>NC_090436.1:689719663-694519663 GCF_031143425.1 Pleurodeles waltl | reverse complement strand
CAGTGCACGAGAGAGCTCAAGAGTTGTCAAGGCCTTATCTAAATATCACCGGGCCTGGGAGTTCAGGCTACATGCAATTTGTAACCAGAGATAATGGGTCAAAGAGTCCTCAGGGGATAGCTTCAGTTTATAGCAGTAGTTCGTAAAAGACGCTTTCCAGGCCAGTGATTGTTTGTCAAAACCGACCTCCAGCCTGACTTGAGCTGGTGACGTGCATGATGGTAACCGAAAGATAAACCTATATCATTTTAGCATCACGTTGTCTAATGCAATGCTATCCCGACCTTTCAGAGCTTTGCTTCCATAGGTCAGCGAAGAAATTATTTTTGCCTGAGCCACCTGCAGGATCGATGAGAGTGATGGACCCCTCAGCCTTGGAATAAAGTGGCCTCAAGCCGAAAGCCAGTGTGTTCCCTTTCTTCCTTATTTCCTCCAGTTGTTCCCTATAGTTTCCGTTCGAGTTGAAATTAACTCCAAGGTACTTGAAGTAGCTTTCTGTTTCTAATTTCTCCATGAACCACAAATGCTTCAATTACTTTTTATCCTGTATTACTAATGTTTTTTTCTTCTTTTTGATGATCGTCAGACCGTTGCTTGTTGAATAGGCCGTGGTTGCATCGAAAAGCCCCTTTAGCCTAACCTTCGTTCTGCTAATTAAGACTAAATCATGCGCATTCAGAAGATTTTAAAGTGGACCCCCCCACTTTAAGGGCATGGGCATTTATGGTATTTATGGCAGGAGTGGGATCAGATAACAACAGGTTAAATAAGATTGGTGCCACCACACAGACCTGCTTCAGGTCATGAGTTGCGTTGACTGCTCGTGACAGATGACCCCCAATTCCAATTTTGACTCTGACCCAACTATCAGTAAGCTGTAGTACAAGAGTCCTTAATATACCTGCCGGGGCATTCCAGTTAGCTGGCTTCGTCCACAGCCTCCCTCGATCAAGTCGAAGCTGATTTATAATCAATAAAACACAGAAAGATCAAGTGTTTAATTGCTATGAGAAATCGCTCTGCTGGGAAAGAGCCATGATGCTTATTAATGTTCCAGTTTGTTTCCTAAAACCTGTTTGGTTCAGGGGAATGATGGTGTTTGACTCTTTCCGGTTCTGCAGCTCCTCTAGCAGCAGTCCGGCAAAGTGTTTTGCATCATGGCCTATTAAGGCTACCAGGTGATAATTCCCAGGATCCTCTTTATTGTCACCTTAAAGATTGGTGAGATGACTGAACTCGGTCAAGAGGATGGTATAGAGTAATACTGAGGTGTATAGTTGAACAGTGGGGTTAACTGGTCAGCCCAAAATAATGGATCGCCTTTATAGATAACTGGCGGGAGTCCATTAGGGCCAGGTGCTCCCTCTCTTTGCCCCTTGGAAATCCATTTCTGAATGCTGCTCACCATGATGGTCCATCCAGATGAAGTGCAAACTTTACCCCGGCATAGAGTTCCCCGAGGAGTGGCAAACCCCCAATCCCCTGGATTCTTCCCTGCATATTCCATCTGATCCTCAGGATTAAAATGGCCATAGAGAAAGTTGAACCATATTGTTACTGAGATATTGGACAATGCCACTCACTTTCGCATTTACCATTCGCCATGAACTAGCAGAATTATTTTCCCTAACATCATGCAGTAATCCGGCCCAAAAGAGATCATGACGCTTGAGCTTTGAGCCTTCCATTTTAGCGGTCTTTTAGTGTTGTTTTGAGAGCCCGCCGTAGTAGGCTTTCTTTCTTTTTTTCATTCTTAAACAGAGAGCTACCTCTCCAGTCCTGAGGGGAATTATTCCTGTGTCCATGACTTCACCTTTTTCCTGAGACTGGTATTGTGAATCATTTGGCAAGATCAGTAGTGAATCGTTCACAGTTAGTCAAGGGTTTTCCCCCCTCTATGAGTGTTGATAGCCATAGATGCTTAGTTCCATGTCTTAATTTTGGGAGAAAATCAGCTGAGCATCTAATAAGTTAGAGATTAATTGTACTTCTTGAAATTCTCTGGTCTGCCACTGGTGCATGATCTTTCATATCTATCTCCAAAGTTATCTCTCGGGACGATGGTCACTTTCTGATCTATTGCCAAAGCCGAAAGCAGTGAAAAGCTGCAGCAGAGGCAGGATACAAAATATGTAGTTGATTAAGTAAGCTCCGACATAGTCAGATATGAAGGACCAGGTGGATTATCAGGGCTAAAGTGACCATTTAGAGCTTTAAGACCCTGGTGTTCCAGATTCACTTGTAATGACCGACCTTTAGTGTCATTTTTGTGCCACTTAGACTTTCCTTGGTTGGGTTTCATCCAGATTGCATCTTGAGCCTCTGTGACCTCATTTGATGGTAGTGTAATAATTAGCCGCATATTAAAGTCACCAGACATGCAAAGATCACATGTGTCACTTTCCCTCCTTTGCCCAAAGATTAGGACTGTCAGTTAATCGCTTAGCTCAATCCTTGCACTTCTGTTCAGGTGAATGTAGACATTCACCATTGATATTGATTTAGCCAAGCTTTTGTGATTTTTGAGAAGCAAATTCACTAGTTGTCGGCTGTCCTCATTGATTTCCTGCTCAGAACATTATCTTTCAACTGTGGCTGATACATAAATTGAGAGACTACCCTTGCAGGGCCTGTGCATACAAGCTTTAATGGCAGGAACAAAGAAGTTTATAAAACCCTCCATGTGGAGTGCCAACAGTACTACTTAAAAAGAACAAAGATAGCGCAGAGTCTCTGGTGCTTTCAACTTCTGAGCCAAACCACTAATGTTTCAAGAGCAAATTCTGAGCCCCTCTGAAGTGTTGTGACAAATACAGGTGTTTTGTCAACCAAGAAATCTGGTCATGTTCAAAGCTCCCGAGACCCAGCCCCTGTTTGCAGGTTCCTTTGAACCTATTACCTGCTATTCTTGAAGGAGTTCTAACTGGTTGTTTTGCAGGACCTGAAGATTTGCCCAAAGTGCTCTTCAAAGCAAAGTAGACAGATCTTGATTGCATCAACACTCTAGCCTCCTTCCTAGCTGCTCCAAAGATATGTGGATTTCCAACCTTCCTCACCGGGGTAAGTATAATCCCCCAGTTTTTGAATGCTGCAGCCTGTTTCAGTGACCTCTGAGCCAGCTCGGCCGATCCCCAGGTAACCTTGGTGAATTAATTTTGCTGAACTAGGACTGGGTCAATAAATTCAATTGAAACAATCTCTTTCAAAATGACTTCTCGGAGCGAGTCCAGGGAGCAGATAAGCTTCAAGATATTGCTCCTGCTTAGGATGTCAAATAGGTCCCTGCATGTGCATTCAGGGTAAAATAATGTACAGGTTTCAAGCAAACAGTTTATCTTGTTCTCTGAGCCAACATTCCCCATGGTCTATAGTTGTTCTTCATTCCTCTTTGGGCTTATGGCTAGGCGTACCTTGATGGGGTTAGAGTTGTGACCAGGGTTGCTATGAACCCGTTGTGGTGTATAAAAGTCAGCCTCAGCCCTAGCCCTAAAGCCCTCAACTGCGGTCTTAGCTCCGTGCTGCCTTCCCCATTCATGATTAGATGACTCCCTGTCTTGATATCACTCTGGGGGCTTACCACCCCGTCAAAGGAGGTGGCCATTGGGGAAGTAAAGGCTATTTGTTAGCTGTGTGTGGTGTTAAAGACTCTTGTATGGCATCAATTTTGCTGCTTATCTCAACTGGTTTGGCCACCGTTCAGGAGGTCTCCCTTGCATCTATGACAGATTTTTGTTCCCGGCCTAGGGGGGCAGTCTGGCTCTTATATAAAAAAATTGGGTAGGGAGGCAGGCTATTTGGCTGAAGAGTTTTCTTATTGCAGCCCTTACTTTAAAAAAAAATCTTTTAAATTTTGAGGTGGCCCCTATTGGCGAATGACCACCCTCTTCCATGTATATTATTTGTGTTGAGGTTTCTCCAGACTCAGTTCTTGTGGCTATTGTGCTACAGTTTATGCCCCCCTTTGTGAGATGTTCCCCTTTGTTGAGCCACAGTGTCTTCTGGGGTTGCCTTCCTTGTGTCTGGTTTGTGTACCACTGCAGGTGTGTGAGCCTTTATTGCTTTTTCTTCTGGTGCCCTACACCCCTGCAGGGATTATCCCTGACCATGCCCTTAAACTCATTGAGTCACTGTGACATTGTCTCAGGAAGAGTTGTCAGTTTGTCCAAAACCGACGAGCAGTTGCAATTTTGGCTGATACTTGTGCTGATTCAGATTTGCAATTTTCTCATCAATTCTGGCTATGTACATTGCCAGGGTATTCAGGAGGCTGATTTGTACATCCGTCTTGTTTGCCTGAAGGTTTATTGCATCCACTGAGCTCTGCAAGATCCTGAACATTGTTGTCCAGAGTCCTCCTTGGTGCTCCTTTTTCACCTTTGCATTTGAGCTGGAAACAGAGGGCACCTCATTACTGTATAAGCTTATTTTCCTATTTCTTGGACTAGAGATATGATAGATCTTTCTCTTGATCTTGATCTAGTAACTCTTCTGCAGTTTTTCTTATCTGTTGCTCATCTGCTCCTTGTATCAATTTAGCTCTCTTCTGGTCCATTCCATTTAGCCCAATGGTTGTTCTTAACTGTTGCTCATCTGTTCCTTGCATCTGTTTGACTCCCTTCTGAACCAGTTCTTTGGGGTCTCTTTCTTTGGGGGTCAGAGTCCCTTGCTCCGGGCTCCTAAATCTGGATTGACCTATCCCAGCAGTCCCTTCACTATTTTTCAGGGCGTCCCTTTCCGAGAGAGTTGTCTTTCTATTTCCTCTCCCTCCAGTTGGTTGATTGGGCAAGACAAGTCCCCCCCCCAAATGATGAGCTAAATGACTGTAGCACAGGACTGTTCACAAATATGATCGGCCCCTGCAGTTGCATATCGTTTCCCTCCGTGCTGTGCTCTGTTGTTAACTCTGTCCCCTCATGATGCGGGGAGTTCTCCATTATTGCCTCTGGCTGATTTAAAAGTGGGGGGCTCGAGATAGCACTCAGACAGTTTTTATTGGTAGCCACCTCCACTCCCTCCGTGATGCTATCAGAGTTGCTTCTTGTGGGCCCTTGCTTTTCACTATTTCTGGGGCCCTTCCACTGCAGCAAGATAGCCAAATCACTGAAGTGGTTGCACATGAACACCTGTGCATCCTCTGCGTTGCTATTCCAAGAATGCCTTGTTCCTCACTTCCTCCCGGGACCTACATCTGTGACAAGGTTACCAAGGCACTAGAATGGTTGTGGACTAACACATTGGGGCTTAATGGAACCGGTAGAGCCTTGATGTTAGAATTGCTTGAGAATATTCCTGTCCTGGAGTCTTTTCGGTAACTAAAATTTGCATGATTTTAGGTTGGTGCAACTCTGGAGTATCCTGATTGAGGAGCAGAACTCCCCTGCTTGTGCATTCGTTCCATGCACCTGGGGTGTAAGTAGAACACATGGCAAAGGAAGAGCTGGGCACCCAGGTGGTACCTGAAGTTCCTGGTCATCATCACCACCACTGACCCCTGCGTTTTTCCTGAGCACATGATGTGATCTAATGTCTTACATGTGTACCAAGTGAGGGTGGGTGTGATTTCCGGCCCCCGCAGCACTTTCTGTAGGTGAACCCTGGAGGGTGCCATATGCCTCTATTGTGCAATGAATTGGTCTGGTCAGCATGACTGACACATCGTAGTGCCACGTTTTTTGGGCAGTATGAAGCCATGCAGTGCTGGATAAGACACAAGCCACACTGGTCTCAAACTAGCTGCTTCCATGCCTGTCTCATTGCACTCAGCCACAGCAGACCACCCAGCAGAAACTTCCTCACTTCTTATAGCTTCTTATATTTCTTGTGGTAGTACCTCCTCACCTTCCCTGGACTTTGACCCTATCTAGAGGTGCCACAAACGGGCATGAGCATGCTGAGGGGCCCCAAGAGGAGTCTCTGTTGTAGACCACCACTTGGCTCCTCAGGCCCCTTGGGCCAAGTCTTTCCAAGTCCTTCAGTGTGCGAATCAGTGCGCAAGTCCTTACCCTCTTGAATATCTAGGTTTATAAGTGCAGAAAGGCAGGGAAGCCTGTTTCCCACTTCTTAATGTTCCTCAAGGCTTCTTGAGGCAGCGTCACCTTCTCTAACTGCGGGAAAAGGGCATAGGCATGTTGTGAACCCCAGGAAAGTATCAGGCATAGAGCACAACTTGGCCTTTTGGACAGCACCTACAGTATCCTTTAATGTACTTTAATGTGCAAGGTGGTAAACCAATCCTAATCAATCCTAATCAAGTCAGATCTGACCAGATCGGGCTGAGGCAGGTGAGGATGGTGAGGATGGAGCGGGGCAAGGCAAGAAGTCCCCCATATCTCCACACCTCCCCTGGCACCTCCTCCAGCAGCTGTCCACACTCACCAGCAGAAATAGGCAGTAATAGTAGCAGATGTTCTCTGTGCACCCAGTAGGTTGGCCGAGAGCAGGGCGCCAGACGTTTCTGAGTGTGTGAAGACGCGTACAAGGCTACACACAGCTTTATGTGTGACTCTATGACTCTATGGCTGCAGTCTCCTGGTGGCTTCTCTGGCAGTTTCCCTCACCACCCCGACAGCAGTGCAGTGGGAGGAACGGAAACAGTGGGCTCCTTGAAACAGGGCCCTTAGTACTTGATAGTCCCGCTTGGTGTCCCGATGCTTCACCTTGCCACCATCACCTACGTCATTGCACACCACAATCCTCGAGGACTGGAAACAAAACTGGCATATCCCAACTTCATCAATCTTCAGAAAGATTGAAAAAGCAATGGTTACTGTAAAGAGGTTTTGGCATCTATCTCCATTTATGCTCTACTAGTGGTGAGGGGCAGGCCTTACTCAATGCAAGATTCTTATTGAGGAGTTCACTGATGTCATTTTGGGATTGCTTACATATAAATCCCCAGATAAGAATGGCTTTCTCTTAGAATGTTTCTAAAACTTGCAATGCTCAATTGGCGCTTATGCTATGGAAAATATACAGAGAGGCAAAAGACACTGGGTCCTTGGGTTCCATTTCCAAGAGGTCCATTATCACCCTTGTCACAAAGATGGGAAAGACCAGATTAGAATGTGGTATTTGCAGGACTATTTCAGTCATAAACCAGGAAGCTAAAGTATAAAAG
The DNA here is from genome assembly GCF_031143425.1 of Pleurodeles waltl. Lineage (NCBI taxonomy): Eukaryota > Metazoa > Chordata > Amphibia > Caudata > Salamandridae > Pleurodeles > Pleurodeles waltl. The sequence continues at coordinate 694,512,546 of NC_090436.1, read as the reverse complement.
TTGGTCCTCAAGGAAGCATCTCAGAATCTCCAGCTCAATTATTGTGTGACATTATAGGAGCACTGGCCATTTCTCTAGAGGCTGAATAAGTGTTTGAATGGTTACAATCGGGCTGACACTGGACAGTCACGATGAGGACTGAAACTTTGTCTCCAATGTCTAGTGGCTCTATTATTCTCCAACAGTGCAAATTAACTATGGAGTCCTCCCATCCCTTCCCATCTCATTAAAGTAGGGCACAATATAGGACTGCCCACAATCACATTTCCTTTAGCCATCGGGACCTCAATAAACATCCAGGGATTGCTTCTTATTCTGAATTCATAAAGCTCTTGCTGTATACTGATGATATTAATCCACTCTACCTGCCTTAATGTCCTTGGTTCCTTTATCAAGTCATTTTGACAATTTTCTGGCAACAATGTAAATATGAGGACATTTGGGATGATCCCAAATCCTACTCCACCACTAGGGCCCATTTTGTAGGCCATGCTACAAAGTAGGTTCTGAAAATTACATGTTATCTGGCTATCCTCCTAAACAAGGGTTTAGATAAAATGGTTGAAGACAACCTGCATACTCTGATGATGGCTAAGTCCTCTACTGCCTTTAGCAGATGGTCCCAATCCAACTGTGCCTTTGGGGATGAGTGTAGACAATCAAAATGGTAATTTCCCCCAGGTATAGCCGAATCTTTGGGATGCTGCCAATAGTGATTTGTAAATTGACCCTTTCTGACATAGATTCTGAAATTAAGGGCCTGATTTATAGTTTGGTGAAGGGTATTCCATTACAAATATAAGAGATATCCCATCTGCCTAATACACTTTTAATAATATGGACAGGATATCTGTCATATTTGTCACAAATAATCTGTCTACCAAACTCTGAATCAAGCCCTAAGTCATTTGTCTAGAAGAGCTTGAGACCAAGGCTGAAAATAGATTAACCGTAAACAGACATATAATTAGGCTGCCTGTGGCTGTCTCATATGCGATCCTAGTGTTTCACCCATCCCAGCTGCTTTGTATGGTGCACCAGGCTCAGTATCCTGGATTGCCACTGAGGGTCACTCACTGTCCTGCAATTGCAGTCTTGATGCTCTGTATAAATACCAATCCCCACCACTATCGACAGATGATCGGATAGCTAAAGACTATTCTGCTCCTTTGGTGGTCAGCAGATAGACTTTTGAAAGTAATATTCATGGTTGTATAAGTTGGTAAAATTGTGGAGCAATGCACACATGGCTATTGGTCATTTTCCTATGTTGTGGTGCACTTGGAACTCTGCTGCATAGCTCAAATAAACTACCATATGATGGGTGTTACCTTGACCTCCTTTGAGAAGCTTGCATCTGAATTTGGACTTGGCCCAACCCAATGGTGGAGAACAGTCCAGATCTCCCCTTGATTCCATGGATGACTGGATGGAGGCCCCATCTCCTGCTTTGCCTGGTGTGGATGTAACTTGAGAAATGTGGAGGTTGCGGGGTTTCTTTCCTGTCCCCATGACATCTACAGCCTACGCATCTGACGACTCATCAGCCTTGCTCACATTGCATCACTGTTTGCTTAGAGTGAGGCCAGGTTGACATTTTTGTAATTTAAAGTTTTTCACAACTGGTATTGGTCACCTGGCTGACTACAAAAAATCAGCATCAATCTGACTGCTTGAGGTGCAATGGTCCTGACTGATCTTGTTTATATCCTCTGGAGTTGTCCCAGACTTGATCCATGTGTGGTAGCATATGGGCAATTCTATCTGTTGTAGATTATATCACTTTGACATCCTAAGATTGTCTGGCACTACACCATGACATTTCTGATGACATAGTCCACTCCAAGTGCAGGCCTTAATGACTGGCAACTATTCTGCCTTAGACCTGTGTTAGAGGAAACCTGCCATTTTCACTGAAAATGCTTCTGCGGTTATGGCTCACAATGTCTAGGGAGTATCCCTACTTTGAACACTTATGTCCTGTTATAAAACATTTACAGGAAAGGGGATCAAGTCCCTGATTCCTGTAAAAGAATCAGAAGGCTTGTGTTCTTTAATGTCATGCCAACTGTCACCATATCCATCAATTTTGAACCTTCATTTCAACAATCCTACATAACAGATTAACACCATGTCACACAAAGCATACTATCTGAGTAAAGAAGTAGGTTTTTGCCAAATTTGGTGTAATTCCATTTGGCCTTTTTGAATGTAATGCTCTCTAGATTTCCCTATGCATATTGTATAGGGGAAATTGTATTTTTGGAATTCATGTCTCCTTGAACCCTGCTTGATCAAAGTTGCCAGAAAAAATGTCATTCCCATGGAACTACTGTTTTTTGCTTTTTTATACACATCTCTGTGATACTCCTTCAAATGTTCCTTCAGCGCATTCATAAAAACTTGATTTAATTGACCCCTTATCCTTTAATGTTGGCAGCAAAATCTCTGCTTTGTTTGTGGTCTGTCATTCAGATTGCGTAGTACCACTCTAGTCCCTCGGGACTCAGATGGGTGCTCTGTTTTTATAATTTGCAGTTATGCAGGAGTCGTGTGGGAGTCCCGTGAGACCAGCTATTAAGATGTGTCTATTATTTAACCTTAATTTCTCAAAAAAGCTGAGCACATTTACACCGAATCACACAAAATATAATTTCTGAATCAAGATCTAGTTTTCCACAAAGTTAATAATTTTATTCAGTTGTTTTCTTTGTATCCCTGACTAAAATTCCTATGAGAAATTGCCTGGGCAAATGTGTTATGGGACCATGATGCCATAGTTATTATGAAAACAAAAGCGCTCTTCTTAAGGAAATTGTAATCTAACTATAGCTGCACATTGGCGAGTGCCACTGTGTAGTATACATAAATAATAACACTGCCCTTCTGCTCCTGCATCCCTCTTAAAAGCTGGTGCCAATTCCTCACTGGGCAGCTAGTACTCAAATCCAACATTGACTTGGAACACGTCTCAAATAAATAGACAGGTGGTTGGTTCAGAATATTATTCTTTAATCAGCATAGTGTTAGATACAGGTGATGAGTTTTGGTGTAAACACGACCCTCCTCAAACCACCATCTTGCTTATTTCCCTAAACTTTAACATGGCCAACCGTATTATGTCACAGTAAAAGAAGTGACACAAAGGCCCTCATTACGAGTGTGGCAGTCTTAAGACAGCAGGCACTGCCAGGTTGTGGCCCGTTGGCAGCCTGGCAGTCTCGGCGGTCATAATCCACCAGGGCAGCGCTGCATGCAGTGCTGCCCTCTGGATTACGAGTCCCCTTTCTGTCAGCTTTTGCATGGCGGTCGGACCACCATGCAAAGGCAGGTGGAAAGGGGGCATTGGGGGCCCATGAGGACCCCTGCACTGCCCATGCACTCGGCATGGGCAGTGCCGGGCCCCCATGGACAGCCCTGTTGTGCTTTTTACTGTCAGAATTACGGGCAGTGAAAAGCGTGATGGGTGCTGTTGCACCCGACACATTGCAACACTGCCAACATTGCTACATTGCCAAAAAAGTTTTGTGGTGAGTTGTGGTGAGTTTCCCGCTGGGCCGGTAGGTGGACACCCTGTTTCTGTCGCCGGCCCAGCAGGAAATTCATAATAAGGTCCGCAGAGGGATGGCCTCATAGGCAGTCATTCTGACGTGGGACTTTGGCAGGAAGCCTCCACCTCCCACCAAAGTCGTAATGGGCCCCAAAGTCTTTTTTGGAGAAGTATATGCACAAGAATATTCAGCTGCAATAACATCGGAAAGAAAAACTGATACTGGACAGAATGTGAGACAAATGCTGTAAAAATTGGAAAAACATACTAAGCAAGATTCTTAAAAGTGGTGCGACATAGTGTCACTCAGAAAATATATTGAAATTAAACATATTCCATGTGGATTACATTTATTAATCATTCTAAATTAGGAAAAACCTAAAGCAGATTTAATTGAAGAATGGGTATAAGGGACAAACAAGTGTTCATTTGGATGGATGGAATCCCTGATCAACTATGCCACAATTGAAAGGGAAGAAATACTGTTGGAAATGAGTTAATAAATTATATTTGAGACAAGGAGGAAAATCAGGACTACATTTAAAAAAATTAGAATTACGAATGGATAAATTAGAAAACAACATAAGTTTCTAAGGGACAAATTGGATTATGACAAAGGCTACGTTTACACAAGATGGTTCGAACCCCTACAGTAAGAAGTCTTAGGGTTATGATGAAGTTTAACAGGATTTTGACACCTAAAGACAGGAAGCTGTTGTAGCAGTTTCAAGCACTAACATAAGCTCGGACTCTGTGCTGAGTAAATTGAGCAGAACATCCACAGATGATAGTGAATCGGTAAAAGATTCAGTTTTAAACAAATCCCATCTCTTGAAATGAGATATGACAGGACAAAGAAAAAATAACAAGTGTTGCCCTGTACACATTAGAAGGAAACCCTTAACAAGAACACAATTACAAAAGGAAAGAAAAGTGGAGAAATAAGAAAACAATTAAAAAAAAGAAAATGGTATGGCAACCAAGATAGTGTCTGATCAATTTCTGAAAAGACCAAACCATGAAAAGTGTATTGAATCACAATCTAAAACAATGAGAAGAAACAGTACTAGAAAAGGTTTACATTTTTGTCCTAAAGCCAATGCTAATGTCAATGCCAATAAAACAAGAATATATATGTTTAAATTCATCAGAAAATTGAAATTATTAAAATGTTTTGCCAGCAAAACTACATTCGGAGTGAGAGTCCTGAATTATATAGTACAAGAAGAATACAAAGACTTACAAAGAGCAGATTGTGAAACATTAAAAATTTTGGAATAATTGCAGGAACTACAAGATTACTCCCATGAATACTCACAAGAAGAGGGCCTTGCAAGATTTGATTTTGATGCTTGAAAACGGAGTGGTATGAAGAAAAAGTCTAAGTAGATACCAAAGTCCTCATTGGATGCAATAGGTATATTTCACAACTTGGTTATCAAGGATTTAAAGAATCTGAGGAGAAGACGTAGGCGGAGTCGGATCGGGCGGAAAATGGCTTCTTCTTGAGAAGCTTCCTTCCATGATCCTCCCCTAAGTTGGCTCGCTTTGACCACCCTTCACTGTGGGGGACTCCCCTGGGATTGGCGCTCCCCCTGGCTGAATTTAGGGGCCTGGGGGGCTACTCCTTTGCTGCACCTGGACTGCTCTCAACAAGGCCTCCCTGAGCCTCACTATGCACCGTCGGGCGCCGCTCGGGCCTTCGACCTACTGGCATTTGCTGCTGGGTCTAGATTGCCAGATGCAGGGAGCTGGAGATTGCTTGAGTCCCGCACCTGCCCTGTCATTGATTTACCCCAGATGCTGCTGTTGCTGCGATCGCTGCAAGTGCTCCCACCTCGTGGCTGAGATGCCCCGTGGTGTCCTGCTGCCACCTACCCAATCCTGAAGGAACCTGCAGTGACCTGCTCTGGGTTCAAGCCACTACTCGCCTTCTACCAGACCCCAATCAACCTTGCCCAACCCTGCCTGGTGAGTGCTGATAGCTTGCATACTTTACATGAGAACTGTTTGCTCACCCTGCAACACACACCGCCCTTGCTGCTCACAATGGCATCTCCTAATCTGATGGGCTCTGAATATTTTATCAACAGATTGCCTGTGGGATGCCTCCCCCCTCCACTCCACTCTGGAGGGTTACCCACAGCCCTGCTTCGGGTGACTCTGTGTTGTGTATGACTTGGTGCCCCCTAAACACGGCTAACTCGCTGAATTGTCACCGACAGAACATGCTAGGACTGCCTCTCCTCTTCTGGGTTGCTGCTCAGAGCACCCAGGCCTGCTCGTGCCCCCCATGGGCTGTGGTGGGGCTTGAGGGAGGGTGCCTGGACACTGGAAACTACTGGCTGTGCCACCCTTTCCACAACTAGCTCTGTGCTATTGTGGCCCCGCAACCTGCGATAAACCCTTCCATTGCAATTGATATTTGGTGATGCTATTGGGCCCACAACATGGGCTTCTTCTTAAGCCGACATTGGGAAACTCTCCTTTGAAAGCAGGCACCACACTCAATACACTGAACAAGGCCCATCTACAGATGAAACTTCCACCTGCTCTGGGGTTGACGCCAAAACTGATATTGATCTCAAAGCACTTCTGGTCAATGTGAAGTGCATCATCAAGTCCACTGATGCAAAGCTAGACACGCTTACCTCCCACCTAGACCACATGAAGCAATGCATGGACATTCACGAGCATAGACTTGTCAACCTAGAAACACGTCTGTTACAAATGGACAAGGTCTTCCATGTCATTAAGGCCAAAAATGAGGATTTAGAGGTGAGGTTGTGAAGGTGCAACCTCTGCATCAATCATCGGCATCCTCAGAAACTACTGCTTTCAACAAGATGGAGGACTTTGTGGAGGCCATCCTTCACAAGCTCTACGGGGAGGCCCTGTAGCTGGTCTTCATGGTGGAACGGGCACATCATTCACTCGGGCCTTACCCCCCTTCCAGGAACACCACATGCCCCAGTGTCACCAAACTTTTGAACTACAGGGACAAAGGAGTGAGCTCTCCTTCTTCCCTGACTTCACTCCCGCTATACAGGCAGTACAGCAAGAGTTTCTCCCAGCCAAAAGGATCCTCTAAAAAGCTGACATATCTTACACTCTCGTGGACCCATGAAATCTCTACATATCCTTTGAGGGGAAGCCCACTATTTCACCGACGCCAGTTTAACTTTAAAATTCGCTAAGTCCATCACCGTTCCCAGGTTGTCCGGAGGATCACCACGAGAACAAGTGGAAAATTCCACCAGTGACAATGACTGCTGATGAGGGCTCTGTGGCTCATAATCAATATACACATGCTGCAGGCCCAGTGAGGCCCAGTTGTGAACTGCGTCTCAATGCTGCTGCCTCCTGGGGTTGCCGCGGCAGCCCTCTCCTTACTCATCAGTCATTATGGGCTGGCTTTCTGACCCTGGGGTGCTCATCACCCAATCGGTCACCTTGTTTCCTTAACAAGGGTGTTTGCCGGGCCCCTCTTTGAGTCCATGGATGATTCCCGAACTGATTATTGTTTACTCATTGGGGAGTTGGGATGTAAAGTGGGACCATTTTACTAAACCATGTTTTTGGGTAGGTGTGGGTGGTGGGAGGGTCTGGATTGTAGTTTTTTCTTGCTACTTGTAGCTGTTTAGCATCCACCTCCACTACCGGCATGGGTCGATGCTACACTCAGACTCGGCCACAGCAGGCAGATTTCACAATATTGCTATGCCCAATCACTGTGCCCAATCACTGCGACATCATGACCACTACCAGGTGCCTCACTTGGAACATCGTTGGTCTAAACAACAGTAGGAATACGCATCTGGTACATGCGTACCTCAACAGGCACCGAGTGGACATTTGCTTCCTTTAGGAATTCCATCTTACCCAGTCCTCAGCATCAGGGCTGTGTGTGCACTGGTGTAGGGAGACACATGTTTCCCTTTACTCCAATCATGCTGCACACATCACCATATTACTACAAAGAGGTCTGCAGTTGCAGACGCAGAGCATGCTCTGCGACAATAGCAGCAGAAACCTGCTGCTTGCCAGTACCACCACTTACCATCAAACTGTTATATTAGCCGCTACTTATATCCCTAACACGAGCAATCCAATTTTTTTCTCCAAGATATGGAGACTGACTTCAAGTTTGGGACCAGGAGCCATTATATGGGGAGGCAACTTTAATATCACTCTTTACAACCAACTTGACAGATCAGGCTCATCTAGGTGTCCCCACGCAACACTGATGCTCAACACAATTATACATGATAACTCCTTGCAGGACATCTGGCGGCACATGCACACTGCACTTAAAGAAGGCACCTGTGTCACAGGCAATCACAATGCATGGTCCAAAATTGATTATTGGCTAGTATTGTGTGCTTTTCAGACCTGTTTCACGCAGGTGTTACACCTGCCCTGTACCCTCTCTGACCATGCCCCAGTGATGCTAGAGCTTCCGATCCCACAATCACCTTCCCGGGCCTTTGCCTGGCATTTGTCCCCAGGGATGCTGCATGTCACCAAATTCAGTAAAGAGGTTCGTCCAGAGATTGCGGAGTTCTTCAAGCACAATGTGGGCACATCCACTTCTCCATCTATACTCTAGGAGGCCTTCAAGGTAGTCATAAGTGGAGCATGCATTGCTAAGCAGTTTGGGGTTCTGAAAGCTATATGAGGACAGCTCACCCTCCTGGAGCGAGAAATCAAAGGCCTAGAACAGGGCTATTTCTGTTCTGGTGACACAAATGCTCTTATCAGCATCCGGAACAAGGTATCAAACTGCTCAGAGAAAGCCACTCATGAAACTAATTATCTAGCCAGGGAGACACAGGCTTGAGGGTATGGGGAGGGTGACCGTCTGGGCAAGAATCTAGCTGGTCTACTACTCAAGCCCCAAGCCTCCACCTACGAGGTCAAACTACTGGGTAATCAGCAGACCCGTCAATCCAACTCAAAAACTCTATTTGATTTCTTGCCCTCCTTTTACACTAAACTCTACACTACCACATCTGCCTTTTCAAAGAGCAATTTCATGACATACTTTGATGAACTAAAGATTATCTGGTTGGATCTCACTCCGCAGGAATACCTTGATATCACAGTGGAGGAACTCATACAAGTCATTCATGGAAAAGGCACATGGTCTGGACGGCCTGACAACAGCCTTCTATAAAGAATTTTCCATGATCCAAGCCCCCCCCCCAATGTGTGAAGAATCGCTAGAGAAGGGCGCCTTACCCCCTATTCTCAGAGACGTAGTCATTTTAACACTCCTTAAACCAGATAAGCCAGCACAGCATTGAGATTCCTACAGGCCGCTGTCTATGATTAACATGAACAACAAGATTTTTGCTAAATTCCTGAGTAACCGCCTCCTCCCTCTGCTTCCTAAAATTGTCCAACCAGATCAATCTGGGTTTATTCCAGACCCCTCCATGTCTCATAACCTGCGCACCATCTGTGAAGCTTTACATTATTTAGACCCTGTATCTCCTTGATGTCACAAAGGCATTCAGCTCCCTCGAGTGATCCTACATATTTGTGCTGATGGCATGCATGGGTCTGAGTTCCAGATTCCTCCATCAAATTCGGCTCCTGTATACCTGGCCAACTGCATGCTGTCTAAGGGATGCCCACTGTCACCCATCCTCTTCACCATAGCGATGGAGCTCCTGGTGGCATAGCCCAGGCATCATCATGCCCAACACGATCCTGGCTTCACCTTCAGGGGGCTGGTGGTCTCCTTGTATGCCAATGATGTCACACTTTACATTCATAACTCACAGACCAACTTGGCCCCAATGATTACTTGAGGTTATTCGCTTTGGTGGCCTCCCTGGTTATTTTAATCAACTGGTCCAAATCTATATTATTTCCCCTTGTGGATGGCACTCAGAGTTTCCCTATGGAATACCAACTCATGTGGTCATTCGAGCCTGTCCACTATTTAGGAATTTAGCACACTCATGATATAGACAAACTTTGAAGGGCAAATGCTTGGCAGGGCCAAGTCCTGGCTTGAAAACAGAATCCAAAGTTGGTCCCACTTGCCCCTTTTAATTGCGGGGCACATAGCGATAGCAAAAATGGTTGACCTTTCAATGTTCTTTTATCTGTTCCTAAACTTGCTCATCCCCCTGACAGCCCAATATCTATGTAGTATGCTCTCCAACTTAATTGCATTAGCCTGTGGAAACAACCCCACTTCAAATGGGAGACCCTAACACTTTAACTCAGCCGGTGGGCATTGGTGATGCTCTATGTATTTTGTGCTAAGGCACAATACTGACACTATTGACTTTACCCACAGCCTTTTTAGCTGCATCTCGCAATTGAAGTGGACCGAGAGGAGTCATGGCTGCTCACCACATGACATGCTGGGCTGCCTTGCCTCTACACCCCATCCATTCCACTATTGGCACAATCCCCAGCTACCACCTTTGCAAGATGTGGGTTTCAGAATGAGGGCCAGAGAGTGAGACCTTATGAAGTTCTACGATCTATGCCTGGGGGACCAATTCCCACCTTCATTTAAGCTAGGGCCCTGGAAGTACTGCTGTACCATCAACTCAAGGTTGCATTGTCATACTCTACACAACACCTTCCCAGCACTCCTGCCATTCCTGGCCTTGCAAACATATGCTAACTAATCCATCACCATGTAAATTAGTAACTAGATTATACTCCATTATGCATTCATCCCCCGATCACTGAGCCAGTGGCACGCACTGAATAGATACTTGTGACAGACCTCCCCCCATCACAGACGCCCAGTGGTCCTGTTGCCAGGAAGCACCACTATCTCTTTCACAAGTATAGGCCGCAGCTGATACACTTTAACTTTTTACACTGAATATGCTGCACCCCTGCACACCATCTCCTTATGGGGCTTGCTGACAATGCTTGATGTTTAAGATGTGCGTCTCCCCAGGCCAACTTCATCTACCTGGCATAGAGTTGCCCTAGAGTAGCTGAGTTTTGGGAAAAGGTTTTTCAATTATCTGCAATATCACTGCCAATGGCCTATTTTGTACTCCCCTGGTGGCCTCCTGGGATACATCAGGGACACTCTGGCTGGCAGCCACTGCCTCACTGCCATGCTACTCCTCTTGGCTGAGCACTGGGTGGCCATCCGGTGGGTTGCCCCTACTGTGTCTTGCTGGCTGTGGGTCAAGGGTTATTACCAGGAGCAATTATCTAACTTCTGGTTCCTGGTGTGTCTGCACTCTCGTCCCAAGGACATCTGGGAACTGTTTCTGGTATACATATGCCAAATGACCCCATCAGTAATTTCGCCCCAGGAACCTGAACCTGAGACTGCGCCTCTATCACCTGCCACCCCAGACCATCCCCTGGTGGGGTTCCAGACAATCCTGCATACACTCTGGCATAATGTATCCTTGCTGCCACTCTGCTGCTAGCCCTGTTTTCCTGATTGAATGATACAAGTGAGCTACTGTGGGCATGCACTTTTGTGTTGTCAGTGACACCCAAGGCCCCACTCTCTGGTGGATCCCCTCCTTCTTAATGGATAGAACACAAGCTGTCAGCCTGGCACCTTACTCCTCGGATGCCCACAAACTCATCTGTGGAGAGCCCCAAGGTTCATCTTTCAGCCATACCCTCTTCAATGTACACACAATTACTCTGGCCAACGTCATCCATGAAGTTGACATCAATAGCCTCTCCTTCACTAAGACCCCTATAACAGGAACTAATTTATTGTCTGCATTATCAAAGACACTAACTGAATGGAAGTCAACTGTTTAAAGCTCAACATCAACAAGACAGAAATAGTGATCTCCAAAAAACACCTCACCATGGGAGTCCAACTGGTGGCAAGTCGCACTTGGACCCATACCCAGCTCCCATACCAGGAACCTTGGCATAATCATTGACAGCAAACTGGCCATGCCCGCATTAGTGAGTGCTATCACTGCACCCTCCTTGCTCACCCTGAAGGTGCTGAGGAAGATCATCATCAAATGGTTCCTAAACACTAGAAAAACTGTCACTCATGCCCTAGTCACCATCAAGTTGGACTACAGAAAGACCCTCTACACTAAGATCACCAAGTAACTTAACAAAAGACTACAAACCATCCAGAACCTGGTACCAGACTCATCCTCAACCTCCCACATAGAATTCACTTCACACCACATCTCGGGGGAGCTCCTGGTACCCAAACAAGCTAATTTCAAACTCACACACATATTCAAGGCTCTACATAACTTAGGTCCCACTTATCTGAACTGTTGAATCTCCTCCCACCAACGACCCAGACACCTCGACTCCTTAGGACACCTACTTTCACAAATCCCATGCATACACAGTACCAGATAAGGAGGACTGGTGTTCTCTTAGTTCACTCCTAAATTGTGGAAAGCCTCCCACTGCATATTTTAACCTCTTCCTTTTTCCCTAAATTCTGCAAGAAGCTGATGACCTGGATTTTCAATTAGCCAATCTACCATAGACAGAGCTAGGCAAACGACCTGCTCAATGCCAGTTTTCACTTCCAATTTACGAATACACATATCATTAGAGTAAATTTATTTTAATACTCTAAAAGTTTAATACACCTTTTCTCTGAAATTCCTTCTGAGAAGTGTGAAGTGTGAGAATAGCTTGCAAGAAGATCAGTCAAATCAAGTTCATGAGCTTTGAGGGATAAATGACTGGGTCAAGAGTGTGAACTTTTTCATGTTCTGAGAAAACAGCAACTTTGAAAAAGACCATGTTTTTCCTTTTGGCAACTGTGAGTTCTGTTAATGTCCTATGAGACATTCCAGTCCTCTGGGAAGATGCTGACAGAGTAGTCACCTTTTGTGCAGTTACAACGTTTCCTGTAAGAATGCTATGCCTTCATCACATTTATTTATGTTACCAGTTTTTGTGGAGGAAGGTGTTTCCATTAGGTACCAAAGGCCTAATTTGGAGTTTGGCAGATGCAGGGCAAAAAACTGTGGATGCCCCATCTACCCTAGGTAGAGTGTATGTATATCTATTTACAAATGATCAATCTGCCCCATTGAAAGAGTATAGGCATCCACATACTCTAAGTAGGGGGGACAGAGCTCACGGAGTTCTACTCCGCAGAATTCTGCGGAGTTAGCTAAAATCTCAGTGTAATTTGGCAGAGTTCCACATGCGGCGGAATGCCGTCTGCCTGGCATACACATATGCAAACAAATAATGTCCAGGCCCAGTGCCCCTATCTACCATGCCCATGCCCGTCTCAGTTTCTTGGCTATGGGCAAGGGGGGCAGGGCACTGGCCCTAGACATTACTTATTTGCATATGTTGGTGGGGGCTGTGCTGGGGAAAAATTAATCTTGCAGTCAGAGCTACATGGAAAAAAAGTGGAACCTGTCTCCCCAGACTCCCTGAAAAAGCTCAGGGAGTTTGGGGAGACAGGTTCTTCCATGGAACTCTGCCTGCAAGTTACCTTTATTCTGAGCACAGCCACAGACCACCCCCCACATATGCAAATGCTGTCCATGTTCAGTGCCGGCTCCCATGTGCACATAGAAGAGAAAACAAAACAAGGGTCTGAATGCTGTCTGGGTCCAGGGTCCCCCTTGCCAGTGGCCCGGCTCTCTGCCTCCCTCTGCTCCCTGCTCCTGGGCTGCTGACAACAGTGAAAGGAGGGAGGGACTGGAACTGGAGCTGGCGCCAGTGCAGCCCCTCACCAGCAGCTTGCAGCAATAGCCTGCAGCAGAAACTCCATGCTGATCGCCAGACAGCAAAGCCTTAGCTAAGGTTCTTCTTGCCTGTCGTAGGGAAAATGTTGTCTTCATTTTGGACCGAGCGCAAAGTGCAGCCTGATATGGGCCGATGAGCTCCACTGCCGGGTTAGCTGAGGTTTTTTGACGAACTTCGCGTTCCAAGCGGAGAGCGGAGTGCAAAAACTCTGATAGCTCAACCAGCAGAGCGGAGCTCACCGCCTACCCCTACCTCTAGGGCAAATGGAACATTATCTACTTTCTGCGGATGACCGCATTCACTAAACTGTAAACCAGGAATTAAGATATCAACTGACAGTGGTAAAGTTTTCCATGAGCTAGGTATAAGTGATGAAAAGTCAAGTGAGGTATTGATGGCAGCAATCTCAAATACATGCATCTGTGCAGATCTTGCAATGATGAGAATGGATTATAAGCTCGCATTGTCTGAGGATAATGAATGAAGCAGGTGTTCAATCTTGATTAGGATTTTTATTTTCGATGTGAACAATTTACCAAGATTTCCACTTGGTATGATTGTGTTTAAATGGGTGTTTAATAATGGGTTCATATTTCTGTATTTTGTGTGTGAGTGGTGTAGACAGTAGAGGTGGAATACTCAAACTGAGAGGCAGAAGAGTAACTTTATACGTGAGATGCAGTTACCTTTTAATACTCAAGGATCTGCACACATGGACTGTGCCAAAAAGAAGTGGTAATGTGAGAGTGAATTTTAGGTTGATGTACTATAGAGTAGACTAACCAGATAAAGATGAATTAAGCTATTTAGCTGGAGTTTAAAAAACAATTATATGGTATCTCTTGTAATCAGATTGGCCTGTAGTTCATTCCGAAAGGCTGGGAACTGACTGCATTTGCTAGTATTCAAAATATTAAAGTGACACCTGTTTTGATAAACATACATTTTCCTATATTGAGTAGATTATGTCTATTCCAATACTCCAAGCTTCCAAGGCAGATTTTGGACTTACTTTTATGTGCTTTTAAACTGCTTGCATCTCAGCCAATGCCCATATGATTTTAAGGCCCTGGTGAGCACTTAGCACCTTATGCAGACCTCCAGTGGCCCTTTTGGAATGGAAGCTTGTTGAATAGGGCTCAGAAAGGGTCGTTTCTGTCTGATGCATTTTGAAGAAGCTGGAAGTCATAGCTTGGAGTAACGAGGAAATTAATAGAAGGAGAAGGCCCTTGGGGCTTCCTGCTCGTTTGATGGAGGATTTTTGCAGACTGTGGGGATTGAAGCATTGCTCTGAGTTCAAGCAGGAGTGTTTATTGAGTTGTTGTTGTAGAGCTAATGTAGATGCACCAGTATTCATAGAGGTGCTAAGGATCTGAGCTCTCCTGGTAAGTGTTTAATTGATGGGTCTAAGCCAGGCCACTGGTATAGGCCAAGAGAGACATTCAATGTTTATGTCTACAGACCCTTTTGGGATAAGGCTGTGACTACAGCAGGAGTAGGTATACGACAGCCTGGGCAACATCTGATCCTTGTAGGTATCTAGCATGGTAATGACAATATGAGCAGAAGAGTCGGGTCCTTGATGTCATTCCCCAATTTGGGCCATGAAGCAGGCTACAGGGGGCATTTGAGAAAGCCACTTGGGTCACTACTAATGTAATTGCCTGCAGATCATATCAGCAATGCAGTGTTCACTGTGAGATACAGACAGGATGTCAATATCATAACGAGGAACTGGATGAAAATGCCCTTTGGGATGGTGGGTTATTGTGGAATGAGATGTTGGAGAAGTCTAAAATAGCATAGGTAACTGACTGACTCAGGAGCCTCATATAATGTTGTGAACCTTTTAATGATGGAATGAAACAGTTGCAGACTGGCATTCAGAAGGTGTTGTTTAGTAATTGGGGTGCAGAAAGGACCGGAAACTTAATTGGAGAGCTCCTGCCAAAGCAGATGGAAGATGAAGTGAGATTATGCAGTCATAGTTGTGTTCTGGCTGCAAACTTATTTAGGGGTACTGAATACCTTTTCTATGTTCCAGATGGCCTCCATCGATGCTAACGGCTTTAGATCTCTGGTATGTGATAGTTTGCTTTCGCTGTTATCCATAACAAGCACAGATAAAACAAAATAAACTTTAGGTCCAGGTAGATAATACCATTACCAGCATTCATTGCTTCTAAGTTGGGGGTGGCCCATGTTCCTGCTTGAGTTTCAGGCCATCATTTTGCCTTAGGCTGTCCACAGAGAGACATACTGAGCATAGACAGATAGATCTCTAGACCCCCTATTTACAGGCATCACGGATTTACCAAAGGAGTAGTCATATCGCTGAATAGATCACTCCCTGTAGTCACAAGGAATATACTAATGGGGACAGTGGTTATAGACCATGCTGCCCTAAAGCAACAACCTGGTGTTGGCATCACACATACCTGAATATGTCATAGTGGAAAGTGTTCATTTCACTTATACTGGTTAACCCTGAATGGTTTTCAAATTATTCACCTATTCTGGGCAACTGAGAAGGTGCAACCATCCTTATCGTTCGATCGTTTAATAGTTAGTCATCTGTCCATCTGAAAATATACTAAGTGCACCACTCACTGACATTAGGAAAGGTTTCTCAATGTCAGCCTAAAAATGCAGATTGCTCTTAACACAACACTCAGTGTAATATGCATTCTTGAAACAGAATCAGAAAGTATCTCATTCCACCCCTTTTCCCTCCAGCGATGGTAAATGTCAGACATCTTTACTTGTACTTTGTGAAATGTTAATACCACTAGCAAAGTTGAGCAAAATGCATTTTTCCACTTGTTTAAATGGTAAAATAAAAATGCGTATGATTATGCTTGGTGCAACGTTTGCAATTATTGTTAAAAGTCTGATATATTTTAAGGTCTGCAATTAGATGCAAACATGTTTCTTTACCAAATGACATATCCCACATTTAAGTTCTACTAATTTAGTCTTCAGTAAATTAATGTAAGCAATATAAAAATAACTAAGCTATCTAAAACAGTAACTGAACAAATGGCTAAATGCAAGAAAGCATTTTAGACAAATTAATAAGTAAGAACTCTTCCTAGCTCTGTTTGTGACTCTTTTCTCATTTTCTTACTGTATCTCTAGGACGTTTTTGAAAACTTGACCGACCCTGGAGTTAATGATGTTTGTAATGGGAAGTTTGTGACAGGAAAAACTGACAGGGACAGCAAAAAAAAAACAGATAAATATCTTACAAAAATAGACATCACCTGGAAAAAAATCTGCTAAATCAAATTTCTTTCTATGGAACTCTGCCCCAAAAACCTTGTTCAAAAATGTATGTGGCTTTACTGTCTGAAATTTCATTCGCAGTAAAAGTTGTGTGAAGTTTGCAAGATTCTTAACTTGAAGTTGATGACAATTCTGCTTCTCACAACCTCGGCTGAATTTGGGTTTCAAACAACCATGCTTTTGTTTTTTTTTACCTAACATCCGGCTTTAGTGCATTACGGGCCGTGAATACATTCTTGAACCAGGGAATTGTGTTTTACTTCATCGGTGTTACTTTACACTATTGAGCTCTTCTTTTGATCGAATACATCTGTTAGAGACCAGAAAACCTTCTTTTGGGTTTCCTTGTGTTTGTGTGGTTGGTGCATCAAAGGGTAACTTTATATGCAATAAGTTATTTTCACTGGCTAAATTAAATATTCAAATGAATTTAACCCAAATTCGGAGCAGACGCTGCGTGTTTACCATTGAGAAAGCACACATGTTGTGCAAATGTTTTAGAAAAGCCTGTCTTTTACTTACATGTTATCACTCATCTGGAATACATTATTTCCCCCGTAATGTTTGTGCTTATGCTGAGGGCTTTGTTAAGTATTTTCAGACACTTTTTACAAGACCTCATTAAATTTAATAGTATGTAATTTATGCTGCAGGGGCATGTTATTATTGGCTAACGTGCAGCACACTGACAAAGTTCAGTATGCTCCGGCGGGGACATTGCTAAGATTCTTTCATGATTCATAAAACTTTCCTTACAAGAATCCCCATTTTGTATTTATATGTGAAAATGTTGAGTAATGTTAAAAACTCGCTGATGATTTAGATTGCTCAGTCTCCTTGTGTAAACATTGGGAAATTATCTTTTAAGTTAAAGGGAAAAATAAATGCCCACTCCACATTTTACATACTGACGAGTTGAACTATCATGATCTATAAAGGGCTGCACAACCCGAAAAGTTGGCCCCATTTTAGCTAACAAGAAAATACTAGAATTGCTACAAATCTGAATTTTATGATGTATAGAAAAATCTCATTTGAGTCATTGATGGCATACAGACAGGATACGAACAATTGAGAATTTTCTCTAAAATATTTTATGCAGTTGAGAATTATCATACTCATAATGTTTAGGATGAGAAGTTATCAGAACCTGGCAAATATTTGATATTAGAATTTGAAGGCACGAGGCTGATTAGTAATGGCTCCAAAATGATAAGTCTAAGCTTAATTTCGTTTTTTTAAATCATGCTTTGCATATTCATATATTTCACACTAGAAACCAGTGTACACAAATAAAAAGTTCGCGCATAGGTAATAAAAAGAATGGGTTTGATCAACAAAGGTAAGTTCAACTTAAGTGCACCAAAAACCATTCATGAGGGTAACTTCCATGTTCTGATTCACAAAATTAGTAATAGCAGAATTTTACCCTTGCAATGAAATTTATGAATGTGGACATTTTCCCATTCTAAGCAAACATAAATTAAGGGTCAAGCGATGTAATTTGTGTCCCCTTGGGTGAGAACACTCACACAAATACCTCTTGCAGGCAATATAGCACTCTGTAAATGCGCATTTTAAACATGGGTTTAATCAAAGAAATGTAATTTATCATTTTCACATAATTTCATGAGTGGTCCTGGGATCCTGTGTGAATCAGAAGTTTCTGTGCTTTGTGAATTGGGCCACTTATGAGCCTACATGGAGCTGTGTGGACTGTCACATTTTGCTGTGACAGCAGAATCTGACAGGAAACCACTTGGTAAACTGGAAATTATTCTTCAGAAAACCAAAAACTATTTGTAATTGTCTACACAGATGCATAGATGTTTAGTTATTTATTTTGTTAGATATTTTTGTATAGCGTGTACAAGACTTTAGAGTATCAGAGCGTTTTACAAAGGAAAAGAAGTGAACAGAGTATGAAAGTATAAAGCAATAATAGGCAGAGAAAAACAAGGTGAGGTCAAACAAACTATGTTAAGGAGGATGTAAACATTGGTAAAAAATATACACATAGACTATTTTGTGGAGAGTACATTAGGCATAACATAGTTAATATGGTGGTCCACAGCCATGCAAAATATGTGCAGTGGATCTGTTGGGAAACATGAAATTCTAAGCAGTCTAACCCAGTAAAACATATCTGCAAAGTCCACATGAGTTCCAGGGGAACCAAGGGAAAATAGCCTGGTAATTAGATGTAGGGTGGGAGGAATATTGATTAATAAGAAAGTGTTTAAATTCTCATTTGAAAATGGATAGAGACCAGAATCAATAGTGTGAATAGGCAGAATATAATTCCTTACTTTAGGGAGCACATCCCGTAAAACAATGGGAACTGGTGTTTCCCGGAATGAGAGTATCTGAGTTTTGTCATCAGTGAGAACACCTAGAAATATTATTTTAGTTGTCAAATACTTAGTCTTCAAAGATTAAACATTTGTGAACCAAGAATGCAAGTGTATAGGTTGATCTGTCATCAACAGGGAGCCAAAATAGCGTCAGATGTGCTAACTTGTTTTACAGCCTCAAACATTCCTATTCACATAACAGAGCGTTTGTGTCCACAAAATAGTTTTTTCATATAGACAGATTTCCGAATCACCGTTCGGAAGGGGTGATTTTGTGGGCATTTGGTGAAATGTGTATTAATGGTGTGCAAGTAGAATTCCAGTTGCAACCTTTCGAAAAGTTGCCAACTCTTAAGTTGGGATTGTAACCTATTCGCAAAATGGAAGGGGTTCCCTTAGAGGCTCTTCCCCTTTGTGAATAGCTGAGAACGTTTCAGGGGGAGCAGGTAACTGGCGAATCTCAGAGAAACAATTAAAAAGAGAACACATTTTTAAAAGCAGGCCAGTATCATTTTTAAAAAACGGGCAGCTCTAAATGGTTTAATTTTTTACAAGTAACCACAGCATGGTGATCTGCAAACCCTTGCAGGTCACTAGCCCTGTGATTGTATCCATCCAAATTGAGTCACAATATGTGACCTACCTAGGAAATATATTTTTGGGTATATTGGTTTAGGATCCATTCCAATTTGGAATCTTATGAATATATTTGGACATAGGTTGGGTCGCAAATTTTATACTGGTTGTGAAAATACTAATCACATACTGCGACCAGTTTTTGCAACCAGAAACGTTATACATCTGGCCCACAGTGAGTGCAGTACAGAGGTGACCAAACTTGCTGTAACATACAAAGAAGCTGTGAGTGGAAAAAAGATGAATGTCAATAATAACCATAAGGGTAGGACAGTCATAGTTTGCCATAAGACCACTACTTGGTCAATAGTTTGTTCTCGGTGGAGGGGTTTGATTCCACAAAACAATTAAAGCTAATGATCCGCATGACTTGCCTTAGCATTTATGTGTTTCAAAAGTTTGAGCTGAGAGTCACAGTTGAAACCAATTGATTTGTTGTCGTCAATAACGGACCACGTGTTGCCTGTGATCTAGGAAGACACACGTGATTCATGGAATAAGGTTTGGAAGGTTTTTGACCAAAAAAGGAGGCATTTTAATTTGTTAACACTAAACTTGAGATGCTGCAAAGTCATCCACACTTGAACGTTCTCGATAAGGGAAACTGTAAGGGGAAAGTCCCCAGGAATGGAAGCCTCCAAGTAAAGATGCTTTTCATCAGCATACTAGTGGAGTAAAAGGCCAGAGTCTCACACAAAATCACTTCAGGGTTCAAAGCAGAGCTCAAAGATGCAGGCGCTAAGGCTAACTCGTGGGGAACACCCTGGGAAACAAATGAGGATTCTTAGACCAGTTGCTGTGATAATGAAGATGTACTCAGATGAGAAGAACAATTAAGCCTTGTTCATCTTCAGTCACCAAATGTCAATTATAATTGTCACCATTTTCATGTCAGTAGAGACAGTGCATTGACATTCTATGGGAAGTACTACTAGAAATGAAAGAAGGGGAGACTGAAAAAGGAATATACTATGACAGCCGAAACAATCTCAAGAAAGAGATAAGAAGGGGAGTACTGGGAAAATAATAAAGATGAGAAATTACAACTATTGCCAATTTTGATATCTTAAGGTTGGTTTGTTAAGTATGATGTGAACTAGTTACAAATCTTTGCTTCAAAGTCCATGCTTCCTGTTAGTGTTGGGATAAACACGTTGCCGTTAACGATATCAGAGGCTGCTGAAAGGTCTAGTAAAACGAGCAAGCATCTTTGTCTAAAATGAGCAGGACAGCATCAATGGTATGTTGATTGTGATTTGGATACTGTAACCAGCCCTAACACCAGTTTGGAAATCAACAAGGATATTGTTGCCATTAACAAATTGTATCAGGTGGTCGTTTAAAAGGAATGCTATTTGACCGATTTTTAAATAAACAGGAAATATGACATGAAAGAGAGAGCAAGCATAACTCATCTCTTCGGTTGAGTCAAGGGTCAGAAGCATGAATGACTGCAGGGTTTAATTTTGGAGGAAATGCAGGCAAATTCATTTTGTGACATCATTTTGCAGCTAACCCAGTAGTTAGGAATATTTCTATGTGTAACAGCAGATGGAGATCTGGGAGCAGATGGGAAGAATTGGTCGATAGCTTTGATCTTAGCATGAAAAAACGGATTTTTTTACACTTCTTTTATGGCTCAGCAACGCTAACAGAAGGCACAATATTAGTGGCAGATTTGACAGCCTCGAAGAGTTTCTTTGGTCTGTTATTTACATATTTGCTTTTGAATTTGATGAATGAGGATTTAGATTGAATTACTATGTTATATGGTATTCTGCCAGTATAAAGGTCTTCAGGTTGACCTTTGAAGGACTAAGATGGCACAATCGGTGCAAAGTTTTCTCATCATATTATGTCTTCAGCTGGCATCATAATTTTAATGCCCGTTACTCTGGCTGGTGCAATATTGCTGATGATTTCAGACGTCATATGTAAATACATTGTACTGACTTCCTTATCATCAGAGGGCCACAGATGGTTCATAGCACAGCTGTAAGCAAGGTTGCTTGCAATACCTTTGCTTAAGCTCCAACCCCACCATTTCAGATTTTTTAGAAAACTGCATTTAGTAAAAGCCATGCTGAAAGGGGTTTGATGGTGATCAGACCAGTCCACTGTGATAGGCTCATCAACTAAGATGGCAACCTTTTTGGCAATAATTAGATTTTATGTGGCCACTTTGATATAAGTATGTTTCAGGCAGTATTGGATGATAGATAGATGGCCAGACACAAAAGAGGATACAAAAGAGGAATATGTTCAAGGTTGCCCCGGTGTAGATTAGAAGCCCCAACGAAGATGTGATTGTAGTTGAACAGTGTGAGTTGAGAGCTTATGAGATCCATACATTGCACAACAAACGAATTGTTGTCACCTGCGGTGTGGTAGATAATGAGTATTCTGGTTGATTCAGTGACAATGGTCTTACGTTCAAACTATGAGGTATTGATGAAAAGAAAATCATGCATTTGTTTTAGATCTACACATGTGCAGAGTTGGAGATATAAAGCAACATTTACCTAAGTGCACTTCTCTTTGAATGTTGTGTAATGTGGGTTTCAGTAGTCTGAGTAGCTGATAGGCATCTCCTTCTATGCTCCTGATTAAATCTTTGTGTAAGAGGCCCATAATGTGGACTTACTTTTAACCTGTCATGGTGCATGTTAGCACATGAAAAATAATGAATGTATATTTAATGCAGTGTTACCTAGGTAGCAGGATTAAATAAACTCATACAAATAGTATGCTAAAACGTTTACCTTTCCAGTGCGGATACATGCTAATTATCGAATACAGCACCACTATAATTCATGTGATTCCAAAATACAGCTAGAAAATCCTACGTTTTTGACAAAAAGAATACGTAATGGCTTTTATCAGGGAACAAACAACATTCACATGACCATAATCAGCAGTACCGAAATAATTTTCAGACATATGGAGCCAGGGTCTTCTTAGTACACACACAGCCTGCCTCAACCAGAGGATGGTTGAAGTGAAGAGTTAAGGAAAACGTGTGAGAGGATAGTTGGGTGGGGAATGTATTCCTGCTAAACAAACACAGGTAGGTTAATTAAAAAACTCAGGACTCCTCTGGCACATTTCAGTGAGGAAATTCCACATTTTATGAGAAGGATGGGGGCTCTTTGTATGCTTACTATAAGAGAACAGACAACTATCATAGAGGTGTCAGATCCTTGCTTGTAATACCAAATGAAGAAAACTCTGGAACACTTATTTCACTGAAGGACGTTGTTGCATTTGGGACCAGCCCAGAATATCTAAGAAGCCATAAATCTGACAGCTAAAAGAATATCAAAAAGGGGAAGTATGCACCCAAACATGGTGGCTTGTTCCATACTATATGGATCCCAGATTGGCAATATGAATGATGTCAAGGACTACTGAGATAATTGGATTATTAAATCCCTCAGGAATATTCTTTCAAAGTCTTACACGACACGGGCTCTGTCAACAGGCTATCTATTGAAGCATACTCGCCCAGTCTTGCAGACCACATCATCGCAGGCACAAACAGCAGCAAGAAAATCTTCGCCATCATCAAAGATTTCACTGCACCTCCTGCTGCCTCATGCAACATCACCCCTAGCAAGATGTCTACTACAAGCTCTCGGTATGCTTTTGTAACAATAGCACCTCTATCTGCTCAAGGGCCCCATCTGACCCTTGCCCTCACCAAGCCTTCACCAAAGGACTCCTACTGATCAGCAAAGCACGAACACCCATCATCAATGCCTCCGTTATTCAGACACATTCCTGCACATCAGGAAACACACCACAGTCAAAAATCTGCTCCAAATCTGCTGACCCAGCCACACTCAGCAACTATATACCCATCTCCTTCCTATCATATTTGGCCAAGATCTTCGAGAAACAAATCAACCAATGCCTCTATGACCACAACAGCAACTGCCAACTACTTAATGCCACACAGTCCAGATTCAGGCCCAATCACAGTGCAGAGACAACAGTCATCAAGCCAGAGAGAATATTGGCATGATCCTTGACAGAGGAGACACAGAAGCCTTTATTCTCCTGGGCCTCTCTGTCAAATTTGACAAGGTTTTGTACACCATCCTCGTTAGGCACCTGAATGAAGTTGGCATCCAAGGACCCACTCTCCACTGGATCCTCTCCTTAACGGATAGAATACATGCTTTCAGCCTTGCACCTTATTTCTCGAAAGCCCACAAAGTCATCTGCGGAGTGCCTCAAGGTTCAGCGCTCAGCCCCACCCTCTTCAATGCCCATCACTCTCTGGCCAACATCACTAATATGCATGACATCAACATCCTTTTCTATGCCAATGATAGAAAACTCATACACTCCTTCTCAGATAAGTCACCACGCAAGAAACAAGTTCACCTTCTGCTTGACTGAATGTGGTAACTGGATGGAAGATCAACACAGACAAGACAGAAGTAATAATCTTTGGCAAGAACAACTCACAATGTGAATCCAACTGGTAGCTGGCTGAACTCGGACCCACACCCAGCACCAGCTCAAGAAATCTCAGAATCATCAAACTGGACATGACAACACAAGTCAATGTCATTTCTGCATCTTGCTTCCTCACTATGAAGATGCTTGAGGATGATCTTAAAATGGGTCCCAAGCAGCACCAGCAAAAAGCCACTCAGACCCTAATCACCAGCAAGGTGGATTATGTGAACACCCTCTGCACCAGGATAACTAAGCAAGTCACCAAAAGACGACATGCCATCCAGAATTCTGCAGCTAGACTCATCCACAACCTTCCACTCAGGACTCACATATTATTACACCTCAGATGACTACACTGGCTCCCAGTGCACAAGCATGTTCTTTATAAGCTCTTAACACACATTCAAGGCACTACATATGCAGGCCCCACCGACTTAAACAGTTGCATCTCTTTCAACCAACCATCTATACCTTTGCTCTGCAGGAAGACTACTACCACACATCCCACAAATTCAGATGGAACCAGATTAGAAGGACAAGCATTGTCTTATATCTCTCCCACATCTGGAAATGACCTCCCACTCCACACCAGAGCCTCCTCCACTCTTTTTGAATTTCACAAGAAGCTGAAGACTTGGGTTTTCAATTAACCAAACTTCCCAAGACAGGGCTAGGCATGCACATGTCTGCTCAGGGGCAGGATGGCATTAGGGGTGACAGAGTACATTACAAATACGCATAACATACCATAATGTGACAAAATATAGGAAATAGAAGATAAGGAGAAGACATCCATAGGTGATTTATTAGACAACCATTTACTTTCAGATATCAAGCAACACAAAATATTGGATGCTCAAGATATGTGAATAATGATAATTATGATATTAGTCTTAGTGCTCATGGTAACATGAGAGCAGACTTTGATATAGTTTTGAAGTAAATTAGATAAAAATCTTTTGCGATGATCAATCACAAAGCATTTTTTCAAATCCCCTCATGCAGCTGCAACAATCAGATTGAATAGTGGATCCTGTATTCATAGGAATATTCTTTCAAAGTCTTATATGACTTGGACTTTGTCAACAGGCTATGTTTTAAAGCATCCTCTCTCAGTAAAACAAGAGAAAACAGTTCAAGCACAGAAAACTGTAGAGCATATGCAAGGTCTGGAAGTATGATGGTTATCTGTTGCAATCTGACGTGATAAATTCAAGCATTGGTTAGCCAGGAAAAAATTCCTGCTAACCAAGATAGCAAACCTGAGCATCTCCTGAAGGGCTGTAATGAAAGGGTTATCTCATTGGGCACCAGAAAATGAAGTGCACGTTACTTACCTCTTCTACACAATGTACAAAGACTTGAGATGCCTAAATCTCTCAGGCCAAGGACTTTGTAGTTGGCCCATGAAGTGCAATCAGAGATCCTTGACTCTTATCCCAGGTTCAGAGGAAATGTGTGATTCCAACAATTTAAAAATAGGCAAAGAAAGTGGAGAGTAGCTGCACAACATTTGGGGCATCTGTCAAGGGGGGTCTGCTGCTCACATAGTCAGAGATAACATTCCTACCATTACACGTCTCAGTGCGAGTGCAGACGTTGGCAGCTTGCTTATAATACTTGCTTATACTTGTGGATGACTCCACAAGGCACACAGAGGTAAACATTTTGTCATAATCCTCAATAAAATGTTAAATCAAAAACTAGTGATATCATGGTATCTCATGAAATGCTTGAAGAACTTATGATGATAATGCCTCAGCCTTCCAAGTAAAAGAAGTAGATGGATGCCCTGAGTATTCTAGAAAGCTAGCCAATGACCACAAGCAAACTGAGAAATTGCTTCATTTGCATCTTTTTAAAGACAACCTCATAACAAGTGCTAAAGTGTATAGCCAGTCAACTACAAATGTCTCAGGGAACACTGCAGCACAAATCAATCTACTACTGAGTTCACATCCATTTCCACATCTTATGGAAGAATTTCTTTGCCAGATGCTCATTTAGGTAGTTTTGCACAACAAAAGAGGAAGAGTGACCAAGTCTGTATTAGACAACAACATCAGCTCCTGATTTCAGTATTAGTGACTGGAGCCTGGATCATTATCCAGGAAGCAAGTATCCCCTCATTTTGTAATCTCTCATGTTGGTGAAGATATGGAACTGACGTAAAATTGAGAAAGTCTAGAATCCCTAACTCTGTTGCTGATAGGAGGGTGTGCATGGCTCACCTGAGACTGTTGACAGGGAAATAAACCCATAATTCTTAGCCATTGTCTCAGTGAAAGAAACCTAGAATTTCCAGCCATTTTCCAAAGATGTTGGACCTAGTTTTACAACACATTTTTTCGCTCATATGTTTTTCATTTAGTCACTGAAGGACTTTAGGTTAGCACCAGATTTTTAGTTTTGCTTTCTGTATTTTGTGTTCATGTGCAGAGAGTGGCTCACCTATTTGCGACAGAAAAGGATTCCCTCTGCCTTTCCTTTGCAATGTGTTTCATGAGGCCATTGAAAGAAATAAAACGTCTGTCGGGACAACATGCCCCAGACATATCACACAAACATTACAAAGTGTGTGTTTGTGCCTGTATGGTGTGGTAGGTGGATGTGTTATTCAGTGCTTTTCATATCTGCATGTGCCCCTACTGGAATGGAACACAAGTGTAGTCATGGCAGGAATTAACTTCACGTAAAATGACTGCTGTGGCAAAATGATAGCAAAAACATTCACTATTTTATCAATGTCGGCACTCATATGCTTTCCCTTAACACTGTCCTATTTTATTGCCTGTAATGTAATGTTCCATGCCACAGCAATTTAAAAGGGAGAAATAAACCTGTTTTATACATATCAAGGCATATAATTGTGTTTTTGCTTCTGTAAGGTGATAATGCATAGTTACTAAGTTCATCTGAATGAGATGCTTTGTGGAACACTGATGGTTGGTGGCATTCTGTTGCTGGATTAATCTGCTGGAAGAAGGTAAAGTCTTCAGGTGAAAGTGAAGTCAAACATGGAGGATAGGCATAGACAGTCCAATTCATGCAGATTATTCCTCCCAAAAACTGCAAAACTTGCAATGCCTGTTTGTCCCAACTCCAAAAGTTAATAGAACCCCATAATACTATTTCTGAGGGGGCAAACTCTTGGAAATATAACAGCCAACTTATAGTGAGAGTGTTTGTAGACCTGTAAATATTGAAAGAGTCCACAATGTGGATGCACGCAGCAACTTTATGAATTTTACTTGTTCTTTTCAGTTACATTCTCATACACAGCACGACAGATAACACATATATACAAAGTACCTTATTTAACACAAAATGTAAATTTATATACAACTCAAAATGACTGGATTGTTCTTTATATAAAACAGAGTACTTACAAAATTGGCAATCAATTATGGTATCTTTTCAGCTCGAATGATTGACGCATGTGTTCTTCATGCACCAGCAATATTTATTAAATGAAATTACTAAAACATTCAAAACATATCCCAGTGGCTCCAATGTGTGGATACGAATTAGAAATCAGCTCAACATAATTGAATTCTAAACACATTCCCCAACACTGAAGTGCCATCCATGTGGTATTTTGATCATTTATTTGGTATGTTGAATTGACAACGCAGTAATAAATATGCTGTATATGTACTAAGCAGTAACTGCAGGACAGGGTACTTCAAACTTCTAGGCTTTACCATGCAAGACTGTACAACACATTATAAGGTAAGTAAGATAATTATGTTATTATTGCATCATGTAGATGGGAAAGAGATATTAAAAATAATAAGCAAGGCAGGTAAGGTGAATTACACCCATAAATAAAACATAGTGATATTAAGGCCATTAATTTAAAAACTGAGGTAAGGAGCTAGGCGTTTACTATCCAAAGATTAATAAATTGGCCTATGGGGATATTTGTTTGAATAACTAAGATAAAGAGTTGAGGGGTAAACCTCATAAGCAAAATAACTGTGATTTTAGAGGTGTTAGTTAAAATAAAATAAGAAAAGGATGTTAAGGGTTCACAAAAAGAACAGATGATGGATAGAATGCTTAACAAGGTCAGACATTCACCCCAGTCACAGATTTGGGCCTAAATCCATAGATTTCTTTGCTCACCATGCTATTTCAGTTCGGACCCAGCCATATGGAAATCAGTTTTGACCCTGCTCCCCATTGGAACAGTCCAGCTCGAACTGAGAGGCCAGATCCTCCCTGGGCCGGAAGCAAGCATCCTCGATTGGGGTGCGGCCCTAGCAATTGCCACTGGCTGATATTAATTTAAGCGTTCCATCCATCACCTTGCAGTTTTTGCATCTGCTGCCTTAAGTAAATAGCAAGACTCTATGTAGATTGTAGAATGTAAAAAGGTTTATTACTAATCTCTGTTTGGTACATCTATCTCCTGTGAACAAGCTGAAAGGAGACCTCTTTGGCAGTGGTTGGCAGTAATGACCAGTTGTGAAACATCAACACTATGGCTTCACATTTCTTCTTGTGGTTGCAACAATGTTTGCCAGTCAGATTCATTCTCTACATTCCTTTTATTTTTGATAATATTAGCCTACGTGGGAGAAATTTTAACCAGTTGTGTTCTATTCCACCCACCTTTCCCCTCTAATAAAATGGATCTTTTAGTCACCTTTACAATTTGGACTGGCTCAGGAAACTTAGAATCACCTTTCTTGACTTGGCTGCGATTTGTAACTAGGATCCAATCTACAATATTGAAAACCTTGTCATAAGAGTGGTGTTTCTGGTAAAAAAAATACTCTTTTATATCAGCTTTTTTTAATGCAACTAAATGTGAAATGCTTTCACTAGCCTGTAATTCTTGGTTACTGCCTGCTTTACTTTTTAACCCACTTATCTGAACTCTACATCCTCTCCATCAATTGAAAGGTGATTCAT
This sequence comes from Pleurodeles waltl, assembly GCF_031143425.1. Lineage (NCBI taxonomy): Eukaryota > Metazoa > Chordata > Amphibia > Caudata > Salamandridae > Pleurodeles > Pleurodeles waltl. The sequence continues at coordinate 694,483,626 of NC_090436.1, read as the reverse complement.
CTTTGGTGCTGTGGGGGGTAATATTATTTTTCCACACTTTGTCATTAAAAAATCTACTCACATCCTGAGGTGAGTGCTGTTTGTATTCCTTCTTTCATAATTATATTGTCTCTCTATTACTAAACCTTTAGGCAGACATAAAGCAACATTGTGATGTCTAATTTCATACTTAAAAAATGTTTTCATGCACTCCAATACAAGGTGATTCCCATTATTTGTTACAATTTCTCTGGGTGACCCTTTTAACTTAAACACATTTTTCAATAAGGTAATGGCAGCATTAGTACTGGATGAATCAATAAACAAATGATAAATCCACTTTGAATGATAGTCTATTAGGACAATGCGCTATTTCATGTTGGAAGGCAACATAGTAAATCGACAAGAGAAGTCCAACCCAATGTTATCCCATGAGCTTGAATGAAATGGAACCGGTTGCAAAGGAGCCTCCTTCATTTTCCAATGTTTGTAAGAGACCAAACAATTGGGACATTTGTCAATCACATTTTTCACATTACTTTCTGAAGATGGCCACCAATATAATTGTTAAATTGTTTTCCATGTTCTGGAAATTATGTGTATCCTTGATGAGCTAATGTTATCAGTTCATGTCTCAAATCCTTTGGCAGAACAAATATCTCTGCACATATCGCTATTCCATGACAGTTAATCTGAGATTTTCTAAAATGTTTTCAGATCAGTGGGTAAACATCTCACTGCAGACCACCCTTGCACAATGAACTGCACCACCTTGGATACATTTGCATCAGACTGAGTTGGCTCCATCCATTCCTCTTCTGATATCTTGCCACCACTCTCACAAATTGCATTCAAAAGTGCAATTACACTTTCCATGTCCTTAAGTATTTTACTCTCATTATCATCTAATGACATTCGTGATAAGCATTCAGCTTGGAAAATCTTTCTTCCTGAAAGATGTTTGACTTCAAAATTATACTCCTGAAGTTTGGATAGTAATTTTATCAAGCTTGCAGAGCCCTTTACCATTGAGAATATGCACCATGGGCTTATGGTACATAAATAAATCAAATTTACATCCCCAGATGTATACTCTAAATTTTAGTACTGCTAATGCAGCAACCAATGACTCTCTTTCTTTGGCACCATAATACCTATCTGATTGTTTAAGCATTCTAGACACAAATCCAATTGTTTGCTCCTTTCTGTTAATACAGTGGCCCGGAACTACTCCAAGACCAGTTAAACTGGTGTCAACTGTGATTATACATTTACACTCAGCTTCATAGTGTTTCAATGCTGGAGTCTCAATAATGATTCTTTTGACCTCACTAAATGCCTCCTACAACTCTTTAGTCCATACAAACTTCAATCCTTTCCTCAACAGTGTTCTTAACGGTTCCACCTTACGAGAGTACCCTTGCACAAATCTTGCATAATACTCAGCAAGGCCAAAAAATGATCTAAGACAATACCTGTCCTTCAGTGCATTAGCTTCTTGTGTAGCTTTTGCGAGTGAAAACGTAGGTGTCATTCCTGATGATGAAATGGTAAGACCCAAATATTCTAACTCTTGCACTCCAAATTGGCATTTGTTAAGTCTGATTGTCATGCCAGTTTCTGATAATGTTTACAAAACTTTATCCAAAATACTATTATGGGTTTGTATATCTTTTGCAAATATCAGGATACCATACTGATAGGCTGATACTCCCTGCACATCACCAAATAATGTATCCATTAGCTTTTGGGAGGGGCTTGCCTCTTACACCAACCCAAATTGAAGCATGTGATACACAAAGGCTCCAAATATTGTGTTAAATGTCATTAGATCCCTGGAAGTTGGCGTCAGAGCAATTTGGTCATATGCAGAGCACAAGTCTATCAGGGAAAAAAATGTCAGCCTCACCTACATTTTGTAATAAGTCCTAAATTGTAGGTATGGGATGGCAATCAATCATAATGTTTTTATTTGATATGCATACATCAGAATATAATCTCAACTCCACTGATTTCTTCTTAGCAACAACTACGGGGGAAATTTACTGGGAAGATTCAGTCGGTTTAATGACACCTTGTGAACACAAATCCTGAAGTGTTTTCTTCAAATTCTCTCTTCTGCTAAGAGGTACACTACATACCTTACACATGTCTGGGTGAGAATCTGGTTTGAGATTAATGTAGTGCTCAAACCCGTTGACAAAACCAACCTTCTCCTGGAAAACATCCATATATTTCACACAAAAAAATTAAATGTCTTGAGATATTGTCTCAACATTAGCTACCTGTTCATTAACCCCTTCGCTGCCAGGCCTTTTCCCCCTCCTGTGCCAAGCCTTTTTTTTTGGCTCTGACCAGGTTCTGTTACCCAGAATCCTTTGCAAACCTCAAACTTTGGCCAAAAAAACACTTTTTCCTCTCATTTCGGTGACAGAAAGTTCTGGAATCTGAGAGGAGCCACAAATGTCCTTCCACCCAGCGTTCCCCCAAGTCTCCCGATAAAAATGGTACCTCACTTGTGTGGGTAGGCCTAGCGCCCACGAAAGGAAATGGCCCAAAACACAACGTGGACACATCACATTTTTTCACAGAAAACAGAGGTGTTTTTTGCAAAGTGCCTACCTGTGGATTTTGGCCTCTAGCTCAGCCGGCCCCAGGGGGGGCAGAAATGGCCTACAATAAATTTGCCCCCCCAGTACCCCCGGGGAGCGACCCTTGCCTACGCAATTGGCGCAATAAAAAAGATCCCCCGTGCCTAGTAGTTTCTGCCCCCCTTGGGGGCAGATTGACCTAAGATCTACCGATTTGCCCCCAAGGGGGCCAGAAATGGTATAAATACAATTTGCCCCCCAGGGGAGCGAAAAGAAAACAAAAACAAAACAAACAAAAAAAAATTGTCCCTGGTGCCTAGAGGTTTCTGTCTAGTGTGCGTTTCAAAAGCCGGATTGCTTTGCAATCCGGCTTTTGAAATGCAGAGGGAGACTTCAAAAGGAAGGAAATAACTTTCCTTCCTTTAAAGCCTCTCTCGGCCTTCCCCACGTGATCGGAAGAGAAATGCAATGCAAAGCATTTCTCTTCCGATCGTGCTTTAAGCTGAGCTTCCAGCGCGATGGGAGGAGGCCCTGTGACAATCAGCGCGCGATCGCGCACTCATGTCACAGGGGGGTGGGGGGTCTGGGGCGAAAGGGGAAGGGCTTCCCCTTCTATCCCTGCCTTGGCGGGGTGGGGGGGAACCCCACAGAGGGAGCGCTAGCTCTCCCTCTGGGCTCTGTGCACAGGACGTAATGGTTACCTCCTGGGCACAGCAGCGCTGTGCCTCAGGACGTAACCATTACGTCCTGGGCACAGAAGGGGTTAATACGATCTTTATTCAACATCCATTCACCTACTCTCACTGGATATTCAGACCTGGGAACCAAATACAAGCCCATCCAAACTAAGGCCCTTATTTATACTTTTTTTGCGCTGAATTACCATCATTTACTGACGCAAAACCCACGCAAACATACAAAATACAATTGTATTTTGTAAGTCTGCGACGGTTTTGCAACAAAAAATGGCAGTAATGCGGTGCAAAAAAAGTATAAATAAGGGCCTAAATCTTTCCACCCAATGATATTCTTCCCTTTAACAGCAATGTAAACTTTGGGGAAAGTAAATCTATCCAGGCATTCCACTTTGGTGTGAAAGTAACCGATCACATCAATGTCTTCCTCACCAAAAGCTTTGCCATTGTTATTGGTGGGAATGAGTTTGATGTTATCACCCCCAAACATCCAGGAATGTAGAATCTCTCAAAATAGTAAGTGGAGAACCTGAGTCCACCATAACCTGCAAGGCAGGGTCAGCAATCTTAGCTACCACTAAAGTTCCTATATATCTTCAGAATTAGTTATTGAAATACATTCTACTATCGAAAGTACATTACTTGTCTTTTTTAAAGCTGTTTCGTCGAGAAATGCAATACTGTTTTGTTTGACAAGTGTTTTGTTGCTTTTGTAAGCTACCTGGAAATGACCAGCTTTTTTACAGGACATGCAGTGTTTCCCAAGTCTGGGGACAATTAGGATTGTTGCCAATATAACTTTTTGAGCACGTATGTAACAAAGAAACACTAGTTTACTTGCAGTTTTTCTCTCTCCTGTCTGACGCACACTGACCAAAAACACAGCCTCTGTACAGTCTTCAATCTCTTTATTTCCAGTGCTTAATAGATTTACTGGAACCCCATCACTCAAAGCTTTGGAGGAAATCATAGAACATTAAATTCCTTTGGCTAGATCTATAACCTCCATAAGAGTTGGGATTCAACATGCCAATAAAATTGAAAACAAATTGGTCACAAATAGATATGTCAATTTTTGACCTAAATTTGCATGTTGCTGAAAGCATTCTCAAGGCAGAAACATACTCCTCCACACTCTTATCTACATTCTGCTTTCGTTTTAAAATTTGTGTCTCTCAAGTAAAATACTTGGCTCTTCACAATAATCCTTGCGTAGTATCTCAACTAGTTTTTCATAATGATCAGTCTCTCCATCACTATCGCTTGCCTGACCTCTTATTGGTGTTGCTATTGACAAATTATCAAACACTGCTTGAGCAGCGTGCCCCAGACTACCACATAATAAAACACATTTTCTTGCTGAAGAGTATTTGGTAGCATCCAACGCAACTAACTAGCAATTCTGAAATAATTTAAACCACTCCTTCCACTTAAGTGTTGGTTTGCCAGGTTGCTGTACAAAGTGTGGTGGATGGACAAAGTGGTGTAGCAACGCTTGTGAAGTCATTATGTCAAATATTGAATAAAAACAATGACCAAGGAAAATTAACAATAAATTAAGTAATGTGGTAACTGTATAAAATGCTGCTCTTGAAGTATCTTAGCTGTGCTCATCACTGTATTGGAGACAAACACTAGAGAAAATTGGATCTTACTTTTTGGCTTGCAATGTGCCTGCTAATGTAAAGAACATCATCTAAAAAATAATGACAGTTTTAAGTAAAATTTAAGTGTGCCTGTCACCGGAAGTGCAGTCTGATGAAACTTGATGTCTTGGAGTGGAAGAATCAGCCTGAAGGATGAATTTCAATCATATGCTTCAAAACGTGGGCCTATTATGATGCCCAAAGCAAGATGGTCACCATAAATAGTACAGCTTTATGGTAGAAACACCTTGCCAGGACATGGCGTTGCCAGGGTAATACCTTAATACATCTTAAAAGCAGGATCATCTATGACGTCTACGCATATGCTAAGCAACACGCTATCAAGCCACGTTGTAATTGGTGCACATCCAAGAAAAACAAAGGCCGACTCACACAGGAAACAAAGCAGCCGTCCAGCCAACTAGTGATGTAAAATACTAACAAATGGCATGAATGTAAAAAGATTTATTACAACTTTAAACACCCACAACACCTGACAGCCAAATCAGACAGTCACTGCTAGAAGCTTGGGAACATTCCTATCTCCCCTTTACATTCTACAGTCTAACATTCATATTTGTGACATCTTACCACAGTGCCCTACGTGCACCCGGTATGCCCAGACATGGATCCCAGGCTCAGTGCGTCTCTGGATTTAAGGTAGCTTGGCTGATGAGGGGCTGATACCCCAAAACCGGCCCCAGAATGTTTAATAAGTGGTCTTGTGTTATTATATTTTTAATTTGTAGTAGATTATTCTTTTGTTTTAAAAAATGTGTAGGTTATCTACTGTGTAAGTATGTCATGTTTTAAATGATATTTAGATTAGAAAAGGTGTTGCAATTTTTTTCTAGCATTTCATCAGGTCAAAACTGTAAATAATGGTCACCTATTGTCAACATCATAGTTTTCTGTAATTTTGAAAAAAAATATATATTAGATTAGAAAGGATGTAACTTGCAATAAGAGTTAAATATTGTCAAATGTTGAAGAAAAAATAAAGTGGTGTATTAATATTTTTTTAAATAAGGAAAAAAGAAGCTCAGTATAGATTTGACTGAAATGCATTGTCTGTGGACTGTCTGACAATGTGTTTTTGTTTCTGAAAAACACATATATTGTTTAATTGTTATCGTTTCATAATAACCAAAAGAACAAAATGTCATAATTCGAACATCACTGCACAATAAAAACATACCAGCACAAAAAACAACACAACAAAATGACAACATAGGAGCAGAGCAATATAAACCAATAAAATAAACTAATAATATTACATCAACTTCATACGAAACACAGCACAATAACAATCAGCACACATAGCTAAGCATTGCTACTTGATATAACAATTATATACAAGGTGGTGATTGTGATTCATTTCTTCTGTTATAAATAGATTATATTGCATAATTTTGATGTTCTGTGCTACTGATTTGTTGCAGCACTGTTTTTGTTGTGTCATATTGTATTGTCTTACTATGGTGTGTTCATACTGTGATGTGTTACTCTGTTGATATAATGTGGTGTTGTGCTGTTTTGGCCAGCATTCTTGTAGTGTAGTATTGTAGTGTTTTTTGTTGTTGCAAAGTGCTTTTATACTGTACATATTGTTTGGTATTGTGCTAGTGTCTTGGTTTTGTTGTGTTTTTATTGTTCTTTGTAGTTTTGTGTTTTTTGTGTTGCTTTTGTGTTGTGCTGTTGTTGATTATTTTGGATTGTCATATCTGATTGTATCATTTATTATTTTCCCCTTAAGGTTTTGTTGTTGTTTTTGGGTTGTAGTTGTTTATCATTATTGTGTTGTGTTAGTAGTGTGTTGAATCACTTTTTTATTGTTCTGTTTTATTGTTGGTGGATTTTTGTAGTTATTGTTTTCGTTGTGTGTTATAATTAGGCTGTCTTATTTTCAGTGTTTATTGTTTGTGGATTTTCAGTAGTGTTGCTCCAGTGTTTTCAGAACCTTTTGAAATCAGTGCTTATCAGTTTATATTCAGCTGCATAACCACTTTAATAGACAAAATTATGTTTTTCACTGTTTGTAAAACATGTTGTTTTTGCAGTGATTGTTCTAAAGCACACATTTAATTTAAAGGAGGTGTAATGCACAGCATGCAGTGTCTTTCCAGTGTCCAGTGGATTTATGTTAGTCTGTTTTAAGCATAGAAAGTCAATGTGTTGCACTCTCAATCACATCTTATTACCCTCCTACACATCTCTTTACCTCTCACACTCACTCTGTCTGTTTCCATGCCTATTACTGGATTAAATCATTAGGAGTGCTATGTTCAAATGTTTTAATAAGCAAATTGCTAGACACAGTTGGGTGGCATTCTTTAATGAATATTATGATATTATAAGGGTGGTCAACTCTGTCTACAGCATAGTACCCTGTGAAACCTTTGAAATGCTGAATTGCACCAGAAAAATTGTAGTCTGCATTATAAGGCACCTTAAACTTGATGTTATGCTCACTACTGCTTTTCTGCACTCTTTGCGTAAGTGCATGAAAGTAACAGATCACACTGTATTCTAAGACTTAAAACTTTGCTGTTAACCGGATGACTATGGACTCTAAAAATGCAGTAAAATACGATTGGAAAAAAGCCAGGATTAGCTGAAGGTATTACACATAACAACGCAACACCTTACAGCTACAAGTTTTGTTGGCATATAGAAAGTCTAGTGCCAAGTGTTCACAATGATCCCATGTGCACGGTGTCAGCAACTCTTTATACAGATACCTTTCACTACACCTTGCACTGAATGGACAAAGCCTGGGGTGTTTGGCAGTTGACCTTCTGAAAATTCTGACTCTTTGCCATCATTATGAGCCAGCCATTTTACCAATCATTGAAATAAACACTGCCAAAATATCAAATATGATTTTAGTATTGCCAAATTCTTTACAGTGTATACAACAATTAGATCAGACCACAAATATGCTTCTAACTCTGACACCTTTAATCCAAACACACAAAACTAGAGGGAACAAAAGGAAGAAGAAACAATATTTTAGTGACATCCCTAAACAATAAAACACAAGCAGGATGATCTTAGACCAGTCTTTCTTGTTGCAACCTTGTATAACAAAGTGCTGGCCCCTTCAGGGAGAAATAAAACTGAGTGATTCCTTCTCACATTCCATTCTTTGAATATCATTGTGTTTTGTGGTTGTTAAGGTGTTTGTCAGTGCTTATCAGTGTCTATATGTTTACACTGTTAAGAGCTGTTTCTCTTTTGGTTGGGTTTTATCAGTGATTTTAGGTTTACCCTGCAACAAGTAGCCTAATAATAATGGGCCAGATGTACCATCACGGCCCATTGCGATTCGGTAATAGCGATTTTTAAGAAATCGCTATTACCGACTTGCAAAGGGCCATGTATCACATTTGTGAATCGGTAATAGCGATTTCTTAAAAATCGCAAATGCTATTACCGAATCGCAAATTGCGATACCGGCCCCATTCGCAGCAATGGGCCTGTTGGCCCATAGCTGCGAATATTTTGCATTTCCAAAATTGCGATTTCTGAACCAGAAATTGCAATTTTGGAAATGCAAAAGGCCAGGGTGCTGGGGGCCTAAGGCCCCCTCTCCTGCACCCCAAAAACTTTTTTTAAACATGTAAGGTGCACACATGCCAAAGGGCATGTGTGCTTTACATGTTTAATTTAAAAATGCAGTTTAACTGCATTTTTAAATTTTGCACCAGGTTACCACCTGGTTGCAAAGCATGGTATTTTGCAAGTGCAAAATGCCATTTTTGGAAAAATCGCAATTTGCGATTTTTTCCAGAATAGCCTTGCAACCTGGAAATTGCGTATCGCAAATTGCGACTCGCAATTTCCAGGTCGCAATGCAAGAAATCGCTATTTTAGCGATTTCTTATCTGTGGTCTGTGAATGCATTTCATGCATCGCAGACCACGGTTTTGCACTCGCAAACGGCCGAATTTACCGTTTGAGAGTGCAAAATTTTTTATACATCTGGCCCAGTGTTTGTTATGGGTTGTTCTACAGTTTTCATTGTGGTGCTACTATGTTGTTGTGTTGGTTTTTATCGTGGTTATTGTGTTGTGCTATGTTGTTTTCTCTTGTGCAGAGTTAATGTTTGATATATTTTTGAGTTGCATTTTTGTGTTGTGTTAGGATGTTGTTATCACGGTCTGATATGTTACCTTGGGTATCTTCTACTTAGGGTTTTAGCACTTGTGAACCTTCTGATATGATAAATCACAGAGTTTGCAACTACAAAAACACTTTTTTCAGATGTAACAGGCCCCTTTAACGATTCAGAAAAGGTTTTCCAAATCATCAAATGGGTCTAAGAAACCCTACCATATTGGTATTTGGAAGAGGAGTGTTAAGGGTGTCCCTTCCAAATACAGATTACTTATGCAATGTAATGATGATTTGCAAGCAAAATCCAGTCGCAAAACATTAGTATTTTGCTGACACCTCAAAGGAGGTAAAAACCCTTCCCCTTTGTGAATGCTGGCAAAAACATTTTTAGGAGCAGACAGTGGTCCATGGGAACACTGCTTACTCATAAAAATAGTTTCTGAAGCTTTTCTTTTTTTTTTAAAGAAAATCTTTGTGGGTGGCAATTTGCAACCTACTTCATTGATATTTAGGATGCAGGTTGATCTGCAACCCACCATGATTCAGTACTTTGTGAACTGACATATAAGTACATAGGTTAGTTTACAAAATACCAATGCATTAAATAAGCGTTGTTGTGCCATTTGCAACCGCTTTTATCAAATACATTTTTGCACTTAAAACGATTAGTTCCTTTATAGTCTTGAACCAATGCTGCTATCTTTTGATCCAAAATTAACACATTTATTTTCAAAGTTGCAATGAACAACATCCATGTATCATTGCCTAAGGTAATATTATTTAATTCACAAAACTAATATAAACAATTTAAAAATTATTATAGTAGAAATATTAAACCCATTCTTAAAAGATGAAGACTTCCTTTAACATATTTTCCATTGTTCACAGATGTCTTAAATTTCAAATCTTGCAAATCAATTCTTTAAAATCTTTTGTTACCTCCTTACTGTCGGAGAGCCACCCAATCTCTTTGTGCTGTATTTTTGTTAGAGTGTGATCTTCGTTAAAACAGGTGCTGTTCAACAATACGTGCACGAGGGATTTAATACCTCTGGACTTACAGCTGCAATCCTTTAGTGCAAAGTCTATCCATGCTCCCATACACTTTAACAATTTTGTTTGGGCAAACAAAACTGAAGACATTACATTCGCACAGTTAGGCTCTCGTTAGGAGTGCCTCTTAAAATGGGCTGCTATTTCCCCACCATCTAAGCTACAGATACCAGACATACTGATAACTCCAGAGGTAGAAAATGGCAGCCCAGTATGAATCAAATTTAGTAGTCTACTAATAAATTAGAAAGTACAGGGGGAACAGGTCATTTGATGCCCATTTCCCTCTGTTTCCAGAAAACAAAATCTATATACAAAAGTAAAGGGATTGTGGTGTTCCTGTGGATCTCGTAGGCCTGATGGGACAAATAACTATAGTTAACATCCAATTGGAATTAGGATGGCACTTGGGTTATAAGTCATAATGGCATATATGGATAACCATGGCTTTCCAAAGATTAGCAGCACTAAGATTACAGGCTATGCTGCTGGTTACTGTTCATTGCTTCCGCATCAGACTATTGTGCAAACATGGTCATGTGTTATTTTAAGCTGTCTTATTTGGTTACTGAACAAACCAAAAGTAAATTGTTTTAGTTCTAGCCTTTTCACTGTTTTGCAGACCAATCAAACAAACATTATGATATAGGCCATGCCTAAAAACAGCACTTCTCATGCTCAGTTTATGTGATCCGACCCCATCTAATCAATTTGTAGTGTTTCTTTTATAAACATAACTGCTAACGCGCCTGGTCCTTAATAAGTAAACTTACAAGAGGATGCGTATAGGGCGATGAACGTTTTGGATCGCATGGAGTATCCTAATCATGTAGTGACCAATGACATCAATTTTCAATGTAATTAATCAATAACCAGTAGAGAATCATTAGTCACCAAACAATAATAACCATCTTTACATGAATACCCACAACTCAATGAAGAGTTAAACAATTTTTATTTCCCTATCAATTACAATTCTAATGCATTTGGTTAACTCAAACTTTATTTAATCAGCTCAGAATTAGTTTATTAGCAACCACCAATAACGCAGCCTAATCAAAATTAAGAAACATATGCTCAAATGCTTCAACATAAGCCAATAAAGGTGAATATAGCAGCATTAATAGCATTGTTCAGCAAATCAGTCCATCAATTATTTGTCACTGTCAAGTCACCTGAAAGACCCTTAACTAGCCCAGATTGGCATTAGCATGTGGGAATTCATGCAAAACAATTTAGAAAAACATGAATTTGGAAAAACACCTATCTAAGAGAAAACCTATAAAACAGCGCAGTCGGTACCTAGACGAAAAGGCACAAAGTTAGTCAGTCACATTATCATAGCTACCTATCCACGGAATGAATCAGCAACAAAGTCAGTCTTCGTCTTCAGGTCATAAATCGATCAGCAACACATCAGGCCCCCAAGAGTATGAGCCCAATGACAGAATCTCAATTTGCGTCTTCTGGCATCAGCATTTCACCCCTCGCATCTCCTGCATCTCTCTCTCCAGTTTTAGTCCCTTGTCATGACTTTTTATTAGAGTTTTTCAGTCCATCTCCCTAATTCCTAATTGGTCAGTCAATCAGCAGATATGACTCTAACCTATAGTATTAATTTCTGAAATCTATGAGTTCTAATATTTCTTCTTTCACAGTTCACGGATTGGTCCACTGTACGATGTCTTCATCATCCGCCTCTTCAGGTATCGAAAATGTTGCATGTTCCTCTTCAGTCAGTGCTCCCATTGTTCAAGTCCTGGGAAAGTACATTTAGCCTACTCTACACATAATTGTATCAATTTGACTTCATCATCTCCTGTCCATCGGTACATTGCAGGAAATTCTAGCTAAGCAACTTTAACATGGAGTGGTTCAGGGTCAGGTTATGCACCGGTTTCTCTGCAGTGTGCTAGAAATTCAGCTTCTTGTGTGAGGCCTGAAAAGGACTAGGCCATAACTTCAGCTGCGTTAATTCTACAAATTAATGCAAAACATCGGTTATACATCTCAATATGACATATTACTACATTATTGTTACATATTTTCATTATTTCACACATTTTTAGTTATTTTGGTACAACTTTCGTATAAGTGGCTGCCATACCCTGTGGGCACATTTTCAACGTACACATTATTTTCCCTACAATTAAGTTCTCTAAGAGCTTTTCGTTAATCAAAACACATAAACATTTATTATTAATTTCTAATTAGCATATCTGCGTCAACATAACCATCAGCACTTATAAGAATAGTTACCATCAACTGCAGTGCAACGGTGTAATTTTATTTTACTTTACTTTTCCTGTTGAACAAAATGGTAACATGTGGGTTAATGTATGTCCTGATGAAGGTAGGGCTTCTGTATTGGAACCGTTCTTAAGTCATTGGTATGTTTTATTTGTTTACACAATTCTGTGTCTAAAATCACAGCCAATGATATTTCCTACTGTGTCCATAGTCCCACAAACTCTTAAGAAGATATCAATAGATTTTATAAGAGCATGTGTGATCAATTGGCCTGCCTAGGATTCGGTGTTAATGCTTTTTTGCAGGAGACATCAGTTAATTTGTTGATAGAACAGCAAGACTAATAGTCAGTTAACCAAACTTAGCCCATGCAATAGCCTCCATTGCACACCGTTTCATGTTTGCCTTAATGAAAGGTGTAAGCTCAAAGACATAATTGTTGAAACAAATAACAGTAGCTGTTGTCGACCGACTGATACATTTTACACAAAAAGGTGATTAGAGATTTCATGATATATTAATGTCGAATCTATGAAACCTAGAAATTACACTGTTGATTTTAAGTGGATTCCCCTCAACCTCTTCAAGAGTAACGAAAGGTGCCCGTTAAATCTTTAGTTAACTATTGTAATAACAGCCGATGCTGATGAGAAGCTGCAACCTTTAATGTGTGCTTAATTTTGTATTGGTTTCCTACATGGAGTGCTTGGTATTGCACTTGAATGCAACTGATAAAAGAAATTAACATTCTTCAGGATAGAAACGAAATACATCACAATTTCCAGGTCAAGGAAACTAATTGGCCTAAAGTCAGTTCCGTGTGTGGAATATTTGCCACCTTCTCTGTCACGACAAAGGAAATTGTAACTTGTTGGCTGATAAAAATGGTATACAATAGAATCTCCAAATAACTTGAATGTTAAGAAATAATTTGCACTTTTGTGCAAGGAAATGCACTTTTTATACATCACAAACAGTGGAATACAGTGTGCACTTTAGTAAAGTGCACTTCAATAACTTTCAGATATAAATGTTTTGGAGTAATATAAAAAGAGAGTGCTTTAAGACAAAGCTTAATGAGCAGCTTCAGTTATTACTACAGTGAAGGTATTCAGTTAGGTCTTGATTGCTCTATTGCCTGGTATGCATTACAATGAGTGTGAATGAGAATGTGTGTGACTCCGACTGTCATGAAAGGCCATCTGCTTTAATTGTTGTATCAATCACCTCCAAATCTCAAGGGGTTGATATGTGGCTAAACACATAGCTCTATTCTTCATAACAAAGTGAGCACTGCTTAGCATCCCAGCTGCCCCTATTTTCCCCAACTACACATCTTTAATTACACTTTGGCTATCTTCCACCACTTCGATCCTTTCTTTAGTGCAGTGGAACCACGTTCTGCCTTCTTAGTTTCTGAAGCCACAACATGGAACTTTGGAGTCCACTTCAAGTGTTTCGATTGTTTGAAAGCACTTTTGCGTGATGATCAAATGCTCAATAGATAACTTTTAGGAATATGTCGGTCACAGCGGTGAGCAAGGTTCTTAAAGTAAACTGGACTCCCTGGGGAAAGAAAGAAAGCTGAGAGTTGCAAAGGATTATCAATTTATTCACTTTGGTAGTGGTCAATGGAGTTGGACCAAGAGTAGGGAGCCAGATTAATGCTTAATGCAAGCTGATCTTTTACTGTTCCTCCTACAGCAAGACGTACGTCCTACTTCTGTTTACAAATAGGAAGATTCCATTTATGCAAGAGAAAATGTGGTTCAAGAACATTGTGATGTTATCCTCATATGTTAACCCATTATTGTATAGGATTCTCAGGTATTCAGCAGACATCTCGAGGTTCCCCTTATAGTGCTCATTATGCTGAGCCAACTAATGCCTATGAACATTGAACAGAAAACAGGAACAATGAGAAGTCTGAGAAACTCCATAAAATACTGAACAGGAGGAGGACTCAACCACTCCCATTATTACTTGTTGGCTGCAGTTAGATACAGCCGTGTTTCCACCCAAGGTCCCTCAAAGGCATGAACTGTGTTTGGCAATCATGCCGAATGGTGTTTAATAAGACTAGTTCTATAGTTTGTGTTCTTAACTTCTTTTCCAAAATCTGGCTGGGAAAGTGGATGATGGAGAATGGACTGTAGTTAGCTTAGTTGTTAGGTCAGCTGTTGCTTTAATTAGGAGAGGTGGGATACGATAATACTACATTGATTTTGGAAGAATTCCTTGTAACAGTGAGGCACTGATCATGGATGCAAGGCCGGGTTATAAAGAGGATAGAAGCTGTTTCATACAAGTGGCCAAAAATGGATCAGTGTGAAGGACAGATGTTTAGATTTATTTTAAGGATAATCGTTCTTCTTTCATCATTGGATCAGTGGTCTACCTCATCCAGAACATTAGCCCATTTTTACCCGTATCTCTCATCTCACTCAACATTCTTATTCTTTTACATCTCTCAAAAGGGGTTTCATTAATTGCAGATCCACTGTCAAACATGCTGCCAACATCCATTATAAAACTGATGGCTATTTTCCTTGTATTTTCACTCCGACCAAATTTGAATGTCTGACACCATGACCCTATTCCTGTAAAGCATCCTACCAGAATGTTACAATATATAGTTCAAGCACCACAAGACTTATCATTCATATAATTTGCCGCAAATTCAAAAGTGAACAGTATACATCTTTTCTACACCTGCTTGTTGATTGCATATTTGGTCCTCTATCACCTTCCTGTACACAATCACTTGTTAACCCACACAAATATCTGAATCCTTCTCAACAGGCCAAGGATCTCTTTAATGTTGTCACTGATATGAGTATCAACCTATCATAAAGTACATCAAACAGCATGGACTGTAGCATCCATGTTACATCTGTTGCACTGAATGAGCTCACTGCTCTTACTAAATGGTAACTCAAATCTCCCGCTGCTAAGAAACAGACCAAGCTATGAGTGTTAAATGGAATAAGAGAGCTCAAAGCAATTAGTGGATGATATGAACGGGTTTTCCCTACCATTTGATACAAGCACTTGTAACATTCATAAAAGAGGTTTTAAAACGTCTGTATTAATAGCAAAAATCCTACTTTCAATCTTGAATCATCCAAACAAATGGAAAACACGTTCTGAATTATCCAGAAATAAGAACTTAACCCTCAAACACATGCGTTTCTACAGCTCTGTGAGGATCTTATTTCTTTCTTCAGAGAAAAAAACACCAAACTCCAGGTCAACATTAAACAAAACTCTCCGTTTCTGGAAAGCACTCATACCTTTGTACATCCATGTACTTCCCCTTTCCAATTCCCCATTTACAAACACTGCCTACAAGGTCATCTGAAAACTCAAACTTTCCATCACCCCTTCAAATCATTGCAGCTAATAATCGTGGCCAATCTGGTACAGAATTTGTCTTCAATGAATCTGTTAACGCCTTTATCCTGGAACAACTTTAAACAAGCTGGCATCAGACTACTTATTAAAAATCCATTCCTGACTCTCAAATCCTGGTTAACTGTAGACTGGTCTCTATGGTAAAAAACCTGAAGCTTTCCAAATGTCTCTATATTTAGATACCAAGGGTCATATTTATTAAAGACTTGCATTTTCCTTGCACCACGCAATGGGGCACAAGAGCTACTCAACACTTAAGTTAGATTTATCCAGCCAGGAAAGGCCAGCTTGTGTGGCCTTTTATGGGTTAATAAATTTAGAGTAACACAATGCAGCACAATTTGCTGCATTGCATTACTCTGCCCTATGAAGGCATTCCATGGGTGGAGCTTGGGTGTTCCCATGTATCCACCCATTGATTTTGGTGCATTTTCAGGTTTACGATTACTGTTAAACCTGAGAATGTGTAAAAATGCTGCACCTCCCTAGGTGAGGTGTAACAAGGAAAAATCTCTTTACTTCTCCTTGTTACTTCCTCTCTTTCTATGTCTGCTGCATTCTGCCTCTGAGGATTGTTTTTGTGCAGGAACATGCCCCTTCCTGCACAAATACAATACTGCTTACAATGCAGGCACTCTTGCACCATAGTGCAAGAGTGCCTGCGTAGGCCCTAGGCAGCACATTGTTTGCCAGTGCAGGGAAAAGACAGGAATGCATCATACAATGTTAAGTACATCACATTTCTGCTCTTTCCCTATCATGCAGCACAGCAAGGTGAGTTGCTGCACTGCGCTGCGTGGTTTCTTAATAAAAATGCCGAAATAATCTATTGATTCTCACCCTGGTTTCAGAAGCAGAAGAGACAGTGAAGAGAATTTAACCAACATTAGAGAAGAACTCTTCTCTGCCAGCAAAACAGTGAAAACCGGTTTGATTATATCACACTTGTCTGATGGTTTCCAAAAAGTTGACCATAGCATTATGATTTCTGGACTATATACCACATTTTGGGTGGGATACATTTGTTTCCAATTGTTTAGATCATTCCTTTCTGACCTCACCTTTTAACAAATATACTGAAGTGCCCTATTGAGTGTCACATCGATCATCCCTGTTTCCATCTACTCAATAGCAGCCATAACCTAGGCTATTGTATGCCTGCATGTACACCGAAACATACTTCAGAATTCCAAAAGAGCAGGAAGACATAAATGTTCATTTTGTCAGAAATCTGCGAGTTATCTGTTGCACATCATTATTCTCTCCACACAAGTTTAATCTTCATCTAAAAAAATTGTTTTTCCATCTATGTTGCTTCCGTGCTCTGATGACTTCAGCTAGAGGATGAAGTCATCCTTATCCCAGCAGTAGCAATATATTGTGTCAATGATCATCATACCAGTAATGGGTGTCTACAAGTAAAAACCATAAGTAAGTTACAAAAAGCATATTTTGAGGTGGTTTGGATCTTAACATTCCAGCTTTAAAATCACTCCTCTGAGTGCATCTCAAATAAATGAGCCATACGCTTGTGCTTGGTACACAAATAATTACACAGCACAGCCCCAACATCTCTCTCTAAATTAGTTACTCCTGATCTGATGCCTAAGGTCATCCTACCATCACTGTCTCGCACTGCCCACATCATCTTTGAAATGGATTGGGGGAAGATCACTGTGCTAGCAAGGCACATCTTTATAGAATTCTTGTTCACTGTTTCTTCACCTTAATTCCAACAATAAGGCTTTCAGAAAACAATCGAAGATCCACCAGTTACCCTAAAAATTCACTGCTAGATTCTTGTCACTGTTCTCCATCAGAAGTTGGCTTGTGGTGACTGTGTGAAGGACTTCCTGATGAGTGGTGCCAGTCTGATCTATGTATCTTTTAGTATGTCATTGACACAATGTCTCTCACATTGAGCCCCCCATTCTTTCTCCCTATTTGCCTGTACTGTTAACCTATCTCTTGTTCAGTTACAGTCATGCTATATAAATCAGTGACAGCAATACACATATACAGTGATGAAATGGCCCTGCTCTGAGGCATGGAACCCAGATGGGGGGGTCTGAGTTTTCTGGTTGCATCATAGCTACTCCTGCAGCATCTGGCTTTGGCTATTGCAACATCTTTATCCGAGCAGCATCTGGCAAACTCAACTATCCCACATGATGTATGAAGGTCATATGACTCTTTAACAACAATTTACTACTATTCTCACTCTTACTGACCACATTACTCTGCTGCCATGGCAAGCATAGGGGGTCACAGAAGTGTCCAAGAGCTGAAAATGTGATAAAGAAGAGAAACAGCTGGTTCACCTAGATCCACTGCTTAGAAAGGCACAGGTCCAGGTCCCAATACCCATAATTATTTGGAAGAATGCCTGAAAGAAATAAAGACTGACGTTGTCACCATCAAAACACACCTAAAGATGTGCCTTCATTGGCTGCAGAAGAAGGTTGTGGCACATGGCACCAGACTAGATAGCCTTGAGAGACTGGTCAGTGATTGTACTGAAAAACAACCCCTCTTGGGAAACAGAGTGCTTGCCTTAGAGAAAATACAAATAAATGCAGATGACATGATGGTCTGGAAAACAAGTGCCAATACAATAACCCTTGCATTCTGGTCTTTCCAAAACATGTCAAGGGCTCAGGCATTCAAGTCTACATGATGGACATTTTCCACTCTATCAGGGGCACATTGGAGGACACCTGGACCCACAAAAGAAGGAGAGAGTTTAAAATAATGACTGAACTTCTCTATAATCGCATTAGTCCCTATCAAAGGAGCTATCCATTGTATCTGCTTTTTACGATAATGAAGTGAAGTTGTTAGCTCACATGCTTGCAGAAGCAAATAGTATTCTCGGTATTACCTTCTTGGAGGGTGGTGGAGATCTGTATCAGTTGTTGCTACTGAGCATACACTGAGACCAGAGGCAATGCTCTTTGAAGGAAATGGATCAGGCCAAAAAGCGATGTCGTTCAGCAAGTCAAGACGTTCAGTGCCACAGCTGCCAATAACTCAGTAGAGAAGAACTAGGGGTTTGAAGAAACCCGCAGTATGGGGGGACACTCCCATGTGATGGACAATATTAATTCATAGGATTAACTGATCTCTGGCAAGGTCCTGAAATGTGAGGAGGGGCAACAAAATGTCCAGTGATCACGATTGTCCTGGCGCTCTAGATCAGTGTGCAATAGGCACCCCTTGATAAAAGTTGTTCCGTTTACTAAAGATAAAACAGTTAGAATCATCCATCACATAAGGCACTCAAAAACCACACCAATTTACATGATCTTGTAGCTGCCCAGCAGAGATTCAGTAGGTGTGCCACAAGTCTCTCATTACCAGCACCCTGGTAAATGGTATGATATGTCAGATAAACCAAGTTAGAGTTTTGCAGGTGTGATAAATACCACCCAATTACAAGTTTTAAGGGAATAACATGCAGATTTTGATACTCACCACACCAAAACACCTGTGTTCTGGTCAATATAGGCTACATTTCTCTTATAAGTGCATGCAGGTTTAACCTATTTATCACAAAAGTCATAATTGCAATATGTGTGGTAACAGTAGTTACTTCACATATCACAATAACCCAGGCCACTTCTCATAAGGGTCATAGATGTTTCCCTTATAAGTCCCTCACTCCCCCTTGAGTTTCATTTTACAAGTGCAACATTTACATTTGACCAACATTTCACTTCTTTTTACTTTAATCCTGTGCCATTCCCGGACTACTGAATTAGACCAGCATTTTTAGTGCCACCAGATTTGGGGCCAGATGTAGCAAAATAAAAAATTGCGACTCGCATTTTGCGAGTTGATGCGACTTGCAAAATGCTAGTCGCAATATGTAATGCAAGGTAAAACACCGTTCTGAAATTGCGACTCGCACCCGGACTCGCACTGCAGTGTGCGAGTCCGCAGATTACGAGGTCGCTTTTTGCGAGTGTGCAAAAAACGAACTCGCAATTAGCGAGTAGGTGTCGCAAATTGCGATTACCTTGAAAATTGCTTACAGGTGCAGCAGAACACTCCAGAAACCACACCAGAACACTCTGGAAACACTTCCTGGCACATGATGATGACATCACAGCCAGGAAGTTTACAAATACACCTGGGAGGAGGGAGGACGACACCCTTTTATAACTGCTGAATTTCACACAGGACAAACAGCAGCTGCCATGGAGGGAACCCCAAGAAAGAGGAAGCTCAAATTTTCTGAGAGGGAGCTGGAGGTGCTGACAGAGGAATGCTGTCAGCACTATGATGACTTGTTTGGGAGAGCAGCCCACAATGTTCCTGAGGCCACAAAAAAACAACTCTGGCAGGACATTCAGGACAAGATCAATTCCCTGGGGTTGAGCCATAGGACCATCGAGGACATCAAGAAGAGGTGCTATGACCTCCGCTCCCGGACCAAGGAGAGGGTGGCTGAAAGGCTCCGGGAGATGAGAGGCACAGGAGGGGGACCATCGTCTGTGCCACCACCCACACCCCTGGAAGAAAGGGTGGAAGAAACATTGGAGCAGGAGGCAGTGTCTGGATTTGGGGACCTGGACACCTCAGAGCCCAGCACATCAACCGGTGAGTACCATGTGATATGCCTGTACCCCTATCAATGCCATACCCCCACCCACCATGTACACAGGGGCATGCACAACCAAAATAGCTCCATTTCAGGGTAGCAAATGCCAGAATGATGCATTATGGGAAATGTAGTCAAGTAGCCAGTTCATAGGCAAATGTTTATTAGGAAGTGTGCAATAGATAGTAGACACTGACAGTCTGTTCCCCATGTCACACAGGTCTCCAGCAAGACACCACCAACACTCCAAGCACCCAGGCCCATGAGGAAACCCCAGAACCCGCCAGCACCCCCACCTGCACGGTCAGCAGCATCCCTGCAGTAGCCACACCTGCTGCAACAATTCCGCAATAGGCTGCCCCAGCAACAGGCAGGGAGGAGACAGGTGGAAGCACAGGGCAGCCACCGCTGCGCAGGCGTCGCAGGTCAATACCATCTGGGCTGCAGTCTGCATCCGGGCTACTTCCTCCAACCACCAGTGAGGCACATCTGCTGCGTGGTCAGCGCCTGCAGAATAGAATTTTGGGCAGAATTAGTGGTGTGCTGCACCGCTTTGTGCGAAACAACCATGCCAGCATGCAGCACCTCAACACACGGATGGACATGATCTCCAGGAACACTGGGGACCTTGCCCTTGCCATGAGGGAACTGGCGGGAGGACTACTGGCCCAAGCAGAGGGTGGGCGGCGCAGAGATCGGCAGATTATGCACAGACTGGACAGGATGGCCACATCCATCGGCAGGCTCGCCATGAATACCACAGGAAAGTCGAATTGGACAGTTGGGCTGCAAGTGGAGATGGGCCATTTCGCTGGGGATGTGGCTAGGGGCCTGGGACGTCTCACCCACATTATCGAACTGATGGAGACACGGGAAATGTCGAGGGCCACAGGGGAAACACCCCAGGACAGTGAGGAGGGCTCAACAGTGAGCAGTGTCTCTGCCACTGACAGCAGGGTGCTCAGGAGTGTTAGGCAGAGCACCACGGAAGCAGCAGGGACCAGCCAGGCTGGCAGGAGGGGCAGAAGATCTTAGAGATCACCCTGGACCATTAAATGTGGCACATGACGTTAATGTGCCACATGACTGGTTGGCATTTTCCTGCCCATGGACAATCTATACTTGTAAATAGTTTCTTTAATACACTAATTAAACAGTTATTTTTGTTCCACTTAACAAATGGAGTTTTTGGTTAATAGGTGAATATGGTGGGAGTTGACACGTACCGTCCAAAATATTGTGTTGCAATGTGGTCCCGTCTCAGTCTGCCTTGATTAGCTATACTCCGATCCCCATGATGGCGATGTGGTTGTTCTTGCTCTTCATCATCAGGATCTGGGTCTGCAGGGGTGAGAGGTAGCCCACGTCGGGTGACTATGTTGTGGAGGATGGCACATGTGACCACAATTTTGAATGCGGTAATGGGGGTGTATTGGAGGGCACCTCCACTGCGGTGGAGGCATCTGAATCTTGCCTTCAGGAGTCCGAAGGTGCGCTTGATGAGGTTCCTGGTCCTCTTATGTGCACTGTTGTATTGCCTCTCTGAATCATTGCTGGGTGTTAAAAACGGAGTCATGATCCAAGGCCTGAGAGCATATGCACTGTCACCTGTTGGAAACAAAAGTACACGGTTAGGAAGTCCAGATTGTCGTGCACAGTGACCTGTGTGTATGTCTGCAAGTGTCTGTGGCTCTACCTAGGAGGTAACCGTCTCCGAATTCCCCACGTTCCAGGCGTTGATGTATCCCACTATGCCTAAAAATGTATGAGTCATGGGTACTGCCTGGAAACTTAGCTACAATGTCGGTGATGACATAATGGGCGTCACAAACAACCTGAATATTGAGTGAGTGGGTACACTTTCTGTTGCGGAAAATGTGTTCCAGATTTGCAGGGGGGCATATTTGAATGTGTGTCCCATCTACACACCCTATGACATGGGGAAAGTGGGCAATGCGGTAAAAGTCCAGCTTGGTGCTGTTCATTTCTGCCTCATTCCTTGGTAAGTATATGAAGTGAGACATGTGCGTGACTAAGGCATCTAGGAAGGCCCTGAGGAACCTTGACACTGCACTTTGGGATACCCTACCTGCCACAGTAATGACCCCCTGATAGCTCCCTGAGGCCAAGAGGTGCAGTGAGCATAGCACTTGCACATGCGTAGGGATGGCGCAGCCACGCAGAGTCTGGTGTTCTAGCTGTGGTTTGAGTAAATCTATTAATTCTAGTATGGCTGCGCTGCTAAGGCGGTATTTGTCATAGATCTCTTCCTCAGTTTGCTGAAAAAGAGTCTGCCTTGTTCTATATATCTTCTCCTGTCTGTGGCCCCTCCTCCTCCTCTGCTGGGCTGCGTGGACTCTCCTCCTCACTGCTATCAGGTATATCTCTGCCATCTTGAGTAACCCAGATGCCTTCTGGGTCTCCTTTTATACTTTGGTAATGGTTACCACCTGCTCTGAGTTAGTGGTAAATGGGACATGCAAACTGGGCTTTTTGCAACTAGTCGCAATTTGCGAGTTGCAATTGCATAAGGTTTGCGACTCGCAAATTGCGACTTGGTATTTGCGGGTCGCAAAATGGGGTCGCAACGGATGCGACTCGCAAACGGGTCCCATCGCTTTTTGCGAGTCGGAAATGGGCTTTTTGCATCCCATTTCCGATTTTGCACTGTCGCAAATAGCGAATCGGCCCGTTTGCGACTCGCAAACGTTTGCTACATCTGGCCCATAGTCCCCAAGCCTCAGCCACTATGCCATCATTGCAATGCACCAAAAAAGCAACTAGTGCTTACATCATTATACCTCAATGATATGACAACAATTTACTAAATTTAACTAAATTATGTGAATACAAAATGCCCTGATATTGCTCACATATAAGAGACACGTTTGTCAGATGGAGAACTTGCTAAACTAAAACTTGACGAAGTGGATACAACTATCAGCCATATCCGAAGGTTTGCTATAAATGTGAGTGGCAATGCCTGAAAAATCATTTCTACTCACCCTACTAAACAGTAGTTAGGCGCTGAGGCTAGATATGCCTTTATCAAACAGACAACTGTAAATATAGTCCTGGTGCCAGGCTCTGTATATAACCACAACACTTGAAAATGACCCTTTCTCTCTGGATTAACAAGAAGCATTACAAAGTATAGATTTACCCATGTGCGAGGAGATTGAAATATATATATTTGTTCTGCTAATGGACAAGACAGGACTGATTAACAGGTGTTATTACAATGACAGGAGAGTCCACTATGATGTTGTGATAGGCCATCTCCTTTGTGATGTACATAAAGATCATTACATCAGAATGAGCACTGTCAAGACTTGTTACAGGTGCTCGCCCACATTCTCATCCACCTCAGCGCCAGGACCTTGTAGGCCATCCTTCTCACCCTTTCTTCAGGGTATTACTACTCAGGATGTTGTCTGCACTGCATGTCAGGAGTCATGCCACCTGCTAATGTGGCTTTCACATATGTGTTGCCCAGTTGTTACTTCTCTTTCACCAGCGCAGTCAATCCTGTCCCCATGCAGGCACTTCAAAAGCTGTGTCCATATGGTTCATCTGCATATCAGGCTACAGTGGTTCTACTGCTGGATTCAAGGATCCTAGGATTTCAGGATCTACTGCAGGATTGTGGGATCTTGGGATTTGAGCATCTACTGCAGGATTCCAGGGATCACATAGTCTATAAGACTACAGGGAGTGCAGAATTATTAGGCATGTTGTATTTTTGAGGATTAATTTTATTATTGAACAACAACCATGTTCTCAATGAACCCAAAAAACTCATTAATATCAAAGCTGAATATTTTTGGAAGTAGTTTTTAGTTTGTTTTTAGTTTTAGCTATGTTAGGGGGATATCTGTGTGTGCAGGTGACTATTACTGTGCATAATTATTAGGCAACTTAACAAAAAAAAATATATACCCATTTCAATTATTTATTATTACCAGTGAAACCAATATAACATCTCAACATTCACAAATATACATTTCTGACATTCAAAAAAACAAAAAAAAACAAATCAGTGACCAATATAGCCACCTTTCTTTGCAAGGACACTCAAAAGCCTGCCATCCATGGATTCTGTCAGTGTTTTGATCTGTTCACCATCAACATTGCGTGCAGCAGCAACCACAGCCTCCCAGACACTGTTCAGAGAGGTGTACTGTTTTCCCTCCTTGTAAATCTCACATTTGATGATGGACCACAGGTTCTCAATGGGGTTCAGATCAGGTGAACAAGGAGGCCATGTCATTAGATTTCCTTCTTTTATACCCTTTCTTGCCAGCCACGCTGTGGAGTACTTGGACGCGTGTGATGGAGCATTGTCCTGCATGAAAACCATGTTTTTCTTGAAGGATGCAGACTTCTTCCTGTACCACTGCTTGAAGAAGGTGTCTTCCAGGAACTGGCAGTAGGACTGGGAGTTGAGCTTGACTCCATCCTCAACCCGAAAAGGCCCCACAAGCTCATCTTTGATGATACCAGCCCAAACCAGTACTCCACCTCCACCTTGCTGGCATCTGAGTCGGACTGGAGCTCTCTGCCCTTTACCAATCCAGCCACGAGCCCATCCATCTGGCCCATCAAGACTCACTCTCATTTCATCAGTCCATAAAACCTTAGAAAAATCAGTCTTGAGATATTTCTTGGCCCAGTCTTGACGTTTCAGCTTGTGTGTCTTTTTCAGTGGTGGTTGTCTTTCAGCCTTTCTTACCTTGGCCATGTCTCTGAGTATTGCACACCTTGTGCTTTTGGGCACTCCAGTGATGTTGCAGCTCTGAAATATGGCCAAACTGGTGGCAAGTGGCATTGTGGCAGCTGCACGCTTGACTTTTCTCAGTTCATGGGCAGTTATTTTGCACCTTGGTTTTTCCACACGCTTCTTGCGACCCTGTTGACTATTTTGAATGAAACGCTTGATTGTTCGATGATCAGGCTTCAGAAGCTTTGCAATTTTAAGAGTGCTGCATCCCTCTGCAAGATATCTCACTATTTTTGACTTTTCTGAGCCTGTCAAGTCCTTCTTTTGACCCATTTTGCCAAAGGAAAGGAAGTTGCCTAATAATTATGCACACCTGATATAGGGTGTTGATGTCATTAGACCACACCCCTTCTCATTACAGAGATGCACATCACCTAATAGGCTTAATTGGTAGTAGGCTTTCGAGCCTATACAGCTTGGAGTAAGACAACATGCATAAAGAGGATGATGTGGTCAAAATACTAATTTGCCTAATAATTCTGCACTCCCTGTATATCCAAGATGTGGCCAGGTACTCAGCTTTCCCTTCTGTTGATTATAGAAGGTATTTGATTGAGCTCTGTTCTTAACCTACGTATCTCTGCTTGGGCTCAGGTCTTCACCTATGTGTCTGACTCTCCAGTAAAGATTACCTTCAAGACAGAATATCTTTGCAGACTTTTTCTGTTTGCAGTACTTTTTTTAAATTCTTACTGCAGCACCAACCTCAATGTCTTTTAATGCATTCTTGGAATTAAATTAATCCTTCCAGCACTATCTTCGTGGGCCTCAGTTTAATGATAGCTAGGGAGAATTTGTTTGGACTCTGGCATTCCTTTTGAGCCCTGTACTGTCATACCTTCAAAGTTGCACTGTAACAATTGTCTCTTAGGCAGTCACAGTGATATATACAGGTTTTATGTGATCCTTTGCCTTTGATCAGCTTAGACTCTCAAGTCGAGGACCATTAAAACGTCCTATAAGACATCAGAACAAGATCAGCTCCATGACAATTCCTTTGGCTCTAAGAAAATAACAGTACTGTGACACTGATATGTTCAATGATTACCATAGTGAATTGGTTTCTACACTAAATCAAGTATATGTTTTATTTCCTGGAGACTGATATCATTCACCCAAAATTTATCAAAATGGAAAAACTGTGTGTATTTTATGTTGATGTAAGAGAAGAAACCAACAGTAGTCTTATGTTTGTTTACTATAAAGACTTCACTTGTGAGAAACTACGGAAGATTTGAGAGAACATCCATCTGATGAGACAAGCTATGTGACTACCTGTAGGAAATCCAAGTCTAAACATGTGGTAAGGTTGAAGATGATTTATTGGATAACAGCACAGTACTCCTTTCTCCTTGCCTTCTTCAAACTCACTGACTTCCCCACCCTCTCCATTCTACATTCCATCCCCATGTTCCATGAAGGGAACCTACCCAAGATGAATAACTATATTCAACACAATTTCCCCATAAACAACAAAAGAACAATACAATGAAATGAAACTGTACAATATTTACAGGTTTTCCCTTTAAAGCCAAAATGCTAAATGTTTCAAGAATTACACAAAACCCACTAGTTTGGAAGACAAATGTCTTATACGAGCGTCAGATTTGACTCTTGAAGCTATAGAATCCTCTCACAAACTCACATTATTACTGCATTCTATAGCATCATGAACTTCTCCCTCATATAAAGGACTTCCCTCCTCCACATCATCACTCCTATTACAAACCAGTTGCACATCCTCAACAACTGGCATCATCTCCTCTCTCTCTCTCTGTCTCTCTCTGTGTCTCTCTCTCTCTCCTTAAACCAAGAATCAGCAGAACTCACACCTCGTGCACTTTCTTGCCCTGCTTTATACTTCGCTAATCTTTTCACACCCCAAACTTCCCCATCTTATGTAACCACACCCTTATTAAACACTTTCACAATCTTCATAACCTTTCCAAACTTGAACATACCTTTCTTTACCAACCCTGGTTTCCGTTCTCTGACCCAATCCCCTACCACAAACAATGGTACCTTTACCTTCCATTTGCTGTCATACGCCTCTTTACACTTCTCCTGCTTCGCTCTCACCTTATTCGTAATTTCTTCTATACTCACACTCTCCAACTCTTTCCCTTGTTTCTTCTTAACCCAGCATGGACAGAGTTTAGAAACAGGATGTCTTCCTCTTAGCAATCTGAAAGGACTCACTTCTGTAGTACTCTGAGGAGAAATACGGTAATAACATAATTTTTCCCTCACCTTTACCTTCCACTGTCCTCCAAAACTCTGTGCCCAACAAATGCTTTCCATCAGAATACGGTTGAATCTCTCAACTTGCCAATTCTCTTGCGGTTCATATAAGGAAGTGGTAACATGCTTAATATTGCTATACCTGAAATATCCTTGCATTTCTTTGGACACTAACTGAACACCATTGTCCGATACCACCATCTTCGGATACCCTTCTCTAGCAAATACTTCTTTGAAAAACTCAATAATAGTGCTTGACGTAACCTGGGGTACTAATTTCACTTCAGTTCATTTAGAGTGATAGTCCACCAATACCAAGGCATAGCGAGCCTCAACAGGCAAAGAATAAAAAGGACCAGCAATGTCAAACCCAAGTTTCTGCCATGCAGACTCTGGCCATGGCACCGGACGTAATGGAGCTGGCACAGTCTTCAACATTTTTTCCGCATTAACACAGGCACAGCACTCTCTCACAACCCTCTCCACCATTTTATCCATACCTGGACACCAAAACCACATCCGTATCAACCTTTTCATCGAGGACATACCAGGATGACCTTCATGCGCTAATTTCCAAATAGCAGCCTGCATACCTTTAGGTGGAACACACATTCCCCTCTTTAACACAAGATCATTTTCAACCTCCAATTCATCTCTCACTTTATAGAAAGGTGCTACCTCTTACAAAATCTCACCCTTTCCCGGCCAGCCACACCTCACATACTCCCTGAGATCTTGTATTATCAAATCTTCGTGATCATATTCCAGCCACTTCCTCTCTTCTATAGTACTGAACTCTTCAGACATATACTCGGACACAACTGATACCACATCCAATCCCAAACTACCACCATACGCAGTCGCATCCATAGTGACACTTTGAGGAAGACGTGATAAGCAATCAGCTACAGCATTCCTTCCCAGTACATAGTCAACTTGTAAAGAATATTCTTGCAATCTGGAGACCAACCTCGCAATACGAGCAGTGGCATACCACCCACCTCAAGGGGAAAGAATGTCAACCAAAGGCTTGTGATCTGTCTTAAGCACAAAACGCGAGCCCCAAATGTAATTCCTGAAATGTTCAATCGTCCATACACATGCCAACAATTCCTTCCCAATAACAGCAAACCTTCTTACAGCATCAGATAAGGTACAAGAGGCAAATGTAACATTCCAAACATCCTTACCACATCTCTGAGACAGTACTCCACCTATACCGTGCATACTCCCATAACCACCACAATGCACGGCACCTTAACACTAAAAGGCTTGAGAGTAGACGCTTCAACAATCTCTCGCTTGATCATTTCAAATGCATCCTTCTGCCTCTCCGACCACACATACTCCACACCTTTCCTTAGTGGTTCCATTTTAGTAGCAAAATTTGCTATAAATGTGCTGTAATACTCACACAAACCTGCAAAAAACATTCCTGTTTCTCGATTATCTGGGGCTGGATCATTAAAAATAGCGTCAACCAGTGATCGCTTTGGTATTACTTTACTTTCAGGATTAACCTATTCTTACTGAGAGCATCACACACTTTTAACATGTGATCCTTTTGTTCCTTCTCATCTTTTGAATAAATCAACACATCATCTTGGAAACATTTTACAATTTTATTCATTTCCTTAAACAATAGAAACATGGCTCTCTCAAAAACTGACGCCGCAGAGGCTAAACCAAAAGGCATACGTTTAAACCCGAACAACCCCTGCGGTGTGATAAAAGCAGTGAGGTGTCTGGAATCCTCAGTAAGCTCGATTTGATGTTATGCAGATCTCAAGTCTAAAGTGGAAATAATCTTTGCACCATCTAACATACTGACAACCTCATTTATGTTAGGTAAAGTGTGACAATTAACAATAATGTTTGCATTTAATGCCCACAAATCCACACATAACCTCAAAGACTTATCAGCCTTTCGAGCTAAAACAATGGGAGATACCCATTCAGATGACTCTATCTCTTCTATCACATCTTCCTTAACCATGTCCGTTAGGATATTCTTCAACTGCTCTTATACACTGATAGGAACATTCCTCAATCTTTGTACTACTGGCATTGCATTTTCTTTCAACCTGATCTTGTGACTGTAATTTCGTAGCTTACCTAACTCTTCCGTGAACACACTTGGGAATTTAGATACAATCCATCCCTTCTCGTCTCCATCTTCAATTACCAAAACAGGTTCACAAGATCTGGGGTTCAAAATTATCCCCAACTTTGCTTGATCCCTCCAGCCTAGTACATTGTCCCATTCTTTCTGCTACATACAACTTAATGTTTGCAGATCTACTTTTTTTAAAAATCACAGTCTCTACATATTCTTTGATATCGATTGCTGTCCCATCAAAGCCCTCTGCAACAATATCTGGACTTGCCAAATCAGTCATTTTCCACACATCACTGAACTTTTGTAAAAAATAATCACATGTGATAATTGTCCAGCGCGACCCTGAGTCAGTCACAACTTTGAGTTCCAGTTCTTCAGTATATACTGTGCGTTTAGATTGTTTCACCACACCACTACAATTGTCGTCACCACTGTTCTTGAGAGATAACACAACTCCCTTTTCCCGCCTCCTCGTTCACATACAAAACCTTTCCCTTTGTGTTGCTATTATTCTTTCTAGTATCCTTACAAACTCTAGCAAAATGCCCCATCCTACCACATTTTTTACATTCTTTACCAATAGCTGGACACTGCAGTGAATTGGCAAAATGGTTCAAATTCCGACAGCGATAACATGATAATCGTTCATTTTTTTCACTTTTGTCACCTTTCTTGTTAAATACAACATACTAAGTAGTAGGAACATTTCCCCCCACCGCTCCTACAACTTCAAACTCTGCATTTTTGTGTTTTTCGGCTTCTTGCACAGATTTTATCATCTTTCAGATTGTTCCAAAGCTTTTGCTGTATTAATCACATCCTGTAACCTGGGATCACCCATCACCCACAACTGTTCTTGAATCCTCCTATTGCTGACATGGACAATAATTTGATCTCAAATTATTTCATCAGTAATTGGTCCAAAATTGCAATGCATGTATAAGCTCCATAAAGCTGTGAAAAACTCATCGAAGGTGTCGCCCGATTGTTGAGTTCTGGTATAAAACTTGAACCTATTCAGAGCTGTACTTGCAGTAGGTTTAAACCTATTCTCTAACATTTTCAGAGTGTCTTTAAGCACATCAAATTCCTCATCCTGAATTGTTCCTTGTGGTAAAGTTCTAAAAATCATTTGGCCCTCTGAGCCAAGACAATGTGACAAAATATTTTTTTTCTTCTTTCTAGTGACATTCTATCCTTATCAGTGACTGTCAGGTATTTAAAAAAAAAATCTTTCCATTTAGCCCATGGTATAGGCGGATCTCCTTTGTGTTGTAGGAACTTGGCAGGAGGTTCCAATTACATCTTTTTAATAACACCAGATAAACATACCAGAAAAGCAAGAAAACAAAAAGAAAACAACAAACATAAAAAACAAAAAACAAACAAATAAGTGTATATATATATATATATATATATTTTTTTTTCAGTATATATTGCAATTAGCCTAATTCCACAAATGTAACTCTTGTGGAGTAAAGTCTTGTGACACAGTAAGTCTTTCTTCACTGCAGACCAGGAAGTGGTCTGAATCAGGAAGTAGTTGAAGCAACCTTCAACTCCAGACGTGTCCAACGCGATCTGGTGGCGTGCCGTATAATCCTTGTACACAATCCTGCGATGTCTTCAATCAAGAGTCTCAGGAAATGCGTTAAGCAAGTGTCTGCCCGTGTGCCCCCTGCAGCACAATAATAATGTATCCTGGCAATGCATGCTGAAAGAAAACGCGATATCCGCATTCCCAGGCAAGTACAATATGCCGAAGGAAGCGCATGAACAGTCAACCTTCAAAAGGAGGAACAGAAAGTCAGTTGGAACAACGACATGCGTTTAAGATAGCGTCTGAGGGGGGGCGTGGTCTGGGCGTGATCCATGATGGCCGCCTGAGAGCCGAGCTCCGCACGGCGCGGGCCACGCAGCGGTGGCGGCGGCGCTGGAGGCGCTCCACGGGACCCCTGAACGCAGCGGGGGCCGACATAGGAGTTGGAGACAGTGAACGACCGGCGTCCGTGACGCGGGGGAACGCCCTCCCCGGAGGCGCCGAACGGAGCGAGGGGAGCAGGCGTGAGGCCTACGGCAGGCCTCTGAGCCGCGGCCTCAAGTGTGGAATCACCCCGACACGGAGAGACGCGTCCCTCGCTGAAGCCTGAAGTGGGAGAGAGCGCGCCCTTCGTCCCTACCCGCGCCTTGACAGCGGCTCAACTGCGGCTCCCGGAGCCGGCAACAGGCCGGGACACCGCCTGACCCCTCCCTCCCTCCTGATCGATAGCTGCCGAAGGGGGAGAACGGAGCCGACCACCATCAGGGCCCGGAACAACAACAGGAGGTGGCCCGATGCTGACGACGCGTCTCCCAGTGCCTCTCCACCCTTCCCCTTTCTGCCGGGGGTGACGGGACCGGCGACAAGAGGCCTCACCACCAGCGGAGCGCAACGGACGGCTACCCCCACCCCCCCAGCCTTATCTGCTCCAGAGAAGACCCCCTGAGATATGACAGAGGCCCCGAAGAGGATGGAGAGGTGAGAGCCGAGCCGGTGAGTCAGAGAGGATGAGAGACATACGGAGATGAGGGTGGTGGATGAGTGAGAGAGGGGCCGGGAGTGGGGAGAGAGAGAGAGGAATATAACAACGAGCGGAGAGAGGAGGAAGACGAAAGGAAGAGGCGAAGGCAAAGAGTAAAGGAGCAAACTACCTAATAAAAAGGGGGGCGAGCACAAGAGGGGGCAAAGAGTAAGAAAACAAAAAAAAAAGAGGAGAAAAAGAAAAAAAAAAGAGAAAGGAAAACGATCAACACAAACATAACAACAAAAGAAGCAATACCACACTAACAGAAACTAACGAGGCATGAAGAGCAAAGAGGGCCAGGAGTAACATCGGACCTCGGCTCGGCTCCAAAACAACCCCTCTCTCCACGGAACAGCCCTGCGGGACTCTGAACGCTATAGAGCCAACACCGTGATCCTTCCCCTCGTACATATACACCAACGACAGCCCTCCCCAGGAGTCCACTTAGAGAGGTACCCCTCTGAACTCTGAACCCCACCCGCCACCCTCTCTCCTCTGCCGCCCACGCTGATTGCCCTCATTGTGACACGGACAGGCACCCCCTTGGATTCCCACCTGCAGGGAGAAACCCGCAATGCCCAGAGGCAAGACGGCGGGTAAAGCACTGTGTAAACCCGCTCGCCAACTACTCTTCTCTGAAGCCCTGCGTCAACAGAAACATCCTGCTCCCGCAGCCTCTCCACCCCCCTCACACGACACCATGTCAGACAATACTCAAGGAGCATCAATGGATCGTATACTGCAGGAGATATCGGCAGTAGGCCGCAAACTGGAAGGTATGGACACTGCCATGTCAGCATTAACAGCGGAAACGAGATCCATGCACTTGGAAATAGTGGGCTTCCAGTCACAAATCTCCGGACTGGACCATCGAGTAGCGGCCGTGGAAAGTCAAGTGGTCTCACAGACTGACAGAGATCAGGAACTCCTGAACCTTCGCAGCAAGTTAACCGACCTTGAGGACCGAAGCCGAAGAAACAACATCCGCTTCCTTGGATTTCCGGAAGGCATTGAGGGTACAGATATCCTCTCTTACCTGCGAGACACGCTTCCCAAACTAGCCGACATAACATTTGACCCCCCCTCTGGAATTTCAAAGAGCGCATAGACTTGGTCTCAAGAGACAAAACGGACAAGATCGTCCTCGTCCAATCATAGCCTGCTTCCTCCAGCACGGGCAGGTCCGCCAATTGCTACAGCTGTCCCGAAGGCAAGTCCCACTCCGGCTCGGTCCCCTCGAAATCCGCCTTTCAGCAGACTTCTCCAAAGAAACAGCAGATCGAAGAAGAGCCTTTCTCTCCTTCCGCCCTCGCCTTCGCCATCTGGACGTTAAATTCGGCCTCTTCGAGCCAGCCAGGATGTGGATAACTAAGAACGGAGAGTCACGAACCTTCTATGACCCAGAGGATTTGAAGTCATTCCTAGAGGGGCTGCATGATCCGACACAATCCATGGAATTAACAACCCAACCCCCCCAAGACACACAGAACCAAACCAGGGGAGTGGGCCAATCGGAAATTGCTCTGGACACCGACGGAAGACCTACTACAGACTCCCAAACCAGGGGCAGAGACCTGGAGAGGTTAACAAAAAGTTTTGATGACAGGGGCCAAGTCCTACAGGCGGTGGCGATGCACACACAACTGCCGGACAGAGACAAGTCCCGATCCCCTTTGAAACCCTAGGTGCCTACTACCTGAAACCAACATGGACACAGTTTTCCTACAAGCCCTCGATATCTACAACCACAGACTGCCATAGAAACGTTGCAGGAAACATAGGAACTTTGATGAAAAAGCCCAGACACAGAGACATGATGAGTACTCTACTTTAATGTACACTCCTCAGACATGGAACCATGGAGAACCGCCCCCCCCCGCCCCCCCCCCCAGAAGGCTTTAACCGCCTCGGACTGCTTAGACTGTTCGGATTGTGTGATAGTTTTTGTTGGCCCCCGATTACTTTTGTTTCTCAACATCCCTCCCTTTCATGCCGGGTAACACTTTCCATGTCCCGTATCACTTCTCCCATCTAGAATCAGGATCCATAACGTCCTCTGGAAAATATGGGAAATGACGCAATACCCTTGCACACTACTGGCTTGCCCTGGCAGGGTTGGGGCAAAACGATTCTGAACTGGGTTTTGAGCTCTAGACCCCGATCTACTAACAAACGCAATAGTGACATAATGATGGGCGTTGGCGCAAAGCAGAACAGACCACAGATGCCAAGTCCCAGAGCATATACATGCCACAACCCCTCAGAATAACCAAGGGGAAGCGACCTCAGTAACAACAATACTTGCCCCTGTCCTTTCCTCGCTCTTCCCCCATCCCCCCCCGCAAAGAGACGCGGCCAACATGCGACCTCCCCTCCTCCCCCCATCCTCTGGTCACAAACACATTCCACACCCCCCCGGACATAATTGGATGCACCCACGCGGAGGTCTGGGGCGCCACGTGGGCGCCGCTCCCCCCTCCCCCCCTGGGCGCGGGGCCCGCTGGCCGGGCGTCGAAGCTCAGTCGGCCTAGGTTTTAGACCCGCCGGTCAAAGTTCGTGTACTTCGGGATTTGTATCCCGGTCTCCCCTCTTTACCTTCTTTTTTCTTCTTTTTTTATTTCTTCTCCCCCCCACTGTCTTCTCTTTATTCTCTTTTCAACTCCTCTTCGTATCCAACGCGCCCGCCACCCACCCTTCCCCCCCTTCCCTCTCCCCGACATCCTCTTCAGTTCACAGAGTCCACCCCACTCCCCCGAGGTCATACCCCCGGGTGGGCGGACACAGGAAACAAGGATACCCAACCAGATGGGAGCAGCGGTAGTTCCCCTCAGGGTGATATCATGGAACGTAAACGGCCTTACCCACTTTATCAAACGGAAGAAAGTCCTATCCTACCTTAATTCTAAGCAGGCAGACATCGCCTTATTACAAGAGACACACCTAGACAGTCTTGAATCTAATAGATTACGACGTGACTGGGTGGGAACCGTCTTGTTTAGTTGCACCCCACCCACACCCGATACGGAGAATGTCCCAAGAAAAAGCGGGGTGGCGATCCTCTTACGCAAAACCCTCCCTTTCACGGTCGTCAAATCGTGGACAGACCCCGAGGGCCGATACATATTTACCAAACTGAAAATCGGGGACTCAACATTGTGTGTGGGATCAGTCTATGCACCAACAGGTCCCAAACGCCTCTTCTTACTGCAGCTCAATCGACTTCTAACCGAGATAGGGGCATCCTGTTACGTTATAGAAGGAGACTGGAACCTAGCAAGGGACGCAGCATTGGACAGGACGGGGCCTCTAGACACGAGTAACAACGCAGACAGGGCCATCCAGTCTGATATACTCGCGGATAACGGTTTGGTTGACCACTGGAGGCTGACTCACCCAACGGACAGAGAATTTACCTTTCTCTCGCTGGTGCACGGTACCCAATCACGGATCGATTACTTTCTCCTATCCCACAATCTTATGGCCCACACCTTGGAGGACGATATACTGGAGAGAGGCCTATCAGACCACTCCCCAGTCCTTATAGCCATCCGCTTAGGCCTGGTATCCCTGGGCCGAAAACCCTGGAGATTAGCGATCCATCGATATCGATCCCCCCAAGGTAAGTTGCAGCTACAGGATCATGCAACCACTTTCGCCCAAGACAACCTTGGTACGGTTGATTCGAGTCGAACTATGTGGGCTGCAGCCAAAGCCTCGATACGGGGACAGCTCATGCGGGATGCGGCGATAGCGAACAAAGACAGAAAAGAGCAACAAGCGGCTCTGGAACTCGACATACGCCGACTAACCAGACAATATACGGCACACCCCGCCCTTCCAGGCCGCCGAAGTTTAGAGCAAGCACAAATGGCCCTTAATGAGCTATACACCACCCAGGCCGAATTCGCATTACAGAGACTCCAAGGGAGACACTATGAACAGGGTGAGAAGGCGGGACGACTGCTCGC
Organism: Pleurodeles waltl; assembly: GCF_031143425.1. NCBI lineage: Eukaryota > Metazoa > Chordata > Amphibia > Caudata > Salamandridae > Pleurodeles > Pleurodeles waltl. Next base: position 694,447,604 of record NC_090436.1, on the reverse strand, counting down.
AGCCCAACTCCGTCAAAGAGCAGCCGCCCTAGCCATCCCAGACATTCGCTGTCCCTCCGGGGACATACTGACCCACCTGCAGGCCATTGCAAACAAATTTGCCCAATTCTATAGACACCTTTACACGCCGGAAACCACGACTAACCTAGCGCAAGCTACCACCTTTTTAAAGAAGCTAGACCTCCCCTCCCTAACAGACGAGGGCCGTAGCCTATTAGAAGGGGAAATAAGCAAACAGGAGATAGATAAAGTCATCTCTGACCTCCCGTACCACAAATCACCTGGAGAGGATGGATACCCTGCAGAATTTTACAAATGGGTAGGGGCAGAGGCGATTGATATCCTATGCGAAGCCCTCAATGAAGCCTGCGAAACACAGACATTAGGGGCCATATCCAACAATGCCACAATAGCTGTCATACCGAAGCCTGGGAGAGATCCTTTATTATGCGGCAGCTACCGACCCATCTCTCTACTAAACGGGGACATCAAAATTCTAGCAAGCGTCCTGGCAAACAGACTACGTAAAGTAATCCCGTCCTTAATACACTATACACAGGTGGGGTTTGTACCGGGCCGCACGTCTAGGAACCACCTACGAACCCTATGCATACCTTATGGGCGGCCAGAGACTCCCCGGAGTTGGCGCTGGCCCTGTCCTTAGACGCCGAAAAAGCGTTCTACCGCATAGAATGGCCCTACCTCTTTGCAGCCTTAGAGAGATTTGGCCTAGGCAACAAATTTATCTCCATGGTACGACTGCTCTATGATCAACCAGCGGCCAGAGTCAACTGCGAAGGCTTCCTCTCAGACCCTTTCCCTATCCGAAGGGGTACACGGCAGGGGTGCCCCCTTTCACCTCTCCTGTTCCTTTTGGCGATGGAGCCCTTGGCGGCAGCCATCCGGTCCTCCCCCTCCATAACCGGCCTACCACTACCCGAAGGCACCTCCAAGGTATACCTCTATGCTGACGATATCCTCTTAACACTCACGGACCTGGAAAGATCCATACCGGCCCTATTAGAGGTAATCGAGGACTTTGCAGCCCTATCGGGATACCGTATTAACAGGGACAAAAGCGAGGCACTTCCGCTATCGCGAGTAACCACAAAAGCGGCACTCCTAGGCTATCCATTCCGGTGGACGCCAAAACGTCTTAAATATCTAGGAGTGCTTGTTAACCCTGGACTGGCACACATGGTTGCGGACAACATTGACCCTCTCGTCACGCGTATGAAACTGGACTTTGCGAAATGGACCCAGTTAGGCCTTTCCATGTGGTGCAGAGTACAAGCGGTTAGAATGGTGACGGTACCCCGTTTCACCTATATCCTAGGTCTCCTGCCCTTACAAGTGCCCCTCTCCACACTAAGAGGCATTGATGCACTAATTAGATCATTCGTGTGGGGCACAATGCGGCCGCGGTTATCACCAGCCAAGCTTTTGGCCCACCGCATAATCGGGGGAATGGGACTCCCATCAGTGGAACACTACTCTTTAGCCCTCCAAATGTCTCAGTTATCCAATACACTATCGAATATACCAGATCCCCCCTTGTGGATAGCAGTGGAAAAACGACTCCTGACTGCGAACGAAGGACTCGGTGGAACCTACTGTGCAGACCTCCCAGCCACTAACTCAGTGAATCCTATCCTGGCGGCGACCAGGGCATCCTGGCAAAGGGCTCACCGACTGTTTGTGGTCCACCCCTTCATACATGCCCAAGCGCCCCTGTGGCACAACAGTGGCCTACGCATAGGTGGTGAGGTACTCCATTGGCCGCAATGGAAACAGGCAGGCATCCTCACCCTCTCACAGGTCCTGGAGAACGATGTGCTCAAATCCTTCCCCAAGCTACGGGAGGAGTTCGGCCTACACCCGAACCAGGAATGGAGATACATGCAACTCAAGCATTGTCTCTCCCAAGGGAGTACACCTCCACAGGGGGGATCCCTGCCCTCACCGATAGTGGCTTACCTGCAGCAATGGGGACAATGCAAGGGAGTAATGTCGGGTCTATATGATCTAATTATTCGACGGCTTTACTCCCAACCGCTAATGGACAAACTACGTCTACGGTGGCAAACCAGGCTGCAGCAGGATCTAGACCCAGATGATTGGGAAGCTACCCTAGAGACACTAGACAGAGGCACCCAGGAAGCACGCTTGAAATTCTGCCTCTTCAAAATCTTACATGAATGGCACTGGTCCCCAGCAAAACTGCATAGGACCGGACTCCTCCCGCATGCGAACTGCTGGCGATGTCCAGAAACATCCTGTGACCTGATACATATCTTAGTAAACTGTACAACAGTACGACCACTCTGGGATGCTGTGAGCTCCACTCTGGCTGAAGTAACGTCACTTCCGTCACCACTTCCCCCTGCCCTTATACTTCTGCAAGATACGACCTCCCTACCAGACCTCCCTAGACCACACAAGAGACTGTTGCACACAGCGTTAGCTACTGCAAAAATTTGCATACTCAGACACTGGCGGTCAGAGACCCCCCCCAAACCCAGAGGAGTGGATTACAGCCATGATCCGCACTGCTATGCATGAACGGATCATCTATAACTTACAAGACCAAGCTCAATTATTCCTACAGGTATGGGCTACCTTCCTCACAAGGGGGCAATAGTGCCCTACCCGGAACCACCACTGTTCCCTTCTCCCTTCCCTTTCCCTCCCCTCCCCCACATGCGTCTCTTCCCCCTTCTTCCCCTCGCTCCCGTACCTCCCCCTCCCTCTGTATTTTCCCCCCTTCCCCCCTCCTTATCTCCCCTTCTCTTCCTCTCTTTTCTATTCTTTTCTCCTATTCCACTCTTCCTTTTCTTTCCTCTTCTTCCCCTTCTCCCTCTCCCTTTTCCTACTGTTTCTTCTTCTTTTCTCCTTTTCCCTCTTCCTTACTTTCTTTCCTCTCTCTCTCTCTTTCTCTCTCCCTCTCGCCCCTTATCCCCACGTCTCTTACTAAAATACCCACTAGAGTCCGAACGTCGCCTTTCAGCAACGCTCCAAACAGACCTCCATGGTAGATCCTTTTCCCTATGTCGTCTGCTAGTCACCTGGTCCCAACTGAAACTGACCACAGAGTTGACATGAGCTGCAACACCCATTATCCGTGCAGCAACATCCCTCGCTTCCCAGGGTGGCACTCCCCGGTCCTTTCGTCTGATCAGGTACAACCTACCCTTTACCCTCATATCTTTACCCTCTTTAAACCCCCCCACAAAGCCTAAAATATGTTGGAAGTGAACTCTACCTCAAGTTTTTATATTATGACTGATACCTTGTTTGTGCCTTACGAGTTTTTTCTTCTCCTTCGGTTTCCTAATATCACTGATGTGTAATTACTCCCGATTGACGGAACCCTGATCCCACTGACTCTGTATCATATTGTGTTATTAACAATAAAAGAAAAGTTAAAAAAAAAAAAAAAGATAGCGTCTGAGGTAAAAACAGTGAAAATAGTGAAACAAATGTGTGGAAAGTTTCGTATCCGAAAAAGCCAACACACATTACCCGAATCAGTCCAAAAATCATGCTGAGGAGGTAAATACTCCACACAGAGCCTTCGCTGCTTCCCAATGGAAGTAACACCACTCCTGTGCTGTTTCGTAGAGTCCTGTAGCAAGTGTGCTTCCTAGTATCTCCTTGCCAAATTTGTAAGATATCCTGGTTTAAAAGGGTGGTAAGGTTGAAGATGATTTATTGGATAGCAGCACAGTACTCTTTTCTCCTTGCCTTCTTCAAAATCACCGACTTCACCACACTCTCCAGTCTACATTCCATACCCAGGTTCCATAAAGGAAAACCTACCCAAGCTTAATAACTAAACACAACACTACCAAGCAACAGTGTCTCTTGTGTGCCTTCTCTCATATACCTATCTTCCTTCTCCCCTCTTCACCATCTACACTGAGTGCAGTCTTGGACATGTTTGGTGCTGTTCACAGGAAGGGAGGCTGATGGATTTCATGTCAATTCCAGCTACAGTCAGATCTACAGATTAGTGATGACTTGAGTTTCATAAAGAATAACCCAACTGTGCAGGTTAGATGTGTTGTATCCCTGTCAGAAATGTGCCATATCCAGGGACAATAGAGCGCTGGCACCTATGACCCCTCCTCTTTTCTCTTTCTACTAGCCCTTGAATGTCTGTCTGCTGCAATAAGATTGTATCATAAGATAAAGTGGATGAACATGGCATCTGATCAGTTCAAGTCATTCCTATATGCTGACCGACCCTAAAGCCTTGCTTACTGCTCTGATGGCAGTGATAGTTTCCACTTGTTTCAGTTTGAAGCCTACGTCACACCTCACTACAAGGGCTATCCTAGTAACTCATACTGTGTGCTAGTTACTGAAGGGTCTCAAATATCTGGATTATGATTAACACAGGACTGGAACAATGGTGTAAGGTGACCTACTTCCTCTGAACTCTTAGACCCAGAGTTACATGTCATGCTGGATCCACCTCAACCCTTTCATGTAGGGCAGGTCCCAGATTGGGCACTGAAAACCCCCAATAGATAGCTCAGTTTCATAGTTGGAAAGTACTAACCTTGACATTAAATAACACTATAATCACAGATATTCTTGTCTGTAAAATTGCACACAGGCAGCTAAGAGAAGACCCATTAATACACAATGCAGGCATTGCTACTGGTGTTGGTGGAGTGGGACCTGAAAGGGATTAGTTTGTTACACTATTTGATTGAAGAAGACAGGTTCAAACCCTACAGCTCCCTGTGTGCACCATTCCCATGGCAATATCATCAACTGATTTGCTGCCCATGAGGACGATTTGAAACAAGACTGTTTACCTTGCTAGAATCTCCCATCCTGAGGTACACAATGACTTTGGAGTCCTTTTGTGGAATGGTGTTGAAATCAAACAGTATGCTTATCGACCAAATGAGATAGACCTTGATCGATACTAGAAAATTTTTATACAAATTGCTAATAGAATTGCATTGATGAAGACCGGTCCCTCCTACTTAAGACCCAAATTAGGAACATCAGGGAAGCCAGCCTGAAAATTCCATATTTTAAAATACTACACAATTGGTATTGGACACTCCACAAACTGCACAAAGCACATCTATCAATTCACTTGTTGATGTCAACCATAGTCAGTGCTACTCGTTATAAATCGTGTAGCATCAATGGACCAGACTGCTCAGGTTATGTGTGGCAGCTCTGCAGTCGTAAGGATACAGCTAGTAAATTACCTTTGTGAATTGCAAATAATCATACATGTGCACAACGTACACAAAATTGTAATTTAGTCCCATGGAGTGCAGCTCATCTTCTCATGGAAAATTAAGTCTATCTGTCTTTCTTTGCAGTTTATACAGGTTGTGTTTATACAGACAGTGATTATGCACACCACAGCACCTTAGTAGGAGCCTAAAATCTATTGAAGGATTTACTTACAGGTAGCATGCATTGGCCCATTAGCAGATCTTGTCTATTAACTTTATGCCACATACCTGCAAGATATTCAGCATGGACATTGTTAGGTAAAGAGGATAGAGCATATGGTTAGAGATGTTGAAGCAAAAGCACAATAAAATGGTTTATAAAAACAAAAAAGGAAAAACTACCCCGATTGGGAATTTACTTTTTATTTTATTTTTTGGTCCCTATTTGTGTCTTCCTTAGGCTAAGGGAGCACTGGAGCATTATCAAATGTATTATTGTAAAACAAAATAAAGGACCCCAAACACAAGGAGTTTTATCCCTGTGCATGGGGGCCATTCAGAGATTTCCCAACCCACTACTTACTACCATGCCTTGCAAGGTGGCCCTGGGCAGGGAAATCTGGTGACTGTAGCTGGATCATAATTGAGGCAGTTCAAATGTCGGAATGGCCTGATGACCCTGTAGTAGACTGGCTGCCAGCTTGAGGTTTCTGAAGGGAAAGACAGAGGAGGCACAGCTATTAGAATCCCATTGCTTCCCCAAATCTAAGTAGAGCAAGTGACCCATGAGTTTGGCAGGGTGGAAGTACCACCGATTTACAGTTGTCTCCCTGCTCCACCAAATTCTAAATGTCCTTATCTGTCCTTGCACAGTTACATTCTTACTCACTGTGCAGGCAGTACTGATCTTCTCTTTTTTCAATCACTTGATCTCCCAAGCTCCAGTTATAAGCTGTTACTAGGTTCAAACAAATGCTGGCCCAGGAATATGTGACTATGATGATACAATTATGGCAAGAAGAGTCACCTGGTTAGGTAATTGGCCTAAAGAGCCCACAGGAAATTGTATAGCTGTTAATTTCAGGAAGCCGAGAGTGATAGCGGAATTCTTGAGTAGACAACCCAATGCAAACTTGAGAAAAATTGGTGCACTCAATTTGGGGTACCCCTACAAGGTATTGAGTAGTAGAGGGTCACACAGTAGTTACAATCACCTCCCTCCCTAATCTAATGTATAATAATGGTGTAGTAACATGCTGATCTTATGCTCTAATCTACGTTTGATACCCCATCAGCTTTGCATTAATAATGTGAACTTGGATAAAAATAAGAGGTTGCTGGTCGCTAGTGAGTTTAGAGAAAGCGCAGACTTATGGAGGGTCATAAATCCCCTCTTTTTTTTTAAAGAAGCCCCTGCCTCTGGCTTGGCAACATTTACACTGCTTACCAAGTGGGAAGAGCACTTTAGTTAAATCTACTTAACCTCGCTACCATTCAGGTTAAGCTGGCTTTGACGAAGAGATTATTACGAAAAGCCTCTGGCTTTGATGGAGTCCTTGCTGATCTTTATAAAGGGAAGCCTGATTTTCAGGCTCCATGGATCACAAACAAATTTGGGGCCGCTGCTAAAATAGCCTCCCAAGTCTTGGTCTCACTCAGTTATTATTCCCATATACAAGAAGGGGGATAAAGTGGAACTGGCATGTTATAGGCCAACCTCGCTAATAGTTTCAGTGTCTAAAGTGGCAGGAAGAATTGCATTAGATAAGTTGAAGCAATGGGCTGTTAACATTATTTCAGATGTGCAATATGGCTCTCACCAGAGCTTAGGCACCATCGATCAGTACCTCAACTTGTTCCTGCTGACATCTGAATATATACGGTTGCAAAAAAGAGTACCATACAAGTGGTCTTTATTGATTTGTCAAGTGCAATCAATTGAGTTAAGTGGAAAAAGCTGTGGCAGAAAAAGCTGACCTTGAGCATTGATCATCCAATTGTTCGTTCCTTATTGCAGGTACATGCTAACACAGAGCCTAATTCACAAAGGTAAACTTAGACTTTTGTGTAAGTTTATGATTCTTGGCTATTCACAAAGGTATTTTACAAGTAGTACCTTTGCGACTATGCAATGCTTGTTAGATTATTTTGCCCAGTTTATGGAGAATCTGAATCTTGATACCAACCTGTCCAGATAGTTTGAGATGACCTGTGTACCACTCTTTGTGAAAATTAGGTCTCATTTCATCCAATGTATATTAATTCATAGAGTAAACAACTTCCAGTACCTTGAGGTCCCTATCGACTGTATGATGAGATGGGTCCAATTTTGCTCAGTTAGAGGACCACAGTTCAAAAGAGCCATCAACACGGTTTTCAAGTTCTCAATCAAACTGGGATCTAGACCTCCCAAGGAAAAGTTGTGTATTTCTCAAAGCAAATGTACTTTCATTGCAGGTTATGAGGCAGGATTGTGGACATACAGGGAGTGGAATGGTTCACAGCAGTTTGAGAACACATTTTGACGCAGGCTTCTTTCTGCCCTGAAAAGCACCTCTAATTTTTATTGCTATAATGAACTAGGAATTCCCTATTTGGAAAATCATACTAAGTTGTGCCACTTGCGCACTAGCTTTTCATCTGGTTAAAATTTATGCCTGAACTTAACAACTTGATTATAGTTGATTGTTTGGCCCTGGAGCCAGCATTACAAATACCCGGGTTTAGGTATATCAAGGAAGGCTTGGAATTCATAGGAAATCAGAGACCTACCTCACACTAGGTGATTGCAATCTTTGTAAAAAAATATGTTAAAACAGTTTTTGGAAAAATGCAGAGAAACAAGAAGGGATGTGGAGATGATTAAGCCCTCCGTGAGTTCCTATATGTCAATCTCTACAGCTAATTTGATTGAATCATACCTGGTCCTTGTGACAAATGTGCATCATAGATTCCTCATCACTAGGTTTGATTGAATTTAATATATATCTTGGTGTCTTTTGCACAGATGGCTTATGGGAAAAACCTAACACCCTTACTTCTACTTAATGTACTATGCACTTTATTTTATTTTGTCATTTTTACTAGAAAGCAAGAAAACATTTTTGATTACCATTATTGTGCATACAAAATGTCATAGTTGTGCAAACCCATATTTCTGTATCTATGGTGAAAGTCTGCACGTTTTCCTAAGAATGTGTTGTATTAAGAGATGCTTTGTCACAATTATGAGTCAGAGACCTTTCCCTTGGCATTACACCATGCTAAATTGATATAAGTACAATACGTTTATATCTCAGAAATGTTATATTATGTACATGTATGTTTAAGCCTTGTATATCTTTTAGGGGAGAGTATGCCAAATGACGTTTTCTTGACTGACTTACTACAAATGTATCTTGTTTGTTAAAATTGAAAAACTATGGGTCATATTTATGATGCCCCTAGCACCACCTTGTGCCACATTTGTGTTATTTTTTTACACAAATGTGGCGTTAAGGTGGCATTTCCCACATACCATATTACAAAGTGGCGCAATGCAAGCATTGCGCCACTTTGTAAGCCTTTACGCCACATTATGCCTGCTCCAGGAATAATGTGTGCAAAGGGTTTTTTCCACGTCGAAGGCCCAGAAAAATGGCACAGTGAAATTTACTAGATTTAACTGTGTTATTTTTAGCAACATTATTAATGCCTGCCCAAGTTAGGCATTACGATGATGCTCTTATTAAAAACAATGAACCTCCTTTTGCTTTGCTGCATTAGCACCATAATTTATGTTGCTAATCCAGCAAGCACCACATTTGTTTAATAAATCATGACGCTAATGTGGACATGACCGCCATGGTGCCCCGAATTGCAAATAGTGAAGGTGTCATTAGGGGAACGCAATGGGGTGCTAGAAAAGTGGTGCATCCAGAATGATGCACCACTTTTCCATAAATATGCCCCCATATTTGGGGGCAAAAAGAATCAATTTTCAGATCTTTGGGAACAACTGATTATTTACAAAAGATGAAAAACACTATTTGGGGACAAAGTAAATTATTTAACAAAAATGAAGAGCTTCTACTTGGGCACCACAAAAGTCACATGCTTTAGAAATCTGATGGGTGATGATATTATTATATACATAAAAAATAAAGCAGATACTAGAGAACAAAGAGTGTACTTTCAGCAAACTTGTACATTTCCACGATACTTTGGAGACAAAATATATGTGATGTTTAGAATGGCAGTTATGTTTCTGACCTACCTAAGTGTATTTCTGAAGCTTTCAGGGTGATATTTGAGTGATAATGTGTTCTAATGTGGGAGTGGCCTCTTACTTCTATGATAGTTCATTTATTGCTAAAGAGTTGGCTTTTTGCATTGCACAATGCACAACAGGACCAGGTGCCAGGGACCCTGGTAGTTGCTCATCAGAATCGACAGTAAGACTATCCTACACAGAAATCGCTCCTGGTCATAGGTAGGTCCTCTAAGCATGACCCAGCCCTCTGTGTGGTGGGTGGCCCTGAGGTTGTAGAGGGCCCCTTTTCTTGCAGGTACTGCAGGTGGGGAGGAGGAATGGGGAGGAACATTCCCCTGATATGATAACTGCTAATACTAAAGATAGGGGCTTAACTTTGAACTGTTTGCACTTTAATGCCAGATCGCTATCTAAATTATTGAGATCTGGTATCTGATTCATAATAGTAACCCTGACCTGGTTTTTATTACTGAAACTAGGATCAGTGAGTGTACCCCACCCGAAATTACAATCTCACGCCAGAGGATATCAAAGTTTGAAATTTGATAGAGTGGGCCACCCAGGTGGTGGTACAGCCATTATATTTAAGGATAACTTTACTTGTTCCATTGAACTCAATTTGACTTCCGTGGGAGTCGAAGTATTGGCATTCCAACTCTCTGTCTCCTTTAACACTGAACCATGATGAATACCAAGTGATTGGTAACGTCAACTTGTATTATGAGAACCTAGATGATCCTATAGGTAAATGACTAGTGAGTGATATGCTTATCTGTCAGCTTAAACAACTGGTCCCCGGCTGAACGCACACGACAGGACATACCTTGGACCTATTGCTTACTAATACTGAGCACACTATTATTCACAACATCAGCACACTTCTTTTGAAAGATCACTCAATGATCAATTTTTCCTTGACTCTGCCGTTAAGCCGGAACAAAGAGACTAATCCCACTCCTTCTCTTCTAAGAGCATGGAGTAAGAAAACCATCTCTTGACAATAAGGCCTCACCTAATGATTACCTAGAGAAGGTTAATCTAGCGATTGTTCACTTATTGAACAAATATGTCCCCATCAGAACAACCCATAAAAAGTGAGGATCTCCATCTGAAAAATGGTATACATAGGAGTTAAGATCAATGAAATGAAAATGTAAATCTCTGGAGCAAGCTTGGAGATGATAAGGATCGCCAGAAATATAAATAAGAGTTGGCCATCTACCAAAAAGCCCCAAAATCTGTTTTATTAAGCATTTAGAAAAAAATAGCAGTTCATCTAGAGAACTTTTTAAGACTATCAAAGAATTAGCACAACCAATTTGCCCAAGCAATTACACCCTCTGTCAGTAACTGTGAAAAATAATAACTTCTTTGCTGACAAAATTGATAGTGTCTACTCCTCTTTTGAAAAACAACCCAATTTAAAAGAGGTTTCCTGGGATCAGTTTAATTCCCCTCTGGCTGGCTATGTTGAGCTAGGCAGCTTTACTCAATGTACCACCATACATGTAGAAAAAATAATGCTAGAAGTTAAATCCAGCACTCCTTTAGATCCCTGTCCCCATTTTATCTTTGATTGTTCAGTCTCTATTAAAAGTCCATTTGTAGCTCAAATTTTTAACATCTTGTTTTCCTCTGCTGAATACCTTAGTACATGGAGGCGTGCGTTAACTCTTCTTTTAGCAAAGAAATCCAGTATTGATGTAAAGACATTATCAAACTATCGACCCACTCCTTTGCTGCCATATATGTCAAAAGTCCTGGAAAAACTTGCTAATGCTCAACTTACCTCTTTTTTAGACTATAATGAACTACTCTATCCCTCACAAACTGGATTTAGGGCTAATAATAATTTCAAAGACACAGTGTTAGTCATCTTGGACAACATTACATCTGACGTAGATCAGGACAAGGTCGTAGTCCTGATTCTACTCGATTTGTCAGTGGCTTTCAATACGGTATCTCACTGACTATTGTTAAAAAGACTATCTGAGATAGGGATACATGCTAAAGCTTTAAAATATATTGGCTCCTTCCTAAATGAGAGAACACAAACTGTTCAGGTGGGCACTTTTAGATCATCCCCCGCACCCATGTTTGTGGAGCCCCTCAGGGCTCCTCACTGAGCCCTACACTTTTTAATGTCTATGTGTCACCTATTGCAAAAAACATTCCTGTGCAGATAAAACCCAAATAGATATCTTGATAGGAGACGACCATCAGGAAATCAGGGAGAACCTATCCCACTGTCTTATAGAAGTGTCTAATTGGATTAGGGCTCACTGCCTGAAATTGAAGGCTGAAATAATGAAGATACTGCTGTTTAGCAAAGCCCAACTGATTTGGAACTTCTCATGGTGGCCGTTGGCCCTAGGTATAGCCCCAGAGCCCAAGGATGTAGCAATAAGCATGGGTATTCTGTCTGATAACTCCTTGTCGATGAGAGAGCAAGTCACTTCCACCTATGCCAAATGTTTCTGAATACTGAAACTACTGAGGAAACTTTTCCAATGGAATATAGTAGACTTGCAGAGAACTGTAGCACAGGCACTATCGACAAGCCGGCTAGACTACGGGAATGTGCTTTACGCTGATATGGCAGACTGTTTTCTCACCTCCAGGTAATTCAAAATGCAGCAAGCAACCAGGCTCATTTGCAATAAGGACAGATTCAGTTTAACATAGGCCTGACTTAAAACGCTACACTGGCTACCTATGCGCCAGCGTACAAAGTGCAAAACTATTTTTGTTCGCAAAAGACATTACATAACTGTGGTCCAGTGATTTTTTGCTTTAAGGTACAATTTCACAGATCGTCTCGTAATGTAAGATCTCAGAAACTAGCATTAGCTAAAATGTCACAGTTTCAAAAAGTGCAGTTGGTCGTACTTTCTCCCACCCAGCATCAACACAATAGAATTCTTTACCATTTTGACATACGGCGTATGTAAGTTCATACAATATTCAGAAAACGATTTAAAACTTGCTCTTTCCTGATTAGCTCTCATACATTTTTCCTTTCTGTAATGTGATTAACACTTGGAGACTCTCATCCTTAGCATTAGGATATCCCCTTGGGGGTGATTTAAGCGCTCCAAAAATACATACATAAATAAATAAATAAATAAATAAATAAATAAATACAAAAATAAAAAAGCTGTTATTTGGTGCTTTGGAATGCCTCTTGAACAGTAAACAGGCATGTGACCCTGCCCTGTGTGACCCAACTGCATGTGATAGCTAGTATTCTGATGTTATGTAGGCCATCTTACACACTAATGCAGCTTGCTTATGAGGACTCAGGCCTGTCCTTGGACTTTGAAGTCCAAAGCCAGGTTTTGACACCAAGAGTGCCCTCTAGCTGACATGGTACTACTGTCCATGTCCTAGTTGTAGAAAATAAGCAGTGATAACAGTGTACCATTTTCATAATTGTAGCACGAAACAGACATTTTGCACTCATTCAAAAGGACTGTGTTGCTATTGTAAACCCTGGTATCCTTGGCATGGTTTCCACTAACTTTTTGCCCTCTGACCTCCTGTTTTTCTGACTCATGTTGGCTGGCTTGTAGGATTCTGTGCACTTTATCACTGCTGACCAGTGCTAAAATGCAAGTATTCTTTACTCTTACTCTAATCATGGTGATATTGGCTTATTCACAATTAGCATATTTAATTTAATTTTAAGTCCCTAGTAAAGTGCACTATGGCCCTCATTGTAACATTGGCGGTATAGACCGCGTACTGCCGTGGCGACGGCTGTCAAAAGACCGTCACCATGGCTACCATCTGTCAGACGGATTATGACCATAGCCGGATTTCCGCCAGAAGGTTGGAGGAAATCCGGCTGTGGTCATGCCAGCTGATGGCGGTAAGGTGGTGCTGCTGCCAGAAGCAGCACCAGGCCAGTAGACCGTTGTGTAGTGATTAGATTAAGCATTAGCAGAAGACATCTTGTATTTAGCAACTATTGTGAACATTTCGCAGAATCCATTTTGTATTCATGACAGCCATTTTCTCTGCCATGTGCTCGCCATGTGCTCTGTCCTACCTTTCTGTTAACTACTCTAGAAAATCTTTCTAGTGACAAGTTATATTTAGCATCTCCCACTTTCGCACATGCCCAGTAAGATCTGCAGCTGTTAGTAATCAGTAACAGACAGTAATGTGTCAACTAGTCCTTGAAAACTGTTAGCCCCACCTACCTGTCGACTGTGCATTTCCATATGACCTTATATGTATGTAAGTCTTGCTTCTATAATTGTACCACCTTCTTTTAGCCCCTTCGTGGGTATAAAAGGACCATGCTCTCTTAGTTCTATGTGCTACTTCAAACATTACCGAAGGATGCTATTTGAACTGTAGTACCACCTCATGAGGTTTAATAAACTTTGATGGTCATTATAACCCTGGCGGTCGGTGTTAAAGTAAGACCGCCAACAGGCCGGTGGTAAAAATTTTGCAATTACGACCGTGGCGGAAACCGCCAACAAAGACAGCCACTTTAACACTCAGACCGCCACGGCGGTACAAACAAACAGCGCGGCGGTCACCGCCAACAGACAGGCGGAGGACAAAGTACCGCCCACAGTATCACAACAGGCCAATCCGCCACCTTTTCTGGGGCAGATTCACCATGGATAAAAAACCCGGCGGAAACAGGATTCCGAAGGGAAAACGCTCACCTCTACACACCCTATGAGGAACTCGGACACCATGGACCCGGAACTCCAAATTCTCCCTGCAATAGTCTTCCTGCTCCTCTACCAGGAGCACGAACGCCGGCGGCGAAGACCACAATGAGTACTGCACCTACGACACAGGGGAGGGGGGAGGGAAAAAAAACGGACACACACACGCAACATGCAACACCCCACCCCCACCCCCACCCTCACCCACTACAACACACACACCAATCCATATTGATACATCACAGTTACACCCCGCAAACCCCTCCGGAAGAATGCAATGACAATAGAAAATTAGTGTAACCATTGTATTGTATTAAAATCAAGTAGGCAAAAATATATATATACACCATTTACAAAATATACACCAAGCATAGTAGTCCAGGTAGTGCTCCAATTAAGTCTGTGGAACACTGGGCCCACACGGTATGGGCTAGGCCCACACAAGATCCCCGACCATGACGGAGAGAACACTGCAGGGGCATCAGAGAGCAACAAAACAGGCACCTCAGGGGGAGAGAAAGGGGGGGCACCTCAGCCGGTTGAGTGCACAACGCCAAATCCACGAGAGGGCCACATGCCCACTGTTCAATCCTGGGGACTGCAAAGCCACAGTCTCTCAAGTCTCTACAGTGGGTGGGATGCCCACTGTTCAATCCTGGGGAGTGGAAAGCCACAGTCTCTCAAGTCTCTACAGTGGGTGGGTTGCCCACTGCCATATCCTGGGGAGTGCAAAGCCACAGTCTCTCAAGTCTCTACAGTGGGTGGTTTGCCCACTGCCATATCCTGGGGAGTGCAAAGCCACAGTCTCTCAAGTCTTTACAGTGGGTGGGTTGCCCACTGCCATATCCTGGGGAGTGCAAAGCCACAGTCTCTCAAGTGGATAACTGTCTCCACTTGTTCTGGAGGGGGCATTGTGCCCAGAGTGCTTCATCCTGCTAAGGACAGAGATAGTGGATGGATCTCTGGTTCTAGAGGGGGCATTGTACCCAGAGTGCTTCATCCTGCAAAGGACAGAGGTAGTGGATGGATCTCTCCACTGGTTCTGGAAGGGGCATTGTGCCCAGAGCGCTTCATTCTGTTAAGGACAGAGGTAATGGATGGATCTCTCCACTGGTTCTGGAGGGGGCATTGTGCCCAGAGTGCTTCATCCTGCTAAGGACAGAGGTAGTGGATGGATCTCTCCACTGGTTCTGGAGGGGGACTTGTGCCCAGAGTGCTTCATCTTGCTAAGGACAGAGGTAGTGGATTGATCTCTCCACTGGTTCTGGAGGGGGCATGGTGCCCAGAGTGCTTCATTCTGCCCGTGGCGGACTCAGTTGCGTTAGTGCCCTTGGCGCCAATGGGCCAGCGGTGCTTGAGACGGCGGTGCCCTGTTCAGCGGTGCTTGAGACGGCGGTGCACTGTTCAGCGGTGCTTGAGACGGCGGTGCCCTGTTCAGCGGTGCTTGGAGCGCCAAGCTCATTTGCAGTGACTCAGCTGCTGGCGGTCCTTCATGGCCCAGCGGCGCTTGTGCTGGCGGTCCTCTCTGTCCCAGCGGGGCTTGTGCTGGAGGTCCTCTCTGTCCCAGCGGGGCTTGTGCTGGCGGTACTCTCTGTCCCAGCGGGGATGACGGCTGTGGCCTCCTGGGCAGCAGGGCTGGTGGTGGGGGCCTCCTGGGCAGCTTGGCTGTTGCTGGCGGTGGCCTCCTGGGCAGCTGGGCTGGTGCTTGCGGTGGCCTCCTGGGCAGCTGGGCTGGTGGCGGTGGTCTCCTGGGCAGCTGGGCTGGTGCTGGCTTCCTGGGCAGCACGGCTGGTGGCGGTGGCCTCCTGGGCAGCTGGGCTGGTGGTGGTGGCCTCCTGGGTAGCTGGGCTGGTGGCGGTGGCCTCCTGGGCAGCTGGGCTGGTGCTGGCCTCCTGGGCAGCACGGCTGGTGGCGGTGGCCTCCTGGGCAGCTGGGCTGGTGGCGGTGGCCTCCTGGGTAGCTGGGCTGGTGGCGGTGGCCTCCTGGGCAGCTTGGCTGTTGCTGGCGGTGGCCTCCTGGGCAGCTGGGCTGGTGCTTGCGGTGGCCTCCTGGGCAGCTGGGCTGGTGGCAGTGGTCTCCTGGGCAGCTGGGCTGGTGCTGGCCTCCTGGGCAGCACGGCTGGTGGCGGTGGTCTCCTGGGCAGCTGGGCTGGTGGCGGTGGCCTCCTGGGCAGCTGGGCTGGTGGCGGTGGCCTCCTGGGTAGCTGGACTGGTGCTGGTGGTGGCCTCCTGGGCAGCAGGGCTGGTGGCGGTGGCCTCCTGGGCAGCTGGGCAGGTGGCGGTGGTCTCCTGGGCAGCTGGGCTGGTGCTGGCCTCCTGGGCAGCAGGGCTGGTGCGGTGGCCTCCTGGGCAGCTGGGCTGGTGCTGGCGGTGGCCTCCTGGGCAGCAGGGCTGGTGGCGGTGGCCTCCTGGGCAGCTGGGCTGGTGGCGGTGGCCTCCTGGGCAGCTGGGCTGGTGCTGGCGGTGGCCTCCTGGGCAGCAGGGCTGGTGGCGGTGGCCTCCTGGGCAGCTGGGCTGGTGCTGGCATCGGCCTCCTGGGCAGCAGGGCCGGTGGCGGTGGCCTACTGGGCAGCTGGCCTGGTGCTGACGGTGGCCTCCTGGGCAGAGGGGATGATGCCGGTTTTCTCCGCCGTGCTGCTCTTCCCAGACTTGCTGAGTTTCTTGTGCCCCTTCCCCACCTTGGAAGGTGTTGCAGCTGACTCCACACTCCCACCTGTGCCCCTGGAGCGGCTTTGGTGGCTGGAGTCTTCCCCCTCTCCCGCCGGGCACTAGCCAACTTCTGTTGCTTCACAGGTGGGGGACTGTCTGTGCTGTGGCTCCGTGCCACACTGGCTGCCCTCGTGGCCGGTGCACTCCAGATTCCGGTGACTACAGGCACCACTGGTCCCGGAGATGTTGTGGCTGAGGTGCTAGTTCGGGACCTAGGAGACGGACGGGGTGGGGGAGCTGTGGAAAAGAGGTCAAGGTTGGACAGGAAAAGTTTTAGGGTAGCTGGAGGGGGTTTGAGAGTGGAGGAAGAGGTTGTGGTTGTAGGAGGTGTTCGTTTGCTGACTTTGGGTGAAGGTGCATGCGCTGGAGGCTGTTGTGAGGTGGATGGCTGTTGGGTGGGTGTGTGCCTGCGTTTGTGTATCTTGGGAGGGGGCGTCACGGACCCACTGGGAGAGGACACAGGGGACGTGTGAATGGTAGTGGGGGTGGTGACTGCACGTGAGCGGGGTGTGCTGGTGGGTGTGCTGGTTATGGTAGTAGTGGCTGTAGAGGTAGTGCATGCAGGTGTGAGTGTAGACGAGACTGGGAGGGAGGAGGGAGATGAGAAGGAGGGGGACACAGTGGAGGCAGTGGAAGTTGGTGTGTCTGCATGTGTCTGATGCTTGCGTTAGTGCCTGTGGGATGTGTGGTGCTTATGTTTGCCTGAGCTTCCCTTGTGTGTTGACGTGTGTGCATGCTGGTCTGTAGGTGTGCTTGCAATAGGCTGGGGTACAGGGGATTGGGTCTGGGTGGAGGAAGTTGGAGGGGGGAGGCTAGAGACTGGGACAATGGCTGCCATCAGTGCTGAAGCCATAGTCTGAAAAGCTCGCTGAAGGGCCGCCTGACCAGAATGAACGCCCTCCAGGAATGCATTTGTTTGTTGCAACTGCCTTTCTACACCCTGGATGGCATTCCAAATGGTAGACTGCCCAACAGTGAGGGGCCTGAGGAGGTCAATGGCCTCCTCAGTGAGGGCAGCAGGGGTGACTGGGGCAGGGCCTGAGGTGCCTGGGGCGAAGGTGATGCCCACCCTCCCGGGTGAGCGTGCACGGGGCAAAAGCTGAGGGGCTGCTGGGAGGGCGGTGCTGGAAGGGGGGGTGGCGGCTGTACCTGTAGATGGGGGGGCACAGATGTTGCTGCTACCACATGGGAGCTCCCATCAGAGGACGAGTCCGTGTCACTGGTCTCAGCTCCTGTCCCCACCGTGGAGCTCCCCTCGCCCTCTGTCCCACTGGTGAAGTCCGATTCCGTAGTGTGGCCCTCCATGGCCATGTGGGATGCAGCCCCCTCATGCTCCGGTGCCACTGCTCCTCCGCCTGATGATGCTAATGCACACAAGAACAGGGAGACCACAAAAATGGGGGTGACGACAGAAGAAATACATGTTGAGTGCATGCATTACCGCTACCGTTGGCGGACACGACAGACACACAAGCCCTCTGCACTACGCCGCGCTCTTGGGCTCCACTGTTCAATTCCTGGGAAATGGCCTAATAGGCTATGGATGACATCTGCACACATGGATGACACAGGGGCATGACTAGGTGTAGTTGGCACTCTACAGAGGTACGGTGGGGTGCCACATGGCCTGCCTTACGGAGGGACCTTGCCTACGGAACTCGCCCTGGCCTGGGGAAACCCACAGCCCACCTCCCCCACCCAGACCCCTCCATTGTGCGCAAAATCAGCAGAATGAGAGTGTTCTCACCCCCTTGTGGCTGCTGTGATGCCCTCAAGTGCCCATCCCACTCCAGGTATGCCACCGCCAGGATACTGAACATCAGGGGGGTCATGGTGCGACGGGCACCCCTCCCACTTTGGGAGGCCATCCCCAGCTGAGCCTCCGCCGTTTTCTTGCTCCAGCAGGGAATGTCCTCCCATCTTTTCCGGCAGTGGGTGCTCCGTCTGTAGTAGACCCCTGGGGTCCGGACCTCCTTGGCGATGGCACGCCAAATATATATTTTCTGGTGGGCGCTGACCTACATGATTTTTACAGGGGCAAGATAAACTTATTAGCAACTGCACCGTCAAAGTGATTGGCCCCCATCCCTACCCTTGCCATGTGGCACATGCACTCACCGTCGTTTCATGCACGCTGCACTCTCCCCCTTCCTTCTTACATCCACCCCTCTCCACACAGGCATAGCCCATGCAGCATGCTCCCAGTGTACCTACCTGTTGGTGTGGAGGACCGTAGAGTAGCGTGTACTGGGGGAAGACCCCATCCACGAGTTTCTCCAACTCCTCCGATGTGAAGGCAGGGGCCCTTTCCCCAGACACTCGAGCCATTGTCTCTTCCAGACCGAGGTCACAGCAGCACTTGCAGTGTAGGTCCTCTCCTGTCGAAGATCAGCTATTGAGTGATCGAAGTGATAGAAAATGGCTGTCACGTCCGTGGCGGTGCGTACCGTCACCGCCGGCGTACATCGTCATTGGCTCCTGGGACCCATAGGGTCCAATGTTAACCAATGCAGCATTGCGCCTCGGTCTTTGACCGCCTACCGCGACGGTGTACAACGCCAGCGCAGTTACCTCACATCCCATTGTCCCACTTTAGAGGTCAGGCAGCCGCCATTTCAGGGGCCCACATGGCTTCATTTTCAACTGAGTCACACATACCTAGGCCTAGACTCAACACACATACAGGCCACTTTATATATTATGATTGGTGTTCTGTGCAAGCTGAGGGTACGTACCTCTGAGTTGTTTGACTCTGTGCTCGCTGTTGTCCTTTATAGGCACCATCTGCTGGGACATGTGAGGAGATGGCGGCATCCTCCGGTGTACCGACCGTTGGTGGACCTGTCGACAATGGAGGAAAGACATGTGATAATCACATACAGGCTTGACCGTGCCACAATCCAGGAACTGTGTACCCAGTTGGAGCCAGACCTGATGTCAGCTATCCGCCATCCCACAGGAATCCCCCCTCAAGTGCAGGTGCTGTCAGTGCTCCATTTCCTTGCAAGTGGGTCATTTCAAACAACAGTGGCCATAGCATCAGGGATGTCCCAGCCCATGTTTTCCAACGTGTTGTCCAGAGTGTTGTCTGCTCTGCTGAAACACATGCGAGCTACATCGTTTTCCCTCAGGTGGAGGATTTGCCTACAGTGAAAGGTGATTTCTATGCCCTGGGACATATACCCAAACATCATAGGTGCCATTGATGGGACCCATGTGGCTTTGCCCCCCCCCACAGGAGTGAACAGGTGTACAGAAACTGGAAGAGTTATCATTCGATGAATGTACAGATGGTATGTTTGGCCGACCAGTACATCTCCCATGTGAATGCCAAGTTCCCTGGCTCAGTGCATGACACCTACATCCTGCGGAATAGCAGCATCCCTTATGTGATGGGTCAACTCCAGAGGCACTGTGTGTGGCTATTAGGTGAGCACCTGGAAGCTAGTCAGTGGGAATGGTTGTCTGGGTCTGGGGATATCCCTCCAGGTTAGTGTGTCTAACAGTTGTCCCTTGCCATTTGCAGGTGACTCTGGTTACCCCAACCTGTCATGGCTACTGACCCCAGTGAGGAATTCCAGGACAAGGGCAGAGGAACGCTACAATGAGGCCCATGGGCAAACTAGGAGGGTGATCGAGCGGACCTTCGGCCTCCTGAAGGCCAGGTTCAGGTGCCTCCATATGACAGGTGGTTCCCTATTCTACTCACCAAAGAAGGTGTGCCAGATCATCGTGGCCTGCTGTATGCTTCACAACTTGGCTTTGCGACGACAGGTACCTTTTCTGCAGGAGGATGGTCCAGATGGCGGTGTTGTTGCAGCTATGGAGCCTGTGGACAGTGAAGACGAGGAAGCAGAAGAAGAAGACATGGACAACAGGGACTCGTGATCCAGCAATATTTCCAGTGAAACACAGGTAAGAATACAAACCTGCCTACTACATATACTTAAACACTACTACCTCTCTACTGTCTGTCTTTGTCACCCAGTGTATGGTCACTGAGTTGTCACTTTCCCTTACGATTTTACAGAACTGGGTCCCACAGTGTGACAAATGTTTGATTCCTCATGGACTAGAACTGTGTGACATAGGTATGTTGACATTACAAATGAAAGAGCTTTTTGCCACATGAATTGCTAATACAGTATTCCGAAATCACAGACTGACTCCAGATTGATTTGTGCTTTAAGGGTGTTTATTTTAGTGCTCAAAATTGGAGGGGAGAGCAAAATGGTGAGGGTTGATGGTGGAGGAATGTCCGTGGCAGAGTCCAGTCTATTAGTCTCACAGGTGCATTGCCCAAATGGGCATAGGAAGTGGAGCTGGGGCAGTTTGTGGATGGACAGGGTGACAAAGTGGGACAAAAGGATGACAATCAGGGTGGTCTCATTTCTTGGTGGGGGTCTTGGCATTGTTCTCTGTCATTGTCTTGGATCCCAGGGACCGTTTGCGAGGTGGTTCTCCCTCTGCAGGGGGTGGGGTGCTGGTGTGGTGGTCCTGTGGCGGTGCCTCCTGTTCACTAGCGCCGGTGGAGGTGGTGGGCCGTTCATCGTCCAGGCTAGTGTCAGGGGCCCCTTGTAGTGCCACAGTGTCCCTCCTGGTGTTGAGTACTTCCTTCAGCACCCCTAAGATGGTGCCCAGGGTGGAATTGATGGTTCTGAGTTCCTCCCTAAAGCCCATATACTGTTCCTCCTGCAGGCGCTGGGTCTCCTGAAACTTGGCCAGTACCGTTGCCATTATCTCCTGGGAGTGGTGGTAGGCTCCCATGATGGAGGAGAGGGCCTCATGGAGAATGGGTTCCCTGGGCCTGTCCGCCCCCTGTCGCACAGCAGCCCTCCCAGTTCCCCTGTGTTGCTGGGCCTCCATCCCCTGGACCGTGTGCCCACTAGCATTGCCCCCAGGTCCCTGTTGTTGTTGGGGTGGTGGGTTAGCCTGGGTTGCCTGTAGTGGTGGACACACTGCTCATTGACGTGTCCTGGGGACGGAGGTATGGGCCCACTGGGTGGGTGCTGTGCTGGTGTTTCCAGAGGGGGGAATCTCTGTGGTGGCCTGTGACTGGGTGTGGGGAACTGACTGTCCCGAGGTCCCCGATGGGCCGGGCTGGTCATCTAGATACAGTTGGACAGAGGTGCTGTCATCACTGTGGGCCTCTTCTGTTGGTGGTGTGGACATGTGTGGACCCTCCTGTCCGGTGACGGTGGGGGAAGGGTCCTGCAGGGGTATAAAAGGATGTTTATTAGATCTGTGTGCGCCATGGTGTGCAATGTGTGGTTGACCATGTACCCCAGTGCTTGCATTCCTGTGTGGGACCTTGTGTGATGATGGTTTAGGGGGGTGAATGGGTATGTGCAGTGGGCATGCTTTAGTGATGTGTGTCCATGCTTTGTGTTGCATGCAGGGTTTGGGGCTAGGGTGTGTGGTTTGTGATGTTGGGACATTTGTGAGGAGTTAGAGTGATGGGGGTGAGGGTAGGGGTATGTGCTGGCATGCAGGTAGGGTGGAGGATGTAATAGTTAAGATTTGACTTACCAGACTCCATTCCTCAACCTACTCCTGCAAAGCCCTCAGGAAGCAGAATCGCCAAGACCTGCTCCTCCCATGTTGTTAGTTGTGGGGGAGGAGGCGGGGGTCCTCCGCCAGTCCGCTGAACCGCCAGGTGGTGTCTTGAGACCACGGAACGCACCTTCACCCATAGGTCGTTCCACCTCTTCCTGATGTCCTCCCGATTTCTTGGTTGCCGTCCCACTGCGTTGACCCTGTCCACTATTCTTCGCCATAGCTCCATCTTCCTTGCAATTGAGGTGTGCTGCACCTGTGATCCAAATAGCTGTGGCTCTACCCGGATGATTTCCTCTACCATGACCCTGAGCTCCTCCTCTGAGAACCTGGGTTGTCTTTGCCGGGCCATGGGGTGGTGTAGGTGATGTGTGGGGTGGTGTGTGGGGTGATAAGTGTGCTGATATGTAGTGGTGTGTAGTGTGAGGTGCGTGGAAGTTATGTGGGCGATGGTTTTGTGTGCCTGTGGATGCTAGTATTGTTGATGGTGGTGTCTCTCTCTGGCCTTCTATCACAATTGTGGTCGTAAGGGTTTATGGGTGATGTAGGTGTGTGTTTTATATTGTATTGGGTGTGTGGGAGTGGTGTGTGTATGTGTATCAGGTGTGTGAATTGTCCAATGTGGTAGTGTTTTGTAAGAGTATGTGTATTTTGAGCGTGGCGGTGTGTACCGCCAATGGAATACAGTGGTTGAAAGACCGCCGCGTGGATTCGTGTGTCGTGATAGTGTAGGCGTATTTCTGTTGGCGTGACGGTGGAGGTTTTGTTTTCGCCAGTTTATCACTGACCTTTGGTGTGGCGTACTTGTGTGGGTGTCTGAATTTTGGCAGATTCCGTGCTGTGGGTCATATTAGCTGTGGCGGTTTGCCGTGGTGGTGTGTTGGCGGTCTTCTGCACAGCTGTAAGCGGCTTTTACCGCCAATGTTGTAATGAGGGACTTTGTCTTTTATTTCAGTTTCTGTGCCAACTTCTTCCTATATGGTCTGAGGACTTTGTGCAGAGAAGGGCGAACCCCTTGCACTAGTAGGCCTTGCTGAGGCTTACTTCAACAAATTGGCACCCGAACAGGGACTCATCGGCTACTCGGACGCCCAACGGATTGGTCGCAATGAAGGATTGGGATTTCGCTGTGGACGATCAATGCCTGAGGAGACCCGAGTCTTGGCAACCATGGCGTTTTTCCCTTCTTTCTGATTTGACCATCCAGGTGGCGCCGGTCCTCAACTGAGATCCTTTTTGTTCATTCGTCATTCAGTGACCATTTGGTCAATTTTAGAACTAGGCAGTTGGAACCTGGACGCCCTGTGATTGGTAAGAGCCGTTTTACGGCACTTGCTGTGGGTTTTGATGCCTTTGTTTGGTAATGAAGTTTAGCACCACTTACTGTGGCTCTTGTGTTTTGGGTGACTAGTCAATTTGTGTCCTTTGAATTGATATTTAAATTGCAATTTATATAGGCAGGTAATGAGGAGAATTTTCTCCAATTTAATTTTGAGTTGAACGGCACCTGAAGTGCTACTTTGGTTATAATATTGCACATTCTGCACTATTTTTGGCACGCCTGTTTTTAGCGCACTTTGTAGGATGTGTTGCTTTCGTAATGGTACCAATTTGATACTGGAAGAATCCCCAGAGGGGACGCCCAATAGAGATATGTATGTTAAACATGCTCTTTCTTCTATAATGTACAGCACATTATGGAATAAATACACTTGTGCGGATCCTGAGTTACGTTGACCTATGCATGGGTCATTTGATTTGCGAAAGATTGAGTATGTGGAACAATGTCTGTGTAAGCAAAGGTCTAGGCAAGATATGTTTGAGTCTGTACGAATGTGGGAGAAAGAAGTGCATGGACGAGTGAAGCGTGAGCAAGCCTTGCTTGAGAAAGAGCAGTGGAAGAATGTATATGTGAAAGCATTGGAAATGAGAAAGAAAGAAAGAAATGACTTAAAGGAGCTAGAAGAGAAAGAACGTAAATTACAGGTAACTGGCCAATACACTGTTAGACAACCTCTCTATCCTGTCCTTAATAAACCACACGATGATTTTTTGTTACTAGATAGCTTTCCACCTCCGCATATCGTTCCTTCTGCCCCTCATGAGTAAGCTGGGGTCTCCGGTTCGGAGCAACAGAAGATACGAGACAGTCGCTCTATGTTGTCTGCTGACCGTGCGTCTGAGCTTAGATCTATTGCTCGTAAAACAATTTGTAGCGTTGTCTCTGCTTCTGAACTTTTAGACAACATGAAAGGGTGGACGGAAAAGGAGCAGCTATTTTTACTGAAGCATTTAGCACAGAAGTTATTGAACTATTTTGGAAATGTTCTGATGAGTTAGAGCACGATGATGTAGCAGCTGATCATAAGCAAATGCGTGATGGTCTTTTTGTTTTCTCCCAGGTGGCTGATGCAATCAGGCGTTTGGTGAAATTATGTGTTGTGGCAGTCCGTTTCCAAGAGGAGAAAAGGGCCGTGGATGTAAGACTATGATAGTTCACGCGAAACCAATGCGGGGGGCCGCGCCTTTGTATGTTTCTCCTAAAGGATTGAGTACAAGTGATGATAAAACTTCTGTTGATGCTAAGGGTTATTTTATTTATAATTGGGTGTATACTCCTTGGAATAGGGCAGATGTAATGGCACTTAAAACAGCATTACCTGACCCGCGGAAAAATCCTGCCGCCTTTTATGAGAAAGTTGAAGGAGCAATTAGTTCTTGTACTATGACTTTGGCTGACATTGATTTATTTTTCAGATTGATATTACCGCCAGATATGTGGAGAACTGTTCGTAAAGTTGATGATCGTGTAGTTTTTGGGGCATCATGGAAAGAATTAGAACAGATGGACGGGGATAGGGAACCTGCTAAAAAACCATATCAGTTGATTCTAGATCTTCCCGCAGCCATATTAGTTAAGATAAAAACGATTATTGTCCCTAAAAAGATAGATTGGACTGTTTTAGCGTCTTGTAAGCAAAAGGCAGATGAATCGGTTTCTGATTTCTTTACACGCTTTGAAGAAGCATTTCATGATTTTAGTGGCCAGTTATTGTCAGATGATACGGGCAGACATTTGTTTGTCGATAAATATGTCGCAAATCTGTTACCAGGAATAGCTAGTCGTCTAAAAGCTAGTGAAAGCTTATGGACTACCTCTACTCCGGTTTCTCTTTTGACTATGGCTCAGTGTTATGAAGGTCAGGAATTAGAAGCAAAAGGTAGCAAGGATAAAAAGATTAAAGAAATAAAGACAAAGATTATGTTGGCTCAAGCTTATGGTCCGCCTTTTAGAGGTAGTGATAGAGGTGGACGTGGATCTTATGGTTCTTCCTACACTTGTTCGAATTTGTCTGTTGATCACTATGCGTATTGTAAGAAATTTGGGCATTGGGCTGCCGATTGTCCAGCACTACATGTTCAGCAGTGTTCACGTGGTCAGGGACAAATGAGAAATCACTCAGGATATTCAGGGCCTAGAAGAAGCACGAATGATCATGCTAGGGTTGATGCTAATGTACGAGGGCAGGATGGGTTTAACACTTTTGATAGACGGAACCAATACCAGATGTCTATCTATGTGCAGCCTGATTTCCAAGATTCTGCTTATGCATAGGATTGCCTAGGATGGGGTAAGGAATCAGTTGAAGTTCCAGTAGATCAGAGGGGTCCCTATGTTACAGCACATGTTTTGGGTTCTACTGATCAGTTTCTGGTTGATACAGGAGCTACTCGTAGCGCCTTGTCTAAACAATTGATTCTAAGGGCTCCCCTGTCTGGCTTAACCATTACATCGATAGGTTTCGATGGAACACCTTCCCCTAGCCCATTGTCACAAACACTTGCATTCCATGTTGATAAATGTACTGCTCCATGTCCATTTTTGCTTTCTCCAAATACACCAGACAATATTGTGGGTCTTGATATGCTCAAGTATTTCAGGGCTACAATACGATGCTCTCCTGAAGGGGTGCGTGTTATTTTGAATGATAATCATCCTGTGATGGAAAGAGTTTGTCTTGTTAAAGAGGATATTGCATTAGCTTCACTCCCTAGTACTTTGTGGGCTACTTCAGATACTGATGTGGGACAAATGATTATTCCACCCGTACATATTAGTGTCAAGGAGGGAGCTGTATTGCCACGTTTGCCTCAATACAAAATTTCACAGGAGGGCGAAGAAGCACGGACACAAATTGTGCATGATCTTATTGCAGTTGGAGTTGTTGAGGAAGTTCCGTATAATGTTTGTAACAGTCCGATTCTTCCTATTCTTAAAAAGGATACTGATACTAGGATTTACCAATTCCTTATTGATTTACGAGAAGTCAATAAGATTGTGGTACCACAATATCCTGTGGTATCTGACATCACGACACTTCTTACTTTGGTTCCCCCGACAGCAACTACGTTCTCTGTGATAGACTTGAAGAATGCTTTCTTTTCAATCCCTATTCATCCTGACAGCCGATATTTGTTTGATTTACTTTGAATAAACAATCATATAGATTTTGCAGAGTTCCTCAAGGCTATACTGAGAGTCCTAGTATTTATAGTCAAGCGTTAAAACGACAACTTGATTCTTTTGTTTTGCCTGAAGGTGTGGCTCTCATACAATATGTTGATGATATTTTGTTGGCAGCTGATACCCCTGAGCAATGTGAAAAGTGCACTTTGTCCTTACTTTCTTTTCTTGCTTCACACCATCATAAAGTGTCACGAAAGAAATTGCAATATTGTAGACCAAAGGTAACCTATTTAGGTTACCTTTTGTCTAAGGAGGGCCGTGCACTTACATCAGATCGTATTCAAGCAATTTTAGACACACCAGTACCCTCTACTCAGAAAGATTTTCATGCATTCCTTGGTCTTACTTCTTTTTGTAGGCAATGGATATTAGGGTTTTCACACATTGTCAAACCTTTGCAAGCACTTTTGACTAAAGATACTCCAATGCCCCTCCCATGGACAGATGAATGTGAGACTGCTTTCCGGCAGCTACAACAAGCCCTTTGTTCAGCACCAGTGTTAGGTACTCTAGATTACACAAAGCCTTTTGCACTTTACGTACATGAGAAAGATGGATGTGCATTGTCAGTTTTAGTACAGACACATGGCAATAAGCAGCGTCCCTGTGCATATTTTTCAGCAGTACTTGATCCTGTCGCTCGAGCGTTGCCTGGGTGTTTTCGTTCAGTTGCCGCAACAGCTGTGTCAATACATCAGAGTGAAGGGATAGTTTTGTCACATAAGCTGTTGGTGTTAGTACCCCATGAGGTTGATGCTCTTTTAAATCAAACAAAGACGCAACATTAACTAGCGCTCGCCTGACAGGATATGAATTAGCATTGCTGGCTCCTCACATTACACTGAAGAGATGTGCAACACTAAATCCAGCCACTTTGTTGCCATATCCGGTGACTCAGCCTCAGTCACAAGAAACACATGATTGTATATTCCTTACCGAAGAACAGACAAAGGGTCGTATTGATTTACAAGATACGCCCCTTCCAGATGTAGATGGGGAATTGTGGGTTGATGGGTTTCGTTTGAAGTTGCCAAACGGTACGACCTCAGCTGCATATGCAATCACCAGAATACACATGGGCAGCTCGTATACCACAGAAGTCAGCTCAAGCAGCTGAACGAATAGCTTTGACATAAGCATGTGAGCTTAGTACTGACATGTGTGAACAGTTATACAGACAGCCGCTATGCTTTTGGAGTGGCTCATGATTTTGGTTTGCTTTGGAAGGAGAGAGGTTTTCTCACATCCCAAGGGATGCAGATAATGCACGGAGAATTAGTGCATAACCTCTTGACTGCATTGACATATCCAAAGAAACTAACTATTGTGAAATGTAGTGCACACAAGAAAGTGACCGATAAGATAGGGCAAGGTAATGCCCTTGCGGACCGCGTAGCACGTAAGACTGTGATGCAACAAAGTAATACTTCTATGTATGGAGTGAAGTCACAAGCTGAACGTTGGCATAATGCTAGACAAGACCTATTAGATATACAGAAATCTGCTTCTGTGAAAGAGCATGAGCAATGGTCTGAAGAAGGAGAATTGGATGATGAGGGCTGTTGGCGGAATAAGCAGATGGATAAATTGAAATTGCCTATAGCTTTTGTACAACCTATGGTTCAGATGGCACATTGGTTGGCACATGTTGGAGCTTCAACAATAACAAAGTTGTTTACGCAAGTTTGGGAGCATCCAGAAATTTCCAGTACAGCTAAGAGAGTAGTGCAGTCTTTTTTGATCTGTTTACAATACAATCCTGGAAAAGGGACACAAACTCCTGCTGGAGGGTTTGCTACACCAACTGCACCTTTCGAAGTTCTACAAATGGATTCTATTCAGCTTGAACACTGCAATAATTTAAAGTATGTCTTGGTGGTGGTATGTGCCTTCAGTAAATGGATAGAGGCGTACCCCACAAAGGATAATACTGCCATTACCACAGAAAAGGTGCTTTTGAAAGAATTTTTCCCTAGGTTTGGTGTTTGCAGACTTTTATGGAATGATAACGGACCTCATTTTTTTGGGGAAGTTATTAAGTATATCCTGAAAGGATTAGGGATCAAACAGAAGTTCCATGTGGTTTTCCACCCACAATCAGCAGGGTTGGTGGAAAGGTATAATGCTACTTTGAAGCTGAAGTTAGCGAAGATACAGGCTTCCACATCCTTAACTTGGCCGGATGCATTACCATTGGCATTATTGTCTATTAGGTCAGTGCCACACTCTCGAATAGGCCTCACCCCCTATGAAATAGTATTTGGAAGGCCAATGAACATTTGGGGAGTTCCTAAGCCAAATTCTGTATATGGTGTACCTTGTGTCCTGATAAATGATTATTTGGCACAGTTAACCGACAATTTGGTTTCTATTCATCAACAGGTTCGAGAAGCACTTCCAGACAGATCTACAGGTGAAGGCCATGAACTCCAACCTGGTGACCAGGTGATGATTGAGTCTTTTGAAAGATCAAGCAGCTTGGAACCAAGGTGGCGAAGCCCAGAGCAGGTGCTCCTTGCGACAAGGACAGCAGTTCGAGTGACAAACCGAAAGAATTGGGTCCATAGTACTCACTGCAAGAGAGTGCTACCTACCTTGGTGGAACCTGCTGTGCTGACCTATCATCGAGAGATTTTGACTACGGAGAAAGGCCGTGCTATATCACCTGACGAATCTGCAGAGTTCTTCCCAGACCATACGATTTCTGGAGTGTTGCAATATAATTTTAGACCGAGGAAAGACCCCGTAGTGCTGGAGAAAACTGGTTGAGCTACCGCCCTGGATTAGTGAAACGGAGAGCCAATGTGGCAAGGGGGGGGATCAGCCATGCATTAGAGTAGTGACACCCGTCTTGGCCCTTGGTGAAGAAATCAGTGGCTGCCCACGGATAAAAGCTCCAACAATTGTTTTAATTAATTTCTGAAAGGGTCGATTATCACTGTTGCTAAAATGAGTAACAAACTGATCATTAGTACTATGGGGTTTGTTGTTGTTTTGGTGGTTATAGCAATAATCACCTGGTTTGTTGAAAAGAAGGCTCCTGCTCATGAGTTTTTTGTTGCCACTACTCCAGTACCAGAGGATCACTATTACTTTACGCTTCCCTATCAGGAGCAGAAGCACCGTCAATCGTACTTCAATAATACTTTCATTCAGATGTTGCATCATACTCATAATGCTACAAATACTACTAACTGTTGGGTATGTGGAATGATACCTGCACATCAAAAGAAAGGAGGAACACCTCTCATTCCTCTTCCTTTTTCACACAATGGTTCTTGCCAAGCTTTGTATACGCTTTTGTTTGCATCTGGAAAACGTACAGAGGGCGGACTTCTTTTTCGCCTCAATAACATATGCTACCAAGACAAAGATGGGTATCCCCAAGCTAAAGGAACTAAATGGGAATGGGGAGAGTATCAACCGGACAATGTTTCAATACCATATGTCTTCACAAATATAAGAGACTCTGACAAGAAAGAACAATTTGTGATTTCTGTTACAAAAACTAAAGCAGATTTATGTATAAGTAGCATTGGGCGAATTCCAGTGGGGATAAGTGATTGTACCTTGATTTTAACTATTGAGGGTGTAAATAATAGTAGTTTTACAGCTTCACATAATACATATTTTGTTTGTGGTAACTATGGATATTACCAACCACCTTTTGGGTGGTCAGGTGTGTGTTATGTATCTTTTCTATTACCCCCTGTGTTTTTGGCCCCTGCATCATATCACCAAGACTTTAAACTGTTCAATGACATCATTAAAAATAGATATAAAAGGACAATAAGTACAAACGAGGTAGACCAAATGGATACTAGCCTGCAACAATATGTTGATTTTAATTTAGGGTTGTTCTCCTTTGTGGGTGCTGCGTTAAACAGTAGGAAAGTGAGACGATTGACTAGGGTTGTGGAAGCTGTTGCCAATCAGGCAGCTCTGGCACTTGGGAATATTACCGAGGAGCTCCAAATTGCGAGGATTGTAGCGCTCCAAAATCGTATGGTACTAGATGTGATATTAGCTGATCAAGGTGGTGCATGTCGCATCATCGGTAGTAGTTGCTGCGTTTTCATTCCAGATCACTCACCTTCAGTATATGATGCAATATCTAAATTGCATGAAATTGCTGCAGAAATCCACACAGAGACTGGGACTTGGACTTTTTCTGGATGGTTTTGGGCTCTTTTTTCCGCTTGGGGCTGGAAACTACTGACTATCCTGTGTGTAGTGATTGCAATATTTTTGACATGCTGTATCTGTATTCAGTGTGGTCCAATGTTCTGCTCCATTTGTATTACTGCTTGTATGCTTACCAAAAGAAATATTACAGAAATGAAAGCACAACACATGTTAGATAAGGAACTAGCTAAAATGATGCCCATATATATACAAGATGAATATTTAGATTATCCCAGAAAGACGAATGTCTTCAGCTAATGCTGAAAGGGTCGTCTCTTGTAAGTCAGTAGCGATTAGATTAAGCATTAGCAGAAGACATCTTGTATTTAGCAACTATTGTGAACATTTCGCGGAATCCATTTTGTATTCATGGCAGCCATTTTCTCTGCCATGTGCTCGACATGTGCTCTGTCCTACCTTTCTGTTAACTACTCTTGAAAATCTGTCTAGTAACAAGTTATATTCCGCATCTCCCACTTTTGCACATGCCCAGTAAGATCTGCAGCTGTTAGTAATCAGTAACAGACAGTAATGTGTCAACTAGTCCTTGAAAACTGTTAGCCCCTCCTACCTGTTGACTGTGCATTTCCATATGACCTTAAATGTATGTAAGTCTTGCTTCTATAATTGTACCACCTTCTTTTAGCCCCTGGGTGGGTATAAAAGGACCATGCTCTCATAGGTCAGTGTGCTACTTCAAACATTCCCGGAGGGTGCTGTTTGAACTGTAGTACCACCTCATGAGGTTCAATAAACTTTGTCTTTTATTTCAGTTTCTGTGCCAACTTCTTCCTATATGGTCTGAGGACTTTGTGCAGAGAAGGGCGAACCCCTTGCACTAGTAGGCCTTGCTGAGGCTTACTTCGACAGTTGCAGACCCATGATACGGCCTGGCGGTGTTCTGCTGGTGGACGCTGTTGCTGGCAGCAGCGCCCCGTCCCGTCTCCTGCCAGGAGGACCAACTGACATCAGGTAAGTTGGGTGCTCCAGCAGGGAAGCGGGCTGGGGGTGTTGTGTGTGTGTGTGTGGTTGTGTGTGTATGTCTGAGCGTGTGTGTATGGGGGTGTGTGATGCATGTTGTCTGTGTATGCGTGTATAGATGTGTGAGTGCATGTATTTTGTGTTGTGGGCATGCGAGTGTGCATGTATGTATGTCAGTGTGTGTGGATGTGTGTAAATGGATGTATGCATGCGTGGATGAATGTGGGTATGAGTGTGTGTATGCGTGTGTTCGTTGGTGAGTGAAGGTGTGTGGATGTTGTGGGGGGGTCTGATGAGGGAGGTGGGCTTGGGGGGAATCCTGGGGAGGGGGAGTGGGGCGGGGAAGACCCCTATCAGTGACAGGGAAGGAATTCCCTGTCACTGATAGTGCCTGCCACCATGGTTTTCATGGCGGTAAGGAAGCCACGGAAACCATGGCAGTAGGCGGGGTCATAATCCCGCGGGTGGGCTAGTGACGGCCACCTGGCTGGAGACTGAAGTCTCTAGCCTGGTGGTCGTTACCGCTGTGGCAGACGTTGTGGTACATTGGCGCTTTGGCTTGAGCCAAACCGTGAATGTCTTAATATGGGGAAAAGTACTGGCAGCCTGTTGGCAGTACTTTTCTCCATTTTACTGCCATCCGCCGGGGTCATAATGACCCCCTATATGTGTCCAGGGCCTGTAAATTAAATGCTACTAGAGGGCCTGCAGCACTGATTGTGTGATTGTGCCACCCACTACTGTAGCCCTAAAAACATGTCTCACTGCTGAACCTGTGTGTGCAGCTTTCAGCTGCCATTTCGACCTAGCAAGTGCACCCACTTGCCAGGCCCAAAATGTTCCTATTTATTACATATAAGTCACCCCTAGGGTGGACCCTTGGTGACCCTGGGAAGCCGAGAGGGTAGGGTGCAGTGTATTTATATTGTATGGACATTTAATTTTAAGTTTAACATATCCAGGTAGTGAACAACTGATAAATGTGTTGTTCACTCATGAAAGGCCTATCTATCCCATAGGATAACATTGGGGTTACCTTAAAGCATCTTTTACATTTAACTTTCAATTGGAACAAGATAGACTCACAATTGTAAATGACAATGTATGGTCGGATTTTAAAATGTAAGTCTGAAAACTCCACTTTTAAAAAGTTGGCATTTTCTTATTTTGACTTTCTGACATTCTGTGTCTCTGCCTGTCTCTGAATACGCGTCTGGTATAGATGACAGCTGGGCTTTGTGCATTCCATCTAGACAGTCACACACAAGGGGAGCTTGGATGTGACATTTGCATACTGATGGCCATCACCAAGCTGATGGGTCTTCCTGGGCTAGATGGGAGGGAGGAGCTGACACCTACACCTGAATAGGGCTGTGCCTCTACTCACACAAAGGGCTGCATACCCCCCTGTAGAGTGTCTGGAGCCAGGGAAGGAAAGACAGGGTCCTTGTGATCTTCAAAGGCATCTATAAAGTCTCCCCCACTTCAGATGCACCTTTGGGTATAAGTACTCAACCCCAAATGCCACCAGAAGGACTGTTCTAGTGCCATTTTAGTGTGGTCTCTGGGTACGTTATTTTAGCAACTACGCCTGCTGCTTGTGCCCTTTAGCCTAATACCATTTTATTTTATTTCATTTTGTCTTTTTAGAATTGGCCACATTCATGGTGGTGCTTTATTTTCTTTATCTTGTTGTCCTTTCACCTAGGAAAGCATTCCATTTCTTAGTATGACATTCTTTTACTCTGTGCTTTCCTCAAGGCTGCAGTGAGATAGGATTGTCGGCGCAAGTGGTCCACTGCATCTCTAATATTCACATAAACACATATATATTTCTCTTGGGGACATTTTCTCACAACATCGGTTGTTTTATTATAAACACATTTCCCTGTCCCATGCACGTTAGAGAAAAATTCCAGCCAGATGATCACAAAGGCATGCTGTCTTACTCGGTTACAGCTGCTCTCTGAGACTACTGGATCCATGGCCCATATGGGGATGGTGTATCTATAGATAACTGGCTTCTTCACTACTGCCATACTCAGGTACGGGGATGATGTTTTCCCGGGGGGAATCCTGAAGGGTGGATTAGGGCTAACCTGCTGTGCTCTACCATAGCTCAGGTAGGAATTGCATATTGTGCATAGTAACAGTATGGTGGGGGTTTTCATGTGTCGTTTGTCTTCATTTTGCTTCTACTATGTTTCATCATTCTCATTATTGCATTTCATGCCGTCATAGCTAAGATTCAGCTGATTCAATAACTCTTATTGAACCAATTCCTGCCTCTGCTTGTCTTTGCCTGTGTGGGACTAATGTAACTGAGAGAAAAAGATTATCCACCATGATTTCCCTGAGAAATCACAACATAATGCGTACAGTTCCCACAAATCATCCCTGCTCTTGGGCAGAGATAAGGTACTGCTAGCTGGCCAGAAACGGATTAGGCAGAGAGTTGTTATATGGTGTGGGATTGGACTCAGTTCCCCACAATTTAGGTGATGCTGCCACCCAAAATATAGCAGCTTCATTGGTACAAAGAGAGTCAACACAACAGGACTGATGTCCTGACAGGAGAGACAGCCACTATGCAACTGCATTGCTGTGTTGGCCTGCTGATTGCTGTGGGCTGTGCTGTAGGAGGGACTGCCATCTTGCTACTTGTTTTGCTGTGTTGGCCTGTTGCCTGCTGCTCTTTCCCACAGTGAGAAGCACTGGATGTGTTCTCTACATCCTTTAACCCTAGATTCTACAAGGGCTTGTTCTCCTGCAGTCTCAGGGACATCAAAAACTGCCTGTAACTCATCTGGTGCTGATGGACTCTGCCATCTGTGAATCTGACCCTTCCTTGAAGTGCCTGCCCACAGCCCTGGTCTAAGAAGTGGGTTTTGGCAGCCTTTTTTCTATCGATGTCGATACATCTGGAATTTTGCACCAGACAGAACTGCCACATCTCCCCTTCGTGCCAATGCAGTGGCTGCTCGATGACATTGCCTCAATGCCCAGTTCGGCCCTGACGGACATCGGATCTACGATCTACTTGGCTCGATGATGAGGCACAGTACGACTCGGCATCTATGCATTTTAATTCACCTCAACAGAGTTCAACGACAATGTAGGACCCCTTTCCGCAGCACGACAGCAACACAGTGGACTCGCAATGTTGACAAAGGTTCCAGGAGGGCCTGTCTGGGTCCTGTAGTCAGCCTACCCTCCACCTGGGTCCCTTGCCACCTCAAGTAATCTTTTGGCTGCTAGTGACTTCTAAGCACTGTTTTCACATTTAGGCCCTCATTATGACATCAATCCCACTTACCGCCATGCTGACTGCCGCAAACATACCGCCGCCGTGGCGGATATCCGTTCGCCATATTATAGCACACACACACCAATCCGTCACTATTCAGCCACAGACACAAGTCCGCCACACAAAAGGTCAGTGATAAACTGGCGGTACCAAAACCCACACCGTTACGTCAACAGAACAACAGCCATCATATCATGACCCACGAATCACCAGGGTGGACATTCAACCGCGGTAAACCATCGGCGGTACGTACCGCCGTACTCAAAATACACACACACACATACAAAAAAACACCACATTGGACAATTCGAATTACACAGACCTGACACCCATACACACACCACATCCACACACCCACACCACTATAAAACACACACCCACATTACCCACAACCCTTTACGAATACAAACCATTGCCAACAGACTGACATCACGACTACAGACAAGACCAGACCCACACACCACCTACGCACCTTACATCACACACCCCAATACATCACCCTACACACCCTCACACACACCACTCACACAACACCCATGGCACCACAAAGACACCCCCGATTCTCAGAGGAGGAGCTAAGGGTCATGGTGGAGGAAATTATCCAGGTAGAGCCACAGCTATTTAGAGCACAGGTCCAGCAGATATCCATTGCTAGGAAGATGGAGCTATGGCGGAGGATCTTGGACAGGGACAACGCCGTGGGACAGCACCCCAGAACCAGGGACGACATCAGGAAGAGGTGGAACGACCTATAGGGTAAGGTACGTTCCCTTGCAGCAAGGCGCCAACTATCTGTACAGAGGACTGGCGGTGGACCCCCACCTCCTCCCCCACAGCTAACAACATGGGAGGAGAAAGTCTTGGCAATCATGCATCCTGAGGGCCTGGCAGGAGTAGCAGGAGGACTGGACTCTGGTAAGTCAACTCTATACTACTACTACCCCCCTACCTGCATGCCATCACATACCCCCACCCTCACTCCCATCACTCCACCACCTCCCACACCCCCACCATCACATCTCACTCATCCCAATGCCAAGCCCTGCATGCCATACCAATGCATGGACACCACTCACATACCTGCAGGCACACTATAGAGAATCAGCTAGCTCACCACATACTAACACAAGAAAAAGCTGCCAGAGCAAATACAACCAAACAGGGCAAGCCACTGATGCACAATATGTCACACACAGAAACAATAACACTGCATTCACATCCCCACAGGTACCCCAGCCAATGTCACTGGAGAAGAGGTGGGAGCAATATCCAGTCCTCCCACAGAAGAGGCCCACAGTGATGACAGTGACTCTGGATGCCTGGATCTGGATGACGAACTTGGCCCATCAGGGACCTCTGGACAGTCAGTAAACCAGCCACAGTCACACACCACCACAGAGTCTCCCCGATCAGGAAACACCACTACAGCACCCACCCAGCGTACCCACACCTCTGTCCCCAGGACACATCAATCAGCAGTGGGTCCACCACTACAGGGACCCCAGGACACACCTCACCCCCAAGACAATCAGGGACCTGGGGTCAGTGAGCACTCGGTTCAGGGAACAGAGGCAAAGGACAACAGGGAAACTGGGAGGAGTGCTGTGCACCAGGGGGAGGACAGGCCTCGGGAACCGACTCTCCAGGAGGCGCTCACGAGATCCCCAGGATACGCTGGGCGAGATCCTGAACAACATGCAGGAGAACAGGCGGCTGCAGGAGGGACAGTACCAGGGGGGGACCAGGGAGGACTTGCAGGCCATTAACACCACCCTGGTCACCATTGCAGGGGTGCTGGCAGACATGGCCAACATTATGAGAGAGGTAGCCTCACAACAGC
Source organism: Pleurodeles waltl (assembly GCF_031143425.1). Lineage (NCBI taxonomy): Eukaryota > Metazoa > Chordata > Amphibia > Caudata > Salamandridae > Pleurodeles > Pleurodeles waltl. The sequence goes on along the minus strand of NC_090436.1, from coordinate 694,410,349 downwards.
AGGCCCCTGCCACTAGCCAGACATCTGAACTGCCTTCCACCTCTACTGCCTCTAGTGGACAGGAGGCCCTGCCACAGGACCAACAGGCCACCCGCGCCCCTCCCCCTGCTCAAGGAGAACGGCCCGCAAACATTCCCTGTGATCCAGGCAGAAGCCAGAGACTATTGCCAAGACCCCCTCCATGAAATGAGACTCTCCTGAATGTCACCCTTGTGTCCCACTCTGTCACCCTGTTCACCTTGAACTGCCATTGCTTCGCTTCCTATGTCCCCTTGGACAATACACCTGTGTTGCAAATAGACTGGAACTACACCCTGGACTTTCCTCCATCATCACCCCAGCCCAATGCACTTGCCCCCTACTCCTTAGCACTTAAATAAACACCAAACATGCTTTGAAAAAATACAAGTATGGAGTATGTCAAATGATTTCAGTATGTATTCGTGTAACCAGATTCAAACATTGCATTACAAATGTACAGTAATGTTCACATTGTGAAGTCCTGTAGTTGGCTGCAGTGATCACACCTGGAGCGATAGTGGGGCACCAACATCTGCTAAATGTGTTTCCAAAGGGTACAGTGAGTGGGCATTGAAGTGGGAAATAACAGCATGCCAGTGTCAAAGATAATCAAAATAATGACAATGAAATGTGAAGTAGCACTGTCCTATCTGTGTGTCGTTGGAATTATTGTCTGATCACTGCAGTTCTGTTGTCCTCATCTTCATCCTCTGCCTCCTCATCCTCACTGTCCACAGGGTCCACTGCTGCCACACGGCCATCCCCAGCCTCCTCCTCCTACAGAAAAGGCACATGGCATCTCAAGGCAAGGTTGTGCAACATGCAGCATGCCACCATGATCTGGCAGACTTTCTTGGGTGAGTAGCACAGGGATCCACCTGTTAAATGGAGGCACCAAAACCTGGCCTTCAGGAGGTCAAAGGTACATTGTATAATCCTTCTTGTATTCCCATGTGCCTCATTGTAATATTCTTCTGGCCTTGTCCCGGGATTCCTCACAGGGGTCAGTAGCCATGATAGGTTGGGGTAACCTGAGTCACCTACAAATGTGGAGGGACAACATTTAGCCTCACACCATCCCATATAGCCTACACCATATCTATACACCACCATCCACTGGGTTGGAACCAGGGCTCACCTATTAGCCACACCCTGTGCCTCTGTAGTTGAGCCATCACATTAGGGATGCTGCTATTCCTCAGGATAAAGGCATCATGCACCGACCCAGTATACTTAGCATTGACATGGGACATGTACTGGTCTGCCAGGCACACCATCTGGACATTCATGGAATTATGTATTTTTCAATTTCGGAATACCTGTTCATTTTGCCAGGGGGGGACAAATGCAATATGTGTTTCATCAATTGTCCCAGTTATGTTGGGGATATGTACCATTGAATAGAATAGACATCAGCCTTCACTCTGACCAAATCTTTCACTTGTGGGAAAACAATGTACCTGCACATGTGTTTAATCAGGACAGACAACACTCTGGTCAGCACTATTGATTACATTGGCTGTGACATTCCTGCTGCCAAGCCCACTGTCACCTGGAAAGAACCAGTTACCAAGAAATGGAGCACAGATAGAACTTGCACAAGGGGGGGAATCCCAGTGGAATCCCAGTGGGGTGATGGATAGCTGATATCAGGTCAGGCTCCAGTTGGGCACACAGATCCATTATAGTGACCCTGTCCAGTCTGCAAGTGAGGATAATGTGGCTGTCCTCCATTGTTGCCAAATCCACCAGGGGTCTGTACACGGGGTATGTCTCCGTGATGTTATGCACCACCACAGACGTCACCGTCATTTTCTAACTGTTCTCTCACTTGCTCCCTAACTGTCAACAGGAGAGGACCTACACTGCATGTGCTGCTGTGACATGTGTCTGGGACCTACCATGGCACTTGTGAGTGGGGAAAGGGCCCCTGCCTTCACCTCGGAGGAGTTGGAGCGACTGGTGGATGGGGTCCTACCCCAGTACAGACTACTGTATGGGCCTCCAGACCAACTGGTGAGGACACTGCTGAGTACGATGCATGGGGCATGAATGCACTGGAGTGGTGTGTGTGAATGGCTCATGTGGGAGGGTTGGTGGATTTCCCCTGGGCGGCGCACAGCTTGTGGGCTAAGAGCTTTGGGCCTGATTCCAGGGTCGGCGGGAGCCCCGCCAACAGGCTGGCGGTGCCCCGCAGGGCATTCTGACCGCGGCGGTTTGGCCGCGGTCAGAAGAGGAAAACCGGCGGTCTCCCGACGGTTTTCCGCTGCCCTATTGAATCCTCCATGGCGGCGCAGCCTGCTGCGCCGCCATGGGGATTCTGACACCCCATACCGCCATCCTGTTCCTGGCGGTTCGCCCGCCAGGAACAGGATGGCGGTATGGGGTGTCATGGGGCCCCTGGGGGCCCCTGCAGTGCCCATGCCAATGGCATGGGCACTGTAGGGGCCCCCATAAGAGGGCCCCACAAAGAATTTCAGTGTCTGCTTTGCAGACACTGAAATTCGCGACGGGTGCACTCCGCCGGCTCCATTCGGAAGGGTGTTTCCCACTGGGCTGGCGGGCGGCCTTTTGGCGGTCGCCCGGCAGCCCAGTGGGAAACCCAGAATAACCGCAGCGGTCTTCTGACCGCGGTGCGGTATTCTGGAGGGGGGAACTCTGGCGGGCGGCATCCGCCGTCCGCCAGAGTTAGAATCACCCCCTTTGTGTGCAAATAGCGATGTGAAGGGGTATGGTGGGCCAAAAGTGTAACAGCCAGGATGGTCTGACTAATGGCTTTCCCTGTGTGTATTTCTCTGCAGGTCAGCACCCAGCAAAAGAAGGGTATATGGCATGCCATTGCCAAGGACATGCGCACCCTGGGGGTCTAAGGCAGGCGGAGCACCCCCTGTCGGAAACGGTGCGAGGATCTGAGATGCTGGGCAAGGAAGATGGTGGAGGCCCAGCTGGAGATGGCCTCCCAACGAGGAAGGGGTGCCCGTCAAACCCTGACCCCCTGATGGCCCGCATACTGGTGGTAGCCAATCCTGAGCTGGATGGGTGGAAGGGGATCACAGCAATCACAAGGGGGTGAGTTCAGTGCCCGTCATTACAACTTACCCCAGGTAGGGTGGTATCCAGGTGGGGGATGTGTGCCAGTGGGTGCCCCTAGGCCAGGTCTGACATTACAGAGTAGCTTCCATGTTGGGTTCTGAAGTGATATTCCTCCTACCTAGCTTGTAGGTATCCTCTACTGGGCAGGGCTGTGTGGGTCCCAGGTATGCTGCAATTGGTGGAATGTGTCCCTCCCCATGCCCTGGAGGCTAGCATAGGTACTGTTTGTGAATTGCATAGTGTGTAGGCCTGTTCCCTGTGTGTGAGTGTGGTCTGTACGCCAACGCTGGTGTTTTGGTGCAGCCATTGACCATGTGTAACCCGTTGTCACCCCCCCTTTTTGTTTTGTCATCCTGTCCTTATGTGCATTAGCATCATCTGGCAGAGGAGCAGAGGGAGCTGCATCCCACAGGACCCAGGAGGCAGAGTCAATGGACTGTGAGGGCACCAGTGGGACAGCAGCACCACCACCACCAGTGTGCAGCCATCCGAGGCTGCAGGGGATGGGCTGGAGCTTCCCCCCCCAGCAGCTGCAGCAGTACCACTACCACCACTGATCAGCTGTCACCTCCGGCGGATGGCCTGTAGTTTTTCCTCCATGGGCTGTTGTGCGGCCTGCCCCCTGCAAATCCAGTGGGTATGACACCCAGCTGAGAGACTGTGACCTTGCACTTCCCAGGATCAGAAGCACAGGGCACAATGCCCCCTCTAGAACCAATGGTTAAGCCACCCAATCACCCTATCCTCCCCAGGATCAGAAGCACAGGGCACGATGCCCCCTCCAGAGCATGTGGGCAAGTCACCCACTTGAGAGACTGTGGCCTTGTACTCCCCAGGATCAAGCACAGGGCATGTTGCCCCCTCCAGAACCAGTAGATATGTTCAATCTGCTGGCTGAGGTGCCCCCCCGTTTCCCATCCCCCTGAGGTGCCTGCCTATTTTCCAAATGATGCCCCTTCAGTGTTCTCTCCATGTTGGTGCAGGAGACAGGTGGGACCTTGGACTTTGTCATGTGGCCCTGTGGCCCACGCATATTGAGGACTGGGCAGTGTCTCTTATAATGTAAATATGAATATACTTTTGGATTGAATGTTCGTATTTTTATTGTATTTATATTATTACACTCACTTTCATCTATTCGTGTTGTCCTTGCATTATTCCTGAGGGGTACGGGGTAAATATGTTGTCTTACTGCTTCTGATTGTGTGTATGGTGTTGGGGGTGTGTTTTGTGCGTGTGTATGTCACTCTCTTTCCCACCCTCCTGTGGATAGGCGGCTGTACTCACCGTGGTCGTCTTCACCGTTGTTGGTGTTCGTGGTGGAGCAGGATGTAAAATATCATGGGCAATATTTGCAGTTTGGTCTCCATGGCATTGTGGTTCTTCCCTGTATCTCCAAAGGTGAGTCCTTTCCCTTCTGAGGTCTGTTTCCACCAGGCTTTTTGATGTTGTTGGTACCGCCCCGGAAAAGGTGGCGGTTTCAGGGGTCAAAATATTGTGGGCGTAACATTGACTTCCGCTTGGTTGTAGGCGGCTACCGCCGGGGGGCCTGTTGTTTCCGCCCTGGCGGTCAGTGTGGTAAAGTGGCTGTCTTTCTGAGTTCTCACCGCCATGGTCATAATTTGGTGGTAGTTACCACCAGCCTGTTGGCGATATTACTGCCACTTTATCACCGACCGCCAGGGTTGTAATGAGGGCCTTAATCTTTAAAGATTCATGGTTCAACTTCTACTCATTGGATTTTTGTTATTTTGGTCTTGTTTTACTCAGGTAACTATTCTCTCTTTTTCTTAACTGGTGTGGAGTCGCTATGTTACTGTAATTAAGTGTTGCACAAATACTTTACACATTACCTCTTAAGTTAATCCTCCATGCTCTGTGCCAAGCTACAACAGGGTGAGCACAGGGTAATTTAGGTTGTGTAACTGACTTACCCTGCCTAGGGTTGTGGCCTCTACTTGAAAAGGGTGCATATTTTTGTCAACTAGAGGCCTAATTTCTAACACCTACTGGTCCTACTTAAATAAAGTTCTGCTTATCTGAGTCATCCAAATCCTTGCACTTGCATCCCATAATCATGTTGATTGTGTATTGTGTGAAGAGAACATGGTAACAAGACTCTGTGCACATGTGACTGTGAGATTGCTGAAAAAAGTGTGATTCCATTTTGGATGATCAAGGTATTACATAGCATATGATTGAGGTTGCAGTACAGACTCCTGTTATATCATTTTTGCAGATTTGCAGAGCACACTATCACCTGGGAGGGTATCCTGGTGCTGAACAGGCTTGACTCTAGACACCCCTAGGGCATGGTGGCATTACTCAAAAAACAGGTTTTTGGCTTCTCCTAGAATTCAAGAAGTGAGGATGAGGCTCCTATGTATATAGGCAGGTCATTTCATGCTTTACAAGCAATGCAGGAGAAGCCTCGACAACCATATCTGGATTTCCGTATGTGTGGGATTTGTAACATTTTGAATGAGCCGAGGTATCTGGAAGGTTTATGAAAGAAGGTGCAATTGTTGAAGTATGCTAGCACAGTGTCATGTAGCGGCAGTGTCATGTAGCATCTTGAAAGTGTGGGTGAGGAGTTTGAATTATGCGCATTTGCGAATGTTGTCTTTTGAATGTGTTTTTTTTTCATACAAAAAAAGAATGAAGCCAAGCATGAGAGTTACTTACATCAACCATCTCTACAAGAAGTTACATCAATGGATTGCCCATCATCTATCTGCACAGGGAGAGACATTATTCCTTTCCCCTCCTAGCACCTACTTAATGGCTGCCACAGCTTGGACATGCAGCTGATCTGTGCCTATCCACGACTAGACCATGCCCCACACCAGAAACCTTGGTCTTCCACTCTTCTGCCTCCACTGTGCTGCAACCCACTGTTCCCTCAGACTCGCCCACTGCTCTACAGGCTGGTGCCTTGCTGCACCACACAACAACAAGTGAGCATTCTCCTGCCCCTCATCCAACACCCCACTCTCTCACACTCACACAGACCTGCAACCACCCACACAGCACTCCGCACTCACATGCATGCTTCTCTTCACCCGCTCACTTACAAACCAGGCGACACAGATCTGTGACCTGCTGCATGACCATGTCCCTGACCTGCTCCTCAGCCTCAGCCAACAAACAAATGGACCTATCCACATTGCCAGACATCTCCTGGACCCTATTTTTACTAACTTCAGATTCCTCAGACAAAGGAAGTATTTTGTCTGCATTCTTGAGCTAAAGGGTGTAACCATAAGCAAGTAAGTGTTGAAAAATGGAAACACAGCTTCCATGATAATTTTCTTAGTAAGGGATTGTTGGCTAGTCCTTTCAGAGTTCTGCCATTCGAGTTAATGGTGAGGAAATGGAGGTGAGTTATCAGTTTCTGTAAGTACATGAATGTAAGCTTCTAGGCTTGGTCTGTCCTTTTTGTCTCCTTCTCAGTGCTACTTTAGGAAGGCTGATGACAACCAGGTGCAGAGGTTTGACTTTTCATTGCCCTCATGTTTTGGGTATCAGGCCTGGAGTCAGTATTAGCACTTCATGCTGTGAAAGGCCATCACATTTTACAGAGTGTTTCTGTCCTGCAGAAAGAAAATGAAATATGAAAAGAACCCGCCCCAGCTGATCAATGTCCCATGTCTGGGAAGTGTGCGTAAAAATGGAAACCAAATTACCCACTTGGCTCTAGGTCTTGAAGACCACGAAAGACAGAGCTTCGCAGAGTACTTAAACAACTGTGAGATCCAGGGTTGTTGTGTGTTGAACAGCCAGTTTCCCAGGGGAGAGGGTACTTCACCTGAAGTCTCCTCATCTTTACTGAAAGAGCTGTGAGTCTGTGTTTGATGTGGGAACCTGCCTGACACAATGAGAGGGAGAGAAGCATGCCTGGCCCCACAGAAGCTGACTACTCCTAAAAAGAAATCCACAGCAACTGGTCCTTGGAGAAGGGTTCCCCTGATGAGTAGACTGTTTTTGGGAGAGTAACAAGAGTTCACTCTGGTCTACCTGAAGACCCCTCAAACTCCACAAATGTTTCTATATTTAAGCAGTGTGAGCTGTACCAGCTCAATGGTCCTTATGTTACTGTCCAGAGAAGAGGACAACAGTTACTGTCAACAGAGGAGGACAACAGAGTTGTGCTGACTCAATCTTCTGTGTACCGAGACATGAGACCCTGGACCATGGACCAGAGGAGAGAAGTTAACCTGACACATCAAAGCCAACCTCCACACAGTCACTGTCCCTCCATCAGACTGCATGCAAATGGAGGGATGTGGGGCCATAGGGACATGCTACTGCACCTGTGAATGTTTCCATCCATCCTTGCAGCTGTGGCCCCCTTACTTGCACTTAAGCATAACTAGTGGCCTAGATCTTGAGGGAAACTATCACCTGAACTGAACAAGGACTGTGAACTTCACTTCAGAATTATGTGTGATATATGCTTTAACAATTTCCCCCACTTAAAGATAAATGCCTAGTAAAGTAAATATGAACTGAGATACAGGTCACAGAAACAAAGAAACCGCCCTTGTGCATCGATATTGAACCTGCACTTGCTCTTTAATCTCATCTAGTCATTATGAGGTCCAAGGAGTATGTGTCCTGGGATGCTTAACAAGCTTGGTGTGAACAAGGTACTCCTCATATTGCTAAAAGAAAGACACTGGGATGGAAAATGAATTATTGCAACTGTTGTTTGACTGTTTGAGTTCTGAGTTTCTTACCCATGTGTTACCCTTCACCCCAATAGCCTCCAATCATACCACACTGCTTCCCTTTGACTTCTCGCTCTAGCTACCCAGGGAATTAAGGGCCAGATGTAGCAAGCCTTTTGTGCCTCGCAACCTGCGAAAAACGGAGTTTGCGAGGCGCAAAAGGCTTCACGCGATGCACAACCTCAAATTGCGAGTCGGTACCGACTCGCAATTTGAGGCTGCGACTCGCAAATAGGAAGGGGTGTTCCCTTCCTATTTGCGACAGCATCGCCATGCTGAGTTGGTTTGTGACCGCGAATGCGGTCGCAAACCAACTCGCAGTTACCATCCACTTGAAGTGGGTGGTAACACATTCGCAAAAGGGAAGGGGTCCCCATGGGACCCCTTCCCCTTTGTGAATGCCTCAAAAAATATGGACCACTGCCTACTCTGAAAAAAACGAAACCAAATGGTTTCGGAATTTTTTCTTTTTGCAGCTCGTTTTCCTTTAAGGAAAATGGGCTGCAAAAAGAAAAGAAAAACAGCTTTATTCAAAAAGCAGTCACGGACATGGTGGTCTGCTGTCTCCAGGAGGCCACCATCCCTGTCAGTGCATAGACTCGCTATGGGGTCGCAAACTGCGACCCACCTCATCAATATTCATGAGGTGGGTCTTTGCGACCCCATAGCGAGTCGCAGAAGCTGTCTGAGAAACCTTTCTGCATGCACGTTTGCGAGTTGCAATTTGCGAGTCGCTATGACTCGCAAATTGCAAGTCGCAAAAGAATACTTACCTACATCTGGCCCTAAGTGCAGAAAGGGTCGACTTGGACCAGGTGTCAGATCCACGTTAGGACGGACTCTAGGACACAGAGACTAAAAAACCAAGCCACCTTTGTGGCTCAGTATCCCCTCCTTGCCTACCAGAATGGGTTCTCTGTTTGGAGGCAAAATTCATTTGTTTTAGAAACATGACAAACTGATGTTTGGAGATATCATTATCTTATGTTGAAAATGTAAACCCCCTATTTGGGGACTAAACGTATTTCCAGAAAATGTATATATTTACTGCACTCTGGAGATAATATACATTTTATTTCCTAGAGTGACCCATTTATTTTGTTGAACAAAATAAATGTATTTGCACAAACTTCAAGTTGATAGTAAAATGATAACTGATGCTGACTTGGGGCACTTTTTTACTTTTGTGGCAGGTAATTTGTCTTCCAAGAGTTCTATGATGCACTTCAATAGATTGCTTTCTGTGGCTGTATTACAAATATATTAGAAGTATAGAGATGCTGTAATATTTTTTTTATCTGTGAATCGCTGTGTTTTACATGTTTTATACCTATTATAAATGGTTTTGGATTTTGAGGTCCCTATTATTATGGGCCAGATGTAGCAACTGGTTTGCATGTCGCAAACTGCAAAAAACGCAGTTTGCGACATGCAAAACGGCCATCGCGATGCAGAGTCACATTTTGCGAGTTGGTACCGACTCGCAATATGTGATTTCGACTCGCAAATAGGAAGGGGTGTTCCCTTCCTATTTGCGACCGCATCGCCATGCTGAGTTGCTTTGCGACCGCGAAAGCGGTCGCAAACCAACTCGCAGTTACCACCCACTTGAAGTGGGTGGTAACGCATTCTCAAACGGGAAGGGGTCCCCATGGGACCCCTTCCCCTTTGTGAATGTCGCTGAAAATATTTTTTCAGAGCAGGCAGTGGTCCAATGGACCACTGCCTACTCTGAAAAAATGAAACCAAATGGTTTCATTATTTTTTTGAATTGCAACACGTTTTCCTTTAAGGAAAACGGGCTGCAATTTTAAAAAAAAAAAACTGCTTTATTTAAAAAAGCAGTCACAGACATAGAGGTCTACTGTCTCCAGCAGGCCACCATCCCTGTGAGTGCAGGGACTCGCTATGGGGTCGCAATTTGCGACCCACCTCATAAATATTCATGAGGTGGGTCTTTGCGACCCCATAGCGAGTTGCAGAAGGTGTCTGAGACACCTTTCTGCATGCACTTTTGCGAGTTGCAATTTGCGAGTCGGTATGACTTGCAATTTGCAAGACACAAAATTTTTTCTTTCTACATCTGGCACTTAATGCCCTATGCTGCCCATTCTAAATAGATTCACAGTCATGATAATCATAACCAGTTATTGCTGCTTAATAATAATCATTAGAAAATAACACAATAAATATCCAGTCAAACATTAAAATGATATGTATCTGTTAAACTACTTGACCTGGAAAATAAAAGGGAGCTGGATGTTAAAAATTAAAAGAGATGCTTAAAACATTTTGAAAACTCTGAGAAGCAACCTCAAATAGCATACATAGGTCATTTGGCTGGCAATAAAATATTTCGAATTTCACTAATGTCTTCATGAAATTGCTGTAAAGTTCACTCATTCACTCTTTTGCGATTTTCTTTCAAAATGTACATATGATAAAACTACCCCTGGATCTCACTAGAAGGGCACAGATTTACATTCACTTTCTCAAGAAAATGGGGCAGTGTATTTATTCTCCTGCTATTCACCAGCTGACACTGCCTTTATGTTTTAAAATAGGATTACATGACTTGGACCACAGGAGTAACTTCTTCTTGGAAGGTGCTTTTGTTGTCAACTATTTCCCTAGTAAACATACTTTATAAAGGCTCAGAGGGTGAGCACAAAATAATCTGCAACTGTTGGGGAAGAGGGTTGAGGGTAGGTACCAAACTGAAGTACCACAGGAAAAAATAATTCTCTGGCTCCCATTTTGGCACTGCCAGGTGTGAGACATCCACTAATGAAATTTGCTATTTAAAAAATCTTGAGCCATGCCACACAGGACCTCACATGAGCATATGCCTATTTATTCTACATGCGCTACATACCCAACTGGGGTGTGCACCTTTATTAATAAATAAAATGTGGGTTTCATTGAGCAGTTGCATTTTGGGGTTGTGCACTTTATTTAAAAAGTGTGTTCCATTGCAATGAAGATATAGCAGCTACATATTAGCAGGTAAACTAACTGGTCTGTGTCTGTGTGTGGGTGGTCTCACTGACTGTCAATCAAGGTCATGAAAACAGTAACTACAATCACTTTCTCACTGGAGGCAAAATAGTTGTAATTGGGGCATACTTGACAATTGGGTTCCTATTTGTGCCTACATTAGGAGTTAGCATTATTAATTGTGCCATTTTTGGCACTAACACCACATTTTCCCTCTCAGGTATTGTTAGCCCTTTCAGCCTTAGGGTGGTCTCCCCCACCTCACATCCTTCATTTTTGCTGCACTTATTTTTGTTGGTATTAGGACTCAGGATGTAGGACTGCTAACTAGTGCTAAAGTGCTTCAGCTCACACCCCTAAAACATGGTTACATGATTACATGATTATAATTTACTTATTATTCCCTTGTAGAGTGGCATACCATATACCCAGGGCCTTTAAATGTATGACCCCAGTGGGCCTGCTGCTTTTATTGCGCCACCCACCTAGATGGCACCTTAAAACCTGTCCCAGGTCTGCCACTGTAGCCTGAAAGCAGTTTCAAACTGCCATGCCGACTTGGCATTAAAATCCCATTTTAAAACCTCAAGCAGCCCTTGTGTTATAGAGGACACCCCTAAAGTAACCCCTAAGTAGCCCATAGGGCAGGGAGTTGTGTAATTAAATGGTTGTACGTGTACCTTTTAGTTTTACATGTCCTAGTAGTAAAATAACTCATACATTCATTTTTTACTAGTGTGAGGCCTACCTCTTTCATAGGATAACATTGAAGATTCTGTATTACATTTAAGCAGTCATTTCCAAATGAGAGCAGGATGATATGTCCTGTTTGGTGTGTTTGAAAGTGTGGTGAAAAGTTCTATTTAATGGGAAAAATTGTGTTTTGATCACACTTTTAAAAATGCCACTTTTAGAAAGTTGGCATTTTTCTTTCCTTAGCCCTTTTGTGTCTGCAGCCTGGCCTGGTGTGGGTCACATGACTGTGTATAACTGACAGTTAGACCTTGTGAATTCCTCCCAGACAATCACACAATAGAGGGATTAGGTGTGCCTGAATGGGCCATCTGCTGGCAGGATGGGAGTTGGGGAGTGGAACTGAGCATAATCTTATTTCAAACTGAATAGCCTATGCTCTGTCTTCACAAAAAAAGGGCTAACACCTCCCACATTGTCACTGTAGCCTGCTTCGGGCCAGGCCAGAGGTGCCAGGAAATTCCATGCACTTCAACACCACAGTCTAGAATCTTCTTCCACTTTCCAGAACTAGGGCACCAGGGAATAAAAGTAGGACCTAAGACATCAACTCTTTAGTACACTTCTGGACATGCGGATACTCTGCTAGGAAGTAGGACTGCTGTGCAACTGGAAGAACTCTATTGCCTTTCTGCTCTGCAGTCTTCTACCTGGGTTCAAGGACTCGATCTTCATCTGTCACAGGACCCCCATGTGACTCATACAGGCTAACTTGCTGTTCTCCTATTCAGAGCCACGAGGACACAAAAGGCTTTCTCTGTCTTGAGCCCACACCTGGACCCAGCCTAAGTGAGTCCTGACCCTCCAAGTGGTGCCCCTCCAATCCTGGACCCACTCTTATAAATGGTGTTATATGTACCCAGATAGTCAAAAGTGGGGACTTAGAACATTTGTAGTTAAAAATATGCTTTGAGAACCAGGAGGAGACCGGGAGCAACATGTCTGCCCATCTGCGCAAGGTGCATCACCAGTTGGATTAACTTTGCTGCTTCTCCTGCCATGTTCTTCTCTGCAGCAGCAAATCCTTTTCAGTGGTCCCTCACCAAAGGGATATCCAACCTCATGGAACTGTCATTGGCTTACAACCCTCTGGCTCATCCCACTGGAGTTTTTTGACTTCCATTTCAGAGCCTAAGGGACATCTTTAGCAAATTTTCAAGCAACACAGCAAGCCACCTTGCTGCACTGCATGAAAGAGAGAGGACAGAAATGCTCTGTATATAACATTATATGGCACATTCCTGCTTTCTACCTGTGCTGTCTCACAATTTGTTGCCTAGCACTAACGCAGGCACCCTTGCACCATAGCAACGCACAAGGATGATTGACAGAGAGCTGAAACTTTTCAAGTACTCACCCCCCATCACAGATCTGGGTTAAATCCATTGTTCTTTAGCTCAACATGCCACCCCACTTTGGACCCATCCATATGCAAATCCGTCTTGACCCTGCTCCCCATGGAAACAGTCCAGCCTGAACTGCCAGGCCAGGTCCTCCCTGGACGAGAAGCAAGCATCCTGGGACAGGTTTCGGGGTTTCACCTATCATCAGCCAGGCTAGCTTAAACCAAGTATGACAGTGAGGAAGGGACCCATATCTGGGCATACCCTGGCCATTTAGAGTGACTTTGGCAACACAAAAGGATGATGGACGGAGTGCTGAAATATTTACAACACTCACCCCCAGTCACAGTTCTGGGTTAAATCCATCATTCTTTTGCTCACCATGCCACCCAGTTGGGACCCAGCCACATGCAAATCAGTCTTGACCCTGCTCCTCATGCGAACAGCCGAGCCCAAACTGCCAGGTCAGGTCCTCCCTGGACCATAAACAAGCATCCTGAGACCAAAGTACCACCGAAGCACCACCATAGCACCACAGCACAATAGTGCGAGGGTGCCTGCATCGTAGGCAGCATAGTTTTTTTGTGCAGGAAGGGACACCTTCCAGCACAAAAACAATCCTTGGATGCATTTTTATCTTTCTAAGTGTGCTGCAGAAAGTAGCATATTTAAATAGAGGAACCAATAGGGAGAAATAAATATATTTCTCCTCATTGCACCTCTTGGGGGGAAGGTGTACAATTCTGACGCGTTCCCAGGTCTACCACTCTTAGTAAGTTTGGAAATTTGTCAGAATACATGGGTGAATGCATGTGAACACCCATGTAACTCCCTCTTCACGCAGTGTAACACAAGGCAGAGACCTGCACTATCTTCTACTAGACTAGATTTACCAAGCCACACAGAGGGCTGCACAGGGTGGCCTTCTTTGGCTTGATAAATCTCATTGTAGATTTTGCACCGCCCTGCATCACATTGAATGGCGCAAAGCAATGCAAAATCTATAAGATATATGCTTCTAAGTCAGAACGCAGAAATCTTCACCGTGGCTTTGCCCCAAGGCTGACAACGATGCTGTCTCTTCGGACACCTCCTGCAGCCTTGCCCCACTGAACTTTACATTCTGAGACACTTTTCTCAGAATTTCTTCTTAGTCCAAAGGTAAGCAGTGACCGGGCCCAATACACTTTGTGTATCTAAACCATGCTCCATCACGGTGGGATGTAGTTTTTTTTACTTTGGCTCCGCCTTGCGTGAGTAGATGTCTGTGGGTGGCACTGTGAACTTTTAGGCCCTAATTTTAGCTAAAACACTTAACTCCAGTTCTACTGATTGGATTTTTGTTGTTTTTTGTTGTTGGAAAATGGGTTATTGGTAAGGGCAGGTAGGTACCTACACTTAGCAACAGGCCACTAACCTCCACTAAGGTCCAGTTAGGTCTCAGTAAATTAAACTCAGCTCAACCCTTGGTAGCTTGGCAACGAGCGTCAAGGCTTAACTTAGGAGACAGAGTGTAAAGCATTCAAATATCACAAAACAGTATTTAAATAAAACAGAGGAAAAATCCAAAACCAATTTATAGACATAGATTATATTTTTATCTTTAAAATGACACCAAAACAAATAAAATCAGATAAGGCGAACCAGAGATATGATTTTTAAAAGAAATATTATTTTTTTAGCGCCTAGAAACAAAAAGCGCCAATTGGGTCATCTGGTTGCACCTCGACCGGGGCAAAGTCAAAATTTAAGGCCGACCGCGATGGAGCCCTGCTCGGCTACAGGCCGCGGGAAGCCTTGGTTAAAAGTTTACCTTCACACTTAGGCGGTCATTCTGACCGTCATGTGGTCACCGCCGAATGACCGCACCGTGGTCAAAAGACCGCGGCGGCTATTCTGGCTTTCCCGCTGGGCCGGCGGGCGACCGCCAGAAGGCCGCCCGCCGGCCCAGCGGGAAACCCCCCTCAACAATGAAGCCGGCTCCGAATGGAGCCGGCGGAGTTGTAGGGGTGCGACGGGTGCAGTGGCACCCGTCGCGATTTTCAGTGTCTGCAAAGCAGACACTGAAAACCATTATGGGGCCCTGTTAGGGGGCCCCTGCACTGCCCATGCCAGTGGCATGGGCAGTGCAGGGGCCCCCAGGGGCCCCACGACACCCGTTCCTGCCATCCTGTTCCTGACGGTAAAAACCGCCAGGAATAGGATGGCGGGAAGGGGGTCGGAATCCCCATGGCGGCGCATGGAGGATTCCCTGGGCCAGGGGTAAACTGGCGGGAAACCGCCGGTTGCCCTTTTCTGACCATGGCTTAACCGCCGCGGTCAGAATGGCCCAGGAAGCACCGCCAGCCTGTTGGCGGTGCTTCCTCGGTCCCCGGCCCTCGGAATGACCCCCTTAGTCTTTTTTTTGAAGATTTTCTTCAGCGGGACGAACCTGCCAGTCCAATCCGACCTCCTGGAGCCCTTCTCCGGATACGCGATGCTGGAATCCTCGGTGGGGATTTTTACCTTCGGACTTAGTTGTTTTTTCGAGGTGAAAATCCTTCGACCGGGGTAAACCTGGATCTTTATCCGACGTCCATGGAGCCCTCCTCGGATATGCTGGCTGGGAGGTCCCGGTCAACTTTTTACCTTCGGACTTAGTCTCTTTTTCAGAGATTTTCTTTACCGGGAAGAACCAGCAAATCAGGCAGGGTCGCGGTTGAGGCAAGCCGGCTAGAGTTGCCACGGCGGGTCGTCCCTCTATGGAGCTTTTTTACAAAAGTTGTCCAAACTTCTCCAAACTTCTGGGGCTTCTCCCAGATGTCCTTTTAAGGTTCTTTTGGGGTCCACAGCTCACCCCAAGGGTCCAGAAGTTCTGAGATGGTCCTTGGGGGGTGCGGACTACAACTCCCAGAATGCACCTGGCGCAAACTCCTTTTTGGGCACTGGACAGTGGTCAGCTGGTCGCTTTCTTCAGGAGTTGGTGCAGGGGACTCTGGATAGCAATTTTTCAGCTGTAGCAAACAGGGAGTCCCTCCTTGAACCAGTTGAAGCCATGCAAAGTCCTTCTTGTGGTGAAGCCCAAGTGTGCAGCTGGTGCAGTCCTTCTGAGTGCAGGTTCCAGGTGCAGGCCAGGGGTCCAGCAGGGCAGTCCTTCTTCTTCTGTTGTTCTTCCTTGTTGGATGTGGTAGGGAACTGAGGTGTGGGTGCAGGTCTGCCAGTTTTATCCTTGCTCCTGGGTGAAAAGCAGGGGGGTCCTGGTTCTCCAATCGGGTGCAGGGTCCTTCCCCCTGTGATGACCACTTCCTGGGAAGTGTGGCAAAAATCAATCCCAGGAGGCAACATTCTCCAAAAATCCATCATGGCTGAATCTGATTTTTGGAGGTTACATCTGGCTGAGCCCACCCACTGGTGTGGCTAAAAATCATAAACACTCCCCTCTCCTAATCTAATTGAGGGGGCACCTAGTTGTCTGGGGTTGCAGGATGTGGGGGTGTTGCTGGTTGCTCCAAATGTCCTTCTCTGCCTTTGAAGACCAGTTTGGCAGCCCTCCCCCTTCCTGCCTCACCATCTGCTGAGGGGAGATTCCCTCCCACAGGCACATTCCTTTGTGTGAAGCCAGGCCACTTCTCACCTCATCAAGGCAGCCTGGCCAGACTGCTTGAGGCTGGCCAATCAGAGCACAGCAGCAAAAACAATGCAGGGCTGAAATTGGCAACTTTTCAGGTAAAGTTTAAAACTCTTTACCTGAACAAGTTATATTAAATCCCACAACTGGAAGTTGTGGGATTTATTACAACAATTACTTTGATACCAAACTCTTGGTATGCATCATTTAAGGAGACTTTAAAAATTAAAATAAAGTCTCCCCATTTTAGCCTATGAAGGCCATTTACTACAATGAGGGAAAAACAAATTTGGCTGTTTTTACCTCACCAGGGCTTATAAAACTATTTTTATAAGGTCCCTGCTTATAGTTACATGGCACCCAGCCCTAGGGGCACATAGGGCACACCTTAGGGGTGACTTATATGTACAAATAAGGTTGTTTAAGACTTTGGAACTACTTTTAATTTCAAAGTCGAATTTGCATATAACTTTAATTTAAAAGCAGCCAGCAAGGCAGGCCTGCCTTTAAAATGACACTGGGCACCTCAGCAGTGCACCTATGTGTGCACTACCTATGCTGTGGTCCCTAAACCTACATGCCCTACCATATACTGGGGACTTATAGGTAGGTTAACTTAGCCAATTATAATTAGCCTAATTTGCATATTGATTTTACACAGAGCACAGGCCCTGGGACTGGCTAGCAGTACCCAGGGCACCATCAGAGTCAGGAAAACACCAGCAAAAAGTGGAAAATGGGGGCAAAAAGTTAGGGGGCCTCTGCAATCAGCCCTGT
Source organism: Pleurodeles waltl (assembly GCF_031143425.1). Classification (NCBI taxonomy): domain Eukaryota; kingdom Metazoa; phylum Chordata; class Amphibia; order Caudata; family Salamandridae; genus Pleurodeles; species Pleurodeles waltl. Next base: position 694,393,028 of record NC_090436.1, on the reverse strand, counting down.
TTTCTCACATTTGTATCAAATCATTTTTCAAAATGTACTCTGTTTTTCCAAATTGGTTTGAGATTTTTCTTTTGTTGTGTTTTCACTTTATTACTATTTGTGTGCTGCATAAATATTACCCACAGCCAATAAACTTCCGCCTGCTTTTTGTGCCAACTTACCCATGGCTAAGCACAGGTTAATTTAGTTACTTTTTGTGACACACCCTGCAAGAGATTGTGACGGTTGCTTGACCAAGGCTCCCACCCCAGCCAACCAAAAACCCAATTTCTCACAGAGATGAACAGCAATTATGCGTTCCAAGGGCTGGTCTTCACAGATTGCATCCTTTTCTAACTGAGCTCTGCTCATGTCTTAGCTTAGTGTTCAACCTCTCTAAAATCTAATTGAGCAATGACGTTCCCGACAGTTTCTGTGCTAACAAGATATTTGGTACATGGTTACTGAATATATGATTTTATAAGCAGATGTGTTTTGACAGGTATCTAAAGTAATTAATACATTTCTAATGTACACCACTACTGCCATGCATTTCATAATGCTAAATGTAAAATAGCGAGTACTTATATTTAGCTTTTTCAACGCAGTAGAAAAACAATTGAAATCTGTCAAACTTCAGATACAACAGTGCCAGAGACAGTGTGGAAATATGTTGATGTTAATAGCACATGAAATATTAGTGATGGTTGATTGACAGATTTGTCAAAGCACCATATTTGTAATTATGCCTACAGAAAGGTTAGAAAACTAAGCTGCCTGGTTTTAAAATGCAAAAGTCAATTATTGTGAATGTGAGGCATGTATCGAAAGCAAACGCAATTGTTCCTTTGACCAGAATAGTACGATCCACACCTGATATTAAACAGTGTCAAATTTTATAGAAATGACACACTGTGCACAACACTGCTCGATTAGCAGCCACCTCTCTTTATAAATATGTTTCGAAAGCGAATGACCTGCCAAGGTGGGCAACATTGTGTCAATATACGGATACTTAATAATTGCGAAAATTGTGTTAGTGAATTATGCTTTGGCAGGTGTCGGCTGAAAACTGAATGTGAGGTGTCCAAAACTACAAAAGTTATGCAAGATACCTGACCAATGTATTGGACAGCGGTCTGCATGAAAATTGTTCTTGAGGCATGTCCTTGGTTAAAAAAAAAATGAATCGTGATATGTTCTCAGTGTATTGGGTGGTCAGCTATGTGATATCTTCCCACTTGATCAAGTCTGCCTCATGCAAAATGTATTTGTAAAGTCTACGTTTGAGAAGAAATTACTTGAAATGCGCCAAATCCAAAAAGCGATATTTTCGCGAGATGAGCCATGAGTAAAAAACAAAACAAAAAATCTGTCACCCAGGTTTACGACCTTGTAGCTTATGTGTAGAAATACCTTCCCTGTCCAAGAAGTCAATCTGTTGACATTCAGGCAAAGCCGTTAGACAAATTATCAGCCTATGTGTGAATCATTAAGGTCTTTCAAACTCGCTCACAACAGGGATGATAGACACTTAACTAAAGTGACGACAGTGTCAGGGCCCAGAAATTAAATTCTCCAGGGGCTGCCTATTGACATTTCAACTGGTAGAGCTGCCTCACACAAACACATTATGTAGGCAAAGCAGAAAAGGGAAATAAAGCTATTAAAGGGCTTTGTAATAAGTCTGAGGCACAGCCAGGAACTAACTAATGAGCTTTCAAAGCTGAGAGTCAAGGCCTTTCAGACTGCTGCAAGCTATTGTGTGGAAGGATCGAGTGAACCCCTGAAAGAATGCGGGGCAGCTCGGCGCTGCTGAATGTATAATACAGTGGATTCCATTCACTGGAGCGCCTTTTATGGTGAAGACAATTCTTTGTGCAGAAACACGTTGGAACAACCCTCCCTGGCCTGTCTTTCTCGTTAGAGCTCATGTCTCTGCCCTGCGGCACCGTATGAGTGTGTCTTGCTTAGCTACACACAGCTAGAACTACTACACTGTAGCAATGATATCGGTGCCGCGTCTGGCACGGAATGAAAAAGACAAAAATAAATACGATTAATAATTATTATTAATCATTCCCAATGGTGTTAACAATGATCATGTATGGTGCCTCAATTGCTAGATATAAAAGCGTGAATTCTACGCATCCATTATGCGGAGTACTAGGAGCATGAAACATATGATTCACATGGCTGGATTTGGGATTTACATGTCCTTGGTGTGTGCTGCTCATTTATAGAGTATGCACTTGCAGTTTTGAATTTACACTAGAATAATGGTCATTCTCATGGGAGTGGTCAAGCAAATCTAATGCAATAAAGGAGAAGGTACATAGAATCCTTTAATTCTCAGGATCTATTAGGAAATCAAGATACTCTTTGCCAAACGAACTATTACCGAAACAGTGCACCTAATATTTTTTATCATGTTTCTTACCATTATTCCTTTTGTTTTGGGGACCCTGGCCTTGAGCCTCTATCTCATGCACTGTACAGCATGAACAACAATAAAAGACAATGTGATGACACGCCAAGTGGTGGCTGCATCATTTTGCCTGCGTGGGCATACGTGATGAAGTATGCATTTGCATGCATCATTACACAAATATGTATGCATATCCAAGCATGCACACTTTTAAAATGACACGAGCGTCTATTTTTTGTCTTGTTTACTGATTTTAAATGGGTTGGTAAAAAAACATAACAAAAGAAGTGGGACAGATGTTTTAAAAAAATTAAAATTAAATAAAAAAAAAAAGCAACTGAGAGTTTGTGAGGGAAGGGAAAAGCAACAGAGGAGGGAGAGTAATTGGTTGAGTAAAAGCAAACAAGATAGCAAGAGCTTCCTCTCCTTACATCTCTGCCCTGCTCTGAGTTGCTTCTAAATTTGCTGTTGTTGCTTCCCTGGTTGCCTCCCATTCTACTTTGCATTTTTTAAATGTAAACACTCCCCACCCAGGTCTTCCATTCTCCCCCTCCCCCTCTCCATCCACCTCCCTCCTCCCCCACCAACCCATTCTCTCAACACTCGCCAATGTTTATTTTCCGCTCAACCACCCTCACCTGCGCCTCAACTGCTCCTCATATGGATTGCATTGTAGTTTTTTACTATTTGGCGGCCCCAGCAACACCTACTTGGTCCCGGCAGCCCCTTTCTTTAAAAAAAATTACTTTGACACATTTTTCATGTATTTCAATTTACTTTTCCGAGATGGGTCTTTGCCATTCCGGAACCCTGAATGAAATAAAAAACTAAATGGTTCTGGTGCCGTGATTTGTGTGTCTGCACGAAAGATGACACATGTAAGGGAATTAATCATTAGGAATGGGCTGCGCAGTGCTTAATTTGTAAATAAAAACGTGCCAGTGCCCAAAGCTCTCCTCTGAAACAATCAGCTGCTGCAGTTAAATGTGAGAACATGGAATACTGAGGCGTGTAATCCTGAAGCTATCTCGGGCCTCTCTAATCCATTTACAGCCACTTCCTGCCCCTTCAGCTCACTCCTGCAACTTTCTCCCATTGTGACACTTCTTCTTTTTTCTCTTCCTCTGTCTTTCTAAAATGTGTCTTTTTACTAGCAGTAAATGCTTGAGGCAGAAAAATAAGTGCCGACCCTCAATAATAAGTGCTCCGCACCGGAAACAGCAAGCACAAATTAAGCACTGGGGCTGCCATCATGACATGATGATTACATGCGCATGCATGATGATGCATACATCAGTGTACATCATCATGCCTTTTTTTCCTTTGCTGGCACTGCTCAGTATCAGTAATAGCCATTTTTTTCTTTCCCCAATGATGAAAAGCATCAGCAAAATAAATTTGCTAATCTGATAGGTATTGAAAAAGCCAAAAGGTGAGGCCTGTTGACTTTGCCGTAGGTTTTAAGTGTGTTTAATAAGACATGATTGAATAAATAATGATATCTGCGTTGATACCTTTACATGGCTGCACGCAGTGCTTAGAAGATGCAAACCAGAATGTAGTTAGGAAATCAGGAATACAACCAACAAAGTACATAAATAAATCAACCTTTGCATGCACATAACTCTAAGCATACATTATCGATGCTCAGAATTGAAAATGTATATAAATACCCAGAGCATTGATAACCTATGACTACTTGTATGTGTACCTTATGCACATTGAAGACTAGTTTGCATTTGTCCACAGAGGCATAACGATTTTTGATCAGTGAATGCTATCCAAAGCCACAGCAGCATTAGCGAGGAAAGGTCAGTAAGTCAAGCACTTGCTACCACTTTTTAGCTTGAGCATAGCAGCGTGCAAGTGCTGCTTTTCCAACATGTTGTTTTGTATTTGGGCTTTTAACCAGGCCCATCTCACGCTCATCACTATTGCTTGTTCGTGGTCTTGCCTTTCAAGAATCCTTTGTTATCATTGGTAAATGCTATACGCTTGTCCCTCCTTGGGACGGTTTGGTTCCAGCCTTGGATATCGACTCTGTTACATGGCTAATTGCACTTTTTCTCATACATTTGACTGTGAGCAAACTTCTTTTTCCTTTTGTATGCCTCCTTCACGCTCATGGCATGGCGCTTTGAATCAGCTCGCTTATATGAAACTGTTTTACTTTTCATTCTCAATTTATGTGACCAGAAAAATCTGAATAGGAGTTTATAACGCTAATAGCTCTTACTCGAGCAAATTCAAGACCTGTTACATTGCAAATGTTTGTTTCCGATTGTCAGCAGGGTTGATTAAGCCAGTTTTAGGAACATGCAAAACAGACAGTCCAATTTTGAGGGAGCTCTGTAATTTCATTCAAAAATCGAAATCACAAAAGCAGTAGAAGAAGCAGGAAAATGTTTTAAAAAGTTGTCTTCGGAAACAGCAACTTCATTTAGTAAAGCCTAACCACATTGTTGGGAAGAAAATCTTGTGTAATAGTCATCAAGCATTCAACATTAGTGAAGAGAAGGGGTGGAGCCTAGCCAGACTGGAAAATGGCTGCTCCCTAGGAGGAATCTGCCAGCTGAAATCAGTATCAGGCATAAACCCTGCACACTGCGCTCTATCTCTCCCATCCTGCTACGACAGTGACATCCTCATTACATGAGGTACTGACATGGAGACAGATATCCACGATCTAGAGGTGGAGTAGTTTTGCTCCAATTATACCGCGATTCTGGCCACAGTTCAGGACAAGCTATCGGTATTCATGGAGGAGGCTACTACAGAGACCATCTGCTTGTATCGTGAAGCATGGGTCCAAAGCTATGGAGAAGGAGTCCGCCCAGGCAGAACACTCATGGGCCTGCTTCGAGAGTCCAAAATGTTGGATGTCGACTTTAACCCGGTGCCCTCCCCTCTGGGCTACATGTCTGTAATGTCCTCCTTTGACTCCACTCTATATACAGCTGCTCTGGCTCTGTTGCGTCTGACCTGACCACATATCTGAATACTATCCAGCTGATATGGCTGGATTGTGCCATCTGTGCTTATATGGACTCACTTATAACAACTGAAGAAGTAGTCCAAGTTATTTAGAGCTTACCCAGAGACAAGGTGCCAGGCTTGGACAGTCTCACCACAGACTTCTATAAGGAGTATGCCTCCATGTCAGCCCTGCATCTCCTAGCGATGTATGAGGAATCATTTGAGGCCGGTGCATTGCCCCCATCCTTGAGGAGGCAGTCATTGTCACTGGACAAACCTGCCTCATTATGTGATTCATATCAGGCCCTCTCGCTGATCAATGTTTACAATAAGATCCTGGCCAAAGTTCTTGTTAGCTGCCTCCTGCCACTCTTGCCCCAGATCATTCAGCCTGATCAAGCCTGTTTCATCCCAGGCCACTCAACATCACAGCATCCTGTACTATTTTTGCAAGCATGCATCATCTTGCTCCTGAGGTCATAGTGACTGTTGCCTTACTCTATGCTACAGATCATTGGACACACTGGAATGGCCCTACCTGTTCTCACTGGTCTTGCGGATTGTACTTAGACCACGCTTCATCCACCTAATATGGCTGCTGTACACCCTGCCGACCGCGTGTGTGAGAGTGAATGGATTACTGTCTGACCCTTTCCAGATCACACAAGCACAAGACAAGGCTGCCCACTCTTGCTGCTACTCTTTGCAATAGCAATGGAGCCCTTGGCGGCAAGACTCTGCTAACCTCGCGCACACCACAGCATTGGATTTTCCATACGGGGAATGCTGGTTTTCATGTACATGGATGATATAACCATATATGTTTGTGACCCAAGTGTGAATCTGGGCCCCCTTGCACAAGAGGTGGTGAGCTTCTGTGAATTGTCGGGAGTCAAGATAACCTGATCCAAGTTCATACTATTTCATTTAATGGACAGCAAACAGCCTTTTGAAACCGAACACCCACCTTCTCGGGCTACAGACGCAGTGCACTATCTCAGCATATGGCTCACCTGCAACCCCAGTGAAGATCTGCAAATAAATTATGGCTGCACCATTGAATTATTAGCTCACAATGTATTAAAACAATTGCATAATTAGATAACGGGATGGCATTTTAAAAAGTTAAGTATTATCTATTAATGCGGAAAGAGAGGTAGAAGAAAAGAAAAGGGCAGTTGTGAGGAAAAAAGAAAGAAGAACAAAAGAGTAAGAAACAATAGTATTCCATATTCTCTTATCCTAAAATATCAAAGCAAACAAAAAATTAATTGACTGATAATATCATCTCCTATAATTATTAATATTGGTGATTATGATCAAAATATGAAAATGACACGCTACTATTTGAAGATGTGTGCATATAAACATTAGTTTAGTGTCAATATTAATATTGTTCTGTTGCATGTCAAAATGATCAATATTTTTTAGATGCTTAGGAACTTCTTCAACACGTGGTGAATGCTTTTCATAAATTCTGGAAACACTGTTGAGGAAAGATGCTACAGGAGATCATAGACATTTTCTCTTAATAGCAAGTGGCAACTGTGCTACATAGGCTCTATCAAGCCTCTGACTTGAACAAATACTGTACCATCATACTTCAAAAGATATAGGTGTAGCATTTTCCCATTCCTTGAAATTTGCCGAAAAGTAACTGCTAAAAGAAAATCTAAAATATGCAAACACAAAGAGCACGATGTCCAATCATCTGAAAAGCTACCTAAAATATATCTTTATATCTTTAAAGTGAAATGGAACATAGAAAGAAAGATTGGATGTATTTGATTTCATAACTTCATCCAAAAATCAAGAACAGGTGGGCATATAAATAGCAAATGTTTTAGATCTGCAAAGTCTTCTTCATAACTCCAAAAAATACCATGTTGCACATAATCTATTTTGGTTCATGTCTGAGGGGTGAACAATAACCTATTATAAATACAAAAAACAAATTTTTGGTTGCACAAACAGTATGTGATAACTTATTAATTGTATCCATCATGCATTCCTAAAGGAATTTAAGTACTGTTGCCATAATAATTCAGTTTCCGCCTTTCGGATACAGAAAACCTAAAAATCTGATAAGTATGAGGCGCTTTAGGTTGTGACGTCAGATTGTTTAGTTAACCCTCTTCATACGTAATGGACGAATCTTTATCATTTTATTGTCTTTAAGTATTACAAATAATTTGACAACATTTGCTAGGTTTTTTCTCAAAAGAATTTAGTATGGGAAATTTAATTTGAAAACCTGGAAAAGGGAAAAGAATCGTATTTAAAATAATTTGATGACTCCATAGTATATCACAGGCTATCCATGTATTTTACCAAAAAGTTATATTATCTTAATATATTTATTTATTTTACCCACAGTTAAGTTTAGAAAATATGCTTCCCTTTCAACATTTTGAACTAAAAATAAACATGACTCTTGAATTGAATTGCATTCTACCGAATGGAAAATGCGAATGCCACCTATATAGTCTTAAAAGCAATGTCTACTCCGACAGGACTGCCCACTTTAAAACAGTGGGGGAAGTGCTAAACATGAACACTAATTGTTATCTCTAACTGGTTTGGTATCAACGTGCACTGTTTGTGTGAGTGCGAGAAAAGGGAAAAAGAAATATAGAAACATGCATACACACGCACACGCATTTCTACTATGTACATACGCACATGTAGCATGTGTTTAATTGCATTGAACTAAAGAAACATGCACCAGAGGTTGCTCTGTCCCACGAGTGGTGTCACGGACTGATTGAAATCCATTCAGCCCAACACTAATGGCTTTGTTGTTCTTCTGTTTTGTTCATCTCCCCTTCTTTCTTCCTCTTTCAATGTCACTTCCTATGATGAACACTCAAAAAGAATAGCAATCGCTTTCCTTGTCAGTTTTGTTTTGTCAGCTCTGAATGCCGAGCAGTGCTTTGCAGTTCTCAAGGTCTCTTTCAGGGCCTGGAACGCAGCTGGTGCTTCAATCAGGAGCTCACACCGTGAAGAAGCTGGCAGCACATCCCCAACCAGCCATGTGCAAGACACACAATATATTTCGCAGCACCCAGTGGAATACCCCTTTCATTTCATCAGCGAGAGCGATGCTATCACTGGCGGGTTACTGTCTGCAACATATTAATAATGTCCCACTCCCCCAAGGGATGCGGGCGCTTTTGGATTTGAACTGCCACGACCCCAACTTGTCAGGGTGATTTGATTTTAACAATTACACATATTGCACTTTCGGCACAGGCAGAGACAGAAAATATCTTGTCATATATATCATGACACGGGGTTATGACAAAGTGGGTAACAGGCAAAAACAAAAGAGATTGTTTCAGGTTCATTTCAGAGAGCAGGCATGGTTCAAGCGCAGACTTGAAAAGGACAGGATGCAGTGCCTGCAAAGAACGTTTTTCTCTGTGTGTCAGTTCAAATCACTTCACCCCGCTGGAAGTGGGCAATTATTTTCTTTACGGAAACCTGGTCAATATCTTAAATTATGGGGCTGGACGGAAGTACAAAATGCCTCATATTATTTTCTTAAAATGCCAAAGTAAGAAAATGCTATTTTCCTTCCTTCGCCTCTTCTGGGAGCAAATAAAAAGGAGATTTAGGGGAAAGAAAGAGCACAAGCAACAATGCAAGAGTAATGTGGCAACAGAGGATCCAGATTAGTCAGACTTGTACCAATATCCCAAAGTTCTTACTGAAGAAATTAATAGAGAAAGATAGGTCGGAGGCTACCTATGATGTTCTTTTTAAATGGCATTTGCAAGGCGCACAGTGTGCCTCCAATGTTGCATCACAACACTTCTTGGTAATATTGATTTTTGAGGAATTGACCTTAAAACACAGAGGACAAATTGAATGCACTGTGCTCGTTCTAGTGCTTAATGTGAGCCTGTGGTTGCAGGTGGGGCCCACAGCCATTCATGTTTGGGGGCCAGCACTTATATTACCTCATCAAAATTTGGCTCAGAGTAAGAGGGAGGAAAACACAGAAGGATAAAAAGAGTAGGAAGAAAAAACAGAAATACAGTGAGAAAAAAAGAAAGCAGGGATGAAAAAGAACCTGCAAGACTGAGGTAATTGGGACATGGAGTGTCTGGTGGTGGATGACAGAAGCATGAGGCATGAGGAGGAAATATGACTTCAAAGGCTTGGTGTCTGACCCCTGACATTCACTTTAATGAGCTTCTGGGCACTGGCACTTTTTCAAATTAAGTGATGGTATGAACTAATAAAAACACAAATCAACTAACATGTTGACAGTTCATTCAATACCATGTAGACTCACCAAATGAAAAACAGAAATTCAGTGCTGGCTGGTTTATCATGTCTGGAAGATCAACAAGCAAAAAACAGAGTTGGTATTTCTGTGTTTCTGCACTCAAGATTGCCTCACGTAGAACTGATTGAGCTCCAATGGAAAATGGAACGACTTGACCATCTAGCTCAAATCCTTTATTTTGGCTCCAAAATCTAGGTGGACCTCCACATCAGGGAATGTTAAAAACAGAACAAATCAAAAAAGTCCATCCATACAATGTCATCCATTATGAAAGTCAGTCATTAAAGTTGTTTAAGATGGTTGATCTAATAGACATGTTATTTCAACTGCATCACACTTATGGTGTCCTTTATACTGGCTCCCCAACGAGTTTGTTGCATCTGCAGATTACCTCCTTAACCTATAGGTCATACCCATAATGCACAATACATGATCAATGTTTCATGTGACATAAAGTGGCATTCCCAACCCCCATTAGTGCTGAAACTGGCCACTGACCTTCAGAACTTTAAGGAGTAATTCAAAATCCTCAATCATAGCATTTGTAAAGCGCAGCATTATCACCCCTAAGGGTATCGATGCACCGAGGGTTCTGTGTCTCTGTCAAAGAGCCATGTCTTGAGCCTCCTTCTGAAGTCTGCTAGGTAGGGAGCTGTTTTGAGGTGGAGGTGCAGGCTGTTCCGGGACTTGACTGCTGTGTAGGAGAAGGAGCGGCCACCACTGCAGCTGCGATGGATGCAGGAGGTGTGTGCCAGGTTTAGCGGGGTTGAGTGTAGTTGTCTTGCTGAGACGTAGAAACTCAGTCGATGGTTCATATAGGATGACCCTAGGTTGTGGAGAGGCTTGTAAGCGAGTGTGAGGATTTTGAATTGCCATCTCTTCTGAACGGGGAGCCAATATAGGTTCCTGAGGGGTGGGGTGATGCTTGAGCGCTTGGGGAGGTTGAGGTTGAGGATAAGTCTGGCTGTGTTGTTCTGTAGAGTCTGGAGTCCTTTAAGTAGCTGAGAGGACATCCTGGTATAGAGAACGTTGCCATAGTTGAGGCAGCTGGTGACCAGGGTGTGCATGATGGTGTTTCTGGTGTAGGTACGGATCCATTTGAAGATTTGACAGAGCATGCAGACGATATAGAAATAGGAGGAAGCGACTAAGGTTACCTCTTGATTCATGGATAGTTGGCAGTCGAGGATGATGCAGAGGGTTTTTGCATGGTCTGATGGAGAGGGTGTTGGTCCGAGTTCTGCTGGCCAGCAGCTGTGGCCCCATATGGAGGTGTTTTTCCCAAAGATCAGGACTTCAGTTTTGTCGTGATTAGTATTAGCCAGTTGTTTTTCTTCCATGTTGCTATGTTGTTCCTGGAGTTGCGGAAGTTGGCTTTGGCGTTGTGGTGGTCTTTGGTGAGTGAGAGGTTTAGTTGAGTCTTGTCGGTGTAGGAGACTATATTGAGTCCATAGGATTTGACAATGTTTGCGAGGGGGGTCATATAGATGTTCAACAGTGTTGGTCTGAGGGAAGATTCTTGGGGTACGCTGCAGGTGATGTTCTTGGGAGTAGAAGTGAAGAGAGAAAGGTGGATGCTCTGCATGCAGCCTGGGAGGAAAGGGGTGGCCCACTTAAGGGTGGTCTGTTGAATGTCAATGTTGTGGAGAGGGTGGTGGGAGACTGTATCAAACACTGTGGAGAGGTCCAGAAGGATTAGAGTTGCAGACTCTCCTTGGTCGAGGAGTGTCCTGATACCATTTGAGCATCAGTGCAGTCTCCATGCTGTGGTTGACCCAGAATCCTGATTGTGAGGTGTCGACAAAGGTGGTTTAATTGAAGGTAGTTGGTGAGCTCTTTGGTTGATGGTTTTCTCGAGCATTTTGACTGGGAAGGGGAGCAGGGAGATCAGTCTGTAGTTTTTGAGGTTGCTGTGGTAAGCCAAAGGATTCTTCCAGAAGGGGTCTGACCTCTGCATTCTTCCATTCATCCTGGAAGGTTGCTGTAGCGATGGAGGTGTTGAGGATGCAGTTTAGTTCTGTGTTAATAGTGTTGGTTCTGAGGCTGAAAAGCTGGTGGGGCAGGGGTCAGTGGGTGCTCCGAAGTAACTGGATGACATGATGGCTGCAGTGGTCTGTGTGGTAATCAGGGACCAGGAAGTTATCCTGTGGCTGGAGTTCACTGCTTGAGAGATGTTTTTGCTGGAGGTGGAGGGTTGGGGGTCAACATTGTTGTATATGGTTGTGATCTTGCTGTGGAAGTAGTCTGAGAGGATGTCACAGAGTTCCTGGGATGGGTGGATAGTGGTCTCTGTGGTTATTGGGTTAGAGAATTTCTTGATGATTCTGAAGAGCTCTTTTGTCTGGTTGGCTGTGGTGCTGATGCAGGAAGTGATTTCGGCTCTTTTTGCTAACTTGATCTGATGGTGGTAGTTGCTGAGGGCTGCCTTGTAGGCAGCTCTGTCAGAGGGGACCTCTGTCATGTGCTATTGTTTCTCAAGTCAGTGGCAGTCCTATTTGGAGTTTCTGAGTTCCAGAGTGTACCATCTCTCTGGCCTGGAGGTGATGTTGGTTTTAGCTGGTTTCAGCGGGCGACTCTGTCAGCAGATTTAGTGATCCAGGTTATGATGTTTTGGACAGCCTGGTTGAGGTCAAGGTCTGTCATGGGCTTGGGTTGTGCGGTGGTTAGGGCCAGTGCCCATAGGGTCTCAGTTACCTTACCCCAGCTTTGGTGGGGGGTGTTGAGGTGCTTGGAGGTGGTGTGTTGGAAATTTGAGATGGCAGAGTGAACGATGACATGGTTGGTCCAGGTGAGTTCAGTTACATGGGCAAAATTGCTTCTATCGCTAGAAGTGAAGATGGTGTCCAGAGTGTGTCCAGCTTTGTTCATGGGTTTGGTGACCAGTTGGGTGAGGCCGATGTTGCTGAGGTTCTGTATGAGGGAAGTGGAGTTGGTGTCATTAGGGTCATTAAGGTGGAAATTCAGATCTTCGAGTAAGACCTAGTGGAGGGAGTCTATGGTGAGGGGGTGATGAGGTTGGTGATGGTGTCACAGGAGGCTAGGCATGGTCCAGAGAGTCTGTTTGCAAGGGTGCCTCACATTGTGGTGTCCGAAGTTGTGGTGCTCTATGAGGGTGGTCATGATGGTGCATTGGATGGTTTCCTTGAAGATAATGACGATGCCCCAGCCATGTATGTTGGTGCTGTCGCAATGTATCATCTTGTAGACTTCAAGGAATGGCTGTGGCGATGTTGCAGTTTGTGGACGGTGTTAGCCATGTTTCTGTGATGTAGGCGAGAACACGGTCGGGTTGGTGATGGTGTCCCAGATTTTTGTGTCATGATTGCATAAGGAGCGGGCATTTAGCAGGATCCACAGGAGTGGTGCTTGGTTGTTCGTAGTCTTCTGTGTGGGTGCAGTCTGGGCATTAGTGTGCACAGGTGGGCCCTCATTGCAGGAGAAACCGCAGTGTAGGCAGGTGAAGGTTCCTTTGGTTGAGGGTGGGGAGGCCGTGAAGTAGCTGTTGATGGGTGTCTGAGGTTCATTACCTGGAGCTCCTTAGTGGTGTAATGGTGGGAGGACCAGGGGTCTAGTCACTGGGCACAGTCCAAACGCAGACAGGCTTGCCTTTGGCATGCCTTTGGCGCACTGGCTCTGCACCCTCCATATTTTGTTCTGGGAGGTGGGATGGGCCGAGGTGGGAGGCAGGAATGAAGGTTTAGGAATGTGGACGGAGTGTCACAATCAGACTCAGAAATGCAGACGGAGCTATTGCAATCAGGCTCAGAAATGCTGGCAGAGCCATCAGCATCAGGCAGGAGGGCAATGGAGAAGCCGAGGAGCTGTGACTGGTCCAATGGGTCATGCTAAATTACAATCATTCCACTAGCAACTGAGAAATGTTGCAGTGTTGACTGGGCAAGGTTGATTACTCCACTGATTTAAGAGGTAAGTTATTGCCTTTCTGGCAAAACTAAGCCTATCAGTTCCATGGAATCATCCCCACTACTTTTGAGGAACCTGCAGATTAAACCTGTTAAACAGCAAAAGAGAGCTGCCTCAGCAGATTGATTCATCAACAAGTCACTTAATGCATGTAATGTGCTGGCAAGAATGTTTCACATATGCTGCAGAATTCTGGACTTACTATCTGACATTATTGCACTGAATGTGAAAAGTTAGGTTAAACTAATTGCAGTACACTCACTTTTGGCATGATAGTTTTTTCCCATTATGCCACAAATTAGACAATGTTTTACACCACATGCTCCTTTGCTCACATCCCATGGCACATCATTTGATTTCCAGCAATGTCATTAGTGGGACAGTGGTTGTGTGATGCCATTGAAAAGGATGTCTTCATTATGTCGGTTAGTGATTTTAAAACCTCGGTCCCTGAATGTCACCAAGTATGAGTTTACATCATTTTTAATTCAAACTATGAGTTTGTATTCAAACAATTCCTTTGTCACTGCTCTCGCAATGGACCTCTGTAGTGAATCCTAGTTTGGTTTAATGGGATAACAGGAGTTAGCTTAGCCTTTGGCTTGCAGACTCGTGCCTCCGTCACCTAGTCACTTTTAACCTACTTAGCTTGCTCTGTCTTAGCCCATTTAATTATGTAATTCAATCCAAGGTAACGAGGGTTGGGGGCTCCTCTCATGGACATGGCATTGGCAGATTAGGTTTAACAAACCCAGCTCTCCTTTAGGGAGGAGGTTAGGCCTATCATATTAGGGTATTAGGGCAAATTACACCTCTTATGTCTTTACATGCTACTGCAAGATGGTGGGGGTCTTTGTAATAATGACTCTCGTCTTCACAATTCTGTTTCTTGCACTGTTCATTATCCTAATCATTGCAGCCCATGCAACATATCGCAAATTGTAGTTATGTTAAATAAAAATTATTGAAACTTTACTGCATCTTTGTTATTGCCTGTGTTTGAATGAGACATAATGTATCCATGAGAAAGGGGTAATCTCCGTTTAACCACAACACTCCCTGAGATGTCTTACTCTCGAATCCATGCGTAAAGGCTGCCACAAATCACCTTTTACTATTGTGTTTATGGTGAGGTGCTGCTAGTGAGCCGGTAAGGTTGGGACGACAGTTGCGACTTGTTGTAGGATAGGCATAGTCACCTACAAACAAAAGTACTGTCATCCTTAAACCAGCAGTCTTGCCTAGAGCAAGAGTCCAAACTACGACACTTCTACTTTTTTCTTGGTGCTACCTAGTTTTGCTGTAAGCTGAGCAGGCAGTACATTGGCTCTGGCAGCCAAAACAAATCAATATTTACCCGGCTTCTGGCTAAATAGCAGAAATGAGGTACAATTTGGCTGGTGGCCTCACAACTAGAAAATAAACTTCATTATTCAGCTGGTGGCTTGCTAAATAACAGACAGTACTGAACAACGTGTTGCAAGTATGGAGGGTCCTACCAGGTAATTTCTTGGGTAAGACAATTAAATTGGCCTACCCCACCTTAATCTGTATGTAAGACAATAAAGTTGGCCAATTTAATTGTCTTACCCAAGGAATCACTTGGTAGGATCATCTATACTTGCTGCATATTGTACCCAGGTCATAGGGTGTACTGGGTTACCCCATTGTTAAGTAATAGTATGAACAACTTGGTCAGCAGCCAGGCAAGCAGCAGAGGAACTTCGCTGTTTACCCGGCTGGTGTCTAAAAAGTTTAATTTTTGTGTTACTATATTAATTAGCCACATGCAGATTTTAACAGGTAAGTACCAGCAGTAAGACCTGCAAATAAGGGGTGAATAAAATTGGCATCCACCTCCTCATGAAAGTAGGGTGCTAATGTATTATTATTTCATTTGCAAAACGTGTTCACCAATTGTAATCATACCTTTTGGGAACTGAATAGCATTAGTCTGGCTTTGGCTACGAGCCTCTTACCTTTAATAACGAAGGCAAGTAAGAAAGAAACAAAGTAAGAAAGCAAGAAAGAAAGACAGGCTTACAAAGATAGAGAGGGCACACTGATTACCTTACATTTAGTATTCGTGTGAGCTGACGACAAGCATGGAAGAAGGAATGAAAGAAAGAAAAAAGAAGAAAAGAAGAGAAAAAAAGGAAATTCAGAGAGAAGGAGAAAATTGAGAAAAAAGGGAAAAGGGGAAGGGAAAGAGAATGAAAGAAAGAAGGAAAGAAAGAATGATACAAGAGGTAAAAGAAGAAAAGTTAGAAAGGAGGAAAGAACAAAGAAAATAGAAAAAAATGAAAGAAGGAAAGAATGAAAAAACGAAAAAGAGGGAAAGAAAGAAGTAAGGGAGGAAAGGAAGAGGGCAGGAAAGAAGGAAGACAGGAAAGAAAAAAGAGAAATACAGAAATAATCAAAGAGAGTAGGTAAGAGTGAGAAGGAAGGCAGAAAAAAAGAAGCAAAGGAAAGTTTAAAAGAGAAGGTAAGAGAAATGAGGCAAGAAAGAAGAAAAGGAGGGAGACAGGAAAGAAAAAAGAAAACAAGTGAAAGAGAAAAGGTAAAAGGAATAATGCAAGAAAGAAAGACACAAATCAAGAAAGAAAGAAGGACAGGATTTTAAAGAGAGAGAGACACACTGATTACTTTACATTCAGAGTTCATGTAAGCTCATGGGAAATACCAGAAGTCAGATAAACAAGGCCTATCCAAAGGAATTTACAACAGCATTAGCAGCAGATGGTATCTGATAAAGCTGGAATTTGTCCTGTGATAATATCAAACACATCTTGCTATCATGCTAGGCTCTAAACACATAGACAACACTAAAATCATCATCAACTAAAACAAAATAACTTGCACTGATAGAACAACCTTGTGTGCATATTTACTCCTTGTGAAAGTGCAGAATGCGGTCATTCAAGCTGAGGTTAGCCAGTGGTTTAAGTAGGCTGACCTATTGGCCCATGCTATAGGCTGGAGTGGGCAGAAGCAAAATGAGAACAAAACAGTAACAAATCAATTGACGAAGAGAGGTTGCTTATAACCCCTTTAAGTATATTATACATATATTTTTAATGAAATTAAAAGGTCTTGGCAAATTGCAGACCTAAAAAAAGTCAAAATAAACTACAAACTTGTATTTAGTACCAAAGAATCAGTGATAGGTGTGTATCATATAGTATTGCGGTATGTATATAGAAATACTCACAAACAGGCTGAAAAGATGTATGAATTGCATTAGATTCTTGGGTCTGTGGTACAAAACAGAACTTTCTGAACTACTTTGTATGGCTTACACCATTTGCCCTCCAATGCCCTTGGACAAATAGGCTTCAGCGCCAGCATCTCTGGACCTTCCTGATATCCATTTAGCATAGCTTTCTGGGCATAGCATTTTTTCAGCAGTAGTAAGCTAGCCTGAAGGTTTTCCTTTGCACGACTCATGTATTGTGCGATCTACTTGCTGGGGCCAATCACATAGTCCACCACATTCTGCTGTAGAGACTCTGAGGTTCCTTCCCACTCTTCTCTTGCTAAGGTGTGTGGACCCCACACTGAGTGTCCATTCAGAAGTTCAAAGGAACTGAACCCTACATTCTTCTACAAAATCTCGCGGTAGACAAACAAGAGACATGGCAGGAGAAGATCCTGTTTCCTCTAGAAGTTTTCTGGCAGTGTTCCATCATGCTTTTTAGTGTTTACTTAAACTGCTCCACAAAACCATTGGTTTGCGGGTGGTATACTGTGGAGACGTAGAATGTGCCACCAACTTGCTCCCACATCTCTCTCACAATCAGAGATGAAGTTGGATCCTCTGTCAGAAATTACTGTCCTTGGAAATTCAACCCTAGACACAATCATTAGGAGAGCTCTTACTAACTCCTTTGTAGTCATGCTCCTCAGAGGTACCTGATGGATTACTTGGTGGTGTGATCCACCACAGCCCGGATGTACTTGTTACCCGATTGTGAGAGTGGGATCAAATGGACCAACAATATCTATTCCTACCCGCTCAAATTGAAAGCTTACAATTGGTAAAGGCACTAATGGTGCCTTTGTCTTCCCTCCTGTTTTACCACTCATCTGGCAAGCTAGACAGGGCCTACAGAACCTCTCTGTGCCAGTAGAAAAGAAGTTCTAACCTATCCTGGGTTCCTGCTAAGTGCACTTCATGGTCCAGTGACTACAGGAACTTCCTGTGCACTAATGGAACTACTAGCCTCTTGTAAGGACATAGCTGAGGATTTACTAAATCACTATAAAGTGGGCAGTCCTCCTAGCCAACATAGTGTTTTCTGACCATTCCCTTGCTGACCTTATGTCCCATAAGTGTAGGGCACTCCTCCTGTGCCTTGCAGAAATCTTCCGGGTGGGCCCCTCAGCAGCTAACAAATGTTGCAGCTCTGGAAGCGACACAGACTCCACTAAAAGATCTGCTTAGGGATCCTTATCCCCCCTCCCTCTGGAACAGAAGCATTGACCTCCACAGCTACTGCCTTCCCTGCGTCTGCCTTTTCCTGCAAACTACATTGTCGTGGTCCATGCAAATCAGAGATGATCCCAGCTCACTTTGAGACTGATGTGCACGTTGTGACACAGCTGATGTTGTCTAAGCCATAAAGGCTTCTGGTCCTGGTACCAATTCAGGGGCAATCAAATCATTGCCCAAGAGGCACAAAGCTCCCTACTTTTCCCTTACCCCGACAACAATCATGGCTGCCTTGCCATTGAGCTCAACGTTGGCAACCGGATACTACATGCCCTCTTCACTGGCTGCCAATCCTGTGTTCTTGGTCCCAGGGAGTGTCTACTCAGGATTAAGGTGCCTCAACCATAGCACGGCAGGCTCCAGTATTCCTCAGGAAAGGCACTTTCTTCCCACTGATACTAATTTTCTACACAAATCCCATTTTGGTAGGATGAGTGAGCTTCAGAGCATCTAAGTCTCTCTCCCAAATGTCCATCACGACAAGCTTGAGCTCAACCTGTCCATTTCGGTTACTTTCACCCAAGTATAACATGCTTCCTACCACAGGTGTCTCTGGGTCAAGATCCTTTACTTGACAATCCCTCTTGTAATGTCCCACCTTGTGGAACCTCAAACAAGCCACCACCTTGGACTTAGAAGGGCTTTCCTTCACTTATCATAATTCTCCTTCTCGGACACACTATTACCATTCTCATGTTTTCTGGACCCTCCTTGAGTGCCACGAGAATTACCCTGGCCCTTACCCTCCAGTTTGCAACCAGTCTGGGGAGAGTTCTTCTCCCCCTTTGGCTTATAACATGCTGCTCTATCCCTTTGAGAACTCTGTAGACAACCACTTATCAGCTAACACTACAAGTTTTGTTGATTTCGTCCCTGACAGGTGTTGCCTAAGTGGGATAGAGCACTCCTCCTTGAGTAACTCTGTCACCATTAACTGATTAAGTAACTGAAAATCATTGACCTCCATCCATCTTAACCACTCATTTCAATCACACAATGTACCACAAATCCAAGTCTCAGATTAAACTCAATCCACTTGCTTGCAGTCACAGAATCTCTGTAGGTAATTAGTTGACTTCATCCCAAACCACCGAACCTTTTCTTCATTCACCCATAGACCATCCAGTCTGCTGTCCCTTCCAATGGCATGTACCCAATGAAGGCAACTGGCTTAAACACCTTCAAGACTTGTGCTTTAGAAGCGATACCAAGCTCACAAGCCATTCTGAAATATCCTAACCTTCTGCCTACACATGCACAAGATCTTTTGTAATCTGGTCTGAACTAGAAGTAGAGATACTTGAAGTACCAACTGCAAGCTAGACTCAGCTCACTGAAGTGATTTACTCATGGACCTGGTGACAGTAGTACCCTAAAAGTTCTATGTAAATCTAGCAATATAGAGATCACTTTCTGTATGTAAATGCACATCAGCTTTAATGCAACAAAATTGTGTGTGCGAAACAAACACTAGTTGGGCTAGTTGAACCTTTGTAAAATGTAGTAAACTGCTAGCTAAAGAATAGACTTTTACAATCACAAAGGAATGTTTTGTACTTATATTTTATTTTCAGATAGCCTAATAAACTAAATCAATATCTGGAGTGTTTGGAATGCCAATGCAACAAAAGTCTAACTTAAGTTTGACATGGAGATAGACCGCAAGTTACCTTGCAGGGAGATGTGTCTGTCAGTAACTGCCGTTACAAAAAATTGATTGTAACGTTCATATGTTCCCATCAATATGGTGCAAGATATGCTGCATGAGTCTCACAGAAACTGATAGACCTTTCAGAACACATCTGGTTTACCTTTTATTTCTCAGGATTAAAAAAGACGTGGCTTTCTGGTGATTGTTTCAGACAGATTGCTACTTTTCTTCCTTTTCTTGAACTTTGAACCTTTGCCTCAATACACCTTACACTTCAGAGTGTAACCAAATTACAAGTTAGACTACTAGAAAATATGGATTCACTCATTCTGTAGATGTTGTTCTTTAATTTTATTTTCTTGATCATGTATCCAGACAAATTTATTAAAAAGACTCTGAATAACCCATATTGTGAGGTGATTTGTAGTTTTTCCAAACCCTCAACTGTATGAGCATGGTTTGTGCTGAGAGCGTGATAGCATTGTGCATTGACATCACTTTCAATTGTTTGGAGGAGGTCAATTCTTCATAGAGCAGTGCAACCATTTATAGAACTGCAGTGAAGGGGATGGCCCAGCATTCCTTTGCAGTAGTTAAACAATAATTAAACTACTTTCCAAATACAATACCATAGGCATAGTAGAAAAGCAGCCTTCTTAGTTATAGAGTGGAGAAAAGCCCTATGGAGTGAAAACTGCACAAGTTAGTACCTAAAGTGGACAAAGTCTACTGTAAGTCATTTATGAGGGGCTATTTTGCCCCACTCCAACTGTGCCCTGTATGGTTCCTGGTATGCCTACGACTTGGTTAGAGTGCAAAATCAGTAGTCCCTCCAATCATCCTTTACCCAGTGTGACATAAAAATTACCCTTTAGACCTGCTCCAACCCTACCATAACTCCCTATTTTTTAAGCATAAAGAACAAAAGGGAAGGGAACAGAAAGGAAGAGTGGTGGATAAATCCACTGGACAACAGGCCATCCAGTTATTTTTTTAGATGTTTTGTTTCCGGTTCTGCCAACGCATAAATTTAGCTACTAGACAACTCTGCTCCTGGAATTAGATCTATTCTACAGTTGAAACTGCAGTAGGGAGACCCGGTGGTTGTTTTGGATTTGTCAAAATCATAGTGGAATTTGGTATATTGAGAATGCAAGCTTAACATGTTCAAGGTCTGAGTTGTTGTGCACAAAAGCATGGTTACCCATTATGATGCTTCCTGATAACAGTGTAGAGTACAATACTGAGATTTTAGAGTTAGAGCCCTCAAAGCCCAGTCAATATGTGGGTTATGCAGTTGAATCAAAGGAATGGCCAGAATAGCTCTGAAAATGGGTGTGTCCATTAGATAAAATTGAAATGTCTCTGTATTCTTGTTATCACAGATCATTTTCCAGATCACCCGAACAAATAGTTCCCTCCAATGCCTTGGCACTTCATCATTTAGGAATTTGTCACCAAATTGCATTCCACTGAGGGATGCACAACCATTTGAAATGAGCCATTTTATCTCCTAAAAAACTCCCAAAAGCAAAGGAACTAACCGAGTTCTTCATTCATCAGATTATTCCTTCCATGGACTGCCCAAGGTCACCATTTCTGACCGTGGAGTACAGTTCATTTCCAGGTTTTGGCATGGGGTCTGCGCAACTCTCCAAATAGACCACTGTCTGTCCTGTGCCTATCAACCACAGACGGCTGGACAAATGGAGCAAGCTAATCAATCCATGAAGCAAACTCATGTTGTCTATGAAGCACATTTACTGGGAGGTGGGTCCAAGCCTTGCTTCTGCCAGAATTCACCTATGACAATAACACTCACTCAGAAACAGAAGTTTCACTGTTTTATTAAATTCTATAACTCCATGAGGTACGATCTAAAGGCTTTCCCCTTATTGACACTCAAGGATATGACTGTCATTCCAGCTATTAAAACTCATCATGAAAACCTGCTTCAAATAAGGACAAAAGCCAGAACTGAATTGCAGAGTTCCAAAGAGCAAATTAAGATCCAAGCATACGGACATTGTCATCCAGCTATATGTTACACAGTAGGCGACCAAGTGTGGTTATCAGCAAGAAATCAACACTTGACTGGACTGTGAAAGTTACACCCCCATTACATTAGTTCCTATGTAGTGTCCCAGATTATAAACCCTGTGCTACCCGAACCTTGAACTGCTAGTAGAATAAAAAATACACTCACTTTTTCATCCTCACTTCTGAAACCACTTAATCACTCCACTCATCCCGGAGTGCCTCCTCTACCTGTTGTGCTAGAAGGCTATGTCGAGTTTAAGGTATGAAGAATAATGGACTCAAAAAGGCAGAATGGAAAACTATACTACTTGGGAGATTGGGTGGGTTATGCTCCGGAAGACAGGTCCTAGAAACGTGCAGACCATAATTTTGCCTCTCACCTAGTTCGTAGGTTTCATGTCCTTCATCCTGAAAAGAACTGCTCTACTGGGAAGCCTTTGGGGGGGAGAACTGTTGAACTCGACTCAACCTGCATCCTGCATGGTGCTGGGCTGCCTTCGACTGGGTTCCGGTGTGGAAGCAGTAGTCCCTCCAATCATCCTCTACCTGAGTGCCATTTAAATGGCTCATTAGACCTGCCCCAACCCAATCATTGACTCCAGTGTTGGTTCTGATTATCTGCGATGGTGACCTGTAAAAGAGAACATTATTGAACAGTATTGACTGTGAAAAGAACACACAAGCTGTTTGCTCAACACTTATGTCTACAGAGGGTGAAGACTTTAAGTTAATTTGTGTTTAGTGTGGAAACACAATGGACTTTTGGATGATAAACCCTTGACTCCTGAATCGGGTGAGCAATAACATGCGGGCTGGGGGAGGGGTGGAAAAGCAAAGATTGTGGCAAAGCATTGCCAAATACTTGCATGTGTATTGTGAGTTAACCGCTACTAATTGTGTGTCTGTATGTCTCCAGAATGCCTCAGAGAGTCAGAGGGATTCCAGTGCAACCAATTCTGTACATTGTGAGACAAACCAGAGAACCTTTGTCTAATCAAACCATCCTTGTCATTATCTTGCCCCTTTTTCCTTGGGGACAACCACCAGCACTCATGTAAAACCACACATGTTGAGGGTTGTCCCTAGAGGGACTGGATGGATCTTCGTCGCTCCTCCAGATCCCTGCATTTCAGGTGAGTGAAACCTTGACAGCTATCATGCAGTAAGCAAATTAGGCATATCTTACAAAACGTGTCAGTGAGGTCCCTAACCAAACAAAGGAGGTCTGAACATAGGTCAGGAGCTTAATACACTGCGTGTGTGAACTGAAATTATGTGAACACCTCCCGGTGTTATTCATCACATATAACTAAGATATTTCACACTTTTAAAAACTTGGAGGAGAATAAGGTATCATGATCAGCCCTCCAAATAAAATAATTTAGTTTGATTCTGGAGTCATGACCATATTTAGTAATAAACAGTTGTGCTTTTCACTCCAAGCAGACCAGCATGACCGTGATACCTATCATACCTCTAAAAGAAGTCAACCTTTCTCCATGGAAAGAAGCCCTTCTGAAGGTCGTTGGGTGACCATAAGAACCTATCTTACTAATGGCTAATGTCCATCTTACTCAAACCTAGTAAAACAACAGAAATGTAAAATATAGGATAACTTTAACTATACACATTAAGGAATAATTTCATGATCATCAGTTACATTTCAGGCCTATGAAGAGGAATGAAAATCAGAGATCCACCACCTATCAACTGGCCTCTATGCCTAAAACGTCCCTAATTTATCTCTCTGAAATTAAGGAATCCTGGAGTCCGATTCGAAACTGAGATTATGTTGGTTCCCAATGTCAACAAACTAAATCAACACCTTTTCTTATTCCAAACAATTTTCCCAATCTTTTGAAATAACTATCAAGTAGGGATAGTAATGGACCTGATGATTGTATGTGAAGAGTTTTGCAAAATAACTATTGCTGTGCTCCCAAACAAAGAAATGTGCAACAGTTGGAAGCTTGACACCCAGAGGTCAGAATGTGTGCTGGTCAATTGAAAGTGTAACCAGATAAAAGCAACTCTGAAAATGCAACACCGCTTCCCAGGATGTTACAACATAGAAAACCAAGCCATGCAAGGTGACCTTGCGTGGCCTTGCCTCATTTGATAAATTTAGAGTAACATAATGCAGTGCAAATTGCTGTGTTGTGTTTCTCTGCCTTGGGATAGAGTTCCATGGGTGGAGCGTGGGTGTTTCCACTCATCCGCCCATGGATTGTGGTGCATTCCCAGATGTACCATCATTGGAAGACCTGAGAATACATCAAAATCATATGCCTCTCCAGGTGAGGCGTGACAAGGAGAAATAGTTTTATTTATCCTTGTTATTTCAATCAATTAATCAATCAATTAGTACTTGTTAAGTGTGGTAGTCACCTTGAGGGGCATTCAGGTGCTGTGTAAGGTGGAGCTACTCGAACAGCCAGCTCTTGAGTCTACTCCTGGAATCGACAAGGGAGGTGGGGGTTCAGAGGTGGAGCGGGAGGTCGTTACAGGCTTTGGCTGCGGGTTGGGAGAAGGAGCATCGTCCGGCTCGGGTGCGATGGATGCGGGGGATGGTGACGTGGGTCAGAGAGGCAGGCCAAAGGTGTTTGGTGGGCTGGTGGATCATCAGGCGGTTGCTCAGATATTGTGCTCCCGTGTTGTGGAGGGCTTTGTAGGCATGTGTGAGCAGTTTGAAGTGGCAACTCTTTGACGGGGGACAGTGCAGGCTGCGGAGGTGGGGGGTGATGTGGGATCATCTGGGCAGGTCCAGGATGATTCTGTCTGCTGCGTTCTGGATTGTTTGGAGGCATCTGAGGAGGAGGGTGGTCATTCCGGTGTAGAGGGTGTTCAACTTATGATGAGGGCCTGTGGGACAGATCTTTTGGTTTCGGCTGGGATCCATCTGAAGACCTTACGGAGAATTCTGAGGGTGTTGAAGCTGGTAGACTGAGTTGACTTGTCATCTCACTGGGAGCTCGCTGTTGAAGATGATTCCAAGGTTGCAGGCATGGGTGGTGGGAGTTGGTGCTTATCCGTGGGGGGAGGGCCACCAGAAGTCATCTCATGTGAGAGGGTCTTCCGAAGAGGAGGACCTCTGTTTTGTCAGTGTTGAATTTGAGGCGATTGGCTCTCATCCAGTCTGCAACATCAGTCATGGCGTTCATTGTGTGCCAGCACAGGGAAAAAAACAGGAATGACCCGTACAATGTTACAAATAGTGCATTCCTGCCCTTTCCCTATCCCTTAGTGCAGCACAGCATTGTGACTCGCTGTGCTGCATGATTTTTTAATAAATATACCTGTACCATGCATAGATCAGAAGACACCCAAGCTCATCTTCAATGGAATGGTGGCAGGGATTGAAAATACCAGGCAGAGGTTTCCATTTTCCATCTGATTGGAATCTCAGTTCCCTGATCTTTTATTTCTGCAAAATTTACTAAATGCTACTATGATCCGTACTGGCTGAAAGGCAAGCGGTGCTTTCTAAAATCAACCAAATTAATTAATACATATTTTAGCAGGTTCTCCCAGGAATTGTCAGATGTTGCACGCCTACTCTCCTATGAACAAAGAATATAATGGGCATAATCAATGGAGGTGCAGTCTTTTCCATGATGGCCATAGACACAGACTGGTGTTGACACAATAAAAAGACTTGTGTTTTTTATGTGTGGCCTAGAGACATATTTTACTGTCTCACCAGCCTCATGTTTTACAATATATCATAAAAAATACATTCGGGATTCCAGTCAAAACTCTTCTACTATTGATCTGGTCAAGTGTTCATTCACACATTATTTTGCCCATCTCAGCCTATCAATTGGTAAGTTGGTCAGCTCACTTTAGCCTTTTGCTCCCTCCAATGTGATATGAGTGACTGCCTTTTTTCCAGTGCACATCCATCTAAAAAGAAATCCTCATTAACGTAGGGTCTGGACAGACAATCTCTGCTTTCATTTAATTTAATTTTTTATTTTATTCTATTTTAATTTGTTTAAGCAATGGGTTATTTTTCACTATTTTTTTTGCAAACGTATGCACACTACAGCTACACAGAGAAATATTTACTATTTATTACTAGGCATACTATATTTGTTTTAAGAAAGTAGAAATATATTTAATGAATGCCATGTTACCAAGGTCAGAACTATGGGCTTTGCCAATGCTTATTCTATTATGTCAATAGCAGAGAACTTCAGCTATGTGTTTTTGTTCTTCATAATAAGTATTCAGTGACCTGCTAATCTGAAAGGGTGAGGCTGTATTGAAACCTTAAGGCACCACATCTGATGATCTGATGGCTGCCCTTACACTTTTTACAGCCTTGCAGCAATGGATGAACGACAAACTGATCACTTGCCTTGATTTTTAATAAAGCACATTGTTTAAATGCAGCCTGTTTTCCTTAAAGTAATAGTGCCATGTTAAAAAAGAATAAAAGAAGTTTGTGTAAGAGTTATCTTCTCCTCAATATATATATTCAATGTTTTGTGAATGGATTTTCATCACAAAACATTAATATATTAGATATTGATTTGGTATTTAGAAGGGGCACCCACAACACTGCCCTTCCACATGCCAAATCTCTATCCATTTGGAATCTCATTTTAGGATTCATAAAGACTTTTCTGGTTCCTAAAATGGGATTAGTGAATATGTGAAAGCATTTTACCTTTACCAAATGCCAAATTGGAGCATTTTCGACTGTTAAAATGCTTAGTACCA
This sequence comes from Pleurodeles waltl, assembly GCF_031143425.1. Lineage (NCBI taxonomy): Eukaryota > Metazoa > Chordata > Amphibia > Caudata > Salamandridae > Pleurodeles > Pleurodeles waltl. The sequence goes on along the minus strand of NC_090436.1, from coordinate 694,366,519 downwards.
CTGGCCCTCTCGTTAGAAGTTGTCAACGGACTAAACAAGCATTGTTGTCATTACACCACAAGAAGAACTGTTGCCCTAACGGGGCATAGTATTATAACAATCATAGCATTTGAAACAAGCATTGACAAGAACAGCAGGTCTGGCATTTGAGACAAGAGCTGTAGGCTTTGTCAGTGTTTAACCATGTTATACAGCAATGCGGCTGCCATACTGCTAGGCTCAAAATTAAACAAAAAGCTCTAGGATGTGGCCAGAACTACCTGCATCACAGAGTTGTTTTCTTATTGTTAGCAGAATGGAGGGCATGGTAAGCAACCCAGAGAGAGGGGGAGGATACAACAAAGGATGTCCAGCTATGTCCGAGTCATATCACTTTTTTTGTTAATGGTGGAGGGTTGGGGCACGCAGCAATATGGACAAGGGAGGGAGGGTTGGGGGCAAGCAGCAACATAGATGAGGTAGAGAGTGAGGATGGGGCAAGCAGCAACTCAGAGAGATGGAGTGAGGGTGGGTCAACCTGCAACACAGATGAAGGAAGTATAGATGGTTTAGGGAGGGAAGGGAACAAGCAGCAACACAGGGAGGATGGGGCAAGCAGTAACACAGACGATGGAGGGAGGGCAGTTCAGTGGCTAGCAGCAACATGGACAAGGGAGGGTGTAAGGAATACAGAAGGGGGAGAAATATGCAAAGGAGTCAGCTGAAAAAGGCACACTCTGGTAGAGTGCTTAATCGCAAAGGAAAAAGTAGAGCCTAAGAAAATGAGCAGTGGAAGGATAAAAGTAATGTGTCCATGTTCCACGGTAGGGTCAAACACATGAAGAGGAAGAAAGCCTATGGCAGGTGACCAAAAGAGGCAGGCAAATGAGGTTGACATTAAAGTCAACCAATGGTGAGCAACAGCAAAGTAAGCAACAGCAAACTCTAAGCCCACTGCATAGAAACCATACATTCTTGAAAGTAACAGTACATGCACTGTCTTAGGTGAGACCCACAAATGGGCAAATAGCTTATTTGCAAATAAATGCTCATACTTTTTTAAATAATATTTTATACCTTGCAATACAAAAAAAATGTTTCTGATCACATTTTTCTTTCTGAAATTCTGTCATGTTTAACTGTACCATTTCATAAAAGGATTTAATTAGGATATAACTCTGAGCAGTTGCACAGCTGTGAAAACGCATTTTTGGTAGGATACATGTGGGGATCACGGGACCAATAAATGTAATTTGTGTTTAGCATCGAGCAACAAAGGGTGAGTGTGTGCCTGAGGTTTCACATAAAATCCCAATTCTTTAAGGAAAATCATATGAGGAATTCATGTAGAAGGATTTTTTTTCCTGCTGTTAATTACTGCTTGACATCTCTCTCCAGCCTCGTTTCCTTTTTATGTCTAGAGCTGTATTTATCAAGCCGTGGAACAAAAAACGTTGACGAACTATCCTACAACTGAATGTTTATCTCTTTCAGAGTGCCAGCCCTCCCAGGTCTCGCCCAACTCCGTCAATATGTCATTTGCAACTCCCTGTGAAATATCGCGCGCCAGTGCTGGAAAGATAATGTCCCAGGATAAAACAAGGAAGAGTTTTAACCTTCGCTGTTAATAGGGTTGCCTCCAACTGCTCTCCCTAGCGAGCAACAGCACTAATATTAGAGTGCAAAAGATAACTATGGTGGGTGACCTAATTAAAACCTTAAAATTGTTTTCACAACTGCTGATCAAAAAAAAAGTTTTGCTTTTAATATAGAGAGGAACTTTTTAAAGACACTTCTCTGCATAGTGATTTAAAACTAGTAGCATTAAAGCATGAACACAAAGGCAAAGACAAGAGGTCTGCTTAAGAGTCCAAGAGTAGATGAGTGTGGTAAATAAATCAATATCTATATAAAGTGAGAGTTCTCGAGTGCCTGCTCCTCCGCAACTACAGTGAAAATACAAGATTCCGTTATTTGTTTCATTAGGACTGGAGAAAAACTCGGAAACCTTTTTCTCTACCAGTTCGAGTGTAATTTGACCAAACTGATGTTCCTGTAATAGTACAGGTATGGACAGGGGCAGGAAGCTGTCGCCTGCTTCTTGGGTTGCCAGTGTCTGTTATTTTATACTTTCTCCAAATCTCGATCTGCAGTTATTCACAATACAGCGACCATTCTCACTCGCCATTTGACTACCAAACTTTATCATAGACAAGAGGATTACAATCGGTCACTGACAAAAAAACCCTAAAGGAGAGGGCAGGGGGGAAGGACCTTAAATGAAAAAGGATAGGTCAACAAAATGCCTTTGTGCCAGGGGTGAATATGTTCTTAGGTCTTAGGGGCATATTTATACTAAAAAAAATTGACGCACAATCGGCGCAAACCGTGCACCATATGTAAACTTTGATACCCGAGCCTGCGAACGACAAAATTCTGCCATGTGCGTCATTTTCTGGATGTGGGAAACCGCCTTGCGTTAATGATATGCAAGGTAAGTGTTCCTGTCCAAAAAATGACTTAAACTCCCTTGCGCCTTATTTATGCTACCGCGCAAAAATGACGCACGGCCGGAAGGCGGAGGCAGAAAATGACGCACAGTTTGATTTGCGTAAAAAAATAACGCCTGGGTCAGGGCAGGCATTAAAATGGGGCAACACACGTGTACTTAATGAAAACACACAGAAGCAACAGCAGAGCTCCAAAAGGAAGACATGGAGGTGCTTTTCATCCAGCATGCACGCAGACGCAGAGCACAGGACCAACAACAGCAGCTTCCACAACACCAGCAGGGACCCCAAATGCAACGCAGAAGGCAGGAGAGGATATTCAGGACCAGGACAACCCTTCTGGGACTCCGCCAACAAGACATCCTTCAGGGGTACAGGCTCAACTGGCAAGCCATTCAGCAGCTGCTGCGCAACTTTGAGCCACAGTTGGCACCCAGCTTGCAGACACCCCACACCATTCCACCAGAAACCAAGCTGCTAGCTGTACTCCACATGTTGGCAAGTGGCTCCTTTCAAACCACTGGTGCCCTGGTTGTTGGGATCTCACAGCCATCAATCTCCGCCTTCCTACCCAAGGTACTGGATGCTATCATCTCCCTCACACCCGCCACATCAGCTTCCCCAACACACAGGCGAAGCAGCAGGAGACAAAACAGGGGTTTTACCAAATTAATGGCTTCCCACAAGTCCTTGGTGCCATTGACTGCACACATGTACGCATTGTGCCACCTGCTGCAACCGAACATCTATACCGCAACAGGAAGCACACACACTACATTAATGTGCAGGCTGTTGTCGATCACCAACATCATGGCAAAGTATCCTGGGAGTGTACATGATTCATTCATCTTCCGTCACTGCACCATCAATCAACACTTCCAGGATGGACGATATGGAAATGGCCTACTTGTTGGTAAGTACAGAAATCTACTTATATACACAAAGCACAGCAAACCCTCTAGGACACACAACACATACACACAACATCGACACATGGCCAGGAAGACACTGACACTGCTAGGCATGTGTGATATCCTCACCCATTTGGATATAGACCTCTGGACAAATGACAGTTCCAAATAACAACAGAGGCCACTCCACAGACACAAGGGGACAATTTAAAACAACACAATGACAAAGACATGGCCCAAACTGGCAGTACAATTTGGAAGATTAATCTTTCAATATCACATCAATAACACTCAATCAAACACCCTTCCAACCAATAAGTACTGTGTAAGGGGTGTGTAATGTTTTTTGCTTCAGGTCAAACACCATGACACACATAGAATGATGATGACTCCAATGAAGGTCACATGCAATCATTGAGGCTGTACCAATATCTCACATCACTCCTGCTCTCACATTGCCCACTACCAATAAGCAAGTGGACTGTGCGCTGAACACATATTGATGGGACAATACTGAAAGTGCACATTCCTACACATATGCATTGCGACAAATTAACATACACACAACAGATGTACATGCATACGGATCTTCTGAAACTCTAAATGACAACCTCACAACCAAGTTAGCCATCTGAACTAGAACATGTTCAGTAGTATAGGTACACGTTACAATCTGAATCGACTTGGCAAGGGCAGAGAAATAGGTCTGCAGTGAACTTGTCACACATGTGAAATTAGTGCATAGTCAATTGTTAACACGTCAGTGCTGACAACGTACGGAGATGTGTTGCACATTGTCACCTTGCCAAATCTGAGGTTCTCACTGATGGTTAAATAATTCTATTGCATATGTGAAATGGGATGGGATGTCCAGGGTATATAGATGCAACCGTGTTACCACCACTGTGGAATTGATTCTGTGTATGGAAGTATCATGTCACCCCCAGTTAAGACACAGGGACACCTATTTCACATGACACAATGCAAGGGAATACACACTGTACTGCAACTCTACAAAAATACTGCTGACATCCGGTCAACAGCCAAACACCTGTTTAGATAAGGAAACAACCCAATGATGATGGTACATCCTAGAAGCCTAGGATTCCACACAATAACACAAACACTGATGAGTCACAGACAACACAAGAGAACACCTGCCGTGCAAATTGATATTTATGGCGCAAGGTACATCAACATGTTCTCACTCATTTTCTCTTTCAGCTGATCAGGGGTGTCGGATCCAGCCATGGATCATGACCCCATTTGCAAACCCAAGCACTGCAGCAGAGCGTGCCTATAATGAGGCACATAGGAGGATACGCACCATAGTCGAGAGGACCTTTGACATCCTGAAGTCAAGATTGAGGTGCCTCGACATCACTGGAGGCAGCCTCCTATACTCACCTGAAATGGTGTGCAAAATCATTTTGACCTGTACCATCCTGCACAACATATGTGTAAGAAGGAACATTCCCCTGTATGAACCTGACCCACGAATGCCTGAAGAGGAGGAAGAGGAGGATGCTGTCCATCAACGTGAGGGGAACCATCCAAACACAGCTGCAGGATTGCATCAGAGACAACATATTGTCCAAAATGTATTTTAACTCTACTCATCCATCACCACTGTCTTACCATATGTCAATAAACACCTATACATATTTCATGGTCTGGATAATCATTTTTGCATAACATTATCTCTAACTATCAGAATCAGAGTGTAGCCTCTTGGAGCATTGCTGAAATACAGATTAGGACACAGAAAATTCCAAATTTATTTTGATGTGTATGAATGTACAGCCACATTCACACACACTGTAAATGACATATATCCTGTACATTTCACATTTGAAGGGCAATAGCAGAGGACCACACCTATTTAACACATACATGTTGGCAACATGGTTCATCGCAGCATATGGCACACAACTGAGACACCATCAGCCAATAAGGGTAAGAAATGCCTCATACATGAGGCAGTGGATGTGCTATTGCATTGGTAACAGGCATGTATGACCAGACCCTGGACAGCAGTAAGTCTTACATCACCTATCTTTGCAAGGACTATGTGTGACAAGATTTCCATATAATCAGCAAATTGACAGCACAAGTGCCCCGGGTATGACTAGCATTGCTCACATGACATCCCCTGCACATGGCAGCCCATGTCCTAAGTCCAGCCACACCCATGTTCCCTGTCTCAGCTCACCCTTCTTCAGAGGTCCCTGAAATGGGAATATGTGTCCCCAGATAATCCCTCCTCTACACACACCCAGAATCACAATGTTAATCCAGTGTGCGTCCCTCTTTAGTATGGTATGCCACAGTCATTGTACTTCTGTCTGCATGGACGTCAGGTTAAATAATGCACTACCTTGTAGTCTGTAGGACCTGTAATCACCTGTATATTGCTTCCCATGTGAAAGGTACTGTTTGCTCTTTGAACTTGAATCTCACCTACAGGCCTTGTGAGAGACTGATGCTGCACACACCTGTGAGCACCTCCATGGAGACCAGCCATTTGAACATGCACTGCCCTTGCAGCTGCCTTGAACAGCATGGAAGATGCCAATTTATCTATAACACTGTTATGCATTGCCGTCAAAATCAGCTGTGTAACACAGCCCTTGGGTTAATGTGTTACGTTCCAACACACAGGAGAAGCACCGTTTTCCATTTCCACAGTGTTGTTCCACCTTTGACCAGTCTCAGTCTGACCACTGTGTATTTACCTTGTTAAATGTTTGGATCCTGATTGATAGTAGCAACACAAAAGGATGATGGACGGAGTGCTGACAAAGCAAACACTCACCCCCAGTCACAGATCTGGGTTTAATCCATCGTTTTTTTGCTGCCCATGCCATTCCAGTTTGGACCCAGCCATATGCAAATCAGTCTTGACCCTGTTCCCCATGGGAACAGTCCAGCCCGAACTGCCAAGCCAGGTCTTCCCTGGACTGGAAACAAGGATCCTGGGACCGGTTTCGGGGTTTCACCCCTCATCAGCCAGGCTAGCTTGAATCCAGTGGCATGGGAAGCACGGGACCCACGTCTGGGCATAGCCTTCCCACTTAGGGCGACATTAGCAACACAAAAGGATGATGGACGGAGTGCTGACAATGCAAACACTCACCCCCAGTCACAGATCTGGGTTTAATCCATCGTTTTTTTGCTGCCCATGCCATTTCAGTTTGGACCCTGATTGACCCTGCATCCTGTTAGCCTGACTGGCTCCTGTCTTTGCGTTACCCTAAAGGTTCCTTGTGCCTACATTTATATCATAGTTGCTTTCTCAACCCTCACATTCCTCCTGGGGTATTGTGTCAGGTGGGTCTACAATGCATACTCAAATACATTGTATAGCATAATCAGTTTAGTTACAGTACCATGGAGGGGAACTTGTCTCCAAATAGCCGAATCATGGCCTATCCCTTTTCTGGGTTTCATGTATGCATGAGTGACAAATAGTGACAGTGTACCATGGCTGTATGCATGGATTGGGTATGGTGCCTCCAGCACAACAAACAACGTCAGATGATGTGCATGAAATGTCTACACATGTTAGGACCCTGACAGTCCACACGCTGATTCACATTGCTCCCAACATATTGATGGGGCTTGTGTGGTGAATAGCTGTGAGATTAATCAGCACAGAGGCACTGATGTTCCCAGATGCAGTGGGAATTTTAGAGGCCAACCTGTGTACAAATGTTGTGAGGACACCTGCCGGTATAAGAATCCTGAGACATTAACTTTGTCAGCACACCAAGGTTGCCCTGTTGACAGTCTCATAACACGTCTGCAGTGACATGGCTGGACCAATGAGGAAATGTGTTCTCAATTCCTCATTGGCTTTCCTTCTATTGATATGTGAAGGATACTTTGTAGATACAGGAAATGGCTCCACAGACTCATGACTAGACCTGCACGTAACTGTGACAACATAGACCCCAATAATTATACAGGCTAAACATTGGCCCACACACATGAACCAGACACCTCTGTGCATTTTACCACTGGAAATATGTGAACACGTGCTGCTTGGTCTGATGGTCCTCCACTGCCACAGGAGAGACATGGCTCAGTTACATGACTCCAACTGTGGCGTAACATTACAATTGTGTATTATATTTGGGACTCGGTGTCACAAACACGGTACCCACATAGTATTATCCCATGCCTGACTCATGGTGGGTAAACAAACAAGTGCCTAGGAAGTAGTATCCAACATTCGAGGACATGTGATGGCTAAGTTTTGGAACATTGCCATGAACAAGCGTCTGCTATGTATCCTGTGCATGCTTTGTCATTGGTGTTTATGTTCCAAAAAACCTAGGAAGTGCACACAGCAGTTGTTGCTATGTGTATGACTAAACACATGTTCTTGCTCATTTCCACAATGATTTGCATCTGAGGGTTGGACACATTGACTCCACATGCATACAAGCAGATTTTCAAAAATGCATCTTGTGATGGTCACACAGTGGGACAACAACAATAGTAGTAGCCAAATCACACACATTGACCCATAAGCATAGAGTTACTGTATTGAGTTGGGTCACCTTGCTATCCTCTCTTGATGCAAAACATGCCCAAACTGGGTAATACATAATTGTATCCCACACGTTTGGCCATCTATTGCATCAGTGAAGAGTGCAAATCCGGTACAACAACTAGAGGATCATGGTCCGCAGTAGTATGATCTGTCACATGTGCCCATACACCGTAATGCCCAATGTGGGTGCAATCAGCCTATCTCTGTATTGTCACAGCTGTCATGTTTCATTACAAATGAGAAATGACCCAAACCCAGTTAAAGACAGAAATTTTGACGCATATGCGTCAAAAAAAGATGCACATGCGTCAAAAAATGATGCATATGCGTCTAAATATGGCGCACATTGCCATGAAACATCCATTGGCCCTGAGCGGTAATTCCCACACTGTACCCCCGGAAATTGGTTAAGTATGAAACATATTTCACAATATGGATGCAGGGTTATTTCTAATCATGTGCGTCAAAAGAAAATTGCGCACAGACTGTAAGTGCCATAATATTTTGACGCATAACAATAAAAACGCAGCACATTTGAGGCAGGAAGTGATGTAATAGGATATCCTGTTTACAGACGTGGTACAGTGGGTGTACTTTCACTTTCACTTTGCAGTCTGTGATATTTCCTGACTGTGTGGCTGTGTTTTGACTTGTCTCTCTGTGCATTTTGTGATTTTGTCTCCAGTGTGGTCTTTAAATTGTCTTTTCTGTGTTTCATACTTGTCTGTGGTATCCTGTTTTAGTGTTTATTGGTCATTTGTGGTGTCAGCATTTGTCTTTGTTGCGTTGGGGGTCTCTTGTAGGTAGTGGTAGTTTCGGTATAGTTGGGCTGTGTTCTTAGTTATTTTGCATTTCCCTGTCCTACTTTACCTCTATTCTCCTCTGTACCCCTTTATTTTCTTTTTTTTGTGCAAGAATGTTGGGTAGGCCTCGCCTTGGCAGGATGGGAGAGGAGGAGCTGGGTGGGTTTATTTGGCTGGTGTGCCACTTCCTACCCTTAATGATAGAGGCAGGTGGTCGTGTGATCCAAGGCTATTACACAGAGGCAAGGAGGCTCCGGTGGGCAAAGGTGTTGTACCATCTCCAGAGAATCTACAACACACTGCGCAATGACCACCAGAAGAAGCACTGCTGGGCTGACCTTGTTGCCAGGGAGCAAGACCTGCTGGACCACCTGGGGATTGTGATTGGTGGCCCTGTTGGTGAGTACAAATCCGAGTAATGTGCATGTTTAAATGCTCTGTAGTGACAGTAGCTGATTTGTTCATATGCTGCCGGCAATGTTTTTGAACATGTGGAATGCTAGTTAAGTATACAGGGCCATATTTCTTCCTTGATAGCACCGCAATTGCGACCTGTTTTGAAGCAAGAGTGGCACAAACTTACAAAATACAATTGTATTTTGTAAGTTTGTGCTGCCTTTGTGTCAAAAAGCAGCACAAATGTGGTGCAAAATTTGTACAAATATGGGCCACAGTTGCCTGTGAGGTATACAATATTTCCTACACATTACTGTCATTTGTTGACGCAACAGCTAGACTAACTTTCAAAACACAACAGGAGCCTGTAAATTTGTGCTGGCTTCACGTCAATTGATGATGCCAATGTGGCTGTAACATATGTTTCATGTGTGGTCTGTGAGTGTATCAGGAGACATATGTTGGAAATCCAGATTTTTTTCACGAAATAATATGTCCCTCAATTGTTTTTGGATACATGTCTGAACTGGATTCTGACACATACTTAACAAGTTATAGCTTACCTCAGGTAATATCTTAGACCGATATTTTGAGTTTGTAGTGCCAGATTTAAATTAGGGATGGATGGCAAAAGGTATGCACACGGGTTCATATCTCTATGGTTGGTGCAACTTACCATAGCTGTGTCACATCAAATGAAGAAAATTATACAAATTGAGGGCTAACAACTGTCCCTGGCCCTCTGTACATTGTACCTCTGTGTCTTAAATTGGTCTTAGTCACAATGTCTGAGTGACTGGTATCGCAGTCCTCACGGAAAGTTGCTTTGCATGTCTCTCATGGATACACATGATGAGAGGAATACACTCCATGAATTTGTCTGCTAACTAATGAAGGAGCATGTTTGCCACCACATGATAGTTAGGGCCACTGCATGTGTGCAGATATGTGTGTCTCACTCACTGGAGTCCCCGGGTCTGTACATGTTTGCAGTGGTATGTAGGATGCAGTATCATCATGTCTGAGAGGCTTGACTTTCTGAGTTAATATTACACATAGTATTTGTATTTGGAAGTGTTGTACAGTGTCAAGACATTGAGCACATTTCTCCCTTCCATGCCTTACAGGTAAACCTGCACCCTACACTATCGGAGAGGTGGCTCGATTTGCGGACCCAGACATCTCCAGTAAGTGTTGATATTTCTGTTCTGTGTTGTGTTTGCTGATGATGTGTGATTGACTCCTGTGTGTTGGACACATAGCAAGGTGTGATGCGCTGGTCAATTATCTGTTTTGTTCCTTGACTGGAGTATAATTTTTTCCCCATCTTTGAGTTGGCCAATCCTAATCGTATTGTCATAATTTGGGATTGTAGGCCAGTCCTGTAGGCACGGCAATGTGAATAGGGATGAGTTATGTGGATTAAACTTGAAATCAGAAAATGTAGCAGTGGACCATATTAGTGATTTAGTCAGCCAGTCAGACCCTGATTCTCCCAGAATAGGGATGCCAAAGTCTTACGCACAGACTTCAGCTTCCCTATTCACTAATGAACATGTTTGACTGTAAGTTTAACTTCCTAGCAGCATGTAGCTCCACACGTTGTGCTACGAGTATGATGCACTTGAGTACAATGGCCTAGGTGTGCATGCAGCTCATGGCCAGAGGTGTGCTTGCATCTATCTGTTTGTTGTAAGTAATGGGTTACTGGTAGGAAATGACGTTGACAATGGTCTGCACTTCCGAAGATAAGTGTTGATGGGATTGTCCAAGATTTGGGTGTATCCTAGTTGGACTTCCTCCTTCCCTGTGGTGTGCTGGCCAAACCTATGTACAGCTTTCCAAAGCTTCCTGGGTGTCCTTGTTGTTAGACATTTTTAGTTGCTTGTCCACCACCCCCCTCAGGCACAGGCGTAGGGTTGTGAATAGTGCACCTAGGACTGATGATTCAAGTTTAGTACACAGACATGTAAATCTGTAAATCAATTGTCCAAACCTAGGATACCCCCTCATGATTAGCACCTGCATTCTATACTGGCAATTCCATTTACAACTCGCAGATCTTTTGGCCCTAGATTGTCATCAAGAACATAGTAATTTGTTGGCCTGTCAGTGGTGGAGGATTTGCAGCATGATTTTTACCTGACAAGTGGCTGAACAATGATGCCAAAGTCATTCCAGTTGTTACCCATCTTTTAGGGTTTTGAGGTGCTGTTTGATGATAGGACATCTGTAGGCTGGCTTGGCATGTACTGCCTCAGGGACAATCAGTGATCTGTATGATGATATGGGCTGTTTCAGGTACATTAGGGCCCATATTTATACTTTTTTAGCGCCACATTTGCCTGCTTTTTGACGCAAAAACGGCGCAGACTTACAAAATACAATTGGATTTTGTAAGTTTGCGCCATTTTTGCGTCAAAAAGCGGCGCACACGCGGCACTAAAAAAGTATAAATAAGGGCCTAGATGTATTGTCTGATTCACTTCTTGAGCCATTTCGCACAATGAAGTACCTAATGTTTGGTTTTCTATTTGTCTTAACAGCTGCCAATATGACTCCCATCCAGATTCCAGAGTTTCAGCGCAGGGCAATGCGTTACCGCCACATTCAGGATGTAGAGTCTGGGTTCTGCAACATGGCAGGGTATTATCGCCATGAAAGAGCCTCCGGAGTGTGGAGGGCATTTGCCCAAGGGGGCCCTTCTGTATCCACCACAGCCACCACCACCACCAGCACCACCACTATCACCCAGGTGGCACCAACATTAGCAGGCACCTTTGCTGGACCATCAACATCCACAGCTCCAGGACCTGTCACAGCACCACCTGCACTCCCTCCTACAGACATGGCACTGACAAGGGCCCATACTTCCCCCACTGGCACCCAGACCACCCCTGCTGCAGTCATAGACCCTGCAGCTTTTCACCAGATGCAACAGAACTTGGACCGTGTGTTGCTTAAAATGACCAGACTGCAGCAGGAGGTGGCACAAGTGAATCGGAGGGTGCATGCCATCAAAAAGACCCTGCGGAGGGCCAACTTGTAGACCTTATACTCAGCCATGATTCCCTCCCCTCCCTTCTCTTTCCTAGTTATTTAAATTAGTGGGTTTAGGAGGCTTAGTGTTATGTTAGTATAGGCTGTTAGTTTAGTTAGAAGTAGTGGGTGAGGGGTGTGGGTATGATACTTTTTACAACTGTTTTGTATTATGTGTGTGGGTGGGTGGGTGGCGGACGATGTTGGGGTTTTGGTGTTTAAAAAAAAAACTATAAAAAAATTCCCAAAAATATATATATTTGTTTAGTATAAGATAGAATGTGTTTAGGCTAGTATATGTTGTCCTCCATGTGTCCCGTCTTATAAGTGGGGTGGGGGATTGATGTTTAGATCGTTTCATTAAATGTGATAAGTAAGTTTAGCCTAGGTTACTTAGGGACAGTTGTGGGTACTGTGTAGTTTAGGTTAGGTAAGGTGTTTCACCTGGTTTTAGCTTCTGTTTTTACTGTTTAATAAATATCTAGGTAACCCTTTACAGCATGTGTCAAATGCTTGTAGATCAGGGCCTTGCCATGAGTGAACAGTGTCTCTTTTGTACTAGCTTTTGTGTCCCATGCTGCAACCATATCCCAACTGAGCTGTTAAATTGGCAGCTACACCAAACGTACGTAGCTAAGATTCGGTCACCCATTGCACTCACCACTCACGGTTACTATGGATCCCAAAGTGTGGTTATTCTGTGATGTATGTTTTCAATGTCACATACTTTGCTAACAGATTTGGTATTGGGGACACTGTGTTAAGTCTGCCTGCAGCCTGATGTCCAAGCGAATCCTTATAAGGTGAGTGGTAGTATGCTCTCATGTAGTATGGTATACATAACTCACACCTATCATTTGTTACAATGTTCAGCCCAGTGGCTTATTTCTATGGAAGCTTATACACATCCATTCATGCTGTATGTTGTGTGTTAGATAGAACTTGGGGCAAATGTCACATACGTAAGTTTTGACTTTCAGTAAAAATTGAAGGCATTATTTTCTGGCTTAGACATCCCTTGAGGAAGCGTTATTCTGTCCAACACAGCAATATCGTGTATAGTTTATATTTTCCTAGGAAATAACCCTCAGGGAGGCCAGATGATGGTACAATCCAGACCACTGGACATAGTTATCAGTCAAGATTCGTTCAGGTCAGGTGTATTGACAATCAATAATCATTGACCTGAGGTAAACATCACTGATGGCCATCACAGTTGATGTGTCACATTACACAAAGACAAAGTTGTTGTGTAAGTGCTATTTATTTTAAAGTGCTGTAGTGCTATATGTACATTGTCCATGATTGTGAGTCCATTATTGTGACATCTTCCATTGTGATACTACACAAGTGCAAAAGGACATGTCATTGGACATGCTGGGGTGAAGTGTCAGACAGTGCAGAGGGACAGGATTTGCCAATGAGGTAGTGAGAGACAATCACAGGGCAAGGTGACAAGATAAACAGTGGGTTGAAGAACAGTGCTTGAGTACAGTTGTTGCAAGACTGGCATGTTACAAAGCACAGGACCTTGGTAATAGGTGGCCATGTGGCAGGGACTAGTGCTACCGGGTACTCTTACGGGTGAAGGTGATCTGTTCCAAGTCTTCATCTTCTGATGGTGTGTTGTCTCCTTTGCCCTTGGTGGTGGTGGTTGTGAAGGGGCAACACACACCTCAGTGTTTGACATCCCAGGAGCTGCCAAATGTGGGGCTATTAAGGGCAGTACTGCAGCAAGGAGGAGCTGCTGGTTCTTAAGAATAGCAGCCACATCACGGTGGTAGGCAGCCAGGTCGGCCCTGATGGGTTCAATATTGTATTCATGCATGCGTTGACAGGATTTCTGTTGTAGGTGTTGGGTCAACTCTATTACAGCTGTGCTGATTTCCTTCAACCTTTTTTCAAGTTCCTGCAAGATTGTTGTTCCCCCTTGCATAGCTGCTGCCTGTTCTTCAGTTGACATCATGCACAGCTGCCATAGTTTGCATCCCCACCCGCACCTCCTTGGCCAGCTCCCACTGTACTCCAGCTACATTTCTCTCAAAGCTGGTGCCAGTGTCGTCAGAGTCCTCACCTGTGTTGGAGCTGGCAGGTCATACAATTGGGGTGGTGGGTGGGTCCTCTGTGATGGCTGCTAGTTCTGTGCTCCTCCTTGTGACTGAAGGTGGGGTCTGGAGGGTTCCAAGGACATCTTGGAGGGTCTGCTGGCTGATGTCTGTCAGCTCGTCATCCATGTCATCAGGGTAGTCCTGGACAGGCATATCCGCAGGAGAGCCATCATCCTCTACAATGAGATATGGTACAATTAGTGTGTCTGTGCTGTGGGATTTGTAATGTGACATGCCTGCCTTCCGATTATTTTCACATTGTGATCTTGGTTCCTGTTCATTGATCATGTCTATAATATAAGCATCCTCCCAGGCCTATGCCCCACTTGCATGTCACATGTATTGTGGTCAGTTTGTGGATTTGTCAGCATCACATCCTCTAAGTGTTGGTTCAGGCCAAATTGTGAATTGCCACCTTCTTGTCCTATTCAACCCTCCGTCCACTTCCATTCTCATGGTGTGGCCTTTCACTGGCTGTGGGTGTTCTGATGGCACTAGCACCACACTTAACAATCTGGAACTGCCCCAGTCTCTGATCTTTCACATCCACCTATATGTTGTTGAGATCTAGCATATACTATGTATAGCATTGGTATGGATGTCAGCATTGGTAATGTGTACTGCTGATGTTGGGGAATGTGTGGTACATTGGATTGTACTGATAGTCCTAGCAGTGTTCCATTTCCTCCTCTGACTGTGCAGGTGTATTTCTGTAACCAGTTACAAGTGTCCTCCCCCTCAATGCTGTTGTCTGAGCAGTATGACATTTGGGATGTTGCATGGTGTCATTGGAGCTATTGGGTGGACCCTGACATATGCAGCATGAGTATGGCATTGGTGCTGTGTACCTCCTAATGTTTATGACAATGGCTGATGTTTGTAGCAACTTTGGACAAACACATTTGACAGGATTGGAACATTTGTATTGATTTCAGGGGATTGATAACATTGTCATCCTGAACCCTCTAATTTGGGTGTGTTTGATCCATGGGGACGTTACTGCCATTAGCTACTTGACCTGCACACACAGCAGAGGTGGTAGTGGCAACTGTTGTCAATGTTACATTCCACTTGCAGATATAGCCAGAGGTTGTTAATTGGGCCTTAGTTAATGTAGGGAGAATACTGGCTGACATGTGACGGGCTGCCAGTTTTACATTGTACCCTGCCCTCCTGGCATGGCTTTGCCTTTGCAACATCCTTGGCATGGCAGCATACGCCCAGGCAAAGGTTGTTGGTGTTGTGTAATATTGTGCCCAGGTTTCCTCTGAATGGGCATTGCCCCCTGCCGTGCCCCTTTACCCATTCCACTCCCTGAATATCATGACTTGCATGCATTGTGTAGTAGGTATGTCCAAACCCGCTAACAGTTAACATTTGTGCATTTTAATTCCCCATGCGACTTACCCTGCATGTGTGTTGTATCCTGGTAGTCTGCGCTGTCCTGTCCTTGAATCCCTGTGACGATCTCCTCAGGGATGACGGCTGCCACCATCTCCTTCATGTGGTCTAGGGCCTCCTGCGGTGCTTGACTCCCACTTCCAGTCTGCAATGCTGCCCTCCTGTTCCTGGCCTTCTTTTCCTTGGTCCTGCTCTTGCAGTCATGCCAACGTTTCTTGCTCTCGTTGACTGTCCTCTGTACTTCTGCCACACTGTTGATCTTAGCCACAACTTGTTGCCATATTGCCTCTCTCCTACTGATTGGCAACTTTGAGGTGACAAACAGTTGGTGCTGGTGTTCCGTCACCTCTTTAACCAGAATTTCCTGCTCCTCTGCACTGAAGCGACACTTTCTTTTCTTCTTCTCCCTGTCCTGGGCCTTGTGTGGGTCCTCCTGGCTGGTTCCTGGTCTGTTGTCATCTTCCTGGGGTCTGTGCAAGCATCTGGGATCCATTTTGGCTCTCCTTAGCACATTTTGCAGTGTTTGCGCCGCTTTTTGACGCAATTGCATCAAAAAACAGCACGTATCCAGTTTGCGACGTCGTAAACCAGTTCACAGTCATTTTCGCCGCGTGAACGTCGTTTTCCTTTATAACGTGACGCATTGGTTTGAGTAAAAAAAAAGGCTCACACCTGTGGTTTGCGCCGCCGTGCGTCAAAGTATAAATTTGACGCCCGCATGGTGCAAAGAAATGGTGTTAGTCGGCGGTAATATTTTTGACGCAAAACTGCGTCGGCGCAGTTTTGTGTCAAAAAGTATAAATATGGCCCTTAGTGTCTTAAGATGTAAAACATAGAAAATCACTGATACCCAAAACGAGATTTACACTTGCAACAGGTCTGCAATAAAACCACAATCAAAAATACTGGGATACACTGAATAAAGGTTGTAAATATCAAACCACAAATCTTTAGGTTAATTCTGTATATGCTCCCTTCAGATAAGAAAAGGGTTATTTTTAAAAGTGTGTCTGTACGGACATATTTGCATAGATCCATTTTGTATCTTGTTACCTCAAAATACTTAATTGTTACCCCTTCAGGTCTAGTAACCCGGCATGGCTCAAGCTATTAGCAAAAGGTAAAGTATCTGCCCTGCTTTACTTTGTTTGTTTAACATACTGTAACTCATATCTTGTTTGCCTTATTACAAGTGCATTTAAGGCAGACACTTTTTTGATGGAGTACACATCCGCCAAACTCTAAATCAGTCACTTTGTCTGTTCACATTTAAAAAATGTCCACAGCGAAAATAGCCTTCTAATGTGGGAAATGCCAAACAGTCGTTTGTGGGCTTTCATTAGGGTTCATCATGGAATTTCACAGTCACCTAATACTTCTTCACATTCGTTTGCTTTTTATAGGCATAATGATATAGAAGCAATTTCTTACCAGTGTCCAAAGGCATCCACTACATGGTAATATCCTAATGAACTTGTAATAAGGTGACCATATATTAATCGCTTCCATGACGGAGTACCCATCCCCAAACTCTAAATCAGGCCCAAAGTTCTCTAAGGAACTTTAATTAAGTTTGACAAACACATAGATATAAAACAATTCACCTTCTGTGACAGCAGAAATGTCATCTATAAGATGACCAACTCCTTCTCGGTCATTACAGACATCCTCTGACAATCCACGTATTCTGAGTGTTGTAGTCTTGAGTTTCACTCTTCAACTAAACAGATTAACATCTGAACTGAATGTTTTGTAATGAGAAAAGTTTAGGAGTAGAGACAGTGTCCATAATAACCTGGTATGAAGTGATCATCATAGTCATCTATTTAATCCCTTGTCTATGTGACCACATTTAAATGGATATGGCTACACCCAAAATTCATGTGCAGATTCAAGAGCCCAAAATTACTACTAGGACTGCTATTCCCACCATGAAACCATAGGGAAGCTAAACATAGTGCAGAATCTTTAAAGTTTTTTATCATTCATAATGTGTGTAAACCAAAAGGCAGTAGAACGGTGCAAAAACACATTGTTACATATAGAGCAAAATTGGCTCTATAATCTATACATAGTGATGATGAGTGGAAAAGTGGGTGTGTCTCAAACATTAATCAGATTCAGCTTTTTGTCTTCATAGTATCTGTTAGAGTAAAAATAGATGCTGGTGCATCTTTTGCTTTGTGGCATTTTATTTGATTTTACTATAGAAAAGACACATCTGTTGGGATAGCATGTAATCTATAGGAGATAGTGGCCTGGTGGCACTCCTTTCTGAATTTATGAATCTGGTGCAGTGATTGTCAAAATAACACTCACTCCTTAAAACAAAATAGAGCGACATAAATTGACCAACTATGGCATTACCAAGACATTTTGATTTCCACTAACCCTTCACTGATATACAATGGTGGTCTATTTCTGTAAACAACATTACATAAATATGAGCAGCAACAGAGTACATGGTGGACAGAGATTGCGGGAGCAGAGATGCGTTCAGAGTGATCACTGAGTTTTGGACATCTGACTCATTAAGATGAATGGTAAAGTGTCTAGGAGAATCCGTAGAGGAAAGAGGTCTTAAACGCTGAGTGGAAAAGGTGCTTCTTCAGACCTTGATAGTATGTTATTCATTTGTTCTTAAGTGTTGAATGCTGTTACACTATTCTACCAAGTAGAGCCGTGTTTGTGAAGAGAGCTATAAAATAAATAATTTGTAACTCTGTGGCCTAGTCGTTAGAAGGTTCTAACTGGTAAACCTCAGAAAGGAAGCTCCTTAGAAGATAACATAAGCCATTGTCATGCAGTATGTTATCGAACCACATAAAGTGCCTTTAACTGGATTCTTACTTTGATTGGCAGCATTAAAATAGGTTAAGGGTGGGCAAGAATTACTGACTATCTCTGATTGAGGATAAGATTAACTATCAAATTCTTCATGGCTTTGGAATTCTTGAATTTTGAGAAAATTCTATGTAGGTAAAACTACACAGATTACTTTGCTGTAGTTTAACCAAATGGTTATCAATGCGAAGACCATCAGGACTATTTTTATAGGGAAAGATGAGCAAGGGTAGGATTCTAAAAGTAATTGAAGGAGATGAAATGCATTTCAGTCACTGCATTTGGTTGAGACATAGAGGATGGATCACTCCCAAGCACCACTCCTAAGACATGGATTTTCTGTGTCAGTGTAAGGACACAGCTCAGCATGTTTAGCCATGTAAAAAATAAAGGGGATAGATTTACTGTACTCAGTGATAGAATCCTAGTTTTATGTTTGGATTGTCAGTCGTTACAACACAGTTATGTAAGTACCAACCACTACAACAGGAATACATTCACATCACAGACACCCACAAATACACGCAAACTCACATGCATACACACTCACACACACACTCACTCACATTCAACCCCCACACAAACTCAAAAACGCACACAGGCTACCCAGTGGTAGTCACCAGTGGATAGTTATAGTTAGGACCACGTTTTCAAATTAAATTGTTTTTTTGGTATGCTTTTAACTTTATTGCCGTTTGATGAGTCTTCACGAAACCCTTGAAAAAATGTCTCATTTACCTCAGCTCCCTCCTGGAAAGTCTGACTGTCACATTACAACCCTGGGGAGTAGACCCACCAAAATACCAACATCCCCACCAGGAACATGGTTCTTGATGGATTGAGGGCGGTCTGAGTTGAACTCAGCGCCGCCTGGTTGATTAAACCTCAGCTTTCTGCCAGCCTTTTCATGCAGGTTCCCAGCTGTAAAAATGCTGGCAGAAAGCCAGGGGCCACCCTGCCCAGCACCGTCGGAATGTGCCTAAGCTCCCTTAAAAGAGCTGAGGCCAACATCGTAGCACTGTTCCCACCGGTCATTCCAGCGGGATCATTGCAATACAATGTTCTAGCCAGACAGCCCAACAGGAACATTGTAATATGATGGGGGTGTGGGGCAACGCTACCGGTATGATGGTAGCGTGCTCCCTTTAGCTTTGACGGTCCCATGGTGGGACCGCCAATGTTGTAATGAGGCTGTTAATTTTTTTATTTTTTTATTCATCATGAATTTGGGTAGGATCGGTGGAGCCACTCTAAAACTTTTTAAAAAAAGAATAAGAATCCAGGGTGGGACAGAGCTGGGAGGATCGGTGCAACATTTTTCTATGGGCAGGGGGATGTGTGGCTCCCCTCCCCGAGCTATTGCCAGGTCCCATGGAACCCATCCCCCAGGGCTGCACTACATTATTAGGAGGTGTGCAGCCCCCAACTTAGGCCACTATGAGACCCTGGGGAGAACATCCCCCAGGGTCATTTAAACATTGCATGCATGCCTCAGTGCCCACCTAGGACAGCCATAGCAACTATTGCACATAGGGCCACTAGAGGAGCCCCAGGGATGCTGCTGCCCTTGCGGCTCATCCTGCACCCATTGCAGCATGGTGGGAGCCAGCTCCATCTGTTTCCTCCTGTCCAGAAGGAGCAAACCTGTATTCTCTGCCTGCAGGAGAGCAGGTAGGGAGTTGAAGTTCTCCCTGCCCATGTTATTGTAGGCAAGGGACTTCAGCATAGTAGGTGATGGTAGCTTCGGGACACTCCGGCCACTGGGCCCTGGGAGATGGGGTCCCTGGAGTCACTGGATGGCTAGTTGAGAGGTTCCCACATACTCCTCTCCAAACAAAATACTCACAACCCAGAAAATGTGGTCCCCTAAGCCTTTATGTGGCCAAGGGATGGGGGTCTCTGGGGTCCTTAAATGACTTAGGCTGTGGGAGGGACATGTGACCCCATCCCAAAAATAAATGTCAGCCCTCGTGCATGGGGTACCCGGTGTCTTTTCATGGCTGAGGAAGGGGGGCACATGCACACCTGCTCATTAAAAAAAGGGAGTGGGCATGGCCAACCATCATGGCCAAGTAGACCTAATCCACCCGCACTCCACACATTCCCGATGCAGCCCAATATGGCAGGAGCCACCAATCACCCATGACACTGGCAAGGGTAAGCAATTTGTTTGGAGAGTCTGAGGAGCCCATGGGAGTTGTCTAAACAGTGAGCACAACACCCTTTTACAGATGAGACAGGTGGCAGCCTTCAAACACTTAGAAAAGACCGCCGCTTCCGTTAGGCCTCCTCTCAGGTTGTGGTGATTAGTGGTGCAGTGCAGATGTTTGACTTCAACAGATATTCTGCCAACCACCATAGGATGACTGTGGGACCATATCAGCTAGTGGACCAGCGCCAATCCTCTTCTCTGTCCCATTAGTGGATCAGGACAAATATGACAGACCAGAAGATGGTGACCACGTGTTGAGCTCCGGTCGGAAGAGGGCCCGTAAAGCTCTTTGGGGCTTCACACAGGCTCCTGAGATCTTAGCCATGCGTCTCTGCTGGATCCGCCTTGCTGCCTAATTGCATCCTCGGGAGACTACCTTTGGCACCTAACCACTTTTGCTCCCAGGGGCACAGTGGAAATTACTTCTGGCCAGGCTGAGAAGATTCCCCCCTCTATAAGAGTGCTGAATTTGTGAGGGGCCCTTAGTGTGTGCCCCCAACTCCACTCAATGAAACAAAGACACAGATTGCACATACCCGCACTGCCATGATTTTTCTCTGAGGGCAGTCTTGGTTCATTGATTGTGTGGTGCAAACTAACAACAGCTTACCCGACGTGGGGAAGGACCTTCAAAAAGGACATGCATGACCAGTGCACCGGTAGCCAATTAAACAGCTCTGACGCTCCTGAACCTGTTGGCCGGGGCTTCTGCTGTCAACCTACGTGCTGCCCAAAAAAACACAGCATAACAGGGTGTCCTGCTACTTTCAACTGGCAGAATCTAGAGAGGCACGGCCCCCTCCTCCAGGAGGCGATGCCATCGCGCTGACAAAGGAGGACCTCTTGGTCTTGTTGCAGTGCTTAAAAAAAGAGCTTCAGGAGGAATTGAAGTTGGACATGTCCAACTCTTTGGATGCTTTCCTCTCAGACCTCACAACCAGACATTTGATCCTGGAGAAGGATATAGACTTAGTGGAGAGGCACTCACTGAACTTGGTAAATGCCAATCTCTAGAACATCGCTTGTGAAAACTGGAGGGCTCTTCCGTCCAACTTCAGGAACAAATGCAAACTACACCTCTGAAAATGCGAGGAACTTGAAAACCACTGTAGAAGAGGCTATGTCCATCTTTGGAGCCTGGAAGAAGGTGCGGAGGGTCCGTATCTTGAAGTGTTTGTGACTGGCTTGACCGCAGAGCTCCTGAAAAATTATTGGGTTAAAATTTAATTAGAGAGGGTCCATTGTATGGGCCCGCTGCTGGCGAGCAAGGATAGGTGGTCCGAGATGTCCTGGCACAATTTCACTCCTTCAAGACAGAAGACTCTAGTTCAGACCAGTTACGGATAAGCTTCATAGGAAAAATGTTAGATACAGGTGGATCCTTCCATTCGGCCTTGCCTTTGTCTACCAAAAAAAATTGCATTATTTTACAGAGGTAATGAAAGTAACGCCTCTCCTTGGGACTACCACCTTTGAACTGCAATGCTGCGGAAGGACCATGCAAGGCATCTATTGCTGGTCCCTCTGCAGGAGCAGATAAAGGTTTCTGGCTTCCCCAAGGATGCCTGAGAAGGCAGGGAAAGAGATGGAGCTGAGTTGACTCTGGCCATTCTTCATAAACTTCCGCTATAATTCCTGACATGTCTGTCTTAATGGTATTCTTTGAACTGTCCTCCTCGCATAGGCTACTATTGCCACAACTTGAACTGGCAGGTCCTCTTGGGCCTAGGTGCTTCCATTATGGCTCTCATTACAACCCTGGCGGTCGGTGTTAAAGCAGCGGTAATACCGCCAACAGGCCGGCAAAAAAAAAATTTAATCACGACCATGGCGGAAACCGCCAACATAGACAGCCACTTTAACACTCAGACCGCCATGGCGGTATAAACAAACACCGCAGCGGAACCACCAACAGACAGGCGGAAGAAAAAGTACCGCCCACTGTATTTCAGCACGCCTATCCGCCACCTTTTCCGGGGCGGAACCAACGCTATCAAAAGCACGGTGGAAACAGTACACAGAAGGGAAAACACTCACCTCTCGACACCCAACGAGGAACCAGGACGCCATGGAGCCCGAACTACAGGTGTTACCAATGCTGCTCTTCCTCCTGCCCTATGAGGAGCAGGACAGACACCGTCGATGACCACGGCGAGTACTGCACCTACAACACAGGGGAGGGGGGAGGGAAAAGAGAGTGACACACACACGCAACACGCAATACCCCCACCCTCGCCCACCACACCATACACACAAATACATAAGGCAACATTACATATACACCCCATCGCCCCCTGGAAGAATGCAAGGACAAAAGGAAATGATTGTAACCAGTGTAATCATGAAACATCTGATAGTCAAAAATTTAAATTCAGTATATACAAATATGTACACCAATTACACAAGTCCGGATACTGTACCAATCATTGTCCGTGGACCACTGGTCCCAAATATGATACCTGACTGGAAACGGAGAGAACACTGCTGGGGCATCAGACCAAAAATATACAGGCACCTCAGGGGGAGGCAGAGGGGGGTCACCTCAGCCAGATGAACGCACAACACCACTGCCGCACGAGGGGGCTCCATGCCCATTGTTGGATCCTGGGGAGTGCAAAGCCACAGTCTTTCAAGTCTCTTCAGTGGGTAGTTTGCCCACTGCTTTATCCTGGGGAGTGCAAAGCCACAGTCTCTCAAGTCTCTCCAGTGGGTGATTTGCCCACTGCTTTACCCTAGGGAGTGCAAAGCCACAGTCCCTCAAGTCTCTCCAGTGGGTGGTTTGCCCACTGCTTTATCCTGGGGAGTGCAAAGCCACAGTCTCTCAACTGGATGGCATTCTCCACTGGTTCTGGAGGGGGCCTGGTGCCCAGAGTGCTTCATCCTGCCAAGGACTGGGGAAATGGATGCTTTTCTCCACTGGTTCTGAAGGGGGCCTGGTGCCCAGAGTGCTTCATCCTGCCAAGGACTGGGGAAGTGGATGCTTTTCTGCACTGGTTCTGGAGGGAGCCTGGTGCCCAGAGTGCTTCATCCTGCCAAGAACTGAGGTAGTGGATGTATCTCTCCACTGGTTCTGGAGGGGGCATGGTGCCTAGAGTGCATCATCCTGCCAAGGACTGAGGCAGTGGATCTATCTCTCCACTGGTTCTGGAGGGGGCATGGTGCCCAGAGTGCACCACGTGCAGTGTGGCCAGTACAATTCCCTCACCTGGGTGTGTGTGCCACGAGATTGCCGAGGTACAGGTAGCATGATACGCCATGGAGGCAGCGACATACCCCACACTGCTACGGCTTCGCCTTCCACCTGCAGGTGCAAACAGTGATGGAAGTCATGCCTTATGGAAGCTGCCCAGGGTCCAGGAACTCTCCTCCAGCCTCGGACGACTGACCACTGGGGATGGAAGCCATGTCAGCGGTGGTGCCACTGTCCGAGCACGTCGCGGGGCCGGTGGCGGTGCTTGCGGTGGTGTCTGTGGCGGCAGTGCTGGCGGTGGTGCATGGGTCAGCAGGGACCCAGCAGGATGTCTGCTGCACCCTCGGACGGCTGCCCACTGGGGGAGAGGCTGGGGACTGTCGCTGAGGCTGTAGACGTGCTGGTGGCTGTGCAGGTGGCAGTGCAGGTGGCGGTTGTGGTGGCGGGGTAGCTCGCGGTGTTCGCCGCCATACAGGTTGGTGTGATCGTGGACAGAAGGTGTGACACTGGTCCCTCAGTCGGTGCCACCGTGCCCTCTCCTGACCTGCTCTTTTGCTTTTGTCCCTTCTCCACATTTGATGGTGCCGCAGTTGTCTTGCCACTATCCCATTTTGTTTTTGCTGAGCCCTTGGTGGCTGGTAGTTTTGGCTTCGCCCTCCGGGATGTGGGCACCTTATTCACCTTGGCAGGTGGCGGAATGTCCTTGCCCTCGCTACGTGGCACACTGGCAGCCCTGATGGGTGGCGCACTCGATGACCCCTCAGTTGCTGGCATCACTGTGCCTGGGGATTTGGTGGCGGAGGTGTTGGGCTGGGACCTGGAAAGCCTGGCCCTACGGGAAGGACGGGGGGAGGTGAAGGGAAGAGGTCAAGGGTTGCCAGGAAAAGTTTTTTAGACACACTGGGACGGGAAGATGGAGGGGGTTTGGGAGTGGAGGAAGAGGTAGTGGTTGTAGGAGGTGTACGTCTGCTGAATTTGGGTGAAGGTGCATGGGACGGAGGCTGTTGTGAGGCTGTTGGGTGGGTGGGAGCCTGCGTTTGTGTACTTTGGGAGGAGGGCTCACAGACACACTGGGAGAGGACACAGGGGATGTGTGAATGGTAGTGGGGGTTGTGATTGCACGTGAGCGGTGTGTGGTGATGGGCGTGCTGGTGATGGTGGTAGTGGCTCAGGATGTAGTGCATGCAGGTGTGAGTGGAGATGAGACAGGGAGGGAGAAGGACGATGTGGAGGAGGGGGACACAGTGGAGGCAGTGGATGTTGGTGTGTCTGCATGGGGATGGTGCTTGTGTGAGTGCCTGTGGGATGTGTGGTGCTTATGTTTGCCATGTCAACTCTTGTGTGTTGATGTATGTGCATGCTGGTCTGATGGTGTGCTTGGGATAGGCTGAGGTACAGGGGATTGGGTCTGGGTGGAGGAAGTTGGAGGGGGGAGGCTGGACACAGGGACAATGGCTGCCATCAGTGCTGAGGCCAGAGCCTGAAATGCTCTGTGTTGGGCCGCCTGCCCAGAATGAATGCCCTCCAGGTATGCATTTGTTTGTTGCAAATGCCTCTCAACACCCTGGATGGCATTCAAAATGCTAGATTTCCCAACAGTGAGGGATCTCAGGAGATCAATAGCCTCCTAACTGAGGGCAGCAGGGCTGACTGGGGTAGGGCCTGAGGTGCGTAGGGCGAAGGAGATGCCCACCCTCATGGGTGAGCGGGCACAGGACACACGCTGAGGGGCTGCTGGGAGGGCGGTGCTGGTAGGGAGGGTGGCGGCTGTACCTGTTGATGTGATGGGCACAGAGGTGCCCACCACCGCAAGGGAGCTCCCATCAGAGGAGGAGTCGCTGTCACTGGTGTCTGCTCCTGTCCCCGCCGTGTAGCTCCCCTCACCCTCTGTCCCACTGGTGGCTTCAGACTCCGTTGCTTCACCGTCCAGGGCCAAGTGGGTTGCAGTTCCCTCCTGCTCCGGTGCCAATGCTCCTCCGCCTGATGATGCTATTGCACACAAGAACAGGGAGACCACAAAAAGGGGGGGGAGAGACAGAAGAAAAACATGTTCAGTGCATGCAACACCACTCCCGTTGGCGGACACAACACACAGGGAGCAGCCCTCAGCACTATGCCATGCACTAACAGTTCCTAGAAAATTCACCTGACCATGGGGTACGAGGCCTAAGCCCAATTGCTGCACACCTGGAAGTCACAGGAGCCTGACTAGGTGTAGGTGGCTCTTACCACTAGTGGGATTGGGGTGCCACAGAGCCTGCCTCACAAGGAACCTTGCCTACCAAGTTTGCCCTGGCCTAGGGGAACCCACTGCCCACCTCCCCCATCCAGACACCTCGTAATGCGCACAGAGTCAGCTGAATGAGAGTGTACTCACCCCCTTGTGGCTGCTGTGATGCTGGATAGGCCACCGCCAGGATCTGGGACATCAGGGGGGTCATGGTGCGACAGGCATCCCTTCCACGTTGGGAGGCCATCCCCTGCTGGGCCTCTGCCGTCTTCTTGCTCCAGCTGCGCAGGTCCTCCCATCTTTTACAGCAGTGGGTGCTCCGTCTGTGGTACACCCTGAGGGTCCGGACGTACTTGGCGATGGCACACCAAATACCCTTCTTCTGGTGGGCGCTGACCTAGAGGAATGGTACAGGGGAAAAGGAAATTACTCACCCATCCGGACCGTCATACTCATTGCCCACCAGTTCCCACCCATGCCCTGATGCACCTATACTCACCATCCGCACATGCAGGCCTCAGCCCCCCCCATGTATCTTCCATCCACACCACTCAAAGCAGGCATTGCCCATGCAGCATGCTCAAAGTGTACTCACCTGTTTGTCTGGAGGACCGTACAGTTGCGTGTACTGTGGGAGGACCCCATCCACTAGTTTCTCCAACTCTTCCGAAGGGAAGGCACGGGCCCTCTCCCCAGACACTGTAGCCGTTGTCACTTTCAGACACAGGTCACAGCAGCACTTGCAGTGTGGGTCCTCTCCTGTTGAAGGTCAGGTATCAAGTGAGTGAACAGACAGAAAATGGCGGTCACATCCGCCGCGGTGCGTACCGTCACCGCCGGCATACATCTTCATTTGCTCCTGGGACCCATATGGCCCAATGTTAACCAATGCCGAACTGTGCTGCGGTCTTCTACAACGCCAGCGCAGTTACCTCATATCCCCTTGTCCCACCTTACAGGTCAGGAAGCCGCCATTTCAGGGGGCCACATGGGATAGATAAAAACTGTGTCACACCTATCTAGGCCGGGAATACAGACAGATAACGGCACATTGCGGATTAATAACTTTTCTGCAAATAACACATTGTGATACCTCAGTGTTGGATGACTCTCTGCTCGCTGGTCTCCTCCATAGGGCACGTCTGCTGGGGCAGGTGATGAGATGGCGGTATCCTCCGATGTACAGACCCCTGGTGGACCTGTCAACAATGGAAGAGAGACACATCATAATCACATACAGACTTGATCGTGCAACAATCCTGGAACTGTGTGCCCAGTTGGTGCCAGACCTGATGTCAGCTATCCACCATCCCACAGGGATACCCCCTCTAGTGCAGGGCCTGTCTGTACTCCATTTCCTGCCCAGTGGGTCTTTTCAAACAACAGTGGCCATGGCATCAGGGATTTCCCAGCCAATGTCCTCTAACATGTTGTCCAGAGTGTTGTCTGCACTGCTGAAACACATGCGCAACTACATCGTTTTCCCTCAGGTGGAGGATTTGCCCACAGTGAAAGGTGACTTCTATGCCCTGGGACATATCCCCAACATCATTGGTGCCATTGATGGTACACATGTGGCATTTGTCTCCCCTCCGCAGGAATGAACAGGTGTACAGAAACCAGAAGAGCTACCATTCGATGAATGTGCAGATGGTGTGCTTGGCAGACCAGTACATCTCCCATGTGAATGCCAAGTATCCTAGTTCTGTGCATGACGCTTAGATTTTGAGAAATAGCAGCATCCCTTATGTGATGGGCAACTCCTGAGTCACCGTGTGTGGCTAGTAGGTGAGGCCAAGGTCCCAATACAGTTTACATAGGTGTCTGGGTATGGGGTTGTCCCTAAGGGTTAGTGTGTGTCTAACAGTTGTCCCTCGACATTTGCAGGTGACTCTGGTTACCCCAACCTGTCATGGCTACTGACCCCATTGAGGAATCCCAGGACAAGGGCAGAGGAACGCTACAATGAGGCACATGGGTAAGCTAGGAGGATAATAGAACGCACCTTCAGCCTCCTGAAGGCCCGATTCCGGTGCCTCCATCTGACAGGTGGTTCCCTATACTACTCGCCGAAGAAGGTGTGCCAGATAATCGTGGCCTGATGTATGCTGCACAGCCTGGCTTTGCAACGCCAGGTGCCTTTTCTGCAGAAGGATGGGCCAGATGGTGGTCTTGTGGTAGCTGTAGAGCCTGTGGGCATTGAATAAGAGGAGGCATAGGAAGATGATATTGACAACCGAAACAACATCATCATGCAATGCTTCCAGTGAGACACAGGTAAGGAGATGTCACTGCTTCCCACATCTCATACTATTGTTGGAGCCAGCATAAGTCTGTCATTTTCACTCAGTGTATGGGCCCTGACTTGTCACTTTGACTTTCCATTTCACAGATCTGGGTCCCACTTTGTGCCCTCTGCTATGTTTACTCCTGGCCTACAGCTGTGTTACATTGGTATGCGAACAAGTAAATTGACATTGCTAAATTCCATACATATTGCAATTACACATTTGTAAAAGGACAGACTGACTCCAGATTGTTTTGTGATTGAAGTGTGTTTATTCCTGTGCAAATAAGTGGAGGGGGTTGTAAAATGGGCTGGGGTGATGGTGGAGGTAGAGTCCAGTCTATTTGTTTCACAGGTGCATTGTCCAAAGGGGAATAGGAAGTGGAGCAATGGCAGTTTAAGGATGGACAGGATGACATAGTGGGACAGAAGGGTGACTTTCAGGAGGGGCTTTATTTCCTGGCGGGGTGTTGGCAATGTTCTCTGTCTTGTTCCTGGATCTCAGGGACCATTTGCGGGTTGGTTCTCCATCTGCAGAGGGTGGGGTGCTGGTGGCCTGTTGTTCCTGTAGCAGTGCCTCCTGTCCACTAGCGCTGGCGGAGGTGGAGGGCTGTTCATCATCCAGGCTAGTGTCAGGGGCCCGTTGGTGTGCCACTGTGTCCCTCCTGGTGTTGAGAAGGTCTGCCAGCACCCCTGCAATGGTGACCAGGGTGGTGTTGATGGACTTCAACTCCTCCCTGATCCCCAGGTAGTGTTCCTCCTGCAGCCGCTGGGTCTCCTGAAACTTGGCCAGTACCGTGCCCATGGTCTCCTGAGAATGGTGGTAAGCTCCCATGATGTTGGAGAGTGCCTCGTGGAGAGTGGGTTCCCTGGGCCTGTCCTCCCCCTGTCTCACAGCAGTCCTCCCAGCTTCCCTGTTATCCTGTGCCTCTGTCCCCTGAACCGTGTGCCCACTGCCCCCAGGTCCCTGATCATCCTGTGTTAGTGAGGTTGCCTCGGTTCCCTGTTATGGTGGACACACTGCTGATTGATGTGTCCTGGGGACAGAGGGATGGGCCCGCTGGGTGGGTGCTGTGCTGGTGTTTCCTGAGGGGGGAAGCTCAGTGGTGGTTTGTGACTGTGTCTGGGGAACCGACTGTCCTGAGGTCCCTGATGTGCCAGGCTGGTCATCTTGATCCAGGCGTGCAGAGCTGCTGTCATCACTGTGGGTCTATTCTGTGGGGGGGCTGGATATGTCTGGCACCTCCTGTCTGGTGACGTTGGGTATGGGTCCTGTTGGGGTGTAAATGCATAGTTATTGTATCTATGTGTGCCATCTTGTGCAATGGGTGAGTAACCCTCTACTCCTGTGCTTGCATTACTGGCTTGGTCCTTGTGTGATTGGTGATTTTGGGGCATGAGTGAGTCTCTGTACTGGACATCCTTTGGTGATGGGTGTCCATGCATTGGTGTTACATGCAGGGCTTGGTTTTGGAATGTGTGGGTTGTGTTAGTGGGGTATCTGTGGGTTGTTGGGGTGATGGGTGTGAGGGTAAGGGTGGCGTTATGTGATGGCATGCAGGTGGGGTGTGGGGGATAAAGTAGTAACGATATGTCTTATCAGAGTCCAGTCCTCCTGCTACTCCTGCGAGGCCCTTAGGATGCATAATTGCCAAGACTTGCTCCTCCCATGTTGTTAGTTGTGGGGGAGGAGGTGGGGCTCCACCTCCAGTCCTCTATACAGCAGTCTGGTGTCTGGATACCATGGAACACACCTTCCCCCATAGGTTGTTCCACCTCTTCCTGATGTCATGCCGTGTTCTTGGATGCTGTCCCACTGCGTTAACCCTGTCGATAATTCTGCGCCATAGCTCCATCATCCTTGCAATGGATGTCTGCTGCACCTGTGATCCGAATAGCTGTGGTTCTACCCAGACGATTTCCTCCACCATGACCCTGAGCTCCTCCTCAGAGAACCTGGGATGTCTTTTAGGTGCCATGATGTGGTGTGGGTGGTGTGTGAGGTGGTGTCTGTTGTGATGTGTGAGGGGATGTGTTGGTGTGTGTTGTTTGAGGTGGGTGGATGTTGTGTAAGTGATGGTGTTGTGTGTCTGTGGATGGTGGTGTTGTTTTAGGTAGTCTCTCTCTCTTGCCTTCTTTAAAATTTTTGGTAGTAAGGGTTGGTGGGTGATGTGGGAGTGTGCTTTATATTGGATTGGGTGTGTGGGTGTGGTGTGTGTATGTCTATCAGGTGTGTGTATTTCGAATTGTCCAATGTGGTTGTGTTTTGTAAGTGTGTGTGTATTTTGAGCGCGGCGGTGTGTAACCTCCAATGGATTACGCGGTTGAATGACTGCCGCTTTGATTCATGGGTTGTGATAGTGTGGGCGTATTCCTGTTGGTGTGACGGTGTCGGTTTTGGTATCACCAGTGTGGCGGACTTGTGTGGGTGTCTGTTTTGTGGCGGATTCCGAGCTGTGGGTCGTAATACCTGTAGCGGAGTTCCGCGGCCGCAGCGGTATGTTGGCGGTCTTCTGCACAGCGGAAAGCAGGATTTACCGCCAGGGTTGTAATGAGGCCTATGTGCCTAGAGTCCATAGAGCCTTTGTCTCTTCTTTGACAGGGCATAGTTTTTTTGAAAGTATGATGTCATGTGGATGTAACAGTGCCTCAACTCCATTTGCTTCAGTAGTGAATGCTTAGGCAGGAAATTGCTTAAACACTCGCAATGTTATGGGTCAAGAACTATCCTTTCAAGGGAGAGTCCCAAGAGTTCACATTTGTTGTTTATACTTGTTTTCCATGATTGTCCCTTCACTGGGAATTTTAAGAGTGGAAATGTGAGGGTTGTGGTTGGGCATTTCTTTCTGTACATGCGGGGAGGCAGGCAAGATACAGAAGAGATAAAGGAGGTAATGGAGACAACGCATGTCTATCTATAACATATTATTATGGTATTAACAACATTGACATGGAATGCGAGAGGCCTATACTCTCCTGCCAGTGTCATAAACTATGGGAATATATCTTAAATGCAAGGCATGATGTAGTGGCCTTACAAGACACTCATCCCAAGGGCAGTTGAGTTCACAGACTGTGCCATAAATCGTTCTCACAACACCAAACACAACAGGGTAGCCATTCTCTTTCACTCCTCCCTTATCTTACAACACTCTAGTCATAGATCAGATAATGAGGGAAGATCAATCAGAGTAAAAGGGAATATAGCAGGTCGGCCTTGCACAATAGCTACCATCTTTGCCCTGAATATAACCCAAGTGACCTTCATACAATCTTGCGTTACACAGTTCAGGCAATTGTGTGAGGGAGAGATCATTCTAATGGATGTTTTAACCTTAACTCAAACCCAGATCTTGATAGCACTCATCCGACACTGGCATCACCTTGACTTTCTCAAAACCTTGAAAAGAACAATACAGGAGACTGGACTCATTGAAGCATGGAGACATATCCATCTGGAAACCAGGGACTACACCTTTTTCTCCCACTACCATCGCACATACTCGCGGCTTGATTATATATTTATTAGTCAATCTCTCACACACCCCATTTTGAAATCAGAGTTCTACCCTACAGTTAGCTCTTTCAGATCACACCACTATAGCGTTAACTAAATATCGTAGGTGGTTCTTTCCTAAACTCTTAATAAGAGATTGTCTCTTTAGGAATCAACTATGTAAAGCCATTAGACCCTCAAGTCACTAATTTGTCTAACAATTGTGATGCCTTTAAGGTGGTCACCACACAGAAATGGATTTCCCTTGTGTCCACCCTGTCCAAGGAAAAAACCCAAGAACGGTTGGCGCTAGAGAGGGACTTGTTGCTGTCTGGAGGGCCCATAAATAATCCCCTTCATTACAGACCCAATGGAAAGTTGAGGCTCTTAGGGGGAAACTGACCGCAATATATACCATTAGGGTGGAACTTACATCACTAAACCTTTAGTATGGGTCATACACCCAAGGAAATAAGATAGAATCCACTCTGGATCAAAAATTGAGGGTTGAACAGGAAAAAGAACATTTGAGCCATATAAATCTGTACCATGGGGGCGTGGCAAAGACAGACGTAGACAAAGAAACCGTCTTCACGAACTTCTATAAGCAACTTTATACAGTTGATACATGGGAGGTAGCAGACCAAATACACTGTCTCCAGTATGTAACTCTCCCATAGTTAACCAACAATCAAAATGAAGCTCTAAGTGGCCTCATTGAGGAGGATGAGGTCCTGAAGACCATAGCCACCCTTAAACTTTACAAATTACCCAGGCCAGATGGTTTCAAAGCCCAATTCTATAAAAGCTTTAGCTCCTTTCTAAATCTGTCAAACACCTGTCTAAACTGTTTAACCACACAGTCACAATACACAAAGACACACACTCAATGAGAGAGGCCTTAATATCTGTCCTCCCCAAACTGGGGAAAGACCTGCACTACTACAAACATTTAGGCCTATTGCCCTTCGAAATCTAGATGTCAAACTGTACACTAAGATACTTGCAACTAGATTAGAAGAAATTCTGTCATACCTGATACATCCAGACCAGTCAAACACAGGACAACTTGCGTTGCGTAACTCATCTGGTGGAAAAGGCCACTAAAAAAAACACATCCCAGCAGTCTTAGTAGCACTGGATGCCAAAAAGACATTCAACCATGTGGACAGGGTTTTCCTCTTCCAGAACATGAAGCGATTTGGCATTAGTAATACATTTATTGCAATGGTCCAAGCCAACTACACTAATCCCTTCTTGCATGTTTTGGTAAATAGGGTAGGCCCAGATACCTTCATTTTAGAGACAGGTAGACACCAGGGGTGCCCGATTTCCCCTCTCCTGATTGCTCTTAGCATAGAACCTCTGGTTAAGAGGGTAAGGCAGGAGGGAGAGATTTGGGGTATTCCCTTTTGGTCCCTTACTTATAAAATTTCTTTGTTTTCGGATGATGTTCCATTGCCTTTGTCATCCCCAGCAACCTCACTCATAGCTTTACAACAAGAGTTGGCTAGGTTCGAGGGGGTGGTGAGATACTGTGTTAATCTTCACAAATCATACCTTCCCCATTTGACCCTCCCTCGAGCCAAGACTGAAGCATTATCCCTTACTACTCCCTTCCACTGGGTCCAAAAATACCTTATTGTTTGGGAATCAGAATTACTCCTAGACTTTCCAACTCATACAGTATAAGGCCAACTACATGTGTTTTGCTCTGGCAACGTAAGGCAGATCTTAGGTGGTGGGCTGCTCTTTATCTGTTGTGGCTTGGGCGCATTCACGCCATTAAGATGACAGTGTTAAGAATACTATATATACTATATTTATTCCAAAGCCTCAAAATTGAAGTTGAAAGAGACTTTTTTTCAGCTGCGTACTATCTTGATTAAGTTTATTTAGCAGGACTTCCGAGGCAGGCTTCCATACAGAGTACTCCGGCTGCCTACAGCTGCAGGAGGGCTCACACTTCTGGACTTTCTCTCAAATTATAAAGCAGCCCAATTAAGAGTGATCTAAGAGTGGTCACTGCGTGAGTCAGACAAACATTAGCTCCATACAGATATGGCTGTCGATGGCCAATACATTTGGAAACTATTATGGAAACCCAATGTGGTGGAAGGCTGCAGGGTGTGCAGCAGCACCCCGAGCAACATTTTTAAAAAAAACAGTAAGCCTCCTGGGGCATTGAATCCATGACTCCACGAGATGTTACCCTATTGTTTTTTTAAAGCACTACAAGCTGGAGCTGTATGCTCTTCAGCTGGAGAGCAGGAACCGCTTGTGGTTGGTTCTATGGTTGCATTTGTGGCCTGAATTTTTTTTAAAAGACTCAAGGGCATGTTGATGCTTTTTTAAAGTCTTTATTGAAAATGTTTTATGACAATCACTTTTACTAAAATTCCTAGGTGTGAAATTACAAAAATAAAAAAATATGCATTTAATTATGCTTATTGGTGACTGACAAAGGCAAGAAGCCTTTACACATACACATATATATATATATAGATATATATCTGTATATATATATATATATATATATATATATATATACAGATATATATCTATATATATCTATATATATCTATATATATATACAGATATATCTGTATATATATATATATATATATACATATATATCTGTATATATATATACATATATATATATATATATATATATATATATATATATATATATATACATATGATGCTCTGACACTCTGATAAAACCAATAGGCACACTTTTCATTTTTTGATGTTCTCATCCTTTGACAAAGTCAGAAGTCCTTTCATAAACTATACCATTTATTTGTTACATAACATAGTCAACCGTGCCAAGTCCTGACCCCAATCACACACTGTGCATGGCCAACAGTTGTGCGTTGGGGGAGTTGAGAGCCTGAGTGGGGTTGTGGCCAGGTCATACACCCAAGTACACACTGCACACAGCTGAAGACCATGTGCAATGGGAGTACTGTGTTTGCAGTGGGTGAGACACAGAGCATGTTTGCAGTGGGTGACCCCACATGCATACTGCACACTGTCAAAGGCAGCATGCAGTGAGGGTAGTGAGCCCATGAGGTGTTGGGTACAGGGCCTGGCCCTATGCCAGGCCCTGCACATGACACCATGCCCAGCCAAAGGCCGTGCTTTGTGGGGGATGGGTTTGGAAAGGAATTGGTTTGTTGATATGTCGCTCTGATTTTGTTCCACCCACTAAGCATGGGGTAATGAGTCAGCATGCTTCAGCCACTGTCTAACTTCACTGTGAATGGCAGCACTCTTTCACAAACTGCGCATACACCTACAATGTAGTTTCCTTTAGTGAAAGTTGGGTAGTAATTATGCATTTTTCTTAAATAATTCTAAGTAAAACTTGATATGAGGTGCTCTGTCTATTGGACAAGACTGCATAAATTAGTGGAAGGTTAGTGTATTGGTTTTGGCTGTTGATGGAGTGTTTATGGGTAAAGGGTGGTGGACAGGTCTTAAAAATGTCATCCATTATCTACATAGAGTATTCTGTTAGGGTTGGTATGTTGTTAGCTGTACTGAATACTATTCTTACTCCTTTTCCATTATTTTATAAATAAGATTTGCATTTGTATGAGTTATTTTTTAGGTGGTTTGGAGTATCTATTGCATAAACTCTTATTGGGACAGTTGTACCTTAACTATCTTTTCTTCTAGTTTCAGTTCTCTTTAAATTTGAAATGGAGAGCAACTGTCCCATTACTTCTTCTGGAATGTTAAGGATATAGGGTCAGATATACTTAGAAACTGGTTGCAAAAGGTGATTGCAAAATGTGCACCAACCTTTCGTGACTAGCATTTTATTTTGGAAACCGACTGATGTAGAAGTCACTTCAAAACCTAAGGAATCACAGAAGATCAAAGAAAGACCTTCATAATTTATAATCATTAGACAGGTCACAATGTGTGACCCCCCTGCAATTGACAACATTCGTAGAGATAGTGCCTGCATGGGACAGCAGACTATGATCCCTGTGAATACATCTAGAATGAGAATAATTTTTAAAGCAACCCAAGTTCCACAAAGAACCTGGTCTGTCTCATGAAAAGTTTTAATATTAGAAAACGTCAATGAGTGCAGGCGGTGTTTTTCTGGACCACTGTTTATGCCCACTGAGGATGCCACTCGATTACCAAAGGAGGAGGGGTCCACAGGGCACCCCTTTCTCTTTGTTAATCAGTTATCACCCTAACTTGAGAGTCAGTAACAGATCAATGATTTGTGAACTGAATTACTTTGATATATACCAAGCAGCAGTTTGGAAATAACGCCAATTACATGCCACTTCCCAACTGAGATTTGCTCTGAGCCGCAGAATACATTTTATGATGCAGAAAAAGTTTCCTAAGTCACAAAATGGATTTTTGTATTTATCAATAAGTGATTTAGGAGTTGCAAAGCCTGTCATTTACCAAATCGCAGAGGTTGTAACTGCTAAGTAATCTTAGTATACCTGTCCCATAATCTACTAAAATTGTTGTTGTTGGTTCTGAGGAGCTAGTGACTACTTCTTGCACTATATGACAAATTTTCACTTCAGCTATTTTAGGTGTATGAATAGTGTTATCTATAGCAGTTGCTTTATGGTAGTAATAGCTACTACACTATAAGTAGTGCCTTCATTAGTAGTGATATTTTAATTCTATGTATAACCAATATAGTTTAGTAGGGGTTCCCCTTTCTGTGAAATTGTGCCGGAAACTATATTTGAGATTTTGAAATCTGTCAGTGATATAAATTTGGGAACTATAAAAGCAATAGATTTATTTAAAAAACAATGTTATAAGGTTGAGATTTAACATTTTACAACATTGTGCAGTGAATATTTACATTCTTTCATCCTCTTTTCTGGTATGTTCTTGGTTTGTGCAGTGCATCACAGCTGTTTTTTTTATTTATTTTTATTTAGTTTCTGATCTCACGTTTTGTTCGCTATTGAGAATATAATAAAAACAATATGTTTAATTGTTTTTTTGCTATACTTATTTTGTTATTTGTAATTTACAGTTATGTGGATGATTTTCTTTTTTATTTTAAAGAGTTAATTAACGTAAGTTCTTTAAGGAAGATGTTCCTTTATTTGTGCAGAGTGAGGTTCCAAGGTTCTGGTGGGCTTGCAGTCTGAGTAACAATCTTCTTTCCTGTGAGGTTAGTTGTGTAGCAGTTTGTGTGTTTGGGGCGTTTTGTATTTGTGCTATTTTTAAATAAGTTTTGTTTTCCTATTCGTTAAACGTTTTGTTTTTTAATTAAATTGGATCAAGTTTTAGTTTAGTACCATTTGTTTAGGTATTACCATAGAGAGAAGATGTTAATTCAATTGTTATGTTTGTTCCTGTCTTTAGTATATATATATATATATATAGTTATTTTGTGTCGATGTATGTTATTTTAATAATGATATGATATTCAATATGCCGGTTACTGATATTTTGTTGCTATACACTTTAAAGTACCCTCGATAAATAACATTCTATATTTTATTTTCGATATTAGTGGTTTTTCCGATAGTTTGAGTAACAATGTTTTTATAGAAAGTATTTGTATGGTCCGTACTGTGTCGTGCAAACTCATCTGAGACAATGGACGGCACTTCCATTATTCCTTTCAAAACAACATTTTGTTTTCATGCCTATATAGCATGGGATTGCTCAGTTCATTTCCATTCTGATTTCAATAATATTGTTTATTAATGATTTGTTTGAGAAGCAGCTGTTGACAAAGACAACATGTATTATTAGTTTTTAATCGTCTGCTTGCTTGGCTCAACCAGCAGAGCTTTTCTTAATGGTTCGTGTACATTTTTCATGGCCACACCAAAGTGCATTATTTATTATGCCACCAGGAGCTTTTCCTGTGTGTTGTGTTTTAAGTCACTTTTCATCAGCTACTCTGAATCACCTTCTCTAAAAAGCAGTTGGGGATTTAAAATTGCATTAATGATGTGCTATAGCCCCAAAGGAATTCAGCACAGTTGCTGCCATTTTTTAGATCTGAATATTTGACAGTTCCTCGCTGGAGAGGGAAAGAGCATTTGAAATAATGCGTGGTATGTTGCCAAGTCTGTCAAATGGATAACACTTCCACTTTCTCAGCTCGGTCTCATTAAAATTGTATTCTAATTCCGTCTCAACATGGTCTCTGGGCTTCATAAGTCATTGCCTGCTCATTACTTCTAGTGTGAGAGATGAAATGTATTCAAACCCAATAGCTGGGATAAAGAATTGAAAAGCATGAAGCCGGGAGAAATGAAATTAGTTTATATTAATGCATTCTTGACTGGAATTCTTCTTAACCATGGGTTACCAGAAATGTCAGTCTGAATTTGTGAAGTTTAGATTGTAGATTTAAAAAAAAACAAGCCTTTATATATTGAAACACATTTCCACTCTAGTAGTAAAATATTTATTTGATATCAGACCCTACAATATTCTGAAAGTAAACTACGAAGACTGCTTTCCAATCAGTGTACTAACCATCTTATATTTTACCGTGTTGTTTTTTAATCACTATTACATATGAAATTCATGAATCTGTATGTAAATGCAAACAGGAGGCAAGGATTCCCAAAGAAAACTTACCTTAAACATTGTATATGTCTGTTCCTTCGTATCTTAACTGCCATGCACCTGTTATATGTTTGTGTTTACTTATTAAATACTGAGAAAACAGCAAAAGCTAATAATAATGCAACTTTTGCAAAACAGTATTGTGGACCATAAAGATATACACGTATTTAAAGATTTGAATGTTCATATAAAATTAGCAGTTTTGTGCAGACTAAAACTCAGAATTTTCAGCTAGCTGTGATGAAAAATATTAATTTTGTTACCGGGTGTACGTTTTGCAAATAGCTCTTTCACTAGTCTACAAGTGGAAAAGTAGGAATGGCCCAGCTCCTATAAATGAAAAAATAGTGATATTACATTACCCAAATATCTGAAACCCGGGTACTCAGATACTTGAATCTCAGGTGATGACAAACCCTCAGCATATTATCAGCGCTGGGCTTACTACTTCTCATTTTTGGTAGCAGCAACTCACACTCATAAATTTGACTTCATCCGTTGTTTCAGGGGATAGATATATTTAAGAATACATTTTTGAGTAACTTTATGCAAATAAGTGATTAAAGCCAAAGCGGTAAAATTAGTCAAAAGAGCAAGAGTAAGCCTTGTCCACAAGTGTAGGTTACCTTTGTGAATATCCGCAGTTGTTTCCATACTGAGGGGCCTATGCTCCATGTCTCATATTATTTCCAAAAGGAAGATCAGCACATATGTAAGTTTACTAATTAGGGTTTGATTTACAGTTTGCGGATGGGGTTACTCCGTCACAAAAATGACAGAAATCCCATCCATCGTATTACTATTTTCATAGGATATAATGGAATTGTAATACAGCAGACGGAATATCCGTCACGTTTGTGACAGAGTAACCCCATCTACCAAACTCCAAATCAGGCCCTTAGTAGTAAATGTGGAAGATACCAAGAAGAGTGGTTGAAAACTATGGTGCACTTACTGCTAAGGAAGTTGTGTTTAGGGAGGCATAAGAAGGGATTAAGGGAGTGTTATGGAGGGGCTTGAGAGGAATGTGCACCCATCCTCAAAAAAGTAAACTCATTCCTAAAAGAGATAGGGGATGTGTAGGTGGAGATTTACATTTGTAAGTTTGTGAATTGCATTTTGTAGTGCTCTAGAACATGCAGTTTGTGAATCAGGCCCAATATGTTTATAGTTTGATGGAGTAATCTTCTGATGCACTGCTTCATGAACAAATCCCATCGATCAATTGTTCATGTATTGAAGAACTAATGAAGCAGACAGATTGCATAAATAAAAACAATGGGCAGAAAAGCTCATGAAAAAAGCAGTGCTCTGAAGGATCTCATACCACTGTAAATATAAGGAAACCAAGAGACTTAGCAAAAACATTTACCCCAGCAAGACACAGCCCATCATTGGACTAGTAGGAAGCTCACAAGAATGAGAATCACAGCTATCAAGGCAAAAGGACACAGGTGTCAGTATGAAGTGCAGAGCCACTCAGGGCAGTACAGACAGTCCCCTGAAATATCACTCCCAATAAAAATACAGCAGACAAAATACATGTAGCAAAGTAGAAATAACACCAACCATGGAGACCAAAACATGTATGAAGTCAGAGCAAGGATCAAACTGATATACCAAAGAAAAACAGTGACACTTGCAGTGTCTTGCACTTGTCACGAAAGAAGACTGAAAACACAACCTGTAACTGACCAGAGGGAGGCTGGTACATGCAAATACAGGCATACCTTAAAGCAGAGGCGATGTGGAACTCTCCACACTGGCTCAGAAAAAAACTTTAAGAGGCCCATCCAATACACATTTGACCACCAAGTAAGGCTCACAAACACCTCACATGAGCATGGAAGCACAAGGATTCAAGGAGGTGTAGATCATGTCCAAACACTAATCCTTAAGGAAACACGGTCACCACCAATAGGAGATGAACCATGAGCAAACCAGCTTCGAGTTAACGAAGGGCTGAGGCCTTTCCCACAGTCTCAGTCAGGACCATGGCTATCTTTCAGGGTTAGAGTGAAGAGCATCAAAACCCTTAATCCATAGAAACACAGAACAGGGTACATCCCAACCGGAAAATGTAGGCAGCTCTGCCAGCAAATCACATTTAGGGAGGAAAACTACATAGGTGACAGTCACAGGGAAAGGCAAACAGTAAACCTCGACAAAACAATGCTGGATTGGAGCATCATGTAGGGGTAGCAGGAATAATGTTCCCTTACATGGTTCAAAAGAAAATTAAAGAAAATCAGTACCAAACCAGAGGCCCGCCCTCTCATGTAGAAAAGATGGTAAGAATAAAATGGAGAATAGAAGAAAGCTGGCTGTGAAAATGATGGTTAATGCAAAGCCCCACAAAGACTACAAATAGAACAACTGTACAGACAAGAGGTGACAAGCAGAAACAAAGACATGAACAGAAAAACCAGGGGCTTCAAAGCAATAAGACCTAGTGCTGTAGGACAAGGAATGTGGCTCATAGCATCTGAAAATCTCTTGTAGGTATAGAAGAGCTAATCAACATCACTAATAATAGGCACGAACACAAGCCACCAGGGAGAAAATGCATCTGTAGCACAGAGGCGGAATACTGACTAAAGAGTACAAGACTGTGGATCTAGAGACACCAAGATGACTAAACAAAACACATACCTTAAATATTGATGAGCACAGCTGGTGGAAGGCTACCACAATATCGCCATGGCGCCCACAGGGGACTTTAGATTTTGGAATGTTACAGAAATGAGGTACAAAGAGGTGGATGATTAAAAACCACTTTTACACCATTTAGCTCTGTATAGTGTCTTCAAATAATCACATAATCACGGCAACACCAGCAACTGCACCCTTAACATTCAGGATATGAGGCAGAGATCTTAAAAACTGGGCCTTGAGTGATACTCTACTTCTGCCATTTCCAGTGAAGCACACAGCTGCTCTAAAACTGCCAGCAATTTAAGGAAGGCTGAAGGAAACTGTCAGACCAGGATTCTGTCAAAGTCTAAGAAGAAAAGATGTAACATTCTGAGCTACAATCCCAATTCTCAATGACATGATCAACATTCTTATGAAACATTCCCTTCCACCCCTAACTACTGTGGGGCTGTATGCCCATTGCTGGAGCAGACACAATGTGCCAGCATCTAGAAGTTCAAACTGCATAATACTATTTTCAACCATAAAAAGAAGCTTTATACGCCATAATGAAGGATGCCATGCCATGAGAGTAGTCACTGTAGGTCAGCACCCCCTCCTTCAGAATCCATGTATATCAGGCAACACACTCCCAGTGAGGGTTCCACAAGCATCTCTAGTAAGAAGATCCCTGTAATGGTGATGACACACACCAGCCATATCCACTCACAACACAATAATGGTGATGACACACACCAGCCATATCCACTCACAACACAATCAACAACAGGCCTTTGGATCATCAAGGCTAAGGGCCTCGTTACGATTTTGACTGTCTTTTGGCAAGACCACTGTGGTGGTAGCTGCCAAAAGACCACCATGTTGGCAGTAATCCAAGCACCGTATTAAGAGTGACACTGTGTAAACCACCAAAAAACAGCCAAATTCCCAAAACGTCCAGGAGAGTGGAGGATATGCCCCCACAAAAACACCCACGTTTTACTGATGAGGAGTTGAGAGTCATGGTTGATGAAATTGTCAGGGTAGAACCACACCTGTTCAGAGGACAGGTCCAACAAACATCTATTGCCAGGAAAATGGAGCTGTAGCAAGGGATAGTCGACAGGGTAAATTCTGCAGGCAGTTATCCACGCACAAGAGAGGACATCAGAAAGAGGTGGAACGACCTCAGGGAGATGGTCTGTTCCACAGCATTCAGGCACCAGCTTGTGGCACAGAGGACTGGCAGTGGGCCCCCATCTTCATTCCAAACTTTCACATCTTGGGAGGGAGAAGTCTTGGACATCCTGCATCCTGAGTGCCTGGCAGGCATATCTGGGGGAGTGGAGTATGATAAGTACCAACAACATTCATGCACACATTTTGTCTTGTCCTGCATGCTCCCTCACAACCTATGCCCACTCCAATTTTCATTCCAGCCACTATAAATATCTCCTAATCACCTAATACCATTCCCTTGCATGCCACATGTCCACTAAACACATCTGGCCCCACAGCCCTTGGAATTGGCATGTTAAGCACTGGCTAATGATAGCACTACATCTCCCAGAATGCAAAATCCCTACAAAGTCAACATCAGTACACTGCACCAAATAGTACTTGTCATGCATGTCTAACCAATATCCGATCTAACCCATCTTGATTGTACAAGTGTAGAACAAAGACAGCATTGCAATGGCTCACTCACGCTAACAACCCAAGGAAAACACAGCTATAGCTGAGTGCCCATATATAATGGCCACAGATCAAAGATCGTAAGCTAGAAACATACTAACCTTGTTTGGAAAGTCAGATGGCTGAGTGGATGCACATGCAGTACATCCAGATACAGGTCAATGTCCATTGTAAACTCATATGCTGTGCTCCTACAAGCACACCAATGTGCATTCTACAGTTCTTTTTTGTGCCAGCTATCATGCCAGCCTGTTCACTCGGTAACCAAGGTGAAAAGACATGTCAGTTATCTGACAATATCAGATATCATCAGCTGTACACAAAAGGATGATGGGCGGAGTGCTGAACAATGCAAACACTCACCCCCAGTCACAGATCTAGGTTTAATCCATCGTTCTTTTGTTCACCATGCAACCCCAGTTTAGACCCAGCCATACTCAAATCAGTCTTGACCCTGTTCCTTATAGGAACAGTCCAACCCGAACTGCCAAGCCAGGTCCTCCCTGGAC
Organism: Pleurodeles waltl; assembly: GCF_031143425.1. Classification (NCBI taxonomy): domain Eukaryota; kingdom Metazoa; phylum Chordata; class Amphibia; order Caudata; family Salamandridae; genus Pleurodeles; species Pleurodeles waltl. The sequence continues at coordinate 694,323,120 of NC_090436.1, read as the reverse complement.
CGGAAACAAGCATCCTGGGACCGGTTTCAGGGTATCACCCTTCATCAGCCAGGCTAGCTTGAATCCAGTGGCACAGTGAGCACGGGTCCCACGTCTGGGTATACGCCAAATAGGTTGTAAACTACAACTACACACAGTCAGTGAAAGACATGCTAACAGCACAAAGAACATGACTGCAAGTAGCATCAGGATTGTCTGCTAAGGTGTAACACAATGCTAAAGTACATGATACAGAAGTTAGGGACATGTCACTCTATCAACAAGGCAGGGGGCACACAGATTGGCAATTTGTATCATCTGGCAAAGCCTTATCACATACCCATACCATAGTTTCCAAATATACATATCCCATGGTACAGACAGAGATCAGTACTGATCTACTCATACCTGGAAACATTCACTAACATTGGCCGCATACCTGTAGGCTTGTCACTCACCTATGTCTGTGCACAGTGACATGCACATTGGCCTGCAATGTAGGAACACACTGCTAGATTTGAGGTAGAATACATAAAACTGTTTCATTATGCAGGGAGAGGCTATGGTCCCACTTTCACACATGAGCCAGACACATAATCAGACACAAATGACAGCATTAGACAACCTCCTCTACCCTACAGGTGACCTTGATGGGAAAACACTTTTCCACTCCAGAGTCCTGACAGTCTAACAATGTCAGTCACACTTCACATAATCAAGACTCAGAGTACCTGGTATCAGCCATGCCCGCTTCTGATGTCTGTCTGCAATCCCCATTTGCTTCAGACACTGTCTGTCCTTTGCCAAGGTTGATCAGGCAAGCAGGATCTAGGGAAATCTGTGTTTGAACAGGGATGGGACATAGCAGTATACACTCCTCAGTTCAGGGAAGTCATGTCCAGGGGTGTAATTTTGCATCTGGTATAACAAGACATGGTAATGAAGACCACGCTGTTCTGTACACAATACAATTTACTGTTTGCAAGTGCAAGTGCAACTCACCCATAGGCATTAGAGCTATCTACAACCCCACAGACGATGTAATGAAGGAGGTGGCATGCAACCCATCTACTTCAGGCTGCAAATTTGACCCACAACATTACATCTACTTCACATACATTTTAGTCAGTTGAAGTACTGATTGATGAGATCCCCTAGAGTCTCCTGATTCATCTTCCTCTGGCTCGTCATCACTTGGCAATTCTGCATTACCACCCACAGGTACTGCTGGCTCCCCCTCATCTGGTATAAATGGTATCTGTTGTCTCAGGGCAAGATTGTGGAACATGAGGGAGGCAACTATTATTTGAGATACCTTGTCAGGTGAGTAGAGGAGGCTCCTCCAGATCTGTCCAAACACCTAAATCTTGCCTTAAGGAGCTCAAATGTCTCCTTAGCGATATGCCTTGTCCTCCTGTGTGCCTCATTATAGCAGACTTCACCTGATGTGGTTGGGTACCTCACTGGTGTCAACAACCAAGGATGGTGTGGCTTGGCTTACCAACAAGCCAGGCCCTCTCTCTGTGGAGTCATGTCTTGAGCAGTGGGACATTGCTGTTCCACATGATGAAGGAATCATAGACTGATCCAGGATACTGGTCTCCCAGACACACCACCTGAACATTGATTGAGTGGTAGATTTTCCTATTCCAGCACACCCTGAGGTAAATCAGCATTTGAGGGTAGCACAGCAGCCACAAGGGGGTAAGCATTGACAGAACCCATGTACTTGCCTCTGATAATTCAGTTTATGATGTCTGAGTATTACAGCTGTGTCAATGTGGTATGTGCTACAGTATGGTGACTACTAGGAAGACATAGTACTACAGTTGCCACCATACAAACACAGATGTGGCCATTGTATTGTGCAAGGGAACATGTTAATCAGCTTTGTCTACCAAATAGTATGACTGTATGTGGAGATGCACATGTGACTGAGTCATATGTGTGACTTTACTCAGCCATACATGCCTATAACCTGCTCTGTCATCCTTCTGACCTAGTGCTCCCAAGTCTATTTACCCAAATGTGGTTCTATAGCTCTTTGGTCTCTGACCACTCGTATTCCACAGGATCGGCTCTATGTGCAACTTTGGGTCTGACAGGTGAGTATCAGGGCCAAGTAATCCTGTGTCCTGAAATAGTTGGACACTTCATGTGAGGCAGCCATCCAAATCAGGTTTTTGGTATTGGCAACTTACAACACTCCTTTAGGTCTGAGGATGTGTTCCCATTGTTATGTCAGAGCCATATATTTGGAAATGTGAAGTTTGATGAGGATGGACATTCTACAATGCAGAACTTATGGTGACAATAAGACATTGACATTTCATGGCATGACATTGACATGTGTACAAATACCTTTTAATCTATTATATTTGGTACAGAGAAGGTAGGTGCTAGGCTGAGTAACCCTTAGCCCATGTGTATTGTCCATGCTACATAGGCCAATGCCATACCTCTATGAGTGCAAAATATGATATTTGTTGCCTACATCGTGTCTCAATTGATACTTCATTCCTGATTTGATATCGTAGCCTCTTTTTTCGCAGATATACTTTTGCAAATCTGAGGCTGTTTAGACTGTTTTGGTCATGGCTCTGCTCATTTCTGCCTTACCTAATGGTGTACTAGGTGTTCTATTTCACATACACCTGTTTGTGTGGTGGGATATATTGTCATTCAATTAGGTTGACTTTAGGTGTATGTGTCATTAATAGGTACAACAGTAATCAGTTGTGTAAATGTTTGCTCTGGAAATGAGTAGTGTGAATCACGTCTGGATAGTTGTTGGTGATGTAGATGTTCATGTGTTTTCATGTAGACGTTTCTATTAAGCATGTATGGCGGAATGGTGTGAGTCCTTAATGGACATTGTTTGGTGTCCACTGTTTTGTTGGTGTAACTATGTTCCCTGTTGTTGTCTGTGGATACATTCTGTGGGCTAGGTAGGCCACTATTGCAGTACATGCAACTGTTGTCAATTGTGACAATATGTCAGATTATTGGCTGCAGAAACTACTAATGATTCTTTTCTTAGTATTTAGATATATGTTTCAATGACATGCCGTGCCATTTTGTGATGCACAACGTATGGGAATGCCACATGCAGTGTATTCATCTGAGTTTTTTGCCATTGTGTAAGTTGTGTACAAAATTATCAGACAGGCATGTGATTAGAAAGCAACATGCTGTGTCGTGTGTGAAGTGAGATGAGTTTACTTTCATGGAACATGAGTTTTGGTGATGGACTGGGCAGGTGTTGCGTAGGAGTAGGCATGATATTGTCTTATCAGTCAACTGCATTTCCTTAGACTGATTTGATGATGGACAGTGATGATCTGTATGTGGATAGATGTTTGATATAGTCAATCCATCTTGTGTATGATGCTTTTGAGTTACAGCTGATTTGATGGGATGGTAAGGTAGTGGTCAGATGGTTGGCTTATGTTGTGGGTGAGACTGTTGTCATATGGGAAAGTTGGAACTATCTTGTTTTGACATGATGTAGACTCTGAATGGTTTCTGACTGGTGCTTTGTTAGCAATAGATGTTTTGTAACAGTTGTTTATGTTATAATGTATGTATGTGTGAAGAATGTGATGACCATCTCTCTCTTTATTTTTGTGTATCAGCATCGGCAGGCGGAGGAGACGAAGCCCAGTGAGCAGGCTATTTACCCCCTGAGGTCCATCTCTGTGGTCAGTCAACCATTGTGAATGCCATCCAGAGACTGGTAACTCAAGTTCAACAGAGTAATACGTTCCTGGAAGGCATTCAAGGTGCACTAGTTGGCCTACAGAGATAATTTCATGCTCTGGCCTCCACCCTGATGGCAGCCAGTCACCCTTTGTCTTATGTCCCTGTAGGAGGCTGGACTGGCTTGTAGTGAGTACCAAGGGGTACTTGCACCTTGCAACAGGCCCAGTTATCCCTTATTAGTGTATAGGGTGTCTAGCAGCTTAGGCTGATAGATAATGGTAGCTTAGCAGAGCAGCTTAGGCTGAACTAGGAGACGTGTGAAGCTACTACAGTACCACTTAGGTGGTCATTCTGACCCTGGCGGTCTTTGACCGCCAGGGCGGAGGACCGCGGGAGCACCGCCGACAGGCCGGCGGTGCTCCAATGGGGATTCCGACCGCGGCGGTAAAGCCGCGGTCGGACCGGCACCACTGGCGGGGTCCCGCCAGTGTACCGCCGCCCCATTGAATCCTCCGCGGCGGCGCAGCTTGCTTCACCGCCGCGGGGATTCCGACCCCCCCTACCGCCATCCAGATCCCGGCGGTCGGACCGCCGGGATCCGGATGGCGGTAGGGGGGGTCGCGGGCCCCTGGGGGCCCCTGCAGTGCCCATGCCACTGGCATGGGCATTGCAGGGGCCCCCGTAAGAGGGCCCCTACAAGTATTTCACTGTCTGCTGCGCAGACAGTGAAATACGCGACGGGTGCAACTGCACCCGTCGCACAGCTTCCACTCCGCCGGCTCGATTCCGAGCCGGCTTCATCGTGGAAGCCTCTTTCCCGCTGGGCTGGCGGGCGGTCTGAAGGCGACCGCCCGCCAGCCCAGCGGGAAAGTCAGAATTACCGCCGCGGTCTTTCGACCGCGGAACGGTAATCTGACGGCGGGACTTTGGCGGGCGGCCTCCGCCGCCCGCCAAGGTCAGAATGAGGGCCTTAGTGTCATATGCACAAAATCATAAGAAAATACAATACACAGTTATACTAAAAATAAAGGTACTTTATTTTTATGACAATATGCCAAAGTATCTTAGAGTGTACCCTCAGTGAGAGGATAGGAAATATACACAAGATATATATACACAATAGCAAAAATATGCAGTATAGTCTTAGAAAACAGTGCAAACAATGTATAGTTACAATAGAATGCAATGGGGAAACATAGGGATAGGGGCAACACAAACCATATACTCCAAAAGTGGAATGCGAACCACGAATAGACCCCAAACCTATGTGACCTTGTAGAGGGTCGCTGGGACTATTAGAAAATAGTGAGAGTTAGAAAAATAACCCTCCCCAAGACCCTGAAAAGTGAGTGCGAAGTGCACTAAAGTTCACCAAAGGACAAAGAAGTCGTGATAGGGGAATAAGGCAGGAAAGACACAAACCAACAATGCAACAACGCTGGATTTCCAATCTGGGGTACCTGTGGAACAAGGGGACCAAGTCCAAAAGTCACAAGCAAGTCGGAGATGGGCAGATGCCCAGGAAATGCCAGCTACGGGTGCAAAGAAGCTTCTACTGGACTGAAGAAGCTGCGGTTTCTGCAAGAACGCAAAGGGCTAGAGACTTCTTCTTTGGAGGACGGATCCCACTTGCCTGGAAGAGTCGTGCAGAAGTATTTTGCTGCCGAAAGAACGCCAACAAGCCTTGCTAGCTGCAAATTGTGCGGTTAGCGTTTTTGGACGCTGCTGTGGCCCAGGAGGGACCAGGAGGTCGCAAATTGGACCAGGAGGTAGAGGGGACGTCGAGCAAGAAAAGGAGCCCTCTCAACAGCAGGTAGCACCCGGAGAAATGCCAGAAACAGGCACTACGAGGATGCGTGAAACGGTGCACACCCGAAGTCGCACAAAGAAGTCCCACGTTGCCGGAGAACAACTTAGGAAGTCGTGCAATGCAGGTTAGAGTGCCGTGGACCCAGGCTGGACTGTGCACAAAGGATTTCCGCCGGAAGTGCACGGAGGCCGGAGTAGCAGCAAAAGTCGCTGTTCCCAGCAATGCAGTCTAGCGAGGTGAGGCAAGGACTTACCTCCACCAAACTGGGACTGAAGAGTCACTGGACTGTGGGGGCCACTTGGACAGAGTTGCTGGATTCGAGGGACCTCGCTTGTCGTGCTGAGAGGAGACCCAAGGGACCAGTAATGCAGCTTTTTGGTGCCTGCGGTTGCAGGGGGAAGATTCAGTTGACCCACGGGAGATTTCTTCTGAGCTTCTAGTGCAGAGAGGAGGCAGACTACCCCCACAGCATGCACCACCAGGAAAACAGTCGAGAAGGCGGCAGGATCAGCGTTACAGAGTTGCAGTACTCGTCTTTGCTACTTTGTTGCAGTGTTGCAGGCTTCCAGCGCGGTCAGCAGTCGATTCCTTGGCAGAAGGTGAAGAGAGAGATGCAGAGGAACTCGGCTGAGCTCTTGCATTCGTTATCTAAAGTTTCCCCAGAGACAGAGACCCTAAATAGCCAGAAAAGAGGGTTTGGCTACCTAGGAGAGAGGATAGGCTAGCAACACCTGAAGGAGCCTATCAGAAGGAGTCTCTGACGTCACCTGGTGGCACTGGCCACTCAGAGCAGTCCAGTGTGCCAGCAGCACCTCTGTTTCCAAGATGGCAGAGGTCTGGAGCACACTGGAGGAGCTCTGGACACCTCCCAGGGGAGGTGCAGGTCAGGGGAGTGGTCACTCCCCTTTCCTTTGTCCAGTTTCTCGCCAGAGCAGGGCTAAGGGGTCCCCTGAACCGGTGTAGACTGGCTTATGCAGAATTGGGCACATCTGTGCCCAACAAAGCATTTCCAGAGGCTGGGGGAGGCTACTCCTCCCCTGCCTTCACACCATTTTCCAAAGGGAGCGGGTGTCACACCCTCTCTCAGAGGAAGTTCTTTGTTCTGCCATCCTGGGCCAGGCCTGGCTGGACCCCAGGAGGGCAGATGCCTGTCTGAGGGGTTGGCAGCAGCAGCAGCTGCAGTGAAACCCCAGGAAGGGCAGTTTGGCAGTACCAGGGTCTGTGCTACAGACCACTGGGATCATGGGATTGTGCCAACTATGCCAGGATGGCATAGAGGGGGCAATTCCATGATCATAGACATGTTACATGGCCATATTCGGAGTTACCATTGTGAAGCTACATGTAGTGCACGCGTGTAATGGTGTCCCCGCACTCACAAAGTTCAGGGAATTGGCTCTGAACAATGTGGGGGCACCTTGGCTAGTGCCAGGGTACCCTCACACTAAGTAACTTTGCGCCTAACCTTTACCAGGTAAAGGTTAGACATATAGGTGACTTATAAGTTATTTAAGTGCAGTGTAAAATGGCTGTGAAATAACGTGGACGTTATTTCACTCAGGCTGCAGTGGCAGGCCTGTGTAAGAATTGTCAGAGCTCCCTATGGGTGGCAAAAGAAATGCTGCAGCCCATAGGGATCTCCTGGAACCCCAATACCCTGGGTACCTCAGTACCATATACTAGGGAATTATAAGGGTGTTCCAGTAAGCCAATGTAAATTGGTAAAATGGTCACTAGCCTGTTAGTGACAATTTGGAAAGAAATGAGAGAGCATAACCACTGAGGTTCTGATTAGCAGAGCCTCAGTGAGACAGTTAGTCGCTACACAGGTAACACATTCAGGCACACTTATGAGCACTGGGGCCCTGGGTTACCAGGGTCCCAGTGACACATACAACTAAAACAACATATATACAGTGAAAAATGGGGGTAACATGCCAGGCAAGATGGTACTTTCCTACACAACCCCCCCCCCAAACGAAGGACAATAAGACTAGCCATGACCTGATGAGTCTTCATTGTCTAAGTGGAAATACCTGGAGAGTCCATCTGCATTGGAGTGGCTACTCCCAGGTCTATGTTCCACTGTATAGTCCATTCCCTGTAGGGATATGGACCACCTCAACAATTTAGGATTTTCACCTTTCATTTGTTTTAGCCAAAGTAGAGGTTTGTGGTCTGTCTGAACAATGAAGTGAGTGCCAAACAGGTATGGCCTCAACTTCTTCAGAGCCCAGACCACAGCAAAGGCCTCCCTCTCAATGGCAGACCAACGCTTTTCTCTAGGGGTCAACCTCCTACTAATAAAAGCAACAGGTTGATCCTGGCCCTCAGAATTAAGTTGTGATAGGACTGCCCCTACTCCTAATTCAGATGCATCAGTCTGGACATAGAATTTTTTAGAGTAACAAGGGCTTTTCAGGACAGGTGCAGAGCACATGGCCTGCTTCAGCTCCTCAAAAGCTTTCTGACAGTTTGCTGTCCATAATACCTTTTTAGGCATCTTTTTGGAAGTGAGGTCATTAACAGGGGCTGCAATGGAGCCATAGTTCTTAATGAACCTCCTGTAATACCCAGTGAGGCCTAGGAAGGCTCTCACCTGAGTCTGTGTAGTAGGGGGAACCCAATCAATAATTGTTTGGATTTTCCCCTGAAGTGGTGCAATCTGTTCCCCACCAACAAGGTGTCCCAGATAAACCACCTTCCCCTGCCCTATCTGGCACTTTGAAGCCTTGATAGTGAGGCCTGCCTTCTGCAGGGCCTCCAAAACTTTCAATAGGTGGACCAGGTGATCATCCCAGCTGGAGCTAAAGACAGCTATATCGTCCAAATATGCTGCACTGAAAGCTTCCAGCCCTTGTAGGACTGTGTTCACCAACCTTTGAAAAGTGGCAGGTGCATTTTTCAAACCAAAAGGCATTACAGTAAACTGGTAATGTCCTCCAATGGTAGAAAATGCAGTCTTAGGTTTAGCATCTTCTGACAATTTGATCTGCCAATACCCTGCAGTCAAATCAAAAGTGCTTAGATACTTGGCAGATGCCAGTGTATCTATGAGCTCATCTGCCCTGGGTATAGGGTGAGCATCAGTTTTGGTTACCAAGTTGAGACCTCTATAGTCTACACAAAACCGCATTTCCTTCTTTCCATCTTTGGAATGGGGTTTTGGTACAAGTACCACAGGAGAAGCCCATGGACTTTCAGAGTGCTCAACCACTCCTAGTTCTAACATTTTCTGGACCTCTTGCTTTATGCAGTCCCTGACATGGTCAGGCTGCCTATAGATCTTACTTTTGACAGGTAAACTGTCTCCAGTATCTATAGTGTGCTCACACCAAGAAGTGGTACCTGGCACAGTAGGGAAGAGTTCAGAGAATTGATCTAGGAGATTTATGCAATGGTCTTTCTGCTCAGCAGTAAGACAGTCAGCCAAAACTACACCTTCCACAAGAGCATCTTCTTCTGTGGAAGAGAAGAGATCAGGTAGAGGATCACTGTCTTCTTCCTGTCCCTCATCTGTTGCCATGAGCAGGGTGAGATCAGCCCTGTCATAGTAGGGTTTCAGGCGGTTTACATGGAGTACCCTAAGGGGACTTCTTGCAGTGCCTAAGTCAACTAAATAGGTGACTTCACCCTTTTTCTCAACAATTGTGTGGGGACCACTCCATTTATCTTGGAGTGCTCTTGGGGCCACAGGCTCCAAGACCCACACTTTCTGCCCTGGTTGGTACTGAACCAAAACAGCCTTCTGATCATGCCATTGCTTCTGGAGCTCTTGGCTGGCCTGAAGGTTTTTACTGGCCTTTTTCATGTACTCAGCCATTCTTGATCTGAGGCCAAGTACATAATCCACAATATCCTGCTTAGGAGCTTTTAAAGGTTGTTCCCAACCCTCCTTTACAAGTGTGAGTGGACCCCTAACAGGGTGTCCAAAAAGAAGTTCAAAGGGGCTAAAGCCCACTCCTTTCTGGGGTACCTCCCTGTAGGCAAAAAGGAGGCATGGTAGAAGGATATCCCATCTCCTGCGGAGTTTTTCAGGGAGACCCATAATCATGCCTTTGAGAGTTTTATTAAATCTCTCCACCAGTCCATTTGTTTGTGGATGATAGGGTGTTGTGAACTTGTACGTTACACCACACTCCTTCCACATGGCCTTTAAGTATGCAGACATGAAATTGCTTCCCCTGTCTGATACCACTTCCTTTGGGAAGCCCACCCTGGAAAATATTCCCAGGAGGGCCTTTGCCACTGCAGGTGCTGTAGTGGTCCTTAAAGGAATAGCTTCAGGATATCTTGTGGCATGGTCCACTACCACCAAGATAAACCTATTGCCTGAAGCAGTAGGAGGGTCAAGGGGGCCAACTATGTCAACCCCTACCCTTTCAAAGGGAACCCCAACCACAGGCAGTGGAATAAGTGGTGCCTTTGGGGTGCCACCTGTCTTGCCACTGGCTTGACAGGTTTCACAGGACTTACAAAATTCCTTTGTGTCCTCAGACATTCTAGGCCAATGAAACAGGGGAACAAGCCTGTCCCAAGTTTTCATTTGTCCTAGATGCCCAGCTAGGGGAATGTCATGTGCCAGTGTTAGGAGGAACTTTCTGTACTCCTGAGGAATCACTAATCTCCTGGCAGCTCCAGGTTTAGGATCCCTATGCTCAGTGTACAAGAGGTTGTCCTCCCAGTAAACTCTGTGAGAGTCACTGACATCCCCATTAGCCTGTTTGACAGCTTGCTGTCTGAGACCCTCTAATGTGGGACAGGTTTGCTGTGCCACACTCAGCTCCTCCCTGGCAGCCCCCCCTTCACCCAAAAGCTCAGCAGTGTCTGCTTCCAGCTCCTCTGGTGTAGGTTCTGCACAGGGAGGGAATTCTTCTTCCTCAGAAGTTGAATCCACTGTAGAGGGAGGGATAGTAGGAAGTGGTTTGCTTCTACTAGCCCTAGCTTTAGGGAGCACTTGGTCCATTGTTCCAGGATCCAAGCTTCCCTGTCCTTTTTGCTTTTTGGCCTGAGCCCTTGTCAAAGCAAAAATATGCCCTGGGATGCCCAGCATTGCTGCATGGGCCTCCAACTCCACATCTGACCAAGCTGATGTCTCCAAATCATTCCCTAATAGACAGTCTACAGGTAAATCTGAAGCTACCACAACTTTCTTTGGACCAGTAACCCCCCCCCCCAGTTGAGATTAACAACAGCCATGGGGTGGCTAAGTGTGTTGTTGTGAGCATCGGTTACTTGGTACTGGTGACCAAGTAGGTGTTGTTCAGGGTGGACCAGTTTCTCTATGACCATAGTCACACTGGCACCAGTGTCCCTGTAGGCCTGAATCTCAACACCATTTATTAGGGGTAGCTGCTTGTACTTATCCATATTAAGGGGACAAGCAACCAAGGTGGCTAAATCAATAGCCCCCTCAGAGACTAACACAGCCTCTGTGGCCTCCCTAACAAGGCCAACCCCAACTAAGTTACCAATAGTGAGCCCAGCTACTCCCTTGGATTGGCTATTAGTAGGTTTGCTCCCACCACCACTGCTATTAGTAGGGACACTAGGGGTAGCAGTAGGGGTTGTAGTGGTAGGAGCATTGGTGCTTTTCTTTGGACAACTGGGATATGTTGTCCAATGGCCTTTTATTTTACATAAATAGCACCATGGTTTCTTTTCCTTGTTCTGATTAAAAGAGGATTTGGGCCCACCACCCCCCCAGAGTGTTTTTGTGGGCCTGATGAAGACTCATTTTTAGATTTGTCCCCACCTTTGTCAGAAGACTTACCATCCTTCTTTTTGTTGCCATCTTTGTCACCCCCTGCATGAACTTTTCTGTTCACCCTTGTTCTGACCCATTTGTCTGCCTTCTTTCCCAATTCTTGGGGAGAGGTCAGATCAGAGTCCACCAAGTACTGGTGCAACAAATCAGACACACAATTATTAAGAATATGCTCTCTCAGGATCAAGTTATACAGGCTGTCATAATCAGTAACTTTACTGCCATGTAACCACCCCTCCAAGGCCTTCACTGAATGGTCAATGAAATCAACCCAGTCTTGTGAAGACTCCTTTTTGGTCTCTCTGAACTTTATCCTGTATTGTTCAGTGGTTAAGCCATAACCATCCAGGAGTGCATTCTTAAGAACTTGGAAATTATTAGCATCATTTTCTTTCACAGTAAGGAGCCTATCCCTACCTTTTCCACTAAATGATAGCCATAGGATAGCAGCCCACTGCCTTTGAGGGACATCCTGTACAACACAGGCCCTCTCAAGTGCAGCAAACCACTTGTTAATGTCATCCCCCTCCTTATAAGGGGGAACTATCTTGTGCAGATTCCTGGAATCATGCTCTTTTGCAGGATGACTATGGGGAATACTGCTGCTGCCACCATGGGTTTCTAAACCCAACTTCTGTCTTTCCTTCTCTAGTTCAAAAGACTGTCTATCCAAATCCAGCTGTTGCTTTTTAAGCTTCAGTCTGGTTTGTTCCACCCTCAACTTATTGAGTTCCCTCTCTAACATTCTGTCATCAGGGTTGGTGGGAGGGACATTCCTAGATACAGAGGTATGATGGGAATGAACAGAAGGAGACCTGTCCCTTACAGAAGCCACCCTAACAGCTTGGCTAACAGAAACATTACTACCAGTATGGTGAGAATAAATGCTTTTGCTATGATGTGAGACAACACTATTTGTATGGTGTGGCTCATCATCATTACCAACTATGCTAGACTGTCTAGTAATGGGCAGGCTAGGAAGTTTCTTTCCTGAATCTTTTCCTGGGGGAGTCCCTGAATCAGATTGGGAACTATTAGGTACTTTTTCAACAGATGGGGCACCTATAGCCTTATCTTGTTCTCTAAGCATGTTAAGTAACAGTTCCAAGGAAGGATTCTTCCCTACACTCAAACCTCTCTCTATGCAGAGACTCCTTGCTCCTTTCCAGCTAAGGTGATCATATGCAAGTTTGGACAGATCAACATTTTGGCCTGTGCCAGACATCTTTAGAGAGAGTTAAAGTGATAGAAAAAGAGAAAAAAGTTTTCAGAACTTTTTAGAAAGACAGAAAAAAAACGTTTTAAACTTTTAAGAACTTTTTGAAAGTTTAGAAGTACTTTTCAGCACTTAGAAAAGAGTGAAAAGAGGAAATGCAAAACTTTTTGGCTATGTGTATATACACTGACCTTGTTTTGTATATTTTTCTCTTAAGAAAAGTACAATGACAAGAGTGGTAAGTAGTCTCAAAGCACTTATCCCACCGCTGCACAACCAATGTAGGAGGCTGGACTGGCTTGTAGTGAGTACCAAGGGGTACTTGCACCTTGCACCAGGCCCAGTTATCCCTTATTAGTGTATAGGGTGTCTAGCAGCTTAGGCTGATAGATAATGGTAGCTTAGCAGAGCAGCTTAGGCTGAACTAGGAGACGTGTGAAGCTACTACAGTACCACTTAGTGTCATATGCACAATATCATAAGAAAACACAATACACAGTTATACTAAAAATAAAGGTTCTTTATTTTTATGACAATATGCCAAAGTATCTTAGAGTGTACCCTCCGTGAGAGGATAGGAAATATACACAAGATATATATACACAATAGCAAAAATATGCAGTATAGTCTTAGAAAACAGTGCAAACAATGTATAGTTACAATAGGATGCAATGGGGAAACATAGGGATAGGGGCAACACAAACCATATGCTCCAAAAGTGGAATGCGAACCACGAATGGACCCCAAACCTATGTGACCTTGTAGAGGGTCGCTGGGACTATTAGAAAATAGTGAGAGTTAGAAAAATAACCCTCCCCAAGACCCTGAAAAGTGAGTGAAAAGTGAACTAAAGTTCCCTAAAGGACAAAGAAGTCGTGATAGGGGAATAAGGCAGGAAAGACACAAACCAACAATGCAACAACGCTGGATTTCCAATCTGGGGTACCTGTGGAACAAGGGGACCAAGTCCAAAAGTCACAAGCAAGTCGGAGATGGGCAGATGCCCAGGAAATGCCAGCTGCGGGTGCAAAGAAGCTTCTACTGGACTGAAGAAGCTGCGGTGTCTGCAAGAACGCAAAGGGGTAGAGACTTTCTCTTTGGAAGACGGATCCCACTTGCTTTGTAGAGTCGTGCAGAAGTGTTTTCCCGCCAAAAGAACGCCAACAAGCCTTGCTAGCTGCAAATCGTGCAGTTAGCGTTTTTGGACGCTGCTGTGGCCCAGGAGGGACCAGGTGGACGCAAATTGGACCAGGAGGTAGAGGGGACGACGAGCAAGACAATGAGCCCTCTCAACAGCAGGTAGCACCCGGAGAAGTGTCAGAAACAGGCACTACGAGGATGCGTGAAATGGTGCTCACCCGAAGTCGCACAAAGAAGTCCCACGTCGCCGGAGAACAACTTAGGAAGTCGTGCAATGCAGGTTAGAGTGCCGTGGACCCAGGCTGGACTGTGCACAAAGGATTTCCGCCGGAAGTGCACAGAGGCCGGAGTAGCTTCAAAAGTCACGGTTCCCAGCAATGCAGTCTAGCGAGGTGAGGCAAGGACTTACCTCCACCAAACTTGGACTGAAGAGTCACTGGACTGTGGGGGCCACTTGGACAGAGTTGCTGGATTCGAGGGACCTCGCTCGTCGTGCTGAGAGGAGACCCAAGGGACCGGTAATGCAGCTTTTTGGTGCCTGCGGTTGCAGGGGGAAGATAAGTCGACCCACGGGAGATTTCTTCGGAGCTTCTAGTGCAGAGAGGAGGCAGACTACCCCCACAGCATGCACCACCAGGAAAACAGTCGAGAAGGCGGCAGGATCAGCGTTACAGAGTTGCAGTAGTCGTCTTTGCTACTTTGTTGCAGTGTTGCAGGCTTCCAGCGCGGTCAGCAGTCGATTCCTTGGCAGAAGGTGAAGAGAGAGATGCAGAGGAACTCGGCTGAGCTCTTGCATTTGTTATCTAAAGTTTCCCCAGAGACAGAGACCCTAAATAGCCAGAAAAGAGGGTTTGGCTACCTAGGAGAGAGGATAGGCTAGCAACACCTGAAGGAGCCTATCAGAAGGAGTCTCTGACGTCACCTGGTGGCACTGGCCACTCAGAGCAGTCCAGTGTGCCAGCAGCACCTCTGTTTCCAAGATGGCAGAGGTCTGGAGCACACTGGAGGAGCTCTGGACACCTCCCAGGGGAGGTGCAGGTCAGGGGAGTGGTCACTCCCCTTTCCTTTGTCCAGTTTCGCGCCAGAGCAGGGCTAAGGGGTCCCCTGAACTGGTGTAGACTGGCTTATGCAGAATTGGGCACATCTGTGCCCAACAAAGCATTTCCAGAGGCTGGGGGAGGCTACTCCTCCCCTGCCTTCACACCATTTTCCAAAGGGAGAGGGTGTCACACCCTCTCTCAGAGGAAGTTCTTTGTTCTGCCATCCTGGGCCAGGCCTGGCTGGACCCCAGGAGGGAAGATGCCTGTCTGAGGGGTTGGCAGCAGCAGCAGCTGCAGTGAAACCCCAGGAAGGGCAGTTTGGCAGTACCAGGGTCTGTGCTACAGACCACTGGGATCATGGGATTGTGCCAACTATGCCAGGATGGCATAGAGGGGGCAATTCCATGATCATAGACATGTTACATGGCCATATTCGGAGTTACCATTGTGAAGCTACATATAGGTAGTGACCTATATGTAGTGCACGCGTGTAATGGTGTCCCCGCACTCACAAAGTTCAGGGAATTGGCTCTGAACAATGTGGGG
Source organism: Pleurodeles waltl (assembly GCF_031143425.1). Classification (NCBI taxonomy): domain Eukaryota; kingdom Metazoa; phylum Chordata; class Amphibia; order Caudata; family Salamandridae; genus Pleurodeles; species Pleurodeles waltl. The sequence continues at coordinate 694,307,920 of NC_090436.1, read as the reverse complement.
GCACCTTGGCTAGTGCCAGGGTACCCTCACACTAAGTAACTTTGCACCTAACCTTTACCAGGTAAAGGTTAGACATATAGGTGACTTATAAGTTACTTAAGTGCAGTGTAAAATGGCTGTGAAATAACGTGGACGTTATTTCACTCAGGCTGCAGTGGCAGGCCTGTGTAAGAATTGTCAGAGCTCCCTATGGGTGGCAAAAGAAATGCTGCAGCCCATAGGGATCTCCTGGAACCCCAATACCCTGGGTACCTCAGTACCATATACTAGGGAATTATAAGGGTGTTCCAGTAAGCCAATGTAAATTGGTAAAATGGTCACTAGCCTGTTAGTGACAATTTGGAAAGAAATGAGAGAGCATAACCACTGAGGTTCTGATTAGCAGAGCCTCAGTGACACAGTTAGTCACTACACAGGTAACACATTCAGGCATACTTATGAGCACTTGGGCCCTGGGTTACCAGGGTCCCAGTGACACATACAACTAAAACAACATATATACAGTGAAAAATGGGGGTAACATGCCAGGCAAGATGGTACTTTCCTACACAACCCCCCCCCCCAAACGAAGGACAATAAGACTAGCCATGACCTGATGAGTCTTCATTGTCTAAGTGGAAATATCTGGAGAGTCCATCTGCATTGGAGTGGCTACTCCCAGGTCTATGTTCCACTGTATAGTCCATTCCCTGTAGGGATATGGACCACCTCAACAATTTAGGATTTTCACCTTTCATTTGTTTTAGCCAAAGTAGAGGTTTGTGGTCTGTCTGAACAATGAAGTGAGTGCCAAACAGGTATGGCCTCAACTTCTTCAGAGCCCAGACCACAGCAAAGGCCTCCCTCTCAATGGCAGACCAACGCTTTTCTCTAGGGGTCAACCTCCTACTAATAAAAGCAACAGGTTGATCCTGGCCCTCAGAATTAAGTTGTGATAGGACTGCCCCTACTCCTAATTCAGATGCATCAGTCTGGACATAGAATTTTTTAGAGTAACAAGGGCTTTTTAGGACAGGTGCAGAGCACATGGCCTGCTTCAGCTCCTCAAAAGCTTTCTGACAGTTTGCTGTCCATAATACCTTTTTAGGCATCTTTTTGGAAGTGAGGTCATTAAGAGGGGCTGCAATGGAGCCATAGTTCTTAATGAACCTCCTGTAATACCCAGTGAGGCCTAGGAAGGCTCTCACCTGAGTCTGTGTAGTAGGGGGAACCCAATCAATAATTGTTTGGATTTTCCCCTGAAGTGGTGCAATCTGTTCCCCACCAACAAGGTGTCCCAGATAAACCACCTTCCCCTGCCCTATCTGGCACTTTGAAGCCTTGATAGTGAGGCCTGCCTTCTGCAGGGCCTCCAAAACTTTCCATAGGTGGACCAGGTGATCATCCCAGCTGGAGCTAAAGACAGCTATATCGTCCAAATATGCTGCACTGAAAGCTTCCAGCCCTTGTAGGACTGTGTTCACCAACCTTTGAAAAGTGGCAGGTGCATTTTTCAAACCAAAAGGCATTACAGTAAACTGGTAATGTCCTCCAATGGTAGAAAATGCAGTCTTAGGTTTAGCATCTTCTGACAATTTGATCTGCCAATACCCTGCAGTCAAATCAAAAGTGCTTAGATACTTGGCAGATGCCAGTGTATCTATTAGCTCATCTGCCCTGGGTATAGGGTGAGCATCAGTTTTGGTTACCAAGTTGAGACCTCTATAGTCTACACAAAACCGCATTTCCTTCTTTCCATCTTTGGAATGGGGTTTTGGTACAAGTACCACAGGAGAAGCCCATGGACTTTCAGAGTGCTCAACCACTCCTAGCTCTAACATTTTCTGGACCTCTTGCTTTATGCAGTCCCTGACATGGTCAGGCTGCCTATAGATCTTACTTTTGACAGGTAAACTGTCTCCAGTATCTATAGTGTGCTCACACCAAGAAGTGGTACCTGGCACAGTAGAGAAGAGTTCAGAGAATTGATCTAGGAGATTTATGCAATGGTCTTTCTGCTCAGCAGTAAGACAATCAGCCAAAACTACACCTTCCACAAGAGCATCTTGTTCTGTGGAAGAGAAGAGATCAGGTAGAGGATCACTGTCTTCTTCCTGTCCCTCATCAGTTGCCATGAGCAGGGTGAGATCAGCCCTGTCATAGTAGGGTTTCAGGCGGTTTACATGGAGTACCCTAAGGGGACTTCTTGCAGTGCCTAAGTCAATTAAATAGGTGACTTCACCCTTTTTCTCAACAATTGTGTGGGGACCACTCCATTTATCTTGGAGTGTTCTTGGGGCCACAGGCTCCAAGACCCACACTTTCTGCCCTGGTTGGTACTGAACCAAAACAGCCTTCTGATCATGCCATTGCTTCTGGAGCTCTTCGCTGGACGGAAGGTTTTTACTGGCCTTTTTCATGTACTCAGCCATTCTTGATCTGAGGCCAAGTACATAATCCACAATATCCTGCTTAGGAGCTTTTAAAGGTTGTTCCCAACCCTCCTTTACAAGTGTGAGTGGACCCCTAACAGGGTGTCCAAAAAGAAGTTCAAAGGGGCTAAAGCCCACTCCTTTCTGGGGTACCTCCCTGTAGGCAAAAAGGAGGCATGGTAGAAGGATATCCCATCTCCTGCAGAGTTTTTCAGGGAGACCCATAATCATGCCTTTGAGAGTTTTATTAAATCTCTCCACCAGTCCATTTGTTTGTGGATGATAGGGTGTTGTGAACTTGTACGTTACACCACACTCCTTCCACATGGCCTTTAAGTATGCAGACATGAAATTGCTTCCCCTGTCTGATACCACTTCCTTTGGGAAGCCCACCCTGGAAAATATTCCCAGGAGGGCCTTTGCCACTGCAGGTGCTGTAGTGGTCCTTAAAGGAATAGCTTCAGGATATCTTGTGGCATGGTCCACTACCACCAAGATAAACCTATTGCCTGAAGCAGTAGGAGGGTCAAGGGGGCCAACTATGTCAACCCCTACCCTTTCAAAGGGAACCCCAACCACAGGCAGTGGAATAAGTGGTGCCTTTGGGGTGCCACCTGTCTTGCCACTGGCTTGACAGGTTTCACAGGACTTACAAAATTCCTTTGTGTCCTCAGACATTCTAGGCCAATGAAACAGGGGAACAAGCCTGTCCCAAGTTTTCATTTGTCCTAGATGCCCAGCTAGGGGAATGTCATGTGCCAGTGTTAGGAGGAACTTTCTGTACTCCTGAGGAATCACTAATCTCCTGGCAGCTCCAGGTTTAGGATCCCTATGCTCAGTGTACAAGAGGTTGTCCTCCCAGTAAACTCTGTGAGAGTCACTGACATCCCCATTAGCCTGTTTGACAGCTTGCTGTCTGAGACCCTCTAATGTGGGACAGGTTTGCTGTGCCACACTCAGCTCCTCCCTGGCAGCCCCCCCTTCACCCAAAAGCTCAGCAGTGTCTGCTTCCAGCTCCTCTGGTGTAGGTTCTGCACAGGGAGGGAATTCTTCTTCCTCAGAAGTTGAATCCACTGTAGAGGGAGGGATAGTAGGAAGTGGTTTGCTTCTACTAGCCCTAGCTTTAGGGAGCACTTGGTCCATTGTTCCAGGATCCAAGCTTCCCTGTCCTTTTTGCTTTTTGGCCTGAGCCCTTGTCAAAGCAAAAATATGCCCTGGGATGCCCAGCATTGCTGCATGGGCCTCCAACTCCACATCTGACCAAGCTGATGTCTCCAAATCATTCCCTAATAGACAGTCTACAGGTAAATCTGAAGCTACCACAACTTTCTTTGGACCAGTAACCCCCCCCCCCAGTTGAGATTAACAACAGCCATGGGGTGGCTAAGTGTGTTGTTGTGAGCATCGGTTACTTGGTACTGGTGACCAAGTAGGTGTTGTTCAGGGTGGACCAGTTTCTCTATGACCATAGTCACACTGGCACCAGTGTCCCTGTAGGCCTGAATCTCAACACCATTTATTAGGGGTAGCTGCTTGTACTTATCCATATTAAGGGGACAAGCAACCAAGGTGGCTAAATCAATAGCCCCCTCAGAGACTAACACAGCCTCTGTGGCCTCCCTAACAAGGCCAACCCCAACTAAGTTACCAATAGTGAGCCCAGCTACTCCCTTGGATTGGCTATTAGTAGGTTTGCTCCCACCACCACTGCTATTAGTAGGGACACTAGGGGTAGCAGTAGGGGTTGTAGTGGTAGGAGCATTGGTGCTTTTCTTTGGACAACTGGGATCTGTTGTCCAATGGCCTTTTATTTTACATAAATAGCACCATGGTTTCTTTTCCTTGTTCTGATTAAAAGAGGATTTGGGCCCACCACCCCCCCAGAGTGTTTTTGTGGGCCTGATGAAGACTCATTTTTAGATTTGTCCCCACCTTTGTCAGAAGACTTACCATCCTTCTTTTTGTTGCCATCTTTGTCACCCCCTGCATGAACTTTTCTGTTCACCCTTGTTCTGACCCATTTGTCTGCCTTCTTTCCCAATTCTTGGGGAGAGGTCAGATCAGAGTCCACCAAGTACTGGTGCAACAAATCAGACACACAATTATTAAGAATATGCTCTCTCAGGATCAAGTTATACAGGCTGTCATAATCAGTAACTTTACTGCCATGTAACCACCCCTCCAAGGCCTTCACTGAATGGTCAATGAAATCAACCCAGTCTTGTGAAGACTCCTTTTTGGTCTCTCTGAACTTTATCCTGTATTGTTCAGTGGTTAAGCCATAACCATCCAGGAGTGCATTCTTAAGAACTTGGAAATTATTAGCATCATTTTCTTTCACAGTAAGGAGCCTATCCCTACCTTTTCCACTAAATGATAGCCATAGGATAGCAGCCCACTGCCTTTGAGGGACATCCTGTACAACACAGGCCCTCTCAAGTGCAGCAAACCACTTGTTAATGTCATCCCCCTCCTTATAAGGGGGAACTATCTTGTGCAGATTCCTGGAATCATGCTCTTTTGCAGGATGACTATGGGGAATACTGCTGCTGCCACCATGGGTTTCTAAACCCAACTTCTGTCTTTCCTTCTCTAGTTCAAAAGACTGTCTATCCAAATCCAGCTGTTGCTTTTTAAGCTTCAGTCTGGTTTGTTCCACCCTCAACTTATTGAGTTCCCTCTCTAACATTCTGTCATCAGGGTTGGTGGGAGGGACATTCCTAGATACAGAGGTATGATGGGAATGAACAGAAGGAGACCTGTCCCTTACAGAAGCCACCCTAACAGCTTGGCTAACAGAAACATTACTACCAGTATGGTGAGAATAAATGCTTTTGCTATGATGTGAGACAACACTATTTGTATGGTGTGGCTCATCATCATTACCAACTATGCTAGACTGTCTAGTAATGGGCAGGCTAGGAAGTTTCTTTCCTGAATCTTTTCCTGGGGGAGTCCCTGAATCAGATTGGGAACTATTAGGTACTTTTTCAACAGATGGGGCACCTATAGCCTTATCTTGTTCTCTAAGCATGTTAAGTAACAGTTCCAAGGAAGGATTCTTCCCTACACTCAAACCTCTCTCTATGCAGAGACTCCTTGCTCCTTTCCAGCTAAGGTGATCATATGCAAGTTTGGACAGATCAACATTTTGGCCTGTGCCAGACATCTTTAGAGAGAGTTAAAGTGATAGAAAAAGAGAAAAAAGTTTTCAGAACTTTTTAGAAAGACAGAAAAAAAACGTTTTAAACTTTTAAGAACTTTTTGAAAGTTTAGAAGTACTTTTCAGCACTTAGAAAAGAGTGAAAAGAGGAAATGCAAAACTTTTTGGCTATGTGTATATACACTGACCTTGTTTTGTATATTTTTCTCTTAAGAAAAGTACAATGACAAGAGTGGTAAGTAGTCTCAAAGCACTTATCCCACCGCTGCACAACCAATGTAGGAGGCTGGACTGGCTTGTAGTGAGTACCAAGGGGTACTTGCACCTTGCACCAGGCCCAGTTATCCCTTATTAGTGTATAGGGTGTCTAGCAGCTTAGGCTGATAGATAATGGTAGCTTAGCAGAGCAGCTTAGGCTGAACTAGGAGACGTGTGAAGCTACTACAGTACCACTTAGTGTCATATGCACAATATCATAAGAAAACACAATACACAGTTATACTAAAAATAAAGGTTCTTTATTTTTATGACAATATGCCAAAGTATCTTAGAGTGTACCCTCCGTGAGAGGATAGGAAATATACACAAGATATATATACACAATAGCAAAAATATGCAGTATAGTCTTAGAAAACAGTGCAAACAATGTATAGTTACAATAGGATGCAATGGGGAAACATAGGGATAGGGGCAACACAAACCATATGCTCCAAAAGTGGAATGCGAACCACGAATGGACCCCAAACCTATGTGACCTTGTAGAGGGTCGCTGGGACTATTAGAAAATAGTGAGAGTTAGAAAAATAACCCTCCCCAAGACCCTGAAAAGTGAGTGAAAAGTGAACTAAAGTTCCCTAAAGGACAAAGAAGTCGTGATAGGGGAATAAGGCAGGAAAGACACAAACCAACAATGCAACAACGCTGGATTTCCAATCTGGGGTACCTGTGGAACAAGGGGACCAAGTCCAAAAGTCACAAGCAAGTCGGAGATGGGCAGATGCCCAGGAAATGCCAGCTGCGGGTGCAAAGAAGCTTCTACTGGACTGAAGAAGCTGCGGTGTCTGCAAGAACGCAAAGGGGTAGAGACTTTCTCTTTGGAAGACGGATCCCACTTGCTTTGTAGAGTTGTGCAGAAGTGTTTTCCCGCCAAAAGAACGCCAACAAGCCTTGCTAGCTGCAAATCGTGCAGTTAGCGTTTTTGGACGCTGCTGTGGCCCAGGAGGGACCAGGTGGACGCAAATTGGACCAGGAGGTAGAGGGGACGACGAGCAAGACAATGAGCCCTCTCAACAGCAGGTAGCACCCGGAGAAGTGTCAGAAACAGGCACTACGAGGATGCGTGAAATGGTGCTCACCCGAAGTCGCACAAAGAAGTCCCACGTCGCCGGAGAACAACTTAGGAAGTCGTGCAATGCAGGTTAGAGTGCCGTGGACCCAGGCTGGACTGTGCACAAAGGATTTCCGCCGGAAGTGCACAGAGGCCGGAGTAGCTTCAAAAGTCACGGTTCCCAGCAATGCAGTCTAGCGAGGTGAGGCAAGGACTTACCTCCACCAAACTTGGACTGAAGAGTCACTGGACTGTGGGGGCCACTTGGACAGAGTTGCTGGATTCGAGGGACCTCGCTCGTCGTGCTGAGAGGAGACCCAAGGGACTGGTAATGCAGCTTTTTGGTGCCTGCGGTTGCAGGGGGAAGATAAGTCGACCCACGGGAGATTTCTTCGGAGCTTCTAGTGCAGAGAGGAGGCAGACTACCCCCACAGCATGCACCACCAGGAAAACAGTCGAGAAGGCGGCAGGATCAGCGTTACAGAGTTGCAGTAGTCGTCTTTGCTACTTTGTTGCAGTGTTGCAGGCTTCCAGCGCGGTCAGCAGTCGATTCCTTGGCAGAAGGTGAAGAGAGAGATGCAGAGGAACTCGGCTGAGCTCTTGCATTTGTTATCTAAAGTTTCCCCAGAGACAGAGACCCTAAATAGCCAGAAAAGAGGGTTTGGCTACCTAGGAGAGAGGATAGGCTAGCAACACCTGAAGGAGCCTATCAGAAGGAGTCTCTGACGTCACCTGGTGGCACTGGCCACTCAGAGCAGTCCAGTGTGCCAGCAGCACCTCTGTTTCCAAGATGGCAGAGGTCTGGAGCACACTGGAGGAGCTCTGGACACCTCCCAGGGGAGGTGCAGGTCAGGGGAGTGGTCACTCCCCTTTCCTTTGTCCAGTTTCGCGCCAGAGCAGGGCTAAGGGGTCCCCTGAACTGGTGTAGACTGGCTTATGCAGAATTGGGCACATCTGTGCCCAACAAAGCATTTCCAGAGGCTGGGGGAGGCTACTCCTCCCCTGCCTTCACACCATTTTCCAAAGGGAGAGGGTGTCACACCCTCTCTCAGAGGAAGTTCTTTGTTCTGCCATCCTGGGCCAGGCCTGGCTGGACCCCAGGAGGGAAGATGCCTGTCTGAGGGGTTGGCAGCAGCAGCAGCTGCAGTGAAACCCCAGGAAGGGCAGTTTGGCAGTACCAGGGTCTGTGCTACAGACCACTGGGATCATGGGATTGTGCCAACTATGCCAGGATGGCATAGAGGGGGCAATTCCATGATCATAGACATGTTACATGGCCATATTCGGAGTTACCATTGTGAAGCTACATATAGGTAGTGACCTATATGTAGTGCACGCGTGTAATGGTGTCCCCGCACTCACAAAGTTCAGGGAATTGGCTCTGAACAATGTGGGGGCACCTTGGCTAGTGCCAGGGTACCCTCACACTAAGTAACTTTGCACCTAACCTTTACCAGGTAAAGGTTAGACATATAGGTGACTTATAAGTTACTTAAGTGCAGTGTAAAATGGCTGTGAAATAACGTGGACGTTATTTCACTCAGGCTGCAGTGGCAGGCCTGTGTAAGAATTGTCAGAGCTCCCTATGGGTGGCAAAAGAAATGCTGCAGCCCATAGGGATCTCCTGGAACCCCAATACCCTGGGTACCTCAGTACCATATACTAGGGAATTATAAGGGTGTTCCAGTAAGCCAATGTAAATTGGTAAAATGGTCACTAGCCTGTTAGTGACAATTTGGAAAGAAATGAGAGAGCATAACCACTGAGGTTCTGATTAGCAGAGCCTCAGTGACACAGTTAGTCACTACACAGGTAACACATTCAGGCATACTTATGAGCACTTGGGCCCTGGGTTACCAGGGTCCCAGTGACACATACAACTAAAACAACATATATACAGTGAAAAATGGGGGTAACATGCCAGGCAAGATGGTACTTTCCTACACAACCCCCCCCCCCAAACGAAGGACAATAAGACTAGCCATGACCTGATGAGTCTTCATTGTCTAAGTGGAAATATCTGGAGAGTCCATCTGCATTGGAGTGGCTACTCCCAGGTCTATGTTCCACTGTATAGTCCATTCCCTGTAGGGATATGGACCACCTCAACAATTTAGGATTTTCACCTTTCATTTGTTTTAGCCAAAGTAGAGGTTTGTGGTCTGTCTGAACAATGAAGTGAGTGCCAAACAGGTATGGCCTCAACTTCTTCAGAGCCCAGACCACAGCAAAGGCCTCCCTCTCAATGGCAGACCAACGCTTTTCTCTAGGGGTCAACCTCCTACTAATAAAAGCAACAGGTTGATCCTGGCCCTCAGAATTAAGTTGTGATAGGACTGCCCCTACTCCTAATTCAGATGCATCAGTCTGGACATAGAATTTTTTAGAGTAACAAGGGCTTTTTAGGACAGGTGCAGAGCACATGGCCTGCTTCAGCTCCTCAAAAGCTTTCTGACAGTTTGCTGTCCATAATACCTTTTTAGGCATCTTTTTGGAAGTGAGGTCATTAAGAGGGGCTGCAATGGAGCCATAGTTCTTAATGAACCTCCTGTAATACCCAGTGAGGCCTAGGAAGGCTCTCACCTGAGTCTGTGTAGTAGGGGGAACCCAATCAATAATTGTTTGGATTTTCCCCTGAAGTGGTGCAATCTGTTCCCCACCAACAAGGTGTCCCAGATAAACCACCTTCCCCTGCCCTATCTGGCACTTTGAAGCCTTGATAGTGAGGCCTGCCTTCTGCAGGGCCTCCAAAACTTTCCATAGGTGGACCAGGTGATCATCCCAGCTGGAGCTAAAGACAGCTATATCGTCCAAATATGCTGCACTGAAAGCTTCCAGCCCTTGTAGGACTGTGTTCACCAACCTTTGAAAAGTGGCAGGTGCATTTTTCAAACCAAAAGGCATTACAGTAAACTGGTAATGTCCTCCAATGGTAGAAAATGCAGTCTTAGGTTTAGCATCTTCTGACAATTTGATCTGCCAATACCCTGCAGTCAAATCAAAAGTGCTTAGATACTTGGCAGATGCCAGTGTATCTATTAGCTCATCTGCCCTGGGTATAGGGTGAGCATCAGTTTTGGTTACCAAGTTGAGACCTCTATAGTCTACACAAAACCGCATTTCCTTCTTTCCATCTTTGGAATGGGGTTTTGGTACAAGTACCACAGGAGAAGCCCATGGACTTTCAGAGTGCTCAACCACTCCTAGCTCTAACATTTTCTGGACCTCTTGCTTTATGCAGTCCCTGACATGGTCAGGCTGCCTATAGATCTTACTTTTGACAGGTAAACTGTCTCCAGTATCTATAGTGTGCTCACACCAAGAAGTGGTACCTGGCACAGTAGAGAAGAGTTCAGAGAATTGATCTAGGAGATTTATGCAATGGTCTTTCTGCTCAGCAGTAAGACAATCAGCCAAAACTACACCTTCCACAAGAGCATCTTGTTCTGTGGAAGAGAAGAGATCAGGTAGAGGATCACTGTCTTCTTCCTGTCCCTCATCAGTTGCCATGAGCAGGGTGAGATCAGCCCTGTCATAGTAGGGTTTCAGGCGGTTTACATGGAGTACCCTAAGGGGACTTCTTGCAGTGCCTAAGTCAATTAAATAGGTGACTTCACCCTTTTTCTCAACAATTGTGTGGGGACCACTCCATTTATCTTGGAGTGTTCTTGGGGCCACAGGCTCCAAGACCCACACTTTCTGCCCTGGTTGGTACTGAACCAAAACAGCCTTCTGATCATGCCATTGCTTCTGGAGCTCTTCGCTGGACGGAAGGTTTTTACTGGCCTTTTTCATGTACTCAGCCATTCTTGATCTGAGGCCAAGTACATAATCCACAATATCCTGCTTAGGAGCTTTTAAAGGTTGTTCCCAACCCTCCTTTACAAGTGTGAGTGGACCCCTAACAGGGTGTCCAAAAAGAAGTTCAAAGGGGCTAAAGCCCACTCCTTTCTGGGGTACCTCCCTGTAGGCAAAAAGGAGGCATGGTAGAAGGATATCCCATCTCCTGCAGAGTTTTTCAGGGAGACCCATAATCATGCCTTTGAGAGTTTTATTAAATCTCTCCACCAGTCCATTTGTTTGTGGATGATAGGGTGTTGTGAACTTGTACGTTACACCACACTCCTTCCACATGGCCTTTAAGTATGCAGACATGAAATTGCTTCCCCTGTCTGATACCACTTCCTTTGGGAAGCCCACCCTGGAAAATATTCCCAGGAGGGCCTTTGCCACTGCAGGTGCTGTAGTGGTCCTTAAAGGAATAGCTTCAGGATATCTTGTGGCATGGTCCACTACCACCAAGATAAACCTATTGCCTGAAGCAGTAGGAGGGTCAAGGGGGCCAACTATGTCAACCCCTACCCTTTCAAAGGGAACCCCAACCACAGGCAGTGGAATAAGGGGTGCCTTTGGGGTGCCACCTGTCTTGCCACTGGCTTGACAGGTTTCACAGGACTTACAAAATTCCTTTGTGTCCTCAGACATTCTAGGCCAATGAAACAGGGGAACAAGCCTGTCCAAAGTTTTCATTTGTCCTAGATGCCCAGCTAGGGGAATGTCATGTGCCAGTGTTAGGAGGAACTTTCTGTACTCCTGAGGAATCACTAATCTCCTGGCAGCTCCAGGTTTAGGATCCCCATGCTCAGTGTACAAGAGGTTGTCCTCCCAGTAAACTCTGTGAGAGTCACTGACATCCCCATTAGCCTGTTTGACAGCTTGCTGTCTGAGACCCTCTAATGTGGGACAGGTTTGCTGTGCCACACTCAGCTCCTCCCTGGCAGGCCCCCCTTCACCCAAAAGCTCAGCAGTGTCTGCTTCCAGCTCCTCTGGTGTAGGTTCTGCACAGGGAGGGAATTCTTCTTCCTCAGAAGTTGAATCCACTGTAGAGGGAGGGATAGTAGGAAGTGGTTTGCTTCTACTAGCCCTAGCTTTAGGGAGCACTTGGTCCATTGTTCCAGGATCCAAGCTTCCCTGTCCTTTTTGCTTTTTGGCCTGAGCCCTTGTCAAAGCAAAAATATGCCCTGGGATGCCCAGCATTGCTGCATGGGCCTCCAACTCCACATCTGACCAAGCTGATGTCTCCAAATCATTCCCTAATAGACAGTCTACAGGTAAATCTGAAGCTAACACAACTTTCTTTGGACCAGTAACCCCCCCCCAGTTGAGATTAACAACAGCCATGGGGTGGCTAAGTGTGTTGTTGTGAGCATCGGTTACTTGGTACTGGTGACCAAGTAGGTGTTGTTCAGGGTGGACCAGTTTCTCTATGACCATAGTCACACTGGCACCAGTGTCCATGTAGGCCTGAACCTCAACACCATTTATTAGGGGTAGCTGCTTGTATTTATCCATATTAAGGGGACAAGCAACTAAGGTGGCTAAATCAATAGCCCCCTCAGAGACTAACACAGCCTCTGTGGCCTCCCTAACAAGGCCAACCCCAACTAAGTTACCAATAGTGAGCCCAGCTACTCCCTTGGATTGGCTATTAGTAGGTTTGCTCCCACCACCACTGCTATTAGTAGGGACACTAGGGGTAGCAGTAGGGGTTGTAGTGGTAGGAGCATTGGTGCTTTTCTTTGGACAACTGGGATCTGTTGTCCAATGGCCTTTTATTTTACATAAATAGCACCATGGTTTCTTTTCCTTGTTCTGATTAAAAGAGGATTTGGGCCCACCACCCCCACCAGAGTGTTTTTGTGGGCCTGATGAAGACTCATTTTTAGATTTGTCCCCACCCTTGTCAGAAGACTTACCATCCTTCTTTTTGTTGCCATCTTTGTCACCCCCTGTATGAACTTTTCTGTTCACCCTTGTTCTGACCCATTTGTCTGCCTTCTTTCCCAATTCTTGGGGAGAGGTCAGATCAGAGTCCACCAAGTACTGGTGCAACAAATCAGACACACAATTATTAAGAATATGCTCTCTCAGGATCAAGTTATACAGGCTGTCATAATCAGTAACTTTACTGCCATGTAACCACCCCTCCAAGGCCTTCACTGAATGGTCAATGAAATCAACCCAGTCTTGTGAAGACTCCTTTTTGGTCTCTCTGAACTTTATCCTGTATTGTTCAGTGGTTAAGCCATAACCATCCAGGAGTGCATTCTTAAGAACTTGGAAATTATTAGCATCATTTTCTTTCACAGTAAGGAGCCTATCCCTACCTTTTCCACTAAATGATAGCCATAGGATAGCAGCCCACTGCCTTTGAGGGACATCCTGTACAACACAGGCCCTCTCAAGTGCAGCAAACCACTTGTTAATGTCATCCCCCTCCTTATAAGGGGCAACTATCTTGTGCAGATTCCTAGAATCATGCTCTTTTGCAGGATGACTATGGGGAATACTGCTGCTGCCACCATGGGTTTCTAAACCCAACTTCTGTCTTTCCTTCTCTAGTTCAAAAGACTGTCTATCCAAATCCTGCTGTTGCTTTTTAAGCTTCAGTCTGGTTTGTTCCACCCTCAACTTATTGAGTTCCCTCTCTAACATTCTGTCATCAGGGTTGGTGGGAGGGACATTCCTAGATACAGAGGTATGATGGGAATGAACAGAAGGAGACCTGTCCCTTACAGAAGCCACCCTAACAGCTTGGCTAACAGAAACATTACTACCAGTATGGTGAGAATAAATGCTTTTGCTATGATGTGAGACAACACTATTTGTATGGTGTGGCTCATCATCATTACCAACTATGCTAGACTGTCTAGTAATGGGCAGGCTAGGAAGTTTCTTTCCTGGGGGAGTCCCTGAATCAGATTGGGAACTATTAGGTACTTTTTCAACAGATGGGGCACCTATAGCCTTATCTTGTTCTCTAAGCATGTTAAGTAACAGTTCCAAGGAAGGATTCTTCCCTACACTCAAACCTCTCTCTATGCAGAGACTCCTTGCTCCTTTCCAGCTAAGGTGATCATATGCAAGTTTGGACAGATCAACATTTTGGCCTGTGCCAGACATCTTTAGAGAGAGTTAAAGTGATAGAAAAAGAGAAAAAAGTTTTCAGAAATTTTTAGAAAGACAGAAAAAAAACTTTTTAAACTTTTAAGAACTTTTTGAAAGTTTAGAAGTACTTTTCAGCACTTAGAAAAGAGTGAAAAGAGGAAATGCAAAACTTTTTGGCTATGTGTATATACACTGACCTTGTTTTGTATATTTTTCTCTTATGAAAAGTACAATGACAAGAGTGGTAAGTAGTCTCAAAGCACTTATCCCACCGCTGCACAACCAATGTAGGAGGCTGGACTGGCTTGTAGTGAGTACCAAGGGGTACTTGCACCTTGCACCAGGCCCAGTTATCCCTTATTAGTGTATAGGGTGTCTAGCAGCTTAGGCTGATAGATAATGGTAGCTTAGCAGAGCAGCGTAGGCTGAACTAGGAGACGTGTGAAGCTACTACAGTACCACTTAGTGTCATATGCACAATATCATAAGAAAACACAATACACAGTTATACTAAAAATAAAGGTACTTTATTTTTATGACAATATGCCAAAGTATCTTAGAGTGTACCCTCAGTGAGAGGATAGGAAATATACACAAGATATATATACACAATAGCAAAAATATGCAGTATAGTCTTAGAAAACAGTGCAAACAATGTATAGTTACAATAGGATGCAATGGGGAAACATAGGGATAGGGGCAACACAAACCATATACTCCAAAAGTGGAATGCGAACCACGAATGGACCCCAAACCTATGTGACCTTGTAGAGGGTCGCTGGGACTATTAGAAAATAGTGAGAGTTAGAAAAATAACCCTCCCCAAGACCCTGAAAAGTGAGTGAAAAGTGCACTAAAGTTCCCCAAAGGACAAAGAAGTCGTGATAGGGGAATAAGGCAGGAAAGACACAAACCAACAATGCAACAACACTGGATTTCCAATCTGGGGTACCTGTGGAACAAGGGGACCAAGTCCAAAAGTCACAAGCAAGTCGGAGATGGGCAGATGCCCAGGAAATGCCAGCTGCGGGTGCAAAGAAGCTTCTACTGGACTGAAGAAGCTGTGGTTTCTGCAAGAACGCAAAGGGGTAGAGACATTCTCTTTGGAAGATGGATCCCACTTGCTTTGTAGAGTCGTGCAGAAGTATTTTCCCGCCGAAAGAACGCCAACAAGCCTTGCTAGCTGCAAATCGTGCAGTTAGTGTTTTTGGATGCTGCTGTGGCCCAGGTGGGACCAGGTGGTCGCAAATTGGACCAGGAGGTAGAGGGGACGTCGATCAAGACAAGAAGCCCTCTCAACAGCAGGTAGCACCCGGAGAAGTGCCAGAAACAGGCACTACGATGATGCGTGAAACGGTGCTCACCCGAAGTCGCACAAAAAAGTCCCACGTCGCCGGAGAACAACTTAGGAAGTCGTGCAATGCAGGTTAGAGTGCTGTGGACCCAGGCTGGACTGTGCACTAAGGATTTCCGCCGGAAGTGCACAGAGGCCGGAGTAGCTGCAAAAGTCGCGGTTCCCAGCAATGCAGTCTAGCGAGGTGAGGCAAGGACTTACCTCCACCAAACTTGGACTGAAGAGTCACTGGACTGTGGGGGCCACTTGGACAGAGTTGCTGGATTCGAGGGACCTCGCTCGTCGTGCTGAGAGGAGACCCAAGGGACTGGTAATGCAGCTTTTTGGTGCCTGCGGTTGCAGGGGGAAGATTCCGTCGACCCACGGGAGATTTCTTCGGAGCTTCTAGTGCAGAGAGGAGGCAGACTACCCCCACAGCATGCACCACCAGGAAAACAGTCGAGAAGGCGGCAGGATCAGCGTTACAGAGTTGCAGTAGTCGTCTTTGCTACTTTGTTGCAGTGTTGCAGGCTTCCAGCGCGGTCAGCAGTCGATTCCTTGGCAGAAGGTGAAGAGAGAGATGCAGAGGAACTCGGCTGAGCTCTTGCATTTGTTATCTAAAGTTTCCCCAGAGACAGAGACCCTAAATAGCCAGAAAAGAGGGTTTGGCTACCTAGGAGAGAGGATAGGCTAGCAACACCTGAAGGAGCCTATCAGAAGGAGTCTCTGACGTCACCTGGTGGCACTGGCCACTCAGAGCAGTCCAGTGTGCCAGCAGCACCTCTGTTTCCAAGATGGCAGAGGTCTGGAGCACACTGGAGGAGCTCTGGACACCTCCCAGGGGAGGTGCAGGTCAGGGGAGTGGTCACTCCCCTTTCCTTTGTCCAGTTTCGCGCCAGAGCAGGGCTAAGGGGTCCCCTGAACCGGTGTAGACTGGCTTATGCAGAATTGGGCACATCTGTGCCCAACAAAGCATTTCCAGAGGCTGGGGGAGGCTACTCCTCCCCTGCCTTCACACCATTTTCCAAAGGGAGAGGGTGTCACACCCTCTCTCAGAGGAAGTTCTTTGTTCTGCCATCCTGGGCCAGGCCTGGCTGGACCCCAGGAGGGAAGATGCCTGTCTGAGGGGTTGGCAGCAGCAGCAGCTGCAGTGAAACCCCAGGAAGGGCAGTTTGGCAGTACCAGGGTCTGTGCTACAGACCACTGGGATCATGGGATTGTGCCAACTATGCCAGGATGGCATAGAGGGGGCAATTCCATGATCATAGACATGTTACATGGCCATATTCGGAGTTACCATTGTGAAGCTACATATAGGTAGTGACCTATATGTAGTGCACGCGTGTAATGGTGTCCCCGCACTCACAAAGTTCAGGGAATTGGCTCTGAACAATGTGGGGGCACCTTGGCTAGTGCCAGGGTACCCTCACACTAAGTAACTTTGCACCTAACCATTACCAGGTAAAGGTTAGACATATAGGTGACTTATAAGTTACTTAAGTGCAGTGTAAAATGGCTTTGAAATAACGTGGACGTTATTTCACTCAGGCTGCAGTGGCAGGCCTGTGTAAGAATTGTCAGAGCTCCCTATGGGTGGCAAAAGAAATGCTGCAGCCCATAGGGATCTCCTGGAACCCCAATACCCTGGGTACCTCAGTACCATATACTAGGGAATTATAAGGGTGTTCCAGTAAGCCAATGTAAATTGGTAAAATGGTCACTAGCCTGTTAGTGACAATTTGGAAAGAAATGAGAGAGCATAACCACTGAGGTTCTGATTAGCAGAGCCTCAGTGAGACAGTTAGTCACTACACAGGTAACACATTCAGGCACACTTATGAGCACTGGGGCCCTGGGTTACCAGGGTCCCAGTGACACATACAACTAAAACAACATATATACAGTGAAAAATGGGGGTAACATGCCAGGCAAGATGGTACTTTCCTACAGTCCCCCCTCCACCTTCCTCTTCCCAATCCCAAACTCCTCTTCCCCGACTCAGCTAAAGCACACAGACAGACAAGCATGCATCCACGCCAACTTCAATGGGTAACGCAGTCAAACACAAGCACCACAAGGCACACCACAGCATGCACACAAGCAACATACACATGCACACACATCAACAGTCACTCCCTGCCCTGGCACCTCCACCACCCCAGCATCACATACACAACACCTGACACCACACCAACATTCACAGGTCCAGCCACTACATCTATATTACCCACAGACAGCACCACAGCAGACCCACATTCATCCTACCCAACCACCAGACCAACATACATCACAGCCACTGACACTCCTACATGCAGCATGTCCATCATACCTATTGTCACCATCCCAAAAGACAGCCACTCACCCACCACGGCATCCCCTAGCACCTCCACCCCCCTCAGTCCGGTACACATAAACGGCCTCACTAACGCACCCAACAGACAGCCACCACCCACGAGCATACCTCCCACACACACGCACCCACAACGAGCACACCGGCATGTCAGAAAACCATTCCCTCACTCTCTACTCTCAAACCCCATTCTGATGATCATCCCAGTGTGTCTTAGAAAGTGTTCTTTTCATGTTTTGACCTTTTCCCTACTCCTCTTTCCCGTGTGGCCCCTGAATTCTTTGTGTCCCTGCCCAGACCCCTCCCTTCCACCTCCAAAGCATCCTCTACCCCCTGCAAGTACCAGTGTCCCTCCCCCACCAAGAACTCTACCCCTCTCAAGAGAACCCAACCTTCCCCAAAGTCTAGAACTAAACCCCCCTTCCAAGGCTAAGCCCAAACCCTCCCAATCCCCTCATTCCCTGAGGTGCCTGCCTGCCCCCTTGGTGCCCCTACCTGAGGAGGTTACATGGCAGTCTGGAGTCAAATTCTGGGCACCAAGATGTGCATTAAGTGCATGTTGCATGATTCATATTTGGACTGGCCTATGGCTTATAAACTTTTTAAACATTATTCTATTTTATATTACATCATTGGACTCACCAGTTGCTGGTTTCGACGTTACATGTTTGTCATGGATTTATTTTCTTGGGGCATTTTAGAAAATGGCTAACATTGTTTGTGTGTGAGTATTTTTGTGTAAGTGATGCTTGTGCTACTTGTTTTGTATGGCAAGCATAAGAGGTTGTGTGAAGTGCATTTGTCTCCCAGTGATGGGTTTGTGTAGTGTAATGGGCATATGTATGTTGGGGACATGTTGTTGTCATGGTATTGAGTGTTGTTTGTGTTGACATGTGTGTGTTGCAGTGTTGTGTGCATTTGTATGGTTTGACTGTGTGCATGTGCATGTGTGGTGAATGGTATGTCAGATACATTGTGATGTGTGTTTGCTGGATATGTCAAATGCTGCATTGTATGGTTGTGTGATAGTGTGTGTTCATTTCCTGATGGTGGTATGTTGTGTTGTATGTGTGATTTGTCAATGGGTAGTGTGTATTGCGGGTGCTTGCCAAAACGTTGATGGTTTTGTGGTTGTGGTGTTGTGTGTTGTTGTCTGTGACTGTTCCGGTGCTGTGCTTTTGGGAGTAGGTATGTGTTTTTGACATGTGTGAGTGATATCCGTAGTGTGTGTACTGTGTATGTGCGTGTATGTATGTGGCTGTCTTTGAGTGTGTGTGTCAGTGCCAGATTACAGCTGTGTGTCGCCCTCAGCACCCATTGGTATGTTGGTGTGTGTACGTACTTTGTCTATTGACAATTTACAACAGTGACAGATAAGTGTGTGTACTCACAGTTGATGTTGTTGTCTTAAGCGTTGATTCCGGTGTATCTGGGCAAGCAGGAGAGGCAGGAAGACGTGTAGTTCTGGTTTCATGATGGCTCCAGACGAGTATGCCTTCCTGAAGGTGAGTGTCTCCATTTATACAGTTGGTTTCTGCCTGGGCTTCCGTGGTGGTGCAACAGCGGTGGAAACCTTGGTGGTGTGCAACCTCGCAATCTGTCCAGAGGAAACGTGGCCTCCAGCGGCCTGCAGGTGCCTACGGTTGTCCTTGGCATCTAGACCGCACTGGAACTGCCGGCAGTGCTTTAGCAGTGTTCTGTTGGGAAAACCAGCAAGGCCATAATATGGTGGTCTTCTCCGCCAGCCTTTTGGCAGTCAGATCCCCCCGCCAACATGGCAGATCTGGAAATGCTAAACTCATAATGAGGCCTTAAGTTTGTCAAATTACAGACAGACCAAATTTTCAGCAAGACACTAACCATGCCCCTAGATAGTTAGAGTACAGCACCTGAGCACCAGGCAGTGAAAAAAGAGGAGCAGCATGAGGTTAGAGATTTTACTTATTAAAGAGATCCGCAAAACACATTACGTCTGACCACACTTTTCATGAGAGGCATCAAAACTCAAACTCAGTAATTAAACACCTAAATTATGCAATTATATTGTATCTATTTTCACATTTTTCACACATTTCCTATTTTACCTAGCATCACATGATTAAAAGATGCTAAAATATACAAATATGTTTTACTGGAGCAAGGGAACTCTTGCAAAGAGCCTCATAAGGCAACAGAAGTCACACCTGCTCAAGATAGGCAAGAATGGAAAAGGAAAGCATAACCATGCTAGGAAAGAAACAATGTATTTAATGCTCACATGAGGAGGCACAATGTAAAGTCCTGTCTCTGAGGAGGCAGAGAAATCAGAAAGTTCTTGGTGCCCCACAGGAAGTTATACAGGTGAGAGGAGAAGGCTTAAAAAAGTGAACTCATTTTTAGCTTGAGGAAAATAAATTGCTTATGTCCTGAGTATGGACTCATTTCATATGTTAGGACTATAACAAAGGGGTTATGGCCAATTAACCATAGAGAATCTCTGCTAAGATCTTAGGGCCCAATGTACAGAAGTTTTGCAAGTTATAAGCCAGTCACAGATCGCCAGAATATATGCATGTAAGGTATGAAAATCATGCAAAAGACATCCTTACAAAAATTTCATTGCTACTCCAATGAATAACAAATTGCACATTTTGTGATCTAATTATGTGAATCCAAATTAGAGATTCACAATTGCTATGTACTAAACATTGGCAAATTGCAACTGCAAACAAAGTAAAGATTTTGCTTTTGCTAAAAACTACCAAGGGGAAGCTGTTGGTAACAAGATGAAAACTATAAAAGGAAATGTTATTCTTTTCCACTTCATAATGGCTGAACTTCATGTGATGGCGGGAAGGGGTAAGCTGTTTGTAATGCAGCAGAGGTAGGGAACAAAACAGGAGAGGATATTTAGAGTCTGGAATACAATACTTGGTCAAATGTAGGATGAGCGGCACATTATGTAAGGAATAGTAAATGGTGTTACAGTTAGATGGCATCTCAATGAGTAGTACCAGCAATTTAAGAGTGTTGTGGGTCATGGAGACACTGGTGTTTACTAACTTTTGATGCATGTTTGAAGTACATCTTATTTATGGACAAGAGTTTATTACTTTTTTGTAATGATTGATCCTATTTCTACACTTCTACAATGCCCACATTATATTTTACTTCTCCCAAAAACTGTTGGTATGGATTATTTTATATTCATACATATCCAGTATTGGTTTGCAATGTATGATAACCCCAGAAACATGCATGGTAAACAAAATAGGAGTTGGGTATAATGATTGATCTCCTGGTGGTGTTGCAGATGTATCAATGGCACTCACTCCAGTATCTGTCTCAGTGCAAGGCTGGATTCAATTGCCTCCTTCAGTTGTGAGGATGGTAGTTGTGTTAATGGACCTACATCACTGCTAGATGCTTTCTGCCTCCTGCCTGTGGCCTTTTACTTTATCCTGCACCATATATCATACCCGCTTTTGTGAGTTTCTTCTATGCTCTGGGCAACAACTACAATGGCATTTATTCACTCTAGAAATCTTACCATATGCAATGCTTTATGGCCTCAAGAACAGCCAAGGAAGACTTTCCAAAACGTATGTCACTGTTGACCACACATTCTTCCAGAAGAAACTCAAGCACTATGTCTGAAAACTTTGGGCCTAATTTAGAGTTTGGCTGATGGAGGTAAATAAGGCAGTATGGCAGACTTCTTTACTCCCACCATATCAATGGTTCTTTTTCTGTAAAATTTAGAGACATCTGCTAGTCAGGCAAACATCTTTTAACATTCATAGAAACCAGATATTTTTTTGTAATTTCAAAAACAGAATTCGAAAGCAGGTTTTTGTTTTTGAAAATGCAAAACCTAATGATGCCTATACAATGGGAGATGTCTCCGATGGTGTTGGGGGCATTTTGCAGCCATCACTGGACGAAACCTGCTGGTAAGGGGCAGTAAAAACTGGCCATTTAACTGCCCACTCTAAATTGGTGAGTTGTTGAATCACAAAATCTCTGATGCCCATTACTCTGCCAGGTCCTCAGATGAGTATGTCAGCGACAGAGGCTGAGTATCCTTTACTAACATACTTAAGGTCTGCCGGTCTGTGTATCAGGAGGGAAGATCTTCTATTTGGCAGAGAGGGGACTTCGTTTTCATTGCAACAGAGTACTCTTTCCACCAAATTCTAACTCAATCCCTTTCTTTTACACTAAACTCTTTCAGGTCATATCAATTCTCCTCTCCAGCTCATTGTGCCGCACCTCCGCTTCTGTTCATTGTGCCTCACTTCTTCTCCTGAGGCCTCCTTCGAACTGTACTGTGTAAGGAGTGATTAAATTCCTGGCAATGGTGCGAAGTTCCTAGCAATTTGAAAATAGTGGCCTTTACTGATTAACTATTAGGAGATTAGTATTTATATAGCCATTTTAAAGGAATCACTATTTCATTCTTATGCTGGCACAGACAGAGAAATTTGCAAATCAGTAATTGTGATTCATTTAAATGTATTTGTGTGTTTGTGTTTCAACATCTGGCTCTTAATGTGTGGATGCAGACATTATCATGCATCATTCTCATTAAAATCAACTCATGCTGTAAGGTGTAAGGCCAGCTACTTTGTAACATAAGAAATGTTCTTCAGAAACCATGTCATCTTCATTGATTTTAAATCCCCCCACTTTGTAGAGTTATGTTTCTGAATCTCCTGAAGCATTAGTGTACACTTCTAGGGAAAAAACTAATTGCACTGGTAATATTTGAAAAGACTTGTCGCAGAGGTGACCATAGAATTTGTCTTAGATTCTAGAGTTCCTGAACTTCTGCTAAGAAAACATCATGTTTTTTGTTTATTTCAATGTAAGTAATGTGATTTACCAACCTTGAAATAATACAAGCAATGATTATTCAAGGGATGTACTTTTCTATTTCTTGAAAGTATTACCATGTAACAATCACGTTAATCAAAATTTGAAATACAATCTACAGCTAAAGCGAACCTCATTGTGATATTTATCCTGTGCTAATCAATATATTACAATTACCAAAGAATCAGTGTCATGAGACAATTCCGGACTCACAGTTTGCAATAGTGATTCAGCAGGTGTGGGGGTGATGCACTCTGAACTAGGGCACTCATTTTATTTCAAGGGCTGAAAGGCTGGTGATGTGTGCACAATGTCAGCACAGCCCAAAATAATGTTTCCCACCTGTGGAAAATGCACTAGGTGGTGAAGCCTGACTGAGAAACTACAATTCTTAGGAAGCCTCAGTCTCTAGCAATGCTTGCAGTTGGCAGCAGCCATCTTACATGCTTGAATAGAACGTGCTTCATTAAACACAGTGTCCTTGTGTAGGTGATGGGGATTAGGTTCACTAAATTTGGATCATGATGCTCACGGTTTCTTTAGGAAAGCCAAACCTTTATTCGGGGTTCTTGTGTTTTAGTTTAAGCAGTAACACAATATTTCCAGTGTCTTAAGTAGGTCATTCTAAACCCTGGATTGGAACAAGTCAATACCATTTCCTTCATTTACTCTTCCTCGAGGATATCTGCTGGTGTGCAGCAGGTCTCCCCCTCCTGGTGTCTAACTCCAGTTCTAGGTCCCTCAAACAAAAAAAGGTAGGTATAAATAAAATAATAATGAAATTAAATCACTCACTATGAGTATTTCCATTCTGTCTTTCACCTGTTTTCACAGTTAGAAAGCCACATTTGTTTCCATCTTCAGTCTATTCTTTTTGTTATGTTTGTCTACTTTTCTCTTTTAACCCCTCTTTGCATTCGGGGTTTGAGGTGTCCCTATTGGTTTCTGCTTTCTCCCTAGTGTCCTTTGATTTTTTTACGAGTTAGCTTCTATGGCCCTGCCCACTTCCTATTCCTTGATATTGCTGACAGTTACTTTGGAATTGTGGCACTCTCTACCTTTTAGTGCTTGGCACCAGTGCTACCCTGTAACACATCTGAATAGCCATAACCAGCTAGTGGGCTGTGGTTTGGCTGCCATGATGAGAGGTGAGACCACAGCCGCATCCTCCTACCCCTCGTCTCAGTCGTACACAGCTGCCTCCTCAGTTTCCCTTTTTATGATCCGCTTGTGCCTTGGGACTCAATCTGCTTTTTCTGTGGGGTGATTGGCATCTGCTACCCGGAAAACAGCATCATCAGCTCCTTCCTGCTTTCAAGCCAGAGAACTCATTTTAGATAGGCATTTCTAGTTGGGTGTGTCTCTTCCTTCCCGTTTAGGCCTTTCACTTTGTCTGTCCCCTTTTCTCTAAATAGTATTTTTTCTCTTTTTACCATTCTAAATTAGTTCGTTTTTACAAGTGATGACCCCCAGTGGAGGACAAGTGGCAGCGTGGAACCTCTATCATGAAATCTGGTAAGTCATTGTTAAATCTTGCTAGGAAATGATGCTAGTAAGTTGCTGCATCCAAGACTCATGCTTCGCGGATTTATGATTTGTGTTGAAAGAACAATATTGGTTTCTAATTGCAGGGTTTACCCAATTCGTCACCCCAAAGAAAGCAGAAAGACTAATAGGCAGCAAGAATTCTTTTTTTTTTTTTTTTTACAAACCATTAGTGTTGGGGGCAACCCACCCAGGCATTGGGCTAGACCCCTAAAAGGCCCAGCAGACTTTCTGACCACCGGCAAGGATGATTGGGGCTCAAACCCCCAGTCTCCCACCTCCCATGGTGATCCACAAATCTCAAGAGAGTCAAGGGATAATTTCATCACTAAACTAAAGGGTGGAGGCTACCCATCCCGGCAGCTGGCATGACCCCCACTCCTAGAGGGCCCTGCAGTTTTTCTGCCTCCCTTCTCCCCCCAGAGGCTAATTGAGGACTTTACATCAGAAACCACACTAGAACAAATATGGGGTGGGGAGGACTTCCCAGGCATCAATCTTTACACTACCCTGAAAGGGTCCGATAGTCGATAATTCCATGATTAAGTTGTAATGAACAATCTGTGATACAGTCTTCAACTAATTGTGTAATGTTTGGTTCACGATAACATACACAAAGACATGTTGCTGTTGTAGGGAGCAATTCTAACTATACGGTGCTGTCCTCGTAATCGGAACTTCTAAAATGTATCGAAAAGGCTGTCTTATCATGTATACGAATCTGGGGGAGGGGGTTATCAGGTGCAACTCTTCTTAACGAATGGATATTGAAGATTATTCGATCCTAAGAATTCATAATTTATTGAGCAGAATCTCGAACCTATAAACACTCACTGGACCTAAACGGCATGACAGAAATTACTATCAGTGAGGAACTGACGGTTAAGTTGTAAACGCAGTCAGAAACACAATTTTGCTGAGATTCCGAAGATTTCTACAAATCATTCTTCTTGAGATATGGCTCTTGACTTTCATAAAGATAGTGCCACAAACAAAATTAACACTTTCCTAAATATGTTTCTAATGGTAATAAAGAAGGAGCTTCGACCTGCATAATTGACTTTTCATGATCAATAAGCAAGTCTAGTGTTTAGTGAAAGTACTCGATAAATGCTGTTTTCAAAGCAATACATGTATGATATAAACAACTATCTAAATGTGGGCGCTACAGCTACCCGGACTTGTAGGTTTTGGATAGTGTCCTAGAAATATATTGCATTCATTTAATCAGCTACCACAATATTTTGAAGACCAAGGTACATAGATATAAGTAAATAAATCTACACTTATCAGTATATTCCTACATTAAGAAGCACCATGGTGCTGGCCACTTCCACACCTAAAACTGTTTTGTGGCTATGAGTATGTTGAATTTTCATGTAGTTATTATATAGAATATTTATAGTTACTAGGCTCATCGCATTCACCAAGAAACCCAAAAACAGTGCATCTCATAAAGAAAATACTGCATTTATTAATCTATTGAAAGTATCTATTTGTTTTTGTTATATAAGAAAGTGATTGTCAGAAAGAACTAACCCTGCGCTATAAATCCAACTGGAGGATATTATCTTCTAACCTTTGCCACAACCACTTCTGACCACACACAGTGGGATATGTGAGACAAATAGTAAAAGCTGAGAATGTGCATGGGAAAAGGAAACAGAGACTTTCGCTATCACACTATGTCTTGTCACTCTGCTGGGCACCGCTAAGCACTGATGTCTGGAGGTGGGAATAGATATCCAGAGACAAAATAGAAATACTTAACAGTCGGCCATGAGTGTTTGGCATCTAACTCTCACAGTGAAAGTGATATACCTTGAAATTATGTCTGTATAACCAACACTGCATTCTTAATTTGGTGCTGACTTTCCTGAAACTTAAAAGGTATCAGTGAAGTCCTTAGTAACTTCCCTCCTTATTGGCAAGATAAATATGCCCAACTTCATATCATTGTGCCTTCTGGTAATAATGCACTCGATTCTGTTTTGTCATTAATACCACTCAAACATAATCACTATTTGGTAACACTCTGTGATTCCAAATCTAACCACACATGTATTTTCGATAAATTCCAAATTGTAGCTTGAATGCACATAATATATGCATACCGTTATAAGTAATACTGAAAGTAAGAATTCCTCTGTTCCTTAGAAGAATTCAGTCCAAAAAGAGAGGTAATTGTCCTCAAATTCTGAGTCTGATTTATACTTTTTTAGCCCCGCATTTGCATAATTTTTTGGCGCAAAAATGATGCGAACTTGCAAAATACAATTGTATTTTGTAAGTTTGCGCCGCTTTTACGTAAAAAAATGATGCAAATGCGGTGCTAAAAAAGTATAAATCCGGCCCTCTGTGACTATTAAAGTCTAAGTTAAAAAAAAAAAGTTCAAGTTGTTTTTCCCACCTGATTTGTTGTCCAGCATATGTCTCTGAAACAAAAATATTGTTTCATAAACTGTCCAAGATGTATTTTGCTGTTCCAACACAAGTCACACATTTGTGAAACATTTATTTAACAGGTCCTGTAGTGCCAATTTACTACGGATTTACAAGTACATTAAATGTGGCAAATTGGTGTAAGCCAATTTTACCATTGTTTTAAGGAGAGTGCACAAATACTTTAGCACTGGCTACCAATGCTAATGTCCACAGAGTCCTAAGCCTGCAAAAACAAACAAAGCAAAAAGTGCAAATTGAAGACAAAGGTTTTGGGAAGAACCACGCCACGGGTTCCAGGTGTAACACTAACCTTTATATTGGGTACACTTATGTGGTCCTTGCCTGTTATGCAGAGGAAGAGACATTCCTGTCCTCTATATTGTGTGGGAAAATCCTCTGGTTCAAGCACCAGAAGAATTTCATTTTTGTAAAATAAACTTAAGACACGAGGGAAGAGATTATTTTGTCATTGTGTGAGGATAAGCAGGCTGATGTCATTCATGAATGTGAAAGCAGTTGGCTCCAATAGGTGCCAACTGCTTTTACTTTGATTGGTGTTCTGGGGGCATGTCTCAGC
Organism: Pleurodeles waltl; assembly: GCF_031143425.1. Taxonomy (NCBI): domain Eukaryota; kingdom Metazoa; phylum Chordata; class Amphibia; order Caudata; family Salamandridae; genus Pleurodeles; species Pleurodeles waltl. The sequence continues at coordinate 694,280,967 of NC_090436.1, read as the reverse complement.
CCCCTGAGCACTGATCAAAGTAGGACATTGTCCTCTTTCCTGCAGTACCTTGTACCAATCAGAGATCAACTCACTAGAAGCCAGGAATTGTTTTTTGGAGGGAGCAGCCCCAGTCAGCATTGTCAAATGCTCCCTCCTCCTAAAAATAAAAAATAAGATTCCTCCCCCCACCCCAGGCAGGGCAATTAGAGGGTCTTGTGCCACTATAGATCCAAATAATATTTCTTTAAAAAAATAAAAAAGGGTGAGGGCTACCTTGGTATTGGGCCATGCCCTCAGCCCATAAAGGCCACAACAGTCTTTCACGTATGGACCTGTGGGCTCTGTCAGAAAAAAGGACTTTTATACTGCTGAAAGCACTGCCCCTCTGCTGGACTGATGTTATAAAGGGTTACTGCCCTGCGGTGCTGACATGATGCCTGCTGCCATCTTGCCTGGGTAAGAAGGACTGGGCCTTCATCTGTTGAACTCAGGACCCTAGAAAGACTCCAAGGGCTAGTTGGCTGGCCTCCTGACTAGAGTCTCAGGACAGAAGGTTTCAACAACCTTAAATCCAGCACTTGGACTCGGCCACCTCTGGGTCCTAGCCTGCCAACTGGTGCCACCCCACTCCTGGACCCATGGACATGGGACTGAAGGTGATCTACTAGCCCATCTGTGGTTTCAGCAGAAATGACTCACCTCCCCTGCTGCATGACGGAACCCCATACAAAACCATTGCATCGCCTCAGCTTTGTGGATTTCGCCTGACGCAAGGACTTTGCATTGCTGTCTTAAAGAAATTGTTGCTGCGTGACGCATCTCAATGCAAAACTTCGCATCACAAGCCCCTCGTCAATGGCATCCTCAATGACAATGCAGGCCCTTGCATTGCAGCTTCACAGCTCCTAGGATTCACCCCTGCACAATGCATCCTTGAAGCAGGACTCCTCAACATCCAGCAACCTGGAATTAAGGTACTCTTATTCAGTGGGCTTAACTAAGTCACTGTAACCGGCCCTCATTCCTTCGTGGTCATCCTGAACTTGTGACTTTGTGTCAGTCTAGGGCAACCAGATATTCAGAGTTGGTGCTTTGTGCTTTTTTAGTGCTATTTTCACTTAAATCTTTGAAGATACCTATCTCCGGCTCTACTGATTGGATTTTTACCATTTTGGTCTCGATGTATTTATTAAAATGTACTTTATGGTTTTAAGGGGTGTGGGATTTTTCTTGTGTTGTTTTTTCACTTTCTTACTATTTGACATGTGGCATGAATACTTCATACATTGCCTCTAAGTTAAGCCTGACTTCTCTGTGCCAAGCTACTTGAGGGTTGAGCACAGGTTAACTTGGGGTTTGCTTGTGCCTCGCCCAGGCAAAGACTGTGGTTCCCGCTTGAGTAGGGTTCATAACTCCTCGAGCAGAAATCCAGTTTCTTACAATTAGATACATGGCACACAGTAAATATTTAAACGCACACTTTTTTGCCCATTATTAGCCATAACCCTGCAGCTAGCTCTAACTCTAGCCCTGAACCTAACCCTAGCCTTAAACGTTACCAGATACCTACCTTAATATTTACCTTGCCATATATTTGCAAACAAATTCATGACTTCAGATATCTTTGTCCTGATGTTAGAATGTTCACAATTCTTTTACAGCATAATGTTTTAAATATTTTAAATTCAGTATTTACTCCTCTTTAGGCAGAGCATATGTAATTCCTTTAGAATTGGAGTGAGATGGATGGATTTTGTTAATGACGTGCCACAGTATGTGGAGTGTCTTTGAGTTGTATATGAATGGTGTTGATTAGGCCATTAAGTAGAGTGCTGCCTTTATCCAGGCATGAGAAGACCAAGGTTTGCACTATTGGTCTGAAAATTATTTCTGGAAAGAAGGATTTGAGTTTTCCCAGGACAGACATCTCATTCTTAGTGAAAATTCAGCCTACAAAATCTTTTGCTGGCATCCTAGTTTATGGACCCCCCAGGACCTAGGTCGATCTTTACTTTACAACTAGCCCACATAATTAAAATCTAATTAGAAAAAGACAACTTTACATTCCTGGGAGATTTTAATTTTCATTTGAAGGGCATAGTTTGTCAAACGACTATGCAGTGGAATTCACACTCGTTTGGTTGCTTAATCAAGAGGTCCAGAGTAATGATAATACTAGAGTATGCAAGAGTAATTGGAAGGAAAACATTCTCTACTGCCCTCAGAACCTCAGAGGACGTTGAGGTGGCTGCAGTGGGGATCGCATCCTCGCTTGCTTCTGCTTTGTATTTGGTTGCCTCTCTTAAAGACACCCAGAAGCATAGGAAACTGCTAAAAGTGCCATTGTTTACTGAGTGACTCAGACAGCTTAGACAATCTTGTTAGCGAAAAGGACAAGCCTGATGGAAAAACTATGATATCCAGAAAAAAAATGCACATAAAGCCCTCATTAGGGACAACAAATTAGAAATTTAAGAGGATACATTGAACTTATGCACTAATAAAATCAACTCGGCTAACCCCACTAGAGAGCTTTTTAACATAGTAATCTTTTATCTGTAAAGAAAGACTCCACCAATTTCAAGGGATCCGAAGATTTCTGTAATAAACTGGTGTATTTTTTCAATCAAACATTCTCACCATCTACAAGGAATTTGACTCTTTTATTTATGAAGACACCTAATTCCACACAGCTTGATTTACAGTCCAAGCTAGACGCTTCAAAAAGCAGAGAGGGAACCGTGGAGCACACAACACCTCCACAGTTCTGCACGCATATAGTAGAAGAACAAATAGAGTCCAATCTCCATAGCGTAAAGTCAGGTTCTCCTTTTGAGCGGTGCCCTCCCAAAATGCTGCAACTAGTACCTAGCACAATTGAAGTTCCCCTGACCTCAATTATGAACAGGTCTAGTAGTGCCCATGCCATTGGAAAGAAGCTTCAGTTAGGTCATTGATGAAATTGCTGAAAAAAAACAATCAAGACCCCATTGACTTAAACTTTTTTTGCCCCATCTCCTTGCTCACAATACCTACAGAAATATTGGAAAAACATCTAAATGTACAGTTGATGTCATATATTGAGGAAGAGGGTCTGCTGGATGCTTTTCAATTTGGATTTGAAGCAACCATGGTACTGAAACTGCCTTGGTTTCATCTGTGCACAGTATTAGTTCACTGGTCAATGAGGGGCAGTCTGCGGCACTAATCATATTGGATCTGTCTGCAGCCTTTGATACCATCTCTCCTACCCTTCTGACTGGTAGATTGTATAAACTAGGTATAAGAGACGTGAATAATTTGGCCCTGAAAATGAAACTGTTAAAATCCTTTCTCACTGAGAGATCTCAGATTGTGACCTTAAATCAATTCAAGTAAGACTCTTTTCCCCTGCCATGTGGGGTGCCTCAGGGATCTTCCCTGAGCCCAACTCTATTTAATCTATATGTATCTCCACTAACTAAGCTGATTCAGTCATTTGGGTTCTTGTGATTTCTATCTGTTTAAACTAGAAGCAGCTCGAGAGGATAGAGGTGAATCATTACAGGGCTTTAATGAGCTTGCATGTAGCACATTAATGTGTTCTGTGGCTCATATTTCCCATTGGGTTTTAATTGTCGCATTCAGTTATTATTCCTATAGTATAGTAGCAACGACTACTAACTTTGTACTGACTGTCCACATCGAATCCAACAGTGAGATCAAACTGTCAACACATTGAATGCAACAGCTTTTTAAAAATAAATATGTCTGTATATATCCAGAAAGTTCTTTCCTTTGTTTAAGGTGAGTTGTGCATGTTTTTGTATTATTTGTTATTTTTCACCCACTTCAACAACGACCCTGTGCTGTTTGTATTTTTGCTTTCACGTGTTTGCCACCATTTTGAATAAATACACTGTTAAGCTTGAATATCGAACTAAGGGCCAGATGTACAAAACGTTTTGCACGTCGCAAACAGCAAAGTTTGCTGTTTGCGACGTACAAAAAGCACATCGCGATGCCCAAACCCCGTTTTGCGAGTTTACCGATTCGCAAAATGGGACAGTGAGTCTCAATTAGGAAGGGGTGCTCCCCTTCCAAATTGTGAGTTGCAGCGCAATGTTGTATTGTTTTGTGACTGCGAACGCGGTCGCAAAACAATCGCAGTTACCACCAGTGTCACACTGGTGGTAAACCATTCGCAAAAGGGAAGGGGTCCCCATTTGACCCCTCCCCCTTTGTGAATGACATGAAAAACATTTCCTATGGACCACTGCCTGCTCTGAAAAAATGAAACGGAAACGTTTCATTTTTTTATTTATGTAATGCATCTCGTTTTCCTTCAAGGAAAACGGGCAGCATAAAAAAAAAAATAAAAAAAATGCTTTATTTAAAAGCAGTCACAGAAATGGTGGTCTGCTGTCTCCAGCAGGCCACCATCCCTGTGAGTGCAGCGAGTCTCAAGGGGGTCGCAAATTGCGACCCACCTCATAAATATGAATGAGGTGGGCCTTTGCGACCACCTTGCGAGTCGCAGATGGTGTAAGGGACACCATCCTACATTCTGAATTGCGACTCGCAAATTGCGAGTCACAATTCATAATTTTACTACATCTGGCCCTTAGAGCCAATGATACACACTTTGGCTTTATTCATTTACCGAATGACTACTTTCTGATTTAGACACATATTAGTAGATGGTTACGGACATTTGAGAATTAACTTCATTATTCTGCATAAAACGTTTTTTTTCGCAGTTAGCCACAAAAGTCAGTTTAAAACTATTTAAGGGGTGCAACATAAGTAAGTGCTAATTAATAAAACAAAATGCCAAAACAGCGTCTCTGCATAATTCTAAAAGTATCTGGCGTTTAGCCAAAGCTTTGGGTGCAATTTGCAATGCTATTTATTTTCGGTTGCAAACCTACTATTACAAATGCTATGTATTCACTAAAAACTATCTATTAGATGTAAATTGTTTATATCTGCTTAACTCTACTATTGAACTCCATACAATTACGCAGTAGTAACTCCAAAAAAGTGTCAGAGGTGGATGTTCCCTAAATTAGTTTGCAAATAGTCAGTTTATGTGCATTCAGAAACCCCATAATGACCCATTTCCACCTTGGAAATGGTTTGTGAATTACCATTTTCATTATGATAATGAACTCGGGGAAATATATAAAATTCCAATATGCACTCCTTTTTGTCATTTACTTCTTAATTTTGTCGTGCACACACATACCATCATTAAGTGTTTAATAAGTAAGTGTTGTAACTGATGCTCCAAACAGCGACATATGCTGACACTTTCAGTATTTTTCTGTACAAGCAAAGTCAAAGCCAGTATGTGATTAGTGTCAAGTGTCGTGAATTAGTTCAGAGATCCCTTCTGGAACGAGCTGTCACAAAGCGGATATCTGTGTGTGTGGTGGTATAACAGCAAGGACATACAAAGAAAGCAAGCCCGCGATGCTGTGGGGGAGGGAAGATTAGAAAAGACAAGCAGGAAACGATTTTGAGTTGTCTCTGGGAGATTAAAAGGGCTCGTGTAACTGCTATCCCTGCAGATTTAATTTAACAAACAGAAAGCAGTGATTGTTTTCTTGCTGCTAGAGAAGCAACACTGTAATAATAAAAGTAATAACGACTCATGCAGAAACAGGAACGCAAGCTTCTCGGAAAAAGGGGAGACAGACAAAGACTTCCTTTAAGAATAAATAAATAATATCTAATTTGTATGCCACAAAATTCATCAACAGGGAAATGCTAAAATGATAAGCTTTCAGATCACAAATTGCAGTACATTCCATGCACAATACGTGTGGTGAAAGCTTCGTGATGCTAAAATACAGAAATGAATTATGGTTATAATAATCTCAGTTTACACTTAAACGTTCGAACTCTTTTCCCCCACAGCCCTGATAAACTTGAGATGTGATTTCTCCAGTGAAGGTTATTGTTGCACTTCTCATTTGCATTCCTGTTGGACCTGGCCCTTTTTGCAGGGTTATCCCCAAACATTTTGCCTTCTTCCTCCTATTTTTCCTGTTCTGTTTTTGTTGGATTTAGGACTCTGGGCACTTTACCGCTGCTAACCAGTGCTAAAGTGCATATTCTCTCCGTTGAAAATGTACTGGTGATTGATTTCTCCATGATTGGCATATCTGATTTACTAGTAAGTCCCTAGTACAGTGCACAGTGTGTGCCCAGGGCCTGTAAATCAAATTCTACCATTGGGCCTGTCACTAATTGTGCCCCCACATGAGAATCCCTGTAAATATGTCTCAGAACTGCCATTGCAGTGTCTGTGTGCAGTTTTGAACTGCCATCTTGACCTGCAAAGCGCACCCACATTTCTGGCCCAAACCGTCCTAAGGTCTGCCTAAGGTAGCCCCATGGGCAGGGTACAAGGTATTTAAAAGGTAGGACATTTAATGGTGTGTTTTACATGTTCTGATAGTGAAATACTGCTAACTTTGGTTTTCACTATTACAAGGTGTTAGAAACGGGGTCTTTGGTTGGCAGTCAGGTTACCCCCTGTCCAAGCAAGGACCCTCACTCTAGTCAGGGTAAAAGAGAATCAAACCTCAGCTAACCCCGCTCACCTCTTTGGTAGCTTGGCATGAGCACTAGGCTTAACTTCAGAGTCCTAGGTGTAAAGTATTTGTACCAACACAGACAGTTCTGTAATGAAAACACTACAAAATGACACAACACAGGTTTAGAAAAATAGAAAATATTTATCTAAACAAAACAAGATGAAAATGAAAAAAATCCACAATACACAAGTCAAGTTATCACTAAAAATGTAAAAAGAGTCTTCATGTAATTTTAAACACAATGCTAACGCTGTTAGCATGAAAATGTACCTTGGGTGCATCAAAAGTAACCCTGCACGGATGAGTGTGCGTCAAAAAGAGCTTGCGATGAGTCGATTTCACTCACAAGCTAGACCTTGCGACGTTTCTCCTTTAGCCAGAACAGCATGTGCATTGTTTCTTCTCTCCGCAGAAGAGTGATGCATCGATCGGGTCAGCACTCCCGGGTCCAGTCAGCCCTTGAGTTGTTTTTACACACCTAGCGGTGTTTGTGTCAGAAATCCAGCCGCACGATGATCTGAAAACCACACAGCATGGGTTGCGATCTCACCAGCCTCCGTCAGCGATGCTGTGAGTTGTTTCTCCTGCCCCGGGCATCGATCTTTTGGTCGCGTTGCAGACGAGCATCGATTTTCAGCCGGGAAGCCGGCGGCATGTCGATTTTTCAGCCGCAGATCGGAGTTGCGTCGATCTTTTTCCTGCACAGCATTCTGTGCGTGGATTTCTCACTCTTGGTCTGCCAGCTTCTCCCTTCAGGGTCCCAGGAACTGGATGGGCACCACTTGGCAGAGTAGGAGTCTCTCCAGAGTCTCCACGTGCTGGCAGAGAGAAGTCTTTGCTGTCCCTGAGACTTCAAATAACTGGAGGCAAGCTCTTAATCAAGCCCTTAGAGAGCTTCACAAGAAGGTAGGCAACACAAAGTCCAGTCTTTGTTCTCTAGTACAGGCAGAAGCAGCAAAAGCAGGATACCTCCACAAAGCACAGTCACAGGCAGGGCAGCTCTTCTTCCTCAGCTCTTCTCCAGGCAGAGGTTCCTCTTGGTTTCCAGAAGTGTTCTAAAGTCTGTGGTTTTGGGTGCCTTTCTTATCCCCATTTTCTCCTTTGAAGTAGGCCTACTTCAAAGCAAAGTCTCTCTTGATTGTGAAATCCTGCCTTGCCCAGGCCAGGCCCCAGACACTCACCAGGGGGTTGGAGACTACATTGTGTGAGGGTAGGCACAGCCCTTTCAGGTGTGAGTGACCACTCCTCTCCTCCCTCCTAGCACAGATGGCTCATCAGGAAATGCAGACTACACCCCAGGTCCCTTTGTGTCACTGTCTAGTGTGAGGTGCAACCAGCCCAACTGTCAAACTGACCCAGACAGGGAATCCACAAACAGGCAGAGTCACGGAAATGGTATAAGCAAGAAACTGCTCACTTTCTAGAAGTGGCATTTTCAAACACACAATCTTAAAATCAACTTTACTAAAAGATGTATTTTTAAATTGTGAGCTCGGAGACCCCAAACTCCACATGTCTATCCGCTCCCAAAGGGAATCTACACTTTAATCATATTTAAAGGTAGCCCCCATTTTAACCTATGAGAGGAACAGGCCTTGCAACAGTGAAAACAAATTTAGCAATATTTCACTGACAGGACATATAAAACACATCACTATATCTCCTACCTTAACCATTCACTGCACCCTGCCCTTGAGGCTACCTAGGGCCTACCTTAGGGGTGCCTTACATGTAAGAAAAGGGAAGGTTTAGGCCTGGCAAGTGGGTACACTTGCCACATCGAATTTACAGTTAAAACTGCACAAACAGACACTGCAGTGGCAGGTCTGAGACATGATTACAGAGCTACTTATATGGGTGGCACAAACAGTGCTGCAACCCCACTAGTAGCATTTGATTTACAGGCCCTGGGCACCTCTAGTGCAATTTACTAGGGACTTACTAGTAAATCAAATATGCCAATCATGGATAAGCCAATTACATACACATTTTATAAAGGAGTCCAGAACACATCAACAACCTGGGAAACAGAGGCAAAAAGTTAAGGGAGACAGTTGGGCTGTCTATGCATTCACTCTAGACAGTCATACAAAGGGAGCTGTGGTGTGCCCTGTATATCGTGAGTGGCCATCACCAAGCTGATGGGTCTTCCTGAGCTAGAGTAGTGTGAGAATCTGACACTTGCACTTGAGTAGGGCTGTGCCTGTCCTCACACAAAGCAGTCTCCAATCTCCTGTAGTGTGTCTGGAGCCAGGTCCATGAAAGGTAGGGTCTTGTGCTCTACAAAGACTTCTCTTTGAAGTTTGCCTACTTCAAAGACAGAAATGGGTATAATACTGGGCCCCTGACACTACATAGATAGAACCCTTCTGGACTGAGTATATTCTTCCAGGAAGAAGAGCTGGATGGTGAAGGAGGGACTGCCACTCTGTCTGTTCCTTTGTTGTGCTGGCCTGCTTCTTGCTGCTTCTGACCTGGGAGTGAAAAAGACTGGACCTGGTTTTCGACATCCAAGGGCTTGCACTAAGCGTGCCTCCTGTTAAGAAGTCTAAGGGACATCAATGACTTCATCTGCCAGTGCTGGGGATCTTCTGCTGAAAGTCCTGACTTGCCAAGTTGTGCTATCTCCAGTCCCTGGGCCCTTGGAAGTGCAAGCTGGTGACCTGAAGGAGAAAACCCATCCATCTACACACTGCGCCTGAAGAATAGACGCACCACCTGTCTCACAGCTGAGGAGAATAGATGCAGCACTTGCCTCATGGATGGAGAATTGAAGAAGCGCTTGCCCTGTGTATGGAGAATCGTTGCAACGCTTGTCTTGTTGCTGCAGAATCAATTCAGCACCTGTTTCACCAGGGTCCCATCAACACAGTGCATCTGGTTGTCCACACATCGCCCTGGGCATCAATTTCTCATTGACCCCACACCACAGTAAGGAAACAAGGTTGTCCAGAAATCAACGCATCGCCTTTCTTGCGAGGAAATTATCAACATATCAACTACACTGTCAGTAAGGAACCAACGCATCATCTCACCTGCAAGGAAAGAATCAACACATTACTTTCCCTGCACAGTAAGGAACCAACACATCACTTTGCTTTTCTGGCACCTCCCCTATGGCCTACATCATCTTTGTTTTTGACGCATCTCATGTACTGTGTACTAAAGAGATACATCCATTGATTCCTTTGGATTAAGACTTGCTTAAACTTTTAAAAAGTAATATCTTGATTTTGTATGTTGGAATTTTGTCATTTTGCTCTTGTTTTACTCAGATAAATATTGCCTATTTTTCTAAACTGATGTGGAGTACCCTTTGTAGTGTTTTCACTGTGTTACTGTGTGTGTGTGTGTGTGTACAAATTCTTAACACATTGCCTCTGAGATAAGCTGGACTGCTTGTGCCAAGCTACAAAGGGGGTGAGCAGAGGGTATCTTAGCTATGTGGCTCCCTTAACCTGACTAGAGTGAGGGTCTCTACTTGGACAGAGTGCAAACCACTGCCAAGTAGAGACCCCATTTCTAATAATTCTTCCTTACTCAAGTTGCAATATATGCATTACAATTTTCTTGATCTCACACGCACACAGAGATGTCAGTGATGGAGTTTGGGAATTTCAGATGCTATGATGAGATAAGTGAGTGCAATTCAATCTATGTGTCCTGAAATAAGTTCTCCTTGGTGGAAATGTGTAAGTCACAATGTCTTACTCAGTGTCTCACCTCCTTTGGTATGTGCCTCCGAAAATGAGCACTGAAAGTGCTACTTTCAAACCTGTCTCTCCCAAAATTTTAGACTGAGTAGTATCTTAAATAGTTTAAGGGCTGGAACTGCAAAATTTTACTACCATAAGAATTGGTAAATCGTTGCTTATCAATGGGACTTTGCAGGATTTTGCCTTATTTGGACAGAAAAGCAGCTGCATGTGTCAACACCTTTAAATCATCATAGGATTTTATTTGAATTTAAAAATAATTTGAAACATTCCATTGTATATACAATACGCATGTAAATGCATAAACTATTAATAAAATAGATAGAATGTGCAATTTTTACTTATTCAGTACTCACCGCAATCACTACACCTTCTCAAATAATCTACTTAATTTTGGGGATTAAAGTGCATTATGTAGTGAAGTGGAGTCACACTTTCAAGATACTTTAACATCTCTATTGTAAATACAGAGAAAGCTGTAACATAACACAAAGCAAAATAACAACACAACAAAAACAAAACAGGTGCAACAAAATAGTAAAAACTGAACTAACCACAGAAACTACAACACAACAATGTAATAATGCTGTATCAAATCACAGCATCATCTCAACAAAATGCAGCACAACAAATATGCAAAAATAATCTTGTCACATTACTACATTACTACTTCCACCAGTCTGCTTCTATAATGCAGTCATAAAAAGTGTTCGTATCAAGCCCTGCCTTACCACAAAGGACATGTAATATGTCTCTAATTATAAAGCCATTAGAATGTGTTATTTGTTCGAAGGCTAGGTGCTGGAACAATTGATGTAGCCTTTCTGAGCACACAACTCACCTCACAATGAGCCCCTTCATATTGCTCCTGACCAGTAACTGTGATTTCAAGTTTCCTGATAAAGTTCCAAAGATGGACCAGTCTTCGTTAGACCTCATGCTAATAAAGTTAGCATTCTTGCACAAAATCAAAATCATTTTTTATGTCAAGCTGCGTGTGATCAGCATAGAGGTATGCCTCTTTTTTTGCATCTGTGGTGTTTGAAGTTCATATATTTAGCTTGCACATTTCCTGAGTTAATGCATGAACTATAGAAAGTGCAAGTTGGAAACAGAAAGAGGACATCGCTCTGCTGTTGTTCATGCATTTTGTATATTACTTACAAGAAATTCTGTGGAAGGATTACTAAGATATAGTGCAGTGGTTCCCAACCTGTGGTCCGGGGACCCCTGGGGGTCTGGGAAGCCTCCTCAGGGGGTCCACAACTGCTTAGAAAATGAAATAATATTAACAGATTAGGTCCCCAGCTTTCAGTAATAACTCAATAGGGGGGTCCCTGGATTCTAATAAAGGTTTACTGGGGGTCCCCGGGCTCCAGTAATGATAAAGTGGGGGTCCATAAAATTCAAAAGGTTTGGAACCACTGATATAGTGTATTGACATAGCCAAAGGTGCTGTGCTGCATAGTACTAGGAGAAGAAAGCAGCACAAAGCCATATTTACTATATAAAGCTGGCTGCTGCCATTTCCCTATGCTGATGCACAAACTGGCTGCCAGAGCCCCCCACACACACCCACTCACACACCCACACACACGTGCACACACACACACCTTTGTGCCAAGTTCAAAGATGTGTGTATGATGTCAAGCATAGGTTTTGTATGGTTTACACCAGAAGGCTATCCTTCCAGTACAAAATTCTATGCACAGACAAACTTGGGAACATTTTGCCCATTTTATTTGTGCTATGTTGTGCAGCACACATGCAATATGTGAAATAAAATGAATTCTCCTACTTTGTGCCTGCCTCACAAAACCTGGTCTAATAATGTTGGTATATTCAGCTGTGCATCAAAGGTAGTGGGTGTTTACCACCAGACCCTTGGGATGCCCATGGAATTTGCTCTTATACAAGAGTAGTGCAAAGCAGCATACGTATGCTATAAAAAATACATTTTTACAGCACAAATAGCAGAAATATAGTTTTGCTCTTGAAAGTAAATACCATGTCAGACTTTGTTCCGGCTTTGTGTGACTTTGACATGGCATAAAGCCATGAAAAATAGGTATATGTACTAACACTAGACACCTCAAACACAAAACAAGCATTGGCAAAGCCAATGGGTGTCCCCTATGCAAGAGCTATTTTCTTTGCCAATGTGTTAGCCATGTTGTACACCAGTCTGGCAGCTGTTCAGAATGGCTAAATGTTAGTGGTGTATGGAATGGAATATCATAAAGTAGAGTGTTATGGAATAGAGAGGGATGTTATATAGTGGTGTAGAGTTGTTGAGTGCCATGGAGTGGTGTAGAGTTGAGTTCAGTAGCATGGAGTGAAGTCGAGTGGTATGCAGTGACATAGAATAGAGTGGCATACTATTGTGGAGTGTCGTGGACAGACTCATACAGTGGAAGGGAGTAGAGTGGAGGAAAGTGTCTAGAGAGTGTCAGAGTGGAGTAGACTGTCATAAAGTGTAGTGGCATAGAGTGCTGTGGAGTGGTGTAGAGCAGAGTGGAGTGGTGTAGAGGGAATTTTGTAGAGTGGAGTGGAATATTGTAGAGTGGTCTAGAGCAGAGTAGATTGTTGCAGAGTGGAGCAGCATAGAGTGGAGTAGTGTAGTAGAGTGGAATGGCATAGAGAGGGGTAGGACTGAGTAGAGTGTTGTAGAGTGGAGTGGCACAGAGTGTCAGAGTGGAGAGGCATAGAGTGGCATGGAGGGGATTGGCATACAGTGGAGTATGGGAGTGGTATGTAGTGGAGCAGTGGAGTGAAGTAGAGCGGAATAGTATGTCATAGAATAGAGTGGAGTAAAGTGGCATGGGGTGGTATAGAGGGGGTTGTGTAGAGCAACATAGAGTAGAGTAGTGTTATAGAGTGGCATAGGGTGGAGTAGAGTGGCCTAGAATGAAGTGCCATACAGTATAATGGTGCAAAGTAGATTGACATAGAGTGCAGTGTCTTAGAGTGCATTGTTTTTTAATAAAGTGGTGTAGAATGTGTTGGTGTACAGTGCAGTGGCATAGAGTAGAGTGGTGTAGAGTGAAGTGGTGCAGCTTAGTTTGCAGTGGTGTAGAGTGCAATGGCCTAGAGTGGAGTGGCGCAGGGTGGAGTAGAGAGGAATAGAGTGCAGTGGCATAGAGTAGGTTGTTTCAGAATAGAGTGAAGTGGTGCAGGGTAAAGTGGAGTGGTGCAGGATAGAGTGCAGAGGTGTAGAGTAGAGTGGCATAGAGTGCAGTGCCATAGAGTCACCTAGAGTGCAGTGGATTGGAGTGTAGTGGTGCAGAATGGATTAGAGTGGAGTGGAGTGCATTGGTGTGGGAATGAGTGAAACAGAGAAGAGTGCAGTGGCATAGAGTGTAGTGGTGCAATTTAGCATAGAGTTCAGTGGTGGAGAGTGCAGCCTTGCAGAGTAGAATGTCTTGGAGTGCAGTGGTGCACAGTGCTTTGGTGTAGAGTGCAGAGTTGTAGAGTAGAGTATTGCAGAGTAAAGTGCTGTAGAAATCAGTGGTGTTCAGTATAGAGGTACAGAATAGACTTGGCATAGAGTGGCATAGTGTGCAGTGGCAGAGAGTGCAGTCTTGCAGAGTAGAGTGTCTTAGAATACAGTGGTGTATAGTTATTTGGCATTGACTGTAGTGGCATAGCGTGTTGCAGAGTAGAGTGCTGCAAAAAGCAGTGACATACAGTACAGTGTTGCAGAATAGAAGAGTGGTGTAGAGTGCAGTGACATAGAGTGCAATAGTTTAGAGTGGCATAGCATGTCGTGGTGTAGAGTTTAGTGGTGCACAGTAGTTGGCATAAAGTGCAGTGACGTAGAGTACATTGGTTTTGAGTAAAGTGGTGCAGATTACCTTGGGTGGAGTGCAGTGCTTTAGAGTAGAGTGGTGTAGAGCATAGAGTAAAGTGGTGTAGAGTGGCACAGCATAGAATAGAGTGGCATATAGTGCAGTGGTGTAGAGTATATTGTTTCAGAGTAGAGTGAAGTGGCATAGAGTGGAGTGTTGCAGGGTAGAGTGGAGTGGCATATAGTAGTGACGTAGAGTGCACTGCTATAAAGTGGAGTGGTGCAGAGCAGAGTGTAGTGACAGACTCAAGTGGTATACAGTGCAGTGGCAAAGAGTAAAGTTGAGTACAGTAGATTAAAATGGTGTAGAGTGCAATGGCATACAATAGCATAGAGTAGAGTGATGTAGTGGCATAGAGTGCAGTGGTGTAGAGTGGCCAAAAATTAAATGGCAGAGTAGAGTGTTATAGAGTGCAGTGGTGTGGGGTAGGGTGGCTTAAAGTACAGTGGCATAGAGTGCAGTGGCATAGAGTACAGTAGTGCAGAGTAGAATATAGTGGCAATGAGTTGAGTGGCTTAGAGTGCACTGGCATACAATGCAGTGGCATACAGTGCACTGGCAAACAGTAGAGTTTTGCAGAGTGGTGTATAGTGATGTACACCACCGTGGCATTGAGTGTATTGGTTTTGAGTAAAGTGGTGTAGAGTGCATTGGCATAGAGTGCATTAGACTAGAGAGGAGTGACATAGAGTGGAATAGTCCAGAGTGGAATACAGTGGCATAGAGTGCAGTGACAGAGTAGAATGTTTCAGAGTAGATTGAAGCAGATTAGAGTGCAGTGGTTTAGAGTAGAGTGCCATTGAATGCAGTATCATAGAGTGCAGTAGTGCATAGTAGATTAAAGTGGCTTAGTGTGGATTGGTGTAAAGTGCAGTGGTGTAGAGTGGGGTGGTGTAGAATGGAGTGGTGCAGAGCACAATGCAGTGGCATACATTGGAGTGGTGCAGAGTCGAGTGGCGTAGAGTGTAGTGGCAAAGAGTGCATTATCATAGAGTAGCGAAGAGACAAGTGGTGCAGAGTAGACTGCAGTGAAGTAGAGTGAAGTGGCATAGAGTAGAGTCGCATAGAGTTCAGATGCAGAGAGTGCAATGTTGCAGACTAGACTGTCATACAATGCAGTGGAGTGGTAGAGAGTAGAGTGGTATGTTATAGAGTGTAGTGGTGCAGAGTAGATTGGCATGAAGTGCAGTGCCTGAGAGTGCATTGTTTTTAAGTAAAGTGGTATAGAGTGTATTCGCATAGAGTGCAGTGGTACAGGGTAGACTGCAGTGTTTTACAGTGGAGTGGTGCAAAGCAGATTGTTTCAGAGTACAGTGAAGTGTCATTGAGTGGAATGGTTCAGAGTAGAGTGGAGTGGTGGAGTGTGGAGTGCATTGGCTTAGAGTGTGGTGTTGCAGAGTAGAGTGGCAGTACACCTCAATTAAAAATAAATATTTTATATTGTCAAAAAGTATTTTGCCTTAGATTTAAACGATTAGCAAAACGAGTCATCTAACACTGCATTTCATTTCATTGAATTACTTTCCTATTAATAACCACATATTCCTAATTACATTTTTCCCAATGAACCCCTCCCCCCGTGCATCTCACTATTCGACAGTCGCTTTTTGCCCAAGTGGAGTGAAATACTCCTGCACATCGTGCTGTGAAAACGCACAATACACATTCTAGTACCACATTTGTTTAAACGTGCCCTTTTCCAGAAGATGCTTACAATTTTACTATTTTTCAGTGCCACTTCAGTAAATATTTCATACAATTGCCGTTTCCTGTTCTCTCGATATTATGCCAGAAAGCAACTGGAGATGTATTTTAAAATAAAACAAAATCAATAGATGATGTTGGCTTGGGGCAGGGCATATTCTCGCCTTGTATTTAACTGCTGTATGTATGACATGCAATGATATTTTGCAACACTTTCAACTTCAATTTGTATATGATCTATTATAATACTTTCTTCACTTGCAGTTTTTGCTCGACTCAATGGAAGAGACATTTAGAAATAGTTCCAGTGGAGAAAATTAGACAAGGTGATCAACCAAATATGTTTTTAAATCAGTGACCAAGAACAGCATAAAGATCCCCATAAGCAATACATCTTGCTTAACTTCAGGCCATATAGTTCGAGCTCCCAACTGAATAATTTGCTCGAAAAGACAACACACTTTTGCCATGACTGATAATAAACACTGGAAAAGTCAATCAGTCCTGGCTCTAAAATGGTTAGCTTTTAGTTTTGCCACTCCTGTTTTGCAATCGCGTGCCTGAAGTCGCAAACTAAGCATACATGCCAATTTCGGAATGGAATTTCTACTGAAGAAAACCCATTCCAAGACGACTGCAGGTGACACGATGAGCGTGTGGACTCCCATTTTAGATTGTTAAAATAAAATATACAAAACTTTTAAAAGGGTAATGTGAAGTCCAATATATATATATATATATATGTATTATGCAATTATGCATTAAAGGAAGAGGTCTGTCCTGAAGAGAGTGCAACTCATGTTTCAGTTGTGGGCAGCAACCGAGTGGAGTAAGCATTGAGCGACGTGGTCCAGCCAAGTGGGTGCCGCACCTTGGGGAGAAAAAACACACACACACACACATGAATATGTGTGTGTGTATGTTTGTGTGTGTGTATCTCTCTCTCTCTATATATATATATATATTAAAACGGTCCACTGACTGTTACACTTTTCAATGCCGGTGCTCCCACGAGGTTGGACCAACTCAATAATAATTTTATCAAAAAGCGGGGCGCACTCCGTAGCAGAACAATGCTGCCCCCGGTCGATCTCAGCTCCAGAGACCCCATCTTCTGGGTGCCTCACAGAGCACCCAGTGTGCAATCGAAATGCAGGGGGAGTGTGAAGACCCCCGTGGTCCTAGCCCGCTTCAAGCCTCTTGCTGTCACAGACAGGGAGCTGTTAAGAATGCAGCTTCCTCTCTGTGACAGCAATTGTTTCCTCTGCATTTATGCAGGCAGGGAAATAGAGGAAACCTCCGCTTCCAGCAAACAAGAACTGTCTGATAAAGCTCCCGCCAAATCAGAGCAAACAGCTATGTCCCAAGAGTGGGAACCCTGTGACACAGCAGGAACTGGCTCTGTGTGGTGGTGTTCCCCAGGACCATGTATGGCTTCGTGAGGGGGGCTGTGTGGCCCTCCTCCAATATTGTATTTGTTGTACATGGCCCCCTCATGTAATTCAATATTTGCCCCATGGAGGTGGTGGTCCCCGGGGCTGCCAGGGGCCTTGCAGCATCCCTGCATCTAATTAAATGTTTGCCCCAGAGAGATCGTGTTTCCTGGAGATGCAAGGGGGCTGCATGGCTGCCCCCCGATGTAATTCAGTGTTTGTCCCGGGGAGGTGGTGGTCCCCAGTGCATGGGGTGGTCTGCAGGACCCCCCTATTATAATTAATCCATTTTGCCCTGGAGAGGTGGCGGTAACCAGGGCACATTAAGCTAAAGTCCAGGGGAGGTGGCAGTCCTTTGGGCGTAAGCCAAGGAGTGGGGCTCTGTGTGCCTCCTCTTTTATTTGTACATGCCCCCGGGACCTGACCCACATGGGAGGTTTAGTAAAACGAGCACAGGAGACTGAGCTTGTTTTTCATTTACTGCAGATTCCCAATCCCATTGAGAATTTGGGGTAAAAATGTGTTTTCAAAAATGTTTTTATGGCCTAGGAGGTCCCTCTGGGATCCCAGCATCAGAGCATAGGAGTCAGGGTGTCCCTGCCCCGGTCCCTTTTCTCATTTTTTATCTTTTTTTTCTGGGACTCGGCTTAAGCTGACTCCGAAGATGGCTGCCAGCACTTCCTTGTTGCAGTGTTGGCAGCCAATCAGATCTCAACATGAGATCGGGAGGGTTTGCCGAGCCTTTGTGTCCCTATAGATACAAATTTAGTTTTTCTTTAATATTTAAAAAATTAGTGAATCACAAAAATGTCACTTTCTGGACCAAGACATAGCTTTCAGCCAAATTTAGTGTAAATCCATCCAGTGGTTTGGCCGCTATTCCTGTTCAAAATCCCTATGGAAATGAATATGGAGAAAAACATGCTTTGAAGCCCTCCTTATTTCTTGGCCCCCACTTGACTGATCACCCCAAAACTTTCCAGACAGCAGCTGATGTGAGCGTTGTATTTTTTGGAAAAGTTCTTAAAGATTTGTCAACCGGCCCCAAAGATATAGGCAAGTAAATAAACATTTTTACTGTAGAAACTAGGTCCTAACTATAACTATCTACTGGTGACTGCCACTAGACAATAAATATGTAAGTATAGATATTTTTTGGTAACAGCAAAATCCAAGGCTTGCAATTTTTATTGAATAAATATATTTTTTATACATTTTAAAAATTCTATATCACAAATGTCTTAAAAAAAAAATGTAATGGTTACTAAAATAATTAAAGCAAGTTTATTTACTTTGTTTGAATATTTTTTGGAACCGCGGATCGTCCGTGGGTCCCAAAAGCACGATGGGACTAAAAGACTCTATGGTTTCTAACTCCGATTAAGTAATTGGAAAGAATCTGTGAATTTGGATTCACAGATGAATCAAAAAGTAAAAAAATAATTAAAGTTTACACGACCCTCTAATTTTATTAATGCATCAGTGTGAGCATAATAAAGAGTATGTTTGCGGCACTATATATATGATTTTGATGACACTTACTTGATTTACGTGTTTCGCAAATCCGTGAATTAGCAACCATGCATGTTAATTTCTTTTTCTTTGCATCCAAGCACCTCAAAAATGTTTTTGAGTTTTAAAGCCTGAGTCTTTTTTTTATTCATAATGTTTTTAGGTGCCTAAAAAAATACTTCAACAAAAATGTTCAAAACTGGTTCGAAAAATACAAAAGAAAAACCTGGTTCTTTTTAGAACCACTTTACCCAGTCAAAAAAAGGGCTAACTTTGTGTTTTTAATTTTTGGATATTTATATATATGTGTGTGTGTGTGTGTGTGTGTGTGTATATATATATAGATATTTTCTATAAGTGAGTAATGGGTGTGTTAGTGGATGTATGAGAGTATGCCTGGGTGTGTCAGTGTCTGCATTGGTGTGCACCTGGCTGTGTCAGTGTATGTAGTGGTGAGTGTATGGGGATGTCAGTTTCTGTATAAGTGTCTGCCTGGTTGCGTGATATGTTGTATGAGTGTATACCTGAGTGTCTCAGTGTGTAGATGAATGTGTGTCTGGGTGTGTCAGTGGCTGCATTAGTGTTTGACTGGGTGTGTCAGAAATAGCTACTTTTATGTATATTATATTTGAACAGCAGAACACTGTTGAAAGAATAAATACTGATGCAGCTGAAAGAAAGCAAGCAAAATACTTGAAGGGTCTTGAAGCCAGTAATGCAATCCTATGTAGAAAACCACATGTATTCCATGTGGTATTCAACAGTGATTCACAGTGCCAGTTTACAGGAGTTAAGGTAGGTATGGGGCACTGTCCTAGGCAGCACCAAAAAGTAAACCTCGAGGAGCTCTGGGGCATCCGGGTGCAGAGGTGCTTTACGATGTTGGGTGCCCTATTGGTTCCAATGGGAAACAGTCCTGGGGAAAAGAAGCTGTAGGTGAGGACGGGGTGGGCCAGTCCGACTGAAAAAAAAGAAGGCTCAGGGACATAGTGACACCCTTAGTGCTCAGTCATGGGTTGAGCGGGTGCCACAAAAAGGCTGTCGCACAGGGTGCCACTATCCCTAAAGCAGTGGTGCTTTCCGGGGGAAGGTTTTTGTCAGTCTAGCGTCATCAAGTTTCTTCTTGCGTACCTGCAGAGTGCAGGGAAGTAGCTCCGCTACTCCAGGGGAGATCCTGGTGCTTTTGAAAGTGGAGGCCATCCACCTAGGCTTCTGGAGGCAGAGCAGCTGCAGAACCAGTCACCTTTAGCGCAATTATCAAGGACTGCAGGCAGGCTGGCAGGGTCTGGGGCTTGTCAGTAGCTGCTCCTCTGTTCTTGCTATTCACGACTCTTCGGTGTCCTTCTTCTTCTTCTTCGGTCTAGTGAATCTGTCTTCTAGTGTCTGGAGCCCTGTAATTACTCAATTCAGGGGCATTTAGAGATGTGTAGAGTAGTAGCCAATGGACTACTTACCCATGGGGTGTCTGCACCCCCTGCATGACACTTCCTGTGAGGAGTGGGGATATTGCTATGCCAGAAGGCATAGTTACAGTCAAAAACAAGATGGTGGAAACCTTCCTCGAGTGTCCACCTCGAGTAGCCCACCTCAGGGGTGTGGTTAGCCCATAGGTGGCATACGCCTACTGACTAACTTATTTTTTCCACCTGTCTTGGTGCCAAATGGGCCTCAGGGCAAGGCGTGGCAACACCCAGGTCTGGGGAAGTAGGTGGGGTTGTATACCAAAGGCAGCAAGGCCTTTGAAGCGCCTGGCCTTGGTATGTAGATCTGCTAGCCTTCCTGCTGGAGTGGGTGACCGTAACCCTCTCTGGAACGGCCTTTGTTTCTGACCTCTAAGGATGTGGGCTTTCACCTCCAGTGCGGCAGAAGCCTGTGTATGGTGGCAGGCTGGTCGAGACCAGTCAGACAACACACTCAGAGACTAGTAGAGTCCAGGGCACTCCCAAGGTGCCCTCTGGGTGTATGTCATGATAAATATGAGTCTGGCATTAGCCTGGATTTATTGTGTGAGGTGTTTGATACCAAACACCATAAGGTTCAGTGAAGTTATTTTGTGATTGGGTCACTCGTGATGACGAGTGTCCAGCACATAGTTAAAAGTGACTTCCATGTTAACTTGCAATGCTCAGCAATGGTGCTGGGCATCACAGGGGCATATCTGCTCATGCAAAGATGACCATACATCAAATATAACGCATCCTGCCTTAGGGCTCCAAGGCTTGCTGAAAGGGTGGCTTACATATACTTAGATGCAGTGATGGTAACATGGCACACGATGGGTGTGCCATGTTTTGTTTTCATCTGGCTTGCACCAGAACACGCAGATGCAATAACAGCTCATTTTTAGGGGGAGTCCCGGAAGGTGGCACAATACGTGCTGCATCCATTAAAACCCTCTCCTCTACCCATGCCCTTGGTACCAGGGCTACCACTTACTAGGGACTTACACAGGTAGAGGAGTGTGCCAATTGTACGCATTGTTACCTGTTTTTAGGGAAAGAACACTGGCACTGGAGATCTGTTTAGCAGGGACCCAGTGGACCTCAGTTGAAAAATCTCAGTACCAATGAGCAAAAAGTGGGGTGACCATGTCAAAAAGGGCATTTTCCTACAATGTAGATGTCAGTTTTTGCATCAGTATCTGGCTGGTTGTGTGATAGGTTGTATGAGTGTATGCCTGGTTTTCTCAGTGTATGCACAAGTGTGTGCCTGGGTGTATCAGTGGCTGCATTATTGTTTGGCTGTGTGTGCCAGTGTCTGCAATGGTATATGCCTAAGTATGTTAGTGTATGCATCAAGTGTGTGCCTGGTTGTGTCAGTGACTGCATTTGTGTTTGGCTGGGTGTGTCAGTGTCTGCAGTGGTATATGCTGGGTGTCTCAGTGTGTGCCTGAGTGTGTTAGTATATGCATCAGTGTGTGCCTGGATGTGTAAGTGTATGCATCATTGTGTGCCTGGGTGTGTTATTGGATGCATTAGTTTTGGCTGGCGGTGTCAGTGTCTGCATCACTATGTGCATAGGTATCAGTGTCTGCATTGATGTGTACCTGGGAGTGTCAGTGGCTACATTAGTGTTTAGTGAGTGTGTTAGTGTTTGAATCAGTTTGTCCTGGGCGTGTCAGTGTATGCATCAGTGTGTGCATTGGTTTGTTAGTGTAAGCATCAATGTGTGTCTTGGTGTGTTATTGAATGCATTAGTGTTTGGCTGGGTGTCTCAGTGTAGGCATCGGCATATGCATGGGTGTGTTCTTGTATGCATCAATGTGTGCCTAGGTGTGTTAGTGTATGGATCAGTGTGTGCCTGGGTATGTTATTGGGTACATTAATATTTGGGTGGGTATGTCAGTGTCTACAGTAGTCTATGCTTGGGTGTGTCACTGTATTCATAACTGTGTGTCTAGGTGTCTCAGTAGCTGCATTAGTGTATGGCTACTTGAGTCAGTGTCTGCATCGGTGTGTGCATGGTGTGTAAGTGTCTGCATCGGTGTGTGCATTGGTTTGTCAGTGGCTGCATTAGTGTTTGTCTCGGTTTGCCAGTGTTTGCATTGGTAGATGCCTGGGCGTGTCAGTGCATGCATCAGTGTGTGCCTAGGTGTGTTAGTGTATGCATCACTGTGTGCCTGGGTGTGTTATTGGACACATTAGTGTTTGGCAGGGTGTGAAAGTGTCTGCATCGGTGTGCTCTTGGGTGTCAGTGACTGTATCGGTGTGTGACTGGGTGTGTCAGTAGCTGTACCAGCATGTAGATAGATGTGTGAGTGGCTGTATCAGTGTGTGTCTAGGTGTCTGAGCGGCTATATCACTGTCTGCCTCAGCGTGTACCCTGAGTATGTAACTTTGTTGAACAACACTGAATTGTATAAAAATAAATAACATAAATATGTTAATTTTACACTTTGTAAAATAACACAAGGGCCAGATGTACGAAGCCTTTTGCATGTCGCAAACTACGAAAAACGCAGTTTGCGGCATGCAAAAGGCCGAACGCGATGCTCATTCCCAAATTGCAAGTCGGTTCCCTTCCTATTTGCGACCGCATCGCCATTCAGACTTGCTTTGTGACCGCAAATGTGGTCGCAAACCAACTCGCAGTTACCACCAGTGTCACACTGGTGGTAACTCATTCGCAAAAGGGAAGGGGTCCCCATTGTGAATGTCGAAAAAAATATTTTTTCAGAGCAGGCAGTGGTCCTTTAAGGAAAACGGGCTGCAAAATGAAAAAAAAACTGCTTTATTTACAAAGCAGTCACAGACATGGAGGCCTGCTGACTACAGCAGGCCACCATCCCTGTGAAGGCAGGGACTCGCTATGGGGTCGCAAACTGCGACCCACCTCATGAATATTGATGAGATGGGTCTTTGCGACCCTATAGCGAGTCGCAGAAGGTGTCTGAGACACCTTTCTGCATCCAATTTTGCGAGTTGCAAATTGCGAGTCGGTCAGACTCGCAATTTGCAAGTCGCAAAATTGGAGTATCCTACATCTGGCCCCAAATGTTCAATTTCTGCAATACATAAGTTCATAATATTAACAAAACAGTGCAAATTTCTTAAGCTGTATTGCAATCATACATTAATTTTAAACATTTCGTTTTCTCTTTTTTATTTTTCTCAGGTTCTATACTTATACACCATAAATTATGTACTAAATGAAGTATCAACATTGAACAGTGGGTAAAAAAAAAATCATATAGGCCCTCATTCCGACTCTGGCGGGCGGCGGTAGCCACCCGGCAGGCGGGAACCGTCATTTGGCCGCCATGCAGCCAAAATACCGCTTCCCGCATTCGGACATTCCCGCTGGGCCGGCGGGCGCTAACCAAGTTAGCGCCGGCCGGCCCAGCGGGAATGGGGGCCGCAACACAGGAGCCGGCTCCGAATGGAGCCGGCGGTGTTGCGGCGGTGCGACGGGTGCAGTTGCACCCGTCACGCTTTTCACTGTCTGCTAGGCAGACAGTGAAAAGCTTCATGGGGCCCTGTTAGGGGGCCCCTGCACTGCCCATGCCCAGTGGCATTGGCAGTGCAGGGGCCCCCAGGGTCCCAAGACACCCGTTCCCGCCAGCCTCTTCCTGGCGGTGACAACCGCCAGAAACAGGCTGGTGGGAAGGGGGTCAGAATCCCCATGGCAGCGCTGCTTGCAGCGCTGCCCTGGCGGATTCGCCCAGCCGGGGGAAAACCGGCGGGAAACCGCCGGTCCCGGTTTTCTGACCGCGGCTTTACCACCGCGGTCAGAATGGGCATGGAAGCACCGCCAGCCTGTTGGCGGTGCTTCCGTCATTCGCGACAAAGACCGCCAGGGTCAGAATGACCCCCATAGTGTTAGAAATGGGGTCTATGGTTGGCAGTCACTCTAGTCAGGGTAAGGGAGATACACAGCTCAGATAATCCCTGCTCATCCCCTTGGTATAAATATTAACATCTCAAACTTCTTCTGGAATTGAAAGCAATTCTAACTTATTATGTACTGATCTGGCAGGCATTTTATTATCCTCTAACTTATCATAGCAATACTTACATACAATCTGACTTGTTGACAAATCAAAGTGTACCTCCACAAATAAACATACAGAAAATTCTTGCCACTTATCTCTGTTCCCTTGTTTATTTTTTGAGTTAAAACAACATTTTGAGTTTGGCTTTTGTAGTGAGTGCACTGACAACAGATACAAACACAGTTTGGTTTCTCAGAAGAAACTGCAATAAACTTTGCAATATCTTGTGTAAAGTTATCATTACTAATACCTGTGTTCTGTTCATCTACGCCCGCACATACCAACACCTCATTTTCCCTAGACTGCTCTTCAGGACCAAAGCAACGTAACTGAACATCTTCACAAATTTTTTCTACCTCTGATTGTGCACCATACAAAAGAGCTTTATTCATTTCTCCTAAACATAAGGCAGGGCGTTTTACAAAGTAAAGTCTTCTAACTAAACATTCTGAAGTGAGGAAGGGTGCTTGTGCACACTTTCTTGGATACACACACTAGTGAATGTCCTTTTAAATTAGTATATTTTCTCACTTTGCATGGATCTTATCCTTTCATAATTGCAATTTTCCCCTTCACACTTCCATCTGGAAATTGACGTAAAAACTTTTTCAATTTATCAATTGATTTCTGCCAAACACTACACATATATCTACAATTTTATTTATTTAAAGGAGCATATCTGTGTTTTCCTTGTACCCCCCTAGCTGTCTCTTCCTCTACATTTCTAGGAACCATCCCCTCTTTCACAATAAGAATACCTCTTTTACCTCATACCGTCAACCAGGTGCTTCAACTGCATGCACTAATGTGTTCAGTTGGAAGTAGCTTTCTTTATTAAAGGTAGGCCCAGTGCTAAACATATGCTGTCATTATCCTCTGAAAATTGTACATAAATGATTTCTAATTACAAGTCTTTTTTGGCTTCTCTTCATAGACAACAATATTTTATCCAGTGTTCTCATTCTGTTCATTATCAAAATAAATAGTTTCTGCCTCAGAGCAAATGCTTTATCAACTACAGCCTCAATATGTTGTTTTTGTTTGACAGCTTCCCTTCTCCTTTTATACTACCTCATAGTTTGTGCCAAATTCTGTATTGCCCTACTATGAAAGATTCTCACTTGTATTTCCTTAAATGGTTTATATGTTCTTCTCAAAGTATCTGTTTTCTCATAAGATTTATTAGTTTTAATGTTGCTTACTCCATCTTGTTTCTTAGCTGATTATAAACCCCACTTTTTATTTGCTTCTTTTTTCACATTTTGCAGTTTTCCACATACTGTTTTAAGAAACATCTCAGTTTTCATACCAGAAGCTCTTTTCTCTTTAAGCACATTCTCTGGCTAATGTCCCTTCTCACTCTGAGTTTTAAGGAGATAGTATTCTTTCTTGTTTTTGTCTTTTACGGCATTGTAAATCTTTCTTTGTAAATACAAGTAGATGTCTGAAAACCAAAACAAAACAATACATTGAGCTTTAGATTACATACTATTAAATTACAAAGTTTAAGCAATTAAGTAACTACATTAATAGTTATATCACTATGTAACAGCCACTCTAAGGGCCTCATTTACAAGGATTTTGCGCCGCCTTAGCGTCATTAATTTTTCTGCTAAGGCTGCGCGAAACAGTCCTCTACCCCACATCATATTTACAAACTAGTGCAATGGCACCATTGTGCCAGTTTGTAAAGCCTTTCACCACATTATACCTGGGCCAGGCATAATGTGTGCGAGGTAGGCGTTAACCCGTAAAAAGCCCCACAGAAATGGCACAGTGAAATCTACAAGATTTCACTGCTCCATGCTGCACCAGCATATCATCATTTTTTAACGCCTGCCCAGGGCAGGTATTAAAAGTGATACTGTGCTGTTGTCATGGGGACTGTATCAGCCTCTGCCTGAGTGTGTCAGTGGCTGTATCAGTGTGTGCCTGGGTGTGTTATTGTCTGCATCAGAGTGTTCCTGTGTGTCAGTGGCTGTATTAGTGTTTAGCTAAGTGTGTCAGTGTCTGTGTCAGTGTGTGCACGGGTGTGTCAGTGGCTGCATTAGTATTTAGCTGGGTTTGTCAGTGACTGTATTGGTGTGGGCATGCATGTGTCAATGACTGCATTAGTGGTTGGCTGGGTGCATTATTGTGTGTGTCTCAGTCTGTGCCTGGGTGTGTAAGTAGCTGTATTAGTGTTTGGCTGGGTGAGTCAGTGGCTGTGTCAGTGTGTGCCTGAGTGTGTCAGTGACGACATCGGAGTGTCCCTGTGAGTCAGTGGTTTCATTCGTATTTGGCTGAGTGTGTCAGTGTCTGCATCAGTGTGCATCTGGGTGTGTCAGTGGCTGCATTAGAGTTTGGCTGACTGTGTCAGTGTCTGCATCAGTATGTGCATGGGTGTATCAGTGCTGCATTAGTGCGTGGCTGGGTCTGTTAGTGTATTTTTCAGAGTATGCCTTGGTGTGTAAGTAGCTGCATTAGTGATTGTCTGGCCATTTCAGTGCCTGTATCAGTGTGTGCCTCGGTGTGTTAGTGCCTGCATTGGAGTGTGTCTGTGTGTCAGTGGCTGTATTAGTGTTTGACTCAGTGTGTCAGTGTCTGCATCAGTGTATGCATGGGTGTGTCAGTGTCTGAATAAGTGTTTGACTGGGTGTATCATTGTATCAGTGTGTGCACTGGTGTGTCAGTGGCTGTATTGGTGTGTGCCTGAATGTGTCAGTGTCAGCGTTAGAGTCAATGAGTATGTTAGTGAATGTCTAGGTGATTAAATGGGTGTGTGAATAGTTTTGCTAGTGTCTTTCTCAGTGTCAGGTACTGTCTACATATACCACTTTTGGGTCCATAAGTGCTTTTATGAGACTATAACTGGGTCTATAAGTGCAGAGGTTATGAAGTGTGTAACATTTTTTGCGCCGCATTTGCATAATTTTTTCTACGCAAATTTGGCACAAACCTAACTCCATATTTATATTTTGATGTTAGACATGTCTAATCTCAAAATATAGGAGTTTGCACCATTTTTTGGATGCGTGAACCTACCTTGCATCAATGAGATGCAAGGGAGGTGTTCCCATCCAAAAAAAAGTGCTGTGCCCATGGCCCCATATTTATCCCCAGTGCCAAAATGACGCACGGGTGGGAGAAGGGGCTAAATAATGGTGTTAAGCTTGCTTAGCACCATTGTTTAATGCCTGGGTCAGACCAGGTGTTAGGGGACCTGTAGACCCATTTCCATGGCCAAACACCATGGAATGGGTCCAGAGGTGCCCTCCTCAAGCCCCAGGAACACCCTCACCCCCACCGTAGGGACATCAGAGGATGGGGGACCCCATCCCCGGTAAGTCCAGATAAGTATTTCTTTTTTAAAAAAAATTGCCATCAGGGGCCCTAACTTTGGGCCCCCTGCATGGCACAGGGTGCAATGGCCCTACCCAGGGGCCACTTGTCTCCTATGCTGGCTATTGGGGTGGTAGGGATGACTCCTTTCTTTCTAAGACAGGAGTCATTTTTTCAGTGGTTGTGTGCCAGGAAATGGCGCTAGTCTGGTTAGAGGATTTTTTTGCCTCTAACCAGGCTAGAGTAATTTTCTGATGCACAACCCCCTCCTTCCCTACTTGGGTAACGTCTTTTTTAAAGATGCTAGCAGAAGTTTAGTGGCGGCTTGCACCAGTCAATAAATATGGGGCTCATCTGGCATTGTGAAATGACGCAAGCCAGTGCTAAACTTTCTGCTGCGAAACTGCGGTAGCGCAGTTTTGCAGCAAAAAGTATAAATACGGGCCCAAGTTTGAAACATTCTCTCCTAGCACCAGGTAAAAAGTTCAGAACACTTTCTGAGAGCAGCATACTAGCTTCAAAACCAATTGTAGCATGTGTGGTTTAGTTTCTGGAACTATAACCATATCCTAAACACCATTACTGTTATGCAATTTCTCTAATGTAAAGTCAATCATATATGCACTTAATTTTTGTCTCAGTATCACTACCTAGATGTAGCCATCCGCATACCTACACCGTCCAATCAAAAATGATCTTTTAAATTTTAGGTGCTACTCTCCATTTTAACTGCCTTTCATTTTAAATCGGTCTCATTCAGCTTTCTACTGTCTGCTACTCCAGCTTCTACCCAAAATGTTCAGTGTGTGGATTGTGGATCATAGTTTTGCATCTTGGGCCTGAGAGAGCGCTAGAAACAGTGGCATTGACAAAGGCTTGTGTTTGCCTAATGTGGATATTACTTAGGTTGGCCAGAGAGGGTTAAAGTGGCATTAATTGCTGCCTTTGGTTGAACGCATTATGGATTGCCAACATCCAGACCTCATGATTGTGCACTGTGGTGGCAATAACCTATTCACAATTACTGAGGTACGACTGGAAATCTTAATGAAGAATACCTTTGTTAAATTAATGGCATTTCCCCCACACATTGCATTGGTGTTCTCTAACATTTGCCAAAGGCAGAAGTCTAAGTGGTCAACTGAATTCAGTCCACAAAGAGAAAAATCCAGGATACCTGTGAATAAAACTGTTTCTGCATTCCTCAGAGACCACAACATGGGCTCTATATACCACAACAATTTACACTTTGATAGGGACGAAATATATAGAAATGATGGAGTTCTTTTTACAGAGAAAGGCAACAGGGTGTTCCTCAAGAACTTGAAAGACTGCATCCTGTTTTATGCGTAGTTATCATCTACACATTATAGACACATAGGCTCTTCTCAGAGCCAATCCTTTTACGAAACACAGATTTCTTTATTTTTCACTTCCTATTTTTTAAACCTCATGTTGATTTGTGGATCTATCATGGATTCGCAAACCAAACACACTCACACAATATACACCAGCAACACCAAAGGATGTGTCAGTGGATGTTTCAGTGGTTTTATCAGTGTGTGAGTGTGTCTGTCAGTGGATCTGTATGTCTGTCAGTGGGTGCGTGAGTGTCTGCGTGGGTTTGTGAGTGGGTGTATGGGTCTGTGAGTGAGAATGTGTCTGAGTAGCTCTGTGAGTGGGTATGTGAGGGTTTCAGTAGATCTGTGAGTGAGTGTTTGAGTGTGTGAGTGGGTCTTAGAGTAGGTGTGTGAGTGCTTTGTTGGGTGAGTGGGGGGGTTTGTGAGTGGGTGTTAGAGTGTCTGTGAGGGTCTGTGAGTGGGTGTGTAAATGGCTGTGTTGGTCTCGGAGTCAGTGTGTCAGTGTCTGAGTGAGTCTGTGAGGGGCTGTGTGAGTGTCTGTGTGGGTAGGTGAATGGGTATGTGAGTGTCTGAGTGGGTTTTCAGTGGGTGTATGAGTGTCTGAGTGGGTCTATGAGTGGGTGTGTGAGTGTTTTGTTGGGTGAATGAGTGGGTGTGTGAGTGAGAGAGTTTGTGAGCAGGTGTTGGAGTGTCTGTGAGGGTCTGTGAGTGGGTGTGTAAATGTATTTGTCTGTCTCAGAGTCAGCGTGTGAGTGTGTCTGTGAGGGGCTGTGTGAGCATCTGTGTGGGTCTGTGAATGGGTGTGTGAGTGCCTGTGTGGGTCTGTGAGTGGGTGTGTGAGTCTCTGAGTGGGTCTGTGAATTGGCATGTGAGTATCTGAGTGGGTCTGTGAGTGTGTGGGAGTGTTTCTGTGGGTGTGTGAGTGAGTATGTGAGTGAGTGTGCGAGTATCTGAGTGGGTCTGTGAGTGGTTGTGTGAGTGGTTGTGTGAGTGTCTGAGTGGATCTGTGAGTGTCTGAGTAGGTGTGGAAGGGTTTCGTGGGTGTGTGAGTGGGTTTGTGAGTGTGTGTGTGTGAGCATCTGAGTGGGCATGTGAGTGTTTCACTGGGTCTCTCAGTGCATGTGTGAGTACCTGTATACTTCTATAAAGGGTCCAGAAGTGTGTGTGTATGTGTGTGTCTGTTAGTGGTTCTAAGAGTGCCTCTGTAAGTCTGTCAGTGGGTCTGTGAGTGTGTTATCTGGAGATCTGCTGCAAACTTACATGTGGGGCATCGCTGAGCACCGTGATGGGACCACAATTAAAACACATGGAAAAAAACATTTTTAGGCAATGTCTTGTCCAGCATACACACGTTTGCCACCTCTCTAACACAAACACTGGGTCAGAAAGCCCTGACCCCTTCATCTAACACACACACTTCTTTTCAGCACCCGGGACCATTTCCTGATATATAAAATGGCGGCAGCAACCTCCCTGATAGGTTGCAGTAAGCCAATCACAGCCAATCAAAACATTGTTAGTGGCATGTGAATCTTTGTGGATGCACGTATATAAATAGATATATATTCTTTTTTGTTACTCAAAAAACCAAAGGTTGCATAAACGTTACAGTTAGGAAATAGATTTAAAAAAAACATAGAAATTCACTTAAAAAACAAAAGGGTACATGGGCATTATGGTTAGGCTCACATTTTAAAAGTACAAAACCAGAGAAATTCACCTGTTATAGAGCTATCTCAACTAACTATAACTCATGCCCTCAGGTAACTATAACTCACACCCTCACCATTCACTGCTAATTACCCTACAAATTACGGCACACATTACATCTTTGATAACATAATTGATAAGATCAATGTAATATTTGCAGTAAAATATTTGACAGAAAAACTGTGCATGGCGAGGGCGCGAGTTACAGTTACCTTAGGGCACGAGTTATAGTTACTTGAGATAATGCTAAATATAACACGTGAATTTCTATGGTTTTGTACATTTAAAATGTGAGCCTAACTATAACATCTCTGTAACATTTGTTTTCCTAACTGAATACTTAAACCAACCCCACAGAGAAATAAGGGACCGTCTGAGACAGAACTGGCAGTTCCTCAAGATGGATGAGACCATGAGAGGTGCAAAAAGAAAGGTTTTTGGAAGTGCCAAAAATGCAAGTCCTGTCCCTTTGCTTACAATAAAATGAAGCTTGAGGCACAAAATGACAAAGTGTGGAAAGTCAAAGAATGGATAATATGCGATACACCATTTGTAATTTATGTATTGGAGTGCTCCTGCGGACTAAGATATATTGGGAACACAGTGAATAAGCTGAAATTACGAATCCTCCAACATATCAGAGTAGTCAAGAAGGAAGAGTTTATATACTCAATGGCCAAACACTTGTGGGAAGCGCATGATGGGGATTTAAAGCACTTGCCCTTTCTCGGCATCCAGAATATAAGGAGGAAACTCAGTGGTGGCGATAAGGAGTAAGACATACAGAGAATGCAATCCAGAGGGATAATACTAGCAGGTCCCCATAGCAATACCTGAAGGATACAAGACACTTTCTTTCTATTATTTAGGGTATACCCTGCAGTCAGGATTTTGTCCTGATGACGCTGGATATAACTAGTTTGTATATTAGTATTAGACATGAATTTTGCCTGAAGAATATTTTTTTCATTTTTTATAACAGGATTTAGAAACAGACACAAGGAACTGCTATGGGAACCTGCTTCACCCCCAGCTATGCCAATGTGGCTGTGGGTTGGTAGGAGGAGCAGATCCTGCATGGCTACCCTGAGTTTGCAGATCATGACGTACTATGGGTTCATTTTATTGATGATATTTTTTATATTTGGAGAGGTGAGGAGAATTCTGCTAGGAATTTCATCAGAAAGATCAATGACAATGATTTGAACCTACAAATCACTTGGAGTATTAGTCGAGATAAAGTTGAGTTCTTGGATGTGGAGGTTAAGGTGACTGGTGAACAGTTGGAAACTACCCTATTTTGTAAACCCACAGCAAGTAATAATGTTCCTTTTGCCACCAGTGCTCACCCCCGAACATGATTAATAGTATTCTATATTGGAAATTTTTGATGGCCAAGAGCAACTGTAGTTCGCAGGCAGCTTTTGAACATGATAAAAGGTGATGACGGACAAATTCAGTGAAAGGGGCTATTTAAATAAAGCAATTACACAGGCCATTAAAAAGGTGGAGCAAGTATCCTGACATAATTTATTGTAACCGGAACCACAAATCCTAGAATGGGGGATGACAATTAGGTGAGATTCATTACCACATTTTCCAATCAAGCTCTGAGTGTAAGAAAGGTTTTACCTAAACATTGGCACATACTTCATACAGATAGCACCCTGAGCAAATATACTGGATCAACTCCACAAATTACTTTTAGACAATGCCAATCACTAAAATATAATTTAAGCAGAAATGTTATTACTGAGGCGACCCCCACTAAATCAATACAAGGTTTCTTATGCTATAAACTTATAAGAAGAGCTATGATGTTAGCAAATCTATCATTCCTAATAGCAATAGGAAGTTTGTGATCAGAAAACACACCTCTTGTCAAACAGAATATGGGATGTATTGTCTAATATGTCCATGTGAGCACATGTATGGTGATTGACAGTATAGCTTTTAACTGTAGAGGAGGTGAAATTAGAGTCCAGGTATATCTTGGACTTCGTTACTCTTATATACCAAGGACTGAATTCAGATGAGGAGATAGTGGTACATTTACAACAGAAGGGGGTGAGGAGCTGCTTCTCAAAACATTGCTTTTTTGGATTGTTCAGTAACCATGGTTTTAATGATTTGCACAATATTCTTTTTTTTTTAATTATTTTGTTTTTTATTCAGGTCATGTGCTGTATACAGTGGATGGGTGAGATTGATCATAAGGATGTGTGTTGCCTGCATATGCCCACTTGGGCTGAATTAAGAGCAGTGCATTACACTACAGCTACTATCTGTGAGGTGGTTTAACTTTGTTTGATATTGATTGCCCACTTGGGCTAGAGTTGTGGGTTTTGAAATGTCAGTTATATGATGTTATTTATAATGACTTTCATAATGTGATAGATAGCACACTTAGGCTGGACTGTTCTTGCGCATTTCAGTTGCTGAAGTTTTTTTACACATTCCAATATATGCTTTGTGCACATGTGAATTAATAGTGTGATTTTATTAGGGGTTTTGCAATAGACATTAGTATCCAAAACATTGTGTATGCACAATATTATTAATATGCCAATTTGGAAGTGCATAATTCATGATGCTAAGTTTATGAAGATAATTCACGTCTTGCAGTATGTGCTGCTGAATTTTCTAATGCATATACTGTTGCAAAATGACACCCACACATTTTTTGCACATGTAGTCCTTTCACCATGTTTGTATATATTTTCACTTTGGAGCTGTACTCCTGTTACCCATGAGAAAGGTCTGGCAGGACCAGAACACATCGGGAGAGGCCAAATAACATACTATTCTGCAATGATGAGGAGTGTCAGAGCTTTTCTTATCTTTGGAGAAGACGTGGATGTTTATTTTAAGGGTATAGCTGTAGCCCTGCTCATGACCTCCGCATATCAAGCTTCAGTACAGCCTGCACTGGATTAGTGACATATATATGGGGAACAGGGTCAAGACTGATTTGCATATGGCTGGGTCCAACCTGTGGTGGCGTGGTGGACAAAAAAACGATGGATCAAACCCAGATCTTTGTGACTGGGGGTGAATATTTGCATTGTTCAGCATTCCGTCCATCATCTGTTTTTTTAGCTTGTATCTTGTAGATACAGCACATTTTTGCCCTTTCTCAGTGGCACAGAGTGCCGCAGCAAGGGACTTGCTGTTCCTCTCTGCACCACAGTGCCTTGTAAATATGGTCCTAAAGTTCTTCAATTTGGAACAGAAGCCGACAACATTGATGATGGCTTTGAAGATATAAACAAAGAAGTGGAAGACAATACCATGAACTGACATGCCTTACTGTGCAAATGTACTGTCTTTTCCAAATCATGTTTTATGAATGACATCACAGCAAAAAGAATACTTCGCTACACATGATGAGTGCCCACGCAATCTATGACAAGTGTAAAAGTAGAGAGGTAATCACTTCAATGAACAGGATTGGTGTTGCAAAGTTGTAACCGCCGCGCGGCCTCCAATGCGGCCGCACTCCCGCAGTGGCCATTTCGACATCCCCGCTGGGTCGGCCGGCGGAAACCAAGTTTCCGCTCGCCGGCCTAGCGGGGATGATGGCCGCAACATGGGAGCCGGCTCCAAATGGAGCCGGCGGTGCTGCGGCGGTGCGACGGGTGCAGTTGCACCCGTCGTGCTTTTCACTGTCTGCTATGTAGACAGTGAAAAGCTTCATGGGGCTGTGCCAGGGGGCCCCTACACTGCCCATGCCTAAGGCCCTGCGACTCCCGTTTCCGCCAGCCTTTTCATGGTGGTTCCTACTGCCATGAAAAGGCTGGCGGGAGGGGGACTCGTAATCCCCTCGGCAGCGCTGCCCTGGAGGATTAAATCCGCTGGGAACAACGTGGCGGAAAACCACTGGTCCTGGCGGTGCGACTGCGGCACTTCCACCACGGTCATAATACCCAAGATTACACCGCCAGCCTGTTGGCGGTGCAATCGACAAAACAGCCCTGGCGGTCTTTGACCGCCAGGGTTGTAATGAGGGCCTTAGTGTGGAGCAGGAACTTGGTCAGCAGCTCATGCTGTAACATTTTGTGAATCTGACAGAACACCACTTCCAAGTCACTTTACCAGGAGAGGATTTACAATTGATGCTCTTGATAATTTTGATTTTGAAGACATCTCTCCTTTGTCTGGAACATCCAGCACACATGATACCGCCATGGTGCTTTTTCATGACTGTACCAATGAAGTAGCTGCTGGGAACAAGCTGTGTCAGCTGTAGGCATAAACAAATGTAGCTGTAAACTTATAACCCAACTGCTTTGCCAACGTGTGCAAAATCACAACAAGCCATGAGTACGTCCTGGTCTATCAGAAAGTTTCAAAATGGCTGAGGACATGGATCTCCTTTTACCTAATGCTGTGGTCTTCAAAGCTGATTTAATTGAATTTATCATATTGCTTATTCAGTGTGAACTGAAATATGAAGAAAAGCCATTTCCTCCGTGGGCTGGAATCTTCTGTGGGCTGGAATCCATGCTCTGGTCTCTCAGAATACCGTCCCACTGAATAAGGTTGGGTTTTAACAGTAATACCATCTCCAATCAAAAACTAAGCAAAGTATACACAACTTTACATTTTTCCAGAATGTGCATGCTCAGCTTAAAGATCAGCCTATCCTTCCAATTTTCTGTGATGAAGGTGTTTTCTGTATTGTAGCTGACAATTTTATGAGCAATCCAGTAGAATTTGATAATCTTTATCCAAAGATAGGCGTTTTTCATGTGACAAAAGTTGTGTTGTGGTGTGCAGGAAGTTATCTCAGAGGATGTGGCATAGATGATGCTCTTATTGAGGCTGAAATATTTGGAAGCAAATCGTCCAGTCAGTATTGAGCGGAACTCATAATGTTTGTTCATTTCAAGGTATGCTCATCATACCTGGGGCTCTAGAAGCATTTGCGTTTGAATGCTTTCTGGAACAAGAGTGACAAATTAGGTTTTGCCTATTTTATCTCAGACGTGAACAAGGCACAAGGTGCACTTCATTCAAAAGGCAAAATGCAAAGCCAGGCAATGTTCAATACACTCAGGTCAAAATCAGAAAACCATATTTGTGATCCTCTAGTGGCGCTGTGCACTGCGCCATATTTACAAGCTAGAATTAAACCACTTTTTGTGGCTTAATGCTGCCTTGTAGATATGGGCCTCTCCAATGTTGTTTTCTGAGGCAGAGGGGCATGTAGCACACATAGAAGTAACAAATCACTATTGTAGACACCTTCCTGCACATAAACAATCATTCCCTTCAATGCAGACACCCTTACCTTATGGTGCAAGGATGCCTGCATTGGCGCTGGCAGCTAAATTTAGCACCAGCACTAGGGAAACACATGGGTACATATGCGCCCAAGTTCGTAGAGATGTCAAAGAATGTGAAGAAAAATCAGAATGTTGCAAGAAATTGGAGAAATGTTTTACACATGATAGCTCTAGTAAAACATCTAGTACGTGCTGATCGGGAAGGCGATTGGGAGCTGCATGTTAAGACTGTGGAGTCACTGATTACTGTGTTTTATGAATTTGATTGCATAAACTACCTGAGATATGGGTCCTGGTATTTGGAAAGAGTGACGAATCTAGAGATGGAAAAGCAATACCACTAAAGAAAATTCATCCAAAGACATTTTGTGGTAAAAGACAGAGAGGGAAGGTTCAATCACAGAAAATCTCCAAGGGAATTGCTGGTCAGACCTGTGACAGTGAATATGTTGCTCAATGGCAGCAAGTTTACCATGAAGTTCTTTCTATTTGCAATGCTTTCAGAGAGATGGCAAATTATAAATTAATGGACCATCGTGAAAGTGTTCCTCATCACGAACTTCTGGGAAAGAGAGGGGAACATTTTACTAAACATGTTGACAACCTTCTTCATTTCATGCAGCATCAAGGAACCCCCTTTGAAATGACTGAGCCTGTGCGACTACACAACTTAGTAACCAAGCAAAATGTGGATAACAATATAAAGACACGTCTATTAGATGTCCTGGAACATAACTTGAAACTTTACACAGAACTGAAGAACAGAGATTTGTATTGAAAGAGGAAAAGCTGTTTGACATAATCACCAAAGCTAAATGTCTACACTTTAATTGCCATAGTAAGAGTTTTGTCCAACCAGCAACTACAAAACAGGCTGCAAAAAACAACTTTCACAGGCACATAGAGAGATGGGTGTAGCAAAAGAAAGGGGTGAATTTATCAAGGACATTCTGTTGCTTGATCTTCTTCCAACAAATGCATTATTTGATGGAGGTGCTGCAACCAAAACAGTGAAGCACAAACTCGTACAGGAACGTGAAAAAAAGAAATTCCACCTGAAGGATTTCAATTCTGGAAGATTTCCTCATTAAAAAACGCTGTTGTTGTGGACTATATGTCACAATTGTGAATGGTCAAGATTTCATCCATTCAAAACTTCGGAGAGATTGTTCAGACTGTTCTACAGTATCAAACGCAATGTGCACCTTGCAAGAACTGCACATTGTCTTTGACAGTTATCTTAAACTATCTGTCAAAGAATGTGAGAGAATCAGACGAATGTCGAAACGTGGAAGCAAGAGCTGCACATTGTCTTTAACAGCTATCTTGAACTATCTGTCAAAGAATGAGAGAATCAAACAATTCTCTACAAGTATAACAATTGACCTTGTCTGCATAAAAAATTTGACACCTATACCTGTTCAACTTGATAAAATCTGGTCATCAACATCCAAAAAGATGAACTCGGAGATGATAACTCACCAAGACATTGCTTCCCCACAAAGGTCGCTGAGAAGATAGGAAACGCACAACTGTCTCGCTTCCTCGAAGAAAACAACATACTCAACGCCTTCCAGTCTGGATTCTGCAAGAACCACAGCACTGAGACCGCCCTCATCGCCTGCACAGGCGACATCAGGACCAGAGTGGACAAGGGCGAGACTGTTGCCCTCATCCTCCTAGACCTCTCTGCAGCTTTTGACACTGTATGGCACCAAACCCTCCGCACACGCCTTTTTGATGCCGGAATTCGCCACAAGGCCCGGGACTGGCTCACCTCCTTCCTCTCTGAAAGAACCCAAAGAGTTCACCTCCCTCCTTTCCGGTCTACAGCCACCAAGATTATCTGTGGGGTCCCCCAAGGATCCTCCCTCAGCCCCACCCTCTCCAACATCTACAGGGCTCCTCTCGCCAACATCCTCCACCCCCACAGCATCACCATCACTTCATACGCCGACGACACCCAGCTCATCATCTCCCTCACCAGGAACCCCGCCACCGTCAAGATTAACCTGCACGCCGGACTCCTCAACTTCGCCAAATGGATGACAGCAAACTACCTCAAATTGAACTCAAACAAAACAGAGATCATCATCTTCAGCCCCAACAAGACAGCATGGAATGACTCCTGGTGGCCCACCACCCTCGGACCACCCCCAACACCCACCACCCACGCACGCAACCTTGGCATCATCCTGGACTCATCTCTCTCCATGACCCAGCAAATCAACACCATATCACCCTCCTGCTTCAACACCCTTCGCATGCTACGCAAGATTTTCAAATGGATTCCTTTAGAAACAAGAATAACAGTCACCCACGCCCTCATTAGCAGCAGACTGGACTACGGCAACTCCCTCTATGCAGGGACCACAGCCAAGCTTCAAAGAAAACTCCAGCGAATCCAGAACGCAGCCGCACATCTCATCCTCAACCTCCCTTGCCACAAATACATATCCACCCACCTCAGATCTCTACATTGGTTGCCCATCAACAAAAGGATCATTTTCAAAGTCCTTGTCCACGCTCACAAAGCCCTCCATGACACTGGACCGGCCTACCTCAACGAACGAGTAAACTTCCACATACCAACTTGACAGCTCCGCCGACCTCGCCCTCGCTACACCCCCCGCATTCAACACACCACATCCGGAGGCAGATCCTTCTCCCACCTCGCCGCCAAGACCTGGAACTCCCTCCCCACCAATCTACGCAAGACCCAGGACCTCCTAACCTTCAGAAAGTACCTTAAACCATGGCTTTTCAAGCAGTAACCGGCACCCCCCCTCCCAGCGCCTTGAGACCCTACCGGGTGAGTAGTGCGCTTAAGAAATTATTTGATTGATTGATAATTATTTCAAGTAGAATGAGGAGTTGGTGCCTGCAGAGATATATTTAAAAAGTGTGGGCCATATTTTTCTAGAACTCAACAGCACTGACCTTGGTGTTGTGCTACATGTTGTGTGGGTGGTCGAAATGTTTCCAATCGAGTCCTTTTACTGTCAAATGACACAGATGTTATTATTGTGCTACTTAGATTTTTTTGCAATGCTCATAAATAAAGGATTGTTAAAGTTATGGATACATTATGGAACAGATGAGAAAAGACACTTAGGTTCTCATTACAACCCTGGCAGTTGGTGATAAAGCGGCGGTAATACTGCCAACAGGCAACATTTAAGTTTGACCACGGCGGAAACCACCAACACATCAAGCCACTTTTA
Organism: Pleurodeles waltl; assembly: GCF_031143425.1. Lineage (NCBI taxonomy): Eukaryota > Metazoa > Chordata > Amphibia > Caudata > Salamandridae > Pleurodeles > Pleurodeles waltl. Next base: position 694,241,793 of record NC_090436.1, on the reverse strand, counting down.
CACTCTGACTGCCACGGCGGTAGCAACAATCACCACGGCGGTAACCATCAACAGCCAGGCGGAAGACAATGTACCGCCCACTGCATTATGAAACACCAATCCTCCACCTTTTCCAGGGCAGTACCAACGCCATCAAAAGCACGGCAGAAACAGTACACAGAAGGGAAACGACTCACCTCTCAACACTCAAGGAAGACCCATGATGCCATGGAGCTCAAACTGCACATATTTCCAATGCTGGTCTACCTCTCCTACACCAGGAAAAACGAACGGCAGCGAAGACGACCACGGTGAGTATGGCACCGAGCATACAAGGGGGGGGGGGGAAGAGAGTGACACACACGCAACATGCAATACCCCCACCCCCAACACCATACACACAAACAGATGCAACAACATCACATATACACCCCGTAACCCTCAGGAATAACACAAGGACAAAAGGAATTGATTAAAGTGAGTGTAGTATAAAAACTTTAGATAAATACATCCTTAAAGCACTAAACAGTATGTACAATATATACAAATGGAGGGACAATGCCAACTCCAAAATGTCCGTGGCCCACAGGCCATAACACATGGGCCAAGGCCACACTTGACTCCTGCCTCAATACGGAGAGAACACTTCAGGGGCATCAGGTAAAAAACACACAGGCACCTCAGGGGGACGGGGAATGGAGGGCACCTCAGCCGAAATATCCTGGGGAGTGCAAAGCCACAGTCTCTCAAGTGGGTGTTTTGCCCACTGATTGGTCCTGTGGAGTGCAACGCCACAGTTTCTCTAGTGGGTGGTTTGCCCACTGCTTGGTCCTGGGGAGTGCAAAGCCACAGTCTCTCAAGTGGGTGGTTTGCCCACTGCTTGGTCCTGGGGAGTGCAAGACCACAGTTTCTCTAGTGGGTGGTTTGCCCACTGCCTGGTACTGGGGAGTGCAAAGCCACAGTCTCTCAAGTGGATGGCTTCTTCACTGGTTCTGGAGGGAGCTTTGTGCCCAGTGTGCTTCATCCTGGCAAGGAGGAGGTGAGTGGATGCCTTCTTCACTGGTTCTGGAGAGGGCCTTGTGCCCAGTGTGCTTCATCTTGGCAAGGAGGGGGTGAGTGGATGCCTTCTTCCAATGGTTCTGGAGGAGACTTTGTGCCCAGTGTGCTTCATCCTGGCAAGGAGGGGATGAGTGGATGCCTTCTTCCACTGGTTCTGGAGGGGGCCTTGGGCCCTGTGATGCTGATCCTGGATGGTGCAAGGTCACAGTTCTCTCACCTGGGTGTCACACCTACAGGTGTTGCAGGGGCCAGGGTGCACTACAGCCATTGTAGTCATGACTACACACTGCTCGCCGGCGGTGACGGCTGCTGAGTGGATGGCAGTTGCGGGGCTGCCGGCGGTGTTGTCAGTGGTGGAGGGAGGCACCAGCCCTTCCCCTGCAGCCTCGGACAGCTGCCCACTGGGGCTGCTGCTGCTGGCAGTGGTGCTGCTGGTGGTGCAGGTGGTGGTCCTTGCGGCGGTGCAGGTGGCGGTGCTGTCAGTTGTGGGGGTAGGCACCAGCCCTTCCCCTGCAGCCTCATACGGCTGCCCATTAGGGCTGCTGCTGCTGCTGACAGTGGTGCTGGCAGTAGTGCAGGTGGCGGTGCTGTCAGTGGTGGGGGAGGCTCCAGCCCTTCCCCTGCAGCCACGAACGGTTGAAGTGCCATGGCTGGTGTTCTTTGCCCAGATGCTGCTCCATCCCCAGGCACCAAATCCATCCTGCCTCCTGCCGGCATCTGTTGCTTTTACATTGGCCTTGGCAGCTGTTGTCCCCTTCCTGCCCTTGGCAGATGGTGGTGCCTCCTTGCTTTCCCCAGCTGGTGTTCCCTTCCTGCCCTTGCTGGCTGATGTTCCCTCCTTCCCCTTGCTGGCTGCTGGTGCCTCCTTCCCCTTGCTGGCTGGTGGTGCCTCCTTCCCCTTGCTGGCTGGTGTCATCTTCCTGCCTTTGCTAGCTGGCGGCCCCTTCCGGCCCTTGGCAGGTGGTGCAGGCAAACTGGCTGTGCTGACGGGTGTCTCCTTGGAACCTCTCACACCTGCAGTAGCTGCAGAAACTACAGTGGCCGTGGACTGGGTGTCTGTGGTGCTGGGCTTGGTTCTGGCCACCCTGGCCAGAAGTGAAGGACGGTGGGAGGGGCAGGGAATAGGTCAAGGGTGGAGACGAAAAACCTTTTAGGGACACTGGGGCTGGAAGAGGGTCAAGGTTTGGGAGTGGAGAAGAGGGAGTGGTTGTAGGAGGTGTCAGTCTGCTGTGTTTGTGTGCAGATGCATGGGCTGGATGCTGTTGTGAGGTGGATGGCTGTTGGGTGTCTGAGTGCTTGCGTTTGTGTACTTTGGGAGGAGGAGGCACAGTGGGAGAGGACACAGGGGACGTGTGCATCCATGTGGCGGTGGTGACTGCCAGTGAGGGGCGTGTTGTGATAGGTGTGCTGGTGATGGAGGTAGTGAATGAGGATGTAGTGCATGCAGGTGTGAGTGGAGATGCAACTGGGAGGGAGGTGGATGACAAGGAGGAGAGGAACACAGTGGAGGCAGTGGATGTTTGTGTGTCTGCATCTGGATGGTGCTTGTGTAAGTGCCTGTGGGATGAAGTGTGGTGCTTGTGTTTACCTGAGCCACTTCTGTGTGTTGATTTGGGTGCATGCAGGTCTGAAGGTGTGCTTGGGATAGGCTGGGGTTGAGGTGAATGGGACTGGGTAGAGGAAGTTTGAGGGGAAAGCTAGAGACAGGGACAATGGCTGCTATCAGTGAGTTGGCCAGAGCCTGGAATGATCTCTGTTAGGCCGCCACGCCAGAATGAATGCCCTCCAGGAATGCATTTGTTTGTTGCAAATGCCCTGCTAGACCCTGGATGGCATTCAGTATGGTTAACTGCCCAACAGAGAGGGATCTTAGGAGATCAATAGCCTCCTCACTGAGGGCAGCAGGGCTGGCTGGGGCAGGCCCTGACGTGCCTGGGGCGAAGGAGATGCCCACCCTCCTGGGTGAGCGGGCACGGGAAACTCGCTGAGGGGCTGCTGGGAGGGCAGTCTTGTACGGGGTGGTGGCTGTACCTGTAGTTGGGGTGGGCACAGAGGTGTCCACCACCGCCAGGGAGCTTCGATCGGAGGAGGTGTCGCTGTCAGAACTGTCCCCTCCTGTGTCTGTTGTGGTGCTCCCCTCATCCTCTGTCTCACTGGTGCCCTCACCGTCAGTGGATTCAGCCTCCAGGCCCATGTGGGATGCAGCTCCCTCCTTTGCCGGTGCCTCTGCTCCTCCGCAAGATGATGCTAATGCACACAAGGACAGGGTGACAAAACAAAAAGGGGTGGGAGAGACAGAGGATACACTTGGTCAATGCCAGCAACAACACTACCGTTGGTGTACACAACTCACAGGGAACAGCCCTATGCACCAGGCCATGCACTACCAGTTACAATACTAGTCACCAGGCCATGGGGTACAATGCCTAACGCCATTAGCTGCACACGTGAAACCAACAGGACCCTGCCCAGTAATAGATGCCTACTACCATTATTGGGGTTGGAGAGCATCTGAGCTTGCCCATCATGTAGCCTATCCTGCCATGTTCGCCCTGGCCTAGGGGCACCCACAGACCCACATCCAACACCCAGGTAACACCTTAACGTGCGCAACTTCATCATTCTGAATCTGTACTCACCCCCTTGTGGCTGCCTTGATGCCTTCAAGCACCCATCCAACTCCAGATAGGCCACCACCGGGATGGGGAAAATCAGGGGGGTCAGGGTACGACGGGCACCCCTTCCTCGTCCGGAGGCCAGCCCCAGCTGGGCCTCCGCCGACTTCCTTGCCCAGCGGCGCAGGTCCTTCCACCCACCATTTGAGACAGTGGATGCTCCACCTGTCAAAGACCCCCAAGGTCCGCACCTCCTTGGCGATGGCACTCCAAATACCCTTTTTCTGATGGGCGCTGACCTGCAGAAAAAGATACATAAGAAAAGGTATTATTCATACCATCCAGACTGTAATACTCATGGCCCACCACATCCCTCCCATTCCCATATGCACAGACATTGCCCACCAAACATGCAGCACTCTGCACAGGACCCCTCAGCCCCCCCCACACAAGGCTTACACACACACAGCACTCCATACATTCATGACCCACTCACTGTGCTCACAGTGTACTCACCTGTTTGTCTGGAGGACCATAAAGTAAAGTGTACTGGGGTAGGACCCCATCCACTAGTCTCTCCAACTCCTCGAAAGTGAAGTCAGGGTCCCTTTCTCCAGACACTCAAGCCATGGTCGCTTGCAGACACAGGTCACGGCAGCACTTGCAGTGTAGGTCCTCTCCTGTTGAAGGTCAGGTAGCAAGTGAGTGACCAGATAGAAAATGGCCGTCACGTCGGCAGTGGTGCATACCGTCACCGCCGGCGTACATCACCATTGCCTCCTGGAACTCTTAGGCCCCAATGATAACCAATGATGTGTTGCATGGCGGTTGTCGACCGCCTCCCGCAACCGGCGCACAACGTCTGCGGAATTACCTCATTTCCACTTGTCCCCCATCATAGGTCAGGCGGCTGCCATTTCAGGGGGGCACAAGCTATGGCACCTAACTGCGTCACAGTAGACATAGGCACATCAAGGGACCTACACGTTCACATTAAGTTTCTGTAAAAAAACTGCAAGGCAAATAAATCTGAGTATAAGTTTGAATGTGACCATCTGCTCACCGATTTTCACCCTAGAGTTCATGCACTGAGGATGAATAGGAGATGGAGACATACTCCCGTGTACAGATCCCTGGTGGACCTGGCGACAATGGAGGACAGGCACATTATCCTAACCTACAGACTTGATAGGGCCACAGTCCAGAGCTGTGTGCCCAATTGGAGCCAGACCTGATTTCAGCTATCCGCCACCCCACAGGTATCCCCCCTCTGGTGCAGGTCCTGTCAGTGCTCCATTTCTTGGCAAGTGGTTCCTTCCAAGCGACAGTGGCCATGGCATCAGGCATGTCACAGCCTATGTTCTCAAATGTGCTGACCAGAGTGTTGTCTGCCCTGATGAAACACATGCACAGCTACATCGTATTCCCCCAGGTGGAGGATTTAGCCACAGTGAAGGATGACCTCTATGCAATGGGACATATCCGCAACATCATTGGTGCTATTGATGGTACACATATTGCCTTTGTCCAGGAGAAATGAACAGGTGTTCAGAAATAGAAAGAGCTTTCTCTCTCTGAATGTGCAGATAGTGTACCTGAAGGACTAGTACATCTCCCATGTGAATGCAAAGTATCCTGGCTCTGTGCATGATGCCTTTATCTTGAGGAATAGCAGCATCCCATATGTGATGTTTCAACTCCAGAGGCACAGGGTGTGGCTAATAGCTGAGCCCATGGTTCCCACCCAGTGTCTGTTGGTATGGGTGGGGTTGGCCCTAAGGGTGGGTCTCTGGCTAACAGGTATCCCTCGATATTTACAGGTGACTCTGGTTACCCCAACCTCTCATGGCTACTGACCCCAGTGAGGAATGCCAGGACAAGGGCAGAGGAACGTTACAATGAGGCACATGGGCGAACAAGGAGGATCATTGAGCGCACCTTTGGCCTCCTGAAGGCCAGATTCCGGTGCCTCCATTTGACAGGTGGATCCCTGTGCTACTCACTGAAGAAGGTCTGCCAGATCATCGTTGCATGTTGCACAACCTGGCCTTGAGACGCCAGGTGCCTTTTCTGCAGGAGGGTGAGGCTGGAGATGGTAGTGTGGCAGCGGTGGAGCCTGTGAACAGTGACGAAGAGGAGGCAGAGGATGTGAACAACAGAACTACTATAATTCACCATTACTTCCAGTGACACACAGGTGAGACACTGTAACTTCACCTTCCATTGCAGTTTTGTGTTGGAAATTGTACATGGCAGCCTGATTTTCCAAAATCTATGGCCACTTACAGTACTCTTTGGCATCTCTATTTTCAGATATCTGTGCCTCATTCTGGCTCCTGGTGTGTTTACTGTTGCCCACTACAGGTCATACCTATGTATATATAACTGTACATTTGATTTGCAATGTTTACAGCTTGTTAAACTAATACATTTTTCAATCAATTGACAGACTCCATACATGTATTAGTTTCAAGGTTGTTTATTTCTGTGATAATAAGTGTAGGGGGTATTGCAATGGGCTGGGTTGATGATGGAGGAATGTCCAGGATAGAGTCCAGTTTATTGGTATCACAGATGCATTGTCCAAGGGGGCATATGGAGTGGGGCAATGGCAGTTCAAGGTGGACAGGGTAACATAGTGGAACACAAGGGTGACATTCAGGGGAGTCTTATTTCCTGGCACAGGTCTTGGCAATGTTCTCTGGCTTCTGCCTAGATCACACAGACCTTTTGCATGGTGGTTCTTCTATTGCAGGGCGAGGGGTGCTGGTGGCCTGTTGTTCCTGTGATGGGGCCACCTGCCCACTAGCGTTGATGGAGGTGGAGGGCTGTTCATCGGTGTGGCTAGTGTCAGGAGCCCGTTGGTGTGCCACTGCCTCCCTCATGGTGTTGGCCATGTCTGCCTGCACCCCTGCAATGGTGACCAGGGTGGTGTGGATGTCCCTCAGGTCCTCCCTGTCCCTCCTGCTGCCGCTGGGTCTTCTGCAACTTGGCCAGTATCTGGCCCATGGTCTCCTGGAAATGGTGGTATGCTCCCAAGATGTTGGTGAGTGCCTCGTGGAGAGTCAGTTCCCTTGGCCTGTCCTCCCCCTGTCACACAGCAGTCCTCCCAGCTTCCCTGTTGTCCAGTGGCTTTGTCCCCTGAACCGTGTGCCCACTGCCACTGACCCCAGGTCCCTGATCGTCCTGTGTTTGTGGGGTGTCCTGGGGTCCCTGCAGTGGAGGACACACTGCTGATTGAAATGTCCTGGCGACAGAGGTATGGGCCCACTGTGTGGGTGCTGTGGTGGTGTTTCCTGAGGGGGGAGGCTCTGAGGTGGTTTTGGACTGTGGCTGGGTCACCGACTGTCCAGAGGTCCCTGATGGGCCAGGTTGGTCATCCTGATCCAGGTATGCAGAGCTGCTGTGATCACTGTGGGCCTCTTCTGGGGGGGAATGGATGTTGCTGGCACCTCCTCTCCGGTGTCGGGGTCCTGTGGGGATGTAAATGCAGTGTTATTGTTTATGCGTGTGACATATTGTGCATGGGTATGTTCCCCTCAATGGTTGTTATTACCAAGGCAGCTTTGGCTTGTGTGAGCTGTGATTTGGTTGGCTAAGTGATTGTCACTAGTGTGCATGCTGTGGTGATGGGGGCCCATGCAGGTCTGTGATGGGGGTCCATGCAGGGATTGGTTTTGGGATGGGTGGGTTGTGATGGTGGGGTATATATGAGATGGTGGAGTGATGGGGGTGAGGGTAGGGTAGGACTTTGTGATGGCATGCCGGTGGGGGGGTGAAAGTAGTAAAGAATTGACTTACCAGAGTCCAGTCCTCCTGCTACTCCTGCCAGGCCCTCAGGATGCATGATCGCCAAGACGTGCTTGTTAGTTGTGGGGGAGGAGGTGGGGGTCCACCGCCAGTCCTCTGTCTTGCAACCACAGAATGCACCTTTCCCCGTAGGTCATTCCACCTCTTCCTGATGTCATCCCTTGTTCTGGGGTGCTGTACCACGGCGTTGACCCTGTCCACGACTCTCCGCCATAGCTCCATCTTCCTACGATGGACGTCTGCTGAACCTGTGATCCGAATAGCTGTGGTTCTACCTGGATGATTTCCTCCACCATGACCCTTAGCTCCTCCTCAGAGAACCTGGGGTGTCTTTGTGGTGCCATGGGTGTAGTGTGAATGGTGTGTGTAAGGGTGTGTGGGGTGATGTGTTGGGTTGTGTGCTGCGAGGTGTGTGGATGGTATATGGGCGATGGTGTTCTGTGGCTCTCATTCTGTGGGTGCTCCTGGCGTGTCTCTCCCTCAGTTGTCAATTTTCTTGAGTTGTAAGGGGTTGTGGGTAATGTGTGTGTTTTATAGTTGTGTGGGTGTGTGGGTGCGGTGTGTGTATGTGTGTCAGGTGTGTGTGTTTGAATTGTCCAATGTGGTGTTGTTTTGTTAGTGTGTGCATATTTTGAGCGCAGCAGTATGTACCGCTAATGGTTTACAGTGGTTGAATGTCCACCACAGTGATTCATGGGTCATAATGCTGTGGGCGTATTTCTGTTGGAGTAACGGTGTGAGTTTTGGTACTACCATTTTATCACTGACCTTTGGACTGGCGGACTTGTATGTGTGTCTGTATAGTGGCGGGTTTCTATGTGTGGGTCATAATACGCGTAGCGGTATACCGCCACAGTTGTGGTATGTTGGCGGCAGTTAAGGAAAATGCCCATTGCATTGCACATTGTTGGGGGAGTTGGATGCAGGGCCTGGCCTGGCATTGTGCAGCCCCACCCAAGCTTGGTGTTCCTGCCCCCACTCCTCCTTGCCATCTATTGTCCAAGTCTATGTCCCTCCTCCCTCATTACAGTCCTGTGTGGCTGTTGTTCTGCTACTGCCCTTTACGCCTGGCCTGAACAGTTAGCTTGCTGCCTCATCCACCTCCTCCCTACCCTCTGTTGTCCGAGTCATGCACCAGCCCCCTCCTTCCTGCCCTATATGATCCAATATGCTCCCACTACCCTCCATTTAGCTTGATGTCTCTCCCCACTCGCCTTGCCCTCTGTCGCCCAATTATATACTCCATCATTGTTCTTCTGCTTAATCTCTGTGCTTAGCTTTGTGCCCGTACCCTCCTTCCCCCTGCCGACCCATGTCTGTGTGCTTGTTCCAGCTCCCTCTTTTATGCTCACCATATGCCATCGACCTGCCACTGCCCCTCCTCTCTACTCTGTTCTGTTGAGCTACCACTGCCCCTACCACCTACCTAGCATGGTCAGATGACTGCTGACTGTCCCTGCCACCCCCACCTTGCCTGACCGTGTTCCATTCCCCTATCCCCTCCCTTCTGTGCTCCATGGCCCTTTGTAGATGCCTCTTCCCCTCCCTTTTGCCCACCATGGCTGTTGTGTAGCCACTAGCCCTCCTGCTTGCCATTCATGGTCTTCTGTGCTGCCACAACCCCCTCTCACCTGCCCTGTGTGGTCAACTTGATGCCTCTGACCACCTTCCACCTTTCCTCCATTGTTTGTGTGTATGCCATCACAGTCTCACTGTTTTCCTCCATGGTGTGTTGTGTTTTCAGTGCCCATCCCATGTACTCTCCATGGACAACTTACAACCCAGCTCTGGCCCCTTGCCCCCTGCCCTCCATTTCCATGTGCAGACCCCTATCCCCTCATTCCTGCCTTGCCTGGCCTGTTGTCATGCCCCAGCCATCTCCCTTCTGCCCTTCATGGTCTGTTATGCTGCGGCTGTCCCTCCTGTCTGTCTGGTATGGTCATCTTGCTGCCCTTGCCTCTTTCCTCTCTGCTGTCTGTTATCTACACACATGGCCCTGTTCCTACCCTATGGATATCCATGATACACTGAGCTGCCCTGCCGTTGCCATTGCTTGCCTTGGGGGGTGTATTATGCTGTTCCAACCCGTGACCCCTGAAGTGTAAGTCCATTTTGGTGCCCCTGCCCACCTCTTCCTGCCCCCTGTTATTCGAGTCCATGTTCCTACCCCATTCCTCCTGCCCTCAGTGATCCGATGCACCATACTTGTCAACATTTTGAACTTACAAAGGGGGCGATTTTGAAAAAAAAAAACTGGGGAATTCATTTTTTCCATTGACTTACATTGAAAAAGAGGAGATTTTAGGCAAGAGAAAGATAAAATAAAGCCCTTCTATGCTTAAAAACATTGGGAATCTCCTGCCTGAATCGGGTTGTGGCATTTATGGTTGCACTGCCACTGCCTCTTCCTTCTGCCCTCTGTTACATTGCCACAGCCTCTCTTGCCTGTCCTGCTTGGTTGGTGTGTTACCCCTGCCCCCCATTCCCCTGCCCTCCATGGTCCCTTGTGCAGCCACTGCCCTTCCCACCTGCCCAGCATGGTCAATTTGTTGCCTCTGCACCCCTTCTGCTTGACCTCAATTATCGGAGTCCATGCCCCTGACATCTGCCTTCTCACAGTATTCCAATAAACAACTAGATTGCTAACATTCTATATTTACACACCCAGGCAAACACTGACACAGTCACTGTTCAAAAAGCAAAGTTTGTGAGGTCCACTTCTCTCTTCATGGAGAATGCCCAGTTATCTTCCATGTTGTGGGTTATCAGAAGGGGTGTGGGCCGGTTTGCCCCAGGTCGGTGACATGAGATAATAGAAGGCTGTGAACCTTTTTTTTTTTTTGTTAATGGAAATCAAGGACACTTGTTGATATCTTTTTTTATAAATAATTTTTGACCTGTAGACGGACAGCTGACACATGTTTCGCCCCCTAGTGGTGGATTCACCTGGGGCTAGTATTGTTCATCAAAAGGAATCCATTGTATAGGTTAGAGAGAATAATCAATCCTGTAACTGTTGAGTTTCCCGGGATAAATCCCTTGTCAGTGTTGCAGTGTTCTAGTCAAGCGCCATATTGAGTATAAACATTGATTATTCTCAGGCCACATGAGCACTAATAAACACACTTGGATTCAATGCTCTGACTCGATGTATTAATCTCTGACTATAAATCGTAACACAATTGCAAACTCAATATCTTATAAAAAAGTGGGTTCTCAACCTTCTATTATCTACTGATACAGTCACTGACACATCCATCCAAACACTAATGCAGGCACTGACACACCCAGATACACACCGATGCAGACACTGACACACCCAGCCAAACACTAATGCAGCCACTGACACACCCATGTACACACTGATGCAGACACTGACACGCCCACCTAAACACATATACACCTACTTACACACTCAGGCACACACTGAGACACACACTGACATACCCAGGCAAAAACTAAAACAACCATGCACACCGTTCCAGACATTGACACAGCCAACCCACACTAATGCAGGCATTGACACACACTGATGCAGACAATGATACACTCAACCAAACACTAATACCACTATTTACACACCCAGGCTCACACTGAGACACACAGTAATACCCAGCCAAACACCAATGCAGTCACTGACACATGCATTTACACACTGATGCAGTCACTGACATTCCCAGCTAAACACTAATGCAGCAACTGACACACCCATGCACACACCGATGCAGGCACTGACACACTCAGCCAAACAGTAATACATCCACTGACACACAGGCACACTCTGAAGCAGTCACTGACACACTCAGGCACACACAGACACAGCAACTGACTCACCACTCCAAACACTAAAACCGCTACTTACACACCCAAGCACACAGAGATGCACAGTAACAACCCCAGCCAAACACTAATGCAGTCATTGACACATGCATGCACACACTGACTCATCCACTGATATACCCAGCTAAACATTAATGCAGCCACTGACACACCTGTGCACACACTGATGGAGGCACTAACATACACAGCCAAACAGTAATACAGTCACTGACACACAGGCACATTCTGATGCATGCACTAGCCCACCCAGGCACTCACTGATACAGCCACTGACACACCCAGCCAAACACGGATGCAGCCACTGACATACCCATACACACTGATTTAGACACTCACACAGTAAGCCAAATGCTAATACAGCCACTGACACACAGGCACACTCCGATGCAGGCACTGATACACTCAGACACACACTGATACAGCCACTGACTCACCCACCCAAACACTAGTACAGCTACCTATACACCCAGGTACATGTGGAGACACACACAGTAACACACCTAGCCAAATACTAATGCAGTCACTGACACATGCATGCAGACACGATGCAAACATTGACATACCCATCTAAACACTAATGAGCCATTAACACACACATGCACACACTTACACACTGAGGCAAACACTAATACAGTCACTGGCACACTCAAGCACGCACTGTTTCAAACACTGACACACTCAGCCAAACACAAATTCAGCCACTGACACCCAGGCACACACTGATGCAGACATTGACACACTCAGCCAAACACTAATACAGCCACTGACACATAAGCACACTCTGATGTAGACATTGACACATCCAGGCATACACTAATGTAGGCCCTGATGCATATCAAGCCACCAGTAATGCAGCTACTTATACACCCATGCGCATACTAAGACACACACTAACACACCCAGCCAAACACTAATGCAGCCACTGACCCAACCATGCACACAGTGATCCAGACACTGACACAGCCAGCCAAACACTAATGCAGACACTGACACACCCAGGCTCACACTGATGCAGACACTGACAGACTCAGCCAAACACTAATGCAGCCACTTACACACAGGCAGTCTCCAATGCAGGTACTGACACACCCAGGCACACACAAAAACAGCCACTAACTCACCCAGACAAACACTAATAGAGCTACTATAACACCCAGGCACACACTGAGACAAGCACAGTACGAAACCCAGCCAGACACTAATTCAGTCACTGACACATGCATGCACACACCGATGCAGACACTGACACACTCAGCCAAACACTAATACAACCACTGACACATAGGTACATTCCAATGCAGGCACTGACACATCCAGGCACATACTGATACAGGCACTGACACCCAGCCAAATACAACACAAACACTAATACAGCTACTTGTACACCCAGGCACACACTGATATACACACACAGTAACACACCCAATCAGTTATTGATGACATCATCCAGTCTGTGCTAGTGTGTAATAAATGTTTAAGAGAATCAAATATATATATATATATATAAATATATATATATATATATATATATATATATATATATATATATATATACACACTAAAATATGGTCTAAGTTATGTTAGTATTTGTCCAGTGCTACTGATCAGTTATACTATCTGTAGTGTTTCTGATGTGAGTGGATATGTGAGTGTCTACATTTGTATGTGAGTGGGTGTGTGAGTGATGATAGAGTTGGGTGACTGGCTGTGTCAGTAACTGTTTTACTGAGTGAGTGGTTTTCTGTGTGGGTATATGGGTGAACAATTGGATGTGTGAGTTCTATATGTGGGTGCATGGTTCTGTGAGTAGCTGTAGCAGTATGTGACTGAGTGTCTGAGTGTGTGTATGGTGAATGAGTGAGTGTGTAAGTAGCTGATTGAATGTGAATGTGTTAGAGGCTAGGAAAACCTCCCTCTGAACAGGTTAGTGGGTGTGCCAGTTATTGTATTTGTGAGAGAGTGTGTCACTGGATGCATGGGTAAGTATGTACTTCTATCAGTGAGATTATAGGTGAATGAGTAAATGTGTTATTTTGTATATTACTAAGTGGCTTGGTGTGTGGGTATCTGTGTGGGTGATTGAGTTCTTGTATCATTTGTTGTACAAGTGAGGAAGTGAATGTAGATGTAGTTATATGGGTAAGTGTCTCTGTGACTGAGTGGCTGTACGTCTGCATCACTGGAAGGCTGACTGGCTGTATTGCTGAGTAAGTGGGTGTATGAGTGGAAGTATGGGTGTGTGAGCAGGTTTGTCAGTGGTTGTATACAAGAATAACTGAAGATAGTATTAGCTTTGTATGGGTATGTGGCTCTGTGAATACCTGCATGGGAGTATAATTAGGTGTGTGAGTAATTGTATGGGTGAGTGAGTGGTTGTGTGACTGGCTATATGAGTAAGTGAATGGGTATGTGAGTGCATGTTGTCATGAGTGAGCGGTTTTGTGCATACTTGTATGGGTGTTTTACTGGGTATGTGTGTAGTTATATGAGTGGGTGAGGTGGTGTATGAGAGGTTTCCATGGAGGGTGTAATTTCCATGAGGCTGAGAGTGGGGGTTTTGATTTGTTAGGTGGGTGATGTCATCAGTGATGTCATTTGAGATGTAATTTGAGATGTCATCAGTGATGTCATTGACCATGTCATGAATGATTTAATCTATGAGGTCATAAGCAGTGCATGGCAGGGGCATAAGTTATGGTTAGGTTTTGTAACTAAAGCTGATGACTTTCTTTGGTTTTGTGAGAGCAAATTCAGAAACTAACTATAATGTCCTTGTAACCTTTTTTCAGTGAGTTTCTATGTTTTTTTAAATCATATTTCCTAACTATAACATCCTTCTAACTTTTGTTTTTTTAAGTGAATTTTAAAGGTTTTGCAATTTTTTTCCTGACTATAATATCCCTCTAATCTTTGTGTTTTTTTTAGTGAATTTCTATAGTTTTTAGTTTTCTGTATTCTAATTAAAATGTCCAGCTATTAGTTAATGAACTTCAGAGGAGTGTGTTTATTTTCGGAGATGCACCTAAGTGAATACAGTTTAGAGCAGTGATGAACTGTGTAATAATTGGTTTGATTTCGGTATGTGTAACACGTTAGTATGGTTACTTTTTTACATATGTAAAGGCTAAATGTATCAAAGTATTTTGCATTTGCAAATGGTGTGAATTGCAAAATTCCCCGATTTGCAAATTCAAAATAGCCTTTCCAAATGTATAAAGGGCATTGGCAGTCCCAGTTTAGGGAATCACATTTCTTTGTAATTCCCTAAAATTGCGACTCCAAATAGGGAATCACAATGTATGATTTCCTAAATATTGAATCGTAAATCAGGATTACCTATTCGTGATTTCATAAGCACATATATCAAGCACTTCCTAAATGCCAAATGTTAGGAAATGCTATTACCATCAAATCCAAGTTGATGGTAACCATGTGCTATTTTAAAAAATGCATTAAAAATGAATTTTAAAAAATGCCATGTAGCGCACACATACCCCTAGGGCATGTGTGCACTTCACATGTGCACAATTAACTTTTGGGGTGCATCAAAGGGAGCCTTAGGCCCTCAGCACCCTTGGTTTTGTATTTCCTACTATATGATAACCTAATTAGAAATCGCAAATTAGGAAATGCAAAACCATTCACACCTAAGGCCCTTAGGAATGAATGGAGTCCCATTTCTTAATAGTGATTCCCTAATAGCAATTGCGACTCCGTAGGAATCGCTATTAGGGAATCACTATTTTGTTGCATTCCATTTTGCATTTACTAAATAGTGATTACCTAAAATTTGCTATTAAAGAAATGCAAAATGGAACTTTGATACTTCTGGCCCTCAGTGTTTTTTTGTTTTTGTGCACATGTGATCATACTTCCATGGATCAATAAAGCATCTGTTAAATAGTTGGAAAATGTAACCCTAGGAAATAGACTACAAAAACCACCGGAAGAGCAATATTTGCCAACAAGCAGCTGCACAAGTGTTGGTGCCTCCCAATGGTACTAGCGCTCATAGACCATATACCCAAAACCAAAATCCATATAGGAAAGGGAGTGCTGAGGTAGTCCAAAGACATTTCCTTCAATGTTCAAAAACTCCAACAATACTAGAACATTTCTTTTAAGTCTTACACATAAAAATATAGACTTAAAAATCCAATGAAGTGGGATCCATGATATTGTGTTTCAATCTAAAATTGTTTCTTTATTCTTTTAATGATCCTTCAGCATCAGATCAGACAACTCACATTGTCCCCTAGACGGGACTTCATCAGGGCCAAAAACAAAAAATAAAACATACACATATGTATAAATAAATTACAAGCAATAAGAAAAAGAAAGCCTCTATAGAACAACAAAGTGCATACAGTTCACCAAATCCACCTATATCAAGATACAATAAAAATATCAAGACCCACTACATTTAACATCAACAACAGAAATAAAACAACCACGTAGTATATCATACATTTACATATACCTAACATATTTAATGTCGTAAATACCCATCTTCTTTACATGTAACCCATTATTATTTACATCAGGCAATATGTATTCAGCCAATATTATAGCCTGTATTTAGTAATAATTGTCATACACATATTTTAAACATTTCAATTAAACAAGTATACCCATTATATTTAATTGGATTTTTAAGAAACACTTTATTTTTATGTGATAAGACTTATAAGAAATGTTCTAGAATTACTGGATTTTTTGAACACTCAAGGAAATTTCTTTGGACTACCTTAGCACTCCCTTCCATCTATGGATTTTGGTCCTAGGAAATACACTGGAAGGTGAGCCATACCACTAAGGTGTATCAGGTGGTGTTTCTAGTTTTTTTTTAATGCCAAATTATTAGTATATACAATTTTGTGTTCAAAACAGCAAAGATGCAAATTTGTCCATTTAGAAGTTTATGTAATGCTTTCCTCTCTGTTTTTTGTTATTTTGTTTATTATTCATGAATTTGTTGCAAAAGGTTGTGTTGCGTATTTTCCAGTATCAAGGATATCTGTGAATTTAGTGTGTTTTTCAAAAAGTTAAAAGTTATATATGCACTTTTAAAGTTTGAGATCAGTTGTTTACTAATAGAATGCATAATCAGGTATTTCTGTAAGTAATTTGATTCATAAACACTTTTTTATTCTATTTTCCACATTTGCAACGATGCAGTTATTCACAACGAAACAGGCGTTCGTGAATATCACGTGACTGCGTGACAAAGAGGTTTGATTTGGCAAGACACTTTCCAATAATTTTCAAAGGAATTACCCACCCAGTTTTCTTTATTTCATACTTCAAGTGCAGCTATTGGAAGCTTATTTGGAGGTGTCCTGTATTTTGCACTGCTAGTACTCCATTTTAACATTTTTTATTTAAAATCAGAAATAAAATGGCATCTGGAGGAAGTGAGGAACAGGAGCCATACCAGCAAGAGGAAAACCCATTGGATGAAGAACCCCCACCAAATCGCCAATCCATCGCGTGGGACTTTTTTCACTATCTCCTCTGGGGAAAAAGAACTGCAGCCAAGCATGTAAAGTACTCATAATGTGAGAAACATATTAATGTGGGACTTCAAGCATGTTGTCCCATTTAAAGATGTATCATAGTAAGCACTTAGCAAGAGTGCATAGGGAGGGAAGTGCTGAGGAACCATCGGCTTCAAGTATTACACCAGCTACTGCCTGAGAGCGAATTCTGACTGCAGTGGAGCAACATCTGCCAGAAGAGTCTCCAGAACCCAGGAGAATAGAGACATTTTGTTTAGATTGTAATAAAAGGGTGACAGTGGGCGAACAGACTGTCGCTGTAGTTTTAGAGACAGAAAATAATCACAAATTGCATTTTTCATATTCATGTTTGTGCATGCATATGAAAGAGTGGGTGTACAAGACTGGGTGTGTGAGTGGCTGGATCACTGAGTACCTGCCTCTGTGAGTTGCTGTATGATTGAGTGACTGGGGGTGTGTGCAGCTGTATGAATGAGATCCTGGGTGTTTGAGTAGTTGTATGGATGAGTAAGTGGCTGTGTTAGTGGATACATGAGTGAGTGAGCGAGTGAGTGGGTGGATCAGTGACTGCATGAGTGCGTGACTGGAAGTGTAGGTGACTTCATGGGTGATTGACTGGTTATTTGTGTTGCTGTATGAATGAGTGACTGAGAGTATGAGTCATGGTATGAGTGAGTGACTGTTTGTGTGAGTGGTGTATGGGTGAGTGGTTGGGAGTGTGAGTGCCTGTATGGGTGAGTGACTGGGTGTGGTGTGTGGCTGTATCATTGATTGAGTGTCTGTGTGAGTTGCTATATGATTGAGTGAGTGGCTGTATCAACAGATGTTGAGTGAATGATTTGAGGTGTGTACAGCTGCATGAGTGAGATTGTGGGTGTGTGAGGGGCTCTGTTGGTTGGCGTATGGGTGAGTAAGAGGGTGGGTGAGTGGCTGCATGAGTGAGTGTGTGTATTTGTATGGGTGAGCAACTGGGTGTGTAATGTATTGTATGAGTAAGTGACTGGGGCCTGAGCAGCTGTATAAATGAGTGAGTGTTTGTGCAAATGGCTGTGCGAGTGACCATCTGTGGATGTGAGTGGTAGACTGAGTGAGTAAAACAGAGTGTGATTGGCTGTATGGGTGAAAGACTTGGTGTGTGAGTGGCTACATGGGTAAGTGATTAGGAGTGTGAGTAGTAGTATGTGTGAATGACTGGAGTGGGAGTGGACGGATGGGTGAGTGACTTGGTCTGTAATTTGCTGAATGAGTGACTGACTGGAGTGTAAGCTTCTGTACAAGTGAGTGACTGTTTGTGGGAGTGCCTGTGTGAGTGAGTGAGGAGGGATGTAAGCAGCTATATGAATGAATGACTAAGAGTGTGAGTGGCTGTATGTGTTAGTGACTGGGTGTGTAAGCGGATGTATCAGCTATTGAGTGGCTGTGTGAGTGATTGTATGAGTGAGTGGATGGCTGTCCGAGTGGGTGTATACATGAATGCATAGGGGTGTGAGCTGCTGTATAAGTGAGTTAGTGGGTATGTGTCTAATTGTATGGGTGACTGGGTGTGTGAGTGGCTGTATGAGGGAGTGACTGTGTGTGTGAGTTGCTGTTTGAGTGAGTGACTGTGTGATTCAGTGAGTGGGTGTGTGAGTACCAGTATGAGTGAGTGACTGGCTGTGTAACTGGCTGTATCAGTGAGTGACGGGTTTGTGAGTGGCTGTATGGGTGAGTGACTCAGGCCCTCATTATGACCTCAGCAGTCTTCTCAGAAGACCGCCGAAGCCACGGGCGCCAGAAGACCGCCAGTGCTGGCTGTCTTCCGACCACCATATTATGAGTACTGAAGGATTTCTGCAACAATTTGGGCGGAAATCCTCCAATAGTCATGCTGGCAGTCGGAGGCGCAGGGCTGGTTTCACCACCGGCCCCAACCCACCAAAAGGACTCCAGTAGCCGTATTACAACCTGTAATATGGCCTGGCGGTGTCCTGATGGTGAGGCGCTGCCAACGGCGGAAGCGTCTGTTACTGTTCCATGCCGAACGACCTCCTCGCCGGTCAAGGTAAGTCGATTGTCCAACAGGTGGGGAGGATGGTAGGGTAGAGGGTATTGTGTGTGCGTGTGTGAGTGGGTGTTCTCTGCGTGTGTGAATGTAAGTGTGTATGCATGTGTGTATGGGTGTTTGAATGCTTGTTTGAATGCATGTGTGTATCAGTGTTTGAATGCGTGTATGATTGTTGAAGTGAGTGCGTGTTGGAATGTTTGTGTGAGTAGGTGTATGGGTCCGTGTGAGTAAATACATGTATGGATGCGTGTAAGTGAATGTGTATGGATGCGTGTGAGTGAATGCATGTATGTAAGTGTTGGTGAATGATTGTATGCGGAGTGCGTGTGGCTATATGTGTGCTTGTATGCAAGGAGGGGGGTGCTGTACTGGAAGGGTGGTGGGGGAGATGGGTGCTGTACTGGAAGGGGGATGGGGGTGTAATGGGATTGCAAGGGGGTTTGGGGGAGGCGTCTGCCAGTGACAGGAAAGAAATTTCCTTCACTGGTAGCCTTTCTGCCAAAGTTTTCATGACGGTGCTACCGCTGGGGAAACCTTGGTGGAAAACTGACTTGTGATACCGCCGGTGGTCTTCAGTGGACCGCCGGGTCAGAGATGCTAATCTCCGGCCGTCCAACCGCCCTTGGCGGTACATGGCAGGAATGTGGCAGGTTGCCAGATGCCAACCCGCCACACTCATAATGTGGGGGTCTTCACTGCAGGCCCGTCATAATGAGAGCCTTAGTGTGTTAGTGTATTCATGAGAATGTACATACATATGTCATTGTCTCCATCACTGTTCATTGAGTTGTGCATCTGAATATCTCAATCTGTGAGTGGATGTGCTGCTCTATCCATTAGAATATACATTGGTGTGTCAGCATATGAATCGCTTTCTGTCTGGTTCTGCTTGGGTGTCTTAGTGGATGGTTTAGTATGTCAGTGGGTGTGTGAGTATGTGGATCACTGTGTCCCTAGGAGCATCAGTGTATGCATTAGTGTATGTGTAGGTATGACATTATATGCATCAGAGTGTACCCGGGTGTCTCCGTGTCTGTTTAAGTGTATGCCTGGTTGTATCAATGTATGGATCACTGTGTTTGGCTGTGTCAGTGTGTGCATAACAGTGTGCCTGGGAGTGTTAGTGTATACATGAGTTTGTGTTTAGGTGTGTCAGAGTGTGTATCAATATGCATGGATGTCTTATTGTATGGGTCAGTATGTGACTGGGTGTGTTAGTGTCTACATGGGTGTGTGCCTGGGTGTGTGAGTGCATGCATAAGACCATATAAGTGTAGCTGCATCTTTCTTTGATACAGCTGGATATACAACTAGTTTCTGGGAATGTGAGTGAATACATACGTGTCTTTGTTGGTTTCTGACTGGGTGTGTGAGAGGCTGTATGCTTTTGAAAGTATGCATGTGAGTTGCATTATTGATGGCATACTCTATGTAGCACTGGGCATAGGGTCTGCAAGTGCACATGTAACTGAGTGAAACTCAAAAGACATGCCTTGTCTTTTAAGTACAAAGCACCATCCTTTATTGCATACCTACAGCCTAACTCAGAGGTGAGTTATGTTTACTAAAAGGTGACTTTAAGCATTGCCAAATGGCTTTTTCATGCCAAGTCGAACTAGCATTTTAACTTCCCAGACAGGCTCTGCATTAGTAGGCCTGACTCATCTTTAAAGGACTACTTGTCTGGCTGGGCGACTAGGTTGTGTCAGTTCTTGGCTACATATCTTAGTGAGTGAATGAGTCCCTCTGGAGGATGTCGTCAATTACTTAATAAAGTATGCTAGTATATGACTGTCTCTTTTAGTAACTCTATGGGTCTATAAATGTATATGTAAGTGGCTGAATAAATAGGTTAGTGCCTGTGGTGGTGAGTACAGGGGTATGTAAGTGTGCCTGCACCTGCCTTTGAAACTGCTGGATACATAAATAGTTTCAGAGTATGTGAGTGTATAAGTACCTCTGTCACTGTCTGGCTGGGTGTATGAGAATGTATCTGACTTGTATTATTGATGGGATACTCTATGTAGTACTGGGCATAGGGTTCTGCAAGTGCAAGTGTAACTTACTGAACCTCAAAAGGACATGTCTTACCTCTTTGTACAAAGCACCTCCTTCATGGCATGTCTACAGCCTACCTCAGAGGTGAGAGAGGTGTACTAAAAGGTGACATTAAGCCTTGGCAAAGGGCTTTTTCATGGCAAGATTAAAGATTAGCTGGCAGTTAAACTGCACAGTCAGCCTCTGCAGTAGTAGGCCTCACTGATGTTTAACAGACTACTACTCTTGATGGGTGACTAGGTTGTGACAGTATTTGGCTATATACTGGAGTGAGTGTATGTGTTCCTCTATAGGAGTGCTGTCAGATATCTAAAAGAGTATGCAGTATATGACTGTATCTTTTAGTAACTCAATGGATCTCAAAATGTGCATGTAAGGCTGAATACATAGCTTGGTGCCTGTGTTGGTGAGTACAGGGATATGCAAGTGTGTCTGTCACTGCCTCTGATACTGCTGGATACATAACTCATTATTGAGTATGTGAGTGATTGTATAAGTGCCTCTGTTGCTGTTTGGCTGGGTGTGTGAGATGCTGTATGCTTTTGAAAGTATATATGTGAGTTGCATTATTGGTGGCATACTGAAATAAACAATGCTATGAGCTATGAAATATGTTTATCAGGAAACGCTATAAGAGTTAATTTAATTAGTGTCTCCAGTCTCACCACAAAAGACCATCTGACTGAGTTAATAACATTCAAAATGAGCTTCATTGGAAGGTACCAATATGAATGGAATGTAGGGGGAAAACAAGGGGAGGAACCAATAGATCATTTTCAACACATCTCCCTTTGCAATAAGAGAAGAAATTTCACATACAAAAATAACTTATGACATCAATTACATAATATAAAGATCATTGTAAAACAAGGAAAATTCCCCACAGACAAAAATAACCTTCTGGATTATGAATAATTCTTCCACGGATTTGGGGTTATCATAGTTCTGTTGCTTTTTCTGGGATTTGCTAATTTATGATTGCCAGAATTTGTTGAGCATTGGATCTTTTATGAAACAATTTAGGACACAGGGCTATTCTGTCCATGCGCAATAACTTTCCATTTTCTACTAGCACAGTGTTGTGTTTGATTTTACAAATTTTAGATGGTGGTGAGAATTTAGTGAATGAATCATGACGTTAATGTGTAATTCTTACCACAATCCATTGACCAACTTTCCATTTTGTTTCTCTTTGGTTCCCCACTTTTGGTGGGTTTGAACTTTTTCAGCCATACTTTCTCTGACAACCTATACTGGATACCCTCCTGGATCCTGGTTTCCTTCCTTTTAAGGCAGTAAAAGGAGAAATACCCATCACAGAATTAGGGGAAATACGGTCTGACCACAATATGTCTCTAAGGTTCTAATAGATGGGTTTGCCAGTTGTGTTAGCTAATTGAATAGATTATTTGATCATTTTATAACCTCTTTCAACTATGCCATTCACCTTAGGACAGTAAAGGGGTGTTTTTATATGACTGATAGACATTTTGTTAAGAAGAGTATACATGGTTTCCAACACAAAGTGTACTCCATTATCAGTCACAATTGTATTACGAATGCCTTCTTGAGCGAAAGAGTCTGTTAAAAATTCTATCAAGGAGTCAGTGTTGATATTATTGGGAAATTTGGTGGTGATCCAGTGTGAATGGTAGTCAACCAACACTAATACAAACGTGTGAGTAATACCTGAAAGATTATTTGGACCTGTGATGTCAAGCCATAATTTACCAAATGGTTTAGAAGGAACGCTAATGGGAGATAAAGGATATTTACACGTTATTTTAGTTTTGTCAGTCTTTTACTTTGTTTTACAACCATTATGTCTATTTTAGGAAATCAGAAGTCTGCTTTTATTGTATTCTTAGTTTGATTTCTTCCAATGTGTCTTTCATGGGCTATGTCTATGATGTGTTCCCTGATGTTACCTGGTGGTATTATTCTGTCATTTTTGAATATGTAGTCTCCTTGAATGAATAATTCATTTCTTACATTCCAATATGGTTGTAAGTCATCTTGTAAGGTTTTGCGTTTTTCAGACCATTCTTTGACAATGTTATTCATCACAGCCAAAAGAGTGATGTCTTTTTATTATGATTGATCCCAGTCTTCTTTTAAGATTGCAGGTATTGCAACAGTATGTGCTTTGTTATAGGTAGCCTAGACAGGCAGTCCGCTACACAATTTTTTACCTGGTGCATACATGTTTTAGAGATATAAATTCTGTAGTCCCAGGATACGGTGGGTTGTGGTTTCAATACCTTTGTGAACAATGCAAAGATCAAGGGTTTATACTATGTTTTTAGTAAAAAGGGTATTCCGCATAGATAGAACTTAAAATGCATGCTAGTGCTTCCTCTTCTACTATTGAGTAAACGAGTTCAGATCTCTTTAGCTTTCTGGAAGAAAATGGAATTGTATTTTGTGAACCATTTTTAACTTGGAACAATGTGGCTCCTAAGCCTTTATTGCTTGCATCAGTAGTTGTATTAGTTCTGCAGTTTACATTGAATTTGCCTATATTGGGTGCTTTACTCACTTTTACTTGCTTGGGTGCTTTACTTTACTTTTTTAAAGGCTTCAATGTGTGTATCATTCCACTCAAACACTGTTCGTTTCTTTAGGAGAAGGTGCAAAGGGTACACAGTATCTGAAAGGTTTTTGACAGATTTAGATGAGTATTCAGAAAGTCCCAGAAAAACTTTCAAGTCTTCCTTGTTCAATGGACAAGGGACATTCTTTTTATTGATTTTAGAAGATTAATCTTAGGTTTGATCCCTTCACTCAAGATTGTGTAACCTAACTAATTGACTGCAGTTACACCAATTTTACATTTTTCTCTCTTTATTGTTAAACAGGCCAATTTGAGTTTAATACGAGTGATCTTAATTTCTCATTTTGATCTTTTTCAGATGCTCTATAAATTAGAATGTCGTCGTGAATTCATAGTATGTCTTGGAAATCTTTTAGAATGTATTGCATTATTCGCTGATGAATAGCTGCAGCCAACGCTAATCCAAAAGGCATCCTACAATAGTGCTATGCCCCAAATAGAGTAATGAACAATTTTAATGGGTGCAATTTTTAATGTAGGTCTATTTGGTGATATGCAGTGGAAAAATCAAGTACACCGAAATATTTAGCATTGTGTATTTCACTTAAGAGTTCATTTATTATGGAGAGAGGATGCCTGTCTACCTAAATATTAGCATGAAAGCCTTGAAGATCCTCACACAGTCAGATGTGTTGGAATTACGTTTAGAGGCAATGACCCTGGGTGCAAGCTATTCAGAACCTTCTATTTTTTCTATCATTCCTAGGAACACTAGCTGATTTAACTCTTCCTTAAGAGGATCTTCTAATAATAAAGGGATAGGTCTAGTTTTGTGGACTGGGGATAGTATTATCTTTTAATTTGATTTTCTGGTTAAAGTCCTTTAGAAGACCTAATTTATAAGTGAAGACTTCAAGGAACTCTTCACACATTTATGTGCCTATTACTGATGCCTTTACCATGAGTACTTGTTCTTTTCCATTGGGATCTAACTTAGTCCTAGTTCTTTTTTGTCTTTCCACACTAATAGATTGGACCCTTTTTCTGTAAAAAATACATTGCCCACAGTGTTTCTGTCTTTAAAAGATATACACAGTTTTGTCATTCCTACTAATGGAATGGGGTATTTGATGTATCCTCCCAGTGTTATATGTGCAGGCTCTATGCTGTCATGTTTCCCCTGGAATTATTCTTTGACAGTTTTACTATCAATAAATGTATAGGGGGGAACATGAGTCAGCAAAAATGTTAAAAGTTATATAAGCTAAAGTAATATTACAGGTTGGATACTCTCCACTTTCGTTGTTTTCAATGGAGTGCACTTGAAGCACATACTTATCTCCTTCTATACAATCATCTTCGATTGATTTTAGTAATTCAGCTTCTGTTTTGTTATCTCAACCCACTTTGATGAAATGTCGCCATTTGTTACATTTCCTACAAAAAACAGATCTTGTAGGACATTTGACTCTAGCTAGATGGTAAGCGTTCCCACATCTATAACACTTTAACTTGTCAACTTTGTTGAATTTTTTGATAGATTTTTCATTTTATAGATTCTTCACCTTGCACATTTCTTCTGTAATTTACTTTATTAAAATCGTTGCTGTCTTTACCTACTTCTTCATTCATGTGTACATTAATTTCTTTTATGCATAAAGCAGTATGTTCAATTCCTCTTCCTATATCACTAGCTTCCTGAAGGTTGGGGTTTAATGCTAATAATTTTTCTTGATCCTTTGGGCTATTGGTGCACTTTACTAGTTGGTCCCTTGTTAGAGAGCCCGTGAGCTGACCATATTCACAAGTAGTAGATGGTCCCCTCAATGCCACAATACATTATGCAACTTTTTCTTCCTTTCCTTGTCTCTCCAGAACAACATTGATTTTTTCTTTAACTTAGTTCTCCAGCCTTCTTAAAGTAATTTTTTATACATCTACTTCTCCTTCATTCCCTCCTCCTTCTGTTTGCCCTGGAAGATCTTCATATTTGTTATGGCATGTATGCCTATGTTGTGTAAAAGGATATGTTGCTTCCTTGAGGGATTACATTTTTCCCCTCCAGTGGCAATTAAGTAGGACTAAAAAATATGTATCTATCTTTCCCAGGGGAGATCTGGTTATCCTACTTCATTTAAGAACGGAGGGGGGTTGATTCATAGTAGCTGCAGCCATAATTATGAGAAGTATAGGAAGAAATCTAACTAATAGATGAGAAGTAATAATATAATGGATTGCATCAAAACTGTGAATGGTTTCAGGAGGATTTACAGATTGGAAATTATAGTGGAATTATATGTGAGAAAAATCTTAAATAAGTGTTATACCTAATCATTTTCCATAAGACAACAGCAGTTTCAGTATTAGCTTACTTACTATGAGTATGCTCAATATCAACACGACAGACTTAAAAATATAACCCTTTCAGAACAAAAATTATCAGCATATCGTAGAGATAATAACCCATCCAATAGTTCAAAACACCAGGAAAAGATGGAATAGTGCTATTATCCTCAGGCGATAAGCTGTAAAATGTAAGTTTTTGTAATAAGAATGAGTTAATGACTTGCATAGGGTTTACCAATGCTTAATACAGTATTTTCCACTGCTAGAAATGTGCTACAGAAACAGGGGTCAGTTATTTCTGAATGAATAATTAAGCTTGAATATTTATGCTGTGCCTGTCAGTGCGTGGTAAAACAACTGTTACTACTACCGCTACTATGACATGCATATAATCACATAGTATGTGAAAGAATTGCTGTGCCTGTCTGGGTGTACCAATCCTCAATCACCAGTAAAAAAGGCAGACCAAAAAGAGAACAGCTGTGTCTGTCAGAGTGTGAGCAGCTCCTTGTTCACGGAAGACCTTTTGCTCGGCTCGAGTTTCAGTAAATCCTATGCTTGTCATTGTGTTGCTGCTAAGACAGGCCGATTAAAAAGGGAAGAGCTGTGTCTGTCAGCATGTGAGGAGAACTTTGTGCACAGCAGGTCTGTTGCTCTGTTTGAGTTCTAGCCAAGCCGGAGCTTCAATATAATGAGGGGTGACTAGGGTTTGTGGGCAGGTGCATAAGGGTCTCAGTGGGTCTGTGAGTGGCGGCATGTGTTTCTGAGTGGGTCTGTAAGTGAGTGCATGAGTACATCAGTAGGACTGAGTGCATGACTACTGTAGAGGATTTGTGGGTGGGGGCACGAGTATCACAGTGGGTCTGTGAGTAGGTGCATGAGTCTCTGGATCTGTGAGTGCATGCATGGGTCTCTCAGTGTATCTATGAGTGGATGCATGAGTACCTCAGTGGGTCTTTGAGTATATATAAGTCTCTGACTGGGTCTGTGAGTGGGTGCATGAGTATTTCAGTGGGTCTGACGGTGGGTGCATGAGTACCTTAGTGAGTGTGATAGGGGATGTGAGTCTCTGGGTCTGTGAGTGAGTGCATGAGTCTCTCAGTGTGTCTCTGAGTGGGTGCATGAGTACCTCAGTGGGATTGTGGCTAGGTGCAGGAATCTCTAAGTAGGTATGTGAGTGGGTGCATGAGTGTCTCAGTGGGCCTGTGAGTGGCTGTAAGAGTCTCTAAGTGGGTCTGTGAGTGGGTGCATAAGTCTCTCAGTGGGTTTGTGATTGGGTGCCTGAGTACCTCAGTGGGACTGTGTCTAGGGGCATGAGTCCCGCAGTGGGTTTGTGAGTGGGTGCATGAAAATCTGGGTCTGTGAGTTGATGCATGAGTCTCTCAGTGTGTCTGTGAGTGGGTGCATGAGTACCTCCGTGGGTCTGTGAGTGGATGCATGAGTCTCTGACTGGGTCAGTGAATGGATGAATGAGTGTCTCAGTGGATCTGTGAGTGGGGCATGAGTCTCTAAATAGGACTGTGAATGGGTGCATAAGTGTTTGAGTGGATCTATGAGTGGGTGCGTGAGTGTCTGAGAGGATCTGCGTATGAATGTATGAATGTTTGAGTGGGTTTGCAATTGGGTGCATGAGTACCTCAGTGGAATTAGACTAGGTTCATGAGTACCGCAGTGAGTTGGTGAGTGGATGCATGAGTCTCTGAGTGGATTTGTCAGTGGGTGCATGAGTACCTCAGTGGGTCTGTGAGTGGATGCATGAGTCTCTGACTGGGTCAGGGAGTGTGTGCATGAGTGTCTCAGTGTGTCTGTGACTGGGTGCATGAGTGCCTCTGTGGGTCTGTGAGTGGGTGCATGAGTGTCTGAGTGGGTCTGTGAGTGGGTGCATGAATCTCTGAGTAGGTCTGTAAGTGGGTGCATGAGTGTCTGAGAGGATCTATGAGTGGGTGTGTGTGTGTATGAATGGGTCTGTAAGTGGGTGCATGAGTGTATGAGTGGGTCTGTGAGCAGGAGCATGAGTGTCAGAGTTGGTTTGTGAGCTAATGCATGAGTGTCTGATTGGGTCCGTGAGAGGGTGCATGAGTGCCTCAGTGGTTCTGTGAGTGGGTGGATGGGTCTCTAATTAGGTCTGTGAGTGGATGCATGAGTGTCTGAGTGGGTCTGTGAGTGGGTGCAGGAGTGTCTGAGTGAGTCTGTGAGTGGGTGCATGAGTGCCTCTGTGGGTCTGTGAGTGGGTGCATGAGTGTGTGAGTAGGTCTGTGAGTCGGTGTAGGAGTGGGACACTGTACTCACTTGCTGGGAGTGGACTTTTCATCTGTTTTCCTGCCTGCTGTCATTCTAGCAGGAAAACAGATGAAACTATTGCTCCTGCATGCTGGGAGCAGCATTTCTTTCTGGCTCCCTGTGTACAGTAGCAGTGTGACTGCAGGGGAATTGAGGTTCCACCCTCAGTTTACAAAAGCACACTCTTGATGCCCTGGGTGGGGCCAAGGCACTCAGTAACAAGTGGGTCGGCCCCGGTGGATAGGGTCCAAGGAGCCAAGATTGGCCTGGAGAGGGGGGCACCCTCCTCAACAAATAATTGGCTGGAGCTTGGTGGATTGAGTACCCGGGGCCAAAATCGGCCCAGGAGTGGGCCAGGTGCCCCCCACCTCTTTCTTCCCTAAATTGGATGGGCCCCAGGGGATGGTATTGTAAAAGCAGAGTAGTGTTCACACATGCATGCCTACATGCTACTGGTTTTGTTATCTGGCAAGTACTGGTATGCCCTTAGTCATCACAAATGATAATTAGTACTTAGGGGGGATAATTTCCTCTGCATCCACTTAATCACAAATAATATTTTAACCATCTTTTAGGCCCTCCCAACAATAAAGGAATGAATTTGGAAAGAGTTTTAAAATCTGCACTTTGGATCACATACTCCACTATTCCAATAAGTACTTGTTTTTAAAACAGGGAGCCCACTCATCACTAGTCTCTGGTGAGTGAGGCAGGCATAACACGCAGGGTGGTGTATGAAGCCTTTCCATACATTTTTCTATGATTCCCTGGTCCTTTCATATACAGATGCATGAAGAAGATGAGAACCCTTAATGGTCTTGACAGACTGGTCTTGTGTGGTCTTTTGATAGTTCATTCTGCTGGCCAGTATTGCCTAGTATAGTGTAAAGGACTGATTAGAGCCCCATAGACCTTTCTAAATATGGTAGCAATTGCAATTGTGCATGTATTGATATAAACATAGAATACAATCTTTCACTTTTCCAACCTTACTTTCAAAATATTGTACAAAATATAAAATAAATAGGAACCTGACAGTCAAGCATAATTTGTATCTGATGCATTACTGTGACCTGAACAGGATGGTGAATTAATTTATGAATGCATAACACATGGCAACATAGCTCCTCCATGTGTGATACTTTTCAAACTTCTCCTCAGTTCATTCAGCCATTCATTCTTTCATCATTTTTTATATTTCATGATAGATCTCATTAACATAAGTGAGTCTTACAAGAACTAGAACTTTATAATTATTGCCAAATAACCTTATCACTCAGTTATACTTCAGGTTTATGTTAAGAAAAACAAAAAGTGTCTTCCATTTAAATGCAAATACTATTTTCCAAACATGAATAGCAAAACAGAAATGCAGGAAGTATTTCCTCTTGAGGACCACGTCTCCATGTGATATTGGGATGTCTCTAGAGGGGGATATATTGGCACTACTAATGTTGGATCTGGACAAACCTCTGCTTCTGTTGCAATGTCAAAATGTTGCATAGAAAAACCAAATAGTTCTGGCAAGTACATAATAGAGGTTTGACAGGGGTGGGAGAAAAGACAAGGCCACCAATCAGGAGGTTTGTGGGCACAATAAAGTAGCTGGAGTAGCAAGGGGAGAATATTAAAAAAAGCAAAGCGTATAGGGAAGGAGTAGGGAAGCAACAAACTAGAGGACTAGAGGAGGAAAGCAGCAATAATGGGTGGGGAAGTGAAGAGGAAAGTACCGCATGCAAGAGGGACTCTACTTGCACTCTCATGTAGAAAAAGATACAAGCATTGGCAAAGCCAATTGGTCTTGACAATCCCAGAGGTATTGGCATTGTTAATGTAAATGTCTTTTAGACATGTTTAGCCATAGTCCCTCTAACACTTAACCTATGTACTGTGTTTCAACTGGTGAAAACTATTAAGTGCTTAAGAAAGAGTAAGTGCTTAAGTGGCT
This sequence comes from Pleurodeles waltl, assembly GCF_031143425.1. Lineage (NCBI taxonomy): Eukaryota > Metazoa > Chordata > Amphibia > Caudata > Salamandridae > Pleurodeles > Pleurodeles waltl. The sequence goes on along the minus strand of NC_090436.1, from coordinate 694,211,741 downwards.
TAAAAATTAATAGATAGATAAATAGATAGTGCTATTCATGCCATGTTTTTGTCTCTACTGACTTCAGAACCACTAAAATCTCAGTAAAGCAGACCATTGGTAACTAATACTCACTGTATAGAAAACAAAAGATCTTGCAATACCCACATGTTCACTTGATGTAATTATGCAGACCCTATTTTTCGCCCTGAAGATTGCAAATGCTTATTGTAACAAGAAGACAGCCAAAAGAAAAGTTTTCAAAGTGTGTATCATGAAAAAGAGATACATAGAGGATACCATCGCTTAACAAGGTTGGCTTAATTTACCAAACAAAGCAAGTAAATATAAGACACATCACCAAGTGAAATGTCAGCAAAATAACCCCATTTTATTGATATATTTATCATTATTCTTTTGTTATCTCTATCTGTTATTTTAATTCTGATAGCATGTGACACATAAAGCTGCGAATCAACAGAAACGTGCAGTGACCTTTCTCATCTGTTTTTCACAGGTTTCTCGAGGACAACCAAGTACTGGAATGCTGGCAGACGCTTTTTTTGTAAAACGGGAAGTCACAAACCTTAAGTAACAATGGACATGCACGTTCATCACAAACATCTAAGTAAGTATAGCCCCTGGACTCAAACAGCTAAGCAGAGACAAGCTCACGCTCTGCACAATACACCAGGCAGTTTGAAAGGCAAAGGCGACAATGAGTGAGGCAAGAGGGTGCTGTTGCATTTCTAATCTGTCAAGAAGAACGTCACAGGGTTCGATACACAGCCGAAAAAGCACGTTCATTCAAGGATTAATAAATCCAAAGCGCTCCCTCTTAGTAAGAGCACTCGGGAAAAAAAATCACCTGTACTGTTTGCTGGGCTGTTTGATATAGTGTGAGCTCAACCTGAAAGCACTGATGCGCTTTACATGAGCACCAGATACATTAAGGGGCAGATTTAAGAAAAGTGGTGCTGCACCTAATGCAGCTCCACTTTTCTTGCACACCTTAGCGTCCCCCTAATGCCACCATGTGTGCACCGTATGTAAAATACAGCGCACCATGGCGGTAGTCAGGGGGACTAGCGTCATACTATTTGACACTAGTCCGTTGCATTGTAGAATTAGCGTAAACAATTATGAGGCTAATCCTGCAAAGCACCCAGAGGCCCATGGTAAGCAATGGGAGCCTCTTTTTAACACCTGCACTTAGCAGGCATTAAGAAATTCTGATAAAAATGACGCAAAGGAATCTCAGAGATTTCTTTGTGGCATTTTTACAGCCCCCCTAGCACCGGAACCCAACCTGAATACATTATGCCTAGCGCAGGCATAATGTGGCGCAAGTGGTTACAAAGTGGCGCAATGCAAGCACTGTGCCACCTTGTAAATACGTAGCAGACTTTTTGCTCTTCCAACGCCATATTAGCGTAAAAAAATGTCACTAATGTGGGGCTTGAATGGTGCTAGGCCACCATAAATCTGGGCCTAAGTGACTGTTGGCATGGGAAAGATGAAATGATTAGCACAGAATCACAGGCTGTTGAATTGAGGCCAAAACTCAAAACTGGTTCCCCAGTTCCAAAGTCGGCAGCTCTGTCCCTTACTAGTGAGAGGCTGCCTTATACATATTAACACATACTTATCAAGAGACAAACTTGGCTAAAACAGAGCTAAACTTCCTGTTGAATGCAAACAAATTCTAAACTATATCAATATGATGTGCTGGATACCTCAAATATATTAGCACTACAGTGCTGTGACAGTGGTGTGCATTTATAAGCAATGGCAGAAAAAAGGTGTGTCTTATCCAGGTGACTGGTTGACACCTATTCGGTATAAGTCAATAAGGACGCTCAATGAAGGACCACACGCCACTTATAAATACAATTTTGCTTTACTAGAATTTCAGGTAAATGTAGGCATTTAGCACATTAACAATAGTAGAATAAGAATAGCAATGAAAAGCATCTATTTATTTATATATAAGTACACTACAAAGAGCATCTATGCATATATATAAGCAAAGAGTTCATTGACAGATATAAGTTTTGATTAACTGTATACGAAAATGCATCACACTACGATGTTCAGGAAGCAAAATATATACGAGCTGAATACTTCAGATAAGCTTTGATTTACTGCATACCAAAATGCATGTTTCAGTTACTGCAGCAGGCTCACACTACGATGTTTAGAAAGCAAAATATAAACGAGCTGAATACTTCAGGTTATAAACACAGTGCAAGCATAAATAATCAATCATAATAATAGAGCAGAGAAACAAAGGCCTTTTATCTCTGTGTGGAACTTAACTTAATCAACAAAATGCTTGGAAGCCCTTTACCACCTGCTTGGACCTTTCTCCCCCTCAAGCATCACGGTCAGCAAAACAGGGAGGCAGCGCTGGGCCATGGCAGCTTTCAGTGCTTAAATAACTCGAAGCTTGGATTCTATCTCTTTCTGGCATTTTCTAGCTATGTTATCAGCACTTGGCTGCTCTTCCCTTCCCCAGCCTTTGTTTTCATTCCATCTTCTCCCTATACTCTCGTTCTCAAGGTTGAGATGGAGTCTTCTACACAAACAAGCTTGAAAATAATATCATGAACTTTTCCACGTTGTTTGGGGGGGGTTCAGCAGGTATCACGCTCATCTACACTGCTCAAGCTAATGAACCGTTCGCGTCACAATGTCTTCCGCACCTTTCCCTATACTGATCAAGGTGTTTGCTGTGTGTACAAAACAATGAAATACTTTAAAAATAACTGAAGTAAACAGGAGGGGTTATTTAATGCTTTTCCAAGCTATGCTACCCTTTCCACAAATACCCTGTCACTGGACAGACAGGGTTCTGCCAGGTTCTTACCTCAGATGGTGTGGAAGCCACAGTCTGGCTGCTTCTCTAAGTTCTCTGCAAGTTTCAGGGCTCTCTCCTTGCTGGGGGATAGCAACCACATTCATCATTCAACTAGGACCCACTGTCACTGCTGATCATCCATTGCCACTAAAGGAGTTGCAGTGGGGTAGTGGAGTCGGCCAAGTAAACTTTCCCTTCTCAGCAGACAGGCATGCACACAATCTGTTGCGAGAGTGCTGAACTCCTGCGTTTGGGTCCCATTGTAGTCAACAACTCTACAGAACTGAATGTTTAAATGGAGATGTTGGAAATGTTTGTTTCTTTTTACAATGGAAATCTCACAGCAGCAGGTGCACTCCAGGACAAGTGCAGTGGATGGTCAGCTGCAGACACACACAGCACACATGCACATAAATGCCAGGGAAAAAAAACATGCAGATACAAAGCATTAAAAATGCTGAAGCAATACTGTTATAAAATACATTCCGATCGGAAACAAAGGCAAGCAGCAGCTTATATCAGGAAGCAAGGAAAGCAGAACCAGAGTGCAACATGTGTGTCTAATCTAAACAATAAAAATCAGGCCACATAACACCAGGGAAATCATTGATTATAGGAAGCATAGAGGATGAGGGAAGAGCACAAAAACCAGACCATGGTCTTTGAATGCACTGCAATATGAAGTGATAAAAATATGATTCACAGCCCTGTTTACCACAGATCTCGGTAAACAATGAGCACTCGTCTCAAGTGAATAGGAGAGCGACAATGGAGCCAGCAAATGGGAAGCCTCTGGTTGGGCTGAAGCCCGCAAAGCATATACAACATGTCTCGAAGATACAGCACAAGCACTGCCTAGTCTAGACCTAAAAATACTTAACTCATTGTAAACACTGTCAGCAATGGAATAATGCAAGCAACCAATCAGAACAACATGAGATTGAAACTGTCCAGGAGGGACAAACACATGAGTCAAAGGAGGCAACTGAGATACACAAGAAAGTCATCTAATCACGATAATGGGGTGACTCAAAGCCTGGTTTATGCATGTATTGGAAACAATATGTCTGGAAACTAAAAATGAACATCTTAGAGAACCACAATCAACCTAACGTGACAAATATAGGACATACATTCCCTTACCGCCTCACCCATATTTCCTACTATATAGCCATCTCTTGGGCAAGGCATTGGCCCTTAAATCTAGAATGATCATTTAGTGATCCTGCTAAATATAAAATAACATCAGGGGGACAAAGCCATGACATTCTTCTATAAATATGACAGCTAAAATCGCATACAGAACCAAACATCCTAACCACTCTCTGTTCATGTTTCGTGCACTGAGTGGGACATGGGCCTTAACTGGGAACCAGCACACCCATGCTGTTAATTAATTTAGTGGTTAGGCCATGGCAAACCCACTTGCACTTGTCAGTACCGCTCTGTCCTGTTGAAGGGAATGACACAGTACTATGTGGCTGAGGTTTATTGGAGCTCCACTTTTCCACATCTAAGGTAAATTTTCAACATCCAGGTAAGCACCACTTTAACCCGGTTTCCCAAGGATGGGGTGGCAGCATTCTTCCTTTGACTACATATAATGTGGTCTGTATTTTTGGTACATATGTTTAAATGGAACAGATCAATATGCCCGGATTGTGATTCCTAAATGTTTTGCTTCAGTGTTCACCGATTAGGTAATCTCAGTACTGTGCTTATTTTAGCTATACATTTTCGTCATTTTAGGCTCTGAAACTGTTTTAATTATGTGTTAAAGGATTCCGTGTTCTTAAAATTTTATGGCAACTATTGTGATTAATAGGGCCCGTTAGAGCCTGTGGTGTCAGCCATATTGCAGGAATTCTGGGGTTTGGGGACACCGGACCAGTCTCTCTTTCTGGTGCTACGCACCCTCTCCACCACATGTACCGGCAGACGGTATTAAGGTAGGGGGTGCCACGGACGTGCAGCGGGCACACCACTGGCACACTGAAGGCATGCTGAAAGGCAAGCCCGCCTGCACCGGTCCGCAACTGACCGGGACCAGGGGCCAGAAACACAGTAGGCCCTAAAGAAAACAGTACCCGAAGACAATACACAGGGACTCAACTTAGGAGCCTCATGCCCAAAACCTGTGGTAAGATAAGGGAGGAGAGGATTGGTGTTCACATTCTGTGGTTCCTACATTTATTTTTATCACGCCAAATCCCTGTTCCAGACCTACGGTTACACCCACTATTCCATGTCATGTCAAGGAAGGGAGTTAAGGGGAGAAAGAGAGTAGGGCAGAATATTTTTATAAAATGTCCTACAATTGATTTCTGTTTAACTTCAATGGATTGAAAACTAGTATTTTGTCTACTCTTTTAAGTAACACTATTCAGTTTAAAAAAACTAATGAATAAACATTAAATTACCCCCAAAATACCAAGGGGATAAAAGGAAAAAGGCTGACCATGGCAGAGCATCCAATATTGCATCCAAGTGAGTGGATCCACATATTGGAGGAAGATTGTTGATGCAATGCAGCATGCTTCGACAGAAGCCTATGAGAAGGTAAAATGGCATGCAAATGGCTCTAAATACACATTAGATGACGAAATGACCACACTAATAGGGAAAAGCTTGAAACATTAACACAGACACATGCAGTATTCCCCAGGTAGCCCCATGAGGTGTTGTCTCTATTTTCTTGAAGACAACTTCTTCAATCTGGAGAAGGTACAGTCCAGTCAAAAGAGGTAAAAAATTGATGGATTGTTTAAAGTATCTCACATAGCAGAAAACATTTTATTTCCAGCATTAGAAGATTCTCTAGCGAGCTCAGGAAGATTGATGATGAAGCATGACACCTAGTTGGGAGTGTGAGGTCATCCCATATATTTTTGCAAATATCTCAGGGTCCTGTAGTTTGACATTAGGGGCACAAGTGTGTCCTCAAAGAAGAGGCATTACCCCATAAAGAGGATGCAGAGGTATTTCATTTATCTTCATACTGGACATTTTTACCTAATGTGATAGTGGTTTTGAAATAATTTCTATTTGTGAAACCCACTCCAAGAGATGACTTTCAAGAACTTTGATGAATATTCCAGCAGGGGCTTAACAGTAGATGAATGGGACAATTTGAAAAAAGGTTCACATCTTTCTTTTTGTAGACTAGTATTAATGTAAATCCACTCCACATTCTTTGGACACTATAGGGAGGGATGTGGTTTGACTGTCTCTTCCAGGCCTCTATACCTTCATTTACAGGCACTCAATAGTGTGCAAAATTTGCGTAACCTTGTTTTAACCATTACACAAAATTATGGCAAAAAGTCGCAGAATTATGTTTAATTATGCAAAATGCAAATCTGTCATTTTGAGTTATATTGCAGTCCAGATGCATCCACGTCAATTTTTGACATGAGGATGCATTTAAACAAAAGTACTATGAGCAACTGCTGATCGTGTTCTATTTTTTTCTTGTGTTATTTGTACATTTTTACAATGGTGTGTAATTATGCAAAGTGGCGTAATGACATAATTTAGAGAATTTCGCATTAATTGCCTTGCTTTGTTGCAATGCATGAAATAGGAGTAAATCTGCATCATGATATTTGGAATTGCCGCCCTACTAGAGGAATTTCTGCCTTGCCACATTCCTACCACATCAACTATTCTGTGTACCCAAACATTCACTAATACCTACAGGGTTCTAGAAGGTTTTTGAGTCTCTCAGGCATGAATGGGGCCAAAGTGCAGTCTTGCTATGCCTGAGTGTCGAGTAACATGGCTCTGTGTGGGCCCACTTCCCTTCTCAACTGCCTTGACATCAAGACCCTTGTTCACAGAGCATGTGGAGAACCGCTCTAGCAGGTGGCATTATCAAGATGGAGGTGGCATGGTAAAGATGGAGGTGGCAGTCCCAGATCTAACGAATCATTGAGCTCCTGGGAACATATTTGGGCCAATGTGAATAGGAACAAGAAGGGACTCCCGAAGCCTTACAATTAGTAAGTGGACAGGGAAGATGACAATCACATTCTGAGACAGCTACATGAAAGAACAATCCACTGTAGAAGTGGTGAGGCAACAGATCACAAGAAGGGAAGAGTCATTAGGGGGTATCTGGACAAGTACAATTAATAGTGTGATACTGACAGGCTGGGGTAAGTTGAAAGCCTTGGCAGATGACAGTGAATCCCCACAGTGCAGATACAGTGGTCAATGAGATCAACTTACATTGAGCACAACTTCATAAAAAGGCATGAGAGACAGTCAATTAGTGTTCATACTAAATGAAAAGTGCAAAGGAAGTTCTTGCACACCTCCAAGAAAAGCTTAGTGGCATACTTACAAGCCTCATGTGCCACTGGTGCGTCACTGTTTGTGATGCACTGGCAGTGCATAGTGCAGACCCATATCTACAAGGCCACGCAAAGCTGCTTTGTGTGGCTTTTCATGACCTTGTAGATATGGTGTAAGGCAACGCATTGCAAGTCACTGCGTTGCCTTACACTGTGTCAAGGGGGCATTCTACAGGTGCTGCGGTGGGTTTTCCCATGCTACCCCCATTGTTTTTGACACATTCACAGATTTACAAGAATCTGTAATACTGGGAATGAGTCAAAACTGTATGCCTTCAGGGCAGGTGCAACAACAAGAAATATCTTTATTTCTCCTCGCTGTTTTGGTGTCCCTTCCTGCACAATAACAATCCTGCTGACAAGGCAGGCACCCTTGCACCATGGTGGAAGGGTGCCTGTGTTGGGCTAGGCATCACTTTGTGTGCCAGCACAGGGGAAAAGGACAGAAATACACTGTATTTTGTATTGGTGTGTTTTGTCCTTTTTCCTGTGGTGGAGGGCAGCACATCAAGGTCACTTGCTACACTGCCCTGCTCAATAAGGCTTGTAAATATGCTCCTAAGTATTTACTGGTAAGGGTCGAACAGCAGAGGGCTGCTCCCTGTACAACAATATATGAATGGTGGATATCATGAAAAAGAAGGGAACTGTGTCAAACTCTTTTTTGGGGACTTAATAATCAACCTTTAAGCAATATACTAACTTGCCTCTTGGATTCATATTGGTCCATTTTCTGTCATTGTTTCATGTGTTGATGTTGACTTGCTCCATCATTGACAAATTGCATTGTCTTTTTCTCTATATCTTGATTTACTTTAAACTTGGTGTGGACCCATAAGTTATTTCTTTCTTTACTTCTCAGTGATAACTGTTTGGGTATGCTAATATATCTATAACACCTCACATATGTTCGATGTGGACTGCCTTACTCCTCTTGTTGAGTCCCAAAGGTTTGGCAAGGAGCTCTTAGGGGAAACATTGTTACCTTTGTTGACTAGATTGCCGGGCATTCTATGCCAGACTAGTTTTGTATGCCCAGATATTAAACAAGCATTTAGGGGCATATTTATACTCCGTTTGCGCCGGAATTGCGTCGTTTTTTTTTACGCAATTCCGACGCAAAACTAACTCCATATTTATACTTTGGCGTTAGACGCGTCTAGCGCCAAAGTCCATGGAGTTAGCGTCATTTTTTAGCGTGGACACCTACTTTGCGTTAATTATATGCAAGGTAGGCTTTCCCGTCAAAAAAATCGACTCCGAGGCATGTGCGTCGGATTTATACTCCCGGGCAAAATTCACGCCCGGGAGTGGGCGGGTCAAAAAAAATGACGTACGGCCGCTTTTGCGCCGTTTTTTAGCGCCTGCAAAAGGCAGGCGTTAAGGGACCTGTGGGCTCTGAAGGAGCCCAGAGGTGCCCTCCCATGCCCCCAGGGACACCCCCTGTCACCCTTGCCTACCCCAGGAGGACACCCAAGGCTGGAGGGACCCATCCCAGGGACATTAAGGTAAGTTCAGGTAGGTATTTCTTTTTTTTTTGGGTGGCATAGGGGGGCCTGATTTGTGCCCCCCTACATGCCACTATGCCCAATGACCATGCCCAGGGGACCAAAGTCCCCTGGGCATGGCCATTGGGCAAGGGGGCATGACTCCTGTCTTTGCTAAGACAGGAGTCATTTCTATGGGGTTTGGGAGTGAAAAAAAATTGCGCAAATCGGGTTGAGGCGAAAAAATTGCCTCAACCTGACTTGCCCCATTTTTTGACGCCCAAGCCCCATATCCCCCTACGCCGGCGCTGCCTGGTGTATGTCGTTTTTTTTAACGCACACCAGGCGGCGCCGGCGGCTAACGCCAGCTAACGTCATTCAATAAATACGGCGCCCGCATGGCGCTTCAGAATGGCGTTAGCCGGCGCTAATTTTTTTGACGCAAAACTGCGTTAGCGCAGTTTTGCGTCAAAAAGTATAAATATGGGCCTTAGTCCTCCAAATTAATCCATATTAAAAAGAAGTGAGTCCAGGCGTGTTTTGACTGGTAAAATTTCTACACTAGAGAAACCAGTTTTTTTATTAGCTTTATGTTTGACTAATTAAATGTTTGCTAAGCAAGCAAAACAGAACACAGTAGGGCAGATTTATATATATGTTCCAGCTCAAAAGGTTGTGCCACACAAAACCACACATGGTTTTTGACGCAAAGTACTATTCACTAACAACAGTAGACAGGGTTTTGCTAAAAGAAATAATGCCTTTTAGATAGTGTTGTTGATTTGGAGATATACTTGAATTTCTCCAAACTTTTCCGTCTTTACCTGTGTGCTGCACTGTACACCTCAATCCAAAGAATGAAAAGTTTTAAATATTGTTTAGACATAGGGGCATATTTACAAGAAAGTGGTGTATCAGCCCCGATGCACCACTTTTCTTGCATCACCCGGCGCCCCCACTCACCCCCAACGTCACCATGGTAGCACTGTATTTACTACACAGCACACCATGGCGGACATTAGCATAAGAGCATCATAATTTATGATGCTATTGAGGTGCTTTGCTGGAATGAAACGCTAGTCCAGCAAATGCCAGAGAGGCTCATTGGCTGTTATGGGAGCGCCAATTTAACGCCTGGCCTGAACAGGCATTAAAAATGGCGCAGTGAAGTCTTGTAAATTTCACTCTGCCATTTTTTGGGCCTCCCTGCGTGGGAACGCACCCCTTGCATACAGTGTACCTGGCGCAAGTATAACGGAGCGCAAGGGGTTACAAAGTGATGTAATGCATGCATTGTGGCACTTTGTAAATATGGTGCACAGTGGTGGCCTCCTTAGCATGAAACAAATGATGCTAGGGTGGTGCAAAGAGATGTAAGGGGCTTGTAAATATGTTTTGTTATGGAGTAGTGTACTTCAGCAAAAATTATATGCAGGATCTAATGCACACACCCTTGCACTAAGGTGAAAAGGGCGTGTGTGTGCGTGCATGCATGTGTGTGTGTGAAGGTGGGGCTAGGCAGCCTAATTATGACCCAGGCCTCGGGACAGAGCACGACAGTGCCATATCTTAGTAGATATGGATCTTTCCTTCTCTCTCCCTCTCACGAAACGCAGCGGGACAATTATGTTTGCTGTGCTGCATTGTGTAAGAGTTTAGTAGATATAACCCAGTGGCAGTATTATCTTCCTTCTTTACGGCGCAGGTTTTATTTTAAAGAGTATGTTTATGAAAAGGAAATAATAAACGTTTGCATTGGTTTCACTCCATGTTAAATAAAATAGCCATAAGCCTAATAAGAAAATTCTTGCTAAATATTCACTTCCTCATAGCAGGAAGAATTGTGACATCTCCGCAGTTGCTTTATATAAACCCTCACATGCCTCTGCAGCTGAAGCAATAAAAGAAATGCAGAACTCACTTGAACGAACATATTCTATAAAGTTCACTGCAATGAGAATGTGCTGAGTTGGAGATGAAGAAAGATCCACTATTTCAGCAAAAGCTCTTCATTTTCTGACGTTACAACTAGACAGTAACAGCATTTCAAAGTAAATGCTTCTATTTGAGGAACTGTGAGTGCTGTTATTACAGTGCTGGTTGGTGTATCCGACCCATATAAATAGCTTCTGGGAAACATTTTCTCACCACATCCATACAGTGTTTTATTTGTATTTGGCTTTTAAAGCCCGCATTAACTTTCTATAAAGCAATCTTCCATGATTGTGTTTGCTATAATAATAATATAGACAAACAGAGTGTCTTTTATCTGAACTGAATCCGGGCCACTCCCACATAATTATACTTCATTGAAATGTGTGGCTGGCTCTGGACTAACATTTCTGGTTCACGGCTTTGGTATCAGATCAACATGACTGCTTCTAAATACGAAACAGAACACAATAACAAATTAAAAATAAAGTGAAAGAATGATAAAAGAAGAAATAAAAAGAGAGAAAGATGTGAAATGAATAAAAATTAACAAGACAGACAAAAGAGGGAATAAAAATATAGATATAGAAGGAAAAAAGAAGGGAAAAAGAAAGAAAAGAAAAAGGAAAGCAGAAAGGAAAGAAAGACGAATAAAAAAGAAACAAATGATGGAAAAAGTAGAGCAAGATGGTCAGAGTGTTGAAACTAATAAAGGCTAACGAGTGGAAGTTAAACAGAAACATAGAAAAGCAAACAAAGCAAACAAGAGCCAATGGGGATAAAAACATAAGATGAAAAGTAAGAAGCATGGAGAATAAAAAGGGAGGAATGAAAGAAAAAGTAAAAACACCATAAAAAAGGCAAGGGCAAACTAGAAGTAAATATTTAGGTAGAAAGTACACTAAAATAAGGAATGTGGAAAAGCAAATTGAGCCCAAAACATAAACTATGGAAGAAAACAATGAAAGAAATCAAAGTGGGAAAAGGTAAGGGAAGGTTAGTAAAAGACGAAAGTAAAAAACAGAAAATAAACTGAGAAAGATTTCTTCAGAAAACTACTCAAGACTCTTTCCTTCATAACCACCTGTCTATGTTGATAAATATTTTTTATATGTACATGTATGTACATATATGTGTGTATTCATGTGTGTATGTATGTGTGTGTGTATATATATATATACACATATATATATATATATATATATATTTGTGTATGTTATTCTATGCTTAACATGTTCATAGGTCACTGCATAACTCCTAGATAAGTTGTTATATTAGATACTTATGAATTCCTGCTCTCATTTTATATCACACTTTGTCTACCCATTACCATATGTCATTTCTCCATCAATCTATCCTCCATTCCCACTCTGACTCATCCCAAATCCATTCTACTACTTTCATCTCCCAAATAAGCCTGCCTAAGCTCTTCCCTCCTCTTCCACATCTAACTCTCCCAAACCTCACTTTACTACCATGATCTCCCAAACAACCCTACTAAAGTCTCCCTTATTTATCTCACCCTGCTACTATGATCTCCCTAACCCTTTCCACAGACTCTTCCCTCCTCCATCCCCCCTTTATTCATCACAAGCCTAAATCCTATTACCATAAACTCCCAATTAACACTTCTGGATTCTTCCCTCCTCCACCCCTCCACCCCTCCATTACTCCAGTCAATCCAACTAACAAACTCACATATCCGCGGCTCAAATTAACTCATAATAATACTAAAACTGTACTCATATTTCCCTATACTAATCCACCACCAATTCCTTTTGGGTTCCGAAGTAGTGTGCTACTCGCCGAAAAGTGCTTAGACGGGGTAGTTCAGGGGTAGTAAGCGATATATAAATACTAGTACAATACAATACAATTCAATAGGAAAACAAACAGATAGGAAAGAAAAAGATGTAAAGAAAAAAAGATCCAAAGAGGAAACAAACAACAGAAAAAACTAAAAAGACAAAGGGGGTCATTAGGACCACGGCAGCCGGTGCAATAGTGGAGATAGTACTGCCAACAGGCTGGCGGTACATACCTCCCCTATTATGACATTGACGGTTTGGCCAAAGCTAAACCGCCAAGTTAACACACCGACCGCCACGGGACTAACGACCGCCGGGCTGAAGACTACAGTCTCCAGACCGGCAGCCGGCAGTGACGGCTGCCCATGGCATTTTGACCCCGCGCACCGCCATGGTTTCTGTACTGCCACGGAAACCATGGCGGTAGGCACTATCAGTGCCAGGGAATTCCTTCTCCCCCGCCCCGCTACCCCTCCCCAGAGTCCTCCCCCACCCTCCCCCACCCCCTACGTATACACACATACACACACATACATACACACCCATTCACACACACATACACACATTCACCCACGCATGCATACATTCATGCACACTCACGAACATACATCCAGGCACACACGCAATCACACGACACAACATGCATGTACACACACACATACACATTACACATGAATGCACGCATTCAAACACAGTCACACACACCTCCACGCATGCACACAACACCCCCCACCCCCTCTCCTGTCGGAGAACCCGGCTTACCTGCTGGCTCATGATACAGTAGGCAGTGTTTTGCTGGCGTGGCACTGCTGCCCTACCACCGTCCACCGCCATGACCATAGCTGGAATTCTGCCAGCCTTCTGGCGGAATTACGTCTACGGTCATAATTCAATGGACGGTCTGTAGCCACGGCGATGGTATGTTGATGGCCGTCACCGTGGCGGTAGGGGCATTAGCCTCCAATGTCATAATGAGGGCCAGAATGTGCAAAAGTGGAAGGAAAAATAAAGCAAACTTGGCAGGAATTCTAAATTAATATTGCAAAAGAAATATGGAATGAAAAAAGACAAATATGAAATAAGCAAAGAAGCAGGAGGTGGAAAATAAAAGAAAGTGAATTGAACACAAAAGGTGATCAGGGTAGAAATGAAGTCAGACAAGGATGTGAAACAGTGGATTGAGCAGGGTAGGATGAGTGGAGAAATTTGTGAAGGATGAAGGATACAATTAAGAAGATGGATTAGAAGGAAAGCAAAAAGAAAAGAGAAAAAGAAAGTCTTATAGGAGAATGATAAAAAGCATACAGGTATTAAGGATGAGAAGATGAGCAAAAAGAATGTCTAGAAGTGATAAGAAAGAAACAGTGAGCGTTAGATGTAGTGGTAGAGTTTCAGCCAACTGAGAAGCTGGAAAAGCTGAATTGAGTGAAATGGGTAAATATAAGTGAGAGAGTGGGGCAGTCAGAAGAAATATTTAATAGCAAGGTAGCAGTGATATTGGGAGTGACTGGATTGGGCATTCCAGACACTTTGGTAGTCTCAAATATGTTTTATTTTTATTTTTTCATTCTTGCCGATCCCTGATCTCCAAATCAAATGTCACTTGTTCATCTCATGGCCTCATGACGTCCCGGTAAACTTTCACATAAATGACAATCTACACAGTAAACAAAAGCTGTTGATTCGCCTCCCTCCAACCCCAAACAACCACCACGTCACCTATAGAAAGTTGACAATATTAATTGGTAATCTGTTGCCCTCTCAAACATATGTCCCACAGATCACAGCAGAGATCCTCAAACATATGGTAATTAAAGTTATTATACCACTCAACCAGTCGGCTCAAAGCAAAATGCAGGGAATTGTCAAGAAAAGCAAGAGTAGATGCAAGTGGTATACTAGATTCTCCATCACTTTAAAAAAAGGTGGTTAAAACCCAGTCGGAACTGAATATCTATCACTTACACACAGGAGGCTAGAGGTCCGACAAAACTTGAATTTAAAAAGCAGAATGATTGCTAGAAAACTACTATTCAGAATTTAAAATTACCTTTTTGTTCTACAAATCCTCACAATCTACTCATGTTCATAATTCTAGTCCTCTGCAACAATTGAAACTCATATTTCTGCAGTGAAAGTACAAACCTAGAAGAAAACAGTATATTCTTTCACACACTCTCTGGCCCAGTCATCACAAAGAATCATGAGTGTAAAATCACCCTACATAACAGTGGATTTGTTCAATAAGAGGATGTCTGTGTAATTTTCCACCCTTCAAGAAAACATTGTCAACCTCCAACATCTGTAATGAAGGACTCATTGCTTCATTCTTTGCCTATCTGGTCTCTAACATTTCAATCGTTATGAATAATGTTTCCTAAGATAATGTCACACTCTCCTCACAAACATAACATCTTTAAGCGACTCCGGACAAAAATGAACTCCAAGCCGAAAAAAAAGGTTCCTCTAGCACCACATTTTAGGTTTTTCTTGTTTGAAAGTCAATAGATACAGTAGTAACCAAAAACTAAGATCACACCTTAAGAAATTTAAGCCATCACAAGTCCATTCAGTCACAGTACATGAACAGCACACATCAGAGAGAAACTACTACTCACTTGTGATTGGGACCTGATCTGTGCCTTGATTCTCCTGGATCTTTGTGTGACATTTGATAACATTGAACATAATGTGATGTTTAAAAGTTTAACAATGGATGCATATGTCAATGAAACCACTCTTTTCAAGCTCCTATCTTTCTTGACAAATTGTACCCTATTACTCAAGCACAACTATTTATTTCATTATTTACTTTTGATTACCGAGAACCACAAGGATCCACTTTATCATCTACATGATCTCAATACCTGCATCCTGAATACCTAATTCTCAATAAATAAATGAATAAGGCATCCAGATACACCAAAATAATTCATATTGGATCTAGGGATGTGCTAACTTTACATCACTGCAAGTGCATGCTGGGTTACTACTTTGCAATATGTACATCAAGAGACAATACTTCACAGGCAATAAAAAACAATGTACCTAGTTGTGTGCGTGTATATAACAATTTGGCAGTTTTCACTATGTATTACAAGTCAGAGTTTCCATAGAGAGAGCATTTTTTGTTTTGCTAATAACCTTGGTATGTACTATAAGATGAATCTGAATAAAACTTTCCAAACAATAATCGCTGCTAAATCAGTTTACTCTTGGAAAGCTTCATGGCGATCTGTCAAGCCAAGAAAGGGGTGAAGTGCAATACATTGAATTTCCATGTTAGTTACCATAGGAAATATATACCGGGGATACAGGAAAACTGATGTGACAGAGTTACACCAAAATGTGCAATAATTTAGAACTTTACTCAGAGAGTGTGCTTTTTCAGATTTAGTGTAAATCTGTTCAGTCATTTTAAAGAAATGTGTGTTTAAAGAGATGCTCAGGCTTGACGGGGTTAACATTTCTAGACAGTGAGCCTCGCAGGATTCCCACAGTACTGAAAATTTTAAAAATGAGGCCCTCTCGTTAGTCGCAACCAAGACGAAAATGCTGTGCCCACCATTACAGAACTTGTGGACTCCGTCCCCATGCCCTGAAATGTTTTTCAAAATAGGGCATAAGGGGGCAAGTTAGGGACACCTTGACCCCCAGGTACTTTTGGGGGTCCCATAGGGACCTCCCTTCTAGTAGCTTAAAACTAAATTGTGCAATGTATAATGTAGTACTGAAGCGAGAGACGCCACTTAAGCTTCACCATCATGGTGAAACAGCACTAAGAAAGCTAGGTATGCACAACCGTGGGCTGACTATCCACTGGGAGTGGGGTCGAGGGCTTAACTGAAGGCTACCTCCATGGCTAATCCTTACTGTGCATGGATGAAGGTCCCCAGGGTACATCATAAATCTAAAAAGAGTGACATTTAACTTTCCCAAGCTTATGTAAATTCAGGCTCATTCGAGTTAGATTAATAGATCCCCTGGGGAACAGGAGGAGTGTGTCACGGGGTTGTGTGAGGTTAAATGAAAGTATCCCTGCCTACACCTCCAGGTACAGCCAGTCTTCTTTCATTCCCTTCTCATCTATGAGGCTGCTTCTGCCCCCATGTCCCTGAGCACTCCTATCTCTTCTGTATCCACATTTTTGAAGTTAGTTACTACCTCCTGCCTGAAATCTGCAATTGTATTACTACAGAGCTGTTTATAGTCCTCCAATAGGAGGGCTACTTCCTTTGCCCTCACCCAGATCAGCACCTCCGCCTTCTATAGACTATGTGGGCTCTCTGTGGATTTCCAATGTTGGGCAATGTCTCTGAGTGCTACAACAAGTGCTAGGTCCAGGAATTTATCACCCGATTTGGCTGCTGGTTGTTGGCCATAAAGGCCTAAAAGGCTGACCTCTGCGGTTCCTCGTCCCTCCCACTACAGGGTGCACTCCTGAACAGCTACTACCAGCTCCCAGAAATTCGTAATCAAAGGATAGTTCCATACCATGTGGGCAAAGTCCACATTTGTGTGGGTGTACCTGGGGGAGACCCTAATTGTCAGTTAGTACATAACATGGGCCCAATGGGAGGTAAGGTAGTGGTGAGACAGTTAAGTTGTATATAGATAAAAACATGTATTTTTATAGACTTTCTTGGAGTGTGCCAAAGCATGCTCCCATTCCATACCTACAAGTTGCCACCCAGTATGGCATCCCATCTGACCTGTTCACCCGGAAAGCTGTCCACGGTCATAGTCATCTTAATTTTTTACAACTGTGACTCTAAGCCCTGGCTGCTACCAAATATCAACACAGTTTGGAGTAAATAATGGGCAGGTGGCTCCTGGTCCAAATTCCCATAAAGCCAATGCAGCGTGCGGGTGAATGCTTTGTACACCAGGAGTTGCGCTCCAGTCAGATGACCATCCTCCACCAGTGCATCAGGCTGTTGGTTGGTACCCTGATTGTATCAGTCTCCTAAGGTCGTCAAGTCTGCCATTTGGCATACCCTGAGATAACCCCTTCTAGCAGCAGGCAATCATACAAGTGGCACCTCTGGGGCTTACAACGGGTGTTCCCCCAGGTGCTTATCACTCCCTTCCAGCAGCCCAAGGCCACAGCTAGCAGCCTTAGTTTTCTCGCAGTGTGGACCTCTGTTCCTAGGATCAGTGAATATGGGCTACTTCACCATGAGCAAACTCTCTCAGATCTGCCCTGTCTAGCCCAGCAATCCATCAGACATTCCATTTCAGCAGCGCTGCATGGAACTACAGTTCAAAATCTGGTAACCCCCACCCTCTTCCAGTAGCGTCCTCTGTAGTGTCCACAGAAAGACTCTATTGCATTTCCAGTCCGATATCAAGTCCCGCAAATAGCAAATTGAGGGAGTGGAATCACTTCAGCGAAACCCAGACCAAGAGGCTGGCAAATGTGGGGCAATATGATAGCCTTTGTCAATGCCACCCTAGCCATAAATGGGAGCTGCAAAGCACACCAGAATGTTAAGCTGCCCCTCAGGGCCCTCAGCACATCCCCAGATTAACTTCTCTGAGATCCATATCTGTGTGATAAATCTGAACTCCCAGATAGTGGAACACCTGCGGTTCCCAGTGAATCCAATTATCGAGGACTGCTTCTGGTGGTTTCCCAGCTGATGGAACAGCGGGAAGGCACAAGTCTTAGCCCAATTTGTGTGGAGTCAGACATCTCTCCCAAGTCCGTCAGTGCTTCCATTGCCCATGGAATCCCTCTGTGAGAGTGCTGGAGGTACAAAAACATATCATCCACATACAACAATATGACATGCTCACCATCCTGCAAAGAGATTCCTCTCCCATGTCCTTCAGTCCTTATCCCGCTTGTGAATGGTTAGACTGCCAGTGCAAAGAGCACTGGGGACAGTGGGCATCCCTATCTCATGCCCCTGAAGACCTCAAACGATTCACAGATACAGCAGAGCACCAGACCCACGTACTCTGGCAGCTTAAAGGGGCACCACCAACCTGTGCCACCCCTTCCCCAGTGCCATCCCATCCATGACCTCCCCAAGAAGTCTGGCTGGAAGGTGTTTAATGCCTTCATAATATTAATGGAGAGCATCACTGCTTTCGGGAAGATGTTTAGCTCGGCTTCCCCCAACACGCTGTACAGATGACAGATGTTTGCAGAGGTGTTGCACTGTGGAATAAACCTGTTCTAGTCAGTTTGCACCAGGGAGGACAGGTGTTGCTGTAGGCATTTAGCTGGCATCTTGCTGAGGATTTTGTAATCTATGTTAAGCATGGACTGAGGGCGATAGGAAATGAACTCCAATACTTCTCTGGTAGGCTTCAGCATGGACACTATCAGCACTTCCCTCGCAGTGGCGTGCAGTCTCCCACAGGATAACACCTCTGCATACATTTCCACCAGCCGAGGCACCAGCAGGGAAGCGTATGTTTGATAGAACTCAGCAGGCAGCCCATCCGGGCCTGGGGTTTTACCTCATGCCAGCTCATGAAGAGCTCTTCGTATTTTGGGTTGTTTGATCGGGCCACCCAGGGCAACCATCTCTCTAATGAGGCGCAGGAGCAAGAAACAATTGTAAGGTCACTACCTGGGTCATGGCGGGTGCCCTTTAAAGGTTCTTGTAATGGTGCAAAACACTGCATGTGTGTCCCATTGTGCATGTGCCTAGTTCCCTGTGGGAGTCTGTAGTTGTGTAATTGGTCTCCTTCACTCATTCACACACACCAACTAGGACAAAAGCCTTTCTGCTCTGCCCCCCTCTGCATGTGCCACTTTCTAATAGTTTTGTCTTTTTAGGGGCTGCATTGTAACCAAGAGTTCATCATGAGCCTTACATTTCCCCCACAGTTCATCCCTTGCCTGAGGGTTAGTCTGCATTTCTATCTCAAGAGAATGTTAGCCGTCTTCTGCTAACTTTCAGTCTGCAGTAAGGACCCTCCAGACCTCCATGGCACAACCCATGCAGTGACATTGCACTCCCACTTTAAATGAATCCCACTCAGTGTTACTCTGCACTGCTGTCTGGTTGTTCTGAAAGTAGTTGCGGACAATATCCGCTAAGCTTTCCCTGAACAGGGTTCATCCAAGAGTTCAGGTCTGAGCTTCCAGGTGGGAATAGGGGAGAAATGTATGCCCCAATTGAAACTCATGAGAGTGGTCTGAATACGTGCACCCCAAGTATTCCATCTGCTCAACTTGCCCTGCAAACTCATGAATATACAGAGTATTGTGTCTAACTGGATATGTACATCATGTAGTGGGGAGTAAAAGGACTTCTCCCACTGTCCTGAGTTCCATAGCCTCCATGGGGTGACAAATACTTCATTTGTCTACCCAAGCCCCAAAGTCTTTCGCAGGGCAGATGACCGGAGCATCTGCCCGGGGCGGCACCAGCCTGTTGAGGTCTATGTCAATCATACACTTTTTTAATCTCCCCTAAAAGTAGCCATGTTTGGACGTATCGGGTGAAAAGCGGTGACAGGGTTGTGAGGTACTGTGCCTGAGCTGTATTCAGGGCAGAGATGATGCCCACCACCATCTGTAATCCATCCAGAATGCCAGCAAGAACAATGTATCTTCCCTCTCTGTCAACCCTGGATTAAATGGCCATAAAGTGGATCCCAGGCTGCACCCACACCATGGCTCCCCTCGCATATGTGAGTAGGTTGTCATAAATATATGGCCCGCCATCTGCACTGCAGGGTCTTAATCTGGTACCCTGTCATGTGCATCTCTTGTAGAAGTGCAATGCTAATATCCCTGCTCTTCAGGTAGACAAGGATTCAAAAGCATTTACCCACAGAATCCATCCTATTGATGTTCCAGGTGAGGATTCTGTGCCTAATGGTTCATGTCTGCTTTGCATTTTAGTATCATGTGACCTACCCAGCCACACCATTCCTTTCTGAGCAAGATCTCCAAGTCCCTCCCACAATGGCTGCAATTTAATCTCTAGATCTGCACCCTTCAGCTCCCCCACTAAGAAGTGACCCATTCCAAATCAAACAAGCTGGGTACAAAAACAATCTTAAATCCCAACTACCCTTTCCCAGGCTGAGGTGGCAATGGCCACCCATCCAAACAGTCTTTTGGAAAACACTCAAAATCTAATATCAGTTCAACTGTATGAGGTTCTTGTAGGGGGTAAAATTCTCTGGATCAGCTGCAGTTTCACCCTAGCATCAATCCCCCATTAACATGATATCTGATTTGCATCCAAGTGTACAAGCTCCAGAGTGGGACAACAATCAAAAAGTGTCCTCGTATGACAGTGCTCCTAGACTCCACTCTTTCCTTCTGTTGTCTGCCTCACAGGTAAATTGTCTTCCAAGAAAGTGAGAGTCCCTGGAATGTTAAACATTGTCTACCCTCTGTGGGGTAACCACTAGTCCACAGTGCAAGGACCCAGTTGTGTCATCCTAGTGTGTCTAGCTAGGTGTTGAGTCTGTCCAGTCCTCACTGTTCATCTTGTTCTGGTAGGTGTGAATGTTGGTCTATGCATACAGGACTGCGTTTCTCGCAAGGGCTATCTGCGATTCAGTGAGTCTGTTTGGTCATCCTGGCTGGCTTTTTTTCTGACCTTTAGATTTCAGCAGCAGTGATCACGTCCATGGTTCAGCATCTGCCCCAGCTTAATGTTTTTAAAGCGAATCCCAAGCACTCTAATGTTGGTCGATGAACCAAGACTTCTCCCCTTTCATGATTGTTAGGTGGGCAGGGAATAGAAGTGCATAACAGAGCCTAACTTCTCAAAGCTCCTTTGTTATGAGCATAAAAGAAGACTACTTTTTTGTACTGCTATTGTGTAGTATGGGAAAATGGTGACAGTGGGCTAATTTACTTTGATTAGGCCAAGTGTGAGTGCATTAAGTAACACCAAGTCTCTGTCTGTATAATGGAAGAGTTGGTCTACCACCACTTGTGGTAGTGCGCCCAGTGAGGGAGGGTGCGCAGGCACATTCCAGTGCAAAGAATTGTGAGAGCCCCTGTGGTGCTAAGTCCATCACCAGCTGTTGTTCTATGTGGGAGACCATGTCTGTCCTCTTTAGGAGGCCACCAATCCAAATGTTATTGCGCCGACTGCAATCCTCAGCATCTTTTGCTCATTGGTCCATTTCCTCCACCTACTCAGTGAGGTAGTGAACTTGATTGTTGAGGTCCTGCAATTGCAGATATACTTCACCAAGGGCATCTGTATTGAGTTTTACTTTTTCTTTCAGCTTCCTTTGATCATCACAGATTTTGTTTAGAGGAATAGCCACCTTGTCGATTTTACCCCTCAGTTCCTCCCTAAAGGTGTTCACACCAGTATTTGGTTCAACTTATCCGCTGCGCCTGGGACATGGAGGACGCTCTCAGTAGACTGCTCACAATGGATCCACCGTGGGGGGGGGGTACGGTCCTCCTGGTTCTGCTCCCAAGTCACTGCCTGTCCTTAAAGGAATGGGAACACCCCATCCTATCTAGGGACTAAGCAGTTATGGAAGGGCGTTCTGGTGTCCACGGCTCTACAAAGATCATCTTTGTGTGTCTCCCCATCCTGGATCTTAGTTTGTGTGGGAGTATCTCTTCCGTTTAGACAGGCCATGCTGGAAGCTGGCGCTAACTGTTCTACCCTTCAGTGGTCCTCTGAATCCCTTTATTTCACTCTATTTGCTCTGTCCCAAGCACCTACATTTTATAGGTGCCCCCTGCAGCGATGTCTTGAATCAATGAATTATATGACATTTAGAATGTATAAAGCACACACAGTCATCCCTATAGGCATCTCAACGCTGAAATCAGGGATCAAAGAAAACTTGTCTGACCTCAGCAGATATGTAGAAAAGAAAAAGGAAACAAGAAACATCTCTTAGGGCTGGGAAAAAGCCAAGTTTTTAGGAGCTTTCCGAAGGTGTCAGTGTTAGGACCTAGTTTCACAGTGTGTGGAAGGTTGTTAAAAGCCATTGCCACAAGAACAGATATAAGTCTGCCACCTCTATTTTGTAAGGTAGACTGTGGTATCCTTAGCAATTTGTTATTAGCAGATCCTAACTCTGTAGGGGGAATAAGGCACAAAGGCCAGATGTGTCAAAGGTTTTAACCCATTCTGGGGGTCATTCCAAGTCTGGCGGGCGGCGGAGGCCGCCCGCCAGATTTTCCCCCTCCGAAATACCGCTCCGCGGTCGAAAGACCGCGGAGGGTATTCTAAGTTTTTCCCTGGGCTGGCGGGCGGTCGCCAAAAGACCGCCCGCCAGCCCAGGGAAAAACTCCCTTCCCACGAGGATGCCGGCTCGTAATCGAGCCGGCGGAGTGGGAAGGTGCGACGGGTGCTGTTGCACCCGTCGCGTATTTCACTGTCTGCCAAGCAGACAGTGAAATACTTGTAGGGGCCCTCTTACAGGGGGGCCCCTGCAGTGCCCATGCCAGTAGCATGGGCACTGCAGGGGCCCCTAGGGGCCCCGCGACCCCCCCTACCGCCATCCGGTAACTGGATGGCGGTAGGGGGGGTCGGAATCCTCTCGGCGGCGCAGCACCTAAGTGCGCTCTAACTGTCTACAACCAAGATGGTCTATTCCCAAGAGGGGTGAAGAATATGGGACTGAGCAAGCTTGCTTTTTCCAATGACTGAGCCCTTGAGGCAAATCATCATTAATGGCCTCAGTGAGACAATAATTAAAACAGTCTAGGTCCCTGGTTACATCTCCCTTCAGAGGAGGATAAGAACAGGACAGCCATTTACTGAGGGAGGTGCCATGAAATTTACTCTAATGATGGTGCATAGGATCCATCCTTTCGGAGGCCCAGCTCCTAATTCTGCGGAGATCTAATGCCAGAGCTCACAGGACAAACTTATGGTCGGACCACGTCTGGACCTCAGGATTACTGACCCGAAATGTCTACAAGTTAGCAAAAACTAAAACCAGCATGTGACTGGCTTGCTTCGTTGGGCCGGTCACCAATTGAACAAGATTAAGGGCTATCAGCTGATCGATAAGAGTCTTTGCTGCAACATTCTTTGCATCATCAATATGACAATCAAAGTTGTCAAAATGGTAAACCTCAAATACCAAAGCCAGAAAGGAGCTATGGCCTCTAACATCGAATCCATAAATTGTGAGTAGAGACCGGGAGGATGATAAATCAAAATGCTGGAAAAGGAGTCCTGCTGAGAAATCTTCAGTCAGAAATCCAGGTTTTCTGCTCCTTCTAATTTATCAATATGGAACACCAAGCACCGCAGAGTATTACAAAAAATGATAGCCAAGCCCCCTTCCCTATTTCCTTTCCTATCAGCAGTATGTGTAGTACAGCCGCCTGCAATCGCCAATGCTATATCTGGATTGTTACATTCCTTTAACCAACTTTCAATAAGAAAGAGAAAATCAACATTTTTGTCTATCAACAAATTATACATGTCAAGGATGTTCTTGAGGAGTGACCTAACATTAATAAATCATTCCTGTAACTTAGTGTTGCTCCTGCAGTTGTTAGATAAGCCTGAGTTAACATCCCGGTCCCTTCCCATAATTGAGAAAATGTCTTTCTATGTAAAATTAATGCTTGTTTACAAATGGAACAAGATAAAGCCCTCAAAACATTTACAAGATCAAAATTGGACTTAGAACATAAGTGTCTGCCAAAAGGCATAGGGCCAGATGTAGGAACCCAAAAATTCCTTGCGAATCGCTATTTCAGACTCGCAAAATGAGATGCACGTAAAAATCGCTATGCCAAATAGCAATTCGGTGCGGAGTCGCACCACAATTTGCGACCTCGCACTTTGCGAAATCGCTATTTGCGAGTTCGCAATTTGCGAGCTCGCAAATTGCACAAGGGTGTGGTCCGGAGTCGCAAATTGCGACTGACTCACAAATTGCACGCAGGTGCAAATAAAATAGTGAAAAACCCACTTCCTGGTTCTGAGTGATGACATCAGAACCAGGAAGTACCCCCATGGAACAGGGAGGAGCCTACCCAGCCCAAACTGCAGAGTCACACCCAGCTGAGAGGAGCTACTGCTACAATGGCATCTCAGGACAAGGAGACACCCAGTGCTGGCAGGAAAAGAAAACTGAGGTTTTCAGAGAAGGAGCTGGTGGTGCTAACAGAGGAGTGCTGCCTGCACCATGATGTATTGTTTGGAAAGGCAGCAATGAGTGTCCCTGACATCCAACAGAAAAAAATCTGGCAGGACATCCTCACCAAGATTAATGCCATTGGAGTCAGCCACCGCACAATAGATGAGGTTCGCAAAAGGTGGTACGACCTCCGGTCCGGGACCAAGGAAAGGGTGGCTGAACGTATGAGGGAGATGCATGGCACTGGAGGAGGCCCATCTACAGTACCATCCCCCACAGCCATAGAAATCATGGTGGAGACCACTCTGGAGTGGGAGGCAGTACCTGGAATTGGAGACCTTGACAATTCAGCTCCAGGAACATCCAAAAGTAAGTACCAGAATTAACTTATTTACACCACTCTATGCACCATGCACATAACCACAGTACACATAAGCATGCACCTCCAGATTAGCTCCATTCCTATATCGCAACCTATAGAACAGTGCATTATGGGCAATGCAGTACAGTAGTCCAAATTTTGAGAAATTTTTATTCTGAGGCATCAAACATATGTGAGGCACTGACAGTGTATCCCCTGTGGCCCACAGGTCTCCCACAAGGACCCACCAACAGCGCTACTGTGCAGGGAGATGAACCAGCCACACACACACAAGACGAGGCAGCCACAGAAATTGCTGGGGAGTACATGACAACACCACCTGTTAAACATGCACCAGAGAAGATGGATGAGCCTGATATGGGTTTAGAGGCAGCCAACGTGAAAACGGGGCCAATGATGAGGGAGAGTCGAACACATAGGTCAGCTGGCTCTGTGCGGAGACGGCAACGCCCAATGCAGTCAGCGAGTGAGGATGATGGCACAGACGAACAGTTTTTGAGACTGGAGGCATCCTTACTGCAAAGTCACCGGCTGCAAAACAGACACATGCGGGTGATGAATCGGAAACTGAACAGACTGCAGCACACACTCTCCCAGGGTTTTGCCAATGTGGACAACCAGTTCACTGCTATGAACACAAACATGGCAAATCTTACCAGTTCCATAAACAACTTGGTAAGGGAAATGGTGGCAGATAGGGCACATGCAAGACGCAGGGAGCGCAACACTGCTACCCGTTTGGACAGACCAAGGTGGTCATTACAACCTCGCCGGTCTTTTAACAAGACCGCCGAGGGACCGCCGTGCGGAAGACCGCCAGTAGTGGCGGTTTGCCAATCGGCGTATTATGACTGTTGGCTGCTCTCTGTCCTTTATACGACGGAGAGCCGCCAACAGCCATACTGCGGGTGGCAGGGAAGTGGAGGTTGCTCCACCTCCACCGCCACGCCAACAGAACACCGCCCAGCGAATCACGTCCTGTGATTCGGCGCGGCGGTGTTCTGTTGGTGGTGTGGTGTCGGCGGAGCAGCCCCCATGGCTCCCGTCCCCTCCTGGAGGATCGACGGACAAGGTAAGTCGATCGTCCGTTAGGGGAGGGGGGCAGGGGGGTGTTGTGTGTTGTGTGGGTGCATGGGGGTGTGCGTCTGTGTATGTAGAGGGGGGTGTGAGTGCGTGTATGCTTGCGGGTGTGTTGGGAATGAGTGCGTGTATGTCTGTATATGGGTGTGCGTATCTGACTGAGTGTGTGGATGTAGACATGTATGTTGGTGTGTGTGCGTGTATGTGTGTTGGTGGTGCCTGCGTGCGTGTCGCGTGTGTTAGTTATGTGATGTTGGGGTCGGGTGGGGAGGGGGGCCCTGCCACCTTTGGGGGGTTGCAGGGGTGGTGGGGGGTGTAGGGGCGGGAGTCGGGGTGGGGTGGGGGTGGGGGAGACCCCTATCAGTGCCAGGTAAGGAATTCCCTGGCACTGATAGGGCTTACCGCCATGGATTTCATGGCGGTTCCTACCGCTGGAAATCCACGGCGGTAAGCCGGGTCG
The DNA here is from genome assembly GCF_031143425.1 of Pleurodeles waltl. NCBI lineage: Eukaryota > Metazoa > Chordata > Amphibia > Caudata > Salamandridae > Pleurodeles > Pleurodeles waltl. The sequence goes on along the minus strand of NC_090436.1, from coordinate 694,185,341 downwards.
AAATACCGGCGGCGGCATTGTGACGGCCGCTGGGCTGGAGACCCAGGTCTCCAGCCCAGCGGTTGTCTCCGCCCTGGCGGGCGGAATGGTGAAGCGGCGGATGACCATGGCGGTAACCGCCATGGTCATAATACTCAAAAAAAGACCGCCAGCCTGTTGGCGGTCTTCCCGCCCCTTTAACACCGTCCGCCAGGGTTGTAATGACCCCCTAAGTGTTTCAATTGGGTGCCTTGCAACCACAACCACCTGCTTGTCAAGGCGCACAGTGAAGCTGCAGGTAGAACTTGGCCATTTTGCAGGGGATGTGGCAAGAGGACTTGGGCGCATCAGCCATGCAGTGGACCTGCTAGAGACCAGCCAGTCAGCATGGGGCCTTGGCGATACCCCTCAGGATAGCGAGGAGATCTCCAGTGTCAGCAGTGTGTCTGCCACTGATGCACGGATCCTGCGGAGTAGCAGTGCCCGGCAAGGATCAGGGGACCAACCTGGATTGAGCCATGGTGCCTGCAGTTGCAGGAGGCTGTGAGCTACCAATCTGTGTTGTGACTGAGGCACATGAACTAAGTGTGTCAGACTTTACTTTTTGCTTTCTTCATGCAGTTTAGTTGACTATATTTTCTTCATTATATTCCTGAGATTAAACGGATAATTTATTGCACTACACAATTGGGCTATGTGTGTCTTACATTAGTGAGTGTTGTCACTGTTGCCACGTACCTGCCAAAGTAGTGGGTTGCAATGTGGTTCCGTCTCTGTCTGCCCTCCATTGCGATGCTTCCATCTCGAGGCTGTCAGTGTGGTAGCTCTTGCTCCTCATCCTCCGAATCTGTGTCGTCAGGGGTGAGATATAGCCCACGTCTGGTGGCAATGTTGTGTAGGATGGCACAAGTTGCAACGATCTTGCATGCAGTTTCTGGGCCATACTGGAGTGCCCCTCCACTTTTGTGCAGGCATCGGAATCGTGACTTCAACAAGCCGAACGTCCTCTCTATGACAGATCTGGTTCGCCGATGTCCTATGTTGTATCGCCTCTCATTCTGATTGCCAGGTGTTAGGTATGGGGTGAGTATCCATGGTCTCAGGGCATATGCACTGTCACCTGTGTGACAAAAGAGGCAAAATTAGCAGGGCATCACAGGGTGACACATTAACATGTATTTAAGGCATCAGAGTGTACTCAACAGTACCTAATAAATAACCTTTGCCAAACTCCCCACGTTCTAGGCGTTGGTGTATCCCACTGTGCCTGAATATGTGTGCATAATGTGTACTTCCTGGATATTTAGCCACAATGTCAGTGATGACATTATGGGTGTCACATACCACCTGGATGTTTAGTGAGTGGGTACATTTCCTATTGCAGAACACATATTCCAGATTTGCAGGTGGGCAAATTGGTATATGTGTCCCGTCTACACACCCTATTACATTGGGGAATTTGGCAATTCTGTAGAAGTCTTACTTGGTGCTGTTAATTTCCACCTCATTCCTGGGAAGGTATATAGATCTGGACATCTGTGCGAGTATGGCATCTAGGAAGCGTCTGAAGAATTGTGACAGGGCACTTTGGGATACCCCACCTGCCACTGAAATCACCCCCTGATAGCTACCCGAGACCAATAGGTGCAGTGAGCATAGCACTTGCACATGTGTGGGGATGGCGCAGCCGCGCATTGTCTGGCGTTCAAGCTGAGGTTTAGGTAGTTCAATGATCTCTAGGATAACTGCTCTGCTCAGTCTGTATATATCATAAATCTCATCCTCAGTTTGTTGAAATAGTGTCTGCCTGGTTCGGTATATCCTCTCCTGTCTCTGCCTTCTCCTCCTCTGCTGGGCAGCCTGGACTCTCCTCCTCCATGCAATCACATATAGTGCAGCCATTGTGAGAAAGCCAGATGCCTTCTGGGTCTCCTTTTATACTTTGGTTCTGGTTACCACCTGTTCAGAATCAGTGCTAATTTGGGTGTGCAAAACGGGCTTTTTGCGGCTAGTCGCAATTTGCGACTGGCTTGTGCATTCGGCTTGCGACTCGCAATTTGCGATTTCGTAATTGCGAGTCGCAAAATCAGGTCGCAATTTTTGCGAGTCAGTAATGAGTCACATCGCTATTTGGAACTCCGAAATTGCATTGGTACATACCATTTCACTTTTTGCGAGGTCGCAAATAGCACTGCGACCCATTTGTGACTCGCAAAAGTTTCCCACATCTGGCCCATAATTTCTGCTGAGGAACACACAATAAGGTTATGCTGACCTCAGATCAAACCAGCAGGATGGCTAGTGCAGGATGCGGAATGGCAGGTGATGGTCAGAGGTGGACTTCCCTTTGGCGTGACTTCAGCAAGCTGCACATTCACACCATCTAACTCCCTTGCGGTCCCCATCTCTACTAAAACAACAAGACCTTTGACTGTCAAAATGGTGCTAGAAAGTGGGACAACAATGGCATCCAAAGAACTCTAATCCCAAAAGCCAAATGGGAAAAAGAGTGAAATTAAAAATGAGCTAATCTCATAAAAATTATCCAGTTCATCTAAGCAACAACAATTTCATTGCCAATATGTTCCTAAAGACAGCGTAAAACCAAATACTGAGATATACAAAAGTTCCTCAAGATATAAAAATTCAAAATGAGATAGAAAGTAACCACAGATTCACAGGTTCCTCACAATGCGCAAAACTGCAAGCATAGCAGCGTACTACAGTGGGCACCTGCTGTCCCTCCTTCATTGTGGTGCCCAGAGAAGCCATTTCATCAGGATCAGTGACTCAGCCCCCTATTCCTCCCCTCATCGAACGCCTCCTCCTGGGTTGTGGCGCGTGGTCCCTTGGGGGGTCACTGGGTGTCAACTTCACATGCCTGCGCCGGTAACCATCCATCCGCCCTGTCCACGGCCTCCAGTTTCTTTATCTACATCAGCGGAAGGCAGCACCACCTCTACCATGTAGTGTTCAGTGCTTCTAGTAGCAATGCAAGTCCTCCTGTTTGTCACCCCACAGGACTCTGACTCCCCCATCAGGATTTCTTGCAGTTGTTCCTGTCTGAAAGTGTAGCTGCAGAAGGTCTCCACAAATGCTCACGGGCTGCAGCGAGGCAGTGTCATTCGGGTGGTGCCATCTTGTACTCCTAAAGCCTGTGTCCTCAACTTCTGCCATCTGTTTCAGGGCAACCTGTTTTCAGTACCAGCAGCAGCTCTGCCATGCCTCCCTGAATTCTGCTGCCAAGTATGCTGCTTGTGTCACTGTCTGCCCCCCCCTCCACACGGGGCTTTAGGATGATCAGGAAATAGCAGGCAACGCTGCAGTGACTGCAAGTGTAAGGCCATCTTGTTGCGCAGTCAGCCATACCCCATCTGTGTTCACCATGACACCAAAAATCAGAACCAGGGATCCCAACATGATTGCAGCTGGGGCACTGAGGGTACAAGTACACATCCATCACCATGCAAAGGACTTTTCTGTCCCAACACCTTGGCATAAAGTGACACTCATTGCCATGCTGTGGTTATTTTGAGCCTGATTACAAGTGGGTCAGTTAATTCCGACCCATGTGTAAACCACGGTTTACACATGGGTCAGAATTAGACGTTTGACAGTAGGCTTCTGGTTGTTATCTGATGAGTTAAATAACTCAACTTTCATTAAATTTTTGCCGTTCAGACCTGCCTAAGTGTAATGGGGAAAGTGTAATGGGAATGGTAATGGGGGGGTATTACTGTATCATGTAGATTTCGATGAGTCACATAACATCTGAATGCTATTCCCCAATATAATGTACCCCATGGTATCCTTATTTATCAGGTGTGATACATAGTACCCAAACTCTCAATCAGACCCTCTACGCATTATGAGAGCCCTTGCATTATGATTGTGGCCATCTGCTCAGGTATAAGAAAGGGATTACAGACAGGTCTTCTGTCTGAATCCATAATGACTATTTCAGCTGAGTTGTAGCTTAGTGTATGATCTTGAGAGAGACAGCTAACCGGATGACTGAAAGTCTGGTATCTCTCTAATTTTTCACTTCTCATCCTCCACACTTCACATAGATTCACTAAGAACCTACATGGGATGGGCATAATAGAGAACTGAAAGAAAGTAAAGGACGTTGCTCTTTACTAGATCAGAAATTATACAAGGTCAAATGAAAGTGAGTATGCAAACTGTTTGAACTTCCTTTAAGACCAGTGGCGTTGTAGCAGCCTATTTTCCGGGATGTAGCTTCATTTGCAACCACGTGTTGTCACATTTTCATGGTAAGTGAACCCCCTATACCTGTGGAAAGGGTAAGTCTTTGTCTGACAAACGATGGTAGTCTTGGAATACTTCTAGACAGGCAATCTAGAACTTTCTAGAAACTGTTATGGCAAAATGCTTTAAAATCAGACTGTAAAAAACACTGTTTGGGATATGGCTCAAAACAAAAGAACTTTAATTTCTGTCTACACTCTTCGAGTTATGGCAACTGTAATTGTCAGTATCAATCACCAATTTGCAAGATTAAGTGAGTCACTAACAATGTTTTAATGATTGTATTTCCTTAACACTGCTTCTTTATAAATGTGGCTCCAGACAATGACATTTTACATTGTTATATATTTATAATTTTTATACTGCTGTATGCTTTAGGGCAGTTGGTAACTGAGTTAAGGTGAAAACCGTCCCTCAGCAGAGAACCTCAGAACATAATGAACTTCTGGAGTTCAAATGGAATGCCTTGTAACAGACAACAAAAAGCACATTGTAGTGGATAATCTTTCACTCTGTCACACCAGACATTTAAAAACAAAACCCAACACGCCTGGAAGCCCTCCAGTCTAAAATGTGTTAAATGCAAAAAAGACAAGCATAACATCAAATAATTAAAAATAAACATTTGACATTTAAAAGTTACTAGAGTTCTCCTTAGAAAATGGTCAGTTGGAGCCTAATGCTACAATACATGCAATGTATTACTGAAATGAAACTTACCATGCATAATTCAATAGAAAATAGTCTCATCAGTTCCCTTCTCAAATCTTCATTGTAACTTTCCTAATCATCCTGAGAAACAACAAAGGTAAACAAATATTGATAGTGCCTTCATATTTTTTCAAAGGTGTAGACGGTGCATATTAATGACCCAACCACAAATAGAATAATAATTGATTTGACGCTTGATCACTGCATCCCGATTATTTAGAGGGCTAAGGACAGAGTTCTAATTATGATATTTTGAGATTCGGGTTTGGCGGTAACTCGCTGTTCCAAGTCCTAGTCCTGAGACGGCATACACCCCGGATAGCCCAAATGCTTGGAGAGGAACTCACACCACTTATCCTCTTGTGTTGACCGCTGCTTTTGTTTTAGACAAGTCATTTAGGTTTATTTACGGTTTTTCGGGTTGTATCGTGTTTGTTGACGTATAAGAGTTTGGCACTTAAGCTATTATGGGTCTTTCTTTCTTTGATCCCATAGTACTTTTGACTTTGATTTTAATAATCTGGCTTTCAGTGCGTCATCATTAGGTGTTTTTGGCAGGCGTAGAGAGCTTGGTTTAAACTTCATTTTAATTATTTTGATTTTCTGTTGGCTATCGACCAAGCGTGTCTATGTGTGTTACAAGTGATACTTCTAGTTGTTATTTGATTATGGACAAATTCTGTTGTAAGTTGCTCCCAGATTGTATGAGAGGCCTTTGTCTTTTCCAGGAAGGTTGTCAGTAAGCCTTTAGCTGCTTCGGATAGGTAGTCAATTGTTTTAGAGGACTTTTACAGTCTTTAGTTGTTGACGGTGTAGGTGTTTCTGCTGGTGTGTGGTACTCTAGGGAGAAAACAAGGCATAACTCTTGCGGTAAGTGGTCGCTTTCATCCATTGGTGTGATTGAAAAACTTGAAACAAGATGAATAAGTGGAAGCAGAGCAGTGCAAAGTTTATTAAGGAGCAGAAGTTATAGTTGTGGTAGTTGAACGAAGGTAGGGAGTCACTTGGAAAGAAGCCTTTGACAGCTCATATGTTCAAGTAGTCTAATTCTTTGATGAGCTCTCTCCCCTTTTTGTTATGCTTTAAAGTGGGGTTTTGAATTTGTTCTGGGTCCATCCAGAGTGCATTCTGAGCTGTGAGAAGATCTTTGACTTGAGAAGTCCCCTGCAGGTTCATGTTGAATTCCTATTCATGCTTGCCCTTTTGGTTGGTTTAAGGCTACAGCTCCTAACACAATCATGTGATAGTTCTCTGTTGATAATCTGGTTTGGTAAGGGTGTCTGAGGGCTGAGAGGTGTTGGTGATCTGCTCAGTGCACTCCTCGGGATCAACATAGAGTGTTTAGGCTGGCTGACAGAATATTAGTTTGTCTTGTGGGTTGCTAGAAAATGGGGATAAGCTGGTTCTACATTGGGTGACACCAGTGTTCTGCAGTTTTTGAATATCTCTGTAGACCTGATTAGCAGCTGCAGACGATTGCCAAGTTACCTTTGTGGTTTTGTTGATGCACCCTGATGATGGACCTATAAACTCAACTGAGATTATGTTGTTTAAGGTCAGATTCATGGTTTCTGGGATTTGGCCTAATAGATGGAGGATATTACCTTGGGTGAGTAGGTCAAAGAGGCCTCTCGACTGATTAGCTGGGTACATCAGGATTGCTTGGCTATCCGTGGTGTAAAGGGATGTTTCCCAGGTATTAATGGTATTGTTCTCAACTACTGAAGGCTGCTGCAGCTCTGTTCCCGGGGGTAGCATTTCCATGGCTGATTGTCCATTGAGTCTGGTGATGATGGTTATTAGTTCTGGTTTAGATTTGTCCTGAAGCCCATTTTTTCCTAGCGTTGAGTTGTTTGTACCCCTATTTGGCTTTGTGATTTGTGCTGGTGTCTGCTGCTCTATTGCTAAATTTGGCTTGTGGCTTCTTGCCATAAGTGGTATGCCCTGGTCTCTAGGCGCATGATACCTTTTACACAACTGGACCTGCTAGGGGGGCAGCCTTCAGTTTGTGCTTTGTCATTGTTGCCTAGTCTGAGAGGTTTTTTTAACTTCTTCTTTGGAATGACACCCATCAAAGGCATTATGAAGTCCAGGTTGTCTACTTGGGTTACCAGTTGGTGGCATGATCTAGAGGCTCCTTTTTCCTCATCTTCTGTAGTTGTTCTGTCCAGGGATCCTTTAGTGCCATCTGCTTGGATCACCAATTTGTTGGCCATATTGGAGTTAGAGTTTTGTGTTTGTATTTCTTGGGTGTTTTGTTGCAGTGCAAATTTGGGTTGCTATTTGGATTACTAAAAAAAGGAATAGATACTCGTGACGGTTTTCGCTCTCTGTTTCCATGCCTTGCGCTGATTCTTCCTCTGTGGGCCCTCTGATATTTGGTCTGGGGCTGTTCGAGTGGATTGATTTTCTACAGAGATCTTGCTTCTAGTTCCGGGGGCAGCCCCATCTATAGGGGGGTGGTTTGCTGAAGCACACAAGATTTTCAAGGCTGCATTGCTTGTGGGCACTACAAAAGTCTGATAGAGTTCACCTTGACAGCTTCCAGGCACACTCTCATTGGTCTGTTGTTTTGATGGTAAAGCAGACCAGGGGGGATCTTTGAGAAGTTGAAGAGTCGATATTACTTCTGGTATAGAATTGTGTGCCAGATTTACAGGCTTTGAAGCCATCTTAAGGACCCTAAGAATATCTTCCAGGACTATGGAGAGTGTCTCCAATTAATTTAGGATAGGGGAGCAAGTGCAGAGGTCTGCCAATTATCTGATTTCAGCTGATTTTTGAGCTTTAGTTATTAGGAAATTGAGATTGACTATCTTTGTGCCAGTCTCAGAAATGAAAACTGCCATGGCATTCATAACTTGATCTGTGTGTCAATTTTCGTGGACTGCTAATTGAGAGCTTCAGCTCTTGATTGCAGTTTACTTAGCAAGATTGCCCAGATGTCTGTTGACATAATTGATTTTTCTGTGGTGCTGGCAGGGCCGGTTCCTGAGTCTCAGTTTGGGTGAGGTTTGAGTAATCTAGCTGGTCCCCACCATATATAGCTATCATTGCTTTCCACTGAAGTGAAGTAAGTGAAGTTGGGTTTTGTGAGGGTTTGGTCTCTAGGATATCTGATTTAGTTGGATTGTCCAAGTAGGTGTAGCTGCACTTGTCAATGTGTTATGTTCCTTTACATTTGCTGGGATGTTGCTTGCCTCTGCGCATTTGTCTGTCTTAAAACCTGTTTGGCTGCAAGCGATTACCTCTCGTGCCAACAGAGAGAATTTTGTTTAGGGATGGAAGTTGAACGTTGAACCACTTCACTTTCCATCACTTCCTTTGCTTTAATTTTAAGGGAGAGGTCTCTGCTACCCTCACAGTTGGGTGAATTTGGTTGATCTTCTGCTGTCTCGATTCCGGAGTGAACTTGCATGGAGAAAGTGAATACAGGATGTTATTTTACTCAATGTGTCCTGTTTCTTGGGGTGAGTTTCCCTGTCTTGTGGAGTTCTGGTTGTAGGTGATTGTGCCTATCATGTTGTAGACTTTGACATTGGAGGGTATATCATGAGCTTCCTGTTCTGCAGCTTGTTCAATTGAGAAGTTAGGTTTTAAACTTGAAGTAGATGGCCCCTGTATTAAATTTTGCGAGAGGCTGTAAGAAGTGACTTGTTTAATAATAGTTGGTTCCAGGGTGATGGTAAACCTGGGATGTTACCACTAGGTGTGAAGATTGCAGCTGCTTGATCCTTGAGAAAAAATCATTTACTGTGAATCTTGGGTTGATGTATTTTGGTGTTGTGTCTTTTTGGATAGGAGGCATCCCCATTGTCTCAGGATGATTTGGTGGCTTTACTACTAGGATACTGGTATTATCTATGCCTCGTTCTGGCTTAGGTGTGCCATTTGGCTGTTGATATTGCCAGTAGCTCTACTAGTGTTTTTGCTGGTAATGGAAGGCTTATCTTTTTCTTCCAAACTAACAAGAGCAGTTTTCCTTTTGGTGCGCATCACCGGAAGAGGACCCCTCGTTCTAGCAGATCACATTTTGTGTGTTCGAGGTAGTACTTTTTCTGTTCCCTCTATTAAATGGGCAGGTTGTAAGAGGTAAACCAGGGCAACTGGGTTCTAATGACAAGATGCAGTTCCCAGTACCAGTGCAAAAGCAGTGGCGAGAGATGTGCAAAACCCAAAGTCTAGAGTCAAACAAGCTGAAGAGTTAATGCTGTTTTTATCAAGAGGGATTTGTTTTTGGCCAGCTGCTTGTAGGTTTATGAGTGGCAAGCTGCAGGTTACAGACTCTGTTAGGTGCTGATTGAAGCTCAAGTTAAGCTTCTGTAAAACCCTGATAAGAACGGTTTAGCTTGGATTAAGTTAGGTTACCAGGATTGCCTGAGGCTGCTAGGAGTTGCCAGAAGTTGTGTTTTAACACACTGCAGTGATACTGGAGTAGAGTAGGTTGAGAAAGTTAGGCTGATATGTCTAGCATGGAGTGTTATTTGACATGTGGTGCATGGCATATGGTGGAAAGCCTATTCGGGTTGATGTCTTTTCATATTTATGTGCTTTACGATATATTTGGAGATTCAATAATTATGATTTGTACTGCTTAAATACTATTAGTGGATTGCTCGGATCACATTGTTCCTCCTATTGGGGTCCGTGGTGGTTTGCCACTGTGTGTTTTCTTTTTTCTCCTATTTATCTTTCCTTCTCCTTCCCTGGGATATTTACTACATCTCTTACAATACTCCTCCCTTCCCCCTTTTTTTTTTTGTTATATTGTGCAAGTTACTTCTCACTATTTCTTACTCCTGCTCACCTTGACCCTGGCCTCCGTTATTTTTCTCTCATAACGACTGGGTCTTTGGATCTTTTTCTTACATATTCTTTACAGACTTTTTTCTCATTCCAATATGGCCGCCACAAACTACCATGAGCATTTCGTTTGTTCGATAACTTCGGACTCGCATAGCCCATCGTTTTTGTTTGACATCACTTCTTACGCTTTACGGCGGGATCATAAATAACTGGCATCCCTCGTTTCACGAGGTTGGATACCTGGACGCCGTTATTTACACAAACCGCTGACAGGCGGCACACGACCGTGCCTGTCTTCTCTATCTCATTTTTTTTTACTACCGGCACTCACAATTTCGGAGGATATCGTGCAGTAACTCATTTGCACTGTCCAGGTAAGGCTGGAAGAGTCTATTTTCATATGGACGCGGTTACTATAACGTTGTTAAATTTATTTTGGCAGGGACCGGTGATGTCCCACCTGATTTATTCTTAGTACAAATCCTTTAACCTCCTTATTTTTTCATGGCTATATCATACTTAATATAAACACTACCGTTCTAGCTTATTTACATTTTACAAGTAATCAATACTTTTTTGGTGTACATATCGTTTTGAGCCTTTTTTCTTATCTTTTTAAATTTTTGGGAACCTTTTACATTTGTGCACGTATGCACACTGTGAACAGTAACATTTGCTCGATTGAAATACTACCTCTGGTATGTGCTTTTCTTCGACGATTATTAACCATGTTACTCTCTACTTGACCTTGGGATTGCACTGGCTTTCTATCTCATACTTTTTTCTTCACGGTTCTGTGTGTATTTGCTCACGATGTAATTTTGGGGTTTTCCTCCTTGTTTATATTCTTTCTCTTGCTGGTTCTATTTATCACATAGGATTGAAATTAGTTCCATTTAAGATAAATGTCTACATATGTATTCTTTCTTTTTGTAACTTTGTCAGCAACTTTGTAATATGTTGTTCTTCTTGGTATATGTATGAAAATGTAATGTCCTGTTTGTCAATATGTTTTGCTCTTGTTAATTTATGTATGTGACTATGCTATTCTCCTTTTTTATGGTTATATGTTATTTTGCAGCCCTGAAGAAGCCCAAGGTTATAGGGCGAAACGCGTTGGCTGCTTGTTCTCACGAACTAATTGGTGTAACGAGCTTTTCGTATCAATTAAAGTCTTGTGGAAGAAACTAAGGGATACCTCACATCATTACCTGTTCGATTATATTGGACTGCTTACACTTGATGTATTTTATCTGATCAATTGGAGTGGTGCACCCCCTTATTGTGTTTGATTTTTGGGGTTTTCTTTACCCCTTAGGCTCTTATGTGCAGCAGGGGCCTTGGTGGAGTTGCACACCGCATTAGCCTTAACAAGCCATTATTGTACATATTGTGATTTACTGGACACTAATAGGGATTGGTGCGTTATTTTTGGGCTTGCTTCATTCTGTTCATTCAATATGGTGGAAAGCAGTTGAATGGAGGAAAGCACAAGCCTCACTGCACTAGTTCCAGCCACCTCCACTCCCTCTGCCCGTGTGCTGCAGCCTCCTAAGCCCTTATCTCCCACATGTTTATCCAGGTGCTTCAACCTGGGCTTATCAATGGCCAATGGCCAGAACTGGAGAGTTGCTGAAGATTTCCAGAGGTCGCAGAGGCAGTGGAGAAGTGGATGGCCAAGCCAGGCGAGCAGACAGCTGGCAGCTAGGGGTAAATGGGCAGTGGCTGGCGGACAGTGGGCTAGTGAGCTGACTGGCAGGAGGGCACAGCAGAGCACAGAGTAAGCAAAGCCTGGGAGCGTCCCCTCCTAGAGGTTGCAGAGGGTAATCAGTTGTTCTATCTCCCCTTGTTGCACTGCCCAGGCAAGCTGCAGGCACACCACTGGTATCTCACTCACAGCCATGTCCAGCCAGTCCTCCGATGCCATTGATGACTTGACTCTGACCAGTGCTCATGCAGAGATTGGGGATACCTCTGGATGTCACACCACCAAGCCACGGGCCTCAGGCTGACACTCCTTCTCTTGTAGAACTACAGACCCACCGGGCCTCTCAGTGAAGATCTGCTCCATGTTCTCAGCCCAGCCCTCTCAGAGCGCATCACAATGTGTTACATTCAATGCCAAACGAGAAATCCATTCAGTCATTTTTGAGAAATTAAGGGTCAATATTAAATGTCTATTTGGACGGTTGGGTTTGAGAGACTCCTTCAAGGCTCCTGCGAGATCGCAAATTCAAAAATGGAGCTCTGTGATTGGCTGAGTGGCCCATTTTATCTGTGAGCCTTCATGCCTTCCCCAGAGCCGCTATTACTGTTTACTGTGAAAAATTGGAGGAGCTGTAAAAGTAAAATAGAAAAGCTACATAAGCAGGTAGCAGAAAGGCAAGCTGTCCCTCTAAGTTCAGAGAGTAGACGTCTAAGGGATAACTACTGTGAAGAATATAAATGTATATTTTTTTAACTAATTTGTATGATATTGTGGGACTCTCACAGGATCGTGAATAGTAAAAAAGAGTAGATGAGTTCTCAAAACACTCCATTAGTAGCAATGCATATTGTGGTGCTTACTTTTAAGGGAAAGTGTGTAGGAAATAAGTACTGTTATAAGTTGATGGTTATTTTTAATAGGATTTGTTCGATCTCACAAGCATCTTGTGAGACTCACATAGGAAAGTCTGACACAAAGTGTTTGTGATCCCACAAGCCTCTCCCAAGATTCCCATGGAAAATTAGTAAGCCTGCCACAAGGTATTTTCCGATCCTGCAGGAGTCTCACTATGTCGTATCAGTAAGAAAAAAAAGGGCCAAGGCTCAACCAATTAACCTTTCTTATTACATGGATAAAGAAGTGCTGTGATGTGATTGGGTGGGACACCAGAGATGGCTCAGTTTGCTGTTGTGCTTTGGAGGATAAACAAGTCTCTTTGAGTTGTGTTCAAAAGAAGTTAATTTATCTGGAGTTTAAAGAGACTGGTGTGGTAATTTGCATTTAAGAAAGAAGTCCACGATCAGGTATTTAGTAATATATTTCATAAACTTTGTTGTAAAGTTTCAGTAAGTGTGCTAATATTGGTTAACTTATTCTACACTATGTTTATAGAGTGAAAAGTTGTTTGGGGAGGTGTAGATGTGTTACCAAAGCTTTTGAGAAGTGAAGATTAGACTGTGGAGAGATGTGAGAAAGGTTTGTCGATTGTGTTAAAAAATTAAGCGTATGAACCATGTGTACTTGTAAGTAAAGGAAGCAATGTTTCTCAGATTATAAAACAAATAATGTGATTATACAAGCTATCAGATCGTCCATTTACTTTAGCCCTATGAAATGTTTGAGTGGTGATACTGCTATTTGTAGAGTGAAAATCTGTGGTGATTGTTAGCAAAGGTACCTCAAGAGAAATGTGTTACTTTATAAACTTTTATGAAATGAGGTCTGATGAAATGTTAATATTTCAAATAGTGCACTGGGTGAGGGTGTGGAATTATTCAGGAGAAAAGAATAATAAGATACTGGTGCATTAGATGTATATATGTGAATGTGGATGAAAAATGTAGAACAGTCTAAACAACATTCTGATGTATCACTGTTATCAATTGTTGACCAGTATGTAATTATTATCTTTTTGGTTATTTTGTCTTTTTTTAAGAGGAAAATGGAAACTTGTCTCTGATGAAATAATTATCTGCTAATCATAAGAAGCAAAGAAGAACCTTGTTAAGACAAGCAGGATTATTGTGCTGTTCAGCAGAAACTACTTTTTCAGGTACAGTGTATTCAGGTTGGAAGGGTGTGGAGGAGCCTGTACAGTTGAGTAGTATAGCAGCACAAACTAACTCTGCTTGAGCTAGGCTTTGTGCACTATAATTTATAGATATGCCACTTTGCTGAGACTTTATTGCTGCATAGCCTGCCATCACATACCAGGAAACTGAAGAGTCTTTGGCAGGCAAGATGGCTAAAAGACTGTAAAGGAGTGCTACCAAGATCAAAATCCAGTAGGTGAATAAAGGGGGGGGGGAAGTGCAGCAGCTGCTTATGAGCATTATGCGGGTCATTACAACCGTGGCGGACGGTGTTCAAGCGGCGGTAAGACCGCCAACTGGCCGGCGGTAAACAAATTTGAATTACGACTGTGGTGGAAACAAAGACAGCTACTTTAACACTCCGACCGCCACGGCGGTACAAACAAACAGCGCGGCGGTCACCACCAACAGACAGGAGGAGGACAATGTACCGCCCACACTATTATGACAGGCCAATCTGCCACCTTTTCCGGGGCGGATTAACCGCGGATAAAAACACGGCGGAAACAGGCATTTTGAAGGGAAAACGCTCACCTCTACACACTCCACGAGGAACGACGACACCATGGAGCCGGAACCCCATATTCTTCCTGCATTAGTCTTCCTGCTCCTGTACCAGGAGCACCAATGCCGGCGGCGAAGACCACGGTGAGTACTGCACCTACGACATAGGGGAGGGGAGAGGCAAAAAACAGGGACACACACACGCAACACCCCAACCCCCACCCCCACCCTCACCCACTACAACACACACACCAATGCATATCCAAACATTACAGTAACACTCCCCAACCCCTCCCCCCGGAAGAATGCAAAGACAAAAGGAAATGAGTGTAACCATTGTAATATATCAAAATAGAGTAAGCAATTATATACATATATACACTATTAACAAAATGTACACCACAGATAGTCGTCCAGGTATTGCAGCATTCATAGTCCGTGGACCACTGGGCCCAAAATGCATGGGCGAGGCCCACACAAGATACCCGAACATGATGGAGAGAACACTGCAGGGGCATCAGATAGAAATACAACAGGCACCTCAGGGGGAAGGGAAGGGGGGCACCTCAGCCGGATGAGTGCACGACACCAGATTCACGAGGGGGCTCCATGCCCATTGATGTATCCTGGGGAGTGCAAAGCCACAGCCTCTCAAGTCTCTACAGTGGGTGGGTTGCCCTCTGCTGTATCCTGGGGAGTGCAAAGCCACAGTCTCTCAAGTCTCTCCAGTGGGTGGTTTGCCCACTGCTGTATCCTGGGGAGTGCAAAGCCACAGTCTCTCAAGTGGATAACAGTCTCCACTGGTTCTGGAGGGGGACTGGTGCCCAGAGTGCTTCATCCTGCCAAGGACAGACGGAGTGGATGCAGGTCTCCACTGGTTCTGGAGGGGGACTGGTGCCCAGAGTGCTTCATCCTGCCAAGGACAGACAGAGTGGATGCAGGTCTCCACTGGTTCTGGAGGGGGACTGGTGCCCAGAGTGCTTCATCCAGTGCAGGACAGACGGAGTGGATGCAGGTCTTTACTGGTTCTGGATGGGGACTGGTGCCCAGAGTGCTTCATCCTGCCAAGGACAGACGGAGTGGATGCAAGTCTCCACTGGTTCTGGAGGGGGACTGGTGCCCAGAGTGCATCACTCACCCCATGACGGTCCCTGTTGCGTCACTGCCCCTGCCGCTCATGGGCTAGCGGTGCTTGAGTTGGCGGTGCTTGCCCTGTTCAGCGGTGCTTGAGTTGGCGGTCCTTGCCCTGTTCAGCGGTGCTTGCCATGTTCAGCGGTGCTTGCCTTGGCGGTCCTTGGCCTGTTCAGCGGTGCTTGCCTTGGCGGTCCTTGCCCTGTTCAGCGGTGCTTGCCCTGTTCAGCGGTGCTTGAGTTTGCGGTGCTTGCCCTGTTCAGCGGTGCTTGCCTTGGCGGTCCTTGCCCTGTTCAGCGGTGCTTGCCCTGTTCAGCGGTGCTTGCCTTGGCGGTCCTTGCCCTGTTCAGCAGTGCTTGCCTAGGCGGTCCTTGCCCTGTTCAGCGGTGCTTGCCTTGGCGGTTCTTGCCCTGTTCAGAGGTGAAGGGCAGCCTGACCAGAATGAATGCCCTCCAGGAATGCATTTGTGTGTTGCAACTCCCTTTCTACACCCTGGATGGCATTCAAAATGGTAGACTGCCCAACAGAAGGGACCTGAGGAGGTCAATGGCCTCCTCACTGAGGGCAGCAGAGGTGACAGGGGCAGGGGCTGAGGTGCCTGGGGCGAAGGTGATGCCCACCCTCCTGGGTGAGCGGGCACGGGGTGAAGGCTGAGGGGCTGCTGGGAGGGCCGTGCTGGTAGGGGGGGTGGCGGCTGTACCTGTTGAAGTGGGGGGCACAGATGTTGCCACCACCACAAGGGAGCTCCCATCGGAGGACGAGTCTGTGTCGCTGATTGCAGATCCTGTGACCGCCGTGGTGCTCCCCTCGCCCTCCATCCCACTGGTGTATTCAGAGTCTGCAGTGTGGGCCTCCATGCCCATGTGGGATGCAGCACCCTTGTGCTCCGGTGCCACTGCACCTCCGCCTGATGATGCTAATGCACACAAGAACAGGGAGACCACAAAAAAAGGTGGGGGGAAACAGAAGAAAGACATGTTGAGTGCATGCATTACCGCTACCGTTGGCGGACAAGACAGACACAGCAGCCCCCTGTGCAATTCCTGGGAAATGGCCTACAAGGCTATGGACGACATCTGCACACATAGATGACACAGGTGCATGAATAGCTGTACTTGGCACTCTACAGAGGTGGGGTGGGGGGGCCACAGGGCCATGCCTTACGAAGGGGCCTAGCCTACGGACTCTCCCTGGCCTAGGGAAACCCACAGCCCTCCTCCCCCACCCAGACCCCTCCACAGCACTCAAAGTCAGCAGAATGAGAGTGTACTTACCCCCTTGTGTCTGCTGTGATGCCCTCAAGCGCCCATCCAACTCAGGGTAGGCCACCGCCAGGATCCGGACCATCAGGGGGGTCATGGTTCGACGGGCACCCCTCCCACGTTGGGAGGCCATCTCCAGCTGAGCCTCTGCCGTCTTCTTGCTCCAGCGGTGAATGTCCTCCCATCTCTTCCGGCAGTGGGTGCTCCGTCTGTGGTGGACCCCCAGGGTCCGAACGCCCTTGGCGATGGCACGCCAAATATCCTTCTTCTGGTGGGCGCTGACCTACATGAAATGTACAGGGGAAGAAGAGAAGTCATTACCAACTGCACCGTCAAAGTGAGTGGCCCCCATCCCTACCCTTGCCATGTGGCACATGCACCCACCGTCTTTCATGCACGCAGAACTCTGCCCCCTTCCTTCTTACAACCAGCCCTCTCCACACAGGCATAGTCCACACAGCATGCTCCCTGTGTACTTACCTGTTGTTCTGGAGGACCGTAGAGTAGCGTGTACTGGGGGAGGACCCCGTCGACAAGCTTCTCCAACTCCTCCGATGTGAGGGCAGGGGCCCTTTCCCCAGACGCACAAGCCATTGTCTCTTCCAGACCGAGGTCACAGCAGCACTTACAGTGTAGGTCCTCTCCTGTCGAAGATCAGGTATCGAGTGATTCAACAGCTAGAAAATGTCGGTCACATCCGCGGCGGTCACGTCCACGGTGCTGCGTACCATCACCGCCGGCGTACATCGTCATTGGCTCCTGGGACCCATAGGGTCCAATGTTAACCAATGCAGCATTGCGCCGCAGTCTTCGACCGCCTACCGCGACGGTGTACAACACCAGCGCAGTTACCTCACATCCCATTGTCCCGCTTTAGAGGTCAGGCAGCCGCCATTTCAGGGGCCCCAATGGCCTAATTACCAACTGTGTCACACATACCAAGGCCTACTCTCAACACACATACAGGCCAGATTTTGTGTATGAATGGTGTTCTGTCTAGACTGTGGGTACATACCTCTGAGTTGTTTGACTCTGTGGTCGCTCTTGTCCTTCCTAGGCACCGTCCGCTGGGACATGTGAGGAGATGACGGAATCCTCTGGTACACCACCGCTGGTGGACCTGTCGACAATGGAGGAAAGAAATTTGATCATCACCTACAGGTTTGACTGTGCCACAATCCAGGAACTGTGTACCCAGGTGGAGCCAGACCTGATGTCAGCAATCCGCCATCCCACAGGAATCCCCCCTCAAGTGCAGGTGCTATCAGTGCTCCATTTCCTTGCAAGTGGGTCTTTTCAAACAACTGTGGCCATGGCATCAGGGATGTCCCAGCCTATGTTTTCCAACGTATTGTCCAGAGTGTTGTCTGCCCTGCTGAAACACATGCGGAGCTACATCGTTTTCCCTCAGGTAGAGGACTTGCCTACAGTGAAAGGTGACTTCTATGCCCTTGGACATATCCCCAACATCATAGGTGCCATTGATGGGACCCATGTGGCTTTGATCCCCCCCCACAGGATTGAACAGGTGTACAGGAACCAGAAGAGTTATCATTCCATGAATGTACAGATGGTATGTTTGGCAGACCAGTACATCTCCCATGTGAATGCCATGTTCCCTAGCTCAGTGCATGACGCCTACATCATGCGGAATAGCAGCATCCCTTATGTGATGGGTCAACTCCAGAGGCACCGGGTGTGGCTATTAGGTGACTCTGGTTACCCCCACCTGTCATGGCTACTGACCCTAGAGAGGAATCCCAGGACCAGGGCAGAGGAACGCTACATGAGGCCCATGGGCGTACTAGGAGGGTGATTGAGCGGACCTTCGGCCTCCTGAAGGCCAGCCTTAGGTGCCTCCATATGACAGGTGGATCCCTATTCTACTCACCAAAGAAGGTGTGCCAGATCATCGTGGCCTGCTGTATGCTTCATAACTTGGCTTTGCGACAACAGGTGCCTTTTCTGCAGGAGGATGGTCCAGATGGCGGTGTTGTGGCAGCTGTGGAGCCTGTGGACAGTGATGAGGAGGAAGCAGAGGAAGAAGACATTGACAACAGGGACTCAGTCATCCAGCAATATTTCCAGTGAAACACAGGTGAGAATACATTCCTGCCTACTACAAGTACTTTTACACTTCTACCTCTATCATGTCTGTCGATTTCACCCAGTGTATGGTCACTGAGTTGACACTTTCCCTTACGGTTTCACAGGTGTGGGTTCCAACGTGTGTCATCTGCTTAGATTCCTCAGGGACTAGAGCTGTGTGACATAGGTATGTTGACATTACTATTTCCTGGAAATGTTGTCACTGTAATTGCAAATACACTATTTCAAAATCACAGACAGAGTATTTCCTTCAGCACCCCTACGATGGTGCCCAGGGCGGAGCTGATGGTTCTGAGTTCCTCCCTGAACCCCAAATACTGTTCCTCCTGTATTCGCTGGGTCTCCTGAAACTTGGCCAGGACAGTTGCCATCGTCTCCTGGGAGTGGTGGTATGCTCCCATGATGGAGGAGAGGGCCTCGTGGAGAGTGGGTTCCCTTGGCCTGTCCGCCCCCTGTCGCACAGCTGCCCTCCCAGTTCCCCTGTGTTCCTGGGCCTCCGTCCCCTGGACCGTGTGCCCACTACCACTGCCCCCAGGTCCCTGTTGTTGTTGGGGTGGTGGGTTATCCTGGGTTCCCTGTAGTGGTGGACACACAGCTGATTGACATGTCCTGGGAATGGAGGTATGGGCCCGCTGGGTGGGTGTTGTGCTGGTGTTACCAGAGGGTGGAAGGTCTGTGGTGGCCTGTGCCTGTGTGAGGGGAACCGACTGTCCCGAGGCCCACGATGGTCCGGGCTGGTCATCTAGATCCAGTTGGACAGAGCTGCTGTCATCACTGTGGGCCTCTTCTGTGGGTGGGGTGGAGATGTCTGGACCCTCCTGTCTGGTGACGTTGGGTAGTGGTCCTGCAGGGGTGTAAAAGCATGATTATTGCATCTGTGTGTGTCATGGTGTGCAATGAGTGGGTGAGCGTGTACCCCAGTGCTTGCATTCCTGAGTGGGGGCTTGTGTGATGATGGTTTAGGGGGGTGTATGGGTATGTGCAGTGGGCATGCTTTAGTGATGTGTGTCCATGCGTTGGTGTTGCATGCAGGGCTTGGTGTTGGGATGTGTGGTTTGTGAGGAGTTGGAGTGATAGGGGAAGGGGCGAGGGTGGGGGTATGTGATAGCATGCAGGTAGGGTGGGGGATATGGTAGTTAAAGGTTTGACTTACCGGAGTCCATTCCTCCACCGACTCTTGTGAATTCCCTCAGGATGCAGAATCGCCAAGACCTGCTCCTCCCATGTTGTTAGTTGTGGGTGAGGGTCCGCCACCAGTCCGCTGAACCCCCTGGTGGTGTCTTGAGACCACGGAACGCACCTTCCCCCGTAGGTCGTTCCACCTCTTCCTGATGTCATCCCGATTTCTTGGGTGTTGTCCCACTGCATTGACCCTGTCGACTATTCTTCACCATAGCTCCATCTTTCTTGCAATGGAGGTGTGCTGCATCTGTGCTCCAAATAGCTGTGGCTCAACCCGGACGATTTCCTCCACCATGATCCTGAGCTCCTCCTCCGAGAACCTGGGGTATCTTTGCCGTGCCATGGGGTGGTGTAGGTGATGTGTGGGGTGGTGTGTGTGGTGATAAGTGTGGTGATATGTAGTGGTGTGTGGTGTTTTGTGCGTGGAAGTTGTGTGGGTGATGGTGTTGTGTGCCTGTGGATTCTAGTTTGTGGATGGTGGTGTCTCCCTCTGGCCCTCTTTCGGAATTTTCGGTTGTAGGGGTTTGTGGGTGATGTGGGTGGGTGTTTTATATTGTATTGTGTGTGTGGGAGTGGTGTGTGTATGTGTATCAGGTGTGTGTATTTCGAATTGTCCAATGTGGGGGTGTTTTGTAGAAGTGTGTGTATTTTGAGCGCAGCGGTGTGTACCGCCAATGGAATACCGCGGTTGAAAGACCGCTGCGTGGATTCGTGTGTCGTGATAGTGTGGGCATATTTCTGTTGGCGTGACGGTGGAGGTTTTGTTTTCACCAGTTTATCACTGACCTTTGGTGTGGCGGACTTGTGTGGGTGTCTGAATTTTGTCGGATTTCGAGATGTGGGTCATAATAGCTGTGGCGGAATTCCGCGGCCGCGGCGGTGTGTTGCCGGTCTTCTGCACGGCGGTAAGCGCCTTTTACCGCCAATGTTGTAATGACCCCCTATATTTTTTTAATGTATTTTAAAGTTGTTTATTTTCTTTGTATTATAGTTATTCAAATGTTGTGTTAATATCGCTGTTGTAGTTTTGTATTGTTGTTATATTTGTTTTTTTGTGATAAAACATTTAAAATTACTATGAACTACCCTCTTTAATACTAATAAATTTCAAACTCATTATAATATTGCAATATTCAGTAAAACTGGCAGTTCCATGTTGAGAGTCTGTGAATATGCTACAACATGTGTATGTGTGTCAATGGCACTATGCACATCTTTTTTCCTACAGATACTTTTTTATGGATTATTATTATTTTGTCATGCCTCTATGGTTACTGGCCATGCAACAGTGAGGTGTTCCTACAGAAATTAGTCATTGTGCATGGTGTAGTATATGGAATTCTTATACAATAGATCTTGGCACAGAGCGCAGTGCATTTTTATACTCTAATAGACTTTGCTATCAGCTGCTGTGCACACCCAATTTTGTATAGGTGTTGCCATTGGGAGGCATCAAATATTGTGTCCAAGAGAGAGGATACTCCATTTTATACTCTAATATCGACCTTTAATAGTATGAAGAGAGGTATGTGAAGAAAGAACAGTTTCAACCCACAGTATACTTTGCACATATCTTTCTCAGGGGAGATGTTTCACCTAGGAGGGCAGCGTATTTTGATATCATAGTCTTTATTGTTGTTATGCAAGACAGAGGTCTGAGCATAGAGGTAATTTCAACTCCATATTTTGCTTATCTGTCATACCAGGGAAAGCTGTGATCAGAGAGGGAAGCCATTTTTCACACACTAATTTGCACATCCATTATCCAAGAGACAGGTCACAGGAGAGAGTCCAGTCTTTCCCCACACTATACTACGCAGAATTATCATTGAAGAGGCTTGTGTCAATAAACAGGGTAGTTTCTCCCCACTGCCTACTATGTACATGTGTCAGCATGAGAGGAGATATAAGCAGAGAGATACATTTTTCTCAAACTCTACTACAGACACCTCTTGCCCTGGTAAGATGTGTTAGCAGACAGGTCACTCTCTTCCTAGACAGCACTGCATATCGCTGTTGTTCTAAGGAGAGGTGTCTGCACAGAGGCCAGTGCTCCACTACACCATACTGCACGTCCATGTTGTCCTAGAATTAGGTATTGTGCAGAAAACAATGTTTCCTTACATATTACTGTATAAGTCTTGCTGGGGAGAATTGTGAGAGGACAGTAAAATCCATTCCCAAACCCTAATATAAATGGTTATTTCAAGGGGAAGAAGACTCAGTGGGGAGGTTAGCATTGTTATACTTCTATGGAATAATGAGGTCTTGCAAGTAAGGTGAATACCTTCCCTACCATACTATGCATCCTACTGAGCATGGGGAAATGTGTGATTAGAGATACAGTGACAGGTTACACCCTACTCTACACACTGCTTACCTTCATGCAAGGTAGCAGTGGAGTGGCCAGTCTGCCCTCATAGTGTAGCAGTGGGAATTATAAGGGACAAGTATTGTAATGAAGGAAAATGTAAATTCTTCCACCAGAGTAATTTTACGATCTCGCAAGGGTCTCAAGGGATTGTATAGAAAAAAAGAGGGGTACAGAAAATCTGGTGCATATAAATTATACATCTTACAACACAATATAGACAGTTAAAATGTAAATTCCATTATAAAAGTCCGCTCTTGTCGGATGCTCACGAACGTAAAGCAGCAAACACTGCCCCCTCGCAGTAGATGAGGAGAACTGTGTGCCTGGCTTTCATGAGAGGCTCGCAAGAGTCAACCATGCTATGTATGAGAGCATTGTGGCTCTCACGAGTGGCTCAAGAGAGTCATTAAAAAAAAGGGTAACATCGTACAACGAACATACATAATGAAAGTATAGGGTAGATATTTAAATAGCCTTTTAATTGACATTTTTGAATAACTGTGTTTTTATGATTTATAACAGTTTTAACATTTTTGCATTCTTTTTTTTAAAGGGTACAACAAAAACAAGAAACTGATGGTAAACACAAAACCTCCTTAAAAACAAAGAGGAAGAAAGAACTAGAAAAAATGTTCAAAAAAACTACTACTTAGGAGGGAATGTATGATCTTCGACAAGCTTGACCTGTGCAGCCCTACTTGTGTCAGATGAAAAAATGAACTTCTTACATAAGCAGCAAAAAAGGTCATAATTTAAATAAGGAAGCTTGTTATCTACTTGAGCTTTGATTACCTGGGAAGGCACAGTGTCACCAGGTTGAGAAGACGTGAATGCCTCTGAGTACTTATCAACCTCTGCAGCACAGGATAACTCAGCCCCGGCAAGGCATTAAGAAAGCATAGATCTCAAATGTTGCCACATCCCTGCGGTAATGATGCTGTATTGCTTGTCCTGGCAGCCGCTACTGAACTCCTTTTTGCATATTTTACATATGACATATTTCACAGATTATTTTTTCCCACCTGGCCTCATTTAAAACTATGGCCACACCAAGGAGTTATTAGGTGGCTGAGTTGTGGGAACAGCACTAGGCTGCATTTGAGGATGACATTCTGATGACACAAAATCAGCAATGTCAGAGAGCTAACCAAAAATGTCAAAAAACAGCAAAACCCAATAGCCAAATGAAGCAATAAAGAAGGATGATTCTTTCTTTTTGACATCCATATGAACCAACCACAATACTTCCTTGGGACGTAGTTCCTCTCCCAAGCATCTCATTGGTGTCTCATGAGAGGCTGGTGATATCGTGAAAAAGATAGCTTTCTTTATATCCCAAATGCAACAATACAGCAACAGTTTTTCTACCTTAAACAACACTTCAATTGTCTTACTTTCTTCAAAATTGCAAAAATACACTGCTATGAACTTAATTTCAAATGCTCAATCTCGCAAGCAGATTGTAAGAGCTTGACAGGAAGTACAGTCCCCTCATAGTCCAGGCAAGTGATTGTGTGTTCAACTCCCACAATCAGTGAGAGCTGTAAATAAAATAATTAATACACTTTACATACTGCAATTACTCAATTATTAGAGATTAGCATCCAATATCGATTCACCGTATGAAAAAGAACTCTGTACAATAGATTAGAATAAAATTTATCTTGCAAGTCTTGCACGAGCCACCTGTGAGCCTCCCACAACAGCAATCACACACCTTAAAAATGGATGTACATAGTAAGAACACATAGCTTACTGTACAGTAAAAACTGATCAGTGTCTTTTTTAAATATAAATCAGATGTTTATGTAAAAATAAATACAAAGACTATGAAAACTATATTGGGAGCATTTCTCAAAATGTGAGTTACAAAAGCTAAGAAGCTGAACATTCTCAGCACAAACATCATTGGAGTAGTTAGTTTATATGTTTTTATAAAAATAAAATGTTGTAGTTCATATTCACAAAAAAAACAAAGGTTAAAGTAACGTTAAAGTTATGTGTGATAAAAGGATATTTTTGTGCATTTTTTTTTTTTTAATCTTAGACGCTCAATGAAAAGAACGAAGGTTAAAGTATCTTTATAGTTAGGTGAATTTGTCAGTGTGAATATTAACTTTTTGAACTAAAACAAATCCACAGAAATTCACCATTAGGTTAGCAGCACTAACTATAATTTGCACCCCCGCATGCACTGCTTACGACCTCACATATGACATCACTCATGACATGTTCAATTACATCACTGATAATCATTCTCAAATGAAAAGATAGCATCATCCAATTAGTGTGTAAGTTTGTTTTATAGTTTACATAGTAGCGGGTAACTCCCATATTACTTTTTGACCTAATTTTATACCGCCTGTGTCCAGCTAATGGGTGTAAGTGTTTATAAAATGCATGTGCTTCTAATGCATCATAGGTGTGTAGATGTGTAGAGGTACTGAACACATTATAAATCTTTTTATTGAAGAGTAACTCTGTTTGCAAGTGACAGTTGACTTGTGTTCATTTTGCTCCACACAAGTTTTTTGGTACTGTAGAAAACAATTCCAACAGGACAAAGATTATACGTACTACATACTACAGTATGTATTGTAAGCAGCCTTGAGTTATTAGACAGAATTATCTCAGCATGACAATTTCTGCTTTACATAAAAGACTTTGTGCACCAGGTACTAACCAATGTACATGTGCTTGTTTTACTTCAGAAGATGGCCTATCTGCAAAGTTTTCACCACAGTATGAAGGCTGCAGATAGTGTGATCTTTAGCACCTTCTGACTTTGATTATTTAATGTAAATATTTGCTCTTTGGACAAGTTGTGCACTGTGCTTAGTAGATACTTTTCATTGTTCTATATTGTATTTGTCATGGGGGTTCACTGTCTCTAAACAGTCTTGTACAGAATAAACTATCTCCATTGAGTGAATACTATTTACAGTTTCACTTTCTCAAAGTAGGCTCTGTAACTGTCTGGGGTTTGATACACATAAAAGCTGCCCATACCAGCACATTGTTTTTGGAAGAGATGTTCAGTATTTTTAGGTACTTGGTTTGCTCTGAACAAGGGTTTACAGATGGCACACCGTATCCAGTGAGGGTTTCTCATATCTCTGTGGTTCATTGTTACTGGGAACTACACTACCCATGAAGTGTTTGGTTTAGGGTCAATTTGGTACACAACCCATTCATTCTACATCTAAGACAGTTGTTTCTGTGGCTTGATGGGAGGCTCAGTATATCTGGACTGAGGCAAATGAAAAGTGGACACAACACATAGCATTCTGGACACGCTATACTGATGACCTATTTATGATCTGTCTTTTGACCTTTTATAATCAGAAAGACTATGGGCCTTATTAGGAGTCTGGCGGTCCTAGGACATTCGTGGCGGTCTGACCACCACATTATGAGGTTGGCGGGCAGACCTGCCAACCTACCTCCATGCCCTCCAGGATCCTAAATTCCAACGGGCTGATGGCAGGGCTGGTTGTCATCAGTCAGGGCGGCACTGAACTCAGCACCACCCTGCTGATTACACCCTTCTTCTCCGCAAGACTTTTCATGGCAGTTCCACAAATGCAGGGGCCCCCCTGCACAGCATCCTTGAAATGCGCACTGTCTGCTGTGCAAACACTGTGCATTTCAAGGGTGCTGGTGGTGCCCTGTGTGTGGCAGCATTTCCGCTGGCTCTCTTAGTAGCGAGCGGCAATGCTGCCACACCTTTGCTAATAAGCTGACTGGTGGAAACCTTGGTTTCTGACGGTCAGCCCAGTGGGAATGTCACAATGGCGCTGGCGGGAACCGCAGTGACCTCCCCATCGGGAGTTTTGTGGACAGATATTTCTGTCCACTAAACTCATAATCAGCCCTTAAGTAAAGTCTTTTTCTTTACCTTTTACTTCCTTCTTTTCCTTTTTCTTTTTGATTTATGAGCATGTATTGGTGAATATCACATTGTTTTCTAGCTCTGCTTTACAAGTTTTTGGACATATGAAACTTTGGATGCATTTCTCATTTGGATTGGTGAAAATGAGGTAAATTTTAATTTCAGCAACAAGATGCACCAGTACACCATGGAATTCCTAGATGTGTTGATCACAGTAGAGGGGGAAACTATTCAGACTAGTTTCTTTAGGAAGAACACAGCGGGCAATATTATTTTACATGCTAGCAGTCATCACCCACCTAAATGTTGTTGGAGCAACCCCTATGTGGAGTTACTGAGAGCAAAATGCAAAAATAGCATGCATTAGTCTTTTTTGATGGAACAAGAGAGGATGTCTGCTAGATTTAAGGGTAGAGGGTATCCACAGAAGGTGATTGGGACAGCCTGTCAATATGTATTGAGAGTGAGTAGAGACAGTTTGCTAACACCTAAGAGAAAGAACCAGGATATCCATGAGGCAAGATTGATAACTACTTACAATGGTGAATTTGGTCAGCTGGCCATTTAGGAAACATTGGTATTTATTAAAATCTGACCTAGTAATTGGGGATTTAGTGAGTCACCACCCACTTACAGAAAGAGTAGCTCCTGTAGAGACATATTGGTGCACATCTATTGAAACAACCAAAGGAAGGTTTCAGATTCATGGTTGAAAGAGCAGCAGGGATTTTACAAGTGTGGGCAGTGCAAGGCTTGTGCCCATGGGTACAATTAGAAAACATAAACAGCCCACAGGAAGAACTGCTTTGATACATAAGTTGATAAATTGTAGAAGTGATTTTGGTGTTTATTTTCTGATATGTCCCTGTGGTCTTCAATATGTGGGAAGCACTATCTTTCCAGCGAAAAACAGAATGTTAGAGGATCTTTGTGCGATGAAGAATGGAGACCTCACCTACCCGAATGAACAATATTATCATCTGTTCCATAATCCCAAAACTGATGTGTTTTCCATTATTGGGATTGACAGGGTGGTTGGAAATGTGAGAGGAGAGGACAGAGAATGCACCCTGGGAAAACTGGAATTAGAATACATCATCAGGCTTAATAGTAAACATCCTAGGGGACTCAACCAAGATGAGGAACTACATGTGCATATTGGCTGAGATCTTGGAAGTTGGAAATTTCAGACAATCTGCAGACTGAGACATCTGCCTGGCAGGTTAACACATGCGTGGTATTCCTGTATTGTTGCTTGACTTGGGGTGTTGGTGACCCAGTAGCCTATCACAGGATATCTTTATTGCATTAACTTTGTGAAAACCATACAGTGTGAGCAGCTCCTGGTCTAGCTTTATGAGTTTTTCTTCATTTGTACTGAACTGCTATTATTAATACCCATATCGTCAGTATTTTAGGTTTGTGGTTTGCCCATTGATGACTATGTAAAGTATTTTTCTTTACTTCTTTTCTTTCTCTTTTTCTTTTGATTTATGAGCACGTACTGATGAATATCATATTGTTTTCTAACTCTGCTTTATAAGTTATTTGATCCAAAAAAGTTGTTTGATCATGTTAAGTTTATGTCAGCCACTTGACTGAGGCACTATTGATGATCTTTATAGATTTGATCATGCAAAGAGTTACATAGTTTCACCATCAGGCGTAAAACATTCCTCTTGTTAAATGAAATGTTTCGCGTACCATGTGATCTATTTTAGTTGTTTTTGTCTGACCAGTCGACTGTCTGCCACTTAGCTCAGGTACTGGAGCTTACACCACTAATTTTGAGTACATGACTTTCCTCCTTCACATGATGTGCTTTACTCAGAGGTGACTTTGCCGCACGGCTAATGAACACAAGTTATTATTGCTTTTTTAAATTTTGAGAATGTGTTTAAAGCTTGATTTTTTCTCATGTCTCAAATATTGAATAACTATTTATTTTACATTTGTTCATGTAACTTGTGTTTGGGATGCATGCAGAATTTCAATGGTTATGATTCAAGCTTTTCTGAAGCAGAAGGTTTTTTCACACATTCTGTTTATTATGTCTATGGCGTTAAGGGACTGGGGTGTGTGTCCATTGTTGAACCTTGTCTTTGACAAAGATGGAAGTTAAAAAGTGTCAGCTTTTCAAATAAACTTCTCAGTATTATTGATATTATCATTCCTGGGAGTACGAGCTTTCTGTGTTCATCACGACACAGTGTTGTTACCTATATATAAATGTATATATATAAATATAATATATATACATACATACATATATATATATATATATATATATATATATATATATATATATAGTCGCCACTAGGTAGTTAGAGTTTGGACCTAGTTTCTATATAAATAGCGTTTTTGTAATTGTCTATATCCTTGGCACCGCTTGACGAATCTTCATGAGACTTTCCAACTTTCCCCAAAAAATTGCCAGTCACGTCAGCTGCTGTCTGCAAAGTTTCAGGGTGGTCTTTCCAGGGGTGTGAGAGAAAAAAGGGGTCCCCAAAACACATTTTTCCCATTCATTTTTCCATAGGGATTTTGATCAGCGATAGCGCTGAAACTACTGGAGGGAATTATAGCTACCTTAGGGCACGAGCTATAGTTACTTGAGATAACTCTAACTGTAAATGGTGAATTTCTATGGTGTCGTTTAACGTCCCTGTACATATGTCCCTCAGTCCCTCAATATTATTGCAATGGAATACAGTCCCGTCTCATCAATATTCAAAATTAAGGGCCTGATTTAGATGTCTGCGGATGGGTTACTCCATGATGGTGATGGATATCCTGTCCACTAAAATATAAGTCCCTTTTTTTCCTTTGGGATTTAGATTTAGATCTCAGGCCCTAAATATCCCAGCTATGAACATCAAAGGTACCAAGTTCAGGAAAGGAATTATTCCCATCCTTATTAGCAAGTCCATCCACTCATGAATATTTGCACATGTTTATGGTTTTCTTGGTACATACCATGTCCAGGAGCTCCTTTTGGCAGAGGCGTGCTACTTTTAGATTTCTGAACCCACCTTCTTTCTTCCTTATTGTGCACTCACAGCTGGGAAACAAGTAAGGAGTCTGTCAGCCTTGTGCCTGCATCTCATCCCATTCATGGGATAGGAAAGGAGATGGATTTTATAATTCTTCTAACTGATCTCATTGAATGGGGAGGGAAAGTATTGTGCACTCACAACCAAAGATCCCCTTGCTTTCAATGAACCAAACAGATTCCTGCAGAGGTCAGGGCAGCTAGATGAGAGGCTAACCTTCCTTTCACACATTCACCTTTAAAGGGTCTGATGCTCCTGCCTATCTCCCCTATTATCACACTACTTATAGAGACCATTCCTTCTTAACCATGGATTTGAATTTTCTGTTTTGTGGATTTCTCCCATTCCTACCTGCTCAACCAACTAATTTTCCCTATAGTCTACTTTCTTCACAACAATTGTGTTCATCCTTTAAACAACACATTTACATACGTACAACAAGACAGCTATAGAACAATGGTGTCAATCAATCAGTCTTTTTTAAAGCATGACACTGTCACCTCTGGGGGTATCTGGGTGCTGAGATTGCTGGAGCTATGTCAAAAAGCCAGGTCTTGAGTTGCTTTCTGAAGTCTTCCAGGGAAGGTGCCCTTCGGAGGTATAGGCAGAGGTCATTCCAGGCTTTGACGGTTATGTAGGAGAATGTGTGGCCCACAACTACGGGTGCAATAGACGTGGGAGACATCTGTGAGGGCCAGTGAAGTAGAGCACATGTGTCTTGAGGGAAGATGGAAGTTCAGCCGGTGGTTGATGTAGCAAGGTCCTTGTTTGTGGGGCTTTATAGGTATGTGTGAGCGTCTTGAACTGGCATCTTTTCTGGACAGGGAGCCAGTGGAGAGTTTCCTGAGGTGAGGAGTGAAGCGGTATGCTTGGGAAGAACCAGGATTAGTCAGGCTGCTGCGTTTTTCATTATCTGGAGCCTTCTGAGGAGCTGGGAGGAGATACCAGCGTAGAACATGTTGCCATGGTCGAGGTGGCTTGTGATGAGGGCTTCTGCAATGGTCTTTCTCGTGTTTTGGAGGATCTATCTGAAGATCTTGCAGAGCATGCAGAGGGTATGGCAACAGAAGGAGGCGACTGACTTGACTTGCTGTTTCATGGTCTGTTGGCTGTCCAGGATTTTACCGAGATTGTGAGCATAGTTAGTCGGTGTGGGAGTGGCTCTGAGTTCTTCTGGCCACTAGCTGTGGCCCAAAGTAGAGGTGTTCTTTCCGAAGATCAGTACCTTGGTCTTCTCAGAGTTCAATTAGAGGCAGCTGTCTCTCATCCAGTTGGTTTTGGCATTGGTGTTGCGGAAGTTGGTTTTGGAGTTAAAGGTGTCTTTGGTGAGCCAGAGGATGATCTGAGTGTTGTTGGAGTAGGAGATGATGTTGAGTCAGTGGGATCTTACGATGTCTGCGAGTGGGGTCATGTAGATGATGAACAGTGTGGGGCTGAGGGATGATCCTTGGGGGATCCCGCATATGATGTTCTTGGGAGCAGAGGTGAAAGGAGGTAGACAGATACTCTGGGTGTGTCCTGAGAGGAATGAGGTGATCCATTTGGGGGCATGTTGTTGGATGCCAATGTTGTGGAGTCTGTCATTCAAGGATGTGGTGGGCAATGGTGTTGAATGCTATAGACAAGTCGAGGAGAATCAAAGCTACTGTTTCCTCTTGGTTGAGGATAGTTCTGATGTTATCTGTTACGACGAGCATGGTCTCAGTACTATGGTAGGCCTAGAATCCTGAATGTGACGTGTCAAGCAGGTGGTTTTGTTCTAGGTGGTTGGTGAGCTGTCGGTTGATGGCTTTCTTGAGTACTTTGGCTGGGTATGCAAGCAGGAAATTCAGCCAGTAGTTTTTGAGGCCACTGGGGTTGGCTGAGGGCTTCTTTAGAAGGGATCCTATGACTGCGTGCTTCCATCCATTTGGGAAGGCTGCTGTGGAGACGGAAGCATTGAGGAGGTTGGTGAGTTCAGTGCTGATTATGTTTGGATCTGAGATTGAAGAGATGGTGGGGACAGGGGTTGGGGGGTGCCCCGGAGTGGCTGGAGGACATGATGGTCGCAGTGGTCTGGACATCGAGTGGGGACCAGGTGGTTATGGCTGGGCTGGGGTTTGCTGGTTGGATGAGGTTGTCGACGCTGAACGAGGTGGCATGAGGGTCTTGGAAATGGTGAAATGGATGATTGTGTGGTCAGTCCAGGAGAGTTCTGTAGAGGGTGAATTTGATTCTGTTGCTGGAGGAGAAGATGGTGTTGAGGGTCTGTCCAGCTCTGTGGGTGGATTTGGAGACTAGCTGTGGGAGTCTGATGTTTTTGAGGTTCTCTAGTAGGGATGTGGAGTTGGTGTCCTTGGGGTCCTTGATATGAAAGTTGAGGTCGCCGAGCAACGGAGGGAGTCGATGGCAAAGGGGGCATCTATGTTGCTGATGGTGACACAGAATGCTGGACAGGGTCCTGGTAGTCTGTATGCGAAGGTACCTGTTATGGTTGTCTTGGTGTTGTTGTGTAGTAGGAAGTTAAGGTGCTCCATGACAGGTGTTGGGTTGTTGTTCGTGGCGGAGCATTGGATGTATTGTATCCATGGGGTCTGGTGGTGGTGATGTCAGGGTTGGAGGTGGGACTGAGCCATGTTTAAGTGATGAAGGTGATGTCTGGGATGAGGGTGGTGATGATGTACCAGATTTCTTAGGCATGTTTGCTGAGGGAGCGGGCGTTGAGTAGGATGCAGTGTAGTGGTTTTGGGTTGTTGGTGGTCTTCTGTTAGGTAGTGGTATTTGGTCCTGTGTATGTGGGTGGTCCTGTGAGGCAGGAGAAGTGGCAGTGGTGGCTGGCGAAAGGTCCTTTGGTGGACCACGGGGAGGATGTGCAGCAATGGGAGACTTGGCATCTGGTGTTGAGGAACAGGAGCTCATCCGCGGAGTAGCAGCAGATGGTGGGAGGACCAGGGGTCCTGGCACTGGGCATGGTCCAAGCGTGAACAAGCACAGACAGGATTACCTTCGGTGCACCAGCGGCACGTCAGTGGCTCGCCCACTGTGGCCTTCAGTAAATAGGCCTCAGGGAGGGGGAAGGAGTGCTGGGGAGGCGGGAGCTGGGCAGAGCGGGAAAAAGGGCAGGGTGGAAAAAGGGCAGAGCAGGAGGTGGGAAAAGAAGGGTGAAGGGAGATCTGCAAGGGACCTGGGGTCAGGAAGTCTGGGGGAGGTCTGCTGGTGGCAGACACAGGGGCCTGCTACCAGGATCTGTTGGCTGGCAGTCTTCTGGCTGCTGGCCCTCTCCTAGGACATGAGCAGCTAGAGTGCAGGTGGCAGCAGGGGGAGCAGGAGGCCTGGTCAACTAGGGCCATGCTGTGGCCTTCATGAAAAAGGCCTCAGGAAGGGGGGACGGGTGGTGGGGAGGTGGGAGCTAGGCAGAGTGGGAAAAAAGGGAAGGCAAGAAAAAGGGCAAAGCAGGAGGTGGGAAAAGGAGGTAACAGGGAGAAGCCTGTGTTAGGTCTGCTGGTGGCAGGCACAGTGGCCTGCTACCAGGATCTGCTGACTGGCAGTATTCTGGCTTCTGGCTCTCCTCTAGGGCAGAGGAAGCTCGAGGGCAGGTGGCAGTGAGAAGAGCAGGAGGCCTGCTCAACCAGGGCCACACTATGGCCTTCATGAAATAGGCCTCAGGGAAGGAGGAGGGAAGGAGGGGTGGTGTGGAGGTGGGGAGACAGGAACTGGGCAGAGCAGGAAAAAGGGCAGGGTGGTAAAAAGGGCAGAGCATGAGAAATGAAATTGACAACTACATACACATCAATTGCAATTATTCACATGCATATAAGTAATGACATAGGCCCTCAAAGTTTATGCATACAAAACCTTTTGCTGCTTCATGATTAGGGCTCACAGTTTTATGGTATTTACTTTTTTAACATTTCCATCAGTATTTATCCATATTTATTTTTGGGCCATATTCATGGTATTAATCCATGTGTTTTTATGTTTTGAGAATAAATGAAGTTATAATATTGCACATTTTCACATCTATTCAACTGATAAACGTGCACTCATACTCATACTTTGGTGCCTGCCATGTTTAGCAAATTAAGTAGCCAAATACAGAAAACCACTAAACCCACAGTTAACTATTAGCATTGTAGTGCAAATATATATTAACATATTCCTGCATTTATTGAAATCTCAACCTGAAATTAATGAATGAAAGAACTAAAATTTAGCTTTTTCCCAATGCAATTCCATAGGGATTTTCAAACACAACAACAGCCCAAATCCCTGAACAGAATTACACCAAATTTTGCAGAAAGGTAGATCGTGGTTTAGAAAGAGCTCTTTCTGTAATTTGGGGAGAATCTGATCAGAGTTTCAGAGTTATTAAAGGAAAAAATATAGATACCTTCGGATGCAAATTCTTTGCAGATCTGCGGGTGCCTGCGGGGGATCCGCGGGTGCCTGCAAACACCAGCAGATCCGGGTAAAAAGAAGGGCCCTGATTGGTTAGTCGCAACTTGAAAGGAAAGTTGCAGCTGCCATTTTGTTTCAGGCTAGGCCCCAGGGAGAAAACAGAAACAAAAACACACATAAGAGATCAGGATAGATGTATCTGGATGTATCTGGACCCCAAATTGCAAATTGCCCAATGTTTTTTTTTGGCTGAGCTGTGGATCTTCCGCAGCGCACTGTTAGAACCCTATTGTAAATCCACGATGGATCTGTTAATCCAAAGCGCAATGGAAAAAAAACTGACCTACTCACACACCATACCCCTGTCTGTCATGGCTGAAGGGAGGCTGGGTACATGCAGGGGGTTGGCTGCAGGGCCTTGGCTCAGACCAGGCCCTGCGGCCAACACCCACTGTGTACAGTTAAAAGCTGTGAGCAGTGATGGTTGTATTAAAGTAAGGTAATTAAAAAGACAGAGAAATTCATTGAAATAAACAAAGGTTACAAGGACATTATACTTATTACCTAGTGGTACCTGCCACTAGGTAGTTATTGTTAAGTCTGCTTTTACATTGAAAGAGTGTTTTTTGGTTTGCTAATAACTTTGGCCCCGTTTGACAAATCTTCATGAAACTTCTCCAAAAGAATGTTCTTCCACCTCAGCCCCTTCCTGGAAGGTTTTGGGGTGATCCATCAAGTGGGGGCTGAGAAACAAGGGGCATCCCAAAATGCAAAATCTTCAGGCATTTTCCATAGACTTCTTTTACAGGAAGCTAGGTGTTGGGCAACAGATTGTGCTTTTCGTGATTTAGTGTAAATCTGTTCAGTAGTTTGTGAAAAGTTAAGGGTAAAAATTAATTGTATATTGTGGCAGTTGGGTTTAAGAAAGTCTCAGAGACTCTTGTGGGAGTGGAAATGTAATAAATAGAGCATTCTGATTAGCCCAGGGAACTTTCTTTCCCTTGGGCTATCTCTCTCCCACAGGCGTCACACTACCTTCAACCGGCTGACAGCGACATGAGAAAAATGTTGCTGGCAGCCAATAGTCCCCGGTCTTCAAGTTGTAAAAAAAAAAGGGCATATATCGGGGCACAGTAGGGATAGCCTGACCCGCTGGGCCAAAAAAGAAGCAAAAAAGCTAAAGATGCCATGATCCCATGAGACTCTTGCTGGATCAAAAAACCCTCTAAATGGTGGCTGGACCACATTTAAAGGGATAGTGCTCAAGGGAGGCAACCCTGATGGTGTGTTTACACAGGGGAGTGGAGCTGTGTGGTCCCCATTACCGAGCCTCCAAAGGCCCAGGGGATCCCACCCTGGGGCCAAAAACTATTTTTATGGGGGAATGGCACAGATCCCCCCTCCGCAAGCCATTAGAAGCCCCCTGGGTGCCCACCCACAGGGCCAATTTTCTTATTATGGGGGACAGGGTGCGTTGCCCTCCAATGCCTCAAGACACCCCGGGGAGCCCACCCCCAGAGCTGAAAATTCAGAAAATGGGGATGGGGCCACGAGCCCCCACCTCCCTGAGCAGGAAAAGGCCTGGGGAAGCCCACCTAGTGACCATTAACCTACTTAGTTTGTTCTGTTTTAGTGCATTTATTTTATTATTTGTTTTAGGATGGCTGCCTTTGTTTATATTTCCGAAGATGTTTTGATTTGTATTATCAGTGCCACTCTGTGAATGAGTCATTATCAGCGTCATGATCAGTGATGTACGTAGGTTTTAACATCATATCCCTTTCTCACGTGTGATAGGAACATAATGTACACTTGTGAGGGATTGTTTACATAATTGTTTACATAATGTACACTTGTTGGGGATTGTTTACATAATTGCCAACACATGTCTGCCTTCTAATCAATTGTTTGGAAGCATACCTGCTACAGGGGTCTGTTATGTTGTGGTGTAGTGGTAATAGGGCTTTAAGAAGAGAATGTTAGGAGAATAGAATCTAGCGGTATCCCGGTAACGGGAAGTCAGGAGAGGGAGAGGAGAGCGTGAGGAGAGAGAAGGCGGTTAGGAAGGACGGAGCTGGGTCAGGGGTTTAATACAGATTGTACTTACGAAATAAACTTCCCTTTGATGAAGAACGATATCGCGTATCATTCTGGATGAAGACTTGAGAATGTAACAGTGGCGACGAGCTGGTACTGCTGAAGTACGACGAATCCAGCGAGAATTATTAGGTGTAAAGTGACCCCTGACCTCGGCAAACAACAGCAGACACGAAGGACGTCCAAATTAAACAAGCGCAAGTACAAATAAACACTATTGCAGTGTTTACTGTTTGCGCATGCGGGAACGCATTAAACGGCAGACGCACGAGCGCTCTAAACGTAGAGCGTGCTAAACAGCTGAGTGCTTAGCAACGCGACGCTGAAAAAAATAATCACACAAAACGGAGAGTTGCCTAGCAACGCGACGCAAGGAAATAAAGGAAAAAAAAAAAAAAAGGAAATTGGGTCTGAAACATCGCATCTGAGAAGTGTTTATGTGCATCCTATAAGAAAAAAAATGATTTATGATCCTGTGAATGCACCTTAATGCATGCTGTACATGTACACGGGAAATAAGGTACTTTATAAAGAAAAAAAACAAGGAAAGAACAAACTTAACTTGTACATAACAAGATGGCATCACAATTAATAAACCCACCACCAATTTTTCTACAACATCCAGGCGAACCATGCATGGGTTGGGAAGATTGGAAAGATGCGTTTGTTACCTACTTGGATGCTATTGGAGGGGAGATGGATGTAGAGAAGAGGAAATTAGCAATTTTGAAGCACTGTCTTGGTGTGGAGGGAAGAAAGGTTTTGAAAACTCTACCTTTGCAAGGTGTGCAAGGAGAAGATTCGGATCAAGAGGAGGAGGTGTATGAGAATGCCATGAAGGCATTGGAAGAGAACTACGGGAAAAAAATTAATATAGTGGTAGAGCGCCATAAGTTTTTCTCATGCGCTCAGAAACAAGGAGAGACAATAGATCAGTATGTAAGCAACTTAAGCAGATTGGCTATAAGTTGTAAATTCAAGGATCTGAATGATGAAATAATTCGTGATCAACTCATAAATAGACTAAGAGATATGAAGATACAGGAGAAATTGCTTGGTTTAAAAAATCCTACGTTGGAAAAGACAGTTGAGGTAGCAAGACATATGGAAAGTACACAACAGTATGTTAAAGAATTAAATAGTACAGATACTGGAAGTAAGGAACAAAATACTGTGAGCGAAGTAAAGTATAACAGAAAGAATGGAAATGAGGGATGTGGGAAGAAAAAAGAATGTTATAGATGTGGCAGTAACAGACATTTGGCGGAGGCAAAGAATTGTCCAGCGGTCAACATCAAGTGTTTTAAGTGTAAAAAGATTGGACATTTTGCAAGAGTATGTAGGATGATTGGCGACAATAGATTCAAGAAATCTGTAAATGCAGTAAAAGAAGGTGGAATAGCCAGTAAAATGAGAGACGATAGTGCGAGTGAGGAAGAATTGGAAGTCATGACCGTCATGACCGTGGAAGAGGAAGAAGCAAGGGTGTGTGTGCAACAGAATGTGAAGAAGAAAGAGTATAACCCACCTAAGTGCATCGTCGGAATAAATGAGAGACAGTTACATATGTGGGCAGATTCATGCTCACCATTCACATTAATAGATGAACGGGTTTGGGAAACCTTGGGAGAAAATAAACTAAATTCAACTGATGTGGTGCCGGAAGGATATTGTGGTGGTAAGCTTCCAATTTTGGGTTATTTTGAAGCAGAACTTACATTTAAGAACAGGAAAACCAAAGGGAAGATATACGTGGTGCGTCAAGGGAAATCGTTGCTTGGATGGAAGGAACAGCGAGCTTTGGGAATTATACTGGATCCCAATCATCCGGAACAAGTGTTGTTGACGGAGGAAGGAAGGGAAGAGAAATGGGTGCAGAGGTTCCCTAAATTGTTTGACAAGAGATTGGGTTGTCTCAGGGGTTTTGAACACCAGATCATTTTAAAGAAGAAAGCAGTACCCAAGATACACAAAGCACGGATGGTACCATTGGCATTAAGAAGTAAAGTGAAGGAAGAACTTCATAGGTTATGCGGAGAGGGCGTGATAGAGCCAATAGAAGTGTCTGAATGGTTGAGTCCAGTGGTCATAGCGAAGAAACCTGATGGAAGGATCAGAATGTGCATTGATTTAAGAGACTTAAATGACAACATATTGGTGGATCGTTATCCATTACCTAGGATAAACGAAATGTTAGCTAGTGTTCGGAAGGGAAGATGTTTCACGACTTTGGATCTGTCGAATGCCTATCATCAAGTGCGGTTGTCAGAAGGGTCTCGACATTTAACTTCATTCATCACGACAGAAGGAGCATTCCGGTGTATCAGGATGCCTTTTGGGCTGGCATCTGCCTCTACGGTGTTCCAGAGAATAATGCAAAGGATTCTGGGCAGTGTGAAGAACACTTTGGTTTTTCAGGATGATGTCTTGATCTGGGGACAAGATGAGCAAGCGCATGATAGGGTGTTGTTAGAAGTTCTGGAAAAGTTGGAAAAGGCAGGACTTACCATAAGTAGGAAGAAATGTAAGTTCTGTGTTGAAGAAGTAGAGTACTTAGGACACACGTTAAATCGAGATGGCATAAAACCTAAGCTCAAACTGATAGATGCTATATCAGAAGCTCCATCCCCACAAAATAAGGAACAATTGAGGTCATTCCTTGGATTAGCTGAATATTACACTAAATTTGTAGACCATTTTGCGGACAAAGTGCATGTGCTAAGAGGTCTTATGAAGAAAGGATGTCGATTTGAGTGGTCTGAAGAATGCCAGGAAGCATTCGAATTAATCAAGAGGGCGATAGTAAGAGCAATCACATTGAAACCATATGACCCCGACGATCAGACCATAATTGTGGCGGATGCAAGTAATTACGGATTGGGGGCGGCGTTGTTGCAGAGACATGAAGGCAAGGAAAGAGTGGTAGCTTTTGCATCACGTACGTTGAAGGGTGCCGAACCAACGTATTCCACAATCGAAAAGGAGGCTCTAGCATGGTGGTGGAGTGTGCAACATTTCCGAACATATGTGTGGGGAATGGAATTCGAGTTACGAACCGATCATAAACCATTAATAGACATCTTTACGACGAAAGGAGCAAGCAGGGCGACACCAAGAATTGCGAAATGGATATATAGACTACAAGAATACACGTTTAAGATGGAATATGTTCTGGGTATAAGGAATATAAATGCAGACTGTATGTCTAGATTGCCAGTGGATGATGGGGTGAACATTGAAGAAGACGAGTGGATGGTGGCAGATGTATCAGAAATGGACCGAGCCATAGATAAGGAGGAATGGGAAGCCGCCATACGAGAAGACTTAGGGGGTCATTCTGACCCCGGCGGTCTAAGACCGCCAGGGCCAGGGTCGGCGGGAGCACCGCCGACAGGCCGGCGGTGCCCTGCAGGGCATTCTGACCGCGGCGGTTTGGCCGCGGTCAGAAGAGGCAAACCGGCGGTCTCCCGCCGGTTTACCGCTGCCCTTAGAATCCCCCATGGCGGCGCAGCTTGCTGCGCCGCCATGGGGGATTCTGACCCCCCCTACCGCCATCCTGTTCCTGGCGGTTCGCCCGCCAGGAACAGGATGGTGGTAGGGGGTGCCGCGGGGCCCCTGGGGGCCCCTGCCGTGCCCATGCCAATGGCATGGGCACGGCAGGGGCCCCCGTAAGAGGGCCCCGAAAAGTATTTCAGTGTCTGCTAAGCAGACACTGAAATACGCGACGGGTGCAACTGCACCCGTCGCACCCCTGCAACTACGCCGGCTCAATTCTGAGCCGGCGTCCTCGTTGCAGGGGCATTTCCTCTGGGCCGGCGGGCGCTCTTTTGGAGAGCGCCCGCCGGCCCAGAGGAAATGTCTGAATGGCCGCCGCGGTCTTTTGACCGCGGTGCGGTCATTCAGCGGCAGTACCCTGGCGGACGGCCTCCGCCGTCCGCCAGGGTCAGAATGAGGCCCTTAGTGTTGAATAAGATAATAGAACAGTTACCGGAGAAAAAGAAAAGACAATTGAATATTGATTTGGCTGAATATAAGAATGTGTGGGAGGAATTGTCTGTGATTGATGGTATACTGAGAAGGGGGGACAAATTGGTTGTACCAGATGGCTTAAGAGAAAGAGTGTTGAAATTAATGCATGAAGGACACGGGGGCATATCCGCCATGAAGAGGAAAGTTCAGGCAGATTATTGGTGGCCAGGTGTGGACAAACATATTGAGAGGTATGTAAGAGATTGTGTGGCCTGCGCATGCAGCGATAAGTCACATATGTTGTCGGAAACAACCATTAAATCAAATGAATTTCCGGAGAGAGCGTGGGAAAAGGTTGCCATTGACATATGTGGTCCCTTTGAAAGCTTGGGGTGGACGGATAGATTTGCAATTGTCATGATGGATTATTATTCCAAATGGCCGGAAGTGGCGTTTGTGAGGGAGGTGAAAGCGGGTAATGTGATAACGTTCTGTGAGGAAATTTTTAGGAGAGAAGGTTGTCCTGGAGAAATAGTCAGTGACAATGGGCCACAATTTATTTCTTGTGAGTTTGAGAATTTTCTCAAGAAATGGGGGATTAAGCACCGCAGGACTCCGGTGTACCATCCTAGGGGAAATGGTATGGTTGAATGATTTAATCGAATGTTGGGGAAAAACATCCAGTTGGCTGGGGGCAGTAACTCTTCATGGAAAACTCAGATTAGAGATATGTTATGGAATTATAGGACAACACCACATAGTGTGACTGGTGTGACGCCATTTTTGTTAAGAGGGAGAGTGCCTTGTACGGTGGCGGTGCCAGCATGGGTGGTAAAGAATAGGAAAACTGTAGTATATTCTGAAGAGATCTGTCAAAGGGTGAAGAAGTATCAGCAGCAGTATGAGTCAAGACACAACGATAAGATTAAAAGTAGACAGGAGGTGTATGAAAAGGGTATGTGGGTAAGAGCTAGCACAGGCAACATGGTAAGGAAGGGTGAATCTAAATTATCAGAGCCTAAGTGCGTGATTGAACTCAAAGGAAATTGTGTTAAATTGTCGATGGAAATTGGTGGAATGTGAGAAGGATAGTGAAGTGTACGGACGTGGAGAAGGAAGAGTGGCTCAGGAGAAAGGAAATGAAGGAAGTACAGAGTGAAGATAGTATGAGTAAAAAGTCTAGTGACAGAGTTAAGGAAAGACCGAGGAAATTGGAAGATTATGTGTGTTATTAGGGTATAGATATAAACTGTTGTTAGTTTAGGATTTTGTTATTTTACATTTATTAAAGGCTCCACTTAATTGTTATATAGAATAAGGGATGTGTTATGTTGTGGTGTAGTGGTAATAGGGCTTTAAGAAGAGAATGTTAGGAGAATAGAATCTAGCGGTATCCCGGTAACGGGAAGTCAGGAGAGGGAGAGCAGAGCGTGAGGAGAGAGAAGGCAGTTAGGAAGGACGGAGCTGGGTCAGGGGTTTAATACAGATTGTACTTACGAAATAAACTTCCCTTTGATGAAGAACGATATCGCGTATCATTCTGGATGAAGACTTGAGAATGTAACAGGGTCCTACATGATGTGTATAAAAACATCTCACACAGACAAGGTTATCAAAGGGATTCCTTCCATTTGCTATCTACGCCATCTATGCTGTGTGTCACCCCGCTACAGAACTCAGCCTTTGTGTCACCACAAAGTCTGACCTAGAGACCTCAATACATGGTAACGAGGGTTGGGGGTGCTTCCCATGGACATGGTACTGGCAGATTAGGTTTATCACACCTAGCACTCATTATGTTAAAGATTAAGCTCTCCATTCTAGGGATTTTACATTTCATGCTTATTGCAAGGTGGTGGGGGTCTTTGTATTCACAACTCTCATCTTTGCAATTATGCTTCTTTTATTGTTTGTTATCCTAATCGTGGCAGCTCATGCATTTCATCGTAGTTTGCACTCCTTTCAATAAATATATTGAAATCTTTCATGCATCTCCTTTATTGCATGTGTGTGACTGAGACTTACTAGCACAAGAACACGGTAATTTCCGTTCCACCACAACTCCCCTGAGATGTCGCAATCTAGAGCTCATGCATAATGCTCCCAGAAATCACCTTTTACTGTTTGGGTTTTTGGTGAGGTACTGCTAATAAGCCAGGAGGGTTGGGCTGACAGTTGTGACTTTTTTAAGGAGTGACTCAGTCACCTACAAACAAAAGTGCTGTCATCCCTAAACCAGCAGTCTCGCCTCGCAGCGAGAGTCCAACTATGACATGCGCAGAAGCTAGACTGAAGCAGACACCAATCTTTCTCACTCAGTCTGTAGGTACCTGCTGAGAACTTCTAACTCCAGCTGTGCAAAGTGGCCGAAATTGTTTTGAATAGCTGGGCACTAGAGATTGCAATTGAAATCCATTTTAACAAAGTTCTGCAGATGGTGAAACTCCAATAGTGTTTCCATTGTGATACCAAAGTTCCAAAAACAAGACTTACAAAAGCAAAACACCTTAGGTTTTCAAAAGTAGAGTCAAAATCTTTTATAGCACCATTTTCCGAAATCGAAAACCAACCTAATAGTTTGCAGCATATGTTGCCAATTGTCAGACAATGTATGTATCTTTTTTCTTTCTTCAGAAACAATACTTTTGTTTGACCCATTTTTAGGTCAATAGATCATTTTCTGTATTTGTTTTTCTATAAACATGAAGACAGCATTCAACTTTTTTTTCACTGCATGTACAGCTATCCACTGTTCCTCCAGCCTGTCTGGCCGTCAAGCTTACTTTTCACGTCCTACCTTCCTCAGTGCATCTCAGTTGCCCAACTTTCCCACTATGTCACCTGCAGACAAGGTGATGTGAGTTGTTTAGGCTACACCGCCCCCAAAGGGCATGGCAAATTTACTCCATGAACGGACTAACAGGTGTGCTGTCTACCTATCCAAAATCTTCACAAAAGTCTCAGCACTTGAATCCCACGGTAAATAAGCTGAAAAACAACTTCTCTCAAGCCAATCAAGGGCCCTGAAATAAACAATATTTGCAGTAGCATACAATGATTTCAATTGTCCTGAATCAGGCATCTGCTGTACATTCAGTACGTGTGTTTTTTTTTTCATTAATTTCTGGATCTGTTAGTTCTGCTTTTGTAAATTAAACAAAACTCAAATAGATGAAAATAAAATGAATGAGCTACTAACGCTGATCTGACTCCACTTCTAAGCTCCAGGGCAGATTAAAAACACTGGGGTAAAATATAGAATAATGTAACGCCCACACCTGCACATTTGTTTTAAGAAAAATGCTTGTCACCATGTAGTTCTGTAACCTTTTAATGGCATTCATCCTGTGCCTTCTGGCTCCATAAGGTGAAGGAACACATCAGTGATTTGCAAGATACTAAGCAGGATACCGCCCAGGAGTCACTGACTGCCCCATGACCCAATAATATACCTCACAATCCCCTCTCATTGCCCCCACAACACCTTTGCCTTCTATGCCTCATGAACTCAAATCCGGTTCACATCCACCACTAACTCCCTTAAGATTCAGTTGTGCACTCGCCTCCATAAATGAAGTAACAGCAGTGCCACTGGCTATTTGCACATCTAGAAACAGGAGCTCAGTTCAATCAATGTCACCTAGACTGCAGTAAGATAGCATTTTACCAGACCATCCTCACGTCACTTCATCACTAGTTGTGGTGTCAATCATGCACACTTTATTTTCTTCCCCCACACCCATTCTCCTCATTAATGCAGTCCAACTGGTAAATGACTGCCCCTCCTATTGTTGCCTCCAAATAACCTAATTACGAAAACGTTTGATGCACTAATTTTGAGTCCTTTACTGCCCTCCTTTCCCCAAGCCTCTGCCAAGTTAAATTATGCATACCAACATGCTAATCTCAATGATAACCCCCTCTAACCTATTTGGTTCAAAAGTCATCACGGCCCAAGAATATCACCATTTCTCTAAACAATACTTGCACTCTCTTAATTCTACCCTCAATGCTTCAAAAAGGAGTGTTAATGTTGTCACTCAAGAAATCGGGTGCTGATCCCTTATTCCTTTGCACTTTCATCCTATCTACAAGGCCATTTTCATTTTATAAAATTGTAAACGTAAATACTTATGTCAAACAAACATCCATCATCCTCCACATCATCCACCATGTCATCATTCTAGCTACTCTTGCCTCACTTAGAAGTCATCTTCACAGCAGCGAACTGGTTCTACTCTTGTATCTCTGGTCACTGCCTCTCTGTCTCTTGGTGTGCCTCAAACACTCTGCCCACTCACCTACCTCTTGCGTGTGGTAGTGTCCCAAAACTCTTAGATCCTGGGCTGTTTCATTCTCTATACCTATTACCTCTGGGACATAATCTGTTACTGCAGATAACTTTTTGAACCCCCTAATCTGATGCCATATATTCTTCCTCCCTAACCAGTACATTAAATCTAGACTACTTGACTGGCTTCAAACAGATGCTGTGTTCACCTCCATTTCATTCTATGGTCTCCAAGGTTTCGAGCTCAATCCTCCCTACTAGAATCAAAGCCTGCTTTCAAGCCTACCTCTTCAGCCTCAACAACGTTGGAGTCTAGTGAAACAGGGCATTGGTCCTCACTCCTTCCAGCTCATGGTCCTGTACCTGAGTAAAACTTCATAAAAGCATGTATATAGAAAGCTGTAGAACAATATGTGAATTTTTTTCATTGTAGTGCCTCCAACCACCTCCAAAACACACCTTGGTAACTATTACAACTCTTGACCTAATGCACCGTAGTGATATTGCAGTATGTACAGCATTTTTGGTCGAAATGCATTATTCATAAATAAATACAAATACACATCTTGTCAAGAAATGGCACATTTTATGTATTTGAAGAAATCCAGAAGCTAGAGAATAATTAACAGAAGTGACCATAATTACAATATTCAGAAGTTTTAATTAGGTAAAATGGGAGATGTGTTATGGATGATCAAACTGATGATACTCTTGGTTGTGAAGGATAAACCATTGTGGCTCCTGATGAGGATTGCATTTTGATTGCAGGATGAATAAAAGCTGTTACATCACTTAACAGATAGCACTAGAAAAACTATGACACTTTGACCAGACAGTTTGTTTACAATTGTGCCATAGCATAATATAGGAAAAGTATTTCTCCATTCATCAATACCACTATTAGTGTGGCATAATGGTAATTAAATGAAAAATCCCGAGATGTACTGATTACACATGTGATGTGAGGTCAAATCTGAAACCACAAACTTACATTCAGTTCTACAAAACAGTCCCTCATGTTCACCCAGTTATTTAGCATGATTTGTTGAAACATTAAGGTAGTTTGTACAGATGGAGACATTGGTCAAGCTGTTGATTTACT
Organism: Pleurodeles waltl; assembly: GCF_031143425.1. NCBI lineage: Eukaryota > Metazoa > Chordata > Amphibia > Caudata > Salamandridae > Pleurodeles > Pleurodeles waltl. The sequence goes on along the minus strand of NC_090436.1, from coordinate 694,140,429 downwards.
GTAAACCTTTTATGGTTCAAATTAAATTCATCTGCAGAATGGTGGTGCCATGTCTGTAATCGGCCTGCTCTGTGATATTGTGTTTAAACAATCACACCTGCTCTACGTCCTAGGGACAATGGCACCTATTTTCTGAGATGCCCATTTTTGAGGAGCTCAAAGTAAGTAATGCACTATAGCTAAGTTTCAAGGTCCTGCTAAGACAGAGAGGAATGATGGAAACTTGTTTTCAGTCAGCATGGTGTGGAACTGGGCATCTGGTAAAGCTTCGAAAATATAAGAAAGTTTACAATAGTAAATTTTCCCTAATGTTGCAGCAAGCCAGTTTTCATTCTTGTAAAATCATCTGCAGTGTATTAATGGAAAAAGACTGATGTTTCCACCTAACATTGATGCACACCTTAATCCCAGAAGACTGTTGCAGGACAGTTACCCACGCCTTGTTCACTAGCAAGCTCGACTACGGCAAAGCCTTCTACGCTAGCAACTCAACTAGTAACATCAAAAAACTTCAACTCATCCAGAACACCGCCGCGAGACACTGGGGACCCTCCACTGGCTACTGGTCCAGAAGCGAATCACCATCAAGCTTCTCACCCACATGTACAAGGCCATGCACAATGCAGGGCCAGCCTACCTGAATCACCACGTCTCCTTCCACACCCCCGCCAGATCCCTCCACTCCAGCCAGATGGCCCTGGCCATCATCCCTCACATCCGCAAAACCACCACCGGAGGATGATCTTTCACCTATGCTGCAGCACAGAGCTGGAACAACCTCACCCTGTACCTCAGACAAAGCCCGTCACTCACCATCTTCAGGAAGAACCTCAAGACGTAGCTCTTCTGATGAGGCCCCTCCCCCGCCAGCACCTTGAGGCCCTCACAGGTGAGTAGCCGTGCTTTACAAATATTGATTGATTTAAATATTGATTGATTCAGTGTATACAATACAACTTAGAGTGTGCCCTGAGCCAGCCCCACACTCCTGGATGACATCTGTGTCCATTCCATTCTTATGTTCAGAATACTTTGACTTTCCTCCCTATTCTTGTGTTTGACACACCCTTGGCACCTTTCTGAATTTCTCTGGTTTTTGACTAGGTGACTTTGAGGTCGGGAAACTTTTTTTATTACTTTAATATTAATTAGATTCACCAGCCCAAAGGAGTGCGTGCCCTTCCTCCCCCACCTCTCTCCATCAAGTGTGCACTTCTCCTCCTTCTCCCAACCCCATCACTCTCTCTTCAGTCATCTGCTGTGGCTTAGTGACATGCTCTGTCTCTCGCTGCCCCATCTGTATCTTCTTTCACCTGCCTTCTCTCTCTCCCTTGTAACTATCCTGCTGCCCCTTTTCTGCTGCACGTTACCCACCGTAAATGGATTTCAAATGTCAGAGGCTTTTAAAGTGGCACCAGCAATGGCAAAGCCAATTATGACTGGGAAAGTATTTGTATGCTATTGTGATGTAACCATACATAAGACAAACTGGAATAACTCAATACGGTAGCCATCTTGGAAATATAAAAAATAGCAATTCGAGATGGCCGAGCATTATTTTCTACATTTTAAAGATAGCCACCAAGGTGGGTTGTAACGTGATGACCATCGTAGACGTATAGAAAATACATTTCCAAGATAACCCGCCTCTGTTGTTGTCTTTGCCAATGGCGGCACAATTACCGCTAGAATAAAAAGTTCAATATACCTTTATAGTTGTTTACATGCAGCATTCATTTTAAGTCCTATTTTGTAGCATATTGCATTTGTTAGCAAAATGTCCTTGAGCTAAAGAGCACCATTATATTATAAGCGATCAGAGGTTCAATTCTCTGTGTACATGAGTGTTTGCACACAGCTTGTAAGACGGCTGCTGTAATAATTAGTTAATAGTATTTCCTGCAATTTTTATAGTATAGCTTTTTTGAGACCTTATGTGAAAGTCTATTGATTCACCCTATTCAACTTCGTGCATATATCTTACCATTAAATGATTGCCCTTTTTATTTCTATTATTGTTTTATACTGCATGGCTACATATAAGATTAAGCTCTTCTTTTCTCTGAATAAACAACTCTCCACGTGTACATTTCTCAATCAGATTAGGGATGCCGCATTGCCGTTTTGCAATTCACTTTGTCCGTGTCGTCAGCGAGCCCTGATTTATTTCCTAATGCAAATCTAATGGGGAATCAGGCTGCGCTTCCCTTTCAGCTCCTCGCCGACCAAGTACATATTTAATTTCCAATAGGGATGGTTTAGTAGCTGTGCAGGAAAAGACGAATTTGCATAAGTTCCCAGGAGGGTGCCAGAAACTCTTCACGCTTTAAACAACTGCCTTTATTATTCCGTAAGTGGATGTGTTGAGTTGTTATGCTTTTGTTTCGAGTTCGGCCTTGACAGAAAAGAATGAAGTAGATTTTGCCAACACCCCTGCTGTGTCCTGGGGGGACTCAATGTGGCTCGTTTGTCTTAATTGGAGGGCTGCCCTCAGCACCAGCTTCTCTTATGAATTCATTAGCAGAGCAGGATGACAAAAAACAAAGAACCTACTCTGTGCTGTTATAAGAACAATGGGCTGGGGGCAACAGCATGTGCTTAATGTTTTGTTACTCGTTTTATTGCGTGGCGGAAGGGGCTTGCGGGACCATCAAGGGCCCTAAAATAAAATATAGATATCTAGAAGTATACTTACATCATTCTCAGAACGGAAGTGGTTTGTGAAAGAGAACATGTGTAAAATACAACTACACGTGGTTGAGAGATGTTATTTGCTCGTCAAAGTGTACTGGTAAGAAACCATGTTTTGTTTCACAAGTTAAAAACGTTTTATCTATGGTAAATTATTTTTTTCCGAGAAGTTGGTCTAGATATATATTTTTTTCTGTAAAGTTTTCTCAGTGGCCGATAACCATTTCCGTATCAAAAGTTTAACCAATGTTCCAGAATTTAATACTTTCGGAACACAAATCGCTGCCTTCTTTGTCGAGGCAAACATCCAAATAAGAGATTTGTCACAATGCCTCTCTCTATTTAAATTGGTCTTCTTTGTGCATGGGTGACTCGTTAATCGTACGAACTGTTTTCCCACCTATTAAATAGGCGTCATTTAACAACATAAATAAATAAGAAAATACAGATAGTGTCTGGATCTGCCAGCTGTGGCCTCACATCCGCCAACAAGGTGTTTTGCTCCTGTGCCTAGTTGGTAAATTGACTGTAGCGGTGCGTGAGCATCTGCTGGAACATGAAGCACATTTCTTATCGTCGTGGATTATAGAACTATCACACAGCCAGAGCTACGAGGTCAGAAATGGTAAGTGAATTACCATAGGACACAGGGACGTAACGCAAAATTGTGACCCCTCCCCCCAAGCAGAATAGGATGAGGGGCCCCAGAGTTTGCAATATCTCACAGATATGCATTGGTTTTAGGCTGAGTGGGCCCCCCTTGTAGGGGCGCGCCTTACTCCGCTGAAACGACAATGACTGGGAGGCATCTCACATGTTTTTTCGGCTGCCTGCACGTTTTTTATAAGCAGATTTGAAAACGTTTTCTCTCCTCCATAACCTTTTCTCTGACATGGAACCTCTAGTTTGATTAACATCTACGGTCAGGTTCTCAGTACCTGTATTTCTTTAACCTGAAAGCGCGAGAGCCCCAGTGCTTCTCATCAATGGGAGAGCACCGGCATGTCTCAGGCGAAACCAGGGACTTTGACATAGTAAGCATCTGTACTTGTATCATTCAATTTCAAACACTCTTGATAGTGTTTTCCTCCAGTTCAATATGCTCAGGATGATGAACAGAAGCCTAGGTCTAGCCGGTTGACCTGTAGCCTGTAATGCATGTCTGCTTCAACCAGTCCGTTACTATCTTTCTACTATCTTATGCAGTGCTTTAAGTGGGAAAAAATATGTTCAGGTACTCATTAACATATACTAGTAGTGTGGTGGGTGGGGCTAGGGGCGGGGCTAAGAGCAAGACATGGGATACTTTGACTTATATACCAGTTGCAGCACATGCCAAGGCCCATGAGAAATGTGTTTGAATAAACAAAACAAGTTAACTCGTTAAACGAAATGTAAGCGAAACACAACGCTATTTATCTTACTGGCATACATATTTGCTGTCGTTTTGCACAATACTATATATTCTTGAACGTGCACACACAGAAAGAAACAAGCAGAGGCGCACACCCAAAGCATTCCACACAGTCCTCCTTAAATTGCCCCGATTCTCTCTCTTTCATTCGCTTTTCTCTCACACAAAGACACACACATACCAGCAGGCAAACACACATACATAAGCAGACCCTCAGGTTCAAGTGACTCAGGTGGGATCAAAGCCATTTTAAACTTTCCTCCCATGGCTTTCTTAGTTGTCACTGTCAGCGGGGCTGCCTCAATTCCTGTGTTTACACAAAAGCACACAAGTGTGTAAAGGTGATTGTCAGCACAGGGCCTGAATGGACCCTGTTCTGTCAAACACAGCGTGGTCCTAAATACCCAGACATTAGGCACATAATCCCCACTGAATAGCTCAGCGCGGGTCAGTTTAGGGCGACAGAAGCACCTTTGCTGTCAGAGGCGGGTTCAACTCTGAGAGCCTAGTGCTCACCAGCACTAGCAGCTAATGAGCCTACCTTTCATGAGTACCGGTACTCTCCTTGGCAGCAGAGAAGTGCCGGTACTCAGAGTGAAAAAAATAAGAAGTGCCGATACTCAGTACCTGTGAGTACCGGCCCATTTAAAGCACTGATCTTATGAGTGGTGTCAGCGAAGGCTCATTGGGACCGTCATACGGTTCTAACCGGACCTATCCAAAAACCTGGTGATCTCACACACCTGGCTTTTCAACAGGCCCATCCAAACTGACAACTCTCACCCTCCACTGGCAGACCTGGAATCACAGCAGCTTTGAATTTCACAGCAGATCCAGCTGCGTCGGCACGTGAAACACCCCTTGCAAAGAGTTCAGATGTGCCCAACAACTAAGAGTAAAGGCTTTTAAAAAGAAACAAAATATGTCTTTAAAATAAACAGCTTAAGCTCTTTACTTGCACACTGGCATGAGCAAAATGTGTACAACAGGGGGATGTAGATAGGCCACATCTATGTACCTCTCGTTGACATGGATATAGTTCACCTCCCTGCCTGCACCTGGTAGACGTAGTCATAGAAGATCAAGTTTAATGTAGGGGTTAATTCTGACTTGTTTCCGTATTCTTATAACTCCATGCACCATCAGTTTCCATTATTTTATGAGTCGTAGAAATTAAATCACTTTTCTTTTGAAGGGTGAGTAATCAACATCTGTACTATGAATGGTGTGCCATCACTAATGTGAGTGGAGGACCACTCATGGCCGTCTTTAGTGGGGTGCGACTAGTGCAGGTGCACTGGGCGCTGATATACAGGGTGGGCCCTGACCTTGGAGGGGGCCTTTGTGCTGAGAAATTACTTTCGATTTTAAAACACCTTGTGCATCCGTCTTTCAGGTAGCAATGTCTTGTGATTAATGCTCCTGCTAGAGACAGAGATCAGAGTTTTGTCTAGTGGCAGTTTTGACTCGCTATAAAGTAGCACAGAGGGTTAATGTGCCTGCTGCAAAGACCAGATCTGTATTTTATGTGGATAGCTGAGTGGATTAGTAAGGCTAGCCCTTTGCCTGCACTTTAAAACAAATGAAATATATGTGAGAGAGGGGATATGGAGAGATGAGAGGCACTTTTGGCAGGTGGTAGTGAGAGAATCAGAGAAGGAAGTCAATGGGGGGAGAGGGTGCCGAAAAAGATTGTCACACCGGGTGCCACCAGTGCTAAAGCCAGCCCTAGGACCACTGATATACATATGACAACATAGCCTATCTCTCCACCCATGTGGAGTACAAATGGAAAATTAAGTATTGTGCATCAATAAAAAAGCATTTTGTACAAGTTGGTTGTACTACAGTTGAGCACACTGCCCAGATCTCCTTTGACATTCAAGTTGTATTTGTAAATATGAGACCTGATTATATTTATGTGTGGGGTGGGTGTCCATATGTATTTCAAGCAGGTTCAGAGTGTGGAAAATAGCTCTTATTAAACCTTTATCCTTTCTCCTTTACCTCCACCTATGGCCTAGTCATTTTATTGCCCATGAACCTCTGACCTAGTTGTTTAGTTGCTCAAGCAACTGTGCAGTGGCAGTGTAAGGGCCTTGTTTACTAGGCCCGTGGTGCACCCTGAGCCACAGGAATAGGGCAGAAATGCACAGTATCTGCAAGATACAGTGCATTTCTGTCCTCTGCCCCTGCACTGGTGCACAAATTGCTGCCTAGCACCAATGCAGGCACCCTTGCACCATGGTGCAAGGGTGCCTGCATTGTGGAGATGATTGTTTTTGTGCAGGAAGAGGTGTTTTTCTCTTTCTATGTGTGCTTCAGAATGCAGCATGCATAGAAAGAGGGAAAATGGGGAGAAATAAAGATATTTCTGCTTGTTGCATCACTCTTACGACACCCCTGAGGTGGCGTAGGAATCTGACGCATTCGCAGACTTGTAAATCTGGGAATGCATCAGATTCCTTCAGGTTCCATGGGTGTTGCGTTTGAATTTTTCCAAGCAACACCTATGGAACACCCATTTCACTCAGTGTTATGCATGAAAGGGGTCCATATTCACAAAGCCATAAAAAGCCACACAAGGTGGCTTTGAATGGCCTTGTAAATTTAGGCTGGCACACTGCATCACCAGAGTGTAAAGAAATTATGCTTCGGTGGCACAGTGTGCTGCTAGGGTCTCATAAATAAGACCCAGATTTAAGAGGGCCTAGCTCCTCCTAGATCCACATTAGAGTATTTTTTTTTACACTTTTACACTAATGTGGCCCAAAGAGTCAAAAATTGCTGTGCCATATTTACAAAGTGGCGCAACACATGCATTGCACTACGTTGTAACCCCTTGCACCACATTATGCCTGCATCAGGCATAATGTATGTAAGGGGGCAGTGCCCCCGTTAGGGGGGCTGAAAAAATGGCACAAAGAAATCTAAAAGATTTCTGTGTACCATTTTTTTCTGCATTTTTAATGCCTGCTCAGAGCAGGCATTAAAAGGGGGCACACCATTGGTTGCAATGGGCCTCTATGTACTGTTCAGGGTTAGCCCCAAAATGTTGGCACTAACCCTGAACAGTACATCAATCATGTAAAAAATTCTGAGCCTATTGCCCCTACCCTGCTCCATGGTGCGCCCTATTTATTTTAAATACGGTGCACACATGGTGGCGGTAGGGGGTGCTAAGGGGGCCCAAGAAAAGTGGTGCTGCACTGGTTGCAGTGCCACTTTCCTTAAATCTGCCCCTAAGTTTCCTAGACACCTGTATACACTCAGGATTCAGGAACTTTAGGGCAGCCAGACATTGAAGTCGGTACTGATCTATTTCCAGATGAGGGTCAAGAAACCGGAATTGAAAGGTAGGAAATATAGGAGAATATTTAAAAGGAGGGAAGGAATCAACCTCTCCCAAAAGTAGGGGAACTAGTGTGGCTGACAATCAATGTAATCAATAAAAAGGCTCCCTAGAATACTGGTGTATAAGGTCTTTCAAGCCTTTTACACAAAAAGTGGCAAAAAGACTCAAATTCTTTGACCTGTGCTACTGTGGGTGCTGCTTTTAGTTATACACAAGTATGTTCAGCCATAACACGCAGTGGCGTCTTTACGGCAGTGAGGTGTTATGTGCTAGCCTGTCAGATTTAGTATAGGTATATTCAGGGCATTGCGAGTCAATACATGGCACAATCCAGAACACCAGTGTGGGACCTGGGATCATGATTTGCTCTTTCAAACTTCAGAATAACTTGGCTGTAGTAGTAGTGAAGATGTAAACAGTTTTGACTGGCCTTGGCTATTGATTAGAGATGTGTGGACTTATTTAGACAATAGCCTATGACCCTTGTGATTCTGCCTTTATTCAGAGACTGTATAAAGCCCTTTATAAACTTCAATTGTTGCTTTTCTGATGAAAGAGGTCTTATATATCGATGGGATGCACTGGATTGGACACTTGGAAATTAGCTCTAGCATCTCAACAATCTAAATCTTAATGTCTTGTTTTTTTTAATTCAATGATGTGTTAATTATCCCTGCTTGTGAATAGCTTCTGCTGTCCTTTCTTAGGTAATCTATAATCTATGTGTTTTTAATTACGGTTTTGTAATGTAATTCCCTTAGGTTTATGTCACAGCAACTATAAATGATTTGCCTGTTTTGTATGTATCCATAAGCATATCTTTGGCTTTGTGGTAAAAACATTTACCTTTGCGTTCTATGTCTTTTTCCTGCGTATTGTCATTTAATTTTCCACTTTAGGTTTGATTGCTGTGTCTTTTTAATTAAAATTGGTGTCTTTAATTAAGTTATCCATTTTCAAATACTTTTGTTAATCCTTTTTTCTTAGTTATTAGGAATTTTCATGTCCCAATAAAGCACCTAATTTTTAACCCCTGATCATTAAACATGGAGTGCTACCCAGATGATAAGTCTATGATGGCCCCCACTGGAGTCATAGCAAAGTTGTTTATAACCCCAAAGCAAACCCATTGTTGGACCTGGCCCTTTTTGCAGGGTCATTCCTAAACATGTTGCCTCCTCCCTCCTAACTGGCATATTTGATTTACTAGTAAAGTCCATAGTAAGTCCCTAGTAAGGTGCACCAGAGGTGCCCAGGGCCTGCAAATCACATGTGACTAGTGGGTATGCAGCACGGATTGTGCCACCCATATGAGTAGCCCTGTAAACCTGTCTCAGACTTGCCACTGCAGTGTCTGTGTGTGCAGTCTTGCACTGCCAATTCGACCTGGCAAGTGTACCCACTTGGCACGCCCCGAACCCTCTCTTTTTATACATGCAAGGCACCCCTAAGGAAGGCCCTAGGTGGCCCTTTGGGCATGGTGCAGTGTATGTTAAAGGTGGGACATGTCCTAGCCGTGAAATACTGCCAAATTCGGTTTTCACTGTTGCAAGGCCTATCTCTCGCATAGGTTAACATGGGGTCTGCCTTTAAATAACCTTCAAGTGCAGTTTCCCTTTGAGAGCAGATGGAGATATAGAGTTTGGGGTCTCTGAACTCACAATTTAAAAACACATATTTTAGTGAAGTTGTTTTTTAGATTGTTAGTTTGAAAATGCCACTTTGAGAAAGTAGGCATTTTCTTGCTTAAACCATTCTGTGACTCTGCCTGTTTGCAGATTCCCTGTCTGGGTCAATGTGACAGTTGGGCTGTTTGTTCATCTCCTCTAGACAGTGACACAAAGGGAGCTGGGATGTAGCCTGCATATCCCGATGAGCCATCTAGGCTAGAGTGGAGGGAGGAATGGTCACTTACACCTGAATGGGTTGTGCATGCCCTCACACAATGCAATCCCCAACCCCTTGGTGCGTGCATGGGGCCTGGCATGGGAAAAGCAGGATCCTGTAAACAACAGAGACTTTCCTTTAAAGTTTGCCTACTTCAAAGGCAGAAAGGGGTATAAGTATTGGACCCAAAACCCCAGATTGTTAGATCACTTCTGGATTCAAGAGGAACCTCCTCCAAGGAGAAGAGCTGACCTCCAAGGAGAAGAGCTGAGGAGAAGTGCTGCCCCTGCCTGTGACTGTGCTTTGTTGGGCTATCCTGAAGTTGATGCTTCTGCCTGTGAAAGGGGCAAAGACTGGACTTTGTTGTACATTCCTGTTTGAGAAGAATCGCCAAGGACTTTGACTGAGCTTGCCCTCTGTTCTGAAGTCTCAGGGCCATCAAAGACTTCCTCTTCCAGCACCTGGACTCTCTGCTGAGACTCCTGCCCTGCCAAGTGGTGCCTGCTCCTGTCCCTGGGCCCTTGAGAAGTGAAGTTGGTAAAACAAGGACTGAAATCCACGCACAGAACACCGTGAGGGGAACTTTTGTGCCACCCGCTTTGTGGCTGAAATCAACGCTCCACCTGCATCGCGACTGGGAGATCAGCACATCATGGCTAGAGAAATTATGAAACACCCGCTTGCGGCTGCTGATAATGACGGAAGCCCCATGCAGCGTGATTTTTCTAAGACTGTGTGACCGGATTTCTCATGCATCGTCGCTGAGCATCAAAGAGATCATGAACCTGTGCGGGTCCGAGCTGTCCTGTCTGGACATCAACGCATCGCTTTCTTGCAGGGGAGAAAAACAACGCATTTCCTACCCAACTGGAGAAGAAATGATGCACTTTCCCACTTGTGAGTAAGGAATCGATGCACTGCTGACTTTTCCAACGTACGCTCACCCGTGCGGCTTTATTATTGATGCAAACCAGGTACTTTGCGTAAAATCAATGTTTCATTCTATGGAGGAAGACTCTTTTTACTGTTTAAATTTCATAACTTGACTTGTGTATGTTGGATTTTTGGCATTTTGGTCTAGTTTGATTTAGATAAATATCGCCTATTTTTCTAAACTGGTGTGGTGTCCATTTTGTAGTGTTTTCATTGTATTACTGTGTGTTTTGGTACAAATACTTTACATTGCTTCTGAGTTAATCCTTCCTGCTCGTGCCAAGCTACCAAGTGGTGAGCGGGGGTTAACCAGGTGTGTTACTCCTTCTCCTTGACTAGAGCGAGGGTCCTCGCTTGGACTGGGGGTAACCTCACTGCCAACCCCATTTCTAACACCCATAATACACATTGTGAGACTAAATGTCATGTAGAAGATGATGAAAGAATCTCCTTAACCGAGTGGCATTTTGGAAAGACCACTCAGAATTTAGGGCCTGGTTTAGAGTTTGGAGGACAGCTTACTCCATCACAAACAGACAGATATCCCATTCACCATATTTCGATTCCCATAGGATGTAATGGGATTGTAATGCGGCGGATGGAATATCCATCACGTTTGTGATGGAGTAACCCCATCCACTGAACTCTAAATCAAGCCATAAGTGTCATATTTTAGGGATGGTAGCTTTCTGCAGTTCTGAAAAGAAATGTTTATCTCTCACAACAGGCCTCGCCACTAGGTTGCCATTTGTAACTCATAATTTGGTTATCTTCATGACAACCCCATGCATAAGTCCCTGATTTGTAATGCATAGGTAATAGGAAAGGCTTTGCAAAATTGGGAATTTTTTTGTGTGAAATTTCACAAAAATAAGGCAAAATAGTGTGAAAGTTTGCACATCTCGCTTGCTAGTATGTCATCTAAAAAGTAAACATAAGGGCTTAATCTAGCACTCAAAAGTCATGCAAGAAACTGGCAGGTGATCATGATAATGAATCTTTCACTCAAAACCTAAGTGAATCAAGGGAGTAAAGGTGGGTTTTACATGATAAGAACATTACTATCTAGCTTCCATTAGCTGGGTCTTTCCAACGGGGTATAGTCACCAATATCTCTAGTACTGACACACATTAATTATGCCTAGGAACTCTACATTTGACTATTTAGATACAAAATCAGCAGGCTATAACAAACCCTTAAAGCCACAATCAGACATGTTCTCAATCTGACATGACATGACTACACTACTCCTGCTCTCAAGGACCTATAATGGTTATCAGCCTCAAGAAGAATGACAATGAAAGCACCTTATGTGACTCAGTGGATAATTTATGGGACAGGTCTAGTATTCTTACAATCTAACTTCAGACTGTACAATGAAAGGAGAGACCTAGATCCAGATTAGGCCTATCCAATTTTCCCACTCAAAAATCACAATTGGTGGAAGCTTGTTCTCTGTACAGACATATGAGCTCTGAAATATGTCACAGAAGACAGTGAAGCTCAGGACAGGAAAGCAATAATGACATGACTGGTCCACAAATCATGAATTAACTGACTTCAGGCTGCAAGCTGTACTGGTTTGTATAAAAAACCTGAGAATATATACTCACAGGCTTTTTGCATACCACTTCAGGCATAAGATACGGACGGGTACAGGCCTCTGCAACAGGTTTGGAGCGCATATCTGAGCCTCACAGTTGACAACAAAATATACAAAGCATACGTAACACCCTAACAAACACTTTCATGACCATGCACAGCAAACAGAGTAACTACGTGCTTGACCAAATATTAAGGCCCAGATGTACAAGAATCTGGCGCATCCGTATTGATGCACCAGATTCCATGCACCTCCCCCACCACCACCTAACAACACCATGGGTGCGCCGTATTTACAATACAACGCATCAAGGCACATGTTAGGCTAATAGCATCAACATTTTTGATGCTACTGTGCCACTTTGCTGCACTAGCATAAAAACATTTGACACTTGTGTAGCAAAGTGCAAGGAGACCCATTGATTTTAATGGGTGCATCCTTTTAACACCTGCTTTGGACCGGCATTAAAAATGATGCAAAAAATGGCACAATTAAAACTTGTAGATTTCATGGCACCATGTTTGAGGGCCCTTTAACCCAGGAACACCCCCCTTGCATACATTATGCCTGGTGCACGCACGCACTTTGTTCCTGTTTTTGGAGTGTTCTGCTTTTTTCACCTAATTAACAGCACTGGCAAAATAAAACGTGCTGCATGTTCAGCTGATGGTAAGTATGGTCACATACCAATTTCAGTATTTATCTTTAGATTTTCTTAAGCACACATGGATGTTTTCAGAAATGTAATGTGGTTTGTAGTACCATGCATAAAACAACTGTCGCAGATATGGCTTCTTTTCTCTCCCCAATCATCTCCCTCATAGAGGAGAGGATGTGGCGTAACAGCCAGAGCTGGGGAACCTGAAGCTGGGGAACCTGGTTTGAGTCTCAGCGTCTGGTCCACATCCTGGGATTCTGGGCAAATCACTTAATCTCCTCATGCCTACCAAGAAATTAATGTGTTCTTGGTCAATGTAACTGGTGCTCATGTAAAGCGCTCCAATACCTTTGGGTCGAGTGTGTGCTATATCAATCAATGAATCATAGCATTTGTAAAGCACAGCACTATCATCCCAAAGGGTATCTGGGTGCTGATGGTGCTGTATCTCTGTTGAAAATCCACGTTTTGAACCTCCTTCTGAAATCTGCCAGGGAGGAAGCTGTTCAGAGGTGGAGGGTCAGGCTGTTCTAGGACTTGGTTGCTGTGCAGGAAAACGAGCAGCCTCCCCTGCGGCTGCCATGGATGCTGGTGTGTGTGCGAGGTTTAGCACTGCAGAGCATAGTTGTCATGTTGGGATGTAGAAGCTCAGTCGATGACTGATGTAGGGTGGCCCTAGATTGTGGAGAGCCTTGTATGTGAATGTGAGGATTTTGAATTGGCACCGCTTCTAGACGGGGAGCCGGTGGAGGTTCCTGAGGTATGGGGTGATGCTTGAGCGATTGGGTAGGTTGAGGATGAGTCTGGCTGCAGTGTTTTGTACAGTCTGCAGTCTTTTAAGTAGCTGGGAGGACACTCTGGGGTAGAGAACATTGCCATAGTTGAGACGGCTGGTGACCAGGGTGTGTGTGTGACTGTCTTTCTGGTGTTGGTAGGGATCCATTTTGAAGATTCAACTGAACCTATGGAGGATATAGAGGCAGAAGGAGACAACTGAGTTTGCTTGTCGATTCATGGATAGTTGGCAGTCGAAGATGATGCCAAGGTTTCATGCATGGTCTGATGGAGAGGGCGCTGGTCCAAGTTCTTCTGGCCACGAGCTGTGGTCCCATATGGAAATGTTTTTTCTGAAGAGCAGGAATTCTGTTTTGTCAGTGTTTAGTTTGAGGCAGCTGTTTTTCATCCATGTTGCTACGTTAGCCATGCTGTTGCAGGAGTTGGCTTTGGCGTTGTGGGGGTCTTTGGTGTGTGAGAGTATTAGTTGAGTGTCGTCGGCATAGGAGACTATATTGAGTCTGTAGGATCTGACAATGTCTGTGGGGGGAGTCTTGTAGATGTTGGAAACGGTTGAATGGAGGGAGGATCCTTGGGGTATGCTGCAGGTGATGTTCTTGGGTGTAGAACTGAATGGAGGAAGGTGGATGCTCTACATGTGGCCTGAGAGGAAAGAGGTGACCCACTTAAGGGCGTTTGTTGAATGCTTATGTTGTAGAGACTGTTGAGGAAAGTTTGGTGGGAAACTGCATCGAACCCTACAGAGAGGTCCAGAAGGATCAGAGCTGCTGACTCTCCTTGGTCAAGGAATGTCCCAATGTCGTTTGTGACGGTGATCAGTGCAGTCTCCATGCTGCGGTTGGCCCGGAATCCTGATTATAACCCTCCTGTTTTGTTCGTTGCCACGCAATACCCCAAAGCACTTTGTTTTGAAATCCTGTCTCCTCCTTTCCAAAATGGAGGAGCTGGTGTGAGTATTAATGTAGCACCCCAAAAAGAAGCACTGAAGGGCTTCAAACCTCAACGGACACAATATCATTGGGAAACATTACCACATTTTGTATTTAGCTTTAAATTCCGTTCTGTGCATATGGCTAAACTCACAAATGTAATTTGGTTTGTAGTACCCTCAATGATAGAGCTGCAGCAGACATGAGTTCTCTCCATTCCCCAAACATCTCCCCCTTCACATTTACTTGCTAAGTAAAAGCCATTTGTTTTTTGGCATTGTTATTCCAGGTGGATGGTGGCCGCATTTTTGGCAGTACTGGCATTTTTTTTAGTAGGCACATGAAACAGGCCTCATCTGCATAACCAGGGTCGGACTAAGACTTAAAATATGCTACAACATCCAAATACAAACACCCCTAACTAACGAACCAGAATAGCTAAATTAAAATCATTTCACCTTTGCAAATCATGCCAGAATATAACTCCAAAACACATGCTGTATGTGTATTTTGTGTATCTAGGAAGGATTACGTACAAACAAAAATCCACAAAGTTTTTGATTAAGAAAATGGGCCATTCTTACAGTGTTTGTGTTTTGAGTTACATGCTTAGTGCTGAATCTTTACTTTTTTCAGCATTAAGTTTGGTTGATAAAGTGCAAATATGTATACGTCTTAGGCTACCTGCAACTCCATCCTAGCTCCTAGGAGCACAAAAGGTATTTTTCTGGGAAAAGTGCTAACGGTTGGACTTTAATTCCCAGGCAGCAGTGTTTGGGTTAATGGGTGGATGAACATCCAGTGTTTTACAGTACTTTACTCAATTGCTGTGTGTTTACAAATATCACAAATGCTACATGTATCCCTGATAAGAATCTTTACAGATGCTAATATATTGCCTCACGTAGTCAAGCAGACCCCTTTGATAACAGAGCCTGAAACTACTCTTCTTTCTACTCCACCTTACTCCATCCTGGCACCCGTTTTAGGCAAACAGGTGTAAGTCTGATACAATCTTAGAAAGTACTAAAGGTATGATAAAGGATAAAAGTCATACTATAGCGTTTGCAACCCACACTAAAACTGTTTCGACCACTTTTCACTTCAAACAAACTGGGGATTGGAAATGCAATAGGTATAAATTTATTGTTTAAGGGAAAAGGTGGCATGCTTCATAGTAATATGTTGCTAAAGGAGTGCGAACAGGTACAATACTATGCAACACAGATTACAAACATTGGCAAAACCAATAGCTCTAGCTGAACAGTTTAAAGGTCCCAAAGGCGAAACCTTTTAGCTATGCCAATGCTTGTTCCAAGTTGTGCTCCTTTTTCATCTTTTCCCCAACAGAAAAAGTCATGGAGTTGTAGCCTCACATCTCATTTCCTTTTTCCAATTAACCTTCCTTGAACTGGTCTTGGCAAGCAGCTTTCCAAATTATTAACACAAAGAAATCCTAGCTTCAATAAATAGCAATTAAGCTTTTCACCTTGTCTGAGTAAAATTAGCATGGGACTTCTGGTTTCCCTCATTAACTACTTCTGTGTTTTCTCAATCGAAATATATTTTGGAAAATGTTCAATAAAGAAGTTGCACAAACTCCTTTCATCTGAGCTCTAGAAATTACTGTTGGGTAAATTTACCATTCAAACTCCGAAACATGAGTTTAAATTGGTTACTTTAAATATTTATGCAAAACAGAATTGATATGCTGGGGCTATGGAAAGCATTAGAAATAAACTGAACTTATTTGCGCTTACATTATTCGAAGATTCATATATTATCTACAGCAGAATATTAATAAACGAAATTACTCTATATGCTGTCGTTTACTAACACAACTAGAGCAAGTTATGCTCAGCAATAGGATTGTGCATCAAGGTAAAAAAGATTTGTTTTTAGCGCTGCTCAGAGTGTATTCTGAGAGCTAAGGATTAGTTAGCAGACTCGCTTTCAATAACCAAAGAATCACATGTCAAGAGTAAAGGATCATTAGCGAACATTAAGAAAAAGAGCAAGCAGTCAAAATAATGAGTGGCAATACATTTTAGAATTTAGTAATTAAGGAAAAGTATATATGTACATATATATATATATATATATATATATATATATATATATATATATATATATATATATATATATATATATATGTATATATACATATATATATTACCTTTTCAAAGTCCAGTGTGAAGACTCATATATATTTATTACTATATACTACTGAATGAAATTCAACTAATTGATGACAAAGAAAATGAGTATTTGTCTTTTCTGGAGGTTGGAATGGAGAGGAGCTGGATGGGTGGAGATTGAGAAGTAGGGGCCTGGCCACCTGGAAGAGCAGTTGCTTGAGGTTGGAGCAGGGGCAGTGTCATGTTGTGCAACCCACGATGAAAGGGTGCACAGAACTCTTGGAAACGTCAATTTCCAGGTACACAATAGACATTACTTTCTCTAGACGAACAACAGAGAAAAGCCGTCTCAGCAATAGTTGCAAATAAACTCAAGTGCATCGTTTTACGCTGCATTGGATGGTACACACTTGACTATGTTAGTATAGTGCTTCAGTCACCGCATCGGACTTTGTATCCCGGGTGGGATTTCCATGCAAAAATTCAGTCCTCCAATAAACTATTAAAGTTAAAAGTTAAAAGTTAAAATTTTATAGGCTGCAAAGACAGACACAACAAGGACTTTAGAGTCCACCTCGAAAACGAAAAACACATGTTGGTTGGACAATTCTGCATTTTCAAGAAAAAAATAAACTACCACTACCCACCAGATTGCTCTAAAGTGAATACGCTTGACATACTGCTTTTTAAAAAGTCACAGTCACGCAATAACCGTACAAGAGTTTTCTTGAAAGTCCTGAGGGAGAGATTCAACCCCTGACTCCACATGTAAGGTGTCCACAGGCCAAAGCAAGAGGTACCAACTGCCCTGTCCCTGACCCGAAGGTTTGATGTCAGTTCCCTGGTCATTAAGGCAGATACTGTTAAGGCTTCTGGAAAGTACTAACTTCAGGTATCCTGCACATAAAGAAAGATAAAAAGCTTTGT
This sequence comes from Pleurodeles waltl, assembly GCF_031143425.1. NCBI lineage: Eukaryota > Metazoa > Chordata > Amphibia > Caudata > Salamandridae > Pleurodeles > Pleurodeles waltl. The sequence goes on along the minus strand of NC_090436.1, from coordinate 694,123,098 downwards.
GAGTATTGTCATCTCACTACTCTAAGAGTTGGTGCACCTGCAGCATCATAAAACCTTATGTCGTTGATCTGACAGTAACAGATGATCAAACAAGGCCAGTGAGTGAATTCTGCAACTTCACCATATGGCATGACAAACTGGAGACCACAGAAGTCTCTGGCCCAGGCACGTCTTATAGCCAGACTGGCCCTTAGGATAATGGCCATTCTGCAAGAGAACGATGCACCTGCAGACAGAATCTTTGGCTGCAATTTCTGTACCCAAGGATCTGAGGCCAGAGTTTTTGGATCTGACACCAGCACCCAGAAAAAAAAAAAATGCACTTGAGTACGATGACTACACCAGCTGGCGCAACAATCCTGTTTAGATATAGTGTTTTAAAATAGTCAATTATATGTCATCAAGTGTATAATTTGCAGTTAGGCATGAACATCTGATAGTACTTCGATATTCATGAAAGCAGATCTCCATGTTCCATGTTGTCATGGCAATGCATTTTTGTATAACATGGCACATTATCATGTACATAACAGTCTTTGAATTGTGTTGGAATGAGATCTCTTGATTCAGGGAAATGTGTTTGCTTTTTTGGGGGCATATTTAAGAAAAGAGGCGCAGCACACAATGCAGCACCACTTTTCTTGCCCCCCTTATCACCCCCTTAATGCTACCATGTGTGCGCCGTATTTAAAATACGGCACACCATGGCGATAGATAGGGGATAAGCGTCCAAATTTTTTACGCTAGTCTGGCGCTTTGCAGGATTAGTGTGACATTTTTTACGCTAATCCTGCAAAGCACCCAGAGGCCCAATATAACCAATGGAAGCTTCCTTTTAATGCCTGCACTGAGCAGGCACTAAAAGTGCTGAAAAAAATGACACAAAGGAATCTCTTAGATTTTGTTGCACCATTTTTTTGGCCCATCCTAATGGGAGAACGCCCCATTGCATACATTACGCCTGGCACAGGCATAATGTAGCACAAATGGTTACAAAGTAGCACATGCATGCATTGCACTGCTTTTTAAATAAGGTGCAGCATTTTTGGCCTTCCAATGCCACATTAGTGTAAAAAAAATGATGCTCATGTGGCATTAGAATGGCTCTAGGGGCTCTTAAATATGCCACTTAGAGTTTTGGCTTTGTATAGGAAATGACTGTGATCATGGGTAAAACCACAAGTTACCGTGCATTTCTAAATGTTTCTTTGTTGTGTGCTTATAAGTAGATCCTTTATATTGTTGCCCTTCTTGAAGGAAAATAATCTTACAAGAATGAAATAAAGATTATTTTTTCCATAAACTATTTTTTGTGCTGTTTGGACTTCAGAAGCACATTACCTAATACATCTAGGGCCAGATGTAGGTAAGTTACAAATTGCGACTTGCAATTTGCGAGTCATAGCGACTCGCAAATTGCAACTCGCAATCCGAGATGCAGAAAGGTGTCTCAGACACCTTCTGCGACTCGCTATGGGGTCGCAAAGACCCACCTCATGAATATTAATGAGGTGGGTCGCAGTTTGCGACCCCATAGCGAGTCTAGGCACTCACAGCGATGGTGGCCTGCTGTAGTCAGCAGACCACCATGTCTGTGACTGCTTTTAAATAAAGCAGTTTATTTTTATTTTTGCAGCCCGTTTTCCTTAAAGGAAAACGAGCTGCAAAAAGAAAAAATACCGAAACCATTTAGTTTCGGTTTTTTCAGAGTAGGCAGTGGTCCATAGGACCACTGCCTGCTCTGAAAAATACTTTTTTGTGGCACTCACAAAGGGGAAGGGGTCCCATGGGGACCCCTTCCCTTTTACGAATGAGTTACCATCCACTTCAAGTGGACGGTAACTGCGAGTTGGTTTGCGACCACTTTCGCGGTCACAAAGCAACTCAACATCGCGATGCGGTCGCAAATAGGAAGGGAACACTCCTTCCTATTTGCGAGTCGGAATCACATTTTGCGAGTCGGTACCGACTCGCAAAATGTGACTCTGCATCGCGTAAGGCCTTTTGCGCCTCGCAAACTGCGTTTTCGCCATTTGCGAGACACAAAAGGCTTCCTACATCTGGCCCCTAGTCCTGTGTTTTGAAATTTGGACTACAAAGCCCGTCTGTATCTTCACTTGAATAAGGGATCATTACATTGTCTCGTATGCCTCTCTCGTTTTGTGTAAAAATTGTACAAATATTTGGGGTGCTGGAACGGTTAACCCAGAGTGGAGAAGATCTGGAATATGGACCGACGCTGAGTGCGGCAGTGCATATCACATCCATTCTAGTTTGTGCTAGTTTGATATGCCAGTAATATCTGATGTTTTTTAGAATTTTATAGCAAAAGTGGTACAGCAAGCTTTCTTTCCAGCTTTTTAGGGAGGGCCTTGCACTAGGTATTTCAGGCCCTCTGCTTGGTAATACGGTGGAGTACTTTCTCTTTTTTAGGCCCATATTTATACTTTGGGCTGGTTTGCGTCAAAAAATGTAGTGCCAGCTAGCGCCTTTCCAACGCGCCAGGTGGGCGCCTTATTTATGGATTGATGTTAGCCGGTGCTGTGGGCTGGTTAGACTAAAATATAATGACTCTAACCGGGCAGCGCAGGCGTAGGGAAGAATGGGGGTTGTGCGTCAAAAAATGGTGCAAGTCAGGTTAGAGTAAAAAATCATGGCACTAACCGGACTTGCGCCATTTTTTGACGCACAACTCCCATTGAAATGACTCCTGTCTTAGGAAAGACAGGAGTCATGCCCCCCTGCCCAATGGCCATGCCCATGGGACTTCTGTCCCCTGGGCATGGTCACTGGACACAGTGACATGTAGGAGGGCTCAAGTTAGACCCCCCTATGCCACTTTAAATTTTTTAAAAAAATTACTTACCTCAACTTACCTGTACTTACCTGGGATGGGTCCCCCCCATCCATGGGTGTCCTCCAGAGGTGGGCGAGGGTGGCAGGGGGTGTCCCTGGGGGCAGGGAAGGGCACCTATGGACTGCTTCCATGGTCAGGGACCATGGAAATGAGCCCACAGGTCCCTTAATGCCTGCCCTCACCCAGGTGTTAAAAAACGGTGCAAATATGGCTGTGCGCCATTTTTAAGGCCTGCCCCCTCCTGTGCGTCAAAATGAAGCAGGAGTATAAATAAGGCGCACATGCCTTAAAGTCATTTTTTGGACGGGAACGCCTACCTTGCATGTCATTAACGCAATGCGGTTTCACGCATCCAGAAAATGACGCACACTGCTGAATTTTGACGTTCGCGGGGTCGGGCGTCAAAGTATAAATATGGTGTTAGGTTTGCGCTGAAATTCGGTGCAAACAGAGTATAAATATGCCCCTTACTTTCTCATAAGAGGCCAATCTTTTGAATAATTCTGTCTTATCCTGTGGAACTGGCCAAAAGGGAGGTTCTCCTGCAGCGCTCTTGAATGACAACTGACATACAACAATAACAAGTTCACTCAAAACGTCAACACAGGGTAGTTGGTGGAAGTGAAGGTTGGTTGTGAAGTGTAGATATCCTGTACATTCATCACAATGTCAAATGTCTGTGTATTAGGAGGCAGTACCCCCACCGCTCTGAAATACACCACTTTTGTGTTGGATAGTATTAGCGTTTTGTAGCTGAGGAAGTTCAGCAAGTTTTGGTGCTTTTGTGTTTAAGGAGCCAACATCGCTTTCCAGGAATTGTGGTCGTAAAAGCAAGTCTTAGCCTGAATGACGGAATTGCAGTATTTCTTTCAAATTTAAGAAGTTTATTTGGGTTTATGGTAGGGAATAACTAGAAAGAGCACAGCTTTACTTTCTTGGGTATGGTATACCACGGTAGAGCATTTTCAATGGATTGTTTCTGTGAGCCCAAAGTCACAGCAAACAACTTGTGCATTATCGGAAGAAAACATGGGAACATGGAAACTGGTGTTTCTGTACATTTCTATTCTAGGTGCTTCAGTGATTAGATTTTAGCCCTGTGATCACAATTGTTGATCTTCTGTTTTAACAACACAGTATTATTTATTGTGACATATGTTCTATAGTCAAGTCACATTGAACCATTGTTCTGTTTTATGAATATGTGATTGTCAAATCGAATAATTTCAGATCATTGGTATTTGATTTTGGCAATAAGTATACATTTCCTACAACTTCTATGAGAACGCACACACTTCACCTTGATTGTGTTAGTGTATCATTATGGCAATTGAAGGGTTACATAATGCAGGGATTTTACTTTAAATTGAGGCCTTTTCCATGATACCACTCTGAACTTGTCAACAGGGAATGGATTATCTTCTATATGGACCTCTGCCATAATTGATGATTGAGCTTCTTGCATACTTAACATCAAATCTACACAGTTATTAGAAAGTTCATGTATACCATAGTCCAAAATGGTTTCAGTCATGTATGAAATTGTAACTTTGCCTTTCATGAGATCGAATACATCAATAAGTCTTATAGCCCAGCATTGATGACTCTCGTATGCACTACATGAGATGCGTTATTTGTTTGTTGAACTGATGTTTACATTTTTGTTGATGATTACGCCCCACCTGCATTAATCTATTATGATCTAGAAAATATATTTACATCCTACATATAAACATTAACAGTCATATCTGAGACAATATTGGTTTTGCAATTCAGCTCAGTTTAAATCATTTGGGTTCAAAATTGTATACATGTTTGTTAGACCTGACATCCTGGCTTGGTAGTCGTCCATACATTTTGCCTTCACTCCTCCTGTTTTGCTGAATTTGTTTTTGTTGGCATTTGAATTCTGTGCACTTTACCACTGCTAACACCAGTGCTAAAGTGCATGTGTTCTCTCCCTAAAACATGATTAAATTGGACTAAATCTAAATGGCACATTTAAATTACCTGTAAGTCCCTAGCCCATTGTTACCACATTCACTCAGGACCTGTAAATTAAATTCTATAAGTGAGCCTGCAGCACTCATTGTGCCACCCTCTAAAGTAGCCTTTTGAAACATATGTCAGGTCTGCCACTGTACTCTGTAGTGCAGTTTTAAAATGCCATTTCGACCTGGCGAAATAAACCCGTTGTCAGGACTAAACTGTTCTTTTTTTTTAATACACATAAGTCACCCTTAGAGTAGGCCCTATATGCTTATAGGGCAGGATGCCTTGTATTTGAAAAGTAGGAAGTGTGCTAATGTCTTATATGTCCTGGCAGTAAAAACCTCCTTAAGTCGTTTTCATTGCTGTAAGGCCTATCGCTCCCATTGACTAACACTGGTTTTCTTTACTACACTTAATATGTGATACTTGGTGATGGGGGGGGGGTAGAAATATTGTGTTCACACTGAAATTAATAGTAATTTTACATCTTCTTAATAAAGCCTGATTTGTAGTCACAACCCTGAAAATGCCACTTTTTCTTGTCCTAACCATTTTTGCCTTCTGTCAGTGTCTTTGGTCACATCACTGTGAATAGTTCTTCTTTTGGGGCTCTTGTGTTCCTTCGACACAGTGACAAAAAGGGGCCTAGGTGTGGACAGGATGAACAATCCTGTCAGGGTGGCTGGGGCAGAGCTGTGCATTGCTCCATTTACATTTCAAGGGGCTTGCCTCCAGCACACACAAAGGAATATGACACTAGTCTTTTGTCACCACAGGCTTCTTGGAGACTTGACAGGGGAAGGGAAGAGCTTTCTAGAGCCAGATGTGGGCATAGTATAGGAAATTCCCCTACTTCAAAGACTGGCGGCGGGGTATAAATATTGGACCTCCAGTGATACTCTTCAGTACCCTTGTGCACATGTGGACAGTACAGAAGAAGGACTGCCTTGCCCTCCAGTGGACAACACTGGTGCTACCAGAGAACTACCCTGCTGCTTGAGAAGGAAGCAGAGACCTGCTCACTTCATGCCAGGCTCCCTAAGTGACTGAAAGTGTCATTTGGCTGACCTCCTGTCTGAGCTACAGGGACCCAACAAGGACCAGATACCTCCCTGCAACTGCTTACCTGAAACTGTCCCTGCCTGAGCCCTGTTGGCCTCTGCTGGAGTGAAATCCTGATCCCCAAGAGGTGCCTCCCCAGGTCCGAGACCCTTAGCTGGCATCAACTGTGCTCCTCCAGTGAAAGAAGGTGAGATCCTGAAGTTTTGCACTCTTCGTAAATGCAAACGGGCCATTTAGCACTGAGACTTTACCACCAGTGACAATCTTCAGTTCAAAGCTCTGGTGTAACTGACTCTTCAAGCAACAGCAACTCCCAGGGATGACCAGCAAGAGCGAGATAGGCAATTTGTGCTACAGAAATGACAGCCTGCATTGACTGCCAATGCGAAGTTCCAGCAATGACTGCCCACGACACCCGACTGTCTCTTTATGCGACAGCAAAGGCAGCCTGTACTGCCTGGCTTGATCATCGCCCTACAGTGATGACCATTCGCAACACTCTCCCTGCTTCTTGCAGCCTCCTCCACCATGAATAGAACTCTTCACCCTGGACTTTGAAAAGGTAACATTTGCAGTGAAGCTGACCTGATCTCCCTTTCCAGCCCACGATCCTATTGTGGTCTATGGGAATCATTGCAAGTCTGGCGGGACTCATGGTGGTGGTCGGACTGAGGACAACATTATAACCGTGGAGGTTGCACCGCAGTCAGACCGCCAGCACCACCAGGGGGACCCAGCACCATTGCTTTGCAGACAGCGAACATTGTGATGGGTGCTAATGCACCCTGCGCACTTCAGCATTGCCACCAGCTCTGTTATGAGCTGGAGACAATGTTGTACGCTGTTTCCCACCCACTGACCAGCAGGAAACTCGTAAAGGCAGACGGAATCATAATGAGACCCTATGTCTACCTAAAACTTTGTAATTGCATAGCTCTGGCTCCACTGATTGCAGTTTTGTAATTGTGGTATACATTATTCAAATTTTCTTGGGTTTTCTAAAAAAAAAAAACGAGTTTGAGATTTTGCTTGTGCTGTGTTTTCATGTTATAACTGTTTGTGTGCTGCATAAGTACTTTACACATTGCCTATAAGTTAAGCCTGACTACTTTTGTTCCAAAGCTACCAGAGGGTTAAGCACAGATTAATGTAGTGACTTTTGTAGTTTGCTCTGACAAGAATTATTGGTTTTCCACCCCTCTCAATTCCTTTTCATGCAATGTTCACAATGTGGTTCCTGTAAGTTTAGAATGAAAAGGACACTCTATGCAACTGCCAACTGACACAACATTATTGGCCTTCTATAAAGAAGATTTGTTTCCATGCCACCACATGGGTATCACACTATTGTTCCAGCTATGTTTAACGTCTGCAGTCTAGTTGTTTTTCCACCTGCACTAGAATAAATAAAGCAATACCATGCCTCAATTAATTCATGTAAAAACACACACAAAGTTGCATATGACTGGGTCCAAACTAGGGTGGCATGGAGAGCATAAGAACGATGGATTAAACTCCGATCTGTGACTGGAAGTGAGTGTATGGGAAAGATTCAGCACTCCGTCCATCATCCTTTTGTGTTGCTTTAAGGGTGCGGTGCCATTGCTTCAGCAAGCACAGAGGTGCTTTAACAGCAGATCTGTGCTTGCTGAAGCATTTAATCTATGTTCCATGCATGCGTGCAGGGTACGGAGATGAAAGCTCCACTAGTTGACAGCAGGAACTGCTTTACGAAATTTAGCAAAAAAAAAAGTGCCCAGTGATTCTTGTTGCATATGGAAAGTTTTGGGGTGATCCATAAAGTGGGGGCTGAGAAAAAAGGGGGGTAAAAAAAGAAGCGTTTCCCATGTTAATCCCTAAAGGACCTTTAGACATGACTACAGCCCGAACCACTGGACGGAATTTCACCAAATTTGGCAGAAAGATAACTTTTGATATGCAGATTGTGCTTTCACTTATTTGGTGTAAATCCATTCAGTAGTTTTGGAGATATTAAAGGAAAATACATTTGTATATCTAGGGCCATGGATCCTTTGCAATGATTTGCATCCTGAGTCCCAGTAAAAAAGGCGAAAAACAGGAAAAGGGACCAGGGTACTGAAATACTTATGCAGTGGGGAGAGCAATATATATATTTTAAATCTTCTTTAAGATCTGCAGAGCCCTCGTAGTAATGCAAACATAGATGGGTGAAGCTCTACGGTTTCTGTCCCAATCACGTGATCAGAATGAATCTGCGGTTCCGATTTCTGTGGATTTGTGAAATTATAAAAACAAAAATTAGGTATATAGGAACCATTGGTTATGAATTTGAGATAAGCCTGCACATATTTCCAAGGTCCAAACGCGTGCTGTATATTTAGTTTTTAATTAATAAGTCATTTAACAATTTTCATGGAATTGTGAATCTGCAACTCAATGTCAGAAGAGTATTCTACTACTTGATTGGATAGTTTTGAACCAGACCCAATTTTGAGTAGAGTGCTACACCACCACGTGCAGCAGGAGAAGCTATTCCTCTTGAAGAAGAAAATTAATGCCTGCCTTCATCACAAAAAGAGAGCGTTGTACGGCAGTTCTTCACAATACCGAGTGGAGAAGAAAAAGTTACATCCAAAATTGTAAAGTGCAACTTGTGTGGCAAAGAATTGTCTTGTGGCACAGCCACCGGACATCTAGTACGTGGAACCATATGTGTGCACAATCCCCAGACGTGCATATCTACGAATGATGATAGACAGAGAAGGAAGAGATTTGACTACTGAACCTGGCTCATCTTCACCTGGCCATGTCCCTCCTGCTACCGTCACTATTGAAGCCACATGCAGCAAATTAGGTTGAATGGTAACATCTGCATTATTTTTGTAAAAGTTAAAGATGTGAGTGATTTTTTTTCCGCAGATAAAGAAGCACTGTTGCTAATTTATTTACACAATTTTATTGATTGAAGTGCCTGTAATATAGCACAGTTGTGCTTTGAAAATGCTAAACTTTTGCATTTAGGTTGATCCAAAAATCTTGATACGTTTTTTGAAAATAAAATTAAAATTAAAAAATTAAAATGTTTTTTAAAAAACAGCTCTTGTTAGAACCACCATTGAATTAAACAAAGAGCTGTGTTTGAATCTTTGTTATCATTTTGTTTTTTTTTCTGTACATGGTGTTTGGTAAATAAAGAATTGCATGTGTCTTAGTATATGCATTAATCTGCATCAGCATGTGTTAGTGTGTATATGAGTAACTGTGTGAGTGAGTGAGTGAGTGAATGCATTAATGTGTGCCTTTGAGAGGTAGTTTATGTTACAGTGTATACCTGGATGTGTCAGTGTTTGCATGAGAGTGTTAATTAAACATCCAGACAGTATTAATGTTTTCCTTAAGACGATCTTTGTCCTGATTTATATATTGTGATATGTCTTTGCAATTTAGTGCCATTTTGGTTGTTTCCTTGCAAGAGTAGACAGATTTCAAGATTTGGAATCCCTTATGAATACATCAGCCTTGGTAGGCCGCATGATGAGTTCACTTGTTGTATTAAAAGTCCTACAAGTGTAGTTTTCCAATTTTCCAGTATAAAACCTCCTTAGAACTTTCGTTCAAGGAACAGAAGGTAAGAATTTGGTAATTTGTAGGGTAATCTCTGTTTAAATGTAAGTTTGCTATCATTGCACTCTGTCTATCCAGTTGTATTCTTCATGTAGATGGTGTAACATCCATATGTAACATTACTCCTTACGATCATGCTGCCATGGGTAACTTAGGGCCTCATTACAACATTGGCGGGCGGCTACCGCCGCCCGCCAAGCTGTAACCGCCGGGCGGGCGTCAATACAGGCGCACTCCCGCGGTGCCCATTTGGACATCCCCGCTGGGCCAGCGGACGGAAACCAAGTTTCCGCCCGCCGGCCCAGCGGGGATGCGGGCCGCAACATGGGAGCCGGCTCCAAATGGAGCCGGCGGTGTTGCGGCCGTGCGACGGGTGCAGTTGCACCCGTCACGCTTTTCACTGTCTCCTGTGCAGACAGTGAAAAGCCACATGGGGCCTTGTCAGGGGGCCTCTGCACAGCCCATGCCAGTGGCATGGGCAGTGCAGTGGCCCCCAGGGGCCCCACGACTCCCTATACCGCCAGCCTCTTCCTGGCGGTGCAAACCGCCAGAAACAGGCTGGCGGTAGGGGAGTCATAATCCCCAGGGCAGCACTGCTTGCAGCGCTGCCCTGGTGGATTATCACCGCCGGGGCTAAAATGGCGGTATACCGCCGGCCCCGGCGATGCAACCGCGGTGCTACCGCCGCGGTCCAAATACGCCGGGAGGCACCGCCAGCCTGTTGGCGGTGCTCCCGTCATTTTGGCCCTGGCGGTCTAAGACCGCCAGGGTCATAATGACCCCCTTAGTCTAAATAGTCCCTCAATAGATACCATCTCTTCTCCTAAAATGCCTAGTGGGATCATAACAAATTATTGCACATCTTCTTGAGTGTTTTGAGTGAAGTGTACTGATCCAGTGCACAGAACTGCAAGATCTCTAATTGAAGATGTAGAATATATTTTTGCACTATCACTGCACAACTGTTCTAACAAGCTAAATAGTGCAGAGCTTAATCTTTTATATCTTTTCTGTTTAATGTCATTGATCAGAGTAGGTAAGAGAATAGTGCATTGATAGCTACATGGCATCACAGTTGACTCCAAAGATGTTTGACAACTGGTAACCAACAATTTTACCAGCTCTTTTAGTATTCTTTTTCTCCAATACGTCTTTCTTCTCATTTTTCTTTTTTTTCCTCATGAACATCAGTCTCATTCTTTGAAATCTTTTGCTCTGGTAAGATTGTGGGCTTTTTGTAAACTGGGCTCTGTCCTGGATATGGAGCACACAGGCCTTTCAAACTATTCTGATCTAGCACACAAGTAGAATCAGCATTTCATTTACTCTCATCAATCAGATACAAATCAGTCAAAGTTCTAACCCGAGACAATGATACAGAAGACGCACTTCCTTGAATACAATGCTGCTAATATTAATAAATGCTATATTGACACTGAAACCTTGAGACTTATGTATTGTTACAGCATATGCTAAAGATATTCGAAACTGCTTTCTGCGAACATAAAAGTCTTTTACAAGTAAGAAACGTGCAACAGATCTTGCTATCTCTTTTACACCTTCAAGATCATCAAATTGAATTGCTAGACATTGAACCTTACTTTTGTTTGGATACAAAATGAGATTAATTATTTTACCCATAGCTCCATTAATAAATCCTTCTTCAAAGTTTAAAATACACTGCAAAATCACCCTACAGTTCTTACAAACACATAAACATGCTTCTAACCCTCAGTTTTGGAAACACACTTTTCCAAAGAGTTGAGCTTCAATTGTAGTTTTTCACTCAACAGTATTGTCACTCCTTCGTGTTCAATTTTATCAATTGATATTAATTCCAATGTTTGTCCTTTCTCCACTTGTAGTAATTCTTCATTGAAAGAGGCATTCCTTAAGAGTAGGCATTAGACACACAATCGATTTTCCCTCTTGAATGTATTCAAATAATAACAGTGCTTCAGATGTTTTTGAAGCAAATATATTCTTTATAAGTCGGGTTTCTAACAAATGTTTTCCTTCTTTTGACAGTGTTCCTACTCTGAAATCATTTAGAATATTTCCATATTGCAAATCAGATGCTTGACCCATGTTTCTAATTAGTTCTTTGTAGTGAAAATTCAAGAATTAGGAGTTTCTTCATGTATAAGTGCATTAAATACAGGCTGTCCTTTAACTGGAGTAAGTTGTAACAAATCTCTAATAACAATTACATGTTTTTCACCAAAAAGGACACCATACTCTGTCTTCAATATCTGTCGCATTCCTCTATGTACAAAGGCGAGCATTACATTTGAGACCATGCTCACCTCATCAATGATTAAAAGTTTCAAGTTCTTCAAAACTCAAGAAACTTTATGACAAGTTTCTCCAGATAACGTTTGGTATTTCAGTTTATTATTGTTTTCAACAGACAGCATGAGTAGACGAAGTAAGGTAATTCCTTTGATGTTGTGCTCAGACAATCCAGTAGGTGATGTTATTACACACAATAAAATACAATTTGTAGTCCTCTGTAAATAGGTGGTCAAAACTTGTATTACAAAACATTTTCCAGTTTCAGCATGTCCATTGACATACAAAAGAGTTGATTTAAAGTTTGAACATTTACATTTCTGTTTTTCTTGAAGGAATCTATGCTCTATTTTTTCTTTGACTTCTATGTTTATTTCTTTCTGCTCATTATTGAGTTGTTCCACTGTTTCTTCCAAGTTAACATTTTCTACTCTTGCTTGTTACACTGCTGTTTCCACTTCATTTATCACTGTGGCAGCTTCATTTGAACCTTCCGTTGCTACATCATTTGCAATTGTTTCTTCTCACTGAATTCCTTTATTTAACATTTTCAGGTAGTTAGGACATATTGAACACTGAATACTGTCTTTTACAGCATTGAAAGAGTCTTGATAGTAGTCATATTGTCCAAGTAACTCTGTTTCAGATTGCCAAGGTTTAAATAGTTGGAGAAGTACCAAGTAGAATTCTTTTTTTTCTCAGCAGTTTGACAAGTATGTTTTCTATGGTTGATTACGTTACCATGCCAAATTAGACAACCATCACAACCAGTGACACCATATCTCCCTTCATCAATGTTTTTCAACACATTATTTCTATAGCTATAGTGTTGCAGTATTTCGTAAACACACATTTTCAAGGTGTGGATTTCTTCTTGGATAGTAAGTATCCAGTACATTTGTTTTTAGTATAGCTGTACTCTCTGCATCAAATTCTGCTTAGTACTGAATTTCTGGGTAAGATTTGAAGGCCCTGCTTTGTGTGTTGACAAGGCCTAGACTAACCCAAACAATTCCTCTAGACTTTGAGAACAAGCTAGCTGAACTCAACCTATCATAGCACTCAAATGAGTTTATCTCTCTGTGAGAGAGCATTTTCAAGCTGAAACTGTATAATTTATCAGGTAGAGATTTTTCTGCAGAAATCTCCTCCCATGATTCCTTCATCTCTGTTTTCTCTGACTTTGTGATGTAACAAGTGACAAAGCGAGCAGCAGCAATGGAAATGTAAGCAAAAAACTGTATGACCATATTTGAGTTCCATAATGTCAGGATGACAGGATTATAATTGTGAATATATTTGGAGGCCTCTGATCTTTTAAGATTAAATGTATTTTTAGTAATTGTCTTGTCAGTGTGTCCCTCACTGCAGTTAAAAAGCTGTTCACTCTTCCCTTGGAGAGGATAGGCCTTTGAAATCCAAAACAACATCTTATTTAAAACTTTCCTTTATATCTGTATCTTTGACGGCAATACTTGTCACATCTTTGTGTTTGTAAAAGTAGAACTTGCTGTCTTAAGGGTTTGTATTATTGTTTTCTGGGATGGTGCATGGAACATACTGTTCTATGAAAGACAGTACAGAGTCATCAGAGTTAGTTCCAAATTTCGGTGTAGCCTTTATCCACAGAGTATGTGTATTTGAAGAGTACCTTTTGCCTGGTATTGTTTTCTCCCCCAAAAAACTGTAACTTCTCATAGAAGACGATTTGTATTATTGCATGTAAAAGCCAACACTGCTTTAAACTTGTGATTGAAATATCTACGTACATTAGCAGGATCCAAAGAGCAATGTTCTTCTGCTGTCTTTAAATGTTGAGTTTGCTTCTCTTAGAAATTCTAGTAAATCTTCCCATGCATACTCTATGGAACTAAGCGTTACAAACCAAATAGGTGGACCTAAGTTGTGGAGCATTCATTTAAGTTCTCCATGACAATGGTACCACAATTAATTAGTCCCATGTTGACATGCTTTCAAATTGATTAAGTTGTACTCCAGATTTTCATCCTTACTTAGTATTTTATCAACAAAATCTCTTGCAGAAAGATTTTGCAGATTAACTCCTGTTTTAACAATATGGTTGACAGCATAAGAGAGTACTGACAAGTCACTGCCAAATAACACATGGAACATACAGGGAATACATTGTCAAAACCTAGGGTCCTCTGAATATAGTCTTCTTGACCTGTATTCAGCTGCTGGTATTTTCCCTCATACCGACTGGAGTTTGTTTCATTTGATAAAGATCAATACATCCCCAATAACGTCTTTTGAATGGAGTGGATGAATATTATGGTTTTCATATATTTCTTCTGATTTCTGCTTATCCACTTTTTCTGTTTGTCCATTAGATTGCAGTACTTCATCTTCAATATAAATTACATCTACAGTAATATCAACATTTTAATCAAAAACATTATTTTCTTTCAAATATATTGCAGCTTTTTTTTTACATTATTCACACCCACTAATTCTTGCCCGATTTTTGTACTTTTAGTGGCAACTTCATTTACTAGAATAATCAGTGGTTCATCTACATCTTTTTCAACACCCACAGTATCAACATTTATTAATCTAGAGGTAAATACAAAACTCTTCCCTCAAGTCCTTTTTGTAGTTCTGAGCTGGCACTTTCCCAGTTTTTGGTTCCATCTGAATGATTGCTTGAAATGGATGGACGGTTTGTATTAAAATTGATTCAGACACATTTAATTCATTAAGGTTCTGTGCCATCAGTATCAATTCTAATCTATTATGAATTACTCTAGTTGGCATTTTATTATCTTCTAATTACAATAGTTACATATTGTTTGCTTTGTGCCTAAATCAAAGCATTCTTCTCCAAATTTATATACACCAAATTCACACTACTTATCAGTTATCTTTTTCAGTTTTAGAAATTACAACTACATTATGAGTTTGATTTTTATAGTGAGTGCGGCAACACGATATACAAACATACTCAGGTTTCTCAGAAGATAGTGCATTTAACTTCTCTGTCTCTTTTCTAAAGTTGTTAATACTAATCTCTGTGTCCAGTTCCTCTACACCTCCAATCACTATCTCTTGATTCTCCCTATTCTTTTCTCCAGGGCCAAAGAAATGGAACTGAATCCCTTCATAAACTTTCTCAACCTCTGCCACAGTACCATGTAAGAGAGCTCTATTCAAATCTCCTAAACATATATCTGGAATTTTCACATAATAACGTGTCCTTACCAAATTTCACATTTTTGAATGATGCACAGCTAACCTTCTAAAGTGATGAAAAGAGCTTCTGCATACTTTCTTTGAAAGGCATGCCAATGAAATGCCTTGAAAGTTAGTGTATTTTCTAACTTTGCATGGATCTACTCCTTGGAGCATTCTAACATTCAGTTTCAGACTTCTCTATGTAAACTCTCTTAAGAAAGTTTTCAATTTATGATTGATTCCTGACAGATACTATAAATACTACTTCATCTCCACTTGTACAAAGGAACCTGTTTACACCTTCCTTGCAGTACTTCAGAGATCACTTCTTCTACATGCCTAGGAACTATCTCTTCTTTTTCACAGGCGTACCAGTTGTGTCAACTGCATGGACTAATGTATTCCTTTGCAAATAACTCTTTTCATTAAAATACCGTTCTGTACTAGAGGTATGCATCCATTCACCTTTAAATAAGTTGCAAAAATTAGATTTGTTGATAAGACTCTTTCTTAGTGTTCTTTTCCTCATGCACATGGCTATTTTATCTAGTGTCTTCATTCTTTTCAATATTAAGATAACAAGATTCCTCTTCACAATAAATGCTTTGTGGAATATATTCTTAATATGATGATTTTGCTTGATAATAGAACTTCTCCTCTGAAACTTCTTCATCTTGTTCCACACATTTGTAACTATTCTGTTTCGAAATATTTTATTCTTAATTCCTTAAACTGTTCCTATCTGAAAATCTTTGTTTTGCAATTAGATTTCCTAATTCTAATAATAAGCATTTTTCCTCTTTCTCAGTACAGTTCAAGCTTCTATTTTTAATTGATGTCTTCCTTTCATTTTGCATTTTGCAACATATCTTTTCTCAAAAAATGCTCAATACTCTTACCAGTAACTGTTTTCTGTCTCTGGACATTTTCCACCTTATCGTGTTTTTTACTGTCAGTTTTAACCAGGTAATACTATTGTTTCTGTTTTTTTCTTCTGTTTTGTTAGGCATTGCAAACCTTCCTATTTAGATAGTAGTAGCTATCTGGAAAACAAATAAAGTTCTTATATACACAGAAACTGATTTAAAATGAACATTTTCTAATACAAACTTGAGTTGATAGCAAATATACACATGTACACTATACCAATATGTTCGTGTGTGTCTCAGTGTATGCATCAGTGTGTTCCTCAGTGAGTCAGTGAATGCATGACTTAGTTCTGAGTGTGTTAGTCTACATATGACTGTGTGTCTGCTTGTCTCAGTACATGCATGAGTGTGAGCCTGTAGGTATTAGTGTGTTCTTGGGAGTGCCAAAGTATCCATCAATGTGGTCTAATATGTCTCTCTGTATGCATGTGTATGTCTCAGTGTCTCAGTATATGCATCAGTGTGAGTGTGGGTGTGTCAGAGTATACAGTAGTGTGGGCCTGGGTGGCTCAGTGTGTACACCAGTGTGTTCCTGGGTGTGTCAGTGTGTGCATGTGTGTACCTACCTATGTCAATGTGTGCACTAGTGTGTGACTAGGTGTGTAAATGTATGCATGAGTGTGTGCCTGAGTGTGTCTGTGTATGCATTAGGGGGTGCCTGTGTATATCAGTGTATGAATCAGTGTGTGATAGACTATGGCAGTGTAGATATCACTGAATGCTTGGGTGTCTCAGTGTATGCATCAGCGTATGTCTGGGTGTGGAACTGTATACATCTCTATGCTCCTACTTGTATCAGAGCATGTATCCATTTGACCCTGGGTGACTGAATATATGCATCAGTGGATATATGACTGTCTCTGTGAATGCATCAGTATGCATATATGCATATCGGTGTTTCCATTGCATGCACTAGTGTCTACCTGGGTGTGTCAGTGCATGCATGATTGCATTCCTTGGTGTGTCAGTATATGTTTGAGAGTATGTCTGCATGTGTCAGGATGTACATCAGTGTGTTCCTCAGTGTCTCAGTATATAGATGAGAGTGTGTCTTTCTGTCCCATTGTATACATTACTATGTGCCTCGCCGTCTCAGTGTATAGATGACTATGGCCCTAATTATGAGTTTGGTGGTTGTAAAAGGCTGCCCGCCAAACTCCTGGGGTCGGGTTACCACCTATGTGGCAGCCCAGCCCCTATTATGAGTTTCCCACTGGTCCAGCGGGCAGAAACACAGTTTCCTCCTGCTGGCCCAGTGGGAAACGCACAAAAACAATGACAATGCTGTTGTGCATTGGGTGCATCAGCACCAATTGCGCAAATCACTGTCTGCCAGGGGCGACCCCACACTGCCCATGCCAAGTGCAACTGCCATGTAAACACTGTCAGAGAGAGGGGTCGTAATTCCCAGGGCAGCACAGCTGCTTGCAGCCCTGCCCTGGAGAATTAAGACAGCCGGCACCACCAGGCCAGCAGAAACATGACAGTGCCGGCCATCTGATTGTGGCGTGTTCGCCACGGTCATAATATTGCATTTGGACCGCTGCTTTTGTCGGCATTCGGGCCACAAGGATGGCGGTCTGAAGACCGCCAGCCTCGTAATGAGGGCCTATGTCCTATGTGTTGGAGTGTATTCATTAATGTGCACCTGGGTGTCTAAGTCAATGCATTAGTGAACACCTGGGTGTCTCAATGCATGCATTAGTGTGTGCCAGGGTGTTACAGTTTATGTGTTAGGGTGTGCCTGGGTCTCTTAGTGCATGCATCGGTCTGTGCCTGGGTGTGTCAGTGTATCCATTGGTATGTGCTTTGGTGTGTGGCTTGCTGTGTTAGTGTCTGACTTGGTGCATGTAGAAGTGGCATGTAGAAGTGGCTCTGTCAGTGTTTCACTAGATATGTGACTGACACTTTCCTTTTGTTTTTAGCTATGTAACTCTCTGAGGCTGCTTGCATAACTGTACATGGGGGGGTCCAAGCTAACATCTTAGTCAGTGAAACTCAGAAGAACCTGTTTTATGTTCTGACTGTACACTTTCATTATTAGCTATATGACTGCTGTATCTCTACTAGACTACTTATATAACTGTGCATAGGGGTGTGGAAGCTAACATCTTAGTCAGTGAAACTCAGAAGAACTCCTAATAAGAAAACACTCCTTTCTATGGCCTACATGCATCTTACTTAAAGGTTCAGTTATTTGTGGAAAATTGGGTATATAAACTTTATCAAACAGATTTTCTAATTTCATGTCATGTCAAGTTAAGAGTAAAACTGTGTACCTAGGCTCCTTATTAGCAGCCCAAACAATATTTAAAAAAGAACTAATGTACTTTTCAGGCTATACTATGATTGTAGAGAACTACAAATTGCATTCTCTGTATTAGCTGCTAAACAGCTCCCATAGCACAACATATATATTTACTGTCTCCATATGTACATGAATGTGTAAGTGGCTGCTTATGTTTATTCCTTACTATGAGTTGGCCTTTATTCTCCTATAATTATGTACATGATTAACAGTATAGATTAGATACTGCATATGTAACTTGACATGGCGAGTGAATGTTTAAAACAGTAAAATGTAATAGAACTTTTTTTATGTTTTATGCACACAGCAACCTTCTGTATAGCTTACATGTGGTACACTTCAGTTATTTCTCTGTACAAATAATAGTGAAACAATCTCTATCTAATATAAATACATATGTCATTCTCTCTATGTGTTCAAAATTGTAAATATAAATGTCCATATCAGTATACACATACACATTTAAGTTTTTACAACATAGCTCAGGGGTCAGTTTAGTATACTGAAAGAAAACACAAAAACTCACCAATTTTTTTTTTAATTCCAACTAAATCCTTTAGTCATTTATTAGATGACTTCTCTACATTTTTTACATCAATCACATATCTACTATTTATATTTGTTATGGCATTTCATCAACAAGCTGCTCAGTTTCATACACCTACTATACATCCATTACTTTACTAATACTTAGTAAAATGAATAGCATTCTACTAGACATACCTGATAATTTTGCTTCTTGAAGTGTATGTCTGTGTTTCAGTATCAGATAGAATTTCTTCTCACTGACAATTTTTCAAAAACCAACCATAAGATTGGTAATCCACTCTCACAGAAAGGAACCATTAGAAGCAACCTTTTAAAATTTGCTTTCAAGTTTACTGAATCAAAATCCCTATTTCATGTTAAATTTATGTTCTACCACTAATAACTGGCCTCTATAGTCAAACCTTTCCAACACTCCCCAAAAGATAGCCCAATTCGGTGGGAGTTTTCACCAGATCCGCACATCCATCTGTGGCGCTTAGCGCGTCCCCCATGTAAGTCCGCAGGTGGATCTGCAGATCCACTGGGATTTTGGAAATGATTTTTGCAACATGTTAAAAGACACAAACCTATATGCATGCCTTTTTTCAGAGAAAAACAAACATCAACACCAAGTAATCATTTCACTCATTATTTCTTCTACATTTGCAAAAATGAAGTCACAGTCTAGCCGTTTTCTATTCCCTTCCCCCTCATGCTCTTGTAGCTGTGTTGCCATTCTAACACAATCTGCAACATTCTGCTGCAGCAGGTCGCAAGGTAATAACAGTTTCTGAGTAGAGCATGGCTACTTTTAAACCATCTTAAGCAGGTCTGGTTCAAGCTTTCACAATAAACAAATCACAGGTGTCTGGATTTCCAATTTGTCTACAGCCAATCCAACATTTACTTACAATTCATATACCCTCACTAACTATCTCTACCAAGAAACATATCTACAGAAGCCAATCAAATATGTGTTTTCAGATTCTACCTTCTATCCTCCAGTTCAAGTGAATTTCATTTCAAACCTGACTCACTCATTTGCAGCCTTCTCTTGGGTGCTACTCCAGATTACCTCCAAGATGCTCAGAGTGTGGATTGTGGGACACAGTTTGTGTTTTGGGCCAGAGAGAGTACAAATAAAAATGGTATTGACAGGAACCTAGGTGTTGGAAAATGGGTTATTGGTAGGGCAGGTAGGTACCTACACCTAGCAACAAGCCACAAACCTCCACAAAAGTACAGTTAGGTCTCAGTAAATTAATCCCAGCTCTACCCTTGGTAGCTTGGCATCGAGCGTCAAGGCTTAACTTAGGAGACAAAGTGTAAAGCATTCAAATATCACACAACAGTAATTAAATAAAACACAGGAAACAGTTTAAAAATCCAAAACCAATTTATAAAAATAGCTTATATTTTTATCTTTAAAATGACACAAAAACGATTAAAATCGGTTCAGGGGAACCGGAGATATGAATTTTTAAAGTATTATTATTTTCTAGCGCTTAGAAACAAAAAGCGCCAATCGGGTCATCTGGTTGCACCAGGACCGGGGCAAAGTCAAACTTTCAGGCCGACCGCGATGGAGCCCTGCTCGGCTACAGGTCGCGGGAGGCCTCGGTTAAAAAGTTACCTTCTGACTTAGTCTTTATTTTGAAGTTTTTCTTCACCGGGACGAACCTGCCAGTTGGATCCGACCTCCTGGAGCCCTTGTCCGGATACGCGAAGTCGGTTTCCTCGGTGGTGATTTTTACCTTCGGACTTAGTCGTTTTTTCGAGATGAAAATCCTTCGACCGGGGTAAACCTGGATCTTGATCCGACGTCCGTGGAGCCCTTCTCGGATACGATGGCTGGAAGGTCCCGGTCAACTTTTTACGTTCGGACTTAGTCTCTTTTTTGGATGTTTTTCTTTACCGGGACGAACCACGAAGTCAGGCCGGGTCGCGGTTGAGGCAAGCCGGCTAGAATTTCCGCGTCGGGTCGGTCACTTTATGGAGCTTTTTTCCAAAATTTCTCCAATCTTTTCCAAACTTCTGGGGCTTCACCCAGATGTTCTTTTAAGGTTCTTTTGGGGTCCACAGCTCACCCCAAGGGTCCAGAAGTTCTGTGATGGTCCTTGGGAAGTGCGGACTTCAACTCCCAGAATGCACCTGGCGCAAACTCCTTTTTGGCCACTGGACAGTGGTCAGCTGGTCACTTTTTCAGGAGTTGGTGCAGGGGACTCTGGTTAGCAATTTTTCACCTGTAGCAAACAGGGAGTCCCTCCTTGAACCAGTGGAAGCCAGGCAAAGTCCTTCTTGTGGTGAAGCCCAAGTGTGCAGCTGGTGCAGTCTTTCTGAGTGCAGGGTCCAGGTGCAGGCCAGGGGTCCAGCAGGGCAGTCCTTCTTCTCCTTGTAGTTCTTTCTTCTTGAAATTTGGTGGGGATCTGAGGCGTGGGTGCAGGTCTGCCAGTTTTATCCTTGCTCCTGGGTGAAAAGCAGGGGGGCCCTGGTTCTCCAATCAGGGACAGGGTCGTCCCCCTGTGATGACCACTTCCTGGGAAGTGTGGCAAAAATCCATCCCAGAAGGCAACAGTCTCTAAAAATCCAAAATGGATGAATCTGATTTTTGGAGGAGAGATCTGGCTGAGCCCACCCACTGGTGTGGCTAAAAATCATAAACACACCCCTCTCCTGCCCTCTCCTAATCTAATCAAGGGGGCACCTAATTGTCTGGGGTTGCAGGATGTGGGGGTGTTGCTGGGTGCTCCAGATGTCCTTCTCTGCCTTTGAAGACCAGTTTGGCAGCCCTCCCCCTTCCTGCCTCACCATCTGCTGAGGGGAGATTCTCTCCCCCAAGCACATTCCTTTGTGTGAAGCCAGGCCACTTCACACCTCATTAAAGTGGCCTGGCAGAAGCTGCTGCAGGCTGGCCAATCAGAGCACAGCAGCAAAAACAATGCAGAGCTGAAATTGGCAACTTTTTAGGTAAAGTCTAAACTTTTTACCTGCACTAGTTATATTAAATCCAACAACTGGAAGTTGTGGGATTTATTATAACAATCAATTTGATACCAAATTCTTGGTATGTAACATTTAAGGAGACTTTAAAATTTAAAATAAAGTCTGCCCATTCTAGCCTATGAAGGCCATTTACTTCAATGAGGGAAAAACGAATTTGGCTGTTTTTACCTCACCAGGGCTTATAAATCTATTTTTATAAAGTCCCTGCTTATAGTTACATGGCACCCAGCCCTAGGGGCACATAGGGCACACCTTAGGGGTGACTTATATGTAAAAATAAGGTAGTTTAAGACTTTGGAAGTACCTTTAATTCCAAAGTCGAATTTGCATATAACTTTAATTTAAAAGCAGCCAGCAAGGCAGGCTTGCTTTTAAAATGACACTGGGCACCTCAGCAATGCACCTAGGTGTGCACCACCTATGCTGTGGTCCCTAAACCAACATGCCCTACCATATACTAGGGACTTATAGGTAGGTTTACTTAGCCAATTATAATTAGCCTAATTTGCATATCCATTTTACACAGAGCACAGGCCCTGGGACTGGTTAGCAGTACCCAGGGCACCATCAGAGTCAGGAAAACACCAGCATAAAGTGGAAAATGGGGGCAAAAAGTTATGGGGCCTCTGCAATCAGCCCCAGTTTCTCACACAACCCCCCCCAGCCCACACGCCCAGGAGACTCAGCCCAACCCTGGGAGAGTCTTCCTGGCTTGTTAGGCGAGGAAGACAGTGAAGAAAACTGGCTGTCCCCTTGCAGGGCCTACTCTGCCTTACATCCCCCTGTCAGGGTCACTCCCTCTGGGAAGTGAAGCCATCCCAACAGTAAAAGGACCCAACTCAAACTGAAACTTCCCTCTAGGGGGGTCTTCCTCCTCTCTCTCTGCCAACTTGGGTAGTGAGGTGCCCACCTCCCCTACTCCAAACTTTGCTAGGGCAACACCTAGCTTACCCAAAGAGGTCACCCAACACTTGAGCAACCCCACCATGACCAATAGGGTCAGGGGGCCTACTTTGCTATTGGCTCTGGGGTCTGCCTCCCAGGCCAAGTACAGTGCTGCCAGGAAGGCTAGCACCCAGCAGAGGCTACTGACAGCTGTCAGTACCCAGAACCACACCCTAAGCTCTCCACTGACAGGTGGCTGAGCTGCTTTAGGGGCATCTTTGGGGTCCTGGCACCCCTCTTGCTGTCTAGAGTGGGGGGCTACCACCTCCTGTGGCAGACACCCTCCTTCCACTCTCCCTTCTGTCAGTGCAGGGGCAACACCTTGCATCTGGACAGCTGCCTGACTACTCAGGACTTCCTTGGGGTCAGGTGAGGCCTCACCAGTGCCAACTCTGGGCTCCCCCCCTACTGGGGCAGAAGGCCTTTGGCTCCCTGGAACTCTCTTTAAGAGTGGCCTACCCTTCCTTTTCTTCTTTCCTTTTCTTGGGGACCCCTGTCTCCTAACTGTAGGGACTGACTCCCCAGGACTTTGGGTTGGGGGGGCGCCCTGGGCGACCACCCCATCTGTGACCAGACTCACCTCTGGGAGGTCATTGCCCAGGATACAATCTAGGGGAAGGTCAGCACTGACTACCACCCTAATCCAGTCAAGGATACCCTCCCTCTCTAGGGGCACTATGGCTACAGGTTTGGAGGTGACCTCCCCTGTGGCTATCCTGACTTTCTTTGTCTTTCCTGGGACATACATGTCTGGGGTCACTAACCGGTCACTCACTACAGTGTGACTGGCACAGGTGTCTCTCAGGCCAGTGGTAGGGATCCCATTCACTTTAATGTGGTGGAAGTGCCTACTCCCACCCTCAGGGATCACCAGCTTACCATCTGGTCCTGTCTCCCAGCACAATGCTAGGAGGATTTCATCATCTGAGGAATCCTCCTCTATGGCTACACTGGACAGCCCAGTGCTAACCACCTTCTTTGGACAGGCTGCATCTCCTCTGAAGTGACCTGTCTGCTGACAGTCAAAGCAAGCCCTACTGTCCAAGAGCTTTTTTAACCCTGGGTCTCCCTGTCTCTGCATGTCAGATTGGGAGTGGGATTTACTCTCCTCCTTCTTAGGGTTCTGGGGTACAGAGGGAGTCTCTGTGGTGGGCTTACCACCTCCCTCCTTAGGTTTTTGGGGACCTGTCCCCCCCTTCTTGGAGTCTCCCCCCTGGGACTTGACAACCACCCTGGTTCTCAACCACTCATCAGCTGCCTCCCCTAGCTCTCTAGGGTTGGTCAGCTTAGAGTCCACTAGATGCTGGCGTAACCTTTCTTGGATACAATTGGTCAAGATGTGCTCTCTCATGATCAGATTGTATAACCCCTCATAAGTATTTACTTTGTTGCCAATAATCCAGCCCTCTAGTGCCTTTAGTGAGGTGTCCACAAAGTCAACCCAAGACTGGGTACTGACCTTCTGGGTGTCCCTGAACTTCATTCTATATTGCTCTGGGGTCAGACCAAACTTCTTGACTAAGCACCTCTTCATACTAGGGTATGAATCTGCCTCCTCCCCCCTTAAGGTCAGAAGCCTATCCCTCCCTGAGTTGGGGACCAACTCCCACAAAAGGGAACCCCAGTATTGAGGCTTAACCCTTCTCATTTGGAGTGCCCTCTCAAAGGCCCCTAGCCACTTATCTATGTCATCCCCCTCTACATAAGCAGGAACCACCCCCTTGGGTAATCTGGGGCAAACTCCCCCACCCATGGACACCTCAGCTTCTTTATCGCTGCTTCCATCTCTTTTTTCTTTGTATGCCCACTTTTTCTTCTCTAGGGCCAGCTTCTCTGCTTCCAAAGCTATGTAGGCTAGCTGGGCTTCCAGCTCTCTTTCCCTGATGGATGGGTTCTCTCCTCCTGAAAGGACCCTCTTCCTACCACTAGCTTTGGGTCTGCCCCTAGTGACTGTATCCAGTGAGGACCGTTCCTCCTCTTCCTCACTTGGGGTCTGATGCCTTCCCTCCCCTGAGTGGTTAGAGTTAGCATCTTCCTCTTTTTCTTCCTCCTCTGGAGCTTCCTCTGTGCCTAGCCCTTGGGCCTCAGCCCATGCTGTCAGGGATTTAATCAGGATTTGCTTCCTGAGATCAGTGGTTGCAGGCAACCCTCTCTCAATACACAACCCCCTAAGCTGGACTACTGTCAGTGTGGGTAGGCTAGCCAGATCAAGCTCCATGGTTCCCTAGTTTTGTGTCAACAAAAACTTTTTGCAAAAATTGGTAACAAGAATTTAGAAAAATTACAAAAATTCAATAATTGAAATTAATCCAAATTAATTTAAAAAAAAATTAAAATTAAAAATTCAAAACAATTTTTGCACTAGGACAATTTAAAGGATTTTTAATTTGTTTTATCTAAAACTGTAACGTGATATTGAACACAAGTACAGGATCCCGTCGCTGCTTCCAATTATGTTGGAAAATGGGTTATTGGTAGGGCAGGTAGGTACCTACACCTAGCAACAAGCCACAAACCTCCACAAAAGTACAGTTAGGTCTCAGTAAATTAATCCCAGCTCTACCCTTGGTAGCTTGGCATCGAGCGTCAAGGCTTAACTTAGGAGACAAAGTGTAAAGCATTCAAATATCACACAACAGTAATTAAATAAAACACAGGAAACAGTTTAAAAATCCAAAACCAATTTATAAAAATAGCTTATATTTTTATCTTTAAAATGACACAAAAACGATTAAAATCGGTTCAGGGGAACCGGAGATATGAATTTTTTAAGTATTATTATTTTCTAGCGCTTAGAAACAAAAAGCGCCAATCGGGTCATCTGGGCAAAGTCAAACTTTCAGGCCGACCGCGATGGAGCCCTGCTCGGCTACAGGTCGCGGGAGGCCTCGGTTAAAAAGTTACCTTCTGACTTAGTCTTTATTTTGAAGTTTTTCTTCACCGGGACGAACCTGCCAGTTGGATCCGACCTCCTGGAGCCCTTGTCCGGATACGCGAAGTCGGTTTCCTCGGTGGTGATTTTTACCTTCGGACTTAGTCGTTTTTTCGAGATGAAAATCCTTCGACCGGGGTAAACCTGGATCTTGATCCGACGTCCGTGGAGCCCTTCTCGGATACGATGGCTGGAAGGTCCCGGTCAACTTTTTACGTTCGGACTTAGTCTCTTTTTTGGATGTTTTTCTTTACCGGGACGAACCACGAAGTCAGGCCGGGTCGCGGTTGAGGCAAGCCGGCTAGAATTTCCGCGTCGGGTCGGTCACTTTATGGAGCTTTTTTCCAAAATTTCTCCAATCTTTTCCAAACTTCTGGGGCTTCACCCAGATGTTCTTTTAAGGTTCTTTTGGGGTCCACAGCTCACCCCAAGGGTCCAGAAGTTCTGTGATGGTCCTTGGGAAGTGCGGACTTCAACTCCCAGAATGCACCTGGCGCAAACTCCTTTTTGGCCACTGGACAGTGGTCAGCTGGTCACTTTTTCAGGAGTTGGTGCAGGGGACTCTGGTTAGCAATTTTTCACCTGTAGCAAACAGGGAGTCCCTCCTTGAACCAGTGGAAGCCAGGCAAAGTCCTTCTTGTGGTGAAGCCCAAGTGTGCAGCTGGTGCAGTCTTTCTGAGTGCAGGGTCCAGGTGCAGGCCAGGGGTCCAGCAGGGCAGTCCTTCTTCTCCTTGTAGTTCTTTCTTCTTGAAATTTGGTGGGGATCTGAGGCGTGGGTGCAGGTCTGCCAGTTTTATCCTTGCTCCTGGGTGAAAAGCAGGGGGGCCCTGGTTCTCCAATCAGGGACAGGGTCGTCCCCCTGTGATGACCACTTCCTGGGAAGTGTGGCAAAAATCCATCCCAGAAGGCAACAGTCTCTAAAAATCCAAAATGGATGAATCTGATTTTTGGAGGAGAGATCTGGCTGAGCCCACCCACTGGTGTGGCTAAAAATCATAAACACACCCCTCTCCTGCCCTCTCCTAATCTAATCAAGGGGGCACCTAATTGTCTGGGGTTGCAGGATGTGGGGGTGTTGCTGGGTGCTCCAGATGTCCTTCTCTGCCTTTGAAGACCAGTTTGGCAGCCCTCCCCCTTCCTGCCTCACCATCTGCTGAGGGGAGATTCTCTCCCCCAAGCACATTCCTTTGTGTGAAGCCAGGCCACTTCACACCTCATTAAAGTGGCCTGGCAGAAGCTGCTGCAGGCTGGCCAATCAGAGCACAGCAGCAAAAACAATGCAGAGCTGAAATTGGCAACTTTTTAGGTAAAGTCTAAACTTTTTACCTGCACTAGTTATATTAAATCCAACAACTGGAAGTTGTGGGATTTATTATAACAATCAATTTGATACCAAATTCTTGGTATGTAACATTTAAGGAGACTTTAAAATTTAAAATAAAGTCTGCCCATTCTAGCCTATGAAGGCCATTTACTTCAATGAGGGAAAAACGAATTTGGCTGTTTTTACCTCACCAGGGCTTATAAATCTATTTTTATAAAGTCCCTGCTTATAGTTACATGGCACCCAGCCCTAGGGGCACATAGGGCACACCTTAGGGGTGACTTATATGTAAAAATAAGGTAGTTTAAGACTTTGGAAGTACCTTTAATTCCAAAGTCGAATTTGCATATAACTTTAATTTAAAAGCAGCCAGCAAGGCAGGCTTGCTTTTAAAATGACACTGGGCACCTCAGCAATGCACCTAGGTGTGCACCACCTATGCTGTGGTCCCTAAACCAACATGCCCTACCATATACTAGGGACTTATAGGTAGGTTTACTTAGCCAATTATAATTAGCCTAATTTGCATATCCATTTTACACAGAGCACAGGCCCTGGGACTGGTTAGCAGTACCCAGGGCACCATCAGAGTCAGGAAAACACCAGCATAAAGTGGAAAATGGGGGCAAAAAGTTATGGGGCCTCTGCAATCAGCCCCAGTTTCTCACACTAGGTTTATCTAATATGGAATTTACTTGGACAGATAGGGTTAAAGTGGCATCTATTGCTCCCTTTGGTTGAATCAATTAAGGATTGTCAACATCCAGACGTTATGATTGTGCACTGTGGTGGCAATGACCTAGTACAGGTGTTGGTTTAGAAACCCTAATGAAACATACTTTTGGAAAATTGATGACACTTTTCCCACACACTGCCTTTGTTTTTTCTAACATTTGCCAAAGACAGAAGTGGAACGCGTCAACTCAGTTCTGTCAACAAATAGACAAATCCAGGAAACATGTTAATAAAACTGTTTCTGCATTCCTCAGAGAGCATAACATGGGCTCTAAATACCACAACAACAACCTACCACTTGAAGTCGGTGGCATATCCAGAAATGATGTTGTTCGCATAACAGACAAAGGAATAAGGGTGTTCCTGTATAACTTGAGAGACTGCATCCTGTCATCTGTAGTAATCACCTACACATCATAAACACAAAGGATATTTTCAGAGCCAATCCATTAACCATACACACACATTTATTTATTCTTAAATAGTAAATTTTTTTAAACGTCATTCAGATCTGTGGATCCAACCATGGATCTCAAAACCAAAAAAACTATTTCTAATATTCTCTACACATTTTTTTCAGTATGCCTCATTTTTTTAGATTATGTGGCCTGGTAACTCCTAGCCTGACCCCAAATGCATCAATATCCACATATAAACCCCAGGACCCTTTCTAAATACGACAAACTGCACGTGAAAAGTTTGTCTCTCAGATAATACATGCCAAGACTATATGAGTATTTGTGTAGGAGTATAAGTCTTGGTCTGTGTGTAAAAGTATATGTATGTGGAAGTGACAGTGGGTCTGACTGTGAGTATCTTGATGTAAGAGTGGATGTGTGATCTCCTCTCTGGGTGTGAAAGTGAGTGTGTGACTCTCTCCTTGAGCGTGAGAGTGCGTAGGAGAGTATGTCTGGGTATAAGAGTGGGGGTGTCACTGTCTCTCTGAGTGTGTGAGTGGGTATGAGAGTGTCTACCTGCGTGTACGAGTGTGTGTGAGAGTGTGCCTAGCTGAAAGAGTTTCTGCCTCAATGTGAGAGTGGGGGGTGAGAGTGTCTCTCTGGCTGTAAGAGTGTGTGTGAGACTGTGTCTGTGAGTCTGGGTGTGAGAGTGTCTGTCTGGGTGTGAGACTGGGTGTCAAAGTGTCTGTGGATATGAAAGTGGGTGTAAGAGTTTCTCTCTGTGTTAGTGTGACTGTATCTGTGTGGGTGTGGTGGGTGTGAGAGTAGAAGTGACAGCATTTTTCAGTGTGAGTATATATCTTGCTGTGAGAGTATATAAGTATGTATATATATATATATATATATATATATATATATATATATATATATATATATACAGTTTCTGTAGCAATGTTTTACTTGCCTATAGCTTTGCTGTCGGTTAATGAATCTTCACAAAATCGTCCCAAATAATTTGACCCTCATGTGAGCTGCTGTTTGGAAAGTTTTGGGGTGATCCGTGAAGCTGAGGCTGAGAAAAAGGGGGGGTCCCAAAACACTTTTTCCCAATTCCTTTTTACATAGGGATTTTGAACAGCAATTATGCCCGAATCACTGGACAGAACTACACTGAATTTGTCAGAAAGAAAGCAACCTTTTTGTTTTTGGGATAAATCCATTCAGTAGTGTTTTAGCAATTAAAGAAAAAATGCGTTTGTATTTATAGGGATGCGAAGACTTTGTGAACCCTCCTGATCTGGTGCTGAGATCTGATTGGCTGCCAACACTTCAGCAAGGATGTGTTGGCAGCCATGTTGCGACTCTGCTGAGTCCCAGATAATAATCTAAAAAAAAGAAAAGGGGCCAGGGTAGGGGCACCATGACCCCTTAGCTCTGGTGCTGGGGTAACTATAACTCATGTCCTAAGGTAACTATAACATGCACCCTGACAATGCACTGCTAACTACCCCATAAATTACGGCCCTCATGACATCTTTCATAACATCATTGAAAAAATCTATGTAATATTTGGAGTAAAATGTTTGACGAAAATACTGTGCATGGTGGGGGCGAGAGTTATAGTTACCTTACAGCACAAGTTATAGTTACGTAAGATAACTCTAACTATAACAGGTGAATTTCTATGGTCTTGTATGTTTAAAATGTGAGCCTAACTAAATGTCCCTGTCGCCTTTGATTTTTTTAAGTGAATGACTTTGTTTTTTTCAAATTCTATGTCCTAACTATAACATCCCGGCAACTTTTGTTTTTTTCAGTGAAAAAAAATACACATAGGTTAAAGTCATGTTATAGTTAGGTGTTGGACTGATACGCAACTTAACATTAAAAATGCCAAAAACACTGAAATATGCCAGTTATGGTGTGGTAAACTAACTATAACTTGTGGCCCCATCATGCACTGCTTCACTGCTTTTGTTCATGCTGTGACCAGTCCATGAGTATTGATCAGTCCCTTTTAAAGTGGTCAATCAAAGCATCAATGACCTGCCCGAGCACCTCTCTAAATGCAAATTTCACAAAAGCTCCTTAACAGATTTACACCAAATTAAAAAAAGCATGCTTTCTGAATAGAGGTTTAACCTTTATGTAGATTTTGTGTTATTATATTCAGCTGTTTTTTCTGTACCTGTAGCAGATGTTTCCTATGGTAAATAGGTGAAATCAAAGTTTGAGTCCTCCCTTTTTCGTGGACCCTGTATGATAGATCACCCTGACACTTTCCGGGAAGAAGCTGAAGTGGATGAACTTAGCTTTCAGAAAGTTTTGTGAAGATTTGTTAAACAGTGCCAATGTATTAGCAAAATAAAAAAATGTCCTTCCTGTGGAAACTCTGACCTAACTATAACTACATATATATGTAAATATACACACATATATGTATATAAATGTATATGTACATAGATATATACAGATCAATATACATATGGATGTAGATATATATAGATACATACACATGCACACAGATATATACAGCTATAGATATAGATACAGTAATGTCATCAGTTATGTCATTTAACATGTCATCAGTGATGTAATATGTGAGGTCATTCACAGTGAATGGTGGGGGTAGAAGTAATATTTAGATCAACAACATACGTATTGAGAATGTCTGTGTTTTTTATTTTTAAACATTCGTTTTTGTGTTATTTCAACCCAGCTATAATGCCACTAAAATTTTTATTTTTTTCAATGAATTTTGTAGTTTTTTTTTAACATAACCTAAGAACTTATTACCAACTCTAACTATAATGTCACTTTACTCCTTGTATTTTTTGTGAGTTTCTGAAGTTTTGTTTTACACATAATATAAGCTCATATTATCATACCTATTTATAATACCACTTTAAAATGCTTTTATTTCAGTACATTTCTGTATTTTTTTAATCATATTCAGTGAATTTCCTTTGGAGCATGGTGTTTGGTTATACATAGTGAGGGTTCGTCCACAGAACCTGGCTGAAGACCAACCTTTAAAGGACTGCCAACCTCCCTGTGTACACAGCTTAGAAGATGAAGCGTTGCCTGCTGACCACCTCCAGCAGGCATCTGACTCTCTGCTGACCACAGCCTTTGGCCATTCAGAGCCTGGAATTAGCCACAGGGCTATACCTCAAACCAAACCTTACAACCAGTCCAGCACTGGTGGCCTAATCCCCACAGCGCATGGCCTTCAAACATGTCAGATAGGGTTTGGCAACAGGGCCTGTCATTGCCTCTGGTCAGCATTCACCAAATCCAGGAGGTCAATTCCCCTACTATGTGCTTCCTTCTGCTGGGTTCTGCAGGACTCATGCTATAAGGTAAGGGAAACAGCCTTAACAACGTGGCTCGAGTCACGTTTTGCCTTTACAACACGGCCTGAACCACGAATGCGTCTTTACAACGCATTACTTTACCACTCAAGTCATTACAACGACTTGTCTTAGGGAAAGTGCTGTTGGACTGCTGTTGGACTTTAAGTCCAACACTTTCCCTACTGTGGCGCTGACTGGAGTTGGAATAGTAATTTGGGTGTTGATCTGTTTATCAACTAAAATTACTGCCTGCCAATATGGAGTGCATTTTCTATTTTAATCTATTTTAGTTCCAAAAAAGTATCATAAAGAAGGACATTCTAGTAACTCGTGGTAATTCTCCCGACAATATGCATTGCAAGGTATTAATATTTCTTCTTCTCTAGAAAGAGGCTGCAGTCTCTCAAATCACAATTGGGGTAAGGAGTACTTCCTGATTAACCCTCTGGCCACATGTGATGTTCAAGATCCCTAGATACGACAAACAATGATTATTATATAATTATATGAATTGATATCAAATGCTAGCAAAAGGGCAAAGTGCTTTGTTATTTTTTAATTTTACCAGAGGATTCACTGATCCACTGCGCCTCAGTTAGTAAAAAAAAAATGTTTTTTAGCCCTGGGGAGTTCGTATCCTGGCCCATTTTTTTTTTTTTTTTAACTTTTCTTTTTAGACTGGGCTGAAGCTGTGTCCCAAGATGCCTGACAACACTTCAACATATTTTGTTGTTGAAGTGTTATCAGCCAATCAGATCTCAGCACGAGATCGTTAGGGGTCGCAAATCCTTTGCATCCCTATGTATATACAAATTTGTTTTCCCCATAATTTCTTAAAAAATACTGAACTGAATCACACCAAAACAAAAAAAAAACACTCTTTCTGGACCAGGACTCACCTTCCTGACAAATTGGTGTAATTCCGTCCAGTAGTTTTTGCGCTATCTCTATTTAAAAACCCTATGGAAAAATGAATAGGCAAAACATGCTTTGGGAACCCTCATTTTTCTTGCCCTCCCACCTTTCCTCCCCACCCCCCCCCCACAAGATGGATCACCCCAAAACTTTCTAGGCAGCAGCTGATGAAACTGGGATTTTTGGGACGTTTTGTGAAGATTCGCCAAGCGGTGCCAAAGATATAGGCAGGAAAAAAAATGCTTTTTGTATAGGAACTTATATATATATATATATATAAATGTACTTGGTCCCACAAACACTTTGTGCATAAATATAAATCTGAGTTGCCAATTTGCTTGATACTATATGCTATGTAATGTAGGTATTCACATCCTTCTACAGTACCAGTACAGAGTAAAAGACTAGACCAGCTGTAGGAAGTTTAATAGATTCTCCTGGAGGAGTAGGGGTCATAGTCCAGGACAAAGAAAGCTAGACCATTTGTATCTACTTCACAAAATAAGAAGGTAGGCTGACAGATGAGTTGTTAACTTGTATAAGTTCACCCAAAGGCCTGCAGAGACTATTGTATTGATAATGCTTATATGAGTACTAGTTCCAACAGAGAGAAGTCTGCCTAAGATCAGAGTATTTCTATCACAGCCCAACCCGACCACAAGAACAGGAGTGTGATCACAGAAACATTTGTCCATGTGGTAGACCTGTTAGCTTTTGGAATCGTTTCTCCTGGCTTTTTGCTTCTTACCTCCTCTTTTGGATCCTGTGATGAATTTCATTTTTGCTGGCTTTAGGACTCTGGGCACTCTATCACTGCTGGCCATTGCTACAGTGCAAGTGTTCCCTTAGTAAATGGTATTAGTGATTGGTTTCTCCATGATTGGCATATTTGATTTACCAAATGAAGAATGGCCAGGGCACACCCGTATTGTAGATCCAGATAATGTTCAGGAATTAAGTGGATGTACGGTCTGGGAAGATGATGTATAGGAGTATATTGTAGATGCAAGTAGATAGTTCAAATCCCAGTCACAAAGATTGCTTTGTACAAAAAGTCCATGTATCCAGAAAGCCAGATGGTAATGGATGGTCAGAGTTACAATAGGAAGATCAAATGTAACAAGAAGTCCATATAGCAAAACAGCCGATCACATGTAACAATAAGTCCATACAGAAAAACAGCCAACACGTGTTTCGTCTTCAAGACTTTGTCAAGGCTGTGAAAACATAGATGAACAGTACATACAGGTCGATCAGGTAGAATAGTATAAAGTGTAATAAGACGTCTAAATCCTTTGTGAAAGAGGTGACCAAAAGGGAACCAGAGAATAAGTGCAATAGTGTTTAGCACCATAACGTGAATAAAACGTGGGGATGCACAAAATAGGTGTGAAGAAAAAATAAAAGAACAAGAGAGTATCAAGAGGGTCTCATAAGCAGCTGGTCAGATCAAGTTCTACAAGGGGGGAAGGCCAAGTTAACCTAGAGTAGGATAACTAGGCAAACAAGTGAAATATTATTATCATGGATGTGAGTCCAAAGAGGGACAAAGTGCACGTGCATTATACTATAGAAAAAATAATTCCAATAGTGAACTCCAAGGAGGTCGTAAAATATGGGTAAGTGTTTGTAAGAAGTGTGCATAAAAAATATATATAAAAAGGTAAAATACCTTCCGAAGTGTAGAACATATATAAAGATATGGTGAAACCATACAACGTACTGCTGGTGGTCATAGATCTTTTAGGAGAAGTCAAATGGTGCTGGAGAGATGAATATTGGCCCTGATAAGCCTTGGGTACAAAGTGCAATTACATCAATTAGTGCCTAGTAAGTAATGGGCAAGCATATAAATGATTAGCTAAACTAGTAGTGTCCGTAGTGGTGTCCCCTTAAAAGTGGGCATCCGGGGAGAGTTAGGTTAATGCCCAGATATGAGGTCAAACTAAAGGTTGTTAGATATTTGCAAAGTATAACAATGTATTTCAAAAACTAGACAAGTGGTGTAAAAAAGCCAGAGCCTGCTTCAAAGGAGCTGTACGTAAAACATAGCGACCGGAAAGGTAAAAGTACCGGTATGAACCGATTCTGTTGTTTAAAACCTTCCGAGAAGCAGAAGGTAAAGACATTAAATAACGTGGGCGGTGGCAGGCGGCATGTAAGATGCGGTGCTCCGTATGGTAAGGCACCGGTAGGTAATAAGGAGTCTGTGCAGAAAACGCAGGTTCTACCCGTATAAACCCACGCCAGAACCCCGTATGGAGGATCTGGTAGTGAAGCAAAGAAGCCGCGGCGTATATAACGCAGCATTATGTAGCATAAAGCAACCAGTATAAAAATGGTGACCCAAGCTGGTTACCAAAAAAGGGCAGCAGGTCGAGAAGCAGAGTAGTAACGCTAATAGTGTCTTACCTCAGAGTTCAGGTAAACATCACCCGTGCCGGTTGCGTCGGGAATCAACAGTGTGTCATGAAAACGTGCTTACTGGCACTTATAAAGGCTGAGACTGGTTGGGTAGAGCAAAGTGGAAATAAAGAAAGGACTAAAAGTAGACGGAGAGGAGCTAAAGAGGCCCAAGGTGGAGGCCATTTTAAGACGGAGTGAATCTTAATGTAGATTGATACTATGATCAGAAAGTACGAAACCAAAAGAGGTGTAGAGGTCAGATGTGAAAGTAGTGCCAAGGAGTACAAAGGATAAAAATGTGTTCTGTAGGCAATACAACAATAGTAATGTTAAATAAAAACTATGTAACAATAGCCGTGGAAATAACTGCAAACAAATTGTATGCACATGTAAAGCAAGGCATATGATCAAGGCAGAGATGACTAGGGTAACAAAATCATCCTGTAAGTCAAATAACTTTTTAGCAGTGAACTAGAACAGTAATTGCAGGCCAATAACACATATAAGCATATACCCTGGTGTATGTAGTATATGGTAGTTTTGTGTTGAGCATGGTGTCAAAGAAAGGTAAAGGCCAAAAGCAAACAAAAGGAAGGTAGTAAGGGTGAGAGCAGCCGCACTTCCGTGGAGTAGCAACAATTGTAATAGAAAGAGTCAGTGAAAGTGAAACATTGGTGCCCGAAGGGTCAGGTGCCTAACTACCCTAATAGGCACAAATAAGTGTATCAAGTACACAATAGTAACAACAACAATATGACCACGGCACACAGGATAGTATGATCACAGTTCGTATTACTGACAAGTGTCCCTGGTATTCAGGTTCCGGACGTGGATAACAAATCTGAAAAGTCCTCAGTTGATGATGCAAGTGTCTTTATTCGTAGGCCCAATTAGCCACAGACTTTCGTTGTCTTCAAGAAACAGCCAACACGTGTTTCGTCACACAAGTGACTTTATCAAGGCTGTAAAACAGTAAATGTTGTACAAAGATATGTGGGAATATTCTTGGGTAAGTAGGCTTAATCTAAGTCCACAAGGGACAGGTGCCCGTGTTAAACCATAACCAAGTGAGTATGTGAACACATCCATGTCCGTGAAATAAAGATGAGCAGGCATGGCAAACCGTAGCGAAATATGTGAACAGTAGTCCATTGTGTATAAGAAATGACAGGTAAGAAAAAGAGAGAAGTAGAAGAGAGCGAACCCTTATTGATAACCCTGTGCAAGACTATGATAGTTCACCCATAGTGTTGTCTCCAAGAAAAGTGATACGTAGGTGAGGTTAAAATAATGGAGTAAATAGAGATAAGAGACAGAATCGTATATAAAATTGGGTGGGGAGGTAAAAAGTAATACCTGGGCCATATGGCCAAGAAAATAAGTAGTAGGTAGAATCGATGGTGTTGTGCGTGAGTAGTATAGATTTAGACGGCTGGCAGTAGGTGAAAAGCGATCCAGTAAGAGGCAGGTGAGCAAGGTAGGCCTTGATAAGCCTCGGTTCAGGACCCTATGAGGGTAACAGAATAAACGTAAGGAAAATTTAAGGAAAATGAGGGATAGATTAATGGTAGTTCGCTAAATAATAAACCTGCGGGCGACCTAGAGAGCCAGGGCAGGCAATGTAGGGGAAATGTCTAAGCGCCATAATTATTAAGCAGTTAGCCAAGTCAGTTTAGTGCCAAAGGGAATCCAAAACGCAGGTGAGGACTTGGTCCACAAAAAATATAAGCGTATACAGACGTGCCAGGGTTGGTGAGTCAGTATTAGTTTAAGAGAGTGTCATGTGATGCACTGAGTGTACCACAGACCAAGGAGTCATGACAATGTCTTAGGTAAGAAAATTAACGTTTGTAGAAGTTAAACTAAGGGACAGAATATTGGCCCCGTGAGTGTTAGAGCGTGGGAAGGACAAAAGGTGGCTAGGAAAAGCACCAAAGTAAACAGAAATGTTACTGTGAAAAGTAAAGTTATGAATATCCTTCTGCGAGGGCGCAGAAAAGCTGGGGGGAACGCCAGATGATAATGAAGAGACATCTACGTCTAGCGTAAAAAAAGATAAACAAGTGCGCTTATTATAATAGAGATGAGGATTCAATAAAAACAGTGTTAATGCGTGGGACGGCAAGTGGGAAAACCCCAAGCCAGTCAGAAACGCTACTTAATGAGTGGAGGAGGCGAACATAATGGGGAAGGCGCAGTATGCTGAGTGCAACACCAAATTGAGAACGGGGAGTCAAACGCGACAACCGCGTGAGAACGGGTTTAAGCATACCTGTACGGGTGGTGCAGTGGTCGTAGATGCAGCTTGAGCGCGTCTCGGTGTAACCGATGCTCCGCAGTCGTACTGTTAAATAGGTTGAGTGGGCAACGAAAGAACAGAAGGACTAGTTTGTAAGCGAAACCGGATGAGAATATAGGTGCGGAAAGGTGGTGGCCATCTTAAAATGGCAAGGTTCATTGGTAAAGGATGGTGAATGTTACTGTGTCGTGGGGTTTGAGTGGTTGAAGAGTGAGTTTTGAAATTGTGTTAAGAGGATAGAGACAATTCGTAGTGGACATGCTGGTGCCAGAGATAGGTGAGGCGGATAATATACATCGCAATATTCAATGTGTACAAACCGATATTAACAATATCACTCTAAATGATGTCCAGTAGGGAAATACACTGTGAAAAAGTATTAACGGTCCTGGTAAGTGAGTAATGGCACAGAAAAATAGTAGTTGTATATACAGGCATGAGTTTAAATAAACAGAAATACGAAACAACATGGTAATTAGTGTGGAGGCCAAATAGCCCCCTTGTATGACCACAGTTTAAGTAAGAGATAATACCATTCACCATCAAAGGTTGAGTACCTGGTGCTGGCAAGTCAATATTAATACAGAGTTAAACATTGGTTACATATACAGGCATAGGTATAAACATACATTTATGCAATGTAGTGTGGTGATGTTGTAATGACCACGGAGCCCATTTCAGGTAAGGAAAAAGTGCAATTCGCGATCAGTGTTAAGTCCCTGTTCCACTGCACGAAGTTTTAAAATCCACTTCGCCTCACACTTTCGTAGATCCTTGGTTCTGTCACCCCATCTGGGTGATCTGGCAACATGAGCCATTCCATGAAACCTAACCATGGTGAGATCCCTCTCACCGTGTAGAGTATTGAAGTGTACAGCCAATGGGTAAGTGGTGTTAGAGTTTCTAATGGCTCTCACATGCTCCTGAATGCGTTCCTTGAGTGGGCGTATTGTACTGCCTATGTAGATAAGGCCACACAGACAGATGACACAGTAAACTGTGAATCTTGTGTTACAGTTGATAAAATCCCTAATGTGGTAGGTGGTCTTTGTGTTGTAAGAAAAGGATATGATCTTGTTGAGAGCCAGAGGGCATGATATGCAGCAACCACATCTATAGAAGCAATTTGGTTTGTCTGGAATCCAGGTAGAGGGGTGTGTTTGTATGTGGGGAGCGAGGAAGCTGGGACACAGAATGTTTCTAAGTGTACGTCCTCTGCTGTGTGTCATAGTGGGTGAGCTGTTGATGTAGTCCTTGAGACATGAGTCTAACAGTAGTAAATGCCAGTGTTTTTTGAGAACGCGATGTACCATTTTACTGGCAGGGCTGTATTGGGTGATAAAGGTGTATAGATCTTTGTCGATATTAATGCCCTCCTCCACAGCTCTAAGTCTAATAATCCAACTGCTTTCTAGTTGTCTAAGCCGTAGCGTTTTATTGCCCCCTCTGGGTAGTGAGTTCACTGTGTCAATACCATGTATACTAATGTCCAGAATCTCTTGCTGGCCATGATTGGCATTGTAGTGTGCTGCAAAGGGATAGTTGACATTATTATTGCGGATGGCCCTGATGTGTTCTTGTAGTCTCTCCTTAAGTGGTCGGATGGTGCTTCCCACATAGATGAGACTACAAGTGCAGACTATGCAGTAAACCACAAATTTGGTGCTACAGTTGATGAATTTATTAATCTTGTAAGTCACTGGCGAGTTGTATTGAAACATGGTAAGCTTATCTTTGATGAAGCAGCACATATTACAATGTCCACATTTGTAAGATCCCTGTGGAGCTGTTGGTAACCAAGTCTCAGTACGTTCAGGTGGAAGAAAACTGTGACACAAGTGATTTCGAAGGGCCGGTCCCCTGCTGTAAGTAATGCTTGGTTTGCGAGGGAGGCTTGTTTTGAGAAATCCATCTGCTAAGAGGAAGGGCCAATGTTTATGAAGAATCTTATAAATGTTCGAACTCAGTGCATTGTAGGGAGTAATGAAGGAAGGGGGTCTAGATAAGTCACTTTTTTTGGTGGATGCAACCAACAGATCTGATCTTTTAACATGGTGTATTCTATTGTTAGCTCGTGGAAACGTGTCAGGTGAGTAGCCCCTCCGTAAGAATCGTGTGTTCATTACTTTAGATTCATCATGAATGACTGGATCTTCACTGCAGTTTCTTCGATCCTGGTGAGCTCTCCATATGGTATAGCATTGATTTGAGAGGCGGGGTGTGAGCTGCTGGCATGTAAGATGGCATTACATGCTGTGGGTTTTCTGTATAGTTTAGAGCAGATTTTATCACCTTTAATGTAAAGTGTCAGGTCCAGAAAATTTACATGTGACATGCTGTGTTCCCCACTGAAAGTGATGTTAAAGTAGTTGGTGTTGAGATGTTGTAAAAAAAAGGTCAAATGTACCATGGCTCCCTGACCAAAAAAGGAGGACGTCATCAATGTACCTGCCCCAGTACAGTATGTGATGAGTCAAGTCTGGTGGACACTCTTTCCATATATGTAGCCATTCAAAGAAGCCCACATACAAATTTGGAAAAGAGGGGGAAAATTTTGCCCCCATTGCCACACCTTGGGTCTGTTTGAACCATGTGCCTTCATGGACAAAGAAATTATTGTCCAAAACCAGTTCTATTAAATCTAGAAGCATGTTGGAGTGTTCTAGGAATGATGCTTCACGTGTATCTAGAAAGTGCTGAACAGCAAGCAGGCCCTTGTCTCTTGGTATGCAAGTGTAAAGTGAGGTTACGTCTAGAGTCGCTAGGATATGTCCATCTGTCCAATCAAAGTTGCTAAGTTTGCTAAGCAAATACTTTGTGTCTCTGATGAAGGAAGGAAGGTTGCCGACCAGAGGTTGTTAAAAAAGGTCAATGTATTCGGAAATTCTTTCTGTCGGTGAGCCAATTCCTGAAACAATGGGTCTCCCTGGTAGGAAGGGACCTGGTTTGTGTATTTTGGGTAAAATGTAGATGCATGGGGAGATGGGGGTGGGATTGTACATGTATTTAAATTCTAGATCAGTGAGGAGACACTTGTCTTTCCACATTGATAATGTATGCAGAATGTGTTCATTCGCTTTGGCTAATGGGTTGAATGACAGGGCAGAGTATGCAGTGGCATCATTTAATTGCCGGTCAGTTTCCTTGATGTGGTCTGATCTGTTCATGATAACAATGTTCCCCCTTTGTCAGCTTCCTTAATGATAATGTCTTTATTCTGAGCAAGGGAGTGCAGGGCTTCTCTCTCAGGGATGGTGATATTATGTGTGATGTTTTTGTGTCCTGAACGATATAAATCCTCAAGTTGATAAAAGTCAGCCGTAACTCGCTTATAAAAAATTTCGATGACGTTATAGCTTCCTAGATTGGGAGTGAATTTAGAGGAGGTTTTAAGACCACTGTCAGGGTGTGCATATGGATCAATGTTTAAGTCAGATGTGATCTCTGAGAAAGATGGAGGTATGTCCGAGGAGGACTCTAGGGAGAGAAGGGTCTGAATGTCTTTCATGTCTTTGATGGTGATGTTACTGTTAGGACAAGCCACAGGAGAGGGTAGGTTTGTCTGTGCAGGTCTGTCTCCAAAAAATGTACCCAGTTTGCATTTGCAAATGAATTTGAAAAGATTTATATGTAGTTCAGTGAAGTTAGGTAAAGACGATGGCACAAAACCCAAATCTTTGCTCAAGATATTTATTTGTTGGATGTTCAATTCAATGTTCGTTAAGTTAACAATAGAAATCTCATTATTGGTACTCATGTTGGAGTGAGTCATTTCTGATTGCGGGTTGTGGACCTCGTGGTGACCCCTTCTCTTTCCTTTGTTATGTCTGTATGCCTTTCTTTTGCATCTCCTAATGGGTTGGTGTGAGATTCCTCTCTTCTTCGATTGAATATCTGGCCCTTTCTGTATCTCTCTAATTCCACTAAAAAAGGAGATTTGTGGTTGGATGGAATTGTGGATTGTCGTGTAGTGATGCTAATGTCACTTCCACTTATACTGGAAGTACTGGAGAGATCTGTCTCACTTGTAGAGTAGGTGGAGGTAGCACCATTATTGGGTGGGTGGGAAGAGGTATCTTGTCTGTTCAGTTTAATGTTATCAAATTTGCGAGAGTAAGTAAATACTCTCCCATTTTTGTAGTCCCCATCACACATGTACAATGGTCCCCATTGTGACATGCACTCATTGATCAGGAAATGGCAGTTGTGACACTATGTCAATCAGTTGGTATGTGTGAGTGCATACTTTGTGGATGGCATTATGTCAACTGCCCGAGACAATATTTTACACTCAAAGATCTGTGCCAATATAATGTAGATCACCACCAGCATATGTGGATGACCATGGACCCATGCATGCATCTGTGTAAGCCATGTCTGGTATGTTACCGGAGGACCTCCAAAAAATACTCCCATCCACATTCTGTCTCTCCACACATATATGGTGTGAACATGTAACATAAAGTGGACTAGAGTGACAGGAAATAGCCAACACCAAAATCAGCTGCACTAATTACAGTCAGGATGTAGAATTTTTTATGTATCTGCTCATGTACTGCATTTGACATCACAGAGATTGACTGAACAGTCCACTGTAAACATCAGTACACCGGCATGATTGACACATCATGTGCTCATAACTGGGAGAAGTGCATAACAATAGCACTACACATAACACATATGGGCAGGACTTTTGCCAATACAGCTATCCTAAACATTGACACTGACTCTTTTTTTTCATTTCAGCTGACCAAGGATATGGGGTACAGCAGTGGGTAATAATATGCAAACCGACAAACAGAGTCAGAGAAGGCAGACAACCAGGCCCACATCAGGACATGTAATGTTGTGGAGCGGACTTTTGGCCTGCTCAAGGTCCGGTTCTGCTGGCTGGATGTATCTGGAGGTAGGTTTCCATATTCCCCACCCCCCTAACCTCCTGGCTCTACAAAATTATTGTGGCCTGTGCCATACTGCACAATGTAAGTGTGCACACAATTGTCCCCTGGGATGGAGAAGAACAACCAGATGAACCAAGGGAGGAGGAGGAGGCAGTTCATGATGGAGATATCCAAAACTCTCCTGCAGGTGCTTGCGGACACACGCACATTGTGCACAATTTCTTCTCATGATGGCATGTCTGTGAATGTATGATAGTGCTCCCATATGACAATAAATGATAACATTTAACATATGTATTGGAGTTTATGTAGCAGTTCCAATAAAAAACAACGTACCCACATCCAGGAAACTACAAGTCGGCCACTACAGTTGTCAATCAAATGTGAACAATGTCATTGCCCTCAAAGTGTCAAACACAATGCACTGATCTTCAAAAAGTGTGGTGTGTAATGTTTGCATTGCCTGCCAAACAATCATGTTGTACTGAAAACACACATATCAGCCAAATATGTGTTGGAACAAAAAAAACAGATAGATCTAAATCTCTACGTGATGCCTTAGGCCCAACCCTGATGCTTATGTATGAAAATAGTAGTCATAAACTGAGGCAATACATCAGTGTGAGAGATGTGACTACTCAATTTCAAAATGACTCTTCTTACTGGTAACAACTCACCATATTTACGGCATTCACACTCACATGTCTGGCAAATAGTAAGTGTATAACAGAGGACAGTATGTGTAGAATAGTGTCAGTAAAGTCAGTAATTATCTTACATGTATGCTAAACAATGTCATAGCACATCTCATAGTGTTGGCAAAGTGTATGAGTCAATCAGGATGCA
Source organism: Pleurodeles waltl (assembly GCF_031143425.1). Taxonomy (NCBI): domain Eukaryota; kingdom Metazoa; phylum Chordata; class Amphibia; order Caudata; family Salamandridae; genus Pleurodeles; species Pleurodeles waltl. Next base: position 694,080,272 of record NC_090436.1, on the reverse strand, counting down.
GAACAATTTGTATATGGATGTGGGGTCATCAGCTATCATGACTATTTACCAAATCCACCCCTACTCACTGTGCAGCTGACAAAGGATATTGCCTGCAGCTATGGGTGATTAATCCTCATAAACACACACATACAGAAGCCCACCAGAGCCACAATCATACCCTAAATAGGACCTTATGCATTGTAGCAAGAACTTCCAGATTACCAAGTACTACTTCAGGAGTCTGTATATGTTTTGGGGTCAATTACTCTGTTCACCACCAATGTTTTCCAGAATAACACTAGTGTGCTGCATATTGCAGAATATTTGTGCACGGACAAATGTCCCATGGCCCAATGACAATGAGAAGCAGGATGTGCTGGACGATGAGGATTAGGGAGATGATGATCAAACTCAAAATGTACTATCAGTAGCAGCAAAGTGTCTGAAGTACCATATACAGAAATTATTTTTTCACACATGCGTGAATGACTTGTACAATGTCACAAGATTATGACTAAATGAATTTCTGTTCCTATGTAAAACAACATATAGAAGCACTACCAGTATGTAAGCAAGGTGTCTGCATATTCACAGTAAACATCACAACACTCACATCACATCTGCTAGTACTTGCCACATAAAACACCAATGTAGCTATGTATGACAAACAGTGCCGTACAACATCTGGTACACCTACAATAGTATGCATGGCAACAACATTAACCAATAAATCCACCATTGTGAAAAACAATGACCATGGTGTGCCAGTGTAGATAGTGTGCAATTACTGTGTGTGTCTTTTGTACAGTGAACCATTCATATGGCCTCATACTTGTGGAGGAAAGTAAAGTCAAATCATATTATAAAGTGATCCACATAGTATGTGCACGGGGACACAGGCCAACGCCTACACCCTAACTATGCAACATACAATTCTGCAACATATCAAAACCATTTAGACATCTCATATCACACATACAAAGGGTAAATATTAAACTTTGCCAGTGCAAGAGTGTTTACCCAGTAACAACGAAGTGGAGTGGACAAGCCACCAACTGAAGCATTGCAGAGTGGACTTGATCAGCAGGGACCGTGACCTTGTTGAGTACCTTTGGATTGAAGTTGGTGAAACTGTTGGTAAGTACACATCCTGTTTAAATAAATGTTTGGATCTCACTTGCAAATAGATGTTTTGGGGCCTTAGGGCCTCATGTATGAAGTTTTGAGGCAGGGCAGAGCTGCACCACACTGTATCAAAACCAAGGGGCAGGAATGTGCCATATCAAATAGATGCAGTGCATTCCTGTCCTTGTCCCCTGCACTGGAGTACAAATTGCTGCCTAGCACCAATCCATACACCTTTGTGCCATGGTGCAAGGGTGCCTGAGTTGCAGGGATGATTGTTTATGTGCAGGATAGGACACCTTCCTGTACATGAACATTAATTGAATTTTCCTTTTTGTATGAGTGCTGTAGAATGCAGTACATATAGGAAGAGGAAAACATAGGGAGAAATAATGTAATTACTTCCCATTGTGCCACTGCAACATCACCCCTGAGGTGGCATAGAAATCTGGCACATTGCCAGCCTTGTAAATATGGGAGTGCATCAGATTCCATTGGATTCAGTGGCTGTTGTGTGGTAAGACCCACAGCAAGACCCATGGAACGACCCTTTCACACCTTGTCATGCGTGACAGGGGTCAAGATTTACAAGGCATAAAACTCCATCCAAGATGGCTTGGTGTGGCCTTGTAAATATAGATGGCACACTGTACCACCGGAATGTAAACAAAAATGATGGTGCAGTGATGCATTGTGCCGCTAGGGCCTTGTAAATGAGCCCCATAGTGTCAGTGGGTCATATATGTAAGTACAGAAATGCCACCCCCCACAAAACATATTTTAGTAAGACACAGCATGACACTGAGGCTTCAAAATACTGGGCTGTCATATGCCCACACTGAGCAGTGGCCCTAATGCCCACTTTCTCTGTTAGCACCACAGTGCATATGTTAACAGATGTTCTGTGCGCAACCTGAGGAATTGTGCACCTTTCCATTTCATGGTATACCGCCAGGACATTTGCTAAAATGTGTTTCCCTGGGGAATGTACTTTTTCAGGTGCTGTCCTATTTTGTGACACTCCAGTTCATCATGTTTCATGTAAATGAGGACTGATGTATGTAACCCTGTACATAGGTCTGACATGCAGAATGCAATACATCTGAACATTTCTCACACATGTATGTTCAAATTCCAAATATTAAGCTTTGGGAATGCACAGGGCATGTATGTTCAATGTCTATGACTATGCAGCACTGTCAGATAACAATGTCTGTTAGATGAAGGAACAATCATGTCCATCTTGTGATGTATAACATAGTCAGGTACATGTGAAGAAAAGACTAAGGCGGGGGTATTGCTAGTCCTCGCTGAGTGGGGTCTGTGAGCTATTTAGGTGCAGAGTGCCATGAAACTCTGCTACCCTTTTGAAATATTGGGGTGGTGAGTCATTTGAAATGGCTTGACAATGTGCCCACCAAATATATGTATTGTTTCATCATATGCGTGTACATGCCAGCCTGCCTCATATCATTGAGGCAAGTCAAATGAGCCATTTTAGTTGTTACAACCAGAAGAGTTACATGGCCAATTGTTAGTCATTTCTAATGTTCAATATTTGACTACAGTGTATGTGTTCTACAATCACAGTGCAATGTCTCATCTTATGTCTTACAGGTAGACCCGAGCCTTACACTGCTGGAGAGGTGGAGAGCTTCAGTGACCCCAGTGCTACCAGTGAATATCATCCTGTCTGCTTAATGGGTAGTGCAAGGATTGTATGTGATGTTGGATGCTTTGTGCAATGACATATTCAATGTGCATTTATTCCAAATCAAAATCCATATGTTACAAATAAATCTGGACAGGAAGGTACAGATTGTGTTTTGCATGTGCAGTTGCCTCTGACTAGTGTCAAGGAGGATATGATTGATATCACTGATGGGGCACATGTTTGCTGGTATAACCATAGAGCAATGACCACAGTGCCAGAATCTGTAAACATATGTGATAGTGGATTCATAGGTGAAAATGCCAGGGGATGGTATACCTAAGAAATGAATTCAGATGTACAGATATGCTGTTGTTGCTCACAGTGTAATCTATGTCCTATGTGTATGGCTAGCCCACACAGGGGGATTCACAACAGTAATGATCGTAAGACTATGGGGGTCATTCTGACCCTGGCGGTCATGGACCGCCAGGGCCAACGACCGCGGAAGCACCGCCAACAGGCTGGCGGTTCAGAAAAGGGAAGCCGGCGGTTTCCCGGCGGCTTCCCGCTGCCCCAGGGAATCCTCCACGGCGGCGCAGCAAGCAGCGCCGCCATGGGGATTCCGACCCCCTTCCCGCCAGCCTGGTTCTGGCGGTTCTCACCGCCAGAACCTGGCTGGCGGGAACGGGTGTCGTGGGGCCCCTGGGGGCCCCTGCAGTGCCCATGCCACGGGCATGGGCCCTGACAGGGCCCCACATTGATTTTCAGTGTCTGCGTGGCAGACACTGAAAATCGCGACGGGTGCAAATGCACCCGTCGCACACCAGCAACTCCGCTGGCTCCATTCGGAGCCGGCTTCCTCGTTGCTGGTGCTTTCCCGCTGGGCGGGCGGGCGGCCTTTTGGCGGTCGCCCGCCAGCCCAGCGGGAAAGTCAGAATGACCGCCACGGTCTTTTGACCGCGGTACGGTCTTCTGGCGGTTCCCAGAATGACCCCCTATGTGCCATAATTACAGGGTCACACCAAGCCATCCAGTGTGGCATCATGTAGTTAGCAAAATATGTTCCTGCTGTGTGTGCCACATGGCCCTCACAAAAAATTATGTTCGTCAGGGACTGAGGGACTTGTGAATAAGGCCCTAAATGTAGCAGGACAGAGGTCAACATTGCACATTTGGGAATGCAGTTGAAGTGCCTGCTCATGTGTGATGCCCCATACTCCATGTTAGATGGATCAACAGTGCTATCACCTGTCATCTTCATAGACATGGCAATGTGTGTCGGACCAGTGGAATGTCTGCACACCATAGTCATACGACATGCCAATACCCGATCGATCTTCAGATACAGCTGGCCAGGATTGTCTTCCAAATGTACAGCAAACAGGATCATACTGTGAACAGCTTTAGTTATTGACTTGCCAAGATCCCTGTGCAGATGAGATGTAGGGCATGCTTGCACACCCCCATCAAATGGTTGTGCTGAGCGCTGCTGTGCAGAAAGGTGACACGAATATCTGGCACATATGTACAGGCAATAGGCTGCATAATGGACACATTCAGTTACTTTGGGAGTATGTAAAAAGTCTTGGCACAGCCCACCATGGACTAACAGGAGTTTATATAGGAGTTGTTTCATACATCTTAGTGTGATGTGAGTGAGCTATCCACCATCCATTCTTAAATACGATACGTGGCACATGTAAATTCTATGTAGCAACGTGTCCAGATATGTGTCCTTGTCATATCAGGCACCCAATGTTCTGACACTATACATGTAATTTGCAGTTCTTGCTCACCTTTCCTTGGCTAGTACCAATAGAATCAATAGCATATCTGGATACAGAAAGGGTACTTTGACCATAGTAATATGGGAGATGATAGATATTATGCAGATGTATTATCACTTTGATCTCCAAGATATATTGGGGAGAAGACAAGGGTGGGTCTGCAGTCGCAGGAACATGCACCTTCACCAGCAGCCACACATAGCAACCTATCTCCCAACCTAAAACCCAAGAAATCACACAAGACTTTGAGCAGCACATGCAACAAGAATCTTGGAGCTTAATTTTCATGTTGCTACCTTGAACTGTAAGGTGGACAATATGCTTATCCTGCTACGGGAGATAAAGCAGGCAGTCCAGAGACACTAAGAGGCAGGATGAGACACAAGGACCCTTTCTTCCCTTCCCCTTGTACATAGTTGTTTTTATTGTAGGTGTTTTAGATAGCTTAGTTTAGGTAAGTTAGTAGAGTGTAGGATAGTTTTAGTCACACTGTTGACCTTGTCCACAATGGACTGCCATATGTCCTCTTTCCTCGCTAATGGCAATTTTGAGGTGGCAAATAGCAGGTGCAGATTATTCTTCTCCTCACTAAACTTGCACTTCCTCTTCCCCTTCTTCTGGAAGTCTGTCTTGACATCTTAGCTGGTTCTGGGGTTGCTGGGGTTGTCTGGGGTCTCTGGTCTCCTGTATTCTCCCTGTCTGCTTCTGTGGTGTACCCTGTTTTTCCCCAAATATGGCATTTTGTACTGTATTTTGATGTTCTCAGTGCTCAAAAGTGACACTAGGACGTCTTGTATCAAACTATGTGCTGCTATTCTGCCTAGCGTCACTTCTGCAGCAGTAGCATATTTTTTTCTTATGACGCGGCACACAGGTCAGTGTAGTGTTTTTTGGCACACCCAGGGTCCTACGGCCAAGGTGTGCCATTTTGCAAATACTGTGCAAGCATGGCATTAGGATAGGTCATACCTCAGCATTAAATTTATGACGCGTTGCACCAGCAATGCATCATTTCTTGTAAATGAGGCCCTGAGTAGCTATACTCTGGCAGTAAGACCATGAAAGTTGCTGCATAAAAAGTTCCAGCCCCCTGCACAATTATCTGCTCTGTGCTGAACTCTGTTCCCATTTCCTCTGCCAGAACCCTGCCTACATTCAACAGAGCATTAGCTCCAAGGATTGATTCTCCTTGAATGCCCTTCATGTAGAATACTAACCATGGGTTATTGGGAGCTGGTTCAGAACCTCTGAGCTGCCAGTGAAACAGCTGAGTGCAGCACCAAATGGACACAATAAGTGTCCATCGGTGACCCCAAAAGTGATTCTGAGGGTAAAAATGTTGACGAGTGATGGTGTGTCCAATAGAGGGTCTGCTGGTGGGGATCCAAGTGATGGAGGGCAGTGGGAGTGCGTAAAGGTTACAAACATGTGCAAAATATATGGAATGTATCTGAAAATGACACATACTTTGTAAAATACGACTGGACAATCATCTCTGTGAAAATTGTAAATGAGGCTTGCCATAAGTGAAAAAGCCACATGAGATACCTGCTCAAACTCTGGCATACAGTCTCTATAGTCACATGTTGTGTTGTTACCACAGCACAGTGGCCATGCCACACAAGAGTTTTCATTACTCCAGTAAGACATTTTCTGCCAGCAGTGCAGTAGTGAAAATGTAGCATAGTGTGGTGGGCTGAAATGTGGCACGGAGACAACAGTGTTGTTAAGTTGTGTAAAAGGTTAGTTATGTATCACTTTTGAAATATAATGCGTCTTCCAAGCACAGCCAGTCGTTTCTATTAAAACTAGAGAAGTGGGAGTAATGCAGTTTACCGATTTAAAGAGGAACAGCTTGGCATCACTGAATGGCAGAGAGTGAGAAATTAAAGCATGTGTGGTACACTGATTTACAGTAAGGTAAGTATGAATGGATACTGGCAATTTATTGATTTACTTTTCATACAGTACTATCACTAACTCGTGGCGCACACTAAGATACAAGTCCCTTGTACGTGCCAGGAAATCTGAAGATCAAGGCCATGGGCAATCGAAAGCATATGCTTTAACACATTGCTTATGATTTTTGTATAAATAAAAGTAAACAAAACATTGAATCTTTGGAAAGCTTTACATGTAAACAACCCCTTTATGTTCCTCAACAAGCAAGTGTTAATATCATAAAGTTTGGAGTTAGCCGAGATAATTTGATTTTACTAAAATTATATGCATGATATAACTACTAATAAGGGCTTTCATCCAGTGTCCTTCATCTATTGGTCTGTTATTGCACCATTCACATTTTAATTCCTCCCACTGTAGCACACGACATGTGGCAGTGGGTCAGCCTACTCAGCTATTGCCTAACTTCAGCATGAGTGATGGCATTATGTTCTTTCAAAAGGAGCACATTGACACTGAAAGAGATGTCCTTCAGTGCAAGGGACAAGGATGGCTTTATGAGGAAAAAAATAGCTTGTCTTTTAGCCACTGTATCTTTTTTTAATATACATTGCTGACAGCTCGGTAGCTTCCCAATCAATAACATTTTGTAAAGAACCGTGACTAAACAAGCATTTACAAAAGCCAAAATCAGTGCTTAATTTGTAAAAATAGAAGTGCCAGGGCCCCTGTCAGGAGGCCACTGCAGCTTGTACCATTCATTGCCTGTTAGCGCTACCAGTGACAGTAGCAATACAATTACTAATGATGACTATTCCAGGCTGCCAAAAACTACAAGAATGGCTTGGGCAGCCGGTGCTGGTCATTTTTTTTTATATATAAAGAGTTATTAAACAACTGTTTTTGTGCTCATTCCAAAATTAGACAACCATCACACGAGGACTGTAATTAGTGTCGGTGCCAACAATAAAGTGCAGGTGCCAAGGACTGGAAACCACCGTCTCAAATTAAGCACTGGCCGAAATCTGGCAGCTAATATCAGACTTATTGCCTTCACCAATGTTTGTTTGTTTTAAAAAAATGTCTCACTGCAAGCACACAATTACGTAGCAACAACAATCATATATTATATCAAGTGAAAAACGTGTTTTGAACTGCATTCTATCAGCTGCTTGAAATTTTAGACAGAGCTTTAATACTCTGTGTGGCAACCGCGGGCTCCTTTCAGCTGGAGGTTAATTCGTTGAGGTGTGCGCTTGTTGTTTTTGTCGACTTGGGTGAACTTTAACACTGCTCGTCTCTGCTGTTTAAGGATGAGGAGACACTTCATCATTCTCAGTGCCAGAGCTCGGAATAAGGCGGAAGAGACTTAGCTAGGGGACTGCTGCATCAAGTTCATCAGTGACGCGCTCATCTGTTAAACAATTCCCTGTGCGAGCCTGAGAAACAAGTTACTTTTTCACTTGCTAAACAAGCCTGTCAGAGAGCGAGAAATGCCTGAAATACCCATCAAGAAGCAATTGCGCCCTTTCACAAAACTGAGCTGCATTTACAGATGTTCGGATGATTGCTCTTCTGAAGTGCTTTCAAGGCTTGCTTACATGGGTTTTGAGACTTCTCGCTGATGGATGTTTGTCTGGAGCCCTCCCTCGTAGTGCTGCATTATTCTGAAAACATCCCTGTAGGCAAACATTGCACTGTTTGAGCGCGCAAAAGTATGAAATAGCATATTAAGCTGCGCATGTCTTTATACCTGGTTTATGCCATGCTGTTCTTTCACGTCCATGAGTTATAAAGAGGTGTATTTAACCAGAATCAGACCACAGTCTTATTGCATAGGTCAATATCGTGAGTAGTGAAGATCACCCGTATGATAGAGATGCACTTTTACTGTGCTCTGAACATTGGATCTGACATCTGCACTGCAGTAATAAATGTCAGAGTCTATGTTTATTACTACACTTTCTCTAAATAACATATTTTATCGGTCCACGTTTATTTTCGTCTATACATTATATAGGTAGTTATGGGTACTGGATTCTTATTGAAAGTTTGCCAGTGGTTTCAAAGCTCATACTTCACATAAAAGAGGCCTAACTGTGAATAATTTCCTGAAATTCACAGTGCTGAATTCATCTGCATGGTAGTTAGCTTAACTAAAGGAAAAAAAATGCACTAACCACTGCATGTCATCTTTCTTTCTGTGTATGGCTAAAAAAGCTGTCCCAATGATAGTGATGATCTTAGATCATTAATCAGCAGACCTGACAAGCTCACACTTGTAGGCCCATCAATGCAAGCATCTACCAATGATTCCTCCCCAGTGTTTGAAAATAAACATTGTATATACAGAACCCTTTCAGCAAAAGTTACACTAACCCACATTGCCCCACATTTTCTTTCTTTATATATGGCATGTCAAATCTACTCCACAGAGTCAACCTACTACAAAAAAAACACATTTTAGAATGTATGTTTCTAATGTCCTTACAACGTGCTTTGCATTTAAATTTGACTTAGATTTATACACAGTTTTACAACACACATTTTAAATATCAAAACAATGAATACTTAATAGATGACTCAAATGCTCTAAATCTTTCTTAAGAATACTTGAATCAATTACTAAATCATGTAATGTACAAGAATAAATAACAGAACATGACTAGATAACACCCAATCAGGAAAAAACACAACACTGTAGCAGCACTCATCACGGCCACCAATGATATTCGAACCATCCTGGACCGAGGAGAAACAGCAGCCCTCATCCTACTCGACCTCTCCATGGCTTGGACATTGTCTCCAACAACCCCCTTGTCAGAAGACTACACAACATTGCCATACAAGGATCTGCACTCAAATGGGTCTGCTCCTTTCTCATGGGAAGAACCCAAACAATCATGCTGTCAACCTTCAAATCAGAGACAAACAACCTGATATGCGGAGTCCCACTGGTATCGTCCCTCAGCCCCACCCTTTTCAACATATTCATGACACTGCTCACCATCATCATCCGATCATAAGAAATAACTCTCATCTCCTGCACCAATAACACCCAACTCATTCTCTCCCTGATGGGTAAGACAACCAGCACTTGAACCAACTTCAACAATAGCATGGCAAAGAAGCAGAATGGATGCGAACCAGCTGCCTGAAGCTCAACTCTGACAAGACGAAAGTACAGGTATTCTGCAACAAAACCTCCCCATTGGACTTCACTTGGTTGCTGTCACAGTAGGACCAACACCCACAGAACACACAATAAATCTAGTGGTCATCTAAGATAACGAGCTCAACATGAGGACACAATCAATACAGTGAGCACCTGCTGCTTCTACATCATACACATGCTGCAAAAGATCTTCAAATGGTTGCCACAGAACACCAGATGACTATGCAAGCACTCATCACCAGCAGATTGGACTATGGCAACATCTCTACACTGGAATCTCTTTCATAGGCTCCAGATCATCCAGAACACCACTGCATGACTCATACTCAACCTTCCACTTTGCACCCACATAACACCATACTTCAAGAAGCTTCACTGGCTCCCCACTCACAAGTGCAACCAATTCAAACTTCTTACACACACATACAAAGCCCTACAAAACACAGGACCAAAATACCTGAACAGCCGCATACACTTTCACCAATCTGCCTGACACTGATGCTCTGCCTCACTCTTACTCACACATATCCAGCATCTGCAAAAGCAGAGCAGGAGATGGCTCTCTCTCCTACATCACACCCTGAACATGAAACAACTTCCCTCTACACATCAGATCCCCATCTTCACTTCTTGAGTACTGCAAAAAGCTGAAGACCTGGCTTTTCGAGTAAACACTGAGGGGACCACACACCTACACACTTGCCTGTATACCCTCAAGAGTGATTAGTGTGCCATACAAATTGAGATAACGTAACACATGTGTTATGTCCTCCTTTGCCATCAAAGCACACACCCTGGCACACTAGCAGCCAATGCTTCTCAGGGTATGAAGATGAGTTTGCCATTTTGTGAAACTTTCCATACTTAGCGATGAGATACATGTGGATATCAGAACATATAAGTATTGATGCTTTTATGTACATATGGAAGTATATATAGAGGGCTTTATGCCTGTTATTAAAACTTTACTAAGTATCATGCATATTTATGTGTATGTATGTATAAAATAATTTCAATTATTTGTTTAAAAAATATATTCCCTTTAACCTTTGTATCTCCCTTCCTCTCTCATACCGATCCCAAACGTTTTGGCTACTATGAACTCCCAAACACCATTTCAAAATCCCTCCTCCTTTTTAGCCAATACACCCAAATAAGAGGAGCACATGTCCACAACTCCAAAAAACAGCTTACAACTTTGCTTTTCTAATCCATTTTGATAATTCTATCACTACTCAAAACAGATCAATACACACAAGAACTCGAAAGCACAAACTTACCACAACTACTCAACAAGACAAAAACAGAAAGCACATATTACTAATTTACTAACTGTGTAACTCTAATCTTGGGGTCCCGAGTAGCAGGCTAATCTCGAAAAAGTGATTCAATGCCTAGTTGGGGGTAGCAAGCACTATATAAATACAAATTGCAAGTACATATAAATATGTGCATGCGCGTCTCTACATGTGTTAAGACATGGATCCCAGACCTATGAGAATTGCCAATGCTTGTGTTATAATTAAACCAATTGATTTACAAGCAAGTTGTTTTAAGACAGGTCTATTGAAGTCACAGAACATCTTTTTCAAGTCAGTTTGAAGAATACGTTAAAGATGCATGAAATGCTACCAAAGATATAACATAATAACTCCAGCATTTTAACTAGAACTATATCAATCGATCATTCAGAGACTGCACTGACTGTTTTCCTTCAGTCTAGGAATGTGTTTTCAGTCTCTGTTTCCCTCATGAAATTGTGGATGTTTGCACATATGGTTTATGTTGGAAATGGCCTTTCTGCAGGGTCACCCCCAAACGTTTTGCCTTCCCCCTCTTTTTTTCTGAACTCATTTTTGCTAGCTTTAGGAGTCTGGGCACTTTACCACTGCTAACCAGTGCTAAAGCGCATGTGCTCTCTCCCCAAAAAACATGGTCACATTGGTCATACCCAATAAGACCCTAGTAAAGTGCAGTACATGTGACTGGGGCCTGTAAATTAAATGCTACTAGTGGGCCTGCAGCACTGATTGTGCCACCAACATAAGTAGCCCCTTAACCATGTCTCAGGCCTGCCATTGCAAGGCCTAGGCGTGCAGTTTAACTGTCATTTCGAATTGGCATTTAAAAGTACTTGCCAAGCCTTAAACACCACTTTTTCTACATGTAAGTCACGCTTAAGGAAGGCTCTAGGTAACCCATAGGGCAGGGTGCTATGTAGGTAAAAGGCAGGACATATACCTTTGTGTTTTATATGTTGTGGTAGAGGAAAACTCCTAAATTTGTTTTCCATTACTATGAGGCCTGCGCCTTTCATAGGCTAGTGTTAGGGCTACCCTCATATACTGTTTGAGTGGTAGATTCTGATCAGAAAGGGGTAACCAGGTCATATTTAGTATTGCCAGAATGGTAATAGAAAATCCTGCTTATTGGTGAGGTTGGATTTTATATTACTATTTTTAGAAATGTCACTTCTAGAACATGAGCATTTCTCTACCCTTAAAATCCATCTGTGCCTTGCAGCTTGTCTCCAATCCACATCTGGTCTGGGCTGGTTGACAGCTCCCTTGTGCATTTCACCCAGACAACCACAACCACAGGATACTCAGTCACATCTGCATTCATCTGCATACTGAAAAGGTCTACCTGGGCTGGGAGGGTGGAGGACCTGACGCTTACATTTCAAAGGCAGTGGCCTGGCCTCACACAATGGACTGGCAAACCCCCTACTGGGACCCTGGCTGACAAACCTGTACTGAAAGGGGAACTTGTGCCCTTCAAAACCACTCCTTGAAGTCTCCCCCAATTCAAATGCATTTTTGGGTATATAAACTGGGTCTCTGGCCCCACAAACTCAGACACTTCTGGACCTGAACCTGCAACCTGTCAAGAGGAAGCGCCTGGCTGCCCAAAGCACTCATCTGGACTGCTATTGATGAGATGGACTGCTGCCATGCTGTTGCCCTGCTGTCTTGCTGGCCTCTGACTTTGCTGAGAAGTGCTCTCCAAGGGCTTGGATTGAGTCTGCCTCCTGTTTTCTGGGCCAAAAAGACTTCATCTCCTCAAGGAACTCCTTGTACGCCGAAAATCGATGCACAGCCTGCCTGAAATGACACGCAACCTGCCTTGCGATGAGAAAATCACCACACAGCAGAACTGGAATGACGCAGCCAGACTTCCCGAGTGAACAACCAGTGCAGCGCCTGCCTTGCGGCTGGAAATTCGATGCACAGCCTACCTGGTCGATGCACAGCTGAAGTGGAAAGGCATAGCCCAACTTCCCGAGTGAAGAATCAACGCAGTGCCTGCCGTGCAACAGAAAATTTGACTCATCGCCTAAATGACCGACACAACGTCTGTGACTTTGTCCAGCACACCCAGAATTTCCAGGCATTGTCCCTGGGCGTCAAAAAGATCCCCGCATCGCAGTGAGGAAACCAAGCCTTTGCGCCAAAAATCAACGCAAAGCCCCTTGCAGCGTAGAAAGAAATGACGCATCATCTGTGCAGCGCCGGAAATTCCGATGCGCACCCTTTTTTCCCATGCATCTCCACCTCCGTGCATGTTATTTTTACAGCAAAGCAGGTACTTTGTGAAACCAAGAGAAAACTGTTGATTTCTAATATTTAAGACTCTTTTTAATCTTGCAAGAGCATTAGCTCAACTTTTGCTTACTGAATCTTTTTGTTTTGACCTTAATTTATTCAGATAAATATCTTATATTTTTCTAAACATGTGTGATGTATTTCTGTGGTGTTTTCACTGTGTTACTGTATGATTTATTGCACAAATACTTTACACATTGCCTTCTAAGTTAAGCCTGATGGCTCAGTGCCAAGCTACCAGAGGGTGGGCACAGGATAATTTGGGTTCTGTGTGACCTACCCTGACTAGGATTGTGGTCCCTATTTGGACAAGGGTGTATACCTCTGCCAACTAGAGACCCCATTTTGTCTCTTTCTCAATTGCACCTCGAGGAAATTGCACAGATTCAATAAATTGGTAGATATAAACCAGGCAGTCTGAGGGGCATAATTAAGAAAAGTGGCGCGGTACACCGTGCGGCACCACTTTTCTTGTGCCCCTTAGTGCACCCTAACACCACCACTTGTGTGCCGTATTTAAAATATGGCACACCATGGCGGTAGTTAGGGGATTAGCATCAGAATTTTTGACTTTGCAGGATTAGCGTAAAATATTCTGATGCTAATCCTGCAAAGCACCCACAGGCCCATTGTAAGCAATGAAAGCCTCCTTTTAATGCCTGCTCTGAGCAGACATTAAAAGTGTCGAAAAAAAAGGTGCAAGGAAATCTGCTAGATTTCCTTGCGCCAATTTTCTGGCCCCCCATAATGGGGGACTGCCACCTTTGCATACATTATGCCTGACGCAGGCATAATGTAATGCAAATGGTTACAAGGGAGACAATGTATGCATTGCGCCACTTTGTAAATATGGTGGGGAGTTTTGGCCTTTTAACTCCACATTGGCGTAAACAATTATGCTAATGTGGCATTGGAATGGTGCTAGGGGCTCTAAATATGCTCCTGGGTGTCTTCTTTTAGCTCTGCAGCTGCGTTAATTACGGCTGCTACTGACTTACTTTAGAGCCAGGCATCACCTTGGAGCAGCCTAGCCAAGAACAAATCTTCACAAGGAAAAGTGCTTATTTATTTATTGTGGTTTTCATATACCGCAAACTTAGCCCAAAAGCATTAGAATGCTTTACAAGAAAGCAGGAAGTACATTCTAATTAACAAACATCATAAAAGCAAACTATTAGCACATAGAAAACAAGAAACAAACATTTCATACCAGCAGGGGAATTAAATGATAAGAGGTAGCTAGTTAACCATCATAGAATATCAGTAGTTAGTAACCACAAGAGGAGAGAGGACAAATATTTCATTATAGGAAAGAGAGGTCAAGTCAACTTAGGAGATGCAAGCAACGATTCCCAATTTAACCAAAGTGTCTCTCTAGTAGGAGGATTTTGAATTTCTTTTTGAATGTGAGCTGAGAAGAGGTTGTGCAATGGGCTGGTGGGAAAGAGTTCCAAAGTCTTGTTGCCCTGCCAGAGCAGAGGTCTCATGCTGCATACTTGTCTGAAAGTCTGAGGAGGGATTTCTAGATCCTCTTTGAGCTTCAGAGACTTTCATTTTTACAACCAGGTAGGAGGGAGAGGAGTTGTGGAGGACTTTATGAGTAATGCTTACAGTCTTAAAATGTGCTCTTGCATTGATGGGAAGCCATTGCAAGGATCAAAGAATAGGAAAGATGTGGTTGAATTTTCCATGGCCTGTCACAACGTGGACAGCAGCATGGATCACTGCTGTCAGAGGAGATAAATGCACCTTATTAATACCAGAGAGGAGTGAGTCACCATATTCTAGTTTGAAAAGAAACAGTGCCTGGACCACAGGTTTCAAGTCATCCTGAGGAGTGAATTGCTTGAGGCCCAGAGCTGTCTTAGCTCGTGGCATGCATGCCATGGCTTAGATTTACCTCTTGAGGTCTAGATGGTTGTCAAGGATAAAGCCCACTTATTTGGCATTCTACACAATAGCTGAACTGCATTTCAGAGGCAGGGTTGGACTGAACTATAGGGCAATCAGGCAGTGCCCAACTGGCTGGTTTAACAGGTGGGTGTGTGGACTTTTCAGGTCGAGCATGCAAGAGCTTTGACCTGTTGTAAGTATTGTGGGCTTTTAACCATACCCACCGCATGCCCATCAACTTCCTTGTTTGTGGGGTTGCCTTCCAAAAATCCTTTTTATCATTGGTAAATGCTTTACGTTTGTCCCTCTTTGGGGCAGTTTGGTTACCACCTTGCAGACTGCCCCTGTTACATGGAGAATTTCACAACTGCCGATACGTTTGACTGCGAGTGAACTTATTTTTTTGTATTTCTCTCCTCACACTCATGCTTATGGCGGCCATGGCCTTTGAATCGGCTCCTGTATGTCAACTGTTTTACTTTTCATTTTTAATATAAGTGGCATAAAAAGTCCAGTTATGAATTTACAACGTTAATATCTCTAACTCAAGCAAATGTGAGATCCACTGTATTGTAAATGTTTATTTTTGGCTGTTTGTGGGCCTGATTTATGGACTGCTGGGCTGGTTTTTACTGTTCATTTCTCTAACATTAAAACAAACATTGCCTGCAACAAGCTCAAATGCATGCAGTCTCCCATACTTTGCAAAACATGCATACAGCATGTCTTTGCAAGTTCAACTTGCAAACATGGACCATCCTTTTAGCAAACGAATTCACTAATAAGGGGGTCACTTTTATTGTGGTGCCTGGACCTATTTCCTGTTCCACTTTGACCCAAAAGGATTCCAACCACTTTTGGGTAGGTGAGTTGGATTTTGTTTTGAGAAATTAGAAGAAATTAAGGCCCGTATTTATACTTTTTTTAGCGCCGCATTTGCGCCGCTTTTTGGCGCAAACCTACAAAATACAATGGCATTTTGCAAGTTTGCGCCGTTTTTGTGTCAAAAAACGACGCAAATGCGGCGCAAAAAAAGTATAAATACGGGCCTAAATTTTAGTGGAATTGAGCTTCAAGTGGGAGACATCCAGTTCTGAAAACAGGTGAGCATGGAAGAAAGAAGACAGATGTCTTCAGGGGATGAAGGGGCAGAACAGGTGCACTTAAGTTGTTGTCTTTGGTGTGATTTACAAGGTATGTTTAAAGGAGGGGTGTCCCACCATGGACTGGGAATGTTGGGAGATGGATATATGTCCCCTTTTCAGGATACTCTCTGTGTAAATGGCTCCCACTTAGACTCATTACACATAAATGCATCCCATGCGGAACTGCAGCCCTCATGAAACAACATTAGAAACTCCTCGGAGTGTGAGACACATCTTACTGGAAGGAAGGAAGGGCTGTGATACTTTGTCTTTGAAGTCCCTCTTCTAATGTCAATAAGTTTTCATAAAACCTTGGTTGTTATCAATGCAAGGCTACAACTTGGGACACATCACAATGTTCTGTACTCTGCTGCTATGATGATAGTTTGAATAATTACTGCACAGTGTTTTACAAACAGCAGTTTCCCAGTAATGTGTGCTACACAAAAAAATTACTTTAAATGTACTTAACATAAAGCTACCAACACAGCTGAGCTTCATTCTGACAACAGCACAAACCCCTTTGTTTCACTCTGCATAGAAGTTGCAGATTACAATAGGTCCTACTATGACTCTTTTTGGGGGCTAGCTTAGTTTTTTTGATGTCCAAGCAGAAACAAAATGAATGACAATCCACATACAAGGGCATCAGCAACCTTCAAATGTCTGACATTCATGTCACAACTACCTCTGAAACCTACTAACACATTAATGCTGATGCATTATTTCTGCATGCTGTCACTTTTTGTGCATTCACTGTATATTGGAAGTTTTGTGGGTGCTGAGCAAGCATTCATCACACACACCTGGAGAATGTTTTTGTCAGGGTAGATTGATCATTTTAATATTAGAATATTAGCTTCATATATACTCAACAGCAATCCTCTTTAAACAACCACAGCTGCCAAGTGTGCTATCTATCTATCTATCTATCTATCTATCTATCTATCTATCTATCTATCTATCTATCTATCTATCTATTTATCTATCTATATGTATATACCCTGACCCCTTAGTTAGCTCTGGTACTGGGGTCCCATAGGGGCACAACTAGGGCAAAAAAGCACTTAAAAAAACAAACAGCAAATTTGTGCAAAAATAAAAAAAACAAGTGCTGCCTACCTTGCTTGTTTATAATAAAGACCCCAGGTGGGCCAGGTCCAGGGGGTATGTAAAAAATAAAGGAGGTGGCACGGGGCCCCCCTCCTAGGGCATTTGTATGCTCCAGGACCACTACCTCCCTGGGGCTCATGTAAATTATAATAGGGGGCCTTACTGCCCCCCTTCAGCCCCGGGATACCCACCTGCCTGGGGCTTTAATTAACAAAATGGATAGGGCCACGCCGAACCCCACAGGTCCCAGGAATCATCATTTCCCTGGGGCTTTAAATATAAAAACTGTGCCGGAGTGCTGAGCAGAACCAACCCCGGATCCCAGGGACCACCACCTTCCAGGGGCTGTGTTTTATTTTGTTAAAGAGGGAGGCTGCGCGGCCCCCCGCCTGGAGCCAATAATGGCTCTGGGGACCACCCCCCCAGGGCAGGTGCCTGCTATGTCCCAGGATGCCAACTCCCGGGGAAAATCTGTTTGCTCTCATTAGAGCAAACACTATGCTTTCAGGGGCTAGAGCTGGCAAAGTGCTCTTGTTCACTGGAAGTGGAGGATTCATCTCTTTCCCTGCCTGCAGACATGTGGGCAGGGAAAGAGTTGAAACTATTGCTCTTGCAAGGAGGGAGTGGCAAATTTAGCAGCTCCCTTTGTGAGAGAGCCATGCAGGCTCCTTCAGGAGGCAGAGACCAAACTGGGACTGCGAGGACCCTTGAGGCTCCCCCGCGGTCCCAAGGAG
Organism: Pleurodeles waltl; assembly: GCF_031143425.1. NCBI lineage: Eukaryota > Metazoa > Chordata > Amphibia > Caudata > Salamandridae > Pleurodeles > Pleurodeles waltl. Next base: position 694,062,157 of record NC_090436.1, on the reverse strand, counting down.
AACAGAAAAAGGGAGAATTAAGGTCAGAAACAAGCAGAAAGAGGCAAGATAAACATGAGAAACAAGCAGAAAGAGGCAGAATAAAGGTCAGCAACGAGCAGAAAGATGCATGATAAAGGTTAAAAACAAGCAGAAAGAAGCAGAATACGGGTCAGCAACAAGGCAAAAGAGGAAGAATAAAGGTGAGAAATAAGCAGAAAGGGGCAAAATAAAGGTCCGAAACAACAGAAAGAGACAGAACAAAGGTCAGAAATGAGTTGCAAGAGGCAAAATAAAGGTAAGAAATAAGCAGAAAGAGGCAAAACAACAGTCAGCAATGAGCAGAAAGAGGCATAATAAAGGTGAGAAACAAGCAGAAAGAGACAAAATAAAGGTGAGAAACTAGCAGAAAGAGGCAGAATAGAGTACAGAAACCAACAGCAAGAGGCAAAATAAAGGTGAGAAATGGGTAGAAAGAGGCAAAATAAGGGTCAGCAATGAGTAGAAAGAGGCAAAATAAAGGTGAGAAACGAGCAGAAAGGGCAAAAATAGAGGTCAGAAACGAGCAGCAAGGGGCAGAATACAACTCAGAAACTAGCAGAAAGAAGGTCAGAAACTAGCAGAAAGGAGCAGAATAAAGGTCAGAAAAAAGCAGAAAGAGGCAAAATAAAGGTCAGGAATGAGCAGAAAGAGGCAAAATAGAGGTCAGAAGCCAACAGCAAGAGGTGAAATGAAGGTGACAATTGAGCAAAAAGCAGCAAAATAAATGTCAGCAACGAGCAGAAAAAGGCACAATAAATGTGAGAAACGACCAGAAAGGGACAGAATAATGGTCAGCATTAAACAGAAAGAGGCAAAATAAAGGTGAGAAACAAGCAGAAAGAGGCAAAATAGTGGTCAGAAACCAGCAGCAAGAGGCAAAATAAAGGTGAGAAACGAGCAGAAAGAGGCAGAACAGAAGACAGAAACCAGCAGCAAGTGGCAAAATAAAGGTGAGAAACAAGCAGAAAGAGGCAAAATAGTGGTCAGAAACCAGCAGCAAGAGGCAAAATAAAGGTGAGAAACGAGCAGAAAGAGGCAGAACAGAAGACAGAAACCAGCAGCAAGTGGCAAAATAAAGCAGAGAAACAAGCAGACAGAGCCAAATAAAGGTCAGCAATAGACAGAAAGAGGCAGAAAAAAGGTGAGAAACAAGCAGAAAGAGGAAAAATGAAGGTGAGAAACATGCACAAAGAGGCAGAATAGAGGACACAAACCAACAGCAAGAGGCAAAAAAAATGTCAGCAGTGAGCAGAAAGAGGCAAAATACAGGTGAGAAACAAGCTGAATGAGTCAAAACAGAAGTCATAAACCAGCTGCAAGAGGCAAATAAAGGTCAGCAATAGACAGAAAGAGGCAGAAAAAAGGTGAGAAACAAGCAGAAAGAGGAAAAATGAAGGTGAGAAACATGCACAAAGAGGCAGAATAGAGGACAGAAACCAACAGCAAGAGGCAAAATAAAGGTCAGCAATGAGCAGAAAGAGGCAAAATAAAGGTGAGAAACAAGCAGAAAGAGGACAAAATAAAGGTCAGAAACTATCAGAAAGAATCAGAATAAAGGTCGGAAACAAGCAGAAAGAAGCAAAATAGAGGTGAGAAATGAGCAAAAAGAGGCATAATAGAGGACAGAAACCAGCAGCAAGAGGAAAAATACAGGTGAGAAACAAACAGAAACAGGCAAAATAAAGGTCAGAAATGAGCAGAAAGAGGCAAAATAAAGGTGAGAAATTAGCAGAAAGAGGCAGAATAAGGGTCAGCAATGAGCAGAAAGAGGTAAAATAGAGGTCAGAAACCAGCAGCAAGAGGCAAAATGAAGGTGAGAAACAAGCAGAAAAAGGCAAAATAAATGTCACCAACGAGCAGAAAGAGGCAAAATAAGGGTGAACAATGGACAGAAAGAGGTGAAATAAAGGTCAGCAATGAGCAGAAAGAGGCAACATACAGGTGAGAAAAGAGGGAAAGAGTCAAAATAGAAGTAGAAGCAGCAAGAGGCAAAATAAAGGTGAGAAATGAGCAGAAAGAGGCAAAGTAAATGTCAGCACTGAGCAGAAAGAGGCAAAATAAAGGTGAGAAACAAGCAGAAAGAGGAAGAATAAAGGTCAGAAACTAGCAGAAAGAGGCAAAATAAAGGTAAGAAATGAGAAGAAAGGGGCAAAACAAAGTTCAGCAACGAGCAGAAAGAGAAAAATAAAGGTGGGAAATGAGCAGAAAGAAGCCGAATAAAGGTCAGAAATTAGCAGAAAGAGGCAAAATAGAGGCCAGAAGTGAGCAGCAGGAGTCAGAATAAAGGTCAGAACCTTGCAGAAAGAAGTAGCTTAAAGGTCTGAAATGTGCATAAAGAGGTAAAATAGAGGTCAGAAACCAGGAGCAAGAGGCAGAATAAAGGTAAGAAATGAGCAGAAGAAGTAAAAATAACAGGAAGAACGAGCAGAAAGAGGCAAAACAGATGTGAGAAACAAGCAGCAAGAGGCAAAACAGAGGTCAGAAACAAGCAGTAAGAGGCAGAATAAAGGTCAGGCAGAGCAGAAAAGAGGCATAATAACAGGCAGAAGTTGCAGAATAAGGCAACATAGAGGACAGGAGCAAGCACAGAAGAGGCAGAAAAACTAGCAGAAAATGACCAGAGGAGGCACAAAACCAAAGGCAGCAGAGGGTAGTGGACTATAGGCAAGTTGGACAGGGGGAGCTGGGATGAGGACCTTCTCCTGTGTGCCCCCCTACATTTTTTACTGCACACACACTGACAGACCCACTCATACACTCATGCATCCACTCACAGACCCACTCATACACTCACGCACCCACTCACACACCCACTCAGGGACTCACACACACACTGACAGACACACTCAGACACTCATGCACCCACACACAGATGCATTCAAACACCCATTCACCAAGTAACAGACCCACTGAGACACACACACACACTCACAGACCAACTCAGAGACTCATAAACCCACTCACACACTCATGCGCCCACTCACAGACCTATTAAGACACTCACACCCACTCACAGACCCACTCAGACACTCATGCATACTCACAGATCCACTCAGACACTCATGCATCTGCTCACATACCCACTCAGAGACTCTTGCATGCTCTCAAAGGTCCTCTCAGGCACTCGTGCATCCACTAACACACCCACTTAGACACTCTTGCACCCACTAACAGACCCACTCAGAGACATATGCACCCACTGACAGACCCACTGTGGTACTCGTGCACATAGTCACAGACCCACTCAAAGCCTTATGCATGTGGGGTTGGGTGCTTACAGGAGGTTGGCTGCAGGCCCCGTGGCCAAACCCCATTGCACACATCCAAAAGCCATGAGTGGCACAGGGTTAAGTAGTTATAGTGAGTTGGCTACAAGGCTTGGCTGCAGGAGAGGCCCTGTGGCTAAAACCACCACACACACCCTAAGGCTGTGTGTGGCAGTGGTTGGATTAATGTATAGTAATCAATACTACTTTATGTTTAAAACAAAAATTATAGAAATTCACTGACAAAAACAAAGGTCACAGGGAGGTTATAGTTAGGAGATAGAATTTCAAAAACCTAGAAATTCACTTAGAAAACAAAGGTTAGAGGGGCGATAAACTTAATATCTGAATTTACTCGCACAAACCCATAGAAATTCAGCAGTTATAGTTATGGTTAGCTCAAGTAATTATAACTCTTGCCCTAAGGTTACTATAACCCGCACCTATTGGCTGCAGCCAGGCCCTGTGGCCAATCCCCTATAACCGACCACCACTATCCTTATAGTTAGGAATATGTTTCCACAGAAAAAACATTTTTTGACCTGCCAATATCTTTGGCACCGTTTGACACATCTTCACCAAATTTTCCCCAAAAAGTGTGCTGGTGATTCTTGTTCATCATGGGAAGATTCAGGGGGATCTGTCAAGCAGGAGCCGAGAAAGGAGGGTAGTCAAAAATGTGCGTTTCCCGTGTTAATTCCTATTGTAGGAGTTTGAACACGACTACAACCTGAACCACTGGACAGAATTACACCAAATTTGACAGAAAAGTAGCTTTGGACACTCAGATTACACTTTTTGTTGTGTGGTGTAAATCCATTCAGTAGTTTTTGAGATATTAAAGGGAAAATTAATTTGTATATCTAGGGTCGCTGATCCTCCTCGACGACTTTGTGAATAATAAGAGCTCGTGCACAGAGCTGTAGAGCTCAGATTTACTGCCAACACTTCAACCAGGAAGTGTTGGCAGCCATCTTGGCCGAGTCCCCCAAACAAATGAAGAAATAAGAAAAGAGCCAGGGTAGGGACATCCTGACCCCTTACCTCTATTGATGGGTTCCCAGAAGGACTCTGCCAGGGCTTAAAAATCAATTTTTCGAAACTTTTTGCCATGAATCACAATGATGTCATGAATTTGAGGCCAAATTGAAAAAAAAAGCAAACACGGGCTCCTGTGCTTATTTGTATGCTTCCCCCGGGTGGGCCACTTCCCAAAAATGAAGGAGGAGGGCGCATGGAGATCCCCCTCCTAGGGCACTTATATGCCCCAGGGGCCTATAATTATTTTGTTGGCAGGCGCACTGGCCCACCTGTGCCCTGTGAACCACCACATTCTGGGGCTTTAATCACTTTAAGCCCCATATTTATACTTTTTTAGCTCCGCATTAGCACCTCTTTTAGACGCAAAAATGGCATAAACTTACAAAATACAATTGTATCTTGTAAGTTTGGACCTCTTTTGCGTCAAAAAGAGGTGCAAATGCGGTGCTGAAAAAGTATAAATATGGGCCTAAGTGTGGCGGGCCAGATGGTCCCGCACAGCCCCAGCGACCACCAATCACTATGAATGTGGGGGAGGCGTGTGGCCCTACCACAGCCTCGGGGACCATCACGTCTGTGGGCTGCAATGATATAGAGTGGGGGGGGTGCGGGCCCCCAACAACCCCAGGGGCTGCCACTTCACCGGGGCTTTAATGATAATGATTGTGGGGGCCATGCAACCCCCGCATCCCTGGGGACCACCACCTCCCCAGGGTTTTAATTTTAATGAGTGTGGGAGGGCCGCATGGCGGGAGGAACCGCCACCTCCTCAGGGTTTGAATCTGAGTGAGTGCAAGGGGCTGCGTAGCCCCCTACAGCGCTGGGAATCGCCAACTATCTGGGGCTTTAAACTTAATGAATGCGGGTGGGCTGTGCAGCCCCAGGGACTGCCACCTCCCCAGGACTGAATTTAAAGAAGGAAGGGGTCCATCTTGGACTCCTGGCCCCAGGGACCACCACCTCCCTGGGGCTACTTCATGTTCTACTTCAATGATGACCCTGGGGACCGTCACCTCCCAGGGCCGGCTCTCCTGCTATGTCCCGGTGTGCCCACCAATGGGACCTATATTTTTGCATTTGCTTGATGAAAGCTGACAGCTATCACCAAGCAAAAGCAAACAAACTCTGCTTTCTGCAAGCGGAAGCTGTCAAACAGCTCCTGCATGCTGACAGTGGAGTTTTCATCTGTTTCCCTGCACGCAAATATGCATGAATGGAAGCAGAAAAAAACATTGCTCCTGCAAGCAGGTAGCTGCTTTTTCAAACAACTCCCTGCTTGCGGAAGCAATGCCGGCTCCGCAGGAGCCGGGAGTTGGCTAGGGCTGCCGGGGCCTTGAGGCTCCCCTTACAGTCTTGTTACTGCAAAAAAAATAAAAAATTAAGTTGCTTCTGGCCTACTGGTAAAGCTATTTGACTATAAGTAAGTTGAAGGTTCAAGTCCTGGTATCTTATGCAGTGTGTTTGTTTATTTACAAGTATTTTGAATGTAAAAAATGTTAGTGATAAAATATTTGTTTTTTCACCAATAAAATATTCATTTGGATTGAATGCCAAAGTTATGTCTGGATGTAATACACTAAGGAGCCATCTGTGAACTAGTGGTTAAGGTCTCTGAACCTCACACTGAAGGGTAAGGGTTCCAGTCTTAGAGTGTTTATGATCATTTGTCTAAGGTACCTATAACTTGTGACCTCACCATGCACTGCTAATAACCCCACAAATTAAAGCACTCATGACATTTGTGATAACATCATTGATAATGTCACTGGAACTTCTGCAGTAAAATTATTGATCAGATAATTGTGCGTGGCAAAGGCACAAGTTATAGTTACTTGAAATAGCTTTAACAATAACTGCTGAATTTCTCTGATTTTGTGCTAGTAAATTCAGATCCTAACTATAATGTCCCTATAACTCTTGTTTCTTTAAGTGAATTTCTATGTTTTTTTAATTCTATTTCCTAACTATAACGTCCCTGTAACCTTAGATTTTTTAGTAAATTTCTATGGTTTTGCCTAGCCTTTGGCTGTACACAGTGGGGGTTGGTTGAAGGGCCTGGTGCAAACACCTGTTGCCCCCTATTCCCCCCCCCCACACTGTGGGACCCAGGGTGTTAAATGGTAAAAGTGAAGTTAAAGTGTAAGAGTGCAAAGGCTAATATAACACTAAATTAAAAGTTGTCAACTTGTGCCCACTATTATTTGTAGTAGTACATTTTTTTTTCATTAGCCAAGGTATCCGTTGAGGATGAGTACGCCTTGTAATGCCAGACACTGCTTTCAAATGACTTAAACGATACCTTGATCGAAGTATTTCTCACTTTTTTCACTCTCATAGTTCTTCTGTTAGAGGCTCCTGCCGTGTCTCATCAACGTGGCGGGCCTTGAACAATGCCAGATGAGCTATCATTAAAAGAAAAACACACAACATTTCTCGTGTTATGTTCCCTTTTTCCTGAACCGGGACGAACAATTATATTCCCTGTTTTTCTTGTCTCCGTCTACTGATATGAACATCAAGAGAGTCAGCTGCTAGCTACTAACCTCTTCCTGTCAGCAGCTTTTAATCATATTAAGAAGGCATTAGAGCGTCTTTCGGTGCACACCGGATACCACTCCCCCCAGCTGCACGGACGCCATCCTTCCCCAATCGCTACAGGACGATGTCGCATTTAAAACCTAAGCATATAACGAACGAGCTACAAATTTAAAGGCTCGTCACAAGGGTGTCTCGTCATGAAGCCGACAGCTTTCTGCATAGATGGAAACATACTGCGAAACAAACTGTCTCAGGTCCGTAGCTCCGGCTGAAAGAGCTCGCTCTGCGGCAACCCGAAAGCCAGAGGCAATCTATTAAGAACTCCGCATTACCATTCCCGAGAATCAACTGATAAACACATTCTTATTTGGGCTAATCCTCTTAAAGATTGCACTAAGTAATGAAAGGGTGGCAGAGAGAGGGTTGGGTTTTTGTAACCCTGATATCGCATACACTGCTTGAGTAAATGTTTCAATAACACACTCCTCTGGCAGCTCGCAATGTCCCCTCTCACCCGCAGGCCCACTGAATGACTGTGTGTATTGTCTGCGTGCATGTTTCATTGAAACATTCATCAATTCAAGTGTTTTTCTGTTATTAAAAAAGTCCTTTGTAGACAGTGGCCTAACCAGTGTGTCATGGTCCCTAGTTCAAGAAAAGAAATGCCCCTCCCATCATTGCTTGTTTATAAAATATAGTAATAATAAGGATTCAGTAGCCCCTCAGGCCTCTATGTCGGGTTCCACTGCACCTGCTGCACCAATAGACGCCACACCTCTGGCTGCAGACGCATTGACACCAGTGGTGTAACGAAAACGACTGTACCCCTCCCCCCCATAATGTGAAGAGGGACCCCTGAGACTCACATCTATCACAGATATTCATTTGCATTGAGTTGAAAAGATGAACCTCATTCAATGGATTCGAAGGGGGACTGCTGGGGTTTGCGTCATGCCCACTTACTGACACTTTTTCCAATGTCAACTCGGAAAGATATACTGAATCCAGGATCTTTCAGTTTAACAGATTTTTTTTATCTTTGGAATCTAAACCTTACAGTAATGTAAGTTTTCCTCGCAAAGGTCGCTCAAGCAAGCTGATATGTTTTTAAATCACGGGCCCTCTAAAGAATATATTCAAAAGGGATCGGTTCAGGAAAGACACAGCAATTTAGAGTAGGCTGCCCTTTAACATATTACAGTGGAAGCAATATGTTAGCCTTTAAATGCACGGCTACAGGTCAGGTTCTATTTAAGGAGTTATGGGAGAAAGGTTTGTGAATTGGATGTCCGTGGTTTATAGCTCGTCCTCTTTTGTGTTGCATTATTTCTTCCATACAATTGGTATTCTGTTTTCAAAGCCTCTGCAGAGAGAACGTATTGTTGAATGTAGCAGAAAGGTATTCATTTCTCGACCAATCTACTATTTCAGTAAGAGCACTTTGAAATAGCTTAGGCAACAAATAAACGTATATTTTTTTGCCAAGACCGATTATGTGGGTTTCCTAAAAGTAAATGCCCATTGTAATGTCTGTATAGAAGTAACTAAGGCAAATTAAAGCGTACCAGTGGCACACAGCAGGGCAGTAGATATCCATTTTCTTCAACGTTTTAATAATTTGCTTAGTCCGAAGAAAACATTTTTAAGAAGGTATACACGTGGCCCCGATTTACAAATGCATAAGAAATTTGCAAAATTTACCATGCAAACACATGAGTTGATCCATGTCCTCAGGGTTGGAGTGGACACCCAAATTAGCCATTGCAAAAAATATTCACACCAGTCCCACACTGCAAAGGGACTGAGACTTGAATGGGTCCATGGTGGCAGTGGTGGGCCTTGCAAGCCCACTCTGCTCTAAATGCACCCCCAAAGCCTGAAACCAATTGGGAAATGTCAGCGTGGCAGAATGACCAGTCCAGTCATGCATGCCGTATGTTCATAATCTGCTGAGCATGGCCAGAGACAATGCTTTTCAGCGGCTGTATAATACACACAGGAGTGTCAAATGGTCTTGAGTGTGCACTGAACTTGAAGTTCGTGGCTGCGGTCTGTGCATTGTAAAGCAGGTAGTCTATGTACTACTAAAACGGCAGGCGGGGCAATATGGTGTCGGCGTAGTGAGGCCCATTAGCCACACCCACCGGAAACCAAGCGCCACGGCGACGGCAGTCAGCGCGAAGAGGAAATTGACCGCGGAGACGCCGCACGGTCACAGCACCGGCTGTTGCACCGGCCGCTCTTGGCCGCGCTCGTATTGAGCCGCTACCGCCCTTTCCCGCACGGCCGGCAGCTGCCTCACTAGGCTTTGGGATTCAGAAGCGGATTTTGCGGGATCGCGAGGCACGGCAGCCACCGCGGCTGGAGGACAGCGGCCCAACCACAACAAGGACCCCCTCCCCCTCGCAGCAAAAGAGTGGTAACTTTGGGGTAAGGGGGAGGAGGAGGCTTCATAATCAACTATTAATAACTGCAAAGGAAAAGAAAAACTTTGTTTGCTTGGCACAAGGACGCTATCCTGATTTAGCGAATTGTAGCCCTTGTGGCTGTATAGGAAGCAACGAAATAAGATTTACTCTGACTTCTTATCCGGGAATTAAGAAGTTGAGGGACCTGGGGCTAAAATGCAGGCATCATATCCAGATTAAAACCCCTCGAAATGAAAAGAGGGTCTTAATGGCTTTTTGAAAAGGCGAGATTGGCAGTAGCAGCAGAGGCGTTTAGCAGATGGTGGCCGCATTATTTGAAGTGGTTTAATCCAGATGAAGGGCGAGTATCGTTGAACTCTATAGCCGGCCAGGACCAATAATGACTAAAGTGAAGTAGCAACATGATATGACTTGCTTACTGCTAATGGGGGAAAGCACAGACCGTTTTTTGCAGTGTGTCTATACATGACTTTTGTACTGCGTCTGGATACCTTGGAAGTCCGCGTTAAGCCGCAGTAACTATAAAGCTAGCTAGCTACAGTCGCATGGATTGACGCTTTACACACTATGTTCCGCAGTAATAACTGCGCAAAACGGATGTAATCATAAAGAGGATTCCCCTTACGATATCAATATTTCCTGATAATTCTCTGCGCATCTTACATGAGTTTGGGCTGTCATTTTTGTTAACATAAAAATAGAAGGTGCGGTAGGAAGAGAGAGGAGAAACAATTCGGAACAGGGGGTAGAAAAAGATTCTAGCTTCCTAGGAAGGAAGGTGTAGTATCCTAGGAAGCGTCAAATGCTCGTAGCCACATACAGAAATGCACTATGGCATATGCCTACTCCTGCACGGTCATTAAGGAGCGTGATTAAGCAAACAATAATAGAGGTATTTGTGGCAGCAGTGGGCATAACGAGAGCCATTAGATCATTATCTCAGGCCATTATAATAAATATGGCACCTAAAGCTAATCGGCATCTGGGAGATAAAAACGAAGGTGTCAAGACTGTGCGCTCTGGCAGAGGAAAAGGAGAACCACTGGGCTCTAATAAACGTCTAGCGTCTACAACCGGAAAAGCGGCTGGGGAGAATGCCTCTATCCTAGGACAGATGATAGACGCAAAGATGAGTACTAAGGCAAGTGATAGTACTACTCCCCTGCTGGAGGACAAAGTGAAAGGTAAAAATCAATCTACTATAACTGCCTTTCTGGCTGGAGGGATGCAAAGAACCTCTGTTGTTATGGCAACCTCTTTCTCTGAAACTGACTGTTTAGTAAAAGGATCCTCTTCATTAGACTCAAGTACTAGAAACCCAGACTACGGTGATAATCCTACAGCAAACATGTCAGAAAATCAAGATATCAGTCGGGAAGCAACTATAAAAGTGCTCAGTCTTTGCGAAAATGGGCAGTCACAAACCCAACAGGTGGAGCAATGTGAACAGGTGGACCTCCAAAATAAGGGGAAACCTGGCGGCCTATTAGGACACACAGCAGAGGAGAATGAACCTGCCAATCCTCCCGGCAGTCCTAAAATAAGGGACCAAATTATGGGGGGGGGGAAAAATCTCCAACTAAACGATTGGGGCAGAGAAAGTAGTGATAAGTTTTATTCCTTGACAGAGGAGTCCGACCTTGGTAGCGCTGATTGTAGTTTTAGTGAAACTGACGAGAGCGAGATATCTGAAACAGGCAACAAATCTGCAAGTGGGGAGTGCACAGTACGTAAGGCTCGCCAAAGGAAATCTGTTAAATCACGCTCTGGTTTACAAGAGGGCTCTGAAAGTATGGCATCTAGGAATGGTAGGTCCTTAAGGTGGGACTATACAGGGATTAACTTGTCTGACACTTCTACAGGTGGCAACCAAAGCTCCGCTAAAGATAAAAATGGAAGCGATCCGGGACCTGCAGCCGGAGGGATAGGTGCCACTGGTAGAAACTATGAAATTGGCACCGATGTGGGGATCCTGCAGTCAATTTATAGCTCAATTAAAGAGCTTCAAACGGAGACGCGGATCGATAGCCATCGGGCAAGGGTTGCCACAAAGAGACTGCAAGGATCAGTCCGCAAGGTAGCTAAATCTTGCAAAGAAATCGAAGCGAAGCTATGCTCCATGGAAGATCGGATAGTGGCAGTCGAGGATGATATGGACACTCTTAAAGAACAGAATGCCACCCGAGATGGACAGCTAACGGATGTGATGTGGAAGCTAGAAGATTTGGAAAACAGACAAAGAAGGAACAATCTTCGCTTTCTGGGTATACCAGAAGGACTGGAAGGGGACAATATGCAGACATACATGGTTACTCTTCTGCGCGGGTCTTTTCCAGAATTAGGGAATCGGGACTGGGACAATGAGGTACAGAGGGCTCACAGGTTCCCGCTAAATACACGGGAGGGTAGTCAACGGGCAGACGCTAAATACCCAAGAGCGGTCTTGGTATATCTAGGGAGCTATCTGGTACGTCAAGAAATTGCTGATAAAACCCCTCCCAGAAATCCGCGTACTTATAATGGGGTTACATTTTTTACCCGCCCAGACTTCTGCCATGCTACAGTTGAGCGGAGATGGCGGCTGAGGCAGCTTATCAAGCCATTTTTTGAGAAAGGAGGTGAGGCCTATCTGCTGGCCCCCGCTAGGCTAAAAACCAAAATGAATGGGAAAATAAGAGTTTTTACGTCAGAAATCAAAGCAAAAGAATATCTGACGGGGGTAAGTGTATAGAGTATAAAGGGGGAGGGAAATAGGGAAGACATAGGCGCTTGGGGTACCGGTGGGCTGGGACAGGCTGACATACGCACGACATCAACATTCAGGCCATTAGGGGTCTGATTGCTCTACAGAATGGGGGGCCAGTGTCAGTGGGGGGGGGTGGCAGGGGTGGGGTAGGGGGCGACTGGCCTGGGGGGAGGGCAAAGGAGAGGGGAAAGGGAAGGGGATGGGGAAAGGGAAAGTAAGAAGGGTGGAGGGAGGATCCATAATGGTAAAACTGGGGAAAAATGTGGAAAGGGAACAGTTAATGGAGACGAGAGATATCGGGGAAAGAAATGGAAAAGGAAGGAAAGGAAACCTAAGGGATGGTGTAGCTAGATATGGAAATTTGAGTGACCCCAAAAAAAAGAGATCCGAAAGTATAAAAAAAAAAAGGGGGTATGGTTAGATTCAGAATTGCATCAATTAATATATGTGGTCTGAACGATCCTCATAAAAGAAGGAGAGTTGCTGAAGAATTGAAAACCTTCAAGGCAGATATTTACTGCCTGCAAGAAACGCACATAGAATATAAAAACTCCGGGATTTTCGGCTCACTGGGCCTAAAGGCATTTGTTTGGTCCAAACAAGAAGCTAAAACTAAAGGAGTGGCGATTTTAGACCGGACCAACAAATTACAATTTACTCGGCAAAAGGCTGATGCTGGTGGAAGATGGGCAATCTTAGAATGTAGATATGGCCATAGCAGCTTCACTTTATGTTCCATATATGGGGCGGTCACGGACGATCCGATAGTAATTGATACCTTAGCCATTGAGCTCACAGGATGGGTACCTCCCTATATCATATGTGGTGATTTTAACTTTAATGGCTCGTGGGAGGGATTACAGGATGTGTTAGCACTCGCAACTAAAAAGTATCAAGGGCGCAAACCTCGGGTGTATAAGGCCATGGGTGCTCTGCAACAAGAATTAGGGCTAGTGGATGCTTGGGTGAAGCTGCGCAAACCTGATCCCGGTTATACCTATTACTCGGCTCCGCATAAGAAATTAGCACGTCTTGACTATTTTTTAATCTCCCCGGTTTTCTTAAAGCAGGCTAGGATCGAATTATATCCCCGGATGGTTTCAGATCATAACCCTATAGTGCTAGATTTGGAGTTGGAGGGGCTAGAATTAAAGAGTAGTAGATGGACCTTTGAAAGGGGTCTTTTAAAAAATCCAGAATACCGTGAACATATGACCAAATGGATAACCGAATTTTTGGGGTTCAATAGGGGATCCGCTTCAGTAGAAATGGTTTGGGATACTCTGAAAGCTGGTATACGTGGAGAAACATTAAGCTTTAGTATTAATAGGCAAAAGGAGGTTCAAGGGAGAATAATAGAGTTTCAATTAAAGTTGCAGTGTGCAGAGAGACAGCTAGCCATGGCTATAGAAGCTGGAGCAGATATAACGAAAGTACAGGAAGAGGTTGCCATAATCAAAGCAGCAGCAAATGAGACTACAGCTCAAAAAATAGCGGAGAAATATTTAGCGCAGCGGGCACAAAGGCTTGAGTTTGGGGAAAAAGCCGGGCGGCTATTAGCGGCTCGGGCAGTACAGAAAACAGCAGCTGGGGTAATCAGGGAGATCATAGATCGACAAGGACAGCTAATATCAGAGGTGGATAAAATAAGAAAGGTGTTTCATGGGTATTATCAGGAACTATATGATGATACAGTGGCTTATTCGGATGAAGAAGCCTTAGAGTTTTTGTATCCTATCACGACAGGAAAACTAGATAAGAGCGACCAGCTATTCCTTGGAGAACAGATAGACATTACAGCAATAGAAATGGCAATCAACAATCTGCTCACAGGGAAGGCTACTGGCCCTGATGCTATCCCCTTAGAATTTTATAAAGTTTTTAAGTCACCTTTGCTTCCGGTAATGTTGGAGCTGTATGTTCAGGTACAAAAAGGAGGGAAAATCCCCCCGTTTTGGGACCTAGCTAACATAGTCATATTCCAGAAGAAGGGCAAATCCCCATTAAATCCTGCCTCATATCGCCCGATCACATTAATAAATAGTGATGCCAAGATATATTCAAAGATCTTGGCCGCCCGATTGTCATTGGTGATCAAAAAGCTGGTTTCTCCATGGCAGCACGGGTTTATTCCAGGGAGAGACACGACTAATCATATTCAGAGAGTCTTAGCACTCTTTGACTCCACGGAAGCTGTTAAAGAGCCTATGGCGGCTATCTTTCTGGATGCAGAGAAAGCTTTTGATCGGGTAAAGTGGAAGTACTTGTGGTTTGTAATGGAACAGCTTGGGCTAGGGAGGCAATTCATTACAGCAATTAGGGCCTTATACAGATCCCCAGCGGCGAAAATACAACTAATGGGAGGACAATCTGAGACTATATTGATTAGGAGAGGAACCAGGCAGGGGTGCCCCTGCTCTCCTCTTCTCTTTGCTCTGTATATAGACCCTTTGCTGAGACAATTGGAAGCGAATAATAAGATACCACCAATTCACAGGCAGGGATGGGATACCAAAGTTCTAGCATACGCAGATGATATAGCCATACTAACCCCATCCCCTGATTCAGCACTAAAAGAAATAGAAGTGGTGGCGAAAAAATTTGGTCGGTTTTCTGGATATTCGTTAAATGGAGCCAAGACACAACTGTTGGCTAATCAATATACAAATATTAAAGATACACGGAGGGTGGATCATGCAGTATACCTAGGTATTAATATCACACCGAATATAGATAAAGTAGTAAATTTAAATATAGATCCTATACTTGCTAAATTTAGAGAAGATGCACGTAGATGGGATAATCTACATTTAACTATTGTAGGACGATGCAATATGATAAAGATGATTTTCCTTCCGAAGCTGTTGTATTTATTTCGCACTATCCCATTGTATTTCTCCAATCTAAAATTTAAAGAGATTGACAGAATGATCATGAGGTTTATATGGGCATATGGAAAGTGCAGGAGAGCGAGTAAATATATGTCTCTTCCACGGGAAAGGGGTGGATGGTCTTTACCGAATATAAAATTGTATCAATTGGCAGCAGCCTTTCAATACATGCGCCCACTATTCGGATTTGATATGGAAGGTACTACAATTGTTGACAGCCCCAACATATATGAGCTGCAGATAGGAGAAGCTGCCAATGGGTGTCTAGTAACATACCATGAGCCTGGATATTACAAAAAAACTAGGTATAAAGTGTTAGAAGCCGCACACAAGTGGTGGCGATTTTGGTGTAAAAAAAAAGGACTAGGTAGATATAATTATTATACTATGATCAAGAAGAATCCATTACTCCCAGAAATATTTCACGATAAATATATGGCGAAGTGGTGTACATTAGGTGTAACTCGGTTAGGAATTTTTTTTGATAACTCGGGGGTCAAGACATTTCGAGACCTACAGGAACAGTATGGGCTACAGAAAAGGGATTTTTTCAAATACTTACAGATAAGGGATTTTTTAGGGAAAAAAACAGGGGGGGCTCAGGGATTCAAAAGTATCCAATTGCTGGACGACATGTTGGCAAAACCCAGCTTAGCCATTAGGTCAACCTACCCTATCTTTTTAGTAGAACAAGCTGACGATTTAGAAAAACATAAGGAGAGGTGGAGTAAGAAAATGGCAGAGGGTAGTAGCAATTTCCTGAGTTCATTGGAGTTGAGATGCACTACTTTATTATCATCTTCCCTACAAGCGCAGCATTATAAGACTATATTTGATCTGTATTATTCACCAGCCCATCTTGTCAAATGGGGATGTACGACAGGAACAAGCTGTCCGAGATGTGGGTTGTACGGAACAGATATTATCCATATGATGGCTACCTGTGGGGAATTAAAAGCTTTAAGGGAAGGGATCCAATCTGTTTTGAAGGAAGTAGTGGGCTATGATATAGACCTTACACCTGAAATTATGGTCTTTGGGACAGATGGCGAAATCGCTGGACCTTGTAGGGCATTTATATTCATAGCCATGGCGGTGGCTCGAATTTGTATAGCATCGGCATGGCTGGATCCACGACCCCCGTCCTGGCAACAATGGTTGGCTAGGTTGCTTTCCTCTTACTACTTGGAAAAATCAGTGTATGAACGGAAGGGGAAACAGGCCAGGAGGAAGGGGAAGACAATATGGGGTCTGTTTCAGGCCTGGGTACATGCCCATACCGGCTGGGGTCACCCATCTTCGAATTAAGGGGTACCATTCCCAAGCTAGTATTTGTGGGGTGGTTAGGCTCTGTATTTGATATGAATGATTTAATTTGGTGATGGTTTTTCCCCCCTTTTTTGTTTTTATTTATTATTATTTATTTATTTTTTTTCTTTATTATTCTGTACCTTATCTTTTATCCCCCTTTTTCGTTTATCTTTTCTCTTTACCCCCATAGATTATCTTACTGTAAGTTTTCAGTTTATAATGATTTAAAGATGTTTATGTAATATGTTTTCTTCCACCAATAAAAAAAAAAAAAAAAAAAAAAAAAAAAAGTAAAGCAGGTAGTCACAGGGTACATGTGGGCCATTCTGGAACCGAACTATGCACTCAATCTAATCCACAAATCTTCTTAGAACCAACAATAGTATGAACAAACCGTTTTTTCCCCTTGGCTTCCAGGGTTCAGCCCACTAACGATCCCAGTGTGGACACAGCCCCTACTCTTCAGCTGGCAGACGCAGAAATGTCCGGTGTACTGACAAAAGTTGTCCCTTTAGGGCAAGTGTGGACTTCCAACCGAATAACCCATTCAGTCAATTTACTTCTTCTCTAGCTGTAACCCAAAATTCGACCTCCTCATATCCATCCGAGCCTTATCTGTCCTCTTCCCTACAGACTTACATCAATCATGACACCTTCTCCTACATCAGGACTATCTATATGACGGGTGTCCCCAAGCTCCAGCCACATGTCAAAAAAGATGAGGCTTCTCTGAGCAACAAAGTTATTCATTGGATAAGGGATGTTAGGAAGTGATATAGTGTTATTTATTCCGATATAACCAGGGCCACTTGTCTGTAATCCCATGATAACAACCTAGATTGCATTAAATTAAAATGTTTCCACCCTTCTATTGTAAATGGCCTACTCTCTCTGCAAGCGTAAATCCTCCCCCAAACACAGCAATCCAGTTGAAAACCACAGTTTCTCCCATGCAGAAGGCGGAGCAAACCCAAACCTTCTTATTGCTATCTCGAATTGACTGAATTTAAATTCCTGGGACCCCTATCCTGAAAAGTAGGGTTGGTCTAAACTTTTGCCCTTCCCAAGGACATACTATGGGCACTAGTCCCATCTTTACTAACTCTTCCTCGAACCATTCTAAGAAGATTCAATCTACCAGTTTGGTAGTACAGTTATCCTCCGCTGAAACCACATTGAGCCTTTCTCTGAGTGAACTCTCCACTTTGCCCCAGGGTAACTTGGCCACTTCTCGGACCAACATTAACAACAATCTGCTGCTCTCTTGGAATGTCACCGGGCTTGGAAGCAAGATTGCCCAAGAGGACTAGGGGACTGTCATTGGCAAGGTTAATATAACAATGTTTCAAGAGACTTGGGAAGCTGTACCATGCTGTATGTGAGCCTTCAAGACTTTTTATGTTTCAACCGTAAGTATCATGCTGGTAGATCATCGGAAGGCCTTGCTATATGGCTTAATTTTTCCTTGGGCTGCCATGTGAAATGGCTAACCATTGAATTCCCTGGTTTACTTCGTCTTGAAATTTCGTCCAGGAACAAGACAAAACTTGTTTTCTTTAATTTCTATAGTAGGAGCATTCCCAAGACTGCTGATTCCCCTGTACTATACCTGCTGAGAGATACTATTTCTAAAATTGCAGAGGATGCTGTTGTGATCTTGGGTGGGGACTTCAATGTGATCATTGTACCCTCAGCACTATTAAGAGAAATAGCAGGTGAGAAAGATCAACATTGGGTGTACTTCAGCTTGCAGACCCTTGCATAACGACCCTCTGTAAGGTCGCTCTGCAGATGCTGGACCTAAGCTTGTGCTGTCATTTGAGAGCTAGTAATGGCAGAACAACATCTGATGCAGAGCGGCATCCTCATTTTAGGAGGAATTCATATTGGAGTCCCATCGACTATAACCTTGTAGGTTTACATTCCTGGAAAACCTTATCGATATGGAAGTTCGACCCCAGTTGAAGAGTGACCACTTTCCTTTGCTTCCTACCCTCTGGGGCAAGTTAGACAAGACAGGTCAGAATCAATACCTGCCTCGCAGTGATTTAATAATTACCAACAACCGGAGGAAGATAAAGTGGGAGAGTGCCAATAATAATGAGGGTATCCATGCTCAAATGTATCAGGGCTTGGTTCCCTTCCTGCTCAACTTAGCAAAGACTGAATTCCCTGTGATTCTATTAATATTAGAACATTTGGGCTCCCCATTTAAACTGAGTTGCCAATGCCATCATGGCGGGTGCTGAAGTCTCTGCAGCTTGGAGAGGTACAGAGATTAGTCCATTTTCAAGAAAGGTCTCAAATCCGACCCAGCGAAATATCACCCAATAAGTCTCCTAACCTGGATTGAGGACAATAAAATCTTGTCACAGTTTCAGCCAGGATTTTAGTCTAAAACAAGTTCTGTGAACCCAGTGTTTAGACTTCAACTTATCATGTAGAAAGAGGTCGATATTTATCAATAGGGCAGTCCTTAGGTTGCATTTATTAACCTAAAAGCGGCATTTGACATGGTCCCCAGAGAAAAGCTCTGGCATACCCTTGGGGATGTAAGGCTCCCCAGTCCTCTTCTACACATTATAATTCAAATCTATCATGATAATTTCACTCAAATTCAGTAGGGATTTAATGGGTAAACCAGTGACCACTTTAAGGTTGACAAGGGGGTCAGGCAAGGCGGTGTCCTTGCCCCAACATTGTGGCTATGTCGCCTACCTTATGACTGCGACAATGACTCGCCAGGACTCAGGGGTACAAAAACACCAGCTTTATTGTTCACAGACGATACCCTGCTAGTCTCCAGCACTCCAAAAGGAATCAAGAGCCTATTGTTAACAGAATTGTTAAACTATTTTAAGTTCCAATTATAAATTAGCCATTAACACTAACAAAACAAAGTTTATGGCAATTTATGCGCATAGGGGATTTGGAGGGGTGATAACTCTGTGGGGGATGGACCTGGGGAGAGTGCTTGACTTTTATTATTGCCGTAGTTTGACCCTTGCTATAGGCAAGACTGCTGGTTTAAGGATAACAGTACTTATGTTTGTAGGTGACTAGGCCAATCCTACTAGTCACAACTGTCGTCCCAACCCTCCCGGCTAACAAGCAGCACCTCGTCAAAATCTCAAACAGTAAAAAGGTGAATCGTGGCAACCATTACACATGGACTCAAGAGCGCGACCCCTCAGGGAGTGCCGTGTTTAAATGGAGATTATCCCTTTCTCACATGAAGAACATGTCTCACTAAAACACAGGCAATGAAGGAGATGCAGTAAAGTTTGAATAGGTTTTATTAACAAGACTGCAATCTACGCTAACTTGTATAATCTGCAATGATAAGGATAATGAACAGTGCAAGAAACAGAATTGTGAATACGAGAGTCATTAATACAAAGACTCCCACCATCTTTCAATAACATAAAATAACAAGAGATATGAATATCTCCTAATACCCTAACATGATGAACCTAACCCCTAATCTAAAGAGTGCTAGGTGTGATAAATCCAACCTGCCAATGCCACGTCCATGTGAAGAGCCCCCCCAACCCCTGTTACCTTGGAATGAGGTCTCTATCTCAGACTCTGTGGGGACATGAAGGCTGGGTCAGCATCAAGGCATGTGGCATGGTTAGCGTTGATGGCATCTGGTAGGGTAGGAATCCCTATAACTATCTGTCTGAATAAGGTGTATTTATACAGATCTTATTGGACTCCTAATGTACGTATGTTCCCAAACAATAGATAACAAGACATGCTTGGGGCGTCAATTACATAAACAATTCCCTCAAAAGCGCAAAGAGGGAAAGTAGCTAATATGAATACCTACAGTTTGTTGATCTTTGGCGCTGATAGTGACGCCTAGCACAGTGGCACTGATAACATAAAACTAAAACATTGGCCTAACTAAAAACAATGCAGCCATCTTGGAAAGATATAAATAAATAATTGAGCTAAAACAGAGCAAACTACCTAGGGTACCGAAGCATTAAAGAACTGAACCATGCATTCACGGCACATCTGGCACTCTGCTTAGCTGGAAAGGCACAACCACTGCGAATCAGAAGCAATGGCAGCAGTATTCCACCTATTAACACCAAAGTTATAGGAAAGCCACCAAACACACTTGAAAAGAGTGAATGGATGAATGTGAAGGAATGACGCCAAAGAGAGTCTGAAAGATGGACACAAATCCAGACCCGACAGCCTTAAAGAAATGGACAATCCCCGTAGTGCTTGAAGCATTGAAAATTGTGGATAGCAGGTTTCCAAAGTGCTTGGGGAAGTTGGTATTTAATAGAAATTGTAACTCGGCTGACGATTTTGCTATCTGGAGAGCATACGTCTACATAGTAGACAATGTTGTCAGTTTGTGTTGGAATAGAAGACAGCCATGTCTTGGGCAGGTGATGTCATTGAAGTGGTAACAGGAATCAGCAAGAGCTCCTTTTCTGCCCTCCCCATGGACGAGGAGGTATTTGTAGCATCGTTGGATATGCTTCTGCGGTCAGAAGTGTTATTGTTTCTTCTTTGAAGAGGTATGTCCTGTGGGGTAGTGAGAGGGGAACGGGAACTACCCAAGGGACCTCTGGGTCTACTGGGCAGGATCGCCCACATGGTGGAGTTTGATGTTGTTAATAGAAATGAACCTGTTAGCTTTGGAGCCTGGCAGTGACGGTACGATGACAGTTCTGGTAAATTGTATTCCCAGGACTGGGACCGGTGCCCTGTAGGATGGACCAAATTCCTTCTTCATAGTGATCTTTTCATGAACCTGATCCCCAACTTTAGGAATCCAGCCTGTAGAAGTTGTTGGCAAATCCCTTATTCCTAAGGTAGCAGCACTGGAGGATGATTTATCATCACAAAAATTGCTAAAGCTCCTGTAAGACAGTGAGACGTTAATTTATGTCAAAAGGTGTATCTGCTGCCACCAAACCAGGGCCATCTAGATCTGGGATATACATAGGTATCTAAAGAGAACCTCATAAGGAGTGTGTCCCCCCATAGACCATCTTTGCAGATTGTTCAGTGCTCTCTGGATCCCATATAGGTGTTGAAGTCAGCTGCGGCCAGAATCTAATTCTCTAGCTGTTAAGAACTGCTTTATATCACGATTCCTCCTCTCCATGACCAAATTTCCCTCTGGATGGTATGGTGACGAGTAATGGAGTTCAAACCCATTGTCCCCATGGTGTCCCGGAATTCCTTATAGGCAAAGGCAGGCCTTGGTCTGAGTAGAATGCTGCAACAGCATATGTACCTATAAAGATCAGCAAGTCTTTTATAGCAGTTCAAGCATCAACCGACTGCTGAGGCCATACTCACAGGAATTTAGAACAAGAATCTGCAGCAACTAATATGTATTTGTACGCACCGTCTGGCTGAAGGGGACTGCAATGGTCCAGGTACACACATTGTAGTGGTCTGTTGGACACTAGGGGGGATATCTGCGGAGGGTGTTTGATGTTGGAGCCCTTAATTTGTTGACAAATGGCACAACAAAGGCTGTATTGCTTTGTCTGTTTGTACAGCCCTGGGCACCAGAAATGTTTCTGTAAGAGTGATATTGTGGGCGCGATATCAGCATGAGTAGATGCAACACCCTCATGCGCTGCTTTAATGAGATCTAATCTCTGGTCTTGGTTGGTGATTGCTTGGTCTCCAACCCCAGGAATTGTTGCATAAGCAACATTCTGTGCACTGATGAGGTATGAGTATTGTGTTTTGTATGCTTTTGGTAGAGGCTTACCTTCAGCCGAAGCTTTCACAGCAGCCAAAATTTAATTATCCAATCTTGTCTGAGAACGAGTCACTGAAGCCACAGAAGCCATAACTACTGCAGGTTTGTCTGCTTCATCAGCCAAAGTGTGCTGCCAATAATGTCTACTCCTACATATTGGTGTCCCAATGTATGCAGTACATGAACACAAGGTAGCTTATCCTTGAGATCAGCCACCCTCCCCCACATAGTTCTGTGTTTTATGGTGTTCCCTTTGGAATCTATGAACCTGTTCAACTTACAGTGATTAAGATAATCACTGTATGATTGCACACAGTAGTAGGAATCATAGACAATCAATGTAAGTAGCCCTGGCTCTGTGTGTTCTAGCGCTAAAATAAAAGGGCTTTGAGTTCAGCCAGCTGAGCTATGGAGTCCCCTAGGGTCTACATGTAGGCATTGTGAGGATGGAGTATACCATTCTTCATCACTCTGCTCAGGGCTGCAAAAGCGACTGAGTATTGATGTTTAGTACCTACAGCTGGTTGTGCGGAACCATCAGTATAGATGACAGTATGATATCTATCAAGTGGCAAGATGTATTGAGGTGCGAGTTACTCCTGTTCGTGCTGGAGAAATTCTTGTGTCTGAAGTTTTATATTAGAGATGTAATCAACATCGGTGGCAGTCAGAGAGGTTGCCCACTGAATCCACTGTGGATGTAATGCCTTAGCGTTAGGAAGGCTTGCTTTGTTGGCAGCCTCTAAGGCTGGCACCGGGGTAACGACAATAATATGTTTACCTTGGGCAAATGGCCTCTCCTTAATGACAGCCATCTGAACTGCAGTTAGAATTTTTTGGTGGGAGCAAAAAGCTGTTCTGTATTGGAGTATAAATGTGATGTACATGCAATGGGCACCGTGTTGCCCTTGTTAAAGTTGACATAAGTGAACCCAATGACACCAGCAATTATTCTGATGAACAAATTTGTTTTGTTGTCTTGCTTCTAGCGTGTCCTGTTACAATCCTCTAAGGATGCGTGTGTGTTCTACTGTCCAGTGTCTGCTATAAAACTCATGGTGAGTTAAGTCATATGGCTTGATATTTTGTGCATTGTCAGGAATGTAAGTTCTACCAAAGTTAAAGAATCCAAGTAGAGAATGTAGTTTCTTGATTGTATTTGTTCGCTGGAGTTAAGCACATTTTTATAGAAAGTGCAGGGCCAGGCTCCTGCCCTCGTTTGATAGCTCGTATCCCAGGAACAATACGATGAGAAAGGCTATTTTAGTTTTCCTAACATTTAATTCGTAGCCGAGGGCTGCGAATCCTAGAATGATCTGATCAACCCTGGCAAGATGAATGTTGAGGTTGTCATCTGTAAGATAGATATCATCCACATAAAACAATGCCTCGGGATCAATATCATGCAATATTGATGGGACGCGGGCTGAGAACAGCCTTTGGCTGTTCTTATAGCCTTGGGGCAAATGGCAGAAGCATTTTTGTGAGCCAAATGAGAATGCACTTAGGTCTCAACTTCTGTGTGCTAAGTTTTGATAGAAAAAGCCATTGGAGATATCCAATGTTGTTTCATATTTTTTGTGCATTATGTTATTAATACATGCTGTACTGTGTGAATTTTGTACTGCATATATGAGAGTATGACTGTTTAAGAGTCTCTAATCTAAGGCTATTCTGTATGAATGGTCGGGTTTTGCAACTGGGAATAATGGGTTATTCATTACAGAGACACAAGGCTCAGTTATTCCCTGGTACTCAGGCTGAGTGAGGATCTCCCTCACCGGAGCTTTGGCTTTGTGTTTAACAGGATATTGTGGCGAGGTGTAGACCTGATAGGTATTACATGACAAGGTGAATCCTTGTCTCAACCTACATGATTGAGGTACAATTCAGGTGCCTGCGCTAAAGCCCAGTTGACAGCGTATGCTTGTATTACTGCCTCTGGAACAAGATCAGAGAAAGGAGGCAAAATTACATCTTCCCCATGTGGAGCTTACGGACGTGCTCAAGTGGCCTGTCCCATTCGGCCAGTAGGATATCACAACTAAGTTCATTCCAGAATAGCACATCAATGGTGCACTCTATGTCTCCCTCAATTTGGATATTTAAATCATAAACCCTGTCGGTTGGGAGGACGCGCCTCTCTGCAGTCTCAACTGCAATTAAATCGCTAGTTGCCGACGCATCCAGATGATCTTTCAGACAGCCATGCTGTCTAGCAGTGTCATCGCCGACATCTTGTTCTTCAGCAATGTTCTCAAGTGTACTGGCATTTTTAATTGATAGTGCTGCCACATATTTCTGTTTAAACTGTGGCTTTTGTTGTGGGGACTTATCTTCTTTTTGTCTGAAGACTGTGGTGAGTCTTTCTTCTGTTTCACGTAGCCAGAACATCGCTCTGACCGGCCCACTCTCTCGCTATGTCTATCCAGTGCATCTTGAAAGGAACGAGAGGGACGTGAATCAATATATCTGTCAGGAGTTTTTATATTTTCTCTATTTCTGAGATTCTATCTCCTGTTGGAGTTCTCCGGATATGGAGAATCTGCTCTCTGACTTCGTCTGTCTTTAAATTGCTTTTGTTTATCTCAGCACTTTTTAGAACCCTCCTGTTCTTGTGTAGTACCTTCCTTAGGGGTGGTACTTTGTATATCAGGCTTTTTCGGGCCTGGCTCCCAAACTATCCCATCCTATGCTGGTATAGGTGTTGGAAATTATTTTTGGTAGCTGTTTCTCCTGGTCCAAATGTGAAATTTCTTGGAGCCCCAGGCATATAGCTAATGCTACAGCTTCCCCTTTAATTATTGATATTACTGAGTATGATTTAGGAGACTGCGTCAAAGTTACATGCTCATTCTGAATTTGTTTCAACACTTCTGGAAAATTGGCAAGTGGCAAGTGTTGGGGGTACCATGTGTGGTAGTGTATATTGCATTGAAGACTGTACCCCATGTGGCACAGTCATCCACTGAGGGAACCATCCCGAAAGGCAACCACATTGTAAGAATTCGATGTTTTTCCTGTGGTCCCGTATGGGGAAACACAGCTTCCAGATTATTTGTTTTCTGGGCTATCGAGAACGGTAATTTACCTATTATAGAATGTAGGGGGTGATTCTAACTCTGGCGGGCGGCGGAGGCCGCCCACCAGAGTTCCCCCCTCCAGAATACCGCACCTCGGACAGAAGACCGCTGCGGTTATTCTGGGTTTCCCACTGGGCTGGCGGGCGACATCCAAAAGGCCGCCCTCCAGCCCAGTGGGAAACACCCTTCCCACGAGGAAGCCGGCTCCGAATGGAGCCGGCGGAGTGGGAAGGTGCGACGGGTGCAGTTGCACCCGTCGCGAATTTCAGTGTCTGCAAAGCAGACACTGAAATTCTTTGTGGGGCCCTCTTACGGGGGCCCCACGACACCCCATACCGCCATCCTGTTCCTGGCGGGCGAACCGCCAGGAACAGGATGGCGGTATGGGGTGTCAGAATCCCCATGGCAGCGCAGCAGGCTGCGCCGCCATGGAGGATTCAATAGGGCAGCGGAAAACCGGCGGGAGACCGCCGGTTTTCCTCTTCTGACCGCGGCCAAACCGCCGCGGTCAGAATGCCCTGCGGGGCACCGCCAGCCTGTTGGCGGTGCTCCCGCCGACCCTGGCCCCGGCGGTCCTTGACCGCCGGGGTCAGAATCACCCACGTAGTGTTTGTGGATTCATTCCAGTAGTAGTCAATTGGTACCCAGCAGGGTCTGGTGGTGATGGATGTGCTGGTGTAGTGTTCAGAGTTAGCATTACAAACTGAACAAGTTGCCTATATACTGTTAATAGCTCAAGGTATAGATTGCGCAGGTATGCTGCCTGCATATCTTTTACACGGGGTGAGGTGTATATGTGGCAAACATAGGCCACGGTGGTCCTTCGTTACCTGAGGGACCTAATCTCACGTGTTGTATTACGTGTGGTAGGGCGCCATTGAACCAGTTCTGATGCTCTTGATAAGTAATTATGATTTCAAGATACTGTATGCTTGGTACCGTTGAGGTACGTTTGAAATTCTGTATGTGTGGAATGTGACTGATCTTTGGTCTTCCTCAGGAAAGGTGACCCAAGAGTAAAATGCTTCTGTTTGGTAAGTTTTGCTAGCTTGTACTATGAATGTGACATCCCCGCCTTCTTCTGTGAAGCCATGTGCTACTAGGTGTAATGTTAATGCTTGTCTAGCATTCTCAGGAATGTCTATGGCATTAGCTATATTGTGTAATGGGTTAAAGAGATGGAACACCAAGTAGGGGGGGAAAAGTCCTTTTAAGAGTTTGAGCTTGAACGACCTACATCCTAGTTAGGTGCTCCCTGTTCAACTGAGGACGATCTTTCCCAAGACCACCGATGTCTCCGTATAATGGTACTTAGGGTACCTGATGTGTGAGACAGTGATAGTCAGGGTATCTGTAAATTAGTGCCTAAACACTATCGTTGGTGGTGCCATGTTGTAGTTTGACTCTTGCTCAAGGCAAGACTGCTGGTTTAAGGATGACAGTACTTATGTTTGTAGGTGACTAGGCCAATCCTACAACAAGTTGCAACTGTCGTCCCAACCCTCCTGGCTCACAAGCAGCACCTCACCAAAAACCCAAACCGTAAAAGGTGATTCGTGGCAGCCGTTACGCATGGACTCAAGAGCTCAACATCTCAGGGAGTGTTGTAGTTAAACGGAGATTACCCGTTTCTCACATGAACAACATGTCTCAGTCAAACACAGGCAATGATGGAGATGCAGTAGAGTTTCAATAGGTTTTATTAACAAGACAGCAATCTACGATAAATTGCATGGGCTGCAATGAAGAGGATAATGAACAGTGCAAGCAACAAAATTGTGAAAATGAGAGTCATTAATACAAAGAGCCCCACCATCTTTCAATAACACAAAATTACATGAGATATGAAATATGTCGTAATACCCTAACATGATGAACCTATCCTAAAGAGAGTTAGGTGTGATAAACCCAATCTGCCAATGTCATGTCCATGTGAAGAGCCCCCCCAACCCTTATTCCCTTGGAATGAGGCCTCTATATCAGAATCCGTAGGGACACGAAGATGTTGTCAGCATCAAGGCAACGTGTAGCATGGATAGCGTTGATGGCATCTGGTAGGAATCCCACAAACAATCTGTCTGTGTAAGGTGTATTTATACAGATCTGATCAGACTCCTAACATAGGTCTGTTCCCAAATAATAGATAACAAGACATACTGGGGCGGCAATTACATAAACAATTCCCTCAAAAACGCAAAGAGGTAAGGTACCTATTATGAATATCTACAGTTTCTTTATCCTTGGCGCTGATAGTGACTCCTTAGTACAGTGGCCCTGACAACACGAAACTAAAACATTGTCCTAGCTAAAAACAATGCAGCCATCTTGAAAATATATAATTAAATAATTGTGCTAAAACAGAGCAAACTAAGTAGGTCTAAAGTCACTGGAGGGCACAAGTCTACAAGTCAAAAGGCTAAGCTAACTCCTGCTTCCCATTAAAACAAGATAGGACTCACTACATTATCTAGGAGCCTACTTATCCAGTTCCAACTCGTGGACTAGCCAGGTTAGAAAAAGTGTGCTTTTATTGAACCATAGGGCGGCCACTATTTTAAGATTTGCAAAAAATACCTCCTTCCATCCAGTCTCTCCCCTTTTTGAAGTCTGGATAGCCCAGGCAGCAGTGGCTACAGTTTATTGGGCTGAACTCTGGGGCCAAAGTAACATATATGCCCTTGGGGTAGCTGAAAACAATTTTTTGCTGGTGGTCCTTTAACTGCCCCAAGTATTGCCTAGTCTATTATTTAAGTACTGCATCTCAAATTGATATCATACTGGCTGAGAATACAATCTACCCCTGAGCTGCAACATTATAGGGGCGCCTCAGAGATATATTGGGGAGACAAAAGTGAAGGGTGACTTTACGCTTGCTAAAATACGTGAAGCAGGTTCTAGAAACACTGGGCTTCCTCCACTAAAAAGAAGTCCCTCTTTTGGGAGCACGAGGAGATGATGCCGACAACAATGTAAGGGGCTCCTTACTAAAACATTCTTACTGCTATAGCCCTCCCCTACCCTCGAGTTGTACACAGAGGAGATTGACCCCTCTTTACAAAATCCTTTTTCATAATGTTCAGGTTTCCTCTTGCTACTCTTACTCCCAACTGGACGGGCCACTTAGGGGACAGAAAACTCTTCCCAGCTTGCAGAAGAAGTGATGAAACTGATGACCCTTTACTGTTTTTCTGCCCAAGCTATCCTAAACAGCTCAAACACTGGATTGTTTTCTTATGTCATTCCTTCAGAATTCCCCAGTTCAAGGTAGCCTTAAAAATTTGTAGGTCAGATACCACTCCCTCTATTGATTTCTCAATTATTAAATACCTAGAGAGCATCTGGCCAATACGGTGTACAATTCTCTCTCACCTGGCCCCTACAGAGCCAGGCCAGATTCAATCAATTGCTATACATGGTCTGCTAGACTTCACCTAAAAGAAACCAAAAAGTCAAGTTGGCGGGAACCAGTAATATCCAACGAGGCAATTATTCCCTAAGCACTCTTAGATTCAAAGGTTATGTACTTTTGATACCAAATACTTTTAGCCTTTCTTTGAGAGTCCTTGTCCTATAAGCTGTATGTGAGAAAAAGCCTCTTTTGACATTGTAGCCCCCCTCGTTTTGCCTGGCAAATGGTGTGGTTTCAAACTGTAAGTTCCCTGGGCCCCTGCTAAAGAGGTTCTGTGGGCCAGATCCCTTTCTCCAAAACTATACCATGTTTGCCACTTCAGCCACCCTTGTAAGCCCCTAGTAGATGGGACCCCTGGTACCTGGAGCATAGATGCAGAAGAGGGCCTCTTCTTTTAGGTGAAGTCTAGCAGACCAGGTTCATGCATAGCAATTGATTGAATCTGCCGGTGTTGGATTTATTATACGATGTACGCAGAGGGCACCTTAGAGGTGCCCCTGCACAACCCTAGAGCACTGGCATGGTTGCTGAGTGGTCTTAGCCAGCCTGCCACCACCAGACAGAAGTCTGGGTTCCTGAGGTTAGAGCCTTTGCTCTCAGGAGCCAGAACACAAAGCCTTTCCTGGGTGGAGGTGTTAAGATGTCCCTCTGCCCAGGGTACTGGACCCCCTACATCGGACATCCAGAAGCAAAGTCCACTCTGGACTCTCCAAAGCCCAGAAGCAAGCACCCATCAAGGGGTTTCAGGACACCCAAGAAACACCCCCAGAGTGGTCCTGTTGAACTGCAATCCACCCTCCAAGTGTCCTGCTCCTGGTTCCAAGGACTCCCTGATGCACAACTAGTGGCTGACCTATCTGCACTGCACCCAGCCTCCTTGGCCCCTGCATCATCAAACCAGCTGGGCTCTAGGTACCTCTAACCCCTTGCAACCTCTACCCTCCAAGGGGACCCGCCGGATTTACCTTTAAGTCCACCTGTGCAGTGTGTTTCCAAGTGGTCCTCTTCTATGTTGTTCACCAGCTGCAAGGCTTTCAGCCGCTGCGCTTGCTTGAACTAGGAACCACCCGAACGTCTCCTGCTGGCCCGCAAGACATCTCAATGACCTTTACTTAAAAATAGATGACACTTGTAAGAGCATTGCTTGAATTTATATGCATTTTTAAAGATTTTCCCATTCCTTCCTATGTTGTGTAATTAAGCACAAAAAGCCCACATTTTCTAAACTTTGAAAAATCATAACAAATGAAGTACTTACCATATACTGAGGATCTTGTTCTTAAAAATTGTATAAACATCTTAAGTATTTTTGTAAATTGGTCTCGAGTTATTCTTATGAGTGTGTGTCCACATTTAATTATAGAGTGAGTACAACAAATGCGTACCACATCTCCAAGATAAGCTTAACTGCTCACCCACACAACCACAAAAACAGAGCATTCGTTGGTCTGGTTTTTACTTCTGGATACCAAAGTGGGAATGCTTGGACTCTCTGCACAGTTGCACATTGTTTCCGTACACTATATAGCCAGCCAGCCGCTTACACTGTCAGAACATTATAGGTTTTACACTGTTGTTGCAAATATTTATTAGACCATTCATTAATTTGCTATATGGTTTTGTTGATTATTGAAATTTGTTGCGCATTCACTATGTAGGTTCATAATTGTATTTTTAGCAAATTGTTTTTAATACCTGTTGAGCAGTTATATATGCAGCCTCCTATGTTGAATTATTGATTATGTAACTTTTATGGTCTTTGACCGAAATAAAATACTAAATGAAAAAAGTATAACTGTGGTGCACAGTTTGCCCCTACATTCACATCTTATTACAGATGCAAATTTAGGAGCAAACAGGCCCTCTGGATGCACATTGATTAAGTATCACATATGAAGGGGCACTACTGAAATGAAGTATGTTAGAAGTCCCATAGCCCTCCAGGCATCTATCCACAGATGGACGCAGTTACACACTGCAGCATCATGCGTTGGGGATGTTGATCCCCTACCCAATGTACTCTTTCAAATGACTGGTCTGCTCTTCAGTGCTGCATTGTCCACAGTGCACATACAGGTGCATGCTGATGGGTGACAGTGAATTCTATTTGTAATAATATGGCAAACTCACTCTGTGCTTCAAACACCAATTAAGGCTGTATGTAGTGCAGAACAGCATAGTTAATCATTTTCCATATATGACCGCAGGTGACTTAACAGTCTTTACATGGAAATTAAATGTTACAGCTCAAAAGTCTATTGATCGCCTCAATTTCATTCATCAGATGGTAGGATACGTTTTTCGTCAGTGGATAATTTCAATACTGAGTAATCCTATTGAGACTCTTCTAAAAGTGAAAAAGTTAAGACAGTGAAAAGGCTTGCAAGTTGCACATATTGAAAGCAAGAACATCAGAGAGAAACTGAAAAACAACACTTTAAAGATATAAAAAAAAACTTCTTTTAAGTTTTAAGGCTGATCCTTCTAAAGCTCAGACTATGTCAAGAAAAAGGACAAGGGGAGTTGCTTTGTTATTGTCTTCCTCTGGAAATAAAGCGGGTTTAGAGAGATTTTCAGATTCCATCTGAACATGTTTTGAATGAGAAGTCTGCAAATAATTGTGAGTGCAGTGGTGCCCCTATATCAGAAGTATTAAAAGTTACTAAATCAAATGTAGTTATTTAGGTTAATATTTTATTCAATTCCACTAAAGCACTCATTCTTGGTCATAGATGTTGTGCCCCGTCCTTGTTGTTGTCCAATATTTGGTTGCCTGATTGTCAAAACCTACAATGAAATATTAAAAAATACATTTTTGGAAAAGTATAGTAGAACTACTATCTTTTAAAACGTCAACATAACTGTAGCTTTGAATCATCAATTAGACATGATTCTGATTAAGAATATGTAAAGATAAAAGGTCTGATTTATAAGTCAGCGGAGGGGAATACTCCGTCACAAACATGATGGATATCCCTCCGCTGTATTACAATCCCATTCTATTTTATGGGGCTTGTAATACAGCGAATGGGATATACGTCATGTTTGTGACAGAGTATTCTTTCTTTGAGCCAGCATGGTGCTGAACTCAGCGTTGCCAGCCTGATTGTAACTACCCTCACTGCCAGCCTTTCCCTGGTGGTTTCACTGACATGGAAAGGCTAGTGGTGAGGGTGTGCAGGGGGACACCTGCAATTGCCCATGGCATGGGCAGAGCAGGGGCTACCCTGCCCATCACCATTTGAATGCGCATTGTCTGCGCCCCCTCTGTGCTACAACATAGCACTCGGCTCCTCTAAGGGAGCCGAGTGCCATCTCGTAGCACTGTTCCTGCCAGTCTGACCAGTTGGAATGCTCTACTGCAATGTTCTCACCAGGAATATTGTAATAGGGCAGGGGGAGATGCAATTGCCATGATGGTGGCATAATCCCCACAGCCTTGGCAGTCCTGTGGTGGGACCGCCAAAGTCGAAATGAGGCCCTATGTTTTGCAGGCCTTAAGAATGCTGATTGGTTTAAAAATATTGTGCTTTAAGTAACCCTAAGAATTGCATTTCGTTCTTTCCACGTGCCTTTAAGCCCCCTCTGCTTCTCATATAATGTATTTTAACACAATGTCCCAGCATGATTGCTGGGAAATTTGAAGTTCACAACCCCAATCATACTGACCAAGCTACATCCCTGGTTATCGAGTGAAGTAATGCATGATCTGTTGCATCCTTCTCTGATTGTGCAGGATTTCGGATATGCAAAATATGAAGTCCAGAGTTAAATATTCAGAGTTGGCAAGACATGTTGTTTTCACAAACACATTGTCAGAATATATTCCCAGACTGAAGAATGTTGTAGGTTACTTGAATTCGAGATATCTAGCGGATCAAAGCAATTCTATGCAGGAAAATATGATTTTCCAAAAGATTTAGGACCATACTTACAAAGTTTTGAATTAGCAATTTCCTGCAAATTGCAATTAGGAAATCGCTACTTCAAATGTATGAAACCCTTTGGAGTTTCATTTGCGATTCATAGTGGTCGCAAATAGACCTACCTCATGAATATTAATGAGGTAGGTTGCAATTTTGAGATAGGTCGCAATTTGCAACCCATTAAAAATTGCAACCATCACAGGGATGGTGGTCTGCAGGGCATGAGCAGACCACCATGCCTTTTATTGCTTTTAAATAAAGCAGTGTTTTGTTTTTTTAAATGCAGCCCATTTTCCTTAAAGGAAAACAGGGTGCATTTCAAAAGAGAAAAATGAAACATTTAAGTTAAATTTTTTAAAAGTAGGAAGTGATCTGTGGGACCACTGTCTGCTCTTAAAAACATTTTTCCCAACCATTCTCAATTCCCTTAGGGACCTATTCCTATTTCTGAATAGGTTACCACCAACTTTTTATTGGCAGTGAACTGCGAATGTTTTACAACTGCATTTCGGTCACAAATCATTGCACATATCTTGCCGATTCGGTATTAAGAAGGGATGCTCTCAACACGCCTCTTCCTGGATCGCAAAACCCAAATTACGATTCAGTAACAAGTTGTAAAGCTTTGTACATCCCAAAATGAATTTTTTCTGTTGCAAACACCCCGATTCTCCAAATCAAGCTGTTTGTAACGGAAAAGTTGTCTCATACATGTGGCCCTTAGTCTTTGTGGCTCACTCCAAGGATTCTAGAATACGCACGCAGGTTCCATGTTTTTTTTAAATGGAGTCCAGGCCTAGAAACATCAGATCTAGACGCTTTTTGCAGGAACGTTTTGTAGTCTATGCATTTCTGTATATCGTAATGATTTGAGACTGACGCTGCAGGTGAAAATACAGATGGCTTTTTGTACTCATATACAGAGAAGTTTGAAGGCATAGACAAAGTGGGCTCTGGGCAAGGGCCACAGCCTTTCAGGGGGCCCTGTGATAGAACCAGCTCTGTTGTGTAGAGAGTCTTGGCGTGATACTCTTGAGTAATTCTTAAACAGATTGTTTTAAGTACTGTTTGCCTGTAATATATGTTTAATGTGGGTGATGTGTGTGAGTCTACTACGGACATGTTGCAGAGAAATGTTGTGTTTATTTCATACAACATCCATAAAAAAGTTCCTTTAAGATCAAAACAGATCCGGACAATCAGATTCATATTTTCTGGGGGGATCCAAGATGGCGGCCGTGAAATCCGGCTGATTCGGACCAGCTTTCCAGCCTGGCCCGCTAGTCGACAGACACCACAGCGGTCTCCGTTGTTTGGCCGGGCACGCCGAGGGGCATGATCGCAGGCGGTCCGGACACTACAACTGCGCTTTCTCGGTGGTATGCGGTACGATGATTGGGAGGGCGGTGCACAGCCAGGCGTGCCGCACACCACTTGGTTCGATTTGCTGCCGCCCGAGTCACACCGCAGCGGCCGCCACCCTGTTTGCTGTTTGCAGGCTACAGCACCTGCACTGGAGTTGCGGCGGTGCTCAGCTGGTTTCTGATGGTGCCCAAGGCCACAAAGACTCCCCGGATGGTACTGGGGAAGCTCAGCCTGGAGGCCAATGCAGGGAGGAGAGATAAGAAACAGCCCCCTGCCCCCTTAAGGACCGAAACAGCACTCAAGGAAAAGGATCACAGCAAGGTGCTTCGGCAATGGAAAAATCACAGGGGAATGCTGCACAGATCCCTGCAATGTTCAAACAAACAGGGAGGTCAAAACGGACACCCCCTCAAAAGGAACCGTGTAACGAACAAGCTGGGCCCTCGGAAGACAACGGTGACGTGGAGTCTTCCATAGGAATGGTGGCCGGAGGGACAGACAGCCTGGATGGGACAGGTATGACTTTAAAATACGGGGGCAGTGATGTGGACCACCCGCAGGATGTTAATAGAACAGACCCCTGGCTGGCTGCTGATGGAAGGGAATGCTGACCTGAGGGAGACCAGTAGCGGAGCAGGGACCAGCAGCTCAACTCAAAACGAGACATTACAAGGGACCTCTGATGCGGAAAGAATCCCCCTAATGTCCAAATCTAAAGCACTGAGCATCAGTTACAGGGGGAAGGAGGATAAGTTACTGGGGGCTATAGGCGATACTGGACAAGCGGATACTGCAGAACGCTTTTTCTCGCTCTCTGACCAGTCAAACGAATCAGATGAAGAGACCCCATTAACAGACATTGATTCAGAATGTAGCTCTATTGCCAGTATTTGGGGTTGAACAAACTGACTTGCAGAAGGAAATCAACTGAACGATTTAGCAATGGTGGTAATCCGGGGACAATGCCTATGGGGGTGCAGCCAAATGATCAAGAAGGTGTAGGTGAACTTCAGTGGGACTATACGGCCACCGAGCAGGCATTTTCAAAAATTGGCATTTCTGATGATACCCCAATAAGATTGACAACTGGGCCCTTGGAACAAGCCGCGGCCCCCTTGCTGGAACTAATTTACTGTGCTATGGTACACAATCATGAGCAAGCACAAAAAGAGAGCAGGAAGGCTAAAATTGTGAACAGCCAATTACAGTCCTCCATTAAAAGAGTGGTAAAGCCCTGCCATGATATAAGTACTCGCATTACCTCAATGGAGACTTGCACCGATGCGTTGGAGATAGAGGTTAAGGCTACAGCTAAACAAACGGCCACGCAGGAACATCAGATTTTGGATATGCAGTGGAAATTAGAGGATGCAGAGAACTGTCAGCGGCGGGACAACCTTCGGATCTTGGGCATAGCAGAGGGCCTGGAGGGGCAAGACACCAGGGCTTACATAGTGTCATTATTTAAGAAAGCTTTCCCAGACCTTCTTGAATGGAACTGGGAGACAGAGATTCAGAGGGCACATCGATTTCCACTGTTTAAGAAAAAACAAATGTTGGATACCAGTGGAGGACAGAACTACCCTAGGGCCATTAACATATATTTTGGTAACTTTTTGCTGCGGCAGAAAGTGTTTGAAAAAACCCATCCCAACTTAAAGGTAAATGTAGAGGGGGTATCTTTTTTTTCAAGACCAGACTTTGCACATGCCACTGTAGAGAGACGATGGCAACTGAGACAGTTGATTGTACCTTTTCAGGAGGCAGGGGCGGAGGCATATGTTCTAAGCCCCGCTCGGCTAAAAATCATCTACAAAACAATGACACAGACTTTTCTGTCTGAAATTAAAGTGGGGGAATATTTGCAGCAATTAAGGAGCAGGAACAGTGGGGGATGTTAAATTGAACTATGGGTTTATGCGATTAGAGGGGGGGGATTGAAACTTTAGTATAGGGTGGTGTTTTTCTTTCTTTAAAAGGGGTTCCCCCGCCCTCTTTTTTTGTTGTTGTTCTTTTCTTGTGTGTTTTTTTCTCTTTTTTACTTTGATTGCTGCCGTTGTGGTAAGTGGGAGCTGCTGTGGTGGATAAGAATTTCGGC
This sequence comes from Pleurodeles waltl, assembly GCF_031143425.1. Taxonomy (NCBI): domain Eukaryota; kingdom Metazoa; phylum Chordata; class Amphibia; order Caudata; family Salamandridae; genus Pleurodeles; species Pleurodeles waltl. The sequence goes on along the minus strand of NC_090436.1, from coordinate 694,026,287 downwards.
TATATCTGTTTTATTAGCGGGCTGGGTTGGTGGGATGGACGACTTCCATCTTACGGGGAAAGTGGCCTGGTGATCCTATTTGTTGGGGTAGGGGTAGGAGGGTGGGATAGGGAGGGGAGGGCTTTTTTTTTTTGAGGGGAGGGGGTCGGGTCTGAACAGGGAGGGGGGAAGGGTGTAAAGTGGCACACAGTGGGAAGGACGGTAGCAATGCTAGGGGTTTTGTTAATGCAGAATTTGGAAAAATCAGGTGGTTGGTGCAAGCAGGGTATGAAAGAAGATGGTTACAAATATGGGTCAGGAAAGTAAAATGCATATAGCTACAGTGAATGCTCGTGGGCTCAACAATAGCAAAAATCGTCAGGTGGTAAGGGAAGGTTTCAAGTCCTTTAAGGCCGATATTATTTGCATGCAGGAGACACATATTGTAGGTGCACAGAAGCACTTACTGGAATTTCCTGGATGGGAGCTGGTGGCATACACAAACCAGAACACTACCACTAGAGGGGTGGCCATACTCACACGTATCACATCCCTAGTGGTTTTAAAACGGTTTACGGATAAAACGGGTAGGGTGGTTTTGCTGGAGTGCTTGGCTAGAGGGTCCAAATTTACAATATGCTCAATTTATGGATCAACTGTAGATGATCCAGAAATGTTGGATTTAGTTAACAGGGAGCTCGTATCCTGGGCAACCCCGATAGTAATATGTGGGGACTTTAACATACATTTAGATAGCGAAACCCCCATTCAAGAGCAAACGATATACCAGGGTAGAAAAAACTAAGTTTTCTTGGCACTCCAGACATTAATATTAAACTACGGGCTGATTGATGTCTGGCAGAGGTGTAGGCCGCTAGAACTAGGTCATACGTTTTTGTCTTTTCCACATAAGAAATCATTTAGGTTGGATTATTTTTTGTGTCAGCATCTCTGCAAGAGGGGCTAAGGATTGAGAGATATCCTAGAATTATATCGGACCACAACCTGCTGGTTTTGGTGGTGGATTTAGGGAAGGAAGGGCCACAAGCTAAGTCCTGGTCATTTGATAGAGTATTACTAGCAGACCCAGCGAATGTGCAACAAATAAGGGTTTGGATCCTGGAGTTTTTTTAGATAAATTGGGGTACAGCCCCTAGCCATATAGTTTGGGATACATTTAAAGCTGCTGTTAGGGGAGAGACGTTGATGTATGCAGTGAGAAAAGAGAGATTGCGCACTGAGCAACTAAAGCTAATAGAGATAAAGCTGACTACAGCTGAGCAACGACTGGGGGAGGCGATGGGGAATAAGGGAGAGATCTCAGATATCTTACACGAAATAACCGTTACAAAAGCAGAGGCTGTAAAGATCTATATGGAAATGGCAGCTGCTAAGTTTTTGTCATATCGCCAGGAATGCTATGAATTTAGCGAGAAAGCCGGTAAGCAGCTGGCTTTAAAACAAGACAGAAGCTAACCTACGGTAGTATTAGTGCACTTGAGAACAAAGAAGGGCAATTAGTCAGCAGTGGCCCCGAAATTATAGAAGTGTTTAGATGGTTCTATCAAAAACTCTGTTCACAAGAAGTGCATCTCCAGGAGGAGGACATACCCTTTAACATGGTGAATATCTCGATGGGGCAGCTGCAGGAGGGAGATAAAAGTGAGCTGGAAGCCCCTGTGTCAGCTAAGGAAATTGGAGCAGCGATCAGTGCTCTGGCAAGTGGCAGAGCAACTGGCGCAGATCAGATTCCCCTGGAGTTCTATAAAATCTTTTTTTTTTTATTATGGAAGGAATTACTCAGCCTATTTCTTGCAATACAGACAGGGTCCCCACAACCGACCTCATGGGAAGAAGCTAAGATAATAGTCTTTTTGAAAAAGATAAGGAGCCACATTTATCGGGCTCATATCGCCCGATTTCTTTAATCAACAGCGATGCCAAAATTTATGCCAAGGTACTGGCTAGTCGACTAAACTCCGTGATTTCTAATCTTGTATCTCCGTGACAGCACAGGTTTATCCCTGGAAAAGGCACAGCCAATCATATTAGACGCATTATTTCGCTATTGGATGCCCGGGCCGTGGCTAAGCTTCCGATGGCAGTAATACTGCTTGACGCGGAAAAAGCGTTTGATCGGGTCCATTGGTCCTTCCTATGGACAATCTTGCGTAAAAACAATATCGGTCCTGGATTTATTAAGGCTGTTCAGCAGCTTTATCAAAACCCTACTGCCATTATGCAAGTACCAGGGCTAAAACCAGCTCCTATTATCATTCAGAGAGGTACAAGTCAGGGATGTCCGTGCTCACCACTTCTGTTTGCCTTATATATTGATCCTTTGATTAGGAAATTGCTCAGCAATAACTCGATCAGACCAGTGGAATTGATCGGGGCAGCACTAAAATACTCGCCTATGCGGTTGACATTGCGGTCGTTACAACCGACCCTGTGACTGCCTTAAAGGAAATAGAATATGAAGCTGCACGATTTGGAAGGGCGTCCGGTTATCTACTGAATAAAATTAAATGTCAAATATTAGTTAATGGCTGGACAACTATTGAGGATGAGCGTAAAAGGACTCAAGTTCAATATCTAGGAGTCAAGCTGACATCAAACCTTGATGAGATAGTAGAAATAAACCTGGCTCTGGTCTTAACAAAGGCTAAGAAGGACCTGCACCGTATCAATAACCTACAACTTTCGTTGGTGGGACGCTGTAATGTGATAAAAATGACCCTTCCACCCAAAGTGCTTTACTTTTTTAGAACTATACCGCTAGAAATTGGGCAAGAATGGTTTAAACAAATGGAAGGTTTGACTAGCAATTTTATATGGTCTTACACCAAAGCACGCCTGGCTTTTTGCTATTTAATACTCCCAAGGGAGAGAGGGAGGTGGGTGCTCCCTAACTTCAAATTATAGTTCCTGGTGGCTGTATTACAATACGCACAGACACTATTTTTTATGGATAGAACCATGCAAGACACTCTTCCTTCAATTTATACACTGATCTGAGGCAAGGAGGCTGATGCAGTCTTCTCACGAATTTTAGAACCAAGCTACTACAAGAAGGTTAAATTCAAAACGATCAGAGCTGCTTTTAAGGCATGGGTGCAGGTCAGGCGTAAGATAGGCATGTGGCGGGTCTGTTTTTATACACCACTTTGGAACATGCCTATGTTTCCAGAGATTTTTAAAGACAGGCATTGTATAAGATGAGTTAATCATGGGGTCCACAAAGTGGGTGACCTTTTTCTCGAAGGTGGTCACCTAAAGACGTTTGAGGATCTAAAAGCAGAGTTTGCCCTAGATAGCAGAGATTTTTTAAAATGTTTGCAGATTAGGAACTTTTTACTAACTACCTTCAAACACAACCCGTGTGGGGGTAGGATTAAGCTGTTGGAGACCGTGGGTAAATCCAAGGGTTATACTATTAGGAATTTGTACCCGCTTCTTCTAGGTTTAGTACAGGATGATGTGGCATTGCTTGATCAGAAATGGGAATTGCGGGTAGGCGACAATGAGTCTGCAGTTTATGAATCTATAGACATAGCTTAAAATGTCCTATTGTCAGCCGGCCCTCAAGCCCAGCATTACAAGTTTTTGTATAATTTATACTATACACCTGCTAAGATTGCCAGTTGGGGAAAGACAGAGGGTAATACCTGCCTGCGATGTGGCAGCTTGGAGGCAGATCTCTGCCACATGTTTATCAATTGCGGGAAACTGTCAAAGCTCATTTATGAAATATCTGAGTTCTTGAAAAAAGTCCTGAAACAGAATATTAATTTAACACCTCAACTGGTGCTCCTGGGGTTGATGAGTCTGTCTGCAAGAATCAATCGAGATATTTTTTGTTTTTGGCAATGTCTGTATTACGTGGGTGTGTGGTGTCTGATTGGCGGGAATCTGATTCCCCTTCTTGGAATCGATGGATTATGAGGCTCTTATCTGTATATCATCTGGAATGCGGTTTATATAGAATAAAGGGCGCCGCATTTAGAAAAAGAGGCTTTAGAATCTGGGCACCTCTGCTTTCATGGCTTCAGGGTCACGAGAATGGATAGATAGAAAATCAGGCTACTAATGGATTTTCCTGTTTTTTCTTATTATCATGCACCTAGTCAATGTATGAATAATGTTAATAATTGATACCTGATATTTATGCACTGATCATAATTTTTCTGCTGTGATGAAATTACATACCACTGTGTGTCTAAAAAATACAAAAAAATTAAAAAAATCAAAACAGATCCTTTCATACTAGACATGGGAGGGTGTCATAGAGACAGTAATAGTAGTGAGCTGCTGGTGTGTTACAATATTGGAATCACATGTTCCTATCCCTGAAAAATAGATGTGAACACATTTAGAATTTGGATTAGAGTGTAGTAGGAAGTGGTGTTTATAAGTCAATTAAAACCGTAAACTTAGCTGAAAACATACAAATTAAAAAACACAATGATACACAAAGAATCGTGTGAAAATCAATCAGTCATCAAATTTATACAACGTGCAAATTAAGCTAAAGTGTGAATGCCTTCATATCTAATATGAAGAGTGGCACCTACCCACGTAACGGTCAAATACACAAAACATACAAGAAATACTAGCATACCATCCTATAAAAGGCTAGTAAACAACAACCCTGACAAATATAAAATTTGAGGTGGCGGGATAGGGAGCCAGCCAATTCAAGAGTCCCTAGCATCCCACCATAATTGAGGGGCTATACAACTGAGAAAAGTGTGCAAAAATGCCAAAGTTCTTATTGTTAACGTACAAAACTTGGTAAACATATATAGTGTGCAAAGGGACACAAGTCAATCAACTGATGCTACATACCTTCATGCTAATGATCTCAGATAGGCAAATCAGATACTAAAAAGGGCGGGATAGCATGCCAACCAAGCTACAATGCTCTTAACAGACAACCATAACCTAATAAGTGTTTCAGAAATGTCATACTCTTATCTGGAGCCTTCCTCACAATTCAGCTCATTCTACCCTATGTTAACAGTTCTACCTGCTTAACCAGGGATTTCAAAATGTCCAGAAACTGCATCAATTGAATATTCATAATTATATTTCTTGGCTCTAAGGACTCAATTACAGCTGATCTACAGGACCTGGCCCCCTGTGCATTAAATTTCTTCTTCAGCAAACTGCTTCATTGTTGACCAAGAACAAAGCAAATGCAAATTATGTGCAGCAATGTCTCATCCAGTTGATGACATTACAACATTCCAGCCACCTCTCGGATTTCCTTTCTCCCCTTTAGCAGAAATTCTAAAGTTGGAATATCACCAAATTTTAAATCTAGTAGTTTCAGTTTGATCTTCAAAGGGTATGTGGCTCCCAGGAGAGGGGAGTCTCCTTTAGCATCATAGGACTTCAAAACCAGCCATCCATGCAAATGCTTGGCTACTCTTCCTTTATCATCCAGCCAGCGTTTCTAGTTAATTGATTTATTTACTGCTCTTCTAAAAGCATGGCCAGATATGTTGAGATTCCATAAATCGCCCAGCTCCAGCTTTTCAATGCTCTTTTCAAGATACTTTTTATGCTCGATGTTCGCTCTTTGAAGATTCATTTCAGATCATACTAGATTGGCTAGTGTACCATCGGCTGCTGACTGTAATTTGTGACAACACTTAACAAACGCAGTGGGCCTGCCAAGTGTCTGCTGAATCAAAGAAAACTTCAGCTTAACTTGGGCAGGCGATGCAGATGCTGGTAATCGAAAGGCTTGCTTATACAATCTCACCATAATTTTATCTAAAAGGCTGGCCTCTGCTCTATTGTTAATTCTGTTCCATATGAAAGGGCTGGTAACAGTTTAGCCTTCATCGCTGAAACCAGTGACTGGAGGTTATGCCCCTGAATAGATTTTGCTAGCATAACCAAGGCGTAGTTAAGAGCATGAGTTTTATTCCTCATTACTTCTCTCTGAGGAGCAAATGTAGCTCTTATATCTATTTTAACTCCTAAGTATACATATTCTGGGATTTCACCAATCATTTCTCCATTTAGATGCCATTTACATTTATGTGGGATGCAGTGATTAAACAGAATAACGTTTGTCTTTTTATGATTCACTTCTAGCCCATTAACTTCTGCATATTAAACAAGGCAGTTTAGTAATCTCTGTAAACATATTCTTGTATTACTGAGAAGCAACAAATCTTCTGCCTAAAAAATATTTGACAATGGCTGGCAGCCAAGGCTCAGAGCATGGGACACAACGACATCCAATTCCGTGGAGGGATCTGCGATATATAAAATAAAGAGCAGGGGTGCCAAATGCAGCCCTAATCCGGTAGATTTTCACTTCTCTTGACAGGTGGGTTACGTTCCCAGTTTTGATTTTAACCCAGGTGTCCAAGTATAACAGGATAATGGCCTTCATGATGTTTGATGGAATTCCCCATTGCTGAAGTTTTTCCTGTAGCCTAGCACGTGGTACACAGTCAAACACTGCCTTTAAATCAACAAAGCACATATAAAGAGGGATACCTGTGGCTTTGGCTCTTCTAGGGGTCCTTCCCACTGCCAAAATATTGCTTAGTGAACCACAGCTTTTTGTAAAACTGCTTTGACTAAATGGGAGCTTGATAGTTTCTGAAACCCATGCTTCCAGATCATTGAGTATTATTGTAGAGAAACATTTAACATTCGCATCCATAAACGAGATTAAGTGATAGATGCTTGGTGATGGTACTGCCCTTCCCTTAAGGATGGGATGAATTATCAAACCTTTCCAGCTTCAAGGAATAATTCATTTTTCTAAAATAGATTTCTGTGGTTGTGCACTGTCAGCGACCTGGCGAAAGAGGGCATGAAAAACCTGAAACTAGATCAAAAATTTAAAGTGGTTCCGATCAGGGGCTCGTAAAATACATTTGGCCCCGGGGCCCCCAAATTCCTTAATATGTCCCTGCTCATATAATGTAGGATGATGAAGTTTAGATTTTCAGGACAGAGAAGAAATTTCCAGCTTTCATGAGTCAGGAGAGTACCTTGAACATATTTGGTCATAATATTTCACATTGTTTGCAGTTTCCTCACTTTGTTTGCTCTTGGAATATGTTATTATTTATAGAAGAGGAGGCCTGCAGATGTCTCCTGGGTAGATAGTAAACACATATACTGGTGATTGGTGTGTGTTAATAAATGACTCAGTAACAGGAGACAGAGGCTGGTGATAAATTGAGTTTACTTTGGAAGATGAGGTGACTGTGCTATGTCAGAGGTTCATTTCTCATGACACCTGGTCCTTCACAGAAAGCCTGTGATTGCTTTCACATTCAAACACAGGAACGTTTCTGTACTTACAAGCAAACCGAAACAATAATTTCTTGCTACATGAAGAAATATTTTTTCAAAAGTTCATTTTAAATAATTTAGAAATGAAGTAATACAATGCAAATTGTTAATTGAGGGATTTACCTGTACCCCTTGGTGATCATGCTGGCTTTGAGCCTTCATTTACTCTAGATAAATATTTTATTGCTGTACTTGTCCTATATTATTGCCTATTTAGGCAGGCTATATAACCCCTCGTTTATTTTTAGGCTATTTAGCTCTTTCTCAAAGAGAGGGTGTTGTTTCCTGCATACACAGGTGCAGAGAAGTGGCACCTACATTTCACCCAGTACGTATTTCACGATCCACAGTTTCGCTCACGATTCTTGCTTTCCTTTCATCCTTATCCATCCTTTATTTAATTAAAACAATCTACTTGCAATTAACAGCTCTCGCTAATAACCATTCAAGTTCACTGCGTTGAATGAGAAAACAGCAGCTCTAAAACTGATGGGTTTCATGAGTGCACAGAGCGTTCCGTGCTCCAGAGTTTTTATGTTACTAAACCCCAGTACTCCTAGACTGTGCACTAGTGAAAGCCAGGCCGTGCATGGTGTTTCGGCCATTAAATGCATTTCTAAGGCCCTCTGTGGCAGGGAGAAGGAACTATCTAAGCTCTTTCAGCTACAAGAGCCAGGCGAGTGCTATTTACGCAGCTGCCATTTTTGGAAGGTGCGATTAAGCTTGTTTTCTGCGGCGCGTGATGCGGTTTCAAAGTGAAAGGATTAATTTCTATCACCAGTCCGCGGGGGGTTGAGAGGGGGTGAATGCTTAAATGTATTCAACCTTCACAGAGAGATGAAAACATCAATACCGCCATAAAGTCACTTTGATATGTATTGACTGAGGTTGTGCCACTAATTCACACACATCATTGTTTCCTTCGCAGTGCTTTTTAAAGCAGCACATGATTTGTAGAAACACTGATTCTTTTCCTCCAGAGGAGTGAGCGGTTGGCGCTAACCGCCCCCTCCCCCAGCATGCTGCCCCTTAGTTACATTTTGATAAAATTAAAAACATCAGCTCTCTAGCTGGAGTGCAAGTAAATTATAATGGCGAATTTGTCAGGTCGAGTGCTTTGGTGCTTATAATGCTGTTCTTGTGGTAAGGGATAATCACTTATCTAAGGGTGATGTTAATGTGTTCACCGCTGAGCTGATGATTTACTGCACATCAGGTCAGAACTGTTCACTCTTAGTTCAGCATCAGACATTCTTACAACTGCAGCCTAGCAAGAGAACAAAAACAAACCAGCCAGTGGGCCACAACACGAGACCATGGAATTCGGGAGTATGAGACATACGTCTGTGTTACTTCTGAGATTAAATGTTCTTCAAAATTGCTAGCGCAGGTGATTTAATACAAATTATTAATGAGTGTTTATGTTTAATGTATACTAAGTTTGTGTAGAAAATAAAATCCCGTAGAAAAGTAACACACGCATTTGAAAATGTGATCACAAAGAATGGCCACCAATCCTAACGAAATGTACTAATCAATGATTTAATAATATGAAATATTAAGGTTATTATTTTCTTGCGCGCCTTGACAAGAGGTGTGCTTTACTTTAATGCTTAGGGAGTTTGCGTTTTCTGAACTTTGATGCTGAACCCTGATGCTTTGCTGATCGACTGATGTACTGAGGACGAAGACTGATTCTGCTTTGCTGATCCATACCGAGGACAGGTATTATAACCTAAACTGTTATTATCATGCATATTTGCTTTTCCTTTCTAGGTACCAACTGCATTTTTTAATAGAGCCATAGTTAGATGGTTTCCAAATTTGTGTTACTAAATCGTTTTGCTAATGCTAATTAGGTGTTAGTTAAGGATCTTCATTAATGAAATCATGTTAAAAGGGATTAATGCTTGAAGAATTTCTCTGCTAAACTTCATGTATAAAATCACATTGACGTAGTTGACTTTGTTATTGATTTGCACCATACCTTTAGAATGAGTTGTAGTTCAAGCTTTGCTTAGATTACGTTTCTTATGCCGCTTTGGACAGCCAGTATTGTTCCTATATGTGTTTCATTTGATTTTGAGAATAATCTACATGACCTTAGCATTGTTAATTTAGGGAAATAAATATTCTGTATTTTACTAAAGGTGTGGTTATTCATGACTGAAAGGTCATGCTGCGTGACAGTCACTGACTCTATTGAATATTGATGTTATGGATGCTACTGATGTTATTGATTTATGTTGATTATTGACTATTTTGTATTGATTATTGATTATGTACTGGAGCTATGGTAAGAACATCTTAATTGTGAGTCAAAAGGTTCATCGACCCATTCTCGTCCCCCTGTAAGTTTACTTATTAAGGTCAGACGCGCTAACAATATATATATATATATATATTCTGAAGTAGACAGCTTATCCACCAATGCAACAACAGAAACATAGTCTATCCAGGTAAACAGTATAAAGCCTATAAAGGAAGCTATGTATTGTTACATTTTTTTTTCATAATTTGGTAATGATTTTAATGTATTCCGACTTCTATTTTTATAATATTGGTACATTTATTTTTTCAGTCAGTATATGAAAAGGTAATTTATTAAACATAGTTATGTTGCGTCAGTGGTATTTATCATTCTATTTAGCACATGAATGGTTATGTGGGTTATTTATTTTGAAATAATTCGAATTTCTACTTTTAGAAACTAATTTCTACAGGGCAACATTATAAAAAGGCAAATCAGACCAAATAAACTGCCACTGGCTTTTAAAGAACACACACAAGGTGCCCTCTGATTTCATATATTTAACATATATGTGAGCTGTCTTGGGATTATGGCTATGTATTGTAAGTGGCATTTAATAAAGGAGATATACCAAACATTTGACAAAGCCAAATGTCTTGTTTTGTTAGGAGATGTCTTTAGTAATGGTCAACTTTATGTGTGCTGCTCACACTGTTATATATAAAGTCCCTAATTAAGCAGCATCCTACACTATAACAGTATAGAAGCTGCAATGAGCAAAGGTAGCAAAGTTAACATGAACCCTTCAAGAAGAGTGTTGTCAAAAGGAGTCAGAAAATTAACTTTGAATAGCACTGTAATTGGTGCACTTGGAAGACATACACCCAAATGTTGCTTGGTGGAGAGTTTTGACAGGGCCAGTATTTTCATTGCATATTTTCAGTAAGGTTTTGTAGTGATCACAGAACCAAAAAGTAATTGCCTTCAAAACTGTATTTCTTTAGCTCAGAACAGAGAACAGAGTGATCTTCGCATCACACACCAGTCTCCTGTCCAATGCTTCTAACGGTTTTCTCTGATTTCAAAGCTCACTCTAACATTCTCAGCTGCATAAAATGCTTATGAGTTGCTTACTCAAAAACACTTCATAACTCTTTTGTTTTACAATATATATATTTTAAAAATAGTACTGAAGCTAAACATACCTGCACACAAGGAAACACCATACCACACAAACAAATCTTAAACTAAAAGTAATCAAAGAAAATTAGCATACACCTGGTCACTTTAGATGAATCACCATTGATCCAGCATCATACCCATAACCATAAAGGCTTGGACATGTATTCTTTCTAAGGCATAAACATCCTTCTTAAGTTGAAATCCCTCTGCTCCTCCTTATTCAGGTGAAAACATCCTCTCCCTTCTGATGAACAATATGCAGTGACTACACCTCTCTCAACGTTTACCACTCTCTCACAGCTTCACCATTGTCCACCCAATACCCTCACAGCTGAATCACACACCTTTTCAACTGTAACTGGAACATCAATCTTCTCTCCGCCTTTCTGTACACAATATGTTTTCCTCACACAAACAACACGCCCAGCTCAAATATAGCATTGTTTGAATCTGTCTGTTATCATAGTGCCTCTTTTGCTTTTCTTGAGCACACTCCACCCTGCCCCACAAACTTGCACCAAGTTCTCCTACGGATCTGAAATGTTTCACTCATTTCAACATCCACATTGGTGCAAACTTAGTAGCAGGCTTTCTTCCTCCAAGAAGCTCAAAAGGTGAAACTCCAGTTGAACTGTGAGACAATGAGTGATAAAACCACAGCATAGATTTCACTGAATTAGCCACATTATAATCATTGGAGATAACCCGTTGGTACATTCAACTAAAACTCTGTTCATCCTCTCAACCAAACCATTAATTGGAGGATGATATGAAGAACTCTTGAGATAGGAAATCCCACTCATTTTAAGAAAGTCACTCACATTCTTAGCCACATATTGGAAACCATTATCAAACACCAACGCTGTAGGAAAATCTCCCTTCATAAATGTACCTTTCAAGAATTCAATGGCCCCCCGATGTAACCTCACTAACAAAGCTGACCTCTGGCCACTTACTGTAGTAATCAACCAAAACCGATGCAAAATGAGAACCGTTCACAACCAAACTGAAGCACAATTTCTATGCCAACCCCCTCCCACTGGGAAGATGGTAACTCTATAGACTGAAGAGGTGGCAAACTATCTTTCAATGACGTATCTTAATTACTACAGACCACACAACCTTCAATAGCATAATCAATTTCTCTGTCTATAGTAGGCCACCAGAAACACATTCTAATAGGTTGTTCAGTCAGTGTGCACCCTAAATGTCCTTCATGTTCTATAGAAATTATACCATCCCTCAGACTTGAAGGTGAAATTAATTTACCATCCCTAAACAACATACAATCTTCAACTATCAACTCATTTGCAACCTTAACAAATGATTGAAGATTGATATCCTAATTCTTTACTTCGACCAACCAAATTTAGAGAATTGAATAACCTTGGTGAGAATTATATCATCTTACACTGCTGTCCGCCAAACGTCTTCTGAAATAACACTAGCCTCATCCAAATCCACTGCCGCTACAATACAATCCTCTGAATCGTCTTCATCCTCTGTGCCTGAATCTTCAACTGGAAACCTGGACAGATAGGAGTTTTGTAGACAACCGTGCAATTCTTGGAGTCATACTAGTAATGCCCCCCAACAATATATACCAAAGGATTACGATCAGTCTGAATTACAAACTTCTTTCCGTACAAATAATTCATAAATTTAGAAATTGCCCACCAACAAGAAAGTAACACCTTCTCAATCGCAGGTAATGCATCTCAGCTTCTATCTAAACATGTAGTGCATAACCAGTCATCTACACATCATCAATACCCTGTTGGGGAAGAACAGATCCTAAACCTACATTGCTGGCATTAACTGTAACCACACACATATCAGTCCAGGATCATATTCTTTCAATGCTTTCAAAATATGACACAATTCTCTGTAACATTGATGCTGCGGACGGCAATCCAAATGGCACCCGACAATATTGAAACATACCAAATGGTGATACAAAAGTTTGAGGATGTCTGGATGTGGGTGCCAACTCAACCTGCTGATAGGCTGAAGCCAAATCAGTTTTGGTAAATAATTTAGCATCTGTTACACTAGCCAACAATTTAGTAATATCTGGCACAAGATGTGAATAAACCCAAATTCTTCTGTTTGAAAAACGATGACCAATGCACACCCTTAAGTCACCGCTCTGCTTCTGGGCTTCAACCAAAGGTGACAACCTAGAAGAGGAATCAATCAGTTTAATGATCCTCCTGGCCTGTAGAGAATTGAGTTCATTTTCTAAATCTTTAAGATACTGAAAGTTATTCCTTCATCTTATGCCTATCATGTTGAGCATCATCCTTCACCCTGATCTTATGACTGAAATGTTTTATTTCCCCTAACTCGCCTGAAAACACATGTGAAAATGTATTCATAATATCTTCCATACCTTTATCACACCTCACACCCAGCACTTACTCACTCTTATCAAGCTTCAACACCATTCGAAAGAAGCCTCAATAGAACCATCCTACCATGTTCAACCTGTTAACAGCTACATTAATTTAGCTGAAAATGTTACTACCTTTGAATTCTAAAATATATTTTCAGACCTTCGTAAGCGAGTGGTGAACCACCAGGAGGATGAAAACACTTATCACCCTATTTTTCTCTGAACAACTACTGTGCCATAGTAATGAGTGCGCCCAAGTCAAGCAGAAGCTTCAGAATAACATCACCAACAAAAATATCAACATAGGGAGCTACACACTCACTATGGTCTCCCTGTTTAACATCATTGCAATTAACCACCATTAACATATCACACAGATTGTTGTCTAACTTCTCAACCCCATACAATACAATACAAATTATGGAATGCTAACAGACACACAGAATGACTCACATAATTAATTGACAAAGGTATTTTTGAATTTGTCTAAATCCCAGTGGAAATTAATTATTTCATTGTGGGATGAGTGTTTTTTATTAATTTGTCCCTTAAGTATACCAACCTTTTATTCTGAGTGTTATCCTGCCCAGGTTCCATGGGAAAAGATAGGAAACCTCTTTCCTTTGTGTGGCACACGGGTGCCTTCAGTACATACTGTGCAAACCACTTAAATAGCCTCATAAAACATGTCCCAGGTCTGCCATCGCATCCTGAATGCAATTTTAAAGTGTCAGTTCTATTTGTCAATAAAAACCCCTTGCTAGTCTTAAACGTCCCTTTTATAAAATATAAGCAGGCCCTAAGTAGCCCATAGGGCAGGGTGCATTATAATTAAAAGTTTTACATGTTCTGGTAGTGAAAAACTCACAAATTTATTCTTTCACTACTGTGAAGCCAACGTGTCCCATAGGAAAACATTTGGTTGCCTTATTACATTTAATATGTTCTAACTTTCAGAATTGTGTCAGATAAGTGTTTCATAATAGGTATCTATGGAATTGCAATTAAAAATCTTCTTTAGTGGTAAGCCAGATTTTACATTACAGTTTTGAAAATACCACTTTTAAAAAGATGGTGTTTTCCTGCCATTAGCTTGTTGGTGCCTACAGACCGTCTTAAGTCACATGACTGGGAGTCATTGACAGACTTTGTGAATTCCCCCCAGTCACACAATAAAGGGATTAGGTCTGCCTGCACAGGCCATCTGCTGGCTGTGCTCTGCCTTCACCCAAAAGGATTGGCACCACTGCAGGACTACCTGAGTAACTCCAAATGCTAGTCTGAGGGCCTCCTGTTCAGAGCCACAAGGACATAAAAGGCTCCCACCATCTTGAACCCACACCTGAACACAGCCTGAGTGAGTCCTGATCCCCAAGTCGCATCTCACTAGTCCTGGACCATTGGTTGTGGTGCTAAAGGTGCCCAGAGTGCCAAAATCCAAAAATGATGTCTTAGAAAATTGTTGGCTAAAAGCTGGTCTGCGATTCGAGAGAAGATCAGGACCAACCTGCTTATCGATCCGCCCAAGGTGCATCGCCAGTCGATCTGACTTCTGAGCTGCTCATGCTACATTTTCCTCCTCTGCAGCAAATACTGTTCAGCGGTCCCTCGCCAAAGAGGTATCCGACCTCCTGGCACTGACTTTAGCTAATGGCTCCTGCCTCTTCATTCTGGAGATTTCTGACTTCCACGAAAGTGACTAAGGGCCTCATTACCATTTTGGTGGTCAAACCGCAAGACAGCCATGTTGGTGTCCTTTCAGACCGCCCTAGTACAAGTTATACAGGCAGGGCCACCAACCAAAAAAGGCAGATCGGTAGCAGCGCAGAGGTCTGGAAATAGGCGGCCTGACCTCCAGCGCCATCAGCACCTCGACCAGCCACTGATGTTATTACAAGCACACAGTCGCCAATGGCGGACTCCCATGGTGGTCAGTCAATGGCGGTCCGAACCACAGCAGTCCACGGTCACCAAAGTAATACTCAACAACACATTGGATGAATGTGAAAACAACACAGCTACCACACATTGCCACACTGGACACACTTGCAAAGGACACTATACAACACACCCTTTTACAAACCACAATCCTTTGCATTTACACTTAGAGTCAAAGAACCACGACCAGCACATATCGATTATTACACAGATTAGGCACCCTTTGTTTCACCATCCCACTGAACACTCTGCACACGCTTTTGTCCATTCATAACCTATTGCACTCCACCTGGTAAGTAAGTAACTGTCACCTTTTTTTTGAGGATGAGTTAAGAGTAATGGCAGCTGAAATCATAAGAGTAGAGCCACAACTGTTTGGAGCACAAGTCATACTCTTCTCAGTAGGAAATTGGAAATGTGGAACAGGATTGTCAACAGAGTGAATGCTGTAGACACCACCCTGCACAAAAAGGAAGACATTAGGAAGAAATGGAATGACTTCAGGGGCAAGGACCGTTCCATCCACCAGCTGCAGGACCAGAAGACTGGTGGTGGCATCTCTTTCCCTGGGAGGGGAAGGTCTTGGCCATCCTGCATCGAGAGGGCTTGACAGGAATACCTGGGGAGTGGAGTCTTGTAAGTCACAACACTAAAAATGTCACACAAATTAAATGTCATGCATGCCCACAGCTCACATTTTGACACTTTTACTGTCACCCCATTTACTAGCCCAGTTTCCACAAAACCTCTATTTGTCAACTCACAATTGAAGTGCACTCACTTTGAGAGATGACATTTGTATGTTATGTGTAGTATATGGTCTGACATGACTACAACTCCCAGCAGGCACTGTTCTTCAACTCCAAACACAAGTCCAGTGGTCACTTGTACACATACCCCTGTTTGACAAATCACAAATTAACTTCACTCACCTCGGAGGAAATCACTTGTCAAGTGTGGAAAGTAGAGAGAGCAACTTGAATGCAACTCCCAGGAGGCATTATTCCTGTAACTACAAACACTATCACTGTGGTCACATGCTACAATGCATCTGTTAGTAAACTACCAATTGAAGCGTGCTCACCTGGGGGGCGAACATTGGTTAAATGTGTGTCGTAGAGAGAGTTACCTGACTGCAACTCACAGGAGGCACTCTAAATACTGTTTCAGACACTCTAAATACCAAAACAGTGTTAACCTTTCCAAAGACCACTGTTTGGCAACTCACAATTACAGTTTAGTTAGCTGGGAGGATACTATTTGTCAAATGTGGTAAGTAGAGGGCGTGATATGACTACTAAGGCAAGGAAGGCCCTGTGTCTGTAAAACCAACCATCGGTGCAGTGTTCTCTTGTCCAAATACCATTATTTGTGAACTCTCAATTGAAGTGCATTCACCTAGGAAGTAGGAGCTAATGGAGTTTTTGGAATGCGGAGTTCACTCAAAAACTCAGCTAGCCCCACCAGCGGAGCAGAGCTCACCGCATGCGCACTGCAGCCCAGTTATGGGCCACACAGTGCAAGCGCAAACAGCCTGCGCTTGCGCTATGTAGCCCATACCTGCTCTGCAGTGCACACTCACCCGACGGGGTGTGCAGCTTCCGGCTGACCACCTAGCCCAGCAGCTCTGGATCCACAGCCAGGAGGCAGAGATCCTTCCAGGCTGCTGACAACGAGGACCCCCAGGGAATGAGGACCCAGGTAAGTCCTTGTTTTTTTTCAATGTGCACATTGGTGCACAAAAGACCAGAAACAGCAGTCCGTGCACACGGGGCAGACCGTTACACAAGATGCCTGAAATGGCAGCTTTCCATGCCTACAGCCCTGGCCTGAATTCAGATCAGGGCTGTAAGCAGCGAAAGCTGCCATTTCAGGTCTCTTGTGCACCAGCCTGCTCCGTGTGAACTGACTGCACACCGGGCAGACCAGTGCACAAGAGGCCTGAATGGCAGCTTTTGCTGCCTAGGGCCCTGTCCTGAATGTGCCCGATCTCAGAAGCACTAAGCAGGGTCAGGCGTTTTGACTCTGCTTAACGCTTCTGAGATCGGATGCATTTAGATCTACTCCACAGCTCACAGAACTTTGCCTTTGTGGAATTCCACAGATTTATTAACCAACTCAGTGGAATTACGCAGAGTGGAACTCCGTCAGCTTCACCCACCCCTACCGGGAAGATAACATTTGTATAGTGTGTGTGGTACAGGGAGTTGCTGTACTGCAACCCCCAGTAGCCCTTGTGTCTGGAACTACAAACACCAGCACAGGGTTCACTTGTCTAAATACATCTGTTTGTAATCTCTACAATGCTCTTCACACACCCGGGAGTATACCATTTGTCAAGTGATGGGAACTAGAGAGAGTGACATGACAGCATCTCCCAGCAGGTTCTGTATCTGTAACTCTAAACACCAGCCCAGTGTACTCTTGTCCAAGGACTTGTCTGAACTGTCAATCGAAGTTTACTCACATTTGAGGTTAATATTTGTATAATGTGTGTAGTACAGGGCGTTACATGACTGCAACTCCCAGGAGGCTCAATTACTGTCACTCCAAACACCAGTCCAGTCCTCTCCCCCAAAGACTCCTGTCTGGTAACTCATGCATGAAGTTTACTCACCTGGGGGGATAATGTTTTTATAGTGTGTGTAGTACAGGGACTGACATAGTTCCAACTCCCAGCAGGCACTGTTTCTGTAACTCCAAACACAAGCACAGTGGTCACTTGCCATTATGCCCCTGTTTGTCAACACACAAATTAAGTATACTCACCTTGGGGAGAACATTGGAAAAGTGTGTGAACTAGATGGAACAACCTGACTGCAACTCACAGGAGGCACTGTTTCAGCAACTCGAAACACCAGAGCAGTATCCATTCGTCAAAATACCCCTATTTGGAAACCCTCAACATAAGTTTACTCAGCTGGGAGGATACTATTTGTATAGTGTGTGTAGTAAAGGGAGTGACATGACTGCAAAGGTCAGGCGGTCACGCACTGTTACTTCACTCACAAGTCCAATGTCCCCTCCTCCAAAGATTCCTGTTTGGTAACTCACAAATGTGGTATATTTCACAATACAACCAGTAGCGTATCTTTCAGATCAACAGGTTGAGCTGCCACTGGGCACACATAGGCCACAGAAGAGATTGCTACTACCTCCCGCATAAAGCCCTCTGTGAAGAAGACACTCTTGGACATCTGGACATGGAGGACGGCCCTAGCCCATCTGGGCAACCTGCTCAGACACCAACAGTGAGTCTCACTGTAGGCACATCAACACCTCCCAGCCAAGTTGCCTCAACATCACAGGCAACCATTAGGCCTCCAACCTGTGTACTGAGCATAGTGTTTGCCATCTTGTGCCCTGAGTCCTGAATCCTGAGTTGCAGTGCAACACTTTGGACAATGAGGGTTCAGGAACCAGTGGGAGAGGGCACCCTGGGGTAAGGGCACAGGCCCGTGGGGGTAGGGTGCATGGGAGGGATGCTGTGTGGGGTGATGCTCGTGGCCAGGACACCATCAGTTATATCATTGGGGTTTATCAGGAGTCCCAAGGCATAGTGGGCCAGGTCTTGACCGAACTCTGGGAAACAAAGCAGCTTCAGAGGTATGTGCATAGGGACATGCGAGAACAAATGGAGGCCCACATTACCAACATGGCCTCCCTAACAGAGGTGATGAGGGAAACTCACACAGTCCTGAGCAGGGCTTTTCCAAACCAATCTTCCCCTTCCTTTGGCTTATCAACACCAGGCACATCTACATCAGTGTCCGCCACTGGAAAGGGAGGCTCTGCCAGTTGAAGGACCCACCCCAGACCCCTCTGCCTATGCAGCAGCAGAACCCCCATCACGCAAGCGGGGACATCCAGCGAAGAATTCAGGAGGTGAGGATGGCAAGCACCCACCACTGCCAGCAAGTGACCTCTTCCTAAAGAAACTCCTTTATTTGCCACACATTCACTCTGTTGACTGATCCTGAACAACCTACCAGTTTCAATGGAAGGAGTACTCTGGACTTTGGACTCCCAATGGTGCGGTATCTACTCCCATGATTTAATTCCCCATGACTGATACCTTCACTTCATTTTTTCTTCTTTTAAATCCAAATTTTATTTACTGTATTAGCACTGTAATGAATGTACTCATCACAAACTCATTGTCTGCTTGCGTAATTTCAACATTTTGCTAAGTAGATTTGTAAGACCATGCGAACCATATTGTGCAAGGTGGGATATGTTACAGGTACACAGTATCCTGCTGAGTATTACAACCATTACACACAAACAAATACGTACAAGTGTATGGTCACAGCAAACATTTTATTCCAGTATACTGCACATAGGCTGTCCATATGTCTGGACCTTTTTGACACAAGAATGTGTGACTCATACTGAGTCACAGGACATATTCAAGGTTCCAACCCCCCAGACCACAGAAGGGAGAGATTTGTGGGACACTGTTCTGTAGAATAGGTAAACATTAAAATGGTTGATTTCAGCAGCTTGAGCCTTATCACATACCACACCAATGTAATCCACATCACATAATCAAAGATTCAGACAGATGGCAGTACAACAATCCCTGATCACAGGCCCACCATAATCCAATGACCATGCATCTGGTGGTATAACACAAACATATGTCAGTTGTTGTGGCATAGGCACTATGGACTGCAATGATGAAACACATCTACAGCTACATACAGGTCATACAAGAATAGGGCCCCTTTCACAAACGTAAACTTAGACCAAAAGCCTAAGTTTAGACCAAAAGTCTAAGTTTAGACATAAAGTCCAACTTTACTCATGGTAAAGTTAGACTTTTGGTCTAAGTTTAGACCAAAAGTCTAAACTTAGACCAAAAGTCTAACTTTACTCATAGTAAAGTTAGACTTTTGTTCTAAAATTAGGCTAAAAGTCTAACTTTACTGCAAGTAAAGTTAGACTTTAGGACTAAACGTAGACTTTCGGTCTAAGTTTGTTCTAAGTTTACCTTTGTAAATCATAGTGTTTAGCCAATGTGCAGGCAGAATGACTTGGTCGCAATCAATGACTACATATTTCATGCCCACATGATGACACACATGATGCAATCAGCTCAACACAGCACACAATACAAGTCCAATGTGCTCTTCTGATCTTCCACCCAAACAATATGCAAGCTGCCTGGGCACAGGTCTCATACACCCCAAATCTGTGACATACATTACCTGGAACAATCCATGTCCACTTTGTATGTAAAAAAAGCATCAGATACCTGCCACTGTCACAACTCTGAAGTGCCCACATGAGGATGCCATAGTAAAGGCACCTGTACAAAGACAAAACAATGAGTATAGATTTGAAAACATACCGATTACACAAATCACATAGCAAACAACTGGAAATGTCATTACGTTGCAAGGAAACTGACAGAAACAAGCCAACATCATCATCAAGGTGGGAATATGTCAAAGGGTAACTCTTCAAGCAGCCTTTGGCTGATTATTGCAGAGTATCAGCTCCCTAGTAGTTGTTGCTAAAAAAACTCAACTCCACACGTTCTCACAACTACAGTTCATTGTACAGTCACAGTCATTACATCACATGATATACTTATAAACTGGTGATTAATTTTTATTGTGTGTTGTGTTTTACTTATTTGCAGTTTTGTTGATATGAAATGCTTTACACGCCTCTCTCCTAAGTCTAACCAGGTCGGGCTGCAAGATAAGAGAAGGATCAGGCCCCAGCTGTGTTCTTCCTGATTCTGGGGATGGTGGCCAGGGTGAGTTGAGGGGTTCGGAGCTGCCTGGTGGGGGTATAGAAGATCAAGCGGTAGTTGAGGTTGGCTGGTCCTATGTTGTGCACTGCCTTGTAGGTGTGAGTTAGTAGCTTGTAAGTGATGGTTTGTCGATCGGGAGCCAGTGCAGGTCTCTGAGGTGGGTGGCATTGTGGCTGTGGTAGAGGGTGTCCAGGATGAGTCCAGCTGCTGCATTCTCTGTAGTCTTATTTGGAGCTTCTTAGTGATGCCGGCGTAGAATGCATTGCTGTAGTCAAGTTTGCTGCTGATAAGCTGGGTCATGAACAGCATGGAGTCCAGAATGATGCCCAGTTTATGTGCGTGGTCAATGGTCAACTTGTGCCTTCATCCCGGTCAGAGAAAAATCTTCAAGAAATCATCTAAGTGTGAAGGTAAAACTTTAACCGAGGCCGCCCACTCAGTGTAGCCGAGAAGGCCTCCATCGCAGTTGGCCTTAAATTTTGACTTTGCCCAGGTCGAGTGCGACCAGATGTCCAGAGTGACGCTTTTGATTTCTGGGTGCTAGAAGACATTTAGGGGGTCATTAGGACCCCAGCAGTGATTGGAAATGTGGCGGTAGTACTGCCAACACGATGGCGGTACATACTTCCACATTATGAGAATGACAGGTTGGCTGCAGCCAACCCGTCACTCCTCCACTCATACCACCATGGCAGTTTCAGCCGCTGTGCCAGAGATGCCAATATCCAGCCTGGCCGCTGGCATAGTTCTGCCGGCGGCATTATGAGCCTGCCTACCACAATAGTTTTCATGGCGTTAGCAACGCCACGAAAACCATGGCGGTAGGCCCTACAGGTGACAGGGAATTCCTTCCCTGTCACCGGTAGGCGGCTCCCCCGCTCCCCAACACACACCTTTCAGCCCCCTCCATCCAAACTTCCCCCACCCCCTCCAATTCTCTCACACACACACCCATACACGCACACACCCGCAGAAACGCACCACGCATACACCCAATCACTCACACTGGCATACACAAATTCATACACACACTGGCTTACACGCATTCATAAATGCATACTTCCAGACATGCTCGCACACATTCTTACACACAATCACACTGACATGCAGACACGCACTCACTTCACCATTCTTACATGCATTCACTCACATGCATACAACCACATAAACAACACAACACACACAGACACATTCACACACACACTCACACATTCATGCACACAACCAGACACACACAACACCCCCACTTCCCTCCCCTGTCAGAAGACTGACTTACCTTGGTCGAGAAGGTCTTCCGGCAGGGAATAGGAAGGGGCGCTACTCACTCGCCAGCAGAACATAGCCAGGCCGTATCACAGGTCATGATACGGCTGGCGGTGTTCAACTGGCATGGCGTTGCTGGTGGTAGCAGCGTGGCTTACCACTGATTTCCACCCTTCTTGTGGCGGAAGTCTTGCAGTGATCATGATATGGCAGACGGATGGTAGCCGCATTGATTATATTTTGATGGCTGTCACCACGGTGGTAGGCTGCTTTTACCGGCATTGTTATAATGAGAGACTTAGGCGGTCATTCTGACCGCGGCGGGCGGCGGTCACCGCCCGCCATGCGGTCACCGCCATGCGGTCACCGCCAAATGGCCGCTCCGCGGTCAGGAGACCGCGGATGCCATTCTGGCTTTCCCGCTGGGCCGGCGGGCGACTGCCAAAAGGCCGCCCGCCGGCCCAGCGGGAAAGCCCCTGCAACATAGAAGCCGGCTCCGAATGGAGCCAGTGGTGTTGCAGGGGTGCGACGGGTGCAGTAGCACCCATCGCGATTTTCACTGTCTGCAAAGCAGACAGTGAAAATCTTCATGGGGCCCTGTTAGGGGGCCCCTGCACTGCCCATGCCAGTGGCATGGGCAGTGCAGGGGCCCCCAGGGGCCCCACGACACCCGTTCCTGCCATCCTGGTTCTGGCGGTGTAAACCGCCAGAAACAGGCTGGCGGGAAGGGGGTCGGAATCCCCATGGCAAGCAGCGCCGCCATGGAGGATTCCCTGGGCCAGGGGAAAACTGGCGGGAAACCGCCGGTTCCCCTTTTCTGACCGCGACTTTACCGCCGCGGTCAGAATGGCCCTGGAAGCACCGCCAGCCTGTTGGCGGTGCTTCCGTTGCCCTCCACCCTGGCGGTCTTAGACCGCCAGGGTTGGAATGAGGGCCTTAATCTTTAATAAATCATATCTCCACTTCCCTATATTGGATTTTTGTCATTTCTGTGTCATTTTAAAGATAAAAATATAGGTCCTCATTATGACCCTAGCGGTTGGATGATAAAGTGGCGGTAATACCGCCAACAGGCCAGCGGTAAGTACCACCAAATTATTACCATGGCAGAAAGATCTCCGAAAGACAGCCAATGTACCACACCGACAGCAGGGTGGAAACTACAGGCACCACAGCGGTAGCCGCAGAAAGCCAGACGGAAGTCAAAGTTCCGCCCACCATATTACAACAACACAATCCGCCACCTTTTCTGGGGTGGTACTAACGACATCAAAAGGTTGGTGGAAACACTGCACAGAAGTGATAGGATTCACCATTGGAGACAAAGGGAAGAACCACGCTGCCATAGAACCAGAACTGCATGTATTTCCTATGATCTTCTATGTTCTGCTCCACCAAGAACACCAACGCTGGCGAAGAAGACGATGGGGAGTACAGCCGCCTAGCACACAAGGGAGGGAGGAAAACGACAGTGACACAAACACACACCACACACACCCCAGACACACACACCATACACACAACCAGATTCACAAGAAAACAATGTATCCCCCTAAATCGGCAGAATAATGCAAGGACAAAACTATTTTACCAAAGTGAGTGTAATAATATCAACACAGTGTAAAAATAATAAGATAGCCAATGTAACATAATACTTACAAATGTACAGAACAAGGGACACTGTCCAGTCCTCAGTTCGCGTGGACCGCATGGCCACAGGCCAAAGTCCAAGGCCCCACTTGTAATCTGCATCAAAACAGAGAGAACACTGCAGGGGCATCAGTTGACAAACAGGCAGGCACCTCAGGTGGAGGGGGGCACCTCAGCCTGGAGCGGAAACAAGACCACTGGTTCTGGAGGGGGCAGCGTGCCCTGTGCTTGGTCCTGGGGAGTGATAGGCCACAGTCTCTCGAGTGGGTGACTTGCCCACTGGTTCTGGACGGGGCAACATGCCATGTGCTTGGTCCTGGGGAGCGATAGGCCACAGTCTTTTGAGTGGGTGAATACCTCACTGGTTCTGGAGGGGGCAACATGCCCTGTGGATGGTCCTGGGGAGTGATAGGCCACAGTCTCAGAAGTGGGTGACTTGCCTACTGGTTCTGGAGGGGGCAACATGCCCTGTGCTTGGTCCTAAGGAGTGCAAGCCACAGTCTCTCAGGTGGGTGACTTGCCTACTGGTTCTGGTGGGGGCAACATGCCTTGTGCTTGGTCATGGGGAGTGATAGGCCACAGTCTCTCGAGTGGGTGACTTGCCCACTGGTTCTGGAGGGGTCAAAATGCCCTGTGCGTGGTCCTAGGGAGTGATAGGCCACAGTCTCTCAAGTGGGTGACTTGCCTACTCGCTCTAGAGGGGGCAACATGCCATGTGCTTGTTCCTGGGGAGCGATAGGCCACAGTCTCTCGAGTGGGTGAATACCCCACTGGTTCTGGAGGGAGCAACATGGTCCTGGGGAGTGCAAGGCCACAGTCTCTCGAGTGGGTGAATACCCCACTGGTTCTGGTGGGGGCAACATGCCATGTGCTTAGTCCTGGGGAGCGATAGGCCACAGTCTCTTGAGTGGGTGACTTGCCCACTGGTTCTGGAGGGGGCAACATGCCATGTGCTTGGTCCTGGGGAGTGATAGGCCACAGTTTCTCAGGTAGGTGACTTACCCACTGGTTCTGGAGGGGGAAACATAGCCTGTGCTTGGTCCTGGGGAGTGATAGGCCACAGTCTCTCGAGTGGGTGACTTGCCCACTGGTTCTGGAGGGGGCAACATGCCCTGTGCTTGGCCCTGGGGAGCGATAGGCCACAGTCACTCGAGTGGGTGACTTGCCCACTGGTTCTGAAGGGGGCAACATGCCCTGTGCTTGGTCCTGGGGAGTGCAAGGCCACAGTCTTTCAGGTTGGTGACTTGCCCACTGGTTCTGGAGGGGACAGGCCGCACAGTAGCCCATGAAGGCAGGATTACCTTGCATCCGCTGGCAGTGACGTCTGCACTGTTGTGGTGCTGGTGGTGGTGGGAGGCTCCTGCACATCCCCTGAACCCTCAGATGGATGAACTGTGGTGGTGCTGGTGGTGGTTGGAGGCTCCTGCACATCCCCTGCACCCTCAGATGGATGCACTCTGGTGGTGGTGGTGGTGGTTGGAGGCTCCTGCACATCCCCTGCACCCTTGGATGGATGCACAACCATGGTTGGTGGTGGGGGCTCCGTGACAGCTGCTGGCGCAGGCTCCTGCCACTTCTTGCCTGCTGGTGCAGGCTCCTTGCCCTTTCGGGTGGCAGGTGCAGGCTCCTTGCCCTTATTGGCTGCTGGTGCAGGCTCCTTCCCCTTTCGTGTGGCAGGTGCAGGCTCATTGCCGTTCTTGCCTGCTGCTGCAGGCTCCTTGCCCTTTCGTGTGACAGGTGCAGGCTCCTTATCCTTTTTGCCTGCCAGTGCAGACTCCATCCCCTTCAGTAAATGTGGCATGGATCCATTTCCACCACGAGTAGGTGAAGATGGAAGTGGGCCTGTGGACTGTGTGGCTGAGGTGCTTTGCTGGGTTCCTGGCCATACGTGCAGGAAGGGGGAGAGGAGTAGGGAAGAGGTCAGCTGTGGATAGGAAAAGTATTTTAGGGACATTAGGGTGGGAAGGGGGAGCAGGAATAGGAGTGGAGGATGAGGGAGTGGTTGTTGGAGGTGTCTGTCTGCTGGATTTGGGTGCAGGTGCATGGGCTGTATGCTGTTGTGAGGTGGATGGCTGTTGGATTTCTGAGTCCTTGCGTTTGTGTACTTTAGGAGGGGGGGCAGTGGAAGAGAACACAGGGGATGGATGTTGTGGAGGTGTCTGCCAGTGAGCTGTGTGTTCTGCTTGGTGGGATGATGATGCAGGTAGTGGATAATGATGTAGTGCATGCTGGTGTCAGTGTGGATGTGGCTGGTGGGGAGGTGATGGAGGGGGAGGAGGGGAGGAGGGGGAGACAGTGGAAATAGTGGTTGTTGTAGTGTCTGCAAATGAATGGTGCTTGTGTTTGCCTGTGATACTCTTGGGTGTTGTCTTGTGTGTGGCTGGGATGGGTTGGAATGGGTTAGGATTGAAGAGAATGGGACTGGGAGGTGGAAGTTGGAAGGGGGCCGGTAGAAACAGGGATAATGGCTGCCATCAGAGAGGAGGCCAGAGCCTGAATCGATCTCTGTTGGGCCGCCAATCCAGTGTCAATGCCCTCCAGGAATGCATTAGATTGTTGCATCTGGGCTGCCAGCCTCTGGATGGCATTCACAATGGTTGACTGCCCTACATAGATGGATCTCAGGAGGTCAATAGCCTCCTCACTCAGGGCGGCAGGGCTCACTGGGGCAGGGCCTGAGGTGCCTGGGGCGAAGGAGATGCCCACCCTCCTGGGTGAGCGGTCTTGGGCAGCTCGCTGAGGGGCTGCCGGGAGGGTGGTACTGGTACGGGGTGGGAGCTGTACCTGTAGCTAGGGTGGTCACAGAAGTATCCACCACCACCAGAGAGATTCCATCAGAGGAGGTATCTGTGTCTGAAGTGTCCCCTCTAGTCCCCGCCATGGTTCTCGCCTCATCCTCCATCCAACTGGTGCCCTCAGTGTCGGTGAACTGTGCCTCCTGGGTCCTCTGGGATGCAGCTCCCTCCGTTGCTGGTGCCTCTGCTCCTTCACCAGATGATGCTAATGCACATAAGGACAGGATGACAAAACAAAAAAGGGGAGGAGGGAGGCAAAGGATACACTGGGTCCATGGATGCACCAACACCACAGTTGGCGTACACAGCATCCTCACACACAGGGAACGGGCCTACGCACTATGCATTGCACCACCACTGATATTGCTAGCCACCAAGGCATGAGGAGGGGCACACACCACCAACTGCAGCACACCTTGGACCCATGCAGCCCTGACCAGTAGTGGATGCTTACATGCTAGGTAGGCAGCATTATCCCTTCAGAACCCTAGCCACAAGAGGACCTTTGCTGCTATTTCAGGCCTGTCTAGGGGCACTCACAGACACACATCCATCACCCAGATACCACCCCAAGGGCATAAGTTGTACTGATGGGCACTCTACTCACCCCCTTGTGGCTGCTGTGATTCTACCACCAGTATGCCGGCCATCAGGGGGGTCAGGGTTCGACGGGCACCCCTTCCTCATTGGGAGGCCATCCCTAGCTGGACCTCGCCCGTCTTCCATGCCCAGCGTCTCAGGTCCTCCCACTGCTTCTGACAGGGGGTGCTCTGCCTGCCATAGACCCACAGGGTCCGCACCTCCTTCGCGATGGCACACCATATACCCTTCTTTTGATGGGCGCTGACCTGCAGAGGCAATGCACACAGGAAAACACCATTAGACAAACAGTCCAGCCAGTTACACATATGGCCCACCATACCCGTTCACCAAACCATTGAAACACACATAACCCAGCACACAAACTGTATGCCGCAAAGAGGACATCCCCCACCCCACTTACACGAGGCCTTCACACATACAACTCCATGCATCCATGACACATGCATTGTGCCCACAATGCACTCACCTGTTGGTCTGGAGGCCCATACAGCAGTCCGTACTGGGGTAGGACCCCATCCACCAGTCTCTCCAACTCCTCCGAAGTGAAGGCTGGGGCCCTTTTCCCAGTCACATGGGCTTAGTAGGTTCCAGACACAGGTCACAGCAGCACATGCAGTGTAGATCCTTTCCTGTGAAAGGTCAGGTAGCAAGTGAGGAATCAGATAGAAAATGGCAGTCAAACCACGGCCTGCATACCGTCACTGCCGGCGTAGATCACCATTGGCCACTGTACCCCATAGGGGCCAATATTAACCAATGAGGAGTTGCACGGACGTTCCTGACCGCCTCCTGCCATGGAGCACAGCATCAGCGGGAATTACCTGACTTCCACCTGTCCCTCCACACCGGACGTGTGGTTGCCATTTCAGCAGGGGCAGCCCTATGGATTCATGCTACATCACAGGAGAAATAGGCACATACTGGACAAATCACACTGAACATTAAAAGTTAACAGATTACAAACTACTGTTGTGGCTCCAATGTTCAGTTTGTGACAGCCTCCTCACTCTTGTTTCCCTTAGATACCTACTACTGCAGATGAATAGGAAATGGAGACATACCTGTAGGAGGCTGGCCTGGCTTGTGGTGGGTACCAAAGGTACTTACACCTTGTGCCAGGTCCAGTTATCCCTTATTAGTAGAATAGAGGTGTTTCTAGCAGCTTAGGCTGATAGAAGGTAGCTATGGCAAAGCAGCTTAGGCTGAACTAGGAGACATGCAAAGCTCCTACTATACCACTTATATCATATGCACAATATCATAAGAAAACACAATACACAGAGTTACTTAAAATAAAGGTACTTTATTTTTATGACAATATGCCACAAGTATCTCAGTGAGTACCCTCAGTAAGAAGGTAAGTAATATACACAAGTTATATGTACACAAACCAAAATCAGGTAAGTAAGAGTCAGAAAAGTAATGCAAACAGTGTAGAATCACAATAGGTTGCAATAGGAGGACATAGGTTTAGGGGCAACACAAACCATATACTCCAAAAGTGGAATGCGAATCACAAATGGACCCCAGACCTATGGGTGCTTGTAGAGGGTCACTGGGACAATAAGAAAACAGTCAGGGTGTCCAAGATACCCCACCCCAAGACCCTGAAAAGTAGGAGTAAAGTACACCTACTACCCCAAAAGAGCACAATAGTCATGATAGGGGGATTCTGCAAGAACAACAAACACCATCAGTGCACTGACAATGGACTTCCAGACCTGAGGACCTGCAAGCCAAGGGGACCAAGTCCAATAGTTGTGACAGTGTCCAGGGGGGTAGGAGCCCGGGAAACCCTGGATGAAGGTGCAAGGAAGCTGTCTCCGGATGGAAGAAGCTTAGAGTTCTGCAAGAAGTAAGAGGACTAGGAACTTCTTCTTTGGAAGGCAGATGTCCCACATGGCGATGAAGCTTGCAGAGGTGTTCCCACGCAGAAATATCACAAACAAGACTTGCTAGCTGCAAGGTTCACTGTAGAGGTTTTTGGATGCTGCTGAGGACCAGGACGGACCAAGATATCCCCCCTTGGAGGAGGAGACAGAGGGGGCGCTCAGCAACTCAGAAAGCCCTCACAGAAGCAGGCAGCACTGGCAGAAGTACCCCAACAGGCACTTAGAAGAGGAGTAAACCAGAGTCCATGCGAAGTTACAAAAGAGGGTCCCACGACGTTGGAGGCCAACTCAGAGGATTGTGCACTGCAGGACAGAGTGCTGGGGATACAGGCTAGGCTGTGCACGAAGGAAATCCTGGAAGAATGCACAGGATCCGGAGCAGCTGCAAATCACTCACTACACAGCTTTGCAGTCTAGCGTGGGGAGGCAAGGACTTACCTCCACCAAACTTGGACTGAAGAGTCACTGGACTGTGGGAGTCACTTGGACAGAGTTGCTGTGTTCCAGGGACCACGCTCGTCAGGATGAGAGGGGACCCAGAGGACCAGTAATGCAGTCTTTTGGTGCCTGCGTTAGCAGGGGGAAGATTCCGTCGACCCACGGGAGATTTCTTCGGAGCTTCTGGTGCAAGGTGAAGGCAGGCTACCCCCAGAGCATGCACCACCTGGAAACAGTCGAGAAAGCTGGCAGGATTAGGTGCTACAATGTTGCTGTAGTCGTCTTGCTACTTTGTTGCGGTTTTGCAGGCGTCCTGGAGCAGTCAGCCGTCGATCCTTGGTAGAAGTCGAAGAGGGAGATGCAGAGGAACTCTGGTGAGCTCTTGCATTTGTTATCTGAAGAATTCCCCAAAGCAGCAACCCTAAATAGCCAGAAAAGGAGGTTTGGCTACCAAGAAAGGAGGATTGGCTACCAAGACAGGTAAGAACCTATCAGAAGGAGTCTCTGACGTCACCTGCTGGCACTGGCCACTCAGAGCAGTCCAGTGTGCCCCCAACACCTCTGTTTCCAAGATAACAGAGGTCTGGGACACACTGGAGGAGCTCTGGGCACCACCCATGGGAGGCACTGGTCAAGGGAGTGGTCACTCCCCTTTCCTTTGTCCAGTTTCGCGCCAGAGCAGGGCCGTGGTATCCCTGAACTGGTGTAGACTGGCTTATGCAGAGATGGGCACCATCTGTGCCCATCAAAGCATTTCCAGAGGCTGGGGGACAATTCCATGATCTTCGACATGTTACATGGCCATGTTCGGGGTTACCATTGTGACGCTTTACATAGGTAGTGACCTATGTATAGTGCACGCGTGTAATGGTGTCCCCGCACTCACAAAGTCCGGGGAATTTGCCCTGAACGATGTGGGGGCACCTTGGCTAGTGCCAGGGTGCCCACACACTAAGTAACTTGGCACCCAACCTTCACTAAGTGAAGGTTAGACATATAGGTGACTTATAAGTTACTTATGTGCAGTGGTAAATGGCTGTGAAATAACGTGGACGTTATTTCACTCAGGCTGCAGTGGCAGGCCTGTGTAAGAATTGTCAGAGCTCCCTATGGGTGGCAAAAGAAATGCTGCAGCCCATAGGGATCTCCTGGAACCCCAATACCCTGGGTACCTCAGTACCATATACAAGGGGATTATATGGGTGTACCAGTATGCCAATGTGAATTGGTAAATTTAGTCACTAGCCTGCAATGACAAAGCAGAAAGCAGAGAGAGCATAAACACTGAGGTTCTGTTTAGCAGAGCCTCAGTGATACAGTTAGGCACCACACAGGAAACACATACAGGGCACATGCTATGAGCACTGGGGCCCTGCCTGGCAGGGGCCCAGTGACACAAGGGCTAAAACAACATACATACAGTGAAATATGGGGGTAACATGCCAGGCAAGATGGTACTTTCCTACAATACCCCCATGTACAGATCCCTGATGGACTTGGCTACACTGGAGGACAGGCACATTATCCTCACCTGTAGACTTGACAGGGCCACAATCACAGAGCTGTGTGCCCAATTGGAGCCTGACCTAATATCTGCTATCCGTAACCCCACTGGGATCCCCCCGCATGTGCAAGTGCTATCTGTACTCCATTTCCTGGCAACAGGTTCTTTCCAAGTGACAGTGGGTTTGGCAGCTGGAATGTCACAGCCAATGGTCTCAAACGTGCTGGCACGAGTGTTGTTTGCCCTGACAAAACACTTGTGCAGCTACATTGTTTTCCCCCAGGTTGAGGATTTGGCCACAGTGAAGGCTAAGTTTTATGCAATGGGACATATCCCCAATATAATTGGGGCGATTGATGGAGCACATATTGCATTTGTCCCACTCTGGCAGAATAAACAGGTGTTCAGGAATCGTAAGAGTTTCCACTCCATGAATGTTCAGATAGTGTGCCTAGCGGACCAGTACGTCTCCCACGTCAATAAAAAGTATTGTGGGTCGGTGCATGATGCCGTTGTCCTGACAAATAGCAGCTTCCCAAATGTGATGGCCCAACTACAGAGGTACAGGGTGTGGCTAATAGGTGAGCCCTGGTTCCCACCCAGTAGATGTTGGTGTATGGGTATGGAATTGGCCATATAGGATAATGTGTGGCTAAATGTTTTCCCTCAATATTTGCAGGTGACTCTGGTTACCCAAACCGATCATGGCAGCTGACCCTTGTGAGTAATGCCAGGACAAGGGCAGAAGAATGTTATAATGAGGCACATTGGTGAACCAGAAGGGTTATTGCAAGGACCTTTGGCCTCCTGAAGGCCAGGTTCCGGTGCCTCCATCTAACAGGTGGATCCCTGTACTACTCACCCAAGAAGGTCTGCCAGATAGTGGTGGCATGCTGCATGTTGCACAACCTGGCCCTCAGACGCCATGTCTCTTTTCTGCAGGAGGAGACTGGAGATGCCCCTGTGGCAGCAGTAGACCCTGTGAACAGTGAGGATGAGGAGGCAGAGGATGAGGATGAGGACAACTGAACATCAGTTATTCGACAATATTTCCAATGAAATACAGGTAGGACAGTGTAACTTTACAGTTCAATGGCTTTGGTTGTAATCTGTGTGGCAATGGCATGCTGATATTTCCCACTTCTATGCCCACTTACTGTTCCCTCTGGCAATTAATTTTGCAGATGTTGGTGATTTGACAAATACTCCTGGTGTGATCACTACAGCCAGCTACAGGTCAATAATCTATGCTCATTCTATGTACAGTTAATTTGCAATGTTTGTACCTGTTTCAGAAAATACATATTTGATATACATGACATACTCCAAATTGTTTTTTTTTCAAAGTGTGTTTATTGAAGTGCTAACATATAGGTGGAAAGTGCAATGGGATGGGTGATGATGGAGGAAAGTCTAGGGTATTGTTCCAGTCTGTTTGTAGCACAGGTGCATTGACCAAGGGGACATAAGAAGGGGAGCAAAGGCAATTCAAGGTGGACAGGGTGACTGAGTGGGACACAAGAGTGATAATCAGGAGAGTCTCGTTTCCGGGCTGGGGTCTTGGCAAGTGTCTCTGGCTTCTGTCTGGATCACAGGGAACATTTGCAGGGTGGTTCACCTTCTGCAGGGGGAGGGGTTCTGGTGGCCTGTGAGTCCTGTGGCAGGGCCTCCTGGTCACTAGTGGCAGCGGAAGTGGAAGGCTGTTCCGATGTCTGGCTAGTGGCAGGGGCCCACTGGTGTGAGACTGCCTCCCTCATAATGTTGCCCATGCCTGCCAGCACCCCTGCTATGGAGATCAGGGTATGGTTGATGGCCTGAAAGTCCTCACTGATCCCCTGGTACTGTCCCTCCTGCAGCCGCCTGTTCTCCTGCACGTTGTCCAGGATCTGGCCCATTGTGTCCTGGGAGTGTTGGTAGGCTCCCAGGATTTCGGAGAGTGCCTCCTCGAGAGTCGGTTCCCTGGGCCTGTCCTCCCCCTGGCGCAGCACTCCTCCCAGTTTCCCTGTTGGCCTGTGCCTCTGTCCCCTGAACGTTGTGACCACGGCCACTGTCCCCAGGTCCCTCATTGTCTTGTGTGCAAGGTGTGGCCTGGGGTCCCTATAGAGGTGGACACACTGCTGATTGACGTGTCCTGGGGACAGACGTGTGGGTACACTGGGTGGGTGCTGTGGTGGTGCTTCCATATGGGGGAGGCTCGGTGGTGGTTTGTGACTGGGCCTGGGTGACCAGCTGTCCAGTGGTCCCTGGTGGGCCAGGTAGGTCGTTCAGATCCTGAAGTCCAGAGTTGCGGTCATCACTGTGGGCCTCTTCATTTGGGGGACTGGATAGTGCTGGCACCTCCTCTCCCCGGACAATGGCTGGGGTAACTGTGGGAATAGAAATTATGTGTTATGGTTTATGTGTCTGACATATTGTACATCCGTGGCTTCCTCTCTATGGTTGAATTTGCCCTGCCATCTTTCACTTGTGTATGTTAGTGTATGGTGGGATTTTAGTTCTCTCTGATATGCATGCTTTAGTGATGAGTGTCCATGCAGGGCTGTGAGGGGTGTCCATACATTGGTACAGCATGCAGGGCTTGGCATTGTGATGAGTGAGATGTGATGGTGAGGTGTGTGGGAAGTTGTGGAGTGATGGGAGTGAGGGTGAGGGTATGTGATGGCATGCAGGTAGGGGTGTTATAGTTGTAGAGAGTTGACTTGCCAGAGTCCAGTCCCCCTCCGACTCTGGCCAGGCCCTCAGGATGTAGTATTGCCAAGACTTGTTCCTCCCATGCTGTGAGTAGTGGGGGAGAAGGTGGGGCTCCACTGCCAGTCCTCTGTATAGTGAGCTGGTGTCCTGCTGCTATGGTACATATCTTCCTCCGTAGGTCATTCTACCTCTTCCTGATGTCATCCCTAGTTCGAGGGTGCTGTCCCACGGTGTTGACCCTGTCCACGATTCTCCCGATAGCTCCATCTTCCTATCTATAGATATCTGCTGCACCTGTGCTCCAAAGAGCTGTGGTTCTACCCTGACAATTTCCTCCACCAAGACCCTTAGCTACTCCTCTGTGAAACAGGGGTGTCATGGGTGTTATCGGAGGTGTGTTGGTGAGGGTGTGTTGGGTAATGTTTTGGGGTGTGATGTGGAGTGTGTGATTGGTGTATAGGTGTGAGTGGTGTGTGGCTCTAGTTGTGTCAGTGGTCTTGGTGTCTCTCAGGTGGCAATGCTTTGTATTCTTAAGTGGTTGTGGGTAATGTGGGTGAGTTTTTTATAGTGGTGTGGGTGTGTGGGTGTGGTGTGTGTATGGGTGTGAGGTGTGTGTTGTTTGAATTGGCCAATGCAGTGTTGTTTTGTCTGTGGGTGTCCATTGTGTGCGCAGTGGTATGTACATGTATGTTTACTGCCATTGAATGTCCGCCGTGGTGATGCATGGGTTATAATGTGGTGGGCATTGTTCTGTTGGCTTAACGGTGTGGGTTTTGATACCTCCCCTTTATCACTGACCTTTGGTCTGGCGGATTTGTATATGTGGCAGTATTCTGTCAGATTGGTGTGTATGTGTCATAATATGGTGAACGGATATTCGCTGCCGCCGCGGTAAGTTGGCAGCTGTCAGCGTGGTGGTAAGTGGGATTCACCGCCAATGCCATAATGAGGGCCATACTCTATTTTTATAAGTTGGTGTTGGATTTTTATTGTGTTATGTGTTTAACTTATTTACTGTTTGTGATAATAAACTCTTTACACACCTAAGTTAAGCCTAACTGCTCATGGCGAAGCTGCTAAGAGATGAGCAAGGATTAATTTATTGAAACCTTAACTGGACCTAGTAGGAGTTTGTGTCGATTGGTAAGTGTAGGTACCTACCTGCCTTTATCAATTTTCCAATTTCTAACATTTTTGGTGAGCAATGGTGGGATCCAGTACTTGTGTTTGATATCACAATACAGTGTTAAGTGAAGCAAATAACAAATCCTCTAAATTGTCCTTTTGCAAACATTATTAATTTTTAACTGAGGCAAATTTCAGTTAATCAATTGTTGTGATTTTTCTAAATTCCAGACTCAATTTTTGCAAATCTTTTTTCTAAGTGACACCAAGCTTAGGGATACCATGGATCTTGATCTGGCTAGCCTACCCACACTCAACGGCGTCCAGCTTAGGGAGTCATGTCTTGAAAGGGGGTTGCCAGCAGCCACTAACATTAGGAAGGCTGAACTGATTAAATCCCTTAGGGCCCGGGCAGAGGCCCATGAGGTAGCCATAGAGGAATCCCTAATGGGAGAAGAGGAGGGGGAGGATACCACAGTGATGGGGAGAGAGAGGGGTCATCCCTCCACACAGTAACCATGGCCTTGCCTAGAGCTAGTTGAAGGAGAGGGAGGCTCACATCAGAAGGAGCAAACATGTCCCTCAGGGAAAGAGAGCTGGAAGCCCAGCTGGCCTATATAGCACTAGAAGCAGAAAAGTTAGCCCTAGAAAAGAAGAAGTGGGCAATAAAAGGACAAAGAAATGGTGGCAGCTTGATCGACTTTGAGATGTCCGGGGTGGTGGGTTTTGCCCAAGATTACTCAAGGGGATTGTTCCTAGTTATCAAGAGGGGGATGACATAAAATGGCTAACAACCTTTAAGAGGGCTCTCAAGATGAGGAAGCTTAGACGTTAGTACTGGGGTTCATTCCTATGGAGCTGACTCCAGTATCTGGGAGGGATAGGCTCCTGACCCTAGGGGAGTAAATGCCTCACCAAGAAGGTTGGCCTCACCTCAGAGCAATACAGGATGACGTTTAGGGACACCCAAAAGGTCAGTAACCAGTCCTGGGTTGACTTTGTGAATACCTCAGTAAAGGCACAAGAGGGATGGATACAGGGTAACAAGGTAAGTACCTATGAGGAGCTACACAATTTAATTATGAAGAAGCACCTTTCCTTTTGACTCATTGTGTCTCAGAGAAGTTACACAGTATCTGGTAGACTCTAAGTTGTCCAAACCAAGGGACCTGGGGGAGGCAGCTGATAAATGGTTAAGAACCACAGTTTCCAACAACCCCCCAGGGGATGATCAGAAGAAAGGAGGACAGGGTCCTTCCCAGGGGAAAGCCCAAGGGAAGGAAGATAAAAAATCCAAAGAGCCCTCACAAGAGTCCCCAAACCTGCACATGGAGGGGGAGCCCAAGACCATGCCACTTCCAAGGGGAGAGGGTGTGTCAGGGGAAGCATTATGACCCTGTTAAGGTAGGAAAGTTCCAGGAACTTGCCAAGGAAGGAACATTTTCTGAGTGTCACCAGCCAGGACACAAAAGAGGGTATGCTGTCTGCTCCAACAAGCCCCCCATTAGTGGGCAGTCTCACTGGATTGCTGCTACATGTGTGAGGTGGAAGTTGGCCATAGGATGAGTGAGGATATACAGAGGTCACCTTGGTGTCTGTGGAAGGGGTGGATATTGTGGCCCTGGCTGCCTTATCTCCAAGCATGGAGAAGAAAAGACAGAGGCCTAAAGTCAATAGGACTGATGTGAAGGTGCTGAGAGATACAGGAGGCAGTGTGACTATGGTCACAGAGAAATTGGTTTCTTCAGAGCACGTTCTACCTGGTGTATTCTACCAGGTGACTTATGCAGACAGGAGAACCAAGCTCCATCCCATGGCTATGGTGAGCTAGGAAAGGGGAGTTCTGACTGGCCCTAAGAAGGAAATGGTAGTGCCTGTCCTCCCAGTACATACTGGGAAATGATCTTGAAGCATCTGAATGGTCAGAGGTGGAGAGAAGGGCCCATGCACAGATGGTGGACCTCTCTGAAGAGGTGTGTGCTGTGACCAGATCACAGGCTGCACAACAGGGAAGTGCTGGACACTTGGACCCTGGAACAATGGGCCAAGCCTCAAGAAGCAAGAGAAGGGGCACTGTGTCTGGCTTGCCAGCCGAAGAAATTACAGAGGTGCAGGAGGAATCTAATCCTGAGGGGGAGGATCTGACCTCTGAGGGAGGAACCCCACCACTGCAAGCTCTGCAAGACTTGGCAGAATTGCAAGAGGTAGGTGGACCCACCAGAGAAGTGTTGTACCAGGGGTAAAGAGAGAGTCCCAATCGTGAGTGAACAGGGTGATGTCAGTGGACCCCACAGGGTTTACTGGGAGAATGAAGTCCTCTATACTGAGGTAAGGGACCCCAAACCAGGGTCAACCAGGAGAATGGTGGTCCCCCAGAAGTACAAGGTGTTCCTCCTCACCTTAAGCCGTGACATTCCCTTGGCAGGACATTTGGGGCAGACCAAGTCCTTGAATAGGCTGGTCAACCATTTCTATTGGCCCAACATGTCAGCAAAAGTAAAGGAGTTCTGTATCTCTTGTGTCACCTGTCAGGCTAGTAGCAAGACAGGGAGCAAGCCAAAGGCTCCACTAATACCATTCCCAGTGGCTGGGATGCCCTTTGAGAGGGTGGGGATAGATATTGTTGGTCCCCTAGCCCACCAACTGCCTCAAGCAATAGATTTTGGTGGTAGTGGACCTTGCCACCAGGTATCAAGAGGCATTACCCCTCCCGACAGTCACTGCACCCACAGTGGCTAGGGCCCTACTTGGTGTGTTCATCAGAGTGGGTTTCCCCAAGGAGGTGGTCTCAGATAGGGGTACAAACTTGGTCTGCCTATCTGAAAGTGATGTGAGATGAATGTGTTGTTACTTATAAGTACACCACCTCATATCATCCCTGAACTACTGGTCTGGTGGAAAGATTTAACAAGACCCTGAAGGGTACGATCATGGGTTTGTCTGACAAACTCAGGAAGAGATAGGATGTTCCCCTCCCATGCCTGCTGTTTGCCTACAGGGAGGTACCCCAAAAGAGTGTTGGCTTCCGTCCCCTTGAGTTACTATTTGAGCACCGTGTAAGAGGCCCATTGTGTCTGATGAGAGAGTCTTGGTAGAAGCCTCTCAAGGAGTCCAAGCAGAATGTGCTTGACTATGTGCTAGGCCTGCAGTCTCGCATGACAGAGTACATGATGAAGGCAAGCAGCAACCTTGAGCCCAGCCAAGAGTTCATAAAGCTCTGACATGACCAGAAGGCTACTATGCCTGAGTACATCCAGGTCAGGTGATGTGTGTTTTGGAGCCACTGGCTCCCAGGGCCCTCTAGGCCAAGTGGACTGGGCCCAACCCCATTCTAGAGAAAAAGGGTGAGGTCACCTGCGTGGTGGACCTTGGCATTCATATATGGGGTCCATAGCTGGTGGAGCACCCACTGCAGGAAACGGTAGAGAACCTGAGACGGTGGGCCCAGAAGACCGCAGAGGCCCAGCTGGTGACGTCCTCCCAATGGGGGAGGGGTGCCCATTGAAACCTGACCCCCACCTAATGGCCCACATACTTGTGGTGGCCTACCCAGAGCTGGATGGGCATTTGAGGGCATCCCAGCAGCCACAAGGGGGTGAGTTTAATGTGTGTGACATTCATCATTTGTTGCCTGGCATGGGATTTGGGTGCAGAGTTCTAGTCAGTGGATGCCCAAATATGCCAGTTTAGACATTGCTGCTTGGTCCAGCTTAGGTATTTTGAGTGTAATGCATATTTTTAATCGCTAGGTAGCTGGCTTTCCATGGCAGACAGGGCTTAGTTGGGCTTAGTGGGTGTGTAGCTGGCAGTATTTGGGTCCTACCTGCTGAAGTACCTAGCTAATGGTATGCCAGTGTGGTCCATACTGCCCATTCTTAGTCCCAGTGAATGATAGTGATGTGTATTTCATCTGTGCTGTTGGTGCTGTGATTGACCCTGTGCTCCCTTTCTTCCCCCCTCTCTTCTTTTGTCATCCTGTCCATGTGTGCATTAGCATCATCTGGCGAAGGAGCAGGGGCACCGGTAAGTGAGGGAGCTGCAGGCCATGGGACCCAAGAGGTAGATTCCACTGATGCCGAGGGGGCCAGTGGGACGGAGGGTCAGGGGAACACCACAGGGGGGTAGGAGCTGATACAACTGACTGATTCCTCCTCCGATGGGAGCTCCCTGGTGGTGGCTGACCCCTCCGGGACCACCCCACCCACAGGATCTCCCACCACCCCCCATACCAGCACTGCCCTCCCAATAGCCCCCCACCCAGTTGCCCGTGCACGTCACCCAGGAGGGTGGGTGTCTCCTTCGCCCCAGTCACCTTAGGACCTGCCCAAGTGAGCCCTGCTGCCCACAGTGAGTAGGCTATTGACCTCCTGAGATCCATCTCCGAAGGGCAGTCAACCATATTGAATCCCAGATGCAGCAATGCAATACCTTCCTGGAGGGCATTCACTGTGGGTTGGCGGCCTGCAGAGATAGCTTCAGGCTCTAGCCTCTTCTCTGATGACAGCCAGTGTCCCTGGTTCTTCTGTCCCCCCTCCAACTACCTCTTCCCAGACCCAGTCTCCACTCGTCAAACCCATCCCATGCATACATTCTGACAAGCATGCACCCAAAACAACAGACAAGACTCGCTCATACAAACACAGGCAGCACACTTCAGTCTAGAGGCACATGAGCAGCCTGCACACAGGTGCACACACAACATCAGCCACTGCCTCCACTGTCTCCCCCTCCTCCTCCCCCCTCACAGTCACATCAGCACTCACACCTGCATGCACACCATCAACAATCCCAGATCCTGCCACCTGCACAGCCTTGCCCACAGTCACCACAACAGCAGACCCATAGACTTGCACCCCACACACCACATGCGCAGTTACCACCACCACCATCACCACCTCATGCAGCACACCCACCTCACTTGCAAACACCACCTCAATATCCATCCACACATCCTGTTTGACCTCTCCCATCCTGTCTTCCCCCTCCAAAGACACAGAAATGCTCACCCTCAGACCCCCAACAGCCGTCCACCTCACACACACACAATGTCCATGCACTTGCACCCAAGTCCAGCACACCTCCTCCTCCTACAAAAACTCCCTCTTCCTCCACTCCCATACCCCCTCCCACACCCTACCCTATTGGAACTAAGATGCTTTCCCTTTACTGCCTGGACCTCTTTCCTCCCCCTCCCCCGGGCCTGCCTGTAAGAGAAAAGTCCCACCCCCCACCCCAGTACCTCCAGCACCAAATCGAGCCCTGTTCCTCCTCCTGAGACTTCAGCTGCCACTAAGGGGCACAAGAGTGGCATTCCAGCTCCCCGCCCCAAGCCCACTCCTCCACCCCCAAAAAGGAAGGGTAAAGACACTCTCCCTCCCAAACCAAAGCCCAAGTACCCCCTCCCAAAACTAAGCTCCCCCAGGCCCCCACCCCTGAGGTGCCTGCCTATTTCCAACATGATGCCCCTGCACAGTGGAGTCCCAATGTTGTCAGGAGTCAATTTGGGCCTTGGCATTTGCCCTGTGGGCATTTTCAGACTTTGGGCAAGCCAATGGCCCTGCCTGCAAATATGTATATCTGATTTATTTGGATTTGAGTACTTCATCCAACAGGATTACAGTGGTTGGAACAGAGGTACGTGTCTGAGCTTTCTTTGCTCCCGGGTCTGTTACTGTAGATTTACTTTGCAGATAGTTCTGGGTGTGTTGTGTATATGAATGGTGTGTGCTGTGTGTGTCTCCCTCTACCCTCCCTCCCTCCTTTATGTGCTAGGTGGCTATACTCACCATCGTTGTCTTCCTCTGCGTTGGTGCTGCTGGATTGCCATGGCGTGGTACAGCATCGGGAAGACTTCCAGTTCTGGTTCCATGGCAGACGCGGAGGTGAGTGTCTCCTTTCATATGATGTGTTTCCGCCTGGCTTTTGGTGGCATTTCTACTGCCCCGGAAATCCTGGCGCTGTGCTATGTCATATTATGATGGGCGGATCCTTGTCTTCCGCCTGCCTGCAGATTGCTACCACCGTGTTCAGTGGTCATACTGCACTGGTGGTTGGGGTGGTACTTTGGCTGTCTATGAGAGGGATCGCTGCCGTGGTAATAATTTGGCGGTCATTACTGCTGGCCTGGCGGCGATACTACCACTATTGCCAGCGTGGCGGTCATCTAACCACCAATGTCATAATGATACCTTAATTCCCACCAAGACAGGGTATACAAAGCCATGCTTATGATTACAGATGATGGAAGAGGAAAGGAAAGTGAATATCTGCCAGATCTCCTCTCTACTAATGTGCAAGATGGGTCAGTAGAGGGAGTGGTACTCTCCCCCAAGCTGACAGCACAGCAGCAAAGAGACTGCAAACAAGTGTTGGAGCAGCTTGCTGTGCTGTTCTCCATAACCCCTGGACTTACCACTTGGTGTGTCCATGACATTAATACTGGTGACAGCTTACCTTTCAAAAATAAGTTGCACAAGTTGTCAGACCAGGTCACAGCCAAAATCAAGGCTGAGGTAGTTAAGATGTTGGAG
This sequence comes from Pleurodeles waltl, assembly GCF_031143425.1. Taxonomy (NCBI): domain Eukaryota; kingdom Metazoa; phylum Chordata; class Amphibia; order Caudata; family Salamandridae; genus Pleurodeles; species Pleurodeles waltl. The sequence goes on along the minus strand of NC_090436.1, from coordinate 693,984,958 downwards.
CTAAGGGTAATTAAGCACTCTGATAGTCCTTGGATCAATTCAATGGTGCTGATACCCAAACCTAACCCCCAAGGTGGGGAAAAGGAGTTGGGAATCTGTGTTACTACAGAGACTTACATGCAGTCACCAAGACTGATACTCACCCCAACCCTAGAGCTGATGAGCTCATTGAAAGGTTGGGGGCTCTTAAGTTCCTGAGCACATTTGATCTGACTTTAGGGTACTGGCAGATTGCCTTAAGTCCAGGAGCTAAGGAAAGGTCAGCATTTTCCATCCCAGAGTCCACTTTCAATTCAAAGTGATGCCCTTTGGTTCCTGCCACTTTCCAAAGGTTGATGAACAGAGTCTTGTCTGGGTTGGAATCCTTTAGTGCAACTTATTTGGATGAAATAGCTGTATTCATTTCCACTTGGGAGAATCACCTGGTCCACCTGAGGGAAGTGCTTCAGGCCCTGCTCCAGGCAGGTCTGACTATAAAGGCAAGCAAATTGCAGATAGGGCAGTGCTCTGTGGTGTACCTAGGCCATTTTGTAGGTAGAGGCCATGTATAACCTCTCCAGCCCAAAATCCAGACTATCCTGGATTGGAAGCAGTCGCGGCTCATGCAACGCTGAAGGGGTGGGGCAGCACATGGGAGGAGTGAGGGGGGATTAACAGGGGTAGGGAAGAGGGGATTGAATTAAAAATAATTTTAAAAAACAACACTTAGCTGTGCTGCCGTCGCCTCCACGGCGGCCCTGCTCCTCTCCTCTTCCGACAGCCTGCATGCACAGGCTCCCATCCTGCCCTGCGCCAATCCTGACGCTGCTAAAAACAGCATCAGGATTGGCTGGGAGAGCCCAGCCAGGGTCCTGCCAGGCAGACTGGGAGCCGTTCAGGCTCTCTTCAGCCCAGCAACTATGTTGCTGGGCTGGAGAGAGCCCTGTGTGCATGTGTGTTTGACTGGCCTGAGAGGCCCAACCAAACATACATGCACACTGAGTGAGAGTACTGTGCAGTGCCCCTCATTGCTAGTCACCCACGTGGTCCGCCCCTTTTCCACAAAAACGATAATAAACAACGTTTATGGAAAAGGTTTGCAGCTACTGCTGCTGGTGTTCGGGGCGACGCTTCTCCCCCCTTATGGAGGAGCACCCTCACTGGAAGGCTCCTAAAACTCAGACCCAGGTCAGGGGCTTTCTTGACCTGACTGAGTATTACAGAAGTTTGGTCCAGAATTATGGGACAATTGTGGCCCCTCTGACAGAACTCACCTCTAAGAAACAGTCCAAAAAGGTAATTTGGACCCCAGAGTGTCAGAAGGCCTTTGACACTCTGATGCAGGCGATGCGTTCAGCACCAGTGCTACAGTCCCCTGACTACAATAAATAATTTATTGTGCAAGCAAATGCTTCAGAGACAGGGACTGGGACAGTTTTGGCACAACTGAAAGAGGAGGGCCAAGATCAGTCAGTTGCCTTCATCAGCAGGCAACTTCTTCCCAGAGAGCAAAAATGGAGTGCCATTGAGAAGGAGGCCTTTAACTGTGGTCTGAAGAAGCTGAGGCCATACCTGTTTGGCATTCACTTCCATGCTGGAACTGACCATGGGCCTCTCAGATGGCTCTTGCAGATGAGGGGAGAACCTAAAACTGTTGAGGTGGTCCATTTTACTACAGCTGATGGACTTTACAGTAGAACATAGACCTAGGACTGCCAATGGAGATGAACTTTCCAGGTTTTATCGCTTAGCTGTTGAGGACTACCAGGGTGTAGGTTAGTACCCATCAACTTTCATCTGGGACGGGGCAGTGTAGGAAAGTAAACCTTTTTCCCCTGATCACCTACCAAACCTTTAGACTGATACTGGTGGTTACTGACTCTGACTGTGCCCTGGGCACTGCTAACCAGTCCCAGGGCCCGTGCTTTGTGTAAAATGGTATGTGAGACCTAATTATAATTGGCTCTGAAAACTTACCTGTAAGTCCCTGGTAAATGGTAGGGAATGTAGGTTTAAGGACCCTAGTATAGATGGTGTACCCATAGGTGCACTGTTGTGGTGCTGTGTCATTTTAAAGGCAGGCCTGTCTTGCTGGCTGCTTTAAAGTTAAAGTTAAACCCAAAATTCAACTTTGGAATTAACAGTACTTCCAAAGTCCTAAACTACCTTACTTTTACACATAAGATGCCCCTAAGGTCTGTCCTAAGTTCCCCCAGGAATGGGTGCAGTGTAAATATAAGCAGGGACTCTATAAAAGGTGTTTTTTATACCCTGGTGAAGGAAAAACAGCCAAAGTTGTTTTCCTAATAAAGTAAATGGGTCCCATAAGCATATTGCCAATGTTGATTTTAATACACCTAGCACAGGGAAAGAGTTTTAGAACTCTTCCTGAAAGTTACCAAATTCAGCCCTGTAGTGCTGTTTCATGATTGGCCAATCTCTGGCAGCCTGAGCCAGGCTGCCTTGATGAGATGTGAGGTGGTCTGGGCTGAAACAAAAGAAGCATCTGGTGGAAGGAGAACTGCTACTGCAGATGGCAGAACAGGATGGAGGAAGAGTAGCTCAAACTGGTCTTAAAACAAGGGACAGCCACTTGGGACAGAAACTGGACCTCCCCCATTTCCTGCAACCCCAGGCAGCTAGGACCCCCTGATTAGATAAGGAGAGGGGCTGGAAAGGTGTCTGTTAAAGGAAACTAAGCCACACCAGTGGGTGGACTCATCCAGATCTAACCTCTAAGACAGAATCTTTGCCATTTTGGATTTTTTAAGAATCTTGCTCCCGGGGATTGATTTTGTCACGCTTCTCAGGAAGTGGTCACTCCAGAGGGTGATGACCTCCACTCTATTGGACAGGAGCACCTCCCTGCTTCCCACTCCCTGGAGCAATAATAAATATGGCAGAGCTGCCCCACAATTCAGATCCCTGCTCGAAGAAGATACTGGAAGAACGACTGCTCTGCTTTACCCCTGGCCTGCACCTGGACCCTGCACTCAGAAGGACTGCACCAACTGCACACTTTGGGCTTCACCAAGAAAAGGATTTTACCTTAATTCTGCAACTCTAGGAGTATACTCCCTGTAAGCTACAGGTATAAAGGAGCTAACCAGAGTCCCCTGCAAGAATTGCCCAGCTGACCAGTTTCCAGTGGCCATTCGAGGATTCTGGCCAGCTGCATTCTGAGAACTGTAGTCCCAACTTCCAAGGCGCAACTCAGAGCCTCTGGAACCTTGGATCGTTTTTGTGGACACTTTGAGGACCTGAAAAGTACGTCTGGAAGAAGATCCAGAAGTTTGGAGAAGTTTGAAGAAACTTTGGAAAAAAGGTCTATAAGTGGACTGACCCGACGTTGAGAGTCAAGTCAGCTACTGTCAACTGCGACCAGGCCTGAATATCAGGTAAATCCTGCTGAAACACTCCAGAGCCCCAGACTTCCAGGATTTGACCGGGGGCTCACGGAAAGGGAATCTGATGACATCACATCGAAATCAGCTTGCTGAGCAGGACAGTCCAACATCAGAGAATAAAAGCTCCAGAAATGTTTCTAAGTGTGAAGGTAAAAGTTTAACCCAGGCCCCAACTCAGTGTATCCGAGCAGGGCTCCATTGCGGTGGGTCTCACATTTTGACTTTGCCCAGATATAGTGCGACCAGATGTCCCCGGTTGGCACTTTTGGTTTTTAGGCAATAGAAAGCATTTTTTTCATTTAATCTTTAAAAATTCATATCTCTGGTTCCCTACTTTGGATTTTTTTCATTTTGGTATTATTTTCAGGATAATAATATTTCCATGTTTACAAATTGGTGTTGGGTTTTTATTGTGTGTTGTGTTTTACTTATTTACGGTTTTGTTGATCTTCAACATTTTATACATCTGTCTCCTAAGTTAAGCCTAACTGCTCGTGGACCAAGGGTTGAGCAAGAATTAATTTATTGAGGCCTTAACTGGATCTAGTCGGGGTTTGTGGCATATTGCTAAGTGTAGATACCTACCTACCTTTACCAAACATCCACTTTTCAACACATCCAATCAAAAGGAAAGGACAGGCCCAAAGCACACGATATAGGGTTCTGGTTGTGAAGCTACCCTAAGGAGGCAATTAGCAAATATTATTTATATATCTGTGCAGTGAAAAATTCATGTTGTGCAGATTTGCTGGCCATGTATTATCTAAAAGAGACCGTGTATTGTGTGAAGGCCAGCTGTGGAATACCATACTGTACCATCTATCTTGTAATGAGTATGCAGAATTGGAGTGAAAGGGTGTACTCCTTCACATTCACTGACTGCACTGCTTCCTTTTGACAGTGGATCAGAAAAGCTGGCCTTACAGCAGACAGGCAAATCTTTATGCTGATCAATAAAATGCTGGTCCTATCAATTTCAAAGAGTAAAAAGCATTAAGCCAAGCAGTGCTGCTGCAGCAGCACAATGGTCGTAACTACCCTTTCAGCCACTTGTGCTCTGAGATGTACCGAGCTTTCCTGATGCTGGAGAAAGCATGCCTTGGGTATATATAACAACAATGCAATATGTTGAGAACATGGCTTATGCTATGGTAAAACAGACCACACACACACACTGCTTATATTTGTGCAAGAGTTATTTTTAACACATCTGTGAAATATTTGGAGGGGCCTGGCCAAGATGACTGGGTAAGTCACAACGAACTGAGCTCAGGGAGCCCCGTGCGTCACAACACATCCTTCAGGGATCCTGCTTCCCACTTTCTGCACCCCTAAAAACCTGCTTTATGATGGTGCAGGCCCCTGCAGCCACCAACTATCCTGAGTTTGGAACCACCCATGAAGTGGCCTACTGATGCTCTCCGAGACACAGACTTGGGTAAGAATGGAGCCTATGACTTAGCTGGGCTTTTCTCCACCATACTTAAAGAAAAGGCTGTGTTATGACTCAGGCCTGATTTCACTGCTTCCTGTCAGTGCAATGCTGACTGCTGCAATTCTGAAATGTGATTCCCTCCTCCCACTAAAACACAGCTGCAGAAAAGCTGCTCTGCCAGGGCCTGAAGAAACTGGCCGAGCTGTGTCCGACATCAGGGCCTGCAGTCCCCCCTGGGACTGCTCCCTATCTGCTTGGATGCACCCAACGAGTCCAGGTGAGTGGCCCATCTCCCCCTCTGGCCCTTATCACCTAAACAAGTGGGGCTCTGAACAAAGAGCGGCATCCACCAGGGGAGTCCTCCTCCTCTCACTTGAAATTCCGCTGAGCAGCAGGACTCCACACATCATTCTGCAGCCTACAGTGGGGGGTCCTAGGTGGTGGACACCCCCCATTTGAACTGAAGCCAGAGCCCGATGGTTTTGCCTGCCTTGTGTGAGCCCGATGCATGGCTGACAGCGAGATTTGTTGTGGCCCCCCTCCCTAACTATACATTCTGATGGCCCAGGCAATTCGGCCCCCTGACCTCTACTGCTTGATTGAGTGGGGTCCCATGCAAGGAACAGTGGCATAAAAGGCCCCCCCTTCCCCTCCATTGGTGACTCTGCCAAGACTTTACCATCCACAAGGGCTGTTCTCCCTACTCCTCACATCCTGAGGTCTGCTTTGTGGCCACCCCCCACCCCTCTGTGCCCTGGTCAACATTATCTTGCGTGAGCAACCACTCTCTGTACCATCTGTCCTTATTAACACACTGCCCCTCAGCTTTCTGTGTCCCCTCACTGCCTGGTTCACTATGGGCATGGCCTTAGCATGACTACAGGCACATGGTGCTGCATCCTGAATGTATTGAGGCCCTTGATCTGAGTGGTGCGCTGTGCATCCAGTACATAGCAGAAAGTATGGTTCCCCATAACCAGGGAAGGCCCACTACAGCCATGACTAAGGGAGGGGGCAGCAGCTCAGGGGGAAGTGCCCTACATCCTCCTCATGCAACACTGAAGCGCATGCTGTCAGACCACACTCAGAAATTTGATGAGATCCAAAAGGCCATTCTGGGCATTAAATCATCCCTGGAACCTGAAATAGATGCCTTGGATTTGACATGGGCCTCTTGAGCAAAGACCACAAAAAGTTGAAAGAGTGGAGGACTCAGAATCTATGCTGGCAATGGTGAAGACGGCAGTCGCAGAGGTGGGCTCCCATCCCAAAGCCCTCCAGGAGGAAGTATGCTACCTCAAGAAATGGGTCAAGGATCATTAGGGCTGCTCATGTCACAACAACATGAAAATTGTGGGTCTAACAGAACACCCAGCTTGGAGCTCTACCATCAGCAATGGCTGGCACAGACTGTCCTGGGGCAAACATATTGACCTTCTTCTTCGTGGAGTGGACACAAAGGATTCTAGGTGGGCCACCCCCTGGGTGTTCCCCCAAAGGCCAGTGGCTCCCCACCTTTTCAACTACAGGCACAGGTATCACATTTTACAGGTGGCACTTTGTCAGTGGAAAATTCCTATGTGAACATATTTCTTGACTATACCACAGACATGCAAAGACAGCAGGCCTCCTTCCTAGAGATGAGGTGGCAACTACTAGCTCTGGAGGAGAAATACACCTTGCATTTCCCTGCAGTTCCATGCTACCTTAAAGATAATGCACAATGGTAATACTACATTTTGCGTATTTTCTAAAGATGTGTGGCCCTGGCTGGAAGGCTGGCGCATTGTTTCATCCTCCAATGGTGGCAGAGAATCTGGGGGCTAGCACATACAAAGCATCTGCAACCTTGGGGAAAGGACAGGTGGGTGGGGCCCACAAAGGAGCAGGCAGCCAGGGAGAGGGCTCAGATGGTGCCATGGCTGAGTGACACAACACATCTCCTCCCCACCGTTTGAGACTGAAGGAGTAGCCCATGAAACCCTGACCTTGAATGAAGGGTGGTCTGCTGAGGGGGGCCCGGCTCTCACACCTATGTCAGCAGATGACCAGGTATGAGCCACCTATACTGGATGCATGGTGTGCTGAGCGAATCGCCCCAGGAGGTCAGCCTTTACCTGGAGGGGGCCATACTCGCAGGATGTACTGCAGGATGTACTGTACATAGTTTATGAAAGGGTTGTCTGTGGGGACTTCGGAACTATTGGTGGACGTACCACATGGGTTTTCTAATTGGAGCATTGCCGCCACATCGACATATGTCCCAAGTTGCTTTGTTGCTAACATTCCCATCTGCTGTAGGATAATGGGCCTCATTTACGAGGCCCTAGCGCCAAGTGACGCTCCAGTGGCACTGTGCCTTTTTCCATTTTTACAATGCATGGCTTAACGCTGCCTTGTAAATATGGGTTTCCCAATGCAGTTTTCTGCAGTAGAGGGACATGCAGTGGGTGTTGCCATGACAATTTGCTACTCCTATGTGTGCTGCATTGTGCAGCACACATAGGACTGGCATATCACCATTACTGAGTGTTTATATGCAGGAAGGTGGTCCTTCCTTCACATAAACAATCATTCCCTGTAACCCAGGCACCATTGCACTATCTGGGGATTCGAGTTTATCACACAGACAAAGACTTCATAGACAGCAATATAGAGGGGCCATAGCTGCCATGAGAGCTTTCCCACCTTTTTGGATGGGTCTTCCGCTTTCCCCTATGCAGTGCGTAGCCATTTTCAAAATGCTGGTACTCCCACAACTACTACATTACTTCTCAGTCATCCCAATTTTGAATGAAGGATTCTTCAGAGGTCTATGTTTGCTCTTAACTACACTGATATGGGGTAACGGAAGGCGACAAGCACCAAATTATATGACCTGCTGTCTGAGGGTGGCTTAGGGACCCTGAACTACGAGTATTAGTATATGGCTGCCCAATTCAATTGCCAACCCACTGGCTGGCTGGAGACAGCATGTCAGAACTCTGACATTGGTTCAGGGGATCATCTCCACCTGAGGTACTGAAGTGATTACTTGGCTCCGAGACAGTGGTTCCTAAGGGGGGGTGGAATCATACTTATGTGGGTGGCCAGGTCCTGTTGGGGTACCTATACAACCAACCGTCATACACAGAATCCCTATGCACTGGACCTGCCCTTCTGGGCGATGCCTGGTTGCTCAGCACTCCAGTTGCAGTCTGATGTGGCTCACTGAACAGATGTGGGCCTCACCTCACGGGGAGACCTTTTCAATGAAAAAGTTCTATACACTTTTGAGGGCCTGACTGATCACTACGCCATTCTAATGGGCTTGTCTCATTTTCCGAAGACATTACTCATACATGGTGGGGCCAGACAGCTATTACCTGCTGATACAGTACTTTACACAGCGACAGTGGAGCACTGCTCCTGGCTCTGAGGGATCGTTGGCAGACTGGAGTAGTTGTGAAGTTCACAGATAAGCAATGGACACAATGCACAGGGAAAACTATGTCCATCAACTTTAGACATAAATGTACCGGTTTCAGTTATTTACATCACACCTATCTCAACCCCAAACAGATAGCCCGAATGTACCCGGGTGGTGGAGATGCCTACCCCTGTTTCTCGTCCGGCCCTGCAGATCTTACACATATGGTGTGGGGTGCCCCTTAATCAGCGCCTTCTGAGATGAGATACTCACCCATATTCTGGACGCATATTCTGGATGCACTGCTACCCACTGGCAAAAGACGAGCTACATTGTTTATTAGGTCTTACTGTGTGCACCAGTAAATATAAATCTCCCAACATGTTCATCCACCTGGCTCTAATTCTCGCCAAATGGCGGGAAGCCATGTCCTGGAAGTCGGCCCTTCCTTCTCCCTTAAATCTCTGATTCTCAGATTTACACTCTAAGACATTGCCTAAAGAAGATGTGCTGTGCAGAGTCGGTGTGGGCTGTGGTGAGCCTGCCACACCTCCTGACTGGTAAAGGTATCTAACCACAGTGGAGGCCAAATCGGGTGAGAGACCACCTGAACTCCTGAGTGCATAGCATATATTTATATCTTACCTTAGTGATGGGGAGCACCCTGGACACTTTCGCTTTTTCTATGCAGCGCTCCCATTACACCAAGGGACCTTGCCTCAACCGCCCATGCGGTGCACTCATGTGGCACGTGCCCTCCCCCTCTCGCTGCCTCCTCTTCTCATCCCCTCTGTCCTCTGGGACTCCACTACCCCGTCCCAGGTCACCTGGGAGGTGGTTCAGCTATATCTCCACTATTGTGTATGCTACGTTTGACCATGCTGCTTAATGTACCTGACTTTATATTGTACTGTATTGTCCATATGTGTCACATGTATAAACTTCCTAAAATGTCAGTGAAGACTTAGTTAATAATAATAATCTCTGAATAATTTGACATTTATAAGCTAATGCCAAGCAATGTCCATAATCTGCATGAAAAATGTTCCCATCTCAATGTCCTTAATTTGAACAGCCGAGGATAGAGTAATGAACCTTTACTTTCGAAGAAGTGTCTAAAACTGTAAAAAAAAGAAGTCGATCTGTATTATTATTGCCGAAATTACTCAAGGTCTTTGCTTTTAGAAGACTACATTAGATAAGCAGGCTGTCTCAAATAGTAGTTTACAACAGCAACATACCAGATGAGTTTAGGTCCATGGTTAAAAATAGTCAGTGGGTGAGTATATAATTTGTACACAGCTATATGGATTTCATCACTGTCACTTGCCCAAAGACTCTGCACACTGGCAAGTTCACACGAGGCCTGTTAATCTCCTGATCCCCCCTCCCGTGCTCGCAGTAGGGTAAACAGAACGCAGTAGGCCTCTCAACACAATCTTTATTTAGAACCGTCAACTTCCCACCATCTGCTGGGGGCAGACTCAATAGATATCGTCCCTTCTGTCACTCTGTACAAAATGCTGAGCAGCAATTATGCCTTGGTTGCATTTGGTCTTAAATTAAAATGGAGATTAATAAACTTGTGGTCTGACGGAAAAACATTATTCCGGTGGAATGAAACATAGGAGCCTTAAAGAGCCAGCCAGAACATTTAGCTGTTCCCAGTAAATGAAAAACGTGAGCAGAGAGCGTGGAGACTGGCTCCCCAATGCATAAATAATTCAGGACAGATAAATTATTAAAGCTGGCTACTTCACCGCAGTGATTTCCAGGCCGGGATGGAACGGCTTCAGAGATGGATCAAACTTCACTCAGCCATTCATCTATTTTAATAGATTGGCATTAACAGTCCTTTCCTAATATAGTGAGAGTTCAAGTGACATTTTCTAGAATGCCATACAGCAGTACACGACTCTGAGAGGAAGAAAGAAATATGGTTAATGGAAATAAAAGCTTCTTTCTATGATTCAGGGTGCTCGTTAGCTTCTATAATTACAGCAGTGTAGTTGACAATAATATACTAATACTAACCCTATCCTTTTCTTATATATTAGCTGCAGTTGTCGCTGATCCAGCCACGCTGTCCAACTAAAGACCCATCTCCCTCCTTCCAGATCCTGCAGAGAAACTAATAAGCCAATTCCTTACCGACCACTTCGGCAACCACTTGCTCCCCGATGCCGAGCAGTTTGGGTTCAGGTCCAACCACAGAAACAGCACTCCTCGCTGCCACTGACATCCTCATGCTCCTTGACAGAGGAGACACACAAGACCTCATGCTCCTGACCCTCTTTGAAGCATTTGACACAGTCTCACACCCCATCCTCACCAGGTCTTTGCTTGAGAGTGTCATCCAAAGACCAATTCTACACTGGATCTGCTCCTTCCTCATGGAGGGAACACAAGCTGTCAGCCTGACACCTTACCCCTCAGAAGCCTGCAAACTTGTCTGCAGAGTGCCTCAAGGTTTGTTGCTCAGTCCCACCCTCTTCAATGCATGCATGATCCCTCTGGCCAAAAGTATCCATACACACAACATCAACATCGTATCCTACGCTGCTGACATGCAACATAACATATGATGTGGTAGGGTGGAATAAATTAATAACTTTGAACCTGGATTGGATGAAAATTAAAAGCAAAACAGTATTTTACTTAATTAAAACGTGTTGCAGTGTAGTTTAGCATCAAGAAAACTAGAAATATTGTACATATCAGCAGGGCCATATTTATCAACGGTGGAAGATATGAAATGGGAAATAGTAAATTTGAAATATAATGCTTTCTTTACCCCAGTATAAAGGAGACTAGGCAGGTGCTAACGGTCTCTCAAAAACTTTGAATGTTATGCAGGGCTTTTCAGTCTCACTGTGTTGCAGATTAGGGCCTATATTCTTGCTAATGAGGACTACTACTAAGAATTAAAGGCTTTCAACTGTCAGCAAATTCACACAGTTTTCTTTGAGCCCAATTTAATCAAAATAGCAAGTATAGGGCCGCAATAAGGCAGAATTCCATTTGGCTCACTTAAATAATATTTTATCATTTTTACGAAGAGAATCAGGCCAACTGGCACATGTGGATGTTTCCATTATTACTACAACTTCAATGCAACAAGAATGTATTTTTTCACCCATGAGGCAGAGGTCTTTTAATATGTGGAATCCTTTGATGCATGGATATACTCAGTGTGGTTTTGCACTGCCAAGCGTATCAATTTCAAGGTGTGACAAGTAATGCACGCGGTGAAGAGTTTAATATTATCCAAGCTTCCTTTATGTGGTGTGATGATGTACACTTATTGAACATCTTTTATATCCCCTGTGAGAGAAGATGAAATTGTCATGAAAATGACTGTGCCGCAGAACATATGTATCAGAACTGATGTGCCAGGTGAATAAGATGGAATTCTTGCGCTACTGTTTGTCAGATCAGAGTAACTATGGGTATGATTGTGTGTTCTCTAAAAACATATTGAGATATATTGCTGTAGTGTCACTAATAATTTGTAGAAGGAAAGAAGTAGTACATTTGACCATTACGATATTTACACACCCATTGTACGCCAGGGGAAATTCTGCGATTCTAAAACATGATTGTGATATTGGTAAATATAATTGCAGGCGGCATGAATTCAAAGAAATACGCTTAACGTGAAGCATTTTAAACAAATGATGGTATTTATTGGCCATTTGAAGACACTCTTTGGAAATAAGACACCTATTTAAAAAATTAGTGTGCATTACTTATGATGGCACATAGGGTCTGTGAGGGGCGCCCATGTCATTTACCAGCAGCTTTCTCCTTTAGGTTATAACGTGAAAACATACATAGGTTACCTATAGATTTGAAAGAGGGAAAGGTCGCCAGTCACGACTTACCTTTCCCGATTCCACATTTTTTCTCTTATTGACTCTACAATGCTAATCTTCCTACTCTGAGAAACAGAAGTCACAGGCTCCATAAGGAAAATGAGTGGATGACGAAACATTTGCCTGTGCATACAGTTCTCAAGCATTGTCTTTAATTCTGATTGTTTTCTCTCTACTTCCCCCCTCCTTCACCCACTTTCGCTCTCTCTTGAGGCGCCCCCCTCCCCCCACGTGCTTTTTGCCATTAATCTCCGGGAACTGGGCGAAAGGTCACCAGCTCTTTTGACTTGCAAAACCAGCCTCCAAGTTTTCCCCCCAACAGCGGAAATGCCCGGTGGAATAAAGGGCGTTCCCAAGGGTACTGTGCCAAACTTCTCTATTTCTTCATGTACCCAGACATTTAGGCATGATATATTTACTTTTATTGATCAAGGTGATTACCTGCTTCCTCACGGGTATTCATCATACTACATGAATATTTCTTTTTTTTTATAGATTGATATAACCTGCCTTAACCAACATTTAACTTCAAGCAGACAAGTGGCAGCCTCCCCACAGTCTAATTATTGTGGTGGAATACTTGTGATCATTACAAAATACTTCTAAGACGTAGCCCTTGATGTCCAATTAGTTATACAAGCGAGCAACCCCTGTCCTCGCGCAACCCTTGTCTCACTTGTTAATATCCTCGAGGAACACCAGGTACAAATAAGTCCATGAGAGCATATCAGTTTTCACCATTTGTCAATTACTCATATCTGTGACTAAAGTCCTGCTATTAATTTGACCCCAAGAGCAATTGTAGTTACTTAAACGAATCCCGTTAAGATTATTTATCTGATGGAAGCGTCACTCTTAATTGTTCAATCTACCAAGGACAAAGAAATGTAGAAGCTGGATCCAATTAGATGGCTAGCCAAACAAAGCAAATGAAGAAGAAACCTACTTGGGGTCTTATCACGCAAGGTCAAACTCATGAATTCTACTGCAAACAAGTAACGAAATGACGCGTAAGGCTCATTTAGGGGTTGATTTAAGAGTCCTTTGCGCCACATTAGCTTCTTTTTTTACGCTAATGTGGCCCAACAAGGCCAAAATCACAGCACAAAATTTACAAAGTGGCGCAATGCATGCGTTGTGCCACTTTGTAACGCTTAGCACTACATTCCTCCTGCATCAGGCATAATGTATGCAAAGGAAGCGTTCCCCCTTTCAGGGGGGCCAATAAAATGGCGCAAAGAAATTGAAGAGATTTCTTTGCGCCATTTTTTCGGCACTTTTAATGCCTGCTCAGAGCATGTGTTAAAAGGAGGCACACCATTGTTTTCAATGGGCCTCTATGGGCTTTGCAGGATTATCGTAATTTTTTTTGATGCTGGTCCTGCAAAGCTCCTAACTAGCATCAACATTTTTGACACTAGTTTCCCTAACTACCACTATAGTGCGCCGTATCTTAGATGCAGCACACACATATGGTGGCATCAGGGGAGGCGAAGGGGCGCAAGGGAAGTGGCACTGTACTGAGTGCAGCATCACTTTCCTTAATTGAGGCCCTTAAAGTGTTTTGTTTTGTGGCAGAGAATACATCCACCATTTGAGTAGTGTCTAACCGAGAGAAAAGGAAAAATAAGGTACAAGAAGTAAACTTTAGACAGAGTCCTAATAAGATCAGGTAGCATATTACATAATGTGTGAAGAGTTTAACCAGGGAACAAAGTTGACAAAAGTTGAACAGTTACTGTTAATAATATGCACTGCCACAGCCAGGCACATATGGAATGGAAACACACATTAGAGGGAACATGACTCAAAAATGTCAGCAGGAAATTAGAATTGTAAAACGACTATTAGTGCTCACGGTTGCACTAGTGCCCCATTTCACAAAAGTGTTGTCAGGGCTAATGCCATCTCTCACCCACTATCTTCTATCTTCTTTCATCGGATATTGTATCATGATATCATGACTGATACACAAGCCAATTTCACTGGTAATCAGCAGTATTACCAAAGGCACCTGATAGCGCTGACTCCATCCACAAGGTTAGAAAAGGCTTGATACACAATTAGAAGATGCAAAACAACATAGGCATGTGAGTTATGCCTGAAACATACATGCCAATATCACAATGCACTTTTTCCAGAATCAGTAGTACAGCACCATCTTAAAAGCACCATTCCGCAGCCTATAACAACATTGTACCTGACATGACATGGTATTCTAGGTAGGTGACCAGACACAGCACGCAAAAAGGCTAATCATTCCAGTTGAAACAGTGCATAGGAATGCGCATGCGGTTAGACAACTAATTTTTTTAAAGAATATTGTAACAATAGGGGTAGGGAAATTGCATGGTCACGATCCTGCATAAGAGTCACAAAAGTATACCTTCAATAGTGAAATATGCACTATTGGCATATATAGAACAAATCCCTGCCCAAGGTCTTAAGGCTATTACATTATAACACAGCATACTAACAAAGAAACGTGTGTGTGTGTGTGTATCTGTGTTGCAGTCTGAGGGTCTCATGTAAAGTATTGTCATTGAAGCTTACTACAACCATCATGTGAAACAACATGCATGACTGTGAGACCTTTACAGCTGTAGAAACCATTGTGTATGTGTCATTGGCTCAATTTCAGATCATCCAATTACACACTGCTGAAACAACCAAACATTTTACAGAACTCTTTAGAAATCTTGGAAAGTGACAACCTATTTAACCTAGTTTTTTCTACACAATTGCTATTGATCAAAGGCTTTTGGCTATACCATGTATTATGGAAGACACTAATCAAACAAAGAAAGACAGAAGAAATAAATAAATCATGCCCATGTTGACAAGACTATATTGTGATCTGTCAAAAAGCAAAAGACGTACAAATTGTACACAATGTATATATTAAATCACTAAAAAAACAAAGGTTAGAAAAAGGTTATAGTTAGATCTAAATTTTACACCTGGTGCCTCCACCCTGTACAGTTTTCTTATCAATATTTGTATTCCAAATGTTGCAGTCATATTACAAATTATGTTATAGAAGATGTCATTAATGAGGTAATATGTGGGGTAAGTAGCAGTCCATGCCGACGGTGCGAGTTATAGTTAATTAGGGCATGAGTTATAGTTTCTTGAGACAAGTATAACTATAACTGTTAAATTCGATTTCCTAACTATCATGTACCTGTAATCTTTGGTTCTTTCTTGTCTCCCCTGACAATTCTGACCCTGCTCCCATCATCAGAACCCCAACCCCTCTATTCTCTATTCTTTCCTTCTCTCCCCAGCACTCTCACCATCTCTCACTGACTATCTCTGGTACTGTTCCCCTTATAACATTATTCCCCCACCTTTCTACTCTCTACTGTTTCCCTCTCTCCCCAGGCCTCTCACTGACTCTCCCTATCTCTGCTCAAACTCTCTTTGCCACAACGTTCCCCCAGCCCTCTATTCTCTAGTCATTTCCTCTATTCCCAGGCTTCTCATCGTCACTCCCTTACTTCCTCTGGTACTGCTCCCCTCGTCACACTATCCACCTACCCCTCTATTCTCCACCCTTCCCATCTCTCCCCAGACCTCTCACCTTCTCTCCCTATCTATCTGTGGTCCTGCTCCCATCATCACATTAACCCCTGCCTCCCCCTGCCACCCCCTCTATTCTCTACTCTTCCCAGGCCTCTTACTGTCTCTCCCTAACTATTTCTGTTCCTGTTCCTCTCATCCCACTGTCGCCACCCCACTGCCATTGTCTAGTCTTCCCTTTTCTCTCCAGGCCTCTGACCTTCTCCCTGTTCCACTCATTACAACCCCAACCCCTCTATTCTCTACTCTTTCACTAGGCCTCTCACTATCTCTACCTATCTCTGGTCCTGCTCCCCTCGTCACATTATGACCTCCACCCCTCTATTCTCTACTTTTCCCCTCTCTCCCCAGGCCTCTC
Source organism: Pleurodeles waltl (assembly GCF_031143425.1). Classification (NCBI taxonomy): domain Eukaryota; kingdom Metazoa; phylum Chordata; class Amphibia; order Caudata; family Salamandridae; genus Pleurodeles; species Pleurodeles waltl. Next base: position 693,968,913 of record NC_090436.1, on the reverse strand, counting down.
TCCATCTGTTCGACCTATCCCTTTTTACAGGGTCACCCCCAAACTTTTTGCCTTTCTCCTCCTATTTTTCTGACCTCCTTTTGTTGGCTGTAGGACTCTGGGCACCATATCACTGCAGATCAGTGCTAAAGGGTATGTGCTCTCCCTTTTAAACTTAGTATGATTACCTTATACCTGATTGGCTTATTTAATTTCCCTGTAAGTCCCTTGTACAATTGTATCTCTTAAACCCAGGGCCTGTAAATTAAATGCTACTAGTAGGCCTGCAGCCCAGCTTGCGCCACACACAGAAGTGGCCTTTCAGACCTGTCTCAGGCCTGCCACTGCAGATCCTGCATGCACAGTTTACTGCCACAGGGACCTGGCTTCTAAATTTACTTGCCAGGCCTGGAACTCCCCTTTTGCTACATATAAGTCACCCCTAAGGCAGGCCCTAGATATCCCTGTGGGCAGGTAGGACATGTGCCTGGTTATGTGGCTTGTCCTAATAGTGACAAACAGCCTATTTTGTTTCTCACTGCTGTGAGTGCTGCCTCTCTCATAGGATTGCATTGGAAATGCCCTTTCATATGGCTAAGTGGTATTGTCTGATGTATGAGGGGTGGCGTAGGCATGTTTGATATGGCTAGAATGGTAGTGAGAAATGCTGCTTACTGATGTAGATGGATTTTTTTATTACCATTGTAAAAAAGCCACTTTTAGAAAGTGGTCATTTCTACGTGCTTAATAACTCTGGTGCTTTTGCTGCTTGACTCCAATCCACATCTGGGATAGAGTGACAGCTGGGCTTTGTGCATACTTTTCAGACAGCCAGTACACAGGGAGGGTGGAGGTGTAACTGGCGTACATCTGCATACTGAATGGTCTTCCTTCGGCTGGGAGAGGCAAAAGTGGGGCACACATGCATCTGTAATGGCTGTGCCCTGGCCTCACAAGAAGGGCTTGTTTAGCCCTACTGATGTCTGGAGCCAGTGTTAGAGGAGAAGGGGACATTCGTGGAACTCGTTAGAACTTGTTAAAACTCCCTCTCCACCTTTGTGGAAGCTGTGCAAAATGAGTATAAATACAGGGGTTTATCCCCCACATTTTAAACAGTACTGGACTAAGTAACTGAGCACTAGATGCTGGAGGAACTTGCCAGGAACCGCCTTGGGACTAGTCTACTGTTGTGCTGACCTGTGACTTGCTAGGTCTCTAGAAGGACTGCTACTGCTTTCACCAGGACCTTTGTGTTGGCCTTCTTGCCTGGACCTACATACAGCCTTTTGCCCCCACAGCTGCCTCCAGGGACAGGGTGACATGCCTCTCTGTTTCCCCTGCATCTCTGTGACCTCTGCACTGGTTTCACTCTGCGGGGTGAGTGGAGTGCTTCTGGCACCTGTAGAGTGAGTGGAGAGTGACTCAGGGGCATCAATGCGGGGGGAGTGCTGTACCTTTCTTCAAGAGTGCTTTATGCTGTCTCTGAAGTGCTAGTAGGGCACTTTAGGAGTTATTTTCCCAGTGCGAGGGAAGCGCTGTGGTTTTGCTATCCAGTGAGGAGGGCACTCCGTTGATGCACCCCAGCGTATACAGAGCACTTTTGTTTTCAGTGTGGCTCTTGGGGAGTCACAAGAAAGTGCTGTGTAACTGTGGCTGGGCCCCCTCCCACCCCCAATGCAGGAGAGGAGAAAGGGAGCCCTGTTAGAGTATAGCACAGACAAGTGCTACTGACTTTGCCCCTGGGGCATGAATGGGCATCTTCTTCAGGGTAATCACTGCCGCATCCTGAGCCGCAACACAAGGATTTCTGCCGACTGGGCAGAAAAGTGGAGATCCCTGCCGGTTGGGCGGGAGGGCTGGACAGTGCACCCAGAAGCTAGGAGGCTCGTTCAGCGGAGACGCCGTGTCCTGAGGAGAGATAAAGCCAGCTGGAGTCACCCTGCCCTCCCCTCGTAACAGCAAAGAATCACAGGAGGCTATCCAGTGCCTGTGAGAGTCAACGACTGGGTGCAGGGGCCTTGTGTAAGGAACACCCATTGTTCCCTATCTGGGGTGTCCACAAGAGGTCTCCCGGCTGAGGAAGTAAGTGTGGCGGCCCCTTTCCCCCTGACATTGCCCATACTGTGAGGGGAGGCCTTGACTTTGGAGAAATTAGCCCTTCAGGCATTGTTTGTTGGCAGCATATTAAGGCTTTCAGGACGGAAGGAGAACCTCGACGGAGGTCCCGAGCTTGTCCAGTCGCCTCTAATTACTGCATTACACCTAAGAGGAGCGCTGCAGTGCCTGGATGGGTACAAGTGTGCCTATTTTTACCTCACTTGCATAACCTGACTCTCCCTCGATTGTGTGATTACCCTATTGGAAGGGGAGTGTATATGTGAGAGAGGGGTATTACTGAATGAGTCTATGACTTGCTGTATAGGACTGTTTCCATGATATGTGCATTCATGATGATGTCTTGGCATTCATGATAAGGTGTTTATTATGAAAGGTGTTTTTGGTGATAATGATGACCTGACTACTGCCTATGTATTTACAATGACTACTGCTTGCTTTCACAGAGTAACTAGTAACCTGTGTGATGTTCTGACAACTGCTTGTGTAGCAGAGTATTACTGATATATGTTAGGTTTGGCCTAATGATTTATATGCAATACAGTTTTTATATAAGTTGTTGTGGAGTTTTCTTTGTGGTGTATTTATTGTGCCACTAGTGTTGTATGTGGGTTGTGCAAACGCTTTACACATTGCCTCTGGGATAAGCCTGACTGCTTGTGCCAAGCTACCAATGGGGTGACCAGCTGCTATCTTGGGAATGTAGCTTCCTTACCCTGACTAAAGTAGTGGTCCCTGCCTGGCTAAGGTGCCTAAACTAGCCAAACAGGAACCTCATTTCTAACACCATCTCTTCCCTATCTCTAACTCTGCTCCCCTCGTCATAACTCTCCCCTACCCCTATCTCTACCCTTCCCCTCTTCCCAGGCTTCTCACAGTCTCTCATCGACTATCTCTAGTTCTGCTCCTCACATCCAAACCTCCCAAGTTCCCATATTCTCTAGTTTTACTCTTTCTCCCCAATCCTCTCACCTTCCCTCCCTGTTTGTTGTCCAGTTCCTCTCACACTACCCCCAATTATCTACTCTTCCCCTCTCCCTCCCTAAGTATCTTATCTTCTCTCTCCTATCTCTAGCCCTGCTCCGTTATGACAACCCCCACCCCTCTAATCTCTACTCTCTCTCCCCAGGCGCCACACTGTCTCTCCATGACTATCTCTGGTCCTGCCCTTTCATCACAATACCCCCTTCCATTCCCTTATTCCCTACTCTTCCCCTCTCCAGCTAGACCTCTCAACTTTTCTCCCCAGGCTCTGGTCAGCTCTTTGTCTCTTCAGCTCACTTGTGTCTGTCTGTGGGGAGCCAGAGATGCAAAGCCCTTCTGGAATGTGCAAATGTATGAGGTGCTGTGGGACCAAAGTCTGTAAGAGCCACTAAATCCGAGCCTGGGATTGGAGAGCACTCTGAGAAGGGATGGGTTAAGGGAAGAACACCCACCCCCATTCCAGTCAGCATGCACAGGTAAAGATTAAAGGTTAAACCAATATGTCTTCAAACCTTTAACCTTCAGGCTTCATTCACCCTTACATCATTTGGTAGCATCGAGAGGGCCCACCTTGTCCCTGCAGTGTGCACTTGCCACCTTCCTGCTTCAAACTTCCCCTAGCCCTCAGTGACCGGCCTCCGGCCTCAAGGATGCCTGTGGTCAAGGGCCAGTGCTAGGAAAACTGCCATGAGACCGGCAGGACAGCTTCTGCTCTATGGCCCCCTTAGCAGCAAGTTTTGGTTTTCATCCTCCCAGCATCTCACCAGCATTAAGGTACTTGGGAGTTATCTGGGTCAAACTCACCCTTGTTCTTCAGGTCAAAGTTGTGGCAATGAGTGAAAGCATGTAGCTCTATCTTCTCCAGAGAATCCTTCCTCTCCTTCACAGAATCAAGCCTCGACTACTCCAATAAAAAAGAGAATCAACCAGTCCCAGAGACGTGGCTTTCCCGGGGGCCAAGATTAGCCAATGGAGTGGGGGGCTGCATTTGGCCTCCTTCTCACAAAATATACTTTAAAATTTCCCAGGGAGCTGGCCCACTGAGGGGCTAAATGTTAAACAAGCACATGAGACCGCACTTTAAAAACAAAAATTGCCAGGATGTGTGGATCCTCTGCGATTTCATGGCAGCATTTTTAAAAAAAATATGTGGAGGATCCGCATCCCTAGATACCAATATTTCTTTTATCCTTTTATAACTGCAGAGCTACTGAACAGATTTACACTGAGGCACAAGAATCACTCTTTCTAGACGAAGAACTACATTTGTGCCAAATTTGGTGTATTTCCATCCAGCGGTTCGAGCTGTTGTCCTGTCTAAAATGCCTATGGGAAATTCCATGGGGAAAACACATTTTGGGACCCCCCTTTTTTCTTCATCATGTTTAATGAATCACCTCAGAAGATTCAAGAAAGCAGCTGCAGAGAGTGGACAGCTAGTTTTGCAAATTTCGTGAGGATTCATCAAGCAGCGGAAAACTTATTTACAAAACAAAAAATGCTTTTTCTATGCTAGGTCCTAAATATAACTACCTACTGGTTGGAGGGATATTATAGTTAAACTCACATTTTAAATGTACAAAACCATAGTTATACACCTATTATAGTTATGAAGTTATTTCAAGTAGCTATAGCTCGTGCCCTAAGGTAACTATAACTCGCACCCCCACCATGCATTGTTATCTCATCAAAATGTTTACTGCAAATGTTACAGTAACATTATTAATGGTGTTCTAAAAGATGTCATGAGTGTTCTAATGTCTAGGGAAGCACTGCATGGCGAGTGCATGAGTTATAGCTACCTTAGGGCACAAGTTACAGTTACTTGAAATGAGTCTAACTATAATATCTGAATTTCCATGGTTTTGTGCGTTTTAAATATGAGCTTAACTATAACATCCCTGTAACCTTTGTTTTTTACGTGCATTTCTGTGTTTTTTTAAATTGTATTTCCTAACTATAACGGAGCCATAAATATGGTCCTGATAACAAATGCAGGTGGGCCTGGACCTTGCATGGATACAATGTGGGCCACTGAGTACGTGTCCAGATGTCCGGCCTGAGGGATTTGTGGTCGCTGCGTGTTGTTGTTTTCTGATTGGCTAAGTGTTCCTAACTACTTGTGACATCTAACTTTATGATGTTTTTGAGAATGCATGCACCCCTCTGGCATTGTGTGCTTTATTGGGGCCAATCTCCTGGGATCATTGTGGCGTTGCTCCACCTCTCTGTGGGATATGATCTAAGTTTCCTGTTTGTGTATTTGTCTGCCAGCTATACCCCACCTCACCTGTGACCTGTTAGTCAGTAACCTCAGGCGTAGGTCCTAGATCCTGCCTATCCACATAACTTTGTGCTAGGGTTGATGGAGAATTCACGACGGAGAAATATAATGGAGGTAATGCGACTTAAATCTTATGTGTGAATGTATTAATGTGTGCATCAGCATCAATTATTTCCTTATTAACATTCCCCCCTGTAGTTACATTTTCAACTACACCATCTAACCCATACGTCATGACAATCACATTGCTTGGGACTTGTTGTTCTTTGCCTATTCCTACTTTCCTAGCCACTGGCATTCTACCCAATTTGAGGACTGCATTTTTACAGCAGGAAACACTCACTTGCAGTAAACTACACAAAAACAATAATAATAACAGACAACAATGATGTGCACAGATCGGTCAGCCACTGGGGGAGCCAGGAGAACCAGTTTGTGAACCACTTCTCTTCAAGTGCACCTCCCTATTCATGCATGCCTTTTTGTAGTTGGTACAATGCTTGGATGGCAAGAGTCAGAGTCCCATTGTCCATGTCATTGCCAAGCATGAACGTACAGCAAGGTGCACCAATCTTCGTGCATAATTCAGCCTCCATTGCAGTCATCAAGTGCAACACATACTGATGTTGCATCACCATGAGGCAGATGGCTCTCAGTTCTTCCTCGATTGCATTAAGACTGAGCTCAGTGCTGTTCATCATTTTGAGCTTTTTCCACCTAGTTATTTGCAACCAGCAGACGTTCGCTTTTGTCTGCACCATGAAAAAGCATATAGACCTACCTGCTGATATCTGTGCATTGGATAACAGTCAAAATTCATCTGGAATGTCTTTGTACTGAGCCCAGCCAAAATAATTAGCATTTCTTTACTCTCAAACCTGATGCAGAAGAGTTGACTTCTTCCCTTGCAGGTGTTGGTTTTGTATCTTCTCCAGTAATGACCAGGGTCAGGGTATGTATGTTGATGAGGGGACAGAGGCCACGCCATCCAGGGATGAATTAGGTGTAGGGAAACCCACTGCTTTGCTAGTAAGTGTCCATCAGCTTGAAAGTGCCCCATTATAGAGCCGGAATGCACTGGATTGTGCCACAGTTTTCATTCATACCCAGCTGAATTGTTCCTTTGCCTCTGAAACATAAGGAATACAGCATGAATTTCCATTCAGTTAGGGGCTGCCCCTTCCCCTCTATCCACGTATCAATGTTGTTATTCAACCCTCCTCTATGTGACCCATTTCCCTTTTTATCATCAAGGTGGATGGCCCTGCACTGAAACCCCATGTCTGGGGTCCACTTGTTGTTAACGAAGACAGCCCCAGTTAAACTAAGGGCTACTCTGGAACCACAGATGGAAGTAGGAGAGGACATTTTTGTACACTGATTTGAGGGTTTTGCTACCTTCAAGAATCTTCTTTCCTGGAAAATCTCGGGGCCAAACAGAATCCTCCCCTATATTGCCCTTTCTGTGCAGCCTATTTAGCTCAGTTTGGATATTGCTAGGCTTGATGAGAAGGTACAGAGCTGTGGGATTTATCTTGTAGTGGGTCATATTTACTACTACCTTGTGGGGCTCAATTTTGTGGGGCTGTCTCTTGGCCCTAATCCTACATAGGTATTGGTGGAGAAGGCATTTTGTTTTTTCAAGGGCTACCTCTTGGGATAGGTAAAGCCTATCTACACCTACTGCATGTGGCATCAGCAAACAGAAGTAACATGACCTGGCTGAGGTCTTGGGGCCCATGGTGGTCATATGCTGACATCATGTGTTGCGTAGGAGGGCACTGTGTAGTGCGTGTGCAATGCTGGTGCTGTGTTCAGTGTAATTATAAGTAACATGGGAGAGGTCCCTACGCAGGCGCAGTGAAATTTTCTGAATGGGCTCCATAATACTAGTTTGTTCCTTAGCAAATGAATGCAGTACCCATACCGGACAGAGAACATTCAGATGTTCAAAAATACATACCTTTTTTAAACATCTTGGGATTAATCCAGGGGAGATGTCTGTAGCCCTGATGGTTGGAGTTTCCTAGTTTCAAATGATCAAAAAATAGTTTGTGGTTCGGTTCGTAGTTCTTGATTTTGGATTGTTGATGTGGTATAGTTCGGGAAAAAGTTCACAATGTGGGTTGCAGTATTGTGGTCCTGTTGAGATTATGTGGTCACTGAAGAAAGATGGTGTGCTGTAAAGCTGGTTGCGTGGTGGCTCGATTGCAGACCTGTTGGATAACAGCTAGGTTTTGTTTGCTATTTGAAAAACATTGCATCCTTACCTGTCATCGCCAATTTCTTTATCCTAGGAATTTCTGCATTTTGGTCATTTCAGTGAGGCACTTAAAGGTGGCCCCACTCAAGGTATTTAGGGCCATATTTATACAGTTTTGCGCCAAAAAATTTAGCGCCGGCTAACGCCATTCTGAAGCGCCATGCGGGCGCCGTATTTATTGAATGGCGTTAGCCGGCGTTAATCGACCGGCGCTGCCTGGTGTGCCTGAAAAAAAAACACGTACACCAGGCAGCGCCGGCGTAGGGAAAAATGGCGTTTGGGCGTCCAAAAATGGGGCAAGTCAGGCTGAGGCAAAAAAATCGTCTTAACCCGATTTGCGCCATTTTTTTTGGGCGCCCAGACGCCATTAACATGACTCCTGTCTTAGCAAAGACAGGAGTCATGCCCCCTTGCCCAATGGCCATGCCCAGGGGACTTCTGTCCCCTGGGCATGGTCATTGGGCATAGTGGCATGTAGGGGGGCACAAATCAGGCCCCCCTATGCCACAATTTATATATTTTTTTTAAACTTACCACAACTTACCTTTTCTTCCCTGGGATGGGTCCCTCCAGCCTTGGGTGTCCTCCTGGGGTGGGCAAGGGTGGCAGGGGGTGTCCCTGGGGGCTTGGGAGGGCACCTCTGGGCTCATTCTGAGCCCACAGGTCCCTTAACGCCTGCCCTGACCCAGGCGCTAAAATCCGGCGCAAATGCGGGTTTTTTAGTCCCGCCCGCTCCCGGGCGTCATTTTTGCCCGGGAGTATAAATCCGACGCAATAGCATCGGAGTCATTTTTAAGACGGGAACGCCTACCTTGCATATCATTAACGCAAGGAAGGTGTTCACGCAAAAAAATGACGCTAACTCCATGAACTTTGGCGCTAGACCCGTCTAACGCCAAAGTATAAATATGGAGTTAGTTTTGCGTCGAATTTGCGTCGAAAAAAACGACGCAAATTTGGCGCAAACGGAGTATAAATATGCCCCTTAATTTGGAAAATATGGGTTATTGTTCATGAACATATTAATTTTATGGGTTGTTCGGCCTCCCACCTCTTTGTGCCTGACTAGGTGTATGGATGCAGAGTATGTTTTACGGGGTCATCTTGTGAGCACGTGGGCAATTTTCATTATTAACTGGTGCTCTGTCCTCTAGTACCCTAGAGTGTGTATGGGGGTGCCATACGTATAGGTATGGGTGGTGTTTCGACCCACATGTGCACAGGGGATGTAGAAAGAGGAGGATTTGCATTAAACAATGGTCGGCGATCACATTGTGCCCTGAGGTCACGTGTGTGCCCCTCTAGTACCAGCATGTGGAGTACAACGTGACCCTCCCTAATGGTGCCAGTTGTCTTGACTATGCCCTTTTTCTAGCTGTTTCTTTTGGGCTAGCTTTGGGCTTCTTTTTATTGATATTGGTTGCTTCCCTAAACCCTTGGGTGATTTGTTATCTTAATTGTTGCACACCAGAGGGGGTCGGGGAGTTGTTCTGCAGGCCTCATGTGTCTCTGATAATGTGGTGTCTGAGATTGGGACTATTACTTTCTCTTAGACGATGTGTAAGGTATTTTGTGTTTGGATTTCCAGGCCTGATAAGAGGGTGAGCATATTTCTGTGTTTTATTCTGCTCAGAGCTGTGATGGATCTTTTCAGACTCCCTTTTCCCTGGCAACCCCTCTCCCTCAGACTATGGTGGTCATTACAACCCTGGCAGTCGGTGTTAAAGCGGCGGTAGGACCGCCAAGAGGCCGGCAAAAAAAAAAATGGAATCACGACCGTGGCGTAAACCGCCAACACAGACAGCCACTTTAACACTCAGACCGCCACTCCGGTACAAACAAACACCGCAGCGGTAACCAACAGACAGGCGGAACACAATATACCGCCCACAGTATTACAACAGGCCAATCCGCCACCTTTTCCGGGGCAGTTTCACCGCGAACAAAAACATGGCGGGAACAGGACTTGGAAGGGAAAACGCTCACCTCTGCACACCCCACGAGGAACCAGGACGTCATTGAGCCGGAACTCCACATTCTCTCTACCTTTGTCTTCCTGTTCCTCTACCAGGAGCACAAACGCCGTCAGCGAAGACCACGATGAGTACTGCACCTACGACACAGGGGAAGGGGGAGGGAAAAGAGAGTGACACACACACGCAACATCCCCACCCCCACCCTCACCCACTACAACACACACACAAATACATGTTGATAGATTACAGTTACACCCTCCAAGCCCCCCGGAAGAATGCAAAGACAAAAGGAAATGATTTGAACAATTGTAATCCATTGAAATCCAGTACTCAAAAATATATATACACTATAAACAAATATATACACCAACAATACAAGTCCAGGTATTGCACCATTAAAGTCCGTGGACCACTGGGCCCAAAATGCATGGGCGAGGCCCACACTCGATACCCGATCAAAACGGAGAGAACACTGCTGGGGCATCAGATAGAAATACAACAGGCACCTCAGGGGGAAGGGAAGGAGGGACACCTCAGCCGGATGAGTGCACAATGCCAGATCCACGAGGGGGCTCCATGCCCACTGCTGTATCCTGGGGAGTGCAAAGCCACAGTCTCTCAAGTATCTCCAGTGGGTTGTTTACCACTGTTTTATCCTGGGGAGTGCAAAGCCACAATCTCTCAAATCTCTCCAGTGGGTGGGATGCCCACTGCTTTATCCTGGGGAGTGCAAAGCCACAGTCTCTCAAGTCTCTCCAGTGGGTGGTTTGCCCACTGCTTTATCCTGGGGAGTGCAAAGCCATAGTCTCCCAAGTCTCTCCAGTGGGTGGGTTGCCCACTGCTTTAACCTGGGGAGTGCAAAGCCACAGTCTCTCAAGTGGATAACAGTCTCCACTGGTTCTGGAGGGGGCTTTGTGGCCAGAGTGCTTCATCCTGCCAAGGACTGAGGTAGTGGATGCCTGTCTCCACGGGTTCTGGAGGGGGCTTTGTGCCCAGAGTGCTTCATCCTGCCAAGGACTGAGGTAGTGGATGCCTTTCTCCACTGATTCTGGAGGGGGCTTTGTGCCCAGAGTGCTTCACCCTGCCCAGGACAGAGGTAGTGGATGCCTTTCTCCACTGGTTCTGGAGGGGGCTTGGTGCCCAGAAGGCTTCATCCTGCCAAGGACAGAGGTAGTGGATGTGATACTCCACTGGTTCTGGATGGGGCTTTGTGCCCAGAGTGCTTCATCCTGCTCATGGCGGCCTCAGTAGCGGCGGTGCTTGAGGTGCTCATTGGCCTGCCATGCTGGTGGGTGGCTCAGTGAGCGTGCTGGTGGCGGAGGTGTCCTGGGCAGTGGTGCTGGTGACAGCGGTGTTCTTGGCAGCGGTGCTGGTGGCGGCGGTGTCCTGGGCAGCGGTGCTGGTGGCGGCGGTGTCCTTGGCAGCAGTGCTGGTGGCGCCGCTGTCCTTTGCAGCGGTGCTGGTGGCGGCGGTGTCCTGGGCAGCGGTGCTGGTGGTGGCGGTGTCCTGGGCAGCAGTGCTGGTAGCGGTCTTGTCCGCCGTGCAGGTTGGCGGCGACTTCCCTTTCTTTCTGTGCCCCTTCCCCTCCTTGGATGTTGCCGCAGCTTTCTTCCCACTCCCAACTGTAGTCCTGGGAGGGCCATTGTTGGCAGGTGTTTGACCCTTCTCCCTCCGGGCAGTGGCCAACTTCTTATGCTTCATAGGTTGGGGACTGTTCGTGGTCTGGCTCCTTGGCACACTGGCTGCCCTGCTGCTTGGTGGACTCCAGAAGCCGGTTACTGCTGGCACCACTGTTCCCGTTGATGTGTTGGCTGAGGTGCTGGGTCGGGACCTGGAAAGGCGGGCCTTAGGGGACTGAAGGGGTGGGGGAGGTGAGGGGAAGAGGTCAAGGTTGGACAGGAAAAGTTTTTTAGGCACACTGGGACAGGTTGATGGAGGGGGTTTGGGAGTGGAGGAAGAGGTAGTGGTTGTAGGAGGTGTACGTTTGCTGACTTTGGGTAAAGGTGCACCTCAGTGGGTGGGTTGCCCACTGCTTTATCCTGAGGTGGATGGCTGTTGGGTGGGTGTGTGACTGCATTTGTGTACCTTGGGAGGTGGGCTCACAGACACACTGGGAGAGGACACAGGGGATGTGTGAATAGTAGTGGGGGTGGTGACTGCACATGGGCGGTGTGTGGTGATGGGTGTGCTGGTGATGGACGTAGTGGATGAAGATGTAGTGCATGCAGGTGTGAGTGGAGACATGACAGGGAGGGATGAGGGAGATGAGTAGGAGGAGGACACAGTAGAGGTAGTGGCTGTTGGTATGTCTGCATGGGTATGATGCTTGTGCGAGTGCCTGTGGGATGTGTGGTGCTTATGTTTGCCAGAGCTTCCCTTGTGTGTTGAGGTGTGTGCATGCTGGTCTGATGGTGTGCTTGGGATAGGCTGAGGTACAGGGGTTTGGGTCTGGATGGAGGAAGTTGGAGGGGGGAGGCTGGACACAGGGACAATGGCTGCCATCAATGCTGAGGCCAGAGTCTGAAAAGCTCGCTGTTGGGCTGCCTGACCAGAATGAATGCCCTCCAGATATGCATTGGTCTGTTGCAACTGCCTCTCTACACCCTGGATGGCATTCATAATGGTAGACTGCCCAACAGTGAGGGATCTGAGGAGGTCAATGGCCTCCTCACTGAGGGCAGCAGGGCTGACAGGGGCAGGGGCTGAGGTGCCTGGGGCGAAGGAGATGCCCACCCTCCTGGGTGAGCGGCCACGGGGCACACGCTGAGAGGCTGCTGGGAGGGCGGTGCTGGTAGGGGGGTGGCGGCTGTACCTGTAGATGCAGGGGGCACAGAGGGGCCTGCCACCGCAAGGGAGCTCCCATCAGAGGAGGAGTCCTTGTCGCTGGTCTCAGCTCCTGTCCCCACCGTGGAGCTCCCCTTGCCCTCCGTCCCACTAGTGCCTTCAGACTCCGTTGTCTCGCCCTCCAGGGCCATGTGGGATGCAGCTCCCTCCTGATCCGGTGCCACTGTTCCTCCGCCTGATGATGCTATTGCACACAAGAACAGGGAGACCAAAAAAATGGGGGAAAGACAGAAGAAAGACATGTTGAGTGCATGCAATACCGCTACAGTTGGCAGACACTACAGACACAGAAGACCTCTGCACTACGCTGTGCACTTAGAGTTCCCTAATTAATCACAGGGATATGGGGTACAAGGCCTATGCCCGATTGATGCACACATTGAAGTCACATGAGCCTGACTAGGTGTAGTTGCCTCTGTACACTGGTGGGGTGGGGTGCCACATGCCCTGCCTTACGAAGGGACCTTGCCACCTAAACTCGCCCTGGCCTAGGGGAACCCACAGCCTACCTCCCCCACCCAGACACCTTGTAATGCGCGCTGAATCAGCTGAATGAGAGTGTACTCACTCCCTTGTGGCTGCTGTGATGCTCTCAAGCGCCCATCAAACTCCGGATACGCCACCACCAGGATCCGAAACATCAGGGGGGTCATGGTGCGACGGGCACCCCTCCCACGTTGGGAGGCCATTCCCAGTTGGGCCTCCGCCGTCTTCTTTCTCCAGCGGCGTATGTCCTCTCATCTTTTCCAGCAGTGGGTGCTCCATCTGTGGTGGACCCCCAGGGTCCAGACTTCCTTGGCGATGGTACGCCAAATATCCTTCTTCTGGTGGACGCTGACCTACAGGAATAGTACAGGGGAAAAGGAGAAGATATAACCGTCCGCACCGTCACAGTCATTGGCCCGCATCCCTACCCTTGCTATGACGCACATGCACTCACCGTCATTTCATGCACGCCTCATTCTGCCCCCCCATCTTCCATCCACACCACTCCACACAGGCATTGCCCATACAGCATGCTCACAGTGTACTTACCTGTTTGTCTGGAGGACCGTAGAGTAGCGTGTACTGGGGGAGGACCCCATCCATTAGTTTCTCCAACTCCTGCGTGGTGAAGGCAGGGGCCCTTTCCCCAGACACATGAGCCATTGTCTCTTCCAGACTGAGGTCACAGCAGCACTTGCAGTGTAGGTTTTCTCCCATCGAAGATCAGGTATCAAGTGAGTGAACAGACAGAAAATGGTGGTCACGTCCGCGGCGGTGCATACCATCACCGCCGGGGTACATCGTCATTGGCTCCTGGGACCCATAGGGTCCAATGTTAACCAATACAGGATTGCGCCGCGGTCTTCGACCGCCTACCACGACGGTGTACAACGCCAGCGCAGTTACCTCATATCCCCTTGTCCCACATTACAGGGCAGGCAGCCACCATTTTAGGGGGCCACATGGCATTCATTTTAAATGCATCACACATATCTAGGCCTTGCATACACATTACGACAGGGGCATAGCGGATTGAAACATTTGTGAAATAAAGTAGTGTTTTCGTACTTCAGTGTTGGCTGACCCTCTGCTCGCTGTTCTCCTCCAGAGAGCACGTCTGCTGGGGCAGGTGAGGAGATGGCGGCAATCTCCAGTGTACAGACCGCTGGTGGACCTGTCGACAATGGAAGAGCAACATGTAATTGTCACCTACTGACTGGACCGTGACACAATCCTGGAACTGTGTGCCCAGTTGGAGCCAGACCTGATGTCAGCTATCTGCCATCCCACAGGTATCCCCCCTCTAGTGCAGGTGCTGTCAGTACTCCATTTCCTGGCAAGTGGGTCTTGTCAGACGACAGTGGCCATAGCATCAGGGATGTCCCAGCCTATGTTTTCCAACGTGTTGTCCAGAGTGTTGTCTGCCCTGCTGAAACACATGCGCAGCTACACCGTTTTCCCTCAGGTGGAGGATTCGCCAACAGTGAAAGGTGACTTCAATGCCCTGGGACATATCCCCAACATCATAGGTGCCATTGATGGGACACATGTGGCCTTGGTACCCACCGCAGGTGTGAACAGGTGTACAGAAACCAGAAGAGTTACCATGCTATGAATGTACAGATGGTGTGTTTGTCTGACCAGTACATCTCCCATGTGAACGCCAAGTTTCCTGGCTCAGTGCATGACGCTTGCATTCTGAGGAATAGCAGCATCCCTTATGTGATGGGGCAACTCCAGAGGCACTGTGTGTGGCTATTAGGTGAGGACATGGACCCTATACAGTGCGACTAGGTGTCTGGGTCTGGGGTTGTCCCTAAGGGTTAGGGTGTGTCTAACAGTTGTCCCTCGACATTTGCAGGTGACTCTGGCTACCCCAACCTGTCATGGCTTCTGACCCCTGTGAGAAATCCCAGGACAAGGGCAGAGGAACGCTACAATGAGGCCCATGGGCGAACTAGGAGGGTTATAGAGAGGACCTTCGGCCTCCTGAAGGCCAGGTTCAGGTGCCTCCATATGACAGGTGGTTCCCTATTCTACTCACCAAAGAAGGTGTGCCAGATCATCGTAGCCTGCTGTATGCATCACAACTTGGCTTTGCGACGACAAGTGCCTTTTCTGCAGAAGGATGGTCCAGATGGAGGTCTTGTGGCAGCTGTGGAGCCTGTGGACAGTTAAGATGAAGAAGCAGAAGAGGATATCAACAACAGAAACACAGTGATTCATCAATACTTCCAGTGAGACACAGGTAAGAAGACATCACTGCCTGCTACATCTGATACACTTGTTCTACCTCTCATCTGTCTGTCACTTTCACCCAGTGTAGGGACCCTGAGTTGTCACTTTCCCTTTCGATTTCACAGATGTGGGTCCTACTGTGTGACATCTGCTTTGTTTCCTCATGGACTAGAGCTGTGTGACATAGGTATGTTGACAATACAATGGATATATCATTTTTGCTCAGTTATTGCAAATACACATTTTCAAAAGCACAGACTGACTCCAGATAGTTTTGTGATTTAAGGGTGTTTATTTAAGTGCTAAATAGTAGAGGGGGTTGTAAAATGGCCAGGGGTGATGTTGGAAGAATGTCCATGGCAGAGTCCAGTCTATTGGTCTCACAGGTGCATTGTTTAAAGGGGTATAGGAAGTGGAGCTGGGGCAGTTTAAGGATGGACAGGGTGACCAAGTGGGACAAAAGGATGACAATCAGGGTGGTCTCATTTCTTGGCGGGGGTCTTGGCATTGTTCTCTGTCTTTGTCCTGGATCTCAGGGACCGCTTGCGGTGTGGTTCTCCATCTGCAGGGGGTGGGGTGCTGGTGTCGTGGTTCTGTGGCGGTGCCTCCTGTCCACTAGCGCCAGCGGAGGTGGTGGGCAGTTCATCGTCCAGGCTAGTGTCAGGGGCCCCTTGTTAGCCCTCCCTGTTCCCCTGTGTTCCTGTGCCTATGTCCCCTGAACTGTGTGCCCACTGCCACTGCCCCCAGGTACCTGCTGTTGTTGGGTTGGTGGGTTAGCCTGGGTTCCCTGTAGTGGTGGACACACTGCTGCTTGATGTGTCCTGGGGACAGAGGTATGGGCCCGCTGGGTGGGTGCTGTGCTGGTGTTTCCAGAAAGGGGAGGCTCTGTTGTGGCTTGTGCCAGTGTGAGGGGAACCGACTGTCCCGAGGTCCCAGATGGGCCGGGCTGGTCATCTAGATCCAGTTGGACAGAGCTGCTGTCATCACTGTGGGCCTCTTCTGTGGGTAGAGTGGACATGTATGGACCCTCCTGTCTGGTGACGTTGGGTAGGGATCACGCAGGGGTGTAAAGGCATGATTATTGCACCTGTGTGTGCAATGGGTGGGTGCCCCCGTACTCCAGTGCTTGCATTCTTGTGTAGGACCTTGTGTGATAATTGTTTAGGGGTGTGTGTGGGTATGTGCAGTGGCCATGCATTGGTGATGGGTGTCCATGCTTTGTTGTTGCATGCAGGGCTTGGTGTTGGGATGGGTGGGTTGTGATAGAGGGACATATGTGAGGAGTTGGAGTGATGGGGGTGAGGGCAAGAGTGGGGGTATGTGATAGCATGCAGGTAGTGTGGGGGATGAAGTAATGAAGATTTGACTTACCAGAGTCCATTCCTCCAGCTACTCCTGCGAGGACCTCAGGATGCAGTATAGCCAAGACCTGCTCCTCCCATGTTGTTAGTTCTGGGGGAGGAGGTGGGGGTCTACCGCCAGTCTTCTGAACTGCAATCTAGTGTCTTGAGACCACGGAACGCACCTTCCCTCGTAGGTCGTTCCACCTCTTCCTGATGTAATCCCTAGTTCTTGGGTGCTGTCCCACTGCGTTGACCCTCCACGATTCTTTGCCATAGCTCCAAAGAAAACCTGGGGTGTCTTTGCAGTGCCATGGGGTGGTGTGGGTGATGTGTGAGGTGGTGTGTGTTGTGATGTGTGGGGTGATGTTTAGGGGTGTGTGGTGTTTTGTACGTGGATGTGTATGTGTGATGGTGTTGTGTGCCTCTGTGTGGTGGGGTTGTCTTTGCTGTGCAGTATCTCTGGCCTTCGTCTAAATTTCTGGTCGTAAGGGTTTGTGGGTGATGTGGGTGTGTTTTTTATAGTGGTGTGAGTGTGTGGGAGTGGTGTGTGTATGTGTATCAGGTGTGTGTATTTGGAATTGTCCAATGTGGTTGAGTTTTGTAAATGTGGGTATGTTTTGAGCGTAGCGGTGTGTACCACCAATGGAATACCACGGTTGAAAGACCGCCACGTGGGTTCGTGGGTCGTGATAGTATGGGCGTATTCCTGTTGGCGTGATGGTGGAGGTTTTGTTATCGCCAGTTTATCACTGACCTTTAGTGTGGAGGTCTTGTGTGGGTGTCTGGATTTTGGCGGATTCCGAGCTGTGGGTCGCAATAGCTGTGGTGGAATTCTGCTGCCGCGGCGGTGTGTTGGCGATCTTCTGCACGGCGGTAAGCGGCATTTACCGCCAATGTTGTAATGACCCCGTATATCTTATTTGCACCTGCTGTTCCTAGCTGTTACTTGAGAACCCTTGAGGGCAAAGAGGAGGAAAAGTATCACTGCATGGAGAGTCCGGTGCAAGGCTATGAAATCGTCAAGGATTGCCCAAATGAGAGTAATGGAGTGTGACAACTGGTTGTTTTGGTGAAACCTCCCCCTCTAGTGACACAGTGCCAAGAGATGTTTCGCAATCTGTGGATTTTGTGCATGTGCTGTGTAGTTTATGGGATCTTCACTATCCCCAAGCGGATGGGAAGCCTAGCTCCTGAGAATGGAGGACAGCTTTGTTTTGGAACTAAAAGGGCCTTCAATGGGCTGGACGCCATTAACATTCTGAGGGCACCAATGCTGTTGGGACTACACACCAAATGGAACTTTCGGTCCCAGCTTGGTGCCCCAGAATGGGGACCTTTCGACTTGGTAATTGTCACCCGTCCCATTTGAGTTAAGGGTGTGGGACCTGTGTGCCAGCTTTTTAAGCACTGGTCTGGGAGCCGCACTGCCCCCCTTTGTCAAACTGCCCTCCCCTTGGGGTGTGGCCAACAAACCCTTCCCTGGGGGATCAGCAGCAAAGTGGGGCCTAGGCTACTGCCGGCACCCTGAAGGGTAGACTCTAGCGAGGATACCCGATCAACAGAACACATACAGCAGCCCTGTGTCTCCCAAACACAAGTAAAGTTTGAATCTCTAATGTTGTCTCTTTGGTCCTTCTTTTGAATTTTGGGTACAGTGAATTTTGAGGTGTGCGCGAAATGGAAGCTTTACTCTAGCAGTTTTAACTTACAGCAAATTTGGGCTTTGCGATTGAGCGACAGTAGTGCTTCCCCAAACAGTTACCCTTCTCTACTGTGGTTCTGTCCTTGGTCCTTGTTGGGCTGGGTTCCCTATCTGTGGTTGCTGAAGCCATGTGTTGGTCCAACTACCTGG
Source organism: Pleurodeles waltl (assembly GCF_031143425.1). Lineage (NCBI taxonomy): Eukaryota > Metazoa > Chordata > Amphibia > Caudata > Salamandridae > Pleurodeles > Pleurodeles waltl. The sequence goes on along the minus strand of NC_090436.1, from coordinate 693,950,549 downwards.
CCCCTATTGTGGTGGTGCAGCAGTGGACTGACTTCCCAGCTGCTGAGTGTAAGGTGCAAACAGGTTTTCTTGGGCTCGGTTTTGGGGATGGACGTTTTATGGGGACTGGCCCCAGCTCATTGACTTCTGCTCGTATGCTTTTTTCCAGCATCTGTTGGTCAAGTGGCCCATTCTGTGGCAATAGTAACGTTCTATGAGGTCTGGCTGTTGCCAACCTTCCTGGTTGTTTATCATTATATCTATATTGAAACATGCTGTGGTTATGCGGTGGAGCAACCTACAGAACTGGTATCATTTGCTCCCTTGCGACCAATGCGGACCCCTCGGGGCCAGTCTTTTTCAATTTGTGTTGGACCAACTTAGCATGTTCCTTTGGGCTTGCTCTTGTCTCTCTCTCTCTCCCCTTTTCTTTTTTCTTTTTATGATAATGCAAATTTGAGCTTGTCTCTCCCGCCAGGATTTGGTGTTGAGCCCCACTACACTGTCCAAACTGCTTTGTATCTCAGTGGACACCACCTTTTGAGGATATTATAAAATAATGCAACCTGGGGGCCTGTATCAGACCATGGCTCTCCTGTCCCTTGTCCCCATAGTTCTCTCATCATATCCAGAAAGTCTGTTATGATCTCACCAGGTTTCATGTTTTCTGCCATTAACCCTCCTACATCTGGGCAGGCAGGGAACATGTCCCTCAGGACCGTCCATATTTGGTGCCTCTATGAATTGAAAGTGGCCGTCATGCTTGGTGTTTGTCAGCGTGATTGCTGGAATGCGGGTTCAGGCAAACACAATATTGATCTGCTACTTAGTATGTTTTTAACATCGCCTATCACTAGGGTTATTCCCGCAGTGTTCTTCTCGAAGCATGAGAAAAATTTCCCCACCCCATCCAATACCGGCTGTAATTTTGTTCTTAGCCCTTCCTTATCCATCTGAGCCAATAGCACAAGGATGATCCCTGACATGCCCTTCTGCAATAGCGGGCATATTCTCATTTTGGGTAGCTCCAATGGTTTCTCCTCAACATATTGTGCCCATCTCCTTAAACAATCTTGCATGTAAGGGAAGTTCCACTCAGGATCTCCCCCTCTGTGCCGGATACGGTCTTCCGCAACAGCTATGTCCTCTGGTTTGAAAGATCCCTCCTCCAGTCAGGGTCTATCATACTAGCCAATTCCTTTGGTCCGGCGGTCTAGTCGGTGACAAAGTGGTCTTGCATGGATCTCAACTTCCTCTGGAGCTAATATCCCTCTTGTAGTTAGTTTGCCTGTCCTTCGTGTTCGGGAGGAGCAGCAGACATCTTCTTCCCTGCTCCCCGTGTTTGCACGCAAAGGTGCCATCTTGGTTTTTCTGTATCTAAGTTGATTTTGCACCTGACTACTTTTAGAATTGGTGTCTCTGGTTGGCAGGGTTGGCACCCTGGCCAAGTCGGGACCCTTACTCTAGTCAGGGTAAGGGAGCCACATAGCTAAGATAACCCTTGCTTACCCATTTGCTAGCTTGTCTCAAGCAGTCAGGATTATCTCAGAGGCACTGTGTAAAGTATTTATACATCCACACACAGTAACACAGTGAAAACACTACAAAAGTACTCCACAGTTTAGAACTATAACCAATATTTATCTGAGAAAACAAGACCAAAACAACAAAAATCCAACATACACAAGTAAAGATATCACTTTTTAACCGATTAAATGAGTCTTAGTCCATAGTAATCAATGGTTGTATCTTTTTAGTATAAAGTACCTGGGATGCGTCAAAAACAAGGAGGATGAGGGCTGCAGGGGAGGCGAGGCACCGAAAAGCAAAGCAATACATTGGTTCCTTACTGACAGGAGAGGTGGTGCTTTGATTCTTTACTCGCAGGTAAGGCGATGTGTTGATTTCCAGACATGCAGCCTTAGTTCCTTACTATGGTGCGGGTCGATGAGAAATTCATGCCCTGGGGATGATGCATGGAGAATACAGACACACTGTGCTGATTGAGCCACGGTGAAACAGGCACAGCTCCAGCCACGGGCCACACAGTGCATCAATTTTTCAACCACTGCGCATTGGTGCATGGATTTCTCACTCAGGTCACTAGCTTACACGTCCAAGAGCACACGGACTAGAGTTGGCATCACTTGGCAAGTCAGTACTCTCAGCAGAAGAGCCCAGGCACTGCCAGATGAAGTCTTTCATGTCCCTGAGACTTCTTAAGAGGAGGCAAGCTCAGTTGAAGGCCTTGGAAAACCTTGGAAAGTAGGATGTAGAAAGCAAAGCTAAGTCCAGCCCTTCCACTTCGAGGACAGAAGCAGCAAGCAGCAGGCCAGCACAACAAAGCAACAGGCAGAATGGTAGACTCTCCTAAGGCATCCAGCTCTTCTTCCTGGCAGAATGTCCTCAGTACAGACGTTTTCTAATCTGTGGTGTCAGATGTCCAGTACTAATACAAATTTCTGTCTTTGAAGTAGGCAAAATTCAAAGAGAAGACTTTGAAGAGCACAAGACCCTGCCTTTCCCTGCCCTGACCCCAGACACACTTCAGGGGGTGGGAGACTGCTTTGTGTGAGGACAGGCACAGCCCTTTTCAGGTACAAGTGTCAGCTTCTCCCACCACTTTAGCTCAGGAAGACCCATCAGGAAATGCAGGACATACCGCAGCTCCCTTTGTATGACTGTCTAAAGTGAATTAACAAAAAGCCCAATTGTCATCCTGACCCAGACATTTATTTCACAGACATGCAGAGGCACAGAATGGTTAAGCAAGAAAAAGCCCACTCCAATCCAATCCATCCCATTCCAGCCGACCACACCCCAATCCAATCCACTCCATCCCATTTCAATCCACCTTTCTCCAATCCAATCCATCCCAATTGATTCCAATCCACCCCACTCCAATCCACAACACCTTACTCCAATCCACCCTGCTCTATCCAGGTTTAATCCACTCCACCCGTCCCATTTCAGTCCACTCCAATCTAGTCCATCCCAGCCACTCTACTCCAATTAAATTCACCCCAATCCAATCCAATCCACCCCACTCGAATCCAATCAATCCAATCCACTCCACTCTGATCCACCTCACCCCACTCCAGTCCAATCTGATTCACCCCACCCCACTCCACTCCACTCCAATCCACTTCACCCCAACCCAGTCCAATCACTCCAATCCAAATCTCCCACCTCAATCCAATCTAAACTATCCCACTCCTCCAATCCAATCTACCTCACCATTTCTCCATTTCAATCCAATCCAATCCATCTCACTACTTCAATCCATTCGAATTCACTCCACCCTATTCCACCCTAGTCCACTCTAAGACACTCCCTGCCACTGAACCACTGAACTCCACTGCACTCTACTCCACTCTATGACCCTCCACTCCCCCTACTTCACTCTATGACAGTCCAACAAATCCACTCTATGACACTCTACTTCTCCACTCCATGTCACTCTACACAACTACCTTTTAGCCATGCTGAACAGCAGCCTTACTGGTGTACAACACATATTGCTAAAGCCAATAGCTCTTGTATAGGTGAGAACTATTGGCTTTGCCAATGCTTATTTTTGTGTTCTAGAAAATAAGAACATCCCTTCTCATCTTATATTGGTACTCAGCAGTATTTCTTACATAAATTCTCTCACTTTGCATTCAGAGAAAGAAAAATAAACACCAAGGTCCCTGGAAGAGAGAGAGACTGACATGTGGCCTCTGTCTTTAAATGCACAGCAAATGTGACAAGATACGAAGAAGATTTAAAGGTCTGTTTACAGAAAGGGAGTTCATACAGGAATACAGTAAACACTCAGAGTAAACATGGTTTAGGTAATCTGAGCGAGAAACTGAACCTTGAAAGCCAAAAGCAAATAAAGCCATCAAATAGAAAGCCAGAAAATGTGAGATACAAACCACAAAGGTGATCAACAAACTGAATGCATTTCTAGGCCAACTTCCTGAAAGTCATCAAGATGTCTTTATCAAACCAGACAGCTGTGATGTCTGGTAGGCTGTGAACTAAAAAAGGATCCACTCTTCAAGAGTGTAAGGCTTATTTGGTATATTGTGAACATACTTGACTAGTAAGTGAATTCCCTTTTTCAAGAGAATGGCTTTCTAGCAAAAGTAAGTGAAAATTGTGTTTTATTATGCACTAAATGGCCCAATGTTTTTCAACAAATCCCCCTAGAAGAAGAATCCTCACTATGCTCACTCATTTTCAGCACAAATGTTACGTCCCACCGCCTTAAAAAATTAGCAGCCTCCATTACCTTTTTTTCTATGGTTATGTTAATTTTTTAGACATCTGCAGGGATTTTGTGTTGTTATAATTTTAAAGGGTGCATGAGTGGGATCAACAATTAATACCACAGCAATCCACAGAGCTGTTCGAAATTCCAATATACAGTGCTCTTAACGTAACAGGGTAATTAATGCTTAAGTGACTCATCGACATTAGTTTATTTTTATTTGCATTATGGGACTTGTAGCCCTGGTTTCATTAAGGGCAAAGAGGACTGAAAATTCGAGATTGTAAGGAAACACTTCGACTGGATAAGCTGCTGTTGGAGTGTGACCTTTAAAATTAATATTAACATGAAAAGCTTGCAATATAATGTATAGTGAAACTGCATAGAAATGTGTTAATAATGAACGCGTTTTAAATGTGCCCACGGGGAGTGGCCACCAATGTATACGATGATTAATGAAACTGACTAATAATGAATTAACAATGTCCTAATGTATGACTTTTGTAAGGAAATGCCTCCTTGGCATGGTTGCCCCCTGACTTTTTGCCTTTGCTGATGCTATGTTTACAATTGAAAGTGTGCTGAGGCCTGCTAACCAGGCCCCAGCACCAGTGTTCTTTCCCTAACCTGTACTTTTGTATCCACAATTGGCAGACCCTGGCATCCAGATAAGTCCCTTGTAACTGGTACTTCTAGTACCAAGGGCCCTGATGCCAAGGAAGGTCTCTAAGGGCTGCAGCATGTCTTATGCCACCCTGGAGACCTCTCACTCAGCACAGACACACTGCTTGCCAGCTTGTGTGTGCTAGTGAGGACAAAACGAGTAAGTCGACATGGCACTCCCCTCAGGGTGCCATGCCAGCCTCTCACTGCCTATGCAGTATAGGTAAGACACCCCTCTAGCAGGCCTTACAGCCCTAAGGCAGGGTGCACTATACCATAAGTGAGGGTACCAGTGCATGAGCATGGTACCCCTACAGTGTCTAAACAAAACCTTAGACATTGTAAGTGCAGGGTAGCCATAAGAGTATATGGTCTGGGAGTCTGTCAAACACGAACTCCACAACACCATAATGGCTATACTGAAAACTGGGAAGTTTGGTATCAAACTTCTCAGCACAATAAATGCACACTGATGCCAGTGTACATTTTATTGTAAAATACACCACAGAGGGCACCTTAGAGGTGCCCCCTGAAACTTAACCGACTGTCTGTGTAGGCTGACTAGTTCCAGCAGCCTGCCACACCAGAGACATGTTGCTGGCCCCAGGGGGAGAGTGCCTTTGTCACTCTGAGGCCAGTAACAAAGCCTGCACTGGGTGGAGATGCTAACACCTCCCCCAGGCAGGAGCTGTAACACCTGGCGGTGAGCCTCAAAGGCTCACCCCTTTGTCACAGCCCAGCAGGGCACTCCAGCTTAGTGGAGTTGCCCGCCCCCTCCGGCCACGGCCCCCACTTTTGGCGGCAAGGCTGGAGGGAAGAAAGAAAGCAACAAGGAGGAGTCACTGGCCAGTCAGGACAGCCCCTAAGGTGTCCTGAGCTGAGGTGACTCTGACTTTTAGAAATCCTCCATCTTGCAGATGGAGGATTCCCCCAATAGGGTTAGGATTGTGACCCCCTCCCCTTGGGAGGAGGCACAAAGAGGGTGTACCCACCCTCAGGGCTAGTAGCCTTTGGCTACTAACCCCCCAGACCTAAACACGCCCTTAAATTTAGTATTTAAGGGCTACCCTGAACCCTAGAAAATTAGATTCCTGCAACTACAAGAAGAAGGACTGCCTAGCTGAAAACCCCTGCAGAGGAAGACCAGAAGACGACAACTGCCTTGGCTCCAGAAACTCACCGGCCTGTCTCCTGCCTTCCAAAGATCCTGCTCCAGCGACGCCTTCCAAAGGGACCAGCGACCTCGACATCCTCTGAGGACTGCCCCTGCTTCGAAAAGACAAGAAACTCCCGAGGACAGCGGACCTGCTCCAAGAAAGGCTGCAACTTTGTTTCCAGCAGCCTTGAAAGAACCCTGCAAGCTCCCCGCAAGAAGCGTGAGACTTGCAACACTGCACCCGGCGACCCCGACTCGGTTGGTGGAGATCCAACACCTCAGGAGGGACCCCAGGACTACTCTGATACTGTGAGTACCAAAACCTGTCCCCCCTGAGCCCCCACAGCGCCGCCTGCAGAGGGAATCCCGAGGCTTCCCCTGACCGCGACTCTTTTGAATCCTAAGTCCCGACGCCTGGGAGAGACCCTGCACCCGCAGCCCCCAGGACCTGAAGGACCGGACTTTCGCTGGAGAAGTGACCCCCAGGAGTCCCTCTCCCTTGCCCAAGTGGAGGTTTCCCCGAGGAACCCCCCCCTTGCCTGCCTGCAGCGCTGAAGAGATCCGTTGATCTCTCATAGACTAACACTACAAACCCGACGCTTGTTTCTACACTGCACCCGGCCGCCCCCGCGCTGCTGAGGGTGAAATTCCTGTGTGGGCTTGTGTCCCCCCCGGTGCCCTACAAAACCCCCCTGGTCTGCCCTCCGAAGACGCGGGTACTTACCTGCTGGCAGACTGGAACCGGGGCACCCCCTTCTCCATTGAAGCCTATGTGTTTTGGGCACCACTTTGAACTCTGCACCTGACCGGCCCTGAGCTGCTGGTGTGGTGACTTTGGGGTTGCTCTGAACCCCCAACGGTGGGCTACTTTGGACCAAGAACTAAGCCCTGTAAGTGTCCTACTTACCTGGTTAACCTAACAAATACTTACCTCCCCTAGGAACTGTGAAAATTGCAGTGTCCACTTTTAAAACAGCTATTTGTCAATAACTTGAAAAGTATACATGCAATTTTTATGATTTAAAGTTCCTAAAGTACTTACCTGCAATACCTTTCGAATGAGATATTACATGTAGAATTTGAACCTGTGGTTCTTAAAATAAACTAAGAAAAGATATTTTTCTATACAAAAACCTATTGGCTGGATTTGTCTCTGAGTGTGTGTACCTCATTTATTGTCTATGTGTATGTACAACAAATGCTTAACACTACTCCTTGGATAAGCCTACTGCTCGACCACACTACCACAAAATAGAGCATTAGTATTATCTATTTTTACCACTATTTTACCTCTAAGGGGAACCCTTGGACTCTGTGCATGCTATTCCTTACTTTGAAATAGCACATACAGAGCCAACTTCCTACATTGGTGGATCAGCGGTGGGGTACAAGACTTTGCATTTGCTGGACTACTCAGCCAATACCTGATCACACGACAAATTCCAAAATTGTCATTAGAAATTGATTTTTGCAATTTGAAAAGTTTTCTAAATTCTTAAAAGACCTGCTAGGGCCTTGTGTTAGATCCTGTTTAGCATTTCTTTTAGAGTTTAAAAGTTTGTAAAAGTTTGAATTAGATTCTAGAACCAGTTGTAGATTCTTAAAAAGTATTCCAACTTTTAGAAGCAAAATGTCTAGCACAGATGTGACTGTGGTGGAACTCGACACCACACCTTACCTCCATCTTAAGATGAGGGAGCTAAGGTCACTCTGTAAAATAAAGAAAATAACAATGGGCCCCAAACCTACCAAAATACAGCTCCAGGAGCTTTTGGCAGAGTTTGAAAAGGCCAACCCCTCTGAGGGTGGCAACTCAGAGGAAGAGGATAGTGACTTGGAGGAAAATTCCCCCCTACCAATCCTATCTAGGGAGAACAGGGTCCCTCAAACCCTGACTCCAAAAATAATAGTCAGAGATGCTGGTTCCCTCACAGGAGAGACCAACACCTCTGAAATCACTGAGGATAGCCCCAGTGAAGAGGACATCCAGTTAGCCAGGATGGCCAAAAGATTGGCTTTGGAAAGACAGATCCTAGCCATAGAGAGGGAAAGACAAGAGATGGGCCTAGGACCCATCAATGGTGGCAGCAACATAAATAGGGTCAGAGATTCTCCTGACATGTTGAAAATCCCTAAAGGGATTGTAACTAAATATGAAGATGGTGATGACATCACCAAATGGTTCACAGCTTTTGAGAGGGCTTGTGTAACCAGAAAAGTGAACAGATCTCATTGGGGTGCTCTCCTTTGGGAAATGTTCACAGGAAAGTGTAGGGATAGACTCCTCACACTCTCTGGACAAGATGCAGAATCTTATGACCTCATGAAGGGTACCCTGATTGAGGGCTTTGGATTCTCCACTGAGGAGTATAGGATTAGATTCAGGGGGGCTCAAAAATCCTCGAGCCAGACCTGGGTTGACTTTGTAGACTACTCAGTGAAAACACTAGATGGTTGGATTCAAGGCAGTGGTGTAAGTAATTATGATGGGCTGTACAATTTATTTGTGAAGGAACACCTGTTAAGTAATTGTTTCAATGATAAACTGCATCAGCATCTGGTAGACCTAGGACCAATTTCTCCCCAAGAATTGGGAAAGAAGGCGGACCATTGGGTCAAGACAAGGGTGTCCAAGACTTCAACAGGGGGTGACCAAAAGAAAGGGGTCACAAAGACTCCCCAGGGGAAGGGTGATGAGACAACCAAAACTAAAAATAGTAAAGAGTCTTCTACAGGCCCCCAAAAACCTGCACAGGAGGGTGGGCCCAGAGCCTCTTCACAAAACAATGGGTACAAGGGTAAAAACTTTGATCCCAAAAAGGCCTGGTGTCATAGCTGTAAACAGCATGGACACCAAACTGGAGACAAGGCCTGTCCCAAGAAAGGTTCCACTCCAAACTCCCATCCAGGTAACACTGGTATGGCTAGTCTCCAAGTGGGATCAACAGTGTGCCCAGAGCAAATCAGGGTCCACACTGAAGCTACTCTAGTTTCTGAGGGTGGGGTGGATTTAGCCACACTAGCTGTCTGGCCGCCTAACATGCAAAAATACAGACAGCAACTCTTAATTAATGGGACTAGAATAGAGGGCCTGAGGGATACAGGTGCCAGTGTCACCATGGTGACAGAGAAACTGGTTTCCCCTGGCCAATACCTGACTGGAAAAACTTACACAGTCACCAACGCTGACAATCAGAGAAAAGTACATCCCATGGCAATGGTTACTTTAGAATGGGGAGGGGTCAATGGCCTGAAACAGGTGGTGGTCTCCTCAAATATCCCAGTGGACTGTCTGCTTGGAAATGACCTGGAGTCCTCAGCATGGGCTGAGGTAGAACTAAAAACCCATGCAGCAATGCTGGGTATCCCTGAACTGGTGTGTGTGAAAACAAGAGCACAGTGCAAGGCACAGGGTGAACAAGTAGAGCTGGAGTCTGGAAGAATGGCCCAGCCTACCAAGAGAACAGGAAAGTCAGTTGGGAAACCAACTGCAACACAGCAAAAGAAAGGGAACCTCTCTTCTCAGGAAGAAGTTCTGCCCTCTGAGGGAACTGAGCCTTTGGAACTTGAACCTTATCAGGTTGAGCTCTTAGGCCCAGGGGGACCCTCAAGGGAGGAGCTGTGTAAGGGACAAGAAACCTGTCCCTCTCTTGAAGGCCTTAGGCAGCAAGCTGCTGAAGAGTCCAAGGGCAAGAAAAGTGGAACACACAGGGTCTATTGGGAAGATGGACTCCTGTACACTGAGGCCAGAGACCCCACACCTGGTGCCACTAGGAGAGTGGTAGTGCCTCAGCTGTTCAGAGAGTTCATCCTAACCTTGGCCCATGACATTCCCCTTGCTGGACATTTGGGACAAACCAAGACGTGGGAGAGGTTAGTCAACCACTTCTACTGGCCCAATATGTCCAACATGGTCAAGGAGTTTTGCCTCTCCTGCCCCACCTGTCAAGCCAGTGGTAAGACAGGTGGGCACCCAAAGGCCCCCCTCATTCCACTCACTTCCAGTGGTGGGGGTCCCCTTTGAAAGAGTGGGTGTGGACATAGTTGGTCCACTGGAACCTCCCACAGCCTCAGGAAATATGTACATCCTAGTAGTAGTGGATCATGCTACTAGGTATCCTGAAGCTATTCCCCTTAGGTCGACTACTGCCCCTGCAGTAGCCAAGGCCCTCATTGGTATCTTTACCAGAGTGGGTTTCCCTAAGGAGGTGGTGTCTGACAGAGGTACCAACTTCATGTCAGCATACCTGAAACATATGTGGAATGAGTGTGGAGTGACTTATAAATTCACTACACCTTACCATCCACAAACTAATGGCTTAGTTGAGAGATTCAACAAGACATTAAAGGGCATGATCATGGGGCTCCCAGAAAAACTCAAAAGGAGATGGGATGTCCTCTTGCCATGTCTGCTTTTCGCTTACAGAGAGGTGCCACAGAAGGGAGTAGGATTCTCACCCTTTGAACTTCTGTTTGGTCATCCTGTAAGAGGACCACTTGCTCTTGTTAAAGAAGGCTGGGAGAGACCTCTCCATGAGCCTAAACAAGACATAGTGGACTATGTACTTGGCCTTCGCTCTAGAATGGCAGAGTACATGGAAAAGGCAACCAAAAACCTTGAGGCCAGCCAACAGCTCCAGAAGTTTTGGTATGACCAAAAGGCTGCACTGGTTGAGTTCCAACCAGGGCAGAAAGTCTGGGTTCTGGAGCCTGTGGCTCCCAGGGCACTCCAGGACAAATGGAGTGGCCCTTACCCAGTACTAGAAAGGAAGAGTCAGGTCACCTACCTGGTGGACCTGGGCACAAGCAGGAGCCCCAAGAGGGTGATCCATGTGAACCGCCTTAAGCTCTTCCATGACAGGGCTGATGTGAATCTGTTGATGGTAACAGATGAGGATCAGGAGGCAGAGAGTGAACCTCTCCCTGATCTTCTGTCATCAGACCCAAAAGATGGCACAGTAGATGGAGTGATCTACTCAGACACCCTCTCTGGCCAACAGCAAGCTGATTGTAGGAGAGTCCTACAACAGTTTCCTGAACTCTTCTCCTTAACCCCTGGTCAGACACACCTGTGTACCCATGATGTGGACACAGGAGACAGCATGCCTGTCAAGAACAAGATCTTCAGACAATCTGACCATGTTAAGGAAAGCATCAAGGTGGAAGTCCACAAGATGCTGGAATTGGGAGTAATTGAGCGCTCTGACAGCCCCTGGGCTAGCCCAGTGGTCTTAGTCCCCAAACCTCACACCAAAGATGGAAAGAAAGAGATGAGGTTTTGTGTGGACTACAGAGGACTCAATTCTGTCACCAAGACAGATGCTCATCCCATTCCAAGAGCTGATGAGCTCATAGACAAATTAGGTGCTGCCAAATTCTTAAGTACCTTTGACTTGACAGCAGGGTACTGGCAAATAAAAATGGCACCTGGAGCAAAAGAGAAAACAGCATTCTCCACACCTGATGGGCATTATCAGTTCACTGTTATGCCCTTTGGTTTAAAGAATGCCCCTGCCACCTTCCAAAGGTTGGTGAATCAAGTCCTTGCTGGCTTGGAGTCCTTTAGCACAGCTTATCTTGATGATATTGCTGTCTTTAGCTCCACCTGGCAGGATCACCTGGTCCACCTGAAGAAGGTTTTGAAGGCCCTGCAATCTGCAGGCCTCTCTATCAAGGCATCCAAATGCCAGATAGGGCAGGGAACTGTGGTTTACTTGGGACACCTTGTAGGTGGAGGCCAAGTTCAGCCACTCCAACCCAAGATCCAGACTACTCTGGACTGGGTAGCTCCAAAAACCCAGACTCAAGTCAGGGCATTCCTTGGCTTGACTGGGTATTACAGGAGGTTTGTGAAGGGATATGGATCCATTGTGACAGCCCTCACTGAACTCACCTCCAAGAAAATGCCCAAGAAAGTGAACTGGACTGTGGAATGCCAACAGGCCTTTGACACCCTGAAACAAGCAATGTGCTCAGCACCAGTTCTAAAAGCTCCAGATTATTCTAAGCAGTTCATTGTGCAGACTGATGCCTCTGAACATGGGATAGGGGCAGTTTTGTCCCAAACAAATGATGATGGCCTTGACCAGCCTGTTGCTTTCATTAGCAGGAGGTTACTCCCCAGGGAGCAGCGTTGGAGTGCCATTGAGAGGGAGGCCTTTGCTGTGGTTTGGTCCCTGAAGAAGCTGAGACCATACCTCTTTGGGACTCACTTCCTAGTTCAAACTGACCACAGACCTCTCAAATGGCTGATGCAAATGAAAGGTGAAAATCCTAAACTGTTGAGGTGGTCCATCTCCCTACAGGGAATGGACTTTATAATGGAACACAGACCTGGGACTGCCCATGCCAATGCAGATGGCCTTTCCAGGTTCTTCCACTTAGAAAATGAAGACTCTCTTGGGAAAGGTTAGTCTCATCCTCTTTCGTTTGGGGGGGGGTTGTGTAAGGAAATGCCTCCTTGGCATGGTTGCCCCCTGACTTTTTGCCTTTGCTGATGCTATGTTTACAATTGAAAGTGTGCTGAGGACTGCTAACCAGGCCCCAGCACCAGTGTTCTTTCCCTAACCTGTACTTTTGTATCCACAATTGGCAGACCCTGGCATCCAGATAAGTCCCTTGTAACTGGTACTTCTAGTACCAAGGGCCCTGATGCCAAGGAAGGTCTCTAAGGGCTGCAGCATGTCTTATGCCACCCTGGAGACCTCTCACTCAGCACAGACACACTGCTTGCCAGCTTGTGTGTGCTAGTGAGGACAAAACGAGTAAGTCGACATGGCACTCCCCTCAGGGTGCCATGCCAGCCTCTCACTGCCTATGCAGTATAGGTAAGACACCCCTCTAGCAGGCCTTACAGCCCTAAGGCAGGGTGCACTATACCATAGGTGAGGGTACCAGTGCATGAGCATGGTACCCCTACAGTGTCTAAACAAAACCTTAGACATTGTAAGTGCAGGGTAGCCATAAGAGTATATGGTCTGGGAGTCTGTCAAACACGAACTCCACAACACCATAATGGCTACACTGAAAACTGGGAAGTTTGGTATCAAACTTCTCAGCACAATAAATGCACACTGATGCCAGTGTACATTTTATTGTAAAATACACCACAGAGGGCACCTTAGAGGTGCCCCCTGAAACTTAACCGACTGTCTGTGTAGGCTGACTAGTTCCAGCAGCCTGCCACACCAGAGACATGTTGCTGGCCTCATGGGGAGAGTGCCTTTGTCACTCTGAGGCCAGTAACAAAGCCTGCACTGGGTGGAGATGCTAACACCTCCCCCAGGCAGGAGCTGTAACACCTGGCGGTGAGCCTCAAAGGCTCACCCCTTTGTCACAGCCCAGCAGGGCACTCCAGCTTAGTGGAGTTGCCCGCCCCCTCCGGCCACGGCCCCCACTTTTGGCGGCAAGGCTGGAGGGAAGAAAGAAAGCAACAAGGAGGAGTCACTGGCCAGTCAGGACAGCCCCTAAGGTGTCCTGAGCTGAGGTGACTCTGACTTTTAGAAATCCTCCATCTTGCAGATGGAGGATTCCCCCAATAGGGTTAGGATTGTGACCCCCTCCCCTTGGGAGGAGGCACAAAGAGGGTGTACCCACCCTCAGGGCTAGTAGCCTTTGGCTACTAACCCCCCAGACCTAAACACGCCCTTAAATTTAGTATTTAAGGGCTACCCTGAACCCTAGAAAATTAGATTCCTGCAACTACAAGAAGAAGGACTGCCTAGCTGAAAACCCCTGCAGAGGAAGACCAGAAGACGACAACTGCCTTGGCTCCAGAAACTCACCGGCCTGTCTCCTGCCTTCCAAAGATCCTGCTCCAGCGACGCCTTCCAAAGGGACCAGCGACCTCGACATCCTCTGAGGACTGCCCCTGCTTCGAAAAGACAAGAAACTCCCGAGGACAGCGGACCTGCTCCAAGAAAGGCTGCAACTTTGTTTCCAGCAGCCTTGAAAGAACCCTGCAAGCTCCCCGCAAGAAGCGTGAGACTTGCAACACTGCACCCGGCGACCCCGACTCGGATGGTGGAGATCCAACACCTCAGGAGGGACCCCAGGACTACTCTGATACTGTGAGTACCAAAACCTGTCCCCCCTGAGCCCCCACAGCGCCGCCTGCAGAGGGAATCCCGAGGCTTCCCCTGACCGCGACTCTTTTGAATCCTAAGTCCCGACGCCTGGGAGAGACCCTGCACCCGCAGCCCCCAGGACCTGAAGGACCGGACTTTCGCTGGAGAAGTGACCCCCAGGAGTCCCTCTCCCTTGCCCAAGTGGAGGTTTCCCCGAGGAACCCCCCCCTTGCCTGCCTGCAGCGCTGAAGAGATCCGTTGATCTCTCATAGACTAACACTACAAACCCGACGCTTGTTTCTACACTGCACCCGGCCGCCCCCGCGCTGCTGAGGGTGAAATTCCTGTGTGGGCTTGTGTCCCTCCCGGTGCCCTACAAAACCCCCCTGGTCTGCCCTCCGAAGACGCGGGTACTTACCTGCTGGCAGACTGGAACCGGGGCACCCCCTTCTCCATTGAAGCCTATGTGTTTTGGGCACCACTTTGAACTCTGCACCTGACCGGCCCTGAGCTGCTGGTGTGGTGACTTTGGGGTTGCTCTGAACCCCCAACGGTGGGCTACTTTGGACCAAGAACTAAGCCCTGTAAGTGTCCTACTTACCTGGTTAACCTAACAAATACTTACCTCCCCTAGGAACTGTGAAAATTGCACTGTGTCCACTTTTAAAACAGCTATTTGTCAATAACTTGAAAAGTATACATGCAATTTTTATGATTTAAAGTTCCTAAAGTACTTACCTGCAATACCTTTCGAATGAGATATTACATGTAGAATTTGAACCTGTGGTTCTTAAAATAAACTAAGAAAATATATTTTTCTATACAAAAACCTATTGGCTGGATTTGTCTCTGAGTGTGTGTACCTCATTTATTGTCTATGTGTATGTACAACAAATGCTTAACACTACTCCTTGGATAAGCCTACTGCTCGACCACACTACCACAAAATAGAGCATTAGTATTATCTATTTTTACCACTATTTTACCTCTAAGGGGAACCCTTGGACTCTGTGCATGCTATTCCTTACTTTGAAATAGCACATACAGAGCCAACTTCCTACAACTTTGTACTAGCATTAAGAATTATGTATTAGGGTTATTGCTAAATTAATCACTAGGCCTTAGTTAGCAAGGGTCTGGGCCTAGCTGCCTGGTCTCATATTAATTGTGTTTTTCTAACGTGCAATGTGCTGCTTTCCTGAAGGACACGATGCTGTACTTTTCCAGAAGCTAGAGAGATGTGAGTATAGCTGTAGTAAATTCTTTCTCATGACACCCGACTTGCTCAAGGAGACATTCTTGCCGAATGCAACAGTGTAATTCGCAACAGGTGCAAGGTCGCCTGGACTAGGAGAAGACAATGGAACTACTGACAGGAGCGACAAGTGTAACTTTTCTTACCTGACATTCCACCCGATGAAGATGTCAATCACAGGAGCCAATCAACTGCATGAGAACTGTGTTAGGTGAATATTCTAGTAAGGTGTGTGAAGAACTATTGGACAGAGATAATGATGCACCAAATATTGCCCAATGGGAAATTAGAGACTTGTTCGACAGTTTTGATATAACGGCTTGACCCGAGGAGAAATCAGCCATTATCGAGCCATTCTTAGCCATTACTTTGCCACTCTTGAAGCCATTCTTCATTATCCCTTTTCATTCTGAGAGTCTTTGGTGGTCATTACAACATTGGCGGTAAAAGCCGCTTACCGCCGTGCAGAAGACCGCCAACACACCGCCACGGCCGCGGAATTCCACCACGGCCATTATGACCCACAGTTCGGAATCCGCCAAAATCTAGACACCCACACAAGTCCGCCACACCAAAGGTCAGTGTTAAACTGGCGATAAGAAATCCTCCACCGTCATGCCAACAGGAATACACCCACATTATCACGACCCACGAATCCACGCAGCGGTCTTTCAACTGCGGTATTCCATTGGCGGTACACACCGCTGCGCTCAAAATACACACACATTTACAAAACACATCCACATTTGACAATTCCAAATACACACACCTGATACACATACACATACACACACCACTCCCACACACCCAATACAATATAAAACACACACCCACATTACCCACAAACCCCTACGACAAAAACAGCGACAGAAGGCCGGAGAGAGACACCACCATCTACAAACGAGCATCCACAGGCACTCAACACCATCACCCACATAACATCCAGGCACCTCACACAACACACCACTAAATATCACCCCACACATCACAACACACAACACCCCACACATCACCCACACCAACCCATGGCACCGCAAAGACACCCAAGGTTCTCTGAGGAGGGGCTCAGGGTCATGGTGGAGGAAATCATCCGGGCAGAGCCACAGCTATTTGGATCACAGGTGCAGCACACCTTCATAGCTAGGAAGATGGAGCTATGGCAAAGAATCGTGGACAGGGCCAACGCAGTGGGACAGCATCCAAGAACTAGGGATGACATCAGGAAGAGGTGGAATGACCTACGGGGGAACGTACGTTCCGTGGTCTCAAGACACCACATCTCGGTACAGAGGACTGGCGGCGGACCCCCACCTCCTCCCCCACAACTAACAACACGGGAGGAGCAGGTCTTGGCTATTCTGCATCCTGAGGGCCTCGCAGGAGTAGCTGGAGGAATGGACTCTGGTAAGTCAAATCTTTACTACTATATCCCCCACCCTACCTGCATGCCATCACATACCCCCACCCTCGCCCTCACCCCATCACTCCTACTCCTCACACATGTCCCAATATCACAACCCACCCATTCCACACCCAAGCCTTGCATGCAACACCAAAGCATGGACACCCATCACCAAAGCATGGTCACTGCACATAGCCATACACCCCCCTAAACCACCATCACACAAGGTCCCACACAAGAATGCAAGCACTGGGGTACACGGTCACCCACCCATTGCACACCATGGCACACACAGATGCAATAATTATGCCTTTAACCCCCTGCAGAACCCCTACCCAACGTCACCGGACAGGAGGATCCAGACATGTCCACTCCACCTTCAGAAGAGGCCCACAGAGATGACAGCAGCTCTGTCCAACTGGATCAAGACGACCAGCCCGGCCCATCTCGGACCTCGGGACAGTCGGTTCCCCTCACACTGGCACAAGCCACTACAGGGCTTCCCCCCTCTGGAAACACCAGCACAGCACCCACCCAGCGGGCCCATACCTCTGTCCCCTGGACACGTCAATCAGCAGTGTGTCCACAACTACAGGGAACCCAGGCTAACCCACCACCCCAACAACAACAGGGACCTGGGGGCAGTGGTAGTGGGCACACGGTTCAGGGTGCAGAGGCACAGGAACAAAGGGGAACTGGGAAGGCTGCTGTGAGACAGGGGGAGGACAGGCCCAGGGAACCCACTTTCCACGAGGCCCTCTCTAACATCATGGGAGCCTACCACTATTCCCAGGAGACGATGGCAACAGTACTGGCCAAGTTTCAGGAGACCCAGCGGCTGCAGGAGGAACAGTATTTGGGCTTCAGGGAGGAACTCAACTCCATCAATTCCACCCTGGGCACCATTGTAGGGGTGCTGAAGGAACTCGTCAACACCAGGAGGGACACTGTGGCACAACAAGGGGCCCCTGACACTAGCCTTGATGATGAAGTGCCCACCACCTCCGCCGGCGCTAGTGGACAGGAGGCACCGCCACAGGGCCACCACACCAGCACCCCACCCCCTGCAGAGGGAGAACCACTGCGCAAACGGTCCCTGAGATCCAGGACAAAGACAGAACGATGCCAAGACCCCCGCCGAGAAATGAGCCCACCCTGATTGTCATCTATTTGTCCCACCTTGTCACCCTGTCCATACTTAAACTGCCCAGGCTCCACTTCCTATGCCCCTTTGGACAATGCACCTGTGAGACTAATAGACTGGACTCTGCCATGGACATTCCTCCACCATCACCCCTTACCATTTTACAACCCCCTCCAATATTGAGCACTTAAATAAACAAACACCCTTACAGCACAAAACAATCTGGAGTCTGTCTGTGATTTCGAAATAGTGTATTAGCAATTACAGTGGCAAAATGCTCTTTCAAATCTAATGTCAACACACCTTTGTCACACAGCTCTAGTCCATGAGGAAACAAAGCCGATGTTACACAGTGGGACCCACATCTGTGAAATCATAAGGGAAAGTGACAACTCAGTGACCATACAATGGGTGAAAATGACAGACAGTAGAGAGGTAGTAGATTTAAATTAGATGTAGCAGGCAGGTTTGTCTTCTTACCTGTGTCTCAATGGATGTATTGCAGGATCACGGTGTGTTCCTGTTGTCTAAGTCCTCTTCTTCTGCTTTATCGTCTTCACTGTCCAGAGGCTCCACAGCTGCCACAGCACTTCCATTTGGACCATCCTCCTGCAGAAAAGGCACCTGTCGTCGCAAAGCCAAGTTGTGAAGCATACAGCAGGCCACGATGATCTGGCATACCTTCTTTGGTGAGTAGAATAGGGAACCACCAGTCATATGGAGGCACTGGAACCTGGCCTTCAGGAGGCCGAAGGTCTTCTCTATAATCCTCCTAGTTCGCCCATGGGCCTCATTGTAGTGTTCCTCTGCCCTTGTCCTGGGATTCCTCACTGGGGTCAGTAGCCATGATAAGTTGGGGTAACCAGAGTCACCTGCAAATGGTGAGGGACAACTGTTAGACACACACTAACTCATAGGGACATCCACAGACCCAGACAACTATTCCTACTGATTTGGGTCCATGTGCTCACCTAATAGCTACACCCGGTGCCTCTGGAGTTGCCCCATCACTTAAAGGATGCTGCTATTCTGCAGGATGTGAGCGTCATGCACTGAGCCAGGAAATATTACATTAACATGGGAGATGTACTGGTCTGCCAAACACACCATCTGCACATTCATGGAATGGTAACCCTTCCAGTT
This sequence comes from Pleurodeles waltl, assembly GCF_031143425.1. Taxonomy (NCBI): domain Eukaryota; kingdom Metazoa; phylum Chordata; class Amphibia; order Caudata; family Salamandridae; genus Pleurodeles; species Pleurodeles waltl. The sequence goes on along the minus strand of NC_090436.1, from coordinate 693,931,483 downwards.
TCTGTACACCTGTTCACTCCTGCGGGGGGACCAAGGCCACATGTGTCCCATCAATGGCACCTATGCTGTTGGAGATATGTCCCAGGGCATAGAAATCACCTTTCACTGTAGGCAAATCCTCCACCTGAAGGAAAACGATGTACGTCCACGTGTGTTTCACGTTGGAAAACATAGGCTGGGACATCCCTGATGCTATGGCCACTGTGGTTTGAAAAGACCCACTTGCTAGGAAATGGAGTACTGACAGCACCTGCACTTGAGGGGAGATACCTGTGGGATGGCGGATAGCTGACATAAGGTCTGGCTCCAACTGGGCACACAGTTCCTGGATTGTGGCACAATCAAGCCTGTAGGTGATGATCACATGTCGCTCCTTCATTGTCGACAGGTCCACCAGCGGTCTGTACACTGGAGGATTCCCCCATCTCCTCACATGCCCCAGCGGACGGTGCCTATGGAGGAGAACAGCGAGCAGAGAGTCAACCAACTCTGAGGTACGTAAACACAGCTTACTCTGAAAATATTCAGAAATCTAATTTTGCCTGTAATAGTGTTGCAGCAAGGCCTAGGTATGTGTGACGCAGTCAAAAATAAAGCCATGTGGGCCCCTTAAATGGCAGCTGCCTGACCTGTAAGGTGGGACAAGGGGATATGAGGTAACTGCGCTGGCGTTGTACACCGTCGCGGTACGCGGCCGAAGACCGCGGCGCAATTCTGCATTGGTTAACATTGGACCCTATGGGTCCGAGGAGCCAATGACAATGTACGCCGGCGGTGACGGTACGCACCGCCACGGACGTGACTGCCATTTTCTCTCTGTTCAATCACTCGATACCTGATCTTCGACAGGAGAGTGCCTACACTGCAAGTGCTGCTGTGACCTCAGTCTGGCAGAGACAATGGCTCGTGTGTCTGGGGAAAGGACCTCTGCCTTCAGCACAGAGGAGTTGGAGAAACTCGTGGATGGGGTCCTCCCCCAGTACACGCTACTCTACGGTCCTCCAGACAAACACTGTGAGCATGCTGTATGGGCAATGCCTGTGTGGAATGGGGTGGATGAAAGATAGGGGGGGTGAGAATGAGGCGTGCATGAAACGACGGTGAGTGCATGTGCGTCATGGCAAGGGTAAGGATGCGGGCCAATGATTGTGATGGTGCAGTTGGTAATTACTACTCTTTTTCCCCTGGACAATTCCTGTAGGTCAGCACCCACCAGAAGAAGGACATCTGGCGTGCCATCGCCAGGGAAGTCCGGACCCTGGGGTCTACCACAGACGGAGCACCCACTGCCGGAAAAGATGGAAGGATATTCACCGCTGGAGCAAGAAGACGGCGGAGGCCCAGCTGGGGATGGCCCCCCAACGTGGGAGGGGTGCCCGTCGCACCATGACCCCCCTGATGTTCAGGATCCTGTCGGTGGTGTACCCGGAGTTGGATGGGCACTTGAGGGCATCACAGCAGCCACAAGGGGGTGAGTGCACTCTCATTCGGCTGACTCAGCGCGCATTGTAGGTGTCTGGGTGGGGGAGGTGGGCTGTGGGTTCCCTTAGGCCAACTACACCTAGTCAGGCTCCTGTGACATCCATGTGTGCAGAAATCGGCCATAGCCTTGTAAGCCATGTCCCAGGGATTGAATAGTGGACCCCAAGTGAGCGGCATAGTGCAGGGGGCTTCTGTGGCTGTCGTGTCCGCCAATGGTAGCGGTATTGCATGCACTCAACATGTCTTTCTTCTGTCTCCCCCCCCCCACTATTTGTGGTCTCCCTGTTCTTGTGTGCATTAGCATCATCAGGCGGAGGAGAAGTGGCACCAGAGCAGGAGGAAGCATCCCACATGGCCCTGGAGGGTGAGACTATGGACTCCGAATTCACCAGTGGGACGGAGGGCAAGGTGAGCTCCACGGCGGGAACAGGAGCTGACACCAACGAGATGGACTCCTCCTCTAATGGGAGCTCCCTTGCGGTGGCGGCACCATCTGTGCCCCCCGCATCTACAGGTACAGCCGCCACCCCCACTACCAGCACTGCCCTCCCAGGAGCCCCTCAGCTATTGCCACGTGCCCGCTCACCCAGGAGGGTGGGCATCACCTTCGTCCCAAGCACCTCAGCCCCTGCCCCAGTCACCCCTGCTGCCCTCCGTGAGGAGGCCATTGACCTCCTCAGGTCCCTCACTGTTGGGCAGTCTACCATTTTGAATGCCATCCAGAGTGTAGAGAGGCAGTTGCAACAAACCAATGCATTCCTGGAGGGCATTCACTCTGGTCAGGCAGCCCGTCAACAAGCTTTTCAGACTCTGGACTCAGCACTGATGGCAGCCATTGGCCCTGTCTCTAGCCTACCCCCTCCAACTTCCTCCACCCAGACCCACACCCCTGTACCTCAGCCTATCCCAAGCACACCATCAGACCAGCATGCACACACCTCAACACACAAGGGAAGCTCTGGCAAACATAAGCACCACACATCCCACAGGCACTCACACAAGCATCACACACATGCAGACACACCAACATCCACTGCCTCCACTGTGTCCCTCTCCTCCTCGTCTCCCTCCTCCCTCCCTGTTTCGCCTCCACTCACACCTGCATGCACTACATCCTTAGCCACTACCTCCATCACCAGCACACACACCTCCACAACCCGCTGAGGTGCAGTCACCACCCCCACTACCATTCACACATTCCCTGTGTCCTCTCCCAGTGTGTCTGTGGGGCCACCTCCCAAGGTACACAAATGCAGCCACAAACCCACCCAACAGCCATCCACCTCATGACAGCATCCAGCCCATGCACCTTCACCCAAAGTCACCAAACGTACACCTCCTACAACCACTACCTCTTCTCCAGTCCCAAACCCCCTCCATCTACCCGTCCCAGTGTTCCTAAGAAAATTTTCCTGTCCAACCTTGACCTCTTTCCCTCACCTCCCCCACCCTTTTAGTCTCCTAGGGCCCGACTCTCCAGGTCCCAACCTAGCACCTCAGCCACAACATCGGCGGGACCAGTGGTGCCAGTAGTCACCGGATTATGGAGTGCACCAGGCAGCAGGGCAGCCAGTGTGGCAAGGAGCCAGAGCACGGACAGTCCCCCACCTGTCAAGCATCAAAAGTTGGCCAGTGCCTGGCGGGAGAGGTGAAAAAAATCAGCCACCAAAGCCGCTCCCAGGGGTCCAGTTGGGAGTGTGGAGACAGCTGCGGCACCATCCAAGGTGGGGAAGGGGCACAGTAAAACCGGCAAGTCGGGGAAGATCAGCAAGGCGGACAAGACCGCCAGCAGCCCCGCTGCCACAGACAGGACCTCCACCAGCAGCCACACTGCCCAGGAGAAGACCTCCAGCAGCAGCCCCACTGCTCAGGAGGTGACCGCCAGCAGCCCCGCTGCCACAGAGAGGACTGCCAGCAGCAGCCACACTGCCCAGGAGAAGACCGCCAGCAGCAGCAGCCCTGCTGCCCAGGAGGCGACCGCCAGCAGCCACACTGCCACAGACAGGACCGCCAGCAACAGCCACACTACCCAGGAGAAGACCGCCAGCAGCAGCCCCGCTGCCGAGGAGGTGACCGCCAGAAGCCCCGCTGCCACAGACAGGACTGCCAGCAGCAGCCACACTGCCCAGGAGAAGACTGCCAGCAGCAGCCCGCTGCCCAGGAGGCAACCGCCAGCAGCAGCCCCGCTGCCCAGGAGGTGATCGCCAGCAGCCCCGCAGGCCAGGACAAGACCGCCACCAGCTGAACTGCTGCCAAGGACACAGCTGCCACCAGCCCCGCAGGCCAGGACAAGACCGCCACCAGCTGAACTGCTGCCAAGGACACCGCTGCCACCAGCACAACTGCCAAGGACACCTCCACCACTAGCACCACTGAACAGGACAAGATCGCCATAAGCACCGCTGCCAAGGACACCGCTGCCACCAGCACCGCTGAACAGGACAAGACCACCACAAGCACCGCTGCCAAGGACACCGCCACCACCAGCACCGCTGAACAGGACAAGACTGCCACAAGCACCGCTGAACAGGACACCACCGCCACCAGCACTGCAGGCCAATGAGCGCCAAAAGCTCTCACGCTACTGAGACAGCCACGAGCAGGATGAAGCACTCTGGGCACAAAGCCCCCTCCGGAACCAGTGGAGATTTACATCCACTACCTCTGTCCTTGGCAGGATGAAGCACTCTGGGCACAAATCCCCCTCCAGAACCAGTGGAGATTTACATCCACTACCTCTGTCCTTGGCAGGATGAAGCACTCTGGGCCAAGAGCATCCACTACCTCTGTCCTTGGCAGGATGAAGCACTCTGGGCACAAAGCCCCCTCCAGAACCAGTGGAGATTTACATCCACTACCTCTGTCCTTGGCAGGATGAAGCACTCTGGGCACAAAGCCCCCTCCAGAACCAGTGGAGATTTACATCCACTACCTCTGTCCTTGGCAGGATGAAGCACTCTGGGCACCATGCCCCCTCCAGAACCAGTGGAGACTGTTATCCACTTGAGAGACTGTGGCTTTACACTCCCCAGGATTGAACAGTGGGCAAACCACCCACTGTAGAGACTTGTGAGACTGTGGCTTTGCATTCCCCAGGATTTAACAGTGGGCAAACCACCCACTATAGAGACTTGCGAGACTGTGGCTTTGCACTCCCCAGGATGCAGCAGTGGGCAACCCACCCACTATAGAGACTTGTGAGACTGTGGCTTTGCACTCCCCATGATTGAACAGTAGGCAAACCACCCACTGTAGAGACTTGTGAGACTGTGGCTTTGCACTCCCCAGGATTAACCAGTGGGCAACCCACCCACTGTAGAGACTTGTGAGACTGTGGCTTTGCACTCCCCAGGATGCAGCAGTGGGCATGGAGCCCCCTCGTGGATCTGGCGTTGTGCACTCAACCGGCTGAGGTGCCCCCCCCCTTCCCTCTGAGGTGCCTGTTTTATTTCCAAAGTATGCCCCTGCAGTGTTCTCTCCGTCTTGTTCGGGTATTGAGTGTGGGCCTCGGCCATACCTTTTGGGCCCAGTGATCCACGGACTATGATGGTGGAATCCCTTGGACTTGGGTTCTTGGTGTATATAATTGTATATAGTGTATAAATGTATATATTTGTAAATATTTTTTTTGTAGGTAATTGAATATATCACAATTATTCGACTCATTTCCTTTTGTCCTTGCATTCTTCCAGGGGGTGTAACTGTTATGTGTCAATATGTATTAGCGTGTGTGTTGTAGTGGGTGAGGGTGGGGGTGTTGAGTGTGTGTGTCACTGTTTTTCCCTCCCCTGTGTCGTAGGTGCAGTGCTCACCGTTGTCTTCGCCGCCGGCGTTCGTTCTCCTGGTAGAGAAGCAGGAAGATAAAGGCTGGCAGAATCTGGAGCTCCGGTTCCATGGCGTCCTGATTCCTCGTGGGGTGTGTAGAGGTGAGCATTTTCCCTTCGAAGTCCTGTTTCTGCCATGTTTTTGTTCGCGGTGAATCCACCCCAGAAAAGGTGGCGGATTGGTGGGTTGTAATAGTGTGGGCGGTACATTGTCCTCTGCCTGTCTGTTGGCGGTTACCACCGCGGTGTTTGTTTGTACCGCCGTGGCGGTCGGATTGTTAAAGTGGCTGTCTATGTTGGCGGTTTCAGCCACTGTCGTAATTCCATTTTTTTTACCGCCTGCCTGTTGGCGGTTTTAGTGCCGTTTTAACACCGACCCCAGGGTTGTAATGATCCCCTTTGTCCTTAGCTGCCTGATACTTTAAACCATCCTCATCCTACCCCCTTGCCTGTTATGCACTTCTCCTCCTTATGAGGGAAGAGCCTTTCCTTGCTATGCCCTACTGAGACTTACCTGTTTTATCCTGGCTGATGGCGAATTGACTGATGTCCTGAGGACAAAGACTGACGCTGTTTGCTGACTCATTCGGATGGGTAACTATCTGATGAAATTTTAATTGTCTGTATGCCTTTTCTTTCTAGGTACCAACTGCTCTTTTGATAGAGACCATAGTTAGATGTTTTCCAAATTCATGTTGCCAAATTGTTTTGCATGAAGCCCAACATGCTGATGCTAATTCGAGGTTAGTTAAGGAGTTCACTAATATCGAATGGAAATGGACAAATGACTGAATTCTTGCTTTGTTGAGTAATGTACTAATGATACTCTGCTCAAGTTGATTCATGTTAACGTTGTGCTTTCTTCTAATGTTTATGATCTATGCTTTGATAAAGTTTTGCTCCAGTTCCAAAGTTATAGTGGTTTTGATGTGCTTGTTATTGTTGAAACTAATAAACATGATATTAGATTGTAAATGATAGGGAATAAATATCCTAACTCATAATTAGCTTGGTGTGGTTATTCATGACTGCAAGGTCATGGTGTGTTTGATTCTTATTAAATGTTATTGGTTAACTGGATTGATTAGTTATTGTGAATATTGAGGAGGTTGTTGCTCTATTGATTGCAATGCTAAACGGATACCTCATTCTGGGAAGTCCCCAGACGTGGTCAAAAGGTTTTTTGGCCTAGACGTGTCTCCTTGTAAGTTTACTTATCAAGATTCTGACGCGTTATCACTACTCACACTGGAAAGTGGGAATCTTGAGAAATCCAGAAGGATTGAGGGGTCACCTCTAATTCTGCATGTATTTCTGACTGCTTTCCTTTATTCTCAATCCGGTCAGTGTAAGTCCTGGAAATCTTTGGAATGTTGGACCTAAACCACCCTCCGACTAACAATCAGTAGGCATGCAGTTTTATTGTTTAGGGTTAGTTTTGCAGTGTGTCTTGCACATTGTTTATGAAATATGTTTATTCTCCACAAGGATTCATTATTTTTGCTAAAGGATGGAATCACGTGAAATAAATCATATTTAAAGGTTGATAAGAACGCCGCTGTCTGTCAGCTCTTTCAAATATTTTAAGGAGAACTTTAAACTATGTGGTAATTTTATGCTCCTCGCAATAATTACTTCACTGTTAACTGATCTGCAGTGTACAAACTGAGTAGTCTATGAGGAGTTTAGAGCATGCTCTTAAATTGAATGTATGTTCAGTCTTAGTGTCTTGGAATCGAATGTGATGGAATTGTGCCAAGGTTGCTGGCAGAATAATCACAGCAGCGATCAGCACCTCTCTGCCTTGCCTTTGATGCATGGGGTCAGTGAGTTAGTACAAAAGAGAATTAATCCGCCTTGCTAGCGCACCAAACAGCCTTTAATTCATACCGAATGAAGGGCTTGGAGGGACTCTCCAGAAAGAATCATTCTCCCTCTTCCAAAAACCAAGAACTTCACGAAATGAATATTCAGCGAAAAAGCATCGCTTCCTTGTCAGCTCTAATTGCTGGTTTTACCTTATTAGTAGAAGCTTTTCTGTAGCCGAGCCTGACATACATTTGTTTGCACACTGTTATTAGTCAGGACTTGGTGAAGTCGTGTAATTAACACCTCCGCATTATCTCATGCAGTGAAAGCAACGAAAGAAACGGATGACTCACTTTGCTTCAGCTTTCCTCTTGTTTTCTGATATAGAAACACTTAACTGCAAGTGTAAGCTCTTCAGAGAGCCATATGGAGACAACACAAACCACAGCAGCGTCCGCAGAAAGTCGTCCAAAATACTTCATTGGTATGTGAGCAGAGGATTGATGAAAACTTTGGCTTTGACTGAATTCTGCCCATACAAAAATAAATTTAAAAAACATGCACCAACTAACATCGATATTTGTAATCCAGGCATGGTTCCGTGGCCGCAGGCATCAAAGAATCCCAAATGACACGTGTAGAAATAGTTTTACATTTCTACTGCCGGCAATGAGCATACGATACCGTATCAAGGTGAACAAAGGTATTAAGTATATTGATCTCGGCAGAAATGTTAAAATATTTGCCCAGGTCTAGAACAGAGTGACGTGATGAGTTGGAGTCCTCTGATAAATTTAAGGATGGAGTAAATGGGAGTCAGGGGGAACAGAGGGGTGCAGTAATTAGGACAGAGGCGAAGATTGGTCAGCAGCATTGGGATGAGTGAGTATCAGATTTCCCTAAAATCACGCTGGTATATCTTGTTAAAAACACATCATATGAGAAGCAGGACACGAAGTGGGGTAGATTTGTTAGGGGAACTTAAAGCACAATATTTTTCAAGCTAATCAACATTGTGCGTGTCAGTGTGGGCATGTAAACATCCCACGTGAAATCCGACAGACACTTCACTATACCCGTCTAAATGCGCTTGTGTCCAATTATTTACTACTGAACAAATGCTTTTCTGGGTTGTAACACTGCAAACTCACCCCTCGCCTCAAGCTACACCCCATACATTTGGAAGATGTACCAGAATGAGGAGTTAAGGAATTCCGGCCATCTGTTTAGGTGTAACTATTCTGGAAATGACAGGGGCTGATAGGTGAATAAGAATTTGTGTTAAATCAATTCTGAGATGTGGAAGTTATCCCTCGGGCACGCCGCGGCATGGAGCACTCTCTTTAATTACTCAAGTGAGGGTTTGGATCGGTGGCAAGTAGGTTACTGCCTCATTGAGATGGACTCTCGTGAGTGCTTGAACACAGGTTCTGAAGTCTGATGCCTTGAGAATTACCTTTGCTTTCCGGAGCAGGGAGAGATAATCCCAGGATATTGTCGCCATCACTGCTAAAATAATAAGCCTATCTACCAATTATTTTAATAATAATTCTTCAGTAAAAATGTAAAGTAATATCCTTCCGTACTTACAGAACAGTCCTGGCCGAACTCTTTATTCTACTGATGTGAACGAAACCTGTAGTTTAAGATTGCTTCTGGTTGTCAATTCGCATCTGTCTGTAAATGTTTGTAAGAAATCTCTTTTCTCACGTAGCACAGTCAAAGTGTGGGAGGTTTAGCAGCTTTCTGCTAGAATGCCTACATTAGCCTGGTTTACGTGCTCTGACCTTTCAGCTCGCAGGCCGACCTAAGGTAACAAGGCGTCCAGTCATTAATTCTTTACTGGAGTGCTGGGATGTGCATCGATGGCCCACATAATGTGCATGACCTCTTAAAACAATCGTAGGTGTAAAATGGTCAAGATACACTGAATAGATGTGTACAAAACAATTATGCACAAAGTGTCGTTTCTGTTTAAAAACACACATTCTTTGCCATAATTGTGTTGATTAGCAAAAATATTGCGAGGGAAACCATTGTTAAGAGAAACTTTGTTAAGCAGAAAACCGATCTGCAGACAGGCCATAAGAAAACATTTTAGATTTTCATTTTTAACACAAGGAGGTTTTGAAAATAGTACATACAGTGATCACCAAAGTCTTTTAGAACCATGACCCACTTTTTAGCATGGTAAAGTTTTGTGACCAACCTAGCTTTAATGGACATGAGACAGTCTATTTTTTAATGTAAGAAAGCATTGAAATGCATTGAAATGGCCACTAAGGTTGCATAGATACACTGTTTTACTGATAAAACTATATTGGACACAAATTATACTGTGTGGAAAGCAGGTTTCAGTGAATATTTATAATTTGTGTATCACCAAGTAAAAGTATTTTGATTTGTTTTGATACTATTAAAATCTTTGTTTTCGTCACACTTCAGAATTACAAAAAAAACTGCTTCACATTTGATTTCCGAACTGCTGAATGTGTGTGTTATAGGGATTTACTTTTTCTTGTGTGTTACACAAAATTATATCCTACAGCCTTACTTTTCACACTCTCTCTACCCCTGTGGGCTTGTCACCTAATTCACTTAGCTTTTCTGTCTCTGACTGAAAAGTGAGAGGAGTTTGTAAATACCAACCCCTGTGTTAAAATATATAGGAAGCAATTTATCAGAAGACACAGCCTGACATTTGACCTCTATCACTGAAGTGCAGCAAATGTGACAAGATAAAAACAGAATTTAAGGTCATCTTTATTTGCTTGGGCTTTCAGGACCCACCAAAAATCAGCTTACGATCTCCTCTGTTTGGGGAACAGTCTTAGGAGATTGTGTCCTGCTCAGTAGGGGGATACGAAGCCTATAGGGAGTCATTGTCGGGCTAATATCTTGCAATTTTGGATGGAGTCCGGTAACCATATATTTGATTAATTTACTTGTTTTGTGGCCTCTCCACTATGCTTTGGTCATTTTTATTGAGATCATTGTGTTAATGGGCCACTGTCTGTGAGGTCAACACAGGCTACATGATCTTAGTAAAATGTTTTTGTTATCTTTAGAACAAGGAGCCACCTCCTTGATGATATATGTATTTGTTTGCAGTGTTTTTATAGCATGAGCATGGCCCAAGGGCATTACAATGCTTTAAAAAGAATGAGAGTGTGGATTAGGCAATCAAACAAAATTAACTGTAAGCAATAGAGTTATACAGTGACGAAGAAGGAATGGAGATTTGGGGTGGAGTGTAGAGAAGTCATTTACAAATGTGTCTTTGGAGAAAGAGGGTTTTAAGCTCCTTTGCCAAAGTAGCCAGGCATGGGGTTGTGCATAGAGATGGAGAAATGAGTTCCAGACCCTTACGGGCACTGCCAGAGAAGGACTGCCTCCGAAACCGCTCTTGTTCGAAAATGTGAGATTCAAGAAGGAGGAATTCTGCACTCTTCAGCCCACATAGGGCAACAGATATTTTCATATTCATAGTCGGGTAGGTGAGTTTAGAGTTGTTTAGGGCTCTGTGAATGATGCAAGCAGCCTTAAAAGAAGGACAGGAGAGATGAGGCTGAATAGCTTCTATCTCAAAGCAAAGCGGGCAGCAGCATGAAGAATAGCTATGAGGGAATCTAGGTGAACTTCAAGGAGGCCAGAGAGAAAGGAGCTACCATAATCAAATCTGGAGATAATTAGCTCCTTTACCATACTCTTCAAATCCTAGTCATGGATGAAGTACATTATACACCAAGGGCCTGATTTATGAAACGTTTGCACTGTCTTTGCGTAATTTTTTTATGCAAAAGCGGTGCAATCTCAAAAAGCATAATTATATTTGGTAAGCTTGCGCAGCTTTTGCGTAAAAAAATGACACAAAGACAGCGCAAACTTTTCATAAAGCAGGCCCCGAATTTGGCTTTAAATTGCCAATTAGCCTGAATTAGCTGGACACCAGGAAGCATTTTACATTGCAAAATCAGGGGTAGGGCAGCTCACCCAGGAAATGAGCCTTGTTCTCACCCGAAAATAGATACAATAGTCTTTCTGCCTTAGGGGGGCAGATTGGGGGATTACCCTCAATCTTCCCCCTTTGGGAGATAGAAATCTCAATAGACACTAGGGATAAAATACCCCTCCCCACAAAAAAACGGGATGGGGCAGCCCACCCAGATATCGCCACATGGTTCCTACCAGGATAGATAACCTAGTCTTTCTGTCCCATAGGGCCAGTTTGGGTGTTTACTCTCAATCTCCCTGGGGGTGTGGGGGGGACACCACTATAAACCATGGAAAAAGTACGCTAAAAATAAAGAAGGCATGTGGGACAGCCTACCAAAGCATTACACCATAATTCCACCCCAGAAAAGGCACATAAGCCTCCCTGTCTCCCGAAGGATAGAAAGCCCACTAGACACCAAAGAAAAAAATAGGTTGAAAAAATTAGGGGTGCGAGTGGTCCACTTTGTAGGAGTGTTCCACCCATTCTTCATCATGGAGAGCAATTTTATCAGGAGAAATGTGGGCATGAAAGTGGTAGGAATTTTGTGGCTCACACAGATTCTGGACCGTTGTTTCACAGAAAACAAATGTTTGAAGCGTAAAGTTTGAGACTTGCATGGCATTTTCGGTAAGAAAGGTTAGCGTGATCCACCCAAGTCACACAATCCTGGTCTCCCCTAGCAGTCTAGTTTTCAGAAATGTCTGGGTTTAGTAGGCTTCCCCAGGTAGTGCTGAGCTCCGGCCCAAAATCCACAGCTACCCACATTGCATACAATTGGTTATATTTCTTACAGAAAATGTGATGTTTCCACAGTGAGTTTTCGGGCTTTTTGTGCCATGGGCACTAGGCCCAGCCACACAGGTGGAGCATGTTTTTTAGGTGAGAAGTGAGAAAACACAGAGAACTAGAATATTTGGTAGTACCCTTTAAATTTCCCTCAATTGTTGGATTCCAAATCATAAGCCAGTGTGAAAGAAAGAACACATTTTGCAAAATGCCCTTGAAATCACAAGGGGTAACCCCAGATTTAGAGATGTACAAATTAGCACTACTCCTCCACTGTTCATCTTGCACACATTTTAAAAGGGCATAGGTATCCTTCATACTCATTTTTCATTAACTAAATATTACAATAAGAATTGGTTCATGGTAAGTACACAATGAAAAATCATTATAAGCTGCAGCTTAATTATTGCCAGAGTTGCATGTTTTAGACAACTAGCAAACACTATGTATCCTTGCAGCCAGGAGGCTCAAACTGATGTGATAGTATATTACTTTTGTAAATTGCCCATCAGGGCAAAAAACACAGATCAAAACACTGTTACCGATTGCTATTTTTTGCTACTTAGCTTCATCATTTTTAATGTAATCATTTGTTTCTTTGGCAAAATCATGAGAAGTTTAAGGAAATGACCCCTGGTTGAATTCCACCACAGATTGCAAACAGGTTGAAACCACAAACAATAGGAAAAATGAACTTCCACATAAAATGCAGCTGTAGTAAAAAAGGGATTTTTTACAACTCCACTTGTTCTTGAAAGCTGAGAAGATGATGATCTTAGCACAGCAAATTCTTTAAAAAAAACCTTTGCTATTTTTGGCTATTTCCATGTTTCTTTCTAAGGGAATCTCCTAACTTTAGGTGCCTTTAGAATCCCCAGGATGTGAGACAAAAAAGACACACATATGTCCCAAATACCCTATCTGAAAAAAGTTATGAAGGATTAATCATGAAGATTCTCAATATCAAAAAATGACTTTGTATTCTAGGGAGTAAAGGCTCAGTAGCCAAATGGTTAAGTTAACATTTAATGTAAGTTCTGAAATAAGTTATAGTGTCTAAAGGTCCTGGCTAAATAGTGTTGTGCTGTTCTATGCTGTAAGTCCCCTCATTTCAACATCTCTCTATGGCCCTGAACATTATCCTACACAGGATACTCACTACAGGATTTCCATAGCTGTCCAATACAAATTTGGGGGGGGGATCTAATCCCAAGCAGTAAACTCAAAATGTAGGGAGATGATGCTCTCTAAGAGTTAACCATCTTTTAACATGGGTGACTACTACCTCTATGTCCAGGCCATTGCATTGACTGGTGATGGCATTTGATTGACAATAAAAGGGTTTGAGGCTTTTTACCAGAATTCCAGTTTGGGAGGCAGCCCACCTGCCTTCTTTTGTAAATATGTGTTCTTCATAAATACTGTAACATTAAATTCCTCCTGAATTTTAGAGCTACGTGTTTAGAGTGCCTGCATATACACAAACGTTCATGATCATTGTTGTCTCCATTTTTCCCCTCTGTGTGCAGCAATAAAAGTTCTATGTGCAGTGTGGACATGGCTACATATGCTGAAAGTATTTAAACACATGTGGCCAGATGTTCTAAACACTGGTTTCAAATTTCTACCAATATTTTTGCAACTAGTATAGAATTTTGGGAACTGACCTATTTAGTAATAGGTTGATTCACAAAATTCCAATTCATCGCTAATTGGAAGTAACACTTCTGACATGCTTCTTTCAAATAGTGATTGCCCATTTATTTCTAAATGTACGTAAGTTGGAAAAAAAAATACCAACTCCTAAAATGTGCTTAGTACAATGGAAAAAGGATTTTTGAATTCACAAACTTCAAATCAGAGCACACTAAATGCTTTGTACATCTAGCCCTTACTTTGCAAGGGTACAAAAGTCATTGCTTAAGATGGCAAAATGACAGATGTTTTCTAAATCCTCTTCCCAGCTTGTCTATTCCTCACTGCAGTCCTCCCCTTCTCATTTCTGATGTCTGCTTCTTCATCTTTGCTTCTCTATGTCTGCTCTCACCTTATTTGGTTTCTTAGTATTAAAGGTATATGTGCCAATTCAGAGGAAGGATTGGACTAGGACCCAGACCGTGACTGCCCTGAGGGGGTTAAGACTGGACTTATATACTAAGGTGGTAAATGTTCTGCTTACTCCTGAGGGTGTAGACTACTTTGCTTTCTTCTATCCTATCTGCTACTAAATACTGCTGTAAAGATTCACAGTTTCAAGAGATAAGCCTGTTTGAGGTCAACATGCTATTGTTGCTACCCAGACCAAACTCAGACGCTAGCAGCATTTCTCTGCTGTCTCCATTTCTCCCATGAAAGAAAGATCCCTGTTAAATGACGGCTCCCACATGGTAAGAAGACAAGACTTCAAGAACCCACTGTCAATTTTTGACAGGTTTGCCCAAAGTTTTCTTCTTCCACCTCTGACCACCTCAAACATTATTGTCTCTGTTACCAATAATGCTATGTTGCCTTCCCACTCTGTTTGCCACGTGTTACCCACCAACAGTCGAACACAAAGATGATATTACTTCCACACCACTGCTGAGGTAACCCTCTTTGAGGTGTTGCAGCCCTAGGGTGACCCTACTGCTTCAGACTGAGCTGTGTGTTCCCACTAGTTTGGGAAACAATCTCTGCTCTAGCTGCATCATGCAACACAATATCAGGAGGCTGGGCTTTCTCTTACATTGCTCCTAAATCATGGAATAGACCCCCACTTCACATCATAAGCTTCTCCTAGCTTCTTGAATTCTGCAAGAAGCTGAAGGCCTTGGCTTTTAAATAAAGCAGCCTACCTTAGGCAGGGCTAGGCACACACAGCTGCTCAGTGTCAGGGTACCTTTACAAGTGACAGTGCATTTTAAGAAATATACATAACATAACATCACATCAGGTAACATCTGACGATGTGGACCAAGGTGAATGGGAGAGAGCCACTGACCGGCTTGTCATGACCTGCTTGTCACTAGGAGTAAGTTCACAATATCAATAGTGCAGGACAGCACAAACAGTTGAGAACCATCCCAAGACAGCCATAATAGTCTCTGATGTATTGGAGATAAGGATCCACGATCATGGTCTCGCTGAAGTAGGGTAGCCTCACAACTGGACTTTGTACAGTACAGAGATCAATAACCTCCACTTGGCACCAATGAGGGGCTCGGGAGGTAATCAACACATTTAGGTTTCTGCAGATCTGAATAATAAGTGGTGGCCACCATATCAATATAGTCAAACCCCATTGTTCTCAACCACCCCACATCCCCAGATAAAGATGGTCTAGACCCTGTACCCTGCACCTCTTGATTGTGATGGGCCCCCAAACATGGTTCATATACGGGGTATGCAGGTCCCATAGCGGGAACTCCCTGAGGCCCAAGTTGTGTATAGTGGTGTCCTTCACTCACCAAAGTCAGATAGCACAGGTCAGAGATACTCCATTCTGTAACAAAGTTCCCACTGGTATCATTCAGTTCTCTCAAGGACTCACAGCTACAAATAGGATAGGTAAGTTAAAAGAGAATTTCAAACTTGAAGTATGGTAGGTTATACTTGAGTGGGCATCAAGAGTATTAGGTCACGTCTGGGCCTTGTGAGGTGTCAATAGATCCAGGGACATTAGTCAAGCCTCTTCTGCACTCAGGATGCTTGTGTTTGAGGATCAGCCCAAAGTTGAGAAATCAGGAGCCCAAGAACATGCTGATGCAAATGTTGGCAGGGCAGCACCCACTAGGTGCAGCAGTTGGGAGGTCCAAGCCAATCTTGGCAGGACAGGCCCTATAAATAAAGGAATGAAGAGAAGCAGAGTTAGAAATGCATTAGGAGCATATTTATCATGGTTTTTCATCACCCTTGAGCCATGCAAGCGAGTGCAAGGGTGGCTCAAAACCTATAACGACATTTAACATACCACACAAAGCCACCTTGAGTGGCCCTGTGTTGTTTAGTAGATGTGGAGTAATGCAAGGCATCACAAGTTGCTGCCTTGCATTACTCTGCTCAACGGTGCTGTTCCATGGGTGGAGCATGGGTGTGGATTTTGGAGTATTCCCTGATTTACCATTAGTTGTAGACCTGGGAATGCGTCAAAACACTACGCCTTCCTAGGGGAGGCATAACGAGGAGAAATATGCTTATAACTCCTCGTTGTTTCCTCTTTCTATGTGTGCTGCATTCTGTGGTGCATTCCTTCCTTCTCCCTTTCCCACAGTGTGGCACAGCAAGGTGACTTGCTGCGTTATTTGGCGTGAATATTTGATAAATATGGGCTTAGATTTGGAAGCCTACTTTTGTCCATGGCCTTCTCAGATATTTAAGATCCCGAATGGAAAAACTGATAAGTTTGCTGCTTAAACTTATTTAGGTCCTGTATATTTCAATTAAACATGGAAAAAACCTGGTAAAATATTATAGCATTTTTGTTTCGGCAAAACCGATGTGCAAATCTCTTTAAAGGCCAATCTCAATAATGAAATTTTGCGAGATCCAGTTTCACACCATGTTTCATAGTCTAAGGCAAATTGTTTTCAGGTTATTTTTCTACATATGTGATACAGCTCACAACAAAGCTACTGTTGGCTACCTCTGTATACATATTATATTAATTCGTCTTGTGGCTCATCCTGTTTTAGGTTGCTATAAGTATGTTTGAGAGAACTAAAGCTTTGCAATGGCTCTGATCTTCATCGGTAAATGTTAAACTCTTTCCGGAGGTTTTTTTTCTTTTGAGCTCCATAAGTCATTATTTACCATATAAGCTTAGTTTTCAGTGTATCCAAAGTGTTCGAGCACACATGTTAGAATTAAAAGGCAAATTGTAATGTTCTCTAAGTTTGCTACTCAAGGTTTTAAATACAAATTTCATTGCATTAATCATTATAGCATTGCGGTCAAAGCAAACATTTGCACTGGGAAGGATTGAAGAACAAGATGGGAAATTGTATTGTAACAACATATGGCTAAAGGAAGCACAGATGGAATCAAATCCAGGAAAATGGAACTCTAAATTGAATCAAAAAATTAAGGATTCAGTCTAGGAAGCAAATCTCTCCGCTCAGAGTCTGATCGAATAAGCACAAAGAGCCTTCATGACATGTTGAGGATTCTAGCTGCCTGAATACCCACCCCTGGGAACAGTGGTGAGTATCTGTTTTCTGAACGATGGAAGAGATCAATACAAAATAAAAATAAATCAGCAATAACAAAGTGTCTGCACAGACTTGACCATGGCAATTGAAAAAGACTAGGTGGGAATGAGGCTGGTCTATTCAAAGTGCTGATTATGCAGTAATTGGCCCTTGATATGCTATAGCAACAAAGCTCAAAACAATAATCCTGCATGTAAAGTGAATTTCCTCTCGGGTCTTGAAGCAGCGACGGAATGAATTCAAATAAAGTGCTCTAGCATGGAAAGAGTACATGGATCTGCAAAGGAGAGAATGGCACATAAAACTGAAAAGGACTACACAGTTTAACAAATGACACATACATCACTGAAGAGGAATACAATACAAGCTGAGACGAGATGTGAAATACACAGAATACTGCATAGAGTGTGGGTTCTTCAAGCTAACATAATATACAGAAAGTAGGAATAACATTGCACAGACTGCTGGGTACCTGGCAATGCGCAAAGGAGACGTTTCCGATTTCCTACTGAGTGCATGATGCAGTCTCGCATATTATATTAACTGTTATTATCCAGATCATTTGCATGATGTAATGTGCCCTCTGAAATTCATTCCAGGATCCCTACGACCGCTCGTCATTTGTCCTTTCCATGATGCTTGCTATACTTTTCTGGTGATTAAAAAGTGAAGACCTAACCTCTGTTGTGTTTTAAAACCAATAAGTGATGGGTGCTCACAAAGGAGATTTTCTGCTGTGCATTCAAATTATTTATTCAAGAGGTGTATATCTCTATGTGAAATATTGACAATTAAGGGATTTGCTGATGGGAGGGTCCATGTGCAGTTTTTAATTTGTAGAAAAATAAGTGCCCGTACCCAAAGTCCTGCTCAGAAGCCTGACGCTGGCACGAGTGTGCCGAAAGTCAGGGCTGTGTGATCCACCTCGTGCCCCCTTAACGGACTACGAGACACTCACTGCCCTTTAATATCACTTTTTTCAACTTCCTGTTTTCTCCCTTTGTGGCGCCTTTTCCGTCTTTTGCTTTCTTCATCATTCCCCTTTGTTCATTTTTCCCCTCTCTTGCTCTCGGTAAATGTCTGATCAGAAAAAAAAGTGCCAGTCCCCAAAAATGAGTGCCAGTGGCCCCCACTGATAACCACCGGCTCAAATTAAGTACTGCCCATGCACAGATAAAAACACTGCTTTCCTTACGGAGTACTCTGGCATATTGGTTTCCTGTAGTAGAGGGAATGCCTTCTTATGGGGCACAATTCTCCTACCTCTAGAGGGTCATTACTGTCTGTAACTCCTAAATGTAACACATCCGTTGATGAGTGCTCTGTTTCCTAAAAAAAAATACGGGCAAAAGTATACTCACGGATATCATACCGAACCATCTCATGCACCACATGTCCCATCCAGATCTAACAGATCAAATATGCTTTTTCCTTGGAAGCTTCAAAGTGGATCATTTGCATACACTGTTTGCATTGTTAGTTAATCGGAATCTCGCAACTTTAGCATCAATCTGTTTCTCCGACATCCAAAAGAATATCCAATAAATGAACAAGTGTGGAGAGTCCTTAGCTTTTTTATGAGATATCTACATTTTCAGCATACTGATGCTGTGTTCTTTCCACACATTCTAGATGAGTTGACAATCAGTATCCCTAATGACATTAAAAAGTGTTTATGGGGAAAAACAATACCTCACAAGATTATTAAGGTTGCCAGCCTGAGTTCTGCATGGAAGAAGCTGACAGTGACCGCAAAATTAATATTCCCCCTTGGCACAATTGAGAAGACAACCAGCGATCCCATGTAGATAAAAAAAGAAGGTAGGAGTATATTGGATCGAGTTCAAAGCCTGCACAAAGTTAATATGTCTGTCTTGCATGTTTAGCCCTGAATAAAACAGAGAAAAGTCTGCCCCAGTGTAACCAAAACATTTGCTTTCTGCAGCACAAAATGCATCCATGAGAAAAATAATTTAAGATGTGATAATTCAGCGCATGTTTGAGATAGTAAAACAGTCCCTCATGCATTGCAATGCAGACACTTAAAGAGTCAATAGCACGAGGAGAGAGAAATAATATTCAGGATGAAGCCAAGCCTACCATATGTATATTTTAAAGAATTAGTAACAATAGGTCTATGAGGACAGCAGTGCTGTCAAGCCAGATGTAATTAGAGGACCTGTTCCACTAAGGTGCTTTCATCATGCCCGACTTCTTCAGTGAACAAGCTATCTCAGCACAATGGTCACGTATTGTATTATAAACTTAGGAACATTAGAATGGAACGTGGGCCAGATGTACTAAGAATAGATTTAATAAAAGTGGTCGCACATTGCAGTCTGCGTTTTAGTGGTCGATTCTGATTTTACAAACCAACCTATGTCAGAGTATATCAATTCACAAAATCACCATTTGCAGTGGATTGCAATCCAACACTCATTAATATGCATGAGGTAGGTTGCAAACTGAGACCCACTACAATTGGCAACAATCACAGAGATGGTGGCCTGCAGGGGTGAAGGTGAACAGATCCCCATGTCTTTGACTGCTATTCAATAAAGCGTTTTTTTCATATGTAGCCAGTTTTCCTAAAAAAGAAAAAGGTGTGTGTTTAAAACAGAAATTTAAATCTTTACACATTTTTTATCAGCAAGCAGAGGTCACATTAACCACTTCCCAATCCTAAAATGCTTATTAACATTCACAAAGAGGAAGGAGTCAATTTGGGACCACTTCCCAATTGTGAATGTGTTACCACTACTTTTCAGTAGTCTGTAAAATATTACTGTTTTGCAGCTGGATTTCTATTGCAAAACATATCATTGCAAATCCTTCTTTGGAAGGGATGCCCTAAAAATGCCCCTTCCCCTTAGTGATTTGATACGTAGTCACAAACCCAAACATTTATTCAGTAATGAGTTACCAAATCAAAGTATGAGTTTGATACTTACTCATAGTGTCCAATTTTGCAAAGCGGACCCTTTGCTACTTCAAAATGCCTTAGTGCCCGTGGCCCACACTGTCACATTTCCACCGCCTCCTGTTGAATATTCCCTGCTGACTAAAGCTACTACAGTGCAAAGTATTGTTTGTTCCAAGCTACTGCTTTATGTGGAGATAAAGAAAACCCATGTACATCTCTCCTCTGTAATACTGGTGAAGCCAGAAGCAAATTTGGAGTCAGAATTCACAATAAACAATTCCTGTCTTCCCCAGAAATTGTTTTGCCTTAATTAAAGGCATGAGCTTCTGCTTTTCAAATGTATTCGCCAGGTTTGTGATAACCCAGTTAATCCCTAAATTTGACCCATCTGCTATACTGTAGCAGGTATTTGCAAAAGGTAACATATTTTATGCCTTTAGCAATTATGTGCCCTCCCAGCGGTACAAATCCACAAACACTGCTCCTTTCTTCCCTGGACTATGTTAGAGGCATTTCTGAGGTGACCCACACATTTGTGGTTTTTGTGTTTGAAAAGATGGATAGTTATTAATTGCACATGGGTGTCCCAAACTATGATCCATAGGTAATAGAACAAATATATTGGGTGTTGTGGTTATCTATTCTTGACTGAATGTTCCTGGTGGGTTCACAAGAGATATGTTGGCACCATTAGGAAACTTTTTTCTAACACAGGCAACATCCTGAGGATTATGGCAGAATTTTAACTCTGCATAATTTAGACCCCCATAAATAAATAATATTCTGCATTATTCTTAGCCGAATGAAACATGGTGCAGAAGGCCAGTATACGATGATTTCTATGAATTTAAAATTACATAAGCATGCGCCACCCAGTAGTTGTAACTGTCCATGCATAAGTTTCTTTCTGATGATTGGAAGCATACCCTGCAAGTTCTGTGCTTGTATTGTTATTTGAAAAACCAATATTTCTGTTTGAAATAGGAGCACTATCTCAGTGTCTGCTTGCATTTCTGTTATTGGGTGTCAAAGCAATCGGAGTGCTACTACTGTACATCAAAGTTGCATGCCATTTACCGTTCCCAAATCACTCACATGAAGATCTGCTGTAATTCATTTCGCTCCCTGGCCCTAAACTTTCCACCTCTTTGCCTTGGAGCCATGGAAAGACCTTCTTCTGCAGTGGTGTAGTACAAAACGATGGCCTCCCCTGCAGACAGTTATAAAGGGCCCCTGAGTTTCCCATATCTCACAAATATTCATTCGGCTGAATGGGGGCCATCTGAAAGGTTGAGGTCCCCCTGAATTGTTGGAGCTCCCCTGAGTGCAGGGACCTGCGGTTATGTCTCTATTCTTCTGTTTTTGTGTACAGGGGATATCGATTTCTTACATTACCTTTGACTTGGAAAAAAGGTGGCAGAGGATGTGACGTAAGAGCCTGAGCTGTCGACTTTGGAGCTGGGAAACCAGGTTCGAGTCTGGATGTGGGCTCAACACTCTGTGGTTCTGGGCAGTGGCGTAGCGTGGGGGGTGCAGGGGGGGCCGGCCGCACCGGGCGCAACATCTTGGAAGAGACTAAATCCACGGGTTAGGGGGCGCAAATTACTTGCCCCGGGTTAGGGGGCGCAAATTACTTGCCTTGCCCCGGGTGCTGACAACCCACGCTACGCCACTGGTTCTGGGCAAATCACTTAATCTCCCTGTGCCTACTAAAAAAGAATGTGTCCTTGTGTAAAGTAACTGATGCTTATGTAAAGTGCTCTAATGCCTTTGGGTCGAGTTCTGCAAAAAAAAAATAGAACACCTTTTTCTGCAATCATGTCCCTGCCTGAACAAACTCCACACAGGTGAAAACCTTCGTTGTTTGTACCAGCATGTGCTCGAACTGTTGCTGCTTCTGTTCAGCATCATCATGTTTGTCTGATATTCAAAGATGGAGAGAGACCACACTCTGGTACTTTGCAAACAAACCAGAACTTTGCCTTTCTTGAGGAGTGCACGGGTGGATCTGCTATAACATTGCATTTACCAGTAAGCGGTGCTATAAAATACAGCACCGCTTCCATCAGATGTTCCTGGGCAGATGTTCTTCTGGAAGCAATAAATAAATGAAAAGAACGCTCATATAAATACTTCACAAATGAAAATATCAACACTCTATTAGGAAGTAAAGTGGGTGGAGCATTACTCTGTTTATCCCTGTGCCAACAAACAAATGTGCATTGCAAACGTGCACGCACTGAGTCCTTAATAGAATGGCATAATTTGTCATCCAGAGCACCTTTACTCTATCATGGAAACTGTCATTCTAATTCCATCACGAACAGCAGGACCAGTTTTACTGTTTATTTTTTTAAAGAGATGCTCATCAGTGATAACTGGGACCTTATCAAGAAAGATGGTAGGCCAATTTGATAGACTCAAATCAGAGGAGACCACATGACAGGTGAGCTTATTAATGCACATGGCAAACAATTTGAATGGCCCTGTAAACTTGAAAGAAAAAGCTCTAGTCTACTGGATACCACATTTCCACGACTGTTATTTAAGAAACCATAGACCTTGTAGATAGATTCCTGAGTCAAAATGTAAATAAATTACACTTGATTAACTCTATAAAATTGAAATGTTTGCATGCTGGCTTAGACGCCTACCGAATCAATTTTGAGATGCAGAATTCCTCATTGCATTTGTGAATACGTACACTATGATTGTTAATGTACCCTCCCCTAGACGGTCTGACCTCCATTTCACCCTTTTATTTCATCCAAATCAAGACACTTTTTAATTGAGACTCTCTGAAACATTATTTCTCAAAATTTATTTTAATGGCTGTTTCCAGATGGACCAGCCTTTCATTGTCAAAGAAACCTCATCAGGATTATTACTAGACAACAGCTGTGGCCCACCATTCATAATGCAATTGCTTCAGTTCTTCAGATCAGTACTAGTCCCTAGTGAAACTTTTTTTTACACTGGTGTAACCTTGGGTATTGTACGCATTAAGGTTGTTACACCTAATACCCAAGATTATGACTTTATGCCATGTAGCATAAACACGATTTGGCTCAGGTAAAAATCCTATGGGAGAAGCTTGGGATCAGCACATTTGAACCGAACGTGAGCGTCTGTTGTTCGCACCACATGCAATTTTTCCCTATTTATTTTACCCAAGGGGCCTCCTTCCGTTCATTTTGTTATGCAGAGTGCCAGGACAGTATTTTACTAAATAATCTGTAAAATCGCATAATTCGGGGACATTTTGCTTTATGTCCGGCAAAAGGTAACTATGCAGGTTTCACTCAGCTTTAGTCAGCTCATTCTGCTATGCCCCTTCCAGCACTTTCCATCTCTCATGTTTCAAAAGACTTCACACCCTGCCTATTAGGGGTTGCCCCCCCCCTCACCCCACACCTCAGAACTTTAAAACTGGGTGGTCAAGAGACCTCAAATGTGGTCATGTTTAAGTGAGAGTTTCTTTTTAGGCAATACTTCTGAGTGATGTCCATGAGCGCTCACACACCTAACCATTCTACAATACAGAAATATACGATGTCTGAATTCTACATGAGAAAATAAAATGAGAAGTTGTAACAATTAATAAACATTTATTTTGTTTCTCCAAAGGCTTTTTTTCTGTGGAGCATTACATTACGTTTCCTAGCCTGAGAAACTAATTTACTGCTGCTCTTAAAACGAGTACATTTTCATCTGTAATCAAGATGGGACTGAGCCTACCAAATGTTTGAATTACACACAAACCTACCTTCCTACTTTACCGTAGTAGTAAGTACTTTACTACTTTCACCGTGAAACACACTTACCTCACTCCCATTCCAGCAGAGACCCCACAGTCCGGGAGGAGAACTCTGCACATAAAAAGTTAGGCCTGTCCTACCTTTTTATGTGCAAGGTTCTCCTCCCTGACAACTGAGTTTCCACAGTTGTAAACTTACTATTAACTCATAGTTTATGAATAAAATTTTTTTTTTATTGCATTGTAAGTTTACCTAGTTAGTGAACTGCTCTGCCTTCTCGTAGCTCCACTGGCAAGTGAAGACCTTCCTTCCTCTGAACTCTGACCTCTGTGAGGAGTTCGAGGTCCTCCTCCACCTGCAGGCTTCTGCCTGCGCCTCATCCCTGGTGTCTAGTGGGAGAGCTCTGCTCTTCTGCTAGGCTGCCCTCTGCCTCTTTTCTCTTATTTCCTCTTTCGCCTCTTTTCACTCTTTGTGTGCTGTTTCTATTGTGTCTTTTGCTTTCTGCATCTATTTATCTCTTCTGTGTTTTTCTTCCCTCACTCTGCTCTTTCTCTCCTCACTCTAGCTCTCCCTCTCACACTAACCCACTGTTGCTGCCCCTGCGGCCCCGCCCCCTACTCTATCTTGCACTGTATCCCCGCTGCTGCTGCCCCAGTGGCCCACCCCCTTTTTTCACACCCTTTCCCGCCTCCCAGATGTCCTCTCCTACCCCCTCCCTACTTAATGGCAGCCACTGCTCGGTAGGACGAGCAACATCTCTGACCTGGGCAGTGAACTGCTGTGCCTCCTCGTAGCTCCACCGGAAAATGAAGCCCTTCATTACTCTGACCTCTGTCAGGAGTTTGAGGCCCTCCTCCACCCGCAGGCTTCTGCCTGCACCTCATCCCTGGTGTCTAGTGGGAGAGGTCTGCCCTTCTGCTAGGCTGCCCTATGCCTCTTTTCTCTTATTTCCTCTTTTGCCTCTTTTCACTCTTTTCTCCTCCCTACTTAATGGCGGCAGCTGCGCGGCCGCACCTAAGGTGTGCAGATGGTGCACCTAAGGCAAGCCCATCTGCACCCGTCCGTGACCCGAACGCAGCCAGGACCCCTGGTATTGCCACCTGCCACCCCTACACAGCAGCAGAACTCATTGCACTCAACCCAGGACGCAACAACAATTGCAAGCAAATATCTCCAGGCAACACACATGGTCCCTTCAGTTGCCTCCGCTGCCATCAAACCTGCACCACTACCAAGACCCGGGACCCAGCACAACCCACCTGCAACAACTCTCCAAACCCGAAGCCCCTGAAGTGCATCCTCCTCAACATCCACTCCCTCCACAAACATGCTACCGAAATCTGGGACCTCCTCAACAGCACCACCAAGGACTTCACTTTCCTCACCGAAACCTGGACCAGCAACACCTCAGGTCCAGAAATGCCATTGCCATCCCCAAAGGATACAAGATCACCTGGAAAGACCTCCCCAGCCGCCCTGGGGGGGAATGGCCATCGTCCACAGGTCCAACCTCCCCCTGACCACACACTTCGAAGACTCCAAAGAAGCCACACCTGATGGAACACCTCTATTGTAAGCTACATACCAGCCCGACATCCACCATCAGGGGAACCATAATTTACCGCCCCCCCGGACCTCGCACACCTTTTGGCAACACCATCACAGACTGCATCCCTGCACAAGCCATTGTAGTCACCAACTACACCCTGCTGGGAGACCTCAACTTTCACCTTGAGAATCTGCAAGGCCCCAACACCTCATCCCTTCTAGACAACCTCCACAACATAGGACTTCGACAGAATGTGACAGAGACAACACACTACGCTGGGCACACCCTCAATCCCATCTTCACTACAGGATCCTCCGCTACCTTCAGCCACACCACGGAACTCCCATGGATAGATCACTGATGCATCCACTTCACCTTCAACACACCCACCATCACCAGACCTCCACTCCAGCCATCGCATAGAAACTGGACAAGAATAACCGATGATCAGCTCTCCGCTGCCCCCACCATCGCATGCAACGATGACCCAAAAATTGCAGCATGCACCTACCACAAATGAATCACCAACTGCGCCAACACCATACACCCCCTCAAAAAGAAAAACAACACCAATACAAAGAGAGCCAGCTGGTACACCTCTGAACTCCGTGAATCGAGACGCACTTGTCACCGCCTTGAGAAGATCTGGAGAAACACCAAATCCCCAGAAGCCCACAGCAACTTTAGGGCAGCCACCACTGCATACCACCAACTCATCAGAAACACCAGAAAGAAGGCTATCCAAGACAGGATCTCCTCATAAGCAGTCAACAGCAAGGAACTCTTCAGCATCATCAAGGAGTTCACCCAACCCAACAGTGTAACATCGGACATCCCTCCCTCTCAGGACCTATGTGACAGACTCAACACCAACTTCCACCACAAAATCAAGACCATCTACGACAATTTCAACAAGGGCAAACCACGCACAGAACCCCCCCAACCCTGACACCAACAAACCTACAATCTCCACCTGGACACCCGTCTCCACTGAAGATACACTGAAAACAATGAAGTCCATACACTCCAGGGCCCCCAAGGACCCATGCCCCCATCACATCTTCAACAAAGTTGCAGACACCATCGCCCCCAAGCTCTGCCTCACCATCAACTGCTCACTAGCTGCTGCCACCTTCCCCGATGACTGGAAACACGCCAAGATCATCCCCCTCCTCAAGAAACCCTCAGCAGACCCCACCAACCTCAAAAACTTCAGGCCCATCTCCCTACTTCAATTTCCTGCAAAAATCATTGAAAATCAGTCAACTGCCAACTCACCAAAATCCTAGAAGACCACAACATGCTCAACATCTCCCAATCTGGATTCAGGTCAAACCACAGCACCAAAACTGCCCTCCTGGATGCAACAGATGACATCCGGTCCCTTCTGTACAAGGGAGAGAGGACGGCACTCATTCTACTTAACCTCTCAGCAGCTTTCGACACAGTCTCCCATCACATCCTGATAAGAAGACTCCACGAAGCCGGCATCAAAGACAATGCCCTCGACTGGATCCAATCCTTCCTCCCGAGCAGAACGCAATGAGTGAGACTCGCCCCCTTCCTCGCAGATCCCACTACCACCACCTGCAGAGTGCCCCAGGGATCCTCCCTCAGCCCAACGCTGTCCTACATCTAAATAGCCCCGCTAGCCACCCTCATCAGAAGCTACGGAATAAACATAATCTCCTATGCCGATGGCACCCAACTCATCCTCTCCCTTTCCAACAAACCCGACAAGGCCTGATACAACCTCCACAAAGGCATGAAAGCAGTCGCCGACTGGATGAAAGACAGCTGCCTTCAGCTCAACACAAACAAAACAGAAGTACTCATCATGGGCCCTCAACCCAATGCATGGAGCAACACCCGGTGGCCACCCACCCTTGGAAACCCGCCCACCCCGCCAGCCAAGCCCCCAACCTCAGAATCATCCTGGACCCCGACCTCAGTATGAACCATCAAATCAACTCAGTCACCTCCACCTGCTTCGCACCCTCTGCCTCCTACGCAAGACCTTCAAATGGATCCCCCTCGAACATAGAAAGACCATCACACATGCCCTCATCACAAGCATACTGGACTACAGCAACTCACTCTATGCTGGAATCAACAAAAACCTCACCCGTAAATTGCAAAACATCCAGAACACCGTCGCCAGACTGATCCTCGATGTACCCCGGCACTGCCATATCTTGCAACACCTACGTACACTGCACTGGCTCCCCATAAAGAAAAGAATCACTTTCAAGATCCTCACCCACGCACACAAAGCCCTCCACAACAGCGGACCAGCCTACCTGAACAAGCGACACAACTTCCACGTACACCACAGGACCCTTCCCTCAGCCCAGCTCTCTCTCGCAGAAGTACCCAGAATCAGGAAAACCAGAACAGGAGGACACTCCTTCTCCTACCACGCAGCCACCGCCTGGAACGCCCTACCCATCCACATTAAACAAACCACCTCTCTCCCCAGCTTCACAAAGGAACTGAAGACATGGCTCTTTTACGCCACCTCACCGGTACACGCTACTCTCCCCCCACCCATAGCGCCTTGCGACCCTAATGAGTAAGTAGCTGTGCTTTACAAACAATGATTGATTGATTGATTGAGTTTACCTTTGTGAATCAGGCCCATAGAACTCAACACTAATGCATTAAGTTTATGGATGAGTAAATCCATTAATGTGTGAAAAATCATATTTAGTGTGAATCAATAATGGGAATTTGTACTCGTAAATAGTTATATGTGATCACTTGAATGTCTATAGGTGGCTCTCTGATAAAATTGCTCACTCCAAATCTCATTTATCCAGCGATGTTAACATAAGGTTCACCAACGAGTCAAAATACACATGTAATAAATACAGCTCGAAAGAAAGGAAAGTGGGATTGACAAAGTCGTGTGGAAATAAATGTGCTTATTTTGCAAATATTAAAGTGACAAGTGCCACCTCTCAACTGTGTTCTGTCATGCGCTTTGCAATTTTTCAGAAGAGTGGAGCGCTGTATGCGGTATATTTTTACATTCTCGCTGCTATTGTTGATCTGACAGCCCTCTGTTCTGTTTATTTGACATGTTTTGCTGCTGAAGAGCTGCTTGAAATGATTAGGTCGCAAATGTTACTGTACTGCGTGAATCGGGAGAATTGTGAACACGGGCTAGCTTCATTATTCCAGTCCCAGGGGTGCTGTAGGTGACTCCATTAGTTAAACCCTGGCAGATGCTTACCCACGAGCCGAGCTTGATCTGTTCCATCACTAACGTAACTCCCCTACCCAAAAATTGTCTCGAGCCAAATATTATTGACAGCATTTCGACTTCCCTAAAATGGGGTTTCTGAACAGGGAATGAGAGAACTAACTTCCTTTCTTCCACTGATTCCAAACAGGTTTCAGAGCATTGCACCTCAGCGGAGTTCCCGTGAAATGGTTTTGCAGCCGCAGAACAGTAGCTTTAATAACGGCTCTGTTTCACTTGCCTGCCCTTGGACCGGGCCCAAGGGCTGCTTCAGACTGAAATGAAGCACCACGCAGTGATTTACACGGAGATTTGTTTTGTGAGGACACACGATATTTTTCTATAAATTCGGATTCCAGTGTTGCCCTTGTTTTTTTCGTTTTAATAGAGGATAGGGCATGCTGAATCCATCTTCATCAAGTATAGTGCTTTTTAAGGTCTTTAAAACAGAAGCTAATTGAGGAAGACAGCTGAACTATAAGCCTATTATGTTGCAAGTACTTGTGCTCACTAAATATTGACTATAACGTGATATGCCCTTAGCTGCGTCCCCACACGTACAATGAGGCAGAAGCTGAATTCCCTAGGTAGGGGACTCGGTTGAATTACACAAGTATGATTCGTTGGTGAGATAATAAGCTCCTCTTCTGAACATCTCTCTGTGCCTTATTGGATGTACTTGATACTATTATTATGTGCTGATGGCAGACTCGCTTCGGTCTCGTAGGGTCTCTAAAAAGATGTGCTGTTACGTGGCATCAAATTACCAAGCTATCCAGGGATTTATATTGTGATATTTTATGTACTCTGAAAATTTGACAGGATAAACAGGGTTTGCATGCAGTTGTCCTATGTTTTGACTTATTCCTGCATCTGAGCCCCCTTAGAAGGTGCATTTGCTTGTGTACTCTTCACCAATTAAGATTCATTCTTCTTAATCACAGCTCACTTTGTTCATATACATATATTGCATAACAATATTTTTGTCTATGTGTATTTCTAGTTCATGTTATATAAATATAAATCTGTGCATTTATATAGATGTCATCATGTTTGTGTGTTTGTACATATATATTCATGAAGTGAGATATTTAGAGAAAAGCACAGCAGTTTTAGGTAACTGTGCGAGGTTGTGATTCCATTAACACGCTACATCATAGATCACATGGTAAATGTTTCTCAAAATAATGTTGAAAAATATTATATGAAGAATTTTCAAGAGCTTCTCAAAAACGGAGAAGCTTCAAGTATTCCAGAAGGAACCTCTTAAACAGTCTACCAAGGTCTTTGCTTACTATCAGGCTCGCTTGAATACAGCAGCAAAACAGAAATACCAGCCTTGTCTACAAGCAGGCATCAGACCAGAAATTAATGAACACAAGGAGCAGGTATGCATATGTGCCATTCAGGAAGTTCCTATTTTTGGCCGGATTGTGATGCTAATGTAAACGTTAGCTAGAAATATAGAAGAAGGGATTCCATCAAAGAAATTGCCAATTATTATGCTGTCATTTTTCATATTATTGACATCTTTTTCCTTTATTTTAATCACCACAATGCTTGTTTATGCAGTTACACTTTTTCATGTATTCTGCACTGAAATCGGTCTTTAATGTATTAAAAAAGTATTTTATTATGAGTGTGGATTCTTGTGGCTTCCATCCTTCAGAGAAACGTAATCTAGTAATCCAGCAAAATAAAATGTATTTCTGACAGCATCTGGCAGGATCTGATAGTTGCCCACCGTACATTATCTCCAAGTCAGTTATGGAAGATGCATGGGTTGCAGCCGGCTGCTTGTCCCCCTCAAGGTGTTAAATTTGTACAAACCTGTGCTTGTCTAAGGAGCAAAGACAATGTACTGGGCTGTGGTTACAATGGAACTTGCAAAAAAGGTATCACAATGTCTCCCCCCATTGAATGCAGTTGTATTATTTTGTTATGACACATTCACACCTTGTGGTATTCGCATGCTGAGGAGTCCTGTGGGGGGGGAGCAATCATGGCATTTTACCAATCATGCTGCTTTTTTAAATAGAGGAAGGTGCACACGGGACCGTGCCAATGCCCCTTCTGTAACACCAAATGTGCACAAAACTTGCACCAGTTGGCTATTTGTTCAGCTGCACTGAAAATGTCCAAAAGGATGCTTGTTTTGCTGTTTGTTTAACAAGTCACATCTGCAATAAGGAGTTTAGCATTTGTGTGCAAGTTCATAGAAATGACAAATTAATGGAGTACAATTTCTGAGAAACCATTTGATATTATAAACGTTTTAATCAACTTTTCCGAGGTCACTGGCAGTTCCCATTTATTAGAAAACAATTAATAGACTATCCTTTTTCATAATTGCCTTTACCTGTTTTCTTAATAAGTAATTGACATTGATTTTAAAATGGGTTCTTGCTCTTTTTCTGCAAACCCTGCATAGATCGTTTTACCATTCACCCACCTTACCTTCCTGTTACTGGGTAACATTTAATTTTTTCCGTTGCTATTCCTGTGGGTTGACCCCAAACACTCCTTTCCCCCTTCAGCATTTGTTTCCATCTGTTGCTTCTTTTATCTCACTTCTAATCCTCTATTATACCTCATCCCCCTTATTCTGCCCATTCTTAAAACGAGTTAATGTCCTTCTTTTTGTACTTTTTTTGTAGAGGCTCTTTCATACCTCCATTCCTGCTATTAAACGGTTACCTACCCTTCCCTTCTTCAATTGGGGACATCCACTGGTGAACAACTTCCCACATTGAATTGCTGAGAGTTGTATGATCAGAGGAGCGAGCCGGCTGCGTAGGAGCTCCCGTCATGCTCCTCGGCTGAACACCGGCTCGGAAGGAAGCGTGCTTGCAGGCAGACGCGTTAACGCCGGCACGTCCCGCTGCAACATGGAAAAAGACAGTTCGGATACCTGCTCCCCCTGCTGCTCACCGCTTGCCCTGTTTGCCGTTTTTGAGGCATTTCTCTGGAGGATTTTCCCCTCGGGCTCAGCTGGCTGTCAGGGGAATTCGTCTACAGTCCTGAAGAGGCCTGAGACTGCATGGTCGGAATTTTCTTCTCTCAGGAAAAGAGGACTGGAAATGGAGGTGAGGGGGGTGGGGGGGCTATAGAGGGCTTGGCTTCTCACTACTGAGGGAAGTTTTCCCGCTCTTTCTTAAATTGGACATGGAATAAGCTAATTGGCTGTGAGCATTGTCTGGTGTTGGTGCAGTACATTTTTGTAAATTTTTGCACAACTATCTATTCTTTGTGCTAGAAAGTGGCTGGTTAAAGGACACTCCCCCCTGGGGGGAAAGGAAAAAAAAAGAAAGGAAGCGCTAATTGGCACGAGGCTGGTTCCTTTTTTTTTTTGCTTCTTCTTTCTTTCCAAAGCCTGTTGCGGTGGTGGGGAGAGGAAGAGGGCAGCAGGGCACGTGTAAGGGAAAGGAGCAGCGCTGTATAATGCCCCAATCTCTGCACTATCTTCAGGGGAAAGGCCACCCTGCTTCTAGGGCTCCTAAAGCTGCCCACACTGCTAAACCAAAGCTTCCAGCCACATTCGACAATCACCTGAACATGGATTTGTCTTCTAATATCGTCCCTCCACCAACTGTCGTATTACCTTCTAGCGACACTTCTCCTCACAGCTTACCGCCCTCTATGACCAGCTCGCAAAATGCTGGTTCGGATTCTCTACTGGCAGAGGCCAGGAGCTCGGACTTGGACTTAGATTTAAATTCACAATCAATGAATAAGGCTAGCCCGCCTCTGAATCAATCGACCTTAAGCTGCAGCGTCAAAGCTACTTTCAGTCGGGCTCTGGATATGGGCGCAGGCTCCAAAATGCTCTATCCTCTGTTTTCTGGACTTGTGAAGGGTGAAAAAGGCGTCGCTCTCGCATTGACTACTAACTCTGCCTCTGCTTCTCAAGCAAATAGCTCTCTACTTGATCTCTCTCGCGAGTCCTGCGAGTCAGTTGCTGCGTCAGGGATAAGCGTTACAGGTGGGGCCCCCCAAACCCCTCTGTTAACAGAACTTCTGAATCGGTCCAGGATCAGCTGAACTCCCAAATGGGCTTGTTTTCTCACGCATCTAGAGTCAAGGCAAGCTCTGATATTCTTTCGGAAAATAGTCTGAGTTAAAAGCCTTGAAAATCTCCCAAAATGAGGCAAATCAGAGGACGGAATCACAACTCAATTTAATTTCGAGTAATATACAGCAACTTAACTCACGCATCAAGGAGATTGAACAGCGAGTATCCAACCTGGAGGATGCTCGCATCTCTGAGGAACCAGCAGTGGCAAAATGTCAAGATGATTTGTTAGACTTACAGATCCGGCTAGATGATGCTGAGAATCGCTTGCGCAGATAAAACCTGAGATTTACGGGAATCCCTGAAGGGTGTGAAAATGGACAGACTGTCACAAACTTAATCACGGACCTTATTCTGCAGCACGTTCTCTCTGAACCAGGCAATAAACATTTGGATCTTACGATCATGCGGGCCCATCGGGTTCCAGAGGTACAGTCACCCCAAGCAAAGTATCCTTGAACTATCCTCGTTAATTTTGGTGATTTTCGGATCAAGGAACGTATTCTTCAACAATCAATTAAGAGTACAATACATCAGGTTCCTGGCGATTTCGCCTTTAAAAATGTTTCAGATATGTCTGTGGGGGCTGCACATCGAAGGAGAGAATTGAAAGGGATGATTCCGGCTTTCCAAAAAGCCGGTGCTCCGGCAGGACTTGTACAGCAATCCAAACTTAAAGTGTTTTATCAGGGACATTCTAATTTAATTCATACAGTTGATGCTGCTAAGACTGTTGTATTCAATTCAGAAGCAGTCGGGGCAGAGGGTAATGAAACGGGGGGGAATATGATTAAGAGAGGGGGTAGGAGGATGGACTTGACACTGGGAGGGGAATTGCTCCTTCAGAAAGGTGGGTTTCATAAAGTGAAAATCAAATGCGTCTTTATGGTACTTACATTTCAGTCCTTTCCGAGTCTATGGTGAAGTGCGCTATGTCAAGGCACCCGATTAAAGAAGAGTGGGGTTTGGGGATGGGGGTGGACCCTGATTGCTCAGGCGGGAGGGCCCCAGGCTCTGGCCACCCAAGGGTTGGGGTGTGGGTTGGGGTTGGGTGTAGGAAGGGTTGGTAAGGGCCGCAGGATCCTGGTTTTCCACACTAAATAGTAGCTATGTGCATTTCAGAATGGATAAAGTTATAGAGGGGGAGATGTTAATTGGACTAGGTTTAGATCAGTTATTTTCTTGGCAATTATTTTGGGAACTCAATGGCAAGATTGAATCTTTCACTAAGAATAGTTTCCTGGAATGTCAATGAGTTAAATAATCGGAGGAAAAGGTCTGTAATTGAAGAAAGGGTAGCTGCCCTAAATCCCTCGGTTATTCTTTTACAGGAAACTCATATCCCAGTTTAAGAAATTGCAGGCTTCCACATGTTTAAAGAAATGGCCGATTTCAAGGTGGTTGCCGCAGCCTCAGCAGCCCATAGAGGTGTTGCGGTTTTTGTATCTAGAGGTCTCAATGCACGGCCGCTTGACTTTGTCTGCGATTCCGAAGGACGATGGTGTTGGGTGCACTGTTTAATTGCCAAACAAAGATTTGTTTTCGTTAGTTTTTATGCACCCTTGTTAGATGATCCAGCTCCCTATGTAGGAATGTTCCAGTCCCCTTTTGCAATTCTAAAGCAAAATTATTATTGGAGGGGATTTTAACTTTCTTCAGGATCCAATTTTGGATACCACTGTTAGGGGCAAGAAACAACATAAGCATAGAGTTGCCAAAATCTTTAAAGACTATGTCAAAGTATTGATGCTTTGTGATCCTTGGAGAATGAATAACCCCATGAGAGAGAGTATACGTGTATCTCAACCCGGTTCAAAAGCGCCTCTCGCATTGATTTTGTTCTGATATCTAAAACATTGCGCTTTAAAGCTCAGTCGGTGTGGCACTCTGGCTTATCTGACCATGCTTCCCTGGTGCTAGAAGTGTCTCTTTATTCAGAAGTCCCCAAGTTTCAGACTAAAAGGTGGGTCTTTAATCAGCAGCTTCTTCAAGATGAGGGATGGGTGCAGATCTCTAAGAATGAAATTAGTGAATTTTTTAAACGTAATCAGGGATCTTCAACTCCGGCTATAATTTGGGATTCGTTTAAGGCCTTCTTCAGGGGCTTGGTAATCGCCCAGGAGGCAGCAGATACATTTTCTCAGAGACAACAAACCAGGGGCCTGGAAGAGGCAGTGCAAAGGTGTTTAATTGCTTATCTACAGGCTCCCTCGGAAAACAATAGACAGTCTTTTGAATTAGCTAAAAAGGCATTGGCCAACAATTTTCTAAAGAAGGTTGATATAGGATTTCAGACTTATAAACAAAAGGTATATGAGGAGAGTAATTTCACAGGCAAATTTTTGGCATTGCAGACTAGGGATTGAATTGCTGGTAATATCATACATACCCTGAAATGCCCTATCACTGGGGTTAGACATACTGACCCCAAAGCTGTGGATGAAATTATGCTAGAGCATCATGGGCGAATTTACAGCCATGTTCCGGATATTGACCCTAGGCCAATTAAGGAATTCTTGGGGAAACTGGATATTCCTAGTCTTACAGAAGAGGACAGCGATGCTCTAATACATCTGTTTACGAAGCCAGAACTTTTTGAGGTTGTCAAGAACCTCCCTACGGGGAAGGCTTGTGGACCTGATGACTTTCCGGCTGAATTTTATAAAGCTTTTATTAAGACATTCATTGATGATTTTCTCTCGTTGATTAATGGCCTACTTAGAGGCGAACAGATTCCCAATTCTTGGCACTCAGGGAATGTGGTCAGTTTTCCCAAACCGAATAAGGACAGGGAAGATTCTAATGCTTATCGTCCAATCTCTTTGCTAAATACAGATTATAAAATTATTATGAAACTCTTGGCTAATAGGCTCAATGGGGTTGTTAACAAACTGGTGCATCCCGATCAAAACAAGTTCATAGCTGGTCGGCAACTTGCAACTAATACGCATTTTTTGGCCGAGGCTCTTGACTATTTTGCCTCTAATAAGATTTCTGCCATCGTTCTTTTATTAGATGCGGAAAAAGCATTTGATTTGGTTGTATGGGATACACTCTTCGCGGTATTGGCTAGCTATAAGGTGCCCTCTCAGGTCTCTGCACTAATTCAAAGGTTGTATTCAAACTCTGAAGCTAATATTATTATTAATTCCGTGTGTGTTGGTCAACTTCAAGTACAACGAGGGACTCAGCAGGGTTGCCCTTTATCTCCTATACTTTTTGCTCTTTTCATTGAGCCTTTAGCCATTGAAATTAGACAAAATAGTCAGATTCAACCCCCTTTAAAATCAATGGGAAAGATTAAACTCTACGCTGACGATATTATTATGTTTTTGGATGAAGAATGAACTTCGCAGGAAGCGGCTTTTAGTGTTTTTTGCCGAATTTGAGCAAATTGGTGGCTACAAGATTAATATGAGTAAGACCGATATTATTCTGTGTGGCACATCTTCTATTAAACTGCTCCCCAAATTAAGATACTGTGTGAATACTAGGCCAAAGAGATACCTTGGGGTTTATTTTTCAGCCGATATAAGAGACCTGTATGACCTTAATTACGCTCCGCTGCCCAAGAAAACTCAGGCTTTGCTTGCCCGATGGGGGTCTCTCCGCCTTTCTATACTAGGTCGAATTGCATTGATCAAAATGTCATTTTTACCATTATTTAATTTTCTGTTCTCGGCCATCCCGTGTGTTTTAACACAAAACTTAAAAAGAAACTGGAGTCTATGTTTCGTCCTTTTATTTAGCAAAATCAGAAGGCTCAAGCCGCATTAAGCACATTATATGGGGCTAAAGAAAAGGGGGGGTTAGCCTTACCCAATTTTAAAGATTATTACTTTGCCTTTTTTGCACATTATCTCACTAGTTTTAAAGCAGAACAATCTGTAGGTTCGACATTCTCTAATGACTTTCGTGAGTTAATATGTAAGGAGCACGACATTCGGAATCCAGCACATTTGGCAAAATCTCCCAAAAAAGATTGCTATAAGATTCTTAAAGAGAAAGTCATATTTCTTTCGAAAATATTCAATCCCATATCTCCATTTCAACACCCCCCTTACACAGTTCATGTTACGCTCAGGTGCTCAGCTCAATGCAGACTTAGTAAGGAGGTGGGGGCATACAGGATTTAGCAAAATTGGGGATTTTCATATCAATGACAATTGGGAAACTCCCTTAAATATCCAGAGGGTTGTCAAAAATTACTTTCTTTTGGTGGGATCCTATAACATTATGCTAAACAGTCTAAAGGATCTGGATATCAATTTAATCATTAATGCCCAGGCGTTAGTCTCAGAATTGGTGGAGCCTCCTGGAATAAGGAGCGCCAGGTCTTGGAGAAGGCTATTGGTGGACAGGGATAAGGTCGGTCTGGAGGCAAAGGCAAAAAAAAAATAGGCTCGTCAGGAGGACTTTGATCTTTCAAGTGAGTGCTGGGAGAGAATTAATCATCTAAATTTCTCAGTTCTCAGGGGCGCGAATTGGCATCAAATTATATTTTTCAGTAAATGGCTATTATATCGAACTCCGCAAGCCTTATCCCGTGTGGTGCCCAGCTGTCCTGATCTCTGTTTTCGCTGTAAGACAGTAGGGATGGCGGGTTGGATACATGTGATTGGGACATGTCAATGTACACAGGAGTACTGGGAGGGAATATTCAAGATGTTAACAACTATGGCCCAGGTTATTATAACTCCCAGTATCCGGTTGTTGTGCCTAGGCTTCGACCCCGAGGCAAGGCTCCCTTCCAGGTGGGAGAAACTTGTTTTTATTGCCACTGTGGTTGCAGATCTCCCTTGTTAAGAAACTGGTGCTCTGAGTTATCTCCCACGCCTCAAGAATGGCGGAGCAAAATGGTGCTAGTCAGAAATCAGGAAATGAGATATGCTAGTAGAATAGGAAGTGGTAAAAAAAAAATCTCAATTTGGGGCGAATTCTTTTTAGACAATCGTGGAGAAATCTGTTCTTGAGTTACCTATTGAATGAATTTGCATAGCTACCTAATCTTAGTGTTTCTGTTTAGAGCTTTTTCTCTGGGAATTGCTGGGGAAATTATTTAGGACAAAGTTTGGAACTGCAATGTATTTTTTCTTTTTTTTTATCATGGTGGATCCTCATAAAAACTCAATAAAAAAAAAAAAAAAAAAAAAAAGTTGTATGATCCGCCAGACTCGTTGAATAAGGATGTTGGGGCACATTTTCTCTCACAAAGAGGAGCAAGTAAGGCTAAGGGAAAGCCGAAAGAGACTGCAACAGTGACACTATTTTCTAAGAGGGGGCTCAAGAGTGCAGTTACTGCTGGGTTTTCTGGTATACATGATGCTTACAAATTTCAGCTGTCTAAAAATAAATCAGACTCACTAACAAAGTAGCAGGCAGGCACTACAGAGAAAATCACGCCTAGGAAAATTCAAAGTTATTAACTGCTAAAGTCCATTGTGGGGTTGTTTGAAGGGGGCACCCTAAAGATTCTTGAGTAAAAACACAGAACAGTGCATGACTAGAGAATGAGGGATTGGTAGGGCATTTAATAGGTCTAGTGAGAGATAAAAAGAGAGGGGCTGGTAAAGGAGTAGAGACTGTTAAAAAGGTCCATGCCTATAGTATTTCTTTAAAGTTGTGGATGCCCAAAAGGTTCAGCTCATCACAAATAACATCTTGTCTTCAGTTGATTTTCACTGAAATACCTCGGCTGATAGTGACATCATAGGTCTGTTGCCAAGAGACATAGAAAATACAAACATTATGCTCAGTACAGCATGCAAATAACACAGATTAGGTGTGAGGAATTTAAAACTTTAACATGGTAGCTTCTATTAAGAAAAACACAGAAAAGCCTTGAATACTTTATTTGCACTTGTGTGATGCCAAGCCCAAGGATATAACTAAAATATTTGGGACCTTGATAGCTGTATTCACTGTATCACTACTGTTTCTGAAATATAACCAATGTGTTGTACTCTTAAGTTCCATAATGCAAAGGTGGAAGCCAAAGGAAACGAGAGAGGACCAACAGCTAGAGTAGGGAATAAACAGAAGTTTCAAACTTCTGCAAACTGAATGCACCAACCAAGTTAAGAATGATCAACTATACAAAATGATGTCTACATTTTTTAAGGATCCCTATAGAGATAATGAAGATAATAGAAAAGTAGGCAAGACAAAACAATTTACAAATTCTCAATGTGTCCAATGTAGCACAGGGAAGAAAAAACAAGACTTTGTAATTAAGTTAATTACAGAAAGTGCTATGTACACCAAAGATTCAGCTAGCTTTAAATATGAGATTCAAAGGGCGCACAAAGGACTATTCAAATTAAGCACTAAAGCACAGTAGCAGACGACATGTTGGTGAATTTGTCAACATATTATGTAAAAAAACTGATCCTCTCAACCACTCTAAAGTCTAAATCAGTGCATGCTGAGGGTTACACCTTTCTGGTGCATTCTGATTCAAGCAGGGCAACAGATGACAGACAATGGGATTTAGGCATGGGAATATATGCCTTGCAAACAACTGAGCTACACCTGTGTTAAAGTTTCCTGATTCTTTAAAGATTATACTGTACAATCAAGTGTACAGTTTTAAACAAGCTTCAAACAAAAAGAGAAGTTGACGTTACAACTTATGAAGAAAAGGAAAGGTGATGATGTACGCAAGATGGGTTTCCTGAATGCTATAGGGCTCACATTGATGCATATAGAACATTACTAAAGTTCAGGGAATGTTTCTTACGGATGTAGGGTGTAGTAGTTGGGTTAGGTTAGCATGGAAGACAAAATATTATTTTTAAAAATGTATGTTACTTTTGTCAGCTTAGCAAAACTCTAGACTTAAAAGCAAAATTAAAATACAATAAGACTCATGGAAATTGACTGAAACAAGATATATGGGCCAAGAGTCTTTTAGCTGACATGCAATCAACTCTGAGTGAATGCGAAAAATGGAAATGGTCTTGCTAGAAGAGGTAGTTTTCTGCATTTGAACTTAAAGAGAAAGTGGAGAGAAAGCTTGCTCTTTACCACACTTGATATTATAACAATAGCATAACAGCAATCATTTGAAAAATATTTAGAAGGTACAACATAAAGCATTTGCAATTGCTGCATTCTTAGCAGCTTCCACCATCCCTTACTGAAGATTTAACAAATCTGAGGGAGGGTCTAAGAAGATAAAGTAACAAAGATGGTTCACACCTGAGAACTAACATGTCAACATCCTGCTTATGTTTTAGTAATCCAGTTGTCATATCCAAAACCTTTCCTCTTACTTGTCACATCAATGTATCTTTACTAAATTCCAAGTTTTAGTCTGTGTTGTGCTCCAATGTGGTAATATGTCAGGCCAGGGAAAACAGTATTCTATTTCATAATCAGAGATGCAGATTATGCATATCTATCACTTTATTCTGACAGCAGAAAGATTTAAACAACAGTCCTTAACTGCATTTCCCATGAACATAGGGAAAAGCAGTAGTCCAAAGAACAATCAGTCACATAATAAGCAGTCCATGACATCGTGTTGCCAACAACCCTCCTCCTCTTTGTTTGCTGCTCCAACTGCAAGTTGAATGCTTCCTCTGGTGCACTTTTTGTATGATGGCTGTGTGATTTAACTTGATATAATTCACTAGGTTCAATTTTATGGTTTTGCTATTGTGACATATCTATAAATATATATTTTATTTCAGGTGTGACGTCAGCTGTGTGTACAATAGTTTTGGTAAGCCTAGCTAGCTGCTGTTCGGGCATGGCATACGCTCACCTGCGGTCAGTGTCTCTGAGCTCCACAGGGCACTGTGGGAACAATACCAGGAAATCGGCTCCGTTCTATGTGGGCCCGCTAGACTTTTTGAACTTGAGTATCCAAAGCTTATTGGAGAAGCGCTAGAAACCAAATAGAAGGAAAGCCTATCTCTCCCGCAGTTAAGCTCCGATGGTAGGATCTGTACTAAAACTACTATTTGCTGATCCACTGTAATATGGTAGAAAGAGTTATTGGGGCATTCTGCAGGCGGCTTGCCACGGAGACAAAGGTGTCATGTCCCTGACCAAGAAGATCACCCCTCCTCACATCGACTGTACTTTGTTCAGTGACATCTGTAGAGGGTCATAATGCAGTGGTCTGTAGTTGATCATGAGGATTTGGAAAAGGTGGAGGATAATGCCCCTTGTGTGGAAGATGTCTCCAGTTACCATTGCCCTGGAGCCTCTCAGGAAGTAAATGTTGCTTTTGGCCACTGGCCATGCCAAACCCTACTTTGGAGTGAAGACACAACCCCTCAGGAACGCCTTTGAACCTTGGAGGCTGGCGGTCCAAAGTGCTACCAAGGCTAAGGCCCAAAGAAAGTGGGAGCAGCACACCAGCAGCACACCAGGGTGGACACATTTGAAAGGCTGTGAGAAGGCTTCCTTTCTTGCTCCAAGATGACACAGGGGTGTGTGGAAGATAGGAGCCCTCCCAAACCCTCATAACAGGCCTTCTCCTAATGCCAGCTCTAGCCTGTAACAAAGGGTAGGCCAGGGGACGTTTCACAATCTATTTGGATTGTGACAACAGATATAATACAGGGAGCCCTTCAAGGCCATCTCATAGCACACTAAACTGGGGATCAGAGAGCATCAGGATGGATACCCCCTGAAGAGATATTCCACCTCATGTCTTCAGAGTCAACTCTGGTGGATAATGTAGTATAATATGTGGCTGGACATCTCCATAAGTTACTTGAGAAAGAGATCAAACACTGAGTTCAGGCAGAATACCCTAGTCTAACACTGGGTTGCAAGGTACCTGCCACCCCTAAGATAGTCAGAAGAATGGCCACCTTTTTGGTAAACTTTCTGAAAAAAAACAAGGAATGTATAGATGTGCCCTGGAGGACATGCCAGAAGAAATTGCCAGAGGTTGTGAGGTCTCTGACCAAGAGTTTAGACATGGTTGAGGAGGCCAAGGAGCCTGGGTGACTCATCCACTCAGATTCTCTTTCTAGATGGCCACAATGAGCTATGATTTTCCTGAGAAATGTAAACTGTGTGATATCTATGTAAAGGTGCATACCCTTATTGATCAAATTTGGGGTCTAGCTTCTTCAGAAGCTTGCTTCATTCCCCAAAGTGAACCCATGCTGAAGGAGTTGGGGAAGTATGCCTCAACCTTTGCCTCATCTGACAAGGTGCAAGTATCTATCAATAAGATCTTCAGGCAGAAGGTTTTTGGAGGGGCTGGGAGAGACAAGGGACTGTCACCCGGCTAACTCCACTACAAAGGTCTACAAAGAGTACAAAGATCTAAGGTCCTTATTATGACATTGGCGGTAAGTCCCACTTACCGCCATGCCGACTGCCGCCAATATACCACGACTGCGACGGCATACCGCTACCCATATGATGACACACACATAGCAATCCGTCACTATACGGACACAAACACAAGTCTGCCAGCCCAAAGGTCAGTGATAAAATGGTGGTACCAAAACCCACACCGTTACGCCAACAGAACTACGCCCACAGCATTATGACCCACGAATCGACAGCGGCGAACATTCAACCACGGTAAACCATTGATGGTACATACCGCTGCACTCAAAATACACACACACATACAAAACAGTACCACATTGGACAACTCAAAATACACACACCTGACACACAAGACACACACCACACCCACACCACTATAAAACACACACCCACAATACCCACATCCCTTTATGACTAACAAAATTTGCAACTAGAGAGAGATACAGCAAGAGCACCCCCAGAACCAGAGCCACAGAACACCACCAATCATACACCATCCAAGCACCTTACAGCACACACCCCAACACATCACCCCACACACCCTCACACACACCACACACATTACACCCATGGTACCACAAAGACACCCCTTTTTCTCAGAGGAGGAGCTAAGGGTCATGGTGGAGGAAATCACCTGGGTAGAGCCACAACTATTCAGATCACAGATGCAGCAGACATCCATTGCAAGGAAGATGGAGCTATGGCGGAGAATCATGGACAGGGTCTACGCCGTGGGACAGCACCCCAGAACAAGGGATGACATCAGGAAGCGGTGGAACAACCTATGGGGGAAGGTGCTTTCCGTGGTTGCGAGACACCAGATAGCTGTACAGAGGACTAGCGGTGGATCTCCACCTCCTCCCCCACAACTAACAACATGGGAGGAGCAAGTCTTGGCAATACTGCATCCTGAGGGCCTGGCAGGAGTAGCAGGAGGATTGGACTCTGGTAAGTCAAATCTCTATTACTATCACCCCTCTACCTGCATGCCATCACATGCCCCCACCCCATCACCCCACCACCTCACATACACCCCACCATCACAACCCACCCATCCCAGTACCCAGCACTGGATGCACCACCAATGCATGGACATCACTCACAGACCTGCATGGACACCCATCACCACAGCAAGCACACTAGAAAGAGCCACCTATCCCACAAAATCAATACTCACACAAGGCAAAGCTGACAGGGCACTCACCACCATACAGGGCAACACACTCATGCACAAGATGTCACACGCAGAAACATTAACAGTGCATTTACATCCCCACAGGTCCCACACCCAATGTCACCGGACAGGAGGTGCCAGCAACAACCAGTCCTCCCCCCGAAGAGGTCCACAACGATGACAGCAGCTCTGCTCACCTGGATCTGGCTGACCAACCTGGCCCATCAGGG
Source organism: Pleurodeles waltl (assembly GCF_031143425.1). Taxonomy (NCBI): domain Eukaryota; kingdom Metazoa; phylum Chordata; class Amphibia; order Caudata; family Salamandridae; genus Pleurodeles; species Pleurodeles waltl. The sequence goes on along the minus strand of NC_090436.1, from coordinate 693,888,146 downwards.
ACCTCCAGACAGTCGGTAACCCTGGCACAGTCCCATACCACCACAGAGTCTCCCCCCTCAGGAAACAACAGCACAGCACCCACCCAGCGGGCCCATCCCTCCGTCTCAGGACACGTAAATCAGCAGTGTGTCCACCACTACAGGGACCCCAGGCAACCCCACAAACACAGGACGATCAGGGACCTAGGATCAGTGGCAGTGGGCACACGGTTCAGGGGACAGAGGCACAGGACAACAGGGAAGCTGGGAGGACTGCTGTACAACAGTGGGACGACAGGCCCAGGGAACCAACTCTCCACGAGTCACTCATCAACATTCTGGGAGCATACCACCATTCCCAGGAGACGATGGGCCAGATACTGGTCAAGTTGCAGGAGACACAGTGGCTGCAGGAGGGACAGTACCTGGGGATCAGAGAGGACCTGAGGTACATCCACACCACCCTGGTCACCCTGGTCAGTGCAGGGGTGCTGGCAGACATGGCCAACACCATGAGGGAGACAGTGGCACACCAACGAGCCCCTGACACTAGCCACACTGATGACCAGCCCTCCACCTCCGCTGACGCTAGTGGACAGGAGTCCCGGCCACAGGAACAACAGGCCACCAGCACCCCACCCCCTGCAGAAGGTGAACCACCCCGCAAACGGTCCCTGCGATCCAGGCAGAAGCCAGAGAACATTGCCAAGACCCCCGTCAGGAAATAAGACTCTCCTGAATGTCACCCTTGTGTCCCACTCTGTCACCCTGTCCACCTTGAACTGCCATTGCTCTACTTCCCATGCCCCCTTGGACAATGCACCTGTGATACAGAGACTGGACTCTATCCTGGACTTTCCTCCATCAACACCCATGCCCACTGCACACCCCCATTAATTTAAATAAACACCCTTTGAAAAAAAAGTATGTAGTATGTCAAATGATTTAAGTATGCATTCCTTTAACAATCTGTAGACATTGCAAGTAGACTGTACAGTAATGTAAACATAGGTATGACCTGTATTGTGCTGCAGTCAATACACCAGGAGCCAGAGTAGGGCACAAATATATGTGAATAGACATGTCAAAGGGTACAGTAAGTGGCCATAGAAGTGGGAACAGCAGCCTGCCAGTGAAAAGTTACAACACAAAACTGCAATGGAATGTGAAGTTACAGTGTCTTACCTGTGTGTCACTGGAAGTACTGTCGAATGGAAGATGTTCTGTTGTCCACATCCTCATCCTCTGCCTCCTCTTCGTCACTGTCCACAGGCTCCACCGCTGCCACATGTGCATCTCCAGCCTCATCCTCCTGCAGAAAAGGCACCTGGCGTCTCAAGGCAAGGTTGTGCAACAAGCAACATGCCACAATGATCTGGCACACCTTCTTGGGTGAGTAGCACAGGGAACCTGTTAGATGGAGGAACCGAAACCTGGCCTTCAGGAGGCCAAAGGTTCGCTCACTAATTTGTATTGTTCACCCATGTGCCTCATTGTAAGGTTCCTCTGCCCTTGTCCTGGGATTCCTCACAGGAGTCAGTAGCCATGAGAGGTTGGGGTAACCAGAGCAACCTGTAAATATCGAGGGATACCTGTTAGCCAGACACTCACCCTTAGGGCCAACCCCACACCCATATACCAACATACACTGGGTGGGGACCATGGGCTTACCTATTAGCCACACACTGTGCCTCTGGAGTTGAGCCATCACATATGGGATGCTACTATTCCTCAGGATATAGACATCATGCACAGACCCAGGATACTTTGCATTGACATGGGAGATGTACTGGTCCGCCAGGCACACTATCTGCGTTCATGGAGTGAAAGCTCTTTCTCTTTCTGAACACCTGTTCATTTTTCCTGGGGGGGACAAAGGCAATATGTGTACCATCAATTGCCCCAACAATGTTGGGGACATGTCCCATTGCATAGAAGTCAGCTTTCACTGTGGCCAAATTCTCCACCTGGGGGAAAACAATGTAGCTGCGCATGTGTTTCATCAGGGCAGACAACACTCTGGACAGCACTATTGAGAACATTGGCTGGGACATTCCTGCTGCCATGGCCACTGGCACTTGGAAGGAGCCACTCGCCAAGAAATGGAGCACAGATAGGACTTGCACAAGAGCGGGGATCCCAGTGGGCTGACAGATAACTGAGATCAGGTCTGGCTCCAATTGGGCATACAGCTCTGTGATTGTGGCCCTATCAAGTCTGTAGGTGAAGATAATGCACCTGTCCTCCATTGTTGCCAAGTCCACCAGGTGCCTGTACACAGGGGGATGTCTCCATCTCCTATTCATCCTCAGCGGTTGTACTCTAGGGGGCAAAACTATGAGCATCTGGTTAGTTCTCAACATTTCCTCAATGTACAATGGATTGCATGTTGTGACAGAAACAGTATGTTTATGTTTAGTCCCAAAATGTGCTTATGACGGCTGTGACGCAGTTACCGGCCATGGCCTGCCCCCCCCTGAAATGACGGACACCTGTCCTGTGTGGAGGGACAGGTGGAAATGAGGTAATGCCACTGACGTTGTGCACCGTTGCGGGAGGCGGTCGAGTACCGCCGTGCAACTCCTCATTGGTTATCATTGGGCCCTATGGGTTACAGTAGCCAATGGTGATGTACGCCGGTGGTGACGGTACGCACCGCTGCAGACGTGACCGCCATATTCTATCTGTTCACTTACTTGCTACCTGACCTTCAACAGGAGAGGACCTACACTGCAAGTGCTGCTGTGACCTGTGTCTGGAAGCGATCATGGCTCGAGTCACTGGGGAAAGGGGCCCTGCCTTCACCTCTGCAGAGCTGGAGAAACTGGTGGATGGGGTCCAACTCCAGTACCGATTGCTTTATGGGCCGCCAGACCAACAGGTGAGTACACTGTGTGCACGATGCATGGGGCATGAATGCATGGTGTGCTGTGTGTAAAAAACAAAGAGAGGAGGGACCGGGAGTGTTCTGGTCCAGTGTACAATCTCCCAACAGTAGTAATAAAATATAAGTACACTGTTCCAAGCAAAGCAATAACACCAGGAGACCTGTGATCTCAGGAGCTAGAACCCTCAAGCATCACATTGGATGGCTAGGATCATCATTGGGAATTGCTCCTCACGAGGCTGGCGCTGCAATGCCTAGTGGGCACCCCAGTAAGGGGGGGCTGTCAGCCAAAATAACGTGATAGCGACTGATGTGTTCAACTATCCAATCGTAATGCTCAAAGTCACCGTCAAAAAAAATTGATAATTTTTTTTAAAATTGGTTATACATCCACTAAACACCATCATTTAATCAGTCTGAAATAACAAGGATGAAGACCAAGATTAAAAATGGAGAGACTTGAAAGAAAAAATGAGGATTATGCTCAAAATCTTTCTAAAGTGAAAAATCTAATCAAGGGTCCTCAACACCAGTGAAATAGAGGTCCTTTTAATGTTGAGGACCCTTGATTAGATTTTTCACTTCACTTCAGCCTCCAGATCCAGTGGATGAAGGCATCCACTCACCCCCTCCTTGCCAGGATGAAGCACACTGGACACAAGGCTCCCTCCATAACCAGTGGAATAAGGCAACCACTCACCCCCTCATTGCCAGGATGAAGGACACTGGGCACAAGGCCCCTCTAAAACCAGTGGAAGAAGGCATCCACTCACCTCTTCTTTGCCAGGATGAAGCACACTGGGCACAAGGCCCCCTCCAGAACCAGTGGAGAAGCCATCCACTTGAGAGACTGTGGCCTTGCACTCCCCAGGACCAAGCAGAGAGCAAACCACCCACTAGAAAGACTGTGGCCTTGCACTCCCCAGGACCAAGCAGTGGGCAAACCACTTACTAGAGAGACTGTGGCCTTGCACTCCTCAGGACCAAGCAGTGGGCAAACCACCCACCAGAGAGACTGTGGCATTTCCCTCCCCAGGACCAAGCAGTGGGCAAACCACCCACTTGAAGGACTGTGGACTTGCACTCCCCAGGACCAAGCAGTGGGCAAACCACCCACTAGAGACACTGTGGACTTGAACTCCCCAGGACCAAGCAGTGGGCAAACCACCCACTTGAGAGACTGTGGCCTTGCACTCCCCAGGACATTGCACAGGGCATCTAGCCCCCTCCAGGAGCATTGGCGTTGTACCATCTTCCGGCTGCGGTGCCCCCCACCCTTCCGCTTCCCCCTGAGGTGTCTGTGTATTTCTCTCCGTATTGAGGCAGGAGTTAAGTGGGGCCTTGGCCTATGTGATATGGCCCTGTGGCCCACAGACATTATGGACTGGGCTGTGTCCCTTCATTTACATATTTATAAATGCTGTTTTTTAATTTTTGAGGACGTATTTCTAGTATTTTATCTTATTACACTCACTTTCTTCAATCATTTTGTCCTTGCATTATTCCTTAGGGTTACAGGGAGAATTTGTAATGTTACTGCATCTGTTTGTGCGTATGGTGTTGGGATTGTGGATCACTCTCTTTTTCCTCCCCCTCCCCTGTGTGCTAGGCGGCAGTACTCACCCTGGCCGAGGTCGCCGGCGTTGGTATTCCTAGTGTAGGAGGAGGTAGACCAGCATGGGGAACACCTGCAGTTCGGGCTCCATGGCATCGTGGTTCTTCCTTGAGTCTCCAGAGGTGAGTACTTTGCCTTCTGTGTACTGTTTCTGCCATGCTTTTGATGTCGTTGGCACAACCCCAGAAAAGGTGGCGGATAGGCCTGTTGTAATATTGTGGGCAGTACATTGTCTTCCGCCTGGCTGTTGGCGGTTACCGCCGCAGTGTTTGTTGCTACCACTGTGGCAGTCAGTGTGTTAAAGCGGCTGTCTGTGTTGGCGGTTTCTGCTGTGGTCAAAATTCCATTTTTTTTACTGCCGGCCTGTTGGCGGTATTACCGCCGCTTTATCACCGACCGCCAGGGTTGTAATGAGGGCCTAAAAGTGCCAAGGAACAAGAACAAGGCCATTTCTGCAGGTTTCTTCCCTTGAGAGGCCACAAGAACTGTAATTTCTTCTGTGGTACAAGCTTCATCAGGAACAATGGGGGATACTCCCATAAATCTAATCCTCCCTTCGGAGGTTCAAATTGGGATTAGGTTGGTGAAATTTGCTCAGAAATGGTGTTAGATCTCCAGTGATGCCTGGGTTGTCCTGACGGTCTTCAGATTCCGATATAGAGATTCCGGTAGAGAGCAAGGGCCAACATATTTTGAGAGAAGCATTCTGAGCAGGAGGCAAGTTTGTTTCTTTAAAAAAAATCTATTCTACCAACTCGGATTCATTCAAGATGCTTTCTGGGCAATATTTTCTTGGTGGAAAAAGGTATCTTGCTGGTAATCAACCTTAAAGAGTTCAACAAATGGTTGATTTACCAGCATTTCAAAAAGTGGGGAATCTACCCACTCCAAAACATTCTGCTTACACTGGACTGGATGGCGTGCTTAGACCTATAAGACACTTATCTGGTGACTCCTATTTTGACCCTGCCTGCATCACCTATTCTTCCTATTCTCCTGATGTCATCAGGTCTATGAGTTTTCCATGCTTCAATTTGCAGTGTTGCACTGTGGTGCCTCACAAAACTTCTCCACCCTGTCATGGTGTTGTTCCTCAAGGCAAGAGTGTGAGGCTCATAGTGTTCCTTGATGATATACTGTTAATGAACTGCTCAAATGGAACTCTTCATAAACATCTGGGGATGGCAGTGGCTTTTCTTGAAGATCTTGAGTTCCCAATAAACAAAGAAAAGTCACTGTTGGAACCTGATGAGCAGATTAAATTCCTGGACTTCCTGATAGGCTCAGAATGAGAAGCATTGGAGCTACCCAACATGGGCAGTATCAGAAAGGAACTCAGATATTGCAATGTCAACTTGCCAAGCTAGTGGGACTTTTAGTGTCATCAATTCAAGCAATGTGCCAAGAACTCCTCCACTACAGGTCCTTGCAACTCCTGCATATTGCTCACCTACACAAAGGGCTAACCTACTATAGATATAATGATATTGGGAACCCAAAGAAGCAATTGTCTGGTTGTTTCACCATATGGAGACATGGAACAGGACAGCAATTTCTCGATTGGCCCTGGACCTAGATGTAGAATCAGATGCCAGAGTTCCAGGTGCTGAGACTGCTCTACAAGAGGCACATGGTCTGAAGACAAGTAATTTCTCCACATCAACTTCCTAGAACCAATGGTGAGATCTTTTGCAGTCAGATGTTGTACAAAGAACAAAGGCTGATGCTGCATATTCTTGAAAATTGACAGTTTATCAGTGGTACCTTACTTCAGTCTGCTTTGGGATACAAGGTAAAGAGACCTGGTGGAAATGGCAAAGGAATTCTAGCACTTCTGCTTAGATCAACAGGTGGTAGAAAAAGTAGAGTATCTTCCGGGACAACAGTACACTATGTTGCACTACCACTCCAAAAACGTCCACAATTCTAATACATGGAAACTCCTGCTGGAGATTTACCTGGCAGTGATGAACAGATTCGTCCATTCCCCACGGATCTCTTAACATCTCAGCTGGGCCATCAGCTTCCACATTATTTCAGCTAGAGAACAGACCCAGGAGCAGTGGCGACGGATGCATTCCTGCCTTGGTTTCTAGTTCTAATGAAACTTTCCTCAGATTCAAGGATCCATATCACCCTCCTTCAGAACATCCTTCTGGACCAGCGAGGTCAACAAAACCACCTAGTGGAGGAGGGTTCTCTGAGTCTGGTGACATGGAAAATTACAGGAAATGTTGGATGACCCCTGGCCTCTGGTGATAGGCTGAGGTGCTTTTCATAACAGCCTGGTCAGATAGCATAGCTAAATCATACCAATCTGCATGATGCAAATGGGCCTCTTGGTGTTTGCAATGGGACCTAAATCCTGTTAGTGCAGGCATTGTACATGTCATAAATCTTCCTACAGAATTTGCATCTCACAGAAGAGGTAACAGGTCAATAAAATCACTCAGATCAGCCATTTCGATAGGACATGTGATGGTGGATGGAGTAGCAGTTGGTGAACATCCTATTGTGCCTCAGCTGCTTAGAAGGGTCATACTCTCTGTTCCTCTTGCACCTAAGTACTGAGGTATGTGGGAGGTCAAAGGAGTCTTTAAATTCTTTCTCTCTTGGCAACAGAATCAGTTCTTATCTAGGAAGGAACAGTCAGATAAGCTAACCAGGCTGTTATACTTGGTATCCTATAAACAGGTGCCTGGCATCAGGATGCTGGACATACCAGGTAGGATGCTCACTCCACATAATGTCTCTTTTACCATTTCTAGATGCACTGAAGGTAACACCAGGGTGTTGTTATGCGCAGAATTAAAAGATATGCCCAAAATGTGTGGTGTCCACTGCATTAAAGCTTATGAGAACATATATGTGCCAGAAGGGTATATACATGCCTATATTTGGAGTTCAATCAGCCAGGGGCACTGTAACCTCAAAGGACTTCTCTCTGGGAGCTCATTTAGAGAATATCTAGAAGACGGTTGAATGGTCATCTGAGTCATTTAAGTATTTCTATTTTAAGACAGTTGAATGTGTGGCATCTTTGATGGTTCAAAAACTTTAAAATTGTATAATCTGAGCCTCTGGTCCTGACAAAGAATAGAAAAATGTCCTAGCTATAAGAACTAAAGCTTGAATTCTGTTAAGGACAAGGAGGAAAGGATTATCCCACCCATTGGGATGTGCTGCTTATGGAACCATGGGGAACACACCCAGGGAGTTTACAGGTGGGATATCTCAATATGCATGATTCACATTTGTATTGCTTAATGTGAGGACTTAGTTTAGGAATGAGACTCTTTTAGTGTGTATATGTTCTGACAAGACATCACACTGTGTTCATATGGTTTGATTAATATCTTGGAAATAATGGTCCATTCAGTCACTCAGTTGAATCTTTGTTTATTAGGAATAGAACAGAAGAAAGAGTGAGGTCAGGTTTAATTGACAACTTTTTGATCTCAGAAAGAAAGAACAGTATCATTTTTGGCAACACAATGTCATAGACTGTATTTTATGTGATTGATTGTTCTTTTGAATACTGCTTTCCCTATGCTAATTCGAAATGTAGTTGAGTAATGCTGTTTACATCTATCTTGCTACTGTTGGAATGAAGCAGAGACAGATATGCATAATCTTCTCTAATGTCTCTAATGGAACTGAATCTTTATTTACCTTAGCCAGGACATTTTTTATTGTTGAAACTCCAAGTTCTCAAACCCATATTCTCGGTGTTTTTTTAATCTATTAGTGATGTTCAAAGGTTAGACATTCCAATACATGGGATTCCTTTTTCCATTGAGCACACACAATGATAATAAGGCCCATATTTATACTTCTTCAGCGTCGCATTTGCATCATTTTTTTACGCAAAAGCAGCACAAACTTACAAAATACAATTGTATTTTGTACGTTTGCGCCGCTTTTGCTTCAAAAAGCAGCGCAAATGCAGTGCAAAAAAAGTATAAATACGGGCCTAAATGTGGCTTGTATAAGGCAGGACAGGGAATCCACTTGTTGCGTGGTTTGATTATTCTATTCTATGAGATCCTCAAAAGCATCTAAACTTCTAGCAGTGTAATTCAATACTGAAAGTGCCAGTAGGGTATTTAAAGGGTGACATGAAGTTGAATTCTAGACACAAGTACTCAGGGGCTTATTTACTTAAATGGTAGCACAGGGCAGTCCCACTTCCTTGTAAATCAGAAAATGTCAAAACCCGGGGTGCTGCATTGGAAAACCCACCGCAATGCACATGAAACACCTCCCTGACACAGAGTAAGGCAACACAGTGGCTTGCACTATCTATGAGGCCATAAAAATCCATGCAAAGTAGCTTTGCATGGCCTCAAAGATATAGGTCTGCAGTCTGCGCCACCGGTGCATAAAAAAAGTATCGCTCCGGTGATGCACGGGGCTTGTAAATTTGCCTCTCAGTTCGTAGGTAGGCTATATATTACCTTACATCACCTAGTTGACAAGGCTGAGCAAATGGTTAAAATCTGAGACAATAACAAACATGCCTGTTTTATTCATTTAGGCAAAGCTTTTGACGCCACTGCATAAGCAGCTTGTTATATTGTATGTTCTGTCGGAATGTTAATCGGAATGTTACTGTGTCATAGCGTTGGTAGAATGTTACTGTTTGAATAGGTTAGAGATTCGATGATCTGGTGAAGAGAGGAGCAGCAGCTGTTGAGTGCTACCGGAGGCTGGAATGTTTCTCCTGTATTAGCCCGACGATGTGTACTCGCAAATAAAAGAAGAGTTTCCGTCTTCACCTCACCGAGAGTCTTGTATGGAAGTTCTTCTTTGTAACACTGGCGACGAGCACTTCTACGAACCCTAATCTGCTTGAGGAAAACATCCCAACTCCAGATAAGTTCTTTGCTTTCTCGATCTCAAAGAGCGAAGCTTGTTTTTTTTTAATTGTTTTTTTTTCCTGGATTACTGCGCTTCATTTTTCGTTGAGGCTTTCGTTGCGGTATCCTAGCAACGTTTCCAGAGCGCACGCTGCTATTCTGCTGTCAGCTCGGCGGCTTTCGTCAACTTCAGCGTTGCAGTATCCTAGCAACGTTTCCAGAGCGCAAGCTGTCAGCTCAGCCTAATACGCGCTGCGCTCCTGCTATCAGTTCGGCTCGAGTCAACCCCTTCAAGTCATCACGCGCGCTGCACATTACCAACTAGCTCTCGGAATTTTCACACCCGCTGGGCGACAGCCACAAGCTTATGCTGTCAGAGTGTATCGTACTCTCAGTCTTGTCAAATCATCACGTGTGCTCTGCGCGCTCATTGATTCCTTGAAGGTGGCAACAATCAGCTGTTATCTCCTATCTATTTCACGCTCACTTTCGGCCTCTGGACCAACTTGTTTTCCAAGCTCACTGGATCACCTCCATTCTGCGGATATCTCACACAAGCCTCGAATCTTATGATCTGCATAACAAACAAGTCTTTACTTTGCCTTATACTGTGATAGACACAAATTCTTAAAGCATTCACTATGCAAAACGTAGCAGCTCCTCCTTTTTTCCTCCCCACCCCTTTTGAACCTCTTACCAAATGGGGAAAATGGAAAAAAGTGTTTGAACAGTATGCCAGGGTTTGTGGAACGTCCTTGAGCACAGAAAGAACTGCTTTACTGTTACACTGCTTAGGAACTGAGGGTCAAGAAGTTTTTGACCACTTACCTGAAATACCTGACAACGAAGCAGTTAACCTAAATGAGTATGAAATCTGTATCAGAAAATTGGACTTACATTACTTACCAAAAGTCAGTACTATATTGGAACGATATTACTTTGGCCAAAGACGACAAGTTAATGGTGAATCTGTTGAAAATTATGTCACTGACTTAAGCCGTTTAGCTTCGTCTTGCAAATTTGGGTCATCCAAAGATGAAAGAATGCGGGATCAATTCATGCAGGGCTGTGTCATTGATAAAGTGCGAGATGAGTTGTGGTTATTAGATGATCCTCACCTTGACGAAGTCATTTCTCCAGCTAAACGTATTGAACACTCGTTGAAGTGTGTTGATGTTATAAAAAGGAATGGTCACAATGATGTGGCTTTAGTAAAAGATGTGGCTTTAGTAAAAGATAGCAAATCTAAAAATTATAAGATTGGCACAAAATCTACACCCCAAAATTCTGGTAAGAAAAAAAGACTTTACAGATGTGGAAAAGAAGGTCATTTCGCGAATGATAGCACATGTCCAGCTATCAATGGTTTCTGTCTGTTCTGTAAAAAAAAGGGTAATTTCTCGATCTTCTGTAATCAGTGTAAGTCCAAAGAAAGTGTGAATGCAGTTGATTCTCAACTCATGGATGATGACGTTGTTTGTGTGTCACAATGTGGCCAAATAGTACTACAGGTGTCGGACTCTAAACCCAGTGGCCCTCTGGATTATATTGCGATTGAAGGTAAACAAACTAAAGTACTCTTTGATTCTGGTGCCAAAATTATTATTGTTTCCAACCAGTTTCATCAAGAACAGCTCAGAGGTTGCGTCAAGTTATTGAAACCAGACATTAATCCTTGTGCATATGGTGGTGAACCTATTGATTTACATGGATATTTCAAAGGGTTGATTGAGTACAATCAGCGTTACACCTCTGGGAAGATATATGTCTCTAAGAAAAGAGAAAGTATAATTAGCTGGTGGCACCAGAAGGACTTAGGGGTCATACTAGATCCTAATAGCGTGTCCCCGATTACATTGAAAGACCAAACGACTGTTGAGTTGATTGATAACACTTACAATGCTTCGGACTTGGAGAAATCTCTCCGCCGAGACTTTACAGAGGTTTTTTCGGACAAAATTGGATGTATGAAAGGTTACTCACACAAAATCAAATTAGTTTCTGGGTCTGTTCCTTACTGCAGTAAGGTTTGTAATGTTCCTTTTGCTGTAAGGAATCAACTCAAAGATGAATTAGAGAGACTGATAGATCAAGGAGTAATTGAGGCGGTAGAAGGAACAGAATGGTTAACTCCGATAGTCATTGCTAAGAAACCTAACGGCAAGATAAGATTATGCATTGACCTTCGCAGACTCAACAAATGTGTTGTAGTTGACAAATATCCCCTTCCCAACATCTCTGAGCTACTAACCAGGGTATCAGGTCCTAAACTGTTTTCTACCATCGATCTAACCTCAGCTTATCACCAGGTATTGTTAGATGAATCCTGTAGAAGTTTAACAGCTTTCATTACGCCTTTTGGGACATTTACATTCGTCCGTTTACCATTTGGTTTGATTTCAGGTGCCTCTGTGTTTCAGAGGTTGTTGGAACGCATGCTGAAAGGTCTAGAGGGGGTATGCATTTATCAAGATGATATCTTGATTTATGGTAAAGATTCCTTCCAAAATGAAGTAAGATTAAGGGAAGATCTAAGAAAGATTTCTGAGCATGGTCTAACAATTAAATCAGAAAAGTGTAAATTTGCAGTCAAAACTATAGATTATTTAGGCCACACCATAACTGGTGATGGTCACATACCGAAGAAAGAACTGGTTGACACTATTCATAGTCTAGCCTCCCCCACGTCTAAAGAAGAGTTGTTGAGATTTCTGGGTGTGGCAGAATACTATAGCAAGTTCATCAAAGGTTTTGTGAGTTCATGTTATCACATGAGAAGTTTGTTAAAGAAAGGAGTAGAATTTATATGGAGCCAGGAATGTGAGAAAGAATTTGGTAGTATCAAGAATTCTCTATCTTGTGCTCCTGCCTTGAAAGAGTTTGACCCAAATTCACAGTCGTTCCTAACTACCGATGCGAGTAGTAAAGATTTGGGAGCAGTGTTACACCAAGGTGGATGTGCCCCTGAAACACTATTGCTTTCATTTCCAGGAGCCTTAAAGGAGCAGAAACTAAGTATTCTGTCATTGAAAGAGAGGCTTTAACGGTGATTTGGGCTATACAAAAATTGAAGAAGTTCTTGTGGGGAGGTTCCTTTGTTGTAAGGACGGATCACAAGCCCCTGTGTGAGGTTCTCGGTTCAAAAGGGATCGATTCGGTGTCAGGGAGGATCACCAAGTGGATTGTTGGATTGCAGGAATATGATTTTGTTGTAAGATATGTCCCTGGTGCTGACAACATACCTGCTGATGTTTTGTCTAGATTAGTTACACCCAATTCTCACCTTCGAGATGATGAGTCGGTAAGTAACGACAGGGAAAATTTCGAATGGGTGTGTGAGGTAGATTTGAAATAATTTCTGAGGATAAGTGGCGGGAGGAATCTTCATCTGACAAGGTCCTAACAGAAGTATTGGAATTATTAAGTAATGGTTGGAGAAGTGTACATCAGGGTAGTGTCGAGAGTAGAAGTTATTGGAACGTTAGGGATGAACTAGCGGTGAGTCAAGATCTCCTATTTAGACGTGCGAGGTTACTTCCTCCACTTAGGCTTAGAGACCAACTAATGAACCAAGCTCATAGCAGTCACATGGGTATTTCTAAGACCAAAGAAAGGTTACGTTCCTCATACTGGTGGCCTGGTATGGATACCCAAGTAGAGCGTCTAGTGAGAGAATGCGTACAATGTGCGGTTAGTGAAAAGGCTATGAAACCCAGGGTGCAACCAATGGTAATTAGAGAAAATCCTGAAGGTCCGTGGACGGACATTGCATTAGATATTTTTGGACCCATTCATGGTGAGAATTCGATTGATTATATTATTGTGGTGGTGGACATGTTCTCTAGATGGCCAGAAGTGTGTTTTACTAAGAACATTGAAACGTGGAAAGTCATTGAATTTCTGAAGGATCTAATAACTAAGGAAGGGATTCCTTCAAATCTTCTCACTGACAATGGGGTACAACTAATATCCAAAGAAATGAATGACTTTTTGAGTGGGTGTGGCATTAAACATAAACTTTGCGCATTATATCATCCAGAATGCAATGGAATGGTAGAAGAGTCATAAAAGAGACTATCTCTATTGCTAAAGGCAATCAATTAGATTGGAAGCAGGAAGTACTGAAGAAAGTTTATGTATATAGACACACCCCTCATTCCACTAATGGTCAAACACCATTTTCACTTTTCCGTGGGACACGTGGAAATACTATCTTAGAACCTAAATGGGTTAATGGCCTGTTAGACATGAAGGGAAGAAAAGTGATAAAAAGTGATTGGAGACTTAAAGAACATGACAAATTGTTAAAGAGTAAACTGAATTTCGATAGAACAAACTGTGTAAAGAAAACACTCATTAAGGTTGGAGACTGGGTTATGATTAAACAACCTCTTGCAAAAAGAAGCTAAACAAAATTATCCCCTCCAATTACAGTTACAAAACTCTTTACCAATGCTGTTAAGACCCAAGATAACAGAATATGGAATTTAAATAGAGTTGTCAAGTTTACTGGAGCTGCTGGTCGCGCTAAGGATGATGAAACAGAAAAAAGTGGTATTTGTGCCTAAAGAACATCTTTAAGAGGGTTGCAAGAGAGTACAGAAAGTTCCATGGAAGATCCCAATTTGAGGAGGTCTAACAGAAACGTCGAGATGCCCACATATCTTAAGAACTATAAGTTAGAGTGAAACAATCTCTTTAATTTCTTTTACATTCTTACTTTACTTCTCTTAAAACTGTCTATTTTATTATCGATGTGATTAAAGTGTGTATAGAGGGGAGGGAGAGATGTTATATTGTATGTTCTGTCGGAATGTTAATCAGAATGTTACTGTGTCATAGCGTTGGTAGAATGTTACTGTTTGAATAGGTTAGAGATTCGATGATCTGGTGAAGAGAGGAGCAGCAGCTGTTGAGTGCTACCGGAGGCTGGGATGTTTCTCCTGTATTAGCCCGACGATGTGTACTCGCAAATAAAAGAAGAGTTTCCGTCTTCACCTCACCGAGAGTCTCGTGTGGAAGTTCATCTTTGTAACACAGCTCTCTTCTCCAAGTTGCTTAATTAAATAGCCCCTACTCAATCATTAAAACCTTGTGTTCTTTTACATTTGATGTTGCTGTTTAGGTCAGACTTGGAACAAAGAGCTAGAGTCAGGAGGGGCTTAAAGAAAGGTTGCTCTTGCTCTACCTCTATTCAAATGCATTTTGGTAAATCGAAATGCCCAAAAAGATTGGAGCTCAAATCAACCACCTTTTTTATGCTGATGACGCAATATTGTGTAATAACAGCTCACAGGGGTCTCCTAATCTATATCAGATACCTTTGTGAGCTGTGATGAACGTGATCCTTAAGAAATCAAAAATGGTAAAACAAAAGTAATGCGATTGGGAGGATTTGTCAACTTAGGCTGCTATTTTAGAAGGGGTAAAAGTGTAAAAAGCTTAGTTATCAAAATGTGTACTCATAGGATTGGGTACGTTGTTTGGTGTATGTAAAAGCAAAAGCTATTGTTAATTGGGGTGATTAATATACATTTAACATGGAAAAACACCTAAGAGGAGTACATTTATGAAAGACTGACTTTAAATACTACTTTCTCCAGGACTGGCTTGTATTTATACAGTGGTTCCTAAGCTACTAGTTTGAAAGGTATTTAAGCCACCTTATATATATGCTCTTTAATACAGAATGAATGTCAGATTATTGTGCATACAGTTAATCGTTTGAAAGAAATACAGGGTTATCAAATTTCTACTCCTTTTTATTAGCTACTGAATGGGTCATTTTAATTGCAAATGCTGAAAAGGAGATATTTCAATGTGATATTTCTTGCAGTACATTGGACTTCAAAGTGTATAATGCCGAGCTCTACCTGCACAAATTAATTTTGTGCATCTCCCTTCCTACTTTGGTGGATGGGGATGACAGATGGTGATGTGGTGGTAAAAGTGTATTAAATTGCTGGCTTACAGCAGGACTGAGGGCTCTATGTACAACAATCTAGAATTTCGATTTCCTAATTATGAAAGTGCAGTCCCTTGCATCTATTAAATAGTGATTCCTAATGGGTCACACATCAACCTACCTCATTATTATTAATAAGGCAGGTCGCAATTTGCGATTCATTAAGAATCACAACCATCACAGGGTTGGGCCAGGTGAGGTTAGCAGACCACCATGTCTGTGATTGCTTTTTAACAAAGCAAACTTTTTTTTATTTTTTTAAAGTGTTTAAAAAGAAAAGATGAAACTTTGAAATTTCATTTTTAAATAATTGGCTGTGGTCCGTGGGACCACTGCCTCCTCCTTTTTTTGTTTACATTCTAAAAGGGGAAGAGGTTCCTTAGGGGTCCCTTTGCATTTGAACATTTTTACCACTTCCTTTGAGGTATTTGTAAAAAATGAATGTTTTGCTACTGTAATTACAAGAACAAAATACTTAGACATATCACTCCGATTCAGGATTTGGAAGGAGCACACTGAACACGCTTTTTCCAAATAGTAAGACCCTAACACAAATTACGATTCAGTTAAGTGTTACTGAATCGCAATTTGTGCTTTTATACATTTCAAAAAACATTTTTGAACTCGCAAACGGCCTTATTTTGTGAATCGGACTGTTTCCAAAATAAAAAATGCTTTGTAAATATAGCCCCTAAGCCCTAAATTCGTCTCATTCTTCTCTTAAGATCTACATCTTCTCTTCTCATTGGCAAGCCCCTATTCTCTTGTCTGTGGCACTCATGGCACTTTGGTCAAAGCCCTTTCAAGAGCCATTGCACATGTCTCCAGTGTCCACACTTTCCATCAAAGCATCCCTCTTGCTTCATTGTCCAGATCTGTCATTGTTCACAACTCCCTCTAATGTTCACACTTCTCTTGTCCAATTCTGTCCTCACATGGTCCATCTCTCTCCATTCACTGTGAAACCCATGCTTTGTGTGGGGCACCTTACATTTAGCCTCTCCATTTACCACAAATGACTCGCAGTTGTCACTTACCATACATGCTCATGACTGCCAGTGCCCTTTATGCATACACAAATGTAAATTCAGATCGATTAAAAATCATTTGCACATATCAGACTGCCTATTAAATGGGACTGACACTGTGCCAAATGAAGCACCTTGTCACTTCCCAGGTCACAAAATAATGCTTATCTCCAGCCCCGATTTGCCTTATCATACTGACAATCGTAGTGCCATGAGCCACATATGGGACACAGTAGAGAGTTTCTTTCCTCTACTAGGTGCAGCAGTTGGAAATTGGAAAAGAAGTGTATGGGAAATAACTCTATCCGGTGCTCACACCTTTCAGCTTCAACTGTTACCATTACTTCATTTTATACCCTAATTGCGTGCTTTGGTGGGGGGAGATGGGGTCAGTGAGCTCTCTCTCTTCACCCACCATTTCTATTTGAGAAATAATTTGGTGATCTGGAAGAAGAGGCAGGAAGTGAAAGCTTTGGAGCTGTCTTAGGGCCAGATGTAGCAAAGTTTTGCGAGTGGCAAATGGCTTGTATCGCTATTTGTGACCCCGCAAAATCCGAAATGGGATGTAAAAATCCCATTTCTGATCACCAAATAGCGATGCGACCCATCACCGACTCGCAAAATTTGCGACCTGATTTTGCGACCCGCAATCAGGAAGTCGCAAATTGCGAGTCGCAAACCATATGCAAAAGCAAGTCGCAAATTGCGACTAGTCGCAAAAAGCCCATTTTGCACACCCAGATTACCACTGATTCAGAGCAGGTGGTAAACAGAACCCAGAAGGCATCTCAAAATGGCTGCACTGTACGTGATTGCATGGAGGAGGAGAGTCCAGGCTGCACAGCAGAGGAGGAGGAGGCAGAGACAGGAGAGGATATACCGAACCAGGCAGACACTTTCAACAAACTGAGGAGGAGATTTATGACAAATATAGACTGAGCAGTGCTGTAATCTTAGAGATAATTGAACTGCTGAAACCTCAGCTTGAACAACAGACAATGCGCGGCAGCGCCATCCCCACACATGTGCAAGTGCTAGGCTCACTGCACCTCTTGGCCTCGGGTAGCTATCAGGGGGTGATTGCAGTGGCAGGTGGGGTATCCCAAAGTGCACTCTCACGATTCTTCAGATGTTTCCGAAATGCCATACTCACACACACACATATGTATATATATATACATACCCAGAAATGAGGCACAAATTAACAGCACCAAGTTGGACTTCTACAGAATTGCCAACATCCCCCATGTAATATTGGGAGTGTGGACGGGACACATATACAAATTTGCCCACCTGCAAATCTGGAATATGTGTTCCGCAATAGGAAATGTACCCACTCACTAAACATCCAGGTGGTATGTGACGCCCATAATGTCATCACTGACATTGTAGCTAAATATCCAGGGAGTACACATGACTCATGCATATTCAGGCACAGTGGGATACACCAACGCTTAGAACGTGGGGAGTTTGGAGAAGGATATTTACTAGGTATTGGTGACTACACTCTGAAGCCTTACATACAGGTCACTTTGTAACCCTGTGATGCCCTGCTAAATTTGCCTCTTTTGTCAAACAGGTGACAGTGCATATGCCCTGAGACCATGGATACTCACCCCATACCTAACACCTGGCAATCAGAACGAGAGGCGATACAACATTGCACATCGGCGGACCAGAACTGTAGTCAAGAGAACGTTTGGCTTGTTAAAGTCAAGACTCCGATGCCTCCACAAAAGTGGAGGAACACTTCAGTATGCCCCAGAAACAGCATGCAAGATAGTTGCCACCTCTGCTATCCTACACAACATTGCCACCAGACGTGGGCTACATCTCACTCCTGAAGACACAGACACAGAGGATGAGGAGCAAGAGCTACCACACCGACAGCCTGGGGATAGAAGCATTGCAAATGAGGGCAGACAGAGACAGAACCACATTGCAACCCAATACTTTGGCAGGTACGTGGCAACCATGACCACAATCACTAATGTCAGACACACATAGCCCAGTTGTGTAGTCAAACAAACCAAACCTTTTTATTGCAAAACTATTATGTTGATATAAACATGCAGTATGCACCAGTTTGGTACTGAAACAGTCAAATCAGACACATTATTTTCATGTGCCTCTGTACCAGTACATGTCAGTGTCTCACAGCCTCCTACGACTGCAGCCACCATGGCTCACTCCAGCTTGGTCCCCTGAGGCCTGCCTTGCACTGCTACTCCGCAGCACATGTGCATCAGAGGCAGACACACTGCTGACTGTTGAGCCCTCCTCACTGTCCTGCGGGGTATCCCCTGTGCCCCTTGCAGCCTATCTGGTCTCCAGGATGTCAACCACATGGCTGATGCAGCCAAGTCCCCATGCCACATCTCCAGCAAAATGACCCAGTTCTATTTGCAGGCTGACAGTGCGCCTTGACAGACAGGTTGTGTTCGTTGCCAGGCGCCCTCTGGATGCAGCAAGTCTGTCTAAACGGGCTGCAGTGTTGCGCTCCCTGCGCCGTGCCTGTGCCCTGTCAGCCACCAGTTCCCTGACCAAAAAGTCAATGGATTGTGTCAGGTTCCCCAAATGCGTGTTCATTGTTGTGAACTGATTGTCCACATTAGCCAGCCCATGGGTCACAGCTGTCTGCAGTCTTGTGAGGTTCCGGTTCAATAACCTCAACTGTCTATTTTGCAGGCGCTGACCCTGTAATAAGGAGTCCTCAAGTCCCCGCAAACTCGAAATCTGGGACATCCTCACTGTGCACAGACTGCAATCTGTTACGGCGTCTACACACTGCGCCTGATGATGGCTGTGGGTGCTTTGTAGGCATTAGCCCTGGTGTTACTACTGCTGCCTCCATATCCAGTGCAGGATCATCCATGGACTCAGGTGCCAATTCCATGGGTGGTGTTGTCCTGCACTCCCCTGCAGTGTCAGTGGCAGCCTCCTCCTGTGGGTCTGTGGCATGTTCCTCTCCCTGCAATTTGGCACTGATGGGGGGGGCCTTGTGGGAGACCTGTGGGATATAGGGGATACACTGTCAGTCTTGCACATATTTTTTTGCCTCAAAATAAACATTTGCCTATATTTGGAGTACTGTACTACATTGCCCATAATGCACTATTCTAGAGGTTGCTAGACTGGACTGGAGCTAGTCTGGAGGTTCCTGCTGCTGTGTACTGGTATTGTGTGGATAGTGCATTTGTGGGTGGGAAAGCATATATTTTGGTACTTACTTTTTGAGGTTCCAGGTGCTGAACTGTCCACAGCTCCAATGCACAGTACAGCCTCCAGCTCCAGTGTTGTCTCCAC
The DNA here is from genome assembly GCF_031143425.1 of Pleurodeles waltl. NCBI lineage: Eukaryota > Metazoa > Chordata > Amphibia > Caudata > Salamandridae > Pleurodeles > Pleurodeles waltl. The sequence continues at coordinate 693,868,507 of NC_090436.1, read as the reverse complement.
CATGGTTTCCATTGCTGTAGGGGGTGGAACAGTGGATGGGCCTCCTCCAGTGCCCTGCATCTCCCTCATGCGCTCCGCAACCCCCTCCTTGGTCCTGGAGCGAAGGTCATACCACCTTTTCCTTATTTCATCTAAGGTGCCGTGGCTTACCCCAGTGGCATTGATCTTGTCCTGGATGTCTTGCCATATCATTTTTTTTGGGGTGTCAGGGACACTCATTGCTGCCTTGCCAAATAGTTGTTCATGGTGCCGGCAGCACTCCTCAGTTAGCACCTGCAACTCCTTGTCTGAGAACGTGATTTTTCTTTTCCTGCCAGCACTGGGTGTCTCCTTCTCCATTGTTGCTGCAGCTCCTCTCACCTGGGTGTGGCTCTGCAGTTTGGGCTGGGTGGGCTCCTACCTCCTCCCAGTTCCTTTTGGTTACTTCCTGGTTCTGATGTCATCACCGAGAACCAGGAAGTGAGTATTTAAAATGTTTTGTTCCAACTGCAGGCAATTTGCGAGTCAGTCGCAATTTGCGACACCGGACCACACCCTTCGCGCAGTTTGCGACCACGCTAAAAACAAAGGTTGCAAAATGCGGTGCGACACCTCTGCTCCTCGCAATTTGGAATGGCAAGTCTTTCTGGCATTTGGTTTTGCGAGTCGGAAATAGCGATTCCTAGTCGCTATTTCTGAGTCGCACATTTTTTTCCTACCTACATCTGGCCCTTAGTCACTTCAGTTCCTGCCCTCCCCATAGAGAATGAAAGTTTTCCGGGTGTGTAAAATTCACTTGTGTGCTCTTCAGATAGTAGGGGCCTGATCACACTCCTCTCAAGTAGATCAATGTCATTGGCCTTTCCCATTTGGAAAACACAATTGCAATTTTCTAAGCTGCAAGTTCATAGGTGTGAGTACTTTTTCAACATAAATGACAATCTGTTCTGAGCCGACAGAGTATTCCTGGTGTCTAAAGGCTGAGAGTGGGACGGGATCTAATTACAGAACCTGTCACACCTGAGCCAGGCCATTTTCAGTTGATGCCACTGGGCCCATCACCACCATATTAAAAAAAAACTAAGGGGTACCTACCACTTAAGAATGGATGGGATGGAAGACAACCAGGTGGAAGAGAATAGAGCAACGATCACTGTTTCCCATATTTCCATTTACCTCTACTTCTTATAGTGTCATCATGGATGTTCCTAGCCTAGGCAGCCTATTCCACTTGTCATTCACACCGGGGAGCTAAGGGCAGGAAGTTAAAGGTCTGGGAGCAATTTCAGTAATTTCACATTCTAATAGTAACTTCCAGTCTTTGGAATTGTGCTTTGTGTAATAGGAGACAGCTGGAGGGAGGTGCAGGGTGCTTGATGGTCCCTGTAAACTATTCTTATGGCCTCCCTTTCAAATGATTCACAATCATGATGATCAGATTAGAGGCATAGACAAGGATTGGGCTGGAAGCTCTTAACTAAACTGGCCAACCTATCCATAAAGGAACATGAAGTGGATCTGAAAGCCCCCTTCCAACTGATATTCAGCACCTTCCAGAACAACAAATTATTGACCACTTATAAAGGTGCCTTCCCTTTTCTCTAATATCTGATGCTCTGCTCTGTTGTTAGATTATAGTATTTTCTCATTCTCAGAATCATAGCTGGTGGCAAGTAAGAAGGAACAAGAAATACAATTACTGGAAGCACCTTGTCTGATCTACCAGACTTCAGGTGTGGCCCATAGTTTGAGTAAATGGTTTGAGGAAGTCCCAGAGGTACCAGGCATCCTTTCTAACCATCGCATCAACCCAGCTACCGCAAGCTCAGACTGGAAAATCAGCCGAGGGGAGTTCCACATCAGAATTCATGTTCAAGTGTGGACTACAATAAATCGCTTACAGCCCCCAGTAACTATATCTGATGATAGATTTAGCAGAAAAAATGGAAAACCAATTTTTATAGAGTAGGATCATCTGCTTCTTTTTTTCTGAATGAAAGCACAGGAGGAAGTGTGTTCAATTATTAGCCTTATGAATAATCTGTCATTTTTTGGTAAAGATATTGTTTTAGGTGAATGATAATCAATGAAATCCAAGAGAAGAGTTATCTTGCCATTATAAGTTTGAGCTGGAAATGTCTTCTGAAACATGGGCAGGCAGAAAGGCACAACAAACACAACATCATTTACTTAGGATAGACAGGAGAGAGTGGCTTCAAAGTTAACCACTAAAATGTGGACAGACTTAGCTGAAAAGCTTTATCTGTCTAATTTATACTGGAGACCAAAAGGCTCTTTTTTCTCTTTTCAGCCAATTACAGCTGCACCTCTGCCTGAATTTGACTAACCAGTATTTTAATAGCAGAAAGCAAGAACACTGAGGACCTGATTACAAGTAAATGTGCTGTTTTTTGCACCTGGTAAGTAACAATATCCTGGGATTCATTATTTATCAGGTGCGATGAATAGCACCTACTATGAGTTATTGGGGATCAACATGCGGATTTTGGTGTTTAATATACCAAAATCCGCATGGTATGGTAAATACCATTCACATATAAACTGTAAAATTTCAGCAGGTTTGAGCTGGGGAAATTTGACAAATGTTGTGTTATGTAATGTATCCAATAATGATCAGATGTGTTAAATAAAAACAAACTCATAATTGTGTTCCGTGCATAACCAGGGTTTACACATTGGATGGAATTAACCATCCAACTAATCAGGGCCTTGGATCATGGACCAGCTTCAGGGTGATCATGGCATTATAGCATACATTTTGAAGACATGAGGAAGAATGAGTATAGTATGTACAAATTAAAAAGGATGAGTGAAAACAATGAGCTTTTGATGAATACTGCAGGTAATATTTCTATGCTGATAAAAATGATGGAATCTAGAGTATCTTGCAGTGGTCAGTTAAATATGTTAGCCTTCTGTTCAGAACTTGGCTAGATGTTGAATCAGTATGATAGCTTTACCCAGCAGTGTTTACTCTGCATTGACTTTGCATCACGGATTTTACTCCAAAGGTCTCTGTACCCCCACATGACTTCATTCTTCACGCCTTTACTCCTCATGTATTAAGTATTGGCAAGTATTCAAAATTATTTATATTTCAAGGTTTAATTTATAGGGATTTTTAGAAATGAATGAAAAGTATTAGTAAGTATTGGTAATTAATTACATTTTGAGGTTTGCTTTACATGCATTTTTACAAACTATTGGCTATTAGTGGCAAGTGTTAGTAAGTAGTTTTATTTAGTAGTTTGTTTTATATGTTTTTTATAGGTAATTGGTAATAGTTGGTAAGTACAGATTTTTGTTAGTAATGTATGTTTGTACATTTTAAACATCATCATAATGATGGAATATATGTATAAAATATTGATGTAATTGATAGGGTGGCATTAGCCATGTCCTCCAAGGATAACTATTGCCACCCATGAGGGTTAGAAGAACCTACAAGGCAAGTATGGTGTAGACGGACTTCATAGTAGTACATTGTTTGGTGGATGTGAGGCTTTGCTCTCTAATATCGATAAAGGATGCATCGCACCATGGGAACAGGAAGTGTTTTGAGTATGCAGTAACACACGGAAACTGAGCCTTTTGTATTGAAACAGACCAATACGGGTAGAAAGGTTGTAACGTACTTGCATTTCTCCATGAGGTCCAATTGATTATGTCCCTGATTTAAATCAAGGCGAGAGAAGACTTTTGCACCATTCAGTTGTGTTAGCATGTCAGCAGTGTTTGGATCTGGATGTTGTTCTATTTCAATTGCCTTGTTTGCTTGACGCATAGCCACGCAGAGGCGCACAGCTCCTGCACTGTCCATGGTGTCGGACTGCTAAAACGCTCAATAATATCATGCTTAAGAAATAATTTGACTTCCTTTTCCACATTCTTGTAAATGAAATGCAGTTCTTCTGTGTCTTTGTGCAACAGAATGGACACCTTTATTAATATGCATTGTAATGAAGGAAACTGAATTACTTTTTCATGATGAGCGTTCATGTTGTAGTTCGCAAAGATCAATCCTATATCAACAGCCATGTAGAAATTGAGTAAACAGGCACTTGAAGCCATTCCTTGAAGCACATAGATAGGCGCTTGCACTTTTGCTTTCTTGTATTTCATAATTGCTACAAATGAACCTTTACTTTTCAAGGGTGTCGATGTAGCCCTTGTCTATACTTTAATCTTTGATGGCGTCAGTCGTGGCAGTGGAGATTGTTCATTATATTTCTCCTCAGACATAATATTTATCGACGTACCACTGTCGATGATGAAAGGTATGGAACAACTATTTATTTTCAGTGTAGTCTACAGACAATGTTTGAATGACTTTGTTGCTTTTTTATGTCAACTTTTCTTTGACTGGGGTTTTTCTTCACAAGCGGCCAATCCAACAGGTGCACATTTCTCTGAGGTAAAAATCAACATAGCACTATTATCTTCTTCACTTTCAATTGATACTTAAACGTACACATTTTTTGACGAAGATTAAGATGATGATTGACTTTCTTTGGTGATAATTTGTCTCAACTGATAATGTTGCTTGGCCTTGAGGGCATGCATCGATCTTTGCTTCTGGAACATTTGGTTGGCCATTTTGTCATCCCACAGTGACACACTTACCTATTCCTTTGCCTTTCAAACTATTATAAAATGGTTCTCTTTACTACAGCCTTTGAATTTCTGTCCAATGGCGGGACATTCACCTTTGTGTGGAAATGATAATCTGCACCTGAAACATAAATGATTTTTCTTTGGAGACCTCAGCCTTTTGTTTCTGCTTGCTTTTCATATTCATGACTGACTCACTTTGGGCAACACCAGCCTTCATGTCAGCGGCTTGTCGATCAGCTTGCTCTTCAGCTCTGGCAACCATGAAGTCTATGACCTTCTCTCAGCATTCGCCGTCTGAATTAATCTGACAGGCATCCATCAATAACTCTGAGACATATTGCTTTTTCATCATTAAATTCATTGAATCTATGGTGTTTGATGAGTGTATCCAGTCTCTAAACAAATTCGTCCATGGTTTCACCAACTCTTTGTCTTCAAAATGTACTTTTTGTAATCTACATTCAGCATTGGATTGAACTTGAGATTTAAAGCTTCTTTGATTTGACAGTACGTAACTTCAACAGCTCATGACATTTTCTTTATGACTTCTTTTACACAATCACCAGCAAGATTCTTTATGTACTTGATAATGGTTTTGTTATTTGTTTCTTCTAGCACATCAATGAATTAATCAAATGTCTCTATCCAAGCAGTCCATCTGTCACCAATATTTGCTTTTTGGTGATATCAAATGGTGGTGGTGGTTTCAGGAAGGCAGCAGCATTATAGGCTTTAGTGGAACTTACTGAAGTTGATATCGGAGTTCCCTCCAGCTTCATCTGCTGTCCATCAGGACCTGTTCCATTTATACCATCCGCCAGGCTCCAAGTCAGATTTCCTCTCCAAATGCTCGGGGACAGCTTCAAAGATTTTTAGGAAGGTGCGTGTTTTACACCAAATTTATTCAAGATTTTGCCACCAAAATGGAGCCACTTCTTGCTTTGTTGAAGAAAAATGCTTAATTAATAAGGGGTTAGGCGCAGGAGTTAGCCTTTAATGAAATTAAAGAGATCTCTAAAGTGCACCGTTACTAAACCTGTATGTACCGTGTGTTTCTTTGTTTATCGTTGTGGATGCTAGTGATGTCGGTGTTGGGACTGTTTTGTCTCAAGAAAGAAGTACAGATCCAGTGTTTGGCCCATTCACTATTATTCTAGGTCCAATGAATCATTCCGAATTCTGAGGGGTAAGGAGAGACACATTAATACAATTAATCAATTTACAGTGTAGCCCATTCCGCCACATATTGAATCTCGAAGGCGATATTAAAGTTCAAAAGGTTTATTACAAATTCAAAGCCAGACTCATATAAAAGAGTCTCAAAAACATGCTATATAAGTACAGAATCAACAAAGGTCAGTTAAAGTGTTGAATGATATTTAATTCTACAAGCATAAGTCATTTCAAGAGCTCTGTAGTGGCAATGGAAAAGATTGGAAACAACACTTGGGGCCTGATTACAACTTTGGAGGAGGTGTTAATCCGTCCCAAAAGTAACGGTAAAGTGACGGATATACCACCAGCCGCATTACGAGTCCATTATATCCTATGGAACTCGTAATATGGCTGGTGGTATATCCGTCACATTTGGGACGGATTAACACCTCCTCCAAAGTTGTAATCAGGCCCTTGGTGTTCAGAGTCCAAGCTTTGATTGTCCTGCCTATCTATCTATCTTGAGAAACTTCTCAGACATGGCTGTTCGAGCAGTAGTAGCACCCCTCCACCACCTTCTCCCCCCTCCCCTCCTCAGCGCCTTTAGACCCTCACGGGTGAGTAGTGCCCTTTACAAATCCCTGATTGATTAATTGATCTTTTGAATCTATATGAATGTAACTATTCTAATAAGCTAAGGTAACCTAAAGATTGTTCAGTTTATGGAAATAGCAAATTAATAAAAAATGTCAGCATCACAGAAACATCAGAAGGAGTTCTGCAAAAGAGGAATGTGAAGAGCGTAAAGCCAAGCAAAGGAAAAGAGGTCTGTACCTCTCTAAGGGCCTGATTTAAGGAAAGTGACTCTGCACCCAGTGCCGTGCCACTTTCCTTGCGCAATTTACGGCCCCCCTCCTGCCACCATGTGTGCACTGTATTTAAAATATTGCGCACCATGGCGCAGGGTAGGGGGCAATAGTGTCAGAATTCCTGACGCTATTGATGTACTCTGCAGGAGTAGCGCCAAACTGTCGGTGCTACTCCTGCAGAGTACAAAGTGGCCCATTGTATTCAATGGCATACCCCCTTTTAATGCCTGCTCTGAGCAGACGTTAAAAGTTCAGAAAAAAAGACCACAAAGAAATCTCCTAGATTTCCTTGTGCCATTTTTTCAGTGCCCCTAATGGTGGAACGCTATAAACGAAGGTTGCAAAATGCGTTGCGACACCTCTGCGACTTGCAATTTGGAATGGCAAGTCTTTCTGGCATTTGGTTTTGCGAGTCGGAAATAACGATTCCTAGTCGCTATTTCCGAGTCGCACATTTTTTTCCTACCTACATCTGGCCCTTAGTCACTTCAGTTCCTGCCCTCCCCATAGAGAATGAAAGTTTTCAGGGTGTGTAAAATTCACTTGTGTGCTCTTCAGATAGTAGATGCCTGATCACACTCCTCTCAAGTAGATCAATGTCATTGGCCTTTCCCATTTGGAAAACACAATTGCAATTTTCTAAGCTGCAAGTTCGTAGGTGTGAGTACTTTTTCAACATAAATGACAATCTGTTCTGAGACAACAGAGTATTCCTCGTGTCTAAAGGCTGAGAGTGGGACGGGATCTAATTACAGAACATGTCACACCTGAGCCAGGCCATTTTCAGTTGATGCCACTGGGGCCATCACCACCATAATAAAAAAAAATAAGGAGTACCTACCACTTAGGAATGGATGGGATGGAAGACAACCAGGTGGAAGAGAATAGAGCAACGATCACTGTTTCCCATATTTCCATTTACCTCTACTTCTTATAGTGTCATCATGGATGTTCCTAGCCTAGGCAGCCTATTCCACTTGTCATTCACACCAGGGAGCTAAGGGCAGGAAGTTTAAGGTCTGGGAGCAATTTCAGTAATTTCACATTCTAATAGTAACTTCCAGTCTTTGGGATTGTGCTTTGTGTAATAGGAGACAGCTGGAGGGAGGTGCAGGGTGCTTGATGGTCCCTGTAAACTATTCTTATGGCCTCCCTTTCAAATGATTCACAATCATGATGATCAGATTAGAGGCATAAACAAGGATTGGGCTGGAAGCTCTTAACTAAACTGGCCAACCTATCCATAAAGGACCATGAAGTGGATCTGAAAGCCCCCTTCCAACTGATATTCAGCACCTTCCAGAACAACAAATTATTGACCACTTATAAAGGTGCCTTCCCTTTTCTCTAATATCTGATGCTCTGCTCTGTTGTTAGATTATAGTATTTTCTCATTCTCAGAATCATAGCTGGTGGCAAGTAAGAAGGAACAAGAAATACAATTACTGGAAGCACCTCGTCTGATCTACCAGCCTTCAGGTGTGGCCCATAGTTTGAGTAAGTGGTTTGAGGAAGTCCCAGAGGTACCAGGCATCCTTTCTAACCATCGCATCAACCCAGCTACCGAAAGCGCAGACTGGAAAATCAGCCGAGGGGAGTTCCACATCAGAATTCATGTTCAAGTGGGGACTACAATAAATCGCTAACAGCCCCCAGTAACTATATCTGATGATAGATTTAGCAGAAAAAATGGAAAACTAGTTTTTATAGAGTAAGATCATCTGCTTCTTTTTTTCTGAATGAAAGCAGGAAGTGTGTTCAATTATTAGCCTTATGAATAATCTGTCATTTTTTGGTAAAGATATTGTTTTAGGTGAATGATAATCAATGAAATCCAAGAGAAGAGTTATCTTGCCATTATAAGTTTGAACTGGAAATGTCTTCTGAAACATGGGCAGGCAGAAAGGCACAACAAACACAACATCATTTACTTAGGATAGATAGGAGAGAGTGGCTTCAAAGTTAACCACTAAAATGTGGACAGACTTAGCTGAAAAGCTTTATCTGTCTAATTTATACTGGAGACCAAAAGGCTCTTTTTTCTCTTTTCAGCCAATTACAGCTGCACCTCTGCCTGAATTTGACTAACCAGTATTTTAATAGCAGAAAGCAAGAACACCGAGGACCTGATTACAAGTAAAGGTGCTGTTTTTTGCACCTGGTAAGTAACAATATCCTGGGATTCATTATTTATCAGGTGCGATAAATAGCACCTACTATGAGTTATTGGGGATCAACATGCGGATTTTGGTGTTTAATATACCAAAATCCGCATGGTATGGTAAATACCATTCACATATAAACTGTTAAATTTCAGCAGGTTTGAGCTGGGGAAATTTGACAAATGTTGTGTTATGTAATGTATCCAATAATGATCAGATGTGTTAAATAAAAACAAACTCATAATTGTGTTCTGTGCATAACCAGGGTTTACACATCGGATGGAATTAACCATCTAACTAATCAGGGCCTTGGATCATGGACCAGCTTCAGGGTGATCATGGCATTATAGCATACATTTTGAAGACATGAGGAAGAATGAGTATAGTATGTACAAATTAAAAAGGATGAGTGAAAACAATGAGCTCTGATGAACACTGCAGGTAATATTTCTATGCTGATAAAAATGATGGAATCTAGAGTATCTTGCAGTGGTCAGTTAAATATGTTAGCCTTCTGTTCAGAACTTGGCTAGATGTTGAATCAGTATGATAGCTTTACCCAGCAGTGTTTACTCTGCATTGCCTTTGCATCACGGATTTTACTCCAAAGGTCTCTGTATCCCCACATGACTTCATTCTTCACGCCTTTACTCCTCATGTATTAAGTATTGGCAAGTATTCAAAATTATTTATATTTCAAGGTTTAATTTATAGGGATTTTTAGAAATGAATGAAAAGTATTAGTAAGTATTGGTAATTAATTACATTTTGAGGTTTGCTTTACATGCATTTTTACAAACTATTGGCTATTAGTGGCAAGTGTTAGTAAGTAGTTTTATTTAGTAGTTTGTTTTATATGTTTTTTATAGGTAATTGGTAATAGTTGGTAAGTACAGATTTTTATTAGTAATGTATGTTTGTACATTTTAAACATCATCATAATGATGGAATATATGAATAAAATACTGATGTAATTGATAGGGTGGCATCAGCCATGTCCTCCAAGGATAACTATTGCCACCCATGAGGGTTAGAAGAACCTACAAGGCAAGTATGGTGTAGACGGACTTCATAGTAGTACATTGTTTGGTGGATGTGAGGCTTTGCTCTCTAATATCTATCACGGATGCATCGCACCATGGGAACAGGAAGTGTTTTGAGTATGCAGTAACACACGGAAACTGAGCCTTTTGTATTGAAACAGACCAATACGGGTAGAAAGGTTGTAACGTACCTGCATTTCTCCATGAGGTCCAATTGATTATGTCCCTTATTTAAATCAAGGCGAGAGAAGACTTTTGCACCATTCAGTTGTGTTAGCATGTCAGCAGTGTTTGGATCTGGATGTTGTTCTATTTCAATTGCCTTGTTTGTTTGACGCATAGCGACGCAGATGCGCACAGCTCCTGCACTGTCCATGGTGTCGGACTGCTAAAACGCTCAATAATATCATGCTCAAGAAATAATTTGACTTCCTTTTCCACATTCTTGTAAATGAAATGCAGTTCTTCTGTGTCTTTGTGCAACAGAATGGACACCTTTATTAATATGCATTGTAATGAAGAAAACTGAATTACTTTTTCATGATGAGCGTTCATGTTGTAGTTCGCGAAGATCAATCCTATATCAACAGCCATGCAGAAATTGAGTAAACAGGCACTTGAAGCCATTCCTTGAAGCACATAGATAGGCGCTTGCACTTTTGCTTTCTTGTATTTCATAATTGCTACAAATGAACCTTTACTTTTCAAGGGTGTCGATGTGGCCCATGTCTATACTTTAATCTTTGAAGGCGTCAGTCGTGGCAGTGGAGATTGTTCATTATATTTCTCCTCAGACATAATATTTATCGACGTACCACTGTCGATGATGAAAGGTATGGAACAACTATTTATTTTCAGTGTAGTCTACAGACAATGTTTGAATGACTTTGTTGCTTTTTCATGTCAACTTTTCTTTGGGGTTTTTCTTCACAAGCGGCCAATCCAACAGGTGCACTTTTCTCTGAGGTAAAAATCGACATAGCACTATTATCTTCTTCACTTTCAATTGATACTTAAACGTACACATTTTTTGACGAAGATTAAGATGATGATTGACTTTCTTTGGTGATAATTTGTCTCAAGTGATAATGTTGCTTGGCCTTGAAGGCATGCATCGATCTTTGCTTCTGGAACATTTGGTTGGCCATTTTGTCATCTCACAGTGACACACTTACCTTTTCCTTTGCCTTTCAAATTAATATAAAATGGTTCTCTTTACAACAGCCTTTGAATTTCTGTACAATGGCGGGACATTCACCTTTTGTGTGGAAATGATAATCTGCACCTGAAACATAAATTATTTTTCTTTGGAGACCATCAGCTTTTTGTTTCTGCTTGCTTTTCATGTTCATGACTGACTCACTTTGGGCAACACCAGCCTTCATGTCAGCGCTTGTCGATCAGCATGCTCTTCAGCTCTGGCAACCATGAAGTCTATGAGTTTCTCTCACCATTCGCCGTCTGAATTAATCTGACAGGCATCCATCAATAACTCTGAGACATATTGCTTTTTCATCATTAAATTCATTGAATCTACGGTGTTTGATGAGTGTATCCAGTCTCTAAACAAATTCGTCTATGGTTTCACCAACTCTTTGTCTTCAAAATGTACTTTTTGTAATCTACATTCAGCATTGGATTGAATTTGAGATTTAAAGCTTCTTTGATTTGACAGTACGTAACTTCAACAGCTCATGACATTTTCTTTATGACTTCTTTTACACCATCACCAGCAAGATTCTTTATGTACTTGATAATGGTTTTGTTATTTGTTTCTTCTAGCACATCAATGAATTAATCAAATGTCTCTATCCAAGCAGTCCATCGGTCACCAATATTTGCTTTTTGGTGATATCAAATGGTGGTGGTGGTTTCAGGAAGGCAGCAGCATTATAGGCTTTAGTGGAACTTACTGAAGTTGATATCGGAGTTCTCTCCAGCTTCATCTGCTGTCCATCAGGACCTGTTCCATTTATACCATCCGCCAGGCCCTGGGTCAGATTTCCTCTCCAAATGCTCGGGGATAGCTTCAAAGATTTTTAGGAAGGTGCATGTTTTACACCAAATTTATTCAAGATTTTGCCACCAAAATGGAGCTGCTTCTTGCTTTGTTGAAGAAAAATGCTTAATTAATAAGGGGTTAGGCGCAGGAGTTAGCCTTCAATTAAATTAAAGAGATCTCTAAAGTGCACCGTTATTAAACCCGTACGTACCGTGTGTTTCTTTGTCTATCGTTGTGGATGCTAATGATGTTGTTGTTGGGACTGTTTTGTCTCAAGACAGAAGTACAGATCCAGTGTTTGACCTATTCACTATTATTCTAGGTCCGATGAATCATTCCGAATTCTGAGGGGTAAGGAGAGACACATTAATACAATTAATCAATTTACAGTGTAGCCCATTCCGCCACATATTGAATCTCGAAGGCGATATTAAAGTTCAAAAGTTTTATTACAAATTCAAAGCTGGACTCATATAAAAGAGTCTAAAAAACATGCTATATAAGTACAGAATCAACAAAGGTCAGTTAAAGTGTTGAATGATATTTAATTCTACAAGCATAAGTCATTTCAAGAGCTCTGTAGCGGCAATGGAAAAGATTGGAAACAACACTTGGGGCGTGATTACAACTTTAGAGGAGGTGTTAATCCGTCCCAAAAGTAACGGTAAAGTGACGGATATACCACCAGCCGTATTACGAGTCCATTATATCCTATGGAACTCGTAATACGGCTGGTGGTATATCCGTCACATTTGGGATGGATTAACACCTCCTCCAAAGTTGTAATCAGGCCCTTGGTGTTCAGAGTCCAAGCTTTGATTGTCCTGCTCATCTATCTATCTTGAGAAACTTCTCAGACCTACCTGTTCGAGCAGTAGTAGCACCCCCCCACCACCTTCTCCCCCCTCCCCTCCTCAGCGCCTTTAGACCCTCACGGGTGAGTAGTGCCCTTTACAAATCCCTGATTGATTGATTGATCTGTTGAATCTGTATGAATGTAACTATTCTAATAAGCTAAGGTAACCTAAAGATTGTTCAGTTTATGGAAATAGGAAATTAATAAAAAATGTCAGCATCACAGAAACATCAGAAGGAGTTCTGCAAAAGAGAGATGTGAAGAGCATAAAGCCAAGCAAAGGAAATGAGGTCTGTACCTCTCTAAGGGCCTGATTTAAGGAAAGTGACTCTGCACCCAGTGCCGTGCCACTTTCCTTGCACAACTTACGGCCCCCCTCCTGCCACCATGTGTGCACTGTATTTAAAATATTGCGCACCATGGCGCAGGGTAGGGGGCAATAGTGTCAGAATTCCTGACGCTATTGATGTACTCTGCAGGAGTAGCGCCAAAATGTTGGTGCTACTCCTGCAGAGTACAAAGGGGCCCATTGTATTCAATGGCATACCCCCTTTTAATGCCTGCTCTGAGCAGACGTTAAAAGTTCAGAAAAAAAGGCCTCCAAGAAATTTCCTAGATTTCCTTGTGCCATTTTTTCGGCGCCCCTAATGGTGGAACGCCCCCTCTGCATACATTATGCCTGGCGCAGGTATAATGTAGCACAACGGGTTACAAAGTGGCACAATGCATATTTGCACCACTTTGTAAAAATGGTGTGGCGTTTTTGGCCATCTAACACCACATTAGTGTAAAAAAATGATGCTAATATGTTGTTAGGATGGTGCAAGGGGCTCTTAAATCAGCCCTTAAGTCTCTAAGGGTCCGCTCTAGTCAAAGTGTAAAAGGAAACTGTATTCTAGCTAAATAAACACCACATTAATCTCTGCAGACTTCAGAAGCATGTCTCATTAGCACTAGTTTTCCACAGAAATGCGCAACTCTCATAGCCTTTCATCTCTTGGTCCAACCATCGGGACGACCTTCGATTACTCTTGTGTTCAGAAATCTAGAGGGGAGTTCTTCTTCCCAGCTCCTTGTTAACACTCCTCACTCTTGGCAACCCATCGCCCCATATCACTTTATCTACACTTAACAATAAACTCTTTATTACTGGAGACTTTTGCAGACGTACCTGAAAAAAAAGAAAAAAGCAACAAAAGCAAAACTCCATGTTGAAGGTTAAACATAGAAAAAAAATTCAGGCCTTAACCACAGCCATCTTATCATAGAACAAAATTCATAACCAAATACATGATTATATGTGCATTTCTCATAAAAACAATAAACGAAGAATAACTATGAAAAGATCATTTATCTAAGATATCATAATACCAATACATGACTTGCATATGACTTTTCTACATTTCTAATTATAAGTGCACTTCTATTATATGACAGCGTTTACATGAATACATTTGAAAACGCATTATATATGTCATTGTGTATATTTCATTGCTATTTCTAGAACATATAATGGCACAGCCAAGTTACGCTCTCTAAACCTGCCTCTAATGACCTATCAAGTCATCACAAATGTGCTCCTTTCTCGAATGAGACTCTCTAGAACCTTATCGTTTTCACTGGCTTTCACCTAGACTCCTCCAGACGTTTCATATCACCATAATATTTGCACTGACTATCCTCCAGCTCAAGATCTGGTCTTTTATTTGCCTTTTCGACCTTCATTCTCTGGAAAACATTGTATCCCACCATCATAACTATTGCATATGCAGCAATAACCAAAATGGCTTCAAAATAAAATGGCTAAATCTCAAGTTTCAAACCATCTGCCTATAGCAGAAAACCCATTTCCAATTGCTTCCCATGCACCTGTCACTTCCAACTCTTTCAAATCCTTTGTCAAATCCTTCTGAATATACCTTTCCAAGCCCTTGCTCCTGTCTGGGTTGTAAGTACAACATTGTTGAACTTTCAGCATCCAACAGACTCCAACCTCTTTTACGAGCAACAGGTTTAATGCAAGCCTATTCTGCAAAACCTTAGATCTTATCACTACTATCTCTGTGTTAACAACCAATAAGGAGTTTGCTGTGCTACTAACCAACTTATCCACTATGGTAGATAATGTTTTAATCTTCAGGTCATTCCGAATCTCACCTACAGATGGAATCTACGTACCAAAGATGTCTCTGGCTATTTATGCAGCACTAACACCTCTTCTAGTTCTAGGTTACTATTTTCACACAAGATTCTTAAAATGTTTCACATGAAAGATCTTCAGAAGCACGTACCATGCCATCCTTTCAGCAGCTTGAAATAAACTTACTGTTCACAAATGAAGTACACTCCAGGAATCACAGGATCTTTCCCATCTGGAAAGAACTCACTCTTTTCCCTAATGTCAAAAACATGCTCACAGTCCCTCTTCCCTATGGACAGTGGGTCTATGTACCTCTGATCTATGTGTATGTACAACGTTTCTTTCTGTTGCCAATCTAATGTTAAAGCTGGTAAATGTTCCTTCATTTGATGTTCAATCTCCTCTGTATTTCAACTGTGTTGCACTTTGAGATCTTTATCTGATTCAGATGTGTACTTTAATTCCCTTCTTCTATCTTCTACCAAATTCAGGAATTTCGTCTCTTTATCTGTCATTGAACAAGTCAAATTGTGTCTGTGTGCATATGTAGTATCCAAAGGCTTTAGTGATACAACATTTTTTCCAGATTTTTCAACACCCTTAAAATAAGGATTCTTTTTCAGGTGTTTAAACAGAGTAACTTGTGAGTACTAAATAATAATTTAAAAAAATAATATGGGAATCTTCCTTTGTTGTAAAATATGCTCAACAAACACTGAAAAAAATTCCATATGTCAACAGAATATGATGGTATTTGATACCTTCTGACAAAGAAGAAGGTAATTGCGTACACACATAGCAATCCCTTGCATTCATTGTATTGATATTCTCATAACGCAAACTAAAATATACATTTGCAGAGTAATCTCCTCTTGAAGCACCCAGGTGTAAAACCTTTACATTTAGCCTATAGAGGCTACTATCTCTAGTGCTTAATGTTTGTAGAGAAACACTAGAAGGCAACTCTTCCTCTACAGAAGGTGTAGAAGAAAACACTTCTATGAACATCACAATTAACACTATAAGAGTAACAAGCAATAATTTACCTGTTATGTACCTACGTCTACTTTCCTTATTTGCTTTCAATATTTCTCTACAGCTGTGTCTATTTTACAGTGGAATGCAGCAGCAACAGAGTATTTCTCCATCAGCTCCACCTGTGCAAAGTGACAAACAAACTTAGAATGATGACTAACAAAAGTATATACAAATCTTCATGACACTTCCTTAACCCTACTTTGTGTTCTTACAATAGGATAACCCTATTTTCTTCTTTACAAAGGCTTAGGTATTCTTCTTCAAAGACTTTGCAAAGTCTCCAATATATACACAGTTCAAAGTCACTGATAAACATATCTAAAATGAAATGTCTCAGTCTATCCAATAGCATAAGAACTTAAAAATAGAATTCAACCACAATGTTCAGTTCAAGGAGGTTCAGTTGGATCCGCAACATTTTCCCAAAATTCCCAAAACAGTCTATTTCTAGCATTTGCAGGAAAATATGTCCATTCAGGTGAAGAGTACCTCCGACAGGTCACTCTTGTTCTCTTTGATCTCCTCATTGCCACACCCCCATCCCCACTTTCACTTAGATTAGAGTTCTCAGTACCCTTGGGTATTGTCAGTGGCACATGTTTGAACAAATTTGATTTCTCTTTTTCTTACCTTCTGGTCCATTAGTCTCCAGCTGCCACTCACTTTCTTCCAGCAGAGGTCTTTTATCAGGGTCTAATTCTGAATTTGACTTATTCAGTACCGCAGGACAGGATTCAGTTGCTTCAGCTTCAACTGTGGCTTGCTCAAGACCCCCCTCATACTGATCAAGTGCTGTTTCGAGCTCAGTTTGACCCCCCACAGCTTCACTAACCTGCTGCTATCATCTCTCTGTCACCTGCAGCACTTCTGGAATAGATTCTGTCATATGAAGTGGACATTCAACTCTGCAAGTATGGGAAGAATTAATCCAGCTGGGGAGACCTCTACTCTTCACAGCAGTAGTTGTACCAAGCTAACTTGGTACGGCCCACGCCAACGGGGTTCTAAGCATGTTTTCTTTATGTGCTTCATCATCAAGACCCAGTTGCCAGGACTAAGGTCATGGCACTTCTCCTGGTGTGGAAAGGCTGCAGCTACTCCAGCCTGATGAGACACAGCATGAACCACGTCAGCTAGTCCTTTACAGTAGTCAAGGACCATATCATCCGTAATGTTCACAAGTGCATTCACAAGAATTGCTGGCAATCTCATTGCTCTCCCCATGATGATTTCATGGGGAGACAGGACAGGCTTTTGATCAAGTACACTCCAAAAACTCATCAACATAAGAGACAAAGCATCAGGCCATTTCACAGATGTCAAAGCCACACTTTTGCCAGTGTGGATTTCAGTGCCCCATTCACTTGCTCAACAAGACCTGAAGCCCAGGTCTATAACTGCAGGGCAATCTCTGTTCCACTTGCAATGCTGGGCACAACAATCTCAGGATGTCATTATTGAAATTAATCCCACAATATGAGTCTAGGAAAGTCGGGAAGCCAAATCTAGGCATAAGTCCCCTCAACAGCAGTTTCAGTGAGACTATCATTCATTTTGGTTGGGTAAGCTTCGATCCAGCAAAAGATAATGCACACAATCACCAGGGCATACCTCAACCCATTACACACAGGCATCACAATGACATCCAACTGCATCTTGTTAAATGGCCCTCCTGGTCTCCCTATGTGACTCACTATAACTGCAGTTCTCTTTCTAACATTATTCTTTGACAAACAATGAATCTGTGGCACAGCGCTTCTGCCATCAGGCTGAACCTGGGATTAAATCATGTCTGCCTAAACAATCTCACCATGGCATCCCTACCAACATGAGCTGGACGGTGAAAATGCATTGCCTTTGGGGGTAGCATACTATTCAGCAGCACTGGTATTCCACTCATTGAGCCCAAATGTGATCATCTCTCTTGACACAACCTGCTCTGACCCAACTCTGCTGTTCTTCCTTTGACACTTCCTTTTGAAGCCACTATACCTCTTCCCAAGTGTCAGCTGTGGTCAACAAAAGGTTGCAGTTAGTCTCATTTATTCCCTCATTTGTGTACAGTCCATAAAAGGTCTGGACTATATGAGTACAGTACTTTGTGACCTCATCTGCATAGTTATTTCCTAAGGTCAACTGATCTAACCCTGTATGATGTGCGGGGCACTTGATCACTGCAATTTGTTGAGGTAACTGTAACAGACCAAGGAGTTTTCATACTTCCTTGCCATTCCAGATTGCTGATCCAGAAGCCGTCATTGACCCCCTCTGGGACCATAGTTGTCTGAACTCATGAACGATACAAAAGTCTTACTATCAGTAAAGATTGTCACTTTCAGCTGGTCTGAAACACAGCAAGGCCTAGTAAGCGCAACCAATTCAGCCACTTGAGCAGAGAATGGAAGCCATGAAGCTTCAACAACTCCTGAAACAGTGCAGACAGCATAAGCTGCTCCCAGACCTCCTCCATGTCTTGCAAACATGAGCCATCAACATAGAGCGCAAATTCAGATCCAAATAGTGGCTCATCTTGTATGTCTGGTCTCAGCTTAGTGCATAATTCAGTAGCATCGAGACACGTATGGTCCACTTCACATTCATCATCATTTCTATGATCAGGTACTGGTAATAATATAGAAGGATACAGTGCACCGCAGCACTTGACAGTCACGGTCTCAGCAGCAAGTATATCTTGCTCATATTTAGTAAGGTGGCAACTTGTCAGGTGCTGGGTTCTAGTCTTTGTCAACAACAATTCAACTGAATGGGGAACATACAAAGTTGATGGGTGACTCATAACTATATTTTCACATCTCTCATTACTGATGCTGGCTGAGAAAATGATTCTAAGACAGTTGGGCAGGGCAGAAGGTATGGGATCTAATGTAGCAGAGAGGTAGGTCACAGGCCCTTTGCCATTTCCATGGGCTTGTATAGGCATTGAGAGAGCGCAGCCCTCCCTCTCACTGCAGAAAAGTGCAAATGACTTACTACAATCAGGCATTCCCAGTTCTGGTACACAACAGAGATTTTCTCTCAGCTCTTGGAAAGCAAGCATGCAATAGTTATCCCAGAGTACCGGATCAGACACATCCTTGTGTGTCAGCCTCAGCAAAGGCTTGGCAAAAGAGGAAAAGTTGGGTATCCACTGGCGACAGTAACCCACCATTCCTAGAAATATCCTGACGTCTCTCTCTGTGGTTGGCAGACTCCTTTTCAAAATGGCTGAAATTCTTTCCTGTGACACTTTCCACACTCATTTCTCAATGTGATATCCAAGATATTGAAACCCTCTCTGACAAAATTGTAACTTTCCTGGGGATACTTTATGTCTAGTCTCAGCTAGGTTCTTCCACAGTGCAAAATATCCTGTTTGCAAGCTTCTTGAGTATTCAACATCACCAATGGGTTGTTGTTTATATATTGTATCAGAACTGAATTACAAGGCATGACTAGGGACTCCAGATTTTGATCAAGAATCTGGTTGCAAATAGAAGAGTTCTCAATATACCCTTGTGGGACTCTGTGCTATGCCAAAACATCATTTCTGAACCGAAATGCGAAGAGGAATTGGCTATCCTCATGCAACGGTATTGAAAAAAGGCTTGATACAGATCAGTGGCAGTGAACCACTCAGCCTCACCTGGAATCTGAAACAATATCACAGCTGGATGCAGTGCTAGAGGACAACAAGGAACAACAATGTTCTTCACCCTTCACAAGCCCTGTACAACCCTATAATGCTTATTCAGCTTCTGCAAGCCAATAATAGGAGAATTTCAAGGACTGCCCAATATTTCCTTCAAGATTCACTGCTGAATCATAGACTTGATTACTGGAGTTATCCCAGCAGTCATCTCAGGTGTCAAATTATATTGTGGTGTAATCAGGTACTCAGCCTTTGCATTGACTGTAATTTAGACAGGCTCAACACCTTTGATAAGTCAAATATAGTTTCCTGAAAAATCCCACACTTCCAATGTAACTGTGTCTTTCAAATTTGGGAGTAAATCATCAACAGTCAGCAGAGAAAACAATGTACAGTAAGACCCAACACTTGTCAATTTGAAGGCAACATCCTCATCATGATTCTGAATCTCTATGCCTGTTGGCGGACAATAGATAATGCAATTCAATTTACAGAGTAGGGGCCAGATGTATCAAGTGATTTTGCATTCACAAACGGTGCGAATCGCAAAATTCGTCCGTTTGCGAATGCAAAAATGCCTTTCAGAATGTATGAAAGGCATTCGCCGTGCAATTTTAAGGAATCGCTAAAATAGCGATTCCTTAAAATTGCGACCCCATTTAGAGAATCGCAAATTGCGATTCTCTAAATTGGAAATCGCAAATAAGGAATCCTTAATTGCGATTTCTTAAGCACATGTATCAAGAATTTCCTAAATGCGAATTGGGCATTTAGGAAATGCAATTACCACCAACAAAAGTTTGGTGGTAACCATGTGCAAATTTTAAAAATGCATTTTAACTGCATTTTTAAAACTGACATGTAGCGCACACATGCCCCTAAGGCATGCACACATGCCCCTAAGGCATGTGTGTGCTTCACATGTCCGTAAAAATATTTTTGGGTTGCAGCAGAGGGGGCCTTAGGCCCCCAGCACCCTGGGATTTCCATTTCCTAAATTGCAAATTCCTAACTGGAATTTGCAATTTAGGAAATGCAAAACCATTTGCAGCAGGCCCATAGGTGCAAATGGAGTTGGATTCTCTATTTGCGATTCGGTAATAGCATTTGCGAATTTTAAGAAATCGCTATTACCGAATCGCAAAAATCATACATACCATTTTGCATTTCTTAAATAGCGATTTCTTAAAATTCGCTATTTAAGAAATGCAATTTGGTTTTTTGATACATCTGGCCCTAGATCCCTTCCTATAGGATTTACCAGGTTGGACCCTCTTTTCACTGGTATTGCTGACGTTTCCTGGTTTGTCATTTGTTTATTTACTATTCCTACAAGTTGGACTATTTTTCCTGAGAGGGGCAGGTTTTTGGCTTCTACTGTTCTCAGAGTAGAGCAGGTAGCACCAGTGTCAACCAGAGATGACACTGTGTAGAGATTCACTTCACTATGTAAGAATGGACCATTTCGGTATACCTTCAAGGGTGTGCCAAGTACACAGACTTCCTCCCATCTCAGGAACTGTCAGAGACAAGACTCTCATGGGTATAAAACATGGAAAATTGTTGGAAAGGATGATTGTTATGAACTACATTTATGTTCATATTTGGAACCTAATTTGAATTTAGCCTAGGACCAGTAGCACTCTGTTGTGACATCAGAGGTTGTGGAACTGGCATCACTGGAGCTTGGCGCACATTAAAATTTTGACCTCTCTGTCTCTTTAAAGTCTGCATTTGTGCGGGATAAGTATTCTGAGATGGTACAAACCCTGAGGTTTGGAGCTGATTTGCTGGATTAAGACAGCATTCCCTATTCTAATGTTCCAACTTGTTACAGATGTGAAAAGGAGTTGTCATTTTCAGCTTATTTACATCCATTCCAGTACCAGGATCAATAGGGACTCCTCGAACACTACACTGCATCAGATTCGGTCCTTGTTGATACATACCTTGCATAGCACTACCATTCCCTACAAATGGCTGAATCTGACTAATTCTCTTAGTTGCTTTCATCTAAGCAACCATTAGCTTTTCTTTTAACTGCTTTTGTTTCATCTCAAGCTCATCGCTACAATACTTGGCACATCTCAAACTCTCATCAACTGACTTATTCTGCTAGCAAATTAAATGTTGCTGTATCATCATGCTAATCTCAGGTCTTAATCCTGTCACAAACCTCAACACAAAATGTGTCATATCTTTGGTTTCAATCATCTCCATTCCAATATACTGCTTGAATCCCTGCAATAATCTCTCATGTATGAATCAATTAGTTTGGTCCCTGTGTTGTTCTGTCTATCTTAACCCAATATACATCTTGGAGTGGTACTTTCGACTTAAAAAATGTCATGACCTGCTGATACTTTTTCATCACCAATAGTGAAAGGCCTTTCATCACTGCACTTCTGGTTGGCTCTGTCTCAGGCCACTGAAAAGATACCTTACATTCTGCCCATAAATCACATAGAACCACTATGTCAAACAATGTGTTCAGATTGACACTCAACACCTGTGATATTTTCACAAAACTCTCAAATTGTTTGTACAATTCAACTGGCTTCTCTCTTGGTTTTGGGAGGTCATTATTAAATGAAGCAAGATCACTTCTGCTCCAATGCACGTGTACATAACCTCTACTAGGCACTTTTTCGAACCCCCCCTCTTCTGCTAAACAAGGTGGTTCTCATGGAGGTTTCTTTAAATTGTTCTTTTTCACTCACTTAGGTTCCCACTTATTCAATTCATTCCATCTCTGAATGTTTTGGATTAATTCTCTAATTTGGCTTTGATCTCTGGAATTCTCATATAATTTGTGCCCTTCTCAATAAAGCACACTTGTTAACTCCTTTGAAAAGCTTTGGTCTAATTCAAATGTACCTCCTACCTTTGGGCCATTTCCATTTGTTTGTCATGAATCTCACCTACATGCTTGGTAATGTCCCTACACATAAACACAATTTCATTCTCATTGTAAGTATCTAGTCTATCCAATCCAAGAATTCCATTATTCATTTAATCCAATTCGAATTTGAGTTTTATCACATCCATCAAATTCTCTCTTAGCAGTGGCAGAATTGTCCCCTTACTCAACTCTATGTTCACGATTACTCTTGAAAGGGGTACCCTCCTTAAAAGCCTTCACAAATGTATCTATTTCCTTGCACTAAGCGTTAAAGTCAACACAGGAATTTTAAACACATTCTAATTTCCCTGTGCACCACTGCTATGATTTGAAGGTGGTTTCCATATAGGGATTCAAATAGTTGACATTTTCTGCTAAGTACCTAAAGATGAAAATCCAGAGAGATTCAAAGTCAAATCTGCACTCAACACAAATGGAGTACTTGTATGTGTTGAACCAAAGGAACACATTCTGTAGTATCACCACTTACAGGAACTCTGCTTTGCCCACCAACTGTATTTGGAAGAGCTAAATTATAAGTCATTTTTCTGAGCCTTCAGGTTTATACATAGGAATCAAAGGACCAATAGTAAGTAGGTATGTTAGCTGGAGTGGCTCCCACAGGACTAGGAGTCACATTTGTCGAAGGAGTGGCAAACACAATCTTTCCATTACCACCAGTACCGTTTTCACCCTGTACTCTAGCTTCATTGTATGGGGAGTACGTTTAAACAGCAACACATTTAAAAGACTATCTCCAGAATCACTGTCACTGGTTTCACTTATTTCATCTGTTTCCATTTATTTTCCCTCTTTCTGTTTCTTAGTCTTTTTCTTCTCTCTCTCAACGGCTTTAGTTGTTAGAGTTGGGTAAAGTCTAACCCCCTCTATCATGTGAGTTCTCCACCTTTTCTGTTCAGCATCCCATCTAGCATCTGAATAAGTCTGTACATCCTTTGGGCTCTACCATGATATCTTTCTCTCTGGCTGGCATGAGCAGCATGTTCCCAAGCACTCAGGCCCTGATTTATACTTTTTTTTTTCTGTATTACCGTCATTTATTGACGCAAAAATGGCGCCACTTTTGCTTCCGAAAATGACGGTAATGCAGCAAAAAAAAAGTATAAATCAGGGCCTAAGTGCTTCATATTGTGCGGGTTTAGGAGGTGGTTTCATCTCGTAGAACACTCTCCTCAAATTCTCAATAATTCTCAAATTGCAGCACATCAACACACCAATCAAGCTATACTAGACAAGCACAGTGTGACGTTAATCTTGCTTCACACAGCAGTTCACCCTCCTTTACAATCTGCATGCACATACACTTTTCAACATTCCACATATATAACAATTACACAATAATTGGTCCAAACACTTCAAATAAAACCTTGACCTATGGGGTATCATACTGATTAGTATTGATTCATTCTGCACATCAATACCAATCCACCATACCAATCATCTCACATTCACACACACATAAATCCCTATGTCAACCGTGCCAAAGACGACGTCTCATGATGAACACAACCAAACTTAGCAGGCAATTATAATATGGTGTCTTCTACACCTTTTAATACCATCTCGGGATTTTAGGAAATGTCGGACCCGATAACCTCTTCAACTTTTTTCTAAATCTCCACACTCACCCAACATTCAACACTCCTCGGCAAGACGCCATCCAAACCCAGAAACACCAGAAACTAAACATGAACCGCTACAATTTGCAACCCTATTGATGCTCACACCTCCATACGACTTTATTCTGAATCTCCACAACTCCACAAATTCTTCAAGATCTAGTCATGGGCACCAGGGACTGGGCTCTGTCTGGGGAGAAACTAATCTAGATAACAGGGTTCTAGTCCTCCTCACTTCAGGATCCTAACCATCCTTCACAGCTACCATCTGATTCAGCATGTGGCCTATTCACTATTTTATATGTCCAATGAATCATTTTAGGAGTGCCGAGAAGTAAGTAGAGACACAATAATAAACTTTAATTGATTTACAGCGTAACCCATTTGGCCACATATTGAATCTCAGAGGAAAAATGAAAGTTCAAAAGATTATTACAAATTCAAAGCCAGATTTATGTAAATGAGTTTCAAAAACATACTATCTGAGTAAGGAGTCACCAAAGGTGAGTTATATCATTGTATCAAATTAAATCGTACAAGCATAAGGCATACCAAAGTCTCTGTAGTGGCAATGCAAAAGATTAGAAACATTGATTGGTGTTCAGAGTCCAAGCTTTGATTTTCCTGCGTAACCACGGTATCTAAATTAATCTAACTATTCTAATGAGCTAACTGTTAGAAATGGGGTCTCTAGTTGGAAGAGGTTTACACCCTTGTTCAAGTAGGGACCACAATCCTAGTCAGGGTAAGTCACAACAGAACCTAAATTTTCCTGTGTTCACCCTCTGGTAGCTTGGCACACAGCAGGCAGGCTTAACTTCGAAGGCAATGTGTAAAGTATTTGTGCAATAAATCATACCGTAACACTGTGGAAACATCACAAAAACACACCACACAGGTTTAGAAAAATAGATATTTATATGAATAAAGTAAGGTCAAAACAAAAAATCTACACAAGCAAAGTTATCAATTTTTAAAGATTAAATCCCAATAAAGTGCGTAGAGAACACAATAGCTCCAATAGGGGCTATTATGGCATTGTTTACGGAGTCTTTCCCAACAATCTGATGCCACAGGCACAGGTCATGGAGTCTCATAGACCTCGAGGCACAGTACCTTTGAAAACAAAACAAAAAATACATTGCACTGTGTCATGGAGGTGATTGGGGTGGGTGAGGTATTGATTACGCACTGTGAGGCAGGGGAGGCGAGGTGTCAGTTTGCATGGGGAACTCATGTGGCATTGGTGGCGAGGCATTGTTCCTTGTGACCCAGCAGTATCGATGGATCTAGTTGGTCAAGACATGATATGTTGACTTCACAGTGTTGCGATCACACCGCGGGATATCAGCGGCATGGGGGCGATGTCAGACTTTCATTGCAGGCCGAGGTCGTTGTGTGCAGTGAGGATCACGAAGCAGGCAGAGTGCGTCGGGCAGAGGCAGTGGTGCCGGAGTCGCTGAAGTCGGTCCTGGAGTCGCTGAACTAAGTGAACTAGCTAGGAGCTAGTAGGTGAAGTCTTTATTAGCCGTGAGACTTCTTAACAGGAAACAAGCTCAATCCAAGCTCTTGGAGAGCACTTCTGGGGAAGGCAGAATCCTTCTAGCAAAGTCAGAGGCCAGTAGCAGCAGGCAGCAGGGCAACAAGCAGGGCAGCAGTCCTTTTCAGCAAAGTAGTTCTGATGAGTCCTTTGGACAGCCAGGCAGTTCCTCTGACAGAGCTTAGGTGTACATCTAGAAGTGTCTCATTTGGTGGGGTCAGAGACCCAGCTTATATCCCCAAAAATGGCTTTGAAGTAGGGGAGACTTCAAAGAGTGTTTTTGAAGTGCACAATTTCCCCTTTCAGCCCACTCCTCTCTGCCAGGATCCCTGGCTTTTGAAGTGTAATAGAGAGCCCTTAAACCCTTCCTGATCAGGGAGAACCATTCAGTATGCAGATGACTGCAGATGTAACTGAGTATCCTGTGTTTATGGGTGTCTGGGCGGAATGCACAAGGGGAGCTGTCAACTGACCAGACGTGGATTGGAGACAGGGCTGTAAGGCACAAATGGCAGTAAGTGCAGAGAAATACTCACTTTCTGATAGTGGCATTTCTAAAATAGTAATATTAAATCCAACTTCACCAGTAAGAAGGATTTTCTATTACCATTCTGGCCATACTAAATATGGTAGGGCTACTCCTTCCTGATCAGAATCTACCACTTAAAAGTGTATGAGGGCAGTTCTAATGCTAGTCTTTGAGAGGAGCAGGCTCACAGTAGTGGAAAACTAACTTGTGAATTTTCCATTACCAGGTTATGTAAAAAGCATAAGTACATGTCCTGCCTTCTATTTATGAAGTACCCTGCCCAATGGGTTACCTAGGGCCTACCTTAGGGGTGACCTATATGCAGAAAAGGGGAGGTTAAGGCTTGGCAAGTAGTTTTAAATGCCAAGTCAAAGTGGAAGTGAAACTGCCCACACAGGCCTTGCAATGGTTAAGGGGCCACTTATGTGGGTGGCACAATCGGTGAGTCAGGCCCACTGGTATCATTTAATTTACAGGCCCTGGGCATATGTAGTGCACTTTACTAGGGACTTACAAGTAAATTATACATGCCAATTGAGTAGGAAATAATGATACCATGTTTAGGGGAGAGAGCATATTTATTTTAGCACTGGTCAGCAGTGCGCAGTGTCCTAAAACCAGCAAAAACAGGGTGAGAAAAATGGAGGGAGGCAGGCAAAAAGTTGGGGGATGACCACACTAAGGCTGTCAGGTCCAACACGTGTACCTCCCAGCTGAAAGTGGGGAGAGCTACCCAATTCTTTGGGAACTCTCATCACTAAGGCAGAAGAATCTGGAGAGACCATCATCATTGGTGTGATCAGTCCCCGGGTGATACTCCAACGCAAAGTCCATACCCTGTAGGGGGATGGACAAGCTCAAGAGTTTAGGATTTTCACCCCTCATCTGTATGAGGCATCTGATGGGCCTGTAGCCTGTCTGAACCCAAAGGTGAGTCCCAAACAGGTATGGTCTCAGCTTTTACAGTGCCCAGAACACGGCAAATGCTACTCTTTCAATTGCACTCCACCTCTGTTCCCGTGGAAGTAACCCCCTGCTAATGACGGCTACCAGTTGGTCTAGGCCCTCCTCATTCAGCTGTGTTAAGGCTGCCCATATGCCATGCTGTGAAGCGTCCATCTGCTCTATGAATTCCTTGGAGTAATCAGGGGCCCTAAGCACAGGTGCTGTGCACATGGCTTGCTTGAGGAAATCAAAGGCTTTCTGGCAAGCCTCTATCCAGTTCACCAATCCGGGCTGCTTCTTAGAAGTCACCTCAGTTAAGGAGTCAACCATGATGCCATATCCCTTAACAAATCTCCTGTAGAAGCCAGTGAGGCCTTGGAAGGCTTTCACTTCAGTATGGGTTTTAGGTGGTTACCAAGCCATGATTGTTTCACTCTTGGCCTCGAGGGGCTGCACCTTGCCACTCCCTACCAGGTCTCCCAAATACACCACGAAACATTGCCCAATCTGGCACTTACTGGCCTTGATTGTCAGTCCTGCCTGTTGCAGGGCCTGGAGCACCTCTTGGAGGTGAAGCAGGTATTCCTACCAGCTGGCACTGTAGATGGCAATGTTGTCTAAGTAGGTGGCACAGAATGCCTCTTTACCAGTCAGGACCCTGTTGACCAACTGTTGAAAGACCCTTGCCCCCACCACATCTTCAACAAGGCTGCCAAATCATCGCTCCCCAGCTCTGGGCAATCATCA
The DNA here is from genome assembly GCF_031143425.1 of Pleurodeles waltl. NCBI lineage: Eukaryota > Metazoa > Chordata > Amphibia > Caudata > Salamandridae > Pleurodeles > Pleurodeles waltl. The sequence goes on along the minus strand of NC_090436.1, from coordinate 693,840,676 downwards.
ACAGTTCCTTCGACATCGCAACCTTCCCAGATATTTGGAAACACGCCGAAGTCAACGCTCTTCTAAAAAAAAAAAAAGCAGACCCTGAAGACCTCACAAACTACCGACCCATCTCTCTTCTCCCCCTCCCAGCAAAGGTTGTGGAGAAGATAGTAAATGTACAACTGTCTCACTTCCTAGAAGACAACAACATACTCGACGTCTACCAGTCTGGATTCTGCAAACACCACAGCACCGAGACCGCCCTCATTGCCTGCACAGACGACATCAGGACCAAATTGGACAAGGGCGAGAGCATCGCCCTCATCCTCCTAGACCTCTCTGCAGCGTTTGACACTGTATGCCACCAAACCCACCTCTCTGCCAAAACCTGTAACTCCTTCCCCACCAACCTACACAAGACCCAGGACCTCCTAACCTTCAGAAAGCACCTCAAGAAATGGCTTTACGAGCAGTAACCGCCCTCCCAGCACCTTGAAACCCTACCGGGTGAGTAGTGCGCTTAAGAAATGTATTTGATTGATTGATTCATTGATTGAAAGGTAGCAGGGCAGTCTTCAAACCAAATGGCATCTCCCAGAATTGGTAATGTCCCACAGGGGTTGAGTATGCTGACCTCTCTTTTGCCTCCTTAGTCAAGGCAATCTGCCGTATCAAAGGCTCTGAGGAATTTGGCAGTGCCTAGCCTGTCAATTAGCTCATCAGCTCTGGGGATGCTCCGTGCATCAGTCTTCACGACGGAATTGAGACCTCGGTAGTGCACACAGAAATTAAGTTCTGGTTTGGCGTCCAGTGGGGCAGCCTTTGTTACAAATACCACTGGGCTGGACCAGGGACTGTTAGAGGTTTCAATCATTTCAATCACTCCTAAAGCTAGCATCTTGACCATTTCCTCCTTGATGCTGTCCTTCTGTCAACATCAGGGCAGTGCGCGCTCTACCAGCACTTATGAGAAAACGTAATTTATGCATTATGTTGATATGCTGTTGTTTAACCTTTTGCATTGCAGAGTTTAATCCTGAAGACTTATATTCAAGGCGCTTGTAAATACTGTTCATTTGTAATGTATTGCTGCAGGCTTTCAGAGTGTGTCAGGCTGTGGTCCCTTTCCAGGGCCTTCTAGAAGCTTTCTCTGCAGCATGACTGGGTGTGGTTTGTGGGCTGGGCCAGACTCTATCTAAGGGAGCCAGCCCAGCTCCATGTGCTCCCTATTCAGAGGTCCCGGTGCAGAGCAGCAGCAATTTCCTGAGCTCCTGTTCCCGAGGCCTACCTTGACCTTCCAGGCCTTTGACCCTTCATTGTATTGGTGATCCTTGATCAGGGCGGTAAGACGGAGGTCGGGCTGGGCCCCCGGTCCCATTTTCGAGGGCATTCAAGTTTTTTGGGCCTAGTTTTCATGTTGAAAGATTTTTCCTTGTGCGTGTGAATGTGCTTTTGGTTTCTGGCATTTACATGTTGATATACGAATCAGCAAGACTCGCGATTCATTCTTGGCATTTGACTTTTGAGATTCGGGTCGGCAACAGTGTGCGCGACCATTTCTAGACATTTATATATTGACATTCAAATCGGCAAGACGCGCGCATTAACTCTTGATACTCATTGTGCGCTACAATTTCTTGGCATTTGTATGGTGGCATTCGAATCGGCAAGATGCACGATTCATTCCTTGCATTTAACTCTTGATACTCATTGTGTGCTACCATTTCTTGGCATTTGCATGATGGCATTCGAATCGGCAAGACGCGCGATTCTTTCCTTGCATTTAACTCTTGATACTCATTGTGCGCTACCATTTCTTGGCATTTGCATGGTGGCATTTGAATGGGCAAGACGCGCGATTCATTCCTTGCATTTAACTCTTGATGTTTCAGATCGTTTGCAGAGTGCACAAACATTTCATGGCATTTGCATATACTTGTTGGAATCGGCAGTGTGCGCAATTCATTTCCCGCATTTAAACCTAGGTGTTCAGATCGCTTACAGTGTTTGCGATCATTTCATGGCAATTAAAACCTTGATGTGTAGTGTTTCCTGAAGTGCACTCAACTATCCAGGGCTTTTGAATTTTCTGCAAAGGTGTTAAAATTCAAGATGTTACATTATATGTACATATTAGGTCCTTAGTACAATTCCTATTGTTTTCCAGGGAATGTTCAGATTACTTTTTGTCCTCATGTAAAAAGTCAATGTTTATTCTGAAAACATAATTCTAGAAGGTTCTTATACTCCTAGACAATATGTAACATTTCATGAAAAGTTTCATATGAAAGGTTGTATTAATCATTCTTGATTCCTTCCCAGGTACCCAGACGTCTTGAGGCCTAGTTATTGTCCTTTCTTAAGTTATCCATGGTTACAGTATGAAAATGTTTAGAATCATAGTCTAGTGAAAATAAATGCTATGTAATCTTGATATTGTGTGGTTTAACCTTTTGCTTCATACAGGTCTCCTTCCCAGCTGTTCCCATCCTCATCCCCTTTTCCCCCGCTTGGACTCTCTCAGGCTCTGTGATTTTTTTCTATCAGAGTTTTGGAGCTGTCTAGTGGTGGACATGTTGGGAACGTGCACAGACCCCGAGGATCTGGTCTCCCTGACACCTTCACCCTGTCTGACAACTTGTAAAATTTATTATTTACAGGGGGACTGTCTCCCGTGTCAATATCATGGACACACAGATGTGTGAGTCCAGGAGTGAGGGATAACAGGGAGGAAAACTGTCCCAGTAACTGGTGACAGTCATCTAGCTGGCCTAGGGTCAGGGAGTAAGAGAAGTTGACGCCCTCTACTGACCCATCACTTTCCTGTGCAGAGAGGAAGTTAGGGAGATGTTCACTTTCCTCCGCCACACCCTCATCTGTCACAAGGAGCATGCTCACTTCAGACCTCTCAAAGTGAGGCTTTAGTCTGTTTACTTGTAGCACCCTTAGGGAGTTCCTTGGGGTCTGGAGGTCCACTAAATAAGTGGCCTCCCCTTTGCACTCTTTTACTTTGTATGGGCCAGTCCAGTGGTCTTGGAGAGCTCTAGGCTCTACTGGTTCCATGACCATACTTTGTCGCCAGGTTGAAACTCCACCTGAGTGGACTTCTGGTCATACTATCATTTCATTACCTCTTGACTGGTCTCAAGATTGCTTTTGTTCTTTTTCCAAAAGCAATACATTTGGTTGCGGAAGGCCAACATGTAGCTGAGAACATCCTGGGGGACTTTCCTAGGCGCTTTCTCCCACCCCTCTTTGACAATGCTTAGGGCCCCCCTTAGAGGGTAGCCATAGAGAAGCTCAAAGGGACTAAACCCTACCCCCTTCTGGGGCAGCCCTCTGTAAGCAAAGAGAAGTCATGGCAAGAGGATGTCCCACTTTCACCTCAGGGCCTCCAGAAGGCCTGTAATCATGCCCTTCAAGGTCTTGTTGAATCTTTCAACTGGACAGTTGGATTGAGGGGATACGGTGTGGTGAACTTGTATGTTACACAACAAGCATCCCACATGGACTTCATATATGCAGATATGAAGTTTGTGCCTCTGTCAGACACTATCTCTTTGGGGAAGCTCACATAGGTAAAAATCCCCATCAAGGTCCTGGTCATCACAGATGCAGTCACTGTCCTCAGAGGGATTGCCTCCGGGTAGCGTGTTGCATGGTCTACCAAGTCCAGGAAGAACCTGTTGCCTAGGGCTGTCTTGGGGTCCAATGGATCAATGTTTTTGATGCCAACCCTTTCAAAGGGGGTGCCAACAACAAGAACTGGGATCAGGGAAGCCTTCAGCCTTTTCCCTGACTTTCCACTGGTCTGGCAGGTGGGACAGGACCTGCAGAATGTACAAAATGCTGTCTTCATTTGGGGCCAATAGAAGTGGGTGCCACACCTGGAAAACGTCTTGTCTTGCCCTAAATGTCCTACCAGGGGTACATCATGAGCCAAACTCAGTAGGAAGGCCCGGTAACATTGGTGGTCCACCAACACATGTACTGTCCCAGTACCCCGAGCCTTAGGCTCACTATATAGGAGATCATTCTCCCAGTAAATCAGGTGATCCTCAGAAGCTTCGCCTGCTGCATGAACTGAGGCCTGTAGCCTCAAGCCCTCAAGAGTGGGACAATCTTTCTTCGCATTGTAAAATTCCACCCCGGTGGGCCCACCCTCAACTTGTCAGCCAGCAAGCTCAGGTAGGTCATCTAGTGCAGCAATGTTCTCTCCGGTTGATCAGGGTCCTCCTCCTCAGGGACCCAACAACCTCCACCATGGGAACTTCTGGGACCAGTTTCCCACTCCCCATACCCCTCTCCTTGGCAGCTGTCTGAGCCATTCTTCCAGGCCTAAGACGCCCTTGAATCCCCTCTCAGCGGCCATGGACCGTGTGGTCATACAGACCCACTCAGGAAATCCCATAATCTCCAAGTGAGACCTGAGCACTACCTCCCTCCATGTAGTGTGCTCTAGATCATAGCCTAACAGACAATTTACAGGCATGGCAGGACTTACAGTTACTTTCAGAGTATCAGAGACCCCCACCCCCACACTTAAAAGGGAACCAGAGTCACCAGTAGATGGCTCTCACAATTGTCAGTGACTATGACTTGGTGGAATGTGTCTGGTAGGATCTGTTCTGCTGACACCAGCTGACTGTTGACAGTAGTCATGTTGGCTCCTGTGTCACACAGAGCCTCCACCCGTTGCTCATTAATGGTGACCCACTGCCCGTACTTAGAAGTATTGGCAGGCATCTGGGCTTTTGGAACCATATCTGCATCCTCCAGGGACACTAGGGTTACTTCGGTCAGTTCCCTAAAGCTGTCTGTGACTACCTTCTCCTCAAGAGCTACACTAGCCAACCCAAGTGTCTGCCCACCAGAGGGGGTTGTGCCCTCTTTGGACATTTGGAGTCGCTCTTAGAGTGACCATACTTGGAGCACTCTAAACATTGGGGTACAAACCTCCCTGTCATGTGATCAAGGAACCCTTTCTTCTCAGGATCAGACGGGGACTGGTTACCACTATTCCCTTGGAAATTATTTTTGGGAGCTTTAGAGAACTCCATACATAAAGTTTTTCTCCCCCCACTTTCCTTTGTTGGGAACCCTGACCAAGTTTGTGGCTACCCTCCACCCCCAAATATCTTTTTGGACACTCTGGTGCTAGCCCAGAGTTCCGCCTCCTCAGCAAGCTTCCTAGGCTCAGTCAGCTTACTGTCAACCAGGTGCTGGCACAACTCTAAAAAACAAACTCTGAGCATGTGCTCTCTCAGGATTAAATTGTACAACCCAACATAATCACTGACTTTGATGCCCGCACCCAGCCAGTCATTGCCTTACTGGAGTAATCAATTAAGTCTACCCAGAGTTGGTTGTGGAGCTTGTTACTGTCCCTGAATTCTCAGAGGTCAGTCCAAATTTGGCAATCAAAATTATTTTCATGGGAGTGTACTTGCTCTGGACCCCAACCTCTAATGTCAGAAGTGTGTCCCTCCCAAGTGTAGGCATGTGTTAGACCTGACAGCCTTAGGGTGGTCACCCCTAACCTTTTGCCTGCCTCCCTCCACTTTTTGGACACTGTTTTTGCTGGCTTTTAGACTCTGCGCACTTTACCACTGCTAACCAGTGCTAAAGTGCATATGCTCTCTCCCTTTAAACATGGTAACCTTGGATCATACCTGATTGGACTATTTAATTTACTTATAAGTCCCTAGTAATGTGCACTATGTGTGCCTAGGGCCTGTAGATTAAATGCTACTAGTGGGCCTGCAGCACTTGTTGTGCCACCCACTTAAGTAGCCCTTTACCTTGTCTCAGGCCTGCCATTTCAAGGCCTGTGTGTGCAGTTTCACTGTCACCTCGACTTGGCATTTAAAAGTACTTGCCAAGCCTAAACCTCGCCTTTCTCCACATATAAGTCACCTCTAATGTGTGCCCTAGGTAACCCCTAGAGCAGGGTGCTGTGTGGGTGAAAGGCAGGACATGTACCTGTGTAGTTTACATGTCCTGGTAGTGTAAAACTCCTAAATTCGTTTTTACACTACAGTGAGGCCTGCTCCCTTCATAGACTAACATTGGGGCTGCCCTCATACATTATTGAAGTGGTAGCTGCTGATCTGAAAGGAGTAGGAAGGTCATATTTAGTATGGCCAGAATGGTAATACAAAATCCTGCTGACTGGTGAAGTAGGATTTAATATTACTATTCTAGAAATCCCACTTTTAGAAAGTGAGCATTTCTTTGCACTTAAATCTTTCTGTGCCTTACAATCCACGTCTGGCTGGGCTTAGTTGACAGCTCCCTGTGCATTCACTCAGACACACCCCAAACACAGGGCACTCAGCCTCACTTGCATACATCTGCATTTTGAATGGGTCTTCCTGGGCTGGGAGGGAAGAGGGCCTGCCCTCCCACAAAGGACTGCCACACCCCCTACTGGGACCCTGGCAGACAGGATTGAACTGAAAGGGGACCTGGTGCACTTCTTAGCCACTCTTTGAAGTCTCCCCCTCTTCAAAGGCACATTTGGGTATAAAACAGGGCCTCTGCCCTACCACCTCAGACACTTGCTGGAGAAGAAACCTGAACCTGCATCCTGCCAAGAAGAACTGCCTGGCTGCCTAAAGGACTCACCTGACTGCTTTCTACAAAGGACTACTGCCTTGCTGTTGCCCTGCTGCCTTGCTGAACTCTTGCCTTGCTGCTGAAGTGCTCTCCAAGGGCTTGGATAGAGCTTGCCTCCTGTTCCCTGAAGTCTCAGGACCAAAAAGACTTCTCTTTTTCAACTGGACGCCTTGTGCGACGGGAACTTCGAAACACCGCCGACTTCAGGGAGGAAATCGACGCGACGTCTGCCTTGAGGGAGAAGATTCCACGCACAGCCCACCGGAACGACGCGCAACCAAAAAACAAGCCTAGGATTCCACACACAGACCCCGGGACATCTGGTAATCCCGCGAACCACAGAAGGAGACTGTCGGCGCGCCAGAAAATGACGCACGACTTCCCCGCATGAAGAATAACAACGCAAGTCCGTGTATGAAGGGGCGAAACCGACGCAAACACCATTTTTATACGTATCTCCTCCTCTGCGGCCCTTTGCGGGGATTTTCCACTTCAAACCAGGTACTTTGTGCTTGAAAGAGACTTTGGCCCTCATTACAACATTGGCGGGCGGCAACCGCCGCCCGCCAAGTTGTAACCGCTGTGCGGCCGCCAATGCGGCCGCACTCCCACGGTGCCCATTATGACATCCCGCTAGGCCGGCGGGCGAAAACAGAGTTTCCACCTGCCGGCCCAACGGGGATGTGGGCCGCAACATGGGAGCCAGCTCCAAATGTCTGGATTTTCACTTTTCACTGTCTGCAGAGCAGACAGTGAAAAGCCGCATGGGGCCCTGTCAGGGGGCCCCTGCACTGCCCATGCCGGTGGCATGGGCAGTGTAGGGGCCCACAGGGGCCCCGCGACTCCCCGTACCGCCAGCCTTTTCCTGGTGGTTCAAACCACCAGGAAAAGGCTGGCGGTAGGGGGACTCGTAATCCCCTGGAAGCACCGCCAGCCTGTTGGCGGTGCTTCTGTCATTTCAGCCCTGGTGGTCCTGTATCGCCAGGGTTGAAATGACCCCCATAGTTTGCTTTTTAAAGACTTAAGACACTTCATATCACTTTCAGTGAGATCTCTACAATTTCATTTTGCATTTTTTATCGTTTTGACCTGCAAATACCCAGATAAATATTATATATTTTTCTAAACACTGTGTGGTGTATTTTTGTGGTGCTATATTGTGTTATTGTATGACTTATTGCACAAATACTTTACACATTGCCTTCTAAGTTAAGCCTGACTGCTCATGCCAAGCTACCGGAGGGTGGGCACAGGATAATTTGGTATGTGTGTGACTTACCCTGACTAGAGTGAGGGTTCTTGCTTGGACAGAGGGTAACCTGACTGCCAACCAAAAACCCCATTTCTAACAGCATGCATTTCCCACAGACCCATCCCCACTGCTCTTCAGGAACCCCATGTGCCCTCACTGCACCTTAATAACCAGAAAACCACTTGTCACTGTCATCTCCCAACAGATATCTGGGCACCAAATCCTTGGGTATAGAAACCTTCTTGCCTCCATCAGGTACTGTACACATGCTGCCACCATCACTGCTTGACTCAGACTCCCTAGGCTTGAGGTCCAGCTCATTTAGACTCAGTTCATGAGTCAGAAGTAGTTTATTTTCTGCCTAGGCTCTCTCACCTTCTCTCTCAGCCTTCCTTTCCCCTGCCCCCATTTTGAATCTTGCCAACTGCAGCCTGAACCCTCTCTCCTCTCTCCTTTCCTCTGCGGTCAGGCCAGTACCTGAGACTCTGCTCCCTGGTCTTGCAGGGGGCACAAATCTACGGGTGTCACCCCCTATGCTGTTGGCACGTCCTCGAGAGAGCCATTCTTTTGCACCCCCAACTCATCATGCTCTTGGGAGGGTGATTCTGCCCAGGCCCTCAGCGCCTTTTGGTACTGCTTCTTCTTGGAGGCTCCACGAGTAAGTACCCTCATTCCCTCGCAAAAGCCCTTCACCTAGTTAACTGTGTACTCCTCAAGCTTAGCCAGGTCAAACTTCTCAGCTCTACTTGTGGACCCAGCCAGAGACATGATGTGTAGGATTTAAAAGATGCAAACAAGGGAAAGCTGCAGAAAAAGAAAGCAAATCAAATTGACCTTTGACCTTGGGTGGGTAGTGTACACGTAACTATTGTATGGCAATGCAAAAACATAAGACCTTTCCTCACCGCTGATCACAAATGATAGAAATGGGGTCTCTAGTTGGCAGACGTATACACTCTAGTTTAAGTAGGGACCACAATCCTAGTCAGTGTAATTCACAACACAACCTAAATTATCCTGTGCTTACCCTCTGGTAGCTTGGCACAGAGTAGGCAGGCTTAACTTAGAAGGCAATATGTAAAGTATCTGTGCAATAATGCATACAGTAACATAGTGAAAACACCACAAAAACACACCACACAGGTTCAGAAAATTATATATTATTTGAATAAAATAAGGTCAAAAGGGTGAAAATCCAATGTACACAAGCAAAGTTATGAATTTTTAAACATTAAATCCCACTAAAACGCTTAGAAACACAACAGCTCCAAATGAGGCTATCACAGCGTCGTTGACGGACTCGTTACCAACAATCAAAAGCCATAGGCACCGGTCACAGAGTCACATTGACCCCCAGACATAGAACCTTTGAAAATGAAGAAACAAAGATGTCGCACAGAGTCTCGTGAAGGTAATGCGTCGCTGGAGCCTGTGCAGCATCAGTCCCTTACGGTGTCCAGGAAGGTAAGGTTTTGGTTCTTCACTGTGAGGCAGGGAAGGTGAGGTGTTGGTTCCGTACAGTTGGAGGGGTAGGAGCTGCGGCGTTGGTGCTGAGGCATCGGTTCCGTGTGACACGCCGGGGTCGATGGATCCAGTCAGGCAAGACATGATGTGTTGACTTCACAGTGTTGCAAGCACGCTGCAGGCTGTCAGTGGTATCGCAGCGATGTCAGACTTGCATTGCAGGCTACAGTTGTTGCGTGCGTCGGGCAGCGTCGGCGGTGCTGGAGTCACTGAAGTCAGTACTGGAGTCGCTGAAGTGGGTGAACTAGCTAGAAGCAAGTAGGTGAAGTCTTTGTTGGCTCTGAGACTTCAGAACAGGAGGCAACCTCGATCGAAGCTTTTGGAGGGCAATTGTGGGGAAGGAAGAGACCTTCCAGCAAAGCCAGAGGCCAGCAGGCAGCAGGGCAACAAGCAGGGTAGCAGTCCTTCTCAGCACTGACAAGGACTGCCAGGCAGTTCCTCTGACAGAGTTCAGGTGTAGTTCTAGAAGTGCCTTGTTTGGTGGGGTCAGAGAACCAGTTTATATCCACAAGCATGCATTTGAAGTGGGGGAAACTTCAAAGAGTGGTCTTGAAGTGCACAAGTTCCCCTTTCAGCCCAGTTCCTTCTGCCAGGATCCCTGTGGGGGTTTATCAGTCCATTGTGTGAAGGCAGGCCACTGGCCTTTGAAGTGTAAAAGAGAGCCCCTCAACCCTTCCTGCCCAGGGAGACCCAATCAATATGCAGATGAATGCAGACATGTCTGAGTGTCCTGCGTTTATGGCTATCTGGGTGGAATGCACAAGGGGAGCTGTCAACAGACCAGACGTGGATTGGAGACAGGGCTGTAAGGCACAGATGGCAGTAAGTGCAGAGAAATGCCCACTTTCTAAAAGTGGCATTTCTAATATAGTAATATTAAATCCAACTTCACCAGTAAGCAGGATTTTCTATTAGCATTCTGGCCATACTAAACATGGCAGGGTTACTACTTCCAGATCAGAATCTACCACTTAAAGTATATGAGGTCAGTTCTAATGCTAGTCTGTGAGAGGAGCAGGCCTCACAGTAGTGGAAAATGAATTTGTGAGTTTTTCACTACAAGCACATGTAAAACATATAAGTGCATGTCCTGCCTTTCACCTACATAGCACCCTGTCCATAGGTTACCTAGGGCCTACCTTAGTGGTGACATATGCAGAAAGGGGGCAGTTTAAGGCTTGACAAGTAGTTTGAAATGCCAAGTCAAAGTGGCAGTGAAACTGCCCACACAGGCCTTGCAATGGCAGGCCTGAGGCATGGTCAAGGGGTTACTTATGTGGGAGGCACACTTAGTGCTAAAGGCCCACTAATACCATTTAATTTACAGGCCTTGAGCAGATGCAGTGCACTTTCCTAGAATTTACAGGTAAATTAAATATGCCAATTAGGTAGGAACCAATGTTACCATGTTTAGGGGAGAGAGCAAATGCACTTTAGCACTGCTCAGCAGTGGTAAAGTGCGCAGAGTCTTAAAACTAGAGAAAAAGGTCAGATAAATGGAAGGATGCAGGCAAAAAGTTGGGGGATGGCTAATCCCTAAGGCTGTCAGGTCTAAGACTAAGAAAAACCTAAGGAGTCTGCAGTTTATGGAAATAGGTAATGAATCAAAAATGTCAGGACCACAGAAAGATCAGTAGAAGTTCTACAAAAGACAGATGTTCCTAGTATAAATCAACATCAGCCAAACAAAGGAAAAGAGGGATGTACCTTTCTAAGTCTCTAAGGGTCCACTCAAGTCAAAGGGTAAAAGGAATCTGTGTTCCTAGCTAACTAAACACCACTTTAATCTCTGCAGACTTCAGTAGCTGACATCATTAGCCATAGCTTTCCACTGTCCACGCACAGCTTGAAATATGCAACTCTCAATAGCCTTTTATCTCTCGGTCCAAGCATCAGTATGACCTTGGATCACTTCTGTGTCCAGGAATCTGTAAGGGAGTTCTTCTTCATGGCTCCTCGTTAACACTCCTTATTCTTGGCAACTTATCTCCCACACTCCTTTATCTACAATTAACAATAAGCTCTTCATTACTGGACACTTGTGGAGACACATCTGCAAATAAATAAATATGCAATGAGAGCAAAACTCCACATTGAAGGTTAAACATAGAAAAACATTTCAGGCCTTAAAACCAGCCATTTTATCACAGAACACAATGCACATTCAAACACATGATTATTTGTGCATTTCTCATAAGCACAATAAATAAAGAATAACTCTGAAAAAATAATTTATCTAAGAAATCATAATACCAATATATTTGAAAAATATTGCATATGTGTTACTTGCGTATGACTTTTCTACATTTCTACTTATAAGTGTACTTCGATTATATGACTTTTAGTACACCACGTTTACATGAATACATTTGAAGATACATCATATAGGTCATTGAGTATATTTCATTGCCATTTCTTGAACGCATAATATCACAGCCAAGTTATGCTCTCCCAGTACCAATGAGCTCACTATAGCATTCGAAACTCAGATCTTCAGAACACAAGAACAACAATATTTTGTTATTGAGTGAGAAATGCTTGCTAAACTTGGGCTGTTGGTCGCTTCAAAGCATATGTTTGACGTACTAAGTTCACATTGTGAATTAATCATTAGCCTTTGCCTTCCCTAATTAATGGTTCAAATGTTCATTCATTGAAAGCCACTGGTAGTTTGATAAGATTGAGTGTAAAACTATTGGAATATACTTACTTGTTGAAGATATTCCCGGAGGCAAAGACAAAAAAACTGATAGTCTTTCTCATCTTCTGTTGTCAGGTAATGAGAGTCTAGTTTTTATTGATGAGCAGCAGGATGTTGATTGTCTTGTTATGAGTATAATGTTGACTGGTGAAAATGTGTCAGTGTGTCAGGAATAAGACCATGCGCGGTCCAGGTCTCACCCAAAACTCTGCTGCGCGGCTCTGCGGCACTTTCTGCACACCACTTGTTATCCCCTCTTGCTCCAAAGGTGGCCATCAGCGTCGTCTGCCCTGTGGCACAGCTCATAGAGCTGCAGGTTCAGGACATTGGTGGACAAGATGCACTTCTCAGTGCTATTCCATGAAGGGACTACAATTCCCATGTTTTTAGAGGCAGCAGCTATCTTGGGGTGTGGCGGGCCTATAAAGCCCAGCCACACCCAATCACGTTGCTCACTATTTTTAAGACTTCGATGCAGTCAGACCTCGTGGGGGATTTCCGGAGAAGAGCAGAGTTCCTGCATGGCAGAGTGCCATCCGATGGAAGTATCCTTGTTTCCATGGTGAATTCAAAAACAAGTAGGTCGTACTCGTAGTGTTAAGGCCTTGATGACTTCAATTGTGGAGGAAGTAATTACTTCCAGAAGTAAAGCACCCCTTAGCACAATGAGCAAAGCGTTTTCAGTTTCCAGGTTCCAGCGGCCTAGGCGCGACAATTCAGGCGCTTCAGTCCACAGATGTAAAGCGCTCTAGGCACGGCAATTCAAGCGCCTCAGTCCATAGGTGTAAAGCGCTCTTGGTACAACAATTCAGGCGCTTCACTCCACAGATGTAAAGCGCTCTAGGCATGGCAATTCAAGCGCTTCAGTCCACAGGTGTAAAGAGCTCTTGGCACAACAATTGAGGCGCTCCAGTCCACAGATGTAAAGCACTCTTGGCACGGCAGTTCAGGTGCTTCAGTCCACAGGTGTAAAGTGATTTGGGCACGACAATACAGGCGCTTCAGTCCACAGGTGTAAAGCGCTCTTGGCACGACAATTCAGGTGCTTCAGTCCACAGATGTAAAGCGATCTAGGCATGGCAATTCAAGCACCTCAGTGCACAGGTGTAAAGCGCTCTTAGCACGTCAATTCAGGTGCTCCAGTCCACAGATGTAAAGCGCTCTTGGCACGGCAGTTCAGGCGCTCAGTTCACAGATGTGAAGCGCTCTTGGCACTGCAATTCAAGCGCTTCAGTCCACAAATGTAAAGCGCTCGTGGCACGGCAATTCAAGCGCTTCAGTCCACAGACGTAAAGCGCTCTTGGCACGGCAATTCAATCGCTTCAGTCCATAGGTGTAAATCGCTCTTGGCACGGCACTTCAAGCGCTTCAGTTCACAGATGAAAAGCGCACTTGGCACAGCAATCAAATCGCTTCAATCCACAGGAGAAAAAGGCTCTTGGTACAACAATCAAAGTGATTCAGGCCACATGAGTAAAGCGCCCCCTTAGCATAATGAGTGTAGCGCTTCGGGCAAGACAAGTAAAGGCGCTTTCTGGTGTTATAATTAAAGCATTTCAAGTTCAATGAGTAAAAACTTTTCGGCCTTTATAGTAGTGAATGTGAAAGTATTTCTGGAGATAAACAAATCATAGTTTTCATTGTTTTTTGGAAAGCATAATATGTGAAAAGCATATTTAATTCTTTGAGATCATAATCTCAGGTCATAATCAAAGGTTTATGTTATGAATGCATAGATGTTACAGGATTGATATTCTGAGTATAATCATAGTTCAAAGCTCTTGCCATCTCTTGGTTCTGAGGCCGTAGTTTATTCTTGTTCCATGATGATCATAGTCTAAAGCTCTTGCCATCTCTTGGTTCTGAGGTCGTAGTTTATTCTTGTTCCATGATTCAAAGAAGGGGCTTTGCCCTCATTTCAAAAGGGGTCTCCATCAGATATCGGAGATGATTTGAGTCAAGAGTCTATTGATGAGTAATATTTCTATGAATGAGTAAATGCATATTTGTTCTAACCTTTTCTTTTTAGATCTCTCTCCCTGCTGTTCCCTACCCTAATTCCCTTCCCCCGACTGGCTTCATCATAACTCGGTGCTATAATAGCTTTCTGAGTTGGTGACGCCGGAAGGTGGGCCTTTTGTTCAGCAACATGCAGATCCCGAGGAAAGGACACTGTGACACAATGAGGAAGAGTGGATAGATGCTCTTGCTCAAGATGTTGTGTTGGGCGAAGTTATGGATTACATGTAGAAAGTTGGCCTAGAAAGGGTAGTCTTCCTTTAGAACTTCAGACTTATGCTTAGGAACAAACCAAACTGTTTGATGAAACCTGGTTGTTACTTAAAATGGATAACATATTCCTCCCTGTATAATCAGAGATACATTGTTGAGAAATTGATTGAAGATCAATGGGTATGATTCTTAATAGGAGAAGATTAAGAGAAACCTATTGGTGGGAAGGAATGGACAGGGAAGCTGAAAGCTGGGTTGATAAGTGTGTGATTTGTGCGAACAATTACAAAGGACTTAAATGTGTCACACCTCCCATGAAAGTGGTGGCCAATCTAGAGAAAGTGTGGGGCAGAGTTAGTTTGTATTTTTTAGGTCCATTTAATCTTCTTTCCAACATCCATTATTTTGATATTATTTAGATAGATTATTTTTCCAAATGAACTGAGGCGAAATATGTTTGTGATTACACCAAAATGTAATTAGGTTTCTCACTGATATTTTTGCCAGGGAGGGTTTAACAGTCAGCAATTGGTTTAATTGGAAATGAAAGATTTTCTTTCTGGGTCAGGTATTATATGTCAGAGGTGTAATCTATATCATTCCCAGAGCAATTGTCAAGTAGAAAGAGCTAACAAGATGGTGAGTGAGTGCATCATAGGTGTGGTGATTGAAAGTGTGCATGTAGGAGATGCTGTTTGTGCCATGTTGTGGTCATAGCGCAACACACCACAAAGCATGACTGGTGCTTTGCCTTTCCTAGTTTAAGAGGTAGAATTTCTCAAGATATTTTGAGACCAGCTTGGATGGGTAAGCTAACCAAAGTTGCTGTAGTTGATTTGATTAGTCGAGAAATATGTAAAATTACATCCAAGGTCTATGTTAGTAAGGAACAAAGTAAGCATAGGTAGGATGTGATCAAATAATTGAAGTCTTTATTTTTAAAACAGGTGATTGGGACATTTTGGGGGTTATTCTAACTTTGGAGGAGTGTTAATCCGTCCCAAAAGTGACGGTAAAGTGACGGATATACCACCGGCCGTATTACGAGTTCCATAGGATATAATGGACTCGTAATACGGCTGGTGGTAAATCCGTCACTTTTCCGTCACTTTTGGGACGGATTAACACCTCCTCCAAAGTTAGAATAACCCCCTTTGTTTTCAAAATTGGGTTCATGCAAAGCTACCAAAATAAAAAGTGATGAAAGGAAAAGTGAGATTTGGAATACCTTGTCAGATAAAGGAAGCTGGTGAAGAAGACTGTGCTATGAAATTAAGTAATGGACAATGTTGGAATGGTGCATGAGTCGTGAAGTTCAAGACAATTTCAATATTTTGTTTTTGCCTGTTCTCATGCAATCTGCTCTCAAAAAAATTGAATTGTACAATCTTAAGGTTATGTATAGCCATTGTTTTACTTTTATGCTTATCTTGGTTCCAAGATTTATTGGAAGGAATCATTTATGTTACAGATACCTTCTTATATTTTTTTATGTAGTGTTGGGTTGTTGGTAAAGGGGTGGAGGTGTATTGTGTCTTCGTTCTGATCTCTGACTCGTGACGCTCGCTCGCGCTCTGATCTCTGGCTTGTGCCACCCACATTCTGCGGAATGTAGAATCTCTAGTTTATCTCTTCATTCTGACCAGAGAGTGAGGGATGGAGTGAGGAAAGGACGGTTAGACATCTTCCCTTGACAGCTGCCTAATACATATACAACGTTCAAGTAAACTGAATGCTAAACTATTTGATGATTTTTCAGGAATAACTTCAATTTAGCAATTACTTTACTGATATATGACTCAGTTGTCTATGAGCGAGAAAATACTTGCTGAAAAATGTATTCATTGCCATCCTAGTTAACTCCACGCTCCAAACTCCACAGTGACTTTTTCAGGAACAAGACTGACTGTAAAAGAAACATGTTCACTGTAACTAAGACAAGTATTATCTTGAAGGAATTTGGCCAATGCTATGCGTTTGCGAATTTTCTCTAGGAATAGCACCCGGGAGCACAAAGACATTCATTCTACAATGATAATGGGTACACTGCTCTTAACAGCAATATGAAAAGGTGCACTGTATGACCTTTCTCAACTGCCTCAGGCTCTTGTTTTGCTCTTAAACAAAAAGGTCATGGAGAGATAATTAAAAACTCTGCAAAAGACTGCTGTGACTTGTTGGCTGAGTGTGTGAGTTTGCTCAGAAGACATGCTGAAAATGCAACGCTCTTAAAAACACTGTTAACAATTTTAGTCGTCATTTGCTTTCTTTTTTTAGTATTGAAAGATCAGTTTTTCTAAATAAGGTCCGGGGTGCATATTAAGGAAGGACCTTTACTGCTTACACTAGGCAAAACGCCTTTTCGAAATTACATAACTCAGTAAGTATCTTGATTCAGTTCACATTCAGTAAAGAAAGCAAAATGTCAAAAGTTTAAAGCAAACCACAGCAAAGCAAACAAAGCAAACGTGGCCACATTCGCATGGATATTGGGCATGGAATATGTTTACAATTTTAACTAAAACATGTATATAAACCACTCAGAAATTATGTTAGGCATGCCATGCCAAACCCACTTGAAATTTGTGAATGTAAGCTCTACCAGGATTCAATTTACATGCAAGTCCGCCTGCGTGTATCTTTATCTGCAGATTTCTGATGTCAGAAACATACATCTTGGGCTGGGTGAAATCACCAAGTCGAGTCAAATCCTGGATTTTAGAAGTGGGGCCTCCAACAAGCTTAAACTGTTGCTGCCCTTTTGAGAATACTTTGTAGGACACTTCTGGATATGGAAACAGAGCTCGGATCTGCTCCCCTCTGTCACTCCCCTATCGAAAGGGTGTGAGTGCAGAAAGAACCATCCAGATTGGCTCACCAGCTATTGATAAGCAGAAGTCCGCTACAAGGTGCGGCGGGTTGCCTGATGAACAGAGGGCAGAGAGCAGACTGAGACAGCATCGGATTAATGCTGCAGGAACTGCTCAAGTGAGCGTGCTAAAGCAGGTGTTCTAATAAAAAATATTAATGAATATTCATGTATTCTGAGTAATGGATACATGTAGAAAAAGTGTTAATATAGAGAGAAAGAATACACCTATTTGAAAATGTGTCCACGTGAGTGGCCGCCAGTGTTCACAAAGTGTACTTATTAATGGCGTATTAACATGAAATATGGAGCTTTTGTTTGATTAATGAAGTGATATATCATATTAAGGGTTGTAGGTCTTAATTTAGTGGAGGTCTTGGCCTAGTTGAACGGCCTCATGTCAAGCTGTATTGCTATACCGATTAATAAAATGTTTGCTTAAAGAATTAAATTATGATTTTCACTGTGCTGACAAAGGTGCTCGTAGCTCAAAGTCTTTCTCATGAGAACCGCTTGCTAGAAAATGCTATTCTTGTAAAATGTAACATTATAAGTAAAATATGTGTAGGAGTGACTTTCTCAGGAGGAGAACAATAGAGACACTGACTGGAGTACAAGTTGCAACAATATTGTTACCTGATGAGCCGGATGACAAGAACGGGACAAAAGGAGCCAATCAGCGACATGTGAACTGAGTACTAGTAGAAATTACAGATTTGATATTTTAGTTTTATTGGACAAAGTTCAAACATGTGATCCCTTGACCAATAGGGACTTGAGAAGTAATTTTAGGAAATCTAACTTAGCTGGACTGCACTGATGGAAGACAGCGCATTTGCCCATTTTTCGTCTTGCCGAAAGGCCATTACTTTACTAAGCATCTAGAGACATGCTTTACTCTAATGCTTAAAGACTTTGGCCCATAGTTATACTTTCTTTGCGCCACATTTGCTTAATTTTTTGATGCAAAAGTGGCGCAAACTTGCAAAATACAATTGTACTTTGTAAGTTTGTGCTGTTTTTGCATAAAAAAGTGGCGCAAATGCGGCGCTCTAAAAGTATAAATACGGGCCTTTGTGTTTTCCTGAACTTTGATGTTGAATCCTGATGCCTTTCTGACCAAACTGATGTCCTGATGACGAAGAATATCTTAGCTTGCCGATCCAATTGAGGAGAGGTATAGTGTTACGCATGTGTTTTGTTATGCCTACTTGCTTTTTCCTTCAAGGTACCAACCGCACTATTTTGATAGAGCCATAGCTAGATGTTTTCTAAATTTGTGTTGACTAAAATGTTTTGCTTGAAGCCCAACATGCTAATGCTAATCTGGTGTTGGATAAGGATCCTAACTAATGAAAGTCTGCTATAGGGACTAATAGTCGATGTCTTTTCCTTTGCTGAATCTAAATGTATGTTATATCGTTAGCGCAATTGTTCTTGTTATTAATTTGCACCATAACGTTAGAATGTGTAATTGATCAAGCTTTGATTAGATTACGTTTCTTTCGCAGAATTGGACAACCAGTGATGTTTCTGTATGTTTCTCATTTGATTTTGAGATTATTTTATGTGACAATAGCATTGTTAATATATAGAAATAAATATTCTAACTCTTACCAAAAGGTGTGGTTATTCATGACTGAAAGGTCATTGTGTGTGATAATTACTGACTCCAATTGATAACTAATGCTATTGATTATCATTGATTATTGATGTTATTGATTAATTATTGATTATTGATCTGCATGTACTGAATCTACGGTGGAAACATCTTAAATGCGAGTCTGAAGGTTCATCGACCTACTTGCGTCCCCTTGTAAGTTTACTTATTAAGGCCTGACGCGCTAACAAGCGCTCGCATCATCTAAGATACAAACAACTGGGACATTCTATGTGAGTTTAGGAAGAGGCTCTGCCTCATGTGGCACATCTTAAAATTGAAAGTTCTTTAGGTTATTCGGTGCCTGTGGGCTCTGAGTATGCCACAGACATCTTCTCAGTATGTGAAAAATAGAAGGGCCATGTCTAGGAGACTGGGAGTGTTTATTAAGCTGTTAAAAGGACTGCATGGCTGACAATTATTTACAGGCCTTCTTGTGATGATAGAGCACAGCGGGATACATAACTCGTAAAAGTACATAGGAAGACTGTGCTACCCAGTTACCTCTAATCTGCCATAATGATTCTCTGTCTCCTGATATCAACTGGAGATACTGTCTCAGGTGGGAACTGGAAGAAGGTATGCTTCACAATATTGCTGGTTCCCTCTGTCTCTGGTCACCAGGTAAGTTGACTCTTCTGTTTGCCTGGACTTCTGTGTTACCAGTTTGGTGCCTGCTGTGATGGACATGTAAAATGACCAACATTCTAAGATCTCTTTCGAGACAAAATGTTTCACAAAGATGGTTGATAAAACTATGTAGTGAAAGTGAAAATAGTGACATTGCAGTTATGGTTCCAGATAGACACGAACATGAGAGGGTAATTGAAGAGGCAGAGGCTAAATTACTTCTGCTGAGCATGAGGCAGAGCCTGAGAGAAAGAGTAAATGATTAATAATGTTTTTTAACTGATTAAGCAACATGGTAAACAAATCGAACAAAGAGACGTTTCACCTTGAGATGGCTTAACACTGCATCTCTGAGGTTGAAAACAACATGAACGTTAGAAAAGAGAAACTGTTCAAAATGAAAAAAGTAATGGAGGAAATAAAAAGTGAAACATGAAGACTTGTAAGCCAGCTTACCGTACGATCACTGTGGACCATGAGAAACCTAATACTGTGAAGATGGAGATCATCATTACTGATTATATAAATTACTGCCATCTCTGACAGAGCAAATTCTTCCAAATATTCATAGTTGAAATAGCTCAGCAGTCCTTGATGTAGAGGTCAATTCCAGGGTCGCCTCCTCACCAACGCCAGCTTATCGCTCACCTTCAGAATTATAGGGATCAAGACACAGCTAGATTACCAAGGGAAAAACAAGGCATTCTCTATCGCTCTATCGCTCTGTCGCTCTGTTTTACTGTGGCTGTCCAGGTAGCCAGAAGAGCCAGCCTAAACAAATGTTAAGAAAAAACTTTCAACAGCTGACTACTTTGTATGCCATGTTATACCATGTGTGAATGAAGGTACAAGCACAGAGTAAGGCTTATCTGTTTACTTAACTACAAGTGACAATGTCTTTTGTTTGAAAGTAGAGCAAGATAAAAGGGTATGCAAGTCCAAGCTCATGGAATGATGATTCAGCATCCACCTTTAATAAAATGACTAGTATGGTTGTGCTCTGGTTGACTGACTGGAGGTTTTTCAGAGGCCTATGGTTGTACTTACCCTTTAGAGCAGCAATGGTGGCAAGAAATTATGGTGTTTACTATTTGGGATCGCTGAGTGATGCTGGCTTAGCAGTAACATCATTCGTTTAGGCAGATTCACCAAGGTTAAGTGAGAGGTATCAAACATTGAGGGGGTACTATAGTGAACCCACTTGACATAGATATGATTGAGGAGGATAGACTGAAATTCATGAGCACAATTACCTACTGAGTGTGAATATGAAAGCCTGGCTGGCTGTGGGCTTGGCGGGAAGAACACATGATGTTTGACTACAGATGGAAATGATTGAAGACATTGGTTATCCCATGCATGTAACATCATCTGCTAAAGCATACTTCAAAATGGGAGGGTGTGGGTAGAATTGGAGATGATCTGTTGATTGAATATGTTATTGGTTGATATATACCCTGAACGTAATGTGATGCTACTAATGGGTAAAGGTACTGGAACCACAATGCGGATGCACAATGCTAACATGTAGAGGGGCATGAATTTGATTAATTAGCTCCAGCTGGTAAGCTGAAATGTGAGAGGATTTAACAATTCTATAAGGCCAGACAAATACTTATCTAGACAGACTTAAAATTGATGTAGCAGTGTACTGTAATCCAACATCACAAAATCACCAGCTAAGCTGAGGTTATCTTGAGGAGGTTTATTCCTGACAAAAGCCTTAAGTACCACCAGGGACAACTGCTAAAGACCACGACTTACATTCAAAAAGACCACAATCAGCATGGAACCTGAAGGTAAGTACATGTCAGCAATATTAAGAAAGATGGGACAGATCTGGTCCCTTTTCCACTGCTTGTAGGGTTTAGATATTTTTTGAAGGTTAAAAAGATCAGGCAAGGGAAGAAAGGAGGGTAAAAATGTGAAAGTTAGATTACTGCTGTGAAGATTTCCTTCTGGGTTCAGGACGGGACTTCTGAATGTATCTGGCTAGACAAAGAATTAATACTCACACAATAACTGGGTGAGTACCAGACAAAGTCACACAGGACATATTTCCGAAAGGTAAACTGACACTCTTGTGTAAGTTTACTATTTTTTGCTATTTAAAAACTCAGAATTAATAGTAAGTTTGCAATTGTGGAGACTATAAAAAGATAGGCCATGCTGATCCTTTTATGCCTGGAGTTCTCCTCGGATACAGAGCACATTGGAATCAACCAACAACTACACCTTTGAAATGCCCACACATTTCCTCACTTACAACTAAAATTAACCCTTTTCTATTGCTGTAAGTTATACTGTCTACTACCCTTAGGACTACTGAATTTTGACTTTGGCATACTTTGGTAAAGTGACCTATCGTCACACATAATTTACAAGCCATGTGTTTTTTTTTACGGACATGGGTGACTCTCCAATGACGTGACTGGGATATCCACGCTGAAAAAAATATTTTTCTGTTTGAAAAAAAACAACCCTCTTTACTAGCCGAAATGATCTTCATTTTAATTCTTTTATCCATGCTCATGTATTTCGTATTCCAGGGCTCTTGTAACTATCCTACACTGGCACTATCTTAATCCTCTAACCCTTTCAAATACAACTGAGACACCTTTGCTCTGAATCACATCTACCTTTTCTCTTAGAGAGGGATTTTTCATAAACAAAAAGCGTTGTTGAATATGTTTGTCTGTATATCTAAGTACAATATGATACCTTATTAATAGGGAAATGAAATTCACAGTGCATCCAGGGTGTTTGTATATGGAATTAGCTTCATAAACGATCCCTCTTATATTCTTGCTGTATGGGGACTATGTTCTGCTACACGTTAAGCACCTGCATAATAAACTGTTATCGATAATATGGAATGTTACTAAATTTGGTGGCTTGTGAGGTTGCAAACTTAATTTGGATATAATGATAAAAGGAAACTATGGCGTGTCTTTGGACAAGTTAGAAACACACGTTGTCTGGTGGAGGAAACTGCCACTATGAATGTCTGACAGGATTTCCATCATTAAAATGGCAAAATGCCTACAACTTTTCTCAAATTTAGGCCCTGATTTATACTTTTTGATTCAAACCTGAGCTAATGCAGGTTTGCGTAAAAAAGTATAGTGCCAGCTTGCGCCATTACAGGATGCCAGCCGGGCACCATATTAATGAAATGGCACAATCTGGCGCAAAGGGAGGGCTAGCGTCAAATAAAATTGATGTTAGCCAGGTGGGCAGCAGTATGGGAGATGGATGTTTAGCACCAAAAAATGACGCTAGGCTGGCTAGAGTAAAAAAAGATGTCTCTAACCAGATTAGCGTCATTTGATGGTGCTAAACCTACCATGCCACATGACTCCTGCCTTAGAAAAAGGCACAGAAGTCATACCCACCACCCTCAATGGCCAGCACAGTGGACAAGGATCCCCTGGGCATGGCCATAGCACCATGTGCCATGTATGGGGCCCATATCTGGGCCCCCTAAGGCATTTAAAAAAAAAAGTTAAATACTTACCTTTACTTACCTGTACTTTCCTGGGATGGGGTCCCCCATCCTCCGCTGTCCCTCTGGTATGGGTGGGGGTGTCCCTGGGGCCTGCAGAGGGCACCTGTGGACTCATTCCATGGTGTTCTACCATGGAAATGAGCCCACAGGTCCCCAAACGCAAGCTTAGCGCCATTATTTAGGCCTGCCTCCCTCCCGTGCACAATTTTTGCACAGGAGGATATATAAGGCGCATGGGCCTTAGAGTAATTTTTTGCCCGGGAACACCTACCTTGCATCTCATTGACGCAAGGTAGTTTTCCACAGGCAAAAAATGACTTTAACTCCAATATTTTGACTCTAGACAGGTCAAGCGTCAAAATATAAATATGTAGTTAAGTTTGAGCTGAAATAGCATAAGGAAAAATGACGCTATTTTAGCTCAGAGTATATATATATGTCCCACATTTTTTCCCCTTCCCCCCTTCTCCTTCCTCCTTCCACTTTTCTCCCCTCTCCCCCCTGCTGTTTTTCTTTCCTTCTGGTCTCTTTCTTTCTCTCTCTTTTTTCCCCCTGACGTGCCGCAACCCTGCGGCGCGTCATCAAGACCAGCTCCTTCGAGCTGAACCTTGCTCCCACGGGACACCAACTCCCACCGCCCCGGGCAGCCACATGACGCGCCGCGCACCTCGCGGCGCATCATCTTTATGCGCTTCGCCATGTCCTATTCATAGGACATGGCTGAAGCGAACCACGGGACTCCAATTCCCAGAGTCCCGGGGAGCCTCATACGGCTCGTCATTCCAATGCGCTTCGCCGCGTCCCAGCCTTGGAATGCGGCTGAAGCGACCACACCTTCATTTTTACCGGCGTGTCAGGGCCGCACCCCAGACGCGCCTTCAAACACGGCGCATCTTTTGAGCGTGGCTCTCCCTGACATACCCGGACTTCAGTGAGCGCCGCAAACTTTTGTTGCACGCCGGACACTGCCGGCCCAGCATGCATTCTGGTTTCCACTCCTACAGCTTCCTTAAATACCGGGCCCACCTTCAGCTCGACATCAGAGTGGTCGGGCATCGGCATGTAGGTACTCTCACTGGGTATTCCCTTTGGAGTGGTAAGTCTTTATTCAGGCACTGCCTGCATTTTGGATTTCACCTGTCCTCTGGCAGGAGGTAGATCTCCCTTTCACCCTGGTTCTGTAGCAACCCCACTGAACATCAGCATTATTTCTATACTGCTGGGCTTGTCCCAGCCCTCTTGTTCTTTTCTCTTCTCTCATTTTCTTTTCTTTTTCTCTCTTTTTTCCTTGTTTTCCTTTTTTCCCCCTTCTTTTCCTCCTCTTCCCTCTCTTATCTTTATCTGATTATCCTCACTCTCTCTCTCTTTTTTGCCCCCTCTCTTTGTCCCCTCCTTTTACCCTCAAGAGTGTGACTACAAGGGAAAACCCCACCCCTGCATTACCCAGACCAGAGGCCAATCGCCCCTATTTCCAGGTTAAGTCATCACTGCATGCGTTTTGAGTGTCTTTATTTACTTTTACCATGTGTGTTACCACCATGTTTTGCTGTGTTGTGTGCAGTGGTGTGCCACCCTGTTTTCACTTAATTGTAACTTGTAGTTTATCTATCCTACCTTACAGACCTACCCTAAGATGAACCACCTGTTCAGGTAGGCCTTTAGACCTCCTTTATTTCACTTAGCGAACACACCCTTTAGTAGTAGTGCTCTGGGATCCTAGACCCTGACGAATGCCCCTGACCTTCCAGCACATTGAGAGGGCAGAAACATGTTGGTCATGATTTTTTTAGACTCTAAGAGACATTAATCTCTATTGAGTCTTCCCCCCCTGTTTTAACTTTACCGACATGCACCTCTATTAAATTTAATCAGTTGAAATAGGTGACATGTATGGTAATTTTATTCTAACCCTATCTGGATCCCTGATATTTATCCAGTAAGATTAATTTCAGCACTCCCTCTTGTTCTTTTAACAAAGAGGTTGAGTCCGCCCAGGTAGTATTATCTTACCTGGGTGGGGCTAGGTGGTCAAATGATGAAGCAGGACACAAATTATGTGTGTGAGACCACCTAGTCCGTAAAGGAACTCCCCCCCCTTGTTTAACACAGCCACCCGTTTAGAGACACTCTTCACACATTCCTCTCCTCCCATCACGAATCCCTACCTAGCCGGTACTAATAATTGAGGGAACACTGGTCGAATTCCACCCTCAACTTCAACTACCCCACACCTTCAGTGGTTGATGGACGCATATATCCAAAATTAGAGGCACACAGATCACAGCAGGCCCTATACACTGTCGACAAGGCCTGGCAGAAATGGACCAATATTACCAACAAACACACAACGGTTCTTAGATCTAGCCCTTATATTAGCAAAACACAGAATAGCAATGGTTTGGAATTCTGCATCAGCCCCCTCCCTTAACAAGCTAGCTCATAAATCTGAGGCGAGGAATGTATGCAGAATTGGATGTTGCTGGAAATGACAGGGGAGTTTATAAAGCACAAAAGACTCCAGTGCAGTGGGAAGACTTTCTGAGAGTGGTAGAAGCTAAAACAGATGACAAACCACCTTGATCACCACACTGAAGATACTCATTGAACATGCTGCGCACTCATGGTAAAGTTACACTAAACTAAACAGAACATATACACAGAACCTTTGTGCTCTCTCTTGCAGTTTCTGCCCCCACTGCTCCCCAACTCTTATTTAGTTATCAGGAATAGTGATTGACACAGGATGACCCTCACAGTGCACTTCTTGAACTTGTGTTACATGTGTTCAACACATCCCCAGCTTGCACACATTACCCACTTGTTCAACAGTTTGCTTGGTTTTCCTGTTTATTTAATTCTTACCATACTTAGGGGGTCATTCCAAGTTTGGCAGGCGGCGGTTGCCGCCCGCCAAACTTATGCCGACACTTGGCCGCTCTGCGGTCAAAAGACCGCGGGGGCCATTCAGACTTTCCCGCTGGGTCGGCGGGCCCCGCCAAGGGAGCGCCCGCCAGCCCAGCGGGAAAGGCCCTGCAACACAGAAACCGGCTCCAAATGGAGCCGGCGGTGTTGCAGGGGTGCGACGGGTGCAGTTGCACCTGTCGCGATTTTCACTGTCTGCTATGCAGACAGTGAAAATCATGCTGGGGCCCTGTTAGGGGGCCCCTGCACTGCCCATGCCATTGGCAGTGCAGGGGCCCCCAGGGGCCCCACAACACCCGTTCCTGCCATCCTATTCCTGGCGGTAAAAACCGCCAGAAACAGGCTGGCGGGAAGGGGGTAGGAATCCCCATGGCGGCGCTGCTTGCAGCGCCGCCATGGAGGTTCAGCCCAGCCAGAGGAAATCCGGCGGGAAACCGCCGGATCCCCTTTTCTGTCTGCGGCTTTACCGCCGCAGTCAGAATGGGCAGGAAAGCACCGCCAGCCTGTTGGCGGTGCTTTCCGTCGTTCATGGCCCTGGCGGGTTTTACCGCCAGGGTCGGAATGACCCCCTTAGTCTCCACTGCCTCTTATGCTGGCTATTGAAGATGGCACAATGCACTGTATTGTGTGCTGCAATAGTAGCCAGATGTTACTACTTGGTACATTTATGATGTAAGGCGACTCCACCAACATTGCTGTTTTAAGACTCAGTAAAGGCTTACTGTGAAAAAATCAAGGCTGCCTCTGTGCTGTGTAATGAACCGAACCCAGACTGGACAGAGTCTAGGATTTGGGCGTCCAACAATAACCTTGATTAAAGTTGGCTTACCTTTTTCTTCAGACTTTTAATAGGAAAAGGAAGCAGACATATTAGTCGAAAGTTGGAGAGGGTGGAAGGAGCAGAACTTGTGTTTTTTAAGCAAAGCACTATCAGATAATTTTATCTAGACTCATAGCATGCCGCTGTACTGCAAGCTTTGATTGTTGGAGGACTAAGGACCTCACTCACTGCTTCCTACAGAGACGGAGGTAAAGGTGTGGAGGTGATCGAGAGCTTATTAAACTAGCAATAAAAATGGACTTTCATGGATAATGGTTCCCAGTGATGCAGACAATTACCATGTTTATGATAACTGTTGTCATAGAGAGCTCCATGACCTCTTGCCCTACCAAACAGGTTATATGCACCAAACCGGCCTCCTGTATAGACAGACACTTTCTAAGGGGAGTCAAGGAATTGATTATTGTGGAAAACCCCATCTTTAAAGAATATTTTCATCTGTGTTTACCAAACATCTAGCACAAAAGTAACTCTTTTGGAACATTTCTACTGTGAAGTTGTTAGCCTCTAGAACTCTGTTGCGATAGAGCTCTGGTTTTGCTGAGACCACAGGTTTTTGCACTCTCTCATGGCTTTCTAAAATCTATCTTTATCGGACCAAGCATAGTCTAGATGCCAGAGTCTTTCCAGCTTTTTGCAGCCCAACTTTGCCTCCTGCAAAGTCTCTAAATACCATGGGCCAGTGGGAGTGTGCTGCTTACCCTTGAAACTCCTGTAAGGTAGGACTGCATTCAAGGGTGTATCTTGTGCATCCCTTGTTAGTAGATCCCCAGTTCAGACTAGGGTTGGAGTCCTTCAGAGTAGAATTTGTGGACTTCAGGCTAAGGGTGAAGTCAATAGTGGAGAATTTTGTCAATGGATGCGTCACCTGTTCTTCAGATGTTATTTTAGTCTTAGCCATCACTCTGTTGTTAAAGTTCAAAAGAACAGCACTAGGATGTGATCTATCCAAGGTGACACTATACAAACACTGAGTTAGATCTTCAGGTCCAAATGCTTAAACCAATCTATGGCCTTTAGAGTGTGGAGGGCTCTTCACTAGTATATAAAGTCCAGGGACAGCCATGCCACTGATTAATCTGTCTGCCAAATGATTCAAGGGAGGGTCAGCCTATATTTAAAGTCACCATCTACTCTGATACTATGGTAAAGGTAGTAATTCTGGTGGTCAGGTGCCATTGGTCCGGGTCTTTGTTGGGGTTCTATTTGTGTGTCAACCATCTACAGAACCCCTCTCTCAGCAAATCATAGTACAATTCTACCATTCAGTAATAGAAAATCATAGTGTTCTGTTACCCGACATGCTTCAACTTCTAATTAAGTTGTTTTCAAAATAATTTGATAAATGGAACAAGTTTCCTCAGTGTTACTGTAGTGGCCCTTGCCAAGCCTGGAGCAATAACCTCTTTGGTGCTCAGTCCTGTGCAAACATGATGACTCAAAGAGATGCTGGTGAGTAATTCAACTCTAGGTTGCCTACATCCACTATTGATTTACAAAATACTCAGTAGACGCAGGGGACCTAGTAGTTGAAAGAAGATTGGGATGCAAGAAAGGGGAATCTTCTATATCAATTGCAGATGTCAGATGTGCTCCTGCTTCATAGTTGCACTTTAGTCTTAGTAAATGATGATCTAGTGCTTTGTTTAGCCTAGCTGTAATTAAAGAACAAACATTAATTATCACTATTCTAGATGTTCATCTATGCTGTCCTGTCTATCTCAGCATTTATTGTCAATCTTCTGTAAATTAAATTCACACTTTTCCCCCTTAAAATTGGTTGCATTAGAATGATTGGTTCCCTTTGGTTGTTCAATATCTTGTGCAGGAGAAACAATCAACTAACCAACACTTAAGTCTTGAGCATGCTTTGCTAACAATTTTACAAGAATTACAAGGACATCTGACAGCATTTCTAGTAGTAAGAGAAAGCCTTCTCACTCACCCCCAAAATCAGGGGTTCTTATCCGCAATTCTTGCATAACAAATTAGTAAAACAGTAAAACTTTTGAAGCATGATTGCAAGTAATAACCCTGTAGGCAAATCAGAATAGTTAAGGTCACTACTAGAGTTTGTAAGTACTATCCCACTTCTTAGTATGCATCCAGCATCTTTCATTGTATTGCTCCCCAGAGATATTCAAACTAATATGATACATTTAAACAGTGATCCTTTACACAAATTAATAGGGCAAGGCCCAGCAACAGAACTATGGTTGAAGGGCCATAGAAAATGTTTACAGTTAGGAATGCTAGAAAGTTAATTCAGAGCACAGAAGGAAAATTACACCAACTTGTCTTCTTTCTGCAGAGCTGTGGGGAGAGACGTTGTGCAGGAGGAACAGATGGGAGGGATGGATGCAGGAGTAAAATTGCATCAGAACAACATCTTTTTTATCCAAGATGTAGTCTCATAGAAAAGTGTTGCACAACTAAATAATGTTAGTAAACACAGTTCTATACATATTAAACTTGTTTCAACTGCAGTCATACTAATCCTGCATTTGTGTTTTGTATCTCACGTAAAAATAATTATTACCCATTAATACTTTTCCACGAAAACAGAAACCCAGAAAAACGCTACTACAATAGCGCCATTCATTGCCCAAATATTGCTTCTTTTAAGGATTATTAGTGCAAAAAAAAATATTTGTAAATATTTGTCGTTGCTTGATTATCATAAAGAAGGAAAGGTTCATCATAGAATGTTACTCAAAGATGCTGAGGGAGGTTAATATCTACGATGTTTTTGGTTAGATTGAATGATTACTACCCACTTGTCATTTCCTACTGATTATTCTTTTTAAATTTGGGATCCCTGGTAAATGACAAAAAAATTTGTGGTGCGCAATGTTTTGTGACATCTCTTTAAGGGTTGAACCGGAACGCTCACTGAATGTGATTGCTATGTTCTTTATCTTTTCAACTATTTCTCTGAGTGCCACATCTAAGGCAGAGGAAGAGTGGTTATTCTCTGTGATCCTTCTAACAGAATATTCCAGAGTAACCGCTCATTTGATGCAACGGCCAGGGAACTAGTTGACATACTCCAGTGAACCTGGGTTTCTATCTAGCTTTCCCTAGAATAGTTATAGCCCATGTGGATGAGAAGCCTCTTCCATCTCTTAGGCATTACACATTTTGCTGGTGGTATATTCTCCATATTTTAAGCTGCTGTTAAAAAAGACAGAATTTGTAATAATGTGCATATGCTGTGTGTGGTTCTTATGTGTAGTTTAGAATCAATTGCTGGTGACCTTCTGGTTAACCAGTCCCAAGGCACACTTCCATAGTAGGCCTGCAGTCTTTAAAACATTGTAACAATAAGCACAACATATAAACAAACAAAAGGCACATACAGAAGCAAACACTTATGTTGTTCAGCTAAGGTATTTGGGCTAGAAGCCACCTAAGAAGCTGAGAAAGGTACTTTGGTATTAAGAAAATTTAATTGGTAGCTAGAAGAGAACGGTTGGTTACCAAAGCCAATTTGATGCAAGAATATTTGAAATACCAGCACAATTTTGCAATTTTTGTTTATATATTTGGGACATATTTATGAGGGGGTTTGCATCATGTTTACACCCTGCAACATAATACATAAGTGACTCAAACCCCAAAAGCAATTTATGAAGCCACACAAGGCCACTTTGCGTGGCTTAAAAAGGGCTCCATAAATCTGGAGCAACGAAACACAAATTGCTGCATTGTGTTACTCTGCCCTCTGAAGGTTAGCAATGGGTGTTGCATGGGTGTTTCCATTCAACCCCCATGGACTTTGATGCATTCCCAGATTTCAGTGCATTCCCAGAACATGTAAACCTGGGAATACACTGAAATGCCACGCCTTCCCAGAAAAGACGTAATGAGGAGAAATATCTTGCAAGACACATACATAGAGGAATATGCTTCAGGGGATTGTTTATGTGCAGCAATGTGTTTCTAAATGTGGACCATATTTTCATAACCTGCAATAATGCAAGAAGAGATGGCACATACATTTCTCAGGTTTAACAGAGTGCATCATTTCCATGTCTTTTATTTTCTCAGCAAACGCATTCAATCCAAGAGGACACGATGCACGGCAGCTGAGCACGCTGCATTTAACTCTGAACAAATCTCCACAAAGGATGCACTCACCATTGACGACCTGATCAGAGGTATGTGGATATTTAATGGCTGACATTGTAAGCAAATCAGGGGGTATTCAAAATTGGGATCTTGAGATTCTTTAAAAACTTCTCTGTTTACATTCCTAATATTCATCTATGCTAATGTTTAACTAATGCTGACTGGAATTACCTGAAATTTCTATTGTTTCAGTCAGTGTTAAATGTAGAGTTGTAAGTATATTTATTTGACTGTGATTAACTTCTCAGAAAAAGGTGATCTCGCAAATAAGAGTTCACAGCATGAGACTCTGGCAGCTCTGATGGAGTCCCCATACCAGTCTATCCTAGTGACGTCTGCCAAGGGGAGCGTTGGTGAGACTGCTTTCTATTTGTCCCTGCTCTGAAGACCTAATGGTCATCTACATGGCTACAAGGGACAAGAGAAATCATACAAGAGAGTGGCACAGATAGTCTAGGGCAGCTAAACATATTGCAAGGCTTTAGAACTGTACTAAAACTTCATAGTACATTCATAAAACGGATTTACAACATATGATTGGCCTACACAGTCTGATAAGTGAGGCACCTCGCCTTGAACAGAAGGTACATTGGTAATACAGACCTTATATGATGTAGGTTGACAATCAATAGGGTGTGGCAAGAGGAAGAAAGTCAAATTGTCTTCTCCATATAAACCATCACTTAACCAGACAGTAGTGTGGCAGGGCTGTCAGTAAGATGCACCAACACAAAAAAACATAATCTATAATGGTTGCACAAAATTGGTAGTTCCATGCTGGAGGAAGCTAGCATAATTAGTGCTTTATGTTACATTTTCTCACTGGCAATCAGATTTTCTGTAACTCTGTCACTTTAACCGCTTCGCTGCCAGGCCTTTTCCCCCTCCTGTGCCAGGCCTTTTTTTGCCTATTTGGGGCAGTTCGCGCTTAGGCCCTCATAACTTTTTGTCCACATAAGCTAACCAAGCCAAATTTGCGTCCTTTTTTTCCAACATCCTAGGGATTCTAGAGGTACCCAGACTTTGTGGGTTCCCTTGAAGGAGGCCAAGAAATTGGCCAAAATACAGTGAAAATTTTGTTTTTTTTAAAAAAAATGGAAAACGTGGCTGCAGTAGAAGTCTTGTGGATTTCCCCCTGAAAATGGCATCAACAAAGGGTTTGTAGTGCTAAACTCAGCAGCTTCCTAGCTTTCAGGAACAGGCAGACTTGAATCAGAAAACCCAATTTTTCAACACAATTTTGGCATTTTACTGGGGCATACCCCATTTTTGCAATTTTTTGTGCTTTCAGCCTCCTTCCAGTCAGTGACAGGAATGGGCATGAAACCAATGCTGGATCCCAGAAACCTAACCATTTCTGAAAAGTAGACAAAATTCTGAATTCAGCAAGGGGTCATTTGTGTAGATCCTACAAGGGTTTCCTACAGAAAATAACAGCTGAAAAAGAAAAATATTGAAATTGAGGTGAAAAAAACATCAATTTTTCTCTACGTTTTACTCTGTAACTTTTCCCTGCAATGTCAGATTATGGAAAGCAATATACCGTTACGTCTGCTGGACTCCTCTGGTTGCGGGGATATATAGGGCTTGTAGGTTCATCAAGAACCCAAGGAACCCAGAGCCAATAAATGAGCTGCACCCTGCAGTGCGTTTTCATTCTATACCGGGTATACAGCAATTCATTTGCTGAAATATAAAGAGTAAAAAATTGCTATCAAGAAAACCTTTGCATTTCCAAAAAGGGCACAAGATAAGGTGCTGAGGAGCAGTGGTTATTTGCACATCTCTGAATTCCGGGGTGACCATACAAGCATGTGAATTATAGGGAATTTCTCAAATAGATGTCTTTTTTACACACTCTCCTATATTTGGAAGGAAAAAATGTAGAGAAAGACAAGGGGCAATAGCACTTGTTTTGCTAATCTATGTTCCCCCAAGTCTCCCGATAAAAATGATACCTCACTTGCGTGGGTAGGCCTAGCGCCCGCGACAGGAAACGCCCCAAAGCGCAACGTGGACACATCCAAAATTTTGGGAGAAAACAGAGGTGTTTTTTGCGAAGTGCCTACCTGTAGATTTTGGCCTCTAGCTCAGCCGGCACCTAGGGAAACCTACCAAACCTGTGCATTTCTGAAAACTAGAGACCTAGGGGAATCCAAGGAGGGGTGACTTGCGGGGCTCGGACCAGGTTCTGTTACCCAGAATCCTTTGCAAACCTCAAAATTTGGCTAAAAAAACACATGTCCCTCACATTTCTGTGGCAGAAAGTTTTGGAATCTGAGAGGAGCTACAAATTTCCTTCCACCCAGCGTTCCCCCAAGTCTCCCGATAAAAATGATACCTCACTTGCGTGGGTAGGCCTAGCGCCGGCGACAGGAAACACCCCAAAGCGCAACGTGGACACATCCTAAATTTTGGAAAAAAAACAGAGGTGTTTTTTGAGAAGTGCCTACCTGTAGATTTTGGCCTCTAGCTCAGCCGGCACCTAGGGAAACCTACCAAACCTGTGCATTTCTGAAAACTAGAGACCTAGGGGAATCCAAGGAGGGGTGACTTGCGGGGCTCGGACCAGGTTCTGTTAACCAGAATCCTTTGCAAACCTCAAAATTTGGCTAAAAAAACACATGTCCCTCACATTTCTGTGGCAGAAAGTTCTGGAATCTGAGAGGAGCTACCAATTTCCTTCCACCCAGTGTTCCCCCAAGTCTCCCGATAAAAATGATACCTCACTTGCGTGGGTAGGCCTAGCGCCGGCGACAGGAAACACCCCAAAGCGCAACGTGGACACATCCTAAATTTTGGGAAAAAACAGAGGTGTTTTTTGCGAAGTGCCTACCTGTAGATTTTGGCCTCTAGCTCAGCCGGCACCTAGGGAAACCTACCAAACCTGTGCATTTCTGAAAACTAGAGACCTAGGGGAATCCAAGGAGGGGTGACTTGCGGGGCTCGGACCAGGTTCTGTTACCCAGAATCCTTTGCAAACCTCAAAATTTGGCTAAAAAAACACATGTCCCTCACATTTCTGTGGCAGAAAGTTCTGGAATCTGAGAGGAGCTACAAATTTCCTTCCACCCAGCGTTCCCCCAAGTCTCCCGATAAAAATGATACCTCACTTGCGTGGGTAGGCCTAGCGCCGGCGACAGGAAACACCCCAAAGCGCAACGTGGACACATCCTAAATTTTGGAAAAAAACAGAGGTGTTTTTTGCGAAGTGCCTACCTGTAGATTTTGGCCTCTAGCTCAGCCGGCACCTAGGGAAACCTACCAAACCTGTGCATTTCTGAAAACTAGAGACCTAGGGGAATCCAAGGAGGGGTGACTTGCGGGGCTCGGACCAGGTTCTGTTACCCAGAATCCTTTGCAAACCTCAAAATTTGGCTAAAAAAACACATGTCCCTCACATTTCTGTGTCAGAAAGTTCTGGAATCTGAGAGGAGCTACAAATTTCCTTCCACCCAGCGTTCCCCCAAGTCTCCCGATAAAAATGATACCTCACTTGCGTGGGTAGGCCTAGCGCCGGCGACAGGAAACACCCCAAAGCGCAACGTGGACACATCCTAAATTTTGGAAAAAAACAGAGGTGTTTTTTGCGAAGTGCCTACCTGTAGATTTTGGCCTGTAGCTCAGCCGGCACCTAGGGAAACCTACCAAACCTGTGCATTTCTGAAAACTAGAGACCTAGGGGAATCCAAGGAGGGGTGACTTGCGGGGCTCTGACCAGGTTCTGTTACCCAGAATCCTTTGCAAACCTCAAACTTTGGCTAAAAAAACACATGTCCCTCACATTTCTGTGGCAGAAAGTTCTGGAATCTGAGAGGAGCTACAAATTTCCTTCCACCCAGCGTTCCCCCAAGTCTCCCGATAAAAATGATACCTCACTTGCGTGGGTAGGCCTAGCGCCGGCGACAGGAAACACCCCAAAGCGCAACGTGGACACATCCTAAATTTTGGAAAAAAACAGAGGTGTTTTTTGCGAAGTGCCTACCTGTAGATTTTGGCCTGTAGCTCAGCCGGCACCTAGGGAAACCTACCAAACCTGTGCATTTCTGAAAACTAGAGACCTAGGGGAATCCAAGGAGGGGTGACTTGCGGGGCTCTGACCAGGTTCTGTTACCCAGAATCCTTTGCAAACCTCAAAATTTGGCTAAAAAAACACATGTCCCTCACATTTCTGTGGCAGAAAGTTCTGGAATCTGAGAGGAGCTACAAATTTCCTTCCACCCAGCGTTCCCCCAAGTCTCCCGATAAAAATGATACCTCACTTGCGTGGGTAGGCCTAGCGCCAGGAAACACCCCAAAGCGCAACGTGGACACATCCTAAATTTTGGAAAAAAACAGAGGTGTTTTTTGCGAAGTGCCTACCTGTAGATTTTGGCCTCTAGCTCAGCCGGCACCTAGGGAAACCTACCAAACCTGTGCATTTCTGAAAACTAGAGACCTAGGGGAATCCAAGGAGGGGTGACTTGCGGGGCTCGGACCAGGTTCTGTTACCCAGAATCCTTTGCAAACCTCAAAATTTGGCTAACAAAAACCCATGTCCCTCACATTTCTGTGGCAGAAAGTTCTGGAATCTGAGAGGAGCTACACATTTTCTTCCACCCAGCGTTCCCCCATGTCTCCCGATAAAAATGATACCTCACTTGCGTGGGTAGGCCTAGCGCTGGCGACAGGAAACACCCCAAAGCGCAACGTGGACACATCCTAAATTTTGGAAAAAAACAGAGGTGTTTTTTGCGAAGTGCCTACCTGTAGATTTTGGCCTCTTGCTCAGCCGGCACCTAGGGAAACCTACCAAACCTGTGCATTTCTGAAAACTAGAGATGTAGGGGAATCCAAGGAGGGGTGACTTGCGGGGCTCGGACCAGGTTCTGTTACCCAGAATCCTTTGCAAACCTCAAAATGTGGCTAAAAATACACATGTTACTCACATTTCTGTGGCAGAAAGTTCTGGAATCTGAGAGGAGCTACAAATTTCCTTCCACCCAGCGTTCCCCCAAGTCTCCCGATAAAAATGATACCTCACTTGCGTGGGTAGGCCTAGCGCCAGGAAACACCCCAAAGCGCAACGTGGACACATCCTAAATTTTGGAAAAAAACAGAGGTGTTTTTTGCGAAGTGCCTACCTGTAGATTTTGGCCTCTAGCTCAGCCGGCACCTAGGGAAACCTACCAAACCTGTGCATTTCTGAAAACTAGAGACCTAGGGGAATCCAAGGAGGGGTGACTTGCGGGGCTCGGACCAGGTTCTGTTACCCAGACACCTTTGCAAACCTCAAAATTTGGCTAACAAAAACCCATGTCCCTCACATTTCTGTGGCAGAAAGTTCTGGAATCTGAGAGGAGCTACACATTTTCTTCCACCCAGCGTTCCCCCATGTCTCCCGATAAAAATGATACCTCACTTGCGTGGGTAGGCCTAGCGCTGGCGACAGGAAACACCCCAAAGCGCAACGTGGACACATCCTAAATTTTGGAAAAAAACAGAGGTGTTTTTTGCGAAGTGCCTACCTGTAGATTTTGGCCTCTTGCTCAGCCGGCACCTAGGGAAACCTACCAAACCTGTGCATTTCTGAAAACTAGAGATGTAGGGGAATCCAAGGAGGGGTGACTTGCGGGGCTCGGACCAGGTTCTGTTACCCAGAATCCTTTGCAAACCTCAAAATGTGGCTAAAAATACACATGTTACTCACATTTCTGTGGCAGAAAGTTCTGGAATCTGAGAGGAGCCACAAATTTCCTTCTACCCAGCGTTCCCCCAAGTCTCCCGATAAAAATGATACCTCACTTGTGTGGGTAGGACTAGCGCCCACGAAAGGAAAGGGCCCAAAACACAACGTGGACACATCACATTTTTTTATAAAAAGCAGTACCTACCTGTGGATTTTGGCCTGTAGCTCAGCCGACACCTGAGGAAACTTAGCAAACCAGTGCATTTTTGAAAACTAGAAACCCAGGGGAATCCAAGATGGGTTGACTTGCGGGGCTCTGACCAGGTTATGTTACCCAGAATCCTTTGCAAACATCAAAATTTGGCCCAAAAAACACTTTTTCCTCTCATTTCGGTGACAGAAAGTTGTGGAATCTGAGAGGAGCCACAAATTTCCTTCCACCCAGCGTTCCCCTAAGTCTCTCGATAAAAATGGTACCTCACTTCTGTGGGTAGGCCTAGCGCCCACAAAAGGAAATGGCTCAAAACACAACGTGGACACAACATATTTTTTCACAGAAAACAGAGGTGTTTTTTGCAAGGTGCCTACCTGTGGTGTTTGGCCTGTAGCTCAGCCGGCCCCAGGGGGGGGGGGGGGCAGAAATGCCCTAAAATAAATTTGCCCCCCCCAACCCCCACCCTCCCCGGGAGCGACCCTTGCCTACGGGGTCGCTCCCCCTGCGTGACATTGGCACCAAAAAACAAATCCCCGGTGCCTAGTGGTTTCTGCCCCCTTGGGGGCAGATTGACCTAAACTCTGCCAATCTGTCCCCAGGGGGGCAGAAATGGTCTAAATACAATTTGCCCTCCTGGGGAGTGACCCTTGCCTGATGGGTCACTCCCCATCTCTAAAAAAACAAACAAACAAAAAAAAAAAAAAACACAAAACAAAATTTGCCCTGGCGACTAGAGGTTTCTGCCCCCCCGGGGGCAGATCGCCCTAATAATAGGCCGATCTGCTCCCAGGGGGGGCAGAAATGGCCTAAAATAAATTTCTCTCCCCCCCAACCTCCACCCCCCCCCCCGGGAGCGACCCTTGCCTACGGGGTCGCTCCCCCTGCGTGACATTGGCGCCAAAAAACAAATCCCCGGTGCCTAGTGGTTTCTGCCCCCTTGGGGGCAGGTTGACCTAAACTCAGCCAATCTGCCCCCAAGGGGGGCAGAAATGGCCTAAATACAATTTGTCCCCCAGGGGAGCGACTTTTGCCTGATGGGTCGCTCCCCATCTCTAAGAAAAAAAGAAAAAAAAAAAAAAGAAAAAAAAAAAAATTCCCCTGGCGCCTAGAGGTTTCTCCCCCCCCCTCCCGGGGGCAGATCGGCCTAATAATAGGCCGATCTGCCCCCTGGGGGGGGCAGAAACGGCCTAAAATAAATTTGCCCCCCCAACACCGCCCCCCCCCCGGGAGCGACCCTTGCCTACGGGGTCGCTCCCCTGCGTGACATTGGCGCCAAAAAACAAATCCCCGGTGCCTAGTGGTTTCTGCCCCCTTGGGTGCAGATTGACCTAAAATTGGCCAATCTGCCCCCAGGGGGGCAGAAATGGTCTAAATACAATTTGCCCCCCCAGGGGAGCGACCCTTGCCTGATGGGTCGCTCCCCATCTCTAAAAAAAGAAACAACAAAAAAAAAAAAACACAAAAAAAAAATTGCCCTGGTGCCTAGAGGGTTCTGCCCCCCCTGGGGGCAGTTCGGCCTAATAATAGGCCGATCTGTCCCACGGGGGGGGCAGAAATGGCCTAAAATAAATTTGCCCCCCCACCCCCCCCCCCCGGGAGCGACCCTTGCCTACGGGGTCGCTCCCCCTGCGTGACATTGGCGCCAAAAAACAAATCCCCGGTGCCTAGTGGTTTCTGCCCCCTTGGGGGCAGATTGACCTAAAATTGGCCAATCTGCCCCCAGGGGGGCAGAAATGGTCTAAATACAATTTGCCCCCCCAGGGGAGCGACCCTTGCCTGATGGGTCGCTCCCCATCTCTAAAAAAAGAAACAACAAAAAAAAAAAACACAAACAAAAAAATTGCCCTGGCGCCTAGAGGGTTCTGCCCCCCCCTGGGGGCAGTTCGGCCTAATATTAGGCCGATCTGTCCCCCGGGGGGGGCAGAAATGGCCTAAAATAAATTTGCCCCCCCAACCCCCCCCCGGGAGCGACCCTTGCCTACGGGGTCGCTCCCCCTGCGTGACATTGGTGCCAAAAAACAAATCCCCGGTGCCTAGTGGTTTCTGCCCCCTTGGGGGGCAGATTGACCTAAAATTGGCCAATCTGCCCCCAGGGGGGCAGAAATCGTCTAAATACAATTTGCCCCCCCAGGGGAGCGACCCTTGCCTGATGGGTCGCTCTCCATCTCTAAAAAAAGATACAACAAAAAAAAAAAAACACAAAAAAAATAATTGCCCTGGCGCCTAGAGGGTTCTGCCCCCCCCTGGGGGCAGTTCGGCCTAATAATAGGCCGATCTGTCCCCCGGGGGGGGCAGAAATGGCCTAAAATAAATTTGCCCCCCCAACTCCCACCCCCCCCCGGGAGCGACCCTTGCCTACGGGGTCGCTCCCCCTGCGTGACATTGGCTCCAAAAAACAAATCCCTGGTGCCTAGTGGTTTCTGCCCCCTTGGGGGCAGATTGACCTAAAATTGGCCAATCTGCCCCCAGGGGGGCAGAAATGGTCTAAATACAATTTGCTCCCCCAGGGGAGCGACCCTTGCCTGATGGGTCGCTCCCCATCTCTAAAAAAAGAAACAACAAAAAAAAAAAACACAAAAAAAAAATTTGCCCTGGCGCCTAGAGGGTTCTGCCCCCCCCTGGGGGCAGTTCTGCCTAATAATAGGCCGATCTGTCCCCCGGGGGGGTGCAGAAATGGCCTAAAATAAATTTGCCCCGCCAACCCCCACCCCCCCCCCCGGGAGCGACCCTTGCCTACGGGGTCGCTCCCCCTGCGTGACATTGGCGCCAAAAAACAAATCCCCGGTGCCTAGTGATTTCTGCCCCCTTGGGGGCAGATTGACCTAAAATTGGCCAATCTGCCCCCAGGGGGGCAGAAATGGTCTAAATACAATTTGCCCCCCCAGGGGAACGACCCTTGCCTGATGGGTCGCTCTCCATCTCTAAAAAAAGAAACAAAAAAAAAAAAACACACAAAAAAAAAAATTGCCCTGGCGCCTAAAGGGTTCTGCCCCCCCTGGGGGCAGTTCGGCCTAATAATAGGCCGATCTGTCCCACGGGGGGGGCAGAAATGGCCTAAAATAAATTTGCCCCCCCACCCCCCCCCCGGGAGCGACCCTTGCCTACGGGGTCGCTCCCCCTGCGTGACATTGGCGCCAAAAAACAAATCCCCGGTGCCTAGTGGTTTCTGCCCCCTTGGGGGCAGATTGACCTAAAATTGGCCAATCTGCCCCCAGGGGGGCAGAAATGGTCTAAATACAATTTGCCCCCCCAGGGGAGCGACCCTTGCCTGATGGGTCGCTCCCCATCTCTAAAAAAAGAAACAACAAAAAAAAAAAACACAAAAAAAAAAATTGCCCTGGCGCCTAGAGGGTCCTGCCCCCCCCTGGGGGCAGTTCGGCCTAATATTAGGCCGATCTGTCCCCCGGGGGGGGCAGAAATGGCCTAAAATAAATTTGCCCCCCCAACCCCCCCCCGGGAGCGACCCTTGCCTACGGGGTCGCTCCCCCTGCGTGACATTGGCGCCAAAAAACAAATCCCCGGTGCCTAGTGGTTTCTGCCCCCTTGGGGGGCAGATTGACCTAAAATTGGCCAATCTGCCCCCAGGGGGGCAGAAATCGTCTAAATACAATTTGCCCCCCCAGGGGAGCGACCCTTGCCTGATGGGTTGCTCCCCATCTCTAAAAAAAGAAACAACAAAAAAAAAAAACACAAAAAAAAATTTGCCCTGGCGCCTAGAGGGTTCTGCCCCCCCCTGGGGGCAGTTCTGCCTAATAATAGGCCGATCTGTCCCCCGGGGGGGCAGAAATGGCCTAAAATAAATTTGCCCCCCCAACCCCCACCCCCCCCCCGGGAGCGACCCTTGCCTACGGGGTCGCTCCCCCTGCGTGACATTGGCGCCAAAAAACAAATCCCCGGTGCCTAGTGGTTTCTGCCCCCTTGGGGGCAGATTGACCTAAAATTGGCCAATCTGCCCCCAGGGGGGCAGAAATGGTCTAAATACAATTTGCCCCCCCAGGGGAGCGACCCTTGCCTGATGGGTCGCTCCCCATCTCTAAAAAAAGAAACAACAAAAAAAAAAAAACACAAAAAAAAAAATTGCCCTGGCGCCTAAAGGGTTCTGCCCCCCCTGGGGGCAGTTCGGCCTAATAATAGGCCGATCTGTCCCCCAGGGGGGGCAGAAATGGCCTAAAATAAATTTGCCCCCCCAACCCCCCCGGGAGCGACCCTTGCCTACGGGGTCGCTCCCCCTGCGTGACATTGGCGCCAAAAAACAAATCCCCGGTGCCTAGTGGTTTCTGCCCCCTTGGGGGCAGATTGACCTAAAATTGGCCAATCTGCCCCCAGGGGGGCAGAAATGGTCTAAATACAATTTGCCCCCCCAGGGGAGCGACCCTTGCCTGATGGGTCGCTCCCCATCTCTAAAAAAAGAAACAACAAAAAAAAAAACACAAAAAAAAAATTTGCCCTGGCGCCTAGAGGGTTCTGCCCCCCCCTGGGGGCAGTTCGGCCTAATATTAGGCCGATCTGTCCCCCGGGGGGGGCAGAAATGGCCTAAAATAAATTTGCCCCCCAACCCCCCCCCCGGGAGCGACCCTTGCCTACGGGATCGCTCCCCCTGCGTGACATTGGCGCCAAAAAACAAATCCCCGGTGCCTAGTGGTTTCTGCCCCCTTGGGGGGCAGATTGACCTAAAATTGGCCAATCTGCCCCCAGGGGGGCAGAAATCGTCTAAATACAATTTGCCCCCCCAGGGGAGCGACCCTTGCCTGATGGGTCGCTCTCCATCTCTAAAAAAAGATACAACAAAAAAAAAAAAACAGAAAAAAAATAATTGCCCTGGCGCCTAGAGGGTTCTGCCCCCCCCTGGGGGCAGTTCGGCCTAATAATAGGCCGATCTGTCCCCCGGGGGGGCAGAAATGGCCTAAAATAAATTTGCCCCCCCAACCCCCACCCCCCCCTCCCCGGGAGCGACCCTTGCCTACGGGGTCGCTCCCCCTGCGTGACATTGGCGCCAAAAAACAAATCCCTGGTGCCTAGTGGTTTCTGCCCCCTTGGGGGCAGATTGACCTAAAATTGGCCAATCTGCCCCCAGGGGGGCAGAAATGGTCTAAATACAATTTGCTCCCCCAGGGGAGCGACCCTTGCCTGATGGGTCGCTCCCCATCTCTAAAAAAAGAAACAACAAAAAAAAAAAACACAAAAAAAAAATTTGCCCTGGCGCCTAGAGGGTTCTGCCCCCCCCTGGGGGCAGTTCTGCCTAATAATAGGCCGATCTGTCCCCCGGGGGGGCAGAAATGGCCTAAAATAAATTTGCCCCCCCAACCCCCACCCCCCCCCGGGAGCGACCCTTGCCTACGGGGTCGCTCCCCCTGCGTGACATTGGCGCCAAAAAACAAATCCCCGGTGCCTAGTGGTTTCTGCCCCCTTGGGGGCAGATTGACCTAAAATTGGCCAATCTGACCCCAGGGGGGCAGAAATGGTCTAAATACAATTTGCCCCCCAGGGGAGCGACCCTTGCCTGATGGGTCGCTCCCCATCTCTAAAAAAAGAAACAACAACAAAAAAAAAACACAAAAAAAATAATTGCCCTGGCGCCTAGAGGTTTCTTCCCCCCCTGGGGCCAGATCGGCCTAATAATAGGCCGATCTGCCCCCAGGGGGGGCAGAAATGGCCTAAAATAAATTGCCCTCCCCCCCAGGGAGCGACCCTTGCCTAAGGGGTCGCTCCCTTTGCGTGAAATTCACGCAAAGAAAAAACTCCCTGGTGTCTAGTGGTTTCTACCCCCCTTGGGGGCAGATTGGCCTCATCAAAATAGGCCAATCTGCCCCCAAGGGGGGCAGAAATGGCCAAAATATAATTTTCCCCCAAGGGGAGCGACCCTTGCCTAAGGGGTCGCTCCCCACCAAAAAAAAAAAAATATAACACAAAAAACAAAAAACAAAAAAAAAGGTCCCTGGTGCCTAGAGGTTTCTGCCCCCCCTGGGGGCAGATCGGCCTAATAGTAGGCCGATCTGCCCCCGGGGGGGCAGAAAAGGCCTTCCCGAAAATATGCCCCCCTGGGAGCGACCCTTGCCCAAGGGGTCGCTCCCTTTTGTCAATAACAATAAAAAAAAAAAAAATCCCTGGTGTCTAGTGGTTTCTACCCCCCTTGGGGGCAGATTGGCCTCATCAAAATAGGCCAATCTGCCCCCAAGGGGGGCAGAAATGGCCAAAATATAATTTTCCCCCAAGGGGAGCGACCCTTGCCTAAGGGGTCGCTCCCCACCAAAAAAAAAAAAAAATGAAAAAAAAGGGGTCGCTCCCTTTTGTCACTTTCAATAAAAAATAAAAAAATCCCTGGTGTC
This sequence comes from Pleurodeles waltl, assembly GCF_031143425.1. Taxonomy (NCBI): domain Eukaryota; kingdom Metazoa; phylum Chordata; class Amphibia; order Caudata; family Salamandridae; genus Pleurodeles; species Pleurodeles waltl. The sequence continues at coordinate 693,797,598 of NC_090436.1, read as the reverse complement.
TAGTGGGGTTTCAAAAGCCGGATTGCAAGCAATCCGGCTTTTGAAACCCTCGGAGGGACTTCAAAGGGAAGGAAATACTTTTCCTTCCCTTTGAAGCCCCTCCGGGCCTCCCAGTGATTGAAAAAGAAATGCTTTTGCATTTCTTTTTCAATCGCGCTGGAAGCAGAGCTTCCAGCGCGACTAGGGAGGCCCCTGTGACACATCAGCGCGCGCGCGCGCGCTGACGTCACAGGGGGGGGTGGGGGGTTTCGGGGGTGTAAGGGGAAGGTCTTCCCCTTCCATCCCCGACTTGGGGGGGGAGGGGGGTGCACGGGGGGCACGCTAGCGCGCCCCCAAGTTCCCCTGTGCCTAGGACGAGATGATCTCGTCCAAGGCACAGGGGAACTGTAGCCTTGGACGAGATGATCTCGTCCAAGGCACAGAAGGAGATCCACCTTTACATTTGTGCACTTGTTATGAAAAGGAAAACACACTTCTGTTCTGTTTTGGGAATAGGGCTTTAATTAAGGTATCCAAATGCTTAAGATTCTAACAGTGCCTAAGCCAGAACTGGCAATTAAAATTAAAGGGATGCTAATGAGAAGAGGGAAGTCCACCGAGGAGCACTGGGCTTACTGTGAGTAGTGGGCATTACTCTGCAGTTTAATTAGTTAGGCTTTCTTTCTCCAGCTGACCAGCATGGGAATGGGAGTTTTTGGCAAGGAAAAGGATCATTCTTTCTGTTCTCAAGATAACAGGATTAGGCTAATATGCGAAAGGTCTCAAGGTTGTTGGAGCTCTGAGCTAGGGAAACTCCCCCATCTAGATGTTTTTCAGACCAAAGGAATGTTTTCGAAGGTTTCAGCCACAAGATGAATGTGCATTATTGCTCTGAAAATAGGGACAGGCAATTCCAATTCTAGTGTCTTTATGTAGAGCACAGCTATAGAACAACAAATTCCTCCATCAAATATGTGCTTTGAATATTAAACACATCACGGGGAATTAATTTAGCCTTCCTAGTTTGCCAAATTATGTGTCTATCATTTATGGTCATGTGTTTAGTTGTGCTCAACATTGGTCAAGATATGCCCATCCCTATTTATTTCTTCTTATTTTTATTTGACCCTATGCCCTAGCCAACTTTGCATGACAAGTAGGATTGTCCACCATGGGCATCGCATAGGGGTCACAGTGGCGACACCTGGCTTGACCCTTGTGATGCCTCCACTTCCTTTGAGGCCTCTGGCCTCAGACGTGGCAAAATCAGTGCTTGGAACACAGTGGCAGTTTGTCCTGATGGGATTTGGTTGGGGCTCGTTCTCCTTGTTTCCTGTCAATTTTGCATTACACTAATACTGAAAAGTGTTTCATTATTCACTATTAGTGTAATAAAAATGGAGTACAATTAGCTGGAATATGACCATCCCTGACAGCTGAGATAAGTAAAAAATAAATCTGTCAAATGTATGTTGTGTTCATGCTTGTGGGAGAGAGTCTGTTTATGTGAGAGTGTGTGTATATGAGAGACAGTGTGTGTATGTGTAAGCATGTGTGCGAGTAAAAGGTAAAGTCAAAGGGCATGTGATGTCACTTCCACTACCCCTGGCATTTTGGTAAATTAGAACCCATGGTTCCTCCTTTTTTGATCAATATGATTTCTTCAATTTGTCCCCAGGCGAGACTCAAGAGAAACAGTGTCCTCCATTTAGTCAGGACATTGAATGTTTCTTCTGCTGCTTCAGTGGTCTTATCTCTGAAAATTTCTGAACAACTTATTCTTCACCAAGAAGTAATTATCGTTAGTTGTGTCACAGCTTGGCTGTGTAATGCCTGGTAACAGAATTACTAGAATACATCTTCCCATTTTGCTTTTTAGAGAGCTCGGTGATTTGTCTGAAAGGTAGAGGAGCTTCACATTAGGTCTTTGAAAGGTGGTAGCACCATCAGCGTATTAAAAGGAGATCTGCTCTGTGTTAGCCCACCTAGGGCCAGATGTAGCAAAACTCCAAATTGCGACTTGCAATTTGCGAGTCCCTGCGACTCGCAAATTGCAACTCGCAATTTGGAATGCAGAAAGGTGTCTCAGACACTGTGACAGGACGAACAGTATAAAGGCCACGGAGGGAAAGTGCGGTGCTCAGGTAAGTGGTTTATTTCAATATTAGTGGGAATAATATCTCTATCTTGATGTCTGTTTTGGTCTCAAGACGTTGCCTTTTCTTCCTCTTAATGGAGTTTTCCTCCTTCTTTCTTGGTTCTCTTTTAGGGTGTTGTTCTGGCGGTCTCTCGTGTGGTTCCAATGTTGAGGTACCGGGAAAAAGAAAGAACGTGACGGTAAGTGGGATATTAGGTATCTTTTTCTTTAAGTACTACGACAGAATGGGGAAGAGGTGAGAAAAAGGGTGGGATTGTGCCAGTGAAGAGTTTAGGGCATAAGTGACTAATTTCCTTATAGTGCACTTTTATGTGGCTCACACGTGTTCACCCCTGTGCCCTCCAAGCCCCCTCCCAGTCCACCCCTCACTCCTTTCCAGCTCCCTTCCCCAGTCTCCTTAACTGTGGTGCTCCCACTGTTGCTGGCGCTGGGGTATTTCGTTCGTGTATGATCCTCGACAACGCTGTCCGATTCCAGCACCTCGTCGTTCCTCCGAGTGTGGTCGGTCCTTCCTGGATCTCTCGTCTGGCTTTCTCCATTCGGCGCCTCTCCGGTGTCTCCTCCGTCTTCTTCGCTTTCTCCTTCGGGCTCCTTCCCCCTGATGCTGGACTCACCCCGCCTCTTAGGTCCCGCGGGCCGGAAACCCTCCCGGGTTTCCGCGGCAACGCCGGGACGCCAGCCTCCGTTTGGGAGCGTTCCCACCGCAACGTGGGAACGCAGACATGACGTGTCGGAATCATCCGATACGTCAGCTGCAGCAATTCCCGAGGGGGTGATCGGGGATACCCTTTCACAGACACCTTCTGCAACTCGCAATGGGGTCGCAAAGACCCACCTCATTAATATTAATGAGGTGGGTCGCAGTTTGCGACCCCATTGCGAGTAGGGGCACTCACAGGGATGGTGGCCTGCTGGAGACAGCAGACCACCATGTCCGTGACTGCTTTTAAATAAAGCAGTTTTTTTTTTACAAAGTGTAGCCCGTTTTCCATAAAGGAAAACGAGCTGCACTTAGAAAAAAAACTGAAACCTTTTGTTTCAGATTTTTTCAGGGCAGGTAGTGGTCCCTTGGACCACTGCCTGCACTGAAAAAATATTTTCATGTCCAGTCACATAGGGACCCCTTCCCGTTTGTGACTGGGTTACCATCCACTTCAAGTGGATGGTAACTGCGATTCCATTTGCGACCGCTTTTGCGGTCGCAAATGGAATTGCAGCGCATTGCGAGTTGCAAATAGGAAAGGAACACTCCTTCCTATTTGCGAGTCGGAAATGCATTTTGCGAGTCGGATCCGACTCGCAAAATGCATTTCTACATAGCAAAGAGGCATTTGCGCCTCGCAAACGGCAATTTTCACCGTTTGCAACTCGCAATCTCTTTGTTACATCTGGCCCCTATTCACAATACAGGTCCAGAACATTTTATGGTATGTTACCTCCTTCTTCTACATTTTTTTCACAGTATATTCTTGGGGGCATTAACAAGTACCCCATTTGGCCACTGGCACAGAATAAGTGACCTCTTGAAGTGAAGTTCTAAAAAGTGAAGAATCTCTGTTCGCAACTCTTGACATATTACGGTGCCAGAAAACGTATATTTTATTTTTATTGTGGTTCAGTTGCACAGACTGAGGTCCATAATATGGCAAAAGAATACTTTGATTGATGTATGAGAATGAGTAGGCTGCCAATACACAAATGATTCAGATACGCCATCATTTAATCTGCCATTGGGAGGTATGGAAGGCACTACACATAAACAATTTACACTTTCTTGGCTCAGTTTGCCCATTGTTCATTATTGATGCATCAAAGTATTTTATTACATAGACAGCCTGTTTGGGCTGCCCTTATCTTTGTCAGTTCCCTTGGTTGTAAATAATAGTTCAAGTTTGAATAGTAGCACTGCCATTTGGCAGTGGCATAATGAAACTCGAGGGGGTCCCCTGCAAATAACCTGGAGGACTCACTCAGGCCAGGTGCTATGCTGTGGGGGGCCCTGGACTTCGGGCTGCCCGCACCGTGGAGGCTATGTGGACTTTTCTTACGCCAGTGCCATAAAGTGATATTTGACTATCATGATGCACGATCTTCTGAATAAACTGTGTGTGAGTTTTAACAGGGTTCTATGGAGTCTGTGATACATGTACAACACTTTACACAGTTACCCTTACCATGATAATTTGATGTGGTAAGATAGCGCCCAGTGTTATTAGTGCCTTAGGCTTCAGTAATTGTGGGATGTGGTAATATTATTTTTTAAACTGTCCCCTACATGCCCTTTTGGAGTTTCAAATAGCATGGCAAAATGTGTGCAAACAGGTTTTCTTTTCCTAGTAACTTTGGTACTGTTTGACCAATCTTCATGACATTTTCCAAAAATAAATTGTTCTTCCACTTCTGCTCCTAAATGGGAGAAGGGGGGCATTCCAAAACACGTTTTTCCCATTTATTTCCCATTGGATCTCCAGACACAGCTATAGGCCAAACCACTTAGTGGATTTCAACCAAATTGGGCAGGCAGCTAGAACTTGGTCCAGAAAAAGTGCTTTGTGTGATTTGGTGAAAATCCATTCAGTAGCTTTTGCGCAATTAATGCTCAATAAATGTGTATATTTTGTGCTGTGGAGCTTCCACAGGGTCAACATATCTCATGGAGAGATCTGATTGGCTGCCACCACAATAACAGTGATGTGGTGCAGCTTTTTTTTGGACTCGGTCCTGAGTCCTAAGAATAAGGTAAAAAAAAAGATATAAGAGAGCAGGGCAGGGATATCCTGACCCCTTGGCTCAGGCTTCATTTTGCAGAGAATTTGTGAATGATCCACAAATCTTCTGCAAAATTAAAAGAAAATGTTCAGATTGCTCTGCTTCTTTTATAAAATTAAAAAAACCGCATGGGCCAGGAACAAGTAGGACCATGAAAACTATTTATTTTGGGGAGGGGAGCATGCACCACCTTCTCTGAGCCTCTGTGAGTCCCTGGGGAACCCATTCACTGGGGCCAAGGTAGAAAATGAAGGGAAGGAGATGCGTGGCCCCCTATCTGGACCTAAAAAGGCCCCAATGACCCCATCCGCCAGTGATCCCTTAACTACTGCAGAGATATTTATGCACCAGTTGAACTTTCAGAACAATTCATCCTCTATGTGATAGAAATTAACCTGCAGTGAGGGTTTTTTTGCAGGACAGAGGGACAGATCAGGACACTTTATATATTTTCAATATTGCCTGATTTATTTATGGATACTCAATGTATACTTGCTAATTTACGGCGGAGGTGGTAAGTCAGCTTTTGATGCATTCTCTCTTGTGAAAAATGTACCACAACCAAACAGTCCCTATGAAAGTGAAAGTTTTTCAGGCAGTTTTTTTTTTGTTTTTTTTTAGCATTTTACCACTGTAAAAGTACAACTAATATTATAACTGGAAAAAATAGCTTGATAATGTTTTGTAAGCATCCATAATCTAAGTGGACACCTCAATGAGTTTTCAGTGTAGATAACTAATTTATGTTAAATTAAAGATTACTTAATATGCCAAATAGCCTCACAAAGACGAAATGGTGAGAAAACTTTACTTGCTCAAAAGTAAACTCACTTTCACACCAGGACAATAGTGCATGAAATAAGAAATTGATAGTCATTATGATTTTACTGAAAAATAAAATTAAAAACAGATGTTCCCTGTTTATTAAAATGTGCTTTATTTTTTTAATTTGTTAGGGATTTTTATAATGTTGTGTTTTAACTTGATTACTGGCTTAGTACTATATACATACTTTACATATTGCCTGTACGTTAAGACTGTTCTGTACTATAGGTACCAGGGCGTTGAGCTCAAGTAATTTAGTAACTTTAGTGGTTCACCCTGACAAGGATTGGGTTTATTATTTAAAGGGGGTAGTCACACCTCTTAAAGAATAACCCGATTTCTTACAGTGTGAACTTTATATAGTTTTCAGTAAAGGTTGAAATATAGTAGTGTATGGGAGTGTATTTACTATAATATGTTTTATTTAAAAACTAATGAATTACACAATGTGTTATGACTGTGTGTGATGAATAATAGCCAACTGGCAAAATATTTAATAAATCAAGAATATATTTTTATAGGGAATAAAGAATTTAAAACGTCTGAGCAGAACAGTAAACACTGCACCTTATGGAATCCTAAATAAAAGACATTTCAATGGTGAGAAAAAAAATATATTGGCTCTTAACAACGACTTTGATTCATTTTTTAAATCTTTGAAAAGTGTCTAATTTATTTGTTACTACAGAAACTAGAAAATATATCTCAAGGGGATAAGATCATGTACTATTGTTTTAAATCCCAAAAGTTAATTAGCAATTGTATATAGATTATGACCTGATGTTAATAGACTGTTTAATCTGGAACTATAGTGGGCACATGCAGCTGTTTATTTAAATGACTTTTTAATTGTACTGTATTAGAAAATCCAGTACCTTTCAATGTTTTTCATTGACAAAGGATTATTCAATTGTTTATGTAACCTGATATGTGTGTGTGTATGTGTGTGTGTGTGTATGTATATATATATATATATATATATATATATATATATAAATATATATATATATATATATATATATATATATATATATATATATATATATATATATATATATATATGTATATATTGTATCTTAAATTCAAATTGACCATGAAGAAGCAACTGGGAAGTCATGAAACACACCCTGGTCTTTGTTGAGATGGGATATTATGAGAAGAATATAAGAATATAAGAGAGAAATAATTTTAAACACTGAACCCGATCTCTGAAGCCCTCATTTTTAGTCATTGAATTAAAAAAGACTATTAGGTTGGGCATACCAAGTGGAAGAAGGTACTTATGCCGGTTGAAAAGCTGATGAACTGCCTAACTGCAATTTTGTATGAATATCATTTGCACAGGATTATAACTGAAGGTGCTACATAGGCAGCTATTTTTCTTCCCCAGTTATAAGTCTCCAAGTAACCCTCCCATTATTTGCTCCTTTCCTAGAGTTACCAAGGACTTACTGGTGTTAAGATGGAGAGTATAAGTAAACAGTAGTGAATGTATGGCTAGGATACAGAGTCAACATATCTGTATTCCTGGTCAGGTTTTCAAGTTAAGAAGACGCAAACAGTAGCATGTCCCTAGGCACATCAAGGGGTGCCTAAGACCACAGTACATCAATACCCGGTAAATTTTCCATCTTTTACTGAACTTTGCAAGATATTGTCGACATCAAACAGTGAGTGAGTTCCAGATGACAGAACTGATAGTGGACATATTTTTCTCAAAACCACTTGTATTCAACAGCTTATTTGCAAAGAGGTTCAGGGATATCAAATTTAGGCCTCTGGTTGGTTTGCTTATATTTATGGGAGAGATTAGCTGAATAGATTAGAACATTTAATAAACATAATGTTCTTTTATTGTTAACCGTTGTAAGGCTAGCAGTTGTGTTATGTGATGAAATTGTGCCTCAATAAGGCAAGCAGCAATATTGTTATAGCTCTGCCTAATAGGTGGGTAACAGTGTCTTTCATATAGTCTAGTTTGGGAAATTCTACCACAAGAATGAGTGCAGTCTAGTGCAGAAGGATGATCAGAGGCAGCATGCCTCCTTAAAAAGTAGCTCAGAGTGGAAGGCGGTTTCAACTACGATGTTATCTTAAGAGATAAAAGACAAGTCGGTGTGCATATTATCAGACGGTGAAAGTATACATAACTGAGTTGTAATTATTGATTGCATAATTCCAATGCGGACAATAACTGATGTGGAATCTCAGGTGACAGTCTCCAAATTATCCTATAGTTGAGGAGCAGTTTCCAAGTAAATTGTCCAGCTAAAGTCCTTACCATGAGTGATCTGGAAAATGGGCTGGTATATTTCCACCTTCAAAATTACCAATACCTAAGAAATACTTAACACTGGAGGATGAGAAACCCAGACACTTTATGATAAGGGCTCACTAAGAAATGAAAAACTAGTGGGTGAATAGGCAATTCCTTCTCTGCTTCACCCAGTAAGTCTTCTCTTTCTCCCAAACTGTCATCTGGAGCATTCAGCTGCCTTGAACAGCCAAAATCTCCAGATGAAAGTATGCAGGGCTGCAGTGTTCCCACATATTTCAAAATTCCAGTAGGTCTGTGGTCTACTATTCCTATGTTCATCAGAATTAAGTGGTGATTCATAATGAGGTCTTAAGTGGATTTCTCAGGACAGGTGCACCAAGAAGACTTTAGACAAAGGTTGCTACGGTGCTTTCTATTTTGCAATCTGGCCAAGAAAGCTATTATTTTCTTTTGATTGCCACATCAGCACTCATAAAAGATGCACAGTTACAAGTCTCAATCACCTGAGACATCTTTTACTAGGATGCAGGGGAGGAAGATACCAGCTCATTCTGAAGTTGACAGATGCAGTTTCAGACAGGAAGAGATGGTAGACAATAAAGTGAGGAAAACAATGTGGTAAATGGTATTCAACACAGCAGAAGAATTCAACAGTACAATAATTGACTTAATCACAGATGCTAAAAGTCCCGCCCTGTTGTTCGTTATAATATTTTCTGTCCCTACCCTGAGGTCTCAGCAACTCTGAGGGATGCATTTTGACATAATGTGAGCAACAAAATGCCTGGTGGCATTATTTTTTGGGGTTCTGCTGTAGAATGGCTGGAATTTGGAGAGGATGTCTAGAACTAAGGCAGTTCTTTTGAAGACATATTCATTGGCAGAATATTTGACTTCCAGGGGTATTTCACATTGACTATTTCCTTGGTGATGAGAAGGCCCATACTGTGAGAAGCTTACATGGCAAGATGGTTCAGTGAGTAGAACGCTAGTTGCTGAAAACCTGCAGGTTGATCAGCAGGTCACTGCTTTGATTCCCGAAAACAAATATGCCTTCCATCCATCTGTGGTCAGTAAATTGAGTACTAGAGTCATAGTCACAGCTGTCATTTGCCGAGCTTAGAATCAGCGGGAGTGTGGTATGAATCGTTGTAAAAAAAGAAGTTATCTCTATATTATTGTTTTTATAGGGGAAAACATTTTGCATGTCAGATATTTGTTGATGACTGGGTTTATGTGAAGGCAGACACATTTGAGGTTACTCATAATTATTGGGAAAAAATGAACTTTAAAAAGGGAGTAAGCTTGAGAGACGCAGTTGTCATTTTCTGTTTGTCTGTAATGGGTATGGCACTATAACACAGTAACCAAAATATAATTGGGCAGCAATATTATGTTCTCAATATTGTTCACATACAATATCTTTCCATTGGAGTTAATAGTAGAAGCTCTACAACAAATGAAATTATATATTTCTAAATGATAGTAAGAACACAATATTTATGATTAACCATATTTTTGTAATGATGTCCTGACATACAACCTCTGTAAGATGCAGGAGTTTGGAAAGTTGGAATGAATTGTCTCAGCTTTATTTATGATAAATGATGAGGTAATCATAATACATTTGTGTTGTGGATGCTGACGTAGCCGGTTTGGGTGACGCAACCAGGCCTTGGTAGATTCTGACCCTCTCCTCAGTGAAAATTTCAGCATCTTAAAGTATTGATTGCTAGTAGGATGTATTGTTCTGAATGAGGGTGCTTGTAACTGCTGTGATGAATGAAGCAGACAGCCTGGTTAGAAGAGAGTTGGGGCATTAACCAGAGTCCTTCAAATTTCCTGCCCTTGGATATTGGTTCTTGAAAGTGTCAGTGAACCAAGTGTTTGCTGAGGATTGGGTTTTTTATGTTTAAGGGGTCTGAGTGGTGCAAAAAGGATAACAGCAAGGGCAGTTCTATTTTCAATAATATTATGAATTGCAGAGGAGTTTTTAGCAGTACTGAGGTGGTAAGAAGCATTCGAGAAGCCGATAGGGTTGATTTTTTGTACTTGCCTCAGTAGCTATGGAGAGAACTTTTGTATTTTGTAGACAGTTGAGCTCACCTACAATGTTGAATTTAATGATTACTTGGTCAGACCATGAAAGGGGAAATAGAATGGCAATGCAAAGGCTGGGATTAAAGAAACCATCAGACCTAGGTTGCAAACACTTAGGTGAGGTGGTCTGTCAATGAGCTGAACAAAGCTAGCATTATCCATATCAGCCACAATGCTTTTTACATACCTGTTCAAGGGATTGTTTGCACAGATGTTAAAATCATAAAAGAAGGCATTGAAACAGAAAAAGAGGTACTGGGCAATAGAGGGTAGCTCCTTGTGGAAGTTGGAGCATCACTTTTTAGAGTAAAGTTAATGCCTGCAATAGAGAACGAGGATAATGGTGTGGCACTTTACCATACCATGTTCAAATTAATTAAACTGAGGACTGTCAGTGGATTTGCAAAATAAGGATCTGCAGCAATTATTAGAAGGTCACCTCTCCTCTCTTTTCCAAGGATCCTCCTTCCTGATAAAAGTAAAACATTTTTAAGAATGTGTTTGGCCAGGGCTGGTGTAGAGATATCTTGTAAATATGTCTAGGTGATAGCTGGAATGTTCAGTACATTTTGAATGGTAGAGTCTTTGATACTAATTCCATTTTGATAATTCATCTGGCATCAATGTGAACCCCAGGGATGGTCTTGTTATTTATCAATGCATATGTACATAACACTTCATACCCTAAAAGCACACTGAAGTCCATTATTGTATTGTTAGCAAGGTACATAATGGGAAGTGCTTGGTTAGAAGTGTGTTGAATTGTAGTGTGACCTATGTGGAAAGCTTTGATGTTTGTAAGGGACCACACTGTCACAAGTCTCAGCAACTAGGTGTGTAACCATGAGAAGGGCTGTGAGAAATAAAACAGTATAAATTGACATTAATTAGTTAGAGTAAATGATTAATCATGTCTTTATAAAATCCACAGGGAAGCATCAGAGGAACAGCCCACAACATGCACTAGATACCGCACAAATTGTAAATGATCTAAAAACTCAAATTATAAATACTCTGTAGTATTCACCTGGTGGCAACAGAGGAGAAACCCACGGCATGCTCAGGAATGAAGTGGCTATTGCCATCCCAGGTCATAGGGTCACAGCTGAACACACAGGCCCACAAACAATCAACACAACATGAGACAAACAAACATGGCAAGTTGCAGCTCAAGAAGCTAATGCTATGTATCTGCAAAGAAACATTCACCCCTATGTGACTGTGAAATTATCATTGTGAGTCAGATTTCAGATTATGGTTTTCATGGTCCAACATGGAGCAGCACACAGGATCCACTGATTGCATGAAGCCAATATAAATTCTCTACATGATTAAACCAACAGCAACAGTGGAGCAACACACAGTATGTACTTCGTGTGGGCAACAGGATAAATGATCTCTTTGGGGTTCACCCAGTAGTAATAGGGGAGCAGTATCAGTGCATTGGCTACATGGATTTAGGATAAATACCCTACAGGGTACATCCAAGAGTGAAAGATGAGCCACAAATGTTGTTTACAGGCAGAAATGATAAATGTTGTACATAGTCCACCCAGGGGACACATGCGAGCAATTCAGTGGTAAGCTCTGGAGACAGCATTTATGTTAAATGCTCTACAGCACCCATCTAGGTGTGACAGAGGGATGACCCACAGATGTACACTGGATATATGGAGACAGGGTGAGTGACCTATGAGATCTATCTGGTGCTCCTTCAGATAATAGAGTTAATTGGAGGGTGATGTTGTTGTGGAAGGAATTTAATTGGTAGATTAGTAGATTTGGATAAAAGGGGCTAAACGGAGCATCTATGTTAGACGCAGGCCAAGGAGCAGAGGTCCAGAGTCTAGCATTTTCTAGGCCATACCAAACATGAACATGCAAGATACTACAGAAAGGTGCCTTTAAGTATTATGCTGTTTGTGTGAAGGCCATACAGGACATGCTGAGAGAAAAGGTTAAGAGGATGCCAAGGAGAACCAATGAGCGGGTAGGGAGGAAGGCCAACAGCAGATCACAGGACCCCAAACAGGGTCACACTTAACTCCACTGCTATTTTTGGAACGTGAGGTCTAGGGTCATGTTGTATCAAAGGTATACGTAGAAAGTATAGTATACTGTGACATCATGGAAACAGGCAATGCCTTCAAATTGCTGGTTACCATGCTACAGCAGTTGGTAGATGGTTCCCTGTCCCTCTGGTTGTGCATTCCTTTTTCAGATTAAATATGTAAACCTTAAAATATTGTAATTTTTTTTGCACTAGAGACATTCACCCACCTCTGAGGTCGAGAAATTGAATACTTAGGGGTAACTATCAAAACTGTATGATTGCTTCACACTTGAGTCTCCCTTCAGGGAAGTCTGCTGTCTCTGTCCCCATTTACTGAGATGGGTCTGCATTGCACCTATTGCCATGTGTCTGTTTGGACTGCAGAGTCTTCATTAAAGCAATTTCTGTCAGCAAAGGCAACAGTTCTCAGGCTGGTGATTGGCAGAGGTATGTTGCAGCAGTCAAAACAAAGGCAATGTGAGGAAGCCCCAGTGCCTGACCACCACATCATCAAAGATATGAGCCATCACGCACCCCATTCTTTTTTGTTTAAAGGGTTGCCTGCATTTAGTGGGCTATCTACTCCCACGGCTGCCTCCAGAGGGGACTGAAAGACAGTTGCTTGGTGCAATAGCTGGGCAGGTCACCCACACCCCTTCCTTTTTTTAACCATTTTTTCATGGTGAATAGAGGGCTTTCTGCACCCTGGGGGTGGGGGGGAGACTGTATTTACCCTTTTGGGGCTATTGCTAAAGTACTAAAATGGAAGTTCAAATGGTGATGAGATAGAAACTTTAGAAGGCATTGAACAAGTGTGTGAGATTGAAAGAACAGATAGTCATAACTTGAGCCCTAAAACCAGTTGATAGTAGGGGTAAAACAATAATTGTTACTGATGTGAGTAACAATGGGTTTGTTACTGATTTGGTACAAGAAAGGAATGGAGCCAGGAACCCACTAGCTTGTGTATTTAGTCCTCCTTGAGGTACTGACTCCAGTTATTCGACCATTCAGAAAGAGGCAATAAAAGGAGAGAATTGATTGTGAGAATGGATTGTAGACCACATAGTAGTTTTTTTTAACAACAAAAGGAGATGGGAAAGCAAACCTCAGGATAGGTGGGTGGGAAATTAAGAGTAATGTTTTTGGTTAGGATTTAGCCACCCTGCAAATTACTGGCCATTTCAGATTTGCATCTAACCTTGGAGGAATACCCAAGTGTTGGGCCACGAATGCCCCCATTCGTGAAGTACAATTGTGTCCCCTTCTGTATGTGTCCAAACTGCATATACCTGTGATCTTAGATTTTGATTTTTGCTTATGCCGCTCTATAATCCCATGTGCATACTTTGACCTAGGCCCAGTCTTTGACAAAGGTAGGTTCTTGACCTTGTCCTGAACTGGGAGGACTGCAACAAGCACACCCTCATGGTAACAGAGGACTACCATCCCAGTTGCAGGTTTTATGCGTAAAGCACGGTAGTGGAAGCATATCATGTTTGGTGAATTAAAATATCAGGCTTACTTACCTCTGAGATATGAATGCACATTCACAGGCCCATTAATCTAAAGTTTCACTGCTCACAGTGAACCAGGAATCCTGAACACCAACATCCTATCCATTATACAAGTACGTCTGTGCCAGTATTGCCATGAAAAGGTAATATAGAGGTCCTTTTTAGAAGCCTACACCCCGGACTAGAGTACAAGATGGAGGAGAGGTTGTTTTCCACAGAGAGCATAGGTGTATTATTGGCATCTCCTAGTGGGGAAGGGGACATCAGCCGTTATTAAGGAGGAAAGAGATAGGCTTTCTTTAGAACTACCAGGGCCCTTAACAATAGATTGTGCTGTGACTGACTCTGACTGCAGCTGCTGTTTGTTATAAATGTCAGGGGGTGCAGGGTGAGACCTGCAGTCTATGTTGTTAAGAAAATAAGTCATGTGAAGCGGCCCAGATTATATTTTCTCTACCTGATCTCTGTGAGGAGGGGTTGTAAATAGCTGTGTGCAGTCTGCTCACCTCATTGTACATCTGTTGTGGGCTTTTCACCTGATAACTGTTCTGCTGTGTACAGCAGCATTGCATACAGAGGCAAATTCTAGATGATGGCCTGGCCATGACATGTAAAAAGAGAACCAAACCAAACCGGTTCTCAGGAAGCAGATGTGGAATACAGATCCTCCTTTGAAATCGGTATAAAGTTAGAAGCCCAAGACTTATCATCCTTCATTAATGTGGTCTCTTCTTCCGAGGAGAGGATACTGCACAGAGTATCAAGGAATACTATTCATTCAAGGGCTGATATCGTACAGACAGCGAACTCCCCAGAGGGAAGGGAACATTGCCAGGAGTCTGATCTGAAGGAGGAATTGCTTGATTGTCCTGGGTGCCAACACATCCTAGTGTGCAAAACGGAATGAAGCGCCAACTCTGCAAGAAGAATAGATCAGGAAAGGACACCCACTGAAGAGCCCTAGTCATGGCAATGCCGATCTTGGATTGCTTATGTTCCAGTTCATAGAGGACCTGGCTTTGCAGTTCAGGCTGGACTCTTCCAATTGGTGCAGAGTGAAGACTGATTTGCATATAGCTGGGTCTAATCTAAGGTAACCTGGAAGACAAAAGAGTGATGGGTTTGAATACTACCCTAAGCGATTTTCAGTGGTTTGTCAAATTTCAATCATTACTACCATCACCTTTTGTATGGCGTACATATGTATTGTCTGAGATCAATATTATCATTGGTGGAATTGGGCATGTAAGGTGCTTTAGAGGTATGTAAAATATACATTTTATTGGGACATCATGGAATGATGCCTTGCCTTAAATTACCCAGAATTTATACTGCTCTTTTGGCAATCAGTTCCCTGCTTCACTTATTTTGACTTATTTATTCATATTAAAGCCATTTACACTTTAAGTAATTTAATTGTTTCTTCAGATTCTGTGATTTCCAAATGTGCACGATGATTGAAAAACCACTAAAAGTGTCTATAAAAATGGGGCTGATCAAGTGATCTTGTTGCTGGTACTGTTGTGCCACAGCAAGGTAGGGTCTGCAGTGCGGGTCAGTATTCAATAACACAGTGATGGCTTTGCTAGTGAATGTGTATTTGATTTTATTATCTTTGAGAGGGGGTGTACACTGCAAGTGGAGCTATCCCTCTGCATGCATAACACCTTTTATAAATCCTCTAACACAATAAAGACATATATAATTGTAATTAAACCCATTTAAACATCAGACTCTCCTCCCTCATTTTGTATCTCTTCATATATGTAAACTTGTTCCTTTTGCTCTTATTTTCTCGGTTCATTAAAGATGTGGTTTCTTTATAGTTTGTGTGGTCTATGTCTGTTTATTTACTCTTGCACTTAAAACCCAAGCACAATAAGATATGAAATCTGTGATCAGAAATAAAAGTCAGACACTTCAAAGCTTATCAAAGTTCTTTAAAATGAATCATAACAATAAAAGAAATTGAATGACTCCCACGTCTACTGAGCGGTTACTTTTAAATTTTATTTCCACCAGCCTGACCAATTTTTGAAGCCCCAGTGCATTCATGAACATTGTGACAAGTCTTTGAGATGCTATTTTTTCCAGATCAGGAAACTTTGTTGACTGATTGAAAATAGCTTAAATACAAATTAATTTGTAAAGTTTTAAATTGAAATAGCGCCACAAAGCAAAAAGAGCCAATGATAGTGAGCATGGTATACCAGGACTGGTGTTCAATTTGACACCGATTGTAATGGATATCGGGTCCTATAACCATGTTCAAGCAAAGATTCTATCCTCTGACTTCAGTCCTTTAAGGCCCAATCAACCACAGGAACACACTTCTAATGTACATAGGACCTCCGGGTAGGCACTAAAATACTCACACTGTATTAGTTAGAGTCCAGTAGAGATCCAGTCACCACTGGTCAGCGAGGCAGCTCCAGGAAAGGCCTCTCAAAGCTTGTTATATCCCTTTAGCTCGAGCAGGATGTCAACCTTATAGCCCTTGGAGTCCACCCCTTCATCCTGGACCCAAAAGAGGGAGCAAATGCAGTCCTCTAGGGCTCTTCTCAGGTTGCAGATATCAGGCTCAGTCCTCTTCTGATTTTCCTCAGGTCCAGGAGTGTTCTGAACTGGGTTCCTGGATGTTCCACATTTATGCCTGGCACAAGCTAGTGGATTAGAATGTCCCTTGGTGATCTCTTACACAATGGGTTGAAGGTTTCTGAGGCTAACCCTACCTGTTTTGGGCATTTCCAAGGTGATCAAAGCCTTTGGCTACACTCAATTTGTGATCTGAGGGCTGGGGTGTGTGTCGGCAATGTACTATGGTAATCCTAGTGTCTTCCTACATCTAACACTAAAATTACAGATTGAGGCAGGTACTGTACCCACAACAACCTCAGATACTGAAGTCTGGTAGAACAAAGCAAAGCAACCAGAGAGTGGATACACCCTAATTGTTTAAGCATCTTAAGATCCTCCTTTGAAGTGCACCCTAAATGTGAAACGCAAACACATTATCCCTGTCAAACAGGTGTTGACACTGGAATGTCAAAAATAGACCCACTGTGATTGTGGTGTGCCTGACTGAGAGACCAAAATAAGGGTCCAAGCCACATGTCAGAGCACATTTGCCTGTGACAAGGGAGACCTCTTTGAAGTGTGCTGCAGGTGCCATATGAAAAAATTCAGCTGACCTCTCAAGCAGGATGTGACATTCAAGCAGGGTTCGGTACCTTAATGCCAGCAAGGAGCCTCACAGTCCCACTCTGCATATTCTGTCAGGTTCAGATGGATCATCCCTGCCCATTCTGTTTGGCCCATTGTTTGCTTCTGGGAGCATGTTTACACCTCATTCACACATATATACAATTATTTATTAATGGCTAGCATAAATGGAGTGCAAATGCAGGGAAAGGTAACTTTCTAAAAGGCCCCGTTTCCAAAATATTTATTACAAATTGAACTTCACCAGTGAATTGGGTTTGTAGGCATCTAATAAATATTTCAGAAAGTAAAAAAATAGAATTTCTAGCTGTTCTCTAGCCAGAGATAACATTTCTTAAACATAAAAATGTTCCCCAATGCTTGCATATGTTACAGACAAACCTGTAACCTGCTATTGAAAATAGCTTTTAGGGCCTTTTCACTGTAAGGGCATGTTTAACATTAAAATGTTACATGTTCTACCTTTAAATACTATGCACCCTGCCTCATGAGCAATAAGGCCTACCTAAGGGTAATTCATGAATTTTTTAAAGAAAGGTTTAGACCTGTCAAAAAGGGGTATCTTTTGGCAAATTGAATTTGCAGTTTGAAACTGCATAGCCAAGCTACAATGGTAGCCATGAACACATATATTTCAGTGCCTTTGCAGTGTACGGCACAATTGGTCTTGCAATCCACTGGTGGTATTTAATTAACAGGCCCTAGGTACACTTGACTCCATATACTAAAGATTTATATACAAATTAAATAAACTGATGCAATGTATACCAATTCACTTTGGTGAAAGGAGGAGCACAAGCACTTTACCTTTGGTTATCTGGGCACGAGTTGAGCAAAAATGGAGTTCAGCAGAAATATAAAAAAAGCTAGGGTGACCCTGCAGAAGGGACACATTTCCAACAATAATGTTTAACATTTACAAAATGGCTGATTACTATATTTCTCAGTAAATAAGTAATGTGTTGGCAATCACGTATGGATTGCTTGGAGACCTGAACAATAACAGCTAAGCATAGTGTGTTTTTTTTAAGACTTTTAAGCATCTTCGTTTTGTGTTTGACCTTTTTGGACCCATACTTTTATAATCTGACTTGATAGCACAGATGTCTAAAAGATGTATTGCTGCCAATTGTTTTAAATATACACAAGGTAGGCTTTAGATCCACCCATAGGAGTATTACAATCTCACCCCGTGCTGTTGGCTATTTGGTGTGCCTTTCTACCTTCTAGGAAGTGCTTTCCTTGGAATGCACGGAAGACTATTTTACATCTGAAAATCACACCTAAGCATCACACTGTTTTTCACAATCAATTCTTGATATCTTATATGCGTTCTATACAGAAATTAACTATATTTACTATTTTTGTTACTAGCACTGACAAAGCCAATAGGGAAAGCTTTAACAAAACAAACAGCATTTGTCGATGCAAAGCATTTAAACCACATGGATTTACATGCGCTGGCACATTAATGCCAGGCCTATTGATTTTGCCAATGCTTCTTGTTCTCGGGCATTCCCTTGTCGTACTTAGGTTCCGAAGGAAGGTCTGTCGTGTAAGGGTTAGCCATGCAGAAAACGAGACTTTGTGAATTTCTGCAAAGGTCAGGCTCTTCAGCAGTTTCCAAACGACTGCTGGGCAGGGCCATTGTCCCTGCCCAATAACTAAAGCATGGCTCCAGCTTTCACGCCTTTCAAGAACACAGCCACTATCTCTGGTAGGTAATGTCACCGAGAGATAAAGGGGCTGCTCGCTCACTTGGAATTCAATTTGTACATTGCTCACATCCACCCTGCCTCCTTCTGTTGCTGGGTCTGGCTGCTGCTGGCTGGGACTGTGCATCTCAAAGGTCTGAGCTGCAGGAAGCAGTTTAATAAAGGGCCTGGGCCTTTGATTAATGTAACAAGCTGGAAATACACAGTGATGTAATGCATGTTTTTGCAGGCTCTGGAAAAGCTGACCAGCGCCGCATGTGTGAAGGCAGACTGCTGTGTTGTGTATGTTGCAGAGCAATCGCCCATTGAGATAACTGATGCTTATATGAGGCAGAGAGAGGTCAGATAATTCCATCCTTAAAGCTTAGGCCTGCATTTTTTCAGCTCAGTGTGTCTACTTTCCGGGCTGCGTGTATTTTTCATATCGCGGACATGGGAAACATGCCCTTTTTTAATATACTAGCACATAGTCGCGAAAATTGGTTGTAACCGACTGATGAAAATATAATATAAATAATACATGCAGACTAATAATAATAATAATGATATTTTATTCAGCAGCCACTTGTGGCGACTGCTCATCAAAGAAGGTTGGAACTTTAGAGAATCTTTGACATTGACAGAGCAGCGGCCTCCCACACACAATGCGCTTGCCAAGACGCAGACAGTGATCTGATGAACTACGTTTGTGCTACCATTTTGAAAAGGCATGGCCGTTCGAGCCACAAAATAATTGGCGTTTAGCTGTGCTAAGGGTTTTGTATCTGCAATGCAAATAATAGATCATTGCTGATTTATATGATCAGGCTTTGCGGATAATTATATGCACAAAGGACATGTACCCGTGTTATGCTATGCTATGTTATGTAGACTGCCTTTCATGGTAACATGACCTTGCAGGGCACATTTGCTCCATGTTTTTAAGGATTAAGTGGAAGAACGGTGCCTGATTTCTGCTTGTTTTATCTGTATCCACAGTGGTGTAAATTATATTTCCTTGGGGCCTTTTTCATTACCTAGTTGTAGGAATGTCTAATGGCTGTCTAAGGCTATAGTGGTTTATGCGTGTAGCTGGATATCTTCATGCACTCCAGTATGGGAAACGTCCTTTTTCACGAAGGCTTTATGTGCGAGAATATATGACAGATAATTTACAGAAAAATGTGTTTATGTGACATGCAAAATCCATAAATGTAAGTTCAGATATAAGAAATGAGTGTGTCACGGAGATTATTTGAGTAATATTAGTAAACTGCTGCTCTGTTACCACATTGAAAACACATGTCACTATGGTTGAATTTTAGCTGTAAACACATTAAGAACTTGTACGAGTCTGCTTGTTCACTGTCAGTGACCTGGCCAGAGAGGACATGAAAGAGCTGAAACTGCATCATAAATTTAAAGCTGTTCCGAAGAAGGCCCCCAAAATACGTTTGGTCCAGGCCCCCTAAAATCCTTAAAATTTCCCTGGAACAGGGACCCCAAAAATAAGTTTGTCTCAGGGCCTACAACATCCTCAAATATGTCCCTGAGTGGAGAACCAGAATCATCACTACAGAGCTGATAAGATATCTGTTGGCTCAGAGCGTGGGAGTCAACAGTCTGAAACCCGAATGGACAGACCCAACCTGCCTGCGTTGTCACCTGCTTTACTTTTGTCTCTCCCTCCCTTTGACACAAATCTACGCCTGGTAACAATCCACAGCTGATTTACTGCTGCAAGAGTGACCTTTAAGCCCATGAACCAGATGCAAATGTTTGCACTACCAACGAAATGAAGTTACGTTCAAATTCAATGTTGAAACCATTGTGTGTTTATGGCCCTGAGCCAGGAGCACGCGGCTGGCTTGATGTTTGCAACGCTTCTCTGACTGCATTTTGGAAGCAAACCATTATAAACATCCAACAGTTTTGTCTGGTGTTAATAGTGGCACAGAATTCGCAGTTTAATGTTTTACCCTCGAGGTTCAATTTTTTTTCCTAACAGTTTGTGCGTAGTGTTTGGCACTCAAGTGCTGCCATACCTAAGAGAGTGTTAATTGTTTTTTCAGAAATTCCAAGGTTATGACTTTAACTTAGCTGAATATTTTCCAGCATAAATTTCACAAAAAGGCTGCAGTCCAAACACAGAACCAAAAAACAATTTTTATGAGCGATTCCCTTCTCTAACCCTAATGTTCAACTTTAATGTTTTTTAAATATTTTTTTTATCAGAGATGGAAAAAACGGAACTAAATTCGTTGGTTGCTTTACAATGAAAGTTAGCCAATTTCAGGGGCGAAGCTTCAAGCGGAGGCATGGGGTGTGACATAGCATTTGGGCCTGAAGCCCTGAATTGTGCCTGCCAATTCTATGGTAGTTTCTTTCTTCTTGCCCTAAGAATTAAGGAGAAATCAGTGGCCTCTGATGTAAAACAGGAGAAAATGTCAATCAGATAACTAGAATCAATACCTGCTTCCCTGACTTGGTCAAGCTGTGTCATCCTAGGCAAATATTATATTTCGCCAAGCCTCCATTTTCTTTATTAACACATATGAGAGCACTTTTAAATACTTGAATTCAGAATGCACGCTATATAAGCAACGTTTATGTTTGATTTAATAGACATTAATGTTATGTATATTACAAATCTAAGCCATATTTAAGGGTTACATGACTACTGTCTTGCTTCTTAGTTCACTAATGGCATTGTTGGGGGAGGGGTTGAGACATTAATCTTTCTAACTTCAAGTTTAAAAACTCTCACTTTAATAAATGTCTGTCTATGCAGTGATATAATCTAATGAACCACTTCCACTTGTTAAAGATATACATTTTTTTTAATTTTGAAGAAGTTGTTTCATATATTTACCTTTTTTTGTTGTACAATATCTATGCCAAAGGTTTATAATGGATTGGTTTGTGCACGGACTCTTAGTGGCAAGCCAAGCCCATGGCGCAGCTTTGTGTCGGCTCGCCCAATTAATCTGCTTGTGGGTCCACCTCTATATGCAACTAAGGCATAGTACATCTGGCTGTTTGTCACTTGGCAAAATTATTTGTAAAAGGTGAGAACTGAAAACATGGAGCTGTGCCAACATGAACTGATTTGACAACTCTACCATCAAGGCTTCTCATGGCAGAGATGAAGAAGAGTGCATGTACTGAAAATAAATTTAAAATAAGTGATCCCGGGGCAGGGACTCCATGCCATTGTGTTGTATGTGACCATAGTCATGAGTTTCCAGGGAGATGTACCAGGCCCATATTTGATGAGCAGGGAGCAAAATGCATTCTTGGCTTGGTAGTTGGATTTGAGGGCCCTGCTTCACGTCTGTTACGTCTGTGTCAGTTTTTCTTGTCATTGTCATTTCACCAAAAGCTTTTTACTTGTTCATTTTTTTGGAGAGGAAACACATATATAGTGACTGATTCCCCCAAAATGCTCCTAAACAAATACTCCTTAAATGAGTGCAAGATTTCTACATTTTGGAAGTCACACACATTGGCAGTAGAAGGTTTGAAAAATGCAGCAGTCTAAGATTCCTAGGCTTAGTACTGACAATCAAATACCCATAAAGTGATGGGATGAATGCCCGCAAATAGAGCAACCAATGACAATCGCTCAGGGTAGCTTTCCAATTAATCATGCCATTCTTGACAGGGGCTCACCTAATGCAAATTGGTACTGATCCTGCTCCTCAAGGAAATATTCCACTTGAATATTGGCCATCTCACCCCTCCTCCCTGCATCCCACTATTTTTTAGTGAGGAAATTTGAGATTCAAACCCTTGATAATCATTGACCAAGCAATGGCCATGTACACAAACCCCATGGGCTAGATTAGTTATTTATTGGAACTATGTGAGCTTCACGAACAGGCATTATAGTGCTATTTGATATGTGAGTTGTAGCTTTGAGGGGATTATTTCATGGCTCTCGTAAACCCTGGAAGACAGTGACCAGTTACAGGCAAAGTAAGAAGGTCAATATTTTGCTATTCACAGTTGACTGGTTTACAGGACAAAGTACTTCTGTTTACGTGGACTAACCACAAACCTGCCTCTGTATTACATGGCAGAACACTATCACAACTCCTAATCCTATTCCATTTCACAGCTCTCTCTTGTTCAATTTCCCAACTGCAATTTCTTCTGACTCTCTTCTCCATTTCCAGGTGCAGTATGCCTAGAAATGTACCAAGCTGGAAACAGTAATAGACCTGATAACAATGTCTGGAACAAAGATGCTGAATTTACATAAAATGCAAAGATGCACTGAATTGAGAAGTACCACTTTCCACCTATTTACTAATTGGGGACTAGTTCGGTCACCAACACACTTAAATATAACTTACCAAGGGCAATCCATGCATAGTGTACACCTGAACTACTACAGAAGCTCTAGTCAGATGGGAAACCTGGCCATTATAGTTTGCCAAATTATTAGGATTTTGTAAACTGGGATAGCTTTTCCTGATCCATAAACCTCTGTGCTTTAAATGAGATTTCCGCCATTCATTGATCATTAACCCTAGAAGGAACAACTAATAGTACAAGAAATCCTCCTTAACACAAGAGCCAACACTACAATCCTCCATTTAAATGCCCTGTATAAACCTCCCCGTGTCCCTTGGAGTTTAAAATAATCCTGGAATAAACTTCAGCTCTAAAAGTTTAGGTTTTGCCTCTTACGCACTCCAGTTCCAATTAAAATGGGTGCTATCAGGTCCGCTATCTGCTATCTCAGGCGTATCTTTATTTAGCCCCTTATTTATTGGGTCTTCTCATGTTCATACTCTGTTGACAATGTTGATAATATTTTATTATAGTATCAGCACGGCATTATAATGACTGTTTTCATGAAAACGAACTGAAATCTGATATAGACTATTATACTTTTCCCCGAGGGTCTCCTATATGAGAAAACAATTACAAGCAAATTGTCTATTGGTGCAATACATTGCTTACTTGTGTTATCACGTGTTTTTTGTCTTATTATTAGCTTTGATTAATTATTTCTGAAATTTCAATAACACACTCAGATACAAATCCTCAATGAACTGAAAGAGTAAAAAACTCATAAGACTGAAAGTCACAAGATTGTATGTTTACTTGCTTAGAGATTATGCTTAATGTGTTTGCATCCCTGCTTGGTACATAGCTTGTATAACTGCATAATTAATTAAATAACCAGTTTCTAAAATGAGATCTCTTGTTTAACTAAGTGGACTTAATCTACCACTAAATCGAAGATAAAATATGTGATTAGTGATGTCTTATTGTCTGCTTTTCCAAATACGCTATCATACTCCAGAATGGGCTGTAACTAATGCCTGTTTAGTATTATTTATGGTGTGTTGTTATTACACTTGAAATTGTGAACCCTCATGGTGAGTAGGTATAACATGCTTTCTGGTGGAGAATCATAGACTTCTCAAAACCAGCACAGATCTTTGCTGGTGCCGGAATCGCAGAATTATTATTTCGCAAAATCGGTGTGTTTCAATGAATGCTCTGCAACAAAGAGACAGTAGGGGGCATATTTATACTCTGTTTGCGCCGAATGTGCGTCAAACATTTTGACGCACAATCGGCGCAAACCCTGCCCCATATTTATACTTTGACGCCCGACCCCGCGGGCGTCAAAATTCCACCATGTGCGTCATTTTTTGGAAGGGGGAACCAGACTTGCGTTAATTATATGCAAGGTAGGCGTTCCCTTCCAAAAAATGACTTTAAGGCCTGTGCCCCTTATTTATACTCTGGCGTCATTTTGACGCACAGGAGGGGGTGGGCCTTAAAAACCGGCACGCAGCCTGATGGGCGCCGTTTTTTAACGCCTGGGTCAGGGCAGGTGTTAAGGGACCTGTAGGCTCGGAAGGAGCACAGAGGTGCCCTCCCCTGCCCCCAGGGACACCCCCTGCCACCCTTGCCCACCCCAGGAGGACACCCAAGGATGGAGGGACCCATCCCAGGGAAGTAAAGGTAAGTTCGGGTAAGTATTTTTTTCCGATTTGTTTTGTGGCATAGGGGGCCTGATTTGGGCCCCCCTACATGCCACTATGCCCAATGACCATGCCCAGGGGACATAAGTCCCCTGGGCATGGCCATTGGGCAAGGGGGCATGACTCCTGTCTTTGCTAAGACAGGAGTCATGTCAATGGAGGTTGGGCGTCAAAAAAAATGGCGCGAATCCGGTTTGAGGCCTGAATTTTGCCTCAGACCTGACTTGCAACAATTTTTGATGCACAACCCCCATTTTCCCATACGCCGGCGCTGCCTGGTATGAGTCATTTTTTTTTGCGCACACCAGTCCGCAGCGCCGGCTAACGTCATTCCATTAATAAGGCGCCCACATGGCGCGTTGGAATGGCGTTAGCCGGTGGTCAAATTTTTGACGCACAACTGCGTTGGCGCAGTTGTGCGTCAAAAAGTATAAATATGGGCCTAAGTGTTAAATCTGAGCTGAGTCCTCAAAAGTGGCGGGAAAGATCAGAATAACTCAGGGTCTGCATACTTATTCCCATTCGGGGACCAAAAGGTGGATCTGAAGTTGGGAAGAAACCATCAAGTATTGGTAATTATGGGCCGGGTATTCCCACCTCTAAACTCCAGGCTACTCATAATGAGGCCCTAACATTAGTGTGTCAGAGATTTCAGAATATTTTAATGTGTCAGTGGCATATGTATGTCAAATGTGTAGCTATAGTAAATGTGGTAGCTTCATCTGACCTCATTTACATTTATTTATTGTATACTAAGCGGCAGATTTAAGAGCCCCTAGCGCTTCCTTACACCATATTAGAGTCATTTTTTTATGCTAAGGTGGCCCAACGAGACCAAAATCACTGCATCAAATTTGCAAAGTGGCGCAATGCATGCATAGTGCCACTTTGTAACCCTTTGTGCCACATTATGCCTGCACCAGGCATAATGAATGCAAAGGAGGCATTCCCCCCAGATTTATTTACTCCATTTTTTTCTGAACTTTTTACAACTGCTCAGAGCAGGCATTGAAAGGAGGCACACCATTGTTTACAATGGGCTTTGCAGGATTAGTAAAATAATTTTGACGCTAACCCTGCAAAGCTCTGAACTGGCATAAAATATTTTTTACACTAGTTCCTTAACTACCGTCATGATGCTCCGCATCTTAGATGCGGCGCACAAATGGTAGCGTTAGGGGGGCACTAAGGGGTGCTAATGCAGATGTCTTAATTAGAATTTTTTTAATGAATGTTTATGTATTTTGAATAATGACTTATGTAGAAAAATGAATAACGTAGAAAAATAATGTGCACGTTTGAAATTGTGACCTCGGAGATTGGCCACCAGTGTTCAGTTTTGCCAGGCCTCATGCAGAAGCTGTATTTTCTTAGCGTCTAATGAAAAATGCTGACAGGGTGAACCAACTGTGAAATGCTCATTGTTTTAATAAAATGCTTAGCAGAAGCTTTCTGTGAGAACCAACGGACAGGAGATGATGTCTCTAGCAATGTAGCTTATAGTGTGTAATGTGCATGAGATGTTCTTTCCCAGGACACGAATAATGAAGACACTTACTGGAGACGAAGAGGCGACAATTTCGATACCTGACGAGCCGGGTGATGAGAACATCATAAAGCTGACCAATCAATGACACGTGAACTGTGAAATATTAAAATTCATAGATTTGGTAAAAGGACATTATTGGGTGGAGTAATAACGTATGATTAATTCACCAATTTAAAATTGGAGGAAGGTATGGGGAACTTTGATATAACAACATGACAGAGGGAAAAGACGGGAGACTTGTCCCGATTTTGTGAGGCGATATTGAGAAGAAGAGATTCGAGATTCTGTCATTGGGGTGCCTGAGAGCCTGATGCAGTGCTGGTCAACTGATGACCTCAGGACGAAGACTGATTCTGCTTGCTGACCCATACCGTGTATAGGTAGATATGACTATGAATGAATTGCATTTTCATGCTTTTTCTTTCTAGAGACCAACTGCGCTGACTTAGTACTTTCTTTAGGTAGATGTTTTCCAAATTTGTGTTCTAAATTGTTTTGCATGAAGTCCCACATGCTGATGCTAATTAGAGTTAGGTAAGGTTACTTACATGACGACTGACAAATTATAGGGACAAATGGTTGATGAAGTATCTTGCTGAACTCAATGTACATTATGGACTTATTCAAGTGGGTTTTGTTACTGTTTTATGTTGATGCTTTAGAATGTCTTTTGATTCAAGCTTTGATTAGATCACATCTTCTGAGACTTGCTGATTAACAACTATTATTAGAGTGGTTTTGACTAAGAGTTGATGATTAAAAATTCATGACTTAGTATTGTTAACGAATAGGGAATAAAATTACTACATTTATACCTAAAGGTGTAGTTATTCATGGCTGAAAAGTCATGGTGTGTGAAAATTTCCGACTCCATTGATTGTTGAAATGATTAATAGTTATTGAATATTGTGTATTGATTTCTGATTCTGTATCGAAACTATGGTAAGAACACTCTATACCATGGGTACTCGCAAACATTTCCCCAGGGGCCACAAAACACTGCCTGTGGCATGCTCGAGGGCCGCACTGATGCCAGTAAGCTGAGAGTAGGGGGGCTGATGGAAGAGGGGCACAAAGGGGGGGTGCAAAGTAAGGTAAAACGCTCATGCATTTAAACACTTTTTTGAATTTTGCTGACAGTTGATCGTGTTCTTGCATGTCTAGTTCAAGATATCTTTAAAACAAAATGTGTTCCTAAAGATAAGTTGTCTAGGCCACTTAGTTAATGTGTAAATAAAGTATGCCCATTCCACAGCTTTCAGAGATTTTCTGCTTTGTCAAGTGAACAGCTGCTGTTCACGAGGGGTCCGCAATTAAAGGTCAGGAGGGCCGCATGCGGCCCCCGGGCCGTACTTTGAGTATCCCTACTCTATACAAATCAAAAGGTTCATCGACCTATACGCGCCCCCTTGTAAGTTTACTTACCAAGGACCGGCGTGCCAACAGTTATGGTAGCAGAGGATGGTTTGTTTCTATAGGGGCTGTTCGATACAGAGTGACAGGTATTGACAGTTGTGCTAGGAGACTGATGGACAGGTGTTCCTAGTTATGGTAATTGTTTGAAGATTGATCCTTTCGAGAATTCAGTATTATTGGATTTTGGATTTTGTTTTTCAAAATGGCATTGGTAGAGAGAATGATTTTTCCTTAAGCCCAGAAAAGAATTTCCCAGATCCTGGATCCTTCTAGTAGTGTTGGGTATGTTCTCGGCGTTCCAGTGATAGAGTGAGAGAGATAGGTTGCACTTGCACAGCTTATGCAAATCGCAGGTGAGTTTTGATGTGTGTAATGGAATTTAGGGAGTCTGCCTACTCCAGTTGAGGTTTTAGTAGGAGTGTGCGTACTCCGCAGTATGAGAGTAGGGTAGTCGTCGAACTTCATATGTGTGTGGCACTTTGTGCTCAAAAATTGTCCACGTGGTTGTTGATGTACGGACCCTGCGTGGTCTAAGACTCCGGAGTATATTGAAAAGTGTATGAGACACTTGGTTATATGTTGTAACCTGTCTTGTTTAGTAGGTTGATAGGGCATGGTCAACAAGTCGGTGTGTACGTTAAGTGAGCAAGAGGAAAATTTCGACTGATATTTGGCGAGTCCTATGTGCACCAGGACAGACCCATTGATCAGTTGAGAGTAAAATTTGTGGGTCGAATTTTGCTTGGGAATCTGGGAGACCAAGAAAGAGGAATAGCTGGAAGAGCGAAAGGACCATCAGTGAAAATCTGTAAGGTTTCTGAAGCGATTGTGTTACCTTCCTGTAGTAAATCAGCAGATTTGTTTTTGGTTATTGGATTTTGGATTGGTGCTCACAATAATTTGCATTAGTTGTGTGAATTGGAGTTTAGGAGGATGAGCCGCAAAACTTTGTCAGCCGCAGTATGTGTGAGCGTGACGTCACTGGAGCCATGCTGGGATAGGTCGGTTAGAGAAAAGGGTCGCGCATGGATTGGCAGCCATCCGAGAGAGGCAATTGGTTGAGAACGTGGGTGAAAGGCTTCTTGGAAGTAAAAGTCATTTCCTGATCCGAAGTTGAATACAAAAAAGTAGAAAAGATGAAGTTTTTCAAGGCGTTAAAGAGTACCCTAAAGAGAGATACTTACATTAAAGCAAGTGTAGGAGAACCTACACCACCAGAGAATACTCAGGCTTATATTGTAATGGGGGAGCAAGCTGTCACGCCATGCCTTTGGTTGAAGCAGTGGTGCAAGTTGACAGCGAAAAATGGGAGCTTAGCGTTTCGGGAGAATGGGATGTTCAATTTGAGAAGTTTGGAGGAATTGCGGATGATGCTATGTGAATCGAAGCATCTTCCGAGACTAGCACAGTTTGAGGCATTAGCAGTTTGGGAAATGGTAACTAGGCAGCAACAGCAAATGAAATTTGAGCAAAGGGTGAGAAAGGTAGAGAAGTCACCAGCAGAAGCAAGATGGGATTGGGAGCAGAAGAACAGGAGAGCAGTGACAGGATGTTAAGTTATTTCCAGCAATTACGCAGGAAGATGATATGGAAGGAAAGAAATCGACTAGAAAGTCAAATAAGAGGGCGTCCGAAAGTAAGGAAGCAAGAAAATCTGCCATAGTGGAGGAGGACTCTGATACTGAGGACCTGATTACACAGATTCTGAGAGATCGACCACCACCGTATGCAGTGCATGATGATGGTCCGAGCACTACTGCTGATCCAACAGCCCCAAAACAAGCAATGGGGACAGTGAGTTCAGTACATGTTAATACTAGCCAGACACAGGGTGTGGTGCAAGGACCTAATGTGTTGACTACTCCAGTAGTTCAGGCACAGATGGATCCGCCACCCATACAGACAATCCATCCAGATGTGCCCGTCCTAGAGACGACTTCGAATTTAGTGGTACCCACGGAGCAAGTTGTTCCAAGACCACTGTTGGTTCATACTGAGACGACTCCGATTTTGTTGCCCCAGGTACAACCTCAGGGAATGCTGAGGTTCATGCCAATGACAGGGACACAGTCAGACTTGACACTGATTTTGAATCAGAGCATGGGAGTTACTCTCCCACAATGTTCAGGGCCTAGAGCAGCCCCAGATGCAAAATTGTTACCAATTACTGTTGGTCCAGTGGTACCATTATTTGCACAGAAGAAACCAAACATGAATAAGCAAGGAGAGAAGTCTCAGAGTTTAGTGAAGAGGGGACCAATTGAACAAGTGCAGGTCGTCTTTTCTATGGGCCAGACTTTTGATGGGTCAAGATCATTGTTAGATCTCAGTCCTCTTGTTGCACTTCAGATGCTGTCAATGGACCAAGTGCAAGTCAGAGCCTGAAACTATTGACACCGCAGGCATCAAGTGCAGTGGTACAGCAGGTGCCACCAATGAACGTGAGTAACATTTCGTTACAGGAACTGACAGCTCAGCAGCTTACCGAATGGTTGGACAGGCTGAATACCTCACAGAATGCATCCAAGGGTGAAGAGCAGATCAATTGTGTAAAACTAAGCATAGAAGCGAATGAACTGGTTGAGAGAACAATGGAGGTGAATAGATTAGAGTCTTATACAGAGGCAGGGTTGAGATACTTATGCCTGAGAATTACATGAGAAGTGAGTAAGGTGCATCAGAGGTTAGCAGACTTGGCAGAGAAACATGACATAGAAATTGAGAAAACAAAGCATCTGTAGAGAAGCTACAGATTGGATTTTGAGGCAAAAGATTTTGAAGACATGAGGTCAGCCGGAATGAAGGCACACCTCAAGGAATTACTGCAGAGTGCTCAGGTTTGGGGAGCACTAGAGAAGTGGAAGGGTGGATGGGCAAAGAAGAAGGATAAAAGGAAACAAGATTCTGTAAAGGTGACTGAGAATGTACAACAGGGCAAGGATCCACTAAAGATTTTACCCATGAGAGAAATTCCAGGAGGACAGTTTATTCATGTTCCTTGGCATAGGAGTGATATTCTGTCATTCACAAATGATTATCCAAAGTTGAGGGAAAAGCCGGTAGAATGGCATCAGTAGACAGACAGATTTGTGAAGCTCTCTAAATGTTTGTGGGAAGATTTGAATACATTATTGGAGATAGCGGTTCCAGCAGACTTGTGGGTTGAGTGTCAAAGAGCCGTAGACTGGCCGACAAGTGAGCCAGAGAGGGATAAGAATACAGATGCCCTATCACCGAGGTAATGAAACATTACTATAAGGTGATTGAGTTCCTGAAGATGAGGATTTCGCCCCAAAACATTGATTGACAGAGGATCGATAGGACAGTGCAGGAGGTGAAAGAATCGATACGTGCTTATTATGAGAGGTTGCTGAAGGCGTTCAAGGAGTACTGTGGTAAGGAAGAAATTGAGCCAAAAGACATGCTGCATTTCGTGTTTAGGTTTGTGGAGGGACTGAGACCTGGGATAGGTCAGATGACTAAGAGTTATTTGATTTGTTGGCAAGCAAAGCTGATTGATGAGGTGTTGCAGTGTGCAAAATATTGTAGTGACAAGATTGAGTTGAAGCAGAAAAAGTTGAAAGAGATGGCGATGGTGATGCAGATTAAGGCAATTCAAACTGGAGGACAGGGGACTTTTGTGCAACAGATGCCGCAGCAGCAGGGGAATGTCATGTTCCAGCCTCAAATGAGAGGTAGAGGTCGCGAAGGCAATATGATTTGTGGTCCAGATTTGAATACTGTAGTGGTTCAGAGTGATGTGCAGGGAATGATATTGCTGTGTCACATCTGTGGGGCCGTGGGTCACTGGAAGTAGGAGTGTCTGACGATGGTGCAGGAGGGTATTGTTCAGCAAAATAATGACGTCAATGCATTTCAGACTATGAGAGGACCGAGATTGAGGTGTCCTAATCCACATTTTCAGAAGAATGTGAATCAAATGCAGAATTTTCAGCCTATGCAACAGGTGAAATGCCCCGTGCACAAGTGTCGCAGTTGCAGCCGATGCAGCAGCAGGTCACCATGTTACCCAGACAGCAAATGCAGATACCTCAAGCCCCGATGGAGCAGCAACAGATGATGCTTACTCAACAGGTCACAGGTCAGAGACAAGACAGAAGTAGTAATGCAGTCCACTAATCACCATTACACAGTGAGAATGAGTTATTTTGTGATTGGGTGAATGATAGTTTGGAAGAGGAGCCACGTGTACTTGCAGCTTCCTTTGAAGTGGATCAGAGAGGACCCTCTGTGAGAAGGAAGGTGATGGGTCACAAAGTCTCATTTTTGGTGGACACAGGAGCTACACGCTCTTCAGTGAGAAGTGCAGAAGTTCAAAATTTTTCCCTTTCCGGACGGACAGTTCAGGTTAGTAGGGGTAGCGTATCAGTATTTGACCAACCCAATTACAGATCCAGTGCAAGTTGAGATTGGCAATTTCCAGGGACTGCATAAGTTCGTAGTCTGTGACTCGAGTCCAGTATCCCTACTGGGAAGGGACTTGTTGTATAAGACCAGGTGTCTGATTACTTGTTCAACTGATGGAATTAAGATCCAGACAAATAGCGATGATGAGGAAGATCCAGCCCCAGAACCCGAGTGTGAGACGACAAATGAAGAGTATCTCCTGATTGAATTTTTCCCAATGTTCACAGTAAAAGAGTTGCATTCTGATTTGCAGGGAACAGTGCAAGAAAATGTGTGAGACTTGACAGGGAAAGAAGTGGGTTTAATCAAGGGAGTGAAACCAATTAAGGTCACGTTAAAGCCGAATGTAGTTTCTGCAGCTTCCCCAGTATAATATGACACAAGATGTACTGATGAAGGTAGCTCAGATAATTGCAGATTTCGTCAAGCAGGGAGTTTTGAAGGAGGTGTTTAGAGCCCAAGTAATTCACCAATAATGGGGCTAAAGAAGCCATGTGGGAAAATTTGAATTGTTCAGAATTTGAGAAAAATGAATTACATTGTGGTCAAGTATTGTCTTATAGTCCCCAACCCAGCTGTAATAATGTTCCAGATTCCATGTGATGCAGAGCAGTTCACAGTGGTTGATTTGTCACAAGCATTCTTTTCTGTGCCTCTTCATGAGGATAGTCAATTTCTCTTCAGTTTCAAATTCCCAGACCGTGTCTGCTGCTGGTGTAGACTTCTTCAGGGGTACACAGAGTCACAATCCTTGTTTAATCAGATCCTGAAAAAGAATTTGGAGTCATGAGAATCACCTTTCCAATCGACTCTGGTAGAGTATATTGATGATTTGTTGATTGCATCCAGGACAAGGGACGAGTGTAACCATGACTCGATTGCCCTATTGAATCATTTGGGAAAGTTTGGTCATAAAGTGTCACCATTGAAGTTGCAGTACTGCCAGAAGGTACTGAAGTATTTGGGTCACCAGATTGAAAAAGGGTTGAGGAAAATATCCAGAGAAAGGATCACAATGATACTGCAGATAACCCCCCCCCCACACACCTTCACAGGGAGATGTTAGGATGTTCCTGGGAATGGTGTGTTGCTGTCGCCAATGGATCCCAAACTTTGCAGAAATCTCAAAATCATTGCAGAAGTTGACTAATAAGGATGTCACAGACCCCATAACATTAGATGAAGATCAGATGAAAGGGTTCACTGAATTGAGAGAGAGTTTGCGCAGAGCTCCAGCATTGAGTATACCTGACTACACAAAGCCTTTCACATTGTTTTTTCATGAGCGTGAGGCATGTTCATTGTTTGTCTTGACGCAGGTCCATGGAGGTGCTCATTGCCCAGTAGCATATTTTTCAGCTACCTAGGACCCAGTCACAGCAGCTTTACCAGGTTGTTTGCGAGCTGTTGCCGCAGTTGGTCAGAGTCTTTCACAGTGTGAAGGAGTAGTGATGGGATATCCAATGACTGTAATGGTCCCTCACTCGATTGAGATTTTACTCACAAAGGACGAAAACTCAATACTTGACTGGTGCTGGACTGACAAGATATGAGACGAGCATTTTTGGTGCTCCAAATGTGACACTGAAAAGATGTACAGTGCTGAACCCGGCAACTTTACTTCCAAGTGATACTTCTGAAATTGAGAAAGAGGAGGATGTTGAACATGATAGTCTCGAAGTAATTGAGTTGTGCACGAAACCGAGACCCGACATTAGAGGTACCCGATTGGAAGAAAATTACCAAATTGTTTTTGTCGATGGTTCTTGTCTTAGAGACAGTACAGGGACACTGAGAGCAGGATATGCAGTGCGCACAATTACAGGTACCTTAGAAGCTTCCTGGCTTCAAGGAGTATATTCTGCTCAGGTAGAGGAATTGGTTGCTCTTACTAGGGCATGTCATGTTTCTGCTCGATTGAGAGTTACTATCTATACAGATAGCCAATACGGATTCAGAATAGTTCATGATTTTGGTCAATTGTGGTCTTAGAGAGGTTTCCTGACCTCTACTGGGTCACCAGTGAGAAATGGTGATAGAAAAAAGGAGTTAGCTGTTATATGCAATTCAACTGCCTGAAGAAATTGCCGTGGTGAAATGCAGTGCACATCAAAAATCACAGGACTATGGGGGTCATTCTGACCCTGGCGGTCTTGGACCGCCAGGGTCACGAATGACGGAAGCACCGCCAACAGGCTGGCGGTGCTTCAAAAGCCATTCTGACCATGTCGGTAAACTTGCGGTCGCCCCGCCGGGGCCGGCGGTTTTCCGCCGTTTTTGCCCCGGCTGGGAGAATCCACCAGGGCAGCGCTGCAAGCAGCGCTGCCCTGGGGATTCTGACCCCCGTACCGCCAGCCTGTTTCTGGCAGTTTTCACCGCCAGGAAGAGGCTGGCGGTAAGGGGTGTCCTGGGGCCCCTGGGACGGGCAGTGCAGGGGCCCCCTAACAGGGCCCCGGCCTGCTTTTCACTATCTGCTTAGCAGACAGTGAAAAGGTCGACGGGTGCAACTGCACCCGTCGCACGGCCGCAACACCGCCGGCACCATTCGGAGCCGGCTCCTGTGTTGCGGCCCTCATTCCCGCTGGGCCGGCGGGCGCTAACTTGGTTAGCGCCCGCCGGCCCAGCGGGAATGTCAAAATGGGGGCCACTGAATTTTGCCCGCATGGCGGCCAAATGGCGGTTTCCGCCTGGCGGACGGCTACCGCCGCCCGCCAGGGTTGGAATCACCCCCTATGTGTCCTTGGGAAATGGATATGCGGATCAAGTTGCAAGGTTTTGCTCATTGAACTGTATATCGTTCAAAGACAAGTGGGAATTGATGTCTGAAGAAGACACTAGATGTACAAGCTTTGCATTAAAAGTGATTGATATATTAGAAGAGTTAAAAACTCTGCAAAGTAATGTTGACAAAGAAGAGAAAAGCTCATGGATCAAAATGAAGTGTGTTCAAAGACAGGATGAGCTGTGGGTATCTGAGGAAGGTCAGATGGTTTTGAAAATAGTTTGCTGTCCCAGATGGCAAGGTACTATCATGGTCAGGCACACATTGGGAGGGATGCCATAGTTCATCTGTTCAAAATCGACTGGTTTAGTCCCAAGTTTAGACAAGCAGCTGAAGCAGTATGCCATCAATGTGTCATTTGTCAGCAATTAAATGTGGGGAAAGGGACTATGGCGAATTTGAGCCACATTGGAAGAGCAGAAGGTCCATTCAGCAGAATGCAATTGGATTTCATTGAGATGGCTGCATGTGGAGGTCTGAAATATGTGTTGGTGATAGTGTGCATTTTCAGTCACTGGATTGAAGCGTACCCTACAAGGAGAAATTATAGTCTCACAGTAGCAAAAATTGTTGCTTAGGGAACTGATACAACATTTTGGATTTATGATCTCTTTAGAATCAGATAGGGGAACGCACTTCAATAACGAAGTGATTAAACTGTTATGTGCAGCACTGAACATTGAGCAGAAGTTGCATTGTAGTTACCACCCTGAAGCATCAGGACTAGTGGAGCAGATGAATGGTACCTTGAAGTCACGAATTGCAAATATGTGTGCAGCCACAAATCTGAAATGGCCAGATGCATTGCCTTTAGTATTGATGTTGATGAGAAACACACCTGACAGGAAGACAAGATTGTCACCCCCGAGATTCTCATGGGCAGAGCAATGAGGTTGCCAGCAGTTTCAGCCACTGCATTTGTCAACATAACAGATTATATGGTGTTGGACTACTGCAAGGGTTTGGCTGATGTGGATCTCTCTTTCTCTCAGCAGGTGGGGGCCACCACACTGCCGCCAATCCACAATCCAGGGCACAACCTAAGAGCCGGTGACTGGATTGTTGTCCGCAAGCACGTACGCAAGACATGTTTGGAGCCTCATTGGCGGGGACCTTACCAGGTGATCTTAACGACTACGACAGCCGTGAAGTGTGCAGAGGTCCCGAACTGGATTCACGCGAGTCACACAAAGAAAGTGGCATGTCCACTGGATCATAAAGAAGCGTTGTTGAGAGTACCAACAACTGTGAGACAAATTACAGCACTGGAACCGGAAAAGGGGCAAGGAAGAACTGAAGCTGAACCTGAGCTCATTGAGGACGGTTCTATAACCCCTGTGAGTGATGAAAGTGAAGACCTCCAGGAGGGTGCAGAGGAACCCATTGCAACTGAACCAGCAGGAGAGTCAAGTACTGAGAGTGCTCTCCCAGATGCAGATAGTTTTGAGTGACAAACAGAGCAAGCGCCAGATCAAGAAGGGGAGGGAGTTGAGCAGGATCAAAGTCAAAGTGATCTGACTCCTCCTGAACCTGTTGCAGGTCCATCAAGAGAAAACACCACAGACAAAGAAAAGAGTTTGAGTCCAATCCTGAAGAGAATACTGACAGAAGGCGCACATAAAGGAGACAAGTGGACAAATTTGCAAGTGGAGCAAAGGAAAGAGATGATTATCGATCAAACAATAGAGGAAGAAGTACAAGAAAAGAAGAACTGAGTGAAGGAGAGTTGAGTAGCGATCAAAAGTTGAAAAGAAAAAGAATAGCAAGTCGAAGATGCGCAGGTCCTGAATGGGCATATGCAATTACAAATGAATGGCAACACAAGTTTATGTAATTTTGTTTTAATAGGGAAGTTCCGAGTCAGAAATCTGAAGTGACCTGAAAAAGATTGATGACCTGAACCGTTGAAACAATCTGAGAAACATTTTTGAGACAGAAACTGATGAAATAACTGGAAAATAAATTAAAACCTGATTTGACATTTGAAACCGATTTTGACAAAGCTGCTAATCGATTTTGACAAGGAGAAGGGTTCCTGGAAGTGAAACTGAACTGCTGAAAGAAGAATTGTCAGTTTTGTTATTTTTGCTGCACTTTTCTGAAGTTACTTCTGCTTTCTGATTCTTTACAGATCATGGCTAATGTAGATAAGCAAATTAGAGATGTTAGGCGCTGTAAATGTATGAGCATTGGTTTGGCAATTATGTGTGAGATATTTTTTATAGTATTGATTGTGTGTATGTCTGTTCTTAACGCAAAAGGAGCCAACCATATTTCTGCTTTAGAGACTACTACATTAACGGCTTTAGAAAGATTTAAATTAGATGAGAAGTATTTGCATGACTTTACTAATGTTCAAGGAGAGCTTTCTTCTAACGTTTTCTATAGCTGATTGAGTGAGAATGTTGAGACGATGGATGCAAGGGATTGTCTTGTGTGTACACAGATTCCTTCATCAGTCGAGGAAGGAGTCACTTACCATAGTCTTCCCCTGACATATGGGATAAGTTGTAGTCTGTTACTAATAAGATTCTATAATCAAGAGTACATCCAATATTTTTATTCCAATCGCAACCTCGTGTTTTCGTTTGTTCCTATTATTAGGTATTTGAGTAGAGTAGCTAAGGATAATAACCTAGAATTAGTTTGGGGATTCTTTGAACCTACACTAACGTTTGGGACTGCTTATGCTCATAAGAATAACCTCACATGCTTGCTTACACCTTTAGAGAACAGCTTCTTAGATCACACTGATGACAGGAGAAAGGAACTTAAGGAGAGATTAGAAAAATGATTAGAGAAGAGGACTTATCAGAATGATTATGCTTACACTGCAATTAAAAGGCAAAGAAAATTAGCTTTAGATGCACTGCACATAGGGAAGCTTTGTGTATTTATAGGCCTAAATCATGCACTGACACTTTATTTGTGGGTACAAGTGAATGTAGGCATGTGTTTTTGTTTCAGATAAATGGACATTTATATTGAATGGGCAGGACCCTGCGATTCTGGGGATCTACTATATTTGTGGTCTTAATGCTTATTACCGTCTTCCAAGAGGATGGTATGGGACATGTTATTTGGGGATAGTATTCCCAAAGATTTACCAGATGGAGGATTTGAAAAAGTTTCAGAAATTGATAGAATTACACTGTAAGAGACAGAGGAGGGAAATCTGTTCTTCAATAGTCAGACATATATTTGGTGCAGTGATACCTTCAGTGGGAGTCATCCTGAATTCAATTAAGATTCAAAAGTTGTCTACTATTGTAGATAACATGCTGACAAATTATTTAGGGGCTATACTCCTGATAGATACTGAATTGCCTGCAGATAGAGCTATGACTCTTCAAAATCGTCTTGCTTTAGACATTCTTTTAGCAAAAAACAGCAGAGCCTGTA
Source organism: Pleurodeles waltl (assembly GCF_031143425.1). NCBI lineage: Eukaryota > Metazoa > Chordata > Amphibia > Caudata > Salamandridae > Pleurodeles > Pleurodeles waltl. The sequence continues at coordinate 693,759,418 of NC_090436.1, read as the reverse complement.
AAATGATTAACTCCAGGCATTGCTGTTCCTGTATTCCTAACAATAGTAAAGAAATAAGAGACTTACTTACTAATCTGACTAACACTAGTAGTGATTTGAAGGAGTTGAATGAACCAGGTGTTTGGGAAAAGGTTGGTAACGGGTTTGCTTCAGTGGGAAATTGGCTTAGTAGTATTTGGAATGGGGTACTATTAAAAATCATACAGGGAATATTAATTGTTATAGTTTGCTTATTAGGAATATGAGGATTATGTAAATTATGCAAAATAATTAAATTACAAACATCTAAAAATAATCATAGGAGGGAAGAGAGAAATAGAGAAAGAATCTATAGGGAAAACTCAAGGAGAATACAAAATGTTGAAGAGATAGAATTGTAGAAATTGTGGGTGGTAAATTTGGTGGTATGACATATTTAGTCATCAGAGGAGGGATTGCTAACGCAGATGTATTAATTAGAAATTTTTAATGAATGTTTATGTATTTTGAATACTGACTTATGTAGAAAAATGAATAACGTAGAAAAATAATGTGCACGTTTGAAATTGTGACCTCGGAGATTGGCCACCAGTGTTCACGAAATGTACTACTTAATGATTAATCAATATGAAATATTGAAAATGTATTAAATTAATGTAGTAATATGTCATATTAAGGGTTATGAATTATGCTCTTGCTTATAACTTGTAGGCCTTTACTTAGCGAGTGGCTTGGCCTAGTTTTGCCAGGCCTCATGCAGAAGCTGTATTTTCTTAGCGTCTAATGAAAAATGCTGACAGGGTGAACCAACTGTGAAATGCTCATTGTTTTAATAAAATGCTTAGCAGAAGCTTTCTGAGAGAGCCGACGGATAGGAGATGATGTCTCTAGCAATGTATCTAATAGTGTGTAATGTGCATGAGATGTACTTTCCCAGGATGCGTACAATGAAGACACTGACTGGAGGCGAAGAGGCAACAATTTCTATACCCTACGAGCTGGATGATGAGAACACCGTAAAGCTAACCAATCAACGACATGTGAACTCTGAAATATTAGAATTCATAGATTTGGTAAAAGGGAACTATTGGGTAGAGTAATAACGTACGATTAATTCACCAATTGAAAATTGGGGGAAGGTTTGAGCAACTTTGATATAACAACGTGACAGAGGAAAAAGACGAGAGACTTGTCCCGATTTTGTGAGGCGATATTGAGAAGAAGAGATTCGAGATTCTGTCATTGGGCTGACTGAGAGCCTGATGCATTGCTAATCGACTGATGACCTCAGGACAAAGACTGATTCTTCTTACTGACCCATACCTTGGATAGGTAGATATGACTATTACTGAATTGCATTTTCATGCCTTTTCTTTCTAGGTACCAACTGCGCTGACTTAATACTTTCTTTAGGTAGGTGTTTTCCAGATTTGTGTTCTAAATTGTTTTGCATGAAGTCCCACATGCTGATGCTAATTAGAATTAGTTAAGGTTACTTACATGATGACTGACAAATTATAGGGACAAATCGTTGACAAACTATCTTGCTGAACTCAATGGATGTTTTGGGCTTATTCAAGTGGGTTTTGTTACTGTTTTATGTTGATGCTTTAGAATGTCTTTTGATTCAAGCTTTGATTAGCTCACGTCTTCTGAGACTTGCTGATTAACAAGTATTATTTGAGTGGTTTTGAATAAGAGTTGATGATTAAAAATTCATGACTTAGTATTGTTTACGAATAGAGAATATAATTACTAAATTTATACCTAAAGGTGTGGTTATTCATGGCTGAAAAGTAATGGTGTGTGAAAACGTCTGACTCCATTGATTGTTGAATTAATTTATGGTTATTGAATATTGTGTATTGAGTTCTGATTCTGTATCAAAACTATGGTAAGAACACTCTATACGAATCAAAAGTTTCATCGACCTATACGCGTCCCCTTTTAAGTTTACTTACCAAGGACAGGCGCGCCAACAGGGGCGCAAGAAAAGTGAAGCTGCACTGTGTGCAGCACCACTTTTCTAAAATCTGGCCCTAAGCATTTGGCACTTGCCGAAGTGGGAAACATAGGTGCAGACCAGCCTTATGCTCCATGGAGTACTGGAATAGAAAGAGTATTGGTTTCTGGTGAGACATTAGCATTAAGGGCAAGATTTAAGAAAAGTGGCACTGCATCACATACCATGACACTTTTCTTGCTACCCTTACCACCCCCCTAATGCGACCATGTGTGCTCCATATCTAAGACACAGAGCACCATGGCAGTAGTCAGGAAACTAGCATCAACCTTTTTGATGCTAGTTTGGAGCTCTGCAGGATTAGCGTCTAAACATTTGATACTAACCCTGCAAAGCCCATTGAGGCTCATTGTAAACAATGGTGTGCCTCCTTTAAACGCCTGCTCTTAGCAGGCGTAAAAAGTGCAGAAAAAAATGATGTAAAGAAATGTCTTAGATTTATTTGCGCCATTGTTTTTGCCTCCCATAATGGGGGAACGCCCCCTTGCATACTTTATGTCTGACTCAGGCATAATGTGGCACAAAGGGTTACTAAGTGGCGCAATGCATGCATTGCACCACTTTGTAAATTTGGCACAGCAATTTTAGCCTTGTTGGGCCACATTAGCGTAAACAAAATGACGCTAATGTGACACAAGGAGGTGCTATGGGCTCTTAAATACGTCCCTAAGGGTTTTGATGTCTTGCATGATGGCCAGAGTTATGCTCTAATCAATTTTTTTTTGCTGCACCTATAGTTTGTAGTGTAAAGAAACAAAAACAAGATAGAATGCTTAAACCAACAAGGCAATAATGTGAGGATGTGAGAATTGGGATTACAGTCTTGCCTGTGAGGGAAGTGTTTTAGTGTTGTTCATATATGGCACTGGCTGTTCATATTGTGTTTGTGTGGACATGTAACTGTCCTTACTTATGTATGCAGTGAAGCAAACAAGAGAGCGATGGCATCACATGTGGTGGTGGCTACTGTGCTTGGGTAGAATGGTTAGGTCTTTTAAGATGCATATTTGAATGGCAGCGGTGGGTCACTCTCAAGGTTGCAGACTGTCTGTTTAGTTCTGCAGCAGTGGGATATTAACATCAATGGAGAGTGTGAATGGCAAAGGAGACGGGTGGTGAAGGTGGAGGCCTCCAGTGGTTTCTACAGTTGGATTTAACAAGGTCTAAACAATCACAACTTAAAACGGGCCTTACTAAAGGGGCTCAAATTTCATTTAAAATGCACAAATCCTAATTCAAACATAACTGACACCGCCCTGTGAGTAGTAAATAATTCATAACACACATGGGTGGCAGTGAAAATAATATTTCAGGTGAGTTTCATTACAGCTGTTTTTATAGCTAATGCTTTAAAATATTGGCAAAAGAAGGAGCTGTATTATTTCATTTTCAATCTTCAATTCCTTTGATGTGCTGCATAGATATCATTTTACTGCCTATACTAGTTTGAATAGCAGATTGGGTATTTTAATACAAAATACAGCACTAACTCCATATAAACAATAATCCAGCTTCATACTTTCATTTACCTGTAGAAACTGACTTAGTCATGTGCTTGATTTTCAGAATTTACATTGGCAAGGTGGCACACCAAGCTGGTTTCCCATTCCATGCCATCTTCACAACTTAGTGATCTACTAATGCAGTTTCAAACGAGAATGGACTAGAAGGATAAGAAGTGAAGGCAGGCGTGGTCCCGCACTGGAATTATCATTAGAATGGCTTTCTTTATAGGTGATGGTGTTAGGTGGTGGGTGTTAGTGCCAGGAGAGGGAGGCATCATCATGATTAATTATTGTGGATCTTGTAGAACACTGTTTTTTTTTTTGCGGTTCACTGTCACGAAAATGGCAGCACTACATTGGGAAATGGAAAGTGCTCTCAGCCTAACTTTCTATGTCACTTTAGTCCACATAGTTGCTGTTAGGATAAACAAATTATCGATGAGTTCACTGCATAATGATCTGTGAGGGAGAGGGTATTTGAAGATCAATATAATTAAAAATAATTAAAAATAAATATAATTAAAAAATAAACAAAACACATTTTTGTTTTTCTTGTTTTCTTTCAGAAGCCTGTATGCTTTTTGACTCTTATCTCTAGTTTTGTTAGTGTGGCTGTACTTATGTCTAAGGTAGGTAGCATCGATTGCAGTAGTGAGTGCAGTAATAATGGTCTTGTATTCTAGCTGGGTATTAGCAGTATTAGCAGTGTACATGGTGGTGTTCATGACTAAATAAGGGTGTTGTCTTTAAGCGTGCAGCCATTGGTGATACTTGTTGGTACATTAGTGTTTGAGAGATGCTCGTTGCCTAGCTTGCTCCTTCTTGATGAATGAATAATGCAGAGTTAAATTAAGACCAGTTTACTACCTTATTGAGCTGCTACTCTTTTCCAGGAATTTAAGTTAATCTCCTATATTTTTATGTTCATTCTTACCTTAATGCTTTGTCATACTGCTTACAATGCCCCCGCTTGCGAAGAGCCAGAGTAAGGTGGGGTTTCAGCTTATATTTCCTACAGTAGCCACATGTAGTCAGATAAATTAACCAGTGCACTCTTCTCTGGATCACTTTCAAGTTCAATTGTGGTTTCTGGAAACATTAATGTTGGCTTCCAGATGTTGGTTACCAGTTTCTCTGTTTGACAGTATTGTGGAGCAGGATGAAATGCTCACGATTCCAACTGATGTTGTTATTTTATTTTTTAGTTTATTTGTTTATAGAATTTTGAGAACATTTACCAAAGTTCTGTAGGAAGCTAGCACTAACAAAAGAGTGGGGTGGCGGTATGCAGGTATAAAGCCAACAGTTAGAAGAAATGACTAAGGGTCAAATTCAAAAACGTTTTTCACACCTAATTGTCACTTAGGCCTTCTAATGATACATTTAAGTTCACGCATGGCACACTCTGAATCACAGAAGCAGAATTAATTAATTGATAGAAACAGTTATATACAGTTATTACAAATTGAATAGGCTTTTTCTTCTTTGCATTTTTACTAAAACGGACTTGGATGTTTCGGGTTCTATTTACAAAGGCACAAAAGAGTGTGTAAAAAAGCACTACTCTAGTTCTACTTCCCGTACTTGTAAATACGTTTGTAAATTGGTTCCATAATTCTGCACCACAGTTAATGAGCCTAAGGAATAACATCCACATTCTTTGGGAATGGTCTGTGGGCGTGCAAGCCCCGCATGCGTATGCATTCACTACACAAGATTAATATACTGCACACAAAAAATCTACAGAAATAGAACATCCAAGAAACAACAAACACTCTCAAGGAACGGGAGACTCAAGTAAACACGTTAAAAATAAACAGGAACAAAATTACTGACTTGGATTGCCTTAACTGTTTTACATTCAGTCTTCAGAAATCGAGCAGCGTTTTTGTCTGTCAAGTTAAGGACTTGATTATAGGGCTCGATAAAGGCTCGTTTCAAAGTGAGCTTTTAATGACTAGCGTGTATGGGACCCCGTGGGACCCGGCCCACTTAAATCCCAGGGAGCGGTTAATTTACGGATGCAATATCTCGTTTGGATTAAACTCCGTTGTATGTTTTAGGATCACTTGAAGTACGATGTCTAAAATCTTGCATTTATAGGCACTTTCACATGGAAACTGTAAACTCCTGGATGTCTTTTTAAACTATGTCAAGTCGCACTTAGCATGCTAAGGATCCCGTTTCTTGTCAGACACTAGGCAGTTTTTAAAGCTGTAATACCACATTTATCAGTCGCTCCCATCTTCCAACATGAATTTATACCACTGAGAGCTAGCCCCAGGGACGCAGTATAAATTCCCATTAAAGGAACGCCATATTATGACAGCACTAAATGAATCAGCTGCAATCACTTTTAAAATACCTGATTTATTTGAGGCATTTGGGAAGCAGTAAGTTACAAAAAGCATTTTCACTGACATGAAACATAGCTGCTATATTTATACGCATACATCTCTATATATACTTACTGTGAGCCCTTCAGGCAGGACGTAGCCGCATTCACGCTTTTAATAAAAAAGAAAACAAATTGACTAACCAACAGAGGATAACATAAAATCCATCATAGCAGGTGATAATGCTTTCCTGGAGTGATTCATATTTTCGCTGCCAGACTTTCATATATTTGGCGACACTGTGAAATGTCATCAGAGAAAAAAGCTATTTGGTTTAGCCTTGAGCAAACACGCAGGCACGAGACGGGGTAAACGTGCATATGCAGAAGGCATTTTTGTCTTCAACCGAATAGAGAGACCTTATAGTGAGGGTGAGCTCAAGGTGGAGCGGGTCTGCATGCTAAGCACTCGGGAGGGTGACTGGAATAACAAAACCACGAGCTGTGTTTGAGCTCTAACTGCATCTGAGCTCAGAAGAGGGTCAGCCCCGGACCTTCATTGAATATATTTAACGCCAGAGCCGGGATTATGGTCCTTGTATTTCCAGCCTGGCCAATTCCATTTCATTGACGTTGCTAAGAAGGTACTGTAAACACAAGGGTTATACAAATATGACAGAGTCAAGTGCGTGCTTCCGCGTGGGCTGTGTGTTAAGCAGAGGCCTAGTAATGTGTTCCAGACATGGTCTGCGCCGGGTGACAGTGACCAAAGGGTAGCCTAGCAAGCAGATAATGCTGGTGCACAACTTCCGACTGCGCCCGCAGGCACACCAGGTGTTCAGTGTATTTTAAAAGCAGCGACAACTTGGCAACTGAATATGCAGTTTACGGATTCACTGCGGAATTTTCAGCCAGGCTTGAAAAGAGGTGTAGAAAAAAAACATGCATCCTCGTATCCTTCGCAAATTCCATGTCGGGAAGTAGGCGGCCTAGAAGGCTCTAAAATAGCCTCGTAATTCATGGTTTCTGTCAGCGTTAACCACGTAACAATTACTATAAAATATATCAGCACAAAAAAACAATGACAGGCCTGAAAACGAGATCTGCTTTCCTTTGCAGTTTCCCATCTGCCAGCGGTCCACCGAAGAACAGGGCTGGAAGAGAATTTTCAGCGATATAATGTGTTCAGTATTTGGTAATTACTAGCTGGAGCAGAGATGCATAAAATTAGACCGACTGGAACTTCGCTGCAGAAGGCCGGTTTCTTTTTTTTGCGGCTAGACACAGTTAATCCTGTGTGTCAACTTATAAGCGTGCGGGGTTTGTGTTAACATGACACAGGCCTGATTCTGTTGGTTATAAACAAGTTGTTACTTATATAGCTCAAGATATTTACATAAGTCCAGTGACAACACTTTACAGTCACTCATTACCCCACAATAAAGCGTGTCATTTGGGCTAATAATATGAATGAAGATGTGGCCTAAATTCAGATCATAGACAATGTGGCACTTGGTAGCTGTTGCTGTTGTAAGGAGAAAGAAGCGCCCGATATGAGTTGACCTGAAAACAAGTGCAGTGAGTCCAATGATGACTCCTTGATGGAAAAGTGAGTACAGAGAATAGAAAGTGGGAGGGGTTGCTGACTGCTGGCTCTCCACTGTAGATTGTGCCAGTTTGAGCCCAGCTGATAAAAAAAAATTAACCCCCTAAACCAGGGTTCTGCAAAGTCGGTCCTGGAGAGCCGAGTCTATGCCAGGTTTTTAGCATAGCCACATTTAGAAAAAAGATGTTTCAGAAATCTACATTTTTCTAAATGTGGATATGCTAAAAACTTGGCATGGACCCGGCTCTCCAGGACCGACTTTGCAGAACTCTGCCCTAAGCCATTGTTGGTTGGTTGCTTTGTCATATGGTTGCAGATTGATAGTCACAGGTTTATGTAAACAGTGTTTTTTTTCAAGGGTTGTCTGAAGATCGGATGGTTAGTAACCACTATAGAACCCCACAAACCACACTTATACACCCTTCCACCCTAACTACCACACTATGGCACATGCATTCTCACACAAAACACCACTCTATCCTATACCACTCTCGAATCCACACATCACCAACACAACACAAAGCCACATTATACATACGTTAAATGCATCCAGACACACACTCCTTATACGTACAAAACACCATCTCTATCCTCTACTTTCTCCTAGCAGACCCCTTTTTATCACCAGAAAACCTCTACTCAGCCTTCCATCATATCATCCGCCAACACACTACTCCTCCGTTTACCAAAAATACAAAACCAAAAAATCCTTACACTCCACTCCACCACACACATTACCTCTTACAGTGATCAAATTTAACACAAACTCTCATATCTCTTGTCCATCCACTCCCACACACCACATACACTCTTCTCCAAAACACATCACCACCTCCTGTACAATTCAAATACCACTCACCAGCAGCACTTTACAAACAAATCATTCTCAGAAAACCACTTCATCAATATCTCCTCTCACTACTCCACAAAAACAATACATAACACACACGCACATTAAAATTCCCCCACAAACACACTTTACATAAAAAATTAGAAACATACACCCACTCCGAACCTTATGACTACAATCAAACAATCAGAGTATTTGTAAAGCACACTACTCACCTATGAGTGTCTCAAGGCGCTGTAATAACACATATCCTAAACAATCTTTACTCTCAAATGGTCTATGTTCACAAACACCAACAATAAATACACCACCACAACAACTCTCATTCACGGGCCTCTTATTCATTGCACAATTTAGAGCATTTAAATATGACCCCTAACCCATAGACCTTCCATCCTAAACAGACACAAACAAAAAAAACAACAACATGCAACTCTTCACAACTTTGTATCCTCATGATGATTACATAAGAAGGCCACTCAAAAACAACACAACTCACCATCTCACTCTCAGCCACCATCACTACCACCGGTGCACTCAGACCCAACAAAATGCTTTCTAAGCCTACTGGATGAGGAATATGATATAGAAAAACAACACTATTGCGAACTCACATAAATTTAATACCAACACTAATGGCACATCTGCTACAAGTTCAAAATATACTGCTCTCTCTTCTAGAAAACAAAGTCACACCGCCACCAAAACACATTCTCTACACTGCCTACTAGTAAATGTTCACTCACTCTCTAGAAACAAGCACCACATCTACAACCTACTCACTGACACACAACCTGACATACTCTTCATACCTGTATCATGGTTGGAAGATGACATTGCTCCAGTGTTGCATGAAGCTCTTCCTCCAAGCTATCACACAAAATCGTATAGGTGAAAGGGGATGTGGATTAACTGTTATATTCAATCAAAGAATAAATCTCACCAAAACTGGAGACATTTCCATACAAGGTTGTGAGGCCCTCATCAGCAGATGCAACCCTCCACCAACCTCCTCCTCTAACTTCCCCCTCCTTTGCAGACCACCACCCAGCAATGCTGCATTCCAGATAAGTTTCTGGACACAGTTTCAAACCTTATAACGCTACACTCCAACCGATGCATTCTTGGGGATCTAAACATTTGGTGTGATAATCCCAATATGCCCCATCCAAAAACTATCAACACTGGCCTAGTCACGTTGAACCTGCATCAGATCATACACAAACCCACACACATCACTGGACACATTTTAGATGTCATTTTTGCAAATACAGAACTGGTTACCCTTCAAAGGATTACTCCAGTCACTTGGTCAGATCCCCATTTGCTTACTTTCTAACATAAAACACCACAAATCAACACACACAAGACAACCACACATGCACCCACTTAGAGACCATGGAACAAAGTCTATTTTGAATACTTAGAAACACAACTAACAGCCAGCATAGAGCTATACAATAAGTTCTGTTTAAAGCCTTTATGAATGGCTACAGAAAGCTTTTGAGATCCTACTATCACTAAGAACAACAAAATACAACAAAAGAAAACAAGCATCCTGGAGAAATACAGAACGAAAAAACATAAAACAACAAATCAGAAGGCTGCAAAAAACCTGGGTCAAAACAAACAGCAATCAAGACAAACTTCACCTATGCAAAATTAAAAGAATATACAAATCAACAATCAAAAAAGTTAAAAAAAGGTACTATTCAGACAGAATTCAGAATACTAAATGTACAAATAAACAACTTTATAACATTCTCACATAATTTCTCTAAACCTAAGTGCACAGATGGAACTCATTACATTACTCAGGAATTCACAGACAAACTACCAATCATTACACAACCAAGGCAGACATGTTGGACTCCAACATAAAATAAAGGAAAACCACCAGCACCAACCTATTTCCAAAAATCTCCCCCAAGAGTAGGCCAAACCAGCCTCTGCATTCTTTCAAACAAATATCACAAAGTGAATTTATGGATGTTTTGAAAGCAAGCAGGCCTTCTAACTGCCCTTCTGACCTTTGTCCACCACACATTTTCAAGAACATTCGTTTATCTACTTGTGCTGCGACACCAGTAAGACAAATCATCAACAATTCCTTTACTATGGGAATTTTAGCAGAAGACCCAAATAAGGAAAACATATGCCCATTATTAAAGAAAACAAACCTGAACCCCAACGTCTACAGACTGATTACAAAAAGACCTTTCCTGGGCAAACTGATGGAAAGAGCAGCATTCATCCAGATGTCACAACTCATTAAAAATAATACAGTGCTTTCAGACTACCAAACTGGATTCCGCCCGGCACGAGGCACAGAATCTTCCCTCATTACCATCTGTGATGATCTTAAAGACACAGTAGACTGCAATGGAGTTGCTATACTACTTCTCTTGGACCTTTTAGCTGCCTTTGACACAGTTGACGATAGTACCCTAATAAAAAGACTCTATGAAGCCAATACAGAGGGGGCTGCTTTCGACTGGACCACATCCTACCTTCAAAACAGAACAAATGCCATTCATACTCCCCTTTTCTCATCCAAACTGTACTTCACAAAAGCAGGAGTCCCTCAAGGCTCAGTCAACTCACCCATGCTTTTCAACATCTACATGAAGTCATTACCAGCAATGATCAATGAATTTCAGCTCCCATGCTAAAACTATGCAGATGACACACAACTACACCTAAAACTGGAGAGCCTCAAATACATTGAAAACTAACAAATCTTCTGTTGCCTCAGAGCCATTGATTAATGGATGACATGAAGCCATATCCAACTGAATGCTTTTAAAATGGATATACTCACCTGTGGCGATTGGAAATTTTTTGACCACTCTGTTTCTGGCCTAACGATCAGGGACCACCTCCTAAAGTATCTAAGAAAGTAAGAAACTTTGGATTTACCATAGACTCCAAGTTAACAATGAATGCCCAAGTGGACAAATTAGCAAGCTCAAGCTTCATCACCATGAAAATGCTGCAACGCATCTTTCCCCACAAGGTCCATACTACTCTCTATCTTGTACTTTTCTATACTGGATTATGCCAATGGCCTCTACCACGGATCATCTCTATCAACTATAAAAAAACTACAATGGATTCAGAACTCTGCTGCCAGACTTCTTCTACATGTAAAGCCACACGCCCACATCTCCCCTGCCTTGAGAGCCCTACATTGGTTACTGGTTGCCAGAAGATCCACCTTCAAGCTGCTTTGTATCACCCACAAAGCAATACATGGAACAGGAACGATTGTTATCAGGAATAAAATCACCAAATGCATTCAACAAAGGAACCTTTGCTCATGACTGACACTGCCTCTCAAAACCCCATTATACAAGAAAAGGACAATAGGTGGTATATCGTTTTCTGTTCCAGTGGCTGAACTATGGAATTCATTATCCCCAAATATAAGATCCACAGATAACTATCTCACCTTCAAAAGACTACTCAAGAGTTGGATCTTTTCTACATAACCACCATACTCAAACAGCAACGTACAGCACATCCTTTTGTATGTACACATTTATAATTTGATTATAGGTATATATCTAGATATGTCGATTTATCTGTATAAACATGTATAACTATTGTTTTACTAAAACATACATGATCTTTATTCTTTTTATTTTGTAAAACTATGATTTTATAAAATATACATGATCTTTATTCCTGCTTCACAAATGTATATACATATATTATTCTATGCTTAACATGTTCATAGGTCTTTGCATAGTTTCTACATAAGTTGTTGGATTAGATGCTTATGAGTCTCTGTTTTAATTGTCTATCACAATAGATAAATATTGTCTTAACTGAATAGTATTGTAACTGTTTACCTATTAGCGCTTTATTATTCAAATATTGAGGAAACGATAAAACAAATTGAGCTACAAAAATACACGAATAAATTACCCTCAAATTGTGCAACACTTGAAAGTTTGTCTTTACATAAACAACTTTAAATCAGAATATATATCTCCCTTATAGATGTAGGGCCATATGTATCAAAGCTTTTTGCATTTACAAACGGTGCGAATGCCCGTTTGTGAATGCAAAAAGCCAATTCAGAATGTATCAAAGGCATTCTGAATGCAATTTTAAGAAATCGCTAAAATAGCGATTCCTTAAAATTTCAACCCTGTTTAGAGAGTCGCAAATTGTGACTCTCTAAATAAGAAATCGCAAATAAGGAACCCTTATTTGCGATTTCTAAAGCACATGTATGAAGCAATTCCTTAATGCGAATTGGGCATTAAGGAATCGCTATTACCACCAAGTTGGACTTGGTGATAACCATGTGCAAATTTTAAAAATGCATTTTTAAAATTTACATGTAAAGCACACATGCCCTTTTGGCATGTGTGCACCTTACATGTGAATAAAAAATGTTTGGGGTGCAGCAGATGGGGCCTTAGGCCCCCAGCACCCTGGACTTTGCATTTCCCAAAATTGCGAATTCCAGTTAGGAATTTGCAATTCGGGACATGCAAAATATTCGCAAATATGGTCCGACAGGCCCATAGATGCGAATGGGGGTTGTATCGCAATTTGCGATTCAGTAATAGCATTTGCCATTTTTAAGAAATCGCTATTACCGAATCGCAAATATGATACATTGCATTTTGCGAATCAGAAATAGAGATTTCTTTAAAATCGCTATTTCCGAATCGCAAAAGGCATTTTTCATACATCTGGCCCATAGTTCCTTTCCAAGTAATATTGTATCTATATATTTATTACTTTATTCCTACTGTAAATAAGGAAAGAAATCACTGTCTCTAATGCACTACTCTGTCTCACCCTATACCTTTCTCAATATATCCTCTGTCTCAACTCTCTGACTCATCCCTAATCTCATTCTACTTGTATGATCTCCAAAATAACCCTTTCTAGACTCTTCCGTCCTCTATCCCTCCTGGCTCACTCCAAACCTCATTTTACTACTATGATCTCGCTAATCCTTTTCTGCAGACTCTTCCCTCCTCCCTCTCTCTCTATTTACTCATCCCAAACTTCATCACACTACTATGGTCTCCCAATTAACACTTTCTTGATTCTTCCCTCTTCTTTCCCCCCTTATTCTATTCAACCCAACTAACAGACCCACATGTCCACCACTCAAATTAACTCATTTTTCCTAATACTAATCCATCACTAATCTTCTTGGGTTCTGGAGAAGTGTGCTACTCACTGAAAAGCACTTTGATGCCTTATCAGGGGTAGGAAGTGCTATATAAATATAATTATAATTAGATCTTTCTATGGTGTGGTTTAAGTATGTTTCCAGTGTATGTTACAAAGCTGGCAGGATGAGTTAGTGACATACGTCCTCATTGTGGAACAGTGGTTATCTGAAGATCATGATTTTGAACCCTAAAAGGCTAACCCAGCTTTATTATTTTCTGAGGTGGGTAAATTGAGTGCCATTAAATTGGGGAGCCTTAAAACCCACTATGTGCAATGTTTAGAAATGGCAAAAGTCTGACACTAATTCTTACATATCAAAATACTTTATTATTAATTTAGTCCTAAGCTTTGTAGAAATAGGTATTTTACACAAGCTTTTGCTGTTGAAATGTATCATTTTTATACTATATTGTAGTAGTCCAGATATACCCAAGTGAAAACTCTGATGAGCTGTGCCAGTGGCAAGAACTTTCAGAGTCTAGACAAATGTCTGTTGAAGCATTTTTCATTGTTTCTGTTGTAGGCAGTGTTAGTGTTGATGCAGATTACATTTGACTTACATTTACATTCTGCATCTTGAAAGAAACGGGCCCCAAGGTTCTAGGACACAATAAATAGAATGCTTAGCTCTACTTAAAGTTGTGGTAGATGAAAAGGAAGTGTACAGCCATATGGATAGTCTGTGTGAAGAATTCCTCCAATTATAATCAATCAATCAATCAATATTTGTCAAGGCACGGGGGAGGGGCCTCATTTAAAGAGCCACGGCTTGAGGTTCTCCCTGAAGATAGTGAGCAATGGGCTTTGTCTGAGGTGCAGGAGAAGGGTTGTTCCAGCTCTTTGCTGCAGTGTAGATGAAAGATTGTCCTCTGGCGATAGTTTTGAGGATGCGAGGGACTTTGGCCAGGGCCATCTGGGTCGAGCGGAGGGATCTGGCAGGGGTGTGGAAGGAGATGCAGTGATTCAGGTAGGCAGGTCCTGAGTTGTGTATGGCCTTGTACGTGTGGGTGACAGCGCATTCAGTGATCCATGCATTGAGATTGCGTGCTGCTGCGTTGGCGCCATCATGTAATGTTTATGATGTCATCTATGAAAGCTGGGTGGGGGTCGGGTGGCCTGTACACCTGGGTGCCACGGATGGAGGAGTTGTGGTTGGAGTGGACCAGGAAGTGAAGGTGTTCCAGTGTTCCTCTGGGATGGCCTTGACACGTAGTGAGGACTTGTGTATGATGGCGAGTCCTCCGCCCCGGCAGGAGGACCGGTCTTTCTTTAGGATGCTGTAACTGTCAGGAATGGCGATGGCGATGTCTGGACCCAAGGTGGGGTTGGTCCAGGTCTCGGTAAGGAAGGTGATGGGTGATGTCGATCAGGCCCCAGAGTTCGGTGGTGTGTTTGTGGAGGGAGCGGATGGTCAGGAGCAGGCAGTTGATGGGGTTGTGGAGGTTGTTGGTATCTTTGTGTGCGGAGAGTACCTTTGGTTTGTTGAGGCTGGTGCTGAAGTTGCAGTTCCTGCAGGTGAAAGGTCCGTGGGTTCCCTTGGGGGAGATGGTGCAGGAGTTGTTGAGATGTCCGGTGTTGAGGCGGAGGAGGGTCTCGGAGTTGTAACAGAGGCAGTCCAGGGGGTGGTTTCGCTGCAATCCAGTGTTCCTGGCGCTGGGCATGGTCCAGGCGCGGATGGGGCTTGCCTTTGGTGTGCCAAAGGCACGCCCGGTGCACGCATCCAATGCGGCCGCCATTAAGAAAGGGAGGGGGGTTGGTGGAGCGGTCAGCTGGGAGGGCTGGAAAGGTGATTCACATGGGGAGGGTGGGCAAAAGAAAAAGGGGAGAAAGGAAAAAGGTATAGCGAAAAAAATTATAGGAAATTAAGCTAAATAATTACAGATAAAATCTGTGTGAAAGGCAATGTGATGGTTTACCTGTTGTCTAATAAAGACAACAAATATTCTGGGATCACTTTCTGTCCATGTGAGATGATAATGGTGGCAAAACCTTCTCATTTAAAGAAGAAGAAATATCTTGCCCCTTGACATTTATACATCTAGACTGCATGAAGTAAACATGGAGGAGTTTACTGCAAATCTAACTGATAACTTTAGTCATTTTTTCCATACTAGAGATATTCGTAAAAAAAAAAAAAAAAAAGGCTTTTGAGACCTTCTACTAAATGTAAGGGAAAAAGAGTCCACCAACCAATAGCAAGAGCATCTTGATCATAATCCAAGGCTGGGTGCCTGGTAATCTGGATTTCATCCTAGCAGAAGGATTGCAACTTCATGGCTGGATGTACAGTCTAATTTGCTATTACTATTATAGAAAGTGAAATTGTCACTGCATCCTTTATGACAGACCTTTCAGCCACCTTTGACACCACTGACCAACAAACCATGATTGAATATCTGGAAACAGTGGCACACTTAATAAGAAAAGCCTTCAAACAAATCCAGACTTTCATGAATGCTAATTAATTTAGCCTCAAATGAAGCTGAGTTCAAATTCCTAATTGTGGACATGGACCTCACAAAAAGTAAAATACAAACATCCTGTAAATATTTCACTCAGAGATAAATTAAATTGATGAGCTGTTGTCCTTGTCCATTTCTGTTATATCTGCGTTTAATTATCAAATCAGTATTTGAGCATTTTGGAAAGGGAAAATTAGCTCATGGACAGAAAAAGAAAAAGGTACTACTGCAAAAGGTCAAAATGTCTAACTGTAACAAAATAGACTGTGGCTAGTCCCTACGCACTGGGAGCACATCCCAGCACATCATCAACTGCAAGTACTGTAAAACTAAGTAGCTAGGACTGTTAAATATCTTCAAGCATTAGGTCCTGCACCACTGTCCTGATGACCAATCACTGATTTATGTAAGAGTCAGAGATAGTAGTCTCCAGTTTCTTGGTCGCAAACATTCACACCTGAGAGGTAGATGAGGCCAAAAGTTCTTATTTTAATACGGAAGCCCACTACCTGAACAATTATATCAGGCTTAAAAGCCATTCCCTCTCCGGTAGCTAAAGCAAGGAACCTGTTTCTTACTATTCTGAGGTTGAAGCACAAGCATTTACAACTTCACTTCCATTTTATTTCAATGGTCCTTTCACTAATTTTCCTTGGGTGTATAGTGAGTGGTGTCTTAAAAGAGTAGAATAGAATACAAATTTACATAATTAAAATTACATTTGCTTGGAATCAGCCTCAACCGACGGCTGTTTTCTTAAACATAAAATATGCACACTTGCTGCCATCATATGTGTTAAAAATGTCTTGCCAGGTGTGAAGTGCTCCCGCACAAGAGGTGAATAGGACTTTGGATATGGATAAATCCCAGAATGGACATCAGCACCTGGCAGGATTGGCTTACTGAGCTGGAGTTTCCCAAGCAGAACAAAACAACAGAGGCACAGCTTGAGGTCAAAGAACAAACAGTTCTCTCGTTCATTCTGGTTGTAAAGTATTTGCCTTAACATGAAAGGGATTTTGTGTGGGGGATATGCTGTGTTGCGGAATGTGCTATCTGCAATGTCAGCTTATAGTTTGTTTTCCTTTACTAATTAACTATACAATTGCCAATTCACTGCAGTTTGATTTAATTTTTACACTCACAGTACCATCCTATTTGTTGAAACTTAAAACCTGATTTACTAGAGTTTAGTTGAAGATTACAGGCGACGTCAGTAAAATGAACCCTAGCCTCTCAGTACATGTGTTTTAAAGGAAATTGAGGTGTCAGTTCATTCTGTAGGAGTGAGTCTAAATCAATCACCAGAACAAAGCCTAAAAGGTATATCTGCTTGGGAGGCCATGTTTTATGACTGTGCCTTCCATTACAACAAAGGCAGGTTCAGGATTTAGGGCCTGATCTATAGTTTGGTGGATGGACTGTTGTTCCTCTATCATGGCGGACCTGATCTGTCAATCAGGCTGGTGGTTATTTGTGCTCTGTATTTTGGGTTTGGTCTGATCGACCACCATCCATTATGATGCGCATGGTCTATCGGCTAAACGTCAGTCCTCCATTGTTAGTGCTCCATCGGCAGACACCACACCGACAACGGTGGTATGCCAGATGTGCATCTACCATATTTAGAGCTAAAGTGGGACTCGTTGTACCACACAAACAACTTTTCACTCACAATCTGACCCACCAACTGTAGAAACAAATCTTCATTTTATGTCAAAATGTCTTGAAGAAGGCAGCCCAGATTTCCTGAAAAGGAGTGAACTATGATGGTGGATCAGATAATAAGGGGTTGAGCCTCATGTGTTTGGAGTACTGGTCCAGGCAACACATTTGAACCAGAGAATGGAAGATCTGGGCCAGAAATGTGGCTAAGTGAATGCTGTCTCCAACACCTGTCATAGAAGAACATCTACTAATAGTAGAAAGATCTCTGGGGTAGAGTATGTTTCCACACTTCCAGGGCACAACAAAAAGCCATGGCAACTGGTGATGGGTGTCCCATGCCCTTCAATCTCATGCCTTTGAAGGAGAAGCTGTTGTCCATACTTCACACTCAATATATTTTGGGATTTGCAGGCAGATATGAGACCAATAAGTACAAAAACTAGCTCTATCACAATAACCAATTCACCCTCTCTGCAGTCTCACACCCCAGTCTCACACCCCTCTAACCCAAATCAATCCACTAATGACAACCTACTAACACAAATTGGTTATCTGATGTAGTTTACAGTTCTGTTTGTATAAATAATGTACCACTCACTCATTCAGGTGCAACATTTTCCTCAATGTAACTCATAATGAAACAGAATGAAAGAGATGTGATCTTACATTTCGTCATCAAATCACACCCTTTCTAGGGAATGACAACAACTCTCAAGCTACTCATGGCAATGTAAGGTCAACCCACTGTGATCATATGATCATATACACATAACACAAACTATCTCTCTTGACCCTGTGCAAATCCTTTAATATGAAAGATTTGTGGTAGTGCTTCAGTTCTGTTTTGCAATTACATATCACTGCGCTCTGGAAGTTTCTATTTAGTCTTTTATTTGGATGAACAAACACACTCTGACAACATTGCATGTTTTGGTGTGTAAAAAATTGCAGGGATTGCTCAT
Organism: Pleurodeles waltl; assembly: GCF_031143425.1. Lineage (NCBI taxonomy): Eukaryota > Metazoa > Chordata > Amphibia > Caudata > Salamandridae > Pleurodeles > Pleurodeles waltl. The sequence continues at coordinate 693,740,823 of NC_090436.1, read as the reverse complement.
TTTTATTCTAAAAACAAATACACACTTATTAGTTCATCTACAATCTTGTAGAAAAATACTAAAGTCACTCATAAGCATTGCAAGCTGGCCGGTGTATGCTCACCAGAATGTTCAGCTGTCAAATTGAACTATGGTACATCATACCTCTGCTAACAACAGATTATCAGTGGATGCAACACCGTTACCACCTGATAAACAGAGATTGCTGGTCTGTAGGAAAAATACGTTTGGAGAGAGTATGTGTGAAATGAGGGGTAGTACTGCACATCCACTGTGCATCTAGGTAATATACTGAACTTTATAATATAGGGTTGGTTTAGGTTTCAGGGAATCTGCTAATCTAGCTGTCTTTAAATCACACCTGCATATCAGAAATTAATAGATATTTTTTACAATATAGCACTATTATTTGTCATCAAAATCAAAAGGAATTGTTCTGAAACTACATTTTTTAAAATTTATTATACCTTCAACGGTGAAATCATACTGTGATATCTGTCCTCACTAACTACCATAACAATTCTAAGACTGTTCGGTATTACTAATACTGCTATACAAGTGTTTGAGGGACTCTCCTTCACACATTGTTGCTAAGGAATATTATGATGAACAGTAGAATAGGTGAGCCAAACAGCAACAGTTTTCAACGCTCATACACAATAGGCCAGCCCTGACCTGCGAAACTCCCCAAAATTTTGCTTCACTCTGTATCAAACGTTCTCAAAATGTGTTTTTGTAATGTGATTTAAATGTTTCTGTGGACCATTAGTTCAATCAGAAGTGTATAAATATATTGATGACCACTTCGACATTATAAACCGAAGCAAAGGGCAAATGTTCAGTATTAAATATTTGTCAAAATTGGTAGCAACTATTATAGTGGTACATTTGTATTTTTTTTATTCAAGGTAAAGCAGCAACATCTCAGTCATCTGCCTCAACTGTACTGTGCTGCCTTTTTCCATAATCAAGCACCCTCTGCTGCCAATTCGCCCCCAGAGACATCTGCAACTGGCAGCTCCATAGAAAGCAGGACACTGCTGCCTGTGAAGTCACCTGTCACTATCCGCCCTGTTGACACTCAGGTCATTTCAGTGGTCCTTAGGACGGATTGGCTATTTGGCCAGGTTAAGGACAACACCAATAAACGTAATTCCAAGTGACACAAAAAGTGATATTCTAATATGAATATCTGGACTATTCTCCTTATCCACTTGATGCCCACACATTTCCCATTTGCTCATGGATTGTTGTCTGGAAAATGGTCAATAAGAAACTGTTGGATAATTGTTCATTTCTCATACGACAATCAAGGTAACTTATTTTCAGAGAATTTACCATATTTGTTACATTATAAAAAATAAGGAATAAATATGATGTGTGTAATGCAATTTTCCTCATGACATTCATTAAAATGAACAGTGTTGTGTTATCAAACCATGCATACATCACTCTCAATTTAACATATTGGTTAATAATTTAGTCTAGACACACAATACACATTCGATCAGTACTCAAAATTTTAATTAATGCCATCTCAGGATATAATACATAATATTTAGGGGGTCATTCTGACCCTGGCGGCCGGTGACCGCCAGGGTCACCGACCACGGGAGCACCGCCAACAGGCTGGCGGTGCTCCCAAGGGCATTCTGACCGCGGCGGAAGGGTAAACCGGCGGTCTCCCGCCGGTTTACCGCTGCCCCATTGAATCCACCATGGCGGCGGAGCGCGCTCCGCCGCCATGGGGATTCAGACACCCCCTACCGCCATCCTGTTCATGGCGGGAAACCCGCCATGAACAGGATGGCGGTAGGGGGTGCCGCGGGGCCCCCGTAAGAGGGCCCCACAAAGTATTTCAGTGTCTGCTTTGCAGACACTGAAATACGTGACGGGTGCAACTGCACCCGTCGCACCCCTGCAACTACGCCGGCTCAATTCTGAGCCGGCGTCCTCATTGCAGGGGCATTTCCGCTGGGCCGGCGGGCGCTCTTTTGGAGAGCGCCCGCCGGCCCAGCGGAAATGTTTGAATGGCCGCCGAGGTCTTTTGACCGCGGTGCGGTCATTTGTCAGCAGTACCTTGGCAGACGGCCTCCGCCGTCCGCCCAGGTCTGAATGACCCCCATAGTGTTTTCCCATATTTGGGTTTTAATATAAAAAGTGACATACATTCAAAAGCCAATTAAGGGAGAAGGATAAGTCAGGAGACTGGGTCAAACTCGAGACATATTCTTCCCAAGGGAACCATTCAGATAATTTCCTATTTATTCCACTTTATTGATAGCTATGGGTGAATAGATGAAATTAGGATGTTCAAGCATGGAGTTGTTCTTCAAATATTGTAATTGTAATTGTACTTATATAGTGCCTACTACCCCTGAGGAGGCATCAAAGTGCCTTTCGGTAAGCAGCACGGTAGTCTGGAACCCAAAAGGATTAGCGATGGATTAGTATAGGGAAATGTGAGTATAGTATTAGTAATAGCATAGGGAGGTATGAGTTAATTAGAGTGGAGGACATGTGAGTCTTTCACTTGGATTGAGTAGAATAATGGAGGGATAGAGGAGACAAGAATCCAGAAGTGTTAATTGGGAGATCATAGTAGCAAGATGAGGTTTGTGATGAGTAAAGGAGAGATGGAGGATGGAAGAGTCTGTAGAAAGGAGGGAGATTTATTTATGTACTTTTATATCATTATTTTATCATTCTTTAATATTTTAATAGTGAAATGCATGTAGATAAATAGTTAAGATAATGTTTACCTATTGTGATAGTTAAAATAAAAACAGAGACTCATAAGCATCTAATCCAAAAACTTGTATTGAAACTATGCAACTATTAACAAGTGAAGCATAGAATAATATACACATGTACATATACACATATACATAATAAATACATATATATATATGTGTGTATCCATACATACATACGTAAATATATATGTTTGCCATTGTGTTTTAGCCATGTTGTACACAAGCATGGCTAAAAGTTAGCGGCATAGAGAAGAAGAGGGTGGAGTGTTATAGAGTGAAATGGCAAAGAGTGAAGTAGAGTGTTGTGGAGTCGCGTGTTTGAGTGGAGTGGCAGAGATTGTGTACTAGAATGGCATAGTGGGGAGTAACATAGAGAGGCATACACTAGAGTGGTATAGAGTGGAGCGGACTGGTGTAGAATACATTGACCTAGAGTGTTGCAGAGTATAGTGGCGTAGAATCTACTGGCATTGAATTCAGTGACATACAATGCAGCGCTGAGGAGTGGCGGAGAGAGCAGTGGCACAGAGTGCAGTGGTGCAGAGTGGAGTGGTGTAGAGTTGAGTGAGGTAGAGTGAGGTGGAGGGCACTGGCATCGAGTAGAGTCAAGTGACAGAGTGCAGTAGTGTAGAGGGCAGAGTAGAGTTGAGTGGCATAGATAGGGTGGTCCTGAGTGGTGCAGAGTGGGATAGCATAGAGTGCTAATTAGTAGACTATGGTGCCACACAGTGCAGTGACATAGACTGGAGTAGTGTAGAGTGGCATAGTGCAGAGTAGAGTACAGTTTGGTGGCATAAAGTGTAGTGTTGTAGAGTAGAGTGTCAGAGTGCAGTGGAGAAGAGTGGAATATTGTGGCATAGAGAGCAGTGGCGCTGAGTACAGTGATGTGGAGTAGAGTGCAGTGGCATAGAGTGCAGTTGTTCAGTCTGCATTGGCATAGAGTTCAGACGATAACAGTAGAGTGGCACAGAGCGCAGTGGCATAGAGTGGAGCAGAGTAACAGAGTGCAGTGGCATAGAGTAGACTGTTTCAGAGTAGAGTGAAGTGGCATACAGGAGAGTGGTGCAGGGTAGAGTGCAGTTGCGTAGAGTGGTATAGAGTATAATGGCATAAAGTGGAGTGCAGTGGTGCAGAGTAGAGTGGAGTACAGTGGATTTGTGTAGAATGCAGGGGGATAGAGTTGAGTGATACAGAGTAAAGTGTATTGGCATAGAGTACAGTGGCATAGGGTGCAGTGTTGCAGACCATTGTAGAGTACAGCGGCATAGAGTGGAGTTATGCAGAGTAGACTAGTGTGGCCTAGACTGGAGCGCTGCAGAGTGCAATGGTGAAAAGTACAGTGGTGTAGAGTAGAGTGGCAAAGAGTGCATTGGCACAGAGTAGAGTAGTATAGAGTGGAGTGGTGCAGTGCATAGTACAGTGGAGTGGTGTGAAGTAGAGTGCAGTGATATGGAGTGGTGCAAAGTAGAGTTAGCTCCCCCACCTTTTAAAGGTATTGTGTGTTATGTTTGGGCTCACTCTCTTAATCTAAATTGATTGTTACAATGGACATTGCTTCCAGGCCAGTGCTGGGATGGGACTTTATCCCCGAGCGCACACCTCACCTGTCTGGCACACCACGCCAGCGCTAATAAAGCACCCATTGAAACCCTATGGTGTGAGATGCACACCAAGAGACCAGAGGAGGGTGGGCTGGATCCCCCTCTCTTATTGATTTCTTCTAGGACTCTAAGGTACTGTTGTGTTTGTTTGATACCTTAGTTACACTATTACTTTTATCCCACAATGGTGAAGTGCAAGGCCCCCAATGTAGCAAAGTCTTGTTCAATTTCTTCTACCTTAGATGGTTATATTAGAAGGGCAGTTGGTGCTCTAAGTAAGGAGATTGAACATGCTGTGTGTAGGCTATCTGCTACCATCGCAATAGCCTCTGAGTCAACAATGTCTATTGAGACACTGCCCCAGTCTAGAACTGGTTCCGTACCTACACCTGCCATTGATATACTTCCAGGGCCAGCTTTTCAATCTCCACATACAACACCTCCTGTTTACTTTCTCAACCACTATAAACATATTAACCATAATAATAGCCTGCTCCCTCTGTCACCTCACAATAGTACACCGCAGGCCAAATGCAAAAGACGCCAAGGGGGCAAGGAATTATACCCTACCTCAGACTATCCAACCAATACTACCAAACTGACTGGTCCAGAGCCTTCTACAGTACTCTCTGCTAGGGATTTATTTCAGGGAAAGCTTTTTGACAGTGTAAAGGGTTTGTTTCAAAGTTTACTTTCACCCATTACTAAACAATTGGGAGAGATTATGTAGCATAAAGACCAAGAGTCAGATATATAATTTTCTCAAATAGCGATTACCTAATTGCGATTATCTGCAAATTGCAATTACATAATCACTATTTGAATGTATGAAACTCCAGGAGTTTCATTTAGCGATTCCCAAGGGTTCAGAAATCGACATACCTCGTTAATATTCATGAGATAGGTCGCAATTTGTGACTCATTGTGAATGGCGATAATCACAGGGATGGTGGCCTGCTGGGCTCAGCAGACCACCATGTCTGGGATTACTTTTAAATTAACACATTTTTTAAATGCAGCCTGTTATCCATGAAGGAAGATGGGATGTGTTTCAAAAAGGAAAAAGAAAAGTTTTCTTTAAATTTTTTAAGAGCGGGCGGCCTGCTCCTAAAAATTTATTTCACATGTTTTCCCCTTCCTGTTTGTGAATGGTTACCGCCTACTGGAAGTAGGTGGTAAAATACGAATGTTTCCCGACCGCATTTGAGGCACAAAACATTCACATATAACACTGTGATTCGGTATTAGGAAGGGATGCCCTTGACACGCCCCTTCCTAATACTGAATCGGTAAGTAGGTGGAATTCAAATTTGCGATTCGGTAACATGAATCGCAAACTGAAATTCATACATACCGAAATGCGTTTTTGTGATTGCAAAGGCCCGTTGGGCTGTTTGCAATCGCAAGAATGCATGACACATCTGGCCCCAAGTTCACAGGTAGGTTCGGTAGTGACGGAGTTCAGCTTATACATACAATGGTTCCTCGTCCAGTTGTGACATGCCTTTAAGTAATCCAAACCCTTTCCTTATCTGTGCCATAGACAGTCATTTAGGTAGTTGCCCTTCCGCATTGCACCATTTTTGTCAAAATCAATTAGCCCTTAAATCACACAATGGGATCTCTGGCTCCTGCGGAGGAGTTGACCTGGACTAATCAGTCCCAGCCGATTGGCAGTAGTAGTGGGGGTAGGAAGCCTGGTGCTCTGCGTCCATTTGGACCCCCTCTGCAAAGATAACGTGTGTGACCAGGCCATGGGGCCTCTATATTCCAATCAAATGCACACAGTGGCCCCTATTAATCATCTTCTGTCACACGAGCACACCAATTTAGGTTTTCCCAACCCACCAGTTTTATTCTTAAAACCAAAACAACTAGGTTTTGCAGGAATTTACCTTCTCACTACATGGAATGTTTTTAGGCCCCAAAGTAAGCTGAGTTTCCTGGCACTGGCACTACAGTCTAGAATGTAGTTTGTCTCCTGGAAACCTGGCATGTGGACTGTAAGGAAATGGCTCCCTGTTGCAATTACCCCCCACTTTTTGCCTGATACTGATGCTGACTTGACTGAGAAGTGTGCTGGGACCCTGCTAACCAGGCCCCAGCACCAGTGTTCTTTCACCTAAAATGTACCATTGTCTCCACAATTGGCACAACCCTAGCACCCAGGTAAGTCCCTTGTAACTGGTACCCCTGGTACCAAGGGCCCTGATGCCAGGGAAGGTATCTAAGGGCTGCAGCATGTCTTATGCCACCCTAGGGACCCCTCACTCAGCACAGACACACTGCTTGCCAGCTTGTGTGTGCTGGTAGGGAGAAAATGACTAAGTCGACATACCACTCCCCTCAGGGTGCCATGCCAACCTCACACTGCCTGTGGCATAGGTAAGTCACCCCTCTAGCAGGCCTTACAGCCCTAAGGCAGGGTGCACTATACCACAGGTGAGGGCAAAGGTGCATGAGCACTATGCCCCTACAGTGTCTAAGCAAAACCTTAGAAATTGTAAGTGCAGGGTAGCCATAAGAGTATATGGTCTGGGAGTCTGTCAAAAACGAACTCCACAGCTCCATAATGGCTACACTGAATACTAGGAAGTTTGGTATCAAACTTCTCAGAATAATAAACCCACACTGATGCCAGTGCTGGATTTATTTAAAAATGCACACAGAGGGCATCTTAGAGATGCCCCCTGTATTTTACCCAATTGCTCAGTGCAGGACTGATTGGTCTGTGTCAGCCTTCTGCTGAGAGACAAGTTTCTGACCCCATGTGGTGAGGGCCTTTGTGCTCTCTGAGGACAGAAACAAAAGCCTGCTCTGGGTGGAGTTGCTTCACACATCCCCCTGCAGGAACTGTAACACCTAGCAGTGAGCCTCAAAGGCCCAGGCCTCGTGTTACAATGCCCCAGGGCACTCCAGCTAGTGGAGATGTCTGCCCCCTGGACACAGCCCCCACTTTTGGCGGCAAGTCCAAGGGAGATAATGAGAAAAACAAGGAGGAGTCACCCACCAGTCAGGACAGCCCCTAAGGTGTCCTGAGCTAAGGTGACCCCTGCCTTTAGAAATCCTCCATCTTGATTTTGGAGGATACCCCCAATAGGAATAGGGATGTGCCCCCCCTCCCCCTCAGGGAGGAGGCACAAAGAGGGTGTAGCCACCCTCAAGGACAGTAGCCATTGGCTTCTGCCCTCCCAGACCTAAACACACCCCTAAATGCAGTATTTAGGGGCCCCCAGAACCTAGGAAATCAGATTCCTGCAACCTAAGACGAAGAAGGACTGCTGACCTGAAGCCCTGCAGAGAAGACGGAGACACCAACTGCTTTGGCCCCAGCCCTACCGGCCTGTCTCCCCACTTCAAGGGAAACTGCAACAGCGACGCGCTCCCCAGGGTCCAGCGACCTCTGAAGCCTAAGAGGACTACCCTGCATCTAAAAGGACCAAGAATTCCCGAGGACAGCGGCCCTCTTCCAAAGAAACCAAAACTTGCAACAAAGAAACAACTTTAAAAGGACTCCACGTTTCCCGCCGGAAGCGTGAGACTTTCCACTCTGCACCCGACGCACCCGGCTCGACCTGCGGAGAAACAACACTACAGGGAGGACTCCCCGGCGACTGCGACCCTGTGAGTAGCCAGAGTTGGGCCCCCTGACCCCCCCCAGCGACGCCTGCAGAGGGAATCCAGAGGCTCCCCCTGACTGCGACTGCCTGCTTCCAAGAACCCGACACCTGGTTAAGACACTGCACCCGCAGCCCCCAGGACCTGAAGGATCCAATCTTCAGTGCAGGAGCGACCCCCAGGTGGCCCTCTCCCTTGCCCAGGTGGTGGCTACCCCGAGGAGCCTTCCCCTTGCCTGCCTGCTTCGCTGAAGATACCCCTGGGTCTCCCATTGAAATCTACTGCAAACCCGACGCCTGTTTGCACTCTGCACCCGGCCGCCCCTTTGCCGCTGAGGGTGTACTTTTTGTGCTGACTTGTGTCCCCCCCAGTGCCCTACAAAACCCCCCTAGTCTGCCCTCCGAAGTCACGGGTACTTACCTGCTGGCAAACTAGAACTGGGGCACCCTTTTCTCCATTGAAGCCTATGCGTTTTGGGCACCACTTTGACCTCTGCACCTGACCGGCCCTGAGCTGCTGGTGTGGTAACCTTGGGGTTGCCCTGAACCCCCAACGGTGGGCTACCTTGGACCAAACTTTGAACCCTGTAGGTGGTTTACTTACCTGCAAAACTAACAAATACTTACCTCCCCCAGGAACTGTTGAAATTTGCAGTGTCTAGTTTTAAAATAGCTTATTGCCATTTTTGCCAAAACTGTACATGCTATTTTGCTGATTCAAAGTTCCTATGATACCTAAGTGAAGTACCTTTCATTTGAAGTATTGATTGTAAATCTTGAACATGTGGTTCTTAAAATAAACTAAGAAAATATATTTTTCTATATAAAAACCTATTGGCCTGGAATTGTCTTTGAGTGTGTGTTCCTCATTTATTGCCTGTGTGTGTACAACAAATGCTTAACACTACCCTCTGATAAGCCTTCTGCTCGACCACACTACCACAAAATAGAGCATTCGAATTATCTCTTTTTGCCACTATCTTACCTCTAAGGGGAACCCTTGGACTCTGTGCATGCTATTTCTTACTTTGAAATAGTACATACAGAGCCAACTTCCTACATGGACCCAATCCATATAAATGGGTTTTCTTCCCATTTCTCAGCAGCTATGCCGTCCCTTTTCTGGCTGGGCCAAAGGTGGCCTACAGGTTGTAATAATGAACTTGTTACATGTTACCATCAGAACGTTTGTTTCTATTTCACCTCACTTCCAATTTTTATGGTTATCATTCAGGGGAGTATCTGACCTGGTGGTGGTTAATTACTATAACAACGTGTTTGATTCTTCCTATAGCAGTGATGCCGGAGGCCCTTGACATTGGTCTGGAAGCGTTCTTGTGCCCGATTCATTCTAAAAACTTTAGTTTTTGGGCTGATGATTCCAATATACAAAAATGCCCTCTCCAGCTAGACTGGTGTGCAGTCTAACTGATGTTGCAGGTGTCAGTATCTCACACTGTCATCACAATGGTTATGGGAAATCACTGAGCTTCATTTTTAAGTATGACCTTGTATCATTGGAGAGTAGCAACACAGAGAGTAATAATGACACTCATGCCACCATTGACCACGTTTTGGTGTCTTCTACTGCTAGTGACTCTGCTCGTAATTTAAGAATCATTCCTACTGCTGTGGGTGATTCCAGCCCACTAGTGGTTTTGATATCTCTCCAGGCAGAAGGTTTACAAGAAATCTTGTGTCTCATTAATGTCATTCCAGGATGGCCTAACGATACCTTCATTAAATGGGCAGTGGTTGACCCTCATTGAGTGCTGCAGAAATGATCTTCTATGAGCTCACTCAAGTTCAATTACTCATGAAGGCAGACCATGACAGGTTGTTGCATGCCTTTGGAAATATCCCCAGGTCCCTTAATGCACTACTCACATGCCCTAGACCAAGTACCACAAAGAGACATGGCTTGTGCAATCATTGGTGCATTTAGACATCTAAACTTTTACGGATCACCTTGCACAGCTCCCCCAGAGATCTTTTAGTCATTAAGGAACTAAGGAAGAACTATAATCTGGCACTTGCTTCTAGGACAAAGGTGCTCAGAGTGGAAGCCTGGTCAAACTTGGCCCAGGCAGCTGAGAGGAAAGATGTCTCCCTGCTTTCAACAACAATTAACCCTTCTTTTTAAAAACATGACAGTCCCTGATTTCACCTCATTTATCTTCCAACAAGCTTGGGTTAACCATTTTTCTGGTATTATTGATTCCCTAAAAGATAATGCCTCTATGGTAGTGGGAGCAGATGTGAATCGTTTAGGCAGTAGTGCTTTGGATGTTACTTTGGGTAAGGCCCTTTTTGCCCTAGAGCACAGTGCAGAGGACAAGGCACCCAGCCTGATGGAGCCCCAGTTGATGTCTTTAGAATAATGGGAAAACCCATCTTGAGCCAAATGATTAATGCGGCTGCTGAGTGCGCAAATCGTTCAAGCTGGGCCGATTCAACAACTGCCTACGTGCAAGCAGGGGGACAAATCTGACCCAAACTGTTATCACCCCATCTCCCTCCTGGATTCCTCAACCAAACTATGGGTAGGGTTCTCCCAGAGAGATTAGAGGAGTAGGCAGATGACAATTCCATCCTATCGGAGGTCAAGTATGGATTCGGGAAGGGGCTGGGTACAGTGGAGCAGTGTATGAACCTTGAACTGCTCACTGGAAAATATACAAAATAGAAAATGATCGATCAAAAATAAGCCAAGTATGTGAAGGAGTTTTTAGGTTCCACTACAAGGTTGGCAGGCGTCCAGTTAAGGAAATGATTGCCATATACAAGGTGAGAGCATTGTTGACTGCTGCATTTGGTGGAGGTCGTTGGGGCTATACATTCAGCACCCCCCTTCAGGTTGAGGGGAACACTTTCCTCAGGCATTTGCTGTGCATCCCAACTTTCCTACCATCCTTTGTTGTTCATAAGGAGGCCAGGCAAACTTACCTGGATGATTTACTCCCGCTGAAGCCTTTATTAATTTGGCATCCCATCTGGGCAAAAGCTGAAAGAGGTTTTACTAAATAAATCATTCTTGATTGTCCAGCATTAGACCATACTTTTAAAATCCCCTGGCTCTACTACATAAATGATATTTAGAAACTGATGTTTAACCTGTCCATTTCACACGACCTACATATTAGGCTAGTTATTGACAAGAGTTAACGTATGGCCTCATTCTTAAACAGTAGATGTGGGAAAACAGCCTTATAGGAATCAAGGAAAACCATGGTTGTTTCCTACATTTCAAATAGCCCCCAGGAGGGCTACCTTCATACCTGTCTTGGGTAACCAATATCCAGCATTGTTTGTGTTAACTAGGCTATGATTGGGCATAGTACATATTTTAGTTGCTTTCCCTGTAATGAGACAATGGCCGACGGATACTACCCCTTTCCAAACAAGGCGCACAGCACTTTATTTAATTTGGCATTTGGCAGCTTTTATGATGGTCTAAGGAAATATTATTTAAAACCGATCTTCCATGCACAGATTATTAGGGATCACAATGCTGCTTTACAATATCTTTTTGCCTTGGGGAACCCCAATATATGCTTTAGTATTGCACTTTACATATGGGACGCAATCCAACTTAGGAGAAGTATATTGCTTTTATCATTAGTAAGAGGGTGTGGTCGGGGACTTTTTAAATCACACTGTTTTAACTTTGTATATTGTATATTGATTTTATATGTTTTATGATTTATTGTACGTTGTTTTTTTGTACTTTTATAGCCACCATGATTGTGCTGAAGAAAAATGTTGAATTGAATTGAACTCTTTTATTGCAAAACTCCAGACCTCTCATTACCAATACTAGGCCCTCTCCATTTCACCCACTCCAGCACTTCACCACTAGCCAAGTCCATTTTTAACTCCACCAGATCATACTAGTCATCTATAATCTCTTTCACCAGCAAAATGTCTTTCTTCCGTTTGGCCTCAGCCTCAAAGTATAAAATCACAAAAATAAAAGAGCTGCCTAGAATACTTTCAAAACTATTATTCAATCTGACCTCATCAACACTGTTAAAAACCTCAAGGCCACCACTTATTACAATGACATCATCCAGTCAGCCATCATCTAAGAGAATTTCTCTTTATTCTCTGAAGCCTGGGGAAAATTATCAACACCTCCTTCTTCCAAGGGACCTTCCCTGATGCACTCAAATTAAAAGTACTCAAGTATCTACAGTACTAAAAAAAAAAAACTTCCGGAGAGCTACAGACCAATCTCCAACCTCGTCTGACTGAGGAAGACCCCTGTAAAATGTATCTCCTTACCACCCACCGAACTCATCAACAAAGAAAAGCTACTAGCACCCCTTTAATCTGGCTTTAGAGTTGAGCACCGAATTGTAACACCCTCTGTAAAACTCCTGGATGATATCCAAATTCTTCTGGATGAAGGTGATTTCTGTCTGCTTGTTTTACTTGACCGTAACAGCATTTGTTGACCCAGTCACTACAGACTGCTTAACCTTCTCGAACATCACTTTGGATTCAATTGCATAGTCCTTAAATGCTTTGCACCCTTCCTATCTACGCGAATGCAGATTGTAACAAGCATTGGCAAAGCCAATAGGTCTCACCTATGCTAGGTGTATTGGCTATGTCAATGTTTTTATGTTGTATGGTATGGCTCATTACTGTATGGCATTGTATGCCTTGTTATTGAATAGGAGAGTATGTTATTGCTTGCCATTGCATAGTATGGTATGGCCTGGTATTGTATAGTATGATATGCCATTGTATTATACAGTATGATTGTCATTGTCTCGCATTGAATGGTATGGTATGCTTCAAAGGAATGGCTGAATTAAAACGGTCTGTATGTTTACAATTGGGTGAATAGAAACAATTATTATCTAATACTTTAGCATCAGCATGCGTTAGGAAACATAAAAATCAGTGTTATGGTGGCATAATACTGACATCTTGAGCAGAGATCTGAGGGATCGAGGGGGCATAAATCACTATACAAATACCCAGGCACTGTGAACATCTTCCAAGCAAGAGGGGAAGGGTCAATTGTTTCTCCACTGCACCCTTATGTATACAGTGCAGTTTTGTTGAAAATACAATTTGTGAACTCTCTATAAAATTGCACATATAAAAATTGTCACTGTGATATTTCGCACATTCTTCAACATTCTTTCTTGACCTGCATTTTCTCTCCGTACAGTTGTACCTAAAGGTTTCCCTCTTTCTTCCAGAAAGCACTGGGTGAACACTTAAGAGAAACCATTTGCACTTGCAATTTTGGCAAAGAGCTGTTTCCATAGAGAAGCTATGCCTAGTATTATTTGTAGTCCATTTGAACCAGCAGTAGACCAATGTCCTTCCTTCCTGAAGCTTAAAACACGTTGCATGACACAGCTCACACCTATGTTCTTTTGTGCCCCAGCAAACTATAGCTTGAAACAAGAGCAGCAAAAAAAACATGATTCTAATAAAGGTAACAAGGGGAAGTGAACTGTGAAGCACACACAGCTGATTACCTGCAGTTCTTTGGTGTGTGTGAGATCTGAGTGGCAGAGTTAACAATGACAATCATCTGGAATCTAGGATCAGAGCTCAGGATGCAGAGATAAACGTAGAAACGTAGATGGACGCAGAAAAGCAGAACACAAGTGTTAAAGAAGAAACAGACAGGGGCAGAGGTGTGAAAGGGAAAAGAAGCTACACGGATAGGGGAGACTGCCTGAAAGCACAAATACTCACATGGAATGCTTGAAGACAAATTAAAAAAAATGCTCCAAAAATGGGAGCAGTGGAAGGAGACAAGTACTTGATTTGGACTCTAGAAGAGGGCAAAACACAAGAAGAGGACATGATGCCCACATGCCATGTCGAATGGAAATGAAGCAAATGAGAAAGATGCTGAGGCTTACAAATGGTAAGTTATGGGGAGGTTCTAAGCCCAAGAGTGAAATCAACATGTCCTCTCATTCTCTTAGACCTTAGCTCTGCTTTTAAAACATAATCTCATCCGATCCTACTGCAAAGACTGGCAGATATTGGCATTATGGACTCTACCCTTGCCTGGTTTTCATAATTTCTGCAGGACCGTTCCTTTCAGGTCTTTTCTAACCCACATTAGTCATCAAAATGTTCTCTCCCATGTGGTGTACCGCAGGGCTCTTCATTGAGCCTTAAGCTTTTTAACATCTATGTTAAACCCCTGGCTGCTCTAGTTGTGAGCTACAGTCCTTCACTCTTTATGTATGCTGATGATCCTTAAATTATCATAACACTCAATGCTGAGAATGGGGTTAGCAGGATGAATTTTCACCTTTGCCTCATGCAAGATTCAAGATGTATGAAACTCAATTTTCTTAGGTTGAATGGTGATATGACTGAGGAGTTGATGGTGGGTCATCTACCCTAATTTTAGGGTCCTCATTGGTGGCCGGTGATCTTGGGCCTCTCCCCAATCCTTGTAATGCCTTCAATAGCTTGAGCTTGTAGCTGGAACATAGCCTCCTCATGGGTGCTATAATCTCCAAATCTTCAGCACACTGCTTTTGGCTACTAAAAAGTATTAAATAATATCTTGGGTTCCTTCTCATTTCTGAACAGAAAACAGTGGCCCAGATCTTGATTATATCTAAGTTAGAATATGGCAATGTGATGTGCATAGGCATCCCAAAAAGCGAGTTTAAGAGACTTCCGAAAGTGCAAAATTCGGGGCATGGTTACTTTGCCATGTTACACAGCATCATTCTGTCACCACCCACCATCAGTCTCTTCACTGGCTGACAGTACAGAAGCGTATTCATTTCAAACCATTATGCTTTATGCATTGAGCCTTGCATGGTGGTGGCCCATCTTATATCAGAGCACTGGTGCAGTGGTATTTTCCTAAGCGATGCCTCCACTCTGGTAATCAGCTCCTTACTGTTATACCTTGTTCTAAACGTGCTAGACAGGGAGATGGATATTTTGCAGTTCTTGGTTCTATGCTGTGGAAATCTCTCCCTGTTAGAATTCAATCTTACACTTCTCTTCTGGACTTCCTTAGACTGCTGAATGCCTGGCATTTTAAAGCTCCTGTTGGCCTTCCTTCCATTGTAGAGTTGAAAAACTCTTGTTGAGTAGCCATGCGCTTTAGAAATTTATTGATTGATTGAAAAGGCTGCACATGCTCTGTTTAGCCGAGACCTAAAAAACAACAATTGCATCTCCGAACCTGCATTTATCAATTGTGGAGTGCCTCAATAATCTATATTATGTTATGTGTATTTGTAAAGTGCATTATCACTCACAAGGGTATAGTGGTGCTGAGTAGGTGTGTGTGTCTAGCCCTACCTGTGATAGGTTGGTTAATTAAAAAGCTAGGTCTTTAGCTTCGTGTGGATTTCAAGAAGAAAGGAGGGAGCTCTGATGTGAAGCGAGAGGCCATTCCACTCTTTTGAAGTGATGTATGATACATGATCAATGTTTAACAACTTTCAATGTTGAGGTTAGGGATTAGATTTTAGACACTGTTCAGTTGAGGACATTAGCTACTATACGTTTGTTATGGCTGAAGACAGATATTATGTTATAAGAAAGTGAACTATTAGTTTGGGTGTGTGGTAGTCCACGATAAGATATAAAGTCACCAAATTGTTTGGTCCAGCATACTGTTTCAATAATTTAAACATGAGCTCCACCCCTGGTACCTCCTGCACAGAGTAGGTAATCTTAACTTAGAGAAAATGTTAACCATTTCAAAGTACCAAAACAGTTAAAAAGGCCAAAACACAATACTAAAACATCCACACTCCAATTCATAGCAATAAACAAATATTTATTAAATACCATGTATCCATACCAAAATACATTCTTTAAGGGAAACCAGCGATATGACTTTTTGAAGATTTAAGTGAAAAAGCACCAAGAAAAAGTAAAGCATAAAGAGAAAGTACTGTTCACGCATGGCCAGGATGTAGGCACAGAAGGCTGTATCTAACCAGTTCCCCTCAAAGTTGGATAGGTGTTGATCAAGGTCTTACTGAAGCTGAAGGTTTGGTTGAGTAAAGTTCCAAGAGTAAAATGTCAAATTTATTAACCAGGGAAGTCCTCTCTTTGTCTGGATAATTTTGGTGTATTTTCCTGTTCAAGATATCACTCTAAGTCTTAGGGGGTGATTCTGACCTCGGCGGTAAAAGGCCCTTACCGCCGGTCCGAAATCTGCCATTCTACCGCCGCGGCCGCGGTAAACCGCCACGGTCATTCTGACCACCAACTGTGAAACCGCCAAAAACCCGACATCCACGGAAGGCCGCCTCATCAGCGGGCAGCGATAAACTGGAGAGGACCAAACCTCCACCGCCACGCCAACACAAACACGCCCATGCCATTCTGACCCACGAATCCACGTGGCGGTCTTTCAACCGCAGTATTCCATTGGCGGTACACACCGCCACGCTCAAAATACACACACAGCTCCAAAACACAGCCACATTGGACAATTTGAAATACATACACCTGATACACATACACACAACACTCCCACACACCCAATTAACTATAAAACACACACCCACTTCACCCGCAAACCCCTACAACCACAAATATCTGAGAGAAGGCGCAATACACTGAGAGAGAGCACAGGGAACGCAAAGCACAACACACACAGGAACACAACATCATCACCCACACCACATCTACGCACACACCACCACAAACACCACCCCACACCTCATCCACACCACCCCATGGCACCCCAAAGACACCCCAGGTTCTCGGACCAAGAACTCAGGGTCATGGTGGAGGAAATTATAAGGGTAGAGCCCCAGCTCTTTGGCACACAGGTGCAGCACACCACTATAGCAAGGAAGGCTGAGCTATGGCAAAGGATCGTAGACAGGGTCAACGCTGTGGGACAGCATCCCAGAAATCGGGAAGATATCCGAAAGCGATGGAACGACCTACGGGGGAAGGTGCGCTCGATGGTGTCGCAACACAACATCGCTGTGCAGAAGACTGGCGGCGGACCCCCACCCACTCCACCCCAATTCACAGCATGGGAGCAAGAGGTAGTAAACATCCTGCATCCTGATGGCCTCGCTGGAGTACACGGAGGAATGGACTCTGGTAAGTCGAATCTCAACTACTTCACCCCCCCCAACCACCAGCATGCCAACCCACACCCCCACCCTCACCCCCAATCTCAACCCCCCAGCACACATCCTCCCTGCCAATGTCTCACCAGCACAACCCACCCTAAACAACACCAACCCCTGAATGCCAACACAAACCATAGACAGCCATCACCAAAGCATGACCATTGCACATACCCATACACCACCCCCCCAACCACCCTCACAACACCTCCCACAAGGGAATGCCAGCACTGGGGGACAAGGGCACTCAAAATGCACGCCATGGCACACACAAAAACAATAACCACACTATTTTACCCCTGCAGGGCCCGAACGCCAACACACCGCCACGGAGGGTCCAGATTTGTCCATCCCACCCCCAGAACAGGACCCCAGTGAGGACAGCAGCTCTGTCGACCTAGAACCTGATGACCAGCCCGGACCATCGGGGACCTCTGGACAGTCGGTTCCCCACACACAGACACAGGCCACAGCAGACCCAACCCCCTCTGGGAACACCAGCACAGCTCCCACCCAGCGGGCCCATGCCTCTGTCTCCAGGACGCGTCAATCAGCGGTGTGTCCGCCAATACAGGGCACCCAGGCTGACCCAACACCCCAACAACAACAGGGACCTGGGGGCAGTGGTAGTGGGCACACCGTCCAGGGGACAGAGGCCCGGGGAAACAGGGCAACTGGGAGGGCTGCTGTGCGACGGGGGGGGGAGGACAGGCCCAGGGAACCCACTCTCCAAGAGGCCCTCACCACCATCATGGGAGCATACCATCACTCCCAGGAGACGATGGCGACGGTACTGGCCAGGTTCACCGAGATCCAGGCACAGCAGGAGGAACGCTACATGGGGTTCAGCAATGAACTCAGGAACATCGGTACCGCTATGGGGACCATAGTCCAGGCCCTCAACCGGATAGAAACCACATTGCGGGACCATGTGGCACCACAAAGGGCCCCTGTCACTAGCCAGGACCAGGAACAGCCTACCACCTCCGCCGGCGCTAGTGGACAGGAGGCCCCACCACAACGACAGGCCACCAGAACCCCACCTCCTGCTGAAGAACAACCACCCCACAAGAGGAACCTGAGATCTCACAGGAAGACAGAGTAGGATGCCAAGACACCCGCCAGCATAAGATACCCCCTGATGTCATCCCACTGTCCCACATTGTCACCCTGTCCAACCTTGAACTGCCCCTGCTCCATCCTTCCACAGGCATATGGACAATGCACCTGTGAAACTGAGAACTGGACTCTGCCATGGACATAACTCCACCCTCACCCATCACCATTTTAATATCATGTACCAATATCTAGCACTAAAAATAAATCACTCATTGCACTGAAATCATTCAGGAGTCAGCCTGTATTATTTACAAATGTATAACACATTACTGATCAATAATGTTCAGTTAATTTTGTGATGACAACATACCGATGTCAATAAGCATTAGTCCATGGGCTAACCAAGCAGAAGTCACGCAGTGTGTCATACAGCACTGAAAAGGGAAGGGAAAATCAAACATCAGTTTAAAAGAACTGGGGGGAAATACACAAAGTAAAGATGCAGGAGGCTTTCAGGAAATGTTAAATGGCGTGGGTGATTCTTACCTGTGTGCTACTGAAAATACTGTTGGATAACTGTGTCCCTGTTGTCTGTGTCGTCCCCGTCGTCTTCCTCCACTTCACACTCCACAGGCTCCACAGCTGCTACAACACCACCATCTGGACCATCCTCCTGCAGGAAAGGCACCTGACGTCGCAATGCCAGATTGTGAAGCATACAGCAGGCCACGATGATCTGGCACACCTTCTTTGGTGAGTACATCAGGGATCCACCTGTCATATGCAGGCACCTAAACCTGGCCTTCAGGAGCCCAAAGGTTCTTTCTATGATCCTCCTAGTTCGCCCATGGGCCTCATTGTACCGTTCCTCTGCCCTGGTTCGGGGATTCCTCACTGGGGTCAATAGCCAAGGCAGGTTGGGGTAACCAGAGTCACCTATTAGCCACACACGTTGTCTCTGTAGCTGTTCCATCACATAAGGGATGCTGCTATTACGCATAACATACGCGTCATGCACTGACCCAGGGAACTTGGCATTTACATGGGAGATGTACTGGTCTGCCAAACAGACCACCTGCACATTCATAGAATGGTAATTTTTCCTGTTTCTGTACACCTGCTCATCGTCTTTTGGGGGGACTAAAGCCACATGGGTCCCATCAATGGCACCAATGATGTTGGGGATATGTCCAAGGGCATAGAAATCACCCTTCACAGTGGCCAAATCATCCTCCTCAGGGAATACAATGTAGCTCCGCATGTGTTTCAGCAGGGCAGACAACACTCTTGACAAAACCTTAGAAAACATAAGCTGAGACATCCCAGATGACATGGCCACTGTTGTTTGGAATGATCCACTTGCAAGGAAATGGAGTACTGACAGAACCTGCACCAAAGGGGGAATCCCTGTGGGTTGGCGGATGGGGGACATCAGGGCTGGCTCCAGCTGGGCACACAGTCCATGTATAGTGGCTCGGTCAAGTCGGTATCGTAGTATAATATGGCGTTCTTCCATTGTCGACAGGTCCACCAGCGGTTGGTACACGCGAGGATTCATCCTTCTCCTCGCAAGTCCCAGCGGACGGTGCCTAGGAAGGACAACATGGAGTATGGAGTCAAGCAAATCACAGGTACGTTCACCACAGCTTGCATAGCACACGGTTATCTATGTATTGAAAGGCGTGTATGTGTGGCAATGCAAGGCCTAGGCCTGTGTGACGCAGTTGAAATTAAGCCATGTGGGCCCTTGAAATGGCGGCTGCCTGACCTGTGAAGTGGGACAATGGGATGTGAGGTCAATGCGCTGGCGTGGCACACCGTGGCGGTAGGCAGTCGAAGACCGCTGTACGAAGCCGCATTGGTTAACATTGAACCCTATGGGTTTCAGGAGCCAATGAAGATGTGCGCCAGCGGTCGCGGTACGCACCGCCGCGGGCGTGACCGCCATTTTCTACATGATTAATCACTCGAGACCTGATCTTCCACAGGAGAGGACCTATACTGCAAGTGCTGCTGTGACCTCGGTCTGGAAGTGACAATGGCTGCTTGCGACTGGGGAAAGGGCCCCTGCCTTCACGTCTGAAGAGTTGGAGAAACTTGTGGATGGGGTCCTCCCCCAGTAGGCGTTACTCTACGGTCCTCCAGACCAACAGGTAAGTACACTGGGTGCACATTGAATGGGCTATGCCTGTGTGGAGTGGGGTGGATGTAAGTTGGTGGTGTGGGGAGCGAATGAGGAGTGCAACGCACGACAGATGAGAGCATGTGCCACATGGCAAAGTTGGGGAGGGGGGGCATTCACATCTAACATGCAGAAAAATGATGGAATTTCATTTCCCACCCTGTACATGTCAACTAGGTCAGCGCCCATCAGAAAGTCGACATTTGGCGTGCCATCGCCAAGGAAGTCCGGGCCCTGGGGGTCCACATCAGACGGGGCACCCACTGCCGCAAGAGGTGGGAGGACATCCGCCGCAGAACCAGGAAGACCGCCGAGTCACTGCTGGGGATGGCCTCCCAACCTAGGAGGGGTGCCAGTCGTACCCTGACCCCCCTGATGTCCCGGATCCTGGCGGTGGCCTACCCTGATTTGGATGGGCGCTTGAGGACATCACAGCAGACACAAGGGGGTGAGTATCAGCACATTCTGCTATCTTTATGCGCAGTGGAGGCGTCTGGGTGGGGGAGGAGGGTTGTGGGTGACATTAGGCCAGGGCGCTTTCTGTAGTGTAGCCCTCTCCTTTAGGCATGACCCTGTGCCCCCGCCCCCCACCTCTGTAGGGTGCCAAGTACAGCTATCCATGGTCCAGCATCATCCATGTGCATGTTTGTTGTCCCTAGACCTGTTGGCCTAGTCAGAAGTACTGAGTAGTGTACCCCGATTGCGCGGCTTAGTGCATGAGGCTCCTGTGTCTGTCCTCTCCGCCAACGGTGTTGACAATGCATGCACTCAACCTGTTTTTATTTCTCCCCCCACCCTTTTTCTTTATCTTCTTGTGCATGTGTGTATTAGCATCATCAGGCGGAGGAGATTTGGCATTGGAGCACGAGGGAGCTGCAAGTCACAAGGCCCCGGTGGGCCTTGGTACAGACACCGAGGGCACCAGTGATCCGGAGGGCGAGGGGAGCACCACAACGGGGACCGGTGGTGACACCAGCGACACCGACACGTCCTCGGATGGGAGCTCCCTAGCGGTGGCGGCAACATCCGGGTCCCCCGCCTCTACAGGTACAGCCGCCACCCAGCGTACCAGCCCCGCCCTCCCAGCAGCCCCTCAGCCTACGCTCCGTACCCGCTCGCCCAAGAAGGCGGGCATCTCCTTCGCCCCAGGCACCTCAGGCCCTGCCCCTGTCACCCCTGCTGCCCTCATTGAGGAGGTCATTGACCTCCTTCAGACCATCATTGTTGGGCAGACTACCTTTTTGAATGCCATCCAGGGGGTAGAAAGGGAGGTGCATCGGAGCAATGCCTACCTGGAGGGCATTCATTCGGGTCAGGCTGCCCATTAACGATCGTTCAATGCTCTGGCCTCAGCACTGACGGCAGCCATTGTCCCTGTTTCCAGCCTCCCTCTTCTAACTGCCTCCACCCTGTCTCTGTCTCCTGTTCCTCTGCCTATCCCATCCACACCATCAGACCAGCCTGCACACACGTCAACACCCAAGGTCAGCTCATCCAGACACAAGCACCACAGATCCCACAAACACTCACCCAAGCAACACCCAGATGCAGACATGCCAACAGTCACTACCACCTCTGTGTCCCCCTCCTCCTCATCTCCCTCCTCCCTCCCTGTGACGTCTACACTCACACCTGCATGCACACCACCATCAGCCAGTGCTTCCATCACCAGCACACCCTCCAGTACAGTCCGCACACGTGCAGTCACCACCCCCACTGCCATTTACACGTCCCCTGTGTCCTCTCCCACTGTGTCTGTCACCCCCTCTTCCAAGACACACAAACGCAGGCAGCCACCCACCCAACAGCCATCCACCTCACGACAGCCTATGTCACAATCACCTGCACCCAAAGACAGCACACCTGACTCTCCTACAACCACATCCTCTTCCTCCACTCCCATCACCACTACTCCCACCCTTTACCTTGGTCCTAAAAAAGTTTACCTCTCCAATCTTAACCTCTTTCCCTCCCCTGACCCACCCCCTCCATCTGCTAAGAGTCCCAAGAGCACCTCAGCCACCACCAGCCCAGCTTCGAGTGTCACTGTGGTGCATGGGTTCTGGAGTCCACCCTTTGGCAGCAGTGACACTTCTATCAGCAGCAAGGGGACAGCCAGCCCCCCCCAGGCAAGAGGACCCGGAAACTCAAGGGCCGCCGTGAGAGGACTGACACGGCTGCCCCCAAGGACCAAAGTTCGGCCACTTCACCTGCCACAACATCCAGGGGAGGCAAGGGCCAGAGAGCCTCTTCTAAGGAGCGAAAGGGCAGCAGGGCGGAGAAGTCAGCCAGCAGGAGCGCGGAGCAGGAGGGCAACAGGAGTGCAACGCACGACAGATGAGAGCATGTGCCACATGGCAAAGTTGGGGAGGGGGGGCATTCACATCTAACATGCAGAAAAATGATGGAATTTCATTTCCCACCCTGTACATGTCAACTAGGTCAGCGCCCATCAGAAAGTCGACATTTGGCGTGCCATCGCCAAGGAAGTCCGGGCCCTGGGGGTCCACATCAGACGGGGCACCCACTGCCGCAAGAGGTGGGAGGACATCCGCCGCAGAACCAGGAAGACCGCCGAGTCACTGCTGGGGATGGCCTCCCAACCTAGGAGGGGTGCCAGTCGTACCCTGACCCCCCTGATGTCCCGGATCCTGGCGGTGGCCTACCCTGATTTGGATGGGCGCTTGAGGACATCACAGCAGACACAAGGGGGTGAGTATCAGCACATTCTGCTATCTTTATGCGCAGTGGAGGCGTCTGGGTGGGGGAGGAGGGTTGTGGGTGACATTAGGCCAAGGCGCTTTCTGTAGTGTAGCCCTCTCCTTTAGGCATGACCCTGTGCCCCCGCCCCCCACCTCTGTAGGGTGCCAAGTACAGCTATCCATGGTCCAGCATCATCCATGTGCATGTTTGTTGTCCCTAGACCTGTTGGCCTAGTCAGAAGTACTGAGTAGTGTACCCCGATTGCGCGGCTTAGTGCATGAGGCTCCTGTGTCTGTCCTCTCCGCCAACGGTGTTGACAATGCATGCACTCAACCTGTTTTTATTTCTCCCCCCACCCTTTTTCTTTATCTTCTTGTGCATGTGTGTATTAGCATCATCAGGCGGAGGAGATTTGGCATTGGAGCACGAGGGAGCTGCAAGTCACAAGGCCCCGGTGGGCCTTGGTACAGACACCGAGGGCACCAGTGATCCGGAGGGCGAGGGGAGCACCACAACGGGGACCGGTGGTGACACCAGCGACACCGACACGTCCTCGGATGGGAGCTCCCTAGCGGTGGCGGCAACATCCGGGTCCCCCGCCTCTACAGGTACAGCCGCCACCCAGCGTACCAGCCCCGCCCTCCCAGCAGCCCCTCAGCCTACGCTCCGTACCCGCTCGCCCAAGAAGGCGGGCATCTCCTTCGCCCCAGGCACCTCAGGCCCTGCCCCTGTCACCCCTGCTGCCCTCATTGAGGAGGTCATTGACCTCCTTCAGACCATCATTGTTGGGCAGACTACCTTTTTGAATGCCATCCAGGGGGTAGAAAGGGAGGTGCATCGGAGCAATGCCTACCTGGAGGGCATTCATTCGGGTCAGGCTGCCCATTAACGATCGTTCAATGCTCTGGCCTCAGCACTGACGGCAGCCATTGTCCCTGTTTCCAGCCTCCCTCTTCTAACTGCCTCCACCCTGTCTCTGTCTCCTGTTCCTCTGCCTATCCCATCCACACCATCAGACCAGCCTGCACACACGTCAACACCCAAGGTCAGCTCATCCAGACACAAGCACCACAGATCCCACAAACACTCACCCAAGCAACACCCAGATGCAGACATGCCAACAGTCACTACCACCTCTGTGTCCCCCTCCTCCTCATCTCCCTCCTCCCTCCCTGTGACGTCTACACTCACACCTGCATGCACACCACCATCAGCCAGTGCTTCCATCACCAGCACACCCTCCAGTACAGTCCGCACACGTGCAGTCACCACCCCCACTGCCATTTACACGTCCCCTGTGTCCTCTCCCACTGTGTCTGTCACCCCCTCTTCCAAGACACACAAACGCAGGCAGCCACCCACCCAACAGCCATCCACCTCACGACAGCCTATGTCACAATCACCTGCACCCAAAGACAGCACACCTGACTCTCCTACAACCACATCCTCTTCCTCCACTCCCATCACCACTACTCCCACCCTTTACCTTGGTCCTAAAAAAGTTTACCTCTCCAATCTTAACCTCTTTCCCTCCCCTGACCCACCCCCTCCATCTGCTAAGAGTCCCAAGAGCACCTCAGCCACCACCAGCCCAGCTTAGAGTGTCACTGTGGTGCATGGGTTCTGGAGTCCACCCTTTGGCAGCAGTGACACTTCTATCAGCAGCAAGGGGACAGCCAGCCCCCCCCAGGCAAGAGGACCCGGAAACTCAAGGGCCGCCGTGAGAGGACTGACACGGCTGCCCCCAAGGACCAAAGTTCGGCCACTTCACCTGCCACAACATCCAGGGGAGGCAAGGGCCAGAGAGCCTCTTCTAAGGAGCGAAAGGGCAGCAGGGCGGAGAAGTCAGCCAGCAGGAGCGCGGAGCAGGAGGGCCCCACAAGCCCCATCCCGGCTGTAAGGGAGGACACCAAAGGGCCCAGGACTCCGTCACTGAAGGGTCCTGCAACGGCACGGTCGGAGGGCGACTGAGCAGGGAGTCCAGGCCAGGTCTGGCTCCCTTGAATTACTGGACAAGCACCGCTGAACAGGGCCCCGCCGTGCAGAAGAGCACCACTGGACAGGGCCCGCCGTGCAGAAGAGCACCGCTGAACAGGGCCCGCCGTGCAGAAGAGCACCGCTGAACAGGGCCCGCCGTGCAGAAGAGCACCGCTGAACAGGGCCCCGCTGTGCAGAAGAGCACCGCTGAACAGGGCCCGCCGTGCAGAAGAGCACCGCTGAACAGGGCCCGCCGTGCAGAAGAGCACCGCTGAACAGGGCCCCGCCGTGCAGAAGAGCACCGCTGAACAGGGCCCGCCGTGCAGAAGAGCACCGCTGAACAGGGCCCGCCGTGCAGAAGAGCACCGCTGAACAGGGCCCGCCGTGCAGAAGAGCACCGCTGAACAGGGCCCCGCCGTCTCAAGCACCGCTCCGCTGGGCCCTTCCTGTCAAGCACCGCTCCGCTGGGCCCCACCGTCTCATGCTCCGCTCCGCTGGGCCCTTCCTGCAAGCACCGCTCCGCTGGGCCCCGCCGTCTCAAGCACCGCTCCGCTGGGCCCTTCCTG
Organism: Pleurodeles waltl; assembly: GCF_031143425.1. Lineage (NCBI taxonomy): Eukaryota > Metazoa > Chordata > Amphibia > Caudata > Salamandridae > Pleurodeles > Pleurodeles waltl. Next base: position 693,715,249 of record NC_090436.1, on the reverse strand, counting down.
CAAGCACCGATGAACAGGGCCTCGCCGTCTCAAGCACCGCTCCGCTGGGCCCTTCCTGTCAAGCACCGCTCTGCTGGGCCCCGCCGTCTCAAGCACCGCTCCGCTGGGCCCTTCCTGTCAAGCACCGCTGAACAGGGCCCCGCCGTCTCAAGCACCGCTCCGCTGGGCCCTTCCTGTCAAGCACCGCTCCGCTGGGCCCCGCCGTCTCAAGCACCGCTCCGCTGGGCCCCGCCATCTCAAGCACCGCTCTGCTGGGCCCCGCCGTCTCATGCACCACTCCGCTGGGCCCTTCCTGCAAGCACCGCTCCGCTGGGCCCCGCCGTCTCAAGCACCGCTCCGCTGGGCCCTTCCTGTCAAGCACCGCTCCGCTGGGCCCTTCCTGTCAAGCACCGCTCCGCTGGGCCCCGCCGTCTCAAGCACCGCTCCGCTGGGCCCCGCCGTCTCATGCACCGCTCCGCTGGCCCCTTCCTGTCAAGCACCGCTCCGCTGGGCCCTTCCTGTCAAGCACCGCTCCGCTGGGCCCTTCCTGTCAAGCACCGCTGAACAGGTCCCCGCCGTCTCAAGCACCGCTCCGCTGGGCCCTTCCTGTCAAGCACCGCTCCGCTGGGCCCCGCCGTCTTAAGCACCGCTCCGCTGGGCCCCGCTGGGCCCCGCTGTCTCAAGCACCACTGGCACAATGACAGTGCCGGATCTGTGTCGAGCTACTGTTCACGGTTCACTGTGCCCACCATGCCTCCTCCTTGACCAGTGGAGACTGTTATCCACCTGATGGACTGTGGCTTTGCACTCCCCAGGATGGCACAGTGGGCAAGCCACCCACTGTAGAGACTTGAGAGACTGTGGCTTTGCACTCCCCAGGATGGCACAGTGGGCAAGCCACCCACTGTAGAGACTTGAGAGACTGTGGCTTTGCACTCCCCAGGATGGCACAGTGGGCATGGTGGCCCCTTCGTGGATCTGGCGTCGTGGACTCATGTGGCTGTGGAGCCCCCCCCTTCGCTTCCCCCTGAGGTGCCTGTAGTTTTGTCATCAGATGCCCCTGCAGTGTTCTCTCCAAAGGACTCAGGTCTCCTGTGTGGGTTTTGCCCTTGTGTTGATACACTTTGGCCCATGGACACTTGGAATTTCGTAAAATGTGCAGGACTAATTGCCTCGGTTTATCGATTGCACTAAATATTGATTTGATTTTTAATTTTTTTTATTGCTATTTGACCATGACTTATCAGAGGCTATTTTTTACATAAATTTTGATTCACAATTTAATTATGTCTTTGCATTTTTCACGGGGGTTTGGGTGGTGTCACTGTGACTTGTTGCTCTGCATTGGTGTGTACATAGTTTGGGGGGGTGGGGGTCGCATATGTGTGTGCCGTAACCTTTCCTCCTCCCCCCTCCCCTGTGTCGTAGGTGCAGTACTCACCGTTGTCGTCTGCGCCGCCGTTCGTACTCGTGGTAGATGAGCAGGTAGACGAGAGCAGGTAGGATGTTTAATTCAGGTTCCATGCTGTCCTCCTTCCTCGTGGAGTGCGTAGAGGTGAGCGTTTTCCCGTTCGTAGTCTGTTTCTGCCATGTTTTTATCGGCGGTGCTCCCGCCCCGGAAACGGTGGCGGATTGGTGAGTTGTGATAGGGTGGGCGGTACATTGTCTGCCGCCTGTCTGTTGGCGGTGACCGCCGCGCTGTTTGTTTGTACCGCCGTGGCGGTCGGAGTGTTAATGTGGCGGTCTCTGTTGGCGGTTCCCGCCAGGGTCAGAATTCCATTTTTTGGACCGCCGGCCTGTTGGCGGGTTGGCCGCCGCTTTATCACCGACCGCCAGGGTTAGAATCACCCTAGTCTTTTTTTAGAGTTTGGCTTTCTCCAGCAGAGTAAGGCAGCAGGTTACATCTAAGAAAGTTGCTCCAAAGTCAGATAGAGTGGCTAAGAGTTTCCACTAAGCTGGATTTTCAGGTGACACAAATCTATGAGTGGGACACTACTAAGTCTACCGGGATCTCTTTTACAGGGTTTTGGGGTCAGGACTCAGTCTAGCAGGGGCCACCACCAGGATGCTATCTTCTTCGAATTATAAGCTGGTCTCTTCAGCAAAAAGATCTCTTGCATCTTTTGATGTCCCTAGTGCCACACAGTGAGACAGCTAATTGACCCCTGGAGTCTATTTGTTTGTCCAAATTTTACTTGAAAGCAGGTTCAGCTTTTCAGGCCTCCTCACAGGTTTCAGAGAACAGTTTCAGTCCTCTTCTGTTCTTCCGCAGTTCCAGAAACCATTTTCAGGCACTAGTGGAGAGGTCGCTGTTGGTACAGTTCAGTAGTTACAGGGTGGGGGTGAGTCCTGGGAACTCTGGAACCACTAGGAAAAAGTTCTGGGGGCAGCTCCAAAGAACAAATGCCTGCCCTACCTTAGGTCTCCCTTTACACTTAACCGTGAATGGTCAGGCCTCACTCTTGGCCATTTGGAGTTAATTTAGAGAATTAACTCTGTCAGCGCCTGCAGGTGTCACTTACCTGATCACCAGCCAATTCTGCCACATGGCCTAAACTATTATCTCTGCTTTGGGAACAATTTTCACACCTCATAAAGATCAAGCACTGGCAGAAGCGGATTCTTGCAGGTTAATACAAATTATATTTCAGGAGCTTCTTGTAGTGAAAAGGTAACATTCTAAACGTCACATTTCCTAAATATTTTATAAAATTCTAATTCTGCAATTGAATTTGATTTTTAACAGATAATAAAAATAGACATTGAACCAATTTTTCTGTAGCTTGTCCCAAACCTGAGGTAGCAGAATTAACACATTAATCTGCAGTTGAGTCTTCCTCATGGAATAGCCAGAACATTCCACAGAAAAAAATAGTTTGGGGGCTTGTCACTGAAGGGAAACGTCAACATTAAATTTCTACATATATTACATTTAAATACTAAGTACCCTACTTTGTGAGCTACAACGCCTATGTAGGGTTGACTTAATATAAAAAATATATTTTTTCCCCTATCAAAAAGTGTTATTTTGACAGGTCGGACTACAGGCTTACCTACAGCAATCATATTACATTGGTAGGCCTGAATTCATTTTCCCTCATCACGCTAGACGATGGCACAATACATGCTGCTGTCTGCATTTGGCATTTAACTTTACGTGCCATGGCTGTAGTTTCTACACCATATAGTATGGCCTTATATGAGAGTTAGATGTGCCAATCACGCATTAGCCAATTTTGTACATATTTTAGGGGTTAGAGCACATACACTAAGCACTGGACATCAGTGTCTCAGTTTCTAGAAAACAGCAATGAAATTCAGCAAAAAGGGGGTTGACCATGGAAAAAGGGGCACTTTCTCACAATTATGTTTTGAGCTGATGTTTAGATGTGGCCTATTTTTTTCTAATATGACATTTGTTGCATGTAGTGGTATCTTTTACACCATCTTTATGACTTTCAAAACACCCTTTTGGTAGATTGAGTGTTGGGTGTGACTGCAGCAAAGGTGAGTTTACTCATCACTCATATCTGATCATTAAAGATGTGTGATATATACTTAGTACTGAATAATTGCAGATCTAGTTTTAGACGTAATGTTTTTTTTGTATAATGTGGTAATGAGATGTATACAATAGCTCCCTGATATAATTTGTAAAAATGAAGCCTATAGATTGAAATAGAAATGATAATATACCTAATTAGATACAAATCAACGAATTATGTTTTTTGGAACAAACGAACAAATAATTAAAAAAGAATGTACCATTGATATTGACTGATTAGTTTACATGTAATGATATGGTCAGTATATGAACTGTTTTTCATATGATACTGTGGATTATAATGAAGTTTTATTATTTATAGTGTTTGGGATTTACAGTCATGAGAAGTGCTAGCTTGTCCTGAGGAGAGGGTCTCCTCTACTGTTGACAGCTGTCGATCAAAATGTTGAAGTGTATTCTGCAGTCTTGTTGAAAATTAAGTGGCTGATCAAATAGTTTTGGATAAAACAAGTACTCTATTTTTAGGTAGCAGAATCAACACATATACATGGTCTGTTATTTTGTGGTGTAAACTTGTTATGTTAAAATGTCTGATTGACATATGTGGCTAATATATATTGTTCCCTTGCATTTAAGTGGAATATATTAATGAGTGAATAGTACAGTAATTGTGTTTAATAAATCCATTGGAATATTGTGGCTATTGGGATGTGAATATTGAGATTTAATACATATGACTGTGGGGTATTTATGTACCATAGGTATTAGTAATTTGGGATAATTGAGAAAAAGAGCTGAGTGTTGCCTTCAAAAGCAATGCATTCTGTTTGCACTCCCGTAGAGTCAGGCATCTCTAACCGTGCCACCACTCCCACTTATCCTGAGGATTCTTTTCCTCTGTATAAGAATCATAGGCCCTGATTAGAAACGCAGGAATGCGCCGTATTTAAGGGAATGCGATGAAGCCCTGCGTTTCCCCTTGCGCCGGCACTAAATTAAGCTGGCAATGCAGGCATCCTTGCAACATAGTGCAAGGGTGTCTGCGTTGAGGGGATAGATTGTTTATGTGCAGAAAGGTGCACCTTCCTACACATAAACAATCATCCATGGCATTTTGCTTCTCCTATGTGTGCTGCAGAATGCAGCACACATAGAAAAAGCAAAAAACATGGAGGAATTAAACATTTAAAAAGAAAGGAGGAATAAAAGCATTCCTCCTCATTTTGCCATGCTAACGCCACCCCTAGGGTGGTGGTATTTTTTGGCGCTGCCTCCGGTTTATGACAACTCGTAAATCTGAGGCAGCATCAAAGCAATGGGTGTTGTGGTTGAACACCCACAGCAACACCCATTGCATGCCCCTCTGATGCAGAAAACTTAATCTGAGGGACCATATTGACAAGGAGGCGTAACATCACAAAAAAGTGGCGTTACACCTCCTTGTAAATATGGAGCAGTGGTTAGCACCACCGAAGCATCACAAAAAGTGACACTCCTGTGGCTCTAGGGGCTGTTAAATCTGTCCCATGATTTTTAAAGAAAAACATAATTATCAAGACGTAAGAAAAATAAATTCAATTCATCATCCCATCACGTTTGAGAAAAAAATAAATGAAACTGACAGCAGAAATATACAAAAATGTTACGTTTTTCAAGCCCACCATACCCAGAGGTGTAGCTTGGTAAGTTAGATTTGGGGGAGGAGGGGAGATTCAGGTTTGCTTTTCTCAACAATCAGGTTGACATAAAATGTTAAAATACATTATATCACAAGCAGGCCATATGAGAGGGGCTAAAGGGGAAGTGAAAAGGGAGACAAATGCGTATTGATAGGAGTTCTGGGTTTGCATTTGTGTCTGTGTATATATAAAAAGTCCTAGTGAAATCCGATAGACACCTCACCATACCCAAATGAAAGCACCTACACCCAACTATCTACCAAAAAATACATTTATTAGAGGAGTGTAACACCCCAGACACCCCCTCTAAAGCTGCCCTGACCACATGTTTTCCAAATGCTCATATCACAAATTATTAAAGCGATTTACACCAAACTAAAAAAAGCATGCTTTCTAAATACATTTTTAATACCATACTAAGTTTTTGTGTAAATCCATTTAGCAGTGTTGACTGCAGGCAGAGCTAAATTTCCTATTGTATTTGAAATGAGAGCAGAAGTTCTTACTCCCTATACATTTTCCTCTACCCAGATTCATATGAGAATTGTCATGCTTGACTTCAGCTAACTATGCCAAGCCATTGCCTAATTTGGTTCAGATCTATCAGGGGGATCAAGCAAATTTGCCAAATCAAAAATGCCTTTGCAATAGACAGTGTGTCTGAACCGTAACTACACATTAGTGACTGCCATTCTGTAAAACATAAAAAAAATTACCTATTTTCTAATGTCATGTGTTGAACTAACTCTTGTTGTCTTGTGTCTCCCATTGAAACATCTTGTTTTAATGAGGTTGTAGGAGTTTATTTAAATGTGAAATTTTGAGTGAAAAATCACTTGTGCAAGTTAGTGATTTAATGATGTGTACGTCCATAATTGATTAACTACTGATGTTGCACTTAAAATGATCTTATTATTTTGTTTAGAAGTGTGATTAATAATGTCGTATAGTAATGCCACATTTCTGTGCAAGACACCATTTATTTAAAATGGATATAGATTCTGGTGTTCCGCTCTTTTTGCTTCTGCTCATGCCCCCTCCCAATCAGTGACCAGCTGTGAGCCTTCTCTCCCCACACTTTCTGTGGGGCACAGAGTGCTTTGACACAAAAGGCCAATAGTATAAGGAAGCTTGTATTGTGAACAAAGCTTTCCATCTTGTACCTAATGTATCACGTGTACCTGATGTATCAATTTGAATGATTTCCTCTCCAAGTTATGATGCATGTGTTCGGAAGAATATAATTCTGTAAGGCACTGTTTGAAAAATGTTTCAGACTACGTTGAAAATCTCTCAAGTGCAGTTGTTGAAGAACCAAGCTGAAGATTTCTCTTGCCCTAAGAAATAGGTTAGTGCTAAGTATTTTAGCTAATATGAAATTGTTTTTGATTTGCCAGTGTGATCTAATTGTATTCGTACCATGCTGAATTTGCTGTTTTTGCAAATTGTTATGCATAGACTTTGTATAGAAACCTCTGGTTTTGAAAGATCAGGACGACTTTTCATTCACTCTTAATGAGTTTGACACTTAAAATCTGGAGAAATTTATCTGAGTAAATAGGGATTTTATGATTCTGTATCTGAGCCTGCATTTCTTCTCTATTGTTTATTTTTTAACAATTCTGAATGACATCTTTTAGACTTAGGCCCTCATTACAACATTGGCGGTAAATTACGCTTACCGCCATGCAGAAGACCGCCAACACACCGCTGAGGCGGCGGAATTCCGCTACAGCTATTACGGCCCACAGCCCGGAATCCGCCAAAATCCACACACCCACACAAGTCCGCCACACCAAAGGTCAGTGATAAACTGGTGATAACAAAACCTCCACCGTCACGCCAACAGGAATACGCCCAAACTATCACGGCCCACTAATCCACGCGGCGGTCCTTCAACTGCGGTATTCCATTGGCGGTACACACCGCTGCACTCAAAATACTCACACATTTACAAAACACAACCACATTGGACAAATCGAAATACACACACCTGATACACATACACACACCACTCCCACACACTCAATACAATATAAAACACACACCCACATCACCCACAACCCCCTATGACAAAAATTGAGAAAGAAGTGCAGAGAGAAACACCACCATCAACAACACTAGCATCCACAGGCACACAACACCATCACTCACACAACATCCACACACCTCAGACAACACACACAAACACATCCCCTCACACATGACAACCAACACCACGTCACACATCACCCACACCACACCATGGTACCGCAAAGACACCCCACGTTCTCTGAGGAGGAGCTCAGGGTCATGGTGGAGGAAATCGTCCAGGTAGAGCCACAGCTATTCGAATCACAGGTGCAGCACACCTCCATAGCTAGGAAGATGGAGCTATGGTGCAGAATCGTGGACAGGGTCAATGCAGTGGGACTGCATCCAAGAACACGGGATGACATCAGGAAGAGGTGGAATGACCTACGGGGAAAGGTGCGTTCCGTGGTCTCAAGGCACCAGATTGCAGTTTAGAGGACTGGAGGCGGACCCCCACTTCCTCCCCCACAACTAACAACATGGGAGGAGCAGGTCTTGGCTATACTGCATCCTGAAGGCCTCGCAGGAGCAGCAGGAGGAATGGACTCTGGTAAGTCAAATATTAACTATTACATCCCCCACCCTACCTGCATGCTATCACATACCCCACCCTCACCCTCACCCCCATCACTCCAACACCTCACAAATGTCCCACTATCACAACCCACACATCCCAACACCAAGCCCTGCATGCAACACCAAAGCATGGACACCCATCACCAAAGCATGTCCACTACAGATACCCACACAGATCCCCAAACCAATTATCACACAAGGTCCTCCACAAGAATGCAAACACTGGAGTACAGGGTCACCCACCCATTGCACACAATGGCACACACAGATGCAATAATCATGCCTTTACACCCCTGCAGGACATCTACCCAACGTCACCGGACAGGAGGTTCCAGACATGTCCACTCCCCCCACAGAAGAGGCCCACAGTGATGACAGCAGCTCCGTCCAACTGGATCAAGATGACCAGCCCGGCCCATCTGGGACCTCGGGACAGTCGGTTCCCCTGACACTGGCACAAGCCACCACAGAGCCTCCCCCCTCAGGAAACACCAGCACAACTCCCACCCAGCGGGCCCATCCCTCTGTTTCCAGGACACGTCAAGCAGCAGTGTGTCCACCACTACAGGGAACCCAGGCAAACCCACCAACCCAAGAAAATCAGAGACCTGGGGGCAGTGGCAGTACGCACATGGTTCAGGGGACAGAGGCACAGGAAAACAGGGGAACTGGGAGGACTGCTGTGCGACAGGGGAGGACAGGCCCAGGGAACCCACTCTCCACGAGGCCCTCTCCAACATCATGGGAATGTACCATCATTCCCAGGAGATGATGGCAATGGTACTGGCCAAGTTTCAGGAGACCCAGCGGCTGCAGTAGGAACATTATCTGGGGATCAGGGAGGAACTTAAGTCCATCAACACCACCCTGGTCACCATTATAGGGGTGCTGAAGGACCTTGTGAACACCAGGAGGGACACTGTGGCACAACAAGGGGGCCCTGACACTAGCCTGGATGATGAACAGCCCACCACCTCCGCCAGCGCTAGTGGACAGGAGGCACCGCCACAGGACCACAACACCAGCACCCCACCCCCTGCAGATGGAGAACCACCCTGCAAACGGTCCCTGAGATCCAGGACAAAGACAGAGAACAATGCCAAGACCCCCGCCAGGAAATGAAACCCCCCTGAATGTCATCCTTCTGTCCCATTTTGTCAGCCTGTCCATTCATCAACTGCCCTAGCTCCACTTCCTATGCCCCTTTGGACAATGCACCTGTGAAACAAATAGACTGGACTCTGCCATGGACATTCCTCCACCATCACCCCTGACCATTTTACAACCCCCTCCACTATTTTGCACTGAAATAAACACCCTTGAATCACAAAACAAGCTCGAGTCAGTCTCAGCTTTCACAAATGTATATTTGCAATAACTATGGAATATAACAATGTTGATTGTATTGTCAACATACCGATGTAAACAGCTCTAGTACATGAGGTAATATAGCAGAGGTCACACAGTGGGACCCACATATGTGAAATGGAAAGGCAAAGTGACAAGTCAAGGTCCATACACTGGGTGAAAGTGACAGACATATGATGGGTATAACAATTGTATGAAAGGTGTGAGTCAGTGACATCTTCTTACCTGTGTCTCACTGGAAGTATTGCTGGATAACGTTGTTTCTGTTGTCGATATCCTCTTCTTCTGCCTCCTCTTCTTCACTGTCCACAGGCTCCACAGCTGCCACAGGACCTCCATCTGGACCATCCTCCTGCAGAAAAGGCATCTGTCGTCGAAAAGCCAGGTTGTGCAGCATACAGCAGGCCACGATGATCTGGCACACCTTCTTTGGTGAGTGGTAGAGAGAATCACCTGTCATATGGAGGCACCGGAACCTGGCCTTCAGGAGGCCGAAGGTCCTTTCAATCACTCTCCTAGTTCGCCCATGTGCCTCCTTGCAGCGCTCCTCTGCCCTTGACCTGGGATTTCTCACTGGGGTCAGTAGCCATGACAATTTGGGGTACCCAGGGTCACCTGCAAATGTCGAAGGACAACTGTTAGACACACACTAACCCTTAGGGACAACCCCAGACCCAGACAACTATTCACAGGGTATAGGGTCCTTGTCCTCACCTATTAGCCACTCACAGTGCCTCTGGAGTTGCCCCATCACATCAGGGATGCTGCTATTCCTCAGAATGTAAGCGTCATGCACTGAGCCAGGAAACTTGGCATTCACATGGGAGATGTACTGGTCGGCCAAACACACCATCTGCACATTCATTGAATGGTAGCTCTTCCGGGTTCTGTACACCTGTTCACTCCTGCGTGGGTGCCAAGGCCACATGTGTCCCATCAATGGCACCTATGATGTTGGGGATATGTCCCAGGGCATAGAAGTCACCTTTCACTGTAGGCAAATCCTCCACCTGAGGGAAAACGATGCAGCTGCGCCTGTATTTAAGCAGGGCAGACAACACTCTGGACAACACGTTTGAGAACATAGGCTGGGACATCCCTGATGCAATGGCCACTGTTGTTTGAAAATACCCACTTGCCAGGAAATGGAGTACTGACAGGACCTGCACTAGAGGGGAGATTCCTGTGGGATGGCGGATTGCTGACATCAGGTCTGGCTCCAACTGGGCACACAGTTCATGGATCGTTGCACAATCAAGTCTGTAGGTGACTATTACGTGTCTCTCTTCCATTGTCGACAGGTCCACCAGCGGCCTGTACACTGGAGGATGCCGCGGTCTCCTCACCTGCCCCAGTGGACGTGCCCTATGGAGGTAAACAGCGAACAGAGAGTCAGCCAACACTGAGGTATTACTAAATGTCATTAGCAAACATTTGTAAATCCGCAATGTGCCTGTTACTGTGTGTATGCAAGGCCTAGATAGGTGTGACGCAGTTAATATTAATGCCATGTGGCCCCCTGAAATGGCGGCTGCCTGACCTGTAAGGTGGGACAAGAAGATAAGAGGTAACTGCATGTGCGGATGGTGAGTGCATGTGCGTCAGGGGAAGGGTGGGAACGTGGGCCAATGACTGTGACGGTCTGGATGGTTAAAGTTTTTCCTCTTCCCCTGTACTAATCCTCTAGGTCAGCGCCCACCAGAAGAAGGATATTTAGCGTGCCATCGCCAAGGACGTCCGGATCCTGGGGGTCCACCATAGACGGAGCACCCACTGCCATAAAAGATGGGAGGACATTCGCCGCTGGATCAAGAAGATGGTGGAGGCCCAGGTGGGGATGGCCTCCCAACGTGGGAGGGGTGCCCGTTGCACCATGAACCCACTGATGTTCCGTATCCTGGCGTTGGCGTATTCGGAGTTGGATGGGTGCTTGAGGGCATCACAGCAGCCACAAGGGGGTGAGTACCGTCACATCCATCTGACTCTGCGTGCATTATGAGGTGTCTGGGTGGGGGAGGTGGGCAGTGGATTACCCTAGGCCAGGGTGAGCTTTGTAGGCAAGGACCCTTTGTGAGGCAGGCTATGTGGCACCCCAACACCACCAGTGGTAAGAGCCATCTACACCTAGTCAGGCTCCTGTGACTTCCATGTGTGCAGCAATCGGGCATAGGACTTGTACCACATGGGCATGTGATTAATCTAGGAACTCTAAGTGCATGGCGTAGTGCAGAGGGCTGCTGTGTCTGTAGTGTCCGTCAACAGTAGTGCTATTGCATGCACTGAACATGTATTTCTTCTGTCTTTCCCCCACCCTTTTTGTGGTCTCCCTGTTCTTGGGTGCAATAGCATCATCAGGTGGAGGAGCAGTGGCACCAGAGCAGGAGGGAGCTGCATCCCACTTGGCCCTGGAGGGCGAGACAACGGAGTCTGAAGCCACCAGTGGGACAGATGGTGAGGGGAGCTCCACGGCAGGGACAGGAGGTGACAGCAGCGACAGCGACTCCTCCACTGATGGGACCTCCCTTGCGGTGGCGGGCCCCTCTGTGCCCCCCGCATCAACAGGTAAAGCCACCACCACCCCACCAGCACCGCCCTCCCAGCAGCCCCAGCGTGTGTCCCGTGGCCGCTCACCCAGGAGGGTGGGCATCTCCTTCGCCCCAGACACCTCAGCCCCTGCCCCAGTCAGCCCTGCTGCCCTCAGTGAGGAGGCTATTGACCTCCTGAGATCCCTCACTGTTGGGCAATCTACCATTGTGAATGCCATCCAGGGTGTTGAGAGGCATTTGCAACAAACAAATGCATACCTGGAGGGCATTTATTCTGGCCAGGCAGCCCAAAAGAGAGCATTTCAGGCTCTTGCCTCATCACTGATGGCAGCCGCTCTCGCTGTGTCCAGCCTCCCCCCTCCAACTTCATCCACCCAGACCCAATCCTCTGTACCTCAGCCTATCCCAAGCACACCATCGGACCAGCATGCACACACCTCATCACACAAGGGTGGCTCTGGCAAACATAAGCACCACACATCCCTCAGGCACTCACACAAGCATCATTCCCATGCAGACATACCAACATCCACTGCCTCCACTGTGTTCCGCTCCTCCACATCATACTCCTCCCTCCTTGTCTCGTCTCCACTCACACCTGCATGCACAACATCTTTAGTAACTACCTCCATCACCAGCACGCCCATCACCACACACCGCTCACATGCACTCACCACCCCCAATACCATTCACACATCCCCTGTGTCCTCTACCAGTGTGTCTGTGAGCCTTCCTCCCAAAGTACACAAACGCAGGCACACACCCACCCAACAGCCATCCACCTCACAACAGCCTCCAGCCCATGCACCTTCACCCAAATTCAGCAATCCTACACCTCCTACAACCACTACCTCTTCCTCCACTCCCAAACCCACTCCATCCAATCGTCCCAGTGTGTGTAAAGATGTTTTCCTGGCTAACATTGACCTGTTCCCTACACCTCCCCCCGTCCGTCCCCTAGGGCCAGGCTTTCCAGGTCCCAACCCAGCACCTCAGCCACCACATCACCGGGCACAGTGGTCCCAGCAACAGCGGGCTTTTGGAGTGCGCCAAGCATCAGGGCAGCCACTGTGCCATGGAGCGAGGGCAAGGACATTCCGCCACCTGCAAAAGTAAAAAAGTTGCCCACATCCCGGAGGGAGAAGGCGAAAACACCTGCCACCAAGGGCTCAGGGAAAACAAAAGGGGATAGTGGCAAGACAGCTGCGCCATCATCCAAGGTGGGGAAGGGCCAGAAAATCAAGGGCAGTTCAGGAGAGGGATGGTGGAACCAACTATGGGACCAGTGTCACACCTTCTGTCCATGTCGACGCCAACCAGTATGGCGGAGAAGACCGCCACCTGCACCGCCACATGCACCACCACATGCACTGCCACATGCACCACCACCAGCACCGCAGTCCCTGAGCCCGCCACCAGCACCGCAGTCACTGAGCCCGCCACCAGCATCGCCGCCACTGAGCCCGCCACCAGCACCGATGCCACAGAGGCCGCCGCAAGCACCGCTGCCACAGAGTCCGCCACCAGCACCTACGCCACAGAGTCCACCGCCACCACCGATGCCACAGAGGCCGCCGCAAGCACCGCCGCTACTGACACCGCAGCAAGCACCGCCAGCGGCCCTGCGACGTCCTGAGCAAGTGGCACCACCGCAGACATGGCTGCCATCCCCAGTGGTCAGTCGACCGAGCCTGGTGGTCAGTTCCAGGAGCCTGGGCTGCTTCCATGATGCAACACCTTCAGTGGAGAAATGCATTTCACTACTTCTGCCCTTGGCAGGATGAAGCACTCTGGGCACAAAGCCCCCTCCAGAACCAGTGGAGAAAGGCATCCACTACCTCTGTCCTTGGCAGGATGAAGCACTATGGGCACAAAGCCCCCTCCAGAACCAGTGGAGTATCACATCCACTACCTCAGTCCTTGGCAGGATGAGGCACTCTGGGCACAAAGCCCCCTCCAGAACCAGTGGAGAAAGGCATCCACTATCTCTGTCCTTGGCAGGATGAAGCACTCTGGGCACAAAGCCCCCTCCAGAACCAGTGGAGTATCACATCCACTACCTCTGTCCTTGGCAGGATGAAGCACTCTGGGCACAAAGCCCCCTCCAGAACCAGTGGAGAAAGGCATCCACTACCTCAGTCCTTGGCAGGATGAAGCACTCTGGGCACAAAGCCCCCTCCAGAACCAGTGGAGAAAGGCATCCACAATCTCTGTCCTTGGCAGGATGAAGCACTCTGGGCACAAAGCCCCCTCCAGAACCAGTGGAGCATCACATCCACTACCTCAGTCCTTGGCAGGATGAAGCACTCTGGGCACAAAGCCCCCTCCAGAACCAGTGGAGAAAGGCATCCACTACCTCTGTCCTTGGCAGGATGAAGCACTATGGGCACAAAGCCCCCTCCAGAACCAGTGGAGTATCACATCCACTACCTCAGTCCTTGGCAGGATGAGGCACTCTGGGCACAAAGCCCCCTCCAGAACCAGTGGAGAAAGGCATCCACTATCTCTGTCCTTGGCAGGATGAAGCTCTCTGGGCACAAAGCCCCCTCCAGAACCAGTGGAGTATCACATCCACTACCTCTGTCCTTGGCAGGATGAAGCACTCTGGGCACAAAGCCCCCTCCAGAACCAGTGGAGAAAGGCATCCACTACCTCAGTCCTTGGCAGGATGAAGCACTCTGGGCACAAAGCCCCCTCCAGAACCAGTGGAGAAAGGCATCCACAATCTCTGTCCTTGGCAGGATGAAGCACTCTGGGCACAAAGCCCCCTCCAGAACCAGTGGAGCATCACATCCACTACCTCAGTCCTTGGCAGGATGAAGCACTCTGGGCACAAAGCCCCCTCCAGAACCAGTGGAGAAAGGCATCCACTATCTCTGTCCTTGGCAGGATGAAGCACTCTGGGCACAAAGCCCCCTCCAGAACCAGTGGAGTATCACATCCACTACCTCTGTCCTTGGCAGGATGAAGCACTCTGGGCACAAAGCCCCCTCCAGAACCAGTGGAGAAAGGCATCCACTACCTCTGTCCTTGGCAGGATGAAGCACTCTGGGCACAAAGCCCCCTCCAGAACCAGTGGAGACTGTTATCCACTTGAGAGACTGTGGCTTTGCACTCCCCAGGATAAAGCAGTGGGCAAACCACCCACTGGAGAGACTTGAGAGACTGTGGCTTTGCACTCCCCAGGATAAAGCAGTGGGCAAACCACCCACTGGAGAGACTTGAGAGACTGTGGCTTTGCACTCCACAGGATAATGCAGTGTGCAACCCACCCACTGGAGAGACTTGAGAGACTGTGGGGGTGTTGCGTGTACTCACCGTGGTCGTCGCCGCCGTCTTTGTTGCTCCTGATAGAGGAGCAGGAATACCATCGAAGGGAGTATTTGGATTGCTCTCTGCAATTCCAAAGGTACTGTGTGCGGGTCTTTCTGACACCATAGCTGGCCCGTGATGCCACGGCCAGCTTGAACTGCTGATTTTGTTGATCACAATGCCGTGATAGCCCCAGGTGGAGCTATTGATTTCAAGGAACTGTATTTTTGAGTAAACCTTGCAGAATTCATATATCTATTACTGTATGTTGGATTTTTATCATATTTGGTCTTGTTTTATATAGATAAATATTGGCTATTTTTCTAAAGCTGGTGTGGTGTCCTTTTGTAGTGTTTTCACTGTGTTACTGTGTGTTATGTGCAAATGCTTTACACATTGCTTCTAAGATAAGCTTGACTGCTTGTGCCAAGCAGCTAAGGGGCTGTGCAGGGATTATCTGAGCAGGTATCTCCCTTATCCTGACTAGAGTGAGGGTCCCAATTTGGACAGGGTGCAAACAAACTGCCAACTAGAGACCTCATTTCTAACAAGTACTCATAGGATTTTTGTGTTTAACTAGATGGTTTACAACTGCATCAACTACTCTTTAAGGAAACAAATGTTGCACATTTGGAACTGTCATGCCATATGAATTAAGAGGACTCCAAATTGTGCACCCTTTTCTTGGTAAACACTGAGCTGCAGATCCTGAATAAACATCTTCTCAACCATCACTAGTGGTGTTTCAGCATAGATGTTAACAGCTTCCTGCTTTCCAAACTCTTGCACCTGAACATTCTACTAATTCAATTAACTGCCTTAAAACACACAAATTCATAAATCAGGGTGGGCACATAGCAACTTCCCACTACAATAATTCATATGTGTCTGCGGAGCAACTGTTTTCATTCCATTCATGCAAAGCTATCTGTGATCTTTAGGCAGATCATCAGCTACCACCAAATCAGTGTGGAGACAAATGAGAGACATACAATCACTCCTCCATGCACAAAATAGGTATTTATTTATTTTATTGTCTCACCTTGCAAATGTAAGCCATACAATATAAAACACAAATAATAAAATACAAGAAAAGCTTTAAAGTACACAACGTACAGTTTATCTAATTCATGCTTTCTGTTGGTCTTGTGTTATTGGTGATGCCTACAGTAGGGTGCAAAAAACACATTGCTGCTGGCAGCTCACCTCATTCATGAAACTAGCATTAGTAAAGCTAATAGGTCTTGTCTACGTGAGAATTATTGGCTTTCCCAATGTCTTTTAGCAAGTTGCACAGCCGCATGAGTGCTGTTAAGCATGACTAAAAATTAGTGTGACGTAGAGTGGCATAGAGGAAAGTGGAGTAGAGTGGCATAGAGTAGAGTGGCATGGGGTGCCATAGAGGAGAGTGAAGTAGAGAGGCATAGACTGAGTGTAGAACAGTGGGGTAGAGTGGAGTGGCATTGAGTGGGTGGCGTAGAGTATCATGCAGTAGAGGAGAGTAGGATAGAGTGGCATAGAGTAGAGTGGAGTGGTGTGGCACGGATTGGCATAAAGTGGAATGGCATAGAGTGGAGGGGCGAAGAATGGAGTGTTGTATAGTGGATTGGAGTGGCATAGGGTAGATTGGCATAGAACAAAGTGTATAGAGTAGAGTGCATAAAGTGAAGTAGAGCAGCATAGAATAGAGTGGCGTAGAGTAGAGTGGCATACAGTAGAGTGGCACAGAATAGAGTGGAGGGGCACAGAGTAAAATGGTGTGGAGTGGCTTATAGTAGAGTGGTGAACAGTAGAGAGGTGTGGAGTAGGGTGGTGTGGAGTAGAGTGGCATAGAGTAGAGTGGCATAGAGTACAGTGGCGTAGAGTAGAGGGGCATAGAGAAAAGGGGTGTAGAGTAAGGTAGAGTGGAGCGGCATAGAGTAGAGTGACATAGAATGGAATGGAGTGGCGTAGAGTAGGTGTATAGTAGAGTGGTATAGAGTGCTGTAGTGTGGAGTGGAATAAAGTACAGTGGTATAGAGTAGACTGGTGTAGAGTGGAGTGGTGGAAAGTGGAGGGGCATTTAGTGGCATTGAGCAGAGCGACATAGAGTGGAGTGTTGTGTGGTGGAGTGCAGTGACGTAAAAGTGAGATAAATTGTGTGAACTGGGGTGGAATGTCATAGAGTCGTGTAAACTGGAGTGGAATGGTGTAGAGAGGCATAGAATGGTTGGAGTGGCATTGAGCGGATCATGTAGAGCAGAGGGGAGGGCAGAGAGAAGAGTGGCATGGAGTAGCACAGAGTGGAGTAACATTGATTCGAGTGGTGTAGAGTGCCATAGAGTAGAAGATAAGAAGAGAGCAGAGTGGCAAAAAGTGGTGTGGATTTGCATATAGTGAAGTGGTGTAAAATTGAGTGGCATACAGTATAGTGGTGTATAGAACAGTGCCGTATAGAAGAGTACAGAAGAGTAAAGTGGCAAAGAGTGGAATGGCATGTGGTAGAATGTCATAAAGTAGAGTGGTACAGAGCAGAGTAGAGTGGTGTAGAGTAGCAGAGACTGGCAGGAAGTGGCATAGAGTGGAGTGGAGTAGAGCGGCATAAACTCGAATGGTGTAGAGTGGAGAGGCATAGAATAGAGTGGCATAGAGAGCCATAGAATAGAGGAGAGTGCCCTACAGTGGCATTGTATGGTCTGGAGTAGAGTGGAGTGGTGTAGAGGGGAGTGGCGTAGAGTGGAGTGGTGTATAGTAGTATAGTAGTGTTGTGTAGCTATTTTAGCTATAGCTTCATGCACGTTATTTTAACACATTAGGCCAAGCCGCTGTGCACTCTAACTTAGATATATTTTCTTCAGCTTTACTTTATTATTATTTAAAATAGCCTGCAACATTAGTAGAAAACACACATCCTTACGTAGGGACCGGAGATTCCAGCCAGAGAACCACAACTGTATGCTGATTGGCGAATGCTTCGCTACCGATGGTAACGCAGACCGCAGGCCTTTGCTCAAGTATGGGGGATGATGTCTTCCCAGGGGAACCTGAAGGGCAGAATTAGAGCTTAATATGCTGTGCTCTAGTATAGCCTAGAAAGGAGTTAGTCTATTGACCATAGTGACAATATAATAGCGTTATTTCTATGCTTCACTCTCCTTGTCACAATTTTAATACTGTCATGCTGTGTAACCCTGGTTATTGTAGCTCACGCTTTGCTATCTAAGATGCAGGTGTTTTATTAAAATCATTATTGAAAAATATACTTCCTGTTTGTCATTTATATATGAGACTAAGGTAACTGAGAGAAACAGATGAGACCTGAGTGACCACGGCTTCCCTGAGAAACCAATTATGTAATGCGCTCGGCTCCCCAGTCATCCCTACCCTCGGGTAGAGATGAGGCACTGCTAGTTAGCAGGAGCAAAACCCGGATTGGAACGACAGGTGTCACCCGCAGTGGGTCAGACTTAGGGGGTCATTCCAACCCTGGCGGTCGGTGTTAAAGCGGCGGCCAACCCGCCAACAGGCAGGCGGTGCAAAAAATTGAATTCTGACCCTGGCGGAAACCGCCAACACAGCCCGCCACTTTAACACTCCGACCGCCACGGCGGGACAAACAAACAGCGCGGCGGTCACCGCCAACAGACAGGCGGGAGACAATGTACCGCCCACCCTATCACAACTCACCAATCCGCCACCTTTTCCGGGGCGGGAGCCCCGCCGATAAAAACACGGTGGAAACAGACTACGAACGGGAAAACGCTCACCTCTACACACTCCACGAGGAATCTGGACAGCATGGAACCAGAACTACACATCCTACCAGCTATTGTCTACCTGCTCCTCTACCAGGAGCACGAACGCCGGCGCAGAAGACAACGGTGAGTACTGCACCTACGACACAGGGGAGGGGGAGGAGAAAAGATTACGGGCACACACATACGCGACACACCCACCCTCACCCACAACTACCTACACATCAATGCAGAGCAACAACTCAGAGTGACACCCCCCAAACCCCCCAGAAGAATGCAAAGACAAAATAAAATGATCATGAAATTCAAATATATTGTAAGGCTACGTAAAACTTTTTTTTCAAACATCTATAACTATATACACATATGTAAATTGTCCTGTCCAAATTGGGTTTCAGTCATTGTACGTGAGCCGAGGGGCCTCAACACATGGGCAAAGCCCACACAGGAGACCCAAAGCCATTGGAGAGAACACTGCAGGGGCATCAGATATAAAAACTACAGGCACCTCAGGGGGAAGGGAAGGGGAGGCACCTCAGCCACATGAGTCCACGACGCCAGATCCACGAGGGGCCTCCATGCCCACTGTGCCATCCTGGGGAGTGCAAAGCCACAGTCTAACAAGTCTCTATAGAGGGTGGCTTGCCCACTGTGCCATCCTGGGGAGTGCAAAGCCACAGTCTCACAAAGTCTCTACAGTGGGTGGCTTGCCCACTGTGCCATCCCGGGGAGCGCAAAGCCACAGTCTCTCAAGTGGATTACAGACTCCACTGGTACTGGAGGAGGCATGGTGCCCAGAGTGCATCGTGCAGCCCTGCCCGACACAGATCCGGGCCTGCCCCTTATGCAAATGGGCCAGCGGTGCTTGAGACGGCGGTGCCCAGAGGAGCTGTGCTTGAGACGGCGGTGCCCAGCGGAGCTGTGCTTGAGACGGCGGTGCCCAGCGGAGCTGTGCTTGAGATGAAGGGCCCAGCGGAGCGGTGCTTGAGATCAAGGGCCCAGCAGAGCGGTGCTTGAGATGAAGGGCCCAGCGGAGCGGTGCTTGAGATGGAGGGCCCAGCGGAGCGGTGCTTGAGATGAAGGGCCCAGCGGAGCGGTGCTTGAGATGAAGGGCCCAGCGGAGCGGTGCTTGAGATGAAGGGCCCAGCGGAGCGGTGCTTGAAATGAGGGGCCCAGCGGAGCGGTGCTTGAGATGAAGGGCCCAGCGGAGCGGTGCTTGAGATGAAGGGCCCAGCGGAGCGGTGCTTGTCTTGAAGGGCCCTGTTCAGCGGTTCTCGAGACGGCGGTGGCCTGTTCAGCGGTGCTTGTCCTGAAGGGCCCTGTTCAGCGGTTCTTGAGACGGCGGTGCCCTATTCAGCGGTGCTTGTCCTGAAGGGCCCTGTTCAGCGGTTCTTGATACGGCGGTGCCCTGTTCAGCGGTGCTTGTCCTGAAGGGTCTTGTTCAGCGGTTCTTGAGACGGCGGTGCCCTGTTCAGCGGTGCTTGTCTTGAAGGGCCCTGTTCAGCGGTGCTTGTCTTGAAGGGCCCTGTTCAGCGGTTCTTGAGACGGCGGTGGCCTGTTCAGCGGTGCTTGAGACGGCGGTGCCCTGTTCAGCGGTGCCTGTCTTGAAGGGCCCTGTTCAGCGGTGCTTGTCTTGAAGGGCCCTGTTCAGCGGTGCTTGTCCTGAAGGGCCCTGTTCAGCGGTTCTTGCGACGGCGGTGCCCTGTTCAGCGGTGCTTGTCTTGAAGGGCCCTGTTCAACGGTGCTTGTCTTGAAGGGCCCTGTTCAGCGGTTCTTGAGACGGCGGTGGCCTGTTCAGCGGTGCTTGAGACGGTGGTGCCCTGTTCAGCGGTGCCTGTCTTGAAGGGCCCTGTTCAGCGGTTCTTGTCTTGAAGGGCCCTGTTCAGCGGTGCTTGTCTTGAAGGGCCCTGTTCAGCGGTGCTTGTCTTGAAGGGCCCTGTTCAGCGGTTCTTGAGATGGCGGTGCCCTGTTCTGCGGTGCTTGTCTTGAAGGGCCCTGTTCAGCGGTTCTTGACATGTGTCTCCAGGGCACCATATCCGGCCAATATATGGAGTTCACTCGCCATCCGACTTCTCGCTTCCGGGGCCCTCCTGTGCTGGAGTCCCGGGCCCGTGGGTGTCCTCCTTCACACCCGGAATGGGGCTGGTGGGGCCCTCCTGGGCAGCTCGCCTGCTGCCGGACGTGTCAGCCGTGCTGCCCTTGCCATCCTTCCGTGGTTCCCTGTGGCCCTTGCCTCCCTTTGCAGATGTGCCAGGTGGCACCCCACATCCTGACGGTGCCAGGGTAGTGCCTTTGGAGGCTGCCGTCTCTGGCCTCTCGCGCCGGGCCTTGCCTTTCTTGATTTTCTTCCCAGGGGGTGGCCTGGCTGTCCCTTTACTGCTGGCCGATGTTGCTGCCCTTGAAGGTGGTGGACTCCAATATCCCTGTACTATGGACCTTGTAGGTCCTGGGGTTGTGGTGGCTGAGGTGCTGATTGGACTCTTACGAGATGGAGGGGGTGGGTCAGATGATGGAAAGAGGTTAATTTTGGACAGGAAAAACTTTTTAGGAGCAGTGGGAAGGGTAGGTGCAGTGGGTATGGGAGTGGAGGAAGAGGATGTGGTTGTAGGAGAGTCAAGTCTAGTGTCTTTGGGTGCAGGTGCTTGTGACGGAGGCTGTCGTGAGGTGGATGGCTGTTGGGTGGGTGGCTGCCTGCGTTTGTGTGGTTTGGAAGAGGGGGTGACAGACACACTGGGAGAGGACACAGGGGACGTGTAAATGGCAGTGGGGGTGGTGACTGCACGTGTGCGGAGTGTTCTGGTGGGTGTGCTGGTGATGGACGTAGTGGCTGATGATGTTGTGCATGCAAGTGTGAGTGGAGAAGTCACAGGGAGGGAGGAGGGAGACGAGGAGGAGGGGGACACAGAGGAGGCAGTGGCTGTTGGTATGTCTGCATGTGGCTGTTGCTTGTGTGAATGCTTGTGTGATGTGTGGTGCTGATGTCTGGATGAGCTGCCCTTGGGTGTTGAGGTGTGTGCAGGCTGGTCTGTAGGTGTGTCTGGGATAGGCAGAGGAACAGGGGAGTGGGACTGGGTGGAGGAAGTTGGAGGAGGGAGGCGGGAGACAGGGACAATGGCTGACGTCAGTGCTGAGGCCAGAGCGTTGAACGATCGCTGATGGGCAGCCTGACCCGAATGAATGCCCTCCAGGTATGCATTGCTCCGGTGCACCTCCCTTTCTACCCCCTGGATGGCATTCAAAAGGGTAGACTGCCCAACAATGAGCGTCCTGAGGAGGTCAATGACCTCCTCACTGAGGGCAGCAGGAGTAACTGGGGCAGGGCCTAAGGTGCCTGGTGCGAAGGAGATGCCCGCCTTCGTGTGCGAGCGGGCACGGGGCGATCGCAGAGGGGCTGCTGGGAGGGCGGAGCTGGTGCGCTGGGTGGCGGCTGTACCTGTTGTTGCGGTGGGCACAGATTTTGCCGCCACCACAAGGGAGCTCCCTTCCGAGGACGTGTCTGTGTCGCTGATGTCTCCACGTGTCCCCGTTGTGGAGCTTCCCTTGCCCTCCATCTCACTGGTGAACTCCGAGTCGGTTGCATGGCCCTCCAGGGCCATGGGAGATGCAGCTCCCTCGTGCTCCCTTGCCACTTCTCCTCCACCTGATGATGCTAATGCACACATGAACAGGTAGAGCAGCAAAAAAGGGGGGGGGAATGAAGACATGTTGAGTGCATCCATTGGCAACACAGTTGGCGGAGAGGACAGACACAGAAGCACCCTGCACTACGCCGCGCACTTGGGGTACACTACTCAATCATTGGGACTTGGCCTACAAGCTTATGGACGACAACTGCACACATAGGTGACACAGGGCCATGGATAGCTGTACTTGGCACCCTACAGAGGTGGGGGGCGGGGGCACAGGGCCATGCCTTACGGAGGGGCCTAGCCTACAGAAATCGCCCTGGCCTAGGGATACCCACAGCCCTCCTCCCCCACCCAGGCACCTCCACTGCGCGCAAAGTCAGCAGAATGTGTTTGTACTCACCCCCTTGTGTCTGCTGTGATCCGGGACATCAGGGGGGTCAATTGACGAGTGGCACCCCTCCTACGTTGGGAGGCCATCCCCAGCAGAGCCTCCGCGGTCTTCCTGCTCCCGCGGCGGATGTCCTCCCACCTCTTGCGACAGTGGGTGCCCCGTCTGTTGTGGACCCCCAGGGTCCGGACGTCCTTGGCGATGGCACGCCAAATGTCGATTTTCTGATGGGCGCTGACCTATGTGACATGTACAGGGGGAGAAATAACATTATTATGATTTTCTGCATGCTCGATGTGAGTGGCCCCCCATCCCCACCCTTGCCATGTGGCACATGCTCTCATCCGTCTTTTGATGCATGCCTCAATCGCTCCCCTCCACACCATCTTTCATCCACCCGACTCAACACAGGCATTGCCCCCAAAGCATGCTCCCAGTGTACTTACCTGTTGATCTGGAGGACCGTAGAGTAGCGCATACTGGGGGAGGACCCCATCCACGAGTTTCTCCAATTCTTCAGAAGTGAAGGCAGGGGCCCTTTCCCCAGTCGCAGCAGCCATTGTATCTTCCAGACCGAGGTCACAGCAGCACTTGCAGTATAGGTCCTCTCCTGTGGATGATCAGGTCTCGAGTGATTAAGCAGATAGAAAATGGCGGTCACGTCCGCGGCGTTGCGTACCGCGGCGGTGCGTACTGTGGCGGTGCGTACCGCGGCGGTGCGTCCCGCGGCGGTGCGTCCCGCGACCGCCAGTGCACTTCGTCTTTGGCTCCTGAAACGCATAGGGTTCAATGTTAACCAATGCGGCTTTGCGCCGCGGTCTTCGACCACCTACCGCCACGGTGTGCCACACCAGCGCATTGACCTCACATCCCATTGTCGCACTTCACAGGTCAGGCAGCCGCCATTTCAAGGGCCCACATGGCTTAATTTCTACTGCGTCACACATGCCTAGGCCTTGCATCGACACTCATACTGTACAAGCCATTCAATGCATAGAGAATCGTGTACTGTGCAAGCTGTGGGAACTTACCTGTGGGTTGATTGACTCTGTGCTCGCTGTTGTCCTTCCTAGGCACCGTCCGCTGGGACTTGCGAGGAGATGGAGGAATGTTCCCGTGTACAGACCGCTGGTGGACCTATCGACAATGGAGGAACGACATGTCATTCTGACATACAGGCTTGACCGAGCCACTATACATGAACTGTGTGCCCAGCTGGAGGCAGACCTGATGTCACCCATCCACCAACCCACAGGGATCCCCCCTCTAGTGCAGGTGCTGTCAGTACTCCATTTCTTAGCAAGTGGGTCATTTCAAACAACAGTGGCCATTTCATCAGGGATGTCTCAGCCTATGTTTTCCAAGGTGTTGTCCAGAGTGTTGTCTGCCCTGCTCAAACACATGCGGAGATACATCGTTTTCCCTGAGGTGGGGGATTTGCCTACAGTGAAGGGTGATTTCTATGCCCTTGGACATATTCCCAACATCATTGGCGCCATTGATGGGACACATGTGGCTTTGGTACCCCCCAGTGAAAGTGAACAGGTGTACAGGAACAGAAAAAGTTATCATTCCATGAATGTCCAGGTGGTCTGTTTGGCTGACCAGTACATCTCCCATGTAAATGCCAAGTTCCCTGGGTCAGTGCATGACGCGTACATCATGCGAAATAGCAGCATCCCTTATGTGATGGAACAACTACGGAGACACCGTGTGTGGCTGATTGGTGACTCAGGTTACCCCAGCCTGTCGTGGTTACTGACCCCAGTGAGGAATCCCAGGACAAGGGAAGAGGAACGCTACAATGAGGCCCATGGGCGAACTAGGAGGATTATAGAAAGAACCTTCGGCCTCCTGAAGGCCAGGTTTAGGTGCCTGCATATGACAGGTGGATCCCTAATGTACTCACCAAAGAAGGTGTGCCAGATCATCGTGGCCTGCTGTATGCTTCACAACCTGGCATTGCGACGCCAGGTGCCTTTTCTGCAGGAGGATGGTCCAGATGGTGGTGTTGTAGCAGCTGTGGAGCCTGCGGAGAGTGAAGAGGAGGAAGACGAAGAGGACGACACAGACAACAGGGACACAGTGATACAGCAGTATTTTCAATAACACACAGGTAAGAATCAACACCGGCATTTTACATTTACTTACAGTCTCCTGCCTCTCTACTGTCTGTCCTTTTCACCCAGTGTATGCTAACAGAGTTGTTACTTTCCCTTCCAATTTCAGAGATGTGGGCCCCACTGCGTGACCTCTGCTTTGTTTGCCCATGGACTACAGCTGTGTGACAGTGGTATGTTGTCATCACAATGTAACTGGTCATTTTTGCACGTTTATGTCTAATACATATTTTCAAAAAAACAGGCAGACTCCAGATTATTTGTGTGCAATAAGTGTGTTTATTAAAGTGCTCAATTTTGGGACATGGTTGAAAATCCGTGATGGGTGATGGTGGAGGAATGTCCATGGCAGAGTCCAGATTCTCAGTCTCACAGGTGCATTGTCCATATGCCTGTGGAAGGTGGAGCAGGGGCAGCTTAAGGTTGGACAGGGTGACAATGTGGGACAGTGGGATGACATCGGGGGGTATCCTTTCCTGGCGGGGGTCTTGGCATCCTACTCTGTCTTCTTCCTAGATCTCAGGCCCGCTTGCGGGGTGGTTCTTCTTCTGCAGGAGGTGGGGTTCTGGTGGCAGGTTGTTGCTGTGTCGGGGCCTCCTGTCCACTAGCGCCGGTGGAGGTAGTAGGCTGTTCCTGGTCCATGCTAGTGACAGGGGCCCTTTGTGGTGCCACATGGTCCCGCAATGTGGTGACAATCTGGTTGAGAGCCACAACGATGGTGCCCATTGCGGAACTAATGTTTCTCAGTTCTTCCCTGAACCCCATAAACTGTTCCTCCTGCAGTACCTGGATCTCCTGGAACCTGGCCAGGACCGTCGCCATCGTCTCCTGGGAGTGGTGGTATGCTCCCATGATGGAGGTGAGGGCCTCTTGGAGAGTGGGTTCCCTGGGCCTGTCCCCCCCCCCTGTCGCACAGCAGCCCTCCCAGTTCCCCTGTTTCCCTGGGCCTCTGTCCCCTGGACCGTGTGCCCACTACCACTGCCCCCAGGTCCCTGTTGTTGTTGGGGTGGTGGGTTCACCTAGGTGCCCTGTAGTGGTGGACACACCGCTGATTGACGTGTCCTGGAGACAGAGGCATGGGCCCGCTGGGTGGGTGCTGTGCTGGTGTTCCCAGAGGGGGGTAGGTCTGCTGTAGCCTGTGGCTGTCTGAGGGGAACCGACTGTCCCGAGGTCCCCGATCGGCCGGGCTGGTCATCTGGGTCCAGGGAGACAGAGCTGCTGTCATCACTGGGGGCCTCTTCTGGGGGTGGGATGGCCATTTCTGGACCCTCCTGGTCAGTGTGGTGGCGTTCGGGTCCTGCAGGGGGAGTATGGTTATTGCTTCTGTGTGTGCCATAGTGTGCAATGGGTGGGTGCCCGTGTACCCCAGTGCTGGCATTCCTTTGTGGGGGCTGTTGTGACGGCGGTTTGTGGGGGAGATGGGTATGTGCAGTGGGCATGCTTAGGTGATGGCTGTCGATGGTTTGTGGTGGCATGCAGGGTTTGGTGTTGGGATGGGTGGGTTGTGATGGTGAGACATTAGCAATGAGGATGTGTGATGGTGGTGGGGGGGAGGGTGGGGTATGAGTTGGCATGCTGGTGGGGTGGGGGGGATGAAGTAGTGGAGATGAGACTTACCAGAGTCCATTCCTCTGCCTACTCCTGCGAGGCCCTCAGGATGCAGGATGTTCAAGACCTGTTCCTCCCATGTTGTAAATTCTGGGGGTTGAGGTGGGGGTCCGCCGCCAGTCCGCTGCACCGCAATGTTGTGCCTGGATACCATGGAACGCACCTTCCCCCGTAGGTCGTTCCACCGCTTCCTGATGTCGTCCCGATTTCGTGGATGCTGTCCCACAGCGTTGACCCTGTCCACTATTCTTTGCCATAGCTCCATCTTCCTGGCAATGGTGGTGTGCTGCACCTGTGTCCCGAAAAGCTGGGGCTCTACCCAAACTATTTCCTCCACCATGACCCTGAGTTCTGCGTCTGAGAACCTGGGGTGTCTTTGGGGTGCCATGGGGTGGTGTGGATGAGGTGTGGGGTGGTGTTTGCGGTGATGAGTGTGGTGAGTGTAGTGGTGTGTGGTGTTTTGTGCGTGGTTGTTGTGTGGGTGATGGTGTAGTGTGCCTCTGTGTGATGGTGTTCTCTATTCTGTGCTGTCTCTCTCTGGGCTTCTTCTCTGATTTGTGGTCGTAGGGGTTTGTGGGTGATGTGGGTGTGTGTTTTATAGTTAATTGGGTGTGTGGGAGTGTTGTGTGTATGTGTCTCAGGTGTGTGTATTTCAAATTGTCCAATGTGGCTGTGTTTTGGAGCTGTATGTGTATTTTGAGCGCAGCGGTGTGTACCGCCAATGGAATACCGCGGTTGAAAGACCGCCGCGTGGATTCGTGGGTCGTAATGGCATGGGCGTTTTTCTGTTGGCGTGACGGTGGAGGTTTGGTCTTCGCCAGTTTAACGCTGGCCGTTGGTGTGGCGGACTTTTGTTGATGTCAGGTTTTTGGCGGTTTGCCTCTTGAGGGTCAGAATGACCGTGGCGGTTTACCGCGACCGTGGCGGTGTTGTGGCGGCCTTCTGACCGGCAGTAAGTGCCTTTTACCGCCGAGGTCAGAATGATCCCCTTAGTCTCCCACGCCATGGGCGATTCTGCCGCTCAAAATCCAGTAGTCTCATTAGAATAATGAGAGCCTACGTGACATGGCGCCGCCAACGTTTGGTCAGGCTCTAATTTTCGGGTCCTCAGGAGTATCTCTGTCTCAATATATACAAAGATACCACAGTACCGTATACGGAGACGTCCGTGGTACTGAGGATTTCCACTCCAGTTATGTAGGCTATCCTATCTGAGGCTGGAGGTTGTTCAAGCTTGAACTTTAAAATGAAAAACCCTATTTGGTGTGCCTTCTCTGAACATATCTTCATTCTAACATGGCGAATCCGCAGCAGGTAGCAATAGCAGTCAATATGAGACAACCTCTGACTGCACACTTACTAGCAAATGGCCTAACGGCCCAGGGGGGTCGAGTCACATTTGTGGTGGACATCCATCTAGCATATAGAACAGAACTCTTCTATTCTTTGTTCACATTTCCAGCAGTTGATGGGAACACAAACACATTTCATCATTATACACTTGCAAACATACCTGGACAATTCAGGGCATATGCATATTTAGAAATATCATTATCTTATCCAGATCATAATAATTGGCTTGATGGCGCCCTACCCAACACAATATTACCAGTAAGGTTAGGTCGGGCATATGCATATTTAGAAATACCATTATCTTATCAAGAACATAATAATTGGCTTGATGGCGTCCTACCCCACACAATATCACTAGTAAGGTTAGGTCCTCTAAGTAATGATGGTCCTACCTGGCCTTTCCTGGCCACCTATACAACACATCCTGCAGTAGCGAATTTAGCAGTAGCTGAGGTTTCATTGCTTATATATTGAATTAACAGCGACATATAGACGATTAGTACAGTTTGTGATGCAAACATTAAATACAAACCCAGCATGAGCTGCACCAGCACAACCACATGCAGTGACGCCAGGTATAAACCCTGCAACTGTACATTCGATCATGGGTAAAGTACCCGCCAAACGAGAGGAAACTCCGTTTTGGTTAGCACAAAAAATAAATGCGCTGGAAGCAGTATTTTCCCATACGGGACCTCAGGATAAACATAGAATTCTAACGATGTGCTTGCCATTTGGGACGGTCCCTACAGTAGATAACTGTAATACTTGGGGCACGGTATTTGCCGTGCTCTATACAGCCGCACACGGTATACCGACACTTGCCAATTTGCCGGAAGTGTTGAAACAAATTCAATATGAATACGGGGCTGCCCCGGCCCTGGACTTGGGAATGCAACTAATGGGCAATTTTGCCACAGTATCTTCAATTATTTTAAGTAATCTTAAAGGGGAAGCAGTCGCACTAGCAGTGCGCATGTGGCTCCGCGACGTTCCTCAACAGGATCAGGGACACAAGCTGCCTAAGATTATCGCAGAGACCTATTCTAGCATTGGTCGAGATAGTTTAGGGACCAGACCAACTTAACCACAATTTCATGGCAAATCTAACAAAGATTTTTTCAAGCAAGCTCCTGAGGGCAATAAGAAACGCTGGGATGAAAAACAACAAACTCCTAAAAAAGAGAGGGGGGAATCTCCACTTATGGAGACCCCACAGAATAGATATAATCTCAGAAATAGAGATAATATAAAAATGCCTGATAGATATCAATATACTGATACACGCCAATCTCGTTCCTTTCAGGAATCATCGGAAAAAACAAAATGAGAGAGGTGGGCGATCAGAGCGGAGGTCAGAGTACGTGAAACCGAGACAGGAATCACAATGCTCATCGGAGGTTTCTGTTAAAAAGGAAGAGAAACCTGCCCAACAAAAACACCAATTCAAAAAGAAAAAAGTTGCAGCAGTCGCAGTTCGACATGCGACTCAGGAAGAGGATCCTCTTGAAGAACAGGAAGTGGGCACTAGCACTGCTAGACAGCGCGGCAGAGGTCACCATAGTTTGCCGGAGTCTTCTAGAGCATCTGAAGGTGAAACCAACTGATGAGTTTATACAAGTAGAAACTGCGGACATGCGTGTCTCCACGCCTGATAGGGTGTATAAAATAACCTTCTTTCTCACCCCGTTCCAGAGGAACTTGCTGAATCCTATGCCATTGATTGGGCTTTGGCACAGGCACCTGGGTTATATCGCAATCACGTAGGATGGGATAAAGAATCCCCCTACCATGTAATTCCTATTAAAAATCAACCACAACCTCAGTATCCAATAAAACATGATGCAAAAGCACCTGTGAGGGAAATACTCACACAATTAGAGTACCAGGGCATAATTGAACCCTGTGTCCCAATGAATGATCCACTATTCCCAGTAGCTAATCCAGACCATTCATACAGAATAGTCTTAGACTACAGAAACTTAAACAGTCATATACGCACATATGCTATTCAAAACTCACATAGCACAGCACTAATGAACAACACAGTGCATAAAAAATAAAAAACAATACTGGACATTTCCAATGGTTTCTTCTGCCCGAATACACCCCCTGAGAGTATAGAATTAACACCTTTCAGTGCACTAGGCTCCCAGAAAACATTCTGTTGTTTACCCAGGGGGTATAAGAACAGCTCAGGACTGTTTGCAGCTTGTGTTACTGCAATTTTGCACAAGATTGACCCTGAAACATTGTCCTATGTAGATGATATTTATCTTATGGATGATGAATTGCTACAACAATTAAGACAGGCAGCCTGCATTGTTGTAGGATTTGCTGAATTTGTCAACAAATTCAAATAAAAATAAATAAAAATAAATGCCTTCCTCAGCCTCCTGTTTCTGGGATATGAGCTGTCAAGTGAAGGAAAGAGCCTAGTGCCACAATTCTTTAAAAAAATTACACAACTACAACCCCCAAACACGATAAAGAAAACTCCAATCTCTATTGGGTTTCCTAAATTTTGGCAGAACTTAAATTCCAGATTATGCTTCACGCATAAAACCTTTATATGATTTGATACGTCCTGATTTTTCAAATAAATTTTGGACAATTGAACACACACACATTCTCAGAGAACTGCAGACCGACATGCTTACAGCACAACATTTACACACAAGGGACAACAAAACACATTTGGTCATCGGAGTAATTGCTGGTGCCATCAGGTTCACCTATGTGACATTTAATGAAGGTGAGACAGTCCCGATTGCATACAAATCACACTTGTACTCAGCAGCAGAAAAACGCTTTGCTCCCACTGAGAAAATACTCACTGCTGTGCAGATGGTGGTCATTAAAGAAAGACCTCTAGTCCAGGGCAAATGCATAATTGTTGTTTCCTTAATCCCAGCCCTAGCGGCTGTTACAAAAGACAGCATTCCAAACGCAAAAGCATTACATCCATGCTGGATAAAATGGGCCACGTTTTTGACAGCCACTGATGTAGACTACATTTTTGACCCAAAATTACAAACTCAACAATTTTTGCAGTATGAACTAGAATACCCAGTTCCAGCAAACACACTGCCTATTGAACAATATCATAGAGTCATGTACACCGATGCCTCTGCACAACCTGCAATTGGCACAAAGCACCAATATTCTGCTGCTTGCGCAGTCGTAAGCGGCTATATGGCGGACAATAAATTTTGTCCCCTACATACATTTACGCGAATCCTAGGGGATTGCGCAGTACTATTGGCAGAGCTAAAAGCTCTGTTGATGGCACTGGAACATACTGATCTTGCACAGCCAACGCTGATTGTTTGTGATTCGTACTATTGTGTCCAGTCCTTCAATGAATACCTGCATTACTGGCGGCAGAATGGGTTCAGAGATTCTAAAGGCAACACCATTAAACACAGAGGGGAATATTTATACTCTGTCTGAGCCAAATGTGCGTAAAATTTTTTGACGCACATTCAGCGCAAACCTTGCACCATATTTATACAATGATGCCTGACCCCACGAATGCCAAAATTCGGCCGTGTGAGTCACTTTTCTGGATGCGCGAAACCGCCTTGCGTAAATGACATGCAAGGTATGCGTTCCCATCCAAAAAAAGGACTTAAACACCCGTGCGGTATATTTATGCTACAGCGCAAAAATTCCACACGGCCGGGAGGCGGAGGCGGAAAATGGCGCACAGCCCGATTTGCATACAAAAATAACACCTGGGTCAGGGCAGGCATTAAAATGGGGCAAACACACCACTACTTAAGGAAACCAAACACAAGCAACAGCAGAGCTCCAAAAGGAAGACACGGAGGTGCTTTTCATCCAGCATGCACAAAGACGCAGAGGACAGGACCAACAACAGCAGCTTCCACAACACCAGCAGGGACCCCAAAGGCAACGCAGAAGGCAGGAGAGGATATTCCGCACCAGGACTACCTTTCTGGGACTCCGGCAACAAGACATCATCCAGAGGTACAGACTCAACTGGCAAGCCATTCAGCAGCTGCTGCACAACATTGAGCCACAGTTGGCAACCAGCTTGCAGACACCCCACATCATTCCACCAGAGACCAAGCTGCTAGCTGTCCTCCACATGTTGGCAAGTGGCTCCTTTCGGACCACTGGTGCCCTGGTTGCAGGGATCTCACAGCCCTCATTTAATGCATTCCTACCCAAGGTTTTGGATGCCATCATCTCCCTCGCACCCTGTCACATCAGCTTCCCCAACACACAGCAGAAGCAGCAGGAGACCAACAGGGCTTCAATCAAATCAAGGGCTTCCCACACGTGCTTGATGCCATTGACTGCACACATGTACGCATTGTGCCACCTGCTGCAACTGAACATCTATACCGCAACAGGAAGCACACACACTCCATCAATGTGCAGGCCATTGTCGATCACCGGGGATTGATCACCAACATCGTGGCAAAGTATCCTGGGAGTGTACATGATTCATTCATCTTCGGCACTGCACCATCAATCAACGCTTCCAGGATGGACACTATAGAAATGGCCTACTTGTTGGTAAGTACAGAAACCCAGTTATATACACACAGCACAGCAACCCTGTAGGACACACAACACATACACCACTACATTGACATGTGGCCAGGAAGACACCGAGGTTGTGACACTGCTAGGCATGTTTGAATTCCTGACCCAATGGGATAGACACTTATGGACAAATGACAGATCCAAATAACAACAGATGCCACTCCACAGACACAAGGGAACAATTTAAAACAACACAATGACATGGCCTTAACTGGCAGTACAACTTGGAAGATTAATATTTCAATATCACATCAGTAACACTCAATCAAACACCCTTCAAAGCAATAAGTACTGTGTAAGGGGTGTGCAATGTGTTTCGCTGCAGGTCAAACACCATGAGACACATTGCATGATGATGATGACTCTAATGAGGGTGACATGGAATCATTGAGGCAGTAGCAATATCTCACATCACTCCTGCTCTGACATTTCCCACTACCAATAAGCAAGTGGACTGTGCTAAGAACACATATTGATGTGACAATATTGAAAGTGCACATTGCTACACATACGGTTTGAGACGATTACACATATACACAACAGATGTACAGGCATATGGACCTTCTGACACTCAAAACGTCAACCTCACAACCAAGTTAGCCAGCTGAACTGAACCAGGTTCAGTAGTATAGGTACACGTTTGAACATGAGTCAACTCGGCAAGAGCAGAGAAATAGGTCTGCAGAGAACTTGTCATACATGGGATATTTGTGCATTGTCAATTGTCAACAATTCAGTGCTGATAACTTATGGAGATGTGTTGTACATTGTCACCTAGCCAAATCAAAGGGCCTCACTGATGTTTAACAAATTCTATTGCATATGTTAAATTGGATGGGATGTCCAGGCCATGTAGATGCAACCGTGTTACCACCACTGTGGAACTGATTCTGTGTATGGAAGTATCATGTCACCCCCAGTTAAGACACATGGACACCTCTTTCACATATCATGATGCAAAGGAGTACACAATGTACTGCAACTCTACAAAAATACCGCTGACATCCAGTCAATCTGCCAAACACCAGTTCAGATAATGAAACAACCCAATGCTGATGGTACATCCTAGAAGCCTAGGATTCCACACAATAACACAAACACAGATGAGTCATAGACAACACAAGAGAACAACTGCCATGCAAAGTGATAATCATGGTGAAGGCAACATCAACATTTTCTCACTCGTTTTCATTTCAGCTGATCAGGGGTATGGGAACCAGCCATAGATCATGACCCCATTTGCAAACCCAAGCACAGCATCAGAGCGTGCATCGGAGGACACGCACCATAGTCAAGAGGACTTTTGGCATCCTGAAGTCAAGATTCAGGTGCCTCAACATCACCGGAGGCAGCCTCCTATACTCACCAGAAATGGTCTGCAAGATCGTTTTGACCTGTGCCATCCTGCACAACATTTGTGTAAGGAAGAACATTCCCCTCTATGAACGAGACCCACAAATGGCTGAAGAGGAGGAAGAGGAGGACGTTGTCCATCAACATGAGGGGGACCATCCAAACACAGCTGCAGGATTGCGTCCGAGACAACACATTGTCCAAAACTTCTTTTAACTATAGTCACCATCACCACTGTCTTACCATATGTCATTAAACACCTATTCTAATCACTATATCATGATCTGGGTAATCATTTTTGCATCACATTATCCCTAAGATTCATAATCAGAGTGTAGCCTCATGGAGCATTGCAGAAATACTTAGGATACTGAAAAATCCACATCACATTTGATGGGTATGAATGTACAGCTAACTTCACACACACTGTGAATGACATATATCCTGTCCATTTCACATTGAAGGGCAATAGCAGAAGACCCCAGCTATTTCACACATACATGTTGGCAACATGGTTCATTGCAGCATATGGCACACAACAAAGACACCATCATTCAATAAGGAAAACAAATGCCTCATACATGAGGCAGTGGATGTGCTATTGCATTGGTAAGAGGAATGTATGACCAGACCCTTGACAGCAGTAAGTGCGACATCAGCTATCTTTGCAAGGAGTATGTGTGACAAGAAATCCATGTAAGCAGCAAATGGATAGTACGAGTGCCCCAGGTATGACTAGCATTGCTCACAAGACATCCCCTGCACATGCCATCCCAGGTCATAAGTCCTGCCACTGCCATGTTTTCTGCCTCTCCACACCCTTCTCGAAGGGGCCCTGGAAATGGATTAATTGTACCCAGATAATCCCTCATCTTCGCACACCCAGACTTACATTGACTCCAATGTGCTTCCCTCTTTAGTATGGTATGCCATAGTCATTGTTCATCTGTCTGCGTGGACTTCTGTCGGATAATGCACTGCCTTGTAGTCTGTAGGACCTGTAATGACCTGTTCATTGCTTCCCATGTGAAAGGTACTGTTGGTCCTTTGAACTTGATTCTCATCTACAGGACTTGTGAGAGACTGAAGCTGCACACACCTGTGAGCACCTCCATGCATACCAGCCATTTGAACATGAACTGCCCTTGCAGCTGCCTGGAACGGCATAGAAACTGCCATTATATGTATATCACTGTTATGCATTGCCGTATAAATCACTTGTGTAACACAGACCTTGGGTTATTGTGTAACGTTGCAGCACACAGGACAAAAACAGTTTACATTTTCCACAGTGTTGTTCCAGCTTTGACCAGTCTCAGTCTGCTCACCGTGTATTTGCCTTGTTCATTTTTGTTCCTGATTGACCGTGCATCCTGTTACCTTACTGGTTCCTGTCTTTGAGTTACCATAAAGGTTCCCTGTGGCTACATTTGTCTCATAGTTGCTTTCCATGCCCTCACTTTCCTCCTGGGGTATTGTGTCAGGTAGGTCTACAATGAATACTCAAACACATTGTATAGCGTAATCAGTTTACTTATCGTATCATTGGGTGAAACTTGTCTTCAAATAGCCTAATCACAGCCCATCCCTTATCTGGGTTTCATGTATGCATGAGTGACAAATAGTGACAGTGTACCATGGCTGTATGCATGGATTGGGTATGGTGCCTCCAGCACAACAAACAACATTAGATAATGTGCATGAAATGTCAACACATGTTTGTACCCTGATGGTCCACACACTGATTTACATCGGCCCCAACATATTGATGGGGCTTGCGTGGTGACTAGCTGTGAGATTAATCAGCACAGAGGCACTGATGATCCCAGCTGCAATGGGAATTTTAGAGGCCACCCTGTGTAGAAATGTTGTGATGAAACCTGCTGGTTTAAAATTCCTGATACATTAACTTTGTGAGCACACCAAGGTTGACCTGTTGTCAGTCTCATAAAACTTCTGCAGTGCCATAGCTGGACTATCCCCATGTGTCTTCTCAATTCCTCTTCGGCTTTCGTTCAATTCAGCTGTGAAGGATACTTTGTTAATACAGGGAATGGCTCCACAGACTCATGACTAGACCTGCACGTAACTGTGACAACATAAACCCCAATAATGACACAGGCTACACATGGGCCCACACACTTGAACTGGACACCTTTGTGCAATTAACCACTCAAAATATGTGAACTTGTGCTGCTTGGTCTGCTGGTCCTCCACTGCCACAGGAGAAACATAGGTCATTTATATGACTCAAAATGTGGAGTGACATTACATTTGTAGATTGGTTTTGGAACTCAGTGTCACAAACACCGTACCCACATAGCATTTTCAAATGCCTGACTCATGGGTAGTATTGAAACAAGTGACCAGGCAGTGGTATCCAACATTCCAGGACATGTGATGGCTTAGTCTTGGAACATTGCCATGATCAACCGTCCTCTATCTATCCTGTGCATGGTTTGTCATGGGAGATGCTTATGTCCCAAAAATCTGGAAAGTTCACACAGCATTTGTTGCTACGTGTGTGACAAACACATTTCCTTACTCATTTCCACACTGGATAGCCTCTGATGGTTGTCCACATTGACAACACATGCATACAAGCACATTTATGAAAACACGTCTTGTGATGTTCACACAGTGGGACAACTAAAATTGTAAGAGCCAATTCACACACATTGAAACACAGGCAATGAGTTACTGTATTGAGTTGCATAGCCTTGCTATCCTCTATTGACGCACAACCTGCTCAAACTGGGTAATATCAATTTGTATTCCAAAAGTCTGGGGATCCATTGCGTCAGTGAAGAATGCAAATCCGGTACAACAACTAGAGGATCATGGTCCGCAGTAGTGTGATCTACCACATGTGCCCATACACTGAAATGCACAATGTAGGTGCAAACAGCCTATCTCTGTATAGATACAGCTGTCATGTACTATAAAATTTGAGAAATTACCAAACCCAGTAAAAGACATAAATTTTGACGCATGCGCGTCAAAAAAGACGCACATGCGTCAAAAAATGCTGCATATGCTTAGAAAAATGACGCTCACTGCCATGATACATCCATTGGCCCTGAGCAGTAATTCCCACACTGTACCCCTTGAATTGGTTAACTATGAAAAATATTTGAAAATATGGATGTGGGGTAATTTCTAAGTGTCTGTGGTATCCTGTGTAATTGTATTTTTGTAATTTCTGGTGTCTAATTTTGTCTTTGTACTGTTGGGAGTCTGTTGTGGGTAGTGTTAGTTTGGGCGATAGTTGGGCTGTTTTAGTGTTATTTACTTTTTATTTCCCTCTCCTCCTTTCCCTTCATTATCCTCTGTACCCCTTAATTCCTTTATTATCTCAAGCATGTTGGGTAGGCCACATCTCTGTAGAATGGGAGAGGAGGAGCTGGGGGGATTCATTTGGCTGGTGTGCCACTTCCTCCCATTGATGATAGAAGCAGGTGGCCGGGTGATACAGGGGTGTCACACAGAGGCAAGGAGGCTCCGGTGGTCAAAGGTCCTGTACTATCTGCAACGAATATACAACACACCGCGCAATGACCACCAGCTAAAGCACCGGTGGGCTGACCTTGTTGCCAGGGAGCAAGACCTGCTGGACCACCTGGGTATTGTGATTGGTGGCCCTGTTGGTGAGTGCAATTCAGAGGAATGTGCACATTTAAATGCTCTGTAGTGACAGTAGCAGATTTGTTCATATTCTGCAGGCAATGTTTCTGGACATGTGGAATGCAAGTTAAACATACAGTGGCCGTGAGTTATACAATAATTGCTACACATTACCGTCATTTGTTGACGCAACAGCTGCACTGAGTTACAAAACACAACTGGAGCCCGTAAATTAGTGCTGCTATCACATCAATAGATAATGCTAATGTGTCTCTAACATATGTTTTAGGCACGGTCTGTGAGTGTACCAGGAAATACATGTTTTTAATCCAGATATTTTCAAGAATTAATGTGTCCCCCAATTATTTCAGATACATGTCTGAACTGGATTCTGACACATACGTACCAAGTTATTTCTAACCTCAGGTAACATCTTAGGCTGATAGTTTGATTTGGTTGTGCCGCAATTAAATTAGGGATGGATGCTAAAAGTAATGCACACGGGTTCATATCTAAATGTTTGGTGCTACTTTTCATAGCTGTGGCACATAAAATGAAGCAAATGATACAAATTGAGGGGTAACGACTTTCCATGCCCCTCTGCTCATTGTACCTGTGTGTTTTACATTGGTCTTGGGCACAATAGCTGGAACAGACCTAATACAGTTGCCATCTGTGTTACTCTATAACCATGAACTTCTCATAAGTTATGGGATCATCATGGGATACCTGACATTGAGGAATGCATGATCACAATGTATTACGTGCATGATGTCGTGCAAGGGACCCCTGACCAATTCCATCATACATATAAAGTTCCCTAATACTTTGCTAGTTTAGTTTGGCACACCCCTGCTGATCTAGTACAGCATATGTTTAATAACTAACTTCCCAGTATGGAGGCTATCACAGACATGGGTGTATGCTAAGATCAGAAGACCAGCATTCCTGTGACTGCTGCCATTACGAAGGTACATACAAATTGAAACCTACATCATCATGATTAACACAGTGGTACCTTTGCTAAACCATGTGTTAATAATATGGCAGTGTCAGTTTGCTGTATAGCCACTGATCAACCAACTGGGCAAATGTAAGATGATAATTGTGGCTCACTGTGATTTCCAAAATCCATAATGGGTACACAGGGCAATGAGTGACACATTTCAGGTGCAATGACTACACCTGTGCCCATGCAGTCTGTCATGGATGACTACATTATACACTGTCAACATATATCTCCTTGTTGTATCCAAATATTAAAACTGGTCAATCCATGACTAGCCTCAAACTGTCACCAATTAATGCATAGGATCCCTGCCATTATGGTGTCATAGGGGGCATATGTGGCTCAGGGTACACTGTTAATGTAGCACATGTATCCTACACACAACACAGGCCCTACATATAAGGGAGTATAGAAAATATGATAAATCATGACCTTAAATCAACCCACTGGTGTGTCACACAGTAAATTATTGTCCCTGGATGCACAAGCCACAATACCTGAGTGACTGCTGTTGCAGTGCTCCAGGAAAGTGGCTTTCCATTTCTCTCATTACTACAAATGATGAGAGGAGTACACTCCATAAAGGAGTCTGCAAAAATTGATGGAGCATGTTTGTCACCACATGATAGTTAGGGCCACTGCATGTGTGCAGATATGTGTGTATCACTCACTGGAGTGACCGGATCTGTACATGTTTGCAGTGGTATGTCTGTTGCAGTATCATCATGCCTAAGAGGCTGGACTTTCAGATTTAATGTTACACACAGTACATTTATTTGGAGGTGTTGTACAGTGCACAGACATTGTGCACATTTCTCCCTTCCGTGCTTTACAGGTGGACCTGCCCCCTACACAACCGGAGAG
Source organism: Pleurodeles waltl (assembly GCF_031143425.1). Taxonomy (NCBI): domain Eukaryota; kingdom Metazoa; phylum Chordata; class Amphibia; order Caudata; family Salamandridae; genus Pleurodeles; species Pleurodeles waltl. The sequence goes on along the minus strand of NC_090436.1, from coordinate 693,675,951 downwards.
GTAGCTCGATTTGCAGACTCAGACATATCCAGTATGTGTTGATATTTCAGTTCTGTTTTGTGTTTGCAGCTGTTGTGTGATTGACTTGAGTGGAGTAACTTTTTTCCATCTTTGAGTTGGACAATCAGTAGCGTATAGTCATATTTTGGGATTTTACTGCAGCCCTGTAGGCATGGCCATGTGAAGAGGGTGACATTTGTATTTGAAATTTTCATAAGGAAAAATTCATAAAGGCCCACATTCATGATTTAGTCGGCAAGTCAGACCCTGAATCTCAGAGAGATGTCAAAGTCTTACCCACAGACTTGAGCCTCCCTGTTCACTAATGAACATGTTCAACTGTATGTTTGACTTCCAAGCAGCATCTACCTCCACATGTTGTGCTATGTGTATGTGGCACTTGAGTACAATGTCATAGTTGTGCATGCAGCTCATGGCCAGGTATTAGTGGTATTGTAGGACAGGTATTAGTGGTATTAAATGATGTGGACAATTGTCTGCATTTACAAACATAAATGTGGATGGGATTGTCCAAGGTTTGGGTGTATCCTAGTTGGACATCCTCCTTACCTGTGGTGGACTGCACAAACCCATGTACAGCTGTCCAAAGCTTCCTGGGTGTCCTAGATGTTTGAAAGTATTTGTTGCTTCTCCATCCCCCCCCGAGGCACAGGCTTAGGGTTATGAAATGTGTACCAAGGTGTTATGATCCAAGTTTAGTACACAGACATGTAAATCTGTAAATCACTTGTCCAAACCTAGGATACCCACTCATGATTAGCAACTGCATTCCATCCTGGCAATTCCATTTACAAATCACAGATCTTATGGCCCTTGATTGTCATCCAGAAGATAGTCATTAGTTGGCCTGTCACATGTGGAGGATTTGCAGCATTATTTACGTGACAAATGGCTGAACAATGATGCATAGTTCATTTAAGTTGTTACACATCTTTTAGAGCATTGCTGTGCTGTTAGATAGGACATGTGTAGGCTGCATTGGCATGTACTTCCTCATGGCGAATCTGTGATCTGTATGGTGATATGGCCTGTTTCAGCTACATTAGATGTATTGTCTGATTTCCTTCATTAGCTATATCACACAATGAAGTACCCAATGTTTGGCTTTATCTTTTTTAACAGCAGCTAATATGAATGCCATCCAGATTCGTGAGTTTCAGCGCCGGGCGATGCGTTACCGCCACATTCTGGATGTGGGGTCTGGGTTCTGCCACATGGCACGGCGTTATCGCCATGAAGAGCCTCTGGAGTGTGGAGGGCATTTGCCTAAGGGTGCTGTAGTGTCTGCCGCGTGTGTGAAACGAAACTACACGTGCGGCAGAGCCGCTTGCACGAGCCGTTTTCTCGGTGTTCCGGATGCGCGTGTGGGGGCGCGAGGGACCGAGGGACTGAGGACGCCGAGAAGATGGCAGTTGGTGGAGGAGAGGTCGAACGATCTGCGGCGCGCTGTTGGGGTGAATATTTGGACATTTTAATTTATGCTGTGACTGAAGCAAGAAAATAAACGACGCTTTGTTCACTTACAAACGTGTTTTGGAAGCTGGTTTCTCCTATTCAACATACTTTATGTGGCGACGAGCTGTGGACTGAATCACCCCAGAATATCAGTAACTCGCGTGTGCTTGGTGTTCTTCTAGACTTTAATCCTTGTGATCAAAGCTTAACAGGAACTTCCTGCTGTGTCTCCCATAACTCTCTAGTCAAAGGGGTGTATCTACGAGAAGTCTACATCCCTAAGGAAACGTGGCAGCCATCTTTAAACGGTAATTTTTAACCAAGAACTCTATATGTTTTTTTTCATTTCACAACTTACGGCGGAGATAGTAAGTTAGTAAAGACTTTACTATATTGTTTTACACTGTCTTAACGTCCATCCAGCTGTCATGCAATCTGTTAACCCTCCACCGCCATTTTTAGAGACACCTAGAGAGCCGGTTATACCATGGAAACAGTGGTATGATGCTTTTGAAACGTATTTAGGGGCTATTGATGGGTCAAGATTCAGACCTGAAAGGAAAAAATGCTTGTTGCTGCATTCCTTAGGGTTCGAGGGAAGATCTGTGTTTAAACACTTACCTGATCTTCAGCTAGAAGAAGGCGAAGAACTGGATGAATTTGAAGAAGCTCTTAAGAAACTTGTTACCAGATTTGATACACCACCCAGTTTAGTCATAGCGAGACATAAGTTTTTCAAAAGGGAACAGAAAAATGGAGAAGACGTCAATACCTATATATCTGCATTGAGGAAACTTGCTTCAGATTGTCGGTTCGAAACATTTACTGATCAGTTAATCCGTGACCAATTCATTTGCCACAGTTCGGATAAGTCTATCAAACAAATGTTGCTGTCCTTGGGGGATCCGTCTTTATTGGATTCGATCAGAATTGCGAAAAGCATTGAAACGGCGATCAAATCAGCCAAGGAATTAGAATGGGCACAAGTTGAACAAATTAATGCAGTCCAGAGATCTGACGACAGACGCAAGATGAACATTCCGTCTTCCACCAAAGGAGAGGTGGCCAAACACAATAGTTTCTTCAAACAAACTAACATATGCTTTAGGTGTGGTTATCCATCACATCTAAAAGGAGGGAAGATCTGTCCAGCAAAAAATGTTCAGTGCAGATTATGTGGCAAAATAGGACATTTTGCTAAAGTGTGTCAAAGTAGCAAAAGTGACAATACTAAGGTCAATGTTGTCGCTGGTGATGGTGATGACAAAATGTGTGAATTGATGAATGAAATGCAAGAAATGATTTTGGCTGTGGGTGACCATGACATAAAAAGTGGAAATCCTGATCACTGCATTGATCCTTACATTTTAATACAGGTTTATAACAAACATTTAAAGTTGTTAGCTGATTCTGGTGCTAGAATCACTATGATAACTCAGGAGGTATTTGAACAAAATTGGGGAACACGAAAATTGTTTCCACCAGACAGGTCACCAGTGTTGTACGAAGGTAGGAGGATTGATTTAATGGGGTACTTTGAAGATGTTTTGATTTTCAAAGGACGACACATTTTTGGGAAGGTCTATGTAGCTGTAAAAGGTTTGAACATTTTGGGGTGGTTCCATCAAGGGTTGTTTGGCATGGTTTTGCGTCCAGGTACTGGTGATCAGGTAACTGTTATAAGAGATTCCGCCGATATAGAAAATCTGCTTAATCAGTTTCCTAAAGTTTTTTCTGGTGATTTAGGTAGAATTAGAGGATTTACACATAAAATAAAAGTAAAAGACAATGCTGTTCCAATTAAGCATAAATTGAGAGGTGTACCATTCAGTGTCAGGGATGAATTAGAAAAAGAGTTGGAGAGTTTACGAATGAAGGGAATCATTGAACCGGTTGATTCTTCGTTATGGTTGTCACCTTTAGTTGTCGCAAAGAAAAAAAATGTTGAACTAAGAGTATGTGTTGACTTGAGGGCTCTTAACAGAGAGATCTGGGTGGACTCCGATCCTCTGCCAAAGATCAGTGAAATGCTCTCTTGCATTTCTGAATCTAAACTCTTTACAAAACTTGACCTTGCTGCTGCTTATCACCAGGTAGAATTGACACCAGATTCTCGTCACTTCACCGCCTTTGCTTCCCCGTGGGGGACGTACCAATATTGTCGCATGCCGTTTGGGCTGGCATCGGCGGCTTCAGTGTTTCAGAGGATAATGTCTACGCTGCTCAAGGATATTATGAAGGTGTGTGTGTTTCAGGATGATGTGCTGATCCATGCGGCTGATCGACGTGAACATGATGAGATTTTGATGCAAGTACTGACAAGGTTCAATTGTGCTGGAATTGTGTTAAAAAGAGAAAAATGTCAGTTTCTCCAAACGTCTGTCGAGTATTTGGGGCATGTCTTGATTCCAGAAGGTGTTTATCCCAGACCTGGTCTGGTAGAAGCAATTGTGAAAGCACCTGCACCTCAGGACAAAATTGGTGTAAAATCTTTTTTGGGACTTTGTAAGATCTATTCTAGGTTTATTGAAAATGTTGCCAGCAAGTTCGGGGTTGGAGCTGTTTTGACACAGATCAGTGGAAAACTGGAGCATACTATTGGATTTGCGTCAAGAGTGCTCAGACCAAATGAATTACACTATTCTGTAATAGAAAAATAATTATTAGCATGTTGGTGGGGTATAGAGAAGTTTAAACCTTACCTGTGGGGAAGACATTTTTTACTCCAGACAGACTATAAACCCTTAGTTTCTATTTTGAATGGTACTAACGTCAGGAGTAGCACACCAAGAATTGCAAGATTTGCAGTCAGGTTGTTACAATTTGATTTTTCGGTTGTTCACATTTCTGGAGGAAGGAATGTGAGAGCAGATTACCTCTCTAGATATCCCATCACGGAAGAGGCTGGTGGGAAAGAGGATATTCAGGATGAAAATTGTTTCATTGCAGCCATCGAATTGGAACGTACTGGGTCATTTTCCGAAAAGTGCTGGAAGGAAGCATCGACAAATGATACTGTAGTCACTAAAGTCATGAAGTATGTCGAGGAAGGGTGGCCACATGAGAAACATTTGGATTTTAGTTTTCAACCGTTTTTTAAGATATCTGATGAGCTGTCAATTGAAGATGGCGTGTTACTGAGAAATGATCAAATTGTACCTCCGGAAACTATAAGATATATGATTCTGGAAAAAGCACATGAAGGTCATTTGGGTTCTACTCTTACAAAGAAAAGAGTGAGAGAATACTATTGGTGGCCGCAAATGGACAGAAACATTGAAACATTAGTCAAGGATTGTCACGTCTGCTCCAATAGTGATAAGACCCTCAAAACATCAACGCGCCGCTTAAGCCTATTGAATGTCCGTCAGGTCCCTGGGAAAAAATTGGTATTGATTTGTTAGGGCCGTTCAACTCACTTCCTTCTAAATTGCGTTACGCGTATGTTGCAGTTGACTACTTTTCTAAGTGGCCGCATGTGAAGTTTGTAAGTCATGCTGATTCTACATCTGTTGTGTCATTTCTGAAAGATATATTTTTGGAAGAAGGGTTTCCCAAGGAGCTTGTGTCTGATAATGGGGTCCAATTTGTTTCAAATGAAGTTGAAGGTTTTCTGAGTGATTGTGCGGTCAAACATTTGAAAAGTTCTCTTTACCAACCACAAACAAATGGTTTGGTTGAACGCTTTAATAGAGTGGTTGTTGAATGTGTCCAGTGGGCTTTAGCCAATGGGTGTGTGGTTGAAGCAGCTGTAAAGAGTATGCTCTGGTTCTACAGAACAACGCCTCACACTAGCACGGGGGTGTCTCCGTTTGAAGCGCTGAGAGGAAGGAAGCCTGCCACGTTATTTAGACCAGCTTGGTTGTCAACATTTTTCAAACATTCTATGTGTAAAGAACACATTGATGTCAAGGTTTGTTTGGGTATGAGGAAAGCTCAAGAGAAACAAAAAACTTACTATGACAAGAAAAGGAGTGTAAAAGAGTTACGGTTTGTGGTTGGAGATTGGGTGCGGATCAAACTACCTAGTTTTGTCAAGAAAGGTGACTCAAAGTTTTCTGAACCTTTGAGAGTTGACAAAGTGTGTGGTAATGCTGTTCGGGTTGGTGGGCGTAATTGGTGGAATATGGGAAAAGTGGTAAAAGTTTTGCCAAGAGATGTTCCTTTGTCGCTTAGTGACCCGTGTGAGCTGAATGGAAGGGTGAAGGAGTCCGTGATTGTACATAAACCTGGTGGGGTTGAACCATTAAATCCTAAGGAAAGGGACGCTTGCTTCGAACTGGTGCCTGTTAGGAAAAGTTGTAGAGTCCACAAATTACCGATGAGGTACCGTTAAGCAAGGTTTTCCAGGTTTGCTCAAGTTTTAATTTCTCTCAAGAAATGCAAAGTGTGATGTTTGGAAATGTAAAGCGTAAGATGTATCATTACTTACATTTAGAAGTATCCAGTGAAATAGGTATTATTACCTGATGTATTGTTTTTGGTTGTTTTCCAAGTTTTTTGGGGTATTGGTTTATTGTTTGTTTTCATGGGAGGGTTGGTCTTGTTTGGTTTTGTTTAAAGAAAAAAAGGAAAACTGAATGTAGTGTCTGCCGCGCGTGTGAAACGAAACTACATGCGCGGCGAGCCGCTTGCACGAGCCGTTTTCTCAGTGTTCCAGACGCGCGTGTGGGGGCGCAAGGGACCGAGGACGCCGAGAAGACGGCAGTTGGTGGAGGAGAGGTCGAGCGATCTGCGGCGCGCTGTTGGGGTGATTATTTGGACATTTTAATTTATGCTGTGACTGAAGCAAGAAAATAAACAACCCTTTGTTCACTTACAAACGTGTTTTGGAAGCTGGTTTCTCCTATTCAGCATACTTTAGGGGCCCTTCGGTGTCCACAACAGCGGCTAACACCAGCACCACCACTACCACCCAGGTGGCACCAAGCATATCAGGCACTACTGCAGGACCATCGACCTCCACTGCTCCCGGACCAATGGTAGCACCACCTGCACCTCCCCCTACAAGCATGGCACCACCAACCGGACAATCATCTACAACTCGCACTCAGACCACCCCTGCCGCAGTCATTGACCCTGCAGATTTCCAAAGGTTGCAACGTGACATGCAACGTATGTTGCAGGGAATGAACAGGCTGCAGCAGGAGGTGTCACAAATTAATAAGAGGGTGTGTGCCATCAAGAAGACCCTGCAGAGGGCGAACTTGTAAAAATTATACCCTCTGCCATGAATCCCTTCCCTCCCTCCTCTTTCCTGGTTCTTTTAATTAGTGGGTTTAGGGGGCTTAGTATTAGGTTAGAATAGGCTGTTAGTTTAGTTAGTAGTAGTGGGTTGGGGGTAAGGGAATGACCATTTTAATAGTTTTTTTATTATGTGTGTGAGTGGGTGGGTGGGGGATGATGGGGTTTTGGTGTTAAAAAAAAAATATATATAACTATATATAAAAATACAAAAAACATGTATTTGTTTAGTATAAGATAGTATGTGTTTAGGTTAGTATATGTTGTCCTCCATGTGTCTCGTCTTATAAGGAGTGTGGGGGGTTGATGTTTAGAGTGTTTAGTTAAATGTGATAAGTAAGTTTAGCTTAGGTTAGTTAGGGCCTGTTGTGGGTAATGTGTAGTTAGGATAGGTTAGGTTAGTTAAGGTGTTTCCCCAGGTTTTATCTTCCTTTTTTACTGTGAAATAAATATTTAGGGACTAGTGCTACCGGGTACTCTTACGGGTGAAGGTGATCTGTTCCACATCTTCATCTTCTGATGTGTGTATTGTTTCCTCTGCCCTTGGTGGTGGTGGTTGTGAAGGGTCAACACACACCTCAGTGTTTGAAGACGTGGAGTCACACATCCCAGTTGCTGCCAACTGTGGGGTTATCAAGGGCAGTACTGCAGCAAGGAGGAGCTGTTGGGTCTTAAGAATAGCAGCCACATCACTGTGGTAGGCAGCCAGGTCAGCCCTGAGAGGGTCAATATTGCATTTGTGCACACGTTGAAAGGTTTGTTGTTGGAGGTGTTGTGTCAACTCTCTTACAGCTGTGCTGATTTCCTTCACACTTTTTTCAAGTTCTTGCAAGATTGATGTGCGCCCTTGCATGGCTGCTGGTTTGTTCTGCAGTTGACATCATGCATGAACGCACCCCCCCTAGGTTGGCTGCCATATTTTCCATCCCCACCCACACCTCCTTGGCCAGCTCCCACTCTACTCCAACTACAGTTGTCTCAAAGCTGGTGCCAGTGTCGTCAGAGTCCTCAGCTGGGTTGGAGCTGGCAGGGCGTACAATTGGGGTGGTGGGTGGCTCCTCTGTGATGGCTGCTGTATCTGTGCTCCTCCTTGCGACTGAAGGTGGGGTCTGGAGGGTTCTAAGGACATCTTGGAGGGTCTGCTGGCGGATGTTTGTCAGCTCGTCATCCATGTCATCAGGGAAGTCCAAGACAGGCATATCCCCAGGAGAGCCATCACCCTCGGCAATGTGATATTGTACAATTAGTGTGTCTGTGTTGTTGGTTTTGCAATGTGACGTGCCTGCCTTCCTATTTGTTTCATATTGTGATCTTGGTTCCTGTTTATTGTTCCTGTCTATAATATTATCATTCTCCCAGGCCTATGCCCCACCTGCATGTCACATGTAGTGTGGTCAGTTTGGGGACTTGTCAGCATCACATCCTCTAGGGGTTGGTTCTGGCCAAATTGTATATTGCCACCTTCTTGTCCTACTCAACCCTCCATCTACTTCCATTCTCATGGTGAGGCCTTGCACTGGCTGTGGTTGTTCTGATGGCACTTGCACCACACTTAACAATCTGGAACTGAGCCAGTCTCAGATATTTCACATCCAGCTATATGTTGCTGAGACCTAGCATAACTATGTATAGCACTGGCATGGAACACTACAGATGTCAGCACTGGTAGTCTGTAATGGTTATGTTGGGGAATGTGTGCTACATTGGATTGCACTGATGGTCCTAGCAGTGTTCCATATCCTCTTCTGACTGTGATGGTGAATTTCACTAGCTGGTGACATATGTCCTCCCGCTCAATCCTGTTGTCTGAGCAGTATGACATTTGGGATGTTGCATGGTGTCATTGGAGCTATTGTGACCCAGGCACAGGGTATATGCAGCATGGGTACGACATTAGTGCTCTGTACCTCATAATGTTTATGACAATGGCTGATGTTTGTAGCAACTATGGACATTCACATTTGACAGGATTAGAACATTTTTATTGATTACAGAGGATTGATAACGTTGTCATCCTGAACCCTCTTATTTGGGTGTGTTTGATCCATGGGGGCGTTACTGCCATTAGCTACTTGACCTGCACACACAGCAGAGGTGGTCGTGGCAACTGTTGTCAATGTTAAGTTCCACTTGCAGATATGGCCAGAGACTGTTAATTGATCCCTAGTTCATGTAGGGAGAATGCCAGCTGTCATGTGACAGCTGGACAGTTTTACGTTGTACCCTACCCTCCTGGACTGGCTTTACCTTTCCAACATCCTTGGCATGACAGCATACCCCCATGCAAAGGTTTTTTGTGTAGTGCAGTACTGTGCCCCAGGTTTCCTCTGAACAGCCCATGCCCCCGTGCCATGCACCTTTACCCGTGCCACTCCCTGAAATCATGACTTACATGCATTGTGTAGTAGGTATGACCCCCCCTGCTTGCAGTTAAGATTTGTGCATTTTAATTCCCCATGTGACTTACCCTGCATCTGTGTTGTCTCCTGGTAGTCTGCTCTGTCCTGTCCTTGAATCCCTGTGACGATCTCCTCAGGGATGACGGCTGCCACCATCTCGTCCATGTGGTCCAGGATCTCCTGCGGTGCTGGACTTCCACCTCCATTCTGCAGTGCTGCCTTCCAGTTCCTGGCCATCTGTTTCTTGCACTCGATGACTGTTCTCCGTACTTCTGCCACACTGTTTATCTTGTCAACAATTTGTTGCCATATTGCCTCTCTCCTACTAATTGTCAACTTTGAGGTGGCAAAAAGTTGGTGCTGGTGTTCTGTCACCTCTTTCACCAGAATGTCCTGCTCCTCTGCACTGAAGCAACACTTTCTCTTCTTCTTCTCCTCCCTATCCTGGGTCTTGTGTGAGTCCTCCTGGCTGGTTCGTGGTCTGTTGTTATCTTCCTGGGGTCTGTCCAAGCATCTGGGATCCAATTTGGCTCTCCTTAGCACATTTTGCTGTGTTTGCGCCGCTTTTTGACGCTATTCTGTCAAAAAAGGCGTGTATCTGGTTTGCGACGTCGTAAACCGGCTCACAATCATTTTCGCCATGTTAACGTAATTTTTCTTTACGACGTGACCCATTGGTTTGAGTAAAAAAAAATAACTCACACCTTTGGTTTGCGCGGCCATGCGTCAAAGTATAAATTGGACGCCCGAGCGGCGCAAATAAATGGCGTTAGCCGGCGGTAATTTTTTTGGCGCAAAACGGCATCTTAGCAGTTTTGCGTCAAAAAGTATAAATATGGCCTAGAGCTCTGTGGGGGAAAATAGCAGATCTGAAAGAAACGCTACCAAATGTCCATGTTGTACAGACACTTGGACACCAGTGCGTTGGAATACACGTTGCTGGGAATACATTCGCTGATGAAGCCGCCAAGTCAGCAGTGGCTGTGGCTGCTGTTGCTGCAGTAACTTGTTTGAGTTCAAAACCGGACGCAGACATATGGGCTGTTGTGACAGCTACTGCGGATGGTACGCCCTATCCAAAAGGATTTCCTGACAAATATTCTTAGCGAATGGGAGGTATGCTGAACGCTGAAGTTAAGATACCAGGCGTAGGGGTACAAGATATTCCCAACAGAGATATAAGATCACAATTGATTAAAGCAGCGTATGAAGGGGTGGCATCTGCCCATGCTGGTGTGGCAGCTACAATCTCAATTTTAGAAGCCCATTATTGGTGGCCAGGCCTCTACAAAGAGACCAAGCACTATGTCCTTTGCTGTGACATCTGCCAACAAATTAAAGTTTCAACTGCCAAACGCCCGCCGCAGACAACCCTCTTGATTTCAAACAAACCCTGACAATGTGTGTTCTTGGACCATTGCAGTCCCCTAACACCGGATAGTGCATACAAGTATATATTAGTTGCTGTTGATTCTTGCTCCAGATTTTTATGGGTGTGGCCACAGCGCTCAGCTGACGCTCGGACTGTTATTAAAGATTTGCAAGTCTTTATCAGTACATATGCGGTTGCGGCTTTCCACTCGGACCAGGGTCCTGCTTTCGTCTCAAGGGCATTCAGGGACGCCATGGCTTCACTGGGGGTTCAACTCCAGTACTCGTCTCCATTTCATCCCGTGGGAAATAGTGTTGTGGAGTGATTAAACCGTGATTTAAAGCAATCCTTACCAGCCAGAGTTTTAGGTACGGGTCGTAGTTGGCTTAATCACCTGTATGTAGTTCAGAGAGCACTTAACAATCTGCGTAGAAGGTCCCTGACGGGTCCTACTTCATATGAGTGCCTGTTCGGAACTCAAATGTATGTTCCAGATCTTGATGGTCATGGCGTGGAGGCGGCAGAAACATCTTTTGACATAAATGAACGTGTCACTGTCTTACAGGAATTGCAACAGTTCCATAAGGACAATTCTTCTATCAGTGCTGCTTCTACAGGAATCAAGAATGTACCTGTAATGCCTACCAGCTGGATTCCTAGCATCGGGGATCTAGTATGTGAAAAGGTTGCTGTGAAAAAGGAATTTGGTCCTTCTTATCGAGCACCAGTCCCAGTCTTGGGGATACACAGTACCAGAACTGTAATTCTACCACCGTTGGCTGGTGCCAAAGAAAATAGTTTTGTCTCCATCGGCAATGTCAAACTACACCATGTGGCCGATCCTGCACAGCAGACCAAGAGGAACAGCCAGTAGTTCCCGAATCCCTCTCACTACTGGTCAAGAAGTCCCTCTACAAGTTGTAAGCAGCAACACCGACATGTCTCCGAGCTTGGGGAGGGTGGAAAATGATCTCGCATTGGTTCCACTAACATCGAATAGTACAGAGATAATTGATCGATTCGATACAGCTTCAATACAAACGGATGGTGCTATTTATTCTGTGCCACCACGAGAAACACCAGCTCCACCAATGAACACAGTTCCAGCTTTTGCACGAACTGCTTCTGGATATTTTGCTGACATCAACGACGACGTCTCAGACTCATTCGCCTCTTCAACACTTGAACTGTCAAAAACACGTAAGCTAATGAACTGGCTTAAAATAACATTTTATTTATCTACTATCTATGGCTTTCCTTGACTGTACTAGCTTTCCTACTTTGGATTGGTTTTGTTATCACTTTCTTTTATTAATACATAGTCATTTTCTTCCTGAAAAGTCAACAGTTGATTTGGTGGATGAGGTCCTAAAACCACATTTTTCATCACACAAGTTCTGAAGAGACTTATCTTTTGTGAACATTTCCACGATTCCAATTCCTGATGGGATTGTTTGGGATGAAGTAATATTTGATATATACGGTCCCACAGAGGTTATTCAAATACCATATGTGTTTAAACTATCAATGATTGATATAATAATACCAGGCATTGTTTCTGATGACTGGGATATGAAAACAGTTGATTCTATGATGACTGACTTGCAGTATTATACTGTATTTGAAAACGAAGATGTTTATCAATCTAGAGAAAATTATGGTGATAGAGCGAACAGCCCCAAAACTGTTTTTAATTATACAAAATGGCAATATTGTCCGACTCCACCACAAGGGAGTTCAAAAACATATTCTAAAAAGTTTACATATTTTTCTGGGCAACTTGTGACTCTCTAAACAGGGTCGCAATTTTAAGGAATCGCTATTTTAGCGATTCCTTAAAATTGCATTCAGAATGCCTTTGATAAATTCTGAAATGGCTTTTTGCATTCGCAAACGGGCATTCACACCGTTTGCGAATGCAAAAAGCTTTGATACATCTGGCACATTGTCTCTTCTGCTATAGACATTACACAAACAAATATGTCTTCTTTACACCATGGACAGAGTCAGCTAAGGTCCATTATGCAGCTGGGTTGGACACTTCAAACATTGAAGGCGGGTCATGTTCCCTGGCAGCATGTCAGCGCAAGGGAAATATTTTCTTCATTTACCATAACGCGACAACAACAACTAATGGCTAAGAAAGAAGCGACTTATGTCATGCTAAACATCGAGAAATTAGAAAAGTTGCCTTTTACTGTGGCTGAAATACCATGTGCTGAGTGGCTAATACACGGGGTCATCAATCTGCCTATTTCTACACTTCAATTCACTTCCTGTTTAAAACACATTCCGGTAGGCAGATATGAAACGCTGGGAGATAGTAATATCCATGAGGTGTGGGAGCTTGGTGCGTGAGCTGAAATAACCAGGATGACACAGCATGACAGTATTAAAATTGTGACGAGGAGAGTGAAGCATAGAAATAACGCTATCATATTGTCACTATGGTCAATAGACTAACTCCTACCTAGGCTATAATAGAGAACAGTATGTTAAGCTCTAATTCTACCCTTTAGGTTCCCCTGGGAAGACATCATCCCCATACCTGAGCAAAGGCCTGCGGCCTGCATAAGCATCGTTAGCGAAGCATTCGGCAATCAGCATACAGTCTTGGTTGTCTGGCTGGAATCTCCCTCTAACGTGTAAGGGACAAGGAAGTGTTTTTATAACAACACAGCTGATGTTCTGAGAAAAGTTCACTACGTAAGGATGTGTGTTTTCTACGAATGTTGGAGACTAAACCTCTACCATGTTCACCAGCAATGTACCATGTTGTAGCCTTGGAAGAAGCACAGAGGGCCAGATGTATCAAAGGGTTTTATCCATTCTGTGTCTATGGGAAAATGTGTTCATACATATGACCCAGAGTGAACAAGAATGTCTTGTTTGAGAACAGAGTGCTGGCCTAGGCAAAAACAGTTAGATTTAGACAAGACCTCTGCAACTCCCTCGCCACCTTCTTCCATCGTAAGATCACCGACCTACACGACAGCTTCGGACACCAGACCCAGCCAACCACCACAGAACCTACAACCCCAGCCATCACCCTCAACGCCTGGACTCACATCACCACGGAAGAGACCAAAGCCACCATGAACTCCATCCGCTCCGGTGCCCCATCGGACCCCTGCCCACACTTCATCTTCAGCAAAGCCGACGACATCATCGCCCCGCATCTCCAGACCATCATCAACAGCTCGTTTTCTTCTGCCACCTTCCCCGAGAGCTGGAAACACAATGAAGTCAACGCCCTACTGAAGAAACCTACGGCGGACCCCAGGGACCTGAAGAACTTCCGCCCCATCTCGCTCCTCCCCTTCCCTGCCAAAGTCATAGAGAAGACCGTCAACAAGCAACTTACCAACTTCCTTGAAGACAACAACCTTCTCGACCCCTCGCAGTCCGGATTCCGAGCCAACCACAGCACAGAAACCGCCCTCATCTCAGTCACTGACGACATCAGAACTTTGATGGACAACGGAGAAACAGTCGCCCTCATCCTCCTCGACCTCTCGGCTGCCTTCAACACCGTCTGCCACCGAACCCTAATATCCCGCCTCCGCTCCACCGGGATCCAAGGACTGGCCCTGGACTGGATCACCTCCTTCCTCTCCAACTGCTCCCAAAGAGTCTACCTCCCACCCTTCCGCTCAGACCCCACCAAGATCATCTGCGGCGTCCCACAAGGCTCCTCGCTCAGCCCGACTCTCTTCAATGTCTACATCAGCCCCCTCGCCGACATCGTACGCAAACACAGCATCATCATCACCTCCTACGCCGACGACACTCAGCTGATACTATCCCTCAGCAAGGACCCCACCAGTGCCAAGGCCAACCTGCAAGATGGAATGAAAGACGTCGCAGATTGGATGAAACTCAGCCGTCTGAAACTGAACGCAGACAAAACGGAAGTCCTCATCCTCGGAAACACCCCGACCGCCTGGGACGACTCCTGGTGGCCCACGGCCCTTAGCACCGCACCAACCCCCTCAGACCACGCACGCAACCTCGGTTTCACCCTGGACCCACTTCTCACCATGACCAAACAAGTCAACGCCGTATCATCCTCCTGCTTCCTCACCCTCCGCATGCTCCGAAAGATCTTCTGTTGGATCCCCGCCGACACCAGAAAGACCGTGACCCACGCCCTCGTCACGAGCCGTCTGGACTACGGCAACACCCTATACGCAGGAACCACTGCTAAACTACAGAAACGTCTGCAACGAATTCAAAACGCCTCCGCCCGCCTCATCCTCGACATACCCCGCAACAGCCACATCTCCGCCCACCTGAGACACCTGCACTGGCTTCCCGTCAACAAAAGGATCACCTTCCGACTCCTCACCCATGCACACAACGCCCTCCACAACAAGGGACCCGAATACCTCAATCGTCGCCTCAGTTTCTACACACCCACCCGTCAACTTGGCTCCGTCAACCTCGCTCTCGCCGCCGTCCCTCGCATCCGCCGCACCACAGCAGGTGGGAAATCCTTCTCCTACCTGACAGCCAAAACATGGAATTCCCTCCCCACCAACCTCAGGACCACCCAGGACCACTCTGCATTCCGGAGGCAACTCAAGACCTGGCTCTTCGAGCAGCAGTAACCCCTTCCCCCTAGCGCCTTGAGACCCGCATGGGTGTGTCGCGTGGGCTCTCATTATCCTAAATGAGACTACTGGATTTCTAGGCAGCAGGATCGATAATGGTGTGGGGGACTGAGTCTGACCCACGCGTAAGGAACTCTGTCACCCTAAATCCGGTTGTTGCTCCGGCTAACTAGCAGTGCCTCATTTCTCCCACGGGGAAGAGATGATTGGGCAGCCGAGCGCATGACATCTATGGAACTTCTGAGGGAAGTCGTGGTCACTCAGATCCAAACCAACTCTCTCATTCACAATATGGTCTCATATACAAATGACAAAGACAGTATAAGTTTTACATAATGTTTTAATAAAACGACTGTATTTTAGATATTAAGGCGTGAGCCGCAATAACCAGAACAATACAACATAGTAGGATTGATATAGTAACCAGGAGAGTAAAACATAAGAATAACGCTATCATAATTCCTAACCGTTTCTACTCTCCCTCTGCTTGTTCTATTTAGAGCACAGCATGTTAAGCTTCTAGCTTGCCTTTCTGTATCACTAGGGAGACGGACACACTCATACCTGAGCAAAGGCCTGTGATCTGGTTCAGCATCTGCAACGAGGCAGTCAGCGTCTAGTTGTGGTTCCCTGGTCGGAATCTCCCTCTTCCATGTATTGGGACAAGGAAGTGATTTTATAACTAACATGTCATCGTGATCACAAAATGGTCCTACGCAGGAATGGCAAGTCTAGACTCCTACCACGTCTATCGGCAAAGTACCAGACTGTATCCTTGACTAAAGCACAGAGTGAATATGTTATGAAGAACTCCAGTGCTGAAGTAGGCAAAACAGTGTGATATGAATAAAAAACAACACCGTAGAACTGGCTATTCTGTAAAATAACAGTACGAAGCCTAATAGAAAGTATTTAGAGTAAAGTGCACAGAGGCTCTAAGCTGTTAGCAAATGAATAAAATATATTTAGGGCAAAGTGCACAGAGGCCTATGGCCTGAAGCTAATGCGCAAAATATACGTAAAACTGACCACACTACACCCTCCCCTTGTCGGTAGCAAGTGGTTCTAACAACATAAAAAAACATGACCTAAATTTAAACCCAACATTTCGACAAGATGAGAAGACAACAAAGTCATAAATTTAGGAAACATGTGACGATAGAGCGAATTGCAATATAGTGTCAATTTAGTCGGGAGAGAGAAAAAAAATCCAATTGTCAGACAGAAGCAATAGAACGTAGAAGCTCCTCCACTTCGAGATATGTCAATATCGGAAGATCCACGCCACAAAGTACCATGGAGCAGGTGTGTTCCAAAGCCCCAAAACCATTTAGGGCGGCACCCCGTGTAGTGCCAAGGAAAGAGACAAAACCATCTTCCTCCAGGAAGGGAATCTCATAATCCGCTTCACGAAGCAAACGCAACCGTAGTGCACAAGTCTGGGAATGAGCCCTAATCGGGAACATCAACAGATCAAGATCAACCACTGGAGAGCGCTGCAGTGAGACACAGAAAGCCAGTGCATGTTCAAACGAGCACCAAAGGCATCGAAACACGGGTTGCACACAATCCAAAACCGGTCGGAATGACAAAGACCAGTCACACTCCAAATGAGCCAGGAGTGTTGCTCCAAAACGCTGCATCATGCGTTCACGACACAGCTGCGCTGACGGGAGCAGCAATACAGGATCTCGTTGCGGCGGGACAGCCATTGCGAAAAAATAGTAACAATAGCAAAACTCCAGCCAATAAAGCCAAAGTAATTGGGAAACCCCCAAAAATGCTTCCGAAAATAGAGTGTATAGCCGAAGATATCAAACCGAATATGGAAGAGAAGGTGTGAACGAAACCAACACCAACGGCTTTGAAAAAATGAGCAATACCAGCAGTGCTGGATGCATTAAATATACGTCCCACAAGTTCACCGAAGTGACTCGGAAAGTTAGTATTCAAAAGGGACTGTATCTCCGCCGATGACCTTGCCACTTGAAGTGCATAGGTCTCGCTAGCAGATGTAAGGGCCACATGCTTTTGAAACAATAAAGCTTTCAGCTGACTCAACTTGTCGAAATCAACCTTGGAAGTAGCAATATGAGGCCAGATGTCCGCTACCTCCCTAAATTCAGTAGGGGGAAACAACACATTCCCGCAGCACGTAACGGCCTTGTTGACGACAACGACGTAAACTATCCCGGCACGCATGCCACAGCAGCGTTCGCTGTTAAGAACAATGTAACTGCCGTTAGAAAGCACCTGGAAAGTGTTTTTAATTACCGGGACTGGAACTCCCTTCAGATAACAAGCTAAGTTAGCAATCGAAGCATTACACGCTCCGTGCAAGGACAGCTGTTTACAAACCATGGAATGGCTAACAGAAGCTTCGCATTCGCTACCGCTAAGAAAAACCTCCCGCAAACCATTAACACATCTGTACTGAAAAGGAAGCTCCCACACCTCGTGTATGTAACTGTCACCCAATAGTTCATATCTACCCACCGGAATGTGCTTCAAACAAGAAGTAAATTGCAGAGTGGAGATAGGCAAATTAATAACCCCATGAATCAACCACTCAGCTGACGGAATCTCAGCCACCGTAAAAGGCAATTTCTCCAATTGTTCAATATTTAACATAACATACGTCGCTTCCTTCTTAGCCATCAATTGTTGTTGACGAGTTAAATTAAAGGAGATAAAGATCTCTCTGGCACGAATGTGCTGCCACGGAACGCGACCCGCCTTCAAGGTCTGAAGAGTCCAACCCAGCTGCATGATAGATCGTGTCTGACTCTGCCCATGATATAAAGAAGGCATGTCTGATTTTATAATGTCAATAGCAGAAGAGACAATGCTGTCAATCGTGTAAACACGGTCAGAAAGGGTATGCATGCCATTATCAACAACAGACAAAGTCTGCAGCAGATTTTCTTGATCAATCTGTCTTAACCGGGCTGCAGCCTCCTGCTGGGAAAGTTTCCAAAACTCATTATACACTTCGTATAAGAACCTTTTTCTCCGGGGCACCTTGGGACCTGATAAGAAATCTTGTAAATCAGTACCATTAGACAGTAACTTGAGGTGTGACTTAACTGCACCCAGCGTGGAGTACTTCAACCATTGTTGACAAAGTTTCCCCACACTGTATGTAGTTATTATATCAGCATGTTCTGGTGAAATGTAACGAGGGTCTGCCCTACTAGTCCTGAACCCCCCAGAAGAGGTAACAAAACGTTGATGACACTGATTAGTGTCTACAGGCCACAATAACCACCCGCCCGGATGTAACGATGAAGCATTAAGCGTACCATTCTGGACCCAATGCGTAAATTCACTAAAAGTAGCATTCACATAGTGCTGCCAGTTATTTAATTTAGAAGGGACAGGTATACTAGGCAAAGTCAATTCTCTAATCGACGCCAAGCCCAAACAACTAGTCTGTTGTACTGTGTCATTGAGGAAAATCATTTGCACAGGGATAATGCATGCTCGAAATAATGTATCTCTGCCTTGCATCTGCCAATTTTTCGTACCCCAAACACTTTTCAAGTCAACAGTCTTCAACCAGTATTCATATCCTTCGACCGAAAGTGTAGATACAAACGAATTAGAATACAGTAATTTAGTATCGGTCAACAAAATTTGCTTATTAGAATACAGTGTCACTTTAAAATAGTAAGACTTAGCATTTCGCTGATCATTCCCAGAAAAATATGCAAATTTATCATTATACGTTTTCGAACTCCCTTGTGGAGGAGTCGAGCAATGTTCCCATTGTACATAATTAAAGATGGACTTAGGGCTACTCGCTTTGTGAATTAAGTGGTGTCCATAATAGGTGTAGCAAAACATATCACCATGATTATCTCTAAATTGGTAAGCATCTTCATCGTCATAGACAGTATAATATTGCAAATCTTTTAGCATAGCATCTACTGTCGTCACATCCCAATCATCAGAAACAATGCCTGGAATAACAATATCATTCATTGATAACTTAAGGACATACGGTATTTGAATCAATTCAGTGGGACCATATATATCAAACATTACTTTATCTCACACAATCCCATCCGGAATTGGTATTGCAGAAATGTTCACAATGGATAAGTCTCTTCGAACCATATGAGACGAAAAATGTGGTCTCAACACAGTCTCCATGTGCTCAATGTCTGATCGATCAGGAAGAAAATGACCATGTATTACTAGAAAAAAAGTAACCACAAAACCCAACCATAAAAAAAGAGTCATTACATCCATAAAAAGCCACAAATAGTTCCAAGGAATAACAAAATATGTACGTTTAAGCCAACTGAGTAGCTTACGTGGACCTCGGATTGAAGACAGCGAAGACGAAGAGCTGGATACAGCCGCATCCGCGTTGTTGAAGCAGCCAGAGGCAGTTCTTGCAAAAGGTGCAACAGTGAAGAAGGAAGCTGATGGAGGTTCTCTCCTAGGTACGCTATAAATCACATGTTCAGAAACATCAGTAGAACGTACAGCAACTTGAGCAAAAGAATCGATATCAATCGTTGACTGTGGAACAATCGCAAGATCATCTTCCACCCTCCCCAAGCTCGGGGAGGAAACAGGGTCGGTGCAAATCACCTGCAGCGGGACTTCTTCCCCAGTAGTGAGAGGGATGCCGGAACTACTGGGTGTCCCTCTTGGTCTGCTGTGCAGAATCGGCCACATGTTGTAACTTGACATTATCAATGGAAACAAAACGATTTCCTTTGGCCCCTTGCAGCGGCGGCAAAATCACAGTTCCCGTGCCGCTCACCCCCAACACCGGGACAGGTGCTCGATAAGAAGGACCAAATTCTTTCTTTACTGCAACCTTTTCACGCACTAGATCCCCAATCCTGGGTATCCAACCAGTAGGTGTTACTGGCTCATCCTTAATTCCAGAGGAGGCAGCACTCGCAGAAGAGTTATCTTCACGAAATTGTTGTAAATCCTGCAAAACAGCGACACGATCATTTATGTCAAAGGGCGTATCTGCCGCCTCCACACCAGGACCATCTAGATCAGGAACATACATTCGTGTTCCGAACAGGCACTCATATGAAGTACGACCCCCCAGTGACCTTCTAGGCAAGTTATTAAGTGCTCTCTGTACTCCATACAGGTGGGCTAGCCAACTACGACCCATACCTATAACCCTGGCTGTTAAGGATTGCTTTAAATCACGATTTAAACGCTCCACGACAGAATTTCCCTCGGGATGAAATGGAGACGAGAATTGGAGTTGGACCCCCAACGAAGCCATGGTGTCCCTGAATGCCTTAGAGGCAAAAGCAGGGCCCTGGTCCGAATGAAAAGCCGCAACTGCAAATGTATCGACAAAGATACGCAAATCTTTAATAACAGTCCGAGCGTCAGCCGAGCGCTGTGGCCAGACCCACACAAATCTGGAGCACGAATCTACAGCAACCAATATGTATTTGTATGCACTATCTGGTGTCAGTGGACCACAATGGTCCAAGTACACACACTGTAATGGTCTATTTG
This sequence comes from Pleurodeles waltl, assembly GCF_031143425.1. Classification (NCBI taxonomy): domain Eukaryota; kingdom Metazoa; phylum Chordata; class Amphibia; order Caudata; family Salamandridae; genus Pleurodeles; species Pleurodeles waltl. Next base: position 693,655,339 of record NC_090436.1, on the reverse strand, counting down.
ATATCAGAAGAGGAGTCTGGTGCGGGCATCTAGCCGACGATGCTTTAATTTGTTGACAGATGTCACAACAAAGGACATACTGCTTTGTCTCCTTATAGAGACCAGGCCACCAATAACGGGCTTGTAAAAGTGAAATCGTGGCAGCCACACCAGCATGCGCAGATGCCACCCCTTCATGTGCTGCAGAAATTAATCGAGGTCTCTCAATCTTATTCCGTAACTCACGTACACCAACGCCTGGAATATTAACAACAGCATTTAGTGCACCACTCAAGCAGTAACTATATTTAGAAGGGAATCCTTTAGGAAATGGCGTGCCATCAGCCGTAGCTTTTATGGCAGCCGAAATCTCTATGTCTGGTTTTGAACTCGAACGAGTCACTGCGGCTACAGTGGCGATAGCCCCTGCCGACTTTGCAGCCTCATCAGCCAAAGTATTCCCAGCAACGTGTATTCCAACGCTCTGGTGTCCAAGTGTATGTACAACATGGACTTTAGGAAGCGTTTCTTTCAGATCCGCAACCTTACCCCACAACAATTTATGTTTAATGGTGTTGCCTTTAGAATCTCTGAACCCATTCATTTTCCAATAGTGCAGATATTCATTGAAGGATTGCACACAGTAGTAGGAGTCACAGACCAGCAAGGTCAATATCGCCGGCTCTGCATGCTCCAACGCTAACAAAAGAGCTTTGAGCTCAGCCAGCTGCGCCGTGCAATCTCCCAAGGTTTTAGTATAAGTATGTCAGGGGCAGAAGACTTCCCCCTCCATAGTCCCGCTCACCACCGCACATGCAGCAGAATACTGTTGTTTAGTCCCAACCGCCGGTTGCGCAGAGCCATCGGAATACATGACCACTTCATATTGGTCAATAGGCAATGTGCCAGCAGGAACTGGGTACTCTATTTCATATTGAAGAAATTCTTGAGTCTGCAGCTTAGGGTCAAATATGTAATCCACATCAGTGGCCGTCAAAGACGTAGCCCATTGTATCCACCGCGGGTGTAAAGCTTTCGAATTAGGAACACTCGCTTTTGTAACAGCCTCTAAGGCCGGAATTGGGGAAACGACAATAATGCGTTGGCCCTGGGCTAGCGGTCTTTCTTTGATCACAGCCATCTGTACTGCAGTGAGAATTTTCTCAGTCTGTGCAAAACGTTGTTCTGCAGCAGAATACAAGTGGGACTTGTATGCTATCGGGACTGTCTCCCCTTCATTAAAGGTGACATACGTAAATCCAACAGCCCCAGGAATCACCCTGATGACCAAATGAGTTTTATTGTCCCGTGTGTGTAAATGTTTAACCGCTAAGAGATCATTCTGCAACTCTCGCAGTATGTGTGTATGCTCAATCGTCCAAAATCTACTTGAAAAATTCGGGCGAATCAGTTCATATAAAGGTTTTATACGTGTAGCATAATCAGGAATGTAAGTTCTGCCAAAATTCAGAAACCCCAATAATGACTGGAGCTTCCGAACCGTATTAGGAGGCTGCAGTAAAGCACATTTCTCCAAAAAATGTGGCGCCAGGCTCTTGCCCTCACTCGATAACTCATATCCCAGGAAAATAACACTGAGGAAGGCAATCTTCGATTTCTTAAAATTAAACTTATAACCAATATCAGCAAAACCCACAACAATGCGCGATACGCGTCTGAGATGTTGTAGAATCTCATCGTCCGTCAAATAAATGTCATCAACATATGATAACGCCTCAGGGTCCAACTCGTGCAGAAGTTCAGTCACACGAGCCGAAAACAGTCCTGGGCTATTCTTATACCCCTGAGGTAAACGACAAAACTTTTCTGAGAGCCAAACGCACTGAAACTGGTATAGTCCCGACTTTCGGGTGCTATATTCTGGCAGAAAAATCCATTCGAGATATCCAAGGTTGTTTTGTATTTTTTACGCACTATATTATTCATAAGCGCAGCGCTATGTGAATTCTGTATTGCATATGTGCGTGTATGACTATTCAAATGTCTGTAATCCACCACTATCCTATAGGAATGGTCCGGTTTAGCAACCGGAAATAAGGGATTATTCATCGGTGAGACACAAGGCTCAATCACACCTTGGTACTCCAATTGTGTAAGAATTTTCCGAACCGATGCCCTTGCTTCAAATTTAATAGGATATTGCGGCTGTGGCTGAGGTTCTCCTTTAATGGGAATGACATGATAAGGTGATTGTTTATTCCACCCCACATTATTTCTATATAGGGTGGGGGCTTGTGCTAGAGCCCATGATTTACTATAGGACTCCGCTAGTTCTCTCGGAACAAGTGGTGAAAAGGAATGCGCAATAACCTCCTCCCCAACCGGACAGTCGCGAACAAAGTCAGGTGGCCAATCTTGTTCGGCCAACAGGACATCATATGATTTCACCACATGGTCCCAAAAGATGGCGTGTACAACGCGGTCAATGTCCCCTTCTAATCGTAGAGTCACAAGATATACTTGATCAGGATCAGAGACTCGCATATCCGCCGTCTCGACTTGTATGAAGTCATCAGTTGCTTTCGCCTCCAGATGCTCTAGAAGACTCCGGCGAACTATTGTGACCTCTGCAGTGCTGTCTAACAGCGCTAACGCCCATGTCTTGTTCGTCAAGAGAACTCTCTTCTTGAACGGCATGTCTAACTGAGACTGCTGCCACTTTCTTCTTTTTAAATTGCTGTTTTTGTTGCAGCGGTTTCTCTTCTTGTTTAATAGAAACCTCCGCTGAGCGTTGTGAATCCTGTCTCGGTTTCACGTACTCCGTCCTCCGCTCTGACCGCCCACCTCTCTCACTTCTTTTCTCAGAGGAGTCCTGAAAGGAACGAGATTGGCGCGTATCAGTATATTGATATCTATCAGGCGTCTTCAAAGTATCCCTATTCCTGAGATTATACTTATTTTGTGGGGTCTCCGGTTGCGGAGACTGCCCACCATCTTTCTTAGGTGTTTGCTGTTTCTTATCCCAGCGCTTTTTCGCACCCTCAGGTTGATGTTGCTTAGAATTATCCTTATTATTTTTACCCTGCAATTGTGGCTTCCGCGGTCGAGCCCCTAGGCTATCACGACCAATACTAGAATATGTTTCAGCTATTATTCTCGGAAGTTCCCGCTCCTGATTAATCTGCAGAACGTCCCGAAGACGCATTCGCACTGCTAGTGCTACAGCCTCCCCCTTGAGATTACTCAAAATAATAGAAGAAACCGCGTCAAAATTACCCATCAATTGCATGCCTAAATCTAAGGCAGGGGCAGCCCCATATTCATCCTGAATTTGTTTAAGCACCTCCGGCAAATTAGCCAAAGTCGGTGTACCGTGTGCTGTAGTATAGAGTGCGGCAAACACCGTGCCCCAAGTATTACAAAGATCCACCGTAGGAACCATCCCATACGGCAAACACATTGTCAAAATTCTATGCTTATCCTGAGGTCCCGTATGGGGAAATACTGCTTCCAGCGTATTAATTTTTTGCGCCAGCCAAAATGGAGTCTCCTCACGTTTAGCCGGTACTTTGCCCATTACAGAGTGTACAGTGGCCGGATTGATTCCCGGTACCACCGCATGTGGGTGAGCTGGAGCAGCACGAGCTGCATTAGTATTCAATGTCTGCATTACAAACTGAACTAATCGTCTGTACGTTGCAGTTAATTCCACATATAAACGACGCACTTCAGCCACTGCCACATTTGCCACTCCAGGATATGGTGTATATGTAGCCAATAAAGGCCAGGTCGGACCATCATTACTCAACGGACCTAACCTTACTGGTGTTACTGAATGTGGGAGGGCGCCATCAAGCCAATTATGGTGTTCTTGATAAGATAAAGGTATTTCTAAGTATGCATAAGCCCTGTATTGTCCAGGGACATTCGCAACAGTATATTCGTGAAAAGTATTTGTACCCCCATCAGCTGCTGGAAATACGACCCAAGAATAAAAAAGTTCTGTTCTATAGGCTGCATGGGCGTCCACCACAAAAGTGACCGGACCCCCCTGGACCGTCAGTCCATGTGCTATCAGATGACCCGTGAGCAGAAATCGCATATTAAGCGTTATATTTACTACAACTGGATTCGCAATTAGAATAACAAAAAATAGCTCTAGGACAGAGAAGGCACACCAATATCGGGGTTTTTCCTTTCAAAGTTCAAGCTTGAACAACCAACCACAAAGTATTAGGATGTACCCAACCTGTGGTGGCGGAAACCCTCAGCCCCACGGACGTCTCCGCATACGGAACCGAGGAGTCAAAATATATATGAGACCAAGAGAGTCAGTCGGACCCAATCATTAGAGCCAGACCAAACATTGACGGCGCCATGTCGCGTGGGCTCTCATTATCCTAAATGAGACTACTGGATTTCTAGGCAGCAGGATCGATAACGGTGTGGGGGACTGAGTCTGACCCACGCGTAAGGAACTCTGTCACCCTAAATCCGGTTGTTGCTCCGGCTAACTAGCAGTGCCTCATTTCTCCCACGGGGAAGAGATGATTGGGCAGCCGAGCGCATGACATCTATGGAACTTCTCAGGGAAGTCGTCGTCACTCAGATCCAAACCAACTCTCTCATTCACAATATGGTCTCATATACAAATGACAAAGACAGTATAAGTTTTATATAATGTTTTAATAAAACGACTGTATTTTAGATATTAAGGCGTGAGCCGCAATAACCAGAACAATACAACATAGTAGGATTGATATAGTAACCAGGAGAGTAAAACATAAGAATAACGCTATCATAATTCCTAACCGTTTCTACTCTCCCTCTGCTTGTTCTATTTAGAGCACAGCATGTTAAGCTTCTAGCTTGCCTTTCTGTATCACTAGGGAGACGGACACACTCATACCTGAGCAAAGGCCTGTGATCTGGTTCAGCATCTGCAACGAGGCAGTCAGCGTCTAGTTGTGGTTCCCTGGTCAGAATCTCCCTCTTCCATGTATTGGGACAAGGAAGTGATTTTATAACTAACATGTCATCGTGATCACAAAATGGTCCTACGCAGGAATGGCAAGTCTAGACTCCTACCACGTCTATCGGCAATGTACCAGACTGTATCCTTGACTAAAGCACAGAGTGAATATGTTATGAAGAACTCCAGTGCTGAAGTAGGCAAAACAGTGTGATATGAATAAAAAACAACACCGTAGAACTGGCTATTCTGTAAAATAACAGTACGAAGCCTAATAGAAAGCATTTAGAGTAAAGTGCACAGAGGCTCTAAGCTGTTAGCAAATGAATAAAATATATTTAGGGCAAAGTGCACAGAGGCCTAAGGCCTGAAGCTAATGCGCAAAATATACGTAAAACTGACCACACTACAGGTGAGTAGCGCGCTTTATAAATGTTTATGATTTGATTTGATTTGATTAGGTAAACAGAAAATAAAACAAGACCGTAAAAGTGGATATTGTAACAATAATAAAGTAAAGCCGAACAAAATATATCTAGGTTAGAGTGCACAGCGGCTTGGCCTAGTGTGTTAAAATTACGTGCATGGAGCTATAGCTAAAATAGCTACACAACACCCTCCCCTTGTCGGTTGAAGGTGGTTCAAAGCCCAAAGACATATAAAATTGCTACTAAAAGCTCAACCGAAGATATATATGTAAAAAGCAATGTCAATTATGACAAGTCAAAGGGACACATGAGCATGTAGAAGGACAATTTGAAACGTGAACATGTGGCATAAAAGACCGAATGTCAAAAGGCAAAGTTATTTTTGAAAAGTTCCAATCGATTCCGGGACCATAGAGAACAGGAAATCTTCCACTTTGGCAGATGTTAACATTGGAAAGGCATTGCCAAGAAGGATTAAGGAGCAGTCGTGTTCCATAGCCTCAGCTTTAGCCAAGGCGGCATTCCGTGGTGTGCTCAAAGATGAGTCGAGAGCCACATCTTCCAGAAAGGGCAACTCATGAGTAGCTAAGAGTCAGAGTCATTTTGGAAGTTGCCAATTGAATCCGGGATAATTGAAGACAGGAAATCTTCCACTTTAGCAGGCGGTAAAGTAGGAAGTTCATTGCCAAAGAAAACCAAGGAGCATTCATTTTCCAAAGCCTGGGCTCCAGCCAAGGCAGTAGCATTCTGTGGTGTGCCCAACAATGAGTTTAGAGCTGCATCTTCCACAAAGGGCAACTCATAAGCAGCTTCCCGTAACAAACGCAACCTCAGCTCGCATGTCCGGTAATGAGCCCTCAGCGAGCACATCAACAGATCAGCGTCCAATGAAAGCAAGCACTGCGTAGAAAGACAGACTTCCAGTGCGTGTTCGAGACAAGCCGAATTTGCTGCCAAAGCATTACACGCTCCGTGCAAGGACAGCTATTTGCAAACCATCGAATGGCTAACAGAAGTCTCGCATTCACTAACAAAGACCTCTTTCATGCCACTGAGACATTTGTATCAGAAGGGCAGCTCCCACTCCTCATTGATGTACATATCTCTTAGCCTTTCATATCTGCCTACTGGACTGTGTTTTAAGCAGGAGGTGAATTGAAGTGTTGAAATAGGCAGATCAATGACCCTGTGTATTAACCTCTCAGCAGATGGTATTTCACCCACAGTAAAAGGCAACTTTCCTAACATTTTGATATTTAACATGACATAAGTCACTTCTTTCTTAGCCATTAGCTGTTGTTGTTACGTTAAATTAAAAGTGGAAATATGTCCCTTGCGCTAAAATGTTGCCAGGGAATGTGACCTGCCCTCAATGTTTAAAGTGTCCAACCCAACTGCAAGATGAACCTTAGTTGGCTCTGACCATGAAGTAAAGAAGACATATCACTTTGTATTATGTCTATTGCAGAAGCAACAATGTTGTTTAAGGTGTATATCCAGTCAGACTGGGTATTAATCCCATTATCTACAACAGCTAATGCTGTCTGTAAGTTTTCCTGATCAATTTGCCTTAACCGGCCAGCAGCTTCTTGTTGGAAAAGCTTCCAAATTTCATTATAGACTGCGTGTAAGAAGCGCTTTCTGCATTATTTTCTAAGGCCTAACAGGAAGTCCTGTGAATCAGTGTTATTTGACAGGAGACTGAGGTGTTCTCTAACAGCATCTAATGAAGAACTCTTCAACCATTGCTGGCATAGTTTCCCCACACTGTATGTTGTTACTATACCCGCATGTTCGGTTGATACATAGCGAGGGTCCGGCCTACTAGTCCTAAAAACCCTGTGGAGTTTATAAAACGTTTATGATACCCACTTGTATCTATTGGCCACAATAACCACCCGCCAGGATGTGACAGTGAAGCATTAAACATACCATTCTGGACCCATTCATCTAGCTGGTCTTCAGTTGCGTTTATACACTTTTGCTATTTGTAAATTTTTGCAGGGGCAGGAATACTGGGTGCATTAAATTCCTTAATATTTGCTAAGCCTAAACACTTTGGGGGTCATTACAACATTGGCGTAAAAGCCGCTTACCGCCGTGCAGAAGACCGCCAACAAACCGCCGCAGCCGCGGAATTCCGCCACAGCTATTATGACCCACATCTAGAAATCTGACAAAATTCAGACACCCACACAAGTCCGCCACACCAAAGGTCAGTGATAAACTGGCGAAAACAAAACCTCCACTGTCACGCCAACAGAAATACGCCCACACTATCACGACCCACAAATCCACACGGCGGTCTTTCAACCGCAGTATTCCATTGGCGGTACACACCGCTGCGCTCAAAATACACACACTTCTACAAAACACCACCACATTGGACAATTCCAAATACACACACCTGATACACATACACAGACCACTCCCACACACCCAATACAATATAAAACACACACCCACATCACCCACAAACCCCTACTACCAAAAATTCAGAAAGAAGGCCAGAGAGAGACACCACCATCCACAAACTAGCAGCCACAGGCACTCAACACCATCACCCACACAACTTCCACGCACAAAACACCACACACCACTACATATCACCACACTTATCACCACACACACCACCCCACACATCACCCACACCACCCCATGGCACTGCAAAGACACCCCAGGTTCTCGGAGGAGGAGCTCAGGGTCATGGTGGAGGAAATCGTCCAGGTAGAGCCACAGCTATTCGGATCACAGGTGCAGCACACCTCCATAGCTAGGAAGATGGAGCTATGGCGAAGAATAGTCGACAGGGTCAACGCAGTGGGACAGCACCCAAGAAATCGGGACGACATCAGGAAGAGGTGGAACGACCTACGGGGGAAGGTGCGTTCCGTGGTCTCAAGACACCACCAGGCAGTACAGCGGACTGGAGGCTGACCCCCACCTCCTCCCCCACAACTAACAACATGGGAGGAGCAGGTCTTGGTGATTCTGCATCCTGAGGGCCTCGCAGGAGTCGGTGGAGGAATGGACTCTGGTAAGTCAAACCTTTAACTATCATATCCCCCACCCTACCTGCATGCTATCACAGACCCCCACCCTCGCCCCCTCCCCTATCACTCCAACTCCTCACAAATGTACTAATAACACAAACCACACATCCCAACACCAAGCCCTGCATGACACAACAAAGCATGGACACCCATCACTAAAGCATGCCCACTGCACATACCCATAACACCCCCCTCAACCATCATCACACAAGTCCCCACACAGGAATGCTAGCACTGGGGTACACGGTCCCCCACCCATTGCACACCATGACACACACAGATGCAATAATCATGCTTTTACACCCCTGCAGGACCACTACCCAACGTCACCAGACAGGAGGGTCCAGACATCTCCACTCCACCCACAGAAGAGGCCCACAGTGATGACAGCAGCTCTGTCCAACTGGATCCAGATGACCAGCCCGGACCATCGTGGGCCTCGGGACAGTCGGTTCCCCTCACACAGGCACAGCCCACCACAGACCTTCCACCCTCTGGTAACACCAGCACAGCACCCACCCAGCGAGCCCATACCTCCGTGCCCAGGACACGTCAATCAGCTGTGTGTCCACCACTACAGGGAACCCAGGATAACCCACCACCCCAACAACAACAGGGACCTGGGGGCAGTGGCAGTGGGCACACGGTCCAGGGGACGGAGGCACAGGAATACAGGGGAACTGGGAGAGCTGTCGTGCGACAGGGGGCGGACAGGCCAAGGGAACCCACTCTCCACAAGGCCCTCTCCTCCATCATGGGAGCCTACCACAACTCCCAGGAGACGATGGCAACGGTCCTGGCCAAGTTTCAGGAGACCCAGCGCATGCAGGAGGAACAGTATTTGGGCTTCAGGGAGGAACTCAGAACCATCAGCTCCGCCCTGGGCACCATCGTAGGGGTGCTGAAGGAAATACTTAACACCAGGAGGGACACTGTGGCACTATAAGGGGCCCCTGACACTAGCATGGACGATGAACTGCCCACCACCTCCGTCGGCGCTAGTGGACAAGAGGCACCGCCACAGGACCACCACACCAGCACCCCACCCCCTGTAGACGGAGAACCACCCTGCAAGCAGTCCCTGAGATCCAGGAACAAGACAGAGCACAATGCCAAGACCCCCGCCAAGAATTGAGACCACCCTGATTGTCAAACCACTGTCCCACTTTGTAACCCTGTCTATATTGAAACTGCCCCAGCTCCACTTCCTATGCCCATATGGGTAATGCACCTGTGAGACGAATAGACTGGACTCTGCCATGGACATTCCTCCACCATCCCCCCTCACCATTTTAAAACCCCCTCCAATATTGAGCACTTCAATAAACAGCCTTGAAGCACAAAACAATCTGGAGTCAGTCTGTGATTTCGAAATTGTGTATTAGCAATGACAGTGACAAAATGCTTTTTCAAATGTAATGTCAACATACCTATGTCACACATCTCAAGTCCATGAGGAATCTAAGCAGATGACACACGTTGGAAACCACACCTGTGAAACCGTAAGGGAAAATGACAACTCAGTGACCATACACTGGTTGAAATCGACAGACAGGTTAGAGGTAGAAGTGTTAAAGTACTTGTAGTAGGCAGGAATGTTTTCTCACCTGTGTCACTGGAAATATTGCTGGATGACTGAGTCCCTGTTGTCAATGTCTTCTTCCTCTGCTTCCTCCTCATCACGGTCCACAGGCTCCACAACTGCCACAACACCGCCATCTGGACCATCCTCCTGCAGAAAAGGCACCTGTCGTCGCAAAGCCAAGTTGTGTAGCATACAGCAGGCCACGATGATCTGACACACCTTCTTTGGTGAGTAGAATAGGGAACCACCTGTCATATGCAGGCACCTGAACCTGGCCTTCAGGAGGCCGAAGGTTCGTTCGATCACCCTCCTAGTCTGCCCATGGGCCTCATTGTACGGTTCCTCTGCCCTGGTCCTGGGATTCCTCACTGGGGTCAGTAGCCATGACAGGTTGGGGTAACCAGAGTCCCCTAATAGCCACACACAGTGCCTCTGGAGTTGACCCATCACATAAGGGATGCTGCTATTCCGCAGGATGTAGGCGTCATGCACAGAGCCAGGGAACATAGCATTTATCTGGGAGATGTACTGGTCTGCCAAACATACCATCTGTATATTCATGGAATGATAACTCTTTTGGTTCCTGTACACCTGTTCACTCCTGTGGGGGGGGACCAAAGCTACATGGGTCCCATCAATGGCACCTATGATGTTGTGCATATGTCCCATGGCAAAGAAGTCACCTTTCACTGTAGGCAAGTCCTCCACCTGAGGGAAAACGATATAGCTCCTCATGTGTTTCAGAAGGGCAGACAACACTCTGGACAACACGTTGGAAAACATAGGCTGGGACATCCCAGATGCCATGGCCACTGTTGTTTGAAATGACCCACTTGCAAGGAAATGGAGCACTGATAGCACCTGCACTTGAGGGGGGATTCCTGTGGGATGGCGGATTGCTGACATCAGGTCATGCTCCAACTGGGTACACAGTTCCTGGATTGTGGCACGGTCAACCCTGTAGGTGATGATCGAACTTCTTTCCTCCATTGTCGACAGGTCCACCAGCGGTCGGTACACCGGAGGATGCCGCCATCTCCTCACATGTCCCAGCGGACGGTGCCTATGAAGGACAACAGCAACCACAGAGTCAAACAACTCAGAGGTATGTACCCACAGTCTACACAGAACATAATTCATACACAAAATGTGGCCTGTATTTGTGTTGTGAGACATGGCCTAGGTATGTGTGACACAGTTGGTAATTAGGCCACGTGGGCCCCTGAAATGGCGGCTGCCTGACCTCTAAACTGGGACAATGGGATGTGAGGTAACTGCGCTGGCATTGTACACCGTCGCGGTAGGCGGTCGAAGACAGCGGCGCAATGCTGCATTGGTTAACATTGAACCCTATGGGTCCCAGGAGCCAATGACGATGTACGCCGGCGGTGATAGTACGCACTGCCGCAGACGTGACCGCCGCGGACGTGACCGCCATTTTATATCTGTTGAATCACTCAATACCTGATCTTCGACATGAGGGAACATACACTGCAAGTGCTGCTGTGACCTCGGTCTGGAAGAGACAATGGCTTGTGCGTCTGGGGAAAGGGCCCCTGCCTTCACTGCAGAGGAGTTGGAGAAGCTCGTCAACGGGGTCCTCCCCTAGTATACGCTACTCTACGGTCCTCCAGACCAACAGGTATACAGGGAGCATGTTGTATGGGCTATGCCTGTGTGGAGAGGGCTGGTTGTAAGAAGGAAGGGGGCAGAGTTCTGCGTGCGTGAAGAACTGTGAATGCATGTGCCACATGGCAAGGGTAGGGATGTGGGCCACTCACTTTGACAGTGCAGTTGGTAATGACTTCTCTTCTTCCCCTGTACATGTCATGTAGGTCAGCGCCCACCAGAAGAAGGATATTTGGCGTGCCATCGCCAAGGACGTCCGGACCCTGGGGGTCCACCACAGACGGAGCACCCACTGCCGTAAAAAATGGGAGGACATGGCTGGAGCAAGAAGACGGCGGAGGCTCAGCTGGGGATGGCCTCCCAACGTGGGAGGGGTGCCCGTCGAACCATGACCCCCCTGATGTTCAGGATCCTGGCTGTGGCCTACCCGGAGTTGGATGGGCGCTTGAGGGCATCACAGCAGACACAAGGGGGTGAGTACACTATCATTCAGCGGACTTTGCGCGCAGTGAAGGTGTCTGGGTGGGGGAGGAGGGCTGTGGGTTTCCCTAGGCCAGGGCAAGTTCCGTAGGCAAGGCCCCTCCGTAAGGCAGGCCATGTGGCACCCCACCCCACCTCTGTAGAGGGCCAAGTACAGGTATTCATGCCCCTGTGTCATCTATGTGTGCAGATGTCATCCATAGCCTTGTAGGCAATTTCCCAGGAATTGCATCTGTAGAGCCCAACAGCGCGACGTAGTGCAGGGGGCTGCTGTGTCTGTATTGTCTGCCAACAGTAGCGGTAAGCCATGCACTCAACCTGTCTTTCTTCTGTCGCCCCCCCCCCCCTTTTTGTGGTCTCCCTGTTCTTGTGTGCATGAGCATCATCAGGCAGAGGTACAGTGGCACCGGAGCACGAGGGAGCTGCATCCCATATGGCCATGGAGGGCCACACTACGGACTCAGAATACACCAGTGGGACGGAGGGTGAGGGGAGCACCACGGCGGTCACAGGATCTGCAACCAGCGACACGGACTCATCCTCCGATGGGAGCTCCCTTGTGGTGGCAGCAACATCTGTGCCCCCCACTTCAACAGGTACAGCCGCCACCCCCCCTACCAGCACCGCCCTCCCAGCAGCCCCTCAGCCTTCGCCCCGTGCCCGCTCACCCAGGAGGGTGGGCATCACCTTCGCCCCAGGCACCTCAGCCCCTGCCCCTATCACCTCTGCTGCCCTCAGTGAGGAGGCCATTGACCTCCTCAGGTCCCTCACTGTTGGGCAGGCTACCATTTTGAATGCCATCCAGGGTGTAGAAAGGGAGTTGCAACACACAAATGCAATCCTGGACGGCATTCATTCTGGTCAGGCTGTCCTTCATCGAACCGTTCAGACTCTGGCCTCAGCACTGATGGCACCCATTGTCCCTGTGTCTAGCCTCCCCCTCCAACTTCATCCACCCAGACCCAATCCCCTGTACCTCTGCGTATCCCAAGCACACCATCAGACCAGCCTGCACACATCTCAACACCCAAGGGAAGCTCAGGCAAACATAAGCACCACACATCCCACAGGCACTCACGCAAGCATCACACACATACAGACACACCAACATCCACTGCCTCCACTGTGTCCCCCTCCTTGTCATCTCTCTCCTCCCTCCCAGTCTCGTCTACACTCACACCTGCATGTACTATCACTACAGCCACTACGTCCTGCACCAGCACACCCACACCACACCCCGCTCACGTGCACTCACCACCCCCACTACCATTTCCACATACCCTGTGTCCGCTCCTAGTGTGTCTGTGACGCCCCCTCCGAAGATACACAAACGCAGGCACACACCCACCCAACAGCCATCCACCTCACGACAGCCTCCAGCCCATGCACCTGCACCCAAATCCACAAAAGTTACACCTCCTACAACCTCCACCTCTTCCTCCACTCCCAAACCCCCTCCAGCTACCCGTCCCAGTGTCTCAAAAAAACTTTTCCTGGCCACCATTAACCTATTTCCCACCACCCCCCGTCCAACTCATAGGTCCCGTACTAGCACCTCAGCCAAAAAATCTCCGGGACCAGTGGTGCCTGTTGTTACAGGTATGTGGAATGCACCGGCCACCAGGCCAGCCAGTGTGGCATGGAGCCCCATCACAGCCAGTCCCCCCCCCCTGTGAAGCACCAGAAGTTGGACAGTGCCCGGCGGGAGATGGGGAAGACTCCAGCCAGCCAAGCCGCTCACAGGGGTCCCAGGGGGAGTGTTGACTCAGCTGTGACTCCTCCCAAGGTGGGGAAGGGGCAGAAGAAATCTCCAAAGTCTGGGAGGAGCAGCACGGCGGAGAAGACCGCCATCATCCCCCCTGCCCAGGAGGCCTGCGCCAGCCCCATCGTCACTGCCCAGGAGGCCACCACCAACCCCATTGTCACTGCCCAGGAGGCCAGCCCCATCGTCACTGCCCAGGAGGCTACCGCCAGAGTCACTGCCCAGGAGGCCACCGCCAGAGTCACTGCCCAGGAGGCCACCGCCAGCCCCATCGTCACTGCCCAGGAGGCCACCGCCAGAGTCACTGCCCAGGAGGCCACCGCCAGAGTCACTGCCCAGGAGGCCACCGCCAGAGTCACTGCCCAGGAGGCCACCGCCAGCCCCATCGTCACTGCCCAGGAGGCCACCGCCAGCCCCATCGTCACTGCCCAGGAGGCCACCGTCAGCCACAGCCCAGCTGGCCAGGAGGGCCCCGCAAGCCACAGCCCAGCTGACCCATGAAGGACCGCCAGCCAAAGCCCTGCTGGGCAATGAAGGACTGCCTTGGCAAGGACCGCTGAACAGGGCAAAGACCGCCATGGAAAGAACCGCTGAACAGGTCTGACACTGGCAACTCAAGCACCGCTGAACAGGCCAAGGACCGCTGAACAGGCCAAGGACCGCTGAACAGGGCAAAGACCACCATGGAAAGCACCGCTGAACAGGTCTGACACTGGCAACTCAAGCACCACTGAACAGGCCAAGGACCGCTGAACAGGGCAAAGACTGCCATGGAAAGCACCGCTGAACAGGTCTGACACTGGCAACTCAAGCACCGCGGAACAGGCCAAGGACCGCTGAACAGGGCAAAGACCACCATGGCAAGGACCGCTGAACAGGTCCGACACTGGCAACTCAAGCACCGCTGAACAGGCCAAGGACCGCTGAACAGAGCAAAGACCGCCATGGAAAGCACCGCTAGCCCATTTGCGGCAGGGGCAGTGACGCAACTGTGACCGTCACGGGGTGAGTGATGCACTCTGGGCACCAGTCTCCCTCCAGAACCGGTGGAGACATGCATCCACTCCGTCTGTCCTGCACAGGATGAAGCACTCTGGGCACCAGTCCCCCTCCAGAACCAGTGGAGACATGCATCCACTCCGTCTGTCCTTGGTAGGATGAAGCACTCTGGGCACCAGTCCCCCTCCAGAACCAGTGGAGACATGCATCCACTCCGTCTGTCCTTGGCAGGATGAAGCACTCTGGGCACCAGTCCCCCTCCAGAACCAGTGGAGACATGCATCCACTCCATCTGTCCTTGGCAGGATGAAACAGTCTGGGTACCAGTCCCCCTCCAGAACCAGTGGAGACATGCATCCACTCCGTCTGTCCTGCACAGGATGAAGCACTCTGGGCACCAGTCCCCATCCAGAACCAGTGGAGACCTGCATCCACTTGAGAGACTGTGGCTTTGCACTCCCCAGGATGGAACAGTGGCCAACCCACCCACTGTATAGACTTGAGAGACTGTGGCTTTGCACTCCCCAGGATTCAAAAGTGGGCAACCCACCCACTGTAGAGACTTGAGAGACTGTGGCTTTGCACTCCCCAGGATGGTACAGTGGGCAACCCACCCACTGTAGAGACTTGAGAGACTGTGGCTTTGCACTCCCCAGGATGTAACAGTGGGCAACCCACCCACTGTAGAGACTTGAGAGACTGTGGCTTTGCACTCCCCAGGATACATCAATGGGCATGGAGCCCCCTTGTGGATCTGGCGTGGTGCACTCATCCGGCTGAGGTGCCCCCCCTTCCCTTCCCCCTGAGCTGCCTGTTGTATTTCTATCTGATGCCCCTGCAGTGTTTTCTCCGTTTGGATCGGGTATCTTGTGTAGGCCTCGCCCATGCATTTTGGGCCCAGTGGTCCACGGACTATGAATGGTGCAATACCTGCACTACTAATCGTGGTGTATATTTTGTTTATTGTGTATACATATATATGTATATATTTGCTTACTGTATTTTGATATATTACAATGGTTCCACTCATTTCCTTTTGTCTTTGCATTCTTCCGGGGGGGTTGGTGGGTGTTACTGTAATGTATAGATAAGTATTGGTGTGTGTGTTTTAGTGGGTGAGGGTCGGGGTGGGGGTTCGGGTGTTGAGTGTGTGTGTCCCTGTGTTTTTGCCTCCCCCCTCCCCTATGTCGTAGGTGCAGTACTCACTGTGGTCTTCGCCGCCGGCTTTGATGATCCTCGTAGAGGAGCAGGAAGACTAGCGCTAGCAGCATATGAAGTTCCGGCTCCATGGTGCCCTCCTTCCTCGTGGAGTGTGTAGAGGTGAGCGTTTTCCCTTTGAAATGGCTGTTTCCGCCGTGTTTTTATCCGCGGTGAATCTGCCCCGGAAAAGGTGGCGGATTGGTAGGTTGTGATAATGTGGGCGGTACATTGTCTTCCGCCTGTCTGTTGGTGGTGACCGCCGCGCTGTTTGTTTATACCACTGTGGCGGTCGGAGTGTTAAAGTGGCTGTCTTTGTTGGCGGTTTCCGCCACGGTCATAATTGCAAATTTTTTACCGCCGGCCTGTTGGCGGTCTTACCGCCGCTTTAACACCGTCCACCAGGGTTGTAATGACGACCTTTGTCTGTTGTACAGTTTCATTTAAAAATATAATTTGAACATGTATCAGGCATGCTCTAAATAAAGCTTCCTTCCCCCTTATTTGCCAATTTCTTGTTCACAACACTTTTTAAGTTAATTGACTTCAGCCAATATTCATAGCCTTTTATAGCCAACCGAGAAACAAAGGAATCTGAATAACTGTATTTTGTATATCTGTCAATAATATGTGTACATTTTCCATATATGGCAATTTAAAATAATATGACTCAGCATTTTTAACATTGTACCTAGAAAAGTATGCAAACTTTTCAGAATATGTTTTAAAACTCCCTTGTGGTGGAGTTGGACAATGTTCCCATTGTGTATAATTAAAAATAGTCTTTGGGGTACTTGCTCTGTGAATGAAATGATGCCCATAATAATTATAGTAAAACATATCACCATAATTTTCTTTAAATTGATAAACATCCTCATTTTCAAATAAAGTAAAATACTGCAATTCAGTCATCATGGAATCAACTGTCTTCACATCCCAGTCATCAGCAACAACTCCGGGTATTATTACATTGTTCATTGAAAGTTTAAACACATACGGTATTTAAATGACCTCCGTGGGGCCGTATATATCAAATGTGACTTTATTCAAAACAAGCCCATCATTAATTGGTATAGCGGAAATGTTCACGAAAGACAAGTCTCTGCGGACCTTGTGAGAAGAAAAATTGGGTTTTAGGACCTCATCCACCAGTTCAAATGTTGATTTTTCAGGAAGAAAATGGGCGTGTTTTTAAAAAAAATAGTGTTATGATAAAGCCAATCCAAAGGAGGAAAGCTATTACAGTCAAGGAAAGCCACGGATAGTTCCATGGGAAAATAAAGTAATTTGTTTTAAGCCAGTTTATCAGCTTACATGTTTTTGGCAGTTCAGATGTAGAAGAGGCAAATGAGTCCGAGAAAGTGTTGTTGATGACAGCAAAGTAACCAGAAGCAGTTTGTGCAAAAGCTGGAGACGTATTTGTGGGAGGAGAACTGGAAGGGGTCTCCCGTGGTGGTTCATAATAAATGACACCATCCGTGTTGAAGTTGCGTCAAACTGATCAGTGAATTCTGTATTGTTTGTTGTAGCAGATGTTAGTGGAACTAATGCAAGATCATTTTCCACCCTCCTCAAGCTTTGAGAGGTGTCAACGTTGCTGCTCAAAACTTTTAGAGGGACATGTTGACCAGCAGTGAGAGGGATTCAGGAACTACTGGCTGCTCCTCTTGGTCTGCTATGCAGGATTGGCCACATGGTGTAACTTGACATTGTCGATAGATACAAAGTGATTTTCTTTAGCACCAGCCAACGGTGGTAGAATGAAAGTTCTGGTACCATGTATTCCCAAGACTGGGACCGGTGCACGATAAGAAGGACCAAACTCCTTTTTCACAGCAACTTTTTCACGTACTAGATCCCCAACTTTAGGCATCCAGCTGGTATGTGTTATTGGTATACCCTTAATTCCCGCGGAGGCAGCACTGGCAGAAGCGTTGTCATCACAGAACTGTTGTAATGCCTGCAAGACAGTGACACGTTCATTTATGTCAAAAGGTGTTTCTGCTGCCTCCACACCAGGACTATCAAGATCTGGAAGATGCATTTGAATTCCAAACAGGCACTCTTTTGAAGTGCGAACCCCAGGGACCTTCTAGGAAGATTATTAAGTGCTCTCTGGACTCCATACAGGTGATTAAGCCAACTACAACCCGTACCTAAGACTCTGGCTGTGCAGGACTGCTTTAAATCATGGGTTTCATCACTCCACAACACTATTTCCCTCGGGATGAAATAGAGAGTAGTAATGGAGTTGGACCCCTAACGAAGCCATGGCATCCCTGAATGCCCTTTAGGGGAAAGCAGGGCCCTGGTCCGAGTGGAAAGCCACAACTGCATATGCGGCGATAAAGACTTGCAGTCCGAGCGTCAGCCGAGCATTGTGGCCACACCCATAGAAATCTGGAGCAAGAGTCAACAGAGACTAAAATGTATTTGTATGCACTGTCCGGTGTTAGGAGACCACAATGGTCCAAGTACACACATTGTAAAGGTTTGTTGGAAATTAGGAGGGGTGTCTGCGGTGGGTGTTTGACAGTGGAACCCTTAATTTGTTGGCAGATGTCACAACAAAGGACATACTGCTTGGCCTGTTTGTATAGACCTGGCCACCAATAACGTGCTTGCAATAATGCTATTGTAGCTGTCACACCAGCATGGGTAGATGCAGCACCCTCATGCGCTGCTTTAATCAACTCTGATCTCATGTCTTTGTTGGGAATTACTCGAACCCCCATGACAGGTATTTTTACTTCAGCGTCAAGACAGCTTCCTATTTGGTGGGAATATTTTGCAGGAAATGCTTTTGAATAGGGCATGCCTTCAGCCGTGGCTTTCACGGCAGCCCATGTGTCATTGTCCGGTTTAGTTCCAGCTACTGCTGATTTGGCTGCTTCATCAGCCAGTGTATTTCCAGCAACGTGTATTCCAATGCGCTAGGGTCCAAGTGTATGTACAACATGGATGTTTGGGTAGCGTTTCCTTCAGATCCGCTACTTTCCCCCACAAAAGTCTGTGTTTGATAGTGTTGCCTTTAGAATCTCTGAACCCATTCTTGCACCAGTAATGCAAGTATTCAGACTGGACACAGTGGTATGAATCACAAACAATCAGTGTTAACTGTGCAGGATCCTATGTTCCAGTGCCATCACCAGAGCCTTTTAGCGCTGCTAGTTGTGCTGTGCAATCCCCTAGGGTTTGCGTGTATGTATGCTGAGAACAAAATGTATTATCCTCCATGTAGCCGCTTATGACTGAGCAAGCAGCGGAGTATTGATGTTTTGTGCCTATTGCAGGGTATGCTCAGCCATCGGTGTACATGACTCTTTGATATTGATCAATAGGTATTCTAGTTCACATTGCAGAAATTCTTGAGTGTGTATTTTTGGGTCGAATATGTAGTCAACATCATTGTCTGTCAAAGACGTTGCCACTGAATCCAACGTGGATGTAATGCTTTAGCATTTGGAACGCTGGCTTTGGTAACAGCCTCAAGGGCTGGAATTGGAGAGATGACAATAATGCATTTCCCCTGGGCTAGTGGTCTTTCTTTAACCCCTTCTGTGCAGTGAACGTAATGATTACGTCCAACGGCACAGTGCTCATGTGATGAGGACGTAACCATTACGTCCTCAGCACTGAGCTCAGAGGGAGCAGAAACCACTAGGCGCCAGGGATCTTTTTTTTCAGTTTTTTGTGTGTTTTTTTTCTTTTTTTAGAGTTGGGAAGCGACCCCTTAGGCAAGGGTCGCTCCCTAGGGGGCAAATTATATTTAGGCCATTTCTGACCCCTTTGGGGGCAGATCTCCCTATTTTTATGAGGCCAGTCTTCCCCAAGGGGGGGCAGAAACCACTAGACATCAGGGAGTTTTTTTTTAATGGCGACTTCATGGAAGGGGAGCGGTCCCTTAGGCAAGGGTCGCTCCCCGGGGGCAGATTGGCCTATTGTTATTAGGTTCATCTGCCCCCGGGGGGCAGAAACCTCTAGGTGCCAGGGATAATTTTGTTTTTGTTTTTTAGAGGTGGGAAGCGACCCCTTAGGCAAGGGTCTCTCCCCTGGGGGGCAAATTGTAGTTAGACCATTTCTGCCCCCATTGGGGGCAGATCGGCTGATTTTTGTTAGGCCAATCTGCCCCCAAGGGGGCAGTGACTACTAGTCACTAGTTTTTGCACCAATTTCATGCAAGGGGAGCGACCCCTTAGGCAAGGGTCGCTCCCCATGAGGGGCAAATTTATTTTAGGCCATTTCTACCCCACCCGGAGGCAAATTGGCCAATTGTTATTATGCCGATCTGCCCCCAGGGGGGGAAGAAACCTCTAGGCGCCAGGGATAATTTAGTTTTTTTTGTTTTTTAGAGATGGGGAGCGACCCCTTAGGCCTGCTAGGCCTGCCCCCACAAGTGAGGTACAATTTTTATCGGGAGACTTGGGGGAACGTTGGGTGGAAGGAAATTTGTGGCTTCTCTCTGATTCCATAACTTTCTGTCACCGAAATGAGAGGAAAAGGTGTTTTTTGGCCAATTTTTGAGGTTTGCAAAGGATTCTGGGTAACAGAACCTGGTCAGAGCCCCACAAGTCACCCCATCTTGGATTCCCCTAGATGTCTAGTTTTCAACACTGTGCAGGTTTGCTAGGTTTCCCTAGGTGCCAGCTGAGCTAGAAGCCAAAATCCACAGCTAGGTACTTTGCAAAAAACAGCTCTGTTTTCTTTGTGAAAATGTGATGTTTCAATGTTGTGTTTTGGGGCATTTCCTGACGCGGGCGCTAGGCCTACTCACACAAGTGAGGTACCATTTTTATCGGGAGACTTGGGGGAACACAGAATAGCAAAACAAGTGTTGTTGCCCCTTGTCTTTCTCTACATTTTGTCCTTTCAAATGTAAGACAGTGTGTAAAAAAGACATCTATTTGAGAAATGCCCTGTAATTTACATGCTAGTATTGGAAGCCTGGAATTCAGAGATGTGCAAATAACCATTGCTTCTCAACACCTTATCTTGTGGCCATTTTGGAAATACAAAGGTTTTCTTGATACCTATTTTTCACTTTTTATATTTCAGCAAATTAATTGCTGTATACCCAGTATAGAATGAAAACTCATTGCAAGTTGCTGCTCATTTATTGGCTCTGGGTACCTAGGGTTCTGGATGAACCTACAAGCCCTATATATCCCCGCAACCAGAAGAGTCCAGCTGACGTAATGGTATATTGCTTTAAAAACTCTGACATCGCAGGAAAAAGTTACAGAGTAAAACGTGGAGAAAAATGGCTGTTTTTTTCACCTCAATTTCAACATTCTTTTATTTCAGCTGTTATTTTATGTAAGAAACACTTGTAGGATCTACACAAATGTCCCCTTGCTAAATTCAGAATTTTGTCTACTTTCTGGAAATGTTTAGCTTTCTGTGATCTAGCATTGGTTTCTCACCCATTTCGGTCACTAATTGGAAGGAGGCTGAAAGCACAAAAAATAGTAAAAATGGGGTATGTACCAGTAAAATGTAAAAATTGTGTTGAAGAATGGCGTTTTCTCATTCAAGTCTGCCTGTTCCTAAAGCCTGGGAAGATGGTGATTTTACCACCGTAAACCCTTTGTTGATGCCATTTTCAGGGAAAAAACCACAAGCCTTTTTCTGCAGCCCTTTTTTCCTATTTTTTTTTTAAAAACAAACTTTTCGCTGTATTTTGGCTAATTTCTTGGTCTCCTTCAGGGGAATACACAAAGTCTGGGTACCTCTAGAAATCCTAGGATGTTGGAAAAAAAGAACGCAAATTTGGCGTGTGTAGCTTATGTGAACAAAAAGTTATGAGGGCCTAAGCGCAAACTGCCCAAAATAGCCAAAAAAAGGCTTGGCACAGGAGGGGAAAAGCCATGCAACGAAGGGGTTAATAATAGCCATCTGAACAGCAGTGAGATTTTTTTATCAGTGGGAGAAAAGCGTTGTTCTACTGCTGAATACAAATATGATTTGTATGCAATCTGGACTGTCTCACCTTCATTGAAAGTTACATAAGTGAAACCAATGGCACCAGCAATTACTCTGATGACCAGATGTTTTTTGTTGTCCCTCGTGTGTAAGTGTTGCACTGAAAGCATGTCTGTTTGCAAAGCTCTGAGGATGCATGTGTTCAACAGTCCAAAATTTACTTGTCAGGACGTATTAAGTCATATAAAGGTTTTATGAGTGATGCATACTCTGGAACGTAAGTTCTGCCAAAATTTAGAAAACCCAGTAGGGATTGGAGTTTTTTAATTATATTTGGAGGTTGTAATTGTGCAAATTATTCCAAGAATTGTGGTGCTAGGCTCTTTCCTTCACTTGATAGCTCATATCCCAAAAACAGGACGCTAAGGAAGGCTATTTTTGTTTTCTTGAAGTTGAATTTATAGCCAAATTCTGCAAATCCTACAACAATGCGGGCTACCCATCTTAGATGTTGCAGTAATTTATCATTGGTGAGATAAATATCATCTACATAGGACAATGCTTCAGGGTCAATGTCATGCAATATTGAAGTCACACTAGCCACAAACAGTCCTGGGCTGTTCTTGTACCCCTGGGGTAAACAACAGAATTTTATCTGGGAGCCTAGTGAGCTGAAACTTGTTAAGTCTCTACTCTCAGGCGCTACATTTTGGCAGAAGAAACCCCTGGAAATGTCTAGTGTTGTTTTGTATTTTTTGTGCACTATGTTATTTATGAGTGCTGTGCTATGTGAGTTTTGTATAGTGTATGTGCATGTATGACTGTTTAAATGTCTGTAGTCTAAGACTATTCTATACGAATGGTCCGGTTTAGCTACTGGGAATAACAGATTATTCATTGGTGAAACACAGGGATCAATTACGCCCTGGTATTCCAGTTGTGTGAGGATCTTTCTCACAGGTGCTTTTGCATCATGTTTTATTGGATACTGGGGTTGTGGTTGGGGTTGATTTTTAATAGGAATTACATGATAGGGGGAGTCTTTATCCCACCCTACATGGCTGCAATGTAATGCGGGTGCC
Source organism: Pleurodeles waltl (assembly GCF_031143425.1). NCBI lineage: Eukaryota > Metazoa > Chordata > Amphibia > Caudata > Salamandridae > Pleurodeles > Pleurodeles waltl. The sequence continues at coordinate 693,632,290 of NC_090436.1, read as the reverse complement.
TGCACCAATGCCCAATCAATGGCGTAGGATTCTGCGAGCTCCTCAGGAACAAGGGGCAAGAAAGAAGTTTTGACGATATCTTACCCATATTGGCAAGTACGGACAAATTCAGGTGGCCAATCCCTTTCGACCACTAGAATAGCATATATATTTACATTGCGGTCCCAAAAGATTGTGTTGATTGTGCGCTCAATGTCTCCTTTTAAATGTAATGTTACTTTCTACACCCAATCAGGCGTGGAGACACGCATGTCCGCAGTTTCAACATGAAGGAAATCATCAGTTGCTTTCACCTCCAGATGCTGTAGAAGATACCGGCGAACTACTGTGACTTCTGATGCGCTAATGCCCACTTCTTGTTCTTCAATAGAGCCCTCTTCTTGAGTGGCATGTCAGACTGCAACTGCTGCCACCTTTTTCTTTTTGAATTGGTGTTTTTGTTGAGGAAGTTTCTCTTCTTTTTTAACAGAAACTTCTGTTGAGCGTTGTGATTCCTGTCTCTGTTTCACATACTTAGTTCTTTGCTCTGACCGCCCACCTCTCTCACTACATTTTTACAGTGAGTCCTGAAAGGAACGACATTGGCGTGTATCAGTATATTGATATCTGTCAGGCAATTTTATATTACGTCTATTTCTGAGATTGTATCTATTCTGCGGGGTCTCCGTATGCGGAGATTCTCTCCTTTCTTTTTTAGGTGTTTGTTGTTTTTTATCCCATCATTTCTTAGTACCCTCAGGAGCTTCCTTGCTAGAATCTTTATTAGATTTACCCTAAAATTGTTGTTTTGTTGGTCTGGCCCCCAGACTATCTCGACCAATGCTAGAGTAGATCTCTGCGATAATTTTTGGCAGCTCACGTTCTTGATCCTGTGGAGGAACGTCCCAGAGCTCCATGCACACCGCTAGTGCAACTGCTTCCCCTTTAAGGTTACTTAATATAATTGAGGATACTGTGTCAAAATTGCCCATTAGTTGCATTCCCAAGTCAAGGGCTGGGGCAGCCCCGTATTCGTCTTGAATGTGTTTCAACACTTCCAGTAAATTGGCAAGTGTTGGTGTACCATGTGCGGTAGTATAGTGCGTGGCAAATACGGTGCCCCAAGTATTACAGTTATCTACAGTGGGAACCATCCCAAATGGCAAGCACGTAGTTAATATTCTATGCATATCCTGAGGTCCCATATGGGAAAATACTGCTTCCAGTGCATTTATTTTTTGAGCTAACCAAAACAGAATTTCTTCTCGTTTGGCAGGTACTTTACCCATGTTCGAATGTACAGTCGCCGGATTAATACCTCGCGTTACTGCATGTGGTTGCGCCAGTTCAGCACGTGTTGGGTTTGTATTTATTTAATGTTTGCATTACAAACTGTACTAATCGTCTATATATTTCCGTCAGCTCAGCATATAAGCGGAGGTCTTCAGGTACCGTCAATGTTACTGCATCAGGGTGAGGTGTGTAAGTGGCCAATAAAGACCATCATTACTTAGTGGACCTAACCTAATGTGTAGAATTGTATGGGGTAGGGCGTCATCAAGCCAATTATTATGTTCTTGATAAGATAGTGGTACTTCTAGATATGCATATGCTCTGTACTGTGCAGTATATTTACAGGTGCATAGTGATGGAATGTATTTGTGTTCCGTCAGCTGCTGGAAATGTGACCCAAGAATAGAAAATTTCTGTTCTATAGGCTGGATGAGCCTCAACAACAAATGTGGCTGGAACCACCTGGGCCGTTAGGCCATGTGCCAATATATGAGCAGTAAGGGGTGGTCACATATTGACTGCAATTGCTACCCGTTGCATGTTCGCCATAATGAATGACAAATTTGTTCAGTGATAAGCACACCAAATGGGGATTATCCTTTTAATGGTTCAAGCTTGAACAACTTACACCTTTAGTTAGGTACTCCCTACTTATCTGAGGAGGAAAGTCCACAATACCACGGACGTCTCCATATATAGTACTGAGGTGTCTTTGTATGTAGTGAGACAAAGATACTCAACAGGATCCGAAAATTAGAGCCTGACCAAACATTGGCGGCGCCATGTCACGTAGGCTCTCATTATTTTAATGAGACTGCTGGATTTGAGCGGAAGAATCACTTGTACTGTGGGGGACTGGGTCTGACCCACTATAGGTGACGCCTGTCGGCCTAATCCAGGTTATGCTCCAGCTAACTAGCAGTGCCTCATCTCTACCCAAGGGTAGGGATGATTGAGCAGCCGAGCGTATAACACAATTGACTCCTCAGTGAAATTGTGGTCACTCAGATCGCATCAGTTTCTCTCAGTTACATTAGTCTCACATATACAAGGACAATCAGAGGCAGTATATGTTTCAATAAGGTTTTAATGAAGCAACTACAACGTAGATAATAAAGCATGTACTGTAATAACCAGGGCGATAAAGCATGACTGGATTAAAATAGTGACAAGGAGAGTAAAGCATAAAAATAACGCTACACGTTGTCACTAGAGTCATTAAAATCATTCCTACCTAGGCTATGTTAGAGCACAGCATGTTAAGCTCTAGTTCTGCCCTTTGGGTTCCCCTGGGGAGACATCATCCCTCATACCTGAGCAAGAGGCCTGTAGTCTACATAAGCAGCTTCAGCAAAGCACTCAGCGATCAGCATACAGTCGTGGTCATCTGGCTGGAATCTCCCTCCAACGTGTATGGGACAGAGAAGTGTTTTTATAATAAAACAGCTGATATTCTGAGAAAATGTCCCTATGTAAGGATGTGTATGTTTCTATGAACACCAGAGACAAAGTGTTACCACGTTTACCGCCAACCTATCTTACTGCAGCCTTGAGAAAAACACAGAGTAAAGGAAATGTCTTGTTTAAGAACGCAGTGCTGACCTAGGCAAAGAACAGCTAGATAGAGAGAAAATAAAACGAGACCGCAAATGTGGCTATTGTTAAAATAATAAACAAAGCTGGATAAAATATATCTAGGTTAGAGGGCACAGTGGCAGGCCTAGTTGGCTAAAATAACATGTATGGAGCTATAACTAAAATGGCTACATAACACTGTTTCCTTAGTTTAAAAAATTGCGAAATAATGTTCAACTTCATTCTTCTTGGTGATGGAAGCTGTATGATTTTGTTTATTATGTTCATTCATATTTGAGTAAGTATCCAGTAAAGTCCGACACGTGTACATGTATATCTACAACACATATATATTGTGATGCCCAATGCAAAGGTTAATCATCTCCATAATGTCTTCACCTTTGGTTCCTGGACAAGCACAAAATGTCTAACTTTGTTATTTTGATAAGAAATTGTGAACAGATTTGTATAAAGCTGGAAGAGCAGGGTGTCGATGGCTGAGTGCTTTTTGATTTACAGGATGAGGAGTGAGGAGATAATGCAAACCATACTTCCACAGTGTTCTGATCTAGTAATTTTTCGTGGGAAATATCTCTTAACACAATGGGAATGCTGATATGAAAGACAGTTTACTTATTCCATGGTGCACATAAATGCTTTGACTTTATGTTTAAAGACTGAGACACATTCGAAGCATATTCCCCAATTAAATTTAGATTTCGAAAGTCGTGCTATATAGTGAGTGAAATTACATTTTCTTCTCATGTTGCTCACACCTTGGTAGTGAAGGGTAGATGATGAGCAGTGGGAGCAATGTGTTGTCGTCTTCTAGGCACAAGTTTTTTTTAGAGAACTCATGATCATTGCTCCTCCTCCCTAAAGCATTTCCTCCAGCCAAAGGCCTATGGATGAGAAGTTAGTAAATGGACACTTAGGCCCATATTTATACTATTTTTGCGCCGCAATTGCGCCATTTTTTTACGCAAAAGCGGCGCAAACTTGCAAAATACAATTATATTTTGTAAGTTTGTGCAACTTTTGTGTCAAAAAATGGCGCAAATGTGGCACAAAAAAAGTATAAATACAGGCCTTACACCAACAACACCAACAAGCACCACAACAACACCAAACTCCCCAATCACCTCAACTGCATACTCCTTAACACCTGCTCCGTCCACAAGCACGCCATTGAGTTTTGCGACCTACTCACAACAAACTCTCCCGACATTGCCTTCCTCACTGAAACATGGATGAACTCCTCATCGGAACCCGACATTGCCATAGCCATCCCAGAAGGATACAAAATCACACGCAGAGACTGTATCAACTAACCAGGAGGAGGAATCGCCATAATACACAGAAATTCCATCAACATTTACACCAACGACACCCTAGACACCGCAGAGCACCTACACTTTCAGGTACACATCAACACCAACACCACCCTAATAGGAACCCTCATCTACAGACCACCAGGACTCCACCCCCATTCTGTGACACCATCACTGACACTATCAGCTCCCAGGCCCTCGCCTCCACGGACTACCTACTCCTCAGTGACCTTAACTTTCACCTGGAAAGTACCCACGACTGCAACTCCATGGCCCTGCTGGACAACCCCGCAAACCTCAGCCTCAAGCAACTGGTCACCTCACCCACCTACTCAGCCGGGCACACGCTATACGCCATCTTCACCTCCAGCAGCAACATCGCCTTCACACACACCACTGAACTCCACTGGACTGACCACCACTGCGTCCACTTCTCCTTCCTGAAGCCAACCACCCACCAACAACAACATCCTACCCCTACTTCAAGTGGAATAAGATTTCCAAAGAACGACTGATCTCCAACCTCGCACAAGCTCCACCTCCCAGTACCAACGACCCCAACACTGCCGCCCTCAACCTCACACGATGGCTAGAAGCATGTGCAGACTCCCTTGCCCCACTCAAAATAACCAACAACACCAGCACCAACAAGACAGCCCCATGGTTCACTGCAGAACTTCAGTCTTCCAAACGAGAATGCCGAAAAATTGAGAAAGCCTGGTGCCAAGAACCCTCAGTGAGCAACTTCTCTGCCCTCAAATCAGCCATGTGCAAATATCACCAGCTCATCCGGACCACCAAACAATCCTTCTACAAAGAACGCATAGACGACAATGCACATAACAGCAAGGAACTTTTTGCCATCATCAAAGAACTCACCAAACCCAAATCCTGCGCCATCGACCCTCCACACTCCCAAGACCTCTTCAACTCCCTCTCCAACTACTTCCACCGCAAGATCACAGACATACACAACAGCTTCACATCATCATCACCCACCATCATCACCACTGACACAGCCAACACCACAGAACCCTGCCGGACCAACGTACTGAACACCTGGACCCCCACCAACGACAAAGAAACCGGCAAAACCATGACCTCCATCCACTCAGGCTCCCCAACAGACCCTGGCCCCCACAACATCCTCAACAAGGCCAGCCAAATCATCGCTCCTCAGCTTCGGGCCGTCATCAACAGCTCCTTTGAGACCGCAACCTTCCCAGATATTTGGAAACATGCCGAAGTCAACGCTCTTCTCAAAAAACCCAAAGCAGATCCTGAAGACCTCACAAACAACCGACCTATCTCTCTACTCCCCTTCCCCGTAAAGGTCATAGAGAAGATAGTAAACATACAACTGTCTCGCTTCCTAGAAGACAACAACATACTCGATGTCTCCCAGTCTGGATTCCGCAAAAACCACAACACCCGAGACCGCCCTCATCGCCTGTACAGACAACATCAGGACCAGACTGGACAGTGGTGAAACAGTCGCCCTCATCCTTCTAGACCTCTCGCAGCTTTCGACACCGTTTGCCACCAAACCCTTCAGCACACGCCTCTTCGATGCCGGAATTCGCCACAACGCCCTGGACTGGCTCACCTCCTTCCTCTCCAAAAGAACCCAAAGAGTTTGCCTCCCTCCTTTCCGGTCTACAGCCACCAAGACCATCTGTGGGGTCCCCCAAGGATCCTCCTTCAGCCCCACCCTTTTCAATATCTACATGACTCCACTCACCAACATCATCTGCCCCCACGGCCTCATCATCATTTCATACGCTGACAACACCCAGCTCATCATCTCCCTCATGAGGAACCCATCTACCGCCAAGAATAACCTACACGCTGGACTCCTCGCCATCGCTAACTGGATGACAGCAAGCCACCTCAAATTGAACTCAGAAAAAAACAAGATCATCATTTGCGGTCCCAACAAGACAGCAGGGAATGACTCTTGGGGGTCCATCACCCTTGGACCACCCACAACACCCACCACCCATGCACGCATTCTCTGCATCATACTGGACTCATCTCTCTCCATGACTCAGCAAATCAATGCCATATCATCCTCCTGCTTCAACACCCTTTGCATGCCAGGCAAGACTTTCAAATGGATTCCTTTAGAAACAAGAACAACAGTCACCCACGCCCTCAGAAGCAGCAGACTAGACTACGTCAACGCCCTCTACGCAGGGACCACAGGCAAGCTTCAGTGAAAACTCCAGCACATCCAGAACGCAGCTGAAGGTCTCATCCTCAACCTCCCTCGCCACGAACACATCTCCGCCCACCTCAGATCCCTACACTGGCTGCCCATCAACCAAAGGATAATTTTCAAAATCCTTGTCCACACTCACAAAGCCCTCCATGACACCGGACCGGCCTACCTCAACGAACGAATCAGCTTCCACAAACCAACTCGACAGCTCTGCTCCGCCGACCTCGCCCTCGCTACAGTAGCTGCATCCAATGCCCCACCTCCGGCAGCAGATCCTTCACCCACCTCACTACCAAAACCTGGAACTCCCTCCCCACTAACCTACGCAATACCCAAGACCTCCTAACCTTCAGAAAGCACCTCAAAACATGGCTTTTTGAGCAGTAACCTCCCCCCACAGCGCCTTGAGACCCTACCCGGTGAGTAGTGCACTTAAGAAATTTGTTTGATTGATTGACCTTCGGCCCATATTTATACTTTTTTAGCGCTGCATTTGCGTAGTTTTCTGACGCAAAATCAGCGCAAACTTACAAAATGCAATTGTATTTTGGAAGTTTGCTCTGCTTTTACGTCTAAAATTGATGCAAATGCGGCGCAAAAAAAGTATAAATATGGGCCTTATTCCGCTAGTTCAGCGGGGTAGCTAGCTAGCCGCAAAGAAAAGACAGCCTTATGGAAGGTGAGATGTTGACTAGGACTGAAACATCTGCTTCAGTGGATCCTTCACACACCTGAGAACTGGTGCCCTTGCAACAGCTGCACCAACGATCACCAAACTCCAGCATTGCAGCCTGTTCAGTCCATAGGCCAATGGAGAAGTACGAGTTGAAAAACTGAGGCAACACTTAAAACAGCTTAGACGTGTGGTGGGAGTTTGCATTTCAGGAAGCCTCAGTGTAACTGAGTGCAAAATACATAATTTTTGCAGTTTTGCCGCACCAGTGTACGGGCCCCCTACCACATGCGCTGGTGGTGAAATTAAACATCACCACAGTAGAGTATTACCATCCTCAAATACAGCTAAAGGGAAAGTATGGGATCGGCTGAAGCATAACACTCCCATTTTCTAAATCTGGTGAAATGGTAATGGAGTTTGTAAAAAATTGCTTCACGCGTTTTGAAAAATGAATATAAAAACACATGCAGGCAATGTTTTTTCTGCTTCATTGTACATTTTCCATGCATCGGAGTGTTGCCAAGTGCTAAACTGCCCAGGTTTGAGAAAAGTGTATTCTTTAAACATTTAGGGGCATATTTATACTGTGTTTGCGCTAATATGCGTCAAAAATTGTGACGCAAATTTGGCGCAAACCTAACACCATATTTATACTTTGACGCCCGACCCAGCGAACGTCAAAATTCCTCTGTGTGCGTCATTTTCTGGATGTGGGAAACCGCCTTGCGTTAATGACATGCAAGGTAGGCGTTCCCGTCCAAAAAATGACTTTAAGGCCTTTGCGCCTTATTTACACTCCTGTGTCATTTTGACGCACAGGAGGGGGCGGGCCTTAAAAAACAGCACCCAGTCTGATGTTTTTAACGCCTGGGTGAGGGCAGGCGTTAAAGGACCTGTGGGCTCATTTCCATGGTCTCTGACCATGGAAGCAGCCCACAGGTGCCCTCCCCTGCCACCCCCACCCACCCCTGGAGGACACCCATGGATGGGGGGACCCATCCCAGGAAAGTACAGGTAAGTAAAGGGAAGTATTTTTTATTTTTTGTAAAGCGGCATAGGGGGGCCTCACCTGGGCCCCCCTACATGCCACTGTGCCCAATGGCCATACCCAGGGGACAGATGTCCCCTGGGCATGGTCACTGGGCAGGGGGGCATGTCATTTCAATGGGGGTTGTGCATCAAAAAATGGTGCATGTCCGGTTAGAGCCATGATTTTTTTACACTAACATGACTTGCACCACTTTCTGATGCACAACCCCCATTTTTCCCCTACACCGGCACTGCCTGGTTAGAGTCTTTTTTTTTTACTCTGACCAGCCTGAAGCGCCAGCTAACGTCAATCCATAAATAAGGCGCCCACCTGGTGCGGTGGAATGGCGTTAGCCGGAGATAAATCTTTTTACGCAAACCAGCGCCAGCGCTGGTTTGCGTAAAAAAGTATAAATATGGGCCTTAGTTCCCTATTTATACCTTTTTAGCACAGCATTTGCATCATTTTTTTACGCAAAAGTAGTAAAAACTTACAAAATACCATGGTATTGTTAAGTTTGCACTGATTTTGAATAAAAAAACTATGCAAATGCGGCACTAAAAAAGTCTAAATATGGGCCTTAATGTTACCTCTCACTTTGTTACGTAGGCCCATATTTATACTTTTTAAGTGCCACATTTGCGTCATTTGCTGATGCAAAAGTGGCGCAAGCTTACAAAATACAATTGGGCCCATATTTATACTTTTTTAGCCCGCATTTGCGTCATTTTTGGATGCAAAATCGGCACAAACTTACAAAATCCAACTGTACTTTGTAAGTTTGTGCCGATTTTGCGTCAGAAAATGACGCAAATGCGGCGCTAAAAAAGTATAAATATGGCCCTTCATTTTGTAAGTTTGTGCCACTTTTGCATCAAAAAATGACGCAACTGCGGCGCTCAAAAAGTATAAATATGGGCCATAGTGTTAAAATACTTGGCAATATTTCAGAGTAAGTTTAACCAACGTCTTACCAAAGTATAGTTGACATGCATGACAGAAAGCTAGTGAATGTGATGCATTCACCTCGAAACTTAATCCCATTCCTGAAGCAGAGTGTGTGGCTATATCTATTTTCCAGGAGATCACTTGTGATGCAAATGTTGTGCAGAAATCCCTTACATGTCAGTTTTGAATTCAGAATTAAAAGTGTATATAAACTCTGAAGAGGTGGTGTGTGTCTGAATGCTGAATTGTTGGGATCCATCATGTTTTTAGTCGCTGTGCTCTGGATTAAAAGCAACTAAGCACCTAGTGGAAGGTGCTGCATAGACAAGCCTTTCTCATAGTGTTGCTATGCGGAACTACAGATCCAATGACAGATTTCACCAGGAAAAACTGATAATTTATCGGTAATAGAGCCTGTAAGAAGGCACAGCATGCTGAAATCATTGTGGAAAATGCTGATCCCGCAAATTGTGATTCGTTGAAGCCGAGAAAATTCGGAAGGGGAAGTATTTAGAACATGTAGTAAATTACACCACACTCTATAATGAAGTGCATAGAATGATGTGGTTTCATTCTCATGTATATTTGTGAGGTGGAAAACGTAGGAAACGGCTAAGCACCGATCAAACAGGAAAAAATTAATTTTTTTTCATCAGAGGAACCAAGGGCTAGATGTATGAAAGCTTTTTGTATTCGCAAACGGTGTGAATGCCCGTTTGCGAATGCAAAAAGCCATTTCAGAATGTGTAAAAGACATTCTGAACGCAAATTTAAGAAATCGCTAAAATAGCTATTCCTTAAAATTGCAATCCTGTTTAGAGAGTCGACTAAATAAGAAATCGCAAATAAGGATTCCTTATTTGCGATTTCTTGGCACATGTAAGAAGCAATTCCTAAATGTGAATTTGGCATTTAGGAATCACTATTTACCACCAAGTTGAACTTGGTGGTAACCATGTGCAAATTTTAAAAATGCACTTAAAATGCATTTTTAAAATGTACATGTAAAGCACACATGCCCTTTTGGCATGTGTGCACCTTACATGTTGCAAAACATGATTTGGGGTGTAGCAGAGCCTCAGGCCCCCAGCACCCTGGGGTTTTGCATTTCCAAAATTGCGATTTCTGGTTAAGAAATCCCAATTTTGGAAATGCAAAAAATTCGCAGATATGGGCATAGGTGGGAATGGGGCCGGTATCGCAACTTGTGATTCGGTAATAGCATTTGCGATTTTTAAGAAATCACTATTACCGATTCACAAATGTGATACATTGCATTTTGCGAATCAGAAATAGCGATTTCTTAAAAATCGCTATTTCCGACTTGCAAAAGGCCTCCTTGATACATCTGGCCCCAAGGAATTTAACCAGATGTCCACAGAAGCAACAAGTAGCTCCCCTATCCCTCCCTCCCAAATATTAGAGGGTCCCAAGATAGTAGTGGGCCTTTATTAGGTGGACACCTAGCATACCCTCAGTATCCTGCACCTGGATTTGGAGAAGGGACAAAGCCCCCATCAGAGATTTAACAGCCTCTGGCGCCTCCTCCTCCTCTGTAATTATTTTTTTACATTAATGTGGCCCAGCAAGTCCAAATTTACAAAGTGGCACAATGCATGCATTGCGACACTTTGTAACCCTTTGCACTACATTATGTCTGCGCCAGGCATAATGTATGCAAAGGGGGGCATTCCACCATAATGGGGGCTGAAAAAATAGTGTAAAGTTTTCTTTGCATCATTTTTTTGGCACTCTTATCGCCTGCTCAGAGCAGGCGTTAAAAGGAGGCACACTGTTGTTCACAATGGGCCTCAATGGGCTCTGTAGGATTAGCGTCAACATTTTTTACACTAATCTTGCAAACCTCCGAACTAGCATCAAAAATGTTGATGCTAGTTCCCCAAACTACTGCCATGGTGCGCCATATCTTAGATGCGATGCACACATGGTGGCGTTAGGGGTGCTCTAAGGGGCACAAAAAAGTGTAGCTTACTTTTCTTAAATCAGGCCCTAAGTGTTGAGCAACAGGACTGGACGCCAGGGCAGGACAATCATTGGCCCAGGATAGCTGTCATATATAAACCTGAAGAAAACGGGTTGCCAGCTGATATGATTAGCACTTACCTGATCCTTCCAAATGAGGCACCAGTTAACTGGTCCGGTTGAAACCACACTTTAAGGTGGTAGTCATTGTCCTCCTTTGTTTGACCTGTGCTTACTTTTTGCAGCCTTGGTAGCGCTGATTATAAATGGATGTAATTACCTTTTTGCCTGTGTGAAAAAATATGCATCTGCCTCTGTGAATATCGACGATCTTAGGTTAATAAGTTAATCAGTTTTTAAAACGGCAACGTTTTTTTTCAAGAAGGAGGCAAGGCGCGATTTCACGTTTTGTCATCGAACCTACACTGGAGTATCCGGTGAAGGGTCTCTGCAGTCTAACAGCAATATGCACACTAACATGGTTTATCAGTTTTATTGAAATTGCAAATTATACTGTACTTCTTTACCAAAGGAAATAGATAAAAAACAATTGTATAATCAGATTACCCTGCACATAAATTTGATTTTCTTGGCGTTAACATCACCAGAGCCAACGTCAGTGATTTGGAGAGCTGTGAAAACCTAGAAGGCACCAGTTGCTTGGAAAATAATTATGTACCATGTGCAATGAAGAAATCATCAACCCATTATTTAATGTATGCAACTTGTTAAGGACAGCTACGGGTATGTTAGTGGGGTGCATTCCATGTAGCAATGTTTGGCCATTTCATACAGGGACCAACCATACTGAATTACATTAGTACCCACTGAAACAGGTCCACAAAGTCTGAATGTATACCTAGCGCCTCTGTGAATCTAAGCAATGCATGACATATTCTAGACTTTTTGGAACCCATTCATGAGCTTCAGCATAGGTTCTGTAGCACAAGGTCAGAATTAATTTCTGGGAATTTCTGGACACCCCTTTGTAACTAAGGGCGTGATTTAGATGTTGGCGGCAACGGTTCCACCATTGACTTTTCAACTAAAAACCCATCCACCGCCGTGAAGTTCTACCCACCGTATTTAGATGTTGGTTTTCCTATAGCTGAAAGCCTGCATTCAAACCCACACCTCTGCCTAAAAACACCACCTGCGTCGATGGTGGGATAGAGAAAAGTGGCTGCCGGCGGTAGCCCAGCCATCCTTCCCACCATGCAGATATGGATGTGCCTTACCACTAAGCTAAAAGTGGCCGTCCAACTCTGTGACTCTGCATGTTTGTGGATTCCCTGTCTGGGTCAGTTTGCCAGTTGGTCTGTTTACATCCCTCCTCTAGACAGTGACACAAAGGAAACTGGGGTGTAGCCTGCATATTCTGATGAGCCATCTGAACTAGAGTAGAGTGGAGGGAGGTCACTCACACTTGAAAGGACTGTACCTCCACTCACACAATGCAGTCTCCAACCCCCTGCTGTGTGGCTGGGGCCTGGCATGGACAAGGAAGGATCTTACAAACACTTGAGGCTTTGCTTTGAAGTTTGCTAACTTCAAAGGCAGAAAGGGGTATAAATATTGGACCCAAAAACCCAAGGCTTGTAGGATCTTTGCGGAATCAAGAGGAACCTCTGCCAAGGAGAAGAGCTGAAGAGCTGGAGGAGGAGAACTGTCCCTTTGCTGTGTTGCTTTGCTGGATTGGCCTGCAGTTGCTGCTTCTGCCTTAAAAGAGGGCAAAGGGTGAACTTTGCTGTGTATCCTGCTTGAGAAAGTTCTCCAAGGGCTTGGAGTAGAGCTTGCCTCCTGTTGGAAGTCTCAGGGACACCAAAGACTTCAGTGTCCGCGACCTGCAGCACTGGAAACTGTGTGTTCTGTGCTGTAAAAGAAGAAAAACCACTGTGATGCTGCCATCGATGCCACTGGCCTGCACCGTGACCTGCGGAAGCCGCACGGAGATGCACTGCCCCGCTTCTCACAGCGACCATGGTCTCACCAACTCTGTCATCGGACAACTTCACCGAGCCGCTGCTTGCACCACGACCAGTGGGCCCTGCACTCCAGCATCGCGTGCTCACACCACAGCCTGGGCATCCCGACGTCGCCACTCCTGCTGACACCGGCACCGCTGCCTGCACCATGGCCTGTGGACACCGTTCGTGAGGAGCATGAAGCACCATCCTGTCCCGCACCGCAGCCTCGGTCTACCAGCACCATCAACTCCAGTGTCGACACCAAGCATCCCTGCCTGCACCGTGGCCTATGGACACCGCTCATGAGGGTCACCAAGCACCGTCCCATCCAGCACCACTGGCTTGGGCCTACTGACAAGAGCACTTCAGCAATGAGTACGACGCAGCCTGAACCGTGACCTGGTGATACAGCACGTCGCACCGCCCCAATTCACACCGAAGCCCTGGTCTCACCCACGCCTTTGGGCACCATCACCGAGCCTCTGCCTGCACCGTGACCTGTGAGCACCGCACGTCGCATCGTCCTGCTTCGCACCGCAGCCCCGATGCCATCCACATCAGCGCTCCTAAATTCATCAGCCTTGAGTTCGATCTGCAAAGTGTGTGACTTCAAGGGCCTGACAACCCCTGCACCGAATCCAGAACCGACACCGTGATGCTAGCGACGCCACTCACGGGAGCTCACCGAGAGGATCACAACGCCTTGCAAATCCAAGGTACTGTTTACGGGTCTTCGCGACAACTTTGCTGGCCTGGCATGAACTGCTGGGTTTGTTGATCACAACGACGTGATAGCCCCAGGTGGAGCTATCTACTTCAAGAAACTGTATTTTCAAGTTTAATCTTGCAAAATGTATTAATGTATGTTGGATTTATCGTATTTGGTCTTGTGTTGTATAGATAAATATTGGCTATTTTTCTAAAGCTGGTGTGGTGTCCTTTTGAAGTGTTTTCACTGTGTTACTGTGTGTCATGTGCAAATGCTTTACATATTGCTTCTGAGATAAGCCTGACTGCTTGTGCCAAGCTACCAATGTGGTGAGCAGGGGTTATCTGAGCGCGTACCTCCCTGATCCTGACTAGAGTGAGGGTCCCTAATTGCACAGGGTGCAAACCGACTGCCAACTAGAGATCCCATTTCTAACACATATTAAGAGAAATAAAAATATAATCTCATCAATAATAAAGAGTAAAAAAAAAATCCAGCTCGCTTGAAGCAAGCTTCCATATCTTTAATCATAAATATAACACAGCACTAAACAGCAAATTGCAAAAAGCATCCCACCTGCATGACCTGCAACTGCATGCTTATGGTGGTGGAGTTATAGCTCATGAATGGCAGGCTTCTTGGCAGTGTTCCTGAAACATGTTACTGCTCCCATCTCAACTTCCATAAATAATCATCCAACACAAAGCACTAGATAAGAGTACTTCTTGTTGGTGCAATAGCAGCCAACTAACCTCAATTTCATTGTTTACCTGAACTCAGCACTCCCTTGTGTGAATTTCACGCGGACATTAGCAGTTTCTGAGGCAAAGAATTTCGGAATTATAAACAATTCTAGATTTACCCCTGGTTTCAGGTTAGGGTGGTTTGGAAGAGCTATCCCTTCTATGTATGTACATTGAAGTGACTATTGCATGTTGTCACCTTCTTTTCCTGCAAAGCTGCAGAATTAGGCACTCTCTGAGATGCTGATTAACTGACTTGAGTGAGAGATTACAGCAGCTCACATGCTGTTGAGTGCACGGTATGGGGATTTGGGGATCTGGTAGATGTTTACTACTCATTTGTGCTCATTGACTCTTGCAATCCATACCAGTAGTGACATGAATGTGGAAAATATTTGTATTCCCTTGTTAGCGCCTCTGCTGAACAGATGCACTTCTGTTGCACAAAAGACAAGACCATCAGGGCCATTGCACATCTCATCATGCCCAACTCATTTAATACCTGCAGCTTTGTTCTTGCTGTCCATCCAAGAATGCATTATGCATGGGACTTTAGGTTAATTCAACAATTTGTTTGTCAATCTAGTGGTTATTTCTTTCTGTGGGAAAGATTCCGTATACCATCCTGAGATTGAATTATGATACTGTTTTGCCTACAGAGATGCTGTGTTAGCATGCACTGCAAACGTGAGATCTTTTTAAAACTGGTGCACAGCTCCTTAGTCTGCCTGCAAATTAGAATAACAATGATAGCTAATGACAACTAATGATAGCTTATTATCCTTACTCGTCCACTATCAAATGGCTTAACAATTCCTCACCAGTCTGAGTTTGCCTATTTAGATGTTTCTTAATTCAAGCACACTCCTTTTGGAATGATCAGTTTTGCAATGTGAAGAACAGGCTGATTAGTTCAAATTGCGTAAATCAGTGAGCAAATTATTCTACCCACAACAATAGCAAGTGATCCATCAATGGTCATTTTTATCCCACCATGGCAAGAAGCCTATAGGCCTTATTTGTGCTTAAAGCACAATCAAATGCTATCCACTGAATGACATGCAATCTGCCTTGCTCCTGGCAGTAAACTTTAATTGCTACATAAATGGAATTCTAATATCATACAACCATTGCCTGGGCACATGTGGTGTGAAAGCACATACGTCAGGTCACCAGGGATTACCTCATCTGCATGGGGACTTCCGGCATGAGTAGGAGGGAACACCATGCACTGAATTCACTGAAAGATAAAATGTGGTTCAATTCAGGCATCTTGCCAGCTCTGTCTAAAAGAAGACAAGTAGCATCATTGATACCTGTAGCTCTACAGAGCTCAGATGAAGTGGCCACAATGCAGATTATAGGGGTCATTACGACCTGACAGTTGGTGATAATATGGCAGTAAGCACTGCCAACAGGCTGGCGGTACTTACTACCATTTTATGACTTTGGAATGTACCACTCTGACCGCCGCGGCCATCACTGTTCTGCCTGTGGGATTATGACCCCGCCTACTGCCATGGTTTTCATGGCTCCCTTAACACCACAAAAACCATGGCAGAAGGCCCTATCAGTGACAGGGAATTCCTTCCCTGTCACTGATAGGGGTCTCCGCCTTCCCCTCATTTAGCCCCCCACCCCCCACTTCTCCAAACCCCCCACACCGCCCCTACATTCACGCCCCCTTCACACACACATACACACACCCATTCCCCCAAGCATCCACTCATGCATACATTCATTCACACACACATCCGCACATACTTTCATACATACACGCAGGCACGCATTCACATAACACAACATACACGTACTCACACCTTCATACCTGCACACACGCGTTCAGAACGCAACACACACCCGCATCCACCACACACAAACATTCACAGATACACCCCACACACACACACAACACCCCCTCCCACCTCCCCAGTCGGAAACCTGACTTACCTGTGTGCAGGGGGTCCTCCAGCAGGAGACAGGACGGGGCGCTGCTGCCACCAGCGGCGCCCGCCAGGAGAACACCGCCAGGCCGTCTTATGGGTCATAATATGGCTGGCGGCGGTCTACTGGCGTGACACTGCTGCTGGCAGCAGCGCCACCTTACCGTCCTCCACCAGCATGGCTGCAGTCGGATTTCCACCATTCTTCTGGCGGAAATCCGGCTGTGGTCATAATACGGTGAATGGCTGGTAGCCACCACAATGGTCTTTTGGCAGCCGTCGCCGCGACGGTAGGCGGTTTTTACCACCAGTGTCAAAATGAGAGCCTATGTTACATAGCATCAGGGGGCAACGCAAAATGATAGGTCACTCCTGGAGAATGTGATCAGGGGCCCCTGAGTCTTCCATAGTGCATGCATATTCATTGGCCTTGGCCTGAATGGGGAGACTGCTTGAAGGGTTTGGGGTATCCTCAAGTGTTGAGCCCCCCACATCCCGCATTCAAGTTGATGTTTATTTTTTGAGAAACGCGTAGTGCCTCGGGCCTCAACTCCATCGCTCTCAATCGTAGCCCGTTATAAACAATGCTTAAAACCGACCGCGATTGAGAGCTTTGCTGTAGAGCCTAAGGGCACTGTTGTTGGTTAGTGGGATAAATATTCGCCCTCTTTAATTTGCCGCTGGCCACCACTGTTTAGTTCTCTCATGAATTCTATTTTCTAAAGAACTACCAAAGGTCGCTCTCTTGATTTCACAGCTGGGAAATAAATAACCATGCATAAATACAATCTGTTCTAAATCAAGCCAGTACATTCTTTACACGTGTTTCTGAACTATGCCTGAGCAACCTTAGCTGCTAATGTCTATAAACATACCAAAGCAAAAATAGTTCTTCCAAACTTCACCTCATCTGTGGCTATGTAAACACAGAGAAGACATCGAATAATGAATACACAGGGGAATACAAAGGGAAAACTCGCACCAATATTTAACCTTAAATTATGCTAATCGGATGGATGATAGACCTTAATCCATGAATAATTTTCTGCAGTTAAGTATGTCTCAAGGTGCACGTGAGAAAGCCTGACGCACTGTGACACAGCAGTATCATACATCTGAGCCTATGTTTCTCATTCTGTAATGGCCGGAAGGCTCGGGGGGATTTCGAATTTACAGACAGGAAACCACTTTGATGAGAAAATGTGCAATCTTTAATTTTTTATGGATAAAAACGTCTGTATGCTCGTTGCATATTTTTGTTTGCATTCGAGGGAAACTTGAGGATTCTGAAAGGCAGCATGCTAATCGGATTGTGTAAACACAATGGGGGTCATTTATCTTTTGATCTGTCTGTTAGAGGGCTATCAAATCTACCCCACTGGGGATTCTGAAGAATTGAGAATGTCACCATCTGCAAAGATTAGCAGTCTACTCACCCCTGCCAAACTCTCCTAGGATAATAATGCATTCTGGTAGTGTCCACTTTCCCATATATGAAAATACTAATTTTGGTTTAAACACCAGCTCAAGAGAAGGGTTTGTAGTCACAAATGTGTCTCTCATTTTCAAAGCAGAAAATCCACAGACTGCTAACTTTTGTGCTGACTAACAAAGAAAGGATACAAGAAAAAAAAATCTAGTCACATTTTCGTCACCCAGCAGTGTTGGCACAGACTTTTATCCTTAAGTGTTTGATACATTGATTACCATTGAGCTAGAAGATGGGAATCTCCTATTTAGCGCACCACAAGACAACAAAACTGCAGTACTACAAGATATATTTTATATACACTCACACACACATATATACATATATATATAGTATTTAATTATTAGTAACAAACATTCCTCAATGTGTAGATATTTATTACACAAATTGTACTTATTTTCATTGGGCTGCTTCTCAAAGTTGTTTCCGTTTGTGTAAGTCTGACTGGCAAGTAGAATGGCTTGATTTATGACTGTAAGATATTCACAAATGGTGCCAGTGCTGTCATAACGTTGTGTAAACATGAATACATTACCATACAATTGTATTATGGTGTTCTGCAATTGGCTGTGTCTGTGAATTTCAAAAATTCATAACTTCGGCACCTATGAGAGGCTGGTAACATATGCAGTGGCATAACAAAAGCCCTACAGCCCCTGCCGTGCGGAGTTGTGAGCTCAGCACAGTTCTCTGGCCTGAGAGCTCATGAGTGAGTCGGGGCACTCCATGTTCTGTGCGCGGGCCCCCCTCATGTTTCCTTATGACACTGAACATATAGTGCTGATTTACAACTTTCTCTGTGATTCAGGCCCATAATGTTCAAAACTGTGAATTGCATCAATAACACACTTCAAGTGTGTCATTATAATGTTAGAGAATAACACAGTGTACATAAAACAATTGAACATTTCATTATTAATGACGTATTCTCAGAAACTACCAAACATTGCTTTGCTTACTACTATTAAAAAGACAAAAACAAAGAGTACATTACCTCCTGGCGCCATTCCACTGTCACTTTATCTGAATCTTTGAGGTGATCCAGCTTCCAGTAATGCACCTTGCTTACTACTTAAGATGAAAAGATCACCCATTCTCTTCCTATTTCCTCCTTAGCCTAAGGACAAGTCACAAAAGATTTGGCGATACACACATGTGCATAATCTTTGTGCCTGTTCCCTCTGTTGCAGACTATCTAATTTCATCCAGATGAGCTACAGGGAAGAATAGTTATCTCAGCCTGATGCTAAACAACAGCTACCTGGACCTTTACACTGCGTGAACGTCAGATGGGACAAATGATCACAAGGTAAGGCAAAAAGTCAGCTCCTTCTCGCAGAAGAAGACTGTCTTGCAGAAGTGGAGCAGCAGTCATGTGGTAAAATCTTGGCCGACCCCAGGATATCTTTTTCCTCGTCATCAATGAGACATTGAGATGCACAGATTCACTATCTCAGAGGGAAGCATTCTCACAATTTCCTTCGTTTTTGTTTTCCTGTCTCAGTGCCCTATGGCTCCAATGCAGTCTGTACAGGTGGTACGGGCATGGTAGCGCTGTGTGATAAGAGTTAGACTTTCACACTACTGTTGAACTACTGAGGCTTTGGGTACAGCTGATACACACAGTAACAAGTTGGACTATAAGTTTACTTGACAATTGTAAACGTAGCACACACATATTGTACATTGTTTTTGTTTTTAATGTATCTGATGGGGGAGATATGTATGAAGTGGGATTATGTGCCTACATGTACAGGCAGGAAAGTAGCCATCCTTGACCAAAGTGGAAAAGGGACTCTTCCAACATTTCCCCAATACAGGACCACCCAGTTGTGGGTGGTGGTGTAGGTACGGGTGTGAGTGTGGTGGTAGTGGCGGAGGTGGCTGCATGCATCTATATACTTTTCTTCCTAGCCATGGGAAGTACATTATGTAAAGAAAGCATGGGGCCTCTGGGGTACTGATAGAGGGGAACACATGACTAAAAAACTGTAGCAATGGCTACCTTTGACTTCACACACTTAGGGACAGGAGAGCTGTTCTTATATGCACAGTGAAGGGAACAGTATGAATACTCCTTTCTTAATCCCAGACAAAGAAAAAGAAGTATTCTTATGGACGAATCATGGAATTTACATCCTAAGCGTCATCATTTCTGACTTCTTCACATCCAGTTGAAATTCAAGTGGTGGAGGTAAAGGGCAGTTGTTTGCTAAGCTGTCTTGGGAAACATTGAATTACTGAAACTGAGAAACAGAAATTGTGGTCTCAATGGAAACATAGCAGTGATAGGATGTTCCCTACTTTCATAGACCTGCTAATCCCAGACTTTCCAATGCAGCAACTGTTTATAGATTTAGAGCCTTGTTTAGGTACGGGGGTGGTTTTACTCCATCACAAATGCAACGGATAACCCGTCCGCTGTATTATGATCTCCATAGCATATTATGGGATCATAATATGGCAGGAGGGATATCCATCACGTTTGTGATGGAATATTTCCGACCGCCAAGATCTAAATCAGGCCCTTAAATTATTGGAAGAGTAAAGAACAGAACAAAATGTCAGCACCTCATTTCCAAACTCCATTCTTACCTTTTTAATCAGGAAGGAGCAGAGAAAAAAAGCTCTCACTCAGTACAAGTATATTGGGCGATCAATTTGTTTTATGACACGGCTTTTTTAAAAACGAGTTCCTGAACACCGCATATGCCACGATTAATATGAAATGCTTGCAAATAGAGCACTTACGACTCCCATAAAGGATTTTCAGAAGTTTTGCATGAAAGGCAAGTGTTTTTGTGCCCTGCTGGTCACACTAAAATGCAAGATTACTGGCTGTCAGATATGTTTTATGACCTTCATAAATAATCTGCTTTATCTTGGGAAGCAGCAATTCCAGAAAGACACTAGGCTCCAATGTGGATTTGGAATATTGAATGAGTTTAGAATTCATCACGGAGTTATAGTCCCTTTTTGACCAATAGTTATTTGAACCTTAATTGAAGTAGATGATGACTCAAGCATTCAAAGATAGAAATCACAGTTTGCTGGTTCATGAGAGAACAACATCTGATTCCTAAGGTGTTTGCCTTCTGTCAAGTCTAATAGATCCTCTCAATTTTCCAAACAGCCTACTAAGGACACCTCCATTCTACAAAGGTCAGCCCAGAATGGGTCATACTAAGATTACATCCAATCCTTCTTCACCAGATTATGGCTATACAAGGAGGTCAGACCTCTCGACTTTCTGAAGAAAATAGAGTAAGGCTACAAGATTAAGGCCCTCATTACAACCCTGGCGGTAAATTCTGCTTACCGCTGTGCCGACGGCCACCAAGATACCGTGCCCGCGGCGGTAATCCGCCATGGGTATTATGACCCACATAAAGAATACCGCCACAATACAGACACCCGCACAAGTCTGCCACTCCAAAGGTCAGTGATAAACTGGCGATAGCAAAACCCACAACGTTACACCAACACGAATACGCCCACAGTATTCCGACCCACAAATCAATGCGGCGGTCCTTCAACCGCGGTAAACCATTGGCGGTACACACTGCTGCGCTTTAAATACACACACATTTACAAAACCACACAACATTGGACAATTCAAAATACACACACCTGACACACATACACACACCACACCCACACACTCACAGCACTATAAAACACACACCCACATTACCCACAACCCTTTCAATGAATAAAAGAGACCAAGCACAGAGAGACAAGCAAACAGCACACACCCAACAGAGGCACAGAACACCATCACTCATACACCATCCATGCACATTACAATACACATCCCAACACATCACCACACACATCACCTCACACATATCACTCACAGCACATCCATGGCACCTCAAAGACACCCCAGGTTTTCTGAGGAGGAGCTAAGGGTCATGGTGGAGGAAATCATCCGGGTAGAGCCACAGTTATTCGGATCACAGGTGCAGCAGACATCCATTGCAAGGAATATGGAGCTATGGCGGACAATCGTAGGCAGGGTCAACACTGTGGGACAGCATCCAAGAACCAGGGATGACATCAGGAAGAGGTGGAACGACCTACGGGGGAAGGTGCATTCAGTGGTTTCAAGACACCAGATTGCTGTACAGAGGATTGGCAGTGGACCCCCACCTCGTCCCCCACCACTAACAACATGGGAGGAGCAAGTCTTGGCGATCATGCATTCTGAGGGCCTCGCAGGAGTAGCAGGAGGACTGGGCTCTGGTAAGGCAAATCTTTACTACTTTCACCCCCTCTAACTGCATGCCATCACATATCCCCACCCGTACCCTCACTACATCACTCCATCACCTCACATCTACCCCATAATCACAACCCACACATCCCAATATCAAGCCCTGCATGCAATACCAATGCATGGACACCCATCACCACAGTAGAGAGACTCACCCAGCCCACACAATCAGCAATCACACAAGGCCAAGGCGACAGGGAACCCACTACTATATAAGGGAAACACGCCCATTGCACAAGATGGCACACATAGATACAATAACAATGCATTTGCATTCCAACAGGACCCCTACCCAACGTCACCGGAGAAGAGTTGCCAGCTACATCCAGTACCCCCAAAGAAGAGGCCCACAGTGATGACAGCAGCTCTGCACGCCTGGATCACGATGACCAACCTGGCCCATCAGAGACCTCTGGACAGTCAGTTACCCTGCCACAGTCCCAACCCACCACAGAGCTGTTCTGCTTTCCCACTTATCTCCTATCGGAGCTTACAGAACCTCTCTGGAATGCACTTCTGAGTTTAAAGAAGACCTTTATTGTTATTAATTCTCCCCCACCCACAAATTCCTGAGAGACGAAATTAGTAGATTGGAAGCACACGTTTAAAAGTAGTCGCAGCAATGAAAGCAAAATATATCACAGTACTTCTCAGTTGCAATGTACACAGCAAATATAGGTGATTATAGTATAATATAACTGCAAAGCATAAAAGTCAAATTCATCACCGTAGGGCCTATAACTCAGCTTCATCTTTCTGGGGTCTGCAAGTTGATGACTCCGGTCAACTGCGAGAAAGAGATTTTCCACCCAAACGGGAGACTGGCATCTGACGTCTAGCTCCAGCCTGAAGTCAAGCAGTTTCAAATCTAACTCACTGTAGCCCAGAGTCATCCTTAAAAGCAAACTCAGTGTGAGAGCCGAACGACCTTGGAGAGTGGCCAGTTCTCCTGAGCAAATCTGCTCTCAGACTGGATTGCGAGGTAAACACAAAATCTACGTGCTCTTATCAGCTAAGGTCTGGTGTGAAGAAAACAGCTTTGTCCACCTTGTAGAAAAACACAGCTTGGAAAAACACAGACATCTCTGCAATGTCTCAACTCCAATGTCTAACTCCACATTAAAGCCAACAGCTTAACCTAAATATCAAATGTAATGTCTAATGACATGTCAAAGCCAATAGGCAGCTAACCTAAATATCAAATGTAATGTCTAATGTCATGTCAAAGCCAATAGGCAGCTAAGCTGAATACAGAATGTAATGGCTAATGCCATGTCAAAGCCAATAGGCAGCTAACCTAAATATCAAATGTAATGTCTAATATCATGTCAAAGCCAATAGGCAGCTAACCTAAATATCAAATGTAATGTCTAATGTCATGTCAAAGTCAATAGGCAGCTAAACTGAATACAGAATGTAATGGCTAATGCCATGTCAAAGCCAATAGGCAGCTGAGCTGAATACAAAATGTAATGGCTAATGCCATGTCAAAGCCAATAGGCGGCTAAACTGAATACAGAATGTAATGTCTAACTCCATGTTAAAGCCAATAGGCAGCTAAACTGAACAAAACATATAGGGCCTGATTCTAACTTTGGAGGACGGTGTTAAACCGTCCCAAAAGTGGCGGATATACCACCTACCGTATTACGAGTTCCATAGGATATAATGGAGTCGTAATACGGTAGGTGGTATATCCGCCACTTTTGGGACGGTTTAACACCGTCCTCCAAAGTTAGAATCAGGCCCATAATGTGCTACGGATGAAGACTGAGCAACTAATATGCGCAGTGGTGAAACACAAAGTCATTGGTCAAACACAATTAATAGCATCACAAGAGCCTCCCCCTCAGGAAACACCACCCACCACCGAGTGGGCCCATGCCACTGTCCCCAGGACACGTCAATCAGCAGTGTGTCCACCACTACAGGGACCCCAGGCAACCCCACAAACCCAGGATGATCAGGGACCCGAGGTCAGTGGCAGTGGGCACATGGTTCAGGGGACAGAGGCACAGGACAACAGGGAAGGTGGGAGGACTGCTGTGCGATGGGGGAGGACAGGCCAAAGGAACCAACCCTCCACAAGGCACTCTCAAACATCATGGGAGCATACCACCATTCCCAGGAGACCATGGGCACGGTACTGGCCTAGTTGCAGGAGAACACGGACCCGGGTAGGTGTACCGACGGTGGCGGCAGCATTGAAAAATAGTTTTTGCGCCCGACTACTGGTCTGTGTGGTCCTAGGAAGCGCGCTCCCCTAATTGGGATGGGCGACAGTTAGGAACAATTTTTCATATTAATGTAAGTGATTGGATACTCTTTTTTCTGATAATTTCTGGTGAATAGTTATCCAGACCCCCTTACGTCTAGGAGATACTCATAGTCATTTTTGGTCCTGACGAAGCATCACTGGATCCGTATGGACCACCAGGATGCGAAACATGTTGACCCTTGATAGGGATGGTTTGGAAGTTCCCCGCCCTCATTTTGATTCTTTGGTATAGAGTGATTGATCATTATTTCTGTTTCACTCGTATGACAATTTTTAACCTTGGCCTTTTTCTCTCATCTAGTCCAATAAATTTGTTACCCGGTGCTGATTTTGAGAGCCAATTTTAATCACTAATTTCGATCTCCTTCTGTGCTTTCTCACTCTCGGGGTCACGGCATTATCATTTAAAAAGATCTCCGGCAAAGAGCCCCCCCCCATTCGGGGTGGTGCCCGTCAGACATTGCAGTGCCGGTCTGACGAGGAGCAGCTCTGATGATGAAGCTTGACATCCTCCGGGATGTGTGAGGTTTTTTGCTCCTAAAATTTAGGACCCCTTCTACGGTATCCTCTCTCTCCCTTTCAATTTGGAACAGTGTATCTTATATTTTGACGTATTGCTTGGAAGGACATACACTGGACCATAATACCTCCCCATACCTCCATTTTTTGGTCTAGTTGCAGGAGACCCAGCGGCTGCAGGAGGGACAGTACCTGGGGATCAGGGAGGACCTCACAAAAATCTACACCATCCTGGTCACCATAGCAGGGGTGCTGGCTGACATGGGCAAGACCATGAGGGAGGCAGTGGCACAACAAAGGGCCCCTGACACTAACCAAACCGATGAGCAGCCTTCCACCTCCGCCGGCGCTAGTGGACAGGAGGCCACGCCACAGGACTAACAGGCCACCAGCACCCCACCCCCTGCAGAAGGAGAACCACCCTACGAACGGTCCCTGTGATCCAGGCAGAAGACTGAAAACATTGCCAAGACCCCCACCAGAAAATAGGACTCTCCTGATTGTCACCCTTCTGCCCCACTCGGTCACCCTGTCCCCCTGTCCACCTTGAACTGCCATTACTCCCCTTCCTATGCCCCATTGAACAATGCACCTGTGATACCAAGAGACTGGACTCTACCATGGACCTTCCTCCACCATCACCCCAGCCCCTTGCACGTAACCCATACTATTTATCACAAAAAATAAACACCATTGAAATATAAACCATACTGGAGTCAGTGTAATGGTTCGAAAGATGTATTCTTACAACATTCTCAAAGCATTGCATTGTTATGTTCATTGAATTATACCAATGTATGACAATTGGTGGGCAGCAGTACACATAGAAGAAGCCAGAATGGGGTACACAGGTCTGAAAAAAGGAACCCCAAAGGGAATAGTCAATGGCCATACACTGAGTGTAAGAGGCTGCTATGTACAATGTCCTAAAGTATACTGAAATGTGAAGAGGAGTTACAGTCTCTTACCTGTTTGTCACTGGAAGTACTGCTGGATAATGTTTGTTCTGTTGTCCATATCTTCTTCATCTGCCTTATCTTCCTCACTGTCCGCAGGCTCCACCGCTGCCACAAGACCATCACCAGGCTCATCCTCCAGCAGGAAAGGCACCTGGCTTCTCAATGCCAGGTTGTGCAACAAACAGCATGCCATGATGATCTGGCACACCTTCTTGGGTGAGTAGTACAGGGATCCACCTGTCAGATGGAGGCACCGGAACCTGGCCTTCAGGAGGCCGAAAGGTCCTTTCAATAATCCTCCTTGTTCGCCAATGTGCCTCATTGTAACGTTCCTCTGCCCTTGTCCTGGGATTCGTCACTGGGGTCAGTAGCCATGACAGGTTGGGGTAACCAGAGTCACCTGTAAATATCGAGGGACAATTGTGAGATACACACTAATCCTTAGGGACAACCCCATACCAAGACACCTACATATACTGTGTGGGGACTATGGGCTCACCTATTAGCCACACCCGGTGCCTCTGGAGTTGGCCCATCACATAAGGGATGCTGCTATTTCTCAAGATATAGGCGTCATGCTCAGAGCCAGGATATTTGGCATTCACATGGGAGATGTACTGGTCCGCCAAATACACCATTTGCACATTCATCGAATGATAGCTTTTTCTATTCCTGTAGACCTGTTCATTACTGCGGGGGGAACAAATGCCACATGTGTACCATCAATGGCACCAATGATGTTGGGGATATGTCCCAGGGCATAGAAGTCAGCTTTCACTGGGGCCAAATCCTCCACCTGGGGGAACACGATGTAGCTGCGCATGTGTTTCAGCAGGGCAGACAACACTCTGGTCAACACGTTGGAGAACATTGGCTGAGACATCCCTGATGCCATGGCCATTGTTGTTTGGAAGGAACCACTTGCCAGGAGATGGAGCACTGACAGGACGTGCACTAGAGGGGGGATTCCTGTGGGCTGGTGGATAGCTGACATCAGGTCTGGCTCCAATTGGGCACACAGTTCTTGGATTTTAGCAAAATCAAGTTTGTATGTGATTATAATGTGTCTGTCCTCTGTTGTCGACAGGTCCACCAGGGGTCTGTACACCGGAGGATGCAGCCATCTAATATGCTGCCTCAGCAGTTGTAGCCTATGGAGGAGAACAGTGAGCAGAAGGTCATTTAGGCTATTTATAGATAGCACAACTGTGTTTGCATTCATGTCACAGAAGCAGTGTGTGTAATCTAGAGTCAGTATATGTGCCAATATGTGCTGTGATGCAGTTAGGTGCCATGACATGTGCCCCCCTGAAATGGCGTCTGCCTGACCTATGAGGAGGGACAAGGGGAAATTAGGTAACTGCCTGGCGTAGTGCAGCATGGCGGTAGGTGGTCGAAGACCGCTTCCCAACTCCACATTGGCTATCATTGAGCCCTAGGGGTTCCAGGAGCCAATGGCAATGTACGCCGGCGGTGATGGTACGCACCGCCGCAGACGTCACTGCCATTTTCTACCTATTCACTCACTTGCTACCTGACCATCAACAGGAGAGGACCTACACTGCAAATACTGCTGTGACCTGAGTCTGGAAGCGACAATGGCTAGAGTGTCTGGGGAAAGGGCCCCTGCCTTCACTGTGGAGGAGTTGGAGAAACTGGTGGATGGGGTCCTCCTCCAGTACACGTTACTCCACAGTCCACCAGACAAACAGGTGAGTACATTGTGAGCATGATGCGTGGGCAATGTCTGTTTGGAGTGGTGTGGATGCAATGCATGTTGGGGGGTGCTAAGGCGTCCTGGCCTGAATGCTGCATGAGAGGTGGTCAGTGTATGTGCGTTAGGGCATGGGAGGGAACTGGTGGGCAATGAGTATGACGGTCCGGATGGGTGAGTAATTACATTTTCCGCTGCGTTATCCCTCTAGGTCAGCTCCCACTAGAAGAAGGGTATTTGGTGTGCCATCGCCAAGGAGGTGTGGACTCGGGGGGTCTATCAGAGGCGGAGCACCCACTGCCGCAAGAGATGGGAGGACCTGCACCGCTGGACAAAGAAGATGGCGGAGGTCCAGCTGGGGCTGGCCTCCCAATATGGAAGGGGTGCCCATCACACCATGACCCCCCTGATGTTCCGCATCCTGGAGGTGGCCTATCTGGAGTTGGATGGGTGCTTGAGGGCATCACAGCAGCCACAAAGGGGTGAGTACAGATTCTAAATCCTGACTTTGTGCGCTTTAGGAGGTAGCTGGGTGGGGGATGTGGGCTGTGGGTGGCCCTAGGCTGGGGCGATCATGCCAGGGTAGGTCACTTGTTTGCAGGCTCTGAAGCACCCCTACCCCAATGGTACAAGTGGCCATCTACTACCGGGCAGCGTCCTGTGGGTGTCAGGTGTGCAGGTGCTGGCGTTAGGCATTGTACCCCATGGGCTGGTGACTGTCTTTGTAAATGGTTGGGTATGGCCTGGTGCATAGGGCAGCTCAGTGTGTGTTGTGTACGCCAACGGTAGCAGTGTTGCTGGCATTGACCATGTGTATCGTCTGTCTATCCCCCTTCCTGTTTTGCCACCCTGTCCTTGTGTGCATTAGCATCATCTGGAGGAAGAGCAGAGGCACCGGCGATGGAGGGAGCTGCATCCCACAGGGCCCATGAGGGTGAATCCACTGAGGGTGAAAGCACCAGTGGGTCGGAGGGTGAGGGGAGATCCATGACAGGGACATGAGGGGATACCAGTGATAGCGTCTCCTCCTCTGATGGAAGATCCCTGGTGGTGGCGGACACCTCTGTGCCCACCCCAACAACAGGTACAGACGCAACCCCCACTACCAGCACTGCCCTCCCAGCAGCCCCTCAGCGTGTTTCCCGTGCCCGCTCACCCAGGAGGGTGGGCACCTCCTTCGCCCTAGGCACCTCAAGCCCTGCCCCAGTCAGCCCTGCTGCCCTCAGTGAGGAGGCTATTGACCTCCTGAGATCCCTCACTGTTAGGCAGTCAACCATTCTGAATGGCATCCAGGGTGTCGAGAGGCATTTGCAACAAACAAATGCATACCTGGAGGGCATTCATTCTGTGGGGCGGCCCAACAGAGAGCATTTCAGGCTCTGGCCTCAGCACTGATGGCAGCCACTGTCCCTGTGTTCAGCCTCCCCCCTCCAACTTCCACTACCCAGACCCAATCCCCTCTACCTAAGCCTATCCCAAGCACACCTTCAGACCAGCATGCACACACATCAACACACAAAAGTGGCTCAGGAAAACATAAGCACCACACATCATCACACAGGCACTCACACAAGCACCATACCCAGGCACACATACCAACATCCACTTCCTCCACTGTGTCCCCCCTCCTCCTCTTCGTCCACCTCCCTCCCAGTAGCATCTCCACTCACACCTGCATGTACTACATCATCAGCCACTGCCTCCATCACCAGCACACCCATCACAACACACCCCTCGCGAGCAATCACCACCCCCACAACCATGCACACGTCCCCTGTGTCCTCTCCCAGTGTGTCTGTGAGCTCTCCTCCCAAAGTACACAAATGCAGGCACACACCCACTTACTATGCACACATCACCAGCAATCCACCTCACAACAGCCTCCAGCCCATGCACCTTCACTCAAATGCAGCAGAGGTACACGTCCTACAACCACTACCTCTTCCTCCACTCCCACACCCACTCCATCTTCCTGTCCCAGTGTGTCAAAAAACTTTTCCTGGCTAACGTTGACATCTTCCCTACACCTCCCCCCCGTCCTTCCCCCAGGGCCAGGATGTCTAGATCCCAGGCCAGCACCTCAGCCACAAATTCGGACTCTGCTGTGGTCCCTGCAAGTCCAAGAGGATCGAAGGGGGCACCCATCGGGGCTGCCAGTGTGCCATCTACTGATGCTAAGGACCACCCGATTCCGCCACCTGCCAAGGTTAAGAAGGGGCCGGCATGCAGCAAGGAAAAGACGCACCACCCAACCAGCAAGGCCTCATCCAAAACCGAAGAAGACAGTGCCAAGGTCCCAGCAGCGACTACCAAGGTGGGGAGGGGACACAAAAGCAAGGGGAAGTCACCTCAGGGAATGGAGCCTCTTGGTGAGGGACTGGTGACCACCATTTCTCCTAACAGGCCAGCAACCTGTACCACGGTAAGCACTGCTACAACGACCGCCACCTGCCCCGCCATCTGCACCACCACCTGCACCACCCCCTGCACCCCTGCTGTCACAACAACAGTCACCAGCATCCTCCCCAGTAGTCAGCCGTATGAGGCTGCTGGAGATGGCCTGGTGTCTCCCTCCACTACTACAGACGCCTGCACCACGGGCAGCACCGGCAGCATCTCCGCCGCAGCTACCACCGCAGCTACCGCCGCAGCCACCTCCACCTGCAACGCCAAATGCACCGCCACGTGCCCAGCCGGTGCCACTACATCTGACATCAGCAGCATCCCCAGTGGGCAGCTGTCCGAGGCTGCAGGAGACGACCTGGACCCTGCACACACCACATGAGGCACCACCACCAGCACTGGCACTACCAGCAGTTTGCAGCCAAAGTCGCTGCAGGATGGAGTGTGTCTCTGCCTCCATGCAGCATCATGCTACCTGTTCCCTGAACATCTCCTGCCTCAGACACCCAGTTGAGGGAATGGGAACTGCCCCACCCCAGGGGCAGCATCACTGGGCACAAGGCCCCCTCAACCAGTGGAGAGATGCATCCACTCACCCAATCCTTGGCAGGATGAAGCACACTGGGCACAATGCCCCCTCCAGACCCGGTGGAGAGTAGCATCCACTCACCCAATCCTTGGCAGGATGAAGCACACTAGGCACAGAGCCCCCTCCAGAACCAGTGGAGAGATGCATCCAGTCACTCAATCCTTGGCAGGATGAAGCACACTGGGCACAAAGCCCCCTCCAGAACCAATGGAGTGATGCATCCACTCACCCAATCCTTGGCAGGCTGAAGCACACTGGGCACAATGCCCCCTCCAGACCCGGTGGAGAGTAGCATCCACTCACCCAATCCTTGGCAGGATGAAGCACACTAGGCACAGAGCCCCCTCCAGAACCAGTGGAGAGATGCATCCAGTCACTCAATCCTTGGCAGGATGAAGCACACTGGGCGCAAAGCCCCCTCCAGAACCAGGGGAGAGATGCATCCACTCACCCAATCCTTGGCAGGATATAGCACACTGGGCACAGAGCCCCCTCCAGAACTTGTGGAGAGATGCAACCACTCACCCAATCCTTGGCAGATGAAGCACACTGGGCACAAAGCCCCATCCAGTACCAGTGGAGAAGCCATCCACTTGAGAGACTGTGGCCTTACGCTCCCCTGGACCAAGCAGTGGGCAAACCACCCACTTGAGAGACTGTGGCTTTGCATACTGATTGGTACATATACATAGAAGTCCCTAATAAGTTGTACTACATGAATCTGGTCCTGTCAATTAAATGTCACTACTAGGCCTGCAATACTCCTTGTGCCACCCACTAAAGTAGCCCTTTAAAACATGTGTCATGCCTACACTACAGTACAGTTTAAGATGCCATTTCAAATTACAAATTTTGCCAGGCCTACACCTTCCTTATTAATACCTATAAGTCACACCTAAGGTAGGCCCCTCAGGCTTAAGGGGCAGGATGCAATATATTTCAAAAGTAGGACATGTATGTTTAAGTTTTTTATGTCCTGACAGTAAAATACTTCTAAAGTTGTTTTTCCCTGTTGTATGGCCTATCTCTCCCACTGATTAATACTGTGTCACCTTATTATATTTAATAAGTGTTAACATCAGATAGGGAGCAGATAGAGATATGCTGTTTACACTCAAATTGATTGTAATATAATGGCCTCTTTAATGATGAAGTCAGATTTTAGGTTACAATTCTAAAAATGACACCGTTAGAAAGTTATCATTTATTGTCCCAACCAACAGTACCTTCCGCTTGTGTCCTGGGTCACATGACTATAAATGGCTCTGCTGTTAGGGTTTGTATGTTACATTTAGACAGTGACATAAAAGGGGGCTTAGGTGTGGACAAGATGGGCCATCCTAGTAGGATAACTGGAGAGGACCCAGAATTACTTTCACTTCAAAGGGCTTTGTCTACAGCACACAAAGGAACCTGACACCAGACCAGCCCTGCCTTTTGTCACCCTACACTGTTTGTAGCCAATGATCAGGGGAAGGGGCACAACCTTCCAGAACCAGCGTTGGGATAGGGCAGGGAGTACCCTTAGACAAAGGCTGGTAGCAGGTATTGGACCTCCATAGCCACTCATCAGAACAATCCTGGGCATGGGAAAGATTTAGAAGAAGGACTGCCCTGCTGCCAGAGGATTGCCTGTGGCCTGATGGATGGCCTTGATGCCTAAAGAAGGAAGACTGGAGCTGCTTGCCTATTTCCCAAGCTACTCAGAGTGACTCCAAATGTCAGTTGGTTGACTTCCTGCGTGAGCTACAGGAACACATTAAGCTTCAGAGGCTTCCCTGCAATGGCCCAGCTGACCAGCTGCAACTGAACCTGCCTGGGCCTTCCTGAGCCCTGCTGCCGGCTTCCACTGGAGTGAGTTAGGATTCCCAAAAGGTGCTCCTCCCCCAGGTCTTGGATAGGGCTGTGCGGGGGGACTCTGCTCCACTGGCACAGCTAACTGAATTTTTGGAACTCCGCGCTCCGTTTGGAATGTGGAATTATTTAAAAACTCTGCTAGCCCCACCAGCAGAGCGGAGCTCACCCATTGCGTGCTGCAGCCCAGTTTTGGGGTGCACAGCGGAAGCGTAGGCAGTCTACGCTTGCACTGTGCAGCCCATAACTGGGCTGCAGCGTGCACCGGAGCAGACAAGAGGGAGGCAGCCACTGAGACTCGTCATACCCAGACGAGGAGGAGAAGAGGATCCCCTTGAAGACCCAGGTAAGTCCTTGCCTCTTCTTTCTTTCGTTGTCGTAGTTTGTGCACACTTGTGCACAAACAAGGACTGAAACAGCAGCTTTGCACATGGGACAGGCAAGTGCACAGCAGCTTTCACTGCCTATGCACTGGCCTGAATTCAGGGCTGTAGGCATTGAAAGAAAGCTGTGCACTGGCCTGACCAGGTGCGACCCTGCTTAGAGCTTCTGAGATCAGACGCATTCAAGACTCCGCTGGTCACAGAACTCTGCCTCCATGGAATTCCATGTAGTTATTTTTGAACTTAGCAGAATTCTGCGAAACAGTACTCTGTGAATTCCACCCAGGCCTAGTCTTGGACCCTTGATGGGCAATAATAGGAACTCCACCAAGAAAAAAAGGTGAAAATCTTGAAGTTTGGGCCTCAAACAAGCCCATTTGCACCAAAGGTCTGCCAGCCGCAATAATAACCAATGTGAAACTCCGGTGAGATCCGCTTTTTGCACTGACAGCAACTGTCTATGGTGAGTGGCAAAGTGAGACCTGCACTTCACTCTACAGCAGTGACAGCCTGCGACTACTGCACACATGAAGCTTCAGTGATGGCTCCACCTTCATGCTACAGCAGCAACCGTCTGTGATGCTCGACCCGCTCTTTGCATGGAAAGCCTCCTCCTTGTGGCCCCTCTAATGCGAACGGAGCTCTTTGTACCAGACTTGAGCCTGTTCATCAGGACTAACCTGGTCCCTTTATCTGACTCTATCGTGGTTGGCTTGAACTTGTGACTTTTGACTGAGTAAGTGAAATCAGGGGATCACAAGTAGTGTGTTGTGCTTTTAGGTGCTATTTTCACTAAAAACTTTAATATCTCCTGTTCTACTGATTGGATTTTGCTGTTTTGGTATAATTTTGTTAATTAAAATGTCCTCTTTTCTTGTATTGTGTTTTCACCTTATTGCAGTTTGTGTGCTTCATAAATACTTGACACGTTGCCTCTAAGTTAAGCCTCACTGTTTTGTTCCAAGCTACTAGAGGGTTAAGCAGAGGTCATTTTAGTGTCTTTTGTGGAACACCCTTACAAGGATTGAGCCTTTTGCCTGAGTTGGGCCTCCAATCCCCTCAACTAATAACCCACTTTCTTACACACTTACTAATCCTTACATTTAGTCACAACAACTGACACCAGACAAATCGTGGAAAATGTATTGTTTGTAGCACACAAATTGTCTATGTACTCTTAACTCAAGTCAGAGCATTTCCACATGAACAGAGTGAGTTGCAGATCTTATGGAAATTCAACAGTTCTATGATCAGCACAGAAATCATCTGTTTTATTTCAGATGGATGATTCTAGTATCAAGGCATATGTCAGGCATTTCAGTGGGAACAGATCCAGGGGACCATCAAAGGCTATAGTAGTTTTTGGTTACTAGTCAGAAACACGTTGTTATCTCTATCAAGTGGTATCTACCTCTTTGAACAGCAGAATTATGAGTCTAATTTGGTCTGTGGTATCAACAGCATACTCGTTGCCTAGTTTGGAATATAATGCCTTAAATCCAATATAGATAAATCAATAAGATGTTGGGATCTTGATGAGAAGTTCATGGGTTATCAACAGTTTTTTTCTTCCGTCATTCATGTGTAAATCTTGTAAATAATTAGCACTGATATTAAATCTCATGTGATGGCAAAATAGGTCTAACTTGCTGTTTTGTTTAAAATTTCAGGTTCGAGAAGTATTGAAGAATGGAGCCTCATAATTGGAAAAAATGATAGCAGGTAGCCCTAGAAGTTAGTCGTACTCCAGGAGATATGATACTAGAATTTTATAACCAAAGAAATTACTATAAATACCTTGTCCTAAATATTGTGTACAAAAATAGTGGCCCTTTGCAGTTAGCAATATAAAGTCTACACCTAAAGGGAAAGGAGTTTTTGTGAATGATATTCAGGGCAAGATTTGTCTGTCTTATGATATTTATGCTAACAATATACTGACATATAACCCTCCTGGATTCATCTTGTTCATGTCATTCCATACATTCCTCCCTCCACCCCATGGAGTATTTGGCTTGCTACCTACTGGACACCAAAGTACTTTTCAGCCCATATACATCTCATTCTTTGGAGACAGTGGAGGTTTTAGAATACAATTGGCTACTTTCAGGCTTTTAGTAACATGAGAGCTACTTTCCTGAGTGGTGAATCAACTTATATAATAAGAAATGCATCAAGCAAGATGGACCCATGTGTATTGTAGGCTACCTGTAGGTAATCAGACAAATCAATTCCATATAACTCATTATATTTCAGCATCACATGATTGTCTGCTATTAGTCAGACTATATGTTAACTTTGTTTCACCCTTTCATTGCTGATCCGTTGCCTTCACAAAGACGGAATATTAACAGTATGTCAATTTCTGTTTTGTTGTCATGACCCCTTCGCTGCCAGGCCTTTTCCCCCTCAGGTGCCACGCCTTTTTTTGGCTATCTAGGGCAGCTGGCGCTCATGCCCTAAAAAAGTTTTGCCCACATAAGCTACCCATGCCATATTTGCGTCCTTTTTTTCCAACATCCTAGGGATTCTAGAGGTACCCAGAGTTTCTTGGTTCCCCTGGAGGAGACCACGGAATTAGCCAAAATACAGCAAAAACGTCATTTATTTTTAAAACAAAAGAGAAAAAGGGCTGCAGAAGAAGGCTTGTGTTTTTTTTTTCCCTGAAAATGGCATTAACATAGGAAGCGGCAGACTTGAATCAGAAAATCACATTTTTCTACACAATTTTGTCATTTTACTGAGACATACCCCATTTTGACTATTTTTAGTGCTTTTAGCCTCCTCCCAGTTTGTGACAGAAATGGGCAAGAAACCAATGCTGGATCCCGGATAGCTAAACATTTCTAAAAAGTAGACAAAATTCTGAATTTAGCAAGGGGTCATTTGTGTAGATCCTACAAGGTTTACCTACAGAAAGTAACAGCTGAAATTAAAAAAAATATATTGAAATGGAGGTGAAAAAACTGCCATTTTTCTCCACATTTTACTCTGTAACCTTTTACTGCGATGTCAGATTTTCAAAAGGATATACCGTTACGTCTGCTGGACTCTTCTGGGTGCAGGGATATATAAGGCCTGTAGGTTCATCAAGAACCCTAGGTACCCAGAGCTAATAAACGAGCTGCACCTTGCAATGGATTTTCATTGTATACCGGGTATACAGCAATTCATTTGGTGAAATATAAAGAGTCAAAAATAGGTATCAAAGAAACCTTTGTATTTCCAAGATGGGCACAAGATAAGGTGTTGAGAAGCAGTGGTTATTTGCACATCTCTGAATTTCGGGGTCCCCATACTAGCATGTGAATTACAGGGCATTTCTCAAATAGACTCTTTTTTGCACACTGTCTTACATTTGGAAGGAAAACATGTAAAGAAAGACAAGGGGCAATGACACTGGTTCTTCTATTCTGTGCTCCCAAAAGTCTCCGGGTAAAAATGGTACCTCACTTGCGTGGGTGGGGCTAATGCCCGCGACAGGAAACGCAACATGGATACATCACATTTTCACACTGAAATCTGACATGTTTTTTGGAAAGTGCCTAGCTGTGGATTTTGGCCTCTAGCTCAGGCGGCACCTAGGGAAACCTACCAAACCTGTGCATTTTTCAAAACAAGACGCCTAGCGGAATCCAGGATGGGGTGACTTGTAGGGCTCTTGCCAGGTTGTGTTACCCTGAATCCTTTGCAAACCTCAACATTTGGCAAACAAAATACTTTATCCTCACATTTCGGTCATAGATAGTTCTGGAATCTAAGACAAGCCACAATTTCCTTCTACCTAGCATTTCCCCCAAATCTCCCAATACAAATGGTACCTCACTTGTGTGGATAGGCCTAGTGCCTGCGACAGGAAAAGGCCAAAGACGAGTAGAGATTGAGGGGATAGCACAGCCAGTTGATTAGCACAATATTTTCTTTTATACATTTTTAGGCTGACTGCTTTCGGGATCCACACAAGTGAGGCATCATTTTACTTGGGAGACTGAGGGGACACTGGGTGGAAGGAAATATGTGGTGGTGGGGTGATCCTACAAAGAAAAGTGTGGAAAATATGCTTTTTAGGCAAATGTTGAGGTTTGCAGAGGATTCTGGGTAAGAAAATGATGGGGGATCCATGCAAGCCACACCTCCCGCACCTGGGACCAAAAACGCATGTCACCACCACCAGAAGCACAGGTAGTTTTGTAATAGATCATTTTGATTTGTCCACATCCTTCTGTGATGTTCCAAACACTAACATTATGCAAAGAAATACACTTATAACACAGGTTATGTTAAAAAGACTTCTCACCCACCAAACAAGTTGGTGGCATGCTTCATCATCGGAGTCGCACCCAAGACACCTAGCTTATCACGGGTGTGCAGTGATGCCTGATTACAGCGGAGCAGGTTTTTTCATTTTTACCACACATACTGGTTGGATTGGGCATGGGGGTGAGTGATGGTTCAGTGGATCAAATTTTATTAACAAGAGATTTCACAAAAATGAAATGCACTGTTAATAGCTGAAAGGCCACAAAATTGAACAAATGACTCACAGCTCATGAGCTGTAAAGCCACGACAAGGCACCAACTGCTTTATAGACCATTCACACACCTTTCATACATGACATGCACAAGATCATTCACGCCGCTAGCCGCGTGCCTAGCACATTACAACACTCGCATCAACAGACAGCGCCATTCAAGGGCCCATCACTTTTATGTGTCCTTATACCTGACACAGCAATCACACCAGCTGATGGGAGTGTGTGGACTGGTGTTTGGTTAGCAGTGTGTTGCAGTGGCCAACAGCAAGTCACTATTTACACTGCAAGCCAAGCACCACTCCACACACACCACCAGCCAAGCGCCACTCCACGCACACCGCCAGCTAAGTGCCACTCCATGCACACCACCATCACTTTTTTTTTAAACAACCAAGAAACCACTAACTTATTAGAAATAAGTACAAAACTCCAAACACAAAAGCTCTAACTAAATACATGACAGTAATGCCAACGTGAAACGGAACATATGAAAATATAAAACAAGCTGTTTACGCTCACAGTAGTTCCCAGTAATGATTTTGAGTGTGACAACTCCTGAAACAGCCACCCACACACAGCCAAGGCTTTGAAGGACTATCAGGGCAGTACATCCTAGTCTCCTTCCGGATACCTCTTTGAGCACAGACTCTGCATCTCTTAGGAGGAAAGTCCTTTTTGGGCGTGGGAGGAATGTGCTCAGCTAAGTGATGATCTTTCAGTCTAGCTACATCCTCCACCACTGCTTCTCTAGGAACTCTTGCCTGTTCCAGCACAACAAGGCTCGCTATGGCAGACTCCTGAAATTTCATAAATGTCATCCTTGACTCTTGAGACCTATTCTTGCACACAACAAAAGCATTAAAAGTTTCCAAGTGGAACAGGTGAACCGCTAATTTCCTATACCAAACATCCGCCTTCCGAGCAGCAGTGTAAGGTTCCAACCTCTGTTCTACTCTATCAACACCACCCATGTGCTTATTGTAGTCTAAAATGCACACAGCTTTGCACACTTCAGCAACTTGACCCCAAACAGCCACAGGTGAAGTAATCTCATCATGGATGGTAGTTAGCATGTAGACATCCCTCCTGTCCTGCACTGTCCCTTCTCAAGTTTTTTACAGACAAACTCTTGTGGATAGCCTTTCCAGGCAGAGCGGATTGTGCCACAAGCAACAGTGTCCACTCTGAACAATTCCTTGAACAACTGCACTCCAGTGTAGAAATTATCTACGTACAAATAGTGTCCTTTGTTAAACAGTTGTCTGCAAGTTCCCACACAATTTTCCAGCTAACTCCAAAAGTGGGCAGACAACCAGTGGGGTCAATACCGGAATCCCTACCAGTGTAGATCCAGAAATTATAAACATATCCTGTACTACTTTCAGATAGCATATACAATTTAATTCCAGACCGTGCCCTCTTGCTAGGAATGTACTGCCTAAAAACCATAACGACCCTTGAACAGGACCAACGACTCATCTACAGATATTTCTTTGCCTGGAACATAGACATGAAAAATGATCTACAAAATGATCAAGGACAGGTCTAATCTTAAAAAGAAGGTCAGAATCAGGGTAATCTCGTAGCAAGACTAAAGCATTATCAACAAAATGCAGCATCCGAAAAAGAAGCTCATACCAGTTATGACTTATGGTTGCAGGAAATATAGCAGTTGCCATCAAGGGACTAGTAGACCAATATGAAGACAGTGATGGCTTCCTTCTCAGCCCCATCAAAAAAGTTAAACCCAAGAACTGTTTCAGTTCTTCCAGATTTGTGGGAATCCACCGGCTAGCTCTAGAGTGTGGCCTAAGTCTGGCAGCGTTGTCCCTCAATACTGCTTTGCATACAAATAAGTCTGCTCAACAATCTCTTCCAAAAATACATCGTCCATAAACAACTGAAAGAAATTGAGAGGCAAAAAGTTTTCTGTAATCACTCTACACCCTGGGAGACCAGTAAAGGCAGGCAACTGTGGCTGCTCCATGTTTGGGGCAACCCAGAGTTCAGGTCTTTCAATGGGAAGCCTTTCAGCCACTGGCTGCTGCACCATTGCACGATTCCTCTCTGACAGAAAATTCACTTCCAGAATCTTGCACTTCCTCCTCTGCCTCAGATGCAGAGTCAGTCTCATAATCATGGTCAGAAGGCGACTCAAAAATCACACCAACAACCTGATGAGCGGTCATCCTATGGCTAGCCATGATCCTTCCTATGAAAAGTAACTGGACAAATGCACAACCAGCACTGTGTAAGATAAGTAGTAAACAAAGTGTGGCTTTATCACTAAGACTTATAAACTCAAAAACTATACCATTCACTTGCCTGAAAAAGCTAGACTCACCAGCAAATACTCTGCACAGCCACAGCAATCACCAATGATATCCCACTAAAAAGAAAAAAGAAAAGAAAATTCCACATAAGACAACACAAATATCATTGTGCACTAATCTAATGACAATTTCACATACAGGGGCATATTTATACTCCGTTTGCGCCGGAATTGCGTCGTTTTTTTTACGCAATTTCGACGCAAAACTAACTCCATATTTATACTTTGGCGTTAGACGCGTCTAGCGCCAAAGTCCATGGAGTTTGCGTCATTTTTTAGCGTGGACACCTACTTTGCGTTAATGAGATGCAAGGTAGGCGTTCACGTCTAAAAAATCGACTCCGAGGCATGTGCGTCGGATTTATACTCCCGGGCAAAATTCACGCCCGGGAGTGGGCGGGTCAAAAAAAATGACGTACGGCCGCTTTTGCGCCGTTTTTTTGCGCCTGCAAAAGGCAGGCGTTAAGGGACCTGTGGGCTCTGAAGGAGCCCAGAGGTGCCCTCCCATGCCCCCAGGGACACCCCCTGTCACCCTTGCCCACCCCAGGAGGACACCCAAGGCTGGAGGGACCCATCCCAGGGACATTAAGGTAAGTTCAGGTAAGTGTTTTTTTTTTTTTTTTTGTGGCATAGGGGGGCCTGATTTGTGCCCCCCTACATGCCACTATGCCCAATGACCATGCCCAGGGGACAGAAGTCCCCTGGGCATGGCCATTGGGCAAGGGGGCATGACTCCTGTCTTTGCTAAGACAGGAGTCATTTCTATGGGGGTTGGGAGTGAAAAAAAATGGCGCAAATCGGGTTGAGGCGAAAAAATTGCCTCAACCTGACTTGCCCCATTTCTTGACGCCCAAGCTCCATTTTCCCCTACGCCGGCGCTGCCTGGTGTACGTCGTTTTTTTTAACGCACACCAGACGGCGCCGGCGGCTAACTCCGGCTAACGTCATTCAATAAATACGGCGCCCGCATGGCGCTTCAGAATGGAGTTAGCCGGCGCTAATTTTTTTGACGCAAAACTGCGTTAGCGCAGTTTTGCGTCAAAAAGTATAAATATGGGCCACAATCCTGCATTTAGTATATCACTTACAAAATGTCATTCATGCATGGCAACAATAGTCATTTGAAGTAAATTGTTTTCACTTACCTAAAACACGCATCTACACAAACCGCAGGTCATCCACTGCCAAAACCGCAATAAGCCACAGCAAAGGAAGCAAAAGCCTTGAACCAGAACAAAAAGGAGAAATAAACTGTTATAATCACAAATGCAAACACTTCGCCAGTTGACAAACTCCCCTCCACCAAACATTTAGAAATGTTCCCTGGTGTCTAGTGGTCTCTGCCCCCCTCAGGGGCAGATGGGCCTAAAAAAACTAGGCTAATCTGCTCCCAAGGGGGGCACAATGGCCACCAGTACTGTGCTGAATCCCTTGCCCAAGGCCCCCACCCACACACACACACAAGAACCCTGTCGCTAAGTGGATTCTGTGCCCTTTGGGGGCCGATGGGCCTAAATAAATTAGGCCGATCTGCCCCCAAGGGGGTCAGAACTGCCCAACAATGCTTTGCCCCCTATGGGGGCCAACCCTTGCCAAAGGGAGCACCCCCCAACACAAAGAAACAAAGACAAAAAAAAACAGGCGTCTTGGGGGCAGATGGGCCTAAAACAAATAGGCAAATCTGCCACCAAGGGGGCAGAAATGGCATAAAATATATTGCCCCCTCTGGGGGGGCGACCCTTGCCCAAAGGGCCACCCACCACACAAAGCACACACACACACATAAATGATCCCTAGCGCTAAATGGCTTTTGCCCCCCAGGGGGCAGAAGAGCCTTAAAAATAGGGTGGCAGAACTGCTGAATAGTGCTTTGTCCTCTTTGGCGGGCAACCCTTGCCCAAGGGGCAGCCCCACCACACAAAAAAACCACAA
The DNA here is from genome assembly GCF_031143425.1 of Pleurodeles waltl. Lineage (NCBI taxonomy): Eukaryota > Metazoa > Chordata > Amphibia > Caudata > Salamandridae > Pleurodeles > Pleurodeles waltl. The sequence goes on along the minus strand of NC_090436.1, from coordinate 693,590,629 downwards.
AACAAATCCCTGGTTTCTAGTGGCTTCTGCCCATTGGCATAAAAATAAGAGGCCGATGTGCCCCCAAGGGGGGCAGAAATGGTAAAAATACTATGCCAACATAGGGGCAGCACCCCGACACAAACACACACACACACAAAAACAAAATCCCTGGTGCCTAGTGGGCATTCCTGCTGCCCGAGCGCATTGCAATTGCGCAGCAGGAATGCTTAAAGCGACATCGAGGGGGCGTGGCTTGGCCACCGGGCAAGATGGCCGTCACATTGTGAGGCTCTGCCGGGGCCGGGCAATCGATTCGATTTAATTTATCCTACAGGCGGCATTGACAGGAGCGGACCCCTGGGTCATCCCCCTGGAGACCCCAGCAACATAACGTGAGCCGGGTTCGGCTGCTGCAGGCACCCGGAGGCCGGGTCTGTGCTGTTGGGCCTGGCGCCGGTGGTCACCCGCGCGCGATGGCTCTGACAGTGCGCGTGGGGGAGGAGAGGCGCTGCGACTGTTCCCGGCCGAGAGGGAGAGGAGTCGGGGGTGCGGGGGAGCTCCGGGCGGCCGGATCGGCGGCTGCTTCGGGCCGCGGCCCCCCTCCCTCCGGTATACATAGCTGCTGGGGGCACCGGCCCTCTAGGCCCCTTCTGGCCTCCGACTGAGGAGCTCTCTTGGGCCTCCCGATTTCCGGGTCCCCGGCTGGTGTGTGCTGGGCCCGGCCGGCAAGAAGCGTGCGGAGGGCGCGCTGAGGCGGTGACTTGCCTGGCCCTGGGATGATGAGGAGATCGGAGGAGGCGGGGGCCTGAATTTTGGGCCCTGGTGGAAAGACGACCGGAGAGGGCTGCGGCTTGGCCCCTGGTCGCCTCCCTGCGAAACCCTGCTGAGAGGACCTGCATATTGCATTGAGGGCCCTGCACTGCCCTGGCAGAACAGAATCAAGTGGACGCTGATACGAGCGGTGAGGCGGGGGGCGGAGGCCCGGGCTGGTGCGGCAGTGTGTTTTGGAGGTACCCCCTGGCGTCTGGGGATTGAACATCCTGGCTCTGGAACCTGGTTCCTGTCTGGCTTCCCCCCCCCCCTTTTTTTGTTGTGTGGAACTCCCTGCTACTGGCGAAATTTGCGGAATCCCTGCAGAGGAAGCAGGTTTGACCTGGGAGGCGCGACGACGGATCGGTGTGTCTGGAGGCTGCCTGGTGGTCCTGTGAGGAGAACGGAGTTGTCAGCCGGGTGATTTTTGGAGGTGTGGAACCGCAGTCTTGGTTCGTTTTACCTGAGCTGGCACTTGCTGCATTATTCGTGTAATATTGGAAGATGGGCAAGGCAGATAAGCGACACGCTAAGCTCTCCTTCTCTGGAGGAGAAAAACGTGGTGCCCCTCCTGCCTCCCAGTCGGGGGATGCGGACGTCGAAGGGGAGCCTCCAGAGATGTCTGTGAGGTCCATGTTCATGGAACTTAAGACCAGCTTGGCAGGCATCGACGCTAAGCTGGACCATGTGTCGGAGCAGCTGGATCGCATCAGAGCCCGGGTCGATCACCACGATGCCAGGTTTGATGTTCTGGAGTCACGCACGACTGAGATAGAGGATGCGCGTAGTGGTGACAGGGAACAGATTGCGCAGATGGAGCATCTCCTGGAGGTGATACGGAACAAAAATGAGGACTTGGAGGCCCGGTCCCGGCGTAATAACATACGTATCGTGGGGTTGCCGGAGGCAACTGACATGGGCCACATGGAGGACTTCGTTGAGAATATGTTACAAGAGCTGTTTCCTGGCGAGCTCTCTCGGCTGTTGGTGATTGAGAGGGCACATCGTTCCTTGGGACCTCGTCCTCCTCCCGGCACGCCTCCACGTCCAATTATTGCACGACTATTGAACTATAGGGACCGAGATGCTGTTCTCCGGTTGGCTAGGGAGAGAAGACCTCTAGTATATAAGAACTCTGAAATTAACTTCTTCCCTGATTATGCCCCAGGAGTACAGGCCCAGAGGCGGGCTTTTCTGCTGACGAAGCGCCTGCTGAGCCAAGCTGGAGTCGGGTTTTCCCTGTTATACCCGGCTAAACTGAGGGTGCGGCATGAGGGCAAGGTGCTGTACTTCTCGGACCCAAAGCAGGCGACTAAATTCGCTAGACGATTACCCAAGCAGTCGGGGGTGGGGGGTCTGGGGGGGGAGGGTACTGAGGACGCCGCTCTTAGCGACAATGACTTAGCGACATGTGTGGGATACTACTACGTCTGAAGCTGTGGATGCGTGTGGGTCCGCTCTGAGAACGGGCCCCTGATGTGTAGCTGTTGCTTGGCCCAAGTGCCCCTCTCCCCTAGATATCTGGGTGGAGAGCTGTTGGCAGGCTTTTGCCCCTTGGATGAGTCCGGTTATTACCTGTTTTATGTTTGCAGTGTGGGCTTTGAGGTTGGTTGGGTGGGTCACTGCGAGGGTCCGATTGGGGGGCCTGTGTGGGTGGTGGGAGGATTGGGCCAATCGGGAAATGTTTCAGGTTTCCTTTTTGTTAAGTTTTTGGCAGGTGGAGAGGTGTGTTCACGCGAAGTGCTGTACGGCTGTAGTTTTGGATGGGGGATGACGCTACAGCTGCTGTGAGATGCTTGATATGGAATGTGAGGGGGCTCAATGATAATCGGAAAGCCCGGCTGGTGACGGCTTATGTTAAGCGACATGGTATTGACATCTGTATGATGCAAGAGACGCATCTGATGGCATCTGCGGTTGGCAGGCTGAAAGCTGGCTGGGTTGGGGAGGCTCACTGCTCTACATATTCAAGCTACACGCGTGGGGTTGCAATCATTATCCGCAAAGGACTGCAGTGGCGTACGCGCGAAATTATTGTTGATCCCAACGGCAGGTACGTGATACTGAGTGGAATGTTGCTGGACAGGGCTTGCCGGCTAGTGGCTGTGTATGGGCCGAATGTTGATGACCCGGAGTTTTTCCTAGAGGTATGGCGCCTAGTGGAGTCGTTGGGAGCTGGAGCTGTGATCTGGGGCGGTGATTTCAACGTAGTCCTAGATGCCAGGCTGGACCGAGAGAGTGCGGCTAGGGTGCAACATGTTTCTTCGGCGAGATCTCTGGCGGCAGTGATGGATAGCGGAGCTCTGGTGGATTTGTGGAGGCAGAGACATATAGGCATGCGAGAGGGCACCTGCTTGAATTACTTCCATAATAGTTGGTCTCGTATTGACCAATGGCTGGGTACTAGAGATGTGGAGGCTTGGACTAGAGTGATAGACCATCTTCCCCGTACGTTATCAGACCACTCTCCGGTGTTATTAGAATTGGCGATACCCAGTGAGCTACAACCGATGGTGCTGTGGCAGTTGCCCAGCGGAGCGCTCCGAGATGAGATCTTCCGAGAGGAGGTGCGGGAGGCGGTTCGGTTATTTTTTGTTGAGAATCGAGGTTCAGTGGAATCTCCCGGCACTATGTGGGAGGCATTTAAAGTGGTTATCCATGGGGTGTGTCTCGCGAAGCAGCACGGGATTATGAAAGTCTTAAGGCGGGAGATGGCCGATATTGAAAGGAGACTCGGTGAGCTGGAACAACGCTTGGAGGCGACATGGTCAAGTGAGGTACTTGCGGAAATTAGGCGTGAGGTGTCCTCGTACGAGGAGGCCTCTCTAAGAGAGGTCTGTTTCCTTGGGAGACACGCACAGGCTCGTAGGTATGGGGAGGGCGAGAGAGCTGGGAGGACGATAGCGGGATTATTGCGCCGACCCTGGGCCAGTAATTATGTTACGGAGGCGATAGACACTGACGGCGGCAGACTGACCAGATCGAGAGGCGTGATGGAAGTATTTATAGAATATTTCACGCAGCTATATGCGCCCCCGGTGGGTCTGAGGGAGGCAGATATGAGGGAGTATTTTGAGAATATCGCGCTAGTATGGTTTGAGGAGGCACATAGGATGTACCTGGATATGCCGTTCACAGTAGAGGAGCTGACGGCGGCGATTCGAAGTCTACCCGGAGATAAGTCTCCAGGTACTGATGGTCTGACCCCCGCGTTCTACTGTATAAAGAATACGTGAATATCCTTGCTCCCTATTTGATGGAGGTGTATGTGGAGTCTCTGGCAGCTGGGTCACTCCCAGCCTCCCTCCGGGAGGCTTTAATAATAACTGTTCTGAAGCCCGGGAAGGACCCGACGCAATGTGATTCGTATCGCCCACTTTCCATGATAAACATTGATAACAAGATTCTTGCAAAAATGATAGCGACGCGATTACAGCTACTTCTTTCTAGATTGGTGCTTCCGGATCAATCAGGCTTTGTCCCCGGGAGGTCCATGAGACATAATCTGCGCACTTTCTTTGCGGTGCTGGGATCATTAGAGACGGACGATGATGTAGCTGCGGTGTTTCTTGATGCAGCCAAGGCCTTTGATTCCCTGGCCTGGGAGTATATGTTTGCGCTTTTGAACCGAGTGGGTCTCAGCGCGCGCTTTGTGAACTGGATCAGGCTGCTGTACACCCTGCCCACTGCCAGATTACGTCTTAACGGGGGTGTATCGGCTCCATTCCCGGTTTTGCGGGGTACGCGCCAGGCTGCCCGCTGTCTCCGATTCTTTTTGCTGCAATGTTGCCGCTAGCGGCGGGATTGCGACAGAAATATAGCAGTAGTGGCTTACAGTTTCGGCAATGCCCTGTCTTGATATCTTTATATGCGGACGATATCGCGATATACGTGCGAAACCCAGGGCAGAAACTAGACACTTTATTAGATGAAATCATGCGCTTTGGGAATTTTTCTGGGGTCACTATCAACTGGTCGAAATCGATGATCCTGCCTCTAACTCCCAGCGTGGAGAGATTTGACTCTCGATACCCTTTGGTTTGGGCGGAGGGACCGGTGCGTTATTTGGGCATACACCTGTGTTGTGACGAGGACGCGCTACGTCTTGCTAATTATGGGGCAGCGCTGACATGGCTGGAGGAAAAAGTGGAGGTCTGGAGCACTTTGCCACTTTCGTTGACTGGACGCATTGCTATTGCCAAGATGGTGGTACTCCCTAAATTCCTGTATTTGTTCGTGAATCTTCCCCTTCCACTTGCTGGGGGCTATTTCCGGCGCCTGCGATCTGCGCTCATTCGGTTGGCGTGGGCGGGGCGGCAGCCGCGTATTGCTTGGGAGAAAATGACGCTGCCATTTGAACAGGGCGAACTGGCAGCCCCAGACCTGGAGCTATATTATCATTGTGCTCAGGCGCATTTTGCGTACTACTGGTTGAATCAGACCAGTTATATGCCGCATCTGGCACCTGAGAGTGATTCTGTCTGGCCTGATGGCTTGGTGTGCGTGCTCGGTAGGCGGGCTCCACCCCGATCTAGGGGAATCGACACAGTGGCCTGCGCGGCGGGAGCGTGGAGAGCGCTGATGCAGCGGTCTGGGGTCTCTGTACCTTTTGCTCCTTCGCTGCCTGTTATGGCAGTTGCTGATGCTCAGAAGTTCCGTGATGGAGGGGTGCACGGGTTTCTGCGAGACGCCGGCTTGACGGTGCTGGGAGACTGGGTAGTGGACGGCCAGCTGTTGGATATTCCCAAGGCACTTTCAGACTGTGATGGTACTCCGTTGCAACGATTTTGCGCTCTCCGGGTCCGTGCTTTGCTGCGAGACCGATTTTTTGGTGCGCCGGGTGCTCCCTTGGAGTTTCGTGCCTTGGAGGTACTTTGTGGCGCGAGATCCCCTTCTAAGCTGATAACAAAGCTGTATAATGCTATGCAGGAGCAGGGGGGTGGCCTTGTGGTGTCCTCCAGGACTGCATGGGAGAGAGATGTGGGGGAGCCTATTCCGGAGGCAATGTGGCGTAGCTGCTGTGCTCACATGAAGGCATTATCCCAGAATTACAGACTGCGTCTGCTGCACTTTAAGTTCCTGCACCGACTATATTATACGCCCAAGAGACTACATTCCATGGGGCTGCTGGCGGATGCATGCTGCGCTCGCTGCGGGGCTCAGGATGCGGGCTTCTTGCATCTGGCATGGGACTGCGCAGAAGTGTATAATTTTTGAGGGGAGGTAGGGCGTCGATTGCTGAAATGATAGAGGTGGAGCTACCTCTCTCCCCTAAGATAGCGCTGTTGGGATATATGGATGAGATCCAGGGCCCGCATAGACGTCTGGTGGGCCTTCTCATGCTGCTGGCTAAGCGTAGGGTTGCTATGTGTTGGGGTCGGGGGGGAGCTCCTCGTAGGTCCGACTGGTTACGAGATGCTGCTTTTTGCCATGATCAGCTGTTAGTATTTTGGGAACTTATGCCAGAGGGGTCCCGTCCCAAAGATATTTGGGCCCCTCTGAATGAATACCTGGCGACCCAGACGGAGTGTGCTGCGTGATTGACGGCTCCCATCTGCGAGGTTCATACCCCCTCGGATCATGTGTGTTACCATGTTGTATGATAAGCCTGCGCGAAGTGACTGTGTGCTCCACCTGCCTTTTTAGAGGTTCTAGCAATTGTTGCTTTCTGCAGTTCTTCCTGCTCGACGATATTAGATTATTACCATTGGCGTGTATAACCTTCTCCCACATTGGGGCAGTGGATTTTTATGCTCCCCCGGTGTGGAGGATCTTTTTCGTGAACGGATCCCTCGATATTAGCATATAGGGAGAGACTTTAACAGAGAGCTGCTTGCGACTCGGGATACCATAGTAGCTGTATGGTCTGTAATGGTTCTCATCTATCCCTGATCCTCTCATCGAAAGATCTGTTGTATTAATGTATGTTTTCTTTGGTTTGTGTTCAAATGAATAATAAAATTATAAAAAAAAAATAAAAAAACGACATCGAGGAAAAGAAAATGCCTTTCCTTTCCCCTGATGCCTCTTTCTCTGCAATTCTCCCCTCACCCCCCCGGCCGTAGGAGAAACTTACTTCCTCTTCTGTCAACGTGCTGGAAGCAAATGGCTTCCAGCACATCTGGCACTCTCTGATGATGTCAGTGCACGATTGTGTGCTGACGTCATTAGAGGGGGGTCGGGTTTTGAAGGGGAAGCGATTCCCCTTCCAGCCCTGCCCTGAGGGAGGCCCTCGGAGGGAGCACTAGCGCTTTCCCCGAGGGCCGGTTCCAGGACGTAATGGTTATGTCCGTGGCGCCTGAGCACCGCGCCATCGGACGTAACCATTACATCCATGGCGGCCAAGAGGTTAAGGCTTGAGGTAGCACTTATTAATAAAATCAAAGTTTTGTAATATTACAGTGTTAAAATTGGCCCAGGGAAAATGTATATATAATTTAACTTTCTGACACTTCCCTGCATGTTTTTAGGTATGACAACGCAAAATGTAATTATGACTCAAGTGGGTACCTAATAAATCAAGGCATAACATGTACATAGTTTGGCAAATGTAAAAATGTGTCTTAAAAAAATGATAGTGAGATAGGAAAAATGAAAATTTTTAAGACCAAAACAAAGCAATATTTTCCTGAATGCCCTGCGTTACTACGCATAAGTACTCCAGATTCCAATTGAAAAGACTTACATAGAGTATTGAGGTGAAAGCCAAATAAACACTAGCAATGAGCCTATACCTAACAACACAGTGTGATAAGGGACAGTAATCATACAATGTCACAGAATGTGACAGAAAAATTCACACTTTCCTGACCATTCGGGTAAAGATAAAAGGTTATAGCATGTCTGGAATTAACAAAACCATAAATCTCAGCAGCTCAAACTAGTGTGCAAGCATCCCACATATTATATATGGCTCTGTGATATTAAAAGCACATCATACAGGGAGACAAAATATAATATTAGAAATCTAAAAAAAAAAACATTAAGTATAATGTTCTTAAAACATTACTGTCATGTGGCACACACCAAAGCAAAACATAATCATCTTAAGCTTATATAAAATGCACTATTCATCCTCCGATATCACTGATACAATGAAATGTGTGTCAAACATACTATCATAATGTTATGCGAAGGAAAATTGCTAAATACAATAATACCCTTTACAATTATAGAGCACTAGACTGTTAGCATGCGAGCTGAACACTACAAATTCTTGAAGCATTTTTATTAGTCTTAGAGCAGGTAGCTGCCTTCATCAACACAAAAAAAGTAAACTATTTTGATGCTTTACTGTGTCTTTGTAACTTCTCATCAGGCACTATTATTATACCATCACAATCATGTGTATGAAGCCACTTCTCAAAAGAATAACTGCTAAGTAAAGCCTGCCATTATTCTCAGTTATTACAAACTTGTTCTCAGTATCTATGCAAGGAACATTACTATTAACACCTATCTGTAGGTAAAACAGCAAAATTACATAACCTTTTGTGAAGTAAATGTTACTAACATATATACGTTTTAAATATTCTTTAATTTCAAGTAGGATATGCCTATTTTAATAACCAAATATGGTTATGACCATATCATAGTGATAGCTAGTTATGCAGGACCATAACAAAGATTTAATGTATCAGGAGAACCAAAAAGATCTTTCACAATACCCTGCCGGCAAACCTTACAGTTATATTAAACCATAGAATAAAACCCAAGCTATTGTATTTGTTAAGAAGTCAAGGAATGAAACTCCTCATGAAGTAACAGCTGTCAACTGCACTAGATTTGAAGTGTTGCTCCCAGTCCACTTCAATAAAACAAGTGAGTTGGAGGGAAGACACTCATTTAATTTTGAGTGTGACTAACTTGAAAGGTAAAATTTAGAAAAAAGAGAGAACTACATGTGACAAAACACGGGGCTTCCTTTAGAGTTTGGTAGATGGGATGCTCATCACAAATCTAGGCACTATAGTCAATTGCACTTGTAATACAGCAGATGGGACATCTGTTACTTTTGTGACACAGTATTAGGCCCTCCAAGCTTCCACTTTTTTGATGAAACTGTCAACATTTTGTTCATAAAGTCATACAACACAGAATACAACTGTAGAATCAAAAATGGACAACCAATTTACTCAAATCCAGTATCCCATCAGAGCATTTCCTTCTTGTTTCTAAATTATGGCTTTAGTTGTGAATTACCTGGTTTTTCTGTTTCCCATACCTAAAAGAATGACTAAGGGCTTGATTTAGAGCTTGGTGGAAGGAATAAATCCGACACAAATGTGAAGGATCTCCTGACCGCCATACTGCAATTCCATTGTAGCCTATGGAGCTTGTAATATGGTGGACAGGATATCCGTCATTCATATCCGTCATGTTTGTAACAAAGTTACCCCTCCGCCAAACTCTAAATCAGGCCCTAAGTATTGAGTTGGCAATCAATGCATTGATAATGAGTCAATGATTATGAGTATGCTTTACTAAATCAACCTACCCCATATGCATTAACATGCCATTACATGTATCAAATGTTCTTATTATGTTGGTCAATCTTTTGGGGTTAAAAACCCCACAAAGTATTTCACTCATTTAAAAGCATGACATATTCATTGCTTACACTGTTTCTGCAGTAATAATTAATTTTGCATCAGTAATGCATTATTATTCTAATTCAATAAATATGTAAAAGGTCTACATGTACACACCAACTGAATAGATGGTGGGTGTGGTATCAGGTTTTTTATTCCTCAGGAACAGCCTTACTCCAGAAGCCCATCTTCTGGCAGCACCTACCCTGCATATAAAAACAACAGAAGCTTGGAGAAACCATACAATTGGAGCCCAATCCGAGTGGGTGCGGCAGTAAAGGAAATTTGGAATGAGAAGACCGCAGGATGAGAGGAGACAAAAACTGGATGAGTGGGATAAAAGAATAATACACCCTTAATACTTTATATGTAGTGGAAAAAAAGATATTATCAAATAACAAATTACTCATTTACCTCAAAGTTTACTTTATAAGGTCTAAGTATCACTAAACAAAAAACAGTGTTGAAACAAAGTGCTTCACATTTTGAGCAAACCCATTCTGGTTACACTGTACTTTCACAATTCAAAATCTACCATGTGCTCCTGTGTAGGGGTCCATTATGATATGACCAGGAACTACTCTTAAATTCACACAGTAAATACAGACATCAAGAATAAATTGTGGCATGATCCACAATCTTCTAGATAGCTGTGCACTCTCCTTTACCTGCCTTTTCTCTGTAAAAGATTTCTCACCAGCTTCCATGAAATCTGCTTTCTGACACCAGAATTACCGTACGCAACAGAGCAAACTTCCCAATGCCGTCCTCCAGAACAGCTGATGCCAAATGCCAACTGCTCATGCCCAAGCAGGAAGAATAACAAGAAAATTGGTTGAGGATGAATCCCTTTTATATTTTGTAGTTAAAGATGTTCACTGAGATGTGTGGTAGTCCCCAAATTCCCCAAAGCATCTAATTCCTCAGGCTTCCCAATAGGAAGCAGAACCCCTCCAGTGCCATCTATGGGAGACATGAACACAAGACAGTTGCACAGCTATACATGCAAGATGGTTGACTTTCTTGCACAATTGCCTACCCTCAAACTGGGTTTCAAATAAATCTGATGTGCCCAAGACAAAAATATAAATGTGGGCTTTTGTTGCTGAGTTTAGTGTGTGAGGTGTTATCAGCCCATAGGCCTCAGCTATAATCAAGATATCTGTAAAAAGATGTGCCCCCCGACTTATGTGCCCCATAAACCTAAATTCAGGTCATAGTTATTAAGTTATTGAAGAAAACCACCAATCTATTCTTTAATCCATGTCAAGATGAACAACATGAAATCAACTTAACATCACCAACTACAGATATTCATAATAATGGTGTAGACTCATAAATCATAAAATAGCTTGTCTCTAAGATGGCTTCGTATGAATTCACCAACACAAAAGCCGACCCTTCGATGTAAAATGATTTCTCTAACACAGACCTCATAAGTGAATTCAAAACCATTTTTTATGAAAGCCAATCATAGCATTCAAAGAAAATCAAGGCCACATATTTGTACAACCAATCTTGTGACAAAACTTACTGATGTGTTACAGAATTCGATTATAATGTAAATCTTTGATCATCCAGATGCCCACTTTACAAAGGCTCTTATTTCATCCAGTATAACATACTCAACAAATCACTGGCTTCCGTTGTGGTTCAATTCAATTGATTATTCATAGTAAAATTGAATTTAATATGGCTTAGGTGCACAATGTAGGGACGATAATGTTTATAATTTAAAAAATCAAACACCAAAAATAACAAGATTGCTCAACACTAAAGAATACTTAAACTGCAAAAACAAATGTTTCTTCACAATCAAATGATATTACAATGTAAGTAGAATGAAACAAAATAATTGGTGGTGATCATTCAAAAGAATGCAAAATAAAATTTTAAAGTGCTGAAAATCTTCTTTGTAAAATAAAACATAGTAAATATTGGAAGGACAGGGTGAGGGTCTGGAAAAGGGGGAATAATTATCACTAATGGGAAGGGACTTGGGGAGGAATGAGGAAGGGTTTGTGGGAATAGGGAGGGGTTTAGGGAGAGGCATGTACCCACCAATATAAGAGTAAGACCATTGTTATTCACAAATTGCACTTATAGTATAATTTCACTCCAGTATGGAGCTAGAGTAAGCCCAGCACCACCCATGGCAACTTATGTACTGCAATAACCTCCCATAGACGACAATGGAAGCAGGAAATAATGTTAAAAAATCAATTTGTTTATTTTATGCATATTTACTTTAATATATCTATATCTATATATGTATATACATTTATCTCTCTCTTTCTCTCTCTCTCTCTCTCGATATATATATATATATATATATATATATATATATATATATATATATATATATCGAGAGAGAGAGATCTATAGATATATATATATGTATATATATATATATATAGATATATCTCACTATCTCTATTCTCTTTCTCTCTCTATCTCTATCTCCCTCTCTCTCACTATATATATATATATATATGTATATATATACATATATATATATATGTGTGTGTGTGTGTGTGTGTGTGTATATATATATATCTCTCTCTCTCTCTATATATATATATATATATATATATATATATATATATCCAAGAAACAGTCTCTCACAGCTGGACCACCTGTCTCCAACACATTCCAGATGTTAAGAAAATAGCCCGGGCACTTACATCTTGCAAAGAGCTTTATTGTGTCTGACAACCAAACTCAACGCGTTTCGGAAACCAAGTTTCCTTGTTCACGTTTAAACTCCATGGTAATCTCCAAGTAGAGACAAATAACCCTGTTCAAGGTCTCTACATCTGTAGGAGATATAAGACATGCAGACACAGTGAAACCTGCAAAACAAATTTACCACAACTTCCAGGCCATATTTTATTAGGAAACAGTGTATTTACTCTTCACTGTCCATCTAATAAATTTTATATAGGGAGCACTATTGATGTGGCAAAGAAGAGAGTGATGGAACATATGAGGACAATTTTGCATGATGCTAAGGCCTACCCTGTAGCAAGGCATTTCATAATGTTCCATGAGCAAAAGGCCAATCTATTGAAATTTGCAGTATTAGATAGAATTCCAGTCAAAGAAAGAGAAGGAAATCAAGTATTGGAACTGAGCAGACTGGAATCAAAATGATCATTGGCTTAAATACCTTACACCACACTGGGCTTAACATGAATGAGGAGCTAGCAGTGCACGTAGGAGATTAAGTCAGATTAAACTGAGGACTTTCAAAAGAAGGAAACACAATGTACGATATTTGTGATATATATGATACACAGGGGCATATTTATACTCTGTTTGCGCCGAATTTGCGTCGTTTTTTTCGACGCAAATTCGACGCAAAACTAACTCCATATTTATACTTTGGTGTTAGACGCGTCTAGCGCCAAAGTTCATGGAGTTAGCGTAATTTTTTGGCGTGAACACCTTCCTTGCGTTAATGAGATGCAAGGTAGGCGTTCCCGTCTTAGAAAATGACTCCCAGGCATGTGCGTGGTATTTATACTCCCGGGCAAAAATGACGCCCGGGAGTGGGTGGGGCAAAAACCCCCGCATTTGCGCCTCTTTTTAACGCCTGGGTCAGGGCAGGCGTTAAGGGACCTGTGGGCTCAGAATGAGCCCAGAGGTGCCCTCCCCTGCCCCCAGGGACACCCCCTGCCACCCTTGCCCACCCCAGGAGGACACCCAAGGATGGAGGGACCCATCCCAGGGAAGAAAAGGTAAGTTGTGCTAAGTATTTTTTAAAAAAAAAATTGTGGCATAGGGGGGCCTGATTTGTGCCCCCCTACATGCCACTATGCCCAATGACCATGCCCAGGGGACAGAAGTCACCTGGGCATGGCCATTGGGCAAGGGGGCATGACTCCTGTCTTTGCTAAGACAGGAGTCATGTTAATGGCGTCTGGGCGCCCAAAAAAAATGGCGCAAATCGGGTTAAGACGATTTTTTTGCCTCAGCCTGACTTGCCCCATTTTTAGACGCCCAAACGCCATTTTTCCCTACGCCGGCGCTGCCTGGTGTACGTCGTTTTTTTTCATGCACACCAGGCAGCGCCTGTCGGCTAACGCCGGCTAACGCCATTCAATAAATACGGCGCCCGCATGGCGCTTCAGAATGGCGTTAGCCGGCGCTAATTGTTTTGGCGCAAAACTGCGTTAGCGCAGTTTTGCGTCAAAAAGTATAACTATGGCCCACAGTTTGGTGTCTTCTTACTGTTGATATATAACATTGTGATGTTTTGTATCGGTTTTTAACCTACAGGTGTGGTGGCACTATCTTTTATGTATTGTTGTATACAGACTTTTGAGATGGCATTGGTGTGACATTTGTGTAGTGGATCTATGGAGGACAGACCTAAGCAAAACAGCTAGTGTATCCTTTACTAGGTTTATTTTGATTTATTAGTTTGGTTATATAATAACCCCTAAAAAACTTAATTGTTGAAGTATTGATTAGCCTTTGAATATGGATATAGGTGATGGTTAAAGCTGTGTATTGAAAGGAGATCATCGTGGTCTCTGATATAGGTTGTAAGGGAGGATGGTGTAGTAGAAACCATTTGGATCTGATATGGAGTCCCAAAATTCTTTATTAACGGGCATTTTGTTCAAAATATATATAGGTTGATATTGGGGTAGTCGTAATTGATGTGTAAAATAGGTAAAAACATATGTAAAAAATTATGTGAAAATTCTAATCTTGATTTTGGTATGTTACATTTAGTAGATTATACAGCGAACTAAACATTTCAAGATGGCTGACACATTAACCTGAATTCTCTACGTAAATGATTTGTATAGCCCATTTTTTATGTTTGTATAATGCGCGCACGTCGGTGATAAGTAATGGAATTGTTTGTTATGAGTTTAATCCCTGAACAAGGGCACTTGGTTTCCAAAATGTTTGGATTTGGTTGCCAGACAAATCTTCACTCTTTGCAAGATATAAGTGGCCAGGGCTGTTTTGTTAACTTCTCGAGTGTGTTGGAGAAAGGCGGTCCAGCAGTGAGAGACTGTTTTTTTTGGGAGGTTCGCAACCCTGGCTTGGGCTGCAGCATTGTTGGCAGTGGACATGGCGATAAAGGATATATACATGTATATATGTGTTTGTATATATGTGTACGTCCCAGGACGCAGAGCTGGGGTAGGTTATCCACCCGGTGGCCACACGAGCAGGCGTGGACCACTGATGCTTATCGCTATCCCGATGGGGCCCATCCTTTAATATAAGGAGGGTTTTTGTGGTACAAAGAAATCCCGTATTGGGTTATAACATGTTGATTAGGTAAGTTTTTTGGTCCTGATGAATTGCACTGATCTTAACAGACATTTTTTGCGAGAAACATGTTGACCGCGATGATAGAAGTATAGTTAGCTCTGTACTCTAACTCTCCACATTCCCCCAATTCAGGGACTGACAGCTTTTTTGTTTCTGAGGGTGGACTAGACATTGTTCTAATGCTTGCCCACACTCTGTTTTTAATCATGACAGGGATCTGGGTTGATTAAATACGATATTTCCAGACCTCTAGCCATTTTTATTTTCACATACCGATATACCAATCCCACATACCAGCACTCAGCTACTGGCATTCTTTACACTTAAAAGATCTCCTGCAAAGAGCCCCCACGAGGGGCCCGTCAGGCACTGCAGTGCCGGTCTGACGAGGAGCAAAAGCCCGATGATGAAGCATGTCACCATTTGGTGAGTGAGGGCTCTTAGACTCTTAGACTCTATTACTTACTGTATACATTTGTACTATTCTATTGGCTGGAACTGTGTACTTTTGGTTTTTGGTATTATGATGGGAGTACCGTACACAGGACCAACTTTTCTCTAAACACTCCCGACATATTAGCCCTTCTTTGTTTGTATTCGATATATGTACATATATACATATATATATGTATGTATATATATGTATACACATATCTACATACACATATATAGATATACATGTATATATATATATATTATATATATATATATATGCAAATATATAATACATGTTATATATTATGCATAAATGTCATAAAAAATTTCTATTAAGTTTTTTAATTTAAAATAAACTTATTTTAAATTAATCCTACACTTAACCTTCAGTAACCTTTGAATACATCATAAATAAATAAAAACATTTAACTTTTAGTGGGTGATATTATAAATTTATTGTGTTATATTTTAATTACATTTTTATTTTAATATTTACATTTGTTTTATGGTACTGTATCATTTTTGTGAATAATATTCTAAATTGAAAATACATTAATAAAATTACATTTCAGTTACATTTAACTTACAAATATTTAAGGGAAGGCATATTCAAGATGGCAGTGAAGCATTTCCAAGATAGTGCCTGAGTAGCTGCACCTCCACAGAGCTCCGTTGTTTGCTTTTGCAAAGGTAGCATGTTTTACATGGTCTAAGATTCCACAATGACTCAGCACCATGGGAGATGCCCTCTGACCACAATGGGCAGCAGTTTTGCAATTTTGGAGTTGCATCAACCTCCATCAGCGAGAACTCCGGTCTGCGGGGAGGAGCACTGGCACAGCTAAAATGGCGCTGCCTCAGAGCCTTGATCTTGATGTCCCTGGCGGTCCGCAATGAATCACCTCCAGCATACCTGCATCCCTTGAACTGTCCAACACATAAAAGAGAGGAGGCCCATGGCGGTGGTTGTGTAGTGATATGTTAGCAATGCCCTTTTCGGGGCACAAGTATAGCGTGGAGGCTGGTGCCGGGCCCTGGTGGTAAAAGCAGCAACGGAAAGCTGGATTGGGCCCTCTACGATAGAAGGAATCTTTAGCACACCTTGTGACACCAAGAGGCAGCAAAACTCTGCAAAGGGTGGCCCTGGGATGGCAGCTGATGTTGGAGTTGAGACGCTGCTATTCATGGCCTAGGAGATATTTTGCAGCAAGTTTAATTTACTGGTACAACAAAAGGCCCAGAAACCCTGTGGAGAAAGGCATGAGTGCACTGCTGGGAGGGACGCCCGTTAACTCAGTGGCAGCATGAAGGTTGGTGTGGGCCTTACTGAAGGTGGGCCCCTGTGGCAGGATAGCACTATGACTGGTGAGGCTCTGAGTCCCCACCATACACACCAGAATAGCGACTCCACCACAGCGTTCTCAACCTCAGCCCACCCAGGGGGTACTCACCACCTTAGCAGCTTCAGTGAGCATTGCCCCCCTCCGGGCCAAGCAGAGTAAGCAGCAGTGGAGTTTTGGCCTCCCTGCTTCAGCAGACATACCTGGTGAGGCTGGTGGTGCAGGGGCCCCGCACACAGACAGAGGCCTGGGAACATAACTACAAGAGGTGTTACCCAGGGGGACCCTCGTGTTTAGGCTGTGTGGGGGGTCGACCCTTCACCCCCTCCCCTTCCCACGTCTCTCGCAAGGCTCCACAAAAGAATTCCTGACCAAAGGGACTCCTTAAGGGAACATTCCTGGACACTCCAGGCAACAAGGCTCAGTGAATCCGGATTTTTCAGCAGTCATCCCAACCCCATTTGTGGGGCCGACCTAGTCTAAAATGACCACTCAACACAACAAAAAAGACACTACCATAAAGGACATGCACAAAAAGACCCTTACCAAACAATCTGAACATTGGGATGCCTCACCTACCACACCCTTCATTGTAACTGTGATTACAACAATCTTCCTGGAGGAGGAAGCACCTGCCACCCATGCCTTTTTGGAGACCCTATTTACCACCTTGAGAGATGACATTGCTGTCTTCAAGCAAGAGATGGCAGCAGATGTCAAGGGTGCTAAGAAAGACCTGGGAGAACTGTGCCAAAGAGTGGTCACCTTGAAACAAGCCATCTACTCATGAGAAGGGAAACTCAATGACCACCAACGTGAATTTCTAGAACTCTACAACAAAAATGAACAACTGCAATGCCTCCAGCAAGATCTACAAAAAAAGATTGTATCGCCCTAACATCAAACTTAAAGGGGTTCCTCTTCAGGAGGACTCTGGGAAACTGGAGGACTATCTCATCTGTTTGTTCCGTCATGTGGCACCTGACCTTGTGGACAAGGACATTGTTTTGGATTGCACTCATAGAGTGGGCCAACTAGCTAAATCCCCTGGCATGCTTTAGGACATCCTTACTTGCTTACATCACTACTGTCAGAAAGAAGCAATCATGTCAGTGGTGCGAGACCGTAATGCTATCACCTTTGAGAGAGCAAAGGTGTGGTTATTCCAAGAATTAGCACCTATAATGCTACAGTGACATAGGGCACTTTGACCTGCCACCACGTTCCTACGGGAGAAGGGGATCTGGCATAAGTGGGGTCAACTTTTTCAGCTGGAGTACAGAGACCCATACAGTCCTCACCTTGGAGGAGACTTTCTAGGTGCTGGGCATAGAGGCACAGCAGGAGGAGAAGAACAAACACCCAAATCCAAGAAGCCATTGCACTCATTCACCACATTGCAGCACACCTCATAATCAGGGAAAAAGTACTTTGGTAAACCTACAAAAACAGAGAACCTCAATGAGAGAACAGCCTTACTGCATCAGCTCCAGCACCCGGACAGGATATCAGACCCTCACAATGCCTAATAGAAAGATGGGTTGCCTGCACCTTACTTCCCAGACATCTGGCTGAATTATCGAGGTACCTGGGGCCCAACTGGCTTGGATCCAAGAAGCACTATCTGCCTTACCCCCTCTTTAATGACGCTTCTTCTGTAATGCAGTGGGAGCTCTGATCTTATTCAAATCAAGCGCAGAGACAATCACTCACTGACGTCATGGACCTCTTCTACTTTGTTCGCTACTTTCCCAGGACGGAAGCCCTCTAGTTGTTCTGTTCTGTGTTGTCACCCCACCTCTTGCTTGGCGAGTCATGCACTGGTTCTACCGCCCTAAGTGGTGATGGCTAAGCTGGCCCCACAGGGTGGGCGAACTGCTGCTCAACCCACCCTTGCATGCTTAGCTTTAGTACACACTCTAGCAAATTGTTACAATATTTACCCTGAACATTTGAGGCCTCAGTGCTCCAGTGAAGGATCTGGGCTTCTTCTCCATGCTAGAGACTCCGACTGTGAAAATTAGCTTATCCAAGAAACCCACCTTCTCAAAGCGGACTCAAAACATCTATGGTCCAGTTGGTTTGACTGGCAATACATTTCCTCTGGTCTAGGGAAACAGGTGGGGTGGCTGTCCTTTTAGCCATGAATTTTCTAAGTCAGATCATCTAGACATAAGTGGAGCTGCTGGGAAGATCATTTTACTTATGCATCTTGATGAATGCACACTTGCTAACATCTATGCCCGAAATGACCATCAGGAAGCCTTCGTCGTGGATGTTGTAAGCTGGGTGATGGCTATCTCGATGCAGGCACTCTAATACGGGGCGACCTTAACAGAGTCCCTGGTACACTCCTGGGCAGATCAGCTCAGAGGTCAGGGCAGACCGGGGCATTCATGCCGACAGGCCTCCAGTGGCTGGGGGATATGGGACTGGTAGATGTGTGGCGATTGCATCATCCAGCAGTAAACGATTGTACCTACTTTTCAGCAGCCTACTAAACACATGCCAAATAAGATTCCTTTCTGACCTTGCCGCGCTTTACAGCAGCTACTACATTGGTAGACATAGGCGGGACCGCTCTTTCGGACCATTCATCCATCTCTATCACACTGCACATCCCAGACTCCAAATTACAATCCTGCACCTTGTGCCTAAATCATAAACTACAGCTGTATGATTCAGCTATATCTGAAATCAACAACACTATCCTCACCTTTCTCAGCACCATTGACACGCCATCACCTTACTGTGGGACACCCTGAAAGCAGAGTTACATGGCAACTTTATAGCTATCGCTGCCCACCTTAATATAGACAGAAAAGACAAGCAATTTTGCTTGGAGGGACAAGTAAAGAAACTAGAGGAAGCCCATGAAGTACAGCACCATGTTATGATATCCAGAAACAGTTTAAGGCCCTAGACATGCATTAGGCGGATTATGCTCTCCTTCACTAAACAAAAATATTACATAGGGGGCAATAAAGCAGGATGTCTTTTAGCACACTGGCTACACGCTCAGATACTCAAACAGAGAATAACAGAGATTCATGGGTCACAGGGCTGCAGGTTGTATCAGGCATGGAAATCACTCAAGAATGTAAGCACTTCTACTCTACAGACCAGGTCCACACAGACTGCATCCCTGTAGACAATGCCTTCAAGCTAGACAGGGATATTCATCCCAATGAGGTACTCATGGCATAACTTGCCTGCAATCAAGTAAAGCACCTGGCCAGGACAGCTATACTTCATACTTTTATAAAACATTTGCGGCCCCACTGGCTCCCCTCCTAGCTTGACTCTTTAACTTTTTTAGCGCATTCAGCTCCCTCAAAGACACTATGAGAGAGGCTACCATTACAGTACTCCTCAAGCCTAGAAAAGACCCCATGCTCTGTTCTTTATATCGCCCCATCTCATTGTTAAATTATGATGCTAAGATCTTCACCAGTATATTGGTGGCCCGCCTTGCCCCCTATATGAAGCGCCTAGTAGACCCTGATCAGGCCGAGTTCATTCCAGAGAGGGGGTGCAGTGATAACACCAAGCGCCTTTTGCAGTTACACTAATCCTATGGCTACAATCAGAGTCAAATGGGCTATTGTTGCAACTCTTAAATGTAGCATGTGCCACTAGACAGGGAAGACCTCTGTCACCACTCCATTTTGCCCTCTATATGGAGCCGTTTGCAGATAGAGTGCGCAGACAAACCCAAATAGTGAGTATCACCATGAGGGGTCTGGAGCATAAACTCACTTTATATGCTGATGATGTTATGATGGCCATTACACAACCCTTCACACCCCTTACCCTCCACTGATGCAACAGTTGGAAGCCTTTAGGAGAGCCTTATGCTTTAAGGTAGTCCTCCAGAAATCACAGGTTCTAAACCTTACCATCCCATAAGCTGACCAACTCCAACTAGAACACCTTTTCTCCTTTCCTTGGACCACCCACAGGCTCTCATACCTAGCCCTTTCAATATAGCCTACACTAGAGCGTGCAGCAGAATACAATTACGCTGCGTTGCTCTCTACTGCCTGATCAATCTACAATCTTGAAATGGAGGCTCCCTCACTTTGTTAGGAAGGCTTGCGGTTCTTAATATGACCCTACTCCCCAAGAATTCTGGGCTGATGAAGTCAGGAGCGCTGGTGTGGATGGAGTCAGGGCTGTGGTGCGAAGCAGGATGATGCGACGTGTGGTGCCCACAAGTCACAGTGCAGGTAGCAGTTCGGTGACAGCGCTCAGCGGCATCAGTGAGACGAGGGCTGTGGTGTGAAGTGGGGCGGTGCGACATGCGGTATCACCACGTCACGGTGCAGGCAGTGTTGTTGTCGTTATTGAATCACTGTCGTCAGTAGACCCAAGCCGGCGGTGTGGGACGGGACAGTGCTTCATGAACCTTACGAGCGCACAGGCCATGGTGCAGACAGAGATGCCTAGTGAAGACACTGGAGTCAATGGTGCTGGCATCGGTGGCCCGAGGTTGTGGTGTGGGACAGGTGGTGCTTCGTGCACCTCACGAGCGGTGTCCACAGGCCACGGTGTAGGCAGCGGTGCCGGTGTCAGCATGAGCATCGTCATCAGGGATGCCCAGGCTGCAGTGTGAGAGGATGATGCCGAGTGCGGGGCCCACAGGTCTACGGCATCGGTGAGACCAGGGTCGCAGTGCGAAGCTGGCCAGTGCAACACAGCAAAGGGACAGTACTCCTCCTCCAGCTCTTCAGCTCTTCTCCTCTGCAGAGGTTCCGCTTGATTCCAAAAAGATTCTAAAAGTCTGGGGTTGTGGGCCCACTACTTATCCCCCTTTTTGCCTTTGAAGTTTTGTAAGATCCTTGCTTGCCCAGGTCAGGCACCATATCTCACCAGGGGGTTGGAGACTGCAATGTGTGAGGGCAGGCACAGTCATTTCAGTTGTGAGTGACCACTCCTCCCTACCCTCCTAGCATGGATGGTTCATCAGGATATGCAGGCTACACCCCAGCTCCCTTTGTATCACTGTCTAGAGGAGAGATGTAAACAGCCCAACTGTCAAACTGACCCAGATAGGGAATCCACAAGAGGCAGAGCCACAGAATGGTTTAAGCAAGGAGATGCCTACTTTCTAAAAGTGGCATTTTCAGACTAACAGACCAAAAAAACAACTTCACTAAAAGATGCATTTTTAAATTGTGACATCAGTGACCCTAAGCTTCATATTTCTATCTGCTCACAAAGGGAATCTGCACTTTACTAAAAGTTAAAGGCACTCCCCAAGTTAACCTGTGAGAGAGATAGGCCTTGCAACAGTGAAAACCGAATTTGGCAGTATTTTACTGTCAGGACATGTAATACACATCAGTACATGTCACACCTTTAACATACACTGCACCCTGCCCATGGGGATACCTAGGGCCTACCATAGGGGTGCGTTACCTGTATAAAAAGGGAAGGTTCAGGCCTGGGAAGTGGGTACACTTCCTAAGTCAAAGTGGCAGTTTAAAACTACACACACAGTGGCAGGTCTGAGCCATGTTTACCAGGCTACTAATGTGGGTGGCACAACCAGTGCTGCAAGCCCACTAGTAGCACTTGATTTACATGCCCTAGACACCTCTTGTGAGCTTTACTAGGGACTTCCTAGTAAATTAAATATGCCAATCATGGATAAACCAATCACCAATACAATTTACATAGGAAGCACCTGCACTTTAGAACGGATCAGCAGTGGTAAAGTGTGCAGGGACAATAAACCAGCAAAAACAGAGTCCAGTATACATAAAAAACAGGAGGTCAGAAGGCAAAAAGACAGGGGAGATATGCTAAAAGGCTGCCAGGTCTAACAGAAGACTACTTCAGGGATAGTAAAAAGGCATAGATGGCAAAGAAACAAGCATACCTTGCAATGGCAGAGGTTGGTTTTGGTAATCACCACTTGGTGCGCTACTTTTGGGCAGTGCAGCTCAGATATTTTGTAGAATGGTCTAGACCTCACTCTGAGAAGCACTGGTGCTTTATAGACCAAGCAGTAACTGGGATCCACATCTGGAAAGTGCTATGGCTCCCAAGGCATCACCAACCTCCAGGGGTTTATATCTCTCTCATAATTAGGGTGACAGTAGGAACCTAGGACAAGGTGCAGTTGACACGGAAGCTCTCCACCTGTATATAACCACAGATGCCAATTATGGGGAATCCCGACTTCCTTCAAGCCCTAGAGTAGGCCGCATTCTCACAGTGGCAAAAAGCCTATTGTTAAAGAGTAGAGGACTTATTCAACCACGATGGTCTAATGGACTTCGCACATATACTGTCTAAATCTGGAGGCCCTCCCAGTGCACATTGGCAGTGTGTTGCCATTCGACACTGGGTTACACAACCACACATATGCCCACATGCCAGCCGATCCCTCATATCTCTTGAGAAACGGCTTCTCACTCACTACAGGGCCAAAGGCCTTCTGTCCAACATCTATACCTACCTTAATGCCCTGATAACCAATACTAAATAACGAGCACAGAGGCAATGGGAACTAGAGTGTGAACACCCCTAAGAGTGGTCTGGCATTTTACATCGCGTCTGCACATCTGCTTGTAGCACCTCCAGTAAGGAGACTTTACTTAAAATTATGCATTATTGGTACTACACCCCTGCTGGAACAGTTAAATGGAAACAGTATGGGGATGGTGGATGCTGGAGGCAATGTGGGTATCCAGGCTCATTTACACACATTCTCTGGCATTATCCTGAATTATAACAATATTGGACCGATATTGTGACAGACATTAATGAGATGTACGAAACCGGCCTGCCCAAGTATCCACAGCTACATTTTGTTGGTCTTCCGGTACGCACTAACATACTCCCTACGATCGGCGAGGGCTATCACTTCTGGGCAGCCAAGCAAATCATACTTTCCAAGTAGGTTACTGATAGGATGCCGATTGGGAGTATAAACTATGGGAACTCCTTGGCATGGAGAAGCTGATGGCGATAGTGGTCTGAAAATTACTGCAGTTTGATAAAACTTGGGGGCCCTGTGTAAAGCACTAACCTGTTCGTCCCACGGAGACACAATGTTGACCAAGCTGCTTGTTCCCAATTCCACTTAAACGTTGTGTGCCTCCCACTTAAATATACATGATCAGCACTGCAATGTCCGGAGGAAGGGGATGGATGAGAGAAGGAGAGAGACATTGGAGTCGCAGAGCTGGATCCGAAAGTCTATTGATGGTTCTTGAAGAGCCAGTCTTTCCGATGATAAATTACACACCAGTCAAATAACTAATATCTCATAACCCATGTATCCGCTACTGTTAAACTATGATGTCTAAGCTAGATATACCTGTTGGGGTCAACTTTCCCACTTTTGATGGCTCTCTCACTCTAGGAATTTTTGGAAACAGTGTGGATTACCTGTAATTAAATAAGATCCTTGAACCTCCTATACTGTCTAATCTGGGATCACAGTGGTAATTCCACCTAGATGTTCCTTGACATTCAGTGGATTTCTTGCGTGCTTCAACTTGATTAGATTTCCCAATATACTGACTCACTCGACTCATAGAAATTTACATAGGCAACAATAGTAAGAACAGACTCCCAGGGAATTAGATTCTCTGGATATTCATGGGTTAATCATTGTACTGTGCTCTTATTGCAAGGAACACAATTCAGTGTTTAATTCACACTGAAAATATAGGGTTAATATCAAGGATTATCACATTGTATTACTATGAAAACAAAGGGTTAATCAATAGCGTTCAACTTCATGAACAACCAGTTCATCAGTGTTACATCACCTTGTGATTTTAAGCATGGCAAAGATAAGCTTCAACCTCTTTTATTTGCCAAACACAGAATGTTCTGCATCAGCAGCAACAATTTGAAGTAATGCAAATTCCACTTTGAACTCAGCAATATTAACCATATTCACAGTACATTGTATCGCTAACAACAATATTAATCCCACATTAAACTCAGCGATAATAAACATATTCAAAGTATACAATTTTCATAATTGTGTTCAATCGAAACTCCTTTCTATGGTATAATGCAAGCAACTACAATAAGCATTATAGCATGACGAGCAGCGAACTTCCTATTGGCCTTAAAATCCAAAGATATGCTCTTTTAGGCCCATCTCATGTTGGAACATTCGCTTATCAAGTTTCAAGTCAGCAAGTATCAAGTTTTAGCAATAAATGTTCTTAAATTACACACAGCACGTTACCACCTTTTTAAAGGGTTAATCACCTCGGTCTCTTCTTCTTCCAGAAGCGGCCTCCAAGATGCTGGACAGAACAGAACGTGAAGATCAAAAGTAGAGGAGTAGAGATTCCTTCTCTGCAGCTGGTGACCTTAACAGCAAGAAATTCACTCAGACTGAATGTGGTTTAAATAGTTGCTGCATAAAGCCACACCCCATCTGAGTCATAGGGAGCCACACCCGGTCTGAGTCATAGGGATGCTGGAGGCTTGTGCAACATGTGTTCCCAAACAAGCATTGGTCTCTAACACGCATTAGATCCAACAAGCATGGGTCTCTGCAAACAAGCATTGGTCTCTGTAAACAAGCATTGGTCCCTGCAAAGGCAAATGATCAACTCAGAAGTTTTTTACTGAGGCATATCTAGGTTTGCAGGCCCGATACCCTGTATAAGGTTTCTATCTCAAGAGTTCAGGAAACTTTCCTGTCCAGCCTTCCAGCAGGTACTTCGTCTCACATAAACAGACAATGACACTGACTGAGGTGTAGAAGTAGCGATTCAACCTGCTTTATCTACCCTTTGGCCTGAACACACTGAATTTCCTGAAGGCAGGAGTTGTCAGGTAGATCCCTACCTTCCCTCTCACTGTAACCCCTCCCCTCTTTTGCCCACCTAGTCTCTTAATTTCCCTTCACTCCTGGTTAGCCTCCCTTTCCCACTGTTACACCTCACTAGCCAACGGATGTAGGTGAGGAAATTGTTATGTATTGTTTACTTCTTAAAACTCAATAAAACAGATTTAAACCTAAAATTATGTAAAATATTTTTTTAACTTTAGCTTTCCAAATATTCCTTATATTTTCCCATTGGGAGATCTCTATCCCGAATGCAGATGTCTCTGACAAGTACCTGGAATGTCAAATACAGCTGCAAACACTATAGTTGTATATGATAAAAATATTAACACTGAAATTATTTTACAAAAAATAATGAAAACTATTTGGAAAATTGTGTGGTTCAGTTTTATATTACTTCATATATTTTTTTAATTTTATAGGTTAATTGTTTTGTAACTATGTCATTATTATGAATTAAATATTTGCTAAATGTGGAAATATTTAAAAATTAAATTAGATTGAGGATTTACTCAATCACATAGTCAATTTGTATGACCCCCACCCCAAATGTGAGCATTTTCTAAAATGCTTGTGTGATTGGTGGTAGAATAGTAAATTTCCCTAAAGTTTGTGGGACTGGAATTATAACAGTAAATCTGCCCACCACTCCCAACTGCATGCACTTTCTCCAATGCTTGTAGGAGTGGAGTTAAATCTGAAATGCCCCCCCCAAAAATACATAAATGCACATTCCTCAATACTTATGGGTATAAAGTTAGAATAGTATATGCGATCCCCTTCAAATAAATACACTTTCCCCAATGTTTGTAAGGCTGTAATTAGTTTAGTTAAACTGAATCCCCACCCTTAAAATGTATACTGTCCCAAGTGTTGCTGGGACTGGAAAAGTAAATATGACTTCCCCGTCTCACAAATAAAGACAATATCATCACTGTTTATTTTTTTGGAGTTATGTTAGAAAATATTATCCCCACATTAACTTTTTTTAATGTTTTTCGGATTGTAATTAATAAATGTTATTTTAACATTTTTACATCATATTGAAATGTTTTAGTTATGTTTCTTTGATGTGTTTATTTTTTCCACGCTGAGGTAATTTATTAAAGGATGTAGAAACGTTTAGAAATATAATAATATATTAGCTAAAATGTATTTAATTGTATTAAATTGTATGAGTATTAAATACGTGTTTTGAGAAATATGTGTGTTGTTTTAATTTGTGTTTATTGCTAATTTAACATTTCAATATTTTTGTATTTTTTCAAATTTCATATAATGTTTTTACTCATCAAATTCATTATATTGCAAGCCATTATATATTTATTTTAAAAATAAATAACCTTTTTAGGAAATGTTAAATAACTATTTTATTTTTTATCTAAATTACAGATACACTTCCTTATTTTTGTACAGAAAAGTAGTTTTAAAATGCATATTTTTAATAATAATGCTTTGTAATTAGTTTTACCTAATACAAACACACATACATATATTATTTATTTTATAGGAACATTGAAACACTATTTTTAAGGGGGCACTTTTTTCAATTTAAATCACTTAACTAAGCAAGCTTTTTTTTAATTCAAATCACTTCATTTAACAAACTATGGCCCTCATTACAACATTGGCGGTATTGACCGCCTACCGCCACGGCGAGGGCAGCCAACATACTGTCGCCATGGCTACCAGCCGCCACCTGCATTATGACCGTAGACGGAATTCCGACAGAACGCTGGCAGAATACTGTTGACGGTCATGGCGGCGGACAGCGGTAAGGTGGTGCTGCTGTCAGCAGCAGCACCACGTCAGCAAAACACCGCTGACCGTATCATGAGCAATAATACAGCCTGGCAGTGTTTTGCTGGTGGATGCTGCTGCTGGCAGAAGCGCTGTGTCCCGTCTCCTACCGGAGGACCTCCTGCAAGCAGGAAAGTCGGGTTTTCCGACAGGAAAGGGGGATGAGGGGTGGTGTGTGTGTGTGTTGTGTGTGTGTGGTATGCATGCGGGTGTGAGTCGCATTCAATGAGTACGTGAATGACTGAATGTGAGTGTATGTGTATGCTGTGTGTTGTGAATGCGTGTGTGCGACAATGTATGTTGGTGTGTGTTGCGGTGTGTAGGTATGTATGTGTGCATGTGTGGGTGTGTAAATGTGCGGGGGCAGGAGAGGCAGGAGGAGTGTAGGGGAGGATTCTGGGGAGGGGAAGGGGGATGGGGAGACCCCTATCAGTGCCAGGGAAAGAATTCCCTATCAGTGCCTGCCGCCATGGTTTTCGTGGCAGTACCCTTGCCACGGAAAAAATAGTGGT
The DNA here is from genome assembly GCF_031143425.1 of Pleurodeles waltl. NCBI lineage: Eukaryota > Metazoa > Chordata > Amphibia > Caudata > Salamandridae > Pleurodeles > Pleurodeles waltl. The sequence goes on along the minus strand of NC_090436.1, from coordinate 693,563,031 downwards.
AGGCGGGGTCATAATACCAAGGGTGGGATTGTGACGGCCTCCGGGCTTGAGACCGAAGTCTCCAGCCCAGCAGCCATTACCACCCTGGCGGAAGAGTGGTACATTGGTAGTTTGGCTTAAGCCAAACCGCCAATGTCATAATTTGGGAAAAGGTACCGCCAGCATGTTGGCAGTACCTTTCCCCAAATTACCTCCGACCGCCAGGGTAGTAATGAGGGCCTATGTCATTCTTGTTGATATTTCATTTCCTTTTTATGCATAGAAACATAATATTTTGGTCATAGATATTTTGACCTTGACAATTGTTTAGGTTGATATTTTTGTAGGTATTTTTTGGGACTTCAACGTATTGGGCTATATTATCACAAGATATTGCAGACATTTTATCCTTGAATCAAGCTTGTACTGCTGTCTTCTGTAGCTTTTTAACTGAAGTATGAACTTCTGTTAATTTTCACATGCCATACCAGCATGTGACTTTAATGGAATTTATTATTTTCACTAAATATTGTGCAAAGTGCAAGAAATTGGGTTACTTGTTAGGGGGCTGAAACCTTTCTTAAGCATGAAGCACAATCCTTGTCAGGGTGAGGCATAAGAACATCCCAAATTAACCTGGACTCAATCCTCTCGTAGGTTGTCAGAGAGCAGTCAGGCTTAACGTAGAGGCAATGCATAAAGTATTTATGCACCACTTGAAACAGTATTAAAATGAAAACACAACACAAGAAAAATCCCATTCCATTTTAGAAAAATGGAGTAAACGCTAATAAATAAATCTAGACAAACATGTAAAAAATCCAATCAGTAGAACCGGAGATATGCAATTTTAAATATTTAAGTGAAATAGTGTCAAAAAGTGTGAAGCCCCATCTGTGGACATCGGGTCGCTCTACACAGGGACAAAGTCACATTTTCAGGCCGACTGCGATGGAGTGCGGGTCCAGGGATCCAGCTAGGCACTCTGAACAAGAGTACCTTAAATTCTGTATGCGAAGAGTTGTGAAGGCCTGAGTCGAGGATGTGTCGAGCAGCAGAGGCGATGAGAGGGCCTGGAGATGTGTCACGCAGCTTTGGTTCCAAGGAGCTGCGAGGCTGTGATGTGAAGTCTTTGTGCTGAAAAAAGGCTAAGCAGCAGAGACAATGCTTTGTTTCTGCGCAGGATTGCATGATGCAGCAGAGGAGATGCATCAGTTCTGCTGTATCCACAGACCGGCAAGCAGAGCACCTTCCGGCCCACTTCCAAGGATCCAGAACGGCAGTGGCACCACTTGGAAGAGGAACAGTCACAAATGGCAGAGTTCAGGTGCTAGGTTTAAGGTTGTTGGAAGCCTGTTGTGTTTCTAAGGCTTCTGATCATGAGGCCTCACTCTTTCCGCATTATTTTTGTAGTCACTCAGGGGGCCTGGGTTTAGAAATGCAGGTCCAGTCCTTCTCAGTCAGGCAAGTGGGCAGTGGGTCAGCACAGCAAGGCAGCAATCCTTCAGAGCAGCAGTGCCACAGAGTGGCAGTCCTTTCAGCAGCGCAGCAGCCCTTCTTCCTGTCAGAGTCCACAGGTCCAGAAGTCTACTAAAGAGATAGAGTTGGGTCTAAGAGTCCAACATTTATACCTGCTGCCCACTATGAAGTGAGGGAAGCTTCTAGAGGTTTTCAACCTCCTGAGGTATCAGGCAACCTCTTCTTTTCTGACAAAGGAAGGTCACAAGGAATTACTGATAAACCCTTTGTGAGAATGCTCAAGCAGAGCCCTTGTGATGCACAAGTATGGTAGGTGACATCTCCTTCCCCTCATTAACCGAGAGCTGCCCTTCCTGCTAACACCTACCTTCCTTTTATCTCACTGACTGGGAGCAATACACAAAGACCAATTGCCAACTACACCTAGCACGTGGCCCAGGAACAGGCTGCAGGCACCAAATGGTTAGGACAAGAAATTGACAACTTTCTAAAAGTCCCATTTTCAGAATTGTGATTAGAAATGTGACTTTACCATTAAAGAAATCTTTTAATTGCATTTTGCAAGACACAACACTTAACCTGTCTACCTGCTACCACTTAGACGTTACAGCTTATTAAATGTAATAAGGTAACTCTCATGTTATCCTATGGGAGAGGTAGGCCTTGCACTAGTGGAAAATGAATTTAGGAGTTTTTCACTACCAGGACATGTAAAACTTAAAAATACATATCCTACTTTTTAAGTACACTGCACCCTGCCCTCTGGGCTGTTCAGGGTCTACCACAGGGGTGACTTACGTGTATTAAAAAGGAAGGTTTGGCCCTTGCAAAGGATTTGCTTTGCCAGGTCAAAAGGCAGTTTTACCAGGTTACTAGGGCCTTACACGTAAATTAAATGTGCCAATTGGGTGTAAGCCAATTCTACCATGTAGTAAGTAGAGAGCACAAGCAGTTTAGCATTTGTGAGCCGTGGTAAAGCTCACAGAGTCCTAAAGTCCACAAAACAAGTCAGCAAAGCAAGAGGTTTGAAGGCAAAAAAGTTAGGAGAGAACCACACCAAGGAAGCCAAGTCTAACACAAACCATTCCCAATTCCTTATACTCCTATTTTCGCCATCAGTGCACTAAATGAAGGGGACCATATTATGCTCTCCAGAATGGTTTAACTCCTGGCAATGAAGTGTGCTGCAACAGAGTTAGCATCCCTCTCAGAGGAATGATTGTCAATGAGGATATAGTGCCTTGTTGATGATAATACACTAAGCTGAGAGGTGAAATTGAGAATTTCTAAATAAAGTTGGTCACTGCTGTAGTAATTTTAAGTAGACTAGTAAAGAATCAAACAGTGGTTTTAAAAACAGATTGGGCAGAACGTCCAAAAAATAATGTCAGTTTGAAACACATTGGGCCCTATTACAAGTCCGCGTGTCTGGAGGTCTGAAGACTGCCAGACACGTGGTGGAGGTCAGACCACCACGGCTGTGGCAGCCTGACTGACACATTACGACTCTGGCGGTCAGACTGCCAAAAGACCGCTGCCTCCACCAGGATCTTTGATCTGAACGGGTTGACAGAGGTTGTGGTTGTAATTAGCCACGGCCGCGCTGAAGTCAGCGCCGCCATTATGATTATAAGCATGTTCTCCACCAGCCTCTTCTTGGTGGTTCAGCCACCATGAAAAGGCTGGAGAAGAACAAGTGCAGAGGCCCGTCTACCCAGCACCGTTGGAATGCTTAGCAGACAGTGTGCATTCCAAGGGTGCAAGAGGGTCCCCCGTGTGACAGCATTGGAATGGCGCTACACATTTTCCGCTGGGCTGAGTTTCCGCTGGGCAGCCCAGTGGGAAACTCATAATGGGGCTTTTGAGGAGCCCAACAGCACCCCTGAGGTCTCCTCATCAGGAGTTTTTCCAACCGTCAATCTTGTAATCAGGCCCATTAGGTCCAAAGAAAGGATTATGCATAATCTTATTCATTTTAGGATCCCCATAGATGGCTTTCTATTTTGGATGTTGTTCCTTAAGGATGGTACAATGTTCATCCCATGCTTTGAAACTATCTCCCCAATACATTTAGCAATGGCTGTGCTAGTGTCACTGCGAAATTTGTCATAATACTGTTGATTAGTGATCAGTATGAACACTGTATTACAGTGTCAAATATCACTAGCCTCCCACAATTGTCAGCATTTTTCATTGATGCAGCATGCTTACTGGCGAGACCAGGAGGGTCACTCAGTCATTGACAGTGAGCATTTGTGCTAAAAAATGTTCTTTTGCATTTTTGGAGGGCCTTTTTTATTGTCAGATATCTTCTTATCCATGCCAGTGTTTGATCAAAATTAAAGGTATGATGATGACCAATTACAATTGTGAAGACTTCATAATTGGTACTGGAAATATACACCATTGAAACACAGTTTTCTGAATAATTATATGATGTCTTGGGGTCTTTCCGAAAACATCAACATATGAAACCTAAATCATTATTAAATCTGGTTATCAGAGCCGATAATAGGTTGTGTTGGGACTTTACTGCTAGCATTGTCCATGGTTATCTGTTAGAGAACTGCTGGAAAAAGCGGCACCCAAAGCATGAACAATAACAGTGGCTGCCTCATTTATTGCCTGTCTGGAAACAAAATGTACGTCCATTATTAGAATTCAACAGTTTGTGCTCACTGTACACCATTTTCAGAGGCAAAACTGGGATCCTGAAAGTCAGACGTGGATGGCCCTTCTTCCTCTAACTTACTGTAGTAGCTAAAAACATAGGGGGTCATTTCGACCTCGGCGGTCTTTTGACAAGACCGCCGAGGGACTGCCATGCTGAAGACCAGTGGTGGCGGTTTTCCGCTCAGCGTATTATGACTGCTGGCAGCCCTCCGTCCTTTTTCGGATGGAGAGCCGCCAGCAGCCATACTGGCGGGCGGCGGGGAAGTGGAGGTTGCTCCACCTCCACCGCCACATCAACCGAACACCGCCCACTGAATCACGTTCTGTGATTCGGCGTGGCGGTGTTCTGTTGACGGTGTGGTGGCGGCGGAGCAGCCCCCATGGATCCCGTCCCCTCCCGGAGGATCAACGGACCAGGTAAGATGATCATCCGTTAGGGGACAGGGGTGCGGGGGGGCGTTGTGAGCGTGCATGGGGATGTGCGTGTGTGTATGTAGAGGGGGTGTGTGAGTGCGTGTATGCATGCGGGGGTGTTGTGTGTTTGGAAATGAGTGCGTGTCTGTCTGTCTGTCTGTATGTCTGTATGGATGTGTGTGTGTATGTCTGAATGTGGGTGTGTGCGTATGACTGTGTGTGTGGCTGTTGGCATGTATGTTGGTGTGTGCAGGTATGTGTGTTGGTGGTGCCTGCGTGCATGTCGGGTGTGAATGTGTAATGTAATGTTGGGGGTAGGGGTGGGGAGGGCCATCCTGCCACCTTTGGGGGTGGCAGGGGTGGTGGGGGGTGTAGGGGAAGGACTCGGGGTGGGGGTGGGGGGTGGGGGAGACCCCTATCAGTGCCAGGGAAGGAATTCCCTGACACTGATAGTGCTCACCGCCATGGATTTCATGGCGGTTCCAAACCCCACGAAATCTATGGCGGTCAGCCGGGTCATGATACCGCTGGCGGTATTGTGATGACTACCAGTCTGGAGACCCAGGTCTCCAGCCCAGCGGTCGTCTCCGCCCTGACGGTCGGATCGGAGAAGCGGCGGATGACCATGGCGGTAACCATCATGGTCATAATTACAATTTTTTTACCGCTAGCCTGTTGGCGGTAGGACCGCCGCTTCTCCGCCGACCGCCAGGGTTGTAATGAGGGCCATAATCTGTTATGTTGCCTAATGGGGAGTTGTTACTGTGCATGTGGTTTTATACATAAGTACCAGAACAGCTGGACACCCGATTACGCATATTACCGTTTGTAAGTGCATTTTGTGTGATTAAGACGTTTCCCCTGAAATTGTCGGTTTTCAATAAATGTTGTTATGGAATGTTGTATGTCAGACACTGCAGTTTCCCAAGCTTCAATGCCAACTACTTCAGATATTCCACAAAATTCCAGTGGAGTATGTTTTTCATGTTACTACGTTGTTATATAGTTTTAACCACAAGTTACTTGATGTTTCCAATTCTTCTAAAGGCAAAATGGTAGTTATGTGTTTGGTGCAACGTGTCCTTGTTTTACACCTAGTTATAAAGAGTATTTGTGATCTGATGTGCCTTATAGCCTTGTGTTCCTTTTAATTTTATGCATAATATGTATGTATGTATGTTTTAGTAATAAGTTTATTTCGTTTTATCAGTATTAGTGTAAAGAAAAATGTGACGAATGCTCCCGAAATGAACAGAAATATGGAGGGTTATTGTGCGGATTATTTTATTCAGTCTTTCTGCTTTCTTTTTATTAGCATGATCGAGTACGAATGAACACATAGATCCACAGTAAACTGAGACTTCTCAGTATTAGGAGGATAGAGTGAGCCGAAGAAAAAACAGTGTAGTGGCGTCATGATGAGAGACCAGCTTCTCCTGAAAAGAGAGCAAAGCAGTGGCATGGTTCTGTATGGATAAGAATAAGAAAAAACTGTTGTTCCATTGCACTTTTTACAGTCGTCATCTCTGTCCCCGACTAGACAACTGGTTGAGGAGGCAGGATAGCTGCCCAAACCGAAAGTTCACACTCAGGCTGCATCTGCAAAGCCAAAAAGAATGTAAATGGAAATATGAGAGATTTAGGGCCAGAGGTATCAAGATATTTTGCATTCGCAAATGGAGCGAAAGGCAAGATTCCACGGTTTGCAAATGCAAAATAGCCTTTCACAATGTATGAAAGGCATTGCAGTGCAATTTTAGGGAATCACAATTTTTAGCCACTCTAAAATTGCAACTCTGAAATGGAGTCACAAATTGTGATTCTCTAAATAGGAGATCGCAAATAGGGAATACCTATTTGCGATTACCAATGCACATGTATCATGCATTTCCCAAATGCGAACTGGGCATTTAGGAAATGTAATTACCACCAATTCTAGTTTGGTGGTAACCATGTGCAATTTTAAAAATGCATTACAAATACATTTTTAAAAGTGCCAAGTAGTGCACACAAGCCCCCTAGGGCATGTATGCGCTTTCGTTGTGCACAATTTGTTTTTGGAGGGGTGCATCATAGAGGGCCTTAGGCCCCCAGCACCCTTGGATTTACATTACCTGGGGCTAAGTGTATCAAAGGATTTTGTCTTCGCAAACAGTGCAAATCGGTAAAATCCACCGTTTGCGAATGCAAAAACGCCTTTCACGATGTATGAAAGGCATTCGCAGTGCAAATTTAAGGAATCGCTAAAATATCGTGTCCTTAAAATTGCGAGTAGATTATGCACATCTCACACTGTGATTCACTAACACCGAATCGCAATTCAATGAATCAGACATTCGCAAATTGCGATTAGTCGCAAAATGGGTTTTTGCATGTTCAATTTACCACAAATTGAAATCAGGTGGTAAACAGGTGCAACCTGTATAAAGAGGCCCAGAATGCATCAGCCCTTTTAAAAAAAGGCTGCACTCTAGGTCATGGCGAAGAGGGTGAGGATCCTGGCAGGTTTGAGGAGAGGGACGAGGAGCCAATTTTTGGATAGCGCATTAACCTATTTGAACAGACAGGAGGAGATTATTGACAAGTACAGGTTAAACTCTGCCATGATACTTGACTTGATAGCTGATTTACAACCCCTACTGCAGCAACACACACACAGAACTAATGCCATACCCACTCATGTGCAGGTATTATGCTCCCTGCACCTCTTAGTCTCAGGAAGCTATCAAGGGGTAATAGCAGCAGCTGGAGGTGTATCTCAAAGTGCGCTTTCCCGCTTCTTTAATGCATTCCTAAATGCCATGTTAACCAAAATCCATCTGAACATTAAATTCCCCAACACACCACAGGAATTACAAAAAACAACATTTTATTTCTAACAGGAAGGCCAATTTCCACATGTCATTGGCTGCACTGATGGGACACGTGTAGCAATCTGTCCACCATCTGCCACAGAGTATCTTAATCGGAATAGAAAGAGTACACATTCCCTGAACATACAGGGCATATGCAATGCCTCCAATGTAATTACGGATCTTGTGACCAAATATCCAGCTAGCACATATGATTCCTAGATTTGAAGGCACAGTGGAATACACAAAAGACTTCTTGCTGGGCAGTTTGGCGAAGGATACCTACTTGGTAATGTAACAGTGAACAATGTTGCATAATGCCTATGTGAAGTCACAGAAAACAATAACTCATTTTACTCTCCTGTCATTCTAGGAGACAGTGCATATGCAGTGCAGTCCTTCTTCCTAACACCCTATCTCAATCCTGCCACACCAAGTGAAAGGAGATGCAATGCAGCACACAGGAGGACACGTAGCACGATAGAGAGGACCTTCGGCCTGCTGAAGAGTAATTTCCGATGCCTGCATAAGAGTGGGGGCACACTGCAATACAGTCCGGAAAACACCTGCAAAATTGTGCCCACATGTGCTATGTTGCACAACATAGCAACAATGAGAGGCATACCAGTGGATCCCACAGAGCCAGACTCCAATGAGGATGATGATCCCTTGCCACCCCTTCACCCAGCAGACAGAAGCAGTGCAGCAGAGGGCAGACAAAGACGTGCTGAGATAATGCATGATTATTTCTGATGTAAATAATGACAACACCACATCTACTTTCATTTATTGCTGTAGGTAGCACATTTATTGCCTTGACTTCAGGTAATATATGTGTGAATAGGACATAGGACCACAGAATACACAATCAGGTCCCAGTTACAACATGACACTATTGACATCATAGTATCAGTGCATTGCTACATGATATGTAAGTCACCCGTACTTCTCCACATTACTTTTTACGTCCACGCACTCCACTTGAACGCTCAGTAGCTCAGTGGCACCTCCTGTTGCGGGTTCACAGACACTATTGTGTCTGGAACTGCACCGCCTAGGATCCATCACAGGGACTGTGACACTGCTGAGGCTAGAGAGTTCCTCACTATCCCCACCACCCAGAAACCAGAAGAACAGTCACCCAAGCCCTCGTAAGCAGCAAACTGGATTACGGCAATGCCCTCTACGCAGGAACCACGGCCAAACTCCATAAGCGGTTGCAACGCATCCAGAACACCTCCGCACGCCTCATCCTGGACATCTCCCACCACTGTCACATCACAGACCACCTGAAAGACCTGCACGGGCTCCCAGTCAACAAGAGAATCACCTTCAAACTCCTCACCCACGCTCACAAAGCACTGCAGAACACCAGACCAGAATACCTCAACAAATGACTCTCCTTCTACACCCCGACCCAGCATCTACGCTCTGCTGACCTCGCCCTCGCAACCGTCCCATGCGTCCGCAGAACTACAATTGGCGGTAGATCATTTTCACACCTCGCCGCAAAAACGTGAAACACTCTTCCCACCCACCTGCGCCAGACAAAAGACCTCCTTACCTTCAGGAAACTTCCCAAGACCTGGCTGTTCGAGCAGTAGCAGCACCTCCCTCCCTCCTTCTCCCCTTCCCCTCCTCAGTGCCTTGACACCCTCATGGGTGAGTAGTGCTCTTTACAAATCCCCTGATTGATTGATTGATTGATTGATTGCCATCTTCACTTGCATGCCCACAGCATGTCGTGACACCAAAGCAGTTGTGGTAGTGAGCCGATTGACCGATCCGCTGAACCCATCCAACCTGCCCATCAATTGTTGATGGCGCCTATGGTGGGTGACATGCTCCTGCTGCATCACAATGCAGAGTTCCCTAATGGCATTTGTCATCTCCCTTACATGTTCTGCTGCAGCTTGCTGTCCCTCATGCAGCTTGCACATGTTGTTATTGAGAGACTCAAACGGCTTGTGCATTGAGCTAATGTTGTCATAGATAGACCCCAACTACCTGTGCATTTATCCCATGTTGTGATCGATAGACCCTAACTGCCTGTGCATTGATCTCATGTGTTTACATTGCAGGCACTGCACTTTCAGCATGGATGCATCAAGGCCACCAAATAGTGATGGGCCCTCACCTTCCTCTATGCACTGTCTGCCTTCTTCTTGACGCCTCCTGAGGGGAGTGGACTGATGCTGGAAGAGGGACTGCTGTCTGTTGGTGCTTCTAACATCTGGAGGTGGTGTAGGTACTTCTTCCGGCAATTAATCGGAGTCCAGGGTAAACTCAGGGAGGGGTAGCACTCTTTCCCTGCGTCTATTTGGTGCTTGCCCAATGGACTCACTGGTGTTTGAATCATTTCCTCTGGCATAGTGTCTCTAATTGTCGGTTGTGTTATTTCCCCGTTTGGTTTTACACTATCTTGCTATTTATGTAGTAGATGCACTTTAGGGGTGAGGACTACCACTCTCATAAGGCATTGTTGGGTTGAATGTAATATGTGGCATGGACTACTTATCACTGTGCATAGTGCCATTGCAATTTACTAAGGGGTATTTGTACTTGCACATATGGTCTTTCAAATCATTACTGCCCTTACCTTTGCTGATGCCAGATGTGCCTGAGGTGTCAATGTCAGTGACACCACTAGCAGCTTCAGGCAGCAGTGTTGACTCTGCCATGTCTTCCATGGGAGTGGACGGTGTCTGGGTGGGTGGTCCTCCTCCAGTGCTCCTTTCCTCCAGCCTGCTTGCTACCCCCTCTTTGGCACGTGATCACAAGTCGTACCAGCGCTTGAGAATCTCCTCGATGGAACGCTGTGCAACACTCACTGCACGTAGTTTGATTTGGATGTCAGTCTACATTTTCTTCTTCTCACTTTCTGGGACCTGTAGTGATGTTTTCCAAATAATTGGTAGTGGTTCTTGACCACCTCTTCTGTGAGCACCTCCAAATCCTGCTTACTGAATTTCAGTTTACACTTTCTTTCTTCTTTGTCCTTCCCATTCCCATCAGTGGCCATAGTTTCTTCTGCTCCTGGCTGACTCTCCTGAGTGTCTCCCTAGTGCTATGCTGGGTCTCTCTGCCTGCTCCTATGGATCAGGCTTCTGGAAACAGCATGCACTGACTCACTTCCTGGTTGTGATGTCATCAAGCTGCTCCAGAATACAAAAATTGCGATTTGCGATTTCAAAATACAGATTCGCTATTTTAGCAAATAGCTATTTACTATTTGCTATTTTTTATTGCGAATTTAACGAAATCGCAAAAAATATTGCGATGGTGTTGTTACATCACATTTTGCGAATCCCAGTTAGCGATTCGGAAAAAAACGTTATTTGTTATCTGCTAATGCGAACCTTGATACATCTGGCCCCTAATTTGCAAATTCGTAAAATGAATTTGCAAATTAGGAAATGCAAACCCATTCGCACTTATGGCCTCAAGGCCGATAGGGATGAATGAGGTCCCATTCCCTATTAGCGATTGTGAATTTTAAGCAATTGCTATTAGGGATTCGCTCTTTCCTCTTTACCATTTTGCATTTCTCAAATAGCGATTTATCAAAATTCGCTATTCAGGAAATGCAAAACGGGTCTTTGATACATCTGGCCCTTACTTCTGTCTTTTTCCATTTCATTGTTGCTTGACTCCCACTAATTCACCTTGAATCACACCTTAATACCCAGGTAAGGCACGCATGCTGTGGTGTTCATCCTACGAGTGACAGACAAAAATGAAGCAAGGTGGCCACCCTGGCACTCAAGAAGCCTGATTCGGCAACCTGCCTGGAGAGACATACAGCATGTGAAGACGTTGTGCTGGCATAGGCAGCAGCATACATGCTAACTAGGGTTGGCTTGTGACATCCCGCACAAACCTATCAGGTTCACATAGCACACAGACCCATCAGGCCGGCCAAGCAATAGAGATCAAGCTTCACCTGGTGTCCCTAGCTAGCCCCACTTTGAAGGAAGGCAAAGAACCAGCTTATATGATATACTCAATGGAACATATGTTAAGAAAATAAATATAAACATTTTATCTCGCTAAATCAGTGGAGACAAATTGAGTTCACAGATATTTTATTATTTCTATGGGCAGCATCAAAATAGCAACAGAAAAAATTTATCAATACTACAAAATAAGCTAAAGTTGACAGGTGCAATCATTCGTGTGCTGAGAATGAAGACACAGTATCCTAAGATGCCTAATTGCAAGTGAATTACGACTATTTTAAGTCAACTACAAGCAGAGCCAGTGGAACACCTTAATTGAAATGCAGCTGCTTTCTTCGAGCAAATGTGAAGATGATGTACTTGACACAAAATCAAGAATTTGAAGCATAAAAGGATCACAACGTATTAAACTCACTTAACGCGATGTTGCATCAAACAGGGCAAAAGTTAACTTGTCACTTTTCTGCTGCACACTGCTATCAGTGCCACCGGGGCATCTTTAACCCTGATGAAGTCGAAGGCATAACGCCAATATGACGAAGCACGTGCTGCCCTGAGGCTTGAAGAATTTAAATAAAGAGATACAAGATTAGATAATTGTGTTGTGGACTAATATTTACGGTATGCTCAAAAGTTTCTGAAAAATAGAGCTATTGTTAGCTGTTGAATGTTCTGCGGTGGCCACCTTCCTTGTAGATCACCTGCGGTTGGGTGAGATACACTCAGATGGACTTTTAGGGCCAGATTTAAGAAGCCCGTAGCACCACCTTGCACCACACTAGTGTAGATTTTTTATGCTAATGTGGTGTTAGGTTGGCAAAAACGCAGCGCTATATTTACAAAGTGGCGAAATGCATGCATTGCGCCACTTTGTAAACCCTTGCACCACATTATGCCTGGGCCAGGCATAAGGTCTGCAAGGGGGCGTTATGGTGTAAGGAGGGCCAGAAATTGTTCAGTGGAATATATGGGATTCCACTGCCCCATTGCTAGCACCATTTTTAGGCCCCTAACGTGTGGCACGGTGGCATTAGCCGGGCTCAATGGAGCACAAGAAAATTGGTGCATCCTGACATGATGCGCCACTTTTCATAAATTTGCTCCTTAATGTGATAGCTGGTGTGTGCCTCCTCAATACCCAGCCACCTATTGCAAGAGCAGGATTACATCCTGAATGACCAACAGTCTCGGGTTGGTCCTTTCATTGTTTTGAATAACATGAGACAATCTCTTTCTGGAGTTTGAAGTGGCAGAGCTGTCAATTAATGGGCATGAGGTGTCAGGGATTACCTTTGAAAAAAATATTCTTTCTTGACAGTCATGGCAAATTGGCAAATATTAGAATCCTCTGACTCATCATCCCAAAAAATGCAATGTGGAACCTCAGATGAGTCCACACATTCTCCACTATTATTCATTTCCAATACATGTGTTCCTTAAATCAAGTATTAAAACCTCAGCAGGTAAAATTACACATGAGTTGGCTGGCTTAAGACCAACAAATTGAAACATTAGAGTATTTGGCAGAGCCAAGAATCTATATATATTTTGTAGGAAAGAACAGATGAGAGCCACTCTTCCTTCAATTCACCTCCTAACTAGAGCGCCACTCTAGTTTTCTTTGGATCTCAATTTTATTGCACAAATTAATGCAGTGGTTAATGAACCAAACTTCCTACTCTTTCTCCTCTGTAAAACCCTTCAACTCCTCCAAACTGACCAACCTACTGAATTAACATGTACTTTAGTCATGGCATGTTTGGACTACTGCAACACAGTTTACAATTGCCTCCCAACAAAAATGATCACAAGGCTGATAACCATAGAAAACCAAGCAGCTAGAATGTGTCTGCATTTGTGAAAATGGGATCACAATAAGCCAGCAATAAAAGCTGTCCATTGCCTCAAGTCTTTTTGACTATGCACAAACCATATTGAGGCAGCTGTTTTGGTTACCTTAAACTACTAGCACGCCATGACAATCCATAGGTATCTGAGTGCCAGCACCATCAGAAATCAGACCAGAAGAAGTTAATATAATTAAGTAGACTACCGCCTTTCTAACAACAGTGGGAATGCTTTTCCATCAATGCGCTCCAACAACCTTAAAATCTTCACTTTAAGGTACTCTTGTTACAAAGGGCAGAATACATGACTATTCCCGGTTTCCTCTGTATCACACTTTTATCAAGAATGATTTTTAAAATTAACAATGTTGGGGATTTTATCCTTTCAGCTATTAGAGGCCTACAAAGGGCTAGTATGTTTCTAACAATGACTATCCATCACTACTTTGGCAACATAATTCTATATGTTTTGCATGCAGCCAAGACTCATTTTAGTAGTATGAATAAAGAGTGTGCCATTGCAATCAAGTCTTGAACCTACTATGGCACGTGCTATTGTGGCTTGTCCTTCTAGAGACACAAATACCTTAACTGAGCAGGCATTTGCATACTGTAAGGTCTGAAACTTGCACTCCTCAGCAACACACCTGATAAAATGATGTCCACTTTGAAGAATCAAGTTTGCCACAAGAGCCTTTGACATCCAAGCACAAAAATTACAAAACAGCCTTTTCCCCATTCCTGAAGCTGAGTATGTACATGTTGAATTAACAAATGTTTGTAAAGCTCAACTGATAACTTTCAAGGCATCCTAGCACTGTGAACTTGAATGAGAAAATGAAGTGCAAAGAGAGGAGGTAATTAAGTGTGGTAAGCTTGTATAGCGTTACCAGTGTTACGTAGGGTGAGAATGTTGGAGAGGAACGGTTGAATCCTGGAGGTGGCCATTAATGTGAGGTTTGCACTGGACTGTTATGGATGCGGGCAGTTGTTAAGCTGTCTCCTGACATTTAATACATACTCACTTGTAATGGCAGTCTCATTTCCTTTCTTCAAGACCGCTACAGTAAGGAAAACAGAAACTCCAGTTTTCTCAACACAATGATGGGGTTCATTTGGGGAAGAGCAGTGTTTTGTCTCATAATAAAAGAAAGATAGCCACTTAAGCAGGTATGGATCAAGTGAAGAATTACAAGATGATTGGCAGAGGGTGAACAGAAAGGTTGTGAAGAGATGTAAAGACAGACTTTTGGCCATATTTATAGGACCCAAGCGCCACAGCAGCATTACTTTTTGTAACGCTCCTGTGGAGCGAAGCACTGCGCCGTAGCCACAGCAACACCCATTGCATTTTGATGCTGCCTCAGATTTATGAAATTTCGTAAACCTGAGGCAGCGCCAAAATCTAATACCACCCCAGGAGTGGCGATAGCAGACAACAACAAGCAGGAGTACTTTTATTCCTCCTCGCTTTTTGCTTTTTCTATGCATGCTGCATTCTGCACCATGCATAGAAAGAGCAAAATGACAGAAATGATTGTTTATTTGCGGGAAGGTGTCCCTTCCTGCACATAAACAATCATTTGAACATGACGCTTTAGCACTTCTGTGAGTGCTGCATTATGCAGCACACACAGAAGTGCCAAAGCACCATTAGTGATTGTTTATGTGCAGAAAGGGACACCTTCCCACACATGAACAATCACATCCCTCAAAACAGACATCCTTGCACGATGGTGCAAGGATGCCTGCGTTGGCAGCTCAATTTAGTGCCAGCGCAGGAAGAATCGCAGGGGTGCGCCATGTTTAGTTAAATACGGCACATCCCTACGTTTATAAAGTGACGCAGAGCGCCACTGCCAATTTTGGCGCACCGCTGCGATGCGCCACTTTTCCATAAAGTAAATCTGCCCCTTTATTTTTAATATAGGATTGTCTTATTTTATAATGGCCTGGAAGCAGATGCAAAGAGCCTTTAACAAAATCTATTTGACTATGGACAGCCAGTGCAACAAAGTGAGAGGTGCTGAAATAGAAGTGGGAGTGATGAGGTTTAAGACAAGGCGTGTGGCAACATTCTGTATAAATTGAAGACAACTGTCTCTCTTGCTCTCTCTCTCTCTAGATGGCACAGTACTGAGTGTATGATGACAGGATAGTTGGGTAGATGTAGTTGGGGAAAGGCAGAGGAAATGAAGTGCAGTTCACAGAGTAGAAAAAAGCAGAGCAATAAATTAGAAAGGCATACTGGGCATGCTGGGTTTAGCAGTGAAATGCCTTTGATGAGCATGAGCTGGTCTGGAATCCAGCTAACCATCACCAGGACGCTGTTGACAGCACAATGGTCTAATTCTAAGTGCTAAATGAGAACAATAATTTGCAATGCAATGGGTCTCGGGTTTACTTAAGTTAGAGCTGTTAACGTTGTAAATTCTTAACTGGACTTTTCTTGCCACATAAGTTGAAAATGAAAAGTAAAACAGTTGACATAAGAGAACCAATTCAAAGTGCCACAGCTGCCATGAGGGTGAGAGCGAAGGAGAGACACAAAAGGAAAAAGAAGTTCACTCATAGTCAAACTTATCAGCAATCGTGCAATTATCCATGTAGCAGGGTTGATGACCAAGGCAGTAACAAAATCGCCCCAAGGAGGGACAACCGTAAAGCATCCAAAAATGATAAAGAATTTTTGAAAGGCAAGCCCATGTACGAGTGAGAGTGATGGCCAGGCGGTGGGCATGGTTAAAAGCCCACAGATAGATTACAACACATCGGAGCACTTGGGCGCTCGACCTAAAAAAGCACACATGATATATGACTAACAGGGGTAGCTGATCTACTGAGGAACCGAGGTGATCAAGGGAAAACAACAAAGATGTTGCGTTTGGGGGGCGAGCTACAGATGCAAACTGATATGGATGTGAAAAAAAACAGTGAAATTAAAGACTCCTTCCCGGACAATGTCCATTAACCCCCAGAGATCTTAAAAAGGACTCAACCACTGATGATCAGGAAATTATCCCCAACCTGGGATGAGAGTGATAAAAGGGCCTAAAGTTAGTGTCTAGTCTAATCTAGTGTTCTGAATCCCAGCAGTTTCCATTCTCTTTTCTTCTACCTTCTCCAGCCCCCAAATACTATTTGTTTTTGTTCCTGCCAAACATCTGAGTCTTGGCCCATCATTCCCACAGCACAGTATCCAAACACCCATCAAACCTGCTGTTTGAAAGCAAAATTCAACCAGTGTTCCCTCAGTAGACAGTAAAGCCAGACATAAAAAGGAACTCAAGAACCATGATAGAGAGTGCAAGCAAAGAATGAAGAGTCATGCTGACAATCAAGGAGGTGCTAAGGAAACAGAAAACATATGACTATATGACTCGATATTAGTGCATACATTAGCAAGAGGAAATAAATTCTGTCACCCCTTTTAGGAAAAATCCTTTCAAGGTTAAGGCTATGAAGAGGAGCAGCATCACAGCTTCATGACCTTGGCATATCATACCGAAAAATATATCCACATTTCAAAAATATGAACGGCCTATGCCAGACGTTTTTAAAGTAGCTAAAACCAACGTTAAATGGTGTTAATAGCACCTGCAATTTGGATGGCAGCAAGGCCCATCTGATGCTGCAGGCAATGTATTCAGTACATTATAAGCGACTGTAATCAAGGAGGGGGGCACCAGGCACTAGGGGCTTGATTCACAAAGCTAAGCTTAAACTTTCAATTAAGCTTACGATGGTTTGTTATTCACATAGGGATTTACCAGTAGTATCTTTGCGAATGTGTGGTCTATATTTTATGTGTAGAGACTCCGCACACGTATTCTGCTGGTAATTCTCTTTGTGATTAGCAAACAATCGAAAACGTATTCAACAGTGTCAGTTTAACTTTGTGAATCGGGCCCTTAGGAAGCAACAGAAGCAGAATCCAGAGGCTGGATCTGCCAAGGACAAGGAAAAGTACAGGCAAAGTGCAGTCCAGGCAAGGCCAGCATGGGGGGACCCCCTCCATAGAAAAAATTACCCAGGAAATGGAGCATAAACTAATAATGAGGGTTCTGTAGTAAGAAAGATTATTTAACCAAGTCGACCACTGTCCACAATTTCTTCACTTTATTCATCTAAGCTCCCATCTGGACAAGTTCATCCACTTGTTTTTTGCCCCAAGGCAACCAGATTCCACACTCATTTGGTTTACTGTGTCTGCAACTGAAAATAGGGCAGAAGGACAACATGCACTTCAGCCAGCATATATATATCTACATGCTTTCGTTCAGCTCGTTGCTTCTGTTTCACTGCATTTTTCACAAAGAAAGTTTCGAACCAAGCAAGCGATTTACAAACGCACTTCCAAAATGCAAAATCCTGACCAGCAAAGTCATTTTTTAAGTATAACTCTTTTAGTGAGATTAGTAAAGTTCATTTTTTAAAGCATGCTGTCTAAGCTCTACTGAAAATATGCGACACCTGACCTTTATCTGCTTGCAGGTTAGCGAGGTCTCCATGCTTGCAAAATGTCAGCTATTAAGTTAAAACATGCTTACAAAACGTGAACTAAAATGAGAACGCATCCTGCTCAGTAAAGACCTTAGTGTTTACTCAACCTGAGCCTTTCCGTGTCATCGCTTCCTATTTCACATCGTCTGCTGTGGCAATAAAAAGATCAAACAAGCAATGCAGCTCAGTCAAAGTACAAAAACAGCACTCGATGGTTGCTAGCAATCTGCTTTCAGTTTAGAGTCGTGGCCGTGATTCATACTTGAATAATCTGTAAATACGAGTTCAACCTTCCTTACAGCAGAGAGGGCACATGGTAAATAGCTGGTGATTTATTTGCTGTCTGATGTTCCATTTATGCATTCCTCTGCTATGCAGTGGGTGGCTAGGCTTAAAAGTCTTGCTTTGTGTACTGTGCACTATTTTATATCGGCTTCCAACTCGGCCCACTCAGGAGAATCATTACCAGCGTCCAAAGTGTGCAGAGCGCTTTGACGGAAAACGGGTTGAGTTAAAACTGATGACGGCTTTGCAGCATATATCACTGGGGCTTTCCAGTTGCATTGGATCCACTCCTGTTAAAAACAACAACAAACGCTGTTTAAGAAAGAACTCATTTATTTCTTAAACTCAGTTATAATAAAATAAAAAATATAATAATCATACATAGGAACTGCATTGTTTAAATACCTGTACAAAACAGTTTGGCGACGAGGTAAAATTATTGAAAAATATGTTCTTTCCTAAAAGAAAAGGCTTTATTAATGAACAACCTTTTAGGCTGAAGGCGGCCCTTGGTGGTATTTTTCTGGAGACATTCGGCTCGCAGAATACTATGACATAAATATAAAAACACCTCGAATCACAGTCACGTGAAAGCCCGGAAGAATGTCCTGGGCCTATACCAATGTCAGTCCATTTAACACCCAGATACAAATAAGTAACTTTTGCGCTGTCACTCCTCCATTACCCGCCCACAGTTGTACATTCAGAAAGCAATTGTTAAATTGACAGTGACTAATAGCACAGTGTTTCAGATTTCATTAGCACTCCCTGCAGCTGAAAACAAGCCTCTGTTGACTCTCCTTAACAGTCATATCCCTGGCGACTACTCAAAACAGAAACCTGCAAAAAGACCACTGTCGCCAAAATAGTGCAAACTGCAAAGAATGCGAGAGCTTGAAAGAGGCTGCTCAGCAAGGTGATTTGCTGACAGAAGCTGCTCACACCTATGCTTACTACAACAACAGATACCTCGGGAACGTGTGAAGTCTCACCCTGGAATTCCGCGAAAGATTCCTGGGTGATGATAAGCCACTTCTCTGTTTCCTGGGAGGGGAATAGTTTTGTCTCTTAGTCAAAATGGATTATTAAGAACATTGATATTGTAGAGCGTTGACATGTTCAGGCTTACTCCTGAACTTTAGAAATAAGCCGGAAGTGCTAGAAGGACAAGTCACTAAAGCCATTAATTTTCAAATTTACAATATGCTTTCAGCTGGGCACTGACCAACTGTGATGAGATCATTTGGAGTGAATACAGTTCCCGGTGCCTCAGGGGCGTAAATTGGTCAGTAAGGTTGGAGGGGGGAGAGGAGTGAGCTTCAGATGTCTGGCACATAATGTTAAAACACATTATAGGCAGTGGCGGCCGGCAGTTTTATGAGGGAGGAGGGCGGGCGGGAAGCACACTCACACTCACACTTCCACACACACACCCGCACGCAAGCATGCACATCCATTAACAACACTCATCAACATTCAAACATACATGCACGCACCAAACATTCATTAAAAAAGATCACACACACACACACTTACCTTCAGCCTCGGAGGTCCCAGGAGGGTTGGGACTGCTGCCTTCCCGCACTGGCTGACCAGTGCGGGAAGGCAGCAGTCCCAGCCGCGTCACAGAGTGGAATGGGGTCAGTGGGACTGCGGACCCCACCCCACTCTGTGACAAGTTGTCACTGATTGACACTCGCCCTGGATGATTCAGGGCTTAAACCTGAAGCACCCAGGTCGAAGTCAATGGGTGATGCTTTCTTCATCACCTGGGGGAGGGCCTCGAGGCACCTTTGCTGAGCTGAGGAGGTCACGCCTATAGGAGCTGTGACCTCTTCAGCCCAGCAAAGTTCAGCTCAGACAGCCAGGAGTCTGAGCAAATCGCACGTCTGCTCCTTCCTGCCTGACCTGAACATGAAGAGTGACCTTTGCTCAGCCTGACAGACACTTTTCATGAAGGGCAAAAGGTGGGAGGGCGTGGCCCCTGCCCCCTAAAGGACGGGCCGTGCCTGATTTTAGGACAAGCAGGGGGCACAAGAGTGGCTTGAGGGTCAGCAGAAAGGTTAGATAAATGCAGATCGGGGGGTAATAAGCGAGAGAAAGCACATCATATTGTGAATTAACAAACATTTTTCAAGTCTTCCTAAACAGAGAGAGGGAGCGAGCATGTATGAGTTTTTGTCTGTCTGTAAACATTCCTGGTGAAATCTGACAGACACCATATCATACCCGACTGAAAACACTTGTACCCAACTATTTATGCCAAAATACATTTGTAGGGGGGTGTAGCACCCTAAATACCCCCCTGAAGCTATGCCCCTGCCATACCTATGCCATACAGACAGCTGATCCTGTGACTCAGCTAGTCTCTATCTGAACTTCAGACCAGTCTATCTGCCAGCCAGGACTGGGTGAGTAGTAACTTTGTGAAGCTAAATGCCAGCAAAACGGAGATTCTGCGCCAGGCCAGTTTGGGAATTCCTGCACTAGGGCCAGTTTAGTTAGGAACTGCAACACCTCTGGTCAAAGGTAACGGATCAGTTTAAATATGCTGTGATGTTCCACTTCTTTTTTCAAATGAGAGTGTTAAGAAACATTATTATTCTGCCTTTTGTTCCTCAGCATCTCTGAGCCCATGGAGTGGGAGCTGCTGTCCTCTTAAGAATTAACAATGGCAATGCATGATACCTAGATATCTCTGCCAGTTTGACCCAGAAGCTGCAGGGTGCCCAAAATGTGGAACTCAGATTGGTGCATAAACTGAGGAAATTTGACCACATTTCCAGTCGCTATAAATTGTATTGGATTTCAGCAGTTGCTTTCAATTCAAGACACGTTTAAAGGGGTCCTATATGAGACAGGGCCAATGTTTGCCCCTTCCATAATCTCTTTCTATACCTATGGGCATTCCCCCTACTCAGAGGTGTTATCTCCTCTTACTGTTCCACATTTAAGTGTGCATATTTCAGGCATGCAAAGGAATAAAGGTACGAAGGGTTTCCAGCATCCCTCTTGTTTTTTATTACAACATAATAGATTTATGATAATAAACATATATAATATATCTTGCCTCAAAATGTAACTTTGAATGACTGTAGAAAAGTGGCAGCACAAACAAGGGCTAAAACCCAGATCTTTGTGACTGGGGGTGAATGTTTGCATTTTTCAGCATTCCGTCCATCATTTTTTCTTTTTTCTTTTGTTGCCCTAAGTGGGAAGGGTGTGCCTAGACGTGGGTCCATGCTCACTGTGCCACTGGATTCAAGCTAGCCTGGCTGATGAGGGCTGATACCTCGAAACCACCAAAACCGGTCCCAGGATGTTTGTTTGCGGTCCAGGGAGGACCTGGCTTGGCAGTTTGGGTTGGATTATTCTTGTGGGGATCAGGGTCAAGAGTGATTTGCTTATGTCTGGGTCCATACTGGGGTGATGTGGTGGCCAAAAAAATGATGACTTAAACCCAAACCTTTGAGACCGGGGTGAAGGTTTGCATTGTTCAGCATTACGTCCATCAGTTGTGCTTTTTGAATAAACATATATAACCTACCTTACCCCAAAATGCAACTTTGAATGACTGTAGCAAAGTGGCAGTATTATATGCTACGACTTGGGAGGCTTACAATGTAATACTAGCATGTTACCCCGAAATGGACCTCGGGTTCACACAATAAACTTCAGCTCATTCCTGGTAGAGTGGCAAAAAGCAATCAGGCTACTTAGAAGAACATGTGTAAAGTTGACATGGTTTGCACGTCTCTTACCGCTGTAGTTTGTAAGTCTTGGAGCACCACCTAGTTTCTTGCTTGTTCTAGATTGGACAAAATAAGGGCGACACCTTCTTTATAGCCACTGAGCTGTTGACTTTATAATGCCAAAGCAGGCTGTACCCCCCAGAAGAAGTCCCAGAGTTAAAACCCAAGATATGGGAAAAAACCTCAGACCACAGGAACTCCTGAAATGAGGCAAAAAGAGAAATAGTAAGAACTCGGAATCAGGAACAACAAAAAACTGCTGGAAAAACACAGGACAGAGATCCAGAAAAACAAGGAGCAGGAGCGAAGATCACCACCAAGACGAAAGAGTTTGCAATGCAAAGAAAGGAAGACCTTCTGTGCTTTTATACTACCAAACAGGAAGTGACATGCAGGAAGAACTAATGATATCATCTTGGATTGGGAAAGCCACACAGAGATGAATAGTGAAAATGCCACATCAGAAAAGGAAGTGAGCAATGCATGCAGGGAAGGAACCACAGACACCTGGGATAAAGACAATATGGCCACAAGAAGAAAAAGGAAAAAAGGAAAGAAAAAAGAAGATAGAAAAAGATTTTAGGACAACAGGTAAGAGAAGGAATTTACAGGAGCCGCCAGCGGACGCGGCGCGGCTCAGAGCCCAAGAGAGGACCAATGTGCCACACGACGGCCGAGAAAACAGGTCACGGTCCAAAGAACAGTCGCAGCAGAACCGGCTGCCTGAAATGTGGCCTGCAGATCCAACCGCAGCCTGCGAGTGGGACGCCGCGGGAAACCCCGGTGTCACAAACGTATTTCACAACATCCACATGGACAATAAGTAAATGACATGACTCGAATAGAAATCCAACACCAATTTAGAAAAATAAAGCATATTTTTATCTTAAATTAGAGAACAAAATAAACTTTCTATTGTACATAAACCAGAGTTGTGAATTTTGAAAGTGTTGAAAAATAAAGTACTTTTAATGCTTGACTGTTGAAGTCAATGGGGAAAAATACACTGTGCAATCTGTCACTTGTGGGGTGAGCTCTGGGTAACCCACTTGGAGATAAGGTCTTGCGGGTCCCTGGACCAAGCCTCAACAGTCAGTTTCTAGTTACCGTTCCCAAGGAGTCTGTGTGCAGAGGTGCTCTGGCTGTCCTTGGTGCTGATGGGATCCGCGGATAGTGTCAAAATTGCAGCACTTGACAAAAGCACACTTCGGGGTGGACTCACACTCTACCCTCAGAGAGTAGAGGCTTTTGAGGTTCTAGGACTTGGATTCTACATCTGGAACTTTGCCACCATGTCTGATAGCTCAGGGTGCAGAGGTGGTCTTACAGCTGTCAATCACGGAACTGGGTGTGCCAAAGATGCTTTGTTGCTCCTCTCCAAGTGGCCTTTTCAGGATGCAGTATCTCAGCAATGGGGTCATTGCTGGTGTCAGTCACTGTACTGGGAGCTGCTCTGGAGTTGGTGATGTTGGAGAAGCTGACACTTAGCGGGCTGGTGACAGACAAGCGGCAAAAGTAGTGCACAATTTACTTTGTTGGCTCGAGGCCGTCCAGAAGTGGTCAATGGCTTGAAACTTGGTGAGAGCCTCATTACCATTCCCACGGTGCAGGTCACTGACTTTTTGGGGTTCACTCAAGAGGGGCCTGACGGAGTGCATTTCTTGTGATGCAGCATGACGGTTCTTCTGCAGGTTGCAGGTGACTGGTTCCCCCAGTCAGGGGAATCTGCTTTAGTTTCTGGCATCTACTGGAGTCCCTCTCGCTGACAGCGAGTTTTCACCACAGGCACACGTCGATCACATAGCTTCAGTATATGGTCCCCTCAGGGTACTTAAGTGTCCTCTCTTCCAAGTCCTGTTGTCGGCATCTTCTTTGTGGCTCTTCTCAGATTCGAAGTCAGAACTGATGTTCTGGTGCCAGGGATCCCCTTCAGTCCTGGTTTAGGGGGCGTTAAGGGTGTGAGGCACCGTGGCCAACGGGCTACTGGTCCCTGCGGGTAGTCCACCCCTATAGTGACGATTTCCTGTGGGAGTATGTCACTTTTATATCCACAACCCACTATTTCTAAGGTTTGCCAACATGGCAGAACCTTCCCTCAGCTTTACGGCCCTCCTAGCCCACCCAAAACGTCTTACTAGCCTTTTGGAGATGTACAACTCCTGAATAACAAATTTTCCCACCTGTCAGCCTGGTCAGGGAAGGAAGGGCTTTGTCCTCAAGTGGAGGCAAGAGATTACACATCAAGGGCTGTGAAAGCCTTTGAGGGTCATCACCTTGATTACTGTAAACATTAGCCATCCTGGGAGGGAGTAGGTGTGACCTCCTTCCTGCCCAGGTCCTTTGTCTCCATCCTGGGGAAAGTCTTAGCACGACCAGCAGGAGGGCAGACTCTTGTCTTGGCAGCAAATGGCTCAGGAGAGCCCAACAAGACAAGACAAGCTAGTATCTTGGTGGGCATCCTCTAAGGACGCCACCAGGGTACATACTAGCTAACACTGGGCATGAGAATCATGCTCAGGGTTAAACAGCATGGTGTTTGATACCAAATACAGTGGGAATCGGCTGGGCCATCATGGAGCTGGACATCTGGGTATTGCCCAGATGCCAGTAATGTTATCCTATGGACCGCCGGTCCCTTATGATAGCATTACGTTTTAAATGCTACCACAGGATCAAATATGCTTGTGTATATATGTCCACACTCATCACATGGTGCAGGTTGTACGACGGAACACCGACTTTCAAAACAACTAGTGCCTTAACAACGAGGTCGGAACACGACCTCGTTCTTACTACTAATGATTTAACCACGAATGCCTTAACAACGATATTTCGTTGTAAAGGCATTCCTGATAAAAGCATTACTAATAGGCACCATTCACCCTACATCCCTCACCCCACTACCCCAACCCCACCCCAAAACCTAAAACACCCTGACCCCCACCCCCTCCCCAAAACCAAAAATGCCCCACCCCCCCAACCCCACCCCAAAACCTAAAACCCCCTGACCCCCCACCTCCTCACCAAAACCAAAAACACCCCACCCCCCCAACCTCACCCCAAAACCTAAAACCCCCTGACCCCCCACCCCCTCCCCAAAACCATAAACGCCCCACCCCCCAACCCCCCCAACCCCGCCCCAAAACCTAAAACCCCCTAACACCCCATCCCCCCCAAAACCAAAAATGCCCCACCCCCCCAACCCCGCCCCAAAACCTAAAACCCCCTGACCCCCCACCCCCTACACAAAACCAAAAACGCGCACCCCCAACCCCGCCCCAAAACCTAAAACCCCCTGACCCCCCACCCCTCCCCAAAACCAAAAACGCCCCGCCCCCCCAACCCCGCCCCAAAACCTAAAACTCCCTGACCCCCCCACCCCCTCCCCAAAACCAAAAACGCCCCACCCCCCCAACCCCACCCCAAAACCTAAAACCCCCTGACCCCCACCCCCTCCCCAAAACCTAAAACCCCCCACTTACCTTAGTCGACCCCTTGTCACCTGCGTCGTCCTCCTTCGCCAACTCCCTTCTTTGTACCTTAACCACGCATGTTCGTTGTCGTGGTTAAAAAAAGCATTGTTGCACTTTCGTTAACCACGACTTTCGTACAAAAAACGTTGTGATAAAGGATGTTTCCCCATGGTGCACCCTACCTCCTGGGCTATAGGAGACCTGCCTTAGGTGTGACTGACCTGTGCATTGGGCAGTGAAGGCACTCTGCCTGCACTTGGTGTGGGGAGAGTCAAACTTGAGCAGACAAGCTGCTTTTGCAGGCTGAGACGGCAGCTCTGTAGGCTTTGCTTTCACTTCAGTCACACAGGATGGCACAATCAGTGCTGCAGCCCTAGTGACCCCTTTAACATCCTTTCCCTGAATACCACTGGTACCATTTACTAGGGCCTTACAGGGGTAGTAAAGCTCTTGGGGTTTGCAAAATCTCAGTACAGTTTAAGTCAAAGAGCACTGGAAATGACCGGAGTCTGGCTAGCAGGCCTCAGTACACTTTAAGGTCAAAAGCAACAGCATCCAGCAACAAAAATGTTCTAGCACCACTGCCTAAAAGGGCCACAGAAGCCCTTAAAGCACTGGGCACTAGCTGCTAGCTTTGTCCGATTACCTCAGCTGCAGGAGTTAGACTCCAAGCAGAAGAATGTACAGAAGCACCTGCAGGAGCACTGCAAAGGACCCATTGTGTACACACTAAATAGCTATTCACCTTTGTAAATGAGGAGTGTACCATCCAGGCATGGCTGCCTGACACCAGCAGAGGCCAAAGAAGAAGTTATGCCCATGCTGCTTGGTGGCTATTGAAGACTAGACAGCCACAGTAATCACTGCATTCAGCCTGATGGATGGAGGGCAAACAATGGCAGTTAGTAAAAGAACATGGACTTACCTAGGACAGAGTGCTGGAACTGCAAAATGAATATTTGAATGTTGTTTGTTTCATTTTATGCTAACCAAATGCAGAGGTAACTTTACACATTTTTTGTTAAAACCAGGAGTAGGAATAGTTATCTTTCTGAGACCGATGGAAACTGACCAGAATCTCAGAAAACAAGATGTTGCCATCTAGAGCAAGATATTGAAACAGGTGAAGCTTGAGTAACTATACGAGGGGGTAGTAAGGGGGAAGATGGGCGCACTCCTAGGAAGGTAAACACAACAAGTCAAGTTAATTATACAGTAAGAAGTGGTGCAAGGGAACAGAATGCCCTACCACACATGGGCAGGAATCAAGTGTAAAACCTTTACACAAATAATGATAAGCAAAATAAGACCACCGCACACAATCAATACTAGTATGACACAAGTCTTTCACAGTAAGTAATGTCTAGTTTCCATTGGATAGATGAGATCGGCACGACCACAGCACTCGGGGCTACAGACACTTGTCTGCATTACGAATTTGCAGTTGGACTTATCAAGGTCCACCATATGGATTACCCTGCATCTACCTTGGACGTTTTCGCCAGCTAGAATTTTTGATTTCGGATAGCCTATTTTCAGACGCAAAGACCTACATTTCTTTTACGATTGACTTATTGACACGTGTTGGCTGTGTCTGCAGTGAAGTACTTTGTTTACTGAAATGCAACGCTATCTACAATAAAGACATCATATTCCAAGAAATGATGTGAACACCGATGTACATGTTTGTCTCATCTATCCAATGGAAACTAGACATTACTTACTACGAAAGACTTGTGTCATACTAGTATCGATTGTGTGCGATGGTCTAATTTTGCTTATCAAGCTTGAGTAACTGTTAAACAAATTACTGTAGTACAGGTGGCCAAACCAAGAAATCAACATGGAGAGCTGAGTAAAGAGTCTGTCTTGGTCCTAAGAGCCCCTCTTGGCTCTAAGAGCTCAGGAACGATCTGGGCATTGGAACATTTTGCATGGAAATCATGCAACAAATATCATGGAAAAATAGATAAAGTGACTTCAAATTTCAGTATTTCCTCAAGTGTTTTTCGTTAGTAGATCAGATTATATCACTGCATCCAGAGGTATTTATTAAATGTTATCATTTTCAAATATTCATCCCAACATTGACAAAAACACCATTAGTGAACTTAAAGGAAAAACAGCTGTCATGTTCACCCTATATGTGGGCTACATTCTTCTTTGACCTTGTTTTACACAAATCAGCATCATAGTGTATTAAGTCAAACAGAAGAGAGATTTTTGTACAGTACACACCCGCACATATTTCAAGGGTTTCTCATATGCAATAATAAAATACAAAAAAGGAGGCACAATAAAATCACCAGACTTTTGTCATGTGGTCAAACCTAGATTGGTCCCATGTTTTCTAGTCTCACATTGTGTAATTCAGCCACTACATTGGTATCCCTTTCCCACTCCTGTTTGATGTCAAATTGTAATGCTTTATCTTTCATTTTTGGTTCATGAGGTTAGAGCATGGGTAGCAAGCAGCAGACACAGGAAAGCTAAGCTCATTTTGGGCTCAAATGCATCAGGCTTGAGCAATCAATGGCACGCCCCCTTCTATACTTTAGCTGCATATTCTGTGCCTGAAATACACTTAAAAGCTGCTACCAGTGTGATACATGTTATGTATGTGTTAATATCTTAGATTGCGCTGTTGGTGACCATCTTGTATTTGTTCTGCATGTGAGGGGAGCTTACAGTGCTGCCAAATCTTGTAGATTGTGTGTTTGTGAGGCTGTCCATGCTTTGTGCTTAAGAAGAAGCTTGCATAGCTTCTGACCAGACTGGTATGTATTCTATGGGTGTGAAGGAAGCATGTACTCCTTCCTGGTGCTGTACCTATTTTGTGTGTGGAAATCTTGTTATACATGTGAGCCAAGCTTGCACTCGTTTACCAGTGCTGATCCTTACAAATGTACCAAATCCGAAATGCTGCTTCTTCATTGCATCCAAGGGAGAGGCGCATTACGTGATGCTATCTGTTGCCATACAGTTTTCATGTCTTTGAAGGAAGCTTGCATTGGCTTTGCAATACCACATTTGTTCCATGTTTTTGAAGGAAGCTTGCAATGGCTGTCTCTGCAGTACCACAGTTGTTCCATATCTTTGAAGCAGTTTGCACTGGTCCTGAGAACCATTCATGTTTCATGTCTTTGAAGGAAGCTTCCAATGGCCCTGTGGAGTTGCACTCGTTCCAAGTCTTTGAATAAGGCTTGTGCTGACTTTGCTGTCCCACATTTGTTCCACTTCCCTGCAGTAGCATACGTATCTCATGGCTTTGAAGGAGGCTTGCACTGGTTGGCACTTCAGTATCACACTTGTTCCATGTCTTTAAAGGAAACTTGTACTGGTCCTGCAGTACCACCCTTATTAAATGTCTTTAACGGAGGATTGTGGTGCTCTTGACTAGTACTTTAAGGCCCATATTTACACTCCCTTTGCACCAGATATGCGTAATTTTTTTTTACGCTAAAGTAGCGCAATCTTAACACTATATTTATACTCTGACGCTAGACCTGTCTAAAGTAAAAAAATCCCAGTGTGCGCCATTTTCTGGATGCGTGAGTCCGCCTTGCGTCAATAAGATGCAAGGTGGGCATTCCCGTCCAAAAAATGACTTAAACACCTGTGCGCCATATTTATCCAACCGCGCAAAAAAGACGCACGTCTGGTAGGCGGCGCTAGAAAATGGCGCGAATCCCAATATGTGCCAAAATGTAACGCCTGGGTCAGGGCAGTCGTTAAATTGGGACTAACACACCACTACTTAAGAAAAACTCACAGAAGCAACATCAGAGCTCAAAAAGGAAGACATGGAGGTGCTATTCATCCAGCATGCACGAAGACGCAGAGCACAGGAGCAACAGCAGCAGCTACCACCACACCAACAGGGACCCCAAAGGCTATGCAGAAGGCAGGAGAGGATATTCAGGACCAGGTCAACCCTTCATGGCCTCAGGGACCATGACATCATCCAGAGGTACAGACTAAACTGGCAAGCCGTAGAGCAGCTACTGAGCCACATTGAGCCACAGTTGGCTCCCAGCTTGTAGACACCCCACATCATTCCACCGGAGACCAAGCTGCTAGCTGTCCTGCACATGTTGGCAAGTGGCTCTTTTCGAAGCACTGGTGCCCTGGTTGCTGGGGTCTCACAGCCCTCATTTTCTGCCTTCCTTCTACTTGATGCCATCATCTCCCTCACACCCTGCCCCATCACCTTCCTCAACACACAGCAGAAGCAGCAGGAGACCAAACAGGGGTTTTATCAAATTCATGGCTTCCCTCAGGTGCTTGGTGCCATTAACTGCACACATGTACGGATTGTGCCACCTGCTGCAACGGAGCATCTATACTGCAAAAGGAAGCACACATACTCCATCAATGTGCAGGCCATTGGGGATCACCGTGGATTGTTCACCAACATCATGGCAATGTATAATGGGAAAGTACATGATTCATTCATTTTCCACCACAGCACCATCAATCAGCACTTCCAGGATGGATGATATGGCAATGGCCTACTTGTAGGTAAGAACAGAAACCTAGTTATTTACACACAGCAACCCTGTAAGACACACAACACATACACCACTACATTGGCACGTGGCCAGGAAGACACTGAGATTGTGACACTGGTAGTCATGTTTGATATCCTAACCCAATCGGATGCACACCTATGGACAAATGACAGATATAAATAACAAGAGATGCCACTCCAGAGCCACGCAGGACTTATTTAAAACCACACAGTGACAATGACATGGCCTTAACTGGCAGTACAACTTGGAAGATGAATCTTTCAATATCACATCAATAACACTTAATCCCATACCCTTTCAAGCAATACGTCCGGTGTAAGGGGTGTGTAATGTGTTTTGCTGCAAGTCAAACACCATGAGACACATAGCATGATGATGCTGACTCTAATGAAGGTGACATGGAATCATAGAGGCAGTACTAACATCTCACATCACTCCTGGGTGACATTGCCAGCTAGCAATAAGGAAGTGGACTGTGCCATGAAAACATGTGGATGTGACACTAATGCAAAGTGCACACTGCTACACATACGGATTAAGACAATTCCCCATATACATAACGGATGAACAGGCAGATGGACCTTCTGACACTAAAACCTTCACCCTCACAACCAAGTTAGCCAGCTTACCTGGAGCAGGTTCAGTAGTGTAGGTACACGTTTGCACATGAGCCAACTTGGTAAGGACACAAAAATAGATTTGCATAGAACTTGTCACACATGGAATAATTGTGCATTGTCAATTGTGAACATGTAAGTGCTGCCAACTTATGGAGATGTGTTGTGCATTGTCACCTAGCCAAATCAAAGGGCCTGACTGTTGCATTTCACCTGCAATCATATATGTCAAATTGGATGGGATGTTCCGGTTCATACAGTGCAACCGTGTCACCACCACAGTGGATTTGAATGTGTGTGTGGAAGTATTATGTCACCTCCAGTGAAAGCACACAGACACTTCTTTCATATTACATAACACATGGAAGATACACACTGAACTGCAAGTTTCTAAATATACCACTGATATCATATCAATCAGCCAAACATTAGTTTTGATAGTTAAACAACCCAATGCAGAAAGAACATCACAGAAGCCTAGGGTCCCACATAATACCACAAACACTGATGAGTCACAGATGGCACAAGATAACAACTGCCATGCAAAGTGACAATCACGGTGCAAACAACAACCAAATACTTACCCTCATTTTCTCTTTCAGCTGATCAGGGTTACGGGATCCAGCCATGGATCATGACCCCAATTGCCAACCCAATCACAGCAGCATAGCATGCCTATAATGAGGCATATCGTAGGACACGCACCATAGTTGAGAGGACTTTTGGCATCCTGAAGTCCAGATTCAGGTGCCTGGACATCACTGGAGACAGCCTCCTATATTCCCCTGATATGGTCTGCAAGATAATTTTGACCTGTGGCATCCTGCACAACACTTGTGTGAGGAGGAACATTCCCCTCTATGAAAGAGGTCCACAAATGCCTGAAGAGGAGAAAGAGGAGGATGCTGTCCGTGAAAATGAGGGGGAACATCCAAACATAGCTGCAGGATTGCGTAGGGGACAACACATTGTACAAAACTTCTTCTGACTATAGTCACCATCACCACTTTGTTATGATATGTAATTAAACACCTCACTTCCTCACCCAATCATGCTCTGGGTAATTATTTATGCATCTCATGATCCCTAGGAATCATAATCAGAGTTTAGCCTCATGGAGCATTGCCGAAATACAGATTAGAATACTGAAAAAGCCACATCACATTTGATGGGTATGAATGTACAGCAAATATCACACATAGTGTTAATGACATATATCCTGTCTATTTCACATTTGAAGGACAATATCAGAAGACCACAGCTATGAGACACATCCATGTTGCCAACATGGTCCATCGCAGAAAATGGCA
Organism: Pleurodeles waltl; assembly: GCF_031143425.1. Lineage (NCBI taxonomy): Eukaryota > Metazoa > Chordata > Amphibia > Caudata > Salamandridae > Pleurodeles > Pleurodeles waltl. The sequence continues at coordinate 693,531,356 of NC_090436.1, read as the reverse complement.
CACAACACCATCAATCATAAGGGAAAAAAGTGCTTCATAAATGAGGCAGTGAATGTGCTATTGCATTGGTAACAGGAATGTATGACCAGACCCTTGACAGCAGTAAGTGTGACATCAGCTATCTCTGCAAGGAGCATGTGTGACAAGAAGTCTATCTAAGCTGAAAATGGATAGCACGAGTGCCCCAGGTATGACAAGCATTGCTCACAAGACATGCCCTGCGCAGTCCATTCCAGGTAATAAGTCCTGCTACTGCCATGTTTTCAGTCTCTGCCCACCCTTCTCTAGGGGACCCTGTAAATGGACTCTCTGTACCCTGAGAATCTTCATCTACACACACCCAGACTCCCATTCTGACTCCTGTGTGCTTCCCTCTTCAGTAAGGCATGCCATAGTCATAGTTCATCAGACTGCATGGACTTCAGGTCCGATAATGCACTGCCTGGTATTCGGTAGGACCTGTAATCAGCTGTCCATTGCTTCCCATGTGAAAGGTCCAGTTGGCCCTTTGAACTTGATTCTCAACTTGAGGACTTGTGAGAGATTGAAGCCATTTGAACCTGCCCTGCCCTTGATGCGGGCTGGAACTGCTTAGAAGCTGCAATTCTCTGAATCTCCTTGTTGTGCATTGGCATACATATCACTTGTGTACCAGAGCCCTTGGGGGATTGTGTAACGTTGCACACCATAGCACAAACTGTTCTTAGTTACCACAGCGTTGTTCCTGCTTTTCCCAGTCAGAGTCTGCTCACTGTGTATTTGCCTTGTTCATGTTTGTTCCTGACAGAGCCTGCATCCTCTTAGCCTGATTGGTTCCAGTCTTTGCGTTAACCATAGAGGTTCCCTGTGGCTACATTTATCTCATAGTTGCTTTCCATGCCCTCTCTTTCCTCCTGTGGTATTGTGTCTGGTAGGTCTACGATGAATCCTCAAATACATTGTATAATTTAATCAGTTTACTTATTGTATTCTGTTCAGGGACATGTATTCAAATGGCCTAATCCAGCCCCCATCCCTTGTCTGGTTTTGCATGTATTCATCAATGCCAAACAGTGACAGTGTGCTATGGCTGTATGCATGGATTTGGTACGGTGCCTCCAGCACAACAAACAAGGGTTGCTAATGTGTATGTAAGGACGAAACATGTTTGTGCCTTGATGGTCCACACACAGATTCACTTCTGCCAACACCTTTTGATGGGGCTTGCGTGGTGACTAGCTGTGAGATTAATCAGCACAGAGGCACTGATGTTCCCTGTTGCAGTGGGAATTTTAGAGCCCACCCTGTGTACAAATGTTGTGATGAAAGCTGTCTGTTTCCTATTACTGATCCATAAAGTTTATGACCACACTAAGGTTGCCCTGCTGTCAGCCTTATAAAAGTTCTGCAGTGCCATAGCTGGACTATCGCCATGTGTGTTGTAAATTTATCTTTGGCTTTAGGTAAAATCTGCTTTGAAGGATACTCCGTCAATTCAGGGAATGGCTCCACAGACTCATGACTAGACCTGCACGTAACTGTGACAACATGGAGGCCAATACTGACACAGGGTACACATGGCCACACACTTGAACTGGACACCTTTTTGCAATGAACCACTGGAAATATGTGAACACATGCAGCATGGTCTGCTGGTCCTCCACAACCACAGGAGAAACAGAGGTCATGTACATGACTCAAACTGTGTTATACATAACATTTTTACAATTGGATTTGAGAACCTGTGTCACAAACACTGTACCTACCTAGCATGTTCAAATGCCTGACTCATGGGTAGTATACACACAAGTGACCATGAGGTGGTATTCATCATTTCTTTAAATGTGATGGGTTACATATCTGACATAGCCATTTTTACCGTCCTCTATCTATCCTGTGTATAGTTTGTCATGGGAAATGTTTTGTCCCAAAGTCAAGGAAGTAAACACAGCATAAGACGCAACAGATATAACAAACACATATCATGACTGATGTACCTCAATGAATGGCATCTGATGGTTATCCACTATTATTACACAGTCCTACATGCAAATTATGCCAGAATTTTCTTGTGACGTTCAGACAGAGGCACAACAACAATTTAAAGGGCCAATTCAAAGACATAAACACACAGGCCATGAGTCTATTTGTTTAGTTGCGTAGCCTTGCTATCCTCTATTGATGCAACATCTGCGCAAACTAGGTAATACCAATTTTTTTCCAAAAGTTTGTGTTGCTGTTGCGTCAGTTAAGAGAGCTAATCCGGCACAACTACATGAGTATTATGGTCTGCAGTGGTATGGTCTGCCACATGTGCCCAAACACTAGAACACACACTGCAGGTCATACCATCCTATCTTTGTATAGTTATAGGCTGCATGCATGTAAAAAAATGAAAATTAACACAAAACACTTTTAGACAGATTTTTTGATGCAAAAGCATAAAAAAATGATGCATATACATTAAAATATACTGCATATGCATTAAGAAATGACGCTCACACCCATAATACATCGATTGGTCCCTAGCGTTAAGTCCAACTCCACACCCCAAGAAATCGGTTATCCATTAAAAATGTATTCATGCTTGAATGTGGGTGAATTTTCATGTATATGCGTCAACATTTTTTTACTCAAACCCCCTAAGTGTCATTAAATTACACGCAATAGAAAAAAAAACACTGCAATTGAGACAGGAAGTGATGTAATATGATATCCTGTTCACAGATATGTTACAGTGTGTGTACTTTCACTTTCACTTTGCAGTTTGTGATTATTCTAAACTGTGTGGCTGTGTCTTCAGTTTTCTCTGTGAATATTGTGCTTTTTTCTCTTGTGTGCTATTGCTATTGTATTCTGTTGTTTTGTGAGTGTCTGTGTTAATCTGTGTAAGTGTTTTATTGTCATTTATTGTGATTATATTTGTCTTTGTACTGTTGGGAGTGTGATAGTGGGTATTGTTATTTGGGCTATTGTTGGGCTATCTGTGGGTATCACACGGAGGCAAGGAGACTCAGGTGGGCAAAGGTGCTGTTCCATCTGAGAAGAATCTTTAACAGCCAGCGCAACGACCACCAATTGAAACATCGCTGGGCTGACCTGGTGGCCCGAGAGCAAGACCTGCTGGACCACCTGGGTGTGGTGATTGGTGGCCCTGTTGGTGAGTACAAATTTGACTAATGTCTACAGTACAATGCTCTGGAGTGACAGTAGCAGATTTTGTGACATGCTGCATGCAATGTTTGTGGACATGTGAAATGCACGTTGAACAAACTCTGGCCCTTATGTATACAATATTTGCAACGCATTACTGTCAATTGTTGACGCAAAAGCTACACAAACTTACAAAAGACAACTTTATCTTGTAAATTAGTGCCGCTTTGGCATCAAGAGACGATGGTAATGTGCCACAAAAAAAAATTATGATTCAGGGCCTGTGAGTGTACCAGGAATGGGATGTATTTCACATGCTAATACAAGGAACCAATGTAGTCCCCATTTTTTATTAAACCTTGTCTGAACAGTATTCATGGCCATACGTACAAAGCTCTTCCTAACCTGTGCTTATATCTTAGGCCGATATTTCTACTTTGTCTGTGCAGCATTTGCATTATTTCTGGATGTCAAAGTATAGCACACTTGCTACAATCAATTTGTTTTGTGCTACACAAAAAAGACACATCTGGCCCTAAGTTCATTGTTTTTGAGCATTTATGTGTGGACAGAAATTATGTCACATGACCAAACCTAATAGTGCCCGGATGCTACCAGATTGCAGTAGCACAAAATAGATTCATCTCATGGCTTTTTGGAGTAGGCGTTGAAATCCTATCATTAAGTAGCATGGCCCAACAATATTTTTGCCTTGGGCACAATTGCTGGTACACACCTGCTGCAGTTACCATCTGTGTCACTTTATAGCCAAACAATTTTGTAAACTGAATGGGTCATCATGGGATCCCTGCTCTTTGCGAATGCATGGTCACAAACTAGTTATTTGCATGATGTTGGGCAAGGGACCACTGACTGCTTCCATTATACATTTTATGTGACAAAATAGTTTGTTATTTTTACTTTTGGTACACCCCTGCTGATATAGTGCAGCATATGTACAATTACTAACTTCTCTGTATGAAGGCTATCACAGACATGGTGGTATGCTAAGATCAGCAGGCCATCGTTCCTGTGAGTGCTGCCATTCACAAGGTGCTTTCAAATAGAGACCTACCTCATCAAGATTGCAGAAGTAGGACATTTGCTAACCCATGTTTTAGTTAGCGGACAGTGTCAGTTTGGTTGTATTACCACAGATCACCCAACTTAGCAATTCTAAAGTTAATGAATGTGGTAAAGTGTGATTTAAAATACCTGATATAGGTACACAGGGCCCAGAGTAACACATTTCAGGTGCAATGACTACACTATGCCCATGCATACTGTCACGGATGATCAAATTAGACACTGTCAGCATACATCTTTTTGTTGTTTTCAATCAGATAAATGGCTAATCCATGTTTAGCGTAACATTGTCATCAAGTAACACACAGGATTCCTGCCATAATGTTGTCATAGGGGGCATATACGGCTCTGGGTACACTGCCAATGTGGCATGTGTAACATACATACAACACTGTCACACATATAATGGACCATTGAAAGCACAATAATTCCTGAACACAACTCAACCCACATGAGCATCACACAGTAACTCATTGTCCCTTGATGCGCAAGCCACAATGCCTGAGTTACTGGTATTGCAGTGCTCCAGGAACATGGCATTGCATGACTCTCATAATAACAAATGATGAAATGGAGTACCCTCTAGAATTAATTTAGCACAAAATTGAGTAATGATGTTTGACACCACATGATTGTTAGGGTCAGTGCATGTGTACATATGTGTGTCTATCACTCACTGGAGTGAAAGTGTCAATGAATGTTTACATAACTATGGGGGTGATTCTAAGTCTGGCGGGCGGCGGAGGCCGCCCGCCAGACTTCCCCCACCAAAATACCGCTCCGCGGTCGAAAAACCGCTGAGGGTATTTTGGGATTTGCCCTGGGCTGGCGGGTGACCGCCAAAAGGCCGCCCGCCAGCCCAGGGCAAATCAACCTTCCCACGATGACGCCGGCTCAGAATTGAGCCGGCGTAGTGGGAAGGTGCGACGGGTGCAGTGGCACCCGTCGCGTATTTCAGTGTCTGCAAAGCAGACACTGAAATACAAAGTGGGGCCCTCTTACGGGGGCCCCTGCAGTGCCCATGCCATTGGCATGGGCACTGCAGGGGCCCCCAGGGGCCCCGCGGCACCCCCTACCGCCATCCTGTTCCTGGCGGGAGACCCGACAGGAACAGGATGGCGGTAGGGGGTGTCAGAATCCCCATGGCGGCGGAGCGCGCTCCGCCGCCATGGAGGATTCACAGGGGCAGCGGAAAACCGGCGGGAGACCGCCGGTTTTCCTTGTCTGACCGCGGCCGAACCGCCGCGGTCAGAATGCCCTGCGGGGCACCGCCGGTCTGTCGGCGGTGCTCCCGTCAACCCTGGCCCCGGCGGTCTCTGACCGCCGGGGTCAGAATGACCCCCTATGTCTGTTGGTGTGTCTATATGCCTGATGTGCTGCTCTATCATATAAAATGTCACACACAGTAATTTGTTGATCCAAGTTTTGGTCAGTGAGCAGACATTGAGCACATGTCACCCTTACATGTTTTACAGGTGGACCCGCCCCATATACAATTGGTGAAGTGGCTCAATTTGCTGACCCAGACGTATCCAGTAAGTGTTAATATGTTTGTCCTGTGTTGTGTTTGCAGCTGTTATTCCTGTGTGTTGGACTCATTGCAAGGTATGATGTGCTGGCACGTGATCTGATATGTGTCTTAACTGGAGGTTGACATTTTGTTCCATGGTCGAGTTGGACATTCTGTGGGGGAGAGTCATATATTGGGAGTCGAGTGCTGCGCTATAGGCATGTGCAGGTGAACAGGGTGATTTGTTGCTACATGTATGCCAATGATTAATTTGGAGGTGGCCAGTGTCATGATTTAGTCAGCAAGTCATACCCTGATTCACACAGACCAGTGATGCAGTAGTTTTACCCACAGACTTGAGCATCCCTGTTCAGTAATGAACATGTAGGACTGTATGGTTGACTTTCCGGCAGCAACTAGCTCCACATGTTGTACTCCATTTATGTGGCACTTGAGTGAAATGTCATAGGCGTGCATGCAGGTCAAGGCCAGATGGGTGCTTGCATCAATGTGCTTGATTTTGGAAAGATGTCAGTGAGATGTAATGATGTCAACAATTGTCCACATTTAGAAAATTAGTGTTGATGTGATTGTCCAATGTTTGAGTCAATCCCAGTTGGCAGGCCGCCTTACCTGTGGTAGACTGACTAAACCCATGGACAGCTGTCCAAAGCTTCCTGGCTGTCCTTGATGTTTGAAAGTATGTGTTGCATGTCCATCCCCCCTGAGGCACAGGTTTAGGGCTAGAAAATAGGTGTACCTAGGTGTGATGATCCCAGTGTAGAAGACAGACATGTAATTCAAACAGTCATGTGTTCCAAACTAAAATGCCCCCTCATGATTACCAACTGCATACCGTTCAGCCAGTTCCATTTACAAATCACAGGTCTTGTGGTCATTCATTGTCATCCAGAAGATAGTTATTAGTTGGCCTGCCACATGTGGAGTACTTGCAGCATTTGTTATGTGACTAATAGCAGTACAAAGATGCACAGATCATTTAATTAAGTACACACCTTGTTGTGCATTGCTGTGCTGTTAGATAGTTGATGGGTAGGCTGCATTGGCATGTCATTCCTCAGGGACATTTTATCATCTGTACTGTGATTTGGACTGTATGTGCTATTTTTGATGAAGTGTTAGAATATCATTTGTAGATGTATCACACAATTATGTCACTAATGTTTGGCTTTCTCTATGTTTATAGCTGCCAACATGAATGCCCAGGAGATACGGGAATTCTGGAGGCGGGCAGTGCGTTACCGCCACTTACTAGATATGGAGGCTGGGTTCCGCAATATGGCACGTCGATATCGCCATGAGAGAGCCACAGGGGTATGGAGGGCATTTGCCCAAGCGGGGCCAGCATTCCCCACAACAGCCACCACCACCACCACAGCTCAGACCACAGTGGCCCCAAGGATGACAGCCACTGTAGCAGGTCCGTCGACTTCATCTGCTCCAGGCCCACAAGCAACACCTCCTGCACCTCCCCCTCCAACCAGGGCACCGGCACCAGCAATGCCATCTACAAGTGGTACCCAGACAACCCCAGCTGCTGTGATAGACAATCAGGACTTACAGACACTGAAACATGACATGCAATGAATGTTGCGCAGGATGGATAGGCTGCAGCAGGGGGTGTCCCGCAATAGCAGGAGACTGCGGGGTATCAAAAAGATTGTGCGGAGGGCCAATTTGCAAATTATGGATCCTCACCCATGATTCCCTCCTCTTTCCTTGTTCTTTTCTTTAGTGGGTTTAGAGGGCTTAGTGTTAGGTTAGAGTAGGCTGTTAGTTTAGTTAGTATAAGTGGGTTGGGGGTGGAGGGTGTTATATAATTACATGTTTTTTTGTGGGTGGGTGGGTGATGATGTTGGGAATTATGTGTATATAAAAAATACAACAACAAAAAATACCCCAAAAATATATATTTGTTTAGGATAAGTTAGTATGTGTTTAGGTTAATATATGTTGTCCTATATGTGTCCCATGTGTCCCGTCATGGAAGGGGGGTGGGGTGTTGATGTTTAGAGTGTTTAGTTAAATGTGGTAAGTAAGATTAGCTTAGGGTAGTTAGGGCCAGTTGTGGGTAATGAATAGTTAGGATAGGTGAGGTTAGTTAAGGTGTTTCCCCTAGTTTAAGTTTCCATTATTACTGTAAAATAAAGTTTTAGCTACTCCTTTACAGTATGTGTCACATGCTTGGGAATCAGGGCCTTGGCATGGGTGTACAGTGTCAATTTAGCATTCGCATTTGTGTTCCATCCTGCATCAGAATCCCATTATTGACATGGTTATTCCCTATTCCAAAGGAGCTGTCACATTGGGAGCTACAACAAAGATACATCTCTATGCATCTGCCATCCATTGCACCCACCACTAAAGGTTACTATGTTTCCCAATGTGTTGTAAAGGTTAGTGTGTTTTGACATCTGTAATTGTTTGAGTCCTGTATTCGAATCTTGGCAACTGTTGGACGTCTGGCTGCAGCCTGATGTTCATGTGAACCCTGATAAGCTGGTTGATGTTTTCTGTATACATAAATCACACCTATCTTTTATGACATTGTACTCCCAGGTTACATAATTGTCCATACACTAGTACACATCCATTCCTGCTGTATGGTGTGTGTGTGTGATTAAAGTTTATAGTCAGATGTCACATACATAAAGATTGTCTTGAAGGGAATGTTGACCACATTGAGTTTCATCTTATACATACTTTGGAGCAGACTTTTTCTGTTCTACATAGCATTATACTGTTTGTTCTCATTTAACTTCAGAATTAAGACTAAGGAAACACAGATGATGATGAAATCCAGACACCAGTGCATAGTGATCAGCCTACATTCTTTCTACACTGTTGTATTGACATTCTATGGCCATTGACATGTTACATACATCACAAATCCCCTACAAAGTTGATGTGTCACATTACACAGAGACAAAGTGGCTGTGAAGTGCTATTCATTTTAAAGGTCTGTAGTGCAATATTTACATAGTGCAGGATTGTAAGTCCATTAGTGTGATACCTTCTATTGTGATGCAACACAAGTGCAATGGTGAAGGACATGTCATTGGACATGGTGGGGTGAAGTGTCATTCAGTGCAGAGGAAAATAAATTGCCAATGAGGTAGTGAGAGACAATGGAAGTGCATAGTGGTAAGGTAAACAAAGTGCTGGAGAACAGTGCATGTTACCAACTGTAGCAAGACTGGCATGTTAACAAGCACAGGACCGAGGAAATCAGTGCCCATGTGGCATGGACTTGTGCTTCCGGGTACTCCTACGGGTAAAGGTGATCTGTTCCACGTCTTCTTCTTCTGATGTGTGTGTCATCTCCTCTGCCCTTGGTGATGGTAGGTTTGAAGGGGCAACACACACTTCGGTGTTGGAAGACGTGGAGTCAGAATTCCCAGTAGCTGCCAACTGTGTGGCTATTAAGGGTAATAGTGCAGCAAGGAGGAGCTGCTGATTCTTGAGTATAGCAGCTACATCACTCTGGTAGGCAGCCAGGTCGGCCCTGAAGGGGTCATGATTGCATTCGTGCATGCAGTGAAAGGTTTGGGATGCCAGGTGTTGTGGCAATTCCCTGACTGCTATGGTGAAATCCCTCACACATTGTTGTAGTCCTTGCAGGAGGGATGGTAGCGCTTGCATGGCTGCTGCCTGTTCTGCAGATGACATCATGCATGTGCGCATCCCCTCAAGGATGGCTGCCATATTTTGCATCCCCACCCGCACCTCCTTGTCCAGCTCCCACTGTACTCCCACAACCGTCCTCTCAAAGGTGGTACCAGTGTCCTGAGAGTCCTCAGCTGGGTTGGAGCTGGCAGGTCGTACTATTGGGGTGGTGGATCCTCTGTGATGGCTGCTCCTTCTGTACTCCTCCTTGCGACTGAAGGTGGGGTCTGGACGGTTCCAAGGAGGATCTGCTGGCTAATGTTTGTCAGCTCATCATCCATGTCATCAGAGAAGTCCAGGACAGGCATATCCACAGAAGAGCCATCGTCCTCTGCAATTAGATATTGTACAATTAGTGTGTCTGTGTTGTGGCAGTTGTAATGTGACGTTACTGACTTCTTATTAGTGAGACATTGTAATCTTGGTTCCTGTTCATTGTACCTGTCATTAATAATAGCGTTCTCACATGCCTATGCCCCACCTACATGTCACATGTAGTGTGGGTGGTTTGGGGAATTGTCTGCGTCACATCCTCTAGGTGTAGGTTGTGTCCAAATTGTGTGTTGGCACCTGCTTGTCCTTCTCAACCCTCCGTCTACTTCCATTAGCATGGTGAGGACTTGCAATGGCTGTGGGTGTTCTGATGCCACTTGCACCACACTTAACAATATGGGACTGTCCCAGTCTCTGATATTTCACATACACCTATATGTTACTGAGACCAAGCACATACTATGTATAGCATTGGCATGGCACGATACAGGTGTCAGCATTGGTAGTATGTCATGTTGATGTTAGCGAATGTGTGCTACATTGGATTGCACTGATGGGCCTGGCAGTGTTCCATTTCCTCTTATGACTGTGCGGGTGTGTTTCACTAGCTAGACACATATGTCCACCCCCTCAATGCTGTTGTCTTAGCAGTATGACATTTGGGATGTTGCAAGGTGGTATTGCAGCTATTGTAACCCAGGCACGGGGTAGACCCTGGAATGGGCAGCATGGGTATGACATTACTGCTGTGTCCTTCATAATGTAAGTAACAATACCTGATGTTTATAGCGCCTCTAAACATGAACATTTGACAAGCTTTACATTGTGCCCTACCCTCCTGGACTGGCTTTGCCTTTCCAACATCCGTAACATGGCAGAGTACCCCCATGCAAAGATTGTTTGTGTAGTGTTGTGCTGTGCCCCTGGTTTTCCGTGTACAGCCCTTGCACCCGTGCCATGCCCCTCTGCCCTTTCCACTGCCTCGCTTGCAGTTAACATGCAGGCATTTTTGTCCCCAATGCAACTTACCCTGCATCTGTGTTGTTTGCTGGTAGTCTGCACTGTCCTGTCCTTGAATCCCTGTGACGATCTCCTCTGGGATGACGGCTGACACCATCTCCTCCATCTGGTCCAGGGCCTCCTGCGATGCTGAACTCCTACCTCCAGTCTGCAGTGCTGCCTTCCTGTTCCTTGCCATCTTTTCCTTGGTCTTGCGCCTGCAGTCATGACAGCATTTCTTGCACTCAGTGACTGTTCTCTGTACTTCTGCCACACTATTTATCTTGTCCACAGTTTGTTGCCAAATTGCCTCTCTCATCCCAATTGACAATTTTGACGTGACAAAAAGTTGATGCTGGTGTTCCGTCACCTCTTTCACCAGTATTTCCTGCTCCTCTGCACTGAAACAACACTTCCTTTTCTTCTTCTCCCTCTCCTGAGTCTTGTCTGGGTCATCCTAGCTGGTTCCTGGTCGATTGGGGTCTTCCTGGGGTCTCTCCTGGCTTCTGGGATCCATTTTGGGGCTCCTTTGCACATTTTGCTGTGTTTGCGTTGCTTTTTGACGCTATTGCAGGGAAAAATGGTGCCTCTTCGGTTTGCGAGGTAAAGACGCCTGCCAACTAGGATTGACTCAAACATTGGACAATCACATCAACACTAATTTTCTAAATGTGGACAATTGTCAACATCATTACATCTCACTGAAACTTTCCAAAATCAAGCACATTGATGCAAGCACCCATCTGGCCTTGACCTGCATGCACACTTATGACATTTCACTCAACAGCCACATAAATGGAGTACAACATGTGGAGCTAGTTGCTGCCGGAAAGTCAACCATACAGTCCTACGTGTTCATTACTTAACAGGGATGCTCAAGTCTGTGGGTAAATCATCTGCATCACTGGTCTGTGTGAATCAGGGTATGACTTGCTGACTAAGGCCCTCATTCTGACTTTGGCGGGCGGCGGAGGCCGCCCGCCAAAGTACCGCCGTCAGAATACCGCTGTGAGGTCAAAAGACCGCCGCGGTTATTCTGAGTTTCCCGCTGGGCTGGCGGGCGACCGCCAGAAGGCCGCCCGCCAGCCCAGCGGGAAACCCCCTTCCATGAGGATGCCGGCTCCGAATGGAGCTGGCGGAGTGGAAGGGGTGCGACGGGTGCAGTTGCACCCTCGCGATTTTCAGTGTCTGCTTGGCAGACACTGAAAATCATAGTGAGGCCCTGTTAGGGGGCCCCACGACACCCGTTACCGCCATCCGGTTCCTGGCGGCGAACACCGCCAGGAACAGGATGGCGGTAAGGGGGTCGGAATCCCCATGGCGGCGCTGCTAGCAGCGCCGCCGTGGAGGATTCCCCAGGGCAGCGGGAAACCGGCGGGACACCGCCGGTTTCCCGTTTCTGACTGCGGCTGTACCGCCACGGTCAGAATGCCACGGAAGCACCGCCAGCCTGTTGGCGGTGCTCCCGCGGTCGTTGGCCCTGGCGGTCAATGACCGCCAGGGTCAGAATGACCCCCTAAATCATGACACTGGCCACCTCCATATTAATCATTGGCATACATGTAGCAACAAATCACCCTGTTAACCTGCCCATGCCTATAGCGCAGCACTCGACTCCCAATACATGACTCTCCCCCACAGAATGTCCAACTCGACCATAGAACAAAATGTCAACCTCCAGTTAAGTCACATATCAGATCACGTGCCAGCACATCATACCTTGCAATGAGTCCAACGCACAGGAGTTATTCACACAACAGCTGCAAACACAACACAGGACAAACATATTAACACTTACTGGACACGTCTGGGTCAGCAAATCGAGCCACTTCACCAATTGTATATGGGGCAGGTCCACCTGTAAAACATGTAAGGGTGGCATGTGCTCAATGTCTGCTCACTGACCAAAACTTGGATCAACAAATTACTGTGTGTGACATTTTATATGATAGAGCAGCACATCAGGCATGTAGACACACCAACAGACATAGTCATGCAAACATTCATTGACACTGTCACTCCAGTGAGTGATAGACCACACATATGCACACATGCACTGGCCCTAACAATCATGTGGTGCCAAACATGATTACTCAATTCTATGCTAAGTTAATTCTAGAGGGTACTCCATTTCATCATTTGTTATTATGAGAGACATGCAATGCCACATTCCTGGAGCACTGCAATACCAGTGACTCAGGTATTGTGGCTTGTGCATCAAGGGACAATGAGTTACTGTGTGATGCTCATGTGGGTTGAGTTTCATTCAGGAATTATTGTGCTTTCAATGGTCCATTATATGTGTGCTAGTGTTGTATGTAGGTTACATATGCCACATTGGCAGCGTACCCAGAGGCGTATATGCCCCCTATGACAACATGATGGCAGGGATCCTGTGTATTACTTGATGACAATGTTGCGCTAAACATGGATTGGCCGTTTATCTGATTCAAAACAACAACAAAAATGTATGCTGACAGTGTCTAATTTGATCATCTGTGACATAATGCATGGGCACAGGTGTAGTCATTGCACCTGAAATGTGTTACTCTGGGCCCTGTGTACCTATATCAGGTATTGTAAATCACACTTTGCCACATTCATTAACTTAGAATTGCTAAGTTGGGTGATCTGCGGTAATACAACCGAACTGACACTGTCCGCTAATTAAGACATGGGTTAGCAAATGTCCTACTTCTGCAATCTTGATGAGGTATGTCTCTATTTGAAAGCACCTTGTGAATGGCAGCACTCACAGAAATGATGGCCTGCTGATCTTAGCATACCACCATGTCTGTGATAGACTTCATACAGAGAAGTTAGTAATTGTACATATGCTGCACTATATCAGCAGGGGTGTACCAAAAGTAAAATAACAAACTATTTTGTCACTTAAAATGTATAATTGAAGCAGTCAGTGGTCCCTTGCCCAACATCATGCAAATAACTAGTTTGTGACCATGCATTCACAAAGAGCAGGGATCCCATGATGACCCATTCAGTTTACAAAATTGTTTGGCTATAAAGTGACACAGATGGCAACTGCACCAGCTCTGTACCAGCAATTGTGCCCAAGGCAAAAATGTTGTTGGGCCATGCTACTCAATGATAGAATTTCAACGCCTACTCCGAAAAGCCACAAGATGAACCTGTTTTGTGCTACTGCAATCTGGTAGCATCCGGGCACAATTAGGTTTGGTCATGTGACATAATTTCTGTCCACATGTAAACACACAGAAACAATGAACTTAGGGCCAGATGTGTCTTTTTTTGTGTGTAGCATTTGCTTCATTTGCTTACGCTACAGCTATGGAAAGTAGCACAAAATGTTTTTATTGTAGCAAGTGTGCTATACTTTGGTATCCAGAAAAAATGCAAATGCTGCACAAACAAACTAGATATATCGACCTAAGATATTAGCCCAGGTTAGAAAGAGCTTTGTACGTATGCCCATGAATACTGTTCAGACAAGGTTTAATAAAAATGGGGACTACATAGTTTCCTTGTATTAGCATGTGAAATACATCCCATTCCTGGTACACCCAAGGTCCTGAATCATAAATTGGTTTGTGGCGCATTACCATCATCTCTTGATGCCAAAGCGGCACTAATTTACAAGATAAAGTTGTCTTTTGTAAGTTTGTGTATCTTTTGCGGCAACAATTGACTGTAATGCATTGCAAATATTGTATACATCAGGGCCACAGTTTGTTCAACGTGCATTTCACAAGTCCCCAAACATTTCATGCAGCATGTCACAAAATCTGCTACTGTCACTCCAGAGCATTGTACTGTAGACATTAGTCAAATTTGTACTCACCAACAGGGCCACCAATCACCACACCCAGGTGGTCCAGCAGGATCTGCTCTCGGGCCACCAGGTCAGCCAAGCGATGTTTTAATTGGTGGTTGTTGCGTTGGCTGTTAACGATTCTTCTCAGGTGGAACAGCACCTTTGCCCACCTGAGCCTCCTTGCCTCCGTGTGATACCCCTGTATCACCCGGCCCCCAGCTTCCAACCTCAGGGGAGGAAGTGGCACACCAGCCACACAAAAGCCCCTAGCTCCTCTTCACCCATTCTCCCCAGACGTGGCCTACCCAACATCTCCAAAAAAATAGCTAAGGAAAGGGTAAAGAGGGAAAAACAGGGAAAGGAGGTATGAAAAGGAAACTTAACTAACCCACAGACCGCCCAACAATACCCCAAATAACAATACCCACTAACACATTCCCAACACTACAAAGACAAATATCATCACAATAAATGGCAATAAAACACTTACACAGATGAACACAGACACTTACAAATCAAAAGAATACAATAGCAACAGCACAAAGGAGATAAAAGCACAATATTCAAAGAGACAACTCAAGACACAGCCACACAGTCTAAAATAATCACAGACTGCAAAGTGAAAGTGAAAGTACACACACTGTACCATTTCTGTAAACAGGATATCCTATTACATCACTTCCTGTCTCAATTGCAGTGCGTTTTTTCTATTGTCTGTAATTTAATGATGCATACGGGGTTTGAGTCACATCGTTTTTGACACATATGCATGAGAATTCACCTGCATTCAAGGATCAATACATTTTTAATGGATAACCGATTTCCTGGGGTGCGTGTTGGACTTAACGCTAGGGACCAATCGATGTATTTTGTGTGTGAGCGTTATTTTTTAACGCATATGCGTTATATTTTGACACATATACGTCATTTTTTGATGCTTTTGTGTCAAAAAATCTGTCTGAAAGTGTGTTTGTGTTATTTTTCATTTTTTTACATGCATGCAGTCTATTACTATAAAAATATAGGATGGTATGACCTGCAGTGTGTGTTCTAGTGTTTGGGCACATGTGGCAGACCATACCACTGTGGACGATAATGCTCATGTTGTTGTGCCAGATTAGCTCTCTTAACTGACGCAATAGCAACACAAACTTTTGGAATAAAATTGGTATTACCTAGTTTGCGCAGGTGTTACATCAATAGAGGATAGCAAGGCTATGCAACTAAACAAATAGACTCATGGCCTGTGTGTTTATGTCTGTGAATTGGCTCTTTAATTTGTTGTTGTGCCTCTGTGTGAACGTCACAAGAAAATTCTGGCACAATGTGCATGTAGGACTGTGTTATAATAGTTTATAACCATCAGTTGCCATTCATTGAGGTACATCAGTCATGATATGTGTTTTTGATATCTGTTGCATCTTATGCAGTGTGTACTTCCTTGACTTTGGGGACAAAACATTTCCCATGACAAACTATACACAGAATAGATAGAGGATGGTTGATAACGGCTATGTCAGATATGTAACCCATCACATTTAAAGAAATGTTGAATACCACCTCATGGTCACTTGTGTCTATACTACCCATGAGTCAAGCATTTGAACATGCTAGGTAGGTACAGTGTTTGTGACACAGGGTCTCAAATCCAATTGTAAGAATGTTATGTACAACACAGTTTGAGTCATGTAAATGAACTATGTTACTCCTGTGGCTGTGGAGGACCAGCAGGCCACGCTGCATGTGTTCACATATTTCCAGTGGTTCATTGCACATAGGTGTCCAGTTCAAGTGTGTAGCCATGTTTACTCTGTGTCAGTATTGGCCTCCATGTGCAGGTCATGAGTCTGTGGAGCCAATCCCTGAATTGACAGAGTATCCTTCAAAGCAGATTTAACCTAAGCCAAAGATAAATTAATGACACACGTGGGGATAGTACAGCTATGGCACTGCAGAACATTTATAAGGCTGACAACAGGGCAACCTTGGTGTGCTCATAAACTTTATGGATCAGTAAAAGGAAACAGGCAGCTTTCATCACAACATTTGTACACAGGGTGGGCTCTAAAATTCCCACTGCAACAGGAAACATCAGTGCCTCTGTGCTGATTAATCTCTCAGCTAGTCACCACGCAAGCCCCATCAAAAGGCGGCGGCAGAAGTGAATCTGTGTGTGGACCGTGAGGGCACAAACATGTTTTGTCCTTTCATACACATTAGCGCCCCTTATTTGTTGTGCTGGAGGCACCGTACCAAATCCATGCATACAGCCATAGCACACTGTCACTGTTTAGCACTCATGAATACATGCAAAACCAGACAAGGGATGGGGGCTGGATTAGGCCATTTGAATATATGTCCCTGAACAGAATACAATAAGTAAACTGATTAAACTATTCAATGTATTTGAGGATTCATCGTAGACCTACCAGACACAATACCCCAAGAGGAAAGAGAGGGCAAGGAAAGCAACTATGAGACAAATGTAGCCACAGGGAACCTCTATGGTTAACACAAAGACTGGAACCAGTCAGGCTAACAGGATGCAGGCGCTGTCAGGAACAAACATGAACAAGACAAATACACAGTGAGCAGACTCTGACTGGGAAAAGCAGGAACAACACTGTGGGAACTAAGAACAGTTTGTGCTGTGGTCTGCAACATTACACAATCCCCCAAGAGCTCTGGTACACAAATGATTTGTATGCCAATGCACAGCAAGGAAATTCAGAAAATGGCAGCTTCTAAGCAGTTCCAGCCAGTAGCAAGGGCAGGGCAGGTTCCAATGGCTGGTCTTCATGGAAGTGCTCACAGGTGTTGCAACTTCAATCTTTCACACGTCTTGGAGTTGAGAATCAAGTTCAAAGGGCCAACTGAACCTTTCAAATGGGAAGCAATGGACAGCTGATTACAGGCCCTACTGACTACCAGGCAGTGCATTATCGGACCTGAAGTCCATGCAGACTGACGAACTATGACCATGGCATGCCCTACTGAAGAGGGAAGCACACAGGAGTCAGAATGGGAGTCTGGGTGTGTGTAGATGAAGATTCTCAGGGTACAGATAGTCCATTTGCAGGGCCCCCTAGAGAAGGGTGGGCAGAGACTGAAAACATGGCAGTGGCTGGACTTATTACCTGGGATGGACTGCGCAGGCCATGTCTTGTGAGCAATTCTTGTTATACCGGGGGCACTTGTGCAATCCATTTTCAGCTTAGATGGACTTCTTGTTACACATGGTCCTTGCAGAGATAGCTGATGCCACACTTAATGCTGTCAAGGGTCTGGTCACCCTTCCTGTTACCAATGCAATAGCACATCCACTGCCTCATTTATGAAACACTTTTTTACCTTATGATTGATGGTGTCTTAGTTGTGTGTCATTTGCTGCGATGGACCATGTTGGCAACATGGATGTCTCTCATAGCTGTGGTCCTCTGATATTGCTCTTCAAATGTGTAATAGACAGGATATATGTCATTAAAACTGTGTGTGATGTTTGCTGTACATTCATACCCATCAAATGTGATGTGGCTTTTTCAGTATCCTAATCTGTATTTCGACAATGCCCCATGAGGCTAAACTCATGATGAAGTGAGGTGTTTAATTACATATGATAACAAAGTGGTGATGGTGACTCTAGTTAGAAGAAGTTTTGTACAATGTGTTGTCTCCTACGCAATCCTGCAGTTGTGTTTGGATGTTCCCCCTCATTTTCACGGACAACATCCTCCTCGTCAGGCATTTGTGGATCTGGTTTATGAGGGGAATGTTCCTCCTCACACAAATGTTGTGCAGGATGGCACAGTTCAAAATTATCTTGCAGACCATTTCAGGGGAATATAGGAGGCTGCCTCCGGTGATGTCCAGGTACCTGAATCTGGACTTCAGGATACCAAAATTCCTCTCAACTATGGTGTGAGTCCTACGTTATGCCTCGTTATAGGCAGGCTCTGCTGCTGTGCTTGGGTTGGCAATTGGGGTCATGAACCATGGCTGGATCCCATAACCCTGATCAGCTGAAAGAGAAAATTAGGGTAAGTATTTGGTTGTTGGTTGCACAGTGATTTTCACTTTGCATAACAGTTGTTATCATGTGTCGTCTGTGACTCATCAGTGTTTGTGGTATTGTGTGGGATCCTAGGTTTCTGTGATGTTCTTTCTGCATTGGGTTGTTTAACCATCAAAACTGTTGTTTGGCTGATTGACATGATATCAGTGGTATATTTAGAAACTTGCAGTTCAGTGTGTATCTCCCATGGGTTATGTAATGTGAAAGAAGTGTCTGTGTGCCTTCACTGGAGGTGACATGATTCTTCCAGACACACATTCAAATCCACTGTGGTGGTGACACGGTTGCACCGTATGGCCTGAACATCCCATCCAATTTGACATGTATGATTGCAGGTGAAATGCAACAGTGAGGCCCTTGGATTTGGCTAAGTGACAATTCACAACACATCTCCATAAGTTGGCAGTACTGAAGGGTTCACAATTGACAATGCACAATTATCCCATGTGTGACATGTTCTATGCAAACCTATTTTTGTGCCCTCACTGAGTTGGTTCATATGCAAACGTGTACCTACACTACTGAACCTGTTTCAGGTGAGCTGGCTAACTTGGTTGTCGGGTGAAGGTTTTAGTGTCAGAAGGTCCATCTGCCTGTACATCTGTTATGGATATGGGGAATTGTCTCAATCTGTATGTGTGGCAGTGTGTACTTTGTATTAGTGTCACATCCACATGTTTTCATGGCACAGTCCACTTCCTTATTGCTAGCTGGCAATGTCACCCCAGGAGTGATGTGAGATGTTGGTACTGCCTCAATGATTCCATGTCACTTTAATTAGAGTCAGCATCATCATGCTATGTGTCTCATGGTGTTTTACCTGCAGAAAAACACATTACACACCCTTTGCACAAGACGTATTGCTTGGAAGGGTGTGGGACTGAGTGTTATTGATGTGATATTGAAAGATTCTTCTTCCAAGTTGTACTGCCAGTTAAGGCCATGTCATTGTCACTGTGTGGTTTTACATAGGTCCCGTGTTGCTCTGGAGTGGCATCTCATGTTATTTGCATCTGTCATTTGTCCATAGGTGTGTATCCCATTGGGTCAGGATATCAAACATGACTACCAGTGTCACAACCTCAGTGTCTTCCTGGCCACGTGTCAATGTAGTGGTGTATGTGTTGTGTGTCCTACAGGGTTGCTGTCCTGTGTGTAAATAACTAGGTTTCTGTACTTACCACCAAGTAGGCCATTGCCATATCGTCCATCCTGGAAGTGCTGATTGATGGTGCTGTGGCGGAAGATGAATGAATCATGTACACTCCCAGGATACTTTGCCATGATGTTTGTGAACAATCCACGGTGATCCACAATGGCCTGCGCATTGATGGAGTGTGTGTGCTTCCTGTTGAGGTATAGATGCTCCGTTGCAGCAGGTGGCACATGTGTGCCCTCAATGGCACCAAGCACATGCGGGAAGCCATGAATTTGATGAATTTGATGAAATTCCTGTTTGGTCTCCTGCTGCTTCTGCTGTGTGTTGGGGAAGCTGATGTGGCGGGGTGTGAGGGAGATGATGGCATCAAGTACCTTGGGAAGGAAGGCAGAAAATGAGGGCTGTGAGATCCCGGCAACCAGGGCACCAGTGGTTTGAAAAGAGCCACTTGCCAACATGTGCAGGACAGCTAGCAGCTTGGTTTCAGGTGGAATGATGTGGGGTGTCTACAAGCTGGGTGCCAACTGTGGCTCAATGTGGGGCAGCAGCTGCTGTATGGCTTGCCAGTTTAGTCTGTACCTCTGGATGATGTCATGTTCCCTGAGGCCCTGAAGGGTTGTCCTGGTCCTGAATATCCTCTCCTGCCTTCTGCGTTGCCTTTGGGGTCCCTGTTGGTGTGGTGTAGGCGCTGGTGTTGCTCCTGTGCTCTGCGTCTTCGTGCATGCTGGATGAATAGCACCGCCATGTCTTCCTTTTTGAGCTCTGATGTTGCTTCAGTGAGTTTTCCTTAAGTAGTGGAGTGTTTGCCCCATTTAAATGCCTGCCCTGACCCAGACGTAAAATTTTGGCACAAATCTGGATTTGTGTCATTTTCCAGCTCCGCCTACCAGACATGTGTCTTTTTTGCACGGTTGGATAAATATGGTGCATGGATGTTTAAGTCATTTTTTAGACGGAAATGCCTACCTTGCATCTCATTGACGCAAGGCGGTTTCACAAATCCAGAAAATGGCGCACACTGGGATTTTTTGACGTTAGATGGGTCTAGCATCAGAGTGTAAATATGGTGTTAAGTTTGTGCCGAATTAGCGTCAATAAAAATTGCGTAAATCCGGTGCAAAGGGAGTATGAATATGGGCCAGAGTGTCATTCACATATTAGCTCTTCAGAACAACTTCCATAGAATTGCGAATAGATCAGCCCTCTTCAGCCATTGGCTTTGCTGCCAACGTTTGGTTCTGCCTAGAAGACCAACGCTGGTCTTTAGGATCTCAGGTAGTATGACTAACAGTATTCTGCCTACTTACTCAGTGTCACTCTAGACCTAGAAAACATGTCTTTAGTTCAAACTTGAGTAGCTCGCTTGCAAATGCAGACTAGTGGTATTAGAGTAATGAGAGCACCATCAGCTCCACTGCCATTGCTCAACAACTTTCTCATGCAGAGCAGAAGGCAGAGTATCAGGCACCTCTGCTGCAAGTTTCAACACCATACCACCTTCTTCAAAGGTTATTCAACATACTATATTGTTATTAATTGCTCCAAGATGGCAGACCAATGCAAAGCTTTATTTTTAAATTTGTTAGTGAAGCACTTGTCGCCACATTTAGTTGGCATATTTTTATTTTGCTTTTCTTTATCTTGAACTATTTTTATTTTAGCACATACTTGTATTAAGAGCAAAGCCACCTCCTTGTTTTTGAAAAAGCAAGTGGTATTTTCTGCCAAGACTTCCTCACAAAAGTCCACTAAGATCAGTCTCACATAGTCTGCAGTGCTGATCCAAATGCAATTGTTGGGAGATTAGATAACTTCAGTAGACATTCATGCTGCAGTGTAGCTTACTTCAAGAGCTTTGAATTACCAATCTGTGCCTCCTATGCCACCATCTGTCCAAACTCTGTTCCTTCCTACTGAACGTTGTATCTGTTTGTGAGCAGCTTGCTTGTGTGAGAGCAGAATACCCATCATGTTTTGTGACTCAATTGTGAGGGATGTGCACTTTATGAGGGCCACACCTACTGGCTTTGATAATTTTTTTCTAGGATTATGACTTTGACTTGTAGAAATACAGTGCAGGGAGTGGAATTACAATAGTATTTGTATGAGAGTGATAGTGAGTTTTGATATCCCAGATGCAGACTCTGTCGATGGAGATTGAGGAATGTTGGGGGCAGCTGGCAGACTGAGATCTCAATCTAGAGAGGGGGCCCTGGTACATTGCATTCACTAGGGCCCATGGCAACCTAGCTTCACCACTGCCATACAGGGTCTAGTCACTGGTGCTGGGGAAAACACCATGTAATTCAGCATTATTGTATAAAAAGGAATCATATTCATTAGCTTTGCATTATAAGATCAAAGTCTGCCCATAAAGCAGACTGAAAACAGATAGCTTCTTTCATAGCATATTACTGATCAATTTAGTCCACAATCATTATTTACTCGGAATCTCACCTTTTCCTTCTGGCATGCAAGATGCAGCACCCCAGCTCTTCCTAAACAGCCTTACCATCTGGACCCCTGTTTTAGGGATCACTTCATACTTTGCTAATGGCCAAAACACATGCACTCCAAAATAAAAATCATTAAGTGGGTGAATAAGCATTACTCAATGGGTAAGCACACAACATTTACGTCACAGGATTGTCTACACATCAATAGTTGTGTGATCTGCTTAAATTATACCAAATATGTATATTTTCCCTTTCCAGAAAGAGTAAGAAGTGTTTATCAGTTTATATTTTCTGTCTGGTGGTCTGTTTGCAAGAAGATGTGTAATGCACGTGAGGTCAACTGACAAAAGTGCATCTGTAGCCCAGTGTCATGTGTAGCTTCTAAAGAGGCTCTTATATTTTCAGGTCATTATATCATATTTAGGTGTCGACCAGGGTGAAAATATGTGACCAGAATGCTAGTCACTATACTTTCACCTAGCTGGAGTGTGGGCAATTGCTTTTGCTTGTCCAGGCAATATGTATTACACATTTCAATTTCTACTAACTGAGAGCACACCAGTGGAGTGTGACACTGAGTCTAGGAAGACCCAACTTTCTCCACAATCAGCTGAATGCAGTCTTCATACATCATGAAATAGACCACAAATGTTATGGTACATTTTTCAGGGCTGTGAGGACCACTAAAAGGTAAAAAGGTCCAAGACACAGGAAATTAACTCAGATGCATAGGTCATCCTGCCACTTGAACCAGATAGAGTGAAATGAAGGGATCACAGTTTGTAAATAACAGAGCGATCAGGAGCTGGATTCAACATGTTCACAAGGAACATGTAAGGAGATATTTGTGGGGTTTTGTGCATGGGCAGGGTCCTATACATGGAACAGGTACATCTGGGGCACCAAAGCATGTGCTTCATTGATATGCATTACGAGGAGAGGAAGATTAAAAGCTATTGATTTCTGAGTATCCAGACAAATTAGCCACCAGAGCAGAAAAGTAAAATTCAGTAACAAAGTTAAAATAAGGGGAGGATACAGGAAGCATATACTAAATAATCAGTATCCTCTGAGAATTTCAGACATTTCAGACACAACACAGGTTCGTTTTTACAAATCCAGTCAGGAGCAATAGACAAGTCAATGATGACACATCACCATAGATTGCACTTTCTGGAGTTTTCAGAGGTCCCTCATTTCAAGTTGTCCTTTCCTTCTTCTGCACTATTCTCATGCCTCTTTCCTTTCCAAAGACACTAGAGAGCTTAAGCCAATTCTCAGGATAGAATGTACCTGGAAAGCATAACCACAAACAATACAGAACCAGTCTACTTCTACCTGCAGATGAAGACCAGCCCAGTACAAGTGACTCCTCTGTTTGACAGTTCTATTAACAATAATTTCCAAAGCTGTATGTGTCCTTTATATCACATGCTACTTGCAATAAAGCAGATGGGATATCCATCAGGTTTGTGACAGAGAAACTCTAAATCAGGCTCTTAAGGTCTTATTTATACTTTTTTAGAGTCGCATATGTGTAATTTTGTTACGCAAAATCTGCGCAAACTTACAACATTTAATTTTGACGCAAATGCGGTGCTAAAAAAGTTTAAATCAGGCCCTTAGTGTCTTTGCCTTTCTCGATGTCTTTTGCTTTCCTCCCAAGGTACCATATTTAACATGAAAGAAGCTCAGCCAGCTTACCCATTCTTGCTTCTGCAGATGCTATTCCAGGGGCACAAGGATTTAGTGAGCAGCTTACAGAAGAGCACCATATAAGATTTAGAAACCATAAGAATGCACACCCTTTCAAGATGTGATCAAAATTCTTTTATAAAAGGTAGCACTACTATTCGTGTATGCACTCTAGAAAACATTAGCCAACACACAGCAAGGATCAGCTAAAACCGAAAAGGCCTTCTTTAGAGTTTGGTGGAAACTATATCCTGGGTACAGGAAGTTAACTCATGCTGATCCTTCAGAGAAACATCAACAGTCCTGATGATGCAACTTTCCAAAATTCCAGGATGAAACGTAGGAGGTGTCTTAACTATTTCAGAAAAAAGTGGAAAGGGACCTTAGCAGATTCTTGCATCCTCATGCTCTTGGTTGCCACTGCTTCTTCCACCTTTGGCCTTGTATCCACTGTTTGGCCTTTAAAATCAAAAGGGGGCCTTAAGCAACGGCATCTAGAAATAAATGAGAAAATCTGCTGTTGTACCTGTCTACTGTAATATGGATTGAGACCTATTCTCTGCTCATCCAGGTTGTGATACACATTGGAGATTATGGCATAGTTATCAAACTGAATAAAGTAAACAACTTTGCAACTGAAAACACATTTCTTGATCAGAATGCTATGATTTTTCCAATCATCTCCAAGGATGGGTTCATGTTGTCATTCAACCTCAAAAATGCACATTTAAAAAATGCACTGTTTCTTAAGGTTTTCTGTGAGGGGGAAATGAAGGCAGTTCCAGGCTCATACAAAATCCTCTTCATGGGTGTAATTCAAGGCCTTGACCCCCGGATACTGACTGTAAAATTGGAGGTGTTAATTCACCCATGTTTGTATGATTTCCTCATTTTACCCAGCTCCACAAGGGAATTTGGGAGCAGATACTCAGATGGCAAGTCAGACTGTGTGTTCCCTCAGCAGCTCAAGCCTTTACAGACTCTACAGTATATCAGAGATTGGTTTTGTGCAGACCATCAAGTAGAGAAAATGCCTGACTAGCCTCCAAGAATATGCTCTGTATAAGGGTCATGGTAGGTCTCCCACCAACACATCACACCCCCTCTTAAAAAGCTCATATTTAAGACCTCTACTGCTGCAATCCATGTATCAAATGTGGCAGATTGTCTTAATTCTTGCCTACAGGCTTCAACCCTGTAAAAGTAGTTCTCTATTTCTGCCAGTACCCCAGAGATAATTATCACAGATGCAGGCAGAAAAGGTTTTGCCTGGTGAATGCCTTTGTTTTGCAACACCAGGGGTTGTCTGAATTAAGAAAATATGCAGCAGTGCAAATGGAATTAGTGGCCTTCTCTCTAATGACTGACAGTATAGCAACATTGACCAGACTTCTGTCACGAGGACATGGTTCAAACCCAAATGTGGAGCAGAATCATGTTACCTGAATACACTAACCTTCTAGACTCATTTGCTCACAAAGAGGCATGCTATTCATATCCTCTGAGGAGTTTTAGATAGCCCAAGCAGTCTTTGGTGCAGATAACGGTCGATAGTATTGGATTTAAAACAGAACAAATGCTTTCCCTGCCCAGTTCATGTCTCACATTCTGATGGAAGGGATCATGTTACCCAAATAATAGGTGGTTGTTCCTGACGCTCCAGCCTGCTAAATCACTCAACTAGGTATTACCAATATCTAGCTCTTCCTTGAGCAGTTTTCTCTCATAACTCAAATTACTGCAGCTGAAACTTTCCCTGTGAATATTGAGAGTTTATAACTCCTACCACAGGTTCCTATTGACTAGATTTCACTTGTCAGTTCTCCACTACGTGATAACATTTCCTACTGGTTCAACTTGAGCATTCAAGGACTATAAGTGCCTCCGTTACAATGTAACCCCCATCTGCAAAGCATGCAGTCATTTTCTGTAAATTGTACATTGAAAGCAGGAAGAAGTATTTAAGGCCTGTTTTTTTAAGAGAGGGGCTGCAGTCACATATAGCAACTTACCAATTCTTAATGGACATGCAAGGCATAAAAACTTGTTTTGCCTTAACGTCTTTTCCTGCTTATGTGATTAAAACTAGGAAATCATTAAGGGACATGGGATAGACAAATGCATGGTTTAAAGTATTTTGCACATTTAATGATCCTTATTCTTATTTTAATGATTTTACTTGTATTTTACCTTTTATAATAAAATTTCAACTAATAATGTTTGTGCGGGTTTGTTGTACATTTGGTTTAGTGTTTTTGTATGTGCTTTTATGGTCATGTTTTTCTATGTACCAAATAAAGTTATCAAATTGAGACTTCAGGGCTGTAATTTTCATGTGCCAGTGTCATTACACATGGAGGCTTCTCGCCACCATTTTACAAGAAATACATACAACTGTCACTAGTTCTGCTTTCAGAAGCAGTGCCACAGGAATAGGTTGGTGCCAAAGAAAAGTGTTTAAGCATCCATTTCTTACAGTAGTTTGATGCCTGGCTGCTACTCTTTATATTCAAAGAGTGGCAGTCCATGGGCCAGATTTATTAAAAAGTGGCACAGTGCGGTGCTGCGCCAAAATTGGCAGAGCTGTGCTGCGTCACTTTAGAAATGCAAGGATGCACTGTAATTACTAGAATATAGTGCACCCCTTCGTTTACCCCTGTGCTGCAGCTAAATTCAGCTGCCTAGCGCCAACTCAGGCATCCTTGCACCATCGTGCAAGGATGTCTGTGTTGAAGGTTTTGATTGTTTATGTGTGCGAAGGTGTCCCTTCCTGCACAGAAATAATCACTACTGGTGTCATTTTGAAATGATTTTGTATGTGCGGAAAGGGACACCTTCCCACACATACACAATAATTTTTGGTATTTGGCTCTTTCTATGTGTGCTGCAGAATGGTGTTGTTCAGCAAAATGCTAATGTCGGTACATTACAAAATGTACGGGGCCCGAAAATGAGGCACCAAAACCCGAATTTTCAGAACAATCTAGTACAAATGCAAGGGGTACAGCCCATGCAACAGATACAAATGCCGCGTTTTCAGTCAGTGCAAATGCAACCAGTACAACAGCAGATTCCTATGGTACCTAGACAGCAAATGCAATTACCAATGGCTCCGATGGGACAGCAACAGGTGATGGTTCCTCAACAGGTCACAGGTCAGGTAACGAGTCAAAATAATACAGTACAACAATTCCCGTTACGAGGTGAAAATGGAATGAATGAAGAGTGGTCAGATGATAGCTCAGATAGTGAAGAATGTAGGCTTGCAGCATCATTAGAGGTGGATCAGAGGGGTCCATATTTGGAAGGAAAGGTGGTGGGTTACAAGGTCTCGTTCCTGGTTGACATGGGGGCCATACGCTCTACAGTCAGAAGTGCAGAGGTTCCAAAATTGCCCCTTTCAGAGCGTACTATAAGAGTGGTTGGAGTAGCAAATCCAATTACAGATCCAGTGCAGGTTGAGATCGGCAACTTTCAGGGGCTACATAGATTTGTAGTCTGTGACTCAAGTCCGGTATCCCTACTGGAAAGGGACTTACTGTGTAAAACAAAATGTTCAATTACCTGTTCCAATGACGGAATTGAGGTACAGACAAATAGTGATGATGAGGGAGACGAGGGGCAGTTCTCAGAAGAGGACAGAGGGACAGCTAATGAGGATTACCCTTTGATTACTCTGTTCCCGATGCTTACCTTGATTGATTTACCTGTCGAGTTACAGGGGACAGTGACAGAGAAAGTGTGGGATCTAACAGGAAAGGAGGTGGGACTAATAAAAGGCATAGAACCAGTTAAAGTTCAGATAAAGCCAAATTCGGTATTCCCTCAGGTGCCACAATATCATATGACCCAAGACGTTCTCATCGAAGTGTCACAAATAATTGCAGATTTCCTCAGGCAGGGAGTTCTGAAAGAAGTTTTGAGCAGTCCATGTAACTCTCCCATAATGGGTTTAAAGAAGCCCTGTGGGAAAGTTCGAATTGTACAGGATTTGAGAAAAATAAATGAAATTGTGGTAAAATGTTGCCCTGTGGTACCCAATCCAGCAGTAATAATGTTTCAGGTTCCCTGTGATGCTGAATGGTTTACTGTCATAGATCTGTCACAGGCCTTCTTTTCGATACCTCTTCATGAGGATAGCCAATTTTTGTTCAGTTTCAAATTCCTGGATAAGGTGTACAGTTGGTGCAGAATTCCTCAAGGGTTTTCTGAGTCACCGTCCGTCTTCAATCAGATGTTGAAAAAGGATTTGGAATCCCTGGTACTGCCTTTTAATTTGACTCTTGTGCAGTACATTGACAATTTGCTTATTGCATTCAAAACTAGGGACAGTTGTAAATACAATACCATTGCATTACTGAATCATTTGGGAAAAAATGGGCATAAGGGATCACCCAGGAAGCTACAATACTGTCAGAAAGAGGTGAAATACTTAGGGCATTTGACCGAGAGAGGTTCCAGGAGAATATCAAAGGAATGAATAACAGCCATCTTACAAATGAACCCCCCAACGACAAAAAGAGATGTCAGGATGTTTTTGGGAATGGTGGGCTACTGTCGCCAGTGGATACCCAACTTCTCGATTATTTCAAAACCTTTGATAAAACTGACAGGCAAAGAGATCAAAGATGAGCCATACACCATAACTTTGTCTAAGGAAGAACTTGAGTCATTTATGGAGTTAAGAGAATGTATGTGCAAAGCACCCGCGTTAGGAATACCTGACTATACGAAACCTTTTCTGTTGTTCTGTCATGAACGTGATGCTTGTTCTTTGTCTGTCTTAACACAGGTCCATGGAGATGCAAATCGCCCTGTAGCATATTTTTCAGCTACCTTGGACCCCGTCGCAGCAGCCTTACCGGGTTGTTTGTGCGCAGTTGCAGCAGTTGGTCAGAGCCTTACACAATGTGAAGGCATTGTCATAGGATACCCCCTAACAGTAATGGTTCCGCATTCAGTTGAAATTCTGTTGACTCGAACTAAAACTCAGCACACGACAAATGCTCATCTCACTAGGCATGAGACAATCATATTGGGGTCACCAAACGTTTCTCTCAAGCGGTGCACTGTATTGAACCCGGCAACTTTACTTCCAGTTGAAAATACTAAAATCAAAAATGAGGAAGAATTTGAACATGACTGTCTTGAGGTAACCGAGCTATGTACCAAACCTCGTCCATTCATTCAGGACACACAGTTGAAAGAAAATGACTGTATCATGTTTGTCGATGGGTCCTGTCTAAGAGATTCTGCTGGAACACTGAGAGCTGGCTATGCGGTATGTAGCATAGCTGGTATCATTGAAGCCTCCTGGCTCGAGAGAGTGTTTTCCGCTCAAGTGGCAGAATTAATTGCCCTTACTAAGGCATGTCACGCAGCTGTGAATCTAAAGGTTACTATCTATACCGATAGCAGATACGGATTTGGAATCGTACATGATTTTGGTCAACTTTGGTCACAGAGAGGTTTCATGACCTCTTCTGGTTCTCCTGTGAAAAATGGTGAACAAATAAAGGATTTGTTACATGCAATTCAGTTACCTCTTGAAATTGCTGTGGTGAAATGCAATGCTCATATTAGATCACAAGACTTTGGGGGTGATTCTGATTCTGGCGGGCGGCGGAGGCCGCCCGCCAGAATTCCGCCCCCAAAATACCGCGCCGCGGTCAAAAGACCGCGGCGGGTATTTCAAGTTTTCCCCTGGGCTGGCGGGCGGCCGCCAAAAGGCCGCCCGCCAGCCCAGGGGAAAACGACCTTCCCACGAGGATGCCGGCTCGTAATCGAGCCGGCGGAGTGGGAAGGTGCGACGGGTGCATTTGCACCCGTCGCGTATTTCACTGTCTGCCAAGCAGACAGTGAAATACTTGTAGGGGCCCTCTTACGGGGGCCCCTGCAGTGCCCATGCCAGTGGCATGGGCACTGCAGGGGCCCCCAGGGGCCCCGCGACCCCCCCTACCGCCATCCGGTTCCCGGCGGGCGGACCGCCGGGAACTGGATGGCGGTAGGGGGGGTCGGAATCCCCTCGGCGGCGCAGCTAGCTGCGCCGCCTTGGAGGATTCAACAGGGCAGCGGTACACTGGCGGGAGACCGCCAGTGTTGCCGGTCTGACCGCGGCTTTACCGCCGCGGTCAGAATGCCCTGCGGGGCACCGCCGGCCTGTCGGCGGTGCTCCCGCCGACCCTGGCCCCGGCGGTCTAAGACCGCCGGGGTCAGAATCACCCCCTTTGTGTCCACGGGAAACAGTTATGCAGATCAAGTCGCAAAGTTTTTCGCATTGAACTGTATATCGTTCAAGGAGCAATGGGAACTGTTACCACAAAATGAAAATGACACATGTCTGAACCTTGCATTACGGGTGGTTGACACGTTAGATGAGTTAAAAACATTACAGAGTCGTGCAATCAAAGAGGAGAAACGCTCTTGGCAAAGAATGAAGTGTGTACAAAGGGCCGATGATTTGTGGGTCTCAGAGGAAGGAAAACTAGTCTTGCCAAACAGTCTTCCATCTCAGTTTGAAAGGCTATACCACGGACAAGCTCACCTTGGGAGAGATGCAATGATCAGGTCATTTCAAATCAATTGGTTCAACCCAAAATTCAGACATGCCGCAGAGGTTCATCTGTCACAGGTGCATCATCTGTCAACAGATGAATGCCGGAAAAGGAACCGTGGTAACCTTGAGCCACATTGGGAGAGCTGGCGGTCCATTCAGTAAAATGCAAATGGACTTCATTGAAATGCCTGTTTGTGGAGGATTGAAATACGTGTTGGTGATTGTGTGTGTTTTCAGTCACTGGATTGAGGCATACCTTAACCCGTAGGAATGACAGCCTTACAGTTGCAAAATTACTACTTAGGGAACTGACACCAAGGTTTGGGTTTCCGGTCTCTATAGAGTCAGATAGGGGCAGACACTTCGACAATGAGGTGATTAAACTCCTGTGTGCCGCACTTGACATCGAACAAAAGCTGCATTGTAGCTACCGCCCGAAGCATCAGGACTAGTAAAACAAATGAACGGTGCTTTGAAATCGAGAATGGCAAAAATGTGCGCAGCTATCAATATGAAATGGCCAGATGCATTGCCTTTAGTGCTGATGTCAATGAGAAACACCCCAGACAAGAAAACGGGATTATCCCCCCATGAAATCCTCATGGGTAGAGCTATGAGATTACCATCAGTACCTGCAAATGCTCTAGTGAATATTACAGATGATATGGTGTTGGACTACTTCAAGGGTTTGGCTGATGTGATTCGCTCTTTCTCTCACCAGGTGGAAGCTAACACATTGCCACCGATTGGCGATCCAGGCCACTCTCTACAAGCTGGTGACTGGGTGGTTGTCAAGAAGCACGTAAGAAAGTCATGTCTGGAACCGCATTGGAAAGGGCCATATCAAGTAATCTTGACAACTACTACTGCTGTCAAGTGTGCCGGAGTTCCAAACTGGATACATGCCAGTCACAAAAAAGGGGTAACGTGTCCTGCTGAAGAGGAACTTGAAGTTTCGGCACAATAGCTTCAGGAAGAGAAGTCTCAGGGCCAGAAAACAGTCAAGAAGGAACTGAGACTGCCGGAGGGCCCACTGAGAACAGCCTCGTCCCTCAAATAGTGAAAGAGTTCAAGAGAGGTGACAGAGTGCCTATCTCAGCAGAGGCAGTAGGAGAACTAAATCAAGGAGAGGTTCTCCCAGAAGTAGACAGATACGGGTTAGAACTCGAACCCGGTACAGACCCAGAAGAAGAAGGAGAAGAAGAAGAAGAAGAAGAAGAAGGAGAAATAATAGAGAGAAATCAGAGCGTGCCAGAGTCTCCTGAGCCAGC
This sequence comes from Pleurodeles waltl, assembly GCF_031143425.1. NCBI lineage: Eukaryota > Metazoa > Chordata > Amphibia > Caudata > Salamandridae > Pleurodeles > Pleurodeles waltl. The sequence goes on along the minus strand of NC_090436.1, from coordinate 693,499,667 downwards.
TGTAAGTCCATCAAGTGAAAACACTATGGGCCAGATGTAGCAAAGACTTTGCGACTTGCAAACGGCGAAAATTGCCGTTTGCGAGTCGCAAATGCGTCTTTGCTATGTTGAAATGCATTTTGCGAGTCGGAACTGACTCGCAAAATGCATTTCCGACTCCCAAATAGGAAGGGGTGTTCCCTTCCTATTTGCGAGTCGCAATGCTATGCATTTTCATTTGCAACCGCGATTGCGGTCGCAAATGAAAGCGCAATTACCATCCACTTGAAGTGGATGGTAACCCAGGTGCAAACAGGAAGGGGTCCCCATTGGACCCCTTCCCCTTTGTGTCTGGCAAAACAAATAATTTTTCAGGGCAGGCAGTGGTCCATTGGACCACTACCTGCCCTGAAAAATACCGAAACAAAAGGTTTCGTTTTTTGTTTCAAAGTGCAGCTCGTTTTCCTTTAAAGAAAACGGGTTGCACTTTGAAAAAAAAAACTGCTTTATTTAAAAGCAGTCACGGACATGGTGGTCTGCTGTTCCCAGCAGGCCACCATCCCCGTGAGTGCCCTGAATCGCTATGGGGTCGCAAATTGCGACCCACCTCATTAAAATTAATGAGGTGGGTCTTTCCGACCCCATAGCGACTCGCAGAAGGTGTCTGAGACACCTTTCTGCATTCCAAATTGCGAGTTGCAATTTGCGAGTCGCTGGGACTCGCAAATTGCAACTCGCAATTTGGAACCTTGCTACATCTGGCCCTATATCACAAGAGGAGGGTGCTATCCAGCGTTCTGAAAAGACACACCGAAAGAAGACACATAAGGGTGATAACTGGCCAGAGAAACCACTCTTCAAGATAAGGGACACATCAAACGAAAGAATAACAGAAGAAAACGATACATCTCGAGTGGAAGACCTAAGCGAAGGAGAACAACAAGGTGAACGAAGGCTGAAAAGAAAGAGAGTTGCAAACAGAAGATATACAGGTCCTGAATGAGCGTATGCTACAACATCTGAATGGCAACAAGAATTCCTAGCATTCTGTTTTCATTGAGAAGTACCAGGCCAGTACTACGGTACCTGAACTAATAAAAAAAAAAAAAAGAAAATTGGTCAAAATTGAAAATCTGAAAACTGAAAGAGAGACTCTATAAATTGCCGAAAGTGACACTAGAACCGGATTTACTTTTAAAGAAACCTGATTATGACAAGCTGCTAACCTGATTTGACAAAGGGGATCCTGGAGTGAGTGGAGACGCTAAAAATATACGCAGAAAGCAAGAGAAAATTCTAAATCATTGTTGAGTTGATTGTTAGTCTACTATCAGATTCTATACAGACATGGCTTATAATAGAGGTAGTAACAAGGGAAGTAAGGTGTGTGTTTGGCTAGGGCTTATAATAGGTGTTGTGTGTGCAATAATAATTGTGGGAGTGTTTGTGGAAATGCCATGGATAGAGAAAGAGACCATTAATGCTACTTCAAAACCTGAAACTACAACACTAACAACATGGGAAAGATTTGAGCAGGATGCAAGACACTTGCATGAGGGAACTAATTCAAAAGGGGAACTTTCTACTAATGTCTTCTATCGCTTGCTAAATGAGTATGTAGAAACCATGGATGCGAAAGATTGTTATATGTGTACTAAGATTCCTTCATCTGTGCAGGAGGGAGTTACTTATTATAGCCTCCCTCTAACTTATGGGATTAGATGCAGCTTGCTACTAACAAGGTTCTATAATCAAGAGCATGTGCAATACTTTTATTCAAATCTGGATGTTGTGTTTTCTTTTGTGCCTGTGATTGAATTCTTAAATAAACTAGCTAAGGAACACGATATAAAAATAGTTAGAGGATTCTTTGAGCCAACGCTTACATTTGGAACTGCTTATGCACATCGCAATAATTTGACATGCTTGCTATCACCTGTAGAGAAAAAGGCATTGAAGGAGAGATTAGAAAAGGGGTTAGAAAAACATATGTATGCAAATGATTATGCTTACACTGCAATCAAAACATAAGGCAAACTAGCTATAGATGCATTACATGTAGGTAGGCTTTGTATATATAGACCAAAGTCCGAGCAGGACAATTTGTTTGTGGGAACGAGTGAATGTAGACATGTGTTTTTGTTTCAGAGTAAATGGACATTTATGTTGAATGGACAGGATCCAGCGATCCCTGGGATTTATTACATCTGTGGGCTAAATGCTTATTACCGTCTCCCTAAGGGATGGTATGGGACATGGAATTTGGGAATAGTATTCCCAAAGATTTACCAGATTGATGACTTAAAACAAATACCTAAAACGTCTGAATTACAACAACCTAGACAAAAACGAGAATCAGTGGCTGCTGTCATTGGTGACATATTTGGAGCTATAATCCCTTCAGTGGGGGTTATCTTGAATTCCATGAAAATTCAAAAGTTGTCTACTATTGTGGATAACATGCTGACAAATTTGTTCAAAGAAATTCTGTTCTCACTCGCATGCTTTCTGCTTTATGAGTTATGTACAAAAGTTGAACCAAAAGTAGATTAATGTAATGTACAAGGACGTTTAACCATGGACAAAGGAAACTCATGACCCGAGAAGACGTGCCAAATGGTGAAGAAAATTCCAGATGTGCCACCTCCGAAGGCATCAAGTATGAAGACCAATCAAAAGGTTATGTATTATCATGGGGTGACAATTGGAATTACCTAATGTTTAATTTGATAGGTTAAAGATAGTAGGGTATAGCAAATGTCCAATAGAATTTTGGGGGAAGGTATTATGAAAAAGGAATAAAAACCTATGTCACAGAAGGGATGTAGTACTAGGTAGGGAATGCTGTTGATTTTATCCAGAAACTCTGTCAAACTGTTTGGTGATTTGGGACTTAATAAACAATCCTCACCCATAGACTGCCCTTTACGCTTCTCCTCTTTATGAGGGAAGTGTCCCCTGTCCTTTAGAAAAGTTAGACTGATGGCGACTGTCTGATGACCTGAAGACGAAGACTGATCCTGTGTGCTGACCTAATCCTTGGAGGGTAATTATGACAATGCGATTTGTATTTTTTGCTTTTCCTTTCTAGGTACCAACTGCTCAATTTTTGATAGAAACCATAGCTAGATGTTTTCCAAATAGATGTTCTAAATTGTTTTGCATGAAGCCCAAACATGCTGATGCTAATTAGTGGTTAGGATAGGTGATTACTCTGACCGACGCGAATAGACGGAGACTGACATTGCGCTATGCTGAACTGAGACTTACGTGATATTCATTGTGTTCTGATCTATGTTCACGCCGTGCTATGTTCTTATGTTTGTGACTCTTGCATTAATGAAATCTTATCACAGTTACCATATTGTGACTATGCTCTTATGCTTACTGGTATTGAGATTAACTCTTCTACTCGTAGATTGTAGAATAAAATTCATAAATCACTATTAGAAGGTGTGGTTATTTATGGCTGAAAGGTAATGGTTTCGTCAACAATATGATTAATGTCCTTAACCAAAGTAAAGTGCATTGTGGTGGTGAATATTGATGACATTATTGATATATTGCTTGACATATTGATCAGTTATCTCGTCCTACGGTGTCTCACCACTGGGTCACAAGATTCATTGGCCTAAAACGAGTCCTAATGTGTATAAATTAACATGAAGGGACGCGTTAACAGCATGATACAGGTCATGGGGCAGGGTGTCTTCCTCAAAGTCAGATGGTTATGTTTTGGCTCTCCTGGAATTGGCAACTTTGCACTGTTAAAAGAAATGTGCAGGCACCTAAAGTATTATTGGTACACACTCTCCATTCCTTTGCCCTAATCAGTTATCTGAAGAATATGTTTCAGGGTAGATTATATCCCAATTAGGTGATAAGCAGTTGAGAGAACCAACTATAGGTAGAAAGGAACACATACACATTCCAACATAACATCAATATGACTACTTGCACGCTAATTATTAAATTACAATTGTGCAAATTATGTCCAAAGTTCTCCTTACTTTTTACAAAAAACAAAATACCTACACACATTTGGGGCATTCTCCTTACGATAATCTCATTTCTGTTGTATTCTCACAGTCCTCCTCATTCTATTAAACTTGCCTAGCAGGGTATCCAAAATAACAATGTAACATTCAAAGAACTGTCAACCCTGAAAAAACAATATTCACAGTTGCTATATCATAAATGAATTGCAGCATACTTTTGCAGGCTTCTTGCAGTGGTGGTCAGTGTAGCACCGGCAGAGCAGAGATCACATCAGGATGGGAGAGGAGAGGAAAGGAAGGCACAGGGGAGGAGACGGGTGGTAGGAGGCCAGGTTTTTTGTGATAGGATGAAGGGGCCATGTACTCTATGGGTCCTCTGTTACTCCTCTGCTCTGCATAGGAGTTGAAAAGAAGGACAGATGATTTTAGGGTGCCATATAGAACATAAAATTATCGATGGGTTCAACGTGAAATACAAAGATATTTTCCACCTTGTGGTTCAGTGTTACATTGTATGCTCAAGATTTGCTCTTGTTTGTTTGATGTCACACAGAACCCGTCAGTGAAAAAGCTGTGATGTGTAGAACATTGTTTTTCTTGGCTTAGGCTAACCAGACTTCAGTTCCATTTTGAAATGTAATGGCTACAATTTTATAATATTGACATCACATACAGCATAATGTACATTGTTTATTTTGTAAAGCCCATGTAAAGACATTTTATGTTATGTGTATTTATGTGTTAGGTGTATTTGTAAAGCACACTATCACTGTGAGGTTATCGTGGTGCTGAGGAGGTGTTTGTGCTTTGCCCCACGTCTGGTATGTTGGATAAATGAAAACCCAGGATTTCAGCTGCTTGTTGAGTTCAAGAAGAGAGGAGGAGGCTGTGACGTGGAGTGGGAGGCAGTTCCACACTTTAAGTGTTATGTAAGAGAGTGCCTGTCCTTCTGATCTGGTTCTGTATATGCATGGGAGATGTGCGAGTAAAGGTTTGCAGAGCGAAGGTGTATGGGTGGATAGTGGAAGGAGATTTGACTGTTCCGGTAGAAGAACTCTGGAGGAAGCTTTTAGATACTTTCAAAGTACTTCCTGCCTGAACATTGTTTTGTATGGTATCATGAGTCTTTTCATTGTTCAAGTAACTAGTTTGTTCTGACACCAGAGATGACAATAAGTCAGGAAGAGCGTATCAATAGTTATGTAGTGTGAAACTGCTAGGGCAGTAGCATTATATGACATTTGTAATGCTAAACTTTGATTTGTTGTCATGTTGATACTTTTGCTCTCACTATGCTGACATTGCTATTGCCTTCTTATGTAAGACCCCTGCTTTTGGGGTTGGGACAGACTCTTGAAGTTCTCTGATGATTTGCTGCACATTTTGGACTCAGGCTAATTTTTAGATTTTGTGTATTGTTGCATCTATTTATACAGTGACAGCCTTCTAGCAATTGTTTCTAATGCCTTATGATTGATTTATAAAGACTGCTATATTTTTTACCTTGTGTATTACACTTTAATATTTTAATAAACTGTCACGGTTTTTCTAAATTCCTGATCTCAAACTACTTTTTGAGTCCATTTATTGTTTGTATATTGAAATACTATTTGAATCGTATCAAACATTTCCACATCTATCCTTGAGGACAACACTTTTCCCGACCTTGCATGTGGGTGCTGTGACTATCATGCTGATTTCCTGAGAGAAAGCCCCAACGTATGTTATGTTATCCATGGATAGGATGTTTACCTTTAAAGTGATTGTGAGTAGAAAAGCTAAAAGGGATAAGAGCATTGCCTTCAGCTCGACTGGGTCTATGTGCATGGAAAGTGCCAGAGATCTTGTTATTTCAATCTTTCATACAGGTTCTTCTGAATTGGCATTATAACATTGGCAAAATAAGAGGTAAGAGTCCTCAAGTGTGTGAATTGAGCCCCTTTTGCTTGGCAATATTATTGACAGTTTGGCTTTAAGCTGCTGTAGGTGGTGAAATAGGAGTAAATATATTCAAAATGCTTGTGGCCAACGTAACTAATGACTCTATTATTCGCACTCAGCCTTACTGGAAAGTTTCCTTTGAGTGGCAGGGTCACCTAAATGACTGCAATTACGAGCTGTATACCTCTGCTTCTGAAATCAGTTGTTAAAAAAATGCATCACAGAGCAAAACACCAATTTTTCTCATGTTTTTTACAGAAAGCAGCTGCACAGCCCAATTCTGAGGCTCAGAGCTTGGAGGGGGCTCCCCAGGCAAGGGTGAGACTCAGAAAAGGCAGGGTCCAGCAGTACCAGGAGAGTTGTAGGCAGTCTTTGATAAACCTGAGAGTGCAGGCGAACATGGGGCAAGCCAGCTAGCCCTTGGATATCACTCGGTGGGGGAGAGAAAGTGTCCTTCCAGCAGGGCCAGAGAGCAGCAAGCAGCAGGACTACAAGCATAAAAACAGTTCTTCCCGAAAAGCAGTCCGGTTGAGTCCTTTGAGCAGTGCATCAGTTCTTCTGACAGAGGTTCAGTTCCAGGTCCAGAAGTGTCTGATTTGATGGGGTCAGAGACCGAGTAATTATACCCAAATGTGCATTTAAAGTGGGGGAAGACTTCAAGGGGTGGTTTTGAAGTGCACTAGTTCCCTTTTATCCCAGTCCTGTCTGTCAGGCTATGTGTGGGGGGTACACAGTCATTTGTGTGGGGTCAGGCCACTACACTTGGAAGTGTAAGTGTGGACCCCTCCTATACTCCTGACTCAGGAAGACCCATCAGTATGCAGATGCTGTTGAGTGTCCTGTATTGTGGCTGGAGAGAAGTCACAAATGCAGCTGTCACCAAGCCCAGTCCAGACATGTACTGGAGACAGGCTGTAAGGCACACAGAGCAGTAAGAGCAGAGAAAAGTCCACTTTCTAAAAGTGGCATTTCTAAAACAGTGATGTTAAATCCAACTTTACCAGTAAAGAGTATTTATCATTACCATTCGAAAGATATGAAACATGATGTAGCTACTCCGTTCTGATCAGGAATCACAGCTTAAAAGCATATTAAGGAATTCCCAGTACTTGCCTATATGAGGGGCCAGCCTCAAAATAGTGAAGAATGACCTTGGGGGGGGGGGGGGGGGGTTTCACTACCAGGACATGTAAAACATAGAAGTATATGTCCTGCCTTTTAAACCCACTGCACCCTGCCCTGTGAGTCACATGGGGCCTACCTTTGGGGCGATTTATATGCAATAAAAGGGGAGTTTAGGTCTTGACAAGGGGGTTTAAATGCCAAGTCAATGTGGCAGCAAAACTACACACACAGTCCTTGCAATGGCAAGCCCGAGACATGGTTAATGGGCTACTTATGTATGTGGCAGAATCAGTGCTGCAGGCCCACTAGTAGCATTTAATTTACAGGCCCTGGGCTCACATAGTGCACTTTACCAGGAACTTATAGGTAAATTGAATATGCCAGTTGGGTAGGAATCAACATTACCATGTTTAGGGAAGAGAGCACAAACACATTAGCACTGGCAAAACTAGCTAAAGCTAGATCAGAAAAATGCAGGGCGGTTGGCAGGCAAAGAGTTTAAGGAACAGCACCCTAAGGGCTGTCAGGTCTAACAAAAGCCATTATGACCAGTCCCCCACTGACTGCAGACTGAAAACGAAGTGTAAAAAACAAAGAAGGGGGCAGCAGGCCTTTACCATCCATGCACCCAGGATCTGGAACAACATCTATAAACACGGGTAAAATGTGGCCCCAATTTAGGAAAGAGTTGAAGATGCACCTCTTCAAATCAATAATCAAATCAAATCAAATTATTTTACAAAAAATAGCAAAATATTAAAACATGTAAAAAGATCCAATTAAAAAGGAAATAATAAACAACCACTTCAGCGCCACCTTAGCAGAAAGAAATGATGCTATTGCGGCGCTAAAGTAGCGCTAGGGGCTCTTAAATATGCCCCTAAATCTTTTATGTGCAAGGTAAACAAATTTGGTCAATTGAATATTCCAGGCTGTATTTTCAGGATTAAGTGCTGCTATGATGCCCTGCCTGCTTGATCGAATTCCCAGCCAGTTCCACTCTCTCCGGAGACTGTTCCAGTGGGCTCAATGCTTTAGGAAAATCCACTCGCCGAAGCTGAGAGCCATCATTCTTAATTTCAAATGAGTAGAATATGTGGAGGCTAGGAATGCAGGGGAAGAAGCCGGCTGATACGAGTTGATAAATGCCAATGGATGCATGGGTTGGCTAGAATTACTCTGTCTGCATGGAAGGACCAGAACAGATACGTTCTATGATACTCGTTTTAAAAGCCAGTTGGCTCATGTTCCGGTCCCACAGACCCTTTGCAGACAGTAATTCAAAGCAATCATTTAAAAACGAACAGTGTGACGTGGCAGACTCACTGGTCTGAATGTTGTTCCATAGCAAAGCCTCCAGAGAACCGGCTCTGAAACTCCACAGCTTGTAGCACAAACTTATAAAAGCACCAGTGTCCACAGCTTGATTGAGTTCCAGTCTGATCTAGGCAGCGGACGCAGATCACAGTTGTAAATCATTGTAGGGAGTTTGTTCAATATGTTACTGTGCCTGCCGAGGAGTATTTCAGAGCCATAGGATAGTTCAGGAAGAACCTTGGTTCCCATAATTTTCAGAATTGGGAGAAGACTTGGACCAAGTAATGATTCAGAGAGTTTTGAAAGGGTTGCATGAGGGGCCACTGCTTTTTCTGTAGTTTTTTTCCAATGTTTGACGAATGGGCCCTTAGCATCAATGTAAACACATTGATGTAAACACCGAGATACTTGTATGGCTGGTCCACCGCAATCTTGTGGTTATTGTAAGACCAGCCACTTCCCTGAAACTTTTTCCTGCCAAGGATTACCACTCTTGTTTTATATAAGTTAACCTTCAATCCATAGGTAAGTGTGTAGTAATACAGCTGATTAAGTAACCGCTGCAGCCCTACCCTCTTAAGACTAAAGAGGGCAAGGTTGATGCCGTAGAAAAGGTTGGATATTTGAACCTGCCAATTTTTGGATGGTGGCCGTTGGCTGCATCAAGAGTTTGGGGGAGATCTGCAATAAATAGGTTGAAAAGTAGGGGGGAACTAACACACAGCCCTCTTTAACACCTCACAATGTTAGAATCTTCCTTGTTAAGTGAGAGCCATCCCCCAACTTGACTCGGATATTGGCATTGGTATGCAGTTGGATTATTGAATCCAAAAGATTGGAAGGGATTCCCCACTTTTTCAATTTAGCCCAGAGCATCCCTCTGGGCACACAATCAAATGCTACTTTGAAGTCCACAAGGCAACAATCTAGCAGTAGGTATGTAACTTTACCTTGTCAGACAGAATTGACAAGGCTAAAAGATTGACGAGTGTACCAGATTCTGCTGTGAAACCTGTTTGGTTTTTAAGGACAAGCCCGTTCAGCTTCACCCACTGTCTGAGGTTGTCCACAAAAGGCTGGTGAAGCACTTAGACACATTGTCAAGGAGTGCGATCAGCCTATAATTATTAGGATCTGATCTGGGACTACCTTTATAGATTGGATGAACTACAGCACCATGCCATGAGTCAGGAATGACTGAGCCCTGCAGGCAATGGTCGAAAAGATTGATTAACCGGTTTGCCCAGAACCTGGGATTCATTTTAAACAGGGCCTGTGGCAGGCAGTTAGGCACTGGAGCTTCATCAGATCATGCACCCAACCTGTTGGGTGAAGCATGAGTAGAGAAGGTGAGAGAGGACATAAAACCTGACACTGGAAGTAAATCTTCCATAGGTGTTTCCTCTAAGCTTGGTGCATTGAGACAGGGAAGTAGCTCATTTTCTTCATTTGCGTAAAAATGGCTGGTAAGGTACGAGGCCTATTCTGGCTCTGAGATATTCACACTGTATAAGCCATGATTGCCTTTAAATTGTTTGTTAACCAAAGCACAGAAGTTTTTTTTTTTTATTGGACTGCCTGCTTGCTCACAAAAGCTTGCACCAGAATTACTGGAGTCAGTTTATTTTCTGCATGGCAAGCCTGTCTGTACGTTTTTTGTGCTGTTTTGTATGTAGCAATTAACTCTGCAAGTTCTGCATTCTTCCTGGCTTCTCTCAGGGCTTTATTACGAACTTTCTTTAAGGTTTGAGTTTCCTTCAACATGGCACTGGATTTTAAACAAGAGCTTTGACGAGCGGGCACAGAAGTTTGGCCAGTCGGCCATCGCAGACTCAAACGTTAGGTTGGTCTGTGCTGAAAGCTGCTCACACTCTTCTAATATGGTGATGGATACAGTTGGGTTCCACTTTAGACCCCTTAAGTTATTACAACAGACTCCTCTGTACGTTGCCCTAGCTGGAGCGTTACTGGGAGAGTTAAGAGTGGTGGATGATCTGAGGGCAGTGGTCGCTCTCTGTGCGTAGAACAATGCAGTAGTTTACTATCTGTAAAACCATTTTGGCATTGCAAATAGTGTAGTCTAATTAGGAGTGTGTCATGCCATTTATTCTTGTCTAGTTCGGGCATGTGTCCTCTGGAAACCTGCCATTAAGTACTATGTAACCAGTACTGGTGAGTTGCAAAATGAGGGCTTCACCCAGAGCACTCCATGACTGGGTCCTTGGTATTTATTGTTCGGGTGGGTACAGTAGAGGCCCTGTGATTGGCCCTTCAAAGTACTCAGGAATCACTTGAAAAAGGTTGGTGTTAAAGTCCCCTGTGATCAGGCAATCAACTTGGGGATGGTCTCTGAACAGTTCACATCAAATCTATATTAAGCGGTTGAAACATGCCCATTTAGACCTTGTACATGGGTTGATATACACATTGAGTATCAATAGGCACAACAAGGATCTCCTGATGGAAATTTTGATTCCTAAGATCCAAGTCTCTGGAAAGGGAATCAGCTCAGCTTTGCTTTGCAAGTTACAGGAAATGTATATAGATAAGCTTCCCTTTGGTCTTCCAAATTTGTGGTCTCTGAGTGCCGGCTTCCAGAACTCGATGAAGCCTGTTATAGGTAGGCTTTGTACTGCCCATGTTTTCTGCTGTGACAGAAAGTCATGACTAGTTAAAAAAGTAAGAAGGTAGGGACAGTGCAGTTTGTGCTGTAGTTCACTGGTATTCCAGGAACACAATACTGATGGAGGTGAATTGATGGAGGTGGAGGTGGATTTAGAAATTGGGGTGTCAGTTGAGTCTGGGCTTCTGCCAAACAGGGCAGTGGGCAGCTGGGACCAGCTGCTATTGGAGTGGGAAATAACCAACGTTCCGAGGTTTGCTATTGGAGTAAGAAGAGACAGTTGCATTCCCAAAATTGTTTGCGGGTGACCACATAGCCTTAGCACCTTTTAAGATTGATTAAGGTTTGTTAGCTCAGTGGAAGATTGAGGTTTTGCCAGGACTGTTGGATAGGCGATTCCTAGGAACGGATGAATCTTGATTCCCCATGCGGTGAAAGGATCAGAGTTGTGTAAAAGAGTTTGAACAAGAGCAGTAGAATTGAAAGTTGCTAGTGTAGCTTCAGAAATTTAGGTGCCCCCCGGGGATAGAAATTCGATCGACACTGTGGCCCATATTTATACTTTTTGATGCAAAACTAGGCAAACACAGTTTTACGTCAAAAAGTATAGCGCCGACCTGTGTCATTCCAGAGCACCAGCCAGGTGCCATATTTATGGAATGCTGCAAGCCAGTGAAAGGGTGGGCTAGCGTAAAAAAAAAAAATGAAGTTAGCCGGGTGGGGTGGCGGTATGGGAGAAGGGGGTTTTGCACCAAAAAATGACATTAGGCTGGTTAGAGGGAAAAAATGCCTCTAAACAGCCTAGCGTCATTTTGCGACGCAAAACCATCCATACCCCATGACTCCTGTCTTAGAAAAGACAGGAGTTATGTCCACCACCCAATGGCCAGCACAGGAGACCAGTGTCCCCTGGGAATGGGCACTGCACCTTGTGCCATGCAAGGGGTCCCAAGTTTGGCCCCGATGGCACTTTACTTTAAAAAATAAAATACTACCTATATTTACCCTACTTACCTGGGATGGAGTCCCCCATCCTCCGGTGTCCCTCTGGTGTGGGTGGGGGTGTTCCTGGGGTTTGAGGAGAGCACCAGTGGACCCCTTCCATGGTGTTCAACCATGGAAATGGGTCCACAGGGCCCCTAACGCCTGGTCTCACCTAGGTGTTAAATAATTGTTTAGCCCTTTCTCCCACCCGTGTTAGCACAAGGGATAAATATGGGGCTATGGGGTTAGCACAATTTTTTAGATGGGAAAGCCTATCTTGCATCTCATTGACGCAAGGTAGGTTCACGCATCTAAAAAATGGTGCAAACTCCAATATTTTGACGGTAGATGTGTCCAGCGTCAAAATATAAATATGGAGTTTGTTTTGCGCCAAATTTGCATAAAAAAAGACACAAATTTGGCACAAATGGAGTATAAATATGCCCCTATATCGCTGGATTCCAGGTCACCCAACCCAGGGACTTCTTGTTGAAGACTTCAGATGTTGCTCCTATTTAGCATATTATGAGAGCCCTGTGAATGATATTCCGGAATGAACAGTAACTTGGTTTGTAACAAGCAAATGACCTTCTTGCAGCTGCATACCTGGCATGGTTAAAGCTTGTTCTGCCAATAAAGACGTTGGTTCAGGACCTGGGCTGTGTGACCTGAGAGGTCTGGGCGATTTAAGGTCTATGGGAAGTTTTAAAGAGTGAATCTGAAAGGTTGGTTAGAGTTACTTGAACATTTTGTTTCTGGACCAGAGCTGTGCTGCCAACAGCTCATTTATTGAACCGTGGTTTCTTCAATTAGGCATTTGAGGCTACCTGCAGATCCTGCTGGATTCAGCCCTCCTTAATATTCATTGAGGTTACTGCGTCTATGTCCGCGTCTCTGTTACTGGGCTGTTCAGTCAGCTCAGTTTCAGGTGGAATGTGTGGTGCCTGAGGAACAGCCCCAGAGCCTCCAACTAAAGGGTCCGGACAGACTGCATGTTGTATCTGTGGAGACTTATCCAAGTCATCACAAAACTGAGTACGGACTCTATATTTGTTGTTTGGTCCGAGGATTGCTGTATGACTGGCTGATCATGTCTGCTTCAAGCCAGTTCTATGCGTTTCGATGTAAGAAATGTCAAAAATGTACTAGGAGCAGAAGTAAGTTTATTTTGTTGTTCCCAAAGTCTTTTTTTCCCTATTGCTCAGTAAATGCGAAGATTGTGAAGAGAGAGTAGATGGATCAGCAGTAGGGGACTAACTTCCAGCTTGGTAGGGTGAAGGTGGAGCCAGGGAGGTATCTATAATTGAGTTTCATGGCTGATTGAATGGGTTGCTGGTGCGACTGTTCAGTTTCCTGACGCTGATGGTACCAATCTTGTGACAGCATTGAATATTTGTAGAAGGTGGGTCAAAAGCTGCATTGATGGTTGGCTTGGGGTAAGCTCCTAGCAACTAAACCACAGGCCTGGCATAGTGCTTGCACCACCGCTATTGATTGTGCTAATGGGATCCAAATATATTTGATCGGAGGCTGCAGGCATGGGCCACACACCATGGTCAGAGGTGCCGTACAAACCCTTAACTCCATCCAAGACAGTGTTGAGAAACCTCAGGAGTGAAGACAGGCTGTCTATAACTGGAGAGCAACAGCAGATAGACTGAACAAAGTTGGTAGTTGCTTGAGCTCTGGCAATGAGCATATTTAAATTGTCTAGTCTGTTGTCAGTTCTGGCAGTGAATAAGGCTAGTGTGTTTAAAAGATCCACTTGGATGTCTAGTTTATCAGAATAATCATTTGAAGCCAAAACCGTTGACTGCAATGTTTGCAGCAATTGTGGGCATATCGTTCTCACATAACCCGGAGCTTTGCCAGAGCTAGCTTCTGGTTCATGATTAGGGGAATGGCCAGTATCAGTAAGGAAAAAAGAAATCTCCAAGAGGGACTGGTCATTGGGTTCAGTGCCGCTAGCTTGTTGGATAGAGTCTCCCAAGCCATCTGTGATGAATGACTTTGATGGCAGGAGTGGGATTATGTTTTCTGTTGATGACCTGGCTCTTTGGGCGGCTGGTGAGCTAAAGATGTCAATGGTGTCAGATGCGTTAGTACTGTCTCTAACACTTCTCTTTTATTGACGGGGGTTGAGGGTGTGCTAGATTTGCTAGGTTCACATGTGCCCTGACTTGCAAGCCTAGGGTATCCCCTCTACAGGACTATTCTGCTTGGATAACTGTTTTTAACAGGGCAGGCACTAAAATGACTGAGGTAGGGAAATAAGGATTAGGTTAAGGTTGTAGTTAGTACTATCTCTAACATGTCTCTTTCATTGATGGGGGGTTGAGGATATGCTAGATTTGCTAGGTTCACGTGTGCCCTTATTTGAGATCCTGGAGTATCCCTTGTGCAGAACTGTTCTGCTTGGATAACTGTTTTTAACAGAGGAGGAGTCTGGTTGCAGAGCTGTTTTCTGAGTGGTGGTTCAGTGTGTGTTATCATTGAATCTGATTCATTTACCTTGTGTCGGTCTAATTGGGCTTTGGCACCAGCTGCACCACACTGTCGCAAAGGTAATCTGGACTGCAATTGGGCTAGTTTTCGTAGGCGGGTGAATAGTTGCTTAGATTATAAGTGACAGTGGCCTTTCAGCTTGTTGAACCAGAGGCTGACAGAGTAGAAGGCTTCCTTCAGAGTCTGCAGTAATATCCGTAAAGGGGCACTTTTGTGACAAAGCACCAAGGAGTGGTGGCACGAGAGCATGGAGTACAGGGTGGCCTGCAGGCATTCGTTGGTTTACCAATGATAGTGGTTGTGATAGAATGGTCCAGAAATTCAGAGCAGGTTGATCCAAGCACTGAGTACTTCACAAGTTCAAGTGGGGGACAACATTGGGGGATGGAATCTTGGGCAGACTGAGGGGCACCTCTGGGTTTATATTAAGTGTTGCTGTTCATGACTTGTTTATTCTGTGCTTGTTGGGAGCCAAGAGCTCCCTGCCCATCTTGACAGATCTCTTCGTTTTTTTTTTTTCAAAAGAAGAAGTCATTTAAGTGCCGCCACATCCCACCTCAGCAGGCTCTCCCTGCTTAAGTGCTAGGAGGGGAGGGGCACAAGCACAGTGGCCATTCCATTCCGTTCTGCTCCGTGTTTGGGGGAATTGGTCAATACTGCAAGAGAGGCCACGGAGGGTATTCTAGGGCACGATCATCCCTTAGGTGCAACTGAGTTCTCTGAGTTTGCTGATGGCTTCATGAGGACTACAAGACACCGCCACACCTCCCCAGTAGGTAGCCAGATGGGAGGAGCACAGGCACACCTTAGTTGATTCCTACGCTGCCTCTGTCCTTTCCTGATGAATCGCACCACCAGCTGCCTTCTTCGTCTTCAGATGTTTGTGGAAAAGTATCAGAAGAAAATCAATGTTGGACAATGGAGTAGCCTTACAAATCTGTAACACTCATTGGACCTGATTTAAAATAAGTGGCGCTGCACCCAGTGCAGAGCCACTTTTCTTGCACCACTTAGCGCCCCTCTAATGCCACCATGCGTGTGCGGTATCTAAGATACGGTGCACCATGGTGGTAGTGAGGGAACTAGCATCAAAACTTTTGATGCTAGTTTGGGTCTTTGGAGGATTAGCGTCAATAATTTTGACACTAATCCTGCAAAGCCCATTGAGGCCCATTGTAAACAATGGTGTGCCTCCTTTTAATGCCTGCCTGGCGCAAACATAATATTGCGCAAAGGGTTACAAAGTGGTTCAATGCATGCATTGAGCCACTTTGTAAATTTGGCACAGCGATTTTGGCCTCATTGGGCCACTTTATGCATCATAAAAAATTGAGCTAATGTGAAGCAAGGAGGCAATAGGAGCTCTTAAATCTGCTCCACTGTCAGCACCGAATGGAATTGTGGTAGGGTTCAGAGTTTGTTCATTGTTGGAGGTATGGTCTTTAAAGTACACTTCATCACACAGCAATAACAATCCACTAATCATATACCTTTCATGTTATTCACTGCCTTTATGCTTGCCTTTGTGCTCCATTGACTTTTTGGCTAGGTTTGTGCTATGCAAATACTACATACACACACATACTTGCGTACAGGAAATCTTCTGCTGCATCAATCAATTTTGCATACATTATGTTGTGACTTCTGTAGTCTGCTGAATATTTTGCCAATGAGATGGAGAGATTTGAGGTCCAACTCAACATATCTGGCTACCGAAACATTTATGCTTTCATTTTTCTGATTTCTAGAGACACCAGGCAGAGGATTACTAACTCACCCCTAGCTTTAGATATCTGTAATATATCGTCTAAAGGTCTTCTCTATCTCAAGTAATTCGGATTTGAAAGGTTTTAGTTTTACTTATTTGAATAACAAGCATTGCAAACACCACTTACCTTGTAGACCTATGCTGAGAGCATTCTACTATTTCATGTTCTATATAGGGGTTCAGATCGGAGCATTCTATAGGATATACACTTCATACCTCTGCACTCTACACGTTAGAAAGCGTTTCCAGTGCTATAGAGGTAATGTTGAGGTTAAATTGCAGGCTTTTTACTCCCTTTCTTATTAGAAGCTACACGACACTTGTTCAATTCATTCCAAGGATTACCCAACAAGGTCACCAGTGTATACAGTAAGAGGCAAAACAAATGGTTATACACAAAATTACAAAAACGAAATTCCACTGATGAAAGGCCAGCACAGATGCTAATATTTGAGCACTTACATCGTCCTAAAATGCTGTCAAAACAAATTCAGTACTTTAAAATCATAAAGGGTCTTGAGAAATAGGTCAGATTGCTCCTAGAAAGCAAATGTTTGGCAAATCTGTTGACATGTGCTTCATGTTTGGCAAACCATTTTACTTCACTGCTATCATTTACGCATATGTGTTGCAGAGGCAGCATCAATGTTTAATAAAGTTGGAAACTATGTAGTTATATTTACTTTACATAATATTTGAGCAATGTAATTTGCCCAAATTGATCCAAATCGGTCTTAGCAGCTCTGGCAACATAACGCTTCTGCTAGATCATGTTCTAGTAAAATACAGTTAAAATAATATTTACTGATTTAGCTACTCATATTGTAAGTCATGAAAATATGTGTGCAGAGGGAAGCACTTTCTGTCATTTTAAACATGGGGACAGATTTATTATTTTGCTCTACGCTTCCATTTGATGGGCTTCTTTTGAGATCCATCTATTTTCCAGGACTGCTCTCAAAGGCAGTAATACCAGGAGGGCAAATAAAGGAAGTTGGCCCAGTTGATGCAAAGCAATTAGGATGGGAATAGGGATAACACCGTTTCACAACCAAAACGTTAAGTGCATATTTGTCAACTGTATGTGTACTAAAATGTATCTCACTATTTTTTTTTTAGCTATATTGTATGATTTTTTTTTCATTTTCTCCTCTACAAAATGACGAGATTCCTGGCGTTCTCTAAAAGCTCAGGGATTGAAAAGCGTGTCGGAAAGTACAGTATCTTATTCAAAAAGGAATGTCTTACATATGTTTTTGGGGATGTTTCTGACAAGTCTTCCCTTTTCTAACTAACCTGTCGTGCCTCTTAAAGATTAATTAATTACTGATGCAAGCTAACAAAACATATCTTCAAACCAACGATTTTAGTTGGATGTTCTGGCTCAAATGGAACACAGTGTTCCATGATTGCACAGAGAGTTATATATCACAAACTGCCACAAAATGTCTTAAGGGGCTGACTTTTAGTGGTGCAATACGTATGCCTGTCGAACAAAGTGAAGATAAAATACCCCGCACATCTAAACCGTCCTGGTGATTAATTGCGATGATACTGTAACAATTTTGACTGTGTGTATCATGTACTCTTCACTGAACTGACAGGACCTTACCTTGTAGAGAACATCGAACGCCCTACCCATGCCCACAACAATTGTGCAGTTTATTGAAGAGTTGCCGATTTTTTCTATTCCTTCATTAAGAGCCAGTCCAGTGATCATCTGATGTAAGTCACAAATCTGTCACGGTTTGATTTGGAAATGGACAAATGATGGCAGTATATTCACTGCTTGGGCTGCCAGACTGCAGTAGGTCTAAGTTAGAGTTACTTTTGTATCTATAAGTTGTCATATACGTCTATTATAATGGTATTGTAAAATGGACGCAACTAGATGCATACTCAAGCATATATTAAGACCAGTGCTTAATTTGTGCTTGTTGTTTCCGGTGTTGAGCACCGGCACTTATTTTTGCGGGCCGGGGCTTAATCTTGTGCCTCAAGCATTTGCAGCGAGCAAAAGACACATATGGGAAAGACGGAGAAAGGGAAAAACGAAAAAGCGTCATAATGAGAGAAAGCAGAAAACTGCAAGAGTAAGCTGAAGGGGCAAGGAGTGGCTTAAAATGGATTAAAGGGGCTTGAGATGGCTTCAGGATTGCGCTGTCTCAGTATTCCGTGTTTGCACATTTCATTGCCGCAGCCGCGTGTTTAAGAGGAGGGCTTTCAGCACCGGTACCTTATTATCTGAAAATTAAGCACTGATTAAGACAGTTGCAAAGTTTCAATAAACAAGGACTAAACCACAAGCTCTCCGTCACTTTGTTTGTATTGCTATCAACAGGAGAGAAGACAACCAGTGTTCATAGACACACTTTTTAACTTGACACACTGGAGAGCAAGTGTATTGTTTTCTTGAGCTCATATGTCTCTTGTATTCATACTACTTTTTTATTAAGCCTCAGAAAGCAACAACATTAAAATATATTGGTTCTAACATCACACATCCGAGGAATGGAAAGGATGCACCTCACAACCTGCACAGCTTGTTTCTGTTATGCATTACAAGAGTGGCATTTTAGTTTTTGCAGTTAATTTGAGATATAACCCATTTGAGTCAGGGTTTTAGTTTTAGGGCCGGGGTCGGGGGTCGGGGTATTTTCTGTTTTAGGGGCGGGGTGGGGAGGTTGGGGTTTTAGTTTTATGGGTGGGGTGGGGGGTCGGGGTATTTAGGTTTAGGGGCAGGGTGGGGGGCTCGGATTAGTTTTAGGGGCAGGGGTGGGGGTCCGGGTATTTTCAGTTTTAGGGGCGGGGTGAGGGGTTAGGTTTTTAGATTTTATGGGTGGATTGGGGGGTCGGGTAATTTTAGGGGGGTGGGGATTTGGGGGGGTTAGGTTTAGGGGCAGGGTGGGGACTCAGAGTAGTTTTAGGGGTGGGGGTTGGGGTACTTTAGGTTTCAGGGATGGTGTGGGGGTTGGGGTTGTTTTAGGTTTTGGGGTAGGGTAGGGTGGGGGGTCGCGGTAATGTTAGGGGGGAGGTGTGGGGTTGGGGATAGTTTTAGGGACAATGGTGGGGGGTTGGTGTTTTTTTTTTCTCGCAGTAATCTTTAGGGGTGGGGGGCTAGGGGGGGACACATGCAGGAACAATGGATGCCTATCACTAATGCCTTTACAACGAAAAATCTTTGTTAAGGCATTCGTGGTAAAGGCATTAGTGGTAACAACGAGGTCGTTGTTCCGACCTCGTTGTTCAGGCATTCGTTGTTCCTGCAGGCATCGTTCCGACATACATTCCCAATCACAGGGCCTCTACCGTACCCACCCGAACAATAAATACCAAGGACGCAGTCATGGAGTGCTCTAGGTGAAGCCCTGATTTTGCAACTCACCAGTACTGGTTACATTGTACTTAATGGCAGGTTTCCAGAGGAAACATGCCCGAACTAGACAAGAACAAATGGCATGACACACTCCTAATTAGACTACACTTTTTGCAATGCCAAAATGGTTTTACAGATAGTAAACTACCGCATTGTTCTACGCACAGAGAGCGACCACTGCCCTCAGATCATCCAATGCTCTTAACTCTCATACAGATGTTCTTCTCTTTCTATTATTAGCAGAAGAAAGAAGATGTCACTTGGCTTTCAATTATTGCTCAACTTTGTCAATGACTGGCACCATAAAACTGAAGCAAAAACAATACAGGACAACACTATGTAACAGTTTTAATATATGCAGGCATGTAAGATATCTCAAGACGGTCATTGCGTGCTTTTAGCCTGTGTGCTTGGCCTTCCTCGTTCTATTATATGACGATTCAATAGTTCCAAACATGTTCAGGGGATAGTTCCATAAAACAGCCATTCAAAACATTCAGTACTGCTATAACAAAAACAAGAAAATATACAAAATAAATCCAAATCCATTAAAAAAGTACATTTGATGACAATTTCGAGACCAAATGTACCAAGAATGTTTACAAAGTTACTTTACATAATGTAGATTAGTGTCGACGAATATGGTAAATATGTACAGCACTATAATCAGACCTTACACTGAAATAAAAAAAAGACTCTGCCGCCCCTACCTCAAGTTGCGATCAATTTTCCAAGTAAAAAAGCAAATGGTTGCTAGATTGACTGTGTAACATGCACAGATGCAACGGCTAAAATGATTGAGCGAACAGAATATTTTTTAACGTAAACCAGAGAACCTATTTTCAGCGAAAAATGTTGGATACAACATTCTGAGATAATGTAACAATCAGTATGCAAGTATGCTTCTGACCACATCAACATTTTTACTCGGAGACCATTTTGGTTTTAATATTACAAAACCAAGTCTTAAGTATACATGAGTGATTTCTTCTCTAGCTCTGGAAACGTTCCCAGAATTGCAAGAGATTTACATTTTAGAAGCATACACAAACGAATGCAAGGCCATTGTAGCAACTTTAAACTAACACATAATAGGTGCACCTGCTGATGGAGTTCTGAGACGGGTGCATAACATGAGATCTTGATAGGCAGAATCACAAAAAATTGTTTCCATCTGGGACAAGGCTGGAACTATTGTGTATTCTACCTAACACCGCCTTTTTGAAGGCACCTGACATAAATGCTGCTTCAGAAACGTGACGATCTAACTCCTAGTAAAAATTTGTTTTTGACACTACCCAGAAACAGAAAAAACAGAGTTTCCAAATGCCTCATAAAAATGGGACTACTATGATGTACTGAAAGGAGTGATTTTAGATATTGCCTTTTGTATTTTTAGATGGCAAGGTTGCAATACCAGTAGGTGACTACTTTATAGCAGTCACAGTTAACATCTGATTTGCTCATTAACTCAATAAATACGTTAACAAGTATGCATTTCCCTAGCAATTGTATTAAACAAGCTAACAATGAATTATGTGGCTTGCCAGAAATATGTGACCCTCTATACAACAAATATCAGCAACAAATCATACAAATCACTGATGTTTGATCCAGGAAGATGGCTTTGAATGGAAAGAGATGGCTAGTAAGAGCTCAGCCAGGGGCCAGCAAGCTAGCTGCTTGAGGTCTACCAACAGGGAGTGCGGGGTTGAAAAACTCACCCACTTCAGCAATAATCGCTGTAAATTGGATTGGAGGATGACTCTAATCAAATTCTACAACAAGAATGGTAGGGTCAGCCTTGAAGATGTAGGTGCTCTCATGTTACCTGGAAAGCAGATATTTAATTTTCTGCAAGCAAGCTTGGGCGGAAAGGATACAATGATATGGTCAATGAGGTCACAGCTTAAGCCAATGAGTGGCATAGTGGTGTATTCGTTTTAACTTAATTTCTGCTACACAAATCAAATCACAATTTGCCAAAATAGAACAATGGAACCTTCCCTTCCTCCGCTTCCTGAGGTTCCCAAACATAAATTCTGTCTCTTTAACACTCCTGCATATGGATATTCTTAGACTGAAAAGCCAGCTTTCTCAACCCCCAGCACTGATAAAATAGCAGAGAGGTATACATGGATATGTCTTAAATAGTCAATAGTATGCAACAAAGTGATGGATGAACTGCTTGAACTAATCTCAGCCACTGGTAGTTATTCAGGCTGTATCCCAATTCATCATTCTTTTGCCAACCATGCCACCTCAGTTTAGATGCAGGCGTACGCAAATCTGCACTGATCCTGCTACAATGAGAAAAGCCCAGTCCTAACTGCAAGGGCAGGTCCTCCCCGAACTGAAACACAAGCAACCCAGGGCCATCTTTGCCCTATATAAGGATAATCAGCCACCTATAGCTTGGTTCCAGTGGTGCGGTGTCAATGGGACCTATGTCTGGGCTCACCTGTCCCAATTAGGGTGACACACTAAACTATACATAAAAAGAGAAGGATGGTGGCAGATTCTTGATGAGGTTGAATACGAGGATGACACAACACAATGGTAAATGTAGATTCTATGTTTGCTTTCCCTACAACAACATATATATGCATTTCAACATTCTGCTGAAAAGATTTTTGGTCAAACATTGGGTGAGAGGGTAGATTGGGAGCTTGAACAATAGTTGGTTAAGCCACAGGTACAATGTATTCTTCGAGCAATTCTTCAATTAGAAATTGCCTGCTACTTATGTGGCATCATTGTTGGAAATTTCACCCATATAATCCACTGAATATCTTGCACTACTTTTTTTCTCATTTAAAGACATTCTCATAGACTTATTTTGAGTTCCAATAGGGGTCAGCTGGAGAGTAATCAGTCTCTGAGGAACTAAGTATGAGTTTGAACTTTTTTCTAATGTTATGTTCTATAATTCTTTAATGTTTGTCGAAGGCCATAATGTTGCTCCTTCTGTGTTTATCTCCAGACCTTTTTTCTAGTACCTGTCTGTGATATTTAGATTTGGTATACTCCTTTTGAGGTCGAGCGCCCAAGCGCTCTGGCCTTTTGTAATTTATCTGTGGGCTTTTAACCACGCCCACTGCACACCCATCACTATCTTTCGTACATGGGCTTGCCTTTCAAAAAATTTGTTATCATTGGTAAATGCTTTACAGTTGTCCCTCCTCGAGCCAGTTTTGTTACTACTTTGGCCATCAACCCTGTTGCATGGATAGTTGCACTTTTGCTGATATGTTTGATTGTGAGTGAACTTCTTTGGCCTTTTGTGTCTCTTTCGCACTAATGCTCCTGGCGGTTGTGGTGCTTTAAATCGACTTGCTTTATGTCACCTGTTTAATTTTTCATTTGCAATTTATGTGGCAAGAAAAGTCCAGTTAGGAATTTACAACGTTAATACCTCTAACTCGAGCAAACGTGAGACCTATTGCATTGAAAATGCTTGTTTGAAGTGTTCTAAGCCTACTAGGCCATTTGCGTTTTAATATTGGGCCATTTAGAATCAAACCTGGAGTACGGTCGAATAAGGGTGGGCGGAGGATGCACCCTTGTCTATCTTACTGTTCCTGGGTGAAAGTTCCAGTTTACCTTTACATTAAAGTTGATTTGGCAATTAATGGATCTTATAATTTCATATGCCTTCCCAAATCTAGTTGGAAGCATTTTTGAAGTTTGGTCCTAGTGTCATATTTAAGCAAATGCTTTTTCTGATGTCAATCAGGAAAATCAAATATTTGCCCTTTGTTTGCACATATATGTTTGCTTAGCAAAGGTTGTGTTGTGAAGATATGATCTGTAGTTTGGTGATATGATAAGAAACCTGAGCTCGTAGTAAAATGTTGCTGTCGATTATAATTTTAAATACTCTCTAGGTCAAAGGTCAAAAGGCAGCATATTGATTATGTTACTGTATTCGTAGTTTTTTATGTAGTTGTTTGGGTTAAGGCGACCTCTGTTTCTAAAGATGGATGTGAGAAGCCTTTGGATCATGTGCTTAGGTAATTCACAGATTGCAACATTATGTGAGAAAGAGTTTTACTATTGTTTATTGAATTGAGCCTGACCTATGTTTCAGCATCTCATAGATGTAGTATTTTTATGTGTTCTACTACATTTTTTGTTTCTAGTTTTCAAATGCCCTTTTTTAATACACCCACTTTTATTGATTGTCTGTAGCGTTAGATAGCTTTTACTAATTTCCGCCAGGAGATTCCTTTTCCTTAAGTTTTCTGCCCATTAGCTAGACCTTCACATACCCTGTCTGTATATGTGTTTAAAGTAGGCTGTCTGTAAATAACCATTGTGCCTATCTACAGCATGTTTCCGTCTTACTGCTTTTAGATTTCCCTACAGTTCCATAGTGCTGCGCATTGAAGCTTCTATCAGAGTAAGTCTGCTTGTCATAGATTCTCTTTTTTTCCCCTTATTGTTGATACATATTGCTGCAGTAGTTTGAACATAGCTGTATGTATACCACTTGGCTCATGTTTTATAGCGCACAAGTTTCCAAAGTTTTGAGTTCGTTTTTGCAATACCTTTGAAACCATCTTTCCTGCTGGTCCCCTTCACTCTACCCAGCCAGCAATTGACAAATGAAATCATTAACCCCTTAGGAAACATACTTCCAGCATTCATGAAGGCATGACATATTACAGCACACTGTGCCAGCAAATCAAATCTATTGTGCTTTTAAAGGATACTACTTCATTTACTCCTGAAAATGCAAATATGAATATCAAGAAAGTCAGGTTTTTAAGGCAACAAAACAAGGGCCCTCCTTACGGTGATAGTCGGACCGATGCACTCCAGGTGGTCTGACCGTCACATTATAATGCTGGTGGGTGGACCCACCCAAAGATCACCGTCCCCGCCAGAAACATGGTTCCTCAAAAAAGAGGGTTTGGCTACCTAGGAGAGAGGATAGGCTAGCAACACCTGAAGGAGCCTATCAGAAGGAGTCTCTGACGTCACCTGGTGGCACTGGCCACTCAGAGCAGTCCAGTGTGCCAGCAGCACCTCTGTTTCCAAGATGGCAGAGGTCTGGAGCACACTGGAGGAGCTCTGGACACCTCCCAGGGGAGGAGCAGGTCAGGGGAGTGGTCACTCCCCTTTCCTTTGTCCAGTTTCGCGCCAGAGCAGGGCTAAGGGGTCCCCTGAACCAATTATGCAGAATTGGGCACATCTGTGCCCAAGAAAGCATTTCCAGAGGCTGGGGGAGGCTACTCCTCCCCTGCCTTCACACCATTTTCCAAAGGGAGAGGGTGTAACACCCTCTCTCAGAGGAAGTCCTTTGTTCTGCCATCCTTGGCCAGGCCTGGCTGGACCCCAGGAGGGCAGACGCCTGTCTGAGGGGTTGGCAGCAGCAGCAGCTGCAGTGAAACCCCAGGAAGGACAGTTTGGCAGTACCAGGGTCTGTGCTACAGACCACTGGGATCATGAGATTGTGCCAACTATGCCAGGATGGCATAGAGGGGGCAATTCCATGATCATAGACATGTTACATGGCCATATTCGGAGTTACCATTGTGAAGCTACATATAGGTAGTGACCTATATGTAGTGCACGCGTGTAATGGTGTCCCCGCACTCACAAAGTCCGGGGAATTGGCCCTGAACAATGTGGGGGCACCTTGGCTAGTGCCAGGGTGCCCTCACACTAAGTAACTTTTCACCTAACCTTTACCAGGTAAAGGTTAGACATATAGGTGACTTATAAGTTACTTAAGTGCAGTGTAAAATGGCTGTGAAATAACGTGGACGTTATTTCACTCAGGCTGCAGTGGCAGGCCTGTGTAAGAATTGTCAGAGCTCCCTATGGGTGGCAAAAGAAATGCTGCAGCCCATAGGGATCTCCTGGAACCCCAATACCCTGGGTACCTCAGTACCATATACTAGGGAATTATAAGGGTGTTCCAGTAATCCAATGTAAATTGGTTAAATTGGTCACTAGCCTGTTAGTGACAATTTGAAAGAAATGAGAGAGCATAACCACTGAGGTTCTGATTAGCAGAGCCTCAGTGAGACAGTTAGGCACCACACAGGGAACACATACATATAGGCCACAAACTTATGAGCACTGGGGTCCTGACTAGCAGGGTCCCAGTGACACATAACAAACATACTGAAAACATAGGGTTTTCACTATAAGCACTGGGCCCTGGCTAGCAGGATCCCAGTGAGACAGTGAAAACACCCTGACATACACTCACAAACAGGCCAAAAGTGGGGGTAACAAGACTAGAAAGAGGCTACTTTCTCACAATCCCTCTTCCCACACAACTTTGTATTAAAATCTCCTGCCCAGACTATCAATGTTTCCTTATTATAACTGTCTTGAAGGCTTGATAAATTCCTCTTAAGCTTTTCAATTTAGGTGATCAGGTGAGAGTCAAAATGTTCTGTAATAATGGCAGCAGATAATTAGACCTACAGAGAAGTACTTTAGTAGATAGGTTGGTTAATTTAACTGAGCATAAGGCAGCTAGTTCTCCCTTAGCTCTACCTGCACGAGAGGAAGTTGCAGCACTGCACAAGATAAGACATCCATTGACATTGAAGTTCTCAGTGGCCCAAGTCTCTTGCAATAACACAATAACTGTTTTATTAACTTATGAGAACCAATCAGGATTTGAAAGTTTGGAGTAAACCCCAGCTATATTCCACTACATGATTCTCAACCCTCTCCTCTCTCTCTGTCCAGTCCTTTCCCTCTCTGAGTTGGTCTTGGGACCTGCAACGTCCCTGACCTGCCCCATTGATACAAAACTGACAAGAGTCTGTGCTAGTTGGCTCCCGCTAGTAAAAAGTCAATCCGAGTCTTCTAATAAAGCAAGAGCCTCAAAGCAGTTCCTAACCTCAACATTGTACAGTAAGTCGATTTCCCCATACACTTCCAAAGAAAGAAAAAAAAATTGTTGCATTTGTGTCATTTTAAGGTCGAGCATAGCAGCGAGCAAGCAGTGCTTTTTGAACTGTTGTAATCTATTCTGTGTGCTTTAACCACGCCCATCGCATGCCCATCACTTTTATTCGTTCCTGGGCCTGCCTTTCAAAAATCCCTTGATGTTATTGGTAAATGCTTTACGTTTGTCCCTTTTTGAGGCTGTTTTGTTACTACTTTGAGGGCTGACCCTGTTACATGGATTATTGCACAATCAGCCAGATAGCTTCATGTTGGCGGACTATTTCTTCTTTTGCCTTGCCTCTTTGCTCATGGTGGTATGTTGTTTCTTCGTCTTCCTTCCTTTACGGTTTCTTTGCGGTCTACCGAGTCTTCTTTATTTATTATTGTTTTTGCAGTTTTATGAACTCGACACAAAGGTATTGGAGCGCTTTATTTATTTAATGGTTTTGCAGTTTTACAGAGCACGATCTCAATACAAAGGTATTACAGCACCTTACATGAACACTCTTTACATTACATAAGAACACATTCATTTTTGGTAGTGGGGGGAGAGTAAGCGATTTGCCCAGGATCACAGAATGTTGAGCCAACGCCGAGACTCAAACCGTGTTCCCCAGCTCCAAAGTTGGCAGCTCTGGCTCTTACGCCACATCCTTGCCCCTAGGGTTCTTTGTCTGGTTCGTGTTGGGGCAGTCTGAGAATAACTCATTTTTTCATATACCTCTTGGTGTTACAGGTTCTGCCATTTCATAGTACTGCAAAGCAGGTGTCATTCTTAACAAAATCACTATAATTCATTAGTATCGACCTTGCAGAGATGAAGAGGTGAAAAAGCTGTCAGGATTGTAAATTGTGACATTCTTGTTCTGTCAAGACCTCTGCAGTTGGTGCATTAACCAACTGACTTGAGTAGAGCTTAACACTAGGCAATAGCATGTGCTCTTGATAACCTTCGGAGGGTCACCAACCAAGCACATAGGTTAGTTCTGGGCAAGAAGATGGCAAAAGATGTTGTATCCAAAATGGTGGAATGACATTCTTGAATCCAGGCCCAAGCACATCATGGCCTCAAGCTTGATAGCAAAAAACATCTGGCCTTTGGTTGTAAATCGGGCCTCTTCAAATAGAGTTCAGTTAGCACGAACTCAATACAAAGGTATTACAGCGCTTTACATGACCACTGGTTACATTACACAAGAACACATTCGTTTGTGGTAGCAAGATGAGATTAAGGGGGTCATTGTGACCCCAGCGATCTGCAGTAATATGAAGGAAAGTACCTACTTTCCTCCATATTATGACATTGGCGGTTTGGCTGAAGCCAAACTGCCAATGTACCACACTGACTGCCACAGCAGTAACGACCGTCGGGCTGGAGACATCAATCTCCAGCCCGGCGGCCGTCACTTGCCCGTCTGCGGGATTATGACCCCACCTATCGCCATGGTTTTCGTGGCTTCCATAACGCCATGAAAACCATGGTGGTAGGAACTATCAGTGACACGGAATCCTTTCCCTGTCACTGATAGGTGTCTCCCCCTCCACAGGTTTCCCCCCACTCCCTTTATCTCCAGATCCCCCCTTCGTACACGCCCCTCCCTTCACACACACATACACGCATACACACACCCATTCCAACGTTCATCCACACATACATCCATTCACACACACATCCACACACACTTACATACATACACGCAGACACGCATTCACACTATTCAACATACATGCACTCACACCCCCAAACATGCACACACATACAACACGCAACACACACCCGCATACATACACGCACAGACATACACACACACACACACACACACACACACACAAAACACCCCTCTCCCCTGTTGGAGCACCCACTTACCTGTGTCCAGGGTGTCTTCCGGCAAGAGACAGGACGGGGCACTGCTGCCAGCAGCAGCGTCCGCCAGAAGAACACCGCCAGTCTGTATTAATTCTCATAATACGGCCGGCAGTGGTCTACTGGCGTGGCGCTGTTGCTGGCAGCAGCGCCACCTTACCACCATCCGCCGGCATTGCCACAGCTGTATTTCTGCCATCCTTCTGGTGGAAATACGGCTGTGGTCATAATTTGGTGGACAGCTGGTAGCTGCAGCAGCGTTTTTTTTACTGCTGTCGCCACGGCGGTAGGCGGTTTTCACTGCTGGGGTCATAATGACCCCCTAAGTGATTTGCCCATAATCACAGGATGTTCAGTGGGCGATGAGACTCAAACTATGTTCCCCAGCTCCAAGGTCTGCAGCTCTGGCCCTTCAGCCACATCCTCTCACCTAAGGTTCTTTGTCTGGTGCGTGTTAGGGCTGTTGGGGAATAACTTGTTTTCTTTAATATAGGTCTTGGTAATACTGGTTCTGTCATTTCATAGCGCTGAAAAGCAGATGCAATTCTTAACAAAATCGCCATAATTTATTTGCAGTTAAGCTGCCTCTTTTGTTGTTTTCTTTTTAAACAGTTAGGGCCATATTTATACTCTGGTTGCGCCGAATTTGCGTCGTTTTTTTCGACGCAAATTCGACGCAGAACTAACGCCAACTAACGCCATATTTATACTCTGGCGTTAGACGCTTCGGGCGCCAAAGTGCCCGGAGTGTGCGTCATTTTTTAGCGTGAACCCCTTCCTTGCGTTAATGATATGCAAGGGAGGCGTTCCCGTCTTAAAAAATGACTCCCAGGCCTTTACGTGGTATTTATACTCCCGGGCAAAAGAGACGCCCGGGAGTGGGCGTGGCCAAAAACGGCGCATTTGCGCCGCTTTTTAACGCCTGGGTCAGGGATGGCGTTAAGGGACAAGTGGGCTCAAAATGAGCCCAGAGTGCCCTCCCCTGCCCCCAGGGACCCCCCCTGCCACCCTTGCCCACCCCAGGAGGACACCCAAGGACGGAGGGACCCATCCCATGGACATTAAGGTAAGTTCAGGTAAGTATTTTATTTTTTATTTTTTGTGGCATAGGGGGGCCTGATTTGTGCCCCCCTACATGCCACTATGCCCAATGACCATGCCCAGGGGACAGAAGTCCCCTGGGCATGGCCATTGGGCAAGGGGGCATGACTCCTATCTTTACAATGATAGGAGTCATGTTGATGGGGGATGGGCGTCGAAAAAAAATGGCGCAAGTCGGGTTACGACGATTTTTTCGACGTAACCTGACTTGCCCCATTTTAAGACGCCCATACGCCCTTTTCCCCCTACGCCGGCGCTGTCTGGTGTACGTGGTTTTTTTCCACGCAAACCAGGCAGCGCCGGTCTGCTTGCGCCGGCTAACGCCATTCCATAAATACGGCGCCCGCATGGCGCTTCAGAATGGCGTTAGACGGCGCTAAATTTTTTGACGCTAAACTGCGTTAGCGCAGTTTAGCGTCAAAAAGTATAAATATGGGCCTTAGTGTTTTTAAATTTTAGGCTGGTATTACCAATGTAAAGGAAGAATTCCTTTTAAAGTTTAAAACAAAAATATATGGCTGCCCCCTTTTCTTTTCTCCTAACTCCTTTGACCCTCTCATTCTCCAGGTCAAATTTCACGAAGGTGCCTCTTTGTGGATTGATTGGTGCTATAAAAGTTTACGTAAAAACACTAGAAAGGATTGTATCACTAGGGTATCTCAGCCAGTCTGTAAGAATGAGGCAAAAACTCACCATGATGGCGGCCTTGTTGTGTCCTCTCTTCTGCAGTGACAGGCCTCGGAGGGTTGCTGTGATACCTGGCATACATCCACTATACTCCAAACCAAAACACATAGGTAAAAGATATTGTTATTTACAATGTCAGTTGCTCTAACTCTCACAAATGCGAGACCTATTGCATTGCAAATGCTTGTTACCATATTCATTAGAGTTGAACAAATAATAGCATTCCCCTTTTAATGGATGTTGACATTGCAATAAATTCTGCAAATATGATCTCAAACATTCAGTGTGATTTTATTTGTTTTTAAAAAAAAAACATTTTTCATGCCAGGGCTGCAAAACATCTAACATAATCTAAAGTGATTCTTATTTTGAACAGATCAGTAGCTCCATTGGCTAAATGTCAGGGGCCATGCAAAAACATAAGGGCCTTGGGTATTTTATCTCTTAATTTTGGTAACATACAAAAATACAAAATGGTCAGAATTATTCAGGAGCAATATCTATTCAGCTATAAGTTAGGGCTTCCATTAGAGCAGGTTGACTGATTATTAAAGATAGGGCTCCCATTGGACCTATGTCACATGGCCACTAGGGCTTTCCCTCCCACTTAAACAGAATTTTAGTGTGCCTAGCCAGTGTGTCCCGGTAAAGGGTAACTGGATAAGGGCTGTTTCTGGCTGCAGGAGACTAGCACTCTTGGGCGCAAATCTCAGATAAATCCACAATATGGGGATTGCTATTACTGGACTCTTTAGGATTACTTAGTTAGATAGAACCCACCCACAAGAAGAACTCAACTTAAATAGCAAACAACTACAATGTAATTTACTAAGAGGAAGTTACATTTTAGGGCAAGGAGGGAGCACATGCGCTCTAGATTCCCGTGCTGCACCTTACCTCCGATTGTTCCTCACCCCAATTTACCCATTATGCAGCCCTGCATCTGCACCATTCCCATTTTCAACAAACAGCCTCCATAACCATACCCACCTCTCTAAAGCTTGGGTTCTCTAAACTACAAGCTTGCCCTCCAGGCTGCATCTGAAGGACCACTCCCTCCCTCCATTAACCACTATCCAATTTCACTGTTTACCTTGCCTTCTCCTCTACAGCTGGATTCCCACACCCACAAGCCAACTCTCCCATCCTAACTCAAGCTGCAGTCATACCACTCCCCTTTGACCCCTAACCATACCCCCAATGCCTTCCTTCCTTCTATATCTGGGTCCGCTTATCAACAAGCCTACTCGCCAATCCTACTTCAAGATTCAACCAGAACACCCTCTTCACTCTACCCATCCCCCATTCCATCCCTCTTCCTTCTACTCGAGGCCCCACATCCTCAAAGTATCACTTCAATAAGAGGACAAAGACCTAGCATCTAAATTGTCATTTCAACACAAGATTCATGAGCATGATCTTAATCAGCATATTTGACCTACAACCAGAAGTAGCACCAGACCTCACTTTCAAGACAGAAAAAATGGGTCAGCAAGAATTCTGCATCCACATGCCAAGAAACCATACCACCTAAATACAGCATTTTCAACAAAAACTGTATTATAAAGACTGGAGTAGTTCTTATAGTAATCCATAAGAAACGTTTACATATATCTTGCATTGAAGATTTAACATGAGTAACTGTGAAACCTTCCTGGTAAGGTGGCA
This sequence comes from Pleurodeles waltl, assembly GCF_031143425.1. Lineage (NCBI taxonomy): Eukaryota > Metazoa > Chordata > Amphibia > Caudata > Salamandridae > Pleurodeles > Pleurodeles waltl. The sequence continues at coordinate 693,467,813 of NC_090436.1, read as the reverse complement.
CCCCACTCCAACCTCCAATATTTGCTCCTCTTGCTTTATAGATCTGTTCCCAGTACCAGAAAGTTTAAGGACATCTTACTAGACCGATTGACGAAGACTCCAGTATTGCACCGCAATCTACACAACCGAGGCAAACTCAACACATGGTTTGACAAGAATGATTTAACAACAACTGCTGCAATCACATCCAATCTTGAGTCCTTCAACCTATAGCAATTTCGGGTGCCAACTCCCTCTGCAAGTTACACATTAGATTTAAGTTTCACCCCGTATGTCATACCTTGATGACTGACAACTCCCTAGTCATATGGAGTGACTTCCACATCATTATCTTCAGAATCAACATATAGGCGGTCATTACAACAATGGCAGTATAAACGGCTTACCGCCGTGCAGAAGAGCGCCAACACACCGCCGCGGAATTCCGCCACAGCTATTATGACCCACAGCACGGAATCCGCCAAAATTCAGACACCCACACAAGTCCGCCACACCAAAGGTCAGTGATAAATTGCCGAAAACAAAACCTCCACCGTCACGCCAACAGAAATACGCCCACACTATCATGACACACGAATCCACGCAGCGCTCTTTCAACCGCGGTATTCCATTGGCGGTAGACACCGCTGCGCTCAAAATACCCACACTCTTACAAAACACAGCCACATTGAGCAATTCCAAATACACACACCTGATACACATACACACACCACTCCCACACACCCAATACAATATAAAACACACACCTACATCACCCACAAACCCCTACGACCAGAATCACTGGGAGAAGGCCAGAGAGAGACACTACAAACTACTACCAAGCATCCACAGGCACAAAATACCATCACCCACAGAACTTCCACACACCTCACACAACACACCACTACATATCAGCACACTTATCCCCACACACACGACCCCCCACATCGCCCACACCACCCCATGGCACGGCAAAGACATCCGAGGTTCTCTGAGGAGGAGCTCAGGGTCATGGTGGAGGAAATCGTCCGGGTAGAGCCACAGCTATTCGGATCACAGGTGCAGCACACCTCCATAGCTAGGAAGATGGAGCTATGACGAAGAATAGTGGACAGAGTCAACGCAGTGGGACAGCACCCAAGAAATTGGGATGACATCAGGAAGAGGTGGCACGACCTACGGGGGAAGGTGCGTTCCGTGGTCTCAAGACACCACATTGCGGGTCAGCGGACTGGCGGGAGACCCCCACCTCCTCCCCCACAACTAACAACATGGGAGGAGCAGGTCTTGGCGATTCTGCATCCTGAGGGCCTCGCAGGAGTAGATGGAGGAATGGACTCTGGTAAGTCAAAGCTTTACTGTTACATCCCCCACCCTACCTGCATGCCATCACATACCCCCACCCTCACCCTCACCCCCATCACTCCAACACCTCACAAATGTCCCAATATCACAAACCACCCATCCCAACACCAAGCCCTGCATGCACCAACAAAGCATGGACACCCATCACCAAAGCATGGCCACTGCACATACCCATACACCCCCCTAAAACACCATCACACAAGGTCCCACACAGGAATGCAAGCACTGGGGTACACAGTCACCCACCCATTGCACACCATGACACACACAGATGTAATAAACATCCTTTTATACCCTTGCAGGACACCTACCCAACGTCACCGGACTAGAGGGTCCACACATGTCCACACCACCAACAGAAGAGGCCCACAGTGATGACAGCACCTCTGTCCAACTGGATCTAGATGACCAGCCCGGCCCATCGGGGACCTCTGGACAGTCGGTTCCCCTCACACAGTCACAGGCCACTACAGAGCTTCCTCCCTCTGGAAACACCACCACAGCACCCACCCAGCGGGCCCATACCTCTGTCCCCAGGACACGTCAGGCAGCAGTGTGTCCACCACTATAGGGAAACCAGGCTAACCCACCACCCCAACAACAACAGGGACCTGGGGGCAGTGGTAGTGGGCACACGGTCCAGGAGACGGAGGCCCAGGAACACAGGGGAACTGGGAGGGCTGCTGTGCGACAGGGGGAGGACAGGCCAAAGGAACCCACTCTCCACGAGGCCCTCTCCTCCATCATGGGAGCCTAACACTACTCCCAGGAGACGATGGTAACGGTACTGGCCAAGTTTCAGGAGACCCAGCGGCTGCACGAGGAACAGTATTTGGGCTTCAGGGAGGAACTCAGAACCATCAATTCCACCCTGGGCACCATCGTAGGGGTGCTGAAGGAAGTACTCAACACCAGGAGGGACACTGTGGCACAACAAGGGGCCCCTGACACTAGCATGGACGATGAACTGCCCACCACCTCCGCCGGCGCTAGTGGACAGGACACCCCCGCCACAGGACCTCCACATCAGCACCCCACCCCCTGCAGAGGAAGAACCACCCCACAAACGGTCCCTGAGATACAGGACAAAGACAGAGAATGATACCAAGACCCCGCCAAGAAATGAGACCACCCTGAATGTCATCTTTCTGTCCCACTTTGTCACCCTGTCCATACTTAAACTGCCCCAGCTCCACTTCCTATGCCCATTTGGGCAATGCACCTGTGAGACTAATAGACTGGACTCTGCCATGGACATTCCTCCACCATCACCCCTGACCATTTGACAACCCCCTCCAATATTGAGCACTTAAATAAACACCCTTGAAGCACAAAACAATGTGGAGTCAGTCTGTGATTTCGAAATTGTGTATTAGCAAATACAGTGACAAAATGCTCTTTCAATTGTAATGTCAACATACCCATGTCACACAGCTCTAGTCCATGAGGAAACAAAGCAGATGTCACACTATGGGACCCACATCTGTGAAATCATAAGGGAAAGTGACAACTCAGTGACCATACACTGGGTGAAAACGACAGACAGTAGAGAGGTAGTAGTGTTAAAGTACATGTAGTAGGCAGGTCTGTACTCTTACCTGTGTCTCACTGGAAATATTGCAGGATCACCAAGTTCCTGTTGTCCATGTCCTCTTCTTCTGCTTCCTCGTATTCACTGTCCACAGGCTCCACAGCTGCAACAACACCGCCATCTGGACCATCCTCCTGCAGAAAAGGCACCTGCCATCGCAAAGCTAAGTTGTGAAGCATACAGCAGGCCACGATGATCTGGCACACCTTCTTTGGTGAGTAGAATAGGGGTCCACCTGTCATATGGAGGCACCTGAACCTGGCCTTCAGGATGCCGAAGGTCCGTTCTATAATCCGCCGAGTTCGCCCATGGGCCTCATTGTAGCGTTCCTATGCCCTTGTCCTGGGATTCCTCACTGGGGTCAGTAGCCATGACAGGTTGGGGTAACCAGAGTCACCTGCAAATGGCGATGGACAACTGTTAGACACACACTAACCTGTAGGGATATACCCAGACCCAGACAACCATTCCCACTGTTTTGCTTCCAGGTGCTCACCTAATAGCCACACACGGTGCCTCTGGAGTTGACCCATCACATAAGGGATGCTGCTATTCCGCAGGATGTTGGCGTCATGCACTAAGCCAGGGAACTTGGCATTCACATGGGAGATGTACTGGTCTGCCAAACACACCATCTGCACATTCATAGAATGATAACTGTTCCGGTTTCTGTACACCTGTTCACTCCTGCGGGGGGGACCAAAGCCACATGTGTCCCATCAATGGCACCTATGATGTTGGGAATATGTCCCAGGGCATAGAAATCACCTTTCACTGTAGGCAAATCCTCCACCTGAGGGAAAACGATGTAGCTCTGCATGTGTTTCAGCAGGGCAGACAACACTCTGGACAACACGGTGGAAAACATAGGTTGAGACATCCCTGATTCTATGGCCACTATTGTTTGAAATGACCCACTTGCAAGGAAATGGAGTACTGACAGCACCTGCACTTGAGGGGGGATTCTTGTGGGATGGCGGATAGCTGACATCAGGTCTGGCTCCAGCTGGGTACACAGTTCCTGGATTGTGGCACGGTCAAGCCTGTAGGTGATGATCACATGTCTTTCCTCCATTGTCGACAGGTCCACCAGCGGTCTGTACACCGGAGGATGCCGCCATCTCTTCACATGTCCCAGCGGACGGTGCCTATGAAGGACAACAGCGAGCACAGAGTCAACCAACTCAGAGGTACGTACCCACAGTTTACACAGAACACGAATCATAATCCGAAAAGTGGCCTGTATGTGTGTTGAGGCTAGGCCTAGGTATGTGTGATGCAGTTAAAAATTAAGCCATGTGGGCCCCTGAAATGGCGGCTGCCTGATCTGTAAAGTGGGACAATGGGATGTGAGGTAACTGCGCTGGCGTTGTACACCGTCGCGGTAGGCGGTTGAAGATGGCGGTGCAATGCTGCAGTGGTTAACATTGGACCCTTTGGGTCCCAGGAGCCAATGACGATGTACGCAGGCAGTGACGGTACGCGCCGCTGTGGACGTAACCGCCATTTTCGATCTGTTCAATCACTCGATACCTGATCTTCGACAGGAGAGGACCTACACTGCAAGTGCTGCTGTGACCTCGGTCTGGAAGAGACAATGGCTCGAGTGTCTGGGGAAAGGGCCACTGCCTTCACATCGGAGGAGTTGGAGAAACTCGTGGATAGGGTCCTCCCCCAGTACACGCTACTCTACGGTCCTCCAGACAAACAGGTAAGTACACTGGGAGCATGCTGTATGGGCTATGCCTATGTGGACTGGGGTGGATGAAAGATGGGGGGGAGACTGAGGTGTGCATGAAACGACGATGAATGCATGTGCCACATGGCAAGGGTAGGGATGGGGGCCAATGACTGTGACGGTGCAGTTGGTACTAAAATTTATCTTCCCCCTGTACAATTCATGTAGGTCAGCACCCACCAGAAAAAATATATTTGGCGTGCCATCGCCAAGGACATCCGGACCCTGGGGGTCTACCAAAGACGGAGCACCCACTGCCGGAAAAGATGGGAGGACATTCGCTGCTGGAGCAAGAAGACGGCGGAGGCTCAGCTGGGAATGGCCTCCCAACGTGGGAGGGGTGCCCGTCGCACCATGTCCCCCCTGATGTTCAGGATACTGGCGGTGGCGTACCCGGAGTTGGATGGGCGCTTGGGGGCATCACAGCAGCCACAAGGGGGTGAGTACACTCTCATCCTGCTGATTTTGCACGCAGTGGAGGTGTCTGCGTGGGGGAGGTGGGCTGTGGGTTTCCCTAGGCCAGGGCGAGTTTAGTAGGCAAGGTCCCTCCGTAAGGCAGGCCATGTGGCACCCCACCCCACCCCACCTCTGTAGAGTGCCAAGTACACCTAGTCATGCCCCTGTGTCATCCATGTGTGCAGATGTCGTCCATAGCCTTGTAGGCCATGTCCCAGGGATTGAACAGTGGAGCCCAAGAACGCGGCGTAGTGCAGGGGGCTTCTGTGTCTGTTTCTGTTGTGTCCGCCAACGATAGCGGTAATGCATGCACTCGACATGTCTTTCTTCTGTCGTCCCCCCCCTTTTTGTGTTATCCCTGTTCTTGTGTGCATTAGCATCATCAGGCGGAGGAGCAGTGGCACCGGAGCAGGAGGCAGCTGCATCCCACATGGCCCTGAAGGGCGACACTACGGAGTCTGATTTCAGCAGTGGGACGGAGGGCGAGGGGAGCTCCACGGCGGGGACAGGAGCTGACACAGTAACATGGACTCGTCCTCTGATGGGAGCTCCCTTGTGGTGGCGGCAACATCTGTGCCCCCGCATATACAGGTAAAGCCGCCACCCCCCCTATCAGCACCGCCCTCCCAGCAGCCCCTCAGCCTTTGCCCCGTGCCCGCTCACCCAGGTGGGGTGGGCATCACCTTCGCCCCAGGCACCCCTGCTGCCCTCAGTGAGGAGGCCATTGACATCCTCAGGTCCCTCACTGTTGGGCAGTCTACCATTTTGAATGCCATCCAGGGTGTAGAAAGGCAGTTGCAATAAACAAATGCATTCCTGGAGGGTATTCATTCTGGTCAGGCGGCCCTTCAGCAAGCTTTTCAGACTCTGGCCTCAGCACTGATGGCAGCCATTGTCCCCGTCTCTAGCCTCCCCCCTCCAACTTCCTCCACCCAGACCCAATCCCCTGTACTCCAGCCTATCCCAAGCACACCTTCAGACCAGCATGCACACACCTCAACACACAAGGGAAGCTCAGGCAAACATAAGCACCACACATCCCACAGGCACTCACGCAAGCATCACACACATGCAGACACACCAACATCCACTGCCTCCACTGTTTCCCCCTCCTCCTCGTCTCCCTCCTCCCTCCCAGTCTCGTCTACACTCACACCTGCATGCACTACATCTACAGCCACTACTGCCATCACCAGCGCACACACCACCACACCCCGCTCACGTGCAGTCACCACCCCCACTACCATTCACACGTCCCCTGTGTCCTCTCCCAGTGTGTCTGTGACGCCATCTCCCAAGATACACAAACACAGGCACACACCCACCCAACAGCCATCCACCTCACGCCAGCCTCCAGCGCATGCACCTTCACCCAAAGTCACCAAACAAACACCTCCTACAACCACAACCTCTTCCTCCACTCCCAAACCCCCTCCAGCTACCCGTCCAGTGTCTCCCAAAAACTTTTCCTGTCCAACCTTGACCTCTTTCCCACACCTCCCCCACCCCGTCCGTCTCCTAGGGCCTGACTCTCCAGGTCCCAACCTAGCACCTCAGCTACAACATCTCCGGGACCAATGGTGCCTGTAGTCACCGGAATCTGGAGTGCACCGGCCACCAGGGCTGTCAGTGTGGCACAGAGCCACAGCACAGACAGTCCCCCACCAGTCAAGCATCAAAAGTTGGCTAGTGCCCGGCGGGAGAGGGGAATACTCCAGCCACCAAAGCCGCTCTCAGGGGTCCCGGTGGGAGTGTGGAGTCAGCTGCGACACCTTCCAAGGTGTGGAAGGGCCACAAGAAACCCGGCAAGTCTGGGAAGAGCAGCACGGCGGAGAAGACCGCCATCATTCCTGCTGCCCAGGAGGCCACCCTCATCATCCCCGCTGCCCAGGAGGCCACCGCCATCATCCCCGCTGCCCAGGAGGCTACCGCCAGCACCTGCCCTGCTGCCCAAGAGGCCACCGCCATCATCCCCGCTGCCCAGGAGGCCACTGCCAGCACAAGCCCGCTGGGCCAGAGAGGATCGCCAGCACAAGCCCCGCTGGGCTAGAGAGGACCGCCAGCACAAGCCCCTCTGGGCTAGAGAGGACCGTCAGCACAAGCCCTGCTGGACCAGAGAGGACCGCCAGCACAAGCCCCGCTGGGCTAGAGAGGACCGCCAGCACAAGCCCCGCTGGGCTAGAGAGGACCACCAGCTGAGTCACTGCAAAGGAGCCCGCCGCCACACGCACTGTTGAACAGGACACCGCCGCCTCAAGCACCACTGCCAAGGACACCGCCGCCACAGGCACCGCTGAACAGGGCACCGCTGCCTCAAGCACCGCTGCCAAGGACACCGCTGCCACAAGCAGCGCTGAACAGGGCACCGCCGCTACAAGGACCGCTGAACAGGGCACCGCCGCCTCAAGCACCGCTGCCAAGGACACCGCTGCCACAAGCACCGCTGAACAGGGCACCGCCGCTACAAGCACCGCTGAAGAGGGCACCGCCGCTACAAGCACTGCAGGCCCATGAGCGCCAAACGCTCTGACGCTACTGAGGCCACCACGAGCAGGATGAAGCACTCTGGGCACAAGGCCCCCTCTAGAACCAGTGGAGAGATACATTCACTACCTCTGTCCTTGGCACCATAAAGCACTCTGGGCACAAGGCCCCCTCCAGATCCAGTGGAGAGATATATCCACTACCTCTGTCCTTGGCAGGATGAAGCACTCTGGGCACAAAGCCCCCTCCAGAACCAGTGGAAAAAGGCATCCACTACCTCTGCCCTTGGCAGGATGAAGCACTCTGGGCACAAGGCCCCCTCCAGAACCAGTGGAGATTGACATCCACTACCTCTGTCCTTGGCAGGCTGAAGCACTCTGGGCACAAGGCCCCCTCCAGAACCAGTAGAGAGATACATCCACTACCTCTGTCCTTGGCAGGATGAAGCACTCTGGGCACAAGGCCCCCTCCAGAACCAGTGGAGATTGACATCCACTACCTCTGTCCTTGGCAGGATGAAGCACTCTGGGCACAAGGCCCCCTCCAGAACCAGTGAAGAGATACATCCACTACCTCTGTCCTTGGCAGGATGAAACACTCTGGGCACAAAGCCCCCTCCAGAACCAGTGGAGAAAGGCATCCACTACCTCTGTCCTTGGCAGGATGAAGCACTCTGGGCACAAGGCCCCCTCCAGAACCAGTGGAGATTGACTTCCACTACCTCTGTCCTTGGCAGGATGAAGCACTCTGGGCACAAGGCCCCCTCCAGAACCAGTGGAGACTGTTATCCACTTGAGAGACTGTGGCATTGCACTCCCCAGGATTGCACAGTGGGCAACCCACCCACTGTATAGACTTGAGAGACTGTGGCTTTGCACTCCCCAGGATGTAACAGTGGGCAACCCACCCACTGCGGTCTTCAATGGAGCACTACCTGGACTACTATTGTTGATGTATATATTTGTTTATGGTGTGTATATATATTTTTGCGTACTGGATTTTAATATATTACAATGGTTACACTCATTTCCTTTGGTCTTTGCATTCTTCCGGGGGGTTTGCGGGGTGTAACTGTAATGTACCATGCTGTATTAGTGTGTGTGTTGTGGTGGGTGAGGGTGGGGGTGGGGGTTTTGCGTGTTGCGTGTGTGTGTTCCTGTTTTTTCCCTTCCCCCTCCCCTGTGTCGTAGGTGCAGTACTCACCGTGGTCTTCGCCGCCGGCGTTCGTGCTCCTGGTAGAGGAGCAAGAAGATAAGGGCTGGCAGGATCTGCAGCTCTGGTTCCATGGCGTCCTGATTCCTCGTGGGGTGTGTTGAGGTGAGCGTTTTCCTTTCGAAGTCCTGTTTCTGCTGTGTTTTTGTCCGCAGTGAATCCACCCCGGAAAAGGTGGTGGATTGGCCTGTTGTGATACTGTGGGTGGTACATTGTCCTCCGCCTGTCTGTTGGCGGTGACCGCCAAGCTGTCTGTTTGTACCGCCGTGGCGGTCAGGGTGTTAAAGTGGCTGTCTTTGATGGCAGTTTCCGCCACGGTCGTAATTCCATTTTCTTTACCGCCGGCCTGTTGGCGGTCTTACCGCCACTTTAACACCGTCTGCCAGGGTTGTAATGACCACCATAATCTATAATATGTCCAGAAGAGCAACATCCTTAAATAGAAACTATTAAATACAGGCAGTAGACAAGTTGGGCCTCCTAAAACTTAACTCTGACCTTAGAAGAACACCAATCAATATTAGTCCTCATGATGTAGCTAACTTCTCCAACTCGATCACCACTGCTTTGGACAATCAAATACCACTAACGTTTAATACCACGATTAACCCCAAAAGACCACATGATTTAAGGTCAAGTCATAAAAATCATAATGCAACTCAGCATCCTACAATACAAGTGGAGGAAGGCAAGGGATCAAAATGACAAATTCAGACTGAGCCACTATACCACTACTCTAAACGCATAAGTGAAGCTAACTACCTATTGTTAGACCTGACAACCTGAGGGTGGTCATCCCCCAACTTTTTGCCTGCCTCCCTCCACTTTTCTGAAGCTGTTTTTGCTGGTTTTAGGACTCTGCGCACTTTACCACTGCTAACCAGTGCTAAAGTGCATATGTTCTCTCCCTTAAACATGGTAACATTATTTCATTCCCAATTGGCATATTTGATTTACTTGTAAGTCCCTAGTAAAGTGCAATATATGTGCCCATGGCCTGTGAAATGAATGCTTCTAGTGGATCTGCAGCACTGGTTGTGCCACCCACATAAGTAGTCCCCTAACCATGTCTCAAGTCTGCCATTACAAAGGCCTGTGTGCGCAGTTTCACTGCCACTTCAAATTGGCATTTAAAAGTACTTGTCAGGCCTTAAACTCCCCTTTTTCTACATATAAGTCACCCCTAAGGTAGGCCCTAGGTAACCCATAGGGCAGGGTGCTATGTAGGTAAAAGGCAGGACATGTACATGAGTGCTTTATATGTTCTGGTAGTGGAAAACTCCTAAATTCGTTTTCCACTAATGTGAGGACTGCTCCTTTCAAAGGATAGCATTAGGATGACCCTCATAAACTGTTTGAGCGGTAGATTCTGATCAGAAAGGGGTAACCAGGTCATATTTAGCATGGCCATAATGATCATTGAAAATCCTGCTTATTGGTGAATTTGGATTTTATATTACTAGTTTAGAAAAGCAACTTTGTGAAAGTGAGCATTTCTCTGCACTTAAAATCCATCTGTGCCTTACAGCCTGTCTCCAATCCACATCTGGGTTGGGCTGGTTGACAGCTTCCTTGTGCATTTCACCCAGAAAACCACAAACATGGGATACTCAGTCACACCTGCACTCATCTGCATACTGAATGGGTCTTCCTGGGCTTGACACTTACATTTCAAAGGCTAGTGGCCTGCCCTCACACAATGAACTGCCCCCCACTGGGACCCTGGCAGACAGGCCTTTACTGAAAGGGCACCTTGAGCACTTCAAAACCACGCTTTGAGGTCTCCCCCACTTCAAAGGCATTTTTGGGTATATAAACTGGGTCTCTGACCCCACCAACTCAGACACTTATGGACCTGAACATGCAACCTGTCAAGAGGAACTGCCTCGCTGCCCAAAGGATTTATCTGGACTGCTCTGTTGAGAAGGACTGTTGCCCCGTTGCCTTGCTGACCTCTGACTTTGCTGAGAAGTGCTCTCCAAGGGCTTGGATTGAGCTTTGCTCCTCTTTGGGTTTTCAACCGCCAGGGTCAGAATGACCACCTTAATCTCTTTAGGAAACATCTTGTGCACTGAAAATCGACACACAGCCTACCAGAAACGATGCACGGCCTGCTTTGTGACTGAGAAATCACTGCACAGCTGAACCGGAACAACATAGCCTGACTTCACGAGTAGAAATCTGTCACAGCCCCTACCTTGCGACAGAAAATTTGACGCACAGCCCTACCAGATCGACGCACAGCTGAACCGTAACAATGCAGTGGATTCCCTGAGTGGAAAATCGATGTTGCTCCTACCGTGCAAAAGAAAATTCGATGCATCACCCTACCGGACCAACGCAATGCTTGTGACTTCTTCCAGCATGCCCAGGATTCCTCGCATTGTCCCTGGGTGTCAAAAAGATCCCCACATTGCAGTGAGGAACCAAGACTGCATACCAAAAGTCACCCTTGAAGGGTGGAAAGAAACAATGCCACGTCTGTGCTGCATCAGAAAATCTGACACGCACCTTATTTTTCCTCGCATCTTCTCCTCTGCGGTCTGCATGTTTGTTATTTTTTACGCAAACCATGTACTGTGCGAAATCAGAGACAACTGTTGATTTCTAAGATTTAAGAGTCTTTTTAAACTTGCAAAAGTGATATTTCAACTTGTGCTTATTGAATCTTTGTTGTTTTGACCTTATTGTATTCAGATAAATATCATCTATTTTTCTAATCCTGTGCTGCATATTTTTGTGGTCTTTTCATTGTGTTACTGGATGATTTATTGCACAAATACTTTACACATTGCAAAATAGTAAATTCTTACTGCTCAGTGCCAAGCTACCAGAGGGTGGGCACCCTGACTAGGATTGTGGTCCCTGCTTGGACAAGGGTGTATATCGCTGCCAACTTGAGACCCCATTTCTAACACTTATCAAAGAAACTCACTGTGATTCTAGCCGAATTCTATAATCCAGAAGGCTAAAACACGCACCTCATGATTGCAAGCCTTCTGCAACAACACCTCCCTGAACAGACAACAAAAAAGATAGAAAACTACCTAAAGGTAGAAAACAGCTAATTGTACTTTCTTTCCACATTCAATGTCCTCTCTGCAAAACAGTTCTATGACCTTATCAGTGCAAACAGAATCACCTTCCGCCATCCCCCCAAAAATCTTCATACATATTCTTCACACACCCTGTGCAGAGGAAGTAGCTTGAGACGTAGTAAACAAGTCCTTGCAACTGATCTTTCCCACCCAAACTAGAAACTTCTTACATGATACCATTACTCAAGAAGCCAATCTCAAATGGTCTCTTCCTATGTAAACTATGTGAAAGAGTACTTTTTACTCAACTCTCCAATTTTACTGAGTAAAATAACGATGTTGAATCAAAAACCTGGATGTAGACCAGGTGAAAGCACAGTCAGATCACTCATCAATGTGAGACAACTTAGGACCCACACTGGACAAGAAGGGGTGGCTGCATTATTGCTTATGGACTTGTTCACAACCAGACACTACTACATCGACTCCATCATCTCAGAATATGCAGATATGCTCTAGCATTGGATTGCCTCATACCACAAAGATATACAGAGCTTGGTTTTCCTAATATCTTTCAGTCACTCAAACTCAAAACCATGTCATTCCTCAGCAATCAATAATCCCTCAACTTTTATTCAACATTTACCCAACCCCTTTAAAAGATCTGATCGATAATCAACTCATGAAATCTTACATGTTACAAACACTCTATTGGCTACCTGTAGCTGGACTATCAATGTTCCAAATACTGTGCTTTGTCCAAAGAGCCTGCCAAGGAAAAGGGCCACTATGCATACAAATTATTTTTAAGAAATACAAACAAAATTTGACACTGAGCTCCAAGCTAGTACTTTTGATTATCTTAATGCATTGCAATAAAAAAGTCATAGGAGACCCAGGTTTCTCAGTACAAGATTATAATCTATGGAAGCCACAATTACAAGCATCCATGATCATCTAAAGATCAGAAGAGAAGTGAAAAGTGAAGCGTGCTTGTCCACAAGCTGATTTCATTAACTGCTGACCCGGGATAGAACCCACATAAATTACCATAGTACCAGCATAATCGTGGTCAAGAGCTATTTGACAGAGTCAACCAAAACTCCAAACCGAGCAGACAGACAGGCAATCAACCAAAACTATGGTGCTCCGTTCAATATATCCCCACTGACCTTGAACCATGGATGGAATAGAGTAACTATATCAATCCCAATCAAAGGATATATCTTTCCAATCAGTTCTTAAAGTACCTGCTGCCACTCTGCAGCTGAAGGCCTGTAACCTGCCTAATGTCATACATGAGTTTAACCATAGCACCCCACGTCTCACAGGTACAGTAAACAATGTAGATCCTACCTCCTACCTTTAACCACAAGAAGGACAGTTACTCTAATCTTTATTACAGCCCTTCCAGTACCAACACAATCTAATCCGTGTCACTATATCATATTGTTGGTGTGGAAGAGTTCCTCACACTGTGATGTACATGTACCCCTGCTGTGAGTGCTCCAAGTGCAATGATGTCTGGATCCCTGGTGGTCATTTTTCTTGTCATGGGTGAACACCGCTTATGCATGTGGGCCATGACATTGGCCTGTCTCATGGATTTTGGTCTTTTTGGACAGGGAGGGAAACCCAACGCATTACCCTCATAGTGGTGAAAGGCTACTGCCCTTGCCAGGTGTTAAGTAGCAGAGCATGGTGGTGGCAGCATATAGTGTAGTGATCCATAGAAGTAAAGTATTTTTACCTGTGTCACTGGTGTGAGGTGTACAGGCTCGCTCAAGTACAATTCTGCTGCTGTGTGCTTAACTCACCCTTTGGTCTACATAAGTTGGCATGTAATGATGTGCAATGCATGTGTGTTGTATGCATTTGCTGGGTGTATATGTGCCTGTGAATGGTAAAATACTTGGAAGATTCTGGGTGTCATCTCAAGAGACCCAAGACTGACTGGAGGAGCATGAGGAGATAAATGAACACCCCAGGCAGATTTGTGTATTGCTGCATTCCTGTGAGCTGGGTGTGACACACACTGGAAGAAGGAGAGCCAGGCTTCACAGCACACTTCCAAGGGTACTCTTTGATTCACAGAGAGGTCATTAGAAAGGGGTCTGGGCACAGCTCAGGAAGAAGTAGGGGCTGAAAAAAGAATCACAAAAAGTGGAGCTGAGTAACCTTTTGATGCACATAACACTGTGGCTGACATCCAAGTGTGAACATCTGGTCACTCCCATGGCCTGTATTGTTGGACTATCAGATTTGGAGTCACTCTTGCTGTGACAAAATAATTTCTGGAGTGAGGGCAGGGCAGCAGAGAGGACACTCAAAAGAAAGCCCACCCCAAACACAAGCTTCAAAGACTCAGACCCTAAATCACATTTAATGCCTGCAAATGGACTATAGAAGAAGCGCTTGAGGGCCCCAAAATTGCCAACTGTCAAGCAGCCTGATGGGCTGTGCGAGGAGGGAAAGCTCTGCAAGGCTTCGGCCTGTGACCAGGGCTTGAGGCTATGGCCTGTCAGTCTCACAGCTGGGTGAGGGTACTCAGGGACATCCAAGACCACCTGCCCCTGGAGTTCGTAGCACCAGTGTCTGCCTGCTTTTAAAGATCAATAAGCTCTGTGAGGAAGAGAAGAGCTTGAGGGAGTGAGGTTCAGTGTTGGATACTTGTGAAATGTGAAGAGATGGCTGCTGCACCAAATCAGGTTATTGCCCATGTACAGGTTTAAGCAGGTGACCCACATATCCCAGAGGAGGGCTGCTGTGAAGTGAGCCAGGAACTCTGTTGCTCCAATTTGGTCATGGTCCATCTGCATGGTAAAGGTGGTGACCCTGTATGCCAGAGGGAGCCGCTGTGAAGTTTGCCATACCAATCAGACCATCACTCATGTGCAGTGTGTGTCAGTGACTCCATATGCCAAAGTTGGCTGCCATAAAGATTGCCATGCAAAAAGGTCCATCACCCATATGTGGTGTGAGTAGTTGACTCCATATGTCAGAGGGGGTGCTGTGAGGATTTCCATGTTGATTGCGCCATCACCTATGTGTGGTGTGAGTTGTTGGACCCGTAAGTCAGAGGGGGCTGCTGTGAAGCGGAACCTGCTGCTGTGGCGATCAGACTGTCACTCAAATAAAAAGCAGGTATGGTGGCCACGTATACCAGAGGAGGGCACAGGAGAACGACAAGGAGTGTACCCTGGTGAATGCCGTAGTCGTCAGGAGCCACCGGCCATCCCACGTGACCGTGTGACCAAAGAAGACTTACCGGTGCATGAGATGAGTGCTGAGGGGATCCAGTCATTGTCCCTGCAGAGCCATGTGTATCATACTCATCTGAGTCAGCTGCTACAGCCACCAAGTGTGCAAGAGAGACTCTCAGAGTCTTCAGTCGGATGTTCCCTGATGGCGTGGCTAAGACTCATCTATGTGCGGGAAGGCCCTGGGGGAACTTGTTTGCCAGATAGAACTTCTGCATTTGAAAACTTTTGACGTTTCTAACAGAGTTGAAGTGGGGCTCTTGAGTCTTAGACTACTAGTGCAGCCTAAGCTGAATGTTGCTTATAGTCAATGGGCAATAACCACTACTGCTAGTGAGAGGGAAGGGGCCTCAGGAAACTGCCATTAAACACCAAGGGGCTGCGTGTATTGAATGTGTATGACATATTTAATTCTGTGTTTGTATATAAATACTACTTCTGTCATGAAAGAAACCACCCCATCAAACCCCTTTCCTCCCAGAAGCCCTGGACTGCTTGACCCACACTATCACTGAGAGTCAAGTGCTGAAGGTTAATTGGCCAAGTTGCTCAGGATCCTTAGTAGGTCAGGTGCACGAACATAAGGAGATAAAGGCTTCAACCCCCAGTGTTAGGCCCACTAGCTCATGCTTGCCCTGTGGCTCTCTTACCGGGGTTCTGTCAGATATATTGGCTTTGGCAAAGTGTTTTTGCCATGTTGTATACCAGTGTGGCTGCTGCGTGCTGTAGACTACATTTGCTGGAGTAGAGTGCTGTGGAGTGAAGTAGGGGAAGTAAAGTGTCATAGAGCTGAGAAGAGAGGAGTAGAGTTCAGTGACCGAGAGTATTGTAGAGTTCAGTGCCATATTCAGTGTAGTGGGTTGGAGTGGATTGGGGTAGTGGGGAGGATGGGATTGTGTTGATTGGGGTAGATTGAATGAGGTAGAGTGGGTTGGAATAAGTGCAACGAGATGGATCGGAATGGGTAGACTGCATGGGGTGGATTGGTTTGGAGTGGGGTGGATTCAATTGGTTTGTGGTGGGTAGGTGGGTGGATTGGATTAGAGTGATAGGACGGTGGTGGGCTGGGTGGAATCATGGTTGGATGGATTGGATTAGAGTGGCTGATTTGGAATAGGGTGATTTGGAATGGATTGGGGTGGATTAAACTGGAATTGGGCGGATTGGACTGGACTGGAGGGAGTGAACTGGACTAGACTGAAGGGGTGAATTGGATTGGAGTGGGGTGGACTGAATTGGGGTGGACTGAATTGGGGTGGAATGGATTGGGGTAGAGAGGGTGGATTGGAGTAGAGTGCCATGAATTGGAGTGGGGTGGACTGGATGGGGTAGATTAGAATGGGGTGGAGTTGATTGAAATGGAGGGGGGATGGATTGGATTGGGGTTGGGTGGACTGGAGTGTGATGGATTGGAGTGGGTGGGTGGATTGGTGTGGGGTAGGGTAGGTTGGCTTGGGGTTGGTTGGAGTGGGGTGAATTGCATTGAGGTGCGGTAGATTGGAGTGGGGTGAAATAGATTAAGTGGGGTGGATTGGATTGGTGTGGGGTGGACTGGAGTGGGGTGGAGTGGGGTGCAAAGGAGTGAGGTTGAATGGAGTGGGTGGATTCGACCGGGGTGGACTGAAGTGCGGTGAATTGGCATGGGGTGGATTGGGGTGGAGTAGATTGGATTACAGTGGGTGGATTGTATCGGAGTGAGAAGGATTGGATTGAGTGGGGTTGATTGGATTGTGGTGGATTGGATTGATGTGGATTGGATTGGGGTGGGTGGACTGGATTGTCGCGGTAGACTGGATTGGGGTGGGATGGATTGGATTGGGTGGGGTGGATTGGATTGAGGTAGAGCAGATTGGGAAGGCTGGATTGGAGTAGGGTAGATTAGATGTGGATGGATTTGGGTGGATTGGAGCGGAGTGGATTGGAGTGGGGTGGATTGGAGTGGGGTTGATTGTTTTGGGTTGGGTGGGTCAGATTGGAGTGGGCAGTTTGTTTTGGATTGGAATGAGGCAGACTGTTTTGGATTGGAGTGGGACAGATTGGAGTGGGGCTGATTGGAGTGGGGCACATTGTTTTGGATTGGAGTGGTACAGATTGGAGTTGGGCAGATTGTTTTGGATTGGATTGAACCAGATTGGAGTGGGGCAGATTGTTTTGAACTGGAATCGTGTAGATTGGAGTGAGGTGGAATGTTTTTGATTGGAGTGGGGCAGATTGTTTTGGACTGGAGAGGGGTTAGGTCGGTTTGTTTTGTGTCCTTCCACCTAGCATTCCCCCAAGTCTCCCGATAAAAATGGTACCTCACTTGTGTGGGTAGGCCTAGTGCCCAAGACAGGAAACTCCCTAAAACACAACGTGGACACATCATATTTTTCCAATAAAAATGGACGCGTAGTTTGCAAAGTGCCTAGCAGTGGATTTTGGGTGCTAGCTCAGCCGGCAACTAGTGGAACCTAGCAAACCTATACATTTTTGAAAACTTTATACCTAGGGGAATCCATAATGGGGTGACTTGTGAGGCTCTCACCAGGTTCTGCCGTCCAGAATCCTTTGCAAACCTCAAAATGTGTCTAAAAATCACATTATCCTCACATTTCAGCGATCCAAAGTTCTGGATTTTGAGGGGATCCACAAACTTCCTTCCACCTAGCATTTCCCCAAGTCTCCCGATAAAAAAGCTACCTCACTTGTGTGGGTAGGCCTAGTGCCCGCAACCGGAAACACCCCAAAACATAACATGGACACATCACATTTTTCCAATGGAAACAGACTTGTTTTTTGCATAGTGCTTAGCTGTGAATTTTGACCTGTAGCTCAGCTGGCACTCAGGAAAACCTAGCAAACCGATACATTTTAAAAAACTAGATACCTTGGGAAATCCAGAATGGTGTGACTTGTGGGGCTCCCACCAGGTTCTGTCACCCAGAATCCTTTGCAAACCTTAAAATATTTCATTTTCCTGACATTTCAGCGATGCAAAGTTCTGGAATCTGAGGGGAGCCACAGGCTTCATTCCACCCAACATTCTCCCAAGTATCTCAATAAAAATGGTTCCTCACTTGTGTGGGTAGGCCTAGTGCCCGTGACCGGAAACACCCCAAAACACAATGGACACATCACTTTTTTCCAATGAAAATGGATGCGTTTTTCACAAAGTGTCTAGCTGTGGATTTTGACCTCTAGCTCAGCCGGCACTTAGGAAAACCTAGCAAACCTATACATTTTTTTAAACTAGATACTAGGGAAATCCAGAATGGGTTGACTTGTGGGGCTCTCGCCAGGTTCTGGTATTCTTTGCAAACCTCAAAATGTGTCTAAAAACACCATTTCCCTCACATTTCAGCAATGCAAAGTTCAGGAAACTGAGGGGAGCCACAAACTTCCTTCCACCCAGCATTCCCCGCGTATCCTGATAAAAATAGTACCTCACTTGTGTGGGTAGCCCAAGCGCCTGCAACAGGGAAGGGCCCAAAAAGTACTGTGGTGATAATGATAACTGAGGTGAGTGTACTAATTAGTCCTTAGTTCAAGAACCATTTAGGGAAACCTACCAAACCCAGATAGTTCCAAACAATAGACACCCAGGGAAGTCCACAGAGGTATGGCTTGTGTGCATTCCCCAAAGTTTTTTTTACCCAGAATACCCTGCAAAGGTGAACCGTTGAATAAAAACACTATTTTCCTTGCATTTCTGTGAAGTAAGGAATATGCATGGATCCACAAACATCTTACCACCTGGTGTTCCACACTTGTCCCAATAAAAACGCAACCCCACTGGTGTGTCTGGGTCTAGTGCCTGTAACAGGAATGGATCACACAAGGGTCAATGGTAGTCCTTGCATGAGGGCTACTGTTGACCATGGAGTGATCCATTCCTGACACAGGCACTAGACACAGGCACACAGGTGGGGTTGTGTTTTTATCAGGACAAGTGGGGAAACACTGGTTGGTAGGAATTTTGTGAAGTTCTGATGGAGGATGAACGTGTCAAGCAGGTCAAACACTAACCTTAATGTGTCACTGTCCTTTAGTGCCAGGGTGGCACCAGTGGGTTTAAATCCATAGGTGTGGATGATGTACATCTGTACTACCCTTACTATCTGCTTCTACCTGTGCAATATCCCTGAGAAACCGTTTCCTACCCGTTCATGTCTTTGTCCTCATCAGAGTCCTGACCAATCCTGTATAGTTGCCAAGTGAACCTATACCAATGCCTTCCACCATTAGCTACTTGAAGCTCATGAAAATGTCTTTCATGCACCATCAGCACACTTACTGTGCTAAATCCAACTCTTTCCAAGTTGTGGATGCAAGTTGGGCATGTCTGACGATGTCTTGGAGGCCTACTCTTCGAATTGAGCTGGCATATCTCCAGTTGAAACTAAGGCAGACATGATGGTGAATACTACCTAAGGTCTATAAAGTAAAAAGCCAAACAAATATCCTGTGCGGTTCATTCACCAACACTTCTACTTTTACTTTGAAAGTGAAGCTACAAATTGAATTTGCACACTTTCAAACAGGTAGAAATGTTGGTGACTATGTCCCACAGGACATTTGTTTGACTTATTACACTTGCTCTGGTTCTCGTTGGCAATTAGGGTGGTCCCTGTGTAGTATACATAAGTTCCCTAATAAGCACTTGAAAATTCAGTCATGCCTTTAACATTTTGCCACAGGGTACGCCGTGACAATGTGACATATGTTCTGTCCACTAGTATGTGCAGTGTGAGGACTATAATGCACGTTAATAGAACAGAACACCTACCGCATTCTGAGGGTGGATAAAGGTGTCGAGCAGGCCCTGAGGAAGTCCATGATTTCCCGAAGTAGGTGAACTAAAATTCTGTGGCAACTTGCGTAATGAAGCATTGGCCCATGGATGTTCAGTATCCATGCCCAGCCACTGAAAGGTTTACCCAAAGGTAGCTCCACATCAGTTGATTTCCCCAGAACTTTGCTGTAGTTTGATACAACGTAAAGCAAATAAGGAAACAGAGACATGGCTGAGATGGGCACTTGAGACAGTAATAACGACTCTCCTACAGCTTTCCATGCTTCAAGCACACTTTACAGTGACGACATGGATGATACTTTTTGGGTGTTTTAAGAATGCGATCAGCAAAGTGTCCCTCAGACAGCCTTGCCACATCCTCCAGAACATATGAAGTGGAGGCTGCTTCTTCTGTAGCAGCACTGAGGCTTTCAATCACAGACAACTGGAAGTCAAGGAAAGACATGAGTCTTCCTGTGGTTGTCTGACAATAAACAGCATTATATGTTGCCATCTGGATCAGGTAAGTAAACAGTTTGTTGTACCAAGTATGAATTTTAAGACACGCAATGAATGGTTGAGGAACCTGGTAATTCTTGTCCAATCCGCTCATGTTTTTATTGTGATCAAGTATACAGGTGGGCTTGTGGATTTCGCCAATCTGGCACCAAACCATGATGGGGAAGTGCTCTCATCATGAATTTTAGTGAACAAATATACATCATGCCTATTTGAGAACTTCACTGCGAGCAGTTAGTTGGAAAGCAATGCAGTACTCTGGGATTTCTAGAGCGTCTTGCAAACAAGCTCCGGCGGGAATCCTTTGCGGTTACAATGAACTGTACCCTAGGCCACAGTGCCAGCTTTCTAGAGCTCATTGAACAGCTCTACACTTGTATAAAAATTGTCCACATAAAGGTTATAACCTTTGTGAAGGAGTGCCTGGACAAGCTTCATACAGTCTTCCTTGTGACACCTAAAGGAGGAGGGCAACCTATAGGGTTTAGTGTCACGTCCTTCCCTATATACACTCTCAAGCTGCACGCGTAGCCAGAAGCGCTCTCACACAGCATGTACAGCTTGATGCCATAGTGAGCTTTTTTGTTTGCAATGTACTGCCTGAACAGCAGCCGCCCTTTGTACAGGATCAAGGACTCATCAACTGTTATATTCTTTCTAAACGTACAGATCTCTGGAAAATTGGCAGACAAATGTTCCAGGACAGGCTTAATTTTGAACAGCCTGTCATGGTCTGGATGGTCCTGCAGCAATGCAGCAGAATTGTCATTGAAATGTAGCATAGCAAAAAATTATCTCCGCTCATGTACGGTGCGAAGATGGGGGTTACCCAAACCGTGTGAGTCATCCAGTAGGACTGCAAGGTGGCTTTCTGCACTAACCCCATTTTGAGCTTAAGGCCCAAAAATATCTTCCACTCCACCAGTGAAGTGGGAGCCCACTGGTGTGTCCTAGAACGGGACCCCAGGGGTGCCTCTATGCTCCCTCAGAAATTGTTCTGCACACAAAAGTTTTTGCTGCACAATTTGCCGAAGGAAGTCAGCATCCAAAAAGAGATGGATGTAGTCGACTGGCAAAAAGTTGGCCATAGTTACTTTGCATCCGGCATCACCATGAAAAGGTGGAATTTGGGACTGAACTAAATTGGGGGACTGCCAAGAGAGACCTCTGTCTGAGTTTACTGCTGCACGCTCCTGCTATCTGGGTTGGGCTAACCCCCTGTTGTCCTGCTGCACAGACCATGCCTGCGGAGGGACAGCACGACTGTCCGCATCGTCTCCCTCAGAAACACGGGAAGAGGTGTAATTGGATGGGACACTGCCAACTGAAAAATCACTCCCAGATTCTTCTCCATTCTCCTCTCCCTCAGATGCCTTCTCAGAATGTGCTCCCTCAGAGCTGTCCACTATACCCAGAGTTACGGCTTCAGCAGCAGTCATCCAATGAGAAGCCATCCCTGATACTCGCTAAACTGTACCTCTAAAATACTACCTACATAGTAGCCAGATATGTTGTCAACAAAATTGCTGGTGGGTGTGTTTGTGTGAGTGTGTGTGATGTGTGCAACAATAAATGTCAGTTACCTTACCTTCACTTCTTCCTTTAATCAGAAAGTTCTCTAAAGACACTGAAAATGACAAAAAAGACACACAATTACTTTACCTTGCCACATACCCATAATCACAGCCTTTAGTGCTAGTGGCGTCCTGTGTGACAATCATTTTTGGTGCTCCTGTACCCTGACCTCTTCCTTGTATTTCCTCAGTGCCACCAAGCAAAAGTGCCCTTCATCTCTCTATAGCCCCCCTTGCATGTACATTTAATTTGTTTTGAAACGCAGGTTACGGCTGGCTTTACTAATCCACTCAGCTATTCACATAAAATACAGATCTGTTCTTTGCAGCAGGCATATAAACCTTCTGCACTTTAAATTGTCAAATCTGCCACTTGACAAAAGTACGATCGCTTTCTCTAGCAGGAACATAATCACAAGAATTATCTTGACATTTTATTGCTGCCTGAATGCTATCCATGCCTGTAAAAAATATATATATATATATATATATATAAATATATATATATATATATATATATATGTATATATATATATATATATATATCACTTTTTTTTAGATATATGTGTAGTTGCTGACCCCAGGAAAACCACACATTCATAAAACAAAGTGAGATCTCTCT
Organism: Pleurodeles waltl; assembly: GCF_031143425.1. NCBI lineage: Eukaryota > Metazoa > Chordata > Amphibia > Caudata > Salamandridae > Pleurodeles > Pleurodeles waltl. The sequence goes on along the minus strand of NC_090436.1, from coordinate 693,445,204 downwards.
CTCTGTATATATATATATATATATATATATACACACACACACACAGAGCGAGATAGTGAATCAGTCTCTCTCTCTATCACAATTTGATTTTTATACATGTATGTTTTCCCTGGGGGCTGATCATGACCCGCAGTAAAACCACATGTATAAAAAATAAATTATGCCACAACGGGGTCAGCTCGTGACAGGAGGGCCGACCTGGCATTTTTGTTATTATTTTTATTTCAATAAAAATATTATTTTTATGGGAGCAACACAATTGTGAAAAGGTATTTCTCAAATGTGTACAATTACTAACAGACACTTCTTAGAGTTTACACAATCACAAGTAGATGTTTTTCTTTGAGTCCAAAAAGACGCAAAAATCTCTCAAAGAAGCTAGACTATCACAGACATCTCTCAGAGTCTAAACGGTCATAGACATAGATCTTTAAAAAAAATAAACAATCATAGACAAGCATCTTTTAAACAGGTTCAACCATGGCACAAGTACAAAAAATGAAGGGGGGTGAGGTTAGCATATGCAGATCACAATGTCATCATATGCAGTGATGTCACAGAAGTGATGTCACTTTGTCATATTATCCCTCATGTAGAAGGGAACAAGTCTATATTACAGTGAAAACAGAGGTTGTCTTTGTTACATCAATATTTATACTAATGTAAATATATGTACACAATTTATTTATATCTAAACCAAACTTACATGTACATCAGGTTACCTGTGAATGCAATGCAGTTAACCCCTGGAGGGGTGCAATCTCCCCCCACGGGGAAACCCTTCCTTTTAATTAAAAATTATGCTTACATGAGGGCCAACCCACCCCCATAAACAATCCCTGGTGGCCTAGTGCTGGTTCCTGGCCATGGGTCACAGCTGTGCTGTGATCCATGGCCAGGAACGTGATCCATGGCCAGGAAATGTTGCCAAGAAGGCACTGATGGAAAGGGGAGACTCTCCGCTTTCCATCGATGCCTCCCTGGCATCTGGGGGGCTGTTTTAGCCTTTTTTCCCCACCCAAGTGGGGAAAGGACACTCTCCTGCTCCACGATTCTCCAGTGGGGAAAAACTGTGACATCAGCATGCCTCATGGTGCGTTGACATGACAGATGGGCGGGGGAGACGGTGAAGCTATTCCGCGTCTGCTGAGGGTAGTTACATAAAAAAATCCAATGACAAAAATCAACATACATTTATGGCCAGTGGTTTGTTTTAATAAAGTTATAAAATGCATAATTTTGGCACATTATACAAACCCATCTAATAAATATGAGATTCGGGACGAATTGGCTCTGACCAATGACTCTTCCGCAGTGATCTTCAGAATGAAATGCATGTTGTAAACATACATGAACTGCATACAAGTCAGACGGGTTTCATAGCCTAAATGAAATTCTACAAATAATGCTTCTGACATCAGATATGCTTTTCATCACAGATGTGAGTGAATGCATAGTCCAAAACACTGACAATAGAACTTCAAAGAAAATGTCTTATGTTAAGATAGTAATCACACGTGTACATGTCAAGGAGGTGGAAAGGCTTTCAGTAAATGTTTGCAGCAATAAAGCTATGAGGGGAACAATGCAGAACTATTTCTGTCTAATGGTCCCCAAAGAATGTTCTCCCAGTAAAAACTTAAGGTTGCCTTAGTTATCATACAATAGCATTGACAGATAAAGCTGCAGGACCATCAACCCATCAAACTAACACATAAAATGCTTACATTTTACTTTACAAAAATGTTTACCATTATAATATATATATATATATATGTATATATATATATATATATATATATATATATATATATATATATACACACACACACAATAAATCAGGAAATTGTGTCAACAACAAACCATGGCAGGCAGTCCACTAATCCCTCTTGCCTGGTCCGGATGTTTTCATCGGAGTGCATAACCCCTATACAATAAACCTATAAAATAATACACTGAATTAAATCTAGAAGAGAAGGTTTAATCAGCTCTTCTTTGCAATCTACTGCCAACAACGCAGAAACCCTTACCATTTTTCTGAATAAATCAAAAGATTCTGAGTATTTTTTTTATGTATGCATGTTTTTATTAAAGTGCGATTGCCCATATCGCGAGGAGCCCTCTTTTCCAAAAACACATTCAGAGTAAAGAATAAGTAAGCAGGAAAAACAAAGCATTTATTGATCCCATTTTAGTATTGATTTCTGAGAAGGCAATTATTCTTACCCCCAAGAATCAACCACAAGCTAAATAGCAAATGTGACCAAGCCGCAGGTCACTTTCTCTTATGCAGTGTGCTGGAACAGTCACCAACTAATATGGCACAGAATGCTTAAATGAAAGGTAAACTTTATAGGTGAGGAGACAGACATTGTAACTCTCTACCTTATGTAGCATTAGTGTAATCAATTCCATCCTAGCAATCTTTGGGCTACAGAGTGGAAAACACCAATATCATGAATACCATGGATGTGGGGCAACGTATGTGAGGGAAATGTAGAAGAAATGTCAAGGTGAGACGAAGTGTGTGAAGGAGTCAGGTAGCAGCTGCATTTTACTAGTGGTGGTTCTGGAGCATGTCTGACTCACCCACTGGAGCCCCACTTGTTGACAATATCACTTCCCAAATGGTGCTTTGCCTGTCAACTCCTAAGAATACTTTAGTATGGACAGAGGTGCATCTCCACTTACAGCACCTTGACCCCGCCCTTCACCATCTCCTTGTCCACCATTCTCCTATCACCCAGGCTTCTGAGTCCTCTGCCTCGCTGATCTTTCTCCTCCTTTCACCTAGTTTCGTTCCTCCACTGTTCTATTTCGTTTTGTCCACATAGCCCTCCTCTCACCATTTGTTCTACGCAACTCTGTAGCTCCTATTTATGTTACATGACGTGATTAACTTTTGAGCAATGAAGCTCAAACCCTCAATTATCTACTTTGTGGATGCCCCCCCCATCCCTGGCAGTTATTACCCTGTCCATCTCACCACTTCCGCTAGTGAAGGTGCAAGAGTGCTGCTGACTGGACATGCCATTATTATGAACTTTGGGGTGGAGTCAGGTAAGTAATACATCAACAAAAATACTTGCTGCCATTCATCACCTGTGCTCTCCTTCTCCCTATATCGCATCTCGCCTGGTGGTCTTTCCTCCACTGTCTTCAGTCTCTCTCAACTGTCACCATGTCAACTCTGTGTTTTGTATGTGTCAAGTATACAAATATCAGTACCTGATGTTAATGGTCACACATTACTTCTTTCCTTACATCCCATTTGGAGCCACATCCTGATCCCATTCACCAGTTGGAGTACATTACGTCACCACCTTGAATGGCTGCTCCAAAGATCACATGTGTATGGTTATCAATAGCACTGTTTCACCTACCACCCTTGTGCTCCTCATTCCTCGTTCCCAACTTCTCACTAATCGTTGTCTCTTGTGTCTTCTCTGCCCCTGTCTGCTCTCTCACCAGTTGTACAGTGTCTTCATGTCAAACCTGTTTCTCACATATCAAGTATAAACACAACAACAGCTGTGGCAGACAATCTCTGTCACTTGAAGCACCTGTACAGCTATTATATAAGCCTTATGCCGTGTCCACCAGCTTTGTCTGCCCCAGATGTTAATGATGATGTTCACTTTGCATGATCCCACAATCATGGCTTGAAATGCAAGCACACTCTGAGCTTTTCTCCTTCTGACCTAGTCCTCTTCTGGACAAACATTTCTCATCCTGGTCTTTGAAACCCAGGACTCAGCTAATAAATCCACCTGTACTTTATGAATCTTGAATGCAACTTGGGCACTGCCTCTTCATATTAAACTCAATCATCATGCTATGCACCTCCAGCTCTAGTAAACTCCATTGGCGAGGCCCCTGTTACAAGTCTTGGCACATTTGTGCCTTTCTGCATTTTGTGCCTGTGCTGCATCACAATCCATTAGCAAATGCAAGGGGTTCACCCAGACATGTATGGTGGCTGTGGCCAGGACCAAGAGGAAGCCAGGGAGAAGGATTTGATCCTGGATTAAGAAACAATGAGGGAGTGACAAGGCTCCAAACAGCAGAGTCTGGAGAGTTCAGTGGAGATCATTACAGGGGTACAGTATACATCGGCTGACTAACTGCAGGAACAAAATGATCTTACCCTGGATTCATTATTCCAAAGCACGATTCCCATATTCTTTTGTGGGTCCTGCTTTGGGGCATCTTAACTCACTCACATAATTTTCAGACTCCATGATAGGTTTTCCTATACCGACATTTTTAATACAAGACGGTCCTGAACTTTCAGATATGCCATTAAATTCTACCTTGAAGCCTGGTTGTACCAAAATAATGAAAAGATCACTTCACCCTAAACAACTGGAACCTTTTGTGCACCATGTTTCTTCAGGGTGCACAGAAAGCCCTAGTTGTTTTATTTCCCCCTTGCCCTGGTTTTCTGTGAAGTCATCCACAAACTGGCAGTTGCACACACAGTAGACCATGGGCCCATGGTTGATATCAACTTCTGTCGACTGATTTAAAATTTGGGTGATTCCCACTTCCCATAAGTGATGCAAGATACATTCCCTGCAGTTGGTTTAACACGACCATCCCCTGTGTTTTAGACCACTCCTGTTAATTTCTGGTACGCTTTCCTTTTTTTCTGGCCTCACATTCATTCACTAGGACATTGGGGGAACCAACACAAATGTCATGATATGTCGAAAAATGAATATCTTATTGTTTTTTTTTCTAATTTAGCCCTCCCTACCTTTCCAAAGCAGTGTGGGTTAGCAATTCGTGTCTCACCTGTTCATGTATAACACACAAAAGGTGATAGGAGTAATCTTAGAAAATATTCTAACCACTGAGAGCCACAGATAGTAGCACTCCATCCCATTGTTTTATGTCCACCATGCCACCTAAGGTTAGACGCAGCCATGAGCAAACCAGCCTTGATCCTGCTCCAATAGGAACAATCAAACCTGAAACACCCAGCCAAGTCCTCTCTGAATCGAAACACTAGCAACCCAAGATCGGTCTGGAATGCGACCAAGAACGATCATCTGTGGGTGAGATTAATTCAACCATTCCCTCCACCAACTTGTCCTTTTTTCAACTGTTGATGTAAACATTTTGAAAGAGCCGTATCAACCACAATAGTTACAATTCTAAAATCAGCATACCCCTGGAGGCTCTAGTGCATCTCTCTTCTTCCTCCAGCAAGCCTCTTTTGAAATACGAAGATGATTTTTTGGTAGACACAGGGTTAACATTATTTGATATTTCACATCTAGAACCTAGCCCTTTTGTACAAAATTTTACAAAAACGCCTATAGTCACCTAAACATGCCAATATCCACTGAATGAAAGTGCATTCTGTGCACATAGATTTAGTTGCAGTGTTGTATAGCGTACTTGACCCAATGTTTGCTGTACTACATAAATTATTGCAAATGGACTGTGTACTTTGTCCGAACTTGCCTTTTTTGTTAAGACTGGTGACCAAAAGAAGGCTTGAGCAAAAGTGTGATAAATAAAAATTGGACTTGTAACTAAACTCAATACGACCCTCTATTCTGCGGATCACACTGGAAAACAAGTGCACCAAGTGCTCTGAGCAGGCGTTAAAAGTGCTGAAATAAATGGTGCAAGTAAATCTCTTAGATTTCCTTGTGCCATTTTTCGTCCTCCCTAACTGTGGAATGCCCCAATTGAATACATTATACCTGGCACAGTCATAATGTGGCGAAAGGGTTTACAAAGTGGTTCAAAGCATGCATTGCACCACTCGGTAAATATGGTGTGGGGAAAATGCCACTTTAGCGCCACCTTAGCACCTGACACAATGGCGGTGCTATGGTGGCGTTAGCTGCTCTTAAATCTGCCCCTTAGTGTTTTGCTGAAAGTCAAAACAGGAGCCGGTATTCGAAAAGGCTGGAGAAGGATGACAGTATTTCCCTGCAGTGATGGCCCTTCCAGTGTGGTTAGGAAACTCATCATTCAATGAGAAGATGTTTCCTATTTCAAAAATGCCTAGACTTGAGTCAGCAGTTCCATCTTCCATCAACACTGCTCTTTTCACATGCACAGGACAATCTCATTATTTACATGTGCCATGAAAGTCTAAACGGCAATGACATTGGCCCTGGAGGGCTAATATAAAATGTACATATTCAGTAAATATCCGTAAGCCCAAAACAGAGGTTACTGTATGGCCTCTGCATTTACTATCTGCCTTAATACGCATGGAAATAGCATACTTTAATATGTGTATACATATTCTGTGCACTGTCATTTTATTTAATTAAGAAAATTTTGTTAACATAATTTGTCTACTGGAGTTGAATTCAAGTTTCATAAAAGTGGAGATTCTGTATATTAACGCAGATATCTTATTTAGCTTAAGTCTTATGCATGAAAACTAGCAGATCAACGTAATAACAACAGTATGTCACTGAGTTAAATTGTCATGCATCCCTCCCTATAAGTGGGTATCCTTAACAGGTGTCTGCTGACTCAGCAGGACTAGAAACAGATTTGGCCATCCTGAGCGTCTTCATTTTGAGGGTTATGAAAGTGATCTGCTATGCATATTGCTGACCTGCACTTTAGATCTGCAAGTACTTAATGCTGAACTATTCATTCACTGGTTGCCACTGTCTTCGCTTTGTCCACTATTTCTAATTCTTGTTAATGCAGCTAATCTATTTCAGTTCACTGTTTTAACTTTGATTAGCAAAAAACAAACACACATGCATGAGTATGTCATAGTGCACTGCAGACTCTGGGTTCACAGCCTCAGAACTATGTGAAAGTAGACCTCGATACTGACAGATTGCCGTAAGCAAAATCTCTATGGAGGAGAAGATGCCTCCTGAGTCTGAAGTGGGGTCTGCACCATTCTCATATAATCTGTGAGAAAGTACCCTTTTTCTAGCATGGTTACCCCAATTTTTGGCCTGTTTGTCAGTGTGTTTTAACTGTGTCACTGAATCCTGCTAGCCAGGTCCCCAGTGCTCATGGTTTGTGGCCTACTTGTCTGTCTGTTTCACAGTTTTTGTCAATATGCTTAACTGAGTCACTGGAGTCCTGCTAAACAGAACTCAAGTGCTTATGCTCTATCTGGTTCCAAATGTGTACTTACATACTGGTAATCCAGTATTTCACTCCAAATTGGCATACTGGACCCCCCTTATGAGTCCCTAGTATATGGTACCTAGGTACCCAGGGCATTGGGGTTCCAGGGGACCCTTATGGGCTGCAGCATTTCTTTTTCCACCCTTATATACAAAGGCTTCTACAGGACTGTCATTGCAGCCTGTGAGAAATAGTGCATGCACTTTTTCACAGACATTTTCATTGCAGCAGGTCACTTATAAGTCACCTATATGACAGGCCTTCAGACCCTGAGGGCTGGGTGCAAAGTAGCTGTGTGTGCGAGCACCCTTGCACTAGCACAAGTGCCCCCACATTGTCCAGGCCCATTTTCCCGGACTTCGTGAGTGCGGGGACGCCATTTTAAGTGTGCTCTGTTTCACAGGTCAAAACCTATGTACAGCTTTATAACGGTAACTCCAAATATTGCCATGTAAGGAGTCTAAAAACTGGGAATTGTACCCCAGTAATGATTCCAATATTGGTTGCACAATCCCATGCACTCTGGGGGCTCCACAGTGGACCCCCAGTGCTGCCATACCAGCCTTCTGAGGTTTCCACTGCAGCCTCAGCTGCTGCCACCTCACAGACAGGCTTCTGCCCTCCTGGGGCTTGAGCAGCTCAATCCCAGCAAGGCAGAACAATGCATTTCCTTTAGGAGAGGGGCGTTACACCCTCTCCCTTTGGAAATAGGTGTTACAGGCATGGGAAGGGTATCCAGAGCCTCTGGAAATGCTTTGAAGGGCACAGATGGTGCCCTCCTTGCATAATCCAGCCTACACCCGCTGAGGGACTCCCAATCCCTACTCTGGTGTGAAACTGGACAAAGGAAAGGGGAATGCCCACTAACCGGTCCATGATCTCCCCAGGGGTGGTCCCCAGAGCTCCTCCAGAGTGTCCCTGAGTTTTGCAATATTGGATTCCAAGGTGGTGGGGCACTCTGGGAGCATCTAAGTGGCCAGTGCCAACAGGTGATATCAGACACCCCTACTGATAGGAGCTTACCTGGTTAGGTGACCAATACCCCTTTCAGGGCTATTTAGGGTCTCTTTTCTGGGTGTTTCTTCAGATTCGGATTGCAAGACTTCTGCAGGAATCCTCTGCACCCTTTACTTCATCTTCTACCGACAGATCAACTGCTGATTGCTCCAGGAACTCTACAAAACTGCAACAAAGAAGCTAAGACGACTTCTACAACATTACATCTTCAGCTCCTGCCAGCAACTGCAACAGTTTCCAGGTCGTGCATCCTCCGAGGACTGCCTGTCTTCAGCCTGCACCAGAAGAATCAAAGGAATCTCCCGTGGAGTGACGGAGTCACTTCCCTGTGTCAGCTGGCACCTCTCCGCAGCGATGACCAGTGGCTTGGGTCCCCTCTCCAGACAACAGACATGGATTTAGAGACACAGGTCATGGACTAAAGTGACTCTGATAGTCCCAACGTCCAGCAGACCAAATTTGGTGAAGGTAAGAGCTCGCCTCCCCATGCAAGAAAGTACACCCATGTACTGCATGACTTGCAGTTGCCAAAGCTTGTGTGCGACCTTCCAAGATGTTCTTCATGCACAGCACAGCTTAAGCCCCCAGAACTGCATCCTGTGACGCACAGCTTCCTGACTGGTTCTCCGGTGGTGTGAGAATCCTTTGTGTCGTGCTGCATGGGCCTCCATTTGCACCTTCTTTGTCCTCGTGCTGTGGGACTCCCCTGGGCACTGCCTGGTCTTCTGAGGGCTCTCTGAGTTGCTGAGAGTCCCCTCTGTCTCCACCTCCTGGGTAGAGGCAACCAGGTCCCTCCTGTTCCCAGGCAGTGCCATTTTCCACCAACTGCGTGTTTTGCATGAGCCAAGGCTTGTTGGCGGAATCCAGCAACATAAACCAGACTGCATTTATCCATCCAGTATGGGACATCCTCTGCTCCAACCAGGACCTTGCATCTGTCTTCTTTGGTGCAATACTGACTTTGTCTTCTCACCGGTGGTTCTTCTTTTGCACCGTCATCTGGGTTAGCAGGGGCTCCTGTTCTCCCTGCACTCTTCATCAGTTCTTGGACTTGGTCCCCTTCTTCCACAGGTCTTCAGGTCCAGGAATCCATTGTTGCTGTCTTGCAGTCTCTTCTGGTTCTTGCATTATCTTCTATCACGACTTCTAGTGTGTTTTATGAAACTTGCTGTGTTTTACTCTTGCTTTCCTGGGCTCTGGGGTGGGGTATTTTACTTACCTTTGGTGTTTTCTTACACTCCCCGTGTCCCTCTACACACTACACTTGCCTAGGTGGGAACCCTACTTTTTCATTCCACGTTTTTAGTATATGGTTTGTGTTACCCCTAGGCCCATTGCAACCTATTATGATTTTCACTGTTTGCACTATTTTCTGACTATTTACTTACCTGTTTTTGGTTACTAATGTATATATTGTGTAATATACTTATCTCCTAAGGGAGTATAGTCTCCAAAGTATTTTTGCCATTGTGTGACTAAAATAAAGTACCTTTATTTTTGTAACACTGAGTATTGTCTTTCATGTGTGTGAGTACTTTGTGACTACAGTGGTATTGCAAGGGCTTTGCATGTCTCCTAGTTCAGCCTTGGCTGTTCTGCCTACAGTTACCTATAGACAGCCTGGCTTCTATGCATTGACTACATTTCACTTATTAAGGATAACTAGACCTGGTATAAGGTGTAAGTACCTTTGGTACCAACTGCAAACGAGGCCAGCCTCCTACATATACGTAGTAAATTTCTCTTGGTTGGTTCTCAGATGTTCCACAGTCTGAAGATATCAGCTAGAACAAACAAATTCACATTTCTCAATTCTTATTAAAGGATAACAATGCAAACAGGATCCCCTGGAGTAAGTCAGAGAATATCATCAGTCAGGAGCATGAAATGATGGATGTGTCTCCTAATGTGACAATGATCTTCAGTCCATCAAAGACTCAGGAACATATGAAATTGTCTGATTTAGCTGACAAAACAAATCATTTTACAAGGGTGACACAGAGTGTTTATTTCTTAGCACATTCCTGTGCTTTGTATATTGATTTTATGATCTCTGTTGCAATGCAATTTAATGTAAAGTGCACTGACATATCTTGCTGGCTACAATGTTGGGATAGAGACAGCTGCTATCAATGTAAAAGTTTTAAATGTAAAAAATCTATTCTGCTGACTCATTTTCAGGCTGAACACGATTTGACAGCAATTATAAATGTCCTATTTATTGATTTTGTTGGAGTTGGGTCACCATTGTTGGATGGACTTCCTCTGCCTGACTATAGCTTCCTATCAACCATGGGTCCAAAGTCCAAATGTAGAGTTAGTGATAAACAAACAGCATTCTACTAGGCCTCTTTTTTAAGCCTAACTTACTTTGCTGATGAAGTACAGCAAGGTGCCTTCCTCTGCTTATTCACATTATACACTAAAGCATTACTACATCTTCCCTTTACGTCATGGTCCAGCTAATTGTCTATTTCACCAGGAATATGGCATCTATCTCTAACTTGTACATCATTCCTGCCTTCTTTACGTGCTCTACGGGTAGCACATGGTATTAAAGAAAGTATTTCATCTCATATTTGAGCTCACTTGTGACATCCATACCTTTCCACATCTTTCTTCACTTCACTTGCTCCCTATGAAGCAAAGATCTACCTTCAAGAGCCTCTGCTTGATCAATCGTGTTATTTCATGGAAGCGCCCTCGCATTCTGAAAGCCAAATTTCATCTCTGTGCTCCTGTCTGTACTCTGAATTAAGCTTTAGTAAGTTTTCTGTTATTACATCCCTTTTTTTAAATCAGGATCAACCACTGCACATTTACTTTCATAATGCCACACACTGAAATAATTAGCCTTTTCCGCTCTATTCTGAAAATTACATAAAGCTTAAGTTTTCACTTCCAATTGCTCCACTAAGAGCTCTATGTGCCTCTACTGAGTTCCCTCCCAAGTGCTAATACATTCTTGTTAGACCTGACATCCCCGGAGTGATAATCACCCAGATACTTTGACTACACTCCCCTTTTTTGTTAAACTCATTTTTGTTTGTATTATAACTCAGGGCAATTTACCCCTGTTAACCAGTGGTATAATGCTTGTATAGAGTATAGAGCTGTCCCTACAACATACGATAATTGGACTACCCCTAATTGGCATATATAATTTACTTCTAAGTCCTTAGTAAATGGTATATTATTTACCCAGGGCCTGTAAATTAAATTCTAAAGTGGACAGCAGAACCATGTGTGCCACCCACTAAACAAGCACTGCAAAACATGTCTCAGGCCTGCCGCACCAGCCTGAGAAATAATTTTAAACTGCCATTTCGAACAGGAAAAGTTAACCTTTGCCAGGCTTAAAGTTTCCTTTTTTGATTCCACCTGAGACACCACCCTTAGGTAGTTGGTAGTTGGCAAAATCTTTTGTTTAAAAAAAAGGTTAAACTGGGCTTAGAGCCTGCCCATTACTTACCAATACATACCATTGGTTAGCTTCCACAATGCTCTTGATTCCTTACTTGATAGGGTCTCCCACTTGTCCTCCACTCACTGTCAGTTGTTGCTTCTAATTCTCTTCTCCCCCCAAAAGCCTTGCTTCCCTGCCACTCCCTCCTCCTGCTGTCCTTTGCTGCTCCTTCCCTCCTCCTAAAACATCTCCCTGGTGTTGCCCCCACCTCTCCATTGTCCATTGTTTATGTTCCCTTCCTCCCCTGCCACACCTCCCTCGTGGAGCTTGACCTCCGTGCACTTTTTTAGACATATTGCTGTGCAACATGGGTTAAAGTATAACAAAGCGTTATGATGCAGTCAATGCGGGATGCTTCATAATGCTTTTTTCTGTCCTTTAAGTCATGTTACACAGCAGCCACACTGTTGTGCTAGATGTCTCAAAGGACATTGCCAAAGACAATAGACCTTGAATAAATGAAAACTATTGGCTTTGTCAATGCTTAATATTTATAGAGCACCCTAAGGGACACTGTAACTACTCATAGGGCAGGGTGCACAGTATTTAAAAAGTAGGACAAATGTGTTTATGTTTTATGTGTTCTGACAGTGAAAACAACTATTAAAGGCTATCTCCTCCATAGACACTGGGTTACTTCATTACACTTACTAAACGATGACAACACTGTAATGGTAAAGTCAGATTTTCAGTGACTATTCTAGAAATAGTACTTTTAGAAAGTTGACATTTTTCTGCCTAAACAAATGTGCCTGTCTGCGAGGGTCCAGGGTCACAACTACAAGTCCTGAGTTCCAGGTGAAGATCCAGAGATTTTCGGACTCTTCACTAACTCTTCACATCACCTTACAAACATCTGTGATGCTCGCCGATGTGAATCTCCAGAGACAATCTCCAGCTCTTTGAGTCTGCTTTGAGAACCTGCTCCATCTGCATCAGTCCATGTCAACTGCTTAAGCCGCCAGTGACAACTGACTCCTCAGGCCAAACAGGGACCGTTCACAATGCCTGACCTCCCTCACCGACAATGGTCTCCTCAAGTCAACCACCAATCCGAAGATCCACTGAAGCTTCCCGGGTGGACTTGGACTCAGAGAAGGTAAAACTCTACACCAGGACGAACCTCATCCCTATTTCCAACCATCGGTATGTTGTGGTCGGTGTGAACTTGTGACTTTGACCAGGTTCAGCGCAACCAGATAACCGCAATTGGGGATTTATGCTTTTTGGTACTATTTTCACTTTAAAAGTACACACACAATTGATTGGATGTTTGTTGTTTTAGTGTCACTTTATTTATTAAAATTAACTTTCTTTTTCTAAATCAGTTTGGGATTTTTCCCGTATTTTGTTTTGTTTTCACTTTATTACTGTTTGAGTACTGCATAAATATTTTACACATTGTCTCTTAAGTTATGCCTGACTGCTTTTGAGCCAAGCTACCAGAGGTTTGAGCACAGGATATCTAGTGACTTTTGTAGTTCACCCTGGCAAGGATTGTATTTATAATTTGAGTGGGTCCTCTGCCACACCCAAGTAAGAACCTGTATTTTTTACAATTGGTTAAGCACTCCAGAAATACTATCATCATTATTCATTGTCACTGCCTTCCCTGAAAATGAAAGAGACAAATTACAGTCCTGAAACACCTTCATGAGGACATTGTCCAATTAGGGTTTAAAAAGTTTGGGTCCCAAAATCAGAAGCAGCTAACTAATGGTGCACCAAGAGAGCAGGAAACAATTTTAGCCTCCCTGAAATGCTGACCATCAGATTTTCTCCAATTATGCCTCTCTTACCTGTCTATTTAGTTTTCTGTTCCAAATGTATTTCAGACCTTGAATACTCAAGTGATAATTAACTACAGCAATACCACACTAATAATTACACTGACCGATTGAAAAAATACATCTTTAGGCTTCCAAATCTATGCCAACTCCTGTATCTCATCATAAGGAGACAACAATCAAAAAGCTGACAGTAGGTTATGTGGGCATATCATATGATTACATAGCCCCCCATTGCCAGGTGAACTGCTGATATCATGGAGCAGCCAAATACCTGGCTACACCGCTGGTACACAAGATAGCTGGACCACGACTTACACCAAACCTCTGCCTTCCATTGTTACTGCTGGTACTCATGGAAATACCTTCTGAAGTGCCTCTTTGTGAAGCAGAGACCCAAGATAAGTGAGGGAGAAAATGTAAATCTGAGTTAGCATGGATATTTCCTATAGTCTACAAAATCAGAAACTCTTACATTACTTCAGAACCACCATGAAGCAGAAATGCTACATACGCTAACCCATTAACAAATCTCCTCCTCATTGCAAAGCTCCAGCTCAAACACACTCACAACAAGGCAATCTCAGATCAACAAACTTTGGCAATAAAGAGAACACGATAGACCTGCTTGAAGTAGCGGATGTCAACATAAATGTGGGAGGGCCAAATCCATGCCAACTTTTCAGTGCATGCATGGAGAAAAGCTTCCATTAAATCAGTTTAAATAGAACACTTTAACATAGTGGTTATCCTAAAACGACGATCTAGATCTCACAATCCTGACCTAATTTAGACACTCTTGTGTTAAACAGAAGAACCGACCACCACAACAATATAGAATAAAATGTACTTATCTGCTATTCTGTGACACACACAGAACCTGTCTGCAGTGAGAGACAGAGACAATCAAGACACTTACTTATGTGTAGAAATATATAAATCAAGGAGAGGACAACATGTTTGTGGTAATTTCTGTGCATAGTTGCCTGTCTGTCAGGCATAGAGCCACCCTCCTATCATGAAGAGTGCAACTAGGATAGCGCATGAGGTAGTAATTTATTTGCTTGTGCTTTTGGTGTTTCCCAGAACCTGTCTGGTCCTTGGAGTCAGGGAACTTTTAATTGGCATGTTCCCCTAATATACTAGTACCTAAAACTGATCTCTTTCAAGTCTGCTTTATACAGGGAAAGTTTAGACATTCCTCCCTTCCTTTCCCCTGCATCTTGCTCACACAGCCTCAAAATCTATTATTTCAATTCTCCGTATTGTGTCCCTGCTCTGGGTTGCACAGTGGTTCTGAAAGAAAATTTGACCTTGCTGATTTATTGGTTTCACACATACAAGTCTTACAAACTATCCTCTGACCACATAGCTGTTTGTTCCTCTGGGATTCCATCTTTTTTAAATTTAGGGGCATGTTGGCATCATTGTGATGTTCTGCAGGTCGGTCTGTTCAGGCATAACTCACTAATGGAAAGCTGAGAGCTTCATTGAAGACAATGGAGTAGCTCTGGGATATAATAGCTGGTATGAGCCCAGAGCTCCAACATTACAATGCTTCTCTTGATGTTTCTCTCTCTCTTTAATTTAGAACATTCTACCTTTAGTGGGAGGAATGTTCTAATAGCCTTATAGCCCTTATGCCTGTCATAGGCCCTCATTTGCTGCACGGACCTATTATTCGAGTTTAGGCCCTTTAACACCTGGCAGCAGACGTTGAGGCTATAATATTGTAAAGGCAGTCATGAAATACAGCCGCACGGTTATAATCTAGCAGCAGCATTTTACAATACAAAAGTCTCAAAGAGCCATACAATGGGCTTGCCCCCCACAATCCCGTCAGTAAATACAGCATGTTAATGTTTAGGCAAATACAAGGTGGCATTGATGACATTAAATTGTCTCATTGGATGTTTGACTGTATTGGATCTGCGGCTCGCCTTGCGTTTTTTTCGTTTTCCTTCTGCCCTTTAGCCTCTCGCTGCCGCTGAGCTGTCCACATTCATTACACAGAAACAACGTTCCCGTGTCAGATAACCTTTGTCACGGAAAATGAGTAAACACATTTTGCTTGGTTACATTACATGCTAAGTATGATTGCATTTGGAATGTTGACTTAGCCTTGCAAACATGTTTTCCTGCCACCCCGAGGTTACGCCACCAGGATAGTTACAGCCGAGCGGCGAGCACAAACAGATGTCCTCTAAAAAGACGACCTCTTTGTGTACATATTCTGAACGCAGCACGTTTATTCAACACTTCCTTTTCACAAGCAGCAGGGCCCCGCTGAAGGAACTGGTAAAGCGCTTTGTAAAGTTAGTAAACGTATTGATATCTACACTGAACCCATGCATTTTCATTAATGAGGAGGCATTTTCTTAATTTCATCTTTATCGAGGAATTCAGATTCGTGGGTAATATAATTTACTCTGTACAAGTGGCATCGTTCCCTGCAGATAGTTCGTTTTAAAAAAGATATATTTCTTTGTGGCATGCTTGAAGGCTGTAATAAATAACCCCCTTTCTTATAGTGTCATCTTAAGGATTTTTGGGAAGGCATATTTTAGGAGTCCCTGTTAGGAACAATACTGTATTTTATTACCCATGTTCTGCTAATTCAAGCCCAGGATGCCAAACATGTTAAAGTCTGAGATTTAGAAATAGAAGAGTAAGACAGAGAGAAAGTTAATTTTCGGGGGGGGCATTAGTGGGGGGGAGGGAGTTGGTGGTCTTGGCAGACGGGGGTTCTGAGCAATTGCCAACTTTGCCAATGCCTCAAGACGTGTCTGTTTTCTTATGCACTGACCAAATGTTAATTAATACGAAATCTCACAGCTGTTTACTGCTAAAACATTTAATCCCTCATTGCTAGTGGTCTGCTATATCTGTTATTTCACACTCCCCTTGCAACGATTGAACTAGTGTTTCCTGTAATTTGGGTGATTCTAAGGTGGAGGAATTAATGGGCATTACACCATTTTGGGCTTAACATGTGGGAATCGGACTTGCTGTGCGTTGTAAATGGTGTGAAGACTCTGCAGGAGTTGTTTTGAGATTTCGGCATAGAGTGCTTTGCGGTAGTTGAGCCTGCTTGTGATTAGTGCTTGCGTGACAGTATGTTTGCTGTTCTGTGGAAGCCACTTAAAGGTAAGGTTTTCCACAGCATTCACAGGATGTGGAAGCAAGGGAGCTCACTGCATTGACTTGTGCTGTCATCTTTAGCTTGTTGTCCACGATGATCCCTGGATTTCTGGTGTGGTTGGTGAGTTTTGATATTGGTCCTAGTTCTGTTGGGCTCTAAGTGGTGCCAAAGGGGGAGTTCCTGTTTCCAAAGACCAGTACATCTGTCTTGTCAGAATAAAGCTTCAGGCTGTCAACTCTCATCCATTCTGCCACTGTGGTCATGCAGTTGATGAAGCTGGTCGTGGTGATGGCTGTCTTGCCTGTCAGGGGGAGGATGAGTTGTGTGTTATCTTTGTCAGAGATGGTGGTGATGCCTTGGGATCAGATGGTGTTGGTGAACAGGGTTGAGCTGAGGGATGATCCATTGGGACTCCGCAAATTAGTTTCTGGGACTTCTACATGAAAGGTGCCAGTCTGACTCTTAGGGTTCTTCCTGTAAGGAAGGAGCGGATCCAGTTGAATGCTGGTCCTTGGATGTCGATTTTGTGGAGTCTTCTGATGAGTGTGTTGAGGGAGACTGCGTCTAATGCAGCAAAGAGGCTGAGCAGGTTGAATGTAGCAGTTTCTGTTATGTACAAAATAGTTCTGATGTTGTCATTGGTTGCAATGAGTGCATTTTCTATACTATGGTGCGTTCGCAAGCTTGATTGAGTGTTGTCCAGTACATGGTGGAACTCGAGGTGGTTTGTGAGTTTCATATTGATGGCCTTCTCAATCACTTTAGCTAGGTAGGGGAGCAGGGAGATAGGTCAGAAGTTGGTCAGTTGGATTGGGTCAGCTGAAGGTTGGGTTCTTGAATAGTTTGCTGACTGCTGTGTGCTTCCAGTCTTCTGGGACGGTGGTGGAGCTGATCGAGCTGTTGATGATTTAGGTAAGGCTATGCTGATTGATGATGCACCGAGGTTAAAGATGTGGGGAAGAATGGATCTGTTGGGCTCCTGAGTGGATGCTGTAGCTGTTTCTTCCCTGGTGAGTATATTGCATGTGGTCAGGTGGTTGTCATGACTGGTGATGAGCAGGTTGGAAGTGAGTTTACTAAGGTCTGGTTGGTGTGCAAAGCTGTTGCAGATGTTTACAATTTTACTGTGGAAGAAGTTAGAAACGTTGTCGTTGAGTTCTTGGGATGGGGTGAAGTTGCTGACAGAGTCCAGGGTTTTGGTGAAGTCTTTAGTGACCAGAAGATTTCCTTGCACCTGTTGGAGCTCCCTTTGATGCATTCAGCTAGCTCTTGTTTCTTGGTTTCTGATAGTTGCTGGTAGTAGTGTCTGCCTGCAACTTTGTAGGTGGTTCTCTTGATAGCTTCTTTGCTAGCTCTCCATTTTCTTTCTAGCTGTTTGCAGTGCGGTTTGGAGTCCCCGGCGAACCTCTATGTACCAGCTGGTTTGCTTGTTGGTTTCTCTTTGTTGAGTTTGATGAGTGTCAAGTACGCTGTGCTGTTTTTCATCCAGTTGTTTCAGTTGACTATGTCAGGGTTCTGCAAAGTCGGTCCTGGAGAGCCGGGTCCATGACAGATTTTTAGCATATCCACATTTAGAGAAATGTAGATTTCTGAAACATCTTTTTTCTAAGTGTGGATATGCTAAAAACCTGGCATGGACCGGGCTCTCCAGGAATGACTTTGCAGAACCCTGGACTATGTCATTAGTAAGGTTATCTGTGGATTTGGGTTGATCTGTGCTGAGAATGTTGACCTAGCCTGGTTCTGAAATTTTGCCCGAGCTTCTGGTGGGTAAGCTGATATTGGTGGGTATGTAGGTCTTTGGTGTGTTGATTTCAAAGTGGATTATGAAGTAGTCAGTCCAGATGAGTGGTGAGGGTGTGTTATAATTGATGCTGAGTCATGCAATGAAGATGGACTCCTGCATGCGTCTGATGATTTGTGTGGGTTCTGTGATGAGCTGGGCAAATCCAATGTTTCAGGGTTTTGATTAGTGCTGTTGAGGAGGGGTCAGTTATGTCTTCTATGTGGATGTTGAGGTTACTGAGGAGTATAAAGGCTTTGAGGTTAATGGTTAGAGTGGCCATGAACTCTGTTATGAACCTGGTGAAGATAGCTTGTGGGGCTGATGGTCAAAAGGCAAGGGTTTCATTTAGGATAAAGTTATCAGAGATTTGCAGTCTGAAGTGCAGGTGTTCCATGCAAGGGGTGACATTTTCCATGATCGTTGATCACTTGGTGGTGTCTTTGTAGATTATTGTGTGCCCTCCTCTGGCTTGTGCATGCAGTCCTGTCATGCAATCTTGTAGCCATCTGGTATTTCCTTGGCGATGTCCGGTGCTGATGCTGAGTTGAGCCAGGTTTCTGTGAGGAAGAGGAGGTTCAGTGCATTCCTGCTCAGCAGGTCACACATTTCAGTTGTGTGTTTGCTGACCGAGCAGGTGTTGAGTAGCATGCATGTGAGCGAGTGCAAGTTTGCTGTAGTATGTGATGTTGTGTGGGGGTGCTGATGGTGTTGCTGGTGCTTGTGTGGAGTATGTCAGTAAGCTTCTGCATGTAAAGCAACAGCGGGTGCAGGTGAAGACTCCTATTGTGCTGCAGCAGCAGGAGGAGAAGCGTCTTGTGTCAAGCGACATGAGGACTGTTGGGGTGCGATTCGACATGGGATTGTGCCACTGAGTGGGAAAGAAGACGCTGTAAGAAGATGCAGGAGGAAAAGCTGATAGGTATCGGGAGGCAGGAAAGGTGCAGGAGGGGGGTGGAGGGCGCACAGAGGAGAGCCAAAGGCCTGAAATGGGGAGTATCAGAAAGCTCTACCGGGGAGGCAAAATGAGGGTGAAACAGAGCCAAAGAGCTTCAGTAGAGGCAAAGAGTGGAGTGAAAACAGAAACAAAGAGCTTCAGATGAAGCAAAAGCATGATGAAAGAAGAGCAAAATAGCTACAGTAGAGGCAAAAATCGGGATGAAAAGGGCAAAAGAGCTTCAGTGGGGGCTAAGAGAAAAGTGGCTCAAGCAAAAGCAAAACCACCTGAGCTAAGCCCAGAAAGCACAAAGAGTGCAGAAATAAGATGTGTCCAAGAGAAAACGGGTGACCAGAAGGAGAAAGAGAGAGAGAGCTGAGAGGTGTGAGAAAGACACAGGAGTAAAGCGGGAGTCTCAGGGTGAGATAGATAGGGCTGAACTAACCTTATTTGGTCAGAGGAAGGCTCACAGGTAACTGGGGGCTGGGTCTCGGCACAACTCTGGCCTATGGCATAACTTTTAGCCATACAGGGGCACCTCAAAGTAAATGGCTACTGGGATGCACCCTAGGTATTTTTATCTTATAATATTCAGACCCCAGTCAGTGATAATTTCAAAAGGGCTCCCTGAAATATAGTCAAGTCCTTCCTGGTTTATAGGGACCAGGATAAGGCCCAATGATAAACCATGACACCAATACGATATGTAAGGGTCACAAAAAAAACATTAGGCGCACTGAAATAGAGGTGAGTGAAAAAAACTTAACTTTTATCCAAAAGTATAGGTACTGGTACTTTCTGTTTGTCATTTATTACTTGGGAGATGGTATTCTGTGGCCCCCTCCCCCAACTCGGGTGCCTTGGCACACTTAGTTGTATGAACAAAAATAGTGAAGCACCACTTTGAAAAGAACTCTGATCTCTATGAATATGGGGATGAAAGAACCAAGCAATGCAATTGGACTTTCCAATGCCCTACCAATTATGATACAAGTAGAGAAAATAGTTTTTTAATATTTTAAGATGCCCACTGCTTTGCATGAAGCAATGTGCGTTGCATAGTCACATTGTATCATACGCTATGCCAATCATTTTTTAAGTATGACACGCAATGTTTTCTATGCATTCTAGCTGGTTGTTGCATTGCATGATATAATCTGGCAATGCAACACATCTTGTGTCTTGCAGCAAGATGCTAATTTTTGAAGTGTAATAAACATTATAGGTTGTAGATGGCTACTGTGTCGCATCTTGTGATGTGGAGATGCAACACAGATAGTAAGTACCATGCAGTGGGGTGGCCATCTTGAAAGTGTAGAAAATAAAGTTTTGTTTTCTATACAATTTTTGTGGCCGGTCACCGCAATTAGCTTTACCTGTGGAGGCAGATTTTATAAATCTCCTGCACTGGGAAAGCTAAAAGCACCTACGCCGTGAAGCACAAGAGAGGCAGTGGGGGAGGGAGACAGAACCTAAAAATAAATGCATAAACATAAGGGCACAAAGAAGCACCAAAAGTGCATTAGATGAGTATCCATGGCATCAATGAACAAGGTCACTATGCAATGCCTAGCATGCTGTGGAAAGGTACAGGTAAGGATAGTGGGAGGGGAGAGACAGGGTGAGAGAGCAGCATGGGAAGCAAAGCGTGGAAAGACCATAAACACACTGCCATAGAGTGCTGAACAAGTAATGAACATAAAAAAATAAATACGTTTCATGATGTTAGCAGTGGACGGCTACACCCTAACCAATAAAAAGTAAGAATAAACAAGATTTGGCCAAGGGGTGGGGAACTCACAGAATATGGAGCCCTCCAATATAAAACATGTAAATGAGATTGGTAAGAAACTTATCATGAACTAGGGCTGATCCTGTGTAAGATTGTATACAACGCTGTCTCTGACAGACAGCTGGAGCTGTCTGTAGCATGACCACAAAAAGTTACATGAATTGCAACGTATTGCCTTCACATCACATGTCTTTACACGTCATTCCATTAACACTAATGAGACTGTGAAATTCTGGATTTTGGCTTTCCAATGATACGTTTTTTTTTTTTATTGTTGTTACGAAAATGAATATCACAACTTAGAAATGTATCCAGTGTATTTTACACGCGCTTAAATTCTCTAGTTATCCTACACTATCAATCCTGATAATTGATCTGTACTTGTCTGCAAAATACAAACCCTTCTATTGCAGCTATGTTTGAGATTCGCATAAGAATTTTCTCTCCAAAGACCTTACTGGTACTTCTTTTCATTTGCCACCTTTCATTCAGTTTTATTGCTGTTCACAGACACCCTATGTGTTTACTTAATCATGGGAATGCATTTTGTTGGCTGTGAGTTTATCTCTCGAATATAAATTATGAATTCATCTGATGAGCCTGTGTATTTTCAAAGGATCACTTGTTGTTCAAGGCATCCAGGAAAGATGCGTAAAACGTGATACACTGCTGGGTGATTAGTTTTATAGTCATCCGAGAAAGCTTCTGTGCTCTGACAATATCATGTGTCCAAATGGATGAAAAGGCTCAATTATCTGATACACAGAGAGGCAATCTTTACATTAAAACATTGCATTATGAGCGCACAATGCATTAGTATTGCATAATGTGTTTTCAAAAGGCCTGCCAATTCAGCCAGGCTATCGACCAATCACTCCCTTGTATGTATGAATTCACTATGAATGAAAGCTTTTCTTGTTACAGCTTTATCAGCCCCTTTCGCGCAGATCCGACTGACATTTCTCCCACCATTGGCGCTTCGTTCTTTTCATCGCCGGTGGAACAGCAGCTGACCTTGAAATTGGAGCTGCCATTTGACTGGCAGGAAAAAATATGCTTCTCTCTTTCTTTCATTTGCGAAAAAAATGAATAACAATTTCATAATCTTTATACTTCTGAAAGGTTAATTACGTTCTCGCTGTGAGTGCTGAATAAAAATCTGCTTTATCTCTGACCAAATGAAGCCCACACTGCTCCTTTTCACTTGGGCTCAGCCTGAAGCCCGGGTCCCCTGTGCTGTCAATTAACAGCTATCAGTCTGAAGATCGGCGCGAGCCGCTGCTGGTTGGGATTCTTAAAACGAGGCTTACTCTCGGTTTCTCATAAGTCTGCGGTGCTTTTATGTTTCTCGCCGAGATATTTGTTTGCGGTAATCTGCTTGCGGGTTGTTTGAAAAAGACGTACAGATGAACACGGCAGCGATCGCATGGAGGGGGAGAAAGGCGTCTGAGAAAGACAAGCAGAGGGAGGGCTGCCAGAAAGAGTCTAATTACAAAGAGATGGAAACTGACAGAGGCAGAGGCTTGAATAGAAACACATAGCCGGCATATGCTAGTTGAAGGGGTAGTTCTGCCGTCTAATGTGTGAAATTGGAGCATCTGTGCCTTGCTTTCCATATTTAATTTTTTTCGCAAAATGTCATCGTTCAGATGAAAACAAAACGAGGCCCACATTTAGCTGGGTAAACACACAAGGTGCAATTTGTGCGAATTGATTTTTGACGGCTAACAGGACATTCTTGCAGAAGATATGTTTGCATATTACACATTAGTAATATTTGATTGTATAGTTTTATAGTTGCTTTCATCTAAGAAAGCCTCGTGTAAATGTTCGACCGCGATTTGTAAGACACAAATCGCATACTTTTATAATTTGTGAATGAGGTGAGCAGATGACTCAATGTCAGCAGTGACAGAGTGTTCCAGTTTTGGGCATTCCTTTTGCAAATCATTATTTTTAGTTGAGTTAGTATAATTGATTTCGATGAATAAATCAAGGCTACACGTCAAAGAGTGCATTATATTGGTAAAGAAATGTACAAGACTGGAAAATGGTGTCCACGATAACACAGAGTCATCTTGTAACCTTACTGTTCCATGACACTGGCGGTATTTCAGTTTTGTTCTGAAATGGCAAACTACCTTTCTTTATTTTAAGATGAGCTAATTAGACTATTTGGCGATATGCCAACTTATAAAGTGATCCAAGCCACCTTTAAATCTTACACGTTCCACATTTTTATCTTGTCTGTGAGCCCAATGATAAGACGAATGGCCGTGTCAGGTATCACAACTGGTGCATGATTCATGCACTTGGCACTCCTGGTTGTGGTAATTCTGCATATTTTAGAGAAGATAAATCCCCCAGGACATACGTGGAGAACTTCGCAATGAATCATGGGTCGAAATGTGGTGCAGAAACCCCCATTCATGCTTCCTATTCCCAATTTTATATTGGGCTACCGGGGGATCAACTTGTAATCCTGCAGTAATACCAGGACCTGGTGCTACCAAAATCCTGTCAGCAGTGGCACAATGCTCCTGAAGTCATGGCACTTCAGAGGAACCTGCTCTTTCAGCAGTGCAGCAGTGCTCCAGATCAGTAGCATAAAGAAACGTGAGGGTGTGCCTGTGAATTACATGAAGCCCCCCCCCCCCCCCCCCGGGCTCAGTCAGGAGATCTCAGGCCAGGATGCTGCACTTAGGGTCCCCCTGGATCTCAGGGTCCCCATGCACCACGGGGGATGTAGGGGCCTATGTTATGCCACTAATCCTGAAGTCCATGGCAGTTCCTATGAAAATGGGGTCCATCAGGGAAAATCCATTTCTGAGCCTGGAAGCACTTGTGTGGTCTCCTTTGTATTGGTTGCCAGCAACATATACAAGTATGAAGGAGTGGAATGCCACACGTTGCCCTATAGCTGCAAGTCCCCCAGGAAGATGGGCTTTACCTTGGGCATTCTAGTCAACTGCAGTACCCATTTTCCCAGTCCAGCAGCATTGGGGGCTACCAGGCAGCTTCCACCACAATTGCAAACTATAAACTTTGCTTTGTCTGGCCCTCCTGGGCAAATTTTGATGGGGAAGGTGACATTTTGCTACTAGTAGCATGCACTCAGCCATAATTTCTCCTGGACCTGGAGTCTTCCTCAAACGCTTCCCATGGACCCAAGGTGTAATATGCTCCCTGCCTGTACCCTAAGCCCCACGACGTCTAAGCTACTTGCAAGGAGGCTGTGTGTCAGCATGGGTCAGTGGTCTCTATTTAGGGGTTGTCCATTTAGCTGCCCACCTATAGAACCAGTCCACATAATTTTTAGGGAAACTCTCCAGGATCCCCTAAGCCACAGGTGCATCCCTCCACTGTCTGCAGATGGGTACAAGGGAGGGCCAGCGCCAATGGCCCTAGAGAGAAAAAAAAACTTTTCCTGGCTCCTGCTGAAGTCAGGAGTACTTGAGTTGTCTTTTCCACTGGGAATAAGAGTTCCTCTGTGCAGAATGAGTCAGAGGTCATTTTGGAGCCCCTTTCAGCTGTAGACAGGTGTCTTCTCTGTTCCAGCTGGGCATTCTTCTGGCATAGTTTTCTCAAGTCCAAGATGTTCTCAAATGTCTCTCCGTTGTGCAGAGGTTTATATTAGGAGATCAAAAGTTCCAGAAGATTGGCACCTCTGCACAACCCTAAGGTGACCTATCATCACTCCACCACTTTCGCAAATCTACTTCACAGCATTTTGGACTTTCCAACACGGTCAGTTGAAATGGTATGTTAAACGAATTCCCTGAGAGGCTTCAGTCTTGCCCCTAACTGACACAGCTTCCTGGCCCCTCCCGATTAAACCTTCAAAGAAGTGGCCCTCTGGTCACTGATTTCAGGGTTCTGGCTATTTTTCTTTTTTCTATTGGCTTGATCCTTCTCAGGTAGTGTGAAAATCTCCTCAGCACTTGCAGATTGTGTCTCCACCCTTTCTCATAGTAGGAACAGTCCTTTTAACCATCAGTTGGCTCTGTTGATCCTCCTGCTGTTGAGGAGAGTCAAAACCTAAAAATAGCAGAAGGAGTGCAGGTATGTGGAAACTGATGTGAGAGTTGAACTTAGGTTCTTTGTTTTCCTGGATTTTCATACTCCAAGTCTATCTCTAGGCCCAATGGATGTGAAACAGTACTGTAGTGCAGTTTCATCCATTGTGCACAATACAGTCAAGCACTTTGCATACTCCAGTGAGCACTACAGATGTACAGATTCACATTATAATTTTTCCAGTTCAATTGGGTCCCTCCTTTGACATTCAACCTCTGTGCAGATACTGGACTGAGTTAGATGGTAGTTTCACTCAGTCAACCCGCATGCAAATGTATTCTTGTGCAACTAACCCAGAGCCTCTTATCCCAGCTGTGCAGCAGCAGACTTCATCCTAAAAAGTAGACACTGGCAATTAGCACTCCAAATTTATGTTAACAGAGGTTGGAGTGAGTGATACTCGGGGAGTGAGACATACTCAGAGCAGAGGTCCAAAACGTGGATGAATAAAAAAGGCAAACAAAATAGATCTAAATAGGTCAGAACTTTCTCCCATTTCCATCAGCAGCTCTCATTGGTGCAGGGTTAAAGGGAGAAATGACAGAAGCTTAAAATTAACTAATACAACTTTAATTTTCCTCAAAGATTGAAGAAACTGGCAATCATACAAAATGACAGGTAATTCTGCAGATTAATTGTCTCATGTCCCTAATAACATTTCTGCCAAACTTATTTTATAAACCACATTCAAGGTCCCACAATACCACATACAGAGACACTTATGAACCATTCTGGGGTGATCAACATCAAAAAGCAAAGCAACAACCTCTTTTATTCAGAATAAAGGCTAAATGCTTGTCATTAACTTCAAGGGGCAGATTTATGAAAAGTAGCGCTGCACCTAATGCAGCGCCACTTTTCTTGAGCCCCCTTAGCGCCCCTCTAATGCCACCATGTGTGCGCCGTATAACAAATATGCGGTGCACCCGTGGGGTAGTTAGGGAACTAGCATCAAAAATGTTAACACTACTTCAGAGCTTTGCAGGATTAGCGTCAACAATTTTGACGTTAATCCTGCAAAGCACCCAGATGCCCATTAAAAACAATGGGAGCCTCCTTCTAACACCTGCTCTGAGAAGGCATTAAAAGTGCCAAAACAATGATGCAAAGAAATCTCTTAGATTTCTTGTCGCTATTTTTTCAGCCCCCTCCTAATGGGGGAACACCCCCTTTGCATACATTATGCATGGCGCATGCATATTGTAGCGCAAAGGGTTATAATGTGGAGCAACGCATGCATTGTGCCACTTTGTAAATTTGGCGTGGGGAGAAGGCCACCTTAGCATCAAAAAATGATGCTAAGGCAGCGCTAAAGTGGCGCTAGGCCATCTTAAATTTGGGCCTTACTGCTTTGATAAATCAAGACTCCAAAATGTTGTTCAAACCATCATGCATGTTTTGAGTAAGAACACAACACAACATTGCACAGTTTGCATAGTCTCCTACATAAGTAATACTATGAGGCGTACAAACCTGCTAGCCACCCAAATGCTCTTGTTCTTAAGAAAGCAAATTATAGGGTGGATTGGTTGTAGTTGAAATTAATGGGTTCCAAAATTGGGCATGGCCCCTATCTTTATAGAGCTGTTCTTGACAAAATATGCAGCCTACAAGACCACAGCAAATGTCAGTATTTTCCTGTTACATGGCCCAGCCAAGAGCAGGGCAACTACTGGTGATGCCCACAGTCAATAATTGCAATAAATATAGTAAATGGGTCACATACTTGAAAGCTTAGAGACTAACTACCAATATGATAGTGGATTCCAAGGGGCAGACAAATACAAGTTTGTTACGCCTGGTTTTAACTGCCAATGGAGCCTTCTCTTGAGACATCACAATCTGGCCTGACAGACAGTGCTGTGCCTGTTTTGTGACTGATGGTTACACTGTTTCTTTTTCTCTTGTACCTACTTTGTGTGAAAGAGGATGGCACAGATACTTTCTTTGCTGAACATTTTTGTGTCATAAAGTCATCCTTAATCTTGCATTTATTGTAGCGTTCTTAATATCAGTAATGTACTTCTGTGATTACATCAGGGACAGAGGTCAAATGACATCACTCCCTGGAGAAAGAATGTGGTTCCAGTGTCAATCAATCAATCAGAATTTATAAAGCGCAGCTACTTACCCATTAGGGTCTCAAGGCGCTAGGGGTGGGAGGTGTAGCGTGTACCGGAGGTGGATTAAAAAAGCCATGTCTTCATTTCCTTGGTGAAGCTGGGGAGTGAGGTGGTTTGTCTGATGTGGATGAGAAGGGTGTTCCAGGCGGTGGCGGCGAGGTAGGAGGAGCGTCCTCCTGTTCTGGTTTTCCTGATGTGGGGTACTTCTGCGCGAGAGAGCTGGGCTGAGCGTAGGGTCCTGTGGGGTACGTGGAAGTTGAGTTGCTGATTAAGGTAGGCAGGTCCGGTGTTGTAGAGGGCTTTGTGTGCTTAAGTGAGGATTTCTCTATGCATGTCATGTGATCTCACTTCCTGTGTCAAATGATCTCACTTCCTGTGATGAAATAAGAAGAGCCTGAGGGTGTCTGTCACTTCTGCTACACTTGGCATTTTGATGGTTCATCGTACTTGGTTACAGAGCAGGCATGTAAGGCATGAACAGAGAAGCATCTGTCTTTTTTGCTGCTGATGATATTGTATATGTGAGTGGTTTCTTAGGCAGGTATGGAAAGTATTCTTTATAGACGTCTGTGGGAGAAGTGTTGGCTAGGGCATGTCTTCTATGAGGGATAACATTTCCTTTCAATATAGCAACTGCAATATCAAACCTGTCACTCAAAATAAGCAGCAGTGTAGAGTTTTCACTTTCAGCTAAAGGTACTATGTGATTTTCCAAAATGAGGCCCTTGAAAATGAATAATACACTGACCCAAACCCACGTGGAATGGGTTTTATTCCTGCCCTTGACAACAGTATATTTCTAACCCTTAAATCTTAAAAGACAGGCAGCACACTAGACAAAAATCAGTTGAATAAGGAATACAGGAGTTATATATTAAGTATTTAAATGTAGTCAGTCAATGGAATCACATCCATAGCCTTCCAGGAGAAGTCAATCATGTGTGGTTGTTTTTATAATACTCAGGGCACATAGATCATTTACATTTCGCAATTAGAAAACAAAGACCTCCAAACACAGAAGAGCACTCTGTGTAGCCTTTGACCTTTGCAGAGTGGGAAAGGATTGTGGGCAAGTCTTGTGTCATGGACAAGTTTCTGAATATCCACAAACTCACAAGGTTCTAGAAGTTTCCAAACCTCCTAGAGAACATGTACTCAAAAATCCATATTCCCTGCATTTGGCGAAGGATTTACTCCGGAGTCATGTTGCACCATTTTAGAGGTAGTACTAGGCTCAAGCAAATCATTTTAAAATGCTATTTCTGTGAGTGTTTTTTACACTTTCATTATGAGTGAACCGACCTCGAATTTTCATTTTCAAGCCTGATTTGAAAACATGTTTTGTATCAGTATTTGTATCTTACTCTAGTATTAGGCCCTGTGATCTCCCAGGAGTAAAACACGTTTACTGTATCTTTCTTAGTTTTACTATGCTTTACCTACTTTGACTTATTAGTTCCTCTCCCAATATATTCACTTCTTTCCACAGTAACACTACATTTGTGCCTTGTTTTTCTTTATTATAACTAGAGATAAAACAACAATGATCAAATCCAGAGACATTTGTATCTTTCTCTGGCTTCACATTTGTATGTACTATTGCCATTCTTGAATATCACATTGTTTTTTCATACATTTTGTGGTAGTTGACTTCCTTTCTACACAGACATTTCGGATAGAAAAAACAGCCACGTCTCCTGTATCTCCTAACTAGAGATCACATTTCTCCAGTCTTCACTGATACTGGAGGACAGACATAACTCCTACAAGATCCTGTGCATTATGCCATTGAAGTGCTCCACCTTTCTGCAACACAAGCTTCACACATACAATCACAGACTCCTCGAGAGCGGTAAGTACATCTTCTGGCCATCCCCATGATTAGGAAGTCCAGCATAACTGTAGCCTTTTTTCAGGACAGACGAGAAAACTCCAGATTTTCCTCCCAATCCAAAAAAGGAATCTCTCTAATCATCTGGTATTCCAGAGAGCAAAAACGACTTGGGGGCATATTTATGAAAAATGACACAACTGCACTAGCGTCATTCCTTAGTGCCACCTGTACACCATATTTAAGAAATGACTTAGGATGGCGCTAAGGAATGGTAAGTGTAAAAAAAAATGACGCTAACATCTGCAACATGTCACAAGGGAAAATGATGCTAACACGGTGCAAACATTTCATAAGTTTGAGCCTTGGTTGTTCTCATCACCACCTTTTAAACTCATCTTGCCACCAAAAGTCAACCAACATCCAGTCACAGTTTGGGCTTTACAGATCAAGCCCAATGACTACATCGCCTACCACCTAGCAATCAGTCATGTCCCCCAGCTCTGCTGGAGGATGTACGGACCAATCATGCAGCACAGAGCCTGCAGCAACAAAACTCGAGTACACCTGGCCCGCATATGACACCCAACGTTTAACAGAAAAGACAAACTATATCATCCACTCTACAAAACACTCTCAAAACCCAGGCAGGCATTTTGGTCATGGACGGCACAGTACTTCAGTGCAACACCAATGGTATCAATATGTTATGTGCAAAATCAAATAAAATGCAGGATTTATTTTTTAGGAAATGGTATACACAGCTATATTTCTATTCCAATGTATAAAGTGTTTGCTTTTTGCCTTCTCTTACATCCTTATTTCTAATTTCCCTCAATCCCGCTGGTGAAGTATCTTCTTAATCCGTTTATTTTTTTCTCTTTCTTACCCATATCTAAATTTCCATTATTTATGGATGCACAGCGTGGAAAGAGGGCTTTGGTTACACAAATCTCTTTATGCTGCAGCCATATTAATCTTAATACACAATTTAAAACAATTTAAAACATTCCAAATTCTGCTTGTGTTCTCAAAGATGAACCAAGTGTTGGCCCTGTTTAATTTTCCATTTCCTTTGTTATCCCCTTATAGTTTGTATTTACTTATCACACTTGATAATTCTGATTCAAATTGTTTAGACCTGCCCATTAAAAAAAACAAAAACTATGGATTAAGCACCTGATTCAGCAAATTGTGATACATATTTATAGTGTCAGACTGCCAGTCGCAATCTGGGGAATACCTAATTATAAACTAAAACTAAAATTGGAATCTCCATTTTTCATTACATTAACTAGGGGTGCAAAAGAATTCCCTTTACCTCCAACCGCTTGGTGTTTATCCTTACCTACTGGTACAAAAGCATGCCAAGCTCCATACCCTCATGACTGATTACTGATGATAGTCAAAGCTTGAATCGTACTTCTTCATTTTTGCCATGACTGGCAGCCAATGAGGTCTCATGGGGCTAGATTCATGGGGCAAAATTCATTAGCCAATTGTAGGTAAAACTATAGATGAATCTAGTGGTTCAGCTTCTGTCTGATTGGTGCTTCTTCAAATGTTACAGTACTGGGAAGAATTCACAATATACTCCCATTTCTAACGCACAATAACACTGATCAGAGAAGGCCAAATGGAACTGGTCAGATAAGGAGTGTTGTACCTGCTTTTATTCAAGTGGCAGGTACATGCCTTTCTGAAAAGCGAGACAAGCATTTTTGGGATATTTAATGGTTGATGATTTATTTTAGATTGTGGACCACTTGCTCAAAGAAGCCATCACCCAAAAGGTGTTCGACCCAACAACTGAGAGAACATGCTACAAGTTTGCAAAAGTTAGCACATTGAATTACACCCATCACATAATGAACAAAAGGGAAGGATGCGCCAGTGACCTCTGTGTAGAAGACCCCACCCGTCTAACCCAGTTCCACCCAGCCAATTCACATACCTCTGCAGTTTCAGACTGAAATGTAAGATAACTCTACTGTACAACTAAGAACAGAAACTCTTTACAAAAATGGCCCTATTTGTTGTGGTCATGAAAGAAAATTTCCAGACAGCCAACAGCTTAAACCAGCACGCAAAGCCAACTCTGCTTGCACCATAGGTGCAAAACATACTGAAAACATCAGAGACTACTGAAAGTTCAAAAGGGCTAAGAATAAGGGTGTCCAATTTAATAAACGTTTTATCCTATTAACACTGAAATATCATCTTGAAAACTTTTTCAAACTTCTATATAAATGTGAAGTTAAGAAAATTAAATTGCAAGAAAAACAACATGAAAGCAGGTGTTTTCTGGAAAGAAATCTCAACCAAACAATTTAGTGAGAAAATTCTCTGGCAAAAACACTTTGCCTTAAAAAAAGAAAGAGTCAGCTGGTTTCCACTCAACTATCCTACAAAACACATACTAAGCTCCACTAAGTGCACAATCTGCATGTGGCAGGTCATCAAGAAAAACTTATTCAGGAGTTTGCATTTGTTTTTGGGATTTGTTGTTCATGGTTGTGCTGATTTGTATGTACTGGAGAAGCTTAAAAAATCAAAGCGACTTCAATACAACTAACAATTATTTATTGGGATCAGTGCTTGAAAGTAGGGGGATCGCACCGGATCCCAGTACTAGCAGCTATTTGTGGCCAGATCTGGGATCCGGCCGACATAGTGAAAGATGCAAAATTTTCCTAGAGTGATTTTGCAACACTGGGACATATTTCAGGCATGCCTGCACATTGTCTGCATTCCATTTGAATCAGCAACATGCAGGCAGGGATAGTGTGGTATTTTTAACATCCATCTAAGCCCATTGCAAAGGGCTGATTTAAAGGGCCTTTATTCATCTTTTTGTTTAAAAATCATCCTGGCTGGGAGCTATCTGGAGCCTAACACCTAGACACCAATGGGATGGAATGAAACAAAGGTGCACAGCTTGTTATCATTTCACAAGTACTTAAGCAAAGCATGTTGGATGGAGGTTTTCATCTTTGTTCAACTCCCTTTGTAAGAGATGGGCTTGATTTGATTTATCTGTCTGTATGAGTAATTGCATAAATATTGGTTTAAATACCACCTACTAATTTGTTTATAGCCCGAGTCATGGCAGTGTAGGGCGTCAAAGAGCTTTAAATCGCACACAGAGGCAAAATAAATCATACAAGTGTGTGAATCAATGTACAGGAAATGTTGCATAAGAAAGCTAGTGTTATAAGGTGTAGCAATCCCATATTATCCATGCTAGTAGACATTATGGCCCTCATTATGACATCACTGGTCTTTTCCCAAGACAGCCGATGCCACGGGCGCCAGAAGACCACCAGTGCTGGCAGTTACCTGCACCACCCCGCCAGAAGGACCCTGCCAGCTGTGTTATGCCCATTAATATGGCCTGGTGGTGTCCTGCTGGTGGGGCCCAGCCGACGGTATCAGCGCCCCTTCTTGTTCCCTGCTGGACTACCTCCTCGACAGACAAGATAAGTTGGACGCCCAGCAGGGGAGGGAGGTATTGTGTGTGGTGTCTGCCTGTGTGTTTGAATCTGTGTGTGTGTGAATACGCCTGAGTGTGTTGTGGTGTATGCGTGCTTGTATGCATGTCAGAGAATGTGTGTATAAATGTTGCAGTGAGTGCATGGTTGCATGTCAGTGTGTATGCATGTGAGCATGTAAGTATGGATGCGTGCCTGAAAGTGTGTGAGTATGCGTGAGTGAACGTGTGTATGGATGAGTGTGAGTGAATGGGTGTATGGAAGTGAAGTTGAATGTGTGTATGAGTGGTGCGTGTGGGTATGTGTGTGCATGTATGCTGGGAGGGGGGTGAGGGGTGCAGTGACTGAGGGAGGGCTGGGGGGTTGGAGCGCTATGTGTGTAGGGGGTCATGTGCTTGCTGGGCGGGGGTGGGGGAGCAGTCTACCGGTGACAGGGAACTAATTCCCTGTCACTGGTAGCCCTACTGCCATGGCTTTCATGGCAGTGCTACCACCGCAGAAATCATGGCTGTAGGCCAGCTCATAATGCTGCACGCGGTCTTTTGTGGACCGCCGGGTTGGAGATGAACATCTTTGGCCCGGCGATTCATACCGCCATGGCGGTACGAGTGGAGATGTGGCGGGTTGGCAGAGGCCAACCTGCCACACTTATAATGTGGCGGTATTCACCTCCAGACTGTTGGTGGTGATACCGCCACATTAACCCTGACAGTCAAAAGACAGCCAGATTCATAATGAGGGCCTATATGTTAAGAGTGAGTGCTCAGTGAAAAAGCAATGTCAGGACATAAAAAGAAGTGCAGTGATTGTGGTTGTGGACCTTTTTAATTCCCAAATAAACCCCTCTTTGCAATCTTCTAAATAAAATAGATTAAGAAAAAAACAATAAAGAGATTAATCCATGACTGACAGTGTGCATGCAGCTCCTTGATGTCGGTAAATAAAACAATGTGCTAGATAGAAGATTTCAACTTATGAACTTGAAATAATAAACAAGCAGTGGCAACGCCATTATGTCTGGTGTTTTCTGCCAGCCTTCTGGCAATTATTGATTTCTCATGTTTTTTGCATGACTTTATTATTTGGGAAGCTAAAAAAACACACACTACTATAGTACTCTATGGTACTAAATTGAACTACTTTGTGTGTGGATGTGTTCACTGTGAAAGGGAAGCATGCCGGAACGCATAGTGAAGTCAGCCAATGGTTTAAATGAGCTGACGCATTGCCCCGTGATGCAATGGCATACCTATATACAAATAGATAAAGTGTGTCTGAAAACCCCTATAAGTAACAATGTACGACACATAATTTTAGTAAAATCAAAAGCTCTTGGCTAACACAGACCTAAAAAAAACAATATTTCTGCCACTGAATGAGAAATCCTCTTGCCTTTGGGAGAGAAGAAGAGAAAGAGAGAGAGAGAGAGAGAGAGAGAGAGAGAGAGAGAAAGCAGGAAAGATGTAAAGAAAGAAAAAGAAAGAGAGAAAGAGAAAAAAGCAGGAAAAAGCAGAAAGGTAAGACAGCAGACAGGAAAGAAACAAGGCAGGAAAGCAAAAATGTAAGAGAAGACGGAAAGAAAGAAAGTAAGAAAGAAAAAAGAAAGAAAGAAGGAAAGAAAGAATGAAAGAAAGAATGAAAGAAATGAAGAAGGAAAGAAAGCAGGAAAGAAAGCTAGAAAGAAGGAAAGAAATGATAGAAAGAAAGAGTAGAAAGACAGAAAGAAGAAAGGAAGGAAGTAAGCAAAGAAAGAAGGAAAGACACAAAGAAGAAAAGAAAGAAGGAAAGAAACACAGAGTGAAAGAAATAAAGAAAGTGGGAAGGCAACAAGGCAGGAAGGAAAGGAGACTAGATATCAAAAAGCAAAGGAAAGGAACAGGAAAGCAGGAAAGAAAGCAAGAAAAAGGCAGAAAAAAACGATAGAAAGATGGAAAGAAAAAAGAAATAAAGAAAAAGAAGGAAAGAAATATAAGAAAAGAAGGAAGGGAAGAAGGCAAGAGAGAAAGACAGCAAGAAAGAAGAAAACAAACTAAGGAAGAAGGAAAGAAACAAAGACAGAAGGAAATAAAGAAGTGGTAATAGTGCTGCTAATTAAACAAATAAAGGCTGATTACCATCTTTGGCAATGTTCATTAAAAAAGCATTGATGGAATTAAGTCCAGAATAAACGTGTTTTGACCAATTGTCCGATAATGAATTCACATATATAATATTGAAGCTTTTGGTTTGTGTACTGCATGCATAGTGAACATAGGGTAACTTAATATAGAACAGTTTCAAATGGATTCAATATGTTATGCTGTGAAATACCAGCAATCAGATAAACAAATGACACTTCAAGAGGGATTTAAAACACCATTGGCAGGAGACAGGAACCGATAAAGTGCGAAATGTGGCCTCTGATCACATCAGATCTTGTTTTCATCTCAGACTCTAAACACAAAGGCAAACCTAAAGCAATTATAAAGTAAAAACAAAAACACTAGCACTAAAGGGAACTACCTTGTGTGCAGATGTACTCCTTATGAACAAGCAATATGCAGTAACTGACAGTGAAGTTAACCAGTGGCTGACATAGGCTGACCCACTGCCCCATGCTTTATGCTGTTGTGGGAAGAAGTAAAATATGCATGACAAAACAACAGATCAATGGATGAAGAGTGGTGGCTGAAAGACCCTTTAAGTATGTATATTATTCAGATAACTTCAGTCTTGGCTAACACCAGACCTAAAATTATCTCAGTGTCAAAATCAGTAGCCCACTTACCTATCTAAAAAATATACAAGTTTGTGATCTGCATGTTATACAATGTGCTTTGCAGCAAGCACATTAATTCTTTGTATTGTAGGAGTCAAAACTGTGACTCAACAAAACACAGAACTCTCTTAGAACTAAGGCCCACATTTATACTTTTTTAGCGCCGCATTTGCATCAGAAAATGACACAAATGCGGAGCTAAAAAAGTATAAATATGGGCCTAAGAGTCAACCACTAGAGTTATCTTACTTATATTATAATACCTTCAAAATTGTCAGCCACACAATGATCTCTGCAGCAGGTGTCTTAACCCTGTAAGATAATTTAAAATAAATCCACTTTGTGACCAATTAAATAATCTAGAACCGATATGCATTGGTCGGCTGCTTGTCTAGAAGTAATTAGAGATTTATTTTGCAATAGTTAATGCCAATTGTTTCAGGTCTTGTAAGACAATTATCCTACACAGGAAGGACAATTTTTGACATACGATTTGCTTATACACATTTTGCGTACCACATGGCAGAAATGGAACCGGCAATACATCAACCAATGCACACCTTTCATATTGGCGTTAGGTAGCTATTGAGTGACTTTGCTTTATAGACTGCAATGTTCCTATTTCCAATTATCACTTCTAGGTAGTGAGATACATGGGAGCTTGAATTTAAGAGAGTACTTTAAAACAAAGAATGGACGAGAGCCTTCTCTTACCACTGCACAGTATCTCTCAATATCTGATTTAAGCTCATCCAGTTTTTTATACTGCAACAAGCTTTTCTCTTCTAGGCCCGGATACACAGAATTTTTTTCAGAGGCATCTGCCGCTTGTTTGTGTTGTAACTGTGCACCCGCGACTTCTATCATATGGTTTGGGATTCCCTGTCTCTAAATCATTACTGGACTTGTATCTTTCGTATTTTGGCCACTTGTACTGGTCTACCTCTCCAGTTATCTGAGAACTTTGTGCATTATTTGTTTTCCAAAGCCTCCACAGACGGAAAGCTGCTTTCTGATCCCTTGGCCTTGCCTTCTCCTAGGAAAGAGGACTATCATGAGCAGATGAAAGGTGCCTGTACCCCCGTTGGTAGATATGTGGCACACGAGGACTCTGCTGTTGGCTCAAGCAGAAAGTCAAGCCCTTCATAGAGATGAGAGCAGAGGATTGTGTAAATACCTAATAGCAGAAGATTGGGATAAGCTTTGGGCGACTTTGGGTGCCAACCCCAGAGATGCCACATTGGCCCTTGAAGGAATATAGATTCTCTTGGTTCTTCAGCTCCTCATCATACCCTCACACAACATCCTAGCTCATAATTAGTAATCCATGTAGCTCTAGTGACTGCACCCCCTGCACCCCTGAGTCTACCTGGTATCATGTGGGGTGATGGGGACTATAATGTATCCTCCACTTCATAGACAGGACTTCCTCTTCTTTTGTTGGATCCATGTACACCTGAGGACTTCTTTAATGGTCCTTGTTGCTTCCCTCTCCACCCCAACCCCAGATACCCAGGGAGCGTCCACAAAATCTTGCTGGGCAACACCCCTCAGTTTCTTCCATGACATCATTTACTCTTTGAAGTCCCTTTGCTCTTGACTCTGCCTCCCCAGTAAAAATTCAGGGCACTAGTCCTCAATGTCACTCTCATGACCAAATGGAGATTCTCAATGAAATATGCAAAGTCACCCAGCAAGACATGAGAGAGAAAACCTATATTGTAAAGAAACGATCAAATTTAAAAAGCTGCACTGGGGCATAAGCTTCAGAACAAATAGATAGATAAACATTAATTTAGCATTTATGATCATCAAATACCTGGCGGATATAGACCTCATCCATACAATCTATAACAATGAGGCTTCCACCCGCTGTATATTTGAGCAATAATATGATTAGAATGGTTTCAACAGAAATTGACCTTTGACAAACATTGATTAAATCTCTTAGCATATATTAAAAGGTGTCCCAAAGGCATTCCCTACCCCTACTCTGAGTAATAACACAAAGCCTCTTAGGAACATAATATGTTAAGCACTTGAACAATAATCCCATCTCAATGCAATAAACTATAATGGACATTAGAACTCGAAGCAGTTTCACATAAATGAACTGAAGTCCACCAACAAAATTTAATGAGCAACATGCAAATCTTCAGCTTGTTTAATTGCGTCAAGCACGTCAACAAAACTGATGAAAAAATACAAATTGTGCACGGTATGTTTTACATACATTTAATATTTATGAAGGAAGCAGAAAGGTTGTAATAATTGGTTGTCTCTTGATGAGTTCTCTTTCGAAAACACGACTAAAAAATCTACAGTAGCACAATATGTTTTATGCTTTTCTATGTATATGGTCATGACAACAGCCAGAGCCAGTAACATTTGGTCTCTGACAAAGTATAAATACGGAATCCAAAGGCAGAAGAAAATGTGAAAAATGCTTCAGCATAAAAATAGATGTTTTCATTTTCTTATGCAAAATGACTCTCACCTCAGCATACATATACACATTTTTAGCTGAATGACAGACTAAAAGGTCCACTTTCCGTTTTAACAGGTTCGCTGTGTGGCATTAATTAAATTTGCAAATTATGTGGCATACGTAATACAGCCTTCAGCCCGGTAATGCCGAGAGCTATACTGGTGGCCAAATGCCCTGAACCCGAGTTATAGGCCGAGTCGCAGGAGATGGCCTATAAAGAGGGCGAGGGCCTTTACCGGTCAGTATCGTCCGAGTCAGAAGAGCTATACGGCTATTATATCATTCCACTCAGTGAGTGTCCAGTGTTCTAAATTAACCAGCGAGAAACAGAAAGACAAACATTGCAATGTTGGAGCAAAAGTTGTATAAGCCATTATAAGCCCAGAGCCACTTCATTGTATTCAATGGAGTTCACAGCATCCCATATTCTAATACAACATCAGCAGGGTGAACAAGCACTCCTGTAAAATGTGTGCGGAAAGAAATATTAGCACCATCTGGCACCCTTAATGTAACCTAGCTCTAAATGAGGAATGTGCTATCTAGTTCTGTTTCAATGACAAATCTTTGGAGCCAGGTCTTAGTTGGATCCCGCAGATAATGTTGAAGTATATACAGCATCTCTAGTTCCAGTAGCTACTATAAGTGTCTGCCTGTGAAGTTAGGCCAATGTTATATTAAGACAGGTGAACAAGAAGCAGTATATGATCAGGTTCAAAATTGTGGCCTGAGTAAAAAAAAATGTTGCACAGTAGCTTTACAGCCACTTTTGGAAGAGAAGTACTACTTTTTTGAAATTCTTCCAAACATTATGGCCCTTGTTATGAGTTTGGTGGTCCCAGGGCCGCCAAGGTGGCTGTGGCGGTCGCACCGAATGGGCCCGGCAAAAAAGACCGCCATATTATGACCATTGCGGTGTTCCCAACGGAACACAGCCTATTACACTGCCAGTACCGCCAGTGCAGACGGACCACCGCGGATAGTGGTAGGCATTTCCAGGCCGATGGGGGCCATGTTTTCTTCGAGCGTATTACAAGGTTGCACACCACCAGGAAATCCCGTGCGGTCACACCGCCACCAAAACCCTGGTGGAAACAAAGCAAATAAAACAAAACACTCATCTTCAGGAGCACAGACACGTGCACAGCTGCCATGGAACCCGAACTTGAAGCGCTAGCACACACTGTAGGGAAGACCATTAGTACACACCCACACACAACACACACACCATTGGCAACATACACGTGCCATACACACACCACACCGCACACACACAAAACCGCCACTGTCAAACACATACATACCCAACAATACAGAGTCACACAATGAAAACACCAGCGCAACCAAACATACGCATAGGCAGAGAGGCACACAGCACACTTCCATAGGACAACACATACTGACAGTAACATGTAACAACAGCGCACAACCAATCCAAAACACAACACTGCCAAGCAACGTGTCCTGGCACACGTCACGTCCAGCCACCACACAAAGCACATCACAGATGCAACACTACATACACGGACACACACACCACTACCACACAATGCCACACAACACCATAGTCTATAGCACATGTCACCCACACAATTCATGCTGCCACACAAACACATCACACACACAGAAAACACACACCAATGCACACAACCACAACAAATACTTGTGGAACGAAAGGCAGGATAAGTTTGTTAACCTCAACACCAATGGTGCTGTGGTGCAGATGTAATGAACAGCATAAAATAGTATGAATTGTCTACTATATACAAAATTGGCCTACTGGCCAGTCCAAATGTACTCATTGCCCCAGGCACACTGGACAGAGTTACAGGCTCCAACGAGACTCCTGACTACAAAGTGACCTCTACATGACAGGGGCATCAATGGGGCAGGCAGGCACCTCAGGGGTGAGAGCTTAGTTTTTGAGGGGGGTCCCTTAGCTTGGGTTTTGGTTTGGGCGGGGGTTAGTTTGGACTTCTGCTTTTGCTCTTGGGAGTGGTGACCCTGGGTTTGAGGTGGGTTTCAATGTTGCAGGAGGAGGGGTATGAGCAGTACCGGGGGATTGGGAAGACTGGGGGGTAGAAGGGCTTGGTTTGGGGAGGGAAACAGGGTGGTTGGGGGAAGTATGGGCTGGGACAGTGGGAGGGAACAGGGAAAACTCATGGAGGAAACTTTTCTTAGGGACACAAGGGTGGTTGTGTGAAAAACTTTTGGGAGTGGAGGGAGAGGGAATGGTTGAGAGGTGTGTCATTGTTAGTGCCCTGGGTGCAGGTGTGCTGGAACCCATATGTGTGCTGGATGTCCCATATGTGTGCTGGGTGGAACCCATATGTGTGCTGGATGTCCGTTGGGTGGGTGAGTTTGTGCATTTAGGTGTCTTGGGAGGAGGGGGGAGGAGATGCAGGGAGTACCAGGGGTGGATGTTAGTGTCTGTTGGGGTGGTGGCTAATGGTAAGGTGGATGTGCTGCATGTGGAGGCGTTGGTAGTCATGGTGAGTGCACATGTTGTGTTTGGGTTGGATGCATGCAGGTCTGCTATTGTGGTGACGGTGGGTAAGAAGTGACCTGTGGCTGGATCTGAGAGTGTTGATGAACTGATTGCAGGTGTGAGTGGTGTAGTGTCTGTGAGGGAGGAGGTGGTGGGGCAGTCTGTGTAGGGAGTAGATGTTGTTGTGTCTGCATTTGTGTGTTGCCTGTGTGCATGCTGGTGGTGGGTTTTGTGGTGCTTGTGTTTGTCTTTGCGAACCGTGTCTGTTGA
This sequence comes from Pleurodeles waltl, assembly GCF_031143425.1. NCBI lineage: Eukaryota > Metazoa > Chordata > Amphibia > Caudata > Salamandridae > Pleurodeles > Pleurodeles waltl. Next base: position 693,404,626 of record NC_090436.1, on the reverse strand, counting down.
TGTGGATGAATTCTGCTCTGACTCTGGATGGGCGTGGGGAGAGGGGTGTGGATTGGGGACAGGTAGCTGGAGGGGGGACGGAAGATGAAGGGACACTGGCTGTCGACATTGAGGAGGCCAGAGCCTGAAAGGTTCTCTGCAGGGCAGTTAGGGCAGTCAGGGCACAGTGAATGCCTTCCAGGTACACATTAGTAAGTTGCGTTTGTGATGCCACTCCCTGGATGGCATTCATGATGGTTGACTGTCCCACAAAGATGGATCTTAGGAGGTCAATAGCCTCCTTGTTGAGGGCAGCAGGGCTGACTGGGGCCCATTCTCCTGTGTGAGCGGGCACGGGCAAGTGGGTGGGGAGCTACAAGGAGGGCGGTGCTGATAAGGGGGATGGCATACAAGGATGAAGCTGGGCAGGGCTGATCCCAGACGGGTCTGCCAATGCCATGGAGCGTCCCTCAGAGGAGAGTTCTGAAGATGATGCAGTAGATCCGGTCTACCCCATGGCACTCCCCTCGCCCTCTGTTCCACTGGTCCCCTCATCCCTGCTGGTGTCAGCCTCTGGGGTCTTGTGGGCTGCAGCTTGCCCACTCACCAGTGCCCCTTCTCCTTCACCTGATGATGCTGATGCAAACAAAGAGAGAGAAGGAGAGAGATGGAGGGTGGGAGAGACAGAAATGGTGGAATGGGTCAATACCAAACCATCATTTACACAGGGTAAAACCTTATTGTTGCTCTAATGTCATGGCGGGGCATGCCATCACAGAGACATGCAAATCTGTGAGAAATCATAGGGCAAACAAAATCTATGCTGAATAGACCTACTAGTGTGGGCATATTGTCACTGGATGACTCGATGAAGCCTGTAACAATGCATAGTTGCAGAAAAGATGCCACATTCCCATGCTAGTTAACACAGACATGTACTGCACTGATAACCCAAATTACTTCTGCATGTTAAGGTTGCATGGCCACATATGCCTAAACAATGTGGTCATTCATTCCTTGGACCCCCTGCAGCCATCTACATAATCTGTACATGGCAGCTGGTTGAGAACACACACATTACCACTGTCATAGTGGCTGACCTATACAGACGGCTTTGGCCTAACACCTCTGGTTCACTGATGCTGATGGAAGGAACTGGCATACCTAAATACATGGAGGGTGTCCAGAGAAACCCAAACATGGAATGAGTCACTGTCAGCATGGTATTGGCACACAAAAGCTAGATAGATCCTGCCACAGAGACTAACACCCAGAGTCAATGTGCATCTACAAATGAGATACACCACATCGTCCCACAGGTAGTAAAGCCAAACCCATAATAGGGCTAAAAAGTGAGAGGTACCAGCCTGTGCTCACCCACCTGTGGCTGCTGAGCTGCCCTCAAGTACCCATCCACATCAGGGTAGACCACTGCCAAAATGCAGGTAATTGGGGGGTCAGCGTCCTACGGGCACCCCTTCTTTGTTGGGAGGCTGTCCCCAGCTGGGCCTCAGTGGTCTTCCAGGCCCAGCATCTTAAGTCCTCACACCGCTTCCTGCAGTGGGTGCTCTGCCAGCTATGGACAGACAGACACACAGACACAAGGAGAGAGTCATGTTGAGTGGCATCACAGCAACAGTATTGAGCTTCACACATCAAACACATCTCATGCCCATGCAAATGTGTATTAACGGCACTAATGCACTCACTCTTTTTCCATGAGCATGCGTCCAGTCCCTGTGCGCCGTCACATCGCCTTCAGGACAGTAATACTGGATTCAGCTGCTGCTCTGGTGCCCCATTCAACCATCCATAAAGAGGTAGGACCTCATCCACCAGCCTCTCCAGTTCTTCAGATGTGAAGGCAGGGGCCCTGTCTCCTGCAGGACGTGGCATCAAGGTTCCCAGAGACAGAACACAGCAGCTCACGCAGTCGAGGTCTTGCTTGCATGAGTGTCAGGAGTCAAGTGAGGTAGGCTGCAGAAAATGGCTGTCACATCCACCGCAAAGATGATCCTCACCACTGGCGGTGATGATCATCATTGGCCCAGTCTGGCATAGACAACAATGTAGTCCAATGAAGAGTTGCATGGCGGTTGCGACCGCCTACCGCCATGGCGTCTAATGCCAGCAGAATGAGCTTACTTCCATCTGTCCTGTGCATGCAGGACAGGCGGCTGCCATTTTACATGTAGTCAGTGTATTGTAGGTGATTTATAAGGGCGTCATGGATGATTTTAATTGATCCGTGCATGGAATTACAATGTGTGCACTTCACACCTGGGTTCACACGTGCCATAGATGGACAGTGTAATTAGATGTACTGATGACTATGAGAGGACATGTACAGTTATTTGCTGCCTCATAGATGGGGTTACCATATCTGTATTTGTGCATTTTACATACAGGTCATTACCTGGGGGACTAGGGTGTTGGTACAGGGAAGTTCCACATATGTTGTGTGTTGCGATCAGTTTGTCTGGGCCTTGCACAGTCATCTGGGATGGCATACATATTCAGTCTTTATGCCCCATATAGCCAGTGTATACTTCAACTATATGTCCACAGTAATATTGTGTGCTAAAAGTATTGTGTCAGTTGTCATGTCAACTGTTGACGTGAACTTGTGTCTTTCCTCTCTCCCATTCCTAGATACTATGCAATGGTACGCATGAGACATCCACCAGTGTACTGGCCCATAGTCGACCTAGCTACTCTGGAGGAACGCCACATCATCCAGGCCTATCGTCTGAACCATCAGACTATCATGGAACTGTGTACCCAGATGGAGCCATTGCGGAGGGACAGCAGAGGGATTGCCTGGCACCTGCAATCCCCATGCCGTCCCTCCCACAGTACAGGTCTTATCGGTGCTGCAGTTCCTCGCCACAGTCTCGTTCCAGGTAACAGTGGGCTTGGCTGCTGGGATGTCACAGCCGATGTTCAGTCTAGTGTTGCAGGATGTTCTGTGTGCCTTACTCAAAGACCTGGACAGCTACATCAGGTTCCCCCAATGTGTGGATCTGGCCACTGTTAAATTGGACTTCGATGATATGGCACACATCCCTCATGTGATAGGGGCCATAGATGGCAACCACATAGCTTTGGTTCCTCCCCGGGCCAATGAGCAAGTGTAGAGGAACAGGAAACACTTTCACTCTTTAAATGCCCAGGTGGTGTGTCTCGCTGGCCTGTATATCTCACAAGTAACGGCCATGTTTCCTGGATCTGTGCATGACTCATACATTCTGAGGAACAGCAATATACCACACTGATGTCACAACTACAAAGAGAGAGAGCCTGGATAATTGGAATGTATCTCATTGAATGTGTCCAACTGTAATGTCACCTCTCATCACATTCTGCCCTGTGTCTCTACCGGTTTTGTAATAGGTCCAACCTTTGTGCACACAGGTGACTCCGGCTATCCTTATCTTCCCTGGCTGCTGACACAAGTTAGATACCAACAACAGATGGGGAAAACTGTTAGAATGATGCCCATGGCAGTACGAGGCATATCATCAAGAGGACTTTTGGGCTGCTGTAGGCCAGATTCCGGGCTCTACACATCTCAGGAGGTGCCCTGCTCTACAGACCACAAAAAGTCTGCAACATCATACCTACCTGTTGCATGCTACATAATCTGGCCCAGAGACATCACATCACATGGATTTAGAGGAGGTGGCAGGTGGACTAGTGGCTGATAATGGTGAAATAGAAAGTGATGAGGAGGCAGACAATGAGGATGCAGCTGACTCTAGAAAAGAGTTAATCCCCCAATACTTCTAATGAACTTCAGGTATGTGTGAACTGTATTGTATGTGAACTGTACTCCTTTCTGCCTTGTGACATTGATCCTCCTGGTGTGTGGCATCAGTAGAGGTGTGAAGTGCAGCTATCCCTCTGTGTGGCTTTTGAGGGAAACATATTGCCCATCAGGGTAGGTGTTACTGTACAACTGTCAGGGTAATGTTTAATATGCTGTTGGCTAGCATCACATCTGCAAAGGATTGGGCATCTTCTATGCTCCCAGGACTGGTATGTAAACTGCATAAGGAGTGCTAACCAAAGTAGTACTGACAGTGGAATTTGCCTTTAGTTGGGTAATGTCAGCTGTAAGGGATTGTCCATTGTGAATCAATGTCTTGGAAATGTGGTCCTGCCATGCTAATTTGTGTTAACATTCCACTTGCAAATTTGCACTAGTATGAACAAATATGTGCTGGATGTGCATTGAGTGTGCAACATTGACTCCTATAATGAGGGTTGCCCTATCTTCATCTATTTGCAGGACCACTGTGTGGTGCTTCTCTGGTTCATGGCTTTACTGGTGGCTCCCTTGATACAGGATTTGAGAATTTGGTGGTCATTATGACTTTGGCTGTCTTTTTTGTAGACCGGCAAAGCTGTTGGTGCCAGAAGACCGCTGGCAGTCTACCGACCACCATATTATGGGTACTGTTGGATTTCTTCTGCACTTTGGGTGGAAATCCAGCAGTAGTCGTGCTGGTGGGCGGAGGTGCATGGGCAGTTCCAACACCAGCCCCGCCCCACCAGAAGGACACCGCCCGCTGTATTATGTGCAATGATACAGCATGGCAGTGTCCTGATGGCGGGGCGCTGCCAAAGGTGGAAGCTCCCCTTCCTGTTCCCTGCCGGACGACCTCCTCCCCTGATTGGCTGACAGGGTGGGGGGTGTTGTGTGTGTGAGTGGGTGTTTGTCTGCCTGTGTGTACGCGTCTATGTTTGCATGTGTGTATGCATGTACGTATGGGTGTGTGTATGCATCTATGTCTGCATGTGTGCATGCGTGCATGTATGGGTGTGTGAGTGCGTGTTTTGTGGACCGATGTTCATCTCCAGCCCAGCGGGTCCAACCGCCATGGAGGTATAAGTGGAGATGTGGCCAACCCGCCACACTCATAATATGGCAGTCTTCACCGGCAGCCTGTTAGCGGTGAAACCGCCACCTTTGCCCTGGAGGTCAGGAGACTGCCAGGGTCATAATGACCACCAATGTCTGTTGTACTACAATACCAGCTGCGTATTGCTGCCCCCTCTGTACATCTTACAGACATGTGCTGCTCAATGTGTGGAATGAAACAGCATGTTACACTACATGAAATAGTACTTCTCACAATAAAGACAGATAAGCAGAAGCTGTGCTCAATGGTGTTTATAGTGATTTACAAGTGCAATGGGTGATGAGTGGGGTCATGGAAAATAAAATCATCAGAGTAGTTGGCCCAGCTGTGGGTAGTACAGGTCCAGTATCCAAGGGGCATGTGAAAATGGAGATATGAAAGTGGACAGCTGACAGGGTGTCTCAGTGGCATACAAGGGAGAATGTTCAGGAAAGGGATCACTTCCTTGCGGTGGTTTCGTGCTTGGCATCAGGTCCTGCAGGATGCCTGGATGGATGACCTCATTTGCATGGGAGTGCCTCAGCTGCATAGAAATGGAAGCTAGTGGCCTGTGGGTCCTCTGGCAGGGCTTCCATTCCACTAGCTTCGGCTGATGTGGATGGCACAGTTGGTAAGTGGGTAGAGGAAGGGGCCTGCTGGTGGCTGGAAGACGCAGGCAGGATGCTTATAAGTTCTGTGAGCACCCCTGCAATGGAGTCCATGGTGGCATTGTGTGCCTGCCATTGCTGCATGACCTCCTGGTGGTATTCCCTCTACAGCCTCTGGTTCTCCTGTAAGGTTCAGAGTATCTGGCCTTTCTTGTCCTGGGATTGCAGGTATGCTTCCAGAACTTGGGAGATGGCCTCCTGGCCAGTCGTTTCCCTTGGGGTCCTCCGCCCTTGGCCCACAGGTCCCCTCCCACTGCCCCTGGCCCCCTGTGCCTATGCCCCTGGGACAGTGTGCACACTCCCAGTTACACCAGGACCTTCATCGTCTTGGGTGTGTGGGGCAGACTCTGGTCCCGGTATTGTGGGGTACTCTGCTGTTTGAACAGTCCTTGAGACATATGTCTGGGGATGAGGAATTGGATGATATGTCGATGCCACATGAGTGGGGGCTCAGATGTAGGCAGGGTGAGGCTGATAGTGGTGGACTGACCAGTTGTCCCAGATGGGTCAGGTAAGTCATCACTGTCCAGACATCCAAAGTAGTAGTCCTCACTGGGGCCTTCATCCTGGGGAGGGCTGGCTGTCTCTGGCATCCTCTGCAGGGTGGCAGTGGCAGGGATACCTGTGCATGGAGAGGGTGAGAGCTACATTGTGGAGGTGTACTTGTTAGTACCATTGTCTGATGCATACAGTGCCTTGACTTTCTCCCTAGTGATGGCAATGACAAATGCTGCACTGCTGACATTGCTTATGGGTGATGGATTGTGATGATGGTTCCATGTTGCATTGAGGTTTGTGGATAGTGGACAGCATTTCAGTCATTGTCATGTAGAAATAAGCAGTCGAAGTATCAAATTGGTGTAAAAGGTACCATGGTTTTACGTGCAGGGGTTCCACTGTGGTGTGGGAGTGGCTGATTTTCAAGGGTAGGGAGTGATGCGTTGTGGGAGTTGTAGTGCTTGCCACTGTGAGTGTTATCCATGCACTGGGAGGGGCTGTGTGGGGATAGTGGCAATGGTGTTGTGTGGCATGCATGGCAGGGCTGTTGGGTGGGGGAAGGTGTGCATGATGGGGTGCATTGGGGAATGATAGGATGGTGGGGACGCATGATGTACGGGTGTGGTTGGTGCCAGGGGAGTGATAGTGACTTGCCAGAGTCCAGTCCTCTGTGAATTTCAGTCAGGTCCTCAGGATGCAGGATGGCCAAGACCTTCTCCTGCCACTATATGAACTCTGGGGGTGGAGGCGGGGGACCCACCGCTAGTCTTGTTGATGGCAATCTGGTGTTGTGATGTCATGGAACGCATCTTCCCCCATAGGTCGTTCCACTTCTTCTGGATGTCCTCCCTTGTGGGTGGATGGTTGTCCCCTGAGTTGACCCTGTCGACCATGCTCCGCCATAACTTCATTTTTCTTGTGATGGATGTTTGCTGTACCTGTGCTCCCAACATTTTTGGCTCTACCCTGACAATTTCATCGACCATGACCCTCAACTCATTGTCACTGAATCGTGGGTGCTTTTGAGGGGGCATGGTGGTAATGAAGTTGTTTGGAGGAGTGTTGTGCTCTATGGTGGGGTATGCAGTGCGTGATGGTGTGTTTAGGGGGCCTGGTTTAGTGTGCTGGTGTGTTGTGGTGTTTGTCTGCAGTTGTGATGTGTGTATTGTGTTGATGGGGCAGTTGTGTGGTGTGTGCTGAGTGAGATGTGTAAATGTGATTATTTTGTGCATGTGCAAGTTCATGTGATGTTGGCTCCTCGCTGTCTGTGATCGTCGTTTTAGTTGCAAAGGATTGTGGGATGTGTGGGGGTGTTAAATAGTGCAGTGTGCAGGTATGTGTGATGTGTATATGTGTCTCAAGTGTGGGGTATTCATACTGTCCAATGTGGTGTTGTGTTCTGGTGGAGGTGATTTCTTGACCGTGCCAGTTCGCACCACCAATGGTTTCCCACCGTGCAATGACCACTGTGCTGATTTGTGGGTCGTAACATGGAGGGCGGGATGTTGTTGGTGTGGCGGTGCTGCTGGTGGGACCGCCTCTCTCCTGCCTCTCTCCCGCCCTTGGTCAGCCCGGAGGTCTCTGATTTGTGGCTGTTTTTTGGCAGACTTCAGTATGTTACTCATAATATGGCAGTTAGGATACTGCCATCCTTGGTGATCTTTTGGCGGCTGCCGAAATGGTGGTCTTCCAAAAAGACCGCCAAACACCTAATGTAGGCCCTATGTGTCTACAGCTTTCCAGGAGTACTCATCGGGTGTATGCATTTTTATACATATAGATGATATGTAGCAACAGTGCATTTGCGCACATAGGCCCTCATTACAAGTTTGGAGGGCGGCTGAGGCCGCCTGCCAAACTCGTACCGCCACCTGACTGCCAGTGCATCCAGAACACCGCCGGCACTATTACGAGTTTCACTGCAGGGCCGGTGGCCGAAAACATAATTTCTGTCTGGCAGCCCTGCGGTGAACAGGGCCTTAACATTGACACCGATGTAATCAAGCCGGCGGCAATGTTGCAGAGTGGCGGGTGAAGCAGCACCCGTTACGCTTTCCACTGCCCGTAATTTGGGCAGTGGAAAGCCCGACGGGGCTGTCCATGCAGTCCAACCTCCATGAAAAGGCTGGCAGATTGGGGAGTTGTAATCCCCAGGGCGGAGCTGCATGCAAAGCCAACCTGGCGGATAACAACCGCCAGGCTGTCGACTGGCAGCAACCTGGCAGTGTTGACGGTCGGACTGTGGCAGCTCCGCCACGGTCGTAATGTGGAGGTCAGACCACCACAACCACAGTGGTCCTACCGCCACCGTGAGTCTGGCGGTCTTAAGACCGCCAGACTCGTAATGAGGGCCTTTGTGTTCTCCGCACCAATTTTATTCTACCCTAGATAAATCCTTATACCTTAATCTGCACCAATTTTTGGGATGATACAATAATTCTCACTCTCTGTATATAGATCTAGGCCCTCATTACAACCCTGGCGGTAAATCCTGCTTTCCGCCGTGCAGAAGACCACCAATATACCGCTGTGGCCACGGAATTCTGCTACAGGTATCACGACCCACATCTCATAATCTGCCACAATACAGACACCCACACAAGTCCACCACACCAAAGATCAGTGAAAAACTGGCGATACCAAAACCGACACCGTCACGCCAACAAGAATACACCCACAATATCACGACCCATGAATCAACGCGACGGTCATTCAACCGCGGTAAACCATTGGCGGTACACACCTCTGCGCTCAAAATACACACACACTAACAAAATACAACCACATTGGACAATTCGAAATACACACACCTGATACACATACACACACCACACCCACACACCCAATCCAATATAAAGCACACACCCACATCACCCACAAACCCTTACAACCAATAATTTGAAAGAAGGCCAGAGAGAGACTACCTAAAACAACACCAGCATCCACAGACACACAACACCATCACTTACACAACATCCACGCACCTCAAACAACACACACCAACACATCCCCTCACACATCACAACCAACACCACCTCACACATCACCCACACCACATCATGGCACCTCAAAGACACCCCAGGTTCTCTGAGGAGGAGCTCAGGGTCATAGTGGAGGAAATCGTCTGGGTAGAACCACAGCTATTCGGATCACAGGTGCAGCAGACATCCATTGCAAGGATGATGGAGCTATGGCGCAGAATTGTCAACAGGGTTAATGCAGTGGGACAGCATCCAAGAACACGGGATGGCATCAGGAAGAGGTGGAACGACCTACGGGGGAAGGTACGTTCCGTGGTATCCAGACACCAGATTGCTGTACAGAGGACTGCTGGTGGATCCTCCCCTCGTCCCCCACAACTAACAACATGGGAGGAGCAAGTCTTGGCGATCATGCATCCTGAGGGCCTCGCAGGAGTAGCAGGAGGAATGGGCTCTGGTAAGGCACATCTTAATACTTTATCCCCCCACCTGCATGCCATCACATACCACCACCCTTACCCTCACACCCTTCACCCCAACAACCCACAGATACCCCACTAACACACCCCACACATCCCAAAATCAAGCCCTGCATGTAACACCAATGCATGGACACCCATCACTAAAACATGTCCAGTAGAGAGACTCACTCATGCCCCAAAATCACCAATCACACATGGGCCACGGCAATAATGCAAGCACAGGAGTAGAGGGTCACTCCTCCATTGTACAAGATGGCACACACAGATACAATAACTATGCATTTACACCCCAACAGGACCCCTACCCAACGTCACTGGACAGGAGGTGCCAGACATATCCAGTCCCCCCACAGAAGAGGCCCACAGTGATGACAGAAGCTCTGCACGCCTGGATCAAGATGACCAGCCCGGCCCATCAGGGACCTCAGGACAGTTGGTTCCCCTGACACAGTCACAAACCACCACTGAACCTCCCCCCTCAGGAAACACCACCACAGCACCCACCCAGCAGGCCCATTCCTCTGTCCCCAGGACATGTCAATCAGCAGTGTGTCCACCACTACAGGGAACCCAGGAAAACCCACTAACACAGGACGATCATGGACCTGGAGGCAGTGGCAGTGGGCGCACGGTTCAGGGACAGAGGCACAGGACAACAGGGAAGCTGGGAGGACTGCTGTGCGACAGGGGGAGGACAGACCCAGGGAACCGAAACTCCACGAGGCACTCTCCAACATCATGGGAGCTTACCACCATTCCCAGGAGACCATGGGTACGGTACTGGCCAAGTTTCAGGAGACCCTGCAGCTGCAGGAGGAACAGTACCTGGGGATCAGGGAGTACCTGAAGTCCATCAACACCACCCTGGTCCCCATTGGAAGGGTGCTGGCAGACCTTCTCAACACCAGGAAGGACACAGTGGCACATCAACGGGCCCCTGACTGTAGCCTGGACGATGAGCAGCCCTCCACCTCCGCCGGGGCTAGTGGACAGGAGACACCGCCACAGGAACAACAGGACACCAGCACCCCACCCCCCTGCAGATAGAGAACCACCCCACAAACAGTCCCTGAGATCCAGGAACAAGACAGAGAACATTGCCAAGACCCCTGCCAGGAAATAAGAACCCCCTGAATGTCACCCTTCTGTCCCACTATGTCACCCTGTGCACCTTAAACTGCCATTGCTTCCCTTCCTATGCCCCTTTGGACAATGCACCTGTGAAACAAATAGACTGGACTCTGCCATGAACATTCCTCCACCATCACCCCAGCCCATTTTCCAACCCCCTCCACTTATTTGCACAGAAAAAAAAACACTTCAATCACAAAACAATCTGGAGTCAGTCTGTGCTTTCACAAATGTGTAATTGCAATATCTATGGAATATAGCAATGTCAATGTACTTGTTCACATACCAATGTAACACAGCTGTAGCGCAGCAGTAAGCATTGCAGAGGGAACAAAGTGGGACCCAGATCTGTGAAATGGAAAGTCAAAGTGACAAGTCAGGGTCCATACACTGAGTGAAAATGACAGACGTATGCTAGCTCCAACAATAGTATGAGATGTGGGAAGCAGTTACATCTTCTTACCTGTGTCTCACTGGAAGTATTGCATGATGATGTTGTTTTGGTTCTCGATATCCTCTTCTTCTGTCTCCTCTTCTTCACTGTCAACAGGCTCCACAGCTGCCACAAGACGTCCATCTGGCCCATCCTCCTGCAGAAAAGACACCTGGCATTGCAAAGCCAGGTTGTGCAGCATACAGCAGACCACGATTATTTGGCACACCTTCTTTGATGAGTAATAGAGAGAACCACCTGTCAGATGGAGGCACCGGAATGTGGCCTTCAGGAGGCCGAAGGTGCGCTCTATAATCCTCCTAGTTCACCCATGTGCCTCATTGTAGTGTTCCTCTGCCCTTGTTCTGGGATTCCTCACTGGGGTCAGTAGCCATGACAGGTTGGGGTAACCAGAGTCACCTGCAAATGTCGAGGGACATCTGTTAGACACACACTAACCCTGAGGGAAAACGCCATACCCAGACACCTATGTCAACTGTATGGGACTTTGGGCTCACCTATTAGCCACACACAGTACCTCTGGAGTTGCCCCATCACATAAGGGATGCTGCTATTCCTCAAAATGTAAGCGTCATGCACAGAGCCAGGATACTTGCCATTCACATGGGAGATGTACTGGTCGGCCAAACACACCATCTGCACATTCATCGAATGGTAGCTTTTCCGGTTTCTGTACACCTGTTCATTCCTGCAAGGGGGGGGGGGGGTAAAAATGCCACATGCGTACCATCAATGGCACCAATGATGTTGGGGATATATCCCAGGGCATAGAAGTCAGCTTTCACTGTGGGCAAATCCTCCACCTGAGGGAAAACGATGTAGCTGGGCATGTATTTTAGCAGGGCAGATAACAGTCTGGACAACACGTTGGAGAACATTGGCTCGGACATCTCTGATGCCATGGCCACTGTTGTTTGAAAAGGAGTACAGACAGGACCTGCATTAGAGGGGGTATTCCTGTGGGATGGCGGATAGCTGAAATCAGGTCTGGCTCCAATTGGGCACACAGTTCCTGGATTGTTGCATGATCAAGCCTGTATGTGATTATGATGTGTCTCTCTTCCATTGTTGACAGGTCCACCAGGGGTCTGTACACCGGAAGATGCCACCATCTCATCACCTGCCCCAGAAGACGTTCCCTACGGAGGAGAACAGCGAGCAGAGAGTCATCCAACACTGAGGTATCACAATGTGTTATTTGCAGAAACGTTTGTAATTCACAATGTCCCGGTATCTGTCTGTATTCCCGGCCTAGATAGGTGTGATGCAGTTTGTATCCATCCCATGTGGCACCCTAAAATGGCGGCTGCCTGACCTGTAAAGTGGGACAAGGGGAAATGAGGTAACTGCGCTGGCGTTGTTCACCGTTGCGGTGGGCGGTCAAAGACCGTGGCACAATTCAGCATTGGTTAACATTGGGCCCTATGGGTCCCAGGAGCCAATGATGGTGTACGCTGGTGGTGACAGTACGCACCGTAGGGGACGTGACTGCCATTTTCTGTCTGTTCACTCACTTGATACCTGACCTTAAACAGGAGAGGACTTACACTGCAAGTGCTGCAGTGACCTGTGTCTGGAAGTGACGATGGCTACAGTGTCTGGGGAAAGGGCCCCTGCCTTCACTTTGGAGGAGTTGGAGAAACTAGTGGATGGGGTCCTTCACCAGTACACGCAACTGTACGGTCCTCCAGACAAACAGGTGAGTACACTGTGATCATGCTGCGTGGGCAGTGCCTGTTTTGAGTGGTGTGGTTGGAAGATACATGGGGGGGGCTGAGGCCTGCATGTGCGGATGTTGAGTGTATATGCGTCAGGGCATGGGTGGGAACTGGTGGGCAATGAGTATGACGGTCCGGACGGCTGAGTAATTTCCTTTCCCCCTGTACCATTCCTCTAGGTCAGCGCCCACCAGAAGAAGGGTATTTGGCGTGCCATCGCCAAGGACGTCCAGACCCTGGGGGTCTACCACAGATGGAGCACCCACTGCTGTAAAAGATGGGAGGATCTGCACCGCTGGAGCAGGAAGACGGCGGAGGCCCAGCTGCGGATGACCTCCCAACGTGGAAGGGGTGCCCGTCGCACCATGACCCCCCTGATGTACCGGATCCTGGCGGTAGCCTATCCGGAGTTGGATGAGCGCTTGAGGGCATCACAGCAGCCACAAGGGGGTGATTACACTCTCATTCAGCTGACTCTGCCCGCATTACGAGGTGTCTGGGTGGTGGAGGCGGGCAGTGGGTTCCCCTAGGCCAGGGCGAACTTGGTAGGCAAGGTCTCTTGTGAGGCAGGCTCTGTGGCACCCCAACCCCACTAGTGGTAAGAGCCATCTACACCTATTCAGGCTCCTGTGACTTCCAGGTGTGCAGAAATTGGGCTTAGGCCTCATACCCCATAGCCATATGAATTTGCTAGGAACTGAGAGTGCATGGTGTAGTGCTGAGGGCTGCTCCCTGTGTGTTGTGTCCGCCGACGGTATTGGTGTTGCATGCCCTGAACATGTTTTTCTTCTGTCTCCCCCCCTCCTTTTTGTTGTCTCCCTGTTCTTGTGTGCAATAGCATCATCAGGCGGAGGAGCAGTGGCACCGGAGCAGGAGGGAGCTGCAACCCACTTGGCCCTGGAGGGTGAAACAATGGAGTCTGAAGCCACCAGTGGGACCGAGGGCGAGGGGAGCTCCACGTCGGGGACAAGAGCATACACCAGTGACAGCAACTCCTCCTCTGATGGGGGCTCCCTTGCGGTGGCAGGCACCTCTGTGCCCACCGCATCAACAGGCACCACAAATCCCACAAGCACTCACGCAAGCACCATCCCCATGCAGACACAGCAACATCCACTGCCTCCACTGTGTCCCCCTCCTCCACATCCTCCTTCTCTTTTCCTGTCTCGTCTCCACTCACACCTGCATACACTAAATCCTCAGCCACTACCTCCATCACCAGCACACCCATCACCACACACCGCTCACGTGCACTCACCACGCCCACTACCATGCACACATCCACAGTGTCCTCTCCCAGTGTGTCTGTGAGCCCTCCTCCCAAAGTACACAAACGCAGGCACACACCCACCCAACAGACATCCACCTCACAACAGCCTCCGAACCAAATTCAGCAAACGTGCACCTCCTACAACCACTACCTCTTCCTCTACTCCCACTCCATCTTCCCGTCCCAGTGTGTCAAAAAAACTTTTTCGTGGTAAACCTTGACCTCTTCCCTTCACCTCCCCCTGTCCTTCCCCTAGGTCCAGGCTTTCCAGGTCCCAGCCCAGCACCTTAGCCACCAAATCCCCAGGCACAGTGGTGCCAGCAACTGCAGGGTCATCTAGTGCGCCACTCATCAGGGCTGCCAGTGTGCCACATAGCGACAGCAAGGACATTCTGCCACCTGCCAAGGTGAAGAAGGTGCCCACATCCCGGAGGGAGAAGCCGCACCTACCAGCCACTGGGGATAGTGGCAAGACATCTGCGGCAACATCAAAAGTGGGGAAGGGACAAAAGCAGAAGAGCAGGTCAGAACAGGGCACAGTGGCACCGACTGAGGGACCAGTGTCACCCCTTCTGTCCACGACAACACTAATCTGTACAGCAGCGAACACTGCAAGCTGCTCCACCACCAGCACCGTCACCTACACCACCACCTGCACCGCCACCTGCACCACCACCTGCACAGCCACCGGCACCTCTGCAGCCTCAGGGACAGTCCCCAGAATCTTCCCCAGTGGGCAGGTGTCCGAGGCTGCAGGATACGTCCTGCTGTGTCCCTCAGCAGGTGCTGACCCATGCACCACCGCCAGCACCGCCGCCACAGACACCGCCGCAAGCACCGCCACCAGCCCCATGATGTGCTCGGACAGTGGCACCACCGCTAACATGGCTACCATCCCCAGTGGTCAGTCGTCCAAGGTGGAGGCATGACTTCCATCACTGTTTGCACCTGCAGGTGGAAGGCGAAGCCGCAGGAGTGTGGGGTATGTCGCTGCCTCCATGGCGTACCATGCTACCTGTTCCTCGGCAATCTCGTGGCACACACACCCAGGTGAGGGAATAGTACCGGCCACACTGCACATGGAGCACTCTGGGCACCAGGCCCCCTCCAGAGCCAGTGGAGAATGACATCCACTACCTCAGTCCTTGGCAGGATGAAGCACTCTGGCACCAGGCCCCCTCCAGAACCAGTGGAGAATGACATCCACTACCTCAGTCCTTGGCAGGATGAAGCACTCTGGGCACCAGGCCCCCTCTAGAACCAGTGGAGAATGACATCCACTACCAACTCAGTCCTTGGCAGGATGAAGCACTCTGGGCACAAGGCCCCCTCCAGAACCAGTGGAGAATGACATCCACTTGAGAGACTGTGGCTTTGCACTCCCCTAGATAAAGCAGTGGGCAACCCACCCACTGGAGAGACTTGGGAGACTGTGGCTTTGCACTTCCCAGGATAAAGCAGTGGGCAACCCACCCACTGGAGAGACTTGAGAGACTGTGGCTTTGCACTCCCCAGGATACAGCAATGGGCATGGAGTCCCCTCGTGCAGCAGTGGCATTGTGCGTTCATCTGTCTGAGGTGCCCCCCTCTCCTTCCCCCCGAGGTGCATGTTTATTTTCGATCTGATGCCCCAGAAGTATTCTCTTCGTTTCCAGTCAGGTATCTTGTGTGGGCTTCGCCCATGCATTTGGGGACCAGTGGTCCATGGACAATGATTGGTACACTATCCGGACTTGTGTAGTTGGTGTACATATTTGTATATACTGAATTTTGGATTTTGACTATCAGATTTTTCATGATTACAATTGTTACAATCATTTCCTTTTGTCCTTGCGTTCTTCCGGGGGGTGGGGAGGTATGTATGTAATGTTGTTGCATGTATTTGTGTTTATGTTGTTGTGGGTGAGGGTGGGGCTGGGGATATTGCGTGTTGTGTGTGTGTGTCACTCTCTTTCCCCTCCTCCCCTCCCCTGTGTTGTAGGTGCAGTACTCACCGTGGTCGTCAACAGCGTCTGTCCTGCTCCTGATAGAGCAGGAGGAAGAGCAGCATAGGCAGGACGTGTAGTTCGGGCTCCATGGCGTCCTGGTTCCTCCTTGGGTGTCGAGAGGTGAGTGTTTTCCCTTCTGTGTACTGTTTCCGCCGTGTCTTTGAGAGCGTTGGTTCTGCCCCGGAAAAGGTGGTGGATGGGCCTGTTGTGATAGGGTGGGCGGTACTTTGTCCTCCGCCTGTCTCTTGGGGGTTACCGCCGCTGTGTTTGTTTCTACCACCGTGGCGGTCGAGTGTTAAAGTGGCTGTCTATGTTGCTGGTTTCCGCCATGGTCGTGATTCCATTTTTTTTTTCCGCCAGTCTGTTGGCGGTATTACCGGCGCTTTATCACCGACCCCCAGGGTTGTAATGAGGGCCCTAGACTTCGAGATTTTTGACAGAAGTAAATCTCTGATCCTGTACCCAGTTGGAGTTTGCCTTTCAAAGCAACCTGAATACCTCAAAAACTCATGCATGTGTGTTTTTTTAGTTAACACCTGTCTTGCAGGTCATTCCTGCCCTGTGGCACTCAGTCCCCACCATTGGGATCATCTTTGCTCACGCCTATTGAAACACGAAGCTAGACTGATATTGCAAATAAGTGAATCAATTAACATTCAGTTCATAATTTCCTATTTGCAAACATGAATTTACATTTATGAATCATTCTGTTTGCACAGCTAAATTGAACTTAGGTGCGCAAATATCCTGAGAATGTTATGCACCGCATCTAGTTATCAAAACAACACGTAAAAGTTATAGGTGACTCTAGATAGTATCTGGAAGGACATAATTACATTTTAATAAGAGCTTTTCATAGCTATGAGTAAGGCAGAAAATACAAGGTAGGGACAGTGCAAAATCACAGTAATCATAGTGCACTCCAGAGGAATCTTCAAAATATGCACTAACATATAATTATGTCAACAGGATGCCAATTGCTACCTTGCAGTAAAAAAGAGCTGACCAATGGGCTGCTGAAACTAGGGTATTTCCTACGTAGGTTTGTCAAGGTTCCCGATCCATATTCGGCCTCATTGATTCCATTTTTACTGTTCATGTGTTATTCATTCTACATATCTAGCGCAAAGAGAGCAAAGCATACGGGAACCTTTGTCACTAAGTTTATGAAACTATTATACATGTGTTTGATGAGAATCGAGTTATCCATATTATTAAAGTGAAATAAATATAGCAAACCCGATTAATACATTGTTTTGTCACTGGAAAATTGATGGTGCTTCTTACCAAAACATAACTTGGTGATGTTGTTAAAAAGACCTGGCTTTCATAGGAACAATACTTTATTTTTACCTGTTCTCCTCTGTTCATATTTGCTTACACAGATTGTGTAGAATTTCTATTTCCAGTTTCTTGGCTCTTAAGGTCCAGAGGAAATAAAGACCCAGCGCGTAATGAGTTGTCCAAACAGTCAGGAAGTTTTTAAACGGAAAACAGAGGAGATCACTCCATCAGCAGTGTTCTGTAGGATACCCGCATTTGTTCCTTTCAGAGGTAGTGGATCCAACCTATCCCTCAAATATTTAGAAAATGTCAAAGGTTATTAGTTGTGTAATTGCCCTGGTTTGCAGGCCTTTTTGGTTGGCCCCACAAAAAACTGCAACAAGTAGAAAATAACTGTTATTTAATGCTCCCATAATAATTATGCCTGGCACAGAGTTGAAAAAAAAACAAAAGATCGATGTACATCTAGGGGATATGATGGGGCTCAGCATGTGAAGAAATTGATATCATGGTAAAAATTTACCACAACTTGATAGTATTGTTATGAGTTTAATTAACTGAAAACATTAAACTATGGGGGTCATTATGACCCTGGCGGTCGGCGTTAATGTGGCGGTAGTACTGCCAACAGGACGGCGATACTTACCACCACATTATGACATTGGCGGATTGGCTGAAGCCTCCCTGCCAAGGTACCACTCCGACCCCCAAGGTAGTAGCAGCCGCCGGGCAGGAGATAACCATCTCCAGCCCGGCAGCTGCCATTGTGCCGCTGGCGGTATTATGTCCCTGCCTACCACCATGGTTTTCGTGGCATTCATAATTGAATTATGGCATTCATGATGCCACAAAAACCATGGTGGTAGGCCCTAACAGTGACAGGGAATTCCTTCACTGTCACTGATATAAGGTCCCCACCCCCATACCTCTCCAAACACCCCCCCACACCCCACTATATCCACACCCCCCATTCACGCACACACACACGCAGACACACAATCATTCACACATACATACACACATGCATTCATTACTTCACACACACATCCACACACACATCAAAACATACACTCAGACATGCATTCCAACTTCCATGCATACATGCACTCACACTTCCATACATACTCGCACTCACACTTCCATACGTACATACACTCATACACATTCATACACGTACGTAATCAACATGAAACACACACTCGCATTCACGCACACACTCACACATACATACACACACCCCCACACAACACCTCCTCCACCTCCCTTCCCCTGTCGGAGACCCGACTTACCTGGATCCAGGGTGTCTTCTGGCAGGAGACGGGACAGGGCACTGCTACCGCCAGCAGCACAGTTGTACTTGTACAGTTTGTCGGACATGAGAGCCTACATGTTCTGTCTGATTAGTTGCTAGTTGTCACAAAAATGAATGGGTGGGCAGTCTGGCTCAGTTCTGTTCTCTGTCATTCATTACATTACAAAGACATTTAGGACTGGTGTCGGATTGCACGTGTTGCGTGACGCCAATCGATTTCACTGTTTGTCTTGTTGGGCAAGGACATCTAATGGATCTTGGGGTCCCTGGGCAAAACGTATTTGGGGGTCTTGTTCGGAACAACTTTGAATTTGTGATTCAATTTAAGCTGTTTCATGCCCTCTTTGGCTACATCACTAACAGTGCACAGGCACATTCGTCCAAATTCTAAATGTGTTTACATCTAATATCCAAAGATAGTGACGTAACACAGGAGCAGCTCAACAGTATTACTGCAATTAACCTCCGTGGCATCCTCCCATTTCTCATATGTGAAGTCCTGTTTTGATCTAAAATAAACTTTTTTATGGATGTTGCATGAAATATAAACACAACATTTTCTGCCAAATATATAAAATAGACTCTGACACCATCCACATTACAATTAATCAATGGAAACGGTATTTAAAACAATCAGTTTAAGAATTATTAAAGGTCATCGGGCAAGACTCTCTGCAGACTGAGCTTTCTCTGTCAGGGGTCTCACTGAAAGTCAGGGGCCTGGGCCAGATCACTTTGCCCATGCCTTAAAGCGTCTCTCTTTTTGGGGTATGGATTGTGAGACTGCTTAATGCTTTCTTCATGTTCTCTTTTGTGTATGGTAATAATCAATATGTTTACTAAATAATTATGCTGTGAATAAGAATATCTTATAACCAAATTATTGGTGATCAAATGACTCGTCTCGGTTTGGTCTGTTCGAAAACTTATAACACACTTTTCATGAGATAATCCTTTTTGAATTGCTACAGTGGTCCAAACCTCCCAACTCACGTAGAATAGTGCCCGCCCTCCCCACAATGAGTACAGAATACTACAATAGGTAGATAACATGCTATTTCAGCATGTTAGATGTGTAACTATTTTATAGCAAACGAAAACCAAAATTTTCAGTATTATATTTGTGGTTCCATAATTTCCTTCCATGTTACAAAAGGGACTCAGAATGGAAAGGCAGATCATGTTGAAGTGTTAAAAAGTGTAAAAGTCTGTTTAATACTCTTCAGCCAAAAACGGAGTAATTATCCTGTTCCCTTGATGATGAATAATGTGCTTTGATACTTGAGAAATGAAGAGGCAAAAACAGGCATTTTAACTTGAAATTCTTCTATGAGATGGTGTGACCGAAAAAGGTGTTGAGACTGGGCATCATTTCATAGATATAATCAACTGTCAGGGGTCTCTTCAAAAAGTGTTTTCCCTGCCCGCATCCTTACCACTTGACCTGACTGCACCTGGCCGGGGTGGGACTTCATCCTCCAGCCCACCTTGCACCCGGAGTGGTAGGAAATTGCCAAACGCACTATAAGCACTGCCAGCAAGGGGGGCTCTCTTCAAAAGTAGTTTCACTGTCCACATCCTTACAGCTTGCTTTGACTAAACCTGGCTGGGGTGAGACTTCATCCTCCACCCTGGCTGGGACATTGCCAAATGCCCTACAAGTGCTGTCAGAAGCCTGCAGTGGAAGTCTATTCAAAAAGTGGTTTCCCTGCCCTCATCCTTACCGCTTGGCTTGACTGCACCTGGCTGAAGTGGGACTTCGTCCCCCAGCCCACTTTGCACCCAGAGGGAGCAGGAGATTGCCCCTGTCAGCATCCTGCAGCATGGGTCGCATCAGGACGAAGACCGGGCCCAATCTTAGCCCGTCACAGACCAGATGAGACAGGGCTAGGCTACCACCCTTGTTGGTTGCAATTTTGAGGTACTCATGTATTTTCAGCCATCATGGTAGGCCTCTGCTGAAGCTTAATATTGAGCGTATTATTATCTTTGATTAAGACAAACTTGGTGCCTGGGGCGGTGCTATGCATTTCCCCACACGTTGGGCAAAAAGACACTACCAGGGATGAAATTTCCCAACCTCCGGCTACCAAACTCACCTCTGTAGATGTTAGAAAGGGGAATGGGGTAGTAAACACAGAGATTGCCATCTCAGAGAGAAGGTTATCCCTGAGCTTAGGTCCCCAACCAAGGCCTCTAAACCACTGGTGCTAGACCGCTCAGGATCTAACATGGATTCCAATCTTCCTTTGTTCTCTACTCTTAAAAACTCTATTAGGCCAAAAGTCTCTATGAGACCCACCCAAGAGTCTTCCTGCTACTCCTAACAGAAAATCACAGAGGGCTACTCATACCAAGCTGGTGAAGTCTCTTGAATCTGCACATTTCATGCAACCTAGATCATCAGCTGAGAGGTCATCCCAGTGTAATGACTTATTTATTCTGCATTCACCGCCAGAGGGGGCAGGGGGTTCCGTATCTCACGGTTGACTTCTCAAGCATTATGGAGAACTATTTAGAGAAACTTAAGTCCACATTAAGAGCAGAACTTGCCCCCTTATTTGTTCACCTTGACACAGTGGATCTAAATTTAGAGGCCCTAAATACATTTCTGCCTCCAATGATAGGAAATAGTCCCCAAGATGCAGATAATGATCGTCTCCCTGCTCCCTCTTCAGACGTCCTAAGAACCTTAAATTGTAAACAAACAGACTATTGGGGACAACTTTGAGGGGCAACCTATGTGCCTTATGGAGGGTACAAAAAACAGAAGAATGTGATAGGTCCATTTTAACTGGTCAGCTTGGTAGACCTTATGCTTGTTTCCCTCTGCTCCTTTAAGAAAGCACACCCTGTTTAATTGTTCTTAAAGATGTCCCTGTATTATCGCCCTGCTCTAGTGAAGATTTCATGGCTTTGAAAAATAAAAACATTCACTGGCTTAAATCTAACTTGGGATGATCTCAGTATTTAACATAGGAAGTTCTATCAGTGAGGAGGATTCTGTGGCTAGGTATCCGTCCTGAAGATTCACCTGGAGACTCTGTGCTAATAAATTTTAAGAGTTCTATGGACACTGAGTTGTTACTTCAGCACTTATCTAAGATGTCTTTACAATCAAGTCGAATTAATAGGCCAAACTGTCCCACCAGCAATCACAGGGTCACGAATCCAGCATATGGTGTAATTGCCAATCTTAGGCAGATATTTTACAATGTTCCTACCAAGAACTCTTTTGATGCACTGTCTCACTTGGATGGTCAAGATTGACGGTATTTGAATATTGTATCCTTAGGCTCTGGAAATATATTAAAGCCTGAGAGCCATCACCTTAAATTGCACCACATCCCAATACCTTCCCCTATCCTGGGTACTCCCAAAGCAACAAGAAAAGCCCTCAACCATTTGCTCACACCTAAGAACCTATGTCGTGGTCCAACATATCCAGATTTAGAGCCACCACTATCTGGGCACATGCAGAACAACAACTTTAGGGCTCTCGATAGCCTCTCATGGAACATTGCGGGACTTAATACCAAAGTGATGGTCTCTGCCTGGCTAGAATATATTGATCAGTTTGATTTCTGTATGTTCGAAGAGACATGGTTAACTCAGCCCTTATTTAAATCTGGCTATACTTCATTCTATGTTAAGGTACCCCCAATGTAAGTAGTAGGGCGTCAGGGGACCTTTTGACTTGAGCAAAAATTGATTTAAATCTTCGTATAGAATCTTTGAATATTGACTCCCTAGACTTCTTAGGGAAAGCCATTTATTTGCCTGAAGGAATAAGCTACTATGTTTCAATGTTTGCCTTAGACACAGTCATAAGAATACGGATTCCCCAACTTTAACTGTCCTGCAGCATTTTATTAGTTCTATTAAACTACGAGCTTGGTTGTTATTTGTGGAGGCCTAATTATTACATTTTAGCCCATCTACAGCCTAGACCTGGTTACAGAAGAGAAAGATAAGAGCTGGAAAATCCATTCTCTTAATGCTAACTCCAAGTCCCGTGTTCAGTGGCAGCCTCCAAGGTTGCCCGCTTTGTGTTTTCAAATGGATTGTGGGCATGTAATGGAAGATCTATTTACGATAAACAGGGTCTGCCCACTTTTAGGAGAGGCTCAACTAGATCAAAAATTGATTACTTTCTGATAAAGGTCTCAATGTGGGACAAATGGTAGGCTTTTAGATGAACGATAAGGAAGAGAGTGACCACTAGCCCTACATCTTAAGCTTTCAGGAGCCCTTATCAACAATTGTCATTTCTCTGTAATTCCAACTGTGATGCCAACTTTGGGAATTTACCGTAGATCTATCAAATGGCCATCCATCCTGGGAAATATAGAGCTTTTAGCAGAGATCTACAAAGTATTTGTGGCTGCTCTGTCCCCTTTTGGTCACCTTGGCACTTCCGATATCCCCATTGTAGACATTCATATTAAATTGGCAAGTGTTTTAAAAATCGTCCTGATCAAACCATCTTTGAGGACATCCCGCTAGCTAAGATACATAGCCATGGTTCCAATCTTTGGTTTTCAGAGATTGCAGCAGGCCCAAGAAAGCACTTGTAAATGCTTTAAAAACCTAAGCTCCAGCTGAGGTTTGCATAGCTAGAGCACAGATTAAGGAAACTCTAAGGCAAGCATGGCAGAAGTTGGATGATTCTCCCTGGAGTGATCTAGTGGTGGCAGCTAGGTTTGGCAACAGTAGGTTGTTCTGGAAATTGCCCATTGAAGTAAACCATTTGAATGGCAGGTTGATTGCTATCTAAAATGTGTCAGCCTGGGTGGACCATTTAACTAAGCTGTATGAGATCACGCCTAGTGATCTCAATGACCTCCCTCTCATCCCGTCAGACCTCACTTCTTTAGACTCACATTTTACTTTTGAAGAGACCAAAGGCCTGATTTAGATATTGGCTGATGAATTACTCTGTCACAACGGTGACAGATATCCTGTCTGCTGAAATCTAAATTCCATAGGATATAAAGGGATTTAGATTTCGGTGGATGGGGTATTCATCACCATCAAGAAAGAGTAACTCGTCCGTCAATATCTAAAGCAGATCCTAAGACAGCAATAGTAGCAGTAAAAATAGGTAAACCCCTTGGGCTAGATAAAATTCCAAAATTACTGTCCCATGACTTATCAGTATGGGTTCTGTACGTTAATGATTTGTGTAATGCAATAGTCACAGGTATTTTGATCCCTGACATCTGGAAAGGTGCAGAGATAATCCCAATGTAGAAGAAGGGGGACCATTTGAACCCAGGTAATTATAGACCAATAAGCCTCCTGGACACTTTACAGAAGGTCTATGTACGACATGTATTAAATAAACTTAATGATTGTTTCAGTGATACAGAGATCCTGACCCCCTTCCAGGCTGGGTTCAACAACAAAAAAACGAAAAGAAAGAAAAATATATGTTAGGCTTGATAATGGCTCAGAATTTTAAAACTTTAGGATTCTTTTTTAAAATATCACCTGCAAAATGTTGTTGCTGAAAATCTGAACACATATGATGCTAATTTGTTTTACAACTAAAGTATATCACAAATCAAGTGAATGCAAAGCGTGATTTAGAATGGAATTCATTTTGCTGAGGTGAGGTGATGCTTTTTATGTATATCAAGTAGAATGCTAGGCGGAAACGGCCTTTACTGAAAATCAGCACTGTGACAAAAGCGCATGTATTGTGTCCCCAAACCTTGGATTAAATAACAACCACATATAGAAAAGACATGCAAGATTTTTTTTTTTCTCAAACAGAAAAGCATAAGACCAAAAACAGGATATTAAAGCTCGAGCTTCATTGGACTCACATTCTACTTTTGAAGGGACTAAGGGTCTGATTTAGATATTGGCTAATGAGTTACTCAATCACAACAGTGACGGATATCCTGTCTGCCGAAATCTAAATCCCATAGGCTTTAATGAGATTTAGATGTCAGTGGATGGGATATTCGTCACTGTTGTGACAGAGTAATTTGTCCATCTATATCCATGCTTTGCTGAGTGGGCACCTTCAACATGATGCATGCTCTGCAAAGCCTCAGTGCTTTTAGCAAGGCTCCACTGAAATATATTGATCCCCATCTGCTTGGTTGAAATCTTCAAGTATAGCAAGAGGTCTTCTGCCTGGGCTGGAGACCATCCACCATACTCTAAATATGCCCCTTAGTCTCCAGAAAGAATATGGTTGAAACAACTATGTGCAATGAATTCACCTGGAGCAATTAACCATCCTTGCTATTTTCATTGTCTGGAACAGAGATGCCATAAACATAGGGTGACCAGACATCCCGGATTTCCCTGGACAATCCCGGTTTTTAGAGGACTGTCCCGGTGTCCTGACGCTTCTCTTAATTTTAAATAAATGTACCTGTTTTAGGGACAAAGGTCAGATTATTAAATAAATGCCCCGGTTTTTGGGACAAAGGTCAGATCATCTAGGGAAGCATAAGTGAAAGAGTCCTACAAAGTATGAAATAATTAAAGTATTTTATCCCCTGTCTGCTCCCAGCAGAGAGATGGAGTGGGGAGCAGAGAGAGGTGGGTGGTGGCGTGTTGGGGGTTTGCAGAGTGGGAGGTCAAGAAATAGCTACTTTTATATATGTAGTCTTGTAAATGTGTGTGTGTGTGTGTATATGTGTGTGTGTATGTGTATACACACACATACACACACACACACACATGTATAGGCACACATTCACAAAGTTACGCAAAAAAACAGGACAGGACAGATATAAAAGATACAGTAATGTCTTTAGTCCTTCTTTTATGTCTGACCTGTCCCGGTTTTGCTCCTCAAAATCTGGTCACCCTACATAAACAGAACATGCTAGCTGTTAGTCTGCTGAGCAAGGTAATGTATCTGCTCTGGCTTGACCCCAGGTGTTGGTCCTGTCTCCCACTGTATTTTAAGACCAGACCATTTTTCATGCTTTTAGCCTTTATTCAGCTATTGCTGTCTTCTTTATCAGTTTACATCACATAAATATTATACCTTTGCTTATTATTGCTGCATTATGGACTGGGGAATATTTACTTGTAATTCAACTAGCTTCATCACATTTCTTATTGGTTTGAATTGGTTGAGTAGTTGGACATGGCTATGTGGTTGTTTTGAAGAGTGTTCTTGTGCTTGGTGTCCTAAATAAACCAAGCAAAACAAGTTTGTGAGTACTGATCTAGCAATTATCGAACAATAAACAGACAGCTTTATAAAAATTGATCAGGGTGTGAAAGGGCCTAATCTTTTTGTTAAAGAATACCTGGACCTATGATAGCGCACCTTGTCTTTAGTAAGTAAACTTACAAGGGGACGCGTATAGGTCGATGAACCTTTTGGATCGCATGTTGTATCCCAGTTATGCGGTAGACTATTGAACCATCAATATCACTATAAACACTATCAAACGTTTATGAAAACCTATTCAATAAGAAATACCATCACTCTCAAAAGGTCAATCGTTTTTATTCCCTATTAGTTACAATTCTAATCAAAAACTTTATTTGACTTTATTGTTAATCAAGCTTTATTAATTATCATAAAAAGCATTATTCAACCAAGGACGCAAATCAAACAACATTGATTAATAATTTCTCAATACATGACATAGTAATTCAGCAAGGTAATTTCGTCAGTCAATTGTCACCATTAAAGTCACCCTTGTCAGCCTCCCTAACCCAGATTAGCATCAGCATGTGGGTCTTCATGCGAAAACAATATGGAAAAACATTAATTTGGAAAAATCAATCTAAGAGAGTAAATATTTAAAATAGCGCAGTTGGTACCTAGAAGAAAAAGCACACATTAGTCAGTCTCATTTTTATAGCTACCTATCCAAGATGGATCAGCAACGAGTCAGTCTTCGTCTCCAGGTCATCAGTCATGAGCAAGAATCAGGCTCACAGAAGGTAAGCCCAATTATCAGCACTTCGGACAGCGTCTCCTGACGTCGTCAACTTTCTCTTCTCCGCTCCTAAATTCTGAATTTTTAGCCCCTAGTCATGCCTTTTTATTAGGGCCTCTCATTCCGTCCCACTAATTGCTAATTGGTCAACCTTATCAGGAGTTATGACTCTAACCTATAGTTTTTGTTTACCGCATATACACGTCTATTCAGGATTCAAGTTCCATTCGTTTGATTGGTCCTTCGGTCGATGAGAACATCATCCGGCTCTTCAGGTAACGAAATTGTAGCACACAGTCTTTTAGTCAGTGCTTCCATTGTTCAAGCCCTGGGAAAGTGCGTTTCGCCTATACTACACATAATTGTATCAAATTCTTTTCATCATCTCCTGTCTATGGGTACATTTGCAGAATGTTCTAGCAGAGCCTTCTGAACTCTGCACAGTTCAAGTTCTTCTTTCCAGTTCCAGTCCTCAGAAGCCTTGTTGCATCTCCATGTTAAAATAAGCAAGGTCCAGCAAAAACCAGGCCCTTAGTGAGGCTAAGTTAAGAATGCGAATTAACACAAAACATAGGTTAAGCATCCAATTATGACATATTAATAAATTTTTCATGAATATTTCCATTATTTAGTGTCTTGTTAATACACATGGTGACCACTCCCCGTGGGCACATTTTGCTCACACATTTTATTTTCAAATAATAGATTCTTTATTGAATTTTCTCAGTAGTAAACACACCCAAATCATTACAATTTCTCATATTAACATATCTGCTCCAACACCTACAATCAGTAACAAATGTACTAATGCTTAAGTAACATTACAAGAATAGTCTGAAACAAAACTCAGGGGGTCATTACGACCCTGGCGGTCAGTGGTAAAGCGGCGGTAAGACCGCAAACAGGCCGGCGGAAAAAAAATTGGAATTATGAACCGCCGCGGTCATCCGCCACTTCACCATTCCGACCGCCATGGCGGTAAAGACCGCTGGGCTGGAGATTGCGGTCTCCAGCCTGGCGGTCGTCACTAGACTGCCGACGGTATCAGGACCCTGCATACTTCCATGGATCTCGGGTGGTTGGGAACCGCCATGAGATACATGGCGGTAGGCACTATCAGTGCCAGGGAATTCGTTCCCTGGCACTGATAGGGGTCTCCCCCACCCCCTCTACCCCCCACAAATCCTCCCCACACCCCCACACCCCTGCCACCCCCCCAAAGGTGCCACAACCCCCCTCCCCACCCGACCGCGAATATGCACATATACACACCCCTACACGCACACACACCCAACATGCACATATACACACCTCTACGCGCACACATACACACCGGCAACACATATCCGCACACATATAAACAGACATGCACACCGTCTGACCCGCACACATTTCCCATACACACAACACCCCCCGCACGCATACACTCACTCACTCACCCCCTCTACACTCTCACACGCACAACCCCATACACACACACAACACCTCCCACCCCCTTCCCTAACGGACGATCAACTTACCTTGTCCGTTGATCCTCCGGGAGGGGACGGGATCCATGGGGGCAGCTCCGCCACCAGAACACCGCCACACCGAATCATGGGACGTGATTCAGTGGGCGTTGTTCTGTTGACGTGGCGGTGAAGGTTGAGCAGCCTCCACTTTCCCGCCGTCCGCCAGTATGGCTGCTGGCGGCTTTCCATACGAAAAAGGACGGCAGGCTGCCTGCGGTCATAATACGCGGCACGGAAGACCACCACCACTGGCAGTCTTCAGCACGGCGGTACCTCGGTGGTCTTGCGAAAAGACCGCCGAGGTTGTAATGACCCCCTCAATGTCTTCAGCAAGAAGATAAATGGCACAGAAATGTCAAGTGCAAATTAATTGGAGAATATCAAACATGCAATAGCGCAAAACCAGACACAATGAAGTGATAAGCACATATTTAATTTTTGAAGCGGTGTAAAAAATAATATAACATTGAACTTCCAGCAGCACTTTCTAAGATATAATACCTAACAATAGCAACCATTGATATATACATTGATAAAGTTGCTGTGCACATTACCAGAACCCTAAACTTTCTTCCATGTAGATGTTAATAAATAGAAGCTTTGAGATAGTCCTCCGTGGACAAAGCTTTGTATAGGATTGATATTAGATCAGATGTCCCTCCTCTGATTGAACTTGGTATAGGGCAGAGAGAAAGGACCATGCCCCAAGTAACATAATTGGATGCAGAGTAAAGCGACAGCCCTGTCATTCACCGTGCACAATGTGTCATCAGCCATATTCAGGCTAACTATCTCAGTTCTACACTAAAGACAGAACTTAATTGACTGGTGCACAAAATGACAAGCATTCTACGGAAGGAGCTTTCCTGGCTATGCAAGCTCTGGTATGTGGTGAAAAAGTTAAAGAAATGACTTCCAGCATTCAGTGTAGACCTTTTCAGAAGATATCAACTTTAAATCCATTTAACTTCTGTGGGAAAGTTGTTTTATTATTGTGGTCTCTGGATTATGTGGTTGGCTTCATCAAAGAGTCCCACAGAAATCTACATAAATAAGATGACCTTAATGGATGCTTCATAGGATATGTTTATATCTGTGTCTTGTCAGGATCTCACATATTGACCATTGACTTTAAATATAAATATTGATCACTATTTGGTCATTCCTATCTATTCAATCAACTATCACATGCACTGAAAACTCCTTTATTGTTGAAAACTCCTTGTTGGGACTTAATGGCGGGCTATAATGTAATGTGTTGCATTAATTTGATTTATTAAGGATGAGGTTGTGAAACCCTGAAGGATGTGTTTTTCCTTATTCATGAGATGATTATCTGGTGCTAGAATCTATTAGATGACAGGAGGACAGTTTTATATATTCATTTATGTAAAGACTAGTACATAGGGAGAACACAGTTATTTTACTTTGAATAGAATTTGAGGACAGAAGCCTGTTTACATATCATGTTAACCGGATGATTTGAAAGTATTGCTGGAGATTCTCTAGAAAAGTCTAGTCACAGCAAATACATTTTCTAGTGCTCCATACTCTCAAGAGTTTTTTAACCTTACTCTAAACATGCACAGAGATTAGTCTTTCCCAGATCCCAGGTAGATAATTCCACCTTTTGATCCATGCAACTTTCCCCCATCCCTCCCCATAGAGTTTTCCTTCAATGTTTGGAATTCCTAGCAGATATAACTTTGTCCTAGTTCTCATGGCTAATTAATGGAAGCTACGCAAGTCTAAGCTGAAAGTGCTAAAACGTTCACTGTTGTTAAGTCCGGCCACTAATCAGACTGCAAAATTCAGAACATTTCATAATCCCCCCAGTATCTTTTTGGATCCGCCAGCATAAAAGGAACCACATTAGTTTTGCCTGGGAACCACGATCACCCTAATAATCATGGCTCTCTTTTCTTTAGACAAAAATCGATTCCGTTTTACTATAAGATGGATGTAATAACAACATGTCTTTGTGCAATGGTTAACCTGTCCATGTAGTGATGAAAAAAGTTATTGAACCTATCCCTAAAGTTTTAAGTTTACTTGACAGTGCTATCTGGGAGCCACTCAATTTCCTTGCCTTCTGAGCTACTCATAGTTTTTTTTTTATAGTTGCTATAGAACCTACGAGCAACAACTCATTTTTGCTTACATTAATGCAGATGGGAAGTCTGGCCTAGCATGTACACATTCAGCCAATTCTAATTTAAATAGGCAGGTGAAGACAGATTTAAAGTCTCCTCTTAATGGAAGCACTGACCATGTGTAATCCATGTAAATAAGAAACCTACCTCCTGTGCCTCAAATAAATCATTTAAAGGTTCTATATAGCATGAGGGGAAAAGACAGTTCTTAGATATACCAAAGTATGATGCTGCAACTACTGCGTTCCTAACAACCCAAAACAATCTGTCTGGGAAAACAGATTCAAACTATTTAATTTAGTGGACAGAGTCCACCGTTACAGTTCAGCAGAGATTGGTAATATATTGTGTCAAAATCGACCAAGAGTTCAAGAACTACTAAAAGTGCAGCAAACCCCTCATCCATGCCTCCAACAGCCTATTTGGAACACCTACCAAGGTCAGTTCTGTAAATACATTACCCATGATTGCTTCAGGCAGGGTGTTACTCTACTCTCACTAGCTGCCTAAAGAGAAGTGAAATGATCAAAGTATTTGATAGGGGTCTGGGACATGTCACCGACCTCAAAATGTCAACAAGTTCCTTAGTAAGATTACAAGCTCTTGGTCTCATGCACTGTACTACTGGGATTTTGAGAGGTCAATGTCATCCCTATAGATAGTTCTCAGGGAATGTGCTACTTCCTCGTCCATCTTCAAATTGTACGTTTGATATTTCTTGGAGGGAGAACATACCTGACTAACGTCATGTACTCTCATCTGGCCGGGTCCTATTTAAGCAGGGCCAACTCACTACAGGACTCTTTTGATGTAGCATTGTATGGGCAAGCAACACCTTAACTAACATACCCATTACAATAAAATGTTATTTCATAAAATACATAAGTGTTAAATCCTTCTTCATAATAAACCTCCTAATAATAATGCTAGATTATATTTCATTAAAACAACAAGATTGATGGAAATGTTTTGTCAATTTCCCAATAAATTGGGCTCTCCTCTCTTGTGGCTATTCAAAAGGGTGAACATTATTTGGGTTTTGTGTTTAAATTGACTACCTCACTTAAGTTCAGCTCCAAAAAGCAAGAAATTAATGTTACAGACAATTATCAATGTATTTACGTATTTGTGAATAGCAGCCTCAGGACAGAAATGAAAGGCCCAATTCACAAATCAAAAGTCTAAGTTTAGACCTAATCTAAGTTTACTCGTAGTAAAGTTGACTTTTGGTCTAAGTTTAGACCAAAATTCTAAACTTAGAAGTATAGTTGTTGGTCTAAGTTTAGACGTTTTGTCTAAGTTTAGAACATAAGTCTAAACTTTGACCCAAAAGTTTAACTTTACTATCAGTAAAGCTAGACTTTAGGTCAAAACGTAGACTTTTGGTCTACGTTTACCTTTGTGAATCAGGCTCACTGATTTTTGGGTAGAAAACACACAAATGGCAGTAAATGCAATGAATACTTACTATGACAAGATTTAAATTTGTGACAAAGATAATGTCAACAACACTAGCTTGGATCATGGCAATGGCTGCTTTCTTGCTAAGGCAGCCAAGAAAGGCTGTGATCCTCTCATGGTCGCTGCTTAATTCCTTCAGGTTTAGGTAAACAAGTTTCATATGGCCATGCCACTTGCCACTTGCCTCCTGCTACCTACACAGCCTTCATGAGCTACCCAGAGTTGTGCAGATATTGGTGCAAACCCTTCTCCTTCCTTGCATTTTCACATGCCTGTGCACTTCTTCGTTTTACTAGTGAATTGCTGCTATCCTGGACTGATACAGAGACAGTGGCTGTCTTCTTCTTTGACACTTGACAGTACAAAAGAGGTAAATTTACTTCCTGATGTGAATCGAATTTTGTTCTCAGTGATGTTACGTAACCACTGCCTGCATCTGTAATCTACTACCTTTACCTTTCATAGTTCTCCTCATGTGGTGGTTAGACTCTGAATCCCTTCACCCCCTTATTTTTGTTGTTCTTCTGAATCCCTTCACCCTCTTATTTTGTTCTGTTCTGTTCTGAATACCAGGGTTATTCGTATCAGTGGTGGACGTAGAAGATAACTAGGAAGCAATTGGCAACTGCAGGGCCTGTGGACCTCTTAGTTCAGATATTACCTGATGTAAATGCACAACACTGCATAAGATTAAATGTCTGTCAACAGAAATACCCCCACTTGCCAGGGAACACAAAGGTTGCATAATGTCTCTTTTTAAATTAACCTACAATACATTTGCTAATAGCCCATATCAATCCAAAGTGGTCCAGTAGAAATTTTGCAATGTCTTATTTCATTGGGCAGTTAATTATTTCTGCTAATCCAAGATAGATTGAAAAGTTGCCAGAGGAGGCACTTGCAACACTTGAATCTGCCATCCTTGCCTCCCTCTGCCTGAAAACATAATTGAGCTAGGGGGTCTTAAGACTAAATTAGTACCGATCTTATCCACCATGTTACATTTTAAACATCTCTGTGCTCATTGCTCAAAATCATAAGATTTTCATGAGCAACCAAATAAAGCATACTTGCAGTATGACAGATACTTGCAGTTGACAATTCAGCCTTCTACAAGCATACATAAAAATAACAGACCAGTTATCCTTATTGGTGGACCTGAAACTCTCTCTGACATACTCATTCTAATTATCTCTGTGTGTGAAGGAAGTGGCAACAGTTACCCTAGCACTTCTACGTGGCCTAATGTCTTCCAGTTGCCTGACTTGTTCTAAATGGTGGGCCAGATTAACAAGACCCTATCACCAAAGGATGGTCACTTTTTGTGATGCTCTGGGGGCACAATGGCCTGCGCTGTATTTACAAGGCGGCGTTAAGCCACTGTTTGTGGCTTTATGCCACCTTATAAATACAGCCCCTTTACACTAAGCACTTTGTATGGAAGGGGCGTGCAATGAGGGTTGCTGTGGACATGCCACAACAACACCCATTGCATTTTGGCGATGCCTCAGATTTACGATATTTCATAAACCTGAGGCAGTGCCAAAATCTAACTCCACCACATGGCTGGCGTTAGAGTGGCGCAACGAGGAGAAATGTTTTCATTTCTCCTCGTTTTTTGCTTTCTTTGTGTGCTGCATTCTGCAGCACAGATAGAAAAAGCAAATCGCCATTTAAAGTATCCCTTTCTGCACAAAACAAAAACATTCTACTCAACGCAGCCATCCTTGCACCATGGCGCAAGGGTGAATGTGTTGGCGCTCAGAAGCAAATTTAGTGCCGGGGCAGAGGGAAACACAGGAGTGTGCTGTATTATATTGAATACGGCGCATCCCTGCATTTTGAAAATGATAGAGCGCTGAGCTGCCAAGTTTGGCGCAGAGCCTCACTCTGTCATTTTCTAGTAAATCTGGGCCTATGTGAGTTACACTCAGTTTAAGGGTTTGAGCACTTACCAGTTCTGCCAACATGACATGCTTGGGTGACATTCCAAAGTAAACACTAAATACACCAGGTAATGCTGTATTGCCGATTCATGCTTCACTAGTAAGCACATGGGCATAGCAGCTGTCTTAAATCATTGTTATGAACATTTATTACAGACATAACACTGTCACCATGAGAGGTCACACAGCTTCTTCAGTTTCATGAACAACAATGTCCCAGTGTTTGAAAAAGCATATGACGGCATATATTATTGATTTATTTGTTAAGATTATTATATAGAAAGTAGAAAGTTAAGTGCTGTGATACATCCATGAACAGTTGAAGTATTATGGTGCTTACATTTATTTAACATTTCCTTACCGAAATGAGACAGAAAGAAAATATCCTAGCTGTTATCCATAAGTCAAGCAAAAGTTTAACTTAAGTGGTCAGAAAACAAATAAGCAAAATCCAATGTAAAGAAAAGAGAGGTGTGCAGGGGTTAAAATCCAAAGGAAAGATGGAAAGGAATTGCTCTCCCTTACTTCCCCATCCCTCCATATTTCCCTTCCGTTCTCATTTCGTGTCCACTTCTTTGTTCTTCTTACCATCTTTCCTTCCTCTTTGATTTATTCTCCTTTACCATTATACAAAAACCTCACCTCTAGTGGCTGTAAACCCATGGAAGGGACAAAAGGCTGTGCCCTCTTGTTTTTATTGGATTTATGTGTCCCTGTGGGAAATTTGATCCACAGCATGAATTAGAAAGTTTGCCGCATCGTGTGGGTATCTCTATGAAAATTCCTCAGTGTCATTATCACTTCTGAGCGTTTGAATAATATTGCTTCCCCTTCCTGTAACGCTACATGCAAGGATAAGCAGGGATTTGAACTGTCCTTTTTAGTTTGCCTTGATGCCGCAGGTGTCACCACCCCTTGTGTGAGTACCAGAAAAAGTGTCCAAAAATGCATTAGTCATAAGCGATGTCATCAACTATGACATTCAACATGTCATGAATGACATAATATATGTGGCCATGAAAGCAATGCATGACGTGGTGCACATGATATTTAGTTCACCAACCTATAACTGCTGAATTTCAGTTCTTTTTGTTTTTAAACTGTTAGTTCTAATCTCATTTGCAAACCAACTATAACATCACTTTAATCTTTGTTTCTTTCAGTAAATCTCTCTCTCTATATTTATGTATATAAAATTATATAATCAATGCATCACTTTCTGGTAATGCTTATTTTAGTCTTCTAATAAATGCTGCATTTTGACAAATCTTCAGGAAGTTTGGGACCCAAAAGCACGTCTCACTAACTTTTCAAGTGTTTGCATGCAGATCTGTACAGGCACAAAATTTAAAAAGGAACAGTAAATAAATAAGCATTTTTCATTATAGCGTCCATTATACATTTTATGCTCGCCCACAGCAAAAACCGCTGAACAAAATTACCTCAAACATGACCTCAAAATAAATCAGCTCAGAAAAGTGCCTTGTCTTTTTTGAGATATTTCCAATACAAAAGGGTTGGGAAGAATTCAAAGGCAGTATAGTTAAAGGGTTCATTGATAAAGATTTAAGGACCTTTAATCAACAAATCAGCAACTCCTCCATGTAATCAGATCAGTATGATATGACTAGCTTGCCACAAATGATGAAGGATCACACGAATCCCAGATTGCCAAAACATATTGTGAGTATGTACCTGGCAGGGTGGAGCTTAATCTGTGCCATGGAATGTACAGATACATGAGGTGGGACAGCGCTGGGTCAGAGGTCAGGCCATTTGTCCAACATGGATGAAAAGAATGTGCAGTGGCCTAAGGCTGCACAACGGTTGCATGCAGGGCTTTCGCTAAGGGCCAGGCCCAACATTCAACCCTCAATAATGCATGCATTGTGTCACTTTGTAAATATGGCACTGTGATTTTGCAAACTAGGCCTTTTTAAGGTTGGGCCATAGTGTATGCGATAGATCTGGAGTGTGTGTAATTGGCATGTCCTCACCCCTGAGGGATTAGGCACATCAGATCTCTTACCATACCTGTTAATGGAGGTGTCGCCTGTAAGAAGCTGACTCTTTATATAGTGGACCAAAAAGAGGTACACTGTGTAAAGAGTCCAAGCAAACCCCAGAGGAATTTCAGAGGTCAGATTCTCATCTGATGGTGGCCAACTCCCTAGAGCTGGTCAGTGAGCTCATTAGCGGTTGGTAGGTTTTCAGGGACACTCTAAGGTATCCTCTGGGTGCATGTATTAATAAATCTGTCACAGGAATCAGTGAGGGTTTATTAATACAAGTTGTTTGATAGCAAGCATCCCTAGTTTCAGTGCAGCCATCGTGTAGCTGGGGAACTCGTATAGACCAGTGTCCAGCACATGTATTTAAAATGACCTCACTGTACACTTACTTTGTCTAAGACTTGACAAAAACATAGCAGGGGCATTTCTGCTTCTGCAGATATGCCCACCCATGTAATATAATACACCCTGCCTTAGGGCTGTAAGGCATGCTGTAGACTTACAAATATTACTTAAAGTGTTTTGTTATGTTTTCACTTTTAGGGAGCATCTTGTCATGCAGCCTGCAATGGAAGTCTGCATAAAGTTGGTGCTGGGTCCCTTAGAGTGGCTCACGTTGTGCTGCAGCACATAGTGCCCCTCTTCAGTGCCATGCCCTAAGTAGCCGGGGTACCATTTACTAGGGATATACAGTGGTGCTAAATTGACCAGGTGTCTTGTTTTGGTGAAGGAACATTGGTACTGGGGAGCTGAGTAGCAGGAACCCAGTGCACTTCAGTAAAAGTTGCATCAAAAACCAGGCAAAAAGAGAGGGGTGGGTAACCAGAACCCAGCTTCCTTCACACCTCCTAGGACTCATCTTCACCCATCCAACATCCAGAATGCCTCCATGGACTTCAATGGAAATACTCATCTTGATATCTTTGTTCTTGCTCACCCTTCAAAAAATGTTTGAATTCCATTGCTTTCAATAGGATCACACTCCAAAAACTACACAATTCACCCTTCTTGGTGACTCAAAAGATTGAGGAGCATGGATAACACCAGACAGCATGTGACATGTTTCACATTCAATTATTTTTCTTCCTTCATCCAGACCATGAGCATTCAAAAGTGTGACTTTATCTATATGGCCTCTTTTTGTGGAAATGTTCCATATTCACATGTGCATGTTAATATGTATGTCCATCCACTGTCAGTCCAGATATAAGTTGTGTGTAGAGCCATTTAATATACTGACACCACACAGCTAATATTTATACTGATTTACTCCAAATGCAAAAGTAAAATCTTAGAATGTAATTTTGGGACAGGCAGCATCCCACAATTCACAAGTTAAGCTGGTGGCTAGTGCTTGCTTCTTCACCCATAGTTTGATTAGAAAGATTCTTCCTCATCCTCAAAGAGGTAGCCACGCACATGTGATGGCAGCTTGTGAGCGGTCAAAAATGTATTATTGTAATAATAGTTACCTGGATTTGTCTTCTTATTTCATGGTGATTTTCCAACGGGGGTGGGAGGAAGGAAGGAAGGAAGGAGACTGAAATTGTCTCCAGCCACATCAGTCCCATTTACCACAGGATAGCTTTAAGAATATCTAAACGTTGGAAAATCAGACCCTTCATTTTTGGTTCAAACTTTAAGTAACTGTTTGCCTATAATATGGAAAATTATGCTTCTTTTTAGGACAGCTTCTGCCACCACCAAACAGTTCACAAGAGCTTCAACGAGTATCTTATCCTGTGGTCTCCAAGGCTAAAACATTAATAATCTACATTGGCATCATACTTTTTGCTTGTTTTCATTTTACCCGCTAATATTGTGTGATGAGGATTTTTTGCCAACCCTCCTATTTTTCTCTTTTTTTCACACATGGAGAGCTTAACTGATTGGCTCAGAATCACAGGGGTGTTGTGCCAAGATAAAGCCAATAGGTCTTGCCTTTGATACTATTGGCTGAGCTATTGCCAGGCTATGCTGTACAGCATGGACATTTCAGACTTTGGCAATGATTTGCAGCCATGTTGTATAGCAGCGTGGCTGCTGTGCAGTACGGCTAAAAAAAATAACCAAAAACACTAGTATGCATCCAGCGCTAATGTACTTTAAAAAAAAAAAGAGATCCATATTAGCCATGGCTGCTTCATGGCGCATCCTTAAATTAGTTTCAACCACACTGCTGTATAGCATGGCTACAAAACAGTGAGGCATTTTGACTTTGCCAATGATTGTTCTTAAATATTCTCAGCCGCTTTGGAGAAACGTCTGAATTTTGTCCTTAAATTTTTACTTAGGCCTTAACGTCATACTTAGTGCGATCATCCCCTTTACTTTCACTGAAAACAATTCGGAGGTAGCAATACAGTAATGTGTGAAATAAAACACTAATTTTTATGAATAGTTCTTTATATAAAAGCTTATTTTAAATCAGAATGCTCTGTGCTGAAAGGAGAATTATTACTTTCGGTTTTAATGACTAACATTCTGTTGCCAAGTGAAACCATTGTAATATATTAAGGTGTTTTTGCAGTAGTATAATGTTCTTATATAGCTCCATAAAAAGAACCCCTGATGTGAGTTAAAGAAAGAAATAATATTTTCTCTCACACAGTCCAAACGCTGTTACTATTTGCACACCGAAACACTATTATGTGATAACAACAAATAATGATGCATGGCATGGACCTACATGAGTGCTATGTTTGGTCTGGTGCTGTTTTTTTAAAAGAACATTAAGTGCTTCTGTTCAGGGACACTTCGCAGCAATTGCTCAGTGACCCATAAGTGAACTTGCAGGTTTTTAGAGTCTCTCTGCCTCTTTCTCTGAAATGCATATATTTGCCAAAGCCACAGGTACCCGTTTAACGTGCTGAAGGGTTGTTAAAGGCCACAGTAGAAAGCAGTACACAGATGGGCCTGTCAGACCTGGGCCTAACAGACAGGACACAATGTTTACATAGATCACTGTCTTCCACTATTTATCCCAATTATGTGATTTTTCAGCTTTATGAAAAAGAATCTCTACACAATGAAAAACTGTCTTTCTGACGTTATCGTTGTTTTGTGTGCAAATAATTTTTTATATTGAGTTAGTGTTCCGGAAAGTAAATCCACAGTGGCGGCTCGTGGCGCGTGGAAGGGGTGGGACACCGCGTGGGGGGGTAATTGGGGGAATACAAATTAAATTAGATTTTTTTTTTTTTTAAACCTAGCTTGCTCACCGCCTCAACACCGCTCCATCCGCTTCTCCTCAGCAGGCAGGCTGCAGGCACAGGCTCCCTTCCTGCCCAGAGGGCAATTCTGATGCTACTCAGAGCAATGTCAGTATTGGCTGGGAGTGCCCAGCAGGCAGACTGGGAGCCTGTGCATGCTCTCTCCACCCCGGAAACACAGTGCCGGGCTGGAGAGAGAGCCCACAGCGCATGTGTGTTTGGCCAGTCCGAGTCGGCCAGTTAAACATACATGCGCAGTGAAGAGGGGTGCTGCACACTCCCCCTCAGTGCTCGTCACAGCCTGTGGCCCCACCTCTTTTACCAAAAAACGATAATAAACATAGGTTATTTATTTTTTTGGTAAAAGTTTTGCAGCTGTCGCTACTCGCAGGCGGGGCGACACTCCTCCGCCCTAATGGAGGAGCCACCCCTGAAAATACAAAATTGTAGGTCTGCGCCTGGGAGCATGCAGTCTGTTGTTTTCACTCATTTACAGTGAATAGATTGGTAAACGAGATATCACATGTTGCTTTGGGTCAGTGGCAGGCCCAGGACTAAACCTTAAAACCTGCCAGTCCGCATCTTGCTTTCCATTCCCACTACAGTTTAATCCATTGCAGGTGTAACTGTTTGTAAGTGTGTTTTGTAGGTGGAGCTGAGAGGCATGTCTTCATTTAATTCCATTCAGATATCACGTTATGGAGAACTATATTTAAAACTCTAATGTCATAGAGAATGTATTGACCCACCCAGAATCTATGAGTTCTGACCACCTGGCATTAATGAACAGATGTATTTCTGTACTAAATTCGAGTCAGTTTACCGGAAGTAACTCACTTTCTTTACTCAGTGTTTAATGTAGCACGTATATTACGTAAAATATTTTACTTTCTGTGCTACTTTTTTGGTTTACAAACGAGTGAAAATGTAACATCTTTAAAGAAAGACAAAATATACCCTATCATACGAACAAACTGCTGGATGAGGTCATGCCCACAATACATTTAATCTACTATAAGAATCCATTTTTGATTTGCCTCGTTTAAAATACACTCAGTTTTCCGTTTCCATATATTACTGGTTAAATGTCACATTTTAAAACAAGTTTACTAGCAAATTCTGAGAAATCCAACATACTGGAGGAATTTGATCTTTCATAGAGGAAATAGTAGTCTGTGTACCTTATGCTTACTTATTCTTTGTTTGAAAGGTGTGTAATATTATATTTGCTGTGGTGCTCTTGGGGCTCCCTGATATTTTGAGGGTCATAATCCAGTTAGAAGAAACAAAGAACGTAAGCAGCCTTCACTGAGATCCCTGCTGACTAGACAACAATGAAACAAATCTGAATTACTAGGCACATCCCAGTCAGACATGAAGTGAACACAGTTCTCAATGTATGCACAGCTGCGCCGAGCTACCAGTAGTAAACGCACAATAATATATCAGGAATAACGCAGGTGGTGCACCAGGAAACAAAAAGTTCATTTGCGTTGTATTAGCTACCTTAATTACTTGTTCTTGCACATAGCTAGGAACCAAAGATCTTCATATGTGCTAACATGTCAAAAGAGAGAGCAAAAGCCAGTGGAAAGAGAGAAGGGCAAAGGTGGACTACCAAAATCAAACACAACACGTCTGCCACAGTTACTAGCTAGTGCATGTAACAAGGAACCAGAAGTAACCAGGAACCACAGAGCACCATCACTGTAAGTGCTTTAAGAAGAAGGCATCAAACAATGAGGAGAAGAAAATGAATGAGTTATGAGAGTGTTAGAAAGAAGGGGGAAATGAAATGGGGAGAGGGGAAGTGAAAGAGAGCAGGGAAGACAAGATGAGAAAGGTAATTTAGCATAGAAGACAGAGAAGGTAAGGTTGACAGAGAGAGAACGAGGGAGGGGAGAGAGATAGAGAACTGAAGGCGCAACAAAGTGAGTGACAGAGAAAGAAAAGGCACTCCAAATACAGAAAGGGGTGGGAAGAGGTAGACAGTAAAGAGATTCAGGGAGAAAGTGAGACTACTAGGAGTTAAATATTTATGGACCGAGTTAGGAAAATGTGCAACTGGCTTGATAAACTATGAATAGGATGCAGTAAAAGAACAAGTAAATAACCTGAAATATACTGCGCAGGAATTATCATTTGAAATTAGACCTGTTTTGTCATTAAATCAAGGGGATGATCTGCGGTGCTACTGGCTTTTCCCATAGGTGCTCACCTTTAGTTTTTTGTTACACCAAAGGTCATGCGTCTTGGCTGCTGCAGACTGAAATCGTTTATTAGAGACACTGAGCCCAACTTTCCTCCACTCACTATTATCGAAGGTGACTGGGACGGGTTCCATAGCTTCCAACTAATGAGTAATATATCAGCTGTCTGAAGCCCTACTGACGGTCTTTTTAACATAAGTTACAGTGCTATTTAGAATGGTGTATGACAGTTTGTGTCTTTAAAGGACCTTGTGAGACAATAGTTCATATTGTGTTGAGCATTTCAGCACAGATTCAAACAGCTCTCGCTCTCACTTTGCAGTGAACTGACAGCTGATGTTGACAGCATCTCATCTTATCTACTAAGAATGAAGATACCCACCAAACTACTATAGTGTGAAGCAAAGTGTTCAAAAGTTTGTTCCTTCCTCGAAGACTAGATTTTGACACAAGAGCCTCAGAATTTCTTCCCATGTCGGGTGTGCTTCACTGTGCTCATAGACCCTTCCTGGTGATCCTTCCATGACACCCACACATGTATTTTTCCACCTGTAACTGCCTACTGAAATACATTTCAGCTCAGGTGACTACTTTGTGGAAAGATCACAAATAGTTGGCCGAGAAAACACAATTTCTGACTTCTTTCCTCTTATTGCTACATATAGGTCTTCACTTAAAGTTTGGAAGGAACTGAAAGTGTTTCAGTTTCGGGAGGAAATTATAAATACGAAGCATATTATTCTGGTTCAGTTTCTTCCACAATAAAATCCTCATGGTAGAGAGTGACCTGTGCTCTGCTTTTAGAGTTTCGTTCAGAAATTGGAGAATTTTAAGTTACTCAAAAAACTCTAAATGAGGTCTTTAATCTACAAAGTGATCAGCCACAAATATTCATGAATGATTTTGACAGGATCAGTACCCCTCTGATGGGGCAACATTGGTATACACACAGAGGTCGAAGAGGGCAGTAGTAAAACTTTCCCAAGTTTTATTAATTTGATCAAAACAGTTCCCATAAGTTTCTGAATGTTCAAGTTGCCACGGGTGGAAGCAGAGATGAGGGGT
Organism: Pleurodeles waltl; assembly: GCF_031143425.1. Classification (NCBI taxonomy): domain Eukaryota; kingdom Metazoa; phylum Chordata; class Amphibia; order Caudata; family Salamandridae; genus Pleurodeles; species Pleurodeles waltl. The sequence goes on along the minus strand of NC_090436.1, from coordinate 693,362,462 downwards.
CTGGTTTTAAATAAAAAATAAGCACAATTGACCAGGTTTCCTGTTTCAGTTGATTAGGTGGAAGACCGTGAACATGAGTGAGGCCAGTTTGTGTGTTGCTTTTGTGGACCTGAGGGCAGCGGTTGACATAGTCTCAAGGGACAATTTATGTCAAGCCATTATTGATTTGGGAATTTCATCTGACATGCTAGCTATTTTCAGATGCTTATATTCAGACCGCTTTGCTTCAGTCCGCAGAAGCCCTTATAGTGAACTCACAGGGAAAATAGAAATCAAAAGAGGGGTTGTGTGTTAGCACCAACATTGTTTCTCCCCTTTTTAAATGGCTAGATATTCTTGTCTAATTGTGAGAATTGTGATTCACCCTCATTAGCAGGTCCAAAAGTCCCAGCATTCCTGGTTTATTTTGTAACAAAAATGGCTAGGGACAAATGCTCAGAAAAACAAATTAATGTTATTTATTTCCAAGACATTGAGTAGGTGTAACTCTGGGTGCCAATGTCTTGGAAGGAGTATAGGACTTTGATAACTTAGGCACTAGGTTGTCTGTCTCTGATAGATTAGGCAAGCATACTGTAAAGAGCAAGTTTCTGCTAAATCACAGGGTGTGTGCCCTAATTCAGTTCTTTGGACGGTTAATGAGATATACAATTTCCTCCACACTGGAGGGCTATAGAGCACAGGCTGTTAACGTGACAATTTAAGGAGCTGAATTGTGGGGCCACTTTGGAGTTGAAGATCTTGTACCCACAGGGAATACTTTTATCTGATTGTTGTTAAGGCTGTCAGAGTACACATCTTTTACCCCTGTGCATAGACTTAGCACTGCAACTGACAACTTAGCTCACCAGAGTGATATAAATTTTTTATTGAGCCAGAGCCTGGGCTTCTAAAGAACAAGACCATTTTAGAGCAGATTGTGTGATCTTATTAATAGATCACAAGCATTAAAGATCCCATGGTTAAGGTATTAAAAAAGTAATGGGCTAACTTGGGGTTGGGAGAATTGTGGTCAAATGTAGCTTCTATCTCCTCTAATTCCTCTTCCATCATGAAAGAGAATTTTAGCACTGCCCCCAGGAAACAATAATGAATTCATTCTAACTCTTTTTTAAATATAACGTTTGCTTATAAATTCAAGGAATTTATAGACTATCGTCATACTCCACTCTTCAGGAAATTATATGCTGAGTGCTCTTTCACTGGCATCCATTATGAGTAGCTGGTCAGATTTCAGGACAGATTTTGGACAGATTTGTGAAACGTGTTATAAAAATCTCGAACTTGTACCTTTTATTTGTCCTGCTTACTGCCTTAAGTGGATCAAACCACTTTACTCAACCCTGGGGATTAGGCACCTTTGGGAAGCATCAAGGACCTGTGAAACAGATCCTAACCATATGGAGACCATTGATGTGTCTACATTTCTCCAAGTGGCTTGGTTCATAAGACCAAAACAGCCCAGCATCAAGATTGAGCTGCACTTTTCTTATTAACATCTGCATTAGCTGGCTCATTTGTTGTCCATTTGTTTGGCCAAACATCTAGTTTGTACCTAACACTTTGCGAAATTACCATCAAAAATTAAGTGCAAACATTTTTAATTTCTTGTTTTTATTTCTTTAACTGTTTTTATCTTCGTTGCGTTTTTAGGTCGAGTGTAAGTGTTCAACCTGCTGTCTACTTATACTGTGGGTTAAAGTGACTTAATTTGTTGGTTGCAGTGTCCTTTAAAAACTTGTGCTCACAAGTGGTCAATGCTGCCGTTTTCTTCCTCGTTTTTTTATTTCAGAGCATTGACCAACTACTGTATTGTTCCACTTTGGTTTCTTTATCTGTTGCTGTGACGGACTATTTTTTTACATTTCTTTGGTGGTCCCCTTTCACTCTGCATGTGTGCGTGTTTTAGGCTGGTAGCTGCTTGAGTTTTATTGCAGCATTCTATTCCTCCAACCTCCTCCTATGTTGCTGACATTTATTTTGGCTGTATCCAGTGTGGCCTGGTACCTGGTTCCTAAAATAGGCTTATTTTACTAAAAAAATGGCTCCTACAATAAGCTTATTTTACTAAACAAGCACCATATGCCCTCGTGTTGGATCCTAGAGAGTCTCTCTCTCTCTCTTCAGGGCCCCCTCATGCCAGCACTCATGACATCGCACACAGGACATTGTTTATCTTCTTTATTGAGGCCATAAATCTTCTCATGGTGCTTCTGGTAACTTCATTAGAGCTTTGTTGAAATGTGAGGCAAAAATGTTTGCCTTCTCTGAAATGAGACAGAGCCCTGCAGCAGATGTGCTTGGTTCAAAGGAACTGTTCTGTACCAGTTCTCACTACTGCTTCCTAGCATGTCTGTTTTCCTGTGGTTCATGATCTGATTCTGTTTGAATTTCTTAAAAACCAGTGTTAATTTGCACACATATTTAAGCAATAGTTTGATACAAGAGCATAATCTCAGTAAAAGTGTCCAGAATGGTGCATACAGTTGGAGAAATTCGGTGTTGTAAATTCTATGAAGATTTCCAAGAGGGGGAAATTCTGATTAGAAGTGACTTTTCCCTCACCTTGAGTTATTGGTCTGTCAGCCCTGTGCGGAATGGGAGAAGCTGTAAAGAGTACCATAAGCTATCCTAACTAGTCCCTGGCTTCACTAGCTTTAACAGGACAAAATCTCTCCCATCGCAGTAGGTTACTTTGCCCCTCTGGCCTCACTACAGCATCGACCCCAAGAGTTATGTGTGCCATGCGGCCAGACCTCTGCTGCCTCCTGCCCACTGCTTGTGGACATTTTTGATTAAAAATACAAGGTTACTTGCGGGGTGAAGAGGGGATGAGCGCTCTTGGTGCATCTGCGGCGATGAGAACCTGGTGTGTTGTGATGGAATGAGGCACGGCCAGAGAATATTAGAAGTCCTCTCCTCAGATTAATGTTGAGGCCTCTTCCACTTTCATCTCTTTGCATAGCTACTATTCCCCACCAGCCATCAGTTGTGGGTTCTCTTGCAGTTGCCCTGCCTGGGCTGTATTTATCAGTGGCTTGGGAAATGAGATTGTATTGACTAACACTGGTACTGATGATAAACCTGCTCATTACAAGTCACCCAGAGGTTTCGGCTGCTGAAACCTTTCTGGTGCTTTCACTGGCGGTAAGTAGGTCCGCCATGTGCTGCGGCTCTCAGGATCTCCATGGGGCCTGTACCTGTTGTTACCGCTCCCCTGCCCCCTCCAGTGGAATGTAGCGACCACTCTTGAAGATAGCCACTGTCTGACACACTTACCTACTCAGGAATACTACAGAAGAAAGGTGGCATATAATGCCATTGCTGTGTCTGCTGGTGCAGTCCTCTCTGTCAAGACTCCACTGTGTTTAGATATTGCTAGTAACTTAAGTAAAGTTGTGTCCTAGGGGAAAGTAAGCATTTATTTAAGTATGTGTACCCACATTAGAGATCCTTTTAGGTCTCCAATATAGACAGTTGTAGTTGTGTGTTGGAGATCTTATGTCCCACACGCTTGCATAGATAAACACATAAGAGAAATGTGAACTTTGGATCAGCCTCCTTCAGCCATTAGCTGTTCCCATTTTTTACAATCAAGCCTGAAAGTGCATGTGCTAGCAAATGCATATTTCTTGTTAGGGTGGGGGCCTTGAGGTGCATTTGCTAGCGCATGCATCTTACTTGTGAGACACTGTTGTGTACAGTAAAGGGATTGGAGCCCGCCTGTCACTTACCATTTTTGGCATGCATGACAATCTTCTTTACAGCATCGTAATTTGTCACTGCAGGCCTGGCATAATTTTCGTTCCTCTCTGGAGCAGGGACCAAGCACCGATTGATTCAAAATAATCACTGCCCATCCACTGCTCCCAACATTATTAAGGTGCTAATTTGTTCTTTTTAACTTCTAATCCCTGCCAAGAGAAGGCTTGTGTCCGGTAAAAACGTGCCCAGCAGGACAAACAAAATTGCAGAGTTTTATTTTTTATAGCTAACTTTCTTTTATATTGCAAAGTCATATTTTCTCACGTTCCACTCATGTTTTCCTTTGTTTTTGCTCTTGGGTGCTCTTCTCAAAAGATAACGATTATCTTGTTCGAAATGTTGCAAAGCAACATTGTTTCTTTATTTTGTGTCATTTCTGAAATTATTCTGTAACACATAATCAGACAGTACACCACAATCCACCCCACTCTAATCTGCACTACAGTCCTCCCCACTTTACCCCACACTAATCCACCCCACTCCTATCCAAACCACTCATCCTAATCCACCCCATCCTAATCTGCCCCACTCCAGTTCATCCCACTCTAATCCTAAACAACCTGCCCCACTCCAATCCAAAACAATCTGCCCCATTTAATCCAAAACAATGCACCCCACCCCAATCCAAAACAATATGCCACACTCCTATCAACCCCACTTCAATCTGCCCCACTCCAATCAAAAACAATCTGCCCCACTCCAGTCCAAAGCAATTGCCCCGATCCAAAACAATTTACCCACTGCAATCTGCTGCACTTCAATCCAAAACCAATCTGCCCCACTCCACTCCAAAATAATCTGCCCGACTCAGTCCACTTCACTCCAATCTGTCTACCCCACCATAACCCAAAACAATTTGCCCCACTCCAATCCAAAACAATCTGACCCATTTGAATCTGACCCACTCCAGTCTTCCCCACTCCAATTCACCCTACTCAATCCAAAACAATACGCCCCACTTTAATCCAATCCACCTCACCTCAATTCAATTCACCCCACTCCATCCCAATTTGATCCACATCAATCCACCCCACTCAATTCAGCCCACCCGAATTCACCTCACTCCCATCCACTCAATCCACACCACCCCACACCCATCCAATCATCCCACATGCATCCAGTCCTCCCCACGCCAACCCAATCCATCCCACTCCAATTCAGTCTACCTAATCCAATCCACCTCACTCCATTCCACCCTAATACAGTTTACCTCACTCCAATCCAAAACTGCCTGTTCCACTACAACCCAACCCACTCCAATCTGCCCTATTTCAATCCAAAACAATCTGCCTAATTCCAATCTGCTCCATTACAGTTAAAAACAATCTGCTCCACTTCAATTCAACCTGCCCCACTCCAATCTGCCCCACTTTAATCCAAAACAGCCTGCCCCACTACAATCTGCTGCACTCCACCCTGCCCCACTACAATCCCAAACAACCCACTCCAGTCCAAAACAATCTACTAGACTCCACTCAATCCACCTCACCCTACTTCAATCCACCCCTACCATCCAATCCACCCACACCAATCCAATCCACCCCAATCTTCCCAGTTAAATCTACCTCACCCCACTCCAATCCACCTCACCCCAATCCAATCCACCCTACTCCGGTCCAACCAACCCTACTGCTATCCCATCCAATACACCCTACTCCAATCAAATCCACCGCTACCCAGTCCACCTGACTCCAATCCAGTCCATCCCACTCCAAAATAATCCACTTAAATCCACCCACTCCAGTCCAATCCATTCCACAGAAATCCTCTCCACTCCTGTTTAGTCTACCTTCATCTACCCCACTTCAGCCCACCCCAGTCCAACCAATCCAATCACCTCCACTCAATCAATTCCACCCCATCGCACCCCAATCCAATCCATCCTACCCCACACCAATCCAGTCCACCCCACTCCAATCCACCCCACCAAATCCAATCCAACTCCCCCCTATTCCACCCCAATCCAATCCATCCTCCAGTTCACCCCATCCCAGTCCACCCCATCCCATTTCAGTCCACTACACCCCACATTAATCCACTCCAATCCAATCCACCCACTCCAATCCACCCAACTCTACTCCATTCCACCCCATCCCAGTTCAGTCTAGCACACTCCAGTTTAATCCATCCAGCATACCGCACTCCAATCCACCACACTCCACTCCTACCCCGCCCGCTTCAATCCACCCACCCCATCCAAGTTCAATCCACCCAACTCCAATCCATCTACCCCAATGCAGTCCAATCCACCCCACCTCAATGCAATCCACCCCACTCCAATTCAATCCAACAGAACTCACCGCAATCCACCAACTCCATCCCAGTGCATCCGACCACACCCCAATCCAATCCACCGTACCCCATTTCAATCCACCCCACTCCAATCCACCCACCTCACTCCTATGTTCCCCATTCACTCCAGCCCACCACAATCTACTCCAATCCACCCACTCTATCCCAATCCAATCCACCCCATCCCTGTTCAGTCCACCTCACTCCAATCCATCCAGCCTGTCACACCCCAATCCACTCAGCCCACCCGAGTGCAATCCAACTCACTCCAGTCGGATCCACCCACTCCAAGCCAAACCATCCCACTCCAATTCAGTGAATCCAATCCTCCCCACTCCAATCGTATCCACCCCACTTCAGTCCAATCTAATCCACCCCACTCCAGTCTTCTCCACTACAATCCAATCCCCACCCCTTTTACACCATTCCAGACTACCCACCCCAAACCAATCCACCCCACTCTAATATACCCCAATCCAATCCACGAACCCAATTTCATTCCATCTCTCACCAATCCACTGCACTCAATCCTTTTCACTGTACCCCAGTCCAATCTACCACACTCTACCTCAATCCAATCCACCCCACTACCTCAATTTGCTACAACCCACTCCACCCCATTCCACCCCACTGCACTCCATGACACACTCTGCCACTGAACTCTACCCCCTCTACTCAACTCTATGACACTCTACTCCTACTACTCCACTCTATGACATTTCAACAAACCCACTCTACTCCCCCACTTAATTTTCACACCCCATGCCACTAACTTTTAACCATGCTGAACAGCAGCCACACTGATGTACAACATGACAAAACACTTTGCCAAAGCCAATTGCTCTTGTTTAGTTATCTGATTCACTAATTGGGCCTTTTTAGGTCGAGCGCACAAGTCCTGTGTGCTTTTAATCATGCCCACCGCAAGCCCATCAATATCACTTGTTTGTGGGCTTGCTTTTCAAAAATCCTTTGTTATCATTGGTAAATGCTTTGCGTTTGTCCCTCCTTGGGGTGGTTTTATTGCTGCCTTGGATATCAACCCTGTTACATGGATAATTGCACGTTTGCTGATACCTTTGACTGCAAGCAAACTTCTTTTTACTTTTGTGTCTCTCCTTCGGACACATGCTCATGGTGGCCCTGGCGCTCTGAATTGGCTTGTTTAGGTCAACTGTTTTACTTTTCATTTTCAATGTATGTGGCAAGAAAAGCCCAGTTAGGAATTTACAATGCTAATAGCTCTAACTCGAGCAGACGCGAGACCCATTGCATTGCAAATGCTTGTTTAATGTATTGTATCTATTGTTGAAATGAGAGAAGGGAGAGGCAGCTAAAGACGAAACAAGCCTTCTCTTCACAGTGCTTGCTAAATGAAGGAAATATAAATGTGTGCTGGTTAATTGGCAAATCTAAAGGCTGATTGGGAGCCAGTATAGGCTTTAATTGACAAAATCTGGAATTTTCCCTTTTAATGGAACTTTATAAAATGTTTTGCACTAGGTAAAGTCAGCTTAATAATACAATAATAACTTTTGAAAGCACTGTAAAAACAACCTTTTAATTTTCATTCATGCTATGTGCGACCTATCTTATACTGTGTGTAATAGTTTTTAAAGCTGATTACCTACATAGTATCACTATTTTCAGCCACAGGCCTGATCCTCCTAGCATTATAAAATATTTTCCCAGTGCACCAACCAGGATTCATATCAGTGAACATCCGGTTACATCAATAGACACCTGAAGTGATTGCCTTCACCAGCTGAACTGTCCTACAAGAAAAATGCATACTCCAAAGCTAAATTTAAATTACTTTTAATTTTAATTTAAGGTGTGTGCATTGCATTTTATATGCAGTTAACTATAGGTGAAACAAAGCAATATATTAAATAATACATAAAAAAGAAATATTATACACAATTAAAAACCTTTTTGTCCATCACTGTATTATATAGTACCATCTACACAGTGCAAACATAAATAAAAATTTAGGCCCATATTTATACTTTTTTAGCGCCACATTTGCACCGCTTTTTGCCGCAAAGCGGCGCAAACTTACAAAATACAATTGTATTTTGTAAGTTTGCAACGATTTTGCATCAAAAAATGACGCAAATGTGGCGCAAAAAAAGTATAAATATGGGCTTTAGTGTCAGTTATTTTATTTTTTTTAAAGAAGAAAAATGAAGAAAAAGGAAAGGACAAGAACAAAAGGAGAAACAAGAAGAAAAAAGAAGAAAGGGGGAAACAAGAAAAAGAAAAAAGAGAAAAAGGGAAAGGAAAAAGAAAATAGAAGAAAACAAGAAGGAAAAAAGATGAAAACATCACGAACGATCACAGTCAACACATGGTGCTTTTTCTAGTACTACTATGTAGCCGCAAAGTGATACATTGATGTAGCTCAGTATAACAAATAATTAAAGTCTCTTGCAGATCATGGACATTTTAGCTGTTGTCCCTCTGCTGAAGAACTTACAACTGGTCCACTTCATTTATCTTGTGGCATTTTCTTGGGCCAGCTGTTAATACTACCATCAGACATTAGTCCAGGCCTGACATACTTATATACTAAGTATATGGAACAAAACTGTCAGGGTATGGTCAGTTGTAATTGGACTTTATAATTTATAAGTAAGTGGATTGTAATTTGGGGTGAATGGTCACCCACCTCCATTAATAATAACAATAACTTGTTAGGGTAAACCCTAAAGTCACTAAATTAACCCACGCTCAACCCCCTGAAGCTACGGCACAAAGCAAAGTCAAAACGCCAAATAATAAAAATCCTGCACTGAATTAGAAAAATAGAGTAACATTTAATAATAAATATGACACCAAAAATGAAAGAAAACACAACAATGGGAAACAGCAATTAACATTTTTAATGCCAAAAAACAGTAAGTACGAATGTTAGTTAGTGCATGATAGCAGTAGACAACAAAATAGGTGTGATTTCAGGAAAACCATGATGGGGCACCAGTCAGATACACCAAGAAGTCAAAGATTCTACTTTCCGATTCAGACTTTCTTATGAAGCTGAAAATCCTACAGTGGACCAAGCCTGAAGCTGTATCTGAGGAAGATGTAGCAAAAATGGACACCTTTGCTGTGAGGTCCCTCTGACTGCTCTGGAATTCTTGGAAGTCCAAAAATTTTTTAAGTCTCAACTTTTCTGGCTTTCTGGAGCAGCTCCTACTGGTCACTTCCAAGGCTCCCAGGACCTCAGGCACAGTATCTGGGTACCAGGACTCATTCTTGCATAGGCCACCAGCAAGGTCCAGTCAGTTCTGGTCAGCTAGTCACTTCATTAAAAAGCCTTTTGCAGCTTGCTGTGTTCCTGCAGTCACACAGGAGTCCAACCAACTGACTCTTAGAGTCCACTTCTTTGTCCTCGGTATAAAAGGAAGCAGGTCAAATCCTTCAAGGCTCCTCTCAGGTTACTCCAAGTAGAGTCCAGTCTCCTACTGATCTTCTGCAGGTCCAGAAAGTGTTCTGAGGAGGGTGACATATTAGTTATAGGTGATGCTGACTCCTGCTCCTTCTTAACCATTGCGGAAAAAGTTCCAACCTTATCCACTTTTGCAGCAGTTCTTGTTTGCCCTACTGCAAATAATCCCACAATGCACCTTACTTATCAATTACTTTTTCAGCAATTCCTGTTTGCCCTACTACAAATAATCTCACAGTGCACCTTACTATCACCTTACTATCACTCCTCTCACTGGGTTTGGTGCTAGCCTGGCTGGGGGGACAAAGTGTAACCTTCCCCAGGTCTCAACTTACATTTATATGCAAAAGGGCAGGTCCCTTTAAATGTTAATGAAGTTCTTGGGTCCACTCTAAATGATCTTCCTGTAAGACGAAGAAAACTGTTACCCTACACCCAGACAATTGTTCTGCTCTAGGAGTAGTTTTCACACCTCATTAAGATCAAGCCCTTGTCCCCAACTGTCAGTAGGCTACTGCCAATATGTTTGCTGTAGGTTCAGACAGGTAAAATGTAACTTTCTAAAGTCACTTTTCATCAATACAAATTAGAAATCTAATGTTACCATTAAATTTGATTTTTACTAAATATTGAAAATAGTATTTGAATGGCTGTTATATTTGTTTCCTGTCAGAAGTTACAGATTGATCAATCAATCAATCATCATCATTTGTAAAGTACAACACTATCACCCCTAGGGGTATCTGGGCGCTGAGGTTGCAGCCTCTACATCGCAATGCCAGATTTTGAGTTGCTTTCCAAAATCTGCTAGCGAGGGTGCCATTCTAAGGTGGAGGGGGAGTACATGCCAGGCTTTGGCAGCAACTTAGAAGAATGTGCAGCCCGATGTGGGTGCATTGGATGTGGGGGACTTGTGCAAGGGCAAGTGAAGAGGAGCACAGGTGTCTCACGGGAAGATGAAAGTTCAGCCGGTGGTTGATGTAGGACGGTTCTAGTTTGTGGAGTGCTTTGTAAGCATGTGTGAGTGTTTTGAACTGGCATCTTCCCTAGACAGGGAGCCAGTGGGGTTTCCTGAGGTGAGGAGTGATGTTGGTATGCTTGGGGAGGTCCAGTATCAGTCTTGCTGCTGCATTCTGTATTGTTTGTAGTCTTCTGGGGAGCTGGGCGAGGTTGCCAGCGTAGAGCACACTGCAATAGTTGAAGCGGCTGGTGACAAGGGCTTGTGCAGTGGTCTTTCTGGTGTTTACTGGGATCCATCTGAAGATCTTGCAGAGCATGCAGAGGGTGTGGAAACAGGAGGAGACTATCCAAGATTATGCCAAATTTGCGAGCATGGTCAGTCAGTGTGGGAGTGGGTCCGAGTTCTTCAGGCCACCAGCTGTGGTCCCAAGCGGAGGTGTTTTTTCCAAAGATTAAAGTTTATGACCTTTACTTTGAAATTTTCTACTTTTCAGCTATAGCCCTGCAGGTAAAAACAATATTTGGGGTCTTGTCACTGAAGGGGCATTCCTATTTTAAGCTTATTTTTAATATCTGGGACCCTTCCCTTGTGGGCAACAAGAAGTACTTATGGGTGTCTCATTCAAATTTCAAAGCAGGGTTTCCTGCCAGCCGAATAGGGTTCTTTTGACAGGTATTTACAGCTGGTTTCAGGATGGAGCAGGGACGCTGGCTATACACGCCAGCCTGAAGCCATGATTTCTCTGTCCCTATAATGCATGGTACAATCAGGGTTGCAGTCCACAATTGACCTTTATTTTTAATGCCATGGGTGTTTTTCTGCCTCATACACTACAGCTTTATAGGAAAGGTAAATATGCCAATTAGGGTAAGGCCAACTGTGACATGTTTAAATGTAATGAGGAGCACATGTACTTTACTCCTGTTGTGCATGGGGTAAAGTGAATAGAGTTCTAAGTCCAGTAAAACTAGTGTCCTCAAAAAAGAAGAAAAATCTGGGATGGTCATGTGGAAAAGGCAGATTTGCTACAAAGGTGTATTTTGGTCCTTGATGATCATGATAATAGTGCGCTATTATGCTATTTGTCAAACGCTATATGTTATGTTCTATGTTAAATAGATTTATAAATGTGCAAACCCATCCCTAAAAGGTTATCCTCCACAGTCCAGAACAGAATAGCAGAGAGATCAAACAGACACAGATAGTACTGAATGAAAATGAGCTAAAAAGCCATGTTTTAAGAGCATTTCTAAGTGATAAGACATGAGAGGTAAGCTGCAAGTGCCATGGTAGGGCATTCCAGTGCAGATCTGCAAGATAAATAAAGAAGTGCCCCCCTGTTTTAGCTCGATGTATTCATTGCGGCTGTTTAGCCTGATTTGCTGATCTTAAAGCCCTCGGGGCTTATGGTATTAAGTTCTATTTCTCAGAGATGCCAGAAGTATAGAATGCTCGATGAACATGGCAAAGCAGCTTCAAAATACCCTCTTATGTACAGTTCAACAAAGCAAAGATTTTAATGCTGGAGAAGATGTTGAGCTTTTAGGAACATTACAATCGGATTCACTGCTGTATTTTGAATGATTGATAGGTGAGAGAACAAGTAGTCAGCCATGTTCACATAAAAGGCATTCCCATAGTCCAGGTGACTAACAATAAATAGCTGAACAATGGTGCAACAGCAGTGCATTGGTAAACAGTTAAAATCCTGTGCAGGAGGCGTAGGGCCATGTAGCACATGCCACAGACAGAGGATGCAAGGTTTTTCATTGAAAGTTCTTTGGCAGCAAGGATCATACCAAATGAGGAGGGCCACTGTGAGTTCGACCAAATAGAGTTCACCTTAGCAAATAAGATTACCTGGGTCTTATCACCATTCAGATTCAGACATTTGCCTAGCATCTAATTGGCCACCTCTGAAAGACATTGAACAAGATCATGTCTCTTGCCCCTGGTCTATTCCATGATCTACATGATTAGCTGCTGTTCATCTCAGTAAGAAACAATAGCAAGGCCTTAGGCTTGTACTGTGGCTGCCAGAGGAGCCATATAGATGTAAAAAGCATTGGACTCAAAAAAGACCCTTTGGGACACCTCAGTTGAAAGCAGTAGGATCTGATCTGTATGGGGGCGGTGAATTTTTTCAACTAGACAGGAAGGACTAAAGTTACTTAAGCACTTTGGCATAAAAGCAAGCAGGTATTCTAATAGGATAAAAACAAGTGACTGAGTACAAATACAGATGGCCTGAGTTCCCACTCAATATGGTGCTTGCCTAGAACGCTGTGACAATGACTTCAGGACTAAACCGAATAACTCCTCATCATAAATAAGACCATCTGTATTTAGAAATGGATTCTCTCAGATGTACAACGCCAATGCCTTGAAAAAGCCCCAGGTGAACACACCACAAGGGGGCGAAACACGTGTCGGCTGTTTCTTCTTGTATTTCCTGAATTAATTACCATATATGGGACCAATAAATGCACTTATACTGAACACACGGACTCGATGGATCATTGCTTGAATGTGATAATAACTTTGATTCTAATAGGATAGTATGTGACAATGCATCGAACACTGCAGAGAGTTCAAGGAGGATAAGGATGGCTGATGTATCCTCATCCAATGAAAGCCTAATATTGTCCTTTTCTGCTTATAACATTTTTTTAGTACTATGGTTTGTTTGGAACCCTGTCACATGTAGAGACGCATAACACTCAAATTACACAGGGGGTCATTCTGACCCTGGCGGTCACCGACCGCCAGGGCCAACGACCGCGGAAGCACCGCCAACAGGCTGGCGGTGCTTCCTGGGCCATTCTGACTGTGGCGGTAAAGCCGCGGTCAGAAAAGGGGAACCGGCGGTTTCCCGCCGGTTTTCCCCTAGCCCAGGGAATCCTCCATGGCGGCGCTGCCCCCTTCCCGCCATCCCGTTCCTGGCGGTTTTTACCGCCAGGAACAGGATGGCAGGAACGGGTGTCGTGGGGCCCCTGGGGGCCCCTGCACTGCCCATGCCACTGGCATGGGCAGTGCAGGGGCCCCCTAACAGGGCCCCATAATGATTTTCTGTGTCTGCTTTGCAGACACTGAAAATCACGACGGGTGCCACTGCACCCGTCGCACCCCAGCAACTCCGCCGGCTCCATTCGGAGCCGGCTTCATCGTTGCTGGGTCTTTCCCGCTGGGCCGGCGGACGGCCTTTTGGCAGTCGCCCGCCGGCCCAGCGGGAAAGCCAGAATGGCCACCGCGGTCTTTTGACCGCGGTCATTTGGCGGTTCCCGCCAGGCGGGCGGCACCATAGTGCCAAACATTTATTTTGGGCTTCAAAGAAAATTGCAAAGATTCCCCATGGAATGGGTTTAGACACCTCAACTGAGGAAACAAGAAGTTAAAGCAGATTATTCCAATATACCTTTACTCAGGCTACCCAATAAACTTATCATATAATCACAGAAGTTTTAAAAAAAGGCATTGAATAAAATGATTTATGAAACTTGTACTGTAGATGAGCCATTTCTATTCCCCTCAAAATGATTCACAGTATGTATAAAATAGAACAAGATTTTATGACAAGACCTAGGCTCCTATTATGCGTTTCTTTTCTTACTTTAATAAATAGCAGCAGTCAAGAAACATACTACAATTCCCAGAAGGCAAAGGAACACCCAATGGGAATAGAAATGTAGTTCAAACAATGTACACCAATCACAAGTATGCAGAGGTATTGTGACATCACTTGACTGCGAACAGCCCTCTTTTCTTGCTGCTCGCAGTCAAGCTAAGTACCATTTTATCTTGTCTCCGTTTGTACAAAATTATTTCATTGTTGTTTATTGATTGAGATATAATTGCATTCGATATTTATTGTACTCGCGCTTCACATACGCGTTTTTTACTCGTATTTACTCTTGACAGTTGGCATGTTGCCGCATTTCCATTAGCGCCCCTCGCGCTTCCCCCAACCGCCTCCTACTGCGCACGTCAGCGCGCGTTCTCTGCATTCCATCGGGGTTCCTCAGCGTCAGTTATTTTCACACGCTGAGGAAACCCGGCGCTCCTGACACAGCGCGTCTACTCGCCGGAGCCCCTGTCTTTAAATAGACATTTTTTTCCAACGCTCGTGTTCAGCGCTCATCTCCCTGCATTGGTTTGAACCTTATTTACATTTTCTCGGTTAAACCTTTACCTTTTGCTCTTACCTCCTGTCTTCACAGGAGCCCCAGTCCTCTCCCTCCTCCTGTGTTCCTTTGTTTGGCAGGAATAGCGACGCCTATAGGCGAAGCTTGGTAATTTTACTGCTTTTCTTAACCCTTTAAGCCCCTGCTTTCCTATAGCTTTATCATGGATTCAGATAACTCTCCTTCTTTGGAGATTGACGATGTGAGACATGAATTGTCTGCCTTCATAAAAACTTCGGTTCAACAGGCAGTTTCTGTTTCTATGCAAAAAATTTCAAAAAATTTAGAACTTTCCTTTTCTGACATGTTATCTAGGTCCATGTCGGCCCAGGCTGCGGGGGAATGCAGTCAGCGCCTTTCTCCCATAAAAAATCCCAAAAAATCTAAAAAATTGGCGCAAAAGAAAAGTGAGTCTACCTTACATGTGGCAGAGGACGCGGTTCCTCAAAAGGCTCCCTCCAAGGAGTATAAACATTTGGACATTGGGAAACCAACATCAAAAGTAAATTTAAAACATAAATCCAAGCAAAAGAACGTTATTGCTCATCTGATAATTTTGTCTATCCCCGATACGGATGACGACCTTCCAGACCCGGATTCCGACTCCGATGTGTTCTCTTCTGTTGATGATGGTTCATATTCTCCCCCCCCAAAAAAATCTAAACCATCTGTCCTTAATTCTTCCAATATCCTAGACCCTGAAGGTTTCCCGATGTTTGACCCTTCCAATATCCTTCACCCCAACTCTACGGAATGGGTTCCCGCTGATCATGTTGCCCAATATGTCTCTGCTAAAATTAACTGCCCTCTGGACAAACAAACTAGGGCAAAACTAAAATCTGAGTGTCCTCGCCCCTCCCTCTCCGGTAATATCTCCCTTACTCCCTCCATTGATCAACCCCTTTTGACCTTTTTCACAAAATTGGGCAAGGATCCACGCAAAGGAGTTGACAAAGCGTGGGCCTCTTGCCAGGACAAATTGCTTGACATTATGGGTCCCCTAACTCGAATTTTTGATATTGCTGAAGCAGCTAGAATCGATGGCTCTTTCATCGATCCCGAAGAGCTTACCTTGTGGGTTCAACGGTCCTTTTGTCTATTAGGAAACGCAAATTCTGCTCTTACACACGAAAGACGTAAGGGTCTACTACTAAAACTTGACCCTAAACTGGTCAATCTGGCAACCATTCAACCTAATGCTTGCACAGACGGTGCTTTATTTGGTGAGTCTTTTATCAAAGACTTAAGCAAGTATGTCTCAACATTCACGTCACTGGATAAAGCCCAGCAATCTCTAAAAAAGATGTTTGCCCAGCGGGTTTTTGCACGGGCTGGCAGAGGCAGGAACCGCTTTGCCGGACGTTCGTACTACTATCAAGGTTCCAGAGGATTCCACAACACGCCCTACCAAGAGTACAGGCCACAATTTTACCCCCAACGATCAAGAGGTTTCCGTTCCAGGCGCTTCAGGAACTCGAGAGCCTCTCCTCAGCCAAGTAAGTCTTATTCCTTCTTCTATCCCTGTAGGAGGACGTCTCTGTTTTTTCCTACCAAATTGGTTGGAAATTACAGCAGATCCTTGGATTCTACACACTGTTCAAGGTTACGCCATAGAACTTTATGCAACACCTATTCAGACCCAGTTACCCCCTCTTCCTCGTTTTTCCGCAGAGATGGCTTCCCTCATTACTTCAGAAGTTCAATCCCTATTGCAAAAACAAGCCATCGCTCTTACCCTCCCCGATCCTACGGGCTTCACAAGTTCAATTTTCCTAGTTCTCAAGAAAAACAAAAAAATGCGACCTGTAATAAACCTAAAGGGTTTCAATCAGTTTGTAGTTTATCACCATTTCAAGATGGAAACCATCTTCCATCTCAGGTATACTCTTCTTCAACTGGATTGGATGGTGCGATTGGACCTACAGGACGCGTATCTGGTGGTTCCAATCAACCCCCATTTCAGGAAATTTCTTCAATTCCAATGGTCAGACCAGTACTTTCATTTTACATCTCTACCCTTCGGTCTCTCTTCTGCCCCATGGTGTTTCACCAAAATCATGAAACCGGTGGTAGCCTTTCTCAGAGCCCAAGGTGTCCATCTCATTATCTACCTCGACGATATCCTAATAATGAGCCAGTCGCCTCAATCCCTTTCGTCTCACCTATCCCTTACATGCTCACTCCTTTCAGACTTGGGTTTCATCATAAACAGGGAAAATCCATTCTGATACCTTCTCAAATTATAGAATTCTTAGGTTTCCAAATAAACTCAATCTCCGCCTCACTTTTGCTCCCATCTGCAAAGATCAAGACAATAAAATCAGAAATACTTCAAGTCCTACGCAGCTCTCAGATATCTCTCAGAACGGTAGCTCGAATTGTAGGTCTCCTCTCCTCCTCCATTCAAGCCATTTTCCTTGGTCCTCTCCACTACAGAGCTCTTCAAAGGCTGAAAATTCGTCACTTAAGAAAAGGACTCTCGTACGCAGATATCATTCCATTAGACGACGAATCGCGCACAGAACTTCAATGGTGGACAGACCATTTAGAGGCCTGGAACGGAAGGACTATCTTTGCATCAGCCCCAGATCTAGTATTAGAATCAGATGCAAGCTGTTCCGGCTGGGGGGCCCGGTGTGGACCAATCTCGACTGGAGGCACATGGTCGTCAGAGGAGTCCAAAATGCATATAAACTGTTTAGAGATGCTTTCCGGCTCCTTTGCAATCAGAAGCCTTGCAAAAAACCGAGTTCGTTGCACCATTCTCCTCAGAATGGACAACATCTCTGCAGTACGTTATATAAATCATCTGGGGGGCACAAGATCCAAACCCCTGGCGGAATTAGCCAAGGGATTTGGGGAATTTTGCCTTTCAAACCACATTTCGGTTCATGCAGAATACCTTCCGGGGTCTCAGAATTTAGTGGCAGATTGG
This sequence comes from Pleurodeles waltl, assembly GCF_031143425.1. NCBI lineage: Eukaryota > Metazoa > Chordata > Amphibia > Caudata > Salamandridae > Pleurodeles > Pleurodeles waltl. The sequence goes on along the minus strand of NC_090436.1, from coordinate 693,344,877 downwards.
CATTCCCGTCACCTTCGGGACTCAAGCGACTGGAGACTGCACTCTTCAATTTTCCACATCATTCTCAGCAAATGGGGTCCGTTACAAATCAATCTTTTTGCCTCTCGCCTCAATGCCCACCTTCCTCAGTTTTACAGTTGGCGTCCAGATCCATTAGCCTTGGCATCAGATGCTTTTTTACAGGACTGGTCCCTCTCCCTCAATTATGCCTTTCCCCCTTTCATTATGATCAGCAGGGTCCTAGCTCATGTCAGACGTCAACAAGCCTCTTTAATTCTAATCGCCCCCTTTTGGCAATCACAAACCTGGTTCCCAGCCCTTCTAGAGCTTTCAATAGATTTTCCGATTTTAATTCCTTCCTTCCCGGATCTACTTCTGGATCCTCTAGGCCAACCACATCCTCTCATATTGGACAATCTACTAACCCTGTCAGCATGGAACATTTCGGGCAATCTCAATCTTTCCCGAGCATTTCGACAGAGGCTTCCCAATACATTTCCCGGTCCTGGGCCCCAGGCACAAAAAAGGCTTATACATCAGCCTGGTCTATTTGGCACAGCTGGTGTCTGGGAAAACACATCGATCCCTTTTCAGCAGATTTGATTTATATCATCAACCTTCTAGCAGCCGAGGCCAGTAAAGGTAAAGCTTTTCGCACAATCAACCTATATCGATCAGCGATTTCGGCAAACCATGTACCGGTCAATGGAAAACCGGTGGGAGAACATCCATTACTGTGCCGATTATTAAAGGGAGTAAAATTTTCCAATCCTCCTTTACCTAGATACAGTCATGTATGGGACGTTAACATTGTTTTAAAATTCATTCTTTCATGGCCTGAGAATTCCATACTTTCATTGAAAATGTTATCCGCTAAACTGACTATGTTATTGTGCTTAGTGTCTATAAAACGTATCTCAGATGTTAATGCTCTAGATATTTCTAATAGACAATTTACACCTACGGGGGTGTTGTTTAAGGCGTTTCGTCGAACCAGGACCAATTTAACTTCTGTTTTTTATCCATATTTTCCTCATCATCCTAAATTATGTGTTGGACAATGTTCAAAAGCCTATGAACTAAAGACTGCAGATTTAAGATCCTCTTCTCATTCCCAATAATTGATTTCATTCAGAAAACCCCACTCTCCTGTTTCGGCAGCTACCCTAGCCAGGTGGGTTAAATGGTTAATGTCGCTGGCGGGCATAGATACTTCTATGTTCGGAGCCCACTCTTCCAGAGGAGCTATGGCTTCTAGGGCGTTCTGGGCGGGCTCCCGGTTAGAAGATTTTCTTAAATCTGCAGATTGGTCTAATGACAATGTTTTTAGAGCATTTTACTGTGAACCTATTAATAATGTGTCTATGGATGTAATTAATTTGCTTTAAACTCGCATAATAGGAGCCTCCGGTCTTGTCATAAAATCTAGATTTTCCTAGTCTCACGACGGAAAGTCTTAATTTTATTAAAGACACGGAGGCGAGTATTATCCCTCCGCTTCCAGCAACTTCGTTGTTTATCTTTCCCTCCCTTCTTTTAGCACCGCTGGCCATCACTCAAGCTTCCACTTAAATCTCGGACCTCAGCTTGGTTGTCCACTCTTCAACCTGCTCTTTCCGCGGCAGCTACCTACCAGAACCCGACTTGGCTACCTTGGATTTTGAACTTTTGTTCCGATGTGTTGTCTTTTCTTATGGCAATTCTTATTCTGTTCTCTATTGTTCCACTGTTTAACTTTCATTGATTCTCTCACAAGAAAAGAGGGCTGTTCGCAGTCAAGTGATGTCACAATACCTCTGCATACTTGTGATTGGTGTACGTTGTTTGAACTACATTTCTATTCCCATTGGCTGTTGTTCCTTTGCCTTCTGGGAATTGTAGTATGTTTCTTGACTGCTGCTATTTATTAAAGTAAGAAAAGAAACGCATAATACTCGCCTCCGTGTCTTTTATAAAATTAAGACTTTCCGTCGTGAGACTAGGAAAATCTAGATTGTAGTGGTGGTTGTTGATCTCCTCTTGGTACTAGCATCAACTTACAGAAATATCTGCATTGGATCAGCACAACACACTGTTTCCCTCGATCATGACCTCATTTGTATTTATAATTATTCTAAGATCAATATTAGTAGTAACAATAATATTAACACCACTAACAATAATATTCATAGTGATAATAACTTGTTGTCATGTTCCACTGAACACTGCTCCTTTTTTATTTCTCAGCAATGTATTAGTAATTAATTACTGATTCATTTCTTACAAAGTGCCATTACATATAGAAATAATAAGTTATTATAATGTAGTATTTAAGATGGTGTGGTCAATCCTGTCTTTGTGATCAATTGCCAGCATTACTCATTTCACAGTTTATACTGCTTTGAAAGCCTCACTTGTTGTAAACCAAACCCTAGCTTTAAATTTTTATTTTCATTAATAATATAACACCCTGTAAAGGAGCTTTAGTCACTGAAAACGTTTGAGTCCTAACTACTATTGTAATTATCAGATAGCTCCCTTGTTTATTGTACCAATTAGTAATATCCGTTCTTATTGTATGTTTTGTGTGCCTTTTATGTGTTTTTTTCTTTAAGCTTCCAGATTAATAAGTATTTGTTCATGGTTATAATGAAATGTTACTGCTGATTTTTCACAGTTTTATAGATCTCAGTTTGCAAGCCTCAGAAGGATTGAAGCCTGAGTTGGCTTTGCTAAGATTCAAGCCTGCAGAGCACAACATATATCACCTGCAAGCACTACGTGCTAAACTCTCTGAATCTTGTCCACATAATAGGTTCCAGTCTACCTAAGTCATATGTGTGTCTATGTATGTGTGCTATGTTTTAAGCACATTAAGTGACTTGAGGGTTAGCTGGCTGATGTAGGCTATTCCTAGGTTGTGATGTAGTGTTTTTGAAGGCATGTGTCTTAAACGTTTTCCTAAATTTGAGCATGTCTAGAAAGGTCCTGATGGCTATAGCCATGCTATTTCAGATTATGGGTTTAAAAACGAAGAAAGACCACTTGCCTTATTTTTCACTATACTTCTTTGTCTCCAGTCTGATGTGTCCTGGCAACATCCATTGGCAGGGGTGCTAATAGTGATGGCTTTGTACATAATGTGGCTGGTTTTGGAGATCTGGTTGTGATGTCTATGTAGATAATGTGGCTGGTTTTGAAGATGATGGGAGCAAGCAAGGTGAGCTAGTGGAGTTACACCATGATGATCATGATGGAAATCATCAGGTGTACTCACAGTGGTTACTTACACTTGTGAGTAATTTAAATGTTTACTCTTACACTTCTGAGTAACTCCACTACTTGTGTCTATTCCCCATTAACAAGTGTAAAGTGATAAAGAAACAGGGAGTGGAGACAACTTTTTCAATGTATATTAATACTGCAGTATTAGGTCCAGCACCACATATGGTCAGACACTGATATAGCAACACCCTCCATAAAAATAATAGAGACAGGGATTTAAAAAATAATCTAATCAGAAGTAAAGTGAAATTAAAATATTGTATTTCAACTTTTTAAATAATAAACATTTAATTAAAAAATATTTAACATTCCATTCATATCTTTTTATATTTTTGAATAGTAAGTAAAAGAAACAAAGATTTTGGGTGGGATTTACATTAATACATGCTAAGAATAATGTTAATTTAATGTATTTCAATCAATTAAACATTTAATTCAAAATGAAATTACTGTTGTGGCATTTTGTTATTTATTTGTATCTTCACAAAAAATAAACCATTAATTGACATCAACATTAAATACAAAATTAGTTTTACTATTTTTTTCAAGTTTAATGAACTTATTTTATTTCTCTCTGTCCTTTATCATAGGGAGCGGTCCTGGTGGTGGCACAGGGAACTATAGGGAAAAGTATAGGAAAAAGTAAAAAAGGTTTACGAAACATGAAAAAAAATTGAAAAAATACATTTAAGTTAAATAGTGATGTGAATTAATTTTACATATTTATTTTAAATTTACATAAAAATGTTACAGTACTAAAAGCTTAGGGGCTCATAATGAGTTTGGCAGTTCAAGGACAACCAAACCCATGTTAGGAGTGGGTCCCGACCACCATATTACGACCCTGACCGTCTGACCTTCAGGGGACAGCCACCAGGATCATAGATCCCCATGGGTAGGTGTGGTCAATGTAGTGCCACCGATGTGCCTAAAGCAGCACAGCTGTGCAGATCACAGCTTCACTTTCCACCAACCTTTCCATGGTGGGGGCCCCGCCACGCAAAGACTGGTGGAAAGCCAGTGCTGGGGGCCACCGTGGGGGGCCTGCACTTCCCACAACCATGCCATGGGCAGTGCAGGCCCCCCCGCCCAGCACCCTCAGAATGCACACTGACTGCTACACCGTGGATGCATTGTATTTACAATATGAGGCACCATGACGTATGGTTCCAAGGATGCATCAGAAATTCGGACACATCAGTGGGATGGATGCCGTAATGCATCAGCCCCAAAAGTTGCACATTAAGTTGGCCTTAAGACAAACGCAACTTCATTAATGAGGTCAAAAATCAGAGCCATGCGTCAGTTTTGATTGACGCAAGTAGCCTAATGCGTGGGGACCACTGTAAAAGACTGTAAAATGAAGGAATAGCACTTTGTACACTATTACATTGGTCCTGGATGCAATGTATGAAGTATGGCTATGTGTCACATTACAGTGGGAATAGTCTACTTATGTGTGCATTGAGTGGATACCAGTATATAGCAATGTATTTTTCCAATACAAACTTTACCTCTAGATTGTCTAAGGTATATTTAACCTTCTCTTCCCTTTTTTGTTGTTTTTTTCGTCTTCTTGCATGTTGTACAGACATATACGAAGGGCTCTCTTTACACAATGTGGCTTTTATTCATTATTCTTTCAACACTAACACAACATAATTTCTTATGTTGGTTGTCTGTTTTTCACATGGTTTTTCATCTCTTGGATTTCCTTGGTTGCACATCACATGAATATTCGTCGTTCCTTTTGGTGACACTTAATATTTGTTGTGTAGTTGTCTCTTCTACACACATGGGTTATGGAAGGAGGCTTTCTCCTTTTATGTCAGTTTTTTAATTATACCATTTATTTACGGTACACGGCCTCTCTTTTAAATCTCACCAATACGTTTCGGTATGATTCACGGTATACACTATAATTCATTCTGCTAGTTATCTACCAGCATTTTTTGAGATTTACACATTCCATTTGTATATGTTTACAGCCTTGAAAAAGTCAAGGGTGACGAAACACGTGTCAGCTGTTTTCTCTCAACCATGAAAATTGTATTGGCTTTCAAACCATTTGCCGAGTGTATTCTATTGGATCAGGGCACCAACTTTCCTGACACAGAACTAAGGAATAAAGGACTTTCATCATAAACCTGAGATGTGCCGTGGTTTTCTTCTTTCTGTACATAGACTGTGACCTTTCGTAGGAAACAATCCTTACACCCTGTGGCTGGGTGTTTTACCACTGGAGCACTCTTCTTTTAAAAAAATACTTTTTGCGTTATGAACTTTGATTATTGATGATAGCTTATGGTTGGAAGTGCGCACCACTTATACACAGCCACAATTGTTGATGTTCTTGTTGTTTATATAGCAATGTATAGTGTCAATTCATTTAGTACCTACATTATGTGTGTACATCCTTGTTGTGCTTTGGAGTATGCATGTGTGGACTTGGGGAACCATTCTTCCATGGCGAGCTGACAATCCTGGCCATCCCTTACATGGGGTACACAACATCACATTGCCTTGCTGCAGTGGAGGATGATATCATAGGTGACATGGGCCCAAGTTGGTGAAGGGGTCCTACAATATGATTATCACGTGTAGACCTACTACTAGTAGAGGGGATATGATATAATAACTTGTTCCAATATGTTAAGTGACTCCAGATGGTCAGAGTCCTCTTACACAGCCACTGCATCCGTTCCTACACCTGGGTTATGGAAGCGTAGGAATTTTGATGCATTCCAGGCTATGTGAGATGCATCTGAAAAAATATTCACACATTGAAAAACTTTTAAATTTCACTGCATCACTTGTAAGTGACATTTTCTGACAGAACGCTCACCCTGCATACATTATAAACTGTCTGATGCATCCGGTTCCCGCACAGGTTTTTTCTGATGCAGACCCAGAACAATTGACGCATTGGGACAACTGCATCACCTTGTAAATCTGGAGCTAACAAAGCGCTGGCTAAGCTTAAAAAATTGCTTTGCAACGGCAGCACAAGATCCTTGTAAATATGCCCTGTAATGCTGACCATGCTTAAGAAAAGTTCAGCAGACCCAAAACAAAGGCTGAAGAATCAGAGACTGCCACAAGAGAGACAACCACATTAGGCCAAAGAAAGCACCATCCACAAGATGGGTCCAGCAAGTCACCTTATTGTTTCAAAACTTTTGTCTCAATTACCACAAATTTTCATGTGTTCCCTCATAAGACTTCAATATCAAAAGGGGGCTGAATATTAAGGGTCACCCAAGCATCCCTCTCTGTTTTTCACCTTGGTATCAGGGGCTGGAAGCAGCAGTCAATCTGCAAGCAAATCCATCTGCTGGGTGGGTACACAAAGGTACACTGGGAATGTAGCAGCCAAATATTAGTACATCAACTGCTTTATGGAAGTCAGAGTAATTACAGAGATCAGCTATAACAATTGACAGACCAAGAACCATGGGTCTGTGGCAACCCTATTCAGTAGTTATAGCACAGACTGCACAGTCAGCAACATAAAAGTAACATATGAACTCTACGATGAAGCATGATTATTTCTTGCAATTGTCGATGCAAAAGGCGCAGTTTCTTGTTTGCAAGGTCTGTTCAGTCATTTGCGTATGTGAAAACATTGATAATGTAGCACTCTCACTAAGCTTATCAGATTATCTGTCATATTGTGGCAATGAGGCATTATGAGCCCAATGGAGTTTCAGTGAATATGTGTCTTCATAGACTGCCTTAATGATTAAGGTTTGCGAAAGTCTTTCTCTTATGACTCTCTTCAGAAGCTGTGAAAATTATGTGCAAACAAGGTGTGTTCCACACTCTCAACATCAAATCTCCCCATTCAAAATCATGTATCCCCCTTACAGGCTGTTCAGATCAACATGGTGAACTGGGTTGGAAAACACAGAATCTCCATAACTGAGAAAAGAAAGCCAACTATAAATAGTTCAGTGCATGACTTGAATGCAGAATATATGGCCACTTCGTGATAATCTTTGTGCAGACACGGAGAACTGGCTTCATTTTTATGTGTTGGTTTGGGTTAATTTAACAGTGAATGACATCTATGGTATGCTGCAGTGATGCTGTACTGGTGGGCTTTTTCTAGAATGCAATGGCTGGATAAAAGTGAGTTCTACTTCAAAGGAAATGAAACAGCTGATTTGGTCTGGTCAGAAAGAATTTATCTTAAATGGTGTAGTCGAAATTGGTATTCATAAGTGGAAATAATTTTTGGATCTAAAACATTCCCTGAAGTAAATTCTTGATTCACCCTAACCTATTCAAAATACTCATACCAATAAGAGTGTTAGTTATAGTGGCCATTGCAAACTTAAAGAGTATATCAAACATGTTAAGAGGACATTATGGATATTTAATACTTTGAATATTATCATGTTGTTTTTCCTTCTCTGTGTGTAGTTTTCTTTTCTAGTACTTGACTCAAATTCTCTTATAAATATTTGATTTGCAGAATTCGGGTGTAGTCTTCTTTTTTCAGTTTTATAGCACAAACGCGTCCTGAGGACATGAGAGTGCTTTACAGGAGAACCTGATTATGCTACACATATATTTTAGGCATAGGGAGATTAAAGTTTTGGCCAAGAACCACATGATCTTGGACTAAGGTTGGGATTTGAACCTGGTTCACTTGTACCAAAGGAGGCAACTTTAGCTGCTAGGCCACACCTCCTTCTTTCCTTTTTTAATGGCTCTCCACTTTCATTTAATATCAACATCTATGTGGCTTGTGTCTGAAGCTGTCAGTTGAAAGTCAGCTCTGCTGTCTTACAATAGTTCTCATCATTCCCATTGTATATTTTCTCATTCCTTTCTTTCTCTCTTCTTTTTCAGTCAATACATTTTGTTTTTTGCTGTTTTTTTAACTTTTATGTTTAAATGCCATATTCTCATGGTGAATGTGTCTCTTTTGTATTCTTTCTTTTATGAGGGTATCATATCATTGATATTATAGTTTACTGTAATAGCTTGTGAGCTTGTTTGCAAGTCATTTTGTTTGGTTCTTAGTTGAGCCTTTTTATATTTGTTTGTTATTCCAATGTAGATGGACAGAATAATTTCTTGGAACATCAAGGGTTTGGGTAACACAATAAAAAGACAAAGGGTATTTTCACACTTATGTAGACTTAAAGTGATTATTGAATTGATCTTTACACATTACAGGATGATACACTAAAGGTAAAGAAACAGGACATGTTTCTGTGTCCAAAGCCTCTAGCAAAAAACATGGTGTTATTGTTCTGTGTCATTCATTCTTAAAAGGTGCGTTTCTATCTCATAATAATGATGCTGGTGGTAGATGAATTTTGATTAATCTAAAAATGGACATTATTCCTATTAGCATGACGTATGTATATGCTTCTACTACGTTTTAAGTTATTTTTGGTTTACTTACGGAGTGTACAAATGACAGTTTGCAATTAGGTGTGTGATTATTTTAGAGAAGAAACTGAGGTTTGTTTAGGTTGAGCATAATAAAGGAAATATTTTCCAAACTCATTTCACAAAGAACCTTGGAGGATACATGGAAGTTATGTAATCCTGAGTTAGGAAAAATTCTACCTTTTATCTGCAGTTCACAAATCCAGGTCTTGAATAGATCATATTTTTACTAGCACTCAATTATGTAATGGTTGTATCCAGTTGGAAAGGGAGCGATTATGTTATATGTTCATGCTCCAATTATTGCTGTTTTTGATCTTCAGCTAATTAGAACTTAAAATAAGAGACAAATATTCAACTCACTTTTGTTAGAAGGTAATACATTTACCAAAGAATGTATTGATTTTATTAATGAATTCTTTAGATTTAATCATACATCAGACACTTATACTCAAATTACTTGAGATGTTCTAAAGCCTCTTCTAGAGTGGTTATTATGAATTTTGACTGAACAGAGAAATAAAACAATGAAAAAAGGTTATCCCTATTTTTTTAAGCATTAAGAGGTTGGAACAAAGTTATTATTCTTCTATATAGCAAGACCCAGTGAAGCTCTATTCGAGAATAGAATGGAATTTAAAAAATGTTCCACAGAAATTGTAACATTCTATTCAAATTGAAACTAAAATAGTACAGAGGGAACAATAAAATGAAAATATTACTGGCACACCATTTGAAAGGTTGCAGGTTAGTTCTATTCCAGAAATTAGGGATAAAACCATTCATGCTAACTCAGATATTGTGCCATGTTTTTGAAATTTCTAGGAACACATGTATAACTCTGATGCTAAAACCTCTCAAACTGATTTTGCAAGATTATTTTCAAGTATACAAAAATGTTTTAATTTGGATTGTAATTCTTCCTGTCTCAGGAAATATTTGACTATAGAAGACGTTATATGCGCTATTTCTTCTTTTAAAAAGTGAATTATCTAGGTCCTGGGTTTTTCCTTAAGAATTCTACTCTTGTTTTCAATTTCAATTAATTTCCAAACATTTTCTTTTGTATAATAACTTTGTTAACATTTGTTGTAGAAGTAGGAAACACAAGGGCACTTACATTTTCTTTTGTATAATATCTGTGTTAACATTTGTTGTAAAAGTAGGAAACACAAGGGCACTTATTTAGGAGTCATGGTTTGTCTTATTCTTAAGGAGGGTGTGTCAGCCAAATAATTATATATCAGTTTTTATCAATCTAGATTTAAAAACTTTTGGAAAGATTTTTGCAGCTACATTAGAACCTTTTTGTGAAATTAATTGGAAAAGAACAACCTGGTTTCAATAAGTGTAGGCATTTGTCTGATAATACTAGGGTTTTTAATATGATAAGTAAGACTAGCTCTTCAAGAGAGCTTTTGCTTGAGCAAAATAGCATTTTATGTTGAGAACTATGAAATGGTTTGGTTCTGTTCAAACGTTTTTAGGTTTTCGTTCTGTATCAAAAGACTCAACCAAGGCGTCTACTTCTGCTAATGGTATGCCATCCAATCTTCTTTAGCTGGAGGTAAAAGGCAGTCTGCCTTGAATCATCACTTCTGTTTGCCTTGGCACTTCTTTTATTAAGAATTAAACAGAAGACATGAATTACCGTATTCCCAGTGGGGGATATCAATTTAAAACTAGTAGCTCATGCTGATAGTATTCTTTTATACATCTCTGACTTTAATAGTTCTGTGCCTGCATTTTCCATGGAGTAGACTAATTGTTTTAATTGTCTGGGCACACAGTGAATATTGATAAAACCTTTATTATGCCTTTTAAAATATTTTGCTTAAAAGATGTTTCTGCATTACAATCTGATTTGGATCGTTACAAATATTCAATATTTAGGGTGTGGCTTTCTAGACAGACCATTAAGTAAAATATGTAAAATATAAATCTAAATTAGAACTTGTAATACCAAAATGGACTTCTATATGTCTATCATGGGGGGAAAACTTGATGCTGTAAAGATTATGCTGTCTTTTGTTTTTCTTTATACGCTATCTGTGTTACCATTTCAGTTTGCCATATCATTTATGGTGCCTTTGGAAAGCTTCTTTCAAGACCCTGATGGGGAAATAAGAGCTAACATTTCTCTTTCTGATTGTTTTTAACCAACAAGATGGGATTCATTCCTCTTTGTTACTAAACGATTTGGCACAATATAATGCTAATGCTGCGAAGCTTTGAGAATAATATATCCATATCATATGACCTATTCAATTTTGTGAAAAGTTCTACTTTAAAATACACTCTACATCTAGGACTACAGACACCACAGAGACCTCATTCTTTATTTATAAAATAATGTGTATCAGTCCTATTCTATGCATTAATTTAAATACCGGGGAAACCAATAATGATCCTAACACCAAACCCTCTAGGAAAACTCCAAGGGCATGGGGATTATTAGTTTGGGAGTTTGTTTCTCAAAAACAAAACAATTCAACAGTTTGGTGGTCAGCTGTCAAAGCTGATGATGAGCGACCACAAACTTTTTAGTACATTGAAAGAAACTGCCATGATGATGGTACCTTTCAATGTACAGCGATTACCACAGGAAAGGCAGTTATCTCTAAATTTGGCCCATGGAGTTCATTCAAGATGGCAGCGGTAATGTCCCACGTTATACTGGGTGGACATTACTCTGCCAGCCAAAATCAGGACCCTAGCCTCACGCTTGTTTGGTGATTGACATGTAATCATCTCTCCATGCATATATCTGCAAGCAATCTTTGCCAAAAACAGCAATATATTTTTTTTACTGATTTGGTGAGCTCTTTTTAACAATAATACAATTAGACTCAATTACACATCTCAACCAACATTTTTCTTACCAACCTCAACTTGAAATGCTATTGCCTAAGAAGAGCATTTTGAGAGGTGGACATTTTCCACAGTGTGGCCTTGGATCTAGACTTCACTCCAGTCTTACATCCTGTCAAAGCCTAACCTGCTAAATTATGAGAAACATTTAAAGGTCAACCACTTCATAGACAACTAATGCATAACCAAATGTCCACTGGTAGAACAGTAGTCCGCCAACCTAAAAATAGCACAAAAACAAAGCATTTCAATGCCTGCTGATTTAAACATTTAGTTAAACTGTGTGTCATTTTTATATTTGGAAGACAAAGTTTCAAGTGTTCCATTCTCTAGGTCAAGGTGGGACACCACAAGTGATGCCAGTCAAACCAAGATTGGTGGTTTGCCTAGCCGTAAAGCTCTTTTGCAAATAAGAGGCTGTACTACTTGAGTCAGACATTCATGCTACCAAATGCACCAGGAGGTGGCCAGACAGACTAGCCGAACTTGCTAGGTCTAAATATTAAAGATCACATGCTACACCAGTATTACAGAGTATCATGCTTCTTCCTACCACACATTGCATTGAATGATTTTCTGCCTGCCGTAAAATGTTAATTATTGAACATGTTTGAGCAATGCCTTCCTTTGGATAACATTCAGCTTTGTAGTGACTAAGCAAGAATACTATCTCTTGCCCTTGATTAGAATAATTTCAGATAAGGAATGAGTGGATATCAGCAAAACTAAGCATAATCACAGCTTCTGCTTGTGCCTTCATCATCCAGCAAAGGGAGAAACCCAGAGGCCTTAAAGAGTGTTTATGGCCTGGCCTTGAGAAATGATTCTTTTCTGTTGTAAAACACTATGGGGGTGATTCCAAGCTTGGCGGGCGGCGGGAGGCGCCCGCCAATCGGGAACCGCCAGAAGACCGTACCGCGGTCAAAAGACCGCGGCGGTCATTCTGGGTTTCCCACTGGGCTGGCGGGCGACCGCCAAAAGGCCGCCCGCCAGACCAGCGGGAAACACCCTTCCACGAGGGAAGGGGTGCGACGGGTGCAGTAGCACCCATCACGAATTTCAGTGTCTGGTATGCAGACACTGAAATTCTAAGTGGGGCCCTCTCACGGGGGCCCCTGCAGTGCCCATGCCATTGGCATGGGCACTGCAGGGGCCCCCAGGGGCCCCACGACACCCCATACCGCCATCCTGTTCCTGGCGGCCGAAACCGCCAGGAACAGGATGGCGGTATGGGGGTCGGAATCCCCATGGCGGCGCAGCAAGCTGCGCCGCCATGGAGGATTCCCCTGGGCAGCGGAAAGCCGGCGGTACACCGCCGACTTTCCGTTTCTGGCCGCGGCTGTACCGCCACGGTCAGAATGCCCAAAGGAGCACCGCCAGCCTGTTGGCGGTGCTCCCGCGGACCACGGCCCTGGCGGTTTTTACCGCCAGGGTCGTAATCAGGCCCTATGTATTGTGTTGTAAAACCCTACTTACTGTGTTTTGCGATATTTAGTCTGATGCTTATTCTCGAATGCGAGCTACTCAGCTCGGTAGAGCTACCTTTCTCTGCTGTCTCTGCTCCCATATATCCCCTTTGAGCGCCCACCTTTTTCTTGTACCTGGGTTTTCCTGTATTCAGGAAGTGGTGGACTTATTCGGCCTGATCTGCTGACCAGTCCTGTGGTTACTTGATTGTGTGTCCCTCATGTTGACACCCTCACACTTGCAGCATATGTTAAATTGACAGTCTTCTTTCTGTGCCTTTCTTCTAAGAGCTAATCAGAACAAAAAGCCTAAAAAGGTAAGGATTAAAAGGAGACAGAATAAACCTCTCAACATCTTTGACTCTATTGTGTGTCAACATTAGGTTAGCTTTCTTTGCAACCTGCAGTGTTTTGAGTTAAGCACAGACACCAGGGAGGCTTGTATCCAAGAGTCCTGGAAATGGCATTCTGCCACCAATATCACAGCAATGGAGGCAAGTAATTATAAGTTGCATTTCCAGTTTATTAATATAAACATCACTTTGAAAAGGCGCTCGACTCCCAAGTAAACAGCAATGTGCATAAGCTGCAAACAAGTTGGAAAGATGTTTTGTTGCTCACTTGGCTGGCAAAAACAGTTCAGGAGAATTCTTGACTCCATTAATTATGTAGGCAATTAAAAAAGATCACCTGGGGCACTTGTATCATGTTTTGGTGGCGAAGCAAATGTGTCACTGGACAAAGTATCTCTCCTTTCTCTCTTACAAAGGAAAATTAAAAGGTATCAGCATCCCAAGGAGGCAGCAGCGTATTTCATGTTCTTGCAGCTCGATCCTGGCAATAGTACTGTTATGGTAATTGGACACACGGGCATTTGTCAAACGTTTGTGCTAACTTGTGCCATCCCCAGAATCTATCTGCCAGTGTTCCCTGACCAAGATGAGCAACTAGCAGTCATAAAATAGAAATGATTGTGTGTGCGTTTTCAACCCGGACCAATAGCGGGAACACTACAACCCCAATGTGATGAAAGGTGTTTCACCATTCCAGGGGTGCAGTCAGCCTAATATATATGGTGAGTTCTTAATGCTTGGAGATGGGCCATACCATTACCTTGTGAGTTATAGGAACCTCAGGCTCCTCTCACCAATCTTTTTTTTTTACACAACTGCCAATGACTCATGTTTGTATCGACTCACTATTCTTTGGGGATTTAATAGTTATAAGGAGATTAACCACTTTACTACTTTTCAGCCCAATGGCCATATACCATATGTAGCTCTAACCTCATTAGAGGATTACATGGGCATATTTAAGAGCCCCTAGCGCCATTCCATCGCCACATTAACATAATTTTTTATGCTAATGTGGCGTTAGATGGCCAAAAATGTAGCGCCATATTTACAAAGTGGCACAATGCATGCATGTGAGTTAAAGTCATTTTTTTTGCCTGTGGAAAACTACCTACGTCAATGAGATGCAAGTAAGGCATTCCCGGGCAAAAACATTACTCTAAGGCCCTAGCGCCTTATTTATCCTCCCGTGCAAAAATCACGCATGGGGGCAGGAGGGGTCCAAAAATGGTGCAAAGCTTGCTTTGCACCATTTTTTAATGCTTGGGTCAGGGCAGGCGTTAGGGGACCTGTGGGCCTAGTTCCATGGTAGAACCCCATGGAATAAGCCCACAGGTGCTTTCTCCTGACCCCAGGGACAGGAGTCATGTGGTATGGATTGTTTTGTGTCAGAAAATGACTCTAGGCAGGTAAGAGTCATTTTTTTTACTCTAACCTGTCTTGCTTCATTTTTTGGTGTAAAAACCCCTTCTTCCATATCGCCAGCCCCACCCGACTAACGTCATTTTTTTTCTTCACGCTAGCCTACCCTTTGCACCAGCTTGCACCATTCCATAAATATGATGCCTGGCTGGTGCACAGTTATGGTGAAAGCCGGTAATAAACTTTTTTGTGCAAAACTGCGTTAGTGCAAATCAGGGCCATAGTATGTTATTTGAAATGGTGCTTTCAAACTACCACCCCCAGGTAATTGATCCAATTTGTCATTTTGACTCCAGCATGCACCCATTTAGCCTTTTCTGAGGCTCATGATTCAGGGTGTCAAGCATGAGAGTGTTTGAGAACATCTGTGTGTTGTGCAGAGTCTGAACCTGGCAACCTGGTGTTGGTGAGGGTGATGGAGTAAGGCTTATGACCCCAGCCTTGGGTACTCCTAGGTGGCACTAGGAGAGGCAGGACAAGCTACATGTCCTTTAAGAGCCTATGATTTGTTATTAAGGGGGTGGAGGCTGCCCTCTACATTAGAGAGGCATGGAAAGGAGACGCCCTTTCAAGTCTCTACTTAGGTGACATCTGCAGGGGTGCTGGGTCTGAATGAGATGGGAGATCAGTGCAGCCCAAGCACTGAATGACTGCTCCAAGTGCTAGGAATAGTCACAATGCTTGGGGCCAAAACCAGCATCAGACCGCACCACTGGTGATTTCCACCTACCATTTACTGCATAGTACCAGATCCATGACAAGCTGCCAGCAAGATCGTGCATCATGTATATGTGCACACTACAAAGGCTACTGCACACTAGCAGAGAGGCCCTTGCATTGCACAATAACAAATCACTGCACATAGCCAGCAACATTGCAGTGCCCACTCTGCCCCCTCATGGAATTTTAATGCAATTCCACAGAATTCTGCAGAATGAAACTCTGTCAATTCCATGCACCCATACATTTCACACATACCAATGAAACCTTGGCTAATAAATACATGATTACTGTCTGACCCTGGCCTGGTCTGGCACTACTTGGTCTTTAGGAGGAAGCCTGCTAAGGAATTAATATGTATTCTGGTAGCCTCAGGGCTTTTGGTGGCAGCAAACTATGCTTCTGAATGAAGACGCAGTTGAGGTAATGAAGAAATGTTTTGACATTCAGAATGCAGTGGGTCATTTGCTCACATCGTAATTGAAGTCTATTGTACATTGTTGGGCCATTGCTGTACACCTTTTCACATATTTTATGAGTTAAAGCATGCACTGTGGGCAGGGCTCTTTCTACAAAATCAGGACATTTCGGTGTTTGGTGACTGATTCCTGCAGCCACTTCTCCCATTCCAGCTTCTGTTCCATGTGGACACTTCACAAGGTTTCCTGCTACAACATGCACAGGAAAAAGCAACAACGTGCAGTTTTCCTCCAACACGTGCAATTCTGATTTAGAAAGAAACTCCTATTTGTGACCGAAACAGAATTACAATGGAATTTATAAAGAGGGCCTTAGTTTTCATAAATTGTTCATTAAGAGGAAGAGATACATGGACATATGTTCATGAAAAGCACCTTAACTCTGTTGAGTTGCTAGGAAAGGTACCTCGTTGAGTTGTTAGCTCCACAGCCTCGGATCCCTGAGAGTGTGAGAAAGAAACAGGACATAAACGTTTCTTTATTGTATTGCTACCGCTAAGGATCTTAGGCGGAGAACCCTGAGATGCCTAAGTGGAATATCCCACGTTACCTACGAACGTGCCTTGGTCCTTTGACCCTTCCCCTCACTTGCCTCCTACTCTGCATTCTATCTCGTTCTAGAGGTGGCATTTACGGTGATGGAACACAGCCATTTTCTGACACAAAATTGACCTGACAAGAACTAGACTAGATATCTCTGCAGACATTTTTATATGACATGTGAAAATTTACTGTGCATAGTGTTTGTAGAGCTTTTCAGTAAAATATGTTTCCTCAGACACCACACTTGAGGTCTGGCTAGTGCAGCTGCAGTAACTATCAGTCAGTTTTGGGCTTTTAACCACCAGCCCCCCCTTAAGATTTCTTCCTATGACATTTAACCTGGGCATCTAGGTATGAGGCAAATAGGTGGCACCTTCCAGGTATGGGCCCCTTGTGGCTGTATAGAACTTAGAAACAGGTCCAGAACCCCACCTCTTTCCTCGTCCCTCACCCTCATTCCATTTCATCCTTGGTAACATAAGTGCATTACTTCCAAAGAATCAGAGTGGTCACCCTCTCTCTTTCAATGCATTATTGTCACCTACACCCAAGAGCACCTCTCCCAGCTCCTCGCATTTAGGGCCAGCTACAAGCAAAACACCCTGTGCAAACATACATTCCAGAATGATAGGACCCGGGTATACATCTGAAAGTTCTGCCACCCAAACAGGGCTGTTAAGTGCTATAGAAATGCTGTAGTACAATACAATGCTTCGCCACACAACCAATGCTAACAAATTCAGGTTTAAGCAAAACAATATTGACATTCAATTAGAATGTGCATGTGCCTCTAGCGTTGAAAATGCACTGAGTCTGCGAATTGGTGGAGACTTGCTGCAAAATGTGTTTAGTCAACTCTGCTCTCCTTTAAAAGAACACGCACTGCAGCAGTTTTTCTGGCAGAACTTTCTCGATCCTCGTGCGTCTCAAATCCATTTAGTGTCAGTCAATGAGGAAGATAAACTTCATGAATTATAAATACGTCAATTGCTTTAGAAAAATCTCAATTAAATATTAACACAATAAGCCAATTTAAGGAATTGTGGGGAAACATTGAAGGGGAACCAAGCCAGCAAATGTTAGCTTCCTTTCTGCCCTGTAGCACAGGCCTCTTTCCAGCTGGAAAGCTGGGGGCAGAGAATTGAATGAAGGCGGATCACTTAGAGCCCGGTCAATTACAGCGTTGATTTACTGATAACAAATGAATAAACAACTGGACGATTTGACATTCTTTTGTGGCAAATTGATGGCTTTTGTTTACGATTTTTAATGATGGTTTCTAGATTTTCTGTGCAGAAACAGGTCGCTAGCATCTCACATTACTCTCAGACTGCAATGCTAAATATTGAATTTGGTTGCCACTGGCAAACAAAAAATGTAATGTTAAATCATGTATAATTTTAATAATTTGCCTAAGCTCTCTCGCAATGGTTGTCACCTAAAGGTTATTTTTCCTTAAGAAATGGTAATGTGCATTATCATAAGTCAGTGCTTGAAATGGAAATGTAGAAATGTATTCACTGTCCAAGAGTACCTGTCTGCTGCTGAGTGTTTTCAGCACGTTCCCATTACGTGTTTCCAGTGCTAAGACGTGCTGCTACTCTCCCTTTCGCATTAAAGACGTGCAGGTACTTAGGGCCATATTTATACTTTTTTGCACCGCAGTTGCATCATTTTTTGATGCAAAAGCGGTAGAAACAAAAAATTTAATTATATTTTCTGTTTGCGCCGCTTTTGCGTCAAAAAGAATGACGCAAATGCGGTGCAAAAAAAGAATAAGAGCCTAGGGCCCATATTTATACTTTTTGACACAAACCAGCACCCGTGCTGGTTTGCGTCAAAATTGTTACCGCCGGCTAACGCCATTCCTACGCGCCATGCGGGCGCCTTATTTAAGGAATGACGTTAGCCGGACTGGTCAGAGTAAAAAAAAATGACTCAAACCAGGCAGCGCCGGCGTAGGGGAAAATGGGGGTTGTACGTCAAAAAATGGTGCAAGTCAGGTTTGAGGCAAAAATCATGCCAGGAGTCATGCCCCCTTGCCCAATGGCCGGCCGAGGGGGCTTCTGTCCCCTGGGCATGGTCATTGGGCACAGTGGCATGTAGGGGGGCCCAAATTAGCTCCCCATGCCACTTAAAAAAAAAAAAAAAAATTACCTGTACTTACCTGGGATGGGTCCCCCATCCATGGGTGTCCCCCAGGGGTGGGCGAGGGTGGCAGGGGGTTTCCCTGGGGGCAGAGAAGGGCACCTCTGGACTCCTTCCATGGTCAGAGACCATGGAAGTGAGCCCACAGGTCCCTTAATGTCTGCCCTCACCCAGGCGTTAAAAAACGGCACACCTCAGGCTGTGCGCCGTTTTTTAAGGCCCGCCCACTCCTGTGCATCAAAATGACGCAGGAGTATAAATAAGGCCCACAGGCTTTAAAGTCATTTTTTGGGCGGGAACGCCTACCTTGCATGTCATTAACACAAGGCAGTTTCCCACATCCCAAAAATGACACACACAGAGGAATTTTGATGTCCTTGGGCGTCAAAGTTTAAATATAGTGCACGGTTTGCGCCGAATGAGCGTCACAATTTTTGACGCACATTCGGCACAAACAGTGTATAAATATGCCCCTAAGTATCTGACAGGACGTGCCCATTTAAAGCACCGCCAGAGAGACATCACTATCAATTACTAGAAGACATGGAAAGCAGCTATTACTTGCCCCTTGGTAACCCGACACTGCCCTTTCAAGCCCTGGGCTCTGGAATAAAGAAGACAGTGGGAATGGAAAAATTAACAGGGCTTTTAGGGACCTGTTTACTGTTTGTAGTATCCACTACTTTCCATTTTCCCAGCCCCTCACCTGCGAATAGGTGTCTTTTGATGGGCCAGGGTAGGACACACCATAACTGTAGGTATATAAATAGAATATGACACTTAACTGCATATTATTATTAAAAGCATATGACAGCCCTATATTGCATATCAAAATATGCATTGGCATACTCCAGTGAATTTGTGACTGCTTTACTCCTTCCTTTTTTGAATCCCTTAAAAGGGAGAAAACTAGAAATGTTGCAGTAATCTCACGATAGCAGTTTTACCACGATTTAGAATTCTGTGAGTCAGCACCACAATGATTGCAACAAAATGCATTTCATGAACATAAGTGTACAAAAACTGTTTTGCTACTGTTCTCTTTTTCCTGCCATTAATCTTTTCACCCAGAAGCAAAACGATTCTTTCTTTCACTAAAATATTCGCCCATGGCAGTTGCATCTTCCTCTAATGTCGTGTTAGCGTATTGATGTATGGAATTATACCAAAAGGCATTGTGTTTTTGAAATACACATTCTTCCTACCGTGAATTCCTTTATCAATAGGCCCCTCGGGCTAAGATTAAAATCTTCTTTGAGAAACAACTCTCTGACTGTGCACCCGCAATAACCTTTGCAGAAATGGATACACATTGACTGAAAAGATGATCTAATCACAGAAATTTCTGGTAATAAATAACTAAAGTTAAGATGGAACTATCAAACAAAGTTATTGACTCATGTTAGAACAAATAACTTAGCAACTATAAGAACACAAATAATGACCTTAACCTCTATTGACGTTGTCACTTACATGACATTTCACAGTGAAGTACAGTAGAAGACATATAGAAGACATATGTACAAAGCAAACATTTCGAAAAACTGGTTTAAATAAAGCACTACTTTAAAAATGCTAAGTGCATTAGCAGGCCTCACCATACAGGTTGAAGCTTCATCTCACAAAATGTGTACAACTGTTATGCACATATTACAAATATTCAGACACCAAATGAACACTATTAAACGATAGTTCATTGTAATGTTTAGGTAAATCAACATAGAAGTAAATTAATTTACTATTGAATAGTGGCACTGAAAGGATTTGTAGTCAGGAGATGTCATTGATACTGCATGCCTCAGCGAAGAGAATCTTCACTTGGCCTTACCTTATGAGTGGTGATGCCTTCATAGCTGAGGAAACTTAAACATCTTCATTTTTGTTAGAAACAAACTCAATAGCATGAGACTAGATAGAAAGTGAAATACCCCCACTTTGAACCATACCTCTAAGTGAGTGAAGTGAGTGAGTTTGACTATACCTAGAAGCGTTCAGGAGGAAGATGTTGAGGCTAAGGGGTTGTTCTCCTCCTAAGAACATGTTTTTTTAACAACAAAAGAATACTTTTTATAGTACATTTTTGATAATTTTTTTGTGAAATGTTTTTCATATAGTTCTGAAAGGGCACTCATGAAATAATGCAGAAAATAAAGTACTGCTAATGTGCGAAGTCTGACACATCCCAGTGGTGTTGGGGTCTTTGTTCCACCCTTCCTTCCCTATCCACCTATTTATTTTCCATTTTTTCTTTCTTCACTTTGTTTGCATCTCCTTATGTTTTCTTTTTTCATTAGTACCTCTCTCTCACCCTCTCCAGGTATTTCTCTCCTTTCTTCCCAATATTCCATTATTCATGATTTCTGTTTCTTTCTCCATCACTGGATTTTGCTCCCTTGCCAACTATGGGCCTCCACATCTTATCAGTGTCATTCATGACTTTAGTGTGAACTGTCATTATGAGCCTCTGTCTGCAGATCTGCAGATAGAAGGGGTTCCCATAACGCACAAATTAGGGTTTTGGCATTATCGCCTGCTGGTGGGCTCATTGGCAGACCCCTTCCAACCTCCTCAAACCCCACTGTAGCCGCTTAAGGGGGTGCTGATTCACTACAACATTACACACTATTAATTGTAATCATCAGTAATTTGCCAATGCTCTTATTTAATTTAAGACATATAGTAGCTATCTATAATTAATACATGTGTACTCCATAACTGCATATTGAGAAGACAAGTTGGGGCAAAAATTGGAAAATTATGGTTCATAGCATTTTAATGAATATTCAGGCGCTGATCATTTATGCATTACTAATGCAACTATTGGTAGTAAGATATTTCACTGATAGTCACATAGCTTCACATACATATTGTCAATGTGGATGTACTCAAAATCTTGAGAGGTTAATATGATTGATTACTGAACACTTGTAACAAGCACCCTGACAGTATGCGCCACATAATTGGAGACCTGATCACAAATGTGAAAAGGCCTGACTGCATAATAAAAGAGTGGACTGGTGATTTATGAACCACTGCTATATGTTAGGAAACATGTATGTTGGTAGAGCATAGACTAACTCTGGAAGATGCACCGGACTGACTGGCAACAGAGAGTCCATCATAAATGAGAACTGGTCAAAAACTTGGTAATGTTAAAAACAGCAGCTCATACGTATATAGCTCTGCATTTACAGTAATGTGTAAACATGAAGAAATCCATTATGAAAAAACCCATTGATTGGAAAAAAAAATGTAGGAAAGTAAAAATAAAGAAACAGGAAATCCATTGTGCATTTCAAAACATGTACTTGTGTTAATACATTGAGTATTTTAGCTTTAGGATTGAAGTTACTGCTCTGAGTGGTTTGAAGGTTGTGTGAAGCATTGAGAACAGAATTGCATTATAGCTATGGTAAAATATACGGTTATGCTTCAGGACTGGGCAAGGAACACAGTGGGATTGGATTAAATTGTTTTTAGGAATGCCGGTAAGGGTTGCATTAGGGCAAGAGTTAGGTGTAGTTTGAGTATATGAGTTTGGTTTAGATTTGTGCCTAAGTTTCTATCAAAGACTAGGGTTAGGGTTAGTTGAGGTCTAGGTTTAGAGATCTTTTTAATGTGAATGGTACTGCTAGGTTTAATGGTTTGATATCAGATCTATTAAGGGGCCTGTTCTGGGATTTTCTTCATTCTGGAGTAAAAGAAAATCTGTGCACATGAATCAAAGTCTGATTTTCAAAAGTTATTGGCAAAAGTAAAATAGATCATAGAATCACATATTTGGCTGACCAGGGTCTAGTAGCAGCCTAGCCTTAAGCAAAAGCAAGGCATAAATATGCAGGAGTTCATAAACAGTTATCCAAGGGGAATGAGAACACATTGTAAAACAAAGGGACTGCACAGGTGCCAGAGTCTGAGCTCATGAGAAAGGAATACTACAACCTTCAGCTGTTAAAAGAACACAAACTTTTTCAGCTGGGCGAGCTAATCACCATCTTTTAGTTTCAAAAGTAAAGAAACAAAAGGATTGAAACGTCGTAGACAAGCACTTCATTTAGGTGTGGTTAGCATAGCAAGAAACCATAGCTGCAGCAGTTACTGTTCAGCTAAAGCAAACAACTCACATTAACACTCATACTCTTCATAATTATTGTAAGGAAATGCCTCTTTTTGCATGCTCACCCCCAAGGTTTTGGACTGATCCTGCTAACCAGACTGCAGTACCCGCGTTCTAACCCACTACAAAGTGTATGTTGAATTGGCTACCCCAACTGGCATGAGCTAACTTACTAAAAGGTCCCTAGTATTTGCTACCAAAGGTGCCCAATGCATGTAAGTCAGAGTGTCCACCCAGGGCTGCAGCAATGAGTGTGCCACTCTGTGTGTGACAAAGTACAAAATGGTCCCCAGCCCGCCACTGCAACCCAGAAGAGCAGTTTTAAAATTGCTAATTAATCTTTGCAATTTAAAACAACGGCAAAGCATCCACTTTTCTTAACAATATATGTAAGTCTCCAGTAAGGAAGCCTACAAAGCTGCAAGACAGGAAGCTGTACATTATTAAGTAGGACACATACTTTAATATTTCCTAACACCAAAACTTCAAAATTGTCACTTTTGCTGTAGAAAAGTTAGTAGCCCCATTGGCTAACACACAGTTACCGGCTGACCTTTCAGTCTGCATAACTTCTGAATGAGACTACTAAAACTAGTACCTCACGGTAGCAAATTAATAGTGGCATTAAACACGCCTTGATGCCCAAGTCAAATTGTCATCACTTTTAAGAAAAGGCAACTTTTAGAAAATTGACATTCTGTTGCCCAGTTTGCTCAGTGGCCTTGCACAATTGTTGGCCACCAGACGTTTGCTGTCCTTCTGTGGAGAAGTGGGAAAAACTCCCAGGCCCAGGAACAATAGAGGCCTGCTACAGAGGGACGTGTTACCTCCCCCTTGCAGACAGCCATACAGGATGTTGGCCCACAAGGCCTGAAAGTTGAAGCCCCCTTTAGTGGGAAAATGCAATCACACCCCTATAGGGCTGCCACTTTGTTCAGCTAGACTGTCTGGTAGTGGTTACAGAGAGAGGGACCCAGTGGTCAAACAAGTTTTCCAGTGGGCATAGAAGGGTTCAGACAGCTTGCAAGTGGGCAGAATAGTGTACTCTGGGATTCCTAGAAACCACACATAACCAGACGTCATCATAAGGAAGGAGGGATCCTGGTAGCTAATTGTCTAGTGAACATATCATGCCCACAGAACACTTTCTGGACATAAATATAGCACCCCTGGCACCCTGAACCGTAAATAACAATGGAACTGGAGACATGATCAAAGAAGGACTGCCCTGCTGATCCCTGGACCTGGCAAGAGAGACTGCACCGACTGCTGGGCTGAACCTGCAGCACCTTGGGCTAGCAAAGAGGGCACTGTACCTGTGGCTCCTGGCTCGTGGAAAAGCCACTCGATGCCCCAGACCAACAACGTGACCCCAAGGGTCAGTCGGCTGATACCCTGGAACCAGCATCAGGGCCATCAAAGCTGAAGTAGCCCACTTTGGCAAGTCAGTAGCCCCATTCTTTGAATCATAGATGACCACCGAGAGGCAACCCAAGATACTGATTATGAATGGCCAAAAGTTGCACACGATTCAACTAAACCTGTCTGACTCCAGATTGGTCACTAAAGATGGACACCAGCCTTTAACAAAGGATACCACTAGACCTGCTGTTTACAGAGATTAGTAGCCCAGCCACAGCTGGGCTTCGACTATCATCCCACTTTCCCCATGGATTGAGTAATAACCGCAAGGACATCCCCAGCGGCCACGCAGCACCAAGAGTATCTTTTAGCATCCTCAGTATGCTGCATCCCCAGCATCAGGACCACTCCATTGAAGTCTGTGGCATTCATGATGTGAACTGTGGAACTGGACTTGAGATTGGTTTGGTGGCCAGGTAGCAGTCCAAAATACTCCTTATTGCCCCCCTGACCTTCTCACAGTCGGAAATGGTCACCCCATTTGGCTAGAGTAGCTGAACACAACTCTCTCAAACTTTTCTAAAGTTTCTAAACTTTACACCTGCCAATGCTTATTTGAACTTTGGACTAAAAAGCTGAGATTTATGTTGTTCTTGAAGATCTATATATCCAGAACACTCTAGTGAATCTTGCTTGTCTCAGTGTCTAAAAGTTCATAAAAATATAATCTATTTTCATAAATTAGTGTCAGATTTCTTTAGTGTTGCATGACTTTTTTTATTTTGTTGTCTGATGATTTGAAATACTTTGTTTAAGCCTTGCTGCTTAAAGCCACAGTTATCCAGGGTTGAGATAAAGATTTTGCAAATGAGCCTAACTGGACCCAAGACAGTTTTACAAGTGTATTGGACAGTAAGGTCGCAAAATCATACCATATAAAACACCACAACCGACACAGTGCTATATGTGGTTCACATGGGGCAGATTCCTCTTCCTGCAATTTGGTTGATGCTATATTTGCAGCGATTCATAGCTAAAATCACCCCACCACAGCACAGTTATGTCCATGGTGGTTACAAGTAAATCTGTGATATTACCCTGTGGTCCTTATTTCCCTAGGAGATTTTAGGTGAGTAAAACCTGTAGAACTGTCAGGGGCTTGTGAGAGCTAAAAAGCCTCTTTTGACACATCCTGACCTGCAGGATTGAACATTCTAAAAATGACAAGCTTTTGTAGTGACTTTTGTAATGAAAAGCTGAAAGTTCAGTGATTACTTCATGCTGAGCTAGTGACTCTTTTGAATTTTGATGATCAGACAACATTTCCTTGGTGCCAGAGTTTTTGCGTTGCTATGGTTATTGTTTACGACTATTAGAGACAGTTTATAACCTACATTTATTGTTTATTATTATTATTTTCATTATACATAGTTGCTTTCTGAGGCCTGCGTCTTTATAAACATTGAAACTAACTACATATACCACAGCACTTAAATGGGAGCAAACCTGGGGCAACTAAACATGTCATGTCTCAATGGCTGCGTACTTTAGAGATACTTCTAGTATAACGCCAGGAATCAAAATGCACAATGAGGTCGATGAAACTTTTGTCTCAGTAACATGTTTACTGAGCAATAAAAAGTACTTTAACACCACCCCAATAATATTATCACCATGACCAATGTGGCCACGGAAGGAAAACTCTAATCAGGAATGTAGTTCAAAGCTTTATTACAATACAAGCTCAAAGTTATGTAGACTGTGCACAAAACCAGGTTATAGAGATACATAATCACTAAGGGTTGCCCAAGGCAATGAAATAAGTTCAGGGTTACTAACTTTAACAAAAATAGGCATTCAAGAAGAATGATACAGAAAGTCAATAGAAATATCTGAGACACAGAAATCACATGATGCTCTGATTTCACAATCATTTAGTCAATTCAAATTCAATCAAGTCAATAATCATTGGATGGGCATTGGTCAACCCTACAGCTAACCAAATTAGAGACATACATTTGTGGTGAGTAACACATTTGGGTAAATTATAAAAAAGTAAAAAGGTCAAAAATAATTTAGAAAAAAGAATAACTCTGGCTAACTCTGGCTACGGGACACTCACTAAAAGAGAAAACAAAATAAGCGTAAGCATAGTGGAGTTTCTAACCTGAAAAGGACATTTCAAAGGGCACAGTCTATTGGCAGAGAGGAAGATACCTCTCCAAAGGATGCAGCATTCAGAGAATCTTCATCAGCAAAGAATCTGGTCGACAAGGTATTGCAAGCATCAGGAAAGAGTCTGTCGCTGACCAAGAAAGAACTGCTCTGCTTCTGCTCTGCATCTGAGCAAAGCTTGGTCAGTTCATATTACGCTAAAGGGACATCATCCAATTAGGATCAATTGTCTGACTTCAGGTTGCAATAGTTGAACATTCTCCCAGGTCTGTCATGAGAACATCTCCTTTTGTGTGACTCCAATGGGTTCAGGCAATTTCTATATGATTTTGGTCCATTTTCCTGCATTACAGGATTCTCAAGATCAGATGAATACAGTTCTTCTGCAGTTAAACAATAGACCATTTACTAATGCCACAAAAAAATCTGGAAGAAGACTTTATGTTGTGAAAAAACAGTTCAATACTTTTGCATGACTGTGAAATGCAAGCTCTGTAGGCCTCAGTTATGATAACACATGGAAAAATAAAAATGCAATTGATTTCTACTTGTTAATAAAATACACATAAAATGCAAACTTATACATTTGTCATTATTATTTCATCAGTAGAAGTAAAACATTTCCTGTAATTTGTAAATGCGTTGTTAGTGCATTACATTAAGTGTAACAGAGAAGCCCATTTTTCTCATTTGCTCATGATTTCAAAGTCATTATTCTTTCATTAAACACAAGGATTTTTTTATGCTGGCTATTAGTTTCGAATCTAAATTACATTTTAACATCAACTTTAACCTTCTAGCATGTAATTTAATTAGAAAGGCACCTATGTCAAAACGTGAAATACAAGCAAATTGCACATTTGAAATGTGTGTCAGTGTTGCTTTATAGGGTTGTTTTTTCACTCATCTATGTTTATAAGCTCAAATTTGTCACAGTCTGCTGGCTTTTGTGACATGAGGGACAGAGCTATAATGTCCCTCATTTGATGGTAAAATAGGCCATCACAAAAAGGCAAAAATCTCATTTCAGTGAGACAATTCAGAATTTCGATGTCTTATTTCAAAAAGATTTGCTGTAATTCTATATTTTCTTGAGATAATAATATTTTCTCAATTTCTGTCTCCTCTTCCATCTGCCTATTCTTTGCTCTTTTCTTTTTCAGAATCTTGTACAGTTTGTAAAATCCAAGTGCACCAATAATACACAAAGCCATAATCAACAAGCGTCTCAAGATGATTCCTACTATCCATTTTTCCATGTCTTCAAACCATTTTCCAAAGGCTGAAAAGCCATTTCCTATTGCTTCCCATACACCTGTTTCTGTCAGACTTTTCAGGTCTCTCTTCGGGTCAGTCATGTTTGCAATGCACTTTCTTATCTCCTTACTATTATCAGGTATATATGTACAACAATATTGTGCATGTAAAGTCTTACAGATTCCGTCCTCCTAGTAATATGGCTAATGCAAAACAATTTTGCAAAACCATTGATCTTACAGCAACAATCTCTATGTCCATTAATAACATAGCTCCTGCAGTGTCAGTGGACAGCTTGTCTACTATTGTTGACAATTTCCTACTCTTGAGAATAACTCCCACAGATATAATTATGGCACAAATTATATCTCCATCTTATCTCTGAGACACTTGCTCCTCTTTTAACTCTGGAGTTTGATTTTTCCTCCCAGACTGGTTCATTAATGCTGTCCACATGATACATTTTCAGATAAACTACTCTCAGGTAACACGTTCCATAGCAGTCTTTTGGCAGCTTGTAATAAACTTTCTTCCCACTTATAAAATAAACATCTGGTATTGTGGGATCTTGTCACTTCAACATAAAAGTCCAATTATTTTTGGGGAGGCGTGGCCACGGGCGTCAAGATAGCGGTCGCACTCTAAGAGTGCTCAGGACCCCTCCGTCATCCGCCCAAATCCTGCCACCATAACTGACCCCCTCGAGTCTTCAACCGAGATTCGAGGGCAGTGAGGGTCCTTTCCGACCCCTGTGGGTCCGGGTCCGAGACCCGAGGACGCCGGATCAGCGCGAGGGAGGAGGCTGACGCGGACTCCGGGCCGCGCGGCAGAGAGGAGACGTCTGGCGCTCCAGACCGGAGCACACCCTCGCGGGCGGACGAGCATTGCCGGACGGGAGCTCCTGGGACCGACGGAGCGACGAGAAGAAAGGTACCCTTCCCCCCCCAGCGTGCCCAGTGGGAACCGCGGCTGTCGGAGGCCGCGAGAATCCACAAAAGAAGAAGGCGGCGCCGCGCCGCGGAGCTCTGTGATCGGAGCGCCTGAGAACTGGCAGGAGTCTGAGGCTCGGAGGAACGAGCGACTAGGCCCCACTCTAGAGGCAACAGAGCGCCGCTGGAGGCGGTAGGAGAAGTTCCAGTGACCGGGAGGTAAGAGCGGAAGAGCCCCGGGGCCGGGACCCCTAAAGCTGTGGGGAGACCGGATGGAACAGAGTTGGAGACCCTGGCGGGTGCGGTCTGAGGAACGGAGTGCACACAGGTCCCGGGACGTTGACTGATCGAAGCCTGAGGGACTAATAGAGACAGATGATCATAAAGAGAACCTGCAGCAAGTGAAGGGGAGGAGAGGAAACATTTGAGACCCACCGCAAGGGACCACGCAAATGTAAAAGGTCCTGAAAACCAAGGGAGACTCGGGTGTGCGGACTGGTGAGCCCCAACCGGCATGGGCCCTCGGGGGAGAAACAGAAAGTCATGAGAGGTCCCGTACCCTCCTAAACGGGGACAGAGAGAAGGAGGCCGAGGCGCTGGGGGGGCACGCCTTGTGGCCTGCACCGAGTGAGACGCCGGGCGCCTGGGGCTGGCCGCGGGGCGCTGCCCTCTGGAGGCACAAAGATAATTAGAGGGCTGACCAAGGAGAGTCCGGGGTGCTCAAGAAGACCAAAAGAACGCCAAGACCCTTGACTTCCAATCGAGGAGGGAGGACCAGGCCCCCCCCCACTGCCCGGCCTGGTCTAGGGGCCGCCGGGCAGTAGTCCAGTCGACCCTCTCCCCCCCATGGACTAGCGTGAAACCCAATCTCCCTGGATGGAACCAACCGACTAACGAACCCCCTGCCGACCAAGCTCCCCCCCACAGGTGATCACATAGATCCGAAGCCGCCCCCGAAAGAAGAGGCGCGAAAACCCTCCAGACAACTGAACTTCACCCATATAAAGGCGTAACTGCACAGAATAGGCAACATGGGGAAAGACAGAGCCTCCAAGCAAACGCAAGCATCCCAACAGAAAATAGACCAATTTACCACGCCGGCGGCTCCCCGGACCGGAGGTGACATCGCGTCCTCTGACCAGACCGCAGAAGGGGTCAACACCATTCTACTTGCGATTCAAACCTCACAGCGGGCAGTGGAATCCAAAATTGGATAGGTGAGAGAAGAGATGGGCCTTGTGAGGCAAGACCTTAGAAATGCGGTGGGCCGCATCATAGAGGTGGAGGCCCGTGTCTCACGAACCGAAGACGACCTGGTGGACCTAAGAACCAAAGTGGCCCAGCTGCAGACGAGGACTGGAGAACTCCACCGCAGAGCCAAAGATGCCGAGAACCGCTCCAGACGCAACAACCTGCGCTTCGAAGGCGTACAAGAGGGAGCGGAGGATGGCAAGCGAGCACACAGGGTCTTGGCCCCGAGACCCCCACCGGGGGGCCCTCGAAGACCAATGATTGCACGCTTCTTCAACTTTAAAGATCGAGATGCAGTCCTCAGAGAAGCCAGACGCACCCCAAACCTCCTTTGGGAAAACCAGAGAATCTTGGTCTTCCCGGACTACACCCGTGAAGTCCAAACTAAACGCCGCTCATATGAACAAGTGAAACAGAAACTGAGAGCGATGCAGCTCACATACATGCCCCTCTTCCCGGCGCGCCTGAAGGTAATCCTAGCTGGCAAGGCGCACTTCTTCGAGTCACCCGAGCAGGCATGGGACTGGCTGACGGAGGAGGGTTTGGGAAACCGACGGGGCCCAACCGACCCGCCCAGGAGTTCGGGCGAGACACAACCGACTACCCGGATGAGCACAAGAAGGGGTCTGAAGCGAACCAGGTCCAGACGGGGTAGGCCTGGAAGCCCCAGCCACCGAGTAGAAGAAGAACCCCATCTTAACCGAAACCCCTCACCAGGGAGAGACCTGGCTGACCGCCCAAGAGACCGAGCTGGGGGAGAGGTCAGACTGGAGGATCGTTTGAGCCAATCCCCTGAACTTGGCTGATGGTGCCCCCGCGCGTACCGAGCTCCGGCTCGCTTGGACATACCGGTACCCTCGGATACCGCCCCACATTAATGAGACAAGGTGACACAAATTTTCCAAACTTGTTGTACACTCCAGACACTTTACCAAAGGTGGGGGTTTCGCACTAACTAATTGCAACTGATCCGACACACAGGAGGGGTCCACCACTCCACTCAATGGCAGTCTATACGACTGCATTTCCCCAGTTGGGCTCTAGGGCGACAGATGCTTCAAGGGTAGAAGTATGGGGTGGGGAGAGGTTGGGATGTTTAAAGCTCACGTTAGGGCTTAGCATAGTGGTTAAGATAAGTTACCGTAACAGCACCAACACCTACTGTATAAACCCTCCTCAGTCAGTATGCCCATCCCTGGGTCCCAGGTCAAGTCCTTTAATCCCCACCACGCAGATATGGCACAAACTGGTCCCCCACTGACACAGGTCCTGTCTTGGAATGTTAACGGCCTCCTAGATAGGATTAAAAGATCCGCAGTGTATAGTACGCTGCCCAAATACGCCCCTAAGGTGGTCCTCCTGCAGGAGACCCACCTACTTGGAACCAAGTGCCCCTTCCTAGCGCGAGGGGGTTTTGACAAGGTTTTCCATGCAGAATTCACTAGAGGTTCCAGGGGGGTGGCCATCCTACTTCATCGCTCACTTCCAATAGTAATCACCTCTACCACGTCAGACCCGCAGGGTAGATTCGTAACGGTGACTGGAACACTACACGGATCGACAATTAACTTCGTGTGTACATACGCCCCCCCAGTTGGTTTTGACAACTTCTTGTTAACACTACACCGGACGCTCACTGAGCTCCCACAGGGACTCACACTCATAGGGGGAGATTTTAACTCTGTCTTAGACCCCAATCTAGATGTTTCTGGTCCCATCTCCTCCGTCAGAACTGGGAGAGCATCCAGTTTAAACGGATGGGCTACTAAAATGGGACTCTGTGAGGTATGGAGGACATGGCACCCTAGGACAAGACAATACACCCACACCTCGGCGGCTCACCACTCACAGGCAAGAATTGACAGGGTGTTCATGCCCGCACTGGACATCTCTAGAGTCCCTGGCGCAGAGATATTGGCCCGAGGAGTCTCAGATCACTCCCCAATACGCATCCGATTGGGGAGCGCAACCTCCAATCAGCGCCCTACATGGCGCATGAACGCATGGTATTTGCAGGACGAGGATTACACCTCCGAAATAAGGGAGTACCTTACCCAATATTTTAATCACAATGTGGGCTCAGTTCAATCTCCGGGCACGATCTGGGCGGCATGTAAGAGGCTAAGCGAAGCATCGCGTTCGCGCCCGAGAGAGAGCCCGGGACCAGCGAGTGACAGCCCTCGAGATAAGGGCCCTCGCTCTGGAAAGATCTATGACCACTGTCACGTCGGCTTCAGTTCTGAGACGCCTAACGGCAACTAGGGAGGAAATAAAGCAGACGGTACTTGAAGCCGCGAAACACGCTTGGAGGGCATCGGCGGCCCGCGTCTATGGATGGGGTGATAAAAACTGCAAACTTCTTCATTGGCTGGCCTCGAGCCCCTTGGCCAACAGAGTTGTCCCCGAGGTAGTGGATGAGACAGGCTTGGTTGAGAGAACCCCTAGTGGAATCGCAAGGAGCTTTGCCTCCTATTACGCTAAGTTATATGCGGTGCGTCATCGTCCGCTAGCTGAAAGGGAGTCCCAGCTCTTGAACGACATTACTCTCCCCAGTATCTCGCATACGACCAGGATGAGCCTAGATGAAGCCATAAACCCTTCCGAAATTACAACGGCCATAGCTGCCCTGACATCGGGTAAAACACCCGGACCGGACGGCTTTCCGGCTGAACTATATAAAAGATGCGGGGATATCCTAGCCCCCCACCTACTTAACATGTTTGATGAAGCAGAGAAGACGGGCCGCTTCCCCACTGGGATAGACCAAGGCACTATAGTGGTGATCCCAAAGTCACAACCGCCATCACCCAATAGATCGGTCTACAGACCAATCTCCCTGCTAAATGCGGAGATCAGAGTGCTATCAACAATACTAGCCACAAGACTGAAGGCGGTGCTTCCCACACTGATACACCCAGATCAGTGCGGCTTCATGCCCTCCCGCAGCACGAGACACTGCATAAGGAGACTGCATGTCGCGCTGGCTCAACACGGCACCCTGACTGGATCCCCCCTTGCTCTCCTCCTGATAGACTTCGAAAAAGCCTTCGATACGGTGGACTGGTCGTATTTAGAGCAAGTCTTTATAAAAAACGGCTTTGGACCCAGGTTTCGCAGCCTTGTTAGACTACTTTACTCCAATCCAACCGCCCGTATCCAGATAAACGGTGTGACCTCCGATCCATTCCCCATCCGTTGCGGGACACAACAAGGATGCCCGCTGTCCCCGCTGCTCTTCGCTCTAGCAATCGAACCGTTGGCCACAATGGTGAGAGAGGACCCACTGGTGACGGGCTGGACATGGACAGAGAGCCCGGAAGACCGTGTAGCATTGTATGCTGACGACGTTCTCCTCTACCTCTCCAACCCAGCGAGGAGTGGCCCCGTGTCTTGCAACTTCTGGAACTCTTCTCACAAGCTTCGGGTCTAACCCAAATTCCTAGTAAATCCTTGCTGATCCCCCTACACCCCTCTAGAGAGTGCATAAACTGGCAGGAAAACATCCCAATCCATCGTAACAGTTTTAAATATCTAGGAGTCCATATAGCGCTGCTTCCCGAACTAACGTGGGAGCTTAATATCACACCACTTCTTCAAAAGACCAAAAAGGATCTTCAACGCTGGCGAGATTTACCACTCAACATACTGGGAAGAATCGCATTGTATAAGATGATGATACTCCCTAGTTTTTTATACCAACTACAGAACTTCCCACACCCAATCCCCCGGAAGTGGTTTAGCGAAGTCGAGTCGACTGCGCGTCAATACCTATGGTACGGCTCCCGAACCAAATTATCCCTTGCCACGTGTCAAAGGGACACATGTGAAGGGGGCCTAGGGATGTCCAACATTTATTTTTATTATCTAGCCATGCGCATGCAGGTGATCAATGACTGGTTATCGGGGGGCTGGACGGACCCCGCATATAGATTAGAGCTCCAAGCACTGGGCTACAATATGGTTTTTGACACGCTATATGGGGGAACGATACCACAAACTATCCCTGAAGTCACTGGGATGGTGTTGAGGGGGTGGCGAGCGGCTCAGAAGACCATGGGGTGGTGGCCCCGACTAACGCAACAAACACCTCTCTGGCAGGGGAGGTGGCTGAAAGAGGTTTCCACGCTGGCGGGATTCCGGAAGTGGGACAACATAGGGATATCCATGCTGGGGGATGTCTGGGGAGACTCACAAATCCGAACTTTTGAGGAACTTCAGAGGTCACATGATCTGAATAAAACCCAATTTCACAAGTACCTTCAACTAAGATACGCCCTATCAGTACACCTGCAACCGGGGGACAACATTCCAGAACACAGCCCTCTCGAAGCAAAGGTAATGATGGGACACATAAATAAAGGAGGGATCTCCCAGATATATCGAGTCATCCTAACAAACACCTCTCCCCCCCTTGAGAAGCTTCGCCGGAAATGGGAGGGTTGGGTGGATCCCTTGGAAGAACTAGACTGGAGAGACGCGCTGGCAGCACCCCGAACACTGGCCATATCTACACGATTTCAAGCGCTACAAACCCTCTACTTACACACAGCCTACCTTACCCCTAAAAGGCTCCATCAAGCTAACCTCTGCCCCACAGATGAGTGCCCCCGCTGCCTTCAGACAGGCGCTGACTTCTTCCATATGATCTAGGCCTGTCCAGTAATAGAGTCATATTGGGGGACAGTCCTGGGAGAGATCTCCGAAACCCTACAATCTAGGATAAAGGCATCCCCGATCCCGATTTTGTTGGGGGCCATGGACGGAATGGGACTGGGCAGAGCGAATCACACTTTCCTAGGGAGAGCCTGTTTGGTGGCGAAGAGGGACATCATGTCAGAATGGAAGGCAGCAAAAGCTCCGACCCTCGCCAAATGGAGACAAGGA
The DNA here is from genome assembly GCF_031143425.1 of Pleurodeles waltl. NCBI lineage: Eukaryota > Metazoa > Chordata > Amphibia > Caudata > Salamandridae > Pleurodeles > Pleurodeles waltl. The sequence goes on along the minus strand of NC_090436.1, from coordinate 693,310,230 downwards.
ATGGACTGGTGCGCAAGGTGTGAAAAGCTGGTATTCGAAGTGAGGGGATGCCCAGACAAATACAACAAAATATGGGGGAACTGGGACAGTCAACTAGACAGTTGAATAACTTATTAGAGCAGAACCCCCAGAGACTCCCTGGACAAACCGTTTAACCCTGGCTGCAAACCCCGATTAGTGATAAAAGAGGGACCAGACCCACAAAGGGGGGTGTGATGATGAAGTGGAACACTAACAAATAAGGTGGCAGCGAAGACTGCAACCCCCGCACTCGAGTGATGGGACCAAACACAGACTATAATCCACATCTGAGACCAAAAGGAACTGGAGAGGGCCATTAAGATTATTAAAGTCATTTAGACCACTAACAGGAACACTTAATATGCAGAAAATGGTATATCTTAAGGATTGTGTCGATTTATCGGTAACTGTTGATCTAATTTTTTTTTGTTTTTTTTTGTTTCCTTAGTCTTTTACTGTTGTAACGTGTTTACGCTGTTCCATTCAGACAAAATGAATAAAAATCTTTATAAAAAAAAAAAAAAGTCCAATTATTTTTAAACACAAAAACATGTCTACATTCACTGGTACCTACAAAATGTGTCACTATCACAAAATAAAATGATGGACGGAGTGTTTAAACTTTTCAAACACTCCCCCCAAATCACAGATCTGGGTTTAATCCACAGTTATTTTGCTTTCCACGTCACCCCAGTTTGAACCCAGCTACATGCAAATCAGTCTTGACCCAGCTGGCATTGGGAACAGTCCAGCCCGAACTGCCAAGCCAGGTCCTCCCTGGACAGGATTCAAGCATCATGGGACCGGTTTTATGATATCACTCTTCATCAGCCAGACTAGCTTGAATCCAATGGCGCAGCAAGCAAAGAATCCAAGTCTGGGGACACCCTAGCCACTTAGGGTGCACAAGGCAATATCACAAAATAAAATGATGGATGGAGTGTTGAAACTTTTCAAACACTCACCCTCAGTCACAGATTTGGATTTAATCCATTGTTATTTTACTTGCCACATCACCCCAGTTCGGACCCAGCTATATGCAAATCAATCTTGACACTGATCCCAATGGGAGCAGTCTAGCCTGAACTGCCAAGCCAGGTCCTCCCCCCGGACAAGATTCAAGCATCCTGGGACCGGTTTCAGGGAATCATCCTTTGTCAACCAGGCTAGCTTGAGTCCAGTGGCACAGCAAGCAAGGGACCCACATGCCTTTCACTGCCCATATTTCGGGCAGTGAAAAGTGAGCCAGGGCTGTCCATGGGGCCCCCTGAACTGCCCATGCCAAGTGCATGGGTAGTGCAAGGGCCCCCAGGGGGCCCTTGATGCCCCCTTTCTACCAGCCTTTGCATGGCGGCCCGACCGCCATGCAAAGGCTGGCAGAAAGGGGACTCTTAATCCGAAGGGCAGCCCTACTTGCAGCGCTGCCCTGGCGGATTTTGACTGCCAAGACCGCCAGGCTGTCGACTGGTGGCAACCTGCCGGTGCTGGCAGTTGGACCACAGCAATTCCACCACAGTCGTAATGTGGTGGTCGGACCACCACTATGGCGGTTGTCCGACTCACACCACGAGTGTGGCGGTCTTAAGACCGTCACACTTGTGAGGAGGGCCTGAATGTGTTGAATCATTTTCCCAATTTTTCAAACTACTCCCATTTCTATTTTGGCTTTCAGTGTCCTTCTTCACTCATCAACGTGTCCAATTAACTCCTTTTCTACTGAATTACAGGTCAAATTATACTTGTGTGCATATGTTGTTCCTAATGTCAGTGTAGGTTCAAAGAATCAGCCTACAATGTCAATGTTTTTAAATTTAGCAGTACTACTCAGATGCTTCATGATAGGCACAAGAGAAAACACTAGATCATATTGTGAATAGAAGTATTGATAATACTCCTGCTCATACAGCTGTGGTGGTAACATACTACAAGAAATTCCGTATGTTAGTGGCAAGCTGTGATAAGTGATTCCTTCCTGTACTGATGAAGGGATTTCATACAAAGATAGCAGTTCTTTACCTTCTTGTACTCATATAATAATTGGAAAAATACTTTTGATGTCAAATCTCCCATAGAAATGTCTGTGAGTAAATGTTTCTCATCCTCATATTGGGAACCTTGATTTGTGAGTGAACCATCTAAATTCGGGGCAATTGTGACTAAAGTTTTCTCACTCACATCATTTATGTGCAATCTCAAACCAATAATCATCAATATGATTAGAGTCACACACGCTACTGCTAAACCTACGCACACATACTTGCATTTACTCTTTTCAAAAAGCAAAAAATAAAAATTCAACAGTTCACCAAGAGTCTCTCTTAGTTACAAAATTTCCAACAAATACTTCAAATGTCTAATAATAAATGAACTGGTAATCACTGATTAGTACTTCCTGCAAATAATGTCTCTGTTCATCAAGCAGCAATGAGATTTCAAAGTTCAATTCCAAAGCAAACTCAAGTTTCAAAATGTTCAGCTGTGTTTGAATTGTTAACACAAAAGGCAACAAACTACTTCTCCCAATCATCAGTTGTGAAATAAATTAATTCTGGAGTAGAGTATCTGTGACATGGCACTCTTTTTCTCTTTGACCTCCTTGTCACACAATCTTCTGTTTCACTGTCACTTTGCTCTGATTCTTCAGTTCCTTCAGCAATAGTAGGAGGCACTTTTATCACAGACTCTGGACTTTTCTCGGGCCACTGATCTCCGGTAACAGCTCTTTTCTCTTGCACAACTGGGATTTCAATGTTATCTGAGCTGGCAGGAGTTGCCTAACTCTGTCTCAACCCTTCTGTACCTTCAACTGCTGTTGACACACTCAGACTTTTACCAGACCATGCGTGCCCTGCATGAGCCACTTGTCCAGTCCCTACAGCTTGGCTAACTAGGATCATTTCTCTCACGGTAACCGACCCTTCAGGAACAGGTGCTATTTCATCAAGAGGTCTTGGAATTTTGTGTGTGTGGCTCGCATGGATCCAGTTTGGAAGACCAGAATACTTCACAGCTGTTGTCGCAACCAGAACAATTTGGTATGGCCCTTTTCAACATGGCTCCATACACGTCTTTCTGACATGCTGCTTCAACAGCACTCAAGTGCCAGGAGTCACGTCATGACAAGTTTTTGTTGCAGATGCGCAGTGTCTTCTCCAATCTGGTGAGAGATGAATGAGCCACATCAGCTATTCCTTTGCAATAATCCAGAACCAAGTCATCATTAATGTTCACAAGAGCATTTGCAGGCACTGCTGGCAGTCTCTTAGCTCGTGAGGCTACAAGCCTATCTTTCTGTCAGGTGTCCTGCGCATACTCATCAGGACAAGAGGCAATGCATCTGGCCATTTCCGTGTTGTAGATATGCATACTTTCACCAACTGAGACCTAAATGTTCTATTTATCTGCTCTAACAGACCTGAGGCTTCTGGTCTGTAACTGCAATGCAATCTTTGCTCAACTTGTTATGATGCACACAATAATTTAAGGATCTCATTATTGAAATGAGTTCCTCGGTCTGATTCCAGAGAAGCCAGAAAACTGAATTGTGGTGTCAACCCCCTCAATAGCAGTTTTGCAACTATGAGGCTATCATTTTTTCTAGTTGGGTAAGCCTCGACCCAATTGGAGAAAACACACACCACCACCAACACATATCTCAGCCTATTGTACACTGGCAACTCAGTGAAGTCAACCTGGATTTGGTTGAACGCTATGTGACTCATTGCAACAACTATGCAATTTCCTACACTCATCTGTTGACACGTTAGATATATGTGACACATTGCTTCTGCAACTAATCTGAATGTAGGGTTGTGTCATGTTTGTCTGAATGTTCTATTCATTACGTCTCTACTAATGTGAGCCTGCCCATGGTAATACCTTCCTATTAGGTACAATAAGCCATTTGGCAATGCTGCTTTGCCCTCATTCAAAATCGAGACATCATCTTCATTCCTCTGGACACATCCTGCTATAGTCCAACCCTGGCTCTCTTCTTCTGTCACTTCATCCTGCAATCTTTTGACTTCTTCCCAACTATCACTAGCTGTCATAAAGAAATGTTGACTTGTCTCATTGTCACTCCCATAACTCAATTCTTCATTAAAGGCAGTGCAATGCAAGGAACAATACCTCACAACTTCATCAGCATAGATGTTTCCTAAGAAAATATAGGCCCTAATTATAACCCTGACGGTCCAAGACCGCCAGGGCTGTTTTGGCTGAAGAACCGTCAACAGGCTGGCGGTGCTTCAGAGGGGATTACGACCGCGGCAGTAGCGCCGCGGTCGCACCGCCGGGACTGGCGGTTTCACGCCATATTTGCCCCGGCTGTGATAATCCACCAGGGCAGCGCTGCCCAGGGGATTACGAGTCCCCCTACCGCCAGCCTTTTCCTGGCGGTTTGAACCGCCAGGAAAAGGCTGGCGGTACGGGGAGTCGCAGGGCCCATGGGAGCCCCTGCACGGCCCATGCCACTGGCAGGGGCCCCCTGACAGGGCCCGTGCAGCTTTTCACTGTCTGCATAGCAGATGGGTGCAACTGCAACCGTCGCACGGCCGCAACACCGCCGGCTCCATTTGGAGCCGGCTCCCATGTTGCGCCCCACAACCCCGCTGGGCCGGCGGGCGGCAACTCTGTTTCCGCCCGCCGGCCCAGCGGGGATGTCATAATGGGCACCGCGGGAGTGCGGCCGCATTGGTGGGCACACAGCGGTTACAACTTGGCGGGCGGCGGTTGCCGCCCATCAATGTTGTAATGACCCCCATAATGATTTGATTTCTGGTGAGCTGCACATTTTACAACTACAATTTTCACAGGTAACTGTAATACTTTCAGCAATTGATAAATGTTCTCACCGTTTCAGGAAGGTGGCAAAGCCTCTCTTGGACCACTACTGTCCAAAGTCATGAACAACACCAAACCCATATTGACTATCAGTGAATATAGTCACTTTGAGCTGTTCAGAAACAGCATGTTCTGGTAAGAACAATCATTTTGGCTACTTGGGCAGAAAAGACCCCTTGAAGCCAAGAGGCCTCTGTCACACCTGAGACTGTACAAACTGCATAACCAGCACTCACGGCACCTTGAGAATCTCTCAAACAGGAGTCATCAATGAAAAGTACAGAGTAATTCTCATCCAAGGAGGCTTCTTGAATATTGGGTCTTGGTTGGGTGCATAGTTCAGTCACATCAAGACAGTTATGCTCAACCTGGTCCTCACATTTTCAACAGGATCTGGCAAAAGAGTTGCAAAATTAAAAAATTACATCTCTTAAGGCTTACATTAGGAGAACCAAGGATCACTTGCTCGTAGTGGGACAGACAAGCACTTGTGAGATACTGTGCCATCCTACGGGTAAGCAAACTCTCCACTGAATGGGGAATAAAAACATTCAGAGGGTGGCCCATAACAATGCCTTCGCACTGCTCAATGCTGACACTCAGTGCTGCGATGGCTCTTAAACAGCTGGGCAACGCAGCAGCTACATGATCAATTGTGGCTGAAAAATATGCCACAGGCTTTTTGGCACTTCCCTGAAACTGTGTCAAGACAGAAAGACCACATTCATCTCTCTGATGGCAAAACAAGGAAAACCAGCTTCCTCTCAGGTCAGTGAAAGCTCTCATGTATTCATCATCAAATGGTATGGGGTAAGACACGTCCTTGTGTCAATCTCTGCAAGGGTTTGGACAACAGGGAAGAATTCGGAATCCATTGGCAGCAGTAGCCAACTATTCCCAGGAATATTCTGACTTTCCCCTGAGTAACTGGGGGATTCAACTACATGATTGCTGAAATTCTCCTTTGTACCTTTCTCAATGTGGTGACCTAAGTATCAGACTACCTTTTTTACAGTACTGTAACTTCACTGGGGAGACTTTATGTCCATTTTCTCCCAAATGATTCAAGAAAGCTATTGTATCTCTTCAGCATGCTTCTCAATCAATCAATCAATCAATCAGGGATTTGTAAAGCGCACTACTCACCCGGAAGGTCTCAAGGCGTGGGGGGAGCTACTGGTCAAACAGCCAGGTCTTAAGGTGTTTCCTGAAAGATAGGAGTTCATCGGTAAGGCGGAGGTGGAGTGGTAGGGAGTTCCAGGTCTTTGTGGCGAGGTAGGAGAATGATCTTCCTCCGGTGGTCATGCGGTGGATGCGAGGAACGTAGGCGAGGGTGTGGTTGGTTGAGCGAAGGTTGCGGGTCGGGGTGTGAAAGGTGAGTCTGTCGTTGAGGTATGTCGGGCCCGTGTTGTGGAGGGCCTTGTGTGCATGGATGAGGATCTTGAAAGTGATCCTCTTCTATACTGGTAGCAAATGTAGGTCTCTGAGATGGGGGAGATGTGGTTGCAGCGTGGAATGTCCAGAATGAGACATGCAGATGCGTTCTGGATTCTTTGCAGTTTTGTCTGGAGTTTGTTTTTGATTCCTGCATATGGGGGGTTTCCGTAATCCAGTCGACTACTGACCAAGGTGTGGGTGACGGTCTTCCTGGTTTTGATGGGAATCCACTTGAAGATTCTGCAGAGCAGGCGGAGGGTGTAGTAGCAGGAAGAGGAGATGGCATTGACCTGCTGAGTCATGCTGAGTGAGGAATCCAAGATGGCGCCCAGGTTGCGTGCGTGGGTGGTGGGTGAGGGTGTGATTCCTAGGGAGGTGGGCCAGCAGGAGTCGTTCCAGGCTGAATGGTTGGTGCCGAAGATGAGTCTTTCTGTTTTGTCTGTGTTTAGCCTTAGGTGGCTAGCTTCCATCCAGCTTGCTATGGTGTGGAGTCCGTTGTGGAGGTTGTCCTTTGCAGTGGTGGGATCATTCGTGAGGGAGATGATGAGCTGAGTGTCGTCGGCGTAGGAGACTATGTTGATGTGGTGTGTTTGTGCGATGTTGCCGAGGGGGGCCATGTATACATTGAAAAGTGTGGGGCTGAGTGAAGATCCTTGAGGGACGCCACAGGTGATATTGGAGGCTTCTGATAGGAACGGCGGGAGGTGAACTCTTTGGGTCCTGTCCTTAAAAAATGACGAGATCCAGCCCAGGGCTTTGTCGCGGAATCCAGCGTTGTGGAGGCATGTGCGGAGACTGTGATGGCATACTGTGTCAAAAGCTGCGGTGAGGTCAGGAGAATGAGTGCTGCTGTTTCTCCTTTGTCTAGCATGGGCCTGATGTCGTCTGTTGCAGCAATGAGTGCGGTCTCGGTGCTGTGGTTTTTTCGGAATCCGGATTGGGAGGTGTCAAGTGCCTTGTTGTCTTCCAGGAACGGGGATAGTTGATTATTCACTATTTTTTCGATGACCTTGGCTGGGCAGGGGAGGAGGGAGATCGGTCAGTAGTTCTTGGGGTCGTCAGGGTCTGCCTAAGGTTTCTTTAGCAGGGTGTTGATTTCTGTGTGCTTCCATCTCTCCTGGAAGGTGGCTGATTCAAAGGAGTTGTTGATGGTGTGGCAGAGATGGGGGGCGATGATGGTTTTGGCTTTGTTGAAGATGTGTTGTGGGTAGGTGTCCGATGGAGATCCAGAGTGGATGGTGGCCATGGTGTTCGCGGTGTCTTCTGTGTTGACCGGGGTCCAGGTGTGGAGGAGGTGGGTGTTTCTTGGAGCGTGGGGTTTGAGGGTGCTCGTAGTTAGATGGTAGGATTTGGAGTTGAAGATGTTGTGGATTTCTTCTATCTTTCGACAGAAGTGGGATGCGAGTGAGTTGCAGAGCTCCTGTGATGGCGGGGGTTCATTGGAGCATGCCTTCGGGGTGGTTAGATCTTGGATGATGCTGAAGAGTTCTTTGGTGTTGTGAGCGTTGGCGTCGATGTGGTTTTTGAAGTGGGTCCTTTTGGTGATGCGTATCAATTGGTGATGTCTGTGTAGGGCCTCCTTGAAGGTGCAGCGATTGGATGCGGTGGGGTCATGGCGCCAGTTTTTTTCCGTTCTGCAGCAGCGTCGTTTGGATTCCTGTAAATCTGCGGTGAACCAGCTGGCCTTGATTCTGTGCAGGGTGTTAGGGTGTTTTTTGAGCGGTGCGAGGGTGTTGGCGCAGTCTTCTAATCAGTGGTGCAGGTTGGTGGCGGCGGTGTTGGGGTCTGAGGTCCTGGGGGGGGTCTGGGCGAGGGTGGAGATCAGTTGGTCCGAGGATATTCTGCTCCAGTTGCGTTGGGGCAGCTGTGTGCGGTGGGGGTGAGTGACTGGTTTTTGGTAGGAAAAGTGGATGCATCGGTGGTCTGTCCAGTAGAGTTCTGTGGTGTGGCTGAAGGTCACGTGTTTGCTGGTTGTGAAGATAGGATTGAGAGTGTGGTCTGCGGAGTGGGTCGGTGAGGAGACAAGTTGCTTGAGGCTGAGTTTGGCGAGGTTGGCAATAAGGTTGGTGGTGTTAGTATCATTGTTATTTTCCAGGTGGAAGTTCAGGTCGCCTAGGAGGATGTAGTCTGTTGAGGCGAGGACTTGGGAGCTGATGGTGTCGGTGATATCGTCACAGAACTGTGGTCTCGGGCGTCCGTAGACCAGTGTTCCTCTAAGTGTGTTGTTGCCGTTTACGTAGATTGTGAAGTGGAGGTGCTCGGCGGATTTGATGATGTAGTTGGAGTTGGTGGAGATTCTTCTGGTGTTTTTATGGACTATGGCGATTCCTCCTCCTGGTTTCTTGTTGCGGTCTCTTCTGGTGATTTTGTAGTTATCTGGTATAGCTATTGCTATGTCTGGTTCCGAAGCAGGGTTCATCCATGTTTCGGTGAGGAATGCGATGTCTGGCGAGTGAGTGGTCAGTAGGTCCCATAGTTCAATTGCGTGTTCGTGGACGGAGCGGGTGTTCAGCAGGATCCAATTTAGGTGGCAGTCTGTTTTGGTGTGGTGTTCGGGGGTCGGCTTGCAGGTGAAGTTGCAGGCACTGCAAGAGAAAGGTCCTCTGGTGTGCGTTGGCGTGACTTGGCAGCAGGTGGAGGAACGACCTGGGTTTAGGGTGTGGAGTTCGGCAGCGGTGTACTGTTTAGAGGTAGTGCGGGGGCGTGTTGTCCAGGGGGACTGGTGCTGGGCGCGGACTTGGCGCAGATGGGCTTGCCTTTGGCGCGTCTGCTGCGCGCGTCCGCTGCGCGCGTCTGTACTGCGGCCGGCATAAGAGGGGAGGAGGGAGGGTGTGTCAGCTGGGAGGAGGGTGGCAGTGAACCAATGGTAGGGCGGGGGGTGGGCCACAAGAAGCAAGGGCGGGAAAGGTCAGAGTATGTGGAGGGAGGGGGGCGGGCCGCGAGGATGAAGTGGCAACGGAAAAAGCAAGGCTGAATGTACCGGTTTCAGAGAAAGCAAAAGAGTGAGAATATTACCAGGAAATGCAGGTGGCTGGCAGCAGCGCAGAGCAAAGAAAGCGACCTACCTGCTTAAAGCAGGGTCGAAGGTCGCTCGAGTATTTAATGCAATTAACAGGTCATCAATATACTGCACCAAGAATGAATGATAGGGCATATTAATGGACTCCAAGTTCTTTTTTAAAATCTGATTAAAAATTGATGGTGATTCCGTATACCCCCGAGAAATACAACACAATGCTAAAATACAATTGCCAAATTTGAATGCAAAAAGGACTGGCTGTCTTGATGGAGGGTAATGGAAAAGAAGGCCTGACACAAGTCAATGGCAGTAAACCACTCCATTTTACAAGAAATCTGAAATAAAATCACTGCTGGATTCGGTACCACAGGGCAACATGGAACAACAATTTTGCTCACTTTTCTCTAATCCTGAACTATGTGGTATTTTCCATTGGGCTTCCGTAATCCTAAAATAGGGGAATTACAAGAGCTTCCCAACATTTCATTCAGAACATCAGACTCTCAGTTATTCCTGCAACTGTCTAGGGTGTCATGTTTAATGATGGTATTCTCAAATACACTGATTTTGCTTCACTGCTATTTTGACTTGCTCAGCTCCTTTATGAGACCAATATCCTTCCCTGAAAAATCACAAACATCAGGAATTACTGTTTCTCACAATCTTTCAGGCAAATCATTACACATCATTACTGGATAAAGTATGACAAGTGGATAGAGTTCTATAGTTCTACAAGATACATCTTCTTCCTTATTTGTCTGTATTTCTATTCCTTTGGGTGCACAGCTAATGGAACAATTTAACTTGCACAACACGTCACGTCCTAACAGAATTACTGGACTTGAATCATAAACTACAAATTGGTGCTTGTCTTCAAAGGAACCCATTTTCACTGGGATATGTTCTATCACAGGATTTGCTAACTGCTTATTTGCTACTCCTATAACCTGAATTCTTCTTCTTGGTTGGGGGCAACTCTGGAACTTCTGCTGTTCTGCCAGTGGAACGTGAAGCTCCAGTGTTTTCCAAGAATGACACACCATGTCCCTTAATGCTTGCATTTATATAGGGACCACGTTGATCTACCACTAAGGATGTGGCTAACATGCACTCCTCATCAGAAGTATCGCTGTGGAGTGTTTCTAAGAATTCCTCATCACTTAAGTAAATTAAGGGAAATTTTGAAGCTATCTGATTCAGGTTGGCATTTGCAAATTGAGTTCTGTTTACTTTTGCCATCTGATTCATGTTTTGCTGAGGAACTATCACCTGCTGCTGTGTCACCGGGGCTTGTGAACCCTGCATTAGTTGTACTGAGAACATGTGTACATTCGAAATTCAGGGTCTTTGGATTCTCTGCATTTCAACCTGATTGTTACCTTGAGTCTGAGCAACTCCAGCATTCTGTACCAAATTAGTCACATTATTAAAGGGACTTTGCCTCTGCAAATGACCATAATTTCCACAAGCATAACATGGACTTGTTTTCTGCAATGACTGAACATCGACCACATTTCCATTGTGGTCTTCATGAACACCATATCCTCTACATCAAGATTGAACCACATTGTTAACTTTCTGTTGCACACCCTGAATTCCATTTGTATTCACCATCATAGATGGATTCTGACTTCCTTTACTTGCAGCTTTCAATTTAATCACCTTCAACTTATCTCTTAACTTTTTCTGTTTCAATTCAATTTCATCACTACAGTATCTTGCATAATGCAGAATCTTATCACTCGGCTTATTTTGCCAATAATGCAGTGCTGCTGAACCATTGCACTAATGTCTGGCTTCAATTCTTGCACAAATCTAAATACAAAATAACAAATATCTTTTGGCTCAATGTTTTCAGTACCACTGTGCTGTTTGAAAACGTGTAGCAATCTGTCATAATATGCATGAATAGACTCCTTTGTTTCCTGTGCTGTCCTGTCAATTTTCTACCAATCAATGTCTTTCAGGGATACTTTGTTCTTCAAGAATTCAATCAACTTATAATACTTCTTCATCACCTCTTCATCTGTTACTGGATCTCTCTGAGGTTAACGATCTGGCCAATCAATGCATCTTTTGCACTCGGTCCACAAATGAGCTGGAACCATAGTGTCAAACAGCATATTCAAATCTTCCCACAGGCATATTGAAAGTTTCACAAATCTCGCTTTCTGCTTGTACCATTCCACTGCCTGCCCTCTCAATCGTGAGTATTAATTTGTGAATGACAGTATAACACTCCTATTCCAAGGTACATGTACATAACCTCCATCTGGTGTTTCTCTCATAGGGATCATTTTCACATTGTCTTCAACTTGATTTGCTGCTGGCGTAGAAAAATTCTGCTTTGCTTTCTTTTGATCTCTTTTTCTTGCTCATCCACCTTCACATTTATATAATGCTCCCCATGTATGAATGTATGTAATTAATTTTTTAATGTGCATTTTCATTCCGCACAATCTCATGTTATGAATACCTTTGTTACTGAACTTTAATCTGTAACTTCTATTTAAAGATGTAGATTTCCTAAATTCACTTCATGTTTCTCAGCCAATTCTGCTTACTCATCATAAGTCATTTTGAATGTTGGGTAACATCTTTACACATGAATTGCAATTAATCTTCTATGTGTTTTTCCAATTGCTCAATCTCAAGAGTTCACATAATTAATTTATTTAATTCTAATTTCAATCTGGACACATTCACTGTCCTATCTCTCTTTGGTGTCTCTTTTGATCTAACATTACCAGTTGTTGCACCTGTTACTTCTTGTGGGCTCAGGTTGTTTAACAAATCATTTAACTGCTGTGCTGAAAGGCCTTGCAAACTAATATTATTTCTCTGGGGCACATGTTATGGGGCACTACAATGTACACTCATAATCTGATCTGGTGTAGGCAGGTGAAGAAGTGGGGTTCCCCGAGGAAACCTTGCATCAAGAACTTGTCCTACTAAAGTTAACATCTGGTTAGGTGCTGCAGTTCGGGTAGGGATCAAAGTTAGGACAAAAAAAGCTATTCTCTCCATCTCTGAATTGTTTGAATATACTGATCTCTGAATACCAATTAGTGATATCCCTGCAGATGCTGCTATTTCAGGGATAGCTGAAACATTCATTGACTGGGCATTACTTCCAGGGTTAACTGGCGCATACAATGGAACAACTGTACCTATAGTCACAGGAACTGTTAGTGCATCAGGAACCATCAAATTGTCTGACTCTGTGGAATTTGCGTTCCAGTACTTTGACCTGTTAAAACAGTACTGAAAGACTGTCCTGTTTGATTCGGGGTAACATTTGACATTGTCTGCACTGGTGTATACATAGGGATAGTCTGATTCTAATTACAGTTCTACATAGGTGTAGTGACAGTAGGTGTGGCATTACTTGGTTCACAACGGGGCCTGTATGGACTGTGCTGTATTAACAGTCAGAACTGGTGGATAAGCAATGGGCACTTAAGTTACTGGATTTGCATGTGTACTTGGTACTGTCTGAATTGGGGTCTGTGTAACTGGAGCAATTGACACATTCAGGACTAAGGGCCAGGTGTAGCAACGTATTTGCGACTCGCAAACGGCGAAAATCGCCGTTTGCGAGTCGCAAATGCGTCTATGGTATGTAGAAATGCATTTTGCGAGTCGGAACTGACTCGCAAAATGCATTTCCGAGTCGCAAATAGGAAGGGGTGTTCCCTTCCTATTTGCGAGTCACAGTGGTATGCAATTCCATTTGCGACTGCGTAAGCGGTCACAAATGGACTCGCAGTTACCATCCACTTGAAGTGGATGGTAACCCACTTGCAAACGGGAAGGGGTCCCAATGGGACCCCTTCCCCTTTGTGACTGGACCCAAAAATATTTTTTCAGTGCAGGCAGTGGTCCAAGGGACCACTACCTGCCCTGAAAAAATCCGAAACAAAAGGTTTCGGGTTTTTTTTCTAAGTGCAGCTCGTTTTCCTTTAAGGAAAACGGGCTACACTTTGAAAAAAAAAAACTGCTTTATTTAAAAGCAGTCACGGACTTGGAGGTCCGCTGTTCCCAGCAGGCCTCCATCCCCGTGAGTGCCCTGGGTCGCTATGGGGTCGCAAATTGCGACCCACCTCATTAATATTAATGAGGTGGGTCTTTGCGACCCCATAGCGACTCGTAGAAGGTGTCTGAGACACCTTTCTGCATCCCAAATTGCGACTTGCAATTTGCGAGTCGCAGGGACTCGCAAATTGCAAGTCGCAATTTGGGAGTTTCCCACATCTGGCCCTATATTCTGTAGTGCTTTCTCAACTGAATGATATCTGTGGGGGCCGATTCCTCAGAAACTAATTTATGAGCTCATTTTCTAAATCACTCTTGTATGTAACTGTCTTTTTACCCTCATCTTCTGACTTCTACATTTGCTGTCTGTTTCTTTATTGTCTTAGGTTTTGTACTCCCCTCACCATCTTCAGTAAAAGCTGGAAACATTCTCACTCCATCTAGTATGGCTGCTCTTCACAGATTTTGTTTGCCATCCCATCTAGATTCCGCCAATGTTTTAATTGTTTTCACATTTTTTCATTTCCTTCTGTCTTGCAACAAGTTCCCAAATAGCAAGGACTTCAAATTGTGCGGGTCTTGGAGAACGTTTTAATTCTCACATTATTTTCCTCAATTTTTCTAAAATTCTCAGAATAAATGATCCATGACAAGGAAAAGCTAAAGAACCCTTCTTCTCAGTTATTTTACACCAGTTATTAACCCATACACATGCTTAAACTCCTCTCATTTCTGACACTTCATAAACTGATGTACCTTGGGGTGCAACCTTTTCACTCTCTCTAACTGGAATAAACACACCTCCTCTTAGTACACTTCTTAAAGCTTTGAAAATGTTAACTTTTCCTGTGATTCAATAAACCACAATGTTTTTGATCGAATCAGGAGGTAAATTCAATTCCACAATCCTTTTTGTAAGCTGTTCTGAATCAATAGAAAAATGGTACTGGCCACCAATAATAGTGCGGCTTCACACTAACCATCCTATGCACAAAATGATGTCAAACACACTTCTCTATCTAGTTGGCTGCAATTGCTTCGCAATTATCTTTCACACAATTTCTCACTTAAACCTAATGCAAACATTTTTGAGCAAAAACAAACAAGCTGTCTGCACACTAAGGTAGGAACTTGCACACTTCCATGCTGTACAGGGTGCACTTCTGACTGTGGCTTTCACAATACTCCTGGTTGATATAGGAACTCTATAGGCTTCTGAATTCACTAAATATCAACCCATAACTCACACTTACGAAAAACTACTGGCACTTTCAACGATGTCTCATGACAAGTACCTCAATGCAAGCAATAAATTATCCAAGTGTCTTTTATACTTGTGCGTTATCCCGGGATCTTAGGCCTTGACTGACCCATCAACAATAACAACAACTTCAGAATTTTTTTAGCACGAAGCGCCAACATCACTTTGATTATGACGACTCCACAAAACACTTTACCTCAATCTTCAAGCCAAAGGCATCACAAGCGCAAATCCCTATTTATACTCACGCAACACATCACTTGTAATCACAATGCTGGAACTTCATCTATCACTGGAGCGGGTCGTGGGACAAATTATGAAGTGGTCAAATTTTGGGCGGGACAGTGCCATGAGGTCAATCCTATTTCCTTAACCCTCTTATGGGGTAAAACCATAAATCTGCTACCAAAACTCCAAAACTGTGGATGCATTTTTCATCCTTTGCAGGAATTAAATGCACAACGAGGTCAAGGAACCTTCTGACCCAGTAAGATGTGTGGTGAACCATAAACAATTACTTCAACACCACACCAGTAATTTTGACACCCTGATCAATGTGTCCACACAAGGAAAACTCCAATCAGGAATATAGTTTACAGTTTTTTTTACAAACACAAGCTCAAAATTATGTAGACTATGTGCAAAACCAGGTTATAGGGATACATAATCACCAGGGGTTGCTCAAGGTGACAAAAGATGTTCAGGCGTACTAACATTAACAAAACTAAGCATTCAAGAAGAATGATGCAGAAAGTTAATAGAAATATCTGAGACACAGAAATCACATTTTGCTCGGATTTCACAATCATTTAGTCACCTCAAATTCAATCAAGTCAATAATCATTGGCTGGGCACTGGTCAACCCTACAGCAAACCAAATTAGGGACATACATGATGGTGAGTAACACATTCAGGCAAATTACAAAAATGCAAAAAGGACAACAATAATGTGGAAAAAAGAATAACTCAAACTACAGGACACTAACTGAAAAATAAAAGTGTCAGCATAGTGCAGTTTTTGACCTAAAAAGGGCATTTCCAAGGACATGGCAATTGACAGAGAGGACGGTACCTCTCCAGGGGATGCAGCATTCAGGTAACCTTCATCAGCAAAGCATCTGGTCAGCAAAGCAACTGCAAGCATCAGGAAAGGTTCTGTCTCTGACCAAAACAGAACTGCTCTGCTTCTGCTCTGAACCTGAGTAAAGTTTTATTAGGTAACAATATATTAATCCACATGAAATGTTCCAATTGGTCACAATGGTCAGTTCATATTACGCTAAAGTGGCCTCATCCAATTAGAATTAATCATCTGACTTTAGGTTGCAACAGTCCAACATTTTCGCAGGTCTGTCATGAGAACATCTCCTTTCCATGTGCCTCAAATGGGTTGTAGCAATTACTATGTCATTTTGGTCCATGTTCCTGCGTTACGGAATTCTCAAGGTCAAATGAATGCAGTTTGTCTACAGTTAAACAATTCACTTTTTTCCAATGGGTCTTTGGTTCTCATGGGAACAAGATCTGAAGGAAGGCTTCACAATGGTAAAAAAACAGTTCAATACGTTTACACAACTGCGAAATCCAAGCTCTGTAGGCCTCGGTTATGCTAACACAAGGAAATTTAAAATGCAATTGAATTATACTTGTTAATAAAATACACATAACATGTAAACTTATAAATTCATCACTATTAATATTTCTGCAGTGCAAGTAAAACATTTAATTTAATTTGTAAAAGCTGTGTTATTGTATTACATTAAGTATATCAGAGAAGTGCATTTTTCTCATTTGCACATGATTTTAAAGTCATTATTCTTTCATTAAATACAAGGAATTAACTTTTGTTTCGACATTGGCTATTAGCTTAGTATATGAATTACATTTTAACATCAACTTTAACCTTGTACCAAGTGATTTAATTAGAAAGGCACCTATGTCAAACTGTGAAATTCAAGCAAATTGCACATTTAAAATGTGTGTCAGTGCAGCTTGCTATGTTAGTTTTTCACTCATTTACATTTATGAGCTTAAACTTGTCACAATCTGCTGACTTTTGTGACATGAGGGACAGAGCTAAAAAAGTATGCTCTATCACCTGCAAAGGGCCCTTCAATAAAAATAACTTCCAAGTTGATCCATGTCACTTGGGAAAACTTCCACGAGTCCGGGCTTTTTTACCAACAGTACTTTACATGTTGGAATTTTTTAACTCCTAGCTAAATCAATGTTATAAGTGAAACTACAAGAGCCAGAATGCAATGTGTTCTTTGCTGGGAAACCAGGACGGTGTTGCACATGGTAGGTGGCACTTCCCAGCTATAAACACAATGTACACAAGCACAGGTAATGGTTATATTTCTGTTTGTTTATTATGGAAAGTACCCTCAAGCAAAATTTCTGCATATTCACCTGTGATTTGCATTTCTCTTATTTACAGCCAGTTCCTGCCATAAATTCATCTCTGTTATAGTTTTAGACTGTTTTATCTTTATACAGATACTTGATTCTGTAAGAGATGGGAAAGTGGAAGCATTTGTGGCTTGTATTATATGACATAAAATCACATGTAAAGCAAAAAGACATTACATGTTTTTTAAGAGGCTCCTAAATTGTAAAAGTCAATTGTGCAAAACGCAGCGCGTCTAGGAAATAACTTAGTGGGAACCTAGGGCACTGTTAATTGAATCATGAAATTCAAACAGGCAGAGCAGCATTCACAGAATAAATGTCAGCGTGTGAACCTCAAAGTGAAACAATAAATACATCTTAACATTTCAGGCCCATGGGCTGTGTTAACCATTCTATGAACACAAGGAAAGTCTGAAACGCTGACTCAATTACATTCTGTAAAAGCAAATGCGATTTCCTTGCCTTATCTGACAATCATGTTCGCGTGCAGCTGGGATATCACTGTTTCTGATACCCCAGCGTTTTGAAAAATATTGTTTCTAACAATATGTGCTGCCCTTTCAGCTCTCCTCATGCCCTGCTTTATTGCTGGGAAATCTGAAGTTCACACACCCCAGTTCTACTGACCAAGCTACGCCCTTTGCGCCAAGACTTATAGGACAGTTGAGGTTTTGAATTGTATGCGGGTGAATTTTCTTCAAAATGGGCACGTAGTGAGGAGGCTAGGAGCTACATCTCTGAATTTGAAACTCTGGCGTTTAAAATATGAATTATCATTTGAGATAATATTGTGTGATCATGGAAAAACCACAACAGTTCATTATGCTTGAAAATTGAAATAAGTGGATCAAGCCATAAAATAGGTAATATACTGTAATTGTATATTATATATCCATTCCTTACAATGTGCCCTATTTAGTTCACAAATAAGTGCATTTTAAAATGCAATCTGATTTCTGCAGTTCTCAAAACTTCGGAATCAGAAGTAAGTGCTGACTCTGCTATTGTTTTAATCGAGGTATAGAGCTCTCTTTTGTTTGAATTAGCACTTACTCGTTGAAGTGGATGCTTTACTGGAAAAGTAATTCTAATCCCCAGTAACTTAAATCCGAAACATGTGCGAC
This sequence comes from Pleurodeles waltl, assembly GCF_031143425.1. NCBI lineage: Eukaryota > Metazoa > Chordata > Amphibia > Caudata > Salamandridae > Pleurodeles > Pleurodeles waltl. The sequence goes on along the minus strand of NC_090436.1, from coordinate 693,292,076 downwards.
TTTTGCATAAATAGCAAATAAGAGTAACATCACTACCAAATATTTTGAACATAGTTGTGTTATTATGCAGTTTTTATAACGTATTTGTTTTACCACTTGGGCCCTCTTGACACTGAAAGTCATTTGGGATTTGAAAGAGCCTACAAAAATGAACTTTGACTGAGCAGATAGATGGGAGATACTTGCAAACATCTAATAGTCCGGACTTACAGCAAAGAGAAAGGATTTAAAACTCTTTCTAAATATCAAAAGGTCTCTCGTTGTTTTTAGATCACAAAGGATAGAGTTCCAAGGGATGACGGGAAGATTATTGAAATTATTGTCATGGATACATCACAAGAAAAATGGTGAGTTACTGTTAGGCCTGCAAGCCTTAGGGTGGTCATCTCCCAAACTTTTTGCCTTACTATTCCATCTGTGCTGATCTCATTTGTGTCCGCCTTAGGACTCTGTGCCCTTTACCACTGCTAATGTGCATGTTCTTACTTCATAAAACATGGCAACATTGGTTTACACCAAATTGGCACACTTAATTAGTTTGGAAGTCCACATTACAGTGGTACTACATGTACCCAGGGCCTGTTATTTCGACCTGACAAAATAAGCCTTTTGCCAGGACTAAACCTTCATGTTTAATACATATTAATGCATACACCCCTAGGGTATGCCCTAAATAACCCCTGGGACAGAGTGCAGTGTATTTAAAAAGTTGGACTCATCTTTAAGATTTACACGTTCTGGAAGTGAAAAACGTTTAAATTAATTTTTCACTATTGCAGGACCTCACTCTCCCATAGGATAACATCAGGTTACATTATTACATTTTAATTGGGTGGAAGTGGGATTGTTGAGTTTGGTGTCTAAAGAATTGTAGTTTAAAACCCTCTTTAATGATAAAGTCTAATTTTATGTCAGAATTGTGAAAATGCCACTATTAGAAGATTGGCATTTTCTTGTCCTAACCATTTGGTGTCTGCAGCCTGTAACTTGGGACACACAACAAGATGCAACTGGCAGTTGGCCTTTGTGTATTGCTCTCTGACAGTAAGGCAAAGCAGGAATAGGTGTTGGCAGGATGGGCCATCTCTGACTTGATAGAGGGGAGGAACTGTCACCTACCATACTTGCACATCACAATACCTCTGCCTGAGGACACTCAAAAAGGATTTGACACTAGTAATTTGTACCCCCAGACAAGCTGAAAATTCCAAACACCTTTGGGGGTGGAAACCAACTGAACCTTCTCCTTTTTCAAAGCTGGCACCAAGTATAACTATTGGGCACTCTTCAGTGCACCTCTGACCCTGTGAAAGACTCAAAGGGACTGTTGTGCTGCTCTGCAAGAAGGGCTGCCACTCTGCTGCCCTGCTGCCCTGCTGCCTGAGTGAAAAGGAGTGGACCTGTATCTTGAAGCCAGAACCACCAGAGTGATTCCAAGGGCTAGTTGCCTGGCCTTCTGATCAGAGCTTCTGGGACAGAAAAGGCTCCAACCACCTTGAACCCAGCACCTGGATTCTGACTGCTGTAAATCCCCACTTAGTGCCACTCTAGTCTTGGGACCTTGGAAATGGGCTTGAATGTGCTTTGCCAGCCCAGCAATGATCCTGTGGGCAGAACTGATGCAGTGTGATGCATCTCCTCGCAGCTCCTCATCGAAAGCACTGCTGCGTGATACATCCCCAATGCAGGACATCACATCAGCCCAGAGCTCCTCAGAACCGCAACTGCGTGGCGCATCCTTCATGCCAGACTTTGCATCGTAAAGCCTCATAAGCCTCATCAGCAGCATCCTCAATGACGACTCAGGACATTGCAGCCTGCAGTTCCTCAGAACTGCAGCTGCACAACACATCCTCAATGCAGGACCTTGCATCACAGCCCTGCAGCTTCTACAGAACTGCTGCTTTGTGCTGAAACCTTGACACAGGATCTCAAATCGCTGAGCAACTACTTTGCTCAGTGAGCCTTACTTGATCTCTGTGCCTATCAAATGCACCATAGTGGACAGCTTGAACTTGTGACTTTGTCCTGGTCTGGTGTGACCAATAACCACAGTTAGCAATTTATGCTTTTTGGCACTTTTCATAGCTAAACTATTACAATTTAAAATCTCCAGTTCTTCTAACTGGATTTTTTGTTTCCATTTTGTTCTCAAATAATTAACTACATTTGATTGTATTTTTTTTAATTTGTGTGGGTTTTTTCTTGTGTTGTGGTTTCACTTTATTACTGTTTAAAGTGCTGCATAAATACTTTTCACATTGCCTCTAAGTTAAACCTGACTGCTTTGTGCCAAGCTACCGGATGATTAATTTAAAGTTTGCTTGTGACTTCACCCTGACAGGAGCTGTGGTTTCTGCTTGAGTATGGTTTCACTTTCCTCAACCTGTAGCACAATTTCCTACAGTTGCCATCTAACTCTAAACAGGAAGGGGGTTCTAGACATTTTAGTTAACTGTTTTAATATGTAAAGAAAGAAGATTGCTATTAAAGAAACTTAATCCCTCTGTCCCTCTCCTAACACATTTAATCCAATCCACTGATTGTCTCTTATGCTTGTCTTATCACAAAGGTGTCACTAAGGTAGAATGGACAGTGGATGCATTTTACTCAGTGAATGATCAAAGGCTGGGCACAGAAGCCTTTTTCTTAAACACTGTAACTTAATTCTAAATTCTGCCATGAGCTAGAGCAGTGCTTTTGAAGTAGGAATGAAGTGAATTTGTTTTCCTCAAGCTCAAAATGGCAATAAGACTGCCATGATCTACACTGATTCCAGTCTGTCTTCCATGATGCGAGGTGAATGTCCAGTCATGGACATGGCTTCACCAAGCACAACTACTTTGAATATATATTGAGAAAACAAGACTAAATGCAGTGGATACCTGGATGACAATTTTCACCTTTATCTGGATGTTAATTATTAATTCATTATATAATAGAGAAACTGGACACCATGAATGAGAAAATAATTAGCCCAAGATCTGTCATTCAACGTGAATCCTCCAAGAAAACCATGGCGGTAGGGCTACCTGTGGCAGGAAATTCCTTCCCTGTCACCAGTAGATGGCTCTCCCCCCAGCAAGCACCTGACCCCCCCTACAGTCACAGTGCTCCCCCACCCCCTCTACAGTCACAGCACCCCGCTAGAGTCACAGTGCCCCCCATACTCCCTCCCCACATACATGCACACAGACATCCACACGCACCACGCATGCACCCACTCACCTACACTTCTAGACACGCATCCACTCATACTCATCCATTCACGCATTCACTCAGACGCATCCATCCACCCATTCACCTACACATACTCATACGCATTCAGGCACGCATACTCACATATATCCAAACATGCATATGCATACACACTGATATGCAGACACACACTCACTTCAACATTCATACATGCATTCACTCACACATATACAACCACGCATACACCACACCAAACACGGTTGCATTCACACACACACACATGCATACACACATGCAGACAACACACACTCAGACATGCACACACAACCCACCCTCCCACCCCCTGCCCTTGTAGGACACCCGACTTACCTTGTCCGGCGAGGAGGTCATCCAGCAGGGAAGGGGCACTGCTACCACCGACAGCTCCCCGCCATCAGGACACTGCCAGGCCATATTAATGATCTTAATACGGCTGGCAGTGTCCTTCTGGTGGGGCGGTCGGTGCAGGTGGTAGCAATGCCAGTGCGCCCCCACCCGCCAGCATGGCTACTGCTGGATATCTGCCCAAAGTGTGGCAGAAATGTGTCAGTACCCATTATATGGCGGGTGGAAGACCATCAGCACTAGCAGTTTTCTGGCGCCCATGACTTTGGCGGTCTCGCTCAGATACTACCAAAGTCATAATGAGGGCCTATGTCCCTCAACAAGAGATTTGAATACAGTTAAACACAGTTAAGAAAGGGCCTCCGTGAAGTAAGAGCGAAAGGTATTTCAGTAGGTATAGGGTTGTTTACATGAAACTGGCATCATAAGGAAGCAAACAGTATGGTACTCTCATTGCAAGTGATATGTGTTTCTTGTTTTGGCTGTAAATGCTGGTCTGCTCAGTCAAGGATTCCAAGGAATACAATACCAATTGTTTTCTTACAGGTATATGTAGTACGGGTGGTCACATACATACGATCCCCAGATGAGGTGACGCAGTGAACAGGTTGGGGGGGTGGAGGGGTTATAGCTTAATGTTTATTCGGTTCCCTGTATAATACTACGCCTTGAAACATGTACAGCTTGGATGATGCTCTCTGTAACACCTTTCGTATGATGTGTCATTCTCCTGTCCATTATCAATGTAACAACTGTCATATCTTAGGAAAAATGCAATAACATTTGTAGTAAACAAAAATGTAGTACATGTGGTACAAATGGATTGTACGGCTACAAAACGACTTCAAAAACAACTACTGCCTTAACAACGAGGTCGGAACACCGACCTCGTTGCTACTACTAATCATTTTACCACGAATGCCTTAACAACGATATTTCATTGTAAAGGCATTCCTGATAAAAGCATTAGTAATAGGCACCATTCACCCTACATCCCTCACCCCACCCCCCCAACCCCACCCCAAAACCTAAAACCCCCTGGCCCCCCACCCCCTCCCCAAAACCAAAAATGCCCCACCCCCCCAACCCCACCCCAAAACCTAAAACCCCCTAAACCCCCACCCACTCCCCAAAACCAAAAACGCCCCACCCCCCGAACCCCACCCCAAAACCAAAAACCCCCTGACCCCCCACCCCTTCCCCAAAACCAAAAACGCCCCACCCCCCCAACCCCACCCCAAAACCTAAAACCCCCCGACCCCCCACCCACTCCCCAAAACCAAAAACGCCCCACCCCCCCAACCCCACCCCAAAACCTAAAACCCCCTGACCCCCACCCCCTCCACAAAAACAAAAACGCCCCACCCCAAAACCTAAAACCCCCTAACCCCCACCCCCTCCATAAAACCAAAAACGCCCCAACCCCCAACCCCACCCCAAAACCTAAAACCCCCTAACCCCCACCCCCTCCCCAAAACCAAAAACGCCCCACCCCCCCCAACCCCACCCCAAAACCTAAAACCCCCTGACACCCCACCCCCTCCCCAAAACCAAAAACGCCCCACCCCCCAACCCCACCCCAAAACCTAAAACCCCCTAACCCCCCACCCCCTCCCCAAAACCAAAAACGCCCCACCCCCCCAACCCCACCCCAAAACCTAAAACCCCCTGACCCCCCACCCCCTCCCCAAAACCAAAAACGCCCCACCCCCCAACCCCACCCCAAAACCTAAAACCCCCTGACCCCCCACCCCCTCCCCAAAACCAAAAACGCCCCACCCCCCAACCCCACCCCAAAACCTAAAACCCTGTAACCCCCCACCCCCTCCCCAAAACCAAAAACGCCCCACCCCCCAACCCCACCCCAAAACCTAAAACCCCCTGACCCCCCACCCCCTCCCCAGAACCAAAAATGCACCACCCCCCCAACCCCACCCCAAAACCTAAAACCCCCGACCCCCCACCCCCTCCCCAAAACCAAAAACGCCCCACCCCCCCAACCCCACCCCAAAACCTGAAATCCCCTGACCCCCCACCCCCTCCCCAAAACCAAAAATGCACCACCCCCCCAACCCCACCCCAAAACCTAAAACCCCCTAACCCCCACCCCCTCCCCAAAACCAAAAACGACCCACCCCCCAACCCCACCCCAAAACCTAAAACCCCCTGACTCCCCACCCCCTCCCCAAAACCTAAACCCACCACTTACCTTCGCCAACTCCCTTCTTTGTACCTTAACCACGCATGTTCGTTGTTCAGAACATATGTAGTTAAGGCACAAAAAAACGGAGTCGTGGTTAAAAAAAGCATTGTTGCGCTTTCGTTAACCACGACTTTCGGAAGGAAAAAGTCGTAAAAAAGGATGTTTCCCGTACAAATGAGCTTGGGTTAAGATTGTATTCTGGAAAGATTGAAGATCTTATGCTGTTTGTCTTTCTTTCAGGTCTCCCTGCCTGCTGTTCCCTTCCAGATCTCCCCTTCACTTATTTGATCACCTCCATTATCTGTGCTGTTATAGCATTCTGCGATTGGAGATATCAAGAGGTGGACTTCTTGAGCATCACATTGATTCTGAAGAGTTCGTCTGGCTGACATTTTGTTTCAAACTGCAGATAGAGAGCATTTGCAATTTAAAAAATATTCTGAGAATCAGGGGGAGAACTTTAAACCCAGAAAGTCATAAAACAGAATTTCTCTGTTAAATAATAAACCTGACTACATATTTTTAGCAGTGATTTGATAGTCATCTTCTGCAATATGTGGTTTACTGAGTCATTAGAATTAGCACATACTTGGCAAGTGCTGCAATAGTGATTCATCTCAATATGAACATGCAGAAAACACCTGCTCTGCTTTCTTCGTGCTCATGTTAGCATTAAGGGTGTGAGCTTGCGGTAAAGCAGGTCTGAACATGAGATCATCTGAGTTGAAACGTTTCTGGTTGTTTCTTAAATCTAGAAGTGAAAGTTAACAGTTTGATTAATATTCAGCGTCTGAACTCTTGAGTGCCTAGGCCAGTGTACTACTGATAGTCTTACAGTAACCAACACTAGAGGAGTGTAAGGGATAAATATACCAACAATAATGAGACCAAAATATCATTAACCCCTTCTGTGCCGCGGACGTAGTGGTTACGTCCCGCGGCACAGTGCTGCTGTGCCGAGGACGTAACCACTACGTCCTCGGCACACAGCCCAGAGGGAGCGCTCTCGCTCCCTCTGTGTGCTTCCCCCCACCCCCCCAAAGTCAGGGATGGAAGGGGAAGCCCTTCCCCTTCCACCCCCGACCCCCCCACCCCCCCATAATGACGTCAGCGCGCGATCGCGCGCTGACTTCATTATGGGGATTTCGCCGCACAGGAAGCCATTTGCTTCCTGTGCGGCGACGAGGAAAGAGGTGAGTTCCTCTTCCCGGTGGGTGGGGGGTTTGGGCTAAAGAGGCACCGGGGGAAAGGAAAGGCTTTTCCTTTCCCCCGGTGTCTCTTTGAGCATTCCTGCTGCCCGATCGCATTGCGATCGGGCAGCAGGAATGCCCACTAGACACCAGGGATTTGTTTTTTTTGTTGTTTGCTCGTGTTTCTTGCTGGCGGGGAGCGGCCCCTTGGGCAAGGGTCGCTCCCCTTGTGGGGGCAATTAGTTACGGCCATTTCTGCCCCCCTTGGGGGCAGATTGGCCTACTTTTTAGGCGGATCTGCCCCCAAGGGGGGCAGAAACCACTGGATCACCAGGGAATTATATTTTCTGTGCAGGTATGTTGGGAGGGGGTGCCCCCTTGGGCAAGGGGTGCCCCCCCCAAGGGGGCAGAGAACTGTTGGCCATTTCTGCCCCCCCTTGGGGGCAGATCGGCCTATTTTTTTTAGGTCCATCTGCCCCCAAGGGGGGCAGAAGCCACTTAGGCACCAGGGATTGTGTGTGTAGTGGATGGGGGGGCGCCCCCTTGGGCAAGGGTCGCTCCCCTTTGGGGGGCATGTCTTTTAGGGCCATTTCTGCCCCCCTTGAGGGCAGATCAGCCTATTATTTTTAGGTTGATCTGCCCCAAGGGGGGCAGAAACCACTAGAACGCCAGGGATGTTTTTTTATGTGTTTATTTTTGTGGGGGGGCGTCCCCTTGGGCACGGGGCGCCCCCCCAAGGGGGGCATTGACCTGTTGGCCATTTCTGCCCCCCCCTGGGGGCAGATGGGCCTATTTTTCTAGACCCACCTGCCCCCAAGGGGGGCAGAAGCCACGTAGACACCAGGGATAGTGTGTGTGTGTGTGTGTGTTAGTGGATGGGGGGGGGCTTGGGCAAGGGTCGCCCCCCACTTTGGGGGCACATGTACCCAGGCCATTTCTGCACCCCTTGGAGACAGATCAGCCTATTATTTTTAGGCTGATCTGCCCCCAAGGGGGGCAGAAACCACTAGAACGCCAGGGATTTTTTTTTATGTGTTTATTTTTGTGGGGGGGTGTCCCCTTGGGCACGGGGCGCCCCCCCAAGGGGGGCATTGACCTGTTGGCCATTTCTGCCCCCCCTGGGGGCAGATGGGCCTATTTTTCTAGACCCACCTGCCCCCAAGGGGGGCAGAAGCCACGTAGACACCAGGGATAGTGTGTGTGTGTGTGTGTGTTAGTGGATGGGGGGGGGGGCTTGGGCAAGGGTCGCCCCCCACTTTGGGGGCACATGTACCCAGGCCATTTCTGCACCCCTTGGAGACAGATCAGCCTATTATTTTTAGGCTGATCTGCCCCCAAGGGGGGCAGAAACCACTAGAACGCCAGGGTTTTTTTTTTATGTGTTTATTTTTGTGGGGGGGCGTCCCCTTGGGCACGGGGCGCCCCCCCAAGGGGGGCATTGACCTGTTGGCCATTTCTGCCCCCCCTGGGGGCAGATGGGCCTATTTTTCTAGACCCACCTGCCCCCAAGGGGGGCAGAAGCCACGTAGACACCAGGGATAGTGTGTGTGTGTGTGTGTGTTAGTGGATGGGGGGGGGCTTGGGCAAGGGTCGCCCCCCCACTTTGGGGGCACATGTACCCAGGCCATTTCTGCACCCCTTGGAGACAGATCAGCCTATTATTTTTAGGCTGATCTGCCCCCAAGGGGGGCAGAAACCACTAGAACGCCAGGGATTTTTTTTAATGTGTTTATTTTTGTGGGGGGGCGTCCCCTCGGGCACGGGGCGCCCCCCCAAGGGGGGCATTGACCTGTTGGCCATTTCTGCCCCCCCTGGGGGCAGATGGGCCTATTTTTCTAGACCCACCTGCCCCCAAGGGGGGCAGAAGCCACGTAGACACCAGGGATAGTGTGTGTGTGTGTGTGTGTTAGTGGATGGGGGGGGGGCTTGGGCAAGGGTCGCCCCCCACTTTGGGGGCACATGTACCCAGGCCATTTCTGCACCCCTTGGAGACAGATCAGCCTATTATTTTTAGGCTGATCTGCCCCCAAGGGGGGCAGAAACCACTAGAACGCCAGGGATTTTTTTTTATGTGTTTATTTTTGTGGGGGGGCGTCCCCTCGGGCACGGGGCGCCCCCCCAAGGGGGGCATTGACCTGTTGGCCATTTCTGCCCCCCCTGGGGGCAGATGGGCCTATTTTTCTAGACCCACCTGCCCCCAAGGGGGGCAGAAGCCACGTAGACACCAGGGATAGTGTGTGTGTGTGTGTGTGTGTGTGTGTTAGTGGATGGGGGGGGGCTTGGGCAAGGGTCGCCCCCCACTTTGGGGGCACATGTACCCAGGCCATTTCTGCACCCCTTGGAGACAGATCAGCCTATTATTTTTAGGCTGATCTGCCCCCAAGGGGGGCAGAAACCACTAGAACGCCAGGGATTTTTTTTTATTTGTTTATTTTTGTGGGGGGGCGTCCCCTTGGTCACGGGGCGCCCCCCCAAGGGGGGCATTGACCTGTTGGCCATTTCTACACCCCCTGGGGGCAGATGGGCCTATTTTCTTAGGCCCACCTGCCCCCAAGGGGGCAGAAGCCACTTAGGCACCAGGGATAGTGTTGTGTGTGTTTTTTTTGTTTTTTTTTGTTTGAGGGCTGTCCCCTTTGGCAAGGGTCGCTCTCCATGGGGACACAGTACTAAAGGTATTTTCTGGCTTCCTTGGGGCAGACAGGCCTATTTTTTTAGTAGGCCCATCTGCCCCTATGACAGAATCCACTTAGGCACCAATTTCTAAAATGTTTGATGGTGGGGTGTTTGTCAACTGAAGAAGTCTTTGCATTTGTGATTAAAAAAAAATTCCTCCTTTTTGTTCTAGTTCAAAGCTTTTGCTTTATTTGCTGTGGCTCCTTGCGGTTTTGGCGGTGGTTGACCTGCAGTTTGCACAGTTGCATGTTTTAGGTAAGTAAAAACAATTTACTCCAAAGGAGTATTGTTGCCATGCATGAATGACATGTTTGTAGGGGGTGTACTAAATGCAGGATTGTGTGTGAAATTGTCCTTAGGTTTGTGCACAATGATATTTGTTGTGTCTTATTTCTAATTTGCCTTTCTTTCTTTCTTTTTAGTGGGATATCATTGGTGATTGCTGTGTAGTTGCTGGTGAATCAAGCTTTTTCAGGCAAGTGAGCGGTATAGTTTTTGAGTTTGTAACTCTTACTAACAAAGCTACACTTTGTTACTTGTCTTACACAGTGCTGGTTGTTGGTGGTGAATTTGTCCAGTTAATTTTAGCAGGAGAGATCATGGCTAGCCGCAGGATGACCGCTCAGCAGGTGGTTGGTATGCTTTTTGAGTCACAGTCTGATCATGACTATGAGACGGACTCTGCATCTGAGGCAGAGGAGGAAGTCAGAGATTCTGGCAGTGATGTTTCTGTTGGAGGGGAATCTTCTGATGATGAAGCCACACTCAGTGCAGATGAAGGTTCTGTTTTAGAGGAGGACATTGATGTGCCAATAGTGCAGCAACCTGGGGCTGAAAGGTTTCCCGTTAGAAGACCTGATGTCTGGGTTGCCCCAAACATGGAGCAGCCAGAGTTGCCTGCCTTTACTGGTCTCCCGGGGTGTAACGCCAATACAGAGAACTTTATGCCTATCAATTTCTTTGAGTTATTCATGGATGATGTGTTTTTGGAAGAGATTGTTGAGCAGACTAATTTGTATGCGGAGCAGCATTTGAGGGACAACGCTGCTAGACTTAGGCCACACTCTAGAGCTGCCCAGTGGATTCCCACAAATTTGGAGGAGCTAAAAAAGTTTTTGGGTTAGACTTTTTTGATGGGGTTGATAAGGAAGCCGTCACTGGCTTCTTATTGGTCTACTAGTCCCTTGATGGCAACAGCTATATTTCCAGCTACCATGAGTCGTAATCGGTATTTGCTTCTTCTTAGGATGCTGCATTTTGTTGACAATGCATTAGCCTTGCCACAAGATCACCCAGATTCTGACCGTCTTTTTAAGATTAGGCCTGTCCTTGATCATTTTGTAGATCGGTTTTCGGAGGTCTATGTTCCAGGCAAAGAGATAAGTGTGGACGAGTCTTTGGTCCTCTTCAAGGGTCGTTTGGTTTTTAGGCAGTACATTCCTAGCAAAAGGGCACGATATGGAATTAAATTGTATATGCTGTCTGAAAGTAGGACAGGATATGTGTATAGTTTCCGTGTGTACACTGGTAGGGATTCCAATATTGACCCCCCTGGTTGTCCTCCCACTTTTGGAGTTACTGAGAAAATAGTGTGGGATCTTGGTAGACGACTGTTCAACAAAGGTCACCATTTGTATGTAGATAACTTCTACACTGGTGTGCAGTTGTTCAAGGAATTGTTTAGAGTGGACACAGTTGCTTGTGGCACAATCCGTTCTAACCGGAAAGGCTATCCAAGGGAGCTTGTCTGTAAAAAACTTGAGAGGGGACAGTGCTGTGCCTTGCGGAACGAGGAGCTGCTAGCTTTGAAATTTTCAGACAAGAGGGATGTCTACATGCTAAGTACCATCCATGATGAGAGTACTTCCCCTGTGACTGTTTGGGGCCAGGTTGCTGAAGTGCGCAAACCTGTGTGCATTTTAGATTATAATAAGCACATGGGAGGTGTAGATAGAGTTGACCAGAGGTTGGAACCTTATACTGCTATTCGTAAGTCTTATGTTTGGTATAAGAAGTTAGCACTTCACCTCTTCCACTTAGCAACCTTCAATGCTTTTATTGTGTTTAGGGATAGGTCTCCAGACTCAAAGATGACATTTGTGAAATTTCAGGAGTCAGTGATAGAGAGCCTTATTGTGGTGGAACAGGCCAGAGTTCCTAGAGAAGCAGTGGTGGAGGATGTGGCTAGATTGAAAGATCGCCACTTTGCTGAGCACATTCCTCCCACACCCAAAAAAGACTTTCCAGCTAAGAAATGTAGAGTGTGTTTTCGAAGAGGTATCCGGAGGGAGACTCGAATGTACTGCCCAGATTGTCCTTCAAAGCCTGGGCTGTGTGTCGGTGCTTGTTTTAAGAATTACCACACCCAGAAGAATTTCTGGGAACAACCATGAGTGTAAACTCATGTCTGTTTTGTATTTTCATGTGTTTAGTTTCATGGTTAGCATTTCTGTCATGTTGTTAGTTAGAGCTTTTGTGTTTGTTGTTTTGTAATTCTTTCTACTTAGTTAGGGGTTCCTCTGTTAAAAAAAAAAAAAATATGATGCCATTGTGTGTGGAGTGGGGCTTGGCTGAGACTGTACATATTGACTTGATGTTGGCTACTGCAACACACTGCAAGCCAAACACCAGTCCACACACTCCCATCAGCTGGTGTGATTGTTGTATCAGGCATGTGGGCGTATGTAAGTGATGGGCCCTTGAGTGGCGCTGTCTGTCGATGTGAGTGTTGTAATGTGCTGGGCCCGTGGCTGGCGGTGTGAATGGCCTTGTGTGTGTCATGTATGAAAGTTGTGTGAATGGACTGTAAAGCGGTTGGTGCCTTGTCGCGGCTTTACAGCTCACGAGCTGTGAGTCATTGGTTCAGTTTTTTGCCTTTCAGTTACTAACAGTGCTTTTCATTTTTGTGAAAGCTCTTGTTAGTAAAATTTGATCCACTGAACCATCACTCACCCTCGTGCCAAATCCAACCAGTATGTGTGGTACAAATGACCAAACCTGCTCCGCTGTAATCAGGCGTCGCAGCACACCTATGACACGCTAGGTGCCTCAGGTGGGACCCCGATGATGAAGCATGCCACCAACTTGGTTGGTGGGTGAGGGGTCTTTTTCACATAACCTAAGTGTGTTTCTTTTCAAAATTTTAGTGTTTGGCACATCACGGACGTATGTGGGCACATCAAAACGATATATTACAAAACTACCTGTGTTTGGGGGGGAGAGGGCACCTATGTTTTTGGTCCTGTGTGCGGCCTTCATCTAGGGAAACCTACCAAACCCAGACATTTTTTAAAACTAGACACCCCAAGGAGTCTAGGGAGGAGTGGCTTGCGTGGATCCCCCAACATTTTATTACCCAGACTCCTCTGTAAACCTCAAAATGTGCTTAAAAAAAGCATATTTTCCTGACTTTTCTTCGTACGATCACCACTCCAGCACAAAATTCCTACTCCCCAGTGTTCCCCTCAGTCTCCCAAATAAAATGACACCTCACGTATGTGGGTCCCCAAAGCAGAGTCAGTCTAAAGATGTATAAAATAATATGTCCTTATAAACTCGCAGTACTATCCCCTGTATCTCTACAAGTTTTGGGCCTTATTCTGTTGGAGGCACCTGGCCCACCCACACAACTGAGGTATCATTTTTATCGGGAGACTTGGGGGAACGCTGGGTGGAAGGAAATTTGTGGCTCCACTCAGATTCCAGAACTTTCTGTCACCGAAATGTGTGAAAAATGCGTTTTTTTAGCCACTATTTGAGGTTTGGAAAGGATTCTGGGTAACAGAACCTGGTCAGAGCCCCTCAAGTCACCCCATCTTGGATTCCCCTAGGTCTCTAGTTTTCAGAAATGCACAGGTTTGGTAGGTTTCCCTAGGTGCTGGCTGAGCTACAGGCCAAAAACTACAGGTAGGCACTGTTTTCAATGAAAAAATGTGATGTGTCCACGCTGCGCTTTGGGGCGTTTCCTGTCGCGGGCGCTAGGCCTACCCACACAAGTGAGGTATCATTTTTATCGGGAGACGTGGGGGAACGCTGGGTGGAAGGAAATTTGTGGCCCCTCACAGATTCCAGAACTTTCTGCCACAGAAATGTGAGGAACATGTGTTTTTTTAGCCAAATTTTGAGCTTTGCAAAGGATTCTGGGTAACAGAACCTGGTCCGAGCCCCACCAGTCACCCCTCCTTGGATTCCCCTAGGTCTCTAGTTTTCAGAAATGCACAGGTTTGGTAGGTTTCCCTAGGTGGCGGCTGAGCTACAGGCCAAAATCTACAGGTAGGCACTTTGCTAAAAACAGGTCTGTTTTCTGTGATGTGTCCACGTTGCGCTTTGGGGCGTTTCCTGTCGCGGGCGCTAGGCCTACCCACACAAGTGAGGTATCATTTTTATCGGGAGACGTGGGGGAACGCTGGGTGGAAGGAAATTTGTGGCTCCTCTCAGATTCCAGAACTTTCTGCCACAGAAATGTGAGGAACATGTGTTTTTTTAGCCAATTTTTGAGCTTTGCAAAGGATTCTGGGTAACAGAACCTGGTCCGAGCCCCGCCAGTCACCCCTCCTTGGATTCCCCTAGGTCTCTAGTTTTCAGAAATGTACAGGTTTGGTAGGTTTCCCTAGGTGCCGGCTGAGCTAGAGGCCAAAATCTACAGGTAGTCACTTCGCAAAAAACACCTCTGTTTTCTTCCAAAATTTTGGTGGTGTCCACGTTGCGCTTTGGGGCGTTTCCTGTCGCGGGCGCTAGGCCTACCCACGCAAGTGAGGTATCATTTTTATCGGGAGACTTGGGGGAACGCTGGGTGGAAGGAAATTTGTGGCTCCTCCCAGATTCCAGAACTTTCTGCCACAGAAATGTGAGGAACATGTGTTTTTTTAGCCAATTTTTGAGCTTTGCAAAGGATTCTGGGTAACAGAACCTGGTCCGAGCCCCGCCAGTCACCCCTCCTTGGATTCCCCTAGGTCTCTAGTTTTCAGAAATGCACAGGTTTGGTAGGTTTCCCTAGGTGGCGGCTGAGCTACAGGCCAAAATCTACAGGTAGGCACTTTGCTAAAAACAGGTCTGTTTTCTGTGATGTGTCCACGTTGCGCTTTGGGGCGTTTCCTGTCGCGGGCGCTAGGCCTACCCACACAAGTGAGGTATCATTTTTATCGGGAGACGTGGGGGAACGCTGGGTGGAAGGAAATTTGTGGCTCCTCTCAGATTCCAGAACTTTCTGCCACAGAAATGTGAGGAACATGTGTTTTTTTAGCCAATTTTTGAGCTTTGCAAAGGATTCTGGGTAACAGAACCTGGTCCGAGCCCCGCCAGTCACCCCTCCTTGGATTCCCCTAGGTCTCTAGTTTTCAGAAATGCACAGGTTTGGTAGGTTTCCCTAGGTGGCGGCTGAGCCACAGGCCAAAATCTACAGGTAGGCACTTCGCTAAAAACAGGTCTGTTTTCTTCCAAAATTTTGGTGGTGTCCACGTTGCGCTTTGGGGCGTTTCCTGTCGCGGGCGCTAGGCCTACCCACGCAAGTGAGGTATCATTTTTATCAGGGGAAACTTGGGGGAACGCTGGGTGGAAGGAAATTTGTGGCTCCTCCCAGATTCCAGAACTTTCTGCCACAGAAATGTGAGGAACATGTGTTTTTTTAGCCAATTTTTGAGCTTTGCAAAGGATTCTGGTTAACAGAACCTGGTCCGAGCCCCGCCAGTCACCCCTCCTTGGATTCCCCTAGGTCTCTAGTTTTCAGAAATGCACAGGTTTGGTAGGTTTCCCTAGGTGGCGGCTGAGCTACAGGCCAAAATCTACAGGTAGGCACTTTGCTAAAAACAGGTCTGTTTTCTGTGATGTGTCCACGTTGCGCTTTGGGGCGTTTCCTGTCGCGGGCGCTAGGCCTACCCACACAAGTGAGGTATCATTTTTATCGGGAGACGTGGGGGAACGCTGGGTGGAAGGAAATTTGTGGCTCCTCTCAGATTCCAGAACTTTCTGCCACAGAAATGTGAGGAACATGTGTTTTTTTAGCCAATTTTTGAGCTTTGCAAAGGATTCTGGGTAACAGAACCTGGTCCGAGCCCCGCCAGTCACCCCTCCTTGGATTCCCCTAGGTCTCTAGTTTTCAGAAATGCACAGGTTTCGTAGGTTTCCCTAGGTGGCGGCTGAGCTACAGGCCAAAATCTACAGGTAGGCACTTCGCTAAAAACAGGTCTGTTTTCTTCCAAAATTTTGGTGGTGTCCACGTTGCGCTTTGGGGCGTTTCCTGTCGCGGGCGCTAGGCCTACCCACGCAAGTGAGGTATCATTTTTATCGGGAGACTTGGGGGAACGCTGGGTGGAAGGAAATTTGTGGCTCCTCCCAGATTCCAGAACTTTCTGCCACAGAAATGTGAGGAACATGTGTTTTTTTAGCCAATTTTTGAGCTTTGCAAAGGATTCTGGGTAACAGAACCTGGTCCGAGCCCCGCCAGTCACCCCTCCTTGGATTCCCCTAGGTCTCTAGTTTTCAGAAATGCACAGGTTTGGTAGGTTTCCCTAGGTGGCGGCTGAGCTACAGGCCAAAATCTACAGGTAGGCACTTTGCTAAAAACAGGTCTGTTTTCTGTGATGTGTCCACGTTGCGCTTTGGGGCGTTTCCTGTCGCGGGCGCTAGGCCTACCCACACAAGTGAGGTATCATTTTTATCGGGAGACGTGGGGGAACGCTGGGTGGAAGGAAATTTGTGGCTCCTCTCAGATTCCAGAACTTTCTGCCACAGAAATGTGAGGAACATGTGTTTTTTTAGCCAATTTTTGAGCTTTGCAAAGGATTCTGGGTAACAGAACCTGGTCCGAGCCCCGCCAGTCACCCCTCCTTGGATTCCCCTAGGTCTCTAGTTTTCAGAAATGCACAGGTTTGGTAGGTTTCCCTAGGTGGCGGCTGAGCCACAGGCCAAAATCTACAGGTAGGCACTTCGCTAAAAACAGGTCTGTTTTCTTCCAAAATTTTGGTGGTGTCCACGTTGCGCTTTGGGGCGTTTCCTGTCGCGGGCGCTAGGCCTACCCACGCAAGTGAGGTATCATTTTTATCAGGGGAAACTTGGGGGAACGCTGGGTGGAAGGAAATTTGTGGCTCCTCCCAGATTCCAGAACTTTCTGCCACAGAAATGTGAGGAACATGTGTTTTTTTAGCCAATTTTTGAGCTTTGCAAAGGATTCTGGTTAACAGAACCTGGTCCGAGCCCCGCCAGTCACCCCTCCTTGGATTCCCCTAGGTCTCTAGTTTTCAGAAATGCACAGGTTTGGTAGGTTTCCCTAGGTGGCGGCTGAGCTACAGGCCAAAATCTACAGGTAGGCACTTTGCTAAAAACAGGTCTGTTTTCTGTGATGTGTCCACATTGCGCTTTGGGGCGTTTCCTGTCGCGGGCGCTAGGCCTACCCACACAAGTGAGGTATCATTTTTATCGGGAGACGTGGGGGAACGCTGGGTGGAAGGAAATTTGTGGCTCCTCTCAGATTCCAGAACTTTCTGCCACAGAAATGTGAGGAACATGTGTTTTTTTAGCCAATTTTTGAGCTTTGCAAAGGATTCTGGGTAACAGAACCTGGTCCGAGCCCCGCCAGTCACCCCTCCTTGGATTCCCCTAGGTCTCTAGTTTTCAGAAATGCACAGGTTTCGTAGGTTTCCCTAGGTGGCGGCTGAGCTACAGGCCAAAATCTACAGGTAGGCACTTCGCTAAAAACAGGTCTGTTTTCTTCCAAAATTTTGGTGGTGTCCACGTTGCGCTTTGGGGCGTTTCCTGTCGCGGGCGCTAGGCCTACCCACGCAAGTGAGGTATCATTTTTATCGGGAGACTTGGGGGAACGCTGGGTGGAAGGAAATTTGTGGCTCCTCCCAGATTCCAGAACTTTCTGCCACAGAAATGTGAGGAACATGTGTTTTTTTAGCCAATTTTTGAGCTTTGCAAAGGATTCTGGGTAACAGAACCTGGTCCGAGCCCCGCCAGTCACCCCTCCTTGGATTCCCCTAGGTCTCTAGTTTTCAGAAATGCACAGGTTTGGTAGGTTTCCCTAGGTGGCGGCTGAGCTACAGGCCAAAATCTACAGGTAGGCACTTTGCTAAAAACAGGTCTGTTTTCTGTGATGTGTCCACGTTGCGCTTTGGGGCGTTTCCTGTCGCGGGCGCTAGGCCTACCCACACAAGTGAGGTATCATTTTTATCGGGAGACGTGGGGGAACGCTGGGTGGAAGGAAATTTGTGGCTCCTCTCAGATTCCAGAACTTTCTGCCACAGAAATGTGAGGAACATGTGTTTTTTTAGCCAATTTTTGAGCTTTGCAAAGGATTCTGGGTAACAGAACCTGGTCCGAGCCCCGCCAGTCACCCCTCCTTGGATTCCCCTAGGTCTCTAGTTTTCAGAAATGCACAGGTTTGGTAGGTTTCCCTAGGTGGCGGCTGAGCTACAGGCCAAAATCTACAGGTAGGCACTTCGCTAAAAACAGGTCTGTTTTCTTCCAAAATGTTGGTGGTGTCCACGTTGCGCTTTGGGGCGTTTCCTGTCGCGGGCGCTAGGCCTACCCACGCAAGTGAGGTATCATTTTTATCGGGAGACTTGGGGGAACGCTGGGTGGAAGGAAATTTGTGGCTCTTCCCAGATTCCAGAACTTTCTGCCACAGAAATGTGAGGAACATGTGTTTTTTTAGCCAATTTTTGAGCTTTGCAAAGGATTCTGGGTAACAGAACCTGGTCCGAGCCCCGCCAGTCACCCCTCCTTGGATTCCCCTAGGTCTCTAGTTTTCAGAAATGCACAGGTTTGGTAGGTTTCCCTAGGTGGCGGCTGAGCTACAGGCCAAAATCTACAGGTAGGCACTTTGCTAAAAACAGGTCTGTTTTCTGTGATGTGTCCACGTTGCGCTTTGGGGCGTTTCCTGTCGCGGGCGCTAGGCCTACCCACACAAGTGAGGTATCATTTTTATCGGGAGACATGGGGGAACGCTGGGTGGAAGGAAATTTGTGGCTCCTCTCAGATTCCAGAACTTTCTGCCACAGAAATGTGAGGAACATGTGTTTTTTTAGCCAATTTTTGAGCTTTGCAAAGGATTCTGGGTAACAGAACCTGGTCCGAGCCCCGCCAGTCACCACTCCTTGGATTCCCCTAGGTCTCTAGTTTTCAGAAATGCACAGGTTTGGTAGGTTTCCCTAGGTGGCGGCTGAGCTACAGGCCAAAATCTACAGGTAGGCACTTCGCTAAAAACAGGTCTGTTTTCTTCCAAAATTTTGGTGGTGTCCACGTTGCGCTTTGGGGCGTTTCCTGTCGCGGGCGCTAGGCCTACCCACGCAAGTGAGGTATCATTTTTATCGGGAGACTTGGGGGAACGCTGGGTGGAAGGAAATTTGTGGCTCCTCCCAGATTCCAGAACTTTCTGCCACAGAAATGTGAGGAACATGTGTTTTTTTAGCCAATTTTTGAGCTTTGCAAAGGATTCTGGGTAACAGAACCTGGTCCGAGCCCCGCCAGTCACCCCTCCTTGGATTCCCCTATGTCTCTAGTTTTCAGAAATGCACAGGTTTGGTAGGTTTCCCTAGGTGGCGGCTGAGCTACAGGCCAAAATCTACAGGTAGGCACTTTGCTAAAAACAGGTCTGTTTTCTGTGATGTTTCCACGTTGCGCTTTGGGGCGTTTCCTGTCGCGGGCGCTAGGCCTACCCACACAAGTGAGGTATCATTTTTATCGGGAGACGTGGGGGAACGCTGGGTGGAAGGAAATTTGTGGCTCCTCTCAGATTCCAGAACTTTCTGCCACAGAAATGTGAGGAACATGTGTTTTTTTAGCCAATTTTTGAGCTTTGCAAAGGATTCTGGGTAACAGAACCTGGTCCGAGCCCCGCCAGTCACCCCTCCTTGGATTCCCCTAGGTCTCTAGTTTTCAGAAATGCACAGGTTTGGTAGGTTTCCCTAGGTGGCGGCTGAGCTACAGGCCAAAATCTACAGGTAGGCACTTCGCTAAAAACAGGTCTGTTTTCTTCCAAAATTTTGGTGGTGTCCACGTTGCGCTTTGGGGCGTTTCCTGTCGCGGGCGCTAGGCCTACCCACGCAAGTGAGGTATCATTTTTATCGGGAGACTTGGGGGAACGCTGGGTGGAAGGAAATTTGTGGCTCCTCCCAGATTCCAGAACTTTCTGCCACAGAAATGTGAGGAACATGTGTTTTTTTAGCCAATTTTTGAGCTTTGCAAAGGATTCTGGGTAACAGAACCTGGTCCGAGCCCCGCCAGTCACCCCTCCTTGGATTCCCCTAGGTCTCTAGTTTTCAGAAATGCACAGGTTTGGTAGGTTTCCCTAGGTGGCGGCTGAGCTACAGGCCAAAATCTACAGGTAGGCACTTTGCTAAAAACAGGTCTGTTTTCTGTGATGTGTCCACGTTGCGCTTTGGGGCGTTTCCTGTCGCGGGCGCTAGGCCTACCCACACAAGTGAGGTATCATTTTTATCGGGAGACATGGGGGAACGCTGGGTGGAAGGAAATTTGTGGCTCCTCTCATATTCCAGAACTTTCTGCCACAGAAATGTGAGGAACATGTGTTTTTTTAGCCAATTTTTGAGCTTTGCAAAGGATTCTGGGTAACAGAACCTGGTCCGAGCCCCGCCAGTCACCCCTCCTTGGATTCCCCTAGGTCTCTAGTTTTCAGAAATGCACAGGTTTGGTAGGTTTCCCTAGGTGGCGGCTGAGCTACAGGCCAAAATCTACAGGTAGGCACTTCGCTAAAAACAGGTCTGTTTTCTTCCAAAATTTTGGTGGTGTCCACGTTGCGCTTTGGGGCGTTTCCTGTCGCGGGCGCTAGGCCTACCCACGCAAGTGAGGTATCATTTTTATCGGGAGACTTGGGGGAACGCTGGGTGGAAGGAAATTTGTGGCTCCTCCCAGATTCCAGAACTTTCTGCCACAGAAATGTGAGGAACATGTGTTTTTTTAGCCAATTTTTGAGCTTTGCAAAGGATTCTGGGTAACAGAACCTGGTCCGAGCCCCGCCAGTCACCCCTCCTTGGATTCCCCTAGGTCTCTAGTTTTCAGAAATGCACAGGTTTGGTAGGTTTCCCTAGGTGGCGGCTGAGCTACAGGCCAAAATCTACAGGTAGGCACTTTGCTAAAAACAGGTCTGTTTTCTGTGATGTGTCCACGTTGCGCTTTGGGGCGTTTCCTGTCGCGGGCGCTAGGCCTACCCACACAAGTGAGGTATCATTTTTATCGGGAGACGTGGGGGAACGCTGGGTGGAAGGAAATTTGTGGCTCCTCTCAGATTCCAGAACTTTCTGCCACAGAAATGTGAGGAACATGTGTTTTTTTAGCCAATTTTTGAGCTTTGCAAAGGATTCTGGGTAACAGAACCTGGTCCGAGCCCCGCCAGTCACCCCTCCTTGGATTCCCCTAGGTCTCTAGTTTTCAGAAATGCACAGGTTTGGTAGGTTTCCCTAGGTGGCGGCTGAGCTACAGGCCAAAATCTACAGGTAGGCACTTCGCTAAAAACAGGTCTGTTTTCTTCCAAAATTTTGGTGGTGTCCACGTTGCGCTTTGGGGCGTTTCCTGTCGCGGGCGCTAGGCCTACCCACGCAAGTGAGGTATCATTTTTATCAGGAGACTTGGGGGAACGCTGGGTGGAAGGAAATTTGTGGCTCCTCCCAGATTCCAGAACTTTCTGCCACAGAAATGTGAGGAACATGTGTTTTTTTAGCCAATTTTTGAGCTTTGCAAAGGATTCTGGGTAACAGAACCTGGTCCGAGCCCCGCCAGTCACCCCTCCTTGGATTCCCCTAGGTCTCTAGTTTTCAGAAATGCACAGGTTTGGTAGGTTTCCCTAGGTGGCGGCTGAGCTAGAGGCCAAAATCTACAGGTAGGCACTTTGCTAAAAACAGGTCTGTTTTCTGTGATGTGTCCACGTTGCGCTTTGGGGCGTTTCCTGTTGCGGGCGCTAGGCCTACCCACACAAGTGAGGTATCATTTTTATCGGGAGACGTGGGGGAACGCTGGGTGGAAGGAAATTTGTGGCTCCTCTCAGATTCCAGAACTTTCTGCCACAGAAATGTGAGGAACATGTGTTTTTTTAGCCAATTTTTGAGCTTTGCTAAGGATTCTGGGTAACAGAACCTGGTCCGAGCCCCGCCAGTCACCCCTCCTTGGATTCCCCTAGGTCTCTAGTTTTCAGAAATGTACAGGTTTGGTAGGTTTCCCTAGGTGCCGGCTGAGCTAGAGGCCAAAATCTACAGGTAGTCACTTCGCAAAAAACACCTCTGTTTTCTTCCAAAATTTTGGTGGTGTCCACGTTGCGCTTTGGGGCGTTTCCTGTCGCGGGCGCTAGGCCTACCCACGCAAGTGAGGTATCATTTTTATCGGGAGACTTGGGGGAACGCTGGGTGGAAGGAAATTTGTGGCTCCTCTCAGATTCCAGAACTTTCTGTCACTCAAATGTGAGGAAAATGCGTTTTTTTAGCCAAAATATGAGGTTTGCAAAGGATTCTGGGTAACAGAACCTGGTCCGAGCCCCGCCAGTCACCCCTCCTTGGATTCCCCTAGGTCTCTAGTTTTCAGAAATGCACAGGTTTGGTAGGTTTCCCTAGGTGGCGGCTGAGCTAGAGGCCAAAATCTACAGGTAGGCACTTTGCTAAAAACAGGTCTGTTTTCTGTGATGTGTCCACGTTGCGCTTTGGGGCGTTTCCTGTCGCGGGCGCTAGGCCTACCCACACAAGTGAGGTATCATTTTTATCGGGAGACGTGGGGGAACGCTGGGTGGAAGGAAATTTGTGGCTCCTCTCAGATTCCAGAACTTTCTGCCACAGAAATGTGAGGAACATGTGTTTTTTTAGCCAAATTTTGAGGTTTGCAAAGGATTCTGGGTAACAGAACCTGGTCCGAGCCACACAAATCACCCCATCTTGGATTCCCCTAGGTCTCTAGTTTTCAGAAATGCACAGGTTTGGTAGGTTTCCCTAGGTGGCGGCTGAGCTAGAGGCCAAAATCTACAGGTAGGCACTTTGCTAAAAACACGTCTGTTTTCTGTGATGTGTCCACGTTGCGCTTTGGTGCGTTTCCTGTCGCGGGCGCTAGGCCTACCCACACAAGTGAGGTATCATTTTTATCGGGAGACTTGGGGGAACATAGAATAGCAAAACAAGTGTTATTGCCCCTTGTCTTTCTCTACATTTTTCCCTTCCAAATGTAAGACAGTGTGTAAAAAAGACGTCTATTTGAGAAATGCCCTGTAATTCACATGCTAGTATGGGCAGCCCGGAATTCAGAGATGTGCAAATAACCACTGCTTCTCAACACCTTATCTTGTGCCCATTTTGGAAATACAAAGGTTTTCTTGATAGCTATTTTTTACTCTTTATATTTCAGCAAATGAATTGCTGTATACCCGGCATAGAATGAAAACCCACTGCAGGGTGCAGGTCATTTATTGGCTCTGGGTACCTAGAGTTCTTGATGAACCTACAAGCCCTATACATCCCCGCAACCAGAAGAGTCCAGCAGACGTAACGGTATATTGCTTTCGAAAATCTGACATTGCAGGAAAAAGTTACAGAGTAAAACTTAGAGTAAAATTGATGTTTTTTTCACCTCAATTTCAATATTTTTCTTTTTCAGTTGCTATTTTCTGTAGGAAACCCTTGTAGGATCTACACAAATTACCCCTTGCTGAATTCAGAATTTTGTCTACTTTTCAGAAATGTTGCGGTTTATGGGATCCAGCGTTGGTTTCATGCCCATTTCTGTCACTGACTGGAAGGAGGCTGAAAGCACAAAAAATCGTAAAAATGGGGTATGTCCCAGTAAAATGCCAAAATTGGGTTGAAAAATTGGGTTTTCTGATTCAAGTCTGCCTGTTCCTGAAAGCTGGGAAGCTGGTGATTTTATCACCGCAAACCCTTTGTTGATGCCCTTTTCAGGGAAAAAACCACAAGCCTTCTTCTGCAGCCCATTTTTCCAATTTTTTTAAAAAAAATGAAATTTCCACTGTTTTTTGGCTAATTTCTTGGCCTCCTTCTGGGGAACCCACAAAGTCTGGGTACCTCTAGAATCCCTAGGATGTTGGAAAAAAAGGACGCAAATTTGGCATGGGTAGCTTATGTGAACAAAAAGTTATGAGGGCCTAAGCGCGAACTGCTCCAAATAGCCAAAAAAAGGCTCGGCACAGGAGGGGGAAAAGGCCTGGCAGCGAAGGGGTTAAAAACCTTTTACCCTGCTAGGATTGCCAACAGACATATGAGGTAAACACAAATCCATAATTTGTGCAGCAGGACTTTTTACATCTAATAACAATGTAATCAGGAAGACCACATTAGAGCCAAGTGCAGTTAGTAAACATTGCCCAAATGATTTTCTAACAGAATTGACTAATTGGCAGCGTTTCCTCGTTTAGCAGCTTGTCACTCATCAGCTGTTGGTCTTTCTTTAGTGCAGAGTAACGGCTGAATGCCGATCACTTAGAAATGAGGCCTTTTCTCAGCAGCAGCGAGCAAAGGTCGATGGCGACAAGTCTGCAGCCTCAGTGTTGTGCTTTCAGAATGTTAAACTGAGCAAAGGCCTGGCCCTGACACAGAAGAAATGCTTTTAAAGATGCGCCTTACACACACGTACCGATTCAGAAAAAGCTTTTAGGCTGATGGTTATAATGCCGCTGGTGAGGCAGCAACAATTTGCTTGTTTGTATTCTGGTTACTTTTATGATCACAAAATGTTTTGTGCTTCATCTTTACAACAGATGACCTTTGAAAACAGTGATAATAGATATGCTTGGAAAGAGCCTAGTCTAAAATGTATAAGGAAAATGTAATAAAGCGTTCAGTTAAACAAAAGCAAAACATATACATGTTGTTAAACAATAACAAAAAGGGTCTCTATTATTAGGAATTCAAAGCTGGCGCACCACTCATCAAATTGTTAATCGTTTTAGAGGGAATGTGAGCATACTGTCAATGAAGCTGATTTTCCGGCTCTAACAGCGTGTTCCTATTGTCGATATGCTGCCTTGATTTCAGAGCAAACTCATTTGCATGCATCACAAATGGCCTAAGGCAACTATTTTTAAATGCTGAAGTTAGAATTGCAAATTGCTACTTTTGAACAAAAAAGAGTCATTCATTGCATATTTATATATTGTGTAGAGCACTGACGAATTCCTGAACAATGCATCAATGGTTTCACCTAAGCCATTTGTTAAGCAATTATTAGCAAACGACTATGGGGCTCATTACAAAGAATCAGGCTGCAAGGTTCCAGAGGTTTTGTGAACTGGGCTCATTGAACTTAGAAGTGTTTCTTTCTTTAATTGAGATGTCGCTTATTTTTGCGTTCAGGAGTGTAATAACCATATGTATATCGTCAGCCGTTCAGTAGCTGCCTGTCTTGTTTTAATAACTATATGTAATGTATGCCTTTCAGTATCTGCTTGTCCTACTAAGAGTAATGTTCTCAGAGCACTGATGCATTGCTTCCATACGTCTCTTTGGGATTCCCTTTATGGTCCTCAGGTTATTACTACACTCACGGGGAGGCTTTTCTGTGCATCTATGCCTATTGCCTGTCATTGTTTTCGCTAAGCACACACTATAGCTTACTCACATATACTGTGATGTGGTGTTAGCGCGTCTGACCTTAATAAGTAAACTTACAAAGGGATGCGAATAGGTCGATTAACCTTTTGACTCTCAATTAAGATGTTTATACCATAGCTCCAGTACATAATCAATAACCAATACACAATAATCAATAATCATCAGCATTCAATAACAGTAACAATCAATGGAGTCAGTAATTGTCACGCACCATGACCTTTCAGTCATGAATAACCACACCTTTTAGTAAAAGTTACAATATTTATTTCCCTATATTAACAATGCCCTAGGTCATGTAGATTAATCTCAAAATCAAATGAAACACATACAGAAACAATACTGCCTGTCCAAAGCGGTGGAGGAAATGTAATCTAATCAAACCTTGAACTACAGCACAACACGACTCTTGACCCTGCTTCAGGCAGGTCGCTCCCCTGCACTGCATGCCGGTGCTGCCTCTGCTCCAGGTGCCCTTGTCTTTGTTTTTCTTTTTTCCTCGGCCCCTGCCGCTGCGTCCATGCAGCCCCACCCCCTCCCACCACTTCAGTTTCCCTCTTCCCGCCACTGCGGTCTTGCGGCCCCGGCCCTGCTCTCCCATTCGCTGTACCCTCTCTCCTCCCTGCTGCCACCCCCCCTCCCCTCATATGGCAGCCGCTGCGCAGTGAGGGGAGCACCCTTGACCCTGCTTCAGCCAGGTCACTCCCCTGCACCGCGTGCCAGTGCTGCCTCTGCTCCAGGTGCCCTTGTCTTTGTTTTTCTTTTTTCCTTGGCCCCTGCCGCTGCGTCCCTGTGGCCCCTCCCTCCACTTCAGTTTCCCTCTTAGCGCCGCTGCGTCCCTGTGGCCCCCCCCCCTGCTCTCCCATTTGCTGTCCCCTTTTTCCTCCCTGCTGCCACTCTCTCCCACCTCCCCTTATATAGCAGCCGCTGCATGGACGTGCAGTGGACGCGCGCAGTGGGAGCTCTGCGTCCGTCCGCGCTTAGCGCCAGGACCTGTGGTCCCCAAGACCAGCACGGCCAGCAACGCCATTACACCACCAGCACCCTCCACGCACTCAACACCGGACGAGCACAGGCCTGCTTCCTGGCCTCCCCTAAGCACACCCAGGGACCCTTCACCTGCCGGAGCTGCAGCCTCACCAGCCTCCAAATCGCCAAACCTCCTGCCGAGCCTGACCGCAACTACCTCCGATACATCCTACTTAACACCCACTCGGCATGCAAACACGCGGTCGAACTCTGGGACCTGCTCGACACCTCCACCCCAGACGTCACCTTCCTGACAGAGACCTGGATGAACGCCTCCTCAGCCCCAGACATCGCCATAGCTACAAGATCACCCACAGGGACAGCACCAATGGAGTCGGAGGCGGAATTGCCATCGTCCACAAGAACACCATCAGGGTCACAACCTATACCGACAACACCCTCAGCGCCGCCGAACACCTGCACTTCCAGATCCACACCAACCCCAACACCACCCTCAGGGGAACCCTCATCTACAGACCCCCTGGACCTCGGCCTTGGTTCTGCGACTCCATCGCTGACCTTGTCAGCAGGCACGCCCTAGCCTCCGCCGACTACGTCCTCGTCTGCAACCTGAACTTTCACCTGGAGAATAACAACAACCCCAACACCACCACCCTAATCGACAACCTTGCCACCCTCAGACTCAGACAACTCGCCAATACCCCAACACACTCTGCTGGCCACACGCTAGACCCCGTCTTCTCCGCTAGCCCCCACGTCACCTTCAGCCACACCACCGAACTCCCATGGACCGACCACTGCTGCATCCACTTCACCTTCCCGAAACCCACCTCGCACCACCGCACCCAACAGATCCCCCGCTGCCACCGGAGCAAAATCAGCCAAGACCAGCTGAACACCAGCCTCGCCCGAAAACCACCCACCGAACCCACCAATCCCGACCTTGCAGCCTGCAACCTCTGGCGCTGGATCGACGACTGTGCCAACTCTCTTGCCCTGCTCAATAAACCTTCCAACAGAGGTGCCAACAAGAGAGCCGGCTGGTTTACCTCAGACCTTCAAGCCTCCAAGCAAACCTGTCGGAAACTGGAGAGAAAGTGGCTCCTCGAACAGACTCCGGACAACCATGCCACCTTCAAGAATGCCATCCACAATCTCCATCTCCTCATCAGATCTGCCAAGAAAACCTCCTTCAAAGACCGCCTGGACAACAACGCACACAACAGCAGGGAGCTCTTCAACATTGTGAATAAACTCTCCAACCCCAGCTCCAGCACAAACGACATCCCACCTTCACAAGACCTGTGCAACTCCCTCACAGCCTTCTTCCACCACAAGATCACAGACATCCATGACAGCTTCAACAGCCAGACCACCCCGCCAATCACCGACTCCTCAGACCCTCCACCCACTTTCAACTACGACCCCCTGCTCGTCTGGGCCAATCAAAACCATGGGCTCCCTCCACTCTGGATCTCCATCAGACCCATGCCCGCACCACATCTTTAACAAAGCAAGCACCATCATCGCACCCCACCTCCGCAAAGTCATCAACATCTCCTTCGAGACCGCGACCTATCCCGAGAGCTGAAAGCATGCTGAGATCAAACCCCTACTCAAGAAACCCACGGCGGACCGGAGAAACCTCAAGAACTTCCACCCATCGCTCTGCTCCAATTGCTGGACAAGGTCATCGAGAAGATCGTTAACAGACAGCTGACCCACTACCTTGAAGAAAACAACATCCTGGACCCATCCCAGTCAGAGTTCCGGAGCAACCACAGTACGGAAACCACCCTCATCGCCGCCACCGACGACATCAGGGCCCTGCTTGACAATGGCAAAACCACGCCCATCATCCTCCTGGACCTCTCGGCCGCCTTCGACACCATCTGCCACCGCATCCTATGCACACGCCTCAACAACGCAGGGATCCGAGACAAGGCTCTAGAGTGGACCACCTCCTTCCTCTCCGGCAGAACCCAGGGCGTCCGCCTCCCCCATTTCCGCTCCGAAGCCTCCAAGATCATCTGTGGTGTTCCCCAAGGTTGGTCCCTCAGCCCTACACTTTTCAACGTCTACATGGCCCCGCTAGCCTGCATCGCCCGGCTGCACAACCTCAACATCATCTCCTACGCCGATGACACCCAACTGATCCTCTCCCTCACCAAGGAACTCCTCACTGCCAAATCCAACCTCCTCGAAGGAATGAAGGCCGTCACCGAATGGATGAGGAACAGCAAACTGAAGTTTATCTCGGATAAGACGAAGGTCCTCATCTTCGGCGCCAACCCCTCAGCCTGGGATGACTCCTGGTGGCCGACTGCTCTGGGAGCAGCCCCAAAACCCACCAAACACGCACGCAACTTCGGCATCATCCTCGACTCAACACTCTCCATGACCAAGCAAGTCAGCACCGTCTCCTCAACCTGCTTCAACACCCTCCTCATGCTCCGCAAGATCTACAAATAGATCCCCACAGATACAAGAAGAACAGTCACCCAAGCCCTCGTCAGCAGCAAACTTGACTAGGGAAACACCCTCTATGCAGGAGCCCCGGCCAAACTCCTCAAACGACTGCAACGCATACAAAACGCCTCCGCACGCCTGATCCTCGATGCCCACCACCACAGCCACATCACTCCCCTTCTGAGAGACCTACACTGGCTCCCCGTCAACAAAAGGATAACCTTCAAGCTCCTCACACACAAGGCGCTCCACAACACCGGTCCAGCCTACCTCAACAGACGACTCACCTTCTACACCCCGTCCCGCCAACTCCATTCAGCCGACCTCGCCCTCGCTACTGTCCCCCGAATCTGAAGAGCGACTACCGGAGGCAGATCCTTCTCCCACCTCGCCGCCAAGACCTGGAACACCCTTCCCTTGCCCCTACAACAGACCAAAGACCTGCTGACTTTCAGGAAGCAGCTCAAAACCTGGCTTTTTGAGCAATAGCTGCACCCTCCCCCCTTCAGCGCCTTGAGACCCTCACAGGTGGTAGTGCGCTCTACAAATACACTGATTGATTGATTGATTGATTCTAAGGTTATTGTGCAAATCAGTAATAAAGTCAACTGCATCAAAGTAATTACATACTTTAAGTTTAGCAGAGAAATTCATCAAGCAGTAATCCCTGATAGTGTGATTTCATTAGTGAGGATCCTTACCTAACACCTGATTAGCATCAGCATGTTGAGCTTCATGCAAAACAATTTAGTAACACAAATTTGGCAAAACATCTAACTATGGCTCTGTCAAACAATGCAGTTGGTACCTAGAAAGAAAATACAAATATGCATAGTAATCAACAGTCTAATTTATAATACCTATCCTCAGTGTGGATCAGCAAGCATAGTCAGTCTTCATCCTCAGGACATCAGTCGATCAGTAAGGCATCAGGATTCAGCATCAAAGTTCAGCAAATGCAAAGTCTCTAAGCATTAAAGTTAAGCACGCCTTTTTTCAAGACGCACAAGAAATATTGACCTTTCGGCCATCAAGCAAATGGGCAACGGGTCTCTCTTCTCTCAAGGCAAAGTCGTTAAATTAAAACTACTAAAACTACTTCCCAAATACCTATTGGTCAGTTAATCGCATGTTCACACTTTGTTCAATAGAAGTAAAACTCCAAATCTATGAATTTTACTATTACTCCTTTCACATGTCATTGATTGGTTTGTCTTGCAATGTCTTCATCATCCGGCTTGTCAGGTAACAATATTGTTGCTGCTTCCACTCCAGTCAGTATCTCCATTGTTCTCCTCCTGAGAAAGTCAGTCTCACACATTACGCATAAAATGTTACATTATTAGGAACAGCATCTTCTAGCAGACGGTTCTCATGAGAAAGCTTCTGTTATGAGCACATTTAAACAATACAATGGAAATCACAGTTTGACTCTCTAGGACAGCCATTTTATTAAATATTAAGAAATACAGCTTTAACTTGAGGCCTGGCAAACTAGGCCAAGACACTCGCTAAGTTAAGGCCTACAGTTAATAAAGCTAAAGCAAAATGCATAACCCTTAATATGACATATTACCTCATTAGTCAAACATATATTCAACATTTCACAATATTAATTCTACTAATAAGTACACTTTGTGAACACTGGCAGCCACTCTTCATAATCACATTTTCAAATGCTTGCATTATTTTTCTATGCCATTTTATTTTCTACACAAATCGTTTATTCAGAATACATGAACACTCATTAATAATTTTTATTAAAACGCCTGCTCTAGCAGTGGCATACCTGCCAAATTATCCTTCCACCTTACCTTACCCATGTTAAATCATAAACATCTTTCCTCTATATCAGGAGGGAATTTTAACTAAAGTAATCTCCTTGGGGGAGAACATTCCTTCTATATGGGTGTCACAGTTACGTTCTCTAAGATATTTTGGTCTCCTGACCAAAGAAGTGGAAGTGGGACATCTTTATTGTAAGAGTGCCGTAAATAACCCACAGTTCATCCTAGAAATGTTTTACACAGGATAGATTGCCTTCTTTTACTAATGTGTTGTGAAAGAGGGTAGCCCATAAGTTGTACAAAATATAGTGAGGTTTGAAGTTTGTATTAATTTCTTTCAGAAGCCACAGTTGATAGGCACTCCAGTGTATATGGTTCACATCCAGCCTCCTGATTTTTAGTTATATTACATTGAAATTGCTCATTATAGCCAGTAGATTTTTTTTATTCAAATGCTCACTTTATAGTGTGCAACACTAACAAGTGTTAGAATACCCTTTTATGTTCTCTAATCCATGGTTCTGGTCCTTTTGCTCTAGATACCTTACAGGAAACTTTGCCTGTTTCCACACAATTTGAACAAGGGTAAGCCTTGACTCATTTTCACGTTGGTGGTGGGTGTTTTAAGCTAGCTTTTCACTTCTGGACAGGCTACATATGCTATTATCTTAAATATTTTTTTTTACATATTGTAAGGACTGTCCCATGGTGCCATTTAGTGATCCAAGACCGGTAGATAATGTTGTTAGAACTAAACTTAGTTTTAACTGAAATAAAGCTGGTAGAAACATTTGACAGCTGTCTGCAGGACTGTGAGATCATTTAGGCAGATTCCAAAGGTCTTTCACCTCATCTAGTTCACCCCAAAAATTCAGTGTTTAGGTCAAACTCTTTGGTGGAAGGTAAGTGATGGTAAAGGAGTTTCGTTCTTTTCCGAAAGGGCAGAGAAATTCGCAGGGAACGAAAGGAGCTGCAATTAGCAGTACCGCATTTTCTGAAACAAATATTCCTTTTGCAATACCTGTGCTCCGTCTGCATTGTACTCCTCCTTTACTAGCCTGTTCATAAAATCCATGTACCCATGTTTATATAGACATGGTAAACACATGGAAATAGCAAGGAATGATGAGGAAGAAAATGCAAACAGCACTTTCATATGAATTTGTAACCTCGTAAATTACAACTGCTGCATGAAGTAGGTCTTTCTTGTGTTTTTTTTAACTAATAACTTTAAAATCTAATTTTATTTTTGTCCCCCCCCTTAAGTGTATCAGATTTCTCACCACATTAATCACTCATAAGCATATAGGACAATGTTGGCTTGTAATATATGCATCAACAAGCAGGTTGGCTCAAGGATAAATAGCACAGAAGATGCTTTTAATGAACTTTTCTCATTTAAATTGAGGATCAGAGGCGTTTGGGGGTTTTATTCAGTTTTTGCAGTTTTAGCAATGATAAGCACATGACTGATCACAAAACTTTAAAAAACACAGGTGACACTGTAAAAAACATGTGAGGAAGAATTACTCTGCAGGCATTATATAATTATTTTATTTCATTAAGTAAGTCTTAGCAGCACGCCTGCCAGACAGTTGATAGAATGCACACTATGACTGTCAACTTGTATTTATTTTATAATATAAATAAAATACAGTATGATAACATATTGTGGTTGATGCAACTGTCTTACAAAGTTGTCAGTCCTACATATAAGTTAATATTGTATGATAAATACTTTACAGTGGCTCTGTAATTTATTTTCCACCTTAAACTTTCATAGATCTGAGAAATAATTTTTAATTTTTTCTATCCCAGTATATATTTGTAGCAATCTGAGTGGACAACGTTTGTTTTGTTAATGCTGTGTCTGATGGTTCTAAACATTCTGCCTTACCCCTCCGGAATTAAGCAAGGTTTACTTTGCACCTTTTTTTACTCACTCACAGGCGATATTCATCTCACTTGCTGTCTTTGAGTCTTTATCATTGCTTTCTACTTTGGGCCACATGTATAATCCCAATACTTTTCGAGTTCCTATTTGCAACCTTTTGTGACTCGCAATTAGGAACCTGTAAAATGCGGTGTACCCCAGTGTATCAGACACTGTTTGCAATTCCTAAATGGGTCGCAAGTGACCTGCCTCATTAATATTCATGAGGCAGGTCACACTTTGCAACCCATTGGGAATGGCCTGCACTTACAGGGATGGTGCCCTGCTGCAGTTAGCAGACCACCATGTTTATAACCGTTTTTTTTTAAATAAAGCATTTTTTTTTTTTTATGAAAAGTGTCTAATTTTTTAAGACTAGGCAGTGGTCCATGGGACCACTGCCTGTTCTTGAAAAATGTTGGCACCCACATTCACAAAGAGGAAGGGGTCCTTTGGGGACTCCTTCCTATTTTTGATGGGGTTACCACCTCCTTCACGGAGTTGAATTCCAGTCGCAAAACATTCAGACATGGCCATGCAATTTGCTATTAGGAATGGACACACTTAACATCCCCTTCCTAATAGCGACTCACAAACCCTAATTTGCAATTCGGAAAATGGATGCCAGATCTCAAAATAGGGTTGGTGTATGGCAAAAGGCCATTTAGGCTTTACAAATGGCCCAATTCACCTTTTGCGAATGTTAAATACTTTTGAACATGTGGTCCTTTGCTCCTGGCACAATGGACTCCGATGAGGCCCCATATGCGGAGCTGAACCAGCATTACAACAGAAATTACAGCTGATGAAGAAGGAGGCTGCTGCTTCCACGTAAACGTGTCTCTCACCTCTGAACATATCACTGCCACTCTCTTTGAACTGCACTGGCTCCATGTCAAGTTCTGTGCTCACTTCTTGCTCACTTCATGCTATCCTTGAGGATATTTCCACAGTGTAAAGTGTCTAGCTTTGGGGTGCATTAATATGTCACCAGTTACCCTGCTTGGTGTCTCTGTAGCTCGACATGCCATTTGGACAGTTGATAGGCATTCCATTGTACATGGTTCATGTCCAGCCTGCAAGTTTTTTATTACATTATATTAAACTTGCTCATTATAGCTGGTAGATTTTTTTATTCAAATGCTCAGTATATCGTGTGCAATTCTAACAAGTGTTAGTTTAAATTCTTGGACCTACTGTCATAGCATTTAGGGCCAGATGTAGCAAAGGGTTTTACCCATTCTGTGTCGATGGGAAAATGTGTTCGTACATATGGCCCTTAATCCATCAAGTTTTTTCTCATTATGATGTTCGGTCCTACATGATAGTTGTTATTGTGAACTACAGGTACAAACACCCTTGTATGTTCTCCAATCCATGGTTCTCGTTCTTTTGCTCTAGATACCTTAAGAGAAGCTTTGCCTGTTTCAATACGGTTTGAACTAGGGTAAGGCTTTACTCATTTTCCCGTTGGTGGTGGGTGTTTTAAGCTAGGATTTCACTTCTGGACCGGCTACATATGCTATTACCTCTAAATGTTTCTTTATTATTTTTTGACATATTGTTAGAACTATCACATGGGTTCCATGTGACTGACAGCTCTATTGGAGTGAATCTACCTTTATTTTATTTTATTTAGTTTGTTTACCTTCATGCACTTTGCATTTTTGATGTCAGTGCCTAAACTATTTCCATTTTTTAGACAACATATCTCAGAAGAAGTCATTCTGTGTAAATCTGTTTTGCCTAGAACAGTGTAAGAACAGTATCTTCTAACTTATTGTTTCTATTTGCTTTTCTGTTTCTTTTCTTTTCTGTTCTTCTCTGACCTATGTTTGTTTTTCGAGACTACTAACATTGCTATTCCCAATATGTATGTCAAATCTTGGAATACAGATGTATTATATTTTGGGCATGTAAAATTATATTTCTCATGATTTTGGTAATCTGTTTTTTTGATATTCATTGTTCTTCTCACTTTGCTCTTCTATTTTTTATTATTCTAACAATGATTTATATGAGTATTTTTAGCCTGATATTTCTTCCTTGCACCTTTGACATTGTTTTGGGGTTAATTGATATATAAAATTGTCACTATATTTTACCTTGTGTTATCTGTGCCATTTTGTATCCTTGTAGGCTGGAAAAAGTGACCTTTGGCTACAAAACACGTTTTTGCTCTACTTTTACATATCATCTCTTGGTTTCTGAAATTTTTGAACTATTTCTTGTAATTTTGGATATCATTATGATCAAATAAAAATAATTGTACAATACTTACTGACATCCAAATGTTTTTGTGCATTATGACTGTGCCTATTTTTGTTATACATGTCTGATCAATATTGTACTACAGTATAAATACAAATATAACATTCCACAAATAACAAAAAGATCCCATGCAAATCCTATGCGAAGAGATCCTATGCAATCATCTATTTGCATAAGAGGGTGTCTTTCAGTGGCGGCCCATCCTTTAGGGCGGAGGGGCCACGCCCCCCCACCCCATGAAGAGTGTCTGTCAGGCTGAACAAAGGTCAGCCTGACAGACACTCTTTATGTTCAGGTCAGGCAGCCAGGAGCAGACATGCGCGATTTGCGCAGACTCCTGGCTGCCTGAGCTGAACTTTGCTGGGCTGAGGAGATCACGACCCTTATGGGCGTGACCTCCTCGGCCCAGCAAAGGTGCCTCCAGGCCCTCCCCTGGGTGACGTGGAAAGCGTCACCCATTGACACTCTCCCTGGGCGCTTCAGGTTTAAGCCCTGAAGTGCCCAGGGCGAGTGTCAATCAGTGACACTTCGTCACAGAGTGGGGTGAGGTCAGCAGTCTCACTGACCCCATCCCACTCTGTGACGAGGCTGGGACTGCTGCCTTCCCTCATTGGCTGACCTAAGGTCAGCCAATGAGGGAAGGCAGCAGTCCCAACCCTCCCGGGACCTGGAGGCTGAAGGTAAGTGTGTGTGTGTGTATGTGTGTTATGTTTTACATTGAATGTTTGGTGCGCGCGTGCATGTTTGAGTGTTATGAGTGTTGTTCATGGATGTGCATGCGTGTGTGAAAGAATGAATGTGTTTGATCTTGTAAAATGAATGTTTGGTGCGTGCGTGCATGTTTGAATGGAATGAGTGTTGTTACTGGATGTGAGTGCGTGCGTGCGTGTGTGTGGAAGAATGAATGTGTGTGAATTTGTAAAATGAATGGTGCGTGCGTGCATGTTTGAATGGAATGAGTGTTGTTAATGGGTGAGCGTGCGTGTGTGCATGTCTGGGTGTGAAAGAATGAGTCTGTGTGTGTGTTTGTGTGTGTGCCCCGCCCGCCCTCTTCCCAAAGCTGCCGGCCGCCACTGGTGTCTTTAAACCTTTTTATGTACTATCCTAAATGTTCCCTAGGATCTACAGGGAATTAGATCTTGATATCTGCGGACTTGGATGAATCTCCATATAAAAAGACTGATATGCCCTGAAATCTCATATTTTTCACCTCATAGAGGAGGAAGATATTGTAGAATGCAGCTTGCAAGGTATGTTGCCATTCTGCAAATTGATTGGTGCTTTTATGCTTCATATCATTCAGCTTTCCATATGAACTCCCCTGGATCTATTTCTATAGTTCTAGTTCTGTGTGCTGATTTTTAAAGCATACGTAGTATTCCCATGTTCATGGTACTGTGATATTCCTTGAATTGCGAGCAACTCGAACCATAAAATAAGCATCTGCTACACATTTATAAAACATAAAAGTCATTCATTTTGGAAAAGCCTGGTATGCTTCTTTACTTTAAAAAGATAAAATTACTTCTATGTATGGCATGGCTTCTGGATAGTCGAAATGATGTCAAATTCCTCTAAAACCCGTTAGTGCATTGTGTTTTCCAAACCAAACATCTGAATGTTTTATGGGGAAACAATTTTGTATTCCTCTCCTAGTGTTTCTTATTCAAAACTATAGGATCCAAAATCGTATTGTTTTTATTGGAAGTTTAATTAGAACATCATTATTTTTCAGGATCTAGTTGAAGACAAGACACTGGCCAGATGCTGATGATGATTAGTTTAAGCCCTTTAACCTACATACTAATTTTTTTCTCTTCACTTTTTATTTTAAATAGATCATGCTTTATTGATTAGGAGGAATCTTCTAATTATATGGCAGCAGTGATGCTGACGACTTTACTATGGCATTATAGGAAACTGCTAAGAGCTATACACCTTGTTAAATGCCATGTACTTGAGATATAAGCCCAAACCACATTCTGGCAACACCTCCTGGGTGAAGTGTAGTACCAGAGGTGAACACAAGGTAGAGATCCTGAGGCATCAAGCAAGGCTGCGTTCTAGTGCCAACTATTTTTAATTGCTACATTAATTACATTGTGAAATCACTAATGAACCTTAATCTAGAAGTGCCCAAAATGAGAAAGGAGCTGAAGTCTTGTGCTACCAGAAGTCTAACCATCAATGTTGAGAAAACACACTACATAATCCTTAACCGAACCACCAACCTGAGAGTGACCTTTAGGGCCCACGATAAGCCTCTGGATCATATGTCCAGCTATGACTACTTGGGAATCCGTCTGGATAGCAGTGACTTGTGGGCCCAGCAGCTATCCAGCTATCCAACAGTAACACCACTCTGGCCCAGCAAGTTGGAGCAGTGCTTTGATTTGCTAAATCATGCGGAAACTGCTCAATAGGCTCGGCAGTACTAGCGTACAAAATAAAAGCAAGGGCGGCAAGCACATACAGCGCAGAAATTTGGGGATATAGAAAGCCCCCATCTATTCAAATCACTGACAACAATTTTCTATGATGCCTACTGCACTTCAGCCGTGGCACCCCAATGGACACTTTGAGAGAAGATCTTGACATTGAAAAAATCGAGGGTTACATTTCATTGGCACCAGTAAAGTATTGGATCTGTATTTGGTCCAAAGATCAGATTGCCTCATACAGATTCACAATATCGTACATTATGACGAATCAAAACTACTACACTGTACCATGGTTCGCCTATATATCAGACGTACTTCATAACATCGGCCTAGAAGATCTTTGGCACTATCCAGGAACCATCACTAAGGCTAGCCCTGATCTGTTTATAAAGTCATACTGGGAACACAGCAATCAAGCAAAGATTTGTCAAGCAGATTGCGGTATCTGTCACTTAAACAAGACGGCTGGTCGGAAACTTTCTAAGCTGAAATCTTTCTGACAGAAAAGAGAGCTCTCTACCTAAAATTCAGATTGGGCACATTACCAGAGGCATCAGTTACTTAAAGATGGTCATCAAATCCTGATGAGGGAGCAGATTTGTGTCCGTACTCCCAGGGAGGCCCTGAAACACTAACTCACTTTCTCCTGCTGTGCCACCATACATTAAGTATACAGAAACATAACCTACTTCCTCTTCTTATTCAGTACAATATTAGAAAGTGTAACAAACCAGCAACTCTCTGTATGAGATCACAGGACAAAAACACCGTTTTGGTTGTCACATCTTACATCTGTGCAGCCTGGAAATTAAGAGTTAGAGCTGTGTCCACCAAAAGGCAACTTTTGAACACAAAGGCTCTGACATGCTTGCCACCTAAACAATTCCCAACAAATCTATTGATTCGGAATCAACATCTCCTAATGCTCTCATCATTCCCAAACCAAGAACTTATCAGAAATGTTATAATCTGACCTTGGACTAACTTAGTGTTACTGTGGTCTACCGAACTAAGGCACTGGTAGATGCACTGCTTTTATGATTTCATTCAGCGCTATGATTGCTATGCGCTCAGAGGGGTTATTACCAAGGGCATGAGCATTGCACTTGAATGCTTAGGTATGAAAAACACTTACAAATACTATAAGTGCATTCCCATTTTTTTATTCGATTCAGCGCCTTCCTAGATCCATAATTGCACGTTTTTAATTTTTCTTTCTGCTGCAAAAACACATTTTGGGATTTGTTCTATGCCTTTTCTAATAGTGATGGCCCTTCCATTGTTTTCGTACATTAGCTGTGATAGTCACATGAAAGACAAATACTGAGGGAAATACCAAAGCATCAGCACTTTAATGGAGAAGGTCAACTCCAAAGTAGACAAGTCCATTCTGTTTCCTACGTTCTTAGTGCTGATAATCATAGAGACAATACAATGGTGAAGTCATCCCTAAAGGGGATAAGCTCGTGTTACTTAGTGCAATGTGGACAGTTTTGGGGGGGCATTAATGCACCTGAGCCCCACAGTAGAAAGTCAACTCCTTTCTGGATATCTGGTGCAATAATTTATCATTCCTCATGGGGTACACACTGAGGGATTATTTACTTGCTTTTGCACTTTATGCACTTAGGTTGTGACTCTAAAATGGATCCTATGGCCCTTATGAACTACTTTAATTACAAAAGCCTCTTCTTCTGTTAGAATTTAGCAACCTCACATTGACTGGTATCAGGGCTACCACTGGGGGGAAACACACTTACATTTGCCCTTTATTTGGGTCTGTTAAAAGATGACCTATCCGTGAAAGCACTTAGTTGATGTTTCTAAGAAACAAGATAGGTTGTCCTTCTGTCTGGCAGACACAGAGGGCCTAACTTTGAGGTTAGGGAAAATGCAATGCACGTTATTTTCTTAGTCTCCTAAACTGCCACCAAGCATTGAATGCTACCCCTGTGGGAAGCACAATTGCATTTGCACTTTATCCAGGTCTCTTAAAGATGACCTCTCTGTGAAATCACTTTGTCTCGATCTCCCTAACTTCCAAGGCAGGCGGTCCCTTTGTGTGAGAGACAATGGGGGATTAGCCCTTTACTGTAGGGCTAACACATTTGCAAATCATGATTGTATGCCCAGATTTAAGAGGGCCTAGTGTCACTTTAGCACTACCTTAGCATCACATTTTGTTTTCTAAGGCGGCACTAAGGTGGCCTTTTCTTCGCGTCAAATTTACAAAGTGGCCAATGCATGCATTGCACCACTTTGTAACCCTTTGCACTACATATGCATGTGCCATGCTTAATGTATGCAAAGGGGGCATTCTCCCATTAGAGGGGTGAAAAAATGGAGCAAAGAAAGCTAAGAGATTTCTTTGTGTCATTTTTTGGCACTTTTAGGCCCATATTTATACTTTTTTTAGCACCGCATTTGCGCCGCTTTTTTACACAAAAGCGGCGCAAACTTACAAAACACAATTGTATTTCGTAAGTTTGCGCCGCTTTTGCATCAAAAAATGGCACAAATGCAGCGCTAAAAAAGTATAAATATGAGCCTTAGCGTCTGCTCAGACCAGGCTTCAAAAGGGGGCACACCATTGTTTATAATGGGCTCCTATGTACTGTTCAGAGTTAGTGCCAAAGTTTTGGCACTATCCCTGAACAGTACAGCAATAGCGTCAAAAAGTTTCATTCTATTGCCTCCTACCCTATGCCATGGTGCGCCGTATTTTAGATATGATACACACATGGTGGCGTTGGTGGGGTGGCTAAGGACGCAAGGAAAGTGGCTCCGCACCCAGTGCAGCGTCACTTTCCTTAAATCTCCCCCTTTGTTTTTTAAATTGTCCCTAAGCATTAAAAGCATCAAATGTTTTTGAATCAGGCATACTTTCTGCTGGAATGAATCTTGCAAAAACACAAGTGTCCTGTCTAGCGATATCTTTATGGTGGAAGTTGTTTTCAGACGGCGCTCAGGGAATTTCATGGATGACTGCCCAAGGTACTGATTATGTGTGCACTATGCTTTTACATCTTACAATTCACAAATTCAGCAACTTTCAGTTATCCTTTAATTATCCATACAAGGCACCTACGAGCATGAAAGGGCAGTGTACAGGCACAGATCATTGTCTTTTTGAAGAAACTGTGTGGAAAACGTCTGGTTAGAAGGTCATGTACTCTCATAACTTTTAAAAATATAGAATTTCTCTGATTATTCGTATTTGTATGTGATCTCAAGAGCTAATTGGGAATTTTATTGTCATCATATTGCTTTAAATTGCGCTGCCAATTTTATGGACTGTGATGGCTGAAAACAATAACGATTTGATTTGATTTGAACAACCGATTTAGTACAAGACAGAAGGGCTATAATGATTTTAGAACATTCCTCCAAGACAGGGCAAACTGTTCTAAATTAAAAAGGGAGAAACAGAAAAAAACATTTTGAATGTTACAAGTGGAAGTTGTATGCCAGCCATTATTACCTTCTGCCCCTGCATTGCCTTCAGGGGTACTGCTAACCTTCCTGTGTTCTAGTAGGGTCTTAAAGACCTTCCACTCTTTACAGTCACTTAGCGGCAGCTTCTGCATGTAATATATGTTGGTCTATAATGCTATATCTTCCAAACTGTCTCTTGCATTGGTGAGAGTGTACCGCTAGGATGCACTGCAGTCAGTGTTAATCTGCGGAACCATTATTCACTAGAATTATTAGTACAGCTCTTGCGCTGAGGCCTAATAACACTACATTTTCACATGCTCTTTACCAAATCATTGGAATGGCTCTGTAATCCATTTCATAATTATAGCTGCAGATGTAAAACAAAGAGTACGTCCACAATTCATAGATAATTAGCAATAAAGACATTCAGTGTGGTTTATATTATCTCCCAGCATGTTTCAAACCTAGTAATAACTTCTTGTTTCAGAAGACCACAATCTATTGAGCTAATCTCTCCCACATGAGCAATAAGGAGGGATTGTCTTTGGTATGCAGAAAAATGTGAAAATGGTAACTAAAAGAGGTTACTGCCTGAATCATAAACCATTTTCTCTGATAAGGAGTCAGTCTGTGTACAACCGCTGAGGCTTTTTATATTATTTCATTGCTTTTGACAGTCTCTCACGGAGGCTTTGTGAGTGGCTCAAACATTCAGCACTGAATGTTTGTTAACCTTGCTCTCTCTCTCTGATATTCAGAGAACAAAGATAGTGCCCTTCAAATGGAGATAAATTACAATCTTTCAAAAGATTTATCACCAGCCTTAATCGAGTTTGTTCCTGCAGCAGAACAGCCTGTGACCTGGTTACTTACACAACAAACACATCTGCTATTTGATGTTGATACTAGAAGCAGTGCTTGTAATCCTGGGAGCTCGCCTGCTTCCTGCAAGGCAGCCTTGCTTGTAAATCTGAATATGGAAATGCGCTTCTTAGCAGGTTAGGTTTCATCTGCCCTCGGTACAGCAACGTCGAACTTTAAAAAAATCCCTGAGCAGCGGAAAAGGCTGATGAGGAATGCATGTATTTTGAAAACCAGTATTGCTTTCACACTCTAAATTGAAGCACTAGGCTGTGTGACAGAGGAGGTTATGTTTCAGGCCTCGTTTTACACTGATGACTCTGCAAGGTCGGAGCCGTGACCTTTGATGTTTGACAAATAAACTATCATTGCAGCAGCTACAGTCAATGCAGTGAAGTGCGTCTCAGCGCTCGCGTCCATGGACACACGGGTCCAGCCCTGTGATTCTCACGCCGCGCTCACACCTGCTAAAGACGCGTGTGCTTCTCTCTTCATTAATGTTTCATGAGATAAGAAACGGAAGACACGCACTGTAAACACGGTTAACTATTTAGTTCTCGACTGCATTTGCAATCCTGTGTGTGCAACTATCCATGTAAGCATTTTCTGTAAAGCCTCCCGACGCAAGAAGGGCGGTTTTACCGATAGAAAGTCTGAGGAGAGTCGAGGTTTTCTGAGCTGTAGCCAGCTGGGTTGCAGTTCCCGATCCATTGGTCCATTTATAGGTTGAATTCCTTAGGGGCTGCTCGCCCCCGGGTCCCTTTTCCCAGGTCCAAAGCCATCTGAGTGCAGGGATATATTCCATGAGGGTCCCATTGTCACAGTCAGCAGCAATATGTTGCAATCGATGCTGGTGCCGAGGATGCGCATAAGGGCCTGCCACTCAAATACTCTTCACATTGATTTCTGCGCCGTAGACAGGCTCTCCCTCGTGTCGCCGCTTCCTTGCTGTCTCCATCTGCTCATCTCGGTTAAAAGCTGTTTCCTTTTGGCTCGTTCATCTCTTCTGTTTTATTGGCGCCATTTATATTTTTGTGTTCTCCTTTGGCTTGGTTCATTCTCATGGCCGGCTTGCACTTTTGAGGTCTGAGAGCTAGTGCTTGCTGTTTTTATTAAACACTTTCCCGTTGCGTTCATAGTTATGTGAGGC
This sequence comes from Pleurodeles waltl, assembly GCF_031143425.1. Taxonomy (NCBI): domain Eukaryota; kingdom Metazoa; phylum Chordata; class Amphibia; order Caudata; family Salamandridae; genus Pleurodeles; species Pleurodeles waltl. Next base: position 693,249,534 of record NC_090436.1, on the reverse strand, counting down.
GATTCTGAGGGGAATCTTGAGGCTATCAGTAGAACGCAAAATTCAGAGCAGTCATACCTTCCCACAGAATCTGCAAGCTTTGTTACATCCATTTATTTCGACCTTTTCCTAGAGCTAGAAGAACCACACTAGGGCTACCAGAGCTCTCTTACACACACAAAAACATGATTTACTTTTTAATCACATTAAATACATGTCAAACAAAAGGCGCCAAGTTCTTCTGAAGTTTTTTTCTGATCCTTTCAAAGAAACATCAGCCGCGAGGTTCATTTAGAAAATTTGAAGGAATAAAAATGTTCTTAACTAATAATCAATAGCAGCAGGCATGCAGCAATGTGTCACGAGGTTAGACAGCCAGCTATCCACACACTCGTATTGAGCTTGGACGAGTCAATATTTGTTCAGTGCTCTGGCTATATTGCCACTACATTGTCCAGTGCCCTAGTCTTGTAATTGTCCTTTGTCTTGGCAATTTCAGACTACGTTATCACTCCACCGCTAAATTTATGAAGGAAGCACTTACTAAAATTCAAAACACTGTGGTCATCAGAAGTATATCTGTGAACCAACCACACATTTTCAAAACCCTTGACCTGATTCTCACTGCAGTGAAGACTTTTGCCAGCTGCCACTCGCCCAAGCAACCATTCAATAATGCATTGATCCACCGCGGCCAACCCAAGCACGCAGTAATACCAATCATTCTCATGACCTCTTCCTCTCCAGGTGACTAACCACTGAGAAAAACAAGTTTCCAAAGAGATGCTAACCACTGTATTTATGAAAAACAAGACTCAGGATATCTCCCAGCTTGGTTCAGAAACTATAGACTAAAAATCCCTGGAAATAAGAAGGACACATGTTTCTCAGGGTACTAGTGTAGCGAGCATCTAACAGTGCAGTCATCACAGCAGAATAAGATCCTGAAAATAATTAAAGTAAGTGAGCATTCTCCCACGAGAAGGAGCACAGTAAAGGAATAATTTCCCAGCAGAGCATTTCGTGTACTTTGCCGTTAGCATCAAGAGCTCTGTCTATGTTTAGGATTGTTTCTGCCATTGGTGACAGGATTATCTACGCTGGCAACATAAATAAAGATGGTGTCTTTTTTGTATAACACTCACAAAAGCTGCTAGAACAAAGCAGCAATAGGTTCTCAGAAGTGATGTTAATGAAGACATCAAATTGCCTGAGAAAAAAATCATAACACATACCCATATCCTGAGAATAAATAACTTAATGTGTCTTATAGAAGTAGAATCGAATGAGTACTTTTCTGTCAGAGTTGTAGCAGCTTTTTCAAAAATGTGTAAATATGAAATGTCGGGTAAAAATTATTTTTGAAATGTGATGGTTTCAATGATGCATAGAGTCCTAAATAATTAATTAATTATGTTGCACTTGAAATAAATGTACTGAGTCACTTTAATATGTAATCAAAATTGTGAAGTAGTTAGTCCACATTTTTTTTAATGTGAGATGCCATTTATTTTAAAATGGATGCCGTTTCTGGTGTTCCATTCACCTCTCTCCTGCTCATTCACCCTTCCAATCAGTGTCCCACTGCAAACCATATCTCCTCTTGTGTCCACAGAGCATCAAGTGAATGATATCAACAATTCAAAACAATTAACCATTGTGTTAGGAAGTGTGTATTGAGAATGGAGTTTCCATCGTGTCCCCAAAGTATCATATTCAAGGACATCCACTGGAAGTTCCACTGAAGGTATGGTTTGTAAACTGTTGTGTGAGAGATGTTTAATTTTGTGCAGATCGTCCTCAGAACACAGTTCCTGAGAGAATAAGTGGAAGATTTCCATTACCTTAAGAAATGGGGTAATGCTAAAAACTTTTTTAATGAAGTTGCTGTTTCTGATTTGCCGATGTGACCCTAAAGATAATCCTACTATGCTGAATGTGCAGAGTCTATTAATAGAAAGCGAAATTTGTTTATAAAAACTATTGGGATTTAGGACCATAGGACTTCTTTTTGGGCATTGCTATCACAGCAATGACTAGGACTGTTGATTCTGGGAAATTTGTAATATTTCTATGTCCATTTGACTTAGATTTTCTTACGAGGATGTTGTCAGTACTCTTTATGAGTTTGACTTAGATTTTGCCTAAACTCTTTTAGTTAGGGCTAAGTTTTATGGTTCTGTATTTCTGTACTTGAGCCTACATGGCATTTCATCCATTTTCTTCTGTACCACACTTTTCTAAACTTCCATGATAAGTTAATTTTCTAATCTATTTTTGATGTAGAACTCAGTTATTGGACCTACCTCATTTATTCTATTATACTTTGTGGAAATGCATTCTTTTGAGGAGGAGTGTAGTTTCTAACTACTAAATTTAATGGAGATTTTGGAGCCAAATTAATGGTGTAAAACTTGGAGTGTTCAAAATATTGGGGTTCAGATGATTATTGAGGTTTGACTCCTACAGATTTCTTCTGTCCTTTATTTCAATATCTAAGATTCCCTCTCCTTTTTGTCTACACTGGGTTTGGGATTTCTTAGATATTAAACCTACTTCAGTTATTTAGTTTATTGGCTCACCACTTAATCCATTGCTAGACTTTAAAATATTTTGCTATGTGTTCTCACACGCTATGCAGAGATTGAATACATTATTTGTTTTGGAAAAAAATGTCCTCACAGGTTACTCAAAGTACATTTTTTAGTTAAGATATTTTTTTCCTTTACACATGCTAAATGATTATTTATTGTCATTTTTACTTACAGACCCAGCAGTAAGCAGTCCTTTACTGTATGCTGATTTAAAGTTAAGGTGCCATTGTGGTACAGTTACAACACTTCAGTTGTATGTCTCCACTTTTATGTTTATTGATTTTTTCAGCAAAGAACAGTAAACACATTAACCGGGCCGGATATACAAATAATCTTCAGGAGCTTCCAAATGGTTTACCTTGCATCAACAAAAATCGTAAAGGTAGTAGAGAACCATGAATGGGATGAGGGACCAGGGAGTTGGTAGGATTGTATTGACAATAGCGTGCGTGGAATCCGATATGGCTCAACCATGTGAACAGTGGCGGAAATTGGGGAAAGAGAGAGGGCCCGCTGGGGGTGGTATCGCTGAGGCCCAGTCTGGGAAAAGGATGTGAGAGCACGGGGGTAGGGGTATGTCAAATGGGTTCTGTAGGTAGGGTGTCAACTTGGTTATAGCGAGGAAATGTTTGAAAGGGGTATCCCACGCAGAGGAGATGGGTTTCCTATAGATGCAACATATCTTTTCAAAATGTAAGGCCTCACTCTCATCCCTCCCCCATTGCTGCACAGCTCCATGCCATGCCGCCAGTCTGGGAGGCTGGGGAGATGGCCAGCACGTTAATCAAGAAGCAGTGCCAGACTCATGAATCGCACCCTCAGTACCATGAGCCTCCCATGTTTAAATATGCCCAGGGCACAGGCCTCCTAGGTGACTAGGACCGGGAGCTCTGTCACCTCGCTGAGTGTGGTGTGAATTGCCTGTGAGCAAGTTAAGAGGGAGTGACAGGACCATAGCATGTGCTGGAGGCCTGTTGAGAACTCCAGAGTGTGGGCAGCCCAGCCACTTCATGGGAAAGAAACAGTTGAGTTAATGTGGTGTGAAGTACACTGTATGGAGCATGGTGAATTGTATGCTCTGGAAGCGAGCATCACAGGAAACTCTATGTGGGTATTCAAGGGTTCTATCCCATTCAGTGTTGTGGAGTGCCTGTCCTAAATCTGTGTCCTATTTGTCTCTGAGGGACGCAAGCAGAGCTCCAGTGTGTTCCCTTGTGTTCCTTTAGAGCCATGTGATAAGGGTATGTCCTGCTCCCAGTGTTAGCAGAGTCTGATTGATTGAGTGCGTAAGAGGTTCAGTGTCTACTATGGACCATTGAATGTGGAGGACGTGTCGCATCTGGTGATATAGGAGGAATTGACCCTTGGAAAGGGCAAAGTCTTCGATCAGGCGGTGGATGGTAAGGATTTGGCTGTCCAGAAATAGGTTGCCCACGGCTGTGAGGTAGCAGTCATGCCAGGGTGTAAGGTCTCTAAAGGAGCAAGAGTTTGGAGAATGCAGAAGACGCTGCAGGGAGAAAGCTGGGGAATATGCATTTGTGGGCTATGGCTAGACACCGAGAGAGCCACTGAAGCTGGGCTGCCAGATAATAAGCGTCCAATGAGGGTGCACCCAAACCGCCCCTCTCCACGGGCAGCTACAGCTTCTGCAAAGATATTCAATGGTGTTTGATATTCTAGATGATCTCATATAGCAGAGCATCTAGGTCGTAAAAAAAACTGAGGGGGTGGGCAACAGGGAGGTTGGAAAAATGATAAATAAGATGGGGGAGCATGATCATTTTAGATATGACAGTTTTACTTGTTGGGTCAGCAGGAGTGATTTCCAAAACTGGACCTTGGATTTCAGGGCATATAGGTTCTCCAGAGGTTGTCCTTGAAGAGAACTTCAGGGAAGTGGTATAAACGTACCCCCAGGTACCAAACAGCATCATCCCTACACTCCAGCTAATGCCCACCTAGCCAGAACTCGAGAAGGGCAAAGAGTCTTCCAACGGAAACACACGGGATTTCACCAAATTGACCCGTAATTCAGTTATGCACATGAAGGAACATAATGTGGCATAGATTGGGGAGATATCTTCATGGATGTTACAAACGTAGAGTAACAAATTGTCCATGTAGAGGGAACCCACTGGGGGTGATTCCCCCAAGTGGAGCCGGGCATCCAGAGGTTCAATTGTGAATGCGAACAGCAAAAAGGGAGGGGGAAATCATGCCTTGTGCCCCTCTCCAGTATAAATGTTGGAGAGATCAGTCGACCCAATCAAACTCTAGAATTGGGGGCAGTATATAGCAAACACATGTACCTTCAAAGGCACTCATCCAGGCCTAGTGTGGCTTACGCCTGGAAGAGGTAATCCCATTCCAGGGTGTCAAAAATAAGGCATGGGAGTAGGGGAAATGGCGAGGGGCCTGGTCCATCAGGTAGAAAAGGTGGTGCATGTTCTGGGAGGTGCTTCTCCCTGGGGAGAAGCCATTTTATTCAGGGGGAATGAGGCCTGACATTATTTGGGCATATTATTCGGTAAGTATCTTACCCAGAATTTTATAGTCTGTACCTAGTATGGCGATGGGATGACAGGACGCAAGGAGGGTTGGGTCACAGTCGGGTTTCAGGAGAGATATCAAGTTGGATTCACATGGGGTAGGCTTATGGTGAGTAGAGCTTCCTTGTATACCATGGCTAGGTGAGATGCAAGGAGGAAACTGAATGTGCTGTAATACTCAACGGGGGACCATCAAGGTGTTTTGTTCCTTGTCAATGTGCAGATGGCTTGTTTGACCTCTTAGGTAGTCAAGAGTTCATCGATTTCCTCCTGATGGACCAGGGTAACCATTGGAAGAAGGCACTCAGAGAGAAACGAGCTGACCTCCGTCACTGGAGGACATGGGGTTGCTGTGTAGGTTGCAGAATAGTAAGTAAAGAAGGCTTTCAGGATGGCCTGCTTGGTGTGGAGGGTGACCCCAGTGGGCGAGGTAATCTCGAGGATGGACCCGGAATGGGAGTCTTTACAGGCTTTGCAAGCCAGGAGTCTGCCTCACTTGTCTCCTTCTCAGTGTGTTTTAGTTTTGTGCACCCTGTAGTTGCAGCAGTGCAGCTGGTCCACCACTACGGCGTATCTGGTCTTGGCATCCAAGAGCACCCCTGGTTTGCAGCATGGACTACTGCCTTATTCAAACCAGAAATCAGGTGTTTGGCCTTGGGTAATTCCTGGACCAGCATTCTTCAAGCCATGGATATCTCTTGGATACAATGCCTACACATGACCACTTTAAAGGTGTCCCATTCAACAGTGCATGAAGAGGCCGAACAGTCATTGGTGGAGAAATACTAAGTGATGTGTTGAGCATGGGAAGCCTGGAATGAGAGGTCCTCCAATGTCTCCCTAGACAGGCACCATGAGGGCACTGGGGCCAGAGGGGCACTGCAGGAGAGGTCACCTCTGTGTGTGCTGTGATCGAAGAGTATGTGGTCATCATAATTTGCCTGGCATATGGTGTCCAGGGGAGTGGCCGACAGAAAGACTCAGTCAAGACTCACATAGAGGTCGTGAAACGCAAAATAATAGGAGTAAATCTGCCCGCTGGGATGTATCGATCACCATGCATTGATCAATGCACATTGGCTTTCCCACTCCCACAGGTGTTCTGCTTGTGCATGTGTGGCTGTGTGGGGCAACAAGGTATGGGAGCAGTCTAAAGAGGTATTGAGCGAGTAGTTGTAGTCACCCACCAAGATCCATAGGGTTTCTATTTTGTGTGCCAGTGTTTGAGAATGTGTGGCCAAAAAAGTGCCCTGCTCCATATTTGGGGCATATATGCTGCCCAGGAGGACCCTAGAGCCATAGGGATGGCCATCTGTGATAACAAAGCACTCTTCCCTGTCCACTATGGTATTAATCAATTGAAATGGAACACTGGGGCAGACCCAGATTAGGGCATCGCAAGCTTATGCGGAGTAGGTGGTGGCTGCTATATGACCTCTCCAACGCTTGCACAGCCGCTGCAATTCAGGAAGTGTGATGTGTATCTCCTGAAGGAAGATGATTTTTGCATTTTGACACTTGGAATGAGAACAAATGGTGTACTGTATCTTCACTGAGTGCATCCCTCTAATGTTGAAGGTCAAGAGCCGGATGTGTGTCTAAGGAGCCATGAAATGGAGAAGGTATGATCCCACTGGGGAGTCGTCATCAGGGGCCTCCTGTCAAGCAGGCCAGCCCTAGCAGCACTTGGTGTGTAGCTGAGGCAAAGGGCATTACTTCCCTGGTCAAACCACTGTGGGTAGAGAAGTGGGTAAGGTTAAGGTGCAACATAACAATGATCGGGATGTGCTGACACTACAGCATATACAAACAGATGAGAAACGAGTGCCATATCTGAAGTTGGGGCTGCGGCTTGACAGGGGAAGAAAGGGCAGAGTTTAAGGGCTGAGAGGCCACCCAAGGTAGAAACGAAAGTGGTGGCCAGGGCCTGGCCTCAAGGGAAGGCCAGGGGCAGTGGAAAGGGGGAAGAATGGGGAGTATAAGGGGAGTCTAGGAGAGTGCAACCTGATAAGACTATCGTATCGGCTCTCTGTGGCGTGACCTGCGGTGGGGTCTGGGAGCCAAGATGGGGAGCTTTTGTGGTGACTGAGTCATCATCGATCATGAAGATGTGCAGGCCTTTGAGGAGTCAGCACTCTTTCATAAAGATTCCACAGCTTGAATTGCCCACTGTCGGTCTTCGTTGAGCTGCTCCAGGGCGTCCCTCATCTTTCTCGGCATTGCTTTTGCTGTCTCTCCATAGATGGTCTGGGGGTGCCCCACCACTGGCTGATGATGTTCCAGCTTGTTGTTGGTCCAGCCAGTCCCACACATCTGTGGGGTCCAGGAAGACAATGGAGTTGCTCTCTGAAAGCACCTTGAGGCGGGCCAGGAATAGAAAGGAGTATTGCAGTTTGAGCTTGCGGTGCTCAGGAAAGAGGACAACTGTCATTGTACTGTGAGAGTGTAGTCTGGAAGAACATGACTGTCCAGGCTCAAGGGGCTTGCTGTATGTGTGACTCTTAGGATGGTATCGCCATCCCTGTAGTGAAGCAGCTTGGCCTGCATGGACGAGGGAGTGCCATTGACTGATGATCTTGCTGGGACCCTGTGGGCCCTCTACAGCGAGAAAAATGAGGTAAGGTCAGCGGCAGTCATCCAAAAATTGCAATGGGTCATGGCCCTCCAGGAGGCCAACAATATGAACATTGCTTCTCCGGAAATGTCCCTCAGCGTCCTTCTCCTGCTCCTCCAGTATCTTCACCTGGGACTGGAGATCCAACAATGACTGCTGCGCACCAGTTATCTGAGGTTGTAGTGCTGCCATCTTTTTTTCACCTTCCACCACGTGGTCAGAGAGCTTCTGATAGTCATCCTGAAGGAATCTGAGCTCAGTCATCAGGGTGCCTGATTAGTAGTTAGTAGGCAGGAGCTCTCAAAGTGCGCAAGGTGTTTGTCGAGTTTATCATCTGGGGTGGTGGGCTGCCCTGCAGGTTTTTTGGGTTGGAGGTTCCGGCACTGTGGTCTGTTGGTCCACCACAGGGTGTAGCAGCGCAGGCACCTCTGTCATTTGTCTGCTCAGCATGATCAACTGGTGGAGAATGTGAGGAGGAGAAGCCTCAGCCTGTGAAGTTCTGTGGAGAGATTAGTAAAAAAGAGCACAAGGCAGCAATGGGACCAAATGGGAGCTCGGGCCACTAGGACTCCAACAAGCAGGGTGTGGGAAAGAGCAGTCTGGGTGTCCTGTTGCGTCTGCTGGGGGAAGAGTCCTTTGGTAGGTCAGGCTTCTCCACAGGGCTGTAGGCACCAAAGGAGTTGGCAACTGTCAGAGCAAGAGACACGTATGGACGATAAGTTTGAGGACCTGCCAAGGAGTGCCTGGGGAGCCAACTGAAGACTTTCCTCCCTCCCTCCATTTGGGTGTCTTCCTATCTCCCCAGAGAGGGTGGCTGTCCCCTCCCTCTTGGGCAGTGTTAGACCTGACAGCTCTTGGCGTAGTTTCCCTGTGCTTATTGCTTCTGACCCCCTGTTTTTGGATCCTGTTCTGTAATTCGTTGTAGCTGGTTTTGGAAACTCTGGGCACTTTACCACTGCTAACCAGTGCTAAAGTACAAGTGTTTTCTGTCTAAATTGTATTGGAGATTGGTTATCTATGATTGACATATTCGATTCACTAGTAAGTCCTAGTATAGTGCGCTAGATGTGTGCAGGGCTTCTAAATCAAATGCTACTAGTGGGCCTGCAGCACTGATTGTGCCACCCACACGAGTAACCGTGTGAACATGTCTCAGACCTGCCACTGCAGTGTCTGTGTAGCAGTTTTAAACTGTCAATTCTACCTGGCAGGTGCACTCACTTGCCAGGCCCAAACCTTCCCTTTTACTGCATGTCAGTCACCCCTAAGGTAGGCCCTGGGTAGGTAGCCCCATGGGTAGGGTGGAGTATATTTAAAAGGTATGTCATGTACTGGTGTGTTCTACATGCCCTGATAATGAAATACTGCCAAGTTGGTTTTTCACCATTGTAAGGCTTATCTCTATCATAGGCTAACATGGGGACTGCCTTTAAATATCTTTAAAGTGCAGTTTCCCATTGGTAGTTGATGGAGATTTGGAGTTTGGTGTCTCTAAACTCACTATTGAAAAATACATCTTTTGGTAGAGTTGTTTTTTAGATTGTCTATTTTAAAATGCCACTGTTAGAAAGTTAGCTAGCCTGGCTGAGGAGGGGTGATACCCCAAAACCATTCCCAGGATGCTTGTTTCCAGTCCCGGGAAGACCTGGCCTAGCAGTTCAGGCTGGACTGTTCTGAGGGTGAACAGGGTCAAGACAGATTTCCAAATGACTGGGTCCAAACTGGAATGGCATGTGTAGCAAAAAAAACAATAGATTTAGGTCCAGATCTCTGTACTGTGGGTCAATGTTTGACATGGTTCAGCATTCCGTCTATCACTTTTTATTTTTGCAATTGTTACTATAAGTGGGACGGGTATGCCCAGCCAGCTGTGTGCGTGTCAGAAAAATTGATGCACAGCCCATCCTGCGGTTGAAAACTCAACACAGCTCCTGCCTCGCAGCTGGAGAAATGATGCAGCACCTGTTCTCCCCGTGGACTGTTTGCACAGCGCGTTGGACAATTCCCTGCTCAAATCCTGGGTGTCAAAGTCTTCAACCTATCTGCACGGACCAGAGGCTGCTCACCCGGAATCAATGTGCGGCCTCCCTTGTGAGAAAAGAATCGAGACACACCCTCCGGTGTGAGTAAAGAATCGACGCACTGCCTCACTTGCGAGTAAGGAATCTGCTCATCGCTTGCTTTTCTGATGCACTGTCGCCCTGGTGGCTTTAATTTTGATGCATACAAGGTACTTTTTTGCTAAAACAACACCTCTATTGATTTCTATGGATTAAGACCCTTTTTATTTAACAAATTCATATCTTTGCTTGTGTATGTTGGATTTTTGTCATTTTAGTCTTGTTCAATTTAGATAAATATTGGCTATTTTTCTAAACTGGTGTGGAGTCCTTCTGTGGTGTTTTCACTGTGTTACTGTATGTGTTTTGTACAAATACTTTACACATTGCCTCTGAGATAAGCCTGACTGCTTGTGCCAACTACCCAGGGGGTGAGCAACGGTTATTTAAGCTGTGTATCTCCCTCACCCTGACTAGAGTAAGGGTTCCTGCTTGGAACGAGTGCAAACTGACTGCCAACCAGAGACCCCATTTCTACAGGCCGGCACTGGTGTTTAGTGGCCAGGAGCAAGAAGAGAAGTCCTGAATTGTCCTTGGCTCAGGGCCTGGCAATGTGCAGGATTGAAGAAGGTAAAAGGGATGTCTTCCACTACTGCTTGATCCTCGCAGGGAGCAGAGTCGCAACCGACGTGCGCACCACCGCTAGGCCCAGGGATTTCAAACAATTAAGTGTCCTTCCTGCTTGTGAGAAGAGGGCATGGTGTAAGGCAGGAGTTTATGTTAGAGGGGGTGCCAAGCATTACCCGCCAGCCCCACTGCTGGAAGGCTTCAATTGGGCCCCCACCAGGAGGGCCTGCCGCCCTAATGGGTTGGCAATAGGCTACAGGTGTCCTCAGGGTGCTGCTCCTCGCCCATGGGGCTCCCCAGACTGACAAGTGCCCCCCATGACTGATTACAGCAGTCGCTGTCTGGACCTCTCAGGCCCGGCCAGTTCCAGCCCATGACACTCTTTGAAGGCTCTACTATCTTCCCCCGTGCTCCATGTCCAGCCCAAGGACTGGACTGCACACCGTAGCTAGTTCCATCTCAGACAGATGCAGGAGAACTGGCAGTATGGAGTCTGTGCATGTCCCTAGGCCCCACAGCTGGTCCACTCCTGGGTGCTGCACCAGACTCAGGCTCCACGGGCCTACACAACCACTGCTGTAAATACTGCAGGGTTCCTGCTTACGGACACTGGTTTCGCAGTTGCATCACGGCTGGCAGCTAGGGCCTCTCGGGGCAGGCGTTCGGCAGCTGCAGGCTACAGTCCACGCAGGGACCCACTTCATCTCTCCCTGTATATGTAGACTCCCCATTTTGGGGGCTGGAGAGTGCCCTGCACTTCCTCCTGACTCAGATCAGTGCAGGAGAGTGGGCATCGCCTTGGCCGTGAGTGCCCTGAGACTGCACGGTTTGTTCTGCTCTCAGGCAACACGCAGGCCCATTGGCCTTGTGAACTGGGAGTGTCATCACTGTCAGGGTTGCACGACGGATACCTCTGTGGACTGTGAAACTGTCTGGTTTCAGTCCCAGTTAGCAACCCCATTATCCCCTGAGGGTTGACTTGCAGGATGGCGAGGTTAGGGAGGTCCCAGGAAGAGATTTTACAGGATTAGGGTGGCCAGAGAAGCGGAGCTCTATAAAGGTGCGTCCGTCATGTTGGTTGGTGAAGCCACACCCTCCTCTCCACTTCTAGTATGCGTCAAAATCTCAATTGGCAGATTCCAAATGTCATTTCTACAACAGATCCAGTTTTCTGATGTGCTTTCTTGTATCAGTGGTATGCTACTTTTGAGAAGGGGTGTCAAATAGGGTGCCAGAAACTATGCTTAGAAGGCCTAGTGAATGCCCTGATATGTGAAGGAAGTTGTTCATTTGGGGGTAGTGTGATGGAAAATTCACCTATCCCTACCCAAGGTCACTCTGACAAGGTGGTTCTAAATAGCACTATTATGAAAGTTATATAAGAGATATAGATGCTTCACTGGTAAAGTGCCACAAAGACAGTAATGTTCCTGGCTTTGCAATTGACCCAGTGATGTATCATGAACAGGCATACAAGTGCACACATATGCAGGAAGGTATATAGCAGTTTTTGCAGAGATCACACTAGTTGCCGGTAGCACATGCACTTTCACGCTTGAGATATGCATGTGTGAAGGACATCGAAGCATGGAAAACAGAGCTGCAAACACCACTTCACGAGTACTGACATTTCATACATCTATACATGTTCACATTACGTGAGGACGACAGTGCAGATTTGCTTCTTAAGATTTCCGAATCAAGCAGTCATTTCAAATAAGTCTATATGTGTTTTTATTCTTATGAACATGGAATCCAAGAATTATTCTGGTATAAGGTGTAAAATGACTTGTATGCTGGATCTATATCCCCCATAAACCTCCTCTGTACACTGACCAAAAAGTGTTACCCTTTGTTGGAATGTCCTCTCACTCCGCCTCAGCTGCATGTCACACCGCAGCATACAGACTTGACACAGTGAATGTTCATGGCGCATCATCTTAATTCCTCAATATTTAGTTTCTTGTTATAAACCTGTGTGAGGTGGTAGTAATGTTGTTAGGACTTTTTGTCACAGCTGGAGCCACTCATAAAATGCCGATTTTTAAACATATGATTTGCTTTGCAAATTGCCTTAAAGTTTGAGTCGCAAAATGTTTCCACAAATGCGGAAGCTTGGTTTACGTCCCATAGGCTTTTTTTTCTACTTGAAATGGAAACTGTAACTTCAAACACTTCTTGTATCTTCATCTGCCTCCTTTGTTACTGACTGAACGAGTGGTTTTCCTAAGTTGCCTGTCGCCCTTGAGTCCCAGTGACAAGTGTTTGCACAAATAGATGACTCCAGCAGCCACTAGCTGTAATGTTACCGTTGACAGCCATGCCTGGATTCAATAACACAAGCCAAGTGTCCAGAAATACATGCGTGATGATGGTCAGACTCTGGCTGAGTGTTGTTCAAATATTTATGTCTGTTCTACCTAACATTTCCCTCTGCAGTTCCACTTCCTTGGCCTGTTTATATCGGCCTTCCTGCCTGCTGGTCTATACACACAAAAAGAGAAGCCATTCCTGCGCGAGAATGCATAGTAAGCACAAAGGCGCCACGCTGTGCACTAACACTATAAATAGCACAATTCAATACTGAGCCACACATTTTGCATTAAATGCTAACCTTTAAAGCTACAAAATAAACAGATTCAAGCTGCACGAAGCTATAATAGTGTCCCCTGAAAGCTGTATGAGAGGGAGGGTTAGTCTTGCATGACAATGACTTGAAAAGTACCTTTGTTTCGGTATTCAAGAGTCTGTCTCGGGGATCCGCGTTCATCTTTCGAAGGAAGTGCAATAGTTTAGCAAATGCAAAAATAACATCTAATGTTTGTGGAAAATAAATCATTATAATCGTATCCACTGAGGTGAGTGTGGCAAATTTGCAGAGTACTCGGATTTAGATAAGGTTTTCCATAGTTCATGTCTTGTAATGGTCCAAAAATGTGCAAATAACAGAGTTACAGCATTTTAGCAGGTGCCTGGCTAGGCATTTCCAGCCCTGGTAGCTGACATTGTCTCATCATCTTACTTAAAGCAAGTTTAGTACAATACACTGGAAAAAGCTGTAGACAAATTCTCAAAAGATTTGCTATGCCTCTTGTAATGCATGTAGTGTAATACGATTTGTAATAGCACCTTGTAGGTGACACTGGACTTCGTGAACACTAACGGATCTAACCTCTTCATAGGGGCCCAATTCTGAAGGTTATTTGATTACATAAATATCAGTAATAAGCAGCGCTTTAAATGGGCAGGTACGGTCTGGTACTGAGTACCTGCACTTTATTCATTTGAAAGGGAAAGTACCTACACTTCTGAAAGCACAAATAAAATGACATTTTTACCTAGGAATGTAAACTTCTGCCAAAATGCCTTTGGGCAGTGCTAGAAGAATAGCAGGCTTTTAAGATCAATCCTCTTTCATATTGTTTTCCCTGTCCCGCCTTATAGTGCCCTGGAATGTGCCTGCATCACAGCTAATCCTCAAGCTATGGTAGGGAGTATTTACTTTACCTGGTGGCTATGCCCAGAAACCTCCAATACTTTCAGACCTTGTACTCTGTTGTCCCCTCCAATGAAACCTCTTCCTCCGGTGTCCCTCGATTGCATTTAGTCCACCTATTCAGGTGGTGCCAACTGTGCTTTTAGATTGTTTTTTATGGTGTCCAGAAGGTCTCAGCAACACTGATAAATTTCTCTCAGTTCATTCTTACCATCATGTCCTATGATCTTAACTCTCAGTTCAGTTTTACCATGTACTCTATGATTTTAAGACCCATAGTTCATTCTTTGATTCTGATTCTGGTGCTTTCTCATGTCATTAATCTTTCTTTGTCTTTGGGTCAGTTCCTAATGACGTCAAAAAAGTGACTGTGTTCCCCTTGTGGTAAAAGCAAAGTTTAAGATGAGCAGACCCATCAGTTTTCACCCAATCATGACCCTAGCTAATGGGGAAAACAAATTTGCCCTTCATCTTTTGAAAAGATGATGATTGGTTGATTTTGAGATGGGATTTTTGCCTCTCTATTAGTGTGAGAGAGAGAGATGGAGAGAGAGAAAGAGAGAGAGAGAGAGAGAGAGAGAGAGTGTGCATGTGTGCATGTGTGTGTGTGTGTGTGTATAAATATATATATCACGGCGCACTCCACAGCTGGGATGGACCATTTCCCTGCATTTAATTTTCTTCCAAAAACAAAAACGTGTTTGAGACTGTGTTAGTCGAAACGCGTTGGTGGTGATGACGGGTTGTTTTGGAACACATTAAAGAAGTAGACGAAGTTTTTTGGAGTGCTGTGTTTTTGTTTTTGGAAGGAAAAAATATATATATATATATGTATATATATATATATATATATATGTATACCAAAAACATCAAAAACATCCCTGAGGGCATAGTGCACAGGCAGTAACACGGCAGCCCAGCAGGGTTCCGGTAACCTAAAAGACAGGCAATCATCCGCTCTAACAAGGAAGCTATGGCCGAAATGCGTTGGAGGGGAAGCTTTCTTCCTAAGTAAATTAATCTGCAGTATCTCAAAGGTGTTCTGGTTTTCCTTGTACTAAGGTAACTATAACTCGCACCCTTGCCATACACAGTTTTCTTATCAATCAATTTATTTCAAATATTGGAGTAATAATATCAAGGATGCCATACAAGATCTCATCAATTATATAATATGGGGAATAATTAGCCATGCAAGGAGAAGGCATGAGGCATGAGTTAAAGTTACTTGAAAGAACTCTAACTATAACTGCTGAATTTCATTGGATTTGTATGAGTAAATTCAGAACCTAACTATAACATCCCTGTAACCTTTGTTTCTTTTCAGTGAATTTCTATGTTTTTTTTCACGTAAAGTAATTTAAATTACTATACGTTATTCCAGCCCCACGCCGTGCAACCAAGCACTTATAGCCACCCAACCCCGCGCCACGCACGGCCTTTGGCCATGCTCAGCCCAGGTTGGCCACAGGGCCTGTCTCTGTGAGTGGGTGCGAGAGTGTCTGAGTGGGTCTGAAAGTGGGGGTGTGAATTTATGAGTGGGTCTCAGTGGCAGCATGAGTGTGTGAGTAGGTGTGTGAGTAGGTACCTAAGTCTCTGAGTGGATGTATGAGTGAATTAATTAGTGAGGTAATAAGTCTGTGTTTTTTCTTTCACATTTTTTCATATTTGTGAATATTTTGCAAATAATTCATGAAAATTCACAATTTTTTCACGACTACCGTGCATGGTGACCAAAAATTATTTCAAAATTATAATTTACCCCTAAAACACACCTATATCACTCCCCTGGGGTCAGGGTACTCTCACCCTGACACCTTAAGGCACTTTCAATTTGGATTTTCACCCCTGGGGACCGTGTCCCATGAAATAAAATGACTGCAACTTTCTAGTCAGGTTGCGGTCAGCCAATTGCAATGCTTCTTTTTGCAAGTGTATTCGCTGAAATTCATACATTTTCGCAATTATTTGGGAAGTTATCAAGGGCAGAGATATACAAATTTATTTTCCCTTTAATATCTCCAAAAATACTTAATGGATTTACATCAAATAAGCGAAAGCGTGATCTGCGTATCGAAAGCTAGCTTTCTGCCAGACTTGGTGTAATTCCATCCAGTACTTCAGGCTGCAGTCGTGTCTAAAGGTCCTATGGAAATTAACATGGGAAACACACCTTTTTTCACCACCCCTCCTATTTCTCTGCCCCCGCTTGACGGATCACCCCAAAACTTTCTGTGCCCAACAAGAATCACTGCAACACTTTTTTGGGGAAAATGTTCTGAATATTTGATAAAAGGTGTTAAAGATATAGGCACGTCAAAAACCCTTTTTCTATTGAAACATGCTCCTAACTATAACGACCTAGTGGCGACCGCCACTAGGTAATGCACACACACACATATATAGATATGTATCTATATATGTGTGTGTGTGCATTACCTGGTGGCAGTGTGTGTATATATGCTTTCTCTTTGGGTATTTAACTGAGAATGGATTCTGGTATTGGTGTTGTCACTGCACTGCACCAAGTCCAGGAGTTTGAAATGGTGAGGCAGGCTTTTAAATCATGAGCTAGCATTGCTGCTGCCATCTTTCCTTCTCTTGTGCTTTTCACACTGTCACTGGTGGCGTTTCTAGAGGCTTGGCACTTTTTCACACTTATTTAATATCTTTTTTGAGCCTTTGAGTCAACTCATCCACCCTATGTCTTCTTTTTGTACATAAAATGCATACAAGACCTCCAACCAGACTGTCCCTCATTACAAAGTATGACAGGGATGTGAGAGTGATTCTGATCATGTTTGACTGCTGCTCTGTATAAGCTAGATATGTGAATTAAATAATTTATGACTTTAGGCAATATTTATTGGACACTCAGCTTGAAAAGGCTTATTAACATATGGCAAGCCAGAAAAACACTTGTCAGAAATACAATTCAACAAATTCGATCTCAGCATGTTTTATTAGGATAACATAACTGTAGCAATAGATCTGAAGGGAGTGTTCAGTCTCAAAAATTATGATTCTCAGTAGCACCGTTCAGTCATTCCCAGTTGACTTAAAAACACTTGTTCTCAAGAGATATTCTATGATACACTTTCAATATAGGAGCTGTTCCCAGTGTAAGTTGTCTTCAGCTTTCAGACCTAGGGCCAGATGTAGAAACAATCTGAATTGCGACCCGCAAATTGCGAGTCAGACCGAGTCGTAATTTGCGAGTCGCAATTCAGAATGTTGGATGGTGTCCCTGACACCATCTGCGCTTCGCCGGGGGGTCGCAAAGGCCCACCTCATGAATCTTCATGAGGTGGGTCGCAATTTGATACCCCCTTGCGAATGGCGGCCCTCACAGGAATAGTGGACTGCTGCGGACAGCAGACCACCATGTCTGTGACTGCTTTTTAATAAAGCAGAGTTTTTTTTGCAATGCAGCCCGTTTTCCTTCAAGGAAAACGAGATGCATTACAAAAACGAAAAATGAAACGTTTTCGTTTAATTTTTTCATAGGACCACTGCCTGCTCTGAATTTTTTTTTGCAGTGCCATTCTCAACGGGGAAGGGGTCCCATGGGGACCCCTTCCCTTTTGCGAATGGGTTAACACCCATTACAAATAGGTGCAAACTGTGATTGGTTTACGACCACGTTTGCGGTCACAAAGCAATCCTGCATTGCACTGCGACTCGCAATTAGGAAGGGAACACCCCTTCCTAATTGCGACTCGCAGACCCGTTTTGTGATTCGGTAACCAGGTTACCGAATTGCAAAATGGGTTTGTGCATTGCAAAGTGCTTTTTGCACGTCGCAAACAGTCAAATTCGCTGTTTGCGACGTGCAAAAAGCTTTGTACATCTGTCCCCTAATCATTAATTTTATATGTATATCGCAAACGTTCAGATCCTTTTCATGTTCTGACGGGATTTGGAGGTTACGACCAGCAATTCCCAGTTTGTCAGAGGGAAGACTTTGATGGGTTGAGTGTATAGGCAAAGCCTCTGGTTAAATGCAAAAAATAATGAGATTATGGTTGCTTGGGGAAGTACTGACCACGGGAAGCCTGCTTTCAAGCGCACTCTGATATGGTCCTTAGTCAGACTCTGGTGATGGAGGTCAGTAATTTGAGTTTTACAGTAATCTGGCGCTGAATGAATAAGCCAAAGTAGGCGCCAGTTCCTGTGTTTTTTCACCTGAGTGTTTTTAGGCAGACCAATACAATCTTAATGGAGGCTCCCACCTTGATTATGAGAAATGATTTGATGGCCAAGCTGTGATTGTAACATGTTGATTGGGCCATGTCCCAACATCTTTCGCTGCAGTTACCGGTCACCATTCGCAAAACAGGAACAGTTTAGATTAGCGTGATCAGTTTCAACCCTTCTCCCCCAAACTACTCGAGGCTCATTTGAGCTCAGCTTTCATTTGTACATTGTCTGCTAATTTATCGAGGGAAGTGAGGTTGGTACAAAGCAAATACAGTTTACATGTTGACTAGTTATTGGTTTACGGCGCAAGGGGTGAATGATGTCGGGTGCTTGAAATAATGGGAACACCGCAGTCATTTTTCTCGTTTATATGAAGCCATAAAATGGAGATTTGCAAGTAAGAAACAGAAAGTCAATTATTCTTGAAGTGCTCGCTGTTTTGCTTAAAATGTGGAGTAGACATGTCTTCTTAACAGCAAAGCATGTCAACGCCGTGATGCCTGAGTCATAATCAACACCAAGCTAATCTGCTGTATCAGAAGCGAGGAAGGGCGCGGCATAAGGAGATCAGATGCATATATGTGTATTTTTTCAGCCTCAGATTATTAAAAGTGGATTGGATTAAAACGGCTGCCTGGGATTTGCCGTGCATTTCAATTAGTAATGCGCAAAACGAGTTTCTGTTAAAATGAAAGAAAGCCTTAATAGATGTCTGACGAAGGAAACAGCAGTGTGCATTTGGCGCGCATCCCGGTGACGCAGATTATGAGACAGCAATAGCAATTACGAGATACAAGAGCAGATTGGTCAGAGCTCGCGTATAATTGGTCCTGGCAAACGTAAGGTCAAATAAAGGCAATTATGTAACCACAATATGCCACCTCAAATTTCTCACATTTCAAGCTAAATGATATTCACTAAACTGTTGGCTAGAGCCCTACTGAATAAATAAAGCTATGCTAATGCGGAGAGTGGGGGTTGATTGCAGGTTTAAATAGAAGCAATTGCCTGTTCTACAATCTGCTAGGGTTAACATTTTTTTTGCATAATTAATAGCCTTTTGCCCGCTGTAGCCAGTGTATCAATCGTGTTACTCATTTGCATCACTTAGCAAGATGCTGACAGTGTAAAACGTCTAACAAGAGGCTTCGTTTGCTATATGACTCAATCTGAGGCGGTCGAGAATGGGAACGCGTTTTAAGAAGTTGACCAAAATGCATGAGAGAACACCACTTTTTTCTCGGGCTTTGTGTTGAAGCCTTTTCCTAGGAGTCAATGTGAAATGGAATTGCTCTTTTGACCTCCATCTTCTCTCTCCCAGGTCTGAGGAAGAGCTACACTGGTTGATTATTGCGGGAATGAAAGGTAGCCTGACCTTGTCGAGCGAACGCCTTGCTGCTTTCAGTGTTGCCCATTATGCTGAAGGCAGCCAGCTCCTGGACAGAGAGGCTGTATCTGCAGGAGAGCTGCTGTCTGGGCATCCTGCCAGCACAGGCTTCAGCGTCAGCAGTGCAGATATGGTCTAACAGCTCGAGCAGCAAGCGAAACAGGGAAAAGGATATCAAAACACGGCTAGCAGAGGGCATAAGAAGCTTTCAGAGGCTGAGCTGAGATTTGTGCTGAGAGGAAGGGCTGTCCAATCATACTCCTTTAGAAGAAACCCTTGGAGATAAGGTCGATTATACGTGGAAAGCAAGCAATTGTTTCATTTCGTTGTGTGTCTCAGTAGCAGGCAAATGAAAAATAGACATTGAATGTAACACGGAATTCATTCCCTAAGAAAGAAGACGGATGTCTATGATCCTATATAGTGTGAGTCTGAGTTTGCATTTTGTAATGTTTTCATTGAGTCTTGTTACCTGTAAACCTTTTCCACGGAGGTGCTTTTATGGCCTTCATTGCCCCTAGTTCATGATCCTTATGAAGGGCAAGGTTATTTTAAACACAGGAGGACCCCTGGGCTAATTCATTGCCTCCTGGAGTCATGTTCTTGACACTCCTTTGTGTATGCAATGACCCCTCGCACAGACAGATGCCTCTTCACCTCCTGGAACCTTAACTAAGACTCCTTTATTCCTAACTTCCCTCTCTGTCCCCAGGGAAGAGCTATAAGGCGGTCAGGTTCCCTCATCTCTTTCTTCTTTTGTGTTGTCTTCTGTAGAGAGTTTGCACAGGGAACATACTTTGGTCCTCAGTTTAGGGCTGCACCAGGTGTTATGAGAAGAAAAAGGCAAAAGCTAACTTTCCTCTTGGCAGTGCACCAGTGTCTGGTTGAGCTGGAGACATTGACTTGGTGCACACAGTATAGGCTGGTTAGGGCCCTGCTGGCTACAAGAGAGTCCCCAGGCCTCCTCTATGCTCCCACTCCCACTGGTCGGATGAAGAGAGCCATTCTCACTTGCAAAGCATCCCCAGTACAGAGGTGTCTTCTCCTTCTCCCTTTCACTTTGTCTCTGTCTCATACTGCATGTGGCAACAGCAAATACACTCTAACTGAAATGGGTAGGGAGAGAGACACCATCTTTTACTGCTTTCACTAACGCAGAGCAATGAGTATGACACCAGCAAATGCTGGGGCTCAAAGTGTAAAGAGTGATGGTGTGTGTTGGAACAGACCTGAGTGCATTATTTACCTGCAAACATTGAGGTTGAAATGCACAATAGGATTAGGTGACACTGAGAGTCCAGTGTTCATCAACCAGGAATTTAATGGAACCTTGAAGTAGGTCGAATAATCTAGTTTTGAACACGATGCCCCTGATCTCTTCTTTGTAAACTCCATTGATACTTCAGAAATCAAAGGATATCGAGCAGGAAATTACATGTTCTCATTTTTATTCTATATTATTCTCTGCAGCAGATATGCTTTACGTTACCTTAGATGCTTGCAGGGCCAATTACACTTAGATGATGCAGGCTATCTCAAGATATTTTGCCTACCTAGAACAGTGTTGCACCCCCCTCCTTTTTTGGCACCCACACAGATAAATATCTATTCAACGAGTTAATGAGCTTCACCAGACATAAAGAAGATGGCTGTGAGTAGCTTACAGGTCACATTACTCGGGTCAATAACATCGACCTGCACAAATGTTGGCTACCACTAAATCATTGTGGTAAGTATATCCAGGGAAGTATAGATTTATTATTTTTCACTTGTACTTACCTTAACAATTGTAGTCAATATTATGAATTCAACATTGTTTCACGTTGATGCTTCGGTCACCTTGTCAGCCGGAACAATACCTAGAAACAGGTCAGACGATGAAGACAGTAGAGTTTGACAGCTGTGAATTGATTTTCGTCCATTTTTTATCAGTTTGAAAACTCACCAATCAGACACACTGATCTGTCTATGGGCTTCGTCTGTGATCTCACCAGTCTCTGCTGCAGCTGGCACATACCTTATTGTCTGTGCCTAGAAAAACATTATAAATGAACTCTCTGCCTTTTGGACAGAACCACGTGTGATCTCCATAAAATAAATCTGCAGAGCCAGGCCTCTTGGCAATAACTATCCATGTGTGTTCTCAATACGACTATATCAAGGGTGGGAACATGATTTAGAATTTGGCTCAAAAGCTTAGTCCTCAGCTTCTCATGTTGCAAAATCTTGATTCCATTCAACATATTCACCAATGTCTGCAGAACCATGAATCACATAACTATTTACTGCAAGGGTCAAAGTTGTACAGCAAGGTACATCTTCAATGAGAAAGGAAGAACATACTGAATGTGGTACCCTTAACTAATGGTTTCATTACTTACCTGTAATCGTCAATTTTCGTTAGGCCAAGTTTCCTGTGCCTTTCCTTGCATCACTGCCTCTGAGTGAAGTGTAGATATTTTGGTCTTTACTGAAAATCGTAGGGAAATGTCCTGTTTATGGTTCCTCAATGTGAGGTAGAAAGAGGAGATGGAAGTAAACAATGCACAGCTTTACTTTGAATAGTGGATAGTTGCATGTCTGGCAAGTTAATCCCCTCATAAACTAACGAGTGTCACCAGTAAGATTGTACCAGGAGTAGTGACGATTCTCGGTAAGTAATGGAACCCTTAAGACTCTGTTTATGTGCTACTGCTACTACCACAATGGGGAACAGTAAAGGAATGAAAGGGGAAACCCAAAGATATTCTGAAGAAACGAGGACAGTTTCGAGTCTGATATCAGTCCTTTGAAAGCAAGTGCTATGAATGCCCTTCTACTGTAAATGTCAGGATATGATAGGCAAATGTGAAACAGTTTTTATCAGATCTCACCTACCACACGGCTTTCAGCAGTCCGTAGGCGAAAATGTATTACAGACCATACCAACAACTTAGTAGTCTTAGAGCCCACCCATTTCTTACCATCTGCTGACTTTAATATCACTCACATTTACTTCTTATTCAATGGCTTGCCTTTTTCGTCTTGTGTTCATTCATTCCATGGAACAGTGATACTCAAAGTATGACCTATGAGTTGCTTTCAGCCCTCCTGACCTTTACATGCAGCCCTCTGGTGAACAGCAGCACTAGGCTGCTGTTTGCTTGGCAGAAAGATGAAAGATAATCCAGAAAGATGTTAAATAAACAGTCACATGTTTATTTACAGGTTAACGGAAGTAAGAGAAAGGAAGCAAAACGATGTCCTACACCATTTAACTTTAGGAACACTATCATTTTTGACGACATCTTGAAACAAATAAGTACAATAATGATAGAGATTCTTCAAAATTTTAAAAATGCATTTCAATAACATGGAGACGTGTTTCACCCTAGTACCATATATAATAACACTGCATTAAGAAGTATTTGTTAACAATTATAGTTTTCAAATGTGAAGTGATAGTTTTCAAACACGACTCATGCTTTCACCCATCCTAACAATGCCAAAAGAGAAGAGGCAAGTCACTTATCATGTGGACCTCTGTGCATGGCCTGAGATGTTAATATACACAGACAACATCATAGTTTATTAACTCAAACACAAGAGATGGTTTTGTACAGCGTACAACCTGAAGACAATATGTTGTAAGGTACTCTGAAGCAAACTGAAATAAAACAATACTCTATGATCACACAATTCGGTCAAGTAGGGAACCTGGGTTTGATCTCTTGACTCGGACAGGGATGTGATAGCAAGTAGAGAAGGCTTACCCAGGGGTGTGGTAGAGAGCTAGTAACTCAGATAAAACATAACACAATATTACCAATATGCTAATTATAGGTACTAGTGGCTTACTTTAGAGGACATTACGGAATGAAACCCTCAAAATAATTTCAAGACTCACTGTTCACACTGTATACATAGTTCCCTTCCCATACAACCATATTTCATTTCCTATGCCCTACCATCATCAATGTATCCTTCAGCCACCGGGGAAATGTTTGTGAGTACCTATGCCATGGATAATGTCCTCTTTAAAACAGTTTTGGCTGGCTAACTGTCATCTTTCTATTGCCTAAATTTAGGGGACTACTTTTTTTAATTTTTCTATCAGTACGCTCCCTCATGTGATGTCCCCCTCCCCAATCAAAAAACGTCTCCTACACTGTTTATTACAATCCACTCCTTCTAGCGTGTCTGTAAAAGCACAGCAACAGGTATCTTTTTCCAGGGTATGACATAACAACAGACTTTAAGGGTTGTTTTTATTTTCTCTCCTGCATTCCCCATATTGGATAGAAGCTCAGGCCTTGATACATAACGGCTTTTATGGCACTGGGGAAGGGAACAACTGGTGCACACACTGAGCTGGTGTTTGAGGCAGAATGTGTAATTAAAATGCTTGAAAAGCTGTCTTTTCTCCTGGAGGTATCTAAATCTTCTCCTTGGGCTACAGAGGAGGACCAAATGGCTAGATCATGTTTAAGTTCTTTGCTCTATAGAAAGTGAAATAGGCCTGGACAAGAGTTTATTTTTTAAATACTGTTTAGAGTTTTCTAAGTAAAACACATTGAAAAACAAACAGAAGATATTGAATTTAGTGCACAGTTTTTGCTTTCACTCCAGTACTTTGAAATTTTTCTTTTTTGACTTTTTCTAAACAATACATTACAACCAAGCAGTTGTACAGACCACAATGTCCACTTCGATTATGGCACATAGACCACATACGGTACCCTGCATGTGTGGTTTCACTGCAGGACTGGCCCTTCGCTAACTTACGTAAACTATATACTATTCTGTATAAATGTGTATAATAATTATGTTTATAAATATTTAGATATTCATTAGGTCTGCTTAACAAATGTACATATTACTTATGGTTATTGTTATTATTCTATGTGTAACATGTATATAGGTGACTGCATAAATAAGTCCATTTTTAATATATCTATCTACAATTACTTCACTGTTGAACCAATACAAAAAAAAACTAAATAAGCTTAAAGTACAGCAACACTTGCAAGTCTGAGTTTATTAAATACAGCTTGAATCTAGATATATGACCTTCCTTATACATATATACCTTTCATGTACGTATGCATCTTTATATTTATTTCTTTACTCCTAATTCAGTATCTCCAATGCACTACCCTATATCTCACCCTATACCTATCTCATATATCCTCTATCTCCACTCTCTGACTCATCCCAACCCCCTTTCTACGACTATGATCCACAAATTAACACTTTCTAGACTATTCTCCCTTCTACCCCTCCTTGTATGGCCATATTGCAGTACCTTTTTATGACAAAAGCATACTTTGTGTACCTCTTATCATTTTCGCTGACGTGTGGACCTCTCATGGGTCATCTTATCTCCTGGACAAATTCTCTTGGGTAAGTGCCAGACTTGTGGGAATTGATATTCTGCTACTTTTAGCTCTGCACACTTTACTGTGGCCTAAGTACTACCTGTCAGCTCCCCATGGCACTGACTACTGTCTGTGCACATTAAACATGTTGTTGGTCTTGATGAAGAGGCATTTATTCAGATGGGGTCGAAATATTGTTGACATTCTCATGGTTATAAAAATACATTATGAAATTTCATTGTAGATCAACTTTTCTATGTTTTATATTGAGCTGTATAAAATCTACATATATACATAGTATTTCATAAGTGTGATCACTTTTTTGGGGCACTTTTTCAGTAGCACAGTGTATTCATTCAATTCACTGACCACATATTTGACGTATTTATTCTCTATAAATGCTCAGCAATTTTTACAATATGTCCAACGTTTACACTTTGTAAATCTACTTTTTAGAATGACAATATATGGTCGTTTTTTTTGTCTGGGATATATATATGGGGCCCAATGTTAGTTGTTTCAAAGATACACCTAGGGTATCTGAGAAAATGTTGCAAAGAGTGTATTGAATATCAAAGCTTTTTGGACATTGTTGTCTATGACTATGAATACCGTTATCCAAATTGTCTAAGGGTTGCTCCTGTGAGTCTAAATCTGAAAAATTGCTACCAACAAAAGATTCCTAAAAGCCCACCACTGTGAACTGATTTTCCACACAGGTATCAAGGCCTACTTATATGAAGATCCTCATCATATGCAAAATCCACCCCAAATTACATGCTAATCAGAGGCTCATGTGTTCCACCATTGTGCCTATGATTAGACAACCAACATTCAGATGAAGAAGCCATGATGAGCAGGTCAATCAGAGTACAAGCCTAAAGTCTAATGAAGCCATATTCTGTCCTTGCACTCAGAATGTAAAAACATGTTCTACAGAAAACTCCTGATAAGGTAATGTTTCAGAAATTAATTTCCAAGTATAGTCCTGTGAAAGATACACTAGTGAACTAATTGGCTACACCTAAACACCAGGACCTACAAATGATGGTAAGTTCGCCTTTCTCCATTTTTTCAAGATCCACCTAGCAATAATACAATCTCCCTGATCATCATATTTTGACCTTCAATTCCAATACCCAACCAGACACAATACAACACAACAAATGAAGTTAAAATAACATCAAAGCAATGTTTCCTGGCTAGATTTTGAATTTTGACAGTAAAAAAAGCAGCCACACAGCATGACAGAGCAATAATAGAACACATTTGGTGCGTCATTAACTGCCATTTACTTGTGTCTCAGTCCCAAACCTTTACTAATAACAATTTAACTATTCTATTTAGCATTACACAGGGTCCTACTGCTCTTGATACACATCAGCAAAAAATCTAATAGCAACAGAAATTGCATACATTTCAATTTACAGGTGCTTTTCCAAATATGTAGCATTCCCACAAGTCAACAATTAACCAACTCCACTTCCTGAGTTCTGTTTCAGAGCACTGGTTCTCTCACAGAAAAATATTTGCCTTCCAAATAACTCTGTACGAATGTTAACGTGTGAACGTACAGTGAGTTTCCTTTGCTGAGATCTTAACTACTTTAGAGGTCAATTGAACTTTGACCTCAGATACGTTGTGCCTTTCTCAGGCAGAGCTTCAGTAACTTAACTACAGACCTTAAATTTTAAAGAAGGCAATTGTACAAAGTGTTCAATCAATACATTAAAATCAAGAGAAAGGAAAACAGGAGAAACCTCTAAGTTCTCTTGTGCTTTCGCTGACAATACACGATTCAATATCACTCAGCCTTTTCTTTGCTTCGAGAGAAGTTTTTTCTTTTATGAAAGAACGAGTAAAGACAAACCTATAGAACAAATACAAAATAGGTGCAAATAGGGTGCAGACAAGGCATGGGGAGTTTTGAAAACAATCTCAGTTGCATCTTAGCCCTGCAGAGATTGGCATTCTGACAAGTGAAACCACTCAGGAAAAAGCCATGCAAGTGCTTCAATTCAGAGGCTCCAATAGCAACAAAATCTTTGTAAAAGCATTGCCCTGTGGAGCTGCAGATATTATACACAGGCTGTCTGGAGGGATTAGTCAGTAGTCTAAATTAGTGCTCAGGTACAGACAGCCAAGATGGACACACAACGTAGGCCTGATTGAGAGTTTGGCAGCTGGGGTACTCCGTCACAGACGTGACTGATATCCTAGCCTCTATATTACAATCCTGTTATATCCTATGGGAATCGTAATATGACAGGCAGGATATCCCCTAAACTCTAAATCGGGCCCCTAGACATTTACTATTGGACGGAAGAACAATTTTGTTGAATAACTCATATGTCTTGAAATAGCCCCAATATCAGAGCCGAACAGGCCTTGTATTCCCCTGGGCATTTCCCCAGTACAATTTTGAAGCCCAGGACCGCTGGTGGTACCTCTGTCACTTTCTGCAGCTCTGGCATTTAGTTGCATGAGGCATGGAGAGGCACCAGGAAAGAGAGAAGAGAGGGAGAAAGGGGAAAGATAGAAAGAAAATGATCATATAGGAAGAAGAGAGATGAGAGAAGGAGAGAGAGAGAAAGACAGAAAGAAATGGATGGATGGAAGGAGAGATCGCACAAGCAGATGAAGGGAGCACGGCTTGTTTGAGTAGTTTTGCCAGGGCTGCTTTTGGTTCCTCAGTCCTGACCTGAGCAAAACTATTTTACTCTATTTCAACACACTCATTCTATAATGAAAGATTTAGAGATGTAGCCAAGAGACCATCTGTGCATAATAATCTGACCACCTGGTTCCACTAACCCCACAAAGAAAAATACTCAATCTTTGTCCTTATGTTGTCTCCTGCTTTCTGCAATGTTGACGGCAAAACAACAAACAACAAATATTTGGTTGTGAAAGTGAGGGAGTGATTTGTTTATTCACCTCTTTTTATGTTTAAATAATAGAATGAAACCTCCCATACAACCTATTCCCCAACCTCTTCTACCATTTTCTTAGGTTAATTTTTAAAACCCAAGTGGCACTTATCACCCCCTGTATTTATTATCACGTGATTTTATTGCAATTTCTCAACCACACTCTTCTGCAGTAGCTGAGCAGGAAAACATAATCTCACATTTTGCCTTTAACACATTTCAGTTCCAAGGCCAATGATAGAATACTGAAAAGAAAACATATACAGTGTAAAAACATTTATATTTATTTTTGGTTTCATTTGAGATTATCACTGACATTATTATTTATGTTCTTCCTAGTGAGAGAAGGCCAATGCAAGTTATTGCTATTGCAATGTCCTGATAAGGATTTTATTATGTATGGCTTTCACAGAGAGCCTTTATGGTTTATTTCAGTTTCTAAATATCATAATCCACAGCTATTATGTGGCAACAGTTGATAACAAAATGTGTTACCCACTGTTGATAGGACATAAAGACCCTCCAGCCCAGGTTGACAAGACTCTCTGGAAATCCGTCAGCGCAGTTCTGCTTGCCTGCTTCGAAAGCAGAAAGCACAGCTGCAGGAGAGGGAAGGCAGGGAAGGTGGTCAAGGTTAGTTAGGGATTGCAGGGAAGCTTTTTTTTTTTTTTTTACTTAGGGCAGGAAGGAGAGGCGTTGTTATGTATGGCTCCCCTATTACACTTCTGCATCACATAGCAGTTGAAAACAGGGGGAAATGCTTTTGAGGCCATAAATAACATAAAATTATAGTTGAGAAAAAACTATAAAAAACTACTTGCATATTTGCAAGCCCCCAGCGCCACTGGATTGTCACTTTTACTGGCACTCCAGTGGCACTTTGCACTGCGCCATATTTACAAGGCGGTGCTAAGCCACTTTTTGTGGTTTAACGCCACCTTGCAAATATGGACCCCTGAAGCAGTTTTCTGTAGCAGAGGTTTGTGCAATGGGTGTTGCTGTGGGTGTTCCACTGGCACACCCATTTATTTTGACACTGCCCCAGATTTACAAGGAATCGTAAATCTGAGGCAGCGCCAAAAACTAATGCCACCACAGGGGTGGTGTTAGCATGGTACGAGGCGAAATACTTTTATTTCTCCTTGTTTTTGCTTTTTCATTTTGCATCGCTCTGCACAAGTTCCATGTAAATTTGCCCCTGAATTACGGGGATCATTTTCACCTCAGGGCTCTGGGTTACCTCAAAGACAACCAGAGCTTTATCCCTGTAATTCACTGTTACCCATCTATAATTCTATATGTTATGCAAGGCTCTCATAGAGGGCCATTAGTGTGAATCACTGGATTCTGATTTCACTGCTATGAAGTAGCAACAATGGGCAACAGAACTTGTTCACTGTTGATGTTTGCTATTCGAAACCTTCTCTTGTGTTTTATTTATTAAACTATAATGTTGTTCCAACTATACAACAACCAAGGCTACACATAAGGTGTACCTGACAAATGTCTTGCCTCTTGGATCACTAATGGCATTGTTTTCAGAATGGGGGCGGAGTGAATGTTACCAAGATTATGTCTATGAAACTATCACTTGTAATAAATGCCTCTCAATGTAGTTACATAATCTGATCTAGTATGGTAAAACACTTATGCATGTTAATAAAATACACTTTTTTGGAATTTGCAGAGAGTTTATTAAGTTTTTACATGTTTAGTGCAAGATGTCTTTAAAACTAAAAGTGTTCCTAAAGATAAGTTGCCTAGGCCACTTAGTTAACGTGTAAATAAAGTATGCCCATTTCACAGCTTTCTGAATGCTCTTGCACTGTCAAGTTAACAGCAGCCCAGTGCTGCTGTTCACTAGAGGGTCGCAATTAAAGGTCAAGGGAACTGCACGCGACCCCCGGGCCGTACTTTGGATATCCCTGATATAGACTATCTGAAGATCATCAGTACTGTAATACATGGGCACGCACTACTGAAGGTATTATTTATTTTGCAGGACTCCAGCTCCCTTCTTATTTAGAGCAAATTCCATGAGTACACCATCTGCAGCCCTCTATCTCATCTCCATGATAAATGAATAAGTCACGTACTGCAGCCCAACTGAAGCCAATTCCAAACAACAAGAATCAGATACTATGTGGGCCCTACAGGAAGAATTTCTTAGACAGTCAACACTTTGCTGATTTACCTCAGCTACACTTTTAGTCCATTGTAGGACTGAGTTCACACATCACCTTCACCAGTGAACCACTAGATGCTTTGGGCGCACAGACTGCTCTCTGATTAAGTCTCACAAGTTCAATACCAAATTGACATCACTGATTTTTGCAATTGTTCGGCCCAGACAGAGAATATTGCACTGTCACTCTCTAAAGATAGCATGTGGGCCACCAACAGATTGCAAGGTCTACGATGCTACTGAATGGGGCATTGTCACTGTCAGGTTTCTAGTTTTTGGCATCAGCTAGTAGGCCATCAGTGTCGCCAGGGAGGTCCACTACACCCTGCAGCTAATGCTAATGCTGAAGAGTTTTACAATATCGAGAAAAACAATTGCAATAAGATGTAGAATTAACATGTAGGCTTTAATCAAAATAAATGGATTCAAATGCAACCATATTTACTAGTACTGGGCCTGAATAGTTGAAGGAGTCTTTTCTTACAAGCTGACAAGACTAAAGAGTGCTAAACTGGCACAAAAATGTTGATTTCCTGATCTCCCCATGGACATGCTTTTCATAATTAATGATAGTTGCACAAATGTTTTCATGTAATTCTGCAAATGTTTCTACTTACACAAAGACCATTGTTAGCTATGGAATTGATTTATTTAGAAAGACAGACATGAAAATTCACATATGGAAAAGCAGTTTTAAATATGAGAATGAATCATGAGAAGACAAGAATAAACAGTTATTTGATTAGAAATGATTGTGGTCTTAAAAGTTGCCATCTAAAGTTATTGTGTTCCTGCTGAGAAGACGAGGAGTGATCCTGCACCCATGAGAACATCGAAAGATGGTTGGCTAGCTGAAGACAGAAGAAACGATGAACTGCAACATTGAAAATATGTGTTCTCTATAATAGAGAGTGTTCACTACAGGTTACAACATTCCCCACGGCCACTTTACCCCCACCCACGCTGCTTTGAGATTCTACTGAGTTTCTTGAACCTCTCTTCATGAGAAGTTCTGGTTTGATTGATTATTGATTAATTGAGCTGATTTTTTATGCTAAAGCTTTATGCTTATGATCTCTCTCTCTTAAACTTAGAACTCGTTATGGGCTTCTGAGAATGACACATTTTTTATTTCCCATTCTTTGAATAGGCATTCTTTCCTTTATGAAACACACTTAATGCATTTCTTATGATTTATTGATTACTCATTTTTGATTATTGACAAAACTAATAATTGATAATGATGAATATAATGAGTCTAATAAAGTTTGATTACTAAAATATTTGATTATTAAAACTCTTTAACTCATTCCAAACTCTGATTATTGACTGAAAATAAACTAGAGATTGTGATGACAGTTCACTGTGATGTACAGCTCCTGATTAATCTCAGCCATCAGTCAAAGATTTATCGGCCTGTGAAGAGCAGTGGGGATTTCTCCCTGATGAATGGTAAATTTTTCTTGTAAAACGATAACTTAACTGAGATACCCACTTCAGCACTGACAAAGAACAAGGCAATTGAAAGGAGTCTGGTAAAGACAGAACATGGGAAGGCTTCTGCCATCTCAAACAGTTATCTGGGACACCAGGGGATCACAAAGACAACGCCAAGGGTCGCAGTAAGCAAGCCAGAGGTAGCAAGTGCTACACCTGGTAACCCCAAATTGATGTCCAAGGCCCAGAGCCAGGTTATAAATATGCCATAGTCTGTTTTCATGATGCAGAGGCACAATGTTTGACACTTTTGCTTTCATAGATAATACCGCATGACGATCTTATTGCGATATAAAAGAAAGCGCACCAAATGCAGGAAGAATGATAAAAACTATAAATCTCAAAGCAAAGTTCGTTAAAGAACGTATTACAGATTTACTACGGTGAGTAGGTTGGGCTGTGAATAGCATAGACCATTCAGCTGTTGTCTGTTGTGCAAAGGTCTGGTTATCATATAATCACTGATTACAGGTAGCGGTGAGAAAAAACAGGCCTTCTGATTCCCCATACTAGGCGATAAGAAAATTGTTTATCTTAACAAATCATTAACATGTTGTGAAAGCGGACGTAATATCGGTGCGTAAATAAAAGGGACGCCACTTTAGGGTTGGAAATATTCCTCTAGTCAGGCAAACGTGTTCTTTCATGTGTTTTTTGTCCAGTATTGTAATTTCCAAAAATACTGCATGTAAACATGAGCATACTCTTAAAACCTGTTGTGACATGAAATATATGCCTATTTATCTTTCATGCGTTTATACATTTTCTGGCATCTGCGCTAAGGAAGGCATTGTAGCGTTTGTCTGGATGCGCTTGTGTAGACTTCCTCCCAGTAGAATGTTTTCA
The DNA here is from genome assembly GCF_031143425.1 of Pleurodeles waltl. Lineage (NCBI taxonomy): Eukaryota > Metazoa > Chordata > Amphibia > Caudata > Salamandridae > Pleurodeles > Pleurodeles waltl. Next base: position 693,217,213 of record NC_090436.1, on the reverse strand, counting down.
GTGGCATTAGTGGGAAAGGAATATGGCTTCATTTGCCTTGGAGTGTGTCTCCAAGGCAAATGAAGCCATATTCCTTTCCACTTACAGTGTTTCTTTATTGCAGGGAGTGCTAAAAGAAGCAAGCCATCAGCATTTATTTTTAGGCATACTTAAATGATAAAATAACTGGTGCTGGTTTACTGCCAATGCCCTGGAAACATTTTAATAATGACACTTAGTTCAGCATTCCAGTTTTGTGTCTGAAATTAACGTTTTAAAGATCAATTTATGCCTGTCAACAAATAATGACCACGGATGAGAGCCGGCTCGTAACGCAGGGTACTCGGTTTCAAGGTGTTGCCATGGAAACTGTGCCTTATTGCATTTTCTCCACTTGATTTAGGACATTTGACAATCACAGCAACTATGTGCTTGTCTTCCCAAATCACGATATTTTAAAACACAAGCGGTCAGTGGGGAAAATCAGATTGCGTCTCTCAGTAGCTGTGAAAAACTGAAAAATGACTGTGTTTTGTTTAACACAGACCTTTTGTGAGGCGCGTCTGCCGCAGAAGGTGCTGGAGAGTTGAAAAATGCAATCAGTGGCCTTCCTGGCATTGGTTTGTCCCGCATGTGCCTGTGTTTATTGTATCATCTATCTTTTATGATCACTGGGACCTTAGCCCGAAACAGCGTTTTCTTTAACTGGAGCCATGTTTCCTCTAACACTTTATTGCGTGGGAAACATAGCTTCGTAGAGCCGCCCTACATATCCAATTGAGCAGAGGCCTGTAACCGAATACAGCATGTCTGTGTTTATTCAGGATGGGGAGTAAAAAATATCCCTGCTCATGTAACATTAATCACTTCGCCGGTGTTCAGCTGAGGTCATTGCTCCATTCCTCAGAGCATTAAGACGAGTCAGGATTAATCAGGTGCATTAAAGCTTGCAAGGGAAGCACGTGAAGGGGATTTGGAAGTAGGCGTTTGGTAAAAACACTAACCAAATATGTTGACATTGTTAATGCAAGCTTTACGAGAGATTTAGTTAGAGCCCTCTAAGCACAGGAGAGCAAAGACTTGCCTTTTTTCCAGGAGTCGCAGCTAACATATTAGGCTATTTGGATACCTTTAGTCGATGCTATAGGCATCCTAAAATGGCCACAACAGGTTATTGTCATTTTACATGTTTTTAGGTCTCACGTACCAAACCGATTTTAGCTGTCTTGTGGTGAAAGAGCTTCTGTGGGCCATACTAAACTACTTCCTTTGATTGTTTTTTTTTACTGTCACTCTCGTTTGCCTGCTAGTAATTTGATTGCTTTCATTTCTTTTCCTTCCTTTCTTGTGTTTTTGGGTCCCGTGGAGCGAAGCCTGATGATCATCCTTTAATAGGTTGAATTGTATCCTTCCACCACTCACTTTTATAGAAACATTGTTTTCATTTCTGTTGAGCACTTCATGACCTTGTGTGTGTTTTCAAGCTCACTGTAGAGTGCTTATCCCGTTGTTGATTTCTCCCCAGTGTGCTACTCTTTGTCTCATGTTCTACTGCTTTACCAACCACATCTCCCGCGCCCTGACTTTCTCTCTCCCTCATGTGCTGCTTTTAACCACAATTGTCCACCTCAAAAAGATGCATTTTTATTTTATTTAATCCCAACCTGCCCACTACCCATTGCTTACGTCCTCTTACACGCCCACCCCTTTGGTTCTTTTATTTTTCTTACTTTTGTAACATTTCTTGCAACTGTGTTGTGTCATGACACTTTTTTTTTTGTTTCTTTTCTTTATTTTTTCCACACTGCTTCAGCCAAAAACATTTTGCTATTACCAATACTGTAAGTTTTTAGGTCTCACCTACCAGACAGTTTCCAGCTGTTTACCTGCAAAATACATTATTGGGGCAACACTAAGAACTTAAAATGTGCTTAGGACATGCCCACTGCTTCTAATGGTTGGCTCTATTGTCACTCTCAATTGCATACTTTTAATTCAATGGCGTTCATTCCTCTTTGTTCTTCTTTTTGTATCCCTCCACTGGAGCATTGCCTCTTGACTATATTGTAGCCTTCCACTTCTCACTTTCACAGAGGGGATTTCTTTTTGTTGAGCACTTCATGACAGTGCTTGCATTTTCCATCTCTCTCCCATGTGTGCTTGTTCCTCGACATATTCATGCCCTGTACTCCATTTTGCCCTCTCCCTTGTGTAATGCTCTTTCTTCTGTTCTTCTTTCCACCAAACCAAACCCTCCCAACTCCGTGTTGCTCTCTCCATTGCAAGTTGTTTTTAACTTCCTTTGTCCCCTCAAACTGATGTATTTTGTTTTATTTAATCCCACAGCCAATCAGTTTTGGTTGTTTCCCCCCACATGCTCTGCTTGCTCTTCAGTTGCACTCTCTACTCAGTGGCGCTTTTGAAAAAAATCTTTTAGTATTTTTTGAATCACCTCCCACCTCCCATTTGCTGCCAGGCCACTCCTCTCGCTCAAATTCACTTTAGCACAATTCACATTTTTTATTTACAGTACCAAGTGGCGTCTGCCATCTTGGATCAGTAAATTAAACAATAAATAGAATAGCACCCGTGTCATTTAATAGGTGTGTGCATACTTGGTGCTTTATGCATATATTATCAAGTATGTGCATTCCTACTGAATGGTGTGGGCTCCAAGTAGCCTCCCTCCATGAGCCTTATTAGGCCCTGGTGACCCCATCCCCAGGCCATTTTTTAAAGGGGAGGAGGCTGCATGGCTCCCCTCCCAGAGCCTCAGCAGGCTCTGGGGACCCCAACCCCCAGAGCTGTTTTCTTATTTTAAAGGGAACTGTGCCTGGCAGGTCCCCTCGCCAAGCCTATTATGGGCCAAGAGACCTCATCCCCCAGGGCCATATATATTTTGAAGGGAATGGGGGGCCACATGGTCCCCGTCTCTGAGCCTCATTAGGCCCTGGGACCCCACCCCCAAAAGCCATATTCAGCCCCCAATAAAAAGTGGGTGCCCTGATACCCACCCACTGCCCCCACCATCCACTAATTGGGGACAGCAGGGGAGGGACCCCAGGCTCTGTGTGGCCCCAGTGGGCTCACCTCATTTTGTGGGAACTGGCATTGCTCTCACCTGCAGAGAACAGCTATTAATGCTGCTCTCTCAGGGCAGCAGTAATCTCTTGATCTGTTTTCCTGCCTGCGTCAATGTGGGCAGGAAACAGAACAAAAGTCTGCTCTCAGCTGACAGAAGCATTTTCAAAGCTCCCATCAGCTGGGAGCATCTTCAAAGTTTCCACCAACTGGGAGCAGACTTTGTGTTCCCTCCCACCTGGCAAGAGATTAAAAAATGCTTCAGTCAGGGTGGAGCAAGTAAAGGTCCCAGGGATGGGCTCCCCAGGCCAGAGCTAGTGAGCCGGCCTCGGGGGATCGGCTCCCTGAGGCCATAAAGGGCACAGTGAGGGAGGTCCCCTTCCTTTTTATTGAGCAACAGCCCTGGGGATGGGGTCCCCAGGATGTGTTAAAGGCTCCGAGTGGGGGCAGTATGCTCCCCCCTCTTAAAGTAGATGTGGGCTCAGGAGATGAGGTCCATGGGGCCAGATACCACCTGGAAAAGGCACAATTCCCCTCTCCTAATTAAATGAACTGAGACCCAGAGGATGGGTTTTCTGGGGTTTAAAGTAGCTTGGGGAGGTGGGTTGTGCACTCCCCTCCCTTTAATACATTATATAGACCTTGGGGAATGGGGTCCCCAGGGCCAAAAATAGCCTGGCGAGTTGGGCCACGAGCCCCTCCTTAATATACTGTGGACCTCAGGGGATGGGGTCTCCTAGGCTAAAAACTGCTTGAGGAGGGGAACCTCCTGCGCTCCCTCCACAAAAATATCAAATGCTTCGTCCCCCGGGCCCTGGCCCAAGCTTGATAGTTTAAAAAAGAGCAGTAGCCTGTGATTCTTCTTTTTTTTTTAGTTTAGTTGTGCATTCACAGAACCTCTGAGGATCCTCTGGGAATTCATGGCAATGCTAAAAAAAACATTTTTGGCCCCAGGCAGAGTCCCTTTGTGTATCCCCACCCAGCTCCCATATGTCTTTCTTTAACTTTTGTAATGACTCAGTACTGAGTCCCGAGTCCTAAGATGGCTGCCACCACTTCCAGGATGAGGAAGTAGCAGCCAATCAGATCTCACTTTGAGATCTGTCCCCCTCCCCAGACCTATCATAACCCTGGGGACCCCATCCCTGTGGGCCACTAATTAAAAAGACTGGGAGGGAGACACGCAGCACCGACTCCACAGGCTGTTTCGACCCCCCCATCCCTAGCACTTTTTTCAGGGGGAGGGGGCACATCTCCCCTCTCCCTGGGCTGTTTTTGGCACTGGGGGCCCCATCTCCAGGGCCTAACACATTTCTTAGGTGGAGGGAGGCACTGGACTACCCTCCCTGGGTTGCTTTTGGCCCCTGGAGCCTCATATCCTGGGTCCCAGCAACATATTTAAGGGGTAAGGTGGCACACAGCCCCCACTCCCCTGGTTGATTTCATTTCCAGGTACTCCATCTTCTGGGGCCCAGCTGCATAGCTGAAGGGAGCACATGTTGCCACTCCCCAGGTTTATTTTGGCTCCAGGGACCCCATCGCCTGGGTCCTGACGTATCATGTAAAGGCAAGGGGGCACCCCCCCCCTCTGAGCCAATTTTGGCCCCAGGGGACCCCATCCTCGGCCAACATTGGGGGCTGTGGGGAAGCTCCAAGGACCCCACAACATTAGCCAGCTCCCAGCATTAAGCACGCGACAAGCACCTAAATATGCTGCTTCCTGCAGTTGGGAGCAATATTTTCATCTGTTTCCCTGCCCACTTCACTGCCAAATCTGAAGGCTCTACGGATCCTTTGCAGCGTGAAATATGCATTTTTTGTAACCTTAACTTCTTAAAAGCTACTGAACGGATTTACACATAAACCCAAACAGCACACTTCCTGACTAAGATCTAGCTTTATGTCAAATTTGGTGCAGCTCCTTACAGTTATGCTCACATTTCAAACATACCAAACCATAGCAATTCACCAGCTATAGTTAGAGTTATCTCAAGATACTATAACTAGTGCTCCCCCAGTGCACAGTTTTTTTGCAAAAAATGTTACTGCAGATATTACATTGGTACTATCAATGACGTTATCAAAGATTTCACGAGTGCCGTAATTTGTGGGGTAATTAGCAGTGCATGTCGAGGTCACAAGGTATATTTACCTTAGGACACAAGCTATAGTAACTTGAGGTAACTCTAACTATAACTGGAGACTTTCTATGCTTTGGAACGTTTGAAATGTGAGCCTAACTGTAACATCCCTGTAACCTTTTGCTTTTTAAGTGAATTTCTATGTTTAAAAAAAAATCCTCTTTCCTAACTATAACGTCCCTGTAACCTTTGTTTTTTTCAGTGAATTTTTAGTATTTTTTTTTAACATATAGTAATTTTTTTACTATTCGTTAATCCAACCACTTCCTGGGACAGCCTTTGGCAATGCACTGCTGGGGTTGGCTGCAGGGTCTGCCCTGTGGCCAGTCTCAGCAGCCAACCCCTTTAACAGTCCAGCTCTGCATGCCCCTGCCTTCTCAGGCCGATATCAGCCCAGAGACCCCATCCCCGGGGCGCAGTGTAAATATTTATTTTTTGGGGGGATGGGGCCTGCATGGCCCCCCAGGCCGGTATCAGACCCTGGGATCCAATCCCCTGGGGCTTGGCCTAAACATTACATTTTTGGGAGGGGTAGGGGGCCATGCGGCCCCCCCGCCCCAAGCCGAACTCACTCTGCGGACCCCTTCCCCTGGAGGCTGACCCAAACATTTAATTTTGGGAGAATGGAGTCATGCAGCCCCCACCCCAGGCGGTCCTCGGACCCTGAGGACCCCATCCCCTGACGTCTGATGAAATGTTTTGTTTGGGCGGACAAAAGGCTCCACAGCCCCCCTCCCTAGGCTGATTTTGACCCAAGGGGGACTCCATCCCGCGGGATGTGGCTTAATTATTTCTTTTTTTGGTGAGAGGGGCCGGCATGGCCCCCCTCCCCGTAGCCAATCTCAGTCCTGGGGACCCCATCCCCTGGGGTCCAGCCACGTGACCTGGATGACCCCCAGGGTACTCAGTCTCAATGTTGGGGACCGCGGGGGAGCCTGAAGGCCCCGACGGTCCCAGCTGCCTTCCTGCCTCCTGCAGGGAGCTAGCATTGCTGCCACAGAGAGTGCAGCTCCCTCTCTGTGAGAGTAGTGTCCTCTGTGTGCCTGCCCACATCTCCACAGGCAGGCAGAGGAAACCTCTGCTTCAATGAAGGGAGAGCTGTTTGAAAGCTCTCCCTTCATTGGAGCAGAGTGTTTCCTGTGGTTTGGTGGCAGCTCTCAAAGCTTCCCCCAAACCACAGTAAACAGCTATGTCCAGAGGGTGGACACCCCGGGACATAGCAGGAGCTGGCCTTTGGGTTGGTGGTCCCCAGGGCACTCAGTAGCTCCTTGAGGGGGGGGGGCTGCATGGACCTCTTCCAGCATATAATAGCCCCAGGGAGGTGGCAGTCCCCAGGGCTGCAGGAGATCCAAAATGGACACCCTTTCTTTTTTTTACTGTTTACCCCGGGAAGGTGGTTGTCTCAGGGATTTGGGGGGCCATGCAGCCCTCCTCATCAAATTTACTCAATGCCCCCGGGAGGTGGTGATCCAGAGAGGTGCGGCAGGGGGCGTGTGGCCCCCACACACAATGCTAAATTCCTCGAGAGGTGGCAGTTCCTGGGCTGCGGGGGGGCCACGCTCCCCCCAAACAATGCTAAATGCCCTGGGAGGTGGCGGCCCCCAGGGCTGCAAGGGGGCTGTACTGCCATCTTCCAAATAACTACATTAAAGCCCCAGGGAGCTGGTGGTTCCTGGGGCTGCAGGGGGGCCACACCCCTCCACATCATAATAATTTAAAGCCTCGGGGAGGTGGTGGTCCCCAGAGCTGCATGGGGCTGGGCGCTCCCCCCATTACAAATATCAATGTCCTCAGCACTTGGCTTACCCGGGGGCTTAGGTATAAAGCCATGCACAGTTTTCTCATCAATAGTTTTACAGCAAATGTTGCACTGATATTATCAATGATGTCATAGAAGATGTCATGAGTGACGTATTATGTGGGGTCATTAGAAGTGCATGCCAAGGGCATGAGTTATAGTTGCCTTAGGGCACCCTAAGATTTTTTAAATTAAATTTCCTAACTATAACCTCCCTGTAACCTTTGTTTTGTCGGTGAATATCTAAGGTTTTCCAATGTGAAGTAAAATGTAATGATCATATATTCATCCATCCACCACTGTGCATGGCATTTGGCATTTGGTTGTGTGTGGCGGGGGATTGGCCACAGGCCTGTGGCCAACCCCCCTCATGCAGCCAACCCCATGCCACTCATTGCCTGTGGCTAACCCCCCAAAGGCAGGCAACCCAGGAAGGGGGGATGCAGCACCCCCTCCTGGGCTGACTTCAGCCTCAGGGACCCCATCTCCTGGGGCCCAGCCATATTATTAATGGGAAGGGAGCATGCAATTCCCTCCCCAGGCTGATTTCGGTCCCCGGGGGACCTAATTTCACAGAGCCCAGCCATATTAAGAATGGAGAGGGGGCATGCAGCTCCCCCTCCGTGAGCCAGTAGTGGTCCCAGGGACCCCATCCCACTGGGCCTTTTCAATAATAATTAAATGGGGAGGTGACATGGAACCACTCTCCCTGGACTGAAAATGGCCCTGGGTACACATGCCCTTGCGCCTGACCATTAAAGGGTAGGTGTCCTGGAACCGACCTAGGGCAGCCACTACATGATTGTTGGGGGATGTGGGGGAGCCCTAATGCCCCCGCAATCCCAGCCGGCTCCCACCTCCAGCCGGAGCCGCCATTGCTCCTGCCCGCAGGGAACAGCACAAAATGCTGCTCTCTGTAGGTGGGAGACAATTTAGTCATCTGTAAATGAAAAGTCTGCTCCCAGCTGGTGGGAGCATTTTACAAGTTCAGTTTTGCTGGGAACGGATTTAGGGCCTCATTACGGATTTAGCGGTCAGACCGCTAGATCACCATGCTGGCGGTCCCAAAAAGACCGCCATGCTGGAGGTCTCACAGACCGCCCTATTACAAGTTATATAAGCAGCACTGCCATCTGCCAACCAAAAATGGCCCGGAAATAGGCGGTTCAAACTCCAGCACCGAAAGCATAGCCACCATCCACTGACTGTATTAGAAGTTCAAAGTCGCAGAGGCGGGCACCTATGGTGGTCAGCCAGTGTTGGTCCGAAACACAGCAGTTCGCGGTCACCAAAGTAATCACAACAGTACATTGGATGCACAGCTAACACACATTGCCATACTCCACACACCTGCAAAGCACATTATAAAACACGTCCCTTCACACACCATAATCCTTTGCATTTACAACACCAAACACCGAAGCCAGAGCAAAGTCTTCACCACACACCACCCATATTAGGCACCACTTTTTCCTTCCCACCTCTTTTTACACCCAGCACACACTCTTCTCCAGTCACACCCATTTGCACTACCCCCCTTCAGTAAGTTACTGTCACCCATATTTTTCTTTCCACCATGGCACGTATTAAAAACCCCCATTTCAGTGATGAAGAGTTAAGAGTCATGGTGAATGAAATTGTGAGTAGAGCCACAATTGTTTGGAGAACAATTCCAGCACACTCCTCTTAGAGGAAAATGGAAATGTGGGACAGGATAATCAACAGAGTGAATGCCGTAGGCACCACCTGGTGCACAAAGGGGGACATCAGGAAAAGGTGGAAGGACCTCAGGGGCAAGGTCCGTTCCATGGTCTCCAGGCATCAGCTGCAGCCTAGAAGACTGGTGTTGGCACTCCCACTCCTCCCCTACAACTCTATCTCAGGGAGGAGAAGGTCTTGGCCATCCTACATCCTGAGGGCTTGACCGGAATACCTGAGGGAGTGGAGTCTGGTAAGTTACAACACTAATAATGCTATCAAAATGTTATGTCATGCATGATCACAGATCAGCTTTTGCCGCTTTTATTGTCATTCGACTCACCAGCCCAGTGTCCACCTGTCCAAGGACCTCTAGTTGGCAACTCATATTTGAAGTGTACTTAATTGGGGAGATGACATTTATAAAGTGTGTTTAGTACAGGGACTGACATGACTACAAATCCCAGCAGGCACTGTTCTGGAACTCCAAACACCAGACCAGTGGTCACTTTTCCAAATACCCTTGTGTGTCAACTCCAAATTGTACTGTACTTACTTGGGAGGACTGGTCAAGTTTGTGTAGAGCAGGAACTGACATGCCTACCAAGGCCAGCAGGCACTGTTACTGTTACAGCGTTCCCATCTCCAGAGATACTTGTTTGTTAACTCCTAATTGTAGTGTACCAACCTAGGAGGATAGTATTTGAATAGTGTGTGCAGTACAGGGGTGGCATGACCATAACTCCCAGCAGGCACTGTTACTTTTACTCAAACCACCAGCACAGTGTTTCCTTCTCCAAATATCCTTGTTTGTTAAGTCCTAATTGAAGTGTACTCACCTGGGAGGATAACATACGTGTAGTGTGTGTACAAGAGTGAGTGACATGACTGCAACTTCCAGCAGGCCCAGTTTCTGTAACTCAAAACATCAGCATAGTGTTTCCTTCTCCAAATACCAATGTTTGTAAACTCACAAATGAAGGTTACTCACCTAGGAGGATACCATTTGTCAAGTGTTATGAAGTAGAGGGAGGGACATGACTGCAACTCACAGCAGGCCCTGTTTCTCTAACCCCAACCACCAGCCCAGTGTCCATTTGCCCAAATACATCTGTCAGTGAACTCTCAATTGGAGTGTACTCGCCCGGGGAGAAAACAATACTCAAGTATGTGTACAAGAGAGAGTGGCAGAACTGCAACTCACAGCCGGCCCTATATCTGTAACTCCAAACACCAGCACAGTGTTCTCTTCTCCAAAGACCACTGTTTGTCAGTTCCCAAATAAAGTTTCCTCACCTGCGAAGATAACATTTGTCGGGTATTATGAGAGTGACAGGACTGCAATCCCCAGGAGGCACAGTCTCAGTAACTGTAGCCGTCAGCCATCAGCCCAGTGTTCCCTCCTCAAAATACCCTGGTGTCTTAACTCTCTATTGAAGTGAACTCACCTGGGAGGAAACCATTTGTATAGTGTATATAGTACAGGATGTATCAACAAAGAGAGGGATCGGGAGAATTAAAGGTCCAGTGTACATGCTCCCTATACATGTAATCATGGAAGTGGTGAGCACGCCTGTGGGTAGGTGTCTCAAATTGAAGACGCTGATAGAAAAAAGCTATTGGCTGGATCGTGCTACTCCCTAAGGGGCCCCCCATACGAAGAGGGCGGGGCGACTTTTTTTGTTTCAGACTACTGACGAGGCAGTTCACATAAATGTAAGTGACTGCTACTTAGTTTTCATACACATAATTAGATAGTGTTTTCTTTCTTTTTGTATATAGCCAGCAGAAGTCCAGTTTGATGTAGGTCCTGATGAAGCGTTAGAGGATCTTCCACGACCAATATTACGCGAAACATGTTGACCAGACCCTAGGGGGCAGGTGACAATTTCCCAGTACTCCAGGCTTTCTTAAGTGGTTGAGCATTATTCTCGATTTCCACTTAATAGTGTTTTTAATCTTGATCGTAACCCCTCTGGTTAGATATTAAACAGAATAAGTTCAGGGGTTTCTAATCAATCCTAAATCCTTTCCACTCTCCTGCCATTTAGAGTGTCTGACCTCCACAACTTCAACGGCAGCCACCACACACCAAAAAGATCTCCGGCAAAGAGCCCCCGAAAGGGGAGCCCGTCAGACATTGCACCAGCCGGTCTGACGAGGAGCTTCCCGATGATGAAGCATGACACCCTTCTTGGGTGTGTGAGGGTTCTAGCTCCTAAACTTTAACTGTTCACCCTATAGTCAGGAACAGTGTACCTTTGTTATTGATATAGTACAGGATGTTACATGACTGCAACTCCCAGGGGGCTCTCTTACTGTCACTCCAACCCCCAGTTCAGTGTCCTCTTCTCCAAAGAGTCATGTTTGGGAAATCACGCGTGAATTGTACTCACCTAGGAGGATGACAATTATCAAGTGTATGAAGTAGAGGGAGTGACATGACTGCCAGGTCCAGGAGGGTCTGTCCCTCCAAATCCAAACACAAGGCAGGGGTTCACTTGTCCAAATACCCTTGTTCGTTAACTCACAATGAACGTCTACTCACCTGGGAGGATACATTTTATATACTGTGTATAGCACAGGTAGTGAGATGACTGCAACACCCAGGATGGCTGTCCCTGTGACTCCAATCACCAGCCCAGTGTGCACTTGCCCAAATGTATCTGCCAGTGAACTCTCAAATGAGGTATACTCACCTGGGAGGATAACATTTGTGTAGTGTTGTGAAGTAGAGGGAGTGACCTGAATGCAAAGCCCAATAGGTCCTGTGTCACTAACTCTAACCACAAAAACAATGTTCAATTGCCGAAAACCATCTATTTATGAACTCTCAATTGAAGTCTACTCACCTGGGAGGATAACATTTGGGAATTTTTTGGAACTAGAGGGAGTAACCGGAATGCAACTCTCAGAAGGCACTGTTCAAGAGACTCCAAACAGCAGGACAGTGGTCACCTGTCCAAAAATCCTTGCCTGCTCACTCTCAAAGGATATTTACTCACCTAGCAGGGACCAAGATACAGATCCTGCTCAACTCAGAGATGAAATTGTTATGGACAGGAAGGACAGTTCATCCAATGTGCACCAAAAATGATCACCAATGCCTCAAGATGCATCACCAGAATGGTATTGGCAGCAGACCTATTCACAATGCACTGACCACATGATGACTCCAATCACATATACAACAAGGTCTTCGGTCTACCTAAACGACAATCAACTAGGCCTCAAAATTGTCTAAGCCACATCCTACCCAGCCACTGTTTGGCCTGCACTGATGGTAAGATGTAATTCCCTGCCCATCCTCCCAAGTGCTAACGACCTGCTAAATTCAGCAGCTGCTTGCCTTACATAGAATTGGAATGCTGCACAAATGTCAGATCAATACAACCAAAGGCATGGGTACCTGTCACAATATGATAATCTGCAAATCAACAATGTCTTTGCAAAACATCACTGTAAACCTTTGGAGGCAGATATCACAATACAACCTGTAACGTATCTTTCACATCAACAGGTCAAGCTGCCACTGGGCACACAGAGGCCACAGACGAGACTGCCACTACCTCCATGGATGAAGCCCTCAGTGAAAAAGACACTCCTGGACGTGGAAGAGAGTTCTGGCCCATCTGGACAACCTGGTCAGACCCCAACAGTGAGTCTCACTGTGGCCACATCAACACCTGCCAGCCCGGTTGCCTCAAAATCACAGGCAGCCATTCACCCTCAAACCTTTGTCCTTAGGACTGTCGCAACCATCTCATGCTCCACAGTCCAGGATCCTGTGTTGTAGCATAACACCTCAGACAATGATGAATCTGGAACCAGTAAGAGGGGGCACACTGTGGCAAGGTAACAGGCCCATGGGGGTAGGGTGAGAGGGAGGGATGTTGTGGACCAGCGGGATGAGGCCACTGGAGATGCCCCTGGCCAGGACACCATCAGCCATTTCTTGGGTTCTATGAGGAGTCCCAAGACATGATGAGCCAGGTACTTGCTGAACTCTGGGTGATCAAGCAGCTACAGAGTGACATCTATAGGGACACGCTGCAACAGTGAGAGGCCACTAATACCAAGCTGGCATCCCTAACAGGGGTATTGAGGGACATTAACAGTACCCTGATCAGGGATCGTCACCAATAATCTACCTCTTCCTTTGGCACAGCAACACCAGACCCTTTATCATTGCCAGCCACTGGAATGGGGGCCCTATTAGGGGAAGAACCTGCCACGGACACCCCTTCCTCTGTAGCAGCAGATCCCCCCATGCAAGTGGGGACATCCAGCAAGGAATCCAGGAGCTGCAGAGGGCAAGGCACCCACCACTGTCAGCAAGTGACCTATTCTGAAATGAACACCTTTGTCTACCACAAATTCACTCTGTTGACTTATTCTTCAACTACCTTCCATTTCCTATGGGAGGAGTACACTGGATGTTAGACTGATAATAGTGTGGTATTAACTCTGAGGATTTCATCCACCATGATTGAACCCTTCACTGTTTTTTTCAACCATCCACCAAATCATTTTTATGGCACAATACAGTATTATAATGAATGCACTTATCACAAAAGTCATTGGTTGCTTACTTTTGTTCTGCATTTTGCTATGTAGAGATAAAAGACCATGTGAAGTAAATGAGGAAGACACAAAATACTAATGCAAGGAGGGATGTGACAGGTACAGTGTCCTGCTAAGGATTACTAGCAAAACACACCAACACATTGCTACAACACATAGGGGGTCATTCTGACCCTGGCGGTCTTTGACCACCAGGGCGGAGGACCGCGGGAGCACCGCCGACAGGCCGGCGGTGCTCCAATGGGGATTCCGACCGCGGCGGTAAAGCCGCGGTCGGACCGGCACCACTGGCGGGCTCCCGCCAGTGTACCGCGGCCCCATTGAATCCTCCACGGCGGCGCAGCTTGCTGCACCGCCGCGGGGATTCCGACCCCCCCTACCGCCATCCAGATCCCGGCGGTCCGACCGCCGGGATCCGGATGGCGGTAGGGGGGGTCGCGGGGCCCCTGGGGGCCCCTGCAGTGCCCATGCCACTGGCATGGGCATTGCAAGGGCCCCCGTAAGAGGGCCCCTACATGTATTTCACTGTCTGCTGCGCAGACAGTGAAATACGCGACGGGTGCAACTGCACCCGTCGCACAGCTTCCACTCCGCCGGCTCGATTCCGAGCCGGCTTCATCGTGGAAGCCTCTTTCCCGCTGGGCTGGCGGGCGGTCTGAAGGCGACCGCCCGCCAGCCCAGCGGGAAAGTCAGAATTACCGCGGCAGTCTTTCGACCGCGGAACGGTAATCTGACGGCGGGACTTTGGCGGGCGGCCTCCGCCGCCCGCCAAGGTCAGAATGAGGGCCATAGGCTGTCCATATGTCTAGACTATCTGAGCCAAGAATGGCTCACTCATATTGTGTCAAGGTAGATATCCCAAGGCACTGCCTCCCAGATCACAGAGGAAGGGCCTTGTCCGATATTGTCATGTACAATAGACAAACAGAAAAGTGGACGGTGTCACCATCTTGAGCCTTATCACATACCAAACCAAAGAAATCTATCATCACACAATCCAAGTTACAGACAAATGGCAGTACAACAGTCTCTATTCACAGGTCCATCATAATCTAATGACCATGCCTCTGGTGGTATGATACAAACACATGTCACTGGTGTGGCACGGGCACTGCGGCCTGCAATGATAAAACACATTCACAGCTATATACACGTCATACAAGGAGAGTGTTTAGCCTATGTCAAGGGTGAATGCCCGGCTTTCACTTAATTACAACATATTTCATGCCCACATGATCACATACATGATGCAATCGGCCCAACACAGCACAAAAACAAGTGTAATGTACACTTCAGACCTTCCATCCAAACACTGTTCAAGCTGCCTTGGCACTGAGATCTGAGACCTACATTACCTGGAACAATCCATATCCACTTCATATGTTGGAACAGTATCAGATACCTGCCAATGCCACAACTCTGAAATGCCCACATGAGGATGTCATGGTGAAGGTACCTGGACAAAGACAAAACAAGGAGTATAGACTTGAAAACATATCTATTACACAAATCACATAGCAATCACCTGGAAAGAAAATCACATTGCAATGAGACAGACACAAAGTAGCTACTTCAAGGCTGGGGATATAGCAAAGGCTAACTCTTCAAGCACTCTTTGGCTGAATAGTGCAGAGCATTAGCTCACCAGAGATTTGTCAAAATACTCTACTCCACATATTCTGACAACTACAGTTCTTCATACAGTCACAGACATTACATCACATGACATACTTACACTCAGGAAAAGTAGTTATTGATGAGAACTTCTCACAAGTCAGCTCCTTCCGCTTCACCACTGTTATCCTCACTTGGCATTTCAGGAGGCTCACCCGGTGGCACTGGAGGCTCCCCATCCACTGGGATGTATGTAATATTCCTCCGCAGGGCAATGTTGTGGAGCATGCAGCATGCCACAAGGATCTGACACACTTTTCCAGGTGAGTAGAGGAGGGCTCCATCACCTAAATCTGGCCTTCAGGAGCCCAAATGTCCCCTCCACTACCCGCCTTGTTCTTCCATGGGCCTCATTGAAGCGTACTTCACCTGGCATATTTGGAATCTATAGTGGCATCATCATCCAAGGATGGTTTGGATATGCAGTCACCTGCTAAGGAATGAGACATATGTGCAACGAGTCCCTCAAATCGGAATTGTGGCACCACACCTTGTGCAAACACAAACAGGACAGATGTGACTTACCAACTGGCCAAGCCCTTTCTGGGTACAGTCGTGACATCAGCTGGGGGATAGTGCTTTTTAGCATTATAAAGGAATCATGGGCTAATCCAGGGAAATGGGCACAGACCTGTGATATGTATAGATCCGCCAAATATACAACTGGAACATTGATGGAATGGAATATCTTTCCGTTGCGGTATACCTGTTCATTGGAATGTGGTGGGACCAAGCCAACGTGTGTGCTATCAATGGCCCCTACCATATGTGGGATGCATCCAAAACCATAAAAATCAGTCTTCACATGGGCTAAATCCTCACAGCGGTGATGTAGCTGTCAATGTGTTTTAACATTGCTGAAAGGACATCCTTCAACAGCAGACTGAACATAGGTTGATACACACAAGCAGCTAGGGCCACTGTATGTTGGAAGGACCATTTGGCGAGAAAGTGCAACACTGACATGACTTGTACCATGGGTGGTATGCTGGTTGGACTACTGACAGCTGGCATCAGTTCTGGCTCAAATGATGACATAAGTCCACTATTTTTTGCTGATTCAGATGTTAAAGGAGGATGATGTGTCATTCTTCCAGGGTCTGTAGGTCTAGCAGTAGATGGTAGACAGGTGGTTGTCGCATCCTCCCTCTCTCCGGGTACCTATATATGACAAGAAATTAGTTCTGAAATTAGTCATTGTGTCCCCAGCTATATACATGATGCATGTCAATTTTAACATATGACAAGACAATTAAGAAGGAATGGACATGGCAAACCGTACACATCACAGCTGCTAATGACACAAGGGTCATATGTGATCCCCTTGGATTGCCACACATGTGTATACATCATCTATCAGAACCTAAATCAAACGTGCATCACAAATGCTCCTTGGAATCTGACTGGATGCCCTGACCGCAAAAATGACCTTTGACGAGGGTGGACTGTGCCCCACTGTAAATTGCCATCTGTGCCCTGCAACATACTACAATGATATTTAAGGTTAAGGACCTACATGACAAGACTGGAGAAGCATGTATGTGTGCTCGAAACAACATTATCGGAGGTGTAGTGAAGTTTTTGTAGCCCACGACCACATTTCAGGCCTCTAAAATGGCAGCTGCCTGACCTACTCCACTAGTCATTAGGAACCGCCCACTGGAGAAGGTTTTCATGGTGGTAGATGGTTGCAATCGCAGTGGACACAGCCATAGGCTAACATTGTTGACAGTGGCAGTCGCGGGCCAATAGCTGTGTCTGCCTGTGTTGACGACTCCGTACGTGCCAGAAGTGACCGCCATGTTCTGCAGATTCCCTCACCTGACTCACGGCACTGCTGTCAGCAACACCAAGCTGCTGTGTACGGCCTCTGGGAGCAATCATGTCATGTCCAGCAGGTGAAAGGTCCCCAGCCCTCTCCAGAGGAGCTGGAGAGGCTAGTCAACAAGGCCCAACCTCTGTGTAAACAGTTCTATGGTGCACCAGAAGATAAGTGCCTCATGTGCACATTTTCCTCTGTACTTCGCCATCCTTTCCATTCTCACAGGTTAGATTGTGCCCATGTGTGCCAGATTGACTACTCATGTGCCTGTAGGTGCAGTCTGTATGGCTTCAATGGGAGGGTCAAAGGGCAGGTATTGTTGGCCTGTACCATATATCGAGTTAAATCACAAAGTGCTGTGTGTGTTTTTTGTGTAACTAGATCCACCTTGTGTTGGATTTACATAACTAGGTGAGGTGTCATTACAGCCACCCACTGACATCTCTTTCCTCTGGATTGTTGTATATGTGGGATGATATGTATGTGCATGTCAGCATGAACTGAGTATACATGTTGTATGTGTCAGTTGCGAGTAATGTGAACTATGTGCATATTGCAACAGAGATTTCTTTACACATCTGCCCTTGCTAAACTTTGATTTGTAAGGCATGTCATCACTCTCTCTGCCCTTCAGGTTGCCAGACACACCACATGCTAATTAGCTGTTGGTTACATGATGTGGTGTCATGCATGGAAGTGATGGGAATGTAGTGCCCTGTATGTTCTGTCTGCTCAGCTGCAGAGCCCATGGCCTGTCACATGTATCTCCCAGTATGGTCTCGGCTGGGGTGGAGTCACTGTGGCTATGCAACACAGGCACTGTGCCCACTCCTTGTACCCCAGCAGATCCTACCATGTGGCCAAAATGAGGCTTTGGTATAATATGCTGCCGAGAATGCCCCATTCCTTTGATCAGATTAGGAATGGGTACAGGGATGAGTTACTGATATATTACACATGTGCACTAAGCATCATTGTCAATGTGTGACTCTGACCCATGACAGGTCCCTTACTCCAACAGTCCTGTTGTCACCTTCACTCAGGTCATATTTGTCCTGTGCAGGCTTATTGCGTAACTGATATTTCCAAAGAGCAGACAGTGTGTTGATTCCTTGGAGACCATGATACGTGACTCTGTAGCTTGGTCACATAGCAGAAAATGGACAATGCATGCCTTTGTTTGGTGGATGCCATCTCTATAGGATGGACATATGTGTCCAAAACCATGCTCTGTGGTACAGATACATAACACAGACCGGACCCCCTGAAGTGGCATAAGTCTGCATTTGTCATAGCAAATGACCACACATGGACATGCTAGACACTTTCTGTACCCACCATGCAAGTCCCTTCATTGTTACCCATGTGTAATGTTGAAGTTTGTTCTCTGGCAGTAGCCTGTAGGGACTGTATGCAGAGAGTCATTATAACAGAGCATGAATCTGCTGGTCCATTCATGCCTTAGGGGTTTACCTTTCAGAAACCACAAAGGTGTGATGTGACTCAAAGTGGCTCACATATCAGTAAGGTTGCTAGAGCATGTTCCACATAATGTCAGTAAGCTTGCATAATCATTTTGGGGCCTGAACAGAGTGGTGGGTTGTTATACAGATTATTAGGAAATGCCTGTCTGTAGTCATGGCCCTGTACTCATTGGCTTGTATGTGTCACACTTGGGGAGTATTGACAAATAGAAAAGTTCTAGCTTGAAGTTACTGACATGTATGTGACTCAACCATTTGTGATGAAACTTGAGAACATGATCTCTTGATTTGTCTTTTGCTTCCATGCAGGTCAATGCCCATCAAAGGAAATGCATTATGAAGAACCATTGCCAAGAAGGTGCATATCCCGGGGGCCCATAGCCAGCGGAGTGTCCACTGCAGAAAAATGTGGGAGGACCTGAGATGCTGGGCCTGGAAGATCACAGAGGACCAGCTGGGCTGTCCTCCCAAGATGGGCGGGGTGCTCATCAGACCATGACCGTGCTAATGGCCTGCATTCTGGTGGTGGCCTATGCAGACCTCGATGGGTATTTGAGGGCAGCACAGCAGCCACAAGGGGGTGAGTTCAGGGCATATTCCTGTCTGTCTCATTGCCAAGTGATTGAGTGAGGTTCTGACAGCTCCCCTGACAACAGGGGATGAGCCATGTGTCACACAGTAGACAAGAGACTGTTTGTGGTGACATGTCACGGGTTGCACACTGATGTGACTTGTGTATTGGAGCAGGGACCTAGGCTAAAACTAAGTGGTATCCTCAAACCTCCTCTGACCTCCTGGTTAGCGTTTGTTCGCTCCCCTCTGCACAGCTCCACCTGTTGCTGTCTCTGCTTCGAAACAAACTGAAATTCTGCCTGACTCTCAGTTCGAGGCCCTCCTCGACCCACAGGCACCTGCCTGCGACTCATTCCTGGTGGCATAGAGACCATCTGTAGGTGTGTGTCTCTTGCTTTTCTGTCATCTATATTTTCTTCCTGTCTTTTTTCTTTTTCTCTTTTTCTCATTTTTCACTTTTGCGCCTTTTCCCCTCTCCCTGCTCTCTGTCCCGGCCTCTGCTGCCCCTGAGGCCCCGCTGCCCTCCTTGTGAAGCTCTTTCCCACCCTCCCACCTCCCAGCTGACTAGGCCCACTGCCTCCTTCCCCTTCATAGTGGCGGCCGCTGCTTGGTTGCGTGCAGTGGGTATGCCAAAGGCAAACCCCTCTGCACCTGCCTGTGCCTGGACTGCACCCAGTGCCATGAGCCCTGGTCCTCCGACCATCCATTGCTACAGTGCGGAGACCCTCCACACACTGAACACACTGCTATCTCACATCACCCAGAGGCACCCATGGACCTTTTTCCTGCTAATACTGCCACCACACCCTTAACCTACACCAAACACTGGACCCTCCTGCCATTGGACCATCAAACACCCACCCTGAGCACCTTAACTGGATCCTCCTCAACGTAAGCTACCTCCACAAACACACTGTAGAACTCTGGGATCTGCTAGACTCCACCGCCTTGGACATTGCCTTTCTCGAAACATGGACGAACCCAGCGTCACCACTGGGCATCTCCATTGCCATCCCCAGCGACTGCAAACTACCCTCAAGGCCCTCTCAGCCAGGTGGCAGCCTGGCCATCGTACACAAATCTACCCTCTGCCTGACAACCAAATGGAGCTCCTCCATTTCCATATCCACGTCATTACTAAGTCCACTTTCCATGACACCGTCATCTACAGGTCAAATGGCCCCACCAAGCTTTTATCTACTCCATTGTTGACATTACATCTTCCCATGTACTCTCCTCTGTGAACTACTTACTCCTCGACGACCTTGACTACCACATCGACAAGTTCAACAACCACAATATCAGTTCCTTTCTCAAAAACCTTGCAACTATAGGCCTCAAGCAACTGGTCACCTCGCCGACACACATCACTGGACACACACTCAATCCTAATTTTTTAGCCACTGATGCAAACATCTCAGCACAGAACTTCCATTGATGAATCTCTGAATGTGCCAATAACCTAGCACCTCTCTGAACGACCTCAGCTAAACTCTACTCTGGAAAATCTTGCATCCTTCAAATCCATCGTTAATTCCAGCCACCACCTAATCAAATCCACTAGGAAAGCCGCCCTGCAGGCCCGTATCAGCACCACTGCACACAACACCAAAGAGCTTTTTGCCATGATTAAAGAGTTCACCAAACCCCAGTCAGAAAAAGCAAACATCCCTCCTTCTCAGGACCTCTGCAACAGACTAGCCACCTTCTTCTATCAAAAAATTAAGGACATCTACAATAGCTTCGGACCCAAGACCCGAAGATCCCACCAACAACCCTCCAGCTCAGATCCTCCGAACCTTCACAGAACCTGTACTGCTGGACCACCCTCACCATGGACGAGACCTGTTCCATTATGAGAAGCATCCACTGTGGATTCTCTACTGATCCCTGTCCTGACCATATCTTCAACAAAGCCAATACTTCCATCGCAACCGAGCACCGCCACACTCTCAACTGCTCCATTGAGATGGCTACCTTCCCCAAGGATTGTAAGCACACCGAGATCTACTCGCTCCTGGAGAAGCCCACGGTCAACCCCCTGGACCTCAAGAACTACTGCCCCATCTCTCTGCTGCCTTTTCCAACCAAGGTCATCGAAAAGGTCATCAGCGCACGGCTCCGCAAACACATCGAAGACAACAACATCTTGGACAACTCCCAATCATGCTTTAAGATCAACCACAGCAGAGAGACAACCCTCCTTGCCACTACAGATGACATCCACTCGCTCCTTGACCACAGCCAAACAGCAGCCCTCATCTTAGTGGACTTATCATCTGCCTTTGACATGATCTCCCATCAAACCCTCTGCTCCAGACTCCATGCAGCTGGAATTTGCGGAAAGGCCCTACAGTGGATATGCTCCTTCCTGACAAGCAGAACACAGAGTTAGACTCCCGCCATACCTGTCAGAACCTGAACGGAGATCAGCTGCGGAGTACCCAAGGGCTCCTCCCTCAGCCTTACACTCTTCAACATTTACATGGCCCCACTTGCGTCCATCATCAGGAATCACAGATTGAACATCGTCTCCTATGCTGACAACACTCAGCTGATAATTTTACTGACCAAAAACCATGCCATGATGAACTTCCACATGGCCATGTAACATGTCTAGGATCATGGAATTGTCACCCCAATAACATTCTGGTATTGGGGGACAATTCCATGCATTCCCTGGTCTCCAGCATAGAGCCGGGGTACTGCCAAACTAACTTTCCGGGGTCTCCACTGCAGCTACTGCTGCTGCCAACCCCTCAGACAGGTTTCTGCCCCCTGGGGCCTGGGCAGCCTGGTCCCAGGAAGGCAGAACAAAGGATTTCCTCTTTCCCTTTGGAAATAGGTGTGAAGGGCATGGGAAGCCTCTCCTGGCCTCTGGAAATGCGCTGAAGGGCACGGATGGTGCCCTCCTTGCATAAGCCAGTCTACACCAGTTCAGGTATCCCCCCAGCCCTGCTCTGGCACGAAACTGGACAAAGGTAAGGGGAGTGACCACTCCCCTGACCAGCACCTCCCAGGGGAGGTGCCCAGAGCTCCTCCAGTGTGTCCCAGACCTCTGCCATCTTGGATGCAGAGGTGTGAGGGCACAATGGACAGCTCTGAGTAGCCAGTGCCAGCAGGTGACGTCAGAGACCCCTCCTGATAGGTGCTTACCTTTCTCAGTAGCCAATCCTCCTCTGTGGGCTATTTAGGGTCTCTCCTGTGGGTATCTCACCAGATAACGAGTACAAGAGCTCACCAGAGTTCCTCTGCACTTCCCTCTTTGAATTCTGCCAAGGATCGACCGCTGACTGCTCCAGGACACCTGCATAACCGCAACAAAGTAGCAAGAAGACTACCAGCAACATTAAAGCCTGCCGGCTTTCTCGACTGTTTCCTGGTGGTGCATGCTCTGATGGCTGTCTGCCTTCACCCTGCACTGGATGACAATAAGAATTCTCCCGTGGGTCGACAGAATCTTCCCCCTGCCAACGCAGGCACCAAACTTCTGCATCACCAGTCCTCTGGGTCCCCTCTCATCCTGACGAGCGTGGTCCCTGGAACACAGGAGCTGGGTCCAAGTGTGTTTGACAGTCCAGTGGCCCTTCTGTCCAAATTTGGTGGAGGTAAGTCCTTGCCTCCCCACGCCAGACAGTAATCCTGTGTATTGCGTGAACTGCAGCTGCTCAGGCTTCTGTGCACTTTTGCAAGACTTCCTTCGTGCACAGCCTAGCCCAGGTCCCCGCACTCTGTCCTGCATTGCCCAACTCACTGAGTTAGACTCCGACGTCTGGGACCCTCTTTTGTGACTCTGAGTCGACCACTCCCCTCAGATCTTCTAAGTGCCTGTTCAGGTGCTTCTGCCGGTGCTGCCTGCTTCTGCCTGGGCTCTCTGTGTTGCTGAGCTCCCCCTCTGTCTCCTCCTCCAAGGGGCGACCTCCTGGTCCTTCCTGGGCCCTGGCAGCACCCAAAATCCTCAACAGCGACTCTTGCAGCTAGCAAGGCTTGTTTGTAGTGTTTCTGCGTGGAAACAACTCTGCATCCTCCAGCAAGCCGTGGGACTTTTTCTGACCAAAGGAAAAGTTCCTGCCGCCTTCCCTTGTTGCAAAATTTGTGGCTTCTTCCACCCAGAGGCAGCCCTTTTTCACCTTCATCCGGGGTTTAGTGGGCTCTTGCCCCCCCGGACACTTGCGTGACTCTTGGACTTGGTCCCCTTCCTTTACAGGTCCTCAAGTCCAGGAATCCATCTTCAGTGCTTTGAGTCAGTCGTTGTCCTTGCAGAATCCCCTATCTCGACTTTACTGTCTTTCTGGGGTAGTAGGGTAACGTTACTCCTAATTTTCAGGGTCTTGGGGTGGGGTATCTTGGACACCCTTAGTGTTTTCTTACACTCCCAGCGACCCTCTACACACTACACTAGGCCTGGGGTCCATTCGTGGTTCGCACTCCACTTTTGTAGTATATGGTTTGTGTTGCCCCTAGGCCTATTTTTCCCTATTGCATTCTATTGTGATTCTACATTGTTTGCACTACTTTTCTAACTGTTACTTACCTGATTTTGGTTTGTGTGCATATATTTTGTGTATATGACTTACCTCCTAAGGGAGTATATCCTCTGAGATACTTTTGGCATATTGTCACTAAAATAAAGTACTTTATTTTTAGTAACTCTGAGTATTGTGTTTTCTTATGATATAGTACTATATGATATAAGTGTTATAGCAGGAGCTTTGCATGTCTCCTAGTTCAGCCTAAGCTGCTCTATTATAGCTACCTCTATCAGTCTAAGCTGCTAGAACACCTCTATTCTACTAATAAGGGAGAACTGGACCTGACACAAGGTGTAAGAACCACAAGGTACCCACTATAAGCCAGGCCATCCTCCTACACACCTTCAATGATCATCAGCAAGCAGTGGCAGGACGTGTGTGATGGGCTCCATGGCCGCAGTGGACAAGTAAGACAACTTGCAGGTGAGTGTCTCCCTTTATAATGTCCGTTTCCGCCTCCTGAGACTTGGTGATTGGGCCACCAGAGTGACATTGGCAGTGTGCAAGCTCGTAATGGGTCCTGCAGAAACACTGTCTCTGCTGGCCTGTTTGTGCAGCCTTGTGATCATGGCAGTCATTGCTACCTGGTGGTGCCGGTGGAACGATCTTTGTTCCATAGGGCTGCTTGATCTGTAATACGGCAGTCTGACCACCATCCCAATTGCGGTCGGACCACTGCCGCCGCCCTGGCAGTCAACAGACCACAAAACTTGTAATGAGGCACTTAGTTTCTGCTCTCTCTTGGCCGGAGCTTTAAAAATGCTCCCGCAAATTGAGGGCAAACATGGTATGTCGTGAGGTAGGGACATAGCAGGAGCCCGGCCCTGGGGATGGGGTCCACAGAGCCATTAATGGCTTTGGGAGGAGGGCTTCATGGCTCCCCACCCTTTGGTATGCATGGCCAGGCCCTAGGGGATGTGATCCCTGGGACTGAAATCAGTCTGGGAGGGAGCCACACTGGTCCCGCCTCATTTTAGAATTCAACTGGGCCACAGGGGATGTGGTCCCCGGGGCTAAAATAGGCCGGGTAGGTGGGTACCCTATAATCTAATTTGCCTGGACCCCAGGGGATAGGGTCCCTGGGGCTGAAATCGGCCATGTGCCCCCTCCCTGTTTTTAGAATCAGCTGGCGCCCATGGGATGGGGTTCTGAGGGGCTGAAATCAGCCTGGGAGGGAGGCCTTGTTCACCCCGTCCTGTTTAATATAAAATGTATTTCCCCCAGGATGTGGCTCACCCAGGGGGCAAAGAAAAGCAAGAGTGGGAAACCGTGCTTCCTTTTTTAACATTTTTGCTGGGATCCATATCTGTACATATACATATAAAACTGAAGGTTGTGCATGGCTGGGTGGTTATAAGCTGTGTGTGGCGCAGTGTTGGGTAGGAATAGCGGGGTGGCTGCAAGGCCTGGCCAAAGGCTGTGCTCTGCGATTAAAATTACTTTATGTTAAAAAACTTCACTAAAACAAACAAAGGTTACCAAGACGTTATACTTAGCATCTGAACTTATGTGCACAAAACCATAGAAATTCAGCAGTTATAGTTATGGTTAGCCCAATTCACTATAACTCATGGCCTAAGGTAACTATAACTCACCATGCACTGATAATTACCCCACATATGACATCACTCATGACATCTTTGATAACATCATTGATAATGTCAATGTAACATTTGCAGTAAAATTATTTAGCAGAAAACTGTGCATGGCGGGAGCGTTAGTTACTTGAGCTAACCATAACTATAACTGCTGAATTTCTATGGTTTTGTGCGAGTAAATTCAGATCCTAGTTATAACGTCCCTGTTTTTTTCAGTGAATATATATACATATATATATATGTATATATAAATATATATTTGTATATATATATATATATATATATACATACATATATATATATGTACATATATATATATATCCCTACCCCCCCAAAAGCTATTTTAGAGAGGAGCTGCATACTGGATAGGTATGTAATCAAATCACCTATGACAGTAAACTATGCTGAAATGGGGTCTAATCTTCTCCCCCATTTAGGCACCAACAACAGGACATCACTTCAGACCATCCAGAGACATCTCACTGATGGCACATATTTCAAACAACCCATTTTGGCAACAACTTGTGTCGAGCATTAGATTCATAGTAATATCAACTTCAGTTTTGCCTTGCTTTGGGTGCATATTTTATTCAAAATAATTCTGCCACCAAATTGTGCCTCATATTGTACATATATCTAAATCAACTTCACTTACCTACAACTTGTGCCTTACCCTCTTTGCGCTTTTAAATCAACTTCATTATGCCCACATCATGCTGATGCCTTAGCTGAAACAATGTAACAAAGGCAAGGGACTGATTATGTTTTTGGCAGTCCGACCATCGGGCTACCAATACAGCAGAGGGGAGGTGACCACCAAGCCAGCGGCCTCCTTACTAACATATTATGATGTTTCTGCCGGACTGGCGGGTGGAAACAGTGTGGCAGTATTAGCCTCGTCTCTCAGGAAAAGCCAAGGCCAATGCCGTCGCACAGATGGTGCCCCCAGCACCCTCGGAATGTGCACTATCTGCCATGGCAGACAGTGCGCATTCCGAGGATGCTGACAGGGGGGGCTATGTATTGCCCATGCCATTGGCATGGGGAATGCAGGGGCCCCCTCTGGCCCCATCCCTGCCTTTCTGCTGGCCTTTCGATGGTGGGGTCCTAGGTCTCTAGGTCTCATTTCAACACATCCTCTCCTTTTTATCCTGAAATCACATTTACTACTAACACTGAGGCCCGTATTTATACTCCGTTTGCGCCGAATTATCGTCGTTTTTTTCGACTCAAATTGGGCGCAAAACTAACGCCATAATTATACTTTGGCGTTAGACGCGTCTAGCGCCAAAGTATGGGCAAATAGCGTCATTTTTTTGCATGAACGCCTTCCTTGCGTTAATGAGATGCAAGGAAGGCGTTCCCGTCTAAAAAAATGACGGCGACGCAAATGCGTCGTATTTATACTCCCGGGCAAAAATCACGCCCGGGAGTGGTCGGGTCAAAAAACCCCGCATTTGCGCCACTTTTTAACGCCTGGGTCAGGGTAGGCGTTAAGGGGCCTGTGGGCTCAAAATGAGCCCACAGGTGCCCTCCCCTGCCCCCAGGGACCCCCCCTGCCACCCCTGCCCACCCCAGGAGGACACCCAAGGATGGAGGGACCCACCCCAGGGACATTCAGGTAAGTTCAGGTAAGTATAATTTTTTATGTTTTTTAATTTTTTTTGGTGGCATAGGGGGGCCTTATTTGTGCCCCCCTACATGCCACTATGCCCAATGACCATGCCCAGGGGACATAAGTCTCCTGGGCATGGCCATTGGGCAAGGGGGCATGACTCCTGTCTTTACTAAGACAGGAGTCATTTAAATGGCGTCTGGGCGTCGAAAATAATGGCGCAAATCGGGTTGAGGCGATTTTTTTGCCTCAACCTGACTTGCCCCATTTTAAGACGCCCTAACGCCATTTTCCCCCTACGCCGGCGCTGCCTGGTCTACGTGGTTTTTTTCCACGCACACCAGGCAGCGCCGGTCTGCTAGCGCCGGCTAACGCCATTCCATAAATACGGCGCCCGCATGGCGCTTCAGAATGGCGTTAGACGGCGCTAAATTTTTTGACGCTAAACTGCGTTAGCGCAGTTTAGCGTCAAAAAGTATAAATATGGGCCTGAATGTGGAAATTGTCCAGGAAGGAATTCTAGAATGCACGAGTGTTCCACATTTTACTGATCTGACAGTATGGCCCTCATTACAACCCTGGCGGTTGGTGTTAAAGTGGCGGTAATACCGCCAACAGGCTGGCCGTAATTACCACCAAATTATGACCATGGCGGAAAGATCTCAGATAGACAGCCACTTTACCACCCCGACCGCCAGGACAGAACCAACAGGTGGTAGCCACCAACTGTTGGGAAAAATATATATTCACATGTATGTACCTATCGATATGATACTTTAGTTCCAATTCTCTCCTCCCTTATCTGAATCCCAATAAGACTTCCCTACTGACCTCTCTGACACCTATAGCAACACAAAAGGATGATGGACGGAGTGCTGACAATGCAAACACTCACCCCCAGTCACAGATCTGGGTTTAATCCATCGTTCTTTTGCTCATCATGCCACCCCAGTTTGGACCCAGCCATATGCAAATCAGTCTTGACCCTGTTCCTCATGAGAACAGTCCAGCCCGAACTGCCAGGCCAGGTCCTCCCTGGACCGGAAACAAGCATCCTGGGACCGGTTTCGGGGTTTTACCCCTCATCAGCCAGGCTAGCTTGATTCCAGTGGCACAGTGAGCAAGGGATCCACGTCTGGGCATACCCTTCCCACTTAGGGCAACTTTAGCAACACAAAAGGATGATGGACGGAGTGCTGACAATGCAAACACTCACCCCCAGTCACAGATCTGGGTTTAATCCATCGTTCTTTTGCTCACCATGCCACCCCAGTTTGGACCCAGCCATATGCAAATCAGTCTTGACCCTGTTCCTCATGGGAACAGTCCAGCCCGAACTGCCAGGCCAGGTCCTCCCTGGACCGGAAACAAGCATCCTGGGACCGGTTTCAGGGTTTTACCCCTCATCAGCCAGGCTAGCTTGATTCCAGTCACACAGTGAGCAAGGGACCCACGTCTGGGCATACCCTTCCCATTTAGGGCAACTTTAGCAACACAAAAGGATGATGGACAGAGTGCTGACAATGCAAACACTCACCCCCAGTCACAGATCTGGGTTTAATCCATCGTTCTTTTGCTCACCATGCCACCCCAGTTTGGACCCAGCCATATGCAAATCAGTCTTGACCCTGTTCCTCATGGGAACAGTCCAGCCCGAACTGCCAGGCCAGGTCCTCCCTGGACCGGAAACAAGCACCCTGGGACCGGTTTCGGGGTTTTACCCCTCATCGGCCAGGCTAGCTTGAATCCAGTGGCACAGTGAGCAAGGGACCCACATCTGGGCATACCCTTCCCACATAGGGCAACTTTAGCAACACAAAAGGATGATGGACGGAGTGCTGACAATGCAAACACTCACCCCCAGTCACAGATCTGGGTTTAATCCATCGTTCTTTTGCTCACCATGCCACCCCAGTTTGGACCCAGCCATATGCAAATCAGTCTTGACCCTGTTCCTCCTGGGAACAGTCCAGCCCGAACTGCCAGGCCAGGTCCTCCCTGGACCGGAAACAAGCATCCTGGGACCGGTTTCGGGATTTTTCCCCTCATCAGCCAGGCTAGCTTGATTCCAGTGGCACAGTGAGCAAGGGACCCACGTCTGGGCATACCCTTCCCACTTAGGGCAACTTTAGCAACACAAAAGGATGATGGACGGAGTGCTGACAATGCAAACACTCACCCCCAGTCACAGATCTGGGTTTAATCCATCGTTCTTTTGCTCACCATGCCACCCCAGTTTGGACCCATCCATATGCAAATCAGTCTTGACCCTGTTCCTCATGGGAACAGTCCAGCCCAAACTGCCAGGCCAGGTCCTCACTGGACCGGAAACAAGCATCCTGGGACCGGTTTCGGGGTTTTACCCCTCATCAGCCAGGCTAGCTTGATTCCAGTGGCACAGTGAGCAAGGGACCCACGTCTGGGCATACCCTTCCCACTTAGGGCAACTTTAGCAACACAAAAGGATGATGGACGGAGTGCTGACAATGCAAACACTCACCCCCAGTCACAGATCTGGGTTTAATCCATCGTTCTTTTGCTCACCATGCCACCCCAGTCTTGACCCTGTTCTTCATGGGAACAGTCTAGCCCGAACTGCCAGGCCAGGTCCTCTCTGGACCGGAAACAAGTATCCTGGGACTGGTTTCGGGGTTTTACCCCTCATCAGCCAGGCTAGCTTGATTCCAGTGGCACAGTGAGCAAGGGACCCACGTCTGGGCATAACCTTCCCATTTAGGGCAACTTTAGCAACACAAAAGGATGATGGACGGAGTGCTGACAATGCAAACACTCACCCCCAGTCACAGATCTGGGTTTAATCCATCATTCTTTTGCTCACCATGCCACCCCAGTTTGGACCCAGCCATATGCAAATCAGTCTTGACCCTGTTCCTCATGGGAACAGTCCAGCCCGAACTGCCAGGCCCCAGACCGGTCCTAGGATGCTTGTTTCCGGTCCAGGGAGAACCTGGCCTGGCAGTTCGGGCTGGACTGTTCCCATGAGGAACAGGGTCAAGACTGATTTGCATATGGCTGGGTTCAAACTGGGGTGGCATGGTGAGCAAAATAACGGAGGGATTAAACCCAGATCTGTGACTGGGGGTGAATGTTTGATTGGTTCTGCATTCCGTCCATCCAGTTACGCTATCCCACAGCGTTTGTGTTTTGCTTTGCTTTTGCCGCCCTAAGTGCGCCTGGTATGCCCAGACGTGGGTCCCGGGCTCACTGTGCCACTGGATTCAAGCTAGCCTGGCTGATGAGGGGTGAAACCCTGAAACTGGTCCCAGGATGCTTGTTTCCGGTCCAGGGAGAACCTGGCCTGGCAGTTCGGGCTGGACTGTTCCCATGAGGACCAGGGTCAAGACTGATTTGCATATGGCTGGGTTCAAACTGGGGTGGCATGGTGAGCAAAATAATGGATGGATTAAACCCAGATCTGTGACTGGGGGTGACTGTTTGATTGGTTCTGCATTCCATCCATCCAGTTACGCTATCCCACAGCGTTTGTGTTTTGCTTTGCTTTTGCCGCCCTAAGTGCGCCGGGTATGCCCAGACGTGGGTCCCGGGCTCACTGTACCACTGGATTCAAGCTAGCCTGGCTGATGAGGGGTGAAACCCCGAAACTGGTCCCAGCATGCTTGTTTCCGGTCCAGGGAGAACCTGGTCTGGCAGTTCGGGCTGGACTGTTCCCATGAGGAACAGGGTCAAGACTGATTTGCATATGGCTGGGTTCAAACTGGGGTGGCATGGTGAGCAAAATAATGGATGGATTAAACCCAGATCTGTGACTGGGGGTGAATGTTTGATTGGTTCTGCATTCCGTCCATCCAGTTACGCTATCCCACAGCGTTTGTGTTTTGCTTTGCTTTTGCCGCCCTAAGTGCGCTGGGTATTCCCAGACGTGGGTCCCGGGCTCACTGTGCCACTGGATTCAAGCTAGCCTGGCTGATGAGGGGTGAAACCCCGAAACCGGTCCCAGGATGCTTGTTTCCGGTCCACGGAGAACCTGGCCTGGCAGTTCGGGCTAGACTGTTCCCATGAGGAACAGGGTCAAGACGGATTTGCATATGGCTGGGTTCAAACTGGGGTGGTAGGGTGAGCAAAATAATGGATGGATTAAACCCAGATCTGTGACTGGGGGTGAATGTTTGATTGGTTCTGCATTCCGTCCATCCAGTTACGCTATCCCACAGCGTTTGTGTTTTGCTTTGCTCTCTGACACCTATGCCAGTTGTACAAACAAACCTCTCCAAGCCACGTTATCAAGTTTAGCTCGGTCTCACACTTTAAGTTCAGCCAGCAACCCAGCCCCCATTTCTATAGGGACAACCTGTCGTCTGTTCACGTGTTTATGCTCACACTGCATTATGTATATTTTTACACTATGGAATTGTTTTGTGTATGCAGCATTTCTTTTGTATGTGCGTGCCCATGCTTGGACTGTGTCCCCTTTTGGGGTTGTGCTGTGACAGCACTTATTAACATATATAAGTGCCTGACTTATATGACACCTGCAGAAAAATAGACTGAAGAGGACACCGCAGGGGAGGTCCATGAAACCGCCCTTGAACAAGACTACTGCAGACTAGTAGGGGAAGACGAGGACAGCACACTGCGTGCCATTGCCTTACTGAACAGACTTCATATCCATAACTTTTGAAAAAAAAAAAAATGCATTGCATAGTACAAATAATATTTTTTAGTACCTTAATTTTGTATGTACTAACAGTATTTAGACAAACAGCTGACCATCCCCTCATTGCGGTACATGAGAAAGTAGCCCAAGTCTTAGGTCTTGAAAACTGCTAGATGTGTAGAGAATTTTCCAGACACCCCAATGACCCCATTGGCTTACATGGAACACCTGTGCCTATACAGAATTATGCACAAGGAAAAGGATGCCTTATACCAAATGTAACTTGGGACTGTGGAGAAGCAAGGATTGGATGGTACCCACGTTGCACCATGCTGCCCAATATTCAAGCTGAATACCCAGTGTCACCTATGAGAGAGAACAATGCAGAGGACAGTGCTTTTCCTGTATGTATAAAGCATCAAGTTTCAGGATGTAACCCAGCTTCCCGATACTTAGGATACCTCGCAAGTAGCAAGTGTCCTAACATATTAGAATTTGATGATACCAAGGGTAATTGGAATATAAAGGACAGACAGTTAATAATTAGGATCTGGACAACTAAGAGACAAGGAAAGAAAGTTACCTACACTTTACATTACTGGAACATCACTATACTTGGAGAAACACTGTTGATAACACCTTAAACTTGGGGAGTTTTGCTCATAGGTATCAAAGAGATATACATACACCTATTCTGGAGGCTAGACAAGGTTTATTTTTTGAGCTAATGCGTATATTAATCCCTGTATATGGCGTATATGATTTGGAATTGGCCCTTGTTAACATATCTGCTGAGCTAGCCATAGCACTCAATGCAACAAGAAATGCACTTCAAGAGTTGCAGGTGGAAATTAATTCAGTGGCTGCCATGACTATCCAACATAGAATTGCCCTTGACCTCCTGACACTACAACAAGGAGGACTGTGCGTTTTGTTGAATTCCTCTTGCTGTTATTTTTTAAATGAAAGTGGAAACATAGCAAGGGATGTCACCCAAATTAAAAAAGCAGTTAGAATATTTCATGGAGCAGACAAAATTTCTGATTCTGATGATTGGTCCTGGCTTCGGTCATGGTTACCAACAGGATGGCTGAAGAGCTTAGTTCTAGCACTATTCGGTATCTTTATAACAATAGTGGTACTTTTGTGTTGCCTCCAGTGCTGTTGCTCCATGCTCCAGCAGTTCTGTAGTAAGAACATCTATTCATTTTCTGCAGTTAAAGTCCTACATCCTACAGAGCAGGAGATAGCCCTCAGATATCTTACAATACAACAAGATGTAGAGGAAGCACACAAAGAAATGTTTGATTTAATGGCTATCGACCCATAACACATGAATGCTTTAGATTAGATACTAGCATATCATTTAGTCTATGTTTAAATAATGAATACCTCATAGGTGTATATCTAGATGACAATATATGTGTTTCATCTGAACAAAATGCGTAATGCCATCCAAAGATATGTATTTTTGATACGTTATTACTATGTTTCTGGAATGTATATATATATTTTTGCAATCAAGTATGATATTACTATAAAAAAGGAGATATTGTTGGGAAAAATATATATTCACATGTATGTACCTATAGATATGATACTTTAGTTCCAATTCTCTCCTCCCTTATCTGAATCCCAGTAAGACTTCCTTACTGACCTCTCTGACACCTATGCCAGTTGTACAAACAAACCTCTCCAACCACGTTGTTAAGTTTAGCTCGGTCTCACACTTTAAGTTCAGCCAGCAACCCAGCCCCCATTTCTTTAGGGACCACCTGTTGTCTGTTCACGTGTTCATGCTCACACTGCATTATGTATATTTTTACACTATGGACTTGTTTTGTGTATGCAGCATTTCTTTTGTATGTGCGTGCCCATGTTTGGACTGTGTCCCCTTTTGGGGTTGTGCTGTGACAGCACTTATTAACATAGATAAGTGCCTGACTTATATGACACCTGCAGAAAAATAGACTGAAGAGGACACCGCAGGGGAGGTCCGTGAAAACGCCCTTGAACAAGACTACTGTAGACTAGTAGGGGAGGCTGGCGTTGGTGTGTGTCTTACCCACTGGTTCTGGAGGAGGCATCGTTCCCTTTGCTCTTGATCCTGGGAAGGCTGGGGTTGGTAGGTATCTTACCCACTGGTTCTGGAGGGGGCATTGTGCCCTGTGCTCTTGATCCTGTGGAGTGTTGGGCATGTGGGTGTCTTACCTACTGGTTCTGGAGGGGGCATCGTGCCCTGTGTTCTTGATCCCGGGGAGGCTGGGGTTGGTGGGTGTCTTACCCACTGGTTCTGGAGGGGTCATTGTGTCTTGTGCTCTTGATGTGGGGAGTGCAAGGCCACAGTTTCTCAGGTGGGTGTCATACCCACAGGATATGCAGGGGGCAGGCCACACAGCAGCCCTTGGAGGCAGGACTACATACCGTCCGCCAGCCGTGACAGCTGCTCAGTGGTGGAAGTGGTGCTGCTGCAGACACTGCTGGGGTAAGGCTCCAGTCCATTCCCTGCAGCCTAGGTGTGATGGTGATGCTGGTAGTGGATGAGGATGTAGTGCATGCAGGTGTGAGTGCAGACAGAACTGGGAGGGAGGTGGAGGAGGAGGAGGAGAGGGAGACAGTGGAAATTGTGGATGTTGGTATGTCTGCATCTGGATTGTGTTTGTGTGAGTGCCTGTGGGATGATGTGTGGTGCTTGTGTTTGCCTGTGCCACTCTTGTTTGTTGTCTTGTGTGCATGCTCACCTGCCTGTGTGCTTGGGATAGGTTGGGGTTGAGGTGAATGGGATTGTGAAGAGGAAGTTGGAGGGTGGAAACAGGGGCAATGGCTGCCATGAGAGAGGATGCCAGAGCCTGGATTGATCTCTGTTGGGCCGCCAAGCCAGTGTGAAAGCCCTCCAGGAATGCATTAGTCTGTTCCATCTGGGCTGCCAGCCCCTGGATGGCATTCATAATGGTTGACTTCCCTACATAGATGGATCTCAGGAGATCAATGGCCTCCTCACTCAGGGCAGCAGGGCTCACTGGGGCAGGGTCTGAGGTGCCTGGGGTGAAGGAGATGCTCACCCTCTTGTGTGAGCGGGGACAGGCAACTCGATGAGGGTCTGCTGGGAGGGTGGTGCTGGTATGGGGGTGGTGGTGGTACCCACCGCCAAATCCAGCACACCTGGGACCCACACAGCCTTGACCAGTAGTGGATGCCTACGAGCTAGGTAGCAGGATTATCCCTTCTGGACCCTTGCCACCAGGGGACAAATGCTGCAGTGTCAGGCCTGGCCTAGGGGCACCCACTGACACACATCTCCCACCCGGATACCACCCTACCATGTGTAAGTTATAATGATGGGCACTGTACTCATCCCCTTGTGACTGCTGTGATGCCCTCAAGTGCCCATCCACCTCAGGATAGGCCATCGCCAGTATGCGGGTGATCAGGGGGGTCAGGGTTCAACAGGCACCCCTTCCTCATTGGGAGGCCATCCCCAGCTGGGCCTCCGCTGCCTTCTGTGCCCAGAGTCTCAGGTCGTCCCGCCGTTTCCGACAGTGGGTGCTCTGCCTGCATAGACCCCCAG
The DNA here is from genome assembly GCF_031143425.1 of Pleurodeles waltl. Lineage (NCBI taxonomy): Eukaryota > Metazoa > Chordata > Amphibia > Caudata > Salamandridae > Pleurodeles > Pleurodeles waltl. Next base: position 693,182,430 of record NC_090436.1, on the reverse strand, counting down.
GGTCCGCACGCCCTTGGAGATGGCACGCCATATACCCTTCTTTTGATGGGCGCTGACCTGCAGAGGGAATATACACAGGGAAATAGTATTAGTCGGACAGTCCTGCCTGTTACAGTTATGGCCCACCATACCCCTTCACATCATAATTTACACACACATGGCCCAGCACAAAACCTGTACACTGCTTATGGGACATCCACCCAAACTCCCTTACACAATGCCTTCGAACCCCACTCCATGCATTCATGCCACATGCATTGTGCACACAGTGTACTCACCTGTTGGTCTGGAGGCCCATACAGCAGTCCATACTGGGGTAGGACCCCAACCACCAGTCTCTCCAACTCCGCCAAAGTGAAGGCTGGGGCCCTTTCCCCAGTCACACGTGCCATGGTAGGTTCCTGACACAGGTCACAGCAGCACATGCAGTGTAGGTCCACTCCTGTTGAAGGTCAGGTAGCAAGTGAGGAATCAGATAGAAAATGTCAGTCACGTCCTCTGCGGTGCATACCGTTACTGCCGGCGTACATCACCATTGGCCACTGTAATCCATAAATCCCAATTATAACCAATGAGGAGTTGCATGGCGGTTCCCGACCGCCTCCCGCAGCGGTGCACAACGTCAGAGGAATTACCTCACTTCCACCTGTCCCTCCACACAGGACAGGCGGACGCCATTTCAAGTGGGGGGCAGACCCTGGATAATTACTACATCACTGTTTAATTTTGGACGTACAGGACAATTCTCATTTACCCATTACAATTTGACAGCATGCATCGTACTGCTTTAGCCCCATTGTTCAGTTTATGACCGGCTCCTCACTCTTTTTTCCCCTTACATTGCTACCGCTGTGGATGAATAGGAGATGGAGACATACCCCCATGTACTGACCCCTGGTGGACTTGGCAACAATGGAGGACTGGCACATCATCCTCATCTATAGACTTGACAGGGTCACAATCACAGAGCTGTGTGCCCAATTGAAGCATGACCTGATATTTGCTATCCGTCTTCCCACTGAGATCTCCCCTCTTGTGCAAGTTCTATCAGTTCTCCATTTCCTGGCAACTGGTTCTTTCCAAGTGACAGTGGGCTTGGCAGCAGGAATGTCACAGCCAATGTTCTCAATTGTGCTGACCACAGTGTTGTCTGTCCTGATAAAACACATGTGCAGCTACATTGTATTTCCCCAGGTGGAAGATTTGGCCACAGTGAAGGCTGACTTCTATGCAATGGGACATATCCCCAACATAACTGGTGCAATTGATGGAACACATATTACATTTGTCCCCCCTGTCAAAATGAACAGGTGTAAAGAAAAATCGCAAGAGTTTTCACTCAATGAATGTCCAGATGGTGTGCTTGGCGGACCAGTACATCTCCCATGTCAATGCTAAGTATCCTGAGTCAGAGCATGATGCCTTTGTCCTGAGGAATAGCAGCATCTCAAATGTGATGGCCCAACTACAGAGGCACAAGGTGTGGCTAATAGGGTTCCCACCTTGTAGATGTTAGGGTATGGGTGTGGTGTGGGCCATATGGGATAGTGTGCGGCTAAATGTTGTCCCTCAATATTTACAGATGAGTCTGGTTACCCCAACCTATCTTGGCTACTGGCCCCTGGGGGGAATGCCAGGACAAGGGCAGAAGAACGTTATAATGAGGCACATGGGTGAACCAGAAGGATAATTGAAAGGACTTTGGGCTCCTGAAGGCCAGGTTCTGGTGCCTCCATCTGACAGGTGGATCCCTGTGCTACTCACCCAAGAAGGTCTGCCAGCTAATAGTGGCATGCTGCATGTTGCACATCCTTGCCCTGAAATGCCATGTACCTTTTCTGCAGGAGGAGGCTGGAGATGACCGTGTGGCAGCAGTGGACCCTGTGGACAGTAAAGATGAGGAGGCAGAGAATGAGGATGATGACAACAGAAGAGCAGTGATCAGACAACATTTCCAATGACACACAGGTAAGACAGTGTTACTTGTCATTGTATTTATTTTGAAATTCTTTGACACTGGCATGCTGTTATTTCCCACTTCTATGCCCACTTACTGTACCCTTTGGCAATTCATTTTGCAGATGTTGGTGCCTCTCAATAGCTCCTGGGGTGATCACTGCAGCCAACTACAGGCCTTTCATATGTGCTCATTTACTGTACAGTTGAATTGCAATGTGTGTACATGGTTAAACGTATACATACTTAAATAATGTAACATACTCCAAACTTCTATTTGTTTCAAGGGTGTTTATTTAAGTGCTAAGGTATTGAGGGGCAAGATGGGGTGATGATGGAGAAAATTACAGGGTATAGTTCCAGTCAGTAGCACAGGTGCATTGTCCAAGGGGACAGAGGAAGGGGAGCAATGGCAGTTCAAGTTGGGCAGGATGACAGAGTGGGACACAAGGGTGACTGTCAGGAGAGTCTCATTTCCTGGCAGGGGCCTTGGCAATAGTCTCTGGCTTCTGCCTGGATCGCAGGGAATGTTTGCGGGGTGATTCTCCTTCTGCAGGAGGAGGGGTGCTGGTGGCCTGTGAGTCTTGTGGTGGGGACTCCTGGCCACTAGCGGCAGCGGAGGTGGAAGGCAGTTAAGATGTCTGGCTAGTGGCAGGGGTCCGCTGTTGTGAGAGTGCCTCCCTCATAATGTTGGCCATGTCTGCCAGCACCCCTGCTATGGAGACTAGGGTGGTGTTGATGGCCTGCAAGTCCTCCCTGATCCACTGATACTGTCCCTCCTGCAGCCACCTGTTCTCCTGCACATTGTCCAGGATCTGGCTCATTGTGTCCTAGGAATGTTGGTATGCTCCCAGGATCTCTGCAAGTGCCTTCTTGAGAATCGGTTCCCTGGGCCTGTCCTCCTCCCAGCGCACAGCACTCCTCCCAGTTTCCCTGTTGTCCTGTGCCTCTGTCCCCTGAACCGTGTGCCCACTGCGACTGACCCCAGGTCCCTGATTGTCATGGGTTTGAAGTGTGCCCTGGGGTCCCTGTAGTGGTGAACACACTGCTGATTGACGTGTCCTGGGGACAGAGGTGGGGGTGCATTGGGTGGGTGCTGTGGTGGTATTTCCAGATGGGGGAGGGTCTGTGGTTGTCTGTGACTGGGCTTGGGTAACCGACTGTCCAGAGGTATGTGATGGGCCAGGTTGGTCGTCCAGAACCAGGCAACCAGAGTTGCTGTCATCACTGTGGGGGGACTGGATATTGTTGGCAGCGCCTCTCCGCTGATGTTGGCTGGGATACCTGTGGGGATGTAAATGCTGTGTTATTGTTTCTGTGTCTGACATATTGTGCATCGGTGACTTGCCCTATTTGGTTGGATTTGCCCTGGCAGCTTTCACTTGTGTAAGTTGGTATGTGGTGGGCTAGTTGATTCTATCTAGTGTGCATGCTTTAGTGATAGGTGTCCATGCAGGTCTGTGAGTGGTGTCCATGCATTGGTAGAGCATGCAGGGCTTGGTATTGGGAGAGATGTGATGGAGGGGTGTGTGGGAAGTGGCGGAGTGATGGGAGTGAGGGGGAGGGTGGGGTATGTGATGGCATGCAGGTGGGGGGTAGTAGTAGTATATAGTTGACTTACCAGAGCCCAGTCCTCCTCCTACTCCAGCCAGGCCCTCAGGATGCATGATTGCCAAGACTTACTCCTCCCATGTTGTTAGTTGTGGGGGAGAAGGTGGGGGTCCACTGCCAGTCCTCTGTACAGCGAGTTGGTGTCTTGCTGCAATGGAACATACCTTTCCCCGTAGGTCGTTCCACCTCTTCCTGATATCATCCCTGGTTCTTGGGTGCTGCCCTGCGGCGTTGACCCTTTCCACTATTCTCCACCAGAGCTCCATCTTCCTAGCTATCGATATCTGCTGCACCTGTGCTCCAAATAGCTGTGACTCTACCCTGATGATTTCCTCCACCATGACCCTTAGCTCCTCCTCTGAGAATCTGGGGTGTCTTTGTAATGCCATGTGTGTTGTGTGAGTTGTGAAGGTGGAGGTGTGTAAGGTGATGTGTTGGGCTGCGTGATTTGGGGTGCGTGAGTGGTGTAAAGATGTTGGTAGTGTGTGGCTCTGGTTTTGTCTGTGGTCATGGTGTCAATCGCCTGCCAGTAATTGTTGTTTGTAAAGGGTTGTGGGTAATGTGGGTTTGTGTTTTACAGTGGTGTGGGTGTGTAGGTGTGGTGTGTGTATGGGTGTCAGGTGTGTGTTGTTTGAATTGTCCAATGTGGTGTTGTTTTGTTTGAGTATGTGCATTTTGAGCGTGGCGGTATGTACCACCAATGGTTTTCTGCCATTGACTGTCCGCCGTGGTGATTCATGGGTCATAATGTGATGGTGTTGTTCTGTTGATGTAACAGTGTGGGTTTTGATACCAGCTGTTTATCACTGACCTTTGGTGTGGCGGATTTGTGTCTGTGGCTGAATAGTGACGGATTGGTGTGTGTGTGTCATAATATGGTGAACGGATATCTGCGGCGGCGGCGGTATGTTAGCATTTACTGCCAGTGTCATAATGAGGCCCTATGTCTGCAATGCACATGTTGGCATATGTATCAGTGGGTCTTTTTTGGATATATACACATAAAGCATGTACCCAGCTACACCCTGGCTAGATTGGTGCTGTGTAGCTACCTATATATTTTAGTCCTTACAATATTATAATTACCATTTTGAGCTTTCACACCTCCTCTTCCATTACACTTGTCAACACAAGATGATTACTCTCTGATTATTTATGAATGACTCCAAAATACTTCCCAACTAAGATCACAACAAATACAACACATTGCCAATCCACACTACCTGTGGCATAGCATGCTACCCATCCAAAAAATGCACTTTAATACCTCACATGATATTACGTGCTATATAAATGCTACAATAAATACAATGTACTATGCAGTCTTTTATGTGGCCTGTTACGTGATGCCATGCCTTATAGTGTATGGTGCAGTGGCTCCTATTTAGTTTTAATGGAAATCAGGAGTTTAGCTTAGTCTTTGGCTTGCAGGCCTGTGCCCTAGTCAACTAGTGAAGACTATCGAGGGTTCCTGGTATAATACGTAGCCCATCCAGGGAAATGCTTGAGTACAAGAAAAGAGAATGAGCTACAACTAATGCTCACTGTTGTCTACAATATAAACAACCAGAGAATCAAGATAACATAAATACGAAAGATGATATTTATTACATATGTATGTACAAAACCATGAGAACGCAATAATCAAAGTTAGATATAAAAATATTTACATATTCACAAGGAAAGACACAAACACTTATAAATAATGAATAAACAAAGACACAATGTTACACAAAACAAGAGACAACAGATATTAAAGACATAACATGGGCAAAAGAAAATCCAAATTGTCCAAGGTATAATAAGATGTAAATTAAATGTACACTTCTTCTTCTTAGAGCCTTAACAATGTTCATACTAATGACATGTTGTGACTCAATTCATAATCCATTGTAACACCTGTAGGAACTAGGCCTACGTGCGTTTCGCCGGTAACCATCCAATTTGTAAAACCGCCTTCGTCAGGGCAGTTCCTTTTCAATATTAGGTAACTAATGTCGCAGGTCTTTTAAATTCTTGTCCTTCCCACCCGAATCCGTCCTGATAGATATAAAAAATGATAACACAAACATACATTTAGTCCGATTCCTTGAGATCCAATTGTCCACCTATCTAATACCACAAACGAATTATCACCAAAAGAATCCAAAGTGCATAGGCAAAGGAAAGAGGGTGGAAAGATGCAAATATAAACGAAAAAAGAAAGAAGAAAAAACGTGATTCACAAATAAAAAATAAAAAAGAAAGAGAGATTAAACCTCCAAAGCCAGTGCAGGGAAATTAGAACACCAAGTCCATGCAAAGAATATCACGAATATATGTGTTCTCCCAGAATAATCTCCACACCAGGTATGTTAAAAATGATAAATACCAGATGACAATGTAGGTGCGTTCCCTCGGGGAGAGGGCGCACAAAGGGACTGATTCTCTAACTTCAACTTCTGATCCCCAGTGGCTTCTTATGAGGGCACACAGCCCGATTCACAGATCTAACCCTGTTTTCAGAACAAACCACCTTAAGTAAACAAAAAAAACAAAAAAAAATCTATAAATCTAAGGGACCAGCCTTTAACCTATAAATACAATAACTTATTCCTTCACATACCTAGATATTCTTCAAAATAACCGAATTACTACAGGAGGAGATACCCATAACCTCCATCAGTCTTCCATCTATATATAAAAAAGGGATGGGGGGAAAAAACGTAAGTCAATGGAGTAACAGAAATAGAGATCCCCTACCTCAGCTATTCTCACTTATCTCTATTATAAACAAAATATTGTCTGGAATCACGTGCCCATAATAGTTCGGGAATCTACTCTAATGTATTGCAAACATTCTTAGCCACGCTTTCACCATTCCCCTTAGTTCGTAATTGGATAGTGAAACTTCTCGATATATGAGAGAAGAGAGTAAGCATAAAAGCTAAAAGGCTACTCGTTTCACATTGAACAATACGTAAAAAAAAACTCGTTTGACTGGGGACTATGATTTCTCAGGAGAAAACAGCCTACCTTCTGATGTGCCGGTTTCTTTTCTGGCGACTGATAATCAAGTGCGCCCGATCAAGAGTTGCCGGGTACGGTATTCCCCATTTTAAGGTCAGGCATTCAACTACTACTCGCGGTAAAGACCGCGAGACGTCAAACGAAATCACGCGATTTCGTGCTCAAGAGGCATCAAAGAATAGGGTCGGCCATCTTAGAGTGGTCTTCGGTATAATCAACTGTTAGAAGAAGAACAAAAAACGGAAGAATAATTCAAGAAAGAAAGACCAAGTCATTGAGCATTTAATTCGAAAAGAACCACGCCATAAAAGAGATATAGAATAAAAAAACATGAAAGAATAAGAAATAAATAGAAAAAAGAACACAAAATCCTGCAGTGGTTTGTTACAGCAGACCCCTAGAGAGTAATAGCAGATGTATGAATATACATCTTTCTTTTATCTTAGATGGACCAAGACCTCTCTACAGAAATAGCAGAATTAAAAGTCTTAAAAGAAAGAAACAAAACAGCTACTGCTGCCCTAGATATAAGAAGATCAAAAGTTTCTAGACAGGCCCACACACATAGGGAAGGATTCAAATTAGAACGTTTTCCCAAGGTGTACACTCATACGAGTATTTTTTACATAGTGATGGGGATGGTCAATGTTTTTTTTTTTACAGTTTTACAGTTATCATCCTGCACGCTATTTGGGGACTTCATTTTCATCACCATGACAATTCAAATATACAGAGAGAGAGGAAGGCGGGCCATGCAGATTCACTTTGAGTATGCATGCACTCTTAAACAAGTTAAAACCGCAGTATACTGGCTGTGGTTGTCACCATTAGACTTATTACGGCATGGGTTCTCCCCTTTTTTACTATTGATGCAGTTTACTTCTCAAAAGATATGAATCTAGGATCATAAACCTTGGCGGTCCCACGTGCTTCTGTGGGCTCTTAAATATATGCTATACTTGGAACACATGTGCTTCTACAGTAACTTACACATGCACTTTGGTGGACACGTTATTTTGTTTATTCTATACTCTATGACGCTTGTTCGTGGTTACACATTGTCATTTGGCGGAGGAATATTTTACCCGTATGGACCTCGTACATAATACTTCATGTTTGTCTGTCCATGGGCATGGACTGTGGACTCTCATTAATTAATTTACAATGCATACCGGGCACACATGCCCTAACAGTAACTTACGTATATGTTTGGTGGGCACCTTACATATTCTAATATACACTCCATGATTCGTGTCCACATTCATATATGGTTACTCAACAGTGATAGTACTTTCTGGTTATGATCTCTCCATGAACGTTTTGTGTGTTCTTCTGTTCAGTGACTTGGATAGGTAACTCACAGGGAGGTCGGGTACTATATACCCTCAATTTAACCCACATATAATTTTGACAGACTGGAAAATTTGCTTTGTATTAAATATGGCCACTACCTAACAAACTACGGTTGACTCGCCAGGGTCTCCTTAATGTTAGCTAATCCTTCACTTTTCTTCACCAACAGATCACTGGGCTTATCATGGCCCGTGCCAGATAATTTTCAGAAAATATCTCTGAAGATGTCAATGTTCGAGTATTATTAATACAGACTACAGTACTGCAACCAGTGATTTGTAATATACTGCCCTCACTTATGATATGGACATACAGTGGAGCTAAGCAATAGATTCGACCATATGATTTATTGGACGTTTGGAACACTGATTGGTTAGTAATATATTCAAACTTTGACATTTTCCTACTATATACCACGGGGACTAAGCACACCAATGATAATAATGGAGGACCTTCCTGATTTTCTTCTCTGTTTCAATTCCTTAAATAGACATTGAAGGTGTTTTCTATCCTGATGTCTATCTCTCCGCATCTGTGTTCACACAAGCTCAATTTCCTATATTGGATAGCTACACATTTATTGGGTGCACACATCACACTATCTATTTACATTTTTATATCACACTTGGTGCAGGCATGCCACTTTTTTTGCTGGGTAGTCACTTGACATAAGGCCAGTGCATATTGTGTACACTAGGTTCATGTACGTATGTTCATTTTTATAACTTACAGCCCTGACAAAGTCACTTTGTGACGAAACACGTGTTGGCTGTCAAGTGCGAACAACTGGAATGAAGAAGATTTTACAATAAAAGAAGATTTTGCAACACAAGATGTATTTGTTTGAAACACATATGACTTTATGATTTTCTACTATTCGAACAAATACGAGTGCTTTGGTTGTAATGTGCTGACATATAAACTTTAAATTAACTATAATCTTTAAACAGTCATCAAAGATTTTGAATAAGCAATGTTTTCCATTGTACTGAAAATGTACGCGCACACTGCAATGGACTGCAATGTAATTTTAACGAGAGCATATGGAGGCACCTACAAAGATCCACCCCAAGAGTAGGCTATGCAACTAACCAAAAGTTTGGATATGAGATTATAAAAACTATAGCTTTAGCCTACATACCTGTGCCAGAAGTGGGTAGACATTGCAATATTCCAACTGAATAGCTTTATTATCAAAAGCATGAAACAAAAATAGCCCCTTCGATGGATTACATGGGTTGGTCGCGTGCACCTATCTGGTTGCGACACCAGCTCAAATATTATATTCCATGGTGAATGCCTACGAAAGCACCATGTCCCAAAAAGCACAGATAAATAATGTAGTGAAAGGGTGGCACAATTCCTACTGAGGAAAACTTGGAAGTAACTATCGTAATCTATAAAAGTTTTTTAAAAATATTAAACAAAAAGCAAAGCTACCAGGAACAAAACATGGAGCAATTCAGAACCCTAATCAAGCCACAAATATCTATCACGCTAAATAAATGCATCAAATCTTAGCATGCAATGTATATTTTTTTTGCTAACAATAAAGGCCTACCATATCTATATTCAATAGAAATAACCCTACTTTAAAACCATTGCACTTACCAACAGCATAGTTAAAACCTCCCCCAAAAAAACATAGTACGGATTTGAAAAATAATTATTTATAAATAGTAACAAATCAATTTTAAAGGATCAATCTGAAAACCAAAATAAATTAGCATTACTTAATTATTCTAAATGATAAATAGAATTTACAGTAATATTTATTTATAAATGAATATAAAACCAACAAAACATTAATTGGTTTAAATAACCGAACAATTTTACATAACTTATATACACTGCATAAGATATCACAGAAAAATACAATTGCATGATTATATTATAAACCACATCAATAATTTTATAATCACTATACAATAATATAATTATATAAATTAAAGTTGCACTCATGATTTTATTGCTGAAGTCCTCATAAGTGAAAGTCTTTTAAAAACATGTATTAATTAATTTAAATTAAAAGATCTTCCCAAAAATGCCAAAAATAACCACAGACACAAAACATCCAATAAGACCTTAATAATCCAGTGAATCTATCCCACACCAAAACAATCTATACAAAATGAATAAAAACTCCAGGAAAATCAAAAATTCAAGGCAAAAGAAAAAATAATTTTGATTAAATATTAACCAACTATTTGTCCTTGAAAAAATAAACACAACCATATGAAAATTGATCTCTGATGCCCAAAATAACAACCCATATAGCAGAAGCATATGAGCCCAACTAAACAGCATTTAAGTCCCACAAATAGAACATATTACAATTGAAATTTGTTAAAACATTTATACATTCTTAAAGAACACAAACTAAATACATAAAAATATGTTATAATACGTCCTACCTAATTAACCTAAAATAGCTAATACAAATGATTACACTAATAAAAATCATACTAAAATTACATTAAATAACTAATAATACATTAACTGCCTCTTAACACCTCCTCCAAACCCTAAATCATTAGAAAGTAATAGTAAAATACTCTAGCGTGAACCAGAAAGCAGGAAAGAAAAATGGTGACTGCTGCATTCACTGACAGCCCAAAATGAGGAAGGCAGACTATAAAGTTAGGCAAATGCCAGAAAAATTTACATAAAGAAAAAACCTACTCCCTTAAAAAACAAGAGTGGATAAATATATATTTATTGTTAATCATTAGAAAGTAACAGAAGACATGGATGTATGTCACAATGAATCCTCATGTATACGAAACTGTAAAGAAAAGAAATGTAAAATAAATATGTATATTACAAAATACTGAAAAATAAGTATCAATACTTTTGCAATTCTGTTAATATATAAAACAGCATAGAACATAAACAATAATGGAAGAATTACTTTCATGCTGAAAGTTACCATGGTTAAATAAATTGTATTGCATGCAAACAAATATGCATGCCAATAGTCTATTACACGTAAAATATCAGAGTTGTAAAAAAGAAATATTATTTTTGACAAATACACGTTATATTGCAAAAATGTTGCTGTGATCTGTTAAAAATGTTTTTATAAAATTATCTTGTGAGTAAATCTTTTATTATAATTTTTTTTTAGAAAAGTACTTTTTAAATAATCACAGATACATTTCTGTAACATAGTTGTTTTATGTACATATTTTCTATTTATAGAATATGCATAAACATAAAAACATATATAATAAATACATAATATTTGAGTAAATTAAAGAATATTTTATGCCTTAAATTGCTGTAAATATGCAAACTACAAAATTACAAATATTGGCAAATTCTAACACTTTATGGAAGTCAGATTTACTATTCCAAATTCAAATTTAGCCACACTTTGAATAGTAATGGACTTTGATATTAGTGCTATTTACTATTTCCACTCCAAACGTAGACAGATTGAGAAAATATTGGACTTTGAGGAGTTCAAACTATCATTTCTCACTCCAAACACAGCATCACTAGGGAAAGCATTGGTCCTCTTCGGGGAAAGTGTTCGACTCTTGAGGAATCATATTTCCTATTCACACCCAAAACATAGGGACATTAGGAACATGCTGAACACTAGAAGACAAATTCATACTCTGCCCACTCCAAATCTAAATACTTTAGGGAAACTGTTGGATTTTGGGGATTGTCGGATTTACACTTCCCTCCCCAATCATAACCACATTAGGAAAAACATTGAATTATTTTGAAAATCTTTCTATTGCATTTAAAACAAATAAAAACATAATGGCAGAGGACAGAGCACAATTTAGCCCAAAGTTACACCTCAGAAGTATCAGGGTCACTACTACAAAATATACAACCTACTCTCCCCACTTCAACCCACCCCTTCAACTTCCTCCACTTCGTCCCTCCCTCATCACAGTAGAGCTCAGTCATGAGTGGCATTAAGAGCACATACATCACTTCAGTACTCATTTCATTTCCCCATATTTTGCACAATTTAGCCTGACAGCCTCGTTCTTGATACACAACCCTCTATGCCACCATGCATCAGTCCATATCACAGTCTTGAAGCTAAGGCTCTTGATCCGCCTTCCACGTCCTCGCAATGTTACGCTTGGCCACCATGAGTCCCAATTCTACCCAAATTTAGATCTTTGCTGCCTAAATCACTGGGGCCCCATATATTCAGTAGAAAAAAATGTGGAGTGTCTTCCATTTTACAACCACAGATCCTATTAATGCAGGACATTACTGTCTCCCATAAATATTGAATGGCAGCACAGCTCCCCATCATATGGAAAAACATTCCTCCTGCACACATAATTTGTGATAGAGTGCAGAATGCACCCTGCCCAGCCCAAACATTGTGGTGCAGGTGTAGTAATTCCTGTGCAGGACTTTTAGTTGAACTAGGCAGAACAGAGATCTGATTGTCACCTCTCTGGGGGAGGCCATCGCCTCAGGGTATTCATCATATACTATACCTTCAAGATCTTTGTCCCACTGTGTGCGGAGCTTGGAAAGGGCATCTGGGAAATACTAAGTATTTTTTCTATAGTTGAAGGAGATTGCTGTATGAGGCATATATTCATCAAGGAGTCTATTCTCTAAGGGCTATGATTCTGGGGGATCTTCTCTCCTTGGCAGCACCTTCAACAGCACATGTCAGATTTGTAGGTAGTGATAGGCATTGGTGTCTGCCAACTGAAATTCTGTTTGTAGGTCAAAGAATGTGATTACCCGCCACTGGGACTATCTGGGACCCGCCATAGATAGGCCAATGAGTTCCCACTTATCAAAGTCCAACTGTGTCCCCAGTATACCCAGCTGTGCAGTGTTCCATGGTGCTGTGGCCTGTGTAATTTTGTCAGGGCAGCCAAGTGAGGCAAGTTTTTTATGCCAAAGGGTGATATCCATTGCAGTTGGACTCAGGAGGGAGGGAAGTATGTTGTCGCCCCCACCATAAATAGTCTTAAAAGGGCCCCCCTGAACTCATGTTATACTTGTCCATACGATAAGCGGGTTCATCTGGGGCAGATGGGCCCAATGTTTGATAACGATGAGCTGCGCTGCAGAATAGTATATGCGTACATCTGGCAGCGCGATACCTCCATCATACCAACTTCTAGTCATTTTCCAAATGGCAATATATGCGGTTCTGCCATTCCAGAGAAGGGTACATATTACAGTCTCTATGGTCTGGAAATATGCGGACTTGATTGGGTAGGAGATGTTTTGAACTGCATAAAAAAAGGAGGGTAGTGGCATCATTTTAGAGAGTGTGGCTTTCCCAAGGGTTCATAAGGGAAGGGCTTTCCAATCCCATATGGCTCATTATAGCCACACTAGTGGGGGTTCTAGGTTGCAGCTATAGAATCTTTCTGAGTCTGTGGTGACCAGGATTCCAAAGTAGCAAAATCCCTCCACAACAACACAAGCTGCACAGCCATGGGGGAGTTGTGGTGCTTCCCAGTGGAGGAGGTAAATGAGGGATTTATACAGATAATTGTATATCCTGAATAGTGACAGTATTGGGTGAGAATGTTCACAAGTCTGTCTAGAGTAAAGGTAGGGTCTGACACATAGAGTAAAACATCATCCTCATAAAGGGAGATCATATCTTCTCAATCATCCATCCATTGCAGACCCCATACCAAGAGGTCTTGTCTGATCCAGGCCACCAGGGGCTCCAGGAGGAGAGCAAATATTAAAGGAGAAAGTGGGCAGCCCTGCTTAGTGCCCCTTTGGAGCCGGAACACTTTGGATGTACCACCATTTACATTCACTTGAGCCAGAGAGTTAGTATAAAGAAGACGGACCCAAGCAATGAAGCATGGGTCGAATCCAAACCTGGTCAGTACCACAAATATAAATGGGTGCTACTCCTTGTCTATCCTTTGCCTTGGTTCCCTTGCTTGTCAGAATCTCCAGCACCCAACGATTCACCCTATCTTTCTTATCCAACCAGGACAGCAACTTACTGGCTGTATTACAGACCTCATACAGTTGTCTTTGAAAAAACATTGAATTATTGTGGGTTAGAGGTACTACCTCCACTGCAAAAGTAGCCACATTGGGAGACATTTTGACTATAGAGGGTTTAAATATGCTATTTCTACTCTAAACTTAACAACATTGGGGAAACTACTGTACCTTGGGGAAAGTTACTATTCACACTCCAAACTCAGCCACATTGGTGAAGCGTTGGACTCTGGAGGGGTAGATTTAGGATTTACACACCAAAGTTAGCCACATAGAGGTAAGTTTTGGAAACAGGGATTGGGGTCCCTAAACTTTACCTCACTGGGGAAGGTGTTAGTGCCTGGGGGTTAAATTTACCATTTTTGGTGGTGTCAGGTTTACTATTACTACTCTAAACCTAGTCAGATTGAGGATAATGTTGGACTATGGTGTGGGAGGTGTGTTGGATTTCCAACTCCTACTTCAAACCTTATGGAAATATTGGACTTAGGCAGAGGGGTTCAGACATATTATTCCAACTCCAAAGATTAACATGTTAAAGAAATAAGTAACATCTAGAGAGTCCACGTCTAACAAACCTCAATTGCGAGGAAAATGGTGATATAGCAAAACATAGTGGACAGGGTGAATGCTGTAGACAGCTATCCATGCACAAGGAAGGACATTAGGAAGAGGTGGAACAACCTCAGGGGGAAGGTGCCTTCCATGGCTGTCAGATACCAGCTGGTGGTCCGCAAGACTGGTGGTGTGCCCCCACCTTTTCCCCCAATGTTCAAATCATGGATCATGGATCATTAGACATCCTGCATCCTAAGGGCTTGACAGGAATACCTGGGGGAGTGGAGTCAGTAAGTCACCACACTGGAAATGTCATCTTAAAGTTCTGTCTTGCCTGCTCATGGATCACCTTTTGATATCTTAAAAGCCAATGCTCACCACCGGGGGTCCAACTATCTAAATACTCCTCCCTGTCATACCACATGTCAACTCGTCTCACCTGGGGCCCCAGTGTCTGTGTATGCATGGGTAGTACAGGGACTGATGGCACTACAACTCCCAGCAGTACTGTTCCGTGATTAAGAAAACCAGAACAGTGTACTACAATTAAAATAGCCTTGCATTTTAAACTAACAATTTGATCCACCTGAATGCTCCACAATTGTGCAGTCAATGGCAATGACAGCAATGCAATGGGCATCTGCCTGTACAATACCACTAACACACATCTACCGCTGTGACCTCTGCTAAAATGGCCCTCTTACCTCCCACCACGCATTGATAGATACTCAATGTCCCTGTCATATGAGGGGTCCAGTAAAGCCTTCCTGTACATGGCTCAAAGAATATCCACCTGTCAAAGTATGATACCACATGTTGCATGACAATCTGTAACTGTCTGTTGCACTTCTCCAACAGGTCACCTACCCATTGTGAGCATGGAGAAGACACCTGAGACAGCACCTACCCACCTGGATGAAACCATTAGTGAGGACAACACCCCTGCTTGTGAGGACAATGAGGACAACTCAGGCCCATCTGGGATACCTGGTCAGTCTACACCTGTCAGCCTCACCCTGCCCACAACTAATCCTCCAGCCCTGATGCTTCAACATCCCAGGCAACCATTTGCCCCCAATCCTGTGTCCCAAGGAAAGTTGATACCATCATGTTCCCCCCCACCCCCTTGTGCAGGTACCGGAGTCACCACTAGAGCACCCAGACAATGTAGGATCTGGTACCAGTGAAAGTGGGCAAACCGTGCCAGGGGCACAGGCATCTGGGGTAGGAGGTGTGGGAGGGATGCAGTGGGCCAGCAGATTGAGGCTGCAAGGGATACAATTGGCCAGGACACCATCTCCCAAGTCATGGGAACCTATCAGTAGACCCAAGGCGTGATAGGCCAGGTACTTGCTATGATGGGGGAGATCAAGCAGGTGCAGAGGGATAACAACCAGGAATTTATGCAAAAATGGGAGTCCCATAATGCCAACATGGCCTCCCTAACAGGAGTGCTGAGTGACATTAACACCACAGCAGACCCCTTCCATTAGCCATGTTACACCATGCCCTTCTACGTCTGTGGCAGCCAGTGGAATGGAGGCTCTGCAAGGGGAAGAACATACCTCAAATATCCCTGCCTTTGTAGCTGAAGAACCCCCGCAAACATGGACGTCCCCCTAAACATCCAGGAGGAGCAGATGCCAAGACCTCAGCCACCAACAGGAATTGATCGTCTACACATTGGTTCCCCTTGTGTGTGACAGATACACCCTGTTGACTGTTTTACCACCACTCTCCATTTTCCAAAGGCAACAGGACACTGGAGTTGAGACCCCAAATGTTGCAGCTGCTACCCTGATGATTGCATCCACCATGACTCAACCTTTCACTGTTTGCACTAATTATTTAATCCCATTCCTTTCACCTACCTGTGCACAACTAAATCGCATATCTTGATTAAGAGACATTTCTTTACTATATTGAATAGTAAACTGTGGTTAATGTTGTATACACATGATATTCACATATGTTGCCATTCTCTAAAGTCCCAGCTCACATGTACAGTTGAATCTGGGTTTGATACATGTAAAATTGTGCCATTGGACACACTCCCTTCCCCTTTTAGTGCACTTGCCAGCAGATAGGTTGACAAAATGCCAAATTTCACTCAGGGCAGTATAGCCACACAACGTAATGCTACTGCATAGGTGTAAATAACAAGAACCCCACAGACTGCTAAAGTTAGGGCCATGTCAGTGTTTGGTTATCCAAACAGACAAACAGATTATTTCAATGTTTCATCAGTCAAAGCCTTATCATATTCCTATACTATAAGTCCAAAATAACCATACCCCATATTACTGACAGAGGTCAGTACAACTGTCCCCAGTTATGAAACCATCCACTTACCATTGTCAGGTATCTGTAGCCATGCTACTCACCTGTGTCAGTCTTGACAAACATGTACAGTGGTCTGCAATGAGGAAACACAGTGACAGCTGCATACTAGTTAAATAGTAACATTATCAAACCAATGAAAAGGTTAAGGTGATGGAGTACACAGGATGACACGATTCAGAGACACAAGGCTACTCATATGACACCATTGGACCCAGGCAACATGGCACACAGATCTATTGTGTGGAAAAGTACACTACCATCCCACTGTCCTGAAAGTCTGGGCATGGAACTCACACACCACCTATATGATACCATACAGTACCTGGATCTATCCATGTTCACTTCACATGTCAAATCTGCAAATCCCACCAGCCTACGACACAATTCAGATTTGAGCACATGAGGATGACCCTGTGAAGAAATCTGCAAAGTAAAAATGTAATACAAAAGGTATAGGCAGGTAATGGTAATGAAGACCCATAAAGACATGTTCCAATTACAATTGCCACACTGACTGTGCAGTGTCACAAACAATAACAAATTATATAATCAGGATAGGACAACTCCATTTACAATTTTGCATGCACACCTGAGCTATGTACTACTAAGCAACTGATGAGCTGTCTGATGGTCCTAGTAAGACCCTTTACGGACATCTCTAAACCC
The DNA here is from genome assembly GCF_031143425.1 of Pleurodeles waltl. Classification (NCBI taxonomy): domain Eukaryota; kingdom Metazoa; phylum Chordata; class Amphibia; order Caudata; family Salamandridae; genus Pleurodeles; species Pleurodeles waltl. Next base: position 693,164,958 of record NC_090436.1, on the reverse strand, counting down.
CCCAAATACCCACTGATTGAAGTATTATACAGAACAACGCATACCTACAGGCAGCTGATGTACTGATGTATGAGATCTGCACGGCTGTCCCCACCTTCATCCTCACCACTGTCATCCTCACTTGGCAAATCTGCATTCTCACCCGCTGGAACTGCTGGCTCCCCCCCTTTGGTATATATGGGATCTGACGTCTCAGGGTGAGGTTGTGGAGCAAGCAGCAGGCAACAATGATTTTGCAGACTTTGTCGGGTGAGTAGAGGAGGGCTCCACCTGACTTGTCAATGCAACAAAATTGGGCCTTTAGAAGCCCAAAAGTCTGCTCCATAACATGCCTTGCCCTTCCGTGGGCGTTCATTGAAGCGAACTTCCCCTGGCGCGGTTGGGTACCTCATTGGTGTCAACAACCAGGGATGGTTTGGATCGCCAGAATCCCCTGTAAAGAACCATAACATGTGTGAAGACATTAATGTTGGACATCCTTACATTTGGCAGCAGACATCACATATTCACCACCAGCCAGTACCTGGTCATTTACTGACATTTGTTGTCATATTTTGAGTCCTGAGACATTGTGGAGCATGGTTATGTCTGTTCCTTGAACCTACTTGTAACTGTTGCACAAGGTGAGTGGAGCTGGTATACCACACTCCTCTTGATATTGCATATTTGCAAATGTGTTTGCTGTCTGGTCAAATGTGATGACATGAAAGCTGGTGCTGGAGATGCATCTTGTCTGTTTGTTTCCACCGCACATCTGGCCCGACTGCATTTGCTCAACTATCAGTGTAGGGGATGTTAATGGCAGCCTGTGTTTGGCTTGTTGTATCAACCAGATTTAGCCCTGCCTGTTGTAGTATGGTACATGTGGGCATGACATACTTCCTTTTCTATGTCATCCATGTAGGTCAACGACCATCAGAAAAAGGGGATTTGGTATGCCATGGCCAAGAAAGTGTGGACCCTGGGGTCCACAGCCGACAGAGCATCCATTGTCGGAAGAGATGGGAGGACCTGAGATGCTGGGCCCTTAAAACAGCAGAGACCCAGCTGGGGATGTCCTCCCAACGAGGACGGGGTGCCCGCCGGACACTGACCTCCCTAATAGCCCACATTTTGGCAGTGGCCTACCCTGAGTTGGATGGGCATTTGAAGGCAGCACAGCAGGCAAAAGAGGGGAAGGACAGACCTAAGTCATGTTTGTCCCTTTCACAAGTGATTGAGTGAGAGAACGGGATGTTGGCTCTGACAATGTGGCAAGTGTTTTGTGTTACAGAATTCCACTGTACACATTGATGTTTAGTAGCCATATATGGCACACAGTTGTCCACATGCAAATGTATTTAGAGGCATGTTACTCAAAAATGTTGTTCCCTCAGTACAATTGCAGATAATGGTGCACATATGACTCCGCCATATGTGTCCCAGTATGTTCTACTTTGATGATTGTAGGTACCCACCAACAGGTAATTCCTCCCAGTGTATTGGTGATAAGGTATGTATGGCCTTGCACTCCGTCCTCTGCAATGTTTAATTACTCCTCTTTATTTTCTACATAGGGAAGACATATACTATTCATCACTAGTTTACTAATGCTTAGTGATGAGTGACAGCAGCATGTGAGGCTGTGATGCCCATCTGACATGTCACATGACATACATGGTTAACATCTTAACACCTGTTACAAGGTACTCCCCAATGGTAAGTGAGGGATGTACATACACATTTGTGATGCCTCATCAGAGTAGACAACATGCATGCTGGATACCATTGATGTGTTCCAACATTTATAGGGCAAAACATATGTTGATATCAGAAGATATGAATGTTACAACCTTGCTAATGTTATGAGTGGAAAGTGGCAATACAGCATTGTCCTTGTGCATACTGTTGTAGGCATTAGACTTGGGCAATTGTAGCCTATTCACATGTACATACTTGACAGATATGTGTCATCATCATCATGTATCATTTGAAAGGTTCAGGGAAGAATCAAATATTGCAATTTGTTATGTATACTTTCATTTGCTATGAAGGATGTGGTGAATGAGTCCTGTCTGTTTGGGAGACTTATGATGGTATGGATACCTACGTGGTGCTGGTATGGTAGTGCACATACATATGTGAGTAGTGATGTAAGTGCAGCTGGACTTGAGGCTTGCATCATGGCAGGTGTACCTATCATGTTAGCAACACATGTATTTTGGCCCACAGAATACTTCACAGACAGCTGTCAGGCTTGGCATGTTTGGTGTGTGTGATATGATGTACTTACTCAATTAGTGTGGCAAAAATGGACTAATTGCATGATGAGATAGGTCGGATTGTCAGCTAGTACCACAGTTTAGATGTTCATATTTCTGGTACACTCTGATAGACATATTGTGATAGAGTGTGGGTCACAGGTCAGAGGCAAATTGCCCCTTACTTGACAAATAATGTTAGTTGCCTCAAGACCAATGACCTAGATGAGTTAGTCGACTATGTTTTCAAGCCATGCTACATCATTATAGGTGCAGGTGTGTGTGACACGTGTTCTGACTCCTTTATCTTAACGTGCGATGCATGGGAATTTGAGGTCTTACAGGTTAGAATTGTTCCATTGTGTATGTTCATGTTCAAATGAAATAGGTTTGGCTTGTCTACACCAGGCTTGCTTGCCTTTACTTTCCAACATGCGTCATCGCCTGGTACATGGCACCAAGTTAAAAGTATTTGTATGTGTTGAGTATGTGTTTATGATCAGTCTTGTGCAATTTCACTTTCTTAAACTATTGATTTAATGGTGCTTGACCATTTTGTTGTAGATAGGGAACATGTCTAATGTGGCAAAGTCACCTTGCAATGGTCTGGTTAGTGTGATTGGTCTACTTCATTCATGGTATTATAGGTGTCAGTTAGGTAGTTTATCTGGTGTTTGCCAATGTTAATAACGAGGGACTTCCATCAAAATTTGTAGTGGCATATAGGTGGCACTTTACTGGCACTATCTGGGGGTGTTGGTGACCAGGATGTAATATGACATTTGTGTACTGTATGATGGAAGTGTTAACTTGTGAATGTGATGACCATACCTGACTTTCTGTTTTTCAGCATCTGCACTGGCAGAGGAAAGAGACAGGGCATAGGTGTAGGACGACGCTTCTGGCAACGAGACCCCCAGTCACGAGAATACTGACAGTGAGAGACCCAATGGCCTGGAGGACGAGGGGAGTGCCACAGGGAGACCAGATCCAGTACATCTTCTTCGGAATCCTCCTCCAGTGGCGACTCCCTAGTGGTGGCAGACCCACCGGGGACCACCCCAGTGTGATCTCTGTACTCCACCCCCAATTCTATCACTTCCCTCCCTGTAGCTCCCCACCCAGTTAGCAGTGCCTGCTCACCCAAGAGGGTGGACATCTTCTTCGCTGCAGGCTTTTTCCCCCAGCCCATGTTAGTCCTGCTGCCCTCAGCGAGGAGACTATTGACCTCCTAAGGTCGATCTCTGTGGGTCAGTCAACCATCGTGAATGCCATCCAGCAACTCAAATCCAACAGAGCAATGCCTACTTGGAGGGCATTCATAGTGCACTGGCAGGCCTACAGAGATCATTTTAGGCTCTGGCCTCCACACTGACAGCAGCCAGTCACCCATTGTTTACTGTCCCCCCTAAAACCTTCCTCTTCCCAGTCTGAATCCCTCCTTCCCTGACCCAGCCAAGGCACACAAACAGAGAGGCATGCATCTTCCTCAACATCCAAGGATAGCACAGACAAACATAAACACCACAAGACACACCACCGACACGCACACAAACAAGATCCACCTGCAGACACACCAACAGTCACGAACTGCCACAACACCCCCACAACCGCCACCATCACAGACACAACACATGTCACACCTGCAAATATCACTCCAACATTCAGTGATCCAGCCACCACACCTATCCTACACACAGACAACACCCCAGCAGACCCTCAGACATCCACTCTTGTCATCACACCCACGGACACCACAACCACTGACATGCTTACAAGCAGCACATCCACCAAACCTCAAGTCACCACCCCAACAGACAGACACCCATCCACCCACCACGGCACCCCAAGCACCTCGATCACTCTCAGCCCAAGAAACATAAACTCCCACACTCACCCACCCAACAGACACCCACCATCCACATGCACACCTCCCTCAAACACCCACCCAAAACATCCACACTGACACATCATACAACCACTCCCTCGCCCTCTTCACCCAAACCCCCTTCAGATGACCATCCCTGTGTGTCCAAGAAAACTTTCCTTTCCAAGTTTGACCTTTCCCCTGCTCCTCCTCCCCCTGTGACACCACTAAAAGGTTTGTTTCCCTCCCTAAGTCTATCCCTTTCACCTCAGAGGCCTCCTCTACCCCCCCACCAGCACCCAGGCCCCTGCCAAGAAGATGCCAATGCCTCCCAAACAGATCCACCCCCTCCCAAGCCCAAGCCTAAACCCCCCTCCCAAGCCCAAGCCTAAAAATCCCCTCCCAAGCCTAAGCCCAGCCCCCTGTCCCTCACCCCCGATGGATCCTTGAGGTAGCTGCCTGTCCCCCTGATGCCCCTACCTGTGGAGGTTAAATGGCAGTCAGGATTCAGGCTGGGACACCATTTTGTGCCTTTGGTTCAAATATTGTACATACGGACTGGCCAATGGCCTTGGGCTTCTGTTTTTTTTGTTTTTAAACAAAACAATAATATATTATAACCAACCGGTTGCTGGTTTTCTGGTTACATGTTTGTCATACATTTCCTTTCATAGGTTTGAGTTGTTTGTGGCTGACATTGATTGTGTGGCAGTATTTGTGTGTGTATGCTGCTTGATGCTTTCGGTATTGTCTGAGCAGTCTATGAGGTTGTGTGGTTGTGTGCAGTGCTTTTATCCCGCAGGTATAGGGTGTGTTTTGTGTGATGGTTATGCGTATGTTGTTGTCATGGTGGTGTGCTGTATTAGTGTTGATGTGTGTTTGTTGCAGTGCTGTGTAGCTTTGTGTGTTTACCCTGTTTGCGTCTCCGTGTATTGTACATGGCTTAATAGGTTTAGTGTACTGTGTGTGTGATGTTTATGTTGATTGCTAGGTTGCATGATGGTGCAATTGTGTGTGTTTCATCACAGATAGTTGTAAATTGCGTTGTATGTGTGTGTAGTTCCTGGCCAGTGTCAGTTGTGAGTGTTTGATATTTGTACATATTTGTGGGGTTGTGGTGTTGTTGTTAAAAATGTGTTTGTTGTATGTAAATGGGTGGGTCTGGGCCTGTGCTGTGTTGCCATGCATAAGTGTGTATCCTTGAAGTGTGATGTGTTGGTGCTGGCTGCAGTGTTCATGCTGTGTATGTTTGGGCATGTTTGTTGCTGTATGTGTCTGTGTGTGTGTGTCACTATACTGTTACATGTGAGTATGGCCATGGCGCCACCCTCCCTATGGTATGTTATGTAACAGTTGCAATTCGTACCTTTTACAAATGTAACAGATGAATGTATGTACTTGTGGCTGTTGTCTTTCTGGTTGGCGATGATTCTGTTGCCTTTTGACGAGCAGGAGCAGCAGTATAACGTCTAGAAGTGGTTCAATTGCGGTTCACAACGAGTATGTCTTTCTGGAGGTGAGGGTCTCCTTTTATACTGCTAGTTTCTGCCTGGTATTTTGTGGTGGTCCAACCGCGGTGGTTATGTTGGTGGTGTGCAACCTCATAATGAGCCCAGCAGAAACATGGTCTGCGTCGGACTGATGGTGGCTCTTCTCAATCGTGGCAGTCTAGCTGCAGTGATGGTGCCGGCTGTGCTTTGGCAGGATCCTGAGTGCATCACCACCAATTCCTAATTTGGCAGTTTTCTCCACTCCACTACTGGACTGCCAAACTCGTAATGAGGCCCTACATTTTTAAACCAATTTAAAATTATTTATTCACAATTTAAAACAAAACAATATTCAGTTAATAACAATTCATTATAAAAAGATTAATTTTCAATTATTAGCATATTTTAAATTATTTAATATATACAATTTAAAATAATGCCTATCACTCAACCCCATAGGAGCCCTACAAAATGGCATTGAAAAAACTGAAGAAATACAAAAAATATTAACATTTATAAATATAATAGAATTTAGAAAGTTTAAATAAAATATGTTTAGTATACAAAAACAAACGTAAAATAAACTTATACAATTAATGAATTACCAAGTAGACTTTAATTTATTCCAAAACTATCATGAAAACATCACCAAAAACACTTTGTACAAAATCCCTAAAAAACAAAAAAACAACAATTGAAACAATGGTACATTTTTATAAATAAAACAAAAAATACATTAATGGATAATTTGACAAATATTCCAAAATAACTTAAAATAATTTATTCTAATTAAGCTTATACCAATGTTAACTATTGAGCAATCCATTCATAACAATACATAAATTAACAAATTAAACATTTTTAAAACTCCACTCACCCTACCCCCTACAAACCCTACAATGAGCTGATAAAACATTTCATGCTAAAATCTAAAATTAAAAACATTCAACAAATCAACTGAAAGATAAAAATAAACAAATAAACAATTAAACAAAAAATACAATAAACATTATACAAAAAATATTATGTGCATATATAGGAAAAAACAATATTCTTATCTGCGATGAAATATCCTCTGATATTCTGGATTTCTCAATATTTCTGCAATAATATTAAAGACTAACAATATGTTTGAAATGACATTAAGGTTGAAGCAAGTTTTCTCATATGAGAAGGTTTCCAAATTTAAAATTCTTAATAAATGTTCCTCCTCCGTGGTTCAGATTTGATTTTGATGACAAATACTATTTTCTCATTTTCGCAAAAGAGCAATTAAAATGTAATCTTTTGATTTTTATACAATAAAAAATCATTAGCAAATCATTATCAATGTTGTTGGTTTTGAATCTTTTTGAGCCATGATTACACATGGGTTGTATTTGTTTACTTTAAAATATCTGCTTTGAACGTTCAAATGACTTTAAACAGAATTAAACGAACTTAGAAAACATGTGAGTTTTATTTACTTTAAAATATCTTCTTTTAAACTTTTCAAGGGTTTTAAACAAAATGAAACCAACTTAGAAAATAAAAGTTTTATTCAAGATCACTTGAAATTACACCCAAATTATCTTTTTTCATGACAAATGAAGAAGCCAAGGAAAGATGGTAAAAATAATATAAATTCTACAGGGAAGCTCGATAACCCATCACAGCCATCCAAATTTTAGCTTTATGCTGTCAGTCCAACAAATCAAAATATGCTTTTTGAAGTTGAAACTCTATTTCATTCTCTTTTCAATGGAAGGTCAAGTTAAAGCTTCAGTTGTTTAAATGATAATGGCAGGAAATGTATATGTGCACAATTTTCTTTAAGGAAATAAAATCATATCTTGATGGGATCAAGTCAAGAGTGCCTCAAACTGGAGTTCAAGCTGAAAAAATGTTTAGGTAGGTGAGTGCTGGAAACATTAAAACCTCTAGAAGTCCACCTCAGAGTTGCTTCTTTATAAACCATACTGCTTCCTCTGGTGATGCACCAATTATTTGCCTATGGCCCAGGTCGCATTCCTAGAGTTCCTCCGTCAGCACAGTGATGAACTTATGCACTATTAAAGCTTAAGAGGTTTTGTAATTCATTGGACTTTTCGTCTCCTCGATCCTGACAAGAAGGTAAGGCTGCAAATCTCAACATGGTCTGTCACAGGAGATCTCTGAAGTACAGAGCAGGCAGGCCACTGAGTGTAATTTTAAAGAAAAATACCAGACCTTCATTGTGGTGAGGCTACTAAGGGGCATACTTATCAGAGGGTTGCATCACATTTGTACCACGCAATGTGGTACGAGCGTAAAGCAAACATCTATGTCAGATCTCTGAAGCCACACAGAGCCACTTTGCGTGGCTCTGTGTGGCTTCAGAAATCAAGAGTAACACAACACAGGGCAAATCGATGTGTTGCAGTACTCTGTCCTGGGAGGCATTCCATGTGTGTTGCATGGGCGTTCCCACACAGCTCCCATAAATTTTGAATCATCCCCTGATTTACAAAAACTTGTAAACCTGGCGATGTGCCAAGATCTTTCACCTTCCCAGGGAAGACATAACAAGGAGAAATATCTCTGTTTCTCATTGTTTTTTCTTTTTTATAGGCGTGATGCATATTGCTGTACACATACAAAGAGAAATATGCCTCCCAGGATTGTTTTTGTGCAGGAAGTACTCCTTTCTGCACAAAAACAATCCTGCATGCAACACAGGCACCCTAGCGCCATGGTGCAAGGGTGCCTGCATTGACTCTAGGCTTACAAAAGGGGGGCAGTGAAAGAGAAAGGACAGGAATGCACCGTATTGTGATAAATATGGTGTATTCCAGCCCTTTTCTTGTCACGCAGTGCAGTGCACCAAGGTGATCAGCTGCACTGCACAGCGTGACTTGGTTATAAATATAGTCTTAAGTCTTTAGCCATTTGAGTAGCATAAACTAGCCTTTGAGAAAAATGGTCCACGAGATCAAAGCCAACAGTGCAATAGGTTTCTGACCCTTCTGATGCTTCCTGAGAAGGATTCATCCTCAGCTTATTTCTACTCACAACAGAAAGGGCCTTTTAGTGGACAAATCAGGGTTGGTTTTCAAGGGGAGTTCCCTTATTTGTATAGGACCACATCTGGGTTGGAATTAGGAGCATCACAGATTGAGGAGCAGGGGAAGCAAGACATACCACTGACACCACGTTTATGTGAAAAGGGTTGCTTTACTGAAACAGGTGCACAACACATACTCGATCCTGGGCCTTTCACCCTACAAAACTACAAACCTCACTATGTGAAATTGTTCACCTATGTTAAGAACCCTCACCCCTAAGTTCACTCCCTCCCACAGCAACTCAGTGTTTTAAGTGTCTACTTCCTCCGTGCTGATTTTCTGCAACTGATACCTTTAAACTCACCTCCAGTTTTTCTGCAACTATTGACCTCTAATTCTAATGAACCTTAATGAACCTAATGAGCCTTTAACTTCCTAATGAACCAATAACTTTGTGGCTCATCCAGGCATGAGCTTGTCTACCCAATCCCTCTCAACCTGTATTGCTGCTGTCATCAATAAATGTTGGGAAACCATGCCAACTTCTTGGCTAACCGCTCTGGCGCCTGCTTCAAGCGACAACCATACATGATTGCCCTCTCTTGCACACCTGTTCCAGACAAAGACTGCCCAACTATACAACACTACAAATATATAAAAGAACCCCCAAACTACTAGCTCAAGGGGTGTAAGGGGTGGGCAAAAAATCTATTGCTCCTAATACCAACCACCATGTACTCAAACCATGAGTAGTTGTTGGACTGCTCCATTTCTGTAATAATCATAGGGGCAGACCTCCCTGTGGTCAGCTGCCCCCTAATACCTTACTGGAGAACAGGAGGAGAAGCACAGACCACTGACACCGGTTAGTTTGAAAAGGCTGCTTTATTAAAATAGGTACACATCACATTCTAAATTCTGGCCTTTCACCTTACAAAACTACAAACCTCACTATATAAAATTGTTCATCTATGTTAAGCACCCCCACCCCTAAGTTTCTCTTCCTCAACAACAACTTAATTATGTAAGTCTCTACTTCCTCCAGTGCTGATTTTCTGCAATTGAGACCTTTAAACTCCCCTGAAGTTTTACTACAACTATTAACCTCTAACTAACTTAACTTCTTAATGAACCTTTAACTTCCTGGCTGGTCCGGGCGTGAGCTTGCCTAGCCATTTCCTTTCAGCCTGGATTGCCACTGTCAACAACAATAAACGTTGGTGAACCATACCAAACTCTCGGTCACCCAGAAAAAGAATCGATGTTCAACACATTAGCCAGCACTTCTCTCAGCTGCAGCAAATACAACTCTATGCCTATGTATAAGTGGACCTCATCCCTGCAGACAAACTCAGCATCATCATACCATAAATTGGAGTGCTCAATTCTTCTAATACCACTGTCCCTACAAAAAGCTCACATCTTCTTATTAAGCTTCCGTCTGGCCTTATCTGTAGCTGCCAGCCTAGGAAAAGATTTCCTCCAGATGTCATGCTGATGCTGAATCTCCTTTAAATCCTCCTTCATGGATTTCATCAAGGCCAAATCTTATTCCAAAACCAGGTGATTCTCCCCTAGATGCAACAACAAAACATCAGGGCATTGTCCCCCTACTAACAACCTGTTCAAACAGGGTAAAAGCTCCCTCCAGCGCATGCCTCCCTTGCTATGCCAGTGCATGTGATACAAGTTGGAGTATCAATACACATGGAGAGAGTATGTGGGAGAAAGGGAATTTAAGGGGAACACAACCGTACTCAGCTCCCTATATTACCCAAAACACACAAATGGAGTACGGGGTTCTTCTTATGCGTCGAGGGATAAACACCAGGGGCACCAATTGTGCCCTAGGTTCCTCGTGGTCCTCTAATAGAGAAAGGGGTTCAGTGTGAGGTGGGGGAGCAGAGGGACTGGAGAAAAAAGGGGGGAATTTCCTTTACGGACTAGGTGGTCTCACACACTATATAGTGTCATGCTTCATCATATGACCACCTAGACCCACCCAGGTAGGACAGTGCCACCTGGGCGGACTCAACCTCACTGTTAAAAGAACAGGAGGGAGTGCGTAAATCAATTCTAGGTCTGGAAAGATCGGGATCCAGCCAATCTAGGGAATAAAAACACCTAAACAGATACCTGTGTGAAATTTAATAGTAGGATCTGTTTGGTGTGGTTAAAAGCGTAGATTGGGACACCTCTGTGAGACCAAGGACTCACAGGGTCACCTATCAAAAGAGTGATAGCCGACATGTTTCTGCCCTCAGTAGTGAGCCTGGGAAGGTCTTGGGGCATTCATCAGGGCAAAGGATCCCTAAGACTCACGATAGGAGTGCAAGAAAACACTGTCCGGTAGGTAACAGGTCTAGAAGGTAAAGAAAACAAAGAAAACGGCCTACCTTGCCAAAGGACTACCTTGAGGAGGCCTGTAGGGTATGAACAGATAGACAATGAAGGCAACAATGTGACACAGCACTACACAGCAAACTAGCAGCATACGTGACATAAAAAATGCTCATGCATAGAACAAGTACACTCAATAAGGGCAATAACCATGCACATGTAACATCATAGATAATACTACTATTAGGGGTAAGCAAAAAAATTCTTACCCTATCCCTAGAGGCTATTGGCCTCTGGTGTCCAGGAGGGGGAGTGTCCCCTTATTGTCAGACTCTAAGGTTCAAGAGAAGAATAGATAAAGAGGGGCATAAAGTGGAGACACAATAATATATAGAGAGGGAATGAGAAGCCTCTATTATCCAAAGGAGGAGGCTGGTTGAAGGACAGCAGGCTTACAGAATGTCAACCCGAATAAGGTACTAGTAATAATAAGGGGAAACCTTATATCTATAGCGCGTTAGATAAGGTGAAAAAAAGGAAAACAAGAAGATAAAGAGCGCAGAAGAATCTTATCTGTGTGTCCAGGCCGTGGCTCAATCACTCACTGCATCAAAGAGGGCGCTCGCTGTGCACCTATACCGTCCTCTCCCTGGACCGCTTGGATAGAACGGTCAGGGAGAGATGGGCTTATATTGTAGAAAACCGCCTCAATCATGGGGCCAGGTGTGGCTAATCACCGCCGCGGCCCGTGGTCTCCTCGTCAGGTGGACGTGGGGGCCGGAAGCAGAGCTCCCGTGACAGAGCCGGCGCAGCCGACTCATCATTGTTGTGCTTCCGGGGCAGCCCGAGGTGGAAGCCTCGGGCTGCAAACCGGAGCGTCGGAGAATATCGCGGGATTACCAGGGCTGCTGGGAAATGTAGTTCCCAGCGGCCTAACGAGTATAGCGAAAGCAAAAGAAAAATAGACAGGACAAAAGGGGAACGGAGGGTGGACATGCGGGGTGGGGGTGGGGGGGGTGGAGGGGTTTGGGGTGGGTGCGTGGGGGGTTGGAGAAGGGGGGAAGGAAAGGGAAGAGAGGGACAGGGGGACAAAGAAAGAGTAAAACAAGGGGAAAGGGGGGAATCAAAAAGGGAAGAAAAAGAGGGAAAGAAAAAAGGGGAAGGAGGGGAGAATGAAGGGACAACAGCAATAGAGAGGAGAAAGAAAAAAAGGAGAGAAAGAAAAAGAAAGAAAAAGGACACCAGAGGAAGGGACGAGGTGAAAGGGGAAGAGGGAAAAAAGGGGGGGGGAAGAGCGAGGGAGAATGGGAGAAAGGCTGGGGGAAGGAAGGGGAAAGGGAAGAAAGAAAAGAAGGGGGTGGAAAAGGGGAGGGGAAAAGGGGGGGTTAGGATAGGGAGGGAAGACGTGTGGAGAAAGGCGGGGAGCGACCCGGATGGTGGGATAGGGATAGGGAGGGGTACAAGGATACACTGGGGAGACCGGAGTGGTCAAGCAGGCAAGGTGCAGAGGGCCTATTTATAAAGTGAGAACCAGGGGATCTCATCGTTCAGACCAACTGTGGGTGTACGTAATCTCCACACCCAGCGTTGTTTAGCCCGAAACAGTTTCTGTGACATGTTGAAGGTTGTGGGGGGCAGTTGCTCTAGGACAGTCCAGGAAAGATCATCCGGGGAATGGTTCTTCAGGAGGAAGTGGTTGGTCAGCTTGGTGGCATCACGTTTACACCGGATCGTGCTCCGGTGTTCGCAGATCCTAGTGCTGACCTTCGTGGTGGTCATACCCACGTATTTGAGTTGGCAAGGGCATCTGATCAGGTAGATCACATTCTTACTATTGCAGTTAGTAAGAGATTTTTGCACCCATGGGGTTTTAAGGTCTAGGTTTATCGTAGTGGATTTTTGGGTTAGACGACATACACTACAATTGCCACAAGGGTAGTGGCCTGTTGGAGGTTGTAGGTGCCAGAGTGTAGTCTGTCTGGAATGGGATCTTTCTTTTGGTCTTGTGTGCACCACCATATCCCGTATGTTGGTGGCTCTCTTATAGGCATGTAATGGCTGCCGGAAAGGTAAGCCACCAGACGTGAGGAACTTCCAATCCTCTTTAATGATCTTCTGGATCCTGTTGGAAAGAGGGCTAAAGGTCGTGACACACACAATCTGTTCTATGTCTGGTTTCACTGCTCGGGCTGCAGTAACTGGTCCTTGTTGTTATTGCATGCTCTTTTGCGGGCCCTACTAACCAGGTATGTGGGGTAATCCTTTGCTTGTAACTTAGTGGCTAGTTTATCAGCATGCTTGCGGTAGTCTGTTAGAGTCGAGCAGTTCCGTCGTAGTCGTAGAAATTTTCCTACTGGGAGGTTATCCTTCAGGGCCCGTGGATGAAAACTCTGAAATTGTAGCAAGTTGTTACGGTCCGTTGGCTTGTAGTATACCTCTGTTGCCAAGCCTCCGTCGTGTTCATAAATGAGTAGGTCTGAGAATGGAAGCTTGTTTTCACCTATGGTCATGGTGAAGTTCAGAAAAGGGTTGGCCCCATTGAGCCAATTAGAGAAGGAGAGAGCCTCTTCTTTAGTTCCAGTCCAGACCAGAAGGATGTCGTCTATATATCGCTTCCAGAGTTTGATCTGCTGTAGGTACGGGTTGTCTTTGTGGAGGACCACATGTCTCTCAAAGTTGTCAACATAGAGGCATGCCAGACTAGGGGCAAAAGTGCTCCCCATCGATGTACCTTGTGTTTATAAGAAGAAACTTTCTTCAAATTTAAAGTAGTTCCTTGTGACTGCTAAATGCGCAAAGTCCAGTATGAATTCGGGAGGCGTACGTGACTCTCCTCTATTGACTTTGAGCAGATTATTGATCACTTCCAGCGTGGCCTCCTGGGGGATGTTAGTATATAAGGATTCCACGTCTAGTGTGATCAAGAGTTCTTTGGTTTTATCAAAAGACACAGACTCAAGCAGTAACAGAACATCAGTGGTATCCTTAAGGTAGGTTGGAATTCTTTTCACTAGTGGTTGTAGGAAGAAGTCTACAAACTTAGAGAGGGGCTCTAACACTACGCCGATCCCGGATACTATAGGTCTGCCTGGAGGGGGGATCCTTTCTTTATGCACCTTAGGCAGGATGTAGAAATAAGGGGTCTTTGGGTTTGCCTGTACCAGGAAAGCTGCTTCGTGCTCAGTGAGCCAGTCGTTCTCCATACCTTTAGCCACCAGGAAGAAAATTTCCTCTTGAATGTCAGGAGTGGGGTCTTGGGACAGACGTTTGTAATGTTGGGTGTTACCCAAAAGGCGCTCACACTCATCTCTGTACGTCTTTTGTGGTAAAATTACCGTAGCTCTGCCTTTGTCGGCTGGTTTAATGATAATAGTGGGGTCAGATGTCAGACAGTTCAAGGCCCTGAGCTCCTCCTTGCTCATGTTATAATATACCTTGTTCGATGTCTTGGTGAGTCCACTAATCTTTCGAGACACTGACTTCTCGAATGCCAGGACCTCACGCGGCATTTGTCCCGCTGTCGGACAGAAGACAGATTTAGGACGTAGTTTTATATTTTGTTCTGGTGCCTCAAACTCTTGGCCTAGAAAGAAAGTCTTCAAGCAGATTTTGCGGAACAGCCCCGCTAGTTCTGTTCTAGTTTTGAACAGATCAATTTGTGGTGTAGGTACAAAGTTTAAGCCTTTGTTTAGTGCTTGGGTTTCGAGCTCACTCACTGTCCGGTTGCTCAAGTTGGAGTATCACCTGTCCTTTTACCCACTTAACGAAAGAATGCCCCACGATGCGTAATGGCAGGCCTGCTGCCTCCGAGCTAGGAACCAAACCTAAATGCCACAAACAGTTGACAACTAGCAGTGATTTAACAGTCACCGTCACTCCTCTAACATGGAGCTGAAAACAGTCCGAATACCATCTACCCATGCCCATAATACTTTCCCTACTTCAACCTGCAAGGATTCATTCCTAATTGCACCAGTGCCTTGCGCAAGATGGAGAAAAGCTGAAATGCTGGCCTGCCATCACCATGCTGGAAGACCCTACTCCTCCCCAACATATTCCGATCCCGTAGAAATGACCCCCAGTGCACTGGCCAAAATCTGTCCATGGGGTAAACCGGGACCAATATGGGCTTACCCAGGCCCCTATGATCCATCTTTGACATGTGTAGCCAAACCTGGAGACAATCTGCATATTGATGTACTTCCTCCCAGAGAACCCCGATTCCCACTAATAGCTCTGATTTCCGAAACGCACCAAAGAACATCCATGACATCAGCATGGTGAACAACACAGTTTCATTTTCTCCACAGCAAATTCCGGGCAAAGCCCAAAGCACTTCACACAACAGATCCAACGTAAATGCCTCATTTCCGTCCTACCTGACCCGCCTCCCTAGCCCATCCTTCCAGCATTTGTCTCCCCAGTTTCCCAGCTGATTGCACATAGCCCCACTGCAGCTTACCCATGACAGCTATGCTCCCCAGTTTCCCCAAAACTATTATCCTTGACTGTCCTTTGTCTATTAACATAAGTATAAATTGGACCACATCTTCTGTCCTAGCTCATTCTTCCTGCCTCTTTTGCACTCCGCTGTCTAAAAATTGTGGCCAGGCCTCAGCATAAGCTGTACTCATAGAAACCGCCAATGAATGTACCACCAACTGGAGCATCCTCTGTCACCCATTTTCCAAAGCTCCTGAGGCATCTGGGTCCTGACTCTGCCTGCCTCCATGGCCAGCCCATGGAATCTCTCCCACTGAGAATAAGACAAAGCATCTCTGATGTCATGGCCGACACCAGGCACATGTTGAGCTCTAAAAACAATGTCAAACTTCAAGCACCCCAGTAAAAAACCTGCAGCAACTTAAGCACTTGTGCATCTCTGGCCAACTGATGGTTTACCACCTACAACACTGACATACTGTCAATCCAAAACAAGACTTTCCTGTGTGCCAATTGCTCCTCCCATCAGGTCACTGCCACCACTAAGGGAAAGAATTCCAAATAGGCAATGGTGATCATGACATGTTTCCACTCCAGAGGCCAGTTTTCTGCTCATCATTTTCCCTGCCAATGCAGCCCAAAGCAAAGTCCACTCGCAGCATCTGAAAATACCTGTGCATCCCTGTCCACTTTTTTAAACGACACCAATGGCACTCCTTTAAACGACTCAAAAAAAAAAATCACCACATCCTCAAATCTACCCTGATACCTGTCAATAATCTCACCTGATAATGTGGCATCAGTAAGCCAGACAGAGACAAGCCCAGTCTCCTGCAAAACATCCTCCCCACCCTAACAACCCTGCAAACAAAGTTCAGGTGTCCCAAGAGCACCTAAACCTCTTTTACTGTGACTTTAAGTTTAGCCAGCATAGCATCCAACAGAATCTGCATTGTAAATTTTTTGTCCTCTAGCAAATGGGCTTCCACAGCCTGAAGGTCAATTTCAATGCCTGAGAATGAATACACCATAGGGTACAACTGCTGTTTCGGGTGCCAGCGGCACCCCAAGGTCCCCCATGAGCTCCTGAAATCTTACTAGAAGTCTTTGGCAGTCCATGGAACCGGAATTATCCACAAAAAATAAGTAATCTAAATAGTGTGTAACCTGCATATATCCTGAATCCAAAGAAAACAGCCATTGCAAAATTGTCCTGAAACACTCAAAGAAGGCACAAGATATTAAACACCCCATGGAGAGTGCCTTACCAATGTACCATTGTCCTTCAAACTTGATGCCTGGAAGCTGAAAGTCACAAGGGTGTACTGGAAACAAATTGAAAGTGGCTCTTGCTCATGAGTGCCCCTTGTCCATATCTTCCACCAAGGATAGAGCCAAATCTACCAATGAATAGTACACAGATGCTTGCTCTTCTGGGATGAAGTCATTAACCAAAATAATTTCCTTCAGGCCATGATAACTGATGAATCAGCTGGAATTGCCCTTTCTCTTTTCTTAGACCCACCCCAACAGGGGACACAATCAGGTGCTCCATAGGCCAATCATTAAAAGGTTCTGCCATCCTGTCCTCTTGTATCTCTTTCCACAACTTATGCCCCACCACCTCCCCCCTCCCTATATGTGTTAACAGATTTCAAATTGTTTGCCCACCTAGCCACCCTTGGGCCTTTGTATCCCAGTCTGAATCTCCATGTGAATCCTTCCAAAAATTGTCTGGCGTCCTCCTTCTGATCGTAGTGTGATAGCCGAAATTCCAATCAGTCCAGTTTAATTGGTGCATGAGTCTTTACCCCTATGCCCCTGTGGGCTCCTTCCTGATCTGAAACCTGTCATCTGACTATACTGCTGTGCCCCTACGCCCCCCTGCTGTAGTTGCCACTGGCCTGAAGAGTAACCTGTGCGGCCACCCACTCCATAGAAGTTGACAAGGACATAATTGCCAGCACATTTTGAGCATTCCTACTGGAATTTGCAATACTCTGTGGTGCAGAGATCCTTATTGAAGTCCCAGCATTCTCCTGCTTGGCTACTGTGTCCTCCTGCATGACCACTCTGCCCTTTACCTGATGCCTCCACCCCTGAGAGGTCTCATATACTATTGGCAATCCACTGGCAGTCAAAATTGCTTGGCTAACGTTGGCAGGACCCATTCTGTGCTGCCACAGGTCAGAGTCAATCTTACCTCATTGTACCTCATGGTCTATGGCCATGGGAGTTCGAAATTCCTCATCTATAGTGTACCCAAGCATAATTTCTTTGCACTTTCCTGATGACATCCATATATTTATAGAGAGCAACTAACTTCTCTAGGTACTTTTTGCAGTATACACTGGCATAAATGAGAAAGGCCGCCGTCCAATTCTTTATAGTGATCAGCGTTTTTGGCCCTTTGGACAGCTCGTATTCCTCCTACTGAGAACCCTCCTTTGCCCTCAAATCCATATGCAGCAGTTTTAGCATCTCAACATACACTCCTTTCCATATTTTTTCTATAGTCGCTAGCATGAGATGCACCCCAAAAGCTTGGGCTTCTCCATGTAAGTGAAGTTCTTAATCTTCAATTCCTTGCTTTCAAGGCCGCCTCCCTTCTCTGCACCATGTGCCTCCCCCAAGGTTTCTCTCCCCCTGCCTCCCCACCTATGCCCTTGGCTGTCTCCTCACCTGACACCCCAGAGGGCTCTCCTTCCTTCCCTGTCTTCTCTCCCACAGGTGCCAAGACCCTTTGCTCCCTCTTCAGTACCAACACATACAGACCTCTTATGAGGCTGGCCCGCTCTCTTGAAGCTCCTTCATCTCCATCCCTATGGACACCATTTTGGCTGCTTTTGCCCTGTCTCCCTGGCACCAAGGTAAGTGCCTGCTCCAGAGCCTGCTGCCTCACCATCCATTCCTGTCATACTCCAAGACCAGGACTATCATGCCATTGCTGGGCACCTAATCCCTGGTAGACACAATGTACAGACTTGTTACCATCTCCCTAACCCCCCATCTCTTGTTGCTACCACCTCGACTCCTCCACCTGAGG
Source organism: Pleurodeles waltl (assembly GCF_031143425.1). Classification (NCBI taxonomy): domain Eukaryota; kingdom Metazoa; phylum Chordata; class Amphibia; order Caudata; family Salamandridae; genus Pleurodeles; species Pleurodeles waltl. The sequence continues at coordinate 693,146,509 of NC_090436.1, read as the reverse complement.
GACATCATCTTCCTGCAATTCAACCTCTTCCACACTTTCTTCCTCATAACCCAGCATTGACACATCAAACACCTTAGTAGCGCCCTCCCATGGGGCATCTGTTTTCGCCCACCACTACATAGTTACTTCTGAGTGAACTACTGCACTCTGCTCCATGTTAGTGTTGAGGGGCTGTACCCTGCCCTCTCAACCTCTACACTAATGTGGAATGCCGTATCCCATGTGCCTTGCTGCCGGGGGTTGCACAGAGCCCTCCCTCTAGGTGCGCCACCAAGGCTACTCTAGACCTTCTTGTGGTAGTGATCTGGCTGTCCAACGTCATCCAACTGGCTGCATGGGACCTTGCATTATCTTCAACTCAGGGCTGCAGAACTACACTGGGCGCTACTGAGTCCACCTCATCGGCTGCATGCTCTCCTAGAAAAAAATAGGACAGGCCTGCTGTGCTGGTGATTGCCCCTTGAATAGTCTGAAAAGCCTCCAAATCTGACCACCAACTTAAACTGCCTGTCTCTCCGCAATGCCTATGTAGCACACTGCCTGGCACCCTCTGCAATTCTGACTTCTGCTACTCGCTTCCTTCATGCCAGAAGACACTTGTAGCCTCCCACGTTTGCCTGTCTTGGCATAAACCATTGGTGTCTCCCTTCTCTGTCCTCTGCACTGTGCCTGACCCAATCCCCTGTTCGTTCCCTTGCTCACCCACTTGCCCCTCTTCCTCTCTCTCACTGCATTCAAGCATTGCTTCTGCCAGTGCTGAGGCCGGCCCCTTATTGTCCCTTTGCACTACAGCCCCTGATATCCCCTCAGCCTCTTGTGCCATGCCAGAGACGCTCCAGCAGCGACCCCCACACCCTCCCATACCCATTGTGCCTTTACACCTGCTTGCACCCTCTCTAACCACTCTACATTATCAAGAGGAATTAGGGTCCAATATCACCATGGTCTCCGCACTTGATCTCCCACCAGTATCTCCAGCTGGTATTGAAAGCTAGGCCCTGAGTTTTCATCTTCCAATAAAATTCCTTCTGCCCCCTAAAAATGCCCCCTCCCCTTTAACTTCCTTCCCACTCAAGCGAGCAGTCACCTTCAGCCCTTCCCTCCCACTCTCCTCTCTCTCGTTCTGCACATGGTAAACCAGGTCTCCCTAGCTTGCCTGAAACACACCACTGTGCCCCATTTCCCTTTCCTGCTCCACAGGGGTTTTGCAGATGGCCCCACTCACCGCTCGTGTGTGCGAGGCCTCTTTGTAGCTTTGAGAGGCCTCGAGCTGCCCAAGTGCCCGACTGCAGACCCGCTTCGCCTGGGGTCTTTATACAGCACATCTTGGCATCGCTATGTCTTCAGTGGGCCTCTTGGGATTGTGGCATATCTCACTGCCCATGTCACGCACCCTTGGGGCCACTCTCCTCATGCAGAAGCGACCCCTCACGTTCACTTTTTTTGCTGCTGCATTGGGGGTCTGCCATGGAGGTGAAGAGGCAAATAGCACGACAGCAACCCCCTCTGACAACCTTCACCTCTTAATCCAACAAGAACCGTTGTGAAGTTCATTCTCATTTGCACTGTGCCCAGAAAGAAATATTCAAGATTTGTACATGGTCGGAAACACCAATTTATTAACCAACCAATACTTTATTCAGCATTTAAAGCATAAAAGTGCAATGGCAAATAAATAGAGCAGATAAAAATGAATAACTAAGGCCCAGATTTGAGAGGACCTAGCGCCAGTCCAACGCCACATTAGAGTCATTTATTTTGCACTAATCGGGCAGTGGAAGGCCAAAACCACTGCGCCATATTTACAAAGTGGTGCAATGCTTGCATTGCGCTACCTTGTAACCCCTTGCACCACATTATGCCTGTGACAGACTAGGGGGGGCAAAAAAATGGCACAAAGAAATCTAAGACATTTCTCTGTGTCATTTTTATCAGCATTTTTAACGCCTGCTAAGAGCAAGCATTAAAGGGAGGCTCCCATTGTTTTTAGTGGGCCTCTGGGTGCTTTGCAGGATTAGTGCCAATATTTTTAAGCTAATCTTGCAAAGTGCGAGACTAGCATAAAAAATGATGACGCTAGTACCCCTGACTACCACAATGGTGTGCCGTATTTTAAATATGGTGCAAACATGGTGGCACTAAGGGGTGCAAGAAAAGTGGTGCTGCACTAGGTGCAGCGCCTCCTTTCATAAATCTGGCCCTAAGTGTAGAAAAGCGCCATGATATAAAGAAATCACACATTACCTAAATTAAACTTAATTTCATGGTAAACAGATTCATGTAAGAAGGTAACACATCGTGAGTCAGTAATAGAAGGTTTTACTATCCAACATATTAACTATACAGTCTGACCACATAAAATAACACAGAGACATTTCAATAAGCTCTCTTTTCCATGCACATCACTGTCACAAATATTCACTCTAATTGTAGGGTTCAACAGAGCCCTTGGCTCATGAAAAGCAAAACAAGTGCAGCTATTGGCCCTGGACTGGGCCTTAAGGTGTCTGTTAAAAATTATTAGTGGGTTGACTTATCATGTTGGCTGTAATAATCCAGCTCCAGTGGAGGTATTTGGCAACTTCACAGATAATAGATAATAGATTCTTTGGTCTCTGCTCACAATAGCCTCAAGGCCCCAACTGTTTACAAATGGGCAGAATCCAGTTCAACTTAGGTTTAGAATACTCAGGACAAAAGACAAATAAAGTGCTGTAAATTCTCTCCAGACTGATGGTATACAGGTCAAGTCATGCTCTGGTCTAATTTAGATTTCCATTTTAAACAAAAAGACTGCAATGGTAGCGTGCCGTGTCGAAATCTGACATACAGTAATCAAGCTGCACGAGCAAAAAGATAGGGCCTCATTACGAGTATGACAGTCCATGGACTGCCAGACTTGCCGTGGGGCTAGGACCGCCCCCGACAGGGGCGGTCCAACCACCATAATATGACCGTGGCAGAGCTGCCATGGGCCGACCGCCGGCACTGCCAGGTTACTGCCAGCCAACAGCCTGGCGGTGTCGGCGGTCTCAATCCTCCGGATTATGACCTGCGTTTCTACCAGCCTTTGCATGGCGATCCCACCGCCATGCAACAGCTGGCGGAGAGGGGTTGCCAGGGGACCCCGTGGGGCCCCTGCACTGCCAATGCACTTGGCATGGGCAGCGCATGGGACCCCAGAGACAGGTCCATCATGTTTTTCACTGCCCGAATTACAGGCTGTTGCCCCCAATGCACCACAACATTGCTGACGGCTCTATTACGAGCTGGCGTAAATGTTGTGGTATATTTCCCACTAGGCCGGTGGGTAGAAACGTTGTCTCCGCCCGCTGGACCAGCAGGAAACTCGAAATAGGTACCCAGAGGAATGGCCGCATATGCCTCTGTCGCCCGCCAAAGTCATGATGACGGACATAGTCTAGGAAGGATTCACGCATGTGATACGGTTTTAGATCTATAAAGGCTGTAGTAAGAGTTACTTGATTTCTGTTACTCACCTCTAATGCCCATTCATGTGCTCAAAAATGCTCACTTAAGACTTTCCTTAGAGAGGTTCAGAATGCGGCCTTTATCATTCCAGTGATCCTCTAAACCCATTTGGAGCAGGGTGTCCCTAATGGACTGTATCTAATGAAAGTGGAATTTCTATCTAGCTCAATTTTTTCTTTAAGAGCATTATGATACTCTACTAGGGTTGATGTGGATTTGAGCCTTCTCCAAAACAAAACAGGTCTTAACTGTGCTTTGTGTATAGTTAACACCCAAGTCCCACCTTAAAGGTAGCAGGGGTATACTCCAGGGGAGGCCTATCAGAGATCTCAGGAAATAATTTTCACTTTTTCCCAAACTAGTCAGCCATGCATAACCCCACAACTCTGTATATAGGGCACTACCTTCAGTCTTCACACTATACACTCTGAGTGCAGGCAAAATATGCTTGGTTTTCAGGCCCACTACATCCTCTGCAACCCTGATGTGTGATGACATAGATTCATGCTGCTGTTCTTAACCTGGGGGTTCCAGAGCATATTATTATTAGTTACCTTAATACCAAGATAATCAAATTCTGCCACTGTTTCAGGTTTCCTTTCCTCATGAGTAATAGATCTTCTAAAGGACTTGAGTTGATTGATAGCCATAAATTTAGTTTTTGCAAGGTTTTTTTTTTTAATCAATTCTCTCTCCAGGCAAAAGGGCCCCAAATCGATTAACCATTGTCTGCAAACCCATTGGGGTCTTAGACACCAACAAGGTATTGACTGCAAACAATAGAAGTTTTTTTTTCCACCCTGTGATCTTTGGGGCATCGCTATCGTAGCTTTGCAGATGAGCCACCACATCATTATGGTAGAGGGAAAATAAAGTTGGGTGGAGTAGACAGTCCTGGTGCACCCCTTTGTGTGTTGTTATGCATCTTGTTAACTCCCCCAATGAGCCCCATCGGACTTGTGCATAGATGTCCTGGTGCAGCCTCATCAATCAGTCAATCAATCAATCATTTGAAAAGTGTACTACTCACCTGCGAGGGTCTCAAGGCGCTGAGTGCGGTAGGGGAGCTGCTACTGCTCAAACAGCCAGGTGTCTCCTGAAGGTCAGCAGGTCCTGGGTCTGCAGCAGGTGGATGGGAAGGGTGTTCAAGGTCTTGTCGGCGAGGCGGGAGAATGATCTGCCACTGGCTTTTGTCCTATGGATGCGTGGAACGGTGGCAAGGGCGAGGTTGGTGGAGCGGAGCTGTCGGTTCGGGGTGTAGAAGGTGAGTTGTTCATTGAGGTATGCTGGTCCGGTGTTGTGGAGTGCTTTGTGAGCGTGGGTGAGGAGCTTGAAGGTGATCCTCTTGTTGACGGGGAGCCAGTGCAGGTCTCTCAGGTGAGCTGTGATGTGGCTGCGGCGGGGGATGTTGAGGATGAGGCGTGCGGAAGCGTTCTATATGTGTTGCAGTCTTTTCTGGAGATTGGCTGTGGTTCCCGCGTAGAGAGCGTTGCCGTAGTCCAGTCAGCTGCTGACGAGGGCCTGGGTGCCCGTCCTTCTGGTTTCGGTGGGGTTCCACCTGTAGATCTTGCGGAGCATGCAGAGGGTGAGACGGCGTTGACTTGCTGGGTCATGGAGAGCGATGAGCCCAGGATGAACCCCAGGTTGCGTGCATGGTCGATAGGCATCGGTGCGGCTCCTAGTGTGGCCAGCCACCAGGAGTCGTCCCAGGCGGAGTGGGTGGAGCCGAGGATGAGGACCTCCGTCTTGTCCGAGTTCAGTTTCAGGCAACTGTTCTCCATTCAGTCGGCGACGGCCTTCATTCCTTCGTGGAGGTTGGTTTTGGCGGTGGCGGGGTCCTTGGTGAGGGAGAGGATCAGCTGGGTGTCGGAGGCGTATGAGACGATGTTGAGGTTGTGAGATCGGACGGTGTTGGCGAGCGGTGCCATGTAGACATTGAAGAGGGTCAGGCTGAGGGAAGGTCCTTGAGGTATGCTGCAGATGGTCTTGGTGGCTTCAGATCGGAAAGGAGGGAGGCGGACTCTCTGCGTTCTACCAGTGGGGAAGGAGGTGATCCAGTCCAGGGCTTTGTCGCGGATCCCTGCTTCGTGGAGGCGTGTGTGTAAGGTGCGGTGGCAGACGGTGTCGAAGGCGGCTGAGAGGTCCAGGAGGATGAGGGCCGTAGTTTCACCTTTGTCCAGCAGGGTCCTGATGTCGTCAGTGGCGGTGATGAGGGCGGTCTCAGTGCTGTAGTTTCTGTGGAAATCGGATTGGGACGGGTCCAGAGTGTTGTTTTCCTCAAGGAAGTGGGTCAGTTGCCTTCTGATAATCTTCTCGATGACCTTCGCCGGGAATGGTAGCAGGAAGATGGGCTGGTAGTTTTTGAGGTCCTTTGGGTCCGCCTTGGGTTTCTTGAGTAGGGAGTTGATCTTGGCATGCTTCCAGCTTTCCAGGAAGGTGGTGGTCTCAAAGGAGCTGTTGACGATCATCCGGAGTTGGGGGGTGATGGTGGAGCTCATTTTGTTGAAGACGTGATGAGGGCAGGGGTCAGATGGTGAACCGGAGTGAATTACTTTGATGGTATCATAGTCGTTGACGTGGGTCCAGGAGAGCAGGAGGTTGGTGTGGCTGGGGGGCAGTGAGTCTGGGGTTTTGGTGACTGTCGGGGGGGGGGTCTTGGTATTGAAGCTGTTGTGAATCTCTGTGATCTAGCGGTGAAAGAGGGTGGCTAGGGAGTCGCAGATAGTCTTGAAAAGGTGGGATGTCTTTGGAGCTGGGGCTGGGGTTGGTGAGCTCCTTCACGATGTTGAAGAGCTCTTTGCTGTTGTGTATGTTGTTGTTGATGCGTTCCTTGAAGGAGGATCTCTTGGCGGTCCGGATGAGCTGGTCGTGCCTGCGGATGGCGTTCTTGAGGGCCATGTAGGTGACCAGTGTCTGTTCGTGGTGCCACTTCTTCTCGAGTTTTCGGCATGTCTGTTTGGAAGCCTGGAGGTCAGCGGTGAACCAGATGGCCTTTCTGTCGGTACGGTTGTTGGAGGGTTTCTTGATCGGGGCGAGAGCTTTGGCGCAGTCGTCGATCCATTGCCTGAGGTTGCGGGCAGCTGTGTCGGTGTCTGCTGTGTCGGCTGGTGGGGCTTGGGCGAGGGCGGAGATCAACTTGTCTTTGGTGACCTTGTTCCAGCTGCGGCGGGGGATCCGTTGCAGGTGATGGTGCGTGGTGAGTTTCTCGAAGGTGAAGTGGATGCAGCGGTGGTTGGTCAAGTGGAGTTCGGTGGTGTGCCTGAAGGAGACATGGCTGCTGGCGGAGAAGATGGGGTCGAGCGTGTGTCCGGCAGAGTGGGTGGGTGTCATGATGAGCTGTTTGAGTTTGAGGTTAGCGAGGTTGTTGAGCAGGGCGGTGGAGTTGCTGTCATTGGAGTTCTCAAGGTGGAAGTTAAGGTCTCCAAGGAGGATGTAGTCTGTAGAAGCAAGGGCGTGCGTGCTGACGATGTCGGCGATGGAGTCACTGAACTGCGGCCAGGGTCCAGGGGTCTGTAGACGAGGGTTCCTCTGAGGGTCGTCTTGGGATGGATGTGGATCTAGAAGTGCAGCTGTTCGGTGGTGCTGAGGGTGTCTTCGGTGTTGGTCGAGATTCTGATGGTGTTCCTGTGGACGATGGCGATCCCTCCTCCCGGTCTGTTGGTGTGGTCTCTACGGGTGATCTTGTAGCCGTCCTGGATGGCTACGGTGATGTCAGGTGCCGAGGAGGGGTTCATCCAGGTCTCCGTCAGGAAGGCGACATCTGGGGAGTATGAGTCGCGTAGCTCCCAGAGTTCGATGGTGTGCTTGTGGACGGAAAGGGTGTTGAGAAGGATGCATCTGAGGTGGTTGTGTCTGGTTCTGGCGTGCGGTGCGGAGGCTCTGGGGCTGGTGAAGCTGCAGCTCTGGCAGGAGAAGGGTCCATGGATGAGCTTCGGAGTAGCCTGGAAGCAGGTGGCTGATAAGCCGGTGTTGAGGGCATGGAGGGTGTTGGCCTCGTAGCAGTGTCTGCGATGGGGCAGTCACAGGGGCCAGTGGCTCTGGCACTGGGCACGGTCCAGGCACGGACGGGCGTAGATGGGCTTGCCTCTGGCGCGCCAGTGGCCACCATTGAGAAGGGGAGGTGGGAGGGAGGAGCAGCTGGGAGGTGGGAGCGAAGCACGAATGAGAGAGCGAGGGGGGCGGGGCCGCAGGGGTTGCAGTGGCAGGAAAAACAAAGGGGAGATGGCGAAAGACAGGGGAAGGCAAAAGGAGACACAGAGAGAGAAGCAGAAACCATGAAAGGGAAAAAGCAGAAAACAGTGAAGAAGGCCGAAAAAGACAACAGCAGACACAAAGGCAGACACAAAAATACTTACAGGCTCACCACTGGCCACCAGGGACGAGGCGCAGGTGGGAAACTGTGGGTGGAGGAGGGCCTCGATCTCGCAGCAGCGGCGAGAGCAGGGAAGCAGACATGGGCACAGTCAGGTGGAGCTGCATGGCGTGGGGAGCAAACCGACCTCAAAAACAGGTCAAGGGTCGCTCAGTAAATCATTGGGCACCACATTGTTTTTTTTAGTATCGTCCAGAGTTTATGCTGAAGAACCAGGTTAAAGGCAGATTAAGGATCCACAAAAAACAAATATAGATGTGATTTTTAGAGAACCACCATCTTCCAGTATATTGCCATACATCTAAAAACCTGGTCAATGGTTTGAAACATATTCAATGATTTCTACATTCACTCAATTGTACGCTACTTCACCACCACCACTTCACGTAGTATTTATGATGTTTTCCTTGTCTTCTAAATGGTGTACTCAGAGCAGCATGCTAGAGGACAATTCCACTTAGTATTGTGCACGCAGTCAGTCGTAGTCAGTTGATCATTGATACACTCTTGTGCATATTTCTTACTGCACTTTCCTTGTCATTGGCATGATCTTTGCACTTTGCTCCAAGAGAGTGGAAGTCACTCATTTTTGATCTCCCCTACTGAAGCATTTTGTTAATTTATGGACACCTTTTTACCTCTGCTACCTGTCAGCCGGACTTAGTGGAGGGCAAGAACTGCATGACAATGTGTCGGAGTTATCAATATGTGACTTTTGCCTCTGTGCAGATGTTGCACAGTAACTTCTTAGTCAGTGGGCTTCATCAGAAAGAGAAGCCTTCACACTTGAGCCAGTTTGCATTAGTTTTCTCATTGCAGTATGCAAATCTAACCAAGTTTTTGGTGCATTGTGCTACAAAAGTCCAGCTGGGGCTCTTTCGGTTGTTTCTGGTTAGGTGCCCTCAGCAGCTGTATCTGCATCAGAGGACCCTCTTATAAGCTTGCCCTTTCAGGAAAGTGCTTCATCCATAGTCTTAGCCTGCTGGTTTCCTGTCCATCCCCCGGGTCATGGTCAGTTATTTCTTCTCAACAAGGACTGTACTCCAAATCTCTATACTGGACCACACACCCCTTTGCCAAAGAAGGATACCTCATCACTTCCCCTCTAGAGGTACCCACGGATGAAGCACTTGATTCCCCTTTGCTGAAACCTTCTTCCACAATCTGCTCATATTAGAAAGATTTCATGTCAGAACACAGCACAAAAATATACACCTTAATAGTTGCTGATGCTAAAACAAAGATGTTTTCTACTACTATTCTTAGTATAATCTGTTGTCCCAAAGTGTTTTTTTTCTAAAACACAACAAATAGTCTTGATGCACTAGTCATTTTTTCCCAGAACATGGGTAGAATTTGTGGTGGTGTTGTGTGTTTTTCATGTTTGCGGCCATCAAGCCTTGCATGGTGGTCATGCTCATGTAAAATTGGCTACAAAAGCTCCATCATAGAAAAGGTGGACGTTCTGGTGCATTGTAGCTAGCTACACTGCGTAGGATGGACTGCTGGCTAAAGATTTCTGACGGCAGAACTAGCGGAGGCTCCACCATAGGAAACCAAGTGGTATTGTCTTTTCCAAACGAGGCAGGAGAACCTTGAGTTTGATGGAGCAGGATGCCTACCGGTTTATGGTGGATGTCCTGCTTCTGCCAAACATAAAATGACCATGCTAGCCTATGAAAAACTATTTTCTAAAAATAGAATAAACACTTTATGAAATGTGTGTCAAGTTCCTGTAGTTCAAACACCATTTTCTCAATTTTCCATCACACAAGTAGCAATAATGGAATAAATAGATTTGACTTGCGTTTTTGCATTAAACCAAAGTTTCAGTAACATGAATCGTGTTATGTCACAAGACTGACAGCCTTGTTCCTACACCCCATCTGAACAAAGAGGCCATACCCCATGCGAAAAAGGTCCTGTACTTTTGGGATGGCTTTACCTAGATCTCCTATTTACATTGAATGTAATATGCTATGAGTGTGACATAATGCATTGATTAGCCGGGTCATTTTTTTTTTATCCTGATATAGTTAGTAATTATGTTCAGTTAAAAGAGGAGGTTGTCACTAAAAATCTAAATCAGAAATTTAAACACACTTAAGATGCGGTAATTTACCCAACATTTGAAAAGAAAAATAAAGCAGACACATCTCAAGCAAACGCAAACACTGTGGATATACTGGATTGTTGCAAAGTTCTAGAGACCGTGTGCTCTTTTTTATACTGCTGAGGATCCATGGAGGGAGGTAGATATCAGGTTAGCATAAGAATTGTCCCGGTATCACTCCACTTGCAGCACCTTGAACTCTGAAGAGACAGCTAAAGCACTATATAAGCATTGCACATTTTAATGCCACCTCTCCTGCTACCGCAGCACAGCTGTCTGCGCCATGGGAAACAAGAGGGGCTTGCTTTCAGGTATATACCCCCTGTTGTTTACGAGTTCCCACTTCCATTCCCACAGTATATTCAAGAGGGGTAAGCTTATGCGAGGGGGCGGCTTTAAAGGACATCAATTTGCTTTAAATGTATTTTCTTAGATATGAGCGCATGGGCAGAAAATGCCCTTATGACCATAAATAAGAAAAACATTTTTAAATCAAGTACCAATACATTACAGCTGCCCCTACTGCTCAAAGGAACCGTTTGGGACCCATTAAAATCTCAACAACTTCCAGACATCCTGCAGCAAAAGGATACAAATTTGATAGTCTTTTCAAAACTCAAAAAGTGTATTTTATTAACATGCAGAAGCTTTCACTTTAGTACAGCAGATTACATCAGTTCATTGATTTTTTTAAGGTGATAGTTTTCAAACTAAAATTTAGAAATATTAATTCCCCCACTACACCCACAACCTTGAGAATAATGTCAACAGTGAAATAAGAGGCAAGTCACTTGTTACATGCACTCCCTGGTTGGCCAGGGTTATTACTATACATGAATAACATTATACTGTATTAAATCAAACACAGAAAAATATTTTGTACAGCACACATCGTGAAGTTTGTTTTTGAGGCCCTGTTATATGTGATAATGAAGAAAAAGGAGGGAGAGTAAAATAAATTTACTAAAGTAGGGAAGCTGGGATTAATCCTTGGTTTTCTGGTTTCGCGTTGTGGAATTTAGCCACTAGATGTGTGTGCTTCACTTACTATACCCACCTTCAAGGCAAAAAAACACACACCCTCCCCGACCGCCACTGCTGGCATCAGTGCAGCGCTAGGCCATATCAAAGACCAAACTTTTTGGCCCTTGGGAAAATGTTTGCAAGCACCCATGCTCTGTTCTAGCTCCACATTTCCCATCACAGCTTAACAGTAAAATAATGCACGTTGTCAATATAATGATAAAACTGCACCTGGGGGTTGTTGGCTGCATATTTCCAGGGCACATGAAAGCTCAGCGCTGCAAGCGAAAATGTAACATTGGTTGTCCCCTGCATGTGCTTTACATCTGACAAAAACACTGTTGAACTATTAAACTAACTGGGGCGCGTTGCATTGTTTTTCACCATGCAGCGTACCACCTATAATCGGACCACAAGACTTAAAGTGAGTTCTCAGCAAGCTGTCTTCACAAGGCACTGAGCCAGGCCTTGCTTTCCTTCAAGTAGTCGAGGGGCTCTATGCCTTTATTTACATCTCATGCATGTTGAGCTGGCATCACTGAATATGGAAAAGTTAACTCAGGAAAGTAAATGAGTCCAGATGCTGGTAAGCAACCTTCTTGGGACTCACCCTGCTAGGACACTACTGCTTCCCTTAACTATGTTGCTGCACAGACTGGCACACGAACCTGATTTAGAGGGAGGAGTGAGCTATTCATGGTCAAGGTTCTGCCTTTTGAATCTTCCCCAGCCATATCGTCCGCCAATATGTTTTTAGGTAATACAAGGAAAATAAGAAGTAAAAACCTTCCAATGCTTCACAGTACAGATACTCGATGAATGGCAATTATTTATCTGATACAAACATGCATATACCCCCTTACTTCTAAGCAGGGACATCTTAAGGCTTTTGGGCGACCCTGTTCAGAACAGCTATTAAGTTATAATCAAGTTTCCGCTCTTGACATCTTTGGTCTGGTCACTGACTGTGACCTGCGTTTTCAATATTGTAGTACAGCAGCAGCTCAATAATTTTACTGCAAATAATCTGTGACACCCTCCCATTTCTCATATGTGAGGTCATGTTTTGATCTAAAATAAAGTTTTTATGGATGTTGCATGACACATAAACACAACATTTCTCTGCAAAATAACTGTGATAGATTCTCACACATCACTCATATTAAACATGAATTAAAGGGAACTGTATTTTAAAACAACCTGCTTAAGAATTATTCAAGGTCATCAGGGCAAGAGTCTATGCAGAATACCAGGGGGACCTCTGAAACGCTGGGACCTTGGGCCAGAGCCCACTTTGCCACTGCCTTAAAACGTCTCTTCTTCTAACTGCAAGCCAACCAAAGTTACCTTGAAATATCCCGCTGATAACTCGGTTCTTCATAAACGCATAATGCTGATAATATTAACAATTTGATTTTTGACTTACATTAGATAAGTAGGCCCTATAAGGTGGCAGGTGCTGATCTGGGGTACTGCATCTTTGAAGTGCCTAATGGAGTTGCTTTAAAAGTTTGTGACTCTCATAATTGGGAACAGCTGAGTTGAGCATCTGCAGCTTGTGTTTTATGGATGTACCTCAGTTCCCTCTCGCACCTTTCATTTTGTTCTTTTCCTGTCTACTGCATCAACCTACTTTTAAGACTTCAGTTTCATGATATAGACTCTGACCTGTCTTTCTCTTTGTTGTCAATCTCATTACCAGCATTAATTACATGATAATCATCATATTGTTTAAAAATCAACACAAACTTAACAACTGATATGAAATAAATAACGTTATTGCTATTGCGTAAAACGAAATAGTGGGACAACAACAGCCACTGTGCCATGCAATAAATATAAGTATCTACGGGTGAGTTCATCACAATGGATTTAAATCACATAATGAAGGTAGAACCATAAAGTCCATATAGAGTGCTAAGAAATTAAATCATTGGGTAAATAGGGAACATTTGTGGAGATGTAGAGTATTGCAGCTGGCAGATGGCCATGGAAAATGTTCATTTTATTTAAAAAAAGGTACATTTCCAGTAATCATATTTGTTTACATGTTTTCTGGTGTAAATTTGAAAGAACCTTTATCTGCAGATATAGCCCGTCACAGTGTTTTTGTATGACAGAAAGATGTACAATTTAACTGCAACCACAACTGCTACACAACTATTTGCCCTCTAGGTAATCTAAGCCTTAGCAATGACATCAATTTACAGTTCAATGTAATTGTATTTGCATTTAAATAGCGCTTACTAACACTTCCGAGACATTGAAGCACTTTGTGCCAGACAGCATGCTGCTTCAGAACCCAAGGTTAATGGTTCATTCAGTGATTACTGGTGGTTATTGGGATTAGTCTTGTGTTCTCGAAGATACCAGAACATGCATTTGCTCCACTCTTTCTGGTGGATTAAATTGGTAGGTGTTAGGTGTGATCATTAGTGTGGAGATATAAGAGTTCATACATATGGTAGGTGGGATTAATAGATAAAATAGAAGAGATTACTAGGGTGCGGGGTATGCCTTTCAAAGAAGAACAGGATGTGATCTTTCAGATGAGGTGTAGACAGTTTGCAAAAGTTCAAAAATATAAATTAAGGCAAACATGCACATGACTTAGTAATGGGATGGAAAAGTACTCTGCATGGTTAGAGATGTGTAGCCCTGCCTTGATTGCCCAACTCTACTGTTTTCTGGATCTCTAATGCAGATTTTTTTGTCATGGGCCAACACTAATCATGTGTATGTGCCTTGACAGAGGCCTGTGTCACAGATTGCAGTCTTGTTGGACCAGTAGAGACACCTAAAGCACTACCCTCATAGTGGCAGAAGGCTGCCGCCATCACCAGGAGTTAAGCAGCTTGAACCAGTGGTGGCAGCATACCATGTAGTGATTAGAAGGACATGTTTACCCTGTGTCACTGGAGTGAGGCCTTCAGGCGCACTCACCTTTTAAAAGTTCCACTGCTGTGTGCTTAACTCACCCTTCGCCTACTTCAGGTAGACGTGGAGTAATGAACAGAGTAGGAGTAGTGACTCTGTGCATGTTGTATGTGTGCCTGGGAAGAGTATACTGCAGGGATAGAACAGCACTTTGCAGTATGTGTGTGATTGGTGCATATACTGGGTGTAGCTATACTGATAAGGAATGCAGGACACAAGAGATGTAGTACGGTGCAATGTGTGTGTAATTAGTGCATGTGCTGTATGTATGTATGCTTTTATGGAGTACATTATACATGAAGGGTGAAGTGTACTGTGGGCATATGGTGAGTGTGTGTGCTGGCAGCGTGTTTTTGTAAATAGCACACCCAGGATGAAGACAGGAAAGCTGTCTGAGTGTGTGTGCTGAATGCATGTGTGCATGTAATGGTACAATGCGTGGAGGTACTAGCACTGGACAGTAAGTGTGTTGTGAAAGTACACTGACTAAGTGTGCCTGCAATGGTACATTACATGGAGGACCCTGGGTTCCATTTTGGGAAGCCCAGGCAAGCCTGGAGAAGACATGAGGAGAAGAGGAATCACCCGAAGAGATTTGTGCACTTCTGCATTCCAGTTAACTGGGAGGGACACAGACTGGAGGGAAAAGGAAGAGACTTATTTTACACTTCAGAAGACTTCTCTTGGATTCAGTGATAAATCACAAGGACTGGGCCTGGATATGTCTCAGGAAGGGAGATGGGGCTGAGAAGCGAATCATAAGGAGTAGGGCTGGGGGGCTGGAATTAAACTTTTGATGAACATATTACTGTGGCTGACATCAGGTGTGAACTCTGGTCACTCCCATGAATCATGTTTTAAGGCAATCAGCTTCGGAGTCTTGCCTGCTGTGAAAGACATCTTTCAAGAGGAAAGGAGAGAAAGAGAAGCGTCCACTTCAAAAGAAGTAAAACCTCAACATAAAACTTCAGAGGCTCAAACCCTTAATAACATTTGGTGTCTGGAAAAGGACTATAAGAAGGGGAGGTTGAGTCCCCAAAAATGTGGCATCAGCCAAACAGCCAGATGGGTTGTATGAGGAGGGGAAGCTCTGCAAGATTTCTGCCTGTGACCAGGACTGGAAGCCAAGGCCTGCTAGTCTCCTTGTTGTGTGAGGAGACATCTCCCAGGAAAACCAAGAACACCTGCCCTGGAGCACCATCGCATGCCTGCTTGCCAAGACCAGTGTATCCTGTGGGGAAGAGGAGAATGCCAGAGGGAACGTGGACCAGTGGGCAGCCTTACAGTGAGGAATCCCAGAGCAAGTTATGAGGAGAGTGGCTATGTGCCGATTGGGTCATTGCCCTGTGCAGTCCGGTGAACCCTGTATGCCAGGATAGGGCCAATGTGACCTAAGCTGTGTGACCTGTGTTGTAAGAGAAGCACCAGGCCTACCCCACCATCCTGCAGTGACCCCGTATGCCAGAAGAGGCCACTAGTGAACCTAATTAGGCCAGAGCATGAGACTTGTGTCTGCCATATTGAGAGCAATCGTACTGAAGAGTCTGCGCCCAATTGTGAGCAATATGGCAACCCCGTATATCAGAAGGAACAGCAAGTATCACTATGGCCAAGTGTTAGGGTCATGACCAGGATGAGAGAATTATTGCTGTGACCGGAGTGTCTAGCCTGCCAAATGTACCTGACTGGCTCACTGAGGATCACTGGATGCCAAAGAGGATGTTGCAGCCTCTCGAAGCACCTGTTGGGAGCCAGGGAATCTCCCACTTTCCCCCTTAGTGGAAGACTGACAAGGTCAGATAGCTGGACAAGCTGGTAGCACTGCTCAGACGATAACGTCTGCACCTGCTGGATGCTTTCACGTAAACTGTGCATGGCCTATCTTCGCTAAACTGGATCTGAACTCCAGAACACCCATGGAGAGGGCACTTCCTCCACTTCTGAACACTTCCATAGTGCCGGAGGGGGGTAAGATCAAAATTGGGCTTGTGGTGCCTAGGGACTCACTGCTAATGGTGCTGTCACTCCATGGACACTTTTGATTAAATCCTTATGAGTGAAAGGGGAACTCTTAGGAATGGCCTAATAGTGAGCATTCCATGATGCAGACACTAGTGAATGGGGAATAACCCTGCACACATTACACGTAGAAGGGTGCGACATGAGATGGATTTGCCTGTCAATTACCAGAGTCCTGACCTCAAAGGGATTGTGTTGTTGCTTTTGAATGTTTTATTTCTTTGCATGTGCAGAGTTATAAATAAAATATTACCTTTCTTTAAAAAGGCAAGTATTTGGCTGGACATTGATTTATTATTCGGACTGTTTGCACTTTGGGTCAGGAGTCATGTTCACTGACCTGAATCTGCACCTCTCCCCCCACCTGAGGAAGAGTTGACTGCTCAACCACAGCTGCCACTGAGAGTCAAGTGCAGAAGGGGTACTTGGCCCAGCTGAGCAGGATTGATAGTATATGGGACATCAGAAGTAAAAGGCCTCAACAACCAAGGTTGGGCCCAGTAACCCCTGCATGCTCCTTGGCCCGCTGAAAGGAGTTCTGACACTTAGAAATGGCACCAATCGCAAACAGGAGGCAGGCTGAGGATGAAAGTAAAAGAAGAAGCAACAATCAGACGATTAAGCCATGGTCAAAATGTTCATGCAGGGTGTTAGGAACTTTGAGTAGATTTTTGAGCTAGCATGTACTCCAAGGATGCAAAACTGTAAACAGAGACATAATTATGTGCATGTGAGATTGTGCTACAGTGGGTACTTTTAATAGGCACTAGAGTCAGGCGAACAGGCCTACTACTGCTAGGCTATTGAAAGACCAATCTTTCAGCATGGACAGCTGATCAGCTCAGGGATTGGAAGCGTAAAGTAATGGCTGGGCAGATATATAAAGAAAGTGGGCAGTAATCATAGTTACATGCATAATATATAACATATTTACCTTATCCACCAAAGTATGTCCCTTGTGGTCTTTAGAGCTGAGGCAATCATAAACCATATATGTTCTCTTCTTGTGCACCATCTAAGACATTTGAGCATGCTAGCATCTTTTTGATTAGGGATTGGAAGCGTAGAGTAATTGCTGGGCAGATATATAAGGAAAGTGGGTAGTAATCATAGTTACATGCATAATATATTACATATTTACCTTATCTAGCAAAGTATGTACCTTGTGGTCTTTAGGGTTGAGGCAATCATAAACCATATATGTTGTCTTCTTGTGCACTGTAGGAAAGTACCATCTTGCCTGGCATGTTACCCCCATTTTTCACTGTATATATGTTGTTTTAGTTGTATGTGTCACTGGGACCCTGGTAACCCAGGGCCCCAGTGCTCATAAGTGTGCCTGAATGTGTTACCTGTGTAGTGACTAAACTGTCTCACTGAGGCTCTGCTAATCAGAACCTCAGTGGTTATGCTCTCTCATTTCTTTCCAAATTGTCACTAACAGGCTAGTGACCATTTTTTCCAATTTACATTGGCTTACTGGAACACCCTTATAATTCCCTAGTATATGGTACTGAGGTACCCAGGGTATTGGGGTTCCAGGAGATCCCTATGGGCTGCAGCATTTCTTTTGCCACCCATAGGGAGCTCTGACAATTCTTACACAGGCCTGCCACTGCAGCCTGAGTGAAATAACGTCCACGTTATTTCACAGCCATTTTACACTGCACTTAAGTAACTTATAAGTCACCTATATGTCTAACCTTTACCTGGTAAAGGTTAGGTGCAAAGTTACTTAGTGTGAGGGCACCCTGGCACTAGCCAAGGTGCCCCCACATTGTTCAGAGCCAATTCCCTGAACTTTGTGAGTGCGGGGACACCATTACACGCGTGCACTACATATAGGTCACTACCTATATGTAGCTTCACAATGGTAACTCCGAATATGGCCATGTAACATGTCTATGATCATGGAATTGCCCCCTCTATGCCATCCTGGCATAGTTGGCACAATCCCATGATCCCAGTGGTCTGTAGCACAGACCCTGGTACTGCCAAACTGCCCTTCCTGGGGTTTCACTGCAGCTGCTGCTGCTGCCAACCCCTCAGACAGGCATCTGCCCTCCTGGGGTCCAGCCAGGCCTGGCCCAGGAGGGCAGAACAAAGAACTTCCTCTGAGAGAGGGTGTGACACCCTCTCCCTTTGGAAAATGGTGTGAAGGCAGGGGAGGAGTAGCCTCCCCCAGCCTCTGGAAATGCTTTGTTGGGCACAGATGTGCCCAATTCTGCATAAGCCAGTCTACACCGGTTCAGGGACCCCTTAGCCCCTGCTCTGGCGCGAAACTGGACAAAGGAAAGGGGAGTGACCACTCCCCTGACCTGCACCTCCCCTGGGAGGTGTCCAGAGCTCCTCCAGTGTGCTCCAGACCTCTGCCATCTTGGAAACAGAGGTGCTGCTGGCACACTGGACTGCTCTGAGTGGCCAGTGCCACCAGGTGACGTCAGAGACTCCTTGTGATAGGCTCCTTCAGGTGTTGCTAGCCTATCCTCTCTCCTAGGTAGCCAAACCCTCTTTTCTGGCTATTTAGGGTCTCTGTCTCTGGGGAAACTTTAGATAACGAATGCATGAGCTCAGCCGAGTTCCTCTGCATCTCTCTCTTCACCTTCTGATAAGGAATCGACTGCTGACCGCGCTGGAAGCCTGCAAACCTGCAACATAGTAGCAAAGACGACTACTGCAACTCTGTAACGCTGATCCTGCCACCTTCTCGACTGTTTTCCTGCTTGTGCATGCTGTGGGGGTAGCCTGCCTCCTCTCTGCACCAGAAGCTCCGAAGAAATCTCCCGTGGGTCGACGGAATCTTCCCCCTGCAACCGCAGGCACCAAAAAGCTGCATTACCGGTCCCTTGGGTCTCCTCTCAGCACAACGAGCGAGGTCCCTCGAATCCAGCGACTCTGTCCAAGTGACCCCCACAGTCCAGTGACTCTTCAGTCCAAGTTTGGTGGAGGTAAGTCCTTGCCTCACCTCGCTGGGCTGCATTGCTGGGAACCGCGACTTTGCAGCTACTCCGGCCCCTGTGCACTTCCGGCAGAAATCCTTTGTGCACATCCAAGCCTGGGTCCACGGCACTCTAACCTGCATTGCACGACTTTCTAAGTTGGTCTCCGGCGACGTGGGACTCCTTTGTGCAACTTCGGCAAGCACCGTTTCACACATCCTCGTAGTGCCTGTTTCTGGCACTTCTCCGGGTGCTACCTGCTTCAGTGAGGGCTCTTTGTCTTGCTCGACGTCCCCTCTCTCTTCAGGTCCAATTTGCGACCTCCTGGTCCCTCCTGGGCCCCAGCAGCGTCCAAAAACGCCAAACACACGATTGGCAGCTAGCAAGGCTTGTTGGCATTCTTTCGGCGGGAAAACACTTCTGCACGACTTTCCACGGCAAGTGGGATCTATCCACCAAAGGGGAAGTCTCTAGCCCTTTTCGTTCCTGCAGAAACCTCAGCTTCTTCTGTCCAGTCAAAGCTTCTTTGCACCCGCAGCTGGCATTTCCTGGGCATCTGCCCATCTCCGACTTGCTTGTGACTTTTGGACTTGGTCCCCTTGTTCCACAGGTACCCTAGATTGGAAATCCACAGTTGTTGCATTGCTGGTTTGTGTCTTTCCTGCATTATTCCTCTAACACGACTCTTTTGTCTTTAGGGGAACTTTAGTGCACTTTGCACTCACTTTTCAGGGTCTTGGGGAGGGTTATTTTTCTAACTCTCACTATTTTCTAATAGTCCCAGCGACCCTCTACAAGGTCACATAGGTTTGGGGTCCATTCGTGGTTCGCATTCCACTTTTGGAGTATATGGTTTGTGTTGCCCCTATCCCTATGTTTCCCCATTGCATCCTATTGTAACTATACATTGTTTGCACTGTTTTCTAAGACTATACTGCATATTTTTGCTATTGTGTATATATATCTTGTGTATATTTTCATAAAAATAAAGTACCTTTATTTTTAGTATAACTGTGTATTGTGTTTTCTTATGATATTGTGCATATGACACTAGGTGGTACTGTAGTAGCTTCACACGTCTCCTAGTTCAGCCTAAGCTGCTCTGCTAAGCTACCATTATCTATCAGCCTAAGCTGCTAGACACCCTATACACTAATAAGGGATAACTGGGCCTGGTGCAAGGTGCAAGTACCCCTTGGTACTCACTACAAGCCAGTCCAGCCTCCTACATTGGTTGTGCAGTGGTGGGATAAGTGCTTGAGACTACTTACCACTCTTGTCATTGTACTTTTCATAAGAGAAAAATATACAAAACAAGGTCAGTGTATATACACATAGCCAAAAAGTTTTGCATTTCCTCTTTTCAGTCTTTTCTAAGTGCTGAAAAGTACTTCTAAACTTTCAAAAAGTTCTTAAAAGTTTAAAAAGTTTTTTTTCTGTCTTTCCAAAAAGTTCTGAAAACTTTTTTCTCTTTTTCTATCACTTTTACTCTCTCTAAAAAATGTCTGGCACAGGCCAAAGTGTTGATCTGTCCAAACTTGCATATGACAACCTTAGCTGGAAAAGAGCAAGGAGTCTCTGCATAGAGAGAGGTTTGAGTGTAGGGAAGAATCCTTCCTTAGAACTGTTAATTAACATGCTTAGAGTACAGGATAAGGCCATAAGTGCCCCATCTGTAGAAAAAGTAGCTAATGGTTCTCAATCTGATCCAGGGACTCCCCCAGGAAAAGATTCAGGAAAGAAACTTCATAGCCTGCCCATTACTAGACAGTCTAGCATAGATGGTAATGATGATGAGCCACACCAAATAAATAGTGTTGTCTCACATCATAGCAAAAGCATATATTCTCACCATACTGGTAGTAATGTTTCTGTAAACCAAGCTGTTAGGGTGCCTTCTGTAAGGGACAGGTCTCCTTCTGTTCATTCCCATCATAGCTCTGTTTCTAGAAATGTCCCTCCCACCAACCCTGATGACAGAATGTTAGAGAGGGAACTCAATAAGTTGAGGGTGGAACAAACCAGACTGAAGCTTAAAAAGCAACAGCTGGATTTGGATAGACAGTCTTTTGAATTAGAGAAGGAAAGACAGAAGTTGGGTTTAGATACCCATGGTGGCAGCAGCAGTATTCCCCATAGTCATCCTGCAAAAGAGCATGATTCCAGGAATCTGCACAAGATAGTTCCCCCTTATAAGGAGGGGGATGACATTAACAAGTGGTTTGCTGCACTTGAGAGGGCCTGTGTTGTACAGGATGTCCCTCAAAGGCAGTGGGCTGCTATCCTATGGCTATCATTTAGTAGAAAAGGTAGGGATAGGCTCCTTACTGTGAAAGAAAATGATGCTAATAATTTCCAAGTTCTTAAGAATGCACTCCTGGATGGTTATGGCTTAACCACTGAACAGTACAGGATAAAGTTCAGAGAGACCAAAAAGGAGTCTTCACAAGACTGGGTTGATTTCATTGACCATTCAGTGAAGGCCTTGGAGGGGTGGTTACATGGCAGTAAAGTTACTGATTATGACAGCCTGTATAACTTAATCCTGAGAGAGCATATACTTAATAATTGTGTGTCTGATTTGTTGCACCAGTACTTGGTGGACTCTGATCTGACCTCTCCCCAAGAATTGGGAAAGAAGGCAGACAAATGGGTCAGAACAAGAGTGAACAGAAAAGTTCATACAGGGGGTGACAAAGATGGCAACAAAAAGAAGGATGGTAAGTCTTCTGACAAGGGTGGGGACAAATCTAAAAATGAGTCTTCATCAGGCCCACAAAAACACTCTGGTGGGGGTGGTGGGTCCAAATCCTCCTTTAATCAGAACAAGGAAAAGAAACCATGGTGCTATTTATGTAAAATAAAAGGCCATTGGACAACAGATCCCAGTTGTCCAAAGAAAGGCACCACAGCTCCTACCACTAAAACCCCTACTGCTACACCTAGTGTCCCTACTAATAGCAGTGGTGGTGGGAGCAAACCTACTAATAGCCAATCCAAGGGAGTAGCTGGGCTCACTTTTGGTAATTTAGTTGGGGTTGGTCTGATTAGGGAGACCACAGAGGCTACTTTAGTCTCTGAAGGGGCTATTGATTTAGCCACTTTGGTTGCTTGCCCCCATAACTTGGAGAAGTACAAGCAACTAACCCTAATAAATGGTGTTGAGGTCCAGGCCTACAGGGACACAGGTGCCAGTGTCACAATGGTGATTGAGAAACTGGTGCACCCTGAACAACACATACTTGGACACCAGTACCAAGTAACCGATGCTCACAACATAACACAAAGCCACCCCATGGCTGTTGTAAATCTCAACTGGGGGGGGGGTAACTGGTCCAAAGAAAGTTGTGGTAGCTTCAGATTTACCTGTAGACTGTCTATTAGGGAATGATTTGGAGACATCAGCTTGGTCAGATGTGGAGTTGGAGGCCCATGCAGCAATGCTGGTCATCCCAGGGCATATTTTTGCTTTGACAAGGGCTCAGGCCAAAAAGCAAAAAGGACAGGGAAGCTTGGATCCTGGAACAATGGACCAAGTGCTCCCTAAAGCTAGGGCTAGTAGAAGCAAACCACTTCCTACTATCCCTCCCTCTACAGTGGATTCAACTTCTGAGGAAGAAGAATTCCCTCCCTGTGCAGAACCTACACCAGAGGAGCTGGAAGCAGACACTGCTGAGCTTTTGGGTGAAGGGGGGCCTGCCAGAGAGGAGCTGAGTGTGGCACAGCAAACCTGTCCCACATTAGAGGGTCTCAGACAGCAAGCTGTCAAACAGGCTAATGGGGATGTCAGTGACTCTCACAGAGTTTACTGGGAGGACAACCTCTTGTACACTGAGCATAGGGATCCTAAACCTGGAGCTGCCAGGAGATTAGTGATTCCTCAGGAGTACAGAAAGTTCCTCCTAACACTGGCACATGACATTCCCTTAGCTGGGCATCTAGGACAAATGAAAACTTGGGACAGGCTTGTTCCCCTGTTTCATTGGCCTAGGATGTCTGAGGACACAAAAGAATTTTGTAAGTCCTGTGAAACCTGTCAAGCCAGTGGCAAGACAGGTGGCACCCCAAAGGCACCCCTTATCCCACTGCCTGTGGTTGGGGTTCCCTTTGAAAGGGTAGGGGTTGACATAGTTGGCCCCCTTGACCCTCCTACTGCTTCAGGCAATAGGTTTATCTTAGTGGTAGTGGACCATGCCACAAGATATCCTGAAGCTATTCCTTTAAGGACCACTACAGCACCTGCAGTGGCAAAGGCCCTCCTGGGAATATTTTCCAGGGTGGGCTTCCCAAAGGAAGTAGTATCAGACAGAGGAAGCAATTTCATGTCTGCATACTTAAAGGCCATGTGGAAGGAGTGTGGTGTAACGTACAAGTTCACAACACCCTATCATCCACAAACAAATGGACTGGTGGAGAGATTTAATAAAACTCTCAAAGGCATGATTATGGGTCTCCCTGAAAAACTCCGCAGGAGATGGGATATCCTTCTACCATATCTCCTTTTTGCCTACAGGGAGGTACCCCAGAAAGGAGTGGGCTTCAGCCCCTTTGAACTTCTTTTTGGACACCCTGTTAGGGGTCCACTCACACTTGTAAAGGAGGGTTGGGAACAACCTTTAAAAGGTCCTAAGCAGGATATTGTGGATTATGTACTTGGCCTCAGATCAAGGATGGCTGAGTACATGAAAAAGGCCAGTAAAAACCTTCAGGCCAGCCAAGAGCTCCAGAAGCAATGGCATGATCAGAAGGCTGTTTTGGTTCAGTACCAACCAGGGCAGAAAGTGTGGGTCTTGGAGCCTGTGGCCCCAAGAGCACTCCAAGATAAATGGAGTGGACCCCACACAATTGTTGAAAAGAAGGGTGAAGTCACCTACTTGGTTGACTTAGGCACTGCCAGAAGTCCCCTTAGGGTGCTCCATGTCAACCGCCTGAAACCCTACTATGACAGGGCTGATCTCACCCTGCTCATGGCAACTGATGAGGGACAGGAAGAAGACAGTGATCCTCTACCTGATCTCTTCTCTTCCACAGAACAAGATGCTCTTGTGGAAGGTGTAGTTTTGGCTGATTGTCTTACTGCTGAGCAGAAAGATAATTGCATAAATCTCCTAGGACAATTTTCAGAACTCTTCTCTACTGTGCCAGGCACCACTTCTTGGTGTGAGCACACTATAGATACTGGAGACAGTTTACCTGTCAAAAGTAAGATCTATAGGCAGCCTGACCATGTCAGGGACTGCATAAAGCAAGAAGTTCAGAAAATGTTGGAACTAGGAGTGGTTGAGCACTCTGACAGTCCATGGGCTTCTCCTGTGGTACTGGTACCAAAACCCAATTCTAAAGATGGAAAGAAGGAAATGAGGTTTTGTGTAGACTATAGAGGTCTCAACTTGGTAACCAAAACTGATGCTCACCCTATACCCAGGGCAGATGAGCTTATAGATACACTGGCATCTGCCAAGTATCTAAGCACTTTTGATTTGACTGCAGGGTATTGGCAGATCAAATTATCAGAAGATGCTAAACCTAAGACTGCATTTTCTACCATTGGAGGACATTACCAGTTTACTGTAATGCCTTTTGGTTTGAAAAATGCACCTGCCACTTTTCAGAGGTTGGTGAACACAGTCCTACAAGGGCTGGAAGCTTTCAGTGCAGCATATTTGGACGATATAGCTGTCTTTAGCTCCAGCTGGGATGATCACCTGGTCCACCTATGGAAAGTTTTGGAGGCCCTGCAAAAGGCAGGCCTCACTATCAAGGCTTCAAAGTGCCAGATAGGGCAGGGTAAGGTGGTTTATCTGGGACACCTTGTTGGTGGGGAACAGATTGCACCACTTCAGGGGAAAATCCAAACAATTATTGATTGGGTTCCCCCTACCACTCAGACTCAGGTGAGAGCCTTCCTAGGCCTCACTGGGTACTACAGGAGGTTCATTAAGAACTATGGCTCCATTGCAGCCCCTCTTAATGACCTCACATCCAAGAAAATGCCTAAAAAGGTATTATGGACAGCAAACTGTCAGAAAGCTTTTGAGGAGCTGAAGCAGGCCATGTGCTCTGCACCTGTCCTGAAAAGCCCTTGTTACTCTAAAAAATTCTATGTCCAAACTGATGCATCTGAATTAGGAGTATGGGCAGTTCTATCACAACTTAATTCTGAGGGCCAGGATCAACCTGTTGCTTTTATTAGTAGGAGGTTGACCCCTAGAGAAAAGCGTTGGTCTGCCATTGAGAGGGAGGCCTTTGCTGTGGTCTGGGCTCTGAAGAAGTTGAGGCCATACCTGTTTGGCATTCACTTCATTGTTCAGACAGACCACAAACCTCCACTTTGGCTAAAACAAATGAAAGGTGAAAATCCTAAATTGTTGAGGTGGTCCATATCCCTACAGGGAATGGACTATACAGTGGAACATAGACCTGGGAGTAGCCACTCCAATGCAGATGGACTCTCCAGATATTTCCACTTAGACAATGAAGACTCATCAGGTCATGGCTAGTCTTATTGTCCTTCGTTTGGGGGGGGGTTGTGTAGGAAAGTACCATCTTGCCTGGCATGTTACCCCCATTTTTCACTGTATATATGTTGTTTTAGTTGTATGTGTCACTGGGACCCTGGTAACCCAGGGCCCCAGTGCTCATAAGTGTGCCTGAATGTGTTACCTGTGTAGTGACTAAACTGTCTCACTGAGGCTCTGCTAATCAGAACCTCAGTGGTTATGCTCTCTCATTTCTTTCCAAATTGTCACTAACAGGCTAGTGACCATTTTTTCCAATTTACATTGGCTTACTGGAACACCCTTATAATTCCCTAGTATATGGTACTGAGGTACCCAGGGTATTGGGGTTCCAGGAGATCCCTATGGGCTGCAGCATTTCTTTTGCCACCCATAGGGAGCTCTGACAATTCTTACACAGGCCTGCCACTGCAGCCTGAGTGAAATAACGTCCACGTTATTTCACAGCCATTTTACACTGCACTTAAGTAACTTATAAGTCACCTATATGTCTAACCTTTACCTGGTAAAGGTTAGGTGCAAAGTTACTTAGTGTGAGGGCACCCTGGCACTAGCCAAGGTGTCCCCACATTGTTCAGAGCCAATTCCCTGAACTTTGTGAGTGCGGGGACACCATTACACGCGTGCACTACATATAGGTCACTACCTATATGTAGCTTCACAATGGTAACTCCGAATATGGCCATGTAACATGTCTATGATCATGGAATTGCCCCCTCTATGCCATCCTGGCATAGTTGGCACAATCCCATGATCCCAGTGGTCTGTAGCACAGACCCTGGTACTGCCAAACTGCCCTTCCTGGGGTTTCACTGCAGCTGCTGCTGCTGCCAACCCCTCAGACAGGCATCTGCCCTCCTGGGGTCCAGCCAGGCCTGGCCCAGGAGGGCAGAACAAAGAACTTCCTCTGAGAGAGGGTGTGACACCCTCTCCCTTTGGAAAATGGTGTGAAGGCAGGGGAGGAGTAGCCTCCCCCAGCCTCTGGAAATGCTTTGTTGGGTACAGATGTGCCCAATTCTGCATAAGCCAGTCTACACCGGTTCAGGGACCCCTTAGCCCCTGCTCTGGCGCGAAACTGGACAAAGGAAAGGGGAGTGACCACTCCCCTGACCTGCACCTCCCCTGGGAGGTGTCCAGAGCTCCTCCAGTGTGCTCCAGACCTCTGCCATCTTGGAAACAGAGGTGCTGCTGGCACACTGGACTGCTCTGAGTGGCCAGTGCCACCAGGTGACGTCAGAGACTCCTTGTGATAGGCTCCTTCAGGTGTTGCTAGCCTATCCTCTCTCCTAGGTAGCCAAACCCTCTTTTCTGGCTATTTAGGGTCTCTGTCTCTGGGGAAACTTTAGATAACGAATGCATGAGCTCAGCCGAGTTCCTCTGCATCTCTCTCTTCACCTTCTGATAAGGAATCGACTGCTGACCGCGCTGGAAGCCTGCAAACCTGCAACATAGTAGCAAAGACGACTACTGCAACTCTGTAACGCTGATCCTGCCGCCTTCTCGACTGTTTTCCTGCTTGTGCATGCTGTGGGGGTAGCCTGCCTCCTCTCTGCACCAGAAGCTCCGAAGAAATCTCCTGTGGGTCGACGGAATCTTCCCCCTGCAACCGCAGGCACCAAAAAGCTGCATTACCGGTCCCTTGGGTCTCCTCTCAGCACGACGAGCGAGGTCCCTCGAATCCAGCGACTCTGTCCAAGTGACCCCCACAGTCCAGTGACTCTTCAGTCCAAGTTTGGTGGAGGTAAGTCCTTGCCTCACCTCGCTGGGCTGCATTGCTGGGAACCGCAACTTTGCAGCTACTCCGGCCCCTGTGCACTTCCGGCGGAAATCCTTTGTGCACAGCCAAGCCTGGGTCCACGGCACTCTAACCTGCATTGCACGACTTTGTAAGTTGGTCTCCGGCGACGTGGGACTCCTTTGTGCAACTTCGGCGAGCACTGTTTCACGCATCCTCGTAGTGCCTGTTTCTGGCACTTCTCTGGGTGCTACCTGCTTCAGTGAGGGCTCTTTGTCTTGCTCGACGTCCCCTCTCTCTTTAGGTCCAATTTGCGACCTCCTGGTCCCTCTTGGGCCCCAGCAGCGTCCAAAAACGCCAAACACACGATTGGCAGCTAGCAAGGCTTGTTGGCGTTATTTCGGCGGGAAATTACTTTTGCACGACTCTCCACGGCAAGAGAGATCCGTCCACCAAAGGGGAAGTCTCTAGCCTTTTTCGTTCCTGCAGAAACCTCAGCTTCTTCTGTCCAGTCGAAGCTTCTTTGCACCCACAGCTGGCATTTCCTGGGCATCTGCCCATCTCCGACTTGCTTGTGACTTTTGGACTTGGTCCCCTTGTTCCACAGGTACCCTAGATTGGAAATCCACAGTTGTTGCATTGCTGGTTTGTGTCTTTCCTGCATTATTCCTCTAACACGACTCTTTTGTCCTTAGGGGAACTTTAGTGCACTTTGCACTCACTTTTCAGGGTCTTGGGGAGGGTTATTTTTCTAACTCTCACTATTTTCTAATAGTCCCAGCGACCCTCTACAAGGTCACATAGGTTTGGGGTCCATTCGTGGTTCGCATTCCACTTTTGGAGTATATGGTTTGTGTTGCCCCTATCCCTATGTTTCCCCATTGCATCCCATTGTAACTATACATTGTTTGCACTGTTTTCTAAGACTATACTGCATATTTTTGCTATTGTGTATATATATCTTGTGTATATTTCCTATCCTCTCACTGAGGGTACACTCTAAGATACTTTGGCATATTGTCATAAAAATAAAGTACCTTTATTTTTAGTATAACTGTGTATTGTGTTTTCTTATGATATTGTGCATATGACACTAGGTGGTACTGTAGTAGCTTCACACGTCTCCTAGTTCAGCCTAAGCTGCTCTGCTAAGCTACCATTATCTATCAGCCTAAGCTGCTAGACACCCTATACACTAATAAGGGATAACTGGGCCTGGTGCAAGGTGCAAGTACCCCTTGGTACTCACTACAAGCCAGTCCAGCCTCCTACATGCACCATCTAAGACATTTGAGCATGCTAGCATCTTTTTGATAGTAGGCTTCATTTTATGAAAATCATCCTCCCTCATTTATAGGTCCCTATTACTGTCACCAAAAGTCAAAAATCTATGGTTTCCTTTAAATGGTGACTAGATTCTACAGCTTCAGTTTACCAATATTGTAGCAGCTTCTTCTTTTATTCCTGCAACCTGGATAAAATTGTGCCTTTGTTGGTACTTGGTGACACTATCACATCATACTTTGACTATGCCATTGAGCTCTTCTCGGGTCTCCCAAACATATTATTTCTCAGAATGTGGGTGTCACAGTACTCTGCTGTTTGAGTAAAGCTCCATGGAAAGTAATCATTCCTGGGAAGCTAGGAGGCCTCTTCCTCCCAGGAAGACAGAGGATTAGATACATACTGCCCTTCCTGACCCTGATAATGCCTTATAGTCAATGTACCTTCTGATTTCAAAGGTCGATCCTTATGTACCATCCTGTTGTCTTCAGTCACTGAGAAACATTCTGTGACTATTCCAACATGTAAATTGTCTTCCAAAAGGTAGAAAAGAGTTTTTCCATTCACAGGCTACTCTCAGATACTCAAGGCTTACCTCCTGAAAGACAGCACTAATGAGTCAAGAATGCCAAAGGACATGCTTTGGAGTGGTGTGTGCTACATAAGTTTTCTCATTCAGTCAATCAATCATCAAAGTAAGTAGGCCTTGTGCTCCATTCCATAGGAGTAGAGGGATTAAATGGGACTCTCTGTGTGGCAAATGGTCTTTGGAAGACACGCTAATGCCCCTCTGCACCCACACAACAACACAGCAAGGAGCAACCACCAAACAAGCAAATGACAAGTGTATTTCTGAGCATTTTATTCCTGTGCAAGAATGCACCTTATAAATTAGGAACTGCCAGGCGACCAACTGTTGGCTGTGGAAGATGGTGATTCCTGCTGGCTGCAAACATAGCCCATCACCCTAATGCATTATTTAATGCCCTATTTCTTTGATCAAGTACAACTATATGAAAATAATTAAGGTGCCCATGCCCCACCATAACCTCAAAAAGCAACAATATTTTATGCATACAGGGCCACTAATGGGGGCATAGAGGTATAATAGGTGGCTAACTGTTGTTGCCTATCCCCTAAATGTAAAACTAGTCTTTTATTAAAGAGATGTGGTAAGCAGAAGTAGCCATTTCACCACCACAAAGTAGGCCTTAGTTGACACATCATCCAAGTTTCCCTTCATTCACTAGTGTGAATTTAAGAAAAAAAAAGACCAAACCCTGGGCTAATTCACCACCTAAGCCGCAAGCTTTGTGCTGCCCAACAACCAACCTCAGTATTTGCACAGGAAAGGATTCACTGATCCTTCCTATGAAAACAATCCATGAAGGGAGCAGCACACCAGCAGTCCCATTAATATTATTTGGGCAGGAAATTGCTGTGCACCTTTTAGAAGACAATAATAAATGATGGGACAGTAGACCTCTGTATTGGCTTTTGAATTTGGAAAGTGATGGCATTGCAACCCCGTTGTTGTCCATTATAGGCACAGGTATAACAATGGCAGAAAAAAAGTGACAAGTTGTAAATGAGAAATCAGGGAGAGCAAGTTGTGGTCCATGGTATCTCTGACCACTCCTCCTGATGCCTGCACTCGCAGAGCTATGGTGTCAGAAATTTACAGTTTCCAGCATGCAAATGGTCACCAACTGCCCTTGGCCGTAGGATGTCATTCCTTGTTTTGCAACCAGAGAAATTGTCTCAAACTATTTCCACATAATTGCAATTGTAATTGTAATTGTATTTATATAGTGCTTACTACCCATGACGAGGCATCAAAGTGATTTTCGGCGAGTAGCACGCTACTCCGGATCCCAACAAGAATTAGGGATGGATTAGTATTGGGAAATATGAGTACAATTTTAGTATTATTATGAGTTAATTTGAGCCGCAGATATGAGAGCTTGTTAGTTAGATTGACTGGAGTAATGGAGGGGTGGAGGAGGAAAGGATCCAGAAGTGTTAATTGGGAGTATATGGTAATGGGATTTAGGCTTGGGATGAGTAAAGGAGTATGGAGGAGGGAAGAGTCTGTGGAAGGGTTTAGGGAGATCATAGTAGCAGAGTGAGATAAATGAGGGCGAATTTAGTAGGGTTGTTTGGGAGGTCATGGTAGTAAGGTGATGTTTGGTGAGTTAGAAGTGGAAGCGGAGGGAAGAGCTTAGGCAGAGTTATTTAGGAGATGAAAGTAGTAAAATGGATTTGGGATGAGTTAGAGTGAGAATGGAGGATAGATTGATAGAGACATGCCATATGATGATGGGTAGATAAGTGTGATATAAGATGCGAGCAGAGATTCATAGATATCTAGTATAACACCCCACCCAGGAGCAATGCAATGACCCACGAACGTGCCAAGCACAGAACAACATACACAAATACATACATACATACATATATATGCACACATACATACAAACATACACACATGAATACACACACATATGCACACATATATGTACATACAATACATATTTAGAACCATGGGTAAATATACTTAGTTAAACAAGTTTAAAGAGTGTGTGTGTGTAGTTATTGTTATGACATAGTATTGATACATATTTTCTAAAGAACTAAACATAACTAGAAATACACACATAATCAGAAAAAATATTTATCAACATATGCATATGCAGTCCATAGTTGTTTGAATATGGTGGTTATGAAGGAAAGAGCCAACTCTTGAGTAGTTTTCCGAAGACAAGAAAGTTGTCTGTAGCTCTTATAGTTGAGGGTAATGAATTCCATAGTTTGGCTGCTTGAACGGAGAAGGATGTACCACCTATAGTCTTTTTCTTGTATGGTGGTGTTCTAAGGCGGGGTGCCAATCTTGAGCACAGGTTTCTTTGTTGGATGTATTTGGTTATTTTGTTTCTGATAAAAAGCGGTCCTGTTCCATGTATAGCTTTGTGGGTGATACAAAGCAACTTGAAAGTGCATCTTCTGGCAACGGGTAACCAGTGTAGTGCTCTCAAGGCAGGGGAGATGTGGGCTTGTGGCTTTACATGTAATAGTAGTCTGGCTGCGGAGTTCTGAATACGTTGTAGTTTTTTCATAATAGATAGAGATGATCCATGGTAGAGGCCATTGGCATAATCCAGTTTGGATAGTACAAGCGAGATAGTAGCTTGCACCTTGTGTGGAAATCCGAGGTGGGGGAAGATGCGTCGTAGAGTCTTCAAGGTGATGAAGCTTGTTCGTGCTCATTTGTCCACTTGGGCACTCATAGTTAACACAACCTTTGCAGGAGTAACATGCATGTGTCGTCCAACCTCCTAAAAATGTGCCCATTGCTGTTCACAAAGGCAACTACTAATTGTTATATATATATGTGTATTATGAATTGGTACCCTGCTACACCAATTCAACCAGATGGGCATTATTAATGCGAATTATTTTTGCTCATCGGGCTCCAAATATGGTATTTTCTTTAATGGTAACTACTTCAATGAACATAAATATTTAAGACATTCTCCTTAGGCCTGATGTTCGCAATTAGCTTTTTCTATTTAATAAAAAAATACATACTAGAGGTGACTACTTGCAGGGGGATTTCATTCTGCCCTCTTCATCCATTGGTCTGCTTTTGTGTCAATCACGCTTTGTTTCCACCCTTTACATCACACACTTATGAGGCCTAGGGTCATTCCACATCAGCCATTAGCTTATATGACTGTGAGGGATGACTGTACACCTGCACAATATACACAAGCACACAATAAGTAGCCCCCCTCAGTGTCAGGGAACACTAATGCAAAATATGGGCTTTTTGGAAATACGTCTTATCGTACAATTCGTGCATTCATCCAAAAACATTGACAAACAAAACAAGCATTGACAAAGCCAAAACGTCATCATCCAAAACCAGATGCTGTGGAAAATCGAGCCCATCTTGGTTATTTGTTTCCCAGTCACGTCTACTGCCCGATTTAATGATACATTCGTTAACTGTTTTATGGCATACTCTTTAGGGCCATTCGTTCTTTAAAAACGCTTTTACAAGCATGGGCACCCTTTGCTTTACCGCTGTTTCTCACTTTAATCTACTGCTGTCACAAACCACGGCAGGTTTCAATGTGTGTTTGATGCTTTCCTCCAAATAAATGTTCGGCGCGTTTAGCCATCATTGGCTCGATAGCCTAATTACTACGCTTTGCGATCTATGATTGCTTGAACAAAACTCAAGAAATTACTGCTAAAATGCAAATTAGTAAGCTGTTAAAAAAAATTGTAAATGAAAGGACTCTAGTTTTACCCATTCCGAGTAGGTAGTAAAACGTCTTTATAAAGCCGTAATTAAAAGAAAAACAATTACTTTGTCCTTATCTGCACTTTACAGCTGTGCTTCCTCTTTTTGCTTTGATAGTGAGTTCCTATGTTTCAGAAATGTTAAAATGTACCTCTTAAGGGAGGTTTTATTCTACATCCTATGATTTCCCTGAGACAGCCTGTTACTTTTAGCTATGTATATTTAGGCAGTCACTTTAGCGTTCAGAACAGATTTCCGTTTTGACATGTGAGTCACACACAAATGCAACCGTTTCTCATTCAGCAGTCAAACAATAGACTCGTTTTAATCCTTCGGCTCTTTCAACAAGTGAAAAAAGAAAGCTTCAGTTAGGGAAAAATCTCTCTCTTCTTTCCTGGTTTGTTGTGTTTGCTTTTGCTTTGCTTTTATTGAGATCGCCTCAGACAAGACAAAGAAATACACACGTTTCGAGTTTTAACCTTAGGGAAATGGATTTGTACCCCCTCTCCAGCACTGTTGTGAAGAAGGATTGCTGCCAGTGCCTCGCCATTCCAGAGTGTTTTTAATCCCTCTCAGATGCGTGATTTTTGTTGTAAAACATCAGCCAGGGGTTGTGTTTTTTGC
Source organism: Pleurodeles waltl (assembly GCF_031143425.1). Classification (NCBI taxonomy): domain Eukaryota; kingdom Metazoa; phylum Chordata; class Amphibia; order Caudata; family Salamandridae; genus Pleurodeles; species Pleurodeles waltl. The sequence continues at coordinate 693,113,144 of NC_090436.1, read as the reverse complement.
ATCTATAAACCCTCAACATTCCGACGTAATGACGCAGGTTCCTCCTCTAATATGGCCTCTCCTTTCAAGAGGGTGAACAAGCGTCAAATAAAAGAGACCCAATCAGTGCCTCTTGATGCAGGGTGATTTATAGGCTCGTGTTTCAGAGGAGGCGCCTGAGTGAAACAAACGACATAAATCACCCTCTGGTATCATGCCGGGAACAATATTGCCTGAGAAATATGATGCTGTGCAAAGAGATGGACATTCCTCCCAGCCAGCAATGTTGCCAGGCGCCAGGTGCGTTCGTCAGTCATGGGCCGAGCCTGGGAAACGTTCACTTGAGTGTTCGGTTTTACACAACCACAAAATGTTCCTCCTCCTGAGGTGCTGGTATGTCATGGACTGAGATGTGGTTTTGAGATAAAAAGTTTTTTTTAAAACACAGAGCCTATGATGATGGGAGGTAAGTGGAGGCGTTTTCTTGTTCTGAAGGTTACAAGCATTGTCTGCAGATGTCCCTAAGAACACAGTCAAGTAGATTTTTGTGCTTCTCAAGCTGACCTGGTAAAGCAAGAACTTCTGCTCTGCACGTCCGGGTCTGAGAGGAGTTCCTGCATCAGCAGGCAGCTGCAGACACCTGCCCTCCATGGCAGACGCAGGCGTGCCACCTTCATTTAAACAGCTATGTCAGGGAACAAATTAGCTTTCCATATTTAAACATAGTGTTTACTGTAGTGGCGGCCAGAGCAAATATTACACGATCTGCTGCGTAGTCATTTAAAGTTCATCTTTTTAATCCCCTTTTCAGATCACTATCTTTATGGTCTTTTAATAATGTCATCACTCAGGTGTCCTAAATCATTTTAATCTATTGATATTTCCTCCTGCTTTTCAGCTTTACTAAATCATAACCAGTTAGACCTGTGAAACTGGAAACAGGAAAACGTATGTATTAGGTCACAATTCCTGCTTGAAAATAGAATATTTTATTCATTGTAATGCGTGTTGTGACTGCACATCAAAACAAAAGTATCTCCAATCAGGAAACAGATGCAATAACTGTGAACAGGCATTTGTGCACTGTAAGCTCTCCATCTGCACTCCATACAGTCAAGGGCTTTGTGTATAATAGAGGCTGCGAATTGTATAGAAGGTGAACATTCTATTTTGATTTTATATTATTCATAAGTGAACTATGCGAATAAGGATGGGTTAAACAGAGCTAGGTAAAGACCAGGTTCATTCTTAAGTCATTTTTTGCACATCTGCTTCAAAAGATGGTGCCGATTTAGAGCGAATGTCCATAGTGGGCTACCTGCAGACGTAGCTGATAGTAGTGGTGTCTGTGTGTTTATTTTATTGCATCTGTCAGCTGCGTTTGGCACCATTGACCAACAATATCGTCCTAGGGCTTCAAAGGCCGGCTGTCTGTGGAAGGCAAACCTTGGACTAGCTAGACTATTACTTGTAAGAGGGCATCCAAATGCTTGCTCCCCTCGCACCATCTTGTTAGGAATCATCCTTGCTGCTGATCCTCTCTAAGGTCAATGTCCATCCTTTGGCGACATTAGTTGCCACCTAACATATATCTATATAAGCTCAGGTTCTATGGAAAGCGGTTCTTTACTTCCAGATTAAGAGCGTGCCTGTCTGCTGTGAGCTACTGGATTCAAGTCGAGTGGTACAATTTTGAACACTAGTAAAGCAGAGCAAAACAACAGAAAAGAGGCATCAGTCTATTTGCTGTCAAAAGCCATTCAGGTTTCACAGAAACTCCCAGGCAATAAAAGGAGAAGACAGGTAGAGGGATAGCGATATATCAATGTTGATTTCTTCATGTAGGTCCTTTCACCATCGAAAATGGACTTCATTGTTTGTTATGGATATATGTGATTATGCATGTGTCTGGGTTGATTAGTGTCCCGTGTGAACAGGTTTGCATGTCATAGTCATTAATGTTCTTGTGGTTGTAGCAAGTTACTCCTTGCTCCAGTAGAAAGCTCATTTACTATGTTGGCATTCTAGACATTTGGTGAATGTTGTTTGCCATTTTATTATTTTACGTTTAGTTCTAGTGTTAGTCAAGACCTTTGGCATCATGTTGTTACGCTTTGAATTTGCAGCAGATTAAGCAAGCTACTTTTAAATGAGGGAGCTTTTAATAGCTTTACAGACAATAAGGTTGTTATTTTGCATTTGAATTATCAACGGTACTAAATGCAAAAATTGGAATTCCTGTACTGGAGAAAATCTGCAGCCCATCCTAGCCCAACAGAAAATAAGAGATTCAACAAGCAACTGCTCCTGTGAATTAACAAATCTCTAGAGTGAGTATGCGAGCATATCGTTGAAAGAGATCGAATTTTATTAATATATTAATATATTAGTGGCATAGAAGTTAGCACATGGTGACTCATTAACATACATTTAGAAGCCTGACAGCGAAAATAACATGAGTTGTAAATTGTGCACGTTTGAATTATGGTGAAGCATGTGGCCGCCATTAGTATTAGACATCCCGTTTAACATGAGAGATATGCATTCATATTAAATGAAGTACTATTGGGAATTAATGTTAAGAGTGCTTTTATTAAGAAGAATATTAGAATAGAAGTATTAAATGAAAATGAATTAATTGTACTTATATTGATTTAAGTTGATTTAATAATGTGAATTACACGTGTGCTGAAAAATAAATGCACATTTAAATAGTTCTAACATGTCCTAAATTATGTTTGCGATTACATAATTTGCTTTGCATATTTGAATTGAATTGTAAGGTGAGCAATTGCTTTTATTAATCTATTAATTATATTAATGTGTGTTAAGGCTTTTTTAGCTTGATTAGGCCTTGAAGGTTTTTTGCAGCAGTAGAGGAAAATTACTTCTATATTCTGTCCCCTCTGACCTGAATTATTTCTCTGAGCTGCTGATGCCATATTGAATGTCCAATTGTAATGAATGTGAAGCCTATGTTTAGTATTAGCTAGGTAACAGTGTTTGTTCTAGCTGTCAAACATGACAGGAAATTTGTAATTCTCCTGTAAGAAGTTGTGTAGTTAATTTTGTGTACCGTAAGACAGGATCCTAATGTCGCAAACAATTAGAAAATGTAATATATTGTTGGAACGTGTGCAAGCATTAAAATGACAATGCACTTTTGCAGAGAAAATCCATACTAGTTGAAAAATTGGTGGTGCCATCAACGACCACTTGAGAATTAGTTCAGCCCACCTGAAGGACCAATCAAGAGGACTGTGGTTATTTTAATTAATGAGAAACTTTGAAACTTAGTGTTAGTCTAATCCTGCTTCGAGGCTGTCCAGATCTCTTTCCTTGCTCTAAGTTTGTTGTCATTATCCCCTGTCTTCTCCAAGCCCCCTGAGGAGTTTCCTCTTAGTCTTAATTGCCCAATCCCATATGCCCAACTAATTTTGAACTGTTGATCTGTCCTATGTGCAGTCCGTATTTTGCATTGTCCTGATGCGGCTGTCAACTGACGTCAGGAGAAAGTTACCTTTCTAGCTGATGCCGTATTGCTGTTTGCTATCCCATAAGGAGAGGTGTAACAAATGTGGTTTCTTGTTTTCCTTTTTAGCTTAGATAATTACACCAGCATATTTTCATACAGAGTAACCCTAGCTAGATGAATTTTCTAAGCATGTGTCCCCACATGTGTGCCAACACCGCTGCCCATCCCCACGCATGCAAGTCTGAATTCATATAGGTGACAGCAAAGGCCCAGCCCTGAAATTTATTTGTTAAAACTGTATTTTGATGATTTAATGATGTCACCATCATCTGCTTTGAAACCTGATCGCAATGTGCACACTCTGGTGTTGCTAATCTATATTATTCTTTTGGAGTGTTTAACAGTGTTAATGTTTAATAGGTTAAATCTTTTCAGGTGTTTCATTCAGCCAATGGTTTTCATGTATGTTTATAATTTAGTTTTGCGCACCGTATACGTGACTTTGATTTTGGGATTGTAATAAAGCCTTGAAACTTTATTCAGTTTGTAGTTTGATTTAGTTTTAAATTGTTCAAGAAGTCTTGAATTGATTATGGTTTTATGTCATTGATTTGCGATTGAATAAATCTGACTACTATACTCTTCACCAAGTCCAAAGATCTAGTTGATCTCTATTGGTGAGAATAGTGATGGTGTTTAATCAGCGCGTTTTTGGGTTCTGAACCTAAGGCGGGAAGATTACCTTCCCAGCACAACACGCCAACAGTTTTTGGAGCAGAGCTATGGTTCTGTCTTGTGAGGAGGAGAGTCAGAATTTGCCCACGTTATGAGTTGTTCTTGGTGTAATGTAAGGGTTGATGAAATTCCAGCACTGCCTCACAAGTGCACTGTATGAGTTTGGGTAGGGTTTGCATTTACAATGCTTTGGATAATTTGCAGTGAAGTGTGATGTATGAAGTGAGTAGGGAGTTTGCATCCTCCAGGTAATTGAGTAGGGAGTTTGCATACTCCAGGTAATTGAGTAGGGAGTTTGCATTCTCCAAGTATGAGAGTGGGGAGTTGATGTACTCCAAAGTGAATGTTACACTTTGTGCCGAAAATTGCCCATGTGGTTGTTGTTGTTTACGGGTCCTGCGAGGCCTAAGACCCCGGAGTATTGAATAATTGTATGGAGTCCCTTGGTTAATTTATTATCTGCGGTGAGGTGTTGGTCGATTGAGTGCTGTTGGTTATACCAGTAGAATTCCTTTGAGTGTGTGAGATGTTGGTTGGTATTAGGCGAATCCTGAGTGCACGAGGAGAGTCAGTATCAAACAGCGTGAGATTTGCAGGTCAGATCTTACTTGCGTTTTGAGACAACCATAGTTGGAAGAGCAGCTGTTTGTGCGAAAGACCATAGTCGAATGATCTGTACAGATTTCAAAGTGTTTGAGTTCTACCCATAGTGAGCAGACAGCTTCGGTTTTGTGAGTGCAATATTTGCATTTAGGTTTGGCGTGAGAGGTGTATGAGACAGCTCTGAAGTGAGTCACAGCTGTGGAGCAAAGTGAGTGTGATGTCATTTGGTCTGCGTTGGATAGGTCGGTTAGTGATAAAAGCAGCACACGGATTGGTGGACAAGACTGCGCTGCTATAGGTTGAGAACAACTTGTGAAAGAGGATGTAGGATTTAAAATTATTTTCCTGGTTTTGTAGAGTTTATGTTTGTGAATTAAAGTTGTGCAAAAATTAAGCTTTTGAAAGCTTTGAGAGGAGATGTTTTTATTCCAGTTAGGGAGGTTGAGCCTACTCCACCTGAGGGTACACCAGCATTCGAGGTAATGGAGGAGAGAGGAGTTTCACCATGTCTTTGGGTAAATCAATGGTGCAAAATAACTGAGAAGGAAGGCTCTTTAGCTTTTCCATGTTATGGAAACTTTAATTTGAGAATATTGGAAAATTTGAGGAGGGTGTTGCATGAATAAAAACCCCTTCCTAGACCTGCATAATTTGAAGCACTTGCTATTTAGGAATTAGCGAGAAAAAAAGAGGCACAGAAATTTGAACGTAGAATGAGGAAAGCAGAAAAGACTCTAGCAGAAGCTAGATTGGCTGCGGGGCAGAGAATGTGGAGATCAAATACATTACATGCAGTGAAGTTATTCCCAGCAATTACACTGGAAGGTGATGGAAGTGTTAAGCCTAAAGCCAAAACGAAATCTGAGGAAGATACAGAACAGATATTGGGTGAAAATAAAAGGGTAGCAGACATTGAAAGTGATTCAGTTGATGAATTTATAACTCAGTTATTGCAGAAGAGTCCACCATAGTCTAATGCAGTTGCATCAGTAAGTCAGAATGTAGTCCCGAGTGTTGCCACAGGTCCAGTTGCACAAGGCGAGGGTCAGATGATTCCAAACATACCTAATGCTAATGTTACACAGCTGCCAGTGGTTTATTCGACAGTTCTAAATGTTAATACAGTTCAGAATGACACAGTTCCAGTTATGGCACAAACCAATTCAGAATTCAGGAATGACTTAACTTGAGTCCACGCCTAATGTACAGACACCGTTACATATTGTGAACCAGAGACAGACAATGCCTATGTATTCCCCAGTAACGATACCACAGAATGTTGCCCAAAATCAGTCAAATCAGGCTTTTGGTACAGTACTAACTGGCCAAGGTAAAGGATTAATGTTCCCGCCAAGTCACTCAAATTCATCAGGACCAGATGCATTGACAGTTCCTGTGACAATAGGCCCAATAGTCTCGTTGTATGCCCATGGTCATAATGAGAGTGGTCCCTAAATTCAAAATCCAGTATCAGCAATGAATTCATCTTTTGGAACTAATGAAGAAATGGAAAGACTGAGCACTACTGTGCAGCCATGACCCCTATGAATTAATTTGTTTCAAATCAAACATATGATATAGTAGGTCCACTGATTGATGTGACAAGCCCCTCATTCTCTACAGGCACATTTGTATTAGCTCAGGAGCAGGCAATGAGAAAATCCAGTATTTATCCACAGCCCCAATCTGAAGGTAACAATATTAGTTTGCCAGGGTTATCAGCACAGCAATTGACAGACTGGTTAGACAAACTGAGCGGAGCATCAGTTCCAGGAAACACGCCTGAGAGAGAAAATACATTAAATATGGTTAGATTGAAATTGGAGTTAAATGAAATTATTGCGGGAACACTTGAATTGGATAGATTAGATTCCTACAATGAAAAAGAGTTTAGCTTCATGTGCAAGGATGTTACTCTTCGAGCAGAATAGATTTATTAAAAATTAACTAATTTGGCTGAAAAACATGAAATGAAGATGAATTAGTCCAAATAGTTGAAGAGGATTTACAGATTAGAATTTGATTCGAGAGACATCTTGCAAACATGGGATCTCCTGGAATGAAAATTCACCTTAATCAGTTGATTCAGAGTATCCAAACACGGGGCGCATTAGATAAATAGGAAGGCAGATGGGCAAAGAATAGAGATCAGAAAAAAAGCTGACTGAATCTTCACATGATGTACAGCAGGCTGAAGGAGCTGTAAAAATGATGCCAATGAGAGAAATTGCAGGAGGGAATTTTGTTCATGTTCCATGGAGGAGAAGTGCCACACTGTCATTTACAAATGATTACCCGAAGTTGAGGGAGAAACCAGTGGAATGGAACAAGCAAACAGAGAGGTTTATCAAGCTTGCGAAGTGTTTGTGGGAAGATATCAAATCAAATCAAATCATTAACATTTATAAAGCGCGCTACTCACCCGTGCGGGTCTCAAGGCGCTAGGGGGAAGGGGTTACTGCTGCTCGAAGAGCCAGGTCTTGAGAAGTCTCCGGAATGCGGAGTGGTCCTGGGTGGTCCTGAGGATGGTGGGGAGGGTGTTCCATGTCTTGGCCGCCAGGTAGGAGAAGGACCTCCCACCCGCCGTGGAGCGGCGGATGCAAGGGACGGCTGCGAGAGCGAGGCTGGTGGAGCGGAGAAGACGGGAGGGGGCGTAGAAGCTGAGGCGACGGTTGAGGTATTCTGGTCCCTTGTTGTGGAGGGCTTTGTGTGCGTGGGTGAGGAGACGGAAGGTGATCCTTTTGCTGAAGGGAAGCCAGTGCAGGTGTCTCAGGTGGGCAGAGAGGCGGCTGTTGCGGGGTATGTCGAGGACGAGGCGGGCGGAGGCGTTTTGAATTCGTTGCAGACGTTTCTGGAGTTTTGCGGTGGTCCCAGCGTAAAAGGTGTTGCCGTAGTCCAGGCGGCTTGTGACGAGGGCGTGGGTCACGGTCTTTCTGGTGTCGGCGGGGATCCAGCGGAAGATCTTCCGGAGCATGCGGAGGGTGAGGAAGCAGGAGGAGGATACGGCGTTGACTTGTTTGGTCATGGTGAGAAGTGGGTCCAAGATGAAGCCGAGGTTGCGTGCGTGGTCTGAGGGGGTCGGTGCGGTGCCGTGGGCCACTAGGAGTCGTCCCAGGCGGTCGGGGTGTTACAGAGGATGAGGACTTCCGTTTTGTCTGAGTTCAGTTTCAGAAGGCTGAGTTTCATCCAATCTGCGACGTCCTTCATTCCATCTTGCAGGTTGGTCTTTGCGCTGGTGGGGTCCTTGGTGAGGGAGAGTATCAGTTGAGTGTCGTCGGCGTAGGAGGTGGTGATGATGCTGTGTTTGCGTACGATGTCGGCGAGGGGGCTCATGTAGACATTGAAGAGTGTCAGGCTGAGCGAGGAGCCTTGTGGGACGCCGCAAATGATCTCGGTGGGGTCTGAGCGAAAAGGAGGGAGGTAGACTCTTTGAGAGCGGTTGGAGAGGAAGGAGGCGATCCAGTCCAGGTCCTGGCCTTGGATCCCGGTGGAGCAGAGGCGGGTTATTAGGGTGCGGTGACAGACGGTGTCGAAGGCAGCCGAGAGGTCGAGGAGGATGAGGGCGACTGTTTCACCGTTGTCCATCAGGGTTCTGATGTCGTCTGTGACTGAGATGAGGGCGGTTTCAGTGCTGTGGTTGGCTCGGAATCCGGATTGAGAGGGGTCGAGAAGGTTGTTGTCTTCAAGGAAGTTGGTAAGCTGCTTGTTGACGGTCTTCTCTATGAATTTGGCAGGGAAGGGGAGGAGTGAGATGGGGCGGAAGTTCTTCAGGTCGCTTGGGTCAGCCGTATGTTTCTTCAGTAGGGCGTTGACTTCAGCGTGTTTCCAGCTCTCGGGGAAGGTAGCAGAAGAAAACGAGGAGTTGATGATGGTCTGGAGGTGCGGGGCGATGATGTCGTTGGCTTTATTGAAGATGAAGTGTGGGCAGGGGTCCGAGGGGGCACCGGAGTGGATTGAGTTCATGGTGGTTTTGGTCTCTTCTGTGTTGATGTGGGTCCAGGCGTTGAGGGTGATGGCTGGGGGTGTGGGTTCAGTGGTGGGCGGCTGGGTCTGGTGTCCGAAGCTGTCGTGTAGGTCGGTGATCTTGCGATGGAAGAAGGTGGCGAGGGAGTTGCACAGGTCTTGTGAGGGCGTGATGGCGTTGGCGTTGGGGTTGGAGAGCTCTTTTACGATGTTGAAGAGTTCTCTGCTGTTGTGGCTGTTTTTGTCCAGTCTGTCTGTGAAGAAATTCCTTTTGGCTGCGCGGATCAGGTGGGGTGTTCGCGGGTAGCGTTCTTGAGGGCAGTCATGTTGTCTGCGGTGTAGTCCTTACGCCAGGCTTTCTCGAGGGTACGACACGTTTTCTTTGATTCCTTAAGGGTGTCAGAGAACCAGAGAGGTTTTTTGGTGTTGGACTGTCTTGGAAGGCGTCTGAGGGGAGCGAGGTTGTCTGCGCAGTTGGTGATCCAGTTCGTGAGGCTGAGGGCTGCGTCGTTGGGGTCGGCGGAGAAGGTGGGTTGGTTGTCGATGAACGTGGAGAAAAGCTGTTCTTCGGGGATTTTGTTCCACTGTCGACAAGGGATGGGTTGAGTGCGGAGGTGGCGAGTCTCGCGTCGGAAGGTGAAGTGGACACAACTGTGGTCGGTCCAGTGTAGAGCGGAGGCGTGGCTGAAGGAAACGTGTTTGCTGGCGGAGAAGATGGGGTCGAGCGTGTGTCCGGCGATGTGGGTGGGGGTGTTCACCAGTTGCTTGAGGCCGAGGTTGTCGAGGTTGTCGAGTAGGGCGGTGGTGTTGGGGTCGTTGTTCTGTTCTAGATGGAAGTTGAGGTCGCCGAGGAGAATGTAGTCTGGCGAGGCGAGGGCGTGCGGGGGAGATGAAGTCGGTGATGGAGTCGCTGAAGAGGGCGCGTGGTCCGGGGGATGGTAGATGAGGGATCCTCTGAGGGTGGTCCTGGGGTCTGTGCGGATCTGGAAGTGCAGGTGTTCGGCGGCGAGGGGGGTGTCTTCGGTGGAGGTGGTGACGCTGCTGGAGTCTTTGAAGACGATGGCGATTCCTCCTCCTACTTGGTTGGTGCGGTCTTTCCTGGAAATCTTGTAGCCTTCGGGGATGGCTGTGGCGATGTCGGGGGCCGAAGAGGCGTTCATCTGGGTCTCAGTGATGAAGGCGACGTCTGGTGCGGTGGAGTCCAGGAGGTCCCAGAGTTCAACGGCGTGCTTGTGGATGGATTGAGCGTTGATCAGGATGCATTTGAGGTGGTTGATGGCGCGTGGGCTGGTGGTCGTGGTTGTTTCGTGGTGGAAGGTAAGTTTGCAGGTGTGACATGCGAAGGGTCCGTGGGTACGTTTTGGGTTGGCTTGGAAGCAGGTACTGGAGCGCCCTGGGTTGAGGGCGTGGAGGGTGATGGGGTCGTAGCGGTGCAGCGGGGTTTGGGAGTGCTGAGGGCCAGGGGTCGTGGCGCTGGGCGCGGGCCAGGTGCGGACGGGCGCAGACGGGCTTGCCTTTGGCGGGCCTTCCGCACGCCAGCGGCGCGGTCGCACAGCGTCCGCCATATGAGGGAGGAGGGGGGGATGGGGTCAGCTGGGGGCGGGGGACGGGAGTGGGGCGACGAATGGGAGCTGGGGGGGGCAGGGGCGTGCAGGAGGTGGCAGCGGGAAAGCGGAGGGAGGGGGACAGGTAGAGGGGAGAAAAGATGGGGGAGGGGGGTTAAGGGTGGCGGGGAGTTTAGGAAGAAAGTTAGGAGGAAAGTTAGGAGGAAAGTTAGGAAGATAGGGGAGGGGGGGTTATAGAGGTGGAGGTGGGTGAGGGTGAGAGGTAGAAGATAGATTAGGGTGAGGGTGAGAGATAGAGTGAAAGGATAGGAAGATAGGGGGGGTTACAGAGGAGGTGGCGAGTGAGGGGGAAAGATAGAGAGATAGGTAGATAGAGCGATAGGTAGATGGGGGCGTTACAGAGGGGGTGGCGAGTGAGGGAGGTCAGGGAGACAAGACAGGAGCAGGAGGGCAGACGCGGGAAGAACCAAGCAGAAGGTAAAAGAAGAAGAGGAGCAGAAGAGGGAAGAGCAGAAGACAGAAGATCACAGAAGAAGGTAAAGAAGAAGAGGAGCGGAAGATCAGAAGACAGAAGAACACAGAAGAAGGTAAAGAAGAAGAGGAGCGGAAGATCAGAAGACAGAAGAACCCAGAAGAAGGTAAAGAAGAAGAGGAGCGGAAGAGCAGAAGAGAGAAGAACATAGAAGAAGGTAAAGAAGAAGAGGAGCGACGAGCAGCAGAGAGAAGAGCCAAGAAGAGTGACACAGAAGAAGAAAGCACACGCAGGTCGCGGTGCAAAGGAGAGAGAAAGAAGCACACTGAAGAAGAACACAGATGAAGACAGAAGACGGGGAGCAGGAAAGCAAGAAGAGTACAGATGAAGAATCCAGAAGAAGAGCACAGAGGAAGAACAGAGATGAAGAAAAGAAGCAGGAGAGGAGGTGAGTAGCGCGGGGCAGGGTGAGGGGCTGGGTGGTGGGGGGGGTACTTACTGTGAATTCGCTGGGCTTGCTAGGAGGTCTCAGGAGCCTGGGCTGGTGGAGCTGCAGCGGCATGGGGAGCGACCTACCCTTGGGTCAAGGGTCGCTAACTCTGTCGCACAGTGGCCGCCATAAGAGGGAGGAGGGGTCAGCTGGGGGCGGGGGACGGGAGTGGGGCGACGAATGGGAGCTGGGGGGCTTAGGGCGTGCAGGAGGTGGCGGCGGGAAAGCGGAGGGAGGGGGGACAGGTAGAGGGGAGAAAAGATGGGGGAGGGGGGTTAAGGGTGGCGGGGAGTTTAGGAAGAAAGTTAGGAGGAAAGTTAGGAGGAAAGTTAGGAAGATAGGGGAGGGGGGGTTATAGAGGTGGAGGTGGGTGAGGGTGAGAGGTAGAAGATAGATTAGGGTGAGGGTGAGAGATAGAGTGAAAGGATAGGAAGATAGGGGGGGTTACAGAGGAGGTGGCGAGTGAGGGGGAAAGATAGAGAGATAGGTAGATAGAGCGATAGGTAGATGGGGGCATTACAGAGGGGGTGGCGAGTGAGGGAGGTCAGGGAGACGAGACAGGAGCAGGAGGGCAGACGCGGGAAGAACCAAGCAGAAGGTAAAAGAAGAAGAGGAGCAGAAGAAGGAAGAGCAGAAGACAGAAGATCACAGAAGAAGGTAAAGAAGAAGAGGAGCGGAAGATCAGAAGACAGAAGAACACAGAAGAAGGTAAAGAAGAAGAGGAGCAGAAGATCAGAAGACAGAAGAACCCAGAAGAAGGTAAAGAAGAAGAGGAGCGGAAGAGCAGAAGAGAGAAGAACACAGAAGAAGGTAAAGAAGAAGAGGAGCGACGAGCAGCAGAGAGAAGAGCCAAGAAGAGGGACACAGAAGAAGAAAGCACACGCAGGTCGCGGTGCAAAGGAGAGAGAAAGAAGCACACTGAAGAAGAACACAGATGAAGACAGAAGACGGGGAGCAGGAAAGCAAGAAGAGTACAGATGAAGAATACAGAAGAAGAGCACAGAGGAAGAACAGAGATGAAGAAAAGAAGCAGGAGAGGAGGTGAGTAGCGCGGGGCAGGGTGAGGGGCTGGGCGGTGGGGGGGGTACTTACTGTGAATTCGCTGGGCTTGCTAGGAGGTCTCAGGAACCTGGGCTGGTGGAGCTGCAGCGGCATGGGGAGCGACCTACCCTTGGGTCAAGGGTCGCTAACTCTGTCGCACAGTGGCCGCCATAAGAGGGAGGAGGGGGGAGGGGTCAGCTGGGGGCGGGGGACGGGAGTGGGGTGACGAATGGGAGCTGGGGGGGCTGGGGGCGTGCAGGAGGTGGCGGCGGGAAAGCGGAGGGAGGGGGGACAGGTAGAGGGGAGAAAAGATGGGGGAGGGGGGGTTAAGGGTGTCGGGGAGTTTAGGAAGAAAGTTAGGAGGAAAGTTAGGAAGATAGGGGAGGGGGGGTTATAGAGGTGGAGGTGGGTGAGGGTGAGAGGTAGAAGATAGATTAGGGTGAGGGTGAGAGATAGAGTGAAAGGATAGGAAGATAGGGGGGTTACAGAGTAGGTGGCGAGTGAGGGGGAAAGATAGAGAGATAGGTAGATAGAGCGATAGGTAGATGGGGGCGTTACAGAGGGGGTGGCAAGTGAGGGAGGTCAGGGAGACGAGACAGGAGCAGGAGGGCAGACGCGGGAAGAACCAAGCAGAAGGTAAAAGAAGAAGAGGAGCAGAAGAGGGAAGAGCAGAAGACAGAAGACCACAGAAGAAGGTAAAGAAGAAGAGGAGCGGAAGATCAGAAGACAGAAGAACACAGAAGAAGGTAAAGAAGAAGAGGAGCGGAAGATCAGAAGACAGAAGAACACAGAAGAGGTAAAGAAGAAGAGGAGCGGAAGAGCAGAAGAGAGAAGAACACAGAAGAAGGTAAAGAAGAAGAGGAGCGACGAGCAGCAGAGGGAAGAGCCAAGAAGAGGGACACAGAAGAAGAAAGCACACGCAGGTCGCGGTGCAAAGGAGAGAGAAAGAAGCACACAGAAGAAGAACACAGATAAAGACAGAAGACGGGGAGCAGGAAAGCAAGAAGAGTACAGATGAAGAATACAGAAGAAGAGCACAGAGGAAGAACAGAGATGAGGAAAAGAAGCAGGAGAGGAGGTGAGTAGCGCGGGGCAGGGCGAGGGGCTGGGCGGTGGTGGGGGTACTTACTGTGAATTCGCTGGGCTTGCTAGGAGGTCTCAGGTGTTACACCGCGGCGCTCGCCGCGGCCGCGGGCTCAGGTTGCCGCGGCGCGGCACGTTAATTTTGCCGCGACCGACGCCCGGGCCGCGGTAGACGCCGAGGCAGACACCCAGGTCGCGGGGGTCGCCGCGGCTCCGGCGAGGGCCATGAAGGCTCCAGGGAGCCGGTCTGGGGGTCACGGCGCTCGCCGCTCCCCCTTTTTCAAGTTCTGCCTTAAAGGCAGACGCGGCAGAGCCTGAAACCCCGAGGGGGTTTCAGGCATGGCCGCACACAGCGCATTATGCGCTTAACATTTATTTTTCTTGCATGTATTCACCTGCCCACCACCACTTACCGATGTTCCTAGGACAAACCGAACCCTTACACTGGGGGTTCTTTATACTTGCCTTTTTTCTCTTCCCAGCATGCTTACCACTTCCTCTCTACCCAGCATGCATTGTTTAACACACATACCTAATTCATTACTGTTTTCTTTTCCCCAATCCAAGATGGCGGTGTTCTACTTCCTGTTTCCTGTTTCCTGTCCAGGGGTATTTAAGGGGATTCCAACTGCCTGTTCATTGCGTTGCAACACTCCTTGGTGATAGTCACGCTCCTATTTGATATCCTTCTGCGAATCCTGTCTGTTCCTGATTGCTTTGTTTTCCTGCCTTCCTGAACTGCGGTCCTAATACCCTGGTGTCCTCCTTTTCGTTTCAGTGAGTTCCTGTGGAGGTTTTTTACCCTACTGGGGTTTTTCCTCTGGGACTCCTTCTGGAGGGCACGGACTGTAGTGGTTCGCTCATACCAAACAGCACCGTGGCTACCGGAAGGGGTCGCCCCTACCTCGGCCAGAGCAGAACCTGTCGGAACAAGGACCGTTCCCCTACGCCTCTCCGCTGCGAGGGTAAGACCGTTGAGAACCGCGACAGATTGCAACGCCCACAATTCCTGTTGCAGTCCGGAACTATGGATAACCCAGTGGTAAACACGGAACCTACTAACCAGGACCTACTGGCGACGATACAACAACAGGCTCAAGAACTCCAGCAATTACGTACTGAGAATACTGTTTATCGACAAGCCTTTGCCTCCAGGACCACAGATGTCCCTGCAATAGCCGCCTCTACACCTCGATTTTCCGGGGATCCCACCACATTAAAAGAATTCCTGGATGCCTTAACGGTGTACTTTGCCTTTCGCCCCTCGCAATTTGTACAAGATAAGACCAAGGTGGGGTATTTGATTAGTGCCTTATCAGGACCAGCCTTGGCCTGGGCCACACCTCTAGTAACCAGAAACGATCCCCGTCTATCTAATTATTCCACCTTTATCACTACTTTTAAACAGATGTTTGAACGCCCTGGACTCGAGGCGTCAGCAGAAGAGGCTCTTTGCGAAGTCCAACAAGGGAGTCAGGATGTATTACAATACATCACCCGTTTCAGACAATTAGCTGCAGAAACAACCTGGGTGGAACGTACCTTGGTGACACTCTTCCGTAGAGGTCTAAGAGAGGACATCAAAGATGAACTAGTACATTCTGCCAGGATAGAAAACCTCAAAGGGTTGATGGACCAAGCACTAACTATAGAGTATCGGTTAAATGAACGACGAATGGAGAAAAAGAAGAGTCGTTTGCCTTTTCACTCAGTACCATCTCGTCCCTTCGCCCATCGTTCCGAGGAAGCCCGCCCTGAATCCAAAGGGAATACCGAGGAAGAGCCCATGCAGATTGACACAGCTCGCGGACCTCTATCCGCCAGCAAAAGGGAACATAGACGAAGGAAGGGGCTTTGCCTATATTGTGGTGCAGCTGGTCACCTAATTCGCGCCTGCCCCATTCGTCCAACCAAGCCCTTGGGAAACGCCAACTCCCGTCCCCAGTAAGAAGGGTGAGGACGGGATATCGTGATATACCTTCTATTTGCTCTTCCAGGGAGGAAGGAACTGCTCTTTTTCTCTTACCAGTTACCCTCCATTTAACTGATGGCCGTGAAGCAAGAACTTTGGCTTTATTGGATTGCGGAGCCAGTGGCCTATATTTAGATGAAACCTGGGCCAAAGAACAACAAATAACACAAATACCCAAAGAAATACCAGAACAGGTACATACTGTTGATGGGTCACTCTTGGCCTCTGGACCGGTACAATACACCACCCCTACTTTCTGTTTACAGTTCGGTAAACATCAGGAAATTCTCTCGTTTGACTTAATCTCATCACCACACCATGTCATGATCCTGGGAATTCCATGGCTTACACGGCACAATCCTTACATCAACTGGGAAACAAAAACCATTTCGTTATCCTCCCATTTTTGTCAACACCATTGCTATCCGGCCGGGGATTATTGGTCCCCAAAAAGTCTCTCAACAGCACCTGCCCAGATGGGAGGATCCATTAATGTTCTACAGGGAGTTCCCAGACAGTATCAGGACTATATCGATGTATTCCAGAAGCCAGAAAGACCTGAATTGCCACCCCACAGAGAATACGACTGTGCCATTTCTTTAGAGCCAGACACTGTAGTTCCTTTTGGGCGGATGTACTCCCTCACCGAACCAGAGAAACAAATTCTGAAGGAGTACTTAGATGAGAATCTACAAAGTGGGTTAATAACTCCCTCCTCTTCACCCGCCGGGGCTCCTCTTTTCTTTGTACCAAAGAAAACCAAAGACCTGCGTCCCTGTATCGACTTCAGAGGGTTAAACAGGATCACTATCAAAGACCGGTATCCGCTACCCCTCATCAAAGACATCTTAGAAGCAGTCAGAGGAGCCAAGAGGTTCACTAAGCTGGATCTCCGAGGAGCCTATCATCTGCTAAGAGTCAGAGAAGGTGATGAGTGGAAGACCGCCTTTAGAACACCTTTTGGTCACTACGAATATAGAGTAATGCCCTTCGGACTCACTAATGCCCCGTCCATCTTTCAAAGATTCATGGATTCTATCTTTTCTGATCTTTTGCAACAAACAGTGGTAGTGTATCTTGACGATATCCTAATTTATTCGGTTCATCCAGAGGAACATTCCAAACACGTCCGCCAAGTCTTAGAAAGACTCCGACAACATCATTTGTTCTGTAAGCCTGAAAAATGCGAATTTGATCAGATAGAAGTGAAATATTTGGGATACTGTATAGACCAAACCGGAATTGCCATGGACTCAGACAAAGTACAGGCTATATTGAACTGGCCATCTCCTTCTTCCATCAAGGAGACTCAATGTTTTCTGGGACTAGCCAACTTCTACCGGCAGTTCATAGCAGACTTTGCCCAGAGAACCAGCTTCATTACTCAAACCCTCAAAAAGGAACACCTAAAGAAAGGTTTTTGTTGGACACCAGGCGCTGAGTCAGCTTTTCAGGACTTAAAGAAAGCCTTTAGTCAAGCCCCTATTCTTCGACACCCAGACACTAGCAAACAATTCATTGTTGTCACAGACGCCTCAGAAAGAGCCATTGGGGCTGCCTTGTTACAAAGACAAGACGATGATGACCTAGAACACCCTGTATTCTATCTATCCCACATTCTATCTGATTCTGAGCGAAACTATTCCGTGCTAGAACGCGAATTACTCGCCTTAAAGGTCGCGTGCACTGAATGGAGACACTTTTTGATGGGATCAAAGGAGCCCTTCGAAGCCCGGACCGATCATAGAAATCTACAGTGTTTAAGAAATTTCCAGTGCCAAAATAGCCGGCAAGCTCGATGGGCCTTCTTCTTCAGCCAGTATGATTTCTATATCACCTACATCCCTGGTTCTCAGAACATCCTGGCGGATGCCCTGTCCCGACGTTATCCTGGGTGCGGTGATTCCGCGGTTCAAAACTTATTCGACAACAATAAAATCATAGGGGTAGCACAGACCTTTTTAGATCAAGTTAAGTCTGAATATGCCCGTCTACACGAAACAGAACTAAAGAGGTTACGTCCACAGCTGCACATAGATCATGACTACTATTATCATGATAAGGCCCTGTTTTTACCCACTAAAACAGTGCAAATCGAAGCCTTACACATGTGCCATGATTCTCCTATTGCGGGTCATCGAGGAGTGAAAGCGACTCAAGATCTTTTGCTTCGCTCTTTCTGGTGGCCAACTCTCAAGGCTGACACTGAGGCATATGAGTTATCCTGTCCTACATGTGCTCAAGCCAAGACACCCCGAACCAGACCTGTGGGCTTACTCCGCCCATTACCTGTTCCCCCAGGCCCATGGCTTACCATATCCACCGATTTTATGTGCGCCTTACCTTCCTCAATGGGAAACCACGTCATAATGGTAACTGTGGACTCCTTCACCAAGATGGCCCACTTCACGGCCTTGAGAAAGTTACCCACGGCAAAGGAGTTAAGTCAGGTCTTTACTCAAGAAATTTTCAGGCTACATGGGCTACCCCAAGTTATTATATCAGACAGAGGTCCCCAATATATCTCCCGTTTCTGGAACCAATTCTGCAAGATCTTGGGGATCCAGGTGGCCTTGTCATCCGGGTTCCACCCTCAAACCAATGGACAAACAGAACGACTCAATCAGGGTCTCGAGCAGTACTTACGTAGCTTCTGTAACGCTACACAAAGTAATTGGGCTCCCTACTTACCGCTTGCCGAATTCTCCTATAATAACTCTCTACACAGTGCCTCTAAAGTCTCTCCTTTCTATGGCTCCTATGGTTTCCATCCCAGGGCCTTCCCAACTCCCCTGAGAGACAACTCCAACCTTCCCGCCATCTCCTCTTTCGTTCGACAGCTACGGGGTATACAGCGAATTATCCATTCTAACCTTGTGTCCGCCAAGTCCCGCATGAAGACAATAGCAGATAGGAGACGCTGTGCGGCTCCTCTATATCAAGTCCATGATAAGGTCTGGCTCTCCTCTAGATTCCTACCTCTCCGACTCACCCAAAACAAATTCAAGCCCCGCTTTTATGGTCCCTTTCTCATTCTCAAGAAGATCAACCCAGTGTCCATGCGTCTTCGCCTACCTCGGACATGGAAGATCCACCCAGTATTCCATGTCTCGCAACTGAAACCTTACCGTCCTGATCTCTTTCATAGGCAGTTGCCCTGTCCCCCTCCTTTGTTGGCTGACAATGTGCCTGAATACGAAGTGCAGGAGGTCTGTGACTCTCGATTTTTCCATGGGCGCCTCCAATACCTTATTCATTGGAAGGGATACCCTTTGAGTGAGTGTTCCTGGGAGGATGCCTCTTCAGTCCATGCTCCTCTTTTAATCCGCCGCTTTTTTCGGCTCTTCCCTCACAAACCCGGGGCCTCGGGGAGGGGGCATACTGTTACACCGCGGCGCTCGCCGCGGCCGCGGGCTCAGGTTGCCGCGGCGCGGCACGTTAATTTTGCCGCGGCCGACGCCCGGGCCGCGGTAGACGCCGAGGCAGACACCCAGGTCGCGGGGGTCGCCGCGGCTCCGGCGAGGGCCATGAAGGCTCCAGGGAGCCGGTCTGGGGGTCACGGCGCTCGCCGCTCCCCCTTTTTCAAGTTCTGCCTTAAAGGCAGACGCGGCAGAGCCTGAAACCCCGAGGGGGTTTCAGGCATGGCCGCACACAGCGCATTATGCGCTTAACATTTATTTTTCTTGCATGTATTCACCTGCCCACCACCACTTACCGATGTTCCTAGGACAAACCGAACCCTTACACTGGGGGTTCTTTATACTTGCCTTTTTTCTCTTCCCAGCATGCTTACCACTTCCTCTCTACCGAGCATGCATTGTTTAACACACATACCTAATTCATTACTGTTTTCTTTTCCCCAATCCAAGATGGCGGTGTTCTACTTCCTGTTTCCTGTTTCCTGTCCAGGGGTATTTAAGGGGATTCCAACTGCCTGTTCATTGCGTTGCAACACTCCTTGGTGATAGTCACGCTCCTATTTGATATCCTTCTGCGAATCCTGTCTGTTCCTGATTGCTTTGTTTTCCTGCCTTCCTGAACTGCGGTCCTAATACCCTGGTGTCCTCCTTTTCGTTTCAGGGAGTTCCTGTGGAGGTTTTTTACCCTACTGGGGTTTTTCCTCTGGGACTCCTTCTGGAGGGCACGGACTGTAGTGGTTCGCTCATACCAAACAGCACCGTGGCTACCGGAAGGGGTCGCCCCTACCTCGGCCAGAGCAGAACCCGTCAGAACAAGGACCGTTCCCCTACACCTCTCCGCTGCGAGGGTAAGACCGTTGAGAACCGCGACATCAGGAGCCTGGGCTGGTGGAGCTGCAGCGGCAGGGGGAGCGACCTACCCTTGGTATATTCAAAGATATGAACACTTTCTTTGAGATTGTGGTTCCAGTAGATTTATGGGTTGAGTGTAAGCGAGTGTTGATTGGCTAACGCAAGAGCAACCAAGGGATGCAATAACAGGTGCCCCATCTGAAGAAGTGATGAAAATCTATTACAAGGTGACTGAGTTTCTGAAAACTAGGGTTCCCCTAAATATACTGATTGGCAAAGAATTGACAGGACATCTATAAAAACAAAGGAGTCTGTTCATGCTTATTATGGGAGATTGTTAAAAGCATTCAAGCAATACAGTGGCACAGTAATTATTGAACCAAGAGGCCAGATTCATTTTGTGCTAAGGTTCATTTAAACATTGAAACCTGAAATTAGCAATATGATTCGGAGTCATTTGATTTGCTGGCAAGGAAAGTCGATTGATGAAGTATTGCATTATGAAAAATACTGTAGTGATGAAATAGAGTTTAAGCAGAAAAGGTTAGGGGAAAAGGCAATGATGATGCAAATCAAGTCTGCCTAAGCAGCAGGTTTGCAGGTCTTGAAGGGAAATGTAGGAGGAATGCAGGGAACACAGCAGCAAGGAATTACAGTGTCTCAGTACAGAGGTAGAGGTTGTGGAATTAAATTAAATTTCAATGGGAATGTGGCGGAAGTTCAGAACATGAAGAAAATGCTTCCTTGTCGTGCGTGCGGCAACACGGGACATTGGAAATGGGAGTGTCCTTTAGTAGCATAAATAATCTGGTGCAAGGTGATGGTATTGCACAGATGGCTGACAACAGTCAATTTCAAAATCAAAGAGTTCAAAGGCCTAGAAATAAAAAAATGAATGTTCCTACTGGAGTAGTCCAAGTGCAGGTTCCCCAGCAACAAGCACAATTTCGCCAACAAAAAATTAAAGTCCCACAACAAATAGAGATTCCACAGCCTCTGATGGCACAGCAACAGGTAATGGTTCCTCAGCAGAATGTGAACCAAAGAACAAATGCAAATGTAAATCAGTTAATCACACAATACCCATTGATAGATTTCAGTGATGATGAGATGAGTGAAGAATATATGAGTGAGAGTTCAGACGAGGAAACATGTGTATTGACTGCCTCACTGGAGGTACATCAGGATGCTCCTTATGTGAATGTGAGTGTTATGGGTCACAATGTGTCATTTCTGGTTGACACTGGATCAACTCCTTCCACTGTCAGATCTGCAGAAGTCCGCAATGTGCATCTTCCAGGAAGGACTGTTCAGGTTGTAGGAGTAGCAATTTACATTACAGAGCCCATTCCAGTTAAGATAGGAACAGTTGAGGATCTGAACAAATTTGTAGTCTGTTAATCCAGTCCTGTGAGTCTGTTAGGAAGGGACTTGCTATCTAAATTAAAATGCTCCATTTCTTGTACTCATGAAGGGATAGCAAACCAAACACTGATGATGAAACTTTCAGTCAAACTGATGAGATGTATCCTCTCATTAAATTGTTTTCTGCCTTGTCAGTTAAAAACTTGCATGATGAATTACAAGAGACAGAGAGTTTGGGATCTCTCTGGAAAAGATATTGGACTTATACGAGGTGTTGAACCAGGCAAAGTGACTGTAAAGCCAAATGTAGTTTTCCCCAAAATGCCACAGTATAACATGACTCCAGAAGTAATTGAAAGGATTACCCCATTAATTGCAGACTTTGTTGAGTTGGGAGTTTTAAACAAAGTGATGGGCAGCTCATGCAATTCACCAATTATGGGATTGAGAAAGCCAAGTGGAAAATATTGCATAGTTCAGGATTTGAGAAAGGTGAATGAAATTGTGGTATCCTGTTTTCCCATAGTGCCAAATCAAGCAGTTATTTTATTCCAGATTCTATGTGAAGCAGAATGATGGTTTTCAGTTATCAATTTATCATAGGCATTCTTTTCAGTGCCTTTACATGAGGATAGTCAATTCCTGTTCTCATTCCAATTTGTGTATTCATGGTGCCACACTCCACAGGGGTTTTCAGAATCTCCATCCATTTTTAATCAGATTTGAAGAACTTAGAGTCTTTGAACATGCCAATTCAGTCTGCTTTAGTACAGTGCATTGATGACCTGATGTTTGTGTCCAATACATGTGAAGCTTGCAGACAAGATACCATAGCATTGTTGAATCATTTGGGCAAAAACGGGCATACGGTTTCCCCTGTCATGTTACAGTATTGCCAGAAAGAAGTAAAGTATTTAGGTCACCAAACTGAGAAGGGTACGAGGAAAGTTTCCTGTGAGAGAGTTCCACGAATTATTTACATTAATTCCCCAGTTACACAGAGAGATGTCAGTATGTTTTTGAGTTTTGTGAGATACTGTCACCAATAGACGCCAACTTTTTCAGTAATTTCCAAACCACTGCAGAAGTTAACACACAAAGAAGTTACAGACCCAGTCCCCTTCAATCAAGAATGCATGAAAGCTTTCCCTGAGTTGAGAGAGAGTTTGTGCAGAGCTCCAGCTGTGGGAAGGCCTGATTACACAAAAGGTTTTGCACTGTTTTGTCATGAACGTGATGGTTGTGCTCTTTCTGTTTTGACACAGTTGCATGGAGGAACAAGCAGACCCGTGGCATATTTTCCTGCCATATCGGATCCTGTCACTGCTGTTTTTCCTGGCTGTTTAAAAGCTGTGGCTGGTGCTGGTCTAAGCATAAGACTATGCAAAGGAATTGTGATGGGACACCTTTTAACTGCTTATGTCCCACATTCAGTTGAGGTTCTTTTGACTAGGTCCAAAACCTAATATTTGACCAGTGCCCGTCTCACCCGTTATGAGTTATTGATCCTTGGATCAGCCAATGTGACTGTCAAGAGGTGTGCTGTACTAAACCCTGCCACATTATTGCCTGTAAATGTTAATGATTCAAATGATATTAATGAAATGGAACATGACTGCCTCAATGTCACTGAACCGTGCACCATACCCAGACCTGATATTCAGGATACTCCTTTAGTGGAGAATGATCAAGTTGTATTTGTTGATGGCTCCTGTTTAGGAGACAGCAAAGGTACTCTGAGAGCTGGTTATGCAGTGTGCACCATATCAGGAGTAGTCGAAGCTTCATGGCTTCAAGGAGTTGTTTCTGCCCAAGTGGCTGAATTGGTTGCTCTTACAAAGAGCATGCTACGTTTCTGAGCAGCTCAAAGTGACAATATTCACAGATAGTCAATACAAATTTGGTGTTGTGCATGACTTCGGGCAGTTATGGCACCAGCAATGTTTTATGACCTCACCAGGATCGCCTATTAGAAATGGTGAAAAAATTCATAGCTTGTTAAATGCTTTGCAGTTATCAGAAAGGATTGTGGTAGTAAAGTTTACCGCCCACCAGAATTCCAAAGATTATGGCCCTCATTCTGACCTTGGCGGGTGGCGGAGGCCGCCCGCCAAAGTCCCGCCGTCAGGTTACCGTTCCGCGGTCGAAAGACCGCGGCGGTAATTCTGACTTTCCCGCTGGGCTGGCGGGCGGTCGCCTTCAGACCGCCAGCCAGCCCAGCGGGAAAGAGGCTTCCACGATGAAGCCGGCTCGGAATCGAGCCGGCGGAGTGGAAGCTGTGCGACGGGTGCAGTTGCACCCGTCGCGTATTTCACTGTCTGCGCAGCAGACAGTGAAATACATGTAGGGGCCCTCTTACGGGGGCCCCTGCAATGCCCATGCCAGTGGCATGGGCACTGCAAGGGCCCCCAGGGGCCCCGCGACCCCCCCCTACCGCCATCCGGATCTCGGCGGTCCGACCGCCGGGATCTGGATGGCGGTAGGGGGGGTCGGAATCCCCGCGGCGGTGCAGCAAGCTGCGCCGCCGCGGAGGATTCAATGGGGCCGCGGTACACTGGCGGGACCCCGCCAGTGGTGCCGGTCCGACCGCGGCTTTACCGCCGCGGTCGGAA
Organism: Pleurodeles waltl; assembly: GCF_031143425.1. Classification (NCBI taxonomy): domain Eukaryota; kingdom Metazoa; phylum Chordata; class Amphibia; order Caudata; family Salamandridae; genus Pleurodeles; species Pleurodeles waltl. Next base: position 693,089,518 of record NC_090436.1, on the reverse strand, counting down.
TCCCCATTGGAGCACCGCCGGCCTGTCGGCGGTGCTCCCGCGGTCCTCCGCCCTGGCGGTCAAAGACCGCCAGGGTCAGAATGACCACCTATGTATTGTTGGGCAATATCTATGCTGACCAAATTGCCAGATATTATGCACTCCATTGTGTCACCTTCAATGAAGAGTGAAGTGGTGGAAGTGAAACCAGTGAGACAAGCCAAAATTTATTGATGTCAGTGGCTGATATCTGGGATGAAATCCAGAGGTTGCAGGAATAGGCAGCAGAGAAAGAACACAGAGGTTGGATAAAAGAAGATTGTCTCCAAAGAGAGGGAGACAGGGAGGTGATGTCTGGATTTAAAATGAAGGGAAAGTTGTATTGCCGGACGGTATGATGAATTCAATGGATAAATATTATCATGGTCAGCTCCATCTCGGCAGAGATGAACTGATTCTCATTTTCAAACCGACATGGTACAGCCCCAAATTTAGATTGATTGCAGAAGCGGTTTGTCCAGATATGTTACTTGTCAACAGATGAATGTAGGGAAATGCACAGCGGTTAATTTGAGCCACATAGGCAGATCTGGAGGTCCATTTAACACAATGCAACTTGATTTCATTGAGATACCTGCTTGTAATGAATTCAAGTATGTTTTGGTTGTTGTGTGTGTGTTTTTCCTCTGGATCGAGGCTTATCCAACACGTAGGAATCATAGTCTCACTGTAGTTAAGCTGCTGCTCAGGGAACTAATACCCAGGTTGGGGTTCCTAACTTCTTTGGAATCAGATCGAAGAACTCATTTAAATAACGAGATCATAAAGTTGTTGTGTGCAGCAATGAACATTGAGCAAACATTGCACTGCAGTTACAGACCAGAGGCATCTGGACTGGTGGAACAAATGAATGGAACACTGAAAGCTCGACTGGCAAAGGTTTGAGCCTCTGCAACGATGAAAAGGCCAGATGCATTACCACTTGTCCTGATGAGCATGCATAGCTCCCCTGACAGGAAGACAGGACTGTCTCCGACAAGCTTATTATAGGTTGTGCAATGAGGCTATCAGCAGTACCTACAAATGCACTTGTGAACATAACAGACAACTTATTGCTGGATTATTGTACAGGTCTGGCTGATGTGGTTCACCCTTGTCTCATCAGGTTGAAGCAGCAACAGTTCAAACGAGTGAAGAACAGTGTCACAACTTGAAAGATGGAGACTGGATTTTCGTCAAGAAGCATGCCAGGAAGATGTGCCTAGAGCCAAGGTTAAAAAGGGCGATTTCAAGTTATCTTGGTGATGACAACAGCTGTGAAGTGTGCTGGTCTGCCTAACTGGGTTCACGCAAGCCACACAAACAAAGTTCTGTGTCCTCTTAAAAACACAGAGTCTGATCCCGCAAGAGCAAATGCAGAAGAAGAAGGGGTTCGGCTTGAACAAGCTGTGAAGACTAAACAAGTGGCTGAGAAGAAATCATGCAAAGTGGTGAAAGTGCAGGTAGCCTGCATGCAGGCAAAAGTGCAGGAGAGCAAAGTTAAAGTCAACTGACTCCTGCCAGCATAGCAAATGTAGTGAATGCAGTTGCACCCAAAAAGAGAACTGTGAAAGGAGATAAATGGCTTGCAGCTGCACATGAGCTGGTTGCTGATAAACTCCCGTTAATAGCAGAAGCATCTGAAGGGTCAAATCAGATTGAAGGTTAAGAAAGCACTGTAAGGAGAACGAAAAGGAAAGAATGCCAATTCGCAGATACTCTTCACCTGAATGGATCTACCTTGTCACAAATGAATGGGAGAACACGTTTTTGGCCTTTTATTTTGACCGTGAGAGTTTAGTTAAACATTCTGGAACTTGAAATTGCACACAAACTGAGGGGGTCATACTGAGTTTGGCGGGCGGAAAAGCCCAAAGTCAGGTTGCTGCAAGTGCGGCTGCTTTCCCGCGGGTCTTATTACAGTCCCCCGCTGGGTCAGCGGGGAATAGCCCACAACAATGATGAGCCGGTGGCAATGTTGCAGTGCGTAGGGTGCAACAGCGTCCATCGCCCTTTTCACTGTCTGCAAAGCAGACAGTGAAAGGCACAAACGGGCTGTCCATGGGGTCCCTTGCACTGCCCATGCCAAGTCTTTGCCAGCTTTTACACAACAGTGCTACCACCATGTAAAAGATGCCGGAGAGGGGGGTCGTAATCCCCAGGGCGGCGCTTCATGCAGCGCTGCCCTGGTGGATTGGGACCACCCTCACTGCCAGCCCCTCGTGTGGTGCCAACGGTCCAACCGTGACTGTCATAATGTGGCAGTCTGACCACTGTCAAAGCTGTCAGACCAACGCTTTGGCGATGGTCAGACCACTGCCTTGGCAGTCTAAAGACCACCAGAGTCATAATGAGGCCCTGAGTTTTGGAATAACCTTGCCAATTGATCTATAAAGATATTACACCCTGAAAGTGAACATAAGCGATCATCACCCTGTGTTCTATTGAAAATGAAAATTGTACTATTTTTGAGGGATTTTAGTTGAACCTTGAAGAACATTCTTTAAGATTGAGAACTGCTGCAAAAAGTGCGAAGACTTTTGCTTTTATATTTTTCTGTCAGGATTGAGGCCATGCGCGGTCCAGGTCTCGACCAAAACTCCGCTGCGCGGCTCTTCGGCCCTTTATGCGCACCACTTGTCATCCCCTCTTGCTCCAAAGATGGCCATCAGCGTCGTCTGCCCTTTGGCAAAGCTCATAGAGCTGCAGGTTCAGGACATTGGTGGACAAGATGCACTTATCAGTGCTATTCCATGAAGGGACTACAATTCTCATGTTTTAGAGGCAGCAGCCATCTTGGGGTGTGGCAGGCCTATAAAGCCCAGCCACACCCAAGCACATTGCTCACTATTTTGAAGACTTCGATGCAGTCAGACCTCGTGGGGGTTTCTCTGAAGAAGAGCAGAGATCCTGAATGGCAAAGTGGCTTCCAACTGAAGTATCCTTGTTTCCATGGTGCTTTTAAAACGAGTCGGTCGTACTCGTATCGGTAAGGCCTTGATGAATCCAATTGTGGAGGAAGCGGTTACTTCCAAAGGTAAAGCGCCCCTTAGCACAACGAGCAAAGTGTTTTCAGTTTCCAGAGAACAGCGGCTTTGACGCAACAATCAAAGGCGTTTCAGAGCACAGGTGTAAAGCGCTCTTTGCACAGCAATTCAAGCGTTTTAGTTCACAGATGTAAAGCGCTCTAGGCACAGCAATTTGAAGCGCTTTCGTTCACGGATGTAAAGCGCTCTAGGCACAGCATTTCAAGCATTTTAGTTCACAGATGTAAAGCGCTATAGGCACAGCCATTCAAGAGCTTTCATTCACAGATGTAAAGCGCTCTAGGCACGACAATTCAGTTGCTTCAGTTCACAGATGTAAAGCGCTCTTGGCACGGCAATTCAAGCACTTCAGTTCACAGATGTAAAGCGCTCTTGGCACAACAATTTAAGTGCTTCAGTCCTGAGGTTTAAAGCGATCTTGGTATGACAATCAAAGCGCTTCAATTCACAGGAGTAAAAGGTTCTTGGCACAGCAATCAAAGTGATTCAGACCACTTGAGTAAAAGCGCCCCCTTAGCATAATGAGCGTAGCGCTTTAAGGCAAGACACGTAAAAGTGCTTCCTGGTATTATTAAGTAAAGCGATTCAAGTTCAATGAGTAAAAACTTTTCGGCCTTTATTGTTGTGAATGTGAAAGTATTTCTGGAGATAAGCAAATCATACTTTTCATTTTTCTTTGAAAAGCTTAAGATGTGAAAAGCATATTTAATTCTTTGAGATTTTCTAAGTCATGATCAAAGGTTTATGTTGTGAATGCATAGATGTTACAGGATTGATATTCTGAGTATAATCATAGACGAAAGCTCTTGCCATCTCTTGATTCTGAGGTCGTAGTTTACTCTTGTTCCATGTTTCAAAGTAGGGGCTTTGCCCTCATTTCAAAAGGGGTCTCCATCTGATATCTCGGAGACGCATTTAGTCAAGAGTCTATTGATGAGTTACATTTCTATGAATGAGTAAATGCATATTTGTTCTAACCTTTACTTTTCAGATCTCTCTCCCTTCTGTTCTGTACCCTAATTCCCTTCCCCCCGACTGGCTTCATCTTAACTCTGTGCTATAATAGCTTTCTGAGTTGGTGACGCCGGAAAGTGGGCCTTTTGTTCAGCGACGTGCAGATCCCGAGGAAAGGACACTGTGACATTTTCCTTTTTCTTTTCTCCTCTGATTCCACAGAAGCCATGAACCCAGGACAGGGAAAACAAAGTGAATGTAAATATGTGTGCATTGGTTAAAAAATAGTATGTATGATTGCGTGCATTTTATTGATTGCTTGAATGAGTGTCAATGAAAGGAAAGATGCACAGCACAGCAACGCCAGTGCAGAGAATGATAATACTGAAGCAGGATAAGTACTATAAGGATCAGGGATTGATTCAGTTAGATGACACAAAGGGAGATTACTCTTCCAATGTTTATTATGGTTAGCTGTATGAGTACGTGGACACAATGAATGTGTGTGAGTGTTATGTGTGTACACAAATTCCTTTGTCAGTACAGGAGTGAATCACTTATCACAGTTTACCATTGACATATGGCATTAGTGGCAGTTCATTATTAACACGCTTGTACAATCGACAGTACATTCAGTACTTCTAGTCTAACTTTGATTTAGTTTTCTTTTTTGTTCCCATTAATCAGCATTTGAGCAGTATTTCAAAAGTTAAGAACATAGATATATTAGGTGGGTTCTTTGAGCCTACACTGATGTTTGGCACAGCATATGAACTCCGGAATAACTTAAGATGTCTTCTTACACAGGTAGGGAAAGAGTTTGTTAATCAAGTTGATGATAGAAGAAAAGCAATGAAGGATATAGTTACCAAGAAGAAAACAGCCCACAAAACACCTGATACACAAGGATGCTTAGCTTTAGATTGCCAACATGTAGGGAAGCTTTGTATCTGTAGGCCACAATCTAAAGCTGACACTAAGATTGTAGGAACAAGAGAATGCAGACAGGTTTTCCTGTTTAACAGTGTATGGAATTTTATACTAAATGGACAAGACCCCGCTGTGCCTGGTGTACATGACATCTGTGGTAAGAACACTTATTACAAGTTACAGAAAGTTTGGTAGGGCACATGTTATTTGGGAGTGTTTTTTCAAAAAATGTACCAAATAGACAACATTGACAATCAAGCAGGGATTGAGAGACTTAAAATGAGAACTAAAAAAGGAGCAAGTAGTTCATAGATTACAGGAGATATTTTTGGAGCTCTTATTCCATCAGTGGGTGTGATGTTGAATGACATAAAGATAAGGAAGTTATTAACAATTGTAGTTAAGATGTAAACTGATTTTTTAGGTGCAATGCTCCTAATAGATGCAGACATAGTAGCGGCAAGGTCTATGATTTTGCAGAATCGCCTTGAGTTAGACATCCTTTTAGCAAAGGAAGGTGGAGTCTGTTGAGTTTTCAAGTCACAGCACTGCTGCACTTACATTCCTGACAACAGTAAGGAGATAAGGAGGTACCTATCTAATTTGCCAAGTCTGAGAAGTGACGTGAGTGGCCTGAAGCAGACAAATGTTTGGGAGACAATAGGTGAAGCAGTTTTGAAGATAGGATCTTGGTTTCGAGACCTAAGAAATAGATTTGTGAAAATGATCCTGAAAACTTTATTGATTGTGACAGTGTGCAGAATTTGTGCACTTGGATTTTACAAGGCTTACAATTTCTGGAAAAGACAAAGAATACATAACAGACAGAGGAGGGAAGAAACATAAATGTATAATATGAGAAACAGGTATTATCAGATGATAAAGAGAATTGACAGTTATCACAAACCTAGATCTATGTGTTGTCAAACTACAAGGTTTTGATTTGTCTCATTGTAAATTAGAAATGTTCTTTTGTGATGGCATGGATTGTGTCTGAGGAGGGACTGAAAGAGATCAAATGTTATTAATATATCAGTGGCATAGAAGTTAGCATATGGTGACTAACATACATTTAAAAGCTTAACAGAAAAATAACACGAGTTGTAAATTGTGCACGCTTGAAATATGATGGACCATGTGGCCGCCATTAGTATTAGACATCCTGTTTAGCATGAGAGATTTTGCATTCATATTAAATGAAGTACTAATGTGAATTAACGTTGAGTGATTGTATTAAGAAGAATATTAGAATGGAAGTATTAAATGAACATTGTACATTGTACTTATATTGATTTAAATGGAATTAATAACATGAATTACATGTGTGCAGAAAAATAAATGCACTGTTACATAGTTCTAACATGTCGTAAATAATGTTTGTGATTAAATCATTTGCTTTGCATATTTGAATTGAACTGTAAGGTGCGTAATAGGTTTTATTAATGTATTAAATATATTAATGTGTATTAAGGCTTTTTTAGCTTAATTAGGCCTGAAAGATTTTTTTCAGCAGTAGAGGAAAATTACTTGTTTATTCTCTTCCCTCTGACCTGAATTCTTTCCCTAGGCTGCTGATGTGATATTAAATGTCCTATTGTATTGAAGGCAAGGAACATGTTTAGTATTAACTATGTAACAATATTTGTTCTAGCTGTCGAACAAGACAGGAAATTTGTAGTTCTCATGTAAGAAGTTGCTTAGTTCATTTTGTGTACCACGAGAGAGGATCCTGGTGTTACAAACAGTAAGGAACATTTAATATTTTGTTGGAACTGTGTGAAATCGTTAAAATTACAATGCATTTTTGCTGAGAAAATCCAGAATAGTTGCAAACTTGATGGTGCAATCGATGAAGATTGGGCACTGAATCTCATGCCTGAAGAAAGCCCACCTGAAAAACCAATCGAGAGGATTGTGGTTATTTTTTTTAGTGAGGAACTTTGAAACTTAAAGTTAGTCTACACCTGCCTCAAGGCTGTCCAGAACTCTGTCAGAGTCCATTTACTCTTGTTCTAAGTTTCCTGTTGTTATCCCCTGTTTTTTCCAAGTCCCCTGAAGAGTTTCCTCTTATTTGCCCCATCCGTTATGTGGTTCAGTACTAATATGCCCAACTAATTCTAAACTGTTGATCTGTCCTATGTGCAGTCCATGTTCGGTACTATCCTGATGTGGCTGTCAACTGACGTCAGGAGAAAGTGACCGTTTTAGCTGATGAATTATTGCTGTTTGCAGTCCCATGAGGAGAGGTATAACAAATGTGGTTTCCTGTTTTCCTTCTCAGCTGAGATAACTACACCAGTATATTTTTATAGGGAGTAACCCTGGCTTGATTTTGCCCGCATGTGTTAGCCCGTCCCCACACATGCAAGTCTGAATTCATATTATGACAGGAATGGCACAGCCCTGAAATTAATCTGTTAAAACTGTATTCTGATGATTTACTGATGTCACCATCATCTGCTTTGAAATCTGATCGAATGTGTATATTTTGTTGTTGCAAATCTATATTATTCTTAATTTTTTTGAGTGCTTACCAGTGTTAATGTTTTGTAGGTTAAATCTTTTCAGAAGTTTCGGTCAGCCTATGGTTTTCATGTATGTTTATAATTTAGTTTTTAGCACCATATACGTGATTTTGATTTTGGGATTGTAATAAAGCCTTGAAACTTTATTCAGTTTGGAGTTTGATTTAGTGTTAAATGGTGTCTAGAATTGTTTATGGTTTTATCTCATTGATTTGTGATTGAATGAATCTCACTACTATACTCTTCACCAAATCCAAACATCTAGTCGATCTCTATTGGTGAAAATAGTGATGGTGTCTCATCAGCACGTGTTTCGGTTCTGAACCTGAGGCGGGAAGAAGACCTTCCCGGCACAACATGCCAACCTCATCAAGAAAACAATAATTTGTCCTGTAAAAGACTTCTTGTGTAAAACATCCTACCTCAAAGAAGATCCTCATGTGGGTGAGAAGACAAGGATGAGCCAGAAGCACACTGAGAAGCACTTTCAAATCAGATACAGTAATTAGAGTCCATTGGACACATTCTATATGTGCTGAGGCCTGGTTAGAGCTTATTCTGCAAGATCAAGTTTAAGGTCAGTAAAGTAAACTAGATGGCAAAAGTGCTAGAATGGCCTAAACACTCTTGGGGTAGGCAACGTAAGTAAATATTCATTTGTCAACATTAGAGGAGTGGTCAGGCATGGACAGATTGGTGTTGGGATAAACTTTTACTAGTCGTTAAGGCTATGTTCAAGATGCTATGCATGAGTGAGGTGAGCTAACGCAAAGGAATATCTTGGTAACCTATGGATTGAAGACGGTAAATGTATAATCCATCCAGTTTTAGTGACACCTATAGCACTTGCTCTTAGAGTTTGGTTCACCACAATGATAATTTGTGTATGAACTGCATCAACCACTAGACCAAACAATTAAATCAGTGGGTGGAAATTAGAGGTGTGTGAATTTCATGCCATTTGCTTTTGTGTAAATATGCAACATTTTGGGAAAATTATGCTAAATTACACGTAAATATGCAAAATGCAAATCCACCATCTAGTGCTATATGTTAGTGTGGAGTACACCCTAGTGTAATTTTTTGATATAAGGACACACTGTGCAGTAAATAATAGTACAAAAGCACAAGTGGGAAAGAGAATCAGCCACTCGCTTATTGGCCATTTACGGTAGACCCGTGCCCTTGCACTAAAATGTTGAGTCTTCACAGGTCCAGGGATGTTCTGATTCAGGTTCTGTGGATGCCACTTCTATGCCCAGTGTCAGTCTGTGGGTGGGGGGGGGGCACCCTTTTGTCTAACTTCAAAACTGATTTTGGTCAGTTCTCTCCTCTCCCTTGGGTTTGGCTTCAGTGTGGTAATTGATACAAAGGCAGATAATGTATGGGGCCAGGTTCTTCTTTGTTTGCCAGGGCAGGCCCCTTTACAGCGTATTCAGGGTAGGGGGATAGATCCTCCAGAACCATTCTGTCTGAATCCACACACCTCCCTAAATCCCAGGCACTCTGTCCACTATCTGTTAGCTATAGTCATTTCACTCCAGGGAGCCAACAAGGGCCAGGTAACACCTACACACTAGGAGTAAGACAGTTTTAGGTTTAGGCAAGGAAATAGCTTTAAAAAAATCACATTTCCAAAATGATAAATTGAAATCTGACTTTCTACTACTACTAAAATGAGTCTTTGAAATATTTTTCTAACTACTCCCAAACTGAAGTTAGGCATTAGAAATTGTTAGAATGTAAACCAGTGTTTTTGTGTGGGAGAAACAGACTTGCCACAAATATTGGAGCAGGTCAATGCTGATTTGCTCATCATTGAGTCTAATGTGTGATGGCATGGTGGGCAAAATGAAAGATGAGATATGGCTCCAAGTAAGTAACAGTGGCTGAGATTATTTCAATCATTCCACCCATCGCTCTTTTGTTTAGTTCAGTGCGATGTCCTGAGTGCCATAGTTATGCCCAGACATGGGTCCCTTGCTCACTCTGCCACTGGACCCAACCTGCACCTGCTTGAAGAACCACAACTAGGGCAATACCCACCCTGGGTTGATGGTGATCTGGTTCAGGGAGTGTTAGAAATGGGGTCTTTGGTTGGCCGTCAGGTTACCCCCTGTCCAAGCACGGACCCTCACTCTAGTCAGGGTAAAGGAGAATCACCCTCAGTTAACCCCTGCTCCCCCCATTGGTAGCTTGGCACAAGCAGGCAGGCTTAACTTCACAGTCTAGGTGTAAAGTATTTGTACCAACACACACAGTAACTCAGTGAAAACACTTCAAAATGACACAACACCGGTTTAGAAAAATAGGAAATATTTATCTAAACAAAACAAGACCAAAATGACAAAAATCCAACATACACAAGTCAAGTTATTAATTTTAAAAGCAAAAGAGTCTTAAATCCTTAAAAACATTGTCAGGGTTGAAAAGTACCTGGGTAGCATCAAAATAACACACACGGACGAGTGTGTGTCCAAAAAGGGCAGCAATGCTTCAATTTCTCACCCGCAAACGAGACCGTGTGTCGTTTCTCCTCCTCCGACTGGGTCGGTGTTCGTCATTTCTCCTCTTGCAGGAGAGTGATGCGTCGATCCGGGCAAGCACTCACGTCCAGGCAGGCGTTGCATTGTTTTTCTGCGCCAAGCAAGGTTTGCAGTGAAAATCCTACAGCACGGTATCATCAAAACCACAAAATGTGGGTTGTGATGTTATCAGCCTCCATCAGCGGGTGTTGCACATCGTTTCTCTAGCTGTGTGCGTCGATCTTCCTGCTGCGATGCCGGTTGAGTGTCGATTTCTGACGCCGAAGCCGGCGGCACGTCTTTTTTCAGCCGCTCCTCGGAAGGTGCATTGATATTTTCCCCGCACAGCGGTCTGTGTGTGAATTTTCAGTCTTGGTCTGCCAGCTTCACCTTGCAAGGCCCCAGGAACTGGATAGGGCACCACTTGGCAGGGCAGGAGCCTCAGCAGAGAGTCCAGGTGCTGGCAGGAGAAGTCTTTGATGGCCCTGAGACTTCAACAACAGGAGGCAAGCTCAGGACAAGCCCTTGGAGATTTCTTCACAAGCAGGAATACACAACAAAGTCCAGTCTTTGTCCCCTTGCACAGGCAGCAACGGCAGGATAGCTCCCCAAAGCACAGTCACGGGCAAGGCAGCACTTCTCCTCAGCTCTTCTCCAGGCAGAGGTTCCTCTTGATGTCCAGAAATGATCTAATTTTCAGGGATTTAGGTGCCCTTCTTATACCCAGTTCTGCCTTTGAAGTAGGCCTACTTCAAAAGAAAGTCTCTCTTGTTTGTGAAATCCTGCCTTGCCCAGGCCAGACCTCAGACACACACCAGGGGGTTGGTGACTGCATTGTGTGAGGGCAGGCACAGCCTTTTCAGGTATAAGTGACCACTCCCCCCTCCCTGCTAGCACAGGTGGCTCCTCAGGATATGAAGGCTATACCCCTGCTCCCTTTGTGTCTCTGTCTAGAGAGAGGTGCAAACAGCCCAATTGTCAAACTAACCCAGACAGGGAATCCACAAACAGGCAGAGTCACAGAATGGTTAAAGCAAGAAAATGCTCACTTTCTAAACGTGGCATTTTCAAACATACAGGGGGTCATTCTGAGTCTGGCGGGCGGCGGAGGCCGTCCGCCAGACTTCCCCCCTCCAAAATAGTGCTCCGCGGTCGCAAGACCGCTGAGGGTATTTTGGCTTTTGCACTGGGCTGGCGGGCGACCGCCAAAAGGCCGCCCGCCAGCCCAGTGCAAAAACCCTTCCCATGAGGACGCCGGCTCAGAATTGAGCCGGCGGAGTGGGAAGGTGCGACGGGTGCAGTTGCACCCGTCGCGAATTTCACTGTCTGCAAAGCAGACAGTGAAATTCCTTTTGGGGCCCTCTTACGGGGGCCCCTGCAGTGCCCATGCCATTGGCATGGGCACTGCAGGGGCCCCCAGGGGCCCCACGACAACCCATACCGCCATCCTGTTCCTGGCGGGAGAACCGCCAGGAACAGGATGGCGGTATGGGCTGTCAGAATCCCCATGGCGGCGCAGCGAGCTGCGCCGCCATGGAGGATTCTAATGGGCAGCGGAAAACCGGCGGGAGACTGCCGGTTTTCCACTTCTGACCACGGCAAAACCGCTGCGGTCAGAATGCCCTGCGGGGCACCGCCAGCCTGTTGGCGGTGCTCCCGCCGACCCTGGCCCCGGCGATTCCTTACCGCCGGGGTCAGAATCAGGCCCACAATCTTAAAATCAACTTTACTGAAAGATGTATTTTTAAATTGTGAACTCAGAGACCCCAAACTCCACATGCCTATCTGCTCCCAAAGGGAATCTACGCTTTAATCATATTTAAAGGTAGCCCCGATGTTAACCTATGAGAGAGATAGGCCTTGCAACAGTGAAAACCGAATTTGGCAGTATTTCACTGTCAGGACATATAAAAACACCTTAGTATATGTCCGACCTTAAACATACACTGCACCCTACCCATGAAGCTACCTAGGGCCTACCTTTGGGGTGTCTTACATGTAAGAAAGGAGAAGGTTTAGGCCTGACAAGTGGGTACACTTGCCAAGTCGAATTGGCAGTTAAAATCTGCACACACAGACACTGCAGTGGCTGGTCTAAGCCATGTTTACAGGGTTACTAATGTAGGTGGCACAACCAGTGCTACAGGCCCACTAGTAGCTTTTGATTTACAGGCCCTGGGCACCTCTAGTGCACTGTACTAGGGACTTACAAGTAAATCAAATATGCCAATCATGGAAAGCCAAATACATACACATTTTATACAGGAGCACTTGCACTTTAGCACTGGATAGCAGTGGTAAAGTGCCAAGAGTAACAAAAATAGCAAAAACAGACTCCAGCACACATCAACAACCTGGGAAACAGAGGCACAAATTTAGTCGAGACCACGCCAAGGATGCCAAGTCTAACAGGGAGGACTTAACTTGGCAGTTGGGCTGGACGGTTCCTATTGGAGGAGGACTATGGCATATTTGCAAATGGTTGGGTCCTATCTGAGGTCGCTTGTTGTTTTCTCCCTGTATCCTACATTGTGACTTTCATTTGTCAGTTATTATCCCTCTACCAAGCTACCAAGCTCTCACCTTCTAAATGCAGTGTGTTCCATCGTGATTCAGTTCCTGAATGGGGACTAGTTACAACTTGCACCCGGTGGATTCCAAGCAACCCACCTTCGGTTGCTTGTGTTCTGGTTCAGGGAGGATCTAACTTGGCATTTTGGGCTTGACTGTTCCTATTGGAGCAGGACTAAGGTTGGTTTGAAAATGGTTGGGTCTAATATGAGGTCACATGTTGTTTTCTCCCTGCAACCTGCATTTGTGATCTTTGTATGCCACATCTTAATGAAGCAGGACTAAGGCTGATTTGCAAATGGTTGGGTCTAATCTGAGGTTACCTGTTGCTTTCTCCCTGTATCCTGCATTGTAACCTTCATATGTCAGTTATCATCCTTCTCCCAAGCTCCTGCCTTCCCAATGATGCAGTCTATTTCATTGTGATTCAGTTCCTGAATGAGACTCCCAGTATGCATGGGGACTAGTTACACTTCATACCAGGTGGATACACAGTCTGCTATCAATTGTAATATGTGGCCATGTGCTGTGTGTCATCCAGTCTGAACATTCCAACAATCAACTTGTAGGGACGCATCTCTCCTTGCCTCGCTTAACCCCCTCTTGTCTGAAGCCTGAGTCCTCTTTAGAATCTGTAATAACCTACCAGAGGAGTAGATGGACTCAGGATTCATTTCAGAGAAGGAGGGATAGACAGCGACCTCCACACACCAGAGCTCCAAGATCCTGACAGATTGTCAGACAAAAAAATAAAAGACACTGAGGCCAATCTCCTTCATGTCAAAAGAATAAAGTGGCAACACTGTATTCCAGGAACGTGGGTAAATGCATAAGTGTATAAGAATATAATGTTCCACTCTGAACCATTCAAAGAAAAAATCACATTCAATAGGGAGCCTCAAGAAGTGCATGCCCCATTATCTATTACCAATATATGTGAAACATATGACAACCTTCATATATGAATTATCTCATAAACACATCACAGAATCTTCAGAGACAGTTCAAACATAAAGGCTGCTCCTAGTGATGACACAGTGTAAGTGATGAAAGTGAACAAACAATAAAGTGCACAAATGCTATATAGATGTATAATCTAAGTGTTTGGGTCACATATGCATCACAATCCCGACTCATAGTAGTTTATGATTGTACAACAGCCAACAATTAACGAATGGATAGAATTAGATAGTAACAAAGTTTTTATCCCAATATTACAATCTTACTGGGTCATCTTCAGGACCAAAAGAAGGCAGCAACCTGAAAGCGGTATTAGGGCAGACAGTATGTCAAATGAATGAAAAACTAAAACTGTAGTGCGGCAATCAATGTAAGGTATCCCACCTGGCTAAAGGAATCTGGTGCAATATATCATGCACCAATGAAAACGATGAATACACAACCTAAGAATAGAGCACATTATAAAAACAGGGGAAGTACTTTGGTCATGCAATTTTTTTCAGAGTGCTATCATTTGTTTGTATTTGCATTGACTGAATCAGAGTTTCATGAGTACATGATACATTCACTTGTGTTGCATGCATTTTTTCTCAGTGCTATCTTTTATTCACATTTCCATTGACTAGATCTAAACTGTATGAGTGCAAGACTTCATCCTTCTCTTCCCAGTTAAACTCAATAGAATCTAAGCTGTATGACATGTTACTTACCTTTATATTGTTTCTCATCATCTGAACCACAATATAATCTCTGTTATAGGTGCTCTATGTACTTATTCATGCACATTGCATTATCTTTCCATTCAAGGCCACAGGACCCATTCCGCTCACTGATATGGTGCATGCCAGCCAAGCTATTCATTCAGTGATGTTGCCTACATTGTCTTTTTTTACACTGTAGTATTTTGAGTCTTAGACATTTGGGCTGACTTGTCAGCTAAGTAGACACCAAGGCTCCCACTTGCATAACTGCTTACTGTTTTTCCAACCTGTGCAGGGACCCTTTAGGTATTTGTCCTGCTCCACGGTTGGGTTCATTATTCATTGTATTTCTTTTTTTAGTGCATCTGCAATTATACTTTTCTGCAGTCATGGGATATACTTAGCATGCTGTGCTTGGACTGCCCATGAGTTTTTATTGTAATCTCATTGTACCCTTGTACACTTGTGTAGCCTTCCATGCTTTTTGTTTGTGCTTGTGAACACGTACTGCAAGAACAGCATAAGATTTTTTTCTCATCTTCACTACATTTTAGGGTATTCCAAGCTAGCCATGAAGTATTAGCATGTACACATTTATGAAAGGACTTAGAAGGATAAGAAGTAGATTGATCATCTGATATGATCCACTGTGTGTCGTCTGTGTGCTTGGTGAAATTTACTCCATGGGCTCTAATCAGCTGATCACCTTAGATACAGGTTGAACAAGTTGTGCTCAATGCAGACCTTTGAGGGACACCTTGACCCAATTCTTCAAATTTGTATTTGAAAGGCGGGAGATGAACCACTTGGGATCTGTTTCTCAGATATGATTTGCACCAATTCAAAGCTTTTCATCTGATATCGACCTCTGCCAACCTGGAGATTAGAATATCATGAGATACTGTATCAAAAATGGCAAACAAATTGGGTATTATGAGGTAGACAATGCTGTCTTTGTCAGCTGACATTTGTAGGTCATCCAAGACAAAGAAAAGAGCAGATTCAGTGCTATTTGCCAAGTGGAAATCCAATTGGGCAAAGTCCAGCAATTTGATGAGGTTCCAAAAAGTCAGAAA
This sequence comes from Pleurodeles waltl, assembly GCF_031143425.1. NCBI lineage: Eukaryota > Metazoa > Chordata > Amphibia > Caudata > Salamandridae > Pleurodeles > Pleurodeles waltl. Next base: position 693,074,211 of record NC_090436.1, on the reverse strand, counting down.
TCTTATTCATATATTTCTACATGATCTTCTCAGGAAATGGCAGAAGACGTAGGGGCCGCAATTACCAATTTTTGTTTGTGCATTATTGTTACTCTGGTGCTTAAAAAGTAAGCAATACAATTTTACTTGCAGTACATAAAATATTTTAAGAGATGGGTTGTATCCAGCTCTCCATTTATAACCTGATTGCTGATTACCCATTTTACTTCAGCTTGCATGGAAAAAAACTACTGAGCATAGGTATTTTATGCATAAATATGTTAATTATTAACCCGTTCGCCTATCTTATTTGTTTTTGGCTTGTTTCAAGCATATGTTTTGAAGCATATGTGCTTCTAAATAATAGTTCAGAAAGTTGAGCATTGCCTTTTTTTTCCTGGGGCCCTTGATAACAGCTTTAAATTGATTACAAGTGTATGTCTGAGTGGGAGACAATTTTAAACCTGTAGACATCAGGAAGTAATCTGACTAGGAAATGTGAATGTTCCATTAATAGTACTCTTAATGTATTTCAGAATAAACAGGATAAATGTGACCAAGAGTGTATGTCACACCAAAGTGAGGTCACATGGGACATTTTACCCAGGATGGTAGTCTCTCATGTAGACAAGCGCTATTGAACTCACATATAGATATTTTCTGTTTGGTTGTCATATGACAATGCAATTTTGAAAGGAATTAGATAACAAATTGGTTGTGGAGAAGGTAAATAATGAATACAATATTAAAACATTGAAAGGTTGCAATCTTTATTATCCATATCAATGTTGATCCTTACGATATCTACTTAGGTGGAAATAGCTTTGGAGTGTTTCTTATCTGCACATGTAAGACCTTTGGCATGGTCACAGTTCTGTTTTTGTGTAGCCTAAGAAAGTTAAAGCACAAATAATGTGACTGCATCCTCAGAAAATTGTTTCAACTATAAAAATGTTACTGGGACAAAGCTACTTTTTGAAAAGTAATTTTTGTGTTTACAAGTCAAATATTAGGCACATGTCACAATGGTGTGCCTGGCTTTACCATCACACAGTTGCAGACTGTGGGGGTCATTCTGACCCTGGCGGTAAAAGGCACTTACCGCCGGTCAGAAGACCGCCATCATCCTGCCGCGGCCGCGGTAAACCGCCACAGTCATTCTGACCCACAACTGCCAAACCGCCAAAAACCCGACATCCACTGAAGCCCGCCTCATCAGCGGTCAGCGATAACCTGGAGATGACCAAACCTCCACCGTCACGCCAACACAAACACGCCCATGCCATTACGACCCACGAATCCACGCGGCGGTCTTTCAACCGCGGTATTCCATTGGCGGTACACACCGCCGTGCTCAATAGACCCACACCTTTACAAAACACAGCCACATTGGACAATTCCAAATACACACACCTGATACACAAACACCACTCCCACACACCCATCACCATATAAAACACACACCCACATCACCCACAAACCCCCACAAAGCGAAATTCAGAGACACGGCGCAATACACAGAGAGAGAGCACAGGGAACGCAAACCACAACACACACAGGAACCCAACATCATCACCCACACCACATCTACGCACAAAACACCACACACCACTACACTCATCACCACAAACACCACCCCACACCTCATCCACACCACCCCATGGCACCCCAAAGACACCCCAGGTTCTCGGACCAAGAACTCAGGGTCATGGTGGAGGAAATAATCAGGGTAGAGCCCCAGCTCTTCGGCACACAGGTGCAGCACACCACAATAGCCAGGAAGGCGGAGCTATGGCAAAGGATCGTCGACAGGGTCAACGCTGTGGGACAGCATCCCAGAAATCGGGAAGACATCCGAAAGCGCTGGAACGACCTACGGGGGAAGGTGCGGTCGATGGTATCAAGATACAACATCGCTGTTCAGAAGACTGGCGGCGGACCCCCACCCACTCCACCCGAATTCACAGCATGGGAGCAAGAGGTCTTGAACATCCTGCATCCTGAGGGCCTCGCTGGAGTAGGCATAGGAATGGACTCTGGTAAGTCGAATCTCAACTACTTCACCCCCCCAACCACCAGCATGCCAACCCACACCCCCACCCTCACCCCCAACCCCCCAGCACATATCCTCCCTGCTAATGTCTCACCAGCACAACCCACCCAACCCAACCCAAACCCCTGAATGCCAACACAAACCATGGACACCCATCATCTAAGCATGACCACTGCACATACCCATCCCCCCCCACAAACCACCCTCACAACTCCTCCCACATGGGACTGCCAGCACTGGGGGACAAGGGCACCCACAAATCGCACGCCACGGCACACACAAAATCAATAACCATATTCTTTTACCCCTGCGCGGCCCGAACGCCAACACACCGGCCAGGAGGGTCCAGATTTGTCCATCCCACCCCCAGAACAGGCCCCCAGTGATGACAGCAGCTCTGTCGACCTAGAACCTGATGACCAGCCCGGACCATCGGGGACCTCTGGACAGTCGGTTACCCTCAGTCAGCCCCAGGCCACAGCAGACCTACCCCCTCAGGAAACACCAGCACAGCACCCACCCAGCGGGCCCATGCTTCTGTCTCCAGGACAGGTCGAGCAGCGGTGTGTCTACCAGTACAGGGCACCCAGGGTAACCCACAACCCCAACAACAACAGGGACCTGGGGGCACTGGTAGTGGGCACACTGTCCAGGGGACAGAGGCCCAGGAACAAAGAGGAACTGGGAGGGCTGCTGTGCGACAGAGGGAGGACAGGCCTAGGGAACCCACTGTCCAAGAGGCCCTCACCACCATCATGGGAGCGCACCACCACTCCCAAGAGACGATGGCGACGGTCCTGGCCAGGTTCCAGGAGATCCAGGCCATGCAGGAGGGCCAGTACATGGGGTTCCGGGAAGAACTGCGCACCATCAATTCCGCAATGGGTACAATCGTGGTGGCACTCAACCAGATTGTCACCACATTGCGGGACCATGTGGCCCCCCAAAGGGCCCCTGCCACTAGCATGGAGGAAGAACAGCCCACCACCTCCGCCGGCGCTAGTGGTCAGGAGGCCCCGACACAACAGCAACGGCCCTCCCGGACCCCACCCCCTGCAGAACAAGAACCACCCCGCAAGAAAGGCCTGAGATCGAGGAAGAAGACAGAGTAGGATGTCAAGACCCCCGCCATGCACGGAAACCCCCGGATGTCATCCCACTGTCCCACTTGTTTACCCTGTCCAACCTTGAACTGCCCCTGCTCCACCTTCTACAGGCATATGGACAATGGACCTGTAGGAACAACAGTCTGGACACTGCCATGGACATGCCTCCACCATCACCCTGTTTGAACCATACACCTATTTTAAAACTTCAATAAACACAATTAATGCACATTAACCAACTGGATTCTGCTATCTATTTATTTAAACCAAATGTATTCGATATAACCAACTAAACATTTCTAGTTACATTGTGATGACAACATACCAGTGTCACACAGCGGTAGTCCATGGGGAAAAAAAACAGAGGGCACTCCGTGGGGATCAGATCACTGAAATAGGAAGTGATATACACAACTAAGTTAACATACATTGGGGTGAAAGGTCAGACAGTAGAGAGCCACTACAGTTACAGATATAATACAATGCTGGAGTAGATTATTACCTGTGTGTCACTGGAAATACTGCAGTATCACTCTGTCCCTGTTGTCTGTGTCGTCCTCTTGGTCTTCCTCCTCTTCACTCTCCGCAGGCTCCACAGCGGCCACAACACCACCATCTGGACCATCCTCCTGCAGGAAAGGCACCTGGCGTCGCAAAGCCAGGTTGTGAAGCATGCAGCAGGCCACGATGATATGACACACCTTCCTTGGTGAGTACATTAGGGATCCACCAGTCATATGCAGGCACCTAAACCTGGCCTTCAGGAGGCCGAAGGTCCGCTCAATCACCCTCCTAGTCCACCCATGGGCCTCATTGTACAGTTCCTCTGCCCTGGTCCTGGGATTCCTCACTGGGGTCAATAGCCAAGGCAGGTTTGGGTAACCAGAGTCACCAATTAGCCACACACGCTGTCTCTGTAGCTGTTCCATCACATAAGGGATGCTGCTATTTCGCATGATGTACGCGTCATGCACTGACCCTGGGAATTTGGCATTTAAATGGGAGATGTACTGGTCAGCCAAACAGACCACCTGGACATTCATCGAATGATAATTTTTACGGTTCCTGTACACCTGCTCATCGTCTTTTGGGGGAACCAAAGCCACATGGGTACCATCAATGGCACCAATGATATTGGGAATGTGTCCAAGGGCATAGAAATCACCCTTCACTGTAGGCAAGTCACCCACCTCAGGGAAAATGATGTAGCTCCGCATGTATTTCATCAGGGCAGACAACACTCTGGACAACACCTTTGAAAACATAGGCTGAGACATCCCAGATGAAATGGCCACGGTAGTTTGAAATGATCCACTTGCCAAAAAATGCAGTACTGACAGCACCTGCACTAAAGGCGGAATCCCTGTGGGTTGGCAGATGGGTGACATCAGGTCTGGCTCCAGCTGGGCACACAGTTCCTGTATAGTGGCACGGTTGAGTCAGTAGGTGAGTATGACGTGTCTTTCTTCCATTGTCGACAGGTCCACCAGCGGTCTGTACACGGGAAGATTCCTCCGTCTCCTCGCAAGTCCCAGCGGACGATGCCTAGGAAGGACAACATGGAGCACAGAGTCAAGCAACCCACAGGTAAGTGCCCACAGCATGCCCAGTACACGTATATCTCGGGATTGAATGGCTAGTATGATTGTCGGTGCAAGGCCTAGCCATGTGTGACGCAGTAGGAATGAAGCCATGTGGGCCCCTGAAATGGCGGCTGCCTGACCTGTGAAGTGTGACAATGTGAAGTGAGGTAATTGCGCAAGCGTGGCACACCGTGGCGGTAGGCGGTCGCAGTCCGCGGCGCAAAGCCGCATTGGACAACATTGAACCCTATGGGTTTCAGGAGCCAATGGCGGTGAGCGCCGGCCGTCGCGGTACGCACCGCCGCGGTACGCACTGCCGCGGTACGCACCACCGCGGCACGCACCGCCACTGCACGCACCGCCGCGGCCGTAACCGGCATTTTCTCTCTGCTTGACCACACGAGACCTGAGCATCCACAGGAGAGGACCTATACTGCAAGTGCTGCTGTGACCTCTGTCTGGAAGTGACAATGGCTGCTGCGACTGGGGAAAGGGCCCCCGCCTTCAGTTCCGAGGAGTTGGAGAAGCTCGTGGACGGGGTCCTCCCCCAGTATGCGCTACTCTATGGGCCTCCAGACCAACAGGTGAGTACACGGGGGGCAATGCATAGTGCCCAATGCCTGGCCTGAGTGGGGAGGATGTACGATGGAGGGGAGGGCAGCGAATGACAAATGCATGGCACGACAGATGAGAGCATGTGCCACATGGCAAGGTTGGGGAGGGGGGGCCACTCACATCGAGCATGCAGAAAAGTGATGATGTTTCTCTTCCCCCCCTGTACATGTCACATAGGTCAGCGCCCATCAGAAGATTGACATTTGGCGTGCCATCGCCAAGACGTCCGGGCCCTGGGGGTCCGCACCAGAAGGGGCACCCACTGCCGCAAGAGGTGGGAGGACATCCGCCGCGGGAGCAGGAAGACCGCGGAGGCTCTGCTGGGGATGGCCTCCCAACCTAGGAGGGGTGCCAGTCGTACCTTGACCCCCCTGATGTCCCTGATCCTGGTGGTGGCCTACCCCGATTTAGATGGGCGCTTGAGGACATCACAGCAGACACAAGGGGGTGAGTACCAGCACATTCAGCTATTTTGCGCGCAGTGGAGGTGCCTGGGTGGGGGAGGAGGGCTGTGGGTATCCCTAGGCCAAGGCTATTTCTGTAGGATAGGCCCGTCCGCGAAGTATGGTCCTGTGCCCCCGCCCCCCACCTCTGTAGGGTGCCTAGTAACGCGATTCATGGACCAGTGTATACTGTGTGGGCAGTTGTCGCCCATAGGCTTGTAGGGCATGTCCCAGTGAATGAGTAGTGTACCCCAAGTGCGCAGCGTAGTGCAGGGGGCTTCTGTGTCTGTCCTCTCCACCAACGGTGTCCCCAATGCATGCACTCAACTTGTCTTTATGTTTTCCACCCCCCCCCCATTTTCTTTGTTTTTCTGTGAATGTGTGCATTAGCATCATCAGGCGGAGGAGAAGTGGCATCGGCGCAAGAGGGAGCTGCATCTCACATGGCCCCGGAGGGCCATGCAACGGACTCCGACATGACCAGTGAGACGGAGGGCGAGGGGGGCTCCACCACGGAGACCCGTGGTGACGGCAGCGACACCGACACGTCCTCGGAAGGGAGTTCCCTTGCGGTGGCGGCAACATCCGTGCCCACCGCAGAAACAGGTACAGCCGCCGCCCAGCGCACCAGCTCCGCCCTCCCAGCAGCCCCTCGGCCCTCAGCCCATGCCCGCAAGGCCAGGAAGCCGGCGATCTCCTTCGCCCCAGGCACCTCAGGCCCTGCCCCAGTCACCCCTGCTGCCCTCAGTGAGGAGGTCATTGACCTCCTGAGGACCATCATTGTTGGGCAGTCTACCCTTTTGAATGCCATCCAGGGTGTGGAGAGGGAGGTGCATCAAAGCAATGCATACCTGGAGGGCCTTCATTCGGGTCAGGCTGCCCATCAACGATCGTTCAACGCTCTGGCCTCAGCACTGACGGCAGCCATTGTCCCTGTCTCCAGCCTCCCTCTTCTGACTCCCTCCACCCAGTCCCACTCCCCTGTTCCTCTGCCTATCCCATCCACACCTACAGACCAGCCTGCACACACCTCAACACCCAAGGGCAGCTCATCCAGACATAAGCACCACAGGACACACAAGCATTCACCCAAGCAACATCCAGATGCAGACATGCCAACAGCCACTACCTCCTCTGTGTCCCCCACCTCCTCGTCTCCCTCCTCCCTCCCTGTGACGTCTCCACACACACGTGCAAGCACACCACCATCAACCATCAACCATTGCACCCATCACAGCACACCCTCCACACCAGTCCGCACACGTGCAGTCACCACCCCCACTGCCATGTACACGTCCCCTGTGTCCTCTCCCAGTGTGTCTGTCACCCCCGCTTCCCAACCACACAAACGCAGGCAGGCACCCAAACAACAGCCATCCACCTCACGTCAGCCTCCTGCCCAAGCACCTGCACCCAAAGACAGCACACTTGACTCTCCTACAACCACATCCTCTTCCTCCACTCCCATACCCACTCAAGCCACCCTTCCCATGGCTCCAAAGAAAAATTTCCTCTCCAAAGTGGACCTCTTTTCCTCACCTGACCCACCCCTTCCATCCCGTAAGAGTTCCACAAACACCTCAGCCACCACCAGCCCAGCAACTCCAAAGAACGTCGTGCCTGGTTTTTGGAGTCCGCCCTTTCCTTGGGCTGCGACATCATCCAGCAGCAAAGGCACAGCCAGCCCCCCCCCCCCTGGGAAGAGGACCAAGAAACTGAAGGGCAGGCGCGACAGGCCTGATACGCCTTCCCCCAAGGAGGGTAGCCTTGCACCGTCACCTGCCACATCGGGTAAGGGAGCCAAGGGCCACGGACAGTCTGCCAAGGAGGGCAAGGGCAGCAAGGAGCAAAGGGCAGGGAGCAGCCGACCTGGCCATGAGGGCCCCACCAGCCCCATTCCGGGGGTATCGAAGGAGAGCCAGGGCCAAAGGACTCCATCACAGGAGGGCCCCACAACGGAAAGGTCCGATGCAGAGTGAGCGGCAAATATTGGCCAGGTGTGGTTCACTGGAAACACAAGACAGGCACCGCTGAACAGGGCCCCGCCGTGGGGAGCACCGCTGAACAGGGCCCCGCCGTGAGGAGCACCGCTGAACAGGGCCCCGCCGTGAGCAGAACCGCTGAACAGGGCCCCGCCGTGAGGAGCACTGCTGAACAGGGCCCCGCCGTGAGCAGAACCGCTGAACAGGGCCCCGCCGTGAGAAGCACCGCTGAACAGGGCCCTTCATCTCAAGCACCGCTCCGCTGGGCCCTTCATCTCAAGCACCGCTCCGCTGGGCCCTTCCTCTCAAGCACTGCTCCGCTGGGCCCTTCCTCTCAAGCACTGCTCCGCTGGGCCCTTCATCTCAAGCACCGCTCCGCTGGGCCTTCCTGTCAAGCACCGCTCCGCTGGGCCCTTCCTGTCAAGCACCGCTCCGCTGGGCCCTTCATCTCAAGCACCGCTCCGCTGGGCCCTTCATCTCAGGCACCGCTCCGCTGGGCCCTTCATCTCAAGCACCGCTCCGCTGGGCCCTTCATCTCACGCACCGCTCCGCTGGGCCCTTCATCTCAAGCACCGCTCCGCTGGGCCCTTCATCTCAGGCACCGCTCCGCTGGGCCCTTCATCTCAGGCACCGCTATGCTGGGCCCTTCATCTCAAGCACCGCTCCGCTGGGCCCTTCATCTCACGCACCGCTCTGCTGGGCCCTTCATCTCAAGCTCCGCTCCGCTGGGCCCTTCATCTCAAGCACCGCTCCGCTGGGCCCTTCCTGTCAAGCACCGCTCCGCTGGGCCCTTCCTGTCAAGCACCGCTCCGCTGGGCCCTTCATCTCAAGCACCGCTCCGCTGGGCCCTTCATCTCAAGCACCGCTCCGCTGGGCCCTTCATCTCACGCACCGCTCCGCTGGGCCCTTCATCTCAAGCACCGCTCCGCTGGGCCCTTCATCTCAAGCACCGCTCCGCTGGGCCCTTCCTGTCAAGCACCGCTCCGCTGGGCCCTTCCTTTCAAGCACCGCAGGCCCATTGGCAGTCCCGGTTCTGTGTCGGGCAGGCCTTCACGACGCACTCTGCCCACCATGCCTCCTCCATGACCAGTGGTCTCTGTAATCCACCTGATGGACTGTGGCTTTGCACTCCCCAGGATGTAACAGTGGGCAATCCACCCACTGCAGAGACTTGTGAGACTGTGGCTTTGCACTCCCCAGGATGGCACAGTGGGCAACCCACCCACTGTAGAGACTTGTGAGACTGTGGCTTTGCACTCCCCAGGATGGCACAGTGGGCAACCCACCCACTGTAGAGACTTGTGAGACTGTGGCTTTGCACTCCCCAGGATGGCACAGTGGGCAATCCACCCACTGTAGAGATTTGTGAGACTGTGGCTTTGAACTCCCCAGGATGGCACAGTGGGCAATCCACCCACTGTAGAGACTTGTGAGACTGTGGCTTTGCACTCCCCAGGATGGCACAGTGGGCATGGAGGCCCTTCGTGGATCTGGCGTCGTGGACTCATGTGGCTGAGGTGCCCCCCCTTCCCTTCCCCCTGAGGTGCCTGTCTTTTTATTTTAGTGATGCCCCAGCAGTGTTCTCTCCAATGGACTGGATCTCGTGTGTGGGCTTTGCCCATGTGTTGCTGCACATTGGCCCACGGACCTTTGGACTTTGATTGACTGGGCCGGACTTTTGCTGCTTGTATGGATAGAGTTCTAGATGTGTATTCATTCTTCATATATTGCTAAGGTCGCTATACTTTATTGTTGCAATAATATGGTTCTACTTTTACATGCATTGGCTTTTGTCTTTGTTTGGGGGGGGTTGGGGGTGTCACTCTGACTTTTTTAATCTGCATAGGTGTGTAGGTATTTCGGTGGGGGTGAGGGTGTGGGTGGGTGTGTTGCGTATGTGTGTGCCTGTAACCTTTCCTCCTCCCCCCTCCCCTGTGTCGTAGGTGCAGTACTCACCGTTGTCGTCTGCGGCGTGGTTCGTGATCCTGGAAGAAGAGCAGGAAGGCAATGGCTGGGAGGATGTGGAGTTCGGGTTCCATGCTGTTCCGATTCCGCGTGGAGTGTGTCGAGGTAAGCGTTTTCCATTGGAGATGTCTGTTTCCGCCGTGTTTTTATCGGCGGGGCTCCCGCCCCGGAAAAGGTGGCGGATTGGTGGGTCGTGATAGGGTGGGCGGTACATTGTCTGCCGCCTGCCTGTTGGCGGTGACCGCCGCGCTGTTTGTTTGTACCGCCCTGGCGGTCGGAGTGTTAAAGCGGCGGCCTGTGTTGGCGGTTTCCGCCAGGGTCAGAATTCATATTTTTTGGCCGCCAGCCTGTTGGCGGGTTGGCCGCCGCTTTAACACTGACCGCCAGGATCAGAATGAGGGCCTGTATGTTCAGATGCAGCTTAGCCTAAGATTCTTAGGGCATTGCATACTGTATATAATTATTATAAGTGAGTGAGAAGAATGCCTGGATCATTGTACACAGCTGTCCTGGGGAGTAAAGAAGAAAAGACTACTAAAATGTTGTAGATTACCCTTAGTGGTTAATATTGTATTAGATACTGACCAGCAGTAATTGTTTTAGCAATACTATAACATTTCCCTCATTGCACCATAGGTATTATAAGTAATAAATACAATGAAATGTTCTAAACAACCACCAGCAAGCAACAGCCGTCAAAACGGAGCAGGAAGGTGGGTTGATGGAATGGCAAAACTAAGACAAGGAAAGTAAGTTGTGACTATCAATAAGATGGCGTGAGAGAATGCATATCATTTTTCTCACATCATCTTATTGATACTCACAACTTACTTATTACAGTGCAAAAATTGTAAAATTGACCACGGGGTCATGAAGAGAGAAAGAAGAGTGGTGTATTATTGTAAGTAATATCATTTGAGGTCTGACAACCTGTCTGCATCATGACAGGTGCAATGAACAGTTTGCTGTCATATTATTTGATATAATTGATGTGCTCTGCATCCTGAAACTGTGCCTCTGGGATCCATAAAGTCTAGGTTGGTTTATGTGGCTGAAATTTATCACACACTCTCCTGCATCCTACTGCAGAGATGATGCTAGACCTCCTGTCTCCCCTCTCCCTCCCCCTCAAAGGGCAGCTAATGATCAAGGAACCACAACCCTTACATTACACACTGCTCCCAAGGGGAAGGAGTTTGGATAAAACAATAAAAAACAGACCTGCATCACTGGGTCTGCTTTGCTCTGCTGCCTAGTGACACTTCATATGAGGGTCTGTACTCCCTGGACCTTTTTGGATTGATACAGGGGACTAGAAACAACATGAAGAGTTGTTTATCAACAGTTCTTAGCATATAGGCCCTTATTACGACCTCTCGCCGAGGTACCGCCGTGCTGAAGACCGCCAGTGGTGGCGGTCTTCCGTGCCGCATGTTATGACCGCTGGCAGCCCTACGTCCTTTTCCGTACGGAAAGCCGCCAGTACTGGCGGTCGGCGGGAAAGTGGAGGCTGCTCAACCTCCACCGCCACGTCAACAGAACACTGCCCACAGAATTACGTCCCATGATTCGGTGTGGTGGTGTTCTGGTGATGGTGTGCTGGTGGCGGAGCTGCCCCCATGGATCCCGTCCCCTCCCGGAGGGCCAACGGACAAGGTAAGTTGATCGTCCGTTATGGGAGGGGGCGGGGGGGTGATGTGTGTTGTGTGCATGCATGGGGGTATGCGTGTGAGTGTGTGGAGGGGGTGTGTGAGTGCGTGTATGCGTGCGGGGTGCTGTGTGTATGGGAAATGTGTGCGGGTCGGTCGGTGTGCATATCTGTTTGTATGTGTGCGGGTATGTGTTGTCGTGATGTATGTGTGCGTGTAGGGGTGCATGTATGTGCATGTTGGGGTGTGTGCGTGTAGGGGTGTGTATGTGTATATGTGCATGTTGGGGTGAGGATGGGGAGGGGGGTTGTGCCAACTTTGGGGGGTGACAGGAGGGGCAGTGGGTGTGGGGGGAGGACTCATGAGGGGTAGCGGGGGGTAGGGGAAACCCCTATCAGTTCCAGGGAAGGAATTCCCTGGCACTGATAATGCCTACCGCCATGGATCTCATGGCGGTTCCCAATCACCCGAAATCCATGGCGCTATGCAGGGTCCTGATACCGTTGGCGGTCTAGTGACGGCCGCCGGGCTGGAGACCGAAATCTCCAGCCCAGCGGTCATCACCGCCATGGCGGTCGGAATGGTGAAGTGGCGGATGACCGTGGCGGTAAACGCCGCGGTCATAATTCCTTTTTTTTTTTTGCCGGCCTGTTTGCGGTCTTACCGCCGCTTTACCACCGACCACCAGGGTCGTAATGAGGGCCATAGTGTTTAAACGGCTATTTACAATAATATCACATACAGGCCTCACCGCAGATAATGCTTGAGAGAAGGTACAATTCAAAAATAAGCTGGAGGTTCTGGCAATCCCAAGAATGTTTTAAGATACAATGTTCAGTTCAAACTTGAATGTATTGATGGTGCGCTCCAAAGTCTTTCCAAGTTCTTGATAACAAACCTGGTTAAGAAATACTGACATGTAGGCCTTATGTTCCAAAGGAATTAAAGGTTGGAGTGCCCATGAGTTAAAGTAGCGAGATCACTTGGACTTTTAGAAACATAGAAACAAATAATGTCTGGGTTTTCACTTTAAAAAAACTCAGTCTTAGCATAACCTCAAACTTTTCTATGGATTAGTGTGCACTAGCCTGACGATCAAGTACTTAGCCTTGTTTTTAATTCTTCAACTGGAATGTGGAGGAAGACTGGAGGCTGTGGTGCAAGAAGCTCAAGAGGAGCTGGAATCGTAGTTCTGGATGTGAAAACACTGAAAACAACAACGGAGTCAGGGTCACAGGATCAACAGGAAGACTTGGAAGACTAGAGCGCTGGAGGGTTCCAAGCAACTCAGAAAGTGAGTGCAGAGACGATGCTTGCACAGGGCTGGAACAAGGCCATGCCTAGACTCAGGTCAGACCAGGTATTTATACCCGATGGGACAGTTCTATAAAGGCACGTGGTTCACATGAGAGGCTGGTAAGTTCCAAAAGAAACCTGAGAGAGAGCACACGTTAAAATAACGGATGTGACCTTTCCTGATGGCACGTGATGGTTGGAATCAATTAACCATGGCAGGCAGAACCAAAGACCATTAGCGGTTGGAGTCAATAGGTCACGGCAGTTGGTCCCAAAAACCAAGGCAGGTGGAACAAATAAGCACAAATGGTTCCATACAATAGGTTATGGTAGATGGAGCTAATTAACCAGGAAATATGTAATTCTCTTACAAGACTGCAAACAGAGACAACAATCGTACAGGAAGTTCAGGGGGGTAAAAAGCTCTGGGAGGGGGACCATGGGTTGCAGGAGGCCATGAGGTGCCACAGGAAAATGACAACATGAGCCCTGTGCGCAAAACCCACAGTACAGAAGACACAAGGCGGGATTGTGACAAAAAAGTTTTTCTGTTAAGTACACATATTGACACCAGTGTGTGGTCCTATGAGATCACACTGTAGGCTCGTCATTGGTTTGGGGATCTGATTTTTAGTGCACACCCTCAAACCACTTAGACTGAGTTAGAACCCTTCATGTACAACATTACAGTATTATGTTAAGGATACTCTATATATTTACTGATTAGTATGTGGCTCAAGGAAGAAATACATTAAGCAAGTGCATCTGTTCTGCAGGGTGAGCGCTGTCCAGGTTAGTTAACTTGGTTACATAGAAGAGTGTAAAATGATGCTGGAGGGTGTTTGGGTATCAGAAATGCATGTTTGGTGTACAGATGGTGGTTGCGGCCTGTCAAACATGTTACTTAGTTTGTGCCAAACCTGGTTTCTGGTGGGTGTCTGGGGTGGTTGGGTTGTGCTTCTGGTTGTGTTCAGTGTGCCCAGGTGTATGACTGTGTAGAGTTTTCAGTTATGGATTTAGGTTCAAGAAGGTCTGCTCAGATGCATACGGGGTGATGGTAAGTTGTATAAAGAATGGAAGGCACGTATGCTCATACATAATTTGTTTGCAGGGCCTCTTATTTTTCATTTAGAGGAACTCATTCCAATAGGTCGACAACCCATGTTTTGAAACTTTTCTTAATGTTAGGAGATCTTGCACTGAGTAGCTATCAGATCCAAGATTGTTCACCAAGCGTGCAGCTGTGACCAAAAATCATTCCTCCATACACTTTTTTCTTGAGTGGTGGATGGATGACCTGAAGTCTGGGTTGGGTTTTCTGTGGACCAGCACATGCTTGTGATGATTCTCTTCATAAACGTAGGCTCCTTTTGATTTAGGAACTCTGAGAGAGATGCCTCGAGGGGGCGGGGTTATGAATTTCACTTATGGATCTATTGGAAGCCATTGTAGAGTCAAAGTGGGATATGTGTTCCTTTGGCTGCATGTGCAAGAGGAAGCTGGCTACTGTGTTTTAGAGTGATTGAATCCAACCAGTAAAGTAGACTGGAAGATTGAGGAATAGTGGGTTTGCAAGATAGAGATCGGTCTGTTCCAGGAATATCATGGCCTGTACCCTTGTGAATACGATAGGTATTCAAGCATACTATTACAGACTGCAAGAAGAAAAAGCATGCTTCGACTACTTGTTCCTGATAGGCCGGAGTTTATGATTCTTCACATTTAGTTTACATTTATGAATGGGTTTGGGTGTTACCTAGGCATGAAAGCAAAGACAGGGGATGAGAAGTGTCCTCCCATTGCCCCATATATGGAGTTCCATCTTACCTTTATTACGTTTTATATTTTCAATTTGTCCATGTCTTCACTCGACCCAGCAGTACTCAGCGAGACTGGCCTTCTAGATGAATTGGACTGGCGATAAACCCTGAAATAGTAAATAGGTTTTGTTATTTGATGGTCTCCTGAGCTAGCAGTGATCAAGAACCCTTTTCAAGCAGTTACATGTAGTGGCATCTTCACATTTTGAGAGTCATATTATTTTCTTTGTCCCTAAGAGACCAGCACTGAGTGTCATTCTTTTATGCTGGATTACTTAGCTCATCTTTCGATACTTAGAAAGGTCTTCATTTTGTATTTTTCCCACAGCTCTATATGTAACACAACATTTCCTCAGCCTCATCCCACCTGAAATCATCTTCTTTGTAGAATGATGTGTTCCAGGTGGCTTGCGGGCATTATCCCCTAGTGCTGTGTGGAGTATCCTTGTATGCAGGAAATACATAGTTCAACACGTGTTGATTTGAAGTGTTTCTACTTGTAATATAGGCGGTCATTCTGACCGCGGCGGTCGGCGGTCGCCGCCCACCAAGCGGTTCCCGCCGAAAGACCGCTCCGCGGTCAAAAGACCGCGGCGGCCATTCCGGCTTTCCCGCTGGGCCGGCGGGCGACCGGCAGAAGACCGCCGGCCGGCCCAGCGGGACAGCCCCTTCAACAATGAAGCCGGCTCGGAATGGAGCCGGCGGAGTTGAAGGGGTGCGACGGGTGCAGTGGCACCCGTCGCGATTTTCACTGTCTGCACAGCAGACAGTGAAAATCTTTGTGGGGCCCTGTTAAGGGGCCCCTGCACTGCCCATGCCAGCGGCATGGGCAGTGCAGGGGCCCCACGGCACCCGTTCCCGCCATCCTGGTTCTGGCGGTGGACACCGCCAGAAACAGGCTGGCGGGAAGGCGCTCGGAATCCCCATGGCGGTGCTGCAAGCAGCGCCGCCATGGCGGATTCCCTGGGCCAGCGGGTAACCGGCGGGAAACCGCTGGCTCCGCTTTTCTGACCGCGGCGGTACAGAATCGCCCAGGAAGCACCGCCAGCCTGTTGGCGGTGCTTCCGCCGCCCTCCGCCATGGCGGTCATGGACCGCCAAGGTCAGAATGACCCCCATAGTCTTCTTTGGGGTGGTCATGAACCCTTCTACCATTCATTAGTTTGAGGGTGTGCTTTTATTGTGTCTGTGGTTGAAGTGTGCTGCAAAAGTCCACTGAATTTCCTCTATGATCATCAGGTGAAGGTCTCTTTAGCAGAGAACTGATGAACTTGCACTGTTGGACAAGGCTGTTTTTTCATGTTACAATTGTATCCAAGGGTTCTTCTCTTTCTTGTCCCTTGAGGCTGAATGTATACTGTTCACAATGAAAAATGTTTTGGTAAGAATTTGGAGAGTAATATTTCACATTTAATGAGTTGTAGACTTTGCAGTGGGCAATTCTTTGATAAGTCTGTCAGTGTCCTTTCCCAGGAGGGGTTCTATGGTGAGCAATGTTTGATTCATTTTCTTTTCTCCTGATACTTTCACAAGCGCTAATATTTATTAGATATCAGTCTTAGACTGATACTGGGTATCACCAGAAATGGTTATAGGCATCTAAGCAAGCTGCTAAGCACTTTTTATCTTGTTGTCTGTTGACATGCAGAATTGGCTCTAGCAGAACTGCATTTTGAAGTGATGGATTCTACTGTGCAATGACCTTTGGCTCTCTGTAGGCCCCTTTCATCGCAATAAAACTGTTTATTCAACTTTTCATTAACAGTCATTTATGCCCTTGTGGTAGTGCTTAGTATGCTGGATTTGTTTTTGTACTGTATTTTCTCTATATTTGTTAATTTGTTCTTTTATATTTCATGGGTCAGTGGAAGTTACACATTTATGGATCAGTGTCTGATCCACTAGTGTTCCAGTATTGGGTCCTGTTGCTTTCTCTTTTGTCTAGAATGAGTGCCACAGATGTGGAAAAAGCCACCTTTAACAACATTGAAGATCTGTAGAGCCATGGACAGTTAGATGTCCATAATCATTTGTAGGATTTTGACATTATTGATGCTGACAAGGCACCAATTTGCTCAATTGCTAGTATAAACCAGGAAAAAATATATTTTTACTCGTTAAACATGGATAAAATTTACATGGGCAAAATCGCATGAGAAGTTGGTTGTTGTGTGTGGAATTTGAACACTGGACCCCAAAGGAGTGGTTGAGCACTGAAAAGGGGACTAGAAAGTAATTAGAAAAGGAGACAAGGTCAAACCTTGTCTCTGCAAGCTATTTATTTGGGGAAGGGAAAACAAAGTAGGCATTGCTACTATGAACGTCCATCCTTGCAGAAAGTATTTGAGTCAGTCTAAGGTGGAACTCCATCATCCTGTATTATTCTTGAGAAGATGTAGTGATTGGTGGTGTCAATTACTACCAGCAGATCAAGTTAAATCAAGGCATTGCCACATCCTTCATCCACCACCATTCTCTGATCTTTCAGCAAAGTGGTGAGACTCTGTGCCATAGGTAGGGCATAATTCCACCTGGAAAGTGTAAAAGAGCTTATTGCTCTTATAGCAAGATTTTAAATGCTGCCAGTAAGATATGGACCATAAGGTTACCAGCTCTGAGGGCTCAGCCTGAGATTTTTCTAGTAGAGGAATAATTACACTTTCCCTCAGAGATTTAGGAATTGTGGATTGGTGCAATGAATTGTTAATAGCATCTTTGAGTGCAAAGGAGAATTCAGTAAGGTCTTTCCTCCACTGAGGAAACAATGTTTGGATTGTGGGCTCTGAAGAGATGTGTTTACTGTATGGCTCAAGTAGAATTGGTTCCAGGTGTTTTTGTCTTATCTAAAAAATGTTTTCTGAAGATGTGTTTGGAGTCTATGTAGTAATCAATGGATTTGGCCCTGTATGCAAGTTGTGGGCCAAGGGCACAAAGGTACATTCTTGCGGGCTAAACTTGCTCTTGATTGCCATGGGTCACTCTGTCAAAAGCAGCACAGGGAACAAGAAGGTTCAAGATCTATGTGTTGTTATTGTGGCAGAGTATTTTTAGGTCCTTCAGTTTTTATACTGCTGCTATTTTTGTACTTGCATTAGCGTTAAGGAAACACAATTGTGGTGGGTAGAGCATTAGTATGTTCACCATGTGTGTGTGAGCTGGTTGTATATGTGGTAATGTGGGAACTTAGGAAAATAGTGTGTCCTGGAAATAGGTGTGTAATATAGTGAGATAAACTGGCCTTAGTGTGGCTTTTGAGAACTGACTTCACCTGTTTGTTTTTAAAATAAAAAGGTGGTGCCTTAGTCTGAAGTAGTGAGATAAACAGAATGTAGAATTCCTCTCACAAGACTGAAAGGGAAATTTGTGCAAATTGCTTTTATGAACTGTGCCAGCCTATTGTTTTTCACAATATCCTGTAGTTTAAAGAGAGAAAGTATGTTGTAACTACTCATAATCACATTCCGTTTTTATGGCCTTGTGTGTGCTCTTAAGTACTATTTGTCTCTTTTTCTCCATTAGTTGGGTTAGTCATGTGTTTGTGCCAGTGTATGTCATGGCTTTCAGTGATCATGTTTTCTATCAGTTAGACACACCGACATGTAAGGTGAGTAATATTCTTCAAGGTTTGAATGTTGTCAAAATTTGACAGTTCACTTTGAGATTGGAATGGTGAAGTGATTCTGCTGGTGAAGTGCACTTATCTACCAATGCACGTAGTGGCTTTGTATTGCCATAGTTGCAACAGGAAAATTATTATGTCTCGCTTGAGTTATCTGGAGCGCCATTTGCACTGTAATGGATGTTTAGTGCTCAATGGTTTGTCAAAGCTTTGTGAACAACAGGTGTGATTTTTCTTATGATAAAGGCATATTTTTTTTCAAGGTGACACATCTCTGTGTTTCCAGCTGTAAGTGGCAATGAGAGAGTTTGATGGGTTATTTTTCTTCAAGGGAGCTGCACATGAATGTGACTAGAAGATAACCTAGGGATTTGAAGTCCACATTCTTTCAAAGTTAACCAGTGGTTGTAAGGGGGGGTCATGTGGTTTGTAAACGGTCAATTGGATTTGGGGCTTCATGACTGTAAAAAGATGGTAGAATGTTCATGCTGTAAAAGTGGTTGGGGAGGGTGACAGGTGGTGATTAGACATAACAGTTGTGTTTATTGTTTTTTGAGTGTTGAGAAACATTTGGCTGACTCTTTCAGGGGCTGCCCTTTCAAATTTGAAAATGTAAAATAGTTTTCAAGTCATAGGTTAAAGTTACTGCTGATTGTGATCTGATCTAGAAATTAGATGTGTAGTATTCCTTTGCACCAGGAATAAAGTAAGTTATCTGTTTAAAGATAGAGCACTAGTTGGTTATTGATTTATTGCACACTATTGTCAATGTACTGAGACGTGAGTCTCTACACACACCACCTCCCTGAGTATGCCTGGATTGCTCTGCTTAACTACCCTGAAGATTAAGTGCTAAGAGGATAAATGTGATTCACAGTTTTGGGCCCACTAGTAGATCAGGCCACGGGACATCACAAGTAAAAGGTCGTAATTGACTCATTTGGTTAAAGCAAACCCTGATGTCCCAGGACACTTAAATCAGTTCCCACAAATATGCTTTTATTAAACAATTGGTCACCATACAAAGAAAAATGGCAGATAAGGGAACCTGCAATCAGACATTGATACCACGTATATATTAAAGCTTCATGCTCAATCATTTGTGGTGCTTGAGGTAGAAACTATGGTTCTGCTACAAGACCCCTTAAAGCAAAGTGGGTAGGTGGTACAGGCGATCACCATTTATCCCAGACACCCTTAGCAGGAAGATGCTCAGACAGTTGACACACTGAGGGAGGCAAAGAAGCGGCTTGAGTCACAAGACAAAGACAAGTGATCAGGCCCCCTCAATCAGTCCAATGAGCTGGGCAGGCAACACAGTCATGTAACTCCCGTAGCAAATCCCCACACATTTGGGTAGCGGTGAATCTAGCTTACAGCCACACCACAAGGTGCAAGGCCAAAGGATATACGAACGGAGGGACACAAAAAAGGGTGCAGGCACAGAATGGGAGCCACAGAGGGTCAGGCTGAGTACAGCTAGAAAAGGAGGGACAAGTAGAACACTAGGTCCAGTAGAGGTAGATATGGGGTCAAAGAAAGGGACACATGGTCAGGGCTAGAGATGACATTGCTTTGATTTAGGGCCAGGAATGGGTCACAAAAGGAAAGACATGGTCAATGATCTGTGATTGGAGGGAAGACTCTAAGGTGACAGCCATGAGAAAGGAGACAAATAAAGTAACAAGTGAAGGACTAAAAAGTAGAGGAAAGAATAGGGTCACAGACAGTTGCAGGTAATATCACTCAGGGAGCTAGCCAGTGGTTACAGGGACTTGACCCCTGTACCCAGTCTGAATGGCCTCTGAGGGAGTGAGCCAGCCCTTTCTCTTGGTGGTGAATCCAGGGCCAGGGAAGTTAGTCAGAGGTGGGGGGTTAAGATTACATAGACACACATGCATAATGAGCTCAATAAAGAGGACAGTGGTTGGGATCAGAAGGGGAGCATGCCCACGGACAAGGTCACGATGTACAGCTATTTAAAACACAAATAGTATGCAGAACAATTAAAGGATGTGTGAACGAGAAATGTATGGAGAATCGAGCAGGCAGAGCTAGAAAACTTAACTGATATTATAGTGTAAAGGGTCTTAGTAACAGTAAAACATGTTTACTGGTACTGGAGAAAGAACAGTAGGTCAAAGTAGTCATTTCAAATCTACATACCCATTGCAATTGTTAGATAAACACCACAAAATTGAGTTAGTCAATGATGTCAGCTGCTTTCCTTGTCTATGGTAATGGTAGCATATATCCGCAATATGTCACCATACACTTAAAACATAAAACAAGCACAGAAATGACGCCTTGCCTTAGAAAGATTTCAACCTGTCAATGCTGCGGGTAGAGTCTCAAAGCACAGAAATTGTCCTCTCCCTTTTGGATTCACTGAAATGCACTGTTCTCGCTCGACTGATGCTTTGAAGGGTCACAGCAGGAAACTGGTCAATTTCTGACAATAGAATGAGGTTAAAATGAAGGTCAGGCAATCCAAATGAGGGTCACTGGAGAGCCGCGGAAAGGAAGGCAGCAAAGCTACTTATTCAGTTCAGGTTACAGATGCAGTTCGGCCCGAGGGTTCCAGAACTGTAAAAATAAAACTAAGCTGACGAGAAGGGGAAATCGAAGAAGGGGTGAAGGATTTAGGTTAAAGGAGAATCTCAGTACACTGGAAAGGATGCACGTTGCTGGACTGAGTTTATTTTAAAAAACAAACGGTTATTACGAAATCCACCACTTTGAAAGGCACACACTATTTTTTATGCAAAGTTATTTCATTTTCAACAAAACAACACGTAATATATTGTTCGATCTTAGTACATTCTAGCCATGTTAAATCGGCTTTTATCGAGGAAAAGTGTCATTTTCGCAACCCTCTTTCAAGTACAGACACGGGATTAAATCAACAAGCATGAACTTCACACACTGGCCGGGCAACGACCTTTGTCCCAGCAGGACCCTCCCTGCGAGGATAGAGCTCCTCCATTCTCCATAACAGCTTGCTCTTGCGCAGATAATCAATCATATGGAATTATGTAAAACCATGCGAAAGAGCTCCTGATGTGATTCTCAGACTGTGACCAGGGCTTCTCTAAGAACATTTGATTAAAGATCTAAAGGAGAGGTCCTGAAAAAGTCGAACGTTCTACCCTATGATTTCGAAACATTTCATGCAATTGCATTCATTTATTCCCGCAAGTGCATTATTGTATCGCTTGCCAGATTTCATTAGCACCATTTCTATTCCAGCTTGGTAAAACTGGCCGCCTAAAAAGGTTAGTCACAAAGTTCTGTGAAAAACGGATCGTTTTGCATAACAATGAATCAATTAAATATAAAAGTACATAATTAAAAAATGCAGAAATAAATCAGCTCTCTAAAATCAAATAAATTAAATATGTTAAGGAAATGAAGCAAGATATATATACACTCATGCTCCACATTACGGCTGACGTGCTCCATAGCATTTACACAATGTCTCAACACTTGTGTTTGGAGCAAAATAGTGTACATCAACAACTTTCAGCAAAACTGAAATATATCTAGCTGTTTCCCACATGTTACATCTAAACCTCTAAACTGTGTTTGGTTTTCCACAATGTACTGATTATCTTTTTAGGGTCGAGCATATGAGAGCATGCGCTAGCGCATGGGTCTTGCTAACACAACTTTGTTGTTATCTAAAAGGAGCTGGGAGGTTCCACTTTCTTCACCATTTCTTGATTTGCGTGGCACTCTTTTTTACAGCCCCGTAATCTGTCACTGCAGGCCAAGCATCATGTCCATTACTGTCTTTGGAGCAAGGACCAAGTACTGAGGAGTCAACTTAACCAGTGCACATTCGGTGTTCTCGATATGATTGAGGTACTTCTTTTTAACTTCTAGGGTCCTGCAAAGAGAAAGAGGGACTGGCAGAAACGTGTCCAGCAGGAAAAACAAAAGTTGCAAAGTAAATTCTTTTATTTTGCCAAGTCTTATTTTCTCACTTTGCACCTATGTTTTGTTTTTGCTCATGGGCACTGTTCTGAAAAGATTATGATTATCTTGTTCTAAATATTGCAAAGCAGCATTGTTTCTTTATTAAGTGTAATTTCCGAAATTATGCTTTAACACATAATCATGCACTACACCCCAATCAACCACACTCCAATCCAATCTGCCCCACTCCAAACTAATCCACCCCACTTTACAGCAAAACAGTCCACCCCACTCAATCCAATTAATCCCAGATCAGCCCAATCCACCCAACCCCATACCAAACCACTCATCAAAATCCACTCCAATAGCCCCAACCCAGCCCACTCTAATCTTCTTCTCTCCAATACAAAGCAATCTTCCCACTCTAATGCCAATTAATCTGGCCCACTCCTATCTTCCCCATGCCAGTCCAAAACAATATGCCCCACGCAAATCTAAAACAATCTGTCCTACTCCATTCTGCCCCACTCCAATCTAAAACAATCTGCCCCACTCCAATTTAAAATAATCTGCCCCACTCCAATCCACCCACTCCAACCCAAAACTATCTGCCAAATTTAAATCCAAAACAATCTGACCCACTTTAATCCATAACAATATGCCCCACTTCCATTTGCCCCACTCGAATCCAAAACAATCTGCCCCACTCTAATCTGCCCCACTCAATCCAAAACAATGTGTCCCACTCCAATCCAAAACAATTTGCCCCAGTTTAATCTGCCCCACTCTAAACCAAAATAATCTACCCCAATCCATAACAATCTGCCCCAATCCAATGTGCCCTACTCCAATCCAAAACAATCTGCCTCAATCCAATCTGCCACAATCCAATCTGTCCTACTCCAATCCAAAACAATGTGCCCTACTCCAATCTGCCCCACTCCAACCCAAAACTATCTGCCCAATTTAAATCCAAAACAATCTGACCCACTTTAATCCATAACAATATGCCCCACTTCAATTTACCCCACTTGAATCCAAAACAATCTGTCCCACTCTAATCTGCCCCACTCAATCCACAACAATCTGCCCACTCCAATCCAAAACAATATGCCCCAATCTAATCTGCCCCACTCTAAGCCAAAATAATCTGCCCCAATCCCTAACAATCTGCCCCACTCCAATGTGCCTTACTCCAATCCAAAACAATCTGCCTAAATCCAGTCTGCCACAATCCAATCTGTCCTACTCCAATCCAAAACAATGTGCTCTACTCCAATCTGCCCCACTACTATCCCAAACAATCTGCTGAACTCCAATCGCAAACAATCTATCCCACTCCAATCTGCCCCACACCAATCCCAAACAATGCACCCTTATTCAATCTGCCAACTCCAATCCAAAACAATCTGTCCCACTTCAATCTAAAACCATCTGCCCCACTCTAATCTGCCCCACTCAAATCTAAAATAATCTTCTCTGATCTGCCCCATTCGAATACAAAACAATCTGCCCCACTCCAGTCTGCCCCACTCAATCAAAACAATCTTCCCCACCCTAATTTGCCCCACTCCAATCCAAAACAATCTGCCCCACTCCAATCTGCACCTCTCTAATCCTATCAAGAAAATAAAATCTGCCCCACTCCAATCCAAAACAATCTGTCCCACTCCAATCTGCCCCACTCCAATGCAAAATAATGTTCTGCACTCCAATCTGACCTATTCCAATCCAAAACAATCTGCCACACTGCCATCCAAAACAATCTGCCCCATTCCAAATAGCCCCACTTTAATTCAATACAAGCTGCCCCATTCTAATATGTTTCACTGCAATATGCCCTACTCCAATCTGTCCCATCCCAATCTGCCCCACTCCAATCCCAAACAACCTACCCCCACTCCAATCTTCCTCACTCCAATCCAAAACAATCTGCCCCACTCCAGTCTGTCCCAGTTTTATTCATTACAATCTGCCCCACTCCAATATGTTTCACGGCAATATGCCCCCCTCCAATCTGTCCAATCCCAATCTGCCCCACTCCGATCCCAAACAACCTGCCCCACTCCAATATTCCTCACTCCAATCCAAAACAATCTGCCCCATTCCATTCCAAAATAATCTGTTCCAGTCCAATCGGCCCCACTCCAATCCAAAAAATATGCCCCACCTCCAATACACCCCAATGTTATCTACCACAATCCAATTTATTCCACCTCACCCCAATCCAGTACCAATTCCATCCCATCCCACTCGAATCCAATCCACCCCAATCCACCCCATTCCAATCCAAAACAATCTACCCCACTCCAATCTGTCCCACTCCAAAACAAAACAATCTGCCACACTCCAGTCCAAAACAAGATGCCCTACTCAAATCTGCCCCAATAAAATCTAGAAAAAATCTGCCTCGCTCCAATCTGCCCCACTCCAATCCAAAACAATCTGGCCCACTCCAACCTGCCCCACTCCAACACAAAAGAATCTTCCTCCCTTCAATCTGACCTATTCCAATCCAAAACAATCTGCCCCACTCCAATGCAAAACAATCTGCCCCATTCCAAACAGCGCCACTTTAATCCAATACAATTTGCCCCACTCCAATAAGTTTCACTCCAATATGCCCCACTCTAATCTGTCCCATTCAAATCTGCCCCACTCCAATCCCAAACAATCTGCCCCACTCTAATCTAAAACAATCTGCCCCACTTCAATCCAAAACATCTGCCCGGTCCAGTCTGCCCTATTCTGATCCAAATCAGTTTGCCTATCTCCAATCTACTTCAATCCAATCTGACCAGTTGAATCCAAAATACTCTGTCCCACTCCAATCTGCCTCTCTCCAATCCAAAACAATCTGCCTCACCTCAATCTGCCTCACTTCAATTCAGCCCAATCCAATCTACCCCAATCTACCCCAATCCAATCCAAACCACCACAATCCACTCCACTCCAATCCAAAACAATCTGCCCCACTCCAATCCAAAACAATATGCCCCACTCCAGTCCAAAAGAATCTGCCTCAATCTCACTCCAAAACAACCTGCCCCACTGCAATCCAAAAAAATCTGCCCCACCCCAATCCAAAACAATCTGCCCCACTCCAATCTGCTCCACTGAAACTGAAACAATCTGTTACACTCACACCCAAAACAATCTGCCACACTCCGATCTGCCCCACTGCGATCCTAAACAATACGCTCCACTACAATCCAAAACAATCTGCCCCACTCCAAGTCACCCCAATCCACCCCTTCTCCAATCCAGTCCATTCCACCTCGCTCTAATCTAATCCTCCCAACTCCATCTCATGTCACCCCAAATCCAATCTGCCACAATCCACCCCACTCCAATTCCACCCCACATCAATCCAATACAGCCCAATCCATTCTACCCCCACTCCAATCCAATCTACCTCACACCAATCCAATCCACCCCAGTCCAATCCAATCCACCACAATCCAGTCCATCCCACCCCACCCCAGTCCAATCCACTCCACACCAATCCAACCCAGTCCAATCCATCCATCCAACCCAATCCACCCACTCAAATCCATTCCACACCATTGCAATTCACTGTAACCCACTTCACTCCAGTTCAATCCAGTCCATTTTAATCCAACCCTCTCCAGGACAACCCACATCATTTCAAACCACCTTAATCCATGCCACTCAAGTCCATTCACCCCACACCATTCCAATCCTCCCCACACCAGTCCAATCCTCCCCACACCAATACAGCTCACCCCACTCCAATCCATCCCACTCCAATCCAATCCATCCCACTCCAATCCATCTCCCTCCAAAAACCCACCCCACCCCAAAAAGTCACACCCCAATTCAATGCACCCCACCCCATTCCAATCCACACCATGCCAATCCAATTCACCTCACTCCAATCCACCCTCTCCTTTCCTGTCCAATCCACCACAATCCACCTCATTCAAATTCAATCCACTCCAATCCACCTCACTTCAATCTGCCCCACGCAATCCAATCTACCTCACTCCAATCCAGTCCACTTCAATCCACCCCACTTCAATCTGCCTCAATCCAATCTGCCTCAATCCAATATGCCCAATCCACCACAATTGAACCACACCCCATCTAATCCACCCAGCCCCAATCCAAGTCATTCATTCCAGTTCAATCAACCCCACTCCATCCAGTCCCCCACTCCAAACTAACCCATGCCAATCCACCCCACTGCAACCTACCCAACTGTAATGCACCCCACTCTACCCCAATCCATCCAGCCCACCCAGCTCCTATCCAATCCACTTCACTCTAATCCACCACAGTCTAGTCCAATCCACCCCACTCCAATCCAGTGAATCCAGTCAGCCCCACTCCAGTTCAATCTAATCCACTCCATTCCAGTTCACTCTGCTCCACACCAGCCCATATTACTCCAATCCTCCCCACTCCACCCCAATCCAATCCACCCCACCCCACCCCAGTTTATTCCACCAACTCCAATCAAATTCATGCAGCCCATCCCACCCCACTCAATTCCAATCCAGTCCAATTCACCCCACTCTAATCCCCCATCCTAGACCAATCCTCCCCACTCTAGTCCAATCCACCCCACTCCAATCCAATCCACCCCACTTCAATCCAAGTCACTCCAGTCCAATGCAATCGACCCCACTCCAGATCAGTCTAATCCAACCCACTCCAGTCCAATCTAACCCTCCCTATCCCACCCCACTCCACCCTTTTCCAATTCACCCCTCCCCAAACTCCCCCAATCCAATCCACCCCATACCAATCAAACCCACCCCATACCAATCTAATCCACACCACCTTGTCCTATCACTCCAATTCAATTCACCCACCTTAGGCCAATCTAATCTACCCCACTCCAACTCACTCCACGTCAGTCCACCCAATACAATCCACTTCACTTAATTGCAATCCACCTTACTCCAATCCACCTCATATAGTCCACCCACTCCAATCTACCCCACTTCACCCAATCCACCCCACTCTACCCCAATCCAATCCACCCCACTCTACTTCAATCCAATCCACAAGACTACCTCAATATACTCCAAGCCACTCCACCCTATTCTACCCCCAGCTCCACTCCACTTCATTCCTCACCACTCCACTCTACCACACTCTCTGCCACCGAACCACTGAACCCTACTCCCTGCTAACTCAACTCTAGTACACTCTTCTCCCCTACTCTACTCAAAGACACTCTGCTCCAGAAAATCCACTCTACAACACCACTTCCCCACTCCACTCTATGACACTCCATGCCACTACCTTTTAGACATGCTGAACAGTAGCAGTAGTGTTGTACCTCATTGCAAAAACACATTTCCAAGCCAATAGTTCTGGTATAGGCGAGACCTATTGCCTTTGCCAATGCTCGTTTTCCAATAGCCACTAGCTGGGTCTGGCTAGGAGGGGTTAAACCTACAGAAAAAAAATCATAAGTGCAACTAGATCGGGGCATTGCATCAAAACAGACTGTACAACTCCTTCACCATCAACTTACATACATGTATGAAGTCCACGTGCAAAATGGTCTATAGTGTGACACTGAATAATAGCATAATTTAATTTAAAAGTCCGACGCGTCCATCGTCTATTAGACCATGGACACGTCGGACCTTTAAATTAAATTATGCTCATTTTCCAGAATTAGCTCTGTTATATTTACTGTGGCACTTATGCCTGAAGAATTTTGTTCTCTAATACGATATGCCTTGAGAAAGCCCTGGCGTATTCGCAGTGTGGGGCGAAACACGTGTTGGCTGAAACTCCATTGAACTTTGGCTGCAACTCCATTGAACTTTGAAATTCAATTTTGGAATATACCACTCTTTCTCAAACCAAAGTGTGTCAAATTGGAAGCTGAAACTCCGTTGAACTTTGAAACTTAAATATTGGAATATAGAGCATTTCATTGTGGTGCAGTCTTCCTGCATCCTTCCTCCAGCTGATGCTTGACTGTCTCAGTAATGGAAATGAAACGAGTGATGTTAGTCATGTCTGGTGGTAGGGTGGGACGGGACCGAGACTTCCTCACCAAAATTACATTAACAAATGGCAGCTGTGGCTAGCTGCTTTATACCAAGCTCTTTACTGCTGTGGTCATCTACTTTCTCCTCTCACTGAAATGCATTTCAGATGCCACACATATTATTGAACTGCATTACATTTGCTATGCAATACTGAGTGATGCAGTATTTGAACTGAAAGTCACTAGTGGCGCACTGTGCAGTGCATAAGTACACTAGAATTGCACTAAATCACACTGCTGATGCAGTGACCAGTTCTGAGAGATACGCTGATATCATTTTAGCACCATGTCGTAAATTGCTCTCATTTTCAGTATTTTTTTTAGGACCTCTCCTATTAAATACTGTGGGGAGGTACAGAAGTATCGGGAGACAAGACTCACCTTTATCTGCAACGCTAAAGGCATAGTCAAAGTATGAAGAGTATCATATTTGGTGCTCCCTGCTGACCTAAAATCAGACTGGAGTTCAGCCAGAAAGTTTTTGTCTGAGATACAGTTCTTCAGTTGAGCAGGTATGTAAAATTCCAGAAGTTTGGCCAAGAACTGTAAACTTCTGACGAATCTTGAATTTTTAGCATATTTTTGATCACTAAAAGGTTTTCTGAGAAAGGGCTCGATATGGACAGTTTTTAAGGAGTCAAACACACAGCCCTGGATATGGAAAGCATTTATGTCGTTGAGTCATGTTTTTTGGCTAAAGATTCCATTTGTGGAATCTGTGAAAGACTAGGAAGGTCGACCATTTCTCCCTGTCTTTCATTTGCTTTCAAGCCTCTTAGTTGGAGTTTCCAATATGCAAGAGTTAATTACACATCTAATTTTAATGCAATTAAAACATCATAAAAATAATAACAGCACAACAAAGAATAGCAGTGCACCTAATATATATCATCTAAAAAATACCTTCAAGGGCATTGCACTGGTCTATAACTCATGCAGAAATACGTTTTATGGGCTCAGCCAGTGCTTAGATTGAGCCAGTAGATGCCAGTAGTGGCCTCTGGCACTTCTTCGGGCACTGGACATTATTTTTCCTTATCAGATATGTTCTGAGAAAGGGACAAACAAAATTGGAAAGAGGGAGAAAAATAAACCTAGAAAGACAGCCACAAAGGGAGAAATCAGGACCGTGAAAGAATGAATGCAATAAGTCTCCCGTTTGCTCAAGTTAAAGTTATTAGCGTTGTAAACTACTAACCAGACTTTTCTTGCCACATAAAGTGAAAATAAAAAGTAAAACAGTTTCACATAACTGACCGGACTTTTCTTGCGACATAAAGTGAAAATGAAAAGTAAAATAGTTTCACATAAGCGAGCCGACGGCCGCCACAAGCACAAAGCAGACACACAAAAGGAAACAGAAGTTTGCTTGCAGTGAAACGTATCGGCAAAAGTGCAATTATCCATATAACCTGCAAGAGTGCAATTATCTATGTAACCGGCAAAAGTGCAAATATCCATGCAACAGGGTCGATGTCATGCAAAGCGCTCAACTAGTGCCTAGCGAGATCACGCTGCCCACGAAATAAAAAGAAAAAGTAGTCCAGAAACCAAACCAAAAACATGGAGCCTTGTATGTTTTAAGTAGTTGGCCGGTGCGTTTGAGGAGGGCTAACCACTAGTGCCTTTCACTAATGATATTAAGCGAATTTTAAAAGGCAAGCCAACGAACCAACCAAACTGATGGGCGTGACATGGACGTGGTTAAAAGCCCACAGAGAGATTACACCAGGGACAGAGTGCTTTGCGCTCGACCCTAAAAAGGGGATAGGGATCATCTGGTAGTGTATTAAGGAGCCTTAAGGTGGATTTAAGACTACCAGCCTTGGTATTCGGCACACCAACTTTTAATTGCACTGGCTGTCTGCCTCTAAGAAGAGATCCAGACACAGTCATTCTTTCTTTTACAGATTACACAAAGGGATATGCCAAATATTTCAATGCTCTATCCAAGAACTTAAACAGTACTGTTAGTCATCATTATATTTTAGACACTAAACACAAAATGCTGTTCCCACATTATTATTTTTTATTTCAATTCAACATATTATTCAACAACTTCTTTCAGACTTTCAGTAAAAAAGGACTAGTACGCAGCTAATTCAAAAAGGTTTTTTCATGCAAAGGACATAGAGGATGTTTCAATTTAGAAACCAAGCCAGCTAGATCTCATCTCCAAAATTGGAGGCAAATGAAAGCAAATACATTTATTATGTGCCTACTAAGTTGCTAATGCAAATATGGAGGAAGAGGAGAGGATCTAGTTTAGTGGGAAATGCAATATGACCATGGAGAAAGTAAGGGATCAATTCAGCAGAATACTGCTATAATAATAGAGGAGACTGCAGGAACATGTAAACGAGTGTAAAGGTGTGAAGTAAGTGAAAATAATCACACAGGAACTGAACACTGGTTCTTGTATTTATTTCCTTAAGCAGATGTCGACAGTCAACCCAGGCTGCTCGCAGTCTGCTCCCACCTATGTCTCACACCAACATTCCTAGAATCCTCATAACCTGGAAGGAACACAAGAAATGTCCATAAGGGTCACTAGTACTTCACTAACCTTTATTCACACAGTTATCATAATGAAATATTACAAGGTGTTTAAAGAAATAGGGAAGTGCGACTCATTTAGCTTTTAAGTGGGTTAGGTGCAATTATGACCACCATGCCCAAACCAAACCAAGAATATTAAAACTAGTACATCTGAAACAGTTGCTCAGTTTTTAGGATGGATTACACAGTGTGTTTTCTAAAGCCAGTAGAGCTTGTTTTGAAATTTCAAAATGGCCGCGATAAAGAAACGCTCAATGCATTTTCTAAAGCAAATAGAGCTTGTTTTGAAACCTGCTTCCTTGTTTCTGAAGGAAATTGAGCATGCCGGTTCTCAACCGTCGCGGTGAAGAGCAAATGTGTTCCACATGGCAAAATGACAAACGACTATTCCTCACAGCAAAGCCGCTCCTGTCAATCCTCTACTGCTGTGCACAATCGCAACATCCTCCGTCTGATGCCTTGATCCCAATTTATATTTTTTGGATGGCTGTGCTTCACCTCATCCTCGCAGCCCAATCTCCCTCGCACACGTGGTGGTTTGTTGTCACTGGGAAGACCATCTGCTCGTCGCCATTGAAGGAAGTGGAAATAATCACGCAGGAACTGAACACTGGTTCTGGTATTTATTTCCTTAAGCAGATGTCGACAGTCAACCCAGGCTGCTTGCAGTCAGCTCCCAACTATGTCCCACACCAACATTCCGAGAATCCTCATAACGTAGAGGTTCCATAAGGGAACACAAGAAATGGCCTTACGGGCCACTAGTACTCCAGTAACCTTTATTCACACAGTTATCATAATGAAATATTACAAGGTGTTTAAAGAAATAGGCAAGTGAGACTCATTTAGCTTTTAAGTGGGTTAGGTGCAATTATGACCACCATGCCCAAACCAAACCAAGAATATTAAAACTAGTACATCTGAAACAGTTGCTCAGTTTTTAGGATGGATTATACAAAAGCCTTTAAATTTCTAACTTTAGGAGGGCCGTCAGTGAACGCCAACGTTCACATAGTTTCACATCTATATTACTTATTACACATTTTCAGAAAACAGTACAACTCCAGTAACTTGCAAATTTGTATATATTGTACATTAACATTTGTATTAACATGTAAAAGAAAATAGAAAGGAGTGTTTAAGATTACTAGATTGGTAACCGACTCCTCAGTTTATGAAAATAAAATGTTTCAAGGGCATAAAACACATTTGGACTTGTTTTATGTGAGGTTAGGTATGGAGCCAGAAAGCCACTGCTCATTATAAACTAGTAAACTTGCCATTGCAATATTGCAGTCTCAGCTTATCACAGAATTTCCCTTTCAGGTCTCAACTCCAGTCTCATTATACATAGGGTATTACAATATGGAGAGGCAAAGAAAACAGTGACAAAGTCTCTTCAGTCCAAAACACAAGTAATCCTAATCCTGAAATCTTTAGAATTAATCTTTTTCTGATGAATGGCATAAAACCCAGCAAAGCACCCACCGTGTATCGCTTTTAAATCACAAGCTCCATCAGGGCTGCAATTCCAAAGAACATATATATATATATATATATATATATATATATATATATATATATAGTTGAAAACCATACAAACAATTATAAGAAAAAATAATAAAAATTAAGACAATCTATCTATCTATCTATCTATCTATCTATCTATCTATCTATCTATCTATCTATCCCATCTAAAGAAATTTGAGTTGAGACACAACAGAACCTTAACATATTTTAACATACCGACAGTATGACAGTACGGGAATCCATATTCATATTTTTCACTCCTTCCATGAAAGTGTGAATATGGATTCCCATTCTGTCATTAGCATGATTTTATTTAAATAATTTGCTGTGAATTTGGACAGGTGTTGGATATTTTGAGTATGACAATATTTGTACTGTCTAGAGTAATCATTTTTTATTACAGGTTTCTGAGTTTATCATGCATTGTTATGAACTGTGTTGTGTACTTAATGGGTTTTTCTAGTTTTAATATTCTAGTTAACATATGAATTTTCTGACCAAAACAACTTTGACATTAACAATTCATACAACTAATAGGCAGATCAGTACATTGCACGATAATACATTATGAGCAGATACATAAATTAGGGCAATTCATTACAAAAGCATAAAAGAGAAAAAGTAAACATAAATCAGGCACAGCGTAGTTCTCACAGTGCAACAAGAACTCTTCACAGTATACTATGACACAGCAGAAACCCAATATTCCAAGCGAAGAGCACAGCACTTACCAGTGTGGAGCACCAGGCTCATATCAGAGCCAGCACTGAAGCAATTCAGCCATTAATCAGGGTCTAATGCTAACAGATAAAAGTGCAAAGGGTTGCAAAAGTCCCTGGTAGAGCAGCCAGTGGTAGCGTTGAAGTCCTCAACCAGTCCTCAGACAGGGACATATCTTTAAGCCAGCCCTGACATTTCAGGGCATTCTGAATCCCCCCCACATCATGGCAACTCTATGTTTACCCAAAAGAAGTGCAGTGGCAGTACATTTGTGATACCTTATCTGCACCTTCTTAACACAAAGTTTTATTTCAGGAGAGGGTTGAAAAGTATAGTCTGTCATGTGAAGTAGTGCCTCAATAACCAAAGCCCAATGGATTTTGTAATCACAAAGGTCCACATGTACGTAGCCTTTTGCACATCGCAAACGGCGATTCGGGCTGTTTGCGACGTGCAAAATGCACTTTCCCATGTACCAAATCATTTTTGCGATTCGGTAAACTATTTACCGAATCGCAAAAAGGGATTGCGACTCGCAAATAGAAAGGGCTGTTCCCTTCCTAATTGCGACTTGCAGTCCCATGTATGATTGTTTTGTGACCGCGAATGCAGTCGCAGAACAATTGCAGTTAGCACCAGTGTCACACTGGTGCTAACCCATTCGCAAACGGGAAGGGGTCCCCATGGGACCCCTTCCCTTTGTGAATGTCAGTAAAAACAGGGCCACTGCCTGCTCTGAAAAAACAAAACAAAAACGTTTAGTTTTTTGTTTTTGAAATGCATCTCGTTTTCCTTTAAGTAAAACGGGCTGCATATAAAATAAACAAAAAAAAACTGCTTAATTTAAAAGCAGTCACAGATATGGTGGTCTGCTGTCTCCAGCAGGCCACCATCCCTGTGAGGGCTGCCATTCCCATGGGGGTTGCAAATTGCGACCTACCTCATGAATAACCATGAGGTGGGCATTTGCGATTCCCTTGCGAATCGCAAATAGTGTCATTGACACTGTAAAGCATAAGGTTTTGCGACTCACAAAACCAAACGTTGGTACATGTAGCCCTAAGTCTTTACTATATGAAGTTTCTAACCCAAACACATTAGGTATGCTATAACATATTAATGTTCTGTTGTGTCTGATCTTAAATTTCTTTAGGTGGGATAGGTGGATTTTATATATTAGAGTAGGTGGTTAACCTAATTTTGATTGTCATTTTAATTGTGTTTTTTCTTGTAATTGAGTGGATTTTTTAAAGTTCTATATTTTCTTTGGAATTTACAGCCCTTAGGAAGCTTGTGGTTTAAGAGCAAAACACACTGGCTGCTTTGCTGTGTTTTATGCCATTCATCAGAAGAACTATAAAGAATAATTCTAAAGATTTTGGGATTTCATGTATTTTTGGTCTCCAGAGACTTTTCTTTGTTTTAGTTGCCTCTCCCTATTGTAATGTTCTAAAAGTGTGGATTTGGACAGCAAATCAAGGGAGGTGGACAGCAAATCTCTGTGACATTAGGGGAACTTATTGGTAGTGGTGGTATAACACCTTAGGCTGACCATTAGTAGTAACCATTGTACACAGAGCAAGAACCCATTTCCACATGGTGGATTCCTGATACTATTTTCACATCCTGTCTCTGTGCTATTGCTTTCTTGCATGTGACGGCATGTCATCCTTTTACTCCTTCCTATTTGGCTACTAACCTTTCAGAACTCTTAGAGGCAACACAGAGACATCAATGGAAGCCATCCTTTTTTTAAACTTGTGCTTGAATTGCTACCAATCACACTTGAGCGATCTGGTTCGTAAAAAGATGGTTAGCTGCCGTTGTCCTTCAGTACCAAGGCAACGTGATTCTTAGTGTTTGTTCTCAATGTGCATGTCAGGAAATCAAAAGACAAGATGCTGCTACAGGTACTGCTATCAATACCATTAACAATAACATTAAAATATGATAAACAAAAACATTTCTTAAATACCTAAACTTATAACAGTTTTTCTA
The DNA here is from genome assembly GCF_031143425.1 of Pleurodeles waltl. Taxonomy (NCBI): domain Eukaryota; kingdom Metazoa; phylum Chordata; class Amphibia; order Caudata; family Salamandridae; genus Pleurodeles; species Pleurodeles waltl. The sequence goes on along the minus strand of NC_090436.1, from coordinate 693,039,340 downwards.
AGTTACGAATATAAGTTTATTAATATAAACTTCCACCTCAAGGACACCAATCTCCTGGAATCCATGAGCAACATCGGCCTCACCCAACTGGTCACCGACCGCACACACAGTGCAGAACACACACTGGACCCGATCTTCACATCCAGCAACAGAGTACTGAGCTCACCTGGACCGACCTAACCCTCGTCCACTTCACTATCACAGGCTCCCATGGTACGTCCTCCAAGCCCTGCAGCTCTTCTCACTGCAGCTGGAAGAAGGTGACAGAGACCCAGTGGACACAAGCCTTCAATACCATCCTGCCCGAAGCCGCTTCAGTCTTGGAGCAGGCAGTTCAGAACTTCACTGACTGGATCACCAAATGCGTCAACACAGTCACCCCCATAAAGCCAGCCAAAGCCAACAAAGCCACAAGACATGCCAGCTGGTATACCTCTGAACTCAGATCCATCAATAAATCTGGCAAACGGCTAGAGTAACAATGGCACACCACCAAAAACCCCTCTGACTAAACTGCCTTCAAAGCAGCCTTCAACAAATACCACCAGTACATCAAAGAAAGTAAAAGAGCAGCCCTTACAAGCCGCAATGAATCAAGCACCAACGATACAAAGGAACTCTTCAACATAGTCAGGGATTACTCCTGCCCATCAGCCACCGATTAACACGATTCACCCTTAGAGCTCGGCCACACTCTGTTGGACTACTTCCACAGCAAGACAGGAACCATCTACAACAACTTTGACCTCCAACGCTCCGGCCTCAACATTGACATATCCTACCGACCCATGCACACCACCCAATCAATTACCGCCTGGACTCCACTCACAATGCAGACCACCTCAGCCATAATGGCATCCAGCCACTCCACAACACCTGCTGCTCCATGCCCCTACCACTTCAACCTTGGATCCAAGGAAATCAGAGTGGAACTCACCAGAGAGAGGGAAACACATCAAGGTAAGACTCATCCTTAAGAAACCCACTGCCGCCCCTAGCAACCTAAAAAATTACCGCCCTATCTCACTGCTCCAGTACCCCGCCAAAGTCCTTGAGAAAGTCATCAATCACCAGCTGACTAAACACCTGGAGAAAAACAACCTGCTTGACGTCTCCCAATAAGACTTACACCCCAACCACAGCACGGAAATTGCCTTGATCGTAGCCACCGACAATATCAGATCCCTTCTCGACTGCGGTAAATATGCTGCCCTGATCCTCCTTGACTTATCAGTCACTTTTGAGACCGTATCTCACCACACCCTCATCAACACACTCAACATCATAGGCATCCAGGACTCAAGTGGATCGCATCCTTTCTCAAAGGTCGGACACAGAGAATCCGCCTGCCACCCTTCACCTCTGAACCCAAAAACATCACATGCAGTGTACTATCCTAAGGATCATCCCTCAGTCCCACCCTATTCAACACATAAATGACTCCTCTCACAGACATCGTCACAACCCACAGACTCAGCATCATATCCTACACACACAACCCACAACTCATGCTTTTGCTCACCGAATACTCCTCCACTACCTGAAAACACTTCCACAATACCATGCTCAATGTCGCCAACTGGATGAGAACCAACTGCTTCAAGCTCAGCTCCAAAAGGAAGTACTGGTCTTTGGGAAGAACACCTCCCCGAGACAACACTTGGTGGCCCTCTGAGCTCGGACTTACACCCACAGACCACGCCTGCAACCTCGACATCATCCTTGATGACAAACCCACTGTGCAGTACCAAATCAATGTGGTCGCCTCCTCCTGCTTCCGCACTCTCTGCGTGCTCCACAGAATCTTCAGCTGGATCCCAATCAATACCAGAAAATCATCGCCCATGTCCTCGACATCAGCCGGCTTGACTATGGCAGCACACTCTACTCCAGAATCTCCACCCAGCTCCTCAAGAAACTCAAGACCATACAGAACCCTGCTGCCAGACTCATACTCGACTTTTTCAAACAATCCCACATTACCCACCAACTCAGGAACCTCTACTGGCTCCCCATCAAGAAGAGATGCCAATTCAAGCTTCTTACACACCCCTACAAGGCCCTACACAGCCAAGGACTGGCCTACCTCAACCACCACTTGAACTTTCACCATCCTGCTAGACACCTGTGCCCCTCTACCCAGATCCTCTCACACATACCCCACATCTGTTGCAGTGGGGATGGTTCATCTCCTACATAGCCACCAAGACCTGGAAAGACCTGCCTCTCCATCTGCAATCAGCCCCCTCCTTGGCAGACTTCAGACACAGACTCAAGACCTGGCTATTCCACTGAGAGGTACATCTCCATCAGCGCCCGGATACCCTCAGGGGTGACAGAGCTGTGCTATTTAAATACTGATTGATTGATTAATTGAAGCTCACATTTTATCCTCTCTTTCAACTCTCTGCATGCTTTTTTTCAGAAATCTGATTTTCAGGGAGAATGGTAGAAAAGAAGGAGGTTAAGATAATGTTTGGATTACTCGAGGTAGTAGTTCCTTCATCCTCATTTTCTTCCTGACCTAATGAGGCATCTACCTCCCCAACAGGCCTGACGCTCAGGCTTCTCTAAAAGAAAAGTTCCATCTCACTCTTTACAGCTCTTTCCTGTTCATGTTCTTGTCCCATAAGACCCAGGAGCAGCAATCCCACTTCCTGTAAAAGCATTTTCAAGAATATGCCTCACTCCTCCATCCCGCCCGGATGAGGAAAAGAACAAGAGAACAAGAGTGAGGGGACTAGGCACAGCGCAGATTGCCTCTGCTATTTCCAAACATTACCACAACATAGCATTAATAAAAAATGGATGAGGCTTGACCTAAATAGACACAAGCTCAGCACAATGACAGACCTGTCTCTCATTAAATTTATTATAAAGAAAAATCAACCCAATAACGTTTGCACCTTAGATACTGGCAGCACAGCCATTCCTTCTGCAAACCAATCATAGTGAGAAGCATGTAGGTTATTTGATCCACATATCATGCAGAATGTATACAATGTTTTCTTCTTCATCATCAGTAAAACCATCAATTGCTACAAAGCACTGATCATCTTCTTCCAGTTATGTTTCACAATTCATGTTATTAACAGGTGCTCCTAACAAAAAATATTCCTAATGCTCTACCTCCATGAATTTAGTGTACACTAAAAATAAAAAATTTGGGATGTATACTCTTCCATTTAAAATCTTTACCAATGGAAAATAATCTGAATGTATACAAAACTGTTTAACCAAGAAATAAGGTCAAACCTTTTTAACTGTCAGAGATGGCATCACAAAATCTTACCTTCTAGTTTGCAAAGTAGTCTCGCAGAGACGATATGGATCCAACACCTTTCTCCTGACCGCTCCTACTAATAGAATACAGTATCCGACAAGAAGGATTGATCAGGATTAGGGAAGAGGACTAGTTTGGGTTGGTGTTTCCAGTAATCCTAAAACTGCCCAGCAGCAAGATAGGGAACAGAAGGGTGTGGATAGGTATTGTGAGCCACACAAAAGATTATCTAATTCTACAAATGAAGTCTACCCTCCCTCATGTTCCCTGTAATGCTGGCAAAGCAACTTGATCTGGGATCAGCACCTGGATCTGGGGAGTAGGAATCAATGGTAAGGAGGTACAGATATTTTACTGTGATATTGTTAAGGGCACAGTAATCTATACAATCATGGAGTTCTCCTTCTTTCTTCGGTACAAAGAATAGTGGGGAGGACAGTGGAGACTTGGATTGTCTGATGAAACCATTCTCAAGATATTCATCTAGGTACTGACAAAGATGTTTATTTTCTTTTTCTGTTAATACATATATGTGATTGCAAGGTAGTTTAGACCCCAGTAGTGGGTCAATCTGGCAATCGAAATGTGATGAATTAATAAAGTTTTGGCTTTTTGTTTGTCAAAGATGTGTTCCAGATCAGCATACTCTTCTGGGTGACCATCTAAAGTAGACACACCGAGTTCTTGTAATATTGATTTTCTACCCCAAATCATTCCATTAGTGGATGTGGAGGAGGGAACATAACAATGTTGCAGATAGTAAGGGAAGTCTAAAGTTAAGCATCTGAAACTTCAATCCATTTTAGGATTGTGTTTGATAAGCCATTGGAGACCCAAAATTAAGTGGAACTGAGGGGCATCAATCAAGTCAAAGGTTATTTCATCTATACAATAGTTTCTACATGTCATACTCAATTTCTCCACATTAAATTGTAGCTTTCAGGAAAATAATTATTTTCCATCCTCTGCTCTGACAACCTTGTGTCCTTATGCAAAGTTTGTATGCCCAACGAATGTGACAATCTCATGTCCATGACATTTCCAATAGCTCTCAAATCTACAAAGTCTTCTACCTCCCAGGAGGAACAAGTTACAGAGGTTAGAGTTACAGGGATGTTTAAATGATGAAAGGTGAAACAGGCAGGAACCTTGGAGGTTGAACTTAATAACAAACACCAGAAGGCCGACCTCAACTTCTACCGAGCTGTCTCATTTCCAATCAGATCACTGTTTTATACTGGGCCTATGGTAGAACTAGTTCTTGATACTAGGGGTTTCGTTGGTCAGGTAGGGCACTCATACAAAATGCCCTGTTTTGTGCAGTAAAAAAAATTGATTTATTGTTCATCTTTTTTCTTTCTCCTCTTTTGTCAAGGGACCTATGATTATTACAGTCTGCATGGGTTCTGATGTATCTACACTATTAGATATTTATGTCTGACTTTTCTCTCGAAATACAGTCACGTTATGTTCTGTATTTTTCCCTCTCTCAGATTTCCTTTGAAATAATCAACAATTTAGTTTCACTACCAAATAAATAAATTTCAGTCATCCAACAGATTATCTATCTGAAAAATAAGGTCTTTCAGTTCGTCTTTCAATCCTCTACCAAATATTGAAATTCTCTTATTCTCTGCCCAACCTGCCTCCGCCATCAGTCTACTAAAGGATGCAATGTAATGCAACAGATCCAAAGACCTTTGTTTTAGATTCAACAGTTTGGTGTCCGCAGCATAAACAAAAGCATGATGTGCAAGCAATTTCCATGTAGGGTTCTGTAATTGGCATAATTATATAACACGGGTCATCCTGCTCAACCAGTGGAATAGACCACAAGGCCACGTCCCCTCCCAGATAGGGCAAAATAAAAGCAACACGGGCTGTGTCATCTGGAAAGGCTGTTGGTCTAGCCATAAAGTGCAAGTGACACTGGTTCATAAAGATTCTGAAATTGCCAAGGTCTCCATGATATTGTTTGGATGGGGTTAGCGGAATAGACATTGGGATTATTGCCTCTAATTGCATTATGCCATTGCTCCTCCCAAAGGAACCACACCTGTAGCTCCCCTGAATTTTTGAAAACTGGCTGGTTTGAGAAATGGCTTTTGCTTTGGTTAAGTACCAGAGGGAGCAGGTAACTCCCAGGACTTATCCAGTTGAAAAGCTAAGTGTGATTGTAATACTGTGACATCCTATGGGAGGGTCTGATTTTCTCCCTGTAGTAATACTAACATACCTGTGACGTCTCGCAAGGTAATATCTGGAGAATCCATATAATCCGGGTAAAGCAACTATTGTGGGTTTGCCTTCTGTCAGAGTAGAAATCGCACAAAGTAGCCTTGCACACATGATAAGGATCTAACTCCTCTCTCCTGATTGTTTCTACCCATGGAATATAGTATGCAGCAAAGAGGATTGATCATGATTTGGGAAGAGGATCAGGGATGGGATGGTGCTTCCTGTAATCGTAACGCTGTCGACCTGTGAAATGGGAGAAGGAATAGGAGGGTGTGGTTAATTATTGTGTCTCACCCGAAAGATTACCTTACTCTACAGACTATGGGCCTGATTTAGAGTTTGAAGGACGTGGTACTCCGTCACAAATGTGACGGATAGCCTTTCCGCCGTATTATGATCTTGATAGGATATCATGAGACGGTAATACAGTGGAAAGGATATCCGCCACATTTGTGACAGAGTAACCTCCTCCACCAAACTCTAAAATAGGCCATAAGTCTAGCTCCCAGGTGTTCGCTGTAATACATGTGAAGCAGCTTGTTCTGTGATCATCACCTGGATGTGAGCTTGGTAATTTCTGAATAGTGTAAGGAGCATATCTTCCTTCTTTGCAGTGGTCATAGCAGCACACAAGACTGCGAGCAATAATTATTACCAAACACCAAAAGCAATAAAACATAGAATGGTTACCCTAAGACTGAACATAGGATGACCTGCAAGGTTACATGTAGCTGTGCAAAGGTATCTTAACTCTTTAGATGTTCCCTCAAATGTTACTCCAAATTTTATTGTTCCTTTCCTGGCCTTGACCACAAAGGGCCTGATTTGGGGATTGTGGAAGGGTTACTCCATCACAAATGTGACAGATATCCCTTCCACCGCATTACAATCTCCATAGGCTATTATGGGATTGTAATACAGAGGACAGGATATCCATCACATTTGTGACAGAGTAACCCCCACTGCCAAAATCTAAATGAGGACCAAAGTCTTTTGTTATAAGCACACAAGTCTCTTATTAACAGCATGTTGTGCAAACCCCTGCACAGTTCTTGCAGATAACAAATAGTTGTTTGTTACCTTAATTAGTGGCGTTTGTCTTGGGGAGTGCATGATTTTCTGTACACTACTGTCTTTGTTTTTCTGTGTTGCGGAAACTGGGCCCCAGAGGTGGAGATGCAGGTGTGGATCCAGAAATGTAGTGACTACTCCAGTGTGGGAATCACTGTGAGGATTTGCAGGTAAGTCTGGAAGTGCTGAAGAATTCCTTTTCCTTTGAAGTCCATAATGCCAAGCAAGTCATTTGGATTTGGGTGTGGGTTACATACACCACCACATCCAAGATGGCCACTGATTTATGCCAAGATCTTGCAAAATCTTGACATAGATCCATAGTTACAAGCAAAATGTTCAGCACAAGCAAAGTATTGCATTAGAAACCAACAGTAAGTACGCCAATGAGGGCTGTAATACCCTTAAAGACACAGCATGGTGTTCAGAGGCAAAGATACCTTTAATGATAGCATGGTGCTCAGGGATTTGGACTTCCTGACCAAAACTGTTGGGGTAGAGGGAAGCGGGGAGCTGTGAAGGGATGAACCAATAATGGGGGAACTAATAAGGGGTGGTATGCCACCTGAGGATGGGTCCTGACATGAACTACCCAGGCATACGCAAGAAGGTTTCTCTCAGTTTTCTAATGCAAGCATTCTGCTCCTCATCGCAGAACCTGCGATGCAAATTTGAAACATATGGCTTCATTTATAGTTCAGTGGGAGGATCACCATCTGCCTGAGGTGTGGAGGTTATAACCCCTTCTGCCCTGGACTACTGCCTACAAGCCTTTAAAGGAGCTACCTTCTGAGCAGCTCCTCTGAAGTTATTATAAACTTGCTCGGTGGCCACCATGTTCACATGACCACTCAGCATATTTTTTTATATTACAAACAAAAACTCTCAAAGTAAGATTTTCTGTAAAACAAGAAACTAATGGCTCTGATATCTGGGAGTTTTTTCCAGGGTATGGGGGTGATAGTGTATTTTTTCGGTTTGTGACCGTCAGACTTTTCCTGGTGGTACTGCACAGAAAAAAATGTTTGACTATCTGCTCTAAATAGGATGGATGGAAGAGGTACATAGACTGATGACCCAAACTCTATCAAGCTGTTGGTCTAAACATGAAGCTCTACTGACTCTGAATAGAGCGGGTGCAATATCAGTTTGGCAGACAGAATACTCTACTGCATTTGTGAGAGCATTTCATCTGCCAAAGTCTAAATAAGGCACTTAGGCCCTCATTCTGACCTTGGCGGGCGGCGGAGGCCGCCCGCCAAAGTCCCGCCGTCAGGTTACCGTTCCGCGGTCGAAAGACCGCGGCGGTAATTCTGACTTTCCCGCTGGGCTGGCGGGCGGTCGCCTTCAGGCCGCCCGCCAGCCCAGCGGGAAAGAGGCTTCCACGATGAAGCCGGCTCGGAATCGAGCCGGCGGAGTGGAAGCTGTGCGACGGGTGCAGTTGCACCCGTCGCGTATTTCACTGTCTGCGCAGCAGACAGTGAAATACATTTAGGGGCCCTCTTACGGGGGCCCCTGCAATGCCCATGCCAGTGGCATGGGCACTGCAGGGGCCCCCAGGGGCCCCGCGACCCCCCCTACCGCCATCCGGATCCCGGCGGTCGGACCGCCGGGATCTGGATGGCGGTAGGGGGGGTCGGAATCCCCTCGGCGGCGCAGCAAGCTGCGCCGCCTTGGAGGATTCAATGGGGCGGCGGTACACTGGCGGGAGCCCGCCAGTGTTGCCGGTCCGACCGCGGCTTTACCGCCGCGGTCGGAATCCCCATTGGAGCACCGCCGGCCTGTCGGCGGTGCTCCCGCGGTCCTCCGCCCTGGCGGTCTTTGACCGCCAGGGTCAGAATGACCGCCTTAGTTCCTTTCTACCCTCAAACTGGGACAAAACTCTTCTATGTCCCTGATCACTAGCATTAACAGTAATAGAGCATTCTAAATCATGTTTAAGAGTTTGAAGTGTAATAGCCTAAAAAGCGTTAATCGGTCTCACCATTCATAAAATTATTATTAGTAAAATTAAACTTGTAGTTTATGAATAGCAAAATAATTGTAAACTTACAAAAAAAGTATACATTTACCTGTGAAAATCAAGCTCAAAGTATTTAAATTAGTTCTTGTTATCTACCATTTCTAGCAAAGTAATGGCAATAACTGTATCTGGCCATGGTTTGACCCCTATCACAAAAGATAAAACATTCCAATTATGCAGCACGTTTGCAACAAAGGAGGTACAATGAGGAGTCAGGTCCATGAGGGGTGCTGCTGTGTTCTGTAAGGCAGCAGGTACTGTGGTTTTGCACCATTGCTTTAAGACCAGGAGACTTGACAACAGTTCACTGTGACCTAGTGTAGGAAGTTGGCTCTGTATGCACTATTTCAAAGTAAGGAATAGTATGCACAGAGTCCAAGGGTTCCCCTTAGAGGTAAGATAGTGGCAAAAAGAGATAATACTAATGCTCTATTTTGTGGTAGTGTGGTCGAGCAGTAGGCTTATCAAAGGAGTAGTGTTAAGCATTTGTTGTACACACACAGGCAATAAATGAGGAACACACACTCAGAGACAATTCCAGGCCAATAGGTTTTTGTATAGAAAAATATATTTTCTTAGTTTATTTTAAGAACCACAGGTTAAAATTTTACATGTAATACTTTGAATGAAAGGTATTGCAGGTAAGTACTTTAGGAACTTTGAATAATCACAATAGCATATATACTTTTCAAATAAAACACATATAGCTATTTTAAAACTAGACACAGTGCAATTTTCACAGTTCCTGGGGGAGGTAAGTAATTGTTAGTTCTTGCAGGTAAGTAAACCACCTACGGGGTTCAAGTTTGGGTCCAAGGTAGCCCACCGTTGGAGGTTCAGAGCAACCCCAAAGTTACCACACCAGCAGCTTAGGGCCGGTCAGGTGCAGAGTTCAAAGTGGTGCCCAAAACGCATAGGCTTCAAAGGAGAAGGGGGTGCCCCGGTTCCAGTCTGCCAGCAGGTAAGTACCCGCGTCTTCGGAGGGCAGACCAGGGGGGTTTTGTAGGGCACCGGGGGGGACACAAGTAAGCACTGAAAGTACACCCTCAGCAGCACGGGGGCGGCCGGGTGCAGTGTGCAAACACACATCGGGTTTTCAATTGGAATCAATGGGAGACCAAAGGGTCTCTTCAGCGATGCAGGCAGGCAAGGGGGGGGCTCCTCGGGGTAGCCACCACCTGGGCAAGGGAGAGGGCCTCCTGGGGCTCACTCCTGCACTGGAGTTCCGATCTTTCAGGTCCTGGGGGCTGCGGGTGCAGGGTCTTTTCCAGGCGGCGGGATCTGGGAGTCAGGCAGTCGCGGTCAGGGGTAGCCTCGGGATTCCCTCTGCAGGCGTCGCTGTGAGGGCTCAGGGGGGCAACTCTGGCTACTCACGGTCTCGTAGTCGCCGGGGAGTCCTCCCTGAAGTGTTTGTTCTCCACCAGTCGAGCCGGGGGCGTAGGGTGCAGAGTTGCAAGTCTCACGCTTCTGGCGGGAAACGCAGTCGTTTTAAAGTGGCTCCTTTGGAAACAAAGTTGCAGTCTTGGGTGAACAGGGCCGCTGTTCTCGGGAGTTTCTTGGTCCTTCTAGAGCAGGGCAGTCCTCTGAGGATTCAGAGGTCGCTGGTCCCTGGGGAAAGCGTCGCTGGAGCAGTTTCTTCAGAAGGGGGGAGACAGGCCGGTAGAGCTGGGGCCAAAGCAGTTGGTGTCTCCGTCTTCTCTGCACGGTTTTTCAGCTCAGCAGTCCTCTTCTTCTTAGGTTGCAGGAATCTGGGTTCCTAGGTTCAGGGGAGCACCTAAATACAGAATTTAGGGGTGTATTTAGGTCAGGGAGGGCAGTAGCCAATGGCTACTAGCCCTGAGGGTGGCTACACCCTCTTTGTGCCTCCTCCCAAGGGGAGTGGGTCACATTGCTATCCCCATTGGGGGGATCCTCCATCTGCAAGATGGAGGATTCCTAAAAGTCAGAGTCCCTTCAGCTCAGGTTGCCTTAGGGGCTGTCCTGACTGGCCAGTGACTCCTCCTTGTTTTTCTCATTATCTCCTCCGGCCTTGCCACCAAAAGTGGGGCCGTGGCCGGAGGGGGCGGGCAACTCCACTAGCTGGAATGGCCTGGGGTGCTGTAACAAAGGGGGTGAGCCTTTGAGGCTCACCGGCAGGTGTTACAGTCCTGTAAGGGGGAGGTGACAAGCATCTCCACCCAGTACAGGCTTTGTTACTAGCCACAGAGTGACAAAGGCACTCTCCCCATGTGGCCAGCAACATGTCTCGAGTGTGGCAGGCTGCTAAAACCAGTCAGCCTACCCGGGTAGTTGATTAAGGTTTCAGGGGGCACCTCTAAGGTGCCCTCTGGGGTGCATGTTACAATAAAATGTACACTGGCATCAGTGTGCATTTATTGTGCTGAGAAGTTTGATACCAAACTTCCCAGTTTTCAGTGTAGCCATTATGGTGCTGTGGAGTTCGTGTTTGACAGACTCCCAGACCATATACTCTTATGGCTATCCTGCACTTACAATGTCTAAGGTTTTGCTTAGACACTGTAGGGGCACAGTGCTCATGCACTGGTGCCCTCACCTATGGTATAGTGCACCCTGCCTTAGGGCTGTAAGGCCTGCTAGAGGGGGGACTTATCTATACTGCATAGGCAGTGTGAGGTTGGCATGGCACCCTGAGGGGAGTGCTATGTCGACTTACTCGTTTTGTCCTCACCAGCACACACAAGCTGGCAAGCAGCGTGTCTGTGCTGAGTGAGGGGTCCCCAGGGTGGCATAAGACATGCTGCAGCCCTTAGAGACCTTCCCTGACATCAGGGCCCTTGGTACCAGGGGTACCAGTTACAAGAGACTTACCTGGATGCCAGGGTGTGCCAATTGTGAAAACAAAAGTACAGGTTAGGGAAAGAACACTGGTGCTGGGGCCTGGTTAGCAGGCCTCAGCACACTTTCAAATAAAAACTTAGCATCAGCAAAGGCAAAAAGTCAGGGGGTAACCATGCCAAGGAGGCATTTCCTTACACCTGGAAACAGTCTCTAATAGGTCACGGGTCTTAATGCCTATTGTTTATTCTCTTGCTTTGTAAGCAAGCTAAATGGTGATAAAACTGAGCTCATGATACCAGGTAACAACTTCAAACCCCAAAATAAAATGATGGACGGAGTGTTGAAACGTTTCAAACACTCACCCCCCAGTCACAGATCGGGGTTTAATCTATTGTTATTTTGCTTGACCACGTCACCCCAGTTCGGACCCAGCTATATGCAAATCAGTCTTGACCCTGCTCCCAGTGGGAGCAGTCCAGCCCGAACTGCCAAGCCAAGTCCTCCCTGGGCAGGATTGAAGCATCCTGGGACCGGTGTCAGGGTATTCCGTCTATCATTTATTTTTTATTTTTTTGTGTGCATTTGTCGCCCCAAGTGGGAAGGGTATGCCCAGACATGGGTCCTGTGCTCACTACGCCACTGGATTCAAGCTAGCCTAGCTGATGGAGGGTGGTACCCTGAAACAGGTCCTAGGATGCTTGCTTCCGGTCCAGGGAAGACCTGTCTTGGTAGTGCAGGCTGCACTGTTCCCATGGGGAACAGGGTCAAGACTGATTTACATATGGCTGGGTGCAAACTGGGGTGGCGTGGTGAGCAAAATAACAATGGATGAAACCCATATCTTTGTGACCGGGGGTTGAATGTTTGCATTGTTTAGCATTCTGTCCATCATTTGTTCTTTTTGCATTTGTCGCCCCAAGTGGGAAGGGTATGCCCAGACGTAGGTCCCGTGCTCACTGCGCCAATGGATTTAAGCTAGCCTAGCTGATGAAGGGTGGTACACTGAAATCGGTCCTAGGATGCCTGTTTCTGGTCCAGGGAGGACATGGTTTGGCAGTTCAGGCTGGACTGTTCCCACGGGGAACAGGGTCAAGACTGATTTGCATACGGTTGGGTCCAAACTGGGGTGGTGTGGTGAGCACAAAAATAATGAATTAAACCCAGATCTTTGTGACTGGGGGCGAATGTTTGCATTGTTCAGCATTGCATCCATCATTTTTCTTTTTGCATTTTTTCTTTTAACAACTTCAAACGCCACCTGAGGCTAGGCTTGCTGAACTGCCTTAACATGCAACCCACCTCAAGACAGTTATTGAATAGTCTGAGGGAATGTTTGGACAAATCATTGTCTATGGGGGTCTAGGCAACTAAACAGTTGGACAGCTGCTGTGGCATACTTTGTATGCTGTGTACAATTCTACACTTGCCTCCCCCTCTCCCTGGAAGACTTGTGGTCAGCCATTCATTCTTTAATGATAATCACTTCTCAAGTATAGCTTAGTAACGGGTTTTGCCCCAATAGAGCTTCCAATATACCCAGGTTTAGAGGCACTTGAACCGCTGGTTGATAGTCACTTTATTTAGACTCATGTAGGCTATGCAGGGACGTAATTCTGATGTTCCTCTTCTAGACGTGAAAAGTAGTGATGTACCTTGTGGTGATTTAGATGGATCTATGAGCCCATCAGTTAAGTTAGGGTCCTAGGTTAGTCTCCTAGTACTTGTTTATCTGGGAAGAACAACAAAAATATTCTGCCACAAGGAACATTTGCATCTGGTTTGATTTCAATGGCACATTCAAAGGTACAATAAGATGGTAACTCTCTAATTACAGATTCTTGAAACACATCTCAGTATTCATGACAGACTTCAGGGACTAATTCTAAGTGGCCCACAGAGGGAGGAGAAAGGTCCAAATGTATTTTGAGAATGTTTGGAGAACTTTTGTATATATTACAATGATGAATACAATATTCAGATACCCAAAACAGCATTCTAGCAGTCCAGTTGATGTATGGATTGTAACATGCCAACCAGTTAATTCTTAGGACTTTTTGATAATGTGGGAAGAGAATAAAATCAAAATCGATAAGTTCATGGTAAGGAGCGATTTTCAAAGGTACAGATTGAGCCTCTCCGACGACTAATCCTGAAGCAACTAAAGTACCAACAGCAGCTCCAACAGCCACAGGAAGCTTTTTCTTTAATATCAGAATCTAATAAAGGGAGGTCCACTGGATGTCCATATATACATTTGGAGCACCATCAAATGCCATAATTGGTGTAGTGGTGGAGCTAAACGGGAGTAAGAGTTTTCCATGTAGAAGAAAAAATACAAAAAATGGTAATGATGAAGGCAGGGTACATTCATCCTTACTGATCTCAATTCTCTGCACTAGGGATGAGCTTCATAGTTCCCTGACTTTGGTAAAGGACATGCTGCTCACACATGACAATAATTAACCAGATATCCTTCCTGGCCACAATACAAACGTAGACCATTTTTCTGTCTTCCTCAGATAGCGGACTTTTAGTAACCATGACTTTATCAGTAGTTTTTTTTAAGGTGGTCTATAGTCATAGATTTTCAAAGATTTTTCTTTTTTCTCGACGCCTCTCCTGAATGTGGCTGTTGATCTGGAGCACCAATTGGACAAAGTCTTGAAAGGAAGGAGGTCTAGGTACTCTAGCAAGCTCATCCTTTACGTTTTTCCTTAACTCTTTCCAAAATAAGGTACACAAGGTTGAATCAGTCCAATCAATTTCTCTTGCTAAAGCTTTAACTCTCACTATGTAAGATTACAAATCCATGAACCTTTGTGACAGCTCTAGGATTTCTTCTTGAGTAGTGAATTTATGATCCTGGTAATCAAACACTTGTCAAAATGATGTGCAAAAGGCAGGAAAATTATCCAGGAGAGGCCTGGAGTCATACACTAGTTAATTGATCCATGCTAATGCATTTCCAATGGTATTACTCAGTGTAAAGCCATCTTTTGTTCGGTCTGATGAACAATTGCGCAGCTTGAGGGTGTTTACTGCTGATAACAGGTCTGATACCTGTGTGGTTTCTTGTAATTGAGCCAAAAAATGGTACGATAGGGTCGCAACCTGTCAAGAGCTGCCCTTCTTGGCAACTCTGAAGGATGTTTCTTGGCATGAAGATAAGGTTGCTTATCTACAGAGGCAGGAGCAGAAGCCAGAATGGCAAACAGATGTCCGACACTGCTCCAGGGAACAACAAAGCCCGAAGGGAAAAAACTAGAGTCCATAAAATAAAAACACTCAGCTGTTAAGGTGGACATCAGGATACAGAGGCATGCGGCAAGCAAAGGTCACAAGGATCTGCAGACTGTGTTGTGTTTGGTATAGCCTCCTACATAGAAAGAACAGAGCATTTACATGGGAAGAACTGGACAATTTCACCGTGAGGACACATGGAGTATAGCAAGTGCGATTAGTTACACTGCCAGGTTTGCTCACCTTTGGTTACACTAAGAGGGCATGTGGTCCACGGCACAAAGGCACACACTTTGGATAATTCCCCTTGGCAGTGACTCGCCCGGTCTCACCAAGAGTACTGAAAAGTCTCTGGGTACCAATAGATGTTTTGATTCTTAGGCAACAGAGGCTGAACACCTGCACCATGAACACTATGCCCTATACTTTGTACAACAGTAAAGTAAAAGCATGATAAGTTGTTCTTTACAATGGCTTTTTAATTTTAATCCTTAAATATGTGTTCCCTGTCGCACATATGCTATAAAGCTAGTCTGGTTGATGAGGAGCGATATCCTGAAACCAGTCCAAGCATGCTTGTTTCTGGTCCAGGGAGGACCTGACCTGGAAGTTCGTGCTGGATTGTTCTCATGGGGAGTAGGAATAAGATTGATTTTCAGATGGCTGGGTCCAAATGGGGTGGCGTGGCGAAAAACAAAATGATGGAATAAACCCAGATCTGTGATTGGGGATGGGTGTTTTCATTGTTCAGCATTCCGTCCATCATCTGTTCATTTTGCTTTTGTCACCCTAAGTGGGAAGGCTATGTCCAGACGTGGGTCCCATGCTCACTATGCCACTGGATTCAAGCCAGCCTAGCTGATGAGGAGTGATATCCTGAAACAGGTCCCAGGATGCTTGTTTCCGGTCCAGAGAGGACCCGGCCTGGCAGTTTAGTCTGGACTGTTTCCATGAGAAGCAGGCTCAACACTGATTTGCATATGGCTGGGTCCAAACTAGGGTGACGTGGTGAACAAAAAACAATGGATTAAACCCAGGTATATGGCTGGGGGTGAATTTTTTCATTGTGAAGCATTCCTTCCATCATCTGTTCTTTTTGCTTTTGGCAGACATGGTGACACACTTTAAATGCAAGTTACCCTGACAGCTGACCACACCAAAATGTAACCCACTACAGCCTTCTGGGGAAGGAATGTACAAAATGTGGGCTCTCAGGTCACCAGTAACCTCACTCAAATCCTCCCCCATTTCATGTTGTCTCAGACATGTACAATACAAAATTGATTCCATCAGGCACTTGTTCCAACCTGCACACATTGTGCACAAAAGTCCCAGGCCCAGCCTGTGATTGCCACTAATCATAGATTTCAATCTAATATTAACTTACACATATTGAACTGATAAACCCATTTAATGAAGACTGCAAGACCTGTTTTACAAGGGGAGCACTCTGGCAATACACCCACAAGGAGACATGTAAAAATAAGTGTTAATTTTTTAATAATGATACTGGTACCACAACCAGTTTGAAAAAGGCATTTTAGAAAGAACAGTAATCACTGGTTCAAAAAAGGGTGCACTTTAGATGCCCTCTTGCCTGACAGCATTGCTTTTAGGTCTAAGTCCTTTTTAACAGGGAGGCCCTCAGTGAATTTGCATGATTGTGGGGCACTTTCCACAGCCACCCAGGAAATGTTCTATCTCTTTATAGTGTTTATAAAAAAAATCCTCAGCTCTCCCTAGTAAAACTGTGGTCACTAGGAGGCTGGCCTAGTCCTGCTTGTTACTCTGTAGCCACTAAAAACTATGATAAATTTCAGGGGGTACTAGTAAATTAAGTGTATGCTTGAACCTGGGGTAACTTAAAAGACCCATGGCAAGCTGTATTAAGCACTTCACCTCCTTGAGATATGATATGATCAGTGGCTGTTTAAACACCATCAGGCAGCTCTTTAGTGGTTCATCACTTTATCTTTATGAATCTGCAGCATCAGTGATGCAAGTGGACTCCTCGCCCAGAAGCAAAGTGCATATGGGAGAAATGGCAACAAAATATACAGATGCACTCTCCTCACCCTGCCCATTGTCCTTTGACTGGAGTTATTCCACGGACTGTGAACAGTAAAACATTTTTTTGCCAGCATATTCTTACCATGTGACCTGTGTATGGAAAAACCTTGTAAAAGTCTGTGTGATGCAGAACTTGAGGACCTTCAGCAGAACATTTAGAACTCAGTGGTTTACAATCAGTAACAACCTAACCAGTGCAATACTTTCTGAACAGGAGTACTGAGAAGGGAAGGTGGTCACTGCAGAACATGGTTGGAGGCAGCTCACTGCTTCAGCTCCTCCCCTGGTGTGATATGGCCTCAACAGAGATTGACATGTTGATCTTGTAGGACATCCTCCCAATCCAAGAAACAGATCAGACCAAGTTCCAGAGCAAGATACCAGTGATAATGGAGGGTCTCACAGCTGAGGTGAAATAAATGCTACTTCACAAAAGGAAACTGAGTGGCCAGAGCTGCTTTTGATATCTGGTGTTTGTACTGGGTAACAGTGTCTCTTTCCAGAGAAGGAGTGGCAGCAGACAGGGCTGCAATTCAAGGCAATTGTTTCTGAGAATGCTGATGCTGCCTGCATAAGCCTGGAGGACTGTGGGTTAAAGAGAAGGTGGACACTGGACTCGGGAATCTCGATAGCAATGCAGAACAGAAAAACACCTGCCCAATTCTGTAAGGCTGGGTAGATTATGACAGTGAAAGATGAGGGATGCATTTGGTTGAAACCTTGAATGAAATCCGAATCTTCAAGCAAGAAGAAAAAAATAATAAAGCTGTTGGTAGAATGGTTCTAGGAGAGGAGGCAGCACCAAATATAGGCCCTCATTACAACCCTGGCAGTCGGTGTTAAAGGGGCAGTAATACCGCCAACAGGCCAGCGGTAGCAAAAATGGAATCATGACCACGGCAGGAAACCGCCAACAGATATAGCCTTTAACACTCTGACCACCACAGCGGTAGCAACAAACACCACGGCGGTAACTGCCAAAAGCCAGGCGGACGACAATGTACCGCCCACCCCATTACAACCCACCCATCCCCCAGCTTTTCTGGGGTGGTACCAATACCATCAAAAGCGCAGCGGAAACAGTACACAGAAGGGAAACCACTCACCTCTCGACACTCAAGCAAGAACCAGGACGCCTTGGAGCCCGAGCTGGAGGTCTTCCCCATGCTGGTGTATCTGCTCATATACCAGGAGTACCAACGGCGGCGACAACGACCACGGTGAGTACTGCACCTAGCACATGGGGGGGAAAGAGAGTGACACACACACGCAACACGCAGCAACCCACCCCCACCCTCACCCTCAACACCATACACACAAACGCATGCAACAAGATTACATATACACCCCCTAACCCTCTGGAATAACTCAAGGACAAAAGGAACTGAGTCAAATGAGTGTTATATTAGAAATAGTTAGAAATACGTTAATAATTCAAAAACTGTATTTACAAAATATACAATATTTACAAAAGGCAGGACAATGTCCACTCAAAATGTCCGTGGCCCACTGGGCCAATATACATAGGCCAATCCCACACTTGACTCCTGCCTCAATACAGAGAGAACACTGCAGGTGCATCAGGTCGAAAACACACAGGCACTTCAGGGGGATGGGGAAGGGGGGGACATCTCTGCCGGAAGATGGTACAACGCCACAGCTCCTGGAGGGGGCTCCAGGAGGGGGCTCCCCAGGAACACTGCTTGTTCCTGGGGAGAGCAAAGCCACAGTCTCTCAAGTCTCTCAAGTGGGTGGTTGCCCACTGCTTGGTCCTGGGGAGTCCAAAGCCACAGTCTCTCAAGTGAATGGACTGCCCACTGCTTGGTCATGGTGAGTGCAAAGCCACGGTCTCTCAAGTGGGTGGTTTGCCCACTGCTTGGTCCTGGGGATTGTAAAGCCACAGTCTCTCAAGTGGGTGGTTTGCCCACTGCTTGGTCCTGGGGAGTGAAAAGCCACAGTCTTTCAAGTCTCTCAAGTGGGTGGTTTGCCCACCGCTTGGTCCTGGGGAGTGCAAAGCCACAGTCTCTCAAGTCTCTCAAGTGGGTGGTTTGCCCACTGCTTGGTCCTGGGGAGTGCAAAGCCACAGTCTCTCAAGTCTCTCAAGGGGGTGGTTTGCCCACTGCTTGGTCCTGGGGAGTGCAAAGCAACAGTCGCTCAAGTGGGTGTGAGTTTTCCACTGGTTCAGGAGGGGGCTTTGTGCCCAGTGTGCTTCATCCTGCCAAGGATAGGATGAGTGGATGCCTTCTTCCACTGGTTGAGGAGGGGGCTTTCTGCCCAGTGATCTTCATCCTGCCAAGGATAGGGTGAGTGGATGCCTTCTTCCACTGGCTCTGGAGGGGGCCTTGTGCCCAGTGTGCTTCATCCTGCCAAGGATAGGGTGAGTGGATGCCTTCTTCCACTGGTTCTGGAGGGGACCATGTGCCCAGTGATGCAGCACTTGGGGGTGCCATGTCACAGTCCCTCACCTGGGTGTCAGAGACACGAGATTTGCAGTGGCCAGGATGCATGATACTCCATGGAGGCAGGACTACAGTCCACCAGCCGGCGACTATGGCTGCATAGTGGTGGTAGTGCTGGTGCTGGTGGGGGTGCTGCCAGTGGTGGGGGGAGGCTCCAGCCCTTCTCCTGCAGCCTCAGACGGCTGCCCACGGGGGCTGCTGATGCTGGCAGTGGTGCTACTGTCAGCGGTGCAGGTGGCGTTGCTTGCGGTGGTGCTTGCGGTGGTGCTTGTGGTGGTGCTGGTGGCGGTGCTGGGCGCGGTGCCGGTGCTGCAGTGGTGGGGGGAGGCTCTATCCCTTCTCCTGCAGCCTCGGACGGCTGCCCACTGGGGCTGCTGATGCTGGCAGTTGGGCTACTGTCTGCAGTGCAGGTGGCGGTGCTTGCGGCGGTGCTGGTGCGGTGCTGGCCGCAGTGCAGGTGCCAGTGCTGCCTGTGGTGAGGGGAGGCTCCAGCCCTTCTCCTGCAGCCTTGGACGGCTGCCCACTGGGGCTGCTGATGCTGACAGTAGTGGTACTTGCAGCGGTGCAGGTGGCAGTGCTTGCGGCAGTGCTTGCGGCAGTGCTTGCGGCGGTGCTTGCGGCGGTGCCTGCGGCGGTGCTTGCGGCGGTGCAGGTGGCGGTGCTGGCGCTTCACCTGCAGACTCGGACGGCTGAAGTGCCTTGGCTGGTGTTTTGTGCCCCTTCCTGCCCTTGGCAGATGGTGGTGTCACATTGGGTCTGGCAGCTGGAGTCTTTGACATGGCCTTGCTGGGTGGTTGTGGCTCCTTCTCCTTGCTGGATGCTGTCCCCTTTTTGACCTTGCCAGGTGGCGGAATCTTCTTGGCCTTGGCTGGGGTTGGTGGCACACTAGCTGGGCTGACGGGTGCCCCCTTAGAGCCTCTGCCAGCTGCAGAAACCACAGTGGACGTGGACTTGATGGCTGAGGTGCTGGGCTGGGTTCTGGCCACCCTGGCCCAAGGTGAAGGACGGGGGAGAGAGGTAGGGAAGAGGTCAATGTTGGCTAGGAAAAACTTCTTAGGGACATTGGGGCGGGAAGAGGGTGAAGGTTTGGGAGTGGAGGAAGAGGGAGTGCTTGTAGGAGGTGTCAGTCTACTGTGTTTGGGTGCAGGTGCATGAGCTGGATGCTGTTATGAGGTAAATGGCTGTTGGGTGGGTGTGTGCTTGCGTTTGGGTACTTTGGGAGGAGGGGTCACAGACATAGTGGGAGAGGACACAGGGGACGTGTGCATGGATGTGCGGGTGGTGACTGCCAGTGAGGGGTGTGTAGTGATGGGCGTTCTGGTGATGGATGTAGTGGATGAGGATGTAGTGCATGGAGGTGTGAGTGGAGACGCTACTGGGAGGGAGGTGGACGAGGAGGAGGAGGGGGACACAGTGGAGGCAGTGGATGTTGGTGTGTCTGCATGGTGATAGTGCTTGTGTGAGTGCCTGTGAGATGAAGTGTGATGCTTGTGTTTGCCTGAGTCACTTCTGTGTGTTGATTTGGGTGTATGCTGGTCTGAAGGTGTGCTTGGGATAGGCTGGGGTTGAGGGGGTTTGGACTGGGATGAGGAAGTTGGAGGGGGGAGGCTGGAGGCTGGAGACAGGGACAATGGCTGGCATCAGTGCGGAGACCAGAGCCTGAAATGCTCTCTGTTGGGCTGCCACGACAGAGTGAATGTCCTCCAGATATGCATTTGTTTGTTGCAAATGCCTCTCGACATCCTGGATGGCATTCAGAATGGCTGACTGCCCAACAGTGAGGGATCTCAGGAGGTCCATAGCCTCCTCACTGAGGGCAGAATGGCTGACTGGGGCAGGGCCTGAGGTGCCTGGGGCGAAGGAGATGCCCACCCTCCTTGGTGAGCGGGCACGGGAAACATGCTGAGGTTCTGCTGGGAGGGCGGTGCTGGTAGGCGGGGTGGCAGCTGTACCTGGTGTTAGAGTGGGCACAGAGGTGTCTGCCACTGCCGGGGAGCTTCCATCGATGGAGGAGTCGCTGTCTGTAGTGTCCCCTCCTGTCTCCATCGTGGTGCTCCCCTTGCCCTCCGTCCCACTTTGCCCTCACCCTCAGTGGATTCGGCCTCCAGGCCCATGTGGGATGCAGCTCCCTCCATCGCTGGTGCCTCTGCTCCTCTGCCAGATGATGCTAATTCACACAAGGCCAAGGTGACAAAACAAAAAGGGGGGTGGAGACAGAGGATGCACTTGGTCAATGCCAGCAACAATACTACCGTTGGCGTACACAACACACAGGGAGCAGCCCTATGCACTAGGCCATGCACTGGCAGTTACCAAGATAGTCACCAGCCCATGGGGTACATAGCATAATGCCATCAGCTGCACACCTGAAACAAACAGGGCCCTGCCCAGTAGTAGATACCCACTAACACCATTGAGGTTGAAGTGCCCAACAAGGGACCTACCCTGCCATGTTCGCCCTGGCTTAGGGGCACCCACAGTCCACATCCCCACCCAGGTAAAACCTTAATGTGCGCAAAGTCATGATTCTGAATCTGTACTCACCCCCTTGTGGCTGCTGTGATGCCCTCAAGTGCCCATCTAACTCTGGATAGGCCACCACCACAATGCAGAACATCAGGGGGGTCAGGGTACGATGGGCACCCCTTCCTCTTTGGGAGGCCAGCACCAGCTGGGCCTCCGCCGTCTTCCTTGCCCAGCGGCACAGGTCCTCCCACCGTTTGTGGCAGTGGGTGCTCCACCCGTCAAAGACCCCCAGGGTTCGCACCTCCTTGGCGATGGCATGCCAAATACCCTTTTTCTGATGGGCGCTGACCTGCAGGAAAAACACAGCAGAAAAAGTATTAGTCATACCGTCCGGACTGTCATACTCATGGCCCACTATATCCCTCCCACCCCCTTACGCACATACATCGACCAACATACATGCAGCACTCTGCCCAGGACACCTCAGCCCCCCCTACATGTGGCTTACACTCACAGCACCCACACATTCATGGCCCATGCATCATGCTCACAGTGTACTCACCTGTTTGTCTAGAGGACCATAGAGTAAAGTGTACTGGGGTAGGACCCCATCCACCAGTCTCTCCAACTCCTCCAAAGTGAAGGCAGGGGCCCTTTCCCCAGACATATGAGCCATTGTCGCTTCCAGACACAGGTCACAGCAGCACTTGCAGTGTAGGACCTCTCCTGTTGAGGGTCAAGTAGCAAGTGAGTGAATAGATAGAAAATGTCAGTCACGTCTCTAGCAGTGCGTACCGTCACCGCCGGCGTACATCGTCATTGGCTCCTGGAACCCATAGGGCCTAATGTTAACCAATGCCAAGTTGCGCGGCGGTCGTCGAACACCCACCGCTACGGCGCACAACGCCAGCAGAATTACCTCATTTCCACTTGTCCCTCCTTACAGGTCATGCAGCCACCATTTCAGGGGGGCACAGGCCATGGCACCTAACTGCGTCACAGCAGACATTGGCACATCAACTGACTCTTGGATTCACATACTGGTTCTGTAAAGGAAAAGATGCATCATTATTTCAATAGATGTGTGAATATGACCCTCTGCTCACCGTTTTCCTCCCTAGACTTCAACCGCTGAGGATGAATATGAGATGGAGACATCCTCCAGTGGACAAACCCCTGGTGAACCTGGCAACAATGGAGGACAGACACATTATCCTAACCTACAGACTTGATAGGGCCACAATCCAAGAACTGTGGGGGTCATTCCAACCCTGGCGGTCGGTGTTAAAGCGGCGGCTAACCCGCCAACAGGCTGCCGGTAAAAAAAATGGAATTCTGACCCTGGCGGAAACCGCCAACAGAGACCGCCACTTTAACACTCCGACCGCCACGGCGGGACAAACAAACAGCGCAGCGGTCACCGCCAACAGACAGACGGGAGTCAATGTACCGCCCACCCTATCACAACCCACCAATCCGCCACCTTTTCCGGGGCGGTAGCCCCGCCGATAAAAACACGGTGGAAACAGACATTTCAAACGGAAAACGCTCACCTCCATACACCCCACGAGGAATCTGGACAGCATGGAACCCGAACTACACATCCTCCCAGCTATTGTATTCCTGCTCCTCTACCAGGACCACGTACGCCGGCGCAGAAGACAACAGTGAGTACTGCACCTACGACACAGGGGAGGGGGGAGGAGAAAATATTACAGGCACACATACGCGACACACCCACCACCACCCTCACCCACTACAACACACACATCAATGCATAGCAATACATCACTGTTACAACCCCCAAGCCCCCCGGAAGAATGCAAAGACAAAATGAAATGATCATAAACAGTCGAATATATTGTATTATTGGCTTATAAAAATATCACACATTTAAAACTAATATATACATAAATATTAAAAGTCCAATAATTTTAGCAGTCATTGTCCGTGGACCACTGGGCCCAAATCACATGGGCAAGGCCCACACAGGATACCTGACACCAACGGAGAGAACACTGCAGGGGCATCAGATAGAAAAACTACAGGCACCTCAGGGGGAAGGGAAGGGGGGCACCTCAGCCACATGAGTACACGACGCCAGATCCACGAGGGGCCTCCATGGCCACTGTCCCATCCTGGGGAGTGCAAAGCCACAGTCTCTCAAGTCCATACAGTGGGTGGTTTGCCCACTGTACCATCCTGGGGACTGCAAAGCCACAGTCTCTCAAGTCTATACAGTGGGTGGTTTGCCCACTGTACCATCCTGGGGAGTGCAAAGCCACAGTCTCTCAAGTGGATGACAGTGTCCACTGGTTCTGGAGGGGGACTGGTGCCCAGAGTGCTTCGTGCAGCCCTGCCCGACACAGATGCGGCACTGCCCCTTCCGCCAAAGGGGCCAGCGGTGCTTGAGATGAAGGACTCAGTGAAGTGGTGCTTGAGATGAAGGGCCCAGTTCAGCGGTGCTTGAGACGGCGGTGCCCTGTTCAGCGGTGCTTCAGATGAAGGGCCCAGTTCAACGGTGCTTGAGATGAAGGGCCCAGTTCAGCGGTGCTTGAGACGGCGGTGCCATGTTCAGCGGTGCTTGAGACGGCGGTGCCCTGTTCAGCGGTGCTTGAGATGAAGGGCTCAGTTCAGCGGGGCTTGAGACGGCGGTGCCATGTTCAGCGGTGCTTGAGACGGCGGTGCCCTGTTCAGCGGTGCTTGAGATGAAGGGCCCAGTTCAGCGGTGCTTGAGACGGCGGTGCCATATTCAGCAGTGCTTGAGATGAAGGGCCCAGTTCAGTGGTGCTTGAGATGAAGAGCCCAGTTCAGTGGTGCTTGAGACGGCGGTGCCCTGTTCAGCGGTGCTTGAGACGGCGGTGCCCTGTTCAGCGGTGCTTGAGATGAAGGGCCCTGTTCAGCGGTGCTTGAGACGGCGGTGCCCTGTTCAGCGGTGCTTGAGATGAAGGGCCCAGTTCAGCGGTGCTTGAGACGGCGGTGCCATGTTCAGCGGTGCTTGAGATGAAGGGCCCAGTTCAGCGGTGCTTGAGATGAAGCGCCCAGTTCAGCGGTGCTTGAGACGGCGGTGCCCTGTTCAGCGGTGCTTGAGACGGCGGTGCCCTGTTCAGCGGTGCTTGAGATGAAGGGCCCAGTTCAGCGGTGCTTGAGACGGCGGTGCCATGTTCAGCGGTGCTTGAGACGGCGGTGCCCTGTTCAGCGGTGCTTGAGATGAAGGGCCCTGTTCAGCGGTGCTTGAGACGGCGGTGCGATGTTCAGCGGTGCTTGAGACGGCGGTGCCCTGTTCAGCGGTGCTTGAGATGAAGGGCCCTGTTCAGCGGTGCTTGAGACGGCGGTGCCCTGTTCAGCGGTGCTTGAGATGAAGGGCCCAGTTCAGCGGTGCTTGAGACGGCGGTGCCCTGTTCAGCGGTGCTTGAGACGGCGGTGCCATGTTCAGCGGTGCTTGAGACGGCGGTGCCCTGTTCAGCGGTGCTTGAGATGAAGGGCCCTGTTCAGCGGTGCTTGAGACGGCGGTGCCCTGTTCAGCGGTGCTTGAGATGAAGGGCCCTGTTCAGCGGTGCTTGAGACGGCGGTGCCCTGTTCAGCGGTGCTTGAGATGAAGGGCCCAGTTCAGCGGTGCTTGAGACGGCGGTGCCATGTTCAGCGGTGCTTGAGATGAAGGGCCCAGTTCAGCGGTGCTTGAGACGGCGTTGCCCTGTTCAGCGGTGCTTGAGATGGCGGTGCCATGTTCAGCGGTGCTTGAGATGAAGGGCCCAGTTCAGCGGTGCTTGAGATGAAGGGCCCTGTTCAGCGGTGCTTGAGACGGCGGTGCCCTGTTCAGCAGTGCTTGAGATGAAGGGCCCAGTTCAGTGGTGCTTGAGACGGCGGTGCCATGTTCAGCGGTGCTTGAGATGAAGGGCCCAGTTCAGCGGTGCTTGAGATGAAGGGCCCAGTTCAGCGGTGCTTGAGACGGCGGTGCCCTGTTCAGCGGTGCTTGAGACGGCGGTGCCATGTTCAGCGGTGCTTGAGATGAAGGGCCCAGTTCAGCGGTGCTTGAGACGGCGGTGCCCTGTTCAGCGGTGCTTGAGATGAGTGTCCAGTGCAGCGGTTCCGGCCCAGGCATGGATGTCACTCGCCACCTGACATGTGGCTGGCGGGGCCTTCCTGCCCATCTGTCTGTTGGCTTGCGGGGCCCTCCTGGGCTGCAGTACCGGGCCTCTGGGTGTCCTCCTGCACACCTGGGATGGTGCTGGTGGGGCCCTCCTGGGCAGCTGGCCTGCTGCCGGACTTGTCGGGCGTGCTGCCCTTCCCACCCTTCCCTGGTCGTCTGTGGCCCTTTCCCACCTTTGGCGGTGTGCCAGGTGGCACCCCACTTCCAGCCGGAGCCAGGGTAGGGATTTTGGACCCTGTTGTCTTTGGCCTCTCACGCCGGGCACTGGTAATCTTTGGGTGCTTTCCCGGGGGTGGGCTGGCCGTGCCTTGGCTCCTAGCAGAACTAGTTGCCCTTGAGGGTGAGGGACTCCACAGTCCTTGGACAACAGTCTTGTTAGGTCCTGGTTTTGTGGTGGCTGAGGTGCTGATTGCAGTCTTAGGAGATGGACGGGGTGGGGGAGTTGTTGGAAAGAGGTCAAGTTTGGAAAGGAAAATCAATTTGGAAAGAGAGGGACGGGTAGGTGTAGTGGGTATGGGAGTGGAGGAAGAGGATGTGGTTGTAGGAGTGTGAAGTCTGGTGTCTTTGGGTGCAGGTGCTTGGGCTGGAGGCTGTCGTGAGGTGGATGGCTGCCTGCGTTTGTGTGGTTTGGAAGAGGGGGTGACAGACACACTGGGAGAGGACACAGGGGACGTGTAAATGGTAGTGGGGGTGGTGACTGCACGTGTGCGGAGTGTTCTGGTGGGTGTGCTGGTGATGGACGTAGTGGCTGAAGATGTTGTGCATGCAAGTGTGAGTGAAGACGTCACAGGGAGGGAGGAGGGAGACGAGGAGGAGGGGGACACAGTGGAGGCAGTGGGTGTTGGTGTGTCTGCATGTGGATGTTGCTTGTGTGAATGCTTGTGTGATGTGTGGTGCTTATGTCTGGATGAGCTTCCCTTGGGTGTTGAGGTGTGTGCAGGCTGGTCTGATGGTGTGTCTGGGATAGACAGAGGTACTGGGGATTGGGTCTGGGTGGAGGAAGTTGGAGGGGGGAGGCTAGAGACAGGGACAATTGCTGCCGTCAGTGCTGAGGCCAGAGTGTTGAACGATCGCTGATGGGCAGCCTGACCCGAATGAATGCCCTCCAGGTATGCATTACTCCGGTGCACCTCCCTTTCTACACCCTGGATGGCATTCAAAAGGGTAGACTGCCCAACAATGATGGTCCTCAGGAGGTCAATGACCTCCTCACTGAGGGCAGCAGGGGTGACAGGGGCAGGGCCTGAGGTGCCTGGGGCGAGGAGATGCCCACCTTCCTGGGTGAGCGGGCACGGGGCAAACGCTGAGGGGCTGCTGGGAGGGCGGTGCTGGTGCGCTGGGTGGCGGCTGTACCTGTTGTTGCGGGGGGCACAGATGTTGCTGCCACCACAAGGGAGCTCCCTTCAGAGGACGAGTCGCTGCCACTGACATCAGCACGAGTCCCCGCTGTGGAGCTCCCCTCGCCCTCCGTCCCACTGGTGTACTCAGAGTCCGTTGCATGGCCCTCCAGGGCCATGTGGGATGCAGCTCCCTCGTGCTCCGATGCCACTTCTCCTCCGCCTGATGATGCTAATGCACACATGAACAGGAAGACCACAAAAAAGGGGGGGGGGAGAAAGACATGTTGAGTGCATGCATAGGCGACACCGTTGGCGGAGAGGACAGACACAGAAGCCCCCTGCACTACACCGCGCACTTGGGGTCCACTACTCAATCAGTGGGACATGGCCTACAAGCCTATGGACGACAACTGCACACATAGATGACACAGAGCCATGGATACCTGAACTTGGCACCCTACAGAGGTGGGGGGCGGGGGCACAGGGCCATGCCTTACGGAGGGGCCTAGCCTACAGAAATCGCCCTGGCCTAGGGATATCCACAGCCCTCCTCCCCCACCCAGACACCTCCACAGCGCGCAAAGTCACCAGAATGAGAGTGTACTCACCCCCTTGTGTCTGCTGTGATGTCCTCACGCGCCCATCCAAATCGGGGTAGGCCACCGCCAGGATCCGGGACATCAGGGGGGTCAAAGTACGACTGGCACCCCTCCTACGTTGGGAGGCCATCCCCAGCTGAGCCTCCACCGTCTTCCTGCTCCAGCGTCGGATGTCCTCCCACCTCTTCCGGCAGTGGGTGCCCCGTCTGTTGTGGACCCCCAGGGTCCGGACGTCCTTGGCGATGGCACGCCAAATAGCGACTTTCTGGAGGGCGCTGACCTATGTGACATGTACAGGGGGAGAAAAAAAATCATCACCTTCTGCATGCTCGATGTGAGTGGCCCCCCATCCCCACCCTTGCCATGTGGCACATGCTCTCATCTGTTGTCTGATGCATGCCTCAATCGCTCCCCTCCCCACCATCTTTCATCCACCCGACTCAATTCAGGCATTGGCCACAAAGCATGGTCCCAGTGTACTTACCTGTTGGTCTGGAGAACCGTAGAGTAGCGCATACTGGGGGAGGACCCCATCCACAAGTTTCTCCAATTCTTCAGAAGTGAAAGCAGGGGCCCTTTCCCCAATCGCAGCAGCCATTGTCTCTTCCAGACCGAGGTCACAGCAGCACTTGCAGTGTAGGTCCTCTCCTGTGGAAGATCAGGTATCGAGTGATTAAGTAGATAGAAAATGGCGGTCACGCCCGCGGCGGTGCGTACCGCGACCGCCGGCGCACATCGTCATTGGCTCGTGAAACCCATAGGGTTCAATGTTAACCAATGCGGCTTTGCGCCGCGGTCTTCGACCGCCTACCGCCACGGTGTGCCACGCCAGCGCATTGACCTCACATCCCATTGTCACACTTCACAGGTCAGGCAGCCGCCATTTCAAGGGCCCACATGGCTTAATTTCTACTGCGTCACACATACCTAGGCCTTTCCTCAACACTCATACAAACCATTCAATGCATAGTGAATCGTGTTGTGTGCAAGCTGTGGGAACGTACCTGTGGGTTGATTGACTCTGTGCTCGCTGTTGTCCTTCCTAGGCACCGTCCGCTGGGACATGCGAGGAGAGGGAGGAATCTTCCCGTGTACAGACCGCTGGTGGACCTGTCGACAATGGAGGAACCACCTAGTCCGTAAAGGAAACTTTCCTTTCCTTGTTTTTTCCCCAGCTCCTTCCCTTCCCCCCAGACTGAACATCACTACACAGCCCACCCTATTTTCACCTCTAGTTGAGGACTACGAGTGGTCTAGCGTCACAATTAGTACACTACTGACCCCCCTACTTTATAAACAACCCCGTACTCCCCTTTTTTTGTGATTGTGACAATGGAGGAACGACATGTCATACTGACATACAGGCTTGACCGAGCCACTATACATGAACTGTGTGCCCAGCTGGAGGCAGACCTGATGTCATCCATCCGCCAACCCACAGGGATCCCCCCTCTAGTGCAGGTGCTGTCAGTAGTCCATTTCTTAGCAAGTGGGTCATTTCAAACAACAGTGGCCATAGCATCAGGGATGTCCCAGCCCATGTTTTCCAAGGTGTTGTCCAGAGTGTTGTCTGCCCTGCTCAAACACATGCGGAGCTACATCATTTTCCCTGAGGTGGGGGATTTGCCTACAGTGAAGGGTGATTTCTATGCCCTGGGACATATCCCCAGCATCATAGGTGCCATTGATGGGACACAGGTGGCTTTGGTACCCCCCAGCAGGAGTAAACAGGTGTACAGGAACAGGAAAAGTTATCATTCCATGAATGTACAGATGGTGTGTTTGGCTGACCAGTACATCTCCCATGTTAATGCCAAGTTCCCTGGGTCAGTGCATGACGCCTACATCCTGCGGAATAGCAGCATCCCTTATGTGATGGGTCAACTCCAGAGGCACCGTGTGTGGCTATTAGGGGACTCTGGTTACCCCAACCTGTCCTGGCTACTGACCCCAGTGAGGAATCCCAGGACCAGGGCAGAGGAACGCTACAATGAGGCCCATGGGCGGACTAGGAGGGTGATCGAACGCACCTTTGGCCTCCTGAAGGCCAGGTTCAGGTGCCTCCATATGACAGGTGGATCCCTAATGTACTCACCAAAGAAGGTGTGCCAGATCATCGTGGCCTGCTGTATGCTTCACAACCTGGCTTTGCGCCGCCAGGTGCCTTTTCTGCAGGAGGATGGTCCAGATGGTGGTGTTGTAGCAGCTGTGGAGCCTGTGGAGAGTGAAGAGGAGGAAGCCGAAGAGGACGACATAGAGAACAGGAACACAGTAATAGAGCAGTATTTTCAATGACACACAGGTAAGAGTACACACCGGCATATTACATTTACTTAAAGACTCCTACCTCTCTACTGTCTGACTTTTTCCCCCAGTGTATGGTAACTGTGTTGTGACTTTCCCTTCCGTTTTCAGAGATGTGGGCCCCACTGCGTGACATCTGCTTTGTTTCCCCATAGAGTACAGCTGTGTGACAGCGGTTTGTTGGTATCACAATGTGAATAAACATTTTGGCACTGTCATGTCTTATACATTTGTTAAAATCACAGACAGACTCCGGATTGTTTATGTGCAATAAGTGTGTTTATTCAAGTGCTCGAATTTGGATGGGTGGTTGCAAATCGGTGAGGGGTGATGGTGGAGGATTGTCCATGGCAGAGTCCAGACTATCAGTATCACAGGTGCATTGTCCAAATGCCTGTGGAAAGTGGAGCAGGGGCAGTTTAAAGTTGGACAGGGTGACAATGTGGGACAGTGGGATGACAATCAGGGCGGTATCCTTTGAGGCGGGGGTCTTGACATCTTACTCTGTCTTCTTCCTGGATCTCAGGGCCCGCTTGCGGGGTGGTTCTCCTTCTGCAGGGGGTGGGGTTCTGGTGGCCTGTTGGTCTTGTGTCGGGGCCTCCTGTCCACTAGCGCCGGCGGAGGTGGTAGCCAGTTCTTGGTCCATGCTAGTGACAGGGGCCCTTTGAGGTGCCACAGTGTTCTGCAATGTGGTGATTAACTCATTCAGGGCCACTACGATGGTACCCATGGCGGAACTGATGTTTCTTAGTTCCTCCCTGAACCCCATATACTGTTGCTCCTGCAGAAGCTGGATCTCCTGAAACCTGGCCAGGACCGTCGCCATCGTCTCCTGGGAGCAGTGGTATGCTCCCATGATGGAGGAGAGGGCCTTGTGGAGAGTGGGTTCCCTTGGCCTGTCCCCCCCCTGTCGCACAGCAGCCCTCCCAGTTCCCCTGTTTCCCTGGGCCTCCGTCCCCTGGACCGTGTGCCCACTACCACTGCCCCCAGGTCCCTGTTGTTGTTGAGGTGGTGGGTTAACCTGGGTTCCCTGTAGTGGTGGACACACCGCTGATTGACGTGTCCTGGGGACAGAGGTATGGGCCCGCTGGGTGGGTGCTGTGCTGGTGTTCCCAGAGGGGGGAAGGTCTGCTGTGGCCTGTGACTGTCTGATGGGAACCGACTGTCCCGAGGTCCCCGATGGACCGGGCTGGTCATCTAGATCCAGGGAGACAGAGCTGCTGTCATCACTGTGGGCCTCTTCTGGGGGTGGAGTGAACATTTGTGGACCTTCCTGCGCGGTGACCTGGCGTTCGGGTCCTGCAGGGGTATAAAAGTATGGTTATTGCTTCTGTGTGTGCCAATGGCGTGCAATGGGTGGGTGCCCGTGTACCCCAGTGCTGGCATTCCTTTGTGGGGGCTGTTGTGACAGTGTTTTGGGGGGGGGCTGATGGGGATGTGCATTGGGAATGCTTTGGTGATGGGTGTCCATGCTTTGTGGTCGCATGCAGGGCTAAGTTTTGGGATGGGTGGGTTGTGATGGTGAGACATTTGCAAGGGGTAGTTGTGATGGGGGTGGGGGTGAGGGTGGGGGTATGAGTTGGCATGCAGGTGGGGTGGGGGGGATGAAGTAGTGAAGATGAGACTTACCAGAGTCCATTCCTCTGCCTACTCCTGCGAGGCCCTCAGGATGCAGGATGTTCAAGACCTGCTCCTCCCATGTTGTAAATTGTGCGGGAGTAGGTGGGGGTCCGCCGCCAGTCCGCTGCACCGCGATGTTGTGCCTTGATACCATGGAACGCACCTTCCCCCGTAGGTCGTTCCACCTCTTCCTGATGTCGTCCCTATTTCTTGGGTGCTGTCCCACAGCGTTGACCCTGTCGACTCTTCTGCTCCATAGCTCCATCTTCCTGGCAATGGTGGTGTGCTGCACCTGTGTCCTGAACAGCTGGGGCTCTACTCGTACAATTTCCTCCACCATGACCCTGAGTTCATCATCTGAGAACCTGGGGTGTCTTTGAGGTGCCATGGGGTGGTGTGGGTGATGTGTGGGATGGATTGTGTGGTGCTAAGTGTGGTGATGTGTATTGTTGTGTTGTGTGAAGTGCGTGCTAATATTGCAGGGTGACAGTGAATTGGGCGTCTGGGTTCTCGGATGTCTTTTCTCAGTGCGTGTTCACGAATCTCTAGGAGTGGAGGTTTGTGGGTGATGTGGGTGTGTGTTTTATATTGTAATGGGTGTGTGGGAGTGGTGTGTGTATGTGTATCAGGTGTGTGTATTTCGAATTGTCCAATGTGGTGGTGTTTTGTACGAGTATGTGTATTTCGACCGCGGCGGTGTGTACCGCCAATAGAATACCGCGGTTGAAAGACCGCCGCGTGGATTCGTGGGTCGTAATGGCATGGGCATATTTCTGTTGGCGTGACGGTGGAGGTTTGGTCATCGCCAGTTTATCGCTGCCCTTTGGTGTGGCAGACTTTTGTGGATGTCGGTATTTTGGCGGTTTGCCTGTTGTGGGTCAGAATGACCGTGGCGGTTTACCGTGACTGCGGCGGTGTTATGGCGGTCTTCTGTCTGGCGGTAAGCGCCTTTTACCGCCGAGGTTGGAATGACCCCCTGTGTGCCCAATTGGAGCCAGACCTGATTTCAGCTATCCGCCAGCCCACAGGTATCCCCCTCTAGTGCAGGTCCTGTCAGTGCTCCATTTCCTGGCAAGTGGTTCCTTCCAAGCGACAGTGGCCATGGCATCGGGGAGGTCACAGCCAATGTTCTCCAACGTGTTGACCAGAGTGTTGTCTGCCCTGTTGAAACACATGCACAACTACATTGTATTCCCACAGGTGGAGGATATGGCACAGTGAAAGCTGACTTCTATGCCCTGGGACATCATTGGTGCCATTGATGGTACACATGTAGCATTTGTACCCCCCCGCAGGAATGAACAAGTGTTCAGGAATAGGAAAAGCTATCACTCTCTGAATGTGCAGATGGTGTGTTTGGTGGACCAGTATATCTCCCATGTGAATGCCAAGTATCCTGCCTCTGTGCATGATGCCTTCATCTTGAGGAATAGCAGCATTCCATATGTGATGTCTCAACTCCAGAGGCACCAGGTGTGGCTAATAGGTGAGCCCATGGTCCCCACCCAGTTGATGTAGGTATATGGGTGTGGGGTTGTCCCTAAGGGTGAGAGTATGCCTAGCAGGTATCCCTCGAATATTTGCAGGTGACTCTGGTTACCCCAACCTCTCATGGCTACTGACCCCAGTGAGGAATCCCTGGACAAGGGCAAAGGAAAGTTATAATGAGGCACATGGGCGAACAAGAAGGATCATTGAAAGAACCATTGGCGACCTGAAGACCAGGTTCCGGTGCCTCCATCTGACAGGTGGATCCCTGTACTACTCACCCAAGAAGGTGTGCCAGATCATAGTTGCATGTTGCATGTTGCACAACCTGGCCTTGAGACGTCAGGTGCCTTATCTGCAGGAAGATGAGCCTGAAGATGGTCTTGTGGCAGCAGTGAAGCCTGTGGACAGTGAGGAAGAGGAGGCAGAGGAAGAAGATGTGGACAACAGAAGATCACTCATACAACAGTATTTCGAGTGACACACAGGTAAGACACCATAACTTCACTTTCCATAGCAGTTTTGTGTGTGACATTGAACATGGCAGCCTGATTTCCCTATTTCTATGGCCACTTACTGTACCCTTTGGCATCTCTATTTACAGATCTCTGTGCCCCACTCTGGCTCCTGGTGTGTTTACTACTGACCACTACAGGTCATACCTATGTATACATGACTGTACAGTTGAATTGCAATGTTTACAGCTTGTTCAATGACTACACATTTGAATCAATTGACAGACTCCATACTTGTATTTATTCCAAGGGTGGTTATGTAAGTGCAATGGGCTTGGTTGATGATGGAGGAAAGTCCAGGGTAGAGTCCAGTCTATTGGTATTACAGGTCCATTGTCCAATGGGGCATAGGAAGGGAAGCAATAGCAGTTCAAGGTGGACAGGGTGACAGAGTGGGACACAAGGGTGACAATCAGGAGAGACTTATTTCCTGGTGGGGGTCTTGGCAATGTTCTCTGGCTTCTGCCTGTATCGCACGTTTGCAGGGTGGTTCTCCTTCTGCAGGGGGTGGGGTGCTGGTGGCCTGTTGTTCCAGTGGCGGGCCTCCTGGCCACTAGCGCCAGCAGAGGTGGAGGGATGTTTATCGGTGTGGATAGTGTCAGGGGCCCGTTGGTGTGTCACTGCCTCCCTCATGGTGTTGGCCATGTCAGCCAGCACCCCTGCAATGGTGACCAGGATGGTGTGGATATGTTTGAGGTCCTCCCTGATCCCCAGGTACTGTCCCTCCTGCATCTGCTGGGTCTCCTGCAACTTTTACAGTATCTGGCCCACGGTCTCCTGGGAATGTTGGTATGCTCCCAGGATCCCTGCAAGTGCCTCGTGGAGAGTGGGTTCCCTGGGCCTGTCCTCCCCCGTCGCACAACAGTCCTCCCAATGTCCCTGTTATCCTGTGCCTCTGTCCCCTGAACCATGTGCCCACTGCGACTGATCATGCTGTGTTTGTGGGGCTGCCTGGGGACACACTGCTGATTGATGTGTCCTGGGGACAGAGGTATGGGCCTGCTGGGTGGATGCTGTGCTGGTGTTTCCTGACGAGGGAGGCTCTGTGGTGGTATGGGACTGTGGCAGGGTAACCGACTGTCCAGAGGTCCCTGATGGGCCAGGTTGGTCATCGTGATCCAGGCGTGCAGAGCTGCTGTCATCACTGTGGGCCTCTTCTGTGGGGGGACTGGATGTGGCTGGCACCTCCTCTCCGGTGACGTTGAGTGGGGGTCCTGTGGGAATGTAAATGCAGTGTTATTGTATCTGCGTGTGCCATCTTGTGCATGGGTGTGTTTCCCTGTATGGTTGTGATTGCCCTGCCAGCTTTGCCTTGTGTGAGTGGTGATTTTGTGGGATAGGTGATTCTCTCTAATGTGCATGCTTTAGTGATGGGAGTCTATACAGGTCTTTTGTGGGTGTCCATGCATTAGTGTGGCATGCAGGGCTTGGTTTTGGGATGGGTGGGTTGTGATACTGGGGTATATGTGAGGTGGTGGAGTGATGGGGGTGAGGGTAGGGGTAGGAGTTTGTGATGGCATGTAGGTAGGGTGGGGGGTATAATAGTAAAGATTTGGCTTACCAGAGTCCAGTCCTCCTGCTACTCCTGCGAGGCCCTCAGGATGCATTATTGCCAAGACCTGCTCCTCCCATGTTGTTAGTTGTGGGGGAGGAGGTTGGGGTCCAACGCCAGTCCTCTGTATAGCAACCTGGTGTCTTGCAACCACAGAATGCACCTTCCTCTGTAGGTCATTCCACCTCTTCCTGATGTCATCCCTTGTTCTGGGGTGCTGTCCCACGGTGTTGACCCTGTCCCTGACTCTCTGCCATAGCTCCATCTTCCTTGCAATGGATGCGTACTGCACTGGTGATCCGAATAGCTGTGGCTCTTCCCGGATGATTTCCTCCACCATGAACCTTAGCTCCTCCTCTGAAAACCTGGGGTGTCTTTGGGGAGCCATGGATGTGGTGTGAGTGGTATGTGTGAGGGGGTGGTGTGTTGGTGTATGTGGTGTGAGGTGCGTGGATGGTGTATGGGTGATGGTGTTCTGTGGCTTAGATTGAGTGGGTGCTCCTGGCTTGTCTCTCCCTCAGTTAGCAATCTTTTTTTTGTTGTTGAAAGGGTTGTGGGTAATGTGGGTGGGTGTTTTATATTGGATTGGGTGTGTGGGTGTGTTATGTGTATGTGTGTCAGGTGTGTGTATTTTGAATTGTCCAATGTGGTGTAGTTTTGTTAGTGTGTGTGTGTATTTTGAGCATGGTGGTGTGTACCGCCAATGGTTCACCGCGGTTGAAAGACCACTGTGGTGATTTGTGGGTCCTGATACTGTGGGCGTAGTTCTGTTGGTGTAACAGTGTGGGTTTTGCTACCGCCACTTTATCACTGACCTTTAGGCTGGCGGGACTTGTGTGGGTGTCTGTATAGTGGCAGATTTCTCTGTGTGGGTCATAATACCCGTAGTGGTATACCGCCACGGTCACGGTATGTTGGCAGACATCAGCACGGCGGTAGGCGGCATTTACCGCCAATGTTGTAATGAGGGCCATAATGTGAATGTTGCAGTAAATACCATTCAAGATTGAAAGAACCACATAACATTTTTGCCTCAGATAGCAAAAGGAAATTGTCAATTTGCAGAGAGCAACACAGCAGAGAACCAAGGCTTAGATTGTCCAGCACATGAAAGGGAATTTTTGAAAACTAGGAGGCTAAGCAGTTGGGCAAGAAAGGAGAATGCAGTGAGCGGGGTTGGAAAAGAGACACTAAAATGTTCCTCAATATTTCCACTTTCCAATAAGGTAGCAGGGACCTCTGCTATAGAATCAGACCCAGATATGAAAGAAAACAAATATGAGGGTGAAGAAAATATACCTAATCCAGGTTCAAAGGTCATGGTAAAACTGGAACACGATGGGTAGAACAATGTTGGATCCACCTCTCAAACAGACACATTAGTTCATACATCCATCGAGGCTAAATTATCCCCTGATGTAATGATGGTGGCTAAAAATGTGTAGAAACCACAAATCTGAATTGGAGGAGTTTGAGCAAGCAAATGCCTCAGATAGAATAGTAGACCCAGTGATTAAAAGAGGGGACGCTTCTGATGTAAATCACATGAGTACCTACTCTACAATTGTTATGGGAGAAAGGTGACTGCTTTTCACTAGTTTCATATCAACCAGGATAGAAGGGATAGACAAAAAAGTAAATGTAGCAATTTAAGCCAAGAAAAATATTTGTACCCGAGGGAAGAAGAAACTTTGACAGATTTTGAGAATTCATCAACATGAAGATCCCTACTATTACACCCACTACTGCAAACAAGTTGAATTAGGGGGAGCTACAATTGAAAATTCAGGAACATATAGAGAAATCAAAAGTGATCCTGGGAATTAGTCGACACAGTGGTCGTCTTAGCTACACCAGGTGATGTATAGTAAAAATTAATACATTACGAAATTTGGACTTGAAAATGGCCACAGGGAGAAGAAACAAACGTTAGGTCCAGATTCCGGAGTGACTATACTGAATGAGCCACTGGACGTCCAAAACAGATTTGAAAGAACTTGAGTTGGTCACTCTGAAGGACAGTCAATCTGAGTCAAGTGTTGGTACACAGTCTGATTAAGAAGTTGACAAGCCTTTTTCTTCTAGCATTACAATAAGACAGAAACAGGAGAGGAGTCGATGCATCCAAGATGTGGTCACGAGAAAAGAAAAGAAGCAAACCATCAGAAAGTTACAGTACAGTCACAATGAGTAAAAAAAATTAACTTAGTGGATGAATCTATGTGCTTTGAATTATCAGGTCTCCCCTGATTGCCAGAAGAGTTAAGATATGGTTAGAACCAATGGCAAGACTTAGACCAATTTTTAAATCATGTTACACTTGTCCCTTTTGTTGTATAGTAAAATCATTAGGGAATTGACTTCATGGGCATTTTGTATGTTGTTTCAGTTAGACAGCTATTTTGCCTGTCGCAAAAAACACAGACAGATTATTCTGCCATTGTATTCCATCACTCTCTGCAAAAGTGAATAATTACTCACATGTATACTATACTTTCAAATATAACAACACCACCAACTAACAACGAGATCAGATTAAAATTGCAGCAAGTTTTGAAAATTATTATGGTGTGCGACTGAAGTAGTATATTCCAGGAAATATAAAGCCTACCCATAAGTTCATTCCCAAGACATATTCAGTTCTTCTTGTTTTAAAAATTATATTGTATGCCAGAATGCTTTCGTAAAAATAAGATGGAGTACATCGAAATGTGCACTCACTACGAGAATAAGACGAGAATCACTTTTTTAAAATGTTTGATTATCTGTATTTTAATTTTTGGATATTCATTATGTATATTATTAGAATTTCTTTTTTTTTTAAATATGAGTTGGGAGATGTTAAAGTTACATTATGTTAGAGAATTTTTTAATGTTTGGAGTCACCTCAATGCAGGCATGCGAGAATATTCATTTTATTCCCCAACACATCTATTCCACACACGGCTAGACAGGATCATATGTATGACCTTTCTCCAGCCTACTATCATCCACTCGACATATCAGGGAAAAACCCTCTCAAATCATAATCCCCTGGGGATTACAGTCACATGGGGTGAGGTCCCAGCTCCCATTCCTACAAGACGCTTGCCGCCCCAATTATTGGAAGATGCAGAAAACATTAGTCACCACAATAGACAATTACTTTAATGAAAATGAGTTTTTGTTATTGTGCTGTTTTTGATTTATTGATCATTTTGTAAATTTCTCTGGAATGATTTTTGCTGTAATATTTTATTTTTGTTTCTTCAGTATTGATTGAAATTAAATACATTTGTATTTATTATGAAATATTGTAATTTCTTTGTTAGTAGGTAAGTCAATGTGATTGTGTGTATTTTGTCATATTTTTTGTTTTTTTATATTTGTTAATTTGTTTTTATTTTTCCTAATTAATGTGGTATTATTTTTTGCTGTGTATTATATTTTATTATACTCTATGTATTAAATAATATTAATGAATAATTTTAACTTTTATTTTGCAATTCTTTGAAAGTCCAACACTTTTTCTACTGTTGCTTAGACTAGAGGGGCATTAGTAAATATAACCTCTCCAAAGTCTAACGATTTCCGTACTGTTGCCTAGACTGGAGTTGGGAATAGTAAATGTAACTCCTCCGAAGTCCAGCACTTTCACTACTGCTGCTCATATTGGAGTGGAAATAGTCAATCTAACCGCTGTGAAGTCCAAAACTGCCCCTACTATTGCTTAGACTGGTGTGGGGCTAGTAAATCTAACTACTGTGAAGTCCAAAACTTTCCCTACTATAACTTGTACTGGAGTGTGAATAATAAATCTAACCCCACTGAAATTCAACGCTTTCCCTACTGTTGTTTAAATTGGAGGTGTGAATAGTAAATGTAACCCATCTGAAGTCCAGCGCTTTCCCTACAGCTGCTTAGAATGGAGTGGGAATAGCAAATCTAACCACTGCAAAATCCAAAATGTTCCCTTGTATTGCTTAGATAGGAGTGGGAATGGCAAATCTCACCACTTTGCAGTTCAAAACCTACCCTAGTATTGCTTAGACTGGAGTGGGAATGGTTGAGGCACTGTGAAATAGCCAGGAGTTGGGCTGACAGTGTGGACAGACTTAGGGCTTGATTTAGACATTGGCGATAACTGTGCTGCCATCATCTTTTTGATGGGAAAACCACCCAATGACGTGACGGTCCATCTGCCCTATTTAGATGTTAAAGGGAGCATAGGCAAAAGACTGCTGATGGTCCGCAGGCACTGTCAATAATCTCCTCCTGCATTCATGGCACCACAGGCAAAAGTGACTTGTGGCGGGACGACCGCCCCTTTTACCGCAGAGCCAATCACTGCTAAACTTCCACACCTGAGCTGGCGGATTGGCAACTATATTAACACAAAACACACCTTTTGAACATTTTCCACATATCCTGTCACCATGAACCCGCTGATACCAGTCCTCCCTTTGCTCCTGGGCCGGGTCTAAAATGGAGATCAACTCTGTCATCACCGGAACAGAAGGTGAGTCATGGGTATTTCTGTTATCCTCGGACTTGTAGCTGCATAGCAACACTGGACTTGTGCATGCCTCCAAAATGTGTTTAGATACCACCATACTGTTGCATATTGCTGAAGTATGAAATGTTGAAGCATGAAATGTATCAGAACAGACACCAGGCTACAAGTAGCACCCACCAATTACTGACAGACTGCCTACATGGCATTGAACACCTACACAAAAAAGGCTGAACAATCTCATATAGAAATGTGTCTGCAAAGAGTTGTGCAAGAATGTACCCAAAATTAACAACTGAAACAGTATACCCAATTTTAACCTAACAAACCCATTCCAATGTAGCAATGTCACTACAACAAGCTACAGGTGAGTGCAACCAGAATGTAACACAATACTCACTGGTAAACAGCAAACATGTCAGAGATGTACAAAGGTCACATGTCCCCTTGGTGTGTGCAACATATCACAAACATAAGATCATATTCAAATTTAAAGGACCAGGTCATCTGTGTAATCCATATGTGCACATCATTGACACATCATGTAAAAATAAACACATGCATTCTCTACTCACAAAAACTGAAACACATAATTTTGGTGTAAGTGTACAGTACTCGCATGCATGCTTGCATAAAAACGAACATGACCTTCACTAATGTACAACACTAAGGTATGCATTTAAAAAAACAACTGAAACATGCAACCTGTTTATGTTACTGTCACAAATGAGAGTCAGTGCATGACTCACTCATAAGCAGGAATAACATCATCAGCAAACAATCAGTAAGAATAAAATAATAAGGCCAGTACATAAGAATCCCAAAAATAAAATGTTTGACATAATATTGAGTTTCCTCACTAAAACTAAAGTGTATAATTCCAATTTTTACAAAATAAATGTCAACGCCCATGTGGGCCACAATGGCTTCCAGGCCCATCAATAGCCTCCTTAATTCACCGTCAAAATAAACCTCTTCTGGAAGGGGCATCCATGGGGAAGAGAGCAGGCACCTCAATTATCTCTCTGCAAGGGGGGGTCCTTGGGTTTAGGAGGGGTTGTGTTTGGGTTTGGGAGGGGTAGGTTGACATTTTGGAGGTGGATTAGGATTTGGTAGGGGTCAGGGCCAGGGAAAAAAGCAAATATTCCACATGGAAATGGGTGGGGTGTTTGAGAGGGATTTGGGTTTGTGTTGTGCATGTATCTGTTGAAGGTGGGGGTGGATGAGGGTCTGGTGTATATGCTGCAACTTTAGGTCTGTGTTATTTAATGATTGTTTGTTCGATGGGTGAGTGTGGGCGTTTGGGACGAGTATGTGTATGTGTGTGGATGTGTCTGCTGTGGTAATGGTGTATGTTGTTGTGGTGTCTGTGGATGTGCCAGTGCATGCATGAGTGGAGGTAGGTGTGATGACTGATGGTGAGTCTTTGGATTGTGGTGGTTGCGATGACGAGGCTGTGCTGGTGGTATCTGTGAGTGTTGCTATAGTGGTAGCTGTTGTATCTGTGGGGAAGAGGGTTGTGTAGTGGTGAATGTACTGACTGGGGGTGTGACTGTGGTGGTGGTGTGTGGTGTCTGCATGTGTGTGTCTGTGCTTATGTTTCTTGCTGTGTTTGTGTTGGGATGGG
Organism: Pleurodeles waltl; assembly: GCF_031143425.1. Classification (NCBI taxonomy): domain Eukaryota; kingdom Metazoa; phylum Chordata; class Amphibia; order Caudata; family Salamandridae; genus Pleurodeles; species Pleurodeles waltl. Next base: position 692,998,004 of record NC_090436.1, on the reverse strand, counting down.
CTGCTTGCAGCTGTTGTGGGTGGGTGAATATTTTTGTGTGTGCTTTGAACAGGGCTGTGTTGAGGGATTCGGGATGGGGAAGGGGTATGTCTGGGCATGAGGTTGGGGTGGGTGGGAGTCTGTGGCCAATAAGGAGGCCAGATCCTGGAGTGACTGCTGTAGGCCAGACAGGGCACCGTAAATGTCATCCAGGTAAGCCAGCATCTGGGTGTTCTGGCCACCCAGCCCCTGGATGGCATTCAATAATTCAATCTGGCCAACAGTAATTGTTTTTAATAGATCCACAGCCTCCTCAGTAAGTGCTACCTGGGACACTGGGGCAGGGGCAAAGGTGAAGCTGTCTCTTTTAGAGGGGCTGCTACGGCCAAGTGGGGGAGGAGCAAGAAGGAGGGTAGAGCTGGGAATGCAGGGGCAAATGAAGACGCAGATGCCATAGTCTCTCAGGGTCCACCACCACTAGGGCCTGGTCTTCATTGGAAGCCTCTGAGGAAGATGTTGAGTCACTCATGGTCTCTTGGCCAGTGCCCTCACCCTCCGTGCCACTGGGTCCTTTGATGTCAGTGGTCTCAGCACCCAATCCCCAGTGGCAGCTTTATCCCTACTGATGTGGCCGCTGTCAACTTCACCTTGCCCAGTTGATGCTAAAACAAATTAGACAACAGTTATAGTGTATGTGAGAATACAATTGAATGTCAATCTACATCACACAACATTTGCAACAAGTTCAGTTATCCCCATTTCTGCTCCCACTTCATGTATGCCTTTGTCACTCATACACTTGTAGTTAACACTATAACAAAGGGTTCCAACAGCATGAGTAAACACATATGTCTGGCTACATCTCTGAACCACTGCAGTACAGAGCTACAATTGGTTCCTTTCTCCCAAAGGGGAAGTTTTTTGGATGGGAACTGTCTGGTCAAAATGGGACACCACAACATTTAGGTGATGTTATGTTCCACATGCAAATGCCCCTTTCAAGATCACATTGCTCTTCATCATCAACTTCCCCTCTGAGAAGGACTGTTGTCTGTGGGATGCACAAATATCTCATCAAGGTGGACCCATTTCTGTCTGCTACCTACAATACAGTTTGGCAAGGAAATTCATGTTGCCAGTCACAGACTGGTTTACATTGAGATTGGTGACCAGCTAAGGACTCAGGTCCACGAGTTACTTTAAACATACAGTATCATAGGTTTGCTGGAGCAATTGCTTTCAAACATGTGTCAGATAAGGATTGTTGTCACTGTACATACAATATCAAAACTTTCAGTGTAAATCCACATTCTCACATTCTCAAAGCACCAATCTACCAATGTCAAGTCTGATATATCAGCTGCTTCATAATTGTGCAGTTTGCCACAGTCACCAGTAAGGAAGCCTAAATTCACTACACACATTTGTGACATACCAACACATCTAACCCAATCATGATATGGCACACCTTTTGAGAAACTGTACCTCATGTCACTGTGAAAATGCTGGCAATCCCTTTCTTTGCATGCAGCCATGTGTTTGGCCACAATTGTAATTGCCTTGGCAGGAGAAATCTAGTGGCATGATACAGCACAAAGCAAACCACCACACACAGTATCAGACACAGTCTCACCAAGTCACATCTCCAGACATCATCATGGGCTTTAGATGTGTTTCTTCCTCACAGTTGTTGGCATACAACATAACTGGAAAGTAAAGAAGTGACACCACAACAATATCTTTAAAAATGACTTACCCCTTTTTGCTGCTGTTGGGCCCTCAACTGCCGTTCAAGCTCTGGGTATGCCACCTCAAGGATGCAGGTCATTGGGGGGGGTCAGGGTGCAGCACACCCACCTGGATTGCTGGGAGGACTGCCTGACTTGGCTTTCAGCCGATTTCCCTGTGGCACAATGCAGGTCCTCCCAGTTGTTCCAACAGTGCAGGCTATGCCACTTGTGGGCCCCTAGAGTCCACACCTTCTTTGCAGTGGCCTTCCAGATCTCCCACTTTTGATTGGCATTAACCTGTATATATGACATAAAAGAACAGGAAAGAGTTATTCAGTGTCAGTGTTTGGCAGCACTACTGTGACATCATATTTTACCAATACACACATACATCTACAAAACAGTTAGGATTTATTTTTTCAAAAAAACAGTCATAGGTAGAGTGGAAATACTTATATGTAGTGATCTCATGTGCACCAGCAGTATTTGCTAGACCCTCATGTTACCTACTCAGGCCTACAACATCATCCTGGGCAAAAATATGCAATCAATTCTGTTATGAGAGCCATCCCTGATCACTCACAATCATTGTGAGCTACTTAAGGTCAAGCCACCTCTACAATCCTTGCACATAATCATTCTCACACCTACACTGGCTTCCTGCCTAAACTCCCAAGAGTCAGAACCCATGGCCTGCATCACATACAGTGAGAGTGACTGAGGGCAACAGAGGTGGGTTGCTATGTTTCAATGACAGCAGGGATTTGTGGGTTGTTTGTACAAGTGTGAATTCTAATGGGACAGGCTGGGATGGATGATGGTGAGCAACTGTCATCTGAACTTTCTGCACCAAAAAAAGGCCATCCTATATATGGCTCCATGACAGGTTGAAATTATACAGAGCAAAATGATACACAATATATGCTGGACTCCATCTGACAGTACAGCATTAGACAACTGCAGATCCTACGTTTTTCAAACAACATCACTGTCATTTCAACTTTGGCTGTCTGTTGTCGGTCATACATCTGGAACACTCTACTGGCTAGTGTCAGTCAGTGGCCTACAGTTTGTGTGAGGAAATAGGATTTATGTGTGACATAGACACATATTACAGCTTCTACTGTCAGGTGGCTGAACATTATCATGACCAGAAAATTCAGAAATCGGTCACAAAATATGCCCCAGATAAATCATTCTGTAAACCCAAAGCACAACAACACCCACATTACCAAAAATGAAACAAATATCCTGTGAACTGTAGAAGAAGAGGTTACACAATCAGACATTCCCCAATCAGACACATACCTGTTGCTCTGGTGTCCCATAGAGTTGGCTGTACAGGGACAAAACTTCCCCAGAAAGAAGCTTCAGCTTCTCAGGGGAGAAGGCAGGGGACCTGTCACATGCATTGCCTGGCATCCTGGCTCCCAGAGGTAGGTAACAGCAGCAAAAATTGAGGAGGTCCTGATGGCTGCAGCTTTAGGAGGCAAGTGATTTTTTTGCCGCATACAAGTACATGGTGGATGCGATCCATAACAGAGACGGACACAGCTATTGGCTTTTGTGCATATCTGTCACACATGTTAGCCTATGGCTGGCCCGTCATGTGGGTTACCACCTACTACACAGTCAACTTTGGCTGACGGCCATCGGCTAGGCAATGTCCTGATGGCAAGGTCAGGCAACCACTATTTTAGGGTGTTTAGCTGAACATTTTACAATTGTTTTTGCATCACCAACACTCAAAATGGAGGCTAGTACATTTCTAACAGTCAAATACAAACAACACTTTTCTTGGCAAGATATGACATAAAAGATGTGAACCGTGACTGTTTGTCAATGATAGTGCCATGGGCAAAGTACTACTCCTGTTGACGGTATTTCAAAAACATTCAACAAAAAAAATAGGTGCAAATAATGCAGGGTAAATGTATTATTTGCACATGATTAGGAAACAATCAAAATATGTATAAGTTTATATCTTTATGTGCCAAATATTTGATGTCAATTTGTGTACATATATGAGATTTTTACTGTCAGAAGTCAGATATGCTTTGACGATAGAAGTATGGTGTGACTTGTTCATCTGACATTTTCTTTTCCAGATGCCTGACCCCAGTCATGGATAGGAGGCGACAGTCCCATGTGTTTTAGCCCTTTCTAGACCTTGCCACCATGGAGGAAAGGGACGTTATCAGCAATATTGTCTAAATAGGCAAACTATCCTGGATTTGTGTCAGCAGTTGAAGTCTGATCTTCTGCCTCACAATATGAATCCAACAGCCATACTACCAACAGTAAAACTCATGGCAGTACTGCATTTTGTAGCCACTGGCAAATTTCAGTACACTGGGCCTGCATCTGGAGGCATGTCCTAGCCAACTTTCAGTGGTGTGCTACAAGAAGTTCTCCCTTCCCTAATTAAGAACATCAACAGCTACATACAATTCCAACAGCCACAGGATTTGACCATTGTGAAGGGAGAAGTTTATGCTTTGTGTGGAATATCATGTGTGGTTGGAGTAATAGATGGCACGCATATTGCCTTGGTGCCACATCACAACAGAACTTCTATTCCATCAATGTGCAAGTTGTCAGCTTATTGGACTTATACATCTCTAGTGTGTGTGTCTTCTGTCCTGGGTCAACACATGATTTATTAATGCTACAGAACAGCAATATACCCATGCAGATGTCACAACGTGGACCAAAGACAGTCCGGCTTGTTGGTAAGTACCAAATATCTTGTCAATGTGTTGCCTGAATCCTGGTTTCGGAAGGGATAATAGTTTGATATGACAGTAATCTGTTTTTGTATTGCTTCTATATAGGAAACTCAGCATATTCTAACCGGCCATGGTTATTGCCACTACGGAGGAATCCAACAACGTCAGGGCAAGTCTGTTCCAATGACGCCCATTGAAGAACATGGAGGTTAGGGGAGCAGGCTTTCAGGCTCCTGAAGGCTAGGTTTCAGTGCGTGGACAAGGCCGGTGGAGCCTTACTTTTCTCACCCGATAAGGTGTACCAAATCATGGTTGCTTGCTGCATTCTCGATAACATCCCCTTGAGGAGACCATGATGGGCCCCCAGGTGAGGATGTTGAAATGTCCTTTGAAGATGACAATGGTGAAGAAGAAGGGGTTGACTTATGTCAAGATGTGATTGCCCACTTGTTTACCTGAGTATAATTTTACCTTTTCAACTTAAATGCTACAATGTCAGTACAAATTGTGCCTTACAGTACATGTCTGTCTGTATTGTATTTTTTGTAGGACTGGTCAGTGCAGGGAAGTTCAAGGCAAAGATGATAGAAGAGCAGGTTTTCCCTACATTCAGTTATGTGGTCATTGAAATAGATGAAATGTGCTTGTGCTAAGTATGTGTGTCCTCATGACTTGCCAATTGAGTTACTTTTCTGTGTGGTAAAAATGTTTTCCCTTGTTATTCTCTTTCAGGGTCCTTCACCATGTCATCTTCATTTGGACATTTCAATGTTGCGTCCTTTGCTGTCATATGTTGCTGTTTGGAAGTACATGTGTTGATCCTGGGAGAGACACCCACTTGGGATGGACAAACATTTTCCAAAGACAATTTGCACTCTGATGGCATAGAAGTTCAGAAGATTATTTCTCACCTGTTTCCTGTGTTATGTGCCAAAAAGGCAATATGAACCACTTGGGTTGCTCAAACTATATGTGTATGTGAACCCCTAGCATACTGTTCTCCTTTCACACTAGCTACATCTTCAATTTGTTGTCAGTGGAGATAGATGTTGATACGTTTTATCACTGGTGATAGAATTTTTTGTGAGCACACCACTGAATGGTGAATGTGTCATTGCAACAGATATTGCAATAGTGTCCTGTACTGGTCATGTTGCCTCAAATTTTGTCACTCCCATCAATCAATCAATCACTTGTTAAGCACGCTACTCACCTGTTAGGGTCTCAAGGGCTGGGGCGGAGGGTTGCTACTGCTCGAATAGCCAGGTCTTGAGTTGTTTCCTGAAGGTCAGGAGGTCCTGGGTCAGACGCAGGTCGACAGGGAGGGAGTTCCAGGTTTTGGCGGCGAGATGAGAGAAGGGTCTGCCGTCGGCTGTGGTACGATGGATGCGGGGGACGGTGGCGAGGGCAAGGTTGGCGGAGCTGGCTGGTGGGTGCGTGGAAGCTGAGACGCTCGTTGAGGTAGGCAGGGCCTGTGCTGTGGAGAGCCTTGTGGGCGTGGATGAGGAGTTTGAAGGTGATCCTGATGTAGACTATTGGTGTTATTGGTCTAGGATTCCTGTTCTGAGGGCAGGATGTATGGCTCCAACTGAAGTCATACAGCAGTGTTAGTTTGCCTATTTAATTTGTTCCCATTGCATATTCCCTTTCCTCCATGGTATCAAAGTAGTAGATCGTATAACCGTGAATAGCACAGATATTGGGGTCAGGACAGGTTTTTGTTGCCCAACCCTTTTTCTACATGGGCTTGTTTTTTAATTTGGTATGTTGCACGTATATTCTCAGTAGAGTTTGTTGTCTTTGAATACATTTGTTGAAAGACTTTCCTCTTTGTAATTGCAACTTGTTTTCCCAAAACGATTGTACTATATAGTTTCCATCATTATGTTAGAAGCTGTACATGACAAAGGAAATGCCACAAATAATCTAACAAGAGTCTTGTACTCAGTGTCTATTACATTTATTGTGATGAAACAAAAACAAGTGTGATGTGAATCAAATAATATAAATTGAACAACAAACAGTTTATCATGGTGGATGGAAACATGGTGATAGAGCCTAAAACAGTTTGAAGTCCAATGTCCAAAATGCTATAGTCCTTAGAAAAGGCATGTGTGTCCATGAAATACTGGGTGAATGGTTCACACACAAGGAAGAGATTAGGTTTGGGTCTCTTGGAGCTGGTGATATCGATCTTGCCATCCTCTGCGGGTGGTCCAAATGAGCTTCCCCTCTAGGAGGGGGGAACATGTGCAGGGAATGATGTAATAGGAGCAGGCTACTTGTGTGGCAGGGCTTCCCTGTCTATGGCTTGCAGAGTTGTAGGATGCCCAGATGTTGAGGGACCACAGACAGGGGCAGATGGAGCAGGAAAAGCTTTGTGCATGATCTGGTAGATGTGATACATTACCCTAGTTAAGGAACCCCAAGTGGAATGGATGCTATGCATCTGCACCTGCTTAATGTCCCAAAGCTCGGCTAGGACTTGGCCCATCTTGGGACTGTTGTACTATTCCCATGACTTGGTCAAGGATGGTCTAGCTAAAAACACCAGTAGCCTTCCTTGGCTGGCCCACAGGCTCCCTCCCACAACACCTAACCCCACCAGCCTGTTCCCTCGAAGTGTGCCCCAAACCACTGGGTCCAGGTAGGCCTGTCGACTGAGTTGTTGGTGGCTCAACAGTAACCAGGACAGGGGGCATGGGATATGTGGGCTGGTTCTCAGTGAACAGGAAGTGGAGGGGTCCTCCCACTGAGGTCTTGTTGCAGCTGTGGTAGGAGATGTAGCTGTGGACTGGGTTTGACTTACTATAGCTGTGTGGCTAGACAGACCAGATGGGCCAGCTTGCTCCTCATCACCTGAACTTGCAGCATTGGGGTCCTCAATGAAGGCTTGCTCCTGGACTGGAGTGGGGGTCTCTTGGCGACCAGATGGTGGTGCACTGGACCAGGAGGTTGGACCTGTGAAGGGTATAGCGGATATATGATTAGAAAATAGTTTGTGCATTTCATGTGTCTTTATATGAAGGCCAACCTAAAACCTAGAAAGGGAGAGATTGACTGGTTAGGCCTGTTTATGATTTTCATTGTTTAACCCATGCAGCCCGATTTACACAGATGAAAACTTCAGTTCTGACATTGTAGAGATGTCCTGAAATGCAAAAGTGCAAGTTCAGATTTGCAGGTCACATGCGAAAGACATTGAGGCCAACACAGTGGAGGGTACGTTGGAGTCCTGAACCCTTCCAAGGCCTAGTAGACTGCAAAACATTGGACACACAATGGTTCATAATGCACATAATACTGTAATTGACCATCATATGGACAGTGAAACTTAACTTGCGTGTGGCTACTAATTCTGTTCAGCATGCAACAGCAAATCATTTGATTCTTGGATTTAAAAGACAATGATTTATGTAAGCATTTTCATCAATTTAGTGGAGCTATAAGCAGGTGACAACATGATTGAGGTGCACAAGAGGTGATATTTTATTCCTAAAGATGACATGTGACAGACAAATGCATTAGTTTTTGAGATGTGTGTATATGCAAGTAAAGCAACACAAAAGGATGATGAATGGAGTGCTGAACAATGCAAACACTCACCCCTAGTCACAGATCTGGGTTTAATCCATCGTTCCTTTGCTCACCATGCCACCCCAGTTTGGACCAAGCCATATGCAAATCAGTCTTGACCCTATTCCTATTGGGAACAGTTGAGACCAAACTGCCAGGCCAGGTCCTCCATGGACCAGAAACAAGCATCCTGTGACTGGTTTCAGGGTATCACCCTTCATCAGCCAAACAAGCTTGAATCCAGTGGCACAGTGAGCACAGGACCCATGTCTAGGCATACCCTTCCCACTTATGGCAACTTTAGCAACACAAAAGGATGAGGGGCAGAGTGCTGAACAATGCAAACATTCACCCCCAGTCTCTGATCTGGGTTCAATCCATTGTTCTTTTGCTTACCATGCAATCCCAATTTGGACCCAGCCATATGCAAATCAGTCTTGAACCTGTTCTTCATGGGAACAGTTCAGCCCGAACTGCCAGGCCAGGTTCTCCCTTGACCAGAAACAAACATCCTGGGACCGGTTTAAGGGTATCACCCTTAATCAGCCAAGCTAACTTGAATCCAGTGGCGCAGTGAGCACAGGACCCACTTCTGGGCATACCCTTCCCATATGCAAGCAAAGGACAGTGTTACATTACATCCCACTTTTGATTGTCAGATCCAGAAATGGAGCATCATGGTAGTTGTAGTCAACTGTTGTAACCATGGACAATACTTGTTTGAAAAATAGCTTCCACATATCACTTTCAATGACTATATTAGGTATGAAAACATGTTTGCAACTTGTACACACCTATGGCTATCATGTGACCAGGAAAAAAAACAACTTAGGGACTCCATACACTAATGTGAAAATGGATGTAGCTTTGGACCTGTTTTTGGTAGAACAATAACACACATTGATAGACAGTAATGGGCAGAGCCCATACAAGGGATGCTCCACTGGGAACTACATACAATATGACTATCCATTTAGCATTCTGTTAGGAATAGATATATACCCAAGCTGCTAGTAATTAGTATGATATGACATATTTAGTTTGGTCAAAATTAGCTATGTCTGTGTAGCTAAGGTTGTTGTGGTATTCTAAAATTCTATCTTATGGGCAGGACTCCATTGGTGATTAGTGAGACATACATAGAGACTTACCAGTATGCACTCCACCAGGGATTCCAGTCAAGCCTTTAGGATGGAGGATTTTGCAAGACCTTCTCTTCCCTGAAAGAGTTGTAATGGGGGAGAAAAGAACCACCACGAGTCCTCTACGCCTCCAGGTGACGCTTGGAGGCCAGTAAATGAACCTTCCCCCTTAGGTTGATCCTTTCATCTTGTCCACTATTCTGGACCACATTTGCCTTTTCTGGGAAATAGCTGTATTTTAGACTTGTGCTTCAAACAATTGTGGCTGTACTCTAATGATTTCATCCACCATGGCAGATAATTCTCCGTCTGAGAAACAATGATTTCTTTTCCCTACCTTTGTGATTAATTATGAAAAAAGAGTGTCCAAAAAGAAGATGAAGGAACAAAGAAAGTAATGGAACACAAAAAAACAGAGGGAGAGTAACACAGAAAAAAACCTGGCTCCTATGAGAAAATGCCTGCATCCAAATCTTCTGCTGGAGTGTAATGGCAAAGGATCATGGTCTGAAACAGAGTGTGTTTTATAGTCTGTTTTGCAGATGTTCGCAATTGTCCAGTTTGCAACAGATGTGGGCTACCAGCATTCAACCAATGGCCACAGTCATGGTACTATACTCAATGGGTCACACGATGGACTCCTGCTGTCATGGGCCCACCGTTGACCGACCATCAGCACGACAATGTGATCTAAATAGGATTGGTGGGATGCCACCATCAAGATGGCACTAGAGTGCTAATTATCGACAGTGGAGTCTGCTGCGTTGGCTGACAGATGCAGTCTTTTCGTGCCTGGTACTGACGTGGCTTGGCAGTAAAACCACCAAGATCTAAATCAGGCCCTTAGTCTCCACATTCTGAAGTTCCGTCATCCTCATACGCAGTCCTATTACTTTAGTAGGAGCCATATAACAGTATATAGGTTTCTTGACTTTTTATTTATTTTACTGTTAGTATTTTAAAAATAAAATATGTTAAAACTTGTTTATTGCTGACATCTTTAAAATATACATTTAATATGCCTACATACATATATATATGGAGATATATAAATATATATATAAATATATATATACATATATATTCTATATATAAATATAATTTTTGCAACATAAACTAAAAATCATTAAATAAACATTCCATGCCATTTAACCCTATAGGTGCGGGTCACGACCAGTGGCAGACACCAGGGAAGGGTTTGATGCACTGGAGGATTTTTTATTTAAAACCCCATCTGGAGACATGGAAGAGCTTCTGTGTCTCCCCCGTCACCCCGCCCCTCTGTGAAGTCACCATGCTGCAAGGCAGGCTGACCTCACACTTTGTTTTCCTCACTGGAGCTGGAAGCAGCAGGTAAGGCCGCTTTCTGCTCCGGTAGGGAAAATGGGCCTGAACGGGCCTCCTCACCATTTGGGAAGGACTCTCCCCTTTCAAACAAGGCCTTCCTGTAATGGTTTCCTGGCTGTGGATAGCAGCCGTGCTGCGACCCACAGCCAGGAAACCCCACTGGACATCAAGGATTTCACTTGGAGGGGTCGGCGCCCTCTGAAAACAGGCCGTGCCCCTCCCTGGGGCAAATTTTTTAAAAAGGTTTACCCCAGGGGTTGGAATTGTGCCCCCACCAGGGGTTGAAAATTAGTTTAAAAAAATAATAATAATGAAACTGACAGGGGGTCACCCGTGAGCAGGGCTGACCCCCTGTGGGGGCAATTGTTTTTAATAGCTGTATAGTTTACCTGGGGCCACAATGCCCCCCCCAGAGAAACCATACAGCTATTAAAAAATATATATAGATCTGTATATGTGTGTATATATATATATATATATATATATATATATATATATATATATCTTTCTCTTCCTCTCTCTCTCTCTCTCTCTCTCTATATATATATATATGCATCACCTTTGTCAATGCGTGTGTGGTTTTCCTGTGGGCTGAGATCGGCCCCCAGGGAAACCACATCCACATATAAAAGTGATCTCTTTACGCATATATATATATATATATATATATATATATATATATATATATATATATATATATATACATATAGATAGATAGATATGAATATATTCGCCACCAGTTCTCTTGCAGCTTGCGTCTTATAAGTAATGCACATACTTCAACTGATGCATTTCAACTGTAGCTTTTAGGCAGCAATAAAAAAAGTCAAGTAACTCTTGTGATTATGTTTCTGATAGAAAAAGATATGAATGTTGTCTAGTGGCAGTTATGTCATAAAGTAGCGCAGACGGTTTATCTGCCTACTGCAAAGATCAAATCTGTATTTTATGTGAATAGCTGATTGAATTAGTAAAGCCAGCCATTACCTGCACTATAATTCAAACGAAATGTATGTGTGAGGGGGGCTATAGAGCGATGAAGGGCACTTTTGCTGGTGGTATTGGGGAAATCCGAGGAGCAGGTCATGGGAGTGGGATCACCAATAATGATTGTAGGACTGGGCGCCAGTTTTTTTCAGTGTCTTCAGAGAACGTGCTGATTTACGGAAGAAGCGAAGGTAATGTGACCTTTACTGTTGCACGCATCACACACACCAGCAATTCTGTGACTGTCTACGTAGGCTAGTATTTTAGAGCAACAGTTTAGCCAGCAGCAAAGATGGCATCTCGTTGGATATCTGCTACTTAAGACCTAACTTGGGTTATTGAGGACAGCTCTGACGTAGGATCAGAGACTGAGACAGCAGATACTGAAACAACAGGGATAGGACAGTGGCGCAGACTCTGGGAATGATTTTTTAGTTGGAAGAGTCCCATCCAATAACTCCTCTTCCAGTGATTCTGAGGGAGGTGATGAGGACAGTCCTGCTGTCCCTTCGCAAGCACAGTCTGTGCAGGGAGACAATAGTGGATTATCCCAACCCAGAGAGCAGGTGCATGGGGCGGCAAGCACAGAGAGAGTGCTCTCTTGGGAGCTCCTCAGTTTAGTTCAGCCTCAAATTCCACCACCCAAATCATAATGTGGAGACATCAAAATAATCTATCACAAAACAACCTAGTTTTGTAAGGCAGGCACCTGCATTTTTGGTCCTGGGCTCGACGGCCATATGGAAACCTACCAAACGCAGACATTTCTGGTAACTAGACACCCAGGGGAGTCCACAGAGGTGTGGCTTGTGTGGATTCCCCAAAGTTTTCTTACCCAGAATACCCTGCTAAGGTGAAATGTTGAAAAAAATCTCTATTTTTTCTTCCATTTCTGTCACACAAACTACAGGAATATGCTGGGATCCACAAAATTCCTACCACTCAGTGTTTCCCCACCTATCCTGATAAAACACTACCCCACCTGAGTGCCTGTACTTAGTGCCTGCGTCAGGAATGGATCACCCCAGGGTCAACAGTTGCCCTCATGTAAGGCTAACATTGACTGTTGTGTGATCTATTCCTGACACCGGCACTAGGCCTACCCACCCAAGTGAGTTACCATTTTTATCAGGAGGCTTAGGGAAACACTGAGTGGAAGGAAATTTGTGGCTCCTCTCAGATTCCAGAACTCTATATCACAAAATGTGAGGAAAAAGTGTTTTTTGGCAAATTTTGAGGTTTGCAAAGGATTATGGGTAACAGAACCTGGTGAGGGAATCACAAGTTATTCCATCCTGGGTTCCCATAGGTGTTTAGTTTTCAGAAATGTCCAGGTTTGCTAGGTTTTTCCAGGTGCTGGATGAGCTAGAGGCTAAAATCCACAGCTAGGCACTTTGTAAAAAACAGGTCAGTTTTTAAAAGAAAAATGTGATGTGTCCATGTTGTGTTTTGGGGCATTTCCTGTTGCTGGCACTAGTCCTACCCACACAAGTGAGGTATCGTTAATATCGGGAAACTTGGGGAAATGCTGGGTGGAAGGAAATTTGTGGCTCCTCCCAGATTCCAGAACATTCTATCACCGAAATGTGAGGAGACAGTGTTTTTTTTGCCAGATTTTGGGGTTTGCAAAGGATTCTGGGTAACAGAACCTTATGAGAGCCCCACAAGTCACCCCATTCTGAATTCCCCTAGGTGTCTAGTTTTAAAAAATGCACAGGTTTGGTAGGTTTTCCTAGGTGCCAGCTGAGCTACAGACCAAAATCCACAGCTAGGCACTTTCCAATAACACATCAGTTTTCAATGTAAAGATTTGATGTGGCCATGTTGCATTTTGGGGCATTTCCTGTCACGGACACTAGGCCTACCAACACAAGCAAAGTACCATTTTTATCAGGAGACTAGGGGGAATGCTAGGTGGAAGGAAGTTTGAGGCTCCTCTCAGATTCCAGAACTTTGCAGCACCGAAATATGAAGGAAAAGTGTTTTTTTGCCAAATTTTGAGGTTTGCAAAAGATTCTGGGTAACAGAACCTGGTGAGAGCCCCACAAGTCACCCCATCCTAGATTTCCCGAGGTGTCTAGTTTTAGAAAATACAAAGGGTTGGTAGGTTTCCTTAGGTGACGGCTGAGCTAGAGGCCAAAATCCACAGCTAGGCACTTTCCAGAAAACACGTCAGATTTCAATGTAAAAATGTGATGTGTCCATGTTGCGTTTCTTGTCGTGGGCACTAGGCCTACCCACACAAGTGAGGTACCATTTTTATCGGAAGACTTGGGGGAACACAGAATAGATGAACAAGTGTTATTGCCCCTTGTCTTTCTCTACATTGTTTCCTTCCAAATGTAAGACAGTGTGTCAAAAATAATTCAATTTGAGAAATGCCCTGTAATTCACATGCTAGTATGGGCACCCCGGAATTCAGAGATGTGCAAATAACCACTGCTTCTCAACACCTTATTGTGTGCCTATTTTGGAAATACAAAGGTTTCCTTGATACCTGTTTTTCACTCTTTATATTTTCCCAAATGAAAACCCATTGCAAGGTGCAGCTCATTTATTGGCTCTGGGTACCTAGGGTAATTGATGAACCTACATGCCCTATACATCCCTGTGCCCAGAAGAGTCCAGCAGACTTAACGTTATATTGCTTTCAAACATCTGCCATAGCTGGAAAAAGTTATAGAAGAAAACATGGAGAGAAATGGTTCTTTTTTCACCTCAATTTCAATATTTTTTAATTCAGCTATTACTTTCTGTAGGAAAACCATAAAGAATCTACACAAATGACCCCTTGCCAAATTCAGAATTTTATATACTTTTCAGAAATGTTTAGCTGTCCGAGATCCAGAATTGGTTTTACACCGATTTCTGTCACTAAGTGGAAGGGGGCTGAAAGCACAACAAGTTGTAAAAATGGAGTATGTCCCAGTAAAATGCCGAAATTGTGTTGAAAAATGTGTTTTTCTGATTCCAGTATGTCTGTTCCTGAAAGATGGGATGATGGTGATTTTATTACTGCAAACCCTTTGTTGATAACCTTTTTCAGGGGAAAAACACATGTTCTTTTCTGCTGTCCTTTTTCTGACAAAAAACGAAATTTTAGCTATATTTTGGCTAATTTCTTGGTCTCCTCCAGGGGAACCTACAAACTCTGGGTACCTTTAGAATGTTGGAAAAAAGGACGCAAATTTGGAGTGGATAACTTATGTGGACAAAATGTTATGAAGACCTAAGCGAGAACCACTCCAAATAGCCAAAAACTAGCTCAGCACTGGGGAGAGGGGATATTTTTGCGAACTGTTTTATAACTGAATGGGTAAAGATAACAAGTTTCAGAAGATTTGGGGAACATTAGAGACATGGATAAAGGGTAGCAATGATACATCAGACAAACTAGTATCAAAAGAAGTTGATGAAATTCTTGGTAAACTTGGAAACTTAGAAAAAACATAGGTAATTAACTAGAAATATTTGGTAATGTGCTATGTGAATAAGAACTATTTTATTTGTTCTTTAGTAAAAATAAAGAATGTATTACAACCAATATAAAAACGAGTGTGGTTGCTGTAAATGATTGAAACAATGCTCTACACTCTCATCTTTATTACGTTTTTGCCTTAGTTGACATTAGTGTTATTGCTTTGATTTTTCAACTGCTTTATTTCAAGTGCTCTGAAACTCTTGTGGTGAAATACATACTTGATAAATTCTGCAATACATAAAAAGAAATTAATACAATAAGCTGGTTACTTTTAGTGGAGAATGCCAGCATTTCTCACTACAGTTTAGCTTAAATACCACTGCCAGGAGATTACGACACTGGATGAACCTGGTGGCTGATGACCCATTCACATACTACCGTCATCGCACTAAAGCATGACTACCTAAATGCATTATATTTCACACATGAAATATTGCTTAAAAAAAATATCAGATCACCGCATAGCAGACGTGATCAGGTGCTTCCACTGTGATATGGTCGTAGGCGTGTAGGCCATAGAAATGTTGTGCAATTTTCAGGGCCAGAAGCAATCAAGGCACCAAACCCTTGTGGCTAATCAGTTTTTTGCAGTATTCCCCTTTCATAGTTATAGCATAAAACTGCAGTACGGTTGTTTTGTTAGCTGCTGAAAGCGAGCACTGCATGTGCTAATTTAAGACTGGCATCTGCCATGGGTTTTGGCTGACTGGGGTCTTAAATCATTGGCTGACTGTGCCAGTGGTATTTTCTCATATTAACAGTAGTAAATAGTTGTCACAGGAATTCTAAAAACTTATGTTGTTTTTTGCTGAAATATGGCATTTGTTAACATATGTAGAGTATAACACAATGGCATACACAAAGCAACATAACAACACAAAACATAGCAGGGCAAAACACATTAAAACAGTCAAAGAATAATGCAACACAGCAACCAAAATAACATCACAGTGCTCTAATTCATCCCAAAATATAGCAGCACAAAATCACAGCAAATATGCACAAACATTTTTGTCACACATTACCACCAATAGAAACCTGCTTTCATAACAGTGGTTAAAGGTGCTTGAACCAAGGACTGCCTTAACTTACCACCAAAGACATGAAATAGCTCCAGAGAAAATGTTTTGTGAATTGGCCCGAGGCGCCTATCCTGCCTGGGCTCGCTACGTCCCGCTCTGAATATAAATATTTTGGACAAGCTTAACTCAGGGCACACTTTAATGTGTCCGATGAAGAATGTTCTGTGAGGAATTATTTCCAGCCGCTTCCCTGCAAAGACTCTGCTGCGCATACAAAATGTATTTATTTTGAAAGGATGCTTCCTGAGGTTAGGTATTTGAGGCGCTGCCATATTATTGTATTTGGTGGACAGCAGCGTTCTCTCATCATACGCTACAGTGTCCCTGGCCAAGGTGCTCTGCTCTGTGTCTTCCATTAACTGAAACACAATCATTATATGACAAATTGCGTACACATTTCTTTTGCTGATTAGTTGTGGTTTATCAAAGCAAGAAAAAGAAGAATTTATAATTAAATTGGCCTGGAAAAGGTACTAAAAATTTACAACACGCACAGAAGTGTTTGGTGCAGTGCAGAAGATTTATGCTCCTAAAACGACGGTACATTAAAATGCTTTGATAGAAATTGCCAGTTCGTATAAGGACACAGATGGATGCCATTTTGCATTAGAATCAGTTTGCCTCGGGCACACTGGGAATATCACAGCAAATAGATAAACAGAAAGATGAATACGTTCCCTGGCTGTTTATAATAATGTAACCAAGCACAGTAGATCAAGTGAGTTTGCATTAAAAGAATATTTTCAAACAATTTCATTTAAAGCAAGATCTGTTACACAGAGTAATCAAATAGTCTTCGCTTACTTTTTCAAAACACCATTAATGGTTGTTTGTCATGTAAATTATTTCACTTGGCTATCCAATAACAAGGGCATTAAGTAAAACTCTGAATATTGCATAGTGAAGACAGACCTAGTTGTATATTTGATGTTATTTAAACACACCTGTTCATTGCAGTGTATTCAATTTGGTGTTTTCATTGTTCATTGAGGTGACCATTGTTTTTTCCACCAGAGGCGTTGGACCTAATGTCTAAAACGGTTTGTAATGGCACAGGCTGGGGTGTACAAAACTGCAGGCTTTGTGAGTACAAAACTCACAACTCCAAAATGCTAAATGAAAATTACGAGTAGCTGGATTTGCGGCTAGATATTGCAAACATTATGGCTGCTTCCGACTCGCAAGGAAAAGAGGGCATTACAAGGATGTCTCTCCTTCCAATAGACTCACAACAACTTTCATCAGTTCCCTGCAACCCCTATTGTAGTCACAAAACCATTGATGGGATATCAGTCAGCAAGTGCATCATATATATTCGGAAAGTGGAGTTGTGATTGGGTGGAAAGATGCAAGCTAGGTCCAAGGCTTCATAATAAAATTACTGTGGTCCCTGTCTATTTTGCGAATAGGAATGCAGGCATGGAGGCCTTATATCCCTCACAGCTTCACAGCCAGTTTCTACTTTAACACACACAAGGCAGACTTGCCGCAAACCCTTTTGAATGGTTGTTTTGTGATGTGACAGATTACACATCGATTGTAGTAAAAACAAAATCTAGGGTTGCGCACAGTGCTGTGAAAAAATAGCAAATGATGTGTGATATTTGATACAGCAATTACGTTGCTCTGGAAATTAAGGGGCACGGCTCTCCTAAGAAGTATTTTTAAAATAGTAATGGAATTAGTGCAAGGCTAATTTTGCCATAATCTACGCACCTGCACTTTCTTGATTAGGGGGAAGTGAGGGCTGTTAGTAAAACGAGGAAGCTATCTGGAGAGCCAAGGGCAGACATTGGCTTACACACCCTTGCATGCTTCTCACCTGCTTCTATGACATTGTGAAAAAAACAGACACTCTGGAAAGCTCATAGAACTCTAGCACATGTTTAATGCCAAAAATAGCTGGCAGGAATAAAACATATTCTAAGTATGATTTGTTATTTCAGCGAAAAAGCACATCATTAATTGGTGCACTAACTTCATGTATTTTGCTGTAACTGGAGGGAAAACACATGATCAAAACTCATGATAAACAGAAAAGAGTACGTGCCTAGCTTTTCTTGTGAGAAGAATGTAAGAAGGCTTTGAGAGGCAGATACCGTGGAGCACAGTAAAAAAAGCTATGCTTACAGTAATACTCAGGCTAAACCGGCAAAGTATAAAACTGGATTACAAAATGGCAGTACTTTTAAATGTTTGTCAATGTGCAACATTAATCAGGTATAAAAACGATTTCACATGTGTTAAATCAAGACATAAAAAATATAATTTAGGAAATATAGCTGACAAAAAGACAAACAATGACAACAAAATATATTAGTACAAATATAAAAAATAACTGAATAACAAAAAGAAAAGAAAGACAAGGAAATATAAACATTGTCAATACATAAAATAAATGGAACATGACCCAAACCACAAAAAGAAAAATATCACCAACCAAACTAGTGCTGAAATTTTGTATAAAATCTATACTTCTATACATTAATTTAAACATATTACACATAAATTAATTAAAAATATAAGAATACCAACAATAAAACACACGTACGCATATTTAGCATGGAAGGTTTGAAAATATAAAAAATAAATCCTATTACTAACCCTGCAACCAACAAAATTAATAACCATTGCTGGAAAGCACCACTATGCCCAACTGAAGCTGCAAACAGAAAAGCCACTACACGCTCAACAGTAAAGTCTTTTAAATTACAAAGTAAGTACTGAATACAAAAAAAAAAAAAACTGAACTACAAAAACTATTTCAACATTTTATTGTTCACAAAATAAGCTAACAATTATTTAAAAATTAATTGTATCTCCAAAACACAGGTACCAAAACTGAAAAAGACACCAAATCAGCCAAAAATGAGACCAAGCCACAGAGGTATTGAGCAATCATATTGCAACAAATACAAAACGAAATGCAAATATAATAGATACAAATAAACTGTAGCTTCTTAAATAAATTAATGACAACCCTTTTTTAAAAGAAATAAAAATGATAATTGCCAATAAAAATGCAACTTATCCTCCTTCCCAACAGTAAAATTAAAAACAGAAGAATATGTAAAAGAAGAAAAAGAGCAATCCTCCAAGAAACACAAAGCCTGCAAACCTGCTGCAAAAAAAGAAACACCAAAAAATGTAAGTTAATTTGCAAAATGTTATGAAAATGCACATCCTTTAAAAAAATAACAAATATAAAAATAACATACATTTTAATAATTCTGCAATCAACAGATGTAATTTTGGAAACTGCAAACAAATATCAAATCACAAAAGGGGAAATACTATTGAGTTATAAAATATACACCTATTGTAAAGAAGACATTCTATTGAAGGAACACATTTGAAATCCACAAAATATGCTTGCTATGGTTGGACCGCCATCATCTTCTGAACAAGACTGAAATTCAAGTTAGGAACTTCCTTCAGTACTTAAGAGAAGCAGGTCGAAGCTCACAAGATCCCAGAGGAACTATACTAAAAATATAATTCCTCAAGTTCTTGAATAAGCAACCAGGGAAGAAGGGTTGCTATGGAAACACTAAGAATAGAAATACTCTAAAATGTAATAATTCCTCATACTAACCACGATTTCCTATGACATGATAATGAAAATAACGAAAAATGATAATTGTCTAGCAACTATAAATTATTTACTAATCCTAACACAATGCAACACATGGATGAAGGAGTGGACATTTAAATTATGTCCAGCACCATTTACACAAATAAACATTATCCATGGGCAATACCATAACATAAATGTCCCTTTAATATATGTACTACTGCCAAAAAAGCAAAATGTAATCTATAGCAAACTCTTGCCATACTAATGAAGCAAAACACACAATCAATATAATCCCAAAATGTATTATTTATTTTGAAACAGCTATGATTTCATAAATTCTAAAAGGGTACTCGTTAATAAACATGTTAACAAAATACTCATACTACCATAGAAATGAAAACAAACTCTCACCACTAATGTACTATTTTGAAGACCTTTGAGTTGGGCGCCTGCACTGATAAAGATGCAGGTGCCAGCCCAAGTGTAACTTTCCGACGTGGACTGTCTATGATAGCACTTTTTTTTTCTCAAGAAGCAAAGTAACACCTGGAAGAAGCCACGCTACACTCACTCAGTTTCTAGAAATGCTAAAAAATAGCAAGGCTGCCAACTGCTATGACCAGAACAATCCCTAATGCAGCTAAAACCAAAAATATCCAAACAAGCTAAACAAATGCACAAAATACTAGCAAGCATTGTGTGAATATTTACTATTCACCAAGGCCAACCCTAATATGAGACATTAGCTTGAGCTCTACTGTACAAATATCACCAAAAAACAACCTAAAAACGAGCTTAAAATTTTAAATAACTACCTTAACCAATTTATAAATATCAAAATATTACTTTATTGTTTTCACTCTGAAAGAATGAGAACAAATTAATTCAGAATAAAAACATATTTTGAAATAACCATTAAATCAATTTTATTTTTCAAAATAATACAACCATCATACAATAATATATAGCACAAATATCAAAAATACTATATATAGTATAACAAAAACAAATTACAAATAACTTCAGAATGGCTACATCTATACACACACAAAACAATATATCAATCCTACCCAACAAATAGTAAAAATAAGAAATGCATTTACTCATTAATTTTTACCTGTAGTTGTTTGTACACAGTGTGAAATTAAAAAAGACATAATCCGGAAACAATATGTTAAGAATATTGCCCTCGAAATAGGATCCATCCATTTCAACCACGTAAAATACTGAGAGGCCCTGAAACCAAACATAAATTAAACATTCAAAAACACTGCAAGGAAACTGCATAGTGAGTGGAAAAATAAAATATATATTGGTAAAAATTCCCAAATATTTCATCTTATAAAAATATTAAAAGCATCTACCATCAAATAACAGTTTGAGTTTTATAAAAGCACATGTAAAATAGAATACCATTCAAAACAAACATACCCCATGTAATTAGTAACAAACAAGTAAAAATATCCTGGAAATAGTTATAAATAGCACATGTTTTCCTACAATAGCAATAGACATAAAATAAAAGGCTTAAAACTCACATGAACATACTGCACAAAGAAAAGCCTTTTCAACGTGGTCACCCCCGATTTATTGCTTTTTATCCGGACCCTATTTTACTGATAGTTCTTAGACTCTGCACACTGGGGCACTAATGTCCATGGCCCTGCATGTACTTTGACCTTTAAAGCATGGACAAATTGGCTAATGCCCTATTCGCATATTTAATTTTTCAACAAGGCCATAATATATGGGGCAGGAATACAAACATGACATGATAAGATAACTGTCATTTATAGACTGCAACACTTATTGTGCCACTCACTCGTGTGACAAAATAAACATGGCTTCAAGGTTGACACTAAGTACATTGACTGTTGTGGGATGACCTGTTAAAATAACTCTTATGACAGGCAAAAAACACCATTTTAAATATTTGTAAGTCACATTATGTAGGCATTGTAACCCACAAGGTAGTGTGCATGGTATTTGGACCAGCTGTCTGTGACCTGAGAGAAGCCCTAAAGGATTGCACATGCTTCCTGTATACCCAGGACAAAGAAGTGGACTCCAAGGCTTAGTTGGCTGACATCCAATGTGACTACATGGAAGCAGCAAGCTGCATGTGCGATTCTACTAAAATTACTCAGCTGGCCAGTGTCACATGGACCCGGACTGGACCTTACTTTTTAGTCTCTGCCTGACACACTGTGACCATTTTTGAGGTAACTAGTGAAAATCAGGCAAATGCTACTGTAAGGCCTGAAAATAGGGCAATTGTTGTTGTAAGTAATTAAGATGTGGCCCATCTGCTGAAGTTGTGGAACGTTTTGTCATATCTGCTTCAGTAGCTTCCACTGTGGCAACTGCTTTAGTAACAACTTCAAACATGGCCCTTAGTGCTATCACTCCAGTAAAGGTGGCCTTGGGGTGCTGCTGTCACTGCAAATAAGGCAATTTGAAGAATGCATCATCCACACCTTCAGGGAGACCAATCATCCACAAGCTGGTGAAGGAAGACACTTAACCGCTTAATTGAGCAGCTGGCTGGAGTATGCTGCGCTCATGCCTCAGAATCCGTAGAGTGTTTAAGGTTCATGCCACTCCTCCAGCAGAGCACTGAGAGGACAGCTGTAGATCAGCAGCACTTTGTTCCCAGTGGAGTATCGAGATTGCAATGGGCTGTAATGCAAGCAAGGAAATTGGGTCTTCTGGCTTTCAGAAGTAATTAAAAACATCCATAATTATAGTACAGTGGGCCCCTCACAGCCCGTCCCATGAGACACTGTGCCTGTTGCACTATTAATGACTGGTTTATTCCTGCTTAAAATGAGTCAGCAAAGACCAGTGACACTCACAGCCTGCACTCTGTGCAATCCAAATTGTAATGGCTATTTGTTGTTACAAGGAAACAACGGCACTAGAACTTAAAGTGATGTAATAAGATGAATGGTTAGGAGTGAAAACACACAAATCTGAAGGTAGACAAGGTCTGCCCTACCACAGGACGAATGTCTGTCTGAGTGGAAGGAACGGGGGTTGGTATGTTAGTTTAATTTTGGATGGCTGGTTAGGGGGACTAAAGGTTGATAAATTGAACAATAGAAAAACAGAAGGGTAGATATAACTACACTGCTATTAGATAAAGAAATGGACAGAGAGACAAGTTGGTTAAGATAGAGACGGATAACCACACAAAGACAAGCCTCTACATACAAAATTAAAAACTAGAAAATCAGGAAGCTGGATACACTCCAAAGCAGCACATCATGATGAGAAAGGACCAGTACTGTCTTGCAATGACGCAAAGCAGTGAGAAGATTCTTAAAGCACATTATGTGAAAATCTTTTTCAAATGTAGTGTTTCCCTCCTTTCAACATGCCCACATAATATGCCTGAGACTATGAATAGTTCAAACCTCACCCACACGACAATGCTTTATTTATCAGAGAACCTTGATGGTAGGGCAGTGTAGATGTTGAATGCATGTTAGAAGTGTAAACTTCAGCAAAGGAACATTCCTGGTGCTTATATTCAAATGTTCAGCTATGTTTCAAGGAAATAATCCGGAATGCAGAGAAAGTTGTTACTATCGTGGGCTAGAAACAGAGATTTGGAGAATTGAAGAGTTTGGATGAGCAGGGTTAAATAAAAATATACAAATTGGTATTAGTTGTGTAATTGTTAAAATTGTAATATTTGACATTCTGTTTTGTTTTTATGTTTATTGTTTTATAATTATTTATTTTTATTTCTGGGTTGTAGGATATATTGGACAAAGGCTGGGTCACATAACTGAGCTTGTGTGAGCAACTGGAAAAGAACACATTCTAATTTTGTTTACCACTTCACTCATCCGTATCTTACCTTCTGGGCTTTTTGTTGCCTGTGCATGTCCAAAACAAGGTATAACAATATTAATACACAATAAGATTAGTATCAGGAAGTGGCAGTATTCTAGTGTTTGCAGTAGCCCAGGTATGCCTATCATTTTGCATTAAGCAGGGCAAATATAATTAATGTCAATGTAAAATATATGTTTCATTTGGAAACACACTCAAACTTCATTTCAAGCAACATCTGTAAAACAAAATGAGTAGCCTCTCACTCAGCCACTCAAAAACTCTTTGGGGCGTTGCAAGGAGCAGAAAAGAGCTATAAGCATGCTACACTGCAATACATTAGAACATTGGAATGCTGGGGGCTCCATTGAAAACAATGGAGTGCTGCAGGCTTTTACTGGCCAGTAAAAGCCCGCAGTGCCAACATTCCAATGTTGCTACGGCGGTTCTAAGGCTATATTATAATACAACAAACAATCTACCTTTCAAATGTTTTAAAACACTAAAGGCCTCTTTATGAGGCTTGCGGTGGCAGTCGAATCGCCACAACTGTGGCAATCCGACCTCCATATTTCAACCCTGGCGGGCAGACCAACCAGGGGACCGGCATCTCCACGAGGAACGTGGTTCCCAATGGGTCAACGAGCCTGGACTTGTAACCATCCAGGGCAGTGTTGAACTCAGTGCCGCCTGGCTGATTACAACCCGACTTTCTGCCATCCTTTACATGGCTGTCACCCGCCATGGAAAGGCTGGTGGAAAAACAGTGCAGGGGGCCCCTTGCACAGCACCATCGGAATGAACACTGTTTGCTTTGGTGCTGGGGTGCTACGGTATTGGCCTCTGACGGCTCCGCAAGTATGACATGGCAACAACTTCTTCATTCCCTGCACATCATTCTGAACCACTACAGTACTCAAGTCTAGACCACGATTTACATTGCATCCGTGACCTCTACCTATCATCTGATTTTGAAAGACCATATTTCCCTGGTGCTGCTGCTGCTGCTGCTGTGGAAAAGTTCCCTGCATCCCAGTTTGTGCCGATTTGATCTGCATTACCATTGTCTTCTCTTTCAACTTTCTCTGCTTCAAATCAATCTCATCACTACAGTACTTTGCATACTGCAACACCTCATCAATTGGCTTCGCATGCCAGTAAGTCAAATGACTCTTAATCATCTGGCTAATTATAGGTCTAAATCCTTCCACAAATCTGAACACAAAATGAATCATGTCTTTTGGCTCAATTGTTTCCGTACCACTGTAATGCTTGAACGCCTGGAACAATCTCTCATAGTATGCATGTATCAACTCTTTAGCTTCCTGGGCCATCCTATCTATTCTCTGACAGTCAATGTTTTTGGGTGAAATTCTCATCTTCAAGAATTCAATCACCTTATAGTAATATTTAATTACTTCAGGAGACGGCGCACCTATAACTTGATCTCTCTCTGGTTCTTTTGTCGCCCAATCCATACTTCTCTTGCACTCCATCTACAGATCAGCTGGAACTACTATCTCTAATAAAGTGTTCAAGCCCACCCACAGGCACTTTGCAAGTTTCACAAACCTGTCTGTCTGCTGGTACCATTCCACTGGCTTCTCTCTCAACCCGGGATAATCATTTGTAAAGGACAGAATGTCACTTCTGCTCCACGGCACATGAACAAAATTCCCTCCCGGAATCTCTCTTTCCTTGGCAGAATTTTTACTGGATCCTTTCTTTGCTGCACATTTGGAGTCAGCTCCGCAGAATCCATTTTCCTTTTATCTCTTTTCCGTGCCCATCTGCCTTCCCATTTGTCTAATGCGCCCCACGTCTGGGCATTCTGGAATAAAAACTCCTTAAGGCGTGCCTTCATTCCTGCAGATCTCATGTGTTCAAAGTCTTTTGTGTCAAAATCTAACCTATAACTTCTTTTCAATGCTTTGTCTTCTCTATTTCTATGCCATGCTTCTCTGCCAGGTCTTCTAGCCTTTGGTGCACATTGCTCACTTCCCTCGTTATTTTCAGGCACAGATGTCTCAACTCTGCTCCTGTGAAGGACTCTAGTCTGTTCATCCCCATAGTTCCTTCAATGAGCTCACCCGCTTCCATTCCTAGTCTCGTATAGTTCAAGTACTCCTCTCCCTTAGGAGCACTCTGCGGGATGTTCAGCTTATCTAACCATTCAGTCAATTGCAGGGCAGTCAAACCCTGCAGCGAAATGTTGCTGGTCTGAACAGGTGGTACCTGTTGTGCAACTTTATTCAGAGTCTGCGGTGTCAATAATTTCAGGCTCTGACTAACATTCGACCCTATGACAGTATCCGGAGGAACTCGAAATGGACTAAGGTCTAGCAGTGATCTCGTTCCTTCAAAAATCTGTCCCACTGGAGAGACTACTCGGGTCTTCTCATTGAGCCCTTCTCTCATTGAATTTTGACTCAGGATTCCCTGTCCCCCTGCTCTGTTATTCTATTTTGCAAACAAAGGCACAATTGGACCTATGGTAACAGATACGGAAACAGCATCTGGGCTTGGTCTAATATTCAAGTTCTGTGGTTGCATAGTTCCAATATTCTGGCTCATCAGTACAGACATCTCTGACTGTGTCCCTGTTCTAGGAGTGTACCTTGGCATTACTGGTGGCTGCACTTGAGGCAGTAAAAGTGGAGCTGGCTCTGTCTGAACCAACATCGGTTTCGGGAAAACCTGTCCCGTTGGCACTATTAGGTTTGTGGCAGTTTCCACAATAGGTACTTCAGGGTAAATTATCTGAACATTCAACTGTGGCACCTGAGTTTGTGCTGCCGGAGTAATAGATACTTTAAGACTACTCTGCATTGTGCTCTGAATCACACTTGGATTAACCTGTACTAGACTCATTGGTGCTTTAACCTGGGTCAGAGCCGAAGGATCTGCACTGGTACTCGGACCACTTTGATGTGCTGCAAATGGCGGTGGACGATTTCTCAATAACTGCAAAATAAACTCATCATTGTCTGTCTCTTCTTCAGATGTCAATGATCTCCTAGCCTCCTTTGGTCCCCACTCCCTACTCTCGGAAGGGCTTCTATTTGTTTTTCTGGTAGCTTTCCTTCCTTCTCTCTCACTGTCTTGTGTAATCGCAGGAAACAACTTAATCCCCTGCAAAGTCTCGGTTCTCCAAACATCTGGTCATGATCCCATCTAGCCACTGCTAGTGTCTTTTCTGACTTTCTCATTCTCCACTCAAATTTCTGTTGCTGTTGCTGTCTGGCTACTAACTCCCAGATTGCTAATGCCTCGAACTGTGCTGGTTTTGGAGGGGTTTCAGATTGCACAGCACCCTCCTCAAATGCTCTTAGCTCCTCAAATTAAATGTTGCATTGGCAGGAAACACTAAGCTCCAATCCTTCTCTGTCACTTTGCACTACTGCTTCAGCCAAAGACATGGCGTGACACCCTTTTCTTCGATTACAATGTAAGCTGGTGTACCGTCTGGTGGTGCAATAACTCCTATACTTCTTAAAGCACTCCTTAAAGCCTTGAAAAATGTCATTTTGCCACCTTTATGTTTCTCCAAATCAAATCAGAAAGTGACTTTTAATCCCAGAATTCTCTTCACCCACCTTCTCAACCAATTGCGCTTCACAGTCGGCTGCCAATCCGTGCACGACCCTTCTCACTAAGCAACCTCTCCCAGCGCGGCTCCAATGACATCACACTCACATGTACTGCGGCTGACAAAGTTTTGTGGCTTGTCCTCCAAAATTCAGATTCACACAGAACTAATGCAAAACTATTACAAGCACCAAACAAAATCAAAAGCCAATTTGTCTGTTTACTACAGGGAGGGTAACACAATCGCTTCAGAAACTTTATGGATTTTTCACTGACGGCTTTCAATTTAGCAGCAACTCCTTCTTTCTCAGTTTCCATGATTCGCAAGAAAGATTTGACCCGCAAATTTCACTCTCAACTGATCAGTGGGTCTGTCCTGGTGCACACAGGACTCACCAGATCTCAGTCGAAAATCTCTTTCACTCACTTTGACTCACACTCTGACTTGTCGACCACACCTGATCGACCTATTAAACCAGACAAATTACAATGAAAACCAAGTGTCCCATACACTTTTCAACATACTCCAGAGTCTTAGGCCACGAAGGGTCTGTACATCAACAACCATGTGGACAGTTTTTTAGCACAAAGCACCACACACATGTGAAGTTCAACGGCTTCCCTACTCTCACACTTCAGAGTACGCACACTCCTTCTACAACTTCATTTGGAGAACGGAATTCTCCATACCCTCACAAACATCACAATTCACCTGCAATTTACATAAGCTGTGCAAGCGCAAAACCTACTCCATTCACACTATCACTAGAACGCCAAGAACACCCAGTCCGAGGCGGATGAAGAATTGCAATCTAATCAAGACTTGGGCTACTACACATTCTAAGGTTACAGTGCAAATTAATAACAAGAATAACTGCGCAAACTATAATACATACATTTAGTTTCAGCAAAGAAAATACATCAGCTGATATTTCATGCAGCGAACTTCATCAGTGAGCTCCCTAACTAACACCAGATTAGAATTAGCATGTTTGGGTTTATGCAAAACAATTTAGTCAACAAAAAGTTGTAAAAACATCTAACTATGGCTCTATCAGAATAGAGGTTGGTACCTAGAAACAAAGGCAAATAGACATATCAAACATCATCATAGTCAACGTAACTATCCTCAGTTTGGATCAGCAAGCTGTGACAGTCTTCATCAGCAGGACATCAGTCGGGTCAGCAAGGCATCAGGATTCAGCATCAAAGTTCAGAATAAGCAAAGTCTTTAAGCAATAAAGTTAGGCATGTCTCTTCTCAAGACAGTCAAGGAAACATTGGTGGTCTTAATGGCAAGATAGAAAATGAGCAAATAGTGTCCTCTTCTCAATGCAGTCTGGCTAAGTTAGATTTCCTAAAACTACTTCCCACATCTAATTGGTTCAAGAATCGCATGTTCACACTTTGTCCTATGAAACTAAAACTTTAAGTCTACATTTCAACTAGTACTTGGTTCACATGTCGGTGATTGGCTCCTTTCATACTGTTCTCGTCATTCAGCTCGTCAGGTAACAATATTGTTGCAACTTATACTTCAGTCACTATTGTCTTTGTCTTCACCTGGGAAAGTTAGTCTCACACACATTACATTAAACAATGTTGCATTAGCAGGTACATCATCTCCTAGCAAGCAGTTCCCATGAGAAAATATTTTTAACTTCATGCATGTAAAGAAATGGCTCCCTGTTGCAGTTACCCCCCACTTTTTGCCTGATACTGATGCTGACTTGACTGAGAAGTGTGCTGGGACCCTGCTAACCAGGCCCCAGCACCAGTGTTCTTTCACCTAAAATGTACCGTTGTTTCCACAATTGGCACAACCCTGGCACCCAGGTAAGTCCCTTGTAACTGGTACCCCTGGTACCAAGGGCCCTGATGCCAGGGAAGGTCTCTAAGGGCTGCAGCATGTCTTATGCCACCCTAGGGACCCCTCACTCAGCACAGACACACTGCTTGCCAGCTTGTGTGTGCTGGTGGGGAGAAAATGACTAAGTCGACATGGCACTCCCCTCAGGGTGCCATGCCAACCTCACACTGCCTGTGGCATAGGTAAGTCACCCCTCTAGCAGGCCTTACAGCCCTAAGGCAGGGTGCACTATACCACAGGTGAGGGCATAGGTGCATGAGCACTATGCCCCTACAGTGTCTAAGCAAAACATTAGACATTGTAAGTGCAGGGTAGCCATAAGAATATATGGTCTGGGAGTCTGTCAAAAACGAACTCCACAGCTCCATAATGGCTACACTGAATACTGGGAAGTTTAGTATCAAACTTCTCAGAATAATAAACCCACACTGATGCCAGTGTTGGATTTATTAAAAAATGCACACAGAGTGCATCTTAGAGATGCCCCCTGTATTTTACCCAATTGTTCAGTACAGGACTGACTGGTCTGTGCCAGCCTGCTGCTGAGAGACGAGTTTCTGACCTCATGCGGTGAGAGCCTTTGTGCTCTCTGAGGACAGAAACAAAGCCTGCTCTGGGTGGAGGTGCTTCACACCTCCCCCCTGCAGGAACTGTAACACCTAGCAGTGAGCCTCAAAGGCTCTGGCTTTGTGTTACAATGCCCCAGGGCATTCCAGCTAGTGGAGATGCCCGCCCCCTGGACACAGACCCCACTTTTGGCGGCAAGTCCAGGAGAGATAATGAGAAAAACAAGGAGGAGTCACTGGCCAGTCAGGATAGCCCCTAAGGTGTCCTGAGCTGAAGTGACTCTAACTTTTAGAAATCCTCCATCTTGCAGATGGAGGATTCCCCCAATAGGGATAGGAATGTGACCCCCTCCCCTTGGGAGGAGGCACAAAGAGGGTGTACCCACCCTCAGGGCTAGTAGCCATTGGCTACTAACCCCCCAGACCTAAACACGCCCTTAAATTTAGTATTTAAGGGCTCCCCTGAACCTAAGAATTTAGATTCCTGCAACTTACCGAAGAAGAAGACTGCTGAGCTGAAAACCCCTGCAGAAGAAGAAAGAAGACACCAACTGCTTTGGCCCCAGTCCTACCGGCCTGTCTCCTGCCTTCTAAAGAAACCTGCTCCAGCGACGCTTTCTCCAGGACCAGCGATCTCTGAATCCTCAGAGGACTGCCCTGCTTCAAGAGGAACAAGAAACTCCTGAGGACAGCGGACCTGTTCCAAAAAGACTGCAACTTTGTTTCAGAGGAGCAGATTTAAAGACCCCTGCAATCCCCGCAAGAAGCGTGAGACTTGCAACACTGCACCCGGCGACCCCGACTCTACTGGTGGAGAAACAACACCTCAGGGAGGACCCTCCGGCGACTCCGAGACTGTGAGTAACCAAAGTTGTCCCCCCTGATCCCCCACAGCGACGCCTGCAGAGGGACTCCCGAGGCTCCCCCTGACCGCGACTGCCTGACTCTAAAATCCCGACGGCTGGAAAAGACCCTGCACCCGCAGCCCCCAGCACCTGAAGGATCGGAACTTCAGTGCAGGAGTGACCCCCAGGAGGCCCTCTCCCTTGCCCAGGTGGTGGCTATCCCGAGGAGCCCCCCCCCCTTGCCTGCCTGCACCGCTGAAGAGACCCCTTGGTCTCCCATTGATTTACATTGCGAACTGAACGCTTGTTTGCCCACTGCACCCGGCCGCCCCAGTGCTGCTGAGGGTGTACTTTTGGTGTGAGCTTGTGTCCCCCCCG
This sequence comes from Pleurodeles waltl, assembly GCF_031143425.1. Taxonomy (NCBI): domain Eukaryota; kingdom Metazoa; phylum Chordata; class Amphibia; order Caudata; family Salamandridae; genus Pleurodeles; species Pleurodeles waltl. The sequence continues at coordinate 692,967,287 of NC_090436.1, read as the reverse complement.
GTGCCCTACAAAACCCCCCTGGTCTGCCCTCCGAAGACGCGGGTACTTACCTGCTGACAGACCGGAACCGGGGCACCCCCTTCTCTCCATTGAAGCCTATGCGTTTTGGGCACCACTTTGAACTCTGCACCTGACCGGCCCTGAGCTGCTGGTGTGGTGACTTTGGGGTTGCTCTGAACCCCCAACGGTGGGCTACCTTGGACCCCAATCTTAACCCCGTAGGTGGTTTACTTACCTGCAAAAACTAACATTACTTTACCTCCCCCAGGAACTGTGAAAATTGCACTGTGTCCACTTTTAAAACAGCTTATTGTGTTTTATGTAAAAAGTATATATGCTACTGTGATTATTCAAAGTTCCTAAAGTACTTACCTGCAATACCTTTCAAATGAGATATTACATGTAGAATTTGAACCTGTGGTTCTTAAAATAAACTAAGAAAAGATATTTTTCTATAACAAAACCTATTGGCTGGATTTGTCTCTGAGTGTGTGTTCCTCATTTATTGCCTGTGTGTATGTACAACAAATGCTTAACACTACTCCTTTGATAAGCCTACTGCTTGACCACACTACCACAAAATAGAGCATTAGTATTATCTCTTTTTGCCACTATCTTACCTCTAAGGGGAACCCTTGGACTCTGTGCATACTATTCCTTACTTTGAAATAGTGCATACAGAGCCAACTTCCTACATTGGTGGATCAGCGGTGGGGTACAAGACTTTGCATTTGCTGGACTACTCAGCCAATACCTGATCACACAACAAATTCCAAAAATTGTCATTAGAAATTGATTTTTGCAATTTGAGCTATTTTTCTAAATTCTTAAAAGACCTGCTAGGGCCTTGTGTTAGATCCTGTTTAGCATTTCTTTTAGAGTTTAAAAGTTTGTGAAAGTTTGAATTAGAACCTAGAACTAGTTTTAGATTCTTAAAAAGTATTCCAACTTTTAGAAGCATAATGTCTAGTACAGAGATGAATGTGGTGGAACTCGACACCAACCCTTACCTCCATCTTAAGATGAGGGAGCTAAGGTCACTCTGTAAAATAAAGAAAATAGCAATGGGCCCCAGACCTTCCAAACTACAGCTCCAGGAGCTTTTGGCAGAGTTTGAAAGAGCCAACCCCTCTGAGGATGGCAACACAGAGGATGAAGATAGTGACTTGGAGGGCTATTCCCCCCCTCCAGTCCTACTTAGGGAGAACAGGGCTGCTCAAGCCCTGACTCCAAACATAATAGTCAGAGATGCTGTTTCCCTCACAGGAGAGACCAACATCTCTGAAATCATTGAGGATAACTCCAGTGAAGAGGACGATGGCCAAGAGATTGGCTCTGGAAAGACAGATCCTAACCATAGAAAGGGAAAGAAAAGAGATGGGCCTAGGACCCATCAATGGTGGCAGCAACATAACTAGGGTCAGAGATTCTCCTGACATGTTGAAAATCCCTAAAGGGATTGTAACTAAATATGAAGATGGTGATGACATCACCAAATGGTTCACAGCTTTTGAGAGGGCTTGTGTAACCAGAAAAGTGAACAAATCTCACTGGGGTGCTCTCCTTTGGGAAATGTTCACTGGAAAGTGTAGGGATAGACTCCTCACACTCTCTGGACAAGATGCAGAATCTTATGACCTCATGAAGGGAACCCTGATTGAGGGCTTTGGATTCTCCACTGAGGAGTATAGGATTAAACTCAGGGGGGCTCAAAAATCCTCGAGCCAGACCTGGGTTGATTTTGTAGACTACTCAGTGAAAACACTGGATGGTTGGGTAACTGGAAATGAAGTGCATGACTATGTTGGGCTTTATAATTTGTTTATGAAAGAACACATTTTAAGTAACTGCTTCAATGAAAAGTTGCATCAGTATCTGGTAGACCTAGGTCCAATTTCTCCCCAAGAATTGGGAAAGAAGGCAGACCACTGGGTCAAGACTAGGGTAACCAAAACTTCCACTGGGGGTGACCAAAAGAAAGGGGTTACAAAACCTCCTCAGGAGAAAGTGGGTGACACTAGAAACAAAGAAAAAGAGTCCTCTGTAGGCCCCCAAAAACCAGACCAGGTGGGTGGGCCCGAGACACAACCCAAAACAAAGGTGGGTACCAGGGTAAGAACTGGGATGACACTAAGGCATGGTGCCATAACTGTAGACAGACAGGGCACCACACCAAGGACACTTCTTGTCCCAAAAACAAACCCCCTAGCAAAATCCCTGGGGTGACCAGTGTAGCCATTGGGGATGACTCCTCAGATGAGGAGGTCTTCATAGCCTTCAACTGGAAGAAGGGCCCCACAGGTGAGTTGGAGATTCCAGAGGGAAGTAGACACTTCCACCACCTACTGGTGAATGGAATCCCAGCCACTGCCCTGAGAGACACTTGTGCCAGCCACACTATTGTGCATGACAGGCTGGTGTCCTCAAACCAGTACATCCCAGGTGAGACTGCCAGAGTAAGAGTTAGCCCAGACAGGGTCACTGATAGGCCTGTGGCTTTTGTGCCCATAGAAGTGGGTGGGACTTTTAGCTGGAGAAGGGTGGTAGTCAGTACAGACCTCCCCCTTGATTGTCTCCTTGGAAATGACTACCCAGAGGTTAGTCAGAGCCCAAGAGAGGAACTGGTCCAGTGCCAGTCCTCTCCCAAGGATTCTGGAGGTCCTGCCCCTGCAGTAACTGCAAGCATGCCCCAGAAGAAAAAGAAAGGAAAACAGAGTAGGAAAGGTGGAAACCTTTAGCCAAGGTTCCAGCAAGCCAAGGAGATTCTGCTCCAGTAGGAGAGAACTCCAAAAATACCACTGGTAAAGTCCAACCTGACCCACAAGAAGTCCTGGCTAGTAAGGCAACTGTTAAGCCTGAGTGGGTGTCTCCTCAGCTAACAGAAGAAAGAGTGGAAGAAGGGTGTTTACTACAAGATGTGGTAACCCCCCACTCTAATACAGCAGACAGGCACCCTGAACCCAAAGAAGCCTGTAAGTTAGCCCCTTCCCTTGTAGGTGAAGAGCTAAAGGTGTGGTTCTGGGCACTGACAGCTGTCAGTGGCCTCTGCTGGGTGTTAGCCTTTATGGCTGCACTATCCTTGGCATGGTTGTCAGACCCCATGCCAAATAGCAAGTTAGGCCCCCTGACCCTGTTGGTCATGGTGGGGTTACTCCAGCTCTGGGTAACCTCTTTGGGTAAGCTAGGGGTGACCCTGGCTAAGATAAGATTAGCAGAGGTGGATACCTCTAACCCCAAAATAGAGAGAATGGGTGGAGACATTAAAGACACAGACAAGAGGCAGTTCAGACTAGGTCCTATCACTGTGGAAGTGGGTCAGTCCCCCAGAGGGAATGACCTGAACAGGAGGATGTAAGGCAGAGTAGGCCCTGCAACAAACCAGCCTATTTCCTCTACTCTTCCTCGCCTGACAGACTAGGAAGACTCTCCCAGCTTTGGCTGAGTCTCCTGGCCTGTGGGCTGGGGGGGGGGCTTGTGTAAAGAAATGGCTCCCTGTTGCAGTTACCCCCCACTTTTTGCCTGATACTGATGCTGACTTGACTGAGAAGTGTGCTGGGACCCTGCTAACCAGGCCCCAGCACCAGTGTTCTTTCACCTAAAATGTACCATTGTTTCCACAATTGGCACAACCCTGGCACCCAGGTAAGTCCCTTGTAACTGGTACCCCTGGTACCAAGGGCCCTGATGCCAGGGAAGGTCTCTAAGGGCTGCAGCATGTCTTATGCCACCCTAGGGACCCCTCACTCAGCACAGACACACTGCTTGCAGCTTGTGTGTGCTGGTGGGGAGAAAATGACTAAGTCGACATGGCACTCCCCTCAGGGTGCCATGCCAACCTCACACTGCCTGTGGCATAGGTAAGTCACCCCTCTAGCAGGCCTTACAGCCCTAAGGCAGGGTGCACTATACCACAGGTGAGGGCATAGGTGCATGAGCACTATGCCCCTACAGTGTCTAAGCAAAACCTTAGACATTGTAAGTGCAGGGTAGCCATAAGAATATATGGTCTGGGAGTCTGTCAAAAACGAACTCCACAGCTCCATAATGGCTACACTGAATACTGGGAAGTTTAGTATCAAACTTCTCAGAATAATAAACCCACACTGATGCCAGTGTTGGATTTATTAAAAAATGCACACAGAGTGCATCTTAGAGATGCCCCCTGTATTTTACCCAATTGTTCAGTACAGGACTGACTGGTCTGTGCCAGCCTGCTGCTGAGAGACGAGTTTCTGACCTCATGCGGTGAGAGCCTTTGTGCTCTCTGAGGACAGAAACAAAGCCTGCTCTGGGTGGAGGTGCTTCACACCTCCCCCCTGCAGGAACTGTAACACCTAGCAGTGAGCCTCAAAGGCTCTGGCTTCGTGTTACAATGCCCCAGGGCATTCCAGCTAGTGGAGATGCCCGCCCCCTGGACACAGCCCCCACTTTTGGCGGCAAGTCCAGGAGAGATAATGAGAAAAACAAGGAGGAGTCACTGGCCAGTCAGGACAGCCCCTAAGGTGCCCTGAGCTGAAGTGACTCTAACTTTTAGAAATCCTCCATCTTGCAGATGGAGGATTCCCCCAATAGGGATAGGAATGTGACCCCCTCCCCTTGGGAGGAGGCACAAAGAGGGTGTACCCACCCTCAGGGCTAGTAGCCATTGGCTACTAACCCCCCAGACCTAAACACGCCCTTAAATTTAGTATTTAAGGGCTCCCCTGAACCTAAGAATTTAGATTCCTGCAACTTACCGAAGAAGAAGACTGCTGAGCTGAAAACCCCTGCAGAAGAAGAAAGAAGACACCAACTGCTTTGGCCCCAGTCCTACCGGCCTGTCTCCTGCCTTCTAAAGAAACCTGCTCCAGCGACGCTTTCTCCAGGAACAGCGACCTCTGAATCCTCAGAGGACTGCCCTGCTTCAAGAGGAACAAGAAACTCCTGAGGACAGCGGACCTGTTCCAAAAAGACTGCAACTTTGTTTCAGAGGAGCAGATTTAAAGACCCCTGCAATCCCCGCAAGAAGCGTGAGACTTGCAACACTGCACCCGGCGACCCCGACTCGACTGGTGGAGAAACAACACCTCAGGGAGGACCCTCCGGCGACTCCGAGACTGTGAGTAACCAAAATTGTCCCCCCTGAGCCCCCACAGCGACGCCTGCAGAGGGAATCCCGAGGCTCCCCCTGACCGCGACTGCCTGACTCTAAAATCCCGACGGCTGGAAAAGACCCTGCACCCGCAGCCCCCAGCACATGAAGGATCGGAACTTCAGTGCAGGAGTGACCCCCAGGAGGCCCTCTCCCTTGCCCAGGTGGTGGCTACCCCGAGGAGCCCCCCCTTGCCTGCCTGCACCGCTGAAGAGACCCCTTGGTCTCCCATTGATTTACATTGCGAACCCGACGCTTGTTTGCCCACTGCACCCGGCCGCCCCAGTGCTGCTGAGGGTGTACTTTTGGTGTGAGCTTGTGTCCCCCCCGGTGCCCTACAAAACCCCCCTCGTCTGCCCTCCGAAGACGCGGGTACTTACCTGCTGACAGACCGGAACCGGGGCACCCCCTTCTCTCCATTGAAGCCTATGCGTTTTGGGCACCACTTTGAACTCTGCACCTGACCGGCCCTGAGCTGCTGGTGTGGTGACTTTGGGGTTGCTCTGAACCCCCAACGGTGGGCTACCTTGGACCCCAATCTTAACCCCGTAGGTGGTTTACTTACCTGCAAAAACTAACATTAATTTACCTCCCCCAGGAACTGTGAAAATTGCACTGTGTCCACTTTTAAAACAGCTTATTGTGTTTTATGTAAAATGTATATATGCTACTTTGATTATTCAAAGTTCCTAAAGTACTTACCTGCAATACCTTTCAAATGAGATATTACATGTAGAATTTGAACCTGTGGTTCTTAAAATAAACTAAGAAAATATATTTTTCTATAACAAAACCTATTGGCTGGATTTGTCTCTGAGTGTGTGTTCCTCATTTATTGCCTGTGTGTATGTACAACAAATGCTTAACACTACTCCTTTGATAAGCCTACTGCTTGACCACACTACCACAAAATAGAGCATTAGTATTATCTCTTTTTGCCACTGTCTTACCTCTAAGGGGAACCCTTGGACTCTGTGCACACTATTCCTTATTTTGAAATAGTGCATACAGAGCCAACTTCCTACAATGCACATGTACAGTACAGTGGAAAATCACAAATGAATTCTCTAGAAAGCCATTTTGTTAAAACCTCTAAGAAATGCAGCTTGACATGAGGCCATGCAACTAGGCTAAGACCTCGGCTAAGTTAAGGCCTACAGTTAATAAAGCTAATGCATAATGCATAACCCTTAGTATGACATATTACTACATTAATCAAACATAAGCTGAACATTTCATATTAATAAACCATTAATAAGTACACTTAGTGAATACTGGCGCCCATACTGGTGGGCGTACCTTCAAATGCGTGCATTATTTTTCCCTAAGTTATTTAATTCTCTACGCAAATTCAACACTCAAAATGCATGAAATATTAATTCATAAAATCAGTGTTAACACTAGTCTAGACAGGTTTCCTGAGATGATTGAGAATGTGTTTCAAAACGTTTGGGTAATATAATTTTAACAGGCTGTTTCAACAGGCTATAAAAGCCCAGTGCAGTTTGTGGTTCATATGGACGTTTGTAAAGGTTGAGTGGGAAGGTGAATATTGTTGGCTTTGAGACTCAGTTGAGAAAAGAGGCACAGGGTGATTTTTGTTATGGAGCAGTTTAGACATGGCATAGAAAGAATTTCATTTAATTTCTGTAGCAATAATTTTATTGTTTTGAAAAACGTGTCTCGACAGGCATTTGTACTTACACATACAAATTACTTATAAAATAATTAAGCTTGAAAACCTCTGACTCAAAAAAGCCATGTTAGGTATTTACAATTTTAGTACTCTACAATGGTCGCAATTCAAGTAATTATTCAAGAGTATAAATATTCATGTATATTTGAATGGCTATGACTGTGCATGCTTCTAAGCTCAGATGCAATTCACAAAAAAGAAAAAGCATAAGTATATGACTGGTAGTAGGCATACCTATCACAACTCCCTCTCAACCATGTAAATGATGGGATGTGGACATATACTCCTGAAGATACAACTGTAAAGTTACTACTATTTAATACTAGTATTGTAAGTTTAGCTCCACTTAGGGGAAGTGTTCTCCGTCTATGCTGTGTAGAACTACGAATGCCACTAGATAGGAATTCATGCAACATCTGAGCACTGTCATGTACATCAGACAAGATTTAAAATTTGAAGTGCATAACTAAATTTTGGGCTCTACTCGCTTCCTTTTGTAAAGCTTGACATTGTTAACTCAGAGACCTGTAACAGCCTACAGGAAACACGCCATCCCACTCAAGAGGAATAGGAACTCCTTTGTAGTAAACTTAGTAGCTGACCTCTACTGCAAACGTCATAATTTTCCTCTACATCTTCAATGGAGCAGAGAAGGTTGTCTGTGGTAGGTTACAGACAGTGTGAAAGCTTTGGATTTGGAAGTGTGCACCCCAGGGGACACATAGAAAAGACAGTAAGATGAGAAAAGGTGTCAGAATAAGATGTTTGCCAAGATAGAAGTGACAAATGAGCTAGCTGGTGGCAAACACACCACTTTCACTCTCCATGGATGATCGTATTTTCACTGACATAACAGTTATCACCACACAGCTAAGATATGTGTAACTTATAATGCACTAACTGCCATTGACCTAACTGTATTAAGGCTGCATGTTTGACAAGGCAGTGAAGTAGTCCTCCCATAGCATAATAGAACTTTTGATGGACAAAGAAGGAGTTGTTCAAAAATAAGGCAAAGTATTACATTCTCCTTTGTAGGGCAACATTTCTGCTGTACAAAACATCAACAGCTTAGTTGAGACTCTGTACTGGAAATTAGTAGAGTTTTAAAACTGTTTTGATGACAGTATTACTTTAGAAAATGTATGTTACAGATATGAAAAAATGAGTTGCAACTGGAATTCTTGTTAGCATCAGGTGTCAAGTGAGTGGATGTTGAACCCAGAATTGTTTTAGAATTTTAGAAGTGGAATTCCTTGGCAGTGGATTAGTTTGCCTTTTGTCTTGTGGCTTAGGTCTTCCACTTGTAATGTCCAACTACACAATGACGTTTCTGATTCCTCTTCCACAGTAACCCATTCTGGTAATGAGATCAGATGCAGATCTTTACTATCCTGAGCTAAAGGATATGTGTGTTTGATTAGTGGATGTCAGAGGAGTTTGAAATTCCTAGTGTTTCATCAGTCTGCAAATATGATTTATCTGTAGCGCTCACAAAAAGTGTACATTGGAATATGTGACAACATGTCAAGGATGGGACACTTTGAAACTCTGTCACGTTTCTTTCTTCATTGCCCTAGGAATGGGCAACTCCGCCCAGTAGCCATGGTGACACCCTTCAATTAATAGAGTATGTGAAAGGTGTCAAGTGACTCCTTAAGAGGATCACAGTTAGGAGAAAACACGCACCAAGGCCACAAAATCTCCTTGGTAATCTTGTAGCTCTTGATTAAATATAAAATCTAATACAGAAGTAGCTAAGAAAGGATGCACAAGGCATCAAGAGAGGAAGGAGCCAAGCAAGGGCATCCTGTAGAAGATCCAAATTGAATTCAGGTTGCAAAGAGAAAACCCCATTCACAAAAATAGTAACACGTGGCCAAGGAACACAAAGAAATACAAAGGAATGATTGCTCTGAAATGCATCAATAACTCATTAATGCCTCCTTTATAAATTACTCAAAAAGAAACAGACATCACAGAATAAGACACTACTTCATCTTGGATTGGGAACCTCAGGTAGAAATCCCTGGCCAGACCACCATCTTGGAAAGGGCTATTCATAAGACTTGGCCATGCTCCTTTCTTCTAACATATGGTGTTGACTAGACATATGAGGAAGAAGGCCAAAATTAACATCTTTTGTCCAATGCAGGACTTTGCGGTCTGTTATGGGGCTGAAAAGGAGCACCCCTTAAAGTCATGAAATATCAGACTACAAAGCAGAGAGTTAGTGTGCCAATATAGAGAAGCAGGCAATTAAATACACTAAGGAAGAGCATGTGCAAACCAAATAAGGAACAGCACCAAGAACATAAGGCAATCCTAATATATACAAACAGTGAAAGAAACCAATAACTTGACAAAAACACATTAAGGCTGTACACAGGAGGGACTCAGACTTTCCACCACGATATGGAAAATGCAATGCCCCTGTGCATATTTGTGTTGCAGATAGTTACTCAACAAACCCAATAGAAGGAGGGCAGCAGAAATGGCTTTGTATCTACACCCTAGGGCAAAGAAAAGATTAGACTTCAATATGCAAGACAACTCCATTTTGGGACAGCTAGAAACACAGTACAGATTTTTTGAGAAATAACAATAGCACATTGTCACAATTAAGGCACTAAAAACAGCATGATGAAAAGATAAAGAGGCAGTGATTGCCTCCTGGAATCCAGACACCAATCCGTATACCAGTACACACTGGTCAGGACAAAATAGTACAGATAGCAATCACTAAGGTGGTCATTACAACCCTGGCGGTAGGTGTTAAAGCGGCGGTAAAACCGCAAACAGGCCGGCGGAAAAAAAATGAAATCACGACCGTGGCGGAAACCACCAACAAAGACAGCCACTTTAACACTCCAACTGCCACGGTGGTACAAACAAACAGCTTGGTGGTCACCGCCAACAGACAGGCGGAGGAGAATGTACTGCCCACAGTATCACAACCTACCAATCCGCCACCTTTTCCGGGGAGGATTCACCACGGACAAAAACATGGCAGAAACAGGACTTCGAAGGGAAAACGCTCACCTCTACACACCTCACGAGGAATCTGGACACCATGGAGCCCGAGCTCCAGATCCTGCCAGCCCTTATCTTCTTGCTCCTCTACCAGGAGCACGAACGCCGGCGGCGAAGACAACGGTGGGTACTGTACCTACGACACAAGGGAGGGAAGAGGGAAAAAACAGGGACACACAAACGCAATACTCAACACCCCCACCCACGACAACACACACACTAATACAGCATGATAAATTACAGTTACACCCCTCAACCCCCCGGAAGAATGCAAAGACCAAAAACAATGAGTGTAACCATTGTAATATATTAAAATCCAGTACCCAAAAATATATATAAACACTATAAGCAAAATGTACACCAAGAATAGTAGTCTAGGTAGTGCTCCATTGAAGTCCGTGGAACACTGGGCCCACACGGTATGGGCGAGGCCCACACTCCATCTCCGAACATGACGGAGAGAACACTGCAGGGGCATCAGATAGCAATAAAACAGGCACCTCAGGGGGAAGGGAAAGGGGGGCACCTCAACTGGTTGAGTGCACAACGCCAAATCCACGAGGGGGCCACATGCTCACTGTTCCATCCTGGGGAGTGCAAAGCCACAGTCTCTCAAGTCTCTACAGTGGGTGGTTTGCCCACTGTTCCATCCTGGGGAGTGCAAAACCACAGTCTCTCAAGCCTCTACAGTGGGTGGTTTGCCCACTGTTTCATCCTGGGGAGTGCAATGCCACAGTCTCTCAAGTCTCTACAGTGGGTGGTTTGCCTACTGTTCAATCCTGGGGAGTGCAAGCCACAGTCTCTCAAGTCTATACAGTGGGTGGTTTGCCCACTGTTTCATCCTGGGGAGTGCAAAGCCACAGTCTCTCAAGTCTCTAAAGTGGGTGGTTTGCCCACTGTTCCATCCTGGGCAGTGAAAAGCCACAGTCTCTCAAGTCTCTACAGTGGGTGCTTTGCCCACTGTTCAATCCTTGGGAGTGCAAAGCCATAGTCTCTCAAGTGGATGCCTTTTGCCACTGGTTCTGGAGGGGGCTTTGTGCCCAGAGTACTTCATCCTGCCAAGGACAGAGGTAGTGGATGTGATACTCCACTGGTTCTGGAGGGGGCTTTGTGCCCAGAGTGCTTCATCCTGCCAAGGACAGAGGTAGTGGATGCCTTTCTCCACTGGTTCTGGAGGGGGCTTTGTGCCCAGAGTACTTCATCCTGCCAAGGACAGAGGTAGTGGATGTGATACTCCACTGGTTCTGGAGGGGGCTTTGTGGCCAGAGTGCTTCATCCTGCCAAGGACAGAGGTAGTGGATGCCTTTCTCCACTGGTTCTGGAGGGGCCTTGGCGCCCAGAGTGCTTCATCCTGCTCGTGACGGACTCAGAGGCGTCAGTACCCTTGGCGCTCATGGGCCAGCGGAGCTTGTTGCAGCGGTGCCCTGTTCAGCGGTGCTTGTGGCGGCGGTGCCCTGTTCAGCGGTGCTTGTGGTGGCGGGGTCCTTTGCAGTGACTCAGCTGCTGGCAGTCCTGTCTGACCCAGCGGGGCTGGTGTTGGCGGTCCTTCATGGCCCAGCGGGGCTGGTGCTGGCGGTCCTGTCTGGCCCAGCGGGGCAGGTGCTGGCGGTCCTGTCTGGACCGGCGGGGCTGGTGCTGGCGGTCCTGTCTGGCCCAGTGGGGCTGGTGCTGGCGGTGGCCTCCTAGGCAGCGGGGATGATGGCTGTCGCCTCCTGGGCAGCTGGGCTGGTGGCGGTGGCCTCCTGGGCTGCAGGGCTGGTGGCAGTGGCCTCCTGGGCAGCAGGGCTGGTGCTGGCGGTGGCCTCCTGGGCAGCAGGGCTGGTGGCAGTGGCCTCCTGGGCAGCACGGATGGTGGCGGTCACCTCCTGGGCAGCTGGGCTGGTGCTAGCGGTGGCCTCCTGGGCAGCGGGGATGATGGCAGTCTTCTCCGCGGTGCTGCTCTTCCCAGACTTGCCGACTTTCTTGTGGCCCTTCCCCACCTTGGAATGTGTCGCAGCTGACTCCACACTCCCACCTGTACACCTGGGAGCGGCTTTGGTGGCTGGAGTCTTCCCCCTCTCCTGCCGGGCACTGGCCAACTTTTGATGCTTCACAGGGGGGGGACTGTCCGTGCTGTGGCTCCGTGCCACACTGGCTGCCCTGGTGGCCGGTGCACTCCAGATTCCGGTGACTACAGGCACCACTGGTCCCGGAGATGTTCTGGCTGAGGTGCTAGGTTGGGACCTGGAGAGTCGGGCCCTAGGAGTCGGACGGGGTGGGGGAGGTGAGGGAAAGAGGTCAAGGTTGGACAGGAAAAGTTTCTTGGGAACACTGGGACGGGTAGCTGGAGGGGGTTTGGGAGTGGAGGAAGAGGTTGTGGTTGTAGGAGGTGTTCGTTTGGTGACTTTGGGTGAAGGTGCATGCGCTGGAGGCTGTCGTGAGGTGGATTGCTGTTGGCTCGGTGTGTGCCTGCGTTTGTGTATCTTGGGAGGTGGCATCACAGACACACTGGGAGAGGACACAGGGGACGTGTGAATGGCAGTGGGGGTGGTGACTGCACGTGAGGGTGGTGTGGTGGTGGGTGTGCTGGTGATGGAAGCAGTGGCTGTAGAAGTAGTGCATGCAGGTGTGAGTGGAGACGAGACTGGGAGGGAGGAGGGAGACGAGGAGGAGGGGGACACAGTGGAGGCAGTGGATGTTGGTGTGTCTGCATGTGTGTGATGTTTGCGTGAGTGCCTGTGGGATGTGTGGTGCTTATGTTTGCCAGAGCTTCCCTTGTGTGTTGACGTGTGTGCATGCTGGTCTGAAGGTGTGCTTGGGATAGGCTGAGGTACAGGGGATTGGCTCTGGGTGGAGGAAGTTGGAGGGGGGAGGCTAGGGACAGGGACAATGGCTGCCATCAGTGCTGAGGCCAGAGTCTGAAAAGCTCACTGAAGGGCCACCTGACCAGAATGAATGCCCTCCAGGAATGCATTTGTTTGTTGCAACTGCCTTTTTACACCCTGAATGGCATTCAAAATGGTAGACTGCCCAATGGTGAGGGACCTGAGGAGGTCAATGGCCTCTGCACTGAGGGCAGCAGGGCTGAGGTGCCTGGGGCGAAGGTGATGTCCACCCTCCTGGGTGAGCGGGTATGGGGCGAAGGCTGAGGGGCTGCTGGGAGGGCGGTGCTGGTAGGGGGGGTGGCAGCTGTACCTGTAGATGCAGGGGGCACAGATGTTGCCACCACCACAAGGGAGCTCCCATCAGAGGACGAGTCCGTGTCACTGGTGTCAGCTCCTGTCCCCGCCGTGGAGCTCCCCTCGCCCTCCGTCCTACTGGTGAACTCTGAGTCCGTAGTGTCGCCCTCCGGGGCCATGTGGGATGCAGCTCCCTCCTGCTCCGGTGCCACTGCTCCTCCGCCTGATGATGCTAATGCACACAAGAACAGGAAGACCACAAAAAGGGGGAGGACGACAGAAAAAAGACATGTTCAGTGCATGCATTACCGCTACCGTTGGTGGACACGACAGACACAGAAGCCCCCTGCACTACGCCGCGCACTTGGGCTCCACTGTTCAATCCCTGGGACATGGCCTACAAGGCTATGGCCGACATCTGCACACATGGATGACACAGGAGCCTGACTAGGTGTACTTGGCACTGTACACTTGTGGGGTGAGGTGCCACATGGTCTGCCAGAACAAGGTGACCTAACTAGCACACTCGCCCTGGCCTAGGGAAACCCACAGCCCACCTCCCCCACCCAGACACCTCCACTGCGCACAAATTCAGCTGAATGAGAGTGTACTCACCCCCTTGTGGCTGCTGTGATGCCCTCAAGCACCCATCCAACTCTGGGTACGCCACCGCCAGAATCCTGAACATCAGGGGGGTCATGGTGCGACGGGCACCCCTCCCATGTTGGGAGGCCATCCCCAGCTGGGCCTCTGCTGTCTTCTTGCTCCAGCGGCGAATGTCCTCCCATCTCTTACGGCAGTGGGTGCTCTGTCTGTGATAGACCCCCAGGGTCCGGACGTCCTTGGCGATAGCATGCCAAATATTTTTTTCTGGTGGGCGCTGACTTACATGAATTGTACAGGGGGAAAAGAAAAGTTATTACCAAATGGACGGTCACAGTAATTGGCCCCCATCCCTACCCTTGCCATGATGCACATGCACTCACCGTTGTTTCATGTACGCCTCAATCTCCCCCCATCTTTCATCCACCCCACTCCACACAGGCATAGCCCATACAGCATGCTCCCAGTGTACTTACCTGTTTGTCTGGAGGACCGTAGAGTAGGGTGTACTGGGGGAAGACCCCATCCACGAGTTTCTCCAACTCCTTCGATGTGAAGGCATGGGCCCTTTCCCCAGACGCATCAGCCATTGTCTCTTCCAGACCGAGGTCATAGCAGCACTTGCAGTGTAGGTCCTCTCCTGTTGAAGATCAGGTATCGAGTGATTGCACAGATAGAAAATGGCGGTCACGTCCGCAGCGGTGCGTACCGTCACCGCTGGCGTACATCAACATTGGCTCCTTGGACCCATAGGGTCCAATGTTAACCAATGCAGAATTGCGCCGCGGTCTTCGACCGCCTACCGCGATGGTGTAAAACGCCAGCGCAGTTACCTCACATCCCATTGTCCCACTTTACAGGTCAGGCAGCCGCCATTTCAGGGGCCCACATCGCTTAATTTTTAACTGCGTTACACATACCTAGGCCTTGCCTCAACACTCATACAGGCCAAATTTCAGATTATGATTCGTGTTCTGTGTAAGCTGTGGGTACGTACCTCTGAGTTGGTTGACTCTGTGCTCGCTGTTGTCCTTCATAGGCACCGTCCGCTGGGACATGTGAGGAGATGGCGGCATCCTCTGGTGTACAGACCGCTGGTGGACCTGTCGACAATGGAGGAAAGACATGTGATCATCACCTACAGGCTTGATCGAGCCACAATCCTGGAACTGTGTGCCCAGCTGGAGCCAGACCAGATGCCAGCTATCCGCCATTCCACAGGAATCCCCCCTCAAGTGCAGGTGCTGTCAGTACTTCATTTCCTAGCAAGTGGGTCTTTTCAAACTACAGTGGCCATAGCATCAGGGATGTCCCAGCCTATGTTTCCAACGTGTTGTCCAGAGTGCTGTCTGCCCTGCTGAAACACATGCAGAGCTACATTGTTTTCCCTCAGGTGGAGGATTTGCCTACAGTGAAAGGTGATTTCTATGCCTTAGGACATATCCCCAACATCATAGGTGCCATTGATGGGACACATGTGGCTTTGGTACCCCCCGCAGGAGTGAACAGGTGTACAGAAACCGGAAGAGTTATCATTCCATGAATGTGCAGATGGTGTGTTTGGCACACCAGTACATCTCCCATGTTCATGCCAAATTCCCTGGCTCTGTGCATGACGCTTACATCCTGCGGAATAGCAGCATCCCTTATGTGATGGGTCAACTCCAGAGGCACCGTGTGTGGCTATTAGGTGAGCACCTGGAAGCAAGCCAGTGGGAATGGTTGTGTGGGTCTGGGGATATCCCTACTGGTTAGTGTGTGTCTAACAGTTGTCCCCCGCCATTTGCAGGTGACTCTGGTTACCCCAGCCTGTCATGGCTACTGACCCCAGTGAGGAATCCGAGGACAAGGGCAGAGGAACGCTACAATGAGGCCCATGGGCGAACTCAGTGGATAATAGAGTGGACCTTCAGCCTCCTGAAGGCCAGGTTTAGGTGCCTCCATATGACAGGTGGATCCCTATTCTACTCAACAAAGAAGGTGTGCCAGATCATCATGGCCTGCTGTATGCTTCACAACTTAGCTTTGGGACGACAGGTGCCTTTTCTGCAGAAGGATGATCCAGATGGCGGAGTTGTTGCAGCTGTGGAGCCTGTGGACAGTGAAGACGAGGAAGCAGAAGAAGAGGACATCGACAACAGGAACTCGGTGATCCTGCAATATTTCCAGTGAGACACAGGTAAGAATACAAACTTGCCTACTACATATACTTAAACACTACTACCTCTCTACTGTCTGTCGTTTTCACCCAGTGTATAGTCACTGAGTTGTCACTTTCCCTTACGATTTCACAGATGTGGGTCCCACAGTGTGACATCTGCTTTGTTTCCTCATGGACTAGAGCTGTGTGACATAGGTATGTTGACATTACATTTGAAAGAGCATTTTGTCACTGTAATTGCTAATACACTATTTTGAAATCACAGACTGACTCCAGATTGTTTTGTGCTTCAAGGGTGTTTATTTAAGTGCTCAATATTGGACGGGGTTGTCAAATGGTGAGGAGTGATGGTAGAGGAATGTCCATGGCAGAGTCCAGTCTATTAGTCTATCAGGTGCATTGCCTGAATGGGCATAGGAAGTGGAGCTGGGGCAGTTTGAGGATGGACAGGGTGACAAAGTGGGACAGAAGGATGACATTCAGGGTGGTCTCATTTCTTGGCGGGGTCTTGGCATCGTTCTCTGTCTTTGTCCTGCATCTCAGGGACCGTTTGCGGGGTGGTTCTCCCTCTGCAGGGGGTGGGGTGCTGGAGTGGTGGTCCTGTGGCGGTGCCTCCTGTCCACTAGCGTCGGCAGAGATGGTGGGCAGTTCATCGTCCAGGCTAGTGTCAGGGGCCTATTGTTGTGCCACAGTGTCCCTCCTGGTGTTGACTACTTCCTTCAGCACCCCTACGATGGTCCCCAGGGTGGAATTGATGGATCTTAGTTCCCTCCTAAAACCCAAATACTGTTCCTCCTGCAGGCACTTGGTCTCCTAAAACTTGGCCAGTACCTTTGTCATCATCTCCTGGGAGTGGTGGTAGGCTCCCATGATGGAGGAGAGGGCCTCGTGGAGAGTGGGTTCCCTTGCTCTGTCCTCCCCCTGTCGCACAGCAGCCCTCCCAGTTCCCCTGTGTTCCTGAGCCTCCGTCCCCTGGACCGTGTGCCCACTACCACTGCCCCCAGGTCCCTGTTGTTGTTGGGGTGGTGGGTTAGCCTGGGTTCCCTGTAGTGGTGGACACACTGCTGATTGACGTGTCCTGGCAACAGAGGTATGGGCCTGCTGGGTGGGTGCTGTGCTGGTGTTTCCAGAGGGGGGGAGCTCTGAAGTGGCCTGTGACTGTGCCAGGGGAACCGACTGTCCTGAGATGCCCGATGGGCCGGGCTGGTCATCTAGATCCAGTTGGACAGAGCTGCTGTCATCACTGTGGGTCTCTTCTGTTGGTGGTGTGGACATGTGTGGACCCTCCTGTCCGGTGACGTTGAGTAGGGGTCCTGAAGGGGTATAAAAGGATGTTTATTACATCTGTGTGTGCCATGGTGTGCAATAGGTGGGTGACCGTGTACCCCAGTGCTTGCATTCCTGTGTGGGACCTTGTGTGATGGTGGTTTAGGGGGGTGTATGGGTATGAGCAGTGGCCATGCTTTGGTGATGGGTGTCCATGCTTTGTTGATGCATGCAGGGATTGGTGTTAGGATGTGTGGTTTGTGATGTTAGGACATTTGTGAGGAGTTGGAGTGATGGGGGTGAGGGTGGGGGTATGTGATGGCATGCAGGTAGGGTGGGGGATGTAATAGTTAAGATTTGACTTATCAGAGTCCATTCCTCCATCTACTCCTGCGAGGCCTTCAGGAGGCAGAATCACCAAGACCTGCTCCTCCCATGTTGTTAGTTGTGGGGGAGGAGGTGGGGGTCCGCCGCCAGTCCTCTGAACCGCAATGTGGGGTCTTGAGACCACGGACCGCACCTTCCACCGTAGGTCATTCCACCTCTTCCTGATGTTATCCCTATTTCTTGGGTGCTGTCCCACTGCGTTCACCCTGTCCACTATTCTGCGCCATAGCTCCATCTTCCTAGCTATGGAGGTGTGCTGCACCTGTGATCCGAATAGCTGTGGCTCTACCCGGACGATTTCTTCCACCATGACCCTGAGCTCCTCCTCACAGAACCTGGGGTGTCTTTGCTGTGCCATGGGGTGGTGTGGATGATGTGTGGGGTGGTGTGTGTAGTGATAAGTGGGGTGGTATTTAGTGGTGTGTTGTGTGAGGTGTGTGGAAGTTATGTGGGTGATGGTATTGTGTGCCTGTGAATGCTTGGTAGTTGTTTGTAGTGTCTCTCTCTGGCCTTCTCTCTGTAATTGTGGTCATAGGGGTTTGTGGGTGATGTGGGTGTGTGTTTTATATTGTAATGGGTGTGTGGGAGTGGTGTGTGTATGTGTATCAGGTGTGTGTATTTTGAATTGTCCAATGTGGCTGTGTTTTGTAAACCTGTGTGTATTTTGAGCTCGGCGGTGTGCACCGCCAATGGAATACCGCAGTTGAAAGATCGCCTCGTGTGTCGTGATAGTGTGGGCGTATTTCTGTTGGCGTGACGGTGGAGGTTTTGTTTTCGCCAGTTTATCACTGACCATTGGTGTGGCGGACTCGTGTAGGTGTCTGAATTTTGGCAGATTCCGAGCTGTGGGTCGTAATAGCTGTAGCGGAATTCCGCGGCCGCGGCGGTGTGTTGGCGGTCTTCTGCACAGCGGCAAGCGGCATTTACCGCCAATGTTGTAATGACCACCTAAGTGCTCAAGAAGAGAATGAGGTGAGCAGTAGACAGAAAATAACTCTAAGTAAACAATAACACAAAATGCATAAGAAACTGAAATACAAGCAAGGGCCTAGCAAGGCAAAAGGGCAAGTCTCGAGCCCCAATGAAATCTAAGAACTGGACTGGAACAAACATACAAGAGCAACATAGAGAGGTAAACTGGAGTGTGAATATGTCACAATAAACACTAGGATACCATATACTGTAACAAGCTCTGCAGGACAAGGGGACTAGAATCTTTAATGATCAAGAGACAGGGAATGCAAGGTGACTAGGAACTACAAGAAGGAAATCATAAATAATGGACAGATGAAACAAGGAGCCAAGACAAGAAAGCTGGGGAGCAGATATGGGACCAGAACATCAACAAAAAGATTAAGCATAGGGAAAACTGGATATGAAGCAAGGATACAAAAAGGAAGCAAAGGTAAATTGTAGAAAATGATCTGAAAGTTTGTGCAATGTCTGTCCAGATCATTGCCCTATCGGTTTTAATGCCTTTAGAAGTCAGTACATTTTACTGTTAATGCATACTAAAGTTCCTGTGCTTTCTCTTTAAACGTGGGCAAATTGGCATACTCCTAACTGGTATATTTAACTGGTCTATAAGTCTTTAGTATATGGCACAAAATGTACCCACAGCCTAGAAGTTAAATGCTACTAGTGGACTACAGCATTTATTGTGCCATTCATATTAAAGGCAATGCAAACATGGCTTCAGGCCTATCATTGTAGCCTGACTGTAACAGTGCAACACATGCAACTCAACATGTCAAAAATCCTTTAGACAGGTAAAACATTTTCTTTTAAACATTAGTAGGCCACCTTTATGTAGGTCTTGTAGCCCATATAGCAGGGTGCATGGAATTTAAAAGTCGGGCATGTAGAAATTTAAAGTGAGCATGTCCTTACATTGGCTAGCACTCAAAAGCTATTTTCACTTTAGGAAGGCTGGCTGGCCCACAGAAAAACACTGGGAAGCAATATAAAAATACTAATATTGTAACTCCGGAAAATAGCTTAGTTAGAAAAAAATAATTAAACTACTATCTTTAATATTTAATAAAAGTTCAACTCAATGGAGAAGTCAGATTTTAAATAAATATTAAGGAAAAGTAACTTTTAGAAAGTTACCTTTTCCCTGCGAGAATCTCCTGAAAGCTTATTTACATGAGCCTTCAAACTGTTATTCAGCTAAGGAATAGACTTGAATGAGATGTGAAAACTGCCCTCAGAGCAGAGACAGTAGTCTGGCTGTGGGGAGGTGTTTTTTCCTTCTAGCAGGATGACTGGTTGGACTGTGCCCAGGAACTTAATTTACTTCAAAGAGGCCTCTCTTGTAAGAAGCAGATTTCAGTTGACACTTGGACATGTCCCTTTATTTGTCCTATCAATCAGGCAGACCCAAAATCCAATTGGAGAATGCTATCACAAAACTGTTTTGGAGTGACTACGGTGAAGAGGCTGCTCATTACCTTGACCACACTTCTAGGTGGGCATGCAGGCTCTGCACAACTGTTGGATTGTTTGCAGGAAGGCAGGTGGAAACTGCTGCAAAAAGGAGTATAGCTGTCCCTAGGAACTTTTACCCCACTGGTTAGGCAGGGGCCAGTACCCACCCCACCCACTAACTAGTGCCAGGCATAAATGTGGCATTCCTTGGCATCCTCATCAGCCACCTGCTGGACCTAAAGAAGAACAGAAGAGGTCTGTCATCACTGTCTGTGACCTGAGAGTAGCCCTAAAGTACAGGACCTGCTCCCTCTAGTTGTCCCATTACAAAGTTGTAGGCTTTAAGGGTCAGTTGACTGACCTCCTGTGTCAACAGGGATTCAAAAAGCTATAAAAAAGCCTTTTCTTGTAACTTCCAGACGACCATTACCCACAGGTCCTGACTTAGACCCTGCTGGTGGCCTTTGGTGGGATGAGCTTTAAAACCCAAGCACTGTTCCTAAGGTGTTGAGACCCTTGCCAGGGTCTGGCTGGACTTCTTCTACCACCCCTTAAACCTAGTACTCAGACACTCTGTGGACCTGAATACCTCAGGAGGACAAGGACCAACCTGCCAAGCCAACCAGCCCAAGGTGCATTGCAACCTTGGGCTGGTTTCTACCACTCTGAGCTTATCCGCAGCAGCAAATATGATTTCAGCAAGACTTCTGCAAGAAAGTATCTGGCTCTGTGTAGCTCTCGTCAGATAAAGCCTGCAACACTGCCTCCCTGGAGGATTATGAGCTCTGAAAAAGAGACTAAGGTCCTCATTATGAACATGGTGGTCCGTTCCGCTCCGCCAGAGGTGGTGGTAGAAACCGCCAACAGAGGAGCGGGCCGGATCGCCAAATAATGATCCACCACCACCGCCAGGAAAGGGGTCCCGCTGACGACGGCAGAGTCCTCCCACAGGCCGTCTAAAAAGGCACAACCGCCCATCAAATTATGAACCACCATTTCGCTGCCAGTTCCGGGACGGGAACCCCCGCCACACAAACCAGGCAGAAATTAAACAAATAGAAGGAATGACTCACCGGAGTTCCACAAAACGTGCAGCGGCAGCCATGGACAGAGAGCTGCTGATCATGCCAGCCTTGCTCTTTGCCATATACCTACACAACCGAGACTGCCGACGAAGACGACAACGGTTAGTACTGCAACCTATGACACAAGGGAGAAAAGGGCACAGTTACATACCCACCCACTCCACCCACTCTGCAATGCCCCCCAACCCTTCCCAGCAGCACAAGTCGATACACCCCACACCAAGAGGTACGTACCCGACTGAAGGCCACTACAACTTGACCATAGTACGTACAATAGCCCCACACCCATAAAAAATAAAATAAACACCAGGGTGGAACTGTGTGCAGCCCAAATACAGGCCACACAGAAACTTTAATAAGTAGCTCACTGGGCTAAACAGTGCCAACAGGGCCAACGCCCAGTCCATAAAATTCACATTGCTCTTGGCCACAACTGGCCATACCTGACTCCCACAAGTGCTGGGTACTCCACAGAACGGGGCACCATGTGGGGATCCAGGCACCTCACAGAAGGGGGGGCAGGGGGGTGGGGGGCGGATTTTCGACAGGGGTGGGACTTTGACTTGCGCGAGGAGGTTGGAGGGGGGGTGGGCTTCTCCTTTGAAGGGGGTGGGGGCTGTTTGGCTAGGGTGGAGCTGGATGGCCTAGCCTCTGAGCAGGCCTTCTTCTCCACCGGGGAAGGGGCACGGGAATGGGAAGGCTGGACCAGGGTGGGCTCTAATGTGGAAGGAGCGGAAAGGGCAAGGAGGTGGGCACATTTGGGGACATGATGGGGTGGGCCAGTGGGTTGGAACAGGTCTGCACGGGAGAGGAAAAGTTTCTTGGGAGCAATTGGGGTGGGCGTGGATGAGGGCGTGGGAGTGGAGGCCGAGGGAGTTGATGTATGGTGTGTAGGTGTGCATGTAGTGGGTGCAGGTGACTGCTCAGTATACTGTGGTGTGGTGTGGTGGATGTCTGATGGGCGGGTGTCTTGGTGCGTTTGTGTGTTTTGGGAGGTGGGGGGGTGGACACAGTGGGAGAAGACAGACAGCTAGTGTGGATGTATGTTGGGTGGGTGTCTGCAAGTCTGGTGAGTGTGCTGCATGTGTCAACTACAGTAGAGGTGGTGACTGCAGGTGTGGTGTATGGGGTGCATGTATGGCTGTCTAATATCGTGGTGAGTGCAGGAAGAGAAGCGGTAACAGTGAGTGAAGGTGCAGTGCATGAGGGTGTGGATGTAGAGGGGACAGACAGGGAAGCAGAAGTGGTGGGGACACTGGGAGAAGTGGACGTTGTTGTGTGTGCAGGTATCTGTTGGCTGTGTGAATGCTTGTGGTGGGAGATGTGGTGCTTGTGTTTGGAAGTGTGCTTCTTGTGTGTTGATGTGCCTGTAAGCAGGTCTGATTGTGTGCTTTGGACGGGTGAAGGGAGTAGGGTGCTGGAAGGGGTAGAGGAGGTTGGAGGGGGGACGGAATGGCCAGGGAAACTAGCTGCCGTCCAAGAGGAGGCCATAGCCTGAAAAGATATCTGTAGGGCAGACACGGCACCGTGAATGCCATCCAGATAGGCATTGGTCTGCTGCACCTCTGATGCCAAACCCTGGATGGCATTGACGATGGTTGTCTGCCCGACAGAGATGGTTCTCAGGAGGTCAATAGCCTCCTCTGTGAGGGCAGCAGGGCTGACTGGGGCAGGGAAGGAGGTGCCTGGGGCAAAGGAGACGCCCACCTTTCTGGGTGGGCGGGCACGAGCAACTCAGTGGGGAGCAGAAGGGAGGGCAGTGATGGTATGGGGGTGGTGGAAGATCTCAAGGTAGTGGTGTGTCCACTAGGGTCCGCCACTGCCGGAGGACCCCCATCGGAGGAAGTCTCAGAGTCACTACCTCCTTTGGTAGTGGCCTCTCCCGTGGAAGTCCCCTCACCCTCCCACCCACTGGTCCCCTGGGTGTTCGTTGTCTCTGCCTCGGAGGATCCGAGGGCTGCTGCCTCCTCACTTGCCGATGCCTCAGCTCACTCGCCTGATGTTGATGCTGTACCAAACCAAAACAAGAGAACAGGGATAGGGAGACAAAACAGGAGAGACATGTCAACACCAGGACAATGCGCGCTCTACGGGCAACATAATGCAAAGAAACAAAACTTGTGCAATGTAATAATTCATGCATTGTGTGCTGATATTGCATATTACCTTTTTGCATTGCAGGTATTTGTATTGATATGTCTTTAATACTGTTTGCAATGTATTGTTTCATTTTCAAGCCTTTCCTGCAGCCTGACTAGGTGTGGCTGAGTGTGGCAGTGGGCAGGGCTTGGGTCTATTTTAGGAACCCAGCCCAGCTCCACATGCTCACTATTTAGAGGTCCCGATGCAGAGCAGCAGCAGCTTCCAGGGCTGCTGTTCCGGAGGCCTACTTGGACATTTCCAGGCCCTGTCCTCATTACCTTGGTGATCCTCAAGCAGGGCGGTAAGGTGGGGGTCAGGTTAGGCCCGACTCCATTTCTTGAGATTTTTTTAGTTTTGGTCTTTGGATTAAATCGCGTGTGCAATTGTTTCCTGGCATTCAAATCTTGATGGCTGAATCTGCAGCAGTGTGCGCGATTCATTCTTGGCCTTTAACCCTTGCATTGCAGATCGGCAGAGTGTGTGATCATTTCCTGGCATTTGAATCTTGATGGTTGAATAGGCAGCAGTGTACACGATTCATTCTTGGCATTTAACCCTTGCAGTTCAGATCGGCAGAGTGCGTAATCATTTCCTGACATTTGAATCTTGATGGTTGAATCGGCAGCAGTGTGCGCAATTCATTCTTGGCATTTAATCCTTGCAGTTCAGATCAGCAGAGTGCGCGATCATTTCCTGGCATTGGAATCTTGATGTACAGTTTAGCAATAAGATGCATAGTAATTTCTGGTCAATTGAATCGTGAAACTCAAATCAAAACAGAGTGTGACTTTACAGTATTATTCATGAATCTTTCGCTGTTCATGTTTTGGGAATTAATGTGTTAATTGACTTTTGTCATGCCATAGTTACTATTCCAAGAACTAACTTGAGAGAGGTCCATGGTCAGTGCATAAATTGTTATTCTGGAAATTCTTAAATGAAAGTTTGCGTAATCCTTCTTTTACTTCCCAGCATCCAGAACTAAAAAGTCATGTTATTGAAAAGATTTTGATCTCTCATGTTATCAAAGTATAGATATTTGTTAACAAAGTTCATGAAGATTAATGTGAATAACTTTGCTATTGTGCTCTTCACTCTTGCTTCCACAGGTCTCCTTCCCCGCTGTTCCCAACCTAAAACCCATCCCCGCTTGGCCATTCTTTAACTCTGTGCTATAACGGCTAGTAAAGTTTGGAGCTGCCACGAGGTGGACATATTGGGAACAGGCGCAAACCCCGAGGATCCGGTCTCGCTGACAAGACACTTGTAAATAACTGAATGCTGATACACAATGGCCAGACATACACTCACCCAGCAGACACACCCAACAGGCAGCACCGTGCACTATGCCCATGGCCATGCCCCTGACTACTGAGCAGAATACTGACCTACACCCATCCCCTGAAATAGTATTGGAGCTGAGGTAGGTGAAACCTGACAGGGACACCTCTACACCCTTTGGGGAATATACAGTAGATGGACACCAGTCAAATTCCCTGCTCTAAGCAGCATGAGCCCTATCACACACACACTCATCCTTCCAGAATGAAGTATGGTCTGTGAGTACTCACCCCCTTGTGACTGCTGTGCAGCCTTCAAGCGCCCATCCAGATCTGGGTATGCCACTGCCAGGATCCGACTCATGAGGGGGGTCAGTGCCCAACAGGCACCCCTTCCACGTTGGGAGGACTTCCCCAGCTGGGCCTCAGTGATCTTTTGCGCCCAGCACCGCAGGTCCTCCCACCTCTTTCGACAGTGGGTGCTCCGCCGGTTTTAGACCCCCAGGGTCCGTACCTCCTTGGCGATGGCATGCCAATGTTTCTTCTTCTGGTGGGCGCTGACCTAGTAGGGTGACACAGAAATGGAACACAGAGGTCAAGCACTTGCACGATGGGAGCAGCTGGCAGATTGTCAAACATAGGACTGACAGTACTCTCAGACATGCAGGACAGTGGCACGCAGCATTCCATGCACCATGGCCCATCCTGGCTCATAGGAGCACACATATGTGCAAGCCACTCCATCCATTACTCACACAGTGCCCCCCAAACCCGGACTCACCTGTACCTCGGGCCGTCCGTAGAGTCTGTCGTACTGGGGCAGCACCCCTTACACTAGCTTCTCCAGTTCTTCCTGGGTGAAGGCCGGGGCCCTTTCCCCTGCACCACGTGGAACATCCATAGCCAGAGGAACGTGACAGCAGTACACAGAGTGGAGTACCTGTCCGCACGATATCAGGGAGTCAAGTGATCAAACGATGACGAACGCGCGTACATTCCACGGAGGTATACACCGTCACCGCCGGCGGAGATCATGATACGTCAGGATTGCCATTGGCATCCATGTTAGCCAATGAGGGTGCGAACAGCAGACAACACCGCCGTACGCTGTGACATCAGCCTCTAACGGTATTAGGTCACCTCCACAACAAAGGGGCAGAACTACAGTTGGCAGACATTTTTCCATCACCTACGCATCTTGAAATTCATACTACTCACAATGCAGTGCCTACTAGCCACATGAAGCACCTAGGCCTCTATCCATTGCGTATAGTAGCACACATGATTTACTCTGTTCCCTCCTAGTGATGTACATGTACATCTGTCAGGTTGCAGTTATTGTACCGACACTACAACCCCTCATAGGTACCGACCCTTGTGGCGAGGAAGGGCACCATTGGTGTACAGACCACTTGCCAATATGGGGACCATGGTGGAGCATCAGATCGTTATCACTTACAGACTCACACGTGCAACTATTCAGGACCTATGTGCATTACTGGATCCTGCAAGGACTCCCAGAAATCATAATCAGCACGCCATTCCAACTGAGGTGCAGGTGCTCTCCGCACTCCATTTTACTGGCCACAGGCTCATTTCAAGCGACAGTGGGCATGGGTGCTGGTTTCTCACAGCCAATGTTCAGCCAGGTACTGACAAGATTTCTGAATGTATTTGTACAACATCTGCAATCCTGTGTGCGATTCCCCCAAAGTGCTGACCGCCCTGCCATAAAGTCTGACTTCTATGCCTTTGCAAACATTCCCCATGTCATAGGTGCCATCAATGGCACCCACATAGCTATCATCCTCCCAAGAGTGAGTGAACAGGTGTACAGAAACAGGAAGAACTTTCACTCCATGAACATCCAATTGGTATGTACTGCAGACCAGTACATTTCCCATGTGAACGCCATGTTTCCGGGTTCAGTCCATGATTCATTTCTTTTGAGGAACAGTAGTGTGCCACAGAAGATGGAACAACTACAACAGGACAGAGGGTGGATCATAGGTAAGTTTGCCTGTCACTTACTGACACATTGCAGAAAACCTGCCTGTCTGACTAAGGGACATTACAATGACGACTCTATATTGACCCTTTTTCTAGGTGATTCTGGCTATCCAAACTTGCGTTGGCTCCTGACACCAGTGAGGAATCCCAGGACGGATGCAGAGAGGAAATACAATGAGGCCCATGGACGTACTAGGAGGGTGATAGAGCGTACTATAGGTCTCCTGAAGGCTATATTCCGGTGTCTACATATCTCTGGGGGTTACCTGGCCTATGGGCCTGATAAGGTGTGTAGAATAGTGGTGGCCTGCTCCATGCTGTACAACGTGGCTGTGAGACATTCTATCCCGCTTTTGGAGGTGGAGGGTGCAATAGGTCCTCATTAGTTACCTCAGAAAGGTGATGTCAATTCCAGGAACAAACTGATACAACTCTACTTCCAATAACTGTCTGGGACGTAAGCCTGTAATTGTGGTTAGTGACTGATACTGTCAGTGTGCCATGTCATATAGGGGGGATTGGTCATGATAGGCGAGACATGGACCTCTTCTGCATGGTACTGATAGACAATATATGCATTCCCTCCTTGCCTAATTTGAAACACACATTACCACCACCAAGCACAAATTGACAATAAAGTTGTTCTCTGCCAGTTGCATCCATACTCCACTTTGTTCAACATTGAAGACAGGGGACAGTGTTACAGGTGAGAAATGTGTTTTATTGGTCGAATACAGTGAATTGTGCTATATACAGTGATGGAAGTGGTAAGGGTTGGGTGTCCTCAAAACCGACTTGGGGGCAGCCCTGTTGGATGTCATAGGTGGGTCCTATTTGTAGTATAGTACTTCAATTTGCCCTCAGCTAAGTGTTGTTGGTGAATGGGTGGGATGGTTGCTTTGCAGTAGTAGCAGTGTCAATTGTTGGAGTGGGGCTTGTTCTTAGCTGGGTTTCCAGTGCCATATCTTGGCCTGAGACTACATTTGGGTGCCTGCTGTGGAGCTTCTTGGGGTGGCATGGTTGGCCCTTATGATTCCTGGGAGGGTATTTCCTGTGCTGTTTCTGCTGCTTGGGTCATCTGTTGCTGGTTGTCCAGGGCTGTTGTGGGGGCCTCTTGTCCGCTGTGGGTGTCTGACTGTTTGTTGACCAACTGCAGCAATGCTCCAGCAATGGTGGCCATTGTGGCATTGTGCACTTTCCACTGCTCCATGGCGTGTTGGTGTTGTTGCTGCTGCATCCTCTGACTTTGCTCTAGGATGGACACAATTTGTGCCAACCTGTCTTGGGTATAAAGGTAGGCCCCCAATACCTCTGCAATGACGTCCTGGGCTGCTGCATCCATCCGGTGCCCTACCCCCTGACTCACTGGGGTACTTGAACTTGCCCTAGCCCCCTGTGCCTGTGTCTCCTGCGCAGGTCTTGATGTGTCACTTGTACTGGGGCCCTCGCCTTCCTGCATGCTGGGAGTGGGAGACTGTGGCCTCTGTAGCTGTGTTCCACCTGTCTGTGTCCTGGGTACACTGGTGTGGGTACGCCTCCCCTGGCCTGCTGGTCTTGACTGGGTGTTAGGGGTGACAGTGGTTTCCTGGGTGGGGATGCTGCATGGTGAGCATCCAAGGCTGTGTGGGGGGCCTGCCTGCTCATCAGTGTCCAGGGGTCCTTTGACAAGGTCTAGTGATGTGCCTCTGTCTCCCTGGAGTGCTGTGGCACTCCTTGTCCCCTCCATTAGGGTTGCATGGGTGGTGGTGCCTGTTGGGGGACATAGACATGTCTGTTACATATGCCTGAGGGTTTGAGGTGTACAGAACTGTGCAATTTTGTGCTGGTGTGACTTTCAGTGGCCTTCCATGGTTTCTTTGTGAGGTGGATGTTGCATTTAGTGGCAGAGGTGGGGTTACATTGTGGTGGGGGGTATTATTCCATTGTTGGTACGTGCAGGGGTGGGTGGCTGTGCACAGCGGGAGTGATGTGGGCCTGGTAGTGAGTTGTGGGTAATGCAGGGTGGTGGATGTGGTGGGTAATGGCTGGGTGGGTTGTGGGTCGAAGTGGGTGTGGGTTGGGTGGGGTGGTGCATGCACTGCAGATGTGTTGTGTATGGGGTAATTGTAGATGACTTACCCGAGTCCATTCCTCCAGTGAGTCCAGTGAGTCTCTCTGGGTGCAGGATGGCGAGTACCTTCTCCTCCCAGTCAGTGTAGTCGGGTGGTGTTGGTGGCGGTCCTCCCCCAGTCTTCTGCACTGCAATGTGGTGCCTGGATGCCATGCGACAGACCTTCCCCCACAGGTCGTTCCATCTCTTGCGGATGTCGTCCCTGGTGCATGGATGGTGTCTCACTGCATTCACCCTGTTGACAGTGGTGTGCCACAGCTCCAATTTCCACGCGATGGGTGTGTGCTGCACCTCGGACCCAAATATTTGTGGCTCCACCTTCAGGATCTCATCCACCATGGTCCTTAGCTCCTTTTCGGTGAAACTTGGATTTTGGGGGGGACATGGTGAGGGTGGTGGATGGCATCGGGACTGGGGACAGGGTATGGGTGCTCCTGTGTGGGTCGATATGAGTGTCCTGTATGCTGGCGTTCGCTGTCTGGCTCTGGTGCTCTTCGTCTTCTGGTCCTGGTTTCGTTGCAAGGGACTGTGGGGTGTGTCTGGGGGTGTTTCATGGGGTTCTGGATTTGTGTCAGGTGTGTGGGTGATGGGCCTAGCCAATGTGTGCACTTGTTGCTGTTGAGTCCACTTGCCGCCTGTGGTGGCCGCAGCCGCCAATGGTCGTCTGGCCTCCACTGTCCGCTTAGGTGATTTGTGTATCATTCTTTGGAGGGCGGGATGTGGGTGTGCTTGGCGGTGGTGGGGTGGGCAGGGATTCCTGCCGACAGGGTCCTGGCGGGGAGTGGTGGTCTGGGATTTTTTGGCGGGGTTGGGTTTTTCAATCATTATATGGCGAGTTTCCATTCGCCGCCACCGGCGGGATTCTGTTCACCGCCGACACAGCGGTCAGTGGTCTTTCCCGCCATGTTCATAGTGACTGCCTAAGGGCCTGATTGAGATCTTGGCAGATAAGTTACTCTGTCACAACAGTGACGGGTATCCCCTCTGGTGAAAACGAAAACCCATTTTATACTATGGGATTTATATTTTGGTGGGCGTGATATCCGTCACCGTTGTGATGAAGTAACTCATCCACCAAAATCTCAATCAGGTCCTAAGTCCAAAGTAGAAATGTGAATCGGGCAAAGGCATCAAATGTACCCCACAAGCATGAGGACTTCTCTGTATGAGAAATGAAAATGTTCCTGCTCTGAGCTTTTTCCCACATAGGCCAAAGGCTTTACCAGACGCTCGTCCAATGGCTATCTGACGTCGTGAAGCCCTCCTCAGGCACAGCCTGCTGCCTTGCTGAAATATTGAAATCCATGTTTGAGACTAATGGATTGATTTATTTTGTGGTGTATTGTGTTCATTAAATTAGAGTGATGAAGTAATTTACTCCATTGCCCTAATGGTGTTCCCTCCTGACAAATTTTGTGTCCGTGAGCCCGATGGATATTTCACCCATTGACAGGAACCGCCATCGAGGCAGTTCCTGCCAGTGTATTTAAACATTTCTTTATGGCTAAGTCAAACATGATAGAGCCGTACGGTAAAGTTTCAAAACATTTTTTCTTTTCAAAAACAAAATCCCAAAATGTTTTTTTGAAAATAAAAAAGCCATTTGCCCCCCACTTGCCATGTGAATCATCCCTATGGTGAGGGGGAATATTTTGTTCTTTAATCGCCCCTTACTGCACAGGTTTTACTGGTGGTGAAGGGCAGTAAATAACGTCTATAATGAACATTTTTGTCAATTTGGTGTCATTTTAGTTTTTAAAATGTACTATAATTTCTTAATTTCGTTTGGGTTTCTGTTTGCATTGTATTTTTACTTACTATTACTGTCTTCAGCTTTGGTCTTACCACTCTGATCGAGCTCTTCTTGCTAACCGTGAACAAGCTTGGGCGGTCATCAATTAATTTCAGCCAGGTACTCCATTTGGTTTTCTTTCCTGCTCTTATGGCATCCATTTGTAAGAGAAATTCGTGCCTTTAAGGATGGGTGACTGGGTTTTTGTTGCAGCATCTCCCCATATGGCAGTCAGTCCCCGGGGAGGGTGTTATGTGTAGGGGCTGCGGTAGTGGGGAAGAATCTCTTGAACATGCGGTTTGCCTGTGTCCATCATTTCTTCAGGACCGTAGAACTCTGTTGCGGAATTGGAAGGAATTGGGGGACCGCTCCTGTCAGAAGGCTGTCATAGCATCTTTAGATCCCAGGAACACAATGTTGAACGTACCCAGGCAAAACTTCTCCATGGCACTGCGAGCACAGGCTAGTAATGTGTAAAAACGATTTTCTGCTCTTGCTCTGTTGGGGTTGAATTAACCCTGCTCAGCCACTGAGCGCTTACTTTGGCACTTTGGTTTTCAATATTAATTGGCTGTCATTTTACGGTCGAACTATTAATGCACGTAAGCTCTTTAAGGGCCTGTGTTATGGTTGTTTTTATGCTATCATATATTAGGTGGGCATGAGGCCAACCAGGGGGCGCGGAATCAATTTTAATTATACTTATGTGCAATGTTACACCTCTTCCATTGGATTGCTTTCATCAATGCTCTATTCTTAATTTAGTGATAATGTGGATAAATCAATTAAGTATTTATTATGTTTTATGTTTGATTTAACATCATGTTCATTGGTAACTAGGGTTATTCTAGCTGTGCACAGTATTATTTGACTGCTTTTGGTTTTAGATTGTAATGGATTTTAATATCTGTACAATAAAATATGTTTCACAATGACTTTATTACTCTTTTAGTACTGCAGCCCATCAATGAGGATGCAAGCCTTCACCACCAACATAGCCAGAGCAGCACAATTCCAACTACTTTGCATATGTAAAATTTGCTACCTGATACTATTCAACACTGCATAGTCACTTACCATCTCACTGGTTTCAAGAAGACTGAATCACTGCAATGGTGTATTAGTCAGCCTCTCTACCTTCTCCTACACTCCCCTAGATATGATTTTTAACTTTGCATTCTAAGCATTATTTACTCTCTCCATATAACCTCCACCCACACCCCTCAAGCTGGATGGTTAAAGGCAAAACGTGCATTATATAAATTGCTACAAACCAATTCAGAACCTAGCCCTAGCTATCTTGCAGTCACCCTATTTCACTATGTACCATCATGTACAAATGAACCCAGTAATCACAATCTTCTGACCACAGCTATGATACCCTGTGTCTCTTGTGATTTTTGTGCCTTTCACTTACTAGGCCCATTCCATGAAACGTCACCATCTTTCAATCAGGCCTCAATGTTATTCATGTAAATTAAAACTGCGTCGAAAAAGCAGTTATTACAACTGGAAATACAAACTAGATGTACACCTCATCTACTGTACAACTTTATACAGTATATCATATAGAATATTGATCTGCTGTCATGTATAAATAGTAGTATCCTCATTCTTCATGTTGTCCTTGCCACTTATACCCAGATAATGTCATATTTGACATGACCAATCCATTAACTTCAAAATGTATGTAAAAATGATTCCAAACTTCCTTGACCTATTCACTGTTAAGCGTTTGTGATTAAAACATTATGTTGCTGCTGTTACATAAATAAATACAAGTATTAGAGATGGAGCATTCATATGCCAGATAATCTGCTTCCTCACTGTACATCAGAGTGAAAATATAACAAGAGAAGATTCATGTGGTGAAAGTTATGTAACAATGCCTAATATAAATAATATAAATAAAAATACTGTGACATGTCAATGATCAGTGAAACAATGCCTACGAATTATGCACATCAAATTATGTGTGCTTGTGTGCATAATGTCTTTGTATAGCGGAAACCTAGCCAAAAATAAACAAAGCACTTCCCATGGGCAAAGGCAAAGATGTAGTCACTGAATGACTGAAGAGGAACTGGCTTCTCAGAGTGGAGATGGACCAGTACATCTTTGTGATGTAGTGTGCTTCAAAGAGACGTGCCTTTTGCCTCATGCTGTCATTTGACATTCTGTTAGTCACTCATGCTGAGTTGTAAAATAAAATTTGAATTACAAAGGTGTGCCTTCAGCTTGGAACTGAAGTAGGGCTTGGGTGGTCCTGATGAATACACAGATGTTGTTCCAGATCCTGGGTGCACAAATGGAAAAAGCCTATTGCCACATTTTTGTTTTCTTTTTTGCATTTCTTCACCTCCATTCAGCTGGTGCCCTACCTGTCGGTGTTCTGAAAGCCACTGGAGGTGGTGAGCTTGTCAGACAGACACAGGGGATGCCAGCTGTGTTGGCTTTTTTGAGGATGCATCTGATTTTGAAGATGTGCAGGATGGGAAGTGGAGTCAGTGGAGTTCTATGAGGGTGGTGGTGATGTCATTATATTCATTCAGGCCCTGGACCAGACATTCCTGGGTCTGTATCACACCCTTAGGGAGGCAGAGTTGATTGTTGGAGGCAATGGAGCAGGGTGTTGTCACCATCCAAATGTGAGAATATGAAGGACTGCATATCAGTTCTATAGTCACTTTCTGAGACTAATCATTTCACTTTCTTTACTACAGAAAGCTGATAAACACCAGTCTTAGTTTCTTGGCAAATTTTTCCTTGAGGGTGAGGACAGTGCCCCGAATATATCTGGTAACTTTGCATTGGTTAAACTTGGTGGGGTTAAAATACTTCTAAGATTATATTGCAAGACGGGTTTGGACTAGTTGTTTCTTGTCGTTCCTGGTGAACTTGATAATTGCTGTTTTGGTGGAGTTGATCTTTAGGTAGGTGCTGGACATCCAGGACTGGAGCAGGTGCAGGCAGTGTTGAAGGCATTGGATGTCTGGAGCGGAGGAGATCTTCAAGAAGATCTATATATCATTAGCATATTGGTAGATTTTGATTCTACCATTGGTGAGTAAAGCTACAAGAGGGTCCATGTGGAGATTGATTCTGACAGGGAACATGATGGACCCCTAAGGACTAGGCGGGTGATAGGGACCTTCTAGAACTTGGAGGTGCCCATGTGAACAAACAGGTGTCAGTTGGATATCCAGGAGATCCTGTAAAGGAGATGGCCAGTGAATGCCTTTCAAGACGTCAGGGTGCTGATTGGGGTATGAGGACCAACAGTGACAAAGGTAGTTGGGAGATATAGCAATATCGGGAGGCAGGGGTCATCTTTGTCTGTGGTGAGGAGGGTATTGGCTATCATTTGTAGTGTAGCTTTCTACCCAGTGTGGTATGATCTGAAGCTAGATTGAACATCATGCAGGAGATGGTTGGCATTGATGCGACCTTGGAATTGTGCATAGACAGCTTTTTCAATGATCTTGCAGATGAAGTGAAGGTAAATGAGGCACTACTAGGAGAATCATCAATATCTAGTATGAGTTTATTTTGGAGCTGAAGGTTGTGGTCTGTTTAAAGAGCTTGTGGGAAGACACCTTGAAGTGAGGGGGTGTTGACAATGGTGAGTAGGATTGAGAGCTTTGAGGCAGTGGAGGATGTTGGCAAGGTCTGCAAGAGATAGGTCTTTAAATTATCAATAAGCTAGAGTGAAGATGGGATGTTAATGCAATACTTGGTTACCTTGAAGAGTTTTTACTTCTGTTGCCATTTTCATTGATGGTTTTGGTATAGAACTTGGTTTTGGCTGATGTGATGAGTTGTCGGCTTGTTGCAGAGAGGGACTTCAGTACAATGAGGTCACTGTGAGTTCTGCTTTTATTCCTTCCATTCTTTCCTGTCTACTGATGGAAAATGTGTTGCAGGTGAGGTATTTGGAGACTCAGGGCCCTGAAGGGCTCAGCTTCCACTGCCTTCATTTTGGTTGGAGCGTACATGCCTGTGCGGTTTTCTAGAAATGCACTGAAGTGATTTACAAGGGTATTGACAATGAATGTGGAGGCAGCAGACGATGAGATGACTTTGAGTTCAGGTTGTGAATGGAAAAGTCTTTGAAGGATCTGAAGATATGTAGTCTTTTTGGTTTACCTTCAAGTGTTAGTTGGACACTGAGCAGGCTGATAAAGATTGCAAGTTTGTTGTCAGTTCATCCAGCGGTATGAGGTTTAAATTGAATGGTTGGTGATGTCCAGGAGACAATGTGGGTGTTGGTTGGCTAACTGCTGTACCATGTGCAGGGTGTAAATGAGGTTATGGAGGGTGTCTTTTGCTTGTTTCATACTTGAGTTTTGGTGAATTCTCAGGCATTGTATTAATCTTCGATCAACTACTATAAAACTCCCAAAGAGGTTTTTCCCCTTGTGAGTTTTTCCTCCTTACACTGACTCTTAAGAATTCAGTTTTCTTCTTTCACCTACTATTATTATTCTATGTGGGTGTCAACATTGCTAGTGAGAGGAATAGTCCTTTCCTCAGTCAACATAAGGATATTCAACTGAACTTCTCAGAAGCTAGTCCTTGCAACACCGATGACTTAATCAATGTTGTGGTACTATGGATCCTTCTCAGATCCTGGACAATATTTACAACCTTTGCACCTTGAGAATTCAACAATTAGACTGACTTCAATGCTGCACACAATCCATGAGTCCCTTTAAATGCCCACGTTGTTTTCTTGAGATCCAGTTAAACTTAGATAACTTTTAATTCTCTTATGGTGCATTTTGCTTTTCATCCTGCACAATGTAACCAACCTCAAAACAAGATGGGTTAGCTGATTAGTCGTTTGATTGGGTCAGTATTTTCTTGCACAACTCATTAGTAACCAACTCAGATGTTTTGTTTACAAGCTTATGGTGCCTTCCTATCAGCATTTAAGAAGAGGTATGAGTGTTCTGATTTACATCACTGTGCTGAAGAGGTCTTGCTTGATATATAGCAAGGAAGAATAGATGTGTTGACTTATGTGAATCATTTTCTACAGTTAGCAGCTGAAACTGCGTGGGTGAAAGAACTCAGATGACATTATTTCAATGTGGTTTGAAGGAGGTAATTATCTAACGCTTTTCATTGAACACAGATTACAAAAGAGACAAAAGTAAAGAAGAATGTTCCGAGGACGTCAGTCTAACTTACCTAGAGTTCCTCTGGACTATCTCAGAATTCTGTGGACCAATTGCCTCAAGAAGGGTCAAGCGGTGAGGCATCCTTTCACTAAGAGCGAGAAAGAATGCTGACAGAAGGCTGGTTTATATCTATATTGTAATGATGCTAGATATGATTCAGGCCTATCCGGAATGGACTTTGAGGAGTGCTGAGAGTTTTCAATCCTCCCCTGAGACGAAGACAGGCATGCAGTGGCTTGCTTATATTGATCTTCTATAATATTGTTGCTAATCATTTGTTTCTCTCATTAATTGTTATGAGACCTGAAGAAGTAAAAAGGTTGTTAAAACTGCTACCCTATTTGATATGGGTGCCTGTGGAATGCTTATTGATCAGGATTGTGTCACAAAGAACAGTGGGCTGATGTACAAGCCATTTTGCCATTATAAATTTAGCAATTCACAAATTCACAGGGTTTTTCATCACAAATTAAATTATTGGTACGTATTAAGCTAATACCGAATTGTAATTTAGAAAGGCTTCCAATTGCAATTGGCATGTATCAATGGTTTGCGACTGCAACCGTAGATTTTTTAATAGCTGCCGAATCCTCAAAGGAAGTACTAGCCAATCTGCAAAGAGGAATCTGTCCATGCCGGACAGATTTTGCTTTGGAAGTCCCGTCAGGCGAAATGCTGCAAATCATGGGTGCAAGTAACCTACAAATTTGGTAAGCACACTCCCGGACTAGGGGACAACCTGCCAGCTGCACTATTTCCTATTCCAACGACTGCAACCTGGAGGCAGGCGCAAATTGCACCCCGCATGTACTGCACCCTGCCATAGCGATGATTAGTGGGTGCGCAATCTGCACCCATTATTTTCTTGTGACTTTAATGTTTGCCTCTTCCTTCAAAACCTTTGAAAGTGGGGGTAGAGGCGATGAATCCGTGGGTCTGAGCTGGTTTAAGAGACAGATGGATTAAAAAACTTCAAAGCAAAATAAAAGCAGGGTGGGCCATCTTTCTATAATTAAAAGTTATGATCTACAAGATACATTTTGCAAGTTACTTGCTGGTAGACTACAGATCAGAAAACCGATACTGGTAAAAATGAGAGGTTCGATGTGGAAATCCAAGGAGAGTGGATTGTGCATCTATTGAAAAGTCGAGGTGCTTGCTCTGCCGCCACACACGCTACATGTGTTTGTGTATTCTGAGAAAAAGATGAAGACATGTCTTACTCGGCTGAGGAAGTTATATTGCAGCCTCAGGGAAACAGTGAAGAGCATTGCAAATCTATCCGGCCTGTTCCAGATTCAACTGCGCCCTGAAATAGAAGATTCTCCGCCAAACACTGCCTACAATGAATGAACACCTTGTGTTGCCACTGTGTGTAAATAATCTGCTTCTTTTGGCAAGCCTTGCCTACCTTGGCATGCCAGGGAAGGACAATTTCACTATTATTATTAATGAAACCGATCAAGACGGTGGTCGAGAACCGAGCTGTCTTTTTTTGAATTGTAATGTCTATTATCTGGAGAGTTTGAACGATGACCCTACTAGAAAATAAGTACCACGCTCAGCCAGAAAAAACATTGGGGGAAAAATGATTGCTCTGTGCTCAGCTATTTATACTTTTAGAATGAGTGTGGTTTAAAAAGCATCAGTGTTGTCATATGTCTGAATTGTTTTTAAGTCACACGCGCATCAATCTCTTGTAATCAAAGTGGACGGGGTGTAAAATAAATGATGTGCAAAAGACTGCGTCGGAAGCAGACAAACAGAAGGCCAATGTTGCAGTGTCCTTGGTAAAGAGCTGCAGAGCACAGAAGGCTCTCACTCCAGGATCAGCCAATAGGAAAGTGTACAAGCACATTTCCATAATGATGATTGGCTGCCGGTCTGCAGACTCGACTGAGCCTTTAAAAGGAATGAATTCAACATGGAAAATGAGCTGTTAGGATTGGAAAAAAAGACAAGCATTAAACTGTTTTATTTTTCCTGCTGACATTTCAGAAATGCAGGCTGTAACGAGCTACACAACGCTTCTTACTGCTAGCATCAAAAACCATCTTCTTTGAACAGATAAAACGCCCTTGCATTCCACACGTGGGCAAAACATCAAGTGCTAAACATTCTTAGCGATTTGCCTTTGTGTTCAGAAGATTAATTTCAAAGCAGCGGTATCGTCATCAGCTGTGCGGGAGAGAGGAGGCCATTTTTAATTACAAATTAGAGGCGCTGCATTTGTAATGATTGTCAGTGGCATTTAGGTGGAACGTTTTTAACAACCTTGTCTAGTTGATCCTGGGTATGTTCGATAATGTTTGTCATGCGTCTCGTAGCAACAGAAGCAAACTAAGATTGCGATGATTGGAGATTTTGTTCAAATGGAAGGCAATGGATTTCTTGGAATGTGAGAGGGTTCTGATAATGAAATCATCTTGTGTTGACATCGAAGGCGATATTTCAGTGCCCAGGGATCATGAAAAATGTGGCGTGTACCGCTCAGCTCCTACCTTCCCACAAACGTTCCACTGCTGGAAGCCACACACTGCCCACATTCACCTACACGCCTGTGTCCAAGTCGAGCGCATGCTGTCACTCCACGTCAATTTCATGCAGACTCGCTACATGTCGTCTCTACAAAATGTCTGCATTCAGCGCGCAGATGTTGAACAGACTGTTCACGCAAGAACGAGACCATAACTCAGTAAAGGGGGTATTTTGTGGCAGGCTCGACCAGCCTCTGACCAGCCTCTGCCCAGCCAACAGACTAGCTATTCACAGGAGGCGCCCTCAGCCTGAAATTATGTGCTGACCAAAGCACACCACTTCCCGAGGACACCTCCCCCATCCTCCGCTAAATG
This sequence comes from Pleurodeles waltl, assembly GCF_031143425.1. Lineage (NCBI taxonomy): Eukaryota > Metazoa > Chordata > Amphibia > Caudata > Salamandridae > Pleurodeles > Pleurodeles waltl. The sequence goes on along the minus strand of NC_090436.1, from coordinate 692,928,968 downwards.
CAATCTGTCTCTTTCTCGTTGCAATAATGTGGCAAATTACTGTAATTTTGCAAACAAGGAACACGCAGAAATCAGACGTGTCTAAACAGAATTTGAAATATTGAGGCCATTACCTAACATGTAAAATATATGTTCAAAGAAAAGTCGATGGATTTCAGCAGAGCACTGCAGACAAGGTTTACAGCTCTTTTTTTTGTGCCTGCCGGTTTGACCTACCACTCCAGCGCTTAAACAAAATTCTCTTTAGTGAAGGGGGAGAACGGGCAAGCAGCATTCACGTCGCAATAAATCTTTTTTAGGAAAAATCCGGTGCTTGATGATAAACACATTTTAAGCTATTCTGAAAACTGTTTTTCTTTTCGTTTGAACTCCTCAGTGCATGAATTGCAGCAGATGAATGGATTCCTCCCAAGGGAACCTTGCCAAGCTTTTTAACAAGGGTTTACAGGCAAGCTGAAGTGCCACCCCTCTTCTCTTTCCGCCTCCAAGGCCAGACATGGAGCTTGTGAGAAGAACATGCACACAACAGACTTTGTCACACAAATAGGATGGTTTTTTGTTCCAGTGCACTATATCAAGTGTGTACACCTTGTTGTCTTCATAAAATCATATGCTAAAATCTAATTTATAGCAGGCTAAACATAATTAAGAACAGTACCACGCAACGACGATTTAACTACCTCTGTGAACAGAAAGTAAGAATGTAATTAAAAACATGAGAGCTACACTGTTTGCACTCCTTATTTCCACTTTTCAAACAGCAGTAATACTCGCTAACAAGGAATAACTATCACATCTAAATCATAACATAAAAAACTAAGCCAAACAACTTTCAAACACAAAAAAAAAAAAAAATCTGTCTTTTCTCTCCCTCCTTACTTCAGGTCACCTCTTCTACCTCACCCCTTCTCTCTCTACCTATTCCAACCTCTCAATGTACCCCTCTTCTCACACTGTCTCAACCCTCTACCTCACCTCTCTCAATACATCCCTCTATGCCTCCACTGCACTCTACTTCTTTTCAACCTTCTCTTTCTCTCTACTCCTATGTCTAGCCCAACTCTACCTCATGTCGCTGAACCACACTCGTTTCCATCTCACCTCTGCACCACTTTTTCATTTACTTACGGTTTCTCTGCCTCATGTATACTTCATCTCTCTCGCCATTCATTTACCTCAGTGTGCTCCATTCTCTCATGCCCCTCCCCCATCACTCTTAATCAACAAAGTCAGAGGTCACTGTCTTGTGAGAAGCCCACATGTAAAGATGAGAGAAGAGACATGCCAGAGGAATAGACAGGTCCTGATTTAGAATGTGACAGACAGATACTCCTCCATAAATGAATGTCCCGTCTTCTTTATTACAAGTGCCAGAGACTATATTACACTCGTAATAAGGCAGATGGGATATCTTCCATGCTTGAGACAGAGTAATCCATCTGCCAAACCATAAGTAAGGCCCTTAGGGACAGAATTATTAGATTTCACTCAATAGAATGATGAAAATTATGTGAAGAGTGTCTGATTTTCACTATTGCATCAATAATGTAAGTTGTAAAAGTGATTTTATGTAATATACCTGGTAATTAAATCCACTGTTCAAAGTGCAATGTGTATATATCTTCTTTTAATACTATGCACTTGGCTACTAATCATACCTCAACACGCCTTCCCCGTGTTATACTACCTTGGGAGATCTAGATACTGAATTCAAATAACGTGTTGCAGCAAGACAAATGAATCTAGATTCAAGTGCAAAAAGAAATGGCTTTAATTATGCTTGTTCAAACTTTCTTGTGGTACTGTTTGACTTGGAGTTGCTGGGAAGCTTTAGATTTCCATGGCCCAGTTTCTGAAACTTTAATGTTAGTTCAATATGTTTGTCATTACGAGAACCTGAATTCACTGAAAATGGGCAATAAATACAAAGTTGACCTGAACAAGGGGCCTCAAAAGAATCTTGTCCAGGATCCAACAAAATACTTAAGATGGCAATGTTAAAGTCTCTGAAAATCGAAATTGTCCAAAATACCTGACGTGAATGTGAACACATTCCCAACTTGCCTTGTTTTCTCTCTTATTTGTTAATCCTGACTATGGAGGAGGCCTGTGTAAAAACATTGATATGTGAAAATCCGTAATATAGAATTAGTGGAAGGTTTTAAGGAGCATTTTTATTTCAATGGTTAATGTGTGTTCCGCATTGAAAAAGAGAAGAGTGACTGGGGAGAGGTGCTGACTCAACATAAAAATCTCTACTGGTGGGAGAAAATAAATAGTTTTTAAGAAAGTCCCCTCCCCCGAGTTCTAAGCTCGAGTTTGAGTGCTTCCTAGTTTTTGATTGCCTTAAGCAGGGTTCCATCTAGCTAGCAAAACATTGTGATAATTGCTGAGATGATCAGGGAGGGGGGTAAAAAGTTCCAAGACACAGGATACTGTTCTAACGTTACACAACAGTGGAAGTGATTGGTGAACTATCTCAAAAGTACGATTGCACATATTGATAAGAAATCCCTAATCTGAGTGTAAGTGGACTAATCATCCTCTCTTGCAACATCACTGAACCATTAAAGAACTTGAAGTCGGGAGATGTTCTAGATTTATTTAACAGTTTTCCTTTGGTTCAGTTGTAGGAGACCTGTGAGGGTGGTGAGGCCGTTTTAAATTGATTTAAGATAGTGTCAAAGCAATTAGTCAAGTGATCCAGAGCTTTGGCTGGAATGGGGGAGCCAGTGAGTGCATTTGCTAAAGAGGGTGTCTGCGAGTCGTATTAATTATGAAGAACTTCACACTCTTTTGTAATCCATATTTTGAATCAATTAAAGAATATGCCACCTGGCTGTGTTGTGATGAACTGTTTATCTCTGAGCTGGCTATAAACATAACAGATATTTGTTGAAAGAAACTGAGCAGATCAACAGCTGTGCAAGACATGTTTATTCTTGGGTGAAGATTCCAACACCAAGTGCAACAGATTAAATTTAGGGCATTGATATCTGGTCTCTTGTAATCATGCTTGCGAGGTTCCCAAGCTAACATGTAATGAAAACAAAATAACAAAGTCTAATCTACAAGACCCATCCCTCACCCTCTGCTTCAGTTTGATCATTTAAGGCTAATAAATGAGATATGAAGAGATTCAGCTCCTTGAAGAGCGGTGGGTGCAGAGCATATTAAGCTAGTAAATGGCATATTCAGTACTAAAGATAAGGCTTTCTGGTACCCCTAGTAAAAGAGGGGAATGGACAGTTTGCTGCGGGCAGCTGAGATCTGGCTCTAGAACAGCTGCTGGCACTATACTTTGGAGTGATACCACTCTTTTAAAGCACTGATTCTAAGCCACGTTTTTCAGTATTTATACTCAGCTGTTACATAATCTTTTAAGAACTGTGCTGCATATTTCCGAGCCATCGGCCTTTACCCAGGAGATGCAGATGGCAAAACAGTAGGTCTCCGGTTCTCCCGTTCAAGAATCATACATTCAGTAAGGTAGCATAAATATCCTACAAACCTATATGAAAAGTTGCGTGATAATTTTTTTTATCATTGATATCCAATTCAATTATCCACTGCTTTAACATCCTGGTCCCTAAACACTTTAATACATCTGGGAAATAGCCTAATTAACTCTTTTTTCTCCCATGATATAAACCCACAATCTCCTACCTATTCCTTCTTTGGTTATTTCAAATAACATATAAACAGCTACACCGCTTGTACTGTATTGTCAGTCGACTGGTGTACTTCAATTTTCCATTATCTGCTGTGGAAAACATTTTACTCCTCAAAATCTCAGCCACTTGTATTTCCCAGATTCAGGCTTATGACATTTGGGTGTCACACTATTATACGGAGGGTGGCCTACAGTTTGGAACCTTTTTTAAACAGATTTATTTGCAAAGAGCATTCCAACAGGTATTACAAAGCTCAAAACTTGGATGCTCATCAGAGACTCAGATGTTTTGACCTATCCCTTGATGCCTCCAGTCTTATGCCACACTGTGCCATCAACCACACTCATCACACCCTCCAGTAAAAAGCCTAACAGTAGGTGTCTTACTTGTGTGGAGGAAGGAGCAGAGAGAGGCAGTGGACAAGTGAAGCTGGAACCATACTAGTGGTGAAATGGAATCAGAACCTAGTCCCAGGCTACCCTCCTTCTTGCATTCATTTGTGAACATTACCTATTTTCGCCCTGACTGCGAAGTCTACCTATGGTAAATTATAGGGAAATAAAATAAATATATATTTTTAACTCAAAAGTAAATATATATTTTTTTATATTAACCTAAATGTATTTTAAATATTTTTTTACATATAGAATAAAATGAAAAAGATCTACAGAACTATTAAGTTAATTCTGAATTAAAACTTTTTAAAATGGATTAGGCCTCACAGACGTTTCCCATCAATGACTGATTATATGGACATATATGCGATCCCACTAACATGTTGGAATTTGAGCTCATTAATCTAAATGAGTGTTCAGTTACTCTGTGCTAAGGTTCTGCCCCAATCTTTACCCCTGATTTTGTGACTCACTATTGTTTGCAGACAGGCCGCATTGAAACACATCAAATGGTATGACAGAATAACAGCGGCAACACCGGTGTGGCAGGGTACATGGTTGGCTGATACAACAAAGCTCTAACGGTTCACTCAATGGGACTTAATAGATATTTCCACCTTCTGGGATGTCTGGATAGGTAGCTGAATCGGGTTATTCCAGGAGTTGACAGCAGACTTTCCTCTTCATAATTCGCAATTTTAAAGGCACCTGCAGCTGAGACACACCTTGGATTCATGTGCAGACAAACTCACTGCCGTGTCATGAGTATACCCTTAAGAATACATTTATATTAGAAACTCTCAAGAAAAGAGGCATCTCAAAGGTATATAAAGCTCTAGTGATACACTTGCCCGACCCCTTACTACAGCTCAATACTACATGGGAGGCGGATCTGGGAGTGTTTGATGATAACGAGTGAACTGAGGATAAAATGGCATCTAGGTAGTTGGTAATTTCCATGTGATTCCAACCTATTCAATTTAAATGCTTGCATAAATTTGACTACTCTTCCTCCCAACTTGGGTGTATGGGGTGCATCATCAGCCCTGATTGTCTTCATTGTGATTCTATACCTGGAACCTTTTACTGTTAGGGAATGCAACCTTATGTAGTGTTGTGAGCACCTGGAGCTAGATCCCTAAATTATCCTATTTGACATCCTGGATACCTCGAGGACCTCTCTGTACTCACGCTCTAGTGGCTATGGGTTGTTTAGTAGTGAAGAGAGACATACCGCACCACTAGTTAGACGCCCATCCCCCACAAGCACCAAGTGGAATTGCGGAATGAACTTTTGTGCAGTGATCAAGGAACTGTTGTACAAATCTTGCGGGGTACATTAAAAATGTGCTAAAATATGGAAACCCAGGCCAACACAGCCCTTGGCTGGACCCAGAAAATGTATTTGCAATGCTCATCATGTGGACTGGAATTGCATTATTATGCCCAGAGAAGTTGATTGTAAGGATAAATTGGGATGGAACTTATCAACCTATGGCACATGTTCATGTAATGTTTTACTCTGCTGTTATAAAATCAATAAAAATGTATAAAATAAATTCGTACTAAGTGGAAATATATTAAAGTTTTTTCCTGAAGTTTACATTTAAAAAAATAGGATATTATCATCCTAATGCCTTACCCACTTGTCACATATTTCAGCCCTATACCAAATGGCCACTTGGGTCCAGGGCTTTCATTATGACACAAACCACACTCCCCCTGGTTTCATTCCACAACATTCAAACCATGCAACACATTCATGCATGCAAGGTGAGATATTACTCTCCTACAGATTGCCATAATATGTCTACTTCCTTACTGGGGAATCCTAAAAACCCACATGGGAGGAGGGGGCATTTCTCTGTAGTCACACACCTATGCATATCCCTGCACTCCAACCGGATCGTCCTCCACTGTTTGGCCATGCAAGGTACTGGACTTACTACTGTTTTTTTCTGTAGTAATTTACACTTTGTTTTTGAAAGTAAGCAAATGTTTAAACTTACTCAAAACTGTAAATTGCTCTGAAGTTACCTTTGTGGGTGATGTCCATAGTGTTTCACTTATGGTTTAAAGTTTCCATAATTTAAATGGTGACTTTAAAATGTATTTGGTTGCACTTTCATTTATCAAATAAACTACGGGTTCAACATAACTAGAAGAAGTTGCGTATAGTCATCATTTGGACTCCTTAGATTAGAGTTAATAGACACCATGCTTCAGTTTGGGATTTTTTTAAAAAAAACATAACCTATTTTAGAGCTGCTGTCTGGGTTCACATAGAGAGAACCATTTAGATAAACAATTCTATATTTTTGTTAACATCAGAGATGTCACGTCTTGTGATGACATCAGGCTAAAAAGTATTGAAGATCACTTACTGTGAAGGTTAAGGATTGTGTGACATCACTGTGTGATATTAGCAGGCCTGTGATGTCACTTCCCTACAACTGCCATTTTTGTTAATTGACTTACTTACACTTTTGCTCTTTCCTTGGTTCTGTGATGCTTTACAAAGCTAATGAAACCCTTGGTGGCTTTTCTATGGGAGGAAAAAGAGTCTGCCTAATCATCTACCTAGACAGCATGCTCTTAATGTATCAAGATCAGTCTTTTCTTGTTGCTGAACGTTGCGTCTTCTCCTCTTCAAATTCCGTGTTTTGTAATCAATTGGCAGAAGTCAGAAACAGAATTTCAATAAATTCCCATGATGTGTTCCTTCAATTAGAGGTTCACAAATGTCTTCTCATAAAGTCCAAAAAACATTTGATAATGTGTTTGATTTCTCCCCTATTGTGAGCTCAGCTTGTAGCCTCATAAATTCAGATTATCTTTCCAGGGCTGTCAGGAGTTTAAAGGCAAGGAGTTTGGAGAATGGCTGGAAACCAGTTACTAAGGCCCTGCGCAATAATTTTAGGCTCATTACATACAGGATAAACAATAGGAGTTGTGAAAGACAGGTGCTGGAAAACTAGAACCTAGATTACTAATCACTGCAGGGGTAGGGCTTCTGAGTCATAAGTCACTTCTGGGTTGATTGAGGCTGAGTAGTATAAAACATTTATTCTCTAGGAGCCCTTTACCTGGCAACAATTTGTAGTGGCATTTGCATCCCTCTGCGATAGTTTGTTCACATACATAGATTCCCATACTTTTGCGGTGTTTCTCCTGTTTCGTTTCTTTGCATTCCCTTCCCTGTCTCCTTGTTTGTTGGAGTCTGTCTTACTTGTTTGGAGTTGACCAGCTGGCTGTTAGGAGCTCTCTGATGACTGGGAGTCCAGGGGAGCGTCATCAAGGTCAATGTTAGCTTTCAATTTGTGGAAGCGGTATCGAGGTCATTGCTGGCTTTCATGACCCCAAAACCCACTCATGAGTTGTGTAAGTGTTTAGCTGAAAATGTATATCATACGAACCCCCCCCCCCCAGTCCTACAAGCTCTAACCTTGTATGCATGCAGACCCTCTTCTTATCGCTATTCATTTGAGTGTGGGGTTCACCTAGCAGCAGAAGCTTGCAAAACACAGAATGCTGATCTCTGACTCCTGACCAGGTTTTACCATCTCTAATCTGTAACCAGCATGAGTTGTGGTGTCTGTATCTCACTTTTCCTTGTTTCCCCCAACTTTATTTCAGATGTTCCTCTATCACAGCCTCTTCTCGAGGGAGCTGAGGATAGCAGGGACTCTCAATGAGTCCACATTTTCGACAGAGGCTTGACAAAAACTTTTACATTACAGTCATCTTCAATCCTTAAAAACCAAATATCTGAAAATTGGTCTTTTTACTCCATTTCTCTGGATCAAGAAAGCAATGGCCACTAGATCATCTGGATGGCTCGACGGGCAAAGCCAAGATATATTTTAGAGTTTTATGCCAGCAGTGACAGCTAGGATGCAAGATGTGGCCAATACTCAACCGGAGGAACATGGTTCAAGGAAAAGTCCATATTGAACAATACCTGTTTTCAGCTTTTTGCAGGAACCTTTGCAATTAAAGGTTTTCTCAAAGGAAGAAGCAATCGATCCATTATTTTAAAAATGGACAATCGTTTTGCAGTCAGTTGCATCAGTCATCCCCTAATTCTGCTGGCAAGATGATTCTGGGTGTTCTGTCTACAACACCAAAAATCAGTAACAGTGTGTCAGGATTCAGTCTGAAAGCAGGCAGATAATGAAGCATCAGGCAAATGGGGTTGGAAACTATGAAAAATGTGTCAGTGGAAACTGAGGAAAATGGGGACATTAAACCACCAGTTGCAGAACAGTCACTCACACACAGAGTCTTGGGTCATTTCCATGTTACTAGTGGCAGAACCACATTTATGACTACACATGACTTCTAGACTTTACTTGGCAATCTGTCATTAGTCGTACTGGCATTCCACTTTCATACTACTTCACACTTGCATTATCCCTCACGTTTGTTGTTTTCCTCTGTCTCAAATTCCTTTGTTCCAAAGTTAGTTCCTCCATTAGCCTTGTCCTATATTTAGTGTGGTGTCCTTTTTGCATCTGCTGGCTGATGTGCTTGCGGTAGCTCCCTGGGGCTCTCAGCTGGATTCCATGACAGCTTATAGATGACCAAAGCAACACTGTCTGCCGAAACCAGTAAGCTCTGTAAATCTATATGTATGTTGTATTGTTGAACTGGCTGGTCAAACATACTTCCCTATTGTTCTCTGTCTTCTGGATGGTTCAGACCTACCTGTCTCTGCAACATCGAGAAAGAGATGTATTGTCCCTTGACTGAGACAATCTATGCCAGAAAGTGAGCTCCAGCACAGTGTTTCCATCACTTTATTTTCCTAGATCCCTATAGCTGGTAGCAAATCCATCTACGCATTCAGAGAAGGCAGGGGTTTAAAAGGGGCCTAGATCTCCAGAACCTGACACTAAGTAACATCTTCCCAGTTCACACACTCTTGTAGTAGACTGGCATTCCAACCTGCTCTATAATTCTCATACAATCCTTTTGTGGAAGTCTCGTGTATTTTTCTTGCATCAACAAAGGTTCCTATTCTATTTCTCCGCTTTCTATCCCCCATTTAAATCCATCAAGAAACTCTCACAATCTAGTCCTATTGCAGTCTCAACAGCTTTTGGCCACAACAAGATTGGGTCTTCCTGGTGAATCCTGGCATCCTATTTCAACAAATATCACTTCAGTTCTGAATTTCAAAGTTCACCTGGGGCCGTTTTACACTATGTGCCTCAAGGACACAATAGACATCTGACCATACTTTCTGATCTTATGTGTACTTTGGTATTACAGAAGTAGGTGCTCCAACAGGATGAGTCCTTCCTGCAGGAATTAAAAAACAATATTAACACATAAATATCAAAGGGCTGAACGTTCATGCTCAGGATACACTCCGGTGAGAAAAACTATTGCCCCCATAGAAATGCTTTGGTTGCGAATTTCCATGCAAATAAGGATAAGAACTGAGCACTACCTTGAACCAAAAGACTGGCACTAGACAGTGTGTCCAGCTACTGCATAGTGCATTTTTTACTGGAGACCAAATGAGCCATATCCACAGAAAGCACTTGATAGACACAAACGTAGAAAATGAAAACAGCACTACATAATGCAAACAACACTGTTCAAACAACACTTGACAAGAAAAATAAAGTAATTCAAAGAATATAACAGTAACTGCATACGTTCATCTAGCAACATTGCTTTGTTGAACAGAAGCGCCAACCAGTATGTAAGTGTACTGAATAGTTGCTGGTTACTGGAGACCACACAAGCAATGCCCGACTACTGCCCCAGACTCACCAAACGTGGGTGGACAGGCACCAAAGAAATCAAGCTTTGGCAAAGCCAACAGGTTTCGCCTTTGTTTCTTCTTTCTATCTAACTGGATTTTAAAATATTAAAAACATGTTAGAATATGTTTGTTTTTAAATTTGATAAACCGTTAATACTTGTTTATGTTGTGATGTTTGTTGATTTAGTAAACAACATAAACACATATTAACACTTTATCAAATTTAACACAAACATTATTATAACATTTTCGAATATTTGTAATCCAGTTAGATAGAAAAAAAAACAAAGGCAAACCCTATTGACATGACGACACACGGCAAAGAAGAAAGAAGACAGCTGTGAAGAAAGAAGACAGGAAGAATGAAGATGTCAGTGAAGAAAGAAGACAGAAGACGGCATGTTGTAAAGAAGAAAGAAGACAGCAGTAAAGGAATAAGACAGAAGACGGAATGCGGTGAAGAAGAAGAAAAAAGATGGTAGTGAAGAAAGAGGACAGAAGACGGCATGCAGTGAAGATGAAAGAAGATGGTAGTGGAGAAAGAAGCCAGAAGACTGCATGCGGCGAAGAAGAAAGAAGACAGCAGTGAAGAAAGAAGAAAAAGGTGGCATGCGGTAAAGAAGAAAGCAGACGGCAGTGAAGAAAAAAGACAGAAGATGGCATGCAGTAAAGAAAAAGGAAGACAGCAGTGAAGAAAGAAGACAGAAGACAGCATGGAGCACAGAAGAAAGAAGAGGGCAGCAAAGAAAGAAGACACAGATGACAGCAGCGAAGAAAGAAGACATCAGCAAAGAAAGATGATGGCATGCAGAAATAAAAAAGAAGTACCTTCAATATCGTAGCCAGAGGAAAGGCACTGGGCAGTGTCCAATGCGAAGTGACCGGAAGGAATACTTGGTCCAGAGGTAACCTAACGGCATGAACGGCAAAGAAGATTAAGAAGACAACAGAAGGTGAAGCAGGGCGATGTGCATATGACATGCTGACCAATCAGAAGCATGTAAATCAGAGCGACATGGACTGAGCCAATGATAAGCTCATGTAAGTATGGGGCTGGTCCTAGGCCCCTTTTACTTTTTTTTATTAACAATAGATCTCGCAGGTAGCGCACAAGGGTGCGTGCAGGCAAAACCTAATCACAAAAACATCTCCACTGGAGGCAAACAAGAAGGTATAGATAGCACTACAATATTATATAAAAACAAATAATCAAATACAAATATGGAACTATAACTGCAGACACAAATTACAAGAAAGGATTTGTCTTTTCTTCGGCAGCAAGAAAAATGGACCTGCTGGCTTGAAAGGGGGCTAGTGTCCACTGTGTTCACTGTTCATTTTGGCCTCAAAGTTGTTTTTGATTACTTTTTGTACATTAGAAATCATGGGAACTGTAGTTTTTCTGTTCTCTAATAACATAAAAAAAGACAAGGAAAGATGCAGGTCTCACCATTAAATTGTTGTAATTCAACACTTTATCCCCATTCATGGTTCAAATACATTTTATCTTTTTATATATGCAAAAGTAGATTTCACTAATTAGTGTGTGCCAAGACACGGAGGTCAATATTATCCATATAATGCTGCCTGCCAAACTCGTACCTCCACATGACCGGCAGTCCGGCCAGAACACCCCTGGCGCTATAATGAGTTCACTGCAGGGTCCGCGGGCTTTCCACTGTCCATAATTCTGGCAGTGGAAAGCGCAACAGGGCTGTCCATGGGGGGCCCTGCACTGCCCATGCCAGCTGCATGGGCAGTGCAGAACCACCATGGGGCCTCTAGCTCCCCCACTCTGCCAGCCTTCCCATGGCGGTCCAACCACCATGAAAAGACTGGCAGATTGGGGAGTTGTAATCCCCAGTGTGGTGCTGCATGCATCCCCACCCTGGCAGATTACTACTGCAGAGACCGCCATGCTGTCGACTGGCGGCAACCTGGCGGTGTCGGCGGTCAAACCGTGGTGGCTCAGCCACGGTTATAACGTGGCGGTCTGACTTCCACCGCAAGTCTGGGGTTCACAAGACTTCCAGACTCGTAAGGAGGGCCTAAGTATCAACAGGGTTTTGTAACCAGTAGAATATATAGTAACAGTAAGCAAACACTATGCTCTGAACAGTCAGTATAAAATACTCTGCTTCAAGGAAACAAACTCTTTTCTGAATGCGTAGGATGGAGAGCAGAAGTAGTAGAAGCACTAACAACAATAGCATACATGCCACTGTTCTCCCCTAGGAGAACGCTTCCTTAATACAGAGTTCTCAACCAGCATATTGTGGCAAAGTGGTAAAGCCCAGATTAAACTTCCAGCCTCCTAGTGCCATGATGAAAACTTTCCCACTATGCCACGTCTAGCAGGTGTAGCACTGAGATTGGGTGTTGGTGTCTTCCAACCTCAGTGAATTGCATACCTTCTTGGGGGACTTTGTCAAGGATTTTCTTTAACACTTGCTAACTTAGCTGAGCTCTTTTCTAAGCACTCTTAATGTTTACATACAAAGGATTAAAGGCATAAGGAGACTGTGAGACCTAAGATGCTGTTTCATTCCAATTCAATAATCAAGGTAGTTGCATTGTACACTTGACTCACTAAAGGTAGAGATAGCAAGTGAAGAAGGATTACTGGAGGGTGTGGTAGAGCGGTATCAACTCATGAACAGCAAAACACAGTATTGTCACAACTGTGACTCTCCTAGAGAATAGAGGCTTAATTGAGAGGGTAGTATGGAAGGAAACAAATAAATCAATGACTCAGAGTTCACTCCGTGAACAAGCTTTACTCCCCATACGCTCACCTTATACCTACATTTACCCCTATCCTACTGGCATTAATGCAGCACTGGGTACCACCTCAGACCATACTTTATGGCCCCTAGGAAAATGTTTGGCAGTACCCATATTCAAAGTCTAATCCAATATATATGAGAGACGTAGGGAGCAACTGCACCTTAGGTAAATTAACAACCCTACTTTGCTCAAGTTACTCCCTACTTCAATTATGTCATTAGGATACCTTTCTGATACCCTGAAGCTCACTGTGGTAATGTGTTATCTTTGCTGGATAGAAAAGTCAAGCTAACAGACTTTATTCAATGAGACTATCATGCATGAAAAAAACTCCTGGAGTGCGTTAGCTCTTTATGCATGGTGGGTAATTTTCCTGCAATAAGAATTGAGATCTTTGAATGTTAGTTTTTCAGTAATTTATCTGATAATTTATCCATTACTCAATTTGGATGGAGATCAACTTTCAATCTTATATGCCTTTGGCTGTTTTTATTTTTTAAGTGGTATAAGTGGTACTTATCAACTTTATAAATTTATGATGAAATGAATTGGAATGAACCAAGTCTTCATATATTTCTCTACATTTGTAGGAAAGAGTCAAATACTTTGTCCAGATGATAGCTCCATACAACCTTGCATTCAGAACTGAATCATGGACAAGCCATAGAGGAATTGTGAGTGAAATATGAGGATTGGTTCATGGATACTGTCATCCATAGCTTATACATGGTGTATTATATTTGAAAATTAATCTGATGTTAAATGATGTTGTTAGAAATGGTGTTTCTGGTTGTTAGAGTATGCACTCTGTACAAGCAGGAACCACCACTTTACTTAGGGTCTGCTAGATACATACTTAGAGATTATCTGTGCTCACCCTCTGATACCTTGGTACAGAGCAGTCAGGCTTATCTATAGAGGAAATGTGTAAAGTATTTTTGTAACGCACACACAGTAACACAAAAGAAACACCACAAAAGACCCCACGCATGTTTAGAAAATAGACAATAATAAATAAATCAAGACCAAAAGAATAAAAGCTTTAGCGCTTAGAAGTACATAGCACTTTAGAGGTTACTTTAGGTCATGCAGGCAGGACTGGGCAAAGCCAATAGTTCAATCCAACAGCGCTAGAGCGCTGGCTGGGGACAGCAGCTACGCAGGCCCAGGGACCAGAGTACCTTGTCCCTGGTCGCAAACACAAGATGCGTTGATTTTCCTTTTGCAATGCTGGCGATGCGTCAGTCCTGAATGCAAAGCCCCAGTGCTGTGTCGGTTCCAAAGCCGGTGTGCCAGGTTTCTCCATGCAGTGAAGGGATGCATTGATATTCTTTCAGGAGTGGTCGTGATACGGTGCATCTGATGCTGTGTGGATGTGTTGGTTCAGAAGTGATGCGCCAGGTTTCTCCACACAATCAAGGGTTGTGCTGATCCTCCTCCAACAATGGCAGCAAAGCGGTAGTTCGGATGTGGCGACGAGCGATGGTGAAGCATAGGTTCCCAGTACGATGCACCAGTTCTGCTCCTGTAATAAGGCTGATGTGTTGGCTGCTGCTTCCAGCATGCAGGAGATGCATTAATTTTACTGGTGCAAGTATCTGGGTCTTTTTTCAGTGAACCAGACACAAGAGCAGAGGTAGAGACTTTTATATCCTTGAGTCTCTGGCAACAGAAGGCAAGCGAACAAGTCCTTGGAGATGACATGGAGTGCAAGGAAGATACCAGCTATCCCTCAGCAAGGTCAGGGGGCAAAAGGCAGCAGGAGAGCACCACAGAAAAGCAGTCCTTCCAGGTCAGCAGTCCAGCAGAGTGACAGTCCTTGATGCAGGACAGCAATTCTTCTGACAGAGTCCAGTTGTAGGTCCCGAAGTGTCTGATTTGGTGGGGTCAGAGACCCAGTACTTATATTCAAATGTGCCTTTGAAGTGGGGGTGACTTCTAAGAAGGGTCTTTTAAGTGCACAAGTATCCTTTCTTACTCAGTCCTGGCCGCAGATTATCAGTAGGGGTGATCAGCCCTTTGTGTGGGGATAGACACTGCCTATTCAAGTGTAAGTGTCATCCCCTCCCACTCTTCCTGCCCAGGAAGAGCCATCAGAATGCGGATAAACACTTAGATACACCTAACTTTCCTGTGTTTGTGGCCGTCTAGAGGGAATGCACAAGGTGTAGCTGTCATCCATTGGAGACAGGCTGTAGCCACCCAGAGCTGTAAGATCAGAGAAATGCCCACTTTCTTAAAGTGGCATTTCTAAAATAGTAATGCTAAATCTGACTTGGCCAGTAAAGATAACTTGTAATTACCATTCCACTGATATGAAACATGACACAGCTACACCTTTCTAATCATGAATTTGATTTTTAAAGCATATTAAAGCATTCCCAGTGTTAACCTATGACAGGAGTAGGCCTCACAGTAGTGACCATTAGTGGGAGTTTTTCACTACCAGGAAATGTAAAATTCAAAAATACATGTCCTACCTTTTAGTTACATAGCAAACTGCCCTAGGTGCTACATATGGGGTGACATATGTATTAGAAGGGGGGTTACAGGCTTGGAAAGTGGTTTTACATTCCAATTCGAAGTGGCAGTCACACTACACACACCAGCTCTGCAGTGGTAGGCCTGAGAGATGTTTAAAGGGCTACTTCAGTGGGTGGCACAATGAGTGCCGCAGGACGACTAAGCATTTTGTTAGACCTGGCAGCTTTTTGGCATGTCTCCCCTCTCTTTTTGCCTTCTGACCTTCTGTTTTATGTATACTGGACACTGTTTTTGCTGGTTTATTGTCTCTGCGCACTTTACCTCTGCCGATCAGTGCTAAATTGCAAGTGCCCCCTATGTAAATTGTATTGGTGATTGATTTATCTACGAGTGGCATATTTGTTTTACTGGTAAGTCCCTAATAAAGTGCACTAGAGGTGTCCAGGGCCTGTAAATCAAATGTTACTAGTAGGCCTGCAGCATTGGTTGTGCCACCCACATTAGTAGCCCTGCGAACATGGCTCAGACCATGCAGTGTCTGTGTGTGCAGTTTCAAACTGCCAATTCAACTTGGCAAGTGTACCCGCTTGCCAGCCCTAAACCTTCCCTTTTACTAGATGTAAGGCACTCCTAAGGTAAGCCCTAGGTAGCCCCATGTGCAGGGTGCAGTGTATTGAAAAGGTAGGACATGTTCAGGTGTGTTTTACTTGTCCTAACAGTGATGTACTGCCAAATTTGTTTTTCACTGTTGCAAGGCCTATCTCCCTCATAGGTTAACATGGTGTCTGCCTTTAAATAACTTTAAAGTGCAGATTACCTTTGAGGGAAGATAGAAATATGGGGTTTAGGGTCTCTGAACTCACAATTTAAAAATACGTCTTTTAGTGAAGTTGGTTATTGGATTGTGAGTTTGAAACTGCCTCTTTGAGAAAGTAGGCATTTCTTTTCTTGCTTAAACCATTCTGTGGCTCTGCCTGTTTGTGGAATCCCGTCTGGGTCAGTTTGACAGTTGGGCAGTTTACACCTCTCCTCTAGACAGTGACACAAATAGAGCTGGGGTGCAGCCCGCATATCCTGATGAGCCATCTGTGCTGAGGGGGAGGAGAGGAGTGGTCAATCACACTTGTAAGGGCTGTGCCTGCCCTCACACAATGCAGTCTCCAAACCCCTGGTGTGTGTCTGGGGCCTGGCCTGGATAAGGAAGGATCTTGCAAACATGTGAGACTTTGCTTTGATGTTTGCCAACTTCAAAAGCAGAAAGGGGTATAAGTACTAGACCCAAAACCCCAGACTTTTAGAATCTTTCTGGAATCAAGAGGAACCTCTGCCCAGGAGAAGAGCTAAAGAGCTGGAGGAGGAGTACTGTCCCTTTGCTGTGTTGCTTTGCTGGACTGGCCTGCAGGTGCTGCTTCTGCCTGAAAAGAGTGCAAAGGGTGAATGTTGCTGTGTGTGCTGCTTGAAAAAGTTCTCCAAGGGCTTGGAGTAGAGCTTGTCTCCTGATGGAAGTCTCAGGGATATCAAAGACTTCAGTTTCCTCTTCCACCAGCACTAGGAACTGTGTGTTTTGTGCTGTTCAAGGTGAAAAACCACTGTGATGCTGTCAACGATGCCCCTGGCCTGCACTGTGACCTGCTGACACCGCACGGAGCCGCACTGCCTCGCTTTGCACCACGATCCTGGTCTCACTGACGGCATCATCGGATGACTTCACCAAGCCGCAGCTCAAACTGCTACCTGTGGTCCCCGCACTCTGGCAGCGCCTGCTCACACTGCAGCCTGAGCATCCCCGACGACACGGCTCCTGCTGACACCGGCACTGCTGAATGCACCGTGGCCTGTGGACACCGCTCATGAGGGACACGAAGCACCGTCTCATCCCACACAGCAGCCCTGGTCCACCGACACCAGCACCATCGACTCCATTGTTGTCACCAGGCATCCCTGCCTCCCCCGTGGCCTGTGGACACCGTTCGTGAGATACACGAATCACCACCCCGTTCCGCAGCCCCAGTCCACCAACGCCGGCACCTTTGACTCCAGGGTCATCACCAGGCATCTCTGCCTGCATAGTGGCCTGTGGACACCGCTTGTGAGGTTCATGAAGCACCATCCCGTCCTGCCCACTTGGGCCTACCTACGACAGCGCTTCAGCAATGACGACGCTGATGCCTGCACCATGACCTGGTGACACAGCACGTTGCACCGCCCCGCCCTGCTTCCCACCACAGCCCTGGTCTCACCGACGCCACTGAGTGCTGTCACCGAGCCACTGCCTGCACCGTGACCTGTGGGCACCACATGTTGCAATGTCCCATTTTGCACCGCAGCCCTGATGCCATCCACGCCAGCGCTCCTGACTTCATCAGCTCAGAGTTCAATCTGCAACACATGTGACTTCAAGGGCCCGACGACCCCCGCACCGACTTCGGAACCGACACCAGGATGCCTGCAACATGGCTCTCCGGAGCTCACCACCCGGATCATGACGCCCTGCAATTCCAAAGGTACTGTTTGCGGGTCTCCCCGACATCGTAGCTGGCCTGCGACGCCAGGGCCGGCCTGAACCGTTGATTTTGTTGATCATGACGCCATGATAAACCCAGGTGGAGCTATCAACTTCAAGGAACTGTATTTTTGAGTAAATCTTGCAAAATTCATATCTTTATCACTGTATGTTGGATTTTTATTGTTTTGGCCTTTTTTTACACAGATAAATATTGGCTATTTTTCTAAAATGGGTGTTGTGTCCTTTTGTAGTGTTTTCACTTATTACTGTGTTTTATGTGCACATGCTTTACACATTGCTTCTGAGATAAGCCTGACTGCTCATGCCAAACTACCAAGGGGGTGGGCAGGTGTTATCTGAGCAGGTATCTCGCTTATCCTGACTAGAGTGAGGGTCCCTCCTTGGACAGGTTGAAAACCGACTGCCAATTAGAGACCTCATTTCTAACACGTTTAATTTATTTACAGGCCCTGTATAAAGGGTATACCACTTTACAGGGGACTTGCAAGCAAATTAAATATGTTGATTGTGTATAGACCCATGTTACCATGTTTAGGGGAGAAGCACATGCACTTTAGCACTGGTCAGCAGTAGTAAAGTCCTCAGAGTCCTAATGCCAACAAAAAGAATCAGAAAAAATAGGAGGTAAGAAGTCGAAACGTTTGGAGGAAGACCACACTAAGGATGACCAGTCTAAAAGATGTTTACTATTAAATATTTTCTATTGTCAATAAACCTTATTTGTTGTTCTCTCTCCAATATGTGCAATAATTACCACTAAAGTTTTAAATAAAGTTTCTTTTCCCTTGCATGATTTTGAGAGTATCATCATTATAACAAATTGATTAATAAAACTAGATACTGTAGTGGAGTGATCTCTGAGAGATTTTTAAAAATCTATTGTCAAGGAAATAGAAACAATAATGAAAATGTTCACTTAAGGATCACTTAATGTAATATATTGATGTATGTACCAAGATCCTGTAGGAAGTATAATAAATAATATGATCTGTAATAATAAAGTTGTCCTATTATTGTAGATTGTGACTACATCAACTGCTCACTTAGTCAATGAGGTTATATCCCCAACTGCATGAAGGGGGTACTTATGCTGTTTAGCAAATGTTCCTCATGCAGAGGATTTCCACATGTTTTTATTCACAGGTATCCATTTCTATCCTTGAGCTATGAATGGCATTGTGGTCATACAATCTACTTGCACGTTTTCAGTAACATGCTTGGTCTATCTGTAATGGTTCGGCTTTTCTCAAGTTTGTTTTCTGGGTTTTTTCTTGTATGACAGAAATCTTTTTAGGTGAGCTCCCAGGATGGTGGATCCTTGAGTTCTGGAGATATTTCAGACTTCTTATTTGTGCTCATCTAATGTAGTTATTTGTCTTCACAAATGCACAATTAAGGGCAGATCCTCAATTCAAGTAAGCTTTACTCGTCAGTAGTATAACAACTATAAAAACAGCATCACAGCAAAGTAGAAAATAAATAGATCATACAATGGTTAAAATTGATAAAAATACATTAAAATGACGAGCACTTTATATAGTAAGATAAAACTAGGTCAGTCCCTCATCAAATCCCTCACATGGATAACAGCTTTTTAAAAACTTGGAAAATGAAAGACAATAGCTTCTGACAACATTTGCAGAAATAAAAGGGCTGGGAGAACCTTTTAAAGCTGCATTCTTTAAGAAAGAAGATTCCTTTCTCGGAACCTCATAATATTTGTAAAAGATAATAAAGTGCCCAGTGTCCTGCAGTGACCTTTGGTCACAGCCGCAGTCTGCTAGAGATGAAGATTCATGCTACCCCAGAGGAAATGCTAAAAGCTGAGGTATCAGATTCAACCTAAATCTGGTTAGCAGGAAACAAACATAGCAGGAAGTTACCATCGTAAGGTAGGGCTCAATAAATAGACAGGTTTTCAACGATAAGTACTTCTGCCCCAGGGCGTTCTGAAGAGCTTCTGTATCTCTAGCCAACATTTTGCTTCTTAAACAATTATCTTTCAACCAATCACGATCAGCCTTTGCAATTTTGTCTAGGCAAGTAAAAAGACCCCCTCCCCTCCCTAGGGCATGAAGCTCTTTAGTAATATACTTAATTCAAGGGATTCAGAAAACAGAATTGAGGGATAGACAGACTTGTAATATCTCCCTATTTAGTTGAGCTCCTTTGGCCCACAGGTAAGCCCAGCATAAGAGGGGGCAGAGGGCAATGGTGCCACTAAGGTAGCTAAACCTCAGTTCTTCATGCACTATATGTAAGGGGGTACTTTGAGGGACATAGAACAACCATCATTAAAACTTGTTTTCTTCTACCTGGAGGGGGTCATGCCTGAGACACCCAAATCCCACTCCCATACATCACTTTAGATACTGTTTTAGTTCAATAGACTTGTAGCTGGGCATTGACTGGCTTTTTCACCAGTCTGGAATCAAATTTCCAGATCACAGCATTGGACCTATTGGCAACAGACACCTTATCAGAAAGCAGGATTGTCTATTGAAAGTTAACTTCAAATAAACCTTCTAAACACTGAAAAATGTTTACTTGAGTAAGAGCACATGACCCTGTCTTAAAGGTTAAGGTTTTTGTATTTCTAGAGCCCACTACCATAATGTGTGACTTGCTGGTGTTAGTGCTAAGGTCCATCTCATCCATAAACCCCACAAATGCACTAATAAGTGCTTGCAGACCCATGGCCATTTTGGCCATTAAAATGGCGTCATCTGCATACGGAAAATTGGGCAAGGGTTAGCCCTTAGCCTGTGGGCAGGCTATTCTCTCATCCACTAAAACCTGCTCAAGTTTATTTATATAAGCTAAATAAAAAGGGGGCCAGGATGCACCCTTGCCGGACACCCTGCAAAGTTTTAAAACTTTCTAACAGGAGCCAGAAGAGTTTCTGATTACAGCCTCTGTGTTTCCATAAACATCCCTCAGGAAAAATACAGTAGAATGTTATGGTTAACCCCCATGTTCAGGATAATTTTCACAATTTATCGCAGTTAACCCGGTTGAAGGCTGAGGTTAAATCCAGAACGGGTAACTAGATAGAGCCCTTAGGGGCCGCTATATAGTTACTCACAATTAAGTACAGATATAAGCATTGATCGACTGTTGATCGACTGTTGATCTTCCTGGTCTAAACCCATATTGGAGGTCAGATAGTATACTAAGCTCCTAAGATACTAAGTATACGAAGCATTAGTCTATCAAGTAGAACTCCCCCTAAAACCTTGCCGATAAAATGAAGAAGGGAGATTGGTTTATGAAGAACTTTCCCCTTTTTTAAAGGCCTTAAACAATGACAGCAGCGGACCATGAGGAAGGGCGGAGCCCTGCTTCCAAGCTGTACTCAAAGCATTAGTCAAGACCGGGGCCACGGTATCACTCCGATATAGATCGGGCAGGATTACATCGAGCCAGTGGCTTTGCTTCTGGACAGACCCATAATACTCTTCTTAACTTCATACTGAGTGAGTATGGCATACTTGTCTTGCTGCTCACTGTTTCTGGACCCCCATTATAGACCTCACTAAAGTGAGAGATCACCTGGCTGCCTCAATACGATGCACTATGGCAGGGTGTCGGCTTGCGCAAAAAAAGGGAGATTAATAATACCCAAGAACTTGGCACTAATCCTCAGACATCCTGGGTGGAGCAACTTCTCTAATCTCATTCTTACATCAGGATACCTCACCTTTATAGTTAGAGGGGCAAAGAGATACCAAAGTAGTGTCGCTCAGGGATGCCTTAAAAGCGCGTTTGAGTTCTCTGAGTGCAAATGAGCAACCCTTATCAAACCAATTTACACCTTTGTTAACACTAGAACCCCCAGAACGAGTAAGGGATACAGTGACTTTGCAAGCAATTTGTGGGAAGGCAGCTAAAGTCTTTCTAGGACACGCTAACCTGCTAGGACAAATGACAAGCTCATGCGGGCATTTAGCAAGAAGGGTATGGTGGAGGTTATCAGGGGAGACCTGTGACCCTTGTATCACCCTACCCTGACTAATGGGTTTAAGGGATCCACTAGGCCCTACACTCCTCTGCTTAATCACCTTATGCCAGCTAAGCAAGATACACTGAGCATTATGGTCACTATGAGGGCTACAATCTATGGTATCCTCCAAATTATGAGTTAATATTAGGGATGAGACAAAAATAAAATCAATAAAAGAAGTGCACCCTTTACCTGTAAAGGTCAGGACCAGCTCATCCCAAGTAGAATACACACTTTTATCCAGGGTAAAAACCAGCTCATACTTGCAGAGGAACAACTTCAACAACTTCCCCTGTGGACTATTATGAAAGTGCAAGCCCTCTGGTGAAAAACAGTGGTGAGGTTTATAGGGCAAAATGCGAGGGTCCTTACATAAGTGACAATTAAAATCACCTGCTAACATAACACCCATGCCCTCCCATCTAGTGCCCTCAGGGAACCGAGGAAAGAATCCAAGAGATGTATATTGTTTGTGCCCTGCAGGAAAATCTAAGCAATATAGAAATTTAACAACAGGGTGGCAGGGGCACCTGCGAAAAAAAAGAAACAAGGCTTGCAGATTAGGGGACCTTGTATCAAGAATCTCCACAGTGCCCTTGGCTGATACAGAGATAAAGCCGTTCAAGCCACCAATCACCCCACCTTTACAGGATTCTCTGGCTGGAATAAAATGTGATTTAAATTCCTCCAAGTGGCAACTGTCTAAAGCCCATGTCTCCTGGAGACATATCACTACATACTGCTTCACCTACACCACCCAGACAGACTTGCTAACCTTAAACACAAGTCCAACAACATTCCAGCTGATATGATTAAACTTATTTATGGATCACAAAGCATTTTCTTCCCAGAACAAATGTTCCGCCTAGCTGGAAAATTTGGGCTTGGGTTGGACTGTGTCTGACAAACACAGGAGTCCATAGACCCAAGTGGTGCAAATCTATTTAGAGTTACCAATATGAAGGGATACGCTTTCTCCATATTTCTACTTCCGTGGCGCAATGTGGACTTCGGGCCTAGGTTGGATGGAGCAAAATTCAGCCTGTAAAAATACCACCTGGTAAGGCACAGGTAGATATTTTTGCAAATGGATTCACAGACTCAAAAATGTGTGCTGCCATGTCGACCCTAGAAAAGTTTATAATCACAAAGTCCCCCAAGAAAGGCTTTGGCCCACTTCCAATCCAGCTGACTGACCTGACCATATTAAGCCAAGTGCAGGAAGTGTCCCTAAGGAAGTGTGTGCCCCCCGCCAATGCATCACTTTGTTTTTTAATTGCACAAAATTTTCATCTGAACCACAGTTAAGTGGGGGGACATTCCCCAGTACCACAATGTAAGGAGTCGCCTTTGGGGGGAAACTGACAGTCACCACTTACAGCTTATGCCAATCATAAGGAATACTTAATATATCCTGCATTATAGTAGAGGTGGGTGTCAACTGGAGTGGCTGTTGGAGACCTCTGGCTTTGTGGAGGGAAGCCAGGCTCCTTTGCAAAATCATGTTGCCTGTCCAAGCACTATAGCATCCCAAGATCTTACAGGTGTTTGAGAGAGAGCAAGGACCTTCGGTGGCTGCCCGACCTCAAAGATAACTCCTCAGAAGGTTGACCCGGATTGATTGAAGGTTTGGGCATGGCAGCTTCTGCTTTGTTATTAATCAACTGCTCAATCTGTTCCAAACGTAAGAGGACAGGCTCCAGGAGTTTTGTTATATGGCTGTCAATTCTGTGGTAAAACACACCCAATGCACTATGTAACCGACAGGATTATTTAGCCTGGGCTGGTTCATTCAGTGGCTGGCCACAAACCTTGCTCTGGAGTGAGTTACACTGTCTAAGACCCGACTTCCTCTTCCTTTTTGAGGAGTATGAGGTAGGTTCAGGAGAGGATGGCAGCTGGTGAATAATTGCAGTGATAAGACTGGAATTGCCCTTGCAAGTCTCTGAGGGTACATCCTGAACTACAGATGAGACTGTCATTAGACCCAGGGATGGAAGTGACAGCATCATTGCAGACCGCTGGGCAAATGCTCCCTCGCGCATGAACATGGGATGCCAGTTCTTTCTCTACATTCACAGTCTCCTCGGTCAGCACACCCACTGTAGAGTGCAGGTATGTTAAGATGAAGGACTAACCCCACATTGTCCTAGGAACTGTACCTTCCTTGGCCGAGGGGACCTCCTTACTAAGACTAGCTTTGCTTTTTCTCATATTTGTGATGAAGAAGACCAATTTTCTTAGGGCCTGATGTAAGAGGGGGGTCCGGCCTCTTACGGCCTCTGACAGACGCAGACAAGCTCACTCATGGCCTGGGTTTATCCTGCACAGCAGCGTAGAAGAGTGCGCTATGCAACGCTTAGAGGAAGTAGGTGAGAGTGATTCTAGGGACCCGATCCTGGGGTCCTGGAGCACGATGGTAGATATATGTGGTCATTATGATGCTGGCAGCCTTCTGACCACCAGGGCAAAGGTGGCAGTTTTACAGCCAACTGGCTGGCGGTAAAGACCGCCACATCTCCACTCATACCGCCATGGCTGTCAGACCCGATGGGCTGGAGATGACCATCTCCGACCCGGCTGGCCACAGCAGACCACCGGCGATATTAGGAACTGCCTTTCCACCAGGGTTTCCGCTGCGGTAGCACCGCCACGAAAACCATGGCGGAAAGGCTACCGGTGACAGGGAATTTCTTCCCTGTCACTGGTAGATGATTCACCCCCCTAGCAAGCACTAAATCCCCCAGCCCCCTCCAGGCACAGCGCCCCCATTTCCCTCTCCCCTCCAGGTAGAACACCTGCCCTCCAGGTACAGCATCCCCCAACCCCCTCCAGGTAAAGGGACCCCCTCCCTGCATACATGCACATGCACACAGACACCCGCACGCACCACACATACACTCATTCACCTACACGCATTCACTCCCACACATCCATACTCGTATTCACCTCAGCACTCATACACACATTCAAGCATGCATGCACACACCAATCAATCAATCACTGCATTTGTAAAGCACGCTACATACCTGCGAGGGTCTCAAGGCGCTGGGGAGGGGGGGTGCTACTGGTCGAAGAGCCAGGTCTTGAGGAGTCTTCTGAAGGCCAGCAGGTCCTGGGTCTGTCGTAGGATGGTGGGGAGAGTGTTCCAGGTCTTGGCGGCGAGGTAGGAGAAGGATCTCCCACCGGCGGTGGTTTTTCGGATGCGGGGGATTGTGGCGAGGGCGAGGTTGGCTGGGCGGAGGCTTCGGGTGGGGGTGTGGAAGCTGAGTCGGTTGTTGAGGTAGTTGGGTCTGGTGTTGTGCAGTGCTTTGTGTGCGTGGATCAGGAGCTTGAAGGTGATCCTTTTGTTGACGGGGAGCCAGTGCAGGCCTCTCAGGTGGAGTGTGATGTGGCTGCGGCGGGGGACATCGAGGATGAGTCGGGCCGAGGCGTTCTGGATGCGTTGGAGTCGTCTCAGGAGCTTGTTTGTAGTTCCTGAGTAGAGGGCGTTCCCGTAGTCGAGTCTGTTGGTGATGAGGGCCTGGGTAACGTTTTTTCTCGTGTCGAGGGGGATCCATTTGAAGATCCTGCGGAGCATACGGAGGGTGTTGAAGCAGGACGCGGAGATGGCGTTGACTTGCCTGGTCATGGAGAGAGTGGAGTCGAGGATGACCCCCAGGTTGCCTGCGTGCTCCGTGGGTTCCGGGGCTGTGCCTAGTGACGTGAGCCACCAAGAGTCGTCCCAGGCTGATGGGGTGGGTCTGAGAATGAGGACCTCCGTCTTGTCTGAGTTCAGCTTCAGTCTGCTGTCCTCCATCCAGTCGGCTACGGCCTTCATTCCTCGGTGAAGGTTAGCTTTGGCGGTGTGGGGATCTTCGGTGAGGGATATGATCAGCTGGGTGTCATCGGCGTAGGAGATGATGTTGAGGTTGTGTTGTTGTGCGAAGTGGGCGAGGGGGGGCCATGTAGATATTGAACAGTGTCGGGCTGAGGGAGGATCCCTGTGGGACGCCGCAGATGATCTCGGGGGTTTTGGAGCGGAAGGGTGGGAGGCGGACACTCTGGGTTCTGCCGGAGAGGAAGGATGTGGTCCAGGCCAGGGCCTTCTCTTGGATACCGGCGTCATGGAGGCGTGCTGATAGGGTGCGGTGGCAGGGGTGGTCTCGTCTGGTGTTGAGTGCGTGGAGCGTGCTTGCGTCGTAGTGCAGTCTGGCATTGCGGGGGGTGCAGGTTCCAGGGGTTCTGGTGCTGGGTGTGGTATAGGCGCGGACGGGCGCAGACGGGCTTGCCTGAGGCGCGCCCACTGCGCGCGTCTGCTGCCTGCCCGCTTTGCGGCTTCCATATGAGGGCAGAGGGAGGGAGGAACAGCTGAGAGGTGGGAGCGGGGCGGCCAATGGGAGTGAAGGGGGCGGGGCAGCAGGGGCTCAGCAGCAAGGGAAAAACACGGGGAAAAACCCAGGGGAAAACCCGGGGAAAAAACAGTGGGAAAAGACGGCGGGAGAGGGACAACAGAGCACAGGGGTACAGAAAGCAAAACACAGGGGCACAGAATGAAAAAACGAAGTGGCACAGAAGCCAAGCGCAGGGGTACAGAAAAAAGGGAGCGAGTAGTCAGGCGGCAAAAGCGGCAACGGAGGTTCAACCCACAGGGGGCTGCGTGGCAGATGGGGGGAGCGACCTGCCTGGTGACAGGGTCACCCATCTAAACACGCATACTCACACCCATCCAAACACACATACTCACAACCATCCAAACACACATACTCACAACCATCCAAATACACATACTCACACCCATCCAAAAACACATACTCACACCGTTCCAAACATTCATACTCACACGCAAACATGCATTCACCACTACACTCATACTAGCATTCACACATGCATACACGCACTCACTTCTTCATTCAGACAAGCATACAGCCACGCATACACACATTCATGCACACACGCAGACAACACACACTCACACATGCACACCCACCCTCCCAACCCCCTCCCCTGACGGACGATCAACTTACCTGGTCCGGGGAGGAGGTCATCTGGCAGGGCACGGGAAGGGGCACTTCCACCTCCGGCAGCGACCCGCCATCAGGACACCGCCACGCCGTATTACTGCTCATAATATGGCAGAGTCCTTCTGGCAGGGCAAGGCCAGTGGTAGAACCATCCCAGCGCCTCTGCCTTCCAGCACGACTACTGCTGGATTTCCGAAAAAAATGTGGCAGAAATCCAGCAGTACCCGTAATATGGTGGGAGGAAGACCACCAGCACTGGTGGTCTTCTGGCACCCGTGACCGCAATTCATAATGAGGGGGATAGTCTCTACAAAAATGCTCCCTTTCCCCAACACAGCAGCCTCATATCCTGTGCAGTCGTGTGGAAGAGTGTGCTATGTAGCGCTTACAGGTAGAAGGTGAGTGTGATTCCAGGGACCGCCTCCTGGGACCAAGGAGCAGGATGGTAGATATAGTCTCTCCAAAAATACTGCCTTTCCCCAGCACAGAAGCCTTGTGTCCTGTGCATGGGTGTGAAAGAGCACGCTATGTAGCGCTTACAGGGAGCAGATGAGGGTGATTCCAGAAACCGCCTCCTGGGGCCCTGGAGCAGAATGGGAGGTATAGTTTCTCCAAAAATATTGCCTTGCCCAGCACAGCAACCTCGTCATTGTCATCAATCTTTATTCGGCAACAAGTGCTTCACAATATTTGAAATTAGTTCCTCAGGGCAAATAATGTTCAATTTGACTCTGTATCAACTATTATGGGGGCAAGGCATGGCTAAATCCTAAATGTTATAACGATGTGCTTCAGCGTGGGGTGCATCCTCTTCAGAGGCACATGGTCCTGCTCCACTTCATGGGACCGAGATAAACTGTGATTTGCGGTTGTCAGCAATCTTGAATACTTGCTCAAGCATGGTAGGCACAGCAGCTCCTCCTGACAAAAAAAGTAGGTCTTCAATGCCCAACTATTTCCTTGTTGCTGATGAGCATGCATTATAGAGCTCTCTCTAGGAAGCCATTCTCACTGCTGTGCTTTGTATGAGTTAGCCCTAGTGAGCCCATATAGTATTTCGAACAGTTGCACAGGCCACTGGGTCCAACAGAGGACCAGAAAGTTTGGTTTTATTTATTTTCAGACAATAGGGTCTATCTGATACCTGCTTAATGTCTTTATTTTAAGGCCCAACAGGATGTGGGGTCTATTTATGAATACATGATGAGTAGAGGATAGAGATAGTGGCGTATTTTGCCAAGATACTAGGGGCCAGATGTATCATCACGGCCCTTTGCGAGTCGGAAATAGCGATTTTTAAGAAATCGCTATTTCCGACTCGCAAAGTGCCATGTATCACATTTGCGATTCGGTAATAGCGATTTCTTAAAAATCGCAAATGCTATTACCGAATCGCAAATTGTGATACCGGCCCCATTCGCAGCTATGGGCCTGTTGGCCCATATCTGCAAATTTTTTGCATTTCCAAAATTGCGATTTCTGAACCAGAAATCGCAATTTTGGAAATGCAAAAGTCCAGGGTGCTGGGGGCCTAAGGCCCCCTCTGCTGCACCCCAAAAATGTTTTGGGGGACATGTAAGGTGCACACATGCCAAAAGGGCATGTGTGCTTTACATGTTCAATTTAAAAATGCATTTTAAATGCATTTTTAAATTCTGCACCAGGTTACCACCTGGTTTCTTTTCATGGTATTTTGCGATTTTTGCGATTTCTTATTTGTGGTCTGCGAATGCCTTTCATGCATCGCAGACCACTTTTTTGCACTCGCAAACGGACGAATTTTGCGATTCGCACCGTTTGCGAGCGCAAAAAATGTTCATACATCTGGCCCCAGGCTCCTTATTCATATTCAGTGTTTTCATTTCACAAAGATTGCTGACCTCCAGGGGGCTTTTCAGACCCCCGGAAAGGAGGCAGATAAGAGCAATGATCTCCATTGACTTTTAGTTGTGCACTGGAAAAAAAGAATTACCTCTGGCTGCATTGGAAGTACTTTCGCTACAGCACAAGGTGGTGGCGTGAAGGAAAGGGAAAGCCATTAGTGCGCTCCCCTTAGGGTTTCCCACTTCTGGGTGCGAGGGGATGATAGTGCAGACTATGTGGGAGCCACGTGCTCCACATTTCCAGAAGTTAACAAACTTAAGAC
Source organism: Pleurodeles waltl (assembly GCF_031143425.1). Lineage (NCBI taxonomy): Eukaryota > Metazoa > Chordata > Amphibia > Caudata > Salamandridae > Pleurodeles > Pleurodeles waltl. The sequence goes on along the minus strand of NC_090436.1, from coordinate 692,900,173 downwards.
TCAAGTCTGACAGTATAACGCACGTGTATCTGTCCAACGAAAAGGAAAGTGCTGATTTTAATAAAAGTCACGGGTAAATTGTTTCCCAGCAGAGTGATTTGAGGATGGGGCGGCCTCCCATTGATAAATCATTTGTTTCTGCAGCGCCATCTTAGCTTTTGACTGCTGGCCTCGTATAGAGCTGGCTACTTTGTTATCCCCAAGGGATGTTTAAACAGCCGTGGGTTTCATTTGTGTTCTCATTTTATGGCTCAGCAACACCATCAGCCAAAGAGAGGGCTTTTTGCTGCAGATACTTCTCTATTGGCTGTTAATTTTGAGTAATAAATTGTATTCACAGTGTTTGCTTTCCTCCTCTTGGGTTCATGAGAAGGTAGCTCTTGGTGCTGTTTAATAAATTAGGATACAAATAAGCATAATATTAACTTCCTCTTCCATAAAAACAAGACTTTTATGCACCACAGTGGGGGAAGAGCTGTGTTTGCGCTTTTAACGTTTACCGGGATCTGAAAATGAACCACAGTTGATAACATCCTCATGTTTCCTAACTTATTTTACACAAGTCAAGTCACAACAAGCTACTCCCAACTGTGCCCCTGGCTTTAAAGTTCAAAAACATGACCTCACATTACACTATTTTTACACACCAGAAATGTTTACTGCCCATGTTTTTTTTTTAAAGAGACCAGTAAAATGTTCCAGACAAATACAGCCAAAATGTTGACACATAATACTATTCATAATAAGCCACAACAATGCAATGTATTTTTATCCTTAGCAAAAATAATCACTGTTTCACTGCAAAGCAATAGATGAGAACGTCCTTGTACAAGGCAACATCAAAGTAGCTCAGCAAAAACGGCCACAGTTGTGTATTATCAGTTAATGTTTGCAGCAGTAGTGTGGTGTGTGGCATTTTGAAGTTTGCAATACCATATGAGCAAGCTAACAAATTGCAAGCAAGCTTAGCTATAAAGCCAAAATGTGGAGTTAGTGCACCAAGCGAATCCCATGATCATAGAATCAAGAGAGCATAAAATCATGCAAGCATAGGAAATGACCTTAACAACAAGCAAGGGTAGCAAGAGAGCTTAAAGACAGGTAAATCAGTAAAATAACCATTGGCGTGTGCAGACGTGGGGAAGCAGAGACACAGAAATGATGTCCCTAGTCACCCCCAGAAACTCTACTCCTCAATGACTCTTGTGCTAGAAATATTAAATTTACAACTGCTGCCCTGCTTTCAAGGACTCGATTGCGTGTATCATCAGCCGAAAGCTAAAAAAAGGAAAATATGTTTTGCGCCCCAAAAGCTGGGACACCTAAAAGAGTTCTTCATCTCAAACTGGGAAAAATGTTCATACCTAAAATCAAGACTCATCCTGGTGAGCCAAGACAGATGATAAACATAGTACAGACCCTTCACTTGAGAGCAGAGATCAGTTCCTAGCTGAGGTCTCCTCAGTCTTTGAGGATGTAAATAGAATCTGTATCAATGTTATGGTGTAACTAATGTGCCTACCTAAAGCACTTATGAACCTACACCAGGGTATGAACCCACCATAAATTAAAGGCACCGTGGAAAATACATTTCTGCAAAGATCCTCAGAACCAAAATGTCTTCATTGCCAAAACCTATATTTTTTTTGCGTATTGTTCGTGCTGTCTGTAAATACAAACTGGAGAAAAGAAATGCAGCTCTATTGTTTAAAAATGTATATAAATATATGCTACATACTTAAATGTTGTTTTTTACATTTAAATAACCATTTTGCCCTATCTGACATAGATCTGTAAAGCTCTTTGATGCACTTAGAGTCATCTCGCTATACAAAACAAATGAAGGAGATAAAAAATAAAATAAAGATTATATTGTTACACGCAGCCTCTAATGCACATCTGTCAGAATTAATCAACTGATTAGAATTCTGTGGGACAAACACAATTTGCAAGAGAAAGCTCAATGCATATGATACAATTTATTACACAAACTCTAGTACTACTGAGATGTTTCATGTCCAATTATTTCTGGAGGCCAAAACAAAAAAGAAATTAGCTGTTCATAGTGTAACACAATGCAGTCACTGTGTTGGTATTTACAGCCTGGGCAGTATGAGGCTTGACTCACCATTGGGAAGAGTGCTTTGAAAAAAAGCACAACCCGCATCCCACCTCTGTCTTCTCAGATATCTCCTAGCCAGACATACATTGGAAAAAAGAAGCCATGAATGTAACAGATTACAGTCCATAACCAAAAGCAGTATGACCAGGCTATTTTTTGGCTGGAGAACACTGTATTGCACGTTTTTTAGGCAAGGTAAGGGCAGCCAGCCAAAAGTGTCTGCCTGCTTTATTAGCCAATGAGCACCAAAGATATATCTGGTGTCAAGCCTTTCGGAGTTTGTCCCACATCTGGGCACCGTAGTACAGATAAATTAATTCCCACAAGGGGGTGAGAGCTATCAGGCAAACCCCTCACTACATATGCTTACAATTACGCATCAGAATAATGGGGTACATTGGGGACTCCTGGGTATTGGCTCTGTCGTACGGGCACCCAGGTATAGACTTGAAGCGCCTCATAGGATTTTTTCCTGTGGTTGTTTTCGTGACTAAAGTTTTTGGGATCGCCATGAAACTTTCACCAAGAATAATCACCTAAAGAGGGTGGAGGCCAAATATCCCAAACAATGCAATTACCCATACTCTACCCTAGATGCCACTATGCTTGGACGTTTTCTCCTTCACATATCCGGATTCCTGCCCAGCCCTATGCGGGGTGGGGGGATATATAAGAGAGTTGGGTATGCTGGCGGGTGGATGCAGTGCTAAGCTGTTGCATACCAAATAATCCCACTATGTGTGATGCAGGCAGTATTCAGCCAATAGCAGTGCACAGCTTCTTGAACACAACCATCCCATTGGCTCTGCAACAAAGAGAAGGCTATTAGGTAGCAGCAGAAAGTAAAGCAGCCCAAGTCGGCTTCGGCCTAGCAGTTCTCATTTCTTTCTCACTAAAGTATCTTGTGCCAGGGGGATTGCTCTGTCTGGAAAGCTTTATGTCAAAATGGTGATATGTATTTTTCTATCACAAACGAATTCAAGAGACAGAAGACAGACTTCCACAAAACACAGTGCAACACAGCATAGAGGACAAGATGGTGATTATAATGTGTTTGCCATGGGTGGGGGAGGGGACTCCTCAAATTATGGTGTATCTGTTCAAACAGTCATTCCTCACAATTCTAGGCAAGAAGAGCAGGTGCAGGAGACGATGTGAGTTTGGGTGAAAGAAAACAATGTATTTTGGCCAGTTTCATCGTCTATTGGCAGTATCTACCTCAGCTTTACTGTCTGGATATAAAACTGGTTCTACCGCAGCTGATGGACTTGGCATGGACACCCTCTGCCCCACCCCCAACAGCCTGCAACCGGAGAGGATTTGTGAGCCTGCTAACCTGGGAGTTGACTAGCTCTACCCAAGTCCGACTGGATTGCCATGCAAAAGACTTTGCCCGTGCCCCTCAGCCAGACATGTTACTGCTTCTGCCCTATCCCAGTATACCCAGCGTGTGATTGGCCCTGTCCTGGAGGCACTAACCTGGAACGAGACTGGCTATGCTACAGAACCACTGATCTGGCGTATGAAATGATTGTGGCCCAACCCTGCTAACCTGCCATCTGACTGCATCAAGCCTGCCTTCTAACAGATTCTGTCAGCCCCACTGATATGGTGTGCAACTGGCTCAGCCCAAGCCCTTTGGACCCGGTGTACACTGCCCTCGTGCCATAAAGACGGGTTGATATCCAACACAAATGTATTTTCGTGTTCTTGAAATCTTTGGGGGCGCTGGAGCGAGGCTGTGGCTCTGTGGCTGGTACTGACCACGATGCTGCCAGGTCGCCCCCAACACTTAGGGCGAGACGTAGCAAAGGGTTTTACCCATTCTATGTCTATGGAAAATGTGTTGGTACATATCGCTCTTAATGCGGTGACTGGCAAACCATGTGTTTGCACTTGCGGAGAAAGGTGTATTTTAGTTTGACAGCATATGTGCGGGGGTTGGGGCTGTGGCATTTTAATTCGCAAACGCCTGATGCCACAAATTCATTTTGGACGGGGAGCGTTAACTGTGCATGAATTTGCCTCCGCTCTGCCCTGGCGTTTCCTCGGCACTCGCCGCCGCGGTGGCTCTCTGAGAAATGTTTCACATTCACGACCAGGCAGCCCAGCAAAAGCTAAGCTGGAAAGGAAACAAACACGGACTTGTGCTTTTTTTTAAGCAGATCGGTATTTCCTTGATACGCTTGTCACCCATTTCTTTCCCTGTTTTGTTCTCACGACAACCAATTGAGCCTTTGATCCTCACGTGATGTGAAAGGCTCGCAGTGTAACAAAATAGCTGCTTTTAGACGGTTGGCTGGTGCTTAACCTACCCATCCCCCTCGCTTCTCTTTCCTCTGCCCCAGCCTTTCGAGCACATTGCAGCTTTCTACTAGTCCTTCGCGGCGGCCCCGGAGAGCTGGAGCACGTAAATAAACTGGGGGAGACCGTCAAGGGAGGTTAAATAAAGCGAACAGGAAGATTTGTTCAAAGCATACATGTCGGGCACGGCTCTGCTGCTCGACTGTGCGACGTAAAGACCGCATTAGGACCAGGGTGGCTCTGCCTGGGTGCTTGCATATTTTTCATCGGAGCTGCATGCTCATTTTGAGAAATACAAAACGAGACAAGAGGGTTTGTGGGGGCAGCCAGTAACAGCATGAATAACTTTTGAAGATGACTTCATTTCGCAAACGCCCGCAATAGGAAATGTGTTTTCGCGATTGCTGCTTTCTGGGAGCAGGCATGAGATCTGTCACGAAGGGGGTGTGTTTTGGGAAGAAAGGGGTGTAGGGCTGGAGGCAGAACCACAAAAAAAGTCACTTCCCCGTTTCGACAGCAGGAGGAATCCGGTCCGGATTTTCAGTTTTTTTCACCCTCGCCTCATCTGTCTCCCTCTCCCTTTCACTAATTTATCTCGATGTTAGCACATTCTGTCTTGTTACAACCGGACGCCCGTAGGTTTTCTTTCCTGGGAACGTTTAGTCTCTCGGCTAGGATGGCTCTGAGCAGTGCGGCTGGTGGAGAAAAGTGATTGGAGCTCCGCGGTAAAAGGGAAACGTGGAGGAAACGAAAAAGAAACCTTTTATTTCCCTTTTTCTGCCTGTGGTATTTTTTCTTCCATTGGTGCGAGTGTTTTTGGACTTCTTTTGGGATCCTCGACAGAGCTGGGGCTTTGGTTGCGAGCGCGGAGCCCCCGTGGCTGGCTGTGACATTGGGAAGGAGGCACAAAGAGGGAAATGCATGGAATGCGGGCTGCGCTACAGAGCACTGGAAAGCGCTAGTGTGCAATCGCTATCTGACCGGGATGTGCTTGCTTTCTCCTTCATCGCTGCTGGTGTGTCGATCTAAAATGAAGCGCATAGCCGCGGCTACGAGGGGCGAACACGGGCTTCTTGGCGTGCAGGTGTGACTGGACACCCACCACAAAATGTCAAGGAGGGATTGAAAGAAGGAAGGTGAGCATCATGCTGGGCACCGAAAGCTGGGCATCCAAGAGCCTCTGGGAGGAGGGGCACCCACACTGACCTCAACCCAGGAGTGCCTGAGGCCAACTCGGTGCTTTCCGATTGAAAGCGTATGTCTTAATCATTTCTGTTTTGTGTCAGATCACTGTATTTACAGCCCCGTGCGATCTAGATGAATGCCAAATGGATCTAAAGGTACCAGGGTGTAGCTTGGGAATGGCACAACAATAATGCAGTCTTCTGTGTTAGTTTCATCCTAAGGGTCCTTTTTAGGCTAAGAAATTGATGTTTTTCGTCACCGCAAAAGATGGGGACGTGTTTTAACACCAATCTGCCATGATTTTACAATGCTTGATTTGTTTAACCACCTACGTTTTTGAATATTGCCGAAGATTTGTATTTACATAAGCATTTGAATGTGTGGGGGAGGGGCGCCACTTGCTGTATTTGACTATAGACTTGTTAACTGGGACTGGAGAGGCAGATGCCAGAACAAGGTCATGATTAACATGTCAAGTGTAAGCGCGCTCAGTGTAATTTGTACATTTTAGTGATTATTCACTTTCTTTTACGCTCAGGTACACTGGATCTCGCCCCGGGATCGTCACCCGAGTGGGGGAAGAAAGGGTGTCTGCTGAAGACGGGCAGCCTGGAGCCCTGTCACCCCAGCTGGGATCAGAGGCAAGGGATCGCTTGGAAACGGGAGGTTTTATTTCCCAGTTTTTAAGGATATGTGAGAAAACCAACCCCGATTGACGAATGTCCGCGTTCTCTGCCCAGGGAGCTCTTCGGCTGTCTTCAGGATGTCAGTGAGCGCCTCCACTCTAGGGAAAGCGGTGGACCCGGGCGCGGTAGAGAGCTACGACAGCGGCGATGACTGGGAGATCGGCGTGGGCAATCTGATCATCGACTTGGACGCCGACCTGGAGAAGGACCGACAGAAGTTTGAGATGAGCCACCCCGGCGTGGGCCCCAAGGACTGCGGGCCGGTGGCGCACCCCGCCCTGCCCGACGGCCTCAAGTTCGCGCCCCCGGGCGGCGGCCACAAGGAGGCGGGCAAGTCCACCAAAGTGAGGAGGACTAAGATGGCCAAGGAGGCCAAGAACCACCTGCCTTCCGTCTCCCTCTACGGGATCCCGGAGATCAGCGGCAAGAGGCAGCAGCCGGAGGGCCCGGCCGTGAATGGCACGGCGAAGCCGGCCAAGGAGGAGCGGGCCGGCCGGGGCAGGGGCTGCCGCAGGGACAAGGAGCCAAGCCGGGCCTCTCGCAAGGACAAGCCGCAGGACGTGGGGCCGGCGTCCAGCCCGGGAAACGGGCACCTGCTGTACGGATTCGGGGCCGGGGTGAAGCCGGGCGGGAGCCCCTTCCACTGCGCCGTGGAGCTGGGCAGGAGCCCCGGGGAGCCGGCGACCAACGGCGCCGCCAAGAAGGAGGAGGAAGGCGACGAGGAGAGCCAGCGGCGCAGCAAGAAGCAGAAAACAGAGAAGGTGAGGAGCGGCTGCGATTAAGGGGAGTCACTGCCGGGGCGAGGGCTTTCTGAACGGGCCGGTGCCTCTGTAGTGCCCGCAGGGTCGGGGCAGAGTCAGTCCCTGCCACTCGCCGGCCTGTTCGCACATGTTGGGATTTCCCGGCGCGTCCGCCGGTCCCTCCCCGCGCTTCCCTTCACACGCTTCAGTTCCTGAATTAGTTCAGTAAGCAGCACCCAGGGGAGAGGCTGCTCTGTTTACATTCCTCCCCGCCTCCAAATTAGAGCTTGTCCGCTCCGCAGCCTCTGGCTCGGTGCCACCTCCCCCTCTGCTTGGCCCCTCCGGACACCGAGCCGTGTTTATCCCAGCGCGGCCCGCCCCTGCCGGGAGGGAGGAAGGAGGAGGGGGCGCTCTCTGCGTGTAAATAAAAGTACAGGCGAGGCGAGCAGCTCAGAGGCTGCCCCGGCTGGGGCGCACAGCCTCTCTGTCGTGCGCATGAAGCAGCGCTGTCTGTACTTGGCTATGTTACCGCATGGATCGGGGGCGCTCCACTGGGCAGTAGACGTCCCACCCGCAAATGTCAGGTCATGCATTTGGGACAAAGCGGGCTGGATTCCAGCCCCCACGACTAAATTGTTCACCTAAAGTCCACACAGATGCCTTCAACTTACTTGCACGTTCCATTTTATTTAAGTATCGGTCTGCATTGAATTGAGAGGATTTTATTGGTTTCATTGTTTTTTTATGTCTGCGATATCACGTTAGCGTTTCTGAAGGTTTGGAGGGCTTGCTTGTCGCCCTCCTTCATTTTTGCTTATGTAGCAGTATTTCTGGAATCTGATACAATTGAATTCATTATGCCTATTGCTTTGAAACAAGTGTATCCATTTCAAAGGGCATTCAAAAACTCCGTTTAAAAACGCATCACACGAGCACATCTGCTTTGCTCCCAGTTTAATTTTCGAGTTCACTTTACAGTCTGATGGAGTAAAATGTCGGACTTCACACGGATCTCTTGCACCTTTCCGTCCTGTACAGTAGGCTTTTCCTCGTGTTGCCAGCAGGCTTCAAATTGCAGTTCTTTAATCGCCTTTAACTATCTGGATAAATTGCCCTAATCCACTCTGCACAAAGGCTGTGGTTAAGGAGTCAGAGTCATTTGGCGGGATTCATTGGCTGCCCGGAATGTGGGAGGCACTGCCCTTTCGTCCCCCTTAGCCTTTTAATCTCCCAGCCAAATGTTCACATTCAACAGTTCTGTTTAGCTGGCGGTCAGCGCATGTCATTGTCTGCCGGGCTGCTGGCATGGCAACAGAGATTACACCGCCGGCCTCCTCGGGGGTGGGGGGCGTGCTTTACCCCGCAGAACAGGGAAACCAAGATTGAAGCTTTTGCACACACAGTTTTCTCCCAGGATTTGCCAATGTCAACACACTGTAGTAGTTTTTCATGCGTGTTCTTAATTAAGTCTATGAATCGTATTGCACTCCCAGCATATAATGAATTGTTGCAGTAGCGCCGGACCACGGTTATTTGAATTTCAGGAATCCAGGCACAGCCCTGCAGTGATGGGGGTGACTTTTCTAAAACCTTTGAAGTAGCCTTTCAGAGATGCTGGCATCCCCTCTGTTTGTGGTAACGTCATAGCAGCAGGGCGTTTGATCCAAGCATCTCCCGTCACCTACATTCGGCATTATTTTATTTTTTATTTTTTTATAACACCTCACGTTCCCCAACACTCTCCAATCTGCCATGGTCCAGTAATGTTTTGAGCAGAATGTACATGGCGGGTCATCATGAAAGGCACTGAGGTGCTGACAAGTCAATGAGCAAAACATGATGAGAAATGGGGGATGGGCCGCCATTTGCGACATAAAGGTTGCCAATGTTGCTTGAAGGAGCTTGGCATTTATTTGCTTTGTTTCACTGTGGGTTTTTCTAAAATGTTGCACGGCATCCCCGACGACCTCCTGGTGCTTTAAATGACGAAGACATACTTTTTAAGTCAGTATTTACAAGGCGCCAAAGCTCTAAGTTATTAGCAACTGGGTCAGGCTCAATGTGCCTTGCCTTATAGTACAGTTTTTTAGGATGTGTAACTGTTGGATACGTTGTGAATGTGGTAAATACATCACGCGGTGTGTTGGCAGGGGTATGACAAGGGTAATTCAGAGACTGGCAAACATTCAATTGACATTTTTTTACGAATTAAAATGTTTTCACTGCTATTAATTTTTGTCTATTCTTTGTGAATGTTGCCAGGCATACATTGAAGGTGCAGTGGGACACCATCATCTGCGATCAAATAGCAGGCCCTAATTATATATTCAGAACACGTGGCTCCTTATTAGATAGAGACCATATACTGTAAGAATTATTAATCTTAATATGCTGAGCTTTTTTGAAAAAAACACATTATTTAACCATCCATTAGCATATTGCTCATGCAGGTGCATCTTTGCGTTTGATTATAATTTCATTATGCAGTTTATGTCGTCTTCGCTCTCTTTTTGCCCTAAAATATTTATACAGCCGCATAAGATACCACATTAATAAGTATATTCCTAGTGTTTGCCTTTTTAAAACAATTGGTATTGAACATTGTGGCAGTTATTTTTATCCTTGACTTGTTAGCAAGAGTCGGGCCATCAGACCATTCACCAAATTGGGCTTAATCATCTCTGTGTGAATGTACTGAAGGCTGTTGGTTGGTGTTGGAGCTCAAGAGTCAGTTATGTGGGGTAGAGTCCCAGTATCTGGCTGACAAAATGAGTCCTAAATTTCTATAGCATATAAACTCAGCCGGTCCTACAGGTACTTTCTCCTAAGAATACCACATGGCAGGTTCCTGCCACACGCCAGGGTGACTGCTTTATAGATTTCATATCACCAACTCTGATACTTAGTTATGTGTTGTGGGGTTGTAGCGACATGGGAAGATGGAATTATGTGGTGAGTGCATGTGCTCTGCAAGAGCACCAACGCATTGCTTAAGGTCATGCATTCATTATATATTCACTTGTTTCTGTCAATGTGCTGTTTATTAATTAGATTTTATTCTGTTTGTGCAGGCAGATCGGTTCTGTCTCTTAGTTGATAATTTCATTTACTTTATTTTACTATATTCTCTTGATTTTTGTTGTCATGTCCCATGAATGATGTCTCTTTTTCAAGCCACTTATGATAGGAAACAATGTAGTGGCGGTAAATCAGTTTCAATAAGTCACAGGCACATGTTCATTTTGAAGGCCTACTGCACCATATAAGACCAGTGGTGTTTTTGTGTTGACAAATAACCCATTGATAGTTAACTTCATGACCAGCAACAAACCTAATGAAGCTGCGTGTGCAGTGTGCATTTTAGACTCTGTGTTTATGAACTCTCTTCACTGATCGCTCTTTGCGGAACACTTCATCTTGTTCAGCATGCAATATAATTAATGTACCAGCATCGGCTTGTGATCCTAACACTTGCATAGTCTCTTATTCAATTCAATAACAGTTTGTCTTTGGAATTGCCCCAGAGTCTTGCTTAATCTACTGGTATTGGCATTAGCAGTGAGTACTTTCCTTGCATGCATTGAGTAATTATTAGTAGTATTTGGGTTACGCCTTGTGTAAGTGCCCATCTGAATAGATTGATGTGTGGGGATCATTTTGTGAGGTTTAGCAATGATTTTAAATAAACAAGCGCTATTGGAGGATAAACAGTCACCACTCTTCACGTCTTCTGGAAGAAGTATACATGTCCTTGGTTCCCCACACTTAGATCACGTTGGTGTTTGGCTTTTAGCCTTCATTGTTGCAATAGATTGATTCTTTTGTTATGTTTGACTTCTTTCAATATGTTTTGAAAATGTTTTTTTAAATACATTTGTTGGGATTTCAGGTAATGATCTCATGTGAAAGAAAGTTCGAACATCATAAGTGGCCCTCTATACACCATTACCACAGCGAGTTGAAAAGTTTTTGAAATACTCATGCACTTTAATATCCAGCTGGCAAAATTGTAGCTCATGAATTGCCACTTCCCTTTGGCTGTAAGATGTGAATGATGGCGTTAAGTTATATATGAGATGTATAGATTTTGATTTTTTGGGGGAAAGGTTTGAAAAAAAGTGTTTTGGGTGGTTTAATAATAAATATATGCTTTTTCTTACAATTCTTGTTGATGACACCTTGGTCTTTCCCATCTTCTTTTGCAGCCATATTTACAAAACTAATGTGCAAATATGCGTTGCAAACATTTTTACTTTACTGTGGAACTGTTTACACTATGGATTTGCAGTTCCAAAACACAGTATTCTCTTGACCTAAATGTAGCTGAGCTTCTCTGATCATTGCTTAGTGTTGTCAACAAGAGGTGGATAACAAGTGAGTTCTATGGAGCTCTGGAAGCAAAGAAGGATATCTGCGGAATATATTTAATCCAGGATTTACCAGAAATGTTGTGTGTGGAGTTGAGGATTCCTTGCTGTCTGTCAAATCTAGACCCCCCTGCAGACCATTACACCAACTTGAGGAACAAGTAGGCCAGTTACCTGACCTATATGTTCCTCATCTCACAACTCTCTGTAACTAACACCTCTAAGATTCCCAGTGGGCCCCGATTGCTGCAAACATGTCCAAGTTATCCTGCTGTTGAAAAAAAAAAACAACAACAAAATAAAACACTCTCAGCAGATCCTTTTCTCCACTCCTCTTCAAATACTGACCAATTTCCACACTGTAACTTAGTGGGGAAAAACATTTAATGACAGCTTGTGGAATCCATCTCTCTCCTGGATTTTACACCCCTGGGGCCAGATGTAACAAAGGTTTTTCCCCATTCTGTGTCTATGGGAAAAAGTGTTCGTACATATGGCCGTTGGTTCCCCGGCTAATTGCAGTAGCAAAGTTATGCTGGTCGCTGCCACTGTTTGTGTCAGAAAGGTCATGGAGCCTTTTTCCTTTTAGACCTTGCTATGGCATTCAACACAGTATCTCATTCCTTTCTGATAGAAAGACTGTTCGAATTGGCATATTCTAATTGGCCTTTAAGTGGTTTGTTTCTGTTCTAACTGGAAGAACACAATTGGTATGCTCTGCGTTTCACAACTCTGGAGCACACCACTCACTCAAGGTGTCTTTCAGGCTCTTTCCTGAGCTCCACTTTAGTCAACATTTGCACACTGCTTATGGCAGTTAGTTTGCTCAGTTGTTCTCAACATCCTTTTATATTCCGATGACTTACATTGACATTTCTCTGAATAATGAATGCATTGGATGCACGTGAACTGTCAAACTAAATTCAGATGCGACTTGGGTACTCCTTTTAGGTAAACAACCAAATCCCTGGTCTAATAAATGATGGCTGTCAACCTTTAGCAGAACAAACTAACTCAGTAGTAACATCCGTCAAAAATCTGGATTTGTCTTGGACAAAGATCTTTCTATGACACAGCATGTCAACCAATTTATGTCCACCTGATACACACTCACAAAATGGTGCAAACATTTTTTTAAAGTGCTACTCTTGGAATCACTTAAATCCATCACTCAAGCTCCAACAGTTTGTAGATTTGCCTATGGTAATAGCATCTAGGCATTCCTTGTAGATCGTTGCCTCAGTTGTAAACAACTCCGAAATTGTCGGCCAAAATTATCTTAAACTTAAACCCATCATGTTCATATAGCTTCTTTTCTCCGTGCACTAAACTGGCTTCCAGCCAGAAAAGGAGCCATCTTTAAAACCATCTGTTTGGAACACAAATGTCTACATGGAACTGGCTTCAGATATTTGTTAATCTCCATTCAGCTGAGTGTTCCCAAAAGATCCCTATGATCTGCTAGTGCTGGACTTCTGTCTCAGCATAGAGGATGCTTTCTCTTACATGACCCCTTTGAGATGGAATGAGCTGGCTTCCTATTTGCGACTGGAAACTGATTTTTGACAATTTAAGAACAAACTGAGCTGTTTTCCTTTCTGTAAGTGTCTGTTTCCCCTTTTCCTTATGCATTAGTGCCAGGATGCTGTTTACAACTGTGGCACTGGACAGTGATTTGTAATTGAAATTTTGAGTGTGCAGAGCATTCTGTGTCTGAACCCAACTAAGACCATTGACGACAGACTCCTGTTTCTATCCCTTTCAGATTTTCAAAAATATTTCCTTTCCATGGATTTTGTAAGGCTCGTTTTACGGCATTCCCAGAGACAAAATAACGCATGCAATTCAAAAACTATGCAACAAGGTCACAGGGTCCTGTTGGGGACCAAGGCCGTCCCTATTCTCAGAGCTGATGTAAATAAAGCTCAGTACAAGGTATCATGGACTTGCACCTCCCCCTTCTGACTGCAAGGCCGAATCCCCTTTCAGCAGCTGGCATGCCAATTTTTCATCTTGACTGATAACCTTGCCCAATCCAGTTTCCCCACCTGGAGTCCAATTAACAAACGTTTATTTTTTAGGGATTTTGCTCCTATCTGGCTACTCTTCCATTTGGTGCAAATTCCATATGTTTTCACAATTCACAATGAGTTGCAAGGGTACTCTGCAGCTGTTATGGAATCCCAGAAGTAGTATTATGCACAGGTAGCTATGTATACAAGGAGAGAACAACAAGCCTAAATAACCCTAGTAGCATAGCACCTGAAAGCATTTTTACCCACAGTATAGGAAAATATATTTGCCCCCCAGAGAAAAATAATTTCCCCCTACAAAATCGTCCATTCCATTCCTTCTCCAAAAGCATTAACCCATGCTCTTGGAAGGAGTATGTTTGCTGCCATTTTTAGAGTTGGAAAGTATTTGCAAATTGCCTCCGTTCAAGTCTACCGAAGCCAAAGTAGCTTTTAACAATTGTTTCATCACAGGTATGCTAGTCTTGCTGTTAATAGGGTTACTGTCCAAATGTTGTTGTAGTGAGCACACTAACTTCATTCATCGATTACAGAATAAATGTGTGTTTCTTGGAATAGCTGTTGCCATAATTTGGCTATAAATCAGGTGCTGATTCTGTTTTCTATACCATTTGTGCTGGTCCAAAGGCAACCTTCTAATGAAGTATACAATCTGAGTAAGTTCAGAGAGTCTTAAATGTTTTCTTGGGCTTAATCAAGTTCGTGATTTTTCGATTAGATACAGCTCTGGGTATGAAATCTTAGTGGTACCCACTAAAACAAATTGAATAAAATACAACATTGTTCGTGTTTACATTCACACGAAAAATATTGTAAAACATTATACTTTGCCTCTGAACTCTCTTTTCCCCTGAGAATGATTTGCAGTTAAAGATTGTTAAATTCAACATATCATTAAATGTGTCAGGAATACATGGAACATCATGCAGCAAATGCAAGTTGCATATAAGAAAAACATGATTGAATTCAGGCTTGTAGATACTTGCCCTGAAGTATGTTTGCAGACAAAATCCAGACACAGTCATTTCATGGCAAGTTCCTCATTGGCTATCTGTCCCTTACAGCAGAGTACTCATTCTTTCATAAGGAACTCTGTTTCGCTCTGCTTCAGACATTCAGATCTTAACGCGTTAATAACTATTGTTCTGTTGAACAAGAACAGATTAGCATTGTTAATGTCCTTAATGTCCTCTTCGAAAGGGCACTTGTGTTACACTGCTATTCAAGCTGGGTCAAAGGTTGTTGCACTTTGCCCAGGCCAAGCTTTTTTAGGTGACCCCCTTTGACCTCAATGAGCGTGTTTCCACTTCTACTAATGAATTCCAGTGGGCGGCTAGTATAGAATATCAAACGATGAGTTCAGTTAGGCTATTTTTGTTCGATTGTGAGTAGTGAAAAGATAATTAGATGTTCCTGACAAATGGTTCCCTTGCACATTTTTGAATAATGTTAATTGCTTAACCAATAGTCCTTTTATAGAAGAGGTGGTGTCTACAGGTGCCACGAGGTTAAACAAGCTCTGCTTGTTAAACTGCTTCTTTTTTCTATTTGTACCAGTTAGCTGTCTGGTGCGAATTTGCTTTGCTTTTACCATCTTTCTAGATCCAGATCGATTTATGTATAAATGCAGGGATATTTAGTTAAGATGTGGAAGCCTGCATCATTTTTTAATAATGTGTAGCTTGGCTGTAGTATAAAGCCTTTGTCGGAATTGCAAAATAACAAGTCTAGCAAATAGGATTCTACTCTAGCTGAGTGTGACATTATGCCTGTAGACCAGGACAGACAGTTTCTGTTGTAGCTTAACCCCTGGGTCTCCTGATAAGTTTGACTCTTCCTATGTTATGATACATTTGTTCCTCGTGATAATTTGAACTGGTCTTCTGCATTAGGAGGAAGCTTGACTAGTCCTGGAAAACGGACAATTTCAGCCTGTCACTTCACTTTTCCCGTTGACTACCTCTTCATACTGGTCACATATTTAGAATTTACTAAAAGTCCCTACATGCAAACAACCATATTATCTAACCAACAAACTATTACTCGCAGGAAACTCAAGACTAACCCAAAAGAAAAGGCTTGATCCACCTAAACATCTGGAATGTGAAGAAATTAAACACTTTTTAGGCCAAGAATTCTCCTGTGCATCCACTTCTGCTCTTCGACTGAAGTCGTCTGCCCTGTGTACTGTTCTCCTTTATGAAAGTTGGATGCATTACTGTCCATGTCGTTATAAGCACTTATTCTAGTTTAATTGTCTTCAGGTGCTGATTTTCTTTTATCTAACGTCATGTTTTATTGTACACTTGTCGTGTTATCAGGCTTGTAAAGTGCCCTGTTGCCCTCTGGGTTGGGTATGTAATATAACAAAAACTAGACATTTGTTTTTCTGAACCTAAGAGGTGATTGTGTTGGTGTGGTGTGAGGCCAATTTTGTTGTATTTTCTTAATTGGGATATTGCTTAGTTCTTGTGAAGTTAGAAAGAAGACGTGTCCTATGTAGCCTTGCAGATTTTAGCCTTCCTTGCTCAGGCTCCTACAGTAATGCTTGTATGGTTTTGAGACCTACAAGGAGTTTTTTTATTGGGCTCCCAGATGTTAACAAAGTGATGAATGGAATGCTTGACTTAATCTCAACCACTGCCAATCACTCAAGTCGCACCCCACTCCATCGTTTTTCACCCACCATGCCATGTCAGTTTGGACCCAGACAAATGCAAATCAAACTTGACCCTTCTGTAGTGGGAGAAGCTCAGACTGCCAGACCAGGTCCTCCCTGATCCAGAACACAAGCAACCCAGGACCATTTTATCTTCTCCTACCAGGGCTCACCAGCCAGGTATAGCTTGGTTCCAGTGGCACAGTGAGCATGGAACCCACGTCTGGGCATAACCATCTCACTTAGGTTATCAAAACCTCTTCATTCCAATTTATCAAGAGTGGCGCAAGGCTAAGTTGAGTTTTGAGAAAAAAATCACCTTAAGAAGCCTTACACCACATGCATTTATCATTTTCATGGTTCCTCCCTGAATGAGGAATCTTGGTATTAAGTGTGCATCTTGCATGAAGTTAACATAATTTGCTATTATGATTTTATTGCTTCACACAGTGTAGAAAGCAGCATCGTCTGTCATAAGAGAAAAAATAGAACGGGTTGAGTTCTTAATAATTTTTATTCTGACTGAGAAGTGATGGGCATCTGTCTTGTAGGACTGCAGTTACCCTGCCAAAACAAGAATGTTTTGTGCTTGAAAGACAGTCTTTTACTCATGTTTGTGTTAGGTGGAAGTACAAAATCACCTGGAACGACCTCAGGGGGCTACTGTTGTGTCCAGCACATAAATGTGCCCCTCCTTTGCTCGAGCCTGGCAAGCGTGGGAACAGTGGGCACAATTGGTGGCGGGCGTTTCCCTGCTCAGCTGGAACCAGTTTAATCGCTCTGGTGTACCCGCCCTTTTCAAGATTTTGCCTTTGACTCCAAGTCGGGGTCGCAGTTTGGGTTCTTGTAAACAGCGGTTGCCTTCTCGTGCACACTTGAGATAACACTATCTGTGGCGGCCCTTCAGCTTTGTTTGCACTCATGCTTGTGAGTGAAGAGAAACATACAGCGCAGTGTAAGAGTTCAAGGAAAAGGCGTCGTAAATACCACTTCTGTTCCTATAGCATTTAAACCCAACCCACGGGCCGGTCCAGCTGCGTGATGGCGCTTAGCGCGTTTCTGTTCCGGTGCCTGTACCTCAGTGTGTCCCCAGACCCTCACCGTCCTCCCCCGACGCCCCAAGTCAATAAGGCTTGTGGCTGCAGCCTCTGAGCCCCGGATAAAGGCTTTTGTCTGTGGCCTTTTATTAAGGCTAATGGCTGGTCTTGTGCCGCCCCGAGATAACTGACATTATCAGCAAATGGCTGACAGGAAACAGACATGTTAATGGCGCAGCTGCAGGGAGGGGGCTCGCTACATCACCGACAAAAGAGGGCAGCCGGCCCCTCTGGTTGTGTCATTAACGCACAATGTCCTCTGTATCCACAGGCTCGGTTACCGTCAAACTATCTCCACAAACAAACCCTGGACAGGCTCCCCGAAGAGGGCTGGATTCTCCTCACCTCCGCGCGTCGGGGCGCGCCGTCCTTATTAAAAATATGAAACGGGCCGTCAGCGGGTTTGTAATGGGGACACACTAAAGAACGAGGCCTGCATTGCTCGCCGCCACGTTGCTTAGGTTAGCAGGGTTCCAGATAAGCCTTTCTCCAGTTCGAGGCGTTGCAGACATGTTAAATGAAAGCACGTAGAGCGAGCTTTCTTTGTTTACCATTGCGTGCTTCACACCCTGACAAGTGCCCGTCGTCTTTTGATGAAACAGCAGTAACTACTAGTTCTAAAAGCAGCTGCCCTAAGCGGGCCCGCTCCTCCCCGTGTCCTTGAAATAGGTTCATTCACGGTGCACACAATCTCCAGAGCTGTTGATCATCTGCGAATGTCGGGTCACTTAGCCCTTAATCCATTAAGCAGAATGCGAGCTGTGATTGTAAAATCTCATCACATACTGTTATGGTAACCAAGAACTCGAGTGCATCACTGCGCTGAAACGTCACCCCCCCCCCCCCCCCCCCCAGCTCATTTTCCCATAGACACAGACTTTGGTACATCAGGCCCTTCTATCGCCAAAATGTATATCCGTTGATGTATGTTTCATGGCGCAATTGGGTATGCTAAAAAGGATTTCCAGGAATGAGACACATGCAAGCCTGTGCATTGACCGTCCTCCATCGGTGTATTTATATCTCTTAAGCTCTGATTTCATTGCCTCTGTCCAAGTAGATGTCACACTTTTGCCTGCTTGCATCCAGTAATAGCAAATTTTTCAGTGGTAGATTGCGACTGACTGCGAACGTCATTTAACAACCAAATGGGTTCACTAGCGACTGGCTTGCATTAGTGGTAGGGCCTGCTATTCTAGATAAAAATGTTGCTATTACCGTCATTTTAAAAACATGTATTGACATTTTTTTTTGGTAAGTGAGGTATAGGTGGGCAGGGTAGTTGTTGGTTTTAGGCAAGCACACGCGATCTTTGCTGGGCGGCTTCTGGTGACTTCTCTCTCATAGAACCCGGAGGCCGCCAGAAGGCCCTCACCCTAACACCTACCATACACAGACCGACAAAACTTATTTGTTGGAAGGAATTTTATTTATATATTTTACCAATTATCTCATAAAAACACAAACAGTAATAATTCACCTGCAAAAAACAACATTCAAAATATATTTATAAAAAAACACTTCAATAAGGATTATTCATCAACCATGAATCAATGTGACAGGATCCCTTCCTGTTCTGAACCTCCTTTGGACCACACAGGTGAACCATACCTCACCTGTATCCCTAGGGGGGCCGTCTCCCCCGACTTCACCATTCCTTGTCCTCATGCTCTGGGTTCCGCCCCCTCCCCAAACACCAGTCTGCCAAGGGGGTGTAACGCCCCATGGCCACCCCAGCGATCTGGGCTCCCTACCCCCGAAGCTGGTGTGTAATGGCAAAACCCAGTCCGGTTATCAGACTATTGCAAGAAGCAAGAGGGGGAGAAGCATTTATGGGTAAACTCTGCTTCCGAAGTCAAATCGCATGCTAACGATTCTTTGTAAAAAAGGGTCTTGTGCAAAAAAAGTATTTGCTGAAGGGAAATAGAACACCAAGAACAAATTGGTTAGTGGGCTTTCTCTCCATTTGTTTTGTGATTTGCGGTTTCTAGAATAACCAACAAACATGCTAATAATTCCCACTAAGATTTATTATATTTCATTTGACCAAATACATATTTATTATGGATAAACCTGACTAGATTTTACAGTTTAATGGTTCTGCATGCCAAGCACTGTAGAAGAGGGCTTTCTCAATGTTGAATTTTGGATAGTTGGTTCCTAAATGTGCCCACATTCCTGGCTGTGCAGTGTTTTGTGCCCTCCGCACACACGACCGCTTCCGAGAATATAATAAATGGCGCTAAGACCTTTCCAGTGTGGCCTGAGGTAGAGACTCGGAAAAATTAGCTCTTCCCATTGCAGTATCATAATTCCTGTTATATAAAATACCCAGGCAAGTCTTTGTTGCACCTCCTGATCACCACCCAAGGGTTTTGCCTCATGAAGTTGGCCTGGGCATAGCATTCGCAGTGACCCTGTGCATGTAGTGAAGTGAGTGTGTGCAGTCAGGCACTGCACTGGTCTTGTATGGCCTTCTGTCCTCATGTCAAAGCACTCAAACACCTTATGCGACAAACCAAACTGAGGCGCAGAAGTGACAATACGCTGGCATGCACAGCTAGAGCACACTTTAAACAATATTGCTAGTGTGCTTTTTCTTGTGCCAGACTTAAATATACTCCAAATGTATTTGATAAAATGTGTTCACGCTTGCCAGTACATATTCTCGCCCCTGTGCTGTGTGCATAGTTTCAACCTGGGTAATAAGTATTTATACTATAAACAGGACATTGTTTCTTGGCCTGCTCTGTAAGGCAGTTGAGAGTCTCTGAACTGCCAGACTTCGATTCTTTTGTTAGGCTGGTCCCACTTCAAGTAAGCTTAAAACGCAAGTAGGATTTTTAAATGACTACACAGTACTTCAGTTTCTAAAGAAAAAAAAAACCTTTAAAAAGGAGCCTATCATCTAGCACTATCACAAGTGCATATTGTGTCATTTGCCGCAACCATTCTGACGTGCATATGCATTATGGGGAGTGTATTGCGAAATGCTACATAATGTGGTGTGCTGTTAGACGTGCTTTCCACCAGTCAAAGTTCCAACCTACACATTTCACTCCTTTTTTGGTGGTCACTTCCCATACATATTTTATACAGTTATAGGGTGATTTTTACTGGAAGACCTTTATAGGCACTTTGGTCACACCATCGTGTCATGATAAGGGTGGGACTTGTTGAAAGACAAAGATCATTGTTTCGTGATACAGTTTCAGTTCCGACCCATAACTTTCTAAATTGCATTTGCAATTGAATTATGAATGTATGCGCTTTATAAATGCAAATATATAAATTAATAGTGATTGAACCGAGGAGTTTGTTCTCATACCTACTGCTTAGATACACGGGGGTTGTATGCGCTTTATAAATGAATAAATACATTCCTAAACCGTTGAAACGTAAAGTCAACAGAAAGCAATTTGCGCATGAAGCATTTTCTTTTACACATCAAAGGAATGTAATTTCCTTAACAATGTAAATTCTGTATTGGGACTATTGCGTTTTATTTGTTGACAATATTTTATCTGGGAGGGCACTGTGCCCAAAGCTTGTTGGACAATACATAGTTTCCGACTGTCAGAGAGACACCCACACTCGCACACGTACACTGCTGCATGTTTTAGATATGATATACTGGAGATGTAAGTCAGGCAAGCCTCGAACAACATTTTGATATACAGGAAACCATGGCTTAGTTGCGGTTTTGTAGTCTTGCCCATGCAAGTACGCTTTTTCCATTCATTGAATCTGGTGATGTTTCTAATACTGTTCAGCAGCTGGATGCACAGTCACTTAATGCACACAATCAACCATTACTTGCAGTATCCTAATATTTTCTTTCAAATTATTTCATGCTTTGATTTGCAACACCTCTTTTCAGAATCACACTTAGGACTCAAGTGAAGATTTGAGCTTTTCTGTCTCCCTACAAACCAAAGTTTAAGTTTCTTTCGGAGTATTGGAGGCAGAGGGGGAATTGTGGTGTTTGTTTTCTAAAGTGTGTAACTGGCTTACAAGACTGGCCAGCTCTAATACCTTGGCAATACATGATAATGGATGTAATAAGAATGTTAATGTGAGTTAAAAAAAAAAACTGACATTCTGTACACAATAGTTAAACACGTTTGTTTGTGCATGTGTGTAGGAAGTTGTTTTGTGTTGCTTTATTGTGTTATTTCCTGTTGGTGTTAGGCAATCTGACAGATGTTTATTGCCCGCCCTCCTCATTATTGCTGGTGTCTTTAAGTTGGTAGGGCTCCCCAATTACATACTGGACATGGGTAGATTGCCAGGATTTGATTATCTCCTTGTCCTAAATGAAAATGATACATGGAAGGACCTTCACATACAACTCTGCTGAAGTCCCAAACACTGACCAAGGGCAAATTTCATTTTTTACACATTACAAAGATAATAATGCGCAAAGTCACCTGAAAGTTAGGTAATTGTGTGTCTCAAAATAGTAAGGGGTGAAGATTGTCATGCAGAAGGAGGCCACATCCTTAGACCTAGTGCAAAGGAAGTTGTAAAATATGCACACTTCATGTTGTGCCTTCAGTTTTTTCGACTGGTCTACACTTGTGTGATTCATCTGCCAAGTCTCCAGACCGTAGTGCCTATATTCAATTCTCTCTTTTGTATGTTCACTTTACCTAAGCCTCTCTGGGTAGCGTCAGCAGAAGGGATGGCTCATCCTCTGCCTAAAAGACGCAAACGTCACCTATCCATGGGGAATGAAAGGAATACCTCAGTAACAACATCTTAGAAGAAGTTTCATTTTCACAAATTAAGAGTATGAATATTTTAAATGATTGCAAACTATTTTAGAAAGCACGCAACCCATAAATAACACAGTCTAGTAACCAGTCAGCTAGTGGCTGTGGCCCACAAGAGGGTGGCTTTAGTTCAAGGAACTATGAGGGCTTTGATGTGTTCTCCCTTTTCTTTTTTCCCTGCTGGCTTCCCTTCACTAAAGGGTAACTTGAGAACACCTGCTAGCAATTTCCCTGCCCTCCCACGAGAATTTGTAATAACATATCGGTCCTTGGCTGCTCTGATCTCCTACCCGTCTTCCTAATTCTGGATTCAGCCATACGACGACCATGAAATAAAAGGTGTATATGTGGAGTTCGCGTTAAGAAACTGAATCTTTTACATGCGTCAATTAGCAGCAGAAAAAGCGGCTTGGATCGTCACACTTTTGTGATCTCCTAGAAACCACATTCTTTCTTCCTCCGGATGAATGGAGGGCTGAGAGTTTTAAGCTTTAGTTCCCAGGAAAGCTTAAGGCACATCTGGCCTGCGGCAGTAGAAATTAATTGTGCACAGTTTTCTATTTCAACATGAGACATGCATTCAGGCTCTCATAACTATTCTTTTATGATGAGAATTAAGCCCAAGGTACCCTCTAAAAGGGCTCTTTTTGTTAAAATCATTGCTTCACAGCAGCAAAAGAACATTAAATTACATTATTTGTGCATCATTGATGCCATTTCATAATTAGTGGGAAAATCCTACCATATGCCTCTTTGAGATGCAAAACAAAGGTAACTGCATTGAACTGTTGATTTTTCACTAAGCAAAACTTAATAATACATACATAAAATGCTCGCTTTGTAGACTTTTCGCCCTCCTAGGCTGAGTTTTGTGATTGATTTAAAAGTCTGCATGGTGTTCCATGTGGAAGCACCTGTCCTTGTTTACTTTCGGGCCCCCCTGCATGTTTATGTAATAACAAGGGATGAATAATTAATCAATAATACTAGTTGCATTGCTTTCCTATAATGAAGGGAGCTCATTTTGTCGTTTCGGTCTTTTTTATTTCTTACTTTGGCATGCATTCTCCTGCCTCAGTCAGATGACAGAAAAAGGCCAAGATTATCCGAATACCTTTAGATTGAGATCTGTTTATTTCAGTAATAGGGAGATTGGTTGACACCTTGTGGGTTTCCTTTTCTGCAATGAGCAGTTAAGGTGTTGGTACAAGTGACAGTCTTGAATGCGCGGCTGTAGTTTCACTTCCTACAGTAGACTAAACCCGTCATTGAGAAGGCATTCTGTCGTGGGTGGCATTTTTCATCGTCTACTTCTTTGTCTCTTCTGCTGCCAGTTGTAAGGGTTTCTAGCGGGCTGGAAACAGTTCCTTGGTGTGGGGCACAAATCCATTCGTTCTCCAGCTGGCCTCACACGGGACAGGCCAACAAGACACATTTCACATTCGTAAATAGCCCTAATTTGTGGGGTTGTCCTTTCCATATATCATTTCAATTATATTTCTAGACATAAGCCTCGGTATTCTCAAAGATTGTCGAGCTCTGACATCATTTCGAAAGGACGTTTCTGCTCCCAGAAATGCAGATTTTGTTTCTTTTGCCTTTCCACGTAAGCTTTACAATCTGATTTATGTTCATCTGTGCTTGTCGAAATAGTGTTTGGAAACCAATGTTGAATAGTTTTGCAACATTTTCAGAATGTTGAGAATTGAACCCTAAAATGATTTCTGGTACCCGTGCAGTCTGCCGATGGACAAACTAAAACACTCTCCAGAATGGCTTCCGACTGATGTCATATTTACTAAAGCCCCACATATAAGCCCGATTCTGAGATCAAGCCTTTACTCGGGACCAAATTTAATGAGTAGACATTCAATCAACAAATTAGAATGGCTAAAAAAAACACCATTTTCTTCGCAAGCTCATTTTCTTCCACGCTCACTCTTGCCACAGCAGAGCAGGCCTGTGGCCCTGATCACACACGTATCTCACCTTGGATTTTCTGCGTCGTCTTAAGGACAACAAGGGCACGTGAGTGGAGGCGCTTCCATTCACTGAGTTTGTTCTGGTCTTTGCTACCATCTTTTTATGGACTCTATAGACTCAGTTGGATAATCAGGGCCACAGACACGTGTAATTGTAAGGGCGAGTAAAGGGATATGAATAGAATTGTGAATAAATTGAAGGGATAGCTGAATTTTGCTGAAAGGGCATGAGGTAGCCTGACCAATGTTAGGTGATAACGTATTCTTATAAAAACATTATTGAGCAGCAAAGGTCAATACGTTTCAATCGTCTCTTGCCAGGACCAGATTAGAACAGGTATTAAAAAAAACAAAGTCCCATATCAATTCCCAACAATAGACTCTTTGGATTTCTCATAACCTTTTATTTGTGTGACTCCAGCAGAACCCCCCCCCCCCCCACCTCCTTATGAACGATGGCGTTGTGTAGTGTGAGGACCGCCGGGTATTAGCCTCGCTTCTTGTGCTCGGGCATCGGCACCCTCGGCCGGCTTGGTGTCCGCATTCTTGTCTGAAGTCTCTCAGCAGCCCTCCCCATGCTGCTGCGGATGCTGGCACCGGGGTGGATGCTGACCAGCTGTTTCCATTACAGCAGCCCTGAATTATTACTCCGTCTTTGCGTTTGATGCCCAGATTTTTTCAACTCGATATACTTGCACATATCCGTTCATCTACGGTTATTTTGCGTATATTTACAGATGCGTGCACAATATAAGCTTTAACTTCAAGCTTCTTAACACCTTAATTTGGAACCCGAAGCATTCCAGGATTTTTTGCGCTGTTCATTTCTCATTTCCCGACCGAAACTCGCGCTTGTGTTGTGTGTGTTTTTAATTATCAATATGAGAGTAAGAAAACTGCGGGCACCGTCGGCGAAACGCATTCCTTTTCACGGAGGGCCCGTTTATTGCCGCGAGCGGTGTAAATCTGTCAGGCCCCCGTGAGCCTTTCACCCCGCTCCTCGCTCGCGCCAGCTCCCCGCCTGACGGGGCTCCCCAGAGGCCGCCTCCTAATCTGTTTCCAATTACTTGCAAAACGGGACTAACGTTTCCCACATTAGGTCCGCTGTTTTCCTTGCACGAGTACATTTAAAAACAAATTATTGCTCTTGAATATTTAATTCTAGCCTTTGGATTTGGAGTTCGGAAGTGTTGGCTTTTTAATGTGCTTCTCGGCGTATTCCCGGATGTTTGCTGCAGAGACCTCTGAGCTCCAGATGCCGCGAGTAGGGTGCGTCACTTTGAATCCCCGTGTCCACTAATACCGCCCAATGTTGAAAACATCACCTGTCTCCCATGATAAATGGCTGAGCCACAGCCTAGGTGGCATTAAGCGCATTCATTGTAGGGTTTTTTCACTTCAGGCTTTCCAAGCGATAGTTAGATGCGCATATCAAGTGTGGTGACTACTTCAGTGACTTAATGCCTTGTCTCAAAGCACTTATGTAGCACCCTGACTGTACCTTATTAGGGTCTCAGGGTACTGTCTCCCAGGATTTTCTCCTCAAATATCTGTAAAAAAAGACCTCTGTTCTGTGGGGAGAGAATAAATAAGTTGAGGACAGAGGACCAGGAATCACAGAAGGAGGTAACACTGAATTCCCCTGTGGCTGCTCAGTTCATATGCTGCTTTTATCATTGGTCCTTTTTTTAGGTTTTCTGTGTAAATTGTTTGCACAATTTATGGTGAACATATTATATTCTACACCTTAACGGATTTGGGGTGCGCCTCCTTAGGCCACTGATGTCATTGCTTTCTAACCTTCAGAAATAATCGCCCCCTGGTTCAGCCTCAGGAATATTTTGGTGGCAGTATTTTTTATTATTGGCTGCATAGGTGGGCCTTAGCTTCCATTAGAATTCCGGAGCACAGAAGCAGCCCTTTAAAACTAGAGCACTGAAATAAGCATCTGAAAAAAACTATGCTACAAAAAGAAAGCAGACCGTTTTTCTGTTGCATAGTTTTTTTTAGATGCTTTTATCTGTGATTTCACACCCGTATGCAAACACGCACTGGTAACCCTAATAGCATAATATGCACACTTCATATTATGAATTGTGCCAATACTTTTTCAAATTTGAGGGAATCCTAGCATCGTCTGGAATACAACATTTATTAGGCCGACAAAGAATGAGCTCAGAAGTGATGATGCGTGACAAATTGAAAAGACACTGGCTGATTAATTCAAAGTTTTGCTTCACTATAACATGAAATCAGCATTAAAACATGGCAAACGGAATGGCTACGGGGTTCTTGCTGTTTTGGGGGGTTTGCCGTTAGAGAGGTTTGTGGGTTGGCAAGTGAATCTTACTCTGCCGGTTATTTTTTGTTCACACCGTGTGTCTCGACTGCTCACAGTTCATTTCCAATCGGGGCGCTAACTTACAAGTCTGCTGTAGCGCTGCATGTTTGGCTCTTAAGGATGCAGACAGTAGCCGCACTTATAGGTGCAAATCTTTAGTGGAGCTTAGCACTTGGCAGCTTGGCAGATTGACGGCAGCCGTAATAATAGACTTTAAAAGGGTTCGCCGAACGTCAGTGTAAGTAATTTTTTGAAGGTCAGGATTTCTAACCACCGGTTATTTAAAAATGAGAGCTGAGAATGTGAAATAGTGCTCACAAAAAGTGCCAGTGTTGGTCCAAGTTCAAGCATATCAATATGTGGGGCATTTCTATGTTTTTTTACAACTGTTAAAACATTAGATCCCTCGGATATATTGAACACCAAGGTTTTGCCTTTCTTTTCTGCAAGCCTAACATATTCATCGCTTTCTGGCTCCATTATTCGCTTTTCAAACCTTGTGGGAACAAACTCTTAGCATGTGTGATCGATGGCTCAAAACAAGATTGGCTTCCAATAATCCGAAACTATAAGACTGAAAATTTTATTTTTATGCTTCCATTTTTTTTATAAATAGCACACCTGTTCAATTTGTATTATTCTGTATTTTGTGTTAAAGACTAATATTCTAACGGGATATGAATTGTTTGTTGGTGAAATGACTAGATACTAAAGCACTCACTGTGAGTGAATCAAAGCCTGACATATAACACGGAGAAGAAGGCTCCTGGAAAGGCTGGCATCTCTGGACTAATCCAGGGCGTTCCCAATGCTGGTTCCCCTGACTCAGAGTGAAATGCGCATGCGTATTTATCCTCAGGGCAGCGGCACCTGTCAATGTCAACACACCAATTAATGCACTGATGGTCCAATGCTTTGTGCTTTTGTTGACATGGCAGACTGAAGGACACTAACAAATGAACCTTTGAAGGTTATTCCATGCTCTGCTTGATCTGTAGTTAAGATGGCATCCATGACTCCAGTGAATATGTACCAGTTGTGAAGAGCGCGTTCCGCTTTCTCACACTCAATGTTAAAAAGGTGGGAATAAATTGAAGTGCTGAGAGCGTTCCCACAAAGTTTTTGTGACTCTTCTTTTCGCTACTGGCTCCTACTGCATGTACTGGTCCATTTGTTTGACTCTCCTTTTCCCCCAAAAGATCTGTAATGAAGAATTCAATCAAATAAACACTTAGAATACACGGCTGTAGACTGTGTTACACAGGCAGTCTGCTGCGGCCATTGCTTTATCATCTCTATACAGGAAAGGGACAGCGTTTTTCTGGCCATAGCTGGAGGTGTGAGTTTTTAAAGGACGGTTTTATGTTAAGTGAGCTTGCACTGTTTCACACCTTTTATGCACAGTAGTCGATTAACTGTTATCTGGGACCACAAGGTCTGTCCTAGTCTGTCCAACCTGCAAGTCTGCTGCTACCGGCACTAGCAGCCTTTAACTCCTCCCTCTGTTTGTTGCACTGACATTGTGAAGGGATGTCTAATCATTGAATGTCATTTTTAACCACATTTCTGTTTGATGCATATAACTCCTCTGGTGGTAATGAAGGTACAAAGTGGAGGCGCACTGTAAAAGTAGAGCTTTGACTCCTCCCAAGCATTGGGATCATTACAAGGGCATGATCACATGACAAGGGCTTACACTCTGATACCTCTGCTTTCCACAACACTTAAATCAGTTCTCTAGGGCGTCCGGCCAAAGGGCAGCGACTTAAAGGCATTACAAGATACTTGGTCGAAAATAAGCACTTACTATTGGTCAGATAGGAACTCTCATAACTACTTGAGTTTCCATACTTTCACAAACCCTGCTTGATTACACATGCTAAACACACTTTTTCACCATCCTCGCTCTAAACTGCTCTATTAAACACCTCGTATAAACTCATCCTAACTCAAACACGTATCCTTTGCTCTCACACTGCATCTCTAGTTTCTTTACAGCCCATAAGAATGTTCACCGTATTTAGCTTCCTGACTCAATTTAGGGTATAGCTATCAAGCTACTCTGTGACTACTGCTATCCCTGATATACCCTTGCTTCCTGACTAGGTACAACCAACCTCAGGTGGAACTTACCTTGCCCACCAATTGAGGTATCTAATTATTTCCAAGATATACTTCTACCCCACTCCTAAGTAATCCTACAAAAATCACAACTGTGTCACCTTGTGCACCAAAGTTGTTTGAGGGCCACAACTACAATAAAGAACTGTTCACTGAACTGCACCAAGATAGCCTCTAGGGGGAACCAATAAGGACCTGCTAAACCTAACTTTCACCAAACTACACCAGTTCTGCTCCTGGGTATACCTGATTGGACAGCTAAGATGGTATCTGACTCCTTGCTCAGCACACACACATATTTCAAACCTAAGCAGAATTTACAAAGGTCACTAATGTGGGTTACAGATCCCTTTAAACACAGAGGAATACACCACTCTTGAGCATCCAAACACTCCAATATGTCTCCAGTTGCTTAAAATTACAACTGAATCTGTCCTATTACAACTACCAAAGAGACAGCAGACTAAAACACCAACCATGTATCACCACATAAGCTCTTCCTGCCCTCATCCACCATCACTCCTCTCTTCAACAACCACCTACCACATGGTTCAACTAAAACCATTTAGCCTCATACAGAATACTTCTGTCTGCATCGCTCAAAGTCTCTCACATATACGCATCTCTATTTTCCCGCAAGTAGCTTGCCATAATGAGCCAGTGCTATACCCGATGAGCTAGATGGTGTTATATTTTAGATCACAAATAATCATCTATTACTAAATAAGAATGACTGTCTTATTGCATAATATACACCATTACGCCTATTATATATCAGATACAAATACAGATGGTAATCAAGTTGTGCACTGCATCATGCAGCAGGGTAAACACATCATTTAGTAATAATTTGACTAGATTGTCATAGCAGCCTCAATAAAAACAGATTTGACAAATAGCAACCGTGCTATTATTCTTAGCTATTCATTAACCTGTCTGAATACATAACCAATCTCCATGTATGAATCCCCCTGGTATGCATGAGATTCGCTTTAAAGTGCATGTCCCAAAACTGGAATAACCCAAGTAATCTCTGTCTTTTTTATGTGACCTATAGCTAACATTGGGTACTCGCAGACAACATGCTGTTTCTCCAGAAATGGAATCCATGACAATGTTTCTTAAAAGCAGGTTTATCCAGTCTGTACACATAACCAACCTACAGATGTGAATTACACTCATTACACAAACCACAGGAGAAACCTATTAGTCACATGCCTCTATATTGGAATAACATTGATATCTCTGAATGTGTCAAATAACTGACTACTCACTGAGTATCCACAAGTGGCGTGCTACTCATCCAAAATGTGCTTCAGCACTTCACCAGGAGTTGTAAGCCCAATATTAATGTTGATACAGTATAACTGACGCTAAAAGGTGTTCCTAGCACAGATGAAGAGTCATGTGCCCTTGAGTAAATTATTTGCATACACTGATGTCTACAAATGTAGGCAACTGTGTTTTATACAGTGGTGCTGGTGAACCATTGTTCCGTTCACCAAAGCAAACCCCATGCGAAGGGGAAACTGCCTTCCTACAAACCTGTGCCCCCCTCGCTCTGGTGATATGAAAGTACACTTGTTGCTGTCCGCCTTAAATGAAACCATGATGCTTTACACAAGCCCTGTGTTCCTGTAGCTTGTTCAGCATGTAATACAACCATTTTATGCTATGGTTGGTTTGTGAGTGCAGTCCATGCGGTTGTACCTGATTTCAGAAGAAGAAGAATGAGTAGGGGTACCATTTATTGTAAGCCACTTGCAGGCCCTCCACCCACAGCACAAACAATTTCCTTTTTGCTTCTGTTTTCATATCTCGGCTTCTTCAGGCAAAAAGCTACAGTGCGTCTTGGAAGCATTAGCAGCTTTTGTTGATGGCTTATAGTTTCATAAACTCTAAATGAGCTTATCGCCTTTTAACCGTCATGAGCATTAAATAATAGAGCAACCTAAGTGCCTGGAGATTGGATTGCAGCCAAGCACCTAGAGAAAGGGAGAAGGAGGTGAATGGTTTAATTGTACAGCAAATCATTTGTTTACAGATTAAGACCTATTTTGTAGTCTATTGCTGTGGCCAAGGAGGTTAAGAATGAGGCACCGCATACAAGGGGATGAATGACCGCCTTTATTTTTGGGAGTCCCGGTATTCTGCTGCGGGCTCTCTCTCTGCCCTACCAGAGAAGGCATTAGAAGCATCAATAGTTTTGTGAAGAGGAGCCCATTGCTGGTCTCTTAAATGAACAAAGGGGGCCGAGGAGCAGGAGGGTTGATATGACCTAGCAATGTGACTGGAACCTGTCAAAGCAGGCGGAAGGGCGCTGCTTCTTGGCGGGGTGAGATGGCTTCTTTTGTGTGACTGCCAAATTAAACAAGTGAAGAGAAATGCTCTTTCTCCATGGCACCAAGTAGAATCCTTTCTCTTGCCTGCTTTGGTAGGATACGTTTGCATTTTTACGTAAACGTTCAACAGATAAAATAAGGGGCATCCAGTAAAAAAGTCTTTATTTTCTGGTCCCTCATTATTTATAGCATTTGGATTGCCTCTGTGAACCCATCTGTCATTGCTATAGAGGCATTTCTTGAATAGGGGGTATAGACTTGCTGAGCAATGGGTGATGGAAAAAGCATTCAATTTATCAGTATCTTTAGGCATATCTTTTCCCTAGTTTCTCTGTAAACAAACTAGAATGCAAAAACAGTGGGAAATGGAAAAAATGTATTCTTTTGATTTATATTCTTACAATGGAGACAGAGGCTTTTAAACCTGACATTTAATAGCCATGTTATATAGAGCTTACTACCCCTAAGAAGGCGGTGATGTTAGCAAGCTTTTTTTTGCTATTGCTTTTGTTGTGCATGGAGAACACCAGCTACTACATGGAGAAACCGAAGAGTAACTTCAAGCTGTCCCTGGTAGGAAAGTGTTACTGCCTTACAATGTGTTCAGGCACTTTACTCTAATAGGCTTTTGCCTAAAAAAGCAGGCTCGGAAGTGAGACCTACAAATTGTGATGTTGAAAATCTATGGAGTCAAATCTAAAAGTTGTGCAGCAGAAAGAAGGCTTGGCTGCTTTGCTCCTTTGCAGCACCCACTCTGTAGCCTCTCTGGGAGGGTAGGTACAAGCTGGTGTTAAGTACCAGAGGAGGGAGGCATAGACTTCAGTGAAAGCAAGCCAAGGACCTGCTCTCCTCCTCTGTGACCCCCATTCAGGATTGTAGGCCTCAGGGCTTTTGGTGCCACTGCACAGCTTTAGCAGTGGAGTTGCTGCAATTGTTCCTGGGCGAATTTGATCTAAAAGTTATATAGGTCAATTTGCTCCATGGCGAAGCAAATCCAGACATCCTCAGCTTCTCTGGGAGTCAAGTGCAAAGTAGAAACACCGGTGAGAAAAAGCAAAGTGGAGCGTGGGTCAAAATCAATGGAGAGGTTGGGCGGGGTGTAATCACAGTGTACAGCGGTGGGAGATGCTACAAAGAATGGAAGGTGGAAGTAACACAAATGTGTGGGGAGCAAAGCAAACTAACAGGGAGAGAGAGCAACGTGGTATGCGGGTGGAGTTAAAGTAAACCAGTGAGAGAGCACCAGGAACCAGCAGGGGAAGAGCACATGTTTGGGTGCATTTTCTATGTAAAATGCTAAGAAACTGCTTTAAACAGGCTCAGGGGCATCACACAGTTCCTGATATAAACGGAAAATGTGCAGGAAAAAGTGGCCGGCCAGTGTAGAATAAATATTCAAAGAACGACCAGTGTTAAAAAGGAAACTTTAGTCGATTTATTGCATTCACTTTTATTGCAATTTTCTAATTTTTGTAATCATTTTGACGGGCTTCAACTACCTGTTAGCTGTCATCAAAATCAAGAAAGATATGCTAAAGGTAAAATATAAAAAATAGTTAAATAAAATAAAGCACAGCAACGCCTCGCTGGAGTTGGCTCACAAAAATATCTATTTGATTGAGTGACTTACACTCTTCCTCTACTTACTTGTAGGAAGCTTATTATTATTATCATCATCATCCTTGTATTATTATTATGGTTATTAATATCATTATTATTATTATTGGTTAAGGGCTTCATGAGAGTGCATGTGTTTTCCTGTTCTCTCCTTTTTGTGCTCCTACCAAATACCCGCCGTCCTAGTTCTGTGTTCTAAGTTTGTGCTGCTCTCTTTCATGTACTGCTCACTCTGCTCCCCCATTGTTCATGTTGTTTCTTCCATCCTGTTGGTCTCACTCGCATGCGCTTCTCCCTCCTGCATTCTTCTCAACATCGTGCAGTTCTCTCATGGTCTCCTGTGTTGTAATTTCCCTTGTGCACTGCAGTTCCCATCCCACCATCCACTACTCCATTGCCCCTCACCTGCACACAATTATTTTGTTTTATTTTGTGCTTTTTTTTTTTAATTTACTCATTCTAGCGGTGTCCGCTGTTTTGCATCAGTAAATAAATAACTAGAGGAAACGTAATTTCGCTGGTGCACATGCATTGTGATACATCTCCACAGGTCATCATGCATGCAGGTACCAAAATTATCACGTGACTGCGAGCAGCAGTCACATCTGACCGCCTTTAAAAAAAAAAATTGATGATGCTGAACAGCATCAGGGAAAAAAGCATTTAGCTTTTTCACAGACGATGTACTGCCTCTCCAAAAGACATTGTCAAAGCCAGTGGATTGCAAAATTGAGACCAATTGCCCTTTCCTTGGTTGTTGTAGTTGTCCTATGCCAATGCTTTATCTCATCGGGAATACTGCTACTGATGAGCCAGGATAATTAAATAAATCTCCGACTTTTCCATTGTTACTGGTTTCTACTAATAAGTACAGATAGGAAACAGTGTTTTTCTTCACTGTTGTTATTATAAAAATAGAAAAATTAAAAAAAAAAGTTCTTCTTAACAACTGCATGTTATTCCAGGCCAATACGGGGAGTGAAAAAATGTGATGAAACATTCTAACTAAGTTTGACCGTGAAATTGTTTGTAGTACAATGCTTATATTTTCATGTCCTGATATATTTGTCAGCTTATAAAGCTAAACCTGACATGCATCAGAGTCGGAGTACACATTTAAATGTTAAATGAATGTGGAAATGTACTAGGTACGAATTAATTTGTTTGTGAAAAACAAAACCAATATGGAGTAATACAGACATAAAGGCTCAAAAATAAATACCAGAAAACCTAGAGCCCTAATTGTAATTTACAAATTTATTGTACTATTACTTCACATACACAAATCATTTGAATACATTAGTGGTATAAAAAGCGAGAAACCCATCAATAGGGAAAATGTCTTATATAGGACCAGTCCAAGACATGATGCCTTTTTTGCATTGGTTGATGTATAATATATTGATTTGTTGCGCACTCAGTTTCTTAAGTACCGCATATTCTCCGGGCTACCATGACAGTAACCCTATATTTGTGGTCGCAAATTGAGGTACAGTGACAACACAGTTTTTGTAAAGAGTCTTTCTGTTCGGATATTACATAATCTTATGACTTTTGCCCCTCCCTTAGCTGCATAAAGGAAACTCTCTTTGATCCTTTTTGATGCTTTTATGTCATCACTGTCTTGAAATCATAAGACTGTGTTTGAAAGCTAACCCTTGGACCATAAGGAACAGCCCCTGCTGTGGTGCAGGTGCTCTTGCTGTGAAATGTGCTCTCATTACTTGATCAAGGTGACGTTTGAAGTCTTGTAGTCGGGCGCTTCTACTACCCATCTAGGAGGCCATATCCCTCGTTAAACGCTCTTTTCTTTTCTAGTTGTGAACTCTTTGTTCTGTATGAGTTTTTTTACCTTTAAGAATGTGATTCTCTTCTTGCTGATTACATTCCCTTGATTTTTTTGTATCATGTTTTTGTTCCCCCTTTAAGTAAGGATTTTCGCATGCTGGGGATATGGAACTCTTTAACTCTTTCTCTCTTCCTATGTTAAAAGCCAATAGTTCTAATCATCATTTATTACCATTCGTAAGTTTGCCACTCTCTTTGTACTCTGGTCACAAGAAGTTCATTCTTATCAATACACATTAAAGTCGTTTTATGGACTTTATATATTTTATTTTTAAAGTGGCCTATTACAGCATTTACTTGTTTTGCTGTGGCATATTTTATGCTGCTTATTTCGTCCTTGTACTATATTACTCCTCTGCCTGATGTTTCATGATGATGTTAATTCAAAATTTAAACCTCTGGTATAATCCTGTAATGACGTTTTTATGTGGGTTTTTGTAGCTCTGTGTAATCTGTAGACTGGCTGCCTTCCACAGTTTTATATCAACACCAAACGGTAGGAATAGCTATACAATATTTAAAATAGTATTAACGATGGCATAGCCCAGTAACTCCTCCTTAACTTTCTGAAATGTAAATCGCAATGATTGTGACGCTGGAGATAAAAGCATGTCAAGTGGTCTGCTTGGTAAAAACAACACTATCCCTAAACAGATCATTTCTTTGCAAGTTTGCAATAAAAGATAGTGCTGTATTGGCCATAAGTCAGACATTTGACAAAGTGGACGATTTCTGATAATTGCTTCATAATAACAGGGACAGATTGGAGGTTGCATTAAAACAGAGTCATTCCTAAAAGAGATAATCGGATTATGATTGTTTATTTTGGGGACCCATTGCCCTGCTATTGGTTAAATCTTACAAGCACCAATTAGGGAGTCTTGTGAGTTAGTGCTTCAGAACTGCGTTCATGTGTCCTTTAGTGAGGAACAAATCTTAGTTTCTCACACTGATGTAATGTCACGTTGAAAGTACAGAAAATATATTTACACTTGAATCAATACAAAACTGTACTACTTAATTCTTGGCAGCCATAACATGGAGTAGGGTGATATATTTGGCCTGAAAATTGAGTAAGCTGACTTCTTTGCATTCTCAAAAACTTTGGGCAGTCATCAGCTCTAAAAGTGTAGATCTCTGTGTTTAATTAAAAAATGTATTTCGAAGTACTGCTAAATACGTTAGTTAAAAAGCCTACCTCTGATTTCATATGTAAGCTAATATTTGGTCTTGTGTGCATATTGGTATTGCCGCTTTCTGCCATCTTATAGCTACTGAGCTACGGAGTGAGTCACGTGCAATAGAAGCAACTTTAACATAACAGATTATTATACACATAAAATAGACTTGACATGGTCAGAAAAAATGTAGTATTTTAAAATTAAAAATACATTTGTAGCATGTTTGCTTGATCAAATGTAGACAAATGTAAGCTAATTCAGTATCACATATGATAAAACAACATCATTGCAAAACATCATCCGGCACAGCATAGTGTGGTTGATATACAACACACTTAATTTCAGATACACGTATAGTCCCATCGTAGCAAAAACCATGTAAGGTACAGTTTACATACATTTCTGGATATACACGTAAGCAGTTGATACTAAACACTATTACTAGTGAAACTCAGCTCTGACCCCACCTCTGCTCACATGTACCTCACTGTAATAATACCCTTTCGGCTACCCTGGTCAAAAGTAATCCAGTGAGGCTCAGCGTGTTACACTATGGTGGCAAATTACTGCCCTTCATATGAGCAGAGGGATGGGAAAATCTGCGAAAATATCCCTATTCAAAGCAAGAACTTTGCATTCTTCTACGAAGAATGGTTTGCAACTTATTTTGTTGTCCTTAATACTTACTAACTTCGGGTAGCAGGATCCAGTTCCCCAAAATGACCGACAAAAGAACATTTGGCGTATTTAAAGGTGCTAAATAAAAAGCATCACAACAAAGCAATGAGATATCCAAAGGCTTGTAGTGTGTGCGGGATTCCTTCTGTACTTCCTTTCAATGGGCATAGACTACTAACAGTGATCCAAAAACTGAACATAGTTTAAGCTGGTGTGGTCCGCTTTCACGATAGGTGATTCAAAGTATGCTTTCACAGAATTAATCATTGTGGGAGGAGAGAAAAAGATAAAACATTTACAGATTGACTGAGGTTGAAAAAGACCACTGTTGTAGCAAATTTCACACTGTTGGCGTAACCCCAAACCAGGGATTGAAATAGAACAGGATCACTACTTTTACAAAATTTGAAAGATTGTATTACATAGTGAACCCTCTGCCATTTCTCTTCTCTTCCACACCCCTCCCAACATCCCAAATCCATCACAAAGCTATCGTAATATAGTGGTCTTTTTAATATTTTAGTCACTTGTTTGCAATAGGTTTGCATTGTTTTAGCTGGAACCTTCAATTGATTTATTTTATTGATTGTTGGGCTGTATAATAATGGAAGTATTAGCTCAGGTAATATGCTTGAAATTGTATGACTAATTGTATGTGATACTGAGAAGTGTCACTTCAGCTTTTCTAGTAAAGTCATCTTCAAAGTATATTGAGAATTATTTAATGAGTAAGCAAATATGGGCTAGGGTGAAAGGGTAATCCTTTGCTTTATACTGAAACGTTCAACCTGTATGGACCTTGGTATGCATAATTGGAAAGTATACCAGGGAGAGAAATAGTGTTTTTCTGTGGAGGATGTGGTCGGGAATCCCAGAAGGGGGGATTATTTGCTTTTTCAGCTTGCCTACAAGGCCTGTGACTAATGTATTGAAAGAAGATTTGTATCCACATGGTTTCTTTAACTTGTAAAAGAGCTGCCCTGGGATGCACTAAAGGGCGGGGGAGGGTGAATGCTTTACACAGTGAGACACCACATGGAAGAACGGTTTAAAGTGGAAACAAAAGCGAGAGAAATTCTGTGGAAAACTGATTCTGAAAAAATGTTGAATATTGTGTTTATACAATTTACTTTGATTCAGTTCACAAATCCACAGAGGGGTTGGGCCTCATAAGTTGTGAGGTAGGCCTGTTTTCTGATGTTTATCCCGCACTTTTTGGATTAAAAAAGCGGCAAGATGCTATAACGGTCGAGGTAAAAGGCACATGTGCACTAATACCATTGCATGGACAAATGGGTGTGACGGCAATGATATGATAATGAGATACATATCCGAATATTATGTATGGCGGCTAATTATTCTTGAGTGGTATTGCATTTGCAGTGACCTTTAGTTGGCAGTGGAATGGCTTCTCGGTCTGTGCAGCTCTCTCTTAGCAGAAGCGGAGGCAGAGATGTCACAGATTATGAATTGTGGCTGCTCTGGTGAG
Organism: Pleurodeles waltl; assembly: GCF_031143425.1. NCBI lineage: Eukaryota > Metazoa > Chordata > Amphibia > Caudata > Salamandridae > Pleurodeles > Pleurodeles waltl. The sequence continues at coordinate 692,862,606 of NC_090436.1, read as the reverse complement.
ACTGCAGCTGTGAATCTGAAAAGGATGTAACCGTGCAGAATCGCTCTTTTAAGACGGTCATTAGCGCTGCATAAGTACAAGCCTCGCTCTCGGATAGCATTTATTCTTCACGCTTCTCTTACTAGTTTTTGATGGCGCTCTCATTTGCCAAACACTGAATATCAATGAAGGTTTTATTGAAGTACAGTATTCAGCACCAGTGCCTTTAAAGTGTTTTTAACTGCGTGCTTTTCACGCGGCTGCTAATTTTCATGCATATCTGAGGACAGTGAACTCGTCCGCACAGTCTGCTCTGTTGTTCACGCACTTGGGGTAAATCGTCTGCTTTGGAGGTTGCCTGGTGTGGAGAAGCTGTCTTTGGAGCACGTGCAGCTCCCTCTCCATGTGGGGTCTTTCTGCTGACACCGGCTGCTTCTCCCGTTCATGTTGCCCCTTCAATACTGTCAGCCTTTCACGAAGCAGCGAGTAGTTCTCTGGGAAACATAAGGACACAAGAACTTTGAAGCAGTCTTTCAGTGCAGGTGGGGACCGTACCAAGACCTTCAACCAAATAGCCAAATAGTTCACGCTGGTTCCAAATCTGTGATCAATTGCTCCAGTCCTCCCACGATCGGACAGCCAGGGTCAAGTGAACAAGATGGCCCTCTCAGGACTTGGAGTCCCATTTAACCCCTGTCTGGCTGCCCCTGCCGATCACCCCAGAAGCCCCCACCACGTCCCCATAAACCAATCGACTCTCCCCACGGGTGTGAGCACAATTTTCAAAATTTGCGCAGCGCCCACCTTTGGGCCGCTGCCTAGAACCGGTCCGATGCGGCCCGCATCTGCCCTGGGGGCGCGCTATGCCTTGGTGCACGCCCCCGGCCCAGAAGTCCAGCAGCAGAACTAGCCGATGTTCTGCTGAGTTGTATCTGTTTGTTTCTGTGGTTAACCCAGGCGTCGTCCGCACCTCAGCCCCTTCCTCCCTACACAAGCTGCTCTGCGTAGGCATGCAGCATGGGAATGACAATGTAAACACATAATCTTTCTGTTGCCACTTAGGGGAATCTTTAAAATGTTGCTGAAGGTTAGGTCTGTCCCTACTCTGCTTGGTAGTATTGGGATCAGAATGCGTGCAATATTTGGTCACTACATTAACCTATAGATCCTTGACAAACCCAGACGATAGTTCTGTATCGTGACTTGATTGTACTCAGTGTCCTGAGCAAGTTAAAAGCATTATCACTTTCCAAAGATTTCAAATCAAGGCATTTGCAAATGGCTGCCTAATTTGGAATCCACCAGTGGAGAAGGATGAGGTTAATACAACAACAGCCCAAAATGATTAGTGGTATAAAGCAGGCTCACTATGTAGAGCAAAGATAAGTTTCAGAGAGTTCAGTTTCTCGAATGGTCGCAAAGGCCGTGGAGAAGGAAGCAACAGACATGTATGCCTTTAAACAAACTGTGTGACAAAGTTATCTGAGAAGAAGGGGAAAGAAAGGAAAGTACCACATCCGATGGACAGACAGGAGAGGGCAAAGACTGAGAGCAACAGAAAGGCCAGTGCTGGCTGCTATGGGCAGTAAAGAGGACAAAAGCCAGTTAAGTAACAACTGAGTATGAGGTTGGAAAGGGAGTGATGATGTTTGGAAATTATTGGTTGGTAGAAGGTAGGAGAACAAGAGAGGTATTCTTGAGGGTCTGCGTCTGTGGGGCACATAAAGATAGGTGAAAACCATCGAAGGTTTATGCCACTTGCTGTTTTGGTCAGAATGTTAGAGTCCCATCAGTGTAAATGGCAACTTGACGCTACTAATGATTTGCGATTTGTGTAACTCGAAATTGTTGCACTCTAAATTTATACATAGTTCAATGCTGTGAAGTAACCGCAAGGTAAAGGAAAAATATATTTGCAGCATATACTGTGATGGCTGAAGAATCACTTGCCTGATCCTGTCAGGGATTTAGAATGACGTCACACGGTGTGTGCGAGACAAGTGTTCATATCGATACCCCATTTCTTTGGGGCTGTGGCCATCCGTTGTGAATAAAGAAATCCTGAAATAGTGTAAAGGATGAGTTTAGCTAACCCATTGGTTTAGGAAGCATATTGGTGATTGAGCAATTCCCCAAACCGAAGAAAAGGTGCTCATTTGACAGTTTAATGTGGGAAGTGTCTGTGCATGATTTATGTTTTTGTGTATATGACATGGTTAAGTGTAGGATGCTAAATAAGTGTTTAGCTGTGCCAAATCAATGATTGGGTTTGTAAACCAAACTTGTCATTATTTCATTCTACTTAGTTACTGTGGCTAGATGCTTTAAAGGTTTTCTGAATATCTTTGAGGGTCTTACCTATGTGCTGGAGGACTGTCTTCTTGTTGCTATCTTTCTCTATTATGAGCATGCTAAGATTTATTAAATCACACGTTATATTGCTTTTATGCCCAAAAGACATACATTTGATATCTTTCGTGGTCAGTATGCAATGAAACTGATCAAAAACAAAATACTTTATGGTTTAACATAATGCAGGTTATCTTTGGTTGTCTGGCCAAGGAGCAGTGGAGCCCTGGTTGCTGTTAGAAGCTGAAAAATTGAGAGCAGATAATAACTCCAGGCATACCTAACATTATTTCTCTGCTCTTAAAACCACAAATTCGATTTTATATTTTGCCACTTCTGTTTTCTTTTCCAGTTTTCTTTTTGGCCATTTAGCCTTTCTGCTTTTGTTTGGGGTGCTACTTTTTCATTAGTGAATTGTTCCTGTGTTTCTTAGGCTCCCTTGCCTTGTCTCCTACCTTACAGCCTATCTGGTTTAAACTATTTTACATCAATGACTTCCGTTTGCATTCAGCATTGAGATGTGACCTAACATAAAGAGAGAGAATATTGAAAGAGCTGCTTTACTGTGGACTTGGTAAGCAAATACATATGCTCTAGTTTCTTTAACAAGTGCCATGTTTATATTGCTTCCTTGTCACACTAATCAATCAGAGTTCATTGGTGTTCATGTGGTAAAGTTGGCCTGTACGTTTGGTGGCAGAGAAATTGGTGGCAAAACCAGCAGAGCCACGGATGATCAGTCCAGCAGAGTTACTGATGATCAAACCAACCGAGCCACCGGTGATCAAACATACTGAGACACCGGCGATCTGGCCAGCAGAGCCACCGGTTCCACTGATGATCAAATCAGTAGAGGCACTGGTAATCAAACCATAGTGAATTCTAGCACGTGTTTCTCTGCCTTGTAAATCAGCAGAGTCGCAGTCAAAAGTGTGGCAATGTTCTGTTGATGCCTGGTTGAAGTCTCACATTTTTTTCAGTTCTTAAGTGCCTGGAGCTACCTTCTTTGGCCAGATTTGGAATATAATAGTCCGATATATATATTTTTTTACTTCTCCAGATAATTTTATGTAAAATGGGGATTACCAACCTGCATGTTACAGGCATATGTAATATTGAGTTGGCAGCAAGTGCTTGAAGCACTTCTTTTGATTTATATTTTATGCCAGTTTCTAGAGATCTCTAGCTACATTTTTATGTAGGTAGAGAGTCTGAAGTTGTACAGTAGAAAATATAGAGTCGCTTCTTTAATTGTAACGATATTAAAATATAAATCCGATTTGAACCATTGCAAGGGGTGTATGTTTCACACCCACTGATGATGAGATCTGATTTTCTCACAATGTGGACACAATCTGGAGCCAGGCAGGGGTCTGCATTGATTAAATTGAAAGGGAAGAGGCCTGACCCTTCAATTGGCTATTTGCATATCAATGGTCAGCATGTTCTGCTTCTTAATTCACTGTTACTCATAGTGAGTGGAGCTCCAGGAAACAAACTGTGCCGTTGTTCATCTACACCTTCTGTCATGGGTGTAAAAAACACCAGTGATATATGAGGAAATGTTGGCAAATGCACTAAACAATACTTTTTTATCTTGCTGTGTGCAACAGCAATCCTATTTAAAGTGGTGGACATCTACATGCACTTTGTATGTACTTCCCGCCACAACGTAGTTATGAAATTGTTTAGAAAACTCTCATAGATTAATCTTTTTTAGGTCAAGCACGCAAGCTCTTTGATGTGTTGTAATCTATCTGTGGGTTTTTAACAACGCCCACTGCATGCCCATCACAATCACTCGTTCATGGGCTTGCCTTTCAGAAATCCTTTGTTATCATTGGTAAATGCTTTACGTTTGTCCCTCCTTGGGGCTGTTTTGTTACAGCCTTGGACTCCTACCTTGTTACATGGATAATTCCATGATTGCTAATACGTTAGACTGCAAGCAAGTTTTTTCCTTTTGGGTCTCTCTTTCGCACTCATGGTGGCTGTGGAATTGGCTCTCTTATGTCAACTGTTTTACTTTTCATTTTCAATTTAAGTGGCACGAAAAGTCCAGCTAGGAATTTACAACGCTAATAGCTCTAACTCAAGCAAATGCGAGACCCATTGTATTGCAAATGATTGCTTATTTTTACTGCTCAATGTCTATAGTTTGTCTCACTTCTGTAAACCATACTTCTTGGATTTTGGTACACTTAATACAAATAAAAGTGTAAATAAACTCCTCCATGATTTGTATGTATGGCTTTTTTTGCAATTTTGATTTTTTTAAGCTTATTACTGTACATGAGAACTCATCGAATTTAGTGTTTTGGGTTTCCTCTTTTAAGGTCTTGCCTACTAGACACTACAAGCTGCTCTATTTGTGAAAAGACCTTTTGTCAGCCTACAGTAGGCATATAGCCAGGCCATTGCTCACCATTGGCTAGCTTCATTGCCACTCTCATTTGCATGCTTTTTATGCGTGAGCTTGTGTTGGCTTTGCTTTTTCTTCTTGTGTTTACTCCTCCCCTGCAACATGGCCTCATTATTTGTGTACTTGCAGGTACTGCTTTTTCCTTTTTGGTTAAGCACTCAATGAGATTTCATGCGTTTTCCAGCTGTCTCCCTCGTGTACTTCTATTCCCAACTCCTTCCATGTTGCTCTGTCCTCCGTGTGGTTCCTCCATCTGTTTTGTGCTAGCACTTGTGTCCTTCTCCCCCTGAATTTCACCAGTGTGATTCTGCCACCTTCTCCACGTTATTTTCTCTAGCCTGTGTGCTTCTCTTCTCCCTGCACTACTTGTTCCTCTCTCTCCCTCTGCTGTCTCCTCTAGTTCATGTTGCTTCCCCACCCACACCCTGTGTGTTGCTTTAGCCACCCCACTGTCTGTGTTGCTTGCTCTCCCCAGCTGCTTTGCTTTACTTGTGTTGCTTCCTGTCTCCCTTGCGACATTCATGTTCCTTCCCTTCATCTCCACCGTCCATGTTGCTTCTTTCACCCGCTTTTGGAAAAAAGAAAACATTTTTGCACTTAGTTTTTTTATTTACCATCCTACTCAGACTAGTAAATAAAAAGAAAAGAAAGTGCCAGCGTCATTTTGTAAGTTTACGTATGCATGGTGTGCCCACAGACAAAATGCATCATAGTGCCTTTTTTCTTTGTTAGTTTGAAGCCTATCAGACAGCTGTCTGGTTGCAAAGACATTGGGGACACGCTGAAAGCTTAATAGACTTACCTAGGAATTAATTCCTCTCATGGTGTGCAACTAGTTTTGTATTTTGCCAATCATATTTGTTTGTTTTCTGTTCTTTGGCTTTATTTGTTTTAGCCCGTGCAGCATGTCTTTGTCCCCCTGCAGAGCACAGTCTGTTTATCTCCACTCAAATTGGCTCCTTCTGTTCCTACAAGAGTGCTTGCTTTTTGGGAACTTTTTTTTATATTTTTCGTAAAGAATTCCAAGAGAGTGCATATTTTCCACCTGCTTTCTTGGTGTTCTTGTCCACTCACCCCTAGCACGGAATATTGTTCTATTGCCCGTCTGCTTCTCTCCTCCATGCAGCACTCTGTGTTGTTATCTGTTGCTGTGTTTTCTGCCCAGCCATTTCTGTCATGGTCTTCTGTCTCCCATCCAGTGGTCCACGTTGTCCTTTCGCCTATGCTGATCTCCCCCAACCTCCATATAGTCCCCTCTTACCCATGCCCTTCTCCCCTATCAGTCATCGTAGTTGCTTCACTCTCCTCCCCCTGCACGCTCTCAACCCGCTCTGCTGTTCTTTTTTTTCCCTTTGGGTGCTATTTTTTTACTTACCAGTCCATCTCAGATTCCTAAATTTAAAAAAACTGCTTTCCTCATTTTGTAGGCACATGCATGCATGTTGTCATGTGCCTAAAAAATGATGCAGCATCATAGTGCTTTAAAAAAAAAAAACTAGATTAGCTGTGCTGCTGTACAGCATGGCTAAATATCACTGGCAAAACCGATTGGTCCCTTAGGTGAAACCTATTGGCTTTGCCACTGCTTGTTATCTTTTGTTCCTCAGCATGTATGCATTTTCCCTGTCCTGCCATTACTTGTCAATTGAAGCAATAGGCCACTATCACTCGGTGCCTCCCCCCCAAAAAAACATATTTCCCTGCCCACTCTCTTATTCAGCCTCCAATTCCCTTCCTCATACATTCTTCTCTTTATTTATTTTCTGGGGGAAAACAAGGTAACAGGAAAGTAATGGAGGCTTGAAAGGAAAAGAGTCAATGTTTCCTGGCTCAGTGCAGTGTGCTAAGGTCAATAGCATGGTTGAGTCTGTTGGCTAGGTAACACAGCACTTATTAGTAGTTGTGTGTGTTTTTCCCTCTCTGGTATCTGCAGTACACACCCGATTTAAGATACAAGTTCACCTGTTGGCCCACATATGTTCCAATAGGAACAGGTCTGTTAAGGAGACTCGCCATCTACTGTGCACTCGCCTCTCACTAACTAAGGAGCCTATCGAAAGGAATGGTGGATGGTAGTGGCATTAGATGTATGACTGAATTCTTAGACGCCGTCCAGAGGCTTATCCTCTAATTGCCCATATGGCTGCTGATTGTGCATGGCTAGCCTTGTGGAAAACACCCTTTAAGAGAACATTTGGATGTGGGTGTGGTATTTTGTGTATGCTGTACCAAGTCAACATTCAGAGGTCTGTGAAGAAAGAGGCTGCCCTATAAGCTTTTTCTAAAGAACCTTTTCGCAAACTTGCATATTTATTCCTGAAAAAACTCCTTCATTTTTTATGACACATAAATGAGCGATTCTAGGACACTGGGGTGTGATCTGAAATCAAAAAGTAAACCGTTTATTAAAGTAAAAAAAGCTAAACGCGAGGATTGGCAATTTCACTTTACGTTTTTGGGCGCAGCAGCTGGAATTTTGTAGGGGATATGCAAAATCGTGCCATTATTTAATGGCTTGACAGCTTCTGTACTCGAGCTTGTGCCTGTTGATTCAACAATGAGGCCATTCTACTTTAGTTATTGCAGATCCTTGGTCCCTTACCCAGTTTCAGCTGTTGAATAAAATGCAGTGTAATTGGCAGCGCCATATTCTGAAGCTGATGCCAGCTTCTTCCATGGACCGGTTTCAGCACAAGGGAAGAAAACGAGGCCTTGTTTTACTGACTGAATTATGCTGACAGGCCCTCGCCTCGCCCCTCCTCTTATTAATATTCCCTTTGATGTGAGCTTGTAAAACAGAGGATTGGCTGTTAATCCCAGGGATCTCAAGGGCTTTTGGCACTGGCCCATAATTGATGTGTTTACATGGCTGTTTTCTGACTACTAATGATTAGACGGTGATGTTATCCCACAGCTAAACCAGCCTTTCTTTAAACCAGACTTGATAAAATGCAATTTAATTTCCTCAAAGGGCTCATACAAGTCTCCACCGTTTCTGTGAATTGCTCGAGGCATTTTAGAGTTGTATGACAGTGGCGCAGATTAATGTTTTTTCGGTATATTTTGGCAAATGTGTTTCGACTAGTACCTTTCGACTTCGTCTTACACATAGGCCCTCATTCTGACCTTGGCGGGCGGCGGAGGCCGCCCGCCAAAGTCCCGCCGTCAGGTTACCGTTCCGCGGTCGAAAGACCGCGGCGGTAATTCTGACTTTCCCGCTGGGCTGGCGGGCGGTCGCCTTCAGACCGCCAGCCAGCCCAGCGGGAAAGAGGCTTCCACGATGAAGCCGGCTCGGAATCGAGCCGGCGGAGTGGAAGCTGTGCGACGGGTGCAGTTGCACCCGTCGCGTATTTCACTGTCTGCGCAGCAGACAGTGAAATACATGTAGGGGCCCTCTTACGGGGGCCCCTGCAATGCCCATGCCAGTGGCATGGGCACTGCAGGGGCCCCCAGGGGCCCCGCGACCCCCCCTACCGCCATCCGGATCTCGGCGGTCCGACCGCCGGGATCTGGATGGCGGTAGTGGGGGTCGGAATCCCCGCGGCGGTGCAGCAAGCTGCGCCGCCGCGGAGGATTCAATGGGGCCGCGGTACACTGGCGAGACCCCGCCAGTGGTGCCGGTCCGACCGCGGCTTTACCGCCGCGGTCGGAATCCCCATTGGAGCACCGCCGGCCTGTCGGCGGTGCTCCCGCGGTCCTCCGCCCTGGCGGTCAAAGACCGCCAGGGTCAGAATGAGGGCCATAATGTTTTGCCGTTTGTTTTACTCTAAACATCATTGTCTTTGCCTTATATAAATAACATCATCGAAAATGTTCATATCTTAATCCCCACCCTTCAGCTTGTGCATTCGTTTGGGGTGAAAGAGCCCCTCGGAGCTGCAGGGCATAGAAGAGAGAGAGTGATATGAAAACATGTATTGCTAGAGTTCCTTGGCACTTTTATAGCCAAGCAATGTCATTAGCAAGGAAGCCCAGTGCCTTTGGTAGTCAGGGGGTTAGCACCTTCCAAACTTTTACACCGCAGACTGGGGTCTGGTGCTGCTCCGTGGGAGTTAGTAGTGTGAATATGTCAGTTTAAACGAGTTGTGATTTTTTGTTGTTGTTTTTTTTGTTGGGAAAGGCCAGACTATAAAAAAATGCTCATTTGAAGCTCTCCCATTTATTTAACTGTGCAGTGTCTGGCTTTCAACAAAGCGTTTTCATGCCAGCTTACTTCTCTCTGATGTACATATCGTTACATATCGTGCGATTAACAGATAGTTGCATTGTTGCCAGGTGGGTGCTTTTGGGTGCAAACATGTCCTCTTGATGCCAAAGAAGGTGGCTGTTGTAGGCATCTGGGCGGAGGAGACAGGTTAATCATAAGTTGAGTTTTTACTGGAAGTCCAGGCCGAGTGATCGGTGAAAGTGTCATGTGATGAAAGCAGCCCCTGGGTGTTATCTCAGCAGCTGCACTTTGGATTGACTGTGTGCTGGTGGTGATTCTTGTCATGTACCTGGTAGTGATTGATGGCGCCTCTTGAGAAGGATCGCGTAACATATATACTTTCAACTCGTAGCGAGACGCATGATAGTGATATATGCCACTTGGGTGCTCCGTGTAGCCTTTCTTTCCAACTATAGGGTCTCTTCTTCCAAATAAAGATGCTTCACTTTCTGTGCCATGGAACTTAAATTCTCCTGCTCTGTCATTTCACCAAATGTGTATGATTTTTCCACCCTGGTAACATTTCATGAAGTGTCCCACATTTAAGTCAATGGATTTTAAAAAAACTTGAGTCTGCAGCGTCACTAAACAGTTATTGAGCAGCGGCACAGGTAACTGTACAAACAGCAGCATAAGCCAAATGCATACCTGGAGATAAGAAATCAGCTTAGTTAACACAGGATTGGCAGTAAACTACATGGGTTAGCAGCAGCAACAAAATAGTAGTATTATGTATTACCCTTGGCTGCCCCTAAAAGATGCTGCTGGATTCTTTTGGCACTGGTATTGTTCTACATTGTAACAAACTTAAATGTTCTACTGCATGCCGTAAGCATATGAAAAAGCAATATATTTTACGGGTGGCCGCAGTAACCATCTTGATTGTCAGAGGCTCTTTGGTGGTTGTGCTGTAGGTGATTTGCTCCCAGAGTCACCACGCCCTGTTAGTGTACACAAAATATGTGCATGTGTAAATATGTCTGAAGCCGAAAAATGTTATTTGCTTGATCCCCACAGACCACCCAATGCGTAATACAGCTTCCAGTCCTGGAAGGCTAAAATACTTTGTGATCGAGATTCATGTTATGACACTCACTAAATGTGCTGAAATCAACTGTTCTGCCACTTAGTTTTTCTTTACTTTCTAGTCAATAATGGTATTATGCTAAGCGTCTTCTTGCAGCAGACTTTGGGATTTCCCAGTGGGAAATGTGCACAAATACAGATTCTGCCTATTTTGTGCTTCTAGAGGGGAATAGTGTATCAAGTGGGGAGTAGGAGGGGCGGTGGGGGTTAGATGGGTGTTACTGTAGACTAGTAGTCTTTAACCTGAGCTTCACAGTCCCCTGGGGGGTCTGTGAGGCCTACTCATGGGATTTGATTGTTAAGGAAATTGCATAATATTACCAGCTTATTAAACTGTATATAAATAAAGTAGGAAAACTGAAAATATAACTTTTTAAAACACTTTACAAATGTGAAGGAATTTAAAAATGGAGTCTACAAATTAAGTTGGTATCCTTTTCTTGATTCGTGGATGGAGAAGTGCAAGTACAGCAAACGGAATCTAGTATGGTCAATTGGTAGCCTCAATTGAAGCACTGATATGCATCAAGAAAAAGAGAACATGCATTGGGACCAAGCAAGATAAAGCAGTATGTTACATTCTGGAATATTGCTTTGTTGCTTAGAAATAAAAGCAGACTTCTGAAACACTCCATCCTTTCCATTAAAATGTCAATGTTTGCATATTTTTTTTGTTATTGTGAATTTAAAAAATTCAGAATTTCAGTATTTTTATATAGAATTAGTTCTGCATTTTGGGTTTTGTTTTGAGGTTTATATCATATACATTTGTTTAGGCTGGGTCATCTTCCAATAGTGATTCAGTGAGGGTAAACAGAAATCAAAATTTTGAGAACCGATTTTATCGGATATTAATTTGTTCTACTACCTAGTAAAGTGGAAGAATCATTGTCCCCTTCTCTACAGTATTATTGAGGCTGCCTGCTACAGAACCTTTGTGAAATGAAACTGGGACCAACACAGCTACACTGATTTCAGATAATCTTGGATATGCCTGAATACAATGTGAAACTTGTAGTACTCGTAGCAAATAACCAGTTGCTATGTGTTCAAATGGCCCATCCCTGTTGAAAAGAACATCATTAGTGGCTACCACTCATAAACACTTGCATCTGCGAATAATCAAGCAAAACATTTAAGTGAGAGGCTGCAGAGCCGTCTGCCTTGGACATTATCTTTTCTCACTTTGAATCACTTCCACCACCAGCTGTCATACGTTTTTGATTTGCACTGGAGATGCCTGCCATACTGCTCTCTATAGTGGGGCATTAATGATTCTCATGTGCACCCCTCTGAGACGTCATCAAAATAATATATTTGACAGTGATCTCCGGCGGGGACAGCTTTGTTGCTGTTGACTGCGTTATGATCCATGCTGAGAAGATGCACAACGGAGTACTAAAATACTGCTCCACTGACCAGAATAGAAATTATGTTCATGACAGTCTGTTTTCTTAAATGTAGTGCAAAAGATAAATTCCCTGTGAAAATAAACAAAGCATGAACCCTCTGTCATCATATTCCATGTGCATTGATACTGCCGTATGAGGAGGACAGCATCCTGAGATTTAAAAAAAAAAAAGTGGATGCTGGTCAGTGAAAGTCTGCAAACCCACATCTTCCACCTGCGCCTGATGGTGAGCGGTCTATTGGTATAGGTCGACCAGGTACAGTTGTGTGCAGAATGCCATAAAAAAGTACTGCTTCTATACTGCACATGAATGTGGGATTTTCTATTTGTGTCATTTTGTATATCACTGTTGGGTGGACTCCGAGTGTTAAACATTGTGAGCCGGGTTCTCAAAGTCTGTGCACACTTGATTTAGCTTTATGGGGACATTCCCAGTCCTCAATCACAGAATAAAGATTTGCAAACTTTTACCTTTCTGAAGTACATTCACAAATGTGGCCGGATGGTGGACTTTCTGCAAGCTCAAGTTAGGCTAGGAGCAAGTTTATGGGTGTTTTTTGGTGCATATACCTGCACAAGTAGGTGATAAACCACAAACCTCTAGGTTTGTGAAAATTATAAGTAGTCACATATCCCTGTAGATTCCCACCCTGGAAATGAATGCATGCTAACCCTAGTCGAGGGTAGGAAAACGGTTCTGGGGTGGCTCTTGGGAAACGATATGGAGTTATGGGAAGGGAACTCTACAAATGGAACACCAGCTTTCTGCTTTGGAAAATAAACAAACAAAAAAGGTTGAACGGACAAATTCACATTTTCATCCCATATAAGCATGTGTTGTATTGCATTGTTTATAAAGCGAATAATAGTTTCGACAGGGCATGCAGAGTTCTCCACCCACTAGAAATCCAGCATGTCTAAACCTGTGATTACTGCTGAAAATATACGCCTGCCTTTCATTCCACAAGCACTTAGAGGTTTCTTTGTGAATTACACTAAGATTTGCTCCAAACGACAGAGTTGACTTATGAGTGGTCTATTGTGCTGTAGTGTTTGAGGCCTAGACCTCTACAGAATCATGTTTAACACTGAGACAGTGCGGAGTTTCATGAGGCTTATTCCCAGCATGCCCACATTATATTCATACTGCCAGCCCTGTCCGTGTAACTATGGTGATGGGAGAAGGGTCGAGGGTCTTGTCTTACAATGTCTGTATTGCCTTGATTTGCCAGTAATGTCTCCATCCAATTGGGCTGTTGGGATGAGTTATTTATGTACACGTTTAATTCACGCTGCTGCAAGAATTCAGATGGTGTAAGCTGCTTCATTTGCATGCCTGATTACTTCCACTCCAGCCGTGTATAACCCACTCTGAAGAAGGCTGAGCTGTGGCCTTAGCTGGGAAGCATGTGCCCTCTGGCTTAGAAGAATCAGCGTTGTTTCCCCTCCCCCACCGTATCAGTAAAAAGAAAGGCATTTATCTTCCCAGCATCGGGAGAGGAAACAGGCTAGAGAAAACGAGCAGGGGCCTAACGACACTTTATTACCAGTTTGAAAGCAGGAAATGAAGTTCTTTAAACAGTCGGATAGATCAAGGGCTGCGCAGAGCTTGGTATCTGTGCTGTGCCAAATGAACATCGGTTTGTGATTTCGTCTAAAGGGGAACATGAGCGAGCGAGCGCCCCTTCGCTCGCACAAACGGGAATGCGACACAGCTGACTGCTTCAGCTGTCTAATTGGGATCGCCTTCCTCTGTTGTTCGGTCTGTTCCTGAAGAGAACATTGTGCTCACAGTAAAGCGCCGAGACCTCGCCGCGCTTGGGAGTGTGGGAATGCGCGAGAGGGGCTTAAAACTGCTGAGCGATCCGTCGCCGAAGCAGCAGCGAATCGTGTCAGTCAAGGCGCATTAAAATGCTGCAAAAACAGGCGAGTACTTTGTTTCGAGGGAACTTGTGGACCAGCGGGACGCCTGCGCAATGCCACCCTCCCTCGTGCTAGTCGATGAAAGCTCTTTCTGCGTCACAGCTCTACTGCCTTTTCGAAAAGGCAGGCCCGGGGTGGTCAGTACGGTCACAAATGTCCCAGCTGCTGAAATCCACGAGGTTGCTAATGTTGGAGGTGGTCTTAGTTCAGTTCCGTTTGCTCACTTCACTATTCTCTTGCTGCGACTGATGCCAGCATCGGGCCTGCTTTACTTCACTTCTAGTTTTTTTTATTTATTTTAGTTTTCGTTTTCTTCACACTGACAAAACACCTGCCAGCTCTGGTCTCCAGCCATAGCCAAAGCTTCCCACATTAATGTAACGGGCTTTACTGGCCTTCATGGGCTACGACACACCATTTCCCCAATATTACAGCATGGAACCATTACCTTTATATTAACGAGGTCCCTTCTGCTGCCTATTTTGAGGTTTAATGTTGTGCTAAAGTTTCAAGACTTATTTCTTTGAGGGTAGCACTGTCAGAGTGGTTTCCTTCTAGGCGCTGGCATGATTTCCGTTGGCACTCAGTTGTGGCGCTCCTGCAATAAATATGTTTCTTCTTCCAGGTTGATCCTCTGTTTACAGTGCCTGCCCCTCCACCTCCGATTTCCAGCAGCATCCCACCTCAAATCCTGCCTTCCTATTTTTCGCCATCTTCTGCTAACATCGCAGCGCCAGTGGAGCAGCTCTTGGTACGGACTCGTTCAGTGGGTATCAACACTTGTGATGTCGGAATAGTGACAGAGCCTGAATGCCTTGGACCATGTGAGCCTGGGACCAGCGTCAACCTGGAAGGAATTGTGTGGCACGAAACCGAAGAAGGTATGATGACTATTCCACATACTCACTTTATTATGGTATTTTGTTTTTTTATTGGTTTGTTATGCCACGCTCCCCTGTTTGGTCGGGTGTGATTTATCGCCAGCTCTTGGATGCTACATCTGGTGGGATGTTGTTGTATTTTTAACTGCTTTACTGCAGTGTGTTCTAACTAACTTCAGATGTGCTGCTGTTAAATTACATTGGGTTTGCTTGCAGCCATGTGCAAGTTCCCATTTTGTTTTCATACTTAGTGGATTTGGTCAGAACAGTCATTTTCTTGTGGTCACAGTCCTGCAATTGTGGGTGAAGAATTTTCCATCACACTATGATTTATTGGTTCTGCTTGTATAAAAGTACCTAAAATGCAAGTCTCCTCCTTGTCCTGCCACTAAAGCGAGCCCGATTTGTGTAGCTCAGCAATAGTCCGTCGTTCAGATCAACATCCGGTGTGGGAGACTTGCTGACCACCCAGTACACCCTGGGGTGCTTTCAAAGTAGAGGAGGGGGGCTGGTTGTAGCTAGAATGTCATAGACAAATAATATGGTGCTAGGTTTTCATGCTGCTGTCTACCTGTGCAGCAAATGTGATTGGATGGACAGTGTCACCAAGTGTGTACTTATGGTATGGATACCCTTCTTTGTTAGAAGTGAGCTGTCTCGAAAGAAGCAGTGTTCGAATGCTTTTCAAGTCTGAAGTTTCCCTTCACCCAGTTAGACATTTGTAGGAAACACGTTTCTTGTTCTTTTTCGCCTGGAGGGTTTCCAAGAGTTTTACTGAGCAGACCTGCAAAGCTCATAGAAGACATTGTATAAAACACATGATTATTGTTAGTAGGGGTCATCAAACGTAAAGCAGTGGAAGTGGCATATCGTGTTAGGACACAGATGTTTTTGACCCTCGCTTCCTCCCTCCCTGACCCTAGTCATCACTCATGGATTTTATTTCAATGCCACTTGACATAATGCTCTTGCACCAACATAAGCCGAACAGCTGAGCCAGCATTACCCTTAATGAGTGTGGAAAGGGGCATTGGTTCACAAGAGACAAAGCCAGTGTGTATGTTATGATGCCCGCCTCTTGACAATGGGAACATGTAGATTATTACACTCATCAGATCTATGTGTATATGTTATGCTGCTCTTTCATGTGCATTAGTTATAGCCACGTGAATCTAACCATAACCAGAGCTTAAGAAATTAAATCCGTGTAGTGAGATAAAATCACCATAGCTATGCCTGTGTGACTATGCCTCCAGTTTTTATTCATGATATGAGGCATCAGTTAAGCAAATCAATTAAGCTTGCCTGTGGCAGTAATTAATATTGGTCCTGTGGCAATAAATGTCTGAATGTAATTTATTGTCATAATTCATATTGTAAAAATAATTTTATTGGGCTGCCATTCTTTTCACTGCTGTTGCATAAAGAATGTTATTAAATCTTGCTATTATGAAGCTGACTTTTTAAACTTTAAGATTTGCGATGCTTTTGATTACTACTGCTTAAAATAGGTTCGTTTTTGATAACTGGTGGGAAGACATCTGCCATTTGCTTTATGTTTGATTTCATGTTGGCCCCATATTTTTCAATTTTCGCTTTGTTTGCATTTTTTTATTAAGAGGAAGATCGCACATGTGCATAGATTCTCTTTAACTTCTTTTAGTGCATCCCATTAATCTGTTCCCTAATCCAGTCTGACAGTACAAACAGGTTCTGGTGTCCATGTGTTCTTCTGAGCCCTCTGGGGATACTTGTGCCCACACTACAACCAGCCAACTTAAGGCTATTCCTCCCAGTCTTAAAATTGAAACGGAAAATATGTATAGATAGATTTGCGTCTCTGTTGTTCCTAAACAGAGTAATGTATCTATTGGGAAGATTTTGAATGACAGTCAAGTATGGTAAAGCGCCCCTGCCAAAGTGGGGGGGCGCGGCCCGTTAGGAGTCGGGGGCTACGTGGCCCCGGCACTCCCCCTCTGTTGCGCACCTAGGGTGCGCAGTTTGCCGGGCAGACTTCCGCCCCCGGGCCTCGCGAGGCCCGGGGGCGGAAGTCTTCCCCCTAGACGAACGTTGGGTCCACGTTGGGCCCCGACCGGTTCTGGCCGCCGCGAACTGGTGGGGGGCTATTTAACAGCCCCCCCAAGAAGGCAAGTCCTTCTTCTAGATTTCGCGGCGGCCGGACGGGAGCGGGGTCCCGCGATTGTTGTCTGCTGGCTGTTTCGTCCTCGGGAGGATTCTTTGGCGTCCCGCGATCGCAGTTTTTAGTGTCGGCAGTGCTCCTGGTCCATCGGTGAGGTCGTCCTCGGTCTTCCCCGACTCCAAGGATTTCCTGAGGTCGCGTCCAGGGCCTCGTTGTGGAGGTCTCGTCGGCGTAGGGGTTCGGTAAGTAATTGCGCCGCGTGGGGCTAGCTGATAGGGCTTTAATTCAGCGTGCGGCGCTTTGAGGCAAGGGTTTTAGCTGCTTTTATATTTGCCGCGCGTAATAGGCGCGATTTTCGGCCTCCTGGAGGGCTGGAGTGCTACGCTTGAGCTTGGGAAGGGGTGCACTGCTGGCCCTGGAACAGAGCCAGGGTCTTTTTTATTCAATTAACCCAGCAGCGCGTAGGAGGCTTTCCCCGGCATCAGGGCGGCATTGCAGTCGGGGGACCACGTGGGGGCATAGAAGGTATTTAAGCACCAGAGACTCAGGATACTTTGCTTAACAATTGGATACTTTTAGCAATTGTGTTATGCCACACATGTTTGGAACCATTGCTTGTTCATTTCAATTTTACCTTTGCCGCATTTGTTTATTGCCACTCATAATGTCCGTTTTTAGAGGAGCATCACAGTCTGCCTAGAAATTTGGTTTTGTGCTTGGG
Source organism: Pleurodeles waltl (assembly GCF_031143425.1). Taxonomy (NCBI): domain Eukaryota; kingdom Metazoa; phylum Chordata; class Amphibia; order Caudata; family Salamandridae; genus Pleurodeles; species Pleurodeles waltl. The sequence continues at coordinate 692,845,487 of NC_090436.1, read as the reverse complement.
TTATCTCACTCTTGAGATATTACTGTGTTTTGCTGCTTCGCTGGGGAATATTTTGCTACTACTGTATTATGTCAATGTAAACGCCGCAAGCCCTGGTGTGAGTCAAAAGTGGTAATGTTGATTTAAAACGGGGGAGCTATTAGGGGTTATACAGTTTCCTCTTGACCTGTTTTACTTGCGCTACTTGTTATAATAGTTAACTGTGTCTGTATTCATTTGTTGCAGGTTTAAAAAAAAAAAAAAGGATATATATACATAGATAGGTTTTTGGACATTTTCAGATTAGGGGGGGATCCTCGCATCTTACATTCAATCATGGCTCCTAAGAAGGCGTGCGCCCCAAAAAGAAGTGGGAATGATCCAGAACTATCTCAGTTGTTGAGATTGGTCCTGGAAAAATTAGGCAGAGAGGAAGCAGGCGAGGTCATGGGGGCACCCATTCATGTTGCTGGTGGGGTTAAGAGCAGCCGCCCTAAGCGGTCCCACGTAGCTCCAAGCGCAGCTTTCCCTCCAGTCAAGCGCACGAGGAGGGGCGGAGCGCAGCCTCCAGTCTCTCCCTCGCTGCCACCCACGGTAGCTGCCCCTACTGCAGCAGCCAGTCCACCGGTGCATATTGACCTACCTGAACCTCCAGCACCAATTGCTACACCATCCCCCGTGACCCAGGGCACAACACCAGTACTAGAGTTAGAAGGGGTCTTGGCGGATATCCGCAAATCCTTGGCCTCTTTGGCACCCGCGGCGCAGGCAGGGGCTCCTCCCGCCCCCTTAACGGGGGTAGCCTTGCCCGCAGCAGTGCCTACGGCACTGCCTGTACCCCCCCCGGCTTCTAAGGCTCCCAAGCTTCTTGCACCGGTACAGGACCCATCCAGGCAAACATTGCTTGAAGTATCCAGGTTGTTAGCCAGTATTAGTACACCACCTGTTAACTCGCCCCCTCCTACAACGCCGTGGGTGGCGGAGGATTCTTTACAGAACACACTAAATGAGCTAAAGCGGCAAGTGGATGCGCTATCAGCTGCACATACAACGAACTCACAGGTATCTGTGCTTAGCCAGAGTGTCACCCTGACACCTGGCGCGGTCGTCGCATCACCTCCCATAGTTCAAAATGTCCAGCCTGGGCCCAGCAAGGCTCCGGTTCATGATAACTCTACAAAGGAAGTGACATCAGATGCGGTGCTATCCAGACCAGGTAAGCTGACAGCACACGTTGCTGCAGAGGTTAAGGAGAAGATCTGGAAAGGGGAATTTGTGGATATCTTTTCATTAATAACGGCAAAAAGGAGGGAGGTTGAGCCAAAAGATAAAGAACCCAAGTCTACATTCTTTGGGGAGAGGAAACCCCGAGTGGAAGAGAGCATCACTAATTGGTTATTGGGTTTTAATGTATTCATGTCAGTCTGGTTGGAGAAAAAGCCGGAGTTGGCCTCCTCTTTGATATACTATGCAAATAAAATATTGAAGGCCCAGCACACTTATGGGGGGTATGCTTGGTTAGAATACGACAGGGACTTCCGCTGGGCTAGGGTGGAGGATCCATCCATCGGGTGGGATCAAACTGAGGTTGAAGTCTGGCTAGAATGCGTTAACAACAAGGTTGCTGGGAGGCAGCCCTTTCGGACTCAGGCCCATAGCGAGAGGAAGGGCTCTTGCTGGGCATTCAACCGAAACGGGTGTTCACGTCCCGCAGGGTCTTGTAAGTTCAGGCATAACTGTTCCTTTTGCGGACACCCCTCCCACCCGGAAACTAAGTGTATCAAGAAGTCTAAAGAGAGGGGCAGGGATTCAAGTAAGCCAGCAAATTGACCACCCTCTGCCTTCTCCTATTAGACGAAACACATTGCTCCCATGGTTACAGGCTTATCCTGCATTAGATGCCGCAAAGTTACTTTTTCACGGGTTTTCCTACGGTTTCAGGATTCCCGCCTCAAATGTCACACCAGTAAATCACTGTAGAAACTTAGTATCAGCGTCACAGAACTCTGGCGTGGTGGCCAGGAAGCTGGCAAAGGAGCGGGCCCTGGGGAGGCTGGCGGGCCCCTATGCAAGACCACCTTTATCCGCCTTTGTGTGCTCCCCTTTGGGAGTAGTGCCCAAGAGGGAACCAGGGCAGTTCAGGCTGATTCACAATTTGTCTGCCCCACGGGGGTCGTCGGTTAACGATGCCATTGATCCCCAGCTTTGCTCTGTCCGATATGCATCAGTCGACAACGCATTGGAAAAGTTAAGGGCATTGGGCCAAGGGGCCCTGCTAGCAAAAACCGACATTGAGTCAGCGTTCCGTCTTCTTCCAGTCCACCCTGATGATTATCATCTCTTGGGCGTTCAGTTCCAGGGGGAATACTTCTATGATAAATGCATGCCCATGGGTTGTAGTGTATCATGTAGCTATTTTGAACAATTCAGCACCTTTCTCCAATGGGCTTTCTCACTTCGCACTGGTCACCGCGATGTCATTCATTATTTGGATGATTTCCTAATCTTGGGTCCCCCTGGGTCTGACAAATGCGGGTGGGCACTCCAGGCGTTGATCGCAATGTTTGAGGAATTCGGGGTTCCTTTGGCCCCCGAGAAGACAGCCGGTCCCACTACGTGCATCACTTTCCTGGGAATTGAAATTGATTCAGTGGCCGGGGAGTGTCGTTTGCCTCAGGAGAAGTTGGTAGCTTTCAAGGAATCCATCCATGTGATGTCGTCTCAAGAGAGAGTTACCCTACACCAGCTTCAGGTGCTGGTAGGCCAGCTAAATTTCGCATTGAGAATCATCCCCATGGCCCGCCCCTTTTCCAGATCCATTGCGCGTTCAATGTCCGGGCTGGTTGAAAAACATCACCACACCCAGCTATCTGCGGAAGTTAGGGGAGACCTGAGGTTGTGGAAGTTTTTTCTGAAAAATTTCAATGGCGCGGTCATTTGGCCCAAAAAGGCAATCTCCAGCCCAACACTGGGTTTGTACACTGATTCAGCTGGTAGCGTAGGTTTTGGAGCAATCTTGGGCCCCCGGTGGTGCAGAGCGGATTGGCCTGATGATTGGGTTAGCAAAGGATGGACCAAGAACATAGCCCTCTTGGAGTTATTCCCTATCGTGGTAGCGGTAAATATCTGGGCGGAGATATTGAAAAACAGGGTGGTAATCTTTTGGTCTGACAACATGGCAGTAGTAGAAGTCATTAACCGCCAAGGGGCTTCATGCCCGCTGGTCCTACGCCTGTTGAAGCACCTGATCTTATCATGCTTGCAACACAACATTACTTTCAGAGCTAAACATGTGCCAGGGGTTCATAACAACGCTGCTGACGCTCTGTCTCGCTCAATAATGCAGGAATTTCTGCGGTATCACCCCCAGGCGATGGAGAAGATGTCGGAGTTCCCAGAATCTCTGTGGAGAATTGGTGCCCCGCCCTCCCCGACTTAGTAGCAACATCTCTAGCACCGCGTACTAAGAAAGCTTACGAGAATGATTTTTATAATTACAGGCGGTTCTTACAGTCACAGCAGATCTCTGAACCATTCACTGAGTTTGCGGTTTGTGCTTTCCTCTCACATCTAAAAACCCAAGGCCGGCCAGTATCGTGCGCAAAGGCTTATTTGTCGGCGATACGCTTCTTTGCAAAGATCAGACAACTCGAGGCACCCTTGAATACATTTATTATAAATAGGGCCTTAGCAGGTTGGGCCAGGGTGGCTCGTGTTCGAGCGGATTCTAGGCACCCCATTACCGCACCCCTGCTCGGGAACATACTGGGCGCACTTCCAGGCATATGCTCGTCCCCCGCAGAGGCTGCTTTATTCTCCGCGGCTTTCGCTGTGGCTTTTTACGGGGCCTTCCGAATCAGCGAATTGGTGGGCGCAGCCAAGGGCGACCATGCGGGTGGGCTACAATGGGGCGACATTACGTCCGGCGCTGGGTTCCTTTCAATAGTCTTGCGCAAATCAAAAACGGACCAGCTGCAGAAGGGGGCGCGTATCTCACTCAGGGCCGCACCTGGGTCACCATTATGCCCAGTACTGCTTAAAAATAATTACCTCCAGGTCCGCCCGCGGGCTAGCTCGTCCGCCTTGTTCTTACACCTCAATGGGGATTGCTTATCGCGTTACCAATTCTTGATGATCTTCAAGTTGGCTCTGAGGTCTTTAGGCGTTGAACAATCTGGTTACTCCTCCCATTCTTTTAGAATAGGGGCAGCCACATTAGCGGCAGGTGCTGGATTGGGGGCCACCACAGTGAAAGGCATCGGCCGGTGGTCTTCTGAGTGTTACAAACGGTATATTAGGCCGGAATTGGTCTAAAGGTAGCACTGTGCTTGTATATGATTGCCTCACACTCTTTTCTTTTCATTTCAGTACAATGTCTCAACGTGTAGTTTGGGTACTAGGGCATTCATTTATTCGTCGGGCGGCGTACCGGGTGCAACAGCTCCGTGGGTCGAATCCGGCGATGGTTCAAGGTGTGGCGTTCCGCTGGTGTGGAATTGGCGGTGCGGGCATCACTCAGCTACAACATTTGGTCAATGAGGCAAAGGGATCTGCGGGGCTGCAGTCCCCGGATCTTGTCATTATTCACATAGGAGGCAACGACTTGGTGCGGTTGGGCCGCAAGACGCTAAGAGAAACAGTATTTTTAGAGATTACTAAATTGGCAAAGCAATTCCCAAATGCTGCGCTTGCATGGTCCACATGGTGCCACGTCGGAAATGGGGTGCGGGGATCAAGTCAAGAACTATCAACGTTTCGGTACGATGGCTGAACGCCGAGATGGCAAAACTTTCCCGGGCCCAGGGCGGCTATGGAACATCCCCCACAAACTATTAAAGGGCTCACACATGTTCCACCAGGACCAGGTGCACCTATCTGATGCAGGGACCGATCAATTCATTTACGACATGTGGGCTTTTGCGCGTGGTTTGTTTTATGGTGGGGAGGGCGAAGGACCTTTTGGGCCCTGGTCGCCCTCGTGGCGGAAATTGAGATGTGACTAGAAGCAACAGGGGGGGTCCCCAAGGTGGGGCCCCCGGGAGGACACCTGGGATGGGATCCTGAAGTTCTGAGCCAACCAACGGATGTACACACCAGATCAAGGGGTAAGGGAGCTCAGATCGCTGGGGGGAACATGGGGCTCCAGCCCTTGGCCGCCCCATTACACCCCGAGTCTGATTGGTGTTTGGAGGAGGGGGCGGAACCCGAAGCATGAGGACAAGGTACAGTGTTGTAGGCAGGGTAACCGCCCCTCCTAGGGATACAGGTGATAGATGGGTCACCTGTGTGGTCCAATGGTGGTTCAGGACAGAAAGGGATCCTGTCAGAATTTGATTTATGGTCACAATAATGCTCATGACGTATAGATGTAAAGTTTTATATGCTTGAAAAGTTATGAGATGCTTGATGTTTGAATAAAAATCTTCCAACGTTTATTAGTTGTCAAATTGTGTTTTTAGGAGGGGGGAGTGGGGGTCACATGGAGGCCTCCGGGTCCTATCACATGTTGGAAGCAAGATCTCATGGGAGTGGCCTACAGGGACTATAGACGTTGTCACCTTTGACTAGCTCGACTTTCCTGGCGTTTTTTAAGCAGGCCCGTGGTGACTAGCCACAAGTTAACTTCGATGGAGAACACAATGTTTGTGTTTTTATCCTGAGCATTGGTTACCTTGCTACTGATCTGTGTAGAACATGCTGGCAGGACTGCATTTCACCATGGCAGCATGACAATTACGCTAAATTGAACTTTTCCTTCCTCTGAACTTTGAATATTGTTGGCTGGACTATCGAGTGTAGTGGTGGAAACGGACAGTGTTCCATGTCCGTGGTAAGTGTGGGAGCGGGACTTAAAACACCCCTCTCTGTTGCCTTTAGCGGGAGGTGCTGCTTGGAATGACAGTCCTCTGGCAGGCAGGGCTTAGAGGACGTTTTTTTCGTTTTCATCACACATTTGCACAGCAAATTTATAGGCACGTTTTACATCAAACTGAATATTGTTTTCTAAAATGTACATTTAAATGGACTATAAGGCGATTTATATTATATCGCCATTAAAACTGAGTTTTAAAATAAGGCTATAACATAATTTTGTTCAGTGCGCACAGCAACGAGAATAATATACAACATGCATTGGTGTGTGTAATTTAATTAAGTTGGTTATATCATGCAGTGTAAAATGAATTACCTTTGAACAAATTGGGGCTTGCTGTTTGGTTCTGTCTTACGCTCCTGTGTGGCTTTGAGGGACTTTATTATTATTTATTTTTTTTGCGTTATTGCCTTGATAAGCAGACATTGAAGCTGAGGCTTTCATGGCAGCCGTATATTTAAGCCTGAAAAAAAACATCCTATGTTATTTAATTCTTTCTCAGCTTTTGTGCTTGACATCCCTGTTAACATGTGAGTCTCGGTGAAGAAGATTGTGGGAAGAAAAACCCCAGCTGAAGCAACCATAACCCAATTTACTCACCTCCCCCCCGCCCCCCAACCCCCACCCTCACGCACCGCCCCCACCGCCGCCTCTTAAAGTGCCGGGATTAGAAAGAAGGGCTTCAGTCACCCTTAAAGATGCAGATACGCACCCCTGTTTAAATGAACATGAAAGTGTGTGGGGGAATCCAGGGAAATGGTTGTTTGGAGGAGTCGGTGAGGGGCAGATAATTGCTTTTTAATTGGAGGGAGCTGGGTGTGACTCCAAGGAGCGGAGGGTAAAAACACAAGTGAGGCTACACAGAGCTATTCATATGTCAAACAGGGCCTGGTTGCCTTTCTTCCTTGTTCTTCTTAATCCGGCAACTGTTTTTATTTGTCTGTCAAACTCGACTATTTTCCTGTGACATTTTCTGTATAAAGTGAACAATAACTTGAACATTCTCTCATGCTTTGTATGTACTTTGTTCAAACTTGAGCAAAAGGTATTTCTTTTTATAAGTGAGCCAGGATTCACCTATTTGTTCCTCGTGCCTTTCAATGGTTGGTGTAGTTAAACTCGTGTTTTCTTTTGTATTAAAATAATTTTCTACTTTGATTTCTCCGTGTCAACGATTTGCTGTGTTTATACCATCGCATTCAATATATTTTTTTTGCAAAGTTTTTCAGAGCAGCACAACTTTTAATGACTAAAAATCTAGGACGAAATTATCGTGTTTTTAAAATCAAAACATCTTGTCCGTTGCAGTCCAATCCTGACCGTTCATTATTTATAAAAGTCAGTATAGAGATTAGGTGGAGTGATAACAAGTGAATGTGTTTTATGCAAGCCGAAACATTTTGAGAATTATAGTTTGGGAATAATGGGTTTCTGTTGTATTACAAACAACATTTGTAGAACATCTGTAATAATAAAACCCCCAAGGATATTGCAGTCTGGTGTGCAAAGCCTGCAGCCTCATAATAAAAAATATAAGGCCCACAAAACAACATTTCTGGTAACTTTCAGTGACAGAAACTTTATCGGGACTTCAAACCTATGGACCTTCTTCAATGTGTCACCGCCTAAACCTTGCCATACTGGTTCTCAATTTGTCATTTCTGATAGACTGTCATTATACATGTTGATACCAGCTTCTTCACGTGGCGATTGCAAACTCTGCCCAAAACCCTTCATGTGCTAAGGCAGAATCATTCCTGCCGTGGCAGCATCCATACTTGATTTTATCCATTGTAACTGGGCATGTCAACCTACGTCATCTACCACTCCCAGTACATCCAGATCTCTGACATGCGGAAGAAGCAAACCTTCTGACCCCATCTTAACCAACTTACTGGTGCGACACATGATCAGATTGAAAGCACTAAAGATAGGACAACATGCACTTAAGTACACATTGCTATCTTTCCTAACTGGCAAGTTCTGCCGCTAGATGTCCCCTCTTCTCATTCACTCGAAAGAGCGTGGGTGGCTGTGCTCTGCAGTTGGCATGTAGTCGAATCGTATATTTCTGTGTACTTAAATTGTACATTGTTTGTAGTAGTTTTTTCAGATAGCACTAGCTACATATCTGAAATTAAAGGTTGAACAAATAAATGCAGATAACTCCTCATTCAGTACCGCTGAACATCTGGGAACCAGTTGGCTTGCCAGAGACTCCTGAAAACTTGGCTGTTCCCCCAAAAAACACGTGCTCAAGGTCACATTTTGGGTGCTACTGCTAATAGGTCACTCTGTTGGTAACAGATCACGCTATAAATGGCACAATATGTTGTGACAAGGCAAACTTTTTTTTGTTTTAATGAAGACTTTTGTTTAGATGAGATCTACATGAAGAAAGCATTTTTTTCAATGCACTTGTAAGCAACCTTGAGTTTTGAAAAGGTGGGTTCCTAAGGGTGTATTGTATCCACCATGAAGCTCTAAATACATGACAGGAAATTCCTTATAGTGATGAAAATTGAAAATGGGGAGAGCATTAACATATCTTTAAAAAAATCCTTAGAAGGTATTTGGAGAAAAAAAGCATTTAAATTGGAGTTATGGTTATGAAATTAAATCGAAAAACCTAAACTCACAAGTTATGTTTGGGACCGAAGTCCATAAGTTGAGCAGCAGATATGCAAACTGCAACTTGCACCCCATATGGAGTGCTTATAATCGTACAATATTTCATATTCATATTCAATATTTCATTCATAGTGTTAAGAGTAATATTGTATGTAACCTCATCTATAAGGTTATTTACAAAATTGGCAATTGCATCTTACACAAAAAGGTTGATCCCTAATGTAGTGGGTCATTACCCATGTGGCAGTTGTAGGCATTGGCATTTTATCGGCAATTACAAAAAAAATGGACATGGGGCTTAAAACATTATGGACTGTCAGAAAATACACTAACTGTAATTCTACACAAGTAGTGTACATGATTATTAGCGCTTGTGGGTCATGATATGTCAGCATGACTGGGAGAAAGATTAAAACCAGGATTTGTGAACATCGTAGCAATATTTGCTGCAAGAAAACTACAACCAAGATGGCATTCAAGATATGGCTGAAACCTGTAGACTGAGATACGGTTGTGGGACCTCATAATGTCTCCTATCACATCTAACCGTGGTGTTTTTAACCTTACCAAAGGGTCCCGCAATAAAATCAGCCTGTCTAGGAAGGGACACCTATAGATAATTTTAAACTCATTTGGATCCCTGAAAAAAACAGCTCCGTTGTAACTCGGGCGTCTGTGCACACCTAAATACACTAGGTATACTGGGTGGGAACCCTATGACGAAGCATGCCATTAATAGAATGAGTGGGTGAGGATTCTTTTACAGAAACTGGGGAACCCCTCCTTTGATCAACGGAGATAATACACGGTACAGGTTCTCTCTTGATTGATACTTAAACAGATGACAGTTTGGAAGTGGCACAAACGTATGCACTTCTTACTCCTTGTTTTTGATATTTACGAAAATGGTGAGCTCAAGAGAATTGCATCTCGTTTGCAAGTTATGTATGTGGTCCTAACCATAAGTTGGGAATTTCAGTGTTTTTTACGTTTTCGTTTCTAACCATAACTCCACTTACTGGTGGGTTTTTTCATTGAATTTCAAACTTTTTTTTTCCTTTCTAAAAAAAAACACATGTTGTTGTGTTGTAACCAGGGTTTACCATAACTATTTCATTTTAACCTTTATGGTTTTTCACTTAAAATATTATTTATATATACATATACGGATGTGTAGAGTGTAGTATTCTATTTGTTAATGTTGTTGAGTTAGGGTAGGGGCCATGTAAAAGAAGACAGAGCCTTGAGGGGGTCATGCTGCCCCCCCTCAATATTGGTTATAAAAGGCATATCATACTTTGGGCCTTTGCCTGAATGGTTTATGCCATAACGTTTTTCTGCTTTGTGGGTCCTTAAGAAAATGTTTTATCTAAGACCGGGATGCAAGAGGTTAAATTTGTGATGGGAGTTAACCTCACATGAAAGAGCCCTCTCGTTGGAGTAGTCTCTGTGTGAAAAGTCATTGTAATGTGTGAAGGAATAAACCGTTTTATGTTAGTTTATAAATTAATGAATCTGTGTTTGCGAATACGGTTTCTTTAAATGTGTTATTGGGAGACATCAATTTTCACTGGTTTCCATTTTAAGTATTTTTCAGTCAAACACAACATGTTGCCACTTGTTTAAGCAATTCCCATACTGGAGCCCTCTTTGCCTCCCTCCTAGAGTAAAGCTTTGCTGTTTAAAGCCAGAATTTCTTTGGAATCCAATTCTGGGTGAAGCACTTTTGTGCTCTACCCTTGTTAGCGGCTCCAGTTTCTCACTCCTTGACTGTGGAGTATTTGATATCTGGCAGTGCACACACAAAAGAGGCTAAATCTCTTGAAACCTGTGGATAAACTAGTCCAATAGACATTTGTTTTGCAAGCTGAATGCTCTCAATGTCTTTTCTCAAATGGCTGCTATGTTTTCCCATGCATGTTCTGTAATGTATCCCCGATTTCTCCTGCTCCCAGTGCCCTTTGTTGTGCTTCACAAAAGCTTTATGTGCCCATTGTTTTAAATGCGTGTGAAATATTTACGACCCTGCTTCCTTTCAGGAAAGGTCATTTAGAGATATTTGGGCAGCACATTTGATATTGATCCGCCTCCTAGCCTGGAGGTTGCTGACCTCACATGAGTGGGCTTTAATTGAACATTTTCATCTTACCAGAACTGGTTTGTGGTCTCGTGCTAGAGAAGATCTGAGTCACTCAGCAACACACAATCTCCACGAGGAAAGTAGCAGGCAAATACTGATTTTTATCAAGTGGTGTCCTTTTCCAAGCTCAGAAATTCACTTTCAGCACGCATTTGATTTGAGGAAGCAGGACAGTGACTACAAAATACACTGATGTGAGGTTTACACATTAATTGTGCGTTTTTTACGTACTACATACAGCATTTGTTAAACAAGGTGAAAAAACAGTGGTAATGGAGGCAGTGCAAATATTTGGGCAATGTAATTAACAGGTTTGTATAGGGAGAGGGATAGCATATGGTCTTAACCAAAAATCCTCCTTTCTCACGATTTACTTCTAGCCTTATATTCACCGTTCACTTTCAATGAATACACCCTGAATGTGAACATAAAATGTTAGTTTTTCTTGGTTGTTTGGCCTAAGACCAGTCAGATAGCTTTAGTTACAATTTGGGGAACGGAGTCCATACCAACCGACACTTGTTTGTGTGTGGAAAAGGCCACTCACCATTCAACCTTGGCCTTTGCCTTACAAAACTAACTACCTCACTATACATTCAAATCACCTACCAAACTCCCCCACCAGACCCTCCCCCTGCCCTTTCAGCTTTACCTTTCTGATCTAGTACTCATTAACTGATCCAGCTGTTTTTCCCCGTTGAAACTGTTCTTATCCTTGCCAGCCTTGTGCTGCATCCTAACAACTGAACTTGCAACTAGCATAACTCCTAATGCAGTGTTTTCCTTCCTGTCTTCTCGTGGCCTGCTGTTGCCCCCCCCTTTGTTGTCAATGTGTAATGTCAGGTGTGCAATTTGTCCATATTCACGCCATGTAACACCCTGCCTCTGCATGCACCTGCTCAAAGCAACAAGGTACTACCACCTTTCCCCGTACACCAGTTTACCAAAGAGTCGGCCTGTCTCTGGCACCACTCCCCTGTTAGGCACCCAGACCACATGCTATTCCCTAGGGAGAGAGGGAGGGGATAAAGTTCCCTGCTCCTAAACGCCAGCCATAGGTCACCTTCCAAAATGGTGCCTTCACCTTGAAATGGTGGCTATATATACCTGTTAAGGTAGCCCATCAATGTAGCCCAAGGCATAGCCCAAATCATTTGGGCTGTACCACCTCCCCAAACCTACCCGGGGTGGGGACACCTCCCTCCGGTCGGCAGTCCACCCAACCCCCCTTTCAGAATACATGGTTTATTTGTTTTTTACATGATATTAATATTAAACATAGCAAGCTGGTGTTTCATGTATCTGCTAATTTTATATACATATATTTTCTTTAATATTTCAGGAACAGGATTAGTTCAGCAACACACATTTCTACATTGGGAGCTGTGTTGGTAAAAAAATTGAACAGGGTCATCCAGAACTTGAAAGCTCTGTGTTTAGAGAGAGATGATCGGATGGCAACATCTGATTAGGTTGTTAGCAGCATACGCTAAACTTGTCAAAAGCATTTAAGACCCAAGAAATTATAGTTCTGTCCAAAGATACAAAAGCTGTAACTTATTTTAATTGACTGTTGACAAAAGGCTAGCATATTTAAAAAAATACAGGTACTGTGACTGGCCACTGCAGATCAGTTTCATTTGTCAGCGTTTTTTTTTTTCCCACAGAAAATGATTCTTTTGGACTTAAATTTGTTGACATTTTAAGTATATATTGTTTTGATTTTAAAGGTTTTGTAGATGCAACTGCTATGCACACTTTCCTTGATGTAGGATCTTTTTGGTGGCATGAAAGAGTTATGAAGAAAATACATGTATTGTAGAGCCTGAATTCTGTAAGAGAGATTTACAGGACCATATTTAAAAGGTCAGACAAATAAGTTCAAAATAACCGCATTTGCGAATCACAGCAGTTGAACAGAGGAGTACATTCAGAAAAGCAGTGAAAAGAAGGAAAGACGATGAGAAGAACATTCATATAAACACTGCAGAACACTTTCAACCGCGTGAAGCAAAGCAGCAACACTTTTAAATAGATAGTTGTTTTGATAGTTCACAGAAGGTGGGCAAGGCTCTGGACCAGACAGAATCCCTGTGAATTTATTTACATCTGAGCCTGTTATCCTGGCACCTTATTTAACTTGTGTCGCCAGTGCCATCATGACGGGTGCCCAAATCCCTGTAGTCTGGAAAGGTGCAGAGATTATTCAAATTTTAAATAAATTTTTAAATCTGATCCAGCCAATTACCTCCCTATAAGCCTTTCAGATTCAAGTAAAAAAAATATTTTGCAAACTATTTCTCTACCATCCCTTAGCCTGGATTGTTAATGGTCAGTTCTCAATTCCAGGCAGGATTCCATTCTAAGATAAGTATGGTTGATCAGATTTTTAGATTCCAACTCATCAGAAGGACAGTGGTCAAGGTCTGTCTCTGCATCGCTTTCTTCGCCCTAAAAGCAGCATTTGATATGGTCCTCAGAGAAAGACTCAGGTGTACCCTTTAGGGCTCCCGATCCCGCTTCTAGATATTATAATTCACCTCCACTGTAACATCTGACTGTATCAAAGTTAACAAGGGGGTCCAGCAGGCGTGTGTCTTAGCTCCAACACTGTTCCTTCTTTTTATCAATGGATTAGTAGATTTCCTTACAGTGATTCCCCCATACCAGAGAGCTGAACACATATTTTCATTTTTTTTATTGTGAGTGTCTCTCCCATAGATTATAAAGAGATATATAACCTCTATGTCCTGCAGTTCTTCCGACTGCATCCACCAAGCGGGGTGGTGCATGGCAGCGGGAGCAGGACCCGCTAATAATGCACAAAACACCACACTGTTATGTATGAAGCAAAGGAAAAGGCTGGCACTCCAAAACCGTGATTCCACAAGATTTATTCTGGAGTGGAGTGCCAGACTTTTCCTTTGCTGTATATGTAACAGTGTGGGGTTTTGTGCATATATACATATATACGTATGTGTGTGTGTGTGTGCGTGTATTATATATATATATTCTCTTAAAAAAACAAAGGTTACTGGGATGTTATAGTAAGGCTCACATTTTAAACGTACAAAACCATAGAAATTCATCTGTTAGTTATCTCAAGTAACAATAGCTATCTTAGGGCATGAGTTCTAGTTATAGAGTCCCTGTAACCTGTGTGTTTTGAAGTGAAATTCTATGTTTTGTGAAATTCTATTTCCTAACTATAGCGTCCCTGTAACCTTTGTTTTTTTTTCAGTGAATTTCTATGTTTTTTTAGCATAAAGTAATTTTTATTACTATATGTTAATCAAACCGCTGCAGCGCACGGCCTGCGGCCAGACCCTGTGGCCAACCCCCCTAACCATCGAACCCCGTGCTGCTCACGGCCAAAGGCCATGCACGGTGGGAATTGGCCATGGCCTGTCTCTCAGGGTGTGAAAACGGGTGTGGTAGTGTCTGTCTGGGTGTGAGAGTGGGTGCATCAATGTCTTAGTGGGTCTGTGAGTGGGAGCGTCAGTGTCTGTGGGTCTGTGAGAGCTTCAGTGGGCGTGTGAGTCAGAGTGGATCTGTGAGTGGGTGCGTGAGGGTCTGAGTGAGGCTGTGAGTGGGTTTTGTAAATTCAGCCCCCGGCAGGTGACAGTCCCTAGTGCTGCGGGGGCCAGGTGGCCCCCCGCATTGGAATTAGAAGAGGTGCCCCAGGGAGTTGGTGGTCCCAGGGGCTGCTGGGATGAGTAACCCCCACACCATTTCATTTCCAATAGTGCCCTGGGGAGGTAGTGGTCTCCGGGGCTGAGGGGGGACACCTGCCCCCCTGCATTCTAATCTAGCTTATGCCCCAGGAAGGTGGCAGTCCCAGGGGCAGAGCTTTTGTTAAAGCCTCTGGAAGATGGGGTCCCTGGACTGCCGGGGGCATGCACCCCCCCCCCACACTTTTAATTAAACATTATCCCGAAGAGGTGACTGTCCCCGGGGCTGTGAGGGCGGGGGGCCTGGCGGCCCCTGCATACCTTATTGCTTTAACCCTGGGAAGGTGATGGTCCCCCAGGCCTTGGCAAGCCCAGGAGGGGTGCACCGTGCACCCCCCTTTGTAGTTATTGGCATATACCCGGGACTTGGCTCACCCAGGAGCTTCATTAAAAGAGTGGGAATCGCCCCCCTCGTTTTCTTTTTTTTAAACATCAGAAAAATCTGCCGATCCATCTGCTGATTTTTCTGATGTTTTAATAAAAAAATGCTTTTAAGCCCTGGCGGGGTCCCTCTCAGACCCCAGTACCAGAGCTAAGGGGTCAGGGTGTCCCTACCACGGCCCCTTTTTTTCTGGGACTCAACAGAATCCTAGTCCCAAGATGCCTGCCAACACTTCCTTGTTGAAGCTTTGATAGACAATCAGATCTCTGCACCGGGAAAGTCAGATCCACGTATGATCCACGTCCCTAGATATCTATATTTTTTTAAACTCTAATTTCTCCAAAAATACTTGACAGATTTACGCCACATCACAAAAGAGCACACTTTTGGGACCAGTTTCAGGGTGATTTGTCAAGGGGGGCTGAGAAAGATTGGGGGGGGGGTTAAAAAAATGTGTTTCCCATGTTCATTCCCATAGACTCTTTAGACATGCCTGTAGCTGAACAGAATGACACCAAATTGGCAGAAAGGTCGTTGTTACTTTGCAAATACTGCCAATCTCATGCAGAGATCTGATTGGCTGCAAACACTTCAACCAGAAAGTGTTGGCAGCCATTTTGAGACTCTGCTTCAGCCGAGTTTTAAAAATAAACATAAAAAAAAGAGGGCATGGAACCTTTATCATACCCCCTAGCCTTGGTCCAGGGGTCCCCCAGGGACTTACTGAAGCCTTGGGGACCGCCACCTCCCCGGTGCTATACATATAAAGTGAGCAGGAGGCCATGCAGCTCCCCCCGCACTCTGAGGACCACCACCTCCCCGGGGCAAACTTGGAAGTAAATATAAGGAGTGTCCTGGGGCGCCACTTCCCCGAGGCTGCCATATTTATTAAGGAGGGGGTCAGTTGTGGACCCCCGGGGACCACCACCTCTCAGGGGCCAAATTGAATGAAGGAGGGGGCTGTAGCCCTCCACCCCTCATGGAGCCATGCCTGGCCCTGGGGACTGCCACCCCCAATGGCTGGCTCCTGCTGCCTCCCAAGGTTCCCACCCTCGGGAGGCAGCTGTTTGCTTTTGCTTGAAATCAAACATAACACTGGTTTCTGCAAGGGGTACACAAGCAAGATGTTTGATGCAAATGTTATAGTTATTTGTTGTGAACAGCAGAACAGAGGGATGCCTGGCCTACTAGTAAAATATGCGTGCAGGGAAAGAGAGGAAAGCATTGCTCCTGCAAGAAGAAAGTTGTTGTTTGTAGCAGCTCCCTGCTTGCGGGACCAACGCCGGCTCCCGCAGGACACAGAAAGCTGGTTAAGACTGCAGGGGCCTTCAGGCTCTTGCCGCGTTCCTGTGCTGTCACCAAGTATCTTGATTGTGTGCCGCTTTGAAGTCATTCTATTGAGAGAGCATTCCAATAACAATAGCAATAGCAATGGTCTCTCCATAGAATGACCTCAAAGCAGTACACAAGCAAGATGTTTGATACAAATGTAATAGTTATTTTTTCTGCACAGCACAACAGAGGGATGTCTGGCCTGCTGGTAAAGCTCTTGTTTGAAGGTTCAAATCCTGGTATCTCATGGCAGTGTGTATGTTTTTTTTTTCTTTTCAGTAGACATTTATCACAATGGGCCAGTATGTATGATGCATCTTTAAAAAAGAAAAAAATTAAAAAAGCAGTAAATCACAAAGCCTGTTATAAGTGCAAAGTGACACAAAGTAACATACAAGGGTGGTTAGTGAATATTCTTAGCCGGCAATAAAGACAAAAAGGATGCACTTCCTAAAGAAATAAACGAAAACAAGTCCTGGAAATTCCACTAGATGAGTAAAATAAATACACCAAAGACTCTGAATTACTATTTACACATCATGTACTCCAGTAGTCTAATAAAGGAGCCTATCACTATCACCTAATAGGAACAAAACTGGGGTAATTAAACCATCCTCAAAAGCGCATGACCTTGATGGACACTACATTCAGTCAATGGCAGGCATTGAAACCCCAGGAAAGCCACAAGCTGTAGTGAGCTGACCCAAATCCCTCTCTCCTCACTGTAACACTTCTTAGGTGCACTTGTTTTAAAATACTGGTAACATGACATTACCCAGACATATTCACTAAAAAATGTTGCAGGGTCATTATAGTTAGGACATATAATTTATTTTTAAACATAGAAATTTACTTAGAACAAAGGTTACAGGGACGTTATAGTTAGATTCGGAATTTACTCGCAGAAAACCCTAGAAATTCAGCAGTTGTAATTAGCTATTTCAAGTCATTATAACTTGTGTCCTAAGGTAACTGTAACTCGTGAGTTTGTCATGCACTGTTTATTACCCCTGATATTACAGCACTCAAGACAGCTTTTATAACGTCATTAAAAATATTAATGAAACAGCAGTCAAATTATTAAAGAAAAAACTGTGCATGATGGGGGCGCTCGCTATAGTAAGTGAATATATATATATGTATATAACACGTTATTGTAGAAATGAACTTGTTCTACTACCTACCAGAATTCCACATTGTATTTTGCTATGTGGTTTTATAAACTTTTAAACATGTGTTGCTCTGCTTTTATGTGCAGGTTTACACGCTATATTTTTATATTATTGTTTTATATATTTATTGTGTCTCTGTGATTAGGTTTATATATTAGGTTGATCTTGTTGCTTTTATGGTCTGTGACCGAAATAAAGTGCTTAAACTGGATAGGAGTTAGTGCAGTGGCAGTACTCTATGGCTGTAGGTAGGCAAGATTCAACATGTAAAGGGGAGTATTATGAGAGCATGAGGAATATTGTGACGGCCTGATGTGATAGTTTGACATTAAATGGGAAGTTCCAATGGACATTGACATTCCACTTGATATTAAATTTGAAGACTGTTCTCTGTTGTGAATTCACATGTTAAGAGGACATTGGCAGTTCGTTGATATTACAGAGATGATCTCTTTTGATGACACATTGTTTAAACTACATGTCCTGTTTGGAAATGACCAAAAATCTATTCATATATATGAGTTATAGGAAAGAGGAAGAGCAGAACTGATAGAAATACTGCTCTTGGCGTTGTATGCTGTGAGGTAGAAGCAGAAAAATAACAAATTGTATGAAAGGCACAACTACACCTCCAACCCGCCTTAAAAGCACAAATTCCCCTTGAAACCACAGCGCCTATTGGGAAAACCGGCGACCTGTAATGAAAGTCATTTCCGCAAATCATTTCCCCACTCATTATCACTTTGCTTTGTTTAAACCACCAGGATGAGTCAGGCCTTGGATCTTGTTTTACACAAATATAAAAACTGGCCTCTGGCCAGAATGATAACATTATCACTAAGTGCACACTGCAACTATTGTCCTGCCTCTAAAATAAAGACCTGTGCTATGTGGACTGCTGTACTTGTAAGGAGCCCATGAACTGTCTCCTTTTACCAGGACTACAACCACACAGTCTGTATTGTACCAAACTCCGGTCCACTAGCCCACCCACTGACAAAGCACTGCCACTAACCTCCTGATGTTACATGTGACTCAAATGGTAGATTTAATGAGTTGCGCATATTAAAGATCGATTCGTACAAGTCCATCACAGACCAGTGTTCACCAAAATGCAGTCTCCGAACTACTTCATTTAAAAATGTCTATCAGGCTAGACTCTGACATAGACCTGCCTGTCAGAGCAATACATGGTCTTAAGTAACAATTTCCTCAACATCAAGAAAGATGCTTGAAGGCCACCCCTCTTTATTCATTTATAGACATGTTTGTAGTGCAGACTTCACCAGGGAGGTTGGGGGTTGGCTCGATAAAAGAACACTTCACATTAAAAATAATATTACTAAATCGGTACTGTAGAAAACCCTTATGGGGGCACATTAAAGAGGGGTAACCCCGAAGGAGATGCAGCATCTCTTGTGTAGAAGGGGGTGCTGGAAATATTCATTATAAAGTACAATCTACCTTCTTCAAGATGATTTGTTTCTGACATCTTTATAAAACCCATCACAACTTATCAGGTGTTTCTTTTACTCTGCTTTTAGATATAGATTTTGACAGCACAGCTTTCAAACGGACGTATGGCTTACAGGACATTGGCTTTGTGTCTGTTCTTTTTAAACACTGGCTTTTTTAAAAAATCTCCCTAAGAAATTTGTGATTTTGTCTATCACATCTTGGCTCAGTCAAGTGGAGTATTCATCTTTGACCTAATGATATTGGCTAAATGCATTAGTCCTTCTGACTCCACTGCCAGCTCCCTCCCAAGCGCCTCCATGTAATTTAACACTACATTCGTTGCCACATTGAGCCCAGATTTGTTTGCTTTGCCAATGCTTTTTTTTAAAAACTTTATATGTATCTTGTTTGTATTTTTTGCACCATCAGTAATAGTGAAACATGTCCCCATTAGATTAGAAAATGTAGCCAAATCGTTTCCATCCATTTTACAAGAATGACATCTTTGATGTGAGGTTTGACATATTGAACTTAAACTAAATTAGGTGCAGGGTGCAGTAATGCAGCAATGAAAGGAGCTTGCTGCTATGGAGGCCCATCTCCTTCTGGAGTTCTCAGGACATGTGTGAACTCAAATGTCTCCACAAGACGTTCACACCTCCCATGTAAACCTCAAATATGTTGTGATATAAGCCGCTTTTATGCGTTTGCCCTTGTAACATTCACCACAAGGTGCCAGTGTCCATGTTGATCCTCTCTGAATGTCAAATTGATTTATGTATCATAGTCATGAACCTCGTGTAAGAGGCTGCCTGTTTGAAAACGTGCCCTGATTCGATTCTAGATAGGTCAATACATATATTGAGAGATACATGGTGGCTATGCTTTGTACGATATGAAAAGCTGTTGAAGGCAGTAATGAACTCATACCACTCCGTAAAATGTTAGCTTTGAAATGTTCCCCGATCTAGGGTGAGGATATGGGTGTTTTTTTCTACCAACAAACTTAATCCGGTAAGACTACGTTTTGCTTGATAAATGAGCATGCTTGTATATGCAAACGTATGTGTGTGTCATACATACGTGTCATACACTGAAAATGTGTTTCTCAATGTATTTTATAAATTGTGCTCTACCTTAGAAAGACATCTGTTACTCAGCCATTGTCCTTTCCCAACCCTAGTAGCTGTAAAAACCCATGGTCAATTTCTACTACATTATAAGCCAATATTATTTTTTGCTATGTACATCTGACTCTTTGTTGAATCTTACACATATCTCGCACTCGTTACTAATATTAATAATCTCAATGATAACCTCACATTCAGATTAATGAATTAATTGTTTCAGTGCCACAGTCCCATTGTTCATAAATGTATTTCCCAGACTTGACGCTTTGTCTTAGCTCATTAGGTCCAGCTACCATGCTGTCGCATTAAGCAAGGTGACCTGGCATAATAAGTAGCTGTTGCATATCATTGACGAGTTAAACGCCGAAGCCAGCTCTTTGATAGGCAGGCAAAAGCCGTGTTAACCTCCAACCAAACAAATCATTACAAGGTCACATTCTCAGTTATGGATGATTAATGCCGCCTTTACGCTCACAGACTCTTAAGCAGTACAAGCTGACAGATCGAGCTGACTTATGGGCAGCTGTGGCACATTATTTAGGTCAGTGTAATTTACCTATGAAATGTGGCCAAAAGCTGTATACGTTTTTTTTTTTCAATCCACAAATTAACAAGCTGTTGTAAATTCATTTAAATATATCGGTGCCTTAAACTGCTGTGCGTTGAGAATGGCTTGGGGCAGCAGGCCCAGAGCAGTGGAGAAAGTGGATTTGAGGGCATCTGAAAGGTTCTTGGCTCAGTCTTTAAAGTTGTGCGTGAAGGGAAGGTTTCTCCTCCGAGGCTGTTTGTTCTTGGTTGAAAATCTCGAACTTGTTGTAAAGGATGATATTCCTGGCCCTGTTGATCTTGACTATCTATTCCCGTTTACAAAAGTAGAATCTTGAAGCCTGTTTTTATGACTCCTTCTGAGTCGTTCCTGCAAATGGAATCATTTCCTTCTTTTATTTTTCCAAAAGCTAATTGGCCAAGCAGATGGAACAGCAGAACTGAAATAGCTGTGCTGGCTGCCTGCCACCATTCTGTGAACTTTGATTTGTGCGGATATGTAACATTTTTATTATTCCCTTTTTGGAGTCCTGCCTGTAAGGCTTGGGAAAATTAATCCTTTGGTTTCCTGTGAAATACAGACTTATAAACAAATGTCCAAGTAGTGTGCTGTGCAGACTCTGCATTGTGTCAGTCTCCGTGTGTGACTTCAGCAGGCTTGTGACCGATCAAAGGTTCAAGGAGTTTTCACAAGATTTCATTATTCATGCACTATTAGAACTTAAATACAGAAATGGCAGACTTTAGAGAATGTTGGAAATTAGTTTGACTTCCTCTTATATCTATGTGTAAGAGGGTTGTAACTCATATAGCTTTGAATACCCCGGTTCTCATCTGACTTGTAAAATGGAAGAGCACATTTTTTATGTGGAACAATCCTGACTCCACCAACACCCTGTTTGTGGTGTGCCTTTTACGTCCTTGGTCAAGTGACAGTAAATGGCAGTCAAATAATCTTGTCTTCTGATTTAGTTGAAACTTTTCTTTTGAGTGCCTGAGTAAATCTGTACTTGTTCACTGGATTGTTTTTCAGTTACAGGAATTTCTGTCTGCCTTTTCATTTCGAAAACTGTATTGTGTAGTTTACATTGAAACCTAATTAAAGAAGTTGTTTTGAATGTGCAGTTAGAGCCACCCATTACAAAACATAATAAACTAACCTTTCCCTTGTATAAGGCATTCGGGCTCATGTCACAATTACTAAAAATTCAGTTGATTCTGCCTTCATTCAGCAGAGTCACTTCATTTACATTCGAGGGGTATTGACTTTGTAATATATGATGGATTACAAGGTCTTGCCTAGTGACCGCTTTTAGCTGTCTGTTGTTAAAGACATGTTGGGTACAATACACATACTTACAATGGTCTTTGGGTCAGTCCATTGTTTGCGTGTTGGCTTTCTTGTCAATCTCATTTACAAACTTCTTATTTGATGGCTCTCCTTCTTCATTTTGTGTTTGGCCCTCCCCTGGTGCACAGCTTCTTTGCGCTCTTTTTTATGGGTCATTTGTATCGTTCCATCCCTAACACCAGAGAACTACTTTTTCCTTTTTCTATCAGCACTCCATGGGTGTGCAAGTATAGCCTTGCTCACTCCATGATGTGCTGCTTCCCGCCTCCCATCCCTGCCCTCTGGCCTGGCACGCCGCACGTTGCTTCTCACCCCTCCCAGCTGGTCCATAAATACACAGCAGGTATACTTTTGCCTGGTTCCACTACAGAGCAGTAGTTCTAATGTTGTGTTTCTTTTATCTCCTGCCTCATGTTGTGTGAAAGGCCATGCCATGGCAATCAAAGGCAGCATTTAGGGTGGTGGGAGGTGGATTGGGAGGGTTTGATTAAAGGGTGTGGGACACTTCCTCAGTCACCTGTTGAGTTCATGTCAGTAATGCTAATTAGTCCATTCATTTTAAAGGTAGATCAGGTGCAATAGGCTTTTAAAATGCTGTTTAAAGTTTTCCATGTGTCACTTGAAAAATAAACTGCATAGTTTTCTTGAGATTGAAAATAATTAATTCAGTGTTCACATTAAGAAAAGTGTGTACAGTTCTTTCTGCATTTTGATTTTTCTTTTACTTTTTTAACAGTGCTTTACAGGCAAGAATTTGGAAAAGCTAATAGCTTAGCACTCACATTATAAAAGCAAAACCTGTTGGCTTTACCAATTCTTGTTTAGATCAAATATGGCTTCCATCTAGAAGCTGAGCTTGGAATTGTAATTATTTGCAGGCTGAAGACTTGCAATCAAAGCATTTGTTAAATGATATTTTGTGCATATCTGCAAGTACTTCAAAGTCCATATTTCAATTGGATTATTCATCTTGGTGTTTTGGCTTCAGGTTGCCTGCAAGTCTTGGCTGTTGTAAGTTTCACTCCCTAAGTTTTACTTTTTGGACTAGAACCTGATGAGCACATAGGAGTTAACTATGTTTTTGAAACACTGGTCCATGAACAAAAGTGCTTTGTGTTCTCTTCCTGTTGAGCCTTCCCTCTGCCCTTGACACTTCCAGGAACTGCTGCACTTATCTTTCTTTCAACAAAGCTTAAATTAATATGTGCATGGCTTACCATTGTCCCTTTTAGTCAACCCAAAGGTTGTCTGTTGTCTCTCCTTCTCTGTATTTATCAGACCTTAATAAGATTTATCATGTTATCAGACGACACCTTGTTGGGGTGTTGTAAGCATTTCCCTAACTTAATGCATTATAACGGACTGGCACTGAACTTATATAAGACGTACAGAACCTAGGAATCCAGTTGTCTTATTCCCAGAAGTCGGAGACGTTCGCTACGCAGGCATACTAAGGGTATTGTAAAACTGTAGCAACATTCCATGGCATTTAGAATTTAGTTTTATTGTATGTAAGTTACCTAGAAGCTGTACCAACCTTGGCCGTGTAAAACCTAGAATTGCTGTTTCAAACGTTGACAAAGCAGGAATACCCGCTGCTGAGCACCTGCTGGACTCTAGAGAAACGTATACTTTGTGTGGTCCTTAAGCTGGATTGTTATGCTATTTTAATTGGTATGACCATTTTACACTGTCCATTAGCTAGGTTGTTTACTAGACCACTGCTGCCGCTGTAAACCTCTGGATCTCCACAGGTGTCCTGGCTGTCCCAGCCAATACTGCTTATAGGTAATGATTTCAGCTAAATAACTTCCAATTTCTCTTCAGAAATAAATATTTGCCCAAGTTCATAATTTCTCTCAAGTACCACAAAACTGTGTGGTAATCACACATGAACTGGTTGTCCTATCAAAGGTGATCTTTGTTGTGGGATTGTGCTAAGGTAGTTGCTAACACAGGGTGCCTTTCTAATATATAAATGAGTTTTCAACCACTCAGTATCAAAACTTTGTTTTTTGCCAGACATTACTTTAAGTTAGAACAAATTATAAATGTTAATATTATTGGGGGGTTTTCTTCAAATTTCTAACTAAGTACTGATGGAGTAGAGCAAACATATTTGTCACTTTGACCGTTTGTTCTGAAATAGTACCCCGAGGCATTCTGATTTTCTAGCTTCATAACTGAACAGTTCTCCCTCTGATTACAGCTTTGACTTCTAACTGCCCAACACATAAATGTGGACTATTTTCTAATCGAGGGCAGTCAATTAGAGTTAGTTGCCAACGTTTTTCGCCCAGATATTAAAGCTTCTCGGTCATCCCTCCGCACTTAGATATACAGACACATAATACCCTTGCTGTGCATGCCCTAGAGTTGGACTGGATAACCTGAGAAAGTGTCCCACAATTTTATGCTGAGAAATAATGTTTGTTGGTCCTGTGCCGAAGCCTCATAAACTGGAACTTCATGGTTCTCCTTCAGAACTTCCAGTAAAATCTTTTGTTTTTTAGCTAACGTTTTTCAGACATTTTACTGTAAAAGGAAAAAAGTGGGTTATTGCCAGAAAATGCTAAAAACTCTTCTGAAAAGACAAAATGTTACATAAATATTCTGGTGGGATGTGTTTGGCTTCCAGCCCATATTTGGACATAAATAGGGTGGATCATAGCGCATTTATGCCTGACCTTTGTACCTACAGTTGCTTTCTGATCAAGATGTAAGTGTGTTGCCCTTTGGACATGTTTGGTTTCTAAAAGAAATAGAACACTGGCTGTCAAGGTAACGTGCCTCAAAAATCTCATTCTTTACACAGTTTGCAATTTATTCTACTAGGGTTTGAATCACATTATGAGCAGTAATTGCACATTATTTCTGCTCTATTACACTTTCCTTGATTGAACCAGGTAAGGTTGAGTTTAATTGCTGGCTTTCAGAAACATTCCGTTTGAGAACTGACACAGCAAGTAGAATAGACAAAAGAATATTGTGCTTGTGTATAAGTTCTCATGTTTACCGATCAGGGTGCGAGCAAGGGAGTGAGAAAATAAGTGGGAGACCAAATGAGAGGACGAGAAATGGAGAGAAGGTGACGAAGACCGCAAGGGAAAATGTGAGTGCCAGGACGAAATGTTGTCCTACAGGTCAATGATCATAGCTGGTGAAGCCAAGGCTTCTTCTGTTGGGTGGTAGAGCAGCACGGCGAGGAGGGAAGGATCGTCATCCGTTGCATGCTTTTTTTTCAGTATTTTATTCCTCTGCCAAGCTTCCCAGTTGACATAGCCCGCTGTCTTCTGCTTTTTCTTTCAAAACTGCAGTGCATATGTATTTGTGTTTTTGCTTTCCATTCACGTATGTCTCCAGCTGGGAAAATATAGTGTGTACAATACTCTCTACCTTCAACTGACATTTCTCATAAATTGCAACAAAAACACTGCAATCAGCAGCCTAATAGAAGGTAGGATAAAGCTCTACATATCACATCTCAGCTGGATTCAGAAACTATGGTTACTGCATTTCCAGCAGAGAACAAAGGCTCGGGGGTGAAGGGAGTTTCAATACAGGAAAGACTGGAACAATAATCAAAATGTATCCATTACTGGCTTCCCTTGAATGGGGCTGATTCCTTTAACATGTGCTGGCTCCATCCCCTACCAAACCATGAATTTATTTGTGAATGTTTCAGCTGGACAGCAACAATAAACATCACACTGCACACTAGAGTTTTAAGGCACAGTTTCTCTGCACACCTAGCAACATTATGGAGATACCTTCCAGATTGCTTTGCTGGTACCTGGGCCCACTCCCAATTCCATGCTTTTGGTACTTTCGAGAAACATCATCTTGGCTCACAACTGCACAGAAATGACTGTTGAAAGTATTTGGCAACCTTTTAGTGGTTGGCATTGTTCGCACTGAAGGATCACATGACGTTTGAGAGGACAGTCTGGTGCCCCCTACTGGTAGCTCCCACGATATCTATAAACGAACTTACACTAGGCTTGATCGAATCAGCAATCACTGATTAAGAGTACCATTTCCCCGTGAACTTTATTATATAGAAAGTGGATTCTGCGTTTACTACAAAAATAATTTCATTTCCACATTGCAGACCTCCCCAAAATATTTTTGCGGTTCTGTTGTGACTATTGCTTAACATATCACAGCTGCCTTTATGCTTTTGACTTGTTTGTGTGAGACAACAGTTTAAAAGTTTGCACCTCCTGTCATATTTAGGAGAAGCTGAGTTTTCTGTTCCATTGTTGAAAACAAGCCAGCTTTAACGGTGGAAAACTTTTGATTTAAGCCAATATTATTGAATTGAAGCGGATACATTTTGTATATAAGCGGAAAAAGATCAGACCTCAAGGTCTTTGTCATGACAGGGCTATTTTTCTGCATTTGCCCTAAACAACATATTTAAGAATATGTGTATAGAATTATAGTATAACTTTGAGGTTTTGAGTGCTCTACTGATTTTGAGATTTTTACAAACATTAATCTGTCAATTTCACACCCTGTCAAGGTCATTTAGGTTTCATCCTTGATGTTCAGACTGAGGATCGGTTACTTTCCCTGGTAAAACATTCCTTAGCTGGTTCATTCTCGATCCTAATTAGAGCATGAGTTGTTTGTTACTTGCTAGGAGTGAGCAGTTGCGAGTAGCTGGTGCAGCTGGACATGACAAGCAAAACCTTCGGACACCTGAGTATGGTAGGGAGCGGCACCTGAACACCATTCCCTGCATCAGCAACAGCCCTGTTTGTAAGAATCTGCGATTTAATGTTTGAGCAAGGCATGAAAGTAGCGCCTATCTGAAAGCAGAGCCCTGCGTCTGGGGTACTTCTGGCACTGAGATAATTGCCTCCGCTGCACGTTCATGCACATGCATCAGCACACACAGGCTGCTCTACTGCAACCGTGTGTTTTTGGGGGCGGAGTCAATGCAGAATTGTTTCTCCTTGAGTTGTTCCTTTTTGTCAGCAGTGTGGTGGCGAAGTTTCTTCTACGATTGCATATGTAGGTTGCAAGATGTACTATCTTGCAGTCTGACTGCTTCACGCTGCATCTATTTCTAGTCACGGTTGTGAGACAGCATAAGGTCCTTATTTTTGTTGCTTGCTGACAACAGTTACTAGAGAAGGTTCGGCCTCCGGGACACCGATGCCTCTGGTACCATGGCTTTCGAACAGAGGTGTGCCTTTGAGAAACACGTCTGTATTAAGGATGCGCTTTACTCCTTCCACCACAGCATTTTTTTTTTGGATGATGTAGCCTCTTCGCCGAAAGAATTGTTTCAGACAAGCGCCTGTTATCCATTTTCCGATCTTCTCTTTGTTATTGCTCTAATGGCTGCCCATTTGTTAGACATTTTGCTGCGCATGCCCTGCTGATCCGTCAGCCCAGAAGAAGCACTGTTATTTTTCTTCCCTAATGCGTCCTTGCAGCTTTGTGCCCAGAGACGTTTGTACCGCAGTAGCCCCCCGCTGTATGGCTGTAAGAAAGGGGTTTTGGTAAGGTAGCATGCATTCTCCTGTTGGAGAAAATGGCACTTCGGCATTTCAAATATATGTTTAGTGTAAGTGAAGCTAGTATTGTGTGATTTAGTTATCAGCAGAGTGTAAAATGGAAGCGATCCGTTCTGTTTCGCAGGGCTCTGCCTCGATTTGCATTAAACGAATCTGCATATCTGAACATTACGTTACATAATTTAAAAGCTCATTGAAATCAATTTCCGGGAATGTAAATGCGGTTAGACAAACCACGGCTGCCAAACAGTCGCCAACACTCGCTTCGTGTCTCCTCGCCGTATTGTCCGGTTTTCTGCAGTGCATTCCGGGGTAGCTATGGCGGCGGTATAATATCCTGCTGCGCTGACAGCTTTGTGATGGGAGACTTTGTTTTATTTAATGCAAACATCGCCTCCATCAGCGCAATCAAGGGACCAATGGCGAGGGCGGCCCTTGTTCTCGGGCCCACTGTATTCCATTGCGGTAATACAATACCTGAGAACTTTTATGTCAGTGTGCAGTATTTACCACGTGAGCTTTAGTGTCCTAAGCACTCTGAGTTCTTCATCTTACATTGGGAGGTGACTTTCTTACCACACATTTTTGCCCCAGTCCGAGTAGCACAACTCAAAATAATTGCAGGTGCTCTGCACACGTGCCTCCAGGTTTTACTTTGCAAAAAAAAAAAAAGTACAGGTTGGAAATCGGCAGAATGCGGTAATTCCAGCATATTTTGGAATTCCAGTTAGTTTGCACCCATATTGGTATTCCCGCTGATCCGACAGCGAGTCCAATTCGCCTCTTGTTGGAGCTTCTGAGTTTCTGTGTGTAACCAGTATTTTGGTAAGAGAAAGGGGGGTTGTGGTGTGCAAGGTAGTGCAATTGGTGGCAACCTTGGACGGGACTACCTGCGTCCACGGAGGCCATTGCCAAAAGTAGTAGGCCAGCTTTTTGCACTCTGCGAGTTTTGCGATTGCAACACTTGATACCCAGTTAATCGTTTCTACAGTTGATCTGGCATTTGTTACTGTAAGTGCCTGGTAAAATAAGTTGGTGTTTGCATTGTCATGCATAGTTCCGTTAACTGAACGCGATGACAGCTGAACATATTCATTTTCTTGCACATCTTTCTAGGGAAAGCAAGTAAATAATGGAGCCAGTGTCCTGGGCTCTGATGTCCATGGTGCAGTATCCTTTGAAATGTTTGTTCATATTTTTGAAGAAAGCAGAACCATTCTCTTATATTTGGAAAACTGTCTGTAGTGCAGTGACTTGTCATTCTGTCGTGTCTGTGAGCGGAGTCCTTGTTGCTTTCATGCTGACGAGCTGAGTGGCAAACACCCACTGCTATGTATGGTGTAAATATATATAGTGACATGGAATGGGAGTGTGGATGCCGCTGAATTTGAAGAAAGCTTCTCTAGAAGAATGGCAGCGGAAAGGACATGCCAATGTTTCCATGAATTAAACAAGAGGAAGCTGCCTTCTAATAAGGTTACTTAAATCACTCCATTATGGGGGTACAAAAACTATATCATAAATTGAAATGAAACTTGACAACATAAAGTTTCAGTACATTTGAAAGCAGGGATGTTACATTGGTTAATGGACCGGGTTGAACCAGGGGAGTATGGCGATACGGACGGGGATGTGCCATTTGACATGCTGTACCATTTTGATTACACTACTGGTTGTGTGACTGATACTGGGAGTGAAATGAAAATTGGGAGTACTGAAAAAAGACAACAAAGTCTGGGGGTGATTTTTTTAAACTCACTTGCAGGAATAAAATGAAAGTCCGCAGTTTCTATCAATTTTGTGCTAGCATAAAAAAACAACATTCTCTTAGATGTTGCATGTAAAGGACCACATTAGAAATGCAATTTGTTGCTAGGAAATAGGATATTTTTAAGATACGGAGCTCAAAGGAGGTTGGTGTGTTCATCAGTATCAGTGGCTGCCATGGAATTTGTTAGGCCTAATGTGAAGAAGCTGAAACCTGTCAGGCAGCCTTGAGTGATTAGTTCACACGCTGCACTTCTCAGTGCGAAGTAATAATGTCCCTGCCTGTCAGGAGAATGGAATGGAGGGGAGGGGAACAAAGCATTTGGGAAGGGGGTGGTATTACAGAAGAGACCAAAGTGCATACAATGACTTTTTCAGATGAGGAGTTTGGATTCCTAGGTAAAGAACGTTCTATCATGACTTGGAAAATGGTGAAAAGAAGTACATTTTCTTTGTTCACTTTCTTCTTCTGAATTTGTGTGCGTTCTACAGAGCACTTTCATTTCTTTCTGCTTGTTCATGCCATAAAACAGAGATGGAGCCAGTACTAATTGTCATGTCTAACACAGCAATAGTTTTCTCCTGAGAAGCTTGCCTCCTTCTTTATCGCTCGTCTTTTGGAAAGCTGGTCTAAGGCTGCGGAACGTTGACAGAGCTCACGTTTCCCATTGAGGGATAGCTGCAGCCTGTCATGTTGGTCGGCGGCGTGACATTTGGGGATATCTGTTATCTTTTTACCTGTCAGGTGCTGTTTTCATTCAGCTGCCACTCTCCTCTTACATATTTTTGTCTGTGCTGCCGGCTTTTGAGAACAAGATGGTTATGGAAGAAGAGCACACTGACTGAAGCCCCAAGATCAGTCTGTCTGTCAGTGAGACTCTCCTTGGAGTTCAGTGGTGTAAGGGCACAGGAAGCTCACCTCAGTGAGATACTACAGCAGTGTCTCCTGGGAAACCACTATATATAAAACTGAAATGCACTGCAGAGCACCGGTACCTGTGGTGACTGGTCAATCCACCAGCATCTACTTCCTGTCTGCCATAGTGAAATGACTACTTGCTGGCAAAGACCCGTTTTAACATTGCTCTGCTTCAGGAGAACACTATTAATTATATTCAAATAGACGAACAGCGAGGAAAGCATTGATTTCTAAAGCATGCTTATTCTCCTATGTGCTTTATACCTTCATTTTTAAAGGCAAGAACCTCTGATGTAGGCCACGACAAGCTCTTAATAATTGACTGTCATTGTTTCTTAAATATCATCTGCAATGTTCTAAACAGATTGAAACTGAAAAGCTTTGCACTTCCCCCTTCCTTAACGACTGCTTTGATTCCATTTTAGATACACACAGGGGGTGGTAAAGATTGGACACATTTAGGGAGTCTGGTTAATTGTAAACGATTTGCGCCTTAGGGATTTTTAACTTCTAAAATTGTAGAAAAGTTCCCATACTTTAATAGTCAAGTAGATGATCACTGCAGTCTATGTGCGGTGCTCTGTGGCAATAAAGAATGCTCTGAGTCCGTTTCAGATGCCCACCAGAGGTGGTTGAGATTCCACACATTTAAGGAGTCTGGGTAACTGTAAATGATTTGCGTCTTGGAGATTATTGACTTCCAAAGTGGTGGAAAAGCTCCCATAGTTTACTTGTCACGTAGATGATCAGAGCGGTCTATTTGCAGTGGTCTTTGGCAAGAAGATTTTAGATATACACAGGAGGTGGTGGAGATTGCACACATTTAAGGAGTCTGGGTAATTGTAAATGATCTGCGTTTTGGGGATTATTGACTTCCAAAGTGGTGGAAAAGATTTCACAGGTTACTAGTCTACTAGTTGAAGAGTGCACTCTATTTGCAGTGCTCCTGAGCAATGGACTCATAATATGAGCCAATAACTGAAAGATGGGATGTGATTCATTTTTGGTATACAAAAAAAATAGTCAAAGTTTATTGTTCTCATATCATCAAACATCTTCTAAACATAATTGGGCTTGGTCAAGATAGAATTTACCTCCCAAAAGGCAGATGTTTGTGGCGATCATTTAATCCAGAATTATCAACGTTTTTAGCTGCTGAAAGTTATATTTCTAAGTGTGTTCAATAATGTTTCTTCCTGTTTGTGCTTCGTCAAAAATGCAGAATACCCGCATCAAGAAAATTGAGACCAGTGGTATTAGCAAACATACAGTAGCAAATAAAAACTCTGTGAATGTTTATTTGACAGGATTTTAATATTTCACTCAGTGGGAGAAGCTTGCTAGTACCCATATCAAAGCAACAGTAGCTTAAGTGGTGTAGCTCTTTTGGGTACATAGCAGTCAAGAGTTCCAGAAGGGCTGGTGTTTCGGGTTTTTATAGATAGAGAATTCAATAGAAGTTCACCTATTTCGGGCAGCCTTGGCATTTTAAGAGGATTAAAGGAAGAGGATACCTCGGATCATAACTACCCATACTATCTCTTTAGACTGGTCCCTGTTCCGTCCCCCCCACCCCCCCATTGCTGCCGGTTAAAAACTTGCTCTATTTCTATTCTTGTTCTTTGGTAAATAGGAGGTGTTTTTCAAATGTCTGTTATTTTATCATTGGTGATACTTCTGTTTTATATTTACAATGTTTTAGCTGACTATCCAATGTTTTTAGTTGCCTTTAAGGTCATTCCCTTGGGGTTTACTATTATTCTTGCTTTACTCTCTGGTGCCTTTCCCATGATTAAAGCCTTGACTGCTGCCAGTGTGCCTTCCTCCCCCTGGAGATGTGGGTGCACTGTACAGGTCGTCACAGTAAACCAGATGAAATCTACCAATACTGGGTTTTACACTTAGTCATTATGAAGGACGCATATTAGCCCAAAATGTGGTCTTCTGCTTCTCCTCGGAATTTACATTGAACCTTCGATGCCAGCAATCCAGATCACTGTTCTTCCTTCTTTAGATCCTAATTTTCATACTTCATTTAGAATCTGCTTATGGTGGATATTCATGTCTTGTGCCGTGCATTCCGAACCTTACTGCTTCACTCTCCTGTGCAGAGGGAGGGACAAGGAATATGTTGAAGGACACTGAAGTAATGACTGATCATTTTGACTCCACATGCATTACTTCTTTTTCTAAGAATGAACTTCACTTACCAGCACTCTTTGCTGTCTGTCACTCAGTAATACACTCATTGAGTGACAATGTAGTAACTGACATCGCAGACAGGATAGTTTGCCATATTGCAAGGCTTTACTTCGGACACAATTCTCCAGCTTTGTAACATTGCCCCCCCTTTTGCTTTAACTTCATGTCTTTATCTTTATTTCTTCCATGAACAGCTCTCTCTGAGACTTTTCAGTGCATTCATCTTCTTGAACACATCCCCTCTATTGGCAGTGCTCAAATCTTTTGAAATAGGAATTCAGCATATGTTCTGCAAAACATGTCCAAATCCTCATCGGCACAATATGCGCATTAAGGCTATAGTCCAATCTCACACTGATTTCTAGCTTTTAAACCAATAAATGTGGATTGTATAACTTTATTTCTAGGCTGATTTACTGATTATTCAGCCTTGTACAATCCTTTGGTTTTGGTCTGGGACATTTTGAAAGCAACTGCGCCTCCTTAGCAGACTCCGGATTATCGATGCAAGCATTTTTTGTGTTTTGCCATGATCCTCTTTACCAAATCTGCTGTTCTTTATCTAGCTTTCTGACTTGTTTCTGCATCTTGACTGATCCTATGGATCTCCTTTTAAAGGTGCTCTTCCTTCTACTTTAGTTGCTTCTTCCACAGGCAGCTGGCCTGCTTGGCTCTTGCAGAGTTGAAATGCATTCATTAGCTTTGCAGAAATGTCACTGTAAAATCTGCCAGGCAGGAGTGTGCCACTGGATTGTGGGGTAAGGGGGATGGGGGGGGGGGGTGAGGGGTGGGGGAAGGTTCACGGTTCAGACAGCTGTATGGCACACTAGGCTGTAGCTCCAGGCCACAAGGCAATGAGTCGACCTCCTATAATGCGGGAGCTGGGGTGGAGGAGGGGGGGGCAGGACCATGACAGGTATGTGGTAGTGCATATGTCAGGGACTGCGGCTCAGGATGCGGGTTGCTTTCCCTGCGTGAATGGATGTAATGGAATTTTGTACCCAAGTACTGTGTACACAAGCATACAACCAACAAGTGTAACTAACGAAGAGCGATGCTTGTATAGATGGCATTAAAAATATGTGATTTTTTAAAATGTTTCAGAAATGTGTAATTATAAAAATATGATTTTAATACCTATATTTTCGCAAATTGTGTACATTTAAAAATGGTTTGCGTTTATGGTCTGTTTTAATAAACGTGACCTGTGTGATAAATCTAAACATTCACATTGTCACGCAGACTGCTGAAATTAAAGGAGGGTGGGGGGGGGGGGCGCAGATTCGAACTGAGAGACCCCCTCGCCTATATCTGTCTGTGGACACTTAAAATAGATGAACTTGTCGAACCCCTCAAGTCATACTTAATAATGATTACATGAACAAATGCTACAAAACCAGTCTTGAAAAGAGTGTACTGCTTCATGTATGGCACATGATGGCTATAATATTTTTTTCTGGCACATATTGGAAAGGAGTGTCAGACAACAATGGGTTCTTACTGATAAATAAACAGACCATGGTACTATAATCAGGGCCACTGGAATTATGAGATTGTGCAACTGCAGCGATTTTCACATAATTATGCATTTGTCACATAATCGATCATCTGTTGCGTAACCTGCAGATTTTAACAAAAAAATTGTTTCCAAATAAAACGGTTCAAAAGTTACTAGAAACACAGCGACATGCATTGACACACAGTGGGAAGACCTTTACAAAGGTTTACTGGTCACCTTTCTGTAGCCTATTGTTATATTTAGGTTTTAAACTGGTACTAATGAAGTGCAACTAATGCCCAGCCAGTGTTGACAAGTCTCAAAAGGACAATATAATGAGGTAATAGTATCACGAAATGTGCTGCAGAATTTGCCTTTTCTTGCATATTTAACTCAATCCTGCCGCATAATTTGGCCCTCCCCTGCCGCATAATTCCAGTGGCCCTGACAATAACAAACCAGTCGTCCCACACATCCTTGTCTTGTGAAAATTATTTGAGTCAATTGTCAGAAGAACACTGATGTTTTATTTGTCTTGAACTGACAACACAAGAGTAACTGAATTGTTGTTTTCTGCCATTTTTTCTCTCTTATTGACTGGAAGTGTGCTCTATATTGTGTTGACATTTGGTATCTAAGTGGACTTATTGTCTCCGGAGGGTTTGATACAAGGACATAGCAATTATGTATTTGAGAGGTACTGCAAGATGGTCTTTCTCCTCAGACATAATATAAACATTTGACCATAACCACCACACCTCAGGCCTTAGTAGTGTTTCATTCAGTGTCATATTTTCATGTATTACTCACAACAATATTTTTGGTTTTACTCATTTAACTGATGCTGCTAACAGCCACTGGCAAAACCAAAAGGACTGGTTTTAGGTGTAGTCTCCTTGTTGTGTGACATGTCTGTCTACAGTAACAAAAAACTCACAGTGAGGCATCCAAATTCTGGTCCAATAGCATGTTGTGTGAAGAAGAGGATTCTGGTTCACACGTTTTAAGCATTGCTCTTAAACACCTAGGCCATGCCTCTTGGAAAGGATGCCGAGTTAATTTTATTACACCATGCCCTTTTTAGAGACTCCCCCCCACCCCATCCACCTTATTCAGCCCCCTTAAGGCACTGCTGTCTGCTCTCGTGTTTGGCCATGTGAAAGGCAGTAGAGTAACCCAGTACTGCATGACTGTGGGTTTGTACTACAAAGGGAGGGGCCATACAGTTTTTGTTTAATGCCTTTAGGTCTTGCCAATGACAGCGCATGCACTGTCTCTTACAAGACCTTTTTGTTAACTTACAGGAGGCTTTCAGGCCACCGTACCTTTGGTGGCTTCAGTGTCGCTCTCGCTTGCTTGCTTCTCATTTATCAGCTTCCATGGGCTTCCTTCCTCTTTTAATTTTCTTTGTCTGCATTTTTCTATTTGTTAAAGCATGCAGTGTGTGTTTTTCATCTGTCGCTTTAGTTAACTACTCCCCCGCCATGTACTTCACCAGTCTCTACCGCTCATCCTCCTTACAATTTCCATGTACATCCCCTTAGCCCCTTATTTCCACCCTCCATTGTCTGTCTGCTTGCCCCAGCCCCTCTCGACCACCCTCTGTTGTATGTGTGCTTGTCCCCAGCCTCTCTTGAACGTTCTCCATTGTCCTTCTGTTTGCCCCCAGCCCTTCCTGGCCACCCTTCAGTGTCTATTTGCTCCCCCCAGCCCATGCCGTGACCACCCTCCATTGTACGTGTGCTCCCTCATCTCCTTTTGCGTGTCCTCCCCTCCCACCTGTGTCCTCTCCTGCCCTCTGTCCCTCCATGTTGCTTCAGGGAAGCACAACCTACATCTTTTTATTTTTTATTTTTTGAGTCCTATAACTCAGCAGGTGCTGGTCTCGTCATATTGTGTGTTTTTTAACTGTTATTATTATTGTTAGTTTTAGGCATGCCTCACACCATACCTGCAATACCTTGCCAAACCCAATAGGTTTTCCCAATGCTTCTTTTTCCAATTGTTCCTTTTCTGGACTGCAGCAGGGTGTGAATCCACTGAGTGGGTAGGCGACATTCAGCAAGAAGGCTAGTGTCACATCAAACGTTACCCGATGCTTATTACTGTTTTGTTGAGCTGCTGTATGAAATGCCACTGTTGAACTATGGAGGCGTGGTCTTTCTTCTTAATGCGGTTGGTCTGAGTAGATCTTGAAGCCTCTTAACAAGACATTCTCACAGCGGCCACAGTTCACTGCAGCAAAGCCATCGGAATGTGTTCTCGTGGGCCCGGCAGCATGAGAAAAGTAGGAGTTTTGGCACAAAGATAAATGTTTCTGCTTTCAAGCAAGAATCATAATTTGGGTGAATCAAATTTGTTTTTAGTCCCTTAAGGCTATATGGTAATGAGCAGCTGTTGATGTTGGGACAAATTGTTTCACCATTCATTTCCTCTTTCTCTGTCACTTATAATGATTGACGTTTTATGAGCCTGCTTTGTACATATAAGTATAGAGACATTTCTGAAACTGCTTCCATTCAGTGGTGATGAGTGGGTGGTGTGAACAGAGGCTTTTTCATTGTGACTTGGAATACCAGGAGTATAATTGCTGTAACATTGTTGATTTCTTAGATGGAGACCAGGAATCGGAGCACCTCCTGTGACTTGTGATTTCATTTCAGGTCCCGAAAAAAACGCCTGCAAAGCAGATTTAGGAAAATAGCATTAATCACGTTTATTATGCTGAGAAAATATATTTGATCATTTATTCCTTTAAAGATATGTAAAATTTAGTGGCCATTTTCTTCAGCTTTCGTAACTTAAACCATGCATTGTAGGGTGCTTCCACAGTTTAGTTATCCATGTTTTGATATTGAAGAGAAAGAAATTAAGAAAAAAATACATTTAGGTCCTTATGTGCTAGCACTTAAGATTGTGCATACTATTGGGAACAATTAAGCAGGTTTCACCCAGGATTGCAACACATAAAGTGAACCCTACAAGTGATGATTTCAAACACAGGGTTATATCACATAAAGTGAGCACTGGGACCACCAAGTTCAGACACAGTCTGTCACAGTTTTAGGCTGAGTGGTGTCAAGAATTAGAGGTGAGGCAAAACTATTTTACCACCTTGAACAGTGGTAAATAGGTACTTGTCACAGGAACTTTCAAGGTGTATGCTGCTTTTGCTTGGAAATGTACCAGCGTGTGTTGGCCTGCCTAAACAACAGAACATAATGTATTGACATGTACAAAGAAACATACATAACGGTTAAAACAATAAGGTGCATCACAGCAAAACATAATGTAACAGTTACAATAAAATGCATTATATTGCAATAGTATAACACATAAACATAGAGGCAAAAAAATGTAGTCTCACAAATACACAACAGAATGCATCCCCACCACAACAAAATGAATGACACACAGCAAATGTACACAAACCTTCTTGTCACATATTACCTCCTCTAGAAATGTATTTTCATAATACGGTGATAAAAGGTGTTTGGAGCAAGCACTACCTTAACTTACCGCTAAGGACATGAAACATTGTCAGTCAAAAATGTTTTGGAATCCAGCCCACAGTCTGCCACAGTTTTGGACTGACTGGTGGCTTAAAAAGTTGAAAAAATGTACGACCCTATTTAACACCTGAGAAGGTAGTAAATGGTTGTCTGTCACTGAAACTTTAAATATGCACTGGTTTTGGCTAAAAATGTAGCAGCATTTCTTATATCTAAAGTCATAACATACAGAACATAACACAATAAAAAGATAAAAGGGGCACAACATAACAAAACAGCCTAAACAGGACAGGACACAGCAAGCACGGTACTGTGCAGCAAAATCATTTTGCAGTAATGCTGCACACATACACATCTATTGGTACTTTACCACCTCCAGAAACCTGCTTTCATACTATGATGGTACAAGGTGTTCGCAACAAGCACTACCTTACCATACCACCAAGGACATGAACGAGAGCAAGTGAGTTTGGTGATGGGGACTCAAATGTGTGTTTTGTTCCTGCTTATGCTGTCTTGGTTATGTTAGGGGTCAAGTTAACTGTTTTCAAAGTATTAATAATAATTAAGGATGCTCTCTGGCTTGTAATGGGTTAGGCGACATTTCACCTATTTTGTTGAACCAAAATTGCTCGTTTTCTCTGTGCCCTAGGGTACGTCTTTGTTACGGTAAAGCAAGCCATCATCTAAGTAAAATTCGGAATATTTTTACCTTTTCGACTAAAAAATATCTTTGAAAATGAGCATTTACGCTGCCAACTGACCTACTCTGCTACTGATAGCGTCGTCGTGCAGTAAATCCACTTTTAAGAACGGCCACTCTTTCCCCTGCCTTACCTCGGGGAAGGGCTCGTGCTATTGGGCCGGCCAGCGCATGGGATGCAGCAAAAGCTGCTTTTAGCTGACCGGTGCGCTTGGTATTGACCAAGTGTCTTTTCACGAGGAAGAAATAGATGGCAGTGAATAAGCTGGAGTCTAGTTTTCCAAGAAGTGCAACGATTTTCCCAAATCGATAAGGCTCATCAGGCTTCAGAACAAAGGCTGCAGGCCGTGTGACAGTGATGGAAGCGCGGAGCGCACTTTTGTGTATTAAAGCGACTCAGGCCCGTGGGGGGACAGATCTGCTCTGCCTTCGGGTTTCCAACCGGCTCGGTCCTGTGTGCAGTAGGGGGAGGGGTGAGAGCCTGGGTCCTTCATTTAAAATAAGAAATAAAGATCGGGAGGCGATGGATTCCCCGATTGTCCCACACATTAATGGTATAAAAAACTGTCATTTGTAAACATTATTTATTCCATTGAAATATCAATTGCCAAACATGCAAAGCAGCCTCTTTGCATGCAGTGCGTCCCCAGCTAGGAATATAATTCATCATCTGAGGCTTAGGCTCTGAATTGATGCTACCGTAAGGGCGAGAGTTTATAAATCAGGAGTGACATCGGTGCACAGACCGCGCTGCGGACTAACACAGCCAGTATTTCTTGCAGACTTCAAGAGATTGCCTGAAAGTGAACGGAGGAGGCTCACGGCTGGAGTGGCTGTGATTAACAGAGCTGCCCCCACTGCAGCCACCTAAAGTGCTTGTCTGTGGAAACCAGCAATTTCAGGCCTCCCCCCGCCCTTTCATCTCTGCGCCCAAGGCGCTTTCATGAAGTACTACATCAACACCGGAGCAATGCGCCTCTGGGGTGTATGACTTTTGTGGCAGTGCAGTGGGGCAGAACGGCTGTCATTAGGCCCCGCTTTGTGCAGCTCGCCCCGTCTCCTGAGCTCCATTGCAGCGCCTTGTTTGCTCAGATAAAGCCCAGTGTTCGGGGTGACTAATCACGGCCATGTGTTCCAGATGGTTTGATTCCAGGATGTGGTTAAAGTGACTCTTCAAACACGGGGCCCAGCAGCGGGGCTTCGGAAAAAAGTCCCCCCACTGCCGTTTACGGTCACCTGACACTCATTACACACCCAGGCCTGCTGGCCCGGGAGTCTGGCGCATGCACCTGCCCGAGGTGCTCTCCGGTCCCTGCTCCATTTCAAAACAAGCTTCTCTCCAGCTAATTGGCTTTGCGCGCACATGTAAAACAGCTTGAATGTGAACATTTTTGATGATTGTGGTAAACAGTCATGCTGTGGGTGTTTTTGTCTGTTATTTCCAACTTCTTGTTAAAAAAAAAAAGCTTTTTTGACAGTTGAAAAAAGCAAATCTCTTTGCTTTTGGTATACTTTTTTAACGGAGGCGTATTATTTTGACTATACATATTTTAAAGAACATCCAAAGATGCGTAGGTGACACGCTGATAATGGAGTACATTCAGTGATAGAAGTGCATTAACAATGTATGGGTACTGTAATGCTGCTCGCAGTGAGGGCGGGCTGAGTGAGTCTGGTGGTGTGGTTTAAAGACCTGACTAAAAACTAAATATTTTGCAACTTTTGTTTGTGGTCTTTTTGGTAACTACATATTAAAATAACGCATTGCTTAAATAAAAATGACATGCAAGTTATATTAATCAGTGGGAAATGCACTGTCATACATTATAAACCTCCATTTGTTAATGCGCAGCACCAGAGAGCCACAGAATTAAATCCTGGTTGGTGCAGTAGAGAATACTGACTTGTGCCTGTTTAGTGCAACGAGGTCCCAGTCTGTGAGCGAAAGATCTGTGAACATGTTCGTCATTATTTTAAACTTGCATTATACACCGTATAAAATAAGGTTCTACAAATATGTAAAAAGATTTAGGATTAAGAATGCTTCCAAAATATAGTTTTTAGTAATACCCGGATTTTATTTAGTGCAATGTTTTTTATAACTGTCTTTTAAAAGCACTTCACTGCTTAGCTCCCTTACATTACCTCTCGAAAATACTGTGTGTCAGACATCAAGAGGCTTAAAGTGACTCCCTCAATTAAAGCCAATACTGGCTTCCAAGCACCCATTAGATGTGCAGGACCGGCTTCCAAGCACCCATTAGATGTGCAGGACCGGCTTCCTAGCACCCATTAGACTTGCAGGACCGGCTTCCTAGCACCCATTAGACTTGCAGGACCGGCTTCCTAGCACCCATTAGATTTGCAGGACCGGCTTCCTAGCACCCATTAGATTTGCAGGACCGGCTTCCTAGCACCCATTAGATTTGCAGGACCGGCTTCCTAGCACCCATTAGATTTGCAGGACCGGCTTCCTAGCACCCATTAGATTTGCAGGACCGGCTTCCTAGCACCCATTAGACTTGCAGGACCGGCTTCCTAGCACCCATTAGATTTGCAGGACCAGCTTCCTAGCACCCATTAGACTTGCAGGACCGGCTTCCTAGCACCCATTAGATTTGCAGGACCAGCTTCCTAGCACCCATTAGATTTACATGTTGATCAGTTGTGCACTTTTACATTTCTTTCAGCAAAGCAGGCACCTTGGCAAGAAGGCTTGTTTAGCTATCAGAGACGTCCTCGGTTTCATGGCAGAGGAGACTCCCTCCCTTACATTTAAGCAAAAGCTTTTCCACTGTCGGAATTAACCGTCCAGGGCGGTTGTCTTTTTCACAAAAAAGGATGGGAACTGTTTTTTTTGGTGTTTTTTTTTGCAAATTAAAAAAAAAGTATAGGTACTTTTTTCCCCTCCGAGCCCTCCCACTTCGATCACTGAGTAAATTAAATTTTTACACACCAGATCGTCAAGCGAGTAGTCTGCTTCTTATAGCAGAATTGCTTTTATTTAAGGGGACAGGGTTGTGGTAACTTTTTACCTCCCACAGTGAAAAGCAACAATGCATGTTGTAAGATTACACTCTAATATTTTGCATTTGCGAGCATGTGATTGGTTAAGTAGCCTGGCTAGGCAAAGCTTTATTTACTAGTTATTTGAAGCTGGTTTCAGACCTGATCGTGACTTTCTATATTGCTGTGTCTATGCACAACCTATGTTTTGTGATTACTGAGCAGTAAACTGACTGAAGCATTCCAAAGGTAGGCCTGCCTACTATCTGTGCACAGCTATATTTGAAGTCTCAGCATA
The DNA here is from genome assembly GCF_031143425.1 of Pleurodeles waltl. Classification (NCBI taxonomy): domain Eukaryota; kingdom Metazoa; phylum Chordata; class Amphibia; order Caudata; family Salamandridae; genus Pleurodeles; species Pleurodeles waltl. The sequence continues at coordinate 692,804,330 of NC_090436.1, read as the reverse complement.
TGCTTCACGTTTGCGTTGAGGAATTATTGTTTAGCAATAGAACCCTCTGCCACTTGTGCTGTTTGACAGTCCACATTCAGAACATCGTCCAGCTCTCTTTTCACCCAAATGGCGCTGGTCCTGTCCCTATGTTACAGAATTGCATCCTAGGGTGTGCGTTTTGTTCATTGCTCGATTGCTTCCTACCTAGGTCCATGGTACAGAAATACTCTCACACGCTTTACATACTTTGAATGCTCTCAAGATCATGAATTGCACTTTTGGAAATGCTGTATTTAGATACACTTTGTAATACTATCACTTGGAACCCGTTTTAATCCCTCATATTACATCTCTAGTGCCACATGTGTACTGGCGAACGCGTTCTGGCTTTGTGGATTCTATGTTGGTAGGCTAGGGATTATGGCAATGAGGTAATGGTAAAAAGGCTGAGCATGAAAGTAAATGCTGACATCATTGACTGGTATTTATTGTCATGGCATGTGCTTTTTTATTAACTCATCAAATACAGCTTACATATGATGAGTTTGAAACAAATGTGTTTGGGGAAATACCTTTTCCAAACTCGCCAGCTTTTATAGGTGTTCCTGTTTGTCTTATGCTTCTAGTATCAACAATTAGAAAATGAGAAATTCCTGTAGTCATGAGTCATCCCGGTATTGTGTGAGGAGTAACATGGACGCTCACATTGTTACCATAACAAACCCTGGAAGAATTAAAATATCTGTTTGTGACAAAACATTAGTTCATTGATCAAGCAGGCAGTTCACTGTGGTGCATACCTCTTAGTGAGGTGATAGCTCTGTGTTCCTTACTGCCCTGCACAAGGTGGCAGGTTAAAGCTTGGGATCCAGATAATGTCCAAATTGTGAGAACTGATCAGCTAAAAACAGCATTAATTATGTGCTCTATACTTACCTTGTATTACGTTTCTTTAGCCTTTAGAATTGAACGCATTTGGAATATTTAAAGCTGTTGACTGGGTTGTTTTGGCCTGTGCCCCCATTGCAGTACATGAAGTTGTTACTCAGTTTGCATGAAAGGCTGTTAATTTGGTGTATGAATTTGCTTCATAGTCTAGTAGTCTAGACTCCCCCCCCCCCCCGGGTTATTTAATCATCTGCACCTGCATCCTCGAGGTTTGACATTACAAAGGGATTTGGGACACGGTTTGTGTTTGTCTGCCCTGCGATGAAGAGAGGTAGCATAATACCACCAGTGGCATTTCACCTATTATTTGTATGGAATTATTTCTACAATAAATTCTCTCAATATATAAAAGATGGCTTGCGGTTGAATGTGCTTCTCAGTGCGGTGTTTTTACTTTAACTGGTACCAGGTTTCGCAGTCTTGGCTTTATAACCTGCAATGCAGAAGACCATTGATAGGCAATAAGGTGAAAAAATATCCCTGGCTCGATCTGAAGCTCTACGGATTTACATTTGATCCCATATTCAATCTGCGAGCACTTATTAAACTAATTGCTGCTTACTACGTCCCAGCAGCTTGGCCTCAAGGACAGGCCGGCAGGGAAGGGTTTACAGGCCACAAGGCTACCTTTGTGTAGGTTGGTTTAGCTTTGACTTTGGACTCCATCTGTCCGTTGTTGTGGGTGCCTTTGAACGGGTTATCACAACTGTGAAATCTTTGTGACTGAAAGCCTCGTGCGATTCGAACAGTGAGCACTTGTATGGTTCACGGATTCCTATTTCCAGCGGCAAATGCTGCTAGTCAGCTCAGGGTCTTTTGGGTCTCCTGATGAGGCCCAACATGTCACTGAAGTAATTTGCCATTCATTGTACATCATCAAAATGACACATTTTCTTCTGACTTTCCTCCTGACATGGCACATACATTTTCATGAGAGTATCCCTCAGGGGGAATTTAGGGAGATTGTGATAGTTTTCCAAGCATGGCTAGGAAGGGCGCTATGTTAATTACAGCTGGGCCGCTCCACCCACCGAGTATTAAAATCCAGATAGTCAGTGAGATGAGGTTATTGTAACTAAAGTAACTCACTGGAAGGTAAGACCTCTAACTACGATCAGCTGGCTTGCATTGCTTCCATTAGAATGCCTTCTTCGCAGTAGTTCCAAGAAAGGATTGAGGTGTGTACGTCGCGCTACATACATAAACCTAGAACACGCTTGTCTTCCCTTCATAGCTCTCATAACTTAATATTATTTTATATTGCAGAAACTGAGAAAAATGCAGTGGTCCAAATGCTCCAGGACGCCCTGCTGCTGACTGTGCCCAAATGCATCCTTAATTCACATATAACTGGAGTTTTACTACCTTCGAGTCTGCTCTCGAAGGATTAAGAGATGATTGCTAGCTGTCTTCCGGAAACGCTGTTACTAGCCTCAGTTGTTTTTGCAACATCTCGAGCCATTGTTTTGGGGAAAGGGCAGCCTCGTTTTTAAACCTATTTTGTGGCTGAATAGTTTCTTTCATTGGAGATTTATAAAGCTTTGTATTGTGTTCCAAACAATAACGTGGGGTTTTAGGCGCAGGCAAAATGCCGTTTAGGAGACAATAACCTTTCAGCACGCTTGACCGGCCTTGTTAGTGCAAACAAGCCAGTGTTTGATTTACAGAGTCAGGGAGAATGGGACAAGCTTCCCATTGTGTGGATTGTGCGTGCCTGCCTGATAAGGCCGCTTTGCATATGCATGCACGTTCGCCCACCCTGCCGCCCTCCTCCTCGCCTCAGCCTGCCGTGCCCTTGCATCATTTATTTTTCTCTTTCGAGTCATAGAGACTTACTCTGAGCAGCCTAACCAATCCCGTACACGCTCTCCCTGCTGCAGCTGGCCAATCGGAAGCCAGCTTTTGTTGGAAATGCGAAACCCCGAAGGGAGAGGGGGAGGGGAACAATAACAAAAGCCTTTCGGTGCTGACAAATGTTAAGTGTCTGTGCGAGCTTTGCCTGTTTCTAATTTTATTGCTCTGAGAATTGACTCCTTGTTGTTTTTTGTGTTTCGTTTCCACTATTTTTTTAATTAAGCTTTTTGTGCTACATTAGAGGCCTTGCAACAGGGCCGTTCGCTCGGTTGGTTACATTAAAAGCGAAAATGCAGCAGCCTCCCGGCAATGGTATATTCAAGTTCTGTCAATGTTCTCTGTAAGCAGCTGGGAAAGTCCCTGGCTTCCTAATTGTATGACAGAAGACAGACAATCTGAAAAAAAAACTATTTTCTGATTTTAATTTCTGTGGTTGCTAATGGAATATGGCGTAACTGAAAAGAGGAACTGCTAAGGATTTTTGCATCCCACTGAAACGTTCAGTTGTACCCACTTGCTTGATTAAACATATCTGTATAATTCGTTGTCCTTGACGTTCCACTCCTCATCTGCATTCTTTTGTTTCCTATCTCGTTGGGCCTATTTTTAAAAGCACTACGTGTTTCTTTAATGCATGTGTCAAATCGTGAGAACCCTAGATGTAGGAGCTAGCAGTCTCGCAGCTGAGGCAGATGTTAGATCTGTCTAAAATAATTTCCTACTTAATCACTTGTTTCCATCGTGCCCGAGGCTGCAACACTTCAAGTGCTTGCTTTTGTTATAAACTGGAAGGAAATGAAGCGCGTGTTACAAATAAAATGCAGGGTTCACTGGCAATTCATCGACCATGCTGCTTCAATGTACCCATTTTCAACAATTAAACAACCATTTGCAAATGTGACCATCCGTACAATGTGTTTGCTGTGGTGGAAATTACAGAGGCGCTTTGACGACTTCCTTCTGTATCCAGTTGCATCATGTGCTTTTTAGCAAAAATAAGAGCCGGTTAAATACAGGTGTAATCTGATGGATTGCACTAATCTGATGGATTGCAGTATAGTCCCGGCACACTGTTGACAGCATGTTGTCAAATTAAACAAGTTGAGAGCTAAGCAATGCATGACTTCCGTTGATGTCGCCAACTGGATGAGGGACAGCTGCCTTAAACTAAACACAAACAAGACCGAAGTACTCATCCTGGACCCTCAACCCAATGCATGGAGTGACTCCTGGTGGCCACCCACCCTCAGAAACTCGCCCACCCCCGCCAGCCAAGCCCGCAACCTCTGAATCATCCTGGACCCCGACCTTAGCATGGAACATCAGATCAACTCAGTCACCTCCACCAGCTTCAGGACCCTTCGCCTCCTACACAAGACCTTCAAATGGATCCCCCTAAAACATAGAAAGACCGTCAGACACGCCCTCATCATCAGCAGACTGGACTACGACAATGCACTCTACACTGGAATCAACAAAAAACTCACGCGCAAATTGCAAAACATCCAGAACGCCGCTGCCAGATTGATCCTCAACCTACTCCGACACTGCCACATCTCAGAACACCTACGCACTCTGCATTGGCTCCCCATAGAGAAAAGAATCACTTTCAAGATCCTCACCTACGAACACAAAGCCCTCCACAACACCGGACCAGGCTACCTTAACCAGTGACTCGACTTCCACGTATCCCACAGGGCCCTACGCTCAGCCCAGCTCTCTCTCACAGAAGTACCCCGCATCAGGAAAACCAGAACACCCTACCCATCCACATTAGACAAACCACCTCCCTCTCCAGCTTTACGAAGGAATTAAATACATGTTTTTTTAATCCACCTTCGGTACACGCTATACTTCACCCCCCCACCTTTCCTAACGGGTGAGTAGCTGCGCTTTATAAACACTGATTGATTATATGCGTGCTCTAGTACTAGCAATCCGAGATAACGAATTTATATGAGGTTAGGTTGTGTAGCCTTTCCTCAGAAGGACCAGCCATTAAATCAGCAGTCAAAACACAGATCTTTCAACCAACTACTTGTGGTTTTAATTTGTATTTACACAAAGTTCAGTGTAGTTGCCTCTCAACCTATATTTTATCGTGTATACACATATTTGATGTATTAAGGCACATTCGAGAGAGGTACTTAGTCATACAGTCATACACATTAAACTATTAAATCAACAGCCATATTAAAAACAAAAGGCTTTGTTCTCAGCCACCTCCTGATGTAGCCCCTCCCAGGCAGTGTTCAGTTAGCGCTGGCCTGCTGCCAAACAAAAGCAATTACGTGTAAATAATAGCAAAATTAAGAGGCGAGTGTTACCGTTTTACAGCGGGCATGGGCAGCCGCCATTTCCCTCTGTCGGCGCTATCTTGAATTCGCACTTTCACACACAAAGACACTCGCACAGAGACCATTTCCTGTGGGCTTTAACTTGTGGTCACTAAAACCAGAAAAGAGGAAGGCTACGACCCTCAGCGTGTGAAAGCTTACAGGATCCAGCTATTCTGCTGTGTTCAGCGAGTTTTAAAACTGATTCTCTGTTTGCTCTTCTTCTGCAGGCGTCCTTGTGGTGAATGTAACATGGCGGAACAAGACGTACGTTGGGACTCTGCTGGACTGCACAAAGCACGACTGGGCCCCTCCCAGGTACAGCACATTGTTTTCTATGGTCAGAGGGGGGAACTGGGCTGTGTTTGTCTTGGTTGTGCAAGTGTTATACAAAAGTTTGAGGCAGGGAGGTCAGGCACAAACCTCGGTGTCTGTTTTTTCTTCGAATCCTTCTTGTAAGCGGTCAGTTTTGCCTCACTCGTGCTTTTAGTGTGACCAAAGCAGGTAGTCGGCCACAACATGTATGTTATTTTTTATGTGTGATGTAGATCGGATAAAAAAAAGATATGCAAAGTTCTCGTAATGTCATCGGGGTTTTGGTGGTGAACTACAAAGCAGAAGGATGAGTGCAAAGCAGAGAGGACGTGAAAAGCTTACCCGTCTTACCTTTTTTCTTTATTACATGAACGTTTGGGGACTTTTTGACCTAATAAAAAAAAAAATGTTGACGTTATTAATTCCTGACAGTTTGGGTAAACTAGTGTTCTACTCCCCGATGAGCAGAGGACAACCACGTGCGAGGGCCACATCGAATATGTCACGTTACTCGCAAAGTACAAATAGTTACAAAGAAAAGAGGAGGTGAGGGAATTAATAAAATATATGGTAAAATGAGACGGAGCAAGAAAAGGACAGAGAAGAAGAGTAATTAATGCCTAGAGAAAGAAATGCCATAAAAGATGCAAAGGGAAGAGAGAGTGGCCATAGAAACTTCAACAAACGAAGCTGTAAAACAAGAACAAGGAAAATAGGAAGATAACGACAGTTGCAGAACACATTATGGAGAGAACGAGATGAAAGGAAATAGAAAATGCCGAACAAGTGTTTATTTCCAGCCAGAAACAGAATGCAGAGAAAACCAAAAAGCTGAAAAAGTCAGCTGAAAATAAAAACGAAATCTAAGGGAACAAGATAAACATAGTGCCTGTAGACAAAGACGTTAAAAAGAAGTGAGAAAAGCGGAAACGTGAACAGAGCCAAACATAGGACGGGAAACAATCAGGCTGTGAAGGTTGCAAATTAAAATATGCATAGGACACTGCATTGAGCGAATGTACTTACTTTAAACATCTGTGTGTAATCTACAGTGCATTCCTTCTATTTCTTTAATTCTGGTTTGATTCGTGCAGACTTTGCTTTCAAATTGTATTAGGATAGCTTTAGTGAGTTACGGCATCTACTGCAGACATGTTTGCGATTTGTAGGTCGCAGTTTTCAATCCAGATTGTGTCTCTCTCTCTCTCGCTCTGGCTCTCTCTCTCTCTCTCTCTCTCTCTCTCTCCGCACTAACAGTGCGATCTTTTTTCCAGCTGAGCCTTACAGTAAAAAGATCAAGCTTAAGTACCACACTGAAATATTAACCCCCAAAATGGACCATCCTCACACCAAGGACAACCCTAAAGCCTGACCACCATAGTCCTGCCTACACCGGGGACTGTTTATTGCTCTTGCCTTGGAAGCTTTTTTCTTAAAGTGGTCCTTTGAGAGAGACAGATGTACCACCAACATTAGCTGCAGACAATTTCACTCTCACCCACCCACATGTAAATCACATGTGTTTTAGCATCTTTGCGGGAATGGATGGCTGCCCCCTCCTCCAAAGGTTAAATTGGACTCCTATTTTCATATTGTTACATGGTGGCTCACAGTACTTAGGCGATGAGACTCGTCTTTTTTACTTATTTCTAACGGCAGCTCTGTTTTTGTACTGGGGAAATCAATATATTATCTTAATTGCACCATGCCTGCCACCTAGAAACACTTTAAAACAGAGTAACTAAATCAATGTTTAGAAAAATATAAAAAACATGTATTTTATTAAGTAACAATTTTGCCAAAATCTCTTCTAAAAAACTATTGGTTGCAAATAGTAAGTGCACATAGTAATTATACGCCTTCCCCCCAACAACTTAAAACAACCTCCTAAATAGTGGTTATTTCCAGTCTGAAAGTTTAATGACCCTTTCTCATAAATCTTGCTGCACTTGACCAATAAGTATCTAAAATGCTGCTGCTGCCTGACAGAGGAGTTTTGAACCCATTTTGAGTACACATTGTCGACACCACCTGCTCCCCATGAAGTCCCAAGATTTCATTCAGATACTTCTTAGTGACAACAATTTCTCTAAAATTAGAAACGTGCAACCTCACTGAAGACTAACCACCCTTAAGCCGAATTTCTCAATTTCTGTCTTTAACATCCTAAAACACAAACTTCTCACTGCTTTTGAAAATCCTAGCGCTGCCACCTCAGAAACATTGCAAATCTACTAATAAGTGGAAAGGTTCTAAAAAACCACATCTTCTACAAAATCCTTGAATTGCAATCAGCCAGCATCCCCGCCACCTCAGCCAGCACCATTGCTTGACATCACCTACACCAGCGCAAACTGCCTTACCTGTTTTAACATAGCTTTTAAGTCGTTCCTAAAATACTAAGCGCAACCACCCATTCACTCAAGCAGACCTCTATTTAATTTCAGTGTTATACAAATTATTTACTCAAATCCATCACCTGTGTCCCCATCAAAAGCACTCAGTCTTTTAACATGACAGCGTCATAGTATGTTTTATCAAAGGCGTGAGCACAGTTCACAAAGCACATGAATTCTATGCATCTTTAAGAAAATGAAATTCAAAAAAGCGTGGATCACTTCATAAGTGTTATTGCTTCACCCCACTATTGTAATTGAAGTAACTTTATTTATCAACAAACTATAAAACTAGAGGAAGTTCCACACCCCAGCTGTAGCTATTTAATTTACCTCTACCATTCCCGAGTACCTGTGAGAACCCACAATAATACACACTGGTTATGACCTCATTCCTCTGAATTGCATGTTTTTAAACTGCTGTGCAAGGTGAGGCGAGAAAACACTGTAATGTATATTTACAACTCAATTACCCTATTTTTGGTTATGTGACTTGCTTCACGATAGTTCAAATTAATTACAACTCGAATAGGAAGATTTGTGTGCAATAGGTAGGAAAGTGGTATATAGGTTCTTAACTTACCCGTAGAAGAAATGTTTTATTTTTTATGCTTTGTATAGCTATATTATTCCATCAATGGCCTTTCACGGAATAACCTATGTTATTATTGGATCAAGAGTGAAGATACACGTTATCAGTCATTAGAAGCATATACCTGTGGTAGTGGTATCAGTTTCTCAAAACTATTAAGTATGTAACTGATTTCTGTTTAGATAATTATATGCAAATGTATTGTGTATGGCAATCCGAAATGCTGATGCATTCTGCCCTGCCAGGCCTATATTTCGTGTCCTTAGGAACGGGAGATAGAGTTCGTTTTTTTTGCCTCCAAGCAGCAGGCAATTCTCATGACAGCTGTGGTTTTGCTGTTTGGCTATGCTTAACAAAAACCCTTTTTTCAAAGTATGTATGCTTTTATTAGTCTGGTTAAATTCTTTCATGATCTTTACAGTGCATTAACGCACACAGAACAAACAGAACAAAACATTGACTTATGTAAAAGATTGATTATTGAAATACATATTTTCCACAATTCTTGAGCCTCCCCCTTTTACACCTTAAATAACTTTGTATTGTGTTCAATTCACTCTTTCTAGATATTCCAGAAGAAGTGCTCACTGTTTTTTTTTTTAATGAAGAATGCTTATCAGTGGCTCATATTTTATTTACACGTTTGTTTTGAGGTGTAAAGTGAGAGCTCACTGCAATTTATTTCCTTGAACATAGCACACTTCTGTTGACAGCTGTTGTCATTTCTGTTATGTCTTTCCTTTTTTGTGACTATTGGTACTTGTTCTTGTCAAATGTTATATTTTTTTTCACTAGCATTTTTAGTTTTTAATTTTTTTTTATTGCCCCTAGGTTTTGCGAATCACCAACAAGTGACCTTGAAATGCGAGGTGGTCGAGGTAGAGGAAAACGAGCCAGGTCAGCGGCAGCCCCACTTCCACCTGGGAGTGAAAATGGCTTTAGTGATTCAAGAGGGCTGCAGAACAAGAACCGGGGTGGTGCTAATGGCAAGGGAAGACGGGGAAGCCTTAACACAAGCGGACGACGGACACCTCCAACCTGTTCACTTGAGGATGTTAAAACCAGCCCTTCCGCTGCTAACAAGAGAAAAAATAAGCCCACAATGGAGCTAGACTTGAACTCCAGTTCAGAGGACATAAAAATTGGAAAGCGAATGCGCACCAACTCAAGGAGCACTCCAACCACGCCACAGGGCAAAACTGAAACTACTTTTTTGGACCATGGACGTACCTCGCCAATACTGATTGATTGCCCACATCCGAACTGCAACAAAAAATACAAGCACATCAATGGGCTGCGGTATCACCAGGCTCATGCACACTTAGACTCAGAAAGCAAATTAGAGTTTGAGCCAGACAGTGAGGAAAAAGTTTCAGACTGTGAGGAAGCACTAAGTAATGCAGCACTTGAAAACAGTGAGCCAAGCACAACTTTAACAAACTTTGATCAGACAAAAGCACCAACATCTCCAAGCTCACTAAGCACCCCAGGGACACCTAAGGGCAAGAGGGATCTAATAAACAATAATCATAGCCCTGTCATAAATTCTAAAACTGGTAAGAATTCTGGCAAAAAAAAGGTCATGGGCAGTGAGTTGAACAGTCTCCCTGTTATATCGAATATGACAGTGACATTGGAAAATTGTTCAGTGGCGGAAGGTGCTTTGGTTACTGAAATGCCTAAATTGGAGGCAGAAGGTCTAATAGACAAGAAAAATGTGGGTGATAAAGTGAAAAAACCTAGCAACTGTAAAATCGATAAAAATGTTTCAAAACTTAAAACCACCAGGCCAATTGCTCCCGCCCCAGCTCCCACCCCTCCTCAACTGATTGCCATACCCACTGCAGCCTTTACAACCACCACTACAGGGACATTACCAGGATTGCCATCTCTAACAACAACTGTTGTTCAGGCAACACCAAAGAGTCCTCCTTTAAAACCTATTCAACCAAAGCCTACGATTATGGGAGAGCCAAGCTCTGTAAACCCAGCTCTTGCCTCACTCAAGGACAAAAAGAAAAAAGAGAAAAGAAAGTTAAAGGACAAAGAAAGTAAAGAAGCGGGTAGCCCTAAGGCTGATGCTAAGCCTGGAAAGCCAGAGGACTCAAAAGCATCGGGGAAAGAGATAGCCGGGCATTTTCTGAAGGAGCACCTCAGCAAAAATGAAGTGCTAACCAATGGGCTGTGTGAGACCCCAGAGAGTCGAATGGCAAGTATTAAGGCAGAGGCTGATAAGGTTTACACTTTCACTGACAATGCGCCGAGTCCCTCCATAGGGAGCGGCTCCAGGGTAGAGAACGGCCCAGTGGTAAATGGCCAGTCCCCCGTAGCAGCACTACATGTTTTGACTCCAAATGGTGGGGAAAGCTCTGCAACTAAAACTAACAGCCCCGCTTACTCTGACATTTCTGACGCTGCTGATGATGGTGGCTCTGACAGCAGGTCAGAGGGTATGAGGTCTAAAACTAGTTCTCCAACAGATATCCTTACCACTAAGGACAGTGTGGTGAAAGGGCTCCCGGTTACACCCGCGCAATCCCCCCAAGTTAAAGAATCTCCTTCTCCGTATTACCATGGCTATGATCCCTATTATTCACCTAGTTACATCCACTCTGGACAACCCGGGATGCCCGCTGCTGGAAACAATGGCACTCCCCCAGGAATGAAGGTCAAAAAGGATTCTGATGGAGAAACGGAAAAAAAAGAGAAGCTTGAGCCCCAGGAGCCCAAGAAAACTGAAAGCAGTCCTTGCAATCTACCGCCTCAGCATCAATCAGTTATAACACAAAGGCACCCTGCACTTGCGCAGTCACTTTACTATGGTCAGTATACATATGGACTTTATATGGACCAAAAGTCTCTTATGGCTTCAAACCCAGCCTACAGGCAGCAGTATGAGAAGTACTACGAGGATCAGAGGTTAGCCGAGCAGAAAATGGCACATAGTGGGAGAGACTGTGAAAGGAAAAGCGACCCCCAGCAAAACGAGCCAGGGAAGGAGGAGAACAAGCAGAAAAGCATACCATCTGCTACCATCTCAAAAGCCCCTTCCACTCCAGAGCCTGGTAAAAATAACACTAAAATGGGGTCAGCAGTCCCTATCAAAACTGATGACACGGGGAAATCGCCTATTTTGCCACATCATCACCAGCCACTTCAATCGGACAGTTTCAAAGCCAAACAAATGGAAAACCACCAGCTCATTAAAGAGGCTGTGGAATTAAAACCCGTTATGGACTCTATGAAGCAGACAGGAGTAGATCCTACCATAAGATATAAGCAGGTAAAAATGAAGGAGTGTTTATTTTTTAATCAATTCAACCTCAACTGTATCATTCATATTGACTGCCTAACACGGCCAGTCCCTGATCGAGTGGATGCAGTTATTTCAAAGTAGACGCATGTATTTAACTGTGTTTATTTGTTGGATGAGAGATTTGAAAAAACATGTTTGTATGAGGTCTTGTAGCTAATATTTTACATTTGTAAGCTGCAAGGCAGTGCCAAGTTTCTTTAACTATTATGTAAATGGAAAACCATCAGCACCTTCACTAAGAATAGAAACAGATCTGTTTTGTGAAGAGATGGTGAATACAAGCCTAGGTTGGAAACAATTTTTTTCAACCAATCCTTATTTTCTATAATTTTAGCAGCGGATTTCTTTGTGGTGTCACATTTAACTGACATGCGTGTTTAAAGGTAACGCCTCTGCAGTAGATGCCCAGCATAAGTGTAGATTTTATATTTAGTTCCTTTTGTTTTTTTAGGCCTTAGATCAGAGCAGTGCTCCCAATTTTAACAAATGTAAAGTGCTTCTGCACTTGAGCTGATATTTGAGAGTCAGTGCTATATTTCTGTTCACCTCTGTACCATCTTACAAAAGGAGTAATACTGCCTTTTACAATGTTAAATGTGTTCTAGCCTGTGCTTGTAAAAGTATGTCGGGCAATGTATGGGTGTTATAGACCATGGTCTAAGTTATGCCATTTGTGCATTCAATTGATTCTTTGACTTTCTGTGATTTAAGTATTATGATAGTCTTTTAATTAAACTCTGTCCATGCCCAAGAGCAGATGCAAATTCCCCACCAAAAGAAAGAATACAGGAAGATGTTTTCTAACAAGTAAGAGTAAGGTTGTACTCTTGATTTCTGTTTGCTGAGCCCTTAGATAAACTGTGCTAATAACGACGAAGCACATGATTGGCACTAGCACCGTTTCCTAGTGCTAACCTGCTGTGCTTCCAATGTGAAATTGGAGCTCCCAGTCTGTGCATGATATTGTGGACTACACTTCAAACATAGGGTGTGCTTAGAGAATGGCACAACTGTTCTCTTACTGACTCTGGTGCCAGTCATGCCAGGTGAAGTTGTTCAGGACTTGGAGTCCCTTTTAACCCTACCCGGCTGCCCCTGCTGACCACCCCAGGAGCCCCCAACACACGCTCACCAACCCACGGGGTGAGCGCAAATATTCAAAAATGCGCGGCGCCCACCATTGGGTTTCTGCCCAGAACTGTTCCAATCTGGCCCTAACCTGTCCTGGGGGGGCGCACTATGCATTGGCACGCCCCCCCCACCCCAAATAATCCAATGGCTGAAAGACGCCTATTCAAATGCTCTTAAAATAAGCATTGAATGAAGTATGAGCGTGGTATATATTATGTGAAAGAATATTAAATTGCTGGGACCACTCATTTTATTAGTTGTTTGTGAGCAGAGCCTGATTTTATCACCCAAATAAAATCTGTTTTCTTGGTAACTAAATAATTAAAGACCTGAAATCATCTTCAGCTACAGTTGTACATAATTTGTATTCAAACATAAATTCATGGTATCAAGTAATGCAGTGCACCTTCTGTCTTCCTGTTTCAACATCTGCAATCTTAAATCGCATCTCTGAAAAGCATTTTATGTGGTGTAATCTCCCTAGAGAATAACTATTGTGGGAGTGGTAAATTGCCACAGCTATACATGGCTACTACCAGTCATCTTCCAACATGCTTAGCCCCCCCCATCCTCACACCTCACCTCTGCATGAACTTTTCACTGCAGCACAGTATACCCTTGTAGCTTGGCTGTTTTTCAAATCAGACACCTCAAACTGTAGATGAAAATAATTCAACAACTGAGACGTCTACAAAATTACAGTATGTTTCAATAGAGTAGGATGCTGATGTTTATTGTTGTAGAGTAGTTCATGCAGAGCAGAGTGCTTGGTATGTAGGCACATAGTAGTAAGGCACCACGTGGTTTTAGTCACTGTAGCATTTTCATTTTTGGTAAATATTACCTGTTTTATTTCATATTCATAAAACGGCAATAAACTGTGTCTACCCAACCCTCAATCATTATTTCTCAGCTGATAGTCTAGAAAGTGTGTTGTTAAAACATCATTATCTGCCAATAGTGGTAGTAGCAACCATCTTTTATGTGACCTGTAGTAGGAATAAAGCATTAACATTTGGAGACATGTGCAAATTAGTCTTGGTCCTGGTCCAATATGAGTAGTCCAGCCTGAACTGTTAGGCAACATCACTTCTGAACAGGAACACAAGGGGCCATTTCAGCATAATTAGGGCTGATCAGTATGATGCAGCTTGAAACATGTGGCACAGTGAGTGCAGACCCATGTGAGACCCGTTGTTTTATGCTGGGTATGATGTGATAGAGAACAATTGATTAATTATTGTAGCAGCAGTGTACCTTTTAAGTGCACTTTATAGCAAATTTGTCTTAAGAATTAGGAAGTTCCGCCTTACGAAAATTATGTTTGGGCTCACATTAAAAACAAAATGTTTTTGCATTCTTAGCAGGACCCAGAATCGCGATCATGGCATCACTATGTGTATCAGCCAAAGTATCCAGAGCTGCAAAAATCTGAGGAGATGGATCGTGAGAAAAAATCAAAAGAAGAGATTCTTAGAAAGACTCCTAACAAGGAAAGCATTGTGCCTATTCCTCCAGTCTCTTTACCAAGCACTAAAGAGGACATGAAAGACCCCAAGCGGCCGGATTCCGGATTGGTGGAGGACAGCAAAAATAAGAATGAAGATCGGAAGACTCCAGTAAACTGGAAAGACTCACGAAGTGCCAGAGTGAATGTGTCCTCACCCATGAGCCAGCACCAATCATATATTCAGTATTTGCACTCTTATCCATATACGCAGATGTATGACCCCAACCATCCGACTTATCGTGCAGTGTCTCCTGTCCTGATGCACAGTTATCAAGGTATGTTCTTTGTAATAGCTGGGTGAAATTTGCCCACAGGTGTAATATGTTGCGTCATTGATTTTGGTGTTGAACACAGATGTAAAACCTTGCTGACCTTTACTAAGCCATTACCGACTTACAGGGTCATGAATAAATAAGACCTGTTTATATACTTGGGGGGACTCATTTGCGAGACCCTATCGACACACACTGCGCAACTGGAGCATCATGTTTTTTTACGCTCCGGTGACGCAGTGTGCCATCCCATATTTACAAGGCCCGCAATGCCACCTTGCGTGGCTTCTCATGACATTGTAAACATGGGCCCCTTTCAGGCATAACACTGTGTGGAAGAGGCGTTCCATTGGTGTTGCTATGGATGTTCCCATGCATCACCTATGGAACGCTAAGGAATCTGACGCATTCCCAGATTTACAAGTCAGGGAATGCGTCAGATTCCTACACCACCTCAGAGGTTGCGTAGTGAAGCAAAGGGGAGAAATATCTTTATTTCACTCAGTTTTTTCCTCTTTCTATGTGTGCTGCATCGTGCAGCACACATAGAAAGAGGAAAACACCTCTCTTGATCATTCTTACAACACAGGCATCTGTGCACCATGGTGCAAGGGTTCCTGTGTTGGCGCTAGGTAGCAATTTGTGCACCAGCTCAGGGGTGAGGACAGAATTGCACTGTATCTTTTAGATAAGGTGTATTTCTGTCCTTTTACGGTTGGCTCAGCAAGACACTTGCTGCGCTGCCCTGCACCACAGGGCTCGTAAATAACCCCCCTTAGTGTTTGCAAGATACCAGTTTCCATTTATTGTTTCCATATGTCCCAAAAGATTAATTTTGTTGGTTTACTAACAGACCAGACAACCACTAGTGTATTCCCTATAAGAATATCCTTATCCTTTACTAAACCGCTATATTTACTTTTCCATTCACTTAAGAAAAACCCATACATTTGGGAAGTGCCTGCAAGAAGCTCAATAGCTATTCATCTGGGTAGATTATCTGTCAAGAAATCTGAATTTTGATAGTTTTAAGTCACTTCTATGATTTATATGGTGATTTCATTGTAATTTGATTTAGCAGACAGCTCTTGTGAAGCCAACACATCGTGACATTTCTTAACTCTCTGCAGGGGCATATCTGTCTTCAGGATTTCATCACTATCCTGTTTATGGGAAGATGTCAGGAAGGGAAGAGCCTGAAAAAGCCAGAACCAGCCCCAGTATCAATGCAAAATCAGCCACCGAATCAAAAGCCCTGGATCTGCTTCAGCAGCATGCCAATCAGTATCGCGGCAAGTCCCCTGCGGTAAGAAAGGAGTCTGCTAATTACATACAAGAATTTTACTGTGAGATTCTGGTATGAATGTGGCTCATCGGTAGGGCATTGGGCGTCCCTTGAAATGCTGCTTTCTGCGTGCCTTGTTGTGACAAAGAGAGGTAAACTAAAGAAAGCTATTCACATTAGCTGGAATTCCTGGCATTTTAAGTCTGCATATCTGTCTAGTCAACTTAGAAATAGGGTAACTAGAAACTTCTGGTGAGGTACATTCCTGTAATCCTAAACGCGTTCTTTATAGGTGTTGCAATGTTGCAATTTTTCAAGGACCCTTGATAGGAAAGAATAATGAAACAATTTCTTGCCCTTGCCTAGGGCAGTAGTGGAAGTTAAGCTCTTCCCTTGAATAAACCATTGTTTCCTTGCACCCAAATCTCAGCTATCTAGTCCTACAGTAGTAAATCTGTTTTATCTTCTGAAAGTGTTAATTCATTCAGTTATGTTTCAATGCCTGCAACTTATTTCAATTAAAATAAAGCAGCGTTGACCTTAAAAATAGTCTGTGCTAACAGGTCATTGCCCATCACTGCAGTGAAGTGCCCGAACCAAGAGCTAACCAAACTACTGTAGGTCTAGGATAGGTGATCTTTAATCCTGACAGAAAAACGTGTCTTGAATATCTTTGCAAAAATATTGCCACATTAAGTTAATAATAGAAAGTCTACACCCAAAATCGGATTTCTGAAAACTATATTCTAGGATACTCAGTTTCTGTCAAACCGTTTTTTGCTAGGGACATTGATCTGCTCATTATTATGTTTCCAGATGATGGTTTGCCTTCTTTAGTCTTATGATTTTGTTTCATCGCACACTTCAGTCCTATGTTTCATATTCTTCTGTAGGAGGTTGTAGTTTTATGATTCTTTAAACTGTTGATTGAGCATGAACCACGTGTGTTGGGGTATCCGAGAATTCTGGAGTTGTTACTTTCAGTCCAGTATATCTATGCACACACTTAGGCATGCAGTGATGTATGGCTGTTGTGCCATTGCTAGGTGAATTTCTCCATCATCAATATTTTATAATAACAAACCGGCCCGTTACAGTGCAAAACTACATTAAGAACTGTGTATTCTGCACACCTCGGCCGATTTATACTTGTCAGGTTTCCTAGACGGGGAGAAACGCCGGCTTCTGGGAGGATTCTTACATTTACATTGTTAGATCTGTAGAAATAGTAGAAAAGTTCTTTGGAAGAAGAGTGTTTGCACCGCTGGCTGCCCTCAATCAAAGGGTGTCCTGAAAACATTCAAACATGACTTCACTTTTTTGGTGTATTATGATTTTACTGGCTGTAAGGTTTTATTTCTCTCTTACAATGTGTTGTGGTTCACTGCATTGAAGAGTTCCCTGCACAGAGCGTCATTGTTCATAGCAAGCATTTCAACCCTACCTAAAATACCGTGTCAGCAAAAAAGCTCCCATCGGAAAACTGTACTCCATATTTTGTTGTGCATAAGCACACAATGATACTATTCTAAGAATGAACACAGAAAAGGCATGCATGCTCCTCCTGATAGGTTTTCAACTCAAAACTTCCAGCATATGTTGCATTTATTTTAAAAAGGCTGTGAAAATCCTCGAATTGGGCTCTAAATAAAAGGAAATAGCTAAAACTACAAATATTGATTAAATATGCCAGTAAATAGGTGGAATATTAGGGAGCTGATGACCGAATTAAGTTTAGTACAGTGATTCCCATATAACTCTAAGCAGGGCAGTGGTAATGGGAGAAATAGCCTTGTCTTTCCAGAGCAAAGTGTCCAAGGATCAGCAAGAGAATGAATTTCATGAGAGGTGGATGGGATGGGGGGAGGGGCTTCTGGGGCTTCTAATCATGTAGTTCTAATTTATCTTGAGTGCTGTTTATGAAAGTCCTAACCTTCTCACTCAAAGGTGTGATGGGTCCTGACCTTTCATGAACTTTACAAGTTCAAAAGGACTTAAATAAAGTGCTGATTATGAGGTCTCTCTTGCATCCATCATAATGTAAGCTTGTTTAGGATCAGTTACCTAACGTATGCATAGAGTAAATGTAATTTGGTCCTTGCATCCACATTTGTGCATTTAATGTGAGTATGACTGGCATGGTTCACACCTTAATATAAAAGAAAAAAAATACATACCACTATTATTTTAGGTTTGTCTGAATATCGCATACATATGGATTTTTAGGGGAGGGCTTGATGAAAAAGCTGAGATTGTAGGATTATAGGTTACTGTCAGATGTGGTGCGAGCAAGACCTAGATTCTGGGTTTGCGTCCAAAGAAACCTTACTCCAGCACTGGCTTCTTTTGAATCTGACAGTTTCTATGCACTGTATGTGACTTCTACAAAAAGTAATCTGATTGAGATATTTAAATTAACTTGTGTGTGTCTGTTATGTATGGACTATGTGAAAGCTGTTAGTATGAAATATTAATGTATATTTTTGTACCACTAGCCTGCAGAAAAAGCTTCAGTTGAACGAGAAGCTGAGCGGGAAAGAGATCGACACTCTCCATTTGGCCAACGACACCTACATACTCATCATCATACGCATGTTGGCATGGGCTACCCTCTTATACCAGGCCAATATGATCCTTTTCAAGGTGTGTATGACTCTGAGCTTGATTAATGTGGGTTTTAGAGTAAGATGTCAATGTTAATGCTGTTTGTATTATCATTTTTCCACACACTGACTGTAGGTTTGACAGCTAGCTCAAGGTGCATGTTGTGTGTTTATTTCTATATCTGTATCTCTCTGTTTGTTACCTGCTTGCGCACTCTCTCTATCTCTGTATATATATATATATATATATATATATATCTGTGTGTGTGTGTGTGTGTGTGTGTGTGTGTGTGTATCTCAGATATATGATTAGTTTACATACATGTTACACTTAACATATGTTACGTAGGTGTAACTTCACCTTAATCTTTGGCTTTTCAGTGAGCCTTTGTTTTTTTTATCATATATCACACAACAGAAAGTTGACTGCAGAGCCTTGCACACCAACCCGCTATGTGTGCCATATGTGGCCAACTCCTTTGGCCATGTCAAGTGGGTGTTGGCCACTGTTGACCAGTCACTACTTCACATAGCTGGCAAATGGGTCAATCCCCATTGTGCTCAGATGGATGCACGGTGTGGCCGCAGAGTCTGGCTATTCACCACTGTACCCAACCTCTGCTAACAGCCAACTCCTGTGTGTAGGTGTGGGTAAACTGCAGCTGTAGTACACACATTTTCTTAAACTTCGAACATGCTTTGTTCCATCATGTTGGTGGTATTTTTCTGCAAAACGTTATGTGACATCTTGAGCAACTCACTATTGAGAGGCTGAAGCAATCCTAAATTCTCATCAGGTTATTTTGAAATTTTACTTAAGAACATTTTAAAGTAGCACTAGTGGATTGTTTCTGAATTTAGTGTGCCGTGGACATCATTCCCTTACATCTGATACATTTTGAGGCTGTTCTTAAAATTCAACATTAGCGTGAGGTATCTTATTACAAATTAATAATCCCAATAACCACTCTATGAACTTCCCTGCTTTAGTAGTTGACGAATAGTTAAGGTGACCTCAATTTTACCTTTGTCATTATCACTGAAACATTATGAGAAGTAGCTGCATTGCTTACTTGCTGTTGACATTAAGAAAGTAGGCACCGGTGTTGTTGGCAGTGAAGGATGCCATTCACGTCAGTAGTTGGGATAAGCAAGAGAATGAAACCATTCACAGGATTGAGAAGTATCTAATTGAAAAGTATATATTGCTGCACAGACAGGTGATACAACAATCATAGGCGTAGGTTAATCGGGAAAGAATAAAATGGGTAGTGAGACAGATGAAGAAACCGAAATAGGTGCATCACACAGGAGTGGGTCAGCCAAACCCCAGTACTTCAAATACCACATCGGATATTCATAGTGACAACGATTCACATGAAATTAATATTATTTGAGATTATTTGCATATTTAGTGTTCATTCTGAAAAGATAACTAGACTGTACAAGTCGGTAGGTCGACGATTCCTGCTCTAATATTTATAGAATGGATTGTATAGAGGTCAGAGTTGCATCTTGCATGGCTTATTTGGCCTTTATAACACGGACTTGCTAGTAATGTTTTCAACATTATCTTTTGTGTCAAGAGGAAGGAAGTTTAAGGCTATTTTAATAGAAATATAGGCACACGATAAGCACATTGTAGATATCTTGCATTTAAGTTATACAAATGAATACCAATGGCAAGTGTTTCGATGAGCCCCCAGTTGTGATTTGTACATTTAATAGGAAAGCCTGCACCTCTGAAATGGAATGTGTTTTTAACATCATTTTAAGTTCATAAATCATTAGAATTGTTAGAGTCTGTGGTTAGATTCAATCCCTTTATTATTCCCTTTCACTGTCATACATAAATCATAGTGTTCATTTCAGTAGTGTTTGGTTGCTTATTTGGTTGTATTTTCTTCACATTTTATTTGAGAGCATCTTAAAATAAAAATGAACTTAACTGCAGCAATTTCTCGCCTAATCCACTTGGTACCTTTTGCATGGTGGGAGAGTTCCTAGCCTCTTGCTCCGTGTTTACGTGTATTTCCTTTTCCTACAGGGTTGACCTCGGCTGCCCTTGTAACCCAGCAGGTCGCTGCTCAGGCTTCTACATCGGGGATATTTCCTGCACAAAGACGGTAAATATCTGCAGTTTGGTCGTGTTGCTAGACCTACTTTAGCATAAGACAGAAAAAAACATCTTGTTTTCATTGGAGGCCTGTATGCCTGAGATAACTAATGTTGTGATCTTTTTATTGTGATGTTATTCCTCTGCGTGTGACATACAGCTGTGAAACTAATACTGTAATCATAATATAGATAATTGCACCTACTAATCAGACTACTTGTTTACTCGGTTTTTCGAGAACAGCATATAAATCTTAGCACTGCCGAATATCAGGACATTATTAAAATGAATATGCCTCCAGCTGCAAATTAAGTAAATTTGAAACATAGCCATAAAATAATAACCACCATAATTGTGACCAGTGCTGGAAGGATTAAGTGTTTCCTGTTCTCATAAAAAGCCGAAATGGGAGAAGTCCTGTGCTCTGTTTTTTTAATTTAATAGCAGAAAGTGTAGCAGCGGAATTATCACTGGCCGTTTCCATACCATGTTTTATATGGTTTTGACACTAAATAAAATAATACAAATAATTCAAGTTAAAAAGATCTGGGGTTGGCCCTCACTCCTCTGTCGAATAAAAAAATTAGGTAAGCAGGAAAATACATTTTGAATTAGCACTGGCATCGAAGGTATAAAGTTTATGCAGATTTGTTGTTTATGTAACCATACTCCAATTGTTGCTTCAGCGTTAGTGATTTATAGGGCATTTTTTGTAAATAAACCTTAAACTCGCATGCCACCTTTATAAAGCTTTGCTGATACTTATCACAGCTTGAACAAAGTGACTAAGCAGGCTCTGGCCATCTCTGATCTGAACCTACTGAAGCAATTGAACACTACCGAATACAATGCTACAAAACTAAGGCAGAACCTAGAGCTGTAATACCCTAGAACAAACTGATTTCCATGCTCACTCCTGTCCCTCCCTGCATAGTCCTGGGGATTTGATTCATGGTGTGCTGTCTGCTTGCACATGCCCAATTGGGATATGCATTTTCTGGTTTATTTTTGTTTACATTTTTCTCTACTGGGGAATTTTATTCCCTGTGGAAAATTCCCTTTTCCTTGCTCCTCCACTAAAAAGTCCCCACAGTGAGAACGATGGTTTACTTTTACAGGAGGGGTTGTATATTGTATATGCTTTTCCCGGAGAAGAAACTACCTGCAAAATCTTTATATAAGCCCAAGTGCTTATTTTATTTTGCTTTTGGATTCCCTCTGTAACTCCTTTTCCATGCCTCTTATCATAAATTGTCATAGCCATCCGTGTTGACCGCAGTAAAAGTGACTGCAAAGCTAAAAGCGTAAATGTCCATTGATCCTGATTCAGTGAATCTGGACCCGAGCATTTATGACTGCATACACTTTTTGTTGTGTACCTAAGGGTCAGATGTAGGATACACCAATTTTGCGACTCGCAATTTGCAACTCGCAAAATTGGATGCAGAAAGGTGTCTCAGACACCTTCTGCGACTCGCTATAGGGTCGCAAAGACCCACCTCATCAATATTCATGAGGTGGGTCGCAGTTTGCGACCCCATAGCGAGTCCCTGCACTCACAGAGATGGTGGCCTGCTGTAGTCAGCAGACCTCCATGTCTGTGACTGCTTTGTAAATAAAACAGTTTTTTCCATTTTGCAGCCCGTTTTCCTTAAAGGAAAACGAGCTGCAAAATGAAAACTAAACCGAAACCATTTGGTTTAGTTTTTTTCAGAGTAGGCAGTGGTCCATAGGACCACTGCCTGCTCTGAAAAAATATTTTTTTCGGCATTCACAAAGGGGAAGGGGTCCCATAGGGACCCCTTCCCTTTTGCGAATGAGTTACCACCAGTGTGACACTGGTGGTAACAGCGAGTTGGTTTGCGACCGCATTCGCAGTCACAATGCAACTCTGAATTGCGATGCGGTCGCAAATAGGAAGGGAGCACCCCTTCTTATTTGCAAGTCGCATTCCCAAATTGCGAGTCGGTACCGACTCGCAATTTGGGAATGAGCATCGCGTTCGGCCGTTTGCATGCCGCAAACTGCGATTTTTGCAGTTTGCGACATGCAAACGGCTTTGTACATCTGATCCTTAGTTCGGTATAAGTGCAGAGACATGTTTGTGATGAGATAGTAATTGGACGATATTGAGTCAACCTAGGAATTTTATAAGCTGCGGTAGATAACTGCTTTTGGGTTTGATTTGACAGCACATCAGTACTGTTACCAATTCACACAGAGGGCTTTGGCTCTAACCAAAGAAATATTTGCCTCGCACCTCAAATTGTTGGTTGTTTGGTGTATTATTCAGCATTCTAGTGTTTCCATTGGAATGCATGAGGGACTGCTATACACCTGATAGATATACTCAATCATCACACCGATTGTCAATTTCAGTGTTTTATCTCGGATATACATTCTGTATAGAAATCAGTATTTTTTTGTTACTTTTATCCAAAGGTGGCAAAGCCTGTCTGTTTTTAAGGTGCTAGGTTTGATGAATGCCTGTGTTTACATGTTTTAGCATATTAAATCCAGACCAGCGTTTTCAAAGTTTAGTAGTGAGCCCCACTCTGCAGCCCTACTCTGAGGAATACCTTTATTGATCCAATGAGGCTGACCTCTTAATTGGGAGTCCTCAGAAAGGTCCTAAGACAATTATTTGTTAATCACACTTCTCACTCCTCCTGCTACAGATATTATCGGACAGCTTAGAGATTTAGATTTCATGTCTTGTCCCTTGTCCTGAAGTACTTCGAACCTGCATCCTTGTTGTTTAACTAACTTAAGAACCCACTGTCACTCAGTTTAAGCTTGTTGTCTGATGATTTTTCAAAACTGTATTTCAAATAAGCTAACATTTTATTTCTTGTGTTTTTGTAGGGAGTGAAGACAATGGAAATGTACATTCGTCATGTGACTGGATCACATGGAAAAGCGCTTTATTAAAGACATCAGTTACATGGTGTTCATTTGAGATGCCTTAATGGCAGGCAAAAACCAGTCATTTAATTTTTTGTAAATTACAGATTTTATAACAGAGTAAAAATGTTGCTGTAATTAGACCTTTGTACATACATATATATACATATGTATACATATATATATGTGTATGTACATGTGTATATACATGTACATATACTTATATATTCTTTATTTTTTTTGTATTCGTAACCAGGCGCGTGCACACACAGGGTCTGCTGCTAAATTGCAAGCCACACAGTAATGGAAAATATATTTGTCTTGGTTGAAAAGTGTTAGCCACAACTGGCTGTTTGTATATTTTTTGTAAATAAGTAACATTATGTATCGGTGTGCCTGAGTCTTGCATACTCTTCCAATATTGCCCACAATCTCTCAGAGAGGCTAACTGTGATGATGACACTTTGGTACAATTTAGATGTCTATTTGGTGGTGCCTATAAAGATGCATCCTTGTAAAATGTTACTGTATTCACTGTTTTCCTTGTTATTGTGAATTGTGAAGAATATACATTGAAGGGCATGGGTTTGCCAGAACCACAAAAACTGTGTTGTACATTATGTATAAATTAAAAATGTGGAAATAATTAGCATCTGTGAATAATAAAATGTCTCTTTAAAAGAATCTTGAATGGCAATTAACCCAATAGCCTGCATACCAGAAGACATCTGTGATTGTTCTATTACTTGAATAGTCCTGCAGTCTTTTTTAATGTTTACAATTATCCAGTTTTAGAAGAGAGACTTTAATGCCATTGCCTGGTTACTTGTTTTATGCTGTAATCTAGTTTATTTTATGTAAAATGTATATTGAATGCTTTCTTTTTTATACCTGCCTTAAATAATTTGGCAATCAGAATTAAAAAGTTGTTTTTGTAATAAGTGTGTGTTGTCATTTCTTTGACTTGGCACAAAATGTTGAACTATTATTACAGTGTATTTATAATATACAGTCATCTTGCCAGTGTGGCTGGTTTCCTGGCTGCACCCCTGTTGGTCTTTCTCCACTTTCTACTCTAAAGATGTTGCAACCCACCTGTAAGGAATGATGTTGTCAGCGGGTTCTTAGGGTGAGGGCATTTCAAAATAAATGGACGAGTTTACAAGAATAGGGGGCACCCTCAAAAAAGACAAAATGCAAGAAAGTCCAGTCTCAGTGGATACAGGCCATGGAAGCTCAACACAGCTTTATATTTGCAGGCCCCGGTCTGCCTTTATACACTTTTTCAGCATTACTGGCTGCCCTTTCCTGAGGAGAACAGCTCTTAAACTGGAACACAGGCAGGTGGGACATGTAGCTGCCCATAAAAATGCCAACAGGGAAAGATTTTACTGTGAGGAGCTCCATGGCAGACCGTGCACGTCAGTGAGTTCCAGACAGTCTTAGAACATGATTTGAAACTAAAATTCTGAATACCATCAGAGGTTGACTGTTCCTGCAAAAGGCCCTTTTCCTGTGTTATTGGGTATGTCATTTCCTTGTAGCCATTTCTAAAAGAATATTTGCTCTTCTATTTTCCCCTCATTATGCTCTAAGTACATATCATGCTCTTTCTGATTACGTTTACTTTGTTTCTGCTATTAATCACACTCCCTATAGAACAAGCTTCACCACTCATTAGAAGAGAATAAGAAAATGTAAAAAAAAAAAAAGATATAGCATGGGAATGTCTTCAGTAGAATGTGTGGATATCCATTCATAAATAAAGTTAATGCAGCTGGTGCAAAGTACTTCTTCAAACTTGTAGGTCACAAGTTCCATTGCACAGTACGACTGCACAGTATAAATAATAATAAGATAGCCTATCCTAACAAAGAAGAGCTGCAGGTATTTTCCTGCTCCTTCATTCACCACAAAGCAGTATGGCTGTGGGTACACTTTGTCATGTTCCTGTGGAAAAATGGCAACAGGTTTCACAACCACCAATTAGCATTCATGTATACCCTAGGTACACTAAACTGCTTGGGCCACATTAGAGGAGGATCTCATTTTCCCCACTGAAGGTTAACAAGCTTCTTTTATTTTACATCAAAACTAATGTGTGATAATCTGCCTAGATGTGTAGTGCGGAGTTTCAGATGAGTCATCTGTTTTGCGCTTGCTGATATGTAATTAAATACACCAATTAATGGAGAAGTCGGAAGAATACAAGTGTTTATTCATAAAATGGTTAGTAAAATCATAAATATATTGGTAATGAACATAAAAGTAACTGAATGAAGAAACAGCATTTTATTAGGCAGTATATATTTCCTGCATGACTTAGCCATAATTATAAGAAAGTAGAGAACCTGCCATTAGGAGAGTTAAGAAAAAGAATCCTCATATCAGAGAGCAAGACTGAGTGCAGCACATGATAAACAGGTTATGCCCAAGGTGAACTCCAACCAGGTTATGGCCAAAGTAATGTCCTTGGAACAAATCTCCACGACCACCGTGGTTGTGACCCAGTAGCCATGCCTGTCCTTTTGCCTCCTGAACTGGATCTGACGGTTGAGAGCAAGTGGTGTAGGATCTACATGTTCCAGTTCCAACTGTCTTGAACAGAAACAGTTCAGCTTCATCATAGCATTACACAGCATACAAGGTTGGTGGAGCTAGACTTTTACACCCTCTCCTTAGCTTAGTTAAAACGTTTTTAAAGACAGGGTGGATGGCTGCTAGGAACAAGGATCGGAAGAGGCTTGTAAATATTGTTACAGATCAGTTAGAGAAACTGGGCAATAGTTAAGATGCTACGATGGAATCTGGTGGTGTTGAGGGGGAAGTGTACAATGATAGAAAACCTAGGTAGTGAGTAGTATAGTGTCAGGCTATTTTAGCCTCTTAGCACATGTTTTCCCCCAAATGTACTTTCTTTGGTTTTCCCTGAGACATCAAACCCACCCCCCAATTACAACTTGCAGTTAACACACTAGGAACAAGTGAAAAAGAGGAGGTGAGACAGGAGAAATGGTGCCAAGAAGAAAGAGGGTAAGGGAAAGGTAGAAAAAGAGGAAGACAAAATTAAATGGAATGCAGAAAAAATAAGAGGAGAGAGTTTGAGGGAGGATAGCCTTAGGGGAAGCGAAGGCCAGGATAGTAGCACAGTTTGCTACAGCTGAGAAAAGTGATTCTACCTACAGCTCTGCAACTATCCCTGCCAATGTTCCCAAATTGACTGTGCTTATGTATTTGGAAGGCCAGGATAGTTTTGAAATACCTTGCAGAAAGCAGGCTTTGAAAGATCTGTCCAAGAGAGTAATGTTAATGAGTTGCTAGCCTATAGGAGTAACAGCAGGCTTTGGGAGAATACCTGTTGCCAATCAGATGAATAGGAGTTGATGGCCGAAGATCTTATTATTTGATGCAGGCTACTTTCAGAGATTCAAATAAAGCAAAAGAGTGGATGGCGTTCCATTTGAAATTTTGATTTACGATGTGTTGCATGATCAGAATGAGTACATGAGAGGGGTTCAGGTCAAGGACTTTCATGCCCTTAACCAGTTTATGGCACTAGAGTGAATCTAGGAGAGGTCATCTATCCCAATTAAGCAATACCTTTCTGACTTGACTGCAACTGAGCCAGAGAAACTTGCAGTGTTGGCTAACAGGGTTAACAAAGGTATGGAGCAGCATGCTGTAAACAAAAGGGAGAGAGGACCTCTTAACAGACTAGTTCCAAACCAGAGGGTAAGGGCTAGAGCAATTCCCAAGAGTCCAAGGAGGGACATAATTAGGGAAATGAGTTCTGAGGCATAACATAAACATAAGAGAGGATGGGGAGGTTCCTCCAAGCCACAACTGAGTAATTGTTATAGGTGTCACAAAAGGGGCACTATAAAAGGGACTGTCAGGTGAAAGGCTCTGTACAGCTTCACCCATTATAGTGAGTGTGTTTTACTATAGGTGAAGGGACCTGGGAGGACCCAATGGCACCTCTGTAGCAATAGACATTTGGGGAGTGGACACAGATGCTATAAAGCAAAGCCATCCAAATATAATCGGATTTCTGTTGGAGTGCATATGGGTGAGAGAAAAGTTCCTGCTCTGAGGAATAGAGGTCATTATAGCACTATGTTTGAGAGGAAGTGTCTCAAACCTGAGGACACTCACTAGTGCCAATGGCACAAGTTTGATATCCAGTGGAGAAGACATGGAGTACCCAGTTGCCTGAGTTGTGGTTAAAATCAATTGCAAGGTGGCCATGGTATATAGGGGTGGGAGAGAATCAAGGTTCTGGATGTCTCCTCAGCAGTGATTTGATTGCCACTGGTTTAGTACCAGGATCAGAAGCCTACATGGCTTGAACCACATCAGCTGGGTCGAAAAGAGCACAGTCTGCACGCTTGTCTCAGGCAGTGACTGGGATGAGCTCAGATTTCCAGGGCCACAGCAATGTAGTGAGTGGATCAAGATAGACCATAAGATGGCTCAGGCCATAGTACTTATCGCCCGTACTCCAAAGGGACCAGTGTTGCACCAGAAGTGGACTACCTCCTGTAATTGAAGTAGAACAGTGTTTTGGTCTGGGTCATTGGCAGAACTGCAGAGGATGTTACCTGCTAGTGGACCTACCCAGGAAGAGTTTTGCCAAGCAAAAGTTGAGGCTTTACACTCGTGAAACTTCAAAAGGATGTCCAGGAATAGATGAGCAAGGGAGTGGTTGGAAGGCATTATGTTGGATGTGAGAGTGGACAGCGGCATGTTGGATTTTCTAAGACCATAATTTCCCATAGAAATGTTAGAGGAAGCTGGTGCCATTTATCCATGGCATTCAACCCACAATCTAATGGGTTCATGAAAATGTTTATTAAGACCCTTCTGAGCATGATGAAAAGTTGGTGATAGAACAACCTCTTGATAGGAAGGGGCATGTTTTCCTATCTATCCTCTTCCAGTTGCTAATTGAGCATCCAATGCATGGTCCTCTCTCCTTATTGTCAGAGTTCAGGCTCAACAGTGAATTCAGCATAGGCCTAGCCGGTGGTGACGATTGTTGAGAATAGATAGGACAGTTGAAACTAAAGAGGCAATGAAGCACTAGGTGGCCATTTTGGTTTTGCCATCTAAAGGCTTTACACACGCTCTAGTGTTTGAGCAATTTGATGGTCCTCACACTGCCTTTACCCCTACTTAAACAAGGGCGGTGCATGGAAGCAAGCATAATGTTGAGGCATGTTTAATCACTAATACTTTTTAAAAATGCATTTAACCCTTTTTTATTGCTATTGTTCTTTTGTTGCTGTGTCAGGGAGGGGGCTAATGTTTTTGAGATCTTGTGGGCATTCTTGGTGACTTTGTATTTTACTATTGGCTCATAAGCAGAGCCTAGAAGCTAAAGATGGCCATTTTGGTTTTGCAGTCCAAAGGCTTTACACATGCTCTAGTGTTTGAGCGCTTTTAATCACGCTCACACTGCCTTGCCCCTACTGAAATAGGTGCGGTGCAGGGATGTGCAGTGGACGTTCCAAGAGCAAGTCAGTCTGCGCCAAAACAGACCCAGGGACCAGGCACCCTGGATCTTCCAAATCAGAATCTCTCAGATACTTCCCAGAGGCTTTGCGGTCTCTCTGTCCCACGACCATGCCTATGTGCAGGCACAGTCCATAACTTACAGAGCGCATGCCCTCCCTGTTGTTGGCAATCTTATCCCAATTTAGCCTCCACCCTTCACTTGAAAATCAATTCCCCCAACCTTGCCTGACACATTAATGTCCAGTTATTCTCTTTGAATTGCTGTTCCTTATGAAATCTGAGTTTTTCAGCGAGTATAACCTAGATGCCTTATTTTTTTACTGAAACTTCTCTTATTGAATCGTCCTTGCCTGACATTGCTCTGATTATTCCAGGGCATTATAGAATCTTAAGGTAAGATCGCAGTGGAGGGCAAGAAGGAGCAATTGTCATTATTTTTAAAGCTACATTTGCTTTTCGCTTGGAACTCTTAAATGTTCCCGATTACAGAGCCTTAATATTTTCTCTCAGATTAACAAAGCAGTATACGTCTTGCTGTACTGCCCTCCGGGTGCTGCTATGCACTGGAGGACAGCCATAGTCAACACCATCACCCCCTTTACTATGAGGTCTCATAATTTTACTCTTCTGGGTTAACATCCATTTCAATGAGACCAATAATGGCCTGGCAAATCCTTTGATTGAGGACTTTCATGCAATTGACCTATTGTCCTTGGTACATTCCCCTACACAATTAGCAAGGCAGATCTTCAATACTATTTTTTCCTGTGAGGATTCTCTTTCAGTGGCTAGACCAATACGTTTACATAGGATAGACCACTTTGCAGTCTCTATATCACTACAAATTCAACAGGATATGCATCCTACACCAGATCGGATTAGGAGTTATAGACTGGGGGCTTAATTGAATACAGAAACACTAAGGCCCTAATTATAACATTGGTGGTACATACCGCCTACTGCCACAGTGATGACCTCCAACATACTGCCACGGCGGCTACCATCCGTCGGACATATTAAGAGCACTGCCTGAGATCCGCCACAATAAGGCCGGAAATCCTGCAGTGCTCATGATGATGGACAGAGGTAAGCTGGTGCTGCTAACACCAGCACCGCCACGCCAGTAGAATGCCACCAGGCATATTATGACCAGTAATAAGGCCTGGCCTTGTTCTGCTGGTGGTAGCAGTACCCCCTCCCGTTCTCTCCCGGAAGACCTCCTCACCCAAGGTAAGTCGGGCGTCCGATAGGGCACAGGGGAGGGAGGGTGGTGGTGTTGTGTGTGTCTGAGTGTGTGCATGGATGTGTCAGTGTGTGTGAGAATGTGTGTGTGTTGTGTTGTTTGCGTGGTTGTATGCGTGTGAGTGAATGCGTGTAAGAATGGTGAAGTGAGTGTGTGTCTGCATGTCAGTGTAATTATGTGTAAGATTGTGTGTGAGTATGTCTGGAAGTATGCGTGAATGAATGTGTGTATGTCAGT
Source organism: Pleurodeles waltl (assembly GCF_031143425.1). NCBI lineage: Eukaryota > Metazoa > Chordata > Amphibia > Caudata > Salamandridae > Pleurodeles > Pleurodeles waltl. Next base: position 692,773,773 of record NC_090436.1, on the reverse strand, counting down.
GTGTGAATAAATGCATGTATGTCAGTGTGTGAATGAATGTGTGTATATCTGTACGTGAATGGGTGTATGCATGGTGCATATGGGTTTCTGTGTGCGTGTATGGGGAAGTGGGGTGAGGGGCACTGAGACTAGTGGGGGTGGGGGGTGACGTGTGCGTGTATCGGTGTTGGAGGATCAGTGAGTAATCGGAGGGGATGGGGGTTGGTTTGTGTATCGGGTGGGTAAGGGGTGAGTTTGAATGAAGCGGGCATCAGATGAGTGTTAGGGGGAGGAAGCCGCTTACCGGTGACAGGGAAGGAATTCCCTGTCACTGGTAGGGCCTACCTCCATGGTTTTTGTGGCATTGCTAACGCCACACACACCATGGTGGTAGGCCAGCTCATAATTCCATTGCGGTACTATGTCGGCCGCCGGGCTGGAGGTAGACATCTCCGGCCTGGTGGCACATACTGCCATGGTGGTATGAGTGGAGAAGTGGCGGGTTGGCTGCAGCCAACCCGCCAGCCTCATAAGGTGGCAGTATGCCTCATTACTGACTGCCAGGGATATAATGACCACCTAAGTTCGCACTTATAGGAAGATGGTCCGATCACTTTGGGTATGTTAGAAAAAGATGTCAAAGCTGTTAATACATGGCTTTTTGCTTTTTTAGATAGCGTCCTGCCTGCCATGCACGACGGAAGGCATGTAAAGCAGTTGCATGCCTTCCGCCCTGGTTTAACGATTTGCTGCTGCTACTTTAGAAAAAATGTAAGCATCTAAAACAAGCATGATGTGGTGTTAAGACTTATGGTGATGAGGCCAAATGTAAACTAAAGTCAGATGTTAAGAAAAACTCAAAAGCCTGTTGAATAGCACAGGCAGACTAGGACTAATAACATTTCAAATGCACATAAGTCATCTAAGGAGTGCTTTGAGATCGTCAAATCTCTATTAGATATGGTGCAAACATCTTCATCCATATCTCTTTCACAGCATAGTTGTGAGAATATTACCAAGTTTTTATATAATAAGATCACTGACATCTGTTTTAACATGGCTGCTGCTGGTGACGCTTTACTGCTCCAAGCAGTTCCCAGACTTTTGTCCTGGTGAAGTTTTGTCAACTTGACTCCATTATGCTTGAGTATTTGATGAATTCTATTCAATCTGGCTCTCCCTGTGATACTTTGCCTTCTGGGTTTATGAGGAAGATTAAGCCTGTGCTCTATCCCCACTTTTCGAATCTCCTAAATGCCTCCTTAAGGGAAGGCAAAGCTTCCCCAATGCCGAAATATGCCATGGTAGTCCCTTTGCTTAAAAAGTCCACTCGATGCTAAGATATGGGATAATTTCTGACCCATTTCTATTCTGATGATCTATGATACGTTTGTGGAAAAGCACATCAATGGCCAGTTCTCTACCTATTTGGAGAACCATAAACTGTTACACCATTCTCAATCTGGCTTTCATTCCCGCTTTAGTATGGAAACTGCTCTTCTCAGAGCAATGGAGTATCTTAGGAAACAACATTCTCGGAGATCCTAGTGCAGCCTTTGACATGATATAGCATTCTGTTCTGTGTCAGAGACTAGCGAATATTGACATTTAGGATTCTGTCCTTTCCTGGTTCACCCCCCCACCTCCCTCAGGGTTGCACATTTCAGTTCTTCTCTAACCTCCATGAGGTTTCAGTTTTTCATCTGCTTTGTGATGTGCCCCAGGGTTCTTCATGAGCTCTACACTTTTTAATATCTGGCCGACTTAGTCGAGGCCTATGGTTTGTCTTCATTTATGTATGCCAAAGATTCCCAGGTCATTTTCTCACTCAGTGCAAAGAATGGAAAAGGGTCATCCAACTTGTGCCTCATGGAAGTGGTGGGTTGGATGAGACTAAGGTGGTCATTACAACCCTGGCGGACGGTGTTAAAGCTGCGGTAATACCCCAAACAGGCCGGAGGACAAAAAAATTACGACCCTGGCGGAAACCGCCAACTAAGACAGCCACTTTAACACACTGCCCGCCACGGCGGTACAGACAAACAGCGCGGCGGTCACCGCCAACAGACAGGCGGATGACAATGTACCGCCCGCACTATCACAACACACCAATCCGCCACCTTTTCCGGGGCGGATTCACCGTGGATAAAAACACGGTGGAAACAGCTTTTGCTATGGGAAAACGCTCACCTCAACACATCCCACGAGGAACGAGGACACCATGGATCTGGAACTACAAATACTCCCTGCCCTTGCATTCCTGCTCATCTACGACCAACAGCGACATAGGCGCAAAACATACCGGTGAGTACAGCACCTACGACACGGGGGAGGGGGGAGGCAAAAGTTACGGGGACACCCACCAAACACCCCCATCCCCACCCTCGCATATTACAACATACACACCAATGCATTCACAAAAATCACAGTAACAACCCACAATCCCCCCGGAAGAATGCAAAGACAAAGCGAATAGCGGTCAAACTTTGTATTGTGCCAATATACTACTCATTAAAAAATATACGGATATATATATCACGAAATCTGTCAAAAATAAATGTACAATACAAGAAGTAGTGCAGATATGTACACAACAATGTCCGTGCACCAACAGTCCAAAAATGCATGGGCGACGCCCACAATAGATACCTGACCAAAATCCGAGAGAACACTGCCGGGGCATCAGATAGAAACACTACAGGCACCTCAGGGGGAAGGGAAGAGGGGGCACCTCAGCCAGATGAATGCAAAGCCAGATCCACGACGGGGCTCCATGCCCATTGATGTATCCTGGGGAGTGCAAAGCCACAGTCTCTCAAGTCACTTCAGTGGGTGGGTTGCCCACTGTGCCATCCTGGGGAGTGCAAAGCCACAGTCTCTCAAGTCTCTACAGTGGGTGGCTTGCCCACTGTTACATCCTGGGGAGTGCTAAGCCACAGTCTCTCAAGTCTAACAAGTGGGTGGCTTGCCCACTGTTACATCCTGGGGAGTGCAAAGCCACAGTCTCTCAAGTCACTTTAGTGGGTGGGTTGCCCACTGTGCCATCCTGGGGAGTGCAAAGCCACAGTCTCTCAAGTCTCTACAGTGGGTGGCTTGCCCACTGTTACATCCTGGGGAGTGCAAAGCCACAGTCTCTCAAGTCTCTACAGTGGGTGGGTTGCCCACTGTGCCATCCTGGGGAGTGCAAAGCCACAGTCTCTCAAGTCTCTACAGTGGGTGGGTTGCCCACTGTGCCATCCTGGGGAGTGCAAAGACACATCTTCGCAAGTAGATGCAGTTCTCTACTGGTACAGGGTGGGACTGGTGCCCAGATTGGATGAGTCTCCCCGTGAAAGTACATGTCCTGTCACAGTCCCAGCTGCTCATGGGAGAACGATGCCTGATGTGCCGGACTATTCATACCCACACGGTCTTTGCCCTGTTCAGCCGTGCTTTGCCATGGCAGTCTTTGCCCTGTTCAGCGGTCTTCACCATGGCGGTCTTTGCCCTGATCAGCTGTCTTCACCATGGCGGTCTTGGCCTTGTTCAGCGGTGCTTTGCCATGGCTGGCTATGGACTGTTCAGCGGTCTTCACCATGGCGGTCTTGGCCTTGTTCAGCGGTGCTTTGCCATGGCTGGCTATGGACTGTTCAGCGGTCTTCACCATGGCAGTCTTGGCCTTGTTCAGCAGTGCTTTGCCATGGCGGTCTTTGCCCTGTTCAGCGGTCTTCACCATGGCGGTCTTTGCCCTGTTCAGCGGTCTTCACCATGGCGGTCTTGGCCTTGTTCAGCGGTGCTTTGCCATGGCTGGCTATGGACTGTTCAGCGGTGCTTTGCCATGGCAGTCTTTGCCCTGTTCAGCGGTCTTCACCATGGCGGTCTTGGCCTTGTTCAGCGGTGCTTTGCCATGGCTGGCTATGGACTGTTCAGCGGTGCTTTGCCATGGCAGTCTTTGCCCTGTTCAGCGGTCTTCACCATGGCGGTCTTGGCCTTGTTCAGCGGTGCTTTGCCATGGCTGGCTATGGACTGTTCAGCGGTCTTCACCATGGCAGTCTTGGCCTTGTTCAGCGGTACATTGCCATGGCGGTTCTGGTACGGATATTGGTGTGTGGCATTACGATCTCCACAATGGACATTGGTGTGTGGCATTACGATCTCCACAATGGACATTGGTGTGTGGCATGACGATCTCCACACTGGACATTGGTGTGTGGCATGCGATCTCCACACTGGACATTGGTGTGTGGCATGACGAACTCCACACTGGACATTGGTGTGTGGCATGACAAACTCCACACTGGACTTTGGTGTGTGGCATGACGAACTCCACACTGGACGTTGGTGTGTGGCATGACGAACTCCAAACTGGACGTTGGTGTGTGGCTTGACGTTCCATCATTGCCCAGCGGGGCTGTGGGTTTCTGGACCCTCATGGGCTGTGACTCCGGCGGTGGTGGTGGTCTCCTGACCAGTAACGATACTTGGGCCCTCCTAGGCTATGACTCTGGCGGTGGTCTCCTGACCAGTTACGATACTTGAGCCCTCCTGGGCTGTGACTTTGGCGGTGCCGGTGGTCTCCTGACCAGTAACGATACTTGGGCCCTCCTGGGCTATGACTCTGGCGGTGGTCTCCTGACCAGTTACGATACTTGAGCCCTCCTGGGCTGTGACTCTGGCGGTGGTCTCCTGACCAGTAACGATACTTAGGCCCTCCTGGGCTGTGACTCCGGCGGTGGCGGTGGTCTCCTGACCAGTAACGATACTTGGGCCCTCCTGGGCTATGACTCTGGCGGTGGTCTCCTGACCCGTTACGATACTTGAGCCCTCCTGGGCTGTGACTCCGGCGGTTGCGGTGGTCTCCTGACCAGTAACGATACTTGGGCCCTCCTGGGCTATGACTCTGGCGGTGGTCTCCTGACCCGTTACGATACTTGAGCCCTCCTGGGCTGTGACTCCGGCGGTTGCGGTGGTCTCCTGACCAGTAACGATACTTGGGCCCTCCTGGGCTGTGACTCCGGCGGTGGCGGTGGTCTCCTGACCAGTAACGATACTTGGGCCCTCCTGGGCTATGACTCTGGCGGTGGTCTCCTGACCAGTAACGATACTTGGGCCCTCCTGGGCTATGACTCTGGCGGTGGTCTCTGGACCAGTGACGACGGTGCTGGCGGTTGTGTCTGGACCGCCGGAAATGAAGGCGCACTTCTCCGCCGTGACACTCACAACAGGTTGGGGAGACTTCCTCGGGACCTTCCCCACCTTCTTTTGAGTTACAGATGACTCACCAATCGCCTTGGATCCCATTTCACTGTTTGTCCCACCAGGAGTCTTGACACGGTCCCGTCGTCCACTCTCCAATTTCGGAGCCTTTACAGGGGGTGGGCTGACAGTGCCTTGGCTCTGGGTCCTACTGCCTGCCCTGGCGGACGGGGCACTCCAAAAACCTGGTACACGCACCACTGGTACTGGAGGCTTTTTGGCTGAGGCGCTACGACGGGACTGATGAATTGGAGGGGGGGCAAAAAGGTCAATTTGACATAGGGACAGTTTCTGACGTACACTGGGATGGGTAGCTGGAGGGGCTCTGGGAGTGGAGGAAGAGGAGGTGGTTGTAGGAGGTGTCACTTTAGCTGTTTTGGGTGCAGGTGCAGGTACTGGAGGCTGTCGTGAGGTGGATGGATGTTGGGTGAGTGATTGCCGGCGTTTGTGTACTTTGGGAGGGGGCGTCACAGACACACTGGGAGAGGACACAGGGGACGTGTATATGGCAGTGGAGGTGGTGAGTGCAGGTGAGCGGCTTGTGGTGCTGGGTGTCCTGGTGCGAGTCCTAGTGCCTGTAGATGTGGTGCATGCAGGTGTGTGTGTAGACGACACTGGGAGGGAGGAGGGGGACACAGTGGAGACAGTGAATGTTGGTGTGTCTGTATGTGGGTCTGATGCTTGTGTGAGTGCCTGTGGTGTGTGTGGTGCCTATGTTTGCTTGAGCTGCTTGTGTGTGTTGACTTGTGTGCATGCTGGTCTGTAGGTGTGCTTGGGATGGGCTGGGGTAGAGGGGATTGGGTCTGGGTGGAGGAAGTTGGAGGGGGGAGGCTGGACACAGGGACAATGGCTACCATTGTGTGAGGCCAGAGATTGCAGGGTTCGCTGAAGGACAGCCTGACCAGAATGAATGCCTTCCAGGAATGCATTACCGTGTTTCAACTCTCGTTCTACACCCTGGATGGCATTCACAATGGTAGACTGCCCAACAGTGAGTGACCTGAGGAGGTCAATGGCCTACTCACTGAGGGCAGCAGGGGTGACTGGGGCAGGGCCTGAGGTGCCTGGGGCAAAGGTGATGCCCACCCTCCTGGGTGAGCGGGCACGGGACGTAGGCTGAGGGGCTTCTGGGAGGGTGGTGCTGGTAGGGGAGGTGGCGGCTGTACCTGTAGAAGTGGGGTGCACAGATGGTGCCGCCACCACAGGGGAGCTCCCATCGGCAGACGAGTCTGTGTCGCTGTTTGGTGATCCTGTGGCCGACGTGAAGCTCCCCTCGCCCTCCGTCCCACTGGTGAATTCAGAGTCTGTGGTGTGGCCCTCCATGGCCATGTGGGATGCAGCTCCCTCGTGCTCCGGTGCCACTGTACCTCCACCTGTTGATGCTGATGTACAGAAGGACAGGGAGAGCAGAAAAAGGGTGGAGACAGAACAAAGAGAGTTTTAGTGCATGGCATACCGCTACCGTTGGCGGACAAGACAAACGCAGCAGCCCCCTGCATTACGCCGTGCTCCTGCCCTCTGCACATGCAATTTCTGGGATATGGCCTACATGGCAATGGTAGAAATCTGCCCACATGGATGGCAATGGGGCAACTATACATCAATTTGCCTTTTTTTTTAGCTGGGGTAGAGTGCCACATGGCCTACATAACGGAGGGGCCTTGCCTACCTAACTCGCCCTGGCCTAGGGACACCCACAGCCCACCACCCCCACTCAGACAGCTCCACTGCACGCAAAGTCCATAGGATGAGGTTGTACTCACCCCCTTGTGTCTGCTGTGATGTCCTTAAGCGCCCATCCAACTCCGGGTAGGCCACCGCCAGGATCCGGAACATCAGGGGGGTCATGATGCGACGGGCACCCCTCCCACGTTGGGAGGCCATCCCCAGCTGAGCCTCCGCCGTCTTCTTGCTGCAGTGGCGAATGTCCTCCCATCTCTTCCGGCAGTGGGTGCTCCGTCTCTGGGGGCCCCCATGGTCTGGATTTCCTTGGCGATGGCACGCCAAATGTCCCTCTTCTGGTGGGCGCTGACCTACATGACATGCACAAGGAAAGAGGAACAGTCATTACCTACAGCACCGTCGTTGTAATTGGCCCCCTCCCAACTCTATCCCTGTGGCCCATTCATCCCCATGCATGACTGTTCTATGTACTCTGCCCCCTTCCCTCATCCACCCAGCCCTGTCCACCCAGGCTTAGCCCATACAACGTGCTCCCTGTGTACTAACCTGTTGGTCTGGAGGACCGTAGAGTAGCGTATACTGGGGAGGACCCCATCCACAAGTTTCTCCAACTCCTGTGCAGTGAAGGCAGGGGCCCTTTCCCCAGACGCAGCAGCCATCGTCGCTTCCAGACCGAGGTCACAGCAGCACTAGCAGTGTAGGTCCTCTCCTGTCAAAGGTCAGGTATCTAGTGATTGAAGAGATAGAAAATGGTGGTGACGTCCGCGGCGGTGACGTCCGCGGCGGTGTGCATAGGGTCCAATGCTAACCAATGCAGCATTGTGCCGCGCTCTACGACCGCCTACCGCGACGGTGTCCAACACCAGCGCAGTTACCCCACAATTCCATTGTCCCAGTTTAGAGGTCAGGCAGCTGCCATTTCAGGGGCCCACATGGCTTCAATTACTACTGTTTCACACATACCCATGCCTACACTCAAAACCTTTCCCGGATGGGTTAATTGTCTGGTATAGTCTTGTGTGTGACTGTGGGTACATACCTGGAGGAATGCTGACACTTTTTTCGCTGTTGCCCTTCTTAGGCACCGTCAGTTGGGACATATTGGAAGATGGTGGAATCCGCCGGTGTACCGACCGCTGGTGGACCTGTTGACAATGGAAGAGCGACATGTCATCGTGACCTACCGGTTTGACCGTGCCACAATCCGGGAACTATGCACCCAGTTGGAGCCAGACCTGATGTCACCAATCCGCCATCCGACTGGAATCCCCCCTGACGTGCAGGTGCTGTCAGTGCTCCATTTCTTTGCAAGTGGGTCTTTTCAGACAACAGTGGCCATGGCATCAGGGATGTCCCAGCCTATGTTTTCCAACGTTTTGTCCAGAGTGTTGTCTGCCCTGCTGAAACACGTAAGGAGATACATAATTTTCCCTGAGGTGGCGGATTTGCCTACTGTGAAAGGTGACTTCTATGCCCTTGGACATATCCCCAACGTCATAGGTGCCATTGATGGGACCCATGTAGCTCTGGTCCCCCCCGCAGGAATGAACAGGTGTACAGGAACAGGAAGAGTTATCATTTGATGAATGTCCAGATGGTCTGTTTGGCAGACCAGTACATCTCGCAGGTAAATGCAATGTTCCCTGGCTCAGTGCATGACGCCTACATCCTGCGGAATAGCAGCATCCCTGATATGATGGGTGAACTCCAGAGGCACCGTGTATGGCTATTGGGGAACTCTGGTTATCCCAACCTGTCCTGGCTACTGACCCTAGTGAGGAATCCCAGGACCAGGGCAGAGGAACGGTACAATGAGGCCCATGGGCAGACTAGGAGGGAGATTGAGCATACCTTCGGCATCCGGAAGGCCAGGTTCAGGTGCCTCCATATGACAGGTGGGTCCCTATTCTACTCACCAAAGAAGGTGTGCGACATCATCATCGCCTGCTCCATGCTCCATAACTTGGCATTGCGACGCCAGGTGCCTTTTCTGCAGGAGGATGATCCAAATGACGGTGTTGTTGCAGCGGGTGAGCCTGTGGAGCCTGTGGACAGTGATGAGGAGGAAGCTGATGAAGATGAAAACGACAACAGGGAGTCAGTCATACAGCAATATTTTCAATGAGATACAGGTGAGTACAATTTCATGTTTCACATTATATTACATTTCACACGTCTACCTCTATCCTCTACCTACATTTCACTCCCTATTTGGTAACTGAGTTGTCCCCTTCCATTTCAGTTTCAGTAATGTGGTAACCTACGTGTCAACAGCTTGCACCCTTTAAAGGCTTGTGATGTGTGACATTGGTATGTTGACCTTCCAATGGGTAACCTTTTTTAACACTGTAATTGACAATACAAAGTTCACAATCATTGACTGACTCCAATATTATTGAGGTTTCAAGGGTGTTTATTGAAGTGCATAAAAATATAGGGGGGTTGTGAAATGGGGAGAGGTCATGGTGGAAGAATGTCCATGGCAGAGTCCTGTCTATTAGTCTCACAGGTACATTGCACATCTGGCCATTGGAAGTGGAGCTGGAGCAGTTCGAATATGGACAGGGTAACAAAGTGGGACAGTGGGGGGACAATCAGGGTGGTCTTATTTCCTGGCAGGGGTCTTGCAATCTTGCTCTGTCCTGTTCCTGGATCTCAGGGCCCGCTTTCGTGGTGGTTGTCCGTCTGCAGGGGGTGGGGTGCTGGTGTGGTGGTCCTGTGGCGGGGCGTCCTGTCCACTAGCGCCGGCGGAGGTGGTGGGCATTTCATTGTCCTGGCTAGTGTCAGGGGCCCCTTGGAGTGCCACGGTGTCCCTCAAGGTCTTTTTTATGTCTGTCAGCACCCCTACGATGGTGCCCAGGGTGGAGCCGATGGTCCTGAGCTCCTCCCTGAACCCCAAATACTGCTCCTCCTGCAGACGCAGGGTCTCCTACAACTTGTCCAGGACCGTTGCCATCGTCTCCTGGGAGTGGTGGTATGCTCCCATGATGGAGGATAAGGCCTCGTGGAGAGTGGGTTCCCTTGGCCTGTCCTCCCTCTGTCGCACAGCAGCCCTCCCAGTTCCCCGGTGTTCCTGTGCCTCCGTCCCCTGGACCGTGTGCCCACTACCACTGCCCCCAGGTCCCTGTTGTTGTTGGGGTGGTGGGTTACCCTGGGTGCCCTGTAGTGGTGGACACACCGCTGATTGACCTGTCCTGGGTAGGGAGGTATGGGCCCGCTGGGTGGGTGCTGTGCTGGGGTTACCAGAGGGTGGAAGCTCGGTGTTGGGCTGTGGCTGGGCAAGGGGAACCGACTGTCCTGAGGCCCACGATTGTCCGGGCTGGTCATCAAGATCCAGTAGGGCAGAGCTGCTGTCGTCACTGTTGGCCTCTTCTGGGGGTGGAGTGGTGTTGTCTGGACCCTCTGGTGTGGTGACGTTCCTTCGGGTTCCTGCGGGGGTATAAGTACATGATTATTGCATGTGTGTGTTTCATGGTGTGCAATGGTTGGGTGTGCGTGAATCCCAGTGCAGGCATTCCTGTGTGGGGGCTTGTGTGGTGATGGATGGTTGTGGGTCTGTGCAGTGGGCATGCTTTAGTGATGGGTGTCCATGCTTAGTTGTGTCATGCAGGTCTTGGGGTTGGGATGGGTGGTTGGTGTTATGGGTAGATTAGTGAGGAGTTAGGATGATAGGGGAGGTTGTGAGGGTGGGGGTGTGTGATAGCATGCAGGTAGGGTGGGGGATATGATAGTGAAGATTAGACTTACCAGTGTCCGTTCCTCCAACGACTCCTGCTAGGCCCTCAGGATGCAAGATGGACAAGACTTGCTCCTCCCATGTTGTTAGTTGTGGGGGAGGAGGTGGGGGTCCGCCGCCAGTCCGATGTACCGCGATGTGGTGCCTGGATACCGTGGAACGCAGCTTCCCCCCGTAGGTCGTTCCACCTCTTCCTGATGTCCTCCCTATTTCTTGGGTGCTGTCCCACAGCGTTGACCCTGTCGACTATTCTTTGCCATAGCTCTATCTTCCTGGCTATGGATGTGTACTGTACCTGTGAGCCAAATAGCTGTGGCTCTACCCTGATGATTTCCTCCACCATGACCCTGAGCTCCTCCTCGGAGAAGCGGGGGTGTCTTTGGCGTGACATGGGGTGTTGTGTGTGATGTGTGGGGTGGTGTATGTGTTGATGAGTGTGGTGAGTGTAGTGGTATGTGGTGTTTTGTGCGTGGATGTTGTGTGGGTGATGGTGTAGTGTGCCTCTGTGTGATGGTGTTATCTATTCTGTGCTGTCTCTCTCTGGCCTTCGTCTCTAATTTGTGGTCGTAGGGGTTTGTGGGTGATGTGGGTGTGTGTTTTATATAGTGTTGGGTGTGTGGGAGTGGTGTGTGTATGTGTATCAGGTGTGTGTATTTGGAATTGTCCAATGTGGCGGTGTTTTGGAGATGTGTGTGTATTTTGAGCGCGGCGGTGTGTACTGCCAATGGAATACCGCGGTTGAAAGACAGCCGCGTGGATTCGTGGGTCGTAATAGCATGGGCGTGTTTCTGTTGGCGTGGAGGTGGAGGATTTGTTTCCGCATATTTATCGCTGACCTTTGGTGTGGCGGACTTGTGTGGGTGTCTGAATTTCGGCGGATTCCGTGATGTGTGTCATAATAGCTGTGGCGGTCTCCCGCCGCCGCCGCGGTGTATTGGCGGTCTTCTGCACGGTGGTAAGCGGCTTTTACCGCCAATGTTGTAATGACCCCCTAAATCTCTTTAAACTAAATGTCGACAAAATAGAGGTGCTATTGATTGGTAATATACCCCAGCTCTGTGACCCTCAATGGTGGCCTACTGATCTTGGGCCATTTCCCACTCCCTGTAAGGTGGTTAAGAACTTGGGCATCTGGCTGGACACCAATCTTTCTATTGATTTCCAAATTTCTAAGATCGCGGCCTATGGCATCTTGTTGCACCAATATCAGAAAACTTCTATGGCTTCTTCCTCTCCCAACAAAAACAACCATTGTTCAAGCCTTGGTTATTTCTAGGCTATGCACCAAGGCAGAGGCTGCTAAAATGTGGAATTTATGATTAATTGAGCATTCCTTCAGTCCTTGGGCCAGTCTAATAGTATTGGTCCCCAAGCAAGGATCCACGTAATTGTGCTTTTCTTTGAAATATAAATAAGATGACCAAGACTCTTGGCCACCTGATTTGTTGCCTGAATGGTGCTTCTTTTTGAGTACATTTGATCAGTTGCGATGCTATTGATCAATGGCATTGACGCCTAATGCCAAGGACAACATTCCATTCTCTACGCTCCCAGGGGGTTTGTACCAGTTTAGAGACATGTCTTTTGGGCTCAAGAATGCCTCTGCCACTTTTCAGAGCCTAGAGCACTATGTTCTCTCAGAGTTAGAAGAGCTCTCTGTGGCTACCCTTGACAACATTGAGATCTTTAGCAATCTAAGGGGGTCATTTTTACCCTGGCGGTCCGAGACCGCCAGGGCTAAAAGGACGGAAGCACCGCCAACAGGCTGGCGGTGCTTCCAGCCCTATTACGACTGTGGCGGAAGCACTGCGGTCGTACTGCCGGGGCCGGCGGTTTCCCGCCGTTTTAGCCCCGGCGGTGATAATCCGCAGGGCAGCGCTGGAAGCAGCGCTGCCCTAGGGATTATGACACCGGCGGTTTGCACCGCCAGGAAGAGGCTGGCGGTAAGGGGTGTCCTGGGGCCCCTAGGGGCCCCTGCACTGCCCATGCCAATGGCATGGGCAGTGCAGGGGACCCCTAACAGGGCCCCAGCCAGCTTTTCACTGTCTTCATAGCAGACAGTGAAAAGCACGACGGGTGCAACTGCACCTGTCACGCGGCCGCAAACTTGGTTTGCGCCCGCCGGCCCAGTGGGAATGTGCGGCCGCACGGCGGTTACCGCCTGGCAGGCGGCGGTAGCCACCCGCCAAGGTCGTAATGACCCCCTAAGTGTTGTATGACATATCAACCACAAAATATCAAAATGCAAAACTATTGTTACACAAATATTAAAAACCTACATTTTGACTTCCTTAATCCTCAATGTGTATTATAAAATATCAACAACAAAACTATTGGCAATAAAAATATAGTAAAACAAACAGTATCAAACACAAAAAATTGAAAACAAATGTATTGGCAACACAAAGAAACGAATGGAACACAATGTGAATATTGATATCAAAATTATCGACCACTAATATATTGCAAAATAAATCAGTACACAGTATATAATAATCTACAATAACAAAATAAAATTTATATAAAAATCTACATTTAGTTTAGGACACAAAAACATATAATTAGCGTCTTCCATATTAGGTCAAAATCAACTCACAACAGTACCTTTAAACAATCAAATGTGAAACAGCAGATAACAAATAGAAATTTAGACTAAGAAGAGTATAAATGGATAACAAGTAAACAAATAAAACTACTGCACTACAAGCCACCCTACAAGGAGACTGCTACTCCACCCCAGGGACAGGCCACCAGGATCAACCTTAACATAGAAATGGATAAAAACATTTCAAACTCCTCAAAATTAAGTAAGTGAGAAACAAAATACTTAAAGCAACAAAAAAGAACCACTTGGAAACATAATTCTGTTTTTATATGACATATCCACAATATGAGTAAAAAGACAAAAATATTGAAGAACAAAAATTAATTTAAAAAACTGAAAATTGATATAAAAGAAAAACAGAAAAGGCACAAAGAAAATGCAGGCATTAAAAATGAAGGCAAAAAAATTATAATTGAAAATACTGATTATCAAAAATAAAAATAATAAATATAAAACATGAAGTAATATTTAACCAAAAAGAAGCATATGAAGCAACATATTTGTTACTTTAATAATCCGCAAGAGAAAATAAGAAGTACACGAATAACAACTATTGAAAAAAGTACTTCAGAAACACTGCAATAAACAGAACCAAAGTAAAATAAAATAAAAATAAAATTGTAAGTATAAAATGTGGAATGTAAACACAGGTATAGAATAATTACTAACTCTAAGGGCGTCAGTATGAGTTTGGCAGTCTAATTGTAAGACCATCGCTGTAGCGGCTGCCAAAAGACCACCATTTTGGAGGTCATACAGCCCTCCCGATAATAAGTTACACAGCCAGGACTGCCGAAACCCAGCCAAAGTTCCGATACCGTCGGGACACTGGAGGGTGGAAAAGAGGCGGTTCCACCACCAGCACCACCAGCCCGGTAAACCGATGGCAGTGAAAATCACAGTGGTCGGCGGTCTACACAGCAGCACACCACATTGGATAGTTTGAATTCCACACACCTGATACACATCCACACACCCGACACACCACAAACTGCACTTTGAACACACCCCTTCACACCTCACAAGCCTTTGCATTAAAAATGCCATGCACCGCAAGATAGAGGCCGCACACAGAAATTAGGAACCATTGAATCTGCACCACTCATCACCCACCTGCACATTATACATATCCCACAGTTTTGTTAGCCATACATCAGACACCTCCCCTCACCCACTCATAACATAGCACCCACACCCCATTCCCCATTTGTTTCCTTATTATGTTGTCCACCACTACCATGTCCCCACAAAAACATCCCAGCTTTACAGATGATGAGTTGAGGGTCATGGTGGATGAAGTCATCAGGGTAGAGCCACACCTATTCGGAGCACAATTCCAACAAACCTCTATTGCCAGGAAAATGGAGATATGGCAAAAAAATAATCGACAGGATAAATGCTTTAGGCAGCTATCCGCGCACAACGGAGGACATCAGGAAGAGGTGGAATGACCTCTAGGGGAAGGTACGTTCCATGGCCGCCAGACACCAGCTGGCAGTCCCCAAGACTGGAGGTGGGCCCCCACCTCCTTTCCTAACGTTCACGTCATGGGAGGAGAAGGCCTTGGACATCCTGCACCTTGCGGGCTTGACAGGAATACCTAAGGGAGTGGAGTCACTTAAGTCACAATACTGAAAATGTCACCCTAAAGTTCTGTCTTGCATGCTCACTGATCACCTTTTGATGTCTTAGCAGCGAACACATTCACCACCCCTGTGTCCAATTGTCCAAATACCTCTTTCTGTCATACCACATGTTAACTAAACTCACCTGGGGGCTGAGTGTCCCTGAATAGCATGGGTAGTACAGGGACTGACAGCACTACAGCTTCTAGCAGGCACTGTTCTATCATTAAGAAAACCAGAATAGTGTACCAAAATGAGAATAGTCTTGCATGTCAACTACACAATCAACACCCTACCTGAATGATCCACAATATCACAGTGTAAGGCAATGACAGCAATGCCATTGAAATCTGCCAGAACAATGCCACCAACACACAGCTACAGCTATGTCCAGTGCTAAACTTGCTCTTTTAGCCTCCAACACCCATTACAAACTACTCACCTAGGAGGAACACACATATCTGCAGTGTGCTGTACTAGGTGTAACCTGATATATATGGCCAGGTAGATTGGTTACCCCTAATCTGATGTACAGGTCGGTTTTCACTTCACATTCTGCAGCTATTTGGTGTCTCAGTACTGAACTATTGCTAACTGGGAGCTAACATTGACAATATTAAGTTACACAGCAGAGAAGAAATGAGTCCATCAATAGACATCCAACCGTAAAAATAATCTGGTATCCTGTAGCAAGGTGTATTTATAGGAATTCCCTGTATCCCATATAGCTCTACCCCAGATTTGAAAGCAGGTGTCACTGTCATATCAGGGAATATAGCTAACCCTTTCTGTGCATGGCTCAAAGCATATCTACCTGTCAAAGTTTGATACCCCAGGTTACATTACAATCTATAACTGTCTGTCCCACTTCTTCAACAAGTCTCCTACCCAATTTGGACAGGGAGAGGACACCTGAGACAGCCGCTTCCCTCCCAGATGAAGACCTCAGTGAGGACAACACCCCTGGATGTGAGGACTTTGAGGACAACTCTGGCCCATCTGGCACACCTGTGAGTCTACAACTGTCAGCCTCACTCTGCCTACATCGACCCCCCCTCAGCCCTTTTACATCTACATCCCAGGCAACCAATAGTCCCAAAACCTGTGTTCCGAGGACAGGTAATACCATCATGTGCTCCCAGTACAGGTACCGGAGTCACCACTAGAAAACCCTGACAATGAAGGACCTGTCACCAGTGGGAGTGGGCGAACTGTGCCAAGGGCACAGGCACATGTGGGTAGGCTGAATGGAGGGTTGGTGTAGGCCAGCAGATAGAGGCTCCTATGGGTGCAACTGTCCAGGACACCATCTCAATCACGGCTTGCGCTGCATTGAAGGGGCAGGGTGGCACGGGGAGGGGAGGCTCAGTTAAAAATTAAATAAAAAATATATTTAAAATACCACTTACCTCGCAAGCACTCTGCTCTCCCTCGTCGCTCCAGGCAGGCACAGGCTCCTAGCCTGCCCTGCGCCAATCCTGATGCTGCTCAGGGAAGCATCAGGATAGGCTGGGAGAGCCCTGGCTGGGTGCTCCCAGGCAGACTGAGAGCAGGCTCTCTCAAGCCCACAGTTGGTGGGCTTGAGAGAGCCCTGTGCGCATGTGTGTTTGGCTGGCCTGAGACGGCTGCCCAAACACACACGCGCTCTGAGGTGCACATCACGCCCGTGGCCCCGCCCCTTTCAAAGAAAAAGATGATAAACAGAGTTATAATAAACATAGTTTATTATCCTTTTCTTTGAAAGCTTTTGCAGCTGCCACTGCTGGCGGGGATGGGGTGACTCTCCTCCGCCCAAATGGAGAAGCCGCCCCTGCACCATCTCCCAAGTTTTGGGAGCCTACCAGCAGTCTCAAGGTATAATGAGACAAGTACTTGTCATGATGGGGGAGATTAAGCAGCTGCAGAGGGACAACCACCAGGAAGTCATGCAAAAGTGGGAGTCCCACAATGCCAACATGGCCTCCCTCAAAGGGGTGCTGAGAGGCATTATTTCCACCCTGAGTAGGTTATGTCCTTCCATTAGCCATGTAACATCAAGCCCTTCTACATCTGTGGCAGCCAGCCAAATGGAGGCTCTGCAAGGGGAAGCACATGCCTCAGACACCACCGGCCTCTGTAGCTGAAGAACCCCCCCACAAATGTGGCTATCCACTAAAGCATCCAGGAGGAGCAGATGCCAAGGCTTTAACCACTACCAAGAAGTGAACCTCCACTCATTGGTTTCCCTTGTGTGTCACATATACACCTCGTTGACTGTGCTGCTGCCAGGAATCCCCAAAGTGCCTCTTGCGTTATCTGTCAGCAACCCCAGGGATTAGGGTTAAATCATATCGCTGTTCTTGGTTAAACCTTCATATTTCTAAGTAAACATAATGTGCTGTGTTACACAATTGGTTTTATTAATGCTTGTTTTACCAGTGCTTGTTTGGTAATGTGAGCAGGTGTAGACATGTGCTTCTAATTGGGTGTGGTGTAGACATGTGCTTCTAAGTGGGTGTGGTGACTCATCCACATGTGGAAACTCAACTGCTTTCCTGATTGGCTATAAATAGCAGAGTGGAGCATGCATTCCTGCTTGGCTTTGTTTTGCTTCCTGATCTCAGCATCTGATTTTGCAGGCCAGCCCCTGCTGTCATCCTCGTATTAAGGACTTCTGAGGCAATTATTTTCTTTGTTCCTGTACCAGCTGACACCAGGCATTCCTCCAGCACTCCGGACTGCAGCTAAGTGACTAGTATTCTCCAGGGAGTTTGTTCTTATAGCGCCACGCTTTCCTAGAGCAGCTGGTGTATTTCAGACCTCGTATTTTGGCAGAGTGCTTATCTTGAAGAGAAAAATGCATTTTTGAACATTCTACATTATTATTGTAGTTACTTGCCTAAATGTGGTCAGGAAAACTGCTTGAGCTCAAGTACTACAACAAGTGACAGTATAATTTGAAAAGAGCAATTACGTAACTTTTCTTTATCTAATAGCATAACTCTTGGATTTAAATTATGTCATTCATGCCTGTGTTTCAGGTTTGAGGAATTTGCTTTTGAAGGGGTTTTCACACACACAGTGAAAACAAACCAAACTGTGCCACCCTAACTGTTTAAACCCAGAGTGGACATTTGTATTTCTTGGATTGTTTTTATTCCTTTTAGTTTAACCCTATGCATGCAGGAAAGTTATACTTGATATAATGAATGCCCTTGTTTTTCTTTCTTGTGCATGATAAGTGCAGCCACAGTTCTAATTGTAGTGTGCAACAGTAAGTCTATGTGAACCCAGTCCTAGTGTTGCAGGTTTTGGTAAATGCAGTGTTAGTAATTGTGCCAACAGTTATTATTATCAAAGAAAAGTGCTGGAGCATTCCGGTGTTCTTCTACTGCTCCCATGCCCATATCAGAAAGAGAGATTCAGTTTCAAGGAGTATAAGTGCACTAACTTTACTATCACTCTGTTAACAACGACCTGCCCCCGAAGATACAGGGTGCCTGGCTGGACCAGCAAGACGTGGTAGTGTTTTGTCTCTTTCTCTTCCTCTCCCCCTTTCCTTTTGGGACACCTGCTGGGGTTTCGGTGTCCACCAGAAAGTGCCGAGAGGTGTTCCAGGAGGTCGGGGCATACCATCGACCCTGCAGACATCCTGCTTTTCAGGTGAGTGGCCCCATCTTGACATAAAGCCAAGCCACAACATACAGGGCTGCCTGAGCGATGGATTCCTCAATGGGTGCTTTCAAAGGTTTAGCACAGGCTTTACCAGCTGATCAGGATGCCCCATCTTTATTAGATTTAACTAGGGCCCTAGCGGGATTACAGAAGGAAGTTCTTTCCTTAAAGCAAGAGTACCTGGAGCTGCACACTGAACTACATCAGTATAAACCACAAGACACCCCCTGGGGAGGAGTCAAACTAAAACAAAGATCTCCAGTACTACATGCTCCTCAGTTTGACCCTTTTAATCATGTTCCTAGACCCGATTCAGGCCCAACGACTTCCACCACACAGCCCATGCAGGTAATGTTCACAACACCAACCCCTGTGCCCTTAGCTCCTCCAGAAAGGTTTTTTGGAGACAGTGCCAAGTTCAGCATTTTTCTTAACCAGTGCCAGCTACAGTTTTTGTGTCGGGCAGCTGCATTCCCCAGCGATGCTGCAAAGGTAGCTTTTATTATCTCTTATTTGGGAGGCAATGCAGCTAATTGGTCTAATCCACTGGTTGAGCGCAGTGACCCTATACTGTATGATTTCAACCGGTTCAAGGAAGCCTTGCGGATACTGTTCACCAAACATCTCTTCGTGCAAGCCAGTCCTCGACGTACCTCGCCACAGCCACATATCCGCCCACCTGAAACATCTGCACTGGCTCCCCGTCAACAAAAGGATCACCTTTAGGCTCCTCACCCACGCACACAAAGCCCTCCACAATAAGGGCCCCGAATACCTCAACAGTCGCCTCGCCTTCTACACACCCACCCGTCAACTTCACTGTACCAGCCTTGCTCTCGCCACCGTCCCTCGCATCCGCAGAACCACCGCTGGAGGTAAATCCTTCTCCTACCTGGCAGCCAAGACATGGAACTCCCTTCCTGTCCACCTCTGGACTACCCAGGACCACCTTGCCTTCAGGAAGCGCCTCAAGACCTGGCTCTTTGAGCAGCAGTAACCCCCCCCCCCCAGCACCTTGAGACCCTCACAGGTGAGTAGCGCGCTCTATCAATGCCTTGATTGATTGATTGATTGAGTGACAATGAGTTGCTGAATTTGCGCCAGAGAAACAAGGATCTACTGTCCTATATCCCCTCTTTCAATCGGTTGGTGGCCGAGACTGAGTGGCCGGAGGAGAAGAGGACCTCCCTCTTCTATCTTGGCCTTCGGGACGATCTCAAGGATGTTCTAGCCCAAATTGTGGAACCTCCTACGGAGTGTTCCGAGTACATTGACCTGGTGGTACAATTGGATCACCGCTTGAGTGAACATAAGGGGGAAACATTCCAGGGTGACACACGCTTAGTGGTGCTCAAATGAGAGTCCACCATACCCACTCATGATACACCTGAGCCCAAGCAAATTGTCAGTGTGCGGGGCCCACTATCTAAGGAAGAGAAAGAACATAGGAAAAAATTGAAACTGTGTTTATATTGCGGTAAGGCAGGTCATTTTGTTTGGGAATGTCTTAACAAGCCTACTGCTCCAAAGAAAGCCATCAGAGCGGTAACAGGGCCTAAATTCTCTCTTCCTGACCAGGCAGAAAACTAACTGGCTCAATAACTTCTGAGACCATTTTATCGAGCGCTTCTTTCAATATGGTCTCACATCTTCTGGCTAATACCACCAGTCAAGTACCTCGACATCTAACTCTTATTGTGACGTTAGTGTTGTCCCCTCAGGTTTGTAAGGTTATTCCCTTATTGCTTGACTCTGGAGCTATTGGAAACTTTTTAGACTTGTGTTTGGCTAAAACCTTAAATTTTACAGCTGTCAGAAAAGACATCCCTGAACCAGTCACAGCCGTGGATGGCTCAGATTTGTCCTCCGGACTTATTGTTTATCAAACAACACCCTTGTCCATGCTTTGTGCAAACAACCCTACAGAACAAATTCAGTTTGACCTCATAGATACCCCAGTATTTGGAGCCATTTTGGGGATAGCCTGGCTTCAGTTACACAATCCCAAAATTGAGTGGGCAGCAAGGACAGTGACATTAGACTCTAAACATTGCTGGCACTCCTGTTACCAAGACAAACCATTACTAGTGACACCCTTGCATTGTGGGTCCACACATAGTACGACTATCAAGCCGGACAACACACTGGCCATTCCTGCACCGTATAAAGACTTCCATGATGTCTTTAGTGAACAGAAAGCCACCCAGCTGCCGACACATAGGTCATATGATTGTCGTATAGACTTTATTCCACCGGCAACGCTACCATGTAGTAGGGTGTATGCTCCTTCTGAGCCTGAGAATCGATACCTGCGAGACTACCTGGATGATCTGTTGGCTAAGAGTTTCATTTGTCATTCAACGTCACCTGTATCGTCACCTTTGTTCTTCGTGTCCAAGAAGAATTGCGAGCTGTGCATCTGTATAGATTATCGCACAGTGAACAAAGTGACCATAAGAAATTGGTATCCACTTCCGTTGATCCTGGTACTTTTAGATCAGGTACGTCAGTCGACCATTTATACTAAACTCAACCTCCGGAGCGCCTACAACTTGATCCGAATGATGAAGGGGGATGAGTGGAAGACGGCATTCTGAGCTAAATTCGGACTCTTCGAGTACACAGTGATGCCCTTCGGGTTGTGTAACGCTCCTGCAGCGTTTCAATTTTTCATCAATGAAGTGCTGCAGGAGTTTCTGGATATCTGTGTAGTGGTATACATAGACGACATTTTGATCTATTCGTCTTCCACTGAGGAATGTATAGGGCATGTAAGAGCTGTTTTACAACAGCTTCATGAGCATCATCTCTTCGCCAAGCTGGAAAAATGTGTTTTTCACGCTACAACTGTAGAATTCCTGGGATATGTGATCACTCCTGATGGAATTTCCATGGATAGGTCCAAGGTACAGGCCATCCTGGATTGGGTAGCCCCAAGATCCATCAAGGAAGTGCAACAGTTTTTGGGCTTTCCAAATTTTTATTGGAGATTTATACCCCACTTTTCTACCGTGGTATCTCCCATAACTCGTCTCCTACGAAAGGGGGTTAAGTTACTCTGGGATGCAGAAGCTGAGAAAGCCTTCCTACTTCTTAAAAACACATTCACTGAAGCACCCATTCTCCATCATCCCGACCCGGCTCAGCCATTTTTTGAGGAAACAGACGCTTCTCAAATGGCAGTGGGTGGTGTCTTGTCCCAACGAGATCCTGAGTCTGGGCATTTCCATCCAGTAGCTTACTTCACAAAGAAATTGCTACCCGCAGAGCAAAATTACACAGTGGTGGAGCGGGAACTTCTGGCCATCAAGCTTGCCTTCCAGGAATGGCGTCACCACCTACTAGGAGCTAGACACACGTAACTCTTTACACAGATCACTGTAATTTACAGTTTTTTCAAGCGACCAAGGTCCTGACACCTCGTCAATTATGCTGGCTTCTATTATTTAAGAAGTTTGACTTTGTAATCACCTATAGGCCTGGTACTACACAAGAAAAGGCAGACATGTTGTCTAGGATGGGTTTTTCCTCTGATGTTGCACTAGACCAGGTCAGAAGCATTATACCCCCAGAAAAAATCGTGGCTCCGAAGAGTTCCTTGAGAAAATAAGGGTAGCCCAACACAAGGTTCCCTGTTCAACTGTTCAACTGATGTGTATGAAAAAGAGGTTTTACTATAACATAATGATCAGTTGTACGTCCCTACCAAAGAATTAGGGGAAACAGTGTTACATTGGGGGCATGATTCTATCCTCGCAGGTCACCCTGGTGAGAAAAAGATGTTAGATCTCTGTCAAAGATGGTCTTGGTGGCCCACACTTGTTCAGGATGTCAGAAGCTACGTCCAGACTTGCTCCACCTGTGTTCGGGCTAAAACCCCACATACTCTAGCCACAGGATTGTTACTTCCTCTGCCAATTCCGGTGGCCCCATGGCATACCATAAGTATGGATTTTATTTCTGGTCTCCCAGCTTCCAATGGACACACTGCCATATGGGTGGTTGTAGATAACCTAACTAAAATGGCTCATTTTGTTCCATTAAAATGCCTCCCTACGGCTTCCAAGCTCTCTGATTTGTTTGTCCAACACATTGTATGGCTTCATGGGTTGCCCACCACAATTTGTTCCGATCGTGGCGCCCAATTTATATCACAGGTTTGGTGTAGTTTCTGTTCCTCTGTCGGTATGGACGTCCGCTTGTCCTCTGCATATCATCCACAAACGGATGGGTAGACAGAACGTGCCAAATAATCACTGGAGCAAATCCTGAGATGTTACATTGACACATGGTCTACTGAGTGGGATAAGGCTTTACTTCTTGTTGAATTTGAATATAACAACAGTGTCCACATGGCTACAGGAGTATCCCCATTTTACTGTTTGTTTGGTCTGCACCAAAGAATGCTACCTATAACTGGGTCCCAAACATCCACAAGAGTCCCATCAATACAGAAACACCATAAAGAGTTACAGGAGATTCAAAAACAAGTACAACACCATTTAAAACTCTACCAAGCTCAAGTAAAAAAACAAGCAGACAAAAGGAGGAGACCTGCTCCCTCTTATCAGATAGGAGATCAGGTGTGGCTCTCATCAAAAAATCTCCATCTTCCAGGATCCAGAAAATGAAACCCCGATTTCTAGGCCCCTTTCCTATTGCCAAAATCATCAATCCTGTGGTAGTTCAAGGTACACCCCGTGTTTCATGTGTTGTTACTCCGTCCCTATTCCTCTGATACCCGCGATGCCCCACCACCTCCCCCAGTAAAAGTACACGGGCTCTGGGAATTTGAAGTGGCCAAAATTCTTGACTCCAGGTGCATCCATGGTGTTCTACACTATTTATTGGCTTGGAAAGGCTATGGGCACGAGGACAATTCCTGGGAACCCACGTCCACAGTTCATGCTCCATGTCTTACTAAAGAAATTTCATCTGCTGCACCCTTCCAAGCCCTACTCTTTGGGAGGGTCCTTGGTGGGGAGGACTGTCAGGAATCCCGAAGGTGCCTCCTGCGTTATCTGTCAGCATGCCCAGGGATTAGGGTTAAATCATATCTCTGTTCTTGGTTAAACCTTGATGTTTCTAAGTAAACATAATGTGCTGTGTTACTCAATTGGTTTTTATCAATGCTTGTTTTACCAATGCTTGTTTCCTAATGTGAGCAGGTGTAGACATGTGCTTCTAATTGGGTGTGGTGTAGACAAGTGCTTCTAATTGGGTGTGGTGACTCATCCACATGTGGAAACTCAACTGCTTTCCTGATTGGCTATAAATAGCATGCATCCCTGCTTGTCTTTGTTTTGCTTCCTCATCTCAGATTCTGATTTGGCAGTCCAGCTCCTGCTGTCATTCTCGTATTCAGGACTTTTGAGGCAATTCCTTTCTTCGTTCCTTTACCAGCTGACACCAGGCATTCCTCCAGCACTCCGGAAAAGACTGCAGCTAAGTGACTAGTATTCTCCAGGAAGTTTGTTCTTTGAGCGCTGCGCTTTCCTAGAACAGCTGGTGTATTTCAGACCTTGTATTTTGTCAGAGTGCTTATCTTGAAGAAGCAAATGCATTTCTGAACATTCTACATTATTAGTGTAGTTACTTGCCTAAATGTGCTTCAGGCAATCTGCTTGAGCTCAAGTACTACAAAAAGTGACAGTATAATTTTAAAAGAGCATTTACGTGACTTTACTTTATCTAATAGCATAACTCTTGGATTTAAATTTTGTCATTCATGCCTGTGTTTCTGGTTTGAGGAATTTGCTTTTGAAGGGTTTTCACACACACAGTGAAACCAAACCAAACTGTGCCACCCTAACTGTTTAAACCCAGAGTGGACATTTGTATTTCTTGGATTGTTTTTGTTCCTTTTAGTTGAACCCTATGCATGCAGGAAAGTTATACGTGATATATTTAATGCCCTTGTTTGTCTTTCTTGCGCATGATAAGTGCAACCACAGTTCTAATTGTAGTGTGCAACAATGAATCTCTGTGAAGCCAGTCCTAGTGTCGCAGCACTTATTGTTATGGTACTCAGTTTGGGTTTTGATAAATGCAGTGTTAGGAATTGTGCCAGCAGTTATTATTATCCAAGAAAAGTGCTGGAGCATCCAGGTGTTCTTCTACCACTCCTGTGCCCATATCAGAAAGAGAGATTCAGTTTCAAGGAAGTTGAGTGCACTAACTTTACTATCACTCTGTCAACAACGACCTGCCCCCCGAAGATACAGGGTGCCTGGCTGGACCGGCAAGACGTGGCAGTGTTTTTTCTCTTTCTCTTCCACTCCCCCTTTCCTTTTGGGACACCTGCCAGGGTTTCTGTGTCCACCAGGAATTGCCAAGAGGTGTTCCAGGAGGTCGGGGAGCATACCATCGCCCCTGCTTTTCAGGTGAGTGGCTCCGTCTCAACAGTTGCAACCACTCTCCTTTTTTCAATGGCTCAAGGACACTGGACTTGAGACTCCAAATGTTGTAGCTACCCTGATAATTACAGTCACCATGACTGACCCCTTCACTTTATGCACTTAATGATTTGATCCCATTCCTTAAATATTCATGAATACTTGTAAATAAACACTACTAAACCACATATCATTTTTGAGAGTCATTTGTCAGCTATTTTGAACAGTTACCTGTGAAATTTGTTGCTCACACATGATATCCACATATGTACCAAATCTGTTAGGTCCCATCTCACATGTACTGTTGAATCTGGTTCAGATATATGCACATTTATACAAATGGACACACTCCTAATCTCATTTATTGCACTTTTCTGCTCATAGGTTGACAACATGCCAAATATCACACAGTGCAGTACAGCTTCACATTATAACGCTTCAGCATAGGTGTGAATAACAAGCACACCACAGACTAATGAAGTTAGGGACATGTCAGTCTTTATCTATACAAATAGGCAAACAGATTGTTCTATTAGTCATCAGCAAGAGCCTTATTTCATTCCCATACCATACCACCCTAATGACCATACCCCATGATACAGACAGAGGACAGTACAACTGTCCCCAGTCATTGAACCTTCCACGTATCGGTATCAGTACAGGTATCTGTAGGCATGCTACACACCTATGTTAGTCTTTACACATGTGCACAGTGGCCTGCAATGAGGTAACACATTGACAGCTACATACAAGTTAAACAGCATCTACATCACACCAATGAGAAGACAGAGGTTATGGATTGCACAGGATGACATATGTCAAATACACAACATCACTCATTTGACACCCTTGAACCCGGATAACATGACACACAGGCTGAATATGGGGAACAGTGCACCACCATCCCAATGTCCTGTTAGTCTTGGCATGGAACTCATATGCTACCAATACGATGACATACAATACCTGGATCTATCCATGTTCAACTCACATGTCAGACCGGCAAATCCCACATGTCTATAACACAATTCAGAATTGACCCAATATGGATGACCTTGTGACTAAATCTGCAAACTATAAATGTGGTACAAAAGGTATAGGCAGGTAACGGTAAGGGAGACCTATAAAGACATGTCTTAAATACAATAGTAACAATTTTGTAGTGTGATAAACATTAACAAAGGAGGTCATAACAATAATCACAACTCCAAGTAGAATTTTGAGCTATGTACTGCTAAGCAGCTAATGGCTGTCTGATGGTCATACAAAGTTCAAGCCTCCCAATAACCCACTGAGTCAAGCATATAACAGAACAACACATACCTACAGTCAGTTGAAGTACAGATTTATGAGATCTGCTCGGCTGTCTCCACCTTCATCCTCATCACAGTCCTCCTCATTTAGCATTTCTGCATTCTCAACTGCTGGCTCCCCCGCATCTGATATGTATGGGATCCGACGTCTCAGGGCAAGGTTGTGGAGTATGCAGCAGGCAAGAATAATTTGACACACTTTGGTGGGTGAGTAGAGGAGGGCTCCACCAGACTTATCAATGCAAGAAAATCTAGCCTTTAGGAGCCCAAAAGTCCACTCTACGACACGCCTTGTCCTTCCGGGGGCCGCAATGAAGCAAACGTCCTCTGGTGTGGTTGGGTAAATCACTGGTGTCACCAACCAGGGACAGTTTGGGTAGCCAGAATCCCCTATGAGGAATCGTTATATGTGTGCAAACATAAATCTTTCACATCCTTACATTTGGCAGCAGGCATAAGATACTAACACACATAACATATATCACTTACCAACCAGCCAGGCCCTCTGTGTGTACTGTTGTGTCATCAGCAGTGGGATATTGCTGTTCCGCATGATGAAGGCATCATGAACCGAACCCGGGTACTTTGCACATACTTGGGAAATGTATAGGTTTGCCAAACAGACTGCTTGCACATTTATAGGGTGGAAGTTCTTCCTATTCTGATACACCTGTTTATTGACATTTGGGGGAACCAATGGTACATGGGTGCCATCAATGTCTCTCTCCTCATGTTGGATGTGTGCCAAAGTATAAAAATATGCCTTCACATGGGCCAGATCCTCACGTTATGGAAATCTGATGTAGCTGTAGCTGTTCAGATGTTTTAACAATGCAGAGAAGCAGGTAAGTGTACCACGTGCACACATTTTTCCTTAGCGCAACTATACTTTATGAAACTAAGCAAAGGCTGATGGGCAACATTTCTAATTGTGTGCTTAAAGTCTGTGGAGTGCCAAAATTGTGATAGAATGGGATGAGTTATTTGTCATGTACTTACGTTTGGTGACAGATTGCGAGTCCTGAGAAAATATCCTTCGAGACCAGACTGAAAATAGGCTGAGACATGCTTGCAGTTAGGGCCACGGTATTCTGAAAGGACCATGTGGCTTGGAAATGCAGCAGTGACATGACTTGTACAATGAGTGGTATTTGGATGACGAATGGCATTCTGATAAGTGACAGCAGCATGTGAAGCTGTGATTTCCATTTGACATGTCACATGACCTACAAGGTTAACATCTTCACACCTGTTACAAGGTAATCCCCCTCGTAAGTGAGGGATGTACATAGACATTTGTGATGCCTCATCAGAGTTGAGAACATGCATGTTGGATACCATTGAGGTGTTCCAACATTTCTATGAGCATACATATATTGATATCAGAAGCTAAGGATGTTACAACCTTGCTAATGTTATGT
Source organism: Pleurodeles waltl (assembly GCF_031143425.1). Classification (NCBI taxonomy): domain Eukaryota; kingdom Metazoa; phylum Chordata; class Amphibia; order Caudata; family Salamandridae; genus Pleurodeles; species Pleurodeles waltl. The sequence goes on along the minus strand of NC_090436.1, from coordinate 692,746,127 downwards.
TAGTGGAAAGTGGCCACACAGCATTGTCCTTGGGCATATCTTTATAGGCATTACACATAGGCAATTGTAGCATATTCACAGTTACATTCTTGACAGATATATATCAACATCATGTATGATTTGGAAGGTTCAGGGAAGATTCAACATTGCAAATAGTTATGTATACTTGCTGCTGCTATAAATAATGTGGCAAATCAGTCCTGTATGTTTGGGAGCCAAATGATGCCATTTACATCTATGTGGTGCAGGTGTGGTAGTTCACATACACATGTGAGTAGTAATGTAAGTGTATCTGGGCTTGTGACTTGCATCATGGTAGGTGTACTGGTCATGTTAGCAAAACATGTGCTTAGGCCCCAAGAATCTTCCACAGACTGATTTAAGGCTTGTCATGTCTGATGTGTGTGTGGTGATGTACCCACTCATATCCTGCTAAGATAAAATAAATAGAGCAAGAGGGCTAATTAAAACAAATAGGAGCACCATAATGTTTCAAAAAGATCTTCTTGAAAGTGCTGAAAGGCAGTATAAAACTGTGATATAGCCATAGGAAACCATTTGTCATAGGTTGTTATAATCGATTTACACCAAACTAGAATTCACCGGGTACCCCAGATTATGTATTAGAAATAATGAGCCACCCTTTGGTAGAGGCAGAAGTTAAATTCTGGGTCACCTGTCTGTAGCGTGAGAACTGATACCTTGGAATGTTTTTGTAGAGATAACAAAGGTAACAGCATCAAGTTTTAAGCATTTATAACTTACATCATAGAAGGCAGTGGAACATCAGAGCCTGGTAAGATATGGGGAATGAGTACATATAATACATCCCCTGAAGAAAAAAACCTCAATCTAGTATTGGGCATCAATTACGTTAGAAGATATGAAGATAAAGAATATTTACCATATGTGGGAAGGATACATGCTAGCACTGAAGTTGCAGATCTACTGGACCCCACAGAACCTAGCAAAATGTGTTTTAAGATCCAATGCCTCACTACAAAAGATTTGGAAGGACTGTTGCTGATGACAAGCCCCTATTTGCAACATGTCCAGCACTTGAAAGTTTCTTCAGTACAGTATTACCATATCCAAAGTTTTAGCAGTTGACATTGAGGTAAATTTAATGTTTATTGTATTTCAAACAGATATTTCATTGTACTTCTGCATCCAAGCTCACAATACTTCTAGTTAGAGGGGAAGTACTTAAATTCGCTCCAACCAACCCCTTCCTTATCTAGCAAATGGTTAAAGTCATTAGAATAGACTAGCAAAGTTGATATAGACTGTTGAGCTAGAGATAACAGAAAATGTATGGTCATGGCATACTGGATGGAGTCATAGGACAAGGAATTAACAGAACCAGATGATAACACTAAATTAAATTGAATTGGTCTATTAGAAATCTGTCTTCAGTCAGACATTTGGCAAACTAGAAATCAGATGGGCACCCAGCTCTCTCTAGAACTCTTACACATCTGATGATGACATGAGGACAACAAAAGTGATGGTTAATAGTAAATTTCCCCACAAAGGATGATAATTGTCTTACTTTTTTTAAATACTTAGTATGATCACACCACAATTCTACATTTTTCTTAATGTTACTTAGGCTTGAGGGGGAATACTACATCGGACCACTTCAGGGTCCTCCAATTTCCCAGTGTCGCTATAGTTAGAATGAGAATAGTAAACGAGAACCATCCAGAGTCCCCAGTGTTGCATAGGTTGGATCGGGAATAGAAATATTACCCTCTAAAGTCCAGCACTTTCCCCAGAGTTGTTTAGGTTGGAGAGAGTAGTAAAAAACATGCCCCTTCACAGTCCAACAGTGTCCCCCTATGTTGTTATGGTTCGAGTGAAAATAGTGAATGTGACACCTACAGAGCTCAGCACATTTCCTAGGGTTGCTTAGGTTGGAGTGGGAATAGTTAACATGACCACTCAGCAGTCAAACCCTTCCCCCAATTGTGGGTAAGCTGGAGTGGTAATAATAGCCATTTATTGTTATCCTTTCCCTCATTTTCTTCCTTCCCCATTTCCCCTCATTCAATAGATTTATCACCATTGATTAATAACTTTCTCAGCTGTCTTTTTTGGTCATCTCAGCTCATCTTCTGCTGCGGAACATGACACATTTGTCTAGGAAATTTAAATAAATCAAACGTTTATGTTAAGACAAAGCTCTATTCTCACTGTGAGCCTTAGCAGATAATTCAATTGGGCAGAAAGGACCTCCATTATCGTCAACTTATGTTCAGGAAGGTAGCTACCCATGGAGGCCAATGATCATTGCCCTCCACATGTAAAAGGGAAATATTGCTGAAATTGGCACAATGATAAGCTGAAACAAATATGTAATTAATAGGGCATTGCTGGTAACCAGTCTTAGATGTCAGGTCTGCAGGACTGTCCATCCGTTTACAACCATTCAAACAGAGTAGGCCATTTTCAGTGAGCACTTTTAACACAATTTTGACTTCTTTTGAGGGATAGCAGGTTGGAAATTCTGCTGAAGGAACTCCATATATGCCACAAAGGTCAGATATTATATTGTCTGTTATAAGAAGATTCCGCTTCATCTTGAAATCCTGGGCACAGCTTCTAAGAGCATTATGACATATAGGGGCGAATTCTTAAACTGCATTTTGTACTACGTTTAGTATTAGTAGTGTAGTACTGCTAAGGTACTACGAAATACTATTCACACACTTACACATGTGAATCTCCTATCTATATGGTGATGCTCACACATACTATGTGGTAGTAAATGTGGGCGGGCCAGAGAGAGTGGCTGGAAAAAGGGTCATACTTGCTACTAAATGGTTTAGGTAGGAGTATCGAAGTGTTTAGGAAGGGTTAGAGTCTGGCTTAGGGAAAGGCATGCATCCACCCACTAAATGTAAGCCTACTCCTATTCACAAACTGCACTTCTAAAGTACACAATCAAAGAGTGGCCCCATACAGTAGTATATTACTCCATCTGAGAGCTAGAATAAGTCCAGGACCACACATGACAACCACTTGTACTGAAATACCCTCCCCTGGAAATAAATGGAGGTAGGGACTTAAACTAAAACCTCATAGGAAATTATATTAAATTAAACTATTTAAAATTGTTTAAATATAAATGAATATAATTTGATGTTAAAAAAACATTTTTATTGTTAATTATAGAATATTTTAGCTACCATTTTGCATTTTCTGGTGGCAGTATCACTGGTTGACAAGTGTAGTGCTGGACTTACTGCTGTTTTTGTCTGCCAGCAGTAATTTTTACTCATACATTTGACTCCGCCCACATTTTCAGAGGATGGAGACATGTTTGTTTACACTTTTGAGAAACTTTACACTCAGACTTTGTGAATACCAAAGGTAGCAAAGCTGCTCAGAAGTGCAAATACTCACAAGTGGAAGTTACCTTTGTGAAGAGCCCCATATGTTTTCAACTTACCTAGATCTTCTTCCATATAAAATATTAGGTTGTCTGTTTTTGACAATGGGCGTTTATGTATATATACATTGAATAAAGCCTGCATTACACATTTTGATCTGTTTGATGCTAACTATACCAACCAAATCAACAATCATGAACATTTTGTTTTCAGTGCTCTGTTACTGGACATGTTTGTAGAAAATAATGTGAATAGCCACCAGATTGTAGGCCACTACTTGACTGGGTTCGAGGAAGAGTTACTGGTATAAAACCATGTTATTTCAGGCAACTTCTCCAACCATGTTTGATAAGGCACAATAGTTTTATTTTCTTCTAGAATTTCATTAAGATAACCTGATTTCTTCATATGAATAAATGTCTGTACTCTCTAGCTTACAAAGTTTGTGCTGCAAGAGTTGCCAAAGCATTATGCAGTATCAACGGAGATTGAGGATTCAAAATGAGTAGGGGAGTGTTGGGATTGAACAACAAATCAATTTACACAATTCCACAATTTCCTGTGAATTTTAGATGCTTTAATTTGGTAATGGTATTCTCAGGTTTTGCCTCTTTCACCTTGATTATATTAGAACACCATTTTGGATCTACTTTCTTTTCTAAATGGGAGTGCTTATTCCTTCTTAGGTCAATTTGGGAAGAGGTCAGGCCTGAATGGAATACAAGAGTAGGAGAAATTTGACAAGATGACTGGGGTGTAAGCAGACACCCCAGAATTTTGCGACTTCTGGTGACAAATATTGTAGCACAAAATGCAAAATTTAGAGCCCAAAACCACAAAATTCACACTATTTTGGCAGTCGGCAGAAAAGGTGCCTGCCACAAAAAATACTGCATGGCTTGTGCTCTGTCACTGCTGGAGACTGTGGAGTGTCAGAGTATGCAACCTCAGTCTCCAGCAGCACAGCGCCACGGAATTGCAGGGTATTTGATGCCACAAAGAGCAGTGTTTGATGGGGTGCACTGGAGCAGGGTGGGGGTATAAGAGTCTGGGGAGGGTGGTGGGGTGGCTAGATAAATCATGGGAGGTGGAGGGTAAGAGAGGAGTCACAGGGAGGGGGAGGGTGGGGAATGAAGACAGCTGTCAAATCCACCACATTGATGAATTTTCTTCATTCTAAGTGCACTGCCTTCATGATTCGGAAATTCCAATGTACCAACTAGATATCATTTTCTTAGCCCCTTGCATCTCAGTTTTGTGGTGTTCACAGATGACAAATAATCAACATCTTTAAAAAAGCAAAGGAGATGACAGCTTTCCTGGTAGAAGGTGTGGTGCTTTGGCTTACTGCAAGTACAACAAAAGAACAGACAGTAATTCTGAATGGGTGCTTGTATGTTCCTGCACCCAGGTGACTTGCTTGGTAAGACAATTACAACAACAGTAAAATGCCAATTAAATTATTTCATAGACTTGTTCAATTGATGCTAAAGCCTGTGGGCAGGTGGTGGCTTTTTCAGTTATGGCTCCTTAAATAGGAGAGCAAATTGGACTCCCCAGGATATCCGATTTCAAAAGCAGGCGACAGAGGAAGTTAACACCTCTGCTGCCTGCTTGTCTGTTGGTCACCCTCCATTTACTGGCTCACCGACACTACTGAACCAGTAAAAAGAGGCTCAACCCTGTCTGTTTGTTGTTAACTCTAATTTTGCTGGCACCTTTGTAAAAATCATGCGATTTTTACAAAAGTGCAGATTTTGTGATTGTTTTTGCAAAACGCGAAATCGCAATATCCTGGGGAGGTCTGTTTAAGGACTTCAACCTCCTAAGCCTACCTATTTGAGTTAATCAGTAGCTTTTTGAATTTTAACCTTTGTAACACAGGGAAAAATCTTGTTACCTTGCTTCTATTATTAGAGGCAATATATTCAAGATCATGTGAGTTAATATGTGCTAACTGGGTATTTGTTTCAAGAGAAAAATAATTTGGGACAAACATTTTTGATCTTTTGCCATTTCTACACACATCAAAGTAAAGTACCTTCCCCTTCCGGTGCTATTGGGGACAATGGAAGGCTCAGGGCCCTGATTCTTAATAGAATTGCATTTTTCAATACCTCTTTATGTTTGTTTTGTTTCAAGGTACCAGTAGTAAAGGTGGAGAACATATAATATATATACTATATGGTGGGCTATTCAGTTCTTGTGAATGAAGTTCACATTGTTTTTTCGTGGTTTCCGTGGTTTGATGGCAACACAAAAAGATGATGGATGGAATGCTGAACTTTGTCAAGCACTCTCCCTCACTCACACAACTGGGTTTAACCGAACAATTTGTGCTCCCAACTCCACCCCATTTTGGATCCAGCCACATGTAAATCAGTCTTGACCCAGCTCCTCCTGGGACCAGACCAACTCAAACTGGCAGGCCAGGTCCTCCCTGGATTAGAAACAGGCATTTTGGGATCTTCTTCACGGTATCACCCCAATCCAGTGACACAGTGAGCCTGGGACCCATGTCTGGGCATACTCTTCCCACTTAGGGCAACTATAACAACACAAAAAGATGATGGACGGAATGCTGTACATTGTTAAACACTCACCACCAGTCACAGATCTGGGTTTTATCCATTTGTTTTTACTCACCACACCCCCACAGTTCAGACCCAACCATATGCAAATCAGTCTTGACCCTGCTACCCCTGGGAACAGTCCAGCCTGAACTGCCAGGCCAGGTCCTCCCTGGACCAGAAACAATCATCCTGGACTGATTTTGAGGTATCACCTCTCAGCCAAAGTAGCTTGATTCCAGTGGGACAGTGAGCATGGGACCCACATCTTGCCATACCCTTACCACTTAGGGCGACTACAGGAACACAAAAAGATGATGGACGGAATACTGAACATTGCCAAACATTCACCAAAAGTAACAGATCTGGGTTTCGTTTGCTCAGCACACCACACTTCAGTTTGGACCCAGCCATGTGGCAATCAGTCATGACCCTGCTCCCTCTGGGGAAGCACAAACTTTCGCAATTCACATACATGGTGCTGAAAATTACAAGCCTTACAAGCTATCAGTGCTTTTCTTCCCTTAGCTGAAGCTGCCTAAAATATGAACAATGGATGGAGGCCAAATGCTTGAAAATGATCATCGACAAGACTGAAGTTGGAATTTTTGGGGGGAGCTCCTCTCCATGCAACTCTGCCTTGTGGCCGACAAAGCTAGGACCTACTCCCATCCCCACCATTCAAACCAAGAACCTCAGGATCCTCATCGACTGCAAACTTGACAGGGCAGTCTCAGTCAACACCATCATTGCCTCATTCTTCCACATCCTGAAGATGATAAGAAAGATTTTCACATGACAAAACCTGGAAAACATTCACCCATACTGTTGTCACCAACAAACTAGACAACAAGAACACCCTGTATGCCAGGATCAACAAGCATATCATCAGGAGGCAGCAGAACATCCAGAACCTGGCAGCCAGAATCACTCTCATCCTCAAAGAAATAAGTGTTGGGCAAATTGCAAGCAATAAATTGCCATTCTTCCTAGAGTGAATATGTCCAGGCTTGGGTGTTGGAAAGTTTGTTCCTTAAGTTTGAACTACTATTACAATCTGCTTGGTATCTAGGTACTTTTGTTGAAGTGTTGCCTGCTGGAAATTATGAGGGTTGAGTCTGACCAATATAGACATCAGCTATTACTCTCAAATGACTGCCCACATGCTGTGTACGCTTTTTAGGAAGAAGATATGATGTATGTCTAGGGCTTGTAGACTACCTCCAAAAAATGGGCCCACCATGGAACACCAGAACGCACTCTTGGCCAATTCAGATAAAATTCCTGGAACCAGGCCGGTTCCAATATTAGGGCCTCATTTACAAGGATTTACACATCGCTGCTTTGCGTCAGCGATGCATCAAACTTTCTTGCGCTGCGTCAATACAGGTTACAACGCCATGGATGTGTCTTATTTACAATACGAGGCACCATGGTGTTAGGACTCAAAGATGGGTCAGAATTTGTGACGCATCAGTGGGAACTCTATTGCAAAGCATCAGCCTTAAAAGTGGTGCATTGCTGAAGTTGGCCTACGAACCAACGACACTTAATCAGTATGTCATTTCAGAGGCGATGCATCAGTTTAACTGACAAAAGTAGCTTATTGTGTGGGGACCAATGTAAAAGACTTTAAAATGCTGGAATAGCACTTTGTACACTATTGCATTTTCCCTGGATGTAATGTATGCGATATGGCTATGTGTCACATTACAGTAGGCATATTTTTCTTATGTGTGTGTAAAGACCTGAGTATGTGTGCCATAGCAAGTGATAGTCTAATGTGGGTGAATGCAAGTATATGTTGTAATGTTAAGTGGCAATATATGCGTTACCTACCTTATGTGTGTACTTACCTATTGTCCTCTGGAGTACGTTGACCTGGACTTGGGGACCCATTTCTCCATGGATAAGTGACATTCCTGGCCTGTCACTTACAGGGAATACACAACATCACATAGACTTGCTGCAGTGTGCCATGTCCCAGGTTGGTCAAGGGGTCCTACAACGTGATTGTCACATGTGTAGACATGTGTAGAGGGAATATGATTTAATAACTTGTTCCAGTGTGTAAAGTGACTTCATCTGGTCAGTTTCCTATTGAAAAGCCACTGCATCATTTCCTATGGCTGGGTTGAAGAGGCATAGGAATTTTGACGCATTCCAGGCTTAGTGAGACACATCTCAAAGATCGTCACACATTGAAAAACTCGTAAATATCATAGCATCAGTTTTAAGTGGGTTTTTATAAGGGAAAGCCTACTCTGCAAACATTATAAACTGTATGGTTCAACTGGTTTCAGCACAGGCATTCTTAGACTCAGGCCTACAAAAACGGGTGCATTGGGCCTAACATGTCCTTTTGTAAATATAGGGCAATATGGAGCAGATAATTTGTTGCTGATGCATCAAAAAAATGATGCAACGGCGGCACAAGCTCCTTGTAAATATTAGTTTAGGTTTACTTCAAGCCTAATTTTATCTTCAATCTATAGTGTGAATAATATATTGTAAGAAGCTTCTGATTGAAAGAGGAAAATAGGCAACTCCCTCTCCCCATCTATAGAAGCTAATGTGAGTGGGATGCCCTATTTCAGGCTTCTTCCCTTAGTGTCACAATACATACATGTATTCCCATCAAAAACATACATGCATTCCCTGCAAACAAAAGTATCTGATAGGGCCATCTAATAGAAAACAGATGGTGAGATCCTGGGGATAGCCAGGTATTAACAATGAATTGATGATTGTTGATGATTGTTGATTGTAGTTTGAGTCAGCTGTAGCCCAATGACTGTGCAGCTCATATTCGTTCTAGGCATTAAGGCCTCTAAAATTGGGACAGAGGTGTCCTTCACAACAGAGGATAAGTGCAATGGCACAGAGACCAATGACTTATAAGGAAGCTCTATTCCACACTTCCTCTTATACAATGGTTGCCTGAAAGAGGTTCTTGAATGTGTTATTTCCAAATTGGGCTTCTCAGGGCTTGAAATGGCATTATCATTATAAGTTTTTTTTGGAAACCAACAAAGGCCAAACACCTTATGTGGAATCCAAGATCCAATATCCTATACAAATATTCAATACAAATAAATACGACTTCTTTAATAACCTGTCTCAACTGCATCTCAGATGCCTCACAGAGCACTGCTAAAGAGAAGTATGAAGTATCTTTAAAATTAAAAGCAAGCTAAAAACATTGCTTTTATAAGTCTATTCATTTATAGTTTGTTTTGACACTATTAGATGAATCTCCTTTTCTCTTTGTCCAATGCTTCTGAGAGTGTGAGAGCTTGAGAATTGAGCTCAGACACATTTGGCCACAGGACCTTGGAGCCAGTACTGCCAATGAAATGCCAGGGCAACAAGAACTACATCTGGACCCGACTGGCACCACAGGGGATCTGGTTTCCAGCTCCCTGAACAAACAGAACAAAGTTGGGCCACAGGAAAGACCTGCAGTGGCGCATTCCAGACCAGAAAAAGCAAGCCATCTCATATAGCATCCAGATCTCTACAGCTGAAAGGCACAGTTGCAGTAGCACAAAGGGAGCCATCAAACACTGCAGCAGCTTATTAGAGGTGGCCATTGACTTAGTGTAGTGTAGCACTACAACGGAGGGACACAAGCAAGCAGTAGTCAACCGTGAGGCTTGGGAGGGTGACAGAAGGAAAGATCTGCCCTCATAGAAAAAGATAAATACTACTGAGGCAGACCCAACTAGGGAAGAAGGTAGCTCAAACTCACTTGTGGCTAATCAAGGCTATTCTGCTTCTACAAGTTAAGGCTTTGCGCTGCGCTGGACCCAAACAGGCAAAAATGACAAAATGTATCTCCTAGTTTAGAACACCTATGGCCATATTTACTAATATTTTGCATCATGGTTGCATCACCTTTGTGGTGCATCCATGAAGCGGAGTGCTAGTAGATATTTACAAACCCATGCAAGGGGGATTTACTCCGCCCTGCCTGGCTTTGTAAAGAAAATTTAACTCAGTACAGCGGCTTGCACTGCATTGTGTTACATATCATTCTGGGAGGCGTTACATGGGTGGAACATGGGTGTTCCTATGCAGCCAGCCATGGATTTTACACAGTCCCTGAATTACAAAGGTTTATAACTCAGGGATTGCATGAAATTGCTATGCCTCATTGAGGAAGGCATAACAAGAAGAAAGTTATTTTTTTCTCCTCATTATTTCCTCTTTCATGGTGGTGCATGGTGCAAGTGTGCCTGCATTGGTGCTAAGCTGCCTAAAGTGGGCCAATGCAAGGAGAGTGAAGAAATGCTCCATATCTTTGTAAATATGGAGCATTATGCCCCTTGGTTTCACTAAAAGCAGCACAGCAACTTTGTTTCCTGTCCTGCGTTGCATGAAAGATTAGTAATATGCCCCATAGAATATAGAAAGCAAAGTCCACATATGTGGTTTTCATCGTTTCTCCAAATGCTACTTGTGCTGTACTATTTGAATCTCAAGCAAATCAGCAATGTAATCTGTCTCTTGCACATAGCTATAAGCTCACAAGTGAAAATAATGACACCAGCTTATCAGATGAAAATCCACCTCAGGCATACACCAAATGTACAGCAATTCTTGAAGGGTGTAGGAAAGTACCATCTTGCCTGGCATGTTACCCCCATTTTTCACTGTATATATGTTGTTTTAGTTGTATGTGTCACTGGGACCCTGGTAACCCAGGGCCCCAGTGCTCATAAGTGTGCCTGAATGTGTTACCTGTGTAGTGACTAACTGTCTCACTGAGGCTCTGCTAATCAGAACCTCAGTGGTTATGCTCTCTCATTTCTTTCCAAATTGTCACTAACAGGCTAGTGACCATTTTTACCAATTTACATTGGCTTACTGGAACACCCTTATAATTCCCTAGTATATGGTACTGAGGTACCCAGGGTATTGGGGTTCCAGGAGATCCCTATGGGCTGCAGCATTTCTTTTGCCACCCATAGGGAGCTCTGACAATTGTTACACAGGCCTGCCACTGCAGCCTGAGTGAAATAACGTCCACGTTATTTCACAGCCATTTTACACTGCACTTAAGTAACTTATAAGTCACCTATATGTCTAACCTTTACCTGGTAAAGGTTAGGTGCAAAGTTACTTAGTGTGAGGGCACCCTGGCACTAATTATGAACAAGTATTGGTTTTTATTAAGTCAGGATGAGATACTTCGGAAACATATAGGAAAGAGACCGGATGTGGTTTATAGAAGGGGGAATACCCTCAACAATATGCTCTGTCCAAGTTATTTGGCAGATGTAACTACAAAAGATTGGCTTACTAAACGAAATTTGGGTTTTTTTAAATGTGGGTCATGCACAGTATGCAAGTGGGCATGGCAACCCAAAAAGGATATGGAGGATTTGAGAGGTGAGAAAATATTTATAAAATCACATATTGATTGCAACACAAAATACGTTGTTTATATGCTTATATGTGCTTGTAAAAAAGTATACATAGGTAGTACGATTCGGTCATTAAAAATTAGGATTTCAGAACATCTGAGGGCAATCAATCAAGGGGATGAACGCTATCCTATAGCATCCCATATGAAAACTTGTAGAGCACAGGGAACCTGCAAAATGTTTACATTTTTAGGCTTTGATCATTGTGAAATAAATCCACGGGGAGGTAATAGAGAGTTGGAGTTGCGCAGGAGAGAATCAAAATGGATTATGAGAATGGGAGCAGTGGAACACGGTCTAAATACGGACCATGAAATGGAATATTTTTTAGGGGACAAATAACTTAGCAGAGACTTGGGTGGAAAACCCATCTTTTATTGTACTTTATGGACTTCGTGAGATAAGTCTCATACATCATAACATAAGCACTTAAATATAAATAGTTAGTTCTAGAATATTAGAATTTGATGTGAAATAGGGGCATATATTTATGGCACTATGTGAAATTTGGGTTACAAATAAATGATAAACATTTATATAAGTGTATATTGCATTTAACATGTTACAATGAAATACTTCATAGTAACTGGTGCATGGAATAGATTTAAAAAAAAAAAAAAAAAAAAAAAATGTGTACATAATAAGTTACTTGTTTCACAATATCATGGGAGGCTAAAATAGTATATTTTATGACATTTGATACATTAAAATAAATGTTGAGGGATAGGGCACAATTAATTATTAATACTGTGATGAAGAAGAAACTGAAGTAAGTCCATAATACTCGGAGCATGACAGCTCCACTTACTATTGAGAGTATAATGTATTAATATAAACAAAGAAAAAGATCACTAGTCCATCGTTAGTTTTCACTATTTCGTAACTATAGTAATACATTATGAAAATTAATAGTCCATCGTTTGTTTTTAGTATCTCGAAATCGGAGTATTATATTGTGCAGAGTCCGTCCTCTATTTTCACTACGCTAGAGAGACGTATAAATAAGTGGGAATCATGGCGGCTTCGGTTTAAAACACTTTAGCGGTAAAACACGTGCGGTCGGCGTCTTAGCGTACTCGCATTGAATAGGAATATAATCTATCGGTAAGGATTCCATACAGATAATAGGCAGACATTTATTATTTAAAATGAACGAGGTGTTTATATCAGGATCTAATTCTTTAAAAACTGTATTTCCAATATGAATTTATAGGGTTTCATGCTACAGAATCACATCAAGTGAAGGTATATGGGGTATAGAGTTACATTAGGTGAGTGCTATATATATTTATATTAGAATTGGATGGGTGAAATTTTGAATTAGTTCATGATACATAGTAATAATAATTTTTATTAATATTTTTTATAATAACACTTCATAAATATAAGGTGTTATAAGTACGGGATGTGCATTTCTCTGACGTATTATGCCATTGGGTACATTCACATTATGGAAAATTAAGTACTGCCTGTACACATTGGAATGGGAAAATTAGGGTGATATCAAAATTATTAACTTGTCACAATTAATGCTATGGTGCACAAATAGACTCTCACCACCAAGCACGTTATGTTACTATATTATAAAAATTTGTGGAACATTTCAAATTATATAATATTTTATTATATAAAATTATATACATATGCCACTATAGGAAGTCCTGAGGAAGTCCTGGGGGTACTCCCTGGATGAAACACGTGTTGACAGACAAAGGGACTAAAGACAAAGGGAGAAGAGAGGAAGCTGTTGGATGGAATTGCTAATTTCGAAACCAATTACACAAGGACACAAATTGGCAACTTTGGAACTAAACCATATAAGGATATATAACCTGAACTGATGGACATTAATTTTGTGACTGTGGATAGGACAACAAAGAAATTATACATTTTATGGTGAATTTTGGGAAACCTAGGTAATAGGGTAGCAATTGATGGATGTTTCAATTGTATTATTTTGATTTATTGTATAATTTGTGTACATAATATAATCCGATTACTATATTGAAACTAGGTTTCTTTTTGTAATATTGTCACGTGTGCAATTGAATTTATTTGTATATTTGGACAAAAGGTGCCCCCACATTGTTCAGGGCCAATTCCCCGGACTTTGTGAGTGCGGGGACACCATTACACGCGTGTACTACATATAGGTCACTACCTATATGTAGCTTCACAATGGTAACTCCGAATATGGCCATGTAACATGTCTATGATCATGGAATTGCCCCCTCTATACCATCCTGGCATAGTTGGCACAATCCCATGATCCCAGTGGTCTGTAGCACAGACCCTGGTACTGCCAAACTGCCCTTCCTGGGGTTTCACTGCAGCTGCTGCTGCTGCCAACCCCTCAGACAGGCATCTGCCCTCCTGGGGTCCAGCCAGGCCTGGCCCAGGATGGCAGAACAAAGAACTTCCTCTGAGAGAGGGTGTTACACCCTCTCCCTTTGGAAAATGGTGTGAAGGCAGGGGAGGAGCAGCCTCCCCCAGCCTCTGGAAATGCTTTCTTGGGCACAGATGTGCCCAATTCTGCATAAGCCAGTCTACACCGGTTCAGGGGACCCCTTAGCCCTGCTCTGGCGCGAAACTGGACAAAGGAAAGGGGAGTGACCACTCCCCTGACCTGCACCTCCCGTGGGAGGTGTCCAGAGCTCCTTCAGTGTGCTCCAGACCTCTGCCATCTTGGAAACAGAGGTGCTGCTGGCACACTGGACTGCTCTGAGTGGCCAGTGCCACCAGGTGACGTCAGAGACTCCTTGTGATAGGCTCCTTCAGGTGTTGCTAGCCTATCCTCTCTCCTAAGTAGCCAAACCCTCTTTTCTGGCTATTTAGGGTCTCTGTCTCTGGGGAAACTTTAGATAACGAATGCAAGAGCTCATCCGAGTTCCTCTGCATCTCTCTCTTCACCTTCTGCCAAGGAATCGACTGCTGACCGCGCTGGAAGCCTGCAAACCTGCAACATAGTAGCAAAGACGACTACTGCAACTCTGTAACGCTGATCCTGCTGCCTTCTCGACTGTTTTCCTGGTGGTGCATGCTGTGGGGGTAGTCTGCCTCCTCTCTGCACTAGAAGCTCCGAAGAAATCTCCTGTGGGTCGACGGAATCTTCCCCCTGCAACCGCAGGCACCAAAAAGCTGCATTACCGGTCCCTTGGGTCTCCTCTCACGATGAGCGAGGTCCCTCGAATCGAGCAACTCTGTCCAAGTGACTCCCACAGTCCAGTGACTCTTCAGTCCAAGTTTGGTGGAGGTAAGTCCTTGCCTCACCTCGCTAGACTGCATTGCTGTGAACCGCGACTTTTGCAGCTACTCCGGCCTCCGTGCACTTCCGGCAGAAATCCTTTGTGCAAAGTCCAGCCTGGGTCCACAGCACTCTAACCTGCATTGCACGACCTCCTAAGTTGTTCTCCGGCGACGTGGGACTTCTTTGTGCGACTTCGGGTGAGCACCATTTCACGCATCCTCGTAGTGCCTGTTTCTGGCACTTCTCCGGATGCTACCTGATACTAAGAGGACTCTTTGTCTTGCTCGACGTCCCCTCTACCTTCTGGTCCAATTTGCGACCTCCTGGTCCCTCCTGGGCCACAGCAGCATCCAAAAACGCTAACCGCATGATTTGCAGCTATCAAGGCTTGTTGGCGTTCTTTCGGCGGGAAAACACTTCTGCACGACTCTACAAGGCGAGAGGGATCCGTCCTCCAAAGGGGAAGTCTCTAGCCCTTTGCGTTCCTGCAGAAACCGCAGCTTCTTCTGTCCAGTAGAAGCTTCTTTGCACCCGCAGCTGGCATTTCCTGGCCATCTGCCCATCTCCGACTTGCTTGTGACTTTTGGACTTGGTCCCCTTGTTCCACAGGTACCCCAGATTGGAAATCCAGCGTTGTTGCATTGTTGGTTTGTGTCTTTCCTGCATTATTCCTCTAACACGACTTCTTTATCCTTAGGGGAACTTTAGTGCACTTTGCACTCACTTTTCAGGGTCTTGGGGAGGGTTATTTTTCTAACTCTCACTATTTTCTAATAGTCCCAGCGACCCTCTACAAGGTCACATAGGTTTGGGGTCCATTCGTGGTTCGCATTCCACTTTTGGAGTATATGGTTTGTGTTGCCCCTATCCCTATGTTTCCCCATTGCATCCTATTGTAACTATACATTGTTTGCACTGTTTTCTAAGACTATACTGCATATTTTTGCTATTGTGTATATATATCTTGTGTATATTTCCTATCCTCTCACTGAGGGTACACTCTAAGATACTTTGGCATATTGTCATAAAAATAAAGTACCTTTATTTTTAGTATAACTGTGTATTGTGTTTTCTTATGATATTGTGCATATGACACTAAGTGGTACTGTAGTAGCTTCACACGTCTCCTAGTTCAGCCTAAGCTGCTCTGCTAAGCTACCATTATCTATCAGCCTAAGCTGCTAGACACCCTATACACTAATAAGGGATAACTGGGCTTGGTGCAAGGTGCAAGTACCCCTTGGTACTCACTACAAGCCAGTCCAGCCTCCTACAAAGGGTCACTCACACCTTAAGCTATCCCACATCAACTGATGATATCACAGTTTGCCACTTTGCATTCCCCCTGGTGAACAGTGTAAAAAGCAACAACTGTGTTGAATTAAATAATCTAAGCACAAACATTGGGATTAACTTGCACATATCCTTGGACATGGTAGCTAAGCCTTGGTGTTGGGATCCCAAAATTACTTTTGCCTGAATCACTCATTCCAGGCTTTAATTCTGCCCCTGGTCCCTGAAATTCCAATTATTTTGGGCCTGTTATGTACCAGCCCACAGTATCCCACGGGTTGTCTAGTTGTTGTTACACGCAGGTTTGGGTTTGATCATGCACGCTGCATGGAATTGAATAAAAGCACAGGGGTGTCTCTGAGGAGTTCTGTTGCGCACCAGCATATAACCCAAGCGATGTCTCTGTGTCGTCTTTACTCACACTCCATGTGTTGGCCCTACTGTACTGGGCCCAACTCTACACTGGCGACGAGGTGGGTGTTCATCCTGCAGCTCCCCTCTTCCGAGGACACATGGTCATCAGTGCTGTAGCTGCTCATGAATGATCCTTAAATGAGTGCTGACTGTGCTGGATGAGTACTAAGAGCCTGCAGCTGGTTACTGGCCTACCAGTCGAGGTGAGTGTTGCTTGTGATGCAGGTAGGTGTCCTGAGCATCATACAGTCTCCTCGCATGAGTGCTTTGAAAGTGTGTGGGATGGTGCAATCAACACCAGTCAAGACCGTGATCTCCCGCCCCACCCCTCTTGCATGACATGCCACCGAGTGGCCCCGCAGCCTAGCTCCAACATCTACACACACGCAAGGACACAAAATCATGGTCAGTTAGGCATGACCTCACCCTTCACAGCCCAATATAAAACACCTCAGCTGCAACATAAGCCTAAAAGGCTGCAAAATGCACGTGCTGCCAGCAATAAGACACACAAAAAAAGTGACATTGTTTTACTACACAGAAAGAGGGAAGAGTCAGCCTCAAGCCACCAACAAACCTATGCACTATCCCTCAGCTGAGAGCTATGTTACATGCCCTGTAGTAGTAGAAGTCATGCAGCGAGGTGATCCTCTGTTCCCGACCAGTTCAATTCACGCCAAACTAAGCCTCCACACAACCATGTCTGCAATCCCAGCCATAGAACCATTTATTGTAGAAGGTGCTCCTTCATTCCTGATACCCAAGTGAAAAGACTGGGTAGACAGTCTCTAATTCTATTTTGAAGATGCCGACATTGCGGTTGAAAGGTGCCATGCCCTCCTATTGCATCTAGGGGGAAAGGACATCCACAGGATATACAAAACCCTAGCAGAGGCAACACCCAGGACATACACAACATTTGTCAGAGCTTTGAACTTGCACTGAATACATAGCAAATAAAGAATAGGCAAGATTTGTCTTTCGACAAACCCATCAGAAGGCTGAAGAATCACTCAACACATTTCATAGTTGGTTCAAAGAACTTGCAAGTACCTGCATATTTCACGGCAAACAGGAAGAAATAAGAGGTCAAATCATACAAGGATGTTCATCATCAAAATTGAGGGAGACCATTCTCCGAGGGTTGGGGAAGTCACGCCAAGACATTTTAACCTTAGGGATGTCAAAAGTACTATCCAAAGCAGGCTGTCTCACATGGAAGCTGCCCTGCATCGGACTATTAAGGCAGAGCCAGTCTATATCTTCCACCCATGCTGCAACCCTGCAGCTCAGAAAGGTCCCAAAGAAATACAAAAGGTATGCAGATATTATGGAGGGCAACCCTACAAACGCCATTTCAGAGACAGTGGTACTCCTGGTCAATGATTGTTGCAGTGCTCTCCTTTGAGATTGGAACAGTAGTGTCTTGAGATTGTGGGACACCACATACATTTGGATTTTACATTCTAGATTACTGTGTAGTTGATTACTTTTCTACATATTGAAGATTTCGTTCTAGCCCTGATGAAGCCTGCTGATGTACTGACAGCATAGACAAAACTCATGTTGGCAAAGATGTTAAAGACGCTGTATGGAAATGAGGACTATTGGTGACAAAGACTTCTAAGACACTGTATGGAAATAAAGACTATTAGTGCAAAATTTACAGCAGAACTCTACTGTGGATTAATTTTGCAGTGCTTGAAATATTTGGTTTGCTTTGGACTTGTTCCTACAGAAGAAGACATGGTGGCTCTTCTCCTTTTCGAGGACCCATTCCAAAGTGCATTTGTTTAATTGTATCTATTGCATTTGTGTCTACTCAGTCTGCTCGTACCTTCCAGGCACCTTCCTTTGTCTTAGTCCTACAAATTAAACGAGGTGCCCCATCAAAGGTAGGAAATGTTCAGCCTGCCGCAAACCCCTTCGCAAAGGTCTGGAGATCATCAAAAGAGGTTTTGAAAGAAACTGTTCAAGCCATCTTCGAAACTCCCAGGATGCCAGAAGACATGGACAGTGATGTGGAAGAGTATACGGTCCACACAGTCTTTGCAATAAGAGTGGCTGTCGGCCCGCCACCCACTCTCCCAATGCCAATGCAAAATGGGGTCTCACACTTTCACAGCAACAGTCGACAGAGAGGCATCCATTGACCTCATGTCTGCAGATACCTACCATGCCTTACCCAAACCCCCACAGCTAGAAAAGGTACAAGTGGGAGTCTTTGCATATGGACAAGCACAACCATTACCCCTGCTAGTAAGTTTTCAACCATCACTGTCTCACAAAGATGCAGGATTTGACGCCACTGTCTATGTGACAGCTGGAGGACACAGCATGCTGGTCAGTGGACACACAGCAGAGACCTTAAAACTCATATAATTTGCCTTTGGAGTCAGAGCTGAAGAACTGTCAACTATCCTCAAGCAGTTTGCAGGAATATTCCAAGGAATCAACTGTCTAAAAGGGAAAGAAGCGAAGCTGCACATTGATCGGTCCATACAGCAAGTAGGCCTGCAACTCAGGTACATCGCTTTTCACCTTAGGCAGAAAGTCAAGGAGGAGTTGGAGAAGATGGAATGTGCAGACATAAAAATTTATCAGGCCCCACACCATGGGTCTCCCTGGTCATATGGCGAAGAAGCAGAAGCAGCCAAGAGAAGTCTGCATCTGTTTGAACAAGCAACCTCCAATGTCACAATTAAACAGAAACACCATCTTATCTCAACAGTGGATGAAATCACCAGGAAGCTCAACGGAGTGAAGTGGTTCTCAAAAGTTGGCCTTAGATCACCAACTGCTGCTCCACTCAGAGTCTAGATCCATATCAGCATTCTCTACCCATGTTGGCCTTAGCAGATAACAGCCCCTCAACTTTGGAATATTCAGCTCTGCAGAAGGAAATTCTTGCCGGTCTACCAGGAGTTATCAATGTCAGCGATGGTATCTTGGAACAAGCAAAGTCAGTGAGGGAGCATCACAACCATCTCTGTTAAGTCTTCAATAGGATCCAAAACTCAGGGCTAACTCTTCATTGGGAGAAATGTGAATTCTTGAAGCAACGGATCAGCTTTTTCATTTCGGAGTAGTACCATATCCAGAAAAAGTGCGGGATGTGCAAGAGGCCCAAGCCCTGACCAACATTTATGAGGTACAGAGCTTCCAAGGTATGGTGAATTATTGGGAGAGGTTCATACCAGACCTTATAAATCTCACCCAGCCCCTTCTGGACCTCACCAAGACCACTACCCCGTGGAGATGGGGCACAGTGCAAGAAGAAACCTTCTGTAAGATCAAAGAAGCACTGTCAGCAAACACCACACTGCTTTATATCGATCCGCAGAAACCAACAACTATTGTGGTGAATGCGACCCCAAAAGGTCTCACAGCTGTTCTAACTCAGCAACATGGCAGGGCACCTGGGCCCCCTTCTATGAAGACAGAACAGTGATATTCACAAATAGAGCAAGAAGCCATAGCCATCAACTGGGCCTGCAGACACTTTCACCTCTACGTGTATGGACACAATTTGTGGTCACAACTGACACAAACCGCAGGTACCCCTGTTGCATGGCTCAGCATCCAAACCACCCCCTTTCTTTGACAAATGGATGCTGCAGTTACAAGAGTACAACTGCTGTGTTGAGTAGAGACCAGGTGCCACTAACCTGATGGACTACCTCTCCCGCCACTCCTGCCTGGCAACTCCAAAGGAAGTGGAGGCAGAGAAGATTAAAGAGTAGGTCCAGCACATTGCTGAGAGGTCCGGACAACTACCACTATCTTTCCATGCCATACTACAAGCCACAAAAGATGACAAATGCCTACAACTGGCAATAGCGTCAGTCCAGTCAGGCGAATGGAAACAATGAAAGCACACCTATCACAAAGAACCTACGAGGCAAAAAATATTATAGAATCCCTTTTCAATGTCTGCCAAGGAATCTCTAGGGACTCCAGTGGGTGCCTACTGAGATGGCCTCATCTTGTAATACCCTCTAGCCTCACCAGCCAGGGTGTGCAGTTGTCCCACTATGACCACCAAAGGGTAGTGAAGACCAAGAGCAGGCTTTGCATGACGGTCTGGTTACCAGGTGTGAATTAAACAATAGAAGCAGCAGTAAGGTCCTGCCGATGGTGCCAGGTGATTGGGTCCCCGGAAGCTCCAGCCCCAGTGTTCACAGAAACAGGACCACAAAAGCCATGGGTGTGTGCCAGTTTGGATTTGTTCACTTACCTGATGGGAGGCATACCCTGGTATTGATTGATGATTACACCAAATACAAGATATTGAACTGGTTGAGTTACAAATGTCTTCGGAAGTCATTGCAAAGATGAAGACGATGATTTCCACTCATGGTCTTGTGAGAGAAATATGGACAGACAATGGACCACCATTTCACAGCCAGGAATTCACTGTCTACCTGCGATCCTGCACCATCCAGCACCATCCAGCACCACAAGATAACACCCCACTAGCCACAAGCCAACTGAGAGGTAGAACACTTTATGTGTACCCTGAACAAAGTGGTCTGCAGAGTTCATGCTGAACAACAACCCATGGAAAGGGCAATCTATGCATTCTATGGGTTCTTGTAAGAGTATCGGCAGACACCTCATTCCACCATGGGTCAAGCTCCAGGAGATGCCAGCATGGGTGCATAGTCATTGACACCATTCCACACCACCCAGCATGGACACCAAGCCCCATTGACAATGCAAGGGTCCTTCACAGGAGGACAGAGACAAACAAGTGAGCCAGCACCAAGAGAAGGGCTCGGCCCTCTGACATTAGGCCCAGAGGCTCTCTATTTATTAAGACAGAAACACTGGAAGTAACTTTTGATTACCCTTTGAATGCCACCTGTGAACTGTGGTGAGACGCTATGCCATGATGGTATACGGCCAACAGAGGAGACAAAAACTTACCCACAACATTTCTTTCTTCAAAAGAGCCCAAGGGGAGATCCTGGAAGCTGATGACTTCCACACAGACACCTACCCCTGTCAGATATTAAAATGGGGGTGATGTCACCACCTCTGCCCCTGACCCATACAGAGAACTCTCCTAGCACAAACAGAGGGCAGTCAAGCCTGAGGTCATCACACGACAGCCAAGAAGCCAGGTCCAGGACAGCATCTACCACTCAGAGCTCCTCAGAATGCTGTGACCATCCCAGATACCATCTTTGAGATAACCGAGTACCCACTACCTGCCTGAGGAGCTTTCTAGTGTGATTGAAACAGTAGAACTGTGGTCTGACCCCTGCAGAGAGAAGAGCAAGGCCTGGGCCATAGTAATTTTCTTGCAAGGCCTGGGCCATAGTAATTTTCTTGATGTAATACTTATACATGCTGTCATAAGGAATACTGTGTTATTGTTTTACATTGTATTAAAGTTGGGGAGGAATGTAATATACCACCCAGCAGTACCCCACAGGTGGTCTAGTTGTTGTTACCCATTTAGGTGCAGGTTTTCTTTTGATCATGTGAGCAGAGCGCAATGGAATAAAAGCATGGGTACGGCTGAGGAGTTGAGTTACACACCAGCATGTAACCCAAGCAATGTTTCCATGTTGTCTTTAAACTACCTACTGAACTGGACCCGACTAACAAGCGGAGCTTGGATTTACTGTATGCAGAGTCTAATTCTGGGTCCTTTTTTGCAGAGAAATACCAGCTGACAATTCTGGGGAGGAAACAGTGAACAAGTCACTGTATGCAAGATTGCACACTGTGAAATGAGAAAGAGGCAGTGCAGGACTGCCTGCTGGGATACACCTCTGCCTGACTCATAATTGGCCCATTGAGGGAAAATAGAATAATGCCCTGCAGGGAATAAGTCATGTCTCCTACTTCCTTGTTATGCAGACAATGAAAATACATTTATTTGTATTAACACACCTCTGATAAATAGAAATCTGAATGACAATCGACATTTATTATGAACCTTTAAATGTTGCTGTTCCCCAACAATAACATGTTCTTAAAACAGTGCGCACCCTGGAAAGGCTTAAAGTTTTCTGCAGGATCTGAGGCAGTGTGGTTGACATCAGACCCATCCCAGAATCCTTCTGTGTCAGTGTAGAGGGAGAACAACCAGCTTGAGAAATTCCTCAGGTAGGAAAGTGAGTCTAGATTTTTGGGTAGCATTTGAGAACCCTGAAAACCAAAGATGGACAAGCAGATGTCCTTAGTGCAGGACTGGAGGACTGTGAGCTGTTGTAGAGATGGCCTGCATGGACAGTGGAGAACACCAACCACTCAAAAACATCCAGTGCAAAACGGGGACCGTGAATCTGTCATCAACAGGTGAAGATACATTTTCCTTGGGTTACACATGCTGGTGCTGCAAGTTGTATTGAAACACAGCTATGTGGACTGAGACTGGTGGCTTAGTGGACTAGTGCATCCACTCCGGGGTCTGCTTTTGATCTCACGGTCACTGCTTCAATCCCAGTGGGTTCACTCAGCCATTCATCCTTCTGTCATCAATAAAATGATTACTCTTGGGTAACATTACCCACTTGTTACTCAGCACCAAGATGCACAAGTACTGAAAATGCAGTTTACTTAGACTCCTGATATTTTGACAGTTAACCTTACCCTGCCTATTGGCCAATGGCCTGATCGTTAACTACTTCAAGTGATAGAATTGCAGAGAGGAAAGGAGCTGTTCACGTTACCTGCCTTCATATCAAAGATGTGCCTATTTTAAGTAAATGACTGACTATTTTTGAGAAGCACAGATCTGCCACTAAGGCCTTGATTGTGAGTGGCTCAGAATTTGACCTCTTATTCTCCCACCCGAAATTACCAATACTGAGGCTCAAATTATTTCCTGGTTGGGGTATTAATAGGGTTTGTTAGCACGTCTGACCTTAATAAATAAACTTACAAGGGGATGCGAATAGGTCGATAAACCTTTTCACTCGTTATTAAGATGTTCGTACCATAGCTCCACTACGTAATCAATAACCAATACACAATATCAATAATCAACAACAATGAATACAATCAATAATCAATGGAGTCACGCACCATGACCTTTCAGTCATGAATAACCACACCATTTAGTAAAAGTTAGAATATTTATTTCCCTATATTAACAATGCTAAGATCATGTAAATTAATCTCAAAATCAAATGAAACACATACAGAAACAATACTGGCTGTCCAAAGCGGCGGAAGAAACGCAATCTAATCAAAGCTTTAACTACAACACATCCTAAGTTTACAGTGCAAAATAGTATCAAAGTCGACTGCGTGTAAGTAATTTCGTACATTCGAGTTCAACAGAGAAATTCATCAAGCATTATTCTCTCTTAGCACAATTTCATTAGTGAGGATCCTTAACTAACATCAGATTAGCATCGGCATGTTGGGCTTCATGCTAAATAATTTAGTAACACAAATTTGGAACAACATCTAACTATGGCTCTATCAAAACAGTGCAGTTGGTACCTAGAAAGGAAAAGCAAATATGTATGATAATCAACAGTCTAATTCATAATACCTATCCTCAATGTGGATCAGCAAGCAGTCAGTCCTCATCTTCAGGACATCATTCGATCAGCAAGGCATCAGGATTCAGCATACAAGTTCAGAAAACGCAAAGTCTTTAAGCAGTAAAGTTAAGCACGTTTCATGTCAAGACTCAAAATGGGCAAGAATGAACTATGGCAAATGTAGAATGCTGGGTTGAAAATGTTGCTTTCTTCTCAGTGCAGTTCTGTTAAATTAAAACTAGTAAAGCTATTTCCCAAATCCCCATTGGTCAATTAATTACATGTACACACTTTGTCCAATAAAACTAAAATTCCAAGTCTATGAATTCTACCATTACTCCATTCACATGTCGTTGATTGGTTGTCCTACAATGTTCTCATCATCTGGCTTGTCAGGTAACAATATTGTTGCAGCTTCCTTTCCAGTCAGTATCTCCACTGCTCTTCTCCTGAGAAAATCAGTCTCACACACATTACACACAAAATGTTACATTAGCAAGAACAGCATCTTCTAGCAGTCGGTTCTCATGAGAAAACGTCCGCTATGAGCACATTTAAACAATACAATAGAAATCACAGTTTAACTTTCTAGGACAGTCATTTATTAAACATTAGGAAAGACAGCTTTTGACATGAGGCCTGGCAAGTAGGCCAAGACACTCGCTAAGTTAAGGCCTACAATTAATAAAGCTAAAGCATAATGCATAACCTTTTAATGTGACATATTACTACATTAGACAAACATATATTCAACTTTTCACAGTGTTAGGATATTAATAAGTACACTTCGTGAACATTGGCAGCCACTCTTCATAATCAACTTTTCAAATGTGTGCATTATTTTTCTACGTTATTATATTTTCTACACAAATCACTTATTCAGAATACATGAACACGCATTAAAAGTTTTAATAAAACACGGACGCTAGCAATCCCTCCTCTGATGACTAAATGTGTCATCACACTAACTACTACCCACACATTTTTGCATTAGCTAAAATTCTGTCAATTCAATCGCTTCATACTTTTGTTTCCTTCTTGAATTCTCCCTATACAATTTTTCCCTTTTCTTTTCTTCCCTCCTCTGATCATTCTTTGACCTTTTCAATTTAATTCTTTTGCATAATTTACAAAATCCCCATATTCCAATTAGACAAAACACAATAATTAATATTAATTGCAATATTTTCAGTAGTATCCCATTCCAAATGTTGCTGAGCCAATTTCCCACTTAAGCAAAACCTTTGCCAACCTTTTCCCAAACACCCGGTTCTTTCAATTCTTTCAAATTAGTACTTTCATTAGTCAAATTAGTAATTAAGTCTCTAATTTATCTACTGCTATAATGCCTACAATTAATCATTGTACAGACTCCACCATCCGTCGCTAAAAGAATGTCTGAAACAAGACTAATCTGAAGAGTGATAGCTCTAGCAGCAGCTAAATCAGTATCTATCAGGAGTACGGCTCCTGAAAAATTTGTCAGCATGTTGTCCACAACTGTAGACAACTTTCAAATCTTTATCGAATTCAGACTGACTCCCACTGAAGGAATCACTGCTCCAAATATATCTCCCACATACCAGAAGAGGACTCTCTCCTCTGCCTCATATGATGTAATTCAGTCACTTACTAAAACTTCTTCAAATCATCCATTTGATAAATCTTTGGGAAAACTATCCCCAAATAACATGACCCATACCATCCTCTTGGAAGACGGTAATAAGCATTAAGACCACCGATATAATAAATTCTGGGACTCGCCGGGTCCTGTCCATTCAACATGAACGTCCATTTACTGTGAAACAGAAAAACATGCCTGCATTTACTCGTTCCCACAAACAAAGTGTCAATGCGTGATTTAGGACTATGTATTCAAAGTTTCCATACGTGTTTAATGCCTTTTTCCTGTCATCTGTGTGATCTAAGAAGCTTTTTGCTAAAGATGTAAGCAAGCATGTCAAATTATTTCTATGCGCATAAGCTGTGCCAAAAAGAACCCTCTAACTATTACTATGTCATTATCTCTAGCTACTCTACTTCAATACCTAATTATAGGACAAACAAAAACACAACATCATAATTTGAGTAAAAGTACTGTAAGAACTCCTGGTTATAAAATTGTGTTAGTAGCAGAATACATCTTATTCCGTAAATTAGTGGCAAGCTATGGTAAGTAACTCCTTCCTCAACTGATGAAAGAATCTACGTAGACACATAAGAATTCCTCGCATCTATCATCTCAACATACTCATTCAACAAACGATAGAAGACATTAGAAGTAAGTTCTCCTTGCGCATTAGTATCCTCATGCAAATATTTCTCATCTAACCCGAACTTCCCTATTGCCGTTAGTGCAGTACTTGTCTCAAAAACAGAAGTATGGTTGGCTTCACTGTTATCAAGAACAGACATACCCACAACCAACACCAAAAACAATATTCCACACATAATCGTCAAACCAATGCTCATATATTTACAGCGTCTAGTATTCCTATCCTGCTGGCTAATGTTACTCATGATCTGTAAAGAATCAGAAAGTAGAAGAAAATTTAGAAAAACACTCCTTTGAATATCAAAAATAGACAATTCTTCTTTCGGTGATTATTTACAGCTTTCAGTCTCACTTCCAGGATCCCTTGTCAAAATCGGTAAGCAGCTTGTCAAAATCAGGTTTCAAAAGTCAAATCAGGTTATCAATGTCTCTTCTGGTTACTTTCCAACAGTCTCTTTCTCAAAAACTGTTCGCTCCAATTATTTCAACAGTTAAGCTCATCAGCTTCCTTCAGGTGCCAAAATACTGACCCGGAATGTCTCTATCGAAACAAAAAGAGAAAAACTCTTCCTGCCATTCACTTGTAGTTGCATAAGCCCATTCAGGACCTGCGTATCTTCGACTTGCTGGTCTTTTTTTTCAACTTTCAATCACCATTCATTTCTCCTTCACTTAGATCTTCTCTCCTTGTTGTATCTACTTCGTCCTCAATTGTTGTCTCAGCAACCACATCTTTCCCTCTTTCTACTCGTGGCTCAGGCCACTTACCTCCTTTCAGTGGACCTTTTGTCAGTGTTCTCTTCAGAGTCAAATTTGAACCTTCTCCTTGTTCTGCGGTATTTTCTCTTGACGGACCTGCAATCGGTTCAGGAGTTTGATCACAATGGCTTTGATCCACCTCAACTCCTTTCCCCTCTTGGTCTGGCAATTGCTCTGTTTGTCTCTCAAGATCACCTGCTTCTGGGAAAACCCTCCTCTGACTAGGCTGTCCTGCTGCCTCAATTGAGATAGGCTCTCCGTCACCCTCCTGGAGGTCTTTTCCTTCGTCTCTCACAGGAGTGACTGAACCATCCTCAACGGGCTCAGATCCGGTCTCAGCTCCCCTTTGTTCTCTTTCCGTCCCTGAGACTCGTTTCGCTGTTGTTGGTACTCTCAACAACTTTTATTCCTCATGATCCAGTGGACATGCCACTTTCTTCATGTGACTCGCATGAATCCAGTTCGGAATTCCAGCTCACTTCACAGCTGTAGTAGTTGTCAGAACTACCTGATATGGTGCCTTCCAACGAGGCTCCAAATATGTTTTCCTCACGTGTTTCCAGACCACAACCCAGTCGCCAGCTCTCAGATTGTGCCCTGGGTTATGAATCGGTGGCAGTGTGGTGGCTTCCACCTGCTGAGAGAAAGAGGGAACCACATCAGCCAGACCTTTGCAGTAGTCCAACACCATATCATTTGTAATGTTGACAAGTGCATTTGCGGGCACCGCAGGTAACCTCATAGCTCAGCCCATAAGGATTTCATGCGGCGACAATCCAGTCTTCCTGTCGGGTGTGTTTCTCTTTGACATCAGCACTAAAGGCAATGCGTCAGGCCATTTCAAATTTGTGGATGCCACATCTTTGCAACTTCAGGGTACCATTCATCTGTTCCACTAGACCTGCTGCTTCAGGGTGGTAACTACAATGCAACTTCTGCCCAATGTTCAATGCTGCACACAGTCATTTAATTACTTCATTTTTGAAGTGACTTCCCCTATCTGATTCTAAAGAGATTGGAAACCCAAAACACGGTATCAGTTCCCTAAGCAGTAGTTTCACTACTGTGAGACTATCATTTCTACATGTAGGGTAAGCTTCAACCCAGTGACTAAAGATGCAAACAATCACCAACACATATCTCAAACCTCCACAAACAGGCATCTCAATAAAATCCATCTGCATTCTGCTGAATGGACCTCCAGCTCTTCCAATGTGGCTCAAATTAACCACTGTCCCTTTTCCCATGTTTAGTTGGCAAATGACACAACAATGGAAAACTGCTTCAGCAACTTGTCTAAACATTGGTTTAAACCAATCATGTTTGAACAATCAAATCATGGCATCTCTCCCGATATGTGCTTGATCATGATAGTACCTCGCCATTTGAGACAACAGACTATTTGGCAAAACCTACTGACCCTGTTATGAAAAACCTACAATTCATCTTGTCTTTGCACACACTTCATTTTGCTCCATGAATGTTTTTCCTCCCTGTCAGCATTATCTTGTAACATTTTCAATTCCTCCAAAGTATCAATTTCTTTCAATGCATAGCTTGTACAGGTTTCATCTTCTTCAGATAACATTTCCCACTTGTCTTTGAATGATATACAGTTTAATGCGCAAAACCTGGTGACTTGAGCCGCATATCCATTTTCCAATTACACAAAGTCTTGCGACTTCAGATGTGCACTGCATTTCACCACGGCAATCTTTTCAGGCATTTGAATAGCATGTAACAATTCTTTAATTCTCTCACCATTTTTCACTGGTGAACCAGAAGAGGTCATGAAACCTCTCTGTGACCACAACTGGCCAAAATCATGGACTATTCCAAATCCGTACTGGCTATCCGTATAGATAGTAACTTTCAGCTGAGCAGAATCATGGCATGCTCTAGTAAGGGCTACCCATTCTGCTACTTGGGCAGAATATACTCCTCAAAACCAAGACGCTTCCAAAATACCAGCAATTGTGCCCACAGCGTATCCTGCTCTCAGCGTCCCTGCATTGTCTCTCAGACAAGAACCATCAACAAAGATAATTTGGTCATTTTCTTCCAATTGGGTGTCTCTAATGTCAGGTCTCGGTTTTGTGCACAAGTCAGTTACTTCAAGACAATCATGTTCAACATCTTCCATTTTCGCAATTTCAACATTTTCATTTGGGAGTAAGGTTGTCGGGTTCAGCACTGTACATCTTTTCAATGACACATTTGGTGACACTAGAATACTCGTTCCATATCTGGTCATCCTCGCACCAGTCAAATATTGGGTTTTCGTCCTTGTAAGAAGAATCTCAATATAGTGAGGGACCATTACGGTCAGGAGATGTCCCATCACAATGCCTTCACACTGGGAAAGGCTATGACCAACTGCTGCAACTGCGTGCAAACAACCTGGTAAGGCTGCTTCAACTGGGTCCAAAGTAGCTGGAAAATATGCTGCTGGGTGATTTACACCTCATGGACCTGTGTCAAGACAGAAAAAGAACATGCATCACGCTCATGACAAAACAATGTGAAAGGTTTCGTGTAGTCAGGCATACCTAAAGCTGGAGCTTTGCACAGACTCTCTCAATTCAGTGAACACTCTCATTCCAGGCTGGTCTAATACTATAGGTTTAGTGAGCTCCTTATGAGTCAGCTTCTGCAATGGTCTCGAAATGACTGAATCATTTGGAATCTATTGGCGACAATAGCCTACTATCCCTAAAAACATCCTGACATCTCTCTGTGTGGTCGGGGGATTTATCTGCAATATGCTTGTAATCCTTTCTCTGGATATCTTTCTTGAACCCCTCTCAATCTGATGACCCAAGTAATTCACCACTTTCTGACAATACTGCAGTTTAAGCAGAGACACTTTGTGACCATTCTTTCCCAAATGGTTCAACAGGGCAATTGTACTATACTTGCACTAGTCCCTTGTTTTGGACACAATCAGCAAGTCATTAATGTACTACACCAAGGTCAATTGGAAAGGCAATTCCAACAACTCCAAATTATTTTTCAAGATCTGATTGAATATGGAAGGTGACTCTAAAACCCCTGAGGAATTCTGCATCAGAAATAATCTCGATCCAGGAACTTGAAACAGAAGAGAAATTGGCTATCCTCATGAAAAGGCACAGAAAAGAAGGCTTGTGAGAAATCAATGACAGTAAACAGCTCAGCATCACATGGAATCTGAAATACTATCACAGCTGGAGTTGGCACCACGGGACAACATTTGACAACAGTCTCATTTATTTTTCTCAAATCCTGGACAATTTGAACTTTCCAACGGGGCTTCTGCAAACCCATTATCGGTGAATTACATGGACTGCTCAATACTTCTTTTAAAACCCCTTGCTTTACAAAGTCTGCAATTATCTGGGAAACTTTCAGAAGGACATCCAGCAGCATGTGGTACTGTGGAAATTGAGGAAAAACTGCATTCGGCTTCATAGTAACTTTAACTGGCTCAACTCCCTTTATCAGACCTACTTCTTTTCCAGTAGATCCCACACTTTCTCCTTAACCATTCCCTGCAAATCAGGTTGAAGCTCTTTCACTGTGAACATCGGGAAAAATTCAATAAGAGGGTACTCCTCATTTGTAGTTTCCCCCTCTATCTCTGGGGCTTGGTCATCTTCATCATCACTATTCATCTGAATACCAATCCCATCATTGGAACAAGTTATCGAACACTTTGTTTTACATAGCAAGGGGGTTATTCTAACTTTGGAGGAGATGTTAATCCGTCCCAAAAGTGACGGAAAAGTGACGGATTTACCACCAGCCGTATTACGAGTCCATTATATCCTATGGAACTCTTAATACGGCTGGTGGTATATCCGTCACTTTACCGTCACTTTTGGGACGGATTAACACTCCTCCAAAGTTAGAATAACCCCCCAAGTCTCTTCCCAGTAGGGATACCGGACCTGAATCGCAGACTACAGATTTGCGCAATCTCTGAAAATGACCATTCTCAAATTGAACTGGATCTGTAATCAGGTTTGTCAAATACTGGTTTGCTACTCTCACAACCAGAACTGTTCTACCTGAAAGGGGCAAATTTGGAACTTCTACACTTCTCACTTTAGAGAGTGTAGCTTCTGTGTGTTAGACCTGACAGCCTTAGGGTTGTCACCCCTAACTTTTTGCCTGCCTCCCTCCAATTTTGAGATACTGTTTTCGCTGGTTTTTAGACTCTGCGCACTTTACTACTGCTAACCAGTGCTAAAGTGCATATGTTCTCTCCCTATAAACATGGTAACATTGGATCACACCCAATTGGTCTATTTAATTTACTAATAAGTCCCTAGTAGAGTGCACTATATGTGCCCTGGGCCTGTAGATTAAAAGCTGCTAGTGGGCCTGCAGCACTGATTGTGCCACCCACTTCAGTAGCTCTTTAACCTTGTCTCAGGCCTGCCATTGCAAGGCCTGTGTGTGCAGTTCACTGCCAAATTGACTTGGCATTTAAAAGTACTTGACAAGCCTCAAACTCCCCTTTTTCTACATATAAGTCACCCCTAAGGTGTGCCTTAGGTAACCCCTCGAGCAGGCTGCTGTGTAGGTAAAAGGCAGGACAAGTACCTGTGTAGTTTTCATGTCCTGGTAGTGTAAAACTCCTAAATTCATTTTTACACTACTGTGAGGCCTGCTCCCTTCATAGGCTAACACTGGGGCTGCCCTCATACATTGTTTGAGTGGTAGCTGCTGATCTGAAAGGAGTAGGAAGGTCATATTTAGTATGGCCAGATTGGTAATACAAAATCCTGCTGACTGGTGAAGTTGGATTTAATATTACTATTTTAGAAATGCTACTTTTAGAAAGTGAGCATTTCTCTACACTTAAATCTTTCTGTGCCTTACAATCCATGTCTGGCTGGGTTTAGTTGACAGCTCCTTGTGCATTCACTCAGACACACCCCAAACACAGGATACTCAGCCTCACTTGCATACATCTGCATTTTGAAAGGGTCTTCCTGGGCTGGGAGGGTGGAGGGCCTGCTTTCACACAAAGGTCTGCCACACCCCCTACTGGTACCCTGGCAGACAGGATTGAACTGAAAGGGGACTTAGTGCACTTCTAAGCCACTCTTTGAAGTCTCCCCCACTTCAAAGGCACATTTGGGTATAAAAACCGGGCCTCTGCCCTACCACCTCAGACACTTCCTGGAGAAGATACCTGAGCCAGACCTGCACCCTGACAAGAAGAACTGCCTGGCTGCCTAAAGGACTCACCTGACTGCTTTCTGAAGAGGACTGCTGCCTTGCTGTTGCCCTGCTGTCTTGCTGCTTTCTTGCATTGCTGCAGAAGTGCCTCCAAGGGCTTGGATAGAGCTTGCCTCCTGTTCCCTGAAGTCTCAGGACCAAAAAGACTTCTCTCCAGCAGCTGAAATCCCCTTTCTGCGAAAATTTGACGCATCGCCTGCCAAGAATGACGCACGGGCTGCTAGCAGTGAAAAATTCACCGCACGCGAGGCTTGAACGACGTAGCCCAACTTCGCGACAGAAGATCAATGCAGCGGCAGCGACGCGACCAGATCCTCAACGTACAGCCCTACTGGTTAGACGCAAGCGGACTCAGAACGACGTAGCCGGACTTCCTGAGAGGAATCGACGCAGCGCCTGCCGTGCGGAAGAAAATTCCATGCATCGCCTACCGGAATCCATGCAGCCGCTGTGACTTTGCTCCGCAAGCACAGGATTCCACGCATCGGCCCGGGGCATCTCAAAACCCCGCAACCCAAAGAGGATCCAAGTCCGTGTGACAGAAATCGATGCAACATCTTCCCGGCATGGAAAATAACGACGCAAGTCCATGTGCGAAGGGGCAAAACCGACGGACACTCACTGTTTTCCACGCATCTCCCCCTCTGTGGTCCCATGCGAGGATTTTTCAACGCAAACCAGGTACTTTGCCCGGCAAGAGACACTTGTTGATTCTAGGAGAACTTAAGACACTTTTTATTGCTTTTACAGTAATATTTTAACTCTACGGACACTTGATATCACTTTCAGTGATATCCCTACATTTGCTTATTTCATCTTTAATCGTTTTGACATTAATTTATCCTGATAAATATTATATATTTTTCTAAACACTGTGTGATGTATTTTTGTGATGTTATATTGTGGTATTGTATGGTTTATTGCACAAATACTTTACACATTGCCTTCTAAGTTAAGCCTGACAGCTCAGTGCCAAGCTACCAGATGGTGGGCACAGGATAATTTGGATTGTGTGTGACTGACTCTGACTAGAGTGAGGGTCCTTGCTTGGACAGGGGGTAACCTGACTGCCAACCAAAGACCCATTTCTTACACCATGACAACCAAGAATGAAACTCTGTGACCCATGACCTTTCCCTTTACATGGAGTTCTCTTTGATCTACTTCTAAGGAAGTTGCAAGCACACACGGCTCCTCATCTGAACTATCACTCGTCCAATCATCATTTATTCCATTTTCACTGAGTAACGGGAATAGGTGCACTGTGTTACTACTTTGGTTAAGCCTCTGACCTGTGACCTTTTGAGAAAGCATCATCTGTTGCTGTTCCATCGGGGCTTGAGGTATTTGAATTTGCTATCTAGATACCATGGGAACCTCCTGTTGCATTGGCTGCAACTGTGTCATTTGTGCACATGGCATTTGCACCTGCTGCTTGGGTTGGAAATTCTGTATTTGATTCACATTATTCTGAAAATTTGGATTAGAACCTCTCACTCTCGGTCCTCTCACGTTCTGGAATGAGTTAATGTCATTACTCTACTGAACGGCACCTTCCTGCACCACCATTGGACACTCCTGTTTCCAATGTCCAACAGCTCTGCAAACGTGACATGGCAATAACTTCTTCATTCCTTGCACATCATTTTGAACCCCTACAGTACCTAAGTCTGGACCATGAGTCATATTTCCTCCATGACCTCTACCTCTCATTTGAGGCTGAAAGATCATGTTTCCCTGCTGCTGCGGTAACTGTTGCAGAAAATTCCCTTGCACTCCTGTCTGAGCTGCTCTAATCTGCATCACCATCGCCTTTTCTTTCAACTTTTTCTGCTTCAACTCAATCTCTTCACTACAGTATTTTGCAAACTGCAACACCTCATCAAACAGCTTTGCTTGCCAGCAAATCAACTGCCCCTTAATCATCTGGCCAATTTCAGGTCTCAACTCTTCCACAAATCTGAACACAAAGTGGAACATGTCTTTCGCCTCAATTGTCTCTGTACCACAGTAACGCTTGAATGCCTGTAACAATCTCTCATAATACACATGTATCGACTCCTTCGCTTCCTGAGCTCTCCTGTCAATCCTCTGCCAATCAATATTCTTGGGTGAAATTCTTGTTTTAAAAAATGCAACCACCAACTCATAAGGACCACCAAAAGGCCTTACTACAAGTAACGCATAGACAGTAATTCACATAAGAGCAAATAACTCTTTACCATCATCAAAGAGCTCCCCAAACCCAAATCCTGCAACACCGACCCCACTCACACACAGAACCTCTGCAACTCGCACTCCAACCACTTCCATTCCAAAATCCTAGACATGCACAACAGTTTCACGCCACCAGCACCCACCACATCCAACACCGACACGGCCAACAACAACACACCTCCCCTCCCCAACATACTACACACCTGGGCCCCCACCAGCGATGAAGAAACCGAAGCAACAAATAACTCCATCAACTCAGGCTCCCCCTCGGACCCCTGCCCTCACTGCATTTTCAACAAGGCCAGCCCAACCATCGCTCCCAAAATTTGCACCATAATCAACAGCTCCTTCTGCGTGCTCATGGAAGCACGCAGAAGTAACCGCTCTCCTGAAAAAACCCAAAGCAAACCCTGATGACCTCACAAACTACCGCCCTATCTCCCTTCATCCCTTCCCCGCCAAGGTTGCTGAGAAGTTAGTGAACGCCCACCTGTCTTACTTCCTAGAGGAAAACAATGCACTCAATGCCTCCCAGTCTGGGTTCCGCAAGAACCACAGCACTGAGACCGCCCTCATCGCCTGTACTGATGACATCAGAACCAGAGTCAACAAAGGCGAGACGTCACACTCATCCTCCTGGACCTCTCCGCAGCCTTCGACACTGTCTGCCACCAAATACTCCGCACACACCTCTACAACGCAGGAATCCGACAGAAGGCCTTGGACTGGCTCGCCTCCTTCCTCGCTGAAAGGACCCAGAGAGTCCGCCTCCCTCCCTTCCAATCTCTAGCAACCAAGATCATCTGCGGAGTTCCCCAAGGGTCCATGGCCCGCTCTCCAACATCCTCCGCCCACATGGAATCACCATCATATCCTACGCAGACGACACCCAGCTCGTCATCTCCCTCACCAGGAACCCCACCACCGCCAAGACAAACCTCCATGCCGGACTCCTAGACATTGCCAACTGGATGACAGCAAGCCACCTCAAACTAAACTCCAACAAGACCGAAATCATCATCTTCGGCCCCAACAAATCTATATGGGACGACTCCTGGTGGCCTACCACCCTAGGACCTCCTCCAACACCCGCCACCCATGCATGCAACCTCGGAGTCATCTTAGATTCTTCTCTCTCGATGACCCAGCAAATCAACTCGATCACCTCCTCCTGCTTCAACACTCTCCGCATACTGCGAAAAACCTTTAAATTGATACCCATAGAAACTAGAAAGACAGTCACCCAGGCACTCATCAGCAGCCAGCTAGACTATGGAAACACCCTCTACGCTGGCACCACAGTCAAGCTTCAGCAGAAACTCCAGAGGATCCAAAACACGGCCGTACGCCTCATCCTGAACCTTCCACGCCATGACACATCTCTGCCCACCTCAGATCCCTCCACTGGCTTCCTATTGACAAAAGGGTAATCTTCAAAGTCCTCATCCACGCACACAAATCCCTCCACAACACTGGACCAGCCTACCTCAATGAAAGAGTGAACTTCCACATTCCCACCCGCCACCTCCGCTCCGCCAACCTCGCCCTCGCCACAGTTCCTCGCATCCAACGCACCACCTCAGGAGGCAGATCCTTCTCCTACCTCGCACCCAAAACCTGGAACTCCCTCCCCACCAACCTTTGCAAGACCCAAGACCTCATGTCTTTCTGAAAGCTCCTCAAGACATGGCTCTTCGAACAGTAAAACGGTATCCCCCCAGCGCCTTGAGACCCTCAAGGGTGAGTAGCACGCTTTATACATTTTTTGATTGATTGATTGATAGTAATATTTCATTATCTCAGGAGACGGCGCACCTGTATTTTTGTGTCTCTCAGGTTTGCTTCTTGGCCAATTTACACTCCTCTTACACTTGATCCACAGATCAGCTGGAACCACTATCTCTAGTAATATGTTCAAGTCTTCCCATAGGCACTTTGCGAGTTTCACAAACCTGTCTGTCTGCTGATACCACTCTACTGGCTTCTCTCTCAATTTTGGATAATCATTTGTAAATGATAGAATGTCACTTCTGCTCTACGGGACATGAACAAAGTTCCCTCCTGGAATCTCTCTCATTGGTAACATTTTCACTGGATCTTTATCCTGCTGCACATTTGAAATTTCTGATGCACATTGCTCACTTCTCTCTTAATCTTTGGGCACAGATATCTAAATTCTACCTCTGTGTAGGATTCTAACCTGAGTTCACCCACTTCCATGATTAGCCTGGTATAATTCAAATAGTCCTCTCCTTTAGGAGCACTCTGCGAGGTATTCAGCTTGTCTAACCATTCAATCAACTGCTGTGCTGTCAATCCTTGTAGCGAAATGCTACTTGCTTGAACTGATGGCACCTGCTGTACACCTGAATTCGGGGTCTTTGGTGTCAATAATTTCAAACTCTGGCTAATATTTGACCCTCCCATAGTATCTGGAAGTGCTACAAATGGATAAAGGTCTAGCAATGATCCTGATCCATCAAAAGTCTGTCCCACAGGAGAGACTACCTGAACATTTTCATTATGTACTCCCCTCATCATACTCTGGGACCTTACTCCCTGGTCACCTACAGTAGCTTTGTTCTGTGCAAATAAGGGTACGGCTGGACCAAAAGTAATAGGTAGCGATATAGCATCTGGGGCTGTTCTGGCACTTACGCTCTGTGGGAGAGTGACTCCCATATTCTGATGCATCATTAGAGTCATATCTGACTGTGTCCCTGTTACTGGAGTAAATCTCAGCATTACTCGTGGCTCCACTTGGGGCAATAAAAGTGGAGTTGGTTCTGTATGAACAAACATCGGTCTCAGATAAATCTGTTCTGTAGGCACCATTAAATTTGAAGTTGTTTCCATAATGGGCACATCAGGATAAATCCTTTAAATCTGTGGAGGTTGCACCTGATTTTGAATGACAGGAGTAGAAGGTACATTAAGACCACTCTGCATCGCATTTTGTGTCAGGCTAGCATTAACCTGCATTGGACTCATTGTTCCATTAACCTGTGTAGGGGCTGTCAGATCAGCACTGATACTTGGACCACTCTCATGTGCTGTCTAAGGCGGTGGGTGATTTCTCAATAACTGCATAATAAACTCATCATCATCTGATTCCTCTTCCAGTGTTGAAGACTTTCTAGCCTCTATACTTTTGGATGGACTTCTGTTAGTTTTTCTAGAAGCTTTCTTTCCTTTCTTCTCATTGCCCTGCATAATTGCCAGAAACAACTTAATTCCGTGCAAAGTCTCCATCCTCCAAACTCTCTGAGCACTGTCCCACCTTGCCTCTGTTAAAGTCTTTTCTGCCTTTCTCATCCTCCTCTCTAATTTCTGTTGCTGTCTGGCTACTAGCTCCCAAATCGCAAATGCCTTAAGCTGTGCTGGTCTTGGAAGGGGCTTTAATTCATATAGCACCATCCTTAAATGCTCCAAAACCCTCAAATTGAACATCCCATTTGTAGGAAACGCTAAGTTCAAATTTTTCTCTGTCAATTTGCACCATTGCCTTAGCCAAAGACATGGCACGACACGCTTCTCTTTCATGACAATGTAAGCTGGTGTACCTTCTGGCAGTGTAGCGTCGCCTACACTCGTTGTAATATACATATCTCCCCTTAAAGCACTCTTTAACACTTT
Organism: Pleurodeles waltl; assembly: GCF_031143425.1. NCBI lineage: Eukaryota > Metazoa > Chordata > Amphibia > Caudata > Salamandridae > Pleurodeles > Pleurodeles waltl. Next base: position 692,708,155 of record NC_090436.1, on the reverse strand, counting down.
GAATTTTTTTATCTTTTCGACCTTTTTGGTATTCAAAATCAAATCAGGTTGTGACTTTTAATCCCAAGATTCATTTCACCTACTTTCTCAACCAATTGCCTCTCACGGACAGCTGCCAATCCATGCGCGACCCTTCTCACTAACCGATCTATCCCAACGCGGCTCCAATGACACCACAATCACATGTACAGCGGCTGACAAAGTCTTGCGGCTTGTCCTCCCAAACTCTGATTGATTCAAACTAATGCAAAAATTGCAAGCACTAATCAAAAACCAATGAAACAAATCTCCTGGTTTACTACAGGAAAGGTAACACAATCGCTTCAGAAACCTTATGGATTTTTCACTGACAGCTCTTCCTGCACTTACAGCTACTCCTTTCTCGGTCTCTCAGATTCACAAGCAAAATTCGATCAGCAAATTTTACTCTCAACTGATCAATGGGTTTATCCTGGTGCACATAGGACTCGCCAAATCTCAGTCGAAAGTTTCTTTCACTCACTTTACTCACACACTGACTTGTTGACCACGCCCGATAAAACTACTAAACCAAGCAGATTACAACATAAAACAAAGTGTCTCATACACTTTACAATATACTCCGGAGTCTTAGACCATTCAGGGTCAGTACATCAACAACCACGTGGACATTTGTTTGAGCACAAAGCACCACACACATATGAAGTTCAAAGACTTCCCTATTCTCATATTGCAGAGTACGCACATTCCTTCTACAACTTCATTTGGAGTACGCCAACACCCTAAACCCTCACAAACCTCACAATTCACCTGCGATTTGCATAAGCTGTACAAGCAAAACCTACTTCATTCACACTATCACTAGAATGCTGAGAACATCCTCAAACAACCATTAGCAGGATCCAGGATTCTGGGAAAGTCATTTATGGACTTAAGGGAACATCATTTTATCTCCAATTAGCATAATTGAAAAACAAAATCCAAATCTCAATAATAATGAACCTTCACCTCTGTTACTATCTCTGGACATCTACTGTGGGCTCTTAAGGAGTCAAACCTTCACCTCTCTTTATTAATACTGTTAACACCTGTTACTCTGTACCGGACGTTTATAACAAGCTTTTAAGGAGACGAACTTTAAGCCTCTCTTACCATCTCTGTTAGCATCTGTTACTCTGTACCGGACGTCTATGATAAGCTCTTAAGGAGGCTAACCATTACCTCTGCTACCATCTCTGTTAGCACGTCTGACCTTAATCATTAAACTTACAAGGGGACGCAAATAGGTCAATGTTCCTTTTGACTCTCAATTAAGATGTTCTTTCCATAGCTCCACTACCTAATCAATAACCAATACACAATATCAATAATCAACAACAATCAATAACATCAAAAAACCATGGAGTCAGTAATTGTCACACGCCATGACCTTTCAGTCATGAATTACCACACCATTTAGTAAAAGTTAGAATATTCATTTCCGTATATTAACAATACTAAGGTCATGTAAATTATCTCAAAATCAAATGAAACACATACAGAAACAATACTAGCTGTCCAAAGTGGCGGAAGAAACATAATCTAATCAAAGCTTTAACTACAACACATTCTAAGGTTACAGTGCAAAATAGTAACAAAGTCAACTGCGTATGAGTAATTTCGTACATTCGAGTTCAACAGAGAAGTTCATCAAGCATTATTCTCTCTTAGCTCAATTTCATTAGTGAGGATCCTTAACTAACATCAGATTAGCATTGACATGTTGGACTTCATGCAAAATAAATTAGTAACACAAATTTGGAAAAAAAGCTAACTATGGCTCTATCAAAACAGTGCAGTTGGTCCCTAGAAAGGAAAAGCAAATATACATGATAATCAAAGGTCTAATTCATAATACCTATCCTTAATGTGGATCAGCAAGCAGAGTCAGTCTTCATCCTCTGGACATCAGTCGATCAGCAAGGCATCAGGATTCAGCATCAAAGTTCAGAAAATGCAAAGTCTTTAAGCAGTAAGGTTAAGCACGTCTCTTGTCAAGACGCAAAGTGGGAAAGAATGAACTATGGCAAATGTAGAATGCTGGGTTGAAAATGCTGCTTTCTTCTCAGTGCATTAAAACGAGTAAACCTATTTCCCAAACATTTTGTCCAATAAAACTAAAATTCCAAATCTATGAATTCTGCCATTATTCTGTTCACATGTCGTTGATTGGTTGTCCTACAATGTCCTCATCATCCGGCTTGCCAGGTAACAATATTGTTGCAGCTTCCAATCCAGTTAGTATCTTCATAATTATTCTCCTGAGAAAGTCAGTCTCACACACATTACACACAAAATGTTACATTAGCAAGAACCGCATCCTCTAGCAGTCAGTTCTCATGAGGAAAGTTGCGCTATGAGCACATTTAAAGAATACAATATAAGTCACAGTTTAACTTTCTAGGACAGTCATTTATTAAACGTTAGGAAATACAGCTTTTGATATGAGGCCTGGCAAGAAGGCAAAGACACTCACTAAGTTAAGGCCTACACTTAATAAAGCTAAAGCATAATGCATAACCTTTTAATATGACATATTACTACATTAGCCAAGCATATATTCAACTTTTCGCAGTGTTAAGATATTAATAAGTACACTTTGTGAACATTGGAGTCCACTCTTCGTAATCATATTTTCAAATGCGTGCATTATTTTTCTACGTTATTATATTCTCTGCACAAATCACTTATTCAGAATACATGAACACTCATTAAAATTTGTATTAAAACACCTGCGCTAGCTGGTTCATTCCTTTTGGGGGATTTCATGTGAGAATTGTTCTTTCTATGATCTTTCACACATGTTTTTCCCTGGAATTTCAAACAGAGACTTCAACTGCTTGCAGCACGCCCCAGACATCAGACATGCGGTCTTCCTGTTAACCCTGCAATTCCGATGGGGCTGATAACTCCGGTTAGTGATTGTGTGATTTTTGTCATGTTTACTGTGCATCAAATGAGTCTAAAGCACCACAGGTTGTAAATTATTGAATCTAATGTGTTCTCCCTCTTGTACATTTTCATGGTAGGTTCTCTAAAGTGGTTATATCATATTTTCTGTTTTACACATTAAATAAAGGTATGTTTGTTCTTCACCAAACTGTGACTGCTCCCTTCGTCATGAAAAAAACTGTTGTTAAGGTATAATGTTAATGCAGAGCCACCTCATCTATACCTAGTGTTAAAGTGATGGGGTGGAAGCATGCCTTATGGGGAGAAGATGCAGGTTCTAGACAATGTGGACAGTGGAACCTGCATCAGTCTTTGAACTTCTAGCAGAACTTCCTGAAAGCCTCTTGGAGATACTTGCTGAGCTTCCTAGCATAAAGCAAGGTTTGGATTGAGATGTAATGGTGAGGTTCTTTTAATTCTCCCCAAATTAAAGAAAACTAGATGATGAAGCCAGAGCCAAGGTACTCTTTATGGTTACATCAACAACCATGAGAGAATATCTACATAGAAGAGCTATGAGTGAAAAGTGGTACAATGTGGAGAGAGGAGACTGCTTTTGTTTCGTGATGTGAGCCACAATACGTTAGCCAAAAAGTGCACTATTAAGCATAAGTAAGGCCCCCAGATTTCTCTTTTTACTGATTATACAGATGAATACAGACAGAAAACAGTGGGTTTCCTGTCTGTATTTACTTCTTAAATCAGAAAAAATACTGAAAATTGTGCTCTTTGTGAAAGACTCTCCATGCTGCCTTTCATGAATTCCATGCAAAACCTGAGCAGATAGAAAGAGTTACAAAACAAAAGAAAGGATCAGATTTCCTTAAATCCAGGCATATGTTAATGTCCATTACTTTAGTAGTATAGTTTCCTTATTATATAATAGTATAAAGCTACTATGCACCTAGTGGTGTTTTGTTTTGTGTGCAGATGTGGCTGCTTACTTTTCTAAAACATGACAGGCTTCCACATATGAGTGCACGTCTAAAATTTAACTGTGGAAATAAGCCATTTTACAACTACGAATATTCTCAAAACACAAAATAAATATGGATAAATACATATAGGATGGCCAATAAATAAATATGGATAAATACAGATAGAAATGATAAATAAATACCATAAAAACGGGAGCCCTAAGCATAAGAAAGTAGCTTGCTAAAAGAGGCATTATAGCAACAATAACTTCCCCTAAATGGACTTAGAAAGAACATTCATAAAAAACCTAGGGCTGGTATAGGCAAAATATTTCTTCTGTTACAGGAGGCAAGTGTGTGGTTCTTGAGCATCTCTGAGAATAGGGTTCCATATCTCCCCCAGTGCTGACTGTGGCCTCTCTGTGGGGAAGGTACGTTCTCAAGAGTGATTCAAATTTCCTCCTTGTTCTCTTTATGGAGCCTTTGTGGATACTTGGATGTGATGACTTGGGAATGCCTGCTTATATTTATCTAAATCATAGTTGTGTTTCTTTATATTTGGGATAGGCGTCCACAGCTGTCAAACTGAGTTTTTGTTTAGTTTTTCTGGTGTATGCTATATTTTTATGTACTTTTAAACAAATTTAAATCTAAAGTTGCATCATGCTGAGAGCACTAGAGGGTGCACCTCTAGGATAGTAACATCAATCCTGATCCTGGTTACCTTTAAGCTCATGGAAACAATAATTATTTTTAATAGCTACATAAGAACATAAGCAATGAATCTGGCACAAGACCTTACTTTGCCCCTGATGAACACTCAGGTGCTCATTCTGAGTTTGGTGGTCATACCAAAAGTCTGCCGTGCAAAAGGCAGCTGATACATCGCCAGCGATGGCAGAGTGAATCCCGCCGCATTACGAGTGACCAACACAATACCGCCAAATTTTGATCGTAAAAACAACACCGTCGGGCCAAACGATGGAAAGAAGGAGGCGGTCGTACCACCGCCACGCTGAGAAAATGCAGCCTGCCAACTTCCGATACACAAATCAGCAACATGGAAACCAACACAGCGGTAATCTATTGGTGGTCCAAACCGCCACGTAAAAATAAGGAGCCACCACTGCAGTGTTGCAGATAGGATAACACCAATAACAACACCTGAAACACATACACACCCCTGTCCACAGATCTACAAAACACCCACCCACACATACCCAGAACCCTCTGCAAATTGAAACCCAGATAGAGCGAGATAAGGACACACTGAAAGGAGGCACTGCACCTAGATACAACAGGCACCATCATAATAAGCACTCAGCACACAACACACCACTGCACGCAAACACCACAGAGCACACACACATAGCATTACACATATTCACAACTACAAACAGCACACCCACAATCCCTGCACACCATACACCCCCATCCACAACACAACCACCATGGCACCAAAAAAAATAAAAACATATTCACAGAAGAGGAGCTCAGGGTAATGGTCGAAGAAATAGTCAAAGTGGAGCCGAGACTGTTTGGAGCACTGGTCCAGCAGACATCCATAGCCCGGAAGAACCACTTATGACAGAGGATGGTTAACAGGGTGAATGCAGTGGGGAATAATCCACGCACAAGGGAGGACATTAGGAAGAGGTGAAACATCCTTGGGGGGAAGGTACGGGCAATGGCTTCCAGGCACCAAGTGGCCGTCATGAGGACTGGTGGCGGACCACCACCACCTCCCCCAGAAATGGCACCATGGGAAGGGATGGTCCTGGCCATACTACATCCTGAAGGCCTGACGGGAATTGATACTGGACTGGAAACTGGTAAGTCCACTGTACTTACTGGCCACCATGTCCCTGTGCACAGCATGTACTCGCACCATCTTCTCACCCCCTCAAACCACCCAAACGTGCACAATCCCATCATTGGCCTATATCCACACTTAAATGCTACATCTCCCCACTGACGCCATTCCCTCACAGCACAACCTAGTGCATGTATGCCGCACACAGCAGAAAGTACCACAACTACCACAATGCAACACTGCCTACCCTCGCCTGACTGCTACGTCCATATCACATCTCTGCAATTACACGTTAAACCATGTCACTCCCCATTACCAATATGTGGTAAGAATGCACATCAGTACATGGCAATGACAATAGCAAGACATATTTAAACTGTAATGCAAATTAGGGCCATTGCAACCTTCCACTGATGGGAACAAAAGCAGTGGACTGGAAACTGTCAATGCCATTACTGCCCTGCAAATACAGTGAATGAGGGAATACAACCATGTGTGTCACCACAAAAATAACATCATATTACACAATACCTCTCATCTCACAGGTTTTCCAAGTACTGACACACAAAAGAGGAGCCCAGTGACAGGAAGCCCAGGCCGCGATGCAGCACCAATAGGGGAGGATCCACATGCAAGTTTGGATTCAGACAATGAACCTGGCCCATCAGGCATGAGTTGACAGTCCACCACCACCAGCCTCACCCTGCCCACAACTCAAACCACCTCCCCTGTGGCAGCCAGTGCACAGCAGTGCCCACCTTCCCATATCTGTGTCCCAAGGTCACATCAATCATCAGTGTGCCCCACAGGACAAGGACAGGAGTCAACGGTGCAAACCCAAGACAATGACAGTCCTGGTATCAGTCGGAGGGGCCACACTGCACCAGGGGCAAGGGCACAGGGGGCAAGGGCAAGTGGAAGGACAATCGTCGGTCAAGGGATGAGGCAGGTCTAGGACACGACTGGCCAGGAGGCCGTCTCCAGGGTCCTGGGAGCCTAGCAGCAAACCCAGGACCAGTTGGGCCAGATACTCACCACGTTGCAAGACACACAAAAGCTGCAGGAGGAATACCACCAGGAGGCCAGGTAGCAGTGGCATGCACTCAATGCCACCATGGCCTCTATATTAGGGGAGTTCAAGGAAATCAACTGCATCCTGCGGACATTCTCCACCCAACAGCAGGCCCTATCCAGTAGTCAGTCAACAAAACTGCCCTCAACATCAGCACCTGCTACTGGAATGGAGGCAGAGCAGGAGGACCCCTGTAGCTGAGGAACCCCCCGGTAAAAGAGGACGCCCATGCAGACATTCTGCAGGACACAGGCCAAGACAAATCCCCCCACCAGGAAGTGATCCATCTTCTGAAATGTCACCCTTGTATGCCACTGTAACACCCTGTTGGCTGTCCAAAACCAAGTTCACATCATTCCTATGCTAATAGTCACAGGACCTATGAACCTAACAGCTGGACCACCCACTCTGTTCATCACCTAGACCACTACCCTACTCCTCTGGACTGTGAAATGCTACACTAAATAAACACCTATAATCACAAGTCATGGTGCATGTCTCTTTATTGTTAGTATTGCAAAATAGGTTAGAGAACAACAAAATAATACACAGGTCTACAAAACACAGATGTCCAAGTTACATATGTATTGTGATACTCTAGCTGGTGTGTAAGTACATCCATTTTGTTTTAACATCCACTGTCAACTACACCAACAGGCAAATCAGCAAGCAGACTGCAAACAGAGATCTCCCCTGAAGAGGAATAAATAAATGGAAAAAGGTACAAGGTGGTAAGAAATGTAATCTACAGTCATACATCAATAGTAGTTGACCACAAACACAGGATGAGTGTCCCAGCAGCTATGTTGCACCATAAGTAAGGGACAGCTTTGGCATTCACACACATGTGGTACAGAAAAGATAATACATAGGTAACATTGTCAATTGCACAACTCCCTGAGTAGTCATGAACAGGTTCCTGACACCTAGCAGATGTCAAATCATGATATGCCTACAGAGCAGTACAAGAGTGAGAAGTCCCTCTAACATAACCCCAAATGGGCAGTCTGAGGACCATAAACCATCACAAAAACTTGAAGGCTGTACCACAATAGCACCAGCATATCACAAATGAACTTAGCAGCTTTGCATTTCCACTACCTGTCATGGTGAGTCACCTACCCTTCAAAGTCATTAACCAATATGCAAGGCTCCAGTCCCCACACATATATTAATGCATGCAAATACTGCCTACAGATTGCCTTCAACAATACATCTCCCATGCCCAAATGATATGTAATGCAGACATACCTGTACATCAAGGAAAGTAGTGACAAATCATATCTGTACTGTTGTCATGTACCTCATCCTCGTCTGCTTCCCCCTCAGCATCAGAGTCACCGGCCACAAACACAGCTCCAGCATTAACATTCCCCTCCTCCCACAGTGGGACGTGCCTTCTGAGGGCCAGATTATAGATCATGCAGCATGTGACAATGATCTTTCAGACTTTCCCTGGATTGTACTGTAGTGCACCACCAGACAAATGGAGACAAAGAAATCTGGCTTTCAAGAAACTGAAAGTACGTTCAATCACACGCCTCGTCCGGCCATGTGCCTCATTGTACCTGTTTTCCCCTAATGTAGTTGGATGTCTCACAGGTGTCAAGAGCCAGGGCAAGTTGGGGTATCCGGAGTCACCTGTGTGGGAAAGGAAACATGGCCATGGGTAACATTGTTTGGCTGAGTGCTGACTGGGTAAAGAGAGGTAGAGACGTCTGAATGGAGAACAATACACATACCTATGAGCCTGGTCCTTTCTCCCTGTAGCTGTGACATCATTGCAGAGATACTGCTGTTCCTCAGGATGTAGGAGTCATGTACTGATCCAGGGAGTTTAGCATTCACATGTGTAATTTATTGGTCGGCAAGACACACCACTTGTACATTGAGTGAATATGTACTCTTCCTGTTCCTATAAACCTGTTCATTGATCTTCAGAGGTACCAGGGCAATGTGAGTCCCATCAATGGCCCCAATTACATGTGGGACATTTGAGATGTTGTAGAAGGCTGCTTTCACAGTGGCAAAATCTTGAGTCAGTGGGAACGTAATGTACCTGTGCACATGCTTGAGTAGGACATCCAGCACATCCTGCAACACCTTACAGAACTGGAGCTGCATAAAGCCTGCAGCCAGTCCCACTGTGCTCTGAAATGAGCCACTCACCCGGAAATGCAGGACCAACAACACCTGGACTGTTGGAGGGATGGCATGGGGATTCCTCAAACCTGGAAAGAGGTCTGCCTTCAACTTGGCGACCAGTTCCCTGATGCACAAACGGTTCAGTCGATAGGTCAGGATGATGTGGCGCTCTTCCATGGTTTCCAGATCAACGAGCGGCCGGACAATTGGTGCATTCCTCCTCACTCCATTCTGACCAAATCTGTGTGGGGATACAAACACCTATCAGGACACCTGTCACAATGTAGGCTATACAGTATGACACACGACAGTCATTATGTAATAGTCATGCAAGTTTCCTGTAATGTGTCAGTACAGATTACTCTACCCTCCGTTCCCAGCCAGACGATGACATGTGTTTACTGTGTGGATGGACATATACAGGACATGTCCACCTACAACTTTCCTGTGTTTTACCTTACTGGTCAAATATGCTGACAATTGTTGTGCCAAGTCTATACATTTCACTAGACACGTACTACATGTGTCCGTATTAACCATGTCAGACCTGAAGTATGTATTTGTGTGGAGAGGCAGGTAGTTACGCTGTGTAAAATCAGGACAGTGATGTCACAAACTAAAATGGCATCCACGCATCCGGCATGCATTGGACTGCTGCAAGTGACCTTGTTCCCCCGGTGGAAGTCGCCATGGCTGAGTCCGGTCAGAACTGCCGTGCAACTCCTCATTGGTTAACATTAATGTCAATGGAAGACTGGAACCAATAACAATCACCACCGGCGGTGACGGTCATGACAGCTGCGGTCGTAACCGCCATTTTGTGTGAGACAGCTCACTTGACTCTTGGCATTCAGGTGATACAGACCTCCACTTTGTGTGCTGCTGTGTCCTGTCTCATGGAGCAACGATGTCACACACTGCAGGGGAGGGGCCCCAGCCTTCTCAACAGAGGAGCTGGAAAAACTGGTGGAAGGGGTCCTACCCCTGTATGGGCGGTTGTATGGAGCTCCAGGACAACAGGTCAGTACAACGTCCATGGTCCCACTAGTTGTGTGTTGTTTGACGCTGTATGTGTGTGCACATTCAAATGTCATGACTGACCAGGTGTGTAGCATGCAAATTATGTGTCTGGGACATTGCCAGTGTGCAGGAACAGTGTTCCTTGCGTGTCGCCTACTCTCACAGCTGGATTGTAATCATTTATATCATGTCCCCCCTTTTCTCATTGTTTCCCAATCAAGTCAGCGCCCACCAGAAGAAAGGGTTGTGGCGAGCCATCGCCAAGGAAGTGCCGGCAGAGCACACACTGCAGGAAGCGGTGGGAGGACCTGCGTTGCTGGGCCTGGAAGATCGCAGAGGCCCAGCTATGGACGGCCTCCCAACGTGGGAGAGGAGCACGTCGGACCCTGACCCCCTAATGGCCTGTATACTGGCGGTGGCATACCCTGATTTGGATGGGCGCTTGAAGGCAGCACAGCAGCCACAAAGGGGTATGTGTTGACTGTCAGGTCACTACTGCATGGTTGTGCACTGTCACCCTCCTTGGATTTGGAATGAATGTAGTCAGATGTGATATAGGGTAGGTACCGTCCCGGTTGCCACACCCATCAGGTAGGAGTGCGTGATGGACGCTATGTTGAGCCATGTAGGGTGAGTAGTGGTGATATGGGGACACACATTCAGCTGTAGGTATGGGTCTCTCAAGTCTGCTATCATGTCAATGGCTGCATCCTCCATCTCTGTGTGTACTCTAGTAGTTTGAAGTGGCAATGATGGCACTGTATATGGGTAATGACAGGCATGTTGCGTGAAGGTTGCAGTTGCATCACTTCCTACATCAATGGATCCTCGGTACCACATGTATGCCTCACATTCCTATCATTTAGTTAGTGTCCTGAGTCCCTCTCTGCTTAGATTAATATCATCCTGAAGTGGATGACATGTGATTGGTTATAGTCCAGGGCTTGATTCTAGGAGTAGTAATGTTGGCCTTGATGGGCATGTAGGTGTCTTCATCCAGGTGTTTGGTCTGCAGGGTTGTTAATGGTTTGGACATAGCTTGCTTGACTCTGTTGGGTAAAGACTGCTAAATTGTCCAATGTTTGGCAGGCAGGGACTGTTATCTGCATTGTTTGCATGTGAAGAGGATGTGTGGGTTCTAATATTATCCTCCCTTTCTGTTTCTGTCACCCTCCATTTCTCTCTCCTCCTCTGTCTATGTGTGCATTAGCATCATCTGGTTGAAGGAAGGAGAGAACCGGCGAGTGGGGATGCTGCAGCCCACAGGACCCAGGAGGCAACCGGCAGTGAAGCCAAGGGGACCAGTGGGACGGAGGGCGAGGGGAGCACCACGGCAGAGACTAGAGCTACCACAGCATCTGACTCAGAATCCTCCTCTGATGGTGGCTCCCTGGCCATGGAGGACTCTTCTGGAGGCCATTGTTGTCCGACATCCCCCTTTCCAGCACCACCTCCCTGTAGCACCCCACCCAGTTGCCCGTGCTCACTCATCCAGGAGGGTGGGCGTCTCCTTCGCCGTAGGCTCCTCTGCCCCTGCCTAAGTCAGACCTGCTGCCCTCAATGAGGGGGCTATTGACCTCTTGAGGTCCATCTCTGTGGGGCAGACAACAATCGTTAATGCCATCCAGGGACTGGCATCCCCGATGCAGCAGACCAATGCGTTCCTGGAAGGCATTCACAGTGCCTTGTCTGGCCTCCAGAGACCATTTCAGGCTCTGGCCTCCTCGTTGACGGCAGCCTGTGTCCCTTCATCTTCCATCCCCCCTACAGCTACCTATTCCCAATCCACAAGCCCTCTCCCTACACCTGTCCATGGCACACCAACAGACACACATATACCCAGTACAACAGACAAGGTGTGCAAAGATAGACATGGCCATCACAAACGTTCACACAGGCATGCACACATACAACACACATCTGCAGACACAACAATAGACACTTCTCCCACCACCTCCTCCCGTACAGTCACATCTCCACTCATACCTGCCAGCACAGCATCATCACACACAGGTCTTGCTGTCATTCCTGTCATCCCTACAATCAGTACAACCACAGACTCACAGTCACACACCCCACACACCACATCCGCACTCACCACGACTACCATATCTGTCACCTGCAACACATCCATCTCACTTGCACACACCACCTCAACATTCACTCACACATCACCCATTCCCTCTCCCTGCATCTCTGTCCCTCCCAAAAAATTAATACGTACCCACTCACCCACCCACCATTCACACAAATCCAGACACTGCACACACCAGCATCCACGTACAGCACACAGACACGCCAGACAAGCACTCCCTCTACCTTCACTCCCAACCCTCAATCATGTGCCCGCCCCGTGTTTTCCTTGCCACCCTTGACCTCTTCCCTACTCCTCTCCTACCCCGTCTTCCCCGTAAACAGCGTGTCTCCCTGCCCCTCTCAGGCCCTTCCACCTCCCATTCCTGGGTCCCCCTCTGGTATTTCCCCTGCTCCTCCACCCAGCAAAAAATCCACCCCTCCCAGTGCCAAGGTCACCCCTCCCAAGCCCAAACCAAAACGTGCCCCTTCCACTTCCAAGCACCCCCACACGCCTGAGGTGCCTGCCTGTCCCATTTCTGCCCCCATGAAGTGGAGACCTAGCTTCAGTCAGGAGTCAGGTTGGGCCATTCTTGATGGACAATGTGTCCAGCCCACATTGCACTGGTTGGCAAGATGAGATGCTTGCCTGGTTTCCTTCTACATTGTGGTGGGACATCTGTATGCAAAGGTGTGTGGTGTCTGTGTGGTGCTTGGTAGATGGTTTGGGCCATGGGGATGTTGTGATGTGTGTGTCTGCTTGCATATGTGTTTGTATGGGGTGTTGTGTGTGTGCGTGTGTCTAGTGCTGGTTATGTGTATTTCCTTGATTGTTGGTTGTACGTATTGTGTCACCTGTATGATTGTCTGGGTGTGTGTTCACAGCTATTGGTTGTGTCATTGCTACATGGAGTTCATGGTGTGTGTGTATGTGTGGTGTCGCACAGCATGCCCGTCTATGCCATTGTTGAGGTGTTCGTGGGGTAGTTGTTGTCATGTGCTTATGGGGTGTGTTGGTGGTGTTGTTGTGCGTTGTGTTGTATGTTTGGCACGTATCTGCATGACTTTGTGTGTGTATTGGGTGTTTGGAATTGACGTATGTTGTGTGTGTGGCCTTCACTGTGTGTGAGGGGTCTGTATGGGTGTGTATCACTGCCATTTCCCTCCCCTCTGTGCTATGTATACTTATGGTTGTCGTCTTCGTCGTTGTCGGTGGTCTTGAAGGTGTATGGTGAGATTCAATGCTGGAAGACTAGCAGTTAATTTGCCATGGTGGCGCGGTGGCATCCTGTGCCTGGAGGTGAGTGTTTCCATGTATACTTTCTGTTTCCCCCAGGTTTTTTATAGTGGTATGGCCCCACCGGATATCCTGGCGGATGGTTACTTGGAATATGAAGGGCGGGACGTTGGCTGCCTCCTGCCTGAAGTTGTCTTCCTCTGGCAGATGCTACTGGTCGGCGATGGCGGGGCTGGCGGTGAGTTGTCTGTATTGCGTTGGATTCACCACTTTACTAATTATTTGGCGGTCTGCACCGCCACCCTGCCGGCGGTCACAAGACCGCCATCGGCGTGGCGGTTCGGTTACCGCCAGACTCGGAATGAGCACCTCAGTTTCTGGACAAGCAGATATGTTGTGGAGCATACCGTCATCAGAGGTCCATGATTACCTCATTAATCTATTAGAGTGTATGAAGGTGCACTCACAGAAATGTCCATCAATAGAACAAAAGAGCAGCACATCATTCATTCAAGGTTTCCTAATAGTGCCTTTGTGTGTGCCCTGCGACCACAAGCATCTCAGAAGCAATCTGAATCTTCCAGTGGGAAAAGATGAGCCGGCTCTGAAACACCGGTAACACATTGTTTCTGGATGCAGTTAGGGTACAAAAATACGTTTATTTAGACCAACGTCCTATACACATTTCCAAATTATATACAAAGCACACAGGTAAAGTTTTTTTTGGACTAACCTAAACTCTTCAGGTTTATAGTATAATGGATATATGCCTATCCTAAATTTTAAACCCATCTGGGTTTGGTAATTGTGAACTACAGGGACACGCAGTTGAATCCTACCATGAAGCTCTTAAAACAGAGTCAAATTCTTCCTTAAGCAACAAGGTGATGGATGAAATGCTTGAATTAATCACAGCTACCTGCAATTGCTTGGGTCTCGTTCCAATCCATCATTTCTTTGCCCACCATGCCATCCCATTTTGGACCCAGACATATGCAAATCAGTCTTCTCCCTGCACCCCATGGAACAGTCCAACCTGAACTACCAGGCCAGGCCCTCCCTGAACAAGAAACAAGTATCCTGGGACCTGTTTTGGGGTATCACCCCTCATCAGCCATGCTTGCTTAAATCTCGTGGCACAGCGAGCCTGGGACCCACATCTGGACATACACGGGGCACTTAGGGCAGCAAATGCAAAAACAACATGGTGATGGATGAAATTTTTAATTAATCCCAGCTACTGACAATCGCTTGGGGTGCATCCCAGTTCATCGCTTTTTTGCCCACCATGCCACCCCAATTTAGACTCAGCCATATGCAAATCAATCTTGACCCTGCTCCCCATAGGAACAGTATAGCCCAAACTGCCAGGCTAGGTCCTCCCTGGGTTAGAAATAAGCATCCTTGGTCCAGTTTCAGGGTATCATTGCTCCTCAGGCCAGGCTAGCTTAAATGCAGTGGCACAGTGGACCCACATACATTTTGGAGCACACTGTCACAAATATATTACTAGAGCATAATGTCCTTTACAGACAGCACATTTTCCACTGGAATGGCCACTGAATCTGCACATACATTTTTACTTAAACTATATGGCACTCAAAAGAAAATATATGGAAATAGGGGTTCGGTGAATATTTATAATTTGCTCATCAGCAAATGAAGTGTCTTCATTTGTTTTGATCCTATTTAAATCTTTGCTTACATAGCACTTCAGAATTACAAACAAAATTGTTACATGTTTGTTTTAATAATTTCTGAAATATTCTAAAATATGTGTGCAGCTTATGCAGCAACAAAGGGTAACAGCTTTTGTTAAATAATGTTGCTAAATTATGGCAGTGAATTACTAGATTTAGAGTTTGGAAATCATGCTAGTGGGGCTCTGTGTGAATTATGCATAACAAAGATATTACTTCCATGCTTCAATGTTAATAATTACATTTTTCATGCACAAGAATAACCCCACTGGGGGATGTGCATCATACTGGGAAATATCAGTGGTCAATTTAGGTGTTTAAAGGTTATGCAAAAGTACTTTCAAAATGCTTACTAGCGTATATATACAGGTATTAACATCACTGTGGCAACACAGTTTTATTCCTGGCCAAGATACAACCATGCACACCTGCACTCTAGATGGCCTATTAGATTGAGCAGAGGCCTTTAACAAACATCTTCCAGTGACCATTCAGAAAAGCTGTTTGATTGCATCTTCTGATAAGGTAAATAGTGTAGTGTCTTCCCCAGCCTGGGTAACGTCCAATGACTATGCTACATCTGGAGCTATATATTACATGTCTTTATTCATCGGCGTGTAACTGCAAATTTAACATTCTAAACCTACATTCCCTTCACCATGTTTTAACACATGCGTCACAGTTCTAAGGAGTCCTTTAGGAGCTAAAAGAGTTACTTCATTGATACTCACATGACACTACATCCCACTGTTAAATAAAAAAATGACAATTCTTTACAAACACATATAAAATCCCCACTCCTCAATGAACCTTCGTGGCACTTTGATTACTTGTAATGATCATATCTTCAATAACTGGGTATCGGCAAATGGAATGTTCCAAACCAGTCTCTACATTGACTTCAGTATCTGATGAGTGATGACCCACACATCTGAAATGCGAGGAATCTTGCATAATCAATTTCTCTGAGCATTGGGCAGTTACCACATGTCCTTTACTGTGAACAACATAGAATATCTCAAAATCAAATGGAGCATCCGACTTACGTTTTCTAGGGTGACAGACAAGCACTCTTGTGAAGACAATGTTTTTTGCATGTTGTCTGTTGTCTGCAAATGGCCTTCATTTTCTTTTTATGAACCAAGGGGGTCATTCTGACCCCGGCGGTCAAGGACCGCCGGGGCCAGGGTCGGCGGGAGCACCGCCAACAAGGTGGCGGTGCCCCGCAGGGCATTCTGACCGCGGCGGTTTGGCCGCGGTCAGAAGAGGAAAACCGGCGGTCTCCCGACGGTTTTCCGCTGCCCACATGAATCCTCCATGGCGGCGCAGCTTGCTGCGCCGCCATGGGGATTCAGACACCCCATACCGCCATCCTGTTCCTGGCGGTTCGCCCGCCAGGAACAGGATGGCGGTATGGGGTGTCGTGGGGCCCCTTGGGGCCCCTGCAGTGCCCATGCCAATGGCATGGGCACTGCAGGGCCCCCCGTAAGAGGGCCCCACTTTGAATTCCAGTGTCTGCTCAGCAGACACTGGAATTCGCGACGGGTACAACTGCACCCGTCGCACCTTCCCACTCCGCCGGCTCCATTCGGAGCCGGCTTCCTCGTGGGAAGGGGGTTTCGCGCTGGGCTGGCGGGCGGCCTTCTGGTGGTCGCCCGCCAGCCCAGCGGGAAACACAGAATAACCGCAGCGGTCTACTGACCGCGGTGCGGTATTCTGGAGGGGGGAACTCCGGCGGGCGGCCTCCACCGCCCACCAGAGTTAGAATGACCCCCCAAGTCTTTTATACAGGTTTCTTCCTTAGTTCTTGATCTTATGTTGGTCCATTGTGGTAACTTGGCCGTCATTGCTCTCCCAGACATCAGCGTTACAGGGCTTTCACCTGTGGTCATGGGAGGAGCTGAATGGTAAGCTTGTAGGGTAGAATTCAAGGCAGTCTTAAGGTTGAGCTTTTTCAATACAGCACCCTGAAAAACATTCCTTAATGTACTGATGGAACATTCAACAAGCCCATTAGCCTGGGGCCAAAGAGGTGCGCTCTTCTGATTGTTCACGTTAACCAGATTGAGAAAGTCTCTGAGTTCTCAACTATTGAAAGGTGGGCCATTGTCAGATTTTAAAATTGTAGAAATACCCCATGTTGCAAAGATGCTGTCTAATCTCTTGTTGACTCTTTCTTGAGGGATAGATGAGATATCTTCTGTCAGTGGAAAACAGGAGTATTCATCTACAATCACAATCAGGTGTTGTCCATTGTCAAGAGGACCAAAAAAGTCAACAACAATTCTTTCCCAAGCATGCTTTGGAAACTCTGACATGCTTAAGGGGTGTTGAGTAGTTTTCGATGACAAACATTTGCACAGATGACAGGCCTTTAACTCTCTTTCATATCTTTCATCAAGCTGAGGAAACAAAACTTGACCTCAGAGAGCTCATTTTGTGTCAATGATTCCACAATGTCCTTCATGGGCCACTTCATTCAGCTGTTGGCACAGACTCTCCGGAATGACAATTCTCAAGCCTCTCAGAATAATGCCTTCTTGGGTTACAGACAGTTCATCTTTGACATTTTTAAACTTCTGGTATTTACTGTCACTGGCAAATGGTCGAGTATGTTGGTTCCATGACTGACATGTAATAATATCTTTCAATTTTAACATGTCACAAGCTTGTCTCATAGCAATTGCAATTTGTTCCGACAAAGTGGCAGCTGGTGTGTTTGATTTTGCAATGAAGTTTATGTAGGCTTCAGCTGTCTTACAAGGGTTAACTTGACACTGTGTAGGCACTCTGGAGAAATAGTTGGCAGGGTTTTGATCTTTTCCTGGGTGATGCACAAATATGTAGTTGTACTCTTGTAATTATAGACCCCAAAGTTCAATGCGAGGAGGCATCTTGGCATTTGGAGGGCCAAAGATGTTAAACAATGCTTGATGTTCTGTTATAAGTGTAAAATGTTTTCCGTATAGGAATAAGTGGAAATGTCCACAAGCCCCATCATTGCTAAACTGTCTTTTCCAGGTTGTGAGTAAGCCCGTTCTGTTTGGGGTAAACCTGTGCTTGCATATGCCACTTTATGTCTTTGAGCATTTCATTGTCTGCTGTGCTGTGTGAGGATTGTGCATAACCCAACCGGGCTATCATCAACAACACCTTCTGTATGGAGCTTTTGATCAAAATATGCTATTTCAGTAGTGTTCTTGATAGCTTGTTTGATTCTCTTAAAATTTTCCTCTCATTCATTTGATTAGTGAAATGAAACATTCTTTTTCATCAGCTCTCTCAATAGAGCACTCACAGTGGCTGTTAGAAATGTGGTCTCTAGTTTGCAGCACTGTGCACCCTGTCCAAGTGGGGACCCTCACTCTATTCAGGGAAAGGTAGTCACTCAGCTAAGATAACCCCTGCTCATCCTCTTGGTAGCTTGGCTCAAGTAGTCAGGCATATCTCAGAGGCAATATGTAAAGTATTTGTACATAAACACAGTGACATATTAAAAGCACCTCAAAAGTACTCCCCACGAGTTTAGAAAAATAGCCAATATTGATCTAAGACATGACCAAAACAACAAAACTCCAACATTCACAAGTAAAGATACACATTTTTAAAGATTTAGGGGTACATTTATGAAAAATGGTGCACAACTGTTGTAACACAGTTGTGCGTAATTTTTCATAACGCTGGCTAACGCCATTCCTCAAAGCCATCAGTGAGCCATATTTATGGACTGATGCACAGTGGCGCTAAGGAATGGCTAGCGTAAAATAAAAGACGCTAGCCGGGGGGGAATGGCGTTAGGGGAAATGGCGCTAATGGGTCAGAAATGACGTTAGGCTGGTCAGCGGGAAAAGGTTTGCCGCTAGTCAGCCTAGCATCATTTACTAATGCACAATTAGGCTGAAAATGACTCCTGTCTATGTCTAGACAGGAGTCATGCCCACCACCCCAAAGCCCACCACAGGGGACCAGTGTCCTCTGGGAAAGCCCAAAATACCCAGTGCCGGGCAGAGGACCCCATGTAAGGGGCCCCCAGTGGCACTTAAAAAAAATATATAATATACTCACCCAAACTTACCGGGAATGGGGTCCCCCCTCCTTTAGTTCCCTGTCGTGTGGGTGGTGGTGTTGCTGGGTCTTTGGGTGGACATCTGTGTGCCCATTCCATGGTGTTTCACCACGGAAATGGGCCTACCTGCACTCTAATTCCTTGTCTGACCTAGGTGTTAAATAATGGCTCTAAGCGGGCTTAGCGACATTATTCGGGTCTGCCTTTCTCTTGCACATTGTTTCTGTGCCAGGAGGTAAATATGGCACTGGGGAGGGGGGGCTAGCGTAATGTTTAGGATGGGAATGCCTACCTTGCATCTCATTGTTGCAAGGTGGGATCGTGCACCCTAAACATGGCGCTTACTCCAATATTTTGATGCTAGACGGGTCTATCCATATATAAATATGGAATTAGGTAACCTAAACAGCACAGTACAGCAGTTAGAAACACAATAGTTCCCACTGGAGCTATCACAATGTCTTGACGGAGTCGTTCCCAACAGTCCAACACCAACAGCGATGCAGTGCGGCCAGCCATAGAGTTGTGTAGACCCCGGTTACACTACCTTGGAAAATGATGAGGAAGCAAAGATGTTGCACAGTGTCAGGCAGATGAGGTGTCGCTGGAGCCAAGGTGGCGTCGTTTTCTTACATCCACTGGGAGGTGAAGTGTCAGTTCCTTATAGTTGCAGGGGAGGTGATGTGGCATTGGCGGCGAGGCAGTGGTTCCTTACAACAAGGCAGGGTCGATGGATCCTGCAGGTCAAGGTGTGAGGTGTCGACTTCATGGTGTCGTGATCACACCATGAGGTCACAGTTACTGAGGCAGAATCGGATGCCATGGATTTCGGTGACACAGTGCTCTGGACTCACACTGTGGTGGGACTCTGGAGCTGCTATAGCAGCATCAGGCCTGCAGTGGAGGTTGCAGTTGATGCATTCAGCAGGGACCATGGCTCTGGTGCAGGCCGCAGCGTCGGGTCAGAAAGTCCGCCAATCCTGAAGTCATTATAGATGTTGATGTACTAGTTTCTTTGCTTTGGGTGAGTACAGTCAGAGCCCTATTCAGGTGCAAGTGTCAGCTCCTCTACCACTCTAGCTCAGGAAGCTCCATCAGCCTGGTGATGGGCCATCAGGATATGCAGGGCACACCTCAGCTCCCTTTGTGTGACTGTCCAGAGTGAATGAACAAACAGCCCACTGTCATCCTGTCCCAGGGGTGTATTCAGCAGACAGACCAAGGCAAAGAATGTTTAAGCAAGAAAATGGCCACTTTCTAAAAGTGGCATTTTCAAACTCACAGTTCAAAAAACAACTTCACCAAAAGATGCTTTTTAAATTGTGAATGAGAAATTACACTTAAAAGATATTTCAAGGTAATCCCCATGTTACAGTATTGGAGTGATGGGCCTTGCAATAGTGAAAAACAAATTTAGTAGTATTTCACTATTAGAACATGTAAAACACACCAGTACATGTCCTACCTTTTCAAAAGACTGCGCCCTGCCCATGGGGCTGCCTTGGGCCTACTTCAGGATGACTTACAGGTAGTAAAAGGGAAGGTTTGGACCTGGCAAGTCTGTGCACTTGCCAGGTTGACATGACCATGGGAAATTGCACGCACAGGCCCTGCTATGGCAGGCCTGAGTCATGTTTCATGTGGGTGGCACAATCAGTGCTGCAGGCCCTCTAGTAGCATGTGGTATGCAGGTCCTGGACACACATAGTACGCTTTACTAGGGACTTGCTATAAATCAAATATACCTATCATGGATAAACCAATCACTTGTACAGTTTAGACAGTGACTACTTCACTTTAGCACTGCTCAGCAGTGGTAAAGTGCCCAGAGTCCTAAAACTAGCAAAAAACAAAATTCAGCACAGGATCAAAAGCAGGAGGTCAGAAGAAAAAACTTTTGTGGATAAACCTGAAAAAAAGGGTCGTTTCTAACAGTGGCAAAGACTTGTATGTATCTAGAACTGGCCATGCAGAGGAATGAGCATAACATGGAAATATCTTGTGGGTGACTAGCAGTTAAAAACACTTGCACTTTAGCTGGATTCTGGTGTTATGCCGCCATCAGAAAAGATATGGCAGAAGAATTTGAGCTTTGTTTTATTGATTCACATTTCTCATCATTCAAAGTTAAACCTTCATCAATAAGTAAACAACACACTTGCCTGAGATCCTTATTGTGCTCCTTCCGTCTCACTCTGAAAATGAATATATCATAGCTATAGTTGAAAGCATTAATGAAAGGCTGTATGATACATTGAATGATATCTTGGAAAATCTCTGCAGCTGATGACACACCAAAACTTAGGGGGTCATTCTGACCCCGGTGGGCGGCAGTCGCCGCCCGCCTGGCGGGAGCCGCCATTTGACCGCTCCGCGGTCAAAAGACCGCTGGCAGCATTCCGACCTTCCCGCTGGGCCAGCGGGCGCTAACAATGTTAGCGCCCGCCGGCCCAGCAGGAAGGTGGCCTGCAACGCCTGAGTAACGACTCAATTTTTTTTTCAACAGCTTAGTTTAAATGAAATGCAATTCTACTGTGTCTTTGGGCAACATGACAGACATCCTCATTAATATTCAATTGTACCTTCATAGTCTTAAGTTTTCCTAGCCCATGACACAACAAAGGGAACTGACTTACTATTTCCTGATGAGCATTCATATTGTAGTTCAGTGAGATCAGTCCCATATCAGCAACTGTGCTGAAACTGAGTTAACAGGCATTTGATGCATACCTGGAAGCATATCAATGAGCGCTTGCACTTTTGTTTTCTTGTGTTTCATCGTCGTTACAAATAAACCTTTACTTCTCAGTGGTGTCAACATAGCTCATGTGTACACATTGGTTTTCAATGGCGTCATTTGTGGTAATGAAGATAGTTCATTATATTTCTCCTCAGGCATAATATTTGTCAATGCACTGCTGCTGATAATAAAAGGTATTGAACAACAGTTAATTTTCAGTGTAATCTTTAGACAATGTTTGAATCACATGGGGTCAGTCCAACATGTGCACATTTTTCTGTGGTGAACATCAATATTGCACAATCATTTTCTTCACTTTCACTTAATATGGATACTGACACACTTGTTGACTATGATATAGATGACAAATGACTTTATTTGGTGTTGATTTGTCTCAATTGATGTTGCAATTGGCCTTGTGGGCATGTGTCAAAATGACACTTCTGGAATGATCGGGCGGCCATTTTGTTTTCTTACTGTTTCACACTTACTTCTTCCTTTGCCTTACAAACTGTTACAAAATTAGCCTCCTTCCCACAGACGTTGCATATCTGTCCAATGGTGGGACATTTATCTTTGTGTGGAAACGACAATTCACACCTAAAACACAACTTCTTTTTCCGTGTAGAAATCACGTTGTGTCCTTCAGCTTTGTGTTTCTGCTTGCTTTTCATGTTTATGACTGACTCACTTTGGGCACCTCTGGCCTCCATGTCAGCAGCTCATTGATTGTTACACTCTTTAGCTCTAGTAGCCATGAAAACCTGCTCGAGACTAAGGGGGCATATATACAAGGAATTGGGGTAGGGCAAGGCAGCAAGCCTTTCTGCTGTGCTGCCCTATGCCAATTTGAAAGGGCAGAAATGCATGTTTTTACAAGATATGGTGCATTTCTCTACTTTCCCCCTGCACTGGTACACCAATTGCTGCCTAGCAGCAATGCAAGCATCTTTCCACCATGGTGCAAGGTTGTCTGCGTTTTTGACAGGATTATTTTAGTGCAGGAAGTAATACCTTCATGCACAAAAACAATCCCCATAGTCAGCGAGGAGAAATAAAGATATTTCTCTTTATTGTGCCTGCTCTGGGAGGCATACAGTTTTGACGCATTCCCAGGTTCACAGATTCTTGTAAATCTGGGAATGCATCAAAACCCATGACTGTTGCATAGGCAAACCCACGGCAACGCCCATGGAATGTCTCCCTGGTGCAGTGAAAGGCAGCACAGCGACTTGGCTCTGTTGCCTTACACCATGTCTACAAGGCCATGAAAAGCCATGCAAGGTGGTCTTGTAGACATGGGTTTGCATTATGTGCCACTTGTGTGTCACAAAAAGTGACACAACAGCAGTACATGGAGCTTGTAAATATGCCCCTAAATGTTTCTCTCAGCATTCGTTGTCAATAACTCTAGGACGTATTACTTCCTCATCATTAAATTAATTGAACTAACAGTGTTTGATGAGTGTATCCAGTCTCTCAACAAATTTGTCTATGGTTTCACCACCTCTTTGTCGTTCTTGACCGGAAATGTTCCTTTTGTAAGCTACATTTGGCATTGGATTGAAGTTGCGATTCAAGGCCACTTTAATTTGACAGTACATAACTTCATCAGCTTGTGGCATTTTCTTTATGACTTCTATTACACCATCGGCAGCAAGATTCTTGAGGTATTTGATAATCTTCCTGTTATCTGTTTCTTCTAGCTCATCAACTGTGGAGTACTCCAAGGATTGTTGCTAAGCCCCACGCTGTTCAACGTCTACATGACCCCGCTCACACCCATCATCAGGAACTACAGGATGAATATTGGATCCTACGCGGATGACACCCAGCTGATCATCTCCCTATTTGAAAACCCATCAACAGCCAGGAAGAATTTCAGAGACAGGATGGAAGCGGTAGCCGCCTGGATGAGGAAAAGATGCCTCAAGCTGAACAAAGCCCAGATCCTCATCCTGGGACCCTCACCTCAGCCTGGGATGACTCATAGTGGCCCTCACTACTCGGCAAACCCCCCACCATTACACACCACACACGCAACCTCTGCGTCATCCTCAACTCAACGCTCACCATGACCAGGCAGGTCAACTCTGTCGCCACCATCTGATCCACACCCTTCGACTCCTACGAAAGATCGCCAGATGGATACCAACCGACTGCCGGAAAACTGTGACACATGCCCATCTCACCAGCAAACTCAACTACGGCAAAGCACTCTATGCTGGAAGCTCCAAAAAGAACCTGAACAAGGTGCAACAGATTTAGAACGCCGCTGCCAGACTCATCCTGGAAATTTCCTTCCCGAGAACACATCACAGACAACTCAAAGAACCTCCACTGGCTAACCATCGAGAAGAGGATCAACTTCAAACTCCACATACATGCCTACAGAGCCCTCCACAACAATGGACCAAACTACCTCAACAGCCGCATCAACTGGTACTCCCACTCCAGACCTCTCCGCTCGTCCTAACAGTCACTTGCCAGCGAACCCCACATAAGGAAGTCCTCGGCTGGAGGAAATTATTTTTCTTACGAGCGGCAAAAGGCTGGAGCACCTTACCACTGGACCTCAGGCAGTTGCCATCGTGGACTCAGTTCAGGAAGGGCCTCAAGACCAGGCTCTTTGACTGATCTCAGAGGTCACCCCCCAGCCCCAGTGCCTTGAGACGCTAGGGTGAGTAATGCGCTCTACAAGCTCATGATTGATTGATTTGTTGATCAATTATATCATAAAATGTCTCTATCCAAGCAGTCCATCCATCACAAATAATTTGCTTTTTAGCTGTATCAAATGTTGGTGGTGGTTTCAGGAAGGCAGCACTATTATCACCATTTATGGAACTTACTGACATTAATATCAGAGATCTCTCCAGGTTCATCTGCTGGCCATCAGGACCTATTCCATTCATACCATCAGCCAGGCCCCGTGACGGTCTCTGGGTCATCTTTGATAACTGTGGGAAATGTGGCCTCTTTCTTGGTCTCCATTGGAAGAACAGCATTCAACCATTCTAATCGCCACTTCAGGTATGGATGACTCTATAAGCACAACCCTGGGCACTTCTCCTTGGGCCATTCCCCAGTGCTGCTATGTGATGACTTTCTTTAATCTGGTAAACAGATGACCTTTCCTTATATATGAATTGCCACATTTTCAGGTGATCTTTTGCACTTTTTGACACCTGGTTGATATCTGCATTGCAGTGCCTCCGATCGTGTTATTGTGTAATTTGTTGTTGTTTCAAAACCTGGTTCTTGGACAATGATGTGTCAAATTCTCTCTGAAGCTCACTTTATCTTCAAACACTTCAGACTGGTTGGAGCTGCTCTTTGACTTCACATATGCCAAACTTCAATTCTGCAGTTTGACGGAGGCACACATGGCATGCACAAGTAGTTTGCTTGGACCATGACAAACTCTCTGGGAGAGCACTATCGATCATCGGGTTACTCATCCCCTAAAGCCCTCTCCAGTTGTAGTGCCTTCCTCAGCCTGGTACCCACCAATGACTAAGCTACACACAGAGCTATATATTACACGTCTTTATTCATTGGCGTGTAACCCCGAACTCAACATTCTAAATCTGTCATCATTTCACCATGTTCTAACACATGTCAGAGTTCAATGGAGTCCTTCAGGAGCCAAAAGAGTTCCGTCATTCATATTCACACACAACACTACACATTGGTTCACATCTGTTGTGCAGCTCTGTGAGTCATGGTGACTTAATCCCATTTAGTATTACTTAGGGCACACACTAGCCCTGTCTGCTTTCATCAGGGCTGTATGCACAATGCATGGAACCTTTCATCAGTCATATTTTACAAACCTAGTATATTCACCCTGTCACTACTGTGACCTTATACCATACAGCCATACCAGTTTTTGCAGACTGTGGCCCTCCTTACACGTTGGACCAAATAGGGTGGGGCATTTAGTGAACGCAGAAAATGTAATTACACCAGTGTGAGGTTTTTGCCTCATGTGACTAAAGCTCCTATTTTTAGTTTTTATCTTGAAAATGAGGCATAGCATGTGGAATCACTTTTTTAGGACAAATTCAGCATGCTTTTCCTTTTTTTCCCAGGCCCTTTACCCCAATACATTTCATCAGCTGTATCCTGCCAGAATCTGTACCCTCACTTACACGGATTCTTCTCGAAAACAACATTGTGACAATACATATAGGGGCATATTTATACTCCGTTTGCGCCGAATTAGCGTAGTTTTTTTGGACGCAAATTCGGCGCAAAACTAACGCCATATTTATACTTTGGCGTTAGACGCGTCTAGCGCCAAAGTATGAGGAATGAGCGTCATTTTTTTGCGTGAACGCCTTCCTTGCGTTAATGAGATGCAAGGTAGGCGTTCCCATCTAAAAAAATGACTGCGACGCAAATGCGTCGTATTTATACTCCCGGGCAAAAATCACGCCCGGGAGTGGGTGGGGCAAAAAAACCCGCATTTGCGCCTCTTTTTAACGCCTGGGTCAGGGCAGGCGTTAAGGGACCTGTGGGCTCAAAATGAGCCCACAGCTGCCCTCCCATTCCCCCAGGGACCTCCCCTGCCACCCTTGCCCACCCCAGGAGGACACCCAAGGATGGAGGGACCCATCCCAGGGACATTCAGGTAAGTATAATTTTTTTTTTTTTAATATTTTTTTTGGGCATAGGGGGGCCTGATTTGTGCCCCCCTACATGCCACAATGCCCAATGACCATGCCCAGGGGACATAAGTCCCCTGGGCATGGCCATTGGGCAAGGGGGCATGACTCCTGTCTTTACTAAGACAGGAGTCATGTAAATGGCGTCTGGGCGTCGTTAAAAATGGCGCAAATCGGGTGGAGGCGATTTTTTTGCCTCAACCTGACTTGCCCCATTTTAAGACGCCCTAACGCCATTTTTCCCAACGCCGGCGCTGCCTGGTGTACGTGGTTTTTTTCCACGCACACCAGGCAGCGCCGGTCTGCTAGCACCGGCTAACGCCATTCAATAAATACAGCACCCGCATGGCGCTTCAGAATGGCGTTAGCCGGTGCTAAACTTTTTGACGCTAAACTGCGTTTGCCCAGTTTAGCGTCAAAAAGTATAAATACGGGCCATAGTGTATCACTTCAATGAATGTCTCCTTCCTTGTGTCTCATTGAATGCATTACATGTCATATCCCGTAATTAAGACATTTCTTGTTTCCTGGCACCATTTTTAATTCTAGAGCAGAACATCTTTTGTACTATATCTATTCTGACCTTTGATTTACCTGAAGGTGGGTAACCTTGTTCTATATATGTTAATGGATTTATAACAGTTTGGCTCACAATCACTTGATCTGATATTGTAAAGCTCCTGGTCGAAAGGAGTCTCCAATGCACTTTGTGGCACAGTATTCTAGATTTATGACGCTTCACGTATGATTGTAGATTCATAAACAGATCCAAGGGAAGTCTGTTGAAGCAGAAGCCAAGGCCAGTGATGTTTCCTCTGGGCCCTGAATTGGACCCTGACCTCAATCACAAACTTGTCGCACTTAGATCAGTATTGTACTGGGTAAGAGTTTCAATGAATAAGAGAGGACATCTCTAAGTTCCCTGACTTACTAAAGTATAAAAACTATCGTAGACAACGAAGAGTACGATAACGTTTGTTAATTCTTAGGTATTGGACGACTGTCTGTTACCACTCAAAAATCTTTCATCTGAAAGAATCATTGAACATTTTGGCCTACTAGTATAAAAGTTTCTGATATTTGACGAATCTCTGTACCAGATGTAAGAGCTTGAGCCCAACATATTTCTCACCCGAGAAACAATCTTCTTGAAATATTAGACTAATTTGCATTTGTTCCCATTACGTATATCTACGGTGAGAAATACAAAAATCACAGCTGAATATCCGGTATTGTTTACATTTCTTGGAGAAAACACACGAATCCCTAAAATCTATGCTTTAAGTTGTCTATGATAGTTAGTATTTTCCATATTACTTGTGAGAAAAACAACTGTTGTTTTATGTGAAAAATGGGTCCTAGCCAGTCCACACTCAAGGGGGACTTGGAATAAAAAGAGTTTGTATATCAAAGTCTCAAAGCAAGCATACAGCAGTTCAAGAAATTGTCTGTATCTATTCGATGAATAGCAGGAAACCAAATGGTTTCAGAAAATGATGAAACTGTATTCACAAAGTGCATGTCGTACTGTGCAGCCCAGCATTAGCAAACGTGACCTTTCTTATTCATTAGGCCACCGACACTGCTGTTTAATTAGCCATTAAATGGAGAAGCATTCTGTTGCTCAGTTTCAAACTCTTGTCAACAAACGCTATATTTATATATTTTCTATTTTATTTACCAACGTCAGAACATGCTTCCCCGTAGGGTGTGTCGTGTCATTTCTCTTGCTTAGTAGATAAGTACTGCCAAAGCATGAATTAGAGACGCATAACGACAAGTTTTATAACTATGATGAATGTACCATTTATTACCATAATGGCATCATTGCTACAAGAATAAAAATATTTCCTTTATTAACAAGTAAGAAAGTTTTTTGGATTTTAGTATGCATTATTCATCCTTGACTAGTTGGTTCCTGTCATATTTTGTAAAGCGCCTTCCAAGAGCTATGTTGCAACATTATGCTATGAAAAGTAATGGAGGATATTTTAGAATGATACTGTATGAATACACATACCAACCTGTTCAGAAAATGCAACTATTTTACAAATCATGTAAGCTAGCAATGCAACGATTTTGTGTTCTGCTGATAATTTGCATTGAAATGATTAAAGGTGCCTAACTCTATTCCAATTCCAGGTATAAGTGAATGATCAGACCAGGCGCCCTTGCATTGTCAATTTCTGTAAACTGATAGATTTAATAAAGCATTTGCAAAGT
Organism: Pleurodeles waltl; assembly: GCF_031143425.1. Lineage (NCBI taxonomy): Eukaryota > Metazoa > Chordata > Amphibia > Caudata > Salamandridae > Pleurodeles > Pleurodeles waltl. The sequence goes on along the minus strand of NC_090436.1, from coordinate 692,679,509 downwards.
TATGGGTGATTTAAACAGAATAACGTGGAGTAAACCAATGGGTGTGTGTGTAATTGTGTGTAATGTGTGTATGTGTGTATACAACAACTCGTAGCAGCCGTCGCTAGGTAGCTATAGTTAAGTCTGCTTTTCCATAGTCAAAGCATTTTTTGGTTTGCTAATAACTTTGACCCAGACGAATCTTCATGAAACTTTCCAAAACAAAAGTTCCTCCACCTCAGTTCCTATTTGAAAAGTTTTGGGGTGATACGTCAAGAGAGAGCTGAGAAAAAAGGGGGCCCCAAATGCAAAATCCCCAATAATTTTCCATAGACTTCTTTAAGACAGGTTGTAGCAAAAATTGCTGAAAGGAATTACACCAAATTCGGCAAGAAGCTAGATCCACAGATTGTGCTCTTTGTGATTTGGTGTAAATCCATTCAGTAGTTTTTGCGAAAAGAAGGGTGAAAATTAATTGTATATTTTGGTAGTTGGGTATATGAAAATCTTGCGAGCCTCCTGCGAGAGCACGCATTAAAAAAATGGGGAATTGTGATTGGTCAAGAGGCCCGTTTTTTGATGAACCCCCATGCTTTCGTATGAGCCTCAATCCTGTGAGTCCCACAAGTGCAAGTGCTGTGATTGGCTGGCTGTTGGACTGTGAAATGGCCGTCATTACTTTTTACTGTGAAAAATTGGAGGTGTTGTGGAAATGAAGTAAAAGAGCTATATACGGGAAAGTAGAAAGGCATGCTGTCCTAGATTTAGAGTTAATGGCCCTCTTACAACCTTGGCGGTCGTTGTTAAAGCGGCGGTAATAAAGCTAACAGGCCGGCGGAAATAAAAATGGGATTACCACCGTGGCGGAAACTGCCAACATAGACATCCACTTTAACACTCCGACCGCCACGGGGCTCACCGCCAACAGACAGACGGGAGACAAAGTACCGCCCACCCTATTACAAGAGGCCTATCTGCCACCTTTTCCAGGGTAGAACCAACACTATCAAAAGCACGGCGGAAACAGTACACAGAAGGGAAAACACTCACCTCTCGACACCCAAAGAGGAACCAGGACGCCATGGAGCCCGAACTACACGTACTGCCCATGTTGGTTTACCTCCTCTTCTACCAGGAATGCGAACGGCGGCGGCGGCGGCGACCACGGTGAATACTGCACCTACAACACAGGGGAGGGGGGGAGGAAACAGAGTGACACACACACACAACACCCCCACCCTCCCCACCACACACAACAGACACACAAATACATGCAGCAACATTACATATACACCCCCCCCCCCGGAAGTACGCAAGGACAAAAGGAAATGATTGTAACCATTGTAATCAAGAAAAATCCATTATTCCAAAGTCACAATTCAGTATATGCAAATATGTACACCAACTACACGAGTCCGGATAGTGTACCAATCACTGTCCGTGGACCACTGGGCCCAAAATGCATGGGTGAGGCCTACACGTGATACCTGACATAAAACGGAGAGAACACTGCTGGGGCATCAGGTTAAAAATATACAGGCACCTCAGGGGGAGAGGGGGGCACCTCAGCCTGATGAACGCACATCGAGGGGGTTCCATGCCCATTGATGTATCCTGGGAAGTGCAAAGCCACAGTCTCCCAAGTCTCTCCAGTGGGTGCTTTGCCCACTGCTTTATCCTGGGGAGTGCAAAGCCACAGTCTCTCCAGTGGGTGGTTTGCCCACTGCTTTATCCTGGGGAGTGCAAAGCCACAGTCTCTCAAGTCTCTCCAGTGGGTGGTTTGCCCACTGCTTGGTCCTGGGGAGTGCAAAGCCACAGTCTCTCAAGTCTCTCCAGTGGGTGGTTTGCCCACTGCTTGGTCCTGGGGAGTGCAAAGCCACAGACTCTCTGGTGGATGCCTTTCTCCACTGGTTCTGGAGGGGGCCTGGTGCCTAGAGTGCTTCATCCTGCCAAGGACTGAGGTAGTGGATGTGATTCTCCACTAGTTCTGGAGGGGGCATGGTGCCCAGAGTGCTTCATCCTGCCAAGGACTGAGGTAGTAGATGTATATCTCCACTGGTTCTGGAGGGGGCATGGTGCCCAGAGTGCTTCATCCTGCCAAGGACTGAGGTAGTGGATGTCATTCTCCACTGGTTATGGAGGGGGCATGGTGCCCAGAGTGCTTCATCCTGCCAAGGACCCAGGTAGTGGATTTATCTCTCCACTGGTTCTGGAGGGGACATGGTGCCCAGAGTGCTTCATCCTGCCAAGGACTGAGGTAGTGGATGTATTTCTCCACTGGTTCTGGAGGGGGCATGGTGCCCAGAGTGCTTCATCCTGCCAAGGATTGAGGTAGTGGATGTCATTCTCCACTGGTTATGGAGGGGGCATGGTGCCCAGAGTGCTTCATCCTGCCAAGGACTGAGGTAGTGGATTTATCTCTCCACTGGTTCTGGAGGGGACATGGTGCCCAGAGTGCTTCATCCTGCCAAGGACTGAGGTAGTGGATGTATTTCTCCACTGGTTCTGGAGGGGGCATGGTGCCCAGAGTGCTCCATGTGCAGTGTGGACGGTACAGTTCCTTCACCTGGGTGTGCGTGCCACGAGATTTGCGAGGTTCAGGTAGTGTGATACTCCATGGAGGCAGTGACATACCCCAAACTGCTGCGGCTTCCACCTGCAGGTGTAAACAGTGATGGAAGAAATGCCTCATGGAAGCTGCCCAGGGTCCAGGAACTCTCCTCCAGCCTCAGACTACTGACCACTGGGGATGGTAGCCATGTCAGCGGTGGTGCCTGTGTCCGAGGACGCCGCAGGGCCAGTGGAGGTGCTTGCGGCGGTGCCAGTTGCGGCAGTGCTTTTGGTGGTGCTTGCGGCGGTGCTGGCGGCGGTGCTGGCGGCGGTGCTGGTGGTGGTGCATGGGTCAGCATCTGCAGAGGGACACAGCAGGACATTTCCTGCAGCCTCGGACGGCTGCCCACTGGGGAAGAGGCTGGGGACTGTTGCTGAGGCTGTAGACGTGCCGAGGGCAGTGCAGGTTGCAGTGCTTGCAACGGTGTCTGTTGCGGCGGTGCTGGTGGCGGTGCATGGGTCAGCACCTGCAGAGGGACACAGCAGGACGTTTCCTGCAGCCTTGGACAGCTGCCCACTGCGGAAGAGGCTGGGGACTGTCGCTGAGGCTGTAGACGTGCCGCGGGCGGTGCAGTTGACGGCACAGGTGGCGGTTGTGGTGGCAGGTCAGCTAGCGGTGTTCACCGCCGTACAGGTTGGAGTGGTCGTGGACAGAAAGTGTGACACTGGTCCCTCAGTCGGTGCCACCATGCCCTCTCCTGACCTGCTCTTCAGCTTTTGGCCCTTCCCCAGCTTTGATGGTGCCATCGTTGTCTTGCAACTTTCCCCTTTGGTTTTTGCTGAGCCCTTGGTGGGAGGTACTTTTAGCTTCTCCCTCCGGGATGTGGGCACCTTTTTCACCTTGGCAGGTGGCTGAATGTACTTGCCCTCGCTAAGTGGCACACTGGTAGCCCTGATGGGTGGCACTCCATGACCCCGCAGTTGCTGGCACCACTGTGCCTGGGGATTTGGTGGCTGAGGTGCTGAGCTGGGACCTGGGAAGCCTGGTCATAGGGAAAGGATGGGGGGAGGTGTAGGGAAGAGGTCAATGTTAGCCAGGAAGAGTTTCTTAGACACAGTGGGACGGGAAGATGGAGGGGGTTTGGGAGTGGAGGTAGGAGTAGTGGTTGTAGGAGGTGTACGTCTGCTGAATTTGGGTGAAGGTGCATGGGCCCGAGGCTGTTGTGAGGTGGATGGCTGTAGGGTGGGTGTGTGCCTGCGTTTGTGTACTTTGGGAGGAGGGCTCACAGACACACTGGGAGGGGACACTGGGGATGTGTGCATGGTAGTGGGGTGGTGAGTGCACGTGAGCGGTGTGTGGTGATGGACGTGCTGGTGATGGAGGCAGTGGCTGAGGATATAGTGCATGCAGGTGTGAGTGGAGATGAGACAGGGAGGGAGGAGGAAGACGTGGAGGAGGGGGACACAGTGAAGGCAGTGGATGTTGATGTGTCTGCATGGGGATGGTGCTTTTGTGAGTGCCAGTGGGATGTGTGGTGCTTATGTTTGCCATGTCCACTCTTGTGTGTTGTGAGTGTGCATGCTGGTCTGATGTGCTTGGGATAGGCTGAGGTACAGGGGATTGGGTCTGAGTGGATGAAGTTGGAGGGGGGAGGCTGGACACAGGGACAATGGCTGCCATCAGTGCTGAGGCAAGAGCCTGAAATGCTCTCTGTTGGGCTGCCTGCTCAGAATGAATGCCCTCCAGGTATCCATTTGTTTGTTGCAAATGCCTCTCTACACCCAGGATGGCATTCACAATGGTAGATTGCCCAACAGTGAGGGATCTCAGGAGGTCAATAGCCTCCTCACTGAGGGCAGCAGGGCTGACTGGGGCAGGGCCTGAGGTGCCTGGGGGGAAGGAGATGCCCACCCTCCTGGGTGAGCGGGCACGGGACACACGCTGAGGGGCTGCTGGGAGGGCGGTGTTGGTAGTGGGGTGGAGGCTGTACCTGTTGATGCGGTGGGCACAGATGTGCCCGCCACCACTAGGGAGCTACCATCAGAGGAGGAGTCGCTGTCACAGCTGTCTGCTCCTGTCCCTGCTGTGGAGCTCCCCTCGTCCTCCGTCTCACTGGTGGCTTCAGACTCTGTTGTTTCGCCCTCCAGGGCTAAGTGGGTTGCAGCTCCCTCCTGTTCCGGTGCCAATGCTCCTCTTCCTGATGATGTTATTGCACACAAGAACGGGGAGACCGCAAAAAGGGGGGGGAAAGACAGAAGAAAGACATGTTCAGTGGACGCAACACCACTACCGTTGGTGGACACAACACACATGGAGCAGCCCTCTGCACTACGCCATGCACTAACAGTTCCTAGAAATTTCAGCTGACCATGGGGTACGAGGCCTAAGACCAATTGCTGCACACCTGTAATTCATTGACTAGGTGTAGATGGCTCTTACCACTGGTGGGGTTGGGGTGCCACATAGCCTGCCTCACAAGGGACCTTGCCTACCAACTTCTCCATGGCCTAGGGGAACCCACTGGCCACTTCCCCCACCCAGACAACTCATAATGCGCGCAGAGTCAGCTGAATGAGAGTGTACTCACCCCCTTGTGGCTGCTGTGATGCCCTCAAGCACCCATCCAACTCCGGATAGGCCACCGACAGGATCCGGAACATCCCCAGCTGGGCCTCCACCGTCTTCTTGCTCCAGCGGCACAGGTCCTCCCATCTTTTATGGCAGTGGGTGCTCCGTCTGTGGTAGACCCCCAGGATCCGGATGTCCTTGGCGATGGCACGCCAAATACCCTTCTAATGGTGGGCGCTGACCTGGAGGAATGATACAGGGGGAAAAGGAAATTACTTACCCGTCCGGACCGTCATACTCATTGCCCTCCAGTTCCCACCCTTGCCCTGACGCACATACACTTCCCATCCGCACATGCAGGGCTTAGCCCCCCGTATCTTCCATCCACACCACTCAAAACAGGCATTGCCCATGCAGCATGCTCACAGTGTATTCACCTGTTTGTCTGGAGGACCGTACAGTTGCGTGTACTGGGGGAGGACCCCATCCACTAGTTTCTCCAACTCCTCCGAAGTGAAGGCAGGGGCCCTTTCCCCACACACATGAGCCATCGTCGCTTCCAGACTGAGGTCACCGCAGCACTTGCAGTGTAGGGCCTATCCTGTTGAAGGTCATGTATCAAGTGAGTGAACAGACTGAAAATGGCGGTCACGCCCGCGGCGGTGCGAACCGTCTCCGTACATCATTATTGGCTCCTGGGACCCATAGGGCCCAATGTTAACCAATGGTGAATTGCGCCGCAGTCTTTGACCGCCCACCGCGAAGGTGTAGAACGCCAGCGCAGTTACCTCATATCTCCTTGTCCCACCCTACAGGTCAGACAGCCGCCATTTCAGGAGGCCACATGGGATGGATGTTAACTGTGTCACACCTATCTAGGCCGGGAATAAAGACAGCTACCGGTACATTGCGGATTAATGACGTTTCTGAAAATAACACATTGTGATACCTCAGTGTTGGATGACTCTCTGCTCGCTGTTCTCCTCCACAGGGTACGTCCGCTGGGGCAGGTGATGAGATAGCGGCATCCTCCGGTGTACAGACCCCTGGTGGACCTGTCGACAATGGAAGAGAGACACATCCTGGTCACATACAGACTTGATCGTGCAAAAATCCAGGAACTGTGTGCCCAGTTGGTGCCGGACCTGATGTCAGCTATCCACCATCCCACAGGAATCCCCCCTCTAGTGCAGGTCCTGTCTGTACTCCATTTCCTGGCCAGTGGGTCTTTTCAAACAACAGTGGCCATGGCATCAGGGATGTCCCAGCCAATGATCTCTCACATATTGTCCAGAGTGTTGTCCGCCCTGCTGAAACACATGTGCAGCTACATCGTTTTCCATCAGGTGGAGGATTTGCCCACAGTGAAAGGTGACTTCAAAGCCCTGGGACATATCCCTAACATCATTGGTGCCTTTGATGGGACACGTGGCATTTGTACCCCCCTGCAGAAATGAACAGGTGTACAGAAACCGGAAGAGCTACCATTCCATGAATGTGCAGATGGTGTGTTCGGCAGACCAGTACATCTCCCATGTCAATGCCAAGTATCCTGGCACTTGGCATGACACTTACATTTTGAGGAATAGCAGCATCCCTTATGTGATTGGCCAACTCCAGAGGCACCGTGTGTGGCTAATAGTTGAGGGCAAGGTCCCAACACAGTTGACATAGGTTTCTGGGTATGGGGCTGTCCCTAAGGGTTAGTGTGTGTCTAACAGTTGTCCCTCGACATTTGCAGGTGACTCTAGCTACCCCAACCTGTCATGGCTACTGACCCCAGTGAGGAATCCCAGGACAATGGCAGAGGAATGCTACAATGAGGCACATGGGCAAACTAGGAGGGTGATCGAACGCACCTTCGGCCTCCTGAAGGCCAGATTCCGGTGCCTCCATCTGACATGTGGCTCCCTCTACTACTCACCGAAGAAGGTGTGCCAGATAATCGTGGCCTGCTGAATGCTGCACAACCTGGCTTTGCGATGCCAGGTGCCTTTTCTGCAGGAGGATGGGCCAGATGGTGGTCTTGTGGCAGCTGGGGAGCCTGTGGACAGTGAAGAAGAGGAGGGAGAAGAAGAGGATATTGGCAACTGAAACAACATCATCATGCAATACTTCCAGTGAGACACAGGTAAGAAGATGCCACTGCTTCCCACATCTCATTCTATTGTTGGAACTAGCATAAGTGGGTCATTTTCATTTAGTGTATGGACCCTCACTTGACACTTTGACTTTCCATTTCACAGATTTGGGTCCCACTTTGTGCCCTCTGCTATGTTTACTGCTGGCTTACAGCTGTGTTACATTGGTATGTGAACAAGAAAATTGACATTGCTATATTCCATAGTTATTGCAATTACACATTTGTGAAAGCACAGACTGACTCCAGATTGTTTTGTTATTGAAGTGTGTTTATTCCTGTGCTAATAAGTGGGGGGGGTTGTAAAATGGGCTGGGGGGGTGGTGGAGGAGTGTCCATGGCAGAGTTCAGTCTATTTGTTTCACAGGTGCGTTGTCCAAAGGGGCATAGGAAGTGGAGCAATGGCAGTTTAAGGATGGACAGGGTGACATAGTAGGACAGAAGGGTGACATTCAGGGGGGTCTCATTTCCTGGCGGTGGTCTTGGCATTGTTCTCTGTCTTGTTCCTGGATCTCAGGGACCGATTGCGGGGTGGTTCTCCATCTGCAGGGGGTGGGGTGCTAGTGTCCTGTTGTTCCTGTGGCGGTGCCTCCTGTCCACTAGCGCCGGCAGAGGTGGAGGGCTGTTCATCATCCAGGCTAGTGTCAGGGGGCCCTTGTTGTTGCACTGTGTCCCTCCTGGTGTTGAGAAGGTCTGCCAGCACCCCTGCAATGGTGACCATGGCGGTGTTAATGGACTTCAAGTCCTCCCTGATCCCCAGATAGTGTTCCTCCTGCAGCTGCTGGGTCTCCTGAAATCTGGCCAGTACTGTTGACATCGTCTCCTGGGAATGATGGTAAGCTCCCATGATGTTGGAGAGTGCCTCGTGGAGAGTGGGTTCCCTGAGCCTGTCCTCCCCCTGTCGCACAGCAGTCCTCCCAGTTTCCCTGTTATCCTGTGCCTCTGTCCCCTGAACCGTGTGCCCACTGCCACTACCCCCAGGTCCCTGATTTTCTTGGGTTGGTGGGTTTGCCTGGGTTCCCTGTAGTGGTGGACACATTGCTGATTGATCTGCCCTGGGGACAGAGGGATGGGTCCCGCTGGGTGGGTGCTGTGCTGGTGTTTCCTGAGGGGGAGGCTCTGTGGTGGCTTGTGACAGTGTCAGGGGAACCGACTGTCCTGAGGCCCCAGATGGGCCGGGCTGGTCATCTTGATCCAATTGTGCAGAGCAGCTGTCATCACTGTGGACCTCTTCTGTGGGGGGACTGGATATGTCTGGCACCTCCTGTCCGGTGACATTGGGTAGGGGTCCTGTTGGGGTGTAAATGCATAATTATTGTATCTGTGTGTCCCATCGTGTGCAATGGGTGGGTGACCCTCTACTCCACTGCTTGCATTATTGGCTTGGTCCTTGTGTGATTGGTGATTTTGGGGCATAAGTGAGTCTCTGTAGTGGACATGCTTGGGTGATGGGTGTCCATGCATTGGTGTCACATGCAGGGCTTGGTTTTGGGATGTGTGGGTTGTGTTTGTGGGGTATCTGTGGGTTGTTGGGGTGATGGGTGTGAGGGTCAGGGTTGGAGTATATGATGGCATGCAGGTGGGGTGGGGGATAAGGTAGCAAAGATTTGACTTACCAAAGTCTAGTCCTCCTGCTACTCCTGCGAGGCCCACAGGATGCAGTATTGCCAAGACTTGCTCCTCCCATGTTGTTAGTTGTGGGGGAGGAGGTAGGGGTCCACCACCAGTACTCTGTACAGCAATCTGGTGTCTGAAAACCACGGAACGCACCTTCCCCCGTAGGGGGTTCCACCTCTTTCTGATGTCATCCCTAGTTCTTGGATGCTCTCCCACTGCGTTGACCCTGTCGACAATTCTGCACCATAGCTCCATCTTCCTTGCAATGGAGGTCTGCTGCACGTGTGATCAGAATAGCTGTGGCTCTACCCGGACGATTTCCTCCACCATGACCCTGAGCTCCTCCTCAGAGAATCTGTGGTGTCGTTGAGGTGCCATGATGTGGTGTGGGTGATGTGTGAGGTGGTGTCTGTTGTGATGTGTGAGGGGGTGTGTTGGTGTGTGTTGTTTGAAGTGCGTGGATGTTGTATAAGTGATGGTGTTTTGTGTCTGTGGATGCTGGTGTTGTTTTAGGTAGTGTCTCTCTCTGACGTGGTTTCAAAATTCTGGTAGTAAGGGTTTGTGGGTGATGTGGGTGTGTGCTTTATACTGGATTGGGTGTGTGGGTGTGGTGTGTGTATGTGTATCAGGTGTGTGTATTTCGAATTGTCCAATGTGGTTGTGTTTTGTATATGTGTGTGTATTTTGAGCTCGGCGGTGTGTACTGCCAATGGATTACCGCGGTTGAAAGACCGCCGCGTTGATTCGTGGGTCGTGATAGTGTAGGCGTATTCCTGTTGGGGTGACAGTGTTGGTTTTGTTATCGCCAGTTTATCACTGACCTTTGGTGTGGCGGACTTGTGTGGGTGTCTGTATTGTGGCGGATTGCGGGCTGTGGGTCGTAATACCTGTAGCGGAATTCCGCTGCAGCAGCTGTATGTTGGCGGTCTTCTGCACGGCAGTAAGGGGGATTTACCACCAGGGTTGTAATGAGGGCCAATGTGTCTAAGGAATAACTACTGTGGAGATAATAAATTTATATTGTTTTCAACTAATTTTTATATTCTTGCAGGACTCTGAATAGTGAATCGTGAATAGTAAAAATTAGTAGACGAGTTCTCAATATACTCTTAATAGGAATGGATATTGTGGTCCTTGAGAGGAAGTGTGTAAGAGATAAGTATTGTGATAAGTACTGTGATGAATACATGGGTAATTCTTATTTAAAAAAATGTTATAGATCTTGAGATACTCTCACAGAAACACGAATAGCAGAAAGGAGTAGGTGATCTTTGAATATACTGTAGTCGCGTAGGCTCTCATTATGCTAATGAGACTACTGGATTTGGGCGGTAGAATCACTTGCACTGTGTTGGACTGAGTCTGAACCCACTACAGGTGACACCTGTTGGCCTAATCCGGGTTTTGCTCCGGCTAAATAGCAGTGCCTCATCTCCACCCAAGAGAAGGGACGATTGGGCAGCTGAGCACATGACACAATTGATTCCTCAGGGAAATTGGGGTCACTCAGATCGCATCAATTACTCTCAGTTACATTAGTCTCACATATTCAAGGACAATCAGAGGCAGTATATGTTTCAAATAAGGTTTTAATGAAGCAACTGCATCTTAGATAATAAAGCATGTACAGCAATAACCAGGATGATAAAGCATGACAGGATTAAAATAGTGACGAGGAGAGTAAAGCATAAAAATAACTCTACCATATTGTTATTAGAATGATTAAAATAATTCCTACCTAGGCTATGTTAGAGCAAAGCATGTTAAGCTCTAATTCTGCCCTTCAGGTTCCCCTGGGAAGACATCATCCCTCATACCTGAGCAAGAGGCCTGCTTATTGTAGTCTACATAAGCAGCTATAGCTAAGTGTTCAGCAAACAGCATACACTCGTTCTCATTTGGCTGGAGTCTCCCTTTAACATGTATGGGACAGAGAAGTGTTTTTATAATAAAACAGCTGCTGTTCTGAAAAAATGTCCCTAGGTAAGGATGTGTATGTTTCTATGAACACTAGAGACAAAGCGTTACCACGTTGGCTGGCAAACTATCTTACTGCAGCCTTGAGAAAAGCACAGAGTGAAAGAAATGTCTTGTTTAAGAACACAGTGCTGACCTAGGCAAAGAACAGCTAGATAATGAGGTATAAAACAAGACCACAAATGTGGCTAATGCTAAAATAATAAACAAAGCTGAATAAAATATTTCTAGTTAAAAGTGCACAGCGGCAGGCTTAGTTTGCTAAAATAACAGGTATGGAGCTATAACTAAAATGGCTACACAACACCCTCCCCTTGCTGGTTCAAAGGTGGTTCAAAGCCCAATTATAAAAGCTATTAAATATAACCTAAGCTATATATAAAAATGTCAATAATGACAAGTCAAAAAGGAGCATGTATAAAAGGACAATTTAAAAATGTTAACTGTGGCGTAAAAGGTCAGAATTTCAAGAGTCAGAGTCATTTTAGAAGTTTTTAATTGAATCCGGGATAATTGAAGACAAGAAATTTTCTACTTCGTCAGATGGTAAAGCAAGAAATTAATTGCCAAGGAAGACCAAGAAGCATTTGTGTTCCAAAGCCTAAGCTCCAGCCAAGGCAGCTGCATTCCGTGGTGTGCCCAACAAAGAGTTTAGAGCTGCATCCTCCATGAAGGGCAACTTCCCATAGCAAACGCACCCTCAACATGTATGTCTGGTAAAGAGCCCTCAGCGAGAACATCAACAGATCAGCATTCAATTAAAGCAAGCGCTACGTAGAAAGACAAACTTTCAGTGCATGTTCAAATGAACACCAGAGGCACCGAAACACGGGCTGCACACAATGCAAAGCCATTCTGAATGACAGAGACCAGTCACACTCCAATTGCTTCAGGAGTCATGCTCCAAAGTACTGCATCATGCATTCATGACATAGCTACGCTGGTGGGAGCACTGTCAGTCCTCTGTGTTGCGACTGGACAGCCATTGCGCAGAAAAAGTAGCAATAGCAAGATGCCACCAATTATAGCCAAAGTTATCGGAAATCCCCCAAAAGTATTGGAGAGTATAGAGTGGATGGCTGATGGTATTAAACCGAATACAGAGGAGAAGGTGTGAACGAAACCAGAACCAACAGCCTTAAAGAAATTTGTGATTCCAGTAGTACTGGATGCATTAAATATTCATCCCACCAGCTCACCAAAGTGTCTCGGAACGTTGGTACTTAAAAGGGACTGTATCTCTGCTGATGACCTTGCCACCGAGAGCGCATAGGTCTCGCATGCAGATGTGAGTGCCACATGTTGAGCCTTGAGTCTGCTCAACTTGTCAAAATTCACATTTGAAGTAGTGATATGGGGCCAAATCTCAGCTATTTCCCTCTGTCTTGTGGGAGGAATAAGTATGTTCCCGCAGCATGTAAAAATCTTAGCGACCGAAACAACATAAACAATTGCCGCTCGCATCGTACAAGTTTTCACTATTGAGGAGGACATAGCTGCCATTTGAGAGCACCTGGAATGCAGGTCTAATCAAGCGGACTGGAGCTCCCTTCAGAAAGCAATCCAAGTTCGCTGCCGAAGCGTTACATGCCCCGTGCATGGACAGCTGTTTACAAACCCTTCGAATGGCTAACAGAAGTCTTGCATTCACTACCACTAAGAAAGACCTCTGTTATGCCACTGAGACATTTGTAACTTAAAAGCACAGGAGAGGTCCATAAAGGCCAAGTGTATGGCACCTCTCCTGGCATATTTACCTAGGATCAGGGTAAGAGTTAATGCCTGTTCTGTAGTACCCTGGACTGGTCAAAACCTATATTGTACATCAGAGAAAAATGATTTTACTTCCACCCAGGCTTCCAGTCTCCCTGGGATAACTCTGCCAAAAATGTTTATAGATGAGTTGAGCAACAAAATGAGGCAACAGTTAGAGGAGAGATTGTTGTCTCATTTTTTATATATGATGACTGTAACTGACTGTCTCATTGACCCTAGCCCCCCCCAATTAGCAGAGCCCTAAAGACATTGCTGATCACAGGGGCCCAAAGATCCAGATTATGATAAAAAATGTCCCCGGGTCTAAAGATTTTGCTGTTGTGGAATGCAAAATAGCTAACCAAAATTCACCTTGAGATATACTTACTAAATTTAGGAGGCTGCCCCTCTATATACTGTACAAAAACAATGTGCACCCGCCAGAGAGTCCAAGCAACCCATCCATGATTTGCAGAGGTAAAAACTAGACCACCTAATGATCTAATTTTTCTGGTGGCTTGGTCGAGAAGTTAGGCCAATCTTGGAGAAGTGCTAAGCATTTGTTCTACTCACAGTATCAATAAATGTGGACACACACTCAAAAGAATAACTCAAGACCAATTTTCCAAAATACTTTCGATTTTTATAAAAAGTTTAAGACCAAGATCATCAAAATCGTGTAAGTGCTTTTTAAGTTATGATTTTTTTAAATTTAGAAAATGTCTTTTTTCTGTGTGTAACTAGGCACTATAGGAATCAATGCATATAAAGTCAGGCAATGCATTTACCCATGTCTCCTTTTGTTTTTAGGTCGAGGTCATTGAGATGTCCTATGGACCAGCCGGAGAAGTTCGGGTGGCTCCCTGTTCCATCAGGAGCAGGTTCTTAAAGTCTTTGCAGCTGGTGCACGACCACTGCAGGAGACCACTTGGAAAATCACTGCACAGGTGTCAGAGTCACCAGATCCTCGGGGTCTGCGCACGTTCCCAACACGTCCACCACTGAACAGCTCCAAGACTCTGATAGATAAATCACAGAGGCTAAGAGAGTTCAAGAGGGGAAGAGGGGATTAGGAAGGGAACAGCTGGGAAGGAGACCTGTAGTAAGAAAAAGGTTAAAACACACAATATGAAAATTACATCTCATGAAATCAATACAAGACTATGACTCTAAGCCTAGTCATTCTGAAAACATGAACAACCTAAGAATTAGGCTTAAAATAACTAAGTTTCAAGATGCCGGATACCTGTAAGGGAATCAAGATGGATTAAATGAAACTTTCAAATTCAAGTACTTTCCTTTACATGAGAATCAGGCAAACATTCTGAATAAGTTGTAAACCAGTCATATGAATCCTTTTTTGAGAATGCATACTAGGACCATGCAATATTGCATCTAGAAACTCTGGTCTTCTGTGTTCTCTTGAAATGTTTCAACACGAATTGCGCACATTGCAGATTTTCATATATATAATAAACACCATAAAAAGATTGTGCACCATGAATAACACAATTTGGATTCAGGAAACAAATCACACAACTTGTCAACTCGAATATTACCTAGTAAATGTCTTAGAATAAATGGCATACATTGAACAACATGAATTAAGCTCGAAGAGAGAATCGTGCGTCTTGCCGATTCGAGTGCCACCATGTAAAATGTCAAGAAATGGTAGCACGCAATGAATATCAAGGTTAAATCACCATCAAACGAATCGTGCGTCTTGCTGATTCGTAAGCCACGATGTAAATGCCAAAAAATAAAAGCATGCAATGAATAACAAAGTCAAATCATCATGAAACGAATCACGCGTCTTGCCGATTCGCAAGCCACCATACAAATGTCAAGAAATGGTAGCGCGCAATGAATAACAAGCTCAAATCAGCATGAAACGAATCGCGCGTCTTGCCGATTCGCAAGCCAACATGCAAATGTCAAGAAATGGTAGCGCACAATGAATAACAAAGTCAAATCATCATGAAACGAATCGCGCGTTTTGCCAATTCGTAAGCCACCATATAAATGTCAAGAAATGGTAGCGCGCAATGAATAACAAGATCAAATCAGCTTGAAACTAATCGCTTGTCTTGCCGATTCGCAAGCCACCATGCAAATGTCCAGAAATGGTAGCGCACAAAGTAATCTGTTAATCATTAAAGAATTAGGCCAAGAATATGAAAGTTCTCGATAACGGCGTCGGGAGGTCAGCCCAACCACCGTCTTACCGCCCAGAACAAGGATCACCAATGAAGAAAAAGGGCAGAGGCCTGTAAGATCAAATAGGCCATCGGGACAGGAGCTCAGGAAGTAGCTGCTGCTCTGCACCAGGACTTCTGAATAGTGAGCACTTGGAGCTGGGCTGGCTCCCTTTTATAGAGTCTTGGCCCAGCCCACAACCACACCCAGGCATGCTGCAGGGAAAGTCTCTGGAAGGCCCTGGAAAGGGACCACACCCTAACACACTCTGAAAGCCTGCAGCAATACATTGCAAATGAACAGTATTTGTAAACACATAAAAAACAAGTCTTCAGGATTAAACTCTGCAATGCAAAAGGTTAAACAACAACATATCAGCACAATGCATAAATTAGGTTGTTTTGAGAGTGCTGGGTTTTTGCATTCTAGTCGCCAATAGAGCGCGAACTTCCCTGGTGTTGACAGTACTCCCCTCTCCCAGACGCGCTCTAGGGCCTGGTTTGCCTGGATTAAGACGATGAAAGCATCTCACAAGTACTGGAGCATTAACATCAGATGCGGAAACCCATGAGTTACTTTCAGGACCATAACCTTTCCCAGAGATTAAGTACCATAGATTACACCCTCTCAGTTTAGAATCCAACACTTTCTTAACTTCGTATTCTTCTTCCCCTTGTACTAGAACAGGAGCTGGATGAGGGTGGAACTTTTGGACTGCCTTCTTCAAGAGGGAAGTGTGGAACACTGGATGAATCTGTAAGGATCTGGGCAATTGTAGTTTATAGGTCACCGGATTGATTTGCTGGAGGACAGTGTAAGGACCTATGAATTTGGGGTTAAACATGTGCTTCTTCTTGAAATCTATATGTTTTGTGGAAAGCCACACTTTGTCACCTGGTTGATATTGTGGTCCCTCACAATGTTTCTTGTCATAATGCCTTTTGTATTTTTGTTTGGCTTTTTCTAAATGCTGTTGAATCAGTTTCTGGGTTTGATGCAAATGCTGAATGGTTTCTGACACAGCTGGAGTAACAGAACTTTCTTGAGGAATTGTGATGGGCAAGGTGTCAGGATGATAGCCAAATAAACCAAAAAAGGGTGTAATGCCAATAGAAGTGTGGAATGAGTTATTGTAGGCTAACTCAGCTAACCAGAGCATAGATGTTCAAGAATGAAGTGCCTTTTCAGCGTAGGCACATAGGTATTGTTTCAAAGTCTGATTTAGTCTCTCCGTTTGACCATCTGTTTGAGGATGGTGACTAGAGGATAGTGTAGATGTCACTTGGAGTGTTTTACACCATGTCTTCCAGAAATTGGAGGCAAATTGCAACCCCCGATCGGAGAGGATAACTTTTGGCAGTCCATGATAACGAACCACTCTGTTCAGTAAAATAGTTGCCAATTCACTAGAAGTGGGCAATTTCTTACAGGCAATGAAATGTCCATATTTCTTGAGGCTATCTACTACCATCAGAATTACTGAATGCTGTTGAACCACTGGCAAACCGGTAATAAAGTCTAAAGAAATGTGTTCCCATGGACGACTTGGGGTTGGAAGTGGATGTAACAGCCCTTTTGGTTTTGAATGACTTGTTTTAGTGCGAGCACAGACTTTGCAGTTGTTTACCATTGCTTTTACATCTTTTGTTAGGGTAGGCCACCAAAAATAGCGTTGGATCAGTTCAAGAGTTTTAGGAGTACCTGGCTGACCTGCCGTAGGTATAACATGCAACCAATGAAACACTATCTTGTGAAGTTTGGTAGTGGGTACGAACAAACGAGTGTCGTGAAAGGGTAGTCCTTACTTGATTGACCTTTGGGGGCTGTTTGGGCCCATGTTTGCCATTTCTCAACAGTGAAAGAGTTGCGAATTTCTTCAAAGAAATCTTCAGTTTTTATGATACATAGAACCTTGTCAGGAGCAATGATAGCTCTGGAGGCTTGAAATGCAGGCAACGTGGTAGACTCTTGGCGGGACAAGGCGTCAGCTTTGCGATTATCTTTACTAGGCCGGAAGGTTACTACAAAATCAAATTCGGCAAAAAACAGCATCCAGCGTAATTGCAGAGGAGTCAAAAGTCTGGGGGAACTCATGAATTGAAGATTACGATGATCAGTATATACTGTGACAGTGTATTTGGCACCCAACAAATGATGTCTCCATTCTTTAAAGGCGTCACGATTTGCCAGAAGCTCTTTTTCAGGAATGACATAGTTCAGTTCGGCTTCGTTCAACTTCCGAGACATATAAGCTACAGGATGGAGTTGACCAGTGTCTTTATTTAGTTGCGATAAGACGGCTCCTATTGCTACATCTGAAGCATCAGCTTCCACTCTGAAAGGTCGATTTGCATCAGGATGAGTCAAGACTGGGGCAGTGGAGAAAGCTTCATTCGAAATACAGAAGGCTTGGTCAGCTTCTGGGGACCCTACAAACTTTTCTTTCTTTCTTAATAGCTTAGTGATTGGAGCCACTGTCTGGGAGAAATGATTTATGAACCTCCAGTAAAAATTTGCAAACCCCAGGAAACATTGTACATCATGAACAGTCTTTGGGGTGGGCCAATCAGATACAGCTTTTACTTTCTTTTATGCCATCACCATACCTTGAGGGGTAAGAATAACCCCTAAAAACTCAACTGTGGTAACATGATACTCACACTTGGTTAGTGTGCAATATAAATGGTGTTTTCGAAGGGCTGCAAGAATTTTCTTGACATGTTGGACATGTTCGTTTCATTGTCTGAGTAGATCAAAATGTCATTGATGTATACTATGGCAAATATGTTGTGGTACTCTCTAAGAACGTCATTCAAGAAAAATTGAAATGCTGCTGGAGCATTACACAGACCAAAAGGTATGACGGTGTATTCAAAAAGGCCATATCTTGTCTTTAACGCTGTTTTCCATTCGTCACCCTCTCTCATTCTGACCAAATGATAAGCACCTCAAAGGTCAAGCTTTGTGTAGATTTTTGCTCTCTTTACCTGTTCCAATAAGACCGGAATTAGGGGTAAAGGATATTTATTCTTGATGGTGACTTTGTTCAATCCCCTATAGTCGATACAAGCTCGAAGTTCTCCATTAGCTTTTGGAACAAAAAACAAAGGCGAAGCTGCAGGAGACTTAGAGGGGTGAATGAAACCATTTCCAAAAATTGATCTAGGTATTTTCGTAAATGTTGATTTTCATGTTCTGACAGGGCATACACACGACAGTTGGGAAGTATCGCACCTGGGGCTTGATCAATTTGACAGTCATAAGATCTATGAGGAGGTAGGGTCTCTGCTCCTTTCTCATCAAATACATCTTTGTAAGATGAATACTGTTTGGGCAGCTGAATTTCTTTCTCCACAGCAGTAGCTATGTAAGAGTTGCAGACTTTTGGTACTTGAATCTTTTGGAGACATTGTTCTTTACATAGCACAGATGAGAACATGATTTTTCGTTCTGCCCAATTGATCTCTGGATTGTGATGAGTTAACCATGGCAAGCCAAGGATAATCCCATATTGGGGAGCATGGATCACATCAAGGATGATTTTCTCTTTATGTTTCTTTCTTTGATTCTTATCTTCACAAATCATTGATTAGGGAATAGTCTGAAGAGTTACTGGACCTCCAGTCAAGAGTTTTCCATTGACTGCCTGGATGATTTCTGGGGTCTTCTTTTCAATACATGGGATCCCCCATGCACGAACCAAGTGGGCGTCAACAAAGTTCCCAGTAGCCCCAGAATCGATTAGAGCCTTTTTGAAATAGATCTTTTTCTTCACCTGAACTCTTATTTCCAGTTTAAGATGTCTAGATTGTGAAGGGTCCATGGTGACACCCAAGAGCAACCCTTCATGGCATCTCAGGTGTTTTAGCTTTCAAACTCGACTGTGCATTGGCTGCGACCTTCTGAACTGGACCTTGCTTGCTCTTTGGTTTGATTGGGCAATCTTTGGCAAAATGACCCTTCCGCCCACAATAAAGACATTGTCCATTTTTTCTGCATAGGTCCTTTTCATCTTTGGTCAAAGGTCTTCTGATGGTTCCAATTTCCATCGGTTCCGACGTTCTTTCTTTCGGAGTTCTTGAGTCTCTGTTATCATGAACACGCCATGAATATTTTTCAGTCTTTTTGCGCATTCCTTTATGTTCCCATAAACGATGATCAAGCCTCAAGACAAGGTTTATTAATTCTTGACAATCTGTAGGTTGTGGGTCGATTTGCGCTGAGATATCTTTTAGTTCCTCTTTGAGTCCCTTGTAAAACAAGACCGCTTGTTTTTCTTCAGACCGGGATGTCTCGGCAACCAGCTGGTTAAAGTTGGCTAGATCCGACACTAGGTCCTGATTCCCTTGGCGTAAATCTAATAATTCACGATCTGCTGACTGTGTTACAGTTCTATGATCAAAAACTCTCTCAAACTCACAAACAACATTTCTCCAGTTGTACAACAAGGGACTATCTTTACGCACAAGAGGAATTGCCCAGGTAGCTGCATCCCCAGACAGATATGATAAGAAGAAAGCTACTTTGGACTGGGCATCTGGGAAAGTATGTGGTCTACAGGTGAAGTGTGGTTCCACTTGAACCAGGAAAGATTGTGCTTTCAAAGGGTCACCTGAAGAACGTTCTGGGGGACCTAAAGGAATTGCGGAAGGGACATTGAGGGAAATGCTTGTTAGATTACTTCCAGAAGTCTGAGAAGAAGTACCTGGCCAAGACACACCTGTGGGACCTTGTTCCTTCTGCTCTACCTTATCTTGTAACAGACTCAATCTCTCAGCTAGGTTAGTTGTCAATTCTTTGGAAGATACAACCTCTGCCTGGAGCTGGGTGATAGCCTTGACTAACTCGTCCAGCGTGGCCATGCTGAGAACATCCACAAACCAGGAGGATAACGATTCGTGGGCTCACTATTCTGTCAGAGTCACCAGATCCTCGGGGTCTGCGCACATTCCCAACACGTCCACCACTGAACAGCTCCAAGACTCTGATAGATAAATCACAGAGGCTAAGAGAGTTCAAGAGGGGAAGAGGGGATTAGGAAGGGAACAGCTGGGAAGGAGACCTGTAGTAAGAAAAAGGTTAAAACACACAATATGAAAATTACATCTCATGAAATCAATACTAGACTATGACTCTACGCCAAGTCATTCTGAAAACATGAACAACCTAAGAATTAGGCTTAAAATAACTAAGTTTCAAGATGGCCGGATACCTGTAAGGGAATCAAGATGATTAAATGAAACTTTCAAATTCAAGTACTTTCCTTTACATGAGAATCAGGAAAACATTCTGAATCAGTTCTAAGCCAGTCATATGAATCCTTTTTTGAGAATGCATACCAGGACCATGCAATATTGCATCTAGAAACTCTGGTCTTCTGTGTTCTCTTGAAATGTTTCAACACGAATTGCGCACATTGCAGATTTTCATATATATAGTAAACACCATAAAAGGATTGTGCACCATGAATAACACAATATGGATTCAGGGAACAAATCACACAACTTGTCAACTCGAATATTACCTAATAAATGTCTTAGAATAAATGGCATACAATGAACAACATGAATTAAGCTGGAAGAGAGAATCGTGCATCTTGCCGTTTCGAGTGCCACCATGTAAAATGTCAAGAAATGGTAGCACGCAATGAATATCAAGGTTAAATCACCATTAAACGAATCGCACGTCTTGCCGATTCGTAAGCCACGATGTAAATGCCAAAAAAGAACAGCTCGCAATGAATAACAAAGTCAAATCATCATGAAACGAATCACGCGTCTTGACGATTCGCAAGCCACCATACAAATGTCAAGAAATGGTAGCGCGCAATGAATAACAAGCTCAAATCAGCATGAAATAAATTGCGCGTCTTGCCGATTCGCAAGCCACCATGCAAATGTCAAGAAATGGTAGTGCGCAAAGAATAACAAAGTCAAATCATCATGAAACGAATCGCGCGTCTTGCCAATTCGTAAGCCACCATATAAATGTCAAGAAATGGTAGCGCGCAATGAATAACAAGATCAAATCAGTATGAAACGAATTGCGCGTCTTGTCTATTCGCAAGCCACCATGCAAAGGTCCAGAAATGGTAACGCGCAAAGTAATCTGTTAATCATTAAAGAATTAGGCCAAGAATATGAAAGTTCTTGATAGCGGTGTCAGGAGGTCAGCCCAACCACCGCCTTACCGCCCAGAACAAGGATCACCAATGAAGAATGAAGGGCAGAGGCCTGGAAGATCAAATAGGCCACCGGGACAGGAGCTCAGGAAGTAGCTGCTGCTCTGCACCGGGACCTCTGAATAGTGAGCACTTGGGGATGGGCTGGCTCCCTTTTTATAGAGTCTTGGCCCAGCCCACAACCACACCCAGGCATGCTGCAGGGAAAGTCTCTGGAAGGCCCTGGAAAGGGACCACACCCTAACACACTCTGAAAGCCTGCAGCAATACATTGCAAATGAACAGTAATTGTAAACACATAAAAAATAAGGGCCTCATTATGACCCTGGCGGTACAGAACCGCCAGGGTCAACGGGGGCGGGAGGACCGCCGACAGGCCGGCGGTGCTCCCTTGGGCATTCCGACCGCGGCGGTAACGCCGCGGTCGGACCGGGACAACTGGCGGTCTCCCGCCAGTTTCCCGCTGCCCAAATGAATCCTCCAAGGCAGCGCAGCATGCTGCGCCGCCTTGGGGATTCTGACACCCCCTACCGCCATCCTGTTCCTGGCGGTTCGCCCGCCAGGAACAGGATGGCGGTAGGGGGTGTCGCGGGGCCCCTGGGGGCCCCTGCAGTGCCCATGCCAATGGCATGGGCACTGCAGGGGCCCCCGTAAGAGGGCCCCGCTAGTATTTCACTGTCTGCATAGCAGACAGTGAAATACGCGACGGGTGCAATAGCACCCGTCGCACCTTCCCACTCCGCCGGCTCGATTACGAGCCGGCTTCATCGTGGGAAGGTTGTTTTCCCCTGGGCTGGCGGGCGGCCTTTTGGCGGCCGCCCGCCAGCCCAGGGGAAAACTTGGAATACCCTCCGCGGTTTCTGGACCGCGGAGCGGTATTTTGGAGGGGGGAAGTCTGGCGGGCGGCCTCCGCCGCCCGCCAGACTTAGAATGAGGGCCTAAGTCTTCAGGAGGAAACTCTGCAATGCAAAAGGTTAAACAACCACATATCAGCACAATACATAAATTACGTTGTTTTGAGAGTGCTGGGATTTTGCATTCTAGTCGCCAATAGAGCGCGCACTGCCCTGGTGTTGACAACAGGTGACTTCAAGGTGAGTCTAGTGGGCCCCCTTGCAGTGTAGAGGTCACAAGGGATGAGGAACCCTTACAGCATAGCTGGTTCTCCAGTGCAGGGGCCAGGGATGCCAGGTGCTGTCAAGCCTGCGGACCCCTGCGTGTCCTTGAACTCATACCACGTACGCAATTAGTGCACTCCTGAGGAAAAACTGTCTGTGCCCAACTGGTCAGGTTCTATGACATTTGCCAGTGCTTATTTACTTGAGGATGCCAATGCTTGTTTCCTTAGATGTCAAATGGCAACCTCATGTATTCACAGAAAAAACATGTGCCTTTAGCTGCCGCATATTGTTAGGTGCACGGAGGGGTAGCCTCTTGTCTCAGCAATGGGTGTGGCCAGAAACAACAGGCATTTAAGCCACACTCATCTTCAACC
Organism: Pleurodeles waltl; assembly: GCF_031143425.1. Classification (NCBI taxonomy): domain Eukaryota; kingdom Metazoa; phylum Chordata; class Amphibia; order Caudata; family Salamandridae; genus Pleurodeles; species Pleurodeles waltl. The sequence continues at coordinate 692,657,050 of NC_090436.1, read as the reverse complement.
CATTGCTTGCTGTCAGATGATTTCGGGACAGCTGAGCGATCCCAGCTTTTGCGTTGCAGCGAATCCAATCTCTGGCCTGGGAGAGCAGACTCATGTTTCCCAGCCATCAGGTTCATCGTGCATTGGGTCCCAGGGGAGGGAAAGTATCACAGCTGCTAGACTTCTAGAAAGGTGGTAGCACACCACGTGAACTTGTGTTAAAAATATTAGAGCTGCTAGACTTGCAGAAAGGTGGTTATGCACCACGTACGCTTGTGTTTAGAAAATTAATTTTCCTATCTGCAGCATTTTTCAGTACAGCCCAGTTGAATAACATTGAAGTATGAAGCACATGTGATACAACAGAAAGAAAATGCATTTTTATGTTGGTTTACTCTGTGCAAGAACTAATGTATTAATGTTGCCAATCTTGTACACACTATCACTCAGTGCTGAACAGTGCAAGACTTTGGTGTCATTTAGATTCACAAAGTAATTGAGGCTATGCTCCTCATGTTTATTGACCTTTCTTGAAGGTGTTGAGAACACTGCAAACAAACAGTGTTAAATCGTGAACTGAATTGCATGTGATGTAACATGAGTGCAGTGATGGACTATTTATGATATTTGTGATATGCTGGGTGTGCTTTTAAACACTGAGGTGCTCATTCCGAGTTTGGTGGACACACCCAAATACAGAGGTGCAAAAGGCAGCTGATACACCACCAGCGATGGCGGAGTGAATCCCGCCGCATTGTGAGTGACCAACACAACACCGCCAAATTTTAATTGGAAAAACAGAACCTTTGGCCCAAACAACGGAAAGAACGAGGCGGTTGCACCACCACCACCGCCACACCGAGAAAATGCTGCTCGCCAAATTCTGATACACAAATCAGCAACACGGAAAGCAACACAGTGGTAATCCATTGGCGGTCCAAACCGCTGCGGAAAAATAAATAGCCACCACTGCGGCAAGATAGCACCAGATAGGATAACACCAATAGGAACACCTGAAGCACATACACACACCTGTCCACAGCACTACAAAACACACCTCCACACATATCCAGAACCCTTTACAAATTGAAACCCAGATAGAGCGAGAGAAAGACACACTGAAAGGAGGCTCTGCATCTAGATACCACAGGCACCATCATACTAAGCACGCAGCACACAACACACCACTGCACACAAACACCACAGAGCACACGCACATACCATTACACATATTCACAACTACAAACAGCACACCCACAATCCCTGCATACCATACACCTCCACCCACATCACAACCACCATGGCACCACAAAAAAAAAACAGTTTCACAGAAGAGGAACTCAGGGTAATGGTTGAAGAAATAGTAAAAGTGGAGCCGAGACTGTTTGGAGCACTGGTCCAGCAGACATTCATAGCCCGGAAGGAGAACTTATGGCAGAGGATAGTCAACGGGGTGAATGCAGTGGGGAAAAATCCACGCACAAGGGAGGACATTAGGAAGAGGTGGAATGACTTTAGGGGGAAGGTACGGGCCATGGCTTCCAGGCTCCAAGTGGCCGTCGTGAGGATTGGTGGCGGACCACCACCAGCTCCTCCAGAAATGGCACCGTGGGAGGAGATGGTCCTCGTCATACTTCATCTAGAAGGCCTGAAGGGAATTGCTACTGGAATGGACATTGGTAAGTCCACTCTACTCAATGGCTACCATGTCCCTGTGCACAGCATGTACCCCCACCACCTTCTCACCCCCTCAAACCACCCGAACATGCACAATCCCATCATTGGCCCTAATCCACACTTGCATGCCACATCTCCTCACTGACGCCATTCCCTCACAGCACAACCTAGTGCATATATGCCTCACACAGCAGAAAGTACCACAACTACCACAATGCAACACTCCCTACCCTTGACTGACTGCTACATCCATATCACATCTCTGCAATTGCACTTTAAACCATGTCACACTCCAACACCAATATGTGGGAGGAATGCACATCAGTACATGGCAATGACAGTAGCAAGACAAATGTAAACCCATAATGCAAATTAGGGCCAATGCAACCTTACACCGATGGGAACACAAGCAGTGGACTGGAAATTGTCAATGCAATAACTGCCCTGCAAATACAGTGAATGAGGGAATACAACCATGTGTGTCACTGCAAAAATAACATCATCTGACACAATACCTCTCATCTCACAGGTCTCTCATGTACTGACACACAACAGAGGAGCCCAGTGACAGGAAGCCCAGGCATGGATGCAGCACCAATAGGGGAGGATTCACATGCAAGTTTGGATTCAGAGAATGAACCTGGCCCATCAGGCATGAGTGGTCCTTCCACCACCACCAGCCTCACCCTGCCCACAACTCAAACCACCTCCCCTGTTGCAGCCAGTACACAGCAGAGCCCACCTTCCCATACCTGGGTCCCAAGGTCACATCAATCATCAGTGTGCCCCACAGGACAGGGACAGGAGTCAACGGTGCAAACCTAAGACAATGACTTTGAAATCAATGAATTGATTAATTCAGCTAATCTTGACTTCCTATTTATTACGGAAACCTGGGCAAGAGCTGACTCTGACTTTTTAATTGCATCACCCCCAGGCTACTCTTTCGCTAGACATGACAGAGAAGGAAAGAGAGGGGGGGGGATTGCCATCATTTTTTTAAATTATCTAAGTTGTTCATTAACGGAACTCAAGGGCAGTCTTCAGATATGTGAAGGTTCTGTTTTTAAAATTAAAGTCCAGAATAGCCTGGTCATTGAAGGCCTACTTCTCTATAGACCGCCGGGCCCCAAGAACGCTTTTTTGGCTGCCTGGTCTGCGCTGTTGGAACCACTGCTTCTAGTTAAGGATGCTTTGGTATTAGGTGACTTTAACCTACACTTAGATGATTTATCTGACCCAGCCTTGATGGACTTTTCCAGCTATATGCAGAGCATGGATTGGCACTTGGGAGACATCGCTCCGTCTCACACGGCTGGCCATACGCTGGATGCCATCCTTACAAGATCAGGATTGATCTCTAGAAATGGTAACAGGGAGGTAGAGTGGTCAGACTACTTTTTACCATCTTTTAAGTTATCTTGGCCGCCCCATGCACCTAAATTGCCTAATAGTACCACCCAAAAAAGGCCAAGGCATAAAATTAATAAGACCAATTTTCCACAGGCCCTGAAAGCTGGCTGGGACCAGGCGAAGTCAGTTGGAGTCTCAAACCTTGAGATTTTTGACCAGGGTCTGAAAAGGGCCATTGATGTGCTTGCACCCCTGTCTGTGATAATTTCCAAAGCCTGACGTGTTCAGTCGGCACCTTGGTGCTCGGAGGAGCTGAAATATTTACAAAGAACCTATCGCAGGCAGGAGCAGAAATGGCTATTAAATAAAACCCAATTAGAAAGAGGAAAACTCAGGGAAGTCCTTGGGAAGTATAAAGTGGCCATTAAATTAGCGAAAACCTCGTATTTTTCCAAAGCGATTAGAGGGGCTTTGAACTCCTCTAAAGAACTGTTTAATATATTTTGTGCACTGACTTCTACGACAAGCCCATGATTCTCTCCATTAGAAAATTCTCCACAAAACTGTCAATTGGTGGCGGATTTTTTTAATAACAAAATTACCAATTTGCTGACGGACTTCAGCCCCCCCACTCTTGACTTAGAAGGCGAAGGGCCTTCTTGCCATCCAGAGCCAGTGAATTCGCTGGACTGTTTTTGACCCCTTTCTGCTAACAAAATCTTTGACTTTCTCATGGCAGTGAAATCAGGCTCACCTACGGATCACTGTCTGCCTCGCATCTTAAAGTTAGCCCCTTTGCCGGTGGCCGCTGCTTTGGAGCCAGTGTTTGCAGAAATTCTTCAGGAAGGGAATTTCCCGGCGGTCTGGAAACAGTCCACAGTGATTCCTCTCATCAACAAACCGGGAAAAGATGCTGTTGACCTCACAAATCTTAGCCCGATTTCGTTACTGCCGTGTTTGCTTCAAGGGAATAGCAAACTGGACCCGTCACAGCACGGCTTTCGTGGTGCTCACAGCACGGAAACAGCATTCATTTCTGCTTCTGATATTATTCGCCAAAGAGGCAATTTGGGACAAGGTACGATTTTGGTTCTGTTGGATTTGTCAGCAGCATTTGACACTATTTCTGCTACCATTTTGCTTAATCGTTTGTCCCAGGTCGGAGTAAGAGGGAAGGCTTGGAAGTTACTCAGCTCCTTTCTCACGGACAGAACGATCATGGTGGCCTGTGGCCACCATCGTGCCTCCCCTTTTCTTCTTCCATGTGGAGTTCTGCAGGGGTCCTCCCTCAGTCCGACGCTTTTTAATTTATATATGGCGCCTTTGGCGAATCTGGTACGCTCTTTTGGCTTCCAGATTGTCTCTTATGCAGATGACACGCAGGTGATTGTGCCCGTTTCTCGTAATTGGGAGGACACAAAGGAGAAATTCCAATGGGGCATGACAGTAATTAACAATTGGATGGCCAATAATTGGCTTAAACTTAATGTGGACAAGACAGTGATTATGTGTTTTGGGCGGAATAATTCCAGTTGGAATAACAGTTGGTGGCCCCCGGTTTGTGGGGGCTGCCCTTCACCCATGCCCTCCGCTAAAAACTTAGGCATCATTTTTGATGACACCCTTTCTTTTAAGTTACAGATTAATCATATAGTCAAGGTCTGTTTTTGGATATTGAAAACACTCAATTTTTTTTAACATCTTTTAGAGGATGACTTAAGGCGGCCGGTTGTGCTGGCGTTAGTCACCTCAAGACTTGACTACTGTAATGCGCTGCTGCTTAATGCGAATAAAACATCCCTAGACAAACTACAGTTTATTCAGAACACAGCAGCACGCCTTACTTTGAATCTCCCCCAGTCTACATCAGCTAGGAGCTGTTCGACATCTCTGCATTGGTTACCAATTAAAAAGAGAATTATTTTCAAAACACTTTGGGGGTCATTACAACCCTGGCGGACGGTGTTAAAGGTGCGGTAATACCGCAAACAGGCCGGCTGACAAAAAAAGGGAATCATGACCCTGGCGGAAACCGCCAACAAAGACAGCCACTTTAACAGCCCGCCCGCCACGGCGGTACAGACAAGCAGCGCAGCGGTCACCACCAACAGACAGGCGGAAGACAATGTACAGCCCATAGTATCACAACCCGCCAATCCGCCACCTTTTCCAGGGCGGATTCACCGTGGATAAAAACACGGCGGAAACAGTTTCTGCAATGGGAAAACGCTCACCTGAACACATCCCACGAGGAAGGAGGACTCCATGGATCCGGAATTACAAATCCTACCGCCCCTTGTATTCCTACTCATCTACGAAGAGCAACGCCGGCGCCGGCGAAGACAACGGTGAGTACTGCACTTACAACATAGGGGAGGGGGAAGGCAAAAGTCAGGGGGACACACACGAAACACCCACACCCCCACCCTCACCCACTACAACACAAACACCAATGCATTCACAAACATCACAGTAATAACCCACAACCCCCCCGGAAGAATGCAAACACAAAACGAAAACAGTTCAAACATTGTAATGTTGCAATATACATGTCTCAAATATATACAGAAATACGATAAAATCATTCAAAAGTATATACATTATGAGAAGTAGTGCAGATATGCACATATCAATGTCCGTGCACCACTAGTCCAAAAATGCATGGGCAAGGCCCACACAAGATACCTGTCCACAAACGGAGAGAACACTGCCGGGGCATCAGAGAGAAATACAACAGGCACCTCAGGGGGAAGGGAAGGGGGCACCTCAGCCGGATGAGTGCAAAGCCAGATCCACAACGGGGCTCCATGTCCATTGATGTATCCTGGGGAGTGCAAAACCACAGTCTCTCAAGTCTCTACAGTGGGTGGTTTGCCCACTGTACCATCCTGGGGAGTGCAAAGCCACAGTCTCTCAAGTCTCTACAGTGGGTGGTTTCCCACTGTACCATTCTGGGGAGTGCAAAGCCACAGTCTCACAAGTCTCTACAGTGGGTGGTTTGCCCACTGTACCACCCTGGAAAATGCAAAGCCACAGTCTCTCAAGTAGATAACAGCCACCACTGGTTCTGGAGGGGGACTGGTGCCCAGACTGGATTAGTCTCCCCTTGACAGTTCCTGTCCCGTCACTGTCCCAGCTGCACATGGGATAACGATGCTTGATGTGGCGGTCTTTTCCTTCTTCAGCGGTGCATGCCCTGTTCAGCGGTGCTTAGCCATGGCGGTCTCTGGACTGTTCAGCGGTGCTTAGCCATGCGGAGTCTGGACTGTTCAGCGGTGCTTTGCCATGGTGGTTCTGGACTGTTCAGCGGTGCTTAGCCATGGCGGTCTCTGGACTGTTCAGCGATGCTTTGCCATGGCGGTTCTGGACTGTTCAGCGGTGCTTTGCCATGGCGGTGTCTGGACTGTTCAGCGGTGCTTTGCCATGGTGGTCTCTCAGCGGTGCTTAGCCATGGCGGTGTCTGGACTGTTCAGCAGTGCTTTGCCATGGCGGTTCTGGACTGTTCAGCGGTGCTTTGCCATGGCTGTCTCTGGACTGTTCAGTGGTGCTTAGCCATGGCGGTGTCAGGACTGTTCAGCGGTGCTTTGCCATGGTGGTTCTGGACTGTTCAGCGGTGCTTTGCCATGGCGGTCTCTGGACTGTTCAGCGGTGCTTAGCCATGGCGGGCTCTGGACTGGGCATTGGTGTGTGGCATGACGTTCTCTGGACTGGGCATTGGTGTGTGGCATGACGTTCTATGGACTGGACATTGGTGTGTGGCATGACGTTCTCTGGACTGGGCATTGGTGTGCGGCATGACGTTATATGGACTGGACATTGGTGTGTGGCATGACGGTCCCTCATTGCCCAGCGGGGCTGTGGCTGCCGGGGCCCTCCTGGGCACTGACTCCGGCGGTGGTCTCCTGACCAGTAACAATACTTGGGCCCTCCTGGGCACTGACTCCGGCGGTGGTCTCCTGACCAGTGACGATACTTGGGCCCTCCTGGGCACTGACTCTGTCGGTGGTCTCCTGACCAGTGAATATACTTGGGCCCTCCTGGGCAATGACTCTGGCGGTGGTCTCCTGACCAGTGACGATACTTGGGCCCTCCTGGGCACTGACTCCGGCGGTGCCGGTGGTCTCCTGACCAGTGACAATACTTGGGCCCTCCTGGGCAATGACTCCGGCGGTGGCGGTGGTCTCCTGACCAGTGACGATACTTGGGCCATCCTGGGCAATGACTCTGGCGGTGGTCTCCTGACCAGTGACGATACTTGGGCCCTCCTGGGCACTGCCTCCAGCGGTGGCGGTGGTCTCCTGACCAGTGACAATACTTGGGCGCTCCTGGGCAATGACTCCGGCGGTGGCGGTGGTCTCCTGTCCAGTGACGATACTTGGGCCCTCCTGGGCAATGACTCTGGCGGTGGTCTCCTGACCAGTGACGATACTTGGGCCCTCCTGGGCAATGACTCCAGCGGTGGCGGTGGTCTCCTGACCAGTGACGATACTTGGGCAATCCTGGGCAATGACTCTGGCGGTGGTCTCCTGACCAGTGATGATACTTGGGCCCTCCTGGGCAATGACTCCGGCGGTGGCGGTGGTCTCCTGACCAGTGACGATACTTGGGCCCTCCTGGGCAATGACTCTGGCGGTGGTCTCCTGCCCAGTGACGATACTTGGGCCCTCCTGGGCCCTGACTCCGGCGGTGGTCTCCTGACCAGTGACGATACTTGGGCCCTCCTGGGCAATGACTCTGGCGGTGGTCTCCGGACCAGTGACGACGGTGCTGGCGGTGGCGTCCCGGCCGCCGGGAAGGATGCCGCCCTTCTCCTCCGTGACGCTCACACCAGGCTGTGCAGACTTCTTCTGGCCCTTCCCCACCTTTGGAGGAGTCACAGCTGACTCTGCTATCCCCCTGGGACCTCTATGAGTTGTTTTGCCTCCAGGAGTCTTCACACGGTCCCGTCGGCCACTTTCCAATTTCAGAGCCTTTACAGGGGGTGGACTGGCAGTGCCTTGGCTCCGTGTCACACTGCCTGCCCTGGTGGCCGGTGCACTGCCCACACCTTGAACACGCACCACTGGTACTGGAGGCTTTTGGGCTGAGGCGCTACGAAGGGACTGATGAAGTGGAGGGGGAGTGGGGGCAAAAAGGTCAACTTTACAGAGGGACAGTTTCTGACGAACACTGGGATGGGTAGCTGGAGGGGGTCTGGGAGTGGAGGAAGAAGAGGTGGTTGTAGGAGGTGTCACTTTAGGTGTTTTGGGTGCAGGTGCAGGTACTGGAGGCTGTCGTGAGGTGGATGGCTGTTGGGTGGGTGTGTGCCTGCGTTTGTGTACTTTGGGAGGGGGTGTCACAGACACACTGGGAGAGGACACAGGGGACGTGTAAATGGGAGTGGAGGTGGTGAGTGCAGGTGAGCGGGGTGTGGTGCTGGGTGTTCTGGTGCGAGTCCTGGTGCCTGTAGATGTAGTGCATGCAGGTGAGAGTGTGGACGAGACTGGGAGGGAGGAGGGAGACAACAAGGAGGGGGACACAGTGGAGGCAGTGGATGTTGCTGTGTCTGCATGTGGGTGATGCTTGTGTGTGTGCCTGTGGTTTGTGTGGTGCCTATGTTTGCCTGAGCTACTTTTGTGTGTTGAGGTGTGTGCATGCTGGTCTGATGGTGTGCTTGGGATAGGCTGGGGTACAGGAGATTGGGTCTGGGTGGAGGAGGATGGAGGGGGGAGGCTAGACACAGGGACAATGGCTGCCATCAGTGCTGAGGCCAGAGATTGCAGGGTTCGCTGAAGGACAGCCTGACCAGAATGAATGCCCTCCAGGAATGCATTACTGTGTTGCAACTCCCTTTCTACACCCTGGATGGCATTCACAATGGTAGACTGCCCAACAGTGAGTGACCTGAGGAGGTCAATGGCCTCCTCACTGAGGGCAGCAGGGGTGACTGGGGCAGGGCCTGAGGTGCCTGGGGCGAAGGTGATGCCTACCCTCCTGGGTGAGCGGGCACGGGGCAAACGCTGAGGGGCTGCTGGGAGGGCGGTGCTGGTAGGGGAGGTGGCGGCTGAACCTGTAGAAGTGGGGCGCACAGATGGTGCTGCCACCACAAGGGAGCTCCCATCGGCGGACGAGTCCGTGTCGCTGGTTGGTGATCCGGTGGCCGACGTGAAGCTCCCCTCGCCCTCCGTCCCACTGGTGCATTCAGAGTCCGTGGTGTGGCCCTCCGTGGCCATGTGGGATGCAGCTCCCTCGTGCTCCTGTGCCACTGTACCTCCACCAGATGATGATGATGCACAAAAGAACAGGGAGAGCACAAAAAGGGGGGGAATACAGAAGAAAGACAGGTTGAGTGCATGGCATACCGCTACCGTTGGCGGACAATACAGACACAGCAGTCCCCTGCACTTCGCCGTGCTCCTGGCCTCTACAGATGCAATTTCTGGGATCTGGCCTACATGGCTATGGTGGACTTCTGCACACATGGATGCCACAGGGGCATGTATACCTGTACTTGGCACTCTACTGCGGTTGGGTAGAGTGCCACATGGCCTGCATTACGGAGGGGCCTAGCCTACGTATTTCTGCCTGGCCTAGGTACACCCACAGGCCTCCTTCCCCACCCAGACCCCTCCACTGCGCGCAAAGTCCGCAGAATGAGAGTGTACTCACCCCCTTGTGTCTGCTGTGATGCCCTAAAGCGCCCATCCAACTCAGGGTAGGCCACCGCCAGGATCTGGAACATCAGGGGGGTCATGGTGCGACAGGCACCCCTCCCATGTTGGGTGGCCATCCCCAGCTGAGCCTCCGCCGTCTTCTTGCTCCAGAGGCGAATGTCCTCCCATCTTTTCCGGCAGTGGGTGCCCCGTCTCTGGTGGACCCCCAGGGTCCGGACGTCCTTGGCGATGGCACGCCAAATGTCCTTCTTCTGGTGGGCGCTGACCTACATGACATGCACAAGGGATGAAGAGAAGTCATTACCAACTGCACCGTCGATGTGAGTGTCCCCCCTCCCTACCCTAGCCATATGGCACATTCATTCACATGCATTAATGTTCCCTGAACTCTACCCCCTTCCCTCTTACAACCAGCCCTCTCCACCCACGCCTAGCCCATACAACGTGCTACCTGTGTACTAACCTGTTGGTCTGGAGGACCGTAGAGTAGCGTGTACTGGGGGAGGACCCCGTCTACTAGTTTCTCCAACTCCTGAGCAGTGAAGGAAGGGGCCCTTTCCCCAGACGCAGCAGCCATTGTCGCTTCCAGACTGAGGTCACAGCAGGTCCTCTCCTGTCGAAGATCAGGTATCTAGTGATTGAACAGATAGAAAATGGCGGTGACGTCCGCGGCGGTGACGTCCGCGGCGGTGCGTATCATCACCGGCGGCGCACTTGTTCATTGGCTCCTGGGACCCATAGGGTCCAATGTTAACCAATGCAGCATTGCGCCGCGGTCTACGACCGCCTACCGCGACGGTGTACAACGGCAACGCAGTTACCCCACAATCCCATTGTCCCAGTTTAGAGGTCAGGCAGCCGCCATTTCAGGGGCCCACATGGCTTCATTTACTTCTGCGTCACACATAGCTAGGCCTACACTCAACACACATACAGGAAGGGTTTTGTGTTTGGTGTCGTCTTCTGTGTAACTGTGGGTACATACCTGGAAAATAGTTGACTCTGTGGTCGCTGTTGTCCTTCCTAGGCACCGTCATTTGGGACAATTGAGAAGATGGCGGAACCCTCCGGTGTACCGACCGCTGGTGGACCTGTTGACAATGGAGGAGCGACATTTAATCGTCACTTACAGGTTTGACCGTGCCACTATCCAGGAACTATATACCCAGTTGGAGCCAGACCTGATGTCACCAATCCGCCATCCCACTGGAATCCCCCCTGACGTGCAGGTGCTGTCAGTGCTCCATTTCCTTGCAAGTGGCTCTTTTCAGACAACAGTAGCCATGGCATCAGGGATGTCCCAGCCCATGTTTTCCAACGTGCTGTCCAGAGTGTTGTCTGCCCTGCTGAAACACGTAAGGAGATACATCATTTTCCCTGAGGTGGAAGATTTGGCTACAGTGAAAGGTGACTATGCCCTTGGACATATCCCCAACATCATAGGTGCTATTGATGGCACCCATGTAGCTCTGGTCCCCCCCACAGGAGTGAACAGGTGTACAGGAACCGGAAGAGTTATCATTCCATGAATGTACAGATGGTATGTTTGGCAGACCAGTACATCTCGCAGGTAAATGCTATGTTCCCTGGCTCAGTGCATGATGCCTACATCCTGTGGAATAGCAGCATCCCTGATATAATGGGTCAACTCCAGAGGCACCGTGTGTGGCTATTAGGAGACTCTGGTTACCCCAACCTGTCCTGGCTATTGATCCCAGTGAGGAATCCCAGGACCAGGGCAGAGGAACGCTACAATGAGGCCCATGGGCGGACTAGGAGGGTGATCAAACGCTCCTTTGGCCTCCTGAAGGCCAGGTTCAGGTGCCTCCATATGACAGGTGGTTCCCTATTCTACTCACCAAAGAAGGTCTGCCAGATCATCATCGCCTGCTCGATGCTTCACAATCTTGCTTTGCGACGCCAGGTTCCTTTTCTGCAGGAAGATGGTTCAGATGACGGTGTTATGGCAGCTGTGGAGCCTGTAGACAGTGATGAGGAGGAAGCTGAGGAAGAAGACAACGACAACAGGGAGTCAGTCATACAGCAATATTTCCAGTGACACACAGGTGAGAACATTTTCATTTTTACCATTACATTCACTGTCACACGTCTTCCTCTATCCTGTGTGTAATTTAATAGGATTATTTGGTAACTGAGTTGTTCCTTTACATTACGGTTTCACAGGTGTGCTTACCAACGTGTGTCATCTGCATGCATCCTTCAAGGACTTGTGATTTGTGACATAGGTATGTTGCCTTTACAACTAGAAACACATTTTGACACTGTCATTGATAATACATTTTACCAAATCATAGACTGACTCAACATTGTTTTGTGGTTCAAGGGTGTTTATTCAAGTGCTCAAAAATGGAGGGGGGTTGTAAAATGGTGATGGGTGATGGTGGAGGAATGTTCATGGCAGAGTCCAGTCTATTAGTCTCACAGGTGCACTGGCCATATGGGCAAAGGAAGTGGAGCTGGGACAGTTTAAGTATGGGCAGGGTAACAAAGTGGGACAGTGGGAAGACAATCAGGGTGGTTTCATTTCCTGGCGGGGGTCTTGCCATCTTGCTCTGTCCTGTTCCTGGATCTCAGGGACCGCTAGCGTGGTGGTTGTCCGTCTGCAGGGGGTGGGGTGCTGGTGTGGTGGTCCTGTGGCGGGGCGTCCTGTCCACTAGCGCCGGCGGAGGTGGTGGTCAGTTCATCGTCCATGCTAGTGTCAGGGGCCCCTTGGAGTGCCACGGTGTCCCTCAAGGTCTGCTGTATGTCCTTCAGCACCCCTACGATGGTGCCCATGGCGGAGCTGATGGTCCTGAGCTCCGCCCTGAACTCCAAATACTGTTCCTCCTGCAGGCGCTGGGTCTCCGGAAACTTGACCAGGACCGTCGCCATCGTCTCCTGGGAGTGGTGGTATGCTCCCATGATGGAGGAGAGGGCCTCGTGGAGAGTGGGTTCCCTTGGCCTATCCGCCCCCTGTCACACAGCAGCCCTCCCAGTTCCCCTGTGTTCCTGTGCCTCCGTCCCCTGGACCGTGTGCCCACTACCACTGCCCCCAGGTCCCTGTTGTTGTTGGGGTGGTGGGTTATCCTGGGTTCCCTGTAGTGGTGGACACACAGCTGATTGACCTGTCCTGGGTACGTAGGTTTGGGCCCGCTGGGTGGGTGCTGTGCTGGTGTTACCAGAGAGTGGAAGGTCAGTGTTGGGCTGTGCCTGTGTGAGGGGAACTGACTGTCCCGAGGCCCACGATGGTCCGGTCTGGTCATCAGGATCCAGTAGGGCAGAGCTGCTATCGTCACTGTGGGCCTCTTCTGTGGGTGGAGTGGAGTTGTCTGGACCCTCCGGGGTGGTGACGGTCCTTCGTGATCCTGCAGGGGCATCAGAGCATGATTATTGCATGTGTGTGTGTCATGGTGTGCAATGGATGGGTGAGCGTGTACCCCAGTGCAAGCATTTCTGTGTGGGGGCTTGTGTGATGATGGTTATGGGTTGTTATGGGTATGTGCAGTGAGCATGCTTTAGTGATGGGTGTCCATGCTTAGTTGTGTCATGCAGGGCTTGGTGTTGGGATATGTGGTTTGTGTTCTTAGTACATTAGTGAGGAGTTTGGGTGATAGGGGAGGGTGTGAGGGTGGGATTGTGTGATAGCATGCAGGTAGGGTGGGGGATATGATAGTTAAGAATTGACTTACCAGTGTCCATTCCTCCACCGACTCCTCCGAGGCCCTCTGGATGCATGAGGGTCAAGACTTGCTCCTCCCATGTTGTTAGTTGTGGGGGAGGAGGTGGGGGTCCGCCGCCAGTCCACTGAACCGTGATGTTGTGCCTGGAGACCGTTGAACGCACCTTCCCCCGTAGGTCGTTCCACCTCTTCCTGATGTCCTCCCGATTTCTTGGATGCTGTCCCACAGCGTTGACCCTGTCCACGATTCTTCGCCATAGCTCCATCTTCCTGGCTATGGATGTGTGCTGCACCTGTGAGCCAAATAGCTGTGGCTCTACCCGTAGGATTTCCTCCACCATGACCCTGAGCTCCTCCTCGGAAAAGCGGGGGTGTCTTTGGCGTGCCATGTGGTGGTGTGTGTGATGTGTGGGGCGGTGTGAGTGTTGGTGTGTGTGGTGATGTGTAGTGGTGTGTGGTGTTTTGTGCGTGGATGTTGTGTGGGTGATGGTGTTGTGTGCCTCTGTGTGGTGGGATTGTCTATTCTGTGCTGTCTCTCTGGCCTTCGTGAATAAATTTTGGTCGTAGGGGTTTGTGGGTGATGTGGGTGTGTGTTTTATATAGTGTTGGGTGTGTGGGAGTGGTGTTTGTATGTGTATCAGGTGTGTGTATTTGGAATTGTCCAATGTGGCGGTGTTTTGGAGATGTGTGTGTATTTTGAGCGCGCGGTGTGTACCGCTAATGGAATACCGCGGTTAAAAGACCGCCGCGAGGATTCGTGGGTCGTAATAGCATGGGCGTGTTTCTGTTGGCGTGGAGGTGGAGGTTTTGTTTTCGCCAGTTTAACACTGACCTTTGGTGTGGCGGACTTGTGCGGGTGTCTGAATTTCGGCGGATTCCCAGATGTGGGTCATAATAGCTGTGGCGGATTTCCGCGGCGGTGTATTGGCGGTCTTCTGCAAGGTGGTAAGCGGCTTTTACCGCCAATGTTGTAATGACCCCCTTTGTCTTACTCACAAAGCATTACAGTCGGAGGGCTGTGACTATTTGAAGTCCGCTCTGCAATTTTATCAACCGACTAGATATCTGAGATCTTCTTTCAAATATATGATCATGTTGGCTCGTAGTAACAAGGCTAGGTGGGGAGACCGTGCTTTTACGGTGGAAGCGGTTAGGCTCTGGAATGCCCTGCCTTTTACGCTCCAACAAATGGCGACTCATTTTACTTTTAGGAAAAGCCTTAAAACCTGGCTTTTTGCAAATTAGGCATTCCTGTGGGTAGCTTGTGCTCTTTCCCTTTGTCCTCGGTTTGATTAGCGCTTCGATGTTTCTGCCGGAATGCGCTCTATAAATGAAACAATGCAATACAATACAATACTGTCCTGGTGTCATTCGGAGGGGGCACACTGCACCAGGAGCACAAGCACAGGAGGCAAGGGCCAGTGGGAGGACAATCGTGGGACAAGGGATGAGGCAGGTACAGGACACGACTGGCCAGGAGGCCGTCTCCAGGGTCCTGGGAGCCTACCAGCAAACACAGGACCAGTTGGGCCAGACACTCAGCACCTTGCAAAACACACAAAGGCTGCAGGCGGAATACCAACAGGAGGCCACACAGCAGCGGCAGGCACTCAATGCCACCATGGCCTCCATATTAGGGGAGCTCAAGGAACTCAACTGCATCCTGCGGACATTCTTCACCCAACAGCAGGCTCCATCCAGTAGTCAGTCAACACCACTGCCCTCAACATCAGCACCTGCTACTGGAATGGAGGCAGAGCAGGAGGACCCACAGGACAACAGCATCCCTACCCCTGGAGCTGAGGAGCTCCCCCAAAAATGAGGTTGCCCATCCAGACATCCTGCAGGACCCCAGGCCAAGACCAATCCCCCCACCAAGAAGGGATCCCTCTTCTGAAATGTCACCCTTGTGTGCCACTGTAACACCCTGTTGGCTGTCCAACACCAAGGTCACATAATTCCTAGGCTAATGGTCACAGGACCTATAAACCTAGCAGCTGGACCACCCACTCTGTCCATCACCTAGACCACTACCCCACTCCTCTGGTCTGTGAAATGCTACACTAAATAAACACCTATAATCACAAGTCATGGTGCATGTCTCTTTATTGTTTGCATTGCAAAATATGTTGGAGAACAACAAAATAATACACAGGTCTACAATACATAGCTGACCAAGTTACATATGTATTGTGATACTCCAGCAGGTGTGTAACTACATCCATTTTGTTTTAACATCCACTGTCAACTACACCAACAGGCAAATCAGCAAGCAGACTGCAAACAGAGATGACACCTGAAGAGAGATAAATACATGGAATGAGGTACAAGGTGGTAAGGAATGTAATCTACAGTCATACATCAATAGCAGTTGACCACAAACACAGGATGATTGTCCCACCAGCTAAGTTGCAGCATAAGTAAGGGACTGCATTGGTATTCATGCATGTGTGCTACAGGAAAGATGATACATAGGTATCATTCTCAATTGCACAACTCGCTGATTAGTCATGAACAGGTACCTGACACCCAGCAGATGTCAAAGCATGATATGCCTACGCAGCAGGACAAGAGTGAGAAGTCCCCCTAACATAACTCCAAATAGGCAGTCTGAGGACCCTAAACCTTCACAACAACTAGAAGGCTGTACCGCAATAGCACCAGCATACCACAAATGAACTTAGCAGCTTTGCATTTCTACTACCTCTCATTGTGAGTCACCTACCCTTCCAGGTCATTAACCAATATGTAAGGCTCCAATCCCCACACACATATTGATGCATGCAAATACTAGCTACAGATTGTCTTCAACAATACATCTCCCATGCACAGATGATATGTAATGCAGACATATCTGTACATCAAGGAAAGTAGTGACAAATCATTTCTGTCCTGTTGTCATGTGCCTCATCCTCGTCTGCCTCCCCTTCAGCCGTAGAGTCACTGGCCACAAATACAGCTCCAGCATTAACGTCCCCCTCCTCCAACAGTGGGATGTGCTTTCTGAGGGCCAGATTATGGAGCATGCAGCATGCAACAATGATCTTGAAGACCTTCCCTGGATTGTACTGTAGTGCACCACCAGACACATGGAGTGGCTTTCAAGAGACCGAAAGTATGTTCAATCACACCCCTCGTCCGCCATCTGCCCCATTGTACCTGTTCTCTCCTAAAGTAGTTGTATGTCTCACAGGTGTCATGAGCCCGGGCAGGTTGGGGTATCCGGAGTCACCTGTGTGGGAATGGAAACATGGCCAATGGTTACATTGCTAGGCTGAGTGCTGACTGGGTAATGAGGGGTATAGACATCTGACATGGAGAGCAGTACACATACCTATGAGCCAGGCCCTTTCTCCCTGTAGCTGAGACATCATTGCAGGGATACTGCTGTTCCTCAGGATGTAGGAATCATGTACTGATCCAGGGAATTTAGCGTTCACATGTGTAATGTCTCCGACACACCACTTGTACATTGAGTGAATATGTACACTTGCTGTTCCTATAAACCTGTTCATTGATCTTCGGAGGTACCAGGGAAATGTGAGTCCCATCAATGGCCCCAATTACATGTGGGACATTTGAGATGTTGTGGAAGGCTGCTTTCACAGTGGGAAAATCTTGAGGTAGTGGGAACCTAGTGTACCTGTGCACATGCTTTAGTAGGGCATCCAGCACAGCCTCCAACACCTTACAGAACTGGGGCTGCGAAAAGCCTGCAGCCAGTCCCACTGTGGTCTGAAATGAACCACTCGCCAGGAAGTGCAGGACTGACAACACCTGGACTGTTGGAGGGATGGCATGGGGAATTCCTCAAATCCGGAAGGAAGTCTGCCTTCAACTGGGTGAATAGTTCCCTGATGCACAAAAGTTTCAGTCGATAGGTCAGGATGATGTGGCGCTCTTCCACGGTTTCCAGATCAACAAGTGGATGGAAAATTGGTGCATTCCTCCTCACTCCATTCTGGCCAAATCTGTGTGGGGACACAAACACCAATCAGGATATCTGTCACAATGTAGGCAATATAGTATGACACACGACAGACATTATGTAATAGTCATGCAAGTTGCCTGTAATATGTCAGTACAGATTACTCTACCATCCATACCTAACCAGATGATGGCACATGATTACTGTGTGGATGGACGTATACAGGACATGTACACCTACACCTTTCCTGTGTTTTACCTTACTGTTCAAATATGCTGACAATTGTTGTGCCAAGTATGTACATTTCACTAGACATATACTACATGTGTCCATATTCACCATGTCAGACTTGAAGTATGTATTTGTGTGGAGAGGCAGGTAGGTACGTTGTGTAAAATCAGGACAGTTATGTCACAAACTAAAATGGCATCCACATGTCCAGCATGCATTGGACTGCTGGAAGTGACCTTGTTCCGCTGGCGGAAGTCGTCATGGGAGAGAGCGGTCAGAACCGCTGTGCAACTCCTCATTGGTTAACATTGATGTCAACAGAAGAGTGGAACCACTGACGATCACCGCCGACGGTGACGGTCATGATCGATGTAGTCGTAACCGCCATTTTGTGTGAGACAGCTCACTTGACTCCTGGCATTCGGGCAATACAGACCTCCACTTTGTGTGCTGCTGTGTCCTGTCTCTTGGAGCAATGATGGCACGCACTGCAGGGGAAAGGGCCCCAGCCTTCTCAACAGAGGAGCTGGAAAAACTAGTGGAAGGAGTCCTACCCCTGTATGGGCAGTTGTATGCGCTCCAGGACAACAGGTCAGTACAACGTCCATGGTCCCACTAGTTGTGTGTTGTTTGACGATGGATGTGTGTTCACATTCACATGTCATGACGGACCAGGTGTGTTGCATGTACATGATATATGTGGGACATTGCCAGTGTCCATGAGCAGTGTTCCTTGTGTGTTGCCTACGCTCACTGCTGGATTGTAATCATTTACATCATGTCCCCCCTTTTCTCATTATTTCCCAACCAGGTCAGCGCCCACCAGAAGAAAGGGTTGTGGTGAGCCATCGCCAAGGAAGTGTGGACCCTGGGGGTCCACTGCCGGCAGAGCACCAATTTCAGGAAGCGGTGGAAGGACCTGCGTCGCTGGGCCGAGAAGACCGCAGAGGCCTAGCTGGGGACCGCCTCCCAACGTGGGAGGGGTGCACGTATGTTGGGCCCTGACGCCCTTAAAGGCCTGCATACTTTTTGTGGCGTACCCTGATTTGGATGGCCACTTGAAGGCAGCACAGCAGCCTCAAGGGGGTAAGTGTTGACTATCTGCTCACTACTGCATGGTTGTGCACTGTCACCCTCCTTGCACTTGGAATGAATGTAGTCAGATGTGAGATAGGGAATGTACAGTCCTGGCTGCCCCACCCATCAGATAGGAGTGTGTGATGGACGCTATATTGAGCCATGTAGGATGATTAGTGGTAGTATAGTGACACATGTTCAGCTGTAGGTATGGGTCTCTCAAGTCTGCTATTATGTCAATGACTGCATCCTCCATCTCTGTGTGTACTGTAGTAGTTTGAAGTGGCAATGATGGCACTGTATATGGGTAATGACAGGCATGTTACATGAGGGTTGCCGTTGCATCACCTCCTACATCAGTGGATCCTCTGTACCACATGTACTCCTCACATTCCCATCAGTTAGTTACTGTACGGAGTCCCTCTCTGCTTAGATTAATATCATCCTGAAGTGGATGACATGTGATTGGTTATAGTCGAGGGCTTGATTCTAGGAGTAGTAATGTTGGCATTGATGGGCATGTAGGTGTCTTCATGCAGGAGTTTGGTCTGCAGGGTTGTTATGGGTTTGGACATAGCTTGCTTGGCTCTTTTTGGTAAAGGCTTCTAAATTGTCCAATGTTTGGCAGGCAGTGACTGTTATCTGCATTGTTTGTATGTGAAGTGGATGTGTGGGTTCTAATATTTTCTTCCCTTTCTGTTTCTGCGACCCTCCTTTTCTCTCTCCTCCTCTGTCTATGTGTGCATTAGCATCATCTGGTGAGGGAGGGAGGGAGGGAGGGCACCGGCGAGTGGGGTTGCTGCAGCCCACGGGATCGAGGAAGCGACCAGCAGTGAAGCCGAGGGGACCAGTGGGGCGGAGGGTGAGGGGAGCACCACGGCGGAGACTGGAGCTACCACAACATCTGACTGTGAATCCTCCTCCGATTGTGGCTCCCTGGCAGTGGCGGACCCTTCTGGTACCACACCAACACCTTCATTGACCGCCACTCCCATTTCCAGCACCGCCCTCCCTATAGCACCCTACCCAGTTGCCCGTGCCTGCTCACCCAGGAAGGTGGGTGTCTCCTTTGCTGCAGGCACCTCTGCCCCTGCCCCAGTCAGCCCTGCTGCCCTCAATTAGGAGGCTGTTGACCTCCTGAGGTCCAACTCTGTGGGGAGGACAACAATCGTGAATGCCATCCTGGGACTGGCATCCCATATGCAGCAGACCAATGAGTTCCTGGAAGGCATTCACGGTGCCTTGTCTGGCCTCCAGAGATCATTTCAGGCTCTGGCCTCCTCGTTGATGGCAGCCAGTGTCCCTTCATCTCCCATCCCCCCTCCAACTTCCTGTTCCCAATCCACAAGCTCTCTCCCTACACCCATCCATGGCACACCAACAGACACACATACACCTAGTATAACAGACAAAGTGCGCAAAGACAGACATGGCTATCACAAACGTTCAAACAGGCATGCACACACACAACACACAGCTGCAGACACAACAGACACTTCTCCTGCCACCTCCACACGTACAGTCACATCTCCACTCAATCCTGCCAGCACAGCATCATCACACACTGGTCCTGTTGCCAGTCCTGTCATCTCCACAATCACCAAAACAGCAGACTCACACTCACACACACCACATCCACACTCACCACGACTACCGTATCTGCCACCTGCAGCACATCCACCGCACTTGCACACACCACCTCAACATTCACTCACACATCATCCATTCCCTCTCCCTGCATCTCTGCCCCCTCCCAAAACATGCATACGTATCCACTCACCCACCCAACATTCAGCCACCAACAAATCCAGACACTGCACACACCAGCATCCATGTACAGCACACAGTCAGACGAGCACTTGTTGTACCTCCAGTCCCAAACCTCAATCATGTGACCGCCCCCGTGTATCTAAGAGAGTTTGCCTTGCCACCCTTGACCTCTTACCTACTCCTCTCCCACCCCGTCTTCCCCGTAAACAGCAGGTCCCCCTGCCCCTCTCAGGCCCTTCCACCTCCCATTCCTTGGGTCCCTCCTGTAGTGTTTCCCCTGCTCCTCCATTCAGCAAAAAATCCATCCCTCCCAGTGCCAAGGTCACCCCTCCCAAGCCCAAGCCAAAATGCCCCCATTCCACTTCCAAGCCTCCCCCACCACCGCCACACACCTGAGGGGCCTGCCTATCCTATTGCTGCCCCTATGAAGTGGAAGCCTAGCTTCAGTCAGGAGTCAGGTTTGGCCATTCTTGATGGACAATGTGTCTTGCAAAATTGGACATTTTAACTTGCCATTAGCATTTTTGTGTATAGTTTATTGTTTCAATGCAACTGCCTACATTGCTCTGGTTGGCAAGATAAGATGCTTGTCCCGGTTTCCTTCTCCATTGTGGTGGGACATCTGTATGTGTGTGTGATGTCAGTGTGTAGATTGTGTCTGTGTTGTTGCATGCGCTTGGTAGATGGTTTGGGCCTTGGGGATGTTGTGATGTGTGTGTCTGCTTGCTTGTGTATTTGTATGGGCGGTTGTGTGTGTCTGTGTGTCTAGTGCTGGTTGTGTGTATTTCCTTGAATGTTGGTTGGACTTATTGTGTCACCTGTATGATTGTCTGGATGTGTGTTCACAGCTATTGATTGTTTGTCATTGCTACATGGATTTCATGGTGTGTGTGTACGTGTGGTGTCGCACAACATGGCCGTCTATGCCATCGTTGAGGTGTTTGTGGGGTAATTGTTGTGTGGTTATGGGGTGTGTTGGTGGTGTTGTTGTACATTGTGCTGTATGTTTGGCACATATCTGCATGGCTTTGTGTGTTTATTGGGTATTTGGCATTGACGTATTTTGTGTGTGCGTGTGTGAGGCCTTCACTGTGTGTGTGGGGTATGTGTGTTCTGTGTGGGTGTGTATCACTGCCATTTCCCTCCCCTCTGTGCTAGGTATACTTACGGTTGTTGTCTTCATTGTCGGTGGTGGGCCTGAAGGTGTATGGTGAGACACAACGCTTGGAAGACTAGCAGTTTATTTGCCAAGGCAGCCACAACAGCGCCTCTGTGCCTGGAGATGGGTTTTTCCATTTGTAGTTTCTGTTTTCGCCAGGTTTTTCATGGCCGTATGGCCCCACCGGATATCCTGGCAGAGTGGTTACTCGGAATATGAAGGGTGGGAAGTTGGATGGCTCTTGCCCGATGCTGCTCGTGAGTTCTCTGTGTTGCGTTGGATTCACCACCTTGTTATTTGACGGTCTGCCAGCGGTCACAAGACTGCCATTGGCGTGCCGGTTTGGTTACCACCAGACTCGGAATGAGCACCTGAGTTCTTCCTCTTCTAAAATACTAACACTCACTCTAACAAGGGTATCAGTCCATAGCTTATTACTTGTACTGATGTTTTGTGTTCCCTGTTTGAATATGTCTTTGTGAGTTGCACCAAGGTGCTCCTTCATTTAAATTTGAAGACACTGTCAAGAAAATATTCGGTAGGTGTTAATTAATTAAGGTGTACATATAAGTAGAAAAGAGAGACCACACCATATAAAGATAATATAATTAACATTCCCATTCCCTTCTAGGAATTCAATTAATAGTATACTGCATCATTTTAAGAGAGTGAGAGAGAGCCATCAGAAGTGGGGAGAGGGATTATTAGAGGTATAACTGAAAACCTGTAAAGAAGAGTACTTGCAGGCAATGCAATGAGGTTAGAGTAGATTTTTTTCTAGCTGTGTCAGCCCCTAGGAAACTTCGCTGTGCAGTGTCAGGCCGGCAGTTGTACCACAAGAATCTTCATGTGACCAGTGGAAGCAGTTTCCTTCTCTCTTATTCCATCTCGTTTCCCCCATGGGCATTTTAGCGCTGTCACATGATAATTGCGGACAGTGCTGGAACATTCCCGTGGAACTGGGAATCATCAGCTTGGACCAGCATTCCATATCCGTGGGACAAACAGGTTAGTGCTTGACAGTACAGTAGGCTCTGACAACAGCACCCCCTATATTTTTCCCACTCAGATACAATGGAGGCACAAGATGTTTCCCTGGCTGACTTGGCGCTTATGTTGGAAAATTTACAATATGAAACTCAGGTTCTCTCACAACTACTGGTTAACGTACAGACTACACTTCCACCGAGACCTCCCACCTTTTAGAGAAACTGGTTTTTGGAGCCAAACCTAAGGCAGGCACTGGCCTATCAGGTGTTCCTTCTTATTTCTCTAATTTTGAACAAGAGCAACTTGAGCCCTAGTAATTCAGGGAACTACTCTATCCCCTGTCCCTTTAGCTCTCCCTGAATACTTTGCTGGAGCCCCTGCAAAAGTCGTAATATTCCTGAACCAATGTCAGCTCCATTTCGTGTGTCGTCCAAACTCTTTTTCAGATCAGCAGTCGAAGGTAGCTTTCATCTTATGCTATCTAGCTAGTACTGCTGCTTCCTGGCCTGTCCCCTTAGTGGAACAGGATGATTCCTTTTCATATAATTATCAAGCCTTCAAAATGGAAATAAAAACATTATTTGATTAAGATACCTTATGCAGTCAGTTGATTCAGAATTGCTTAATTTAAAGCAAGGAAACAAAGATCTACTAACTTGTAAAGCGGCCTTTGATAGATTAGTGTCTGAGTCAGAATGGTCACATGAAAAAAGAGGACCCCTATTTTATAGAGGTTTAAAAGACGAATTCAACAACCTTTTGATGCAAGTGGTAAATCCATCTGAACCATGTGAGGAGTTAGTAGACTGAAAGGTGGGGCGACAAAAGTTGAGCTGACAATAAAGTGGTTATCATTAGAGACAAGAAGCAGAACAGGGTTAAAATTACTGATTAGGGGAGCCCATGCAAATTGGCACCGTCAGGGGCTCGCTTTCTAAAAAAAAAAGGCACTGACAACATGATCAGAAATTATGTCTGTACTGCAGAAAAAGGACATTTAAAAAAAGATTATGGCCCACATTACAACCCTGGTGGTCGGTGATAAAGTGTCAGTAATAGCGCCAACAGGCTGACAGTAAGTACCGCCAAATTATGACCATGGCGATAGACAGCCAATGTACCACACCAACCGCCAGGGCGGAAACAACAGTCACCACGGTGGTAGCCGCCTACAGCCAGGCGGGAGACAAAGTACCGTCCACCATATTAAGATACACGATTCCGCCACCTTTTCCGGGGCGGTACCAACGCCTTCAAAAGTCTGTGAAAACACATCAGAGAAGTGAAAGGACTCAGCATTGGAGACATAGGGAAGAACTACGCAGCCATGGAACTCAAACTGCAAGTCTTTCCGATGATCTTCTACGTTATGCTCTACCTGGAACACCAATGCCGGCGAGGACGACAACAGTGAGTACAGACCATTAGCACACAAGGGAGGGTGGGAGGAAAACAAGAGTGACACACACATGCACCACACACACCCGACATATACACGCCATACACACAACCACATGCATTACGAAAACAATTTGACCATGAAAATCTGCAGAATAATGCAAAGGCAACAGGAATTTACAAAAATGATTGTGATCAGTCCAACAATAAAATCAACAATCTGATTTGGCCATGAAACAGATCTTTACACTTGTATAAAAGAGGGACACTGCCCAGTTCATAGTTCAAAGGGCCCACATGGCCATAGGGAACAGTCCAAGGCCCCACTCGAATCCTGCACCAATCCGGATAGAACACTTCAGGGGCATCAGTTGTCAAACAGGCAGGCACCTCAGGGGGAGGGGGGCACCTCAGCCAGATGCAGGAACAAGCCCACTGGTTCTGGAGGGGGCAACATGCCCTGTGCTTTGTCCTGGGGAGTGCAAGGCCACAGTCTCTCAAGTGGGTGTCTTGCCCACTGGGTCTGGAGGGGACAACATGCTCATTGCTCTTTGGCCTGGGAAGTGCAAGGTCACAGTCTCTCAAGTGTGTGTCTTGCCCACTGATCCTGGAAGGGACAACATGCCCTGTGCTTTGTCCTGGGGAGTGCAAGGCCACAGTCTCTCAAGTGGGTGTTTTGCCCACTGCTTCTGGAGGGGGCAACATGCCCTGTGCTTTGTCCTGGGGAGTGCAAGGTCACAGTCTCTCAAGTGGGTGTCTTGCCCACTGGTTCTGGAGGGGGCAACATTCCCTGTGCTTTGTCCTGGGGAGTGCGAGGCCACAGTCTCTCAAGTAGGTGTCTTGCCCACTGCTTATGGAGGGGGCAACATGCCCTGTGCTTTGTCCTGGGGAGTGCGAGGCCACAGTCTCTCAAGTGGGTGTCGTGCCCACTGGTTCTGGAGGTGTCAACATGCCCTTTGCTTTGTCCTGGGGAGTGCAAGGCCACAGTCTCTCAAGTGGGTGTCTTGCCTTCTGGTTCTGGTGGGGGCAGGCCGCACAGCAGCCCTCGGATGCTGGACTATATGGCGTCCTCCGCCAGTGAGGGCTGCACTGTGGTGGTGGTTTTGGAAGGCTCCTGCTCAGACCCTGGACCCGCTGATGCCTGCACTGTGGTGGTGGTTGTGGGAGGCTCCTGCCCATCCCCTGCACCCTCTGATGGCGGCACTTTGGTGGTGGTTGTGGGAGGCTCCTGCTCATCCCCTGCACCATCTGATGGCTGCACTGTGGTGGTGGTTGGGGGAGGATCTTGCTCAGCCTCTGCCCTCTCTGATGGCTGTACAACCACGGCTGGCAGTGGAAGCCTTGTGACAGCTGGTGGTGGTGACGGTGTTTGGCTGTCAGCTTCTGCTGGTGTAGATTCCCCCCTCTGCCGGCTGGTGCAGGTCCTTCTCCTTCTTAGCAGCTGTTGCAGGCTCCTTCCTCTTCTTAGCAACTGGTGAAGGATCCTTCCTCTTCATAATTGTTGGCCTGGAATCCTTACCACCATGAGTAGGTGGTGCTACCACTGGGCCCGTGGACTGTTTGGGTGAGGTGCTTGAGTGGGACAAGGTGGGAGAGGACACAGGGGATGCGTGCATGGATGTTGTGGAGGTGTCTGCCAGTGAGTTGTGTGTTCTGCTTGGTGTGGTGATGATGCCGGTAGTGGATATTAATGTAGTGCATGCAGGTGTGAGTGTAGACGCAACTGGGGGAGGTGCAGGAGGAGGAGGAGGGGGGAGACAGAAGAGATAGTTGATATTGTCATTTCTGCAACTGAATGGTATTTGTGTGAGTGCCTGTGGGATGATGTGTGGTGCTTGTGTTTGCCTGTGACACTCTTGGGTGTTGTCTTGTGTGCATGCTAGTCTGCATGTGTGCTTGGGATGGGTTGGTGTTGAGGAGAGTGGGACTGGGAAGTGGAAGTTGGAGGGGCGAAGGTTGAAACAGGGGCAATGGCTGCCATGAGAGAGGAGGCCAGAGCCTGAATTGATCTCTGTTGGGCTGCCAATCCACCATGAATTCCCACCAGGAATTAATTTGATTGCTGCATCTGGGCTGCCAGCCCCTGGATGGCATTCACAATGGTTGTTTGCCCTACAGAGATAGACCTCAGGAGGTCAATAGCCTCCTCACTCAGGGCAGCAGAGCTCACTGGGGCAGGGCCTGAGGTGCCTGGGGAGAAGGAGATGCCCACCCGGGTGAGCGGGCACAGGCAAATCGCTGAGGGGCTACTGGGAGGGCAGTGCTGGTACAGGGGTGGCAGCTGTACCTGTAGCTGGGGTGGTCATAGAGGTGTCCGCCACCACCATGGAGCTCCCAACGGAGGAGGTATCAGATTCTGCATTGTACCCATCAGTCTCTGCTGTGGTGCTGCCCTCGCCCTCCGTCCCACAGGTGCCCTCAGCGTCAGTGGACTCTGCCTCCAGGGTCCTGTAAAACTGTAAACTTCACACTTGTATAGCGCACTACTCAACCGTTAGGGTCTCAAGGCGCTGTACGCATACTGTGGTGGAACCCCTCCTGGCTTTTCCCTGTGAAGCACCCACTCCTGGGCAGCCCCAGGGTGAAGCCAGGCATCCAAGCGCTGTGATGGCCATTGTGGAGATTCAGCAAGCTATTGCCCAGGGCTACAGAGTGGGACCGAGGCGAGAATTATCTGCTTCAAGGGAATTGAGCCCAAGACCCACTGACATGGGAATTGAACCCTGGTCCCAGACCAGATCTCTGCATCAGGGTCTGCCGCTCTAAACATTGTGCCACACTTATCTTCGGGATGCAGCTCCGTCTCTCACCGGTGCCTCTGCTCCTCCACCAGATGATGCTAATGCACATGACAGGATGGCAGAACAAGAAAGAGGGGGAGAGAGACAAAGGATACACTGGGTCAATGACTGCACCAATACCACCGTTGGTGTACACAGCACCCTCACACACAGGGAACAGGCCTACGCACTGTGCATGGCACTACCAATGAAATGGCTATTCACCAAGGAATGAGGAGGGGCACAGACTGCCAACTACAGCACACCTGGGTCCCACGCAGCCCTGCCTAGAAGTGAATACTAACAAGTTAGGTAAGCTATATCTCCCATTCAAAACCCTAGCCACCAGAGGACCTACACTGCTATGTGTGGCCTGGCCTAGGGGCAACCAAGGACATATAGCGCCACCCGAATACCACCCCACTCGTAAATTGTAATGATAGCCACTGTACTCACCCCCTTTGGCTGCTGCAATGCCCTCAAGTGCCCATCCAGCTCAGGGTAGGCCACTGCCAGTATGCTGCCCATCAGGGGGGGTCAGGGTCCAACGGGCACCCCTTCTTTGTTGGTGGGCCATCCCCAGCTGGGCCTCCCCGGTCTTTCGTGACCAGCATCTCAGGTCCTCCCCCATGTTTGCGACAGTGGGTGCTCCGTCTGCCATAGAACCCCAGAGTCTGCACGTCCTTGGCGATGTCACACCATTTTCTCTTCTTTTGATGGGCGCTGACCTGCAGAGGCAATAATGACAGGAGAACACCATTAGACAAACAGTCCAGCCTATCACACAAATGGCCCACCATACCCGTTTGCATCACCATTGGCACACACATAGCCCAGCCCACAACATGTACACCACCAAGAGGACATGCACCCACCCCCCTTACACGAGGCCTTCACACACAACTCCATGCATTCATGCCACATGCATCGTGCTCAAGGTGTACTCACCTGTTGGTCTGGAGGCCCATACAGCAGTCTGTAGTGAGGTAGAACCCCATCCACCAGTCGCTCCAACTCCTTTGAAGGGAAGGCTGGAACCCTTTCCCCGGTCACACGGGCTATGGCAGGTTCCTGACACAGGTCACAGCAGCACATGCAGTGTAAGCCCTCTCCTACGGAAGGTCAGGAAACAAGTGAGGAATCAGATAGAAAATGGCAGTCACATCCGCAGCGGTGCATACCGTCACCGCCAGCGTAGATCACCATTGGCCACTGTACCCCATAGGGCCCAATATTAACCAACAATTAATTGTATTGCAGTTCACGACCCCCATACCACCCCAGCACACAACATCAGTGGCATTACCTCACTTCCACCTGTCCCTACACAATTGACAGGCGGTCGCAATTTCAGGGGGGGTGAACAGACCTATCTATTATTGCTGCATCACAGGATAAATAGGCACATACTTCCCTAATTACACTGTCCCATAACATGTTTGCACATTACGGACCTCTGTTGTGGCTCCATTGTTCAGTTTGTGACAGCCTACTCACTCTTGTGTCCCTTAGATACCTGTCGCTGTGGATGAATAGGAGATGGAGACATACCCCCATGTACAGACCCCTGTTTGACTTGGCTACACTGGAGGACATGCACATAATACTAACCTATAGACTGGGCAGGGCCACAATCACAGAGCTGTGTGCCCAACTGGAGCCTAACCTGATATCTGCTATCCGTCATCCCACTGGGATCCCCCGTCATGTGCAAGTACTATCAGTGCTACATTTTTCAGCAACTGGCTCATTCCAAGTGACAGTGGGCTAGGCAGCAGGGATGTCACAGCCAGTGTTCTCAAACATGCAAACAAGAGTGTTGTCTGCCCTGATAAAACACATGTACAGATACATTGCTTTCCCCTATGTTGAGGATTTGGCCACTGTGAAGGCCGGATTCTATGCAGTGGGACATATCCCCAATATAATAGGTGCTATTGCCGGAACACATATTGCATTTCTGCCCCTCCCGCCAGAATGAATAGGTGTTCAGAAATCGTAAGAGTTTACTCTCCATGCATGTGCAGATGGTGTGCTTTGCAGACCAGTACATCTCCCACGTCACTGCTAAGTATCCTGGGTCGATGCATGGTGCCTTTGTCCTGAGGAATAGCAGCATCCCAAATGTGATGGCCCAACTACAGAGGCACAGGGTGTGGCTAATCGGTGAGCCCTGGTTCCCATCCAGTATATGTTGGTGTATGCCTATGGTGTTGGCCATATAGGAAAGTTTGTGACTAAATGTTGTCCCTCAATATTTGCAGGTGACTCTGGTTACCCAAACCTATCATGGCTGCTGATCCCTGTGAAGAATGCCAGGACAAGGGCAGAAGAATGTTATAATGAGGCACATGGGTGAACCAGAAGGATCATTGAAAGGACCTTTGGCCTCCTGAAGGCCAGGTTCTGGTGCCTCCATCTAACAGGTGGATCCCTGTGCTACTCACCCATGAAGGTCTGCCAGATAGTGGTGGCATGCTGCATGCTGCACAACCTGGCCCTCAGACTGCATGTAACTTTGGCCCTCAGACAGCATGTACCCTTTCTGCAGGAGGAGGAGACTGGAGATGCCCCTGTGGCAGCAGTGGACCCTGAGGACAGTGAGGATGAGGAGGCAGATGATGAGGATGTGGACAACAGAACATCTGTGATACGTCAGTACTTCCAAAGATACACAGGTGAGACAGTGCAACTTTACATTTGTATGACTATTGTATTCTGTGTGGCATTACCATGCTCATTTTACCCATTTCATTGCACTACTTACTGTTACCTCTGGATATTCATTTTGCAAATGTTGGTGATATGACACATTCTCCTGGTGTGATCACAACAGCCAGCTACAGGTCATTAATTCTATGCTCATTCTATGTACAGTTCATTTGCAATGGTTGTAGCTGTTTCATTCAATACAAATGTTCAATACATAAAATACTAGTAGTTGAGTTTTGCCCAAGGGTATTTATTGTAGTGCTAAAATATAGAGAGGAAGTGCAATGGAATGGGGTGATGCTGGAGGAAAGTCCACTGTATTGTTCCAGTCTGTTTGTAGCACAGGTGCATTGTCCATGGGGACATGGGAAGGGGAACAATGGCAGTTCAAGATGAACAAGGTGACTGAGTGGGACACAAGAGGGACAATCAGGAGACTCTCATTTCCTATCAGTGGCTTCTGTCTGGTTTGCAGGGAATGTTTGAGGGGTGATTCACCTTCTGCAGGGGAAAGGGTGCTGGTGGCCTGTTGGTCCTGTGGCGAGGCCTCCTGCCCACTAGCGACAGCAGTGTTGGAGGGCTGTTCAGATGACTGGCTAGTGGGAGGGGCCCCCTGGTGTTACAGTGCCTCCCTCATAATGTTGGCCATGTCTGCCAGCACCCCTGCAATGGAGACCAGGGTGGTGTTAATGGCCTGCAAGTCCTCCCTGAATCCCTGATACTGTCCCTCCTGCCGCCTGTTCTCCTGCACGTTGTCTAGGACCTGGCCCATTGTGTCCTGGGAATGTTGGTAGGCTCCCAGGATCTCAGAGAGTGCCTCCTGGAGAGTTGGTTCCCTGGTCCTGTCCTCCCCCTGGTTCACAGCAGTCCTCCCAGTTTCCCTGTTGTCCTGAGCCTCTGTCCCCTGAACCGTGTGCCCGCTGCCGCTGACCCCAGGTCCCTGATTGTCTTGTGTGTGAGGTGTGGCCTGGGGTCCCTGTAGAGGTGGGCACACTGCTGATTGACGTGTCCTGGGGACAGAGGTTTGGGGACGCCTGGTGGGTGCTGTGGTTTTGGTTCCTGATGGGGGAGGCTCTGTGGTGGTCTGTGACTGGGCTTGGGTGACCGACTGTCCAGTGGTCCCTGATGGGCCAGGTAGATAGTCCAGATCCTGAAGTCCAGAGTTACTGTCATCACTGTGGGCCTCTTCTGTTGGGGGACTAGATATAGGTGGCACCTCCTCTCCAGTGACAGTGGCTGGGGTACCTGTGGGGATGTAAATGATGTATTATGCTTCAGGTGTCTAACATTTGTACTTCTGTAGCTTCGCCTCTATGGTTGTTGTTCCCCTACCAGCTTTTGATTGTGTATGTTGGTGTATAGTGCTTATGCTAGTTTCCCTATGCTGTGCATGCTTTGGTGATGAGTGTCCATGCAGGGCTAGGAGGGGTATCCATGCTTTGGTACAGCATGCAGGGCTTGGCATTGGGAAGTAGTGTGATTTGATGGTGGAGTGTGGGGGATGGAGCGGAGTGATGGGAGTGAGGGTGTGTGATGGCATGCAGGTATGGGGGTGATCATTGTTAAAAGTTGACTTACCAGTGTCCAGTCCTCCTTCAACTCCGACAAGTCCTCAGGATGCAGTATTGCCAAGACTTGCTCCTCCCATGCTGTGAGATGGGGGGGAGGATGTGGGGGTCCACTGCCAGTCGTCTGTATAGTGAGCTGGTGTCTTGCTGCAATGGAACGTACCTTCCCCCGTAGGTCGTTCCAACTCTTCCTGATGTCGTCCCTTGTTCTTGGGTGCCGTCGCACAGCATTGACCCTGTCCCTGATTCTCTGCCATAGCTCTATCTTCCTTGCTATTAATATCTGCTGCACCTGTGCTCCAAATAGCTGTGGCTCTACCCTGACGATTTCCTCCACCATGACCCTTAACTCCTCCTCAGTGAAACGGTGGTGCTTTTGTGGTGCCATGGGTGTTATGTGATATGTGTTGGTAAGTGTGTGTTGGGTAATCATTTGGGGGGTGTGATGTAGAGTGCGTGAGGGGTGTATGGGTGTGAGTGGTGTGTGTGTCTAGTTGTTGCAGTGGTCTTGCTCTCAGTCTCGTGGCAATTAATTCTATTCGTAAAGGGTTGTGGGTAAAATGGGTGTGTGTTTTATAGTGGTGTGGGTGTGTGGGTATGTTGTGTGTATGGGTGTCAGGTGTGTGTTATTTGAATTGGCCAATGTGGTGTTGTTTTCTATGTGGGTGTCCATTGTGAACCCGCGGTTGAATGCCTGCCGTGGTGATTCGTGGGTCATAATGTGATGGGCGTTGTTCTGTTGGCGTAACGGTGTGGGTTTTGGGACTGCCACTTTTCCACTGACCTTTGATCTGGTGGATTTGTATATGCGGCTGTATTCTGTCAGATTGGTGTGTGTGTGTCATAATATGGTGAACGGATATTCGTCAGCACGTCAATAAATTGGCAGCCGTAAGCACGGCGGTAAGCAGCATTTACCGCAAATGTCATAAAGAGGGCCTTTATGATTAAAGCCCAAAAGACAAGCGGTAGGGGCAGAAGTTTCTGGGGTGGCAGCGAGAAGCAAGAAGGGGGAAACTAAGGAATCCAAGGACCATGGAGGCTAGTTGTTCAGGTGTTTAAAGTCCCCCACTTTTTTACTCAAATGAATTCTCACAATGGGTTTTTCTATCTAGGTGTGCCTGCACAGGTGAAATGGAATCCTTTAGAGACATCCATCCCTCCTCTACCAGGAGCACGAACGCCGGCGGCGAAGACCACGGTGAGTAGTGCACCTACGACACAGGGGAGGGGGGAGGGAAAAACAGGGACACACACACGCAATATGCAACACCCTCACCCACGGCAACACACACACTAATACATATTGATACATTACAGTTACACCCCTCAAACCCCCCGGAAGAATGCAAAGACAAAAGGAAATGAATGTAACCATTGTAATATATTAAAATCCAGGATGCAAAAATATATATATACACTGTAAACAAAATATACACCAAGAATAGTAGTCCAGGTAGTACTCCATTGAAGTCCGTGGAACACTGGGCCCACGCGGTATGGGCGAGGCCCACACTCAATCCCCGAACAATAAAACAGGCACCTCAGGGGGAAGGGAAAGGGGGGGCACCTCAGCCGGTTGAGTGCACGACGCCAAATCCCCAAGGGGGCCACATGCCCACTGTTCCAGCCTGGGGAGTGCAAAGCCACAGTCTCTCAAGTCTCTACAGTGGGTGGTTTGCCCACTGTACCATCCTGGGGAGTGCAAAGCCACAGTCTCTCAAGTCTCTACAGTGGGTGGGTTGCCTACTGTTCCATCCTGGGGAGTGCAAAGCCACAGTCTCTCAAGTCTCTACAGTGGGTGGGTTGCCCACTGTTTCATCCTGGGGAGTGCAAAGCCACAGTCTCTCAAGTCTCTACAGTGGGTGATTGGCCCACTGTACCATCCTGGGGAGTGCAAAGCCACAGTCTCTCAAGTCTCACAAGTGGGTGGTTTGCCCACTGCTTTATCCTGGGGAGTGCAAAGCCACAGTCTCTCAAGTCTCTACAGTGATTGGGTTGCCCACTGTTCCATCCTGGGGAGTGCAAATCCACAGTCTCTCAAGTCTCTACAGTGGGTGGTGTGCCCACTGTACCATCCTGGGGAGTGCAAAGCCACAGTCTCTAAAGTCTCACAAATGGGTGGTTTGCCCACTGCTTTATCCTGGGGAGTGCAAAGCCACAGTCTCTCAAGTCTCTGCAGTGGGTGGGTTGCCCACTGTTCCATCCTGGGGAGTGCAAAGCCACAGTCTCTCAAGTCTCTGCAGTGGGTGGGTTGCCCACTGTTCCATCCTGGGGAGTGCAAAGCCACAGTCTCTCAAGCCTCACAAGTGGGTGGTTTGCCCACTGTTCCATCCTGGGGAGTGCAAAGCCACAGTATCTCAAGTCTCTACAGTGGGTGGTTTGCCCGCTGTTCCATCCTGGGGATTGCAAAGCCACAGTCTCTCAAGTGGATGCCTTTCTCCACTGGTTCTGGAGGGGGGTTTGTTCCCAGAGTGCTTCATCTTGCCAAGGACAGAGGTAGTGGATGTGTTACTCCACTGGTTCTGGAGGGGGCTTTGTGCACAGAGTGCTTCATCCTGCCAAGGACAGAGGTAGTGGATGGCAATATCCACTGGTTCTGGAGGGGGCTTGGTGCCCAGAGTGCTTCATCCTGCTCGTGACGGACTCAGTAGCGTCAGTGTCCTTGGCGCTCATGGGCCAGCGGTGCTAGTGGCGGCGGTGCCCTGTTCAGCGTTGCAGGTGGTGGCAGTGCCCTGTTCAGCGGTGCTAGTGGTGGCGGTGCCCTGTTTAGCGGTGCTGGTGGCGGCGGTGCCCTGTTCAGCGGTGCTTGTGGCGGCGGTGCTCTGTGCAGCGGTGCTTGTGGCGGCGGTGCCCTGTTCAGTGGTGCTTGTTGCAGCGGTGCCCTGTTCAGCGGTGCTTCTGGCGGTGGTGCCCTGTTCAGCGGTGCTAGTGGTGGCGGTGCCCTGTTCAGCGGTGCTAGTGGTGGCGGTGCCCTGTTCAGCAGTGCTTCTGGCGGCGGTGCCCTACTCAGCAGTGCTTGTTGCGGCTGTGCCCTGTTCAGCAGTGCTAGTGGTGGCAGTGCCCTGTTCAGCGGTGCTAGTGGTGGCGGTGCCCTGCTTAGCGGTGCAGGTGGCGGCGGTGCCCTGTTCAGCGGTGCTTGTGGCGGCGGTGCCCTGTGCAGCGGTGCTTGTGGCGGCGGTGCCCTGTTCAGCAGTGCTTGTTGCGGCTGTGCCCTGTTCAGCGGTGCTTGTGGCGGCGGTGCCCTGTTCAGCGGTGCTTGTGGCGGCGGTGCCTGTTCAGCGGTGCTTGTAGTGGCGTTGCCCTGTTCAGCGGTGCTTGTTGCGGCGGTGCCCTGTTCAGCGGTGCTTGTGGCGGCGGTGCCCTGTTCAGCGGTGCTTGTTGCGGCGAGGTCCTTTGCAGTGACTCAGCTGCTGGCGATCCTGTCTGGCCCAGCGGGGCTGGTGCTGGCAGTCCTGTCTGGCCCAGCGGGGCTGGTGCTGGCGGGCCTGACTGGCCCAGCAGGGCTGGTGCTGGCGGTCCTGTCTGGCCCAGCGGGCTGGTGCTTGCGGTCCTGACTGGCCCAAAGCGCTGGTGCTGACGGTCCTGTCTGGCCCAGCGGGGCTGGTGCTGACGGTCCTGTGCTGCTCTTCCCAGCCTTGCTGACTTTCTTGTGATCCTTCCCCACCTTGGAAGGTGTCGCAGCTGAATCCACACTCCCACCTGTACCCCTGGGAGCGGCTTTGGTGGCTGGAGTCTTCCCCCTCTCCTGCTGGGCACTGGCCAACTTTTGATGCTTGACAGGTGGGGGACTGTCCGTGCTGTGGCTCCATGCCACACTGGCTGCCCTGGTGGCCAGTGCACTCCAGATTCCGGTGACTACAGGCACCACTGGTCCCGGAAATGTTGTGGCTGAGGTGCTAGGTTGGGACCTGGAGAGTCAGGCCCTAGGAGACGGACGGGGCGGGGGAGGTGTGGGAAAGAGGTCAAGGTTGGACAGGAAACGTTTTTTGATAACACTGGGACCGGTAGCTGGAGGGGGTTTGGGAGTGGAGGAAGAGGTTGTGGTTGTAGAAGGTGTTCGTTTGGTGACTTTGGGTGAAGGTGCATGCGCTGGAGGCTGTCATGAGGTGGATGGCTGTTGGGTGGGTGTGTGCCTGCATTTGTGTATCTTGGGAGGGGGCGTCACAGACACACTGGGAGAGGACACAGGGGACGTGTGAATGGCGGTGGGGGTGGTGACTGCACGTGAGCGGGGTGTGGTGCTGGTGTGCTGGTGATGGAAGTAGTGGCTGTAGATGTAGTGCATGCAGGTGTGAGTGTAGACGAGACAGGGAGAGAGATGAGGAGGAGGGGGACAGAGTGGAGGCAGTGGATGTTGGTGTGTCTGCATGTGTGTGATGCTTCTGTGAGTGCCTGTGGGATGTGTGGTGCTTATGTTTGCCAGAGCTTCCCTTGTGTGTTGACGTGTGTGCATGCTTGTCTGAAGGTGTGCTTGCGATAGGCTGAGGTAGAGGGGATTGGGTCTGGGTGGAGGAAGTTGGAGGGGAGAGGCTAGAACAAGGTGTAGGTCTGCTGGACGTGGAAGCAGGTGCCTGTTTAGTCTGCTTATGCATGGTAGATTTGTGTGGTGTGGATGAGTGTGAGCGTATGAGTGTTTGGGAGGAGAGGGGTGGACACAGTGGGAGAAAGGCTGCCAGTGTATGTGGATGTTGTGTGGGTGTCTGCAGGTCTGGTGAGTGTACTGCAAGTGTATGTGAATGTAGTCGTGGTGAGTGCAAGTGTGGTTTCTGGGGTGCATGACTGGATGTCAGCTGTAGTGGTGACTGCAAGAATGGGAGAAGCAGCAGTGACTGAGGGTGCAGGGCATGGGGTATGCATGGTGAGATGACAGACAGAGAGGTGGGGGAGGCTGACAGAGTGGGGAGGTGGATGTTGTTGTGTGTGCTGTGGAATGTTGGGAGTGTGCCTGCCTGTGGTGGGAAGTGTGCTGCTAGTGTTTCTCAGTGTGCTTCTTGTGTGTTGATCTGTGTGCATGGCTGTCTGTATGTGTGCTTGGAATGGGTGAAGGGAGTGGGGTGCTGGAAAGGGTAGAAGTGGTGGGAGGGGGGACAGAAAGACCAGGGACACTGGTTGACGTCAAAGTGGAGGCCAGAGCCTGAAAAAATCTCTGCAGGCCCGAGATGGCACCATGAATGCCTTCCTGATATGCATTGCTGCATCTGGGATGCTAGCCCCTGGATGGCATTCACATTGGTTGTCTACCCTACAGAGATGGTTCTCAGGAGGTCAATAGCCTCCCCCAAGAATGCAGCAAGGCTGATTGGGGCAGAGGGCGAGGTGCCTGGGGCGAAGGCGACACCCACACTCCTGTGTGAGTGGGCACGGGCAACTCGGTGGGGAGCAACTGGGAGGGCGGTGATGGTATGGCGGGTGGCTGAAGATGACAAAGAATGGGTGGGCCCAGTAGGGTCCCCCTCCACTAGGGAGTTGCCATCGGAGGAGGTATCAGAGTCACTACCTCCAGTGGTAGTTTCCTCCCCCGTGGTACTCCCCTCTCCCTCCAACCCACTGGTCCCCTTGGCAGCATCCCCACTCGCCCCTGCCATATCTCCCTCTCCAGATGATGCTAATGTACACAGGGACACAAGAGCACAGGGGTAGGGAAACAAAACAAGAAAGAAGTATTTCAATTCCAGGAAATATGTACATGTTGGGGTGCATACACTCCCACCCAGCTCAGGCACAGACCCGCAGCAGGCACAACGCATGTTACCAATGTGCCCCTGACTGGTAGGCATGACCCTACAGTACACTACATTCTCATTCTGACCCACTACTCTGATACACTTTGTGAAGTGCACCAATGAGAGACGATGCCAAGCCAACACATCTACAAGTTCATGAGGCTACATTGAATACAATGGTCCAAACAGGGGACCCCTCACAGGCCTACAGACCCTGCCAAAATTAGCTATGGCACTATCCCACAGATGTAGATGGGGGCAGGACTGCAGGGACACACCTGTCTATGTGCCTGGCACTACTATGCATGCACCCCTTAGCATCAAACTACACTCATCATAGTGGCATCACAACAGTGTTGGCACTAATCCCCTTGTGGTTGACCCCCTAATGCTGACCATTAGGGGGGTCAGGGTCCAATAGGCACCCATCCCTCGTTGGGAGGCCTTCCCCAGCTGGGCTTCTCTGGTCTTCCTGGTCCAGCGCCTCAGGTCCTCCCACTTCTTCCTGCAGTGGGTGCTTGCCGGTTGTAGACCCCCAGGGTCCGCACTTCCTAGGCAAAGGCTTGCCATAGCCCCCTCTTATGATGGGCGCGGACCTGCATGGGACACACAGAGTAAAGAATCAGACGTCAGTGTGGGTGTCCCATACACAAATGCCATGCCCCTTCAAACTGACATGGCCTATGGAGACATGCATATGGACAAATTTCAAGACAAAAACTGCCACTATGTGTGAGCAGTCACACAGCAAACAAAAATGCATACAGGCATCCAACACATTCACACACATCTAAAGAGGACAAATAGCAACTCACCTGCTTCTCTGGTCGCCCATACAACGTGGCATACAGGGGTAGGACCTCGTCCACCAGCATCTCCAGCTCCTTCAGGGTGAAGGCCAGGCCCCGTTCCCCTGTAACACGCACCCTCTCTGGGACTAGAGTCAGGACACAGCAGCACACGCAGAGGAGTTCTTCACTTCTCATACTGCAGGAGTCAAGTGTCAAGGGCCTGCTAAAATGGCGGTAGATACCGCAGGGGTGTGCACCGTCACCGCCAGCGGTGATCATGATTGGCCCAGGTTCCCATTGACAATCATGTAATACAATGATCAGGTGCACGGCGATGAACACCGTCTACTGCCATGATGACTTACGCGAGCAGAATGAAGTCACTTCCACACTACAATACCTGGATGTCAGGAGGCTGCCATTTTGCATCCACCGCATCTCCATGACCTGGCCGGAGGTCTCATCCAAGGCCCCATTCCCTCTCCCCTTCATTGAGTACTGACATGAGTACTGGTCCCCCACATGTGATCATGGTTGGAAGTGTGTCTACACTGTGATGCCATTATGTCTGAGACACCTTACCACGCATTAGCCTGACAGGACTGCCTCATTCTTTGCGTTTGTGTGTGTTACATATATGTCGCATTGAAAAAATGACTTGTGTCACCATGTGATGCAAGTGTATGTCCAAACTTAAGATGTGTTCCTTCATCACCCATAGTTACAGACCCATGTGGTGAGGGAGAGCCCCATCTGTTTGCAGACCCCTAGTAGATCTGGCCATCATGGAGGAACATCACATCATCATAACTTACTGACTTAATCGAGCTACAATCCTTGACCTCTGTGCAGAAATGGATCCTGTTTTGAAGATGGCCAATAGGTATCGCCATGCCATACCTACAACTGTGCAGGTACTATGTGTGCTCTATTTTTGGCCACAGGATCATTTCAAGTGACAGTGGGCATGGCTGCAGTGTTATCTCAGCCAATGTTCAGCCACATCATGTCCAATTTCCTGAATGCATTTGTTCAACACTTGCAATGTTATGACCATTTTCCCCAAAGGGTTTATCTCACCACCATCAAATCAGGATTCTATGCCTTTGCAAATATCTCCCATGTGATAGGTGCCATTGGGGGTACCCACATAGCTCTCATACCCACAAGAGTAAATGAACAGGTGTATCAGAATTGTAAAAGCTATCACTCCAGGAATGTCCAATTGGTGTGTACTGCTGATCAGTACATTTCACATGTCAATGCAAGGTTCCCAGGATCAGTCCATGAATCATTTGTCCTGAGAAATAGCAGTGTGCCACACATGATGGAACAACTACAGGGGGACAGAGCTTGGCTCATTGGTGAGTGTGTATGACTCTGGATCAGTTACATAGCCGACAGCCAGGCTGTATGCAAGTAAAATGTGTGTGTTTCAACACTCTTTTGCCCACTTTTGCAGGGGATTCTGGCTACCCCAACATGCAATGGCTCCTGACACCTGTGAGGAATCCCAGGACAGATACAGACAGGAATTATAATGAGGTACATGGTCATACTAGAAGGGTGATTGAGCACACCATAGTTCTCCTGAAAGCAAGATTTTGTTGCCTCCATTTCTCTGGAGGATCCGTATGCCATGTTCCTGACAAGGTATGTAAGATAGTGGTGGCCTGCTGGATGCTGCACAACTTGGATGTGAGGAACGCTATCCCGCTTCTGGAAAAGGATGCTGTCCAACCAGCCCTGCCACCTCAGAGGAGGGATGAGAGTGATGGTGAAGAAGAGGGGGAAGATATCAACTACAGGACCCAGCTAATCTGGCTATACTTCCAGTGACTCTCAGGTACAGTTCCTATGATGCTGATGGCTTCACTGCATTGTTTCAGGCTGACTCATGTAGTAAGTACTGTGGTGTCCTTTACAAGTGATAATGCAAAATCATGACTGAAGTGGCAGATGCCAGTGAACGTAATGGAATGTACAGTGTGACATACTTCAGTATACTACAGTCTGTTCGACCCCCTCCTGCAATAAAAGCGGCATTATGATGGTAACTGGCTAGTGTATTCACACTCACAAGTGATAGCTCAGATTGATTAAGGACAGATATTTTGAGTGCACAGGAGTATTTATTCAAAGTCAAAACATCCATGAGTGTTGGGACAGTGGAAGGGACCGGGCACATGGTGAACAACATACTCAGGTACAAATGCTCAGCTATTGGTTGCACAGGGGTATCATCCATGCGGCCATTGGAAGATGATGAGATGGCAGTGGCATTTCAATGAGGTAGCTCAGTGGCACACAAAGGAGATAGTTCAGGGCAGAGTCACTTCCTGGTGCTGGGCTTGGTCTTGGCTTGTGTTTCAGTGGAATGTCTGGGTCTGAGGGCATGTTTGCGAAGGTGAAGCTGGGCTGCAGGGGTAGGGGTGCTGGTGTCCTATGAGTCCTCTGGCACTGACACCTGTCCAGTGGATTCTGCAGATGTAGATGACAGGGCAGTGTCCTGGCTAGTGGTAGAGGGCTGCAGGTGGGTGGAGGTCTCAGGCTGGATGTTTGTCTGGCGCTGCAGCACCCCTTCAATGGACGCTATGGCATTGAGCTGTTTCCATTGCTCCATGGCCTCCTGGTGGTGTGCTACCTGCAACCTCTGATTCTGCTCCAAGGTGGCCAGGATCTGGCCTATCCTGTCCTGGAAATGGTGGTATGCTCCCAGGATCTCAGAAATCACCTGCTGGGCAGCAGCATCCCTCCTTGGTCCACCCTTCTGGGCCAGTGATGCCCTTCCATTGACCCTACCCCCCTGTGCCTGTGCCCCCTGCACAGATCTGATAGTCCCATTTGCAATTCGCACTTCATCATCCTACCTGGTGGTGGGTGGAGACTCTGGCCTCTGTAAATGTTGGCAGCCAGTCCGTGGCCTGGTGACACTTGTGTGGGGTCATTTGTCCAGAGCGGATGGTGGTGGCTGAGTGGTAGGGGTGTCAGTGGTGTCCTGGGTGGGGCTTCTGGAGGGTGACTGTCCAGGGGTGTGGGATGGGCCAGGGACTTCCTCTGTGTTCAGACATCCCTCTGCACTCTCCTGAGTGGGACCTCCATCTTCAGGTGCAGGGCTGGCACTCCTTGACATCTCCGTACGGGTGGCATGGGTGGTGGTGCCTGTGTGGGAGAGAAAAGAGATGTGGGTGTCCTGCACTTTCTTGTCAATTGCAGAACATGTCAGAAGTAATTGGTGGTTGGATTCCCATGTAGTGGCCTGCAAGGTCCCTTTGTGTACATTTTGATGCGTTTAGTGAGGGGGTGGTGGTGCATTGTGGGTGTTGTAGTGCTACTGGGATTCCATGCATGGGTTGGTGACTGTGCACAGGGGGCTGAATAGTGATTTGTATGGGGTATTGTGGGCATGCAGATGACTTGTATGTGAGTGTGTGGGTGTTATGTACTGGGTAGGGGATGGGGTCCTGGTGCTAGTAAGAGGGATGGGGTGATACATGCATTAAAGGTGTGGTGACTGTTAAGGTATTGTAGTTGACTTACTCGAGTTCAGTCCTCCAGTGAGTCCAGTGAGGCCCTCCGGGTGCAGGATAGCCAGGACCTTCTCCTCCCAGTCGGTGTATTCGGGGGGAGGCAGCGGGGGACCACCACCAGTCTTCTGTATGGAGATGTTGTACCTGGATGCCATGGACTGAACCTTCCCGCACAGGTTGCTCCATCTCTTCCTGATGTCCTCTCTTTTTCGTGGATGGTTTTCCACTGCGTTGACCTTGTTGACTATCGTCCGCCACAGCTCCATCTTCCTGGCCACGAGTGTCTGCTGCACCTGTGCACCGAGTAGTTGTGGCTCGACTGTGAGTATTTTGTCCACCATGGTCCTTAGCTCCCTGTCTCTGAAGCAGGGCTACTTAGGGGGTGCTATGGTGTGTGTTGTAGGTGGTGTGTTGTAGGTGTATTGGTGTGGGTGCTGTTGTGCGGTAGGGTGTGTGGCTTGTGATTGTGGCAGAGCAATGTATGCTTTTGGTAGTATATTTGCGTGTGTGACTTGTGTGATGGTGAGCTCAGTGTATGCATGTTGTATGGTCAATATCTGTCATGCTATTGGTGTTGCAAAGGATTGTGGGGTGTGTATGTGTGTGTTTTAAAGTGTTGTGGATGTGTGTCAGGTGTGCGCTCTTCGAACTTGCCAATGAGTGCATTTGTTGTTAGCTGTGGCGGTCCGTACCACCAATGGTCGTTCGACATTCACTGTCCGCCGAGCTGAGTTGTGCATCATGCGCCGTGAGGTGTACTTCCTTTCCACCATCATTGGTCCTGGTGGTGGCGGGAGGTTGCAAGATTTTTGGAGGTTTGTCTTTTTGGCGTCATTATGCGGCGGTCTTTTGTTCACTGTCAGCACGACGGTCGGCGGTGATTGCCGCCAAGTTCATAATGAGGGCCTAAGTGTCGTTTTAAATTTCCTAGGCCTGTAATCTCCAAAGTAAGAGTAAACAGTTGAATGCCTGTGGTCAAACACACTGTTACTGGGAAATCACCTAAAATACATGTAATCTGAAAGGAAGTGATGTTTTAAAACTTATGAATATTTACAATGCAGTAATCCTGCCCATGTGGAATGCCAACATGGATATTCAGTCTCTAGCAGACGATTCTATTGCTGTAGCTCGATACATCATTTCATAGATAGCAAAGTCTGAAAAGAGAGAGATGAATGATATATGAGAAGAGATAGCAGAAGAGAAGTCTTTAAGTAAAATGCTTTACAGTTTCGATTTAAAGCTGCCTTCACACAGAGAAATTGGATCCCATGAAGCTTCAGACAAATTTACTTCTTCAGGCTTATACAGGAATTTCAAATCAGTAATTCGGGCTAGTTTGGGCCTGGCATCAACATAAAGGCACATGCTGACACAGTTTCCTAAAATTGAGTATCTTGCTCAGTTCGTTCCAGAAAGCACTGAGCACCTGAAAGTAAATATAATGGACAATTATTACCCTAATGAAAGTGTCCATCTAGAAAACATGTGTTTGTATGAATTACTGCAGTACTATACATACAGAAACAATATGGATTAAAACATTGAACATGGAAAGTTTGGAGGGACTGGCTGTAACTGATGTTTAGTGCGACATGGAAAGTAAGCTGAGCTGTCAGATAGGTGAGACAAGAGAATTAATTAACCTGACTTACTTGTAAATTTTAAACCTTGGCATTCAGAAAGTGAGCTACTTGGTGACTGTGACTGTTACGAAGATTCTTTCAATGCAGTCAAAGATAGCATCCAAAGTGAAGTTTTTCCCACGTATCAGAAAACATCAAATGATGAAATCCAACAGGAGGAAACAATTTCTGGAAATTGCAAAGGACAACTCACGAGACAGTCAGTGTTGTTCAGGGCCTAATAGTCAAGATTCTTTTGGTCAGCCTATCATTCAAAATGAGGCTTTTCTTAGCTATGAATAAAGTAGAAAATGCTATGGTCAAGTGAGGAGTGAGGGCATTGATTTAGAAAGCCTGATCTTACAACCAAATGAAGAACAGCAATAGATTTTTCAGCAAATAAAATCTGTAGAGCATGGACTGCTACATGATAAGTCTGAACTATTCTATGTACATTTCAGGGAAAAGGAGTCACAATGTTGACAGACACAGGAGGCGGAAACATGACGGAGCGGAGCTGCAGAGCTTGTGGGTGTGGTGCAAGGTCAAGCATGGTGTGGGTCGAGCAGGCAGAGACTGCTCAGCAGCTGCTCTTGTCCCCACCACCTTAGTGAACATTGCTGTGAGTAGCTGAGAGCCCTGAGCTGGTTGCTGGGGCCCCCCACTCATCTGCCTGATCACCTGTCTGCCTGAGGGTTGACTGTACACAAGCAGCACTAGCTTTACCAGGCCACGTGATGAGGATTGATTTGGAGGAGGATGTGAGGAGAGAGGTTGATCTGCACGGCGTGAGTTCCCAGTATGTGGGCCCCCAGGTGGAAATGTGCAATGGAAGTAGAGGCGAAAGATCCAGGATTCAGTGCGGCTTGCAGCACTGTGCCCCTCTAGACATTAACCTCCACCCATTCCCTCCCTCACCAGCTACATGGAATCACCCAGGAGCCTACAGCAATAAGCTCCCCACTTCTAAGACTGTGCCCCTGTGACATAGATGTCCTAATCTGTTCCCCCTTGTTTGCAGCAAGGAACACCACAAGGAGAATTCTAAGTACTGGAAGCCCTAAAGATCTCCTCAAGATCATTTAGACTACCATGATTTTAGAGGAGCGTTTTTACTGATAAGTGAAGGAGTGCCGTATATGTGAGGCAAACAGAGTACCCAACAAA
The DNA here is from genome assembly GCF_031143425.1 of Pleurodeles waltl. Classification (NCBI taxonomy): domain Eukaryota; kingdom Metazoa; phylum Chordata; class Amphibia; order Caudata; family Salamandridae; genus Pleurodeles; species Pleurodeles waltl. The sequence goes on along the minus strand of NC_090436.1, from coordinate 692,613,254 downwards.
TGGAAGAGTGAAAAGCAGATACTAAAGGTACAGGGGAAGCTAGCCAGGGGGAGATGCTGAAGGTGTTGCCCCCATATGGTTCCCTGACCTCTGTTGCTATTTTCTGGTTTCCTCTGGCTCTTACACTGCCTAACCTACTGGCCCACTGCTTTACCAGTGTGAGCTGGGCTCTCAGTCGTGGTGTGCCCCTTTCACATTATTCCCTGTCTTTGTTTGGCCTGGCATCCCACTGGGTCTGATTGTGTTGACCTATTTGTTCAGGCTGCTGATTTCTTTCTGCAAACCAAACAACTGTGGGCAGTCTTGACTAAAGAAGGAGCTAATTTGACAGCATGGAACCTCTACGCAGGGTGTTCAATCTCGATAAAAGCCTGTGTTAAAACAAAATCCAACCCCTTGAGGAATAAATCAGCACATATTAACGTATTGAAGAGTAAGAACCAGATTCTCTCCTTTTGTTATAAGGTGAAAATGGCACAAGATGACCTCAAGTGCAACTCAGAACTTCCTCCTGTCGTGGGAGAGAGAAGAACAGATAGTTTTCTTGCTCCATCTCTCCCCCTACATATAATAGAAGTGGAAACTGGGGCAACAAATTAGGAGAAAGCTTATAATTTCCCTGAGGATAATATTACCTTTTTAGATATAGATTTGGGATCTTATCTAAGGTGCTACAAATCAGGAAAGATTGGCCCTCCTAGAACCCGTCTACCCAGCTTTTGACAACGGCATACAATTATTCAGTAGTACTCTGTTGGAACATTCCACAGTAGTTTCTCAAATGTCAGTGACCCCCAGATCTGGAACTGATAGGGAATTTGTCACGTAATCCCCTGGGCCAAGAGGTGCACATTTCTGAATCACTCATTAGTCTGGAGAGAATTTTGTCTGCTATCCTAGTCCTTCTAGAGACATTTGTGGCAAATAGAGACCACACTCAAGTTATTGTAGTCAGGATTTTGAAAGTGCTGACTGGTCCAAAAGAAGAGAAAACATTTTTTAATCAGGGTTCACAGATGCAAAAAAGAGAGAACCATGGAAAGTCGGGAGTCCTAGGTCAAGGAGCACATTGCTTAGAGAGGGAGGAGCTAATGTGATACCACCTTGTTATAAGAAAAGATTTCTGTTCACAAGTTGGTAAACCCTTCTTTAAGGTGCCCTCAGAACCCCCTAAAAAACAGCTGAAAGTAGAAAGTCCTACAATCTCTATAAAAAAATTATTTGACTTATGCTCAATGGACACTGCACTAACCATTTTTTTCTGTGAAAATTCGTAGTTCTGGGCCTGAACTGTTTCCCAGTTTTAACACATAGGGGGTTATTACAACTTTGGGGAGGTGTTAATCCATCCCAAATGTGACGGATATACCACCAGCTGTATTATGAGTTCCATAGGATATAATGGACTCGTAATACGGCTGGTGGTATATCCGTCACTTTACAGTCACTTTTGGGACGGATTAACACCTCCTCCAAAGTTGTAATAACCCCCATAATCTCATCCTAAACAAGGTGTGAATGTTACAGTGGATACTGTTCAGCCTAAGTGTAAAAGTAAAGCATAAAATTGATAAGTGAATTAAAAATCCAATCAGCGAATTTTAAAAAAAGGCCTCAAAAAGTTCTGCTTTTAAGAAGCAGAGAACCTGGCCCATAGGACTGAGACAATGAACCAGGATAATCAGAGGGAAGGGCTAAGTCTCAGAACAATGGTCCCATAAGTCACCTTTCCTCTGGGAAGGATCAATTCCGGCACAATGCATTCATGTTCTCCCCTATTTGCCATTTCTCGTTATTCTTCCCTCAACCTAGCAGCCTTACCCATTTGGGGAGGGATCCAAGGAGAAATTAACACTAGTTTGGTCTGATGAAGAAGTCTTTCTCTTCCCTCTTCTCTGCAAATATTTATACACTGGACTTTGTTATTCTTTTGACTCTGATTTGAGTTTGAATCATTCGTTTTTATTTGTATGCTTTGCCGATATAAAGACTGTGAAGCTAATCCAAAGTAGCAATATTTCACTTATTTCTTTGAGCCATACAGTGCCTTGGGCAAAAAGAAGGATGGTCTTTCAGTCTAAAATGACTTTGAATTTGGTATTACAAAATAATGAGCCCCTTCAATTTAGCTGGATTGATTGGTTTCCTGTACACCCGGAATCTAAAATCCGGGGTTAATGGGTGTGATAATCTGTGCAACTTCATGACCGAATGTTCCACTGTGTCTTCGAATGAATGCCCAGCAGACGACGCAAGATGGCTGCAAGTCTCAGTAGGGAACAATCAGAGACTTGTGACACACCATAGTGCTCAAAGCCTTTGCCCCTCTACTGCTCTTGCAGATGATGAGTACCAAAAATGGAAGTGGTTGGCAGGTGCATTAAATAGTGCTCAACTATTGGTCCCAGTATCCAAATGTAACAATTATCAATTAATTCAAAGTGGTTTCTTGGAATGCGGCTGGCATAAAGATGAGCAAGGAGAAAATGCAATTTTTAGTTGATTTAAAAGCCCATATAATCTGCATCCAGGAAACCTGGTGTCCCTCTGATCTTCAGTGTGAGGGTTACTTCTCAATAAAGTGCAAAGCTACTCCGTCCAGGTGGGGATATGAAAAAGGAGGGTTGCCATCCTCTTAACTAACAAGATTAATATGAGGGTTTCAAAGACCCTTTCAATCGTTTTGTAGCAGTAACTTTATTCCCCAATGGAGGTGGGAATCTTATAGACCTGATGTGTTTCTACATGCCTGTTGCACTCATTCTATATTGTTTATTTTTTCTCTCCTGCTGAACTCTTTCCTGCAAAGTTTACAAATAATGTACTTCTTAGAAACATTCTTGCCATTTGGCCTCATGTCAAAGAGTTGCCACATCAAGTATTCCTTGGGTGGCTGAGATAGCCAAGCTGGTGCATAAGCCCCTGGCTGTTCAGCAGAATCTGAAGAAGACGTATTTCTGCCGAAACAGAAACAGGAAAGAAGAGGAAGCCAAATTTGTCTACTCACACCAAAGTCTAATAAAGAAATAAAGCAAAAAGAATAGAATCTTCATATTCTAAGTGAAGACATCCATCTGAACCAATCACAAACTTTGCTTAGAGTGAGTTAGAGTGTGCTTCCTCTCCCGAACCTCTTGCGAGCATCTCATTGGTGTCTTGCAAAAAACGTTCTTTATATCTTCTGTAAAGCAATTGTAATTCATTTTTCTACCTTACCAACATGTCTAATGTTCTGTTTTGTTCAGAATTACAGTAAAACACTGTAATTAACTTAATTCTGAATGTACGATCTCAGGATTGGGTTGCAATGGCCAAACAGGAAGTACAGCCCCCTTGGAGTCCAAGCAAAGGGACTGTGTGTCAGACTCCTGTGAGCATCTCGCGAGGGCCAACACTTTAAAAAAATATATTTATAACCTAAATAAATATCTTGTATTCACTACTTTTATAGATTAGCATTAAATAATAAGTGAAAACATTATAAAGAACTGTATACCATAGATTACAATGAAATGTAGAACTTTACAATCTTGTGAGTGTCCTGCAAGCTTCCTGCAAGGCGCTTGAGTAAGGACACCTCAGAAAAGATTGCTGGTAACATGTCTCACTATCAGAGTTACAATAATGGAGCAAATACAGAATTTCTATTGAAATATTGAATATTTATCTGTTTAATACTAACACATAGTTTAGAACAACTTTCAAACTGTGAACCATATCCTATTATATTACAGTAAAAGAAACGTAATTTTACAAAATAATGTCTGTACACAACATATGTTATATGTTCATTCTACCATGCTTGCACTCAAAAAAATAATTAATTGACATGGAAAAAAGGCCCTTGAACTACACTGAAAAAAACAATGGTTAAAATAATGTTATAGTTAGGTGTAATAAAAATATCTGTTTTGTTTAAAATAAACCTTTGAAATTCACAAACAAAAACAAAGGTTAAAGTAACATTAGTGTTATGTGAATTTCTCACTGACAATGTTAATGTTTTGAGCTGTGAAAATACACAGAGATGCAGCAGTTATAGGTAGAAAAACTAACTATAATTGTGCCCCCACCATGCCCTGCTTATGACCTCACATATGACATCACTCATGACAAGTTCTACGACATAATTTATGACATCACTGATGACATCCTAAATAAATCATAGATGGCATCTCTGACACCCCATTGCACACCTCCGTACACAGTCTTGTCATCTCACTTGCCACAATATATTAACTATAACTTGCCACTCTACCCTACCTTGTGTTCTCACAAATCATGTCATTTCAGATGTCATAAATGTTGTTATGAATGCTATGAGTTTAAATTCTAAAATATATGTAATATGGAGGGGTAAAATGAATGCATGGAGAAGGGGAGAACTTATTGGCATAAGACGCTCTGTTGGTCTTTTTTGTTCCTTCAGTGGAATAAAGCATGTTTTTGTAACATTTGTTACTGTTATTGCCACTATTATATTTGCTTATTATGTCTTTGTCCCTTAGACGAAGGTTGTTCTATGCCCATGGAGTGTTTTTTTTGCACATTTTAGAGGTAATTATTGCCAACTGAGCAATACCTTCTGATAGGTGAATGATGCAGCAGCATTGCACTTTAAGTGGCTTAGTAATTGTATGAGCCACATTTTAAGAAAGGTACATTCTCTTCCCTGACCACGACATAACCTATTTGAAGTTGAGTGAGGAGAGTGCAGGCTATGGGGTGCAATTGTATTTAACAAGGGATTTCTACAAAATACTTTAGTTATTATTATAAATTTGATGATGAGTTTGCAATTTTGAGTATTTTTACATTAAAGATGAATTTTTGGACTAGGTGTGTATGTATTTCTTGTTTCATGGCCACTTGCACATCTCCTTCTCTGATTTACCGGTTCAGATGGGAGTTTAGACCTGCAGGTATTTCTGGCTTCATCTTCTGCTTGGAGAAGGATGTTACCCTATCTTAATCTTTAATATCTTCTCTGTTTATAAAATCAGATGTCAGTGGCTGAGACCCAGAAGTGTAAAGCACTTCAATTATAAGGTCTGAAGTCCTTTGAGGAATTTGTCAGTAGCTGGGAACCAGAAGTGTAAAGCACTTCAATGAGAAGGACTGAAGTCCTTTGAGGAATTATCTGTGGCAATTGACTCCTACACAACACTAATTTCTTCTTTAAACATATATTTATTGTTTAACCTTAGTTTAAACCCAAGATATTTCTCAATATGATCCCATCACAAGACTGATATGGGCTTTGGATTTCCCCACAACTAGCATAACTTGTCTCTTTTTCCCAGAATAGTTTGGATAAACTGTCATGATAATGGCAGGATCAATTGATTAATTCAATTGCATATGTGAATCTGACTTAACTCATCTCTCTATTACAGTTTTCTGTTAAGATATCTATACTAAAGAACCCGCATTTCTATTCAATCTTTAAGTTATATTAGACTCCCAAACAGTTGTATGCCTGGAAGCAATGGGATAGCATGTGCTCTTCCCAGTAGTGCTCTGTGATTTTCTTTCTTTATTTTGTGGCATTTAGAAATACATTCTAAGGAACTTGAGCAAAATTGCATTGTGCCTACCATGGATGATAAAAAGCCCTGAACCAAGAACTGACTAGATCAGGCAGCTTGTGTCGTTCTCCCAAAAGAAACTTTTCAGTGAGAACCACCATGGTTCGTGGGTAATTTGGGAAATTTGTATGGTTCTTCAAGTGTCCCATTTTGCCAAGGATAGACACATTAAGGGCCAGATGTAGCAAACTTTTGCGAGTCGCAAATGGCCCGAATCGCAATATGCGACCCCGCAAAATCGGAAATGGATGTCAAAATCACATTTCCGACTCGCAAAATGCGACACGAGCCATTACCGACTTGCAAAAATAGCGACCCCATTTTGCGACCCGCAAATAGGAAGTCGCTATTTGTGAGTCGCAAACCATATGCAATAGCCACTCGCAAATTGCGACTAGTCGCAAAAAGCCCATTTTGCACTTCCAATTTACCACTAACTCAGAGCAGGTGGTAACCAGAACCAAAGTATAAAAGGAGACCCAGAAGGCACCTGGGTTACTCAAGATGGCGGAGATATATGTGATAGTAAGGAGGAGGAGAGCCCATGCCACACAGCAGATGAGGAGGAGGAGCCAGAGACAGGAGAAGATATACAGAACCAGGCAGACACTTTTCCAACAAACTGAGGAGGAGATATATGATAAATACAGACTTAGCAGTGCAGCAATCCTAGATTTAATAGATCTACTCAATCCGCAGCTTCAACGCCAGACTGTGCGCGGCTGCGCCATCCCCACACATGTGCAAGTGCTATGCTCACTGCACCTCTTGGCCTCGGGTAGCTATCAGGGGGTCGTTGCCGTGGCTGGTGGGTTATCCCAAAGTGCACTCTCACGGTTCTTCAGAGCATTCCTAGATGCCATACTCACACACATGTCCAGATACATATACCTACCCAGGAATGAGGCAGAAATCAACAGCACCAAGTTGGAATTCTACAGGATTGCCAACTTCCCCCATGTAATAGGGTGTGTAGACGGGCCACATATACAAATATGCCCTCCTGCAAATCTGGAATATCTGTTCCGCAACCGGAAGTGTACCCACTCACTGAACATCCAGGTGGTATGTGACGCCCATTATGTTATCACTGACATGGTTGCCAAATTTCCAGGGAGCACACATGACTCATACATTTTCAGGCACAGTGGGATACACCAACGCCTAGAACGTGGGGAGTTTGGAGACGGATACCTCCTAGGTATAGCTGAATACACCTTGAAGACATACACACAGGTCAATGTGGAACCCATCTATGCCCAGCTAACATTGTACATTATGGGGGTCATTACAACATTGGCGGTAAAAGGCGTTTAGCGGCGTGCAGAAGACCGCCAATACACCACTGCGGCCGCGGAATCCCGCCACAGGTATTATGACACACATCTCGGAATCCGCCGAAATTCAGACACCCACACAAGTCCGCCACACCAAAGGTCAGTGATAAACTGGCAAAAACAATTTCTCCACGCCAACAGAAACACGCCCATGCTATTACGACCCACGAATCCACACGGCGGTCTTTCTACCGCGGTATTCCATTGGCGGTACACACCGCCGCGCTCAAAATACACACACATCTCCAAAACACCGCCACATTGGACAATTCCAAATACACACACATGATACACATACAAACACCACTCCCACACACCCAACACTATATAAAACGCACACCCACATCACCCACAAACCCTTACGACCAGAAATTTAGACGAAGGCCAGAGAGATAGCACAGCAAAGACAACCCCACCATACAGAGGCACACAACACCATCACCCACACAACATCCACGCACAAAACACCACACACCACTACACATCACCACACACATCAACACTCACACCGCCCCACACATCACACACACCACCCCATGGCATGCCAAAAACACCCCCGCTTTTCCGAGGAGGAGCGCAGGGTCATGGTGTAGGAAATTGTCCGGGTAGAGCCACAGCTATTTGGCTCACAGGTGCAGCACACATCCATAGCCAGGAAGATGGAGCTATGACGCAGAATAGTGGACAGGGTCAACGCTGTGGGACAGCACCCAAGAAATCGGGAGGACATCAGGAAGACGTTGAACGACCTACGGGGGAAGGTGCGTTCAACGGTCTCCAGGCACAACATCGCGGTTCAGTGGACTGGCGGCGGACCCCCACCTCCTCCCCCACAACTAACAACATGGGAGGAACAAGTCTTGACCATCATGCATCCAGAGGGCCACCGAGCTGATTTGTGCATCATGCGGCGTGAGGTGTACTTCCTTTCCACCATCATTGGTCCTGGTGGTGGGGGGAGGTTGCAAGATTTTTGGAGGTTTGTCTTTTTGGTGTCATTATGCGGCGGTCTATTGTTCACTGTCAGCACGACGGTCGGCGGTGATTGCCGCAAAGTTCATAATGAGGGCCTAAGTGTCGTTTTAAATTTCCTAGGCCTGTAATCTCCAAAGGAAGAGTAACAGTTGAATGCTGCGGTCAAACACACTGTTACTGGGAAATCACCTAAAATACATGTAATCTGAAAGGAAGAGATGTTTTAAAAATTATGAATATTTACAATGCAGTAATCCTGCCCATGTGGAATGCCAACATGGATATTCAGTCTCTAGCAGACGATTCTATTGCTGTAGCTCGATACATCATTTCATAGATAGCAAAGTCTGAAAAGAGAGAGATGAATGATATATGAGAAGAGATAGCAGCAGAGAAGTCTTTAAGTAAAATGCTTTTCAGTTTCGATTTAAAGCTGCCTTCACACAGAGAAATTGGATCCCATGAAGCTTCAGACAAATTGACTTCTTCAGGCTTATACAGGAATTTCAAATCAGTAATTCGGGCTAGTTTGGGCCTGGCATCAACATAAAGGCATATGCTGACACAGTTTCCTAAAATTGAGTATCATGCTCAGTTCGTTCCAGAAAGCACTGAGCACCTGAAAGTAAATATAATGGACATTTCTTACCCTAATGAAAGTGTCCATCTAGAAAACATGTGTTTGTATGAATTACTGCAGTACTATACATACAGAAACAATATGGATTAAAACATTGATCATGGAAAGTTTGGAGGGACTGGCTGTAACTGATGTTTAGTGCGACATGGAAAGTAAGCTGAGCTGTCAGATAGGTGAGACAAGAAAATTAATTAACCTGACTTACTTGTAAATTTTAAACCTTGGCATTCAGAAAGCGAGCTACTTGGTGAGTGTGACTGTTACGAAGATTCTTTCAATGCAGTCAAAGATAGCATCCAATGTGAAGTGTTTCCCACGTATCAGAAAACCTCAAATGATAAAATCAAACAGGAGGAAACAATTTCTAGAAGTTGCAAAGGACAACTCACGAGACAGTCAGTGTTCAGGGCCTAATAGTCAAGATTCTTTTGGTCAGCCTATCATTCAAAATGAGGCGTTTCTTAGCTATGAATAAAGTAGAAAATGCTATGGGTCAAGTGAGGAGTGAGAGCATTGATTTAGAAAGCCTGATCTTACAACCAAATGAAGAACAGCCATAGATTTTTCAGCAAATAAAATCTGTAGAGCATGGACTGCTACATGATAAGTCTGAACTATTCTATGTACATTTCAGGGAAAAGGAGTCACAATGTTGACAGACACAGGAGGCGGAAACATGACGGAGCGGAGCTGCAGAGCTTGTGGGTGTAGTGCAAGGTCAAGCATGGTGTGGGTCGAGCAGGCAGAGACTGCTCAGCAGCTGCTCTTGTCCCCGCCACCTTAGTGAACATTGCTGTGAGTAGCTGAGAGCCCTGAGCTGGTTGCTAGGGTCCCCCACTCATCTGCCTGATCACCTGTCTGCCTGAGGGTTGACTGTACACAAGCAGCACTAGCTTTACCAGGCCACGTGATGAGGATTGATTTGGAGGAGGATGTGAGGAGAGAGGTTGATCTGCACGGCGTGAGTTACCAGTATGTGGGCCCCCAGGTGGGAATGTGCAATGGAAATAGAGGCGAAAGATCCAGGATTCAGTGCGGCTTGCAGCACTGTGCCCCTCTAGACATTGACCTCCACCCATTCCCTCCCTCACCAGCTACATGGAATCACCCAGGAGCCTACAGCAATAAGCTCCCCACTTCTAAGACTGTGCCCCTGTGACATAGATGTCCTAATCTGTTCCCTCTTATTTGCAGCAAGGAACACCACAAGGAGAATTCTAAGTACTGGAAGCCCTAAAGATCTCCTCAAGTTCATTTAGACTACCATGATTTTAGAGGAGCGTTTTTACTGATAAGTGAAGGAGTGCCGTATATGTGAGGCAAACAGAGTACCCAACAAATGGAAGAGTGAAAAGCAGATACTGAAGGTACAGGGGGAGCTAGCCAGGGGGAGATGCTGAATGTGATGCCCCCATATGGTTCCCTGACCTCTGTTGCTATCTTCTGGTTTCCTCTGGCTCTTACACTGCCTAACCTACTGGCCCACTGCTTTACCAGTGTAAGCTGGGCTCTCAGTCGTGGTGTGCCCCTTTCACATTATTCCCTGTCTTTGTTTGGCCTGGCATCCCACTGAGTCTGATTGTGTTGACCTATTTGTTCAGGCTGCTGATTTCTTTCTGCAAACCAAACAATTGTAGGCAGTCTTGACTAAAGAAGGAGCTAATTTGACAGCATGGAACCTCTACACAGGCTGTTCAATCTCGATAAAAGCCTGTGTTAAAACAAAATCCAACCCCTTGAGGAATAAATCAGCACATATTAACGTATTGAAGAGTAAGAACCAGATTCTCTCCTTTTGTTATAAGGTGAAAATGGCACAAGATGACCTCAAGTGCAACTCAGAACTTCCTCCTTTCCTGGGAGAGAGAAGAACAGATAGTTTTCTTGCTCCATCTCTCCCCCTACGTATAATAGAAGTGGAAACTGGGGCAACAAATTAGGAGAAAGCTTCTAATTTCCCTGAGGATAATATTACCTTTTCAGATATAGATTTGGGATCTTATCTAAGGTGCTACAAATCAGGAAAGATTGGCCCTCCGAGAACCCGTCTACCCAGCTTTTGACAACGGCATACAATTATTCAGTAGTACTCTGTTGGAACATTCCACAGTAGTTTCTCAAATGTCAGTGACCCCCAGATCTGGAACTGATAGGGAATTTGTCACGTAATCCCCTGGGCCAAGAGGTGCACGTTTCTGAATCACTCATTAGTCTGGAGAGAATTTTGTCTGCTATCCTAGTCCTTCTAGAGAAATTTGTGGCAAATAGAGACCACACTCAAGTTATTGTAGCCAGGATTTTGAAAGTGCTGACTGGTCCAAAAGAAGAGAAAACATTTTTTAATCAGTGTTCACAGATGCAAAAAAGAGAGAACCATGGAAAGTCGGGAGTCCTAGGTCAAGGAGCACATTGCTTAGAGAGGAAGGAGCTAATGTGATACCACCTTGTTATAAGAAAAGATTTCTGTTCACAAGTTGGTAAACCCTTCTTTAAGGTGCCCTCAGAACCCCCTAAAAAGCAGCTGAAAGTAGAAAGTCCTACAATCTCTATAAAAAAATTATTTGACTTATGCTCAATGGACACTGCACTAACCATTTTTTTCTGTGAAAATTCGTAGTTCTGGGCCTGAACTGTTTCCCAGTTTTAACACACAGGTGGTCATTACAACCTCGGCGGTAAAAGGCGCATAACCGCCGTGCAGAAGACCGCCATAACACCGACGCGGTCGCGGTACACCGCCACGGTCATTCTGACCCACAACAGGCAAACCGCCAAAATACAGACATCCACAAAAGTCCGCCACACCAAAGGCCAGCGAGAAACTGGCGATGACCAAACCTCCACCGTCACGCCAACAGAAAAACACCCATGCCATTACGACCCACGAATCCACGCGGCGGTCTTTCAACCGCGGTATTCCATTGGCGGTACACACCGCCGCGCTCAAAATACACACACACTTACAAAACACAGCCACATTGGACAAATCGTAATACACACACCTGATCCACATACACACACCACTCCCACACACCCAATACAACATAAAACACACACCCACATCTCCCACAAACCCCCACTCCTCGAGATTCGTGAACACGCACTGAGAAAAGAGAACCGAGCACCCAGACGCGCAATTCACTGTCACCCTGCAATATTACCACGCACTTCAAACAACACATCAATACACATCACCACACTTAGCACCACACAATCCACCCCACACATCACCCACACCACCCCATGGCACCGCAAAGACACCCCAGGTTTACTGACGATGAACTCAGGGTCATGGTGGAGGAAATTGTACGGGTAGAGCCACAGCTCTTCGAGACACAGGTGTAGCACACCACCATTGCCAGGAAGATGGAGCTACGGAGCAGAATAGTCGACAGGGTCAACGCTGTGGACAGCACCCAAGAAATAGGGACAACATCAGGAAGCGGTGGAACGACCTACAGGGGAAGGTGCGTTCCATGGTATCCAGGCACAACATCGCGGTGCAGAAGACTGGCGGCGGACCCCCACCTGCTCCCCCAGAATTTACAACATGGGAGGAGCAGGTCTTGGCGATCCTGCATCCTGACGGCCTTGAAGGAGTAGGCGGAGGAATGGACTCTGGTAAGTCTAATCTTAACTACTTCATCCCCCCACCCCACCAGCATGCCAACTCATACCCCCACCCTCACCCTCACCCCCATCACACTTACTCCTTGTAAATGTCTCACCATCACAACCCACTCATCCCAACACCAAGCCCTGCATGCGACCACAAAGCAGGGACTCCCATCACCTAAGCATGCCCACTGCACACCCCCCCCCAAACCACCGTCACAAAAGTCCCCACAAGGGAATGCCAGCACTGGGGTACATGGGCACCCACCCATTGCACGCTATGGCACACACAGAAGCAATAACCATACCTTTATACCCCTGCAGGACCCAAACGCCACGTCACCGCACAGGAGGGTCCACAAACATCCACTCCACCCCCAGAAGAGGCCCACAGTGATGACAGCAGCTCTGTCTCCCTGGATCTAGATGACCAGCCCGGCCCATCGGGGACCTCTGGACAGTCGGTTCCCCTCAGACAGCCACAGCCCACAGCAGACCTTCCCCCCACTGGGAACACCAGCACAGCACCCACCCAGCGGGCCCATACCTCTGTCCCCAGGACACGTCAATCAGCGGTGTGTCCACCACTACAGGGAACCCAGGTTAACCCATCACCCCAACAACAACAGGGACCTGGGGGCACACTGTCCAGGGGACAGAGGCCCAGGGAAACAGGGGAACTGGGAGGGCTGCTGTGCGACAGGGGTGGGGACAGGCCCAGGGAACCCACTCTTCACGAGGCCCTCTCCTCCATCATGGGAGCATACCACCACTCCCAGGAGACGATGTCCACGGTCCTGGCCAGGTTTCAGGAGATCCAGCTTCTGCACGAGCAACAGTATATGGGGTTCAGGGAGGAACTAAGAAACATCTGTTCCGCCATGGGCACCATCGTAGTGGCACTGAATCAGGTAGTCACCACATTGCGGGACACTCTGGCACCACAAAGGGCCCCTGTCACTAGCATGGACCAAGAACTGCCTACCACCTCCGCTGGCGCTAGTGGACAGGAGGCCCCAACACAAGACCAACAGGCCACCAGAACCCCACCTCCTGCAGAAGGAGAACCACCCCGCAAGCGGGCCCTGAGATCCAGGAAGAAGACAGAGTAAGATGCCAAGACCCCCGCCACGAAAGGATACCTCCCTGATTGTCATCCCACTGTCCCACATTGACACCCTGTCCAACTTTAAACTGCCCCTGCTCCACTTTCCACAGGCATTTGGACATTGCACCTGTGATACTGATAGTCTGGACTCTGCCATGGACAATCCTCCACCATCACCACTCACCGATTTGCAACCAACCACCAATTTAGAGCACTGTAATAAACACACTTATTGCTCAAAACAATCAGGAGTCTGGCTGTTATTTGGAACAAATGTATTAGATATGACCGTGCCAAAATGCTTATTTTCATTGTGATGCCAACATACCAATGTCACACAGCTGTAGTCCATGGGGAAACAAAGCAGATGTCACACAGTGGGGCCCACAGCTCTGAAATCTGAAGGGAAAGTCACAACTCAGTTACCATACACTGGGGGAAAAGGACAGACAGTAGAGAGGTAGTAGGGGTTAAGTAAATGTTATATGCCAGGGGGGATTCTTACCTGTGTGTCATTGGAAATACTGCAGTATTACTGTGTTCCTGTTGTCTATGTCGTCCTCTTCGCCTTCCTCCTCTTCACTCTCCACAGGCTCCACAGCTGCTACAACACCACCATCTGGACCATCCTCCTGCAGAAAAGGCACCTGGTGTCGCAAAGCCAGGTTGTGAAGCATACAGCAGGCCACGATGATCTGGCACACCATCTTTGGTGAGTACATTAGGGATCCACCTGTCATAGGGAGGCACCTAAACCTGGCCTTTAGGAGGCCGAAGGTCCGCTCCTAGTACGTCCATGGGCCTCATTGTACCGTTCCTCTGCCCTTGTCCGGGGATTCCTCACTGGAGTCAGTAGCCATGACAGGTTGGGGTAACCAGAGTCAGCAATTAGCCACACACGGTGCCTCTGGAGTTGATCCATCACGTAAGGGATGCTGCTATTCCGCATGATGTACGCATCATGCACTGAGCCAGGGAACTTGGCATTAACATGGGAGATGTACTGGTCAGCCAAACAGACCATCTGGACATTCATGGAATGATAACTCTTCCTGTTCCTGTACACCTGTTCACTCCTGCTGGGGGGGACCAAAGCAACATGGGTCCCATCAATAGCACCAATGATGTTGGGAATATGTTCAAGGGCATAGAAATCACCTTTCACTGTAGCCAAATCCCCCACCTCAGGGAAGACGATGTAGCTCCGCATGTGTTTGAGCAGGGCAGACAACACTCTGGACAACACCTTGCAAAACATGGGCTGGGACATCCCTGATGCAATGGCCACAGTTGTTTGAAATGACCCACTTGCTAAGAAATGAAGTACTGACAGAACCTGCACTAGAGGGGGGATCCCTGTGGGTTGGCGGATAGGTGACATCAGGTCTGGCTCCAGCTGGGCACACAGTTCCTGTATAGTGGCTCCGTCAAGCCTGTATGTCAGTATGACATGTCTTTCCTCCATTGTCGACAGGTCCACCAGCGGTCTGTACACGGGAAGATTCCTCCATCTCCTTGCAAGTCCCAGTGGACGGTGCCTATGAAGGACAACAGCGAGCACAGAGTCAATCAAACCACAGGTACGTTCCCACAGCTTGCACATAACACAAATCCCTATGCATTGTATGGCTTGTATGAGTGTCGATGCAAGGCCTAGGTATGTGTGTCGCAGTACAAATTCAGCCATGTGGCCCTTAAAATGGCGGCTGCCTGACCTGTGAAGTGCGACAATGGGATGTGAGGTCAATGCGCTGGCGTGGGACACCGTGGCGGTAGGTGGTCGAAGACCGCGGCGCAAAGCACCATTGGTTAACATTGAACCCTATGGGTTTCAGGAGCCAATGACGATGTGCGCCGGCGGTCGCGGTACGCACCGCCGCGGTACGCACCGCCGCGGGCGTAACCGCCATTTTCTATCAGCTTAATCACTCGATACCTGATCTTCCACAGGAGAGGACCTACACTGCAAGTGCTGCTGTGACCTCGGTCTGGAAGAGACACTGGCTCATGCGACTGGGGAAAGGGCCCCTGCCTTCAATGCGGAGGAGTTGGAGAAACTTGTGGATGGGGTCCTCCCCCAGTATGCGCTACTCTACGGTCCTCCAGACCAACAGGTAAGTACACTGGGACCATGCTTTGTGGGCTATGCCTGTGTTGAGTGGGGTAGATGAATGATGGTGGGGAGGGGAGCGATTGAGGCATGCATCAAACGACAGATGGGAGCATGTGCCACATGGCAAGGGTGGGGATGGGGGGCCACTCACATGGAGCATGCAGAAGGTGATGATTATACTTCTCTCCCTGTACATGTCACATAGGTCAGCGCCCACCAGAAAATCGACATTTGGCGTGCCATCGCCAAGGATGTCCGGACCCTGGGGGTCCACAACAGACAAGGCCGGAAGAGATGGGAGGACATCCGCCGCTGGAGCAGGAAGACGGCGGAGGCTCGGCTGGGGATGGCCTCCCAACGTGGGAGGGGTGCCAGTCGGACTTTGACCCCCCTGATGTCCTGGATCCTGGCGGTGGCCTACCCCGATTTGGATGGGCGCGTGAGGACATCACAGCAGACACAAGGGGGTGAGTACACTCTCACTCTGGTGACTTTGCGCGCAGTGGAGGTGTCTGGGTGGGGGAGGAGGGCTGCGGGTATCCCTAGGCCAGGGCGATTTGTGTAGGCTAGGCCCCTCCATAAGGCATGGCCCTGTGCCCCCGCCCCCCACCTCTGTAGGGTGCCAAGTACAGGTATCCATGGCCCTGTGTCATCTATGTGTGCAGTTGTCGTCCATAGGCTTGTCGGCCATGTTCCACGGATTGTGTAGTGGACCCCAAGTGCGCGGCGTAGTGCAGGGGGCTTCTGTGTCTGTCCTCTCCGCCAACGGTGTCGCCAATGCATGCACTCAACATGTCTTTATTTATCCCCCCCCCTTTTTTGTGGTCTTCCTGTTCATGTGTGCATTAGCATCATCAGGCGGAGGTGAAGTGGCATCGGAGCACGAGGGAGCTGCATCCCACATGGCCCTGGAGGGCCATACAACGGAGTCCGAATACACCAGTGGGACGGAGGGTGAGGGGAGCTCCACAGCGGGGACTCGTGCTGATGTCAGTGACAGCGACTCGTCCTCTGAAGGGAGCTCCCTTGTGGTGGCGGCAACATCCGTGCCCCCCGCAACAACAGGTACAGCCGCCACCCAGTGCACCAGCACCGCCCTCCCAGCAGCCCCTCAGCGTTTGCCCCGTGCCCGCTCACCAAGGAAGGGGGGCATCTCCTTCGCCCCAGGCACCTCAGGTCCTGCCCCTGTCACCCCTGCTGCCCTCAGTGAGGAGGTCATTGACCTCCTGAGGACCATCATTGTTGGGCAGTCTACCCTTTTGAATGCCATCCAGGGTGTAGAAAGGGAGGTGCACCAGAGTAATGCATACCTGGAGGGCATTCATTCTGGTCAGGCTGCCCATCAGCGATCGTTCAACGCTCTGGCCTCAGCACTGACGGCAGCCATTGTCCCTGTCTCTAGCCTCCCCCCTCCAACTTCCTCCACCCAGACCCAATCCCCTGTACCTCTGCCTATCCCAGACACACCATCAGACCAGCCTGCACACACCTCAACACCCAAGGGAAGCTCAGCCAAACATAAGCACCACACATCACACAAGCATTCACACAAGCAACATCCACATGCAGACATACCAACACCCACTGCCTCCACTGTGTCCCCCTCCTCCTCATCTCCCTCCTCCCTCCCTGTGACGTCTCCACTCACACTTGCATGCACAACATCTTCAGCCACTACGTCCATCACCAGCACACCCACCAGAACACTCCGCACACGTGCAGTCACCACCCCCACTACCATTTACACGTCCCCTGTGTCCTCTCCCAGTGTGTCTGTCACCCCCTCTTCCAAACTACACAAACGCAGGCAGCCACCTACCCAACAGCCATCCACCTCACGATAGCCTCCAGCCCAAGCACCTGCACCCAAAGACACCAGACTTCACACTCCTACAACCACATCCTCTTCCTCCACTCTCATACCCACTACACCTACCCGTCCCTCTCTTTCCAAATTGCTTTTCCGTGCCAACCTTAACCTCTTTCCAACAACTCCCCCACCCCGTCCATCTCATAAGACTCCAATCAGCACCTCAGCCACCACAAAACCGGGACCTATAGAGACTGGTTGCCATGGACTGTGGAGTCCCCCACCCTCAAGGGCAGGCAGTTCAGCTAGGAGCCAAGGCACGGCCAGCCCACCCCCGGAAAAAAATCCGAAGATTGCCAGTGCCCGGCGCGAGAGGCCAAAGACACCAGGGACCAAAATCCCTACCATGGCTCCGGCAGGACGTGGGGTGCCACCTGGCACACCGCCAAAGGTGGGAAAGGGCCACAGGCGAACAGGGAAGGGTGGGAAAGGCAGCACGCCCGACAAGTCCGGCAGTAGGCCAGCTGCCCACAGGCCCGGTACTGCAGCCCAGGAGGGCCCCGCAAGCCACGTCCCAGGTGTGCAGGAGGACACCCACAGGCCCGGTACTGCAGCCCAGGAGGGCCCGCAAGCCACGTCCTAGGTGTGCAGGAGGACACCCACAGGCCCGGTACTGCAGCCCAGGAGGGCTCCGCAAGCCACGTCCCAGGTGTGCAGGAGGACACCCACAGGCCCGGTACTGCAGCCCAGGAGGGCCCCGCAAGCCAACAGACAGATGGGCAGGAAGGCCCCGCCAGCCACATGTCAGGTGGCGAGTGACATCCATGCCATGGCCGGATCCGCTGACCTGGACACTCATCTCAAGCACCGCTGAACTGTGCCCTCCATCTAAAGCACCGCTGCACTGGGCCCTTCATCTCGAGCACCGCTGCACTGGGCACCGCCGTCTCAAGCACCGCTGAACTGGGCACCGCCGTCTCAAGCACCGCTGAACTGGGCCCTTCATCTCAAGCACCGCTGCACTGGGCCCTTCATCTCAAGCACCACTGAACTGGGCACCGCCGTCTCAAGCACCGCTGAACTGGGCCCTTCATCTCAAGCACCGCTGCACTGGGCACCGCCGTCTCAAGCACCGCTGAACTGGGCCCTTCATCTCAAGAGCCGCTGCACTGGGCCCTTCATCTCAAGCACCGCTGCACTGGGCACCGCCGTCTCAAGCACCGCTGAACTGGGACCTTCATCTCAAGCACCGCTGCACTGGGCCCTTCATCTCAAGCACCGCTGAACTGGGCACCGCCGTCTCAAGCACCGCTGAACTGTGCCTTTCATCTCAAGCACCGCTGCACTGGGCACTGCCGTCTCAAGCACCGCTGAACTGGGCCCTTCATCTCAAGCACCGCTGCACTGGGCCCTTCATCTCAAGCACCGCTGAACTGGGCACCGCCGTCTCAAGCACCGCTGAACTGGGCCCTTCATCTCAAGCACCGCTGCACTGGGCCCTTCATCTCCAGCACCGCTGCACTGGGCACCGCCGTCTCAAGCACCGCTGCACTGGGCCCTTCATCTCAAGCACCGCTGCACTGGGCACCGCCGTCTCAAGCACCGCTGAACTGGGCACCGACGTCTCAAGCACCGCTGAACTGGGCCCTTCATCTCAAGCACCGCTGAACTGGGCACCGCCGTCTCAAGCACCGCTGAACTGGGCCCTTCATCTCAAGCACCGCTGAACTGGGCACCGCTGGCCCATTGGCAGAAGGGGCAGGCCCTCATCTGTGTCGGGCAGGGCTGCACGAAGCACTCTGGGCACCAGTCCCCCTCCAGAACCAGTGGAGACTGTCATCCACTTGTGAGACTGTGGCTTTGCACTCCCCAGGATGGCACAGTGGGCAACCCACCCACTGCAGAGACTTGAAAGACTGTGGCTTTGCACTCCCCAGGTTGGCACAGTGGGCAACCCACCCACTGCAGAGACTTGAAAGACTGTGGCTTTGCACTCCCCAGGATGGCACAGTGGGCAACCCACCCACTGCAGAGACTTGAAAGACTGTGGCTTTGCACTCCCCAGGATGGCACAGTGGGCAACCCACCCACTGCAGAGACTTGAGAGACTGTGGCTTTGCACTCCCCAGGATGGAACAGTGGGCAAACCACCCACTGTAGAGACTTGAGAGACTGTGGCTTTGCACTCCCCAGGATGGTACAGTGGGCATGAAGGCCCCTTGTGGTTCTGGCGTCGTAGACTCATCTGGCTGAGGTGCCCCCCTTCCCTTCCCCCTGAGGTGCCTGTAGTTTTGCTATCTGATGCCCCTGCAGTGTTCTCTCCGTTGGTGTCAGGTATCCTGTGTGGGCTTTGCCCATGTGATTTGGGCCCAGTGGTCCACAGACAATGCCTGCAAACATTATCGGACTTTTAATATTTATGTATATAATAGTTTTAGATGTGTGATATATTTATAAGCCAGTGATACAATATATTCGACAGTTGATGATCATTTCCTTTTGTCTTTGCATTCTTCCGGGGGCTTTGGGGGTGTAACTGTGATGTATTGCTATGCATTGATGTGTGTGTTGTAGTGGTTGAGGGTGGGGGTGGGTGTGTCGCGTATGTGTGTCCCCGTAATTTTTTGCCTCCCCCCTCACCTGTGACGTAGGTGCAGTACTGACTGTTGTCTTCGGCGCCGGCATTCGTGCTCCTGGTAGAGGAGCTGGGAGGATGTGGAGTTCGGGTTCCATGCTTTCCAGATTCCTCGTGGGGTGTATGGAGGTGAGCGTTTTCCGTTCGAAATGTCTGTTTCCGCCGTGTTTTTATCGGCGGGGCTACCGCCCCGGAAAAGGTGGCGGATTGGTGGGTTGTGATAGGGTGGGTGGTACTTTGTCTCCCGCCTGTCTTTTGGCGGTGACCGCCGCGCTGTTTGTTTGTCCCGCCGTGGCAGTCGGAGTGTTGAAGTGGCGGTCTCTGTTGGCGGTTTCCGCCAGGGTCCGAATTCCATTTTTTTAACCGCCAGCCTGTTGGCGGGTTGGCCGCCGCTTTAACACCGACCGCCAGGGTTGGAATGACCCCCACAATCTCATCCTAAACAAGGTGTGAATGTTACAGTGGACACTGTTCAGCCTAAGTGTAAAAGTAAAGCATAAAATTGATAAGTGAATTAAAAATCCAATCAGTGAATTTTAAAAAAAGGCCTCAAAAAGTTCTGCTTTCCAGAAGCAGAGAACCTGGCCCATAGGACTGAGACAATGAACCAGGATAATCAGAGGGAAGGGCTAAGTTTCAGAACAATGGTCCCATAAGTCACCTTTCCTCTGGCAAGGATCAATTCCGGCACAATGCATTCATGTTCTCCCCTATTTGCCATTTCTCGTTTTTCTTCCCTCAACATAGCAGCCTTACCCATTTGGGGAGGGATCCAAGGAGAAATTATCACTAGTTTGGTCTGATGGAGAAGTCTTTCTCTCCCCTCTTCTCTGCAAATATTTATACACTGGACTTTGTTATTCTTTTGACTCTGATTTGAGTTTGAATCATTCATTTTTATTTGTATGCTTTGCCGATATAAAGACTGTGAAGCTAATCCAAAGTAGCAATATTTCACTTATTTCTTTGAGCCATACAGTGCCTTGGGTAAAAAGAAGGATGGTCTTTCAGTCTAAAATGACTTTGAATTTGGTATTACAAAATAATGAGCCCCTTCAATTTAGCTGGATTGATTGGTTTCCGTGTACACCCGGAATCTAAAATCCGGGGTTAATGGGTGTGATAATCTGTGCAACTTCGTGACCGAATGTTCCACTGTGTCTTCGAATGAATGCCCAGCAGACGACGCAAGATGGCTGCAAGTCTCAGTAGGGAACAATCAGAGACTTGTGACAAACCATAGTGCTCAAAGCATTTGCCCCTCTACTGCTCTTGCAGATGATGAGTACCAAAAATGGAAGTGGTTGGCAGGTGCATTAAATAGTGCTCAACTATTGGTCCCAGGATCCAAATGTAACAATTATCAATTAATTCAAAGTGTTTTCTTGGAATGCGGCTGGCATAAAGATGAGCAAGGAGAAAATGCAATTTTTCGTTGATTTAAAAGCCGATATAATCTGCATCCAGGAAACCCGGTGTCCCTCTGATCTTCAGTGTGAGGGTTACTTCTCAATAAAGTGCAAATCTACTCCGTCCACGTGGGGATATGAAAAAGGAGGGTTGCCATCCTCTTAACTAACAAGATTAATATGAGGTTTCAAAGACCCTTTCAATCTTTTTGTAGCAGTAACTTTATTTCCCAATGGAGGTGGGAATCTTATAGACCTGATGTGTTTCTACATGCCTGTTGCACTCATTCTATATTGTTTATTTTTTCTCTCCCGCTGAACTCTTTCCTGCAAAGTTTACAAATAATGTACTTCCCAGAAACATTCTTGCCATTTGGCCTCATGTCAAAGAGTTGCCACATCAAGTATTCCTTGGGTGGCTGAGATAGCCAAGCTGGTGCATAAGCCCCTGGCTGATCACCAGAATCTGAAGAAGACGTCTTTCTGCCGAAACAGAAACAGGAAAGAAGAGGAAGCCAAATGTGTCTACTCACACCAAAGTCTAATAAAGAAATAAAGCAAAAAGAATAGAATCTTCATATTCTAAGTGAAGACATCCATCAGAACCAATCACAAACTTTGCTTAGAGTGAGTTAGAGTGTGCTTCCTCTCCCGAACCTCTTGCGAGCATCTCATTGGTGTCTTGCAAAAAACGTTCTTTATATCTTCTGTAAAGCAATTGTAATTCATTTTTCTACCTTACCAACATGTCTAATGTTCTGTTTTGTTCAGAATTACAGTAAAACACTGTAATTAACTTAATTCTGAATGTACGATCTCAGGATTGGGTTGCAATGGCCAAACAGGAAGTACAGCCCCCTTGGAGTCCAAGCAAAGGGACTGTGTGTCAGGCTCCTGTGAGCATCTCGCGAGGGCCAACACTTTTTAAAAATATATTTATAACCTAAATAAATATCTTGTATTCACTACTTTTATAGATTAGCATTAAATAATAAGTGAAAACATTATAAAGAACTATATACCATAGATTACAATGAAATGTAGAACTTTACAATCTTGTGAGTGTCCCGCAAGCTTCCTGCGAGGCGCTTGAGTAAGGACACCTCAGAAAAGATTGCTGGTAACATGTCTCACTATCAGAGTTACAATAATGGAGCAAATACAGAATTTCTATTGAAATATTGAATATTTATCTGTTTAATACTAACACATATTTTAGAACAAATTTCAAACTGTGAACCATATCCTATTATATTACAGTAAAAAAAACGTACTTTTACAAAATAATGTCTGTACACAACATATGTTATATGTTCATTCTACCATGCTTGCACTCCAAAAAATAATTATTTGACATGGAAAAAAGGCCCTTGAACTACACTGAAAAAAACAATGGTTAAAATAATGTTATAGTTAGGTGTAATAAAAATATCTGTTTTGTTTAAAATAAACCTTTGAAATTCACAAACAAAAACAAAGGTTAAAGTAACATTAGTGTTATGTGAATTTCTCACTGACAATGTTAATGTTTTGAGCTGTGAAAATACTGTACACAGAGATGCAGCAGTTATAGGCAGAAAAACTAACTATAATTGTGCCCCCACCATGCCCTGCTTATGACCTCACATATGACATCACTCATGACAAGTTCTACGACATAATTTATGACATCACTGATGACATCCTAAATAAATCATAGATGGCATCTCTGACACCCCATTGCACACCTCCGTACACAGTCTTGTCATCTCACTTGCCACAATATATCAACTATAACTTGCCACTCTACCCTGCCTTGTGTTCTCACAAATCATGTCATTTCAGATGTCATAAATGTTGTTATGAATGCTATGAGTTTAAATTCTAAAATATATGTAATATGCAGGGGTAAAATTAATGCATGGAGAAGGGATGAACGTATTGGCATAAGACGCTCTGTTGGTCTTTTTTGTTCCTTCAGTGGAATAAAGCATGTTTTTGTAACATTTGTTACTGTTATTGCCACTATTATATTTGCTTATTATGTCTTTGTCCCTTAGACGAAGGCTGTTCTATGCCCATGGAGTGTTTTTTTTGCACATTTTAGAGGTAATTATTGCCAACAGAGCAATACCTTCTGATAGGTGAATGGTGCAGCAGCATTGCACTTTAAGGACCACATGTAGCAACCCGTTTGCGAGTCGCAAACGGCGAAATTCGCCGTTTGCGAGTCGCAAACGTGGGTTTGGCATGCAGAAATGCATATTGCGAGTCGTTACCGACTCGCAATATGCATTTGCGACTCGCAAATAGGAAGGGGTGTTCCCTTCCTATTTGCGAGTCGCTGTGGAATGCAATACCATTTGCGACCGCGTACGCGGTCGCAAATGGCATCGCAGTTACCATCCACTTCAAGTGGATGGTAACCCACTCGCAAATTGTCCAAGGGACCACTGCCTGCCCTGAAAAAATACCGAAACAAAAGGTTTCGTTTTTTTTGCAGTGCAGCTCGTTTTCCTGTCAGGAAAACGTGCTACACTTAAAAAAAAAAAACTGCTTTATTTAAAAGCAGGTCGCGAACATGGAGGTCTGCTGACGTCAGCAGGCCTCCATGTTAGCGAGTGCCTATACTCGCAATGGGGCCGCAATTTGCGACCCACCACATGAATATTCATGAGGTGGGTCATTGCGACCCCATTGCGAGTCGCAGTCGGTGTCTGAGACACCGTACTGCATAGCAAATTGCGACTTGCAATTTGCGAGTCGGATGGACTTGCAAATTGCAAGTCGCAATTTTGCTTTTTGCTACATCTGGCCCTATGTGCCTTAGTAATTGTATGAGCCACATTTTAAGAAAGGTACATTCTCTTCCCTGACCACGACATAACCTATTTGAAGTTGAGTGAGGAGAGTGCAGGCTATGGGGTACAATTGTATTTAACAAGGGATTTCTAAAAAATACTTTAGTTATTGTTATAAATTTGATGATGAGTTTGCAATTTTGAGTATTTTTACATTAAAGATGATTTTTTGGACTAGGTGTGTATGTATTTCTTGTTTCATGGCCACTTGCACATCTCCTTCTCTGATTTACCGGTTCAGATGGGAGTTCAGACCTGCAGGTATTTCTGGCTTCATCTTCTGCTTGGAGAAGGATGTTACCCTATCTTAATCTTTAATATCTTCTCTGTTTATAAAATCAGATGTCAGTGGCTGAGACCCAGAAGTGTAAAGCACTTCAATTATAAGGTCTGAAGTCCTTTGAGGAATTTGTCAGTAGCTGGGAACCAGAAGTGTAAAGCACTTCAATGAGAAGGACTGAAGTCCTTTGAGGAATTATCTGTGGCAATTGACTCCTACACAGCATTAATTTCTTCTTTAGACATATATTTATTGTTTAACCTTAGTTTAAACCCAAGATATTTCTCAATATGATCCCATCACAAGACTGATATGGGCTTTGGATTTCCCCACAACTAGCATAACTTGTCTCTTTTTCCCAGAATAGTTTGGATAAACTGTCATTATAATGGCAGGATCAATTGATTAATTCAATTGCATATGTGAATCTGACTTAACTCATCTCTCTATTACAGTTTTCTGTTAAGATATCTATACTAAAGAACCGGCATTTCTATTCAATCTTTAAGTTATATTATACTCTCAAACAGTTGTATGCCTGGAAGCAATGGGATAGCATGTGCTCTTCCCAGTAGTGCTCTGTGATTTTTTTTCTTTATTTTGTGGCATTTAGAAATACATTCTAAGGAACTTGAGCAAAATTGCATTGTGCCTACCATGGATGATAAAAAGCCCTGAACCAAGAACTGACTAGATCAGGCAGCTTGTGTCGTTCTCCCAAAAGAAACTTTTCAGTGAGAACCACCATGGTTCGTGGGTAATTTGGGAAATTTGTATGGTTCTTCAAGTGTCCCATTTTGCCAAGGATAGACACATTAAGGGCCAGATGTAGCAAACTTTTGCGAGTCGCAAAT
The DNA here is from genome assembly GCF_031143425.1 of Pleurodeles waltl. Classification (NCBI taxonomy): domain Eukaryota; kingdom Metazoa; phylum Chordata; class Amphibia; order Caudata; family Salamandridae; genus Pleurodeles; species Pleurodeles waltl. The sequence goes on along the minus strand of NC_090436.1, from coordinate 692,588,050 downwards.
GGCTCGAATCGCAATATGCGACCCCGCAAAATCGGAAAAGGATGCCAAAATCCCATTTCCGACTCGCAAAATGCGACGCGAGCCATTACCGACTTGCAAAAATAGCGACCCCATTTTGCGACACGCAAATAGGAAGTCGCTATTTGCGAGTCGCAAACCATATGCAATAGCCACTCGCAAATTACGACTAGTCGCAAAAAGCCCATTTTGCACTTCCAATTTACCACTAACTCAGAGCAGGTGGTAACCAGAACCAAAGTATAAAAGGAGACTCAGAAGGCACATGGGTTACTCAAGATGGCGGAGATATATGTGATAGCAAGGAGGAGGAGAGCCCATGCCGCACAGCAGATGAGGAGGAGGAGCCAGAGACAGGAGAAGATATACAGAACCCGGCATACACTTTTCCAACAAACTGAGGAGGAGATATATGATAAATACAGACTTAGCAGTGCAGCAATGCTAGATTTAATAGATCTACTCAATCCGCAGCTTCAACACCAGACTGTGCGCGGCTGCGCCATCCCCACACATGTGCAAGTGCTATGCTCACTGCACCTCTTGGCCTCGGGTAGCTATCAGGGGATCATTGCCGTGGCAGGTGGGGTATCCCAAAGTGCACTCTCTCGGTTCTTCAGAGCATTCCTAGATGCCATACTCACACACATGTCCAGATACATATTCCTACCCAGGAATGAGGCAGAAATCAACAGCACCAAGTTGGAATTCTACAGGATTGCCAACTTCCCCTATGTAATAGGGTGTGTAGACGGGCCACATATACAAATATGCCCTCCTGCAAATCTGGAATATCTGTTCCGCAACCGGAAGTGTACCCACTCACTGAACATCCAGGTGGTATGTGACGCCCATTATGTTATCACTGACATGGTTGCCAAATTTCTAGGGAGTACACATGACTCCTACATTTTCAGGCACAGTGGGATACACCAACGCCTAGAACGTGGGGAGTTTGGAGACGGATACCTCCTAGGTATAGCTGAATACACCTTGAAGACATACACACAGGTCAATGTGGAACCCCGTCTATGCCCAGCTAACATTGTACATTATGGGGGTCATTACAACATTGGCGGTAAAAGGTGCTTAGCGCCGTGCAGAAGACCGCCAATACACCGCCGCGGCCACGGAATCCCGCCACAGGTATTATGACACACATCTCGGAATCCGCCAAAATTCAGACACCCACACAAGTCCGCCACACCAAAGGTCAGTGATAAACTGGCGAAAACAATTCCTCCACCTCCACGGCAACAGAAACACGCCCATGCTATTACGACCCATGATTCCATGCGGCGGTCTTTCTACTGTGGTATTCCACTGGCGGTACACACATCTCCAAAACACCGCCACATTGGACAATTCCAAATACACACACCTGATACACATACAAACACCACTCCCACACACCCAACACTATATAAAACGCACACCCACATCACCCACAAACCTTACGACCAGAAATTTAGACGAAGGCCAGAGAGACAGCACAGCAAAGACAACCCCACCATACAGAGGCACACAACACCATCACCCACACAACATCCACGCACAAAACACCACACACCACTGCACATCACCACACACATCAACACTGACACCTCCCCACACATCACACACACCACCCCATGGCATGCCAAAGACATCCCCGCTTTTCTGAGGAGGAGCTCAGGGTCATGGTGGAGGAAATTGTCCGGGTAGAGCCACAGCTGTTTGGCTCACAGGTGCAGCACACATCCATAGCCAGGAAGATGGAGCTATGGCGCAGAATAGTGGACAGGGTCAATGCTGTGGGACAGCACCCAAGAAATCGGGAGGACATCAGGAAGAGGTGGAACGACCTACGGGGGAAGGTGCATTCAACGGTCTCCAGGCACAACATCGCAGTTCAGCGGACTGGCGGCGGACCCCACCTCCTCCCCCACACCTAACAACATGGGAGGAGCAAGTCTTGACCATCATGCATCCAGAGGGCCTCGGAGGAGTCAGTGGAATGGACACTGGTAAGTCAATTCTTAACTATCATATCCCCCACCCTACCTGCATGCTATCACACACCCCCACCCTCACACCCTCCCCTATCATCCCAACTCCTCACTAATGTACTAATAGCACAAACAACACATCCCAACACCAAGCCCTGCATGACACAACTAAGCATGGACACCCATCACGAAAGCATGGCCACTGCACATACCCATAACAACCCCCTAACCATCATCACACAAGTCCCGACAGAGGAATGCTTGCACTGGGGTACACGCACACCCACCCATTGCACACCATCACACACACACATGCAATAATCATGCTCTTATGCCCCTGCAGGATCACGAAGGACCGTCACCACACCGGAGGGTCCAGACAACTCCACTCCACCCACAGAAGAGGCCCACAGTGACTATAGCAGCTCTGACCTACTGGAGCCTGATGACCAGCCCGGACCATCGTGGGCCTCGGGACAGTTGGTTCCCCTTGCACAGGCACAGCCCAACACTGACCTTCCACCCTCTGGTAACACCAGCACAGCACCCACCCAGCGGGCCCAAACCTCCGTACCCAGGATAGGTCAATCAGCTGTGTGTCCACCACTACAGGGAACCCAGGCTAACCCACCACCCCAAAAACAACAGGGACCTGGGGACAGTGGTAGAGGGCACACGGTCCAGGGGGCGGAGGCACAGGAACACAGGGGAACTGGGAGGGCTGCTGTGCGACAGGGGGCGGACAGGCCAAGGGAACCTACTTTCCACGAGGCCCTATCCTCCATCATGGGAGCATACCACCACTCCCAGGAGACGATGGCGACGGTCCTGGTCAAGTTTCAGGAGACCCAGCGCCTGCAGGAGGACCAGTATTTGGGGTTCAGGGAGGAGCTCAGGACCATCAGCTCTGCCTTGGGCACCATCGTAGGGGTGCTGAAGGACATACAGCAGACCATGAGGGACACCGTGGCACTCCAAGGGGCCCCTGACACTAGCATGGACGATGAACTGCCCACCACCTCCGCCGGCGCTAGTGGACAGGACGCCCCACCACAGGACCACCACACCAGCACCCCACCCCTTGCAGACGGACAACCACCACGCAAGCGGTCCCTGAGATCCAGGAACAGGACAGAGCAAGATGGCAAGATCCCCGCCAGGAAATGAGACCACCCTGATTGTCCCCCCACTGTCCCACTGTGTTACCCTGTCCATACTTAAACTGCCCCAGCTCCACTTCCTATGCCCATATGGGCAGTGCACCTGTGAGACTAATAGACTGGACTCTGCCATGGACATTCCTCCGCCATCACCCATCACCATTTTACAACCCCCCTCCATTTTTGAGCACTTCAATAAACACCCTTGAAACACAAAACAATCTGGAGTCAGTCTATGAATTGGTAAAATGTAGTATCTATGACAGTGTCAAAATGCGTTATTAGTTGTAAAGGCAACATACCAATGTCACACATCACAAGTCCTTGAAGGATGCCTGCAGATGACACACATTGGTAACCACACCTGTGAAACCGTAATGGAAAGAAACAACTCAGTTACCAAATAATCCCATGAAATTACACACAGGATAGAGGAGGACGTGTGACAGTGAATGTAATGGTAAAAATGATAGTGTTCTCACCTGTGTGTCACTGGAAATATTGCTGTATGACTGACTCCCTGTTGTCGTTGTCGTCTTCCTCAGCTTCCTCCTCATCACTGTCCACAGGCTCCACAGCTGCCACAACACCGTCATCTGGACCATCCTCCTGCAGAAAAGGCACCTGGCGTCGCAAAGCAAGATTATGAAGCATCAAGCAGGCGATGATGATCTGGCACACCTTCTTCGGTGAGTAGAATAGGGAACCACCTGTCATATGGAGGCACCTGAACCTGGCCTTAAGGAGGCCGAAGGTGCGTTCGATCACCCTCCTAGTCCGCCCATGGGCCTCATTGTAGCGTTCCTCTGCCCTGGTCCTGGGATTCCTCACTGGGGTCAATAGCCAGGACAGGTTGGGGTAACCAGAGTCCCCTAATAGCCACACACGGTGCCTCTGGAGTTGACCCATCATATCAGGGATGCTGCTATTCCACAGGATGTAGGCATCATGCACTGAGCCAGGGAACATAGCATTAACCTGGGAGATGTACTGGTCTGCCAAACAGACCATCTGTACATTCATGGAATGATAACTCTTCCTGTTCCTGTACACATGTTCACTCCTGTGGGGGGGGACCAGAGCTACATGGGTCCCATCAATGGCACCTATGACGTTGGGGATATGTCCAAGGGCATAGAAGTCACCTTTCACTGTAGCCAAATCTTCCACCTCAGGGAAAATTATGTATCTCCTTACGTGTTTCAGCAGGGCAGACAACACTCTGGACAACACGTTGGAAAACATAGGGTGGGACATCCCTGATGCCATGGCCACTGTTGTCTGAAAAGACCCACTTGCAAGGAAATGGAGCACTGACAGCACCTGCACGTCAGGGGAGATTCCAGTGGGATGGCGGATTGGTGACATCAGGTCTGGCTCCAACTGGGTACATAGTTCCTGGATTGTGGCCCGGTCAAACCTGTAGGTGACGATTAAATGTCACTCCCCCATTGTCAACAGGTCCACCAGTGGTCGGTACACCGGAGGATTCCGCCATCTTCTCAAATGACCCAGCTGACGGCGCCTAGGAATGAAAACAGTGGCGATCAACTACATTTGTTTCTAGGTATGTACCCACAGTTACACAGAAGAGGACACCAAACACAAAACCCTTCCTGTATGTGTGTTGAGTGTAGGCCTAGCTATGTGTGACGCAGAAGTAAATGAAGCCATCTGGGCCCCTCAAATGGCGTCTGCCTGACCTCTAAAATGGGACAATGGGATTGTGGGGTAACTGTGTTGGTGTTGCACACCGTCGCGGTAGGTGGTCGTAGACCGCGGCACAATGCTGCATTGGTTAACATGGGACCCTATGGGTCCCAGGAGCCAATGAACAGGTACGCCAGTGGTGATGATGCGCACCACCGCAGACGTCACCGCCCCGGACGTGACCGCCATTTTCTATCTGTTCAATCACTAGATACCTGATCTTCGACAGGAGAAGACCTACACTGCAAGTGCTGCTGTGACCTCGGTCTGGAAGGGACAATGGCTGCTGCGTCTGGGGAAAGGGCCCCTGCCTTCACTGCACAGGAGTTGGAGAAACCGATAGACGAGGTCCTCCCCCAGTACACGCTACTCTACGGTCCTCCAGACCAACAGGTTAGTACACAGGGAGCACGTTGTATGGGCTAGGCCTGGGTGGAGAGGACTGGTTGTAAGAGGGAAGGGGGCAGAGTTCAGGGAACATGAATGCATGTGAATGAATGGGGAACATGGCTAGAGTAGGGAGGGGGGCCACTCACGTCGACGGTGCAGTTGGTAATGACTTCTCTTCTTCCCTTGTGCATGTCATGTAGGTCAGCACCCACCAGAAGAAGGACATTTGGCGTGCCATCGCCAAGGACGTCTGGACCCTGGGGTCCACCAGAGACGGGGCACCCACTGCTGGAAAAGATGGGAGGACATTCGCCGCTGGAGCAAGAAGACGGCGGAGGCTCAGCTGGGGATGGCCTCCCAACGTGGGAGGGGTGCCCGTCGCCCCATGACCCCCCTGATGTTCAGGATCCTGGCGGTGTCATACCCGGAGTTGGATGGGCACTAGAGGGCATCACAGCAGACACAAGGGGGTGAGTACACTCTCAATCTGTGGACTTTGCGCGCAGTGGAGGGGTCTGGGTGGGGGAGGAGGCCTGTGGGTGTACCTAGGCCAGGCAGAAAAACGTAGACTAGGCCCCTCCGTAATGCAGGCCATGTGGCACTCCACCCCACCGCAGTAGAGTGCCAAGTACAGGTATAGATGCCCCTGTGGCATCCATGTGTGCAGATGTCCACCATAGCCATGTAGGCCAGATCCCAGAAATTGCATCTGCAGAGGCCAGGAGCACGGCATAGTGCAGGGGGCTGCTGTGTCTGTATTGTCCGCCAACGGTAGCGGTATGCCATGCACTCAACCTGTCTATCTTCTGTCTCCCCTCCCCCTCTTTGTGGTCTCCCTGTTCTTTTGTGCATCAGCATCATCAGGCGGAGGTACAGTGGCACCGGAGCACAAGGGAGCTGCATCCCACATGGCCATGGAGGGCCACACCACGGACTCTGAATGCACCAGTGGGACGGAGGGCGAGGGGAGCTTCACGTCGGCCACCGGATCACCAAGCAGCGACACGGACTCGTCCACCGATGGGAGCTCCCTTGTGGTGGCGGCACCATCTGTGCGCCCCACTTCTACAGGTACAGCCGCCACCTCCCCTACCAGCACCGCCCTCCCAGCAGCCCCTCAGCGTTCGCCCCGTGCCCGCTGACCCAGGAGCGTGGGCATCACCTTTGCCCCAGGCACCTCAGGCCCTGCCCCAGTCACCCCTGCTGCCCTCAGTGAGGAGGCCATTGACCTCCTCAGGTCACTCACTGTTGGGCAGTCTACCATTGTGAATGCCATCCAGGGTGTAGAAAGGGAGTTGCAACACGGTAATGCATTCCTGGAGGGCATTCATTCTGGTCAGGCTGTCCTTTAGCGAACCCTGCAATCTCTGGTCTCAGCACTGATGGCAGCCATTGTCCCTGTGTCTAGCCTCCCCCCTCCAACCTCCTCCACCCAGACCCAATCCCCTGTACCCCAGCCCATCCCAAGCACACCTACAGACCAGCATGCACACAAGTCAACACACAAGGGAAGCTCAGGCAAACATAGGCACCACACAACCCACAGGTACACACTCAAGCATCACCCACATGCAGACACAGCAACATCCACTGCCTCCACTGTGTACCCCTCCTCCTCTTCTCCCTCCTCCCTCCCAGTGTCGTCTACACTCTCACCTGCATGCACTACATCTACAGGCACCAGGACTCGCACCAGAACACCCAGCACCACACCCCGCTCACCTGCACTCACCACCTCCACTCCCATTTACACGTCCCCTGTGTCCTCTCCCAGTGTGTCTGTGACGCCCCCTCCCAAAGTACACAAACACGGGCACCCACACACCCAACATCCATCCACCTCACGACAGCCTCCAGTACCTGCACCTGCACCCAAAACACCTAAAGTGACACCTCCTACAACCACCTCCTCTTCCTCCACTCCCAGGCCCCCTCAAACTACCCATCCCAGTGTTCGTCAGAAACTGTCCCTCTGTAAAGTTGACCTTTTTGCCCCCACCCCCCCTCCAATTCATCAGTCCCGTCTTAGCACCTCAGCCAAAAAGCCTCCAATACCAGTGGTGCCTGTTCAAGGTGTGTGGAGTGCACCGGCCACCAGGGCAGGCAGTGTGACCCGGAGCCAAGGCACTGGCAGCCCACCCCCTGTAAAGGCTCTGAAATTGGAAAGTGGCCGACGGGACCCTGTGAAGACTCCTGGAGGCAAAACAACTCACAGGGTTCCCAGGGGGATTGCAGAGTCAGCTGTGACTCCTCCAAAGGTGGGGAAGGGCCAGAGGAAGTCTGCACAGCCTGGTGTGAGCATCACGGCAGAGAAGGGCGGCATCCTTCCCGGCGGTCGGGACGCCACCGCCAGCACTGTCGTCACTGGTCCGGAGACCACCGCCAGAGTTATTGGCTAGGAGGGCCCAAGTATCGTCACTGGTCAGGAGACCAACGCCACCGCCGGAGTGATTGCCCAGGAGGGCCCAAGTATCGTCACTGGTCAGGAGACCACCGCCGTAGTCATTGCCCAGGAGGGCCCAAGTATCGTCACTGGTCAGGAGATCACCGCCACCGCCGGAGTCATTGCCCAGGAGGGCCCAAGTATCGTCACTGGTCAGGAGACCACCGCCACCGCCGAAGTCATTGCCCAGGAGGGCCCAAGTATCGTCACTGGTCAGGAGACCACCGCCAGAGTCATTGCCCAGGAGGGCCCAAGTATCGTCACTGGTCAGGAGACAACCACCGCTGCCGGAGTCATTGCCCAGGAGGGCCCAAGTATCGTCACTGGTCAGGAGACCACCGCCGGAGTCAGTGCCCAGGAGGGCCCAAGTATCGTCACTGGTCAGGAGACCACCACCGGAGTCAGTGCCCAGAAGGGCCCCAGCTGCCACAGCCCCGCTGACAATGAGGGAACGTCATGCCACACACCAATGCCCAGTTCAGGGAACGTCATGCCACACACCAATGCCCGTTCCAGAACCGCCATGGCAAAGCACCGATGAACAGTCCAGAACCGCCATGGCAAAGCACTGCTGAAAAGTCCAGAACCGCCATGGCAAAGCACCGCTGAGCAGTCCAGAGACCGCCATGGCAAAGCACCGCTGAACAGTCCTGAACCACCATGGCAAAGCACCGCTGAACAGTCCAGAACCGCCATGGCAAAGCACCGCTTAACAGTCCAGAACCGCCATGGCAAAGCACCGCTGAACAGTCCAGAACCACCATGGCAAAGCACCGCTGAACAGTCCTGAACCGCCATGGCAAAGCACCGCTGAACAGTCCTGAACCGCCATGGCAAAGCACCGCTGAACAGTCCAGAGACCGCCATGGCAAAGCTCCGCTGAACAGTCCTGAACCGCCATGGCAAAGCACCGCTGAACAGTCCAGAACCGCTATGGCAAAGCACCGCTGAACAGTCCAGAACCGCCATGGCAAACCGCCAGGGCAAAGCCCCGCTGAACAGTCCTGAACCGCCATGGCAAAGCACCGCCAAACAGTCCAGAACCGCCATGGCAAAGCACCGCTGAACAGGGCATGCACCGGGGAAGAATGAAAAGACCGCCACATCAAGCATCGTCATCCCATGTGCAGCTGGGACAGTGGCGGGACAGGAACTTTCACAGGGAGACTAATCCAGTCTGGGCACCAGTCCCCCTCCAGAGCCAGTGGAGGCTGTTATCTACTTGCGAAACTGTGGCTTTGCACTCCCCAGGATGTAACAGTGGGCAAACCACCCACGTAGAGACTTGAGAGACTGTGGCTTTGCACTCCCCAGGATGTAACAGTGGGCAACCCACCCACTGTAGAGACTTGAGAAACTGTGGCTTTGCACTCCCCAGGATGTAACAGTGGGCAAACCACCCACTGTATAGACTTGAGAGACTGTGGCTTTGCACTCCCCAGGATGGAACAGTGGGCAACCCACCCACTGTAGAGACTTGAGAGACTGTGGCTTTGCACTCCCCAGGATGTAACAGTGGGCAACCCACCCACTTGTGAGACTTGAGAGACTGTGGTTTTGCACTCCCCAGGATGTAACAGTGGGCAAACCACCCACTGTAGAGACTTGAGAGACTGTGGCTTTGCACTCCCCATGATGTAACAGTGGGCAAACCACCCACCGTAGAGACTTGAGAGACTGTGGCTTTGCACTCCCCATGATACATCAATAGGCATGGAGCCCCGTCGTGGATCTGGCTTTGCACTCATCCGGCTGAGGTGCCCCTTCTTCCCCCTGAGGTGCCTGTTGTATTTCTATCTGATGCCCCAGCAGTGTTCTCTCCGTTTGTGGACAGGTATCTTGTGTGGGCCTCGCCCATGCAATTTTGGACTAGTGGTGCACGGACATTGATATGTGCATATCTACACTACTTTTCGTAATGTATATATTTTTGAATGATTTTATAATATATCTGTATATTTTTTAAACATGTATATTGATACATTACAATGTTTGAACTGATTTCGTTTTGTCTTTGCATCCTTCCGGGGGGATTGTGGGTTGTTACAGTGATTTTTGTAAATGCATTGGTGTGTGTGTTGTAATATGCGAGGGTTGGGGTGGGGGTGGGGGTGTTTCGTGTGTGTCCCCCTAACTTTTGCCTCTCCCCTCCCCTATGTCGTAGGTGCAGTACTTACCGTTGTCTTTGCCCGCGCCGGCGTTGCTCTTCGTAGATGAGTAGGAATACAAGGGCCGGTAGAATTTGTAATTCCGGCTCCATGGAGTCCTCCTTCCTCGTGGGATGTGTTCAGGTGAGCGTTTTCCCATTGCAGTAACTGTTTCCGCCGTGTTTTTATCCACGGTGTATCTGCCCCGGAAAAGGTGGCGGATTGGTAGGTTGTGATACTATGGGCGGTACATTGTCTTCCGCCTGTCTGTTGGCGGTGACCACCGTGCTGCTTGTCTGTACCGCCGTGGCGGGCAGTGTTTTAAAGTGGCTGTCTTTGTTGGCGGTTTCCGCCAGGATCATAATTCCCTTTTTTTGTCCGCCGGCCTGTTTGCGGTATTGCCGCACCTTTAACACCGTCCGCCAGGGTTGTAATGACCACCTATGTGCCAAACAGGTGACAGTGCATATGCACTACGACCATGGATACTTACCCCGTACTTAACACCCAGCAATGAGACAGAGAGGCGATACAACAGCGCACATAGGAGGACCCAAAATTTTATAGAAAGGACCTTTGGACTGCTAAAGGCAAGATTCAGATGCCTCCACAGAATTGGAGGTGCCCTCCAGTATGCCCCAATAACAGCTTTCAAGATCGTTGGCGCATGCGCTATACTGCCCAACATTGCCACCAGACGTGGGCTACCTCTCACCCCAGAAGACCCAGATTCGGAGGATGACGAGCAAGAGCTACCACATCGCCATCATGGGGATAGAAGCATTGCAAATCAAGGCAGACAGAGACGGGACCACATTGCAAACCAATACTTTGGAAGGTACGTGGCAAATGACACCACACTCACTAATGTCACACACAAAGAGTCCAGGTGTGAAGTGGAACAAACAAGGAATTTAATAATGTGCACCAAAAAACTATTTACATAAACTACAGTTCAGGGGCTGTAAAAGTCCACCTGGCATGAGGAAACATTAACCTCATGTGCCTCCAGTCAAGGACAGTGCGTAGCTCACACTCTAGGCTGTGCTCGCCCAGCATGGCTGGTTCCTGGTGCGTCTGCAGTGCCCTGCCTTGCGCTACCACTGCGCAACACCCTGGTGTCTGTGGCTGAGACACTGCTAACAGTGGAGCCCTCCTCACTGTCCTGCGGCGTGTCTGCCACACACCTCTAGCCACCTGTCGTGCCTCCATAAGATCTACTGCGTGGCTGATACGTCCCAGCCCACATGCCACATCACTGGCAAAGTGGCCCATGTCCACCTGGAGGCTGACCGTGCGCCGTGACAGCCCAGTGGTGTTAACCGCCAGCCGGACGATGGAGGCAGACATGCGGTCCAGCCGGTGGATGAGCTGCCGGTCACGGCACCTTGCACCCTCTCTCTCAGTGATTAGTTCTGACACCAGTTGTCTCATTGAGAGCGCAAGGTCACCAACATGGGTATTTAGCTGTTGCAGCTCAGTGTGTACCAGTTGCAGCCCTGTGTTCTGGTTCCGTTCCATGCGCTGCATGGCCCCTGATATGTTTCTTATCTCTCGTGTCTGCAGGCGCTGACCACGTAGGAGTGCAGCCTCGGCGGCAGACATGGAGGCGTCCCCTGCCTCACCCTGTGGCACTGGAGGGACATTGAGACGTCGCCTGCGATGCAGTGGAGGTTCCGTGTCCTTTACACCGGCACTGTGGCTGGGACCGGGTGCTGGCTCACTCTCCAGTATGGCCACTGGTGCATCAGGAGGGGACTGTGTTTGGGTGGTGCAGGTCCCTGTGGTGGCTGGTCCTGAGTCCTGTGCTGGCTGGTGGCTGACCTGTGGCCCCTGGACGCTGTGGCTGGAGGTGGTGTTGTGTGGGAGACCTGTGGGACATAGGGAACACACTGTCAGTATCTACCATCTGTTATCTGCTTCCTAATAAACAGTTGCCTATCAACTGCCTACTTGACTACATTGCCCATAATGCACCATTCTGGTGGTTGCTACTCTAAAATAGAGCTATTTTGGTTGTGCATGCTGCTGTGTACTAGGTGGGTGGGGGTATGGCAGATATGGGTGTACATGCATGTCTCATGGTACTCACCGGTTGATGGTCCTGGCGCTGACGTGTCAAGCTCTCCCATCCCGGACAATGCCTCTGGCTCCAAGGTCTCCTCCACTCTTTCCTCCAAGGGTGTGGGTGGTGGTATGGTGGATGGTTCCCCTCCAGTTCCCCTCATCTCCCGTAGATGCTCTGCCACCCTCTCCTTGGTCCGGGAGCGCAGGTCATACCACTGTTTCTTCAGTTCCTTGATACTCCAGTGGCTCACACCCAAGGAGTTGACCTTGTCCTGTATTTCTGTCCAAATCCGTCTTTTGTCCACCTCTGGCACACTGAGGGTTGCCCTCCCAAAAAGTTGTTTGTGGTGCTGGCAGCATTCCTCAGTCAGCACCTCCAGTTCTTTTTCAGCAAATTTAAATTTTCTCTTTCTAGGAGTGTCTGCCATTGTAGCTGCTGTTCCTCCTGTTGGCTGTTCAGCAGTTTAAAATGGGTGTGGTCCTCCCTCCTCCCAGGTGTATTAGTTAACCTCCTGGCTGTGATGTCATCATCAAGAGCCAGGAAGTGTTTTCCAGAGTGTTCTGCTGCACCTTCATTCAATTTGCGGCACAGTCGCAATTTGCGACACCCACTCGCAATTTGCGTTTTCGTTTTTAGCGCGGTCGCAAAAAGCGACCTCGCAAACAGCAGACTCGCAATCTGCAGTGCGACTTCATTTGCGAGTCGCAAAATGAAGTCGCTTTTTCTTCTTGGATACCATTTAGCGAGTCGGAAATTGCGAGTCGCAACGACTCGCAATTTCCGACTCACTAATTTTTTCCTACCTACATCTGGCCCTAAGTGCCAGGATCATGAAATACGCGCAATTTAGTGATGGTCTCCATTAGTATGATTTGTCAGCAAAGAGCTCCTTGTTCCATGTGTTATATCATTTTAGTGGTGCCTAAATAATGTGTGGATAAAATTGAATAATTTATATTCATGCTATTCTTATTTCCTGCTGAGGAGAACTGCTGGCTGTGCAAATTATTTTCATTCAGATTTACATCATATACATGTGTTTTAGTTTGTGATCTTTGAGAAAACAATCTATGATATTTATATATCATCATTTAGATATTGAAAACATGTATTTGTTCATTGAAGAGTTGTTCAATTGTTATGTCTCTTTACCTGTTGCCATATTGCTTGCATTTAAAGAAGATGATAAGAGGTAAAGGTTTTTATAAGGAATATCGTTGCTTATGTGATTTAGGTACTGAGACAATTACTTGGTGCTGAGACTTACAAAAGTTATACTTTGCTACAAGCATTAAATCCAAAATTCAAATGCATGTGAATTTCAAGGCTGCTGTTGAAAAGGAATGGATTAATGTAAAATCTACAAAACACCTGACAGTGGCCCTCATTATGACATTGGCGGTAAATGCCGCTTACCACCACACTGATGACCACCAACTTACCGCGGCGGCGGTGGATATCCGTTCACTATATTATGACACACACACACCAATCTGACAGAATTCAGCCACACACACAAATCCGACACCCCAAAGGTCAGTGATAAAGTAGCGGGATCGAAACCCACACCGTTATGCCAACAGAACAACGCCCATCACATTATGACGCACAACTCACCACGGCAGACATTCAACAGCAGTAAACCATTGGCGGTACATACCACTGTGCTCAGAATGGAAACCCTTAAACAAAACAACACTGCATTGGAAAATTCAAATAACACACACCTGACACCCATACACACACCACACCCACATCACTATAAAACACACACCCACAGTACCCATAACCCTTTACGAATTCAAAGCATTGCCAACAGAGAGACACCAAGACCACTGACACAACTAGAGCCACACACTACTCACACCTGTACACCACTCATGCACTTCACATCACACACCCCAACACATTACCCACCACACCCTCACCAACACACCTCGCAGAACACCCATGGCACGACAAAGACACTCCCGTTTCACAGAGGAGGAGCTAAGGTTCATGGTGGAGCTATGGCGGAGAATCGTGGACAGGGTCAACGCCGTGGGACAGCATCCCAGAACAAGGGACGACATCAGGAAGAGGTGGAACGACCTACAGGGGAAGGTACGTTCCATAGCAGCAAGACACCAGCTCGCTATATGCAGAGGACTGGCGGTGGACCCACACCTCCTTCCCCACAACTCACAGCATGGGAGGAACAAGTCTTGGCAATACTACATCCTGAGAGCCTGGCCAGAGTCGGAGGAGGAATGGACTCTGGTAAGTCAACTCTCAACTACTATCACCTACTACCTGCATGCCATCACATACCCTCACCCTCACCTCCATCACTCAACCACATCCTACACACCCCACCATCACATCTCACTCATTCCAATGCCAAGCCCTGCATGCTGTACCAATGCTTGGACACCCCTCACAGCCCTGCCTGGACGCTCATCACTAAAGCATGCACACCATGAAGAACTAACAATCCCACCATACACTAACATACACAAGTGAAAGCTGGCAGGGCAAATTCAACCATAGAGGGGAAGCCACAGAAGTACAATATGTCAGACACATAAACCATAACACATCATTTACATTCAAACAGGTACCTCAGCCAATATCACCAGAGAGGAGGTGCCAGCACTATCCAGTCCCCCAACTGAAGAGGCCCACAGTGATGACAGCAACTCTGGTCTTCAGGATCTTGATGACCTACCTGTCCCATCAGGAACCACTGGACAGCCGGTTACCCAGACCCAGTCACACACCACCACCGAGCCTCCCCCATCAGGAAACACCACCACAGCTCCCACCCAGTGTACCCACACCTCTGTCCCCAGGGCACGTCAATCAGCAGTGTGTACACCTCTATAGGAACCCCAGGCCACACCTCACATACAAGACAATCAGGGACCTGGGGTCGGGGGCAGTGCGCACACGGTTCAGGGGACAGAGGCACAGGCCACCAGGGACACTGGGAGGACTAGTGTGCGCCGGGGGAGGACAGGCCCAGGGAACCGACTCTCCAAGAGGCACTCCCCAAGATCCTGGGGACCTACCAACATTCCCAGGACTTGAAGGGCTAGATCCTGGACAACATGCAGGAGAACATGCGGCTGCAGGAGGGACAGTAGCAGGGGATCAGGGCAGACTTGCAGGCCATCAACAACACCCTGATCGCCATAGCAGGGGTGCTGGCAGACATGGCCAACATTATGAGGGAGGCAGTCTCACACCAGCAGGCCCCTTCCACTAGCCAAACATCTGAACAGCTTTCCACCTCCACTGCCGCTAGCGGCCAGGAGGCCCTGCCACAGGACTCACAGGCCACCAGCACCCCTCCCACTGCAGAAGGTGAACCACCCCGCAAACATTCCCTGCGATCCAGACAGAAGCCAAAGACACTTGCCAAGACTCCTGCCAGGAAATGAGTCTCTTCTGATTGTCCCTTTTATATCCCATTCAGTCACCCTGTCCACCTTGAACTGCGATTGCTCCCCATCCTATGTCCCCATGAACAATGCACCTGTGCTACAAACAGACTGGAACAATACCCTGGACTTTCCTCCATTATCACCCTATCCCATTGCAATTTCCCCCTATATGTTAGCAGTTCAATAAACATCCTTGGATCAAGCTACTATCACCCCCTGCCTGCATGCCATCACATACCCTCACCCTCACCCCCATCACTCAACCAAATCTCACACACCCCACCATCACATCTCACTCATTCCAATGCCAAGCCCTGCATGCTGTACCAATGCTTGGACACCCCTCACAGCCCTGCCTGGACGCTCATCACTAAAGTATGCACACCATGGAGAACTAACAATCCCACCATCCACTAACATACACAAGTGAAAGCTGGCAGGGCAAATCCAACCATAGAGGGGAAGTCACAGAAGTACAATATGTCAGACACATAAACCATAACACATCATTTACATTCCAACAGGTGCCTCAGCCAATATCACCAGAGAGGCCAGCACTATCCAGTCCCCCAAATGAAGAGACCCACAATGATGACATCAACTCTGGTCTTCAGGATCTGGATGACCTACCTGGCCCATCAGGCACCACTGGACAGCCGGTTACCCAGACCCAGTCACACACCACCACCTAGCCTCCCCCATCAGGAAACACCACCACAGCACCCACCCAGTGTACCCACACCTCTGTCCCCAGGACACGTCAATCAGCAGTGTGTCCACCTCTATAGGAACCCCAGGCCACACATCGCACACAAGACAATCAGGGACCTGGGGTCAGTGGCAGTACGCACATGGTTCAGGGGACAGAGGCACAGGCCACCAGGGACACTGGGAGGACTAGTGTGCGCCAGGGGGAGGACAGGCCCAGGGAACCGACTCTCCAAGAGGCACTCCCCAAGATCCTGGGGGCGCACCAACATTCCCAGGACTCGATGGGCTAGATCCTGGACAACAAGCAGTAGAACATGCTGCTGCAGGAGAGACAGTAGCAGGGGATTAGGACAGAATTGCAGGCCATCAACAACACCCTGATCTCCATAGCAGGGGTGCTGGCAGACATGGCCAACATTATGAGGGAGGCAGTCTCACTCCAGCAGGCCCCTTCCACCAGCCAAACATCTGAACAGCTTTCCACCTCCACTGCCGCTAGCGGCCAGGAGGCCATGCCACAGGACTGACAGGCCACCAGCACCCTCCCCCCTGCAGAAGGTGAACCACCCTGCAAACTTTCCCTGCAATCCAGACAGAAGCCAAAGACACTTGCCAAGACTCCTGCCAGGAAATGAGGCTCTTCTGATTGTCCCCCTTGTATCCCATTCAGTCACCCTGTCCACCTTGAACTGCCATTGCTCCCCTTTCTATGTCCCCATGAACACTGCACCTGTGCTACAAACAGACTGGAACAATACCCTGGACTTTCCTCCATTATCGCCCTATCCCATTGCACTTTCCCCATATATGTTAGCAGTTCAATAAACATCCTTGGATCAAAATCGATTTCTAGTATGTCATGTATTTCAAATAAGTAGTCGTTGAAACAGGTACAAACATTGCAATTTAACTGTACATAGAATGAGCATAGAATAATGACCTGTAGCTGGCTGTAGTGATTACACCAGGAGTAGAAGTCCCGATGCCACACAGATTACAACCAAACTCATTGAAATGTAAAGTTACACTGTCCAACCTGTGTGTCACTGCAAGTATTGACGGATCACAGATGTTCTGTTGTCCTCATGCTCATCCTCTGTCTCCTCATTCTCACTGTCCACAGGGTCTACTGCTGGCACACAGGCATCTCCAGTCTCCTCCTCCTGCAGAAAAGGGACATGGCATCTGAGGGACAGGTCATGCAACATTCAGCATGCCACTAGTATGTGGCAGACCTTCTTGAGTGAGTAGCACAGGGATCCACCTGTTAGATGGAGGCACCGGAACCTGGCCTTCAGGAAGCCAAAGGTGCTTTCAATTATCCTTCTGGTTTGCCCATGTGCCTCATTATAACGTTCTTCTGCCCTTGTCCTGGCATTCCTCACAGGGTTCAGCAGCCATGATAGGTTTGGATAACCAGAGTCACCTGCAGATATTGAGGGACAACATTTAGCCACACACTATCCTATATGGCCCACACCATACCCATACTCCAAAATATACTGGGTGGGAACAATGGCTCACCTATTAGCCACAGCCTGCTGCTATTCCTCAGGACAAAGGCATCATGCACTGACCCAGGATACTTAGCATTGACGTGGGAGATGTACTGGTCAGTCAAGCACACCATCTGAACATTCATTGAGGGGAAACTATTACGATTCCTGAACACCAGTTCATTCTGGGGGGGAGCAATATATGTACCATCAATCGCCCCAGTTTTGTTGGGCATATGTCCCATTGCATAAAACGCGCCCTTCACTGTGGGCAAATCCTCAACCTGGGGGAAAACAATGTAGCTGCACATGTGTTTTATCAGGGCAGACAACACTCCTGTCAGCACTAATGAGAACATTGATTGTGGCATTCCTGCTGCAAAGCCCACTGTCACTTGGAAAGAACCAGTTGCCAGAAAAATGGAGTACTGATAGCACTTGCACAAGAGGGGGATTCCAGTGGGGTGACAGATAGCAGATACCAGGTTAGGCTCCTATTGGGCACACAGCTCTGTACACAGGGGTATGTCTCCATCTCCTATTCATCCGCAGCAATAGGAATCTAAGGGACACAAGAAAGAGGAGCCAGTCACAACCTGAACAATGGAGCTACAACAGTGGATAGCATTCTGTAAACATGTAATGGGTCAGTGTGATTTGTCCAGCATGTGCAAATACCTCTTATGATTCAGCATTATTACAGAGGCCTGCCCCCCCCTGAAATAGCGTCCGCCTGTCCTGTGTGGAGGGACAGGAGGAAGTGAGGTAATTCTGCTGATGTCGTGCGCCGTTGTTGGAGGTGGTTGGGAACCGCCGTGTAACACCTTATTGGTTAACATTGGGCCCTATGGCCAGTGGTGATCTACACCGGCAGTGACCACCATTTTCTATCTGATTCCTCACTTGCTACCTGACCTTCCATAGGAGAGGACCTATACTGCATGTGCTGCTGTGACCTGTGTCTGGAACCTACCATGGCCCGTGTGACCGGGGAAAGGGCCCCAGTCTTCACAACAGAGGAGTTGTAGAGACTGGTGGATGGGGTCCTACCCCAGTACAGACTGCTGTATAGGCCACCAGACTAACAGGTGTATACACTGTGGGCACGATGCATGTGGGAAGGATGAATGGAGTGGTGTGTGTGAAGGCCTTGTGTGAAGGCAGTGGGTGGATGTCCTCTTGGCAGCGTATAGGTTGTGACCTGGGCTATCTGTGTGCCAATGGTGAAGGAAACAGGTATAGTGGGCCATATGTGTAACAGGCTGGGAGTGGTCTAATGGTATTTTCCTGTGTATATTACCTCTGCAGCTCAGCGTCCATCAAAAGAAAGGTATATTGTGTGCCATCGCCTGGGGATCTATAGCAGGCAGAGCACCCACGTTGCAAATGGTGGGGGGACCTGAGACTCTGGGCACGGAAGACGGTGGAGGCCCAGCTGGGGATGGCCTCCCAATGAGGAAGGGATGCCCATCGAACCCTGAACCCCCTGATGGTCTGCATACTGGCGGTGGCCTATCCAGAGGTGGATGGGTGCTTGAGGGCATCAAAGCAGCCACAAGAGGGTGAGTACAGTGCCCATCATTACAACTTATGAATGGGATGGTGGTATCCAGGTGGTGGATGTGTGTCAGTGGGTGCCCCTAGGCCAGGCCTGATACTGCAGCATAGGTCTCCCTGGTGGCTAGGGATCTGAAGGGATAATCCTGCTGCCTAGCTTGTAGGCATCCACTACTGGTCAGGGCTGCATGGGTCCCAGGTGTGCTGCATTTGCAGGGGTGTGCCCCTCCCCATGCCTTGATGGCTAGCAATATCACTGGTAGTGAAATGCATAGTGCATAGGCCTGTTCCCTGTGTGTTTGGGTGCTGTGTAGGTCAACGGTGGTGGTGGTGCAGCCATTGACCCAGTGTATCCTTTGTGTCTCTCCCCCTTTTTTGTTTTGTCATCCTGTCCTTATGAGCATTAGCATTGTCTGGCCGAGGAGCAGAGGCACCGGTGACGGAGAGAGCTGCATCCCACAGAACCCAGGAGGCAGAGTCCACTGACGCTGAGGGCACCAGTGGGACGGAGGATGAGGGGAGCACCATGGCGGAGACTGGAGGGGATACTTCAGACAAAGATATCTCCTTCGATGAAAGCTCCTTGATGGTGGCAGACACTTCTGTGACCACCCCAGCTACAGGTACAGCACCACCCCTGTACCAGCACCGTCCTCCCAGCAGCCCCTCAGCGAGTTGCCCCTGCCCGCTCACCCAGGAGAGTGGGCATCTCCTTTGCACCAGGTACCACAGGCCCTGCCCCAGTAAGCCCTGCTGTCCTGAGTGAGGAGGCTATTGACCTCCTGAGATACATCTCTGTAGGGGAGTCAACCATTGTGAATGCCATCCAGGGGCTGGCAGCCCAGATGCAACAATCTAATGCATTCCAGGAGGGCATTCACTGGATTTCCGGCCCAACAGAGATCGATTCAGTCTCTGGCCTCCTCTCTGATGGCAGACATTGTCCCTGTTTCTACCCCAACTTCCACTGCCCAGTCCCATTTTCCTCAACCCCAACCCATCCCAAGCACACATCCAGACAAGTATGCACACAAGACAACACCTAAGAGTGTCACAGGCAAACACAAGCACCACACTTCATCCCACAAGCACTCACGCAAACACCATACAGTTGCAGACACTACGACATCCACTGCCTCCACTGTCTCCCCCTCCTCACCCTCCACCACCTCCCTCCCAGTCACATGCACACTCACACCTACATGCACTACATTATCATCCACTACCAGCATCATGACCACACCAAGCAGAACACACACAGCACTGGCAGACACCTCCACAACAGCCATGCACACATCCCCTGTGTGCTCTCCCACTGTGTCTTCCCCCCTCCTAAAGTACACAGACGCAAACACTCAGACACCCAACAGCCATCCACCTCACAACGGCATGCAGCCCACGCACCTGCACCCAAATCCAGCAGACAGACACCTCCGGCAGCCACTCCATCATCCTCCACTCTCATTCCTTCTCCCTCTTCCTGCCTCAATGTCCCTAAAAAGCTTTTCCTTTCCACCATTGACCTCTTCCCTACGCCCACCCCGTCCTGTAGGTATGGCCATGGTATCACAAACCCAGGCAAGCACCTCAGCCACACAGTCCACGGGCCCAGTTCCAACCGCAACCACTCGTGGTGGCAAGGAATCCAGGCCACATTTACTGAAAGGGAAGGAGCCTGCGCCAGCCAGCCTAAAGGGGAAGGAGCCTGCACCAGCAGGCAGGAAGGGCAAGGAGCCTGCACAGGCCACCTCGAAAGGCCAAGGAGCCTGCACTATCAGGCAGGGAGGGGAAGGAGCCTGCACCAGCAGGCAAGAAGACCAAGGAGCCTGCACCAGCAGGCAAGAGGGGCAAGGAGCCTACACCAGCAGGCAAGAAGGCCAAGGAGACTGGGCCAGCAGATGTGATGGAGCCCCCACCACCATGCATGGTTGTGCATCCATCCAAGGGTGCAGAGGATATGCAGGATCCTCCCCCCACCAGCAGCACCACCACAGTGCATCCATCCGAGGGTGCAGGGGATGTGCAGGAGCCACCCCCACCAGCAGCACCACCACCGTGCATCCATCCGAGGGTGCAGGGAATGTGCAGGAGGCTCCCACCAACACCAACACAATGCAGCTGTTACTGCCAGCGGACAAAATGTAATCCTGCATCCATGGGCTGCTGTGTGGCCTGTCCCCACCAGAACCAGTGGGAAAGCCACCCACTCCAGAGACTGTGGCCTCGCACTCCCCAGGACAAAGAGCAATGGCCATGTTGCCCCTCAAGAACCAGTGGGCAAGGCACCCACTCCAGAGACTGTGGCCTATCACTCCCCAGGAGCAAGCACAGAGCATGTGTCCCCCTCCAGAACCAGTAGGCAAGACCCCCCCTCCAGAGCCTGTGGCCTTGCACTCCCCAGGCCAAGGACAGGGCATGCTGTCCTCTCCAGAACCAGTGGTAAGTCACCCTCTCCAGAGACTGTAGCCTATCACTCCCCAGGACCAAGCACAGAGCATGTTGCCCCCCCGAACCAGTGGGCAAGACACCCACTCAGGAGACTGGGGCCTTGCACTCCCCAGAACCAAGCACAGGGCATGTTGCCTCCTCCAGAACCAGTGGAAAGGTCACCCACTCAAGAGCCTGTGGCCTTGCACTCCCCAGGACCAAGCACAGGGCATGTTGCCCCCTCCATAACCAGTGGGCAAGTCACCCACTCCAGAGACTGTGACCTTGCACTCCCCCGGACCAAGCCCAGGGCATGTTGCCCCCTCCTGAACCAGTGGTACTGTTTCAGCTCCCAGCTGAGGTGCCCACATCCTTCCCTCTGAGGTGCCTGCCTATTAACCAACTGATGCCCCTGCAGTGTTCTCTCTGTGTTGATGCAGGTGACAAATGGGGCCTTGGAGTTTGGCCTGTGGCCATCTGGCCCACGAAAATTGAACTGGCCCGTGTCCCTTGTTCTGTACATTTGTATATATCTGTTACATTACCTAAATTATTATTTATACTGTGTTGATCTTATTACATTCACTTTGGTAAATTATTTTTGTCCTTGCATTATTCAGAGGAATTAGGAGCTTTAACTTGTTTTCTTGTGCAGCTGGTTATGTGTATGGTGTGTGTGTGTGGGGTATGTTCCACCGACCGTCAGGGTCATAATGAGGGCCAGTATATTTCCAACTATTCATGTTATCTACCTTTCACTCATAAGATCAGACAGCAACTCACCTCTCCGAACTCATGCTCTCTCCACTGGCCATCCTTGCTATGGTTTTTGGTTGTCTCCCTGCATTCATATTTGACAGCCTTAATTTAATAACACTGTTCTCCCAACATATAGGGCCTGATTACGACTTTGGTGGAGGGGATTACTACGTCCCAAATGTGCTGGATTTCCTGCCCGCCGAATTACGAGTCCATTATATCCTATAGAACTCGTAATCCCCTCTGCCAAAGTCGGAATTTGGCCCATAATGTGCAGGGTATTATCATGTGTTTTTTATTCTCATGCTGATTTAAAACAAGTTTGAAATGTATATTTTTCAAACATGTACACAAGTAGGTCTAGTCTTGTGTGTCAGAGATAGTCAATGAATCAATCACCATTTTGCGGAGTACAACACTACTGCCCCTGGGGGCATCTGGGCATGAGATTGCTGCTTCTGCACTGAAGAGCCAGCTCTTGAGTTGCTTTCTGAAGTCTGCGAGGGATGGTCATTCCAGGCTTTGGCAGTGATGTAGGAGAATGTGCAGCCCCCGCTGGGGGGACGATGGATGCAGGAGACTTGTGCGATGGCAAGTGAGGAGGAGCGCTGGTGTCTCAAAGGAAGGCAGAAGTTGAGCTGGTGGTTGATGTAGGATGTTCCCAGCTTGAGCAGGGCTTTGTAGGTGTGTGTAAGCATCTTGGAATGACATCTTTTCTGGACAGCGAGCCAGTGGAGTTTTCTGAGGTGAGGAGTGATGTGGGTACGCTTGCGGGGGTCCACGATGCGTCTGGCTGCCTCATTCTGTATTGTCTGGAGTCTTCTAATGAGCTGGGAGAGGATACTGGTGTAGAGTGCATTACAGTAGTTGAGGCGGCTGGTAACAAGGCCTTGAGCGATGATCTTTTTGGTGTTTAATGGTATCCATCTGAAGATCTTGCAGAACATGTGGAGGGTGTGGAAACAGGAGGAGGCGACTGCGTTGACTTGTTGTTTCATGATCAGTTGGTCATCTAAAATTATGCTGAGGTTGTGAGCATGATCAGTCGGTGTCGGAGTGGGTCCAAGTTCTTCCGGCCACCAGCTGTGGTCCCAAATGGAGGTGTTCTTTCCAAAGATCAGTACCTCAGTTTTGTCGAAGTTTAATTTGAGGCTGCCTTCTCTCATGCAGTCAGCTACATCAGTCATGGCATTGCGGAAGTTGGCTTTGGTGTTAGAGGGGTCTTTGGTGAGCGAGAGGATGAGCTGGATGTCGTAAGCAAAGGAGATGATCTTGAGTCTGTGGGCTCTGACGATGTCCGTGAGGGGGGTCATGTAGATGTTGAACAGAGTGGGGCTGAGTGATGATCCTTAGGGCACGCCGCATATGATGTTCTTGGGAGTGGAGGGAGAATGGAGGTAGGCGGATGCTCTGGGTGCATCCTGAGAGGAATGAGGTGAGCCACTTGAGGGTGTGTTGTTGAATTCCGATGTTGTGGAGTCTGTCAATGAGGATGTGGTGGGTGACAGTGTCAACCGCTGCAAACAGGTCGAGGAGAATGAGAGCCACTGTTTCTCCTTGGTCGAGGGGGGTTCTTATGTAGCTTGTTGCACAAATGAGCGTGGTCTCTGTGCTATGGTTGTGTCAGGATACTTCAATTCGATTTCCTCAGAAGCAGAAGATAACTCCTCAGTCCCGACCCGAGCTACTCACAACTAATTTTAATCCTTTGTGCTGAGTACCCCGGAGGGGGAAAGGGGAATGGGATTGTAGAGAGACTGCCACAGAGATCATGAACGTCAGTACTCAGTCTGCCTCTTCACGTCTAAGATTGGATGCAGCACCTGCAAGAGTCACAGTCGCAATTACTAGGGACATACAACATCAGTTTTACACTTTCTACTCGCAACACTTAATTCTCTTTAATTCTATTATTTCTTCACTCACCCTGAGTTCTCTGGAGCCTTGCTTCTCTCTATGAATGATAAGCTCTTCTTAAAAATGCTTATTACTGATTCTGGAAGAACTTCTCAACCTTTGTTAGAGATTGGTTTTAATTTGCTATATATATCTATATATATAGTTGGTGAAAATGCGTTCTCCAAATCAGCTGATGTTAGTTGGTTTCTACTTTACATTAGAGAGTTCAATTACGTTTATCGCATTGGTAATTCTTTCTTGTGAAAGTTTGTTTCTCCTGTCTTATTTTGACTTCTGTCAATACTTGTATTTGTAAGTGCTTGTTTATTAAAGTTTGTTTCTTCTTTCTTACTTCGACATCTGTTGATAACTTGTATTTGTAAATGCTTGCTTATCAAAGTTAGTTTCTCCTTTCTTACTTCGACATCTGTCGATAACTTGTATTTGTAAATGCTTGTTTATTAAAGTTAATTTCTCTTTTAAACTCAACTTTGGTTTATTACCGTTCAATTTGTAAATGCTTACTTGTTAACATTCATTTCTCCATTAAACTCGGGCTTCGTTTATAACCTTGGTATTTGTAAATACTTGCTTGTTAAAGTTCGTTTTTCTTTTGACTTTGGTATCTTAAACAGGAACCTTGTAAACATAAGGTTTATTCATACATTAAACTCTGTAACCTTGCCAAGCCTCCACTGGAACGGTCTACTATCAAACTCCTCGAATAAACCTTGACAATATGTATCACGTTTTCTGTAAAATAGTATTCAAGAGTAATTTTACCTCACAGGAGTTTCTGCTCTGAAGCGCGCTCTCTCTCCACACATCTGATTCCTGTCAGACCTCAGTTGAAGTGCGAAGCTTCCAGCTGGTGAGCTCGTAACCTAGCAACCAACCGATTGCAAGACTAGAACTGTAACTAACCTTCAGGACACACAACGGCCATCTTGAATCTTCTCTTCTTGATTCTTCCTTTGAAATTAGCACAAGATTACTCTGCAAACCTTCTTCCAGTTTGGGCTTTGCTGTCTCCACTGAGGATTTCTCTTTGCTTTTCTCAAGCATTTCTTTGATTTGATTTGGCAAGTTTGTGTGGTCATGACAGGTTGGCCCAGAAACCTGATTATGATGTGTCAAGTAAGTGGTTCCTTTCTAGATAGTCGGTGAGCTGTCGGTTGATGGCATTCTCGAGTACTTTGGCTGGGTAAGTAAGCAGGGAGATTGGCTGATAGTTCTTGAGATTGCTGGGTCAGCTGAGAGCTTCTTTAGGAGGGGTCTGATGTCTGCATGCTTCCATCCATCTGGGAAGGATGTTGTGGAGATAGAAATGTTGAGGAGGTTGGTTAGTTCAGTGTTGATTGTGTTGGATCCAAGGTTGAAGAGATGGTGGGGACAGGCGGTGGTCGGTGCCCTGCATTGGATGGCAGACATGATGGTAGCAGTGGTCTGGACATCAAGTGAGGAAAAGGTGGTTTTGGCTGGGCTGTGGTTCACTGGTTGGGTGCGATTGTTGGGTCTGAACAAAGTGGGTTGAGGGTTGAAGTTCTTATAGATATTGGCAATCTTGCTGTGAAAGTAGTCCGACAGTAAGTCGCAGGGTTGTTGGATGGGGTGTACTGTGTTTTCTGTGGCAGTTGGGTTGGAGAATTCCTTAATCATCTTGAAGAGTTCCTTGCAGCATCAATGCAGTCAGTGATGGCTGCTCTTTTGGCCTCCTTCATGTGCTGTGGTAGTCGCTGAGTTCCGGTTTGTGTACAACTCTGTCAGAGGGGTCCTTGGAGATGTGCCATCTCTTCTCGAGTAGAAGACACTTAAGCTTGGTGGTTCTGAGCTCTGGGGTGTTCTAGCTGGCTTGTATTGACGTTCTGTTGGCTTCTGCTGTTTTCAGACTGGTTTCAGACTTTGTCAGCACATTTGCTGATCTAGGTGGAGAAGCTGTGGATGTCCTGTTCGAGACTGGTTGATGTGGTGCTGAGACCTGCTTCCATTGGCTCACAGTTGCTTTTCCCCAGCTGCAATGGGTGGCACTTCGGTGCTTGGTGATGGTGTGCTGGGTCTTGGAGATTGTTAAGTGGACGATTGTGTGGTCAGGCCAGGAGAGTTCCGTGGTGTGGGTGAATTTAATTCTGTTAATGGTATCGAAGATGGTGTTGAGGGTGTGCCCAGCTCTGTGGGTGGGTTTGGAGACTAGTTGGGTGAGTCTGATGTTATTGAGGTTCTACAGTAGGGATGTGAAGTTGGTCTCCTTGTGGTCCTTGTTATGGAATTTGAGGTTGCAGAACAGCATGTACAGGAGGGAGTCAATGGTGAGAGGGGCAATGATGTTGCTGAGGATGTTGTTGAAAGCTGGTTAGGGTCCTGTCGGCTGTATGTGAGGCTACCCCTTATGGACATCTTGGAATCCATGTGCAGTAGGAAGTTAAGGTACTTCATGCCAGGTGTTGGGTTTTCGTTCATGGTGGAGCATTGGATGGTTTCCTTTGAAATTATGGTGATTCTTCCATTGTGCTTGTTGGGGCGGTCGCTGTGTATTATCCTGTATCCTTTGGGAGTGGAGGTGGCGATGCCGTGGTTGGACACAGGGTTGAGCCATGTTTCGGTGATGAAGGTTATGTCTGGGGTGAGGGTGGTGATGGTGTCCCAGATTTCTATGCATGTTTACTGAGGGAGTGGGTGTTGAGCAGGATATAGTGTAGCAGTTCTGGGTAAGGTGGTGGTCTTCTGGGAGGTAGTGGTGTTGGGGCCTGTGTGGGTGGGTGGTCCTGTGAGGCAGGAGAAGAGGCTGTGCTGCAGCAGGAATCTTGGCGTCTGGTGTTGAGGACCAGGAGCTCACCTGCGGAGTAGCAGCAGATGGTGGGAGGACCAGGAGTCCTGGCACTGGGTGTGGTCCAGGTGCGGATGGGTGCAGGCGGGCTTGCCTTTGGTGCGCTTTTGACACACCGGAATATGCCTGCTGCACGCTTCTGAGGCGTGCCTGCTACATGTGCCCGCTCCACACAAATGTATTGATACCTTAACTGTTCCTATTCGTTTTGCCCACCTTGACTTATCTATTGCATGTACAGTCAATGTTGGTTTCGCAAAATGTTTCTGATGGAAATGGTAATAATGCTGAATAAATATTACTAAATACTAATAATATATATTATTAAATATTATTAGTAAGTATTCTCCCTGGAAGTATGGTTATGTATTAAACAAAAATTGATAGAAACATTCTGTTTAGTTTGTCATGAAGGGCTCAACAATGGGTGATGGGATTCCCTGTTACATTGATAAAGCTAAGAAGGTATCCAGGGTGGAAACATGGCTTCAAAGGATTTGTGGGCAACCAAAGGTCACATATTTGTGAATGTTCACATATTATGAAATGTATTAATGTCCTGCAATGGCCACACCTGCCCCAAGGCGCAGATGGACTCTTATGTAATATTGTCTATCCTCCTTGATGAGTTTTTCTTCCTGGTCTCTGTCCTTTTCCTTTTTTCCACTGTCTGTCCTTGATGGGTTCTTCTTCCTGGTGTGCCTACTCCCATCTCCTTGCTTGCCTCCCTTTCTCACTATTTGACCTTCCAATGAAACTTTACATGGTAGCCATTATTGCTCCTGTCTTCATCCTCCTCCCTTATTAGACTCTCCTACTCCATACTTCATACTCCTCATACTCCTGTACACCCTCCAGCTATCTCCTTCTGCCTCACACTTCTGGTGCCCTTAACTGCAGCAATACTGGGCCTCTCAGGAAGGGGGATACATCGGAGGAGCAATCTAATGGTGCCCCTTCACATGCCTATAATCACCTTGTTTCCTATGCTGCATCTACTGATCACTGACCTGCAGTTTCCTTGGGGCCATCCACACAATCAACTACAGTCACCATCCCTCACAGGCTCCCTCTGCTCCATTTTTTCATTTTCTGTTCCTAGTCTCACTTCAATGCTTGCCTTTTTAGACATAGTACAAGGCAATCATCTGTGACACCTTCGCACAGAACTATGATAGCCGCTCATCTTGCAGAGGTATCTGCAACTTGTGCAGCAGTCCATCCTTTATTAAATGACCTGCTGGAGAGGGCACTCACATAAACCCTATCTTCACTTCCCTTCCAGCCTCAGGGCAGGACGTTATGGAAGCATACCACCTTACAACGTACTGTTTACTCTTCCTCAGATCTCATCTGAACCTATGTATATAGCTTATCTTATTTGCTTCTTTCCAATTCCCCAGTATTCAGTTTGTCCCCGCCCAGGTTAACCCTATTATTTACATATTTTGATTTCATATTCCTGCTGGGGGTTGATATATAGAGAATACACAAGTAACTGTGTAGGCCCATATTGCCATCAAGGAGTTCTGATGTCATCATAAACAACAACACCAAAGGACCAATGTTCTATAAATGCCACCTGAAATTTGAGATGGCAATATGGGACAGTATTACACATATTACCTGTTATCTATTATTTTTATTATATGATTTATTCATTGATTTCAGTATCTTTAGAAATATTAGAAAACTTTGAACACTGTCCTCGGTTTCACGTTTAGTATTAATTGTTTGTCTGGGACCGCAGATATGTCTGTCAATGTTTTAAGAAATATGTGTTTTTGTTGTGGAATACATATTGTGGTAATGTCGAAAATGTGCTTCCATGCAACGATGTGTATTATTATGAGTCAAATTTAAATGTAAAGCAGCAATGTAATGGAACTAAAAGTCGCTATTCTAAAATGTGCTTTTATTTCCTAGTAGAGTGACTCTATGACCCTCATTATGTAACTCCGTTTTCTGACAAAAATCAGAGGGTGAATCCTGCCCATATCTATGGCGGGAAATTGCTCAGTATTTAACAGAGTTTTAAGATTTTGTGCTGTAAATACCAATATCTGCAAGTTGTTCTTAAAACAATGTGTAATTCATTGGTATTGATTGCACCTAATAAATTCCCACTCACCTGAGTCAGAGTTTATCATGTGCGATAAATATCACACCAGACATGAGACACATGTAATGAGGGCCTCCAAGTTTAACAAGTGCATAAATGGGACAGTAAAATGCACTGTGTCAGCAGTGTATTTACCTGTTTTCATATATGGTTCTGCTTATTTTCATTCACTGGGTAAAATTAATTGTTAGATGTTTGCATCATTGATCGGCCTGCAAAGGAGAGCTTGTCAGGTGTGTTGATTAATGCTCTGAGAGCAGAGCAGCACAGGTCTTAGTGAAAGCTCTTTTTTAACCAGCACTCGAAAAAGAACTGCTGAGATAACCATTCATTTAATATTTTGTATTTATTTATTCGTTTAGGGGAGGTAAATTTCCTTCCTTTCTAACTGATAACAGTGAGATCATGAAATATAAGTTCTGAAATCACTATCATTTAGTGAAAAGACTCCTATCTTTCTCTCTCTCCATATATAGGGGGTTATTACAAATTTGGAGGAGGTGTTAATCCATCCCAAAAGTGCTGGTAAAGTGACGGATATACCACCAGCCGTATTACGAGTCCCATAGGATATAATGGACTTGTAATACGGCTGGTGGTATATCCGTCACTTTACCGTCACTTTTGGGACGGATTAACACCTCCTCCAAAGTTGTAATAACCCCCATAGTGTTTTTTGACTTTCCTAAATCTTTGTCACCGTTTGACAAATCTTCCCAAAATTTTCCAAAAAACGTGTGCTTGAGAATCTTGTTGTGCATGGGATGCTGTGGGGTGATATAATACGGGGGCCAAGAAAAAAGGAGGGGGTCAAAAAATGTGCATTTCCCATTTAAATTCCCATAGAGATTTCAGATACAACTACAGACCGAACTGCTGAACGGAATTACACCGAATTTGGCAAAAGTAAGCTTTTGGACCAGGAATCTTGTTTTTTGTTATTTGGTGTAAATCTGCTCAGTAGTTTTTGAACTATTAAAAGAAAACCATATTTGTATGTCTGGAGATCTGAAGGCTTCGCGAATACTCCCGATCTCATGCAGAGATCTGATTAGCTGCCAACTGTTTAACCAGGAAGTGTTAGCAGACATTTTGAGACTCAGCTTCAGCCATGTTTCAAAAAGAAACATTTAAAAAAAAGAAAAGAGGCCAGGATAGGGATACCCCGAGCCCTAAGCCTTGGTGCTGAGGTTTCCCAGGGACCCCCCAAAGGCTGGAAAGAGCCTGCACAGGCTCCTAGTCTGCCTATTTTGTTTAAATCACTGTGAAAATAATGGTGGATCTGCAAATTTCACTATGATTTAAAAGAAAAAAAGAAAAAAAAGCTTTTCATTTTGCCCCCGGGTGTGACAGGTCCCAGGGGCATTGTCAAAATATACGAGGGGGCACAGGGGCCCCCCTCCTAGGGCTTATCAAAGCCCTAGGGACCACCACCTCCATAGGGCACTGTACATTATGTATGCAGGGAACCTGCAATCCACAAGGTCCACCACTTCCCCGGGCAATAATTGTTTATGTATTCAGGGACACCTACCCATGGCAAATGGTATTAAATGAATGTGGGGGCCCATGCCACCCCCTCGCAGTCCTGGGGACAACCACCTTCCCGGGTCAAATGTTGTTAAATTAACGCAGGCCCCATGTGGCCACCGCAGCCCCTGGGACTGCCATCTCCCTAGGGCAATTAATATAATACATGGGTGCTGCATGGCCTTTGGGGGACCACCACCACCCCGGGGCTCCAATAACTTATTGTAAGGGGTCCGTTGTGAACTCCCAGCCTTGGGGAGCACCACCTCCCTGGGGCTAAAATGAAATAAAGGAGGGGAGCTGCGCGGCTCCCTTCATGGAGCCATAGAAAGCCCTGGGGACTGCTAACCTCAGGGCTGAGTCCTGCCACCTCCTCAGGTGCTGCAGGGAGGTGGCAGTTCCTGGGGCTGTGGGGGGTGAGCATCCCCCACATTTAAATACAAATGGTGTCATAGGGAAGTGGCGGTCCCTGGGGATGTGGGGGACTTAGCGGCCCTCATGGATTTCACATTGTCCCCTGGGGAGGTGGTAGTCCCCGGGCTGTGGGGGTGATTGGCAGCCCCCCTGCATGGGTTTCACATTGTGGCCCTCATTACGACCCTGGCGGTATAGAACCAGAGGCTTAGCCGCGGTCAGAGAAGGGAAACCGGCGGTCTCCCGCCGGTTTCCCGCTGCCCCCAAGGAATCCTCCAAGCTGCGCCGGCTTCGGGATTCCGACTCCCCCTCCCGCCGGGAACCGGATGGCGGGAGGGGGAGTCGCGGGGCCAACGGCATGGGCACTGCAGGGGCCCCCGTAAGAGGGCCCCAAAATGTATTTCACTGTCTGCATAGCAGACAGTGAAATACGCGACGGGTGCAGTAGCACCCGTCGCACCTTCCCACTCCGCCGGCTCGATTACGAGCCGGCTTCATGGTGGGAAGGTCGTTTTCCCCTGGGCTGGCGGGCGGCCTTTCGGCGGCCGCCCGCCAGCCCAGGGAAAAACTCTGAATACCCGCTGCGGTCTTCCGACCGCGGTGCGGTATTCACGACGCGCAACTTTGGCGGGCGGCGGAGTTGTAATGAGGGCCTGTGTTTGGGAGGTGACGGTCCCCAGGGCTGCAGGGGGCTGATCCCTGCATTTAATTACAAATGGTGGCCTCTGGAGGTGGTGTTCCCTGGGGCTGCTGGGGTCTAGGCAGCCCCCACATTGCATTTATTAGCCCTATGGATGTGATGGTCCCTGGGCGGCCACACCATTCAATTAATAATTAGCCTCAGGGAAGTGGCTGTCCCCGGGGCTGTAGGGGGGCCAGATGCCCCCTTGCATGGATTTCACATTGTTCCCAGGCGAGGAGGTGGTCCCCCCTGCATTTCATTACAAATGGTTCCCCAGGGAGGTGGCAGTCCCTGGGGCTGTGGGGACACCAGATGGTCCCCTGCATAGATTTCAAATTAAGCCCGAAGGAAGGTGGGGGTCCCTGGGGCTGCTAGGGCCCCTCCTGCATTTAAGATCCCCAGGGCCTTAAAGGACCCCGCCTTGCATTTATTAGCCTCTGGGAGGGAGCAGTACCCGGGGCTGCAGGGGGGCTGGGAGCCCCCCCATTCAATTAGCAATTAGTCCTGGGGAGGTGACAGTCCCTGGGGCTGCAAGAGGCCAGGCAGCCCCTGCATTAAATTAGTAATAAGCCCCAGAGAAGTAGCGGTCCCTGGGGCTGAATAACCCCTCACATTGATTTCACTTATGTGCCCAGGGAGGGATTGGTCTACAGGGTTGCAGGGTGGGGCAGCAGGCATTCAATTAGTAATTAGTAATGTAATTAGCCCCTGGGAGGTGGTGGTACCTGGGGCTGGGGTGTTTGGTAGCCCCCGCATTGATTTTACTTATGTGCCCAGGAGAGGGGTGGTCCCCAGGGCTGCAGGGTGACCTGGTGGCTCCTCCACATTCATAATTTAAATGGCCCTGAGACTTGGCCCTCCCGGGGGCCTCACTAAAACAAGCGCAAGAGCATATGCTTGTTTTTTTTTAAAAGTGTTTGCCGGATCCAAGGTGAAATCTTTAAGAAAATGATGTTTTTTTGCTCGTGGGGCACCAGCACCAGAGTTAAGGGATCAGGGTGACTCTACCCTGGCCACTTGTCTTTTTTTGTTACTTTTTTTTGGGCTCAGCTGAAGCCAAGTCCCAAGATGGCTGCAACACTTTCTGGTTTGAAGTGTTGGCAGCCGATCAGAGCTCTGCATTTCCCTGCACAAGCTCGTCATTATTCACGAAGAGATATACAAATTAGGATTTCCTTTGATTTCTCAAAAACGACTGAATGGATTTACACCAAATAAGCACAAGCTTAATCTATGTACAGAAAGCTAGCTCTCTGCTAAATCTAGTGTTATTCCATCCAGTGGTTCGGACTGTGGTTGTGTTCAAATCTCCTATGAGAATTAACATGGGAAACGCACTTTTCTTGACCCCCCCCCCTTTGACTATCTACTGCCTACTACTGGTGACACCCAGAATGTTATATATATATATATATATACTAGTGGTGGTAGCCCCTAGGTAGTTATAGTTAGGATCTGCTTTATATTTAAAAAAAACCTTTTTTTGTTCTGCTAATAACTTTGGTGTCATTTGCTGAATCTCACAAAATTTTCGAAAACTCAAGGAGCAACACATGCACTGAAGAGGAGAGTATCATACCATTTATTTCACCAAATTTCAGCCCCTGCAACGCGTTTCAGTCACCAGGCCTTGATCACGCAGAAGGGACAATGATAGCACACACACATGTAACACCATTGCAAAGTGAGCAAAAGAATCAACGTATAGGAGAGGGGCTAACTAAAAGTAAACACTGCTTAAGTCATGTGCTGGCTGTCTTAGAGTGGCTAATACTTTAACAACATTGGGGGTGATTACGACTTCGGCGGACGGAAAAGCCTGTCCGCCGAAGTCTTGACGTGCAGGTTGCCACAAGTGAGGCTGTTTTACCACAGGCCCCATTAAGAGTTTCCCGCTGGCCCAGCAGGAAATGCCCAACAGCATTGTCTTTGGCTCATAATAGAGCTGATGGCATTGCTGTTGTGCGTAGAGTGTACTAGCACCCATTGCGATGTTCACTGTCTGCAAAGCATCGCAAATGGGCTTGCCAGGGGGGCCCCTGCACTACCCATGCCAATTGCATGGGCCGTGCAGGGGCCCCTGGGGCTCCCTGCTTCCCTTCTCTGCCAGCCTTTACATGGCAGGGCTACCACCATGTAATCTCCAGTGGAGAAGGGACACATAATCCCTCGGACAAGCCACTAGATGCACAAAGTTGCCAAAACGTCACTACGATAAAATATAAAATAAACACAACACATGAATGACTTCACTAATGTCATCAATTATGTCATGTAACATGTTATGAATGAAGTAATATGTGAGGTAAGAAGCAGTGCATGGCAGGTACTTTAGTTATTGGTAGCTTAGTAAATTATAACTGGTGAGTTTCAGAGATTGTTTCTGAATCTTAAACTGAATTTTTACCTTGTTTCAACACCTAAATATAACTTCACATTAATCTTTGTTTTCTTCAGTGATTTGTTTTGGCATAAGGCAGGATCTTATGACCATATCTACCTATAATGTTGCTATGTCACTTTGTTATTTGACTATACATATATAAGTGTATATATGTGTGTTAGTATATATATATATAGATTTGTTTACATCTATTTATCTATCTATCTATCTATCTATCTATCTATCTATCTATCTATCTATCTATCTATCTATCTATCTATCTATATAATGATATACATTATGCACATACACACACTCACCTATTTCAAAATGCTACTATTTGTTAAATGGGGAGCTTTTAATCAACTGAGAAAATGGATAGGCTGAGTAAACAGATGTGGAAAAGGGACTGTCTGAGCCTTTGTGAGACCTTGTGAGTTGCTGTGAGACTTAGTTCAAGGCAAATTAACAAATCTGTGTAAGACAAAGATTGCAGTTTAAAACTTTGTGGGTTTATTTAAAACTATCATTATTACAGAAAGCAAACCATATTTAGTTGTTCTAATATGAATGAATTAACAACAACAAAATAGTCAAACCAATATTTTGCAAAAGGACTGACATAAGGTCTGGCTCTGAAGAAGGCCCATGGAAATGTCTAAGTATTAGGCAAATAGACAAACTGACATAGAGCCAACTTAGCAAGAAGACCAAAGAAAGTCTTAAGTATTAAATCAATAAACAGGCTGCTTTTTAAGGTATCCCAAAAACCCTGGTACATCTCCAAAATGACACTGATTTGATAAGATTTTAGGGTACAGAAGCCACACATTTGACATCTTATGGTATGTCATCACAGTTGATGTTGCAAACGTGTAATCAATCAATATTCGAGTATGCAATATACTTTCAGAGACACCTATTTCCTGATGCATTCATATGGCTTAACTATGATTAACTAGTTAAGGAAGCAAACTTACAATGTATGTAATGCAGACATACAATGGGTTGCTCAGCTTATGACTGACATACACAGATCATCAGCAGGAAACCGTGGGCAGTAACAAAAGAAAGAAACATCCTGCGCATTACTTCCACAAAGGAGCACAAACATTACCTTATAGGCTTGTTTTCAATGATTTTCCTGAAATGGAAAAACCCACAAGCATACAGACAGACAGAAAAGCTTGCTCTATTAAAATAAACATGCACTATTATTCTGCAAATGTGAATAACTGTCAATGCAAGCTAAATGAGGCATAGTTATTGTAGCTAAACCGAGTCTAGATAAGGCATTATTTTTAATTAGTAGAAACTTGTGTACATTAAAGCTCTATTTGTTCATTAAAACACTGTGGGAAGCTGCAATAGAACATAGGGGAATAAAATGACATGCGGATGCTGCTGTTGAAAGTCAATGTTTTACTCAGAATATCAGACTTTATGCTCATATGGCTGAGGAAGATAGTGGGAGCATGAAAATGTTCTCTCATTTGAACTTCTGTAACATCTTCCATAACCTCTGTAAGAAAATAATGTTAAAAATTATTCTTTTTTCAAACATAGTTCATTAAATCACAGCACAGGGTCACCCATTTTCACAAGCAAAATCACATTAGAATACATCACAATTCTTAAAATTAGTATGATACTACCAACAAATAATTTGTATTGGAGCTGCAATCTGTTAATTTCCTTTATTTGGGCTCTGTTTTGTAACTCTCAAAACCTGGCATTCACTAAAATACATTTCAAATGGGGCCCATCTCCTGAGTCCTGTAATGAGTGCCACAGCATGTTGCCCATGTTGTGGCCAGCCAATCAAAGGGGTAGGAGGTCTATTTGGCTTACTCTCCCACATGCCCCCTGGGGCCAGGGTGTGCTTAGCTTGCCCAATTACATATATTTCTTTTCATTTTCAGGATGCATTGACTAAGTTCCTGAGTACTGTAATGACTGCTGAAATATATTGGTCAGGTTATAGCCACCCAATCAGGATTGACTAGCCCACTGTAAAGTGGTCAGTCAGAGCACATTTGGACTTCAGCAGTCCAGATATTACTACCCTTCTAACTCCTTCATGACCACCACAAGCACCTCTTTAATCACAAATGTTTATTGGATTTAACTAACAAAAAGCACAATTTCTGAGTAAAGCTCTAAGATATTGCCTAGTTTGGTGTCATTCCATTCAGCAGTTTTTTTCTGTATTCTGTATTTTCATATTGGCATTCACATAGGAAGTCAAAGTATTGTCCAACCTGTGCCTTTTACTGGGCCCCAGCTGAACGCACCACCCCGACCTTTCCTGAAATAAGCTGAGCTTGAATCATCAAACAGCAGCATAGTTATTAGGAAACAAATGTTACTTTTTGGCATGAGTTATAGTTTCTTCAGATAATTATAACTATAAGTATAATTATAAATGCTGATTAGCTATGGTTTTGTATGGGTAAAATGTCAACCTAATTATAACATCCCTGTAACCTTTGTTTTTTTCAGTGAATTTCTATGTTTTTTTTAAAGCACACATTAATATTTGTTTCAGGTTGTGCAAGCCATTCGGGGCCTTGGTTTTCCCCAGGATCTGAGGGAATTTGTTTGCCCATGAGGGGTCCCTAAAGGACCCCTACGTGTGTCCTATGGTGTCAGGATACCTGTATCCTAATCCCTTATATGTTTTTACACTATTTATTTCCCCCCCCCAGGCAGTGCGAGAAACAAAATGGCAGCCACAACTTTTCTGTCAGGTTGCGGCCAGCCAATCAGGGACTTGTTTTCTTGAATTCACTGAGAATCTAAGGAGGATCCATGGAGGATCTGTGTCCCTATATATAGACATTTGTTTTCCAGTTAATTATGACAAAACCACTGAACTGATTCACACCAAATCACAAAAATTTTGCTTTTCAGAGATTCGGAGGTAAAGCACAGACCAGATTGGCTGGCTGCAACTTGAGAGAAAAAGTTGCAGCTGCCATTTTGTTTCTCGCAGTGCCTGGGGGAGGGGAAACTGAGTAAAAACTTATAAGGAGTAAGGATACAGATATCCTGACCCCCTAGGGCACACAAAATTGCCCATTTTGTTTTTCGTCTGATCCATGGATTTGCAAATCCTCATCGTATCCTCCTCTGATCTTCACGGATCCTCCTAGGATCCTTGGGAAAAGCAAGGCCCTGATGGCTTTCCCCAATCTGACACAAATATTAACATGTGCGTTAAAAAACATAGAAATTCACTGAAAAAGCCAAAGGCTACAGGGATATTTGCCTTTAACTAAGTCTTACAACAGCTCACAAGGTCTTACAAAGGCTCAGACAGTCCCTTTTCCACATCTGTTTACTCAGTCTACCCATTTTCTCATTTGCCTAAAAGCTCACCTATTCTATTTCCTTACTGTTAGAAATGGTCTCTTTGGTTGGCAGTCAGGTTACACCCTGTCAAAGCAAGGACCCTCACTCTAGCCAGGGTAAAGGAGAATCACCCTCAGTTAACTCCCATTAACCCACTTGGTAGCTTGGGAAGAGCGGGCAGGCTTAACTTCAGAAGCAACGTGTACAGTATTTGTACCAACACACACAGTAACCCAGTGAAAACACTACAAAATGACACAACACAGGTTTATAGAAATAGGTAATATTTATGTAAACGAAACAAGACTAAAACAACAAAAATCCAAATTACACAAGTCAAGATATGAGTTTTAAAAAGAATAAGAGTCTTAGGGGGTCATTACGACCCCAGTGGATGGCGGAACTCTGGCGGCAGTACCGCCAACAGGCTGACGGTGTTATGCCTGCGTATTATGACCGTGGCGCATTCGCTGCGGTCATACCGCCGGTCCCGCCAGGATACCGTCAGGCTTCAACCAGGCAGTCATAATCCACCAGGGCAGCGCTGCCCTGGGGATTATGAGTTCCAAACCGCCAGCCTGTCCATGGCGGTAAACACCGCCATGGAAAGGCTGGCGGTAAGGGGCCCCCAGGCACAGCCCCATCATGCATTTCACTGCCCGACTTATGAGAGGTGAAATGTGCGATGGGTGCTGCTGCACCCACTACACATCAAAATTACTGCCGGCTCTAATACGAGCCGGCTTCAATGTTGATGTGACTTTTCCGCTGGGCCAGCTGGCAGAACTGCTGTTTTCCATCCCTGGCCCAGCAGAAAAGTCAAAATAGGGTAACATGCATACCGCCAGCACTGGTGGTATTGTGGCGCCTGCGGCTTCGGTGGTCTTTTGACAAGACAGCCAAAGTCGTAATGAAGGCCCTAATCCATAAAAAACAGTGAGAACGCTGTTGTTGCGCAAAAGTATCTGTGTGGCATCAAAATAAAGCCGCATGGGCGAGTGTGCGTCGAAAAAGGGCAGCGATGCATCTAATTCTCACTCGCAAGCAAGACCGTGCTTCGTTCCTCATCAGGTCAGGTCGGTGTGCGTCATTTCTTCTCTCCAGCAAGAGAGCGATGCATCCATCCCGGACGGGCACCTTGGGTCTGGGCAGGCTTTGCGTTGATTTTCCGCGACCAGCGATGTTGCATTGAAATCCGGTTTCACGGTGTCACGAGACTGCGCTGAGTGGGGGCTGAGTGGGGGATTGTGTTGTTAACAGCAGTCACTGCGGGTGTTGCACATGGTTTCTCCAGCTGCGTTGCATTGATCTGCCAGCTCGATGCAGGTGGCGCATCTTTTATCAGTCGCGGGGCAGGTGGTGCGTCAAAGGTTTCCCCGCACGGTGGTCTTTTAGAGGATTTCTGTCCTTTTCCACCAGCTGCACCTTTCAAGGGCCCAGAGACACTTTAGGGCATTACTTGGCAGGATGGACTCTCAGCAGAAAGCCCAGGTGTTGGTAGAGAGAAGTCTTTGTTGTCCCTAAAACTTCAACTACTTGAGGTAAGCTCAGTTCAAGCCCTTGGAGATTCTTCACCAGTGGGAAATCACACAAAGGTCAGTCTTTGTCCTCTCTCAGGCAGACGCAGCTACTGAAAGCCAACTCAGCAAAGCACAGTCACAGGCAAAGGGGCAGTACTCCTCCTCCAGCTTTTCCAGCTCTTCTCCCGGGCAGAGGTTCCTCTTGGTTCCAGAAGTAATCTGATTTTCAGGGGTTTTGGGTTCTCTTCCTTTGAAGTAGACCTACTTCAAAGAGAAGTCTCTGTTGTTTTCAAGATCCTGCCTTGCCTAGGCCAGGCCCCAGACACACACTAGGGGGTTGGAGACTGAATTATGTGAGGGCAGGCACAGCCCTTTCAGTTATAAGTGAACATTCCTCCCCTACAGGCCAGATGGAGCATAATCAGACACTATCACACCCACTCTCACACCCAGACAGTCACTCTCACAGCCACTCTAAAACTTACAGGCACTTATTCTCACACCGAGAAAGGCAGGACCTGTGACCAGTTGCCACTGCGCAGACCCAAAAGACCGTGCACAGTGTGGGGGTGGTTAGGGAGTGTTGGTCACAGGGCTGACCACAGGCCAGGCCCTGTGTCCATCCCCGTCACGCGCAGTCAAAGGCAGTGCCCTGCACTGATTGGATTAATGTATAGAGAATTGCTTTATGTTAAAAAAAAACATAGAAATTCACTGAAAAAACTAAAGTTATAGAAAGGAAATAGAATTTTAAAAAACTTAGTAATTCACTTAACCCCTTCGCTGCCAGGCCTTTTCCCCTCAGGTGCCAGGCCTTTTTTTTGGCTATTTGGGGCAGTTCGCACTTAGGCCCTCATAACATTTTGTCCACATAAGCTACCCATGCCAAATGTGTGTCCTTTTTTCCAACATCCTAGGAATTCTATAGGTACCCAAAGTTTGTGGGTTCCCCTGAAGGAGACCAAGAAATTAGCCAAAATAAAGCAAACATTTCGTTTAAAAAAAAACAAAAATATGGGAAAAAAGGGCTGCAGAAGAAAGCTTGTGGATTTTTCCCTGAAAATGGCATCAACGAAGGGTTCCAGGAACAGGCAGACTTGAATCAGAAAAACACATTTTTCAACACAATTTCAGCATTTTACTGGGACATTCCCCATTTTTACTATTTTCCGTGCTTTTGGTGTCCTTCCAGTTAGGGACAGAAATGGGTGTGAAACCAATGCTGGATCCTAGAAAGCCAAACATTTCTGAGAAGTAGACAAAATTCTAAATTCACCAAGGGGTCATTTGTGTAGATCCTACAAAGTTTCCCTACAGAAATAACAGCTGAAATAAAACAAATATTGAAATTGAGGTGAAAAAAACAGCAATTTATCTCCACGTTTTACTCTGTAACCTTTTCCTGCGATGTCAGATTTTTGAAAACAATATACTGTTACGTCTGCTGGACTCTTGTGGTTGTGGGCATATATAAGGCTTGTAGTTTCATCAAGAACCCTAGGTACCTAAAGCCAATAAATGAGCTACACCTTGCAATGGGTTTTCATTCTATACCGGGTATATGGCTATTCATTTGCCAAAATATAAAGAGTGAAAAATAGGTATCAAGAAGAAGAAATTTGTAATTCCAAAATGGGCACAGGATAAGGTGTTGAGAAGCAGTGGTTATTTGCACATATACAGGGCATTTCTCAAATAGACTTCTTTTTTACACATTGTCTTACATTTGGAAGGAAAAAATGTAGAGAAAGACAAGGGACATAACACTTGTTCTGCTATTTTGTGTTCCCCCATGTCTCCCGATGAAAATGGTACCTAACTTGGGTGGGTAGGCCTAGTGTTCGCGAAAAGAAATGCCCCAAAACATAACTTGGACACATCACAATTTCCCAAAGAAAACAGAGCTGTTTTTTGCAAAGTGCCTAGCTGTGGATTTTGGCCTCTAGCACAGCTGGCACCTAGGGAAACCTACAAACCTGTGCATTTTTTAAAACTAGACACCTAGGGGAATCCAAGATGGGGTAACTTGTGGGGCTCTCACCAGGTTCTGTTACCGAGAATCCTTTGCAGACCTCAAAATTTGGCTCAAAATACTTTTTTCCTCACATTTCAGTGACAGAAAGTTCTGGCATCTGAGAGGAGCCACAAATGTCCTTACACCCAGCCTTCCCCCAAGTCTCCCAATAAAAATTGAACCTCACTTAAGTGGGTAGGCCTAGTGCCTGTGAAAGGAAATGCCCCCAAACACAAAGTGGACATATCACATCTTCCCAAAGAAACCAGAGCTGTTTTTTACCAAGTGCCTAGCTGTGGATTTTGGCCTCTAGCTCAGCCGGCACCTGGGGAAACTTACCAAACCTGTGCATTTTTTTAAACTAAACACCTAGGGAAATCCTGGATGGGGTGACTTGTGGGGCTCTCACCAGGTTCTGATACCCAGAATCCTTTGCAAAGCTCAAAGGTTGGCCAAAAAACACTTTTTTGTCACATTTCGGTGACAGAAAATTCAGGAATCTGAGAAAACCCACAAATTTCCTTCCACCCAGCCTTCCCCCAAGTCTCCCAATAAAAATGGTACCTCACTTGAGTGGGTAGGCCTAGTGGCTGTAAAAGGAAATGCCCCAAAACACAAACTGGACACATCACATCTTCCCAAAGAAAACAAAGCTGTTGTTTTCAAAGTGCCTAGCTGTGGATTTTGGCCTCTAGCTCAGCCGGCACCTAGGGAAACCTACCGAACCTGCAAATTTTTGATAACTAGACACCTAGGGGAATCCAAGATGGGGTGACTTGTGGGGCTCTCACCAGGTTCTGTTACCCAGAATCCTTTGCAAACCTCAAACTTTGGCCCAAAAACACTTTTTC
Organism: Pleurodeles waltl; assembly: GCF_031143425.1. NCBI lineage: Eukaryota > Metazoa > Chordata > Amphibia > Caudata > Salamandridae > Pleurodeles > Pleurodeles waltl. The sequence continues at coordinate 692,546,158 of NC_090436.1, read as the reverse complement.
CTCATATTTTGGTGACAGAAAGTCCTGGAATCTGAGAGGAGCCACAAATGTTCTTCCACCCAGCATACCCCCAAGTTTCCCAATAAAAATGGTACCTCACTGTGTCGGTAGGCTTAGTGCCGTGAAAGGAAATGCCCCAAAACACTATGTGGACACATCAACATTATCAAATACAAATCTACCTGTTTTTGTGCTGGGGGGACACGTGCATTTTTGGTCTTGGGCTCAGCAGCCATATTGGATTGGAAAACCTACCAAAGCCATCAATTTCTGAAAACTAGACACCTGAGGCAGTCCAGGAGGTGTGACTTGCGTGGATCCCCTAGTGCAGCCCTCACCCTTCCAAATGGGACGATTTTGAGAGTTAGCCAAGCTCTCATGGCCCAAATGTAAATGTGTCCTCTTGCTTTCCGTGGGATGAGATGTTTTAGTGTGCGGGGGAGAGCTGAAAGACTGTTACCCCCTTCAGCTGGGTTGGGGGCATAACCATGCCCAAACTGGGTGGTAGCTACAACCCCACTATTTTTTATTTATTTTTAAATTCCCTGGCATCAAGTAGGTTTTCTGCTCCCCGGGGACTGAATTGGAGGTAATTGCCCGATCTTCCCACCAGTTGGCAGAACAACTTTGGCCCCATTTGTTTGGGGTGGGGGCATGACCATACCCCCACCCTCTATGAAAAACAAAAAAAAATCTTTCTTGGTCTCTGGTGGGCTTTCTGCCCCTTTTGGGGATGGATAGGCCTTCCAAAAATAGGCCTATCTGCCCCCCTAGGGGGGCAGATATAGCCAACAGTAATCTGCCCCAATGGGGAGTGACCCTTACCCAAGGGGCTGCCCCCCAAACAAAACACACACATACCAATCCCTGGTGCCTAAGTGGTTTCTGCCCCCGGGGCAGATAGGCTTAATAGAAATAGGCCAATCTGCCCCCAAGGGGGGCAGAAATTGCCTAAAATAACTTTGCCCCACCAGGGGAGCAACCCTTGCCTAAAGAGTCACTCCCCTCACGTGCAACTGACCTAAATACAAAAAATCCCTGGTGTCTAGTGGTTCTGCCCCGCCTTGGGGTAGGTTGGCCTAATAAAAATGGGCTGATCTGCCACCAAGGGGTGCATAAATGGCCTTAAGTTAATTTTGCCCCGGAGGGCGTGGCCATCATGGCGACTGGGATGGCCGCATAACCTGCAGCTCCGATCCCGGCCCGAGCCAAATATCCTGATCCAGGCACCTATGCTCATTAAAAGTGTAAGGTGCCGCATGCTCAAGTGGGGGACACCGTAACAGCTGCACAACTTTCTTAAAAAAGGTGCTCTGTACACCAGAAAACAGGCTGCAACTTGGTGTGGCCGAGCCGAGCGAGGGAGGGCGCGGCCCGCCTGCCTGCATTGCTGGAGTCCGAGACCGCGCTTCATTGCCGTGTTCGTGACGGAGGCTGGAGCTGCGATCCTCGCGCTCCCGGGGGCCATCCCGGCGACCGAGAAGTAGAAAAAGCTGACGCCGGAGCTGGTAAGGCTTTATCTCAGTGCCCCTGCTCCGGGGCGCAGCCCCTGAAGGGACTGCGCACGCCGAAGGGTGCGGCTGGCTCTGCAGCGTGGCCGAAGCGGTACGGCCGGACTCTCTGCACCCCGACTTGCGGGCTCCCGGCGCCGAGACCGCACACAATCCGGGACGCCTCGCGTGTAGACACTTTTTGTTTGCGCCCTGATCGCAGTAAACCATTCAAGAGGAATGCCAGAAAGGGGTATTACTAGATCGATAAAAGACGAAAGAAGGGAGGATGAGAAAGAAATTGAGCAGAGGAAGGCAATAAAGGGAGCAGAAAAAAAAAAACGATGGCTATAAAGTGGGATGTTGTAGAAGCTTCTGAAATCATGGTTAAAGAACAGTGGCGAAGCAGTGCACAAACACTAAGAGGGGGTGCACCAATCTTAACACCCAGGCAAAACTACGACAGGGAAATATGCTCCCCAAGCAGCAAAACAAATATAAGGACGCAATTCTAGGTCTTCCTTTTGCGCTTTATCGGTGACATTAATCGAGTCGCAGCACGCTTACAAGCCCTGGGGGGCTCAACCAACAAGTGTGCATATAAACAATAGTCAAAAAGCGATTTGCAAATAGAACTGTTCTATTTAACCCACTAACTCTACTAAAGCAGCCTGAGATCTTAGATACTCACCATATATTCTGGATAGAGCGCACACTACGCAAGCGAAGCACCCCCATTCATCTCATCTCCCCTGTTCCAAATAGAAACTACGGCTTCGAATTTATGAATCAAGTGTCCCCGCCACAGCACTTAATCCTACTGGATACCACGCCTTAAAACTCAAGTGCGATACTGTTTCCTCACCCAACACACAGCAAGCTTCCTACATAAAAGGTACAAACCCCTGCAGGGCTAATCATCTGAAGCTGTGCAAAACACAATTGCTTGGAACAATACCATTACAAAAGCAGTCAATGGGCAAACCGAAGACCCCACGAGCACCTCCGGGAACATGGACTCTGGAACTCCACCCCCACCTGCGGAACTCTCTGTCACACACCAAGCACTACAGAAGATGGAAATAATGCTTCAAACGCACACAACGCAATTTGAAAAGATTCTACAAGCTATATTCAACACTGAAACCATTTTGGAGGCGAAAATAGGCTCAGTAATTGAAGATGTTAATCTATTGCGTACAGATCAAAACGCACTGGCTGAAAAGGTCGCAGAAATGGAAAAGGATACGTCACACCTTCCACCAGCGGTAACCAAACTCCAGTCACAAATGGGGGCTATAACAGCAAAGGTAGAAGCATTAAGGCGCAGGGATGAGGACGCTGAAGGCAGATCCCGCCGTAACAATGTCCGCTTCGTGGGATTCCCCGAACGTGTTGAGGGTCCTAGTGTGGAACTGTTCATTGAGCAATGGTTAATAGAAACGGTATTGAAGGACAATATCCTGAAGTTTTTCTTGGTAGAACGAGCCCATAGGGACCCCGGAAGACCTTTGCTACCCGGAGCTCAGCCTCGCCCCCTAGTAGCAAGACTCCTCAATTACCGCAATAGGGACCTCATATTGCAATTGTTTCATAAGGCAGGCCCAATATGCTTCGAAGGGACGGAAATATCGGCCTAACCAGACTTCACAGCGGAAGAACAGAAACAACGCAATTCATTTTTTCGAGTCAATGAGCGACTGAGAGATCACAACATCAAGGGGGTCATTCTGACCCTGGCGGGCGGCGGTTGCCGCCCGCCTGGCGGGAACCGTCATTTGGCCGCACCGCGGTCAAAAGACCGCTGGTGCCATTCCGACCTTCCGGCTGGGCCAGCGGGCGCTAACAATGTTAGCGCCCGCCGTCCCAGCGGGAAGGTGGCCTGCAACATTGAAGCCAGCTCCAAATGGAGCCGGCGGTGTTGCAGGTGTGCGACGGGTGCAGTTGCACCCGTCGCGCTTTTCACTGTCTGCGAGGCAGACAGTGAAAAGCAGGCTGGGGCCCTGTTAGGCCCTGTGGCATGGGCAGTGCAGGGGCCCCAGGACACCCGTTCCCGTCAGCCTCTTCCTGGCAGAAACAGGCTGGCGGGAAGGGGGTCAGAATCCCCTGGGCAGCGCTGCTTGCAGCGCTGCCCTGGTGGATTTGCCCAGCTGGGGGAAATCCGGCGGGAAACCGCCGGACCCGGTTTTCTGACCGCGGCTTTACCGCCGCGGTCAGAATGGGCAGGGAAGCACCGCCAGCCTGTTGGCGGTGCTTCCTCCATTCGCGCCTCTGGCGGTCTTTGACCGCCAGGGTCAGAATGACCCCCCAAATTTGCTCTATTGTTCCCTGCCAAACTCCGTATACAGGATGACGCCCGCACACTTTTCTTCGCCTCACCAAAGGATGCATGGACCTGGCTACACGCAAAGGGACTCGCCAAACCGATAAATGCAAAAAGCACCATGGACAAAAGACATCCCCTCAGAGACAAATGTAGACCCCGGAGGCAACAAGACACCAAACCTACCCCTGAACAATCTTGTGAGGAACGTTCTTTACTACTACAGACCACATCCCTCTTTGCCAGCAAATCTCCAGCAACTATGTCAACACAATAGGAAATAGAACCTGACTTGGGGGCAAACTCTGACTCCACGGACTCCGTCTGCGGCCCCAATCTTACTCCACGGACGGCATATGACATCTGCTAGCGATTACTAGACTCGGAGACAACAGCACATGGTTTCTCACCCTACAGAAGGAGCCACAAATCGCTCAATGTAACTTTCTGCAGGCCGCCAGCTTAATCTTTGATTTATCGTCACCACTGACCAAGTCGACTGGTCTATGGTTGCCCCCAATCAGTAGCAACATCAACAAGAGTGGAACAGGCCGGGATCATTATTGGCTTGAACTTACTAACTTGAAACACCCCCGAACCATATGGACCGTTCCACCTGGTTGGCAAGTACTATATCAACACTGCCCTTGCCGCAACTACTGTTATTGTTGTATATAGTTAACGTTATTATTTTAACTAAAAGAGTTACAACCTCGATGCATATCTTAGCTTATAATGTTCATAGTGAATGTCATTATTATGTTAGCAATAGGTACATACCAGTCAACCACAACACAAAATGGCTAGGCGTAATAGGCATGAAGTGTATTATATGCACAATCAGGGACAGATCCGTAAACTCACAACGTGCATTCACAAAATCATAAATACTCTATGGCTTCCCAAAGACAACAACATAACCCACAATATAAAATACTCACATGGAACATAAGAGGCATGGCAACATCGCACAAAGGACAACAGATATACGCATACCTCAGGAAACATCAAATACTTTTCGCCATGCTGCAAGAGACAAATCTGGCTATGCCCTCTTTGGAGAACACAAAAGCAAAATGGAAGGGACAATTATATGGTACTGCCTTCTAAACATACGCCTGAGGAGTAGCGATATGGACAGCTCCTGGGGTTCCCTACGTTATGTCTCGTGTGCAATTCGACCCAAATGGACGTTATGTGATCCTGGAGGGCGCCCTAGATGGTAACCCCATAGCATTGGTAGCAATATATACCCCCAATTCGTATCAATGGGAATTCTTATGGTCACTCAACAATAGCAAACTCAGTGACCCAGAGATAGATACCATATGGGGAGGCGACTTCAATTGCCTATTAGACACTCAGAAAGATCGTTCAATTCCCCCGCTAGATAACACTCCAGCTAAACGAGTCTCACTCGAACTCGTAGAATGGGCCTCCAATAACAGACTAAGGGGGTGATTCTGACCCTGGCGGTCGGTGATAAAGCGGCGGCCAACCCGCCAACAGGCTGGCGGTCCAAAAAATGGAATCTGACCCTGGCGGGAACCGCCAACACAGCCCGCCACATTAACACTCCGCCTGCCGCGGCGGTACAGACAAACAGCGCGGCGGTCACCGCCAACAGGCAGGCGGCAGACAATGTACCGCCCACAGTATCATAACTCACCAATCCGCCACCTTTTCCGGGGCGGGAGCCCCGCCGATAAAAACACGGCGGAAACAGACTACGAACGGGAAAACGCTCACCTCTACGCACTCCACGAGGAAGGAGGACAGCATGGAACCCGAATTAAACATACTACCTGCTCTCGTCTACCTGCTCATCTACCACGAGTACGAACGCCGGCGCAGACGACAACGGTGAGTACTGCACCTACGACACACGGGAGGGGGGAGGAGTAAAGCTTACGGGCACACACATATGCGACCCCCACCCCCCCAAACTATGTACACACCAATGCAGAGCAACAAGTCACAGTGACACCACCCAAACCCCCCTGATAAATGCAAAGACATCATTAAATTGTGAATACAAATTTATGTACAAAATAGGCTCTGAAAAGTGATGGTCAACTAGCCAAAAAATCAATATCAAAATAAGTCTATATACAGTGCAATGGATAACTGAGGCAATTAGTCCTGCACATCAAAAGAAAATCGAAGTGTCCGTGGGCCAAAGTGTAACAACACAAGGGCAAAGCCCACACAGGAGACCTGAGTCCTCTGGAGAGAACACTGCAGGGGCATCTGAAGAAAAAACTACAGGCACCTCAGGGGGAAGGGAAGGGGGGGCACCACAGCCACATGAGTCCACGACGCCAGAACCACGAAGGGGCCACCATGCCTACTGTGCCATCCTGGGGAGTGCAAAGCCACAGTCTCTCAAGTCTCTTCAGTAGGTGGGTTGCCCACTGTGCCATCCTGGGGAGTGCAAAGCCACAGTCTCTCAAGTCTCACAAGTGGGTGGGTTGCCCACTGTGCCATCCTGGGGAGTGCAAAGCCACAGTCTCTCAAGTGGATTACAGTCTCCACTGGTCAAGGAGGAGGCATGGTGGGCACAGTGAACCGTTAACAGTGCGGAGCCCAGCGGAGCAGTGCTTGACAGGAAGGGCCCAGCGGAGCGGTGCTTGAGACGGCGGGGCCCAGCGGAGCGGTGCTTGACAGGAAGGGCCCAGCTGAGCGGTGCTTGAGACGGCGGGGCCCAGCGGAGCGGTGCTTGAGACGGCGGGGCCCAGCGGAGCGGTGCTTGACAGGAAGGGCCCAGCGGAGCGGTGCTTGACAGGAAGGGCCCAGCGGAGCGGTTCTTGACAGGAAGGGCCCAGCGGAGCGGTGCTTGACAGGAAGGGCCCAGCGGAGCGGTGCTTGAGACGGCGGGGCCCAGCGGAGCGGTGCTTGACAGGAAGGGCCCAGCGGAGCGGTGCTTGACAGGAAGGGCCCAGTGGAGCGGTGCTTGAGACGGCGGGGCCCAGCGGAGCGGTGCTTGAGACGGCGGGGCCCACCGGAGCGGTGTTTGACAGGAAGGGCCCAGCGGAGCGGTGCTTGACAGGAAGGGCCCAGCGGAGCGGTGCTTGACAGGAAGGGCCCAGCGGAGCGGTGCTTGAGACGGCGGGGCCCAGCGGAGCGGTGCTCGAGACGGCGGGGTCCAGCGGAGCGGTGCTTGACAGGAAGGGCCCAGCGGAGCGGTGCTTGACAGGAAGGGCCCAGCGGAGCGGTGCTTGACAGGAAGGGCCCAGCGGAGCGGTGCTTGAGACGGCGGGGCCCAGCGGAGTGGTGCTTGACAGGAAGGGCCCAGCGGAGCGGTGCTTGAGACGGCGGGGCCCAGCGGAGCGGTGCTTGACAGGAAGGGCCCAGCGGAGCGGTGCTTGAGACGGCGGGGCCCAGCGGAGCGGTGCTTGACAGGAAGGGCCCAGTGGAGCGGTGCTTGACAGGAAGGGCCCAGCGGAGCGGTGCTTGAGACGGCGGGGCCCAGCGGAGCGGTGCTTGACAGGAAGGGCCCAGCGGAGCGGTGCTTGAGACGGTGGGGCCCAGCGGAGCGGTGCTTGACAGGAAGGGCCCAGCGGAGCGGTGCTTGAGACGGCGGGGCCCAGCGGAGCGGTGCTTGAGACGGCGGGGCCCTGTTCAGCGGTGCTCTTCTGCACGGCGGGGCCCTGTTCAGCGGTGCTCTTCTGCACGGCGGGGCCCTGTTCAGCGGTGCTCTTCTGCACGGCGGGGCACTGTTCAGCGGTGCTCTTCTGCACGGCGGGGCCCTCTTCAGCGGTGCTCTTCTGCACGGCGGGGCCCTGTTCAGCGGTGCTCTTCTGCACGGCGGGGCACTCTTCAGCGGTGCTCTTCTGCACGGCGGGGCCCTGTTCAGCGGTGCTCTTCTGCACGACGGGGCCCTCTTCAGCGGTGCTCTTCTGCACGGCGAGGCCCTGTTCAGCGGTGCTCTTCTGCACGGCGGGCCCTCTTCAGCGGTGCTCTTCTGCACGCCGGGGCCCTCTTCAGCGGTGCTCTTCTGCACGGCGGGGCCCTCTTCAGAGGTGCTCTTCTGCACGGCGGGGCCCTCTTCAGCGGTGCTCTTCTGCACGGCGGGGCCCTGTTCAGTGGTGCTCTTCTGCACGGCGGGGCCCTCTTCAGCGGTGCTCTTCTGCACGGCGGGGCCCTCTTCAGCGGTGCTCTTCTGCACGGCGGGGCCCTCTTCAGCGGTGCTCGTCCAGTAAGTCAAGGGAGCCAGACCTGGCCTGGACTCCCTGCTCAGTCGCCCTCCGACCGTGCTGTTGCTGGACCCTTCGGTGACGGAGTCCTGGGCCCTTTGGTGTTCTCCCTAACACCCGGGATGGGGCTTGTGGGCCCCTCCTGCTCTGCGCTCCTGCTGGCTGACTTCTCCGCCCTGCTGCCCTTTCGCTCCTTAGATGGGGCTCTCGGGCCCTTGCCTCCCCTAGCTGTTGTGGCTGGTGAAGTGGGCGAACTTGGCTCCTTGGGGGCAGCCGTGTCAGTCCTCTCACGGCGGCCCTTTAGTTTCCGGGTCCTCTTGCCTGGGGGGGGGCTGGCTGTCCCCTTGCTGCTGATTGAAGTGTCACTGCTGGCAAAGGGTGGACTCCAGAACCCATGCACCACAGTGACACTCGAAGCTGGGCTGGTGGTGGCTGAGGTGCTCTTGGGACTCTTTGCAGATGGAGGGGGTGGGTCAGTGGAGGGAAAGAGGTCAAGATTAGCGAGGAAAACTTTCTTAGGACCAAGGTAATAGGTAGGAGAAGTGGTGATGGGAGTGGAGGAAGAGGATGTGGTTGTAGGAGAGTCAGGTGTGCTGTCTTTGGGTGCAGGTGCTTGTGCTGGAGGCTGTCGTGAGGTGGATGGCTGTTGGGTGGGTGTCTGCCTGCGTTTGTGTGTCTTGGAAGAGGGGGTGACAGACACAGTGGGAGAGGACACAGGGGACGTGTAAATGGTAGTGGGGGTGGTGACTGCACGTGTGCGGACTGGACTGGAGGGTGTGCTGGTGATGGAAGCACTGGCTGATGGTGGTGTGCATGCAGGTGTGAGTGTAGACGTCACAGGGAGGGAGGAGGGAGACGAGGAGGAGGGGGACACAGGGGTGGTAGTGACTGTTGGAATGTCTGCATCTGGGTGTTGCTTGCGTGAATGCTTGTGGGTTCTGTGGTGCTTGTGTCTGGATGAGCTGCCCTTGGGTGTTGAGGTGTGTGCAGGCTGGTCTGATGGTGTGGATGGGATAGGCTGAGGAACAGGAGACAGAGACAGGCTGGAGGCAGTCAGAAGAGGGAGGCTGGAAACAGGGACAATGGCTGCCGTCAGTGCTGAGGCCAGAGCATTGAACGATTGTTGATGGGCAGCCTGACCCGAATGAATGCCCTCCAGGTAGGCATTGCTCCGATGCACCTCCCTTTCTACCCCCTGGATGGCATTCAAAAGGGTAGTCTGCCCAACAATGATGGTCCTCAGGAGGTCAATGACCTCCTCACTGAGGGCAGCAGGGGTAACAGGGGCAGGGGCTGAGGTGCCTGGGGCGAAGGAGACGCCCGTCTTCCTGGGCGAGCGGGCACGGAGCGTAGGCTGAGGGGCTGCTGGGAGGGCGGGGCTGGTGCGCTGGGTGGCGGCTGTACCTGTAGAGGCGGGGGGCCCGGATGTTGCCGCCACTGCTAGGGAGCTCCCATCCGAGGACGTGTCGCTGTCGCTGGTGTCACCACCGGTCCCCGTTGTGGTGCTCCCCTCGCCCTCCGGATCACTGGTGCCCTCGGTGTCTGTTCCTGGTCCCACCGGGGCCTTGTGACTTGCAGCTCCCTCGTGCTCCGATGCCAAATCTCCTCCGCCTGATGATGCTAATGCACACATGCACAAGAAGATGAAGAAGAAGGGTGGGGGGAGAAAAACGAAGACCAGGTTGAGTGCATGCAATGTCAACACCGTGGGCGGAGAGGACAGACACAGGAGCCTCATGCACTAAGCCGCGCATTCGGGGTACACTACTCAGTACTTCTGACTAGGACAACAGGTCTAGAGACGACAAATGTGCAAATGTGTGATGCTGGACCATCGATAGCTGTACTTGTCACCCTACAGAGGTGGGGGCCGGGAGCACAGGGCCATGCCTAAAGGAGAGGACCACACTACAGAAAGCGCCCTGGCCTAATGTCACCCACAACCCTCCTCCCCCACCCAGACGCCTCCACTGCTCAGAGAGATAGCAGAATGTGCTGATACTCACCCCCTTGTGTCTGCTGTGATGTCCTCAAGCGCCCATCCAAATCAGGGTAGGCCACCGCCAGGATCCGGGACATCAGGGGGGTCAGGGTACGACTGGCACCCCTCCTAGGTTGGGAGGCCATCCCCAGCAGTGACTCGGCGGTCTTCCTGGTCCCACGGCGGATGTCCTCCCACCTCTTGCGGCAGTGGGTGCCCCGTCTGACGTGGACCCCCAGGGCCGGGACTTCCTTGGCGATGGCACGCCAAATGTCCACTTTCTGATGGGCGCTGACCTATTTGACATGTACAGGGTGGGAAGGAAAAATCATCAATTTTCTGCATGTTAGATGCGATTGGCCCCCCCTCCCCAACCTTGCCATATGGCACATGCTTTCATCTGTCGTGCGTTGCACTCCTCATTCGCCCCCCCCCCACCAACTTACATCCACCCCACTCCACACAGGCATAGCCCATTCAATGTGCACCCAGTGTACTTACCTGTTGGTCTCGAGGACCGTAGAGTAACGCATACTGGGGGAGGACCCCATCCACAAGTTTCTCCAACTCCTCAGACGTGAAGGCAGGGGCCCTTTCCCCAGTCGCAGCAGCCATTGTCACTTCCAGACCGAGGTCACAGCAGCACTTGCAGTATAGGTCCTCTCCTGTGGAAGATCAGGTCTCGAGTGATTAAGCAGATAGAAAATGGCGGTCACGCCCGCGTCGGTGCGTACCGCGCCGGTGCGTACCGCGGCGGTGCGTACCGCGACCGCAGGCGCACCTCGTTATTGCCTCCTGAAACCCATAGGCTTCAATGTTAGCCAATGCAGCTTCGTATAGCGGTCTTCGACCGCCTACCGCCACGGTGTGCCACGCCAGCGCATTGACCTCACATCCCATTGTCCCACTTCACAGGTCAGGCAGCCGCCATTTCAAGGGCCCACATGGGTTAATTTGTACTGCGTCACACAGGCCTAGGCCTTGCATTGCCACACATACACGCCTTTCAATACATTGATAATCGTGTGCTATGCATGCAGTGGTGAACGTACCTGTGATTTGCTTGACTCTGTGCTCCATGTTGTCCTTCCTAGGCACCGTCCGCTGGGACTTGCGAGGAGAAGGATGAATCCTCGCGTGTACCGACCGCAGGTGGACCTGTCGACAATGGAAGAACGCCATATTATACTACTATACCGACTTGACCGAGCCACTATACATGCACTGTGTGCCCAGCTGGAGCCAGCCCTGATGTCCCCCATCCGCCAACCCACAGGAATTCCCCCTCTAGTGCAGGTTCTGTCAGTCCTCCATTTTTTGGCAAGTGGCTCATTCCAGACAACAGTGGCCATGTCATCTGGAATGTCTCAGCCTATGTTTTCAAAAATCTTGTCTAGAGTGTTGTCTGCCCTGATGAAACACATGCAGCGCTACATTGTATTCCCTGAGGAGGTTGATTTGGCCACTGTGAAGGGTGATTTTTATGCCCTTGGACATATCCCCAACATAATTGGTGCCATTGATGGGACCCATGTGGCTTTAGTACCCCCAAAAGACGATGAGCAGGTGTTCAGAAACAGGAAAAGTTACCATTCTATGAACGTCCAGGTGGTCTGTTTGGCTGACCAGTACATCTCCCATGTGAATGCCAAGTTCCCTGGGTCAGTGCATGACGCGTATGTGATGCGAAATAGCAGCATCCCTTAAGTGATGGAACAGCTACAGAGATACCGTGTGTGGCTAATTGGTGACTCTGGTTACCCCAACCTGCCTTGGCTATTGACCCCAGTGAGGAATCCCCGCACCAGGGCAGAGGAACGGTACAATGAGGCCCATGGGCGAACTAGGAGGATCATTGAAAGAACCTTTGGCCTCCTGAAGGCCAGGTTTAGGTGCCTGCATATGACAGGGGGATCCCTGATGTACTCACCAAAGAAGGTGTGCCAGATCATCGTGGCCTGCTGTATGCTTCACAATCTGGCATTGTGACGTCAGGTGCCTTTCCTGCAGGAGGATGGTCCAGATGGTGGTGTTGAAGCAGCTGTGGAGCCTGCGGAGAGTGAAGAGGAGGAAGACGAAGAGGACGACCCAGACAACAGGGACAGAGTTATCCAACAGTATTTTCAGTAGCACACAGGTAGGAATCACCCACGCCATTTAACATTTACTGAAAGCCCCCTGCATCTTTACTTTGTGTATTTCCCCCCAGTTCTTTTAAACTGATGTTTGATTTTCCCTTCCCTTTTCAGTGCTGTATGACCCACTGCGTGACTTCTGCTTGGTTAGCCCATGGACTAATGCTTATTGACATTGGTATGTTATCATCACATAAATAACAGAACATTATTGATCAGTATTGTGTTATACATTTGTAAATAATACAGGCTGACTCCAGAATGATTTCAGTGCAATGAGTGATTTATTTTTAGTGCTAGATATTGGTACATGATATCAAAACGGTGATGGGTGAGGGTGGAGTTATGTCCATGGCAGAGTCCAGTTCTCGGTTGCACAGGTGCATTGTCCATATTCCTGTGGAAGGATGGAGCAGGGGAAGTTCAAGGTTGGACAGGGTGACACTGTGGGACAGTGGAATGACATCCGGGGGGATATTAGGCTGGCGGGGGTCTTGGCATCCTACTCTGTCTTCCTTTGAGATCTCAGGTTCCTCTTGCGGGGTGGTTGTTCTTCAGCAGGAGGTGGGGTTCTAGTGGCCCGTCGTTCTGTGGGGGCCTCCTGACCACTAGCGCCGGCGGAGGTGGTAGGCTGTTCCTGGCTAGTGACAGGGGCCCTTTGTGGTCCCACATGGTCCCGCAATGTGGTATCTATACGGTTGAGGGCCTGGACTATGGTCCCCATAGCGGTAGCGATGTTCCTGAGTTCATTGCTGAACCCCATGTACCGTTCCTCCTGCTGTGCCTGGATCTCGGTGAACCTGGCCAGTACCGTCGCCATCGTCTCCTGGGAGTGATGGTATCCTCCCATGATGGTGGTGAGGGCCTCTTGGAGAGTCGGTTCCCTGGGCCTGTCCTCCCCCCCCTGTCGCACAGCAGCCCTCCCAGTTGCCCTGTTTCCCCGGGCCTCTGTCCCCTGGACGGTGTGCCCACTACCACTGCCCCCAGGTCCCTGTTGTTGTTGGGGTGTTGGGTCAGCCTGGGTGGCCTGTAGTGGCGGACACACCGCTGATTGACGCGTCCGCGAGACAGAGGCATGGGCCCGCTGGGTGGGAGCTGTGCTTGTGTTCCCAGAGGGGGTTGGGTCTGCTGTGGCCTGTGTCTGTGTGTGGGGTACCGACTGTCCAGAGGTCCCCGATGGTCCGGGCTGGTCATCAGGTTCTAGGTCGACAGAGCTGCTGTCCTCGCTGGGGGCCTGTTCTGGGGGTGGGATGGACAAATCTGGACCCTCCGTGGCGGTGTGTTGGCATTCGGGCCCTGCAGGGGTAAAGGAGTATGGTTATTGTTTCGGTGTGTGCCATGGCGTGCATTTTGAGTGCCCTTGGCCCCCAGTGCTGGCATTCCCTTGTGGGAGGTGTTGTGAGGGTGATGGGGGGGGGTGTATGGGTATGTGCAATGGTCATGCTTTGGTGGTGGCTGTCTATGGTTTGTGTTGGCATTCAGGGGTTGGTGTTGTTTAGGGTGGGTTGTGCTGGTGAGACATTGGCAGGGAGGTTGTGTGCTGGGGGGTTGAGATTGGGGGTGAGGGTGGGGGGGGTTGGCATGCTGGTGGTTGGGGGGGGTGAAGTAGTTGAGATTTGACTTACCAGAGTCCATTCCTCCGTGTACTCCAGCGAGGCCATCAGGATGCAGGATGTTTACCACCTCTTGCTCCCATGCTGTGAATTGGGGTGGAGTGGGTGGGGGTCCGCCGCCAGTCTTCTGCACAGCGATGTTGTGTCGCGACACCATCGAGCGCACCTTCGGTCGTTCCATCGCTTTCTGATGTCTTCCCGATTTCTGGGATGCTGTCCCACAGCGTTGACCCTGTCTACGATCCTTTGCCATTGCTCAGCCTTCCTTCCTATAGTGGTGTGCTGCACCTGTGTGCCGAAGAGCTGGGGCTCAACCCTTATAATTTCCTCCACCATGACCTTGAGTTCTTGGTCCGAGAACCTGGGGTGTCTTTGGGGTGCCATGGTGTGGTGTGGATGAGGTGTGGGGTGGTGTTTGTGGTGATGTGCGTGGTGATATGTGGTGATGTGTGCGTAGATGTGGTGTGGGTGATGAAGTTGGGTTCCTGTGTGTGTTGGGGTTTTCTATTGCTGTGCTCGCTCTCTCTATCTCTGTCTCTCTCGCCTTCTCTCCGATTTCCAACTAGTGGGGGTTTGTGGGTGATTTGGGTGTGTGTTTTATAGTTGATTGGATGTGTGGGAGTGTTGTTTGTATGTGTGTCAGGTGTGTGTATTTCAAATTGTCCAATGTGGCTGTGTTTTGGAGCTGTGAGTGTATTTTGAGCGCGGCGGTGTGTACCGCCAATGGAATACCGCGGTTGAAAGACCGCCGCGTGGATTCGTGGGTCAGAATGGCATGGGCGTGTTTGTGTTGGCGTGACGGTGGAGGTTTGGTCATCTCCAGTTTTCCGCGGCCCGCTGATGAGGCGGACTTCCTTGGATGTCGGATTGTTGGCGGTTTCACTGTTGGTGGTCAGAATGACCGTGGCGGTTTACCGCGGCCGCGGCGGTAGAATGGCGGACTTCTGACCGGCGGTACGGGCCTTTTACCGCCGAGGTCAGAATGACCCCCTAAGTGAAATTTGGAGAACCGGCCACCCCACACTCCGCGAATACTCTTTCTACTCTCCAGTGCACAAACTACACACTAGAATAGATATGTTATTCGCATCAATTGACATAATCCCAAAAATCACCACATCAGGCTATCTGGCCCGTACCATTTCAGACCACAACCCGCTTCAAGCCACCTTGATGTGGGGCCGCACACACACCTGTATCCCACCATGGTACCTGCAACCAGATGCCCTTATAGACCGTCCTTTTCATGCTGAATTAGCTAAATGTTTATCAGACTATTTTGCCATAAATAAAAACACAACAACAGCGCGTGCCACGGAGTGGGGCGCTCACAAAGTTGTAATACGTGGTCACTGCCTACCAGCCTCGGTAGGGGTCAGAAGAATGCTTAATAAGGAACTATTCGAGTTAGAAACTAAAGTGCGTAAGGCAGAGACTGAGTTCACCACAAACGTGACCTCGCTTGAAACATTAAACTCGCTGAAGTACAAATATAGAGAGGCTGACATTAGACTCAGCAGACACGACTACAGACATTTTAGTGCGTGACAGCATGCAGAAGGCGACAGTTCGGGCAAATTGTTAGCATGGCTAGTGCGACAGCCATCACAATCCTCGCCTATAGGCGCGATCAGAACACACTCAGGAGATGTGGTTAACACTCAAGCTGAAATTAATAAGACCTTTCACACGTGTTATTGCTCCTTATATCAGCCCTCCACCTCCCCAAATGAGCAACAATTGACCGAACTCCTATCACTGATTCCCCAAAACCTAAATACTACTGACAGTGCAGACACTAGATGGCCCCCTCACTATTGAAGAGCTATGATTAGCTCTTTCGCAAATGGCACGAGGCAAAACACCTGGATCAGCCGGACTACCAATGGAATATTATAACTCACAATCTACCCACCTCCTGCAGCCTCTGCTTGAGGTATTTAACGAAGCATGCAACAGTAAACGGTTACCAGACTCCATGCGCGAAGCACTGCTAGTGGTACTGCCAAAACCAGGACGTGACCCTCTGGATGTTAAATCCTACAGGCCACTTTCCCTACTAAACGCCGACTGTAAATGTCTAGGGAAGATTCTAGCAAACAGATTGCTTCTTCATCTACCAAACCTATTTCACCCTGACTAGTCAGGATTTATCCCAGGGAGAAATACTTTCCTAAATAAATGGTGTCTAATCCACATAATACATAGCACCACAGAAGCAGAGTCAGTGGCCGTCTCCTTAGACATAGAGAAGGCATTTTTACACACTTGGATGGGACTATCTCTTCCGCACTCTCAAAGCGTTCGGCTTTCAGAACGACTTCACTGGCTGGATTGCTACACTGTACTCCAATCCAACAGCCCGTGTTAAAATGAGACAAGTGATATCGGAGGTGTTCCCCATAGGCAGGGGCACCAGACAAGGCTGTCCTCTCTCTCCTTTATTATTTGCAATAGCTATGGAACCATTGGCAATTAAGCTCCGTAGCTGCGCACACAAATGGGGCATCCAAGAATTCAACGTATTTCATATGATATCTCTATACGCGGATGATGCCCTAATATACTTGCCCAACTATACCTCCTCCCTCACAGGGGTAATGCAAATCCTGGATAACTTCGCCCTCTCCTCTGGCTTACGCATCAATTGGGCAAAATCATGTATTTTCCCTCTTACATGTACACCTAATGAACCGCAAATGCCATCATCAGCACACCAACTGACATGGGCATACTAGACTTTTAAATATCTTGGGGTACATGTGTATCACTCCATGACAGACCTTCGGGAAGGCAACCTTGATAGGCTGCTATGCTCAACTCGCGGGTCCTTGTCATTTTGGAGCTCGCTTCCATTATCGCCCATGGGCCGTACGGCCATAGCCAAAATTTTAATATTGCCAAGATTTTTATACTACTTCACTGCGCTCCTGATATCCTTGCCACGCTCGCTCTTTCACAAATTACATTCTTTATTAACTGATTTGCTATGGGGCAGGGACAGCCGAAGAGTAGCACTAACCATCACACAATACCCACAGGAAGAGGGCAGGCTCGGCATGCCAAACTTTGAATTATAGTACACAGCAGCCCATCTTCAATGAGTAACCATGTGGCTAAATGAATCGTCTACCCCAGAGTGTGCAGCGATAACAGCTTATACGGCACCACAAACGATACTGACATCTCCTATGGCTGGGCCTCCCTACTCACCTAACAAAACCCCCCTACTGGATACGGCCAGATTTTGCTGGCGGAGATATGTTCAGGGCAGAACCCCTAACCCCCCTTACTCGCCTGCAATGCCACTGATTCAGGTGCCGGGCGTCCATGCCCTCTCCCATCATCATGATATACGAGTAACCAGAACACTGAACACGGGGGACCTGTTTTTGGGCTCTAAAGCAAGCACCTTTGCAGAGCTTGTTACTACCGGAATTATGCAACCTGGGGCCTTTTTGAAATTCAGCGCCATTAACAAACTCCTTCATAACTTCTGGGGCCGCAATCCCAATGAACCTGATGAATCTCTCCTACTTACCTCACTACTCACAATGGGAAACGCAAAGGGCATTATTGCTAAATTATATAAAATACTCCTAACAGATACCTGCACTGCTTTGACTCAAGTCAAAAGCCGCTGGGACGCTGTACTTCCTACACCAATTGCCTAGAAAACCTTGGAAGCACCCCTCGCCACGATTAAGTCGGTATCCCGCAACGTGAGACTGAGATACACACAATTCAACTACATTCACCAATCATACCTGTCAACAGCACGCATCAGTAAAATATACCAAAACTCTAAACCAGAATGCCCTAGGTGCGCTGCTCCCGCCGCTAATTTCTTCCCTATGGTCTGGGACTGCCACTCAATAAATACTGGCTGGAACCGCATCACCGAGACCATAGCGGACATAACAGATAGAACGCTTATACCCACTCCGGAATCCTGTTTACTGGGTATACGACATCGGGGCAAGAATGAAAAACACACTCACAAGTTTATAGATCTTGTGTTTGTAACATGTAAGCGATTGATCGCTATGCACTGGAAGGCCCCAATGCCCTCCCTTATTCTGCCTGGTTTAAAGACATGCATAGCTCCACCTTAGCAGAGGCTCAACATTAAGGCAGCTGCAACATAAGGGCCAGATGCAAGAAGGTGCTGAAAACTGGGATCACTTTGTGGTAAAAATAGAGACCAGAGATGATATGTACCCCCCTAAAAGGCTAAGCATACACAAAAAGTTATCCTGTTAAATACCTAGCATTCACAACAATGGTCTTACTAAACCTATCGCAATATCCCCGTCGACCCCATTATACCAGATCAAAACATAAAAGCAGACAACAAACGAAGACCCTCCCAGAAGTGAACATAGGAGCCAAGTAAGTATGCTACCAACTCGTTGGCCCTGCCCCGACCTTACCATTAACCACATAATACACGAGCAAAACGTAAACATCTTACATGTCTATACAGCCGGATATTATCGTCATTATCTAGAATGCCTTTATATACCTAAGCAAAATAAAGATATGTTTTTTGTGATAAACTGTACCAATTTAAGTTGTATGTTAGTACACTAAAATATAACCGTATTGTATTGAAATTACAAATACGTGAAGATGTACATGAAAAGAGAGAATGTTCACTCTCTTACTAATCTAAGGAAAATGTACTGCTGTTTGTGAGTAACGTTTAATAAACAGATTTAAAAAAAAAAAAAATAATAATTTTGGCCCAGGGGAGCAACCCTTGCCTAAGGGGTCGCTCCCCACACATAAGAAAATAAAACAAACAAAAAAAACAATTAGGCCTGTGCCTAGAAGTTTTCAAAATAGGCCAATCTGCCACCAAGAGGGGCAGAAATGGCCTAAAACAAATTCCCTCCCCCAGGGGAGTGACCTTTGACTAAGAGGTCGCTCCTCTCGCGTGAAACTGACCTAAATACAAAAAATCCCTGGTGTTTATTGGTTTCTGCCCCTCTTGGGGGCAAATTGGCCTAATAAAAATAGGCCGATCTGCCCCCAAGGGGGGCAGAAATGGCCTAAAATTTATGTTGCCCCCAGGAGAGCAACCATTACCTAAGGGGTCGCTCCGCACATATAAAAAAATGATAGAAACAAAAAAAGATCCCTGGTGCCTAGTGGTTTCTGCCCCCCCCAGGGAAGATTGGGCTAATTATAATAGGCCTATCTGCCTCCGGGCAAGTGTCCCTTGCCCAAGTGGCCGCTCCCCTTAACAATAATAAAAGTGGCATTTCTGCTGCCCGATCGCATCTCAATCGGGCAGCAGAAATGCTTAGAGAGATATGACAGGAGAGGAAAGGCCTTGCCTCTCCGTTCATGCCTCTCTAGCCCCCTCCACGTGATTGGAGGAGAAATGCAAAAGCTGAGCTTCCAGGACGGAGGGCTAGGCCTCTGATGAGGTCCGTGCACAATCACGTGCTGACTTCATCAGACGCCACAGGGGGTCAGGGAGGGGCGGCGGTTGAAGGGGAAACAATTCCCCTTCCATCCCTGCCCAGGGGAGGGTGATTCGAGGCCCCCGGGGTGAGCGCTAGCACTTCCTCCGAAGGCCCCAACCTGGATGTAACCGTTATGTCCAGGGCACCCAATGGGTTAAAAAATACAAATATTACAGGGACTTTATAGTTGGATTCTGAATTGACTCACACAAAACCAGAGAAATTCAACAGTTGTAGTTAGAGTTATTTCAAGTAACTATAACTTGTGGCCTAAGGTAACTAAAACTTGTGTCCTCACCATGCTCTGGTAATTACTCCAGATACAGCACTCATGACAACTTTCATAACATCAATAAAAATATCAATGAAACATTAGAAGTCAAATTATTGATGAAAAAACTGTACATGCAGGGGCACGAGTTATAGTCTGCATCCTGCTGCCTCAAACCCTGTAGAGTAGGGCATACCTTCTGTGCCTCACAGAATGCCTCCCTGTTGGGCCCCCCTTCCTGCTGCCACTGTGACAACTCAGGGACCTCGCCCAGTTGAGCCACCTGTTCCCCTGTAGAATCCAGGGCCTCCCCCTCAGGTTCAGGCTCCTCCTGGACCGTGGGAACCTTTGGAGCTGGTTTACCGCACCCCCTTGCTCTTCCTCCTTCTGGCAGAATCCTGGGCCACTCTTTCAGGCTCCATGGTCTCCTGATCACCCTGATGGGCTGCCATAGACAGGGTAGACACACACACCCACCCAGGCAGACCCAACATCTCCAAATGTGACCTGTGTTCTACCTCCTTCCAAGGGGAATCCTCCAGGTCATTGCCAAGCAAACAATCTACAGGCACGGTTGGACTCACAGCTACCTTCAAGGAACCTGAGACCTCCCCATTGAAAGGGAACCTGCACCACTCTCCACAGGAAGTCTGAGTTGTCCAGTCCAATTATGTGGTAAAGTACACAGGGATCTATCTGCTCTTCAGACACCAGGTGACTCCTCACTGTAGTCACGCTGGCTCCTGTGTCTTTCAGTGCCTCCACCCACTGTCCATTGATGGACCACCTGGCACAAGGGTTCTCTGGACCATCTCACTGTCCCCTTGTGAGACAAGGGTCATCTCATCTGGCTCCCACCCACCTGGAACCAACTCCTCCCCAAGCCCTGCACTGACCAAACCCTGTGACTGAGCACCAGTGGATGCCGATGTCCACTTGGGACATTTGTGGTACCTCCTCATGTGACCCTCCTGATCACATGCAAAGCACTTATGGGGACCCTTCTTTGCAGGTTTCCCTGTAGAGACCCATGGTTTCTTTTCTACTGGGGGCTGGGATTCCTTACCCTGGGAACTATGTTGGGGCCCTTTAGAGAACTCCCTCGTTTACCCTTGACCCCAACGTCTTCTGATGGGAACCCTGCCCACCCTGGGCATGGTCTCCCCCATACCTCTTTTGGACCCTGGTGCTCTCCCAGCAGTCCATTTCCTGTGGAAGTTTCCTGGGATCAGTCAGCTTGCTATCAATCAGGTGCTGCTGCAGCTCTGGGAAACAAAGACTATACAAATGCTCCCAATCAATCAAATTGTACAGCCCCTCAAAGGTTGTTACTTTACTGCCCTTCACCCAACCATCCAGTGACCTGCAAAAAGAATCAACACACTCCGACCACGTTTGGGATTCTTTCTTCTTATGGGACCTAAGCGTGTCCTTATACTAATCGGGGGTGAGGCCAAACCTTGTGAGTAGGGCGTCCTTCATGATACAATAAGTGAGCACCTGAGGATCCACTAATGATGTCAGAGTATCCCTCTCCTCTACCTCAAACTGCTTCCATAGACCCGCTCCCAATGAGCTTCAGGGACCAGATTCATATGGAGAGCAGACTCATACCCCTTGAACCACCATCATACCTTCTGTAATCCTTCACAAGATCCTTAGGAATGTGCACCCTCCTCTCAGACTGCACTGTGCTATTGCTGCCACCATCCCTACTGGACTGGCTTTTCTGATCCAGCTCCTTCAAGCTGAGCTCATGAGCCCGCAGTAACTTTTTCTCTTCTATGGCCATCCTCATCTTCTCCAACTCCAACTGGAGAGCCCTCTCTGCCTGTCTGTCCTGCAACTCTTCAGGAGTCAGACTCTTGGATGAGACACTGCTACCTGCCCTGGAGACTCTTCCCCCAGACATAACAGGTCCACCCACCACACTATTGTATATACTCTGCACTTCCTCCTGCCCATCCTCATCCTTATCCTCTGTGTGCACCCAGGTTCCTTGGCTGTCACCCAGGCCCTCAGTGCCTTTTTCAGCTCCTCCTTCCTGATAGACCTCTTATTCGGATAGGCAAGATACTTACAGAACTGTTTCAGCTGAGCAACTGTGTAACTCTCTAGTTTCCCTGACTCAAAAACAGCTCCAGCTGGTGCATTTCTAGATTGGGACATGATGGCAAAGGTGCAAAGTTCCAAAGCAGAAACAGTTCCCAATGGAAAGTTCATGAATCAATAAAGGGTCACCACAAAATATGGAAGTAGGGAAAAATCCAAAAAGAGAAAAAGCAAAATCACAAAGACAAGTAGTATGTGGTCATGTAATGGTCTGCACTGAAAAAAGTAGTGTACATTTAATCACTGTGTGTCAAGTACCAATACAAGCCCAATACAAACCGCTGATCACCAATGATAGAAATGGGGTCTTTGGTTGGCAGTCAGGTTACCCCTGTCCAAGAAAGGACCCTCCCTCTAGTCAGGGTAAAGGAGAATCACCCTCAGTTAACCCCCGCCCATCCCCTTGGCAGCTTGATACAAGCAGGAAGACTTACCTTCAGAAGCAATGTGTAAAGTATTTGTAGCAACACACACAGTACCTTAGTGAGAACACTACAAAATGACACAACACAGGTTTAGGCAAATAGGTAATATTTATGTGAACAAAACAAGACCAAAACAACAAAAATCCAACGTACATAAGTCAAGATATGAGTTTTAAAAAGAATAAGAGGCTTAATCCTTAGAAAACAGTGAACACGCTGTTATTGCACAAAAGTATCTAGGTAGCGTGAAAATAAAGCTGGATGGGTGAGGGTGCATTGAAAAAGGCCAGCGATGCGTTGACTTCTCACTCACAAGCGAGACTGTGCATCATTCCTTCTCACACACCAGGGGGTTGGAGACTGCATGGTGTCAGGGCAGGCACAGCCCTTTTAGGAGTAAGTGACAACTCCTCCCCTCCAGCCCAGATGGCCCATCAGGAAATGCATTTTATACCCCAGCTCCCTTTGTGTCACTGTCTAGAGGAGAGATACAAACAGCCAAGCTGTCAAAGTGACCCAGACAGAGAATCCACAAACAGGCAGAGTCACAGAATGGTTTAAGGAAGAAAATGCCTTCTTTCTAAAGGTGGCATTTTCAAACACACAATCTAAAAACCAACTTCACTAAAAGATGTATTTTTAAATTGTGAGTTCAGAAACACTAAACTTCATATTTCTATCTGCTCCCAAAGGGAATCTGCACTTTAATCATATTTAAAGGCTGCCCCCATGATAACCTATGAGAGAGATTGGCCTTGCAACAGTGAAAACCGAATTTGGCAGTATTTTACTGTTAGAACATGTAAAACACATCAGTACATGTCCCTACTTTAACAAACACTGCACCCTGCCTCTGGGGCTTCCTAGGGTCTACCTTAAGGGTGCCCTATATGTATAAAAAAGGAAGATTTAGGCCTGGCAAGTGGGTACACTTGTCAAGTCGAATGGGAGTTTAAACTGCACACACAGACACTGCAGTGGTATGTCTGAGACATGTTTACAGGGCTACAAATGTAGGTAGCAACACCAGTTCTGCAGGCCCAATAGTAGCATTTGATTTACAGGCCCTGGGTACCTCTAGTGCACTTTACTCTCGACTTACTAGTAAATCAAATATGCCAATCAGGCATAAGCCAACTTACATATAGAATTTATATAGGGAACATTCACACTTTAGTACTGGTCAGCAGTGGTAAAGTGTCCAGAGGAAACAAAACAGCAAAAACAGCACACAGAAACAACCTGGAAAGCAGAGGCAAAATGTTAGGGGAGACCACTTACTATAATGTCCCTGTAACCTTAGCTTTTTCAGTGAATTTCTATGTTTTTTCAATTGTATTTCCTTTCTATAACAACCCTGTAATTTTCGTTTTTTCTGGGAATTGCTATGTTTTTTTTCAACGTAAAGCAATTTTCATTACTATACATTAATCCAATCAGTCCAGGGAATGGCCTTTGACTGCTCATGACGGGGATGGCCACAGGGCCGGGCCTTTGACCAACGCTGTGGCCAACACTCCCTAACCACCCCCACACTGCGCACGGCCTTTGGGCCTGCACAGTGCCAACTGGCCACAGGTCCTGTCTCTCTGGCTGTGAGAATAGGTGTGAGTGGGTGCCTATAAGTGTTTGAGTGGCTGTGAGAGTGACTGGGTGTGAGTGTGGGTGTGAGAGTGTCTGATTACGCTCCAATAGATGAAAGGTGCCTTCACAAAGGATTTCAGATCATTTTTTAATATTGAATCATATGGTAAACACACTCGCTTTGCCTTCGTCAAGCCCCGGAGTCTCACGTCAACAGAGACACTGTTGAACCCACTTTCTTAGCAAGATATACCCTACCATATTTACCCTGACAGACACTTTCACAGTCACTCTTACACACATACACTCTCATGCTGCTTCACACATCATGACAGACACTCTGACACTCACTCTCATATCTAGAGAGACACCACACTCACTTGCAATTCAAAAGAGGTACTCTCACATCCACCCTCACAGCAAGACAGACACTCTGACTCCTACTTTTATACTAACAGAAACCCTCTCTCACATGGATCCACCCGTGGATTCACATGGGAGGCCACTCTGAGCTCCACAGTGGATCTGTGGATCTGGAGAAAACTGGTATGGAATTGGGCTATTTTTGAGGAGTGTGGAAAAGGGTTAAGTATGATAACCAGTGAGAAGATGTATAGCATAACTTACATGTGAAAGAGAGATTCTGATTGGCTTTGTGGTTGAGTAATCTTGAAAGCAAGTTGAAAAGTTTGCCATTAATGGTTCACAAATTTGAGAGTGGTGTGCCATTCTTCTGCTTGGTTTTTGTGTATTTTAGGTGAGAAGAAACTCAAACTAATTCTGAAAGAAGAATAAAGATACTTAAGAGGTATGTTTCGTGTAAAATCTTTTGAATTAAACTGTGTTAGTACAGGGATAATTGTATATTAGGTATATGAGAATGAGTAGTATGTTTATAAGCACTAAAAAGGAATTTAAATATCTATGTGATAACAATAATGAAAGGTATATTAATCAGGAAAGAAAGATTACAGTTACTGTTTACCACAGAAGAGTCATCCTTCATTTAGAGTATAGGTTGTCTATATAGCAGGGTACTTTGTTATTCAGAGATAAATTATGTTGTTCTGAGCTATCGGTGGTCTTGCGGAACATTATGCTGACATATGTATTAACCCTCACGTAGAAACTACAACTCATATTACTATTAACAGAGGGATAGAGCTAGTGACATAACGGTTACATAATTAAATGGGTACCTAGATATTCATGCGTACAACCAGACAATAGTTATGTTTACAGTAGTATTGGAGTCAGTTGCACAGATAGTTAGATTCCCCTGCACTCAGCATATTTATTTTAACATCTGATGGGACATTCATAGACATACTGATACAGCCAGACAGATATGGGGGTAAATAGTCACACAGCCTACTCACCTATCCAGACAAGTACTGGTTAAATCATACTTGAGGCCTACTGCTGGAGATTCTGAGTGTGCACTTTTATTGTAAGCTTCAGTAGCTATTATAAAGGGTAATTGATAGTTTTTGAACTGTGGTTTTACTACAGCAAGTTGAACACTCGGTTAATCTGTAGGTAGGTGGTAGAGGATGGTGCTCTATGGTTAAAACATTGAACATGGCTCTCTACGTTTTAGTAAGTTAAACGTGCATTTCCACACTCCTATTCTCACTTGTATGATCATTGTCCCACCCATAGTTCAACTCTTAGATCTAGTAAGAAAATAATATAGCCACTGCTACAGCTATGCAGACTGTAAGAAGGCTAATTTTAGATGTATGCACATAATGAGGTAGCAGTTATGTTTCTAATAGATAGTGAGTCAGTTGCACACACAGATACATACGTCTGTACTTGCCGTATTTATTGTGACATTTCGTGGGGCACTTATAGAGCTACTGATACATTCACTCAGATATGTACCAAATACTGACATCATCTGGTCATCCATCCATAGAAGTACTACTTTAAAAATGCCTCTGGCCTAGTACTGTAGAGTCTGAGTAAGCAGTGTTACTCCCAGGAAAACTTGCCATTACAGAGACTGCTTGTTAATCCTTAAAATATTGTTCATGTATACACAAAGATAGCAGTTCTATATCCAGCAATATTTGGAGCAGTTGAACACACATTTACATACCCCTTTATTCACTATATATGGTGGGATACTTATAGAGGTACTGATACACTCAGTCAGCTATGTACTAAACACTAATATAACCTAATTAACTATCCACACAAGTACTACCAAAAATATGGCACTATAAACACTGAGTATGGAGTGTTACTGTCAGCTAGGGTACACATTGCAAAGGCTACTTGATTATATAGTCATTTTAGTGCTCAAAGTTCACTTCTCAGGTAGGCTGTAAGTCGGGCATAGATCAGGGAGCTTTATATTTAAAAGACAAAACATGCCTTTCTAACTTTCCCTGAGTTTGATATGTAGTTACAGAGTCTTATCTTCACTTAAATGTGTAGTGTGTAAGTCATACTACAACTCATATAGCTGACAACGAAAAAGACAGAGCCAATGACACATCCATTCATACTTTGAGAGACCTGCTCATACATACATACACACATGCAGTCCCCACTAATGTTCTTAATAGTATTGGGGCCAGATGTACACACAGTTTCATATCCTCGTGGGCAACATATTTACTTAAACATCTGATGGTACACCCATAAAGGAACTCATACACTCACTCAGATATATATCAGGTATTAGAAATGGGGTTTCTAATTAGCAGAGGTATATACCCTTGCCCAAATAGGTCAGGGTATGTCACACACAATCCAAAGTATGCTGTGCCCGCCCTCTGGTATCTTGGCGCTGAGCAGTCTGGCTCAACTTAGAAGGCAATGTGTAAAGTATTTGTTCAATAAATCATGCAATAACACAGTGAAAACACCACAAAAATACACCACACAGGTTTGGAAAAATATAGAATATTTATCTGAGTAGATTAAGGTCAAAACGATCAAGGTTTGATAAATACAAGTTGAAATATCACTTTTGTAATGATGAGTTTTAAGTTCTTAAAACCAACAATTGTCTCTTGCAAGCACAAAGTACCTGGTTTGCCTCAAAATTACACGCATGAAGACAGCAGAGAAGGAGATGCATTGAAAAATGTAGGTGTGCGTCGGATTTCCGGGCGCACACAGGTGATGCGTCAATTCTTTTCCATGCGGCAAGGGCTTTGCATTGAATTCCGGTGTGCAGGCTTGAATCCTCTTTGCGATGCGGGGTCTTTTGACGCCTGGGGGTGATGCATGGAAATCCTGGACGTGCAGGATAGAGTCACAGGTTCTGTGACGATCCGGTGGGTGATGGGTCACATGGCAGGCACTGTGTCGATTCCTCTTGCAGGAAGTCGGGCTGCGTTGTTCTGGCTCGGTAATTCTTTGATCCAGTGGGCTGTGCGTCAATGTTCCGGTCGCAATGCTGGTTCAGCGTCGATCTCCATTTGGAGAGCCGGTCTGTGTCATTCCAGTTCGGCGATGCAGGGATTCTTTCCCCACTAAGTAGGCTGTGTGTTGTTTCCGGCAGGCTGTGAATTGATTTTTCACCGTACAAGGAGTTCTTTGCAGAGATGAAGTCTTTTTGGCCCTGAGACTTCAGGAAACAGGAAGCAAACTAAATCCAAGCCCATGGAGAGCACTTCTCAGCAGAGCCAGAGGCCAGTAAGACAGAAGGGCAACAATAAGTCAGCAGCCCTTTACAACAAAGCAGTCCAGGTGAGTCCGTTGGACAGCCAGGTAGCTTCTCTTGGCAGGTTGCAGGTTCTGGTTCAGAGTTTCTTTCCCAGGAAGTGTCTGAGGTGTTAGGGTCAGGGACCCAGTTTTATACCCAAAAGTGCCCTTGAGGAGGGTGAGACTTAAAAGAATGGTTTTAAAGTGCACCAAGCCCCCTTTCAGTACAGGTCTATCTGCCAGGGTCCCAGTAGGGGGTGTGGCAGTCCTTTGTGAGGGGGCAGGCCACTGTCCTTTTAATTGTAAGTTTCAGGCTCTCCACCCTTCCAGCCCAGGAAGACCCAATCAGTCTGCAGATGTGTGCAAGTGTGACTGAGCCTCCTGTGTATGTAGTTGTCTGAACAAAATGCACAAGGAAAACTGTAAAAAAAAAAAAAAACAAGGGAGCTGTCAACCAGCCCAGATGTGGATTGGGGACATGCTGTAAGGCACAGAAGGATTTTAAGTGCAGAGAAATGCTCACTTTCTAGAAGTGGGATTTCTAGAATAGTTATATGAAATCCAACCTCACCAGTCAGCGGGATTTTGTATAACCATTCTGGCCATTCTAAATATGACCCGTCTACTCCTTTCTAATCAGAATCTACCACTCCCACAGTATATGAGGTAGCCCTAATGTTAGTCTATGAAGGGAGTAGGCCTCACAGTAGTGGAAAACGAAGTTAGGAGTTTTCCACTATCAGGACATATGAAACTCACAAGTATATGTCCTGCCTTTTACCTATACAGCACCCTGGTTACCTAGGGCCTGCCTTATGGGTGACTTACATGTAGGAAAAGGGGAGTTTAAGGCTTGGCAAGTACTTGTAAATGCCAAGTTGAAGTGGCAGTGAAACTGCACACACAGGCCTTGCAATGGCAGGCCTGAGTCATGGTTAAGGGGCTACTTATGTGGGTGGCACAACCAGTGCTGCAGGCCCACTAGTAGCATTCAATCTAAAGCCCCTTGGCATATGTAGTGCACTTTACTAGGGTCTTACAAGTAGATCATATATGCCAATTTGATGTGAACCAATGTTAACATGTTTTAGGGAGAGAGCATATGCACTTTAACACTGATTAGCAGTGGTAAAGTGTGCAGAGTCCTAAAGCCAGCAAAAACAGTGTCAAAAGAGTGGAGGGAGGCAGGCAAAAAGTTAGGGGTGACCACCCTAAGGCTGTCAGGTATAACAACAGGTGTACTTGAATATTTCATGGAACATTGATATAAATACTGTTGCACTCTTTCATATATGTAAAGGAAAACTGACTGATCCTACTCACCCATCTAAGTACGTATTGCTTTAAACATGGGCCAGGCCTACTAATACAGAATGGTAATGTGCACTTTTAGTGTGAGGTAGGATTTCTATTAATAAGGCTGCTTGACAATCCTGAAAGTATCATAACTAACCACTCAGCTTCTATGTATGTAGATTATGCAGTAGATGGTTTCTGTTAAAAAAAAAGTATAGCTATCCTTCTAAGTCTGAGTGAGTTACAGATGCACCTGCAGAGTTTTGTGCTTGCTTATAAATGCAGTGTGCAAGCTATTATACTAATGGTATATTAATGGTATAGCTATTAAGAAAAGGTAGAGAAACTGACACATCCAGTGTCACACCCAGAGACACACTCTAACATCTACTCTCACTTACAGAAATACCATCTCACACACATTCTCACACCCAGAGAGACACCCTCAAACACACTTTTACCGACACATACTCACAAAAGTAGTGTCTCACCCAGACAGACTCACTATCACATATATACACAGTGATCTCTTTTTCACTGCGACACCTAGACAGAGTCTCTCACATCAATACAAACACTTCAAAACCTATTGTTACATCAAGACAAAGGCCCTCATTATGAACTTGCCGGTTGAGACCGCAATGCCAGTGGTGGCGGAAATGACCGCCACATAATGAAGGCAGTGGGGACCACCACAGGTGGCCTTCCACCACCGACAGGCTTCTGCCGACAGGCAACCTGACAATGGTGGAATTCTTTATCCGACAGAGCAGCGCTGCTAGCAGCGCTGCCCTGCAGATTAAGAACCCTTGTTTCACCAGCCATTCCCTGGTGGGTTCACCTGCCAGGGAAAGGCTGGCGGAAGGGGTGCTCTGGGGCCCCCGTGCACAGCCCCGTCATGCAGGTCACTGCCCTATTTACTGGCAGTGATCGGCACGACAGGTGCTGCTGAACCCGCCGCACATCGGCATTGATGACGGCTCCATGTGGAGCCGTCGGCAATGTCCCAGCCCAGCATTCTGCTTCCACCAGCTGGCCCAGCAGAATGTTTATTATTCGGCCGGCGGAGTCCAAAGGGGGATGGTGGTCTGTGATAAGACCCCCATCATGAACACGATGGGGATTCCCGCTGTGTTCATAATGACCCCTAAAGTCTGTTAAACCCAATCCACTCTGACACCCCAAAGACACTGTCAGACACACTTTCATAGTAAAAGAGACTCTCACGACTCTCACACACTGATGCCCACACTCGAGAGAGTCACAAGCAGTGTCATTTCAAAACAGTCTCACAGCCACTCTTATACTCACAGATTCTGACTCCCAGTCTCAGATCAGGACAGAGAGTCCTACATCCGGTGTTACAGCGACACACATAGTTTTATAGTGATTTTAGATAGATAGTGAGATGGTTACATATAAATTGAGGCACACACCTACATAGTAGTTAGGTAGCCAGCAGTATCAGTGTGAATTGCATACAGAGTTACAGACTATTGTACTTACCAACACAGGAAGTAACTTATTTATAGTCACTTAGAGGCAGATTTACAGATCTATAGACTTACTAAAAGAGCCAGTGATAGAGGTGGTCATTATGACATTGGTGGTCTTTTCCGAAGACTGCCGTGGTGACAGCCACAAACAGGCCAAAGCGGAGGAGGAAATTCGCCTGCCAGAATATGACACACAAACACAAAATGGACAGAAACCAGCCACAATAACAATTCCGCCAGACCCAACGGAGGTGAAAATCTGACGAACTCACCACCCTCCCCACTACACCAGCAATACCCTGTCCTCCAAATTATGGATTACTAATCACCACAGTGGACACTCAACTCCGGTCACCCAACACCAACAGAATCCAACATTGGCCAGATTGAAAAACCTACACCTGACACACACACACTGTACACACTCACCAACAGCACCATAAAACACCCCAATACACATTGCCAGCAAAAGATAATAAATGAACTGCACACACAAACCACAGCCACCTATTCACCTTTCACGCATCACACACCACACACCATACCCCAACACCTATCACACTCTGCACAACATACACACTACATCCACTACACAATAGGCATGTCCCCACAGAAGAATCCCTGTTTCACAGATGAGGAATTGCAGGTGATTGTGGAGGAAATTGTCAGGGTAGAGCCACAGCTGTTCGGTGCACAGGTCCAGCAGATATCCATTGCCAGGAAGATGGAGCTATGGTGGAGGATTGTGGACAGGGTGAACTCCCTGGAAACATATCCACACACAAGGGACGACATTCGCGAGAGGTGGAACCACCTAGGGGGAAGGTGCGTGCAGTGGCCTCCAGGCACCAAGTTGCCATCAGGAAGACTGGTGGTGGACCCCCAACTCCTCCCTCACAGTTGGCAGCATGGGAGGAGAAAATCTTGGCAATCCTGCATCCTTAGGGCCTCAATGGAGTCACTGGAGGGCTGGACACTTGTAAGTAACCATTAATACCCTGCCACCACCAATACCTGCATGGCATGCCACCCCTTCACCCTTCAACCTGACTCCCTTCACCCCACTCCTTCTCAGACAGTGAACTACCCCCATCATCACCCTCAATAGTGTACCCCTGCTTACCCTACCCACTGCAAGCATACCCCTCCCAGCTCTGCATGCACACACAACAACAGTAATGCATGGGCAGCATGTAGTACTACCAATCCCACAATCAACCAGCATACACTAACCAAAGGTGGGGGGACAACACACAACCCATAGGGAAAGCCAGAAATGCAGAATATGTGACAGACAATAACTGTAACAAGCCTTTCACATGTCAACAGGTACCACAGCCAATGTCAGCAACAAGCATGTGCCACGGCAACCCAGTCCCCCACCAGAAGATGCCCACAGTGATGACAGCAACTCTGGATGTCCTGATATTGAAGATCTCCTTGGCCCATCTAGCACCACTGGTCAGTCGGCTTCCACATCCCACACCCAGTCCACCACAAGGCCCCCTCATCTGACTCCAACACCACAGCAGCCACCTAACGTCCCCAAACCTCTGCCCGCAGGGCATGTTAATCATTTGTCTGCCCACCTGTACAGGGACCTGAGTCAACACCACACAGGCAAGACGATGAAGGCCCTAGTGTAAGTAGGAGTGGGCACACCATTCAGGGAACACATTCACTGGGCTAGGCCCAGTGGGAGCTTAGCTGTGTGCCAGGGGGAAGCCCAACCCAGGGAACCGACTGCCCAGGAAGCACTCACACATGTCCTAGGGGCCTACCAACAATCCCAGGACAGGATGGGCCAGGTGATAACCATGATACAGGAGAACCAGTGGTTGCAGGAGATACACCACCAGGAGGTCATGCAGCAATTGCAGGCCCTAAATGCCAACATGGCCAGCATTGCAGGGGTGCTGTGTGACATGGACAACATGATGCGTGAGTACACAGCACACCAGCGGGCCCCTTCCACTAGCCAGCATGTATGTATGTAGCAGACTGGAATTGTCTTGGTGTGTTCCATCGGTACCTATGACGCATATTATACTGTCCACCATGAGCACCAGCATTAGGATTTGACAACTGCCTGTTCTGTATGCAGGGATATGTGGAAGTGACCTCACTCTGCTGGCATTTGGCATCATGGCGGAAGGCTGTCTGCACCGCTGTGCAATTCCTCATTGGTTAATTGAAGGTCTATGGAGCACAGGAATCAATGATGATCAAGGCCAGTGGTGACGATGTTCACCGCCGTGGACATGACTGCCATTTTCTCTGTCCCAATTCACTTGATTACTGACTCTCTACAGATCAACACCTCCACTGTGTGTGCTGCTGTGTCCTCTTTCTGGAACCCAAGATGGCCCGTGCAACAGGGTAAAGGGTCCCAGTCTTCACATTGAAGGAATTGGAGATGCTTGTGAATGGGGTCCTACCCTTGTATGGGCAGTTGTATGGGCCTCCGTACCAACAGGTGAGTACCTTATGGGTACGTTGGATTTGACATGGCTGTATGAAGATGTATGTGTGTGATGGCAGTGTGTCATTTGTGGAGTGTATTTTTGCTGCATGCAATGTGTATGCATAGGTATGGGTCATGTGTGGGCTTGATATGTGATCTATGCAGTGTGTAAGTCATTTCTGTGACAGAATGGAGTGTTTCGTTCATGGTGTACATTCATCTGTGTTCCCTATGCAGGTCAGAGCCCATCAGAAGAAGGGGTTGTGGCGAGCCATTGCCAAAGATGTGCGGACCCTGGGGGTCCGTAGCCGGCGGAGCACCAACTGCAGGAAACAGTGGGAGGACCTGAGACGCTGGGCCCAGAGGACTGCAGAGGCCCAGCTGGTGATGGCCTCCCATCAGGGGAGGGGTGCCCATTGCACCCTGACTCCCCTAATGGCCTGCATACTGGCAGTGACCAATCCTGAGTTGAATGGGCGCTTGAGGGCAGCACAGTAGCCACAAGGGGATAAGTGCACACTGTGTGGTCTTCTTTTTTGCCTGCCATTGTATTTTATTTGCAAGGTTCTAGTTCGTGGATGCCCCAATATGCTGGTTTAGCTAATCTTGTGGAGTTCTGCTTAGCAATGTAGGGTGGTATTTATATTTGTTAATGCAAGTAGCTGGCATACCATGCCGGACATGGCTTAGTGAGTCCCAGTAGGTGTACAGATGGCAATGTTTGGGTTCATTTCTGCTGTTGTTCTCTGGTAATGGTTTGTCATTGTGGTTCATACTGCACGGTGTTAGTCCCAGTGAGTGATTGTGATGTGTATGCCATATGTGCTGTTGTTCCTGTGATTGATCGTGAGCTCCCTTTCTTTCTCCCCTACCCTTTCTCCTTTTCTCATCCTGTCCTTGTGTGCATTAGCATCATCTGACGAAGGAGCAGAGGCACTGGTGAGTGGAGGAGCTGCAGCCCACCAGACCCAGGAAGCAGAGTCCACCAACGCCGAGGGGACCAGTGGGTTGGAGGGCGAGGGGAGCACCATGGGGGAGGCAGGAGCTACGACATCTGACTCAGATTCCTCCCTCCATGGAAGCTGCCTGGTGGTGGAGGACCCCTCTGGGACCACCCCACCTACAACATCTCCCACCAAACTCGTATCAGCACCACCCTCCCAGTAGCCCCTCACCCAGTTGCCCGTGCCCACTCACCCAGGAGGGTGGGCGTCTCCTTTGCCCCAGGCACCTCAGGCCCTGCCCCAGTCACCCCTGCTGCCCTCACTGAGGAGGCTATTGACCTACTGAGATCAATATCTCTGTAGGGCAGTCAACCATAGTGAATGCCATCCAGGGGCTTCCATCCCAGATGCAGCAATGCAATGCCTATCTGGAGGGCATTCACGGTGGCTTGGCTGGCCTACAGATATTGTTTCAGGCTCTGGTCTCCTCTTTGATGGTAGCCAGTGTACCTGGTTCTTCTGTCGCTCCTCCAACTACCTGTTCCCAGTCCCAAAGCCCGCTCCCCCACTCATCCCATGCACACAATCAGACCAGCATGCACCCAAGACAAGAGACAGGACTCGCACAGGCAAGCACAGGCACCACACTTCACTCCACAAGCACACACACAGCCAAACAGACAGAGCACAACAACAGCTACTGCCTCCACTGTCTCCCCCTCCTCCTTCTCCCTCACAGTCACATCAACACTCACAGCTGCAAGCACTGCATCATCAGCCTCAGATCGTGCCACCTGTACAGCCTTGCCCACAGTCACCACAACAGCAGACACGCAGGCTAGCACACCATACACCACATGCGCAGTCACCACCACCATCATCACAACCTCATGCAGCACACCCACCACACTTGCAGACACGACTACAATATACATACACATGTCCTGTTTGTCCTCCAAAGACACAGAAACGCTCCCACTCAGATACTCAACAGCCATCCAACTCAGACACGCACACTGTACATGCACCTGCAACCCAGTCCAGCACACCTACTCCTCCTATTACTACTCCCAAACCACCTCCCACAACCCACCCCATTGGACCTAGGAAACATTTCTTATACCACCTTGACCTCTTCCCTCCTCCTTCCCTGTCCTGACCCCAAAAGGCAGCTCCCTCTCCCCCAGCACAGTACCTCCAGCTCCCAGGCCACTCATGTTCCTCCTCTTGCAGCTACACCTGCCACTAGTGACCCCACTCCCAAGAAATCCTACTCCCACACCCACTCCTTACCCCGGAGGTGCCTGCCTACCATCATCATGATGCCCCTTCCCAGTGGAGTGACTTGAGCTGTCAGGAGTCATGTTGGGCTTTGGACGTTGCCCTGTGGCTTTTCACTCACATTGGACTGGCCAATGGCCCTTTCTGTAAACATATATATATGTATATATATATGGCATTTATTTTATTAAGGTCACTGTTCCCACCCACCGAATTACGGTGGTTGGACCAAATGTATGTGTCCTGGCTTTCTTTGCTCCTGGCTTATATTGTTGTTGTATTTCTCTGCAGATAGGTCTTGGTGTGTGGTATGAGTGTATGGTGTGTATTGTGCATATGGATGAGTCACTCTCCCCTCCCTCCCTTGTGTGCTAGGTGGCTGTACTCACCGGCGGCGGCGGCATTGCTGCTCCTGGACTACCATCATGTGGTACAGCATCGGCAGGACTTCCAGTTCGGCTTCTATTGCGGCCGAGGACTCCTCTGTGTCCCTGGAGGTGATTAGTTTCCGCCAGACTTTTTGTGGCAGTTGTCTCGCCACGGAAATCCTGGTGGTCTGCTATGTCATAATATGGTGGGCGGAGTGTAGTGTTACGCCAGCCTGAAAATGGCAACCGCCGTGGTCAGTAGACGGACCGCACTGGTGGTTCGGGTGGTACTTTGGATGTCTGTGGGAGGGATCACCGAAATGGTCATAATTTGGCGGTCTTCACCGCCAGACTGGCAACGGACCTACCTCCATCGTCTGCGTGGTGGTCAGCTGACCACCAATTGTCAAAATGACCACCGTAGAATTATAATTATTTAAACACCTGATGGTACAGTAATAAGGGATTGATATAGTCACACAGATATGTAGCCAGGTACTAACACAAACTAGTCAGCCATATAAACAAGTACTCTACTAGTGCTGAGTATGCACTTTTAGTCCTTCTATGAGTTGACTTAAAAGTATATGTAAAGTGTTCAAGTGAACGTTTAGTACCAAAAATGTATCATTCCATTAAATAATCACTATGACATGTATTTAGTAGTCAACACACTGGCAGAGCTAATTGGTTCTTTATTTGATTAGCAGATATTCAGTTGTACTGGAAAAAGAAGAATCAGAATGCCTAATAAAAGAGAAAAAAAGGAAACAGAGGAAACAATACTACCTTCAATAATTCAAACTGACGGTAAGCAGCCAGATAAGGTGGACAATGCGGACAAGAAAAAAAGAGCAGCTGGTAAGAGCACTAAGGACTATCTAAAAAAATGTATGTTGAAAATTGCAAAATGAAAAAAAAAAATGTCCAACGAAAAGAGGAGTTCTAAATTAATGATAAAGAGGAAGGATTGCATGCTATTAAAAGTAGAAAATGTAATCAGAAAATGAAGGAGTTGACTTGGAGACAAAAACAGTTTAAGGAAAATGTTTCAAGCCAGAGTAATACAAAATGTGTTGAAAAAGATGAAGTATAGAAAGAGAAGTGCTATAGTTAAGCAGAAGTAACACATTGACAGTACAGTAGACCAAGAATTTGTTTTGAAAAGGAAACTTTGTATCCTAATATTGAACAAAATGAAGACACTAGACAAAACAGTAGTCTGTAAGAGGAAAAGAACGTTAAGGAAACGGCTTATTAACAAAAAAAAAAATCACGTTCTTAATGGTGAAAGGGTGCACATTTCTAGCACAGACCCATTTTTTAATGAAGAGAGCTACTTGCAGGAGAACTCATTAGTGTATGCAGTTGACACAAGTGGCTGTTGCCAAAGTGAAGGATGGCAGTCCTATAGAAAAAGAACAAATAGTTCCTAGAAGTGTAGCACAAGTGATAGCTGAAGAAGTACAAAGTAGGCGTAAGCAAGCTCCTGTGTACAAGTGGAAGTGCAGCAGTATTTGTTCTGTCCGTCAGTAATCAAGTGGTAAATTGAAACATTTTCTATGAGAATTTTCATGCTGGAGTCTAAAACAGAAAATTAAGATGCTTCAAGATTTAGATCCATGCAAAGTTAGAAAATATACAAACTTACAAGGGCATTCATTGGCATGTCTTTCAAAGAAAGTATGTAAAAGCACTTTCCTCCACTTTAGAAAGTTAGCTGTCATTCAAAAATGTGCTATCTAGTTAGGAAACTTTGGCCCTCATTAAGACATTGGCGGTAAATCCCACTTACCGCCATGCTGACTGCCACTGACATACCTCCACTGCGGCAGATATCCGTTTACCATATTATTACACACACACCAATCCGTCACTATTCAGCCACAGACACAAGTCCGCCACACCAAAGGTCAGTGATAAACTGGCGGTATCCAAACCCACACCGTCACACCAACAGAACTATGCCGATCACATTATGACCCACGAATCACCATGGTGGACATTCAACCGTGGTAAACCATTGGCGGTACATACTGCTGCGCTCAAAATATACACACACATAAAAAACAACACTACATTGGACAATTTAAATAACACACACCTGACACCCATACACACACCACACCACAATAAAACGTACACCCACTATCCACAACCCTTTACGACTACAAATAATTGCCAACAAAGAGAGACAGCCAGAGCACTCATACAACCAGAGCCACATACCACTCGCACCTATACACCACTCACACATGCAACATCACACACCCCAACACATTACCCTACACACCCTCACCTACACATCTTAAACAACAACCATGGCACCAGAAAGACACCCCTGATTCTTAGAGGAGCAGCTAAGGGTCATGGTGGAGGAAATCATCAGGGCAGAGCCTCAGCTATTTAGAGTACAGGTGCAGTAGATACTGATAGCTAGGAAGATGGAGCTATGATGGAGAATCGTGGACAGGGTCAACGCCGTGGGACAGCACCCAAGAACCAGGGATGACATCAGAAAGAGGTGGAATGACCTATGGGGGAAGGTACGTTCCATTACAGCAAGACACCAACTAGCTGTACAGAGGACTGGAGGTGGACCCCCACCTACTCCTCCACAACTAACAACATGGGAGGAGCAAGTCTTGGCAATCATGCATCCTGAGGGCCTGGCAGGAGGAGGACTGGACTCTGGTATGTCAACTCTATACTACTACTACTACCTCCCTACATGCATGCTATCACATACACCTACCCTCACTCCCATCACTCCACCACCTTCCACACCCCCTACCATCACATCTCACTCATCCCAATGCCAAGCCCTGCATGCCATACCAGTGCATGGATACCACTCACAGCCCTGCATGGACCCCTTTCACTAAAGCATGAACACTGGAGAGAATCAGCTAGCCCACCACATACCAACTTACACAAGTGAAAGCTGCCAGGGCAAATACAAACAAAGAGGGCAACCCACCGATGCACAATATGTCACACACAGAAACAATAATACTTAATTTACATCCCCACAGGTATCCCAGCCAATATTACCGGAGAATAGGTGCCAGCACTAGCCAGTCCCCCAACTAAAGAGAGGCCCACAGTGATGACAGCAACTCTGGTCGCCTGAATCTAGATGGTCAATGTGGCCCATCAGGGACCTCTTGACAGTTGGTTAGCCAGGCACAGTCACACACCACCACAGAGCCTCCCCCATCAGGAAACACCATCACAGCACCCACCCAGCGTACCCTACACCTCTGTCCCCAGGACACGTCAATCAGCAGTGTGTCCACCTCTACAGGGACCCCAGGGTACACCTCATACCCAAGACAATCAGGGACCTGGGGTCAGTGGGCACACGGTTCAGGGGACAGAGGCACAGAATAACAGAGAAACTGGGAGGAGTGCTGTGCACCGGGGAAGGACAGGCCCAGGGAACCGACACTCAAGGAGGCACTCACCGAGATCCTGGGAGCATACAAACATTCCCAGGACACGATGGGCCAGATCCTGGACAATGTGCAGGAAAATGGGTGGCTGCAGGAGGGACAGTACCAGGGGATCAAGGAGGACTTGTACGCCATCAGCACCACCCTGGTCTCAATTGCAGGGGTGCTGGCAGACATGGCCAACATAATGAGGGAGGCAGTCTCACAACGGCGGGCCCCTGCCACTAGCCAGACATCTGAACTGCCTTCCACCTCCACTGCCACTAGTGGACAGGAGGTCCCACCACAGGACGACAGGCCACCAGCACCCCTCCCCCTGCAGAAGGAGAACCACCCCGTAAACGTTCCCTGCGATCCAGACAGAAGCCAAAGACTATTGCCAAGACCCCCGTCAGGAAATGAGACTCTCCTGATTGTCACCCTTGTGTCCCACTCTGTCACCCTTATGTCCCACTCTGTCACCCTGTCCACCTTGAACTGCCATTACTCCCCTTCCTATGTCCCCATGGACTATGCACCTGTGCTACAAATAGACTGGAACTATACCCTGGACTTTCCTCCATCATCGCCCCATCCCCTTGCACTTGCCCCTCTTCTTCTTAGCACTTCAGTAAACATCCTTGGAAAAAAAACAAGTATGGAGTATGTTACATTTTTTAAGAATGTATTCGCTTAACCAGGTTCAAACATTGCAATTCAACTGTACAGTAATTGGTGCATGTAGAAAAGACCTGTATTTGGCTGCAGTGATCACACCAGGAGTGATAGTGGGGCACCAACATCTGTAAAATTAATTGCCAAAGGGTACAGTATGTGGGCATAGAATTGGGAAATTACAGCATTCCAGTGCCAAGTAGATACAAATAATTGACAATGAAATGTGAAGTAACACTGCCTTTCGTGTGTGTCATTGGAAGTATCGTCATATCACTGCTGTTCTGTTGTCCTTATTGTCATCCTCTGCCTCCTCATCACCACTGTCAACAAGGTCCACTGCTTCCCCATGGCCATCACCAGAAAAGGCACATGGCAAGGTTGTGCAACACGCAGCATGCCACGATTATCTGGCAGACCTTCTTGGGGGAGTAGCACAGGGATCCACCTGTCAGATGGAGGCACTGGAACCTGGCCTTCAGGAGGCCAAAGGCTCTTTCGATTATCCATCTTGTTCGCCCATGTGCCTCATTGTAATGTTCTTCTGCCCTTGTCCTGGCATTCCTCAAAGGGGTCAGCAGTCATGATAAGTTGGGGTAACCAGAGTCACCTGCAACTATTGAGGGACAACATTTAGCCACACACTATCCCATATGGCCAACACCATACCCATACACCAAAACCTGCTGGGTGGGAACCAGGGCTCACCTATTTGTGTCAGAGTCCCAGATCCTCGGGGTCTGTGCACGTTCCCAACACGTCCACCACTGAACAGCTCCAAGACTCCGATAGATAAATCACAGAGACTGAGAGAGTTCAAGAGGGGAAGAGGGGATTAGGAAGGGAACAGCTGGGAAGGAGACCTGTAGTAAGAAAAAGGTTAGAACACACGATATGAAAATTATATCTCCTGAAATCAATACTAGACCATGATTCTAAGCCTAGTCACTCTGAAAACATGAACAATCTAAGAGTTAAGTTTAAAATGACTAAGTTTCAAGATGGCCGGATACCTGTAAGGGAATCAAGATGAATTAAATGAAAACTTTCTTATTCAAGTACTTTCCTTTACATGAGAATCAGAAAAAACATTCTGACTAAATTTTAAACCAGTCATATAAATCCTGTTTTGAGAATGTTTACTAGGACCATACAATATTGCATCTAGAAACTCTGGTCTTCTGTGTACTCTTAAAATGTTTCAACACAAATTGCGCATATTGCAGAGATATATATATATATATATATATATATATATATATATATAGTAAACACCATAAAAGGATTGTGCACCATGAATAACACAATATGGATTCAGGAAACAAATCACATAACTTGTCAACTCGAATATTACATAATAAATATCTTAGAATAGTGGCATACAATAAACAACATGTAATAAACTCGAGGAGAGAATCGTGCATCTTGCTGATTCGAGTGTCACCATGTAAAATACCAAGAAATGGTAGCACGCAATGAATATCAAAGTCAAATCATCATTAATCAAATCGCGCGTCTTGACGATTCGTAAAACATGATGTAAATGTGAAGAAATAACAGCTCACGATAAATAACAAGATCAAAGTACAATTAAACAAATCGCGCTTCTTTTGCCGATTCTTAAGCCACCATGTAAATGTCAAGAAATGGTAGCGCGCAATGAACAACAAAGTTAAATCCTCATGAAACGAGTTGCGCGTCTTGCCAATTCGTAAAACATCATGTAAATGTCAAGAAATAATAGCGCGCAATGGATAACAATGTTTAAACACCATACAACGAATTGCGCCTCTTGACGATTCTTAAGCCACCATGCCAATATCAAGAAACGGTAGCACGCAATGAATAACAAAGTCAAACCTTTATGAAACAAATTGCGCGTCTTGCCTATTTGTAAACTACCATATAAATGTCAAGAAATGGTAGCGCGCAAGTAATCTGTTACTCATTTAAGAATTAAACCAAGAATATAAAAATTCTCAATAATGGTGTCGGAACAGTCCAATCACCGTCTTACCGCCTGGAACAATGATCACCAATGAAGGAAGAAGGGCAGAAGACTGGAAGATCCAAATAGGCCGCCAGGACAGGAGCTCAGGAAGAAGCTGCTGCTCTGCACCGGGACCTCTGAATAGTGAGCACTTGGAGTTGGGCTTGCTCTCTTTTATAGAGTCTTGGCCCAGCCCATAACCACGCCCGGCATGTTGCAGGGAAAGTCTCTGGAAGGCCCTGGAAAGGGGCCACACCCTAACACACTCTGAAAACCTGCAGCAA
This sequence comes from Pleurodeles waltl, assembly GCF_031143425.1. Classification (NCBI taxonomy): domain Eukaryota; kingdom Metazoa; phylum Chordata; class Amphibia; order Caudata; family Salamandridae; genus Pleurodeles; species Pleurodeles waltl. Next base: position 692,504,659 of record NC_090436.1, on the reverse strand, counting down.
TACATTGCAAAGGAACAGTATTTGTAAGCATATTAAAAATAAGTTTTCAGGATTGAACTCTGCAATGCAAAAGGTTAAACCACAATATATCAGCACAATGCATAAATTACGTTGTTTTGAGAGTGCTGGGTATTTGCATTTTTTTCGCCAAGAGAGCGCGTACTGTTCTGGTGTTGACAGTACTCCCCTCTCCCAGACGCGCTCTAGGGCCTGGTTTGCTTGGATTAAGACGATGAAAGCATCTCACAAGTACTGGAGCATGAACATCAGATGCGGAAACACATGAGTTACTTTCAGGACCATAACCTTTCCATGAGATTAAGTATCATAGATTACGCCCTCTCAGTTTAGAATCCAACACTTTCTTGACTTCGTATTCTTCTTCCCCTTGTACTAGAACAGGAGCTGGATGAGGGTGGACCTTTTGGACTTCCTTTTTCAAGAGGGAAGTGTGGAACACTGGATGAATCCGTAAGGATCTGGGCAATTGTAGTTTATAGATCACCGGATTGATTTGCTGAAGGACAGCATAAGGACCTATGAATTTGGGGTTAAACATGTGCTTCTTCTTGAAGTGTATATGTTTTGTGGAAAGCCACACTTTGTCACCTGGTTGATATTGCGGTCCCTCACAATGTTTCTTGTCATAATGCCTTTTATATTTTTGTTTGGCTTTTTCTAAACACTGTTGAATCAGTTTCTGGGTTTGATGTAAATGCTGAATGGTTTCTGACACAGCTGGAGTAAGAGAACTTTCTTGAGGAATTGTGATGGGCAAGGTGTCAGGATGATAGCCAAATAAACCAAAAAAGGCTGTAACGCCAATAGAAGTGTGGAATGAGTTCTTGTAAGCTAACTCAGCTAACCAGAGCATAGATGTCCAAGAATTAAGTGCCTTTTCAGCGTAGGCACGTAGGTATTGTTTCAAAGTCTGATTTAGTCTCTCCATTTGACCATCTGTTTGAGGATGGTGACTAGTAGATAGCGTAGATGTCACTTGGAGTGTTTTACACCATGTCTTCCAGAAATTGGAGGAAAATTGTGACCCCCGATTGGAGAGGATGACCTTTGGCAGTCCATGATAACGAACCACTCTGTTCAGTAAAATAGTTGCCAATTCACTAGAAGTGGGCAATTTTTTACAGACGATGAAATGTCCATATTTCGTGAGACTATCTACTACCACCAGAATTACTGAATGCTGTTGAACCACTGGCAGACCAGTAATAAAGTCTAAAGAAATGTGCTCCCATGGACGACTTGGGGTTGGAAGTGGATGTAACAACCCTTTTGGTTTTGAATGACTTGTTTTAATGCGAGCACAAACTTCACAGTTGTTTACCATTGCTTTTATATCTTTTGTTAGGGTAGGCCACCAAAAATAGCGTTGGATCAGTTCAAGAGTTTTAGGAGTACCTGGGTGACCTGCCGTAGGTATAACATGCAACCAATGAAACACTGTCTTGCGAAGTTTGGTAGTGGGTACGAACAAACGAGCATCATGAAAGGGTAAACCATGCTTGATTGACCTTTTGGGATCTGCTTGGGCCCATGTTTGCCATTTTTCAACAGTGAAAGAGTTGCGAATTTCTTCATAGATATCTTCAGTTTTTATGATACATAGAACCTTGTCAGGAGCAATGATAGCTCTGGAGGCTTGAAATGCAGGCAACGTAGTAGACTCTAGATGGGACAAGGTGTCAGCCTTGCGATTATCTTTACCAGGCCGGAAGGTTACTACAAAATCAAATTCGGCAAAAAAAAACATCCTGCGTAATTGCCGAGGGGTCAAAAGTCTGGCGGAACTCATGAATTGAAGATTACGATGATCAGTATATACTGTGACAGTGTATTTGGCACTCAACAAATGATGTCTCCATTCTTTAAAGGCGTCACGAATCGCCAGAAGCTCTTTTTCAGCAATGACATAGTTCTGTTCGGCTTCGTTCAACTTCCGAGACATATAAGCTACAGGATGAAGTTGACCAGTGTCTTTATTTTGTTGTGATAAGACAGCTCCTATTGCTGCATCTGAAGCATCAGCTTCCTCTATGAAAGGTTGATTCGCATCAGGATGAGTCAAGACTGGGGCAGTGGAGAAAGCTTCCTTCAAAGTCGAGAAGGCTTGATCAGCTTCTGGGGACCATACAAACTTTTATTTCTTTCTTAGTAGCTTAGTGATTGGAGTCACTGTCTGGGAGAAATGATTTATGAACCTCCGGTAAAAATTTGCAAACCCCAGGAAACATTGTACATCACAGTCTTTGGGTTGGGCCAATCAGATACGGCTTTTACTTTCTTTTCTGCCATCACCATACCTTGAGGGGTAAGACTAACCCCCTAAAAACTATACTGTGGTAACATGAAACTCACACTTGGTTAGTTTGCAATATAAATGGTGTTTTCGAAGGGCTGCAAGAATTTTCTTGACATGTTGGACATGTTCGTTTTCATTGTCTGAGTAGATCAAAATGTCATCGATGTAGACTATGGCAAATATGTCGAGGTACTCTCTAAGAACGTCATTCAAAATTGAAATGCTGCTGGAGCATTACACAGACCAAAAGGCATGACGGTGTATTCAAAAAGGCCATATCTTGTCTTGAACGCTGTTTTCCATTCGTCACCCTCTCTCATTCTGACCAAATCATAAGCACCTCGAAGGTCAAGCTTCGTGTAGATTTTTGCTCTCTTTACTTGTTCCAATAAGACCGGAATTAGGGGCAAAGGATATTTATTCTTGATGGTGACTTTGTTCAAATCCCTATAGTCGATGCAAGTTTGAAGTTCTCCATTAGCTTTTGTCACAAAAAACAAAGGTGAAGCTGCAGGAGACTTAGAGGGGCGAATGAAGCCATTCTCCAAAAATTGATCTAGGTATTTTTGTTAATGCTGATTTTCATGTTCTGACAGGGCATATACACGACAGTTGGGAAGTATCGCACCTGGGGCTAGATCAATTTGACAGTCATAAGATCTATGAGGAGGTAGAGTCTCTGCTCCTTTCTCATCAAATACATCTTTGTAAGATGAATACTGTTTGGGCAGCTGAATTTCTTTCTCCACGGTAGTAGCTATGTAAGAGTTGCAAACTTTTGGTACTTGAATCTTTTGGAGACATTGTTCGTTACATAGCGCAGATGAGAACACAATTTTTTGTTCTGCCCAATTGATCTCCGGATTGTGATGAATTAACCATGGCAAGCCGAGGATAATCCCATGTTGGGGAGAATGGATCACGTCAAGGATGATTTTCTCTTTATGTTTCTTTCTTTGATTCTTATCTTCACAAATCATCGACAAGGGGATAGTCTGAAGAGTTACCGGATCTCCAGTCAAGAGTTTTCCATCGACTGCCTGGACGATTTCTGAGGTCTTCTTTTCAATACATGGGTTCCCCCATGCACGAACCAATTGGACATCAACAAAGTTCCCAGTAGCCGCAGAATCGACTAGAGATTTTTTTCTTGACCTGAACTCTTATTTCCAGTTTAAGATGTCTAGATTGTGATGGGTCCACAGAGACACCCAAGAGCAACCCTTCTCTGCATCTTGGGTGTTTTAGTTTTACAACACGTCTGGTGCACTGTCTGCGACCTTCTGAACTGGACCTTGCTTGTTCTTTGGTTTGATTGGACAATCTTTGGCAAAATGACCTTTTCGCCCACAATAAAGACATTGTCATTTTTTTCTGCGTAGGTCCTTTTCATCTTTGGTGAAAGGTCTTCTGATGGTTCCAATTTCCATCGGATCCGGCGTTCTTTCTTTCGGAGTTCTTGAGTCTCTGTTATAATGAACGCGCCATGATTTTTTTTCAATCTTTTTGCGCGTTCCTTTACGTTCTGCTAAACGATGATCAAGTCTCAAGACAAGATTTATTCATTCTTGACAGTCTGTAGGTTGTGGGTCGATTTGCGCTAAGATATCTTTTAGTTCCTCTTTGAGTCCCTTGTAAAACAAGACCGCTTGTTTTTCTTCAGGCCACGATGTCTCGGCAACCAGCCGGTTAAAGTTTACCAAACACGACACTAGGTCTTGATTCCCTACGCGTAAATCTAATAATTCACGATCTGCTGACTGTGTTACAGTTCTAAGATCAAAAACTCTCTCAAATTCACGAACAAAATTTCTCCAGTTGTACAACAAGGGACTATTTTTACGCACAAGAGGAATTGCCCAAGTAGCTGCATCCCCAGACAGATATGATAACAAGAAAGCTACTTTGGACTGGGCATCATGGAAAGTATTTGGTCTGCAGGTGAAGTGTAGTTCCACTTGAACTAGGAAAGATTGCGCTTTCAAAGGGTCACCTGAGAAACGTTCTGGGGGAGCTAAAGGAATTGCAGACGGAACATTTAGGGAAATCGGATTACTTCCAGAAGCCTGAGAAGAAGTACCTGGCCAAGACACACCTGTGGGACTTTGTTCCTTCTTCTCTACCTTATCTTGCAACTGACTCACTCTCTCTGCTAAGCTAGTTGTCAATTCTTTGGATGATACCACCTCTGCTTGGAGCTGGGTGATAGCCTTGACTAACTCGTCTAGCGTGGCCATGCTGAGAACATACACAAGTCAGGAGGGTAATAATTTGTGGGCTCACTATTCTGTCAGAGTCACCAGATCCTCAGGGTCTATGCACGTTCCCAACACGTCCACCACTGAACAGCTCCAAGACTCTGATAGATAAATCACAGAGACTGAGAGAGTTCAAGAGGGGAAGAGGGGATTAGGAAGGGAACAGCTGGGAAGGAGACCTGTAGTAAGAAAAAGGTTAGAACACACAATATGAAAATTATATCTCCTGAAATCAATACTAGACCATGATTCTAAGCCTAGTCACTCTGAAAACATGAACAATCTAAGAGTTAAGTTTAAAATGACTAAGGGCCAGATGTAGCAAAATCCGTTTTTGCGACTTGCAAATTGCGAGTCTGAGCGACTCGCAATTTGCAAGTCGCAAAAACGGATGCAGAATGTTGTCTCAGACACCTTCTGCAACTCGCTATGGGGTCGCAAAGACCCACCTCATCAATATTCATGAGGTGGGTCGCATTTTGTGACCCCATAGCGAGTCCCTGCACTCACAGGGATGGTGGCCTGCTGTAGTCAGCAGACCTCCATGTCTGTGACTGCTTTGTAAATAAAGCAGTTTTTTTTTTTCATTTTGCAGCCCGTTTTCCTTAAAGGAAAACGAGTTGCCAAATGAAAAAAATACCGAAACTATTTGGTTTCGTTTTTTTCAGAGTAGGCAGTGATCCAAAGGACCATTGCCTGCTCTGAAAAAATATTTTTGTCGACATTCACAAAGGGGACCCCTTCCCTTTTGCGAATGAGTTACCACCAGTGTGACACTGGTGGTAACTGCGAGTTGGTTTGCGACCGCATTCGCGGTCACAAAGCAACTCTGAATTGCGATGCGAGTCGCAAATAGAAAGGGAACATCCCTTCCTATTTGCGAGTCGCATTCACAAATTGCGAGTCGGTACCGACTCGCAATTTGTGAATGAGCATCGCAAAAGGCTTTTTGCATGGTGCAAACTGCGATTTTTGTGAATGCCATCCAGGGGCTGGCAGCCCAAATGCAACAAACTACTCCATTTCTGGAGGGCATTCACACTGGCTTGACAGCCCAACAGAGATTGATTTCGGCTCTGGCCTCCTCTCTGATGGCAGCCATTGTCCCTGTTTCCACCCTCCCCCTCCAAATTCCTCTTCCCAATCCCAATCCCATTCCCCTCAACCCCAACCTATCCCAAGCACACATGCAGGTGAGCATGCACACAAGAGTGGCACAGGCAAACACAAGCACCGCACATCATCCCACAGGCACTCACACAAACACCATCCAGATGCAGATATACCAACATCCTCAATTTCCACTGTCTCCCCTCCTCCTCATCCACCTGCCTCCCAGTTGCATCTACACTCACGTTTGCATGCACTACATCCTCATCCACTACCAGCATCACTACCACACCTAGCAGAATACGCACCTCCACAACAACCATGCAAACGTCCCCTCTATCCTCTCCCACTGTGGCTGTCCCCCCCACTAAAGTACACAAATGCAAGCACTCAGACACCCAACAGCCATCCACCTCACAACAGCATCCAGACCATGCACCTGTACCCAAAATCAACAGACAGACACCTCCTACAACCACTCCCTCTTCCTCCACTCCCAAACCTTCTCCATCTTCCTGCCCCAATGTACCTAAGAAGCTTTTCCTCTCCACTATTGACCTCTTTCCTCCCCTCCCCCGTCCTTCACGTCTGGGCAGGGTGGCAAAAACTCAGGCAAGCACCTCAGCCACCCAATCCACGGGTCCAGTAGTCTCCACACTCACTCATGGTGGGAAAGGATCCAGGGCACCTGTGCAGAGGGTGAAGGAGCCTGTACCAGGCAGCCTCAAGGAAAGGGTGCCAACCCCAGCTGCTGCCTGGAAGGGCAAGAAGCCAGCCCCAGCTGCTGCCCAAAAGAGCAAGGAGCCAGCCACAGCTGCTGCCAGGAATATCAAGGAGCTAGCCCCAGCTGCCGCCAGGAAGGGCAAGGTACCAGGGGCTTGGACTCACACGGAGACCCCAACCCCAACCATGGTTGGGCAGCCATCCAAGGCTGCAGGGGATGGGCAGGAGCTTCCTCCCACCACCAGCAGCAGCATCACCACCACCAGTGGGCAGCCGTCTGAGGCTGCAGGAGATGGGCAGGAGCTTTCCCCCACCAGCGGCTGCAGCAGCACTACTACCACCACTGAGCAGCTGTCACCGCTGGTGGATGGTACGTAGTCCTGCCTCCATGGGCTGCTGTGCGGCCTGGCCCCTGCTAATCCAATGGGTATGACATCCACCTGAGAGACTGTGACCTTGCACTCCCCAGGATCAAGAGCACAGGCCACGATGCCCGCTCCAGAACCAGTGGGTAAGACACCCACCAACTCCGGCCTCCCCAGGATCAAGAGCATAGGGCATGATGTCTCCTCCAGAACCAGTGGGTAAGGCACCCACCGACACCAGCCTCCCCAGGATCAAGAGCACAGGGCACTATGCCCCCTCCAGAACCAGTGGGTAAGACAACCACTGACCCCAGCCTCCCCAGGATCACGAGCACAGGGCATGTTACCCCCTCCAGAGCATGTGGGCAAATCACCCACCTGAGAGACTGTGGCCTTGCACTCCCCAGGACCAAGCACAGGGCATGTTGCCCCCACCAGAGGATGTGGGTAAATCACCCACTTGAGAGACTGTGGCCTTGCAATCCTCAGGACCATGCACAGGGCATGTTGCCCCCACCAGAGCATGTGGGAAAATCACCCACCTGAGAGACTGTGGCCGTGCACTCCCCAGGGCCGAGCACTGGCCATGTTGCCCCCTCCAGAATCAGTGGTCTTGTTCCATCTGCCAGCTGAGGTGCCCCCCCCGTTCCCCGTCCCCCTGAGGTGCCTGCCTATTTTCCAGCTGATGCCTCTGCAGTGTTCTCTCCGTGTTGATGCAGGTGACAAGTGGGGCCTTGGACTTTGGCCTGTGGCCCTGTGGCCCACGCACACTGAGGACTGGACAGTGTCCCTTGAACTGTACATTTGTATATACTAGTTACATTGCATATTTCTTATTTCTACTGTGTTGATCTTATTACGCTCACTTTGGTAAATTCATGTTGTCCTTGAATTTTTCAACTGAGGTAGGGGATACAAATGTTTTGGTTATGTGTGTATGGTGTTGGGGGTGGGTGTGTGTGTTGTGCGTGTGTGTGTCACTTTCTTTTTCCTCCCCCCTCCCTTGTGTGCAAGGCAGCTGTACTCACCATCGTCTTCGCCGTTGTTCGAGGTGGAGCAGCACGTAGAAGAGCATGGGAAAGACATGCAGTTTGGGCTCCATGGCGGCGTGGTTGTTCCCTGTGTCTCCAAAGGTGAGTCCTTTTACTTCTGTGATGTGATGTGTTTCCGCCAGGCTTTTAATGTTGTTGGTACCGCCCCGGAGAAGGTGGAGGATTGCAGGGTCTTAATACAGTGGGTGGGACATTTACTTCCGCCTGGCTATAGGCGGCTACCTCCGTGGTTGCTGTTGTTTTCACCCTGGTGGTGGTCAGTGTGGTAAAGTGGCTGTCTATTTGAGTTTTGACCACCATGGTCATAATTTGCCAGTAATTAGCACCAGCCTGTTGACGGTATTACCGCCACTTTATCACCGACTACCAAGGTTGTAATGAGGGCCTTTATTTTGTAAAAATTCCAGCTTTATGTTTAGGAGATTTGAATAAAGCTCTGTTACATGGTAGTGTGGCAGAGGTTGGGAAAGTTTCAGAAGATATTCAGTCCTGTTTCTTTGGGTATGAAAAAGATAATAGAGAAAATGAGGAGTAGGTGTTTAGAGGTGTAGAAGAACTGGATAGACAGATAAGTATTGAATATTTTACACAGGAGGTAGAAAAGTTTAATCCAGTGTGTTCTGAGAAACCTGACTGTGTCAGCATCTGTTGTTGCCGTACTCATTACAAAATACAAACTTGTAATATAGTTCTATTTTCTAAAACTGAAGAAAACAGCAATGATGAGTGGAAGGAATTTGATGCATATCTATTTGAAGAAGAGCGGTTTAATTTAGACACAAAAGAAACAATATATAAGTATTGCTATAACAAATTGGAGAATGATATAAAACTAGCTAAAGCAATTTGTAATAGATTAGAGTTAATGCCAAATCCAGTATAACTTAATGAATTAAATGTATAGGAATCAATTCTAGTGCAAACTGTGCACCCATTTCAAGCAGTTTTTCGAATGGAGCAAAAAACAGGGAAACTGCCACCAACAGAGCAACAGAAAGGACTTAAAGGAAGAGTTGTTTACCTCTAGATTGAAAAAAATTGTTGATACTGTTGGTGTTGAAAAAGTTACAGATGAGCCACTCATTATTATTTTAAATGTTGTACCTACCAAAAGTAAAATCTGGCAAGAATTAGTGGATGTGAATAAAGTATGAAAAGATACAATAATGTTTTTTACAAACATTTGGATATTACTGAATAAGTACGTTTTATTGATGATGAAGCACTGCAATTAAGTGGACGGATACAAAACGTGGACAATCAGAAGAAATATACGGGCACTATAGTATTCATCCACTACATTCAAAAGAAGTTGTGGTGGATGCTATTGATCTGTTTCAAATGAAACAAGGAACTCCAATGAGTGTGTAGGAAACTTTTAGAGGCTAGCTGCTTTCCACAGCTATTTCCCATAGGAGAAGGTGGCTGCTACAATGAGAGTCCTACACAAATACCAGCAGCTGAATATAGGTCAATGTATTCCCTACATATTCCATCTGTTATTTGAAAGTGACTTGTCAGGGATCTCTTATGCTGTGAACCTTAAGACATGTGTTAATCTGCAAAATCTTTCTGCAAGGGGGCGTGTTGATAAAATACAAGGTAAGGATGAGATTCTAGAGTACAACTGAATTATTTTTTTATTGCATGTCTATGTGGGACTTCTGAAAACTGGTACTGTTGTTATGGAGAACTTAAATGTATGCACTGCAACTTAGGCCCACCTACTTGCTTTGGAACACTTAGGCCCTCATTATGAACACAGCGGTCCGTTCCGCGCCGCCGGCTGTGGCGGTAAAAACCGACAACAGAAGAGCAGGCCGGACCGCCAAATAATAAACCAAACGAAAGACAGGCATCCCGAAAACCACCCACCGCCAGCAGAGGAGTGCTGACGATGACGGCAGAGTCCACCCACAGGCCACCAGAAAGGCCCAACCCGCCCATCAAATAATGAACCACCAGTCTACCACCAGTTCTGGGGCGGGAACCACCACCACGCAAAGCCAGGAGGAAATGAACCAAATATAAGGAAACACTCACCTGAGGGACACACAACGCGCCGAAGCAGACCTGGATAGTACATAGTAGGCATGGGATGATTTGCTGCAATTTCTAAGGAAAGCAAACTCTAATATCAAGAATATACATTTGAAGACAGCGGGAGGACTTTGCTATTTGGATCCTTTAGGTATTTCAATCACAAGTTTCAAGCAATGATGAGTTTTATATGAAATAAAACAAATCCTCCTCTTGGAGAAGTCACAGATTGTTTTGAGGAGAAAAGAAGACCAGGCAAGAGGTACCCCTCATATACACAAGCTCTATGGATAAAGGATGCACCAACATGTGGAAATGACACTGATGAGTGAGTACTGTCTTTCCTCCAACAGTATGTTACATGCAGCATCCCACATGAGCATAAAAACAAAACACTGCAACAGCAAGTTGTACGCTTCCCAACACATAGATGTAGCAAGTATTGCTGCTAAAGATACAGATCTAAAGAAAAGTTTTATACAAGATATTGTTTTGGATTTGTAAGGCCTATTATTCCAAAAGGAAGAGTGAACAGTTTTTATCTGCAGAGAAGCACACATTTACAAATCACCCACAAAATACATATAATCTAAAATGATCTGAGGCCTTCAAAAATATTAATGATTATAACCCTGACATCCTAAAATTATGGAATGGAAACATGGATATTCAGTTTGTTGCTGACAAATCTATTGTTGTTGCTCGCTATGTCACTTGACAGATCACAAAATCAGAAAAAACTGAGATAAAGAAAACATGGGAGGAGATTTCTGAAGAAAAATGACTATGAAGAAATTATATAATTTCAGCTTACAAATGCTGCCACATAGAGAGATAAGCTCTTATGAGTGCTATGATAGGTTGTGTTCAGCTAGTTTGTTCTCAAAGTCTAGAAGAATTGTTTGGGCTAGTCACGGCCTTGCCAACATGCCAAACAGAGTCTTGATATCTTATCCAGAAATTCAGTACTTAACAGAGTTTGATCCAGAGAGTACAGATATTGGAAAAACAAATATGCTGGGTACTTATTATTCATAAAGGAGTCCACACCTAAAAAATGTGTCTTTATCAAATTCTGCGGCACTATACGTACAAAAATAATGTTTCAGAAAACATTGATGAAGGAAAATATGGTGTAGCTAGTTGTGGTGCTTGTTTGGTTTGGCATACAAAAGGTAACTTAATAAATAATATTGCAAGATTGTAATATTGTAATAGTATTTATATAGCACCTACTACCCCTGACGAGGCATCAAATCGATTTTCGTGAGTAGCGAGCTACTTCGGAACCCAAGAGGAATTAGTGGTGGATTAGTATAGGGAAATACAAGTACAATACAAAACGTACTTCTCAATCTGCTGAGAAAAAAATAGTTTTTCTACTTAGCACTTCTCTAGCTATTCAAACCTTGGCATTCTGAAACAGAGTTACTTGGACAATATGACCCCTATGAAGATTCTTTCAGTGTTGTACAGGACAGCGTTCGGTGTCCAATATTTCTGAACTATCTAAGAATGTGGTAGGAAGTAACTGAGCAAGAGGAGAAAATTGTTACTGAGATAGCAAAGGACAGCACACAAAGCAGCCAGAGCTCTGGACCTCTTAGTCAAGATCCCCTTGGACAGCCAATAATCAAAAATGAAGCTGCCACAGTGGTGAATGAAGTGGAGACCGCAAAACAACAAGCAAGAGAAGAAAATGTTGGCTTGCAACCGTTAATAGAACAACTTAATAAAGAGCAGAAAAACATACATGGAAGTTAAAGAAAAAATAGAACATGGATTCCTCCATAAAAAAGAATCAATGTAAATATTCAAGTTTTAAGCCAATTCTTTTGTATGTAAGCGGACAAGTTGGGATTGGAAAATGTTTTTTAATTCAAGTGCTTACACTTATCTGCATAAGACTACAGATTCTATTTTATCATCGATGAGGTGAGCATGATCTCAAACTTAATACTCGCCTTGTACATTTAAGAACGCAACAGATAAGCCAGAGTATGTTGTCATTTTTGATGGAATTCATGTCATTGTTTTTGGTGATGTGTTACAACTTACTCCAGTGAAAGGGTAGCCTGTATTCAAGACACTCTTACATGAAGAAACTCGTAATTTTTTAGGAAGTGTTGGAAATGTCTACATTTGGTTGAATTTCTGCTACAAAGAACTGATTAAAAACATGCGTCAACCATCTGATATGCAATGTGAAAATATTCTGGAGGCTATCAGAGTAGAAAAACTACCAAAAGAAAGGAAACACTGCTTGGAAACCTGACTCATAAATAACATATTTCCTTCAATAACATTTACAGCACAGTTAATGTTTGAATTCATTCATCAAGGAAAATCCATTGTGTGTCTAATGCCTACTGTTAAAGAATGTACCTCTTACAATGAACAATCACTGCAACCGAAGAAAGAGCAAATATTGGAGTTAATATCAATTGATAAAATTGAACAGAAAGGAGTGACAATACTGTTGAGTGAAAAACTACAATCAAAATTCAACTATTTGGAAACGTCTGTTTTCAAAACTGCAGGATTCAAAAATTGTTTCTGTGTTTATAAGAACTGTAGGGTGGTTTTGCGGTGCAGTTTAAATGGTGAAGAAGGATTGGTTAATTGAGCCATGGGAAAAATAATAGATTTTATTTTGTATCCCAACAGAAATTAGGTTCAATATCTAGCAATTCATTTTGATGATCTTGGAGGTGTGAAAAAGATAGCATGGTCTGGTGCATGTTTCTCACTTGTGGAATACTTGTATGTTCACAGAAAGCAGTTTCCAATATCTCTAGCCTATGCTGTGACAATACATAAGTCTCAAGGTTTAAGTGTTGATGCAGTATTTATTAATATTGGTAGCACTGTGTTTAAAGCAAGCATGTTATAAGTAGCTTTGTATCGGTTAGAACTTTGTCTGGTTTGCATCTGATAGAGTTTGATGAGACTAAGATAAATGCTGACTCCACTTATGTACTGGAGTACAATCATTTGAGAAGCCTGTATGCTCCACATCTAGGACAGTACCTAATTTACAAAAAGCCAATACTTTTTCCTAAAGGAAAGATTTCAAGGGATCAGATTGATGTTCCAGAGAAAAACAAAAACAAAAGAAAAGAAAGAAGTATTTGAGAAAAGAGAATATTAAAACTGATGCTGAAAGTGTAGGTTACCAGTTCTCAAATATCTGTGGAGAACTGCTATACTAATGTAGTTTCTAGTGCACTATTCTGTTTATGTAATCTGGTTTATGAAGTTACATAGAAAGAGGAAAAAAGATCATGCTTTGCCCAATTCAGCTTTTCAGAATGCTTGTGCAGAGATAGAACAAAAATATACTCTGCATCTTGTAATGAGATCTTGCAGATCTGTGCAATGGATCAGCACACTTCACTGAAAACACAAAAGAAGATGGACAAGAACTTTTGGTGGTCCTGCAAGGCATTTTAGAAAAAGAGATGGTACATATTGAAGAACTATTTGGACTAAGTTTAATGGCAGCATTATTGTGAATTTGTTTCTTTTCTTCAAAAACAGAAATAGACTAGAATGGTTTATCAACCTAACTCTACCAGACAGTAAAACTGCCAGTTTTGATAAATTGTTTAACGATGCGTCATAGATCAATACCTTCACAAAGTGTAAATCTGTTGTTCTATCAACTTTAAACAGCAGCAGGAGTGGCAAGTATATCATGTTAATGCTACAACTATGCATAGTAAATGAAACTAAATTAGAAACTCAAATTATCATTTTTTAAGTTGGACAAATTTCTAGAAAAACATATACCTGAATAGCCATTATTTTCCTTGAAGGAGTAAATGATACATCTGGACATTATGCTATCTATATAAAAAATACAACTGGATCGACAGAGTATAAATCATAACAAACTTTAATTTAAGCAGAGATTACCCTATACGTTACCAAATTCTAAGGAAGAAATAGAATAGCTCATGTCTAGGACTTCCAATAAAACAAAATAAGACATCATATGGCCTAAGAGGGGTGATGTCTTTCTAAGGAATTTTAAATCTTCAAATCTTCTTATTCTTAGAAGGAAACCACATACATACTACTAAACTGGAAATGCAGTGTTTGAACTAGGACAAACATCTGCAGAAGATAAAATAATACAATAATAACACTACTGATATGCCATACTGTTGTTCAATGGATTAATAGACTTTATGACATCATGCAGCCAACCAAGGGTGATGTTTTTATACAGCTTGTTAACTACTACTATGATTCATACACATGAATTATACTCTACAGCTATATTATAGTTTATATTATTTAACAAGTACAGGTAAAACAGTTTGGTAAATATTTGTGGTGAGTGTCATACATAGAAATGGTAATTTGAAATAACATGCTATGTAATTAAGATTTCTTTACAGCTCATAGGACTGTTTCCCCTCACTGTTCAAAGATAAGTGCCTATATGCACTTCATTTATAATGCAAAGGTATAGAAGCTGAGAACAGTGGACAAGGGAGTGTAACATGCTTAAATAATATTTGTGATTGTTATGCTGTAATATACATTTGTTGTACATTGTAATTAACAATATACGTTTTATTACAGATTGTGAATTTTTATTTGATAACTTAATTAAATGAAAGTTTAACTTTTATTTATGTTTTCTCTCTTTTTACACAGATTTAAGGACCTATTTATTGCAATTAGGTAAGCAACTAATTAGATATTTCTCCATCGAGACACAATCTGTAAATTTAGCCAAGTACACTTAGTTAGTTATACTGATACATCAACACAGTAAGGTGAATACAGCTAGGGATACAAATGAGAATACACTAACACACTCAGGATGCATTGATTCATAAAATAATATAACTAGACAAACACTAATGCATACACTAACACACTCAGACACTGTTGGAAAGTGGATTACTGGTAAGGGCAGGTAAGTACCTACACTTAGCAATAGACCACTAACACCCACTAGGCTCAGTTAGGTCTCAATAAATTAACCCCAACTCAACCCTTGGCAGCTTGGCAACGAGCAACAAGGCTTAGCTTAGGAGCCAAAGTGTGTAAAGTATTCAAATATCACAAATCATTACTTAAATAAAACACAGGAAACGATTTGAAAATCCAAAAACAATTAATAAAAATAGGACATATTTTTATCTTTAATTTGACACCAAAATGAATATAATCAGATAGGGGGAACCAGATATATGATTTTTTAAAGAATTAGGCCCTCATTACAACCCTGGTAGTAAATGCCACCTTCCACCGTGCTGAGGGCCGCCAGCATACCGTGACTGCGGTGGTATACCGCTACGGGTATTATGACCCACACCGAGAAATCCGCCTCTGTACAGACACCCACACAAGTCCGCCACACCAAAGGTCAGTGATAAATTGGCTGTACCAAAACCCACACCGTTACGTCAACAGGAATAAGCCCACAGTATCAGGACCCACGAATTACTGTGGCGGTCTTTCAACTGCGGTAAACCATTGGCTGTACACACCGCCACGCTTAAAATACACACACACTTACAAAACTACACCACATTGGACAATTCAAACTCCACACACCTGACACTCATACACACACCACACCTACACACCCACACCACTATAAAACACACACCTACATTACCCACAACCCTTTCAACGAAAAAAAGATAGCAAACAGAGAGAGACAAGCTAGGAGCAGCAACTCATTCAGAGCCACTAAACACCATCACCCATACACCATCCATGCACCTCACAGCACACACTCCAACACACCACTCCACACATCACCCCACACATCCTCACACATACCACTCACACCACATCCATGGCACCCCAAAGACACCCCAGGTTTTCTGAGGAGGAGCTAAGGGTCATGGTGGAGGAAATCATCCGAGTAGAGCTATAGCTATCCGGATCACAGGTGCAGCAGACCTCAATTACTAGGAAGATGGAGCTTTGGCGGAGAATCGTGGACAGGGTCAACACCGTGGGACAGCACACCAGAACAAGGGATGGCATCAG
The DNA here is from genome assembly GCF_031143425.1 of Pleurodeles waltl. Lineage (NCBI taxonomy): Eukaryota > Metazoa > Chordata > Amphibia > Caudata > Salamandridae > Pleurodeles > Pleurodeles waltl. The sequence continues at coordinate 692,488,773 of NC_090436.1, read as the reverse complement.
GAAGAGATTAAGCGACCTACGGGGGAAGGTATGTTTCTTGGTTGCAAGACAGCTGTACAGAGGACGGACGGTGGACCTCCACCTCCTCTCCCACAACTAACAACATGGGAGGCGCAGGTCTTGGCGATCATGCATCCTGAGGGCCTCGCAGGAGTAGCAAGAGGACTAGACTCTGGTAAGTCAAATCTTTACTACTTTATCCCCCCTACCTGCATGCCATCACATACCCCCACCCTCACCCTCACTCCCGTCACTCCACCACTTTACAAATACCCCACTATCACAACCCACCCATCCCAATACCAAGCCCTGCATGCCACAACAATCCATGGAACCCCATCACAGACATGCAGGGACACCCATCACCACAGAATGCCCAGTAGAGAGAATCAGCTAGCCCACAAAATCACCACGCACACAAGACAAAGCTGAAAGAGAAATCACAACCATAGAGGGAAACACACCCATGCACAAGATGACACACGCAGATACAATAACACTGCATTTGCATACCCACAGGACCCCTACTCAACGTCACCGGAGAGGAGTTGCCAGCAACATCCAGTCGCCCCCCCAGAAGAGGTCCACAGTGACGACAGCAGCTCTGCATGCCTGGATCCCTATGACGAAGCTGGCCATCAGGGATCTCTGGACAGTCAGTTACCCTGCCACAGTCCCAACCCACCACAGAGCCTCCCCCCTCAGGAAACACCACCACAGCACCCACCCAGCGTACCCACACCTTTGTCCCCAAGACATGTCTATCAGCAGTGTGTCCATCACTACAGGGACCCCAGGCAACCCCACAAACCCAAGATGATCAGGGACCTGGGATCAGTGGCAGTAGGCACAGGGTTCAGGGGACAGAGGCACAGGACAACAGGGAAGCTGGTAGGATTGCTGTGCGACAGGGGGAGGACAGGCCCAGGAAAGTCACTCTCCAGGAGGCACTCACCAACATCCTGGGAGCATACTACCATTCCCAGGAGACGATGGGCCAGATACTGGCCAAGTTGCAGGAGACCCAGCGTCTGCAGGAGGGACAGTACCTGGGATTAGGGAGGACCTCAAACAGATCTACACCATCCTGGTCACCATTGCAGCGGTGCTGGCTGACATTTTCAACACCATGCGGGAGGCAGTGGCACACCAATGGGCCCCTGACACTAGCCACACCGAAGAACAGCCCTCCACCTCCACCGGTGGTAGTGGAAAGGAAGCCCTGCCACAGGAACAACAGGCCACCAGCACTCCACCCCCTGCAGAAGGAGAACCACCACACAAACTGTCCCTGCAATCCAGGTAGAAGCCAGAGAACATTGCCAAGACCCCCACCAGGAAATAAGACTCTCCTTATTGTCACCCTTCTGTCCCACTCTGTCACCCGGTCCACTTTGAACTGCCATTACTCCCCTTCCTATGCCCCATTGGACAATGCACCTGTGATACCAATAGACTGGACTCTAACTGAACCTTCCTCCGCCATCACCCTAGCCCATTGCACATCCCCCTCTTCTTATGAGCAGTTAAATAAACAACCTTGGAACAAATACAAATCTGGAGTCTCTTAAATTAGTCAAATATGTATTAGTACAACATTATCAAAGCATTGCAAGACATATGTACAGTTATATTTACATAGAAATTACCTTTAGTGGGCAGCAGTAAAGAAATCAGGCTGCCATGTCCAATGCCTAACACAAAACTGCAATGGACAGTGAAGTTACAGTGTCTTACCTATGTATCACTGGAAGTACTGTTGAATGAGTGAACTTCTGTTTTCCACATCTTCTTCCTCTGCCTCCTCTTCCTCACTGTCCACAGGCTCCACCGCTGCCACACGACCATCTCCAGGCTAATCCTCCTGCAGAAAAGGCACCTGGTGTCTCAAGGCCAGGTTGTGCAACATGCAACATGCAACGATGACCTGGCACACCTTCTTGGGTGAGTAGTACAGGGTCATATGGAGGCACCGGAATCTAGCCTTCAGGAGGCCAAAGATTCTTTCAATTACCCTCCTTGTTCGCCCATGTGCCTCATTATAACGTTCCTCTGCCCTTGTCCTGGCATTCCTCACTGGGGTCAGTAGCCATGAGAGGTTGGGGTAACCAGAGTCTCCTGCAAATATCAAGGGATACCTGTTAGACACACACTCACCATTAGGGACAACCCCACACCCATATTCCTACATCAACTGGGTGGGGACCATGGGCTCACCTATTAGCCACACCCGGTACCTCTGGAGTTGAGACATCACATATGGAATGCTGCTATTCCTCAAGATAATTACAACTGCAACACGGAAGACGCGGTTTTAAACACACGCGTCGAAGTGACCGAGTTAGCGTTTACTCGCCGAATACGGGAGACGATATAAGCAGCAATCTTTCCGTCTCCAGATGGGCGCTCTTAAGCAGTAGGGTCCATCGTTTAAGTTTATTGAAGAGGAGATATAAGAGTCCTTGGGTCCTTTTTGATCTTTAGAATTAAGAGATTAATTTGCCCTTTTCCAGTCCTGATGAGGCCTTAAATCAGTAGGCCGAAACGCGTTGACTTTATGTATTGCAAGTGTATTGGGCTTGATAAAAAAATGGAATATATTGTAAAGATTTAAGTTGCACTGGATTATACTTATGTGAAAGAAATACATAACACCTTGTTAAGTGAGTGCACTTAAAAGCCCAGGTCCTTAGCATTCAGAAGTGGATCACATGTGGAGTTATAACAGTGACCACAAGTCAAATATATAGGGCTTTGTTTTCTTATATTGTCATATTTGTGATGAGGTTTTAAGTGAACGTTTTGTGAAGTCATTTTTTGTGTGTACGGTCATTTATGTAGTGTATCTAAGTTTGATGTCTTCCCACATCCTTTTTTGTTATCAAAAATCAATTTGAAATAAATGTGAGTAAGAAATAAACTCAGAAGGTACAGAATAGAGGTCTGTTCTTATTACTTAGTATTTAATTTGTCTCTACCTGCCACCTTTTGCTTGGTTGACGCTATTCCTCAAGATAAAGGCATCATGCACAGAGCCAGGATACTTAGCATTCACATGGGAGATGCACTGGTCCGCCAAACACACCATGTGCACATTCAGAGAGTGAAAGCTTTTTCTATTTCTGAACACTTGTTTATTTCTCCGGAGGGGGGGAAAATGCTACATGTGTACCATCAGTGGCACCAATGATGTTGGGGATATGTCTCAGGGCATAAAATTCAGCATTCACTGTGGCCAAATCCTCCACCTGGGGGAATACGATATAGCTGGGCATATGTTTCAGCAGGGCTGACAACACTCTGGTCAACATGTTGGAGAACATTGGCTGAGACATCCCTGAAGGCATGGTCACTGTTGTTTGGAAGGAACCATTTGCCAGGAAATGGAGCACTGACAGGACCTACACTAGAGGAGATACCTGTGGGCTGGCGGATAGCTGAAATCAGGTCTGGCTCCAATTGGGTACACAGTCCTTGGATTGTGGCCCTATCAAGTCTGTAGGTAAGGATAATATGTCTGTCCTCCATTGTAGCCAAGTCCACCAGGGGTCTGTACATGGGGGATGTCTCCATGTCCTATTCATCCTCAGCGGTTGAACTCTATGGTGGAAAACGGTGAGCAGAGGGTCATATTCACACATATGTGAAAATAAAAATGCATTTCTTCCTTTACAGAAACAGTATGTGAATACGAAAGTCGGTTGATGTGCCAATGTCTGCTGTGACACAGTTAGGTGCCATGGCCTGTGCCCACCTGAAATGGCAGCTGCCTGACCTGTGAGGAGAGACAAGTGGAAATGAGGTAATTCCGTGGGTGTTATGCGCCGTTGCGGTCGGCGGTCGGCGGTCGGCGACCGCGGTGCAGCTTCGCCATGGTTCTCATTGGGCCCTATGGGTTCCAGGAGCCAATGTCGATGTATGCCGGCGGTGACGGTACGCACCGCCACAGACGTGACCACTATTTTCTATCTATTCACTCACTTGCTGCCTGACCTTCAACAGGAGAGGACCTACGCTGCAAGTGCTGCTATGACCTGTGTCTGGAAGCGACAATGGCTCGAGTGTCTGGGGAAAGGGCCCCCACCTTCACTTCGGAGGAGTTGGAGAGACTGGTGGATGGGGTCCTACCCCAGTATACTTTACTCTATGGTCCTCCAGACAAACAGGTGAGTACACTGTGAGCATCATGCGTGGGCCATGAATGTATGGATTCCTGTGTGTATGCCTTGTGTGGTGGGGGCTGAGGGGTCCTGGCCAGAATGCTGCATTTACGGTGGTCAATGTATGTGTGTAAGGGGATGGGAGGGATATTGTGGGCCATGAGTGTAACAGTCCGGACGGTATGACTAATCCCTTTTTTCTATGCATATTTTCCTGCAGGTCAGCGCCCATCAGAAAAAGGGTATTTGGCGTGCCATCGCCAAGGAGGTGGGGACCCTGGGGGTCTTTGACAGGCGGAGCACCCACTGCCGCAAACGGTGGGAGGACCTGCACCGCTTGGCAAAGAAGACTGCGGAGGCCCAGCTGGGGCTGGCATCCCAACGAGGAAGGGGTGCCCGTCTTACCCTGACCCCCCTGATGTTCCGCATCCTTGCATTGGATGGGCGCGTGAAGGCAAAACAGCAGCCACAAGGGGGTGAGTACAGATTCAGATTCATGACTTTGTGCACGTCAAGGTTGTACCTGGGTGGGGGATGTGGGCTGTGGGTGCCTGTAGGTCAGGGCGAACTGGCAGGGTAGGTCCCTTGTTGGGCAGGCTCTGAAGCACTCCAACCCCAATAGTGGGCATCTGCTACTGTGCAGAGTCCTGTTGGTTTCAGGTGTGCAGCCAATGGAGTTGGGCAATGTAGCTTTGTAACTGTTAGTGCAGGGCCTAGTGCATAGGGCTGATCCCTATGTGTTGTATACGCCAATGGTAGTGTTGTTGCTTGCATTGACCAAGTGTCCTCTGTCTCTCCCCCCTTCTTGTTTTGTCACCCTGTCCTTGTGTGCATTAGCATCATCTGGATGAGGAGAAGAGGCACCGGCGACGGAGGGAGTTGTATCCCACATGGGCCTGGAGGGCGAATCCACCGACGGTGAGGGCACCAGTTGGACAGAGGGAGAGGGGAGCACCACGATGGAGACAGGAGGGGACACTACAGACAGCGACTCGTCCTCCAATGGAAGCTCCCTGGCAGTGGCGGACACCTCTGTGCCCACAGCAACAACAGGTACAGCCGCCACCCCCCCATACCAGCACTGCCCTCCCAGCAGCCCCTCAATGTGTTTCCTGTGCCCGCTCGCCCAGGAGGGTGGGCATCTCCTTCGCCCCAGGCACCTCAGGCCCTGCCCCAGTCAGCCCTGCTGCCCTCAGTGAGGAGGCTATCGACCTCCTGAGATCCCTCACTTTTGGCAGTCAACCATGCTGAATGCCATCCAGGGTGTCGAAAGGCATTTGCAACAAACAAATGCATACCTGGAGGGCATTCACTCTGCGATGGCAGCCATTGTCCTTGTATCCAGCCTCCCCGCTCCAACTTCCTCTACCCAGTCCCAATCCCCTCAACCCCAACCTATCCCAAGCACACCTTCAGACCAGCATTCACCCAAATCAACACGCAGAAGTGGCTCAGACAAACACAATAACCACACTTTATCTCACAGGCACTCACACAAGCACCATCCCCATGCAGACACACCAACATCCACTGCCTCCACTGTGTCCCCCTCCTCCTCCTCGTCCACCTCCCTCCCAGTACCTTTTCCACTCACACCTGCATGCACTACATTCTCATCCACTACCTCCATCACCAGCATGCCTATCACTACACGCCCTTCACTGGCAATCACCACCCCTACATCCATGCACACGTCCCCTGTGTCCTCTGCCACTGTGTCTGTGACCCCGCCTCCCAAAGTACATAAATGCAAGCACACACCCACCCAACAGCCATCAACCTCACAACAGCATCTAGCTCATGCACCTGCACCCAAACACAACAGAGTGACACCTCCTACAAGCACTCCCTCTTCCTCCACTCCCAAACCTTCACCCTCTTCCCTACCCCTCCCCCTCCGTCCTTCACCTCGGGCCTGGGTGGCCAGAACCCAGCCTAGCACCTCAGCCACCAAGCCCACACCCGCTGTGGTTTCTGCAGCTCTGAGAGGCTCTAAGGAGGCACCCCTCAGTCCAGCCAGTGTGCCACCAACGCAGGCCAAGAAGGTTCCGCCACCTGGCAAGGGCAAAAAGGGGACAGCATTCAGCAAGGAGAAGGAGGCACAACCAGCCAAGGCCTAGGCAAAGACTCCAGCTGGCAGAAGCAAGGAGGCACCACCATCTGCCAAGGGCAGGAAGGGGCACAGAACACCAGCCAGGGCACTTCAGCAGTCCAAGGCTGCAGGTGAAGGCATGGAGGCTACCACCACAACCACAAGCACTGCCACCTGCAATGCCGCAAGCACCGTCACCTACACCGCCACCTGCACCGCGGCAAGCACTACCACCTGCTCTGCCGCAAGCAGCCCCAGTGGCAGGCGTCCGAGGCTGCAGGGGAAGGGCTGGAGCCTCCCCCCACCACTGGCAGCACTGCCACCTGCACTGCCACCTGCACCGCCGCAAGTAGCACCGCTGCCAGCAGCAGCATCCCCAGTGGGCAGCCATACGAGGCTGCAGTGGAAGGGCTGGTGCCTCCCCCACCGCTGGCAGCACCGACACCAGCACTGGCACTGCAACCACTGTACAGCCGTCCCTGCCGGAAGATGGACTGTAGTCCTGCCTCCATGGTGTCTCATGCATCCTGTCCACAGAAAATCGTGTGGGTCTGACACCCAGGTGAGTGACTGTTACCTTGCACTCCCCATGTGCTGCATCACAGGGCACAAAGCCCCCTCCATAACCAGTGGAAGAAGGCATCCACTCAGCCCCTCCTTGCCAGGATGAAGCACACTGGGCACAAAGCCCCCTCCAGAACCAGTGTAAAAAGGCATACACTCACCCTATCCTTGCCAGGATGAAGCACACTGGGAACAAAGCCCCATCCAGAACCAGTGGAAAAAGGCATCCACTCATCCTATCCTTGCCAGGAAGAAGCACACTGGGCACAAAGCCCACTCCAGAATCAGTGGAAGAAGGCATCCACTCACCCTATCCTTGGCAGGATGAAGCACATTGGGCATAAAGCCCCCTCCAGAACCAGTGGAAGAAGGCATCCACTCACCCTTTCCTTGCCAGGATGAAGCACACTGGGCACAAAGCCCCCTCCAGAACCAGTGGAAGAAGGCAACCACTCAGCCCCTCCGGGGCAGGATGAAGCACACCGGGCACAAAGCCACCTGCCAAACCAATGAAAGAAGGCATCCACTCACCCTATCCTTGCCAAGATGAAGCACACTGGGCACAAAGTCCCCTCCAGAATCAGTGGATGAAGGCAAACCTATAGAGAGACTGTGGCTTTGCACTCCCCAGGACCAAGCCGTGGGCAAACCACCCACTTGAGAGATTGTGGCCTTGCACTCCCCAGGACCAAGCAGTGGGCAAACCACCCACTAGAGAGACTTTGGCTTTGCATTCCCCAGGACCAAGCAGTGGACAAACCACCCACTTGAGAGATGGTGGCCTTGCACTCCCCAAGACCAAGCAGTGGGCAAACCACCCACTTGAGAGACTGTGGCCTTGCCCTCCCCAGGAGCAAGCAGTGGGCAAACCACCCACTTGAGAGACTGTGGCCTTGCACTCCCCAGGACCAAACAGTGGGCAAACCATCCACTTGAGAGACTGTGGCCTTGCACTCCCCAGGACCAAGCAGTGGGCATGGAGCCCCCTCCAGGAGCAGTGGCGTTGTACCATCTTCTGGCTAAGGTGACCCCCCTTCCTCGTCCCCCTGAGGTGCCTGTGTGTTTTCGACCTGATGCCCCTGCAGTGTTCTCTCCGTATGGCTCAGGAGTCAAGTGTGGGCTTGGCCTACGTGTTTTGGCCCAGTGGGCCACAGACATTTTGAGTGGCCATTGTCCCGCCTTTTGTACATATTTTATATATTGTAAATACTGTTTTTGATTTCTGAACGTATTTCTAACTATTTCTAATACTACACTCACTTGACTCCATTCCTTTTGTCTTTGTCACTTGACTCCATTCCTTTTGTCCTTGTGTTATTCCAGAGGGTTACGGGGTGTGTATGTACTGTTGTTGCATGTGTTTGTGAGTATGGTGTTGGGGTGAGGGTTGGGGTGGGGTTGTTGCGTGTGTGTGTGTGTCACTCTCTTTCCTCCCCCGTGCTAGGTGCAGTACTCACCGTGGTCGTCGTTGCCAGCGTTGGTGCTCCTGGTGTATGTCAAACAGTGATGCATGCAACAAACTGGGAAGTCTTGTCAGCCGCCTTGGGACTCAGCTTCAGCCGAGTCCTACTAAAAAAGTGAAAAGAAAAAACTAGGGACCAGGGTAAAGTCACCCTGACCCCTTAGCACTGTTGCTGGGGTATCAGAGGGACTCCCATCCTAGAGCTAAAAAGCATTGATTTTAAATTTTCACAGTGATTTGCAGCAGATCTGGTGAAAATTTGTAAAAAAATGAACTCTGGGTTCCCGCGTTTCTTTATTCTGAAGCCCTCATGTGGGTAAGTCCTGGGGCTGTTTTCAACCCACGTCATTGCAATCTTAGCCTGTGCCAGGCCTACAGTCTGTTTTTTGGCCCATCTTGCCTGCTGAGGGCCGTATCCCTACCTGCAGCATCTCTCCTCTTTCTGGTGGCATGGTTGGACGGCCCATGGTCGGGACACAGATCTCACTGCGGATACTTCACGCTCTGCTTCTGCGTCGCGGGTGTTCCCTGCAATGCACACATAATTGCTTCCCTGATCTTGGGCTCTTGGGCAATTCCTTCCCCTGGACATTGGGGCCATATTGTCTCTTTCCCAGAATATAATTCCTTACCCAGCATGCACTGTTTCCTTTTACTTTTTCCCATTCCAAGATGGTGTTTTCTCTTTTTCCTGTTCGTCACTTCCTGTCTATTTTTATATAAGGAGCTTGGATTCTTCTCTTCTTTGTGTTGTAAAACTTCCTACTGGTGGTGGTCCTCACTCCTGTTTGTTGCTCTTGGGGAATTGCTCCTGTTTGTTTTTCCTGCAGCTTCTTGTTGTTCCAGTCCTTGGAGTCCTAGTTTCCTGACACCCTTTTTTCTGCTCCTTGGAGTTCCTGCTTAGAGGTTTTTTGCGTTGTGGTTTTTCCTGTGGGATTCCTTCTAGAAGGCACGGACTGCTTATGCACCCACATTGTCAGCAGAACCCTGGCTACCAGAAGGTGTTGCCCCTATATTGGCCAGACCAGAATGAGCAAGATCCAAAGTCATACCCCGCTTTCACCTGACAAAGGCAGTAAGAGATGGGTGGAACGTAACAAATTGCAACTCCCAAAACTCAGTTTTGATCAAAAGACAATGGAAGATCCATCGGGCAAGATAGTGGGGCAGCTCGGTCGTTAGTGCATACTGTACAACAAAAGGCCCAAGATCTGCAACAACTATGTACTGAAAATGCTGGATTATAGCAAGCCTTGACTGACTCAGAGACCTACAGATGCTTCATCATTCTAGGCTACTACACCACGTTTTTCCGGGGACCCCAATAAGTTGCAACAATTCCTTGATTCCTTGACAGTCTTCTTTGCATTTTGCCCGTCTCAATTTACTCAAGAGAAGACCAAGGTTGGCCACTTGATTAGTGTCTTGTCTGGTGCAGCTTTAGCCTGAGCGACTCCTTTAGTGACCATAGATGATCCTAGATTGTCTATTCATACTGCTTTTGTTGAACCCTTTAAACAAATGTTTAAGTGACCTGGGTTGGAATCTTCTGTGGAAGAAGCCCTGTGTGACATCCAGCAGGGTAATCATGATGTCTTATAATACATAACAAGATTTTGACAATTGGCGACAGAGTCCACTTGGGTGTATCGTACCCTTGTCACTCTTTTTTCATATAGGGTTCCTTGAAGAAATGAAAGACGAACTGGTACATTCTCCTCAAGTAAACAACATGAAAGATCTTACGGACTTGGCATTGTCCATAGAATACAGCCTTCATGAGCATTGTTTGGAGAAACTGAAAGGTTGTGTTCAAAAGCCCATGGGAACTTCACATACAGAGGCCCACCGTCAAGAGGATACCGGAGCTGCTGAACCCACTGCCTCTGGAGATGAACCTATACAAACAGACATGGCCCGTAGACAGTTATTTGAGACTGAACGTGAACATAGATGAAAGAAAGGACTGTGTCTATATTGTGGCAATTCAGGTCATTTAATTCGTGCCTGGCCTACACTTCCCTCGAAAGCGATGGGAAACGCCAGCTCCCATCCTCTATAAGAATGGAGGGGACGGAATGATCAGAAATCCTTTCTATATGTTCCTCTAAAGTAAATACATCATCTCTTTTCCTACTGCCCATGTTGCTACAATTAACAGACGGAAGAGAAGAAAGAGTCCTTGCTCTATTGGATTGTAGTGCTAGTGGCATATATCTTGATAAGGAATGGGCAAAGGAAAAGAAAATACCTGTGTACTCAAGAAAACACCTGAGCAAGTTCATACTGTCGATGGTACTCCTCTTTCCTCAGGACCAGTTACTGAAGCAAGCCCTTCTTTGTTTCTGAAGTTTGGGAAACATCAGGAATATATCACCTTTGATTGCTTCACTGAACCATATGATCATACTAGGCATACCCTGGCTGACACAACATAATCCCTATATTAATTGAAAGACCAGAACCATTTCTTTATCTTCACAGGCCTGTGAACATAACTGCTACTCTTCAGATACGAATTGGTCACCTAGAAGTATACCTTTTGAGAAAAAGGAGACAGGTTGTTCTATTAATGCAATTCAAGGGATCCTGAATCATTATGCAGAATACCTGTACATCTTCCAAAAGCCAGAAAAACCTGTCCTGCCACCACACCGACAATACAACTGAGCTATTGCGCTAGAGCCTGAAGTGGTGGTTCCCTTTGGGAGAATGTATTCCCTTTCTGAACCTGAAACACTTAGAGAATATCTGGAAGAGAATCTATGTAGTCGTCTGATCACACATTCTTCCTCCCCTGCGGGTGCTCCCCTTTTCTTCATACCAAAGAAGACAAAGGACTTACGTTCTTGCATAGACTTTCGCGGTCTGAACAAGATTAATGTAAAATACAGGTATCCTTTAACTCTTATAAAGGATATCTTGGAATCACTTAGAGGAGCACAGATGTTCACTAAATTGGATTTGAGGGGAGCATATCACCTTCTCCGAGTCAAGAAGGGAGATGAGTGGAAGACCATCTTTCAGACTCCCTAAGGTCACTTTGAATACCGGGTGATGCCCTTTGGGCTAACCAATGCTCCTTCTATTTTTCAGAGGTTCCTGGACTACGTATTTTTGGATCTTTCAAATCAAATAGTTGTCATATATTTGGAGGACATCCTAGCATATTCTAATTGTCTGGAACAACATACGTCACATGTTACTCAAGTTCTGGAAAGGCTCCTGCAACATTGATTGTTTTGCAAACCAGAAAAATGTGAATTTGATAAAACAGAAGAAGAGTATATTGGATACTGTATTAGCAAGACCGGTATTGCTATGGATCCCAAAACATTTCAAGGAATTCTGGACTGGACATCCCCTTCCACTATAAAAGGAATGCAGTGTTTTCTAGGTTTAACCAATTTTTATCAGCAGTTCATAGAAAACTTCGCCACACAAACAAGTTTCATTACACAGAACCTAAAGAAAGAAAGTCTTCGGAGTGGATTCTGCTGAACTGAAACTGCTGAGACAGCCTTTCAAGATCTGAAACAAGCTTTTACTCAGGCTCCAATCCTACGGCATCCCGATACTACGAAAAAAATTAATGGTGGAAACTGATGTGCCCGACAGAGTAATAGGGGCTGTACTTTTACAAACACAAGACAAAATTAATTAGAAGGCCCAGTCTTCTATTTATTACACGTTTTGAAAGATTCCAAATGCAACTATTTAGTATTGGAGCAAAAATTGGTCACCTTACAAGTAGCCTGTAATTAATGGAGGCGGTTCCTAAAGGGACTAGAGAGCCTTTTGAGGTCAGAACTGATCATCGGAATCTACAATGCCTCTAAAAAATTTCAATGTCAGAATAGCCGAGAAGCACGATGGGCTTTCTTCATTAGTCAATATGACTATATATCTGGATCACAGAATTTTGTAGCAGATGCGTTATCCCGTTGTTATCCAGAAGGTGTGACAATTCCCACACAGCACATCACAGAACCCCATTGGATCATTGGTATAGCGCAATTCTTCCTTGAGAGAGTGCTATCCGAATATGCTTCACTTACTAAAGAAGAATGAAACACATTAAATGCCCAGCTGTTGAAGATCAAGAGATATTATCACCACGACAAGGCATTATTCCTCCCTTCTAAAAAATTGCAAATAGAAGCATTACAGATGTGTCATGACTCACCTATCCCTGGTCATCCAAGGAATCAAGGCAAGACAAGAATTTTTTATTTACCGCCACCACAGTCCCCACAGACAGCTCATCTAAGGCCTTCCCGAGCTGGTCCCTGACATAGCGTGCAGTAAACCCAATCTTACTCTTCTCGGGGACTTCAAAATTCATGTGGATGATGCAAGCAGTGTGTCAGCTTAAAGTCTTTTCATGGATCTTATTCAGTTGGTCAGTGGTCCTATGCATATCAAAGGGCATACCATTGATCTCGTATTTAGCAATGTCTCAGATCTATCAGACCAGACTCCCCTCCCGCTGTTATGGTCTGACCATTTCTTAATATCACTTAAGCTTCCCATTCCCTCCACTCCCATTCACCTGCCTTTGAATAGACAAGTGGGCAGTCACTGGCTCAAATTGAATCTTAGAGAATGAACTTCCATCCTTGAAAATTTCAGACCCAACCTTTCGGATCATACCACCCGAATGTCACAAAAATGTAATGAGTGGATATCCAACTCATTTGATATTGTACCCCTGGTAGAGACCACTACTAGAGGAGTACATAACAATAACTCTCCTTGGTTCACCCCTCAGCTGGGGCAGTTAAAAAAGGAGTACAAATACCTGGGAAAGAGGTGGATGATAATTCCTCTAAATCCGAATAGAGGAAAGTGATCAGAAACTTTCACACAGAAATAAGGTCACCCATGGCCTCCTACTATGCATACAAAATAGAACAATCCGCCAACTCTCCTAAATAGATTTTTCAGATATTTAAAGAGATTCTCCAGTCACACTCACATACGTACCTTGTGGAGGCCTTCATGGAATATAGCAACAACCTCGCTTGTTTCTTTCAAAAGAAAATACTAGACATTTATTTAGCCTTCGCTGACAAGCCTGCTCAGGAAGTCGATCTTGTTGGTCAGCGTTTGGCTCAAAATTCTATGGTTTCTCTATCAACTTTTCCTCTCCTCACTGAAGATTTAGTAACCAGTCCCCCACATTTCATAAAATCAGGATCCCCATTGGATCCAGCTCCTCCCTACATGCTGGCCGTGGGATCAGCCAGCATTGCCCCTAAAGTTTCTCTTTTTCCTGTTTGTCACTTCCTGTCCCTTGGTATATAAGGAGCTTGAGTTCTTCTCTTCTTTGCATAGCAACACTTCCCGCTGGTGGTGCTCCTAACTCCTTTTTGTTGCTCCTGTGGAGTTGCTCCTGATGGTTTTCCCTGCAGCTTCCTGTTGTTCCAGTCCTTGGAGTCATGGTTTTCTGACTCTCTTTCTCCTAATCCTTGGAGTTACTGCTTAGAGGTTTTTTGTGCTGTGGTTTTTCCTCTGGGACTCCATCTTGAAGGCGCCGACTGCTTCTGCACCTATATTGTCAGCAGCACCCTTGCTACCGGAAGGGTTCAGCCCTATCTTGGCCAGACCAGAATGTGCAAGATTTTAATCCGTACCTGCTTTCATCAGACAAAAGTGGTAAGGGAGAGGTGGAACATGACAGGGACATTGCTATTTTAGTGCGGGACCACCACCTCCATGGGGCTTTACAGAAACATTATGATGGGGGGGCCTCCCCGGGGCTTTAGAGAGATATGGTGTGGGGCACGCGGCTCTCCCCCGATCCTCAGAGACCACCACGGCCCCAGGGCTTTAGAGAGATAAGGTGCAGGGGGTGCTGCATGGCCCCCCACAGCCCAGGGAACCTCCACCTCTCTGGGGATTTTCACAAATATTATGTGTGCGGGGTGTGTACCCCCCACCCACAGACCCAATGACCACCACCTCCCTGGGGCTTTAAAAAAAAGAATGAAGGGCATGTGTAATGTTGGAGCTAATGATGGCCCTTGGGACCCCAGGGCCTGCTCTTGCTATGTCCCAGAGTGCCCACTCCTGGGACTTAGCTGTTTGCTATTGCTTGGTGGGAGCTAACAGACCCCACCAAGTAAAAGCAAACAAAGGCCCTCATCATGACATTGGCAGTAAATCCTGCTTACCGCCACAGTGACAGCCCCAACATACCGCCGCGGTGGCAAATATCCATTCTCCATATTATGACGCACACACACCAATCTGATAGAATACTGCCACATGCACAAATCTGCCAGCCCAAAGGTCAGTGTTAAACTGGCGGTACAAACAACCATACTGTTACACCAACAAAACAACGCCCACTACATCATGACCCACAAATCACCATGGCGGACATTCAATGGTAGTAAACCATTGGCGGTACACCCCAGCACGCTCAGAATGGACACCCAAATACTAAACCACACAACATTGGCCAATACCAAAAACACTCACCTGACACTCATACACACAACACACACACCTACCCACAGCTCTATAAAACACACTCCCACATCACCCACAAACCTTTATGAATACAATTATCAGACTGACATCAAGACCACTGCGACAATTAGACACACAAACCCATACATCCCTCACACACCCTACTACGCACACTCAACCACAGCACCCAACACCCACACACTTACACACATCATACAACACCCATGGCCCCAAAAAGGCACCCCGATTTCACAGACGAGGATTTGCGGGCCATGGTGGAGGAAATAGTCACGGTAGAGCCAAAGCTGTTTGGAGCACAGGTACAGCAAATATCCATTGCTAAGAAGATGGAGCTATGGCGGACAATCGTGGACAGGGTGAACGCCGTAGGACACCATCGAAGAACAAGGGGCGACATCATGAAGAGGTGGAATGACCCATGAGGAAAGGTACATTCCATAGCAGCAAGGCACCAGCTCGCCATATAGAGGACTGGTGGTGGACTCACACCTCCTTTCCCACAGCTCGTAGCATTGGAGGAGCAGGGTTGTCATTACAACATTGGCGGTAAAAGCTGCTTACCGCCGTGCAGAAGACTGCCAACTCACCACCGCAGCCGCGGAATTCCGCCACAGCTAATATGACCCACATTTCGGAATCCGCCAAAATTCAGACCCCCTCACAAGTCCGCCACACGAAAGGTCAGTGATAAACTGGCGAAAACAAAACCTCCACCGACACATTGGACAATTCGAAATACACACACCTGATACACATACACACACCACTCCCACACAATCAATACTATATAAAACACACACCCACATCACCCACAAACCCCTACGACCAAAAATTTAGACGAAGGCCAGAGAGACAGCACAGCATAGACAACCCCACCATACAGAGGCACACAACACCATCACCCACACTACTTCCACGCACAAAACACCACACACCACTACATATCACCACACTCATCACCACATACACCACCCCACACATCACCTACACCACCCCATGGCACGGCAAAGACACCCCAGGTTCTCTGAGGAGGAGCTCAGGGTCATGGTGGAGGAAATCGTACGGGTAGAGCCACAGCTATTTGGATCACAGGTGCAGCATACCTCCATAGCTTGGAAGATGGAGCTATGGGGAAGAATAGTCGACAGGGTCAACGCAGTGGGACAGCACCCAAGAAATCGGGACGACATCAGGAAAAGGTGGAACGACCTACGGGGGAAGGTGCGTTCCGTGGTCTCCAGGCACAACATCGCGGTACAGCGGACTGGCAGCGGACCCCCACCTCCTCCCCCACAACTAACAACGTTGGAGGAGCAGGTCTTGACTATTATGCATCCTGAGGGCCTCGGAGGAGTCGGTGGAGGAATGGACTCTGGTAAGTCAAATCTTAACTATCATATCCCCCACCCTACCGGCATGCTATCACAGACCCCCACCCTCACCCCCTCCCCTATCACTCCAACTACTCACATACGTACTACTAACACAAACCACACATCCCAACACCAAGCCCTGCATGACACAACAAAGCATGGAAACCCCTCACTAAAGCATGCCCACTGCACATACCCATAACACCCCCCTTAACTATCATCACACAAGCCCCCACACAGGAATGCTAGCACTGGGGTACACGCTCACCCACCCATTGCACACCATGACACACACAGATGCAATAATCATGCTTTTATACCCCTGTAGGACCACTACCCAACGTCACCAGACAGGAGGGTCCAGACATCTCTACCCCACCCACAGAAGAGGCCCACAGTGATGACAGCAGCTCTGTCCAACTGGATCCAGATAACCAGCCCGGACCATCGTGGGCCTCGGGACAGTCGGTTCCCCACACCCAGTCACAGGCCACCACAGACCTTCCACCCTCTGGTAACACCAGCACAGCACCCACCTAGCGGGCCCATACCTCCGTACCCAGGACATGTCAATCAGCTGTGTGTCCACCACTACAGGGAACCCAGGATAAGCCACCACCCCAACAACAACAGGGACCTGGGGGCAGTGGCAGTGGCACACGGTCGAGGGGACGGAGGCCCAGGAACACAGGGGAACTGGGAGGGCTGCTGTGCGACAGGGGGCGGACAGGCCTAGGGAACCCACTCTCCATGAGGCCCTCTCCTCCATCATGGGAGCCTACCACCACTCCCAGGAGACGATGGCAACGGTCCTGGCCAAGTTTCAGGAGACCCAGCGCCTGCAGGAGGAACAGTATTTGGGCTTCAGGGAGGAACTCAGAACCATCAGCACCGCCCTGGGCACCATCGTAGGGGTGCTGAAGGAGATACTTAACACCAGGAGGGACACCGTGGCACTCCAAGGGACCCCTGACACTAGCATGGATGAAGAACTGCCCACCACCTCTGCCGGCGCTAGTGGACAGGAGGCACCGCCACAGGACCCCACACCAGCACCCCACCCCCTGCAGACGGAGAACCACCCCGCAAGCAGTCCCTGAGATCCAGGAACAGGACAGAGCACAATGCCAAGACCCCCGCCAAGAAATGAGACCACCCTGATTGTCATCCCACTGTCCCACTTTGTAACCCTGTCCATATTGGAAGTGCCCCAGCTCCACTTCCTATGCCCATATGGGCAGTGCACCTGTGAGACTAATAGACTGGACTCTGCCATGGACATTCCTCCACCATCACCCATCACCATTTTACCACCCCCCTCCAATATTTAGCACTTCAATAAACACCCTTGAAGCACAAAACAATCTGGAGTCAGTCTGTTATTTTGAAAATGTGTATTAGCAATGACAGTGACAAAATCCGTTCTCAAATGTAATGTCAACATACCTATGCCACACACCTCAAATCCATGAGGAATCTAAGCAGATGACACACATTGGTAACCACACCTGTGAAACCGTAATGGAAATTTACAACTCAGTTACCATATACTGGTTGAAATCGACAGACAGGATAGAGGTAGAAGTGTGAAAGTACTTGTAGTAGGCAGGAATGTGTTCTTACCTGTGTGTCACTGGAAATATTGCTGGATAACTGAGTTCCTGTTGTCAATGTCTTCTTCCTCTGCTTCCTCCTCATCACTGTCCACAGGCCCCACAGCTGCCACAACACCGTCATCTGGACCATCCTCCTACAGAAAAGGCACCTGTCGTCGCAAAGCCAGATTGTGAAGCATACAGCAGGCCACGATGATCTGGCACACCTTCTTTGGTGAGTAGAATAGGGAACCACCTGTCATATGGAGGCACCTGAACCTGGCCTTCAGGAGGCTGAAGGTGCGTTCGATCACCCTCCTAGTCCGCCCATGGGCCTCATTGTAGCGTTCCTTTGCCCTGGTCCTGGGATTCCACACTGGGGTCAGTAGCCATGACAGGTTGGGGTAACCAGAGTCCCCTAATAGCCACACACGGTGCCTCTGGAGTTGACCCATCAGATAAGGGATGCTGCTATTCTGCAGGATGTAGGCGTCATGCACAGAGCCAGGGAACATAGCATTTACCTGGGAGATGTACTGGTCTGCCAAACATACCATCTGTACATTCATCGAATGATAACTCTTCCGGTTTCTGTACACCTGTTCACTCCTGTGAGGGGGGACCAGAGCTACATGGGTCCCATCAATGGCAGCTATGGTGTTAGGGATATGTCCAAGGGCATAGAAATCACCTTTAACTGTAGGCAAATCCTCCACCTGAGGGAAAACGATGTAGCTCCGCATGTTTTTCAGCAGGGCAGACAACACTGTGGACAACACGTTGGAAAACATAGGCTGTGACATCCCTGATGCCATGGCCACTGTTGTTTGAAATGACCCACTTGCAAGGAAATGGAGCACTGATAGCACCTGCACTTGAGGGGGGATCCCTGTGGGAATGCGGATTGCTGACATCAGGTCAGGCTCCAACTGGGTACACAGTTCCTGGATTGTGGCACGGTCAAACCTGTAGGTGATGATTAAATGTCGCTCCTCCATTGTCAACAGGTCCACCAGCATTCGGTACACCGGAGGATTCCGCCATCTCCTCACATGTCCCAGCGGACGGTGCCTAGGAAGGACAACAGTGACCACAGAGTCAAACAACTCAGAGGTATGTACCCACAGTCTACACAGAACACGAAACATAATCCAAAACGTTGCCTGTATGTGTGTTGAGTCTAGGCCTCGGTATGTGTGACGCAGTTGAAAATGAAGCCATGTGGGCCCCTGAAATGGTGGCTGTCTGACCTCTAAACTGGGACAATGGGATGTGAGGTAACTGCGCTGGCGTTGTACACCGTCGCGGTAGGCGGCCGAAGACCGCGGCGCAATGCTGCATTGGTTAACATTGGACCCTATGGGTCCCAGGAGCCAATGACAAAGTACGCCGGCGGTGATGATACGCACCGCTGTGGACGTCACCACCACGGACGTCACCACCATTTTCTATCTGTTCAATCACTCAATACCTGATCTTCGACAGGAGAGGACCTACACTGCAAGTGCTGCTGTGACCTTGGTCTGGAAGAGACAATGGCTAGTGCGTCTGGGGAAAGGGCCCCTGCCTTCACTGCACAGGAGTTGGAGAAGCTCGTGTACGGGGTCCTCCCCCAGTACACGCTACTCTACGATCCTCCCGACCAACAGGTAAGTACACAGGGAGCACGTTGTATGGGCTATGCCTGAGTGGAGAGGGCTGGTGGTAAGAAGGAAGGGGCCACAGTTCTGTGTGCATGAAGGACTGTGAATGCATGTGCCACATGGCAAGGCTAGGGATGTGGGCCACTCACTTAGACGGTGCAGTTGCTAATGACTTCTCTTCTTCCCCTGTACATTTCATGTAGGTCAGCGCCCACCAGAAGAAGGATATTTGGCGTGCCATCGCCAAGGACGTCCGGACCCTGTGGGTCCACCACGGAGCACCCACTGCCGGAAAAGATGGGAGGACATTCGCCGCTGGAGCAAGAAGACGGCAGAGGCTCAGCTGGGGATGGCCTCCCAACGTGGGAGGGGTGCCCGTCGCACCATGACACCCCTGATGTTCCGGATCCTGGCGGTGGCCTACCCTGAGTTGGATGGGTGCTTGAGGGCATCACAGCAGACACAAGGGGGTGAGTACAACATCATTCTGCGGACTTTGCACGGTGTCTGGGTGGGGTAGGAGGGCTGTGGGTTCCCCTAGGCCAGGGCGAGTTCTGTAGGCTAGGCCCCTCCGTAATGCAGGCCATGTGGCACTCCACCACACCTCTGTAGAGTGCCAAGTACAGGTATACATGCCCCTATGTCATCTATGTGTGCATATGTCCACCATAGCCATGTAGGCCATATCCCAGGAACTGCATCTGTAGAGCCCAACAGCGCGGCGTAGTGCAGGGGGCTGCTGTGTCGGTATTGTCCACCAACAGTAGCGGTAAGCCATGCACTCAACCTGTCTTTCTTCTGTCGTCCCCCCCCTTTTTGTGGTCTCCCTGTTCTTGTGTGCATCAGCATCATCAGGCGGAGGTACAGTGGCACCGGAGCACGAGGGAGATGCATCCCACATGGCCATGGAGGGCCACACCACGGACTCTGAATACACCAGTGGGACAGAGGGCGAGGGCGAGGGGAGCTTCACAGCAGTCACAGGATCTGCAACCAGCGACACAGACTCGTCCTCCAATGGGAGCTCCCTTGTGGTGGCGGCAAAATCTGTGCTCCCCACTTCTACAGGTACAGCCGCCACCCCCCCTACCAGCACCGCCCTCCATGCAGCCCCTCAGCCTTCGCCCCATGCCCGCTCACCCAGGAGGGTGGGCATCACATTCGCCCCAGGCACCTCAGCCCCTGCCCCTGTCACCTCTGCTGCCCTCAGTGAGGAGGCCATTGACCTCCTCAGGTCACTCACTGTTGGGCAGTCTACCATTTCGAATGCCATCAAGGGTGTAGAAAGGGAATTGCAACACACAAATGCATTCCTGGAGGGCATTAATTCTGGTCAGGCTGCCCTTCATCGAACCCTGCAAACTCTGGCCTCAGCACTGATGGCAGCCATTGTCCCTGTCTCTAGCCTCCCCCTCCAACTTCCTCCACCCAGACCCAATCCCCTGTACCCCAGCCTATCCCAAGCACACCATCAGACCAGCATGCACACACGTCAACACACAAGGGAAGCTCAGGCAAACATAAGCACCACACATCCCATAGGCACTCACACAAGCATCACACACATACAGACACAGCAACATCCACTGCCTCCACTGTGTCCCCCTCCTCCTCGTCTCCCTCCTCCCTCCCAGTCTCATCTAAACTCTCACCTCCATGCACTACCACTACAGCCACTAGGTCCCGCACCAGCACACCCACCACCACACCCCACTCACCTGCACTCACCAGCCCCACTACCATTTACACGTCCCCTGTGTCCTCTCCCAGTGTGTCTGTGACGCCCTCTCCCAAAGTACACAAACGCAGGCACACACCCACCCAAGATACATCCACCTCACGACAGCCTCCAGCGCATGCACCTGCACCCAAAGCCACAAAGGTTACACCTCCTACAACCACCTCCTCTTCCTCCACTCCCAGACCCCCTCGAGCTACCCGTCCCAGTGTTCCTAAGAAACTTTTCCTGACCAAGCTTGACCTCTTTCCCACCCCCCCTCCGAATCGAAGGTCCCGTACTAGCACCTCAGCCAAAAAATCTCCAGGACCGGTGGTGCCTGTTGTTAGAGGTATGTGGAGTGCACCGGGCACCAGGGCAGCCAGTGTGACACGGAACCACAGCACAGCCACTCCCCCCCTGTGAAGCACCAGAAGTTGGACAGTGCCCGGCGGGAGTGGGGGAAGACTCCAGCCAGCAAAGCCGTTCACAAGGGTCCCGGTGGGAGTGTCCACTCAGCTGTGACTCCTCCCAAGGTGGGGAAGGGGCAGAAGAAATCGCCAAAGTCTGGGAGGAGCAGCACGGTGGAGAAGACCGCCATCATCCCGATCGTCAGTGGCCAGGAGGCCACCGCCAGAGTCAGTGCCCAGGAGGGCAGCCCCATCGTCAGTGGCCAGGAGGCCACCGCCAGCCAAAGCCCAGCTGCCCAGGAGGGCCCCGGCAGCCACAGCCCAGCTGCCCAATGAAGGACCGCCAGCCCCAGCCCAGCTGGGCAATGAAGGACCGCCATGGCAAGCACCGCTGAACAGGTCAGAAACTGCAAACTCAAGCACTGCTGAACAGGGCAAAGACCGCCATGGCAAGCACCGCTGAACAGGTCAGAAACTGCAAACTCATGCACCGCTGAACAGGGCAAAGACCGCCATGGCAAGCACTGCTGAACAGGGCAAGCACCGCTGAACAGGGCAAGGACTGCCAACTCAAGCACCACTAGCCCATGAGCGGCAGGGGCAGTGACGCAACTGGGACCATCACGGGGAGAGTGATGCACTCTGGGCACCAGTCCCCCCCCAGAACCAGTAGAGACATGCATCCACTACCTCTGTCCTTAACAGGATGAGGCACACTGGGCACCAGTCCCCCTCCAGAACCAGTGGAGACATGCATCCACTACCTCTGTCCTTAACAGGATGAAGCACTCTGGGCACCAGTCCCCCTCCAGAACCAGTGGAGACATGCATCCACTACCTCTGTCCTTAACAGGATGAAGCACTCTGGCCACCAGTTCCCCTCCAGAACCAGTGGAGACATGCATCCACTTGAGAGACTGTGGCTTTGCACTCCCCAGGATGGTACAGTGGGCAACCCACCCACTGTAGAGACTTGAGAGACTGTGGCTTTGCACTCCCCAGAATGGTACAGTGGGTAAACCACCCACTGTAGAGACTTGAGAGACTGTGGCTTTGCACTCCCCAGGATTGAACAGTGGGCAAAGCACCCACTGTAGGGACTTGAGAGACTGTGGCTTTGCACTCCCCAGGATACATCAGTGGGCATGGAGCCCCCTCGTGGATCTGGCGTGGTGCACTCATCCAGCTGAGGTGTCCCCCCTTCCCTTCCCTCTGAGGTGCCTGTTGTATTTCTATCTGATGCCCTGGCAGTGTTCTCTCTGTTTTGATCAGGTATCTGATGTGGGCCTCGTCCATGCATTTTCGGCCCAGTGGTCCACGGACAATGAATGGTGCATTACCTGCACTACTAATCGTGATGTATATTTTGTTGAATGTGTATATATATCTGTATATATTTGGTTACTGTATTTTGATATATTACAATGGTTGAACTCATTTCCTTTTGTCTTTGCATTTTTCCGGGGGGGTTGGGGGTTGTTACTGTAATGTTTGGATATGCATTGGTGTGTGTGTTGTAGTGGGTGAGGGTCGGGGTGGGGGTGTTGCGTGTGTGTGTCCCTGACTTTTGCCTCCCCCTCCCCTATGTCGTAGGTGTCTTCGCCGCCGGCGTTGATGATGGTCGTATAGGAGCAGGAAGACTATCGCAGGGAGAATTTGGAGTTCCGGTTCCATGGTTTCGTCGTTCCTCGTGGGGTGTGTAGAGGTGAATGTTTTCCCTTTGAAATGGCTGTTTCTGCCATGTTTTTATCCGCGGTGAATCCGCCCCGGAAAAGGTGGCGGATTGGTAGGTTGTGATACTGTGGGCGGTACATTATCTCCCGCCTGTCTGTTGGCGGTGACCGCCAAGCTGTTTGTCTGTACCGCCGTGGCGGTCGGAGTGCTAAAGTGGCTGTCTTTGTTGGCGGTTTCCGCCATGGTCATAATTCCCATTTTTTACCGCCGGCCTGTTGGCGGTCTAACCGCCGCTTTAACACCGTCTGCCAGGGTTGCAATGACCCCCCAAGTCTTGGCATTACTGCATCCTGAGATACTCACTGGAGCTGCCGGAAGACTGGACACTGGTGAGTCAACATTTACTACTTATCAACCCCCATACCTGCATGCCATCTCTCACCCTCACACTCACTCCCATCTTTCCACTCTGTCCCACACACTGCATCTACACATATGACTAACCCCAATGCCAAGCCCTGCATGCTATACCAATGAATGGACAGCCCTCCCAGCCCTGCATGGACACTCATCAACAAAGCATGCACAGCATAGGGGACATAACAATCCCACAATACATCACCATATACAATCAAAGGTGGCAGGGCAACAGCAGCGATAGAGAGGAATCTAGGGATGTACAACATGTCACAGGCATGAAGCATAATACATCACTTACATCCCTGCAGGTGACCCAGCCAATGTCAGCGAAGAGGAGGTGCCACGACTATCCAGTAACAGAAGATGCCCCCAGTGATGGCAGTAACTCTGGACTTCAGGATCTGGATCAACAACCTCGCCCCTCAGGGACCACTTGACAGTCGGTCACCCAGCCCTCTCCAGTCCACCACAGAGCCTCCCCCATCAGTATCCAACACCACAGCACCCACCGAGTGTCCCCACACCTCAATCAGCAGTGTGCCCACCTGTACAGGGACTCTAGTCCACACGTCATCCCTAAGACAATCAGGGACCTGGGGTCAGTGGGAGTGGGCACACCGTTCAGGGAACAGCAACACTGGGAAGACCGCTGTGCGTCAGGGGAAGGAAAGGCCCACGGAACCGACTCTCCAGGAGGCACTCATCAACAATGGGGGCCTACCAACAATCCCAGGACACGATGGGCCAAATCCTTGACAACATGCAGAAGAACAAGCGACTGCAGGAGGAACACATCAGGAGATCAGGGAGGACTTGCAGGCCCTCAACACCACCATGATCTCCATAGCAGGGGCATGTGTAATGTTGGAGCTGGCAGACATGGCCAACATCATGAGGGAATCAACAGCACAGCAGCATGCCTAGACCATTAGCCAGTCTATTGACCAGCCCTCTACTTCCACTGCAGCTAGTGGGCAGGAGGCCCCGCCACAGGACCCACAGGCCACCAGCACCCCTCCCCCTGCAGAAGGTGACACACCCTGTAATGTTCCCCACACACCTGACAGAAGCCAGAGACACTTGCCAAGACCAAGACCACCACCAGGAAATGAGACTCTCTTTATTGTCCCCCTTATGTGTCACCCAGTCACCTTGTCCACTTTGAACTGCCTTTGCTCCCCTTCCTATGGCCACTTGGACACTGGACCTGTGCTACAAACAGACTGGAACAATACCCTGGACTTTCCTCTACCATCACCCCAATCCATTGCACTTTCCCCTTAATTTTATTGCACTAAATTAAACACCCTGGAACACAACTTGACTGATAGTATTTTATGTGTTGAGAATGTGCATTTAGGGGAACAGTCACATCTAATGCAAATGATCTGAACACTGTGACAGCATACAACTAATGACCTGTAACTGTCTGTAGTAATCACAGCAGGACACTGTTGTCATATCACCAACATCTGTAAAATGACAAGTCATGGGTGGCAGTACTTTGAGATGCAAAGGAAGTGAATGCCATCATGCTACAGTCACACAGATGAAATCAATAGTAAGAGCAATGATCAGTTCCACTGTCTCACTTGTGTGTCATTGGAAGTATTGACATATAACTGATGTCCTGTTGTCAACATCCTCATCCTCTGCCTCGTCATCCTCACTGTCCTCAAGGTCCACTGCTGCCACAGGGGTATCTCCAGTCTCCTCCTCCTGCAGAAAATGCACATGTCATCTGAGGGCCAGGTTGTGCAACATGCAGCATGCCACTACTATCTGGCAAACCTTCCCAGGTGAGTAGCACAGTGATCCACCTGTCAGATGGAGGCACCTGGCCTTCAGGAAGCCGAAGGTCCTTTAGATTATTCTTCTGGTTCTCCCATGTGCCTCATTATAACGGTTCTCAGCCCCTGTCCTGGCATTCCTCACAGGGGTCAGGAGCCATGATAGGTTTTGTTAGCCAGAGTCACCTGTAAGTATTGAGGGACAAACATTAGCCTAACACAATGCTATGGGGATAACACCTGAAGGCATACACTGTCATACAGTGGATGGGGATTCTGGCTCACCTATTAGCCACACCCTGTGCCTCTGTAGTTGGGCCATCACATTTGGGATGCTGCTTTCTTCAGGATAAAGGTGTCATGCACTGACCCAGGATACTTGGCAATGACGTGGGAGATGTACTGGTCCACCAGGCACATAATTTGCATATTCATTGAGTGGAAACTCTTCAGATTCGTGAACACCTGTTCATTCTGGCGGGGGGGAACAAACTCAATATGTGTACAGTAAGTCGCCCCAATAATATTAGGGATATGCCCTATTGTATAAAGCCCTGACTTCAAAGTGGCCACATCTTCCACCTGGGGGAAGACAATGTAGCTGCACATGTGTTTCACCAAAGCAGACAATACCCTTGCCAGCACGATTGAGAGCATTGGCTGTGACATTCCTGCTGCCAAGCCCACTGTCACTTGGAAAGAACCAATTGCCAGGAAATGGAGCACTGATAGCACTTGCAGAAAAGGGGGGATCCCAGAGGGATGACGGACAGCTGATATGCGGTCAGGCTCCAATTGGGCACACAGCTCTGTGATTGTGGCCCTGTCCAGTCTATAGGTGAGTATAATGTGCTTATCCTCCAGTGTAGCAAAGTCCACAAAGGGTCTGTACATGGGGGTTGTCTCCTCCTCCTATTTATCCGCAGCGGTAGGTATCTAAGGGACACAAGAGTGAGTAGGTTACAATTTAAACAATGGAACTACCACCTCAGTGTCCATACAACATCAATGTGATGGGACAGTGGGAATGGCAATGTATGTGCAATTCATGGCAATGAAGCAGTTATGGATAATCTGATTGTTGTCCACCACCATGAAATAGTGATCACCTGTCCTGTATCTTGGGACGGGTGGAAGTGAGGTAACTACGCTGACGATGGGTGTTGTGGCAGAAGGCGGTCTTGCACTGCCGTGCAATTCCTCATTGGCTAATACGGGGCTCTATGGAATACAGTGGCCAATGGGAATCAGCGCCAGTGGTGACGTTGTACACCGCTGTGGATGTGACCGCCATTTTTTATCTAAATCCTCACTTGTTTCCTGACTGTCCACAGGACAACACCTACACTGCGTGTGCTGCTGTGAACTGTGTCTGGAACCTACCATGGCCTGTGTTACCAGGGAAAAGGCCCCTACCTTCACTTCGGAGGAATTGGAGTGACTGATGGATGGGGTCCTACCCCAGTTGACCAACAGTTGAGTACACCTTGGGCACGATGCATGTGGGAAGGATGCATGGAGATGTGTGTGCAAGCATCGTGTCATCGTGGGGGGAATCTCTGGTGGTAGTGTACAGCGTGGGCGCCAGGGATATGTGTGTGCCAATGGAGATGGAAACGGGATTGGTGGGCCATAGGTGTGACAGACTGGATTGTATGTGTAATGGTGTCCTCCCGTCTGTATCGCCTCTGAAGGTCAGCGCCCATCAAAAGAAGGAATTGTGGTGTGCAATCACCAACGACATGTGGACCCTGGGTGTCTACAGCAGGCAGAGCACCCACTGATGGAAATAGATGGAGGTCCTGAGACGCTGGGCACGGAAGACTGCGGAGGCCCAGATAGGGATGGCCTCCCAAGGAGGAAGGGGTGCTTGTCGGAACCTGACCCCCCTGATGGCCCACACACTGGCGGTGGCTTACCCAGATATGGATGGGCGCTTGAGGGCATCACAGCAGCCACAAAGGGGTGAGTACAGTGGGCGTTACAACAATAATTGGTAGATGGCATGGGATCCAGGTGGTGGGTGTGAGTTGGTGGGTTCCCCTCAGTGCCAGGTAAGACATTGCTGCATGATCCAGATCAAGGGTAATGGATGTGTAGCAAATCCAGGTAACCCAGCTAGGTTGTATTTCATGTCAGACAGGGCTTAGTGGGTCCCAGAAGGGGTGCAGTTGGTGGTGGTTGGCCCTCATCTTGCCGTGGCATCTAGCCAATTGAATGCCAGTGCAATGCATAGTGCTCAATCCTGTTCCCTGTGTGTGACGGTACTGTGTATGCCAACTGTGGTGTTGGTGGTGTAATTGATCTAGTGCTCCCTTTCTCCACCTCCCCCTTTCTCCTTCTGTCATCCTGTTCATGTGGGCATTAGCATCATCTGAGGAGCTAGGGGCACCGGCGACAGAGGGAGCTGCATCCCACTGGACCCAGGAGGCAGAGTCCACTGAGGCCGAAGGAACCAGTGGGACAGAGGGCAAGGGGAGCACCACGGCGGAGATGAGAGGTGACAACACTGACTCAGATACCTCCTCCGATGAAAACTCCCTGGGGGTAGAGGACACTTCTGTGACCACCACAGCTGCAGGTACAGCTGCCACCCCCGTACCAGCACCGCACTCCCAGTAGCCCCTCAGCGAGTTGCCCTTGCCCGCTCACCTAGGAGAGTGGGCATCTCCTTCACCCCAGGCACCTCAGGCCCTGCCCCAGTGAGCTCTGCTGCTCTGAGTTAGGAGGCTATTGACCTCCTGAGATCCATCTCTGTAGGGCAGTCAACTATTGTGAATGACATCCAGTGGCTGGCATTCCAGATGCAGAAATACAATGCATTCCTGGAGGGCATCCATGGTGAATTGGCACCACAACAGAGATCGATTCAGGTTCTGGCCTCCTCTCTGATGGCAGCAATTGTCCCTGTTCCTAATGTGCCCCCTCCATCTAACACTTTCCAGTCCCATTCTCCTCAACCCCAGCCAATCCCATGCACACATACTGATGAGCATGCACACAAGACATCACACAAGAGTGGCACAGTCAAACACAGGCACCATACTTCAATGCACAGCCAGTCACGTAAACACCAGACAGTTGCACACACAACCACATCCACTGCCTCCACTGTCTCCACTCCTCCTCCACCTCCCTCACAGTCATGTCCACACTCACACCTGCATGCACTGCTTCAACATCCACCACCATCATCACCACACCAAGCAGCACACACACCTCTCTAGCAGACACGTCTACAACATCTGTCCACGCGTCCCTGTGTCCTCTCCCAGCTTGTCTGCCCCCCCTCCTAAAGGACACAAACACAGGCACACACATACCCAACAACCATCCACCTCACATCAGCACACTGCCCATGCACCTGCACCCAAGTCCAGCAGATGTACTCCTCCAACAACCACTCCCTCAACCTCCACTCCCATCCCTCCTCCCTCATCCCGCCCCACCGTCCCTAAGAAGCTTTTTCTTGTTCAACTTGACCTCTTCCCTCCCCCTCCCCCTCCCCCCTGTCCTGTCCATAAGAGCAGGGTCCTAAGTATCCAGCCCAGCACCTCAGCCAAACAGTCCACGGGGACAGTGGAGGCACCTCTTAGTCGTGGAGGCAAGACATTGAAGGATCCTACTCCACCAGCCAGGAAGGGGAAGAATCCCTGTGCAACAGCCAGGAAGGATCCCACTCCACCAGCCAGGAAGGGGGAAAAGCCCTTACCTCCTGCCAGGAAAGGGAAGAAGCCCCCACCTTCAGCTGAGACACAGCAGCCCTTGCCTCCAACAGAGGCTGCTCAGGAGTCCCCTTCTGCTGCTGAGACACAGCAACCCTCACCTCCTCCAGAGGCTGGCAGGGTACTACCACCACCAGTGGGCACAGGGCCCTCATCCCCTGCTGAGACACAGCAGCCCTAGCCTCCAGCAGAGGCTGCCCAGGAGGCACCTTCCCCAGCTGAGACATGGCTGCCCTCACGTCCTGCAGAGGGTGCCCAGGAGGCACCTTCCCCAGGTGAGACACTGCAGCCCTCACTGTCAGCAGAGGCTGGCAGGGTACCAACACCACCACCACCAGTAGTCACAGAGTCCTCACCTCCAGCTGAGACAATGCATCCCTCACCTCCAGCAGAGGGCATTTAGGCCACCCTCCAGGGACTGCTGTACAAGAAGCCCCTCTAGAACCAGTGGGCATGTACCCCACCTGAGAGACTGTGACCTTGCACTCCCCAGCAAAGGATAATGGGCATGGAGCCCCCTCCAGAACGAGTGGGCAAGTACCCCACCTGAGAGACTGTGACCTTGCACTCCCCAGCAATTAATAATGGTCATAGATCCCCCTCCAGAACCAGTGGTCAAGTTCCAGACTTCAGCTGAGGTGCACCCAACCCCCCTTCCCCCTGAGGTGACTGCCCACTTCCAAAATGATGCCCCCGCACAGTCCTGTGCAGATGTTGAAATTAAACAAGTTGGGCCTTAGACTGTGCTCTGTGGCCATGTGGGACCTTTGTACTTTGACTGGGCAAAGTACAAGACAATTGTACATATCTCTTTGTATCCAATTGGTTCATTTGGTGGATGTTCCCATTCAATACATTGTCAGTACTGCCTTACTGGAGTCCTTGCATTATTTTGATGTGTGTCCTGTGCTATTGTTTTTCGTCTGCAGCTGGTTGTGTGTATGGTCTGTGTGTCTGTTGTGCATGTGTGTATCACTCTCCTTTCCCTCCCTCCCTCCCTTGTGTGGTAGACGGTTGTACTCACCATCGTTGTCTTCATCAGCGTTGGTGCTCCAGGTGGGGCATGGCATTGAAGGGCT
Organism: Pleurodeles waltl; assembly: GCF_031143425.1. NCBI lineage: Eukaryota > Metazoa > Chordata > Amphibia > Caudata > Salamandridae > Pleurodeles > Pleurodeles waltl. The sequence continues at coordinate 692,458,571 of NC_090436.1, read as the reverse complement.
TTTGGAAGACTTGCAGTTCCGGTTCCATGGTGGCGTTGTTCTTCTCTGTGTCTGTGATGGTGAGTATTTCATTTTCTGTGCAGTGTTTCCGCCAGGCTTTTGATGGCGTTGGTAAAGCCCCGGAAATCATGGCGGATTGCAGTGTCATGATATGGTGGGTGGTACCTTGCCTTCCGCTGGTTGTTGATGGCTACCGCCGTGGTGCGTGGGGTTAACGCCCTGGCGGATGGTGTGGTACATTGGCTGTCTATGGGAGTTATCACCTCCATGGTCTTAATTTGGTGGTAATTACTGCCAGCCTGTTGGCGGTATTACCACCACTTTAACTGTCACTGCCAATGCTATAATTACCACCAAAGTCTGCTTTCTGACATATGTGGGACTATATTAAGGTCACAGCTCAATATAAAAGGATTATTGATGCCTTGTCAAAAAGTCTGGTCCGTGATGTTTGTTTTAATTGGATTACTTGTCCCAGAATGCCTTCTAATGGGCAGGACGGGCTATAGAATATATATAGTATAGGACTCATTGACCGTGATCAAGAAACACGAGTTGAAATGTGTTGGCCTTTGCTCAACTATGAATAAAATTGCCTTTATACCAGAAGATTGGAGTGCAACATTGACTTCTTGTTCACTCTGTATATAAATATATATATAGATATATAACAAGATCTATATAACAAGATAGCAAGATATACCAGGAGGTTGTTAAAATTAGGAAAAAATTTTTCATATACAGAGCATTTTTTGTCTTACCAATACCTTTTGCGCTGTTTGCTGAATCTTCATGAAATTTTCGAAACATATAATGGAGGGTCCGAAAACACCTTTTCACCATTTTACATCAATGGGATTTTTAAAAATGTTTGAACAAGACTTCAGCCCAAACCACTGAACAGAACTACCCCAAATTTGGCAGAAAGCTAGCTATCGTTCTAGAAAGCATGCTTTATGTGATTTGATGTAAATCCCTTCAGTAGTTTTGGAGATATTAGAGTTTTAAAAATATAGATATCTAGGGATGCAGATCCTCCTCAGATCCAACTGACCCAGTACTGATATGTGATTGACTGCCAGCACTTCAACAAGAAAATGTTGAGAGCCATCTTGGGACTCAGCTTCATCCGACTCCCACAAAAAAGTGAAAGAAAAAGAAAAGGGGATAGTGTAGGGACACCATGAACCCTTAGCCTTCATCTAGGGGTCTTTCAGGGATCCCAACAAGGATAAAAAGCATTTTTTATAAATAAAAGTGGGGGCTGTCTCCAGCACTTTTTAAATTTATTGGTCTATGGTTGGGCCGGGTCCTAGGAGAATTGGGGGCTACACAACGGAGAGGATGCAAGGGCCCCCTCTTCTAGGGCTTCTATTAGCCCACGGGACCGCCACCTCCCCAGGCAAAGTTTGAATTGTATGCGTGCAGCCCCACGGCCACCCTGTGGCCCCGGGGACCACCACCTTCCGGGGGCAATAATTGAATTGTATGAATGTGGCATTGCAGCCTGCCCAGCCCTGAGGACCGCCACCTCACCAAGGATAAATACACTATGTATGCGGTGGGCCGCACAGCCATAGTCCCAGAGACCACCACCTCCCTGGGATAAAGATACAATTGTATGCTGGGGACCACATTACCCCCCCCTGCAGCACTGGGGACTGCCACCTCCCCAGGGCTAAATACACTATATATGCAGAGGACCACATGGCCCCGCCTGCAGCCCCTGTAACCACCACCTCCCTGGGGCTAAATACACTATGGCCCTCATTACAACCCTGGCGGTTGGTGTTAAAGTGGCAGTAATACCTCCAACAGGCCGGTGGAAAAAAAATGGGATCATGACCATGGCGGAAACCGCCAACATAGACAGCCACTTTAACACTCCGACCGCCATGGCGGTAGCAACAAACACTGCGGCAGTCACTTGCAACAGACAGGTGGAAGACAATGTACCGCCCACCCCAGTACAAGGCGCCAATCCGCCAGCTTTTCCGGGGCAGTACCAATGTCATCGAAAGCACGGCAGAAACTGAACAATGAAGGGGAACCACTCACCTCTCGACACTCCACAAAGAACCATGACGCCATGGAGCCCGAATTGCAGATCCTACCGATGTTAGTGTATCTACTAATACACCACGAAGTAGAAAGAAGGCAGCGGCAACGATGGTAAGTACTGCACGTAGCACACAGGGGAGGGGAGGAGGGAAAAGAGAGTGACATATCTGCGGCACGCAACACCCCCACCCTCCACCCTCACCCACAACAGCATACACACAAACATATCCAACAACATCACAGATACACCCCGTCACCCCCTGGAAGAACGCAAGGACCAAAGGAAATGAGTCTAACTAGTGTTACATTGAACAATCATATATATCAAGCAAAAAGCAAATAATCAGTATACAAAAATATTTACATCAAGTACACAAGTCCGTACACTGTCCCTTGTAAATGTCCGTGGACCAGTGGCCCCAAAAAGCATGGAGCGAAGCCCACACATGACACCTGCCTCAAAATGGAGAGAACACTGTAAGGGCATCAGGTGGAAAAAAACAGGTACCTCAGGGGGAATGGGAGGGGGGGCACCTCAGCCGGAAGATGGCACTACGCCACTGCTCCTCGAGGGGGCTCCATGCCCACTGACAGGTCCTGGGAAGTGCAAAGCCACAGTCTCTCAAGTGGGTGGTTTGCCCACTGCTTGGTCCTGGGGAGTGCAAAGCCACAGTCTCTCAAGTCTATCGAGTGGGTGGTTTGCCCACTGCTTGGTCCTGGGGAGTGCAAAGCCACAGTCTCTCAATGGGTGGTTTGCCCACTACTTGGTCCTGGGGAGTGCAAAGCCACAGTCTCTCAAGTGGGTGGTTTGCTCACTGCTTGGTCCTGGGGAGTGCAAAGCCACAGTCTCTCAAGTGGGTGGTTTGGTCACTGCTTGGTCCTGGGGAGTACAAAGCCACAGTCACTCTACTGGATGCCTCCTTCCACTGGTTCTATACTCACCCCCTTGTGGCTGCTGTGATTCCCTCAAGCGCCCATCCAACTCCGGATAGGCCACCACCAGGATGCAGAACATCAGAGGGGTCATGGTGCGATGGGCACCCCTTTCACGTTGGAAGGCCAGCCCCAGCTGGGCCTCCGCCGTCTTCTTGCTCCAGCGGGGCAGGTCCTCCCATCTCTTGCGGCAGTGGGTGCTCCTCTGTGATAGACCCCCAGGGTCCGCACTTCCTTGGCGTTGGCATGCCAAATACCCTTTTTCTGGTGGGCGCTGACCTAGAGGAAAGGTACAGGAGAAAAGGAAATTACTCACCCATCCGGACCGTCAGACTCCTTGCACACCAGTTCCCAACCATTCCCTGACGCACATACACTGACCATCCTCACATGCAGCCCTCAGCCCACACCAACATGTGTCTTCCATCCACACCATTCCAAACAGGCATTGCCCACGCATCATGCTCACAGTGTACTCACCTGTTTGTCTGGAGGACCGTAGAGTAGCGTGTACTGGGGGAGGACCCCATCAACTAGTTTGTCCAACTCCTCCGTGGTGAAGGCAGGGGCCTTTTCCCCAGACACTCCAGCCATTGTCGCTTCCAGACTGAGGTCACAGCAGCACTTGCAGTCTAGGTCCTCTCCTGTTGAAGGTCAGTTATCAAGTGAGTGAACAGATATAAAATGGCGGTCACGTCTGCGGCTGTGCGTACCGTCACCGCCGGCGTTCATGGCCATTGGCTCCTGGAACCCATAGGGCCCAATGATAACCAATGCTAAGTTGCGTGCACAACATCAGCGCAGTTACCTGATTTCCCCTTGTCCCTCCTCACAGGTCAGGCAGCCGCCATTTCAGGGGGGCACATGACATGGCACCTAACTGCGTCACAGCTCATTTGGGCACATATACGGACTAACTACGTCAAACACGGATTTACTAACAATACTGCAGACACACTTGTGCACCTATGTGGTAAATGACCCTCTGCTCACCATTCTTCTCCATAGGCTACAACCGCTGGGCCAGATGATGAGATGGCGGCATCCTCCGGTGTACAGACCTCTGGTGGACCTGTCGAAAATGGAAGACAGACACATCATAATCACATACAGACTTGATCGTGCCACAATCCAAGACTTATGTGCCCAAGTGGAGCCAGACCTGATGTCTGCTATCTGCCAACCCACAGGTATCCCCCCTCTAGTGCAGGTCCTGTCAGTGCTCCATTTCCTGGTGAGTGGCTCCTTTCAAACAACAGTGGCCATGGCATCAGAGATGTCTCAGCCAATGTTTTCTAACGTGTTGACCAGAGTGTTGTTTGCCCTGCTGAAACACATGCACAGCTACCTCGTGTTCCCCCAGGTGGAAGGTTTGCCCACAGTGAAGGCTGACTTTTATGCCCTGGGACATATCCCCAACATCATTGGTGCCATTGATGGGACCCATGTGGCATTTGTACCCCCCCAAAGAAATGAACAGGTGTACAGAAATCGAAAAAGCTACCATTCGATGAATGTGCAAATGGTGTGTTTGGCGGACCAGTACATCTCCCATGTGAATGCCAAGAATCCTGGTTCTGTGCATGACGCCTACATTTTGAGGAATAGCAGTATACCTTATGTGATGGGCCAACTCCTGAGGCACTGGGTGTGGATAATAGGTAAGCCCAAAGTGAGTAGGAGTCTGGGTATGGGGTAGTCCATAAGGGTTAGTTTGTGTCTAACATGTATCCCTCAACATTTGCAGGTGACTCTGGTTACCCCAACCTCTCATGGCTACTGACCCCAGTGAGGAATGCCAAGACAAGGGCATAGGACCGCTACAATGAGGCACATGGGAGAACTAGGCGTATTATTGAGAGGACGTTTTGCCTCCTGAAGGCTAGATTCCCGTGCCTCCATCTAACAGGTGACTCCCTATACTACTCACCGAAGAAGGTGTGCCAGATAATCGTGGCATGCTGCATGTTGCACAACCTGGCATTGAGACGCCAGGTGCCTTTTCTGCAGGAGGATGAGCCTGGTGATGGTCTTGTGGCAGCAGTGGAGCTTGTAGACAGTGAGGAAGAGGAGGCAGAAGAAGACGATATTGACAACAGAACGAACATCATCATGCAGTACTTCCAGTGACACACAGGTAAGAGACTGTAACTCCTCCTCACATTTCAGAATACTGTAGGACATTGTAAAAGTCAGCCTCTTAACCTCTGTCTATGGACACTGACTGTTCACTGAAAGTTCCATTTTTCAGATCTGGGTACCCCATTCTGCCTTCTACTATATGTACTGCTGGCCAACAACTGTCATACATTGGTATGAGTAAATGAACATTTACATTGCTATTTGTTACTAATGTTGTCATTATACATTTGTGAAAGATCAGACTGACTCCAGATTGGTTTGTGCTTAAAGGGTGTTTATTTAGGGGCTAATGAGTATAGGGGTATGTGCAAGGGGCTGAGGTGATGGTGGAGGAAGGTCCATAGTAGAGTCCAGTCTCTTAGTATCACAGCTGCATTGTCCAACGGGGCATAGGAAGGGGAGTAATGGCAGTTCAATTGGGACAGGATGACATAGTGGGACAGAAGGGTGACAATCAGGAGAGTCTTATTTTCTTGCGGGGGTCTTGCCAATGTTCTCTGTCTTCTGTCTTGATCGCAGGGACCGTTTGCAGGTGGTTCTCCTTCTGCAGGGGGTGGGGTGCTTTGGGCCTGTTGTTCCTGTGGTGGTGCCTCCTGTGCACTAGCGCCGGTGGAGGTGGAAGGCTGTTCCTCGGTTTGGCTAGTGTCAGGGGCCATTTGTTGTGCCACTGCCTCCCTCATGGTCTTGCCTATGTCAGCCAGCACCCCTTCTATGGTGACCAGGATGGTGTATATGTTGGTGAGGTCCACCCTGATCCCCATGTAGTGTCCCTCCTGCAGCTGCTTGGTCTCCTGAAACTTGGCCAGTACCGTGCCCATGGTCTCCTGGGAATGGTGGTATGCTCCCATGATGTTGGTCAGTGCCTCATGGAGGGTCGGTTCCCTGGGCCTGTCCTCCCCCTGTCGCACAGCAGTCCTCCCAGCTTCCCTGTTGTCCTGTGCCTCTGTCCCCTGAACCGTGTGCCCACTGCCACTGACCCCAGGTCCCTGATTGTCCTGGGTTAGTGGGTTTGCCTGGGGTCCCTGTAGTGGTGGACAAACTGCTGCTTGACATGTCCTGGGGACAGTGGCATGGGCTCGCTGGGTGGGTGCTGTGCTGGTGTTTCCTGGGGGGGGGGTTCTGTGGTGGGTTGGGACTGTGGCAGGGGAACCAACTGTCCAGAGGTCCCAGATGGGCCAGGCTGTTCATCCTGATCCAGGCGTACAGAGCTGCTGTCATCACTGTGGGCCTTTTCTGTGGGGGGAATGGATATGGCTGTCACCTCCTGTTTGGTGACGTTGGGTAGGGGTCCTGTTGGGATGTAAATGCATTGTTATTGTATCTGTGTGTGCCATCTTGTGCAATAATTGTGTTCCCCTGTACTAATGTGCTTGCACTGTCACCTTGGCCTTGTGTGATTGGTGATTGTGTCGGTTGGGTGAGTCTCTCTACTGGGCATGCTGTGGTGATGGGTGTCCATGAAGGTCTCTGATGGGGGTACATTCATTGGTGTCACATGCAGGGCTTGGTATTGGGATGGGTGGGTTGTGATAGTGGGGTATGTGTGAGTTGGTGGAGTGATGGGGTAAGGGTAGGAGTTAGTGATGGCATGCAGGTAGGGTGGGGGATGTAGTAGTGAAGAGTTAACTTACCAGAGTCCAGTCCTCCTGCAAGGCCCTCAGGATGCATAATCGCCAGGACTTGCTCCTCCCATGTTGTTAGTTGTGGGGGAGGAGGTGGGGGTCCACCGCCAGTCCTCTGTACGGCTACCTGGTTTCTTGATACCATGGAACATACCTTTCCCCGTAGGTCGTTCCACCTCTTCCTGATGTCATCCCTTGTTCTTAGATGCGGTCCCACTACGTTGACCCTGTCCACTATTCACTGCCATAGCTCCATCTTCCTAGCAATGGAGGTCTGCTGCACCTGTGATCCGAATAGCTGTGTCTCTACCAGGATGATTTCCTCCACCATGACCTTGAGCTCCTCCTCAGAAAACCTGGGGTGTCTTTGAGGTGCCATGATGTGGTGTGAGTGATATGTGAGGTGATGTGTGGGGTGATGTGTTGGGGTGTGTGCTGTGAGGTGCGTGGATGGTGTATGTATGATGGTGTTCTGTGCCTCTGGATGATGGTGTGGTCTTTGCTTTTCTCACTCTCGGCTTCTTGTTTGTTGTAAGGGGTTGTGGGTAATGTGGGTGTGTGTTTTGTAGTGGTGTGAGTGTCAGGTGTGTGTATTTTGAATTGTCCAATGGTTGTGTTTTGAAAGTGTGTGTGTATTTTGAGTGCGGCAGTGGGTACCGCCAATGGTTTACCACAGTTGAAAGACCACCACGGTGATTCGTGGGTCGTGATAATGTGGGCGTATTGCTGTTGGCGTGATGGTGTGGGTTTTGCTATCGCCAGTTATATCACTGACCTTTGATGTGGCCGACTTGTGTGGGTGTCTGTATAATGGTGGGTTTCTCTGTGTGGGTCATAATACCCGTAGCGGATTTCCGCTGCAGTTACGGTATGTTGGCGGCCGTCGGCACGGCAGTAAGCGGAATTTACCGCCAGGGTTGTAATGAGGGCCTATGCATTCAGGTGGCTGCAGGGCCCCCACAGCCCCAGGGACTGCCACCTCTCAGGGCAAACAGAACTTTGGTGGGGCCGTGTAGCCCCCCTCATGGAGCAATACATGGCCCGTGGGACAGCCACCCCACAGGGACAGTTCCTGCTATTTCCCGTGGGGCCCACCCCTAGGACATAGCTGCTTGCTTTTGCTTGGTGAGATCTGACCGCTCCCACCAAGCAAAGGCAAACAAACTCTGCTTTCTGCAAGCAGGTGCTGTCAAACAGCTCTGCTAGCAGAAAGCAAAGCTTTCCCTGTTTCCTGTACACAAATATGCTTGTAGAGAAACAGAATAAAACATTACTCCCTCAAGCAGGGAGTTGCTAATTAAAGCAGCTCCCTGCTTGCAGGAGCAATGTCGCTCACGCAGGATTTGAGGAGCCAGCTAGGACCATGGGGGCCTTCAGGCTCCCCCTATGGTCCTGTCACTCTCTCTTTCTCTCTGCCATCTCATAATGGGATGGAAGAGAGAGAGAGATTGTTATTACAATGGTATCTCCATACAATGACTTCAAAGAGTCAGACTAGCAAGATGTTTGGTACAACTGTTCTGCTTTGGAGGCAAAGGAGAACAGAGTCACTTCTGGCCCAATGGTCAAGGTCTTGTGCCGTCACTCAGTAGGCTGAAGGTGCAAATCCTAGTTTCGCTTGGCAGTGTGTTTCTTTATTTCCTAGTGTTTTAACTGTTAAACCTTCCTAGTAATGGAAAATTCATGATTTTTCCAATCACATGTGTGGGTTGACTGTCATAGGTATGTCTGGAAGCATCACAGTAAGAAGTCACCTATGCCCTGAAAGTTAAGGTCATAGACCCTCACAGTGAAAGTTGAGCATTCTACTCGACAATTACATTATTCTTTTCAATGTGTCCTAAAATATATCATTCTAACTGTATAATTTATGAAAGTTTAGAAAAACTCTCTGGGTGGTTACAGGGAGTTGGCCACAAGGCCTGGCCACAGGACAGGCCATGTGGCCAACCCCTGCTACACAAGGCCGAACTGTGCACGGCACAGGGTTGGGTGGTTATAGGGGCTTGGCAGCAGGGCCTGGCCACAGAGCAGGCCCTGCAGTCAATCTGAGCTGCGCTTTGCCAAAGACCATGTGCTGCAGTGGTTGGATTGGAGTACAGTAATTCAAATTACATCACGTTGAAAAAGTCATAGAAATTCATTGAAAAAACAAAGATTACAGGGACGTTATAGTTACGAAATAGATTTTGTTTTAACTTTAGAAATTCACTTAAAAAAACAAAGCTTACAGGGACATTATAGTGATATTCTGAATTTACTCACACTAAACCAGAGAAATTCAGTAGGTATAGTTATTTCAAGTAACTATAATTCACACCCTAAGGTGACTATAACTTGCTATGCTGATTACCCTGCAAATTACAACATTCATGACATCTCTGAAAACATCATAGAAAATATTATTGTAACATCTGCAGTAAAATTATTGATCAGATAACTGTGTATTGCTGAGGTGCAAGTTATAGTTACCTTAGGGAGCTAGTTATAGTTACTTGAAATAACTGTAACTATAACTGCTTCATTTCTATAGTTTTGTACAGGTAAATTCAGAACCTAACTATAATGTCCGTGTAACCTTTATTTTTTTACTGAAAATATATATATATATATGGTCAGGAGAGCCAAGAGAGAGAGCCCTCCTCTGTGCTAGACCTTTTTTATTGGAGGAGGAATCCAGACTTGCCACATCACTTCCTTACCACTGTCCCCACCTTCCTGCATAGTCTTCTGGGATAGCTCAAAATGGCATTGTCCAGAGGTTTGTCTCACATGTGCTCTGAAAGTCTCAGCCCCTCCTCCCTTCCAGGGCCTTTCTACCCATTTCCTGGCACAGGATGACAGCTGGCTGATTGATGCAAGGCCCTGCTCAGGCAGCTGGACAGAGCAGTATTTGACCCTAATCATGAGCTGAGTCAGAGAAAGATGACATTCCTGGATTCCCGATAAGTTGTGCAACTATGCCTTTGTAACTTACTGCATTATTCTTTTCATACAGGGTACAGTGTACATTGGTGTGATTTTGGTCTCTGTAGACCCTAGGGGACTGGAGTTGCACCTTAGACCGTCCTTTTCCAATGACAATTAATGGAGTGTCCCTACAATGAAAAGACAGTAAGCTCACTGACCTTGACATTCAATTTGGTGTCCCTACAGTGAAAAGACAGTAAGCACACTGACTATCCCTCATGAGGCCTACTCTGGGTTCCTACCCACCCTGCATAGTCCTTTCCTCGCCAGGCTACCTAATCACAGTTCTTCGGCTGCGTACTCCAGGAATCCCTCCTTTGCGAGCCCTTACACGTGTGCACACAGATCACGTGTAACAAGCCTGGGACCTCCAACTCTTGCTGTGCCACAGCAGCCTTTCCTTAACCTCATAGGTGCAGGCATTGGCCACTGGCTGATGCCCGCACGCCCTCCCTGGTGCGGGTCATGACTAGTGGTCGATGCCAGGGAGGTATTTTTCAATTTAAAACCCTCACAGGAGAAGCGGAATAGCTTCCGTATCTCCCACCTGATCCCCCACCGACCCCTCTGTGATGTCAGCGCACGTAGATGCGCGCTGACATCAAACTCCGTTTTCCCCACTGAAGCAAGAAGCAGCAGGTAAGGCCGCTTTCTGCTCCAGTGGGGTAAACGGACCCGAAAGGGCCTCCCCACCATTTGGGAAGGCATCGTTTGAAAGGGGAGATTCTCCCCTTTCAAACAAGGCCTTCCCTAAACAGTTTCCTGGCCATGGATCGCAGCCGCACTGCGATCGACGGCCAGGGACCTCCACTAGACACCAGGGAGTACACTTGGGGGGGTCGGCACCCTCTGAAAATGGGCAGTCCCCCCGTTTTCCCCTGGGGGGGAGGGTGCGATCGCGCTCCCTAGGGGTTAAAATGAATACAAAAAAAATATACATTTCTTTTTAAATGGAACTGACAGGGGGTCGCCAGAGAGCAGGGCTGACCCCATGTGGGGGCAATTAAAAAAAAATAGCTGTATGGTTTCCCTGGGGGCCACGATCGCCCCCGAGGGAAACCATACAGCTATTAAAAAATATATATAGGTCTATGTATGGATCTATATATAGATAGATAGATCTATATGTATAGATATGTATATCTATACATATAGATCTATCTATCTATCTTTCTATATATATATATATATATATGGAGATCACTTTTGTCAATGCATATGTGGTTTTCCTGGGGGCTGCAATTGCCCCCAGGGAAACCACACGCACATATAAAAGTGATCACTTTACATATACACACACATACACACACATATATAAATATTTAAATATATATATATTTTTTTAATAGATATATTTAAATATATATATATATATATCTATATATATAGATATATATATATATATATTTATACTCGCCACCAGTTCTCTTGCATCTTGCGTCTTCAAAGCAATGCACATACTCCAATCTGACACGTTTCAACTGTAGCTTTTAGGCAGCAATAAAAATGTCAAGCTCAATCTTGTAATTATGTTTCTGCTAGAAAAGGATCTGACTTTTGTCTAGTGGCAGCTTTGATGCCATAAAGTAGCGCAGAAGGTTTATATGCCTACTGCAAAGATCAAATCTGTATTTTATGTGAATAGCTGAGTGGATTAGTAAAGCCAGCCATTACCTGCACTATAATACAAATGAAATGTATGTGAGAGAAGGGCTATGGAAAAATGAAGAGCACTTTTACTGGGTGGTATTGAGGGAATCCGAGGAGGAAGTCATGGAAGTGGGAGCACCAATAATGATTGTCGGACTGGGTGCCAGGGACGCTAAAGACTGTGACGATTGGTATGTGACAAGGTGAAGTAATAGTCTGTCTTTTTTGTTTTTTTGAGTGTCTTGAGAGAATGTGTTGATTGTGGGAAGAATATAAGGTGACCTTTACTGCTGCATGCATCACACACACACACCAGCACTTGTGAGACATAGGCTAGTGTTTTAGAGCTACAGTTTAACCAGTGGCAGCTATGGAGTCTCGTTGGATGACTGCTGCCCAAGCCCTAACTCGGGTTCTAGACAGCAGCTCTGACGTAGGCTCAGAGACTGAGACAGCAGATACTGAGGCGGCATCTGAGGGATAGGACAACAGTGCAGACTCTGGGAGTGATTTTGTCAGTCGGAGGAGTCCCACCCGACAACTCCTCTTCCAGTGATTCTGAGGGAGGTGATGAGGACAGTCCTGCTGTCCCTCCGCAAGCACAGTCTGTGCAGCGGGACAATAGCAGGCTGGCCCAACCCAGAGAGCAGATGCATGTGACGGCAAGCACAGAGAGAGTCCTCTTTGGGAGAACCCCAATTTAGTTCAGCTCCAAATTTCACAGCCCAAAACGTATTGTGGAGACATCAAAATTATCTCTCACAAAACAACCTAGTTTTGTAAGGTAGGCACGTGCGTTTTTGGTCCTGGGCTCGGCGGCCCTATAGGGAAACCTACCAAAAACAGACATTTCTGGAAACTAGACATCCAGTGGAGTCGACGGAGGTGTGGATGAGTGAATTCCCCAATGTTTTCTTACCCAGAATACCCTGCAAAGGTGAAATGTTGAATAAAAACACTATTTTTTCTTGCATTTCTGCCACACAAACTACAGGAATATGCTGGGATGCACAAAATGACTACCACCCAGTGTTTTCCCACCTGTCCTAATAAAAACGCTACCCCATTTGAGTGCCTGTACCTAGTGCCTAAGTCAGGAATGGATCACCCCGAGGACATCAGTTGCCCTCATGTAAGGACTAACATTGACAGTTGTGTTATCCATTACTGACATGGGCACTAAGCCTACCCACACAATGGAGGTACCATTTTTATCAGGAGACTTGTGGGAATGCTGGGTGGAAGGAAATTTGTGGCTCCTCTCAGATTCCAGAACTTTCTATCACCGAAATGTGATGAAAAAGTGGTTTTGTTTTTGCCAAATTTTGAGGTTTGCGAAGGATTCTGGGTATCAGACCTAGGTGAGAGCTCCAGAAGTTATCCCATCCTGGGTTCTGCAAGGTGTTTAGTTTTCAGAAATGTCTAGCTTGCTAGGTTTTCCTAGGTGCCGGATGAGCTAGAGGTCAAAATCCACAGCGAGGCACTTTGCAAAAAACAGGTCAGTTTTCATAAGAAAAATGTGATGTGTCCATGTTGTGTTTTGGAGCATTTCCTGTCACGACACTAGACCTACAAGCACAAGTAAGGTACCATTTTTATCGTGAGACTTGGGGAAATTCTGTGAGGAAGGAAATATGTGGCTCCTTTCATATTCCAGAACTTTCTATCACTGAAATGTGAGGAAAAAGTTTTGTTGTCACATTTTGAGGTTTGCAGAGGATTCTGGGTAACAGAACCTGGTGAAAGCACCACAGGTTACCTCATCCTGGGCTCCTCTAGGTGCCCAACTTTAAAAAATGCACAGGTTTGGTAGGTTTTCCTAGGAGCCAGCTGAACTAGAGACCAAAATCTACAGCTAGGCACTTTCCGAAAAACACGTCATTTTTCAATGTAAAAATGTGATTTGTCCATGTTGCGTTTTGGGGCGTTTCCTGTCGCGGACACTAGGCCTACCAACACAAGTGAGGTACCATTTTTATCAGGAGACTTGGGGGAATGCTGGGTGGAAGGAAATGTGTGGCTCCTCTCAGATTCCAGAACTTTCCATCACCAAAATGTGAGGAAAAAGTGTTTTTTTTTGGCCACATTTTGAGGTTTGCAAAGGATTCCGGGGAACAGAACCTGGTGAAAGCACCACAGGTTACCCCATTCAGGGCTCCCCTAGGTGCCCAATTTTAAAAAATGTATAGGTTTGCTAAGTTTTCAGAGGTGCCGGCTCAGCTAGTGGCCAAAATCCATAACTAGGCACTTTGCAAAAAACAGGTCAGTTTTCTTTGGGAAAATGTGAAGTGTCCACGTTGTGTTTTGGGGCATTTCCTGTCACCGGCACTAAGCCTACCCACACAAGTGAGGTACCATTTTTATTGGGAGACTTGGGGGAATGCTGGGTGGAAGGAATTTTGTGGCTCCTCTCAGATTCCAGAACTTCGAATCACTGAAATCTAAGGGGAAAGTGTTTTTCTGCCAAATGTTGAGGTTTTCAAAAGATTCTGGGTAATAGAACCTGGTAAGAGCCATACAAGTCACCCCATCCTGGATTCCCCTAGGTATCTAGTTTTAAAAAATGCACAGGTGTGGTAGGTATCCCTGGCTGCCGGCTCAGTAAGAGGCCAAAATCCACAGCTAAGCACTTTTAAAAAAACAAGTCAGATTTCAATGTAAAAATCTGATGTGTCCATGTTGTGTTTCCCAGGCCTACCCACACAAGTGGGGTACCATTTTAATCAGAAGACTTGGGGAGGGGCGTACAGAATAGAAGAACAAGTGTTATTGCCCCTTGTCTTTCTCTACATTTTTTCCTTCCAAATGTAAGACAGTGTGTGAAAAAGAAGCCCATTTGAGAAATGCACTGTAATTCACATGCTAGTATGGGGACCCTGGAATCCAGAGATGTGCAAATAACTACTGCTTCTCAACACCTTATCTTGTGCCCATTTTGGAAACACAAAGGTTTCCTTGATACCTATTTTTCACTCTTTATATTTCACAAAATAACTTGCTGTATGCCTGATAAACAATGAAAAACCATTGCAAGGCGCAGCTCATTTATTGGCTCTGGGTGCCTGGGGTTCTTGATGAACCTACAAGCCCTATATATCCCAACAACCAGAAGGGTCCAGTAGACATAACAGAATATTGCTTTAAAAAATCTGCCATAGCTGGAAAAAGTTATAGAAGAAAACGTGGACAGAAATTGCTCTTTTTTTCACCTCAATGTCAATATTTTTTTTGTTTCAGCTTTTACTTTCTGTAGGAAAACCTTGAAGGATTTACACAAATGACCCCTTTCTGAATTTAGAATTGTATCTACTTTTCAGAAATGTTTAGCTGTCTGGGATCCAGCATTAGCTTCACACCCATTTCTGTCACTAACTGGAAGGAGGCTGGAAGCACAAAAAATAGTAAAAATGGGGTATGTTCCGTTAAAATGCCACAATTGTGTTGAAAAATGTGTTTTTCTGATTCAAGTCTGCCTGTTCCTGACAGCTGGGAAGATGGTGATTTTAACACTATGAACCCTTTGTTGATGCCATTTTCAGGGAAAAAACACATGCTTTCTTCTGCAGCCCTTTTTTTTCTATTTCCTGAAAAAAAATGAAATTTTTGTTGTATTTTGGCTAATTTCACACACAAAAGGGCACAAAGAAAATGAAATTCATCTGTTATAGTTAGAGTTATTTCAAGTAATTATAACTGGTGCCCTAAGGTAACTATAACTTGTATCCTCATCATGCACAGTTTTCTGATCAATAATTTCACTACAAATATTACAGTGATATTATCAATGATGTCAAAGTGATGTCATAAGTGATGTAATATCTCGGGTAATTAGCAGTGCATGACAAGGGTGTGAGCAATAGTTACCTGAAGGCACGAGTTACCCTCAAGTTCAGTGCTTGTTCTCTTTACAAGGGCCATTGCATATCAGGCATGCTCTGTTCATTTGTTAAAGGTACCACTGCCGGACTGATAAGTGACAGAGTCCTACAGCAAAAGCTAGGACATGAAATCTTTGGTTGCCCTGAGATTTGATGAACAGGGTGAAACCCAACAAGCCCTTGGAGATCACCTTAGAGGGAAGGCAGAGTCCATCTCTCCTTCCAGCAGGGTCAGGGAGCAGCAGTCAGCATGGCAACAAGCAGAAAAGCCCTCCTTCCAGAAAAGCAGTCCAGTTGAGTCCTTTAAGCAGCACAGCAGTTCTTCTGACAGTGTTTTATTTCAAGGTCCAGAAGTGTTTGCTTTTGGGGGGTCAGAGACCAGGAACTTATACCCAAAAGTGCATTTGATGAAGGGGATGACTTCAAAGAAACTCTTTGGAGTGCATAAAGGTCCCTTTCAAACCAGTCCACTCTGCCAGTCTAGCTATGAGGGGGGAATTAGCCCTTTGTGTGGGGACAGGCCACTACCTATTGAAGTGAAGTGTGAGCCCCTCACATCCATCCTACCATCAGTATGCAGATGAATGCAGATGCAGTTGAGTATTGTGTGTTGTGGCTATCGAGAAGAAATGCTCAAATGTAGCTATTGCCCAGCCCAGATGTGTATTGGAGACAGGCTGTCAGGCACACAGAGCAGCAAGTGCAGAGAAATGCATGCTTTCTAAAAGTGGCATTTCTAAAATACTAATGTTAAATATGACTTTACCAGTAAAGAGGATTTATCATGACTATTCCAAAGATATGAAACATGACCAATCTACTCCTTTCTGTTCAAGAAGTACAGCTTAGAAATATATTAAGGAATTCCCCATGATAGCCTATGAGAGGAGTAGGCCTCACAGCAGTGAAAAATGAAATAGGCTGTTTGTCATTACCAGACATGTAAGACATAAAGGTACATTTCCTACCTTTTACTTACATAGCACTCTGCCCCTAGGGTTACATAGGGACTACCTAATGGGTGACATATATGTAACAAAAGGGGAGCTTAAGGCTTGGCAAGTAGTTTAAATGCCAAGTCGAAGTGACAGTAAACTGCGCACACAGGCCCTGCAATAGCAGAACTGAGACTGGTTTGAAAGGCTACTTGTGTGGGTGGCAAAATCAAAGCTGCAGACTCACTAGTGCCATTTAATTTACAGGCCCTGGGTATATGATATACCACCTCAGACAGGACTTACAAATACATTAAATATGTCAGATGTGGATACACCAGTGTTACCATGTTTAGGAGAGAAAGACATGCATGTTAGCACTGGTCAGCAGTGTTAAAGTGCTCAGAGTTCTAAAGCCCACGATAAGACACAATAAAATGAAGAGGGTCAAAGGTAAATAGACTGAGGGTGACCCTGCAGAAAGGGCAATTTCCAACATGTGCCCTGAATGCTTCTTTGAGCCAGGTTATAGCTAGCTGGCAGAGTGGATAAGTTAAGATCTATGCCTCAGTTAAGTCAAGTATTTTTGTCATTGATAATAGTATAAGTAGTTGTGAAAAGCAGGTGAATAAAAACATACAAGTTTCAATTTAAAAAAAGTCAAAGGAAGATAGTAATATTTGATAATGTCCTTTTGGGTCTTATTTTTAGGAATTCCTCAATACATTCGGTGACACTTTCCAAAGTCCTTTCGTTAATGTTACTCGTCAAGGATGACTGGATTGATCCTGTGCTTAATTGGTCCTGAGTAAAGAGAGCAGTGAATGAGACCATGAGACAAGTCTCATGCTCTTACATATTGGAGAGTTATGAAACATGATTGCCTCAATCAGTAGATCGCATATAACTCAATGATGTTGGCTCTGTATTTTTTAAAACGTTGAATTTCCTCTTCTTGAAGTTGTGTTACCATTGATGATTTCCTGGAATGTTCATGGTCATCTTAATCAA
Organism: Pleurodeles waltl; assembly: GCF_031143425.1. Taxonomy (NCBI): domain Eukaryota; kingdom Metazoa; phylum Chordata; class Amphibia; order Caudata; family Salamandridae; genus Pleurodeles; species Pleurodeles waltl. The sequence goes on along the minus strand of NC_090436.1, from coordinate 692,441,369 downwards.
CTTTTGATCCAGTGTTTGTTATTTTTCCTTAGTAAACCAACTTTAGCCATTGATATTTTTTGCTGAGATGTCATTTTTTGCCAAGGGTGGTCATTAACATTTTTCATAGCCAGCATTTCTGTTTACCCAACTACATAATAGAGGACGGGATAACTGTTGCCTTTCTCTGTAAACATCAAGTAAGATACAGCTGAGTTAGCTGTAAAATTGTCTTCTGGAAGTCATTTACGTGTCTTTCAAATAATATACTTCTTGGTGACAGGACCAAAAAGCTCACTTTCATATGTCTTAGGAGCAGCAAGTTTCTGGACTATTTGTGTTATGGTTGAGTGTAAGTTGTATTCATAGATTTTATGAAAGCTTTGATCCCTTTGTCAGCGATCTTCGAGTTTCTGCAAACTACATCCAGAAGTATCTCACATGATCATTATCTGCTAAGAGAACGAAATACCCATGTTCAGGACAAGTTAATTTCTGCAACCTTAAATTGATAGTTTATCAAATTGGGTTTGGGGACCTTTTCACCATGTTTTACTCTGACACTGTGAAATGACTTATGCACAGCAAAACTGGGGATGTAAATTGGCTAGTGTTTGCTTTTTTCTTTGTTACTGCAAATATAGAAGTAGGGATGTAATTTATATATTTGTTATATAATGTGGTGGTAAATGATCCTCTGGGTGAGCTAGATTTGATTGAATAGTCAACTTGCAAGATAAATTAAATCTGAATCCCTATATTAAAACACAAACTTTTGATCATTTCTGACATTCTCTTCTCAGTATTCATCGTCTTCAACTTGGTCTAAAAAGTTGGTATTACAGCTTTGGTGAAATCAAGAAATACTGAGAAAAGAAAATCGAGCAAAAAGGGAAAATTAACGAAGGTGGTTTCTTTGGTCTTTAAGTGTCTGAATCTTTAAATCTGGGTATTTGGTCTCTTTCCATTTTAAATTTATCAGACTAGAAGACAGGCTTTTTATCTTGTAACACCAAGAAGCTTTAGTAGTAGGAAGGGATACCTTTAATCACCATATTAAAAGTGACAGTTGTCCCGCCCCGGAAATGACGTCATATCCGGTGGCTGGGACTTCCGGTGTCCCAGAAAGCCCTCCCCGGAAGTGTCGTGCATGGGGGTGTCACGTGGTTTGTGAACACGTGGTGTCACGTGTTAGCCCTGTGTCTGGGTCCTAGCTCCTGGGTTTTGGCCTATGAGCTGTGTAAAAAAGTATGACTTAGTGTTGTGCAAGTGGTTTCAGAGCCTGAGAGGGACAGGTCTGGACATGTCAGACATTCATGCCCAAGTGCCAGTTAGGGGGCCTCTGCACAGGGCTGCAAAGTGGGCGGTCTGGTCAAACCTCCACACTGTTGGCTAATCCAAAAAATAAATAAAGTGGGAATGGTCAAATGCTGCTTATGTTAGAGCCAGCCTATCAATGTAGAGAGGTAAATCTAAAACAGAGGTGGGCCTGCATTCTTTGATGGGTTCCCAGATGGTTTAAATTAGAAACTGACCCTGTAATTAAAAGTTTGAAACACCCCAGAGGTTGTTGTGGCATGGCTAATCTAAAACAGAGATGTGCCTGCATTCTTTCAGGGGGTCACAGATGGTTTAAATTAGAAAACTGACCATGTAATTAAAAGTTTGAAACACCCCAGAGTTTGTTGTGACATGGCTAATCTAAAACAGATATGTGCCTGCATTCTTTCAGGGGGTCCCAGAACTGACCCAGTAATTAAAAGTTTGAAACACAACAGAGGTTGAGGGGCATGGCTGATCTAAAACAGAGATGGGGCTACATTCTTTCCAGGGGTGACAGAGGTGGGGTTAAATTAGAAACTGACCCTGTAATTAAAAGTTTGAAACACCCCAGAGTTTGTTGTGACATGGCTAATCTAAAACAGATATGTGCCTGCATTCTTTCAGGGGGGTCCCAGAACTGACCCAGTAATTAAAAGTTTGAAACACAACAGAGGTTGAGGGGCATGGCTGATCTAAAACAGAGATGGGCCTACATTCTTTCCAGGGGTGACAGAGGTGGGGTTAAATTAGAAACTGACCCTGTAATTAAAAGTTTGAAACACAACAGAGGTTGTTGTGGCATGGCTAATCTAAAACAGAGATGGGCTTACATTCTTTCCAGGGGTGACAGAGGTGGGGTTAAATTAGAAAACAGACCCAGTAATTAAAAGTTGAAACACAACAAAGGACAAGTATTGCTAACCTATAACAGATGCCTATTTTCAAGTCCCACCAATCACAGAGCCCAGGCATAATTACCACTGTGATCCTAGTATAAGAACCCCCCAACTTCACAGGCCTCTTTTTTTCTGAACTACATACTGACATTTGTGGCACGCAGGGCTGTATCAGGACATCATGGCTGGAAACATGAAGGGCAGAGCTCAGACTGGTGATGCTGAACATCTTCTACTTAAGGTCTGTAACAGTGTGGTGTGTGTATGTGTTTTACTAAAGTTTAACAATGACATTAGCACCAACCTGTTTAACTATACATAGAGATGTAAAATGCCTGCTTTTAAAAAATAAATAAAAAATAAAAATGTAAAAGCTATTAGTGTATTTTTGAGATACTGTAATTACTTTGTGGGGTGATTTTGTTTAAATGGTACTAGTAGGGTCTTGTGCTATGTATTTGTCTGTATTTTTATGGGGGCACAATTATTTTGGGGATTGTATTGGTACTGCTTGATTTGTACCTGCTGGTTCTGGGGTTGTGTATCTGTAGGTATTTTTTAAAGTCTGCATTTGTTTTGTGGGATGGTGTTCTTTTAATGTGTACTTGTAGGGGTTATGTGCTATGCATAGGCATGTATTTCAGCGCGAGCGCACTTGCAGTGTGGGGTGTATTGGGACTGCTTAATATGCACATGGTGGTTCTGGGGCTATGTATGGACATGTATTTTTGAGGGTATGCACTTATTTTGGGGGCTGATGGCCATGCTTAATTTGTACTTATGGGTTCTGGGGTTATGCATTTGTATGTAGTTTTGAAGGGCGGCACTTGTTTTGTGGAGTGGTGCCATGGTTTAAATTGTACTTGAAGTTTCAGGGGCTGTGTATCTGTAGGTATTTTTTAAAGTCTGCACATGTTATGTGGGGCTGGGGTGTTTAATTGGTACTATTGGGGGTAATGTGCGTTGTATAGGCATGTATTCCAGCGCAAGCGCACTTGCGATGTGGGGCGTATTTGGACTGTTTGATATGTACATGTTGGTTCTGGGACTATGTAGGGACATGTATTTTTTAAAGTCTGCACTTATTATGTGTGATGGTCTTGTTTAAGTGTTTACTTGTGGGGTCATGTGCTATGTATATGGTGGGGCTGTGTTTAATTTGTAAAGGTCTGCTGTGGGGAGTAGTATGTATATTTTTTTCCTTAAGTGCATTTTATTTTAAGGCCATAGTAATATGGGGCCACACATTTAATTCTGGCAGGCGTTTGTTTAAATGGCCTGCTCTAGGGTGCCCTGATATTAATTTTAGAGCGCCGCTCACCATGATGTGGAGAGCGGCGTTCTAAAATTAATAAATGGGCACCCCAGAGCTCGGGAATGCTCTGGGGAGCCCCATTATTAACATTTCAGCGCGGTTTTCAGAGTCCCCGGGGGGACTCTGAAAACCGCTCTGAAATGCTGATAATAGGTCTAACCAGAGCGCGGGAATGCTCTGGGGAGACCTATTATCAACTTTACAGCGCGGTTTTCAGAGTCCCCCGGGGGGGGCTCTGAAAACCGCGCTGCGATGCTAATAATAGGTCTCCCCAGAGCTCGGGAATGCTCTGGGGAGACCTATTATCAATTTTACAGCGCTGTTTTCAGAGCCCCGCAGGGGCTCTGAAAACCGCTCTGAAATGCTGAAAATAGGTCTCCCCAGAGCGCGGGAATGCTCTGGGGAGCCCCACGATCAACTTTTCAGCGCGGTTTTCAGAGTCCCTCAGGGGCTCTGAAAACCGATCTGAAAAGTCGATAGTAGGGCTCCGGACGGCTGTAGCCGCCCGGTGCCCGCGTGTTTTGGGAGTTTTTGAGGCGGTTCTCAGAAGTCGCTGGGGAATACCCCAGCGGCTTCTGAGAATCGCCTTGAAGGTTTAATTACTGAGAATGCCGCATGTGTTTCAGCGGCATTCTCTTTAATTAAACCTTCTTCCGACCGGCTCACCGAGGCCACGGGGAGCTCCCGTGGCCTTGTTGAGTCGGTGCTAGCCGCCGTAGTGCGGCGTTTGTTTTTTTTAAAAAAAATAATAAAAACAAAAGGAGTAATGGCGCGTGGCCAGGGCTTGTGGGGCCCTGACCTCGCGCGCTAGGGCCCTAGGGCCCATACACATATAAAAAATAAATAGCGTTTTGGGGGCCTTGGGATTGGGGCCCCCAAGGCCCCATAGGGCAGCATTTAAAAAAAAACAAAAAAAACAAATAAGGCCTTGGGGGTAATGAGGGCCCTGAGCACAGGGCTCAGAGACCCCCAGGCCGCCATGTGGCAGCCTTTTTAAAAAAAAAATATATATATATATATATATATATATTTATTTATTTATATATATATATATATATATGTGTGTGTTTGTGTGGCACGTGTGGACAGGGGTTTAGGGGCCTACAAGGTCGTTTTTTTTTAAAGCATATAAATAAAAAAAAAAATTGAAATAAATTAAAATAATAATGATTAAAAAATAACTATCCCTGCTAAAAGCTTTTCAGACCCCTCAAGTACCCCAGCCCACTCACCTTAGTTCAGGATGGCATTGGATCTGATTTTGTTGCCTTGAAAAAACCCAGGACCTCACACATGTTGCATCCACATCCGGCCGTTTTCTTTTTCTTTTAAAACAAAGACTGTGTGGTGTTGGAATTGGCTCAGCTAGGAGTTTAGACTGAGCTCCGCCCCCACACATGGTTCACAGCCTTGTTCAGCTAAGGTGAAAACCAGGCCTGGATCCTAGGATCCACTTTCCAGTCTATGTCTTATAGAGACAGTCCTAGAGGTAGTATTATGCAAGAGCGCCACCATGTGGAATTTGTTTATTAAACCGTGTATAGTTTTTGAGAAAAGTTTTACAGTTGTCAATATGTATTTATACTTACAGAACATAGGGATTCAACAATTTGAATCTTGATATATATATATTTTAAATTTTTTTTTTTTTTTTTTTTTTTTTTAATTTATTTGTTTTAATTATTATTTTTTTTTTTTTTTTTTAGTCCAACCCATGTTGTGCTTTCATGAAGGGTTCGGACGTAGAAGATGAATTGTGGTATGTTTAAAGGCAAATCTGTCTCTCTTGTACACAGGACTGTCAAGAGTCTGGGGAACCCCCTGTGCAAATGGAGACCGTGCAGCAAGGTGAGTTACAGGCCCTTGGTCGTTCTGAACGACGTTGTCAGGAATGTTATTTTTATTTTACTGCTAATGGGAACCCATGTGCTTGCATAGGTTATGATGCTGAACTCAGGTGCGCGCTTGCCTCTCTCCAACAAATCCTTCATGTTCAAGATGGGTCAAACACCTTGTCACAGGCTAACGTTACTGCAGGTAAATATTAGGGTTCTTTTTGTAACCCTCTCTGAAAACCTAACAAGCCCTACAATCAGACCTATATTTGGTCATCATAGTGAGTTCGTATAGTCTATGTATTATCTTGTATGTGTAACATTATTTTTTATGTTTTTTATCCCGAGGGGTCCCTGTGGATGAAGCGATCCGGAATTTGGATGCAAAGCTTAAAAGCCAGCCCCGCAAAAGGAAGTCCCCTGGTTCTAAGGACGGCCCGCCCATTAAGAAGGGCCCCTCAAACCGGAAAAACCATGGTGAGTTTAAGAAAATGTAGAGTTTGGTGTATACAGTGCAGCGTGTGTCTAAACGTCTTTCCGACCCATAGGTATAGCCGCTTTAACTAGCCCTAATCTATATTTTGCTATCTTTACGTCCTAGAATCATCACACCAGAGCTCCGGAGACGCCTGCCCTCAGCCTAAGCCGCGGATGTCATCTTTAAAGGTCTACACTGGGACGGTTCAAAACCCCACAAAGTCATCGGTACTCGTGAGCCAACCCGAGCACCGAGACCCACCTTGCAACATCTCCACATCCGTCGCTCCTGGACCAGGTACAACTCATAACGACACCACATCATCCATCATAAAGGGAATACCTAGTACAGCGGGCACTTCTGCAACAACTATCCCGGGTTTGGGGTGTGACCATCCGGACATTATCGTTCTTACAACACCAAGCGCCCAACTGATTGCACCTTGTGAAGCCTCTGGAGGGTCCCCAAAACAGTGCAGCAACCCTAAAATAAATCGGCTGTCCTTAAAGAATCGTAGGAAGAAGTTCCAGAACCCTGAGCAACAATCTGGGCCTCTAGACCTGTCTTTTAAAAATTTTGTTAAGGTACAACCGGCTCCCCCTAGGGCCCAGAGTTCTAATACCGGCGTGTCTGGCCTCGACCTAACCTCTCCAGGGTGTACAACTATCCCCGCTGTGTTATGTGACCCCTCCATGGAAAATGATCACCCTGCAGAGGATCCCTACTCCCACTGTATACAGCTTCTTAAGGCTCTAGCTGGTACTACCCAAAGTTCTGAAGCCCCGGTATCCCCATGTCTGATGTCCCCCGATACACCCCCGGGGGCATACGACCCCACCAGTCCTGCACCAAGTGCCCGTGCGCAATGGTCTTCACCATCATCATCAATATACCCCGACAGCAGTATAGGGTGTAGCGGAACGCAAAATCAGAGTTTTGGAACACCCTCGAGCGATGATCAGGGCTCTCAAACTCCTGGATGTTCACACTGGAATCCTGTTTTTACGTCCCGCTCTGATCCCTCAGCCGTGATTGGGGGTGATAACAACGGCCGCTGTCCTATAACTGGGGTTGCTCAGGGAGTTGGCAATCACCCCTCTAGTGTCACAAGTACTGGCCTTGAAACAAACCTTTCAAGCCGGGCTAGAGTTCTAGACAACTACGTTAAAGAAATCCATCATTCGTTCAGACAGTTAAAATGCCAACTCCGTCTAAAAACTTTAAAACTATGTAAGAACGACGGTAATAGAGGGGCATCCAGAGCTAGCATAAAGGCTTTAAAACAGCTGATGGCTCGGTGTAGAAACACAATGGCCCAAACTTGCGCTTCAACAATTGTGGCCATGGGTAACATCCCGTCATGACTAGGTGAGCGTACATACCCGGGGAATGTTAGAACTACATTTACCAGTACAGGGGGCCATAGGTCTAAATATGAAAAGAAGCCCCAGCACCTGCTTAGTAGAGCTCTAAGAGTTTTACGAGCGCTCAATAGTCAGAGGTCATGTCAACCCCCAAGCCCTGCACCCATAAGACCTCAAAATATAGAGTTAGGAGGTGCTGCTGGTCTTTACAGGCCGTCTCGGGGTGGCGGTCCGAGCCGTCTCAGCCTTAAGCAGTCTGGAGGAGCCCCGTCCGAAGTCGGTGTAGTGTCAGTGTCACCATTTGTAAACAAGCCAGACATTGTTCAGATCGGCGGGGGTCGTTTACCAAAAACCAGATGGGCCCATAAGAAGCCAGAGTGGCTTGGTAGCTCTAGAAAACGCAAGCTGGTAATAAAAAAGTTAAAGAAAGCCAGACTCTGCGTTACCAGAAGGTCTAAAAACACACCTACATCTAACCACACCCCTGGGAGCTCTCCAACAACCAGTAATTCTCAAACTGAGGCTTCAGAACCAGTTTTTATGGAAAGTGTGAGACGGTATAGTCGTGTTGTAGAGCGGTTTAACGCTACAGAACACTATGAGGAGTTTAGGTTCGTTAACCTAGATCGCCTACACTCCTCAGATCATGGCATCATAGCTATACATCAGGCTGTGCAAACGCTGATCGAACGATTGTTACACGATGTGGGTCCTAATGATTTCTTTCAGATGCGTTTTCAGGGACAGGGTCTCAATAGTCCCCTGTTCACCAGACGGTCATCTCGGGATGTGTTTGACGCTGTAACGTTTTTAGAAAACCTATCTAAACTTTTACAGAGCAAGGCTGAATTACTGGCGTACGGGTCCTTTAGAATCATCTCCCTCGTTGTTAGGGGGCGCGAGGGGGGTGCTTCCAGAGCCTTAAAGAGCGTTATGTACAGTAAAATCATTGACAAGAAATCACGATGGTTGCTCGATTTTAATACCGGAGCTACCAACATGTGTCTGGCCGCAAGCATTGCAGGCTTATTGATGGACCGCTCTACCCCAGACGCCGTCATTATGGCGATGGCTGTAGCAGCACATGAGGCGCTTCAGATACCGACTGACAAAATGGTCGGTTTTGGGGATCTGGGACTTTTTGAGAATCACTTCGCCGTGACGGTTAAAGTTCTATACCATGCAGGTTCTTGGAAGTACTTCACTACCAATGAAGGTGTGAAAAACAAGACCGTGTATGTGCTACACCATGAAAACCACTTTTACGGTGTCTTGAACCTGAAGGGTTTTCTAGGCGCCAAGTATGTGTGTGAGCATTGCGATCACATATACAACAACCGGACCAAACACCAGTGTGAATTACACTGTAAAATGTGTCAGAGGGACGGTTGTGTCAATGACAATGCTCTGAAAGTGAACTGTCCAACGTGCATGCTGTTTTGTCGGTCGCAAGACTGCTTAAACACGCACATAGGCCTCGCCCAATGTGTTCTTAAAGCCGACTGTGGGACTTGCGGCCGTTATAAACCTGTCGATCACAAATGTGAAGGTATGCAGTGCCCTAGGTGTACAGCTCCTTTTATAGCCGGAACAACCCATGAGTGTTACATGCTCAGAAGTCACTACCAGAAAAAAACAGAAGACTATATCGTATTTGACATAGAGTGTACGCAAGAGACGGGGGTGCACCAACCAAACTATATTTACGCCCACCATCTAACCGGTGATGGGAGCTGGGAGTTTGAAGGTCGGGCTTGCGTGAATGATTTCCTCCTCACATTTATGCAACCCCGATACCAGGATTATACATTTCTGGCTCACAACTCCAAAGCATATGATTCTTTTTTCATTATCAGGGACCTGATACATGAACAGCTTCCCGTTAGTCTCATAACCCAAGGTTCCAAACTAATGCTGCTTAAGGTTGTGCCTTTTGACATTAGGTTCATAGACACCTTGAATTTTCTGCCCATGAAGTTGAGCAAACTGCCAAAAGCCTTTGGGTTTGAAGGCTGTAAAGGTTATTTCCCACACTTTTTTAACACATGGGCTAATCAGAATTACTTCGGGCCTATGCCTCCGCCCGACAGTTATGGTTGCGATTATATGATGCCCTCTGAGAAAGAGAGTTTTCTACAGTGGTACGATGAAAACCGTGAAAAACGGTTTCATTTCCAAACTGAATTGAGAGCATACTGTCAGGCGGACGTTATGATATTGCGAAAAGCATGCAACCTATTCAGAGATGTTGTGGTGGCGATGACGAAGCGGGTCGTGTTTATTGAAACAGATCCGTGCGAGCGTGAAAAAAAAATAACTGTATACCTGGACCCATTTCAAAACATTACTCTGGCTTCAATGTGCATGTCTATTTATAAACACATGTTTTTAATGTCTGAAACTATCGCCTTAATACCACCTGACCTCTATAACGGCAAGCAGAAACGTTACTCCACACCTTCTATTCAGTGGCTCATGTACGTCTCTGCGAATGAGAGCATCTTCATTCAGCACGCTTTGCAGGGCGGCGAATACCGTCTAGGCCGCTACTATCTAGACGGGTATGCATTAATTAACGGTGTTCCAACGGCCTTTGAGTTCAACGGGTGTTTTTACCATGGTTGCCCTCAGTGTTACAAACCCCATGAATTTAATAGACTGCAGGGCACCACGTTTGAACATCTGTACCGCCGGACTCTGGCAAAGGCGCAGTATATTGAGAGTTGTGGGTTTGTTCTGAGAACTCTCTGGGAACATGATTGGGTAACTGAGCTATCGAAAGATGGCGCACTGAGCACTTTTATTAAGAGCCAGCAGCTACCTTCACCGCTGGAGCCCCGTGACGCCTTATTCGGCGGCCGTACAAACGCCATTCAATTGTACCGTGTAGCTGGCCCTGGTGAGAAAATACATTACTACGACTTCACTAGTCTGTATCCATTTGTGAACAAGGTGAAGTTGTACCCTGTGGGCCATCCTACAATTGTATACAGGAACTTTAAACCTCTCAAAGAGTACTTTGGAATCATTAAGTGTCAGATTCACCCTCCGCGGAAACTTTACTTTCCGGTGCTCCCTTATAGAGTCGACGGTAAGCTAATGTTCCCCCTATGCCGTACCTGCGCTGAAAGTAAACAGCTTAGCGAATGTCGGCATAGTGATGAGCAGAGGCTGCTGGAAGGGACTTGGTGTACCATTGAGGTGCAGACGGCCCTAGAGAAAGGGTATCGTCTTGGTAAAATCCTGGAAGTCTGGCACTTTCCAAATACAACAACACAGCTCTTTTCTGAGTACATAAACTTGTTTCTTAGAGACAAGCAGGAGGCCTCGGGGTATCCAGAATGGTGTGTCGATGAGCCCTCAAAGAAAAAGTATATCGCTGATTACAAAGCTCGCGAGGGTATTAAACTGAGACCTGCGTTCATTAAGGTTAACCCCGCCCGCCGGCAGTTAGCTAAGCTCTGTCTCAACTCCTTGTGGGGAAAGTTCGCACAGTGGACCAATTTGTCAAACACATCCATCGTCACAGATCCGGATGAGCTTTTTAAGTACATATTCACACCTGTTTATGACGTATCCAGTTGTGAATTTATTGACGACGAGACGGCCGTTCTATGCTGGAAATACGCCAAAGAGTACCCCACAACGTGTAACAATATAAACATCTTTATAGCATGCTTCACAACCGCTCACGCCAGGTTAGAGCTTTACAGGTTGTTGGACCAGCTTCAGGAACGGTGTTTGTACCATGACACTGACTCTGTTATCTTTGTGAGTAAAGAGGGTGATGAAGATCCTCCGCTGGGTGATTATCTAGGGGATTTGACCAGCGAGCTCGAAAAGGGGGAGTATATACAGGAATTTACCTCATCAGGCCCTAAGACGTACAGTTATAAGACCTCAAGCAACAAGGTTTGCATGAAAGTCAAAGGTATCACTTTAAACGTCAACAATACGATTAAAATAAACTTTGACAGTCTGAAGGGCCTGGTGCACGAATACTCTGCATCGAGCGATCACAAAAATAGCAAAGCCATTGTTGTAAACCATCCGAGCATAGTCAGGTCCAAGAAAAAATGGGAAATTACAACACAGCCTATGTTTAAAACCTTAAGAGTAGTGTTTGACAAACGGGTCCTCACAACGGACTACAAAACACTGCCTTACGGTTACTAAAAGCCATTAGAGGTTTGAACATCACCCAGATATGGACACCAGACTGCAGCACCCATTCTCCTGCGTTTTAGCGGGGCCCTCCAATAGCGGTAAAAGTTTTTTTATAAAGAAACTGTTAGAAAACGCTCCCGGTGTTTTATCTCAGACCCCTAACAACATCGTGTGGCTTTATTCATGCTGGCAGGATCTTTACACTGAGCTCACCCTAAAATTTCCCCACATTCGATTTATAGAGGGTATCCCCGATAATCTCAACGACGATGACTTGCTACCAAAACACCTTGTAAACATTGTCGTGGTGGATGACCTCATGCGTGAAGGAGGGGACCACCCCGAGCTTGAGCGGGCTTTTACGCAATATTCACACCACCGCAATCTGAGCATATGCTATATAGTGCAGAACCTGTTTTACAAGGGCAAGAGCAGCCGGTCCATAACTCTCAACGCCTCATACCTGGTCTTATTTAAAAACCCTAGAGACAAACTTCAAATCTCAATTATAGCTAAACAAATGTACCCCGGCAACACCCAGTTTTTCATGGATGCCTTTAACGATGCTACAGCAAAACCCCACGGCTACTTACTGGTGGATTTGAAACCCAACACTTTTGAAGACTACAGACTATGATCCGGCATAATACCCCCGGACTTCCCAGTCGCCTACACGCCTAAAACAGTGTCCAAAAACTATAAAAAGAACAAGTAAAAAGCTGCTTATAACATTTACACTCTAAACCTTGTAATATAAGGTCCCCACAATGTCTGCGCGGTTACGACGTAATTTAGGACTTCTAAAAATGTTGATCACGGCCAGCCCCGCGAGAAGAAAAGCCATCCTCTGCGCTGCCACGGATGATTTAGTGGCCGCCATTTCAGAAATAGCCCTAAACACCCTAAAAGGTAATGTCCCTATATCAACGCGCCAGTTCCGGGTTCTGAAGAAGAAACGCCACATTATTAAGAAGCTAAGCAATAAGAGGGCTTCTCTCCTTTCCAAAAGAAAACTGTTCAAACAGTCAGGAGGCTTTATAGGGTCGTTGTTAGGTATAGCTATACCCCTAATCACAGGGCTACTGTCGCGATCCTGATGGAGCACGCCCACAAAATCTACCTCGTGCCCCGGCAACAGGTGGAACATCTGGCCCCTTCTAACACGGATGTCTGGGACATACGCAAAAACGAAACACATCGTCTCGATGCGGAAATCAAAGCCATTTTGAACCGGACTGATTTAAAACCCCACGACAAGGCAGGGCTTTACTCAGGAGCCCTTCAAAACTTTCTACAATACTACAAGCAACTCACCTCTGAAAAAACCAAACTGACGCTGTACACCCCAGATGCTGAACAGCCGCCTGGACCCTCTACGCAGGCTCATGACATAGGTCCCACACCCACAACTGATGCCTTTGTCTTAGACCTTTTAAAAAATATCAGTCAGAAATATAGAGGGGCTGCGCAAATGTTACTCAGTAAAATGAGTACTACTAAAGATTTGACCACTTGGAACGCCCGGGGTGAATTCGTTTACAAAGGGCAGCCGGTTGCTGGTTCCCATATGTATGATCTGGTCCGGGGTCTCACACACGGTAAAACCCTAACAACACGAGAAGCTCCTAGAGGCTGGGAACAGTTCCTAAATGCAGCTGCGGAACTCAACATTCCCTCCACGATCATCGGAAATGCCGAGAATCGCCGTAAGCTTGAAAGTTTAAAAGACCCGGCCCCCGCTATTTTTACAAGGAGCCCCGCTATATCGACATCGCCTTTCTTTCCACAACTAACACCCGCTCGGGACCGTGCTGATCTTCCTATGGGGCCTAAAAAGAGACTATTCAAAATGAACACATGGCTACCGATCTAATTTTGCACACATGTACAGTTTTTTTGTTAAAAGTTTTTACGGTTCGAAAAAATGTGCTTCATTTTATATGTTTAACCATGTAAATGTTCGTGTTGAAACATGCTTGTAATAAACACTTTTAAATTTTCAGCCGGAGTATGCCATCTTTTTATTTATGAATGGTTTGAAAATGTACACAGTACGGATTAAAAAAAAATGCCTAGGATGAAAGCTTGTTTAAGATGTTTTTTATTTTAGACACTCACAAGTACAAATAACAGCTTTACAAGACCTTACACTTTTGACAGAGACCAGAGTCTGTTTTAACAACGTGTGACATTGTCCTGTAGTTTTCATTCACATATTTCATAACAACATCATCGTTGTTTACTAAATCATCTGAGTATAGATTTTAAAAATTTCTAAACGTTATACCTTCAGACATTTTACTAATAAAGTATATACAATGTTCCCCACATGTGATGGCCATAGGATCCTGTACCCGTAGTTTATTATACACAACAGTGGGTGATGCTTTTTTTACATATTTGAATATCGGCTTTGTATAAATACTATGCTTAGGGAATTCAGCTAAACTATCAAACACTATAACCTTGTCCACATCCAGAAACAGTGCCGCCCAATGTGCCCCACCCTTGTAATGGGGATCGGTGTTAAAGACGAGGGTACGTGGCCTTTCCGGACCTATCTTTTCAGGTAGTCCATCGCTAGGGTATACCCCTAGAAAGTATTTCTTAGCATATTTATGTCTACTTAAGAAGTCACGTATCTCAGTAGTGTCCATTTTATATATTTTTTTAAAAAAAAAAAAAAAAAAAAAAAATTTAATTTTTATTTTACACTTTTTCAATGGTAGTCAAACATAAGCTGACGGGCGTGGTTGATCTGAATAACACTGTCGAATACAGAGAACACAACCATGTTCACATTGGCCGCCAGTGCCTGTGTAAAACGTATTTCCGCTTTTAGATTTCCGTTTTTGATCAGGTTGTAATGGTCGCCATCTTCCATGTCCGGCGTCAGGTCGAACGCAAACAGCGTGTAGCCTGCAGCATACCCTTCCCTTGAAACAACTACTCCTGAGTCCCGCAGCTGTTTCCCCGTTATCGAGACCAGTCCTAGATATTCCCGGACAAAATTTGATGTTCCAAAATTCGGCGTGAAAGGTTTTGCGGGGATCACAGCACCCTCGTGAACCAGAGCGGCATAGTTGATATCATAGTGTTTGAAGTTGAAAGGGTTTGAGTTGTAGGCGCCACTAAAAGCAGTGTTGTCCACAAACCCTATGATGATGAGTTTCGGTAACTGCCCCAGAAATAGATTCTGCTGCTGCGTTAATCGGGTTCCGGCGGGGATGCTGAATATCTTCAGAGCAACTCTTTCAATGGCATACTTGGCGTTCGATAATTGTAAAGCTTCAGCATGGGCCAGTCTGACACTTGGGGACACTTTCACTCTCTTTACAAACAGGCTCGCTGACAATATAACCAGTTTATACTGCTCTGCATCACCGCTGATGAGACAGAAAGAGTCCTTGTTACGATTGAGTTTGATCTTAAGATCAATACCGTTGACTAACAGTTTGTCTTGGAAGAAAAGGTCTGAATGTACGCGCCCCAGGAGGTCAAACTGCCTACTGACGGCGACGAAGCTGGCTCTTTTTTTAAAACCCTCGTTGTCTCCGTCCAAAGCTGTGTTCTCCAAATGCGCTTCGGTATCTCGGTAGAAGAGCCCTGCTGAAAGATGTGTGTCCAGCGCATCACGACTATAATTTAGAATACTCTCTATGTAGGCCCTGTAGGCATACATGTTATCACTCTGTGTGACGAGGCGATCGCCTAGGTTAATGTCCACTTGATTAAACATTGTTGCGATGGGATAGGCTATAGGGGCCACTCTAGCATCATCCTCGATGTTGTCACCGTTCGCTTTGGTTATTTTACAGACGAGGTGCAGGAGAGTGTTGTTGAGATCAAGGTACATATCCGTGGACCCCGACACATAAAACTCTATCGGTGCAAGGGGTGTCAGAGCGGCCATCGGCGACACTTCCATGAAAAAACTGTTTTCAATGCTTGTCTGTGTGGGTTTGAGAGAAAACAGATCTAACTCAGATTTGGCGCATTCACCCGATGCACAGTGTACGAAGGCCATGGTCGATGTTTTTAAAAATATTCGCACTAGAACGAGTTCTCTTCTTCTTGGTTGATCTCTTCCGTCTTATGACTCTTCTTTTGTGAGGGCCTTTTGAAGTAGTCCGGCGCTTCTTATAGGGCCTTGGCGGCCCCCTACGCAGCGATGCCCTTCGCTTCCTTTTAACAAAACCATGCGCTTTATACAGCAACCCCGCTCCTTCTTGGGGCTGTCTATTCATGCGCTCTGCTACCGCAGACGTTACACTGCCCACAACGTCCTGGGCTATGTTTGTAGCTGCCGCTTTAACATGAGGTTTTGCAATTTCGAACCCTCTTCTCAAAAAGGGCATGGCACGTCTAAACATGCTCCGGAAGAAACCCCCCAATCCCGCCCCATACATAACCGGAGCCCCTTGAAAGTAGGGTTGGGGACCGCCATACCCAGCCTGAACTCTATAATAGTCCCTGTACATCGAGGGATCCCCGTAGGTTTTCATGGTGACCATTGCAGCTGTCTAATAGTCACCTTCGCGCCGTGGCCTTAAATGAAGCTTAACAATAACTTTCCCGTATTTAAAGGCGACCGGCTCCGACTGATCGTTGTACACCATGATGGTTATAGTGTCAAAATGGTTTTTAGAAATTGCAACATAGTCGAGTTTGTGATGTTGTATATTAACCATTGCGTTATTTTCACCCTGCACCGGGACCCACCTCAACAAAGGGGAATAACTATCCCCGACCCTCTGCGGCTCTACAATGTCGCTATAAACGTAGAGTGTATAAAAACCGCCGTTAATATCGGGGCATGTAGGGTCTGGATCCATCTGCCTTTGGTGATGCTGTACGGTCCCTAAAACCCTTTGTAATTTACCACTACATTTAAACACTGTACTGAACTCTGGGGCTTTAAGAACCACCTTTCTTCTAACGTGATCCAATACCAGATATATATTCGCATACGCTTCAGTGCTGGCTATAGACTTGTTGATGGCATCGACCACCGTTGCGACGGTAGGGTAATAGCCGTGCGGGAAAGACAAGTTATAGGTCAGTGCATCCTGAGGTCGCTTTATATGAAATTTAACATCGGCCTTTGTAAAGGTATTCCAAGTTCTAGGGTACTGTATTTCCGTTAGTGCCACCTCCCACGGGCCTTTCAAATCCACTGGCTTTGCAAGTTTCACTGTATAACTCGAAATCTGATTGTCTGGGAACATGTCCTTCGAAGCGTTGGACGGCAGCGTGATATAAAAAGGGGAGTTCTCCATCATAGCGTTTACAGCTATACCTCACACACCGTGCAACGAGCTGGCCAGAACCCAACTGTTAAATTTCTCGGGCCACCCACGCCATTTGACCAACGCCTGTCTCCGGACACCGCTCCCTTTTCTTTTCAGAACCTTTTCAACCCTGTACACCCTGTTCGGGTCGTAGGGCACCTCTTGTAACTCTTCTGTGTAAAAGACACCCGATACCTCTTCCCCAGCGTAGTCCTTTAACCTGTAAATATATACCCCTTCTTTAAACTGCACACTTTCCACTATGAATATCTCATCGCTGAATGTTTGCTGGTAGCCTTTGGTGAAGACACCCTTCAACTTTGAAACCCTGACATGAGCCCCTTCTTTTAAATCCGGTTTCTTGACCTTCTGTGTGAGACGCCCGCCGTACACCGTTCTCCACACCGTTAACGAATTATCCCTTGTAACCTTAACAGGGGCCATTTTGATTGTCCGATGGTAGGTGGCGTTATAAACATCTATAAAAGCCTTTAGAACATCCACGTATCTGTAGGTGTTGTTGGCGGTGAAGTATCGCCACATCTTCGACTTTAAAGTACGGTTAAAACGCTCTACAACAGCGGCCTTTACCTCTGTGTGCGTTACAAAATGTTGAACAGCGTGCAGGTCTAATAATTTTTGGAAATGTTTGTTTAAAAATTCCTTTCCGGCGTCTGTTTGTAGTTTCTGGGGCACACGCCCGCTAGCGAAGATGTCTTTAAAAGCAGCTGTAACGCTGGTACCACTTTTATCGTTTAATGCCTCTGCATAGGCGTATTTGGACAAGACATCTATGACGGTTAATATATACATGGCGCCATCGTTATGTTGTGCCAGATCTTGAAGACTGATTATGTCGGCCTGCCATTGATAATCGAGCTGTGCGTTAACAACTGTGGACCGCCTCTTAAAGCGTCTCCTGACAGGTTTGTGTAGCGAATAAGCCTCTTCCCCAGCTAACCATGTCTTCACACTGGCACGTTTTACAGATTCATTTTCAGCTCGAGCCCTTCTAAATAGAGCTTCGGAGCCTCCGAAACTTCCAACCCCCTGTTTATCGTAATAAAGCTTCCTTAAATCAGCATCCGTCATGCTGTCTCACATCAACACCCCGAAATGAAAGACACCTGTTTTGTGTAAGGTCATTTTATTAAACATAAAAAACATACATGTGCGGCTGGGGTATACAACCAGCGTGTATTTGACATTTTGTGCTACATAGCTTATAAATGTCAAAACACGGATCCAATGTGGCCTTTTTTACAAACGTATACAGAGTACAACATCCACTACACATGTTACTCAGAGCATGTTCCTTTACAAACCCTAAGCGACACAAACTTTGATATTTTTATGGCTATACTCTCAATAGCTCTAGACATGACTTCCCGTTCCCCACGTCTATAACTCTGAACGCTCAGGATACTGATATAATTCAACAGTTCATACAGTTCTAGATAGGACAATGCAGAACCTTTATTTGTGAGATAATCTACAGTCATGTTCTCCAAAGCCTCATGCACCCCCGTCTCAGGTGAAAGTCTTAACTTGCGCTTGTGGTCTTTGTCCAAGGCCCAGCATTTAACAGATGCGTTTAGCCGGCCATTGATACACCACTTGGCGATACACTCATGGCAGTTACATTGCAACAAGGCCGAAGGTTCCGAAATGTTCAGACATCGCAGAGTCACAGGCTGTATTTCAGCTATTCTTTCTTTAACCAGCACAAAAATCAATCTCCCGATACAGATGTAGCCCGGTTGTAACTCATAGACATCTTGCACCTCGATACCCGGAATCCCCTCCTAAAAGTGAGTAAGTATGGAGCGTTAAGTAACATATTTATGGTCTACTTTTTTTTTATTTATTTATTTATTTTTTATTTATTTCTTTATTTATTTATTTAAAACAGTTTTCGAGGGGCTAAAGACAACATTCTTCTGTTTTTATAATAAATGTCACACATTCGTCTTTCTATAACCCGTTCTACCATACGTTTGTCAAAGGGGGGACACATCCCGTGCATGCGGTCGAGTTTTGAGCATGGCTCTGCAGCGTATCGGATCTCAAGGACAGCCGCAGCCAAGACCTTCATCATGTCACAGTGGACACTTTTCTTCACAGCAGACAGCCCATACACAACCCTTAACAGCTTATATACCCGATAAGTGTCTATCCGGTTACAAACGTGACGAATTGTTCTTGCAGTGTATGCATCGTATAGACATTCGTGAGCCTCCTGTTGAGGGTCATTAATTTTATGCCCGTAGCAAAGGTCATAATAATCCCTTTTAACACATGCGTTCACAACGGCAGCTGCAAAGCCTTTAACCGGCCATATGGTGTCACAGGGTACGCCCGGAGCTTCCTTTTCAAGATCGTGGCTAGTGTAGGTGCAAACACATTTCTTACGAGGCTCTTTGTTCTGGCTTGTAATACTTTCAGACTGTCTGGAACAGCATAAGCAGAAAAAATTTACGGTGTTAACCTTTGGAGCTGACCCTTCTAGAGGCTCTCTTTCTTCTGTTATGTTCTAGGGTTCAAACAGAAAGCACATGACACATTATTAGTTAAAAGTATGACATTAGAGTATACAGGCATAAAAAAATAAAATAAAAAATGTCTTTACTAACCTCAGCATTCGCTTCACACTCAGAGGCTCCTCTGAAATCTTGGGAGTCGCAGAGGTCCATTGGGGCAGAAACAGCGCCTGAACTTACACCTGATGGTTGTAAAATAACGGCCTCTGCCTCGGGGTCCTCCTGGAAGCCCATGTCTTCATAGATGGGCGAATTCGGGGGTGGTACACATTCTTCAACTTCAATGTCTACGACGTTAGATGCCCCGCTTAATCCATCTTTCGAGACATCGCTGTCACTGCCGGCCCCCTTAATAGGGGATATCAAGGGCGACACATCCTTGAGGTCAAGCTTTTCAAGCCGATGGCAAAGTTCCTCTTGAAAACCTGTAACATCGGTATCCCGGGTGTCTGGGACACCCTGTTGTGCATTCTCATCCATCGTACGAGGGGCGAGGGTCCGGTAATATCTACCAATAGTGTTCAGGGCCCCTGAGGAGACGGCTTTTCTGGCGATCGGATTGTATCTCTTCATAGCGCCTTGGCAAACTGATTCAGCCCTGGTTTGCGGTTTGACAGCCGGTTCTAACCAGCTCCTTATATGCAGCATTTCAAAAAAAAAAAAAAAAAAAAAAAAGGGTGGCTCTACCAGCCAACAACACGTGTTCACAAACCACGTGACACCCCCATGCACGTCACTTCCGGGGAGGGCTTTCTGGGACACCGGAAGTCCCAGCCACCGGATATGACGTCATTTCCGGGGCGGGACAACTGTCACTTTTAATATGGTGATTAAAGGTATCCCTTCCTACTACTAGCTTTGCTGATTTATGCGCGCAATAGAACTTACATTAACATAAAAATCAAGTAACAAAATTTGCCCACAAATGTGGTACATGGGAGTTAGCTTACCAAATACAATTCCTTTTAAAGTAAATTGTGTATGTTATTTCACAAGATAATCCACCGTTTTGCCTCGCCCCAAAGGCAGCTAAATATTTATTTTGATGTGCTTTTATTTACAACCCAACAATCTAGGCTGCTACATGGGTCCTCTAACAATCGCTTCAGCAAATGATTGACGAAATCCCCACTGTTGGTTGTCATAAAACTGAGAGCGATTGCATTTGTCACAGTTTCTAATGGGTTTCTTTGCCTTTATTACCAGAAGCAGAAATGAAAATGCAGCTGAACACCAGAACTATGTAGTTATTTTATAACTGGCACTAACAAATTTCACCAATTATAGCGTCCATTCTGTAAGCAATGGATGTGCAGCTCTCAATTAATCTGCTGTACCTCCAGGCAAGGTCTAAATCAGCTGGATACAGCTAAAGCAATTTGCACACAGCTAAAAGCAAATTGGAAAATAAGTGTTCCACACTGCTGCCTATCTTTTCAAGCCAAACCCACGCTCTGTAGTCTGGCAGCAGTCCTCTGTCATACTATTTGCAGCTATCAATTTTAATTATAACAATTATTGATTAGTTGGCGAAAGTGACTAATCTAATGTGCGCACGAGGACTGGATGCTGATGGGTCTCGTTTCCTGCTGCACAGACGTCCCTCTATTCATTATTAAGGAGCCAAGATTATTTGTCCAGTGTTTCAGTTCTGCTACCGGAGTGACATCGCTTTGGCAACGTTTTTTATTTCCTCTTCAAAAAAGCGTGTCGAGCAAGGGTTCCATGGGGCATGATCTTTTAAACAGCGTTTAAACATTACTGCAGTCGGTGTTCAGCCATTGCACTTGTATTGGGCAAATTAAAAATCAACTCCATTACCTTGTACCATTTCAAAAACAGACAAGAACCTCGGGATGAAGAAGCTTTTGAGCCGCAGCAAGATTTCTGAAGCGACTGGCATTTGCAAGCGCGGTAATGAGTTGTGTGACCTTCAGAGATTTTATTCCCTATTAAACAACTACCCGTAGGCTGAGTGTAATAATTCTGAGCACGCTATTTCCATTCAGACAAGTACATGATACGTCAAAGTATTTTCATTAGTTGTAAAACATCCACCGACTTCTTATTTCAGTGTCCACTGCTCCAGGAATGCCAACCACCTGGTTCAATATTTGTGCTAAAATTAAGCTCGCACCTGAGGCATAGCGAGCCTTTTGACCTTTTCCCTGCTGGCGATTGCAGGCGATTACATTCTTATGTTTGAGTTGGTGTTTTTACATACAAGTAGATTTTTTCCTTGTCCTACTAATCGAGCATCTTGAGGCAACATTATGGAAATGTCGGAACCTGCTGCCACTGCCTGGCATCACCGATACCATGAAGTGACTTCGGTGATGTGACCCCTGCATTGACCCACCAACATAAAGTCTTGTGCATTCTAAATAGTGTGTCTGAAATATAATGGATACATGCTATACCTTAAACATTCAGCACGTTGCTTCACTTGCCTGTGCGACAACACTATTTCAGATCTTGCCGTAATGCATAGGAACCTGTATTCTGAAATCCACTACACATCTAATATAGATCAATTTGAAACTCATAATCCATCTAAGGCAATCAGATCTTCTCAGGCTCCCTGTGTTTAATTGCTTCAACTGTAACAAGTGGTGGATATTTTCTATACAGGGCAGAAAACATGGAACATTTTTATCACTGACTCTGCAGGAGAGAGAAGAGCGTGGGAGCTGAATTACAAATGTATTTTTGTATCTAGCTAAAACTTAGATGAGCGAATGCCATAGTTTACGGGTACAGATTCCGTTAAGTGGTTCACAAAATACGTATTTGCACTTGGAAAAGGATTTAAATACGCTTAATATTCTGGCTGTGTGGCATCACTTTCTGTTAGAGGTCATTTGATCACAGGGCCAAATTGTAAGTGTTCCGTGGTGGGGCCACCTGCAACAACAAGTGAACACGCACAAACCTGTGAGCATATGGTCATTCCCACAGCTTTGCCTTGTACACCCCCTCCCAGGATACTATCAGAGATATACTCTTTTCAAGGGAAAAGGTTTATTTTGAGAAAGGATGTAAATGTAAGGCAAGACATTTCTCCATAGCAATGTTTTCCCGTTTAAAACAGAAACATAGCAAGTGCGAATTGATCACAGTGGCGTTTCAACATGCAGACATTTCGACTTGCTTTATTTCTGCAAATGTAAATGTGTACATAAGTGAGTACTGCTGTGATCTTTGATTGTGCAGGTTCTCTAGAGAGTCAGATAAAAAAAAAAAAAGTCTTAAGCTTAAGGGAAATTTCTGATTATCCACACCATTGTTCCCAGCATTAGGCCACACTTATTTAGTTTTTTCCTAAATCACAATTCCCTAAAGCACAATAACTTCCTTTGTTCTGATTCCACTGACAAGAGGGTGTGCATTAAGACGTAAATGAGAGGAAACACTATAAGAATCCAAAAGCAAATTAAATTAAATGCTGCCAACTCAATGCCTAATTAAAGCCCCTCTGTGTCGGCAAGCATTCTTACACTACTAAGAAATGTTAAGTTTCAGTTTAGGTTTAAAAAAGAATCCAATTCTAAACCAGTTTGCACGCCAAGAATCAAAAATGTATGCAGATCAGTCCCTTAAACATGCAGTAATATCCTCCCATGCTCTGAATTGAAACGATTCAACGCACATTGCCATGCATTAACATTGCCCTGCTGCAGTTTCAACTAGCAAGGCTATGCCAAGAGGGGCACTCCTGCTGCTGGGCCTCTTGAAGCCTTCTACTGAGCAGATGCTGATAATCAATCACTCTTGCTATCTCTTCATACTTTCAGATGTTGATACAAGTCATGGTCACAACACATCCAATCTGGATCTCAAAGCAACTTTGATTTACATAATTTTATAATCCTATGGCACTTCATGTGAGTTGGGCTCTCATCGGCCTAGCTCCTCCATAATGAGACTACGTATTAGAACAATGCTGCCCTTAGGCTGTAACTACGTACACCTTCGTTTTGAGGTTGTGCAAATTCCATTTTGAAATTGCGCACCTAGAAGGTATGATATAGTATATTTGGTATGTAGCGAGTACACAATAATGCCGCATTCAGAGTTTCAGACATAAGAATGGGGAATAATATGTTAATTGCTAAAATTTGCAACTTTTCTGTGGTTTTGTGCAGCTTGTATGATTTGCACAAGTTCTTTCTTGCAGAAAATTGTGGAGACAAACATGTACAGGATGCACAAATGATGTTGTGAATCCGATTTTGAAGCAAAAAGGAGTTTGCACCCGCATCAGGAATGGTGCAGCCATCAGAATGAGGGTTACTAGCGCTCTCTAATACTGTAATACTGCTGTGATGACCTCTTGGACCTGAGTTGTTTTCCCCATTTTTAGTGCTGTTTTATATTTAAATTTTTTCACCTTTTAGCCGCATTTCTTTTAGCAATGACATTTTACACACTTTTCTTGCATGATATTCTTCTAGACATGCATTGTACAAATTGCTTATTTAGTTAGCCTTTTCTCAACATATAATCAATACATTCTGTCCAAGGTGAGGAACACAATACACAATATCTTAGTGTTTACCTTGCCCATTTAGGAGACAGCTTCTAACATCTTGCATCAGACTGTGCTTCTAACACAGTGTGGCTTTACTATATAAATGATGCACTGACCCAGAAGGTGAAGATGGATATTCCAGCCGTGACAATCCTGGAAGGAATGAGGTGTTCAACATGCAGCTAATATACCAGCTTCCTGACAGAACTGCCATCTACACCACAGGCAGACTCCTGATACCTTTTCCAGGTCTGGGGCTAAAGCTAATCCTGTAGATCGGGCCAGGCAGAAGGGTACACCTGCTATGCTCTCAGTATAGTTTTAGTGGTAGGTAGGAATCTCTGGAATCTTAAGAACTTTTACAGAATGGTGGGATTGTTCCTAATGTTGGTAACTTTGCTCTGTTTGATTTGCCTGATTACCGCAGCTCATTCTCTCTATGCAAGATTACAACTGGTTCAATAATTTTATTGAAACCTCATTTGGTATCTGTCTTGTTTTTCCGTCTGGGCATGCATGCGTAATACAATGAAAGGGTGAGATATGTCTCCACGACTTCCCTGTGGAGTCAGAGTGTCATGTTCAGGTTGCCATAGTTACCTTCCACCCCAGTCAGGTTAGGGGTTCAGGTGAGGCACACTGAGCTAGTCAGGAGTTGGGCCATCATTTTCTGACGGTGCGGATGGACTGAGTCTCCCACATTCTGAAGTTCTGTCATCTGAATATGTAGTCCTATTATTTTAATAGGAAGCGTAGAACAGAGCACCACCGACATGCATAGTTCAGGTACTTGTTTAACTGGTCTTCTGAGTAGTTTTCTCTAGCACACGATGCATACAAAAGATTTTTACTCTTGAGTCACTTTTCCTGCAGTCACTGCAAATACAAATACATTTCATTCATACACAGAGGGTAATGCACCAGGCCAATACAGACCACATCAACATTTAGAAATACTTTTAACATTTTAGGAAAATCAAAATTGGTTCCAAGATGCCTTATCCTACATTGTAGGCAAAGTTAGATTGGGTCCCCTTAGCAATGAAGGGGGCCACATGGCCAGTTTTACACACACTAGCCAAACAAATAAAATGTTTTACAGTGGGCAATCTGTGTCCTTTATATACGAATCTAGTTAGATTACACAGATACTTAAGACAATTTGGTGCGTGCACCTTAACAGCTGACCCAGTGAGGGCTGCTCAAGCTATCCAACCACAATTGGCTATATCTTGTACCAATCATTGTTATGATGTGCAAATACCCCCAGATGCAAGGAAATTCTGTTCTGGATTGCTCAAAAAACAAATCTGTTTGTTGCAGTGTTGTCCCATACAGGACCCCAAGATAAACACAAAGGGACTTATTATGACTTCAGCGAACGGAAAAGCCTGTCTGCTGAAGTCCCGACGGGTAGGTTGCAACCAGTGTGGCAGCCTCCCCACCGGGTCCATTACAAGTTTCCCGCTGGGATGGCAGGAGGAAACATAGTTTCTGCCCATCTGTCAAGAGGGAAATGGCCTACAGCATTGACTCCAGCTCATAATAGAGCCGTCGGCAATGCTGTCATGCGTAAGGTGCACCAGCATCTGTTGTAAAGTGCCCTTGCATGGGCAGTGCATGGGCCACCCTGGGGCACCCTGCACCCCATCTCTGCCAGCCTTTTCATGGCAGGGTTACCCCCATGACACCGCTGGCATAGAAGGGGGTCGTAATCCCTTTGCAGCACTGCCCTGGTGCATTAGGACCACCAGCACCGCCAGACCATTGTGTAGATGAAATCTGGCAGTGCTGGCGGTCCGACCAGGGTGCTGCTGCCGCGGTTGTAATATGGCACTCAGATCACCGCATTGGCGGTGGTTCAACTGCCACCACGACCCTGGCAGTCATAAGACTGCAAGGGTTGTAATGAGGCCCAGACTTCTCGCAGTCTGCTTGCCACTTGGTGGTACCCTCAATTGACTGTGCCACACGGCGTACAGTCCTTCCTGCAATCTATCCTATAACTGATGGTACACCATATCTTGCTGTTTTACCAGATGTGTTAAAACAGATGCAAAATACTACCACTAATAGAAGAGGAGCACAAATTACCAAAAATTATTGCCCAAACATACATCTACAGGTCACAATAATCTATGGGCCAGACTAAATAAGCCACATCTTAAAGCTAATCCTGAACAGGATAAAACCAAACAGGCACCAGAGTCATTTAAGAAAAAAAAAAAACACTTGGATAATGAAGAAATAATAAAGAAAAAACTAAATCACAGGAGGAATCTCCACAGTCTGAAATATCTGATTATTTTTATAATTTACATAACTGTGATACCTTGATATAACCTTTCAGGACTCATCTGACAAACGGTCTGAGAGAGTGGATCAGTGACAGGGCCGACAAGATGAGTATGTGAAACCAAAATAGACTCACAATGCTCCTCTGATATCATAAAAAAGGAAGACAAACTTCCACAACAAAAAATAATTTAAAAAAGAAGAAGGTTGTGGGAATTTCAGCTAAATATGTCACACATACTGAGAACATTACTTCTGAACAGGACGTGGGTGGTGACTCTGCCAGACAGGGCAGCAGAGGTAATGATAGTTAGCCAGAATCTTCAAGATTTCCTAGATGTGAAAGCAAATAACAACTTCATTGAAATTGAACCCCAGACTGGGGGATCGCCCCTCCAGACAGAGCATATAAATTGAATAGATAGAAAGGGACATAAAACACATAATTAAGATAAACTTCTAGGAAACACTAATACTTAGCTATGACATTCTTTTGGCTGACAAGGATTAGCCTCTGAAGTTTGTTATAACACTTCCTCAGGGAGAAGATGTAATATTACCATCTGTCTTGGTCCTGATTCCTAAAGAAGTAAAACAAGCCTGTACTGTAAAATGGGTGCTTGCAGACGCTCCTGCACTATACCACAACCATGTGGGCTGGGATAAGGATCAATGTTTTTAATGATATCAGTCATATCCTTGATACATGATTCACATAATGTTTCAAGGAAACATAAATATATTTTTCAAGAGGCTCCATAATGGAATGTACTTCTAAGATAATCAATTTTCATACCAATCAAATAAAGATTTTTTTTTTTAAACTGCCATTTGATTCAGAATATACACCTCATGATAGGTGCCCCTTTATTTGCACTGAAACGTAACAAAAACATTTGTTACATACTTGTTTATTCCAATACAGAAATCAGAAAATATCTAACTTCCCTGAGGTCAATGCCCGGCCTTCTATCACTCAAAGGCACTCATCAACAATTGAAGGAACTGAACTCACATATATAATGGTAAAAAAAAAATCCCATTTGGGATTCACAAACTGTAATATGGAAAACGTGGTGTACATTATAAATTGTCCTTGCAATAAGGGGTATGTGTGGGAAACCAAACATGAAATAAGGACACACATTATTTAACACAAGTCAAGGATTCAGAAGAAAATAGTAAATGCACCACTAGTCCAACATTACATTGATCAAAGTCATACTGAGAAAGAACTGATATGGAGTAGACTTAAACATATATCCAATAAGAACAGTAATACTGGGGCAGCACTATTGAGAGCTGAAGCAAGAATGATCCTGAGATTGCACATTGTTAAAACTGGACTGAAAAACTTTCAGAAATTAACAATATTTAGAATATATGAATAATTTGAGGCAATTGTGCCTCATGGATTGAGATCATGACCTAACTGGAAAACATTTTTTCAATTTTAATCCATTTTTCACCTTCACAAAAATACACTTTGATCCTCAATAAATCCATAACCAGTTTATGTCCTCACAGGATCTAATGATATCTTCTCATATTCAAAAAAATACACCTGGGACCCAAAAGACTACATGTCCCATCAGGCTCGAAGACACTCTCTGATGATGTCAGAGTGGCTAAGGTGCTCATTACGACTTCGATGGGAAAGACCGCTGACCGCAGTCGTACTGGCGGTCAGCAGTCTAGTTGCAGTTGCACTGACGACACCACCACACCAACAAAACACTGTCCGCTGTATTTCAATTTAAAAAACTGTGTGGCGGTATTCTGTTGGAGAGGCGCTGGGGGCGGTGCAAGTGCCAGGACCTGTTCCCTCCCAGATGACCACTTCGACGACCAGGTAAGGTGACTGTCCGAGAGGGGAGGGGGGGTGTTGTGTGTGTGTGTGCGCATATGTGCGTGTGAGTGTGTGTATGGTTTTGGGGGGAGGAGGGGTTTTGTGTGTGTTTGTATGTGTGTGTGCATGTGCAAGTGTAAGGGTTTGTGAGTGTGAGTGAGTGTCAGGGTGTGCGTGTGGGTGCCTGTGTGTCAGTGTGTGGAAGTATGTGCTTTTGGGTGCGTGCAAGTATGCGGGGGTGAGGGCAAGTACGGTGTGCAGGGGGTTACTACAGTGAGCAAGGGGTTGGGGGTGAAAATGTTGTAAGGGATGGGGGGCTCCTGGATTTAGGGGGTGGGGTGGGGGACTCGTCTACCGACGACAGGAATGCAAATTCCTGTTGTCTGTAGCCTTTATGCCAGGGTTTTTCGTGGCGCGGTGCTACCGCTACAAAAACCCTGGTGGAACAGGGACTCGTAATACCACCAGTGGTCCTAGGTAGTCCGCCGGGTCGGAGATGCTTATCTCCGGCCCAGCGGTCCGACCGCCCTGGCGGTAGGAACGGGAAAGTGGCTGTTTGGCACAGGCCAAACCGTCACTCTTAATATGGCAGTCCACACCGCCGGCCTAACTCATGATGAGGGCCTAAATGTAAAGATCTCACTTTTGGTGGCCAACATTGTGGTGCAAATTCAAGCTTCCAGCTCTGACAAATGCACAGCATGGGAATCACAGCTGGTAGTGACCGGTGGCGTTCCCTAGATGAAAGCAGGGACGTTTTTCAGGAGATCGGAACAGAGTAACAGCAGTGACTAACGCACAGCAGATCTACAAGCAAGGCAGATGAATGTGGGTTTGCTCCTGGATTGGAGTGTAACACATCAATAACACAGCAAAAGAATGACGAGAAAAGGAGAACTAAATAGTGAAGGTAGGCGTACCCTAAGGTCCATAATGAGTTTCACATAACTTAATTGAATTGGTGAGATTCAGATGTCTTGTCTTTTTCACTTTGTTTTTGCACAGCAAACTTTAAGATACCAGACTGATGAGAAACATTTAGAGTAACATAGTGGTGTTTTTAAGGTGATGAGAAATTCAGTTCCTTTACACATAAATATCTGACTGAATGGCTTTTGATTATGTTCACAGCATGAGGAGCCAAGGACACATGAGAGTATCCTGACATGCATAGGTGTACCTGATAAAATGGAAAATGGACCATGCATGCTTTATGTTTAAAGTGTAGTAGGCCCGATGAAAATCTAAGAAAAGAGGTAAAAGTCCCCATGGAGATTGAAATGCTTTGACTTGTCTGGGAGAGTGCTTTGGTGCCTCATTAAGGATATGTAAATAACTCTTCTTTTAGAAAGGACACTTTATAGCAATAGGGCAGGGGACCATGTTTATTGTGAAATACGTTTGCCAGCATTTTCACGATTCAAAAAGTTGTTCTTGTGTGAACATAATGCAATTTCTTTTGTGTCTGTAATTGTGTATGAATTTGACTCTCACATTAGGATTATTTAACATGATTCATTTCAAACAAAGGTATTATTTTTGCTGTGTTTTTCTTTTTGAAAGTTGACTCATTTGTTCTTGTTTAAAATAATTTCAAGTAACTATGGAAGAAATCAACGATGGACGTGCTTAAGAAGGTCTGCATGTTCCCTTCAATGACTTATTAATTTAACATGAATAGGGGCTATTTTTATTGTTTTTTTTATGTACCCGGACCCCCATCCCCCTTAATGGGTCCTGCCCCAGTTTGTCTAACCACCCTTCTAGACAGAGTAGATCAAATTGTTCTTGGATTATCCGAAAATGGCTACAAATTAAACTTCAAGAAAACTAAAATTGCTTTAATCAGTGTCCTATTCTTAGGATACAAGTTATCATTGAGAGTAAATGCCTGGCACCACACTTCCTTGAGAAGTGTGCCCCATTACAACCACCAAAATCCATTAAAAAACTGCAATCCATGTTAGGATTTTTTAATTTTGGTAGAATATATATATGAGATTAGGCACAATGCAGAAATACATAATATGATTTAATTAATCTAGATTTCTCCAGTAAGCAGTGGACACCAGATCATACACAAATTCTCATATCATTACAGATTGACATGCTTGCATCACAACACTTACTCACCCATGTGAATAAAACAAACTTGGTCATCTGTATAATACTGGGTGCCTTTGGCTTTACTTATGTCACATTCGAAGAAGGTGACACAGTGCCAATTACATGTAAATTGTATTTATATTCTAATGCAGAAATTTGTTTGAATCCACTCAAAAGATTCTGGCTCCAGTCCAAATGGCTGTTATAAAGGAAAGACCACTGACTCAAGGGAAACCCATCATTGTTGCTTCAGAGGCTGTCACAAAGGCCAGCATTCCAAATGCGAAAGCTTCACATCCCAGATGGATACAATGGACCACTTCATTGACTGCCACTGATGTAGATCATGTATTTGACCCTACATTACAAACCAAAGAATTTCTCTAGTATTAACAAGAATACCCCATGCTCGCTTACATTTTGCCTTTGGATCAGCATAAAGCATTATAGATCCTGATGGTTCAGCTCAGCTTACTATAGGCACCAATCATACTCCATTGCTTGCACAGCTGTATATGGAGTAATGAGGGATGGAGAGTTCCACCATCAACAAATATTTGCACAGTCCTCATGGGATTGCACTGCACAGCTTGCTGAACACATAGCTTTATTCCTGGCACTGGAGCATACAGATCCTAAATTCCCCATTCTTATAGTGTGTGATAGATAGATTCAGAGATTCTAAAGGAAATACTATCAAGCATAAAGTGCTTTTGGGAAAAGTAGCAGAACTTAAACATAGTCTGCCATGGGCTCATGTAATACATACACTGACTCACAAACATGTTAAAGTACACATTGTAGGGAATTCAGGGAATTCGCTGGCTGATGAGGCAGCCAGATCTACAGTTAAGACTGCATAGTAGCTACGAGGATGGATGAAGCGCTAATTGCTACTGTTACCGCCTCAAACAAGAGCACCCCATTACCAAAAGCATATCCAGCAAAATATTCCTATCACGTAAGTGCCTAAAACATTCCTTATGTAACCATTCAGGGGTGTGTGATTGGGTAATCCCCAACCAGGACTGTAGGCTAGAATTCATTAGAGCTGCACCTGAGGGGGTTGCATCTGACCATGCTGGTCTGGCGGGCACAGTTCTTCTACTACAAAAATGCTATTGGTGGCATGGTCTGTACAAACAGACAAAGCAGTATTTCCTAAATTGTGATATTTGCCAACAAATTAGAGGTTCTACCATCAAAGGCCCACCACAGACACCCCTCCTAGTGTGTAAGAAATGGTAGCAGTGCATATTTCTAGGCCATTGCGGCCCCTAAATTTGGATGGTCCATTTAAATATATTTTACTTGCTGTAGATTGATGTTCCAGATTTCTGTGGGTGTGGCCACAGTGATCGACTGATGCTCACACTGTTATTAAAGATTTGCAAGTCTTTATCGGGACATATGCAGTAGCTGCATTCCACTCAGACCAAAGCTCTGCTTTTTCCTCTGAAGCATACAGGGACACAAGGGGAACCCTGGGTGTAGCTCTTCATTATTCCTCCCATGTCATCTTGAGGGAAATTTGATTGTGGAGAGGAAAAACGGAGACGTAAAGCAATCCTTAACAGTTAGATGATTAGGTTTGGGTCGCAGTTGGATCCACCACCCTTATGGAGTCCAGAGAGCATTAAATACTCTGCCTAGAAGAGCTTTGGGTGGCTGAACTGCATATGAAGTCCTGTTTGGCATCAAGATGTATGTCCCAGATCTTGATGGTCCAGGCGCAGTGGAGGCAGACACACCTTTTGACATAAATGAACATCACACTGTCTTACAGGAGCTCAAGACTTCCTAGATGAGCGTTCTCCAATGCATGCTGCCACTGAAGAAGTGAAGGAGCAACCAGCACTAATGGCTGGATTTAAGAGTTGGAGATCTAGTTCAAAAAAGATTGTGGTGAAGAAATAATTTGGCCCATCATATTGTGCACCGGTGCCAGTCCTTGAAATCCATAGTACCAGAACTATGGTTTTGCCATAAGTTGCTGGTAGTAAGACAAATGATTTGTCTTCATTGATAAAGTAAAATTGCATCATATGGCCAATCCTACACAGTAGGCCCAAGGACTCCTGGGTAGTTCCCTAACCCCTCGCACTACCATACAGGAAATATCTCTTCAAGCGTTAAACCACAAAAAGGTTGTTTCCCCCAGGTTGGGGAGGGTAGAGAATTAACTTTTTTTGATTCTAGGTACCACTGCAAATACAGGAAATACAACAGACATCATTCTATAGTTTCTACTACTTCTCAAAGCAACAGAGATATATATTATGAACCACCTCTGGATGTGTCTACCAGTTCTCTTTCACCTGCTGAGGCACCCATTTTCATACAGACTGCTTCTGGGTACTTTGTCAACATTGAAGACTTTTCTTCTGACTCTTCTACCACTTCACTCCATGATATACATCATTTTCTTTAATGGCTGAAACACACTTATCTGATCCACCCATGGTCCTATTTGTGGATTATACTTGCTTTGTTTATTCTCTTCTTGTAGACTGGAATTGTGACTGTTTTCTTCTTGCTCATAAATGGGCATTATCTTTCAGAATGCTCTAATGTGGAACCGGTATCTGAGGTGTTGAAGCCTCATTTATCTTCTCACAAAGTGCATATAGACCTGCCCCTTGTGAACATTTTTGCTGTCTCATTTCTGGAAGGGATTGTTTGGGCTAAGGTCCCTTAGGAGATCTTTGACCCTACTTAACCTATTTAGATTCCCTATGGTTCAAAGTCACTATGGATAATGTGATAACACCTGGTGTTGTGTTTGATGATTGGGACACAAAGACAGTTTCTTCAGTGCTTTCCAAACTTAAATATTATACTGTATTTGAGAGAGAGGATACATACATGAACTCCATCAATTATGGTGAAATGTTTTGTTACCATCACTATGCACACCATTATTTACATAAAGCTAATATTCAAAGTATAATTTTCAATTACACACAATAGGAACAATGCCCGACTCCACCAGCGGGTCGTTCAAAAACATATTTAGACAAATTCACATATTTTCCTGGGCTTTCCTGCTGAAAGGTAACTATAACTCACGCCTCTGCCAGGCACAGTTTTTTCGTAAAATTTGTTACTGCAAATATTACATTGATATTATCAAAGATGTCATGAGTGCCATAATTTGTGGGGTAATTAGCAGTGCATGGTGAGAGTGCGAGTTATAGTTACCTTAGGGCACGACTTATAGTTACTTGAGATAACTGAGCTATAACTAGTACATTTCTATGTTTTTGTACAACTAAATTTAGAACTTAACTATGACGTCCCTGTAACCTTTGGTGCAGAGGTTTTTTTTTTCAATTTTTCTCTGGATCGATAGATCCACCAGTGGATCGGCGGATCAGATAAAAAAATATATATTTGGGCAATTGTTTGCTCAAGGACCCCTCTTTGTGTACTATGGGTCATGATACCCTTATGTGGTTTTTCTCTCTTATTTTCCCACCCCCGAGCCGATGCAACAAACAAAATGGTGGCTGCAATTTTTCTGTCAGATTGCGGCCAGCCAATCTGGGCCTTGGTTTTCCCCCGTCTCTATAAATCCATATTGTTTAACCACTAATATCTCAAAAACTACTGAATGGATTTATACCAAATCACACACAGCATACTGTCTGGACCAAGTGCTAGCCTTCTGCCAAAGGTGCTGTAGTTCCATTTTGTGGTTCAGGGTGCAGTCGTGTTAAAAAATTTGAAACATCTCATTGAAGTACAATGGGGAAATTGTGTTTTGGGACACCCCCTTTTTCTCAGCCCCCGCTTGACAGATCATCCCAAAACTTTCAAGACAGTAGCTGAACTGACCAAAAAATGTGTTTAAAAAATTCTGTGAAGATTCATCAGACGGTGTGAAAGTTATTGGCAAAACAAAAAAATTCCGTCTATGGACAGAAAGGTCCTACCTATAACTGCCCAGTGGCGACTGCCACTAGATTATGTATCTATATATATATATATATATATATATATATATATATATATATATATATTTTTTTTACTTCAAACTGCTCCCCACTTCCAGGCGCAAAAATTCTTACATGACACGCTTGATTATAAGCAAGGGAAAATATTTACTTTTGCAAAGCGCTTCCACACAATGAGAAGTCAAAAGCTTGCTGAGCAGAATAGAAATGTGCAGGAGAGTACGGTCCTGGAAACCGACTCAGAATTAGGTTCTGAAATGGAAACCGATTCTGAGGATGGAAGAACCAACTTGAGTGGCAAGTCCACTAATGCAATGCCATCAATAGTAGTTGAACTATTTTTTTTAAGGTCAGACCATAAAAAGTCGTTGCGACCAAAAAAGATTTCAGCCCGACACAGGAGGAACGAGAGGAGTAAACAAGCCAGGAAACTCCACAAAAAAAAAAACAACACTGAAACAATTAATATGGAACAGGAAGTGACTCATGGCGTTAAGAAAACAGTAGTACATTTATCAGACATGGACTTGAATGTAAACAAGATTAAACTTTTATCTTTGGGTCTGACATCTTGCCCGGGGAGCAAGACTGACTATAGTCAAGCAAGAATTGACAAGTACAAATTAATTTGAAAATTCAATTGACTAAATGGTATTTACAGAAACCTAAAGAATTGAGCCCCATGGCACTATTGACGAAGCACAATGAGAATCTCAAAGGACTTAAGGTCTGAGTTCTTCATCTATTAAGGGAATTGCAGGTTTGGAAAATGAGACTAAGAGTTATACTGAACCATTAACCGATCAACAAATCATTGAATCAGTGGATGTCGAAGTGTATGGAGTGGTCAAACACCTTTTAAGACAACCTCCACATTCATGATTTCAATGCCAAAAGATTCCATTGATGTTTTTCATGAAATTGTTGTTAACAAATTGAAAACACTTTCTTCTGAATCAAAAGGTTTAGGTAAAAGCAGGTTCAATTCTCAAACAAATGAGTACCAGACTTTGATCAAAAAGCTTATATCAAACAATCAAATAGTAATACAAAATTCAGCTAAGTGTGGCAATATAGTTCTGTGGCCAATACAGATGAATTTAACTGAAGCTTACTGTCAACTGAATAAAGTCAACTGTTATATGCGGAGTGATTGCACACAGCGGGACAGAATTAAGGATGAGTATCATCTGGAACTAAGACAGTGGAGGCGATGATGACCTTTTCATTCTGGAGAAATTTTTGTTTCTTAAAAATGACCATCCACCAATCCCAGTGCTCTATTTGATTCCTAAAGTCCATAAAAATGCCACACATCCTCCTGGGAGATCAAATTTTCTCAGCTATTGATGGAATTTTTGAGAATACTTCAAAATATGTTGACTTTTTTCCACAGGAGTATGTTAGTAATCTATTTTCATTCATTAACGCTAGTGGTGACTTCCATAAAAGGATTTATGACATATCATGGCATAATGAGTATTTGTTAATGACACTGGATGTTACATCCTTATTTACCAGCATAGAACATGAAAATAGATTCAAGGCAGTTGAGTTCTACCTGAAGAGTTGGCCATCAGCTCTGTATAAGCATACCTTGATTGTCCTCAAAATGATTTGATGGTGCCTTGAAAATAATTTTTTGCTATTACAGAACAAGATGTACAAACAGATATGTAGAACGGCGATGGGCACCTACTTCACCCCCAGTTATGCCTATTTACATATGGGCTGGTGGGAGAAGCAGGTGCTCATGGAAGAGCATGGCAGTGTATTTACGGATCAGGTTGCATGTTAGTTAAGATATAGTGATGGCATGTTTGTTGTTTGAAAGGGTACACCTGAGTCAGCAGCTAAATTTGTGGTGGCAACAATTCAAAATAATCTTAAACTACATTTCACAGAACATATTGACAAAAGACTAGTGGATTTCTTAGACCTACAGGTGTTTGTTGATGACAACAGGTTGCAAACCAGATTATTCAGAAAACCCAAGCCAGGAAGCTCTTTACTCCATGCCACTGGTTTCCACCCTTAACACACTATTTCCAACATCCAATGTGGTGAATTATGAAGGGTGAAAAGAAATGGAAGTAACAAGTGAGACTGGGTCGTCAGTAAACATGCTACTATAATGAGATTTCAGCAGAGAGGGTATTCTCAATACATCATTGATATAGCAGTGGCCTTAGTTGAGTTTGTTGATCAAGAAACAGCACTCTTCTCAAGAGGAAAGGAGTTAAAAAAGGATTCAGCAATCAGGATGATAACAACGTTTAGCTCTGACCATGGGGGGTTTAGAGCCATCATGAACAAACATTGGCATTTATTGAGATCTGATGATGTATTTTATTTGATCCTTCCTAAATCCCCCAAGATTGCATACCTCAGAGCTCTCTTAATGAGGGATGCCTTGGTTTGTACAGCCCTGAATTACATGGCAAATAGATATGGTTGCATAAAAGAGGTTTTCACACCTGTCATTGGTACAAAGCTTGCCGGTATAGGCAGGGTATGGAGGAAATATTTTACACTTCTCCCACAAACTCTGGTGCATAAAGGGATCCTATCATTATAAAAATGAATTTGCTGTGTAGGTGCTATACTGTAAATGTGGTTTGAAGTATTTTGGTAGCAATAAATCCATATTAGGGCCATTATGAACAAAGATTGATCAAATCCAGTTGCCAGGTATATCACAGAAATGCATCACTGGATGTAGAAAGTATGAAATATGTTATTGATGCAGTTCTAGTTCAACTCAGAGAGGGTAACAGAGAGAAGAGGTTAGGACAATTAGAAAATAGATGCATAATCAGGTTGGACAGGAAGACACCCAACAGTTTAAACATGCAGGAAGAACTTTATACATTTCTCTTATCTCCTTGTGCACTGACAAGAACTTAAACAGGGTGGTTGATAAGATATATGACAAAGGGTCGACTTGTGGTGCATTGGTTAAAATCTCAATGAAGGGAGGTCCAGTGCTTATCACTTCTGGAAGAGTTTTATTGGATTGATAGGTTTGCCTACTTGGGCTTGGTTGTTGCTGAAATAATTAAAGGTTTCTGAAATTCAAAATGGTGTGACCTAGTTAGTTATTTTGTCCACTGGGACTTTACTACATTTGCATTACAATCACTTTTTGTACCCACAAACAATATTTTTGAGCAGGTATTAACAGAGGTACACAGCCACCAGCAGGTATGTTATAGTAATTGCAGTACCCTTGAGTGCTGTCTTTGGAACGGTTGGTAAAATGCATTGCTTCTATACAATGGGGTTAACAATCGACCAGGGTGTTTCCAAATCATAATTTATGATGTAATATGCGCCATTAATATGAAAATTATGGTTAATAGCCTGTGGTTATGGGCACATTAGGTGTCTAATTATGAGATGGGCACAATATTGATGATCAGTTTATTTAAAAGGGCACATGATTACGCACTTTAAATAAGTTTATACAAGCATGAGGCTCAGAATCATAACCCAAGGGATTGGTTTTATCAATAAATAGTCACCAACAAAGTGCAATCAAATTGTCACCCTAGAAATGGTTTATAATGAATGTTCCAAATATACAACAGTATTATGTGCTCCTAAGGAGTTATAACATCTTGAACTTTCCTTGGCAATAGGAATGCATTTTTTATATATCAGAGTGTTATGGCTTGAAATGTTGAGGTTTATCACCAAGGAACGGAAGTCTGTTTTTAATGTTTCTTATGTTTTCAATAATATGGTGTGATATATTGGGAATTAAGATGGTGCTGAGCGTTATGTGAACAAGGCCAGTGGGGTGGCCAGAACACACCAAGATGGGCAGAAGAATGAAATGATTTATGGTGCAGTTGGAACTGTGGTCTATAGCTGGATTTTTTTCACTGTAAACTGCTCCCGACCTCTATGCCCTCGCGGGGGTGGTACGTTTATCGGCAGAGCTGCCGATCAACAAATTCAAAGACTCACAAAATGAGAAAAACTCAAAAACACACACACTCAGATGCAGTGGCAGAAAATGTATTGCCCCAATACTCGATGCAGTTCGACCACACAGGTTCTTGTTGTCGATTATCATGACTGTGAACAGGACCATGTGTGGTCAAGATGCATCGAGCATTGGGGACAATACCTTTCTGCTGCCACAGCACACCTCAGAGCATGTTTTGCTCATTTTGTGAGCCTTTGGATATATATATATATATATATATACATATATACATATATCTATATATAGAGAGAGAGAGAGAAAGAGAGAGAGAGAGAGAGAAAGAGAGATGTATAGATATATATATTTATTTTCACTGAAAAAACAAACATTACAGGGATGATATAGTTATGAATGAAAATTACAAAAAACATTGAAATTCACTGAAAAACCCCAATCTGGGTCCCTGGGACCCCAACCTCTGAGACCTGGACTAAATATTTATTTTTTTAGGGGATGGAAGCCACGCTACACCTTCCCCAGGCCAATCTTGGTCATGGGGTCCTCATCCACCAGGGTGTGGCCTAATTATTTTTTGGGGGGTGCAGGGCTGTGTGACCCCCCCTCCCCATGGCCAATCTCAAGCCCGGGGACCCCATCCCATGGGGCCTGGCCAAGTGACCTAAATGTTGGGGACTGCGAGGGGAGCCTGAAGTCCCCTGCAGTCCCAGCTGACTCCCCACCTCCTGTGGGAGCCAGCATGTCTGTCACAGAGAGGGTGCTGCTAAAGCAGCTCTCTCTTTGTGAGAGCAATTGTTTCTTCTGTCACCCTACCTGCATCTTTGGAGGCAGGGAGACAGAGGAAACCTCTGTTCTCAACGAGGGAGAGCTGTTTGGTATCTTTTCCTTGCTGCAAGCAGAGTGTTTGCTGTGGCTTGGCGGCAGCTGTGAAAGCTGCCGCCATGCCACAATAAACAGCTATGTCCATGCGTGGGCATCCCGGGGCATAGCAGGAGCTAGCCCTGGAGGGTGGCTGTCCCCAGGGCCATTATTGGTTCCTTTAGGGGGGTTGCACTGCCCCCTCCAACAAATAGCCCTTGGGAGGTTATGATCCTCAGGGCTGGGGGGGGGGGCTACACGCCCCCTGCACTGAAAGTTAAAAGTGCCCTGAGGAGGTTTTGCTATGCAGCCCTTCGCATCATATTTCCTTAGTGCCCTGGGAAGGTGGTGGTCCCCAGGACTGCAGAGGGACTGAGCAGCCCCGTATATTAACTTTGAGCAAAGCTCTGGGGAGGTGCCCTGTCCCTGGGGCTGGGAGGGATGGGTGCCCCCCGCATACATACTTAAATGTGCCTGGGACCTGGCCCACCTGGGGGCTCTATAGAAAACAAGCACAGAAGCCTGCACTTGTTTTTATTTTTTTAAATTTTCACTAGCTCTGCGAATTCACTTCGAAATAAAAACAAAATGCTTTTTTGACCCCAGCATCAGAGCTAAGGGATCAGGGTAACTCTACTATGGCCCTTTTTTGTTTTGGTTTTTTAGTGGGACTCTGTTTCAGCCGAGTCCCAAGATGGCAGCAAATTCTCCCTGGTTTGAGTGTTGGCAGCCAAGCAGAGCTGTACATTTCCCTGCACAAGCTTGTTTTTTGCGTGAAGTTGTTGCAGCCAGAGAAATAGAAAATTGTTTCCACTTTGATACCTCCAAAACTACTGGTCAGATTTACAGCCTATAAGTGAAAGCATAATCTGCATACCAAAAACTAGCTTTCTACAAATTTGGTGTAATTCCTTCCAGTGGTTCGAGTTGTAGACTTGTTCAAAGGTTCTATGGGAATTAACATGGGAAACTCAACTCTTTTTAACCCCTTTTTCTTGGCCTTCACTTGATTGAGCATCCTGAAACTTTCTGTGTGCAACAAGAATCACTGGGACACTTTTTGGAAGATTTTGTGAAGATTCGTCAAATGTTGCTAAATATATAGGCAGGTTATAGTTGCCTTAGTGCACAAGTTAAAGTTACTTAAAGAACTCTAGCTATAACTGCTGAATTTCCATGGTTTTGTACAAGTAA
The DNA here is from genome assembly GCF_031143425.1 of Pleurodeles waltl. Taxonomy (NCBI): domain Eukaryota; kingdom Metazoa; phylum Chordata; class Amphibia; order Caudata; family Salamandridae; genus Pleurodeles; species Pleurodeles waltl. Next base: position 692,401,440 of record NC_090436.1, on the reverse strand, counting down.
ATTCAGAACTATAACATCCCTGTAACCTTTGTTTTTTTCAGTGAATGTCTGTTTTTTATACATATAGTATTTTTCATTACTATACATTAATTCATCTCCCACCATGCACAGCCTTCCGCTGTGCGTGGGAGTGGTTGGCCACAAGACCTGGCCTGCAGCCAGGCCGTGAGGCCAACCCCTTATAAGTACCAAGCTGTGCCCAGTCTTCTCCTGTGCACAGTAGAGGTTGCCCACAGGTCTGCAGCCAGCCGGGGCTGCCAAGCTCCCTAACCACCAAACCCAATGCTGTGCATGGCCCTTTGTGCGTGCACTGCAGAAGTTGTCTGCAGCCTCTCTGGATGTGAGAATAGTAGTGAGAGTCTGTATCTGGGCGTAAGAGTGGCTTTCAGAGTGTCTGTCTGGGTGTGAGAGTTCATACATCAGTGTTTTAGTGAGTGCGTCAGTATGTGTGTGGATCTGTGAGTGGGTGTGTGACAGTCTGAGTGGGTGTGTGAGTGGGTGCATAACTGTCTAAGTGGGTCTGAGTGGGTGCGTGAGGGTCTGACCGGGGCTGTGAGTGAGTGCATAAGGGTCTGAGTGGGTTTGTGAGTAGATGTGTGAGTGTCTGAGTAGGTGCATGAGTATCTGAATGGGACTGTGAGTGGGTGCATACGTGTCTGAGTGTGTGTTAGAGTGGGAGAATTGAATGAGAGAGAGACAGAAAGAGAGAAAGAGAGCGAGAAAGAGAGAGTATTTTTAGGCTTTAATATCTTATATAAGTAGGATGAGATAATATTTTTCTCTTTTTTTCTTTTTTTTAGCCCTTTATGGGCTATCTGGGATTGTGGGGGAGCCCTTAAGGGCTTCTCCTCGGTCCCTTCTTATGTTTTTTTTAATTTTTAAATGAAATGCCCTTTACGGGCTATCTGGTTCCTCCATATGAATTGTTTTTTTTTTCGAATTTAAGAAAAATATATAAAATGCCTTTACGGCTACCTCGCACTGCGGGGGAAGCCTCAAGGGTTCCCCTGCAGTGCCAGTGCTTCAGAAAGCATGGAGCTGCTTCACCAGCAGCTCCGTGCTTGCTGAAGCATTTCATTTCTGGGACAGAGGTGAAAGCTCTGCTGTTTGACAGCAGGACCTGCTTTAAGATCCCACTGTCAAAAGGCCACAGGAAACATCTATGTCCTGGGGTAGGCACCCCCGGGACATAGCAGGGGCCAGCCCTGAGGGGTGGCAGTTCCCAGGGCCATCAGTGGCTCCATGAGGGATGCTGCACGGCCACCCTCCAACAGGTACCTAGACCTGGGGAGGTGGTGGTCCCCAGGGCACAGGGTTCCCATACCCCCTTTCTTCTCTGAACATTTGTTGTCCCGGGGGTGGTGGTCCCCAGGACAGCAGGCAGGGTCTGTGGCCCCCACAAAGAATACAGTGTCACCCTGGGGGGTGGTGGTCCCCTGGTGAGTAGAGGGGCTCCGTGGCTCCCACTAATAAAATATATTTTGCCCCAGGGGCGTGGTCCCTCAGGTTTGGGGGCCACATGGCCCCCCTTCCAACTACAGCATTGCCCGGGGGTGGTGGTCCCTGGGTCTGTGGGGGCCACATTGCCCCTCCCACAAATACATTCAATTTTTCCCTGTGTGGTGGTAACCAGGGTGCGGGGCCACAAGCCTCCCCTTCATAAAATTAGCACAATGCCCTGGGGAGGTCATGGTCCCTAGGGTAGCAGGAGGTGGCCCGACCGCCCTCCGCATATTACATAAAGCCTGGGGGAGGGGGAAGTCCCTAGGGCAGCTGTGGGCCACAGGCATCCTCACATACAAAAATTTAAGCTCTGGGGAGGTGGCGGTCCCCGGGCATCGGGCAGGGGCCACGAGGGCCCTACCACCTTTTTTAAACAAAAGCCCCCGGACTTGGACCACCTAGTGGGCATTAGACTTACGACGTGCGTTAGACTGTGCTTCATTTGAAAAAATATTCTACAAGCAGATTTGCAGATAGACCGTGGTTCCACTTGTAAAATGAAAAAAAAATCCTTTTTAGCCCGGGCAGGGGGGGTTCTTTAGGACCCCACCACAAGAGCTAAGGAGTCAGGGTGTTTGTACCCTGGCCCCTTTCTTTTATTTGTAACTTTTTTTCAGGACTGTGCTTCAGGATAGCTGACAATACTTCAACGATTTCTGTTGTTGAAATGATATCAGCCAATCACATCTCTACATGATATCGGCTGGAGTCACGAATCCTTTGCATTCCTTGATGTGTACATTTTGATTTTCTTTAATTTCTCTAAAACTCTTGAATGGAATTATACCAAAACAAAAAAAAACACTCTTTCTGGACCAGGACCTACCTTCCTGTCTAATCTGGTGTAATTTAATCCAGTAGTTTTTGTCCTATTGCTGTTCAAAATCCCTTTGGAAAAATGAATGGGGAAAACATGTTTGGAACCCATTTTGTTCTCGGTCACCCCGGACGGATCACCCCAAAACTTTCCAGGCAGTAGCTGACGGGACTGGCAAATTGTTTTGGAAAGTTTTGTTAAGATTTGTCAAGCGGCGCCAAAGATATAGGCAAGTAAAAAAATGCTTTTTATATAGCAACTAAATCCTAACTATAACTACTTAGTGGTGACCGCCACTGGGATATATATATATATATATATATATAGCTAGAAATGGGGTCTCTGGTTGGTAGTCGGTTTGCAATCTCCCTAAATAGGGACCCTCACACTAATCAGGGCAATGGAATTCTGATACACAATTAGATAAGCCCTCCTCACCCCATTGGTAGCTTGGCACAAGCAGTCAGGCTTATCTCAAAGGCAATGTGTAAAGTATTTGTACCAACACACACAGTAATATAGCCAAAACACTACAAAATGGACACCACATCAGTTTACGCCTGCGAAGTTATGAATTTAAAAAAGATTACACTTCAATATAGCGCACAAATGCTTCTAATTGGTGATATCCAGGCACTGTGATGGAGTCGTTCCTAACAATCCGACGCTAATGGTGCAGATCACGGAGTCACATGGACCCCAGGTATAGTACCTAGTAATAAATGAGGAAACAAGCTACTCCACAGAATGGGGGATTGCGATATCTCTGAATCCGGTATGGCGTCAGTTCTGGTGCTGTGGATCGAAGGAGCGGAGGCATCACAAAGAGGCCACAAGTCCTTGCTGTGGAGTGGCGGAGGTCAGTGAAACACTGGATCGGCATACTTCCAGCGGAGTCGATGTCCGGCAGTCACAGCGTGGTGGGGCAAAGTTGGGTGTCACGGACATCAGTAGCACGGCACTTCAGGGCTCATGGAGTCACAGGCTTCAGCAGTGCTGCTGCAGCATCAGGCCTGCGGGGTTGTTGCACGCCAGTGAGGACCACTGCTTCAGTTCCAGGCGGTGTTGTGGAATTTGGCGTCAGAAGTTGGTACACTTTGTTCTGCTAGGTTTTCCACCAGCTTCTCCTTTCAAGGGCTCAGGCACTTGATGTGTTCCCTTTCTCAGGCAGAAGCAGCAACTGCAGGATAACCCAACAAAGCACAGTCAGAGGCAGGGAAGCACTTCTCCTTCAGCTCTTCTCCTGGCAGAGGTTCCTCTTGAATCCTTGAAGTGATCTGAAAATCTGGGTTGTGGGTCTACTACTTATACCCCTTTCTGCCTTTGAAGTAGGCAAACGTCAAAGAAAAGTCTCTGTTGTTTATGGGTTGCTGTCTTGCCCAGGCCTAGCCCTAACGTACACCAGGAGTTGGAGACTGCATTGTGTGAGAACAGTCGCAGCCCATTCAGGTGTAATCGACCACTCCATCCTCCAGCCTAGCCCAATTGGCCCATCAGGATATGCAGGTTACACCCAAGCACTCTTTGAGTCACTGTCTAGTGGAGATTCACAAACAGCCCAACTGTCAGTCTGAACCGTACAAGGAATTCGCATACAGGCAGAGTCACAGAATGGTTTAAGGAAGACAATGCCCACTTTCTCAAAGTGGCATTTTCAAACTAACAATCTAAAAACCACCTTCACTAAAAGTTGTATTTTTAAATTATGAGTTCAGGGACCCCAACCTCCATATTTCACCTGCTCTCATAGAGAAACTGCACTTTAAGAATATTTAAAGGCAGCCCGCATGTTAACCTATGAGAGAGTAGGCCTTGCAACAGTAAAAAACTAATTTGGCAGTATTTCACTGTTAGGACATGTACAACACATCAATATATGTCCCACATTTAACATACACTGCACCCTGCCCATGGGGCTACCCAGGGCCCACCTCAGGGGTACCTCACATGTATAAAAAGGGAAAGTTTGGGCCTGGCAAGTGGGTACACTTGCCAAGTCGAATTGGCAGGTCAAAACTGCACACACAGACACTGCAGTGATCTATGTTTACAAGCCTACTCACATGGTTGGCACAACCAGTACTGTAGGCCCCTAGTAGCATTTGATTTACAGGCTCTGGGCACCTCAGAAAAAAATAGGAGGAAGGAGGCAAAAAGTTTGAGGATGACCTTGGAAAAAGGGCAAGGTCCAACATAGCTATCTATCTATCTATCTATCTATCTATCTATCTATCTATCTATCTATCTATCTATCTATCTATCTATCTATATATATACACACAGATATATATAGAAACAGATATGTATATATATACACACACATATATATATATACATATATCTGTATATATATATATATATATATATATATATATATATATATACACCTTTTCTCTTGCACCCCCTTACAAGCGTTCCTGAACCAACATTACGAGTCAGCCTTGTTTGGGTTTACAGGAGACAACTTCTCTCCATACGTGAGGTCAGCAGCATTGTTGAGTCTATCAAAGGATGGCAGAAGAATATTTCAATAGGAGAGAGGTCTCGGTCAGTCAGATGTTCAAATCCTCTGGTAGAGGCATGGAAAATATTGGTGCAAGTGTCAAATTGAGTGACATTCTAAACTGCAAACAACAAGTAAATCTACTTGACAGGCTATGACGTAAGGAGATGAGCCATTGGTGGAAGGCAACAATGATTAAAAAATATCTTGATGTGAGACGTATACCACATGGACTGCGCATTTTCATTATTCCCACCATATCAAAACCAAAGCTTGAATTCCTTGGTGAATGGGCTGAGAATTCTAAAACACACTCACAAGGCATGTTGATAATCCTAATTAAGCATGCATGGGAAGAACATAAAGAACTGATTACCCAAATTGAGAAAAGTTTGGTAGAGATTAAGTTGGATTCTGACAAGGAATGGGTTTTTAGCTCTTTGAAAATGGATGATGAGCACACACAAATACATGAAATGGAGGTGATAGCAAGAAAACAAAATCAATTTCAAAACAATGAAAATGATGATTGGACTGGATGTATCCTTACTTTTGCAAGGAAGTTTGATAAGGGTGGAGTTCAGTTGGTGAGGGAGGACACCCTACAGTCAATGGATCAGAGAGCAGGGGATTCCACAACTGATATTAGCTCAGACTTGGACTCAAGTGAAGATTTAACACTGGCTTCATTCAATAAATTTTCTTTTTACGAGACGTTTCGGTTGCTACAACCTGACAATGAGCAGTCGTTTAGAAACAACAACAGGGGTGCTGAGGTGAAAAAACAGAAAAGAAATAGTGGAAATGCAGAAAAATGTAGTGGATTTGTCATAGGACAGAGGGACGGGGGTGCAAGAAGGAGTGATGGACCCAAAGGAGCAACTATCTGTAGTCAACCTTTCTCCCAGGGTACTGATTGACACAGAGGGAGAGGTTTTGCAATTAGGACTCTCCTTCTGCCAAGATGTAACAGATGACTACGCACAGATGTGGAAAAACATATTTAAATTTTACCAAAAGTTAAAATTACATAAATTGTATGTTTTAAAACAGGACACTGTCCAGATTGGAAGTATCCCACATATAGTACGCTCAAACCTTTTAATTGATGACAAAGAATTGTTATATTCCGTACATGAATTAGGCAACCAAGCAGAACTTGTTGAGAAGAGCAGTGTCATTGATCCCTTCAGCCCCACATTGATGAAGGTGGTCTCAAGGGAATTGTTTGGTGTCTACAGAGCTAATTAAGGAAACACACTTGAAACATTTATCGAAATACATGTCCCAGACACCAAGAGACAATATTGATGTGTTTTGTGATCTTGTGGCCAATGACATGTTAAATCTGTACAAAAGTAGTTTAAGAAAACACTACTTAAGCAAGATTCATTGAGAGGCAGTACTGTCCTCACAAAAAGATGACAGTACAGTCATGAAACCTTCTGGTAAAGGGGGAAATATGGTGATCATGTAGAGAGAGAATTACATGACAGAGGCCTGCAGACAATTTATGGAAAAATCATGTTACCAATAGATAGATATAACATATTATGTGAACCTCCAACTTAGGTACTCAGATTGCCTCAAGGAATGGTACAACAGTCATTCCATCAGCTGGGATGAGTTATAAATATTTAAACAATGAGACACCGACTATTCCAACATTATACCTTTTGCCTAAAATTCGTAAAAATTGTACACATCCCCCTGGATGACCAATTGTGTCATCGAAAAATAGTCTGTTTGCAAAGACTTCGATGTGTGTTGAACATTTTCTTTTCCCTTTTGTTCAAAACCTTACATCTTTTGTCAGGGATATCAAAGACTTCAAAACAAATTCAGAATCTTCATTTGAAAGAATCATATATTATGGTTTACCTCGATGTCAAGAGTCTTTACACGAGAATTAGGCATGAAGACGGGGTTAAAACATATACATATTTTTTCAAGCAGATCCAGGACACAGCTATGGGGACCTGTTTCCACCCCCCGCTATGAGAAATTAATGATGGGCTGGGGGGAGTAACAGGTGGTCTGGGGCACTGACCTTGAACAGTAAACTAGGAACATTGTTATCTGGCTTCATTACATCGCTGGTGTATTCTGTATCTGGAGTGGCCCTGAACAGGAATTGTATGATTTAAAAAAAAAAAATGATTGAATCCAAATCAGGTTAACCTGAGGCTCATTATGAACTACAGTTAGAGGACAGTGGAGTTCCTGGATGTATGATTATGGTTCAGGAGGGTAACCTAATAACAGAGTTATACAGGAAAGAAACAGCTGGGAACTCTACTTTACATGTGTCCATCAAACATCCACCAAACTTTAATGGAGCATTCCATATAGCGAGTTCCTTCATGCCAAACACAATTGTAGCATGGAGGAACGCTATCAACAAACAAAGGCAGCTATGATGCAAAGATTCAAACAAAGGCGCTATTCCAGCAGAGTGTTAAATATGGCCAGTAAACAAGCAGATAAGAGGAAGCCCTTTTTAAACCTAAAGCACAAAGATCCTCTAACGAGAGTGAACCAATTAGGTTCACCATTGAATTCACTCAGAAAACTCACAGACTAAAACAGATACTTAAGAAAAGATGGGATATCCTGACTAAAGATCCTATTCTCATAACGTTTCAGACAAACATCTAATTAAAGGATATGTTTATCCACAGTTTCTTACCTCCAAAAAACATACGTGGCTTGAACAGAGAAAGGGGTTTAAGAGCTGGGGCCATTGAAAAGCATATAAAGCTAGTGTCAGCACCCAAGAAACAACAATTGCACGTACACATACGCAATGGAGAATATTTAGGCTGATCACATGTAGAACTGAGTTTGTTGTATATGTGATTGTTTGCCCATGTAACAAGTGGTACATAGGGTCTACAAAGTTTCCTGTGAAGAAGCAAATTGTGGAGCACTGGCATGCTATAACAAATAGGGATTTTAGTTATGGCACAGCGAAACATTTTTGTGAAGTTCATGAAGGAGACTGGAAAAAAGGCTCTGTTTTTTGGATTGATGCAGTTCCCAAACACCCTCAGGAAGGAGGCAGAATGGCCTCCCTTTGTAGATTAGAATCAAGGTTTATCCTTGAAGCAGGATTAATTTCCCCGTTGGGTATGAATGCACCTTTGATAAAGCTAATGATTATCAATACAATGAGGTCTCCAATAACCATTTTTAATGTTCTTGAATGTCTTTTTTTGGATCTGTAATTTTATTAGATGTACTTTGGTTGGGTTTGGACATATATATAGGATGTATATATAGTTTTTAACCATCACAGTTGCACTGTAATAGTTCCCTGACATATTTTGTTTGTTGATTATTATTTGATTTACAGTGAGATTCAGATAAAGAGTGGTGTTTAAGAGGAGTCGTATAAATGGATCTTATCAGTGCTGATACATTGATTGAGGTTCGGCTACACAAGCCTGGAAACTTCAATAGTGTATAATCAACATGGCTAATATGAGCACTGAGGCAGGAGGTTTATTTATTTTTATAGTTATCTGAGAAGTTGTTTTGGCCGTATTGTTATATTAAGTCAAAGAATAAGAATTAGGTACTATGCCCGAGTCTATCCCTGAGATTGAAATGTATTTGTAGATGCTATGGGTCAAATATGCAAGCAGTGGTTGGTGTGCTATTTGGAGTAAAACATGGCATGGAAATAAGTATTTAATGAAACCTGGGACTTGCGGTTGCACATGAAAAGCTACTTGAGCTACATTCTCCAAGTTATTCAATGAATGGTGTTGGCAGACCCATAGAAATATTATATTTGCAAGTCAAATTACAATGTTTGTGCTTTTCTTTATGAAAATTATACAGTTCCTGATAAGGAATTAATTAATCAAGTTGATTTGTCCTTAAGTTTCAAAAATGAGCTGGTAACTTGCACAGAACCAATTGAACTTTGTTTATTTGATGCTGTGTTTCTATAGTCTTTTTTCACTATTTATTTAAACACAATGGCAACTGAAGGTCATGTGACCAAGACCGTGTATGTAGGTTGAAACAGGTTATGTTTATATGTGTATTTGTTTATTCTGCCAAATAAAAATGTTGCCAACATAACACTATAACACTGAGGCTCATTTATCCACCTTGCAGTAGGTTGGTATTCTGGGGGCATACATATATATATATATATATATATATATATATATATATATATATATATATACACTTTTTTTTAAAACAAACGTTACAGGGACATTATAGTTAGGCTCACATTTTAAATGTACAAAACCATAAACATTCACCTGTTATAATTTATGAACTACTGTTTGTGAAATAATCTTTTGATAACCATGTACTCACTGACTTAAGATTGGTGTTTCATAGGGACATGTACGCATGATCAAGGCCATGGGGCCAAAATGCATTGCATAGCTGTTGTTTTTGTCCACAATAAATATATACATTTTTGCAAAGTACTGAGTGAGCATGGTAAAATTTTTATTGAAGGAGTGAGGATTTATACTTAAGTCTGGTCCACTCCAGGCACCACACAACACACCTGTTGAATGGAGAGGCATTCGACAGATTTCTATTTGGAGATCTATCTATCTATCTATCTATCTATCTATCTATCTATCTATCTATCTATCTATCTATCTATCTATCTATCTATCTATCTATCTATCTAACTATTCACTTAAGAAACCAAAGGTTACAGAGGTGATATAGTTAGGTTCAAAAACATAGAAATTCACCAGTTATAGTTATCTCAAGTGACTATAACTCGCTCCCGTGGTATGTACAGTTTTTTCATCAAAGATTGTACTGCAAATATTACATTGATAATATCAATGATGTTATCAAAGATGAGACCGCAGACGTGGGCTGGGAAAGAAATGAAATTATTGCTCCTGCACGCAGGGAGCTGGTTTTTGCAGCAGCTCCCAGCATGCTGGAGTAATGGCGGCTCACGCAGGAGATGTGAGCCGATGGGACCGCAGGGGCCTTCAGGCTTCACCCACGGTCCCCATAAATCTATACTTAGTGCCCCGTGTGGAGCCTGAGCACCCAACAACTTGTGGCCAGGCTCTGAGGGATGGGGTCCCTGGGGCCAAGGAATGGGGGCCACATAGACTCTCTCCCATTTACAAAAAGTATTTGGCCCCAGGGAGGCAGTGGTCCCCAGGGCCTGGGGGGTCCACCCAGTCCCACACATAGGGGGTGATTCTGACCCCGGCGGTCACGGACCGCCGGGGCCAGGGTCGGCGGGAGCACCGGCAACAGGCTGGCGGTGCCCCGCAGGGCATTCTGACCGCGGCGGTATGGCCACGGTGAGAAAGGGAAAACCGGCGGTCTCCCGCCGGTTTTCCGCTGCCCTATTGAATCCTCCATGGCGGCGCAGCTTGCTGCGCCGCCATAGGGATTCTGACACCCCATACCGCCATCCTGTTCCTGGCGGTTCTCCTGCCAGGAACAGGATGGCGGTATGGGGTGTTGCGGGGCCCCTGGGGGCCCCTGCAGTGCCCATGCCAATGGCATGGGCACTGCAGGGGCCCCCGTAAGAGGGCCCCAAAAAGAATTTCAGTGTCTGCTGTGCAGACACTGAAATTCGCGACGGGTGCAACTGCACCCGTCGCACCTTCCCACTCCGCCGGCTCAATTCTGAGCCGGCGTCCTCGTGGGAAGGGTTTTTGCACTGGGCTGGCGGGCGGCCTTTTGGCGGTCGCCCGCCAGCCCAGTGCAAAAGCCAAAATACCCTCAGCGGTCTTTCGACCGCGGAGCGGTATTTTGGAGGGAGGAAGTCTGGCGGGCGGCCTCTGCCGCCCGCCAGACTCAGAATGACCCCCATAGTGTTAAAATATAGCACTGGGGAGATGGTGTTCCCCAAGGCCCAAGGGAGGGGTCTGTGCACCCCCATATATTTTTCTAATGTTTCAGGGAAGTAGTGGTCCCCGGGAAACGGGGCGGTCTGAGCTGCCCCCCAAACGTTTTTATGATGTAGCCCAAGGGAGGTGGTTGTACCCTTAGCCTGTAAGGGTCCACAGGGCCCCTCTGTATAATCATAAAATGTAGCCCGAGGGAGGTGGTGGTCCCCGGGGCATGGAGGGGGTCTGCACAGCCCCCCTTATACTTTTAAATTATGTAGCACCAGAGAAGTGGTGGTCCCCAGGGCCAGGGGGAGTTCTCGCAGCCCCCCTACATTTTCTTAAAATATAGCCCAGGGAAGGTGGTGATTCCTGGGGCTTTTAAAAGGCCTAGGAGGGGGCCTTGTGTGCCCCCATCAATAATAATTAAATGGACCATGCCCCTGGGACATCGCCCAACCGGTGGCAAAATTAAGAAGAATAGGAGACCATCTTTTAAAAAATTTCCTGCAAAATCCACAGGTCTACATGCAGATTTTGCCACAAATTTTAAAAACTGAATTTATTTTGTCCCTGACGTGGTCCCAGGGGACCCCAGGACCAAGACAAAAGCGTTAGGTTATATGTACCCAGCCTTGTGTTTTTTTGGCGTGTCACGAAGGCCATGCATGGTGTGGGTTTGGTGATAATAGTGTGTTGGTCGCACGCCCCCTGGGCAACCCTTGCAATTCATCACCAAATGCTGTTGGCAGGCAAAACCCTACGTGTTTGATCCCTCTGACCCTTGTTCAAGGCCAGTTAGTTTGGTCCTACATCATTGTTTATCTCCCTTGCCACAATTCTCTTCGTTTAGTTTCAATCTCCAAACTCATGGGAGTTGACGTTTGTGATTTATAAAAAAGTGCTCACAGTGCAATACTATGCAAACAATCGCTGAAAAGTGAACAAAGTGTAAGGTGATGTGAGTTATTTTAAAGAGAGAAAAAACCCATCAGAAAAATTGTATTCTGTAGTGGTTTATTATTCTCTTCTCTGGTTAATGCTAACTACCTTTTTCTTCAATAGAAAATATAGGCCCTCATTCTGACCTTGGCGGTCTTTTCGCGAGACCGCCGAGTTACCGCCGCGGTGAAGACCGCCGACCGCGGCGGTATGCCGCTGTGCGCATTCTGACCGCTGGGAGCGTTCCGCCGGAAAACCGCCAGCAGCCACACTGGCGGTCGGCGGGAAAGTGGAGACTGGTCAACCTCCACCGCCACGCCAGCAGAACACCGCCCACAGAATTACGACCCACATTTCTGTGTGGCGGTCTTCTGTTGGCGGTCTTCTGTTGGCGGTCACCTCCCCATGGCTCCTGTCACCTCCCGGAGGACCAACGCACAAGGTAAGTTGATCGTCCGTGAGGGGAGGGGGTGGGGGGGTGTTGTGTGATGTGTGCGTGCATGGGGGTGTGCGTGTGAGTGTGTAGAGGGGGTGTGTGAGTGCGTGCATGCGGGCGGGGAGTGCTGCTGTGCCTATGGGCAATGTGTGTAGTTCGGCGGGTGCGCATGTCGGCATGTATGTGTGCGGGTATGTGTCCCCGTTGTGTATGTGTGTGTGTAGGGGGTGTGTATATGTGCATGTTGGGGGTGTGTGCATGTCGGGGTGCGTGTATGTGCATGTCGGGGTGGGGTGGGGAGGGGGTTCGTACCACCTCTGGGGTGTGGCAGGGGGGTGGAGGGTGTGGGGGGAGGACTCGGGGGGCAGTGGGGGGTGGGGGAGACCCCTATCAGTGCCAGGGAAGGAATTCCCTGGCCCCGATAGTGCCTACCGCCATGGTTCGCATGGCGGGTCCCGAACGCCAGAAACCGCGGCGGTAAGCAGGGTCATGATACCGTTGGCGGTCTTGGGTCGACCGCCGGACCGGAGTGCGCAGACTCCAGCCCCTCGGTCATGACCGCCGTGGCTGTCGGAGTGGGGAAGTGGCGGTCGGTCGCGGCGGTGACCGCCGCGGTCAGAATGCCATTTTTAATACCACCGGACTGTTCGCGGTCCGACCGCCGCCTCTCCGCCGACCGCCAAGGTCAGAATGAGGGCCATAATGTAATCCCCACTCATGAGTGCGACTCGATTTGTTACAAGGAGTAACAGTTTTAGGGAAATTATAACCATGTGGTCCTACCATTCGAGCCACACCCCCAGTCTAGTCTGCAAGTCGCCCATCCCGAATTAAAGCACAGGCTTCCTAGGCTTCCTGCTTGCAGGAACGCGGCCCCGGGCAGATTCCCGGTTGTAAACAGGTCAAGTGCGAATGCCGCATGCCTGGTTTTGGGGTACATGCATTTCCAGGCTTTATTTCGGGATGGGCGACTTACAGACTAGACTGACATTGACGCGCAGTTGGTATGAGTAAGTGACCGGGAATTATTTGCTTTATTGTATCCTAATTGGGTCTAGGTAATACTAACAGGAGAAGTTATATTATTGGTCCTGAAGAAGCGTCACTGGATCCTTTGTGGCCATTTAGACACGAAACATGTCGACCTAATATTGTAGGAATTTGGGCAGTGTTCATCGTCCTCACACATATGGAATGTGAGTGCAGCTGAGCATTGCCTCCATAACACTCCCCATGATCTTTTTTAATCTTGGCCTGAACTACTCTCTGAATTATTAAATGTGATGGTTATGGTTCAGAGTCAATTTTATACTCCACCTTCTTTTCTCTCCTGCACACACCTTTAGTTTGTGCTTATTACAGGCACATCCTCCTTTGCTAACCACATCTCCGGTTAAGAGCTACCTCCTTTTCTAAAGGGGTGGCCCGTCAGGCATTGCAATGCCGGTCTGACGTGGAGCTTGCCCAGTGATGAAGCTTGACATCCTATTGGATGTGTGAGGGCTTTTCTGCTCCCGACTATCAAGTTCCCCTGTGTAGTAATTGTTCTACCTTATTTATTTATTTGTGGAACAGTGTACTTGATTATTGTTATTGGTAATTGAACATGTCAGAAGTAATGTAATATGTGAGGTTATAAGCAGGGCATGACAGCGGTGCAAGTTATAGTTAGGTCAGTAAACTGTAAGGGAGAATTTCATTTATTTTAATACTAAAATGTTGTGTTATAACCAACATTTTTATCTAACTATAACATCACTTTAACCTTTGTTTTTTCTGTGAATTGCAAAGGTTGTTTTTAAACATGGAGTAAGATATTATTTCCACTTCTAACTATAATGTCACTTTACCCTTTGTTATTTTCAGTGAATTGCTATTTTTTTAAACATAAAGTAAGAAGTTATCATCAGACCCAATCATGGGCTCACTTTAACCTTTGGTTTTTACCAGGGCACTTTTAGGGTTTTTTATAATGTAAAGTAAAGCATTTTCCCCATACCTGATGTGCGTAAGGCTTGGCTATGTAAGGAAACTTGAGGAGAGAGTGAGATTTCCGTCAAGAGGTGTACACAGGGTGAAGAGTGTGGTTAGTAGGACCTGGCCACCTAATGGGGTTTGGTATTTGGATGGAGGGTGCTCTGCTTGAAGAGCTGCCCACTGAACACAGACTGTATGTTGTAGAGGTTTGTCCACCTAATCCGACTAGGCTGTTTACAGGAAATGCCCTACCTGTAGAGAGCTGCACACTTTTATAACTCAAATTTTATAACTACCTTTTAACAGGAATAATTAATATGTGTTCTGTAGTGTATTTTGTTGCTTTCTTTTCTTCTGTGGAAGCCTTGCAGGAATCTCTCAGCTAATGCAATGCCCCAGCAGGACCTCCAAGTGGGTTTTACTTCCTGTTCTAACTACTCTGAAAAGCCACAGTGCTGAACATTTAAAAAAGTTTGATTTTAGTATGAAAGTGTGCTTTTTATTTATGCTTGAGCCTAGCTGTGTTTTAGATGAGCCACTTATAGAGGTTCCCATCAGTATTTTTGTGAAAAATTGCTTCCTATTTAACTTTTGAAATCAGGAGTGTTATAAGAGTCTGTAAAACTGCAGCATAAGCGCTATAACTTTTTTTAAAAGTGTATTTACTATCAAGAGTAGAGCTGTCTAGTTTACCAACAACAGGCTCTGTCTTCCAAGGGAGCTTGGTATTTATCTTTTTTCTCTGACTTCCAAATGAGAAAATGTATGTGACAATCACACTGACTACTGGGGCTGTGCTGTAGGAAGACTGTACAATGGTAATTCTTTTCTAGCACATAACAACATTTAAATGTCTGTAAATGACCTGTCCAAATATTTCAGAATATATCGGAATTAGGAAAGCACAAATGAAGCATTTTTTGGTAATTCTTAAATGTGGTGGAAACAAATATTTTTTAATGCAATCAAACAAATCAGTACACTAGGTGATGACATTTCCACATATTATCATTTGTGTGTTGTACACGTTCATCAACTGTATGCCCGTGCAAATGTAATGATGGTCATTTCAGTTGAAGATGTGCTGTCTGTAATGGCAGTGCACTACAACATCATGCATGCTCCACTTTATCCCACGCCATTCTATTCAGTACCACTCCACACCACTGCACTCTACTCTGCACCACTCCGCTACACTGCACTCTATGCCACTCTATTCTACACCACTGCACTCTTGGCCAATGCAGTCTATACAACTTTACTCAAAACCAATGCACTCTGCGCATTGCATTCTATACCAATCTACTCTGCGCCACTGCACTGTACGCCACTATAGTCTGTTGTGCAACATTCTACTCCATTGCACTCTAAGCCACTCTATTCAGAACCATTGCACTCTACGTCATGAACTCTATGTCACTCTATTCTACTCTGCACCACTGTACCCTATGCTAATTCTCTGTATGCCAATTTACTCTGCACAACTCTAGTCTATGCCACTGTACTCTACTGCACTCCATGCCATTCTAATCTACCCCTGCACACTATGTTACTCTATTCTGCAACACTGCACTCTACACAACTCTACTCTGTACCACTGTACTCTGCACCACTGTACTCTACTCTGAACACCTGTATGCTTCTCTACTGCACTCTATGTCAATGCACTCTGCACCAAAACTCTCTATGACACTAAACTCTACGCTACTTTTATCTACTGTGCACTACTGCACTCTATGACTGCATTCTACCTTACGTCCCTCTACTATATCACTCTCTACTATTCACTACTGCACTCTTCACCACTGCACTTTACACAACCCTACTCTGCAACACTGTGCTCCTTAACATGGCACTCTACACCAATGCACTCTACTCTGTACCACTCCACTCTATGGCACTGCACTCTACCATGCACCACTCCACTCTATCCTGCATCTCTCCATTTTATGCCACATCATTCTACTCTTAAACAATATACCTTATACCACTGCACTCTATGCCACTCTACCTCACTCTGTGCCACTCAGCACTATGTCACTGCAATCAATGCTGCACCACTCTATTCCAGTCTACACTACTCTGCACCACTCTACTCTATGCCATTGTGCTCTACGCCATTCTATTCTAAACCACTGCACTCTACTCCAATGTACTCTACTTTACTTTATTCAAAACCTATGCACTCTTCCCCATTGCACTCTACACCATCTACTCTGCACCACTGCACTCTGAACCACTGTAGTCCACTCCACAACAGTACAGCACTGCATGCTATGTCACTCTACACAATTGCTCTCGACTCTATTCAACTCTGCAGCACTGTACTCTATGCCACTGCTCTCTGCACCAGTATACTCTGTATCACTCTACTCTATTCCACCGCTCTGTAAACCAATGCACTATATGCCACTGCAATGTATGACACTCTGCGCCACTGCATTCTATGCCACTGCACTCTTTGCCACTGCATTATACTCTGCACCACTCTACTGCACTCTATGCCAATGTACTCTACACCACTACACTCTATGTCACTCTACTGTGCATCACTCAATCTACACCACTGTAATCTACTCTGCACCACTGCATTTCATCCCACTGAAACCTATGCCAATTTGTTCTAAGCCACTGCACTCTACATCACCCTACTCTACACCTCTGCACTCTGCCCTTCACCACTCCAATCTACCCTGCACCACTCCACCCTACACAACTTCACTCTTCTCTGAAATAAATTACTCTACACCACTGCACTCTATGCCACTACACTCTATGCCACTGTGCTCCACAACACCCTGTGCCACTCCACTCTAAGCCATTGCACTCTATACCACTGCAATCTACCCTGCGCCACTCCACTTTATGCTACTCTGAGCCACTGTACTCTATGCCACTCTACTCTACTTTATGCCATTCCACTCTGCTCCACTTCTTCACTGTATGTTAATCCATCCTACAACATTCTTCACTGCTCTGTGCCACTTTACTCACCTCACTCAACGCAACACCCTCTCTGCCATTCCACTCTGCTCTATGACACTCTATGCCACTCCACTCTATGTTAATCTACTTTACTCTAACAACCTACTCCACTCTATGTCACTCACCCCTACGACACTCTACTGCACTCTATGCCCTGGCACTCTATGACACTCTACTCCCTCCATGGCCCCCACAAAACTCTACGCCACTCTACTTTATGTCACTCCATGACACTCAACTCTACTCCACTCCACTCCATACCACTTCACGACTATCTGCACTACTCCATAACTCTCTGCTCTACTCCATGACACTCCAAATTACGATATTCGACTTCACTCTCCTTTACCTCACTAACTGGGCCAGTTAATGATAAACCCTTGATTGGTTTTTATGTAGCAATAGCTTGTTTTTATTTATTTTTTATCCCGTGGGAGTCCTGCAAGAGGTATGACGTGTCATAAAAGAAATACATCTGATTGAGTGAAATGATTACCTTGTTTCATTTGTAGAAATTACCCACTCTTTAAATCTCATCCAGGTTCACACCAGATCTTGTGTTGGAGGATGAGGATGGAATCATGGGAAGTTGAGGAGATGTTATTAGAGAAAAAGGAAGACAGCGATCTCCAGGCCACAAAAGTGTCAATAATGTGGCACTTTTTACAATTCTATAGGATACAAAGAAAGTCTGTGCACATTTTGAAACAAGTTCTATCTGCAAAAAAGGGCTCTTTAGCCGAAGCCATAACATTTACAGTAAAGGCACGGCTAGCTTCTGGAGGCATGTGCGCTCTATGCACCCTGGAAGGCTAGCATGTGCTGAGGAGCAACTGCACAGTGCTCAGACTTCCACATCTCAAGCTGGACTATCACTTGTTGCAGGCAGTTCAGCACCACTAGAACTGCTACACCAAAATTCAGACTTGGAGCCAGCATACAGTGCTGTAACTGGCTCCTACTGCAGCTGCTCAAAGGTCTAATTCATTGGCAAGTAAAACACCACCTTTCCAGCCCACCTCGTTAAGGAGCACTAGTGTGCTCAAAAGCACAAATAATTTTCTCATCCCAACTTTCAATGCTCTGTTATTCGTTTTTTATCTTAAATGCTATCTCAAAAAAAAAAAAACTTTGAAAGAAATTAAAATGTGTTTAAAAAAATGGTTCTTTCAGTCCTGTCTATACTGGTTTAAAAAAAGAACAATTCAATATTGTTTATCATGTGTATGTGTTTATGTTGATGTCTCAATACTCTGCTCCAGCAGTCTGTTCTTAGTAATTAAAGGTGTCTATTGCTATAGGTGGAAATATAGCTCAAACACTTGTAACATTAGATTTGTCTTACATTTAAAAACATTTTTGATTAGATTTCAATTACTCTTTTAATGCACACCTAATTGAACATTTATACTACAGCCTTATAGCCTGCTGCAGCATGCTGCACCATCCATTTAAGACTCACTGCAGTTCCGTAGTCTTAACAGAGGCCTGTCTGCCGTAGACCTCTGTGCAGGGCAAATGCTGTGCATAGTAGGGTTTGGTGAGGGGCTGGCCTTTCCAAAAAGGCCTCTGTACAGGGCGAGATCTGTGTATGGTAGGGTTTGGTGAGTGACTGTCCTGTCTGCAAAAATGTCTGTGCAGGGTGAAAGATGTGCATAGTGGGGTTTGGGAGGGACTGTGCTGTCTCCGCAAAGATCTCTGTGCATGCATGCTGAAGGCTGTGCATAGTAGGGTTTGGTGAGAAGCAGGCCTGTCTGCAAAGACTTATGTGCAGGGTGAAGGCTGTGTGTAGTAGAGTTTGGTAAGAAACTGATCTGTGTGCAAATACCTTTGTGCACGTCAAAAGCTGTGCATTGTAGGGTTTGGTTAGGGATCGTCCTGTTAGCAAAGACCTTTGTGCAGGGCAAAGGCTGTGGGTAGTAGGGTTTGGTGATGGACTGTCCTATCCACAAAGACCTCAATGCAGGGCGAAGGCTATGCGTTGTAGGGTTTGGTGAGGGAATGCCCTGTCCACAAAGAATCTATGTGCAGGACAAAGGCAGTGTAGATAAGTAAGTATACTTTATTGATTGATTAATTAAAATCATTTCAATTAAAAAATACAACAATAAATAGAATTCATTAAAACAGTAAAAAATCTAAGTGTATATCATCAAGAAAGTCTCACTGCTCATCAATCAATGTTCCAGCTACGATATTACAATCTATTAAATACAATAGAGCAGGAGACGTGTAACATGTGTGAGGAAAGTGTTTTGAGCGGGAAGAAAACATGTGCAAATAATTACAGAAATACAGTAATGTGGGCCAGGAGATCTGGACCACTGCTGAAGATTTCATGAGAGGTACTCTATCCTTGTCCCAGCTCAAAACCGGAGATCACAGCTGGAGGGGTTGTGCTGACTGACAAAGAATTTTCTTTAAAGCATGATCAACTCCCTGTAGATATTTTACTTTTTGGGAGATTGATTGAGGATCTTTAGAGTTTCAGCATGCTGTTATTGCTTGCCTGCAGGAACCCACACCCGCCTGGATCCAGACTGTTTTGAGTCAGTGGTGCCGAAGATTAAAGGTGGAACTGCATATGCAGAAAACATGGGTGGCGTCTGCATTTGGGTGGCTGCATAACCTACAGGGAAGTTCTCCTGCTACCCTTAGACAGGGTGCTGCATGTGCATTGGTGGGGAAGAACTCCAAGGCGATATTTTAGAAAAGTACCCTTGGTCCTGCTGCTGAAGGCTTCACCCAAAAATGGTTGTGGTTTAGCTGTGTGTAACTATTTAGTACCATCCATGCATGGACGTGGTTCTCCAGAGAAGACTTGCCCTTTAATGATGAAATTAGTTTCAACATTTTGCCAGTTGTCTTTCAAACTGACTCAAGGGTGGGAGTTTGGGACCATAGCTGAACCAGTCTGAGCTGGTCAATAGACTCTTTGAGGAATTTTCCAGCTGCTGAGAGGGGTTTATTGATTTCCAGCCAGACATTGTAATTCAAGTTATTTCTTTCAGCAAACTGGAACCTGTAGCACATGATGACAAACGCTGAGCTTCTGGCTATCATTTGTTTTATGAGACCGAATTCTATCCCGAACTGGGCTGCTGAAATGTATCTTGGTAGATGGAATGTTTCCCTTATAGTAACAATGATATCGGGAGCGGCTGAAGCCCTGACTGAAGCCATTATCTCTTCAAGTCCTCCCTGTGTAACTTAAAATTACCTTTGTTGTCAAATGTGAGGCAAGGTATTTATAGTCGGTGACTTTTTCAACCTTTGTGGAGTCTGGGAACCAACTGATTTTACCATTCGTTTTTCTGCAGCAGTTCATAATTTTGGTTTTCTTAGTGCTATTTGTCAGGCCATTCCTTAATGAGTAGTCATAGTTCAGAAGGCGCTGCATCCCCACCTTGGTAAGGCTGATTAGTACCAGATCATCAGCATACAAAATATTTGACAGTGAGATGGTGCCAAGGTTCAGGGTGTGAGAAATTACCGCAGCCAAGGATGAAGAAAGGTCTACCAAAAGTAGATTAAAGAGCGTCAGTGCTAGAACACACCCCTGCTTTAGCACTCAAGATGCTGGGATAGCCTTGGAGAGGCTGGCCCTGTTGCCCAGCTTTATTCTGACCCAAGTATCCGTATATAGTTCTTTAGCTTAATCCATAGGAGATTTCATGGGACACCTTTGAAAGTTGCTTTGGAGCAACATAGGTACAATGGTCGCTTGATTCATTTTGAGGCTTCAAGTAGAATGTTTGTTGATGTCCCAGTTTTTTTTCTGAACCCAATCTGATTGATCTGGATGATTCACCCTGTATCAGCCCATTCAAAGAGCCGTTCCAGTAGGATGCCTGCATAGTACTTTGCCTCATTGCCTATGAGGGCCATCAATCTATAGTTTTCAGGTTTTGACTTGACCCCACCCTTAAAGTTTGGTGGAATTATAGACCCTTTCCAGGAGGCTGGGATTGAGACACCTAACAGAGCAGTGGTAAATAAAGTGGCTATGTTTCCTGCCCATTTTGCTGGGCTGGTTTTATAAATGGCTTGGGGAATTCTATTCGGATCAGGAGCTCCAGGAGTCTACTTTTAATGATCTGC
Organism: Pleurodeles waltl; assembly: GCF_031143425.1. Lineage (NCBI taxonomy): Eukaryota > Metazoa > Chordata > Amphibia > Caudata > Salamandridae > Pleurodeles > Pleurodeles waltl. The sequence continues at coordinate 692,380,333 of NC_090436.1, read as the reverse complement.
CATTTTATTATTTCCTCTTCTAGGATTCGCTCCTCCTCCTCTGGAATGATGTGCGATGGATAGAGTGGTGTTGCACATCTCCCGAGCCTGCCCATGGGTTCCTTTGTGTGTCTGCTACCTTTGCAGGATTATTATTAAAGTGAGAAGTAAAAAATGAGGCTCAGGTTTCTTCAGGCAAATTTGATCCAGGGTGTGGCAGCACTTTGTCTTTTAGGGAATTGACAGATCATCAAAAGGCATTTGCATTGTGATACTTTATGTCCCAGATGAGTTTTGTCCAAAAACTGTCCACCAGTTCCCTCTTTTAGGACCAGATGTCCCCTTTTAACTCATTTTTTTTTATCTTGCACCTAAGATCAGATATGAAAACTTCATTTTCAGGGCGCTGTCATATTGCTCTCGATGCTTAGTTGATCTCCTTTTTCAGTGTTATTATTTCTCTGCTCACGCACTTGTTCTGACATTGTTTTGGTGAGCCACTTGATGATTAAGCTGTATGGGAGTTGGCTTTTGAGCTGTGTTGTTGGGAAAAAGAAGTTGTGAATTTTTTCCCAACTGATTGTCATGGAGCTTCTGTCACTTTGAGCCAGCTTGTAATGGTTTTCTGCTTCCTGTTCCAAAGAATCTATGTTGGTTGCTGACCATTTTACCCTTCTTAGGTCAGGTAGGGCTATTGATCCCAAAGGGTCTGCAGTTGGTGTATTCTAGGTCACCGTAAAGGTATGTTCCAGCTTCTGTAGCAGGTGGTCACTCTCCATTCTTTCCCCCATTTTAAAGGAGCCTACTTGTTGCAGGAGGGGAATGGAACCAAACATGTAGTCAATCAGGGAACTGCTGTAAGTGTGGTGAAAGGACATTGTGGGCGGAGAATCAACCTGGAAGCAGCTGTCCAGGGCCAGTAGTTTTTGGTGGGCAAGATTGCATGATGTGAGAAGCCTGGAATGGCGATTGGTTTTTGAGTGATCTCCTGTAAGGCAACCACTAAAAAATGTTAAAGATAGGAGACAAAGGTCCTCATTACGTCCCTGGCGGACGGTGGAATTTTGGAGAAAGGTACTGCCAACAGGCTGGCGGTACCTTTCCCCAAAATATGACATTGGCGGTTTGGCTCAAGCCAAACCGCCAATGTACCACTCCGTCCACCAGGGTGGTAACAGCCGCTGGGCTGGAGACTCCGGTCTCCAGCCAGGCGGCCGTCACTGTCCCACCCTCGGGATTCTGACCCTGTCCACCGCCATGGTTTCCGTGGCTTTGTTACCTCCATGAAAACCATGGCGGTAGGCACTATCAGTGCCAGGGAATTCCTTCCATTGCAGAGACTGCATGATTTGAAAATCTTGGGATGATGATTGGTTTTTGAGCCCAGGTCTCCTGTAAGGCAACCAATGAACATTTTTGAAAGTAAGAGACAAAGGCCCTCATTACTAGTTTGGTGGGTGGCTCTGCCACTCACCAAACCCGTCCCACCACCTGCCCTCCAGTATGGGCAGAACACCGCTGGCCCTATTACAGGTTCACCGCAGGGCCAGCGGGTGGAAACAGTGTTTCCACCCCGCTGGCCCTGCGGTGAACTGGGCCTTCACATTGCTGCTGGCTCATAATCGAGTCGGCGGCAATGTGGCAATGCGGCGAGTGCAGCACCACCTGTCACGCATTCCACTGTCCGTAATTCAGACAGTGGAATGCGTGACAGGGATGTGAATGGGGGCCTCCGCACTTCCCATGCCAAATGCATGGGCAGTACATGGGTGACCAGGGGACCGCTATACCCCCATTCTGTCAGCCTTTCCATGGCAGCATAACCGCCATGGAAAGGCTAGCGGTATGGTGTCTCGTAATCCCCAGGGCATCGCTGCTTGCAGCGTTGCCCTGGTGGATTACAACCGCCAGGAGTGCCAGGCTTCCGGCTGGTGGCAGCATGGCAGTGTCAGAGGTCTGACTGAGCATAATGTGGCACTCCCATCACAAACCCGTTGGTGGTGGGACTGCCACAGTGAGTCTGGCAGTTAGTAGACCGCCAGACTCGTAATGAGGGTCAAAGTCTTGGTCTTCAAGTTTGCTGGATAAACTGTGGATTTGTTGAACAGAATTGGGCCCCTTTGGTCCCTCCTCGTCATCTCTATTCCTGCCTGAACTGGAATGTTCCATGGTCACTCTTGTACCTCAATAATCTAACTTGTTGGTGACAAGCCTAGTAAGTAGGCATTGAAATCCCCTGTTACTATGAGCAGGTGATGCTGATGGGATGCCCCTAGTCTGAGGTGGTTGTCGCATAGGTTCTTCATTGTGTCTGCATGTCAAAAAGCGATTGCTTTCACATTGCACCTTGTCTGCCATGTCTGGTGAGCTCCAGATGACCTTTATGGAGTATAGCTGTCTCCCATGGTTTATGATTCCGAATTTAACATATTCTATGTCAGCTGAGGTATGTCATTTCCTAATGAGCAGTGAAGAGGGTAGAACAGGGTTGCGCTGTGATCTCCTGTTTCCCCTGAATGGCGCAGGGTGTGCACTTGGATGACAGCCGAAGATTAGCAGAGCCAGTGAGACCTATAAATGTTTGAGCCACCAAAGTTCCCGCTGGTTTAATTTGAATAGTCCACTGCACACGCTCACGCTGGTGTCTCTGGTGCTTCCGGGATGGATGTCAGAAATCAGTGTTTCAGAGGGTGGCGGACCTCGGCCAACTCATCCTGGGTTTCTTTAGCTAGGTTTGGTAGCAGTGTGTTGTTGCCTGCTGGAAGTGTGTTAATTATTAAATTAAGTGCCTTTGGGGTGACACTATGAGTTGTAGATGAGTTTAATGGCCTGCAAAACGTTTCTTTTGCATTTTCTGCAACTGGGGTGTCTGGCAGAAGATTAGGAGTGGGGAGAGGCCCTATGTTGACCCCCTCAGCCTCTGTGAGTTATAGCTTTCAGATGTTGATGCTTCTTACATTGCGACAGCTTCATCCTCAGTTGTTTCAGCCACTCTCCCCTTAGGGGGATTTGCCACATTCCTTTATGACATTATGGTGAATTTTCCAAAAATGGCATAGTTCCTAAACCAGTTGGTTTTAGGAAAATGTTTGTTCCTTGCCATTCTTTTTTGTCTTTTTTTGGGCTCTTATGCCTCTGACCACTTTGTTGGGTTTACCAGTAGTGTATTTTGGGGAGGGCTATTGAGCCCAGGGTGGCTTGAGTTAGTCCTAGTACTGGAGTCACTGTTGAGGAAATCTGCCTTTTTGCCCCAGTTTTCCGCTACACCTGATTCTGTTACTGGGGTATCTTGGGTGGGGTTTGAGAGCGGTACGGATCCCGAAAAAAGTTCAACTGCAAAGAGAGGGCTAAATGTATTTGTGCTAGTGATAGTGTTTTCAGGCTATACTTTCACTGGAGCTCTACCTTAATCCATTGTCTCTTCTGAAGCCGGTTTGATCCCATTATCCGACTGGGGCCTTAGAAAGGCCTTTAGCTCATCAAACAAGCTGGCAAGAGTGGCTGGTAACAAGCTCAATTTTTCCAGTATAGGAGAGCATGTAGAGACCATGGATTGTATGGTCTTCAGGATAGATGGCCAGACTCCTGCTTCTGGGAGAGAGTTGTTACTTTTTGTGGTGGCCTCTGATTTGGGAGTCCCTGCTATTTAATTCACCTCATTTAGATTAGCCTCCTGCTCAAGATCAATAGAATAGGAGGCTAGCATCTAATCCCACTCTTCGTCTGTCAGATAAAAGTTGTCCACACATTGTACGCTATTCTACGCTATTCTTACGCGCCATACGGGCGCCTTATTTAAGGATTGACATTAGCCAGTGCTGCGGGCTGCTCAGAGTAAAACAAAATGACTCAAACCAGGCAGCGCCGGCTCAGTGTAAAATGGGGGTTGTGCGTCAAAAAATGGTGCAAGTCAGGTTTGAGTAAAAAATCATGGCTCAAACCGGACGTGCGTAATTTTTTGAGGCACAACCTCCATTGAAATGACTCCTGTCTTAGCAAAGACAGGAGTCATGCCTCCTTGCCCAATGGCCATGCCCAGGGAACTTCTGTCCCCTGGGCATGGCCATTGGGCATAGTGGCATGTAGGGGGGGGGCAAATTAGGCCCCCCATGCCACTTTAAAAAATAAATAAAAATACTTACCTCAACTTACCTGTACTTACCTGGGATGGGTCCCCCCATTCATGGGTGTCCTCCAGGGGTGGGTGGGGGTGTCCCTGGGGGCAGGGAAGGGCACCTCTGGACTGCTTCCATGGTCAGAGACCATGGAAGTGAGCTCACAGGTCCCTTAACGCCTGCCCTCAACCAGGCGTTCAAAAACTGTGCACGTCAGGCTGTGCGCTGTTTTTTAAGGCCCGCCCCCTCCTGTGCGCCAAAATTACACAGGAGTATAAATAAGGTGCACAGGTCATTTTTTGGACAGGAACTCCTACCTTGCATGTCATTAACGCAAGGCATACAAGAATGGGGTGTAATATGAGGAGATATGGCGCTCAGGGTGCTAATCTACCAAAGTAAATAACGGGGAGCCCCAATAGGGAAACACAAGGCAGTTTCCCACATGCACACAGAGGGGTTTTGATGTCCGCGGGGTCGAGCGTCATTGTTTAAATATGGGGCAAGGTTTGCACCGAATGTGCGTCAACATTTTTGACGCACATTCAGCGCAAACAGAGTATAAATATGCCACTTTGTGGGCTGGGAGGTCCTTACTGTCAGTTGTGTCTGATAGGATGGCCAAGTTTGCGTTACTCAGAAATGTAAATTTGTAGGTGATTTTCAGTTGGTTGTCCGGGCTAGCCGCCTGTTTCAGACCCTGAGCAGTAGTTGTGGTGGAAGTGGTAATGGAGGTGAAAATGGTTCATTGTGCGAGCTTCCTCCACTTACTACCTTGCTGCGGTGAGATTCTGGCTATCCCTGACCTCCTCCTGAAAGGCCGTGCAGTGATTAAGGCTGACTGAGGTTGCCAGTTGCTCAGCAAGATGGTGGAAATGAGGTCAGCTATGGTCTGACCTAAGCCTGTTAAAGTTCAGGTTTTTTCTGAGGGCAGCCTCACCCCTCTCCTGAATTATTTATCTTGCTTAATGGAGTGGGGGGTACAAGCAAGCTGTAGAGAGTGGTGTGAGGCAGGAAGTGGTAGTACCCCAAGCCCTCAATCCTCCCCTAGTGCTGTGGTGCTGATGGACTGAATACTGAGATGATGAATGAACAGCAGCAGGCATGGGAGCTCACCCAGCCCATAAGCCACACCAGGTTCAGTCAGACTGCTTCTGTGGGCTGGGGCTCAACCTGAGTGCAGCAGAACATACCCTGCCACGGCCTTGCCACTGCCTTACCACAGCCTTGCCACCTTGCAGGAATGGCCACCTTCTCTTGCCAGGCTCCTACAGCTCCTGCGACAGCCTAAAAGCTCCTTTGGATCCCCTTTTATCCCCCCCTTAGCCTCCTCTGTCCTTAGTTGTCCTTAGTTGTCCTCAGTTGTTGGGTGGAACAATGTGGTTTAGAGTTGAGCTGAGACGAAGTCACCAGCCTCTGTGTGCTCTGAGCTTTTCCCAGAAATCAGGGCCTTCTACACCTTCTGGGCCTTCTATGGTGATTGGGCCAGGAGCCGATGTAGTCAGTAGTTTGAGGGGGAGAAAAGATCGTCAGCAGCTCCTGCTACACCACGCCGAGAGCACTACACTGCATTGTATGAGCATGACAGCGAGGCTCCAGAGTGGTTACTGGAGAGGCCGAAGGCACTCTCTGCTGATGTGCTTTGGCCTCCCGTCTGGAGCTGCCTCCTCTTCCTCCTCTGACCACAACCCTCAACTGGCAGTTGAAACAGTTGCGGCAAGTACTAACGGTGGTTATCGTGTCTACTGTGGTTGTGCCTGACAGTCCTGCTGTGTGGCTTCAGCCACCTGTTCACTGTAGCTGGTTGGTGGTTCCTTCTCCTAATGTCCTTGCATCTCACGTCCGCATCCTCGCATCTCACAAATGACTGGCACTTTTCTGAATCACTAGCAATGTGGCTGAGCTTGTGAGTCCCTCTCCATGGAGCAATCCATGCTGCTGCCTCCGCCAGGGGACAAAAGTATAGTAGGGTTTGGTGATTGACTTGCCTGTCTGCTAAGATGTCTGTGCAGGGCAAAGGCTTGTGTAGTAAAGGTATGCTATCATAACCGGGCTTAGGTGCAGAGAACTACTCTTTCTCTAAAGAACTTTGAAAATGAACCTGTTTTTTAGTATTTATGTTTTCCCACAGAACTCTTGCTTGAGTCACGTAGACAATAACCAGCAGCTATGTCCTGCTATCCCCTTGTCCAGGAAATTTTTGCAACCAGCAGCCCTTTCTGTACCTACATTTTCTTTGTCACAATCATTTCAAGTAATCTTCCTTTTCCACAGGCCTTGTGGCATGACCCTTCTACTGTCTTGCCCCAGGGACCGGTTTCGTGACTTCTGTCATTATTTGAGTAAGTGAGCCCAAAACTAAATACACAGCCTAATCTCCTTTACATCTCTCTACTTTTTCCCTTATTCCTCTCTGCTTCTTTTCTTTTTTTACAGTGTTTTCATCTTTAGTTATCTGTAAGAAATCTTTTCATTAACCAGTGTATTTAGATAGACAATTAGGCCTTGCATTTATATTTTCATATGTTTACATTTGCTTTCCCTGAATCTGTTCTCCCTTTTTCAACTCTTTCTGGCTCCATCTCTTTAGAGTCCTGATGATGACCCCTCATGGACCTCACAGGATTGAAACGTCATTGACATTAATCACGGATGCTTGAGGCATTGTGTATTGTAATAAAACATGGCATGTTCTTGATTTCTTGATATGCACATTAATCACTTTTTTCACACTTGTATATGTATGTAAATACACACACATACCCACACACACACATACATGCATATGTTTTGGGGTTAGGATTATATGTGGTGTAAAAATAAAATAGATATGCCAATAGAAATAGACTATCTATAGATAGAGGTAAGAGAAGATGGAAATATATTTAAAGATGTTTTTGTCAAAATAACACACTGAATAGGAAAACACTGCAACTGTAAAAGATGTTTTATCAAAAGTGATTTTTGCAAAAGATATTTTGGAAATGATATTATCACATTGCTTACCAATTAGGGGTATAACCCAATTGCATGGCTATTTGCAGCAGATAATTCTTTTTGACATGCGTGCCCAAAACGGGAAGTGTTTGGCTGTACAGAGTCAATTTCTAGGAGGAACAGTTGTGTTTTCTTAATACTCAATTGGGTTCCTGTTATTAACACAGTGTTATTAAACAGAACATGATACACAGGGCTTTAGTAACTATGTGGTCCTCAAGAAGATAAATAAATACAGAGCCTTGTCTAAACATTTCATGAAAACAAGTGTATTACCTGGAAACCATTAATTGAAATGCGAGTACCAGTGAAAACAAAATGACCAGAGATGCCTCATAACATTGAAGATGTTAGATGGGTCCATTTATAAGTTCAAGCACAAGCTTAAAGCAAGCCAGAAAACTACTGTGAAGTACGCTTAAGTGATTCCTAAATATTACTTGGTATTTAGATAAGAAATGGTTTCATGCATATATTGATTTTCCTAAAGAGATGGAAGCAATTACTGCCAGCAAAGACAGGGAGCCAAAACTGAAACTGCTAATATTCTCAATATATTTAACTAAGTGTGCATTGTGCTTAAAATATATAAAGTGTCATTGTGATTACAATGGGTTAATTTAAGGAGCAGTTAACCTTTTTATAGCATGTTAAGATCAGTGTGCATCAATAGCCACAAAGTAGATCAGTTGGGTTAACACACTAGAATGAAGGACTTTTTTTAAATACTGAATTACATCTCAATATCCTTGCATGCTTTAAATCCATATGTTTATAGTACTTAATTACAACTAGTGACTTATAGAGAAATGCAATCAAATGTCTGTAAACTCTTTTGACTATAATCAGGCACCTGAATTATTCTTAGTCTTTGTTTTTTTAATGTCATCAGGTACCTGTTCAAAAACATTGATTGGGAAAGCCAGTAGGTCTGGCATTGGCTGCCAGCTTATTGGGTTGTCAATGGTCGTTTTGTTGTGTTTTTGTAAAATTTTATTTCGAGGAGCTACCGGGGCATCATCAATATATAAAAAACATTGTTTGGCTTAACAAAGCACGCTTAGCCATAGGAGTGCCTTGTAGCGAATGAGTTTACATTGTGTTGATGGGCTTTTTGTGAGAGAGCAGAATGTCATCACTCACAGTTAAGTTAGACACTGGCTGAAGTGGACTGACCCATTGCCCCATGCTGTATGCTGCAGTGGGCGTAAGAAAAATATGAATGACGCAACAACAGACTAGTGGATGAAAGATGGTTGCTGTAAGCCCCTGCATGTTAGTACATTATATATATAACTTTACTAAAATCAAAAGGTCCTGACTGATATACCATGATGCGAGCAATAAATGAGCAATAAATAGTCAAAGGAAAAGCAAAAAGAAATCGGTACTTGCAGTGTTACTAACTCAAGCCTATATTCTTTGAACTTCTGCTTACCAATTGCACCGCAGTCTTTTTAAACTTTTTTTGTTTTTTATAATTTTGAAATACATTTCACCAAGTGTTAATAATATTACTTACTGGGAAGATAACCGCATCTGCCATATAACTTACCATAGCTTAGTATTCATTTTATCACTTGATTCATTGTTATGTACAGTGTAGAATAAAGTACCTTGCACTTTAGGGTTTAGTGACTCCCTAACTACCCCTAATGATTTTCAAGCATAAGCCTATAGACTTAATGATATTTGTTGTGTGTGTATTGCCAGAGAGATGTGATAACACTATGACAATGCTTTCTCATAATGCTTCGTCCCAGGAGTGGAGCCCACTGAACAGAAAAACAGAGGAAATCTAATTTAACATTGTGTCCCCAACTACCACAGATTTCATGGCATTAATAATGCATTCTTAATCAGATATCACCTCACAGGCAGAATATGTGGCAACTGACCGGGAGACATTATTGAAGAATTTAGGTCCTGATTTAGAGTTTGGCAGATGGGGTTACTCCAACACAAGCCTAATGGATATCCTGTCCGCCATATTACGATCCCATTATACTCTATCTGAATCAAAATACAATGGACAGGATATCCATCATGTTTATGACAGAGTAACCTGCCCGTCAAACTCTAAATCAGGCCCATAATCTACACGGGTACACAATTTTAACATGATAGAACACCCAAAAGTGCCCTCAGAAAGAATTCTAGGTGAGCCACCAGCAACATGTGGGTGAACCCTAATGATGAATTAAGCCACCAATCTAATGTCAATGAGGGGTTTGCATTTTTTTTTTTAAAACACATGTTAATAGAACAGAATAAACTCCATCTGAGTCTCTATTTCTAGGATAATCCAGCATTCAGATTTCAGTACTCTTTTCTTTAACCAAGATTAGTAGGGAGGGTGCAGGGCTAGTCATTATAATAGACTCTCCGACCCACTTGAATTATAACATTCTTACCACTATGCAGAGTGCATACAATCGTAACATTTATTACATTCAGTTCTTGCAGGAACTCTTTAGTATGAATAATTGCCATGCCACCTTGTCCAGCAAAAGTTGCCAAGAAATACTTGCTGAACGCCACTGTATCTAGACACAAAACTATATAATGAGGTCTCTGATGCAAAAGGGGTGGAGCATATACACACATGAGAGCCATGCCCATACCAAAGACATGTTCAGCATAAAAGTCTGTGGCACAGTCTCATGGGCTCTGCCACGGCGTGCAGTGAAAAGTTTGTAGGGAAAAATCTGGAGTACTCAGGTGAGTTCAGGTTGAGAAAAAATATAAAGTAGAATTAGCAGTAACTGACTTTAAAGTTAAATGTTTTCGTAATTATTTTTCTCTAATTTACCTCTTCTTTGCTAGTCTGCTAGTCCTTTATTACAATCACAATGATTCTAATCCATATTTTTTACAGCAAACTAAAATAATCTCTTGTGTGTGTGTACTGATTTTTAGGGGTCGAAAGAGGGTAAACTCATCATGTAAGTGAGCAGGCAGGTTTTAGTGCCCTCGAAACATATTTCCTTCTGAACTGTATTGGCTTCACTGTACACCTGTGTGTTTTCTCTTTCTCTGCACAGCAGTGGCTTTATTTGTAACTTTGGGGACCAAAGAAGCCTAGCTTCAGGTACTTGGTGAATTTGGTAATGAGCATGTTTTTATGCAGACTGCTTCAGGGCTTTAAGAGTCTACAAACAGCAGAGAGGGCCCATTCGTTATCAGCCACACCTACAGTTTATTTTAATCAGGGAATCTTTTGCGCCATGACCAACAGTGCATGATGCATTACAATTGCCCTTCTTTCCTTTCTTTTACAATTGTAGTCTTCTTCAACAATGTTTGCCTTAATGTTGTCTACAAAACAATTTTTGAAGGCACTGAGGGGCATATTTAGACTCTGTTTGCGCCGAATGTGCGTCAAACATTTTGACGTTCATTTGGCGCAAACCATGCACCATATTTAAACTTTGACGCCCGAGCCTGCAAACGTCAAAATTCCTCCCTGTGCGTCATTTTTTGTATGCGGGGAAACTGCCTTGCGTTAATGACATGCAAGGTAGGTTTTCCCGCCCAAAAAATGACTTTAAAGCCTGTGCGCCTTGTTTATACTCCTGCGTCATTTTGATGCACAGGAGGGGGCGGGCCTTAAAAAACAGCGCACAGACTGATGTGCGCCGTTTGTTAACGCCTGGGTGAGGGCAGGCGTTAAGGGACCTGTGGGCTCACTTCCATGGTCTCTGACCATGGAAGCAGTCCAGAGGTGCCCTTCCCTGCCCCCAGGACACCCTCTGCCGCTCTCACCCACCCCTGGAGGACACCCATGGATGGGGGGACCCATCCCAGTTAAGTACAGGTAAGGTGAGGTAAGTATTTTTTTTATTTTTTTAAAGAGGCAGAGGGGGGCCTAATTTGGGCCCCCCTACATGCCATTGTGCCCAATGACCATGCCCAGGGGACAAAAGTCCCCTGGGCATGGCCATTGGGCAAGGGGGCATGACTCCTGTCTTTGCTAAGACAGGAGTCATTTCAATGGGGGTTGTGCGTAAAAAAATGGCGCAAGTCCAGTTTGAGCCATGATTTTTTTACTATGACCAGTCCGCAGCGCCGGCTAACATCATTCCTTAAATAAGGCACCCGCATGGCGCGTAGGAATGGCGTTAGCCGGCGGTATCATTTTTTACGCAAACCAGCGCTTCCGCTGGTTTGCGTCGAAAAGTATAACTATGGGCCTGAATCTTTTGGGACGATAGCCTTGCATTCTATTGGTTTTCATTTGATTTACGTTTATATAATGCGTTTTTTTTGTTCTTGCCTTCTTTTTTTACTTTTTGTTTATTTTCGATTTTGTTAAAATCAAACTTATGGCAACACCTTAATATACTTCGTTGATTAGGTGCTCTGTTAAACGAAGCTTATTTATTTGTATTTGCTTTTGTTTTTTGCTCTGTAATTTGCTATTCTTCTTGTTCAAATGTTGTTGTTTTTTTTGTCAAATACCTTTAGGGAAGAGCTTACAAGTATGTGAGCGGATGACTTTAATATGATCTCATCAGTTGGGCTGCCGGTTTTTATGGGCTCCAGCTGCATTACAATTGTTCTTCTGTCCTTTCTTTTACAATTGTTCTCTTCTTTCATGGATTACTTCTATTTAGAAAGCAGTGTAGAACTTCGTCAATAAAGAGATCTGAAATATGCATTTATTTAAACAATTGGAAAATCACAGACAGTAAATATCAAAGCTTTCATAACCCCTGCAGACAAACACTACTTCCTGAAAAATTGTTTGACCGGTCTGTAGGAGGCTAAATAAAAGCTTTATACGTGGAAACAATTAACGTGTTATAACACATGATGTACGCAGTTACTGTAGCAACACAAAGCTGCTACATCTAAACGGCCTGGTTTAAATTAATGATTAAACACGCTGCTAAATAATACAAATGTCCCGATAGCAATTCTTTCATGGAATAGCGTTAATTGCTTCAGAATCATTCTTTTTTTATTATGGTACTTTCCTACAAGCCATGCATTCATTATTGAAGGATATTTTAATCAAGATGTAATAATTTAATTTCCATTTTGTTAAGAATGAGAATGGTTCCTTTTGTTATGCTTTGTTGCTTCCTATTGTAATTGTCCTTGTGTATGAATGTTTTTGAAGCGTTCGTTATACTCGTATGTGCAGTTATAATTAAAAACCAGCTTGATCATTGGGAAGTATCAAATTATTTTATGATTATTTTATGATTATACGATTACAGGATTTCATTGATGTGGAAAAAGAAAATGAGAACATTAGTAATAAATTAAGACATTCTAACACTCCGTGTGGAACATTATCACTGTTATTGTTAAATCAATAGCCTGTTCCAGTGGATGGTTTCACAGGAATGGGAGCGTTTGAGCCCCAATACCTACACACATTTTTAAGGTGCAGTCATAGTGCCCACATATAAGAAAGGTGATAAGGCAGATCCAAAATGGTGCTGTTAGAAATTGGGTATCTAGTTGGCAGAGATATGCACCCAGCCCAAGTAGGGACCACGATCCTAGTCAGGGTAAGTCACATACACACCTTAATTTAACCTGTGCTCACTCTCTGGCAGCTTGGCACAGAGCAGGCAGGCTTAACCTAAGAGGCTACGTGTAGAGTATTTGTGCAACACCCTCATTGTAACATTGGCGGTATTTACTGCCTACTGTCATGGCGACAGCTGCCAAAAGACCGTCGCCCCAGCTACCAGCTGTATTATGACCACAGCCGGATTTCCGCCAGAAGGATGGCGGAAATCCAGCTGTGGTCATGCCGGCGGACACCGGTAAGATGGTGCTGCTGCCAGCAGCAGAGCCGCACCAGTAGACCGCATCATGACCCATGATATGGCCTGACGGTGTTCTGCTGGCAGCAGCGCCACGTCCCATCTCCTGCCGGAGGACCCCCTCACAAAAGGTAAGTTGGGTGCTTTGACAGGGTGGGGTGGGGCATTGTGTGTGTGTGGGGGAGTGGGTGCGTGTGTGAATGCGGGTGTGTGTTGTGTGTTGTATGTGTGTGCATGTATGGATGTGTGAGTGTGCGTATGTTGTGATGTGTGTATGCGTGTGTGTTTGTATGAATGTAAGTGTGCGTGGATGTGTGTGTGAATGGATGTCTGCATGCCTGGTCGAATGTGGTAATGAGTGTGTGAATGAGTATGTGCGTGTGTGAATGAATGTGTATGGGTGAAGGGGGGTCTGGAGAGGGAGGGGGTGTGCGGGGTAAACCAGGGGAGGGGGATGTGGCGGGGAAGACCCTATCAGTAACAGGGAAGGGGTTCCCTGTTACTGATAGTGCCTACCGCCATGGTTTTCGTGGCAGTAACGAAGCCATAAAAACCATGGCGGTGGGGAGGGTCATAATCCCGCAGGCGGCCTAGTGACGGCTGTCGGGCTGGAGACTGAGGTTTCCAGCTGACGGTTGATACCGCTGTGGCGAACGGTGTGGTACATTGGCAGTTTGGCTTGAGCCAGACCGCCAATGTCGTAATATGGGGAAAAGTAGCGCCAGCCTGTCAGCAGTACTTTTCTCCATTTTACTGCCATCCGCCGGGGACAGAATGACCCCCTAAATGTGAAAACAGTGCTTAGAAGTCACTAGTGGTCAAAAGGTTAAAGGAGGATGTGAGAGACTGGTGCAAATTCAAAGTTCAGACAGACTGCAATGGAGAGTAGGCCAGCTACAGAACCCACTCAGTGTTTGCTGAAACAGTACCTTTGATGGAGCAATGTTTTTTTTTTATTAAAAAAAAGAAAATACCCCTTTGGCATATAAAGAAAGTTATAAGTTTGACCTGTGGCTCCACCATTTTGATGGAGTCATTGTCAAACTTACACTGCATTTCCAAGACACACTGTAGCGGCGATTCCTGGAAAAGCAAGAAATATCCGCAGGAGCAGCTGACATTTCTAACAGCAAGTGGAGTACCTCTGCTATGGGAAGAGAATAGTACTGTGCTGTAGCGATGGTACCTACTCTGTCCACCTAAATTCCAATCAGCCCCCTAGTCTTGGATTACTCCTTGGTTGAACCATAGGGCATCACACACCCAAAAGAACAAAACTACACTTTTTTGTTGTTTACAGATGGAACAAAATCCAAGATTATGGGCCTTAACCACCATGGTCATAATGTGGCGGTCTTCTCCGCTGGGCCATTGGCGGTACAACTGCATCCACCACCATGGCAGTTCTGGTACTGCCAAACTTGTAATGACCCCCTATATCTTGATTTATACAACAGTTCTCTTCTGAGTTATCAGCTGCTCAATAGAAGTCTGTAGCATCAGCGACCATGCCTGGATCAATCAGCAACTTGACCTGAATCTCCAAATGCCATAAGAAAAAAAGTAGAGACTAGATACTTCAAAGCTGTAGCATCCAGAAGAAAATAAAAATCTACTGCACAATCTTAAAAATAACTTAGATCTTAACTCAGGATCATTTCCCTCATCACAAGTCCTAAGGGCTACTGCATGCATGCAAGATCTGCTGATGGAATATACCTCTATGACACCAACATGAACTTAGTGCATTACTGGAAGAAGAAATATTCCACCTGCAAAGTGCCTATCAATTGGATCCCTCTGACGAATGCCTGAGACTACTAGCAGATGAGGAATAGAAACTTAATTCACTGCTTACCAGCAGAGCAGAGACGTTTCTACATTAGCTCAAAAAACTCCATAATGAACAGGGTATAAAAAGATGGTAGACTCTTTGCTCTGCAGTTTAAACAAAGACAAGCAAGGTCAGCGAGGCCAGCAATCTGAGACATGCACAATACCCTGCTCAACAATCTAAGGTAAATGACTAAGGCCCTCATTACAACATTGGCGGTAAAAGCCGCTCACCGCCGTGCCGAAGACCGCCAACACACCGCCGTGGCCGCGGAATTCCGCCACAGCTATTACAACCCACAGCTCAGAATCCGCCAAAATTCAGACACCCACACAAGTCCGCCACACCAAAGGTCAGTGATAAACTGGCGAGAACAAAATCTCCACTGTAACGCCAACAGAAATACGCCCACACTATCACGACACACGAATCCACGCGGCGGTCTTTCAACCACGGTATTCCATTGGCGGTACTCACTGCCGCGTTCAAAATACACACACATATACAAAACACTACCACATTGGACAATAGTGGACAGGGTCAATGTAGTGGGACAGCACCCAAGAAATAGGGATGACATCAGGAAGAGGTGGAACGACCTACCGGGGAAGGTGCGTTCCGTGGTGTCAAGACACCACCTTGCGGTTCAGCGGAGTGGCGGCAGACCCCCACCTCCTCCCCCACAACTAACAACATGGAAGGACCAGGTCTTGGTGATTCTGCATCCTGAGAGCCTCGCAGGAGTAGATGGAGGAATGAACTCTTGTAAGTCAAATCTTAACTATTACATCCCCCCTACCTGCATGCCAACACATACCTCCACCCTCACCCCCATCACTCCTACTCCTCACAAATGTCCCACTATCACAACCCACCCATCCCAACACCAAGCCCTGCATTCAACAACAAAGCATGGACACCCATCAACAAAGCATGGCCACTGCACATACCCATACACCCCCCTAAACCACCATCAAACAAGGTCATACACAGGAATGCAAGCACTGGGGTACACGATCACCCACCTATTGCACACCATGGCACACACAGATGTAATAAACATCCTTTTATACCCCTGCAGGACCCCTACCCAACATCACCGGACAGGAAGGTCCACACATGTCCACACCACCAACAGAAGAGGCCCACAGTGATGACAGCAGCTCTGTCCAACTGGATTCAGATGACCAGCCAGGCCCATCGGGGACCTCAGGACAGTCGGTTCCCCTGACACAGTCACAGGCCACTACAGAGCTTCCCCCTCTGGAAACACCAGCAGAGCACCCACCCAGCTGGCCCATACCTCTGTCCCCAGGACACGTCGAGCAGCAGTGTGTCCACCACTACAGGGAACCCAGGCTAACCCACCACCCCAACAACAACAGGGACCTGGGGGCAGTGGTAGTGGGCACACGGTCCTGGGGACGGAGGCCCAGGAACACAGGGGAACTGGGAGGGCTGCTGTGCGACAGGGGGAGGACAGGCCAAGGGAACCCACTCTCCACAAGGCCCTGTCCTCCATCATGGGAGCCTACCACCACTCCCAGGAGACGATGGCAACGGTACTGGCCAAGTTTCAGGAGACCCAGCGCTTGCAGGAGGAACAGTATTTGGCCTTCAGGGAGGAACTCAGAGCCATCAATTCCACCCTCGGCACCATCGTAGGGGTGCTAAAGGAAGTACTCAACACCAGGAGGGACACTGTGGCACAACAAGGGGCCCCTGACACTAGCCTGGATGATGAACTCCCCACAACCTCCACCGGCGCTAGTGGACAGGAGGCACCACCACAGGACCACCACACCAGCACCCCACCCCCTGCAGAGGGAGAACTACCATGCAAACGGTCCCTGAGATCCAGGACAAAGGCAGAGAATGATGCCAAGACCACCACCAAGAAATGAGACCACCCTGATTGTCATCTTTCTGTCCCACTTTGTCACCCTGTCCATCCTCAAGCTGCCCCTGCTCCATTTCCTATGCCCATTTGGGCAATGCACCTGTGAGGCTCATAGACTGGACTCTGCCATGCACATTCCTCCACCATCACCTCTCACCATTTTTACAACCCCCTCCAATATTGAGCACTTAAATAAACACCCCTGAAGCACAAAACAATCTAGAGTCAGTCTGTGATTTCAAAATAGTGTATTAGCAATTACAGTGGCAAAATGCTCTTTCAATTGTAATGTCAACATACCTATGTCACACAGCTCTAGTCCATGAGGAAACAAAGCAAATGTCACACTGTGGGACACACATCTGTGAAATCGTAAGGGAAAGTGACAACTCAGTGTCCATACACTGGGTGAAAACGACAGACAGTAGAGAGGTAGTAGTGTTAAAGTACATGTAGTAGGCAGGTTTGTATTCTTACCTGTGTCTCACTGGAGATATTGCAGGATCAGCGAGTTCCTGTTGTCCACGTCCTCTTCTTCTGCTCCCTCATCTTCACTGTCCACACGCTCCACAGCTGCAACAACACCGCCATCTGGACCATCCTCCTGCAGAAAAGGCACCTGTCATCGCAAAGCCAAGTTGTGAAGCATACATCAGGCCATGATGATCTGGCACACCTTCTTTGGTGAGTAGAATAGGGATCCACCTGTCATATGGAGGCACCTGAACCTGGCCTTCAGGAGGCCGAAGGTCCGCTCTATTATCCGCTGAGATCGCCCATGGGCCTCATTGTAGCGTTCCTCTGCCCTTGTCCTGGGATTCCTCACTGGGGTCAGTAGCCATGACAGGTTGGGGTAACCAGAGTCTCATGCAAATGGCGAGGGACAACTGTTAGACACACACTAACCTGTAGGGACATCCCCAGACAACCATTCCCACTGACTTGCTCCCACTGACTTGCTTCCAGGTGCTCACCTAATAGCCACACACTCTGGAGTTGACCCATCACATAAGGGATGCTGCTATTCCGCAGGATGTAGGCGTCATGCACTGAGCCAGGGAACTTGGGATTAACATGGGAGATGTACTGGTCTGCCAAACACGCCATCTGCACATTCATGGAATGATAACTCTTCCAGTTTCTGTACACCTGTTAACTCCTGCGGAGGGTACCAAAGCCACATGGGTCCCATCAATGGCACCTATGATGTTGGGGATATGTCCCAGGGCATAGACGTCTCCTTTCTCTGTAGGCAAATCCTCCACCTGAGGGAAAATGATGTAGCTCCGCATTTGTTTCAGCAGGGCAGACAACACTCTGGACAACACGTTGGAAAACATAGGCTGGGACATCCCTGATGCTATGGCCACTGTTGTTTGAAATGACCCACTTGCAAGGAAATGGAGTACTGACAGCACCTGCACTTGGGGGGGGATTCCTGTGGGATGGCGGATAGCTGACATCAGGTCTGGCTCCAGCTGGGGACACAGTTCCTGGATTGTGGCATGGTCAAGCCTGTAGGTGATGATCACATGTCTTTCCTCCATTGTTGACAGGTCCACCAGCGGTCTGTACACCGGAGGATGCCGCCATCTCCTCAAATGTCCCAGCGGACGGTGCCTATAAAGGACAACAGCGAGCACAGAGTCAACCAACTCAGAGGTACGTACCCACAGTTTACACAGAACACTAATCATAATCCGAAAATTGGCCTGTATGAGTGTTGAGGCTAGGCCTAGGTATGTGTGACACAGTTAAAAATTAAGCCATGTGGGCCCCTGATATAGCGGCTACCTCACCTGTAAAGTGGGACAATGGGACGTGAGGTAATTGCGCTGGCATTGTACACCGTCGCGGTAGGCGGTCGAAGACCGCAGCGCAATGCTGCATTGGTTAACATTGGACCCTATGGGTCCCAGGAGCCAAAGACAATGTACGCCGGCGGTGACGGTACGCACCGCCGTGGACGTGACCGCCATTTCCTATCTGTTCAATCACTCGATACCTGATCTTCGACAGGAGAGGACCTACACTGCAAGTGCTGCTGTGACCTCGGTCTGGAAGAGACAATGGCTCGTGCGTCTGGGGAAAGGGCCCCTGCCTTCACATCAGAGGAGTTGGAGAAACTCGTGGATAGGGTCCTCCCCCAGTACACGCTACTCTACGGTCCTCCAGATAAACAGGTAAATACACTGGGAGCATGCTGTATGGGCTATGCCTGTGTGGAGTGGGGTGGATGAAAGATGGGGGGGAGGAGATTAAGGCATGCATGAAACAACGGTGAGTGCATGTGCATCATGGAAAGGGTAGGGATGGGGGCCAATGACTGTGACGGTGCATTTGGTAATAACTTTTCTTTTCCC
Source organism: Pleurodeles waltl (assembly GCF_031143425.1). Taxonomy (NCBI): domain Eukaryota; kingdom Metazoa; phylum Chordata; class Amphibia; order Caudata; family Salamandridae; genus Pleurodeles; species Pleurodeles waltl. The sequence goes on along the minus strand of NC_090436.1, from coordinate 692,361,362 downwards.
CCTGTACAATTCATGTAGGTCAGCGCCCACCAGAAAAAATATATTTGGCGTGCCATCTCCAAGGACGTCTGGACACTGGGGGTCTACCACAGATGGAGCACCCACTGCAGTAAGAGATGAGAGGACATTCGCCGCTGGAGCAAGAAGATGGCGGAGGCCCAGCTGGGGATGGCCTCCCAACGTGGGAGGGGTGCCTGTCGCACCATGACCCCCCTGATCTTCAAGATCCTGGCGGTGGCCTAACAGGATTTGGATGGGCGCTTGGGGGCATCACAGCAGCCACAAGGGGATGAGTACACTCTCATTCTGCTGATTTTGGGTGCAGTGGAGGTGTCTGGGTGGGTGAGGTGGGCTGTGGGTTTCCCTAGGCCAGGGCGAGTGTGCTAGTTAGGTCCCCTTGTTCTGGCAGACCCTGTGGCAACCCACCCCAACTGTGTACAGTGCCAAGTACACCTAGTCAGGCTCCTGTGTCATCCATGTGTGCAGATGTCGGCCATAGCCTTGTAGGCCATGTCCCAGGGATTGAACAGTGGAGCCCAAGTGCGCGGCGTAGTGCAGGGGGCTTCTGTGCCTGTCGTGTCTGCCAACGGTAGCGGTAATGCATGCACTCAACATGTCTTTCTTCTGTCTCCCCCCCCCTTTTTGTGGTCTCCCTGTTCTTGTGTGCATTAGCATCATCAGGCAGAGGAGCAGTGGCACCGGAGCAGGAGGAAGCTGCATCCCACATGGCCCTAGAGGGCGACACTACGGACTCGGAGTTCACCAGTGGGATGGAGGGCGAGGGGAGCTCCATGGCGGGGACAGGAGCTGACACCACAGACTCGTCCTCTGATGGGAGTTCCCTTGTGGTGGCGGCAGCATCTGTGCCCCCCTCATCTAAAGGTACAGCTGCCACACCCCCTACCAGCACTGCCCTCCCAGCAGCCGCTCAGCCTTTGCCCCGTGCCCTCTCACCCAGGAGGGTGGGCATCACCTTTGCCCCAGGCACCTCAGGCCCTGCCCCAGTCACCCTGCTGCCCTCAGTAAGGAGGACATTGACCTCCTCAGGTCCCACACTGTTGGGCAGTCTACCATTTTGAATGCCATCCAGGGTGTAGAAAGGCAGTTGCAACAAACAAATGCATTCCTGGAGGGCATTCATTCTGGTCAGGCGGCCCTTCAGCAAGTTTTTCAGACTCTGGGCTCAGCACTGATGGCAGCCATTGTCCCTGTGTCTAGCCTCCCCACTCCAACTTCCTCCACGCAGACCCAATCCCCTGTACCTCAGCCTATCCCAAGCACACCTTCAGACCAGCATGCACACACCTCAACACACAAGGGAAGCTCAGGCAAACATAAGCACCACACATCCCACAGGCACTCACGCAAGCATCACACACATGCAGACACACCAACATCCACTGCCTCCACTGTGTCCCCCTCCTCCTCGTCTCCCTCCTCCCTCCCAGTCTTGTCTACACTCACACCTGCATGCACTACCTCTACAGCCACTATTGCCATCACCAGCACACACACCACCACACCCCGCTCACGTGCAGTCACCACCCCCACTGCCATTCACACATCCCCTGTGTCCTCTCCCAGTGTGTCTGTGACGCCACCTCCCAAGATACACAAATGCAGACACACACCCACCCAACAGCCATCCACCTCACGACAGCCTCCAGCGCATGCACCTTCACCCAAAGTCACCAAACGAACACCTCCTACAACCACAACCTCTTCCTCCACTCCCAAACCCTCTCCAGCTACACGTCCCTGTGTTTCCAAAAAACGTTTCCTGTCCAACCTTGACCTCTTTTCCCACCCTTCTCCACCCCATCTGTCTCCTAGGACCCGACTCTCCGAGGCCCCAACCTAGCACCTCATCCACAACATCTCCGGGACCAGTGGTGCCTGTAGTCACCGGAATCTGGAGTGCACCGGCCACAAGGGCAGCCAGTGTGGCACGGAGCCACAGCACGGACAGTCCCCCACTTGTGAAGCATCAAAAGTTGGCCATTGCCCGGCGGGAGAGGGGGAAGACTCCACCAAAGCCGCTCCTAGGGGTACAGGTGGGAGTGTGGAGTCAGCTGTGACACCTTCCAAGGTGGGGAAGGGCCACAAGAAAGTCAGCAGGTCTGGGAAGAGCAGCACGGCGGAGAAGACCGCCATAATCCCCGCTGCCCAGGAGGTCACCGCCATCATCCCCGCTGCCCAGGAGGTCACCACCAGCACCTGCCCTGCTGCCCAAGAGGCCACCGCCATCATCCCCGCTGCCCAGGAGGCCACCGCCATCATCCCCGCTGCCCAGGATGACACCGCCAGCACCAGCCCCGCTGGGCTATGAAGGACCGCCAGCAGCTGAGTCTCTGCAAAGGACTCTGCCGCAACAAGCACCGCTGAACAGGGCACCGCCGAACAGGGCACCGCTGCAACAAGCACCGCTGAACAGGGCACCACCGCAACAAGCACCACTGAACAGGGCACTGCCGCCACAAGCAGCGCTGAACAGGGCACCGTCGCAACATGCACCGCTGGCCCATGAGCGCCAAGGGCACTGACGCTACTGAGTCCGTCACGAGCAGGATGAAGCACTTTGGGCACCAAGCCCCCTCCAGAACCAGTGGAGAGATACATCCACTACCTCAGTCCTTGGCAGGATGAAGCTCTCTGGGCACCAAGCACCCTCCAGAACCAGTGGAGAGATACATCCACTACCTCAATCCTTGGCAGGATGAAGCACTCTGGGCACCAAGCCCCCTCCAGAACCAGTGGAGACTGTCATCCACTTAAGAGACTGTGGCTTTGCACTCCCCAGGATTGAACAGTGGGCAAACCACCCACTGTAGAGACTTGAGAGACTGTGGCTTTGCACTCCCCAGGATAAAGCAGTGGGCAAACCGCCCACTGTAGAGACTTGAGAGACTTGAGAGACTGTGGCTTTGCACTCCTCAGGATTGAACAGTGGGCAAACCACCCACTGTAGAGACTTGGGAGACTGTGGCTTTGCACTCCCCAGGATTGAACAGTGGGCAAACCACCCACTGTAGAGACTTGAGAGACTGTGGCTTTGCACTCCCCAGGATTGAACAGTGGGCAACCCACCCACTGTAGAGACTTGAGAGACTGTGGCTTTGCACTCCCCAGGATAAAGCAGTGGGCAAACCACCCACTTGTGAGACTTGAGAGACTGTGGCTTTGCACTCCCCAGGATGGTACAGTGGGCAAACCACCCACTGTAGAGACTTGAGAGACTGCGGCTTTGCACACCCCAGGATAAAGCAGTGGGCAAACCACCCACTTGTGAGACTTGAGAGACTGTGGCTTTGCACTCCCCAGGATGGTACAGTGGGCAAACCACCCACTGTAGAGACTTGAGAGACTGTGGCTTTGCACTCCCCAGGATGGAACAGTGGGCATGTGGCCCCCTTGTGGATTTGGTGTTGTGCACTCAACCGGCTGAGGTGCCCCCCCTTTCCCTCCTCCTGACGTGCCTTTTTTATTGCTATCTGATGCCCCTGCAGTGTTCTCTCCGTCATGGTTGGGGATCTTGTGTGGGCCTCGCCCATACCGTGTGGGCCCAGTGTTCCACAGACTTCAATGGAGCACTACCTGGACTACTATTCTTGGTGTATATTTTGTTTATAGTGTATATTTGTATATTTTTGTGTACTGGTTTTTAATATATTACAATGGTTACACTCATTTTCTTTGGTCTTTGCATTCTTCTGGGAGGGTTGCGTGGTTTAACTGTAATGTATCAATATGTCTTAGTGTGTGTGTTGTCGTGGGTGAGGGTGGGGGTGGGGGTGTTGCGTGTTGCGTGTCCCTGTTTTTCCCCTCCCCTGTGTCGTAGGTGCAGTACTCACCATGGTCTTCGCCGGCGGCGTTCGTGCTCCTGGTAGAGGAGCAAGAAGATAAGGGCTGGCAGGATCTGCAGCTCTGGTTCCATGGCATCCTGGTTCCTCGTGGGGTGTGTAGAGGTGAGAGTTTTCCCTTCGAAGTCCTGTTTCCGCCGTGTTTTTGTCCACGGTGAATCCGCCCCAGAAATGGTGGAGGATTGGTAGGTTGTGATACTGTGGGCGGTACTTTGTCCTCCGCCTGTCTGTTGGCTGTGACCACCGCGCTGTTTGTTTGTACCTCTGCGGCGGTCGGAGTATTAAAGTGGCTATCTTTGTTGGCAGTTTCCGCCACGGTCGTAATTCCAATTTTTTTACTGCCGGCCTGTTGGCGGTCTTACTGCCGCTTTAACACCGTCCGCCAGGGTTGTAATGACCACCTAAGTCATTTGCTTCTTTATATTCCACACCAAACACTTCTGAAGCCCTGAGTAATGACCACGCTGAAAACTCATTCATGCCTGACATCCCACTCCCATGATTTGAGCAGGACCTGCAAGTACTGGATGCAGACATCACAGATGAAGAGATCATTAAAGCAAACAAGATGATGCACTTGAACAAGGTACCAGGTGAAGATTGCTTCTCAACCGAATATTATAACATTGTGGATAAATAATCAGTCCCACTCTTGGGAAAATAGCCAGAGAGCCCCAGAAAGAGACAGGATTGAGACTAGAATTTAATAAGGCATTTATATCTCTTATTCCCAAACATGGAAGGGATCCCCTCAGCTGTAGAAAGTGCAGGCCATTATTCCTGATTTACTGTGACATGAAAATCCTGGCTAAAGTGTTAGCTTAGCACCTCACGAAAATCATCACTTTCTTAATACACAAATCTCAAGTAGGATTTGTGCAAGGCCGATCATCCCACAATCACATGCAAACACTTCTACACCAGTTGAAACCTAAAATGACAAAAATTAGAAGTTAGTCCTTTCTCTTAATGCCATGAAGGAATCTGATCATGTGGAATGGAGCTACCTTTTCCAAAATATGTCCGAAATGGGTATTGGCCGCAAGTAATCCACATGACAATGTGGCTATACCCTTCACGCATCATGGGATCAAATGTCTTGTCAGATGCTACAACCCTAGCCACCCAGGAGACAAGGATGCCCCTTGTTATCCTTGCTCTTTATAACAGTTCTTGAATCACTTGCACCCACTCTACACCATTCAGAGGACATTCAGGGAATCAACACAATAACCAGGAACCTATGCACAGATGATATTCTTCTCATTGTAGCTTCCCAGAACACTCTCTGCCAGCATTCATGTCCACCACATCAATCTTCTCTGAGTTCTCTGGTTACAAAATAAACTAAACTAAAAGCGAAGCCTAATCAGTGACAGCCTACGCCACCACAATTGACGCCCTTTATACACATCCATTCCATGTATACTCACTAAGATTAAATATCTAGGTGTCCTAGCACTAACTTCCAAATTATGGTTGAAGACAACATGACTGTACGAACTGACTAAATGCATTAGAAGTTCCTAATATGGAGTAAGCAACAATTGTCACTATGGAGATGAGTGCAATCTGTGAAGATGGTGGTGAATCTGAGGTTGAAATATGTCTTAGTATACCGCCTCTGCCAGTCCCTGCATGGCAACTCTGACTAATAGATACAATCATTCAAATATATATCTGGCATGAAGAGGCAAAATTACTAGCCATGTCCAAACTACATGCTGCTACAACTTCAGGTAGCTGACGACTCTGAAAACTGGAAATATGGTATGCAGGGCACAATCTTTCACAGCATATCATTTTACTGAGTCCTCAAGTGTTTGTTCTTGCTGCTTGTGAAGGGTAGTGGAGATACATCACTTAGGTTCCTTTTGCCCATCCCTGCAAACTGCCTTTTATCAGTATTCAGAACAGGTCCTTTCTGGCGGGGCAGTTAAATCCTTTACAGTGAGTAATTTGACTTGCCCCTTCCCAATTTCTACACTACCGACAATTGCTACGCCGGCTTGAATACCACCTGATATGATCAAATGTCCTCCATTTTAGACTCCACTCCTATTCAAAAAAGTAAAACACCTATAAAAAACTCATTAGTGGTTTAAACATGACTCTGATTGATAATCTCTTTTCCAAGCCCATGGCATGTTCTTCACTAAATAAATGGCATGTATGGACCCAGACAACCAATTCTGCTGACAACTGGAGTGAACTCTCGACCACTCATTGTAAGGGCCTGAGAGAAGCCAGACTCAAGCGTACTTTCTTCAGAATGCTCCATGACTGGCACTGGTCACCATACAAGTTATTCATAGCAAACCTGAAGCTGAAATTGAAACGTTGGTACTGCAGTAGTCTGGACGGAGGCATAACCTATATCCTTTGGTTGTGCCCAGTTATTCAAGGTTTCTGGACCATCATCAGGTGACATTTTTTCAAATGTCAGAACCCTACCATTGATCCCCCCCCACTGAATGCACTTTTCCCAAACACTATGAACACAGAGGGCATAGACTCAGACAAAAACAGATGGTTGGGCTATGCCTAATGTGTGGTGATGACACTGGGGATCCACAGCAGTCCCAACAATGCAGGAATGGTTGGAAGACATGAAGGCAATGGCTCTGCTTGAAAGAACTATCTACAAAATATATGACCAACTACAAATATACAAGGCTATATGGAGCCCGTACCATCAAGAAGTAGTTGATGGCTCTTAGAATTTATTGGCCTTTAGATTACTGATGGAATAATGTAGAAAGACAATAACAACCATCAACACATCAGAATATGTCTTGCCTCCCACACCCTCAATGATGTTAGATGAGTACTCTGTAGGTTGTAAATACTTGTATCCTTTTTCAATATTCTCTCACCTTTTGATAGAGAATGTTTTTTGTATCCCATTGCAGTGTAATGTATATTTACCTGTTAAGCCAAATAAAAAAGATTCAAACACAACAAGAATGGCTACCTTTCAAGAACAGACTATTGTCAGTCAAAGGCTTTATTTCAATGCTATCAACATAGAGCAGATAAGCACATAGTTAAACCACTTTCAGTTTTCAGTAGCCTAGCTGGTAAGCTTTTATGGATGAGGATTGCAGCATCTCTGGATCTGCCAATAGGAGAATTGGCTGTGTTACAGGCAGTGGAATCACTTGTGTCTTAGGCTGCATTTACCTTGCCTACCCTATTCTGTTCTCTGTTTCTTTGGTGGACAAGTGTGTCTCTTGTAGGGCGATATCGTTTTTTTAGATTTTGAGTAAGAAAGGATTTTCTTGTGCTTCACAAAATGAGTGACACCATTGATTTTAAGGGACCAGAAGTAGCAAGCTCTAGACACAACAGAGAGCAATTTTGGTGTGACAATATTAGAGGAGCTTAGAGGATTGGCTAAAACAGATAATCAGGGAGTCATTGGAATGCATGATTTGGAGGAGTGGTACAGACCACCAACCTTAATTAATTTTATAGAGTTAAAATTTATTTAGAGAGGTTGCAGGTCTCACTGCCTTTGCTTGTATACCGTGTATGGCATGTTACATTGCTTTACTTATCAATCTATAGTCTGAAAAGGAGATGCTAAAAGGTAAAGAGATAACAACAGGCTGGGGCCAATGCTGAAGATAATTGAGCATCTAGTAGAGGGTCAGTTATAGACTTAAGGAGAGATTTAGATTTATCTCTACCACATAGGTTAGCTGCATACCACAGCATGTCTTTGTGATGGAGCCGATGTCATGGCAGAGGTGGGTTGTCATCTGATATGAAGGGTTCCTCAATGAAAGGAAATAGAGTTACATTCACCAATCAGGCCTCGTAAGTGGATGACATTGTTTCCATATGAGGAGCCCAAGAATGATTCACGTTTCTGTGGATCTCAAAACTCTCTTGTTCTACTGTCCACTGTGATTATTATCACTTCTGGATCAAGTAGGCCATGTTTGATGTCTCTATAGCTAAGCATTGAGTGAAGGGCAAGAAAGCGAAGGCTATGCGAGACCCACTGTACAGTACTGACTGTGATGCCTTACTGACAGAAAAATGAGAAAAAGTAATGATAGTGAAGGAACATATGATCATCTGTCATGAGGAATTATTCACATTTAACAGAGAGCAAAGTCTATGTACTCACTGGAATGCCAATGGGGGGATAAAGGTAATTTCCAAAAGTCAGGGTAGGAATGATGTCAAAGCACAATTACTCCTCTACCTCCACTGATTCTGGTAAAACATAACTGTGAATAGTTTACTTTCTGCTCCAGTCCTCCATTTTTGTGAGTTTTCTTTGTAGATTTCAGATAACCATACCCCATCTCAGTACCTCTTCTACTTTGCATTCCTGGGTCTCAATGTGTTCCTGAGTGCCAGTCAGGTGGGCCCTAATGAAAGCTAGTTCTGAATGCACATATTTTATTTCCCTTATTGTCTCCATTGATGTAGATTCCACTGTGGCAACAGAAGTCTTGAGTTCAGACATAATGGTATCTAGTTTTATTTTGGCCATTGTTTTGTCTGGGTTTCCCTAAATCACAGTTCTCTTCCATCTCTTTAGTTGTACTGAACATTAAAGGTGCTTGTGCAGCCTTCCATTAGATATGGATGTGAAAATCATCTCAGATGTTGTAAGGCTGCCCACTAGGTTAGTAGGAGCAAAGAAGTTGAGCAGGAGGAAGAAGTAGGTTTTCTGTAGTATCCACCTATGGATAAAAGTTTGTGGATGTAGTTCTCTCCTGTTGCTACTAAATAGCAGGCTATGATTACAGTTGGTTGTTATAGTGGAAACTGGAAAGTTGGCTTTTGGCTTACAGACTGCCCAATACTGCTTGGCAGCCCTTTGTGAGTCCTCACAGGTTCCCAGTGAAAGGCGGGGCTGCAAGGGCCAGACACCAGAAGGCTCCCTCAGTCTTCTAGAGTGTATGTTGGGGAAAGGTGGCCCTTCTGCAACCTCACTGTCCACTTCATGGAGTTGTAGGTAGTACCTGGAGAAAGGGGCAGGGGAGGAGCTGATTGCCATTTTAATCCTTGCAGCAGTCTCATCAGCACCCCTCACGTGGCCTCACCTGGTGTTGGTCTTATTGAAGGAGGTGGGCAAAGCCAGTAGACGAACATTGCACAAGTCTCTGCGATCACAGAAAGCAGGTTGTTGGATGTGCTGCAGGCCACGTGCGGGTAACGTGGCAGCACTTGCTTACATTCAATGGATTTATACCACTGCCGGGTTCACGCCAGTTTGCTAGGTGGACACTCCCATTTTAGTATTAAGGATCCCCCGGGGTAGAGCATTAAGATATTGTGATGAGTCCTTCGTCAGAGTGCATTAGAGACCAACCATATTTCCTTATGGCTAGGCACCACCTCTAAAATGTTTTATTGCAGTCAGGAAACTGTTACCTCTGCTTCACCAGCCTCTGATTTCTGTAACCAGAATGCATTTTCAACAATGCAGAACATGTTTTATCTGAAACTCTGCTTTCATAAATATGTAATTTGTAGTTCTTTTGGTATATTGGTTTATGTTTCAGTGATATAGTAGAGCTTGTTAAATGGTGCATATATTCTTATGCACATAGGTAAATACTCCTTAAGTTCCTAGGTATATAATTAAATAGACTCCTATTCTTCTGGTTTTGTGTGTCAAAGTTTTAATTTTTTATATTATATTTTTTTAGTATGGATTGACTGAAACAATATGGTATTGACTTGCTAAAGTGGCTTGTATTGGACTATTAAAATCCTATCATTAAGCCCACTTGGGTAATATTACAAGGTTCAATATGAAGTCAATTAAGACATGCTTATGTTTGAGTAACTTCAATGAAATGAAGCATTACTTCAGCCCACTGTGACATAATGCCCTGCTAGGACACAGATGACAAGCTGATCTATATATGTAAGAATTATTAGTATGTTTTCTGTGTACATCATACCCATGTATTACGCACTACAGTGGTGGTTATATATTATAAAACAATATGGTGACCTATCATGAGCAAGGATTGTTGAAGCTGAAACGCTGAAACAAACTGATTTGACTGCTTAATATACAAATTAATAAAGAAAATGTGATTACATTTTCTGAGTGCCAGAGCTTTATCTGTTAGCGTGAAGACAGTTGTAATTGCAGTTATATTCAGGATCTAGTTACCATAGGAAATGGATAATTTTGCTAATAATTTATGATGACTCATCACAAAACTTTCCAAAAAGATTTCACCCACCTCAGCTCCTTCCTGGGGTGATCTGTCTAGCGGGAGCCAAGAAAAATAGAATGTCCCAAAATGCAATTATGTCATGGGATTTCCTTAGGGATTTTTTAACAGAGCTACAGCCAAAAGGGTGGATCAGAATTACACCTAATTTATGCAGAAAGGTAGATCCTTACTGAGAAACCTTATTTTTGTGATTTGGTCTAAATCCATTTAGTAATTTTTGAGAAATTAAGCTTCAAAATGTTAAGATATATTGACGGTTGGGTATGCAGGAGTCCCACCAGACTTCCAGTAGAGTGCAACCTGAAATGATAGTACAATTTGATTGGTGAGGTACTTTTGTTCTTGTTGGTCACCTTGTTTCTGTGGGAGCAAGAAGCTCCTCTGAGTCTCATAGGGAACTGATGCTCTGATTGGCTGGATGCAACATAAGGAGCAATATTGTTGCTGCCTTTACAGGTCACGGGAACTCACATCCCTGCCATGCACAGTGTTGTTATCAATGATGTGATTTCAGATGTTGCTGCATTGTTATCAATGATGTCTGGAAACATGTCATGAATGATGTAATATGGGAGGTAATTAGCAGTGCATAGCGGGGGAGCAAGTTATAGTGCTTGAGATAACTATAACTAGTGAATTTCTGTGGTTTTGTTAGTTTCAAATGTTATGTTTTAACTGACATTTTCACCTGAGTATAAGGTCACTTTAAACATTGTTTTTGTAGTGAATTTCTATGTTTTTTAAACACAAGGTAAGATGTCCATTGTCCACAAGGTTAGGAGCAGTGCCCCTATGAGCACCGTCCCCCCACAGCAAATGGCTTTTGGCCAAGCCCTGCAGCCAGATCCTGCACCCATCCCCCCCTACACCCTACAGGGTGTAGGGGGGGATGGGTGCCTCTCCAACCCCCTTTGGCTGTGAGTAGCATGGGGCTGGATGCACACAGCTGACTATATGATGTAAGAATATAAATGACGTAATTTTAAGAAAGGCAGTCATACTGACTTTGACAATGGGTAAGAACATTAAAATATAGAAAAACAAGTTGATTGGTTTTATCTAGGGGTCATGACAACATCATTTGTAAAGCAGACCTCTTGTGTTTGTCAAAAATGTATCAACAATCATAATCAAGTGTGTATTTTATAATTTTACGTGTAGCAATGTTCAATAAAAATAATTGTCATAAAATATTTTCAATAAAGCCATTTTAAAAAACATTAACATGACTTTGAGTCTTTTTTTATAACATTTTTCAGGCAGCAATGCAGTGCAACCATAGAACCAAGCAGAAGAGGCTTCTGCACTCCAGCAGAAAAGCATACAGCTCCACCTTGGAGTGCTTTTAAAAAAACATGGAAAGCTCTCCTGGGTTCATGTATTTCATGACAACCCAGGAGTTTTACTGTGTTCTTTTTAATGTTGATTAGGGGCTACTGCACTCTCTGCAGCCATCTACAATATTAAAACAAGCATGTTCAATGCAATGGGTCTCACATTTGCTCTAGTTAGAGCTTTTAGCATTGTAAATTGCTAACTGGACTTTTCTTGCCACACAAGTTGAAAATAAAAAATAAAATAGTTGACAATCAAAGTTATTGGGAAATGTGCAATTATCCATGTAACAGGGCCGATGGCCAAGACAGTGACAAAACCACCCTTAGCAGAGATAAATGTAATGCTTTTATCAATGAAAAGAAAGGATTTTTGAAAGGCAAGCCCACAAATGAGTGATAATGATGGGCGTGCGGTGGGCGTGGTTAAAAGCCAGAGTTTCAAACCAACACGTCTATGCTATGTTCGACCTAAAAATACTTAGCACCACAAGGATCCAAAAATATATTTTTTTAAACCCCTTGCAGGGCATTATGGGGTGCTCCCCAACTTGAACTGTGAATCAGAAATGAGCGGTTACTACTTTCATTTCACTGTAAAAAAACAGAAAGGTTGTGGGGCATATTTATACTCTGCTTAAGGCGGATTTGCGTCACTTTTATTTTACGCAATTTCGGTGCAAACCTAACACCATATTTATACTGTGACGCCCGACCCCGCGAACGTCAACATTTCTCAGTGTGCATCATTTTCTGGGCGCATGAAACCGCCTTGCGTTAATGACATGCAAGGTAGGCGTTCCCCTCCACAAAATGACTTAAACACCAGTGCGCCATATTTATCCAACTGTGCAAAAATCCCGCACAACTGGGAGGCGGAGTCGAAAAATGACGCACAACCGATTTGCGTCAAAAATTAACACCTGGGTCAGGGCAGGCGTTAAAATGGAGCAAACACACCAGTACTTAAGGAAAACCCACAGAAGCAACATCAGAGCTCCAAAAGGAAGACATGGAGGTGCTATTCATCCAGCATGCACGCAGAGCACAGGACCAACAGCAGCAGCTTCCACCACACCAACAGGGACCACAAAGGCAACAGCAAAGGCAGGAGAGGATATTCAGGACCAGGACAACCATTCAGGCCCTCCGGGAACATAACATCATCCAGAGGTAAAGGTTAAACTGGCAAGCCATACAGAAGCTGCTGCGCCACATAGAGCCACAGTTGTCACCCAGCTTGTATACACCCCACATCATTCCACCAGAGACCAAGCTGCTAGCCATCCTCCACATGTTGGCAAGTGGCTCTTTTCAAACCACTGGTGCCCTGGTTGCTGGGATCTCACAGTCCTCATTCTCTGCCTTCCTACCCAAAGTACTGGACGCCATCATCTCCCTCACACCCGCCACATCAGCTTCCCCAAAACACAGCAGAAGCAGCAGGAGACCAAACAGGGCTACTACCAAATCAATGGCTTCCCACATGTGCTTGGTGCCATTGACTGCACACAGTTATGGTTTGCGCCACCTGCTGCAACCGAGCATCTATACCGCAACAGGAAGCATACACACTTCATCAATGTGCAGGCCATTGTGGATCACCGGGGATTGATCACCAATATCGTGGCAAATTATCCTGGGAGTGTACATGATACATTTATCTTCCGCAACTGCACCATCAATCAACACTTCCAGGATGGACAATATGGAAACGGCCTACTTGTTGGGAAGTACAGAAACCTAGTTATATACACACTGCACAGCAACCCTGTAGGACACACAACACATACACCACTACGTTGACACGTGGCCAGGAAGACACTGAGGTTGTGACACTGCTAGTCATGTTTGATATCCTGACCCAATGGGATACACACCTATGGACAAATGACAAATGCAAATAACAACAGATGCCACTTCAGAGCCACAAGGGACCAATTTAAAACCACACAGTGACAACTGGCAGTACAACTTGGAAGATGAATCTTACAATATCACATTAATAACACTCGATCACACACCCTTCCAACCAATACGTACTGTGTAAGGGGTGTGTGATGTGGTTTGCTGCAGGTCAAACACCATGAGGCACATAGCATGATGATGATGACTCAAATGAAGGTGACATGGAATCATTGAGGCAGTACAAACATCTCACATCACTCCTGGGGTGACATTTCCCACTAGCAATAAGGAAGTGGACTGTGCTAAGAACACATATTGATGTGACATTATTGTAAAGTGCGCATTGCTACACATACGGATTGAGACAATTACACATATACACAAAAGATGTACAGGCATATGGACCTTCTGACACTTAACCTTCACCCCCACAACAAAGTTAGCCAGCTTACATGGACCAGGTTCAGTAGTGTAGGTACACGTTTGCACGTGAGCGAACTCGGTGAGAGCACACAAATAGGTTTGCATAGAATTTGTCACACATAGGATATTTGTGCATTGTCAATTTTCAACACTTCAGTGTGGCAAACTTATAGAGATGTGTTGTACGTTATCACCTAGGCAAATCAAAGGGCCTCACTGTTGTTTTTCACATGCTATTACATGTGTTGAATTGGATGGGATGTTCAGGCCACATAGTGCAACCGTGTTACCACCACAGTGGAATCGATTCTTTGTGTGGAAGTATCATGTCACCTCCAGTGAAGATACATCGACACTTCTTTCACATGACATAATGCATGGGAGATACACAATGTACTGTAAGTTTACAAATATACTGCTGATATCCGGTCAATCAGCCAAACACCAGTTTAGATAAAGAAACACCCCAATGCTGATAGAACATCTGAGAAGCCTAGACTCCCACGCAATAACGCAAACATAGATGAGTCACAGACGACACAAGACAACAACTGCCATGCAAAGTTATAATCAAGGTGCAAGCATCATCCAAATATTTACACTCATTTTCTCTTTCAGCTGATCAGGGGTATGGGATCCAGCTATGGATCATGACCCCATTTGCAAACCCAAGCACTGCAGCAGAGCGTGCCTATAATGAGGCACATCGGAGGACACGCACCATAGTAGAGAGGACCTTTACATCCTGAAGTCAAGTTTCAGGTGCCTGGACATCACCGGAGGCAGCCTCCTATACTCCCCTGAAATGGTGTGCAAGATCATTTTGAACTGTGCCATCCTGCACAACATTTGTGTAAAGAGGAACATTCCGCTCTATGAAGGAGACCCACAAATGGCTGAAGAGGAGGATGAGGAGGATGCTGTGGCAACATGAGGGGGACCATCCAAACAGTGCAGCAGGATTGCATTGGAGACAACACATTGTACAAAACTTTGTTTAACTATAGTCACCATCAGCACATTCTTACCATATGTCATTAAACACCTCACTTCATCCCTCAAACATGGTCTGTGTAATTATGTATGCATCACATGATCCCTAGGAATCATAATCAGAGTTTAGCCTTATGGAGCATTGCAGAAATACAGATTAGGATACTGAAAAAGCCACATCACATTTGATGGGTATGAATGCACACCCAACATCACACACAGTGGAAATTACATATGTCCTTTCTATTTCACATGTGAAGGGCAAAATCAGAGGACTACATCTCTGAGACACATTCATGTTGCCAACATGGGCCATTGCAGCACATGACATACAACTAAGACACCATCAATCATAAGGTTAAATAGTGTTTCATACATGAGGCAGTGGATGTGCTATTGCATTGGTAACAGGAATGTATGACCACACCCTTGACAGCAGTAAGTGTGACATCAGCTATCTTTGCAAAGAGCATGTGTGACAAGAAGACCATCTAAGCTGAAAATGGATAGCACGAGTGCCCCAGGTATGACAAGCATTGCTCACAAGACATGCCCTGCGCAGTCCATCCTAGGTAATAAGTCCTACCACTGCAATGTTTTCAGTCTCTCCCTACCCTTCTCTAGGAGGCCCTGTAAAATGGACTATTTGTACCCTGATAACCTTCATCTACACACACCCAGACTCACATTCTGACTCCTGTGTGCTTCCCTTTAGTATGGCATGCCATAGTCATAGTTCATCTGTCTGCATGGGCTTCAGGTCCAATGATGCACTGCCTGCTAGTCGGTAGGACCTGTAATCAGCTGTCCATTGCTTCCCATGTGAAAGGTACTGTTGGCCATTTGAAGTTGATTCTCACCTATAGGACTTGTGAGAGACTGAAGCTGCACACGGCTGTGAGCACTTCCATGCAGACTAGCCATTTGACTCTGCCATGCCCTTGCTGCTGCCTGGAACTGCTTAGAAGCTGACATTTGCTGAATATCCTTGTTGTGAATTGCCGTATAAATCACTTGTGTAACACAGGCCTTGGGATATTGTCTAACGTTGCAGCCCACAGCACAAGTACAGTTTTTAATTCTCACAGTGTTGTTCCAGCTTTTCCTGTCAGTCTGCTCACTGTGTATTTGCCTTGTTCATTTTTGTTCCTGACTGACCCTGCATCCTGTTAGCCTGACTGGTGCCTGTCTTTGCGTTACCATAGAGGTTCCCTGTGGCTACATTTGTCACATAGTTGCTTTCTATGCCGTCTCTTACCTCCTGGGGTATTGTTTCTGGTTGCTCTACAATGAATCCTCAAATGTATAGTACAGTTTAATCAGTTTACTTATCATATTATGGTCTGGGACATGTATTCAAATAGCCAAATCCAGCCCCCATCCCTTGTCTGGGTTTCATATATTCATGAGTGACAGACAGTGACAGTGTACTATGGCTGTATGCATGGATTTGGTACAGTGCCTCCAGCACATAAAACAACGTTTGCTAATGTGTATGAAAGGACAAAACATGTTTATGCCCTGACGGTCCACACACAGATTCACATTGGCCACAAACTATTGATGGTGCTTGCGTGGTGACTATCTGTGAGATTAATCAGCACAGAGGCACTGATGTTCCCTGTTGTAGTGGGAATATTAGAGGCCACCCTGTGTACAAATGTTATGAAGAAACCTGCCTGTTTCCTATTACTGATCCATAAAGTTTTTAAGCACACCAAGGTTGCCCTGTTGTCAGCCTTATAAAAGTTCTGCAGTGCCATAGCTGGACTATCCCCATGTGTGTCGTCAATTTATCGTTTGCTTTAATGTCAATGCGGCTTTGAAGGATACTCTGTTAATGCAGGGAATGGCTCCACAGACTCATGACTAGACCTGCACGTAACAGTGACAACATGGAGGTCAATACTGACACAAGGTACACATGGCTACACACTTGAACTGGACACCTTTGTGCAATGAACCACTGGAAATATGTGAACACATGCAGCATGGTCTGCTGGTCCTCCACTGCCACAGGAGAAACATAGGCCATTTTTATGACTCAAAATGTGGTGTAACATAACTTTTTTGGATTTGTTTTGGGACTCTGAGTCACAAACACTGGACCTACCTAGCATGTTCAAATGCCTGACTCATGGGTAATATACAAACAAATGACCAGGAAGTGTTACCCAACATTCCAGTACATGTGATGGCCTACCCTTGTAACATTGCCATTATCAACCGTCCTCTATCTATCCTGTGCATAGTCTGTCATGGGAGGTGTTTTGTCCCTTCAGTCAGGGAAGGTCACACAGCATTAGATGCTACAGGTATGACAAACACATATCCTGAATGATGTACCACAATGAATGGCATCTGATGGTTATCCACATTTACAACACATGTATACAAGCACATTATGCAAAACACATCTTGTGATGTTCACACAGAGTCACAACAACAATTGAAATAGCCAATTCACAGACATATACACACAGCCCATGAGTGAATGTATCAAGTTGCGTAGCCTTGCTATCCTCTATTAACGCAATACCTTCTCAAAGTAGGGAATACCAATTTTTATTCCAAATGTTTGGGTTGCTGTTCCATCAGTCAAAAGTACTTCTCCGGCAGAACAACATCAGTATTATGTTCCGCAGTAGTGTGGTCTGCCACATGTGCCTAAACACTGGAACACGCACAGCAGGCCCAAACAGCCTATCTCTGTATAGTTACAGCTTTCATGTCCATTAAAAATGAGAAAAATGACACAAACACAGTTAAAGACAGATATTTTGACGCATGAGCGTAAAAAAAGACACTTATGTGTCAAATTTTGCCGCATATGCGTTGAAAAATGACGCTCACAGCCATTATACATCCATTTCTCCCTAGCGGTAATTCCAACACTGCACCCCATGAAATTGGTTATCCATGAAAAATATATTGATCTTTGAATGCGGGGGAATTTCTAAGCATTGGAGTCAAAAATATTTGACGCCAAGCCCTTAAGCGGCAAAAAAAATTCACGCATTATAATAAAAACACACCGCATTTGAGACAGGAAGTGATGTAATAGGATATCCTGTTTATAGAAATGGTAGAGTGGGTGTACTTTCACTTCCACTTTGCAGTCTGTAAATCTTCTAGACTGTGTGGCAGTGCTGAGAGTTTTGTCTGTCTAAATTGTGCTTTTGTGTCCTGTGTGCCATTCCATTTGTCATATGTTGTATTTGTAATTGGCTCAGTAAATCAGTTTAAGTGTGTTTTTGTCATTTTTTGAGTCTGATTTGGTCTTTGTACTTTTGGGAGTGTGTAGTGGGTATTGTTAGTTGGGGTATTGTTGGGCTGTTTGTGGGTTCTTTTTATTTCATTTTCCTAGCGTCTTTCCCTGTATTTTCCTATTTTCCCTTTCCTATCCTTATAACTTGTTGTCATGTTGGGAAGGCCACCTCTTGGGAGAATGGGTGAGGAGGAGCTGCGTGATTTCATTTGGCTGGTGTGCTACATCCTACCTCTGATGTTAGAGGCTGGTGGCAGGGTGATACAGGGGTATCACACGGAGGCGAGGAGACTCAGGTGGTCCAAGGTGCTATACCATCTAAAGAGAATATTCAGCACACCGCACAGTGACCACCAACTCAAGCATCGCTGGGCTGACCTTGTTGCCAGAGAGCAAGACCTGCTGGACCACTTGGGTGGGGTGATTGATGGCCCTGTTGGTGAGTACAATTCCGACTAATGTGCACATTTAAATGCTCTGTAGTGACAGTAGCAGATTTGTTGACATGCTGCATGCAATGTTTGTGGACATGTGGAATGCAAGTTAAATATACAGTGGCCCTGATTTATACAATATTTGCTACACATTACCGTCATTTGTTGATGCAAAAGCTGCACAAACTTACATGACACAACTTGATCTTATCAATTAGTGCTGCTTTGATGTCAATAGATGATGGTAATGTGGATCAAACTTATGTTTTATTCGTGGTCTGTGACTGTACCAGGAATGGGATGTATTTCACATGCTAAAGCAAGGAATGAATGTGGTCCTTAATTATTTGGAATATATGTCTGAACTGCATTCATGGCCATACGTACAAATTTCTTCCTAACCTCTGGTAATATCTTAGGCTGATTCTTTGACTTGGTTTGTGTAGCATTTAAATTAGAAATGGATGCCAAAGTAATGCACATGGGATAATATCTAAATGTTTGGTGCTACTTTCCATAGCTGTAGCGTAAAACATGAAGCAAATGCTACACACTGAAGAAAAGTAAAATATGTGGCCATCTGTTCATTGTTGTATACCCGCAGATCACCCAACTTGGCAAATGTAAGATGATAAATGTGGCTAACTGTGATTTACAATTTCCGATATAGGTAGACAGGGCCTTGAGTAACACATTTCAGGTCCAATTACTGCACCTTTGCCCATGCATTCTGTCACAGATGATCAAAATAGACACTGTCGACATATATTTCTTGGTTGTTTGGATTTAGATAAATGGCCAATCTATGTTTAGCGTAAGATTGTCATCAAGTAACACACAGGATCCCTGCCATCATGGTGTCATAGGGGGCATATCCAGCTCTGGGTACACATATGTGGCATATGTAACCTACAGACAACACAGGCACACACATAATGGACCATAGAAAGTATAATAATTCATGAGCTAAACTCAACCCACATGAGCATCACACAGTAACTGATTGTCCCTTGATGCACAAACCACAGTACCCGAGTGACTGGTATTGCAGTGCACCAGGAATGTGGCTTGGCATGTCTCTCATAACAACAAATGAAGAAATGGGGTACCCTCTATAAATTAATCTGCAACCGATTGAGTAATCAGGTTTGTCACCACATGATTGTTAGGGCCAATGCATGTGTGCATATGTGTGTGTATCACTCAATGGAGTGACAGGGTCAATACATGTTTGCAGTGGTATGTCCATGCATGAGGTGCTGGTCTATCATATATGATGTCACACACAGTGATTTTCTGTTCCAAGTGTTGTACAGTGCGCAGACATTGAGCACATTTCACCCTTCCATGTTTTGCAGGTGGACCACTCCCCTACACATTGGAGAAGTGGCTTGATTTGCAGACCCAGACATATCCAGTAAGAGTTGATATGTTAGTTCTGTGTTGTGTTTGCAGCTGTTGTGTGCTTGACTCCTGTGTGTTGGACACATAGCAAGGTATGATGTGCTGGCACATGATCTGATATGTATCTTGACTGGAGTTTGCCTTGTTTTTCTATATTTGAGTTGGACAATCAGTGGCGTAGAGCCATATTTTAGGAATCTAGTGCTGCGCTGTAGGCATTGGCAGGTGAACAGGGTGATATTTGTTGGTACATTTATGGCAATAAAAAATTTGGAAGTAGACATTTTCATGATTTAGTCAGCAAGTCATACCCTGATTCACACAGAGCAGTGATGCCGAAGTATTACCCACAGACTTGAGCCTCCCTGTTAACTATTGAACATGTAGGAATGTATGTTTGAATTCCCAGCAGCATCTAGCTCCACATGTTGTGCTACGTTTATGTGGCACTTGAGTAGAATATCATAGGTGCGCAGGCAGCTCAAGCCCAGATGGGTGCTTGCATCTATGTGCTTGTTTTTGGAAAGGTATTAGTGATAGCAAATGATGTGGACAATTGTCCCCAATTAGGAACATAAATGTGGATGTGATTGTCTAATGTCTGTGTCTATCCTAGTTGGCAGCCCTCCTTACCTGTGGTGAACTGACTAAACCCATGAGCAGCTGTCCACAGCTTCCTGGCTGTCCTTGATGTTTGAAAGTATGTGTTGCATGTCCATCACCCCCTGAGGCACAGTGTTAGGGTTGTGAAATATGTGTACCTAAGTGTGATGATCCCAGTGTAGAAGACAGACATGTAATTCCAACAATCATTTGTTCCGACATAGGATACCTCCTCATGATTAGCAACTGCATACCATACAGGCAATTCCATTTACAAATCACAGATCTTGTGGCCCTTGATTGCCATCCAGAAGATAGTCATTATTTGGCCTGTCACATGTGGGCTACTTGCAGCATTTGTTATGTGACTAATGGCAGAACAATGATGCATAGATCATTTAAGTAGGTACACACCTTTTTGAGCATTGCTGTGCTGTTAGATAGGAGATGTGTAGGCTGCGTTAGCATGTACTTCCTCAGGGACAATCTATGATCTGTACTGTGATTTGGGCAGTTTAAGCTAATTGTGAGGAAGTGTTTGAATATCACCAGTAGATGTATCACAAAATTATGTAACTAATGTTTGGCTTACTCTTTTTTTACAGCTGCCAATATGGATGCCAATCAGATCCGAGAATTCCAGAGGAGGGCGATGCGTTACCGCCACATTCTGGATGTGGAGTCAGGGTTCCGCAACATGGCATGGCGTTATCGCCATGAGAGAGCCACAGGGGTCTGGAAGGCATTTGCCCAAGGGGGCCCATCTGTGTCCACAACAACCGCCACCACCAGCACCACCACTCCGACTCAAGTGGCACCAAGGATGTTAGCCACCGTTGCAGGTCCTTCAACATCATCCCCTCCTGGACCGCTAATAGCAACTCCTGCGCCTCCCCCTCCAAGTATGGCATCAGCACAACCATCCACTAGTGGCACACAGACCACCCCTGCTGCAGTCATTGACAATGTGGAATTTATGAACATGTGACGTGACATGCAATGGATGTTGGGCAGAATGGACAGGCTGCATCAGGAGGTATCCCTCAATACCAGGAGACTGCAGGGGATAAAGAAGATCCTGCAGAGGGCAAACCTGTAACTGTTGGACCCTCAGCCATGATTCCCTCCCCTCCCTCCTCTTTCCTGGTTCTTAAATTTAGTTGGTTTAGGGGGCTTAGTGTTAGGTTAGAATAGGCTGTCAGTTCAGTTAGTATAAGTAGGTTGGGGTGGAAGGGATTATATTTTTACATGTGTTTTATTTGTGGGTGGGGGATGATGTTGGGGTTTTTGGGCCAGATGTAGCAAACATTTGCGAGCCGCAAATGGCCCAAATCGCTATTTGCGATCTCTCAAAATCCAAAATGGGATGCAAAAATCCAATTTCCGAAATGCAAATAGCGATGCAAGCCATTACCGACTCACAAAATTTGCGATCTGATATTGCGACCCGCAAATAGGAAGTCGCAAATTGCGAGTTGCAAACCATATGCAAAAGCCAGCCGCAAATTGCGACTAGTCGCAAAAAAGCCCATTTTGCACATCCAGATTACCACTGATTCAGAGCAGGTGATAACCAGAACCAAAGGCATCTGGGTGACTCAAAATGGCTGAACTGTACGTGATAGCATGGAGGAGGAGAGTCTAGGCTGCCCAGCAGAGGAAGAGGAGGCAGAGACAGGAGAGGATATAAAGAACCAGGCAGACAATATTTCAACAAACTGAGGAGGAGATATATGACAAATATAGACTGAGCACTGATGCAATCTTAGAATTAATTGAACTACTGAATCCTCAGCTTGAACGACATACAATGCACGGCATCGCCATCCCTACACATGTGCAAGTGCTAGGCTCACTGCACCTCTTGGCCTCGGGTAGCTATCAGGGGGTGATTTCTGTGGCAGGTGGGGTATCCCAAAGTTCACTCTTACGATTCTTCAGATCATTACTAGATGCCATACTCACACACATGTCCAGATATATATACCTAGCCAGGAATGAGGCAGAAATTAACAGCACCAAGTTGGAATTCTACAGAATTGCCAACTTCCCCTATGTTAAAGGGTGTGTGGATGGAACACATAAACAAATCTGTCCTCCTGCAAATCTGGAATATGTGTTCCGCAATAGGGAATGTACCCACTCACTAAACATCCAGGTGGTACGCGATGTCCATAATGTCATTACTGACATTGTAGCTAAATTTCCAGGGAGTACACATGACTCATATATATTCAGGCACAGTGGGATACACCAACACCTAGAACGTGGGGAGTTTGGAGACGGATATCTATTAGGTATTGCTGACTACACCCTGAAGCCTTACATACAGGTCACTGTGGAAACCATTCATGCCCTGCTAAAATTGCTTATTTTTGTCATACAGGTGACAGTGCATATCCCCTGAGACCATGGATACTTACCCCGTACCTAACACCTGGCAATCAGAACGAGAGGCGATATAACAGTGCACATCGGCGGACCAGAACTGTCATTGAGAGGACCTTTGGCTTGTTAAAGGCAAGATTCATATGCCTCCACAAAAGTGGAGGTTCACTCCAGTATGCCCCAGAAACAGCATGCAAGATTGCTGCCGCCTGTGCAATCCTACACAACATTGCCATCAGACGTGGGCTACATCTCACCCCTGAAGACACAGAAATGGAGGATGAGGAGCAAGAGCTACCACACCGACAGCCTGGGGATAGAAGCATCGCAAATTAAGGCAGACAGAGACGTAACCACATTGCAACCCAATACTTTGGCAGGTACGTGGCAACTGTCACCACACTCACTAATGTCAGACACACATAGCCCAGTTGTGTAGTGAAATAAACAAAACCTTTTTTATTACTAAACTATGTGGAAAAAGAATAGTGCTGTATGTCACAGTCTGTAATTGTCCAATTGCAATGAAGACACATTATAATTCATGTGCCTCATGTACAGTACAGTCTGGTGGCTCACACCTTCCTCCTAGAGCGGCCACCATGGCTCATCCCTGGTGGGTCCCCTGACCCCTGCGGTGCTCTACTACTCCGTAGCACACGGGACTCGCTGGCAGACACACTACCAATGGTTGACCCCTCCTCACTGTCCTGAGGGGTCTCCCCTGTGCCCCTTGCAGCCTGCCTGCTCTCCATAAAGTCCACTGCATGGCTGATGCGGCCAAGGCCTCGCGCCACATCCCCTGCAAAGTGCCCAAGTTCCACCTGGAGGCTGACTGTACGTCTTGAGAGGCCTGTAGTATTTGTGGCAGGACGTCCAATAGATGCAGCCAGTCGGTCAAAGCGTGCCGCAGTGTGGCGCTCCCTGCGCCTTGCATGTCCTCGGTCTGCCACTAGTACAGTCACCAGATGTTGGATGGCCTGTGTTAAATCCCCCAGATGTTCATTCATTCGGTTGAAGTGACTGTTCACATTCGTCAGCCCATGTGTCATGCCGCTCTGCATTCTATTGAGGGTTCTGGTGATGGTCGTTAATTGTCTGTTTTGCAGGCGCTGACTATGGATGAGCGATGCCTCCACGCCCGCAAAGACTGCTTCCCCTACCTCCTCCTGGGGCACCGACTGAACTCTATGCCGGCGTCTGTGCATTCGTCCAGCTGCTGGCTCTGTGCACCTCTCTGTGGGGCTGGGCCCTGGTGTTGTTTCAGCTGCCCCCATGTCCTGCGGTTGTTCTTCTATGGACCCTGGTGGTGTCCTGCTGGGCCCTGCAATTTCACCAGCAGCCTCCTGCAGTGGCTCTGGCCCATGTTCTCCTCCCTGCCTGATGTCGCTGCTGGGGGTGTCTTGTGGGAGACCTGTGGGACATAGGGGATACACTGTCAGTCTCGCACATCTGTTTTATGACTCATAATAAACATTTGCCTATATTCTGACTACTGTACTACATTGCCCATAATGCACTATTCTAGAGGTTGCTAGACTGGAATGGAGCTAGTCTGGTGGTGTCTGCTGCTGTGTACTGGGATAGTGTGTATACTCCATTTGTGGGTGTCAAAGCATACTCATGGTACTCACTTTTGGATGTCTCTGGCGCTGAACTGTCCAGTTGTCCCATGCCAATGACGGCCTCTGGCTCCCGGGTCTGCTCAATCATGCTTTCCAGGGCTCTGGGTGGTGGGATGGTGGATGGGCCTCCTCCGGTGCCCCTCATCTCCCTCATGCGCTCCGCAACCCTCTCCTTCGTCCTGGAGCGCAGGTCGTACCACGGTTTGTGAATTTCCTCAAGGGTGCGGTGGCTCACCCCTATGGCATTGATCTTGTTCTGTATCTGCTGCCATACCCTTTTCTTTTGAGTGTCTGGGACACTCATTGCTGCCTTCCCAAAAAGTTCATCATGATGCAGGCAGCATTCTTCAGTCAGCACCTCCAACTCTTTGTCGGAAAATTTCACGTTCCTCCTCCTGCCAGCACTGCCTGTCTCCTCCATTGTTGCTGCAGCTACTCTGGCTAACCAAACCTATTGTGGCTGCTGACCCCTGTGAGGAATGCCAGGACAGCAGCTGAGGAACGTTATAATGAGGCATATGGGGAAACCGGGAGAATTATTGAAAGGACCTTCGGCCTCCTGAAGGCCAGGTTCAGGTGCCTGCATCTGACAGGTGGATCCCTGTGCTACTGACCCGGAAAGGTCTGCCACATAGTAGTGGCATACTGCATGTTGCACAACCTGGTCCTCACATGACATGTGCCTTTTTTGCAGGAGGAGAGGACTGGAGGTGACACTGTGGCAGCAGTGGACCCTGAGGACAGTGAAGATGAGGAGGCAGAGGATGAGGATGAGGACAACAGAACATCAGTTATACGACAATACTTCCAATGACAAACAGGTGAGACAGTGGAACTGAATATTACTCTGACTAATGATTTATCTGTGTGCCTGTAGCATGATGTCATTCACTTTCTTTGCATCTCAACTTACTGTCACCTCTGACTTCTCATTTTCCAGATGTTGGTGATATGACAACATTGTCCTGATGAGATCACCACAGACTGTTCCAGGTCATTCTTTGTTAGCTATCACAGTGTTCAGATCGTTTGCACTCAATGTGATTGTTCCCACAAATTCACATTAAAGACACATAAAATAGTGTTACTCAAATTGTGTTCAAAGGTGTTTATTGTAGTGCTATATAATTGAGGGTAAAGTGCAATAGAATGGGGTGATGGTGGAGGAAAGTCCAGGGTATTGTTCCAGTCAGTTTGTAGCACAGGTCCAGTGTCCAAGGGGCCCCAGGAAGGGGAGCAATGTCAGTTCAAAGTGGACAAGGTGACAGGGTGGGACCCAAGGGGGACAATCAGGAGAGTCGTATTTCCTGGTGGTGGTCTTCGTCTTGGCAAGTGTCTCTGGCTTCTGTCTAGTTCACAGGTAATGTTTGCAGGGTGGTTCACCTTCTGCAGGGGAAGGGGTGCTGGTGGCCTGTGGGTCCTGTGGCGGGGCCACCTGTCCACTAGCTGCAGCAGAAGTGGAGGGCTGGTCAATAGACTGGCTAGAGGTAGGGGCCCGCTTGTGTGCTGTCAATTCCCTCATGATGTTGGCCATGTCTGTTAGCACCCCTGCGATGGAGATCATGATGGTGTTGAGGGCCTGCAAGTCCTCCCAGATCTCCTGATGGTGTTCCTCCTGCTACCGCTTGTTCTCCTGCATGTTGTTCAGGATCCGGCCTTTCGTGTCCTGGGATTGTTGGTAGGCACCCAGGACATTGATGAGGACCTCGTGGAGAGTCTTCCCCCTGGGTCTGTCTTCCCCCTGGCACACAGCGGTTCTCCCAGTGTCCCTGTTGCCCTGTGCCTCAGTCCCCTGAACTGTGTGCCCACTGCCACTGACCCCAAGTCCCTGATTGTCTTGGGTATGGGGTGTGGACTGGGGTCCTTGTACAGGTGGGCACACTGCTGATTGACATGTTCTGGGGACAGAGGTGTGGGTACGCTGGGTGGGTGCTGTGGTGTTGGTAACTGATGGGAGAGGCTCTTTGATGGACTGTGAGTGGGCTGGGGTGACCGACTGATGGGCCAGGTTGTTGATCCAGATCCTGGAGTCCAGAGTTACTGTCATCACTGGGGGCATCTTCTGTTGGGGAACTGGATAGTCATGGCACCTCCTCTCCACTGAGGTTGGCTGTGGCACCTGTGGTTATGTAAGAGATGTATTATGCTTCATGCCTGTGACATGGTGTACATCCCTATCTTCCACTCTATGATTGCTTTTGCCCTGCCACATTTGATTGTGTATGTTGATGTATGTGGGATTGTCAGTTCCCCTATGCTGTGCATGCTTTGGTGATGGGTGTCCATGCAGGTCTGGGAGGGCTGTTCATGCATTGGTATGGCATGCAGGGCTTGCCATTGGGGTTAGACATCTGCGTTGGTGCAGTGTGTGGGATGGAGTATAGTGATGGGAGTGAGTGTGAGGGGGTGAAATGGCATGCAGGTATGGGGGATGATAAATGGTAAATGTTGACTTACCAGGGTCCAGTCGTCCGGCTACTCCAGTGAGTCCCTAAGGATGCAGTAATGCCAAGACCTTCTCCTCCCATGCTGTGAGCTGTGGGGGAGGAGGTGGTGGTCCACTGGCAGTCCTCTGTATAGTGAGCTGGTGCCTTGCTGCCACGGACATATCTTCCCCTGTAGGTCCTTCCGCCTCTTCCTGATGTCGTCCCTTGTTGTTGGATACTGTCCCACGGTGCTCATCCTGTCCACAATTCTCTGCCATAGCTCCATCCTCCTTGCAATAGATATCTGCTGGACCTGTGCTCCAAACAGCTGTGGCTTTACCCTGACTATTTCCTCCACCATGACCCTCAACTCCTCATCTGAGAAACAGGGGTGCCTTTGTGGAGACATGGGTGTTGTGTGATGTGTGTGAGTGTGTGGGTATTGGGTGGTGTGATTGGGTGTGCGTAGTGGAGTGTGTGAGGGATGTATGGGTGTGTGTGTATTTGTCACAGTGGTCTTGATGTCTGTCTGGTGGCAAGGATTTGTATACGTAAAGGGTTGTGGGTAATGTGGTTGTGTGTTTTGTAGTGGTGTTAGTAGGTGTGTATGGGTGTCAGATGTATGTTTTTAAATTGGCCAATGTTGTGCAGTTTAGTTTTTGTGTGTCCATTCTGAGTGTGGTGGTGTGTACCGCCAATGGTTTACCGCCGTTGAATGTCCGCCGTGGTGATTCGTGGGTCATGATGTGGTGGGCGTTGTTCTGTTGGCGTAACAATATGGGTGCTGGGACGGCCACTTTAGCACTGACCTTTGTGCTGGCTAATTTGTGTATGTGGCTGTATTCTGTCACTTTGGTGTGTGTGTGTCGTAATATTCAGAACTGTTATCCGCCACCGCGGCGGTATGTTGCCAGCCGTCAGTGTGGGGTTAAGCTGGATTTACCACCAATGTCATGATGAGGGCCCATATGTTGTACTGTGATCTTTTGAAGTATCAGTAGATTTGTAATCACTGTCCGTTAATGAGTAAACTCTACAAACACTAACATTGAGACTAGTGTAGTATGCATCTTGTTTGTTTGTGTGTGTCTATGTTGTTAATTTTTCCTGAAAATCTAAAAATTTACAGTTATTGGATGCATATTTAAACTCCATATGTGGCACTGCAGAGTTTTCTATGTAACAAAATTTACATCGATGAGCTGTCAAGGTGTACCGTCTGACCAAAGGGACTTGGGGCATGTGTTGTATGTAGTTTGCGTGTGCCTCTGTTTGTTTTTTCAGCTAAGAATTGTCAAACACACAATAAGGTGCAGAGATATTATGTACCAATTTAAATTGCAAATGTTCTATAGTAGTGTTATGTGTATATGGGTTAGTATTGTTGGCAGTGTTTGTGTTGTATATAGTGTGTGAATATGTGTGTGTGCTAACAATGGAAGTGATGGCAACTCATTATGTTGCACTGTGCTGTTGTGGGGACATAAAATAGTGCAATTTTATGTGTAAATCAGAATTTTATATGTCCTACAGATTTGTATGTGAGGGGATTTTTATGTATTGTATTCTTAGTGTGTGTATTGCTCGTCTGTTTAATGAATTGTTTGTGAACCCAGAAAACAGAGCAAAGTTGTTTATTGGAAATTGAAACTTCATGGGGCTAATTCACAAAGGTGTTTTCAAATGTAAATGTATGCTTATGTCATAGAATGCTTCATTTCCACCTGTCAGGAATTCACAAAAGGATTGCTGGCAGACATAAATGGTTTTACTCAACCGCAAGTGTAGAGATGTCTATAGTAGTAAATCTCATGCAAGAGGTGGGAGAACAGGTTGCGGTTGCCGTCTGTTTGTGAATGCAAACAGACATTTACAAAATGAAATCTTAGCCGTACACACACTGGAGATTGTTGCAGATATATCCTAGCAAAAAACTGGATTAACTCCCCTTCAAGAATGGTAAGAGGAACGGATCATCCCAGTATTTAGTGGGACTATACGGTA
Organism: Pleurodeles waltl; assembly: GCF_031143425.1. Taxonomy (NCBI): domain Eukaryota; kingdom Metazoa; phylum Chordata; class Amphibia; order Caudata; family Salamandridae; genus Pleurodeles; species Pleurodeles waltl. The sequence continues at coordinate 692,332,474 of NC_090436.1, read as the reverse complement.
ATTGCTTTGTCCACTGGGAAAAAAGGAAAACAAAGAAAACTATGCTTTTGCACATTCAGCTGGAGGTCCTACTGTGTGGAATACTAAGCTATGTAATGCGGGAACATTGAGCGTAAAGAAGTTGCATAACGGGTGCAACAGCACACCCTGAAACCTGTGCTTGGTTTGAATTTCTCAGAGTAGTATTGCACTTGTTTTTGGGAAGAAGAAAATTGTAAAAGTAAATTCAGGCCGAGTAAGAGTACTACGCTAGTCCTTTTAAATTTTGTTTGTGGTCAAAACTCATATTTTGCAATGCCTTATTGAATCTATACATAATCCACCATGGTGTAGCTTTGAGACATGCCAAATTAGGTATGTCTCATGTTTTTCCATTGTGTGTACTTTCACTAATGTTATGATAGCAGTTGTGCAAAGTACTTTATTGTAAAATGCATTTCCACACATCCCTTTCATCAGTTATCTTTCTTATGCTATTTATTGATACCTTTCAATAAGGCACGGGCTTTGCCCACACTGACCAGGGACCCATAAATCCCATTGAGACCCTAGTTTTAGTGACCCATAAAAATACTCTGTTATTTCCCTGGCCTGGTATTACCATTGAAAGTTACAGGGGATATTGCATTTTTTTTACATTAAAGAAAAAAAAAGTGAGTGAAGTGTAATCTGAATGGCCAAAATGTTGCGCATTGGTGGGCAGTATTTTGCACTGTATTTCTATGTCCATTCATCTTTCTATGTCCATTCATCTGGCAATACTTGGTATTGATTCTCTTCAAATTGTTGAGTAGTATTTCAAGCAGGTTAGAAAGTAATTGTCACTAGCTTGTGCTCTTACTTGCAAAACAAACACATATTGGGATCACTTCCCACCATCTGATTTGGGAGAATCCACCATGATTACTTGACCTCTAAAGCGTACCTAACAAAATTTAGATTCTTTTCCTGAATCAATCTTTCCCAATGGATTTTCAATGACAATGAAGTGGTCAACGAATAACTTTCCTAAAGAAACCATCTCCATATATGAGGATACGTTCAAATTATAGACCCACCACCACCCTCCCATGGTTTGGAAAAGCCACTGGCAACTGTGTATCTATAGATCTAACCACCCACTTAAAATCTGAGAAGATCTTGTCAAGTTACCAATCAGGTTTCAGTAAGGGATGTACTGTGGATACAGCTACCTGTTCTGGCTATTATTTATAGGTTCCTGGATAGTGGGGACACATGGCTCCTGGTACTATGACATCTTTTGGTGGAATTTGGCACAGTGACCCATGGCTGCCTTTGGTCAGTAACAGAATACTGGATGTAATTCCAGGGAACAGTGCTGCATTGGTTCCAGTCTTTTCTAACTAAGTGATCCTAAATAGTAAAGGTTTGAAGCCATACCTCCACATCTATGTTAATGTCCTATGTTGTACCTCAGCAACTATACTGAGTTACTCTGTGACAAGTGCTTTTTGAGATGAAAATGTGGATGATAAATAACTATCTTCAATTTAACCAAATAGAAGACAGAGTTAATAATCTTCTCACATAAATTCAATTGAATATTTGACCCAAAACTGCTGGAGGAACTTGTGTCTACAGGCTTCTTACTTTTTCTCCCTGCGTTTTTCGCTTGCTACTTGATACCTTATATATATATATAGAGTTTCAAAAGCAGACATATTCCACCTATGTGCTCTAAAGAAAATGTATCCTTTGACCTTATGGCCTACTCAATTCTGCAGTGCATGCATGTATCCTGTCTAGATTAGACTTTGGGTATGAAACTATTGATGGCATATTACAATCCACACTCAGGTCATTGAAAGCCATGTTTTCTCAACCTTCCAAATTGAGACATGTCCAAATTCAAACTGGGATGTCTCATACTAAAGGCTCTGCTTTGCATCACACCATTTTACCTCACATAATATCTTGGTCCAAACAAGGCCTATAAAGCAAGGACACAATCTTGAAAGAAAGCCCTTGATTTTAAATATGCCCAGCATCAATCATTCTCAACTGTCACCACCTTATGGAAGTCTTTCTCAAAGAGGATGAAACTGAACTCAAGATTGATTTCTCAATTGACCTCAGCAATTAAAAACTCACCTGTTTCAGTGACATCACCTCAGCATTTAGGCCACAAAAGCATGCACATCCTTGTTTATGCTATTGCATTGTGTTATTGCACCAAAGGTTGATGATATCTTTAATATTACTTGTAACATTTTGTTCAGTTCTAAATAATAGGCATCAGATACAAAGTTTAAATTAATATATAGTGTATAACTAAAACTGTGAATGAGAACCATTTTGATAGATGTTGGGGCATGGGAGGTGGATGCAGGCATTTGTGTGGGCTCCAGCTGTATAAATAAATATGTTTTCCTTGCTCCTACGCACACCGTGTGATGAGACACAATAATGCTTTGAGCATGTCAAAAGAGAAGTAGTAAACATTTCTGTGTTGTGGGAATTTGTACTGAAGCATATGTGGTTCATTATCACCAATGCATGTGAAAATGACTATTGGCAGGAAGACTTATATATAAAATGACTGGGTGAGCAATGATAGATATGTACAAAAGAATGTTTCTAACAATTGCTTCCAAAGGCCTTCGCATTGGACATAATCAGAAACAATATCCACATTTAGGCCTCTAAATAAACATTCATCAGGCTGGAACTGATATCACTTTAGAGCATAGTTCAAATAGCCAAGCATGAACTAAGATGCCCTCATCTGTCCTGCAAGAGTTAGGAATTATTGCAAGACTTTTCATTGTTTTTCTCCAAGTTCTGGTCTGAAGTACATAAAGCATGATGTGAAACTGTGTCTTACTATGTCAGTTTTATACTGAGTCATATCAGTCTTCCTTCCCCATTTAGACCACTTTCCACAAGAGTGTGCTGGTTGTTGCACCATCTTCTTCTCCATACCAATGCACAAGTTCACTCATAAAGGAAAATCAGAACCACTGGAAGTCACTTCACAGTCTTTATAAAATGTCAATATTCTCCAGCATAAGCCCATTGAAGCTGCCACCAGTCTCCAGAGCTGACCCAGACAGACTGTCTACACATCTAACAGATATATGTCCTCCCTTCCACAAACATCAGAAGACAAAAGCATGACATTTATTCACAAGAACTGATGAAAAACAATCACTTTGGCACTTCAGGGTGCCCACTGCATTGTGGATTAACCAGAAATATAAATTGCCAAAGTTAAATCTGAAGGCAATCTGAAATCCAATGCGGAGGTCAACAGCGAATCAAGGCACTCTTCAAAACTATCAAGATGTGCATAAACAGCACACCTTCACCTGTTCCCCACATCTGACTTAGTAAAAAATCTACGGATTGTAGTAGTCCATTGAGATAATCATTCAGTTGTATAAAACATAGATGCCACAAGCATAGATGAAAGACATTCATCTCATCCTCCCCTTTGCCACCGTGGCACTCCTTCCGTCCCTTCAATAGTGATGCCACACCTACACCATGAACTCCCTAAAAGCAGCCACAATAACAATGATATTCTATTGGTGCCAGTCATGAACAACCCTCTCTCCCAAAGCTCTCACACCGATCCATATAAGTCCTCAGAGACACTTTTCCATCTTATGTCAGACAAAATTCAGCCATGAAAGTATTTTGCACAATCAATGCCTTTAGCTTACAAACCTTAAACAAGGCATGGCTTAACCACCTGAGCTCCAGTTGCTTAGTAACCACTATACCATTGTGTACCAATTCCATAGGTTTGTACATTGACATAAATTTATCCTATAGGACACCAAGACCTTCCTCCCTGCCAAAAATAGTAATTTCCAGATTCTCGTGCACAGAAATAGGAGCAACACTTTGCTCAAGGCTGCACTGGAAGCAATCCATAATCTTATGACACAACTGCTCACTAACCTGGAGAGGGACAAACCCATAATTCCCCTCCCTATAATAGCTTCACTGGCTCACCCCCAGCATATATGATATTTAAACTGTGTGAAGTAACATACAGAGCTTATACGTGACCCAAAATCCACATCTTTGAGTGATCCCACATCTCATATTAGGCTTCGATTAGAAGACTCAAAATTCTCTTAAAGAATGCACACAGAAACAGACGTCCGACTGTGAAATCATTTCTGAAAGAGCCACTGCACCAAATTCTTGATTTCTTGGGATTTATTGTAAACCAGTACATGTGACCAACCCTGCAGATTTCAGTCTGCAACTGTCTTGCATATTCTTTTAATCTAAGTTACACGTTCTAGTTCTACTGCATTCCAGCAGTGTACAGTTGCCAGGATACCAACATGTTCCATTAATACTTGACTGCTCTATAATTACAATACAACATATCTCCTTTCAATTAACTCTAGCAGCTTCAAACAAAATGTACATACACATTTAATTTCCATAAATGTATTCTTTGAACATAGATAAAATCACCAATTACATAGTACAATAATCCTTCAAATATTCCTGCAGTTGGATCACCCTTCCACTTCTCATTTTAATCTCTTTCTTCTCCTTCATCATTTTTCATTTTTTACACCTCTTTCTCCTTTGACTTCTCTTTTCCATGCATTTGTTAGCACACTCCTTCACTTCACTCTTTTTCTCTACATCGTCTTAACATTGTTTTCTCTGCACTCTTCTCAATAAAACGTTCTCATTTACTTTTTTCAACCCTATCTTTTCCATCCAACCTGTTACAGCTCTTGTACATAGTTTCCTTCCTCTAAGTAACACAAAAGGTGCCTCCAATGTAGTAGAATGTGGATTAGTGATGTAACGGTGTCCTACTGCTGTTTTCGTATGCTTAATCTCACATCATACCAAAGGTCCTTCAAATTCCTTCAACATAAACTGAGGGCCTTTGTCATTTACTACTTCTTCAGGATAACATTTCCTCTTCCATAATTATTTACAAAATTCCACATAGACATAACCTCATTCGCCACGCTTACCTCAGGACATTTGGAATGATAATCTATCATCGCAATGGCGAATTTTTTTCCCACTACCTCCAAATTCAAAAGGCCCACTGAAATCCATTGCCATTTTCTGCCATGCTTTGCTCGGAAATGGCACAGGAACAATTGGTGTATTTTTTACTTGTTTTGTCACTGTACGAACAACTCACATAGGGCCTAATTCAGACTTTGGCGGGCGGCCGAGTCCTGCCGACAAATGACCGCACCGCGGTCAAAAGACCGCGGCGGCCATTCTTACATTTCCGCTGGGCCTGCGGGCGCTCTCCAAAAGAGCACCCGCCGGCCCAGCGGAAATGCCCCTGCAAGGAGGATGCCGGCTCCGAATGGAGCCGGCGGAGTTGAGGGGTGCGACGGGTGCAGTGGCACCCGTCGCGATTTTCACTGTCTGCTCAGCAGACAGTGAAAATCATGGTGGGGCCCTGTTAGGGGGCCCCTGCACTGCCCATGCCTGTGGCATGGGCAGTGCAGGGGCCCCCAGGGGCCCTATGACACCCATTACCGCCAGCCTATTCCTGGCGGTGAAAACCGCCAGAAACAGACTGGCGATAAGGGGGTCGGAATCCCCATGGCGGCGCTGCAAGCAGCGCCGCCATGGAGGATTCCCTGGGCCAGGGGAAAACCGGCGGGAAATCGCCGGTTCCCCTTTTCTGACCGCGGCGTTACCGCCGCGGTCAGAATGGCCCAGGAAGCACCGCCAGCCTGTTGGCGGTGCTTCCTCTGCCCTCTGCCCTGGCGGTGTTACACCGCCAGGGTTAGAATGAGGGCCATAATTCCTTACATGTCTTTCCACACCACGATCCATTCCCGGCCACCACAAATCTTCTCCCACTTTTCTCTTCACTTCCCACTTTCCACCTTGACCCTTGTGTAGAATCTCCACCAATCTTCATCTTAATACATATGGCACAACTAACTTATCTCCTCTTCTTACAATTCCACTTTGGTCAGAAAATTCTGACCACACATCTTTATAATTGATTAACTTTTTCATATCTTCTCCAATTTTGACCATTCCTTGGGTAGATTTCTCTTCAACATTTCCATTTCTACATCTTTCGCTATCTTTGCTTTGCATTCACTCTCAGATATAGCCTTAAGCTTTATGTCCAATATGTCAGCAACCATCCATTCTTCCTCCTCTTCCTCATCATTCTTGTGTAATGGTAATGTTGACAAACTATCGGCATTCACATTTGATATTCCCGGTACATATTTCACTGTGAACTTATATTCTTGTAATCAGTAGATCCATTTTGCAATTCTAGAAAATGCTAGTCCTGCACCCCTCATTGTGAACACGTCCACTAGCGGTTTGTGATCAGTATGTAATTCGCATTTTGTCCCTTATACATAGTTTCTAAAATGCTGAACTCCCCACCACAAGTGAGTGTCTCCTTTTCCACTGTTGAATACGTTACTTCTGCTCTCTTTAATGCTCTCAAGGCAAACGCTACCACTCTTACCTCTCCATCACTCACTTGCATCAATACTGCTCCTTACCCATGCATGCTAGCATCTGTAGGCACTATAGTGTGGTTGTGTGCAAAAAAGGGTTTCAACTCCATTGCACTTATAATACTCTTCTTAATAACTCAATGGCACACTTCTTAATATCCTCAAACGCTTGATGGCATTCATTCATCCATACATATTTCTGACCTTTCTTCATCAATACTGGTTGTGCTTTATCTGCAAAGTTTTTAACAAATGTATCATAATATTCTGCTAATCCTGAAAAAGACCTTAATTGATCTTTACTAACAGGACACAGCACTTTTTGTATAGCCTCCATCAACTTCACATTAAGTTTTACTCCTTCATAGGATCTAGGCCTTTATTATGAGTCTGGTGGTCCTGGAACCGCCAAACTCGCGATGGGGGTCGCACCACCGCCCAAGCAGTGGTCTGGCCTCCATATTATGACTAGAGCTGAGCCATCATGATCTGATCGCCGGGACTGCCAGGTTGCTGCCGGTCGAGCATCGCTGCCCTCCGGATTATGAGTCCCCTGTCCGCCAGCTTTTGCATGGTGGTTCCAATGCCATGCAAAGGCTGGTGGAGACGGGGTGCTAGGGGTCCCTTGGGGGCCCCCGCACTGCCCATACACTTGGCCCCCATGGAGAGCCCTGTCGCAGTTTTCACTGCCCAAATTACAGGCAGTGAAAAGTGTTACGGGTGCTGTCGCACCCGACGCACTGCAACATTGCCACCAACTCGATTATGAGCCGGCGTCAATGTTGTGGCCTGTTTCCCACTTGGCCAGTGGAAAGCTCATAATAGGGCCAGTAGGTGGAAAACCAGAGAGCCGGTTTTCCATCTGAAAGTGTTTGGCAGGTGGCCTCCGTTGCCCGCCAAACTCAAAATGAGGCCCAAAGTGTGATCTGGATATTCAACACTGTGGCATGCAAACTTGAATTTGTGAATTTCCACTCTGAGTCCCGCTTCTTCCAAAATTCTACATACTTTTCTAATCAACTCATGCTCTCTATCATTTTCTGCCCACAACAATATATCACCTTGAAAGAATCTGATTTTTTTTTACTTTTCTAGGATATTGTGGATAGCCCTCTGGAACACTGCTGAAGCAGACACAAGGTGAACAGCATACATCTGAATCTGAACACCCCTTCATGTGTTATAAACAAAGTTAGATGTCTTGAATCAAGGTGTAACAAAATTAGATGATAAGCACTTGACAAATCGAGAACTGAGTATACCCTTCCTCCCTTGGTCCTGGCCAACAGCTCATTTATATTAGGTATGGGATGTTGGTCTACCCATATATTGTTGTTGAGATCTCTTAAATCCACACACATCCTAATTTTACCATTCAAGTTCTGGGCTAAAACTACTGAACTTAACCATTCTGAGGACTCTATGCATTCAGTCACACTCATCTCTCAATATTTTGCCAATTTGGCTTTCAACACTTCTCTTAATACTGCTTGTATGTTTCTCACCTTGTGAGCTTTTGCATTTGCTTCTTCCTTCAAGAAAATTGTGTGTAAAAATGCTTTAAACACCATAATTTATTTCCAAAATAACTTTGGTAACTCATTTTTCTATTTCATTGTGTCCTCATGTATCACTGTTAACACTTGTTCTGTAGGATTTGGATTTAGTATTACATCCAGTGCCCTTTGTTCCTTCCATCCGAGCAAACATTGCCCCTTTTCAACTACATATACCCAACATATGATTTCTCTTTGCTTGAAAAGTATATTTGTTTGGAAGCACCCTACAATAGGTAGTTTACCACCGCTATACCAAACTAACTCTCCCTTGGTTGTAGACAGTTTGTACGTTCCTAACAAGGTCTCCTTGTCAATCAGTGTATATTGCAAACATGAATCTGCCCACATTTGTACTGAAATTACATTAATTGATATTACTCATTTTTTAGTCTATATTGGCCATATTCTAACATATATACATAGCTCTTGTATGTTTTTTCCACGTTTTCATTTTGAGACTCTTTCGCTGTATCACATAACATTAGTACTTCAATGTGATCACCTTCTGATGAACTTTCTCCCTCATGATCAGTATTATTTTGTACCAAATTCCCGCTACTCTTGTATCACAATTGTTTTATTGCATAATGTCTTACTCTATTACATTTGAAACACTTAGCCTTCGTCACAGGACAATATCCTAATGATGCTAAATGTTTAATACTCCCACACCTATAGCATACCTTTTTTGTATCCTCATTTCTTTTGACTGACTTACTCCCTCCTTTTTTGCAATTATCAGCTTTGTTAACTATTTGTACAGTAGTATCAGCCACACTTTTTCTTTTCAATTCTTTCACTTAATGTGAAGTGTTTTCCATATATTTGCCAACTACCATTGCTTTATCTAAAGATGGATCTTTCAACCCTAATAATTTTTACTGAGTTTTTATGTTCCTAGTGTAAGTTATTAGTTGATCTCAATTTATTTCTTCATGTAATTCTCCGAAATTGCATGTAATTACTAATGTTCGCAGTGCACTTACAAATTGATAGATTCATTACGTGCTTGCGCTCATGAAAAAAAATTGTGGGGCTCCACAACCATGTTTACTTTTTTATAATAGTGTCCTTCTAATTATTTCATTGCCATGGTATATACATCATCTTCTTCAGTGTCATCATCCGACCCTCCATCCCCTTCAGCATTTACATTCACACACAGCAACGTTTTCAATACTTTTCTACCTTCCATTCCTAGATTGTGTTTTAAAAAAAGCCAATTTCCTTTTTGCAACAAATATAGCCCCTCCCAAGTCTACTAAAAAAGTTGTAAAAGTTTCCCCAATCTTCCCATGGCATGATTGGCTCCCCTGGGGTGGCTAAAAACACAGGAGGCGATGCAATGGACTGCGTGTTGTTATCTTAAAATTAATTCCACAGAACAAATGATGTAATAATAATAACACTTTTGGCAACTGTGGTTTGTGGAAAGAAAAACTAGAAATTCAGATAATGAAGGTAGCCACTGTTGCCTACTCGCTCTTTGCTCAACTGAATTCCACTTGCCTTAAATCAGGCACATAGGTGTGCTTGTCACCATAGCCTTCCACAATAGCGTTTCCTTGGTTATGGTGTGCCTACCACCGAAATTCTCATTATAGGCACCACTTTCACCTTTGTCCTTCTTATAGGAAGCACCTCTTTTGCTCCTTTGCCATTACTGTCACTTCTACTCAGACATTGCTATCCACACTCTTCACAGAGCGAATCCTCACAGCTAAAAATGCTTAGCATGAGGCTGCAAAGGACCTTTTTTCTGCAGGAAATTCCCCTGTTCCTTGAACGTTTCCGCAATGTTGCACAAGAGATGTCAGTTTCAATTGGATGTTCCGCTTATATTACAGTGTTCTCAGCAACAATGCGAGACCCTCGGGCATGAACCAACTCAAGACTGCATCATCGTCTGCATGTCTCAAAAAATACACAGAGGAGCTGGCGCCAGAGAAAAGGAACCACGGTTCAATTCAGCGTGAGTTGGTCACTTGCCAATCTTCCACTCTGTATTGCTTTAACACTTCTGTACGATGATATACACACACACTGTATATCAGCAACCATGAGCAGCTATTCACCCTGAATACCTGTCACATGCCGTCGTATGTGCAGTCGTCCAACTCCGTCACACAAACTCATTCTCACAACGTTTTCCTTTCACCAACAAAGGTAATATCTTAACACTGCAAGCAGTACTTGACACAGATGTAAACTAATCATCTAGTAGCTAATAGCTCATGACAGCTTTCACAAACGTTGTTGGTTTTTTTTTGTTCCAGAGTCCCTTAGCTGACTGACATCAAAACACAAACATCTGCCTCCTTGACATTTTCACAGGGTTGGTCGATAGGAAGGTGCATCCCATCCTCATCACCACTTTGAAAGAACCGCTGCACCAAATTCTTGATTTCTTGGGATTTATTTGAAGCCAATGCATGGGCCAACCATGGCAGATTTCAGTCATAACAACCTTGTATATTCTTTTAGTCTAGGTTACACGTTCTAGTTCTACTGCATTCCACAAGCGTACATTTGCCAAGATACCAACATATTCTATTAATACTTGACTGCTCTATAATTACAAAACAATTTATCCTGCACCGGAAACGCCCCCAGGCTACACTTCAGGAAATGTATAGAAATGAATCTCATTTTCTTTTTTATGACAGCAATGATCAGACTTATGTCTGACCCTCTGCTGACCACCTCTCCACTCTCATGCTGGCGCTGCTGCCTTAGTACCATTTCGAGCTTCTTAATCATCCCAAAATAGACCACCTAGAGTGACTACAGATGCCTGCAGGTTACATACTCCCCTTGCTGTGGAGAAGAGCTTTTACATTCTCGGTCACCTCGCACTAAAAATAAAAAATAAAAAAATATGCAGTGGTTTATGGAATGAAACTTAAACCTCTCCATTCAAGTGAAATAAATATGTGTGTAAAAACTGTGAGAAAAACGTGCCCTACAGTTTCTTGGAATTACAAGAACAAATAGCTCTCATTTTTATGGTTTTATTCCATTAAGAAGTTTAGAAAATTTCTATCGGAGTGGCAGATTGAAGATACGGTAAAGACTTGCCTCATCCCAAAACGGCAGAGGAGCATGTTTTTAGTTGAAAATCTTTCAACTTTGTTTATATTTAGACAACAGTTAGCAAATCTCTTCATAACACATTTTTTACAACATTGAGCATTCACCTTTTTTAAAGTTGTTCTTAGAAACTGATAAAGCAGAACATTTGTCAATTGAAGAGTTAGGATGCTGTCATCGCTATTTTCAGATTTCTTGCCAGAATACTTAACAAACACAATGATTAAAAGCTGCATATTCTGCTAGAACTGTTATGGTATTTAAACAAGGAAGTCTATGTTTAAAGGAATGAGGAAATTGTTATCTTTAAAGATTAGACTAGAAAATACAAGACAGGCACATTCTACAGAGATCTCCAAATTTGCCGCTTGGCTGGTTTGTGGTGCTCAAAACAAAACTTCATTTTTAGCTCTGTTTGACATGTGACTGTGGTATGTGATTAAGAAGTTTCCGCCAGAGCCGTATATCTCTGTGAGGTTTAACTATTCTTACAAACTGTTTTGTTTGAGAAAGCATGTCTAAAACCTGCAAGTTCATTTTTTATACATTATTTATTCGTTTTCCAACTAAGTTTACTTAGTGCACTTCATGATTTTTATTCCAAAGAGCTACTTGCATTTCGAAGCATCCAATTCTTTTTTTTTATTTTTTGTTTACCAAACAATATATACAGTCAATTACTCAGCACTGGTAAAACAAAAAGCAATTTATTGGGGTGATCAAAATGTTACCTATGTATTTATTATTATCGTATTGAATACAACAGCCGTTTTTCCTGAGTCATGTGTAAATAACTGAGTGAGTAGTTTACACCTATTACGTGAAATACGCATGCCAAATCATTCATTACCATGTTGCCTTCACAATTTCAAGGTGTGCAGTCTGACTTTTCATTTGTTTATACTCCCTATGTGCCATTGAGCCAATGGACATTGGCCAAGGATCGTAATTTCACTTGTTTTATTCTGGTGCTTTCTTTTGTGTGTACACCCTACAGTGCACCTACACCGAATTCTGTATGTTTTTCTTAGCATTTTCCTCTGCTTTTTATTTAATATAGCATTTTCAGTTTTTTGTTCATTTCGTTCAATCTTCCAAGCATAGTTCAAATCTAGGAGCCCTCCTAGATTTCCATTGCAAGGTGATTGCTCTTTTTCCTTCTAGCAATGCTAAATAAATATAATTTTTCTCTACATTTGGTGTTCTTGCAGCTCAGTAGGTAAATGTATTGTTCCATTACGATTTCATGCCCTGTCAGCTCTGTTATATATTCAGTGTTTGTAACACGATTTTTTCAATAATCAGATAGACTCAGATCACATTTAAAACGTCTGCATCAAAGGGCATATCCTATGTGTACCTTAACATATTCTACCTATTGGTTGTGGAGCATTTACATCCTGTGTAGATAAATATAGAGCAAATATTTGAATCTTACATTCCTGGAATATTTTGAAGGGTATCCAGTCACTATACTCAATGCAGGAGATCAGAGTTCTTTATCTAAATCTATTTAACATTCACTTTAAGATCCAACAGGTCACCTTTTAACATTTTCACCAACGCTGCAGATCGTAAGTACTTGTTGCATCACTTCCTGAGTTGGAGGTTTGGACACTTTACAGTCCCTTGGTAAGTATATCGCTTTTACCAGAAAGCCGAAAGCTAGAAACATTCTTGCCTGAATAACGCATTTTGATCTCCGTGTCAAATGTTTTAAAATCTGCAAAGTGAAATCAAAGAAGAATTCTAAGTTGCACACCTTGTCTAAATGATACAGATTTGATATTTGGCTTAAGTGCATTGAAGATTGTTCTATAAATGTAATAATAATGTACCTATCTTCTACCAGAAGCAAAAAGAACAGATAATGGACGGAATGCTGAAAAAATCAAACATTCACCCCCAGTCACAGATTTGGGTTTCAATCCATCATTCTTGCTCACCATACCACCCCAATTTGGTCCTAGCCATATACAAATCGTCTTGACCCTTCTCCCCATGGGAACGGTCTAGCCCAAAATGCCAGGGCAGGTCCTTCCAGGACTGGAAAGAAGCATTGTGGGAATGGTTTTGGGATATCACCCCTCATCAGGCAGGATAGCTTGAATCCACTGGCACAGTGAGCACGGGACCCACGTCTGGGCATACCCTTCCCACTTAGAGTGACAAAATTAAAAAGAACAGATGATGAACCGAATGCCGAACAAATCAAACATTCACCCCCAGTCACAGATCTGGGTTTATTCCATCATTTTTGCTCTCCACCCCATCTCAATTGAATCCTAGCCATATGCCAATCAGTCTTGACCCCGCTCCCCATGGGAACAGGAGATCCCTGAATGCCAGACCAGGTCCTTCCTGGACGGGAAACAAGCATTGTGGACCAGTTTTGGAGTATCGCCCCTCATCAACCCGGATATCTTGAATCCAGTGGCATAGCGAGCATGAGACCCACGTGTGGGTATACCCTTCTCACTTAGGGCGACAAAAGCAAAAAGAACAGATGATGGGCTTAATGCTGAACAAATCAAACTTTCACCCCCAGTCACAGATCTGGGTTCAATCCATCATTTATGCTCACCACACCACCCACCATGTGGATCCAGTGCTCATTGTGCTACTGGATTCAAGCTAGCTTGGCTGTTGAGGAGTGATATGCTGAAACCAGTCCCAGGATGCTTGTTTCCGGTCCAGGGATGAACTGGCCTGGCAGTTCAGGCTGGACTGTTCCCATTGGGAGCAGAGTCAAGACTGATTTGCATATGACTGCGTCCAAATGGGTGGCATGGTAAGCAAGTAGCAATACATTTATCCCAGATCTGTGACTGGAGGTGAATGCTGATAATGCTCAGCATTTTGTCCATAATTTTTTTGTCTTCTTATAGTTTCCCTAAGTGGGAAGGGTATACCCAGACATGGGTCCTGTGCTCACTGTGTCACTAGATTCAAGTTAACCTGGCTGATGAGGGGTGATACCCCAAAACTGGTCCAAGTATGCTTGCTTCTTGCCAGGAAGGTCATGGCCTGGCTGTTTGGGCTGGACTGTTCCCATGGGGAGCAGGGTCAAGACTCATTTGCACATGGCGGGGTTCAACCTGGGGAGGCATGGTGAGCAGAAACATTGGATTTAACCCAGATTGTGAATGGGGTGAATCTTTGACAATGTTCAGAATTCCATCCATCATCTTTTTATGTTCCTATAGTTTCTCTAAATGGAAAGGGTATGTCCAGATGTGTCCTGTGCTCACTATGTCAATGTATTCAAGCTAGCCTGGCTGATGAGGTGTCATACCCCTATACCACATCCAGGATGCTTGTTTATGGTCCATGGAAGATCTGGCCTAGATGTTCGGGCTGGACTGTTCCCATGGGGAGCTGGGTCAAGACTGATTTCCATATGGCTGGATCCAAACATGGGTGGCATGGTGAGCAAAAAGCAATGGATTTAACCTAGATCTGTGATTGGGGTTGAATGTTTGACAATGTTCATCATTCCGTCCATCATCTTTTTGTGTTCCTCTAGTCGCCCTAAGTGGGAAGGATATACCTAGATGTGGGAACTGTGCTGACTTTGCCACTGGATTCAAGTTAGCCTGGCTGATGATGGGTGTTACCATGAAACTAGTCCCAGAATGCTTGTTTTCTGGTCCAGGGAGGACCTGGCCTAGCAGTTCAGGCTGGACTGTTCCCATGGGGAGCAGGGACAAGACTGATTTGCATATGGCTGGGTCCAAACTAGAGTGGCATGATGAGCAAAACAAAAAAAACCAATGGATTTATCCCAGATCTATGATTAGGGGTGAATGTTTGACAATGTTCAACATTCCGTCCATCTTCTTTTTGTGTTCATATAGTTGCCCTAAGTAGGAAGGGTATGCTCAGATGTAGGTCCCATGCTTACTGTGCCACTTGATTCCAGCTAGCTTGGCTTATGAGGGGTGACACCCGAAATCTGGTCCCAGGGTGCTTGTTTCCGATCCAGGGAGGACCTAGCCTGGCAGTTTGGGCTAGACTGTTGCCATGGGTAGCAGGGTCACGACCGATTTACATATGGCTGGTCCAAAATGGGGTGACATGGTGATCAAAAAATGATAGATTTAACCCAAATCTGTGACTGGTTATGAATGTTTGACTATTCAGCATTTCGTCCATCACTTTTTTGTGCCCCAGTCTCCATAGGAGCCCATTGTAAAACCAGCAGACGCTTCAACCTCTGCTGGTGGTGGTTGTTTGAGGTTAACGTGAACCCTGGCCAAAGGACATACTAACCCCAGGAGACTGGAACTATAAGTCTGGTACTTACCTCCAAAACTGTACTTTCTTTTCTTCCCCCGGAACTGCTTCTGAAAATTGCACTCTTGAAGTAGATGTTTTGTCTTTTCTTAAAAAACATTTAACTTACTACAGTGAAACAAAGTTACATTGATATCCATGTTGAATACATACCTTCAAAAGTATTTACCTTCAAACTGAAACTTGTAGATCTAAAAATAAATTAACAAAAGCTATTTTCTATGTACAAACAATTGGTCTGGAGTTAAGTCTTTGAGTGTGTGGCTCATTTATTGCCTGTGTGTGTACAACAAATGTTTTGCACTACCCTCTGATAATCCTAACTGCTCCACACTACCACAAAAGAGAGCATTAGTATTATCTACCTTAGCCTCTGTTAAGCCTCTGGGGAACTCCTGGACTCTGTGCATACTATGTCTAATTTTGATATAGTATATACAGAGCCAGCTTTCTACAGCGGTATCTTGGATTTCCAGTCAAATGATAAATCACACTAATTCTTATTGTCATAACTTATTTTAAAGACAGAGCTCTGTTTTGTATAATTCAAGCGAATAATCCTTTCTTTACCTTGAAATGTTACTTGCTTGAAACTTTCAGAAGAACCCAAACTGGGTTTTTTCACCATTCTTATTTACTCTCTTTTACAGGAAATATGGGATCTTTGTCAGAAGATGGAAGAGGAGAATCTGTACTCCGCAGGAAGCCAAACGGAGGGCGAGGATCACTGGAACTTGACTGGAGGCTCTCCGGAGGACAAGAAATGCTTGAACTTGACTGGAAGCTGGTTGGAGAATGAGGAACACTGGAACTCAACTGAAGGCAGGCTGGAGACCAAGGAACTTGACTTGCACTGGAACTCAACTGGAGGCAGGCTGGAGGACAAGGAACTTGGCTTGAGCAGAGCAATAGGTACGAAGCCAAGCAAGGCCTCAGACTCACAAGCATCCTTAAATAATCACATGAGCACATGCGCCTTTTGGCAGTTGATTGCTTGTTAAGGAAATGAGCAATTATCCTCCTGATTGTGACACATGTTCAATACAGATCACATTGTGAAGAGCACATGTTTTGGCAGTTACAGTTGGAGCAGGTGGAAAGGCAGTTGGTTGCTTGTTCAGGAAATGAGCAATTATCCTCCTGATTGTGACACATGTTCAGTACAGAAGAGCACATGTTTTAGCAGTTACAGTTGAATCAGGTGGAATACAATGTGCATAATCAACAAGCAATGGTTATATTAAATGAGACATTTAACAAGCATTGGTTATTGCAAACTTGATATTCAAGGATGTAATGAATATACCCAAATAAGTCTGAATGTTTCAAGCATAAGCATTGTCCTGTAATCAAGCTCTTGGATGTGCTAGTGTACCCACACCAAGTGGTTAATGACATTGAAGTTAATAAAGTTAGTGAATTGTCAGGTGACTTTTTTTCAATAATGGATCCACTTAGCATTTTTAAAAGCAATATGTTGTGCAGTGTTAGACTGAAATAGGGGAGTGGGAGAAATGGTAATAGGGCCATGAAAATAATTGTGGGCCTACCTCCCATTTTGTCAAAAATGTAGTAACATTTATAACTAATAAGAACACCAACTGAGATATCAGGGAGTGATGAGTTATGGAGCTATATCACTATTGGAAAGAAAAAGTCAAGTCTGTGATTTTTCATCCATTGAAACATTTCAGTCTTTTAGTATGTTACACCTTACAACATAAAGTCCCACTTAAGGTTCAAGTTCATTGCGACAGCCTCTTACAACATGTTATCTGCCCATGGCATGGGCTGTCAGAGCCCAAAGACAGCTTACTTCAGGTGGAACCATTAGAAAAAAAGGCATTATCAAACTACTAGCCTCAAGAAAATAGTGTGAAAATGGCACATTATTCCTGAGACTGCTGACTTCTGCTTAAGGTAATGGTGGAATTAGAAGTAGGAGGCAGCTGACATCCCACCCTGTCTGATGTTCTGTTCACCACCTCTATGCCATTTTCCATTAGTATAGCTGCCATGTCTAATGGTTTTCTACAACATTGAAAAATGTATTGCGGGACCAGGCATTTTAGGGGTGGATTCAAATGACTTATAGGCAGCCATCATAAAAAATGACAGAGATAGGAAAGACCTTATCACATCTGTAAACCAATTATTTATTGAGGAGGCAGCAAAATAAGATAATGTTCCCCCATTATGATTGCGTATTTAAAGGCTTCATTGAGGTGTCTGCAAGAAGGTGCTGAGCAGACCATAGTTTTACTGAATTGGCCACTTTTCTCTTTTAGGAAAGTAATGATATTGACCCAAATCTGAGAGGTTGGACCAGACATGTAGATGAAGAAGATTCAGAGGAGACCAGGATTGTGTGAAGTAGCCTTTTTTCTCTTTTATGATGAGTGGAGCCCTGATCTGAATGATATTAGCACTTGATACATACAATGTAGTAAAGTGATTACAATGACACACTGTAGCTTAGTGGTGGGAAGTTTCAAAACCCTTCAGAACAGAATTTGAGAAACATTCATGTAAATGATTCTGTTGGATAAACACGTTCAATGAAATAATTATTTGCAAGTACAAGCTATTGTTTACTGCCTAATTCCTGGAGAGAAGTAGCGTGAAACTTGTGTTTAATCTAATAAGTCGTATTCATGAAGGTGCATTCAAAGCTAAAGGAAAGAGTTACAGAACCCTCTCAAATCAGAGGTATTGGGATGTTGCAGGTTGGAGTGTAGGTTGCCAGGCTCACTAGGAGGGTCACTCATGGCTGAGAGCTGATGAATGTAAAGCTGCAGTTAAATTCAGTTAAGAGGACACCATCATAAGTCTTGGTACTGGACTCATGTGGGTCCTGGACAAGTCCAGAGTATGGTGTGATTGGAGTGTGCTTCTGCACTGATACCCTGAACTTGTGCCATGAATATTTGCCCTAATAGCAGTGAGGAGTTGTCGACAGTTGAGCACATGATAAGAGGAAAAGGGGAGGGCTCACAGTAGAAATATTGAGATGTTACAGATGGGTGTGTAGGTTGTCAGGCTTACCATCATCACCACACCATTGTCTAGTCTGTAACCCTATTCCTGCTCAAGCTGACCCTCGATTATCTGCAATGTTCCTGTTACATCTGCACCAGTTGATCCTCTTATTACACCAATGCCACTTCTTTGTCAGTGTCCCCACCATGACCCCCCAAGGTATCCAATGATGCTTCTTTTGTTCCACGGTCATTCAAACCTGATTTAGGCAGTCATTACAATATTGGCGGTAAAAGCCGCTTACCGCCGTGCAGAAGACGGCCAACACACCGCCGCGGATTTCCGCCACAGCTATTATGACCCACATTTCGGAATCTGCCAAAATTCAGACACCAACACAAGTCCCCCACACCAAAGGTCAGTGATAAACTGGCAAAGACAAAACCTCCACCATCACGCCAACAGGAACACTATCATGACACACGAATCCACGCGGCGGTCTTTCAACCGCGGTATTCCATTGGCGTTACACACCGCCGGGCTCAAAATACACACACACATACAAAACACAGCCACATTGGACAATTCGAAATACACACACCTGATACACATACACACACCACTCCCACACACCCATTACAATATAAAACACACACCCACATCACACACAAACCCCCACGACCAAAAATACCGAAAGAAGGCCAGAGAGAGACCCAAGAAATCGGGAGGACATTAGGAAGAGGTGGAACGACCTACAGGGGAAGGTGCGTGGTGCGTCATTTGTCTCAAGACACCACCAGGTGGTTCAGCGGACTGGCGGCAGACCCCCACCTCCTCCCCCACTACTAACAACATGGGAGGAGCAGGTCTTGGTGATTCTGCATCCTGAGGGCCTCGCAGGAGTAGGTGGAGGAATGGACTCTGGTGAGACAAATCTTAATTATTACATCCCCCACCCTACCTGCATGCCAGCACATATCACCACCCTCACCCTCACCCCCAGCACCCCAACTCCTCACATATGTCCCAACATCACAAACCACCTATCCCAACACCAAGCCCTGTATGCAACAACAAAGCAGGGACACCCATCACTGAAGCATGCCCACTGCACATACCCATACAACCCCCTAAACCATCATCACACAAGGTCCCACACAGGAATGCAAGCACTGGGGTACACCCACCCATTGCACACCATGACACACACAGATGTAATAACCATCCTTTTATACCCCTGCAGGACCCCTACCCAACGTCACCGGACAGGAGGGTCCACACATGTCCACACCCCCAACAGAGGAGGCCCACAGTGATGACAGCAGCTCTGTCCAACTGGATCTAGATGACCAGCCCGGCCCATCGGAGACCTCGGGACAGTCGGTTCCACTCACCCAGTCACAGGCCACCACAGACCTTCCCCCCTCTGGAAACACCAGCACAGCACCCACCCAGCGGGCCCATACCTCCATCCCCAGGACACGTCAATCAGCAGTGTGTCCACCACTACAGGGAACCCAGGATAACCCACCACCCCAACCACAACAGGGACCTGGGGCAGTGGTAGTGGGCACATGGTCCAGGGGACGGAGGCCCAGGAACACAGGGGAACTGGGAGGGCTGCTGTGCGAAAGAGGGCAGACAGGCCAAGGGAACCCACTCTCCGCGAGGCCCTCTCCTCCATCATGGGAGCCTACCACCACTCCCAGGAGACAATGGCAATGGCACTGGCCAAGTTTCAGGAGACCCACCGCCTGCAGGAGGAACAGTATATGGGTTTCAGGGAGAAACTCAGAACCATCAGCTCCACCCTGGGCATCATTGTAGGTGTGCTGAAGGAACTACTCAACACCAGGAGGCACTGTGGCACTACAAGGGGCCCCTGACACTAGCCTGGACGATGAACTGCCCACCACCTCCACCAGCACTAGTGGACAGGGTGCCCCACCACAAGACCACCACGGTCCCTGAGATCCAGGACAAAGACAGAACACGATGCCAAGACCCCGCCAAGAAATGAGACCACCCAGATTGTCATCCTACTGTCCCACTTTGTCACCCTGTCCATCCTTAAACTGCCCCAGCTCCATTTCCTATGCCAATTTGGACAATGCACCTGTGAGACTAATAGATTGGACTCTGCCATGGACATTCCTCCGCCATCACCCCTCACCATTTCACTACCCCCTCCAATATTGAGCACTTAAATAAACACACTTAAAGCACAAAACAATCTGGAGTCTGTCTGTGATTTCAAAATAGTGTATTAGCAATTACATTGACAAAATGCTCTTTCAATTGTAATGTCAACATACCTATGTCACACAGCTCTAGTCCATGAGGAATCTAAGCAGATGTCGCACAGTGGGACCCACATCTGTGAAATCGTAAGGGAAAGTGACAACTCAGTGACCATACACTGGGTGAAAATGACTGACAGTAGAGAGGTAGTAGTGTTAAAGTACATGTAGTAGGCAGGTCTGTACTCATACCTGTGTCTCACTGGAAATATTGCTGGATCACTGAGTCCCTGTTGTTCATGTCTTCTTCCTCTGCTTCCTCGTCTTCACTGTCCACAGGCTCCACAGCTGCAACAACACCGCCATCTGAACCATCCTCCTGCAGAAAAGGCACCTGTCGTCGCAATGCCAAGTTATGAAGCATACAGCAGGCCACGATGATCTGGCACACCTTCTTTGGTGAGTAGAATGGGGATCCACCTGTCATATGGAGGCACCTCAACCTGGCCTTCAGGAGGACGAAGGTCCGCTCAATCACACTCCTAGTTCGCCCATGGGCCTCATTGAAGCGTTCCTCTGCCCTTGTCCTGGGATTCCTCACTGGGGTCAGTAGCCATGACAGGTTGGGGTAACCAGAGTCACCTGCAAATGGTGAGGGACAACTGTTATACACGCATTAACCTAGAGGGATATCCCCAGACCCAGACAACCATTCCCACTGACTTGCCTCCAGGAGCTCACCTAATAGCCACACACGGTGCCTCTGGAGTTGGCCCATCACATAGGGGATGCTGCTATTCCGCAGGATGTAGGCGTCATGCACTGAGCCAGGGAACTTGGCATTCACATGGGAGATGTACTGGTCTGCCAAACATACCATCTGTACATTCATAGAATGATAACTCTTCCGGTTTCTGTACACCTGTTCACTCCTGTGGGGGGGGACCAAAGCCACATGGGTCCCATCAATGGCACCTATGATGTTGGGGATATGTCCCATGACATAGAAGTCCCCTTTCACTGCAGGCAAATCCTCCACGTGAGGGAAAACGATGTAGCTCCGCATGTGTTTCAGAAGGGCAGACAACACTCTGGACAATACGTTGAGACATCCCTGATGCTATGGCCACTGTTGTTTGAAAAGACCCACTTGCAAGGAAATGGAGCACTGACAGCACCTGCACTTGAGGGGGGATTCCTGTGGGATGGGGGATTGCTGACATCAGGTCTGGCTCCAACTGTGTACACAGTTCCTGGCTTGTGGCACGGTCAAGCCTGTATGTGATAATCACATATCGCTCCTCCATTGTCGACAGGTCCACCAACGGTCGGTACACCGGAGGATGCCGCCATCTCCTCACATGTCCCAGCGGACGGTGCCTATGAAGGACAACAGCGAGCACAGAGTCAAACAACTCAGAGGTACGTACCCACAGTTTATCCAGAACACCAATCATACACAAAAGGGGGCCTGTATGTGTGTTGAGTCTAGGTATAGGTATGTGTGACGCAGTTGGAAATGAAGCCATGTGTGCCCCTGAAATGGCGGCTGTCTGACCTCTAAAGTGGGACAATGGGATATGAGGTAACTGCGCTGGCGTTGTACACCGTCGCGGTAGGCGGTCGAAGACCGCGGCACAATGCTGCATTGGTTAACATTGGACCCTATGGGTCCCAGGAGCCAATGACGATGTACACCAGCGGTGACAGTACGCACAGAAGCGGACGTGACCGCCATTTTCTATCTGTTCAATCACTCGATACCTGATCTTCGACAGGAGAGGACCTACACTGCAAATGCTGCTGTGACCTCGGTCTGGAAGAGACAATGGCTCGAGTGTCTAGGGAAAGGGCCCCTGCCTTCACATCGGAGGAGTTGGAGAAGCTCGTGGATGGGGTCCTCCCCCAGTACACGCTACTCCACGGTCCTCCAGACAAACAGGTAAGTGCACTGGGAGCATGTTCTATGGGTTATGCCTGTGTGGAGAGGGCTGGATGTAAGAAGGAAGGGGGAGAGTGCTGCGTGCATGAAAGACGGTGAATGCATGTGCCACATGGCAAGGGTAGGGATGGGGGCCTATCACTTTGCATTTGGTAATAACTTCTATTTTTCCCCTGTACATTTCATGTAGGTCAGTGCCCACCAGAAAAAAAGACATTTGGCGTGCCATCGCCAAGGAAGTCCGGACCCTGGGGGTCTACTATAGACGGAGCACCGACTGCTGTAATAGATGGGAGGACATTCGCCGCTGGAGCAGGAAGACAGCGGAGGCTCAGCTGGGGATGGCCTCCCAACGTGGGAGGGGTGCCCGTCGCTCCATGACCCCCCTGATGTTCAGGATCCTGGCTGTGGCTTACCTGGAGTTGGATGTGCGCTTGACGGCATTACAGCAGCCACAAGGGGGTGAATACACTCTCATTCTGCTGACTTTGCGCGCAGTGGAGGGGTCTGGGTGGGGGAGGTGGGCTGTGGGTTTCCCTAGGCCAGGGCGAGTTCCTAAGGCAAGGCCCCTCCGTAAGGCAGGCCATGTGGCACCCCACCCCACCCCACCTCTGTAGAGGGCCAAGTACACCTAGTCATGCCCCTGTGTCATCTATGTGTGCAGATGTCGTCCATAGCCTTGTAGGCCATTTCCCTGGAATTGAACAGTGGAGCCCAAGAGCGCGGCGTAGTGCAGGGGGCTTCTGTGTCTGTCGTGTCCGCCAACGGTAGCGGTAATGCATGCACTCAACATGTCTTTCTTCTGTTGTTCCCCCCCCCTTTTTGTGGTCTCCCTGTTCTTGTGTGCATTAGCATCATCAGGCGGAGGAGCAGTGGCACCGGAGCACGAGGGAGCTGCATCCCACATGGCCCTGGAGGGCGACACTACGGAGTCTGAATTCACCAGTGGGACTGAGGGCGAGGGAAGCTCCACGGCGGTGACAGGAGCTGACACCAGCGACACAGACTCTTCCTCTGATGGGAGCTCCCTTGTGGTGGCGGCAACATCTGTGCCCCACGTATCTACAGGTACAGCCGCCACCCCCCCACCAGCACCGCCCTCCCAGCAGCCCCTCAGCCTTTGCCCCATGCCCGCTCTCCCAGGAGGGTGGGCATCATCTTCGCCCCAGGCACCTCAGGCCCTGCCCCAGTCACCCCTGCTGCCCTCAGTGAGGAGGCCATTGACCTCCTCAGGTCCCTCACTGTTGGGCAATCTACCATTTTGAATGCAATCCAGGGTGTAGAGAGGCAGTTGCAACAAACCAATGCATTCCTGGAGAGCTTTTCAGACTCTGGCCTCAGCACTGATGGCAGTCATTGTCCCTGTGTCTAGCCTCCCCCCTCCAACTTCCTCCACCCCGACTCAATCCCCTGTACCTCAGCCTATCCCAAGCACACCTACAGACCAACATGCACACACGTCAACACCCAAGGGAAGCTCAGGCAAACATAAGCACCACACATCCCACAGGCACTCACGCAAGCATCACACACATGCAGACACACCAACATCGACTGCCTCCACTGTGTCCCCCTCCTCCTTGTCTCCCATCTCCCTCCCAGTCTCGTCTACACTCACACCTGCATGCGCTACCTCTACAGCCACTACGTCCCTCTCCAGCACACCCACCACCACATCCCGCTCATGTGCAGTCACCACCCCACTACCATTCACACGTCCCCTGTGTCCTCTCCCAGTGTGTCTGTGACGCCCCCTCCCAAGATAGCCTCCAGCACATGCACCTTCACCCAAAGTCACCAAACGTACACCTCCTACAACCACCACCTTTTCCTCCACTCCCAAACCCCCTCCAGCTACCCGACCAGTGTGTCCAAAAAACTTTTCCTGTTCAACCTTGACCTCTTTCCCACACCTCCCCCACCCCATCGATCTCATAGGTCCCGAACTAGCACCTCAGCCAGAACATCTCCGGGACCAGTGGTGCCTGTGGTCACCGGAATCTGGAGTTCACCGGCCACCAGGGCAGCCAGTGTGGCACGGAGCCACAGCACAGACAGTCCCCCACCTGTGAAGCATCAGAAGTTGGCCAGTGCCCGGCGGGAGAGGGGGAAGACTCCAGCCAACAAAGCCACTCCCAGGGGTCCCAGTGGGAGTGTGGAGTCAGCTGTGACACCTTCCAAGGTGGGGAAGGGCCACAAGAAACCCGGCAAGTCTGGGAAGAGCAGCACGGCGGAGAAGACCGCCATCATCCCCTATGCCCAGGAGGCCACCACCAGCAGCAGCCCAGCTGCCCAGGAGGCCATTGCCAGCAGCAGCCAACCTGCCCAGGAGGCCACCGGCAGCACCAGCCCAGCTGCCCAGGAGGCCACCGCCAGCACCAGCCCACCTGGCCAGGAGGCCACCGCCAGCATCAGCACACCTGGTCAGGAGGCCACCGCCAGCACCAGAGGGAGGCCAGCACCAGCCCACCTGGCCAGGAGGCCACCGCCAGCACCAGCCCCGCTGGGCCATGAAGGACCGCCAGCAAAAGCCCCGCTGGGCCATGAAGGACCGCCAGCAAAAGCCCTGCTGGGCCATGAAAGACCGCCAGCAAAAGCCCCGCTGGGCCATGAAGGACCGCCAGCAAAAGCCCCGCTGGGCCATGAAGGACCACCAGCAGCTGAGACTCTGCAATGGAGACCACCATCTCAAGCACCGCTGAACAGGGCACCGCCATCTCAAGCACCGCTGAACAGGGCACCGCCAATTCAAGCACTGCTGAAGAGGGCACCGCCATCTCATGCACCGCTGAACAGGGCACCGCCATCTCAAGCACCACTGGACCATGAGCGGCAAGGGCACTGACGCAACTGAGTTCGTCACGGGGTGAATGATGCACTCTGGGCACCATGCCCCCTCCAGAACCAGTGGAGAAAGGCATCCACTACCTCTGTCCTTGGCAGGATGAAGCACTCTGGGCACAAAACCCCCTCCAGAACCAGTGGAGAATGGCATCCACTCCCTTGTCCTTAGCAGGATGAAGCACTCTGGGCACAAAGCCCCCTCCAGAACCAGTGGAGAAACGCATCAACTACCTCTGTCCTTGGCAGGATGAAGCACTCTGGGCACAAAGCCCCCTCCAGAACCAGTGGAGAAAGGCATCCACTCCCTCTGTCCTTAGCAGGTTGAAGCACCCTGGGCACAAAGCCCCCTCCAGAACCAGTGGAGCAGGCTTCCGCTCACACAGTCCTTGGCAGGATGAAGCACTCTGGGCACAAAGCCTCCTCCAGAACTAGTGGAGACTGTTATCCACTTGAGAGACTGTGGCTTTGCACTCCCCAGGATTGTACAGGGGGCAAACCACCCACTGTAGAGACTTGAGAGACTGTGGCTTTGCACTCCCCAGGATTGAACAGTGGGCAAACCACCCACTGTAGAGACTTGAGAGACTGTGGCTTTGCACTCCCCAGGATTGAAGAGTGGGCAAACCACCCACTGTAGAGACTTGAGAGACTGTGGCTTTGCACTCCCAAGGATTGAACAGTGGGCATGTGGCCCCCTCGTGGATTTGGCGTCATGCACTCAAGCGGCGGAGGAGCCCCCCCTTTCCCTCCCCCTAAGGTGCCTGTTTAGTTGCTGTCTGATGCCCCTGCAGTGTTCTCTCCGTCATGGTCGGGGATCTTGTGTGGGCCTCGCCCATACCGTGTGGTCCCAGTGTTCCACAGACTTTCTTAGAGCACTACCTGGACTACTATGCTTGGTATATATTATGTACATGGTGTATATATATATATTTCTGCCTACTTGCTTTTAATATATTACAATGGTTACACTCATTTTCTATTGTCTTTGCATTCTTCCAGGGGGTTTGTGGGTGTAACTGTGATGTATTGATCTGCATTAGTGTGTGTTGTAGTGGGTGAGGGTGTGGGTGGGGGTGTTGCATGTGTGTCCCCCTGTTTTTTCCCTCCCCTCCCCTGTGTCGTAGGTGCAGTACTCACCGTGGTCTTCGCTGCCGGCGTTCGTGCTCCTGCTAGAGGAGCAGGAAGACTATTGCAGGGAGAATTTGGAGTTCCGGGTCCATGGCGTCCTCGTTCCTCGTGGATTGTGTAGAGGTTAGCATTTTTCCTTCATGATTCCTGTTTCCTGTTTCCACTGTGTTTTTATCCGCGGTGAATCCGCCCTGGAGAAGGTGGCGGATTGGCCTGTCACAATAGTGTGGGCGGTACATTGTCTCCCGCCTGTCTGTTGGCGGTGACCGCCAAGCTGTTTGTTTGTACCGCCGTGGCAGTCGGAGTGTTAAAGTGGCTGTCTTTGTTGGAGGTTTCTGCCACGGTCGTAATTGCAAATTTTTTACCGCCGGCCTGTTGGCGGTCTTACCGCCGCTTTAACACCGACCGCCAGGGTTGTAATGACCACCATAATCTCTTAATCTTGGTTGCCTGGGCTTAGTGTACTCCTTCAATGGAGGTGATCTTTGGAGCTGCACTGGAACTTGCCAGCTCACCGGTTTTGAGCTTTGCCCTTCAAAGGCGAGTCCTTCCAGTTCCGGGCATGCCTCTTCTGGTGAGCAGTCCTAAGCATTCTGCGGAGGTCCCACATTGCCACAGTATCACCTGAAAAGACAAACAGAAAGAACAAGATGAATACAAGGAAGGCTTTATTGACTCAAATTTAGAACACTAAACAGTGAGAGGCCACAATTTCATGGACACAAAACCGAACAGTCTACCCATAGATAGTCAACATTTGGACACTGAAAGATGCAAAAATAACTAAGGATTCTTTCCAAAGTAAGACAAGTATTTGTGGACATGAGTTGTAACTCTATGAAGGAATATAGTTTCTGAATGAAGGATGGGTTCTGTCAAAACAATAAACAACTAAGTAGAAAATATAAAACAAAGAAATACAATCGAACAGCTAGAAGGATTATGAACTGGTAAGAGATTATGGATTGGTTTGGGCATGGAAAGCTCTTGTTTAGTACTTTTTGTATTGGCAGTGTTTATACTGATAATTTTTTGACTTCTTATTACTAAGCAAGCCTTGTACATGAAAGCAAGCCTTGTACATGAGAGAAAACAGCTGAGATACTCTGGACCTGTATGTTCCTCTCTTTCCATATACCCTTTCCCTGTTCTGCTGTTGCTGCAGATCTAGTAGTCATAGATGGTGAGAGCAACTTATTGAGGAACTGAAGGATTCAATTTCCCCCTACAGCATTATCATATAAAGGTAAGTGAACGGGAAATCGGTTACTTGTAGTTGAAAGCTGTGGTATGTAATGCCAGCAGTTAAATCCTGATTTATAGTGAAACCATGGGGTTCCTGTGGCTGGGCTTATTTGGGTCATGTACAGGCACAGACTGGCTTCCCATAGGCATGCCAATAGCAACATTTTTGTGTGCTTCTGCACCTCTATTGTGAACCGAAGAACCTGAATATATGCTTGAAGGCAACAGTTCGCTGACCACATTAGAAGCCCACTTCAGAGGAGGTTGAGCTGAAATCAGCCAATGGAGAAAAGTACAACAGCCCTGTTTCAGAGTACTCTTGGTGCCTTTCTTATCAACTCTTGTACCACTCATCATCTTCAGTCAGTCACCACCAATACTGCCAAGGTATTTTTTCTTCCCTTTCTGGCTCTTCCTCATAACTCAGACTCCGTGAAGTATACACTTGACACCTGTGTGTTTCTATATTAACTGCAGGGTGGCATTCCTTTCTGTGAGCAAACATGAAGGACTCAAGAGAGATCTTCATAGTGTACTGTCTTTGATAAGAGCAGTCTACAATTAGGAAACATGAATTAGTGTCAGGTTTGCAAAATAAAAGAATATAAAAAGTTTCTGAAAAATGAACAAAACACTCATTACTCCCTCCTTGAAAGTAGTAATTTGTGCTTCTTCTCCAGCTGTATGACTATGCATCTAAAGGCAGGAGAGAAGTGGGTGGGAGTAGTATGCAACAGCAACCCAAGTCAACAAAAGGTGAGAACAAAATGAGGGAGGGGAAGAAAACATGAACAGAATAAAACATAGTGGTTCCAAGACATCCTTTTTCCAGTCCCACTCCACCCACACAATGGAATTAATGCCATCAGCCTCTCCTGTGCTTTTGGAAAAAAATGTTCTAATCAACACCAAGATCAGAAACGTCTCTGGAATGCTAATCTCAGCTTAAACGTTCAAATTAAAACCTTTACATTTGAACTCCTCCTGTGAAATTATGGCCATCGTTTAATTCCTGTTTAGATTACATCAAATCACTCTTGAGAAGCTTGACAGCCTAACAAAATCAATAGACAAGCAAAAGCCCCAAATGTGACAGTCAAGTCATCTGTGGGCTGGGCAAAGCCAAACTATCACTGAGCACAGCAGAACCCACTTCTAGCTATCAATATAAGACACTTTTGTATTCAAAATTTGCTACTGCACATTGTGATGCCTATAAGTCTCCACGCTTTGATGCGTATGAAACACACATGATGCAAAACATCAAGCCACTGTTTAATTTGTAATAGAAGCAGTGCAGATGCCCAAAGTTTGCTCAGAAGTCTATAGACAGTGCTATTGAATGTTAACAAACCTCATACCTCTTTAATCTACCTACTGACACTCCCTGTGAATTGGAGTAGAGTGGAGGGGCTTAGAGTAAAGGGCTTAGAATGGTGTGGTGTAGAGTGGCATAAACTGTTGTTGAGTGGCATAGAGTGGAGAACAGTACTGTAGAGTGGAGTGACATAGAGTGGAGTTCAGTACAGTGGAGTGGAGTAGCATTAAGTGTTCTTGCATAAAGTGGAGTAAACTGTCATAAAGTGGAGTGGCAAAGAGTGGAGGGGTATAGAGTGGAAGGGAGTGGAGTGGCATGTTGTAGAATTGGGTAGAGTGGAACTGCATATAGTGAAATGGCATAGAGTGGAGTGGCATGTTGTAGACTAGAGTAGAGTGGCATATAGTTGAGTGTCGTAGAGTAAAGTGGAGTGGCGTGTCATAGAGTAGAATTGAGTGGCATGTCATAGGGTAGAGTGGAGTGATGTGTTGTGGTAGAATGACATGAGTAAACTGGAGGGGCCTGTTGTGAAGGAGATAAAGTGGAGTGGCATAGAGTAGAGTGTCATTGATTAAAGTGGCATAGAGTGGAATGGCGTGGAGTAGCATATGGCGGAGCACCATAGAGTATAGGGGGATGTCTTAGACTGGAATGGCATGTCATAGAGTGGAGGGTAGTGGAGTGATGCTGATTGCAGTAGTGTGTAGAACAGAGTGACATGGAGTGGAGCATTTTAGAGTAGAGTAGACTGGAGCTGCATAGAGTGGCATAGTGTGGAGTAGAGTGTTGTAGAATGGAGTGGTGCAGAGTAGAGTGGCATAGTGTGGAGTATGCATAGTGGGGTAGCTCACTCCCATTACAGACAATACATTTTCAATTGAAATTACAATTACATGTGTACAGACCTGCAGTTTTACTTATAAAACTATACAGCACACAAACAATAATGTCCAAAATGGTATCATCCATTATATGGATTTGTTTTGATTGTAAAGTATTTGTTTCACAACACTTTAGAAACACAAAACATGAGCTTCATTGTGCTTTTGTATTTCTGATATATTCTGAAATATGTGCACAGATTATTTACAGACATTTACATTTTGTTGGGTGCTAGAATAAATAACATCATACATCCTCCTTCCAACACCCACTAGTAGCCAGCATGATTGTCACTTGAATTCTCTCACCTTGAAGTCAGAGAAAGAAAAGTAAACACAAGCTCCTTTGGAAGACAGAGCCTCACATTTGACCTCTGTCTTGAATGCAAAGCAACTATGACAAGATAAGAACAAGATGTAAAGGCCTGTTTGAGTATTAGCGGAAGAATACAGTAAATATGCTGTGTTCCACAGGAGGGATGAACTCAAGCTTAACAGCTTAAAACAAATAAAGCCAGCAAATAGAAGGCAGGTATATATGAGTTATAAACCACAAAACCAGTGAAAGAAATAGGTGGAATGCATTCCCAAGAAAGCTTTCTGAATGTCCCCAAGATTTCTTTAGCAAATTAGACAGATGAGCTTTCTGGTAGGCATCAACCTAAAAAACATCAAACTGCACATTTGCAACACAAGCAACCTACTTAGCTTCAGAAGGAAATTAAACACCTGTCAATTCTAATCTTTCTCTCTCATAAGTGCCAAAAAGCAAATGATTTAAGCAGTGTACACTTTGTAAAATTAATGCCTATGAACAGCTGTTTATTCACAAAACTTTCTTCAAACGAAATTTTCTTTCAAGTGATGGTATCCTCAAGATACACAAATTGGGTTTCAGGTGTACATTAGTGAAAGTAGGGAAAAAATAACAAGGAACAGAACCCTTCTGTCCATGATTTCCCACACATTCTGAGATGGGCCACAGTGAAACAGGCAGCAAACCTGAGGAGTCCCTCCACTACTCCAATGACAGCTGATCAGTGGCCTGTGGTCACCCTGCACCCAGGGTACCACCACCCCCGAGGGGAAATATTTTTTAAAAAAGTAAAGGGGGTCCCTTTGGGACTCCAAAGCCCCGGGACCACTACCTCCTGGGGCAAACAGAAAACAATTGAAAAGGGGTCATTTCAGACCCCCATTAGCCCTGGGGACCAAAACCCTTTAGGACTAGCTTCAGGTTGGATGCCCCCCTCTTGGAGCCTCTGATGGCCCTGAGGCTCACCACTCCCAGGACCGGCTCCTGCTATGTCCTGGGGGTGCCAGCCCCCAAGACATAGCTGTTTGCTATGGCCTGGCTGCAGCGCCGCAGCTGCAGGCAAACCACAGCAAAAACTTCAGATTTTCACAATGGGACCTTTAAAGCAGGTCCGCTGTCAAAAATCGAAGTTTCATCTTTGTCCCCTGCATATATGTGTGCAGGGGACAGAGAAGAAATGCTTCAGTGAGCACTGAACTGCTAAAAAATTAAAAATAGATAATTAAATTAAAAAAAATGGGGGGACCACAGGGGAGCTCGTGGTCCCAGAAAGCTCATAAAGTAAAAAACTTAAGGTCTGATTTGGGGGTTTGAATCCAACTGGACTCATTTCCTTTTTTTAACATAAAAAAATATTTGATTTAAAATGATAAATAAATTTTTATTTTAAATTGAACACAAATATCCCTTTCCAACTGAATGAGATATTAAAGAATAAAAAAACTCTTTCTCTTTCCCTCTCACTTTCTTTCTTTCTCTCCTTCAGTCAATTTTTCCCACTCAGACACTTACACACCCACTCGCATTCACGCAGATACTCACACACTCACTCACAGACCCATTCACACCTTCATGCACCCACTCTCAAACCTGCGCACATACTGACGCACCCACTAAAACACTGATGTATGCACTCACACACCAAGATAGACAATCTGACAGCCTCTCTCACCCCCAAATACACCCTCTCACATCTATTATCACTCCAAGAGAGGCTGGGGCCAACTCGAACCGCGCACGGCCAAAGACCATGTACAGCATGGGATTGGGTGGTTAGGGAGAGTTGGCCGCAGGCCAGGTCTTGCGGTCAACCTCCCTTGCGCATGGGTGAAGGCTGTGCATGGTGCACGTTTGGGTGCTTATAGGGGGTTGGCCATGCGTGGCGGTGGTTGGATTCATGCATAGTAATGAAAATTACTATATGTTAGAAATCCATAGAAATTCACTGAAAAAACAAAGGTAACAGTTACGTTATTGTTAGGAAATAGTTTTTTTTGAAAACATATAAATTCATTGAAAAAAATGTTATAGTTAGGCTCACATTTGAAGCGTACAAAACCATAGAAATTCAGCAGTTATGGTTAGAGTTATCTCAAGTAACTATAACTCGCGTCCTAAGGTAACTGTAACTCGCGCCCTTGCCATACACTGCTAATTACCCCACCAAAAATATGGCACCCATGACATCTTTGACAACTTCCTGGATAATCTCAATGTAATATTTGCAGTAAAAAAAAATTGAGGAAAAAGCTTTGCATGGTGGGGGCACAAGTTATGGTTACTTGAGGTAACTAACTATAACTACTGAATTTCTATGGTTTTGTACGCTTGTAACGTGAGCCTAACTATAATGTCTCTAACCTTTTTTTTTTCAGTGAATTTCTGTTTTTTTAAATCTATTTCGTAACTATAGTGTCCCTGTTACCTTTGTTTTTTTCAGTGAATATATATATATATATATATTTCAATACATACATACACACGCATACACATACATTCATATATACATTTAACCTTAAGTAAAATATACATTTGTTAAACAGGCCTAAGAGTATAGTTATTTTATTATTACAAAATAGTTATACATATTTGTACAAATAAAGACATATCTAGATATATACATATAATCAAATTATAAATGTTTACATTGCTGTTCGAGTATGGTAGTTATGTTGGAAAGAGCCAACTCTTGAGTAGTCTTCTGAAGATAAGGTAGTTATCGATGGATCTTATATTTGGGGGTAAAGAATTCCATAGCTTGGCCCCTTGAACAGGGAAGGATTTACCACCTATTTTCTTTTTTATGTATGTTGGTATTTTGAGGTGGGGTGCTAATCTTGAGTGGAGGTTTCTTTGTTGAATGTATTTGGTGATTTTATTCCTGATGAAAAGTGGTCCTGTTCTATGTAATGCTTTGTGGGTGATACAAAGCAGTTTGAAGGTAGATCTTCTAGCAACTGGTAACTAACGTAGTGCTCTCCAGGCAGGAGAGATGTGGGCTTATGGCTTTACATGTAGGAGTAGTCTGGCAGCCGAGTTATGAATCTGTTGACGTTTTTTCATAGTAGATAGAGATGATTCATGGTAGGGGCCATTGGCATTATCCTGATTAGATAGTACAAGAGAGATAGTAGCCAGGACCTTGTGTGGAAATTCGAGGTGGGGGAAGATGCATTGCAGTTTCAAGGTGATGAAGCTTGATCTTGCTAATTTGTCCACTTGGGCATTCATTGTTAGGTTGGAGTCCATGGTAATTCCAAGGTTTTTAACTTCCTTAGATTCTTGAGGAGGTGGTCCCAGATAATCAGGCACAGAGTGGGTCATACATTTTCCATTCATCACATAAGAGTATTTTCTTTTTGAAGGCATTCATTTTGAGATGGATCCATGTCATCCACTGATCAATGGCTTTGAGGCAGGTGAAGATTTGTGATTTTCTGATGTCTATTGTGCATTCTATTTTAAAGAATATTTGCGTGTCATCCGCATAGTTGTAGCATGTAAGTTGAAATTCATTGATCAGTTCTGGTAATGACATCATGTAGATGTTGAAAAGCATAGGTGAGATGATTGAGCCTTGAAGGACCCCTGCTTTTAGAATTTAAGGCTTGGATTAGAAAAGGGAGAATGGATGACATTTGTTCTGTTTTAAAGGTGGGATGTGATCTAGTTGAGAGCAGTGCCCTTGAGTCTTTGTATTACGGTGTCATGTCAAAGGCAGCTGAGAGGTCCAAGAGAAGTAGTGCAGCAACTCCATTGCTGTCTACTGTGTTTTAAGATCATCCCAGATGGTGATGAGGGCAGATTCAGTGCTTCTTTCTGGGCGAAATTGAGTTTGGTAGTCTGAAAGTATGGAGTTATCTTCAATGAAGTGTGACATCTGGGTGAATACTGCTCTTTCTTTCAGTTTGTCCAGGAAAGGTCCATTTATAGTTGGTCTGTAGTTGTTGGGGTCATGCGGGTCCAGATTTGATTTCTTTAATTATGGGCATATGTATGCCTTTTTGAGGTCTTCAGTAAAGGCTCCCGTAGTTAATGAATTATTGATGATTCTTCCTACTGATGTGGCAGCAAAGGTAGACAAAAAATCTTTCTTGAGAATGTTTGGTGGACAATGGTCAGAAGGGCAGCCTGGAGGCCTGCTTGCTTTGACCAAATCCATAAATTCACTTTGTGATGTTTGTTTGAAAGAGTGCAGAGGCTGGGTTGGCTTATTCTTTTGGAAGATTTTAGGAAAAACAGGTTAGTGCTGGTGGTTTTCCTTTGTTTTAAGTAGGAGTCTAATGTGCCTGTCTTGGTTGTGTAATGATTTGCCAGTTTGTCTGTCAATTCTTGAGTAATGGGATGAGTTTCTTCCATGCATTTAGGTTTTTGAAATTCACTGAGAATCTTATAGCATTCTTTATTTGCCAATATAGCATTTTGAATTCTGTCTGAGTAGTACCTTTTTTATCTTTTTTGATTGATGATATTTTGTTAAGTTTGTGTAGGTGAAGTTTGTCTTGAATGTTTTTTGTATTAAGCCAGGTTAATTGCAGCCTTCTGATTTGTTTTTTTATCTTCTTTAGTTCTGCATTTCTCCAAGGAGCTTTTTTTCTTTTGTCCTGTTTTGTTTTTCTGAGTGGTATTAGGATGTAGCCACTCATAAAGTTTTTGAATGGAATTTATTGTGTCTAGATCTGTGTTGGCAGTTAGTTGTGTTTTTAAGTCTTCAAAATTTAGTTTTTTCCATGGTCGATAGGTTCATATATGTAAGGTGGTCTTGGGTGTGTAGATTTGTGGTGTTTTATGTCGGAAAGTTACCAAATGGCATTGACCATGTGACTGGTGTGATGCTTTGAAAGGTAACTAGTTCTGGATTTGCAAAAATTACATGTAGGATGTATCCAGCAACGTGTGTACAATCTGATGTAGGTTCAATGTGACTAGGTCAGTGATGATAGGTTTCGGTTGAGCATATTGGGTTTGGCAATTCAAATATTTAGGTTCCCAAGAATGCATAGGTTGGAGTATAGTGTTACAAGATTTTAAACTGTGTCTATAAATGTGTCTGGGAATATTGAATTGCTGGGTGGTGGTCTGTAAAGGAGGAGGAAGTTACAGGAAGAACTTGGTGTAGGGTTGCATCTGTTGATGAGGACCTCACAACCTTGCATGGAGATGTTGTCAGTTTTGCTGATATTTATTGCTTCTTTGAATATAACAGCTAGTCCACCTCCTCTTTTGCCTGTAGGGTTTTGTATGGTAGTTTAATAGCCTGGAAGAATGGCTTCATACAACACTGAGGCCATGTCATCTCCCAATCATGATTCAGTTATAAAGAGTAAGACAGGTTGTGTGTCAGTGAGCAGGTCGTAGATGTGGTGCTTATCTTTATAGAGTGAGAGCATTTATGAGTAAGCAGTTTAGAGATTGCGTTTTAGTGGTGGTGTCATTTTGTTTTGTAGAAGGGTGAGCAGTAGATTGATAGCTTGTAGAAGGTGTGTCATTAGTGCTGAAATAAACTGTATGAGGGTCATAAAAGTATTGTTTTTCTATACTGTGCTCCTCATCCAGCAGGCTTAGTAGGTATTTTATTGGGTCGGTGTGTGTTGGTGGTCGACTTGGTGGCTGAGAGTGGCATGATGAGTTGTGTTTTTTGTAGAGTAGCCTTGTTGTGTAATAGACATGGGGATATTAAGTTGGTAAGAGTGGCATGCTGTTTATTTTGTTTGTGTTTGTTTAGGGTGGAAGGAGTATGGGCTAGGTTGATGGAGGAGCATGTGGGTAATGTTCTAAGGCTCTAACTTGTGCAATGGATGAGAGGCGGGTGAATGAATGTTGCTGTGTTGGGGTGTTTATGGTCGTGTTGGTGAAGAGAGATAATTTTAGGGTATAGTTGGTTCAGGTTTTGTATTATTTGTTAAGTCATGAGGATGGAGGTGGGGTGATGGAAAGTGTTATGAAAGTTTGTGTGATTCTCATGTGCTGGTGTATGTGTTTTGTTAAATGTTTGTGGAGTAGTAAGAGGAGATATTGAAGTAGTGGTTTTCTGTTAAGGATTTTTATATCTTGCTGGTGAGTGGTATTTGAATAGTGCAGAGTGTGATGATGTGTTTTGGGGAAGAGTGTATGTGGTGTGTAAGAGGGTATAGAGAGGAGTTATGAGTGTTTGTGTTAGATTTGATCACTGGATGAGGCAATATGTGTGGGGGAGCAGAGTGTAAGGAATGTACGGTTGTGTGTAATTTGTAAATAGAAGAGGAGGGTGTCAGTGGATAGTGTGATCATTATAAAAAGGGTTCTGTTAGGATCAAGTAGAGGATAGAGATGTTTTTGTACGAACAGAGTGTGTGTGTCTGGATACATTAAAGTTATGCATAATGTGGTATTATGTTGTGTTGGTGATGTGTGGATGTGTTAGCGGTGTAGGACAGAGTTGTGTTTGGTGTGAGGAAGAAGGTGCCGTAGTGTTTCAATTTCAGTAGAATTATGTATAGGTGTGATATATGGGTTTAGTAGTGGTTGTTGAGACATATAAATCTGTATGAGGTTTATTTGTGGTGCATGAGTAGAATTCCTTTGCTGAATTTGTGTTTGGATGCCGGGGGCTGTGGCTGGATTGAGGTGGTTGATCTGAATTTGAAAATTGGGTAGGATTTCTGGCCCTAGGCCCATCCAATCCCAACCAGGCAACTTCCCTTGTCCTCTCTGACCTTAGCCTCGAAGCCCGGGCTGATATACCCTGAGCCCTAGGCTCAAATAGCCCTATTGGCCAATAGAACCCTAGCCCTAACCCTAAACAATCAGATTATTCACAATAAGGTCTAAAACCAATGGCAGGCCTAGCCCAATTAACCAATCACAGCCCTAGCCCTAACAACAAATCAAAGCAAAAGCCCTGATCCCTAAATCCAATAGGAACACTAGCCCTACTAACCAATCAGAACTTTAACCTTGACAGCCAATCAGAACTATAACCCTAATGCCTTATTTCAGTGGAAACTCAAGCCTTAGTAGCCAATCAAACATCCTAGCACTAACAACTTACCAGAACTCCAACCCTATGCCCTAAATCCAACGGAAACCCTAGCCCTAGTAGCTAATCAAAACCTGAGCCCTAACAGCCAATCACAAATCAAACCCTAAGCCCTTAATCCAATAGAGCCCAGCTACCAATCACAACAACTCATTTAACAACCAATATAAACTTATATAAGGAGCAGGTGAGCTTTAGCTCAGGTTGCTGTGGCAGGGGGCAGGGAGCTGCTCCTCTATTCAGAATCTCCTTGGATACAGACAGGCTCAATACACAATTCCTAGCTAGCAGATTCAACTTTCAGGTAAGGGACAAGTTTAAAACCACTGAAATACTGCTTTTCACGTACTTAACAATTAACCACTTTTTCAAACAAAAAACAAGTACTGCATACACTTTCAAAGCACAGTTTAAACCACAGCGCAGAATAAGCAGTCTCCTAAACACACTCTGGAAAGCCAGTAAGGTGTATTTAGCCTTTTTTTAAACCTTGTGGGGGAAGGGGTGAGTTTGATACAGTCTTTGTGAAAAACTAGGAGGGAAATTCACACTGTCATGAGTAGAACAAATCAGCAGTTCATAAATAATAAGTTTGCTGAAAAACAGACAGCCAAATCTAAACAGACATGGGTGGAAAAAAACACTTTTTTGTAGAATTACAAGAATACACAGAAAGTCAGTGATCTTACCACCTTCTCTGAATCTAACTTACTGGGCTGAGTAAGGGCACAGAGAATCCGGGCTCATCAGATGGAGGTGCTTTGTTGGGGTTATCTCCACAAACTTAAATGGCCAGTGTAGGTGTGAGAGGAGGTCTTAGGTTGCCTGGGAGCTAGAGAGCCAATCACAATGCCCAGGCTGCTGTG
Organism: Pleurodeles waltl; assembly: GCF_031143425.1. Taxonomy (NCBI): domain Eukaryota; kingdom Metazoa; phylum Chordata; class Amphibia; order Caudata; family Salamandridae; genus Pleurodeles; species Pleurodeles waltl. Next base: position 692,294,291 of record NC_090436.1, on the reverse strand, counting down.
GCAGGGAGCTGCTCCTGTATTCAGAATATCATTGAATACAGACAGGCTCAATCCACAATTCCTATTTAGCAGATTCCACTTTTCAAGTAACGCACTCATTTGAAGACACTGAAAAACTGCTTTTTGTGCACTTAGAAATGAATCACTTTTTCAAACGAGAAACGAATGCTGCATGAACTTTCGAGCACAGTTCAAAATGTAAAGCAGATTAAGCAGTCTCCTAAACACACTCTGGTTAGCCATTGAGGTGTATTTACCCTTTTGTAAACCTTGTGGGTACGGGGCGGGGCTTAATAGAGTCTTTATGAAAAACTAGGAGGGAAATTCACACAGTCACAGGTAGCACAAAACAACAGAACATAAATACCAAGGTTCCAGAAAAACAGACAGTCAAATGTAAAGAGACACTGGTAGAGAAAAATAACTTTTTTGTAAAATTACAAGAATAGACAGAAAGTCTGTGATCTTTCCCCCTTCTTTGACTCTTACTCGGTTGATTGTGTTAGAGCACAGAGAAACTAGACTCACAAAATGGAGGTGGCAGTCTTGGGGTTACCTGAACAAACTTAAAGGGGCAGTACAGGTGTGAGATGAGGGCTCATGTTGCCTGGGAGCTAGAGAGCAAATCACAAAGCCCAGGCTGCTGCGCCAGGGGGCAGGGAGCTGCACCTCTATTTGGAATCTCCTTGGATACAGGCAGGCTCAATCCGCAATTCCTAGCTAGCAGATTCAACTTTTCAGCTAAGGGACACGTTTAAAGACACTGAAATACTGTTTTTGGCAGACTTAAAAATTGATCACTTTTTCAAGCAAGAAATGAGTGCTGTATTCACTTTCCAAGCACAGTTTATACCGTAAAGCAGAATAGGCAGGCTCCTAAACACACTCTGGTTAGCCACTGAGGTGTTTTTAGCCTTTTTTTAATCATTGTGGGTTGGAGAGTGGTGGAGCTTGAGTCTTTTCAAAAAACTAGGAGGGAAATTCAGACAGTCATGGTTAGGACAAAACAACAGTTCATGATTACCATGCTTGCAGAAAAACAGACAGTCAAATGTAAACAGACACAGGTAGAGATAAAACACTTTTTTGTAAAATTACAAGAATACAGAGAAAGTCTGTGATCTTACCTCCTTCTTTTACTCTTATTTACTGGGCTCTGTTAGGGCACAGAGAATCTGGGCTCACAATATGGAAGTGGCAGTCTTGGGGTACCCTCCACAAACTCAAGGGCCAGTGCAGGTGTGAGAGAAGGGCTCAGGTCGCCTGAGAGCTAGAGACCCAATCACAAATCCCAGGTGACTGTGGCAGGGAGATGCTCCTCTTTTCAGAATCTTCTTGGATACAGACAGACTCAATCCACAATTCCTAGTTAGCGGATTCTACTTTTCAGGTAAGGTATTAGTTTGAAAACCACTGAAATACTGCTTTTCGCACCCTAAAAAAGTGATCACTTTTTCCAAACAAAAAACGTGTGCTGCATACAGTTTCCAAGCACAGTTTAAACCACAGAGCAGAATACAGTCTCCTAAACACACTCTAGTTATCACTGAGGTGAAATGAGCCTTTTTTTAAACTTCATGGGGGGGGTGAGACTTGATGCAGTCTTTGTGAAAAACTATGAGGGAAATTCACACAGTCACAGGTACAACAAAACAGCAATTCATAAATACCAGGTTTGCAGCAAAAACTGATAGCCAATGTAAACACACACGGGTCGAGAAAAAACACTTTTATTTGTAAAATTGCAGGAATACACAGAAAATCTGTGATCTTACTATCTTCTTTGACTATTACTTACTGGACTGTGTTAAGGCACAGAGAAGCTGGGCTCACAAGATGGAAGTGGCAGTCCTGGGCTCAGGTTGCCTAGGAGCTACAGAGCCAATCACAAAGCCCAGGCAGCTGTGACAGAGTGAGGGAGCTGCTCCTCTATTCAGAATCTCCCTGGATACAGACAGGCTCAATCCACAACTCCTAGCTAGCAGATTCAACTTTTCAGGTAAGAGGTTCCATACAGCCATCTTTCTGCTTCTATCCTTCATCCCAGAATTAACTTCCCAATCCAAGATGGCTGTCACCAATTCTGATTCCCTTTGGTTCCCAAGCCATTATGGCATTCTCAAGTGCCTTCCCTGCATTTCCTATTTCTTCAGCTATTTAAGGGAAGCAATTTTGACTATTGTTAATTGCTTCAAGTAGTCATCACAGTGTTTCCTCTCTCTTGGTTTTCCTGGTTTTCTGTGCTATCAGTTCTCCAATCCTTATTCTGGATTCTGAATTGTCCGGTGTTTTCCAATCTTTATCTCCTGATTGAAGCTCTCCACCTTAGTTGGTTCAGTAATAGTGCCTTTCTTCTGGGTATTCCGTCTGGTAGTCATCTCAGCAAGACCTAAAGAGCTTTTTTGTCTCACTGCCCTTTTTCTCTTTGGGACTCCTTCTGGAAGGCACCTACTACTAAGCACTTCCCTATGTCATCAGAACCATGGCTGCTGGAAGGTGACACCCTTATCTCTGGCTACAAAAATCAGGGAAGGCTCATCCTTCCAGAACTAGGAGTGAACTCAAAGGATAATCCAAATTACACTAGATGGACATTAGCCTACATTTGTCTGACCACATTTCTGCAGGCAATATTGAGTTTAGGGGCAACTTTTGCCAGTTAGTGATGCAAAAACATCAAATGCAGTAGTTTATGTTTGTAACACCTTATTTAAGTTTTAATATCTTTATTGCAACACAACATATACAGAAGTGGTATGAATAGGCTTATCAGGACTAGCCATGAAACATGAATTAAAATGGAAGGAGTTATGCAAAAGAAACATATTATGTATCATAACAAGAACAATTATTGTTTACAAAGTGAGATATGTAAATTGTATATCATAAAATGGAAAACAAGGGGAAGAGAAACAGAAAAATTGCAAAGAATAAAAGAAAAGTAAGAGAGAAAAATGTGTTGAAGACAGTGGTGCTAGTAATTAAATGCTACATACAAAATAGATCACAAATATTTTCAAGGGAATGTGCCAGAAAGAGTATCCAAAAAGGAAAATCAAAAACTACAGGCAGCATATCCAAATATACATGTGTGTGTGTCCAGATGAATCTTTAGATAGATAGTCAGAAACTGATAACCACAAATATTTACACTTAATAGCAAATAAAGTTGTTATCAGATTGTATATATCAAGTCTATGATTATGACACACTAGAGTCTACCAGAGTTGAATGGAAACATTTTCTTTCAGTTTAAAATTGGAGGTGATAACCTTCAAAACAATTACTAGTAAAACATTAACTAACTTAGCAAGCATAGCATTATGAGACCACAGAAAATATACTCCACTTAAAATATCTCTTCCAATGAATTTGGTCATGTGGTCCCAGTGATAACATTTATCTTGAACCAAACTAACTTTCAAAAATCTATTATTTTAGGAATATTAAAAACATTCATAAATCAACCCTCTATTCTGTCACATCTCCTGCAAGCCTGTTGGCCTGTAAGTAGAAATTTCAAGAACTTATCTGGGACAAATATTATCTATTATAAAAGTAAACTAAGGTTTGTGTGATGCTACCAGAATGAGCAGCAGAATGTAATTTCTACAAGATTGTTCCCATATTTCTATAGACCATACACCCCAAATATGTTTCCCACAAGGGTTCAGCTTTAAATATATTCTGGGGATCCCAGTGAATCCAGTAATTTATTACCGCATCTTGTGACATTTTCACATACCCTGATCTAAATTTTGGTCCAATGTAGAAGGTAATATATCTTGTAGTGCAGAAGTACTTTTGCCATGTAATATGTTAAACCTGAAAAACTGTTTAGAGGGTAAATTACATTTATAAGAGTTGTTGGAAAAAGGAATCAAGACAACCATATGAAATAGTTGCAAAACTATCATTAGTCCCTAACTGCCCAATCCATCAAGTAAAGAAGTTGACCCTTATGTGTAACATACTAATTGTACCATATCGGACTTGTGTAAAATTCACACTATGGTTGTTGTTTATAAACTATGGGGTCATTTTGACCCTGAAAGGACGGAAGCACCGCCAACAGGCTGGCGGTGCTTCCAGCCCTATTACGACCGCGGCGGAAGCGCCGCGGTCGCACCGCCGGGGCCGGCAGTTTCTGCCGCTTTAGCCCCGGCGGTGATAATCCGCCAGGGCAGCGCTGCAAGCAGCGCTACCCTGGGGATTATGACACCCCTACCGCCAGCCTGTTTCTGGCGGTTTGCACCGCCAGGAAGAGGCTAGCGGTAAGGGATGTCCTGGGGCCCCTGGGTTCCCCTGCACTGCCCATGCCACTGGTATGGGCAGTGCAGGGGCCCCCTAACAGGGCTCCGGCCAGCGAAAAGCGCGACGGGTGCAACTGCACCCGTCGCACGGCCGCAACACCGCCGGCTCCATTAGGAGTCGGCGACTATGTTGCGGCCTCATCCCCGCCGGCCCAGCGTGAATGTCATAATGGGGGCTGCGTGAGTGCGGCCGCACTGGCGGCCGCACGGCGGTTACCGTCTGGCGGGCGGCGGTAGCCGCCCGCCAAGGTCGTAATGACCCCCTATGTGTTTTAGCAAATGACAAGTGTGTATTACTATGGATGGGTGCCAACATTTGTGTGGAGACATAAATAGAATGTGCATATATGTGAAAGAATGGATTAGCGAACTGTCTAGAGTAGATCATAACTTGTTGTGCGTTGAAGATGGAGACAGTAGAAAAAGTTGAATATGTTTAATACTGAATGCTTTGTGATAAAAAAAAAATCCTGAAAGTTAAACCCCCCATAGATGTTGAGGAGTTTAAGTCTAAGGGCAATACATGCCTTTTTCCATTCAATTAGAATTTGGACAGTAATCTATCGCTTTGTGCTAACAGATTTAGAAATTGTAATAGGAAACATCAAAAGAAAAACATTAATAATAGGTAAAAGCACAATGTTTAATCACATCTAATCTACCCCCTAGGAAAGATAAAAGAGGACCATTTCTGTGTACATACTTTAAGCCTTTGTAATATATTAATGATATTGGCTTTTAGAGTGTCCAGAAGTGAGCTACAATATCAAATTCAGAGGATTTTCATCTTGGATGTATTCCAAGTAAGTTCTGCATGAGAATACTGTTCTTTTACCTAATACTTATTTAGGACCAATACCTCTTATTTATTAATATTAGGTTTGTACTCAGAAATTTGTGAATAAGTCTTAAGTTCATGCATAAAAGCTAGAAGTGATGATTCTGGAGAGGACATAAACAGTAGAATGTTATCAGCAAAGGCAGCACGTTTTATACATAGATCCTTTATTTGAAAATCCAGTGATGTCTGGAGAGGATTTAAGTTGACTCATAGATGTTTGTAAAACCAAAATAAAAGCAAACGTTTATAAGGGACAGCCTTGCCTAGTAACATGCAACAAAGGAAAATAAAAAGATTGAATACCATTAAAATAAATTAAAGACTAGTACAATAAAAAGATAAGATCTGTAAATGCAGCACAAAATCTGTGCCTTTGGTGACCTTCATTAATTGCCAATTGACTCTGTCAAAAGCTTTTTCAGCATCCAAGGATAAGGCTGCTTAAGAATATTTCAATTTAAAAGCAAGAAAAGTGCAAGAATTATGTAATATTTTCTGTCCTTTGACAAAACCTGTTTGTTCATGTGCAATAATATCAGGCAAATACTTTTCTAGTCTTAGAGCAAGAGTCTTGACATAGATTTTACAATCTAAATGAGAGCAATAGCCCTATAACTTTGGTATAGATCAGATTTCTTCCCTACTTTGCAGTACAAGACAAATCATAGGTTCCATGACGGACCGTTGAGATGCATTCACAGAGGGACATTAAATTAGTAGCTTATGTGATAAAGGAATCAGAAGGCTAGAAAACTGTGGCCCTCATTCTGACCCTGGCGGTCGGTGATAAAGCGGCGGCAAAGCCGCCAACAGGCCGGCGGTCTAAAATATGCAATTCTGACCCTGGCGGGAACCGCCAACACAGCCCGCCAACTTAACACTCCGACCGCCACAGCGGTACAAACAAACAGCGCGGCGGTTCCCGCCAACAGCCCGGCGGCAGACAAAGTACCGCCCACCCTATTACGACCCACCAATCTGCCACCTTTTCCGGGGCGGGAGCACCGCCGATAAGAACACGGCGGAAACAGACTACGAACGGGAAAACGCTCACCTCTACGCACTCCACGCGAGATTCCGGCAGTATGGAGCCAGAGTTACAGGTCATCCCCGCACTCCTATTCCTCCTCATATACCAGGAGCACGCCCGGCGGCGCGGAAGACATCGGTGAGTACTGCACCTACGACACAGGGGAGGGAAAAGATTACCGGCACACACCCACCCACCCACACCCACTACAACACACACATCAATGCATTCCCACAGATCACTGTCACAACCCACAAACCACCCCCCTCCGAAATAATGCAAAGACCAAAAGAAGAGATCATAAACGGGCAGATATATTGAAATATGTACGCCATTAATCCCAATAAATAAATAAACTATGTACAAAATATATACAGCTACTAAATGTAGTCCAACCACTGTCCGTGGATCACAGGGGTCCTGTGCAAAGGGGCAAGGCCCAGTCCCACGACAAGAACTCCACGGAGAGAACACTGCAGGGGCATCAGAAAGAAAATAGGACAGGCACCTCAGGGGGAAGGGAAGGGGGGGCACCTCAGCCACTTGAGTACACAACGCCAGATCCACGAGGGGACTCCATGACCACTGGGCCATCCTGGGGAGAGCAAAGCCACAGTCCATACAGTCCATACAGTGGGTGGCCTGCCCACTGGGCCATCCTGGGGAGAGCAAAGCCACAGTCCATACAGTCCATACAGTGGGTGGCCTGCCCACTGGGCCATCCTGGGGAGAGCAAAGCCACAGTCCATACAGTCCATACAGTGGGTGGCCTGCCCACTGGGCCATCCTGGGGAGAGCAAAGCCACAGTCCATACAGTCCATACAGTGGGTGGCCTGCCCACTGGGCCATCCTGGGGAGAGCAAAGCCACAGTCCAAACAGTCCATACAGTGGGTGGCCTGCCCACTGGGCCATCCTGGGGAGAGCAAAGCCACAGTCCATACAGTCCATACAGTGGGTGGCCTGCCCACTGGGCCATCCTGGGGAGAGCAAAGCCACAGTCCAAACAGTCCTTACAGTGGGTGGCCTGCCCACTGGGCCATCCTGGGGAGAGCAAAGCCACAGTCCATACAGTCCATACAGTGGGTGGCCTGCCCACTGGGCCATCCTGGGGAGAGCAAAGCCACAGTCCATACAGTCCATACAGTGGGTGGCCTGCCCACTGGGCCATCCTGGGGAGAGCAAAGCCACAGTCCAAACAGTCCATGCAGTGGGTGGCCTGCCCACTGGGCCATCCTGGGGAGAGCAAAGCCACAGTCCATACAGTCCATAACAGACCCCACTGCCACTGGAGGAGGCAAGTTGGCCAGAGGACATCCTGCAGCCCTGCCCGAGATAGATCCTGCCCTGCCACGTCTGCCAAAGGGCCAGCGGTTCTTGCCCTGAAGGGCCCAGTTCAGCGGTTCATGAGACGGCGGGGCCCAGTTCAGCAGTTCTTGCCTTGAAGGGCCCAGTTCAGCGATTCTTGCCTTGAAGGGCCCAGTTCAGCGGTTCTTGCCTTGAAGGGCCCAGTTCAGCGGTTCTTGAGACGGCGGGGCCCAGTTCAGCGGTTCTTGCCTTGAAGGGCCCAGTTCAGCGGTTCTTGCCTTGAAGGGCCCAGTTCAGCGGTTCTTGCCTTGAAGGGCCCAGTTCAGCGGTTCTTGAGACGGCGGGGCCCAGTTCAGCGGTTCTTGCCTTGAAGGGCCCAGTTCAGCGGTTCTTGCCTTGAAGGGCCCAGTTCAGCGGTTCTTGAGACGGCGGGGCCCAGTTCAGCGGTTCTTGAGACGGCGGGGCCCAGTTCAGCGGTTCTTGCCTTGAAGGGCCCAGTTCAGCGGTTCTTGCCTTGAAGGGCCCAGTTCAGCGGTTCTTGAGACGGCGGGGCCCAGTTCAGCGGTTCTTGCCTTGAAGGGCCCAGTTCAGCGGTTCTTGCCTTGAAGGGCCCAGTTCAGCGGTTCTTGCCTTGAAGGGCCCAGTTCAGCGGTTCTTGAGACGGCGGGGCCCAGTTCAGCGGTTCTTGCCTTGAAGGGCCCAGTTCAGCGGTTCTTGCCTTGAAGGGCCCAGTTCAGCGGTTCTTGCCTTGAAGGGCCCAGTTCAGCGGTTCTTTAGACGGCGGGGCCCAGTTCAGCGGTTCTTGAGACGGCGGGGCCCAGTTCAGCGGTTCTTGCCTTGAAGGGCCCAGTTCAGCGGTTCTTGCCTTGAAGGGCCCAGTTCAGCGGTTCTTGAGACGGCGGGGCCCAGTTCAGCGGTTCTTGCCTTGAAGGGCCCAGTTCAGCGGTTCTTGCCTTGAAGGGCCCAGTTCAGCGGTTCTTGCCTTGAAGGGCCCAGTTCAGCGGTTCTTGAGACGGCGGGGCCCAGTTCAGCGGTTCTTGCCTTGAAGGGCCCAGTTCAGCGGTTCTTGCCTTGAAGGGCCCAGTTCAGCGGTTCTTGAGACGGCGGGGCCCAGTTCAGCGGTTCTTGAGACGGCGGGGCCCAGTTCAGCGGTTCTTGAGACGGCGGGGCCCAGTTCAGCGGTTCTTGAGACGGCGGGGCCCAGTTCAGCGGTTCTTGCCTTGAAGGGCCCAGTTCAGCGGTTCTTGCCTTGAAGGGCCCAGTTCAGCGGTTCTTGAGACGGCGGGGCCCAGTTCAGCGGTTCTTGCCTTGATGGGCCCAGTTCAGCGGTTCTTGCCTTGAAGGGCCCAGTTCAGCGGTTCTTGAGACGGCGGGGCCCAGTTCAGCGGTTCTTGCCTTGAAGGGCCCAGTTCAGCGGTTCTTGCCTTGAAGGGCCCAGTTCAGCGGTTCTTGCCTTGAAGGGCCCAGTTCAGCGGTTCTTGCCTTGAAGGGCCCAGTTCAGCGGTTCTTGAGACGGCGGGGCCCAGTTCAGCGGTTCTTGCCTTGAAGGGCCCAGTTCAGCGGTTCTTGCCTTGAAGGGCCCAGTTCAGCGGTTCTTGAGACGGCGGACGGTCTATGGCCAACTGCTAAATGCCTGGTGGTGCCCTCCTGGGCAGCGGGGATGGTGCTCCTTCACTGCCCACCTGGGCTGTGGGTGGTGGGGCCCTCCTGGCCAGCTGGGCTGGGTCCTCCCTGGGCAGCGGCTATGGGGCTGGTGGGCTCTCCCGGGGCAGCTGTGCCGGTTCCTCCCGGGGCAGCGGCTATGGGGGTTGTGGGCTCCTCCTGGGCAGCAGGCCTGCTGCCTGACCTCTCCAACTTGCTGCCCTTGCCCTCCTTAGTCGTCGGCCTGTGGCCCTTTCCTCCCTTTGGAGCTGTGGCTGGTGACTGTCTCTGGGTGGTGTCCGGGGGGGATGTAGAAGGCGGGCTCCTGCGGCGCCCCTTCCGCCTTCTGCTCCTCTTCCCAGGGGGTGGGCTGGCTGTCCCCTTGCTGCTGGGCGAAGATCCAGACATGCGGGCTGGCGGGCTCCAATACCCCTGCACCCTTGTCAAGAGGGCTGCAGGGCTGGTGGTGGCTGAGGTGCTCTTCTTACCCCGACGAGAAGGAGGGGGGGGCTCAGGGTCAGGAAAGAAGTTAGTAGTGGCGAGGAAGAGCTTCTTGGGACAATGGAGAGTGGTAGGTACAGTGGGAATGGGAGTGGAGGGAGAGGATGTGGTTGTAGGTGAGTCACGTTTGCTGTCTTTGGGTGCAGGTGCAGGAGGGATAGGCTGTCGTGAGGTGGATGGCTGTTGGGTGGGTGGGTGGCTGCGTTTGTGTGGTGTGGAAGAGGGGGTGACAGACACAGTGGGAGAGGACACAGGGGACGTGTAAATGGCAGTGGGGGTGGTGACTGCACGTGTGCGGACTGGAGTGGAGGGTGTGCTGGTGATGGAAACACTGGCTGATGGTGAGGTGAATGGAGGTGTGAGTGTAGACGTCACAGGGAGGGAGGAGGGAGACGAGGAGGTGGGGGTCACAGAGGTGGTAGTGACTGTTGGCATGTCTGCATCGGAATGTTGCGTGTGTGAATGTCTGCGTCATCTGTGGTGCTTATGTTTGGATGAGCTTCTCTTGGGTGTTGAGGTGTGTGCAGGCTGGTCTGATGGTGTGGGTGGGACAGGCAGAGGAACAGGAGACTGGGAGGAGGGAGTTAGTAGAGGCAGGCAGGAGACAGGGACAATGGCTGCCGTCAGTGCTGAGGCCAGAGCCTGGAACGATCGCTGATGGGCAGCCTGACCCGAATGAATGCCCTCCAGGTACGCATTGCTGCGATGAACCTCCCTCTCCACCCCCTGGATGGCATTCAAAAGGGTAGTCTGCCCAACAATGAGCGTTCGGAGGAGGTCAATGACCTCCTCACTGAGGGCAGCGGGGGTAACAGGGGCAGGGCCTGAGGTGCCTGGGGCGAAGGAGATGCCCTGCTTCCTGGCAGAGCGGGCACGGGGCGAACGCGGAGGGGCTGCTGGGAGGGCGGAGATGGTGCGCTGGGTGGCGGCTGTACCTGTAATGGCGGGGGGCACGGATGGTGCCACCCCCGCAAGGGAGCCCCCTTCCGAGGACGTGTCCGTGTCGCTGCAGGCTCCAGTCGTCCCCGTCGTGGAGCTCCCCTCGCCCTCCGTCTCACTGGTCCAGTCTGACTCTGTGGCATGGCCCTCCTGGGCCATGTGAGATGCAGCTCCCTCCTGCGCCGATGCCACTTCTCCTCCGCCTGATGATGCTGATGCACACAAGCACAGAAAGACAAACAAAAAGGGGGGGGGAGAGAGAAATAAAGGGATATTGAGTACATGGATCTCCGGTACAGTTAGCGGACATGACAGACACAGATGCCCCCTGCACTAAGTTGCGCACTTGGGGTACGCTACGCATTCCGTGGAACATGCCCTACACGCCTAGAGTTGACAACTGCACCCATGGATGACACGGCCCAGGGATGGCTGTACTGACAAACTACTGAGGGTGGTGGCTGGGGACACAGGGGCTTACGGGGGTGCCCAGCCTACAGATATCGCCCTGGCCTAGGGGGACCCCCAGCCCTCCTCCCCCACCCAGACACCTCCACTGCGCGACAACAGAGTAGATAATGCTTGTACTCACCCCCTTGTGTCTGCTGTGCTGCCCTCACGCGCCCATCCAAATCAGGGTAGGCCACCGCCAGGATCCGGAACATCAGGGGGCTCAGTTGACGGCAGGCACCCCGCCTACGTTGGGAGGCCATCCCCAGCAGAGACTCGGCGGTCTTCTTGGTCCCGCGGCGGATGTCCTCCCACCTCTTGCGGCAGTGGGTGCCCCGTCGATGGTGGACCCCCAGGGCCTGGACTTCCTTGGCGATGGCACGCCAAATCCCGATCTTCTCATGGGCGCGGACCTATGTGACACGTACAGGGAGGGAGAAATACCACGTTCAAGTTACTCAGCATTTTCCTTTCCAGTGGCCCAACGCCCCCCATCCCCGCCAGGCCCCCCGCCAGGCCCCCCGCCATGCCCAACATGCCCCCCATCCCCGCCAGGCCCCCCGCCAGGCCCCCCGCCAGCCCCAACATGCCCCCCATCCCCGCCAGGCCCCCAAGCCAGCCAGTGGCCCCAAATCCATATTGAATTAAACTCACTTGTTGGTCTGGAGGACCGTAGAGTAGCGCATACTGGGGGAGGACCCCATCCACAAGTTTCTCCAACTCCTCTCCAGTGAAGGCAGGGGCCCTTTCCCCAGTCGCAGCAGCCATTGTCCCTTCCAGACCGAGGTCACAGCAACACTTGCAGTATAGGTCCTCTCCTGTGAAAGTTCAAGTCGCAAGTGGATAAGTAGATAGAAAATGGCGGTCACGTCCGCGGCGGTGCGTACCGCGGCGGTGCGTCCCGCCACCGCCGGCGCCCTTCGCCATTGGCTCCTGAAACCCATAGGCTTCAATGTTAACCAATGCGGCTTCATGCCGCGGTCTTCGCCCGCCGCCCGCCGCGGTGTGCCACGCCAGCGCATTGACCTCACATCCCATTGTCACACTTCACAGGTCAGGCAGCCGCCATTTCCAGGGCCCACATGGCTCAATTTCAACTGCGTCACACAGGCCTAGGCCTTGCATAGCCACTCAGACACGCCATTCACTGCATAGAGAATCGTATACTGTGCTAGCTGTGAGTACGTAGCTGTGGGTTGCCTGACTGTGTGCTCCATGTTGTCCTTCCTAGGCACCGTCCGCTGGGTTGGGCGAGGAGACGGATGAATCCTCCCGTGTACCGACCGCTGGTGGACCTGTCGACAATGGAAGAACGCCACATTATCCTGACCTACCGTCTTAACCGTGCCACTATCCATGAACTGTGTGCCCAGCTGGAGCCCGACCTGATGTCCCCCATCCGCCAACCCACAGGGATTCCCCCTCTGGTGCAGGTCATGTCAGTACTACATTTCTTGGCAAGTGGGTCATTTCAGACAACCGTGGGAATTGCTTCCGGGATGTCTCAGCCCATGTTTTCGAAGGTGTTATCCAGAGTGTTGTCTGCCCTGATGAAATCCGTGAGGAACTACATCATTTTCCCTGAGGTGGGCGAATTGGCTACAGTGAAGGGTGATTTCTACGCCCTTGGACATATTCCCAACGTAATTGGTGCCATTGATGGGACCCATGTGGCTTTGGTTCCCCCAAGAGACAGGGAGCAGGTGTACAGGAACAGAAAAAGTTACCATTCAATGAACATCCAGGTGGTGTGTTTGGCTGACCAGTACATCTCGCATGTAAATGCCAAATTCCCAGGGTCAGTGGATGACGCCTACATCCTCAGGAATAGCAGCATCCCTTACGTGATGGAACAGCTACAGAGACACCGTGTATGGCTAGTGGGGGACTCTGGGTACCCGAACCTGTCGTGGCTACTGACCCCAGTAAGGAATCCCCGGACCAGGGCAGAGGAACGGTACAATGAGGCCCATGGGCGTACTAGGAGGGTGATCGAACGCACCTTTGGCCTCCTAAAGGCCAGGTTTAGGTGCCTGCATATGACCGGTGGATCCCTAATGTACTCACCTAAGAAGGTGTGTCACATCATCGTGGCCTGCTGCATGCTTCACAACCTGGCTTTGCGCCGCCAGGTGCCTTTCCTGCAGGAGGATGGTCGAGACGGTGGTGTTGTGGCAGCGGTGGAACCTGAGGAGAGTGACGAGGAGGAAGACGACGGGGCTGAAACAGACAACAGGGACAGAATCATTGAACAGTACTTCCAATAGGACACAGGTAACATTTCAAAGATAATTTAGTAAATGTTAACTACTCTGCAGCATCTCTGCTGCCTGTCTATTTGCCCCAGTGTATGATGACTGAGTTTTGGCTTTTCCCTCCCTATTTCAGATCTGGGGTCCCCACTACGAGTCCTGTGCTTCGTTTCCCCATGGACTACAGCTTTGTGGCAGCTGTTTGTTGACTTCACCATGTACAAGGACATATTTGCACTGTCATGTCAATTACAATCTATTGAAATCACAGCCAGACTCCAGATATTTTGGTGCAAAATAGGTATTTATTGAAGTGCTCAAAATGGGATGGGTGGTTTCAAGTGGGTGGGGGCTATGGTGAAGGAATGTCCATGGCAGAGTCCAGAGTAACAGTCACACAGGTGCATTGTCCAGAGGCCTGTGGAGAGATGGAGCATGGGCAGTTCGAGGATGGACAGGGTGACAATGTGGGACAGTGGGATGACATCAGGTGGTATCCATTGCTGGCGGGGGTCTTGACATCCTACTCTGTCTTGCGAGATCTCAGGGCCCTCTTGCGGGGTGGTTCTTCTCCTGCAGGAGGTGGGGGTCTGGTGGGCTGCTGCTGTGCGGGGGCCTCCTGTCCACTAGCGCCGGCGGAGGTGGATGGCTGTTCTTGGTCCAGGCTAGTGGCAGGGGCCCTTGGGTGTTGTTCAGTGTCCGCCCTGCTGTTTACGAGGTCCTGCAGCAGCCCTACCATGGTAACCAGGGTGGTGTTGATGGCTCTGATGTCCTCCCTGTACCCCCGATAGTGTTCCTCCTGCAGCACCTGGATCTCCTGGAACCGGGCCAGTACCGTCGCCATCGTCTCCTGGGAGCGGTTGTATGCTCCCATGATGGTGGTGAGGACCTCGTGGAGAGTGGGTTCCCTGGGCCTCTCCTCCCCCCCCTGTCGCACAGCTGCCCGCCGAGTTGCCCTGTTTCCCTGGGCCTCTGCCCCCTGGCCGGTGTGCCCACTACCACTGCCCCCAGGTCCCTGTTGTTGTTGGGGTGGTGGGTTATCCTGGGTGCCCTGTAGTGGTAGACACACCGCAGATTGACGCGCCCTGGAGACAGAGGCATGGGCCCGCTGGGTGGGAGCTGTGCTGGTGTTCCCAGAGGGGTTAGGGTCTATAGTGGCCTGTGCCTGTGTGAGGGGAACCGACTGTCCAGAGGTCCCCGATGGTCCGGGCTGGTCATCGGTGTCCAGATCGACAGAGCTGCTGTCATCGCTGACGGCCTCTTGGGTGGGGGGTGTGGATAATTCTGGCCCCTCCGCCGCGGTGTGTTGACGGTCGGGTCCTGCAGGGGTATAGAGGTATGGTTATAGTTTCAATGTGTGGCATATGGGTGTATCTGTGGGTTCCCGTGTCCCCAAGTGCTGGCATTCGTGTGTGGGGGCTTTGGTGAGGGTGGCTTGTGGGGGGGATGTGTATATGCATTGGGCATGCTTTGGTGATGGGTGTCCATGCTTAGTGGACGCATGCAGGCCTAGGTTTTGGGATGTGTGGGTTGTGATGGTGAGACATTGGCGGGGAATAGGTGTGCTGGGGGTGTGGGTGAGGATGGTGGTGGGGGTGAGGATGGTGGTGGGGGTGAGGATGGGGGTGGGGGTGAGGGTGGGGTTCGAGGATGGGGGTGAGGGTTGGGGTCTGATTTGGCATGCAGGTGGGGGGGAAGCAGTATTGAAGCTTCAACTTACCAGTATCCATTCCTCCGCCGACTCCTGCGAGGCCGTCAGGATGCAGGATGTTCAAGACTTCCTCCTCCCATGATGTGAATTGTGGGGGTTGAGGTGGGGGTCCTCCGCCAGTCTTCTGCACGGCGATGTTGTGCCTGGATACCATGGAACGCACCTTCCCCCGTAGGTCGTTCCATCGCTTCCTGATGTCTTCCCGATTTCTGGGGTGCTGTCCCACTGCGTTCACCCTGTCGACAATCCTCTGCCATAGCTCCGTCCTCCGGGCAATGCTGGTGTATTGTATCTGTGTGCCGAACAGCTGGGGCTCTACCCGAACGATTTCCTCCACCATAACCCTGAGTTCTTCGTCTGTGAAGCGGGGTTGTCTTTGGGGTGCCATGGGGTGGTGTGTATGATGTGTGGGGTGGAGTATGTGCATTTAAGTGAGTTGAGTGTGGTGGTGTGTGTTGTTTTGTGTGTGGATAGTGTGTGGGTGATGGTGTTGAGTGGCTGTGGCTGTTATGTTTTGGATGCTGGTGTCTCGCTCTTGTCTTCTTTACGAATTTTTAAGCGTAGGGGTTTGTGGGTGATGTGGGTGGGTGTTTTATATTGTATTGTGTGTGTGGGAGTGGTGTGTGTATGTGTATCAGGTGTGTGGGATTCAAATCGTCCAATGTGGGTGAGTTTTGTTCGTTTGTGTGTATTCTGACCGCGCCGGTGTGTCCCGCCAATGGAATACCGCGTTTGAATGACCGCCGCGTGGATTCGTGGGTCGTAATGGCATGGGCGTATTTCTGTTGGCGTGGCGGTGGAGGTTTGGTCACCTCCACCTTTCCGCCGACCGCTGGTCTGGCGGTCTGTTGTGGCGGTCGGATTTTCAGAGGTTTGCCTTCTGCGGGTCAGAATGACCGTGGCGGGTTTCCGCGACCGCGGCGGGATTATGGAGGATTTCTGACCGGCGGTAGGCGCCTTTTACCGCCGAGGTCAGAATGACCACCTGTGTGTAAAATTCTACTGTAAAACTATCAGGCTGGGCACTTTACCTGTGGGAAGATTAATGAGTGCCTGTAACAGTTCTTGAGTGGTCAGAGGTTATTCTGAATAGGAGAAATCTCTAGGATGAGAGACTTTGTTTTTAATGGTCGAAAAGTAGTTAGTTACTAAAGTGTCTGAAGGTTCAATGTCGAGGATTATATAGACTCGTATAATATTGAACAAAACGGTTCAGTATTTTTCAACCTCCAAATGCCTAATTACCCTTTGAAATAAAAATAGGTTCAATATGTGATCTTTCTTTTTTACATTTAAGGTAATTTGCAAAGAGTTTCCATATCTTTTCTAACCCCCATAATATCAGGTACTCAGTTGTAATATGTAATCACAAGCATTATCCGTGGAGATTTTGTTAAAGTGAATTTTAGTGTTCATAAGTTCTTCTAAATTAGCTTTATTATTTTTAGAGCTATAGAATTGGTGTTCAAGTATTTTAATCTTATGTAGGACACCTAAATATTGTTTTTCAGTGTCCTTCTTTTAACAGACTCATAATTAATAATGAATCCACCAGAAGCTGCTTTAAGGGAATTCAAAACCATGTGTACCAAGAAATTCTCCATTGAGTTCAAGAAATTCATGAACAAAGTTCTCCTATAGTGACAAGAAAGTCGTTTTGCTTAGTAACGTACTGGTAATTATAAGGAAGATTTTTATTTATTATGGGGTATTTCAAAGTCTGACCAGACAGGCGCATGGTCAGAAATTGTTATAGAGCCAATTTCTGAATTGACTAGGGCTTGAATCATATTGTTCCTAACAAATAAATAATACATTTGTGACTAAGGGTGATGGGAGGCAGAATAGTAGGTATAGTCTCTCAGATCTGGGGTTAAAAAGTCTTGTGGTCTTTTGAAAAGTTATTCACATTATTGGGGATAAATGTACCAAATTAACACGGGAACGTCTTTGTAACAGGGGTCCATTATCCAATTACGCCCCCCCCAATATAAAATTTGTTGTGGAATATGTCATACGTTTCAGTGATAATAAAATCAGTGGTATTGTGGAGGCACTCACTGGAACTAATTGCCCCGGGATACATTTGTGGCTAAAGAGCAGCCGTCAATCCCCTCTAAAACTTTGGCTTGTTCTGTACATGAGTTCAGGCTGTTTTTGCTGCCTGATTCGAAACAAGCATTAAAGCTGCAAATCCAGATTCCTCAACGATTCCGTGTCCACTGCATAGTCTTCTGGCTAATTGCAAAAGGATTAACCCCACCCTCAATCTTCTTCTAAATAGCTCCATGAGCCTAACTATAGTGGCCAGCTGCTGGAGACAGGCAAAATGTATTTTCCTGCTAAAGAAACCATCAACGGATATGTCGTTATTTTTCTAATGCTTGACCCATCTTGCTGTGACCAGCTTTCTCTAAGATTCTGGAGAAGTGGGACAACCAGCAACTATCTAAATACCTCAACCAACACCAGTTATTGCAGCCCCTCAATCTGGGTTTAGACCAGGTTTCAGCACGAAATCTACTCTTGTTGAGGACTCAGACACCATTAAGTTGCGGGTGGACCAGGGGAAGCAAGTGACACTTCTTATCCTAGATCTATTGGCAGCTTTTGATACAGTGTCCCACCCCACAATTGAGAAACATTACTGTCAGTGGACCCACTTGAATTGGCTTTGTTCTTTTCTATCGAACTATAGTCCAGCGGTTTGGATGGTGCCCTACTCATCAGAACCTAAGCCCCTAATGTTTGGTGTTCTCCAAGGTTCAACATTGAGCTCAAAACTGTTTAACTTGTATATGACACTGCTTGCTGTGCTAATTAAAAATTTTGGCATGCAGGGGATGTCGTATTCCGATGACACACAGATTGTCTTTGCATGAGATAAGAACGTTCTTAATTCTCTAATCAATTTCAAGGCATGCCTTTCAACTATGTTCCAAAGGATGCTCATGAGCAATTTGCAGAGCAACACTAGTAAAACCAAGATATTTCTGTTCTTTTCACTCCCCTTGGTATGGGATGGTTATTGCTGGCCCATCACTTTCCTCCACTGCCGGCCCCTACAGCTGTAGTGTGGAATCTCATCGTAAAATTCATTACCAAAATGTTGCTCAATGTACAGGTCAGTGCTGTTGTCGCCATGTGCTATGTCATCATAAAATCCCTGAAAAACTGTTTCTACCTTTTACCTAGGCAATATCAGAAAATGATAGTCCATGCCCTTGTCTCATCTTGACTAGACCACATGAACGCTTTTTACTGGGGCCTCCTAGCATACCAGAATGCGGCAGTTAGGCTTCTTTTAAAACTGCCTAGAATAAGTTGTATTCACCCTCATATTTAAGAGCCACACTGGATTCTATTCAATGTTAGAGTGAGGTTCAAAGGACTTATCCTGATTCACAGAGCCTTCTACCATTCTGGGCCACAGTACCTTATGAAAAGGATTAAGCCATATCATCCAGCCCATCCACTGCATCGTCAGATGTGCTGTTGGCAGTTGTCACAAGGATGAACTGGGAAAAGAGGGGCAGTTCATATTTTTTGTTTCTATCAGCTACCACCTGGAACTCTCTTCCTTTGCACCTTTGCTCAATAAAGGACAAAATCTCATTTAATGCCATTTGAAGACTTAGCTATTTGAAATTGCATTTAGATAAACTGTTGTGCATAAATAGTCTACTGAACTAGCTAGCACCAGGGCACTCATTGAGTAGCCTTGCGCTCTGTAAGTCAATTAATTGATTGATTGTTTGCTTGATAATCATGACTAGAACTCAGGACTAGGATGATATGGGCAGTTTGAATTCACAATACATCATTTAGTATCATCAAATTTCAAATTTTCCAAAGTCATCCACCCTTAGAATCTTTTTCTTCTGAAATAACTGTCATGCTTACCTGCTTATCGAAAAGAGAGTAGAAGGCCTCCAAATCATTGTTTCTTTAGTTTAGTTATGTCATTATCAGGCAGGGGAGTAGGACTAATTGCCTTTTAGGTCCAGCCATGTGGGACAATACATGTTGTCTTTCAATAGGGTTCCTCGAACCTTTAACTTTGTAAGTCATGGAGTAGGTAGATGATAACATAAAATGTCCTTAGATCCACAGAACATGAGGACTAGACATTCTAGCACAATAACAATGGGATCAGGTACCTGCAAGGAAACAATTTTGTGTGAGAAATTCAGAAGATATGGAAAGTAATCAAGAAAAGGCTCCAGGAAGAGAAAATACAATATAAGAAGAATAAAAGTAAAAACAAAAACATATGTAGTTATTGGCCAAGGTGATAAGATCCATATTTTCTATTCTATGACATTAAATGAATTCTTTCAAAGAATCTGGATGGGTATACATAGTAGTTTTGTCCATATAGGTGACTTTGAAGAAACATTGATGTACCAGCCCTCATCTCGTGTTCAAAGCTTTATGTTGAGGTTGCAGTGCCAAAAATTGCTTCCTTCTGTTAGGTTTTGAATTTGATACTGTGTTGCCAGACCACTGAAGATTCCATTGTAATTTTGCTGCTGTGATGATATCCATCAAGTCTGTATGTTGTAGAAAAAGCATAATAATAGCCCAGAATGTAGATGCTGTTGAGTGCTTTGGACCCAAAAAATCTGCTCTTAGATAAGACTTGATATTACTATGAACAATTTTTGGTAGTATTGGTTGGAAAAATATAACATGTCAGATCCCTCTGCCTCCTCTTGGATGCCATATACTCTAAGATTATTTCTCCTAATTCTGTTTTCTAAGACTTCTGTGACTGCTTTGAGCATGTCAATATTTTTAGTTATTTGAGAAACATTAGCCACTGAGTCGATAACATAAATGTGTTGTTCCATAGTTGACACTCGTCTATCAAGAAAAGACCACTGTTCTTCAAGTCGCTGTAAGGTTGCATTAGTGTCAACCACAAATGGCCGTAAGGCTCATAACTTATCCACAAGATCATCTAGTGTAAATGCTGTGGGAGACTTAGGTGGAAAGTCAACATTTATTTGGCCTCTCTTAACAGAACCTGAAACAGATACCCTTTTAGAAACAGCTCTTGAGGCAGGAGAGGAAGCACCAAGATATTGAGTGGACTAGTGATTCTCCATTGTAGGCTTTGCCTTTAACAATGCCAGGCTGGTATGGGATGTGACAAATATTCTTCTTAGATGGAGGTGATGCAGATCTTCTGCGTACCCTCTTACTCCATGCCATACAGTGCAGGAACTCCAGATGCATCCCTTTTGTAGGTCAATTGAAATATAATATTTTCCTTTTCAGGAAAAAAGCTCCAGAACTGCATGATAGAGTACACACGTACTTATTAAAGGGAAGAACACTTTAGACTTGATGAGATTTTCATATGATCAGTGCCACATCAGACAGGAAAAGGCTAAAATAACTCCAGAAGGAAGGGTGACATGGTGGACGGAGCAATCAGCAATTAATAAAGTGTAACAAGATTGAGCATTTGGCACTATTTCTTTGATATACTTGAACTAGCACAAAGGGGAAACTGAGTGCTTTTTACTGAGCATTATTTTTGCAGCAGGTGCATGTTATACAGGAGATGCTGTACATTGAAATGTTATGTGTGTGTTCAGCTGGTACTGGATTACAGCAACCAGGAGGTGATGAACATGTAAATAGGACAGAACAAGTCAACAAGTTGTACAGTTGTTTTTAATCATGTGTGTCCATGTTAAACTGTAAAACCAATTATAATTTGCAAACTCAGAATTGTTGATCCAATGCCAAAAACTTGGTTAGAACTCAAGTCTCTGCAATGCAAAATAAACAACTAATCCAGGAGACTAAGCGGGTCATTCCGACCCTGGCGGTCGGTGGCCGCCAGG
Organism: Pleurodeles waltl; assembly: GCF_031143425.1. NCBI lineage: Eukaryota > Metazoa > Chordata > Amphibia > Caudata > Salamandridae > Pleurodeles > Pleurodeles waltl. The sequence continues at coordinate 692,273,448 of NC_090436.1, read as the reverse complement.
GCCACCGACCACGGGAGCACCGCCGACAGGCTGGCGGTGCTCCTACGAGCATTCTGACCGCGGCGGTTTAGCCGCGGTCAGACGCGGAAAGCCAGCGGTCTCCCGCTGACTTTCCGCCGCTCGTAGGAATCCTCCATGGCTGCGGAGCGCGCTCCGCAGCCATGGAGGATTCCGACTCCCCCTCCCGCCATCCAGTTCCTGGCGGTTCTCCCGCCGGGAACCGGATGGCGGGAGGGGGAGTCACGGGGCCCCTGGGGGCCCCTGCCGTGCCCATGCCTATGGCATGGGCACGGCAGGGGCCCCCGTAAGAGGGCCCCTAAAAGTATTTCAGTGTCTGCAAAGCAGACACTGAAATACGCGACGGGTGCAACTGCACCCGTCGCACCTTCCCACTCCGCCGGCTCTATTACGAGCCGGCGTCATCGTGGGAAGGGAGTTTTCCCCTGGGCTGGCGGGCGGTCTTGCGAAGACCGCCCGCCAGCCCAGGGGAAAACTCGGAATACCCTCCGCGGTCTTTCGACCGCGGAGCGGTATTTCGGAGGGGGGAAGTCTGGCGGGCGGCCTCCGCCGCCCGTCAGACTCAGAATTAGGCCCTAAATCTCAGATATAGTATGTGTTAATATGCACTGGTGCTTAATTAGTGCAAACTTAGCTAAGAAGCAACAAAGCACTGAATGATAGGTGACAACCCGGGCTATGATACAAGGTCCTTTACAAGTGGGCAGGTGAAGAGTATTCTTATTGTGTAGGGGGATAATATTCCTTAAAAAGATGTGTCTAATTTTTTTCTAAATCACTGGAATGCCAGGAGCAGTTCTGAGATTGATGGGAATGTTGTTCCAGATCCTGGGAGCGTAGATGGGATGGCCTGCTTACTGTTTTTTATTCTTTATTGCACATACTTGGCTTCGATCTGGTGATATTCTGGCTCCTGGTTTGGCACTATTCACTTCAGATATTTAGGGTCATATTTATGGAAAAGTGGCGCATCGTTCATGATGCACCACTTTTTTGCGCCCCATTGCGTCGCCCTAACAACACCATGGCCCTCATTCTGACCTTGGCGAGCGGCGGAGGACGCCCGCCAAAGTCCCGCCGTCAGATTACCGTTCCGCGGCCGAAAGACCGCGGCGGTAATTCTGACTTTCCCGCTGGGCTGGCGGGCGGTCGCCTTCAGACCACCCGCCAGCCCAGCGGGAAAGAGGCTTCCACGATGAAGCCGGCTCGGAATCGAGCCGGCGGAGTGGAAGCTGTGCGACGGGTGCAGTTGCACCCGTCGCGTATTTCACTGTCTGCGCAGCAGACAGTGAAATACATGTAGGGGCCCTCTTACGGGGGCCCCTGCAATGCCCATGCCAGTGGCATGGGCACTGCAGGGGCCCCCAGGGGCCCCGCGACCCCCCCTACCGCCATCCGGATCCCAGCGGTCGGACCGCCGGGATCTGGATGGCGGTAGGGGGGGTTGGAATCCCCGCGGCGGTGCAGCAAGCTGCGCCGCCGTGGAGGATTCAATGGGGCGGCGGTACACTGGCGGGAGCCCGCCAGTGGTGCCGGTCCGACCGCGGCTTTACCGCCGCGGTCGGAATCCCCATTGGAGCACCGCCGGCCTGTCGGCGGTGCTCCCGCGGTCCTCCGCCCTGGCGGTCAAAGACCGCCAGGGTCAGAATGAGGGCCCATGTGTGTTCTGTATTTACCATACGGCATACCATGGCAGTTAAGTCAACATTAGCATCATAACGTATGGTGCTAATGTGGCACTTTGCTGGATTAGCTCCATAAATTATGGTGCTAATGCAGCAAAGCACAGTGTTGCCCATTGTTTTCAATGGGAGCTTAATCTTAACGCTTGCCTTAGTCAGGAGTTAATAATGATGCTAAAAATGGTACAGTGAAATCTATTAAATTTCACTGCTCCATTTTTCTGGGCTTCCTTATTTGGGAATGACCCCCCCCTTGCACACATTGGCCCTCATTCTGACCCTGGCGGTCGGCGGAGAGACGGCGGTCGGACCGCGAACAGACCGGCGGTATTAAAAATGGCATTCTGACCGCGGCGGTCCCCGCCGCGACCGACCGCTACTTCTCCACTCCGACCGCCACGGCGGTCATGACCGCGGGGCTGGAGTTTGCGCACTCCGGCCCGGCGGTCGTCCCAAGACTGCCAAGGGTATTATGACCCTGCCTACCGCCGCGGTTTCTTGCGGGCGGGAACCGCCGTGCGAACCATGGCGGTAAGCACTATCGGGGCCAGGGAATTCCTTCCCTGGCACTGATAGGGGTCTCCCCCACCCCCCACTACCCACCCGAGTCCTCCCCCCACACCCTCCACCCCCCTGCCACCCCCCAGAGGTGGTACGAACCCCCTCCCCACCCCCACCCCAACATGCACATACATGTACCCCGACATGCACACACCCCCAACATGCACATATACACACCCCCTACACACACATACACAACGGGGACACATACCCGCACACATACATGCCGACATGCGCACCTGCCGAACAGCACACATTACCCATAGACACAGCAGCACCCCCCGCCCGCATACACGCACTCACACACTCCCTCTACACACTCACACGCACACCCCCATGCACGCCCACATCACACAACACCCCCCCACCCCCTCCCCTCACGGACGATCAACTTACCTTGTGCGTTGGTCCTCCGGGAGGCGACGGGAGCCATAGGGACGTGACCGCCAACAGAAGACCGCCAACAGAAGACCGCCACACAGAAATGTTGGTCGTAATTCTGTGGGCGGTGTTCTGCTGGCGTGGCGGTGGAGGTTGACCAGTCTCCACTTTCCCGCCGACCGCCAGTGTGGCTGCTGGCGGTTTTCCGGCGGAACGCTCCCAGCGGTCAGAATGCGCACAGCGGCACACCGCCGCGGTCGGCGGTCTTCACCGCGGCGGTAACTCAGCGGTCTTGCGAAAAGACCGCCAAGGTCAGAATGAGGGCCATTATGCCTGGCACAGGCATAATGTGGCACAGGGGTTTACAAAGTGTGCAATGTTTGCATTGCACCACTTTGTAAATATGGCACGTGGGACATGCCACCTTAACGCCACATTTGTGGGAAAAAATGACGCAGATGTGGCGCAAGGTGGCGCTAGGTGCATCATAAATATGCCCCATTTAGACTGTTGATCAGATAGGTAGAGATAGAATTTCTAGTGGCTGTGTAAGTGATGTAGCTGGGCCTGAAGAGGATGTGGACTGGTTGGTGGAGCAAATGTAGTTCCTTCATCATTATGATATGTGGTTGAACTTTGTTAATCCCTTAATGAAATATTACTGTGTTTTAGGATTCCTTTCATTGATGCCAGTCTAGTGTTGGGGAGCGTGTTGGATGTTACCAAAATCCAGGTGAGGGAGGACTGGGGCTTGCACTATCATTCTGAAATTGACTTCTGGAAAAAAGCATTTAATTTTTCTAAGGGAGAAAGTTGATGCCATGTTGTCTTGCTGTTTTGTTTGCTATTTGTTTGTAGGGGTCTGTACAAGGCTGAATCAATGTGATTCCTCTTTCTCTGTCATTGGGGTGGGGAGTAAAGGCGTCTACACCCATGTCACATAGCCCGCTTGGATTGATGCCTTTGGTGGAAACAGGAATTTCTGTGTTTGTGGGCTTCACTATAAGGCAACCGCATGAAATCTAATTCTAGATTGACTCAAGGTAAGTACTGAGTGAATACATGTTTGAAGTGAAGGCAGCAGAGATAGCTAGCAGAATCTGTATCAGACAAATATAACAAATAATGCTAATGCAGTCCAAAGATAGTTCCTGGCTTTGGATGAGTCCCTAGTGAAGCCAATAGTTCAAAGAAATTCTGGGTCTTCATTTCATTGCTAATTTGGCAACACCAATTCTGTCACTGTTTAAGTGCTCTTTGTTCAGACTGTTGTGTGGAGTCTGGAGGAAAGCCACTAGCCAATGAATCAGCAAACATACCAAACTCAGGCCCATATTTATACTTTTTGATGCAAACCTGCATTAGCTCAGGTTTGCGTCAAAAAGTATAGCGCTGGCTAGCGCCATTCTAGGATGCGCTAGCGCCATTCCAGGACGCCATATTTAAGGACCGGCGCAAGCTGGCACTAAGGCCCGGTTAGCATCAAAATACATGACCCTAACTGGGTAGGGGAGGCGGAGGGAAAACTGGAGGTTGTGTGGAAAAGAATGGCGCTAGTCAGGTTAGAGTAAAAAAAATGACTCCAACCTGACTAGTGTCATTTTTTTGATGCACAACCCCCATGGACATAACTCCTGTCTTAGTAAAGACAGGAGTCATGCCCCGCAGCCCAATGGGCCATTGGGCACAGTGCCATGTAAGGGGGCCCAAGTTAGGCCCCCCTATGACACTTAAAAAAAAAAAAATAACAAATACTTACCTGGACTTACCTGGGATGGGTCTCCCCATCCTTAGGTGTCCTCCAGGTGTGGGTGCTGGTGAGTGGGGGTGTCCCTGGAGGCAGGGAAGGGCACCTGTGGGCTGTTTCCATGGTCTGTGACCATGGAAAAAGGCCCACAGGTCCCATAACGCCTGCCCTGACCCAGGCGTTAAATAATGGCGCTAAGGAGACTTAGGCGGTCATTCTGACCCTGGCGGTCAAAGACCGCCAGGGCGGAGGACCGCGGGAGCACCGCCGACAGGCCGGCGGTGCTCCAATGGGGATTCCGACCGCGGCGGTAAAGCCGCGGTCGGACCGGCAACACTGGCGGGCTCCCGCCAGTGTACCGCCGCCCCATTGAATCCTCACCGGCGGCGCAGCTTGCTGCGCCGCCGAGGGGATTCCGACCCCCCCTACCGCCATCCAGATCCCGGCGGTCCGACCGCCGGGATCCGGATGGCGGTAGGGGGGGTCGCGGGGCCCCTGGGGGCCCCTGCAGTGCCCATGCCACTGGCATGGGCATTGCAGGGGCCCCCGTAAGAGGGCCCCTAAATGTATTTCACTGTCTGCTGCGCAGACAGTGAAATACGCGACGGGTGCAACTGCACCCGTCGCACAGCTTCCACTCCGCCGGCTCGATTCCGAGCCGGCTTCATTGTGGAAGCCTCTTTCCCACTGGGCTGGCGGGCGGCCTGAAGGCGACCGCCCGCCAGCCCAGTGGGAAAGTCAGAATTACCGCCGCGGTCTTTCGACCGCGGAACGGTAACCTGACGGCGGGACTTTGGCGGGCGGCCTCCGCCGCCCGCCAAGGTCAGAATGAGGGCCTTAGGGCCTGATTATAACTTTGGAGGACGGTGTTAAACCGTCCCAAAAGTGGCGGATATACCACCTACCGTATTACGAGTCCATTATATCCTATGGAACTCGTAATACGGTAGGTGGTATATCCGCCACTTTTGGGACGGTTTAACACCGTCCTCCAAAGTTAGAATCAGGCCCTTAGCGCCATTATTTAAGACCTCCTCCTCCCGTGGATGATTTTTGCACAGGAGGATAAATAAAGTGCTAGGGCCTTTGAGTCTTTTTTTCCCACGAATGCCTACCTTGCATCTCATTGACACAAGATAGTTTTCCGCAGGCAAAAAATCACGTTAACGCCAAAATTTTGACGCTAGATATGTCTAGCACCAAAATATAAATATGGAGTTAAGTTTGCGCCGGATTTACATTAAAAAAATTATGCAAATCTGATGCTCAGTATTGCAGCAATAGCTCAATAGTTGGGTTTTTTATCACTTTGCTTGTGGGCGATACCTTTTTAGGTCTGGGTTTTGACAGCAGACCTATTGGTAACAATGGTCATGGGCTTTAGTTCTACCCCATTCTTTCATTGTCGCTCTTCAATCAGCCTCGTTCATTCATTGGCTTGAGCCTACGTAAATAACATCTTGGCTCAGCCAAATATTCATCACTCAGGTAATGTTATTTGATATTTAGATGTATCTTCCGGCCTTCACTCGAGTACTTTGATTGCACTGCATGAGGCACCACTTTATAACTATAGTCCTCTCTATTCGCTCCTGCTGCCTCCCTCCCGTGACTGAGTCATGCTCTAATGTACTTCTAGCGCTGTTTTAACCACCACATTAAGCCTAGACCTATGGTCAGTAAGACACGTTTTACGTCTGCGTGGCAATGTGCACGAATACATTTTCTTTGAAATAAGTGTGGAATTTTATCAGTATTTGACCCACATTCCACAACCAGGCCCTTAATCTATTTTCTTTCAATGCCTAGATTCGTAACCCCCACTTGTAGACACTGCATCGGTTCATTGTCACTCGGGTGATGCATTGCATCCCATTAGTAGTGCTGCGGATACCTCGTAAAAATATTGCTTGTGTATATATTTTTATTTCAGCACAGACGTTAGCTAGTTGGCATCAGCAATATCTGATAAACATTGTGGCATTTTGTTCAAAGCATCGCACGCTGAGCAATACGATTTTCTCAGCATTTTGAGAGGGAAGATGCACTGAAGCAGTGCTTGACAATACAGAGATTTAAATAATGCACACACATTTTGAGAGGAAGATAAGTGCAACTCTGAAGAAAGGCATGACTTGTGAACGGTTTTCAGTGAGCACGAGCGGATTAGGGTTCAAACAACCCCTTAATCAGCACAGAACATTTTTCTTTGTGACCAGTCAGAAGTAAATATGGGTATTTTTGAAACACGCTTTAGAACATATAATTTGTACCTGAAAAAAAGTTGAATAGTTTTTCTAAGGGCAGATAAAATCGCTGTAAAATGACACATGATGGGATTGAAATTCAGTTGGAGAATAGCAAAAGCAAAGTATTACAAGTAATGGTTTCTGCACACATACTCCTCATAATCATTCAGGAGATCACCTCTTTCCATAGTGGGTTGTGTAATTTTATATTTCAAGAGTACATTAGTTACTGCAGGAAATGAATACAAGTTATACATGATGAAAATTTATTTAGTGTTTCTTGCTACAGTTCTGGAAGTGGCGACCATAAAAACAGCATCCTGAATTACCTTTTTCTGGCTGTTCTTGGTCTGTTGATGTAATAAGGTTTGTGTATTCCTTCCTACTCTGGGATGCACTGCCTCAACTTCAGAACTAATACTGGTATTTGATCTCATTAGAGTTCACTGTAGTTGTCTTATCCTTATCCTAACTCTAATGTGTTGATGAGAAATCACTATCTGACCGGGTAAGGGTACTGCTTCCTCCATCTACCATAACATGGCCCTTATTTGTGTGGTCTGCCACACACATTTGTAGAAGGATCCTCTCCATTGTGTCCTTCTGAGTCATCTAAGTCACTGCTGACCACTTCTAATAATCTTCCACATGAACAGCCTCTTATGTTAAGAAGATATCATGGCAATATGTTGGTCAGTGTGTTTGCTTGTAGTGCTTATCCACTATTTCTAGGATGTGTTAAATAAAACAAAACTCGGAATTCTGACATGTGCATAAACAGGGGTTTGCACATTGGTCTGAATTAACTGACCCACTCGTCATCAGGCCCTGCCTTTTGACTTGGAGATTTCAGGGAGGGCTTCTCCTATTAATTTCCCGTACCTTCCTAGACAGCACATCCTCAGTCACAGTAGGAGGTAAAAATAGTGCCAGCTGGGTCCTGCCATCTTGAAACAGTTTACATTAAGGCAAAGAGGAGGTGCTGCAGAATGAGGTTGAAGGAATGTGAGAAAATTTTAGCATTAGGCGGCAGAATTCCTCCAAACAATGGTTAGTGCACAAGATAAATCTAGCATCTCCACCACAAACTCTTCAGAATAATCTAGGGAGGACTTCATCTGACACAGAAGGCCTTGATGAAAGAAGAGTTATGAATCCTATCTCCTGCTGGAAGAGGGACTTAGGACTGAAGGACACCTGAATCCTGTTGGCACCCATAGAAAGGAACTGCTCTTGAAGGTCAAGTGGTTGGCATCCTGTTTACCTCCTTGAAGAAAGCACGAAGCAAACAAAATCTTGACTCCGAGAGGGCCCAGCTGACTAAAGAGGACAAGACCATGCACAAGACCTGGCTGGAGATAGATCTCGTGTTCAGAAGCCTGCTCTGAAGCTGTCCTAGCCAAACATCACTGATGGCCGGATAGTTTAAGGGCAGTTGGAGAAATGGCTGCATGTCCAACCACACGCTCTTCATCACTGACAGGATAGTAAAATGTAAATAATGCTCCCCCACCATGGGAGATGACTCCCATGGTGAAAGGAGCATTGTTTGTTTTATTTTGAAAAATAAAATAAAACTGTTTGGTGCAGAATTACATCATGCTGATACAATTCTGCAGCAATCTGTGATATGCATTGACAGGAACTGCTGTGATGGTGGTTCCTGCCAGTGCTTTATAAATGACCGCCATCTTGGCCACCATTTTAAATTTGTCAGACAGTCACTTCATCGGGGTTATTGAGTTATCTACTCGACCCCCCTGGTGGAAAAAATGGCTGTCCACTGAAATATAAATCTTCCCCTAAGTCTGAATGTAAAATCTTTAACCCAGATAGCTGGCCTGGGCAATGTGACCTCCCCTCCATGCAGATGGCCTGAAACTGTAAATAGGTCCAATCCACTACCAACTGTTGTTTTACCATGGTGCTTGACATTTTCTAGGTGCTTTTTGCCTTAAAATCCACAAATCCGGTTACCTCTAACTAAGTGGATGATTTTATTCTATTTTTGCTCATTAAATTTTTTCTCTTCTTTAATAATTTGGTTAGGGAATGTTATTGTTTTGTGTTCTTTACTTTTAAAGTACGGTACTGCTTAAACTTAACACACAGGTCCCCATGATTTGTCTGCTTGTAATTGCATAGTTACCACGGAGTTGTGACTCTTTTGATTCTCTCAGAATTGTGTTTTGACCTAAACCGAGTGTGGTGTTTGAGTTGGTAGGGGTAATCTTCCCACAAATGAATAATCCTACTTCTGTCACAAATGCACTATTGAATTTGATGATATGTATTACAGCTTCATGATAAAGTGTTTATTTTATATAATGCCTATGACTTGTTGGATCCTGCTGCCATCTTCTTAGAGAAAAGTATTTTGTTATTCTTTTGAATCATAACTCTACAACATGTATCATTAGTGTGTGAGAATGTTTAAAGTGTGGATTTCCTTCACTTACCTTCTAGTGCTCTACTGTTTCCTTCATCTTCATGTTTTCAGAACACTATGGCCCTCATTATAACCCTTGAGGTTGGTGTTAAAGTGGCGGTAATCCCACCAACAGGCCAGCGGTAATTACCGCCAAATAATGACCATGGCAGAGAGATCTCCGGTAGACAACCAATGTACCACATCGACCGCCAGGGTGGAAACAACACACATGCACCCCCCCAACGCCACACACACAATCAGCTGCATCACATAAACATTTTTACCACGTAACTCGGATGATCGGATGAATAATGCACGGACAAATCCATTTTGAAAATGGGAATGTAATGAGAGCAGCACATCAAGATAAATAACATAGGCAAGATAATTGACATATGCATATGTACACAAAAAGGGACACAGCCCAATCCACGATGTTCGTAGGCCAAATGTCCACAGTCCAAAGTCCAAGGCCACACGTCACCTGCATCAACGCGGAGAGAACACTGCAGTGGCATCAGTTGGTCGGTAGCCATGCACCTCAGGGGGAAGGGGGATGGAGGGCACCTCAGCTGGGAGATGGAACAACACCACTGGTTCTGGAGGGGGCTCCATGGCCTGTGCCTGGTTCTGGGGAGTGCAAGGCCACAGTCTCTCAAGTGGGTGACTTGCCCACTTGCTCTGGAGGGCGCCTTGTGCCCTGTGTTCTTGATCATTGGGAGTCTTGGAGTTGTGGGTGTCATACCCACTTGCTCTAGAGGGGGCCTCGTGCCCTGTGTTATTGGTCCTGGGGAGTCTTGGCGATGTGGTGTCTCACCCACTGGTTCTGGAGAGGGCCTTGTGCCCTGTGTTCTTGATCATGGGTAGTCTCGACGATGTGGGTGTCTTACCCACTGGTTCTGGAGGGGGCCTCGTGACCTGTGTTCTTGAACCTGGGGAGTGCAAGGTCACAGTCCTCAGGTGGGTGTAATACCCACTGGATTTGCAGGGGGCAGGTTGCACAGCAGGCCATGGAGGCAGGATTACAGAGCGTCCGCCGGTGGTGACGGCTGCTCAGTGGTGGTGTTGCTGCTGGTGGGGGGAGGTTCCTGCCCATCCCCTGCAACTTTGGAAGGCTGCCCACTGGAGGTGGTGGTGGTGCTGGTGGTGGGAGGCTCCTACCCATCCCCTCCAACCTCGGACGGCTGCCCACTGGAGGTGGTGGTGCTGCTGGGGGGGAGGCTCTTGACCATCCCCTGCAACCTCAGACGGTTGCACAAACATGGTTGGTGGTGGGGGCTCCGTCGCATTTCCTGCCCCAGGCCCCTTGCTCTTCCTGCCTGCTGGTGCAGGCTCCTTGCTCTTCCTGGCAGGTGGGGCAGGTTCCTTGACCTTCTTAGCAGCTGCTCGGGCAGGCTCCTTGGTCTTTCTGGCAGCTGGGGCAGGCTCCTTTGCCTTCTTAGCAGCTGCTGGGCCAGGCTCCTTGCTCTTTCTGGCAGCTGGGTCAGGCTCCTTTGTCTTGAGGCTGCCTGGTGCAGGCTCCTTCACCTTCAGGACATGTGGCATGGATCCTTTTCTACCACAAGTGGGTGTGGTGACGACTGGGCCCATGGATTGTGTGCCTGAGGTGCTTGGCTGTGTTCTCCCTACCCTGGCCATACATGCAGGATGGGGGAGAGGGAGAGGGAGGGAAGAGATCAATGGTGGATAAGAACAGTTTTTTACGGATATTGGGGTGGGAAGAGGGAGAAGGAATCGGAGTGGAGGAAGAGGGAGTGGTTGTGGAGGTGTCTGTCTGCTATTTTTGGGTGCAGGTGCATGGGCTGGATGCTGTTGTGAGGTGGATGGCTGTTGGGTGTCTGTGTGCTTGTGTTTCTTAGTAGGGGGCAGACACAGTAGGAGAGGAGACAGGGGACGTGTGCATGGCTGTTGTGGAGGAGTCTGCCAGTGAGGTGTGTGTTCTGCTTGTTGTGGTGATGATGCCCGAATTGGATGATGATGTAGTGCATGCAGGTGTGAGTGTAGACAGAACTGGGAGGGAGGTGGAGGAGGCAGAGGGGGAGACAGTGGAAATAGTGGATGTTGGTGTGTCTGTACCTGGATGGTGTTTGTGTGAGTGCCTGTGGGATGGAGTGTGGTGCTTGTGTTTGCCTGAACCACTCTTCTGTACTGTCTTGTGTGCATGCTCGTCTAGCTGTGTGCTTGGGATGGGTTGGGGTTGAGGAGAATGGTATTGGGAAGAAGAAGTTGGAGGGGGGAGGGTAGAAACAGGGACAATGGCTGCCATCAGAGAGGAGGCCAGAGCCTGGATCAACCTCTGTTGGGCCGCCAAGCCAGTGAGAATGCCCTCCAGGAATGCATTAGTCTGTTGCATCTGGGCTGCCAGCCCGTGGATGGCATTCCCAGTGGTTGACTGCCCTACAGAGATGGATCTCAGGAGGTCAATAGCCTTCCCACTCAGGGCAGCATGGCTCACTGGGGCAGGGCCTGAGGTGCCTGGGGTGAAGGAGATGCCCACCCTCCTGGGTGAGCGGGCATGGGCTACTCAATGAGGGACTGCTGGGATGGTGGTGCTGGTACGGGGATGGCAGTGGTACCTGTAGCTGGGGTGGTCACAGAGGTGTCCACCACCACCAGGGAGCTTCCATCAGGGGAGGAGGTATCTGTGTCAGAACTGTCCCCTCCAGTCTCCTCCTTGGTGCTCCCCTCACCCTCCATCCCACTGGTGCCCTTAGCGTCAGTGGACTCTGCCTCCTGGGTCCTGTGTAATGCAGCTCCCTCCATCGCTGATGCATCTGCTCCTCTGCCAGATGATGCTAATGCACATAAGAACAAGATGACAAAACAAGAAAGGTGTGGAGAGAGACAAAGGATACACTGGGTCAATGGCTGCTCCAACACCACCGTTGGCGTACACAGCTCCCTCACACATAGGAAACAGCCCTACGCATTATGCCACAGCACTACCAGAGAAATAGTTAGCGGCCAAGCCATGGGGAGGGGCACACACCGTCAAATGCAGCACACCTGGAACCGACCCAGCCCTGACCAGTTGTGGATGCATACTAGCAAGGTAGCAAGGTTCTCCTTTCTGAACCCTAGCCACCAGGGGACCTATGCTGCAATGTCAGGCCTGGCCTAGGGGCACCCACTGACACACATCCCCCACCCGGATACCACCCTACCATGCGTAAGTTGTAATGATGGTCACTGTACTCACCCCTTGTGGCTGCTGTGATGCCCTCAAGTGCCCATCCAGCTCAGGATAGGCCACCGCCAGTATGCGGGCCATCAGGGGGGTCAGGGTTCGACGGGCACCCCTTCCACGTAGGGAGGCCATCCCCAGCTGGGCCTCCGTCGTCTTCCATGCCCAGCATCTCAGGTCCTCCCACTGTTTCTGACAGTGGGTGCTCCGCCTGCCATAGACCCCTAGGGTCCGCACGTCCTTGCCGATGGCACGCCATATACCCTTCTTTTGAAGGGCGCTGACCTGCAGCGGCAATTCACACAGGAAAATGGAATTAGTCAAACAGTCCTGCATGTTACACTTATGACCCACCATACCCCTTCACATCACCATTTACACACACATGGCCCAGCACACAACCAATACACCGCCCAGAGGATATCCACCCACCCCCTTACCCAAGGCCTTCACACACACCACTCCATGCATTCATGCCACATGCATCATGCCCACAGTGTACTCACCTGTTGGTCTGGAGGCCCATACAGCAGTCTGTACTGGTGTAGGGTCCCATCCACCAGTCTCGCCAACTCCGCCGAAGTGAAGGCTGGGGCCCTTTCCCCAGTCACACGGGCCATGGTGGGTTCCAGACACAAGTCACAGCAGCACATGCAGTGTAGGTCCTCTTCTGTTGAAGATCAGGTAGCAAGTGACAGATCAGATAGAAAATGGCGGTCACGTCTGCTGGGGTGCACACCGTCACCCGCGACATAGATCACCATTGGCCAAAGTACCCCATAGGGCCCAATGTTAACCAATGAGGAGTTGCACGGCGGTTCCCGACCTTGTCCCGCAACGGTGCACAACGTCAGCAGAATTACCTTACTTCCTCCTGTCCCTCCACACAGGACAGGCAGATGCCATTTCAGGGTGGGCGGTGGGCCCTGGATAATTGCTGCGTCACTGGTGAAATTAGGACATTCTGTACAAATCACACAGACCCATTACAAGTTAACAGCATGCAACGTTCCCCCGTATACAGACCCCTGGTGGACTTGGCAACAATGGAGGACAGGCACATTATCCTCACCTATAGACTGGACAGGGCCACAATCACAGAGCTGTGTGCCAAATTGGAGCCTGACCTGATATCTTCTATCCGTCACCCCACTGGGATCCCCCCTCTTGTGCAAGTTCTATCAGTGCTCCATTTCCTGGCAACTGGTTCTTTCCAAGTGACAGTGGGCTTCGCTGCAGGAATGTCACAGCCAATGTTCTCAATAGTGCTAACAAGAGTGTTGTCTGCCCTGATTAAACACATGTGCAGCTACATTGTATTTCCCCAGGTTGAAGATTTGGCCACAGTGAAGGCCGAATTCTATGCAATCGGACATATCCCCAACATAATTGGGGCGATTGATGGAACACATATTGCATTTGTCCCCCCCATCAGAATGAACAGGTGTTCAGAAATTGGAAGAGTTTCCACTCTATGAATGTACTGATGGTGTGCTTGGAGAACCAGTACATCTCCTACGTCAATGCTAAGTATCCTGGGTCGGTGCATGATGTCTTTGTCCTGAGGAATAGCAGCATCCCAAATGTGCTGGGCCAACTACAAAGGCACAAGGTATGGCTAATAGGTGAGCCCTGGTTCCAACCCAGTAGATGTTGGGGTATGCCTATGGTGTGGGCCACATGGGATAGTGTGTGGCTAAATGTTGTCCCTCAAAATTTGCAGGTGAGTCTGGTTACCCCAAATTATCATGGCTGCTGACCCCTGTGAGGAATGCAAGGACAAGGGCAGAAGAACATTATAATGAGGCACATGGGCAAACCAGAAGGATAATTGAAAGGACCTTCGGCCTCCTGAAGGCCAGGTTTAGATGCTTGCATCTGACCAGTGGATCCCTGTGCTACTCACCCAAGAAGGTCAGCCAGATAGTAGTGGCATGCTGCATGTTGCACAACCTGGCCCTGAGACGCCATGTGCCTTTTCTGCAGGAGGAGGAGGCTGGAGATGCCTGTGAGGCAGAAGTGGACCCTGTGGACAGTGAGGATGAGGAGGCAGAGGATGAGGATGAGGACAACAGAACATCAGTGATCAGACAATACTTCCAATGACACACAGTTAAAACAGTGTTACTTCACTTTTCTCTGACATTTGTTTGAATAACTGTGGCACTGGCATGCTGTTTTTTCACTCTTCTATGCCCACTTACTGTACCCTTTAAAAATTCCTTTTGCAGATGTTGGTGGCCTCACTTATGCTCCTGGTGTGATCACTGCAGCCACCTACAGGTCATTAATCTATGCTTATTTTCTGTACATTTGAATTGCAATGTTTTTACCTGTTTCAATGAATACAATAAAATTTGACATACTCGATACTTCTTTTTTTCCATGGGGTGATGATGGAGGAAGGTCCAGGGTATTGTAAAAGTCTATTTGCAGCACAGGTGCATTGTCCAAGGGGACATAGGAAGGGGAGCAATGGCAGTTCAAGGTGGACAGGGTGACAGAGTGGGACACAAGGGTGACAATCAGGAGAGTCTCATTCCCTGGCAGGGGTCTTGGGAAGTGTCTCTGGCTTCTGTCTGGATCGCAGGGAACATTTGTGGGGGTGGTTTTCCTTCTACAGGGGCAGGGGTGCTGGTGGCCTGTGAGTCCTGTGGCGGGGTCTCCTGGCCACTAGTGGCAGCGGAGGTGGAAGGCTGTTCAGATATCTGGCTAGTGGCAGGGGCCCACTGTTGTGTGACTGCCTCCCTTATAATATTGGCCATGTCTGCCAGCACCCCTGCTATGGAGATCAGGGTGCTGTTGATGGCCTGCAAGTCCTCCCTGATCCCCTGGTACTGTCCCTTCTGCAGCCACCTGTTCTCCTGCACATTGTCCAGGATCTGGCCCATCGTGTCCTGGGAATGTTGATATGCTCCCAGTATGTCTGCAAGTTCCTCCTGGAGAGTCGGTTCCCTGGGCCTGTCCTTCCCCTGGCACACAGCACTCTTCCCAGTTTCCCTGTTGGCCTGTGCCTCTGTCCCCTGAACCGTGTGCCCACTGCCACTGACACCAGGTCCCTGTTTGTCTTGGGTATGAGGTGTGCCCTGGGGTCCCTTTAGAGGTGGGCACACTGCTGATTGACATGTTCTGGGGACAGATATATGGGTACGCTGGGTGGGTGCTGTGGTGGTTTTCCTGATGGGGGAGGCTCTGTGGTTGTGTGTGACTAGGCCTGGGTAACCGGCTGTCCAGAGGTCCCTGATGGGCCAGGTTGGTCATCCAGATCCAGAAGGCCAGAGTTGCTGTCCTCACTGTGGGCCTCTTCTCTTGGGGGACTGGATATTGCTGGCACCTCCTCTCCACTGACATTGGCTGGGGTACCTGTGGGGATGTAAATTATGTGTTCTGGTTTCTGTATTTGACATATTGTGCATCCATGACTTGCCCTCTTTGGTTGTATTTGCCCTGGCATCTTTCACTTGTGTATGTTGGTGAATGGTGGGATGATTAGTTCTCTATGGTATGCATGCTTTAGTCCTTAGTGTCCATGCAGGGCTGTGAATGGTGTCCATGCATTGGTAGAGCATGCAGGGCTTGGCATTGGGATAAGTGACATGTGATGGGGGGGGGGTGTGGGAAGTGGTGGAATGATGGGAGTGAGGGTGAGGGTGGAGGTATATAATGGCATGCAGGTAGGTGGGGGGATAATAGTTGAGAGTTGACTTACCAGAGTCCAGTCCTCCTCCTATTCTGGCCAGGCCCTCAGGATGCAGGATTGCCAAGACTTGCTCCTCCCATGGTGTTAGTTGTGGGGGAGGAGGTGGAGGTCCACTGCCAGTCCTCTGTACAGCGAGCTGGTGTCTTGCTACAATGTAACGCACCTTCCCCCGTAGGTCGTTTCACCTCTTCCTGATGTCAACCCTAGTTCTTGGGTGTTCTCCCACGGCATTGACCCTGTCCACGATTCTCTGCCATAGCTCCATCTTCTTAGCTATCGATATCTGCTGCACCTGTGCTCCAAATAGCTGTGGCTCTACCCTGATGATTTCCTCCACCATGACCCTTAGCTCCTCCTCTGTGAAGCGGGGTCTTTGTGGTGGCATGGTTGTTGGGTGAGGTGTGTAGGTGAGGGTGTGTTGGGTAAGGTGTTGGGGTTTGTGATGTGGGGTGCGTGAGTAGTGTATAGGTGTGTATAGTGTGTGGCTTTGGTTGTGTCAGTGGTCTTGCTGTCTCTCTGGTGGCAATGATTTGTAATGGTAAAGGGTTGTGGGTAATGTGGGTGTGTGTTTTATAGTGGTG
Organism: Pleurodeles waltl; assembly: GCF_031143425.1. Taxonomy (NCBI): domain Eukaryota; kingdom Metazoa; phylum Chordata; class Amphibia; order Caudata; family Salamandridae; genus Pleurodeles; species Pleurodeles waltl. The sequence continues at coordinate 692,256,914 of NC_090436.1, read as the reverse complement.
TGAGTGGGTGGGTGTGGTGTGTGTATGGGTGTCAAGTGTGTGTTGTTTGATTTGTCCAATGTGGTCTTATTTTGTTTGTGTGTGCCGGTTTTGAGCACGGCGGTATGTACCCCCAATGGTTTACTGCCGTTGAATGTCCGCCGTGGTGATTTGTGAATCATAATGTAGTGGGCGTAGTTCTGTTGGCGTAACGGTGTGGGTTTTGATTCCGCCAGTTTATCACTGACCTTTGGTGTGGCGGATTTGTGTCTGTGGCTGAATAGTGACAGATTGGTGCATGTGTGTCATAATATGGTGAACGGATATCCGCCATGGCGGCGGTAAATTGGCAGTAGTCTGCGTGACAGTAAGTGGGATTTATCGCCAATATCATAATGAGGACCTATCTCTTTACTATGTTATCTTGCCCTTTTTATAATAAATGTGTAATACAATTGATGCAGGGTGCACTTAAAGTTCTTACATACACCTATGCTGTTTATCCTACATATGGAGCCATGGAGAATCATAATGGAGTAATCCATATCCTCTATACACCTACATGTAGACTCACCTGTTGAACACTCACTAAGAAGTGCTAAAACCTCACCCAAACTTGTAAAAAAAAAAAAACATTTGTAAAACCTAAAGACTTCTACTAGCAAGCTTGCGCAAAGATGTCAACAATGGCACCATTATCTGTCCTCCAGAAAGTGTACTGTCACCCCAAAAACTGATGTTTGGCCACAAGACCACTGCTGGGAAATTTAACATTTTATCACAGCCCCCTGTCCCAAAAGACCCTCAACATTGTCCAATTAAACCAGACCACCCACAGCACAGGACACTCTCTGGTCCCTATCTTCTCCAGCACTGACTGAGCCAAATTCTCCCACACCACCAAAATAACATGAACCTACCACAACATTGCACACTTCACTATCAACTTACCACACACTGGGACCTCCCATCCTCCACCACCAGAACTGGGGAAAAGTCACTTAAACCCACTTGATCTTCACCCTCAAGAACACCAGACTCAGCTCTGCAGAGACCCTCAAACTCAGCTTTCAGAATCTCTCCAACTGGCTAACATCCACCACCGACACGTTGCCCCTCTGAAAAGCACCTCCAACAACAAACCCACCAAGCAAGCCTCATGGTTCATCCTGGAACTCCGGACCCCCAAACAACACTGCAGGAGATTAGAGAGACACTGGCACACCCACAAATTCCCCACCAAGCTCAACTCCTTGAAAGCCACCCTCAAGACATACCACCACCGACTCAGGGAAACCAAGAAGGAAGCACTCTCTACCTGCATCAAAGCTGAATCAAACCATGCCAGAGAACTATTCAACATCGCCAGAGAATTCTCCTGTCCCACTGCCAGAGCGAAAGCGATGCATCCCTCCCAATCCCTCTGCGAAAAGTCATCAGACTACGTCAACCACAAAATCTAAGATATCTACAGCAACTTCGAGACCCAGCCCACCAGCTTTGACCAACAGTGCACCCCAACCAACATCACCATCCCCCAGATGCTCGAATGGAAGCAGCTCTCCACAGAAGACACGCTCGCCATCATGACCACCATCCACTCCAGTTCCCAGTGGACCCCTACCTGCACAACATTTACAACCTAGGAAAAGAAGTTATTGGACCAGCCCTCATGGGAATTCTCAACACCTCTATCACCACAGTCACCGTTTCCAATGCCTGGAAACATGCAGAATTCAAGCCACTACTGAAGAAACCATCAGACAACCCCAAGAAGCTAAAAAAATACTGACCAATCTCGCTCCTCCTGTTCCCCTTCAAAGTCCTGGAAAAAACCATCAACGGCCAGCTCATGGACTACTTCAAACACAACAACCTATGTGATCCGTCACAATCTGGCTTCTAGCCAAACCACAGCACAGAGACTGCCCTGATCGCAGCCACTGATGACATAAGACTCCTCCTTGACCTTGGGGGAACTGTGGCACCCACCCTCCTCAACGTCTCCGCAGTCTTCAACACCATATCCCCACACACTTATTACCAGACTACACAACATTGGCATCCAAAACAAAGCACCCAACTGGATCTCCTCCTTCTTCACTGGCAGAACTCAGAGAATCCTTCTCCCACCATTTGTCTCTGCCCCCAAAGATATCATTTGCGGCCTCCCCCAAGGTTCCTTCCTCATCCCCACCCTCTTCAGCACCTACATGATCCTGCTAGCTGACACCGCCTGTACCCAGGGACTCAACATCATCTCCTACGTCGACGACACCCAGCTCATTCTCTCCCTCTTACAGGACTCAAGCTTCATACTCTCCCTCTTAGAGGACTCAACCTTCATACGAACCAACATCCAAAACACCATGACAGACCACTACCTGGATGAAGTCCAACTGCCTCAAGCTGAACTGCGATAAGACGGAGATCCTCATCTTCAGAAACAAGCCCTCCCCCTGGAATGACTCGTGGTAGCCTTCCGCCCTCGGATCTTCACCCACACCCTCCAGCCATGCACGCAACCTCAGGAACATCCTAGACACCCACCTGACCACGAAGCAACAAGTCAATGCTGTTTCCTCAGCATGCTTCAACATCCGTTCGCATGCTCTGCAAGATTTTTCACTGGATACCCATCTCTACCAGGAAGACAGTCACCCAGGCCCTCATCTCCAGCTGCATTGACTACGGTAACAGACTCTACGTCTAAACCACCAAACAGCTCCTAAATCGCTTGCAGATCATCCAAGAGCCACAGCTAGACACATCCTCATCTTCCCCAGAGGAACCAGCATCACTTTCCACCTCAGGACCATCCACTGGCTCCCCGTACAGCAAACTCCTCAAGCATGCATACAAGGCCCTCCACAACACTGGACCCACCTACATCAACAAATACCTCTTGTTCCACCAACCGACCAGAGAACTCCATTTAGCCACCCTCACTCTGGCTCACACCCCATCCATCCGCCATAACGCTTCGGAAGAGGTTCCTTCTCCTACCTCGCTGCCAAGTCCTGGAACAACCACCTCATCCACCTTTGCATGCCTCCCTCCCTGAAGCACTTCAGAAACCAACTCAAGACCTGGCTCGTCAACCACCACCTCTGATAGCTGGGCTAGGCCCACAGCACCAAACCAGTGCCCGGAGACCCCCCTCGGGGTGACAAGTACGCTTTCTACAAGAACCCCCTCATTGATTGATTGGTTGAGAATTAAATTGAAAGTAGTGTGAACCACCTTCAATGGGCTTCATCTTCACCTTCTCACCTACCCAAACACATCCCCTCCTGAATAGAAGGAGAAAAAAATCTTAGGAGGAAAGGCAATTTGAGACTTGAAGCGTAGACATTTAGGGCCAGATGTAGGAAACTGATTGCGACTCGCAAACGGCAAAATTTGCCGTTTGCGAGTCGCAAAACGCAGTTTCCTATGCAGAAATGCATTTTGCGAGTCGGAACCGACTCGCAAAATGCATTTCCGACTCGCAAATAGGAAGGGGTGTTCCCTTCCTATTTGCGACTCGCAGTGGGATGCAATACCATTTGCGACCGCGTACGCGGTCGCAAATGGCATCGCAGTTACCATCCACTTCAAGTGGATGGTAACCCACTCGCAAATTGGAAGGGGTCCCCATGGGACCCCTTCCAGTTTGTGACTGGACCCACAAATATTTTTTCAGGGCAGGGAGTGGTCCAAGGGACCACTCCCTGCCCTGAAAAAATACCGAAACTAAAGGTTTCGTTTTTTTTTTAAGTGCAGCTCGTTTTCCTGTAAGGAAAACGGGCTACACTAAAAAAAAAAAAAACTGCTTTATTGATCAAGCAGTCACGAACATGGAGGTCTGCTGACGACAGCAGGCCTCCATGTTAGCGAGTGCCTATACTCGCTATGGGGCCGCAATTTGCGACCCACCTCATGAATATTCATGAGGTGGGTCATTGCGACCCCATAGCGAGTCGCAGTCGGTGTCTGAGACACCGTACTGCATAGCAATTTGCGACTTGCAAATTGCGAGTCGCAGGGACTCGCAATTTGCAAGTCGCAAATTGCCGTTTTGCTACATCTGGCCCTTAGTTCTCTCTTGACTGTGTCATAATCATTTCCTGGGATTGCTTCCCATTCCGGAACTCTTATTCAGAAGACCTCAGGTATCAGATATTTTGTTGAGGGAAAAACTAAAATTATACTGTTTTTGACACTGTCTACCTAAATATTTCTCTGTTTTTTACATATCTGATTTACAACTGTATTTTGGACAAAACGATTTTCTCTCTTTTCCTCTTAGGGAGCATTACTTCAAACCAATCACTAACTTTGGCTTTATCTGTCAACTGAGGTAAACCAACATTCAAATTGGACAATTGGTTTTGTCTCCTTTTCTCCTGTCCCTTCTTCATTTGATGTGGGTTGCAAAATACTACAAAGAGTTTTCGATCTCTATGGTTGTGTATTGTGAAGAACAGTAATACCCTTCCTACGTGCAGAGTAGCTCTATATAAAAATTCAAAATAAATAGGTAAATATGTAGTCAAATGCAGGGGTTGTTAATGCATCCAGAATGTTTTACAGAACTTTAAAAAAAACAATTTTACAAACTTGTATGATATCTTATTTGGGAAAGACATAAGAACTCTCAAACAACATTAAGATGTAGCTGGAAAGGGAATGTATTAGAGTATTAGAGATTTGTAGAGAATTAAAAAAAAACATCAAGAACTATGTCACGGGAAGATATAAAATATTGTCTAAGATTCACTGAAAAAAAATCCACTAAAAAAGTTTTTCTCTATTGAAAGAATCTCTGTTAGGAGTGCATATGAAAGGGTACAATATTCTTCTGCACATTTGCATCTTGAATGGATTTCTAAAAGTTTTTTTGACTGCAAGTAGGCAATGGGGGTTGTATGTTTCAATAAAAATGTCCTTTAGTTTCGAATCCCCACCACTTATCATTTGTTGGTCATCAACAAAACAGGTCAGTAGGAGCAGTATTATGTGACATGATTGCAACAATACTTGTTATGCAGTTCTGTTCTGTTTCCAGTGCAGTATGTTATCTCTGTGCCTGTTGAAAATTGCCCTTTCTGCAGGGTCATCCCTAGACCTTTTGCCTTCCTCTTCCTCTTTTCCTGACCCTGTTTTTCTTGACTTTAGGACTCTGTGTGCTTTTCTACTTCTGACCAATGCTAAAGTCATGTGCCCTTCCTCTAAAACATGGTAACTTTGGCTTCTCCATGATTGCCATATTTGGTATACCAGTAAGTCCCTTGTAAAGTGCACTATGTGTGCACACGGCCTGTAAATCAAATGCTACTAGTGGGCCTGCAGCCATGAGTGTGTCAACCACTACTGGAGCCTTTCAAACATGTCTCAGGCCTGTCACTACAGCGCCTGTATGCACAGTTTACACTGCAATTTCGACTTGCCAGGCCCAAGCCTTCCTTTTTATGGTTAGGCCCTGGTTAGCCTCAAAGGCAGGGTGCAGTGTATCTAAAAAGGTGGACATGTTCTTTTAAGTTTAACATGCCCGGGTAGTGAAAAACTCTTACATTTATTTTTCACTATTGCAAGGACTATCTCTCCCATAGGCTAGTATGGGGGTTGCCTTAAAACATCTTTTAAGTGTCATTTCCGATTGAGAGAAGACTGAAAATTAAGTTTGGTGTCTCTGGACTCATGATTCATAAAGAAATCTTGTGGTGAAGGTGATTTTTAAATTTAAGGACTAAAAATGCCACTTTTAGAACATTGATATTTTTTCTTACTTTAACCATCCTCTGCCTTAGCCTGCCTCCAATCCACGTCTGCTCTGTGTAAGGTTAGGCAACAGCTATCTTTGTACATTCTATCCAGACAGCTATAAATACAGGACACTCAACTGCCCCTGCAGTCCATCTGCATACTGATGGGTCTTCCTGGGCAGGAAGGGTGGAGGGTCTCTCACTTACACTTCAAAGGGTAGTGGCCTGACCCCACACAAGGGACTGACAACCCCCCCACAGATCTCCTGGTGGACTGGACTGGGCTGAAAGGGAACTGGGGCACTTCAAAATCACTCTTTTATGTCACCCCCGCTTCAAAGGCACTCTTGGATATAAGTATTTGTCTCTGACACCACATAGTAAGAACACTTCTGGACTGAGGCCATTCTACCAGGAAGAAGGACCACGGGGCTGTCAGGAGGAACTGCCACTTTGCTGTTTGCTCTGCTGTGTTGGCCAGCAGCCTGCTACATCTTGCATGGGAGTAAGAAGGCTGGATATAACTCTCTACATCCTGCAATCTAAAGTTTCTCCAAGGGCCTGACTGAGCTTGCCTGCTGTTTCTGAAGTCTCAGGGATATCAAAGGTTTCATCCTCATCTTGCTACCAGCAGTTGGGCTCCCCTGCTGCGAGTCCTACTCTGCCAAGTGGTGCCAAATCCAGTCCGGACCCCTTGAAGGTGAGTGTGGTGCTGCAACATGAGAACTGACTCAACAACACTGTTGCATCACTTGGAACCGACACATCCAGCTTCAGAAATGTAGCTTTTGCTGCTGCCTACAGAGAAGTCACAGACACCGCTCACCGACTGGGAAACACAACAAACCCAGCTTACAACGCAGCCCCAGCTTGGCCCACGCAGAACCAATGCATCAGAACAAGTACTCATTGCTTCTAGACCTCGACGCATCACCAAAGTTGCCTGATTATGAAACAAGGCATTGATTGCAAGTGTGATGCATCCCCTCCTTGGATCAAGGCATCGTCATCATACGTCAATGCAACTAAGGTACTATCAGCAGGTCTGTGTGACTCCTGTACCTGGCCTGTGCTCCATTGTATCAGACTGAACGTTTGGATTTGTCCAGTACAACCAAGTAGCCCCCAGTGGGAGCTATTGTTTCCTAATCACTGAATTTGGATTTAATCTTTCAAAATTCATAACGTGGCTTGTGTATAATGAATTAGTGTTGTATCTGTCTTGTTTGACTCAAATAAAAATTGCCTATTTTCTAAAACTGATGTGGAGTGCTTTTGTAGTGTCTTCACTGTGTTACTGTGTGTGTGCACAAATACTTTACACATTTCCTCTTTAGTTTAGTTGACTGTTCTGTGCCAAGCTACTAAGGGTGAGCACAGGTAAGATTTTAGTGTGTACCTTATTTGTGGTCCCTACTTGGACAGAGTGCAAACCTCTGCCAACTAGAGACCCCAGTTCCCAACAGAGCTTTATTAATGCACAATGAACACACTGTCAATTTGTTTGTGCCCGTTCTTCAACAAGGATTTATTTTGCAATTGCTTATTGCTTGTCCTCAAATTTGTATGAATGTTAGTATACCTAATTGAAAGGGTAGACGTCACTCAGTGTTTTGTGTTGCTTGAAGGAAAGTTCATCATGCGCAGCCAAGTATTTATAACTGTGAAATTGTGCATACTCTTATCCTCATTCTTAATATTTGTGGTGATATGTCCAAAGTTTACTTTCCTTCAGACGCACTCCATAGTCAATTTAAGTTAACAAGGAAAGTTACGGAGTAACTCATAAAAGTGTTTTAAGTAAAATTCTCCCTTTTCAACAGTAACTAAAATATCAAAATTATTGCACCTTCAAGTGGTATGTAATCACATTACAAATGCTTTCTGAAAAATAAATACCAATAATTGTTAGTTAGTTTCAGGTATTTTTGTTCTGAGAACTCTGATTGAAGTCAAGAAAAAAAATGCTTTGCATATTTTCCTGACTTGCAAGACATTTCTTCTCCTATTACACATTGTGGATTTGATTTATCAAAGGTAAGGGAAGAAAGACAGAAATGTGTCCTTTTGCAATAGATCACTTGATTGGAGCACATCTTTTTAGGAAATCGTAAAGAATTCCAGGAGCACTCCTGGAAAACCATTCCAATTGCATATCACTTGTGTTAAATTCCCAGATGCAATTTTCACCAGATGAAAAATTATTAATAGGGAAGATTTATTCAAATGCACACTAATAAATTCAAATTTTTTGTTTCACAGTGGGACAAATATTTTTCTTCATCGAGAACTCACCTTCTATACACCCAATAAATATGAGTCTGTTCCGTCCTGTCACAAAATGTCTGGCAATAAGGTGACTGTACTGAACCAGGATGACCCTTACATTGATGTTTTGAGTGCTGCTGTGCCCTATAGTGTAGGAGGCTGGCCTGGCTTGTAGTGGGTACCAGAGGAACTTACACCTTGTGCCAGGTCCAGTTATCCCTTATTAGTGTAGAAGAGGTGTTTCTAGCAGCTTAGGCTGATAGAAGGTAGCTATGGCAAAGCAGCTTAGGCTGAACTAGGTGACATGTAAAGCTCCTACTATACCACTGGTGTCATATGCACAATATCATAAGAAAACACAATACACAGATATACTAAAAATAAAGGTACTTTATTTCTATGACAATCTACCAAAAGTATCTCAGTGAGTACCCTCAGTATGAGGATAAGTTATATACACAAGATATATGTACACAAACCAAAATTATGCAGGTAATAGCAAAAGGAAGTAATGCAAGCCATGTAAAGTTACAGTAGATTGCAATAGAAGCACATAGGTATAGGGGCAACACAAACCATATACTCCAAAAGTGGAATGCGAACCACGAATGGACCCCAAACCTATGTGAGCTTGTAGAGGGTCACTGGGACTGTAAGGAAACAGTGAGGGTTAGAAAATTAGCCCACCCCAAGACCCTGAAAGGTAGGTGTAAAGTGCACCTAATAGCCCCAGAGAGCACAGAAGTCGTGATAGGGGGATTCTGCAAGGAGAACAAACACCAGCAATGTAACAGCAGTGGATTTCCAGACCTGAGTACCTGTAAGACAAGGGGACCAAGTCCAAGAGTCGCGACAGTGTCGAGAGTGGGCAGGAGCCCAGGAAATGCCAGCTGAGGGTGCAAGGAAGCTGCCAGTGGGTGGAAGAAGCTTGGTGTTCTGCAAGAACGAAGAGGACTAGGAACTTCCGCTTTGGAGGATGGATGTCCCACGTCGTGAAGAAGCTTGCATAGGTGTTCCCACGCAGAAAGACCGCAAACAAACCTTGCTAGCTGCAAGGGTTGCGGTTAGGGTTTTTGGATGCTGCTGTGGCCCAGGAGGGACCAGGATGTCGCCACTTGGATGAGGAGACAGAGGGGGCACCCAGCAAGTCAGGGAGCCCTCACAGAAGCAGGCAGCACCCGCAGAAGTACCTGAACAGGCACTTAGAAAAGAAAAAATGTGAACCGGAGTCCACGCAAAGTCACAAAAGGGAGTCCCACGACGCTGGAGGACAACTCAGAAGGTTGTGCACTGCAGGTTAGAGTGTCGGGGACCCAGGCATGGCTGTGCACAAAGGAAATCCTGGAAGAGTGCACAGGAGCCGGAGCAGCTGCAAATCACGCGGTACCCAGCAATGCAGTCTAGCGTGGGGAGGCAGGGACTTACCTCCACCAAACTTGGACTGAAGAGTCACTGGACTGTGGGAGTCACTTGGACAGAGTTGCTGAGTTCCAGGGACCACGCTCGTCATGCTGAGAGGGGACCCAGAGGACCAGTGATGCAGTCTTTTGTTGCCTGCGGTTGCAGGGGGAAGATTCCGTCGACCCACGGGAGAGCCCCTGGTGCAGAAAGGAGGCAGGCTACCCCCAGAGCATGCACCACCTCGAAACAGTCGAGAAAGCCGGCAGGATGAAGCGATACAAGGTTGCTAGTAGTCGTCTTACTACTTTGTTGCAGTTTTGCAGGCGTCCTGAGCAGTCAGCGGTTGATCCTTTGGCAGAAGGTGAAGAGGGAGATGCAGAGGAACTCTGGTGAGCTCTTGCATTTGTTATCTGAAGAATTCCCCAAAGCAGAGACCCTAAATAGCCAGAAAAGGAGGTTTGGCTACCTAGGAAGGAGGATTGGCTACCAAGAGAGGTAAGAGCCTATCAGAAGGAGCCTCTGACGTCACCTGCTAGCACTGGCCACTCAGAGCAGTCCAGTGTGCCACAAACACCTCTGTTTCCAAGATGGCAGAGGTCTGGGACACACTGGAGGAGCTCTGGGAGGTGCAGGTCAGGGGAGTGGTCACTCCCCTTTCCTTTGTCCAGTTTCGCGCCAGAGCAGGGCTGGGGGATCTCTAAACCGGTGAAGACTGGCTTATGCAGAGATGGGCACCATCAAAGCATTTCCAGAGGCTGGGGGAGGCTACTCCTCCCCAGCCTTCACACCTATTTCCAAAGGGAGAGGGTGTTACACCCTCTCTCAGAGGAAGTCCTTTGTTCTGCCTTTCTGGGCCAGGGCTACCTGGACCCCAGGAGGGCAGAAACCTGTCTGAGGGGTTGGCAGCAGCAGCAGCTGCAGTGGAGACCCCGGAAAGGCAGTTTGGCAGTACCCGGGTTCTGTGCTAGAGACCCGGGGGATCATGGAATTGTCCCCCCAATGCCAGAATGCCATTGGGGTGACAATTCCATGATCTTAGACATGTTACATGGCCCTGTTCGGAGTTACCATTGTGACGCTGTACATATGTAGTGACCTATATACAGTGCACACGTGTAATGGTGTCCCCGCACTCACAAAGTCCGGGGAATTTGCCCTGAACGATGTGGGGGCACCTTGGCTAGTGCCAGGGTGCCCTCACACTAAGTAACTTTGCACCCAACCTTCACCAGGTGAAGGTTAGACATATATAGGTGGCTTATAAGTTACTTAAGTGCAGTGGTAAATGGCTGTGAAATAATGTGGACGTTATTTCACTCAGGCTGCACCGGCAGGCCTGTGTAAGAATTGTTAGAGCTCCCTATGGTTGGCAAAAGAAATGCTGCACCCATAGGGATCTCCTGGAACCCCAATACCCTGTGTACCTCAGTACCATATACTAGGGAATTATATGGGTGTACCAGTATGCCAATGTGAATTGGTGAAATTGGTCACTAGCCTGTTAGTGACAAATTTGGAAAGCAGAGAGAGCATAACGACTGAGGTTCTGGTTAGCAGAGTCTCAGTGAGACAGTTAGGCATCACACAGGGAAAACATACAGGGCACATACTTATGAGCACTGGGGCCCTGCCTGGCAGGGTCCCAGTGACACATAGACTAAAACAACATATATACAGTGAAATATGGGGGTAACATGCCAGGCAAGATGGTACTTTCCTACACAACCCCCCCCCCCAAACGAAGGACAATAAGACTAGCCATGACCTGATGAGTCTTCATTGTCTAAGTGGAAATATCTGGAGAGTCCATCTGCATTGGAGTGTGTACTCCCAGGTCTATGTTCCACTGTATAGTCCATTCCCTGTAGGGATATGGACCACCTCAACAATTTAGGATTTTCACCTTTCATTTGTTTTAGCCAAAGTAGAGGTTTGTGGTCTGTCTGAACAATAAAGTGAGTGCCAAACAGGTATGGCCTCAACTTTTTCAGTGCCCAGACCACAGCAAAGGCCTCCCTCTCTATGGCAGACCAACACTTTTCTCTAGGGGTCAACCTTCTGCTGAGAAAAGCAACTGGTTGATCCTGGCCCTCAGAATTCAGTTGTGATAAGACTGCCCCTACCCCTAATTCAAATGCATCAGTTTGAACAATGAATTTATTGGAGTAACATGGGCTTTTTAGGACAGGTGCAGTGCACATGGCCTGTTTGAGCTCCTCAAAAGCTTTCTGACAGCTAGCTGTCCACAATACCTTTTTAGGCATCTTTTTACTGGTGAGATCATTAAGTGGGGCTGCAATGGAGCCATAGTTTTTAATGAATCTCCTGTAATACCCAGTGAGTCCTAGGAAGGCTCTCACCTGGGTCTGAGTTGTAGGGGAAACCCAATCCATGATTGTCTGGATTTTCCCCTGAAGTGGTGCAATCTGTTCTCCACCTACCAGGTGTCCCAGATAAACCACCTTTCCCTGCCCTATCTGGCACTTTGAGGCCTTGATAGTGAGGCCTGCCTTTTGTAGGGCCTCCAAAACCTTCGAAAGGTGGACCAGGTGCTCATCCCAGGTGGAGCTAAAGACAGCTATATCATCAAGATATGCTGCACTAAAAGCCTCCAACCCTTGCAGGACTGTGTTCACCAACCTCTGAAAAGTGGCAGGTGCATTTTTCAAACCAAAGGGCATCACTGTACATTGGTAGTGCCCTCCTATAGTTGAAAATGCAGTTTTAGGTTTAGCATCCTCAGCCAATTTGGTCTGCCAATACCCTGCAGTCAAATCAAAGGTGCTTAGATACTTGGCAGATGCCAGTGTATCTATGAGCTCATCAGCCCTGGGTATAGGGTGAGCATCATTTTTTGTTACCTGGCTGAGACCTCTGTAATCAACACAAAACCTCATCTCCCTTTTTCCATCTTTTGAGTGAGGCTTTGGCACAAGCACCACAGGACTCGCCCATGGGCTTTCCAGAAGGTTCAACCACTCCTAGGTTAAGCATTTTCTGAACCTCTTGTTTTATGCAGTCCCTGACATGGTCAGGCTGCCTATAGATTTTACTTTTGACAGGCATGCTGTCTCCAGCATCAATTGTGTGTTCACACCAAGATGTGGTGCCTGGCAGAGTTGAAAAGAGTTCTGAAAACTGTCCTAGGAGATTTATGCAGTTGTCTTTCTGTTTTGCAGTAAGACAGTCTGCCAAAACTACTCACTCCACTAGAGCATCCTCTTCAGTGGAGGAGAAGAGATCAGGGAGAGTGTCCCTCTCTTCTTCCTGTCCTTCATCTGTTACCATGAGCAGGGTGAGATCAGCCCTGTCATAGTAGGGTTTTAGGCGGTTGACATGAATCACCCTAAATGGACTCCTGGCAGTGCCCAGGCCAACCAAGTAGGTGACCTCGCCCTTTTTCTCAACAATGAGGTGGGGTCCACTCCATTTGTCTTGGAGTGCTCTTGGGACCACAGGCTCCAATACCCACACCTTCTGTCCTGGTTGGTACTGAATCAGAACAGCCTTCTGGTCATGCCATTGCTTTTGGAGCTCTTGGCTGGCCTGAAGGTTTTTACTGGCCTTTTTCATGTACTCAGCCATTCTGGATCTTCGGCCAAGTACATAGTCCACTATGTCCTGTTTGGGAGCTTTTAAAGGTTGTTCCCAACCCTCCTTCACAAGTGTTAGTGGACCTCTTACAGGGTGCCCAAAGAGGAGTTCAAAAGGGCTGAAGCCCACTCCTTTCTGGGGTACCTCCCTGTAAGCAAAAAGGAGGCAAGGTAACAGGACATCCCATCTCCTCCTGAGTTTTTCAGGGAGTCCCATTATCATTCCTTTGAGAGTTTTATTAAACCTCTCTACCAGTCCATTAGTCTGTGGATGATAAGGTATGGTGAATTTGTAGGTTACACCACATTCCTTCCACATAGCTTTCAAGTATGCAGACATGAAGTTGCTACCCCTGTCTGATACAACCTCTTTTGGGAAACCCACCCTGGAAAAGATTCCCAGGAGGGCTTTTACCACTGCAGGTGCTGTAGTGGTCCTTAGAGGAATTGCTTCAGGATATCTTGTGGCATGGTCCACAACCACCAAGATAAACCTATTGCCTGAAGCAGTAGGAGGGTCAAGGGGGCCAACTATGTCAACCCCTACCCTTTCAAAGGGGACCCCAACCACAGGTAGTAGAATAAGGGGAGCCTTTGGTGTGTCACCAGTCTTACCACTGGCTTGGCAGGTCACACAAGACTTACAAAAATCCTTTGTGTCCTCTGACATCCTAGGTTAGTGAAACAGGGGGACAAGCCTTTCCCATGTTTTGATCTGGCCCAAATGCCCAGCCAAAGGAATGTTATGTGCCAGAGTTAGGAGGAACTCTCTGTACTGCAGGGGAATGACCAATCTCGTGGCTGCTCCAGGTTTTGAGTCCCTTGCCTCTGTGTACAAGAGGTTGTCCTCCGAGTAAACTCTATGTGAGTCACTGACATCCCCATTTTTCTGTTTGACAGCTTGCTGTCTGAGACCCCCTAACGTGGGACAGGATTGCTGTGCCACACTCAGCTCTTCCCTGGCAGGCCCCCCTCCACCCAAAAGCTCAGCAGTGTCTGCTGCCAGCTCATCTGGTGAAGGTTCTGCACAGGGAGGAAATTCTTCTTCCTCAGAAGGAGAATTATCTGTAGAGGGAGGGATAGTGGGTAAGGATTTACCCTTGCTACCCCTAGCTTTAGGGAGCACTTGGTCCATTGTTCCAGGATCCAAGTCACCCTGTCCTTTTTGCTTTTTGGCCTGAGCCCTTGTCAAAGCAAAAATATGCCCAGGAATGCCCAGCATTGCTGCATGAGCCTCCAACTCCACTTCTGCCCAAGCTGATGTCTCTAAATCATTTCCTAGTAGACAGTCTACAGGTAAATCTGAAGTAACCACAACTTTCTTTGGACCAGTACCCCCCCCCCAGTTGAGATTCACAACAGCCATGGGGTGGCTAAGAGTGTTGTTATGAGCGTCTGTCACTTGGTACTGGTGACCAAGTAGGTGTTGTTCAGGCTGTACCAGTTTCTCTATTACCATGGTAACACTGGCACCTGTGTCCCTGTAGGCCTGAACCTCAACACCATTTATTAGGGGAAGTTGCTTGTACTTATCCATATTAAGGGGACAAGCAACCAAGGTGGCCAAATCAATGGCACCTTCAGAGACCAACACAGCCTCTGTGGACTCCCTAACAAGACCAACCCCAACTAAATTACCAAAAGTGAGCCCAGCTACTCCCTTGGATTGGCTATTAGTAGGTTTGCTCCCACCACCACTGCTATTACTAGGGGCACTAGAGTTTGCAGTAGGGGTTATGGTAGTGGGAGGTTTGGTGTTTTTCTTTGGACAACTGGCATCAGTTGTCCAATGGCCTTTGACTTTACACAAATAACACCAAGGCTTTTTAACTTGATTTGAAGAGGATTTGGACCCACCACCCCCACCAGAGGATTTTTTGTGGGCCTGATGAAGACTCAGTTTTACTTTTGTCCCTACCCTTGTCAGAAGACTTACCATCTTTCTTCTTGCCATCCTTGTCACCCCCTGTATGAACTTTTCTGTTCACTCTTGTTCTGACCCATTTGTCTACCTTCTTTCCCAATTCTTGGGGAGAGGTCAGATCTGAGTCCACTAGATATTGGTGTAACAAGTCAGACACACAGTTATTCAGAATATGCTCTCTCAGAATAAGATTATACAGGCTTTCATAGTCAGAAACTTTACTGCCATGTAACCACCCCTCCAAGGCCTTCACTGAACAGTCAACAAAGTCTATCCAGTCTTGTGAGGACTCTGTTCTGGTATCTCTGAACGTAATCCTGTATTGTTCAGTGGTTAAGCCAAATCCATCCAAGAGTGCATCCTTCAACACTGCAAAATTGTTAGCATCACTTTCTCTAACAGTAAGGAGCCTATCCCTACCCTTTCCATTAAAAGATAGCCACAATATAGCAGCCCACTGCCTTAGAGGGACCCCCTGTACCATACAGGCCCTCTCAAGTGCAGCAAACCATTTGTTGATGTCATCCCCCTCCTTGTAAGGGGGAACTATCTTGTGCAGATTCCTGGAATTGTGCTCTTTAACAGGATAACTATCAGGAATACTGCTGCTGCCACCATGGGGTCCTAACCCCAATCTCTGTCTTTCCTTCTCCAGGTCTAGGGATTCCCTGTCTAGAGCCAGCTGTTGCTGTTTAAGCTTCAGTCTGGTCTCTTCCACTCTCAACTTTTTGAGTTCCCTTTCTAACATGCTGTCTTCAGGGTGGGTGGGTTGGGAATGCTTGGAGACTGAGGACAAATTGGAAACAACAGAGGGAGATCTGTCCCTAACAGCTTGGACTCTAACAACCTGGCCTCCAGGAATAAAAACATCCCTACTATGATGGGAGCTCCTATTACTACTAGCATTGTGGTCTACTAAGGGGCAGATTTGGAACAGAACCCTCCCCGCCTCCCTCAAGGAGTTCCCCTGAGTCAGAATGGGAGCTATCTATTAACTTCTCATTTGAAGTGCCTGCTAGGGACTCATCATTCACAATGAGCATGTTACACAGAAACTTCCTTGTAGGGTTCTTTCCTATCACTAATCCTCTATCAAAGCAGAGACTACTTAGGCTCTTGAAATTTAAATTGTCATAGGTAGTACTGACCATTTTAAGAGCAGAATCTACAGCAGACATGATAAAAGAAGGTTTAGAGACAGTGAGAAGAAATAAAAAGTTTCAGGACTTTTTAGAGAACAGAGAAAAAAAACTTTTTCAAACTTTTAGAAACTTTTTAGAAGTTTTAGAGTACTTTTCAGCACTTAGTAGAAAGTGTAAGAGGAGAAAAGCAAAACTTTTTGGTTAGGTGTACATACACTGAACTTGTTTTGTATATTATTCTCTTATGAAAAGTACACAATGACAAAGTAGTAAGTAGTTACAAGAACTTATACCACCGCTGCACAACCAATGTAGGAGGCTGGCCTGGCTTGTAGTGGGTACCAGAGGTACTTGCACCTTGTGCCAGGTCCAGTTATCCCTTATTAGTGTAGAAGAGGTGTTTCTAGCAGCTTAGGCTGATAGAAGGTAGCTATGGCAAAGCAGCTTAGGCTGAACTAGGTGACATGTAAAGCTCCTACTATACCACTGGTGTCATATGCACAATATCATAAGAAAACACAATACACAGATATACTAAAAATAAAGGTACTTTATTTTTATGACAATATGCCAAAAGTATCTCAGTGAGTACCCTCAGTATGAGGATAAGTTATATACACAAGATATATGTACACATACCAAAATTATGCAGGTAATAGCAAAAGGAAGTAATGTAAAGTTACAGTAGATTGCAATTGGAGCACATAGGTATAGGGGCAACACAAACCATATACTCCAAAAGTGGAATGCGAACCACGAATGGACCCCAAACCTATGTGAGCTTGTAGAGGGTCACTGGGACTGTAAGGAAACAGTGAGGGTTAGAAAATTAGCCCACCCCAAGACCCTGAAAGGTAGGTGTAAAGTGCACCTACTACCCCCAGAGAGCACAGAAGTCGTGATAGGGGGATTCTGCAAGGAGAACAAACACCAGCAATGCAACAGCAGTGGATTTCCAGACCTGAGTACCTGAAAGACAAGGGGACCAAGTCCAAGAGTCGCGACAGTGTTGAGAGTGGCAGGAGCCCAGGAAAAGCCAGCTGAGGGTGCAAGGAAGCTGCCACCGGGTGGAAGAAGCTTGGTGTTCTGCAAGAACGAAGAGGACTAGGAACTTCCCCTTTGGAGGATGGATGTGCCACGTCGTAAAGAAGCTTGCATAGGTGTTCCCACGCAGAAAGACCGCAAACAAACCTTGCTAGCTGCAAGAGTTGCGGTTAGGGTTTTTGGATGCTGCTGTGGCCCAGGAGGGACCAGGATGTCGCCACTTGGATGAGGAGACAGAGGGGGCACCCAGCAAGTCAGGGAGCCCTCACAGAAGCAGGCAGCACCCGCAGAAGTACCTGAAAAGGCACTTAGAAGAAAAGTGAACCCGAGTCCACGCGAAGTCACAAAAGGGAGTCCCACAACGCCGGAGGACAACTCAGAAGGTTGTGCACTGCAGGTTAGAGTGTCGGGCACCCAGGCTTGGCTGTTCATGAAGGAAATCCTGGAAGAGTTCACAGGAGCCGGAGCAGCTGCAAATCACGCGGTACCCAGTAATGCAGTCTAACGTGGGGAGGCAGGGACTTACCTCCACTAAACTTGGACTGAAGAGTCACTGGACTGTGAGAGTCACTTGGACAGAGTTGCTGAGTTCCAGGGACCACGCTCGTCGTGCTGAGAGTGGACCCAGAGGACCGGTGTTGCAGTCTTTTGTTGCCTGCGGTTGCAGGGGGAAGATTCCGTCGACCCACAGGAGATTTCTTCAGAGCTCCTGGTGCAGAAAGGAGGTAGGCTACCCCCAGAGCATGCACCACCTCGAAACAGTCGAGAAAGCCGGCAGGATGAAGCGATACAAGGTTGCTAGTAGTCATCTTGCTACTTTGTTGCAGTTTTGCAGGCGTCCTGAGCAGTCAGCGGTCGATCCTTTGGCAGAAGGTGAAGAGGGAGATGTAGAGGAACTCTGGTGAGCTCTTGCATTCGTTATCTCAAGAATTCCCCAACGCAGAGACACTAAATAGCCAGAAAAGGAGGTTTGGCTACCTAGGAAGGAGGATTGGCTACCAAGAGAGGTAAGAGCCTATCAGAAGGAGCCTCTGACGTCACCTGCTGGCACTGGCCACTCAGAGCAGTCCAGTGTGCCACAAACACCTCTGTTTCCAAGATGGCAGAGGTCTGGGACACACTGGAGGAGCTCTGGGCACCTCCCCTGGGAGGTGTAGGTTAGGGGAGTGGTCACTCCCCTTTCCTTTGTCCAGTTTCGCGCCAGAACAGGGCTGGGGGATCCCTAAACCGGTGAAGACTGGCTTATGCAGAGATGGGCACCATCTGTGCCCATCAAAGCATTTCCAGAGGCTGGGGGAGGCTACTCCTCCCCAGCCTTCACACCTATTTCCAAAGGGAGAGGGTGTTACACCCTCTCTCAGAGGAAGTCCTTTGTTCTGCCTTCCTGGGCCAGGGCTACCTGGACCCCAGGAGGGCAGAAACCTGTCTGAGGGGTTGGCAGCAGCAGCAGCTGCAGTGGAGACCCCGGAAAGGCAGTTTGGCAGTACCCGGGTTCTGTGCTAGAGACCCGGGGGATCATGGAATTGTCCCCCCAATGCCAGAATGGCATTGGGGGGACAATTCCATGATCTTAGACATGTTACATGGCCATGTTCGGAGTTACCATTGTGACGCTGTACATAGGTAGTGACCTATGTACAGTGCACGGGTGTAATGGTGTCCCCGCACTCACAAATTCCGGGGAATTTGCCCTGAACGATGTGGGGGCACCTTGGCTAGTGCCAGGGTGCCCTCACACTAAGTAACTTTGCACCCAACCTTCACCAGGTGAAGGTTAGACATATAGGTGACTTATAAGTTACTTAAGTGCAGTGGTAAATGGCTGTGAAATAACGTGGACGTTATTTCACTCAGGCTGCACTGGCAGGCCTGTGTAAGAATTGTCAGAGCTCCCTATGGGTGGCAAAAGAAATGCTGCAGCTCATAGGGATCTCCTGGAACCCCAATACCCTGGGTACCTCAGACCCATATACTAGGGAATAATATGGGTGCACCAGTATGCCAATGTGAATTGGTGAAATTGGTCACTAGCCTGTTAGTGACAAATTTGGAAAGCAGAGAGAGCATAACCACTGAGGTTCTGGTTAGCAGAGCCTCAGTCAGACAGTTAGGCATCACACAGGGAACACATACAGGGCACATACTTATGAGCACTGGGGCCCTGCCTGGCAGGGTCCCAGTGACACATAGACTAAAACAACATATATACAGTGAAATATGGGGGTAACATGCCAGGCAAGATGGTACTTTCCTACATATAGGCCCTGCAAATATGCAACTGTGGTATCGTCATGGTGCCAGGGACACAGAGCCTCTTCTCTGTGGTTGTGGGTCAGCTCCCAAGGATTGGATAGTAGCATACACACGCAGATTTGGGAGTTGATGCTCCTCCCAATGCCAACATACAGGGAGTCCTCTGTACAAACCTCTACTCTTTTGGAGATGGAGGGTAGATGATTTGAAGGGAAAATCAGGAAACATATCATGCTGCCAATGACACCTAGTGAGGAAGTGAGATTGGTTTTAAAGAGGACGTCCAATATCTAGTGCCCAACTATGATTTCAATACACTTCTTCAATGAGGAAAAAATAAGATTTAAAACCACATTAATAACACCAAGCCTGCCTCATCTCTTTCGCCCTTTCCTTTCTGTAGAATCCCACACTGATCATGCTTTAAAACCCAATTTCTTGCAGATCTTGCTTACATACTCATCTTCCTCAAAGCCACTTCTTATTAAGAAGATCTCTTACCCTTGTCCTTGGTTAAAGCACTATCTGGGGATGCTGTCCCATCCCTACTCACCATTGTCAATCCTTCCCCTCACTCACAATATATTCTCACAAGCTTGTAACACAGGCCAGAGCTGCCAACTCCTAAAGAAACCTACCATATACCTTGATGATCTTGCAAACTACTGGGCCATCACTTAAGGCCAGATGTAACAAAAAAGGCATTTGCAATTCGGAAATAGCGATTTTTAAGAAATCGCTATTTCTGATTCGCAAAATGCAATGTATCATATTTGCGATTCGGTAATAACGATTTCTTAAAAATCGCAAATGCTATTACCGGATCGCAAATTGCGATACAGACCCCATTCGCACCTCCCATATTTGTGAATTTTTTGCATTTCCCAAATTGCAAATTCCTAACTGGAATTCACAATTTAGGAAATGCAAAAACCCAGGGTGCTGGGGGCCTAAGGCCCCCTCTACTGCACCCCCCAAAAATATTTCAGGACATGTAAGGGGCACACATGCCAAAGGGGCATATTTGCGTTACATGTCAATTTAAAAAATGCATTTTTAATGCATTTTTAAAATTTGCACATGGTTACCACTAAGTTCAACTTGGTGGTAATAGCGATTCCTTAATGCCCAATTCGCATCAAGGAATTGCTTGTTACATGTGGTTTAGAAATCGCAAATAAGGATTCCTTATTTGCGATTTCTTATTTAGAGAATCGCAATTTGCGATTCTCTAAACAGGCTCGCAAATTTAAGGAATCGCTATTTTAGCGATTCCTTAAATTTGCGTTGCGAATTCCTTTCATAAATACTGAAAGGCATTTTTGCATTCGCAAACGGGCATTCGCACCATTTGCGAATGCAAAAAGGCTTGATACATCTGGCCCTTAGTTATTATTCATCATCATTGTCATTGACAAAGTAGTTTATGGTCCACCCCAGGATCACATTATTGCTAACCAGATCCTGTACAACTATCAGTTTGGCTCCAAAATATGCTGTAGCATGAAGAACACTACCTCACATATCATAGACAATGCCTTCAGAACTATTGATGATGATGATCCCTTCCTCCCGATATTGCTAGATCTCTCAGCTTCTTCCACACAGTTGACCATCCAACCCTCATATATACCCTGGAGTTTTGAATGGGGTTCAATAGCATTGTCTGATACTGGTTTTCCTCCTTCCTTTCCAACCAACACCAGTTTGGCCACATGGGCATCTCCAGGTCCTGAAAGATGACTATCATCTCTTTGTCCTCCCCCCATGGTTCCATACTAGAAGTCATCTTTAACCTGTACTTGAAGCCACTTAGGGGGTCATTCTGATCCTGGCGGTCAAGGACCGCAAGGGCCAACGACCGCGGAAGCACCGCCAACAGGCTGGCGGTGCTTCCTGGCCAATTCTGACCGCAGCGGTTAAGGCGCGGTCAGAAAAGGGAAACCGGCGGTTTCCCGCCGGTTTCCCGCCGGTTTTCCCCTGGCCATAGGAATCCTCCATGGCGGCGCTGCAAGCAGCGCCGCCATGGGGATTCCGACCCCCTTCCCGCCATCACGGGTGTCGTGGGGCCCCTGGGGGCCCCTGCACTGCCCAGGCCACTGGCATGGGCAGTGCAGGGGCCCCCTAACAGGGCCCCATAATGATTTTCAGTGTCTGCTTAGCAGACACTGAAAATCGCGACGGGTGCCACTGCACCCGTCGCACCCCAGCAACTACGCCGGCTCCATTCGGAGCCGGCTTCATCGTTGCTGGGTCTTTCCCGCTGGGCGGGCGGGCGGCCTTTTGGCGGTCGCCCGCCCGCCCAGCGGGAAAGTCAGAATGACCGCCGCGTTCATTTGACCGCGGTGCGGTCTTCTGGCGGGGGAACTTTGGCGGACGGCGGAAGTTGGAATGACCCCCTTAGTGCTCTACTCAAAGATACCAGAGTCAAGCTTCACCAATATGCTGAAGATACACAATTATACTTTAAAATCTCCACTGCTTCAGGCATCCAATGCCTCAAAAAACTGCTTGCACATCATTCAAACCTGGATTTTGAGCACCTACCTGAACCTCAACTAAGACAAAATTCCTGTTATTTGCCAAGACCTATATTTAAGAAACAGCACAAACCTAGTTCAATGATGTGAACCTTGATAGCTTCAAACACAAACTTTCACTGAATGCCAAGTCACTTTAACTCTAAGTGGACCCCAACATGACCTTCAAAGAACACATTATCAAAACACAACCAGGTGCCAGCTTTCTCTTCTTAGGAAAGACAAATCATTTCTTTTAGAAAGTGATGTTATAACTGCTGCTTAAATCCTCTTACTTTGACATGTGAATGGTGTTAATGCAAGCTCCATGGACTTTCAGACTCTACACAGACCCCTTAGGGCACATGCCTCAGCTTGTCTCGTCTATGGCCTGAAAACACATGACCACATCACAGTTATCCTGATTGAACTCCATTGGCTCCTCTTGCCAGTGGCACCAACTTCTAAATCAGCTGCATCATTTACAAAGCCATCACAATCAGCACTCCCACTAATCCTGCAGACATGCTCACGATATCTGGTGATTCTCCCCACATCAGCACTCAGGACATAATCAGACTGCAGACTACAAAGTGCAAAAAAGACAAATCAAAGCAGCAAAATTTTCTATCTGTGAACCAACTATCTGGAACAACATATCGGTATCCACTAGGACTGCACCAACACTTCTCCAATTTTGGAAAGAGTTAAAAACATGCCTCTTTAAAGAACACTGCACCAGAATGGATTAACAGCTTACAAACCAGCTTTCTCTCCTATTCCTCATTGAGTTCATGCTTCTCTTTGACCCTGTCCAGTGCTCTCCTACCTTTTGGCTAGATTCACACTATAGAAATACCACAAACACACATAAATACATACATGCATGTACATACAGCATTTTGTTTTGATGTATTTCATTCAAATTGCAGTGTATCGCTAAGATATTTTCTTAAAGCTCAATTACTGTTGTCTCCTGAGAAGGATTTCCTTTTCAGTCCTATACCTAAAAAAACTCTTGAACTATTGTAATAATTTACTTGTTCTGGAGTATTTGGATATGAAGGGAAAGGTATTTATCAATGTTTGTCAAACCAAAATAAGGACCTCAATATCTCAGAAGTCAAGAAAGAGTACTAATTATATTCATTGAAACAGCTGGAATTTACCAAAGACACCAAGGATATTCTGGCCCAAATATAATCTAAAATGGAAGCCAGTGCAGACAAGGATACCTGTAAGACACAAAAAACATTTATTTATTTCTTCTTCTTAGTTTCAATAACAACATAAAAACAACAAACGTACAATCATACAAGCATTTTGATATTAAATATTAATTACCATTAATAGTATTACTTTTGACATAAGTATGAACAGATATGAATTGGCAAGTCATGTCTTTCCCCGACATAATCACAGTTTAATCCACATATTGCATGCAGCCACCCCCAGAGCAATCGACCAGTTTGCATCTATCTTTCTCAGCATCCTGGAGTTGATCACATAGGTCTCCCATATTATAGCAGTTTGTATTGCAGCCATACCATCCAGATGCTGTCCAGTTCTCTTACAGAGCTACCCAGTTGTACAGCACTAAGGGGGTCATTCTGAACACGACGGTAAACACCGCCGTGTTCATTGGCGGTCTTTCCATAGACCGCCAGCCCCCTTGAGATCCTGCCGGCCACATTATGAACATTCTGCTGGGCTGGGGCATTGCCGACGGTTCCACATGGAGCTGTCGTCAATGCCTCAGTACGGCGGGTGCCTCAGCACCCATCGCGCAGATCACTGACCGTAAATCGGGCAGGGACCTGCATGACTGGGCACTGCACGGGGGCCCAAGAGCACCCCTTCTGCCGGCTTTAAAGGCTGGGGAAACAGGGTACATTATCCGGAGGGCAGCGCTGCTCTGCCGGATAATGGAATCTGCCATCGTCAGGCTGCCTGTCGGAGGTAGCCTGGTGGTGGCGGAGGGCCGCCACAGGCGGCCTTCCATGTGTATATTATATGGTGGCTCAGACCGCCATGCCGGTGGAGGTCTTTTCCGCTGCCACTGGCATGGCGGTCTGAACCTCCGGGGTTCATAATGAGCCCCTAAGTCTCCCCCTGTTCATCATGCCCAGCACAACATCGGTGATGCATTAGCTACGGGGGCTGGCAGTTGGTCATCAGTGGGATTGAAGCATCATCCAAGTGTGCTGATAGATATTGGTGTAATGGCACCCAAATGTCTTGTGGCCTGGAACTCACAGGCAGGGTTTCTGCATAGAATGATAACTGCTCATCACAATAAATGAGATCCGCCACCCATTCTTTGAATTTTGGGGCACGCCCTCTTCCCCAACGACCAGCTATTTCACGCTTAGCCAGCAATAGTGCCAGAGCTGTTAATATCCTGTACTGTGGCTTAATCTGCTGTGTGTACCCCAATAGAGCTGCTAAGGGTGTAAGCTGAAACAAGGGCTCTTGCATTTCCTTTAACGCCTATTCTACATCATGCTAGTATTCGCTTATGCAGTCACTCTCCCACGTCAGATGCAGAAAGTCTGCTCCTGCCATGTTGCATCTACGGCACCTGTCATCCTTCCTCAACCCATATCTGTACATTCTATGCTGTGTGTAATAGACTCTGTGTAGGAATTTATAATGGACAATGTGAAGGCGACTGCTGGATGAAACCTGCCTAGTATGAGCGCAACATTCCCTCCACATGTCGTCCGTCAGGTCTATCCACAGGGGGCTCATCAGGGAAGCCCAGAGTTGCTGCCCACACATTGAGGTGAAGTCTGGTATAGAGGAATACATCCAGGGCAGAGGGAGGGGATTCTGCGAAAAACTGCTCCCTAGTTCTGAATGTTCCATTCACGTAAAGATCGCTCCATGTGTTATACTTTAACCTATGTAGTAACAATCTACATGCTAGTTCTCGTGTGACTGGAAGTATAGGGGAATGCAAGAGCAAACACAGGGGAGAGTACAGCATGGACTTGTCTGCGTATCGCACCAGGGATTTCCATGTGGCTGTGGTACATGCCACTGTGGAATCCCTAAAGCTTGGGAACTGGGGTGACACTCCCAGTTTATGATGTTGTGGGAATGGGAGCCATATAGCCCTTCTCCACCACTATGTGTGGCAGGTATGGGTCAGGCTTAAACTGATATATCGCGTAGTGGGCCTGTGGTAATATAGCTCAAAGTTCTGTGCTTCAAAGCCTCCCTGTGAGGAGGGTAGAGTGAGAGTTTCACAGCTTAAGCAGGGGTTGTGTCCTCACCCATGCCAGCCTAATCATCTGCGTGCGTAATGTGTTGAAAAAAGCACGCCTGGGTCCATATGGCATGTTAAGAAATAAATATAGCAATTTAGGGAGTACAATCATCTTTATTAGGCATATGCGGCCTTCCAGAGATAAAGGCAGGGATATCCATCTTGTCACTTTGTCAGCTATTTCTGTTATAGCCCAGCCATGATTTGCTCGGAGTGTTTCGGTTCTGTCAGTTGTAACCCTAATACCTAGGTATTTAACCTCCATGTGACACCACTGCAATGGATAGTCCAGCTCAACAGGCAGCGCCTGTGATGTCAACAGAAAGATGTGTGACTTTCACAAATTTTTCTACACACCAGATAGCCCTCCAAAATAGATAAACTCTCATAGTATGGGGTTTAGACTTTGTTTTGGTTCCTTCAGGCATCGTGTAATGGCATCCGCATACACTGATATGAGCAAGTGTCTCAAGGGGTATCGGAGAGCATAGTTCCGATGCCACTGTCTCAGCTTAGCTGTCAACAGTTCGACAGCTAGCACAAATAGAAGTAGCAACAGTGGACATCCCTGTCTTGTGCCCTTAGATATGGTGATTGGTTCTGTGTGTGATCCACTTATGTGCACCCTGGCCACGGACTGGAAATATAAAGGGCTACCCATCTTAAGAATCCTTCCGGGAGCCCCATCCTCCGGAGCACCACCATCAGATAGTCCCACTCATAGGAATCAAACGCCTTAGTAGCGTCAAAGAATATGGATACTGCGTCCAGTGTTGGATCAATGTCATTTATCACTGCAAAAAGCGTACGCAAATTATGTGAAGTTGATCTTCCTGGAACAAACCGAGATTGGTCCGGTCAAATCAGGAAGAGGAGAAGTAGAGTGAAGCGATTGGTGAGTACTTTGGCCAAGATTTTAACGTTGCAGTTTATAAGTGACAATGGCCTTTAAGAGTCATATTCTGCTTGTGGTTTTCCTGGCTTCAGCAAAGCCAGTATCAGCGCTTCCCTCATGGTCGGTTTGAGTATACCTGCCTCCTTGGAATCATCATACACCTTGACCAGTACATGAATCAGCAAGTCAACCTAAGCCTTATAAAATTCTGCAGGGGGGCCATCAGGGCCAGGTGAGTTTTCAGAATGCAGCTACATGATCGCCTCCCTAATTTCACCTTCGCTGAGATCTGCAGCTAGAAATTCACACTGGACATTGCTTAGCTAGCCTAGCACTACCTCATCCAGCCACTCATCAAATTCGACCCGTTGCTGCCTGCGTCTGCCATAACAAAAGAAATTTCTATTTACAAAAAAAATCGATAAACAGTTACACATTCTAAGTTATAAAAACTCATTCCTTAACGGAAAAAGTATACAAGCCAGATTTTACAAGCCTGCAGTAAAAGTCAAGAGCTTGTTAATGTTATCAATAATGAACTACATCGACCATTGAAAATTAATCAGTAATTGCAAGTCAAGAAATGTTTGATTCAAATGCTGGCTTTATTGTTATAATGATTAGTGATATTCAGGCAGAGATGATTAACAATGTCTTTTCATCAATTGCTTTAATCAAGCAATTAAGTTTCTTTCTATGCCTGTCACTTCTCCAGATTTGCTATTTTAATAACTACACACTGGCCATCAATACAAGTTTTTCAGAATAGGGTGGGGTATTTACCAATCATGGTACACATTATTAGCCCGGGTGAGTTTTTGAGCATGGGTGGTAAATACTTCCTATTCTGAGCTTTCCACAGGAAAATGGGGTATAACATAATGAATCGTTTTTCAACACACCGATTTTAGGGCCTGATTTAGAGCCTGTCAGAGGGGGTTATCTCATTCGCCATATTGTGATCCCATTATAGCCTATGGGGATCTTAATACGGCCAATGGGATATCTGTCACATTTGTGACTGTGTATTCCTTCCACCAGGATCTAATCAGGCCCTTAGTGTCTTTTGCCTTTTAACAGGCCTTTTCCCCTGCAGCATTTTGGAAGGTTTGACCAGCTGTAATTTATCAAAAGAAAACTGCAAGAGCATGATAATTGTCACACAAATTGTAATCCTGGTCCTTGAGTAAACACATGTTTGCACAAGACCTGGAATTTAGCCCTGAACTCGTGAAGAGGGATAATTTGCAAAATGAGGATATCTGGCATGGATGTATTATTGGGCTCTTACTTTCACACCTATATTATCATTTTAATGGTGAACCTGAATGTGATCATTAATTCCTCACTCATAGAGCCTTCAATAAAAAAGGTAAAATTGGATCCTGATAATCCATCCAGATTTACATTTTATGCCAACATCTATCCTCCAATTCACTTAACAAAGAGGCAGCATTCACTGCTCAATTGTAAAGCAATTTGAATATAATTCTGCTATTATGTAACTGTGGGTTTGGTTTCCTTCCACAGCAACTGTAGAAGGAAACCACATTAGGGGTTGTGAGAGAGTGGCTGCTGGAACAGAGAGGTAAGGAAAAGCCTGTTGTGGCAATTCTTTTAACTTTGTATGAAAAATGTGTCCTACTAGCCCACATTATTTATCTAAATCATATGGACACGGTGATGGGAGTTCTGCCTTCCAATGGATTTGATCTTTGTTTCAGGCAGGGCTTAACAACTGCCTTTAGCTAACTTCTTCATCTTCTCTACTGAGGTAAGGTGCCAAATGGGTCTATTCATTCTCATTTATTATTTAATTGTTCATTGTTCCTGCAGGTCTAAGTGAATGTGTATTGTGGTCTTTGGGATTAATACTATGCTTAGGACAGCCAGATCCTCTCTGATCTTTATGGAAGTTAATTGGACTTAGCAGTGATATCTTGTTATTTGAAGGCAAGGGAAGTAGTTGATGTGAGACAACTTGTTACCCCTAAATGGCACTAAGGCCCTCATTATGACATTGGCGGTAAGTACCGCTTACCGCCATGCTAACTGCCACCAACATACCGCCGCAGATCACTGCTACCCATATTATGACACACACATAGCAATCTGTCACTATACAGCCACACACACAAGTCCGCCAGCACAAAGGTCGGTAATAAACTGGCAGTATACATACCCACACCGTTACGCCAACAGAACTACGCCCACAACATTATGACCCACAAATCACCATGGCGGACATTCAATGGTGGTAAACCATTGGCGGTACATACCGCTGCGCTCAAAATACACACACATACAAAACACCACCACACTGAACAATTCAAACTACACACACCTGACATCCATTCACACACCACACCTACACCAGCATAAAACACACACTCACATTACCCACAACCCTTTACGAATACAAACAAGTGCCACAAGAGAGATAGCAAAACCACAGACAAGACCACAGCCACACACCACCATCAACTATACATCATCCATGCACCTTACATCACACACCCCAACACAGCACCCTACACACCCTCACCCTCACCACTCACACTACACCCATGGCACCTCAACGACAACTCAGGTTCTCAGAGGAGGAGCTAAGGGTCATGGTGGAGGAAATCATCCTGGTAGAACCACAGCTATTCGGATCACAGGTGCAACAGACATCCATTGCTAGGAAGATGGAGCTATAGCAGAGAATCATGGACAGGGTCAACGCCCTGGGACAGCACCCCAGAACAAGGGATGACATCAGGAAGAGGTGGAATGACCTACGGGGAAGGTGCGTTCTGTAGCAGCAAGACACCAACTAGCTGTAGAGAGGACTGGCAGTGGACCCCCGCCTCTTCCCCCACAATTAACAACATGGGAGGAGCAAGTCTTGGCAATCATGCATCCTGAGGGCCTGGCAGGAGTAGGAGGAGGACTGGACTCTGGTAAGTCAAATCTCTGTTACCATCAGAATCCTGTACCTGCATGCCATCACATAACCCTACCCCTACCCTCACTCCCATCACTCCACCACCTCCTACACTCCCCACCATCACAACCCACCCATCCCAATACCAAGCCCTGCATGCAACACCAATGCATGGACACCCATCACAGACCTGCATGGACACCTATCACTAAAGCATGCACACTAGAGGGAAACAGCTTTGTTCATTTCTCCGAGGGGGGGGGGGCAAATGCAATATGTATACCATCAATTGCCCCAATAATGTTGGGGATATGTCCCATTGCATAGAAATCAGCTTTCACTGTGGCAAAATCCTCCACCTGGGGGAAAATTATATAGCTGCGCATGTGTTTAATCATGGCAGACAACACTCTATGCAGCACTATTGAGAACATTTGCTGTGACATTTCTGCTGCCAAGTCCACTGTCACTTGGAAGGAGCCAGTTGCCAGGAAATGGAGCACAGGTAGGACTTGCACAAGACGGGGGATCCCAGTGGGATGACGGATAGCAGATATCAGGTCAGGCTCCAATTGGGCACACAGCTCTATGATTGTGGCCCTGTCCAGTCTATAGGTGAGGATAATGTGCCTGTCCACCATTGTTGCCAAGTCCACCAGGGGTCTCTACAGGGGGGGAATGTCTCCATCTCCTATTCATCTGCAGTGGTTGCAATCTATGGGGTAAAACGGTGAGCAGCTGGTCAGTATCTCATACTGCATGTTGTGATTGTAACAGTATATTGTTGGATAGGTCCAAATGGTGCTTATGTGTACTGTGATGCAATTAGGTGCCATGGCCTGCCCCCCATCCTGAAATGCCATTCTCCTGTCCTGTATGGAGGGACATGTGGAAATGAGGTAATCCCGCTGCCATTGTGTGCCGTTGCTGGAGGCGGTCGAGAATCGCCGTGCAACTCCTCATTGGTTATCATTGGGCGCTATGGGTTACAGTGGCCAATGGTGATGTACGCCGGCGGTGACGGTTCGCACCGCCACGGATGTGACCCCCATTTTCTATCTGTTCACTCACTTGCTACCTGACCTTCAACAGGAGAGGACCTACACTGAATGTGCTGCTGTGACCTGTGTCTGGAATCAACCATGGCTCGTGCCTTCACCGTGGCAGAGTTGGAAAGACTGGTGGATGGGGTTCTACCCCAGTACTGAATCCTGTATGGGCCTCCAGACCAACAGGTGAGTGCACTGTGAGCACGATGCATGGGGCATGAATGCATGGAGTACTGTTTGTAAAGGCTTCATGTAGGGGGGGTTCGTGGAAGGGCCCTGGGCAGCGTGCTGCATGTATGTTTGGCCATGTCTGTGCGTAAGGGGATGTGAATGGCTATGGTGGGCCATGAATGTAACAGGCAGGACGGTTTGACTGATACCTTTACCTATGTGTATTTCTCGGCAAGTCAGCGCCCTTCAGAAAAAGGGTATATGGCGCGCCATCGCCAAGGATGTTCGGACCCTGCAGGTCTACGGCAGGCGGAGCACCCACTGTTCGAAATGGTGGGAGGACCTGAGACGCTGGGCATAGAAGATGGTGGAGGCCCAGATAGGGATCGCCTCCCAACGAGGAAGAGGTGCCCCTCGAAATCTGACCCCCCTGATGGCCTGCATACTGGCAGTGGCCTATCAGGAGCTGGATGGGCGCTTGGGACATCACAGCAGCCCAAGGGAATGAGTACAGTGCCCCAATATACTACTTGCGCGTGGTGGGGTGGTATCCGGGTGGGGGATGTGGTCCTGTGGGTGCCCCTAGGCCAGGCCGGACATTGCAAGGTAGGTCCCATGTTGGGTAGGGTCTGATGTAAACTTCCTCCAGCCAAGATAGTAGGCATCCACTACTGGGCAGTGGTCTGTCGGTCTCAGGTATGCTGCAATTTGCGTTAGGTGTCTATGTCCATGGCCTGGTGACTAGCATTGTGACTGGCAATGCATTGCCTAGTATGTAGGACTGTTCCCTGTGTGTGTGTGTCGTGTACCCCAATGGTGGTGTGGTTGCCGCCATTGACCAAGTGTATCCTTTGTCTCTTCCCCCCTTTTTTTATTAGCATCATCTGGTGGAGGAGCAGAGGCACCGGTGACAGAGGGAGCTGCATCCCACAGGGCCCAGGAGGCCGAATCCACCGACGGAGAGGGTACCAGTGGGATGGAGGACGAGGGGAGCACCAGGGCAAAGACCTGGTGGTGGGGACACCTCTGTGCCCACCCCAACTACAGGTACAGCTGCCACCCCCGTACCAGCACCGCCCTCCCAGCAGCCCCTCAGCGTGTTTCCCGTGCCAGCTCACCCAGGAGGGTGGGCATCTCCTTTGCCCCAGGCACCTGCTGCCTGCTGCCCTGAGTGAGGAGGCTATTGACCTTCTGCGATCCATCTCTGTTGGGAAGTCAACAATTGTAAATGCCATTCAGGGGCTGGCAGCCCAAATGCAACAGACCAATGCATTCCTGGAGGGCATTCACACTGGCATGGCGGCCCAACAGAGATCAATCCAGGCTCTGGCATCCTCTCTAATGGCAGTCATTGTCCCTGTTTCTAGCCTACCCCCTCCAACTTCCTCCCCAATCCCATTCCCCTCAACCCCAACCTATCCCAAGCATGCAGGCAGATGAGCATGCACACAAGACAACACACACGAGTGGTTCAGGCAAACACAAGCACCACACATCATCCCACAGGCACTCACACAGACATCATCCAGATGCAGACATGCCAACATCCACACTGCCTCCACTGTGTCCCCCACCTCCTCGTTGTCCACCTCCCTCTCAGTTGTGTCTACACTCACACCTGCATGCACTACATCTTCATCCACTCCCACCATCACCATCACGCCTATCACTACACTCCCCTCACTGGCAGTCACCACCCCCACATCTATGCACACGTCCCCTGTGTCCTCTCCCACTGTGTCTGTGCCCCCTCCTCCCAAAGTACACAAATGCAAGCACTCAGACACCCAACAGCCATCCACCTCACAACAGCATCCAGCCCATGCACCTGCACCCAAAATCAGCAGACAGACACCTCCTACAACCACTTCCTCTTCCTCTACTCCCAGACCTTTACCCATTTCCCGCCCCAATCTCCCTAAGAAGCTTTTCCTCTCTACCGTTGACCTCTTCCCTACCACTTCCCCCCACCGTCCTTCACGTCAGGCCATGGTGTTCAAAACCCAGGCGAGCACCTCACTCACCCAGTCCACGGCCACAGTAGTGTCGACAGCTACTCCAGGTGGGAGAGGATACCGGGTACCAGGCAGCCACACTGAAAGGGTGCCTGCACAAAGTGCTGCAAGGAAGGCTAAGGAGGCACCACCAGCTGCGTCAAGGAAGGGCAAGGAGGCACTCCCAGCTGCTTCAAGGAAGAGCAAGGAGGCACCCTCACCTGCTTCAAAGAAGGGCAAGGAGGCACCCCCAGCGGCTAAAGGGAAGGGCAAGGAGGCACCCCCAGCTCCTACAGGGAAGGGTAAGGAACAATCCCCGGCTGCTGAACAGGAAGGGCAAGGGGCCACCAACTTGCCACCAACCATGGTGGCTCAGCTGTCTGAGGCTGCAGGGGAAGGGCTGGAGGCTCCCCCCATCACTGCCAGCACTGCCACCAGCACCACTGCCAGATGCAGCAGCCCCAGTGGGCAGCCGTCCGAGGCTGCAGGGGATGGGCAGGAGCCTCCCCCCACCACTGCCAGCACCACTGCCAGAAGCAGTAGCCCCAGTGGGCAGCCGTCCGAGGCTGCAGGGGATGGGCAGGAGCCTCCCCCCACCACTGCCAGCACCGCCACCAGCTCCACTGCCAGCAGCAGCAGCCCCAGTGGGCACCCGTCCGAGGCTGCAGGGGTTGGGCTGGAGCCTCCCCCCACCACTGCCAGAACGGTCACCAGTACCACTGCCAACAGCAGCAGCCCCATTAGGCAGCCATCTGAGGCTGCAGGGGAAGGGCTGGAGCCTCTCCCCCACCACTGCCAGCATCACCACCAGCATCACTGCCACCACTGAGCAGCCATCACCACAGACAGACAGTGTGTAGCCCTGCATCCATGGGCTGTTGTGTGGCCTGGCCCCTGGTGCTGCAAATCCTGTGGGTCTGCCACCCAGGTGAGAGACTGTGTCCTTGCACTCCCCAAGATCTGCATCACAGGGCACAATGCCCCTCCAGAACCAGTGGAAGAAGCCATCCACTCACCCTATCCTTCCCAGGATGAAGCACACTGTGCACAAAGCCCCCTCCAGAACCATTGGAAGAAGCCATCCACTAGAGTGGCCTTGCACCCCCCAGGACCAAGCAGTGGGCAAACCACCCACCTGAGAGACTGTGGCCTTGCACTCCCCAGGATCAAGCAGTGGGCAAACCACCCACTTGAGAGACTGTGGCCTTGCACTCCCCTTGACCAAGCAGTGGGCAAATCACCCACTTGAGAGACTGTGGCCTTGCACTCCCCAGGACCAAGCAGTGGGCAAACCACCCACAAGAGAGACGGAGGCCTTGCACTCCCCAGGATCAAGCAGTGGGCAAACCACCCACTTGAGAGACTGTGGCCTTGCACTTCTCAGGACCAAGCAGTGGGCAAACCACCCACTTGAGAGACTGTGGCCTTGGAATACCCAGGACAGCCCACAGGGCATGTTGCCCCTTCCAGAACCAGTGGTGTGTACCATCTTCCGGCTGATGTGTCCCCCCATTCTCCATCCCCCTGAGGAGCCTGTCTATTTTCATCCTGATGCCCCTATTGTGTTCTCTCTGTGTTGTTGCAGGAGTGAGGTGGGGCCTTGGCCTATGTGTTGTGGCCCTGTGGCCCACGGGCATTGAGGACTGGGCAGTGTCCCTACATTTGTAAATATGTCTGTACGTTTGGATTTTGATGCACTTATTCACAGTATTTTATCATATCACACTCACTTTCTTCAAATAATTTTGTCCTTGCATTATTCCTGAGGGGTACAGGGTAGATATGTTATGTTGCTGCTTCTGGTTGTGTGTAAGGTGTTGGGGGTGGCTGTGCGTTGCGTGTGTGTTTCACTCTCTTTTTCCTCCCTCCTTCCTTGTGTGCTAGGCGGAAGTACTCACCGTGGTCATCTTCGCCGGCGTTGGTGTTCATAATGAAGCAGAAGGTAGACGAGCATGAGGAAAACTTGCAGCTCGGGCTCCATGGCGTTGTGGTTGTTCCCTGAGTCTCCATAGGTGAGTCATTTGACTTCTGAGATCTGTTTCCGCCAGGCTTTTGATGTTGATGGTACCACTCCGGAAAAGGTGGGTGATAGGCCAGTCATAATAATGTGGGCGGTACATTGTCTTCCGCCTTGATGTTGCCAGTTACCGCCGTGGTGCTTGTTGATTCCGCCCTGGCAGTCGGTGTGTTAAAGTGCCTGTATGTCTGAGCGGTTTCCGCCGTGGTCATGATTCCATTTTTGTTACCGCCGGCCTGTTGGTGGTATTACTGCCACTTTATCACCGACCGCCAGGGTTGTAATGAGGGCCTAAGTCTTAGAATCTGCTCATTGGCTGTGCAGGGGCTCTGTGCAGATGCCTTAATGCATAGACTTAGCACTATCTTCTGTGAAATCTCTTAAGTATCTGTGTGTGGTATTATACAGTGCCCTCTTCATTGACCCCATGATTGAGACGGTGGCAACATCTGCCCATTTCCAGTTTCAGTCTCTCTTCAAAGTTTGCCCCATATTGGAGTATGAGCTAATGTAATAATTGGAATTTTGCAGTTTCGTAAACACAGTTTTGTGTGAAGGCTTACCTGAACATTTCAGGTTAACTACCATCACATTTTCAGCGATAAGTCTACCCGACTGCTAGCCACTGACCAAAATAATTTTAGATAGTTGTTCCCTAACTACTTAGCAGGTTTGAATACATTTCAAACTGACACCGCGGCTTCTTTGTTCTAGAAAAAAAACATTGCTTCTCGCTGTCAGATACACTCACAAAAAGTGGGCAGTTTCCACTCAGAGTAACTGGAGCTAAGGTGTGGAATGGTCAATCAAAAAAGATTGACATATTTGTGTTTCCTCTCTAAAATTAAATTTAAGATTTATCTTTTCCTGAAAGAGGTGTGGGATCCGGTGCCCGTAGTCATAGCATTGTTTAGCGTGAGATTTCAATTAGACTTCTTAGGGTTCTTTAGTTTATACTTATTCTGCGCAGGATACTTTTAGGATTATTGTCATTTGCATTTGTGTTTTATGGTTAAGTATTTGTATTGTGGTTTGATAGCTTTGTTTTGTTATTTATTTATGCTTCTTGAAATGCGACACCATTTGCACCATTGAACATTCTATTGTGTATGCTAACGCGTCCTTTTATGATAATTTATTACACATCAGGACTCGTTTAAGGCCAATGAATCTTTTGACCCAGTTGAGAGACACCTTAGGATGAGATAGCTAATCAATATGTCAATCTATACGTCAATAATGTCATCAATATTTATCACAACAATACATTTGTCTTTAGTAAAAGTCATTAATCAATTCAAAACTACTACCATGACCTTACAGTCATGAATAACCACACCAGTTTAGTAGAATTTTATGAGTTGTATTCCCTTTTGATTACAATTCTAAAAGCAGATGCGTTAATCTCAAAACCAAGAAACATAATAGCATAGTCACGATGTGGCAACTGTGATTAAGGCGAGAATCACAAACATCAGAACATAACACGGCGTGAACATAGATCAGTTTAGCAAAGTGTCAATAATGCATCAGTTCAACAAAGCATAGATTTGGTTGTTTGTCTATTTGCATCAGTTTAGTGAACACCTGTCCTAACCACTGATTAGCATTCGCATGTTGGGCTTCATGCAAAACGATTTAGAACACCAATTTGGAAAACATTTAACTATGGTCTCTGTCAAAAGTAAGCAGTTGGTACCTAGAAAAGAAAAGCAAACATTCAAATCACAAATGCATTGTCATAATTACCCTCCAAGGTTTAGGTCAGCACACAGGTTCAGTCTTCGTCTTCAGGACATCAGTCAAATCGCCATCAGTCAGAACTCAGCTCCGGGGCAAAAAGGGGCACTTCCCTCATAAGGAGGTAAAGTGTAAAAATGGGCAATCTAAGGACGAGGATGGTTCTAAGCGAATCAATAAGTCACCAAACAGAGTGACAAAGTTTCTGGATAAAATCAATAGCATTCCCTAACCCACCTAATTGGTCCTCTGTGTCATGGGTTTTTATCTCTTTTTTGTTGTACAGTCCCCTAAATTCTATTGGACATCTGCTATACCCCACTATCTTTATCCAATGGGAAAACACATTATGTCATTAATCTTTCACCCCATATTATTTTACAAGTCTCTCATTGGTTCTCCTGTTCGATGTCTTCAGAGGTGGCACGTCCGGTATGATTTCATCCTTCTGTAATTCTTTGCACATCTTTTGGTCAGTAACTCCATTGTCTTCACCGGTTTGAATGACCTTGTACATTACATTAATCTACACTGTTGCATTTTGTTTTATATCACCCTACAAGCAATGAAGAATGCATGAGAACGGATCTAGCATGGTTACATTCGGCTTCTAGTTTGAAGAAAACAAGAGGTCATGTCCTTTTGCGAGTCATCATAGATAGGAAAAAATACATTTAATATGAGAGCCAAGCAGCTAAGCTTCGGCTCATGCTAACTTAAGGCCTACAAGGATTTCAGCACAAATTCAATAACGCAATCATTAATAATTAGTATAAAACTTATTCAGTTTAATATTTTATAATCATTTTAGTCATTTTAGTAGTTCACATATATATTGGCAGCCACTCCCCGTGGTCACATTTCAAGTGCATGTTTAAGCAAAATTCACTATTACAGTTTCTATGCTGCATTATCACACATTAATTCATAAACATTTCATGTTAATAAAGATTATATAAGCTACGCTCTCTCAGTCCCTCCTCTGATGACTTTCGTCATCACACAACCTTTCCCTTTGACCTTTCACTTTTAATTGTTCACCTTGCGCATAATGAGCATTTCAACATCTTGTCCCTTGTGTGAACTTTCCCAAATTTCATTAAACATTTTCTCCCTTTCACTTTCTTCATTGTTCTCATTCCTCTTTGTCCAATTTCTTTTAATTTTATCATTGATTTTGCATGCTCCCCATAAACCTAATAAACAGGCCAGAACAATTAATAGACCCCCTAGTATTTTTGCAAGAACCCCATTCCAAATGTTGCTAAACCAGCTCCCTACTCTGGCAATTCCTTTCCCCACTTTCTCCCACACTCCAGGTTCCTTCAGTTCCTTCAAATCTGCACTATCTCTAGTTAGGTTAGTAAGCATACCTCTAATCTTTTTACTATTGTCCGGTATAAACGAACAACACTGATGCTCGTTGAGCATCTTGCAGACTCCTCTGCTCTTTGCTAAAAGAATGTCTAAAGCAAGCCGATTTTGAAGAGTCATAGCTCTTTCCGCAGCAAGTTCAGTATCCATCAGGAGTATAGCCCCTGTAAAATTTGTCAGCATGTTATCCACAATAGTAGACAACTTTCTAATCTTTATGGAGTTTAAGATAACCACTACTGAAGGAATTATGGCTCCAAATATGTCACCAACGACAGCAGCCGCTGTCTCTCGTTTTTGTCTAGCTTGTTGTAATTCAGACGCTTTAGGTATTTGCTTTAAGTCATCAATCTGGTAAATCTTTGGGAAAACTATCCCCAAATAACATGTCCCATACCATCCCTTAGGGAGACGGTAATAAGCATTTAGTCCACAGATATAATAGATCCCAGAAATCGCTGGATCCTGTCCATTTAACATGAATGTCCATTTACTCTGAAACAAAAACACATGCTTGCGTTCACTCGTTCCCACAAATAAAGTGTCATGTTCAGATTTCGGCCTATATATACAAAGCCTTCCTACATGTAATGCATCTATAGCTAGTTTGCCTTGTGTTTTTATTGCAGTGTAAGCATAATCATTTGCATATGTGCATTTCTGTAGCCCCTTTTCTAGTCGCTCTTTTAATGCTTTGTGTCTATCATCAGTGTGATCTAAGAAGCTTTTCTCTACTGGTGTTAATAAGCAAGTCAGATTGTTGCGGTGTGCATAAGCTGTCCCAAATGTAAGTGTCGGTTCAAAGAAACCTCTAACTATTTTTATACTATGCTCCTTAGCTAATTTATTCAGAAACTCAATCACTGGCACAAAATAAAACACCACATCCAAATTTGAATAAAAGTATTGTACATGCTCTTGATTATAAAATCTTGTTAGTAGCAAACTACAGCATTATCCCGTAGGTTAATGGAAGACTATGATAAGTGACCCCTTCTTGTACTGACGAAGGAATCTTTGTGCACACATAACAGTTTTTTGCATCCATGGTTTCAACATACTCATTTAGCAAGCGATAGAAGACATTATTGGAGAGTTCCCCTTTTGAGTTAGTTCCCTCATGCAAGTGTTTTGTATCTTGCTCAAACTTTTCCTACGGTATTAGCGTTGTAGTCTCAGGTTTTGAAGCATTGTTAGTCGCTTTCTTTTCCAACTATGGCATTCCCACAATTACACCTACAATTATTATTGCACACACAATACATAATATAAGGCTTAACCAACCACACACTTTAGCCTTCTTGCTACTACCTCTATTATAAGCCATGGTCTGTAAAGAATCAGATAGCAGAATAACTCAAACAAACAATCAACTTGAGGACGATATAAAAGCTCCCTTTTAAATATTTTTTTTTTTTTACAAAGTCTCTTTCTCACTGCGTATATTTACAGCGTTTCACTCCTTCCAGGACCCTTTTGTCAATCAGGTTAGCAGCTTGCCATAATCGGGTTTCAAAGTCAATTCAGGTTATCAGTGTCACATCCGGTAGTTTATAAGTCTCTTTCTCAGCTTTTCAGCTTTCGATTTCAATTTTAACACAGTCTCTTCTCTGATTGATTTCAGGTACCATAGTATAGGCCTGGTACTTCTCGATCAAAACAGAACGCTAAGAATTCTTGTTGCCATTCAGATGTCATTGCATATGCCCATTCAGGACCTGCGTACCTTCTATTTGCGGTTCTTTTTCTTTTCAACCTGCGTTCACTTTGTAATTCTCCTTCACTCAAATTCTCTTCGCTGGATGTATCAGTTTCTTCTGTTATTTTTTCACCTGGTACGATCTTCTCTTTCGCAGCCTTCTTCTCTGGCCAGTTATCTCCCTTATGCGTCTTCTTCCTGCTTGTCCTTTCAGGACGCTGAACAGCACCCTCCTCTTGTGCTATGGTGTTTTCTCTTGACGGACCTGCAACTGGCTCAGAGGATGCTGGTGTGCTTTGATCTCTCTCTACTATTTCCCCTTCTTCTTCTTCTTCTGGGTTTGTAACAGGTTCAAGCTCTAACCCGTATCCGTCTACTTCTGGGAGAACCTCTCCTTGATTTAGTTCTCCTGATGCCTCTACTGAGATAGGCACACTGTCACCTCTCTCGAACTCGTTTACTGTTTGAGGGACTAGGCTGTTCTCAGTGGGCTCCCCTATAGTCTCAGTTCCCCCTTTTCTATTCTCTGGCCCTGAGACTTCCTTCTCTTGAACCGCTGAGTCGGAAACTTCAAGTTCCTCATCAGTCGGACATGTTACCTTCTTTGTGTGACTGGCATGTATCCAGTTTGGAACGCCTGCACAGTTCACAGCAGTGGTTGTTGTCAGTATTACTTGATATGGCCCCTTCCAGCACGGCTCCAAACACGACTCTCTCACGTGCTTCTTGACAACCACCCAGTCACCGGTTTGCAGGGTTTGGCCTGGATCACTGATCTGTGGCAATGTGTTGGCTTCCACCTGGTGGGAAAAAGAGCGAACCACATCAGCCAAACCTTTGCAGTAGTCCAACACCATATCATCCGTGATATTCACAAGAGCATTTGCAGGTACTGCGGGCAACCTCATAGCTCTGCCCATAAGGATCTCATGGGGCGATAGTCCTGTCTTCTCATCAGGGGAGTTCCTCATCGACATCAGCATTGGGGGCAATGCATCTGGCCTTTTCATATTGGTGGCTGCGCACAACTTTGCCATTTTCGACTTCAAGGTACATTCATTTGTTCTACTAGTCCTGATGCTTCAGGGCGGTAGCTACAATGCAGATTCTATTCAATGTCTAATGCAACACACAAGAACTTAATCACCTCATTGTCGAAATGTCTGCCCCTATCTGATTCTAAAGAGACCGGAAAACCAAACCTGGGTATTGGTTCTCTAAGCAACAGCTTTGCAACTGTGAGACTGTCATTTCTACGTGTGGGGTAAGCTTCAATCCAGTGGCTGAAAACACACACAATCACCAACACGTACTTCAATCCTCCACAAACAGGCATCTCAATGAAATCCATTTTCATCTTGCTAAATGGACCGCCAGCTCTCCCTATGTGGCTCAAAGTTACCACAGTCCCTTTTCCTGCATTCATCTGTTGACAGTTGATGCACCTGTGACAAGTAACCTCTGCGGCTTGTCTGAATTTCGGGTTAAACCAGTCAATCTTGAATGACCTGATCATTGCATCTCTCCCAAGATGTGCCTGTCCATGATAAAGTCTTGCAAATTGTGACAAAAGACTGTTTGGCAGAACCAGTTCCCCCTCCTCTGAGACCCATAAGTCATCAGCTCTTTGTACACATTGCATTCTCTGCCAGGAGCGTTTGTCCTCTCTGCTAGCACGACCCTGTAGTGTTTTTAGCTCATCTAGTGTATCAACCACCCTTAATGCAAAGTTCAAGCATGTTTCATTTTCAGTGTCAATTCCCA
The DNA here is from genome assembly GCF_031143425.1 of Pleurodeles waltl. Classification (NCBI taxonomy): domain Eukaryota; kingdom Metazoa; phylum Chordata; class Amphibia; order Caudata; family Salamandridae; genus Pleurodeles; species Pleurodeles waltl. The sequence continues at coordinate 692,216,141 of NC_090436.1, read as the reverse complement.
CTGATCCTTGAACGATATACAGTTCAATGCACAAAATCTTGCGACTTGATCTGCATAGCCGTTTCCCATGGACACAAAGTCTTGTGACTTAACATGAGCATTGCATTTCACCACTGCAATTTCAAGAGGTAACTGAATCGCATGTAACAAGTCCTTTATGTGTTCGCCATTTTTCACTGGAGAACCAGAAGAGGTCATGAAACCTCTCTGTGACCACAGTTGGCCAAAATCATGTACAATTCCAAATCCATATCTGCTGTCAGTATAGATAGTGGCTCTCAGATTCTCAGCTGCGTGGCATGCCTTAGTAAGGGCAATTAATTCTGCCACTTGTGCGGAATGCACTCTCTCAAGCCAAGAATCTTCAATAATACCAGCTATGGTACACACAGCATAACCAGCTCTCAGCATTCCGACTGAGTCTCTCAAACAGGATCCATCAACAAACATAATGCAGTCATTTTCCTTTAACTGCGCATCTTGAATATCAGGTCGGGGCTTGGTACATAGTTCTGTTACCTCAAGAAAATCATGCTCCACTTCCTCTTCATTATTAATCTCAGTACTCTCAACAGGAAGTAGAGTTGCTGGGTTCAATACAGTACATCTCTTCAGTGAGACATTAGGCGACCCCAAAATGATTGTCTCATATCGGGTAAGTCGGGCATTTGTCATGTGCTGGGTTTTAGTTCAAGTCAAGAGAATTTCAACTGAATGTGGAACCATTACTGTCAAGGGATGTCCCATCACTATGCCTTCACACTGCGTGAGGCTTTGACCAAATGCTGCAACTGCGCGCAAACAACCCGGTAAGGCTGCTGCGACGGGGTCCAAGGTAGCTAAAAAATATGCTACAGGGCGGTTTGCACCTCCATGGACCTGTGTCAAGACAGACAAAGAACAAGCATCATGTTCATGACAAAACAGTAGAAAAGGCTTTGTGTAATCAGGCATACCCAAAGCTGGTGCCCTGCACATGCACTCTCTTAATTCCATGAATGACTCAAGCTCTTCTTTAGACAGAGTTATGGTATACGGTTCATCCTTAGTCTCTTTGCCTGTCAGCTTTATCAATGGTTTTGAGATAATTGAGAAGTTGTGTATCTACTGTCGACAGTAGCCCACCATTCCCAAAAAAATCCTGACATCCCTCTTTGTTGTCGGGGGGTTCATCTGCAAAATAGCTGTCACCCTTTCCTTTGATATTCTCCTGGACCCTCTCTCAATCAAGTGTCCTAAGTATTTCACCTCTTTCTGACAGTACTGCAGCTTCTTTGGTACACTTTATGTCCGTTCTTTCCCAAATGATTCAGCAAGGCAATTGTGTCATACCTACAGTCATCTTTTGTCCTGGACGCAATCAGCAAGTCGTCAATGTACTGCACTAGAGTCGAACTGAAAGGCGGTACTAAGGATTCTAAGTCCTTTTTCAATATCTGATTAAAGATGGACGGTGACTCAGAAAACCCTTGAGGAATTCTGCACCAACTGTACACTTTGTCCAGGAATTTGAAACTGAATAAAAACTGGCTGTCCTCATGAAGAGGCACCGAAAAGAAAGCTTGTGACAAGTCTACAACGGTGAACCATTCAGCATCACACGGAACCTGGAACATAATTACTGCTGGATTCAGCACTATGGGGCAACACTTTACCACAATCTCGTTTATTTTCCTTAAGTCCTGCACAATTCGAACCTTCCCACAAGGCTTTTTCAGACCCATTATTGGTGAATTACATGGACTGCTCAATACTTCTTTCAGAACCCCTTGCTTTACGAAATCTGCAATTATTTGTGACACCTGAATAAGGACATCTTGTGCCATATGGGACTGCAGCACCTGGGGAAACACTGCATTTGGTTTCACTTGTACTTTAACTGGTTCCACTCCTTTTATCACTCCCACTTCCTTTCCTGTCAAGTCCCACACTTTCTCTGTCACCATTCCCTGTAACTCGGCTGGCAAATCAGTCACTGTACGCATCAGGAATAATGTTATCAAAGGGTAATCTTCATTCGCGGTTTCCGTCTCTAACTCTGAAAATTGACCATCATCCCCTTCATCATCACTGTTTGTCTGCACCTCAATTCCATCGTTGGAACAGGTAATTGAACATTTCGTTTTACACAGTAAGTCTCTCCCCAGTAGGGACACAGGACTTGAATCACAGACTACAAACTTCTGCAGTCCCTGGAAGTTTCCAATCTTAACTTGCACCAGATCTGTAATCGGATTTGTCAAGTACTGGTTTTCTACTCCGACCACTCTTTTGGTACGCCCTGAAAGTGGTAATTTCGGAACCTCTGCACTTCTGACTGTAGAGCGTGTAGCTCCAGTATCAACCAAGAATGACACCCTGTGACCCATCACCTTTCCCTCTACATAGGGTCCCCTTTGATCTACTTCTAGGGATGCTTCAAGCCTGCACTCTTCACTGTCTGAACTGTCATCCGACCATTCCTCATTCACTCCATCTTCACCACGCAATGGGAATTGCTGTACTGTATTATTTTGGCTCACCACCTGACCTGTGACCTGCTGAGGAAGCATCACCTGTTGCTCTCCCATTGGAGCTAATGGTAATTGCATTTGCTGTCTAGGTACCATGGGAACCTGCTGTTGTACCTGCTGCATTTATGCTGGTTGAACACGTGGCATTTGCATTTGCTGCATGGGCTGTAGCCCTTGCATCTGAACCATGTTATTTTGGAAGTTCGGATTTTGACTTCTCAATTTTGGACCTCTCACATTTTGTAATGTACCGACATTAGTGCTTTGTTGAATGACACCATCCTGCACCACATTTGGGCATTCCCGCTTCCAATGCCCCACGCACGCGTGACATGGTGCCATCTTTTTTATCCCTTGCGCATCATTTTGAACCACCACATAATTCAAATCTGGACCACGATTCACAAAACCTCGACCTCGGCCTCTCTGTTGCGCCTGAAACACACCATTCCCTTGCGGTTGCTGCTGTATCATCTGCTGGATTCCATTTCCCTGCATACCTGCCTTTGCTGCCCTTATCTCCATCACCATCACTTTCTCCTTCAACTTTCTCTGCTTCAGCTCAATCTCGTCACTTCAGTATTTCGCATACTGCAACACCTCATCAATCGGCTTCGCTTGCCAACAGATCAAATGATTCTTAATCATCTGGCTAACCTCTGGTCTCAGACCTTCCACAAATCTGAACACGAGATGGTTCATGTCTTTCGGTTCAATGGTCTCAGTGCCACTGTAATGTTTGAATGCCTTCAACAACCTCTCATAGTAAGCATGTATTGATTCTTTAACCTCCTGTGAGGTCGGGTCGATTTTCTGTCAATCAGTCACTTTCGGCGACACTTTCTGCTTCAAAAACTCAATCACTTTGTGATAATACTTCATCACCTCCTCAGAGGGTGCTCCGGTCACCTTATCCCTTGCCGGCTCCTGTGTTGGCCAGTCTACACCTCTCTTGCACTCAAGCCATAAATCGGGCAGAACAATGATCTCAAACAAGGTATTCAAGTCTTCCCAGAGACACTTCGCAAGCTTCACAAACCTATCTGTTTGCTGATACCACTCTATCGGCTTCTCCCTCAACCAGGGATAATCATTCGTGAATGACAGTATGTCTCCCCTAGTCCACGGTACATGGATTAGAACCAAACCAGCTGTTTCTCTCATAGGTAACATCTTTACTGATCCCGTATCTGGTGAAGCTTTAGCTTGACTTGATCCCGGACTATCGCTCTTCTCTTTATCTCTTTTCTTTGCCCATCTGCCTTCCCATTTTTCTAAGGCTCCCCAAATCTGAGCACTTTGCAGTATTTCTTTTAGATGCGCTTTCATTCCGGCAAACCTCATGTGCTCGAAATCCTTTGAGTCAAAGTCTAACCTGTAGCTTCTTTTCAAATGTTTTATCTTCTCAATATCAATATGGTATTTGTCTGCTAGGTTCGCCAACCTCTGGTGTATCTTACCTACTTCTTTAGTGATTTTAGGACACAGATACCTCAATTCTGCTTCTGTGAACGACTCTAATCTGTTTACCCCCATTGTTCCTTCCACTAATTCAGCAGCTTCCACGCCTAATCTCACAAAGTTCAGGTATTCATCTTTTTCTGACCTTTCTGGCTTCTCTGCAGTTACTGTAGTCTTTTGTGAAGCATAGGTCTTCTCTAACCACTCATTTAACTGTTCTACCGTAAAACCTTGCAGTGAAATATTCCCTGCATGCATCATTGGCGTCTGTGAAGCATTCGTACTTATTGTATGTGGGGTTAGCACACCTAGCCCTGCCTGTCTCATTGCCTCCAACGGTGCTTCAACCGGGCTAAGGTTTAGCAAAGACCTTGGTCTTTCGACCGCTTTCTCTCCAGGAGCCATTAACTGGGGAGTTCCTATGGACCCTCCTCTTATTGCATCCTGGGTCATTACTCCCTGATCATACATACCAGGCTTATCTTGTGTGTACAATGGCACCGGTGGACCAACAGTAATTGGTAACGATATGGCAGCAGGTGTTTGACCTGGTCCAAAACTCCATGGAACAGCAACTCAAAAGGTTTGATTCTCTGAAGCCGGGGCAGGTACTAATGGAGGTCCTGCTGCTGGATTATGCCTTGGTATCAGCTGTTGCTGCGGCTGTGGCAGCAATTGTGGAGTTGGCTCAATCTGCACTAACCTCGATTTTGTACATATCGGGTCTGGCGGCACTATCTGATTTGTAGTAGTCTCTAGTACTGGGACATCTGGATAGATTCTCTGTATCTGCAGTGGAGGTTGCAACTGTATCTGCATGTCTGGCGCAGTGGGTACACTGACACCATTTTGTGTCAAAGTTGTATCAGTAGTCTGTACTGTATCAGTAACTCCCTTCTCCTGAATCTGGTTCCCAGGACCCGCACTAGTGCTCGGGACATTGTTGCTTACTGCATAAGGTGGCAGGCGATCATGCAATATCAGATTTAGGAACTCTTCCTCGTCTGAATCATCTTCGTCTATCCAAGACCTCTTGGTCTCTTTAGGCTTATTAGAGTCCTTGTCTGTCTTACAGGTGGCTTTCTTCCCCTGCGTCTCGTCTCCCTGTGCTATTGCTGGGAACAATTTGAGTCCGTCAACTATTCCCCGTCTCCACATTTTGCTCTCATTATCCCATCTAGCTTCCGCTAAAGTCTTTTCTGCCCTTTTTATTCTCCTTTGGAATTTTTCTTGTCTCTGTTTAATAGCCATTAAATCCCAAATTGCTAAAGCCTCATACTGAGCTGGCCTCGGAGGTGGCTTCTGTACACTTAAGATCCACCTCAAATTCTCTAGAACTCTCGTATTGAACGTTCTGTGTTCCGGAAATGCCAAACATCCCTCCTTTTTCGTCAATTTGTGCCACTGTTTAATCCATAAGCAAGGCGCGACACCTTTTTCCTCCATGATTATATAAGCTGGAGTACCCTCAGGCGGTGTAGGCTCCCCTTCACTCGCCATAATGTATGCGTCTCCTTTCAGAGCGCTCTTAAAGGCTTTGATAAAGTTAATCTTTGCATTTTTTCTTTTGTTGTATTTAATCAGCAAGTGACTTTAATTCCCAGGACAGTCTTCACCTACCTTTCTCAACCTATTGCCTCTCACGGACGGCAGCCAATCCGTGCGCGACCCCTCTCGGCCAAATTGACCTATCTCACCGTGGCACCATTGACGTCACACTCACACACACTGCAGCTGACAAAGTCTTGCGTCTCGTCCGCCCCACACTAGATTCACACCAAACTAATGAAAAATTACTGCGAGCACCTTTAACAACAACAACAACTCAAATTTTCCGGTTTACTACAGGAAGGGTACACATTCGATTCAGAACATTACAGAGATTTCACTTGAAGCTTCGGCCACTACTCTCTCCTTCTCAGTTCCCGCACCCGCAAGCAGAATTCGACCTGCAAATCCTGCTCTCGACTTGTCAATGGTTTGTCCTAGTGCACTTTAGAACTTGCCAAATCTCCATCGAAGGTTTCACACATATAGTTTGACTCAAACGCGACTTGTCAACCATGCCCGATTGACCTAATTAAACCGCACAAATTACAACATGAACACAAGTGTCTCCTACACTTATCAATATACTCCGGAGTCTTAGACCACGACAGGTCCGTACATTAACAACCAACCACGTGGATAATTTTGAGCACAAAGCGCCACACTCATATGAAGTACGCCAGCTTCCCTACTCTCATACTGTGGAGTGCGCCCACTCCTACTAAAACAACATTAACTGGCCTAAATACACACAAACTTCACAAATCACCTGCAAAATGCATAAGCTGAGCAAGCGAAAATCCTACACCACACATGCTAAAACGCCGAGAACATTCCCCAACTCACTTAGGCAGGCTCCGAGATCCCAGGAAAGTCATGGTGAATTTAGAAACACATCATACCTCCAATTTGCATTATCTCAGAAAAACAATTTAAACAATAATTCTCCATCTTAGGGCCCCAAAGGGCCGAACCGTCGGTCTGCTACCAGAACTGCTAACGCGTCCTTTTATGATAATTTATTACACATCAGGACTCGTTTTAGGCCAATTAATCTTTTGACCCATTTGAGAGACACCTTAGGATGAGATAGCTAATCAATATGTCAATCAATACGTCAATAATGTCATCAATATTTATCACAACAATACATTTCACTTTAGTCAAAGTCATTAATCAATTCAAAACTACTACCATGACCTTGCAGTCATGAATAACCACACCAGTTTAGTAGAATTTTATGAGTTTTATTCCCTATTGATTACAATTCTAAAAGCAGATGCGTTAATCTCAAAACCAAGAAACATAATAGCATAGTCACGATGTGACAACTGTGATAAGATTTCATTAAGGCGAGAATCACAAACATCAGAACATAACACGCCGTGAACATAGATCAGTTTAGCAAAGTGTCAATAATGCATCAGTTCAACAATGCAAGGATTCGGTCATTTGTCTATTTGCGTCAGTTTAGTGAACACCTGTCCTAACCACTGATTAGCATTAGCATGTTGGGCTTCATGCAAAACGATTTAGAACACCAATTTGGAAAACATTTAAATATGGTCTCTGTCAAAAGTAAGCAGTTGGTACCTAGAAAGGAAAAGCAAACATACAAATCACAAATGCATTGTCATAATTACCCTCCAAGGTTTAGGTCAGCACACAGGTTCAGTCTTCGTCTTCAGGACATCAGTCAAATCGCCATCAGTCAGAACTCAGCTCCGGGGCAAAAAGGGGCACTTCCCTCATAAGGAGGTAAAGTGTAAAAATGGGCAATCTAAGGACGAGGATGGTTCTAAGTGAACCAATAAGTCACCAAACAGAGTGACAAAGTTTCTGGATAAAATCAATAGCATTCCCTAACCCACCTAATTGGTCCCCTGTGTCATGGGTTTTTATCCCTTTTTCGTTGTACATTCCCCTAAAATTCTATTGGACATCTGCTATACCCCACTATCTTTATCCAATGGGAAAACACATTAGGTCATTAATCTTTCACCCCATATTATTTTACAAGTCTCTCATTGGTTCTCCTTTTCGATGTCTTCAGAGGTGGCACGTCCGGTATGATTTCATCCTTCTGTAATTCTTTACACATCTTTTGGTCAGTAACTCCATTGTCTTCACTGGTTTGAATGACCTTGTACATTACATTAATCTACACTGTTGCATTTTGTTTTATATCACCCTACAAGCAATGAAGAATGCATGAGAACGGATCTAGCATGGTTACATGCGGCTTCTAGTTTGAAGAAAACAAGAGGTCATGTCCTTTTGCGAGTCAGCACACTGCAAGATAGGAAAAAATACATTTAATATGAGAGCCAAGCAGCTAAGCTTCAGCTCATGCTAACTTAAAGCCTACAAGGATTTCAGCACAAATTCAATAACGCAATCATTAATAATTAGTATAAAACTTATTCAGTTTAATATTTTATAATCATTTTAGTCATTTTATTAGTTCACGTACATATTGGCGGCCACTCCCCGTGGTCACATTTCAAGTGCATGTTTAAGCAAAATTCACTATTACAGTTTCTATGCGGCATTATCACACATTAATTCATAAACATTTCATGTTAATATAGATTATATAAGCTACGCTCTCTCATGTATTTACTTTGTGCATTTATATTTTAGTTTAGTCACTTGTTTATGGTTCTTCATGCTTGCCACCATTTTTGCATTTGTACTTGAATAGCTAAAATAAATTAAACTACATTAAATAAATTCTGACAGAATACAAAGGGGGAGAGGCAGCAAATTGACCCCTCCATGACAAGATGAGGACCAGTTAAGAAGTTGTGTAAGGTTAAACAATCCTTCCCAAAACCTCTCCGGTCGCTGGCAATGACACCCACTTTTTTGCTTAGCCCAGGAGGTGGGAAAGGAACATTTCCTGAAACCCTTCCCTCAATAGCTCATCTAAAAAAGCAATCAAGCACATATTTCTAGGCATGCCCAGTGGATCTTACTTATGGAGAGGGACGTAATGTGGCGCATGTCTGGATAGTGAAAGAGTTGGAACTGCAAAATCTGCTTGTTTGCGAATGGAAGGTAGACGTTGCCCTGGAGATTAAAGCTACATATGGGTTATGTTCCGAAAGGGTAAATCGCACAAAGCAATTGCTAATTCAAAAACGGGTGCGTATGTGTGTTGACCTAGGTAACAACGTACACCTGTTTAGCATAACACGAGTCAGAACACTAAGGGATCAATCTGAAAGATGTCACAAGGAGTTTTGATATAGGGGCACGTTTTAGACTTTCACGTTGCCTTTTGTAAGCATACAATCAATGTAAATATTTTTTTTCTAATAGCCCTTGATAAGGGCCCTTGCTCAGGCCTTCTGATAGTGACTGTGGGCAATATACGTTTTTTCTGTAATTGATTAACTCCTTGATGAACCTCGCATGCCTTATGGATTGTGGCTTAGAGACAACTTTTTACTCAGGTCGCACAGCACTCAAGACCAAAAATGAAAATCTTCAACAGAGAGTCCTGATAGTCAGATAAGGCTTTTATTAATCTGGTGACTCCCTCGACTCGTCAGATTCTGAACCTGCAGTTTTAGAGATCAGCCTTCAGACAGAACATAAGCAAAACAGGTAGTGTGGGTGCAAACCAGCAGCCAACATTAAAGGTACTTAGATATTTCTTGGTTTAAGTGCCTCTACCCCCTTTCTGGTCATCCACTGCATTGTTATATATTCTCCAGTTTTTATGTTACATGAAGTTCGAAGATTGACATTTTCAAGTCCAAATGAGCTATTGTATTGTAGTGATTCATATGACAGATAATACATCTCCCATGTTTCTTGTATGCCCCCCTTTACTGTTATTGTAATTGTTCATGTGGTAAAATATTTTCCTCACATTTTGCTTAAACACAACTTCATATTCATATTTCAGACTATTTGAGGTATGATGGTAGAGCTGGATTTAAAAAAGTTACATTTTCAATGTGAAAGACATTCTTGTTCAGTAGCAGGCATGAATTGCCAGTCACGGCTATTTTGCACTTCCTAGCAAAATAATAAGACTGAATATTAGGACAACAGAAAATGAGGGAGACTAAGCCTGCCCACACCCTCAGAAACCCCTAGCCCAACTCCGGGCTAGCTCACAGTGCCTCACCTACACCCAGTGGCGTAGCGTGGGTTGTCAGCACCCGGGGCAAGGCAAGTAATTTGCGCCCCCTAACCCGGGGCAAGGCAAGTAATTTGCGCCCCCTAACCCGTGGATTTAGTCTCTTCCAAGATGTTGCGCCAGGTGCGGCCGCCCCCCCCTGCACACCCCACGCTACGCCACTGCCTACACCCCCAACCTTGCTGGGGTGAAAGTTGATTATGGTAACCTGAACTTGACACTCTGACTCCCCAGGGACGTAATGGAAACAGATCTTACCCTATAATTGTATTACTTATGCATGCCCAGGTGAGACACAAGAGAGTTATGAAATAGTTTTCTAATGCATTTATTGAAACAGTCATAATCTTGCATAGTGAGAATGAGCTGCGATAAATAGGCAGATGAAATAAACCAAAGTTACCAGCATGATGAGCATAGTAAAGATATTGACCATTTCAACCATGGTAAATGAGTTCTACAACTTCTAAATATTCCTACCTAACGCTAAGACTATAATGAAAGCATAATGGGTGTACCCCTCTGCCTGACCTGATCTAAAGGCTTAGCCTTACCCCATACATGGGAATGGTGTCAAGAGTCTGTTAGACTTTTCATACTTGGCGTGGTCTCCCTTAACTTTTTGCCTCTGTTTCCCAGGTTGTTGATATGTGCTGGACTCTGTTTTTGCTGTTTTTGTTATTCTGGGCACTTTAACACTGCTAACCAGTGCTAAAGTACAAGTGTTCCTATACAAAATGTGTATGTAATTGGTTGATCCATGATTGGCATATTTGATTTACTAGTAAGTCCCTTGTAAAGAGCACTAGAGGTGCCCAGGGCCTGGAAACCAAATGCTACTAGTGGGCCTGCAGCACTGGTTGTGCGACCCACGTAAGTAGCTCTGTAATCATGTCTCAGACCTTCCACTGAAGTGTCTGTGTGTGCAGATTTAAGCTGTAAATTCGACTTGGCAAGTGTACCCACTTGCCAAGCCTAAACCTTACCTTTTCTCACATGTAAGGCACCCCTAAGGTAGGCCCTAGGTAGCCCCAAGGGCAGGGTGCAGTGTATGGTTAAGGTAGGACATATAGTAATGTGTTTTATATGTCCTGACAGTGAAATACTGCTAAATTCGTTTTTCACTGTTGCAAGGCCTGTCCCCCTCAGAGGTTAACATGGGGGCTACCTTTAAATATGATTAAAGTGTAGATTCCATTTGGGAGCGGATAGACATGGAGTTTGGGGTCTCTGAGCTCACAATTTAAAAATACATCTTTTAGTAAAGTTGATTTTTGAGATTGTGTGTTTGAAAATACCACTTTTAGAAAGTGAGCATTTTCTTGCTTAAACCATTTCTGTGACTCTGTCTGTTTGTGGATTCCCTGTCTGGGTCAGTTTGACAGTTGGGCTGGTTGCACCTCTCCCTAGCAGTGACACAAAGGGAGCTAGGGTGTAGTCTGCATTTCCTGATGAGGCATCTGTGCTAGGAGAGAGGGGAAGAGTGGCCACTCACACCTGAAAGGGCTGTGCCTGCCCACACCCAATGCAGTCTCCAACCCTCTGGTGTGTGTCTGGGCAAGGTAGGATTTCACAAGCAAGAGAGACTTTCCTTTGAAGTAAGCCTACTTCAAAGAGCAAAATGGGTATAAGAAGGGCACCCAAGCCACAGACTTTAGAACACTTCTGGAAACCAAGAGGAACCTCTGCCTGGAGAAAAGCTGAAGAGCTGAGGAAGAAGAGCTGCCCTGCTTGTGACTGTGCTTTGTGGAGCTATCCTGCAGTTCCTGCTTCTGCCTGTGCTAGAGGACAAAGACTGGACTTTGTTTTGCCTTCCTTCTTGTGAAGATCTCCAAGGGCTTGATTTAGAGCTTGCCTCCTGTTGTTTGATGTCTCGGGGACAGCAAATAATTCTCTCTGCCTGCACCTGGAGCCTCTGGATAGACTCCTGTTCTGCCAAGTGGTGCCCATCCACTTCCTGGGTCCCTGAGAAGAGAAGCTGGCAGCACAAGAGTGAGAAATCCACGCACAGACCGCCGTGCAGGGAAAAGATTGATTCAATTCCAATCTGCGGCTGAAAAATCGACACGCACCCGGCTTTGCGTCTAAAAATCGACACTCGCCCGCAACGCGACCGGAAGATCGATGCCTGCAGCTGGAGAAATGACCCGCAGCATCGCTGACAGAGGCTGGTGAGATCGCAACCCGCGCTGCGTGGTTTTCGGACCATCGTGTGGCTGAATTTCTGATGCAGACACTGCTGGGCGTGTAGAAACTACGCAAGGCCTGCCTTGAGTGCCGACAGGATCGACGCATCACTCTCTTGCGGAGAGAAGAAATTACATACGCTGACCCGACTGAATGAGAAACAATGGAAGGTCTAACTCGTGAGTGAAATCGACGCATCACAACCCCTTTTTGATGCACACTCACCCGTGGGGGTTTATTTTTGATGCACCCAAGGTACATTTTCACGCTAACAGCATTAGCGTTGTGTTTAAAACTACATGAAGGCTCTTTTTGTTTTTTAATTGATAACTTGAATTTTGTATTGTGGATTTTTGTTGTTTTGGTCTTGTTTTGTTTAGATAAATATTTCCTATTTTTCTAAACCTGTGTTGTGTCATTTTGTAGTGTTTTCATTAAGTTATTGTGTATTTTGGTACACATACTTAACACCTAGCAGTCTGAAGTTAAGCCTTCTGCTTGTGCTAAGCTACCAAGGGGGTGAGCTTGGGTTATCTGTGGATTCTCTTTTACCCTGACTAGAGTGAGGGTCCTTGCGTGGACAGGGGGTAACCTGACTACCAACCAAAGACCCCATTTCTAACAGAGTCAGTCTGTGGTGTAGATGGTAATCCTTTTGGGAAGCTAGTAGATTGTGCCTTCAAATCTGCATGTAAAACACAGCATTCGTGCTAGGCTGATTGCAGCTGGAATGCCCCACTGCACCCTCGGGTCAATGCATCATTTATATAATAAAGCAATGCTGTGTTATAAACACAGCTCTGATGCAATGCCATGTCTAGATGCTAGAAGCTGTCTCCTGAACAAGCAATACAAGTACTAGGATTTTGTGTAAAATAAAATAAAAGGCTAACTGAAACAAGCAACTTGTACAGTGTATTCCTTGAATAACATCATGCAAGGAAAGTGTGTAAAATGTCACAGCTAAAGTGACACAGCAAAAAAGTGTAAAATATGAAATATAAAATGAAGCTAAGACACGAGGGAAACAACTCAGGTCCAAGAGGTTCTCATGACACAGGGAAGCTACAATGTATGTCCAAACACATATACTACAATACACATGCATTAATTATCTTCAAGTTTGTCCCTTAGCTTTAACAACTTTTTCTCTCTTTCTAGTCTCCCATTGCCTTGTCATGCTGGAATAACGTAACTAAATATCTATCATATCTGTTTCTTAAAGTTGTAATCTTCAGTCACATGATGCACAGGTATGTGCCCAGGTGCTGCAGAAAATGATAACTTTTTACACCAATCACAAAATTCACGCATTTGCAAGCAAAAAGTATGATTTGTATATCTGGCTTGACCTCATTATAAAATACTCTGATGTGGAAATGGTAAATCCACACAATCAGGGTTAACAATTTCTGTTATCCTTTCAACTCCAGGGATGCAAAATCAACAGGGATTCTATGTTGAGCCTTAAGAATCCTCTAAGAAAAGGGGGGGGGGGACTAGTGAGGGAATCAAATATTCCAGGACCCATTTATCTGGCAATTAATAGTTCTCCCTGGCAGTTTCCCCCCAAGATTGTGGCTCCTTTAAACAGCCACAATCTCTAGGTGAAATGTAAGATGCCTGTGTTAATTCCACAGACTTCATAACTGTAATGGGTCCGAAAACACCGCTAACAGCCCAATTGGGAATTTCGCACCTTTCATAACGAGGGCCTTGTTTTCATAAACACAGAAAAGCCTCATACTTTGTGGAGCTTGTGCACTCCTAAGGACATCTCTACAATTCTATCTTAATAAACGTTGTTGTTCACATTTGGGCCCAGATTTAAGAAGGCCTAGTGCCTCCTTGCGCAACATTAGCATCATTTTTTATGCTTATGTGGCCCAACGAGCCCAAAACCACTGCACCAGATCTGAAAAGTGGCTCAATGCATGCATTATGCTACTTTGTAACCCCTTGCACCACAGGCATAATGTATGCAAAGGGGGAATTCCTCTGTAAGGGGGCTGAAAAGACAGAGCAACGAAATCTAAAAGATTTCTTTGTGCCATTTTTAACACCTGCTCAGAGTAGGCGTTAAAAGGGGGCACACCATTATTTATAACGGGCATCTATGTATTGTTCAGGATTAGCACCAACATTTTGCTGCTAACCCTGAACAGTACATCAATAGCATCAACAATTTTGACACTATTGCCCCTACCCTGTGCCATGGTGCGCCGTATTTTGAATACGGCGCACACATGGCGGCGGTATGGGGGCGCTAAGGGGAGCAAGGAAAGTGGTGCTGCACTGTGTGCAGCACCACTTTTCCTAAAGCTACACTTAGGTGTGTAAAGTTTTCTGTGAAGAGTTTGAAACGTTTTTCGGGAGGATTTTGTACACAAAGAAAAAGCTTTGTGACTTGGGCTTTGGAGAGCTATGCTGTGGTTTGCCTCAGTTTTAAGCTGTTTGATAAATGTTGTGTTACTGTGATGTTCGGAATTAACAGTATCTGCAGATATTTCGTCTGAATTTAGAACGTCTCTACCAGAGGAGGAAGAAGTTTGTGTAACTTCCTGTGTGGAAATTACGTGAAATTATCAAAGCATTCTGTAAAATTACGTGGTAATAAGCCATATGCCGGTCAAGCTTATTTTTTAGCGAGAATTCAGGTGATTTCCTGTGAGTCCATTTTGGACCCAAAGACACAAAAGCTGCTGGTATTCTGTTTGTTACCCATACTCCTGTGAAAGACTCCGCTATTCATTTTTTTGCATTTATTTGAACTTAGGCCTGTACAAAAAAGAAGGCAGCATTATGGTTTTCAGAAACAACACCTCAAAAGGACTTCTGCATCATATCCTTTGTTTTAGGATAAAAATTGACAACATAGCCCTCCCCCACCCCACGCCATTGGATGTTTGGCATACCATTCTCCCTTCTAGGGAGAGCTTGCACTGCAATGTACAAGGGACTATTTTTGTCTCAAAAGTACACTGAATCATAACGTTAAATTTGTTCTCTCTTAGACTTTGCATACGGAAAGCAAACTGTGGTTGTTTGTCACTGCAGCAAGCTTTTCTAAAATATATTAATGAGCACTCAAATGCAAGCTATACTATAGGCTTTGCCAATGCTTGTCGCACTGTCTCTAGATGAAAATACATTAAAAGCTCCTATTTATAGAAATATCTACATTAAATAAAACTGTAATTTCCATTGTACCACGCGCCCAGAAGAAAGTGTTGCCTCCTGAGTGATTATTCCTCATTACTTGTGATGTCCTTTCCATAAATGAAATATGTTCGCAAAAGAAGGCTTAATTTCATACAACAGGTTTGAAAAATGTATTCTGCTTTGGCACATCTTTGTCATGTTTCGACTGGGGATTTTACATTTGCAGCTTTCTATATTCAGAGCTCGGAGGCTTACAGTGCTTACAAAGAAAGCCAGACTGCAATGCAATTCATTCTTCTGATTGATGATGTGATAGTGGCTGCCTAATGGCCGACATCTACTTTTTCCATTTGAACACAGTCAATAGAAAGTGACCTTGATGTACAAAACATAAACAGTGCATGCTTCCTGGTTTCCAATAATGGGATGTTGAAGTCAAGTGAATATTATTTTAGATTTATCAATTCATTGTATTGTACTGCCTGGCCAGTGACTGTCTTCGTGGTATTCATTTCAAGATTAAACCACTCAAGAAATGATCCTGAAACTAAACATGAATTGTATTAGATCAAAACCCCATATTCACTCAGCTTTATTCTGGTTTGAAGGCATGTCACACAGCTATAAATGTCAGTTTCAAACATTCGATTAAAAAGAACAACAATTGCTGGCCCTCAAAGGCACACACATGATTATCATGTTGGGATTCCAACCTGTATTTAAATGAACATACATTCATTGGTACTGGCTCCAGGGGTCCAACATTTACTCTGAACAGGAAATAATACGTGGGGTACTTCAATAAGGGCAATTATTCAATATAAAGACCTTGGCATTACTCATTATACAGACGTTTATTCATCATACAGACCTTGGTAAACAAATTAGGTTGAACCCGAACCTGCCTGAATTTAAATATATTTTCTAAGATGCTTCGTTTATGGAGGCTGATTTGTCAAAATAACAAGTATTACTGTTTCTCCACGCTCTCAGAAGTATCAGGGTAGCAGCAGAGTGGAAAGTGGGCCAATATTCTTACTGTTACTTTGATTATATTGAACATAAGTTACTAAGGTGTTTTGCATAAATAAGCAGTTTAGGTGGGCTTTAATAGAACACTGTTCTTTTATTGATAATACTGGGAGAAAGAAAACATGGAGCAGATTTAAGAAAAGTGGTGCTGCATCTAGTGCAGCACCACGTTCCTTTCACCGATTAGCGCCACCCTACCACCACCATTTGTGCGCCATATCTCAAATACGAAGCACCATGGTGCAGGGTAGGGGGCAATAGCGTCTTTTTTTTTTTACGCTATTGATGTACTCTGCAGGAGTAGTTCCAGAATTTTGGCACTAATCCTGCAGAGTACATAGGGGCCCATTATAGACAACGGTATGGCCCGTTATCACGCCTGCTCTGAACAGGAGTTAAAAGTATTGCAAGAAATTGCAGAAGGAAATCTCTGTGGTTTCCTCGTGCCATTTTTTTGGCCCCCCTAACAGGAGAACGCACCCCACTCTTGCATACATTATGCCTGGTGCATTGTATATTGGTACCAGGGAATTCATACTGAAAAAATCATTGAAGCTTATGATTTGCTGGTGCTTATGCTCTTTTATCAAAGAAGCTAAAGAGATTTTCAGACTAAGAAGCAGTCTATGATCCTGGGATAGATGAATAAAGAGTTGATTTATGGTCTGTCTGTGTGGCGCAGGTCCTGAGATGTCGTTGACTGCACTTTTGAGGCAGGGACAGTAGCAATTTGCTGTGATTTTACTAATATTTGTCAGAGTTTGTGGAACCTGATGTGCAAAGGTGCTACTGCATCGATTCAGGTGACTTTCCACTAGTCGAAATTTCATTGGTGTGCGTCAAACTCCTTTGGATAGAGAAAAATCAGAAGGTATGAAAACCTGACTGTTCCAGTTGTTGAATTGTTCTTTTTGTTTTCTTTAGAAGGGGCGGACAAAGACTCTTGTTTTATGCTGCATATCATAGTAGAATTGGAGTTTTGTGTGAATACGAAGAAATTGTAAGAGTGTGAGCAGCTGCAAGGAGTTGGTTGTTGGGCCACATTATGCCATGTTGCTATTGGTCAGTTGGTGTGAAACTTTGTGCTGAGCTGTGCAAAGAGCCATGCTGTGATTGGTTGATTGTTTTAAAGAGCCAGGCTGATATTGGGAGAAAGGCTTACTGAACATTGATGCATACAGAATAGAATCAAAACATTGAAGATTAATATTTATTTGTTTATCATTTAAATTCGAAATCAGGAAACTTTCCTAAGGTGTCAGAACATTTATGAGAGGTGATGTGCATATTACAATGTGGGAGGGTGAAGAGGCAAATTGACTGGATTAGCTCAAAAGTATGAAGTTGATCTTTCAAAAAGTGTCCCATTGCAGAAAGGTTTCATGCCACAATTGAATGATGAAGCCATTGAGAGAATATGTTATTCAAGAATGCAATAACACAGTACTGAATTAGTAAAATGCATTGGCAAATGGGGTGATTTTGAGAAATTTGAGAGCAAATAGGCAAACAAACATGAAAGAAGAAAGAAACAAACAGAGGCGGCGGAAGTAAATGTAAGCCACTGGCAGGTCCCCTGGATGAAGTAGAAGCTTTGTCTTATCCAATGAGAGAGATACTATGTGGAGGGTATGTCCAGGTGCCATGGAGTTGGGGAGATCTTTCAGCATGTACGAATAATTTTCCAAAATTGAGAGAGAATCCCATGAAGTGGTACACACAAGTCAATAGTTCATTAAGATTTCGAAAGTTAAATTGACTGATTTGAGTATGTTCTTTGATATTGTGGTTCCAAATGATTTGTGGAGGAGTGTACAATTGCTGTACAGAAGCTCCGAACTGAGTCACCAAGGAATGCATGCACCAATGCACCCTCTTCTATGGTATTGGACAAATATGATGAGGTGATTACTTTTCTAAAAGGCAAGGTTCCCCAAAATATCTTGATTATCTAAAAATAAAGAGAACATCACAGGAACTGAAAGAGTCAGTGCATGCAAATTATGACGATTGTTGCAGGCATTTCAGGAAATTAGAGGACAGTCACATCTTGATCAGAGTGACATGTGATTTGTTGTGTCAGAGTTTGATTTAGGGTTACCAGACCAGAGATCAGTATGCATATACAACACAGGGTGCTTTGCTTGCAGGCAAAACCAAGTCAGTCATTTGCAGGGAATTCTGATGGAATGCAAGGTGTTGCTTTTCATACTGGAGCTCAAGTTGTTCAGAGGGGTATGATGGTTCTCAGGGTAGAGGTCGGGGAGTTCCGGTTGATCCAAATTCTGGTGTAGATGTTGCAAAGTTGAGGAAAACGACTCCTTGTCATTTTTGTAAGAAGTTCGGGCATTGGATAAGAGAGTGTAGGCTGAATCTAGTAAGAATGAGTGGTAATAACCAAATGCAAGAAGGAAATCAAATGCATATGCAGGACGCAGCCATTCAGCAATTGCACGTGCCAATGCAGACACAGGTTCCTATGATGCAGGTCTCAGAATCCCAGATGGCTTCACAAAATATGGGTAACCACATTGTGACAGGGTCGCGGTATCCCTGCCTCCAGAAAGCATGAATGAGCCGTTGTGTTTGTGCCCCGGGAGTACTATAGAGAGAGTTGACAGCCAGAGCGTCAACCCGGATATCCGGCAGGTGGCATTTCAAAAGGAAATAGGAAGACGCAACAGGGGGAGAAAAGAAGAGGAAACTCTAGAGACAAGAGAAGCAAGGAGAGAAGAAACGGTACCACACGGAGCAGTCCAAGAAGAGCTCGAGTCCACAACTAAAGAGAACAAAGAGGGAGGCGTGCTACCAGCATCGTGTCAATACGCAGTGGAGAGCAGACTCCCAGAACCGCACACCTGACAAACCAAAGAACCCAGCCACGTCCCTGGAGGGATGTGGCTTATGCAGGTACGTGCATACCTCCCCAATACCGTTTTTTTTTTTGGAAGTGGGCAGGTGTGAGAAGTGACGAGGAATGGGCAGGAGAGGGTGGAGGCGAGATGACAGGAGAATATTAAGGGTAAAGGAAAGGTCGGGAACAGGGATAAGGACAGACACTTCTTAAAGGACCTGTTTTCACCAAGGTGTCAAAAACAACTATATACACACTCTTTTCCCTCCAACCCTGGGATATACATTTTCTTTTTGGTTCTTTCCTGCTCCATTCTAATACACTTCTCCGACCAGCTCTCACTTCTCCCCACACTGAAATCAAAAGAGAAATACATAATTTTAAAAAAAATACTTACTTTTTTTTAATGTTGTTTTCTTTTCTCTTGTTCTCTACACAACGAGATATCATCTGGGAATAAGACACCAATGGGGAAATACCTAAAAATAAAATAAAAAGAAAAGAGAACAATTAAAGAAAAACAATAACGAATAACAATCGAAGTCAAAGGACAATCAGAGAAAACCCTAGACAAACAAACCAATTAGGAAGAAGACATTTATTTTATTTTTGTTTTCTCTTTTTTCTTTCTTCATTTCTCTCGAGACCACTACAAAAATAAAGAGGTCTGTAAAAGACTTATCAACTTGTTTTATGTCTACCAATTAAACAAACATCCTATTTTCTCCAGTGAACCCACTACACCCATATTCAATAGAAATCAGATGCCCACAGCAAATGCACACCCAATCCAGAATCAGAACCAGAACACATTTCAACAGTTTGCTGTGCTTGACAGTGAGAATTATGGCCTGACAATTTGCATTGATGGTGCCTGGAGTGGGGGGGCAGATTGCATATTTGATGCTGTCTTCGAGGTAGAAGAGAGTGCACAATTTGTAGAAGGTGAGGTAAATGGCCACCAAGTGTAATTTCTTATTCATATGGGAGCTACCCATTAAAACATCAGAAATCCCAGACCTACCCCTCTCAGGAAAGAAGATCCAAGTTGAAGGAGCTACCAATAAACAGGTTATTAATCCAGTTTTAAAACAAGTCATCATAAAAATAAGTAAATTTTCAGAGAAACGCCGGTTTGTGGTGTGTAATTTGAATTTGGGCTAATCCTGCTAGGAAAAGCTTTGTTGTGCAACTTAAACTGAACAGTAAACTGTACACCAGAAGGGGTTGAGTTTCAAATAAATAATAAGGACATTGAATTGTATATTGACCCAACAGGAAACTGTAGGATAATATTAAAGGAGAACATTAGAAGAGTTACCTCCTGAATTGAGAGATGGTGAACCCAGAGTTATGGGATATTACAGGTAAAAACAACATAATAATTAAGTAATAATTAATGGTGTACAACCAGTATGCATTATAGTGAAGCCAAATGTAATTTTGTAATTTTCCAAGAACACAACCATACAGTGTGACCTCAGAGACAATGGCACCAATAACACCAAAAATCAAAGACATGTTCAGAAAAGGAATCTTGAGGGACATTGTTGAGAGGCCTTGAAAATCACCTATTATAGGCTTACAGAAACCCAACCAATAGTTCACTATTTCTGAAAGAATTCTGACATTGTTGTGCCATGCTGTTCCTTGTTTTCTGGTACAAGATCTCTGCCAAGCCTTTTACTCCACACCATTGCATGAAGACAGTCAATTCTTGTTCTCTGTTGTGTTTCAAGAGAGAGTTTTGGTACGGTGCAGAGTTCCACAATGGTATCCTGAGAGTCCTTCCATTTTTAAGCAAATCCTGAAGACAAATCTTGAGTTTCTGCAGATGTATTGTGATTCAGTTCTGGTGTCTTACATCAATGACCTTCTTGTGACATCGAACACTAGAGAAGCTTGTAGACAGGATACCATTTCTTTGCTGAATGTAATTGAAAATGTAATAGTATTTATATAGCGCTTAATACCCGTGACGAGGCGTCGATTCGCTTTTCGGCGAGTAGCACACTACTCCGGAACCCAAATGGAATTAGTGGTGGATTAGTATAGGGATATATGAGTACAGTTTTAGTATTATGAGTTCATTTGAGCCACGGATATACAAGTTTGTTAGTTGGATTGACTGGAGTAATGGAGGGGTAGAGGAGGGAACAATCCAGAAGTGTTAATTGGGATTTTATAGCAATAGGATTTAGGCTTGGGATGAGTAAAGGGGGATGGAGGAGGGAAGAGTCTGTGGAAAGGGTTAGGGAGATCATAGTTGCAGGAGGGGTTTTGCATGAGTCAAAGGTGAGATAAATGAGGGAGAATTTAGTAGGGTTGTTTGGGAAATCATGGTAGTAAACTGAGGTTTGGGTGAGTTAGATGTGGAAGAGGAAGGAAGATCTTAGGCAGGGTTTTTTAGGAGATGAAAGTAGTAGAATGGATTTGGGATGAGTCAGAGTGGTAATGGAGGATAGGTTGATAGAGACATGACATATGGTGATGGGTAGACACAGTAAAGCTTACAAGAGAGTAAAAATATAATATTTGTATTTATAATTATTATATATATATATATATGTATATATATATATATATACTCTTTTTTGTTCATTATTTTTATTTAATTTATTTATTCGTTATTATTATTATCATTAATATATACATTTTTAGATTTATTTACAATTTTAATTTTATTTATAGATTTTAATTTTATTTTAATTTTATTTTTTCTCTAGTACAGTAGGACTAGAATAATAAATAAATAGATATGTAAATACATAGTAAGGGAATTTATGTCCAAGGAATATAATAAACAGTCACGGCTAAAAATGTTTTCTAACATTTATTTATCTTTACTCAATTTTTGAATAGCCAAATGCCTATGATAATAAACATTTGCGCCCTCATTATGAACGTGGCAGGCAGCCTGGCGGTGGACGGCATAATTATCCGACAGGGCAGCGCTGCTGCCCCTCGGATAATGATCCCTTAGCCTCCAGCCTTTCCCTGGCGGGTTTTCCTGCCAAGGAAAGGCTGGTGGAAGGGGTGCACCGGGGCCCCTGTGCAGTGCCCCATTGCGCAGGTCACTGCCCAATTTACGGGCAGTGACGGGTGCAGCTGCACCCACCGCACAGAGACATTGACGGCGGCTCCATGTGGAGCTGCCGAAAATGTCCTGGCCAGGCATTCCTCTGGACCGGCGGGCAAAAACAATGTTTCAGCCCGCCGGCCCAGAGGAATGTACATTATACGGCTGGCGGGGTTCCAGAGGAGCTGGCAGTCACTGGAGAGGCCGCCAACATGAATACGGCGGTGTAAACCACTGTGTTCATAATGAGGTCCTTGATCAGTGCGATATAAAATGAGAGCAGGTATTCATAAGTATCTGATATAACAACTTATCTAGGAGCTATGC
The DNA here is from genome assembly GCF_031143425.1 of Pleurodeles waltl. Classification (NCBI taxonomy): domain Eukaryota; kingdom Metazoa; phylum Chordata; class Amphibia; order Caudata; family Salamandridae; genus Pleurodeles; species Pleurodeles waltl. Next base: position 692,193,825 of record NC_090436.1, on the reverse strand, counting down.
AATGACCTATGAACATGTTAAGTATAGAATAACATATATATATATATATATATGTGTGTATATATATATATGTGTGCATATATATATATATATATTATATATATATATATATATGCACACACACACACACACACACATACATACACACATGAATACACACAGATATCCGCACATATATGCACATACAAATACATATTTAAACCGTGAGTAAATATACATTAGTTAAACAGGTTTAAAGGGCCTGATTCACAATGGTAAAATTAGACATTTGGTCAAAGTTTAGACCAAAAGTCTAACTTTTCTAATTTTTTGTATTCACAATGGTGAGTTATGAGTAGTAGCTTTACCTCCGCATTCGGGGAAGAATCTCTGCATTTGGGGGGCAGAATCTCGACACTCAAGATGGAGATCCGCCGGAGTGTGGACATTCCATCCCGAGTGCAGAGATTCCACTCTGGGTCTGGAGTGAAATCTTTGTACTTGGGGCAGAGATTCTGCCCAGAGTGCAAAGATTCCACCCCTATTGTAAAAGTGAAGATACTACTTGTAACTTACCTTTGTGAATACCGAAAGTCGTAAATGTAGACTTTTGGTCTGAGTTACCTCTGTGAATCGGGCCCAAACTGTCCTCAAACAAACTGCAAAACTGTCAAAAAAAAGTCCAATACTTGTGGCATTAATTGAAAAAGGAACTAGAAAGGTGTCTCAAAAGAGAGAGACAAAATGATTTTGAGAATGAATCTACCCAAAATACATACAGAATTAAGAATGTTCCTGGGAATAGTTGGCGACTGTAGACAGTGGATACCAAGCTTTTCTTTAGTGCCTAAGTCTCTTCTAAGGCTGACACACAAAGATGTACCTGATCCACCTCAATAGGACAAGTGTTTGAAAGCTTTCCTAGAGCTGAGGGAATGTCTCTGTCATGCCCCGGCACTAGGAATGGCAAATTACAGTAAGATGTTCATATTGTGTTGCAGTGAGCAGGAAGACTGTGCTCTCTCATTGCTTACTCAGGTGCATGGATATTCTTGACAACTTGTGGCTTTTTTCAATCCCCACTGACTCAGTAAATGCAGGATGGCCCAGCTGACTTAAAGTGGTTGCTGCTGTTGGTGTCAGAATAGAGAGATGTGAAAACATAATAACTAGGCAACCTTTAATTGTTTTGGTCCCTCACTTAGGGGGTCATTCTAACCCTGGCGGTCGATGACCGCCAGGGCTAAAATGACGGGAGCACCGCCAACAGGCTGGCGGTGCTCCCATGGGCATTCTGACCGCGGCGGTACAGCCGCGGTCAGAAACGGGAAACTGACGGTTTCCCGCCGGTTTCCCGCCAGTTTCCCGCTGCCCTAGGGAATCCTCCACGGCGGCGCTGCTTGCAGCGCCGCCATGGGGATTCCGACCCCCTTACCGCCATCCTGTTCCTGGCGGTTTTCACCGCCAGGAACAGGATGGCGGTAACAGGTGTTGTGGGGCCCCTGGGGGCCCCTGCAGTGCCCATGCCAATGGCATGGGCACTGCAGGGGCCCCCTAACAGGGCCCCACTAAGATTTTCAGTGTCTGCATAGCAGACACTGAAAATCACGACGGGTGCAACTGCACCCGTCGCACCCTTTCCACTCCGCCGGCTCCATTCGGAGCCGGCATCCTCGTGGAAGGGGGTTTCCCGCTGGGCAGGCGGGCGGCCTTCTGGCGGTCGCCCGCCCGCCCAGCGGGAAACTCAGAATCACAGCGGCGGTCAAGATACTGCTTACTAGAACAAAACCACAGTCATGACCAATTCTAGACTTGCAAAATATGAGCACCAAATCATTGCTTCTGATAACATAATTTTAAAAAGATGTCAGAATTTGAATCTATCGACTTTGCTGCCAATGCCTGAACTTGATGTAAATGTTGGGGAGTTTGAACATGATTATCAATATGCCCCAAGCCAAGACCATACATAAAATATTAACCTTTTATTGAGTCTAATTATGTAATCTTTGTTTTTCCCTTTTTGGAAAAAAAATTTGGGTGCGAAACATGTTTTGCAGAGGGTGAAGTGATTTTACTTTACCCCTTGTGTTGGTAAAGTGTGGGACCATTATTTCCCTTTCACTTTTCATCTTTTTTTAACCTTGACCGGGTCCTCGCCTATTCATTAAACATTTCCTTATATTGAGGGGCACCCGAGCAAATTTAAATTTTTATGCATCTCTCCAGTCGCCTCTTGGTAACCTAAAGATTTTGTGGTACCAAGACATTATTTTCACTCTTAATGGCTCGAAGGTCTGATGGTGGACCTCGTCAGACATTGCAGCGCCAGTCTGATGTGGAGCATGGCCCGATGAGGATGCATGACGGCTATTCCTTCTAATTATGTGTGTGCCTGTGAGAGGGGTGTTAATACCTTCATCTTTTGGAACTGTGCACTCAGTGACTCTTATTGTATATTTTGGGAGAACATGCACTGGACCAATTAATCCCCCAGTCCCTCTTCTTTTTTTCATCAGCAGAACTCATTGCTCCTGAAAGAGCTTACAGTCCATTAACCCAATTAAGAGTGACTATAATTACAGAGTCAGTATAACTTTGGTGTGGTCCATGACTTTGGGCAGTTATGGTCACCGAGAGGTTTCATGACTTCATCTGGCTCACCTATGAGAAATGGTCAACATGTAAAAAATTACTGGATGCACTGCACTTACAACTGAATTTGCAGGTGTTAAATGTACAGCTCACAGAAGTGGAAATGGATATGTCATAGTTGGAAAATGATTTGCTGATGTAATTGCACTTTATTGTACCCTTGTGGCTTGCACGTCTACTGGGACTTACAGAAATGATTCTGATGTGGATACTACTTTTTTAATGTTACGTCAGTAGCTGGTACATGGGAAAAGCTCAAGAGACTACAGAAATATGTACCACAAGCAGAACAGCAGGGTTGGATCAGAGCAGAATGTGTCAAAACCGCAAATGACATATGGGTTTCAGCAGATGGAAGACAGTTTTTCCTGACAATTTAATGTTTCCTATGACCAACATATCTATGGCCCAACACGTCTTCGGAGAGATGGAATGGTGAGATTATTCAGGCAGAAATGGTTTAACCCCAGATTCAGGATGCTTGCAGAAGAGTTGTGCCACTGGTGTGACATGCCAGCAGAAGAATGTAGGAAAAAGAACACTTCTTACACTAAGCCATGAAAGGAGATTAGGTGGTCCCTTCAACAGGATGTAGATTGAAATATCAAGATTCCTATTTGCAGTGTGCTGAGATACATCCTGGCAATAGTGTGCATTTTCCCTCGATGGGTGGAAGCCCACCTAACACCGAGAAATGACAGTCTCAATGTAGCTAAACTGCTGTTGAGAGAGTTAATACCATGGTATGGAATGCCAGTATCTCTGGAGTCACATCGGGGGACTCATAGGAACAATGAGGTCCGGAGGATGTTCTGTACAGCATTACAAGTGGAACAGAGATTACACTACAGTTTTCACCCAGAAGCATCTGGGATTGTTGAACAGCTTAATGTCACCAACAATCCCTGTTTGGTAAATGTCTGTGCATTCACTTCACTGAAAGCACCTGATGTTTTGCCTTTGGATTTGATGAGTCTTCAAAGTACACCAGACAGGAAGACAGGATTATCCCTTCATGAAATCTTTATGGGTCATGCAATGAGATTACTTCTGTACCTCTAAATAAACTTGTGAAAATTACAGATGACATGATACTCAATTACTGCAAAGGAGTTGCAGATGAGGTGCATTCTGTTTTTTGACAGGTTGAAGTTATCATTGCAGATCTGTAACAAAAGCAGTGTCATGACCTCACCCTGGTGATTGGGTATTAGACAAGAAGCTTATAAAGAAGTCCTACCTGGAGCTGAGGTGAAAAGGTCCCTATTAGGTGGTCTTAATACAAATATCGCTGTTAAATGTGCCAACATACTAAACTGGGTGCATGCATCCCATAATAGAGGACAAGGAATCTGTATGAAGAAATAATGTTCTTTGAACCTAAACCAAGAGCACTGGTGACAGTACCACCACAAGCTGTACAATCGCATGGAGCAATACCACTAGTGGCACAACAGCATGAAAAAGAAAGGAGTGAAGAACCACAGGCAGTTGTACCAATCAAGATTACTGTGATTTCAGAAAGTGGACTTGAAGTTTCTGGTGAAGGGAGAAGTAGAAGAAACAAAAACTCAAACTCAAGGAACAATTGAGACATCACCAGAACAATCAGAAAATTCAAGCAAAGGGACAAGTACTGGATCAAGAAGGGTGCTATACAATGCTGAATGGTCGCAAAGCTGTGGTTGGAAGAAATTGAGATCAAGTGTGTCAGTTGAACGCATACCTCCAACAATTGCTGAAGAAACAGAATCAAGCGGTATAAGTGAAACAGAAGAAGGAGCTCATCAGGCACCAATGAGATCAAAAAGAGTGAGAGTACCTTGTCAGAGGTGTTCTGCAGCTGAATGGACTTACTACAAGAACCAAGTCCTAAATGCCCCAATATTGGATTTGCTTGATGTGAGTGCAGAACTGTTTGAGCTCCCATGACGTCACACTGAAAACAGTATTGGGGAAAAAAGCTGTTAAAAAAAGATTTCTGGAAGACATTAAAAGTTCTCTGATAAACTTTATTGATTGAAATAGAGACTGAAAACAAAGACTGCTAAGTTGGTAAATTAAAAGAATTAAGCCAAGGCTTCAGTAGAAGAGTAGGCATAAACTCAGGGACCACTCAGTTAGCTCCTTTAAAGGCTCAGAAAAGAAAACCATTTGCCCCTTGGTGCTCCACAAAACTGAGAGTATTAAAACAAAAGCGCAGAAGACAGGAGCATGGAGAAGAAACTACAGGAAAAACTGAGGAAAAAGCTAAGTATGAACAATATATTAAAGCCTATAAAACCTAGCATAACAGAAAAGTCAAATCATTTCACTGAGAAAATTACCAGAGCAAAAAACTAAACAGCTACTCAAAACAGTTACGACCCTGGCAAATTTCAATATTAATAATTTGATTGGTTTTAATCAATCTCTTTGTGACAGTTTAGCTGAATTCTTCCAATCAAAGATAAATGCAGTTTACAGCAAATATGCCTCCAATCATAATACCAAACTATATATCCCGACTGCCCATGTGATACAATCAATGTTTTGAATGATTTTACTCCCCTTACTGTGGAGTCGGTTGTTAAATTAATTGAGTCCACTAAATCGGGAGTACCCACTGACCCATATCCCCGTAATGTACTTAGGCACATTGCAAGAACAGTGGCTGATCCTCTTACTGAACTTGTGAATAGGATAATCACCACACAACATTTTACCTTGCAGGCCAAAGTCCTTGAACAAAGCCATGAATTCTGAACTCATGGCTTTCCTTGATGAGAACCATCTGCTAGACAACTCTTAGTATGATTTTAGAGCTAACCATAGTACTAAGGTGCACTGGTTGCTGCAACTGAGAGAATTAGAGCAATAGTGGATAACAGTTGTAAGGCAGCTCTGATCCTTCTGAATCTATCTGCCGCTTTTGATACCATTAACCACTCAGTGCTCATCAAGTGCTTAGAGAGCATCAATATCAGAGGTTCCACCTTGACACTGCCAAGCTCGTTTCTAGCAAACAGAGAACAATCAGTGAGGTGAGTTTACATCTAAGCCCTTTTCACTTCTGTGTGGTGTCCCCCAAGAGTCCTCGTTAAGCCCCACATTATTTGGTATATATGTCACACCACTGGCAGACTTGATTCAGTGTTTGGCTTTTCTGTATTGTACTACACTGATGATACACATATCATAGTCTCAATTACCAGTGAGATTAAAATTTTCGAAAAATGGGTTAACAAATGTATGGTGAAGGAAATAGGATGGATGAAAAATAACTGTCTTAAATTAAACTTGGACAAGACAGAAGTTCTTCTTTTCCGAAAAGATACTTCCTTCTGGGCCCCCATCTGGAGGCCACAAGACCACCTTCCACTCCCCTCACCAGTAAAAACAGCCAAGAATTTGGATGTACTTTTTGATGTAGAGTTAACTTTCTCTGAGCAAATCAATCAAGTTACACCCTCCTGCATTCTGATCCTAAGAATTCTTAAAAAGATATTTCCCTTTATCTCATGTGAGCTTCGAAAAGGTTACCACTACTCTAGTAATGTCTAGTATTGACTAGTGTAATGCTCTCTATGTTGGCACTCAACAATGGTTGTTGAATAAACTTCAGGTTCTCTAGAATGCAGTGGTTCATCTTCTTATGAAGATACCTAAGTTTAAGTCAGTTTCTCAGACCATTGCTGATCTAGCTTCACTTCTTGAAGTGTGTTAATTTGAAAGCCATTTGTTACTCCCACAAAGCCCTTCCTAATGTTGGCCCTGAACATCATCAGCGTCACGCACTCACCTGGTTACAACCACTGAGACAACACTGGAGCTTATGCTGAACCTGCACACCCTCTAAGGTCGATGCAAGATCCAGGGACAGTACACATAGATCAAGCAGCTTCCAGAGGGGAAGGGGGAAGTGACAAAATAAGAAATAGAAACTTGCAGTACTGAATCTGCTCAGCGATGGTACTGCTTAACAGGATGTGTTGCTCCAGGGATCTTCTGGGTATGCGAAGCTAGAGAAGCATCTCTGGTTTCATGAGTATGCAATACACTGGGAACATCAAGAAGAGGAAACTAACATCATTACACTAGCAAGCCTCTACATATTTTACAATGCACCACTTAAATAACCAACATTTACAGGTTTGTTCAAAATCACTGCTTAAGAGTAGAATAACCAGATTCTTCGATGAGAATCTTCTGAGACTCTTGATGAAGAACTTGAAATACTGATAGGAGCCTCTGACACTCCTGGGATGATCTCAAGACATAGAAAGGAGTTACTGGCACTCCCAAGGTTATACTCAATACATGGACTGGAGTTATGGACACTCCCAAGGCATACTAGTATCAAGTTCACACTCTTTACATATATTACCCTCGCAACAAGGTTTTACCCAGAAAAAGGTTATACTTGGAATTAGATTATACTCGGAATAAGGTTATACATGGAATGAGGCTGGAGTTACTGACACTCCCAAGGTTGTACTTGAAACATGGGTTGGAGTTACTGGCACTCCCAAGGTTACACTAGATACTTAGGTTGAGTTACTGACACTCCCAAGGTTGTTCTTGGTACATAGGTTGGAGTTAATGACAATCCCAATGTATGGTAGAAACACATATTGAAGGTTACAAGGTTCATACAATAATCAATAGTTTCTAAAAGAACTTCTGCTCAACAGAAAACTACAGAATTAAGTCTCTGATCCATGAGCAACAACAGTTGAAACACAAAGGTTGGAGAGAGGGTCAGGAGTAAGGACTAGCAAGGAGTGCTGGAGGAAAATTACGGAAAAGGAACTGGAGGCAAGCCTAGAGTCTTCAAGAGGCTGACAGAGAGGCCTACCACTACTATAAAGTATTAGTGTACATTAAACTGAGTTGAATGTACTAGCTTAGTCTTGCACTTTAACTGGAATCCGAAGACAACAGGAGGCTTAGTGCAAGGAGGTGAAGAGGAAGTAGAATTGTAGGTCATGAAGAAAGACACTAGAAGCTGCAACAAGCCAGGATCATGGAATCATCAGGAAGGCTTGGAAGAGTAGAGCTCTGGTAGTACTGGGTACTCAGGAGTTGAGTGCAAGGGCAAAATTTGTGCAGGGCTCGAAAGCTGGAAGATCTGGGAGACTCAGAAGATGAGTGCAGGGATGTTGCTTGCTCAAGACTGGAAGGCACCAAAAGCTAAGCATGACTTGGAGAGAATGGTACAGAGAGGTTCCACAAGGGAAGGGTGGCATGAGCCCAGCGAGTAAAACCCACCACACATAGGGTCCAAGATAGAGTTGTGACAGTTCCCCCACAAAGAACATCCTACTTGTTGTGGTTTTTCAGGATGGAGGGGCATGAAATGAATGAACCAGGCAAGAAGCATAAACATTACTAGCTGGCTCCCAAGAGTTTTTGTCAGGGCCACACCCTTTCCATGCAATCAGCTAAAACAAATTACCCCTCACATGCAGTGAATCTACAATTCTTTGGGCTACCAACTTTTTGAGATCTGTAAGGGTTACACGTGGAGGAGGAGAGGGTGGTTTTGAACATGATATGGTTTGAGAAGAAAAAAATGATCACAGGGTACACAGCCAAATCATCTGACAGTTGAAACTGGACTGTTACAGGGTTAATTATCTTTGCAATTGGAAAGGGACCAATAAATCGAGTTTGCGTGTATGAGTACTATGTAGTGTTATGTTCCTTGTGACAAGCCAAACATTACCTCTGATTTTGTACTCAGATGGTTGTTGATGAGGGTTATTAACTTTTCTCTTCATATTTATTTTAACCTATTGTAAGTGTACCCTACAAAGGCCCTGTTTAATAGTTTGGCAGAGGGGTTACTCCATCACAAAGGTAAAGGATATCCCATCTGCCAAAATATAAATCCCATTGGATAAAATGGTATTTATATTTCGGCGGATGGGATATCTGTCACCATTGTTATGGAGAAACGCCTCTGCCAAACTCGAAATCAGACCCAAAGTCTTGTATGACAGATATATTTTCAGAATTCATAACAAAGCTTTTGGGTAATGTACATGGATGTATGCCAGTCACACATCAGGAGGGATAGACCCCTTTGGCTAAATGTGGTGTGTTATTGTAGGCAAACTCAGTGAATGGTAACAAGGAGTTACTTCAGCTCCTAAGGTTACACAAGGTACATAGTTTAGAGTTAGTGAAACTCCCAAGGTTATACTCTGTACACAGGTTGGACTTAATGACACTCCCTAGGTATGCTAGAAACACAAACTGAAGGTTTCAAAGTTCATACAAATATCCATTTTTTCTAAAAGGACATTCTTCTTGAAATGTCTATTCAATGGAAAAACACAGAATGAAGTGTCTGGTCCATGAGCAGCAAAGTTCAAACAGCAAGGATGGTAAAGAAGGTTCAGAGTAGAGACTAGCAAGGTGGGCTGGAGGAAAATTACAGAGAAGGAACTGGAGACAAGCCTAGAGTCTTGAAGAGGCTGACAGAGAGGCCTGCTATCTTGAAGGGAAGTTACTAGTCTTGTCTTGTACTCTAGATGGAATCCAAAGAGAGCAGGAGGATTGGTGTAAGAAGCTCAAGAGGAGGTAGAATCATAGCTCATGAAGGGAGATACTAGATGTGATGAGAAGCCAGGATCAAGGAATTATCAGGAAGGCTTACAGATTGAAGACTAGGGCACTGGTAGTTTTAGGTGACTCAGGAGTTGAGTGCAGGAATGAAGCTTTTTCAGGACTGGAATGCTGAAAGATCCGAGCAACTCAGGAGGTGAGTGCAGGGATGTTGTTTGCACAGGATGGGAATGAGGTCAAGCACTAAGCAGGTTGAAAGTGGGTAATTATGCTAGAAGAAAAGAGTGTTTCAGATAGGCATGTGTCCCGCGTGGAAGCATGGAATATTCCAATGAACCTGGGGAAGATCATGAGTTTATTTTGTTTGTGAACAGGATGCTTATTCTAAATTGCCAGCTGATTGGGTGGGTATTTGCTATTTAGCTTTGTTGCTTCCTAAGATGTATCATGTAAATAGTATAGCTGCTTTGACAATGGTATCATCACATAATGTGCAATGGCTATGAGGCCTTGCAGGTGACAGGTGCAAACGGTAATTGGCAACTACAACCAAATACAATGGAACCCCAAGTGCATGATGGTACAATTCAATAGTTCACAGTGGAAATATAACGCTCTTAAATAGGCATGTGATTTCGACAAGTGCATGATAGACCAAACTTGCATAGCAACAGAACAGGAGGGCCAATGGTTCAGTCTTTCTGGGAGGGGGAACATGGAGTATATAGGGCACAAAATGGAGTTGTGACAATAAGAGGAAATTCCAAATGGTATACTCTTAAACATATGCTTTGTTCAACTTCTGCCAAAAATGTGGTAATTTCCCAAATGTACATGGCCCTTTGGGGGGCAGAAACGTCTCTTTCTCCACATGCAAACTCTGAAACTCTTTGCCTTTTCAGCTTGAAGCTCAGTCCAACCGAACACAATTTGTGAAACAGCTTAAAACTTGACTTTTTTATGTCCTCTGACCAAGTTGGTCTCCTCTCTGATTCCACTACATATGGATATATGCACACTCTAAAAACTTACTTACTTACCTATTTTAGGAAAAGATGGAGTAGGGTAGGGATGACTATACTTGGAAGGCTGCTTACTTGCTTGTGAAATAACTTTGAAAACAAATTATTGGCATTTCTGCTGCTACAGTTTCTATTTGAAAAGATCTGACTTTAGACAAACATGTTTTTCCTAACCAGAGCTAGATGCAAGATTATTATGAGTGTTACATTTGTAGTAGGAGTATTAGTAGCTATGGTGTTATGACTAGTGTTACACGTTACACCAGAGCCAGAGAAATCTACATTTGCATTTAGTAACATGACATATGCACATGTATTAGATGAGGATAAATTGAAATCTTCATTTGTAGATTACATGAAAGAAGTGTACACAACTAACGTTTATTCCAGGTCAGTTAAAAAATACACACAAGCTTTAGATGCAAAGGATTGTTATGTGTGTGTGTGCCCTTACCCTCATCAGCTGCAGAGAAAGTAGCATACCATCACATACCTTTGTCATACGCAATTAAATGTAGTATTTTGCTTAGATTAGTATTTAGGCAAGAGCACTTTGAATAATATTATTCTATTTGTTACATGATTCTTTCAAAAGTTCCTTTACAGAAGAACATGCATTTACATTCACAAGCAAAAGAAATGGAGACACCTTGGCATTATTTTCGATCATTCTTACCTAAAGACCCTGTTAAGGCATATGAAACCAATCTGACCTGTGTAAAGAGACCATTAGAGAAAGTCTTTGTCCTGATGTTGGACGAAAGGATGGCACACGTTTCAAATGGTACAAACAGAAAAAAAGATGTTTTGAAAAATGTTTGGGAAAAAGAGGAAGATGATTTTAGAAAGAAAATTATTTATCCTAAATAGAAATTAGACAGAAGAGAAAATGGCCAAAATTTGTGTTTGCAGAAGAAGAAATCAAGTTAGAAAGAGACCTGTCGGAAATAGTAATTGTGAACACACATTTGATTTATCAGGAGATTTATGGCAAATTTTGCAAGGAGAAGAGACAGTCATATTCAGAGTTTATTTTGTTTGTGGACTGGATGCTTATTCTAAATTTCCAGCTGATTCGGTGGGATTTGCTATTTAGCTTTGTTGTTTCCTAAGATGTATCATGTAAATAGTATTGCTGCTTTGACAATGGCACCATCACACAATCACTTAGTTTGAGTGATAAAACACAATTTGCTGGAGACATTTTTGGAGTAATCCTTGTCTTAACTGACAAAACGATTATGACACTTTCAGTAGTAGTAGACAAAGTAGCAACTAGTACTTTTGAAGCTTTTTTAGTTGTTAACATAATTAGTGTCTGTTAGACATTTTGGGGGTCATTACGACCTCGGTGGTCTTTTCAAAAGACCGCCAAGGCCGTGGGAGACAGAATACCGCCATTGCCAGCGGTATTTCTGTCTCCCTATTATGACATTTCCGCTGGGCCAGCGGAAATGTCACATCAACATTGCAGCCGGCTCATAATAGAGCCGGCGGCAATGCTGATGTGCAGCGGGTGCAGTAGCACCCGTCGCGCATTTCACTGCCCGAAATTCAAAACATGAAATCTATTCACCACACCCGAAAACTTAGGTCACAGGTTTATGGTGTCCACCAGGAACCAAAAGCATCCTGTCATTGAGAGCTCTCAGGATACTACATCTCTCCCCTGTACCCAGATCATGTCCTCTGAGGCTGGGAAGAAAGACAGGAAGCGCCTATGACTGACACTAGAGATGTAGGGATGGATGAAGTCAGGGGACTCTGTACAGTCTCAATCTAACCAGTCTAGTGTCTGACATCAGGAAGTGGCAAATGACGAGGCAGATGCCTGAAGTGTGAAGAATCTCATGTAATGGAATTTCTTGGACAGTGAACAGTTACCATTTGCGTTTTCTCTTTTGTTGCACCAATACTCAATCTGTTTAATTGAAAATAATGTTCTTGGCACATCAACATTTGTCAGCATATACTTTTATCTTTCGTTTATGGCACAAGCCTGTTTGACAAAGTTTTCCATTTATTGTAGATCTTCTGTTGGTCCACTATGGTAACTTGGTGATCATGGCCCTCCCAAACATCAGGGTGGCAGGACTTTTACCTGTTGTTGAATCATGAGTTGACCAGTAAGCTTCAGATTAAACTTCTCCAATTTTGCTTCCTCAACATTCTTTTTGAGTGTGCTCATAAAGAGATCAATAACACCATTCACTTGTGGTCACATGTGAGAAAACTAGGCTGATTGCAGAAGCCCCTAACTTTTTGCCCCCATTTTCCACTTATGGTGGTGTTTTCCAGAGTCTGATGGTGACCTGGACACTGCTAAACAGTCCCAGGGCCTATGTTCTGATTAAAATGAATATGCAAATTAGGCGAATTATAATTGACTATGTCATCCTACCTACAAGTCCCTAGTATATGGTAGAGCAAGTAGGATTAGGGGCCCCAGCATAGGTAGTGTACCCATAGGTGCTCTGCTGTGGTGCCAAGGGTCATTTTAAAGGGAGGCCTGCCTTGCTGTCAGCTTTTAAGTTAAAATTAACCCCAAATATGACTTTGGAGTTAAAAGCACTTCCAAAGTCTTAAACTACCTTATGTTTACATATAAGTCACCCCTAAGGTGTGCCCTGGGTGCCCCTCCGTGGTTAGGTGCAGTGCAACTATCAGCAGGGACTCTAAAAAAGATGTTTTGTAAGCTCTGGTGAGGGAAAAATAGCTAAATTAATTTCCCTCATTTTAGTGAATAGGCTCCATAGGCTTACATGGGGAGACTTTATTTTTAATTAATTAAGTCTCACAAGGAGCTAGATATTTCAAGTTTGGTATCAAACTTGGTATTTTAATAATTCCAACAACTTTCCATTGTTGAATGTATGTATAAATAACTAAGGGAAAGAATTGTAGAACTCTACCTGAAAGTTGCCATGTCGTAGTTAGACTCTTGCTCTAGGCAAGACTGCTGGTTTAAGGATGACAGTACTTATGTTTGTAGGCAACAATGCCAGTCCTACAACAAAATGCAACTGTCGTCCCAACCCTTCCGGCTCACAAGCAGTACCTCACAAAAACCCAAAACAGTAAAAGGTGATTTGTGGCAGCCTTTACACATGGACTCAAGAGTATGACATCTCCGGGAGGGTCGTGGTTAAACGGAGGTTACCCCTTTCTCACATTAACAACATGTCTCAATCACACACAGTCAATTACTAAGATGCAGTAAAGATTCAATAGGTTATATTTGAGCAAAACTGCAATCTTCGATAAGTTGCATGGGCAGCAATGATTAGGATAATGAACAGTGCAGGAAACAGAATGATAAAGACAAGAGTCATTAATTCAAAGACCCCAACTATCTTGCAAAATCATGAAGTAACATGAAGTGTGTGATATGTCCTAATACCCTAGCATGATAGACTTAACTTTTAACCTAGAAGAGAGCTAGGTATGTTAAACCTCAATCTGCCAATGCCATGTCAGTGAGAAGAGCCCCCAACCCTTGTTACCTTAGAATGAGGTCTCTAGCTCAGACTCCATAGGAACACGAAGACTGGGTCAGCGTCAAGGCGGCGTTCAGCATCGATAGCAGCGATGGCATCTGGTCAGAATCCCTCTGACTATCTGTTAAAGTGAGGAATATTTATACAGATCTACTTGGACCCCTGAGTATTGTTTGTTCCCAAACAATAGATAACAAGGCATGCTTGGGACGGTAATTATTATAAACAATTCCCTTGAAAGCATGAAGAGGGCAAGTACCTAAGGTGAACACCTACAGTTTGTTTGTCTCTGTCGCTTGATCTTTACACCTTAGCAAGGTGACACTGATAACACAAACCAAACCATGGGCCTAGCTCAAAACAAGGCAGCCATCTTAAAAGATTTAATTAAATAAATGGGCTAAAACAGAGCAAGCTAAGTAGGGTGAAAGTCACTGGGTGACAGGGGCACAAATCTGCAAGTCACAGGCTAAGCTAACTCCTGTATCCCATTAAAACAAACTGGGATTGATTTTTTCCACACATCCCAGAAAGTGGTCATCCAAGAGGGTGGTGGCCTGCCTGTGATTGGGCAATTGCCCCCCTGCTGCCACCCCAGGAGTAAGAATAAAATTGGCAGAACTGCACCCCACCTCAGACCCGTATCAAGAACAAAGATAATTTGCCCTGCTGGACCCCTGACTTGCACCTGGACACTGCACTCTGAAGGGTTACACCAGCTAAACACTTGGGCTTCACCACAAAAAGGTCTTTGCCTTTCTTTAACTGGTTCAAGAAGGGACTCCCTGTTTGCTGCAGGTAGAAAGTAGCTGACCAAAGTTCCCTGCCTCAAGCCCTGAAGAAATTGACCAGCTGACCAGTGGCTAGTGGTCACTTTTGGATTTGAACCAGGTGTATTTTGGGAGTTGGAGTCCTAACCCTCAAGGAGAAATTCAAGGCTTCTGGGACTTTGGGGTGAGTTTTGGACTCCTAAAGGGCCTTCAAAAACCTTATGGAAGAAGATCCAGACATTTGGAGAAGATTGGAAGACTTCTGGAAAAAACCTCCAAAATTTGACTGAACCGACGTTGTGAGTCAAGGTAGCTTACGTTGGCTGTGACCCGATCTAAATTGCAGGTTCGTCCCACTGAAAAACTCCAGAGCCCCAGACTTCCAGGATTTCAGCGGGTCAATCCAATAAATTGACTTGCTTTGGTCATCTGACATTGGAGAGAAGAGCTCCAAAAATAATTTCTAAGTCTGAATGTTGAAAATTGACCAAGGCTTCACGAGCAGTGTATCTGAGGAGTGCTCCAAGGACGTCGGATCAAATTTCAAGTTTGGCCTGGACGAACATCTCCGTCACGAAAAGATGCCTATAGTCTGAAAGTAGAATTTTTCACCAAGGTCTCCTGTGCTCGCATATCCTAAGAGGGCTCCATGGAGGTCGGTTCTGAATTGTGACTTTGTTAGGGTGAAGTAAACCTTCATGAAAAAGACTAAGGGGCATATCTAAGAGTCCCTAGTGCTATCTATTGACACATTAGCATAATTTGTTTATGCTAATGTTTTGTTAGATGGCCAAAATCCCTGCACCATACTTACAAGGTGGCGCTATGCATTAATTGCGCCACTTTGTAAACCCTTGCGCCACATTAGGCCTGCACCAGGCATAATGTATGCAAGGGGCCGTTCCCCCATTGGGGGGGGGAAATGGCAAGGAAATCTAAGAGATTTCCATACAACATTTTTTGGCACTTTTAACACCTGCTCAGAGCAGGCGTTATAAGGGGCCATACCATTATTTATAATGTGCCCCTATGTACTCTGTCGGAGTGGCGCCAACATTTTGGTGCTACTCCTGCAAAGTACATCAATAGCATCATGAAAAATGATGCTATTGCTCCCTACCCTGTGCCATGGTGCACCTCATTTTAAATATGGCGCACACATGCTGGCGGTAGGGGAGTGGTAAAAGGAGCAAGAAAAGTGGCACTCTACTGTGTGCAGCACCTTTTTTCTTTAATATGTCCCTAAGCCAGATGGTAAAACCTTGACCGAAACCACCTGCTCACTATAGCCGAGCATGGCTTTATCATGGTCGGCCTCAAATTCTGCACCGGTCGAGTGTGACCAGGTGTCCAGTTTGGCGCTTTTAGTTTCTATGTGCTTTTAGTTTGTTTGCTCTAAGAAACATTTAGGGTCTGATTTAAGAAAAGTGGGGCTGCACCCAGTGCAAAGCCACTTCCTGTGCGCCCCCCCACCACCACCATGTGTGTGCTGAATTTAAAATACAGCACACCATGGAACAGGGTAGGGGTCAATAGCCCCTGTAATGGGGGAACTCCCCCTTTGCGTACATTATGCCGAGTGCAGGCACAATGTAGGGCAAAGGGCTACAAAGTGACACAATGCATCCATTGGGCCCCTTTGTAAATATGGCGTGGCCTTTTTAGCAATCTTTCGCCACATTAGCGTAAAAAAAGGACTCTAAAATCCCCTTAATCTTTACACATTCAAATCTCTGGTTCCCTTTATTGGATTTTTGTAATTTTAGTGTCATTGTAAAGATAAAAATCTAATCTATGTTTCCACCTTGGTGTTGGATTTTTATTGTGTTTTGTGTTTTACTTATTTACTGTTTTGTGATTTTTAAATGCTTTACAGACCTGTCTCCTAAGTTAAGCTTTACTGCTCGTTGCCAAGCTACCAACGGTTGAGCTAGACTTAATTCCATAAGACCTAACTGGACCTAGTGGGGGTCAGTGACCTATTGCTAAGTGTAGGTACTCACCTGCCCTTACTAATAATCTACTTTCCAACACCAAAGATGCGTGATTTTGTGATGCTTAACATTGTGATGATTAAGAAAGTCTTGGAATTCTGACTTGAGAATTGATAAAATATTGCAAAAATGCCATGTAGACTCTGGGCGAGTCGTTCTTGAGAAATCGATGGGAGATTATCTACTTATGGAAAACTGCAGTATTCATCTATAATCACCATCAGGTGATGTCCATTGTCAAGAGGGCCAAAGAAATCAACAGTGATTATCTCCCATACATGTTTAGGTATGTCCAACATGTCCAAGGTATGTTGGGTGATTTAGGAAGATAAGCAATTGCACAAATGACAGGCTCTTAACTCTCTTTCAACCCAATCATCAAGATGAGGAAACCAAACTCAGTCCCGGAGAGCTAATTTAGTGGTAACAATTCCATGATATCCTTCATGGGTTTCTTCAATTACTTGTTGTCGTAGACTCTCTGGTATTGCAGTTCCTAAAAACTTCCAAAACAATACATTTTTGAGTAATTGACAGTTCGTCTTTTACATTTTTGAACTTCTGATATTGACTAGTGAGTGTGCTTTTCCAGGACTGATGTGCAATAATGTCCTTTAGTATAAACATGTCACTATCTTTGTTTGTTGCAGTAATAATTTGTTCCAAAGAAATAGTGGAAGTGTATTGGACTTCACAATGAAATTAATGTATGCTTCAGCCGCTTTGAAAGGGGTACCATAACACTCTACTCGCACTCTTTCAAAGTAGTCGGCAGGGTTTTGATCTTTACTTGGTCGGTGTATGATAGCGTATTCATATTCCTGCAGTCGCAAACCCCAACCTTCAATTCTAGAAAGCATTTTGGCTTTTTGATTGCCATAGATGTTAAGCAATGTTTGATGATCTGTAACAAAAGTGAAAGGTTTTCTACATAAGAATACAGGCCTACACCACTGCTAAACTTTCTTTCTCAGGATTTGAATAGGTACGTTCCTATTGTGACAACCTTCTGCTGGCATATGCTACAATATGCCTTTCAGCATTTCGGTGTCCATTGTCTTGGGGAAGGATCGTGCTCAACCCAATCGAGCTTCCATTCACAACAACTCTGTATACAGCTTTGGATCAAAGTAGACCATTTCAGTGGTGTTCAAATTGCATGCTTGATTTCCTTAAATCATTCATATGCCCAGTAAAATTAAGCATTTGTTTCTGTTAAGTCTCATCAAGGAGCACTTACTTTGGCAAAATCACGTATGTATCTGGAACAATAACTGACCATGGAAGACAATGAACGTGACATGGCAACATCTTGTGGGGGATTGGTGGCTGACAAGGCTGGTAGCAAGATCCGGTGTCAGACTTCATCAGAAAAGATATGGCCAAACAATTTGTTTTGTTTTGTGGAACTCACACTTCTCTGCATTCAACATTGAACCTGCATCAGCAAGCAATCAACAAACTTGTATAAGAGCTTTATCATGTTCTTTTGGTGTAATCCCCAAAGACCACTATGTCATCATTGTAATTGAAAGCATTTGTGACAGGCTGTATTATACATCAAATGACATTTTGAAAAAGTACTGTGACTGATGACACACAGAAATGTAATCTTTTATTTCTGGGCAAACCAATGTGAGTAGAAAAGGTAGTAATGTACCTGCAATTTTCTTCAAGTTCCAATTGATGATACACTCCGTCAAGATCAAGGCTAGAGAAGACTTTTTACAATTTAGCTGTTTGATCATGTCGGCAAAGTGTGGACCTGGATGTCATTCTTTTTCAGTCACGTTGTTAGCTTGACACATATCAACACAGATGCATGCAGCTCTTTCATTGTCCTTTTTGGGCACTACGACTATGGGCAAATCCCACGGAGCTGGACCAGTAGATTCCTAAATGATATCATGCTTTCGTAATGTCTCAAGCTCTTTCTCAACAGCATCTTGTAGATGAATGCAAATTATCTATATCTTTGAGCAGCAAGACAAACACCCTCATTGGTATGCAGTTTCACTTTCATGGTCTTCAGTTTTCCTAATCTATGAAACAATGAAGGGAACTGCCTTACTGTTTCGTGATGAGCATTAAGGTTGTGGTTCACATATATCAGTCCTATATAAGCAGAAGTATTGAAACTGGGTAAACAGGTATTAGATGTAGTACCTTGAAGTTTGTAAATGGGTGTTTCTACCGTTGAATTTTTGTGTCTCATGGTTGCTACAAATTAACTTTGACTCTTTAATGGCATTGATGCAGCTCATGTATACACTTTAGTTTTTGTTGGTGTGAGACGGGGTAATGGAAACAGTTCACAATATTCCTCCCCAGGCTTAATGTTTATCGACACAGCTCTGTCAATAATATGGAGCAATGTATGGAGCAAAAATTTAACTTTATTGTAATTTTCGGATACTTTTTTAATGACTTTTGTGATTTTAATTGTCGGCTTTTCTTTAACTCGTATTTCTATACAGCTTCAGTGGTGTGCCAAATGAGGTGTCAGCATCTGTGTGAGCATAACCCCTTGCATTTACTTGGGTCGCTTTGCCTGCTGCTGAGGTCTCAGGGCTGTCACTATCAAGGCTCTGGCAAGTATAATTATACTTTTAGTTTTTTAATGTTCTTACTGTCAGTGCTTCTTAGATCTTATTGCAAAAGCATATAGCTGGCTTCAATTGAGTTCTTGTGTTAAAAGACAATGGATATTTGGTGCTTAGGTAATGATGCAAATCAGGATACATGTATTGTTAGAATGCAGCAATGTCTCAGCACTGGCAGACTGATGTAGATAAGATTGCAATGGTTTGTGGGAACTCTCTTGATTTGTTAGCAAAGGAAATAATGTGTAAACAAAAGTATGATCAATGTGCTTGGCCATAAGAAAGTTATGCTTTGACAGTTGAGCAATTTCTGGGCGCATGAGGGTTTTGCCTGGCATTGAGAGAATATGGCCGTCACTATGACTTTGGCGGTCTATTCCGTAGACCACCAAAGTCACCGCCGCCATTTGACCGCTAGTGTTGACGGTCTTCAGACTGCCATATTATGGCTGCTGGCTGCTCTCCGCCACTATTTGGCGGTGAAGCCGCCAGAAGCCATGCTGGCTGTCGGCGGTCTAGTGGAGCTTGCTCCGTTGCCACCGCCACGTCACCACAATACCACCCGCCGTATTACAACATTGTAAACGGCATGGTGGTATTGTGTTGGCGGGGTGCTATTGGCGAAGCAAGCTCCACGGACCTCGTTTGGGGGGTCTCTTGACCATGTGTGCATGTGCGTAAGAATGAGTGAGCATGGATGTGTGCGTTTATGCATGTAAGTGTGGTGTGTGCATGCGTGTGTGGATGGTGGGGGATGGGGGTCAGAACAGGGACTAGGGGTAGGGGGGTATCACTGCTTGGGGGTGAGGGCTTCTGATGGGGTAGGGTGTAGGGGGTCGTGCATGGAGGTATGTTAGGGACTCCTGTTGTGGTGACAGGAATGAGTATTCCTGTATTATTTGTATTATTATTTGTGGTGGGCTGTCGCCATGGAATCCCTGGTGGTAAGGGCACTCAAAATACCGTGGGCGGTGTTTGGTGCACCGCCGGGTCGCAGCTGGTCAACTTTCAATCTGGCGGTCCCACCCCCCTGGTGGTACAGGTGGTGTACTGGCTGTGATGCAGGCAGTTCACTAGCACTGTCATAATTTGGCGGTCCTGCACCGACATGCTGTCGGCGGTCTGACCGTGACCGCAGGTGTGGCGGGGCAGGACCGCCAAGGTCATAATGACCACCTATATGTTTATTGTTAGATCTGGCATTTTTTGGCGAGTTTCCCTTGTCTTTTTGCCTTCTGATCTCCTGGCTTTTTGGTATGATAGACTTCATGCACATGCTCCTTATGTACTGGTGATTGGTCTATCCATGAATGGTATATTTGGTTTACTAGTAAGTCCATAATATACTGCACCATGTGTGCTGAGGGCCTTTAAATCATATGCTACCAGTGGGCACGCAGCACTGATTGTGCCATCCACATATGTGGCCCTATAAACATGTCTCAGACCTACTGTGTCTGTGTGTGCAGTTTTGCACTGCCAATTCATCTGACAAGTGTACCCATTTGCCAGGCTGAAGTCTTCTCTTTTACTACACGTAAATTACCCCTAAGGTAGGACCTACGTAGCCCCATGGGCAGGTGCAGTGTATTGAAAAGGTAGGACATGTACTGTTGTGTTT
Source organism: Pleurodeles waltl (assembly GCF_031143425.1). Classification (NCBI taxonomy): domain Eukaryota; kingdom Metazoa; phylum Chordata; class Amphibia; order Caudata; family Salamandridae; genus Pleurodeles; species Pleurodeles waltl. The sequence continues at coordinate 692,173,132 of NC_090436.1, read as the reverse complement.
TACATATCCTGAAATACTGCCAAATTTGGTATTCACTATTGCAAGGCCTATCTCTCTCATAGGTTAACATGAGGGTTGCCTTTAACTATCATTAAAGTGCAGTTTGCCATTGGGAGTAGATAGAGATATGAAGTAGGGGTCTCTTAACTCACAATTTAAAAATACATCTCTTAGCAAAGTTGTTTTTGAGATTTTCAGTTTGAAAATGCCACTTTTAGAAAGTGGTAATTTTCTTGCATAACCATTCTGTGCCTCTGCTTGGCTACTGAATCCACGTTTGAGTCGGGCTGACAGGCTGGTTGTGAATTTACTCTAGACAGTGACACAATGGGAACTGAGGTATGTCCTGCATATCCTGATGGATCTTCCTGGGATAGAGTGGGAGGGAGGAACTGACATCTACACCTGAAAGGGCTGTGCCTGTCCTTACACAATGCATTCTCTGACCCGTCCCCCCCCCCGGAGTGCATTTGGAGCCAGGCCTGTGCAAGGCAGGATCTTGTGAACAACAGAGACTTTCCTTTGAAGTTCACCCACTTCAAAGCAGAAATGAATATAATTAGTGGACCTAAAACCCCAAACTTTCAGAACACTTCTGGACCAAGAGAAACCTCTGCCAATAAGTTGATCTGAAGAGCTTCGAGGAGTAGAACTGCCCCTTTGCTGTGTGTGCTTTGCTTGGTTGGCCTGCAGCTGCTGCTTCTGCTATGGAGAGGACAAATAATGGATTTTGCTGTGTATCCTGTTTGTGAAGTTTCTCCAAGGGCTTGAAGAAGAGCTTCGTGACTTCAAATTCATCTGACTACAGCACTGTGTTTTTTGTGATGCAAAAGAAGAAAATTCACCACTACATCATCAACGACGTAGCTGCCTGCACCGTGGCCTGAAGGCACAGCACGGAGCTGTGCCCCACTTCACACCACAACCCTAGTCGCACAGATGCCACCTGATGGCATCATCGAGCTGCTGCTTGCACCGTGACCTGTGGGCCCCACTTGTCGCCTCACCTCAGTTTACACTGCAGCCTTATTATTCCAGATGATGACACTCTACACTGACACCGATGCCACTGCCTGCACTGTGGCCTGAGGACACTGCTTGTGAGGTACATGAAGCACAGTCCTATCCCGCACCACAGCCCCAGTCCACCGACACCAGTGCCATTGGCTCCAGAATTGTCAACATACTCGTCTGCCTGCAGGCCTGAGACATGGTTAGGGGGCAATTTTATTTAGGTAGCACAATGAGTGCTGCAGGCTCACTAATAGCATTTAATTTACAAGTCCAGGGCATATCTAGTGCACTTTAATAGAGAATTATATGTAAATTAAATATGCCAATTGAGTATGAACCAATGTTACCATGTTTAGGGGAGAGAGCACGATCAGTTTAGTACTGGTTAGCAGTGGTAAAGCGCCCAGAGTCCTAAAACCAGCACAGTCAAGATCAGAAAAATGGAGGGAGGTAGGCAAAAGAAGTTGGGGGAAGACCACCCTAAGACTGTCAGATCTAACAATGGCACTCCGCTACGATTTGTTTAAATTACCTGGATCCTAAAGAACATGACCCCAAGAGAGGTGTATCTTTGTTGTCAGGCAGATACAGGGTTGGAACTTGAGCCAGTTTACTTGGTAGTGCAGGGTGCTCTAGTGATTGGTCCTATAGCTTCATTATGTGGCCTGCATATGTAAGGAAAGGTTCTGATATTTGTTTGTGATTGTTTTTTAAAATGCTTTGTTTTAAATGCTTTAGTGTCAATTAATATGTTAATAAGGAATGCATTTATCATTTTACTTGTCTTATAAACATGCAGTTATTAAGGTGGTGACCCCTTTATAGAGCTAATAGGCCTACCTTATTTAAAGTGATGCAGGAACATCTTGTCAAAGTCAGCAGGCTTGCCTTATATTATAATTTGGCAACTCCCCTTAACAAAGGAAGGAGGCCTTCCTTATTTTAAAAAAACACCCTCTTGTATTGTGATGCTGCATCTAGTGTAGGTGGGGTAACTGTGATTATGGATTTCAATACTCACTAGAGGCGAAATTTGATATAAGGACAAAGTTATTTTTATCTATTATTTTTATCTGACTGATGTATATTTTAGAAGTGTTTGTGTGTGTAATAAATGTGGTTATACTTTTGAAAGAAAAAGCACTGACTTGACAATAATTTATAGAGCAATGTTTTTATGTGCCAGCGAATGGAGATTTTTAGCCCACACCACCTCGAAGTAATAGGCCGTGCACTTTTCTGCTTTGCATCCTTGAGACAGCTACAAGGGGTACTTGGTTCTCAGTAAGAAGACAATTGTGGACCTACAACTTGAGCAGGTCTCATATCTGGCACAACTAATAACTGAATTTCCTATATTTAGAAAGTTATATCTGTACCTGGCATGTCAATGTTGCATGCGAGGTAATATACAAGTCACAGTAAAACTATAGTTTTGTTGTTTTTAGTGACTTTTCAGATTCAATCTTCATATCTCGTGGCGAGATCAGAGCAGCCATTAAGAGACATTCCTGAAATAAAACCGCAAGGCCTTATGGCTTCATTGTCATGTAGGAGCTTTTAGTGGTACCTTTTGTTGATAAAGGAAAGTCACTGTCACTATAATGGCTGCATATTACCTCTTTTACTTAAACCTGACAGAGAGTCAACAAAGTTGAATCTTTACAGATCTGCAGAATTCTTAACTAATGACGTTAACATTTTCAATGAAGTTCTTATTACTCTTTTGTGGCAAGACGTTTGACCAAAAATAGTGCTGAGGCTTTATCAAACATTTTCAAGTCCTACCCAATGTGAGACTCGCTGTCAGTCTTTCACAAATAGCTTTGCAAAAACAAGCCAAAATGATTGTTCCCTCCCTTTATGCATAGAAGGCTTTTCACTGAGTCAATTACATCTATTTGTGATGGGTTCTTAATAAATGAGAAAAGTAAAGCTGACAATCATGGGCTGACTGTAGGTCTTAAGACCTACAAGTTGGCCTTGTGTGCAAACAATGCATGATAATTTTTGGTAATGCATGCACAGCAGTTACATACATGAAATATTTTTGCACTCGCAAACGGTGCGAATCGGTAAATTTGGCCGTTTGTGAGTGCAAAAACGTGGTCTGCGATGCATGAAAGGCATTCGCAGACCAAAAAACAAAAATTGCAAAATTTGCGAATTTTTGCGGTGCGACCTGGTTTTGCGAGTCGCATTTTGCGATTCAGTATTTCCAGTAGGAAATTGCGAGGTGCAAAATGCGAATCGCAAAATCCAAATCGCAAATAGATGCATAAAAAAATCGCAAATAGTGATTTTTCGCAGAATGGCATTTTGCACATGCAAAATACCACTAAGTGAAAGCAGGTGGTAACCAGGTGCAACCTATATAAAGAGGCCCAGAATGCCTCAGACTCGGTTCCACAATGGCTGCACTCTACGTCATGGCGAGGAGGATGAGGATCCTGGCAGGTTTGAGGAGAGGGAGGAGGAGACAGGAGCGCATTTTCAGAGTGCGCATTACACTTTTTGACCTGACAGAGGAGAAAATATATGAGAGGTATATGTTGAACTCAGCCATGATACTTGACCTGATAGCTGAGCTACAACCTCTACTGCAGCGCAGAACACTAAGGACACATAGTATCCCCACCCATGTGCAGGTATTATGCTCCTTACACCTACTTGCCTCAGGGAGCTATCAAGGGTTCATAGCAGCGGCTGGGGGGGTGTCACAGACCACCCTCTCCAGATTTTTCAATTCATTCATCAACGCCATGTTGAGCAAACTACACCAGTACATCAGATTCCCCCACACCCCACAGGAAATACAGCAGACAAAAATTTAGTTTTATCAGATAGCACAGTTCCCCCACGTCCTAGGTGCCATAGATGGCACACATGTGGCAATATGTCCACCATCAGTCACAGAGTATGTGTACCGAAACCGTAAACACCAACATTCCATGAATATTCAGGTGATATGCAATGCCTCCTATATCATAACTGATCTCGTGGCCAGGTACCCAGGGAGCACACATGATTCATACATCTTTTGTCTTTCGTCTGTGATTCCAAATGGGGTTGCAAATAACCTACCTCATCAATTTTCATGAGGTAGGTCTCAATTTGCAACCCACTGTGAATGGCCACACTCACAGGGATGGTGGCCTGCTAGGGACAGCAGACCACCATGTATGTGACTGCTTTTTAAATAAATCAGTTTTTTTTCTGATGCAGCCAGTATTCCTTAAAGGAAAATGGGATGCATTACAAAAAAAACCAAAAAACTTTTCTTTCCATTATTTTAGAATAGGAAGTGGTCCATGAGACACCTGCCAGCTCTGAAACAAGTTTTGCAACCCCATTCACAAAGGAGTTCCTTGGGGACCCCTTCCTACCACCAACTTGAAGTTGGTGGTAACTGTGAATGTTTTCAATCAATCGTAATACTTGTAAAGCACAACTATGCTAGGGTCTCAAGGTGCTGGGGGAGGGGGCAGTAAGTGAGGGGTCATCGATGAATGGAGGGGATCAGGTGAAGAGCCAAGTTTTGAGGTCCTTTCTGAATTGCGAGAGAGTGGGAGATCTTCTGAGGTGAGTGGGAAGGGAGTTCCAGATCTTGGCGGCGTGGTGGGAGAAGGATCTTACTCCGGCTGTGGCCTTCCAGACGCGCGGGATGGAGGCAAGGTCGGCAGAGCAGTGGTGTGTAGAAACTGAGTCTTTGGTTGAGGTATTCTGGTCCCGTGCTGTGCGTTGCCGTTGTCTAGACAGCAACTGACGAGGGCATGGGTGACTGTTCTTTTGGATTCGGTTGGGATCCATTTGAAGATCTTCTGGAGCATGCGCATTGTGTTGAAGCAGGCAGAGGAGACTGCACTGACTTGACAGTTCATCAAGAGTGCTTAGTCCAGGATGAAGCTGAGGTTACGGGCATGGTTGTGGGGGCCAGAGCGCTTCTGAGGGCATTGGGCCACCAGGAGATTTCCCAGGCTGAGGGGTTGTTGCCGATGATTAGGACTTCTGTTTTTTCGGTATTAAGCTTGAGGCAGCTCTCCTTCATCCAGGCGGCAACTGCTGTCATTCTGTTGTCGAAGTTGGCTTTGGCTGTGTGCGGGTCGTTGGTGAGAGAGATGATTAGCTGAGTGTCGTCGGCGTGTGAGACAATGTTGAGTGCGTGGTGTCTGGTGATGGTGGCTAGGGGGTCATGTAGAGGTTGAAGAGAGTGGGGCTCAGAGAGGAGCCTTGCGGGACGCCCCAGATGATCTTGGTCACTCTGATTAGAAGGGGGAGTCGGACTCTTTGGGTGCTGTCGGAGAGGAAGGAGGTGATCCATTCTAGTGCTTTGTCTTGGATGCCGGCGTCATGGAGACGTGTTTATAGCGTGCGGTGGGAGATGGTGTCGAAGGCGGCGGACAGGTGGAGGAGGATGAGAGCCACAGTCTTACCCCTGTCTAGGAAGATGCGGATGTTGTCTGTGGCGGCGAGGAGGGCCGTCTCGTGCCGTGGTTGCTCCGGAAGCCTGACTGTGAGGGGTCCAGTTGAGTTCGATGTGTCTGGTGAGTTGTCTTTTGGCAGCCTTTTCAATGACCTTAGCTGGGAAGAGGAGCATAGAGATGGACCAGAAGTTCTTGAGGTCATCTGGGTCTGCGGTAGGTTTCTTCAGTAAGGGCTTGATTTCAGTGTGTTTCTAGATTTCTGGGAAGGTGGCGGTTTCGAAGGAGCAGTTGTTGGAGTTTGGGTGTGATGGTGCTGCTTGCGTTGTTGAAGATGTGGTGGGGGCAAGGATCGGAGGTAAAGCCGGAGTGGATGGAGTTCATGATGTTGAGGGTTTCTTTGTCAGAGATGTTGGCCCAACAGAGTAGGTGGTGGGGGTTTGGAGGAGCTTCAGTGGTGGATATGGCGGCGGTGGGCATGGGAAGGTCCTGAGTCAGGAAGCTGTTGTAGATGTCTGCTATCTTGCGGTGGAAGTAGGTGGAGAGGTTATTGCAGACTTCTTGTGAGGGAAGGATATCCGTGGAGTTCGCTCTGGGGTTGGTCAGTTCGCTGATGACTGCGAAAAGTTCCTTGCTGTTGTGCGGTTGTTGCTGATGTGTTCCTGGAAGGCTTTTTTGAAGGCTTTGTGGCTGGTGGGGGTCTTGTCGGTGCGCCATTTTCTTTTGAGAAGTGTGCGGTTTTGTTTGGACTCCTTGAGCGCGGGGTGAACCAATTGGCTTTCTTTGATGTGCGCCTGTTGGAGGGTTTGTTGATGAGGGCTAAGGTGTTGGTGCAGTCTGCGATCCAGCTGATGAGGTCTTGGGCAGCTGTGTTAGTGTTGAGGACGTTTGGGGGGTGAGTTGTTGAGGCTAGTGATTAGCTGGTCATTGGTAATCTTGTTCCAGCTTTTCAGCGGAGTCACTGTCACAAAACATTCATACATGCCAGTGGTATTCTGTTTTAGGAAGGGACACCTTAAACAGGCCCCTTCCTAATACCGAATCACAAACAAGTTACCAAATTGCATGTTTCCTTTTTGTACATGGCAAAATGCATTTTACCGGTCCCAAACGACCGGAGGGGCTTTTTGCAACTGATAAAATGGTTTGTACATCTATCCCTTTGTCTCTGTACCTTTGTTTCTTGGGAAGTGAGGAAATCCTGAGAGCTTACAGATGTTCATGTACATCCAAAGCTATTAAGTTCCTGGTAGTGAAAATCTGGGATAGGGTAGGCAAGCTACACAAAGGAACTACAGCCCCTGGCTTGGAGTCTTGGTTAAGGATCTTTATCGAAGGGGAAAACGTGAACTATCAAGATATTTTGACAATATGAATTTCATGACTTGTTGGCATTACCTCATCCAAAGCCTTCTTCAGCTCACCCCTCAGTAAAATAAATTGTACTGCCTTTCATATGGGGTAATAAAACTCCATGCTTGTCAAAGGCCACACTACATAAACCTGTGCTGAAGGACTGTCTGTCATCCCCAAATGTCAAAATGTATATCTTTGTGTTATTGTTAAAGCTCTTATTGGGAATGACAAATCCCCATTCTCAGAAACTGTGGCTGTGTTCTAGTCAGGGCACTTACATGTAGTTTGTACCCACATCTTCCACTCCCTGAGGTAAGTGTCAACGTATTCTTAAGCCATGATGTCACCACACACTGGAAAATGTGGTAGGCAAGTGCACTCAAGAAGCTGACACCCCTCAGAAGGAAAAAAGCCAAAGGTGTAAAAAATCTCCTTGGTGGATGAAGACGTCAAAGAAAACCAAGAATGAGGAACCCAACAATGGAATTCTTCTTTAGTGTAGAGGCAGGATCAGCAAGTGGAGAAAGTAAGGAAACAACTGAAGGAACACAGCTTTCTTGCACCACACCCTCCAACCAGATTTAAGCCCTTATGTACCAAACAACAGGAAAACAAAATGATATTTAACATCATAGAAAAGAAAAGGAATAGAAAATGACATCAAACATCACATGGCAGTAACCATGATGAACTGAGAAATCAGGAAGAAACAAAGGAAAATAAATCCATGGTGGAAGAGAAAAGAGACAATGGCCTGAACTGGACTATGTGCAGAGTAGCTTTAAAAGGCAGCTGCATACTCTCAGACAGATGATTGCCATTGTAGAGATGCTGGGGCAACGAGATGCAGCCAGGTAACCACACGCACAAGAAAAGGCAGCCCCAGGTGAGAGAGACTCACAACCTGCCACTGTAGGCTCCTTGTGATATTTTGTGTTTCCTGGGAACAGTGGAATCAAGCAAGGAACCACAGATTTCAGTTGTGCAGATTGCTGAGATGCAGCGGACGCAATAGTCTGCAGGTAGAGCAAAAGTTTTCTCCAGTTCCTGTCCAGATCATACTCTGGCTCTCTCAGATGCATCAAACAGCTATCCCTTTCTTGAGATCTGTTAATTAAACCTATAATATTTAAACACAATAGTGAGGAGAGGTCAGGCAACTACTCATTGCTCTCACCTTGCTCTGATAGTATACATTCCATTTGTATCATCTGGCACTGCCTTTGCAGAATTTAAAATGTGGATAAAACTGATATTTCACGGAGGGATTTATATCTTGAGAGGAGAGTAAGAACTGTCAAGACGTGAAAGGAGACTTGAAATTTACCCAAGCCAGATACCTATTGTACAGCACATACGGAAAATAATAGATCAAGGTAGGTAGGTGTCAAGGGAGAAATTAAGATTTACTGAAAGATTATTTAAAGAATGTATCCTTCAATTATAGATATATGACTTGGCGAGCTTAGGAGCAAGCTATAAATATTCTGGAGCAAACATGATTGAATATTTGGTACAGCAGTATGTTCCTACTGTAAATGAAATGGTTACAAAATCCTCATGATGTGGCATATCACCCCAGTTAGTTTGAATGCAATATGTGGATCCTTTAATGTATGCTGAATGCTGAAAGGTCACTAATTCAGATCCATTGTACTTATACGGTGCTCCTGTGGCAATGTACAGACTTTCTAAAAAATGTAGGGAGCGTTGCCTGCTTGGGTAGCTCTTCATGAAATAGAGTAGTGGCGGACATGAGAATCCCGCTAAAACTAAGGGAACTGCAACACAATTCAGTTATAGTAGAGTATAGAGTCCAAGAAACAAATTGATGTTGAGGAAAAAGTGGCAAGACATTCAAAGCAGAAATTTCACTAGTGAGTGATGCACGTTATGTATGTTACATAACAATCTAACATCATTTCTTTCTTTTTACAAATGCTAGCTAAGAAATCATTGCTTCGCAAGTGCGACAGGTGTGGGGAAATAACATCTCCTTATTGTATTGTATTGTAATAGTATTTATATAGCGCTTACTACCCCTGACGAGGCATCGAAGTGCTTTTTGGAGAGTAGGACGCTACTCCGGAACCCAAAAGAAATTAGTGGTGCGTTAATATAGGGAAATATGAGTACAGTTTTAGTATTATTGTGAGCTAAATTGAGCCGCGGATATGTGAGTTTGTTAGTTGGATTGACTGGAGTAATGGAAGGGGTGGAGGGGGGAAGAATCCAGCAGTGTTAATTGGGAGTTTATGGTTATAGGATTTAGGCTTGGGATGAGTAAAGGGGGGATGGAGGAGGGAAGAGTCTGTGGAAAGGGTTAGTGAGATCACAGTAGCAGGGTGAGATAAATGAGGGGGAATTTAGTAGGATTGTTAGGGAAATCATGGTAGTAAAGTGAGGTTTGGGTGAGTTAGATATTGTAGAGGAGGGAAGAGCTTAGGTAGGGTTATCTAGGAGATGATAGTAGTAGAATGGAATTGGGATGAGTCAGAGTGGGAATGGAGGATAGATTGATAGAGACATGACATATGGTGATGGGTAAACAAAGTGTGATATCAAATGAGAGCAGGGATTCATAGGTATCTAATATAACAACGTATCTAGGAGTTATGCAATGACCTATGAACATATTAAGCATAGAATAACATACACACATATATATATATATATATATATACACACACACACACACACTCAAACATCCATGAATACACACACATATGTACATACATATACATATTTAAACAATGAGTAAATATACATTAGCTAAACAGGTTTAAAGAGTATGGGCCTCATTATGACCCTGGCGGGCGGCGGAGGCCGCCCGCCAGGATCCCGCCCTCCAAATTACCGCGCTGCGGTCAAAAGACCGCGGCGGGTATTACGAGTTTTCCCCTGGGCTGGCGGGCGGTTCCAGTAAAACCGCCCGCCAGCCCAGGGGAAAACGACCTTCCCACGAGGATGCCGGCTCGTAATCGAGCCGGCGGAGTGGGAAGGTGCGACGGGTGCAGTGGCACCCGTCGCGTATTTCAGTGTCTGCAAAGCAGACACTGAAATACTTTTCGGGGCCCTCTTACGGGGGCCCCTGCCGTGCCCATGCCATTGGCATGGGCACGGCAGGGGCCTCCAGGGGCCCCGCGACCCCTCCTACCGCCATCCTGTTCATGGCGGCTTTCCCGCCATGAACTGGATGGCGGTAGGGGGGGTCAGAATCCTCATGGCTGCGGAGCGCGCTCCGCAGCCATGGAGGATTCCAAAGAGCAGCAGAAAGTCAGCGGGAGACCGCTGACTTTCCGCTTCTGACCGCGGCTGAACCGCCGCGGTCAGAATGCTCGTGGGAGCACCGCCAGCCTGTTGGCGGTGCTCCCGTGGTCGGTGGCCCTGGCGGCCGCCGGCCGCCAGGGTCAGAATGACCCTCTATGTGTTTAGTTTATTGTTATAACACAAAAGGATGATGGACGGAGTGCTGAACAATGCAAACACTTACCCCCAGTCACAGATCTGGGTTTAATCCATCGTTCTTTTGCTCACCATGCTACCCCAGTTTGGACCCAGCCATATGCAAATCAGTCTTTACCCTATTACTCATGGCAACACTCCAGCCCAAACTGCCAAGCCAGGTCCAACCTGGACCAGAAACAAATATCCTGGGACCGGTTTTCAGGGTATCACCATTCATCAGCTAGGCTAGCATGAATCCAGTGGCACAGTGAGCAAGGGCTCCACGTCTGGGCATACCCTTCCCACTTGGGGCAACTTGCGGAGTGCTGAACAATGCAAACACTCACCCCCAGTCACAGATCTGGGTTTAATCCATTGTTCTTTTGCTCACCATGCCACCCCAGTTTGGACCTAGTCATATGCAAATCAGTCTTGACCCTATTCCTCATGGGAACAGTCCAGCCCGAACTGCCAAGCCAGTTCCTCCCTGGACCAGATACAAACATCCTGTGACCGGTTTCATGGTATCACCCTTCATCAGCCAGGCTAGCTTGAATCCAGTGGCACAGTGAGCAAGGGACCCATGTCTGGGCATACCCTTCCCACTTGGGGCAAATTTAGCAACACAAAAGGATGATGAATGGAGTGCTGAACAATGGGGGAAGGTGGGGGAAGATGCGTTGTAGAGTTTGGATGAGAAGGGGGGTGAATAGATGATATTCGTTCTTTTTTGAAGGTAGGATGTATTAGAGTCAAGAGCAGTCCCTTCTATGCTGGCTTCGTGGAGTCTTTGAATTAGATTGTCATGGTCAACCGTATCAAAGTCAGCCGAGAGGCCCAAGAGAAGTAGTGCAGCAACTCCATAGTGGTCGACTGTGTTTTTAAGATCATCCCAGATTGCTTTGAGTGCCGATTCAGTGCCTCTTCCTGGGCGGAATCTAGTTTGGAAGTCTGAAAGTATAGAATTCTCTTCAATAAATTGTGACATCTGGGTGAATGCTGCTCTTTCTGTCAATTTGCCCAGGAAAGGTCAATTTGTGATTGGTCTGTAGTTGTTGGGGTCTTGTGGGTCTAGGTTTGTTTTCTTTAATAATGGTCGTATGTATGCCTTTTTCAGGTCTACAGGAAAAGTTCCTGTAGTTAAAGAGTTGTTGATGATTCTTCTCACAGGTGTGGCAGCAGACGTAGACAAAAGAATGTTCTTGAAGATGTGTGGTGGGCAAGGGTCAGAAGGGCAACCGGAAGGTCTGCTTGCTTTGACCAAATCCATAAATTCACCTTGTGATATTTGTTTGAAGGACTGCAGAGGCTGGGTTGGTTAATTCTAAAAGGGTACTTTAGGAAAGGGGTTGGTGCTGATGGTTTTCTTCTGTTTTAAACAGGAGTCCAATGTGTCTGCATTGGTTGTGTAATGAGTTGCCAGTTTGTTTGTGAAATCTTGAGTAGTGAGATGACTTCCTTCCATGCATGTAGGTTTTCGAAATTCATTGAGAATTTTATAAACTTCTTTGGAAAATACCACTTAGAGTGGTAAATAAAAAAATAATTTTTACTTGAATGAAAGAGCATACGTGAAAGCGAAGCAGCCCGCACTAATAGGGAGAAGTCGGGCTTACAAAAAATGTAAAAATAAATATTCGAAGGACCGCGTCTGAAGGAGCAATGAAGTAATAGGTGGGGTATACAATGGGAAATGGTCAGAGGAGGAGCGAACATGGGTTAGGTAATAAACATAAAGCAAGCATTGGCAAAGCCAATAGGTTTCACCTTTGTCTTTCCTCTATGTAACTGGATTACAAATATCAGAGAAATGTAACAATAATGTTTGTCTTATTAAATAATAAAAAATAAAAAAACATTATAACATTTCTCCAATACCTGCAAGCCAGCCATATAGGAAAAAGACAAAGGCGAAAAGCATTGGCAGGCGGGTTAGAAGAAAGGAGACAAAAGACTGCAGAAGACAGAAGGTGGCAGAAGACGGAAGAAGACTGAAGGCGGCAGAAGACAGAGGACCAAAGGCGGAAGAAGACAGACGTCAAAAGACGGAAGAACAGAGAAGATGGTAGAGGAGAGAATATATGAAAAGAGAGAAGACGTGAGAAGACAGAAGTAGTGAGAAGTCAGGAGATGGCATGCGCTAAAGAAGACAGTGAACACAGAAGACAGTATGCAGAAAGAAAAAAGGAGAAGGATGGCAACGAAGAAAGAAGACAGAAGAAGGCATCCAAGTTAGAGAATGTCAGCGAAATTTGAAGACGGCATGCTGGAAGTAAAAAGAAGGCCGCAACGAAGAATGAAGACAGAGAAGAGGCCAGCAAAGAAAGAGGACGGCATGCAAGAAGAAAAAAAATATCTCTTCATTGTCGCAGCCAGAGGTAGGACACTGGCCAGTGTCCAATAGGAATTGACCGTAAGGAGTACTTGGTCCACAGGCAACTCAGCAGCAAGATCGACAAAGAAGATGAGGACGACGACAGGAGTGACGTGAAGAAGACGTGGTGGCCAATCCGAAGCAGATAAATCAGAGCAACATTGGAGAAAGCCAATAGTAAGTTCAGGTAAGTAAGGGGCTGGTTCCAAGCCCCTTTTATTTTTACTAACAAAAGATTACACAAGCATGCATGCAAGTGTGCATGCAGGTGAAACCAAAAAAGCTGGGGTAGGGGCAAAGAGGGAGCAACACTGAGCATGAGTTGTCCAACAGGTAAGCAGAACATGTGGGGGAGAGCTAGAAAACACATGCTCTCTCATGGCATGCTTAAAGAAAAAGAAGAAAGTAGTCTTCAAATGTGGGCAATGGAAGGATACAAGTCAGCTAATCAAAAAGGTGGTAAAGAAGCTATGGTCCAGGGGAGGGACAAACACAAGAAGAGGAAGGCAAGCCATTGAATCAGAAGCAAGCAAATTAGAGTGACAATAAAGCAAAACAATGGTAAGCAATTGGTGGCCTCTAAACCCACTGTAAGGTTTTACTTTGGTCCACAAGTGTCTTTCGTCTACAGATAGCTAAAAGTTGTCTAGTAGGTGAGACTTAAAAATTGCTCAGTGAATTGAACAACTACTGCTGAAATTTTGATTTCTTGTGTAAACACCATGCCACAACAACGTGTAATGCTTCTAAAGGCAGTTATTAGACTTGACAGCCTTAGGGTGGTCAACCCCCAACTTTTTTGCCTGCCTCCCTCCACTTTTCTGACACTGTTTTTTCTGGTTTTAGGACTCTGTGCACTTACCACTGCTAACCAGCGCAAAAGTGCATATGCTCTCTCCCTTATACATGGTAACATTGGTTTATCCCTAATTGGCATTTCTGATTTACTTATAAGTCCCTAGTGAAGTGCCATACATGTGCCCAGGGCCTGTAAATTAAATACTACTAGTGCGCCTGCAACACTGATTGTGCCACCCACATAAGTATAATGACATAGCTCTATGCAAATGCTTGATCATGACATTACTTCATATGTGAAGAGGAGTTTTGAAGCACAGCATTTTGTCACCATAGATGCAATATATTTTTTTGTTGAGAGAGCTCCTAAAACAAATGAGAGAAAACAATTATTTTGCGTGAAGTGTATTCACTTCATTTGTACAGAAAAGACTCACAACATGTTTGAAACATCTGTATGTTTTCTGGATTGAAAAGTGAAATCTGCTATTCTACTATGCAGTCTAGATTGCTTTCACAGTTTCTTGGCCCTGAAAAAGGATTTTAATACAACTTGTAATATGTGGTCTCACTTAGCGTATGGCAGAAAGCGTGCAGGTCACCAAAAGGATGTACTCCACTGTCCTCCTGATTGACCACTCACCATTCTTAGGAATCTCCACCAAGCAGATGAGAATCTATGTGCTGTCAGTAGAGTTTTCACGTCAGCACGTGTGTTCTAAATGATTAATCCTTTGCAACACACCCCATGTTCCTGACATTCGTATGATGTGTAACTAAAACATATAATGGATGTCATTGTAAAGGGTTTCATGTGCATGCATGCAAGCGTGAGCACCGGCCTTCTTAAAGAGGCTGCAGCCATCAACATAAAAACATTGAAAAAAAAATATGGTAGAAACTCCTACAGTAATAGTAACTTAGAACCAGAACCCTACCTTGCCTAATAAAAGTTTACCATATTTCCTCTGTTTCACGCATTGATAAACCTAAGGGTGAAACATGAAAATTTAAAAATACCACAATAAATAACAAAAAACCGTTTCACCCTTTTCTCTTGAAAATATGTTTTAAATTTTTCTCGCTAGTCAGTGCTTATCAGCTCAAATCTAGTCCTTGGGCTTTGGCTGTGTAACATATTTGAAAATAAATCATTGCATAACAAAAGTATGGGGGATAAAGTCACATGCAGTACACTGATCGACTTTCAGGTGTTTATTTTAGCAAAATCATAACAAAAAGATATCGTTTAGTCAGAAGGAAATGCTCGCAGTTAAAGGGGTTTCAATGACTAACGCGGCTTTGCCTGCAGAAATCTCTTCAGTTAATTTAGGAATGCAGCACTGATGAGGGTAGTGCTGCAATTTTACTTTTCAAATTGATTCCCGCATTATTTGCATTATTGAATACAATTGGAACTTTTAAGGCAACCACAATAACAGGGTCTCATGAAACATTAACAGCAAATTTATGTAAATGCAAAAATAGCCCTAACTGCAATTAGCCAAGCTTTCTCTTGAGTACCAAAGAAGTTTGGATAATTGCACATAGAAATTGCACAGAATGCGAAGAGTCGATTTTCCTAACAATGACAGATAATGACGATAATGTGAACATTCAGATAGGACTCGAAAACGTGATAGGTTTGATTAAGCATGTTTTTTTCTTAGATGAGAAAGCTACTGGTACATTTCTTTTAAACCATGATTGGTCATTTTAAAGATTTGTTTGGATATAGAAGGTACCGTGCCTTAGAGAACATAGTGCAATATAAAAGATAGTATTTAGTTTATCTTGAAACAGACATATGCTTTACAATGTGCATTTAAACTTGGCATTGTGCTAAAACTGTTACAAATTGCATGTCTGGATTATTGGCCAGGAAATAAAGCAAAAGATGAACGGAGCACTCCTTGAGTAGTTAGTTTCAAATCCTAATTATGTACATGGAATCATACGTAATAATGTAAATTAACATACATAATATATACAGTGATAGAGAAACATAGCAATAGTGGATAAAGATAACATACATATGCGATGGTTCCAAAAATAGACTGTTACAGTTATCAATTTTAATACAAACGTTACCAATAAATATGAAGCGATAATTATAAAACAGACAAACAGAAATACATAAATGCTACAAACAATATATAATGAATATCATAAACACCTTGGGTAACAAAATATACATATCACGCATTGGACATAAACAATCTAATCCAATATTTGAGAGAAAAAAAAGGTTTTTCCAAGGAAAACAGCTTAAAGTCCGAGCACCAAAACATTTCCAGTCAGTTTATGGGAAGTGATGTATAAGGTCCAATCAGTTAGTTTTGGGCAATAAGAGTTGTTGTCCTCCAATATAATTATATTGGTTTGTTAATGTCCCGATCAGATTCAGCCGACACGTGTTTCGTCCGGTAAAGGACTTTATCAAGGCTGACAAAAACAAATCATATCACTCTTTATAATCACTCATTTTAAATTACTGCTTCAAATAATCTCAGTCAACTCTTTAAAATCAAAGTCTATAATTAATTTCCTTAAGAACCATCACATGCAAGTGAAATTATTATAACCAAACACAAGTGCAATTGCCGTGGTTTATATGTCAAGAAACCACAGTTCACCCATAGAAGCACATGTGTATTAGGGCCCAGATCAGAATTGGCCAGGCCCTGCACCCAACTCCTGGGTAGCAGGAATAAAGGCTGTGAACAATGAGGTCTGGGTGCCCGGTTACATAGCCAGGCTCTGCCTCCAGCCTGCACCAGGCAGAGTTAAAGGCAATGTGTAGAGAGTTGTGGATGCCTGTTTGTTTGGACGCAGGTCCTATATCCAATATACAGCACACATTGGCTAACACTGTACAGAGCGGAGACTTGATGTACATGCATTTAGTCCTAGGGCCTGTGCCAGTCCAAGCACTATAAACAATCCCCTCCAATCACGGTTGAAAGACGTATGGTGGAGGCTGGACACATGCTAGCGCAGGTTTTTTAATGAAAATTATTAATGAGTGTTTATGGATTTTGAATAATAGGTTTGTGTAAAAAAAATTATAACGTAAAAAAATAATGGACCCATATGAAAATATGATCCCGAAAAATGGCCACCAATGTTTATGAAATGTTCAATGATTAAAATATTATGAAATATTGATTATGTTAACTCAAAATTACTTACTTAAAAAATTTTAATGAGTGTTTCTGTGTTCTAATAATGAGTTTGTTAGAAAATGGTTAACATAGAAAAATTAATGTGCATGTTTGAAATTGTGACCTTGGAAATTGTCCACCAGATTTCACGAATATACTAATAAATGACTAGCATCCATGAAATATAGAAAAACGTATACAATTAATGCAGTAATGTGTCATATTGAGAGATATAACCTATGTTTTGCAATGATTATAGGCCTTATTTTAGATAATGTCTTGGCCTAGTCTTGCCAGTCCTCCTGCAGAAGCTGTGTTTCTTTGCGTTTAATGGAAAACGCTGACAAGCTGAACTAACCGTGAACTGCTCATTGTTAAATAAAATTTGCTTAGCTGAAACCTCTATGTGAACCGACGGACAGGAGATGATGGAACTAGAATTGTCATGATTGGTGTGTAAAGCGCACTGAGTGTACTTTCCCAGGACTCGAACAATGAAGGCACTGACTGGAGAAGATGCGACATTTTCGATACCTGACGAGCTGGATGATGAGGACATCGTAAAGCGGACCAATCAACAACATGAGAACTGTGAAATATTAGAATACATAGATTTGGAATAAAACAACTATTGAGTCGTAACTTGTGATTAATTGACAAATGGTAAGTTGGTGGATAGTCTGGGTAACTTCGATGTAACCACATGACAGAGAGAAGATGGACAGATGGAGAGGGATGTCAGATGCCATATGCAGATGCTAGATGTTGGGCAGCGAGACTGCAAGATTACTGAGGTTGATTCAAGTTTCTGTCATTGGGCTCATACTTTTGTGAGCCTGATGTGATGCTGACTGACTGATGACTTGGAGACGAAGATTGACTCTGTTGCTGATCCATACCGAGGATAGGTAAATATGATAATGTGACTGAATATAACTATGTGCCTTCGCTTTCTAGGTACCAGCTGTGATGTCTAAATAGTTTTCTTAGTTAGATGATTTTTCCAAAAATGTCTTGTTCTAAATTGTTTTTGCATGAAGTCCCACATGCTGATGCTAATCTGGATTAGATGAGGTTTTCCTTATATGACGACTGACAGATTTAGAGACAAATGATTGATGGACTGTTTGCTGAACTCTATGAATAGGGAAGACTTATTACCTTTGATCTTTCTGTTGACTTTGCTAATGCATTAGAATGCTTTGAGGCAAGTTTTGGTTAGATTATGTTTTTGGCACCTTATATAAACTGATACTGAATTTTTTATTTGATTTGAATTGCGTTGAATTAATCTTATGACTTAGTATTGTAACAAATAGGGAAATAAAATCACTAAAACATATAACAAGTTGTGGTTATTCATGACTGAAAGGTCATGGGGTGTTGTGTTCTTTCATTCATTACTGATTATGACTAATGCTTATTAAGTTGTGTATTGATCACTAGAGTACCAACCATACCCTATCTAGGATACTTCATGTGAATCAAAAGGTTCATAAACCTATGCACGTCCCCTTGTGAGTTTATTTATTGAGGACCAGGTGCATTAACAGTTTTTGTTAGGAGCTTGATGGTTAGTTTCCTTGGAGCACTAGTTAGGTGGTTATGGTGGTAGTTTAGGGTTAGTTAGTTATTCATTATTGAGATTTGGATTTTATTTTCTGAAATGGTAATTGTAGCAAAGATGATGTTCCCTCAAGCCCAGAAATGACTTTCCCAGATCCTGGATCCTGCTAGTAGAGTTGGGTATGTTCTTGGCATTCTAGTGATAGGCTGAAAGGGATAGGTTGCGCTTGCACAGCTTATGCAAATCGTAGGTGAATTGTGACGTATGTGAGGAAAGCTAAATTAAGTTTTATTAGGAGTGTGAGTACTCTGTAGTATCAGAGTAGGGAAGTCATCGAACTTCATATGCGTGTGGCGCTTTGTACTAAAAGATTGTCCATGTGGTTGTTGATGTACGGACCCTGCGTGGTCTAAGACTCCAGAGTATATTGACAAGTGTAAGAGACACTTGGTTATATGTTGTAATTTGCCTGGTTTAGTAGGTTGATCAGGCGTGGTCAACAAGTCGGTGTGAGAGTTAAAGTGAAAGGGAGAAATCTTTGACTGAGATTTGGGCAGTCCTATGTGCACCAGGACAGACCCATTGATCAGTTGAGAGTAAAACTTGTGGGTCAAATTGTGCTTGCGAATGTGGGGGACTGAGAAAGAGGAATAGCTGTATGAGCGAAAGGGCCATCATTGACAATCCGTAAGGTCTCTGAAGTGATCGTGTTACCTTCTTGTAGTAAACCAGCAGATTTGTTTTGGTTATTAGTTTGGTTAGTGCTTGCAATAATTTACATTAGTTTTGTGTGAATTGAAGTTTAGGAGGATGAGCCACAAGAATTTGTCAGCCACAGTGTGTGTGAGTGTGACATCCTTGGTGCCGCGCTGGGATAGCTGGTCAATGAGAAGGGTCGGGCGTGGATTTGCAGCGGTCCATGAGAGGCAACTGGTTTAGAACGTGGGTGAAGGGAATCTTGGGAGTAAAAGTAAATTCCTGATTTAATTAGAATATCAAAAAGTAGAGAAAATGAAGTTTTTCAAAGCATTCAATAGGGCCCTGAAGGGAGATACATACATTAAGGCGACTGTGGGGGAGCCTACCCCACCAGAAAAGTCTCCGGCTTATATTGTAATGGAGGAGCGAGGTGTTGGACCGTGTCTTTGGTTAAAGCAATGGTGCAAATTGGCAGACAAATAAGGAGCTTTAGCGTTTCCTGAGCATGGAATGTTTAATTTGAGAATATTAGATCAGTTACTGATGACGTTGTATGAAACAAGGCCCCTTACAAGACCGGCACAGTTTGAGGCATTACAAGTTTGGGAGCTGATAGTGAGACAGCAGCAGGAAATAAAGTTTCAGAGGAGAATAAGAAAAGTAGAGAAGTCTCTAGTGGAAGCGAGATGGGATTGGGAACAGAAGAAGTGGAGAACAGTGAGCTTGCAGGATTTTAAGTTGTTCCTGCTATCACAGAGGAAATGAGATGGACGGGAAAAATGAGGATAGCAAAAGTGATAAGAGTTCATCTGGGAGTAAAAAAGCGAAAAAGGCTCCCATCGTAGAGGAAGACTCCGATGTCAAAGAGCTCATTATTCAGATGCTAAGGGACCGACCTCTACCATATGCGGTGCATTAGGGGGGTCCAAGTACTAGCTCAACTCCAACTGCCCCAGCTCAGGCAATGGGGACCGTGAGTCCAGTGCAGGTTGAAAATGGACTTGATAATGGACAAGTACAAGGTGTGGTGCAGAGTACTCCTAATGCATTGACTGCTTCGGTAGTCCAGGCACAGATGCATCCACCACCGATACAGAGAATTTATCTTGAAGTACCAATTCTTGAGACAACTTAAAACTTAGTGGTGCCTACGGAACAAGTGGTTCCAAGACCATTGTTGGCCCAGACCGAGCCAACTCTGCAATTGATGCCCCATGCACAGCCACAGGGTATGCCGAGGTTTACACCATTAACAGGGACACAGTCAGATTTGACCCAGTAAGAAATCAGAGTATGGGAGTAACTCTTCTGGAGAAAGCAGGAGCTAGAGCAGCTCCAAATGCAATATCGCTGTCAATTACTGTTGGTCCAGTGGTACCATTGTTTGCTCACTAGAAATCAATCACAGGAGAACAAGGTGAAATTGCACAGAGCCTCGTGAGGAGTGGGTGAGAGTACATATGCAGGTGGTTTCTTCCCTAGGTCAGACTTTTGATAGATCCAGGCCACTGATGGATCTTAGTCCACTAGTCGCACTTCCCGATGCTGTCAATGGTCTGAGTGTAAGTCAGAGCTTGAAGCTCCTGACACCACAACCTCCAGGCGCAGTGGTGCAGCAGGTGCCAACACCAAATGCAAGCAACATTACATTACAAGGATTCACAGCACATCAGTTGAATGAGTGGTTGGTTAGTTTGAACACCCCACAGAAAATGACCAAGAGTGAAGAACAGATTGATCGTGTTAGTTTGAGTACTGAAATAACCAAACTGGTTGAAGGGACAATGGGAGTGAATAGGTTGGAATCCTATACAGAAGAAGAGCTGAGATACTTATGTCTGAGGATCACGAGGGAGGTGGGCAAGATATATCAGAGAATGGCAGATTTAGTGGAAAAACAAGATATTGAAATTGGAAAAACAAAACATTTGAAAAGGAGTTACAGGTTATATTTTGAAGCAAAGGATTTTGAACACATGAGATCAGCCAGAATGAAAGCACACCTTAAGGGATTATTGCAAAGTGCTCAGGTATGGGGAGCATTAGAAAAGTGGGAAGGCAGATGGGTGAAGAATAAGGATAAATGGAAACGAGATTCACAAGAAGGGTCTGAAAGTGTACAGAAAGATAAGGATCCAGTGAAATTTTACCAATGAGGACGATTCCAGGAGGGCAGTTTGTTCATGTTCCTTGGCACATGAGTGATAGTCTGTCATTATCAAATGATTATTCAAAATTGAGGGAGAAACTGGTTGAATGGTACCAGCAAACAGATACATTTGTGAAGCTTTCGAAATGTTTGTGAGAAGACCTGAATACTTTACTAGAAATAGTAGTTCCAGCTGATTTGTGGGTTGAATGCAAAAGAGCTATAGATTGCCCACCGAGAGAACCAAAAAGGGATAGGGCTACAGGTGCACCATCTTCTGAAGTAATGAAGCATTATTATAAGGTGATTGAATTCCTAAAGTATGCAATATACTGCAGTGATGAGATTGAGTTGAAGCAGAAAAAGCTGAAGAGCTATGGTGATGCAGATTAAAGCAGCTCAAACAGGACTGCAAGGGACTTTTGTTCAGCAGATACCACAGCAGCAGGGAACTGTCATGTTTCAGCCTCAGATGTGGGGTAGGGGTCATGGAGTCAATATAAATTGTGGTCCGGATCTGAGTACTGTAGTGGATCAGAATGATGTGCGAGGGATGAAGAAGATGTTGCAGTGTCACATTTGCGGAGCCATGGGACATTTCAAACAGGAGTGTCCAAAGATGGTGCAGGAAGGTGTTGTTCAGCAAGGTGGTGACGTTAATACATTTCAAAATGTAAAAATACCAACAATGAGGGGTACTAATCCAAATTACCAGAATAATGTGAATCAGATGCAGAATTTTCAACACATGCAGCAGGTGCAATTGCCTTGTGCACAAATGACATAATTATAACCAGTGCAGCAGCAGGTTCCTATGTTACCTAGACAGCAAATGCAAATACCTCAAGCCCCGATGGAGCAGCAACAGGTGATGCTTACTCACAGGTCAGAGACAAGACAGAAGTAATAACACTGTACACCAATTTCCATTACTCAGTGAGAATGAAATAAATGGTGACTGGATGAGTGATAGTTCGGATGAGGAGCCATGCATGCTTGCAGCCTCCTTTGAGGTACATCAGAGGGGACCCTTTGTGAAAGGAAGAGTGATGGTTCATAAGGTATCATTTCTGATGGACACGGGAGCCACACCCTCCACAGTGAGTAGTGTAGAAGTTCTGAATTTACCTCTTTCAGGAAGAACAGTACAGGTTGTGGGGGTAGCAAATAAGCATTTGACAAATCCGATCACAGATCCAGTATAAGTTGAGATTGCCACCTTCCAGGGACTGCATAGGTTTGTAGCCTGCGATTCCAGTCCAGTATCCTTACTGGGAAGGGACTTATTGAGCAAGATTAAATGTTCGATCTCTTGCTCAACTGCTGGAATAGAGATTCAGACAAATAGTGATGATGAAGAAGAACTAACTCCAGAAAATGAAAATGTCACTACCCCTGAGGAGTACCCATTGATTGAGCTTTTCCCAATGCTTACAGTAAAATAGCTTCATTCAGATTTGCAGGGAATAGTACAGGAAAATCTGTGGGATCTAACAGGCAAAGACGTGGAGTTGATCAAGGGAGTAGAGCTGATTAAGGTTACTTTAAAGCCAAATGTAGTGTTTCCACAGCTTCCACAGTACAATATGCCACAAGATGTCTTGATGAAGGTAGCACAGATAATTGGAGACTTTGTGAAGCAGGGAGTCTTGAAAGAAGTGCTAAGCAGCCCATGTAATTCACCAATAATGGGTTTGAAAAAGCCGTGTGGAAAGGTGCAAATTGTGCAGGATTTGAGAAAGGTAAATGACATGGTGGTCAAATGTTTTCCCATGGTGCCAAATCCAGCAGTAATAATGTTCTAGATTCCATGCGATGCAGAATGGTTCACAGTGGTTGACTTATTGCAGGCCTTCTTTTCTGTGCCTCTTCATGAGGATAGTCAGTTTCTCTTTAGTTTCAAATTCTTAGACAGAGTCTATAGTTGGTGTAGACTTCCTCAAGGTTACATGGAGTCACCATCCTTGTTTAACCAGATCCTGAAAAAGAACCTGGAGTAATTAGAATTGCCATTTCAATTGACTCTGGTACAATACATTGATGACTTGCTCATTGCCTCCAAAACAAGGAACGAGTGTAAGTACGACTCCTTTGCCATATTGAATCATTTGGAAAAATTTGGTCATAAATTGTCACCATTGAAATTACAATACTGTCAGAAGACGATGAAATATCGGGGTCACCAAATTGAGAAAGGGTCGAGGAGAATTTCCAGAGAAAGGATCACAATGATGTTGCAGAAAAGTCCCTCAACTTCACAGAGAAATGTCAGGATGTTTCTGGGAATAGTAGGTTATTGTCATCAATGGATCTCAAATTTTGCTGAGATTTCAAAGCCATTGCAGAAACTGATGCATAAGGATGTCACTGATCCCATAACATTAGATCATGAACAGATGAAAGCGTCCACTGAGTTGAGAGAGAGTTTGTGCAGAGCTCCAGCGTTGGGTATGCCTAATTGCACAAAACCATTCACATTGTTTTGTCATGAACGTGATGCTTGTTCTTTGTCTGTCTTGACAC
Source organism: Pleurodeles waltl (assembly GCF_031143425.1). Taxonomy (NCBI): domain Eukaryota; kingdom Metazoa; phylum Chordata; class Amphibia; order Caudata; family Salamandridae; genus Pleurodeles; species Pleurodeles waltl. The sequence goes on along the minus strand of NC_090436.1, from coordinate 692,149,620 downwards.
AGGTCTATGGAGGAGCTTATTGCCCAGTAGCCTATTTTACAGCTACCTTGGACTCAGTTGCAGCAGCCTTACCCGGTTGTTTACGTGCAGTTTCCGCAGTTGGTCAAAGTCTTTCACAACGTGAGGGAGTAGTGATGGGATTTCCCCTGATGGTAATTGTCCCTCACTTGGTTGAGATTTTACTGACAAGAATGAAAACACAGTATTTGATTGGTGCAAAACTGACAAGGTATGAGACGAGCATTTTAGGTGCTCCAAATGTAACATTGAAAAGATGTACAGTGCTGAATCCCACAACTTTACTTCAAAGTGCTGCTGTTGAAATTGAAAAAGAGGAGGATGTTGATCATGATTGTCTCGAGGTAACTGAGTTGTGCACAAAACCAAGACCTGACATCAGAGATATTTGATTGGAAGAAAACAATCAAATTGTCTTTGTTGATGGTTCATGTCTCAGATATGGTACAGGAACATTGAGAGCAGGCTATGCTGTGCACACAATTACAGGTTCTTTAGAAGCTCCTTGGCTTTGAGGGGTATATTCTGCACAAGTAACAGGACTGGTTGCTCTTACTAGAGCGTGCCATGTGTCTGCAAAACTGAGAGTCACTGTCTATACAGAAAGCCAAAATGGATTTGGAATTGTTCATGATTTTGGACAATTGTGGTCGCAAAGAGGTTTCCTGACCTCTACTGGTTCACAAGTGAGAAATGGCAAAAGAATAAAAGAATTGCTCAATGCAATACAATTGCCTGAAGAAATTGCCGTGGTAAAATGCAGTGCACATCTGAAATCACAGGACTACGTGTCACTGGGAAATAGATATGCAGATCAAGTCGCAAGGTTTTGCGCATTGAACTGTATATCATTCAAGGACAAGTGGGAATTGATGTCTGAAGAAGACACCACATGTACATGTTATGCATTAAAGGTGATTGACACAATGGAAGAGTTGAAAACCTTACAAAGTAATGTTGATACGGAGGAGAAAAGGTTGTGGCTAAAAATGAAGTTCATGCAGAGACAGGATGAGCTATGGGTATCAGAAGAGGGTCAAATGGTTCTCCCAAATAGTTTGTTATCACAAATTGCAAGATACTATCTTGGTCTGGCACTCATTGGGAAGGATGCCATGGTTCCTTTGTTTTTAGGATCGATTGGTTTAACCCCAAGTTTAGACAAGCCGCAGAAGCAGTATGTCATTGCTGTGTTATTTGTCAGCAATTAAACGCAGGGAAAGGGACTGTGGTAAACTTGAGCCACATTGGAAGAGCAGGGGGTCCATTCAGCAGAATACAATTGGATTTCATTGAGATGCCTGCATGTGGAGGTTTGAAATACGTGTTGGTGATTGTGTGCATTTTTAGTCATTGGATTGAAGCATACCCTACAAGAAGGAATGATAGACTCAAAGTAGCGAAACTGTTGCTTATAGAGTTGATACCACGTTTTAGATTTCCGATCCCTTTAGAATCAGATAGGGAAACGCACTTCAATACCGAGGTGATTAAACTCTTGTGTGCAGCATTGAACATTGAGCAGAAGCTGCATTGCAGCTATTGCCCTGAAGCATCAGGACTAGTGGAGCAGATGAATGGTACTTTGAAATCAAGTATTCCTAAGATGTGTGCAGCCACAAATTTGAAATGGCCAGATGCATTGCCTTTGGTGTTGATGTCAATGAGAAACACACCCGACAGGAAGACAGGACTGTCGCCCCACGAGATTCTTATGGGCAGGGCAATGAGGTTGCCAGCAGTTCCAGCCAATGCACTTGTCAATATTACAGATAATATGGTGTTGGATTACTGCAAGGGTCTGGCTGATGTGGTTCGCTCTTTCTCTCAGCAGGTGGAGGCCACCACATTGCCACCAATTCACGATTCTGGGCATAACCTGAGATCTGGCGATTGGGTTGTTGTCCGCAAGCACGTGCGCAAGACATTTTTAGAGCCTCGTTGGTGGGGGCCTTACCAGGTGATCTTGATGACCACAACAGCTGTAAACTGTGCAGGACTTCCAAACTGGATTCATGCTAGTCACATGAAGAAAGTGGCATGTCCACTGGATCATGAAGAAGCATTGTTGAGAGCACCAACAATTGCGAAACAAGTTGCAGCACCTGAACCAGAAAAGGAGCAAGGAGAGTCTGAAATCTAACAAGAATTTGTGGAGGATGGTTCCATTACACCTGTAAGACACAAAGGTGAAGTATTACAGGAGGGTGCTGGAGAATCAATCTCAACGGATGCAACAGGGGAGCCTAGCACAGCGGGTGTTCTCCCAGAAGTAGACAGTTCTGAGAAACAAACAGAGCAAGTGCCAGACCAAGAAGGGGGAGTAGAGTTGGATCAAAGTCACGGTGATTTGACTCCTCCTGAGCCTGTTGCAGGTCCATCAAGAGAAAACACCATAGAAAAAGAAAAGGAGAAGAGACCAATCCTGAGAAGAATATTGACAGAAGGTTCAAGGAAAGGAGATAATTGCCCTGAGTCACAAGTATAAAAAAGAAAGGAAGTGGTCATAGATCAAACCACAGAGGAAGAAGTAGATACTACAAGAAAAGAAGAAATAAGTGATGGAGAGTTGAGTGATGATCAAAAGTTGAAAAGAAAGAGAATAGCAAATCAGAGATACGCAGGTCCTGAATGGTCATACGCAGCTACAAATCAATGGCAGCACAAGTTTATGTCCTTTTGTTTTGATAGGGAAGTTCCAAGTCAATACTTTCATGTAATCTGAAGATAAGCAAAGGAAATGAGCTGTTGAACATTTTCTAAGACTTACTTTGAGAAAAAGAGACTGTTGAAAGCCAACTGGAAAAGGCATTGATAACCTGATTTGACATTTGAAAACTGGATGTGACAAGCTGCTAATCGATATTGACAAAGATAAGGGTTCCTGGAAGTGAAACTGAGCTACTGAAAGAAGAATTGTTTATTTTTAATTTTTGCTGCACTTTTCTTAGGGCCAGATGTATGAAACTTTTTTGCACTTGCAAACGGTGCGAATCGCAAAAATTGGCAGTTTGCAAGTGCAAAAACCTGGTCTGTGATGCATGAAAGGCATTCGCAGACCAAAAATAAGAAATTGCAAAAATTGAAATTTTTTGCGTTGCGACCTGGTTTTGCGAGTCGCTTTTTGCGATTCGGTATTTCCAGTAGGAAATTGCAAGGCGCAAATTGCGAGTCGCAAAATCCAAGTCGCAAATAGATGCATCAAAAAATCGCAAATTGTGATTTTTCGCAGAATGGCATTTTGCACATGCAAAATACCACTAAGTGAAACCAGGTGGTAACCAGGTGCAACCTATATAAAGAGGCCCAGAATGCCTCAGACTCTTTTCCACAATGGCTGCACTCTACGTCATAGCGAGGAGGATGAGGATCTTGGCAGGTTTGAGGAGAGGGAGGAGGATACAGGAGCGCATTTTCAGAGTGCGCATTACACTTTTTAACCTGACAGAGGAAATATATGAGAGGTATAGTTTGAACTCAGCCATGATACTTGATCTGATAGCTGAGCTACAACCCATAATGCAGCGCAGAACACATAGGACTCACAGCATACCCACCCATGTGCAGGTATTATGCTCCCTCCACCTACTCGCCTCAGGGAGCTATCAAGGGGTCATGGCAGCAGCTGGAGGGGTCACACACAGTCCCCTCTCTAGATTTTTCAATGCATTTATCAACGCCATGCTGAGCAAACTACACCAGTACATCAGATTCACCCACAGGATATACAGCAGACAAAAATAGATTTTTACCAGATAGCACAGTTCCCCCACGTCCTAGGTGCCATAGATGGGACACGTTGCAATCTGTCCACCATCAGCCACAGAGTATGTGTACCGCAACCGGAAATACCAACATTCAATGAATGTACGGGTGATTTGCAATGCTTCCTACATCATAACTGATCTCGTGGCCAGGTACCCAGGGAGCACACATGATTCGTACATCTTTCGCCATAGCGGCATTCACACAAGACTGCTAGCTGGGGAGTTTGGAGAAGGATATCTACTAGGTATTGTCCCTCTGTACAATGGCGCATTGATGGCGTGCTGATGTCAGGTGGCTCAGTTACTCATCATACCCTCTGTCGCTTCCAGGAGACAGTGCCTACGCAGTGCGCACCTACATGATGACGCCCTACCTCAATCCTGCAACACCTGCTGAACGGAGATACAATGCAGCACACAGGGCGACGCGCAACGTGGTGGAGCGCACCTTTGGACTGCTGAAGAGTCACTTCCGGTGCCTCCACAAAAGTGGAGGGGCACTACGGTACAGCCCAGAGACCACATGTAGAATAGTGGCTACTTGTGCAATCTTGCACAATATAGCTACCACCAGGGTCATACCTGTAGAAATATGTGAACCTGAATCTGATGAGGATGATGATCCCATACCACCCCTACAGCCAGCAGACAGGACCAGTGCAGCAGAGGGAAGGCAAAGGCGTGCTGACATCACACACAACCATTTCAAATGTAAGAATGAATAACACAAATGCACTGACAACTGTACCTGTAGTGAATTACATTTATTACCTTAATGTCAGGTAATGTTCGTTCAACGAATAGCAAAAGAAATGATGTAAAAAACGGAAACAATAGAAGTTCAGACTAATACACTATTACGTCATAGTGAACACATTACCCCTCTGGCCACTACAGTTATTATTTGCGGCCACGCACACCACGTGGGTGCCCAGTAACCTCACTGGCACCTCGATTGTCTGCCTCAGTGGCAGTGCTGTGCCTGGCACTGCGCCTGGTGACCATTGCGGGTACAGCTAGCCTGCTGAGACTGGATGTGTCCTCTGTGTCCCCCAGTGCAAGCTCACTGGGTGTGGCTGACCTCTGTCCCATGATGTTATTGATCACATTAGTGATTTGTACCAGTCCGTTAGCCACATCCCTGCTGCTGTGTGCTGCCTCCACCTGTGCAGCCACTGCACGATGTGCAATCAGTGAGGTTGCAGTAGCCACCCTGTTCACAGAGCGACAGAAGCCCCTGAACATGTTCATGAATCTGCCCTCCTGTCTGCGGTGGCTCACCCTTTCATGGCGCAGCTCCTGGCATAGTTCACGCACAGCACAAGTGAGCTCTCTTGTGTCCTGTGATGCCTGCACCTGTCCCTCATGCAGCAGTTCTATATTAGCATTCAGGCACTCAAGCTGGTGATGCAGGCCCCCCATGTTGGTGTTATGTTGCTGCATATTTTTTTGTAAACCAAGGATCGTTTTGTTTTGTAGGCGCTGTTGCTGCAACATAGCAGCTTCCAGCCTACCAAAGAAGGAGGGGCCCTCACCTGCCTCATTCTGCTGTGCACTAGCATTTGTCGCCATCCTGCGGGGTGCTGTGGTCTGCTGACAACTGGCTTCCTGCATCAAGGTGCGCCTGCCAGTTGGGGATGGTGTAATTGGCCCTTCCTGCTGCTCATCTGAGTCTTGGCTGAGCTCTGGCAGTGGCAGTGCCCAGGGCCTGCGTCGGACTGGCACAATGGTGAGAGACCCACTTGTGCTAGAATCAGAGGCTGGATGGGTGTCAGTCTCGCCTACGCTGGCTGATGCTATGGCTGCTGGGCCTGGCCCACCTGCAATGACAATATGCAGCATGTCAGTTATGTTTGTTGCAAATATGGGCACACAATGGTAATAAAGGTATAGGTACTTCTCTTCACTGTGTTCTGGGTGTTGTGTTCTTCTGGGTGTTGCTCTACTTAATTACATTGTACGTGCTTTCAGCTCTGGGTTGTGGACTGCCACTCCCATAATGCATTGTTGTGCTGCTTCTAAGATGTGGAATGGACTACTTCTCACAATGTTTTACATTACTTGCTAATTCCTAAGGGGCTTTTGTGCATACACATATTCAATATTGCACTTACCTTGGCTGGTACTTGGTGTGCCGGAGGTGTCCATCTCTGTGACCCCAGTCACAGCTTCAGGGAGGAGTGTCGACTCCACTAGGTCCTCTAATGGGGTGGATGGTGCCTCTGTGGGTGGACCGCCTCCTGTGCCCCTGGCCTCCTGCTGTCTTCTTGCCACCCTCTCCTTCGCACGGGACCGCAGGTCATATCACCTCTTCTTAATCTCGTTGACCGAGCGCGGTGCCACTCCAATTGTGCAGATTTTGGATTGAATATCTGCCCAGATTCTTCTTTTCTCACTCTCCGGCACCTGGAGTGAGCTTTTACCAAAAAGGCAGTCATGGCTCCTGACCACCTCCTCTGTCAGCACCTCAAGCTCTTGCTCGCTGAATTTGAGCTTCATCTTTCTCTCTCCCTTCTCCTTTGCTTGGGCTAAGGTGTCCATCCTTGCTCAGGTGTGCTGCCTCCTTCAGAGTGTGTCTCAGTGTGGCTGGGCTGCTCTCTCTGGATGCTGGTTTGGGTGTGGCACCTGAAACTGTCTGGGATGACTCACTTCCTGCTTGTGATGTCATCAGGCTCCTCCAGGTGTGCTTTCTCAAAATTTCTCACAATTTGCGAATTTCAATTACCGAATTGCAATTTGCGAAAATGCAAATTGCGATTCGGTAAATGGGCCTCGCAAACCACAAATAGCGATTTTTAAAAAATCGCTAATTCCGATTTGCAATTATGTTACATGGCCTATTGCGACTCGGAAATAGCGATTTCCTAAAAATCGCTATTTTCGATTCGCAAGGCCATTTCTTCATACATATGGCCCTAAGTTACTTCTGGTTTCTGATTCTTTACAGATCATGGCTGAGTTCAACAATCAGATTAGGAATGCTAACTGTTGTAAATATATAAGCCTAGGATTGGCAATTATGTGTGGGATTTTGTTTATAGTAGTGATTGTGGGTATGTCTGTTCTTGATGCGAAAGGAGCCATCCATACCACTGCGTCTGAGACTACTACACTAACAGCTTTGGAGAAGTTGAAGTCAGATGAGAAATATTTGCATGATTATACTAATGCTCAAGGAGAACTTTCTTCTAACGTCTTCTATCGTTTGTTGAGTGAGTATGTTGAGATGACGGACGCAATGGATTGTCTCGTGTGTATGCAAATTCCTTCGTCAGTAAAGGAAGGAGTTACGTGCCATAGTCTTCAATTAACCTACGGGATAAGTTGTAGTCTGCTGCTGACAAGGTTCTATGATCAGGAGTATATTCAGTATTTAAGTAGCTAAGGACCATGACATAGTATTGGTTAGAGGATTTTTTGAACCTACACTAACGTTTGAGATGGCTTATGAGCTCAAAAATAACCTAAAATGCTTGCTTACACCTTTAGAGAAAAGCTTCATAAGGCATACTGACGATAGGAGAAAAGCATTAAAAGAGAAATTAGAAAAAGGCTTAGAGAAAATAACTTACAAGAATAATTATCAGATGTCAGATGCTAGACTCAGATGCTAGATGTTGGGCAGCGAGACTGCGAGATTACTGAGGTTGATTTGAGATTTTGTTGGGCTCATACTCGTGTGAGGCTGATGTGATGCTGACCGACTGATGACCTGGAGATGAACATTGACTCTGTTGCTGATCCATACCGAGGATAGGTAGATATTATAATGTGACTGAATATGACTTTGTGCCTTTTCTTTCTAGGTACCAACTGCGCTGTCTAAATAGTATTCATAGCTAGATGATTTTTCCAAAAATTCTTGCTCTAAATGGTTTTTGCATGAAGTCTCACATGCTGATGCTAATCTGGATTAGATGAGGTTTTCCTTTATGACGACTGACAGATTTAGAGACAAATGATTGATGGACTGTTTTGCTGAACTCTATGAATAGGGAAGACTTATTACCTTTAACCTTTATGTTGACTTTTGCTAATGCATTAGAAAATGTTTTGATGCAAGTTTTGGTTAGATTATGTTTTTGGTCCTTATAATAAACTAATACGGAATTTTTGATTTGATTTGAATTGCGTTGAATTAATCTTATGACTTAGTATTGTAACAAATAGTGAAATAAAATCACTAAAACGTATAACAAGTTGTGGTTATTCATGACTGAAAGGTCATGGGGAGTTGTGTTGTTTGATTCATTACTGATGATGACTAATGCTTATTAAGTTGTGTATTGATCATTAGAGTACCAACCATACCCTAGCTAGGGTACTTCATGCGAATCAAAAGGTTCATCGACCCTTGCAGTCCCCTTGTAAGTTTACTTATTTACTTTTAAGGACCAAGCGCACTAACAAATATATGTCAGACTGATGCAGTAATATTTCTTATTGAAGGTTATGAAGTATGCTTAGCTTTATTAATTGTAGGCCTTAACTTAGCCAGTGTCTTGGCCTACTTGCCAGATCTCATGTAAAAGCTGTATTTTTTAGCGTTTAATAAAAATGCTGACCAAGTGAATTAAACTGTGAATATATATATTGTATTGTTTAAATGTGCTCATGACAGAAGCTTTTTGTGAGAACCAACTGCTAGGAGATGATTTTCTTGCTAATGCAACATTTTATGAGTAATGTGTGTGAGACTGACTTTCCCAGGACAAGAACAATGACGGTACTGACTAGAGTAGAAGCTGCAACAATATTGTTACCTGACAAGCCGGATGATAAGGGCATTGCAAGATGATCCAATCAACAATATGAGAACGGAGAAATATTAGAATTAATAGATTTGAGATTTTAGTTTTATTGGACAGAGTGTGTAAGGAAATGGCTCCCTGTTGCAATTACCCCCCACTTTTCGCCTGATACTGATGCTGACTTGACTGAGAAGTGTGCTGGACCCTGCTAACCAGGCCCCAGCACCAGTGTTCTTTCACCTAAAATGTACCATTGTTTCCACAATTGGCCCACCCCTGTCACACAGATAAGTCCCTTGTAAAAGGTACCAGTGGTACCAAGGGCCCTGTGACCAGGGAAGGTCCCTAAGGGCTGCAACATATGTTGTGCCACCCTAAGGGACCCCTCACCTAACACATGCACACTGCCATTGCAGATTGTGTGTGTTGGTGGGGAGAAAAAGGCAAAATCGACATGGCATCCCCCTCAGGATGCCATGCACACAAAATGCTGCCTGTGGCATAGGTAAGTCACCCCTCTAGCAGGCCTTACAGCCCTAAGGCAGGGTGCACTATACTACAGGTGAGGGCATAGCTGCATGAGCAATATGCCCCTACAGTGTCTAAGTCTATTCTTAGATATTGTAAGTACAGTGTGGCCATATTAAGTATATGGTCTGGGAGTTTGTCAAAAACAAACTCCACAGCTCCATAATGGCTACACTGAATACTGGGAAGTTTGGTATCAAACTTCTCAGAATAATAAACCCACACTGATGCCAGTGTTGGATTTATAAAAAAATGCACACAGAGGGAATCTTAGAGATGCCCCCTGTATTTTACCCAATTGTTCAGTGCAGGACTGATTGGTCTGTGCCAGCCTGCTGCTGAGAGACGAGTTTCTGACCCCATGTGGTGATGGCCTTTGTGCCCTCTGAGGCCAGAAACAAAGCCTGCTCTGGGTGGAGGTGCTTCACACCTCCCCCCTGCAGGAATTGTAACACCTAGCAGTGAGCCTCAAAGGCTCAGGCTTCGTGTTACAATGCCCCAGGGCACTCCAGCTAGTGGAGATGCCTGCCCCCTGGACACAGCCCCCATTTTGGTGGCAAGTCCAGAGGAGATAATGAGAAAAACAAGGAGGAGTCACCCACCAGTCAGGACAGCCCCTAAGGTGTCCTGAGCTGAGGTGACCCCTGCCTTTAGAAATCCTCCATCTTGATTTTGGAGGATTCCCTCAATAGGAATAGGGATGTGCCCCCCTCCCCTCAGGGAGGAGGCACAAAGAGGGTGTATCCACCCTCCAGGACAGTAGCCATTGGCTACTGCCCTCCCAGACCTAAACACACCCCTAAATTGAGTATTTAGGGGCCCCCAGAACCAAGGAAGACAGACTCCTGCAACCTGAAGACGAAGAAGGACTGCTGACCTGATGCCCTGCAGAGAAGACGGAGACACCAACTGCTTTGGCCCCAGCCCTACCGGCCTGTCTCCCCACTTCAAGAAAAACTGCAACAGCGACGTGACCCCAGGTTCCAGCGACCTCTGAAGCCTCAGAAGACTACCCTGCATCTAAAAGGACCAAGAACTCCCGAGGACAGCGGCCCTGTTCCACAAAGACTGCAACTTTGCAACAAGGAAGCAACTTTTAAAGACCACACGTTTCCCGCCAGAAGCGTGAGACTTTCCACTCTGCACCCGACGCCCCCGGCTCGACCTGCGGAGAACCAACACTACAGGGAGCACTCCCCGGAGACTGCGACCCTGTGAGTAGCCAGAGTTGGCCCCCCTGAGCCCCGCCAACGACGCTTGCAGAGGGAATCCAGAGGCTCCCCCAACCGCGACTGCCTGCTTCAAAGAACCCGACGCCTGTGAAACACACTGCACCCGCAGCCCCCAGGACCTGAAGGATCCGACCTCCAGTGCAGGAGTGACCCCCAGGTGGCCCTGTACCTTATCCATGTGGTGGCTATCCCGAGGTGCCCCCCCTTGCCTGCCTGCACCGCTGAAGAGACCCCTGGGTCTCCCTTTGAAACCAATTATAAACCCAACGCCTGTTTGCACTCTGCACCCGGCCGCCTCTGCGCCGCTGAGGGTGTACTTTCTGTGCTGACTTGTGTCCCTCCCGGTGCCCTACAAACCCCCTCTGGTCTGCCCTCCGAAGTCGCGGGTATCTACCTGCTGGCAGACTGGAACCGGGGCACCCCCTTCTCTATTGAAGCCTATGCGTTTTGGGCACCACTTTGACCTCTGCACCTGACCGGCCCTGAGCTGCTGGTGTGGTAACTTTGGAGTTGCCCTGAACCCCCAACGGTGGGCTACCTTGGATCCAACTTTGAACCCTGTAGGTGCTTTACTTACCTGCAAAACTAACCAATACTTACCTCCCCCAGGAACTGTTGAAATTTGCACTGTGTCGAGTTTTAAAATAGCTTATTGCCATTTTTGCCAAAACTGTACATGCTATTTTGTTGATTCAAAGTTCCTAAGATACCTGAGTGAAATACCTTTCATTTAAAGTATTGTTTGTAAATCTTGAACCTGTGGTTCTTAAAATAAACTAAGAAAATATATTTTTCTATATAAAAACCTATTGGCCTGGAATTGTCTTTTGAGTGTGTGTTCCTCATTTATTGCATGTGTGTGTACAACAAATGCTTAACACTACCCTCTGATAAGCCTACTGCACGACCACACTACCACAAAATAGAGCATTAGAATTATCTCTTTTTGCCACTATCTTACCTCTAAGGGGATCCCTTGGACTCTGTGCATGCTATTTCTTACTTTGAAATAGTACATACAGAGCCACCTTCCTACAGAGTGCGAACATACGATTAACTGACTAATAGGGAATTAGTGGATAGTTTTGGTAACTTTAATATAACAACACTGCACAGAGAGAAGACAGTCATTCTGCCCATATTTTCCTGACCTAAAGGTTTTTACTTTCTTATGCGTCTTGATAACAGGCGTGCTTAACTTTAATGCTTAAAGACTTTGCCCTTTTAAATTCTGATGCTGAAGCCTGATGCCTTGCTGATCGACTGATGTCCTGAGGACGAAGACTGATTCTGCTTTGCTGATCCACTCTGAGGTTAGGCATATTCCGAATTGTGATTATTATGCATATTTCCTTTTTTTTTCTAGGTACCAACTGCGCTGTTTGATAGAACCATAGTTAGATGTTTTTCCAAATTTGTGTTTCTACATTGTTTTGCATGAAGCCCAACATGCTGATGCTAATCTGACATTAGTTAAGGATTCTCACTAATGAATTATGATAACAGGGACTAAAGATTGGTGAATTTCTCTGCTAAACTTCATGTACTTCATTTTGTTGACACAGATGACTTTGCTATTGATTTGCACCATAACCTTAGAATGTGTTGTAGTTAAGCTTTGATCAGGTTGCATTTCTTCCGCCTCTTTGGACAACCAGTGTTGTTTCTGTATGTGTTTCATTTGATTTTGAGATTAATCTACATGACTTTAGCATTGTTACTATAGGGAAATAAAAAATGTAAACCTATTCATGACTGAAAGGTCATGGTGCATGAGAATGACTGACTCCATTGATTATTGATTTAATTGATTACTAATGATTGTTGATTATTGTGTATTGATTATTGATTATGTACTGGATCTATCGTAAGAACTTCTTAATTGCAAGTCAAAAGGTTCAACGGCCTACTCGCGTCCCCTTATAAGTTTACTTATTAAGGTCAGGTGCACTAACACACATGGGTTGTGGTTCTGCACTCAAATGCGTGTTTTACTTTTAAAAACCTGTCAGAAATTCACTATAAAAATCACAGTTCTATTTAGTGCATGTACAAATATTCTTCCAAATTCCCATGGGAGAAAACCTAAGAAATTCACTGAAAACAGCTTGCGTTATCTCATTCCCAATGTCGACTTGTCATGATCTCAAACATGATATGATTGATGCCATCACAAATGAAGTCGATGACATTACTTTCTACATTAGGTATCATCTTACCATTGATATTATTGATGAGATTACTATAGATAAAATATAATATCTATTTTTATATGTGTTATTACTTAATCATATGGTGTTGTTAAACCAGTTGCCTTTTGATATAAGTATTGTGAAATTTTTGAGGTGGTTATTTGAGGGACGTGTTATTGTTTTCATGTGGAGGAGAGAGTTATGTTTTTTTAAGAGGATCAAAACAAGAAGCTTCCAAGGATTCTAAGGTTTTGCTTTGGAACCATAACCATAGTCTTTCCTTCAGTGAAGAGTATGCTTATAGCTTCACACAAAATGTGCACAATCTTATTAAACCTCAAGCCATGCCTATATTCTGGCTATTCACAATACTTTAGTGCACACTTTAAACATACACTACAAAGGTGAGTGAAAATGCTGTGAGGGTGCTGAAGTTCTACAATACTGGCTTCAGCTCTCTTAAGGAAGCCAAGGCCAATATTGTAGCAAAGTTTCCACCGGTCAGCCTGGCGGGAACATTGTAATACACTCTGGGTAAACGTCACTGCCATGGAAGTGGTGTGCTCCCTGCGGCTTTGGTGGTCCGGTGTTGGGACCACCAAAGTCATAATTAGGCCATAATCTAATTACCTTAAATTCAGACTGTTCAGCTGTTAGATTCTGTATCTCTGTGTCTTTTAAATGCATGTCTGAAACACAGACGTACATCAAGCTAAGATAAAACATATTTATTTTGTGCATTTTCATATGGGGAGCTGACTGCCTAGTGTCAGAGGTGGAACCTTCACAGCCAACCAATCCAAGAATAAACATAGCCAGATTACTGTGACATCACATACAGATTGTTACATGTTATTGATGCACCAGCATACTGTATATTATCTGGCAATCATCCTGCTATGGTAGAATCAAGTTCCTTATACTTGCAACATGTTGTTCAGCAAATTAAAGCTCTTGGTTGAATGAAACCTCAAGGTTACTAGGTTTCTGTGTTAGAGAGAGAGCCCACCAACTTGGTATGCCCACTTTTGCAAACACAATCTGAAAACACTTATTTGTAATGTATGCATGCATAGTGTAAAATTAAACACACATCTAAATGGGCAGATTTCATTATTTTTCTAGTCATGCATCAGGCATGATTCCTGTATGTGTGCAATGCTGCCTTTTCCTGTCACATGTTTTATTGGACAAGAGCATGTGTGTGTGTGCATGTGTGCATCTGTGAGAGTGTGTGTGTGTGTGTGTGTTTGTGTGCTTCTGTGTGTGAGTGTGTGTTTAGAAGAAGAAACTTGCAAGTGTACTCATTATAGAGAATGTGGAACACACCAAACTGCATAGAAGTGTTGTAACCCTGCTAGTTTCATTCAACTCCTGACAACTTACTGTTTTTCATAACATTTGTAGTTCTGTGCCAGTGCCTTTTATTAAACATGCATTGGAAAAGCCAGTAGGTCTCAGCCGTGAAACCTATTGGCTTTGCCAAAGATTATTGCTGTTCTGAGTAGACTTCCATGAATGCCCACATCTGTGGGGGTTAAATGAGATGGTGTTTTATAAAATATTGCAAAACGTGTGAAAGGGAGGCTGCTTTGTATGCGGCTACATCTACAGTAGTCATCCTTGGACAGCATTTGACTTAATAAAACAAAAAGTATTCTAAAATGTATGTAGCGGATGCATACTCATCTGCAGCAGCATCTTATCATTATTTTTTACAAAATTATTTTTCAAGATGGCCATCACATCCAATAGGTTTCACATTACAGAACTATTTGCTTTACCAGTGCCTGTTAATATAGGCTTCTAATGTTAGCTCTTCTTTATCCCTTGCAGACTAGACCAGGCAAAGCCACATTAGACCTTTTCATAAGCTTTTTACAGTGCATCTTTCCACCTGAAATAAGAAGTCTAAGACAGGTAAGCAAGCCTTCGACTTCTGCATTAACTCTCCGTGAAAATCAAGAATAGATAATGCTGCCAAGAAGATTTTTTGGCCTTTTTTCTTCCTAATTAAGGGCCAGATGTAGGTAAGTTAAAATTTGCGAATTGCAATATACGAGTCATAGCGACTCGCAAATTGCAACTCGCAAAAGTGCATGCAGAAAGGTATCTCAGACACCTTCTGCGACTCGCTATGGGGTCGCAAAGACCCACCTTGTGAATATTAATGAGGTGGGTCGCATTTTGCGACCCCATAGCGAGTTCATGCACTCACAGGGATGGTAGCCTGCTGGAGACAGCAGACCTCCATCTCTGTGAATGCTTTTTTTAATAAAGCAGTCTTTTTTTTCTTTTTGCAGCCCGTTTTCCTTAAAGGAAAACAAGTTGCAAAAAGAAAAACTTCCGAAACCATTCGGTTTCGGTTTTTTCAGAGCAGGCAGTGGTCCATAGGACCACTGCCTGCTCTGAAAAATCATTTTTTTCGTCATTCACAAAGGGGAAGGGGTCCCATGGAGACCCCTTCCCTTTTGCAAATGAGTTACCACCCACTTCAAGTGGGTGGTAACTGCAAGTTGGTTTGCGACCGCATTCGCAGTCACAAAGCAACATAGCATGGCGATGCGGTCGCAAATAGGAAGGGAACACCCCTTCGAAATTTGCGAGTCGGTACCGACTCGCAATTTGAGGTTGTGTATCGCAAACGGCCTTTTGCATGTCACAAACTGCGTTTTTCGCAGTTTTCAACGTGCAAAAGGCTTCCTACATCTGGCCCTTAGTCCTTCACTAACACTAACCATGACCTTAGCACACACAGACAATAACATCGACAGTACATCCCACCAGCACAAACACATCAGTACAGTAAGCAATACAGACATGAGCATCGACACTAGCACAGACACACTTACCGTGGCACATGCACAAAAGTCAGAAAATACTACCAAGACGATCATAGAAACCAGAAACAGACACATCAAACAGACTCCATCCTGATGCCAGAGTGGACACCAGCACATACACCAGAACAGGGGTGGTTCCTCTATAAGATCATGAGGGCATAGGGCATAGACCTCTTACTGGGAGCTCCCACAGATCGAGAGACTCATTACTAAACTACAACTTACCCGGTCTGTCACAAATTTTTACACTAGGGGCGGGGCTCCAGCACTTTCACTGCTGGATGACCAAGACCAACTCAGGTTATGTAAACTGGACTGTGCATGTCAGATTGGCTGGTGTTTTCACCCTGGCCAGCTTGAAATGCGCAGTTCAGGCTTCCCGAACCAATGCTATGAGGGAGCTGTAATAGCAGACACACAGCCCCATTTGTCTCTGATGGAGTGTTGTGCTTGCTTGACCCAGCCAATACTGTCACTGCTCTTATTCTGTTGTAATATAGACAGCATGAGGGCAGTGCTTAGATTGGCTGGGAAGCTTCTGATGTATACCAACATTCATCTTCTTTGCATTGCTCTTTAAAAAGACTGCGCCGATCACCTCTGCATTGGGAATTACATTTTGCAGTTATGTTGTGCTTCAAAATAGTATTTGAATTGCAGAGGTGTTCGGGCACATTCTACTGTATATATAAAGCATTTACTGTTAGTTATAACTATATTTCCCTTTTATGTGCCCCACCACTTTCAAAGGCCATCAGCCACCTCTGCACCAGAACATCCACTATACCACAGCCAGAGCAGACAGAGCTTACATCAACACACACCCTGTCATAAGCATATATGCTAATACATTTCAACACGAGCAGAACAGGCGCTAGAAGAAACACCACATGGGATTAACCAAGGCAGCACTCCAAAATGATAACAGCACTAAGGTGCCAGATGTATCAAAAAGTTTTGCACTCGCAAACGGTGCGAATCGGTAAATTCAGCTGTTTGCGAGTGCAAAACAGTGGTCTGCGATGCATGAAATGCATTCGCAGACCACAAATAAGAAATCGCAAAAATAGCGATTTCTTGCGTTGCGACCTGTAAATTGCGAGTCGCAATTTGCGATTAACAATTTCCAGGTCGCAAGGCTATGCTGGAAAAAATCGCAAATTGCGATTTTTCCAAAAATGGCATTTTGCACTTGCAAAATACCATGAAATGCAACGAGGTGGTAACCTGGTGCAAAATTTAAAAGTGCAGTAAAACTGCATTTTTTAATTTAACATGTAAAGCACACACGTCCTTTTGGCATGTGTGTACCTTACATGTTAAAAAAAATTATTTTGGGGTGCAGGAGAGGGGGCATTAGGCCCCCAGGACCCTGGCCTTTTGCATTTCCAAAATTGCAATTTATGGTTCAGAAATCGCAATTTTGGAAATGCAAACAATTCGCAGCTATGGGCCAACAGGCCCATAGCTGCGAATGGGGCCGGTATTGCAATTTGCGATTCGGTAATAGCATTTGTGATTTTTAAGAAATCGCTATTACCGATTCGCAAATGTGATACATGGCCCTTTGCGAGTCGATAATAGCGATTTTTTAAAAATCGCTATTACCGAATCGCAATGGGCCGTGATGATACATCTGGCCCTAAAATACTATTTTATCCTACTGCATCCGGCCCATTCGTTTACAAATACGACACCCTGAACCATGAGTTTGGAGTTGACACTTGGAATCAGAATCAATAAAACTCTGTTTTTAATAAAGACCTAAACTCGAGAGCGGGCGGTATTCTTGCTGTTCCAGGCTTAAATTGTAAAACACAGGAGTCACAGGAGCTCAAAATCTGATGTGAGGATTCCTCGTTAAATATTTTACATCCCTACTCTAAGCAGTGCAGAAACATCGGCTAAAATAAAAGTGTTAAATCGAAAGTTGTTCTTTGTAGTAAACTTCAACAGGAAATGCATGTTATGCAACACACAGAACAGATGAACCCAGAGACAATGGGCCAAATGTATGAAAGCATTTTGCATTCGCAAACGATGCGAATGCCCGTTTGCTAATGCAAAATGCCAGTTCAGAATGTATGAAATACATTCTGAACGCAATTTTAAGGAATCGCTAAAACAGCGATTCCTTAAAATTGCGACCCTGTTTAAAGAGTCGCAAATTGCGACTCTCTAAAATAGAAATCGCAAATAAGGATTCCTTATTTGCGATTTCTTAGCACATGTATGAAGCAATTCCTAAATGCGATTTTGGCATTTAGGAATCGCTAATTACCACCAAGTTTAACTTGGTGGTAACCATGTGCAAAATTAAAAAATGCATTTAAAATTCATTTTTAAATTGTACATGTAAAGCACACATGCCCTTTTGGCATGTGTGCACCTTACATGTCCCCCAAAAATGTTTTGGGGTGCAACAGAGGGGGCCTTAG
This sequence comes from Pleurodeles waltl, assembly GCF_031143425.1. Classification (NCBI taxonomy): domain Eukaryota; kingdom Metazoa; phylum Chordata; class Amphibia; order Caudata; family Salamandridae; genus Pleurodeles; species Pleurodeles waltl. The sequence goes on along the minus strand of NC_090436.1, from coordinate 692,131,851 downwards.
CTCCCCAGCACCCTGGGCTTTTGCATTTCCAAAACTGCGATTTCTGGTTCAGAAATCGCAATTTTGGAAATGCAAAAAATGTGCAGATATGGGCCAACAGGCCCATAGCTGCGAATAGGGCCGGTATCGCAATTTACGATTCGTTAATAGCATTTGCGATTTTTAAGAAGTCGCTATTACCGAATCGCAAATGTGATACATGGCACTTTGCGAGTCGGAAATAGCGATTTCTTAAAAATTGCTTTTTCTGAATCGCAAAGAGCCGTGATGATACATCTTGCCCAATGTTTCTAATGCTGTATGTCTAAAATAACGCGTACCCACTGCGTGGTGTTTATTGAATCTTACTGGAAAAATGTAAGAGACAATCCTGTTGTCTATGGACTTGAGGTTGAGGAAGGCGATGCTGTAGTAGAGAGAAGTGTAGCTAAGGACATGGGCTGAAAATAAGTCAGAATGAAGTAAAGACCCTGTAGAAAATGTCCAACAGGCATTGCTACACGCCTTTTCCTTGCTACTCCACATGCCTGACATCCTCAACGATGGAGCTAAGAATTGGGAGGGAAAGCAACAGGATGAGGGCCATGCCACACCCTGGATAGAGGGTCTGCTCCATGATCCTGCATCCAAAGCACACTGTGAGGCTGCTCCGAAGAAAAAAAAACTCTTCACAATCAACATCACTTTAAGACTAAAGAACTTTGTAAAGTTCCAGGCAAATGATTGATTGAGTTGCAAAATAAAGGGGCTTATAGTAAGTAATAAACCTAAAGGCATGCTCAAAACTTCCAAAAAAGGCAAAGGTGAGCATGCTGCCTACAGACTTCTGTCAAGCTCCTCTACAGCCACTTATATTTTGAGTTCATCTGATTGATACAGAAGAGACACCTAATGCTAGGACAAAATTTGAAGAACGGAGCATGCATATCAGGTGATCTGTCGATTTCTTGGCTTCTATCAATCATTAACCATCCTATGTTCAAGAGAGACAATCCTCATGATTACCATAATTACTTGATTTCCATCATTAGCATTAATTCAAGCCAGCATGAATGTTTTTTTAGTGCAACACACGTAGGGCTTGATTACGACCTTGGCGGAGAGGATTTCTCTGTCACGGATATCCCTCCTACTGTATTACAAGTTCCATTATATTCAATGGAACTTGCAATACGGTGGACGGGATATCCGTTTGTGATGGAGTAATCCCCTCTGCCAAGGTCGTTATCAGACCCTTAGTCTTATCAGAGTGGATGGCAGATACATTACGCAGTCACCCTGCACTAAAATAGATAGATGCTGTTTGTGAGTGGCTGAAAGCTCAACACAGATATATATGACAGTGTGTCCCTCTCATTTGGGAGACTGGAGTCTGGAACTCCTTTTTTCAGTTGATACATGTTGAAACGAAGCAATTACTGCATCTGACTGATACCTAAAAATAGTGTCTCTACATTGCATAAATGCATAATCTGTATTAATCAGACTTATTTTTCATGGATTCGCTCCTTGTGCTTTTTGCTTTTTGGACTATGCAATTATTGTCTTGGAAATAGCCACAGGCATGCACTGCAAAGCAAACTGTGATGCCAACAATGAAAGGATGCACCATCCAATAAGAAGCTTCACCTGTGTGTAGCCTTGGCCTAAAATCTTATGTCTGTAAATTATTAAGCAATATTCACAAATGTTTTCGAATTCTATTGAAAGTGTCATATATTGTCTATGAGCCTTGATGAGCTTGTATTTATTTTTGTTAATTTGGTGCAATCAGTAAATTAAATAACACCAGAAGTGGATGGGAGTCAGGTTTCAAAGCACAAGAGTCATAAGCACAGTGAAATGCTCACTTTATAAAAGTGGCATTTCCACAATATTAATAGAAAATACACCTACGCCAAGAAGCAGAATTTCTCACTACCATTCCAAACATACCAAACATTCCCACACTATTCCTCATAGATCAGAAATTGCAACTTAGACATATATAAGGGAACTGCTAATGCCACCATGTAAGAGGGGCAGCACTCACAGCAGTGAGAAACCAGATAGGTTGTTTGTCACTACCTGTACATGCCACACCATGAAGGCATATGTCCTACCTTTTATCTACACATCACCCTGCCCACAGGGCTACCTACGGCCTATGTTAGGGTAGACCTATATGTAGTAAAAGGGAAGTTGCAGGCTTGGCACGTAACTTTAGATGCCCATCCAGTGTGGCAGTAAACTGGGCATGCAGGCTTTAGAGTGGCAGGCCTCAGACTCGTTAGAAAGGCTACTTCTGTAGGTGGCACAAGCTGCATTAAAGGCCCACTAGTAGCATTTAATTTACAGGCCCTGAGTATATGGACTATCACTGTACAAGGGACTTATAGGTAAATTAAATTTGCCAAACAGGTTTAAGCCGATCATACCATGTTTAAAGGAGACAGCAAATGCACTTGAGCACTGATTAGTAATGATAAAGTCCCCAGAGTCCTAAAGCCTACAAACAAGGATCAGAAAAACAGGAGGAGGGGGCAAAGAGTTTGGGGATGACCTTGCAGAAAGGACCAAGTCCAACAGGTGGAGTTCGAGCTTATGGATGCTACTTCAGGGCAGTTTGGAGAATAAACAGCAGTAGATCTGCCAGTACATTAAAGGCCACTAGGAGTACCAGAAATGATTAACTAGTCAACTACCACACATGACCGGGGATGCCCGCCTGGGGTCCCTGTTCAATGAATGTGCTACATGGTATGTCTTGGCTGGCTACATGCCCATTGCCCATCCTGATACCTTAGCACCTGCTAAGGCTGTCAGAGTTCTGAACTACACAGTCCCCTTATACTGGAACTTTGAGTTCTCGCCAGGCTCTCGCAGCAGGGCCAGTACCTCCAACCCAAGTACAAATTATTAGTCGTTAGACTATTAATTCTATCCTGGGTAAGGCACCTACACTGATGATGTGTTTTCCTCTTGCGTTGGTGCCACCCATAGTGGAGTGTAATTTTTTGAAGCATAATATTGTGCCTCTGCACTAGTTCACATGGCACACATTCATTGGCAGTTCTTTCGATGTACTAAAGCAAGTACAGAATAAGCAAGGTGCAGGACCAGCTCTACACTTAGATACAAAATGAATGGAACATTCTCCAGGGTTTGTGTATCATTCTAAGTAATATTAAAGAAGAAGGTTCATTTCTGGTAATGTCAAATACTGGAAGCTGTTTTAGTTTGAGACCACGAATGGGAACTACCTAAAATAATTGTGGATGTCTGCACCTTTGTGGGACATGATACCTTAGGCACACAAGCCATAAACCACATTCAAAACCTAAAAGTGATACTGTTGGTTCTGTTAAAGAGAAATCTGCAATGGAAGGAAAGAAGAACCAGAAATAGAAAGAGAAAAGATGGACTGGATCACCCACATCACGGGAATCCGGTAGGGATGGTACAACTTATAGGACTGTGAGAAAACTAAAAAGCCGGATTGATATCAGCATTCTTGTAGCCACTCTTCACATTCTTTGCAGGACACTGACTGTAAGTAAACTGAGGGACAGAGTTGATCCTCTGAGTACTGAAGAAAGGAGGAGTATCACAGAAAAAGTGGACGAGAGACTGATGTCAGCATAAAAAAAGGAGAAGAAAGGATCAGACTCCAAAACTGCAATACATAAAAAGGGTAGCAGGACAAAACATGCCCATACAGCTATGAATCCTCCTGAGGACCTAGACTTTGGCAAGAACGCTTCTTGATTACACAGCAGAAGTCACAATAGTGCTTAAGATGCTTTAGAAATTTCTGGATGCAAATCCAACTGATGAATATATAGGATTTGAAACGGTAGACAAACATGTACAAACATGTACATCCTTCTAATAGGGTTTGTAATTTAAATATACAGCTTGAGGTGGACATACCACATACTATTAAAGCAATTTTCTGGTCACATCTATCAGATGTTTATTATATCATACTAGCCAAAGAAGAGTGGCCTCTGATCGTTGTTAGGGAAGTACCTCCGGGGGAGGAAGTCATCAGGGTAGCCTTCTCTCCCATAATACCTGAAAATATGAGGGACATTTACACCAGTGAATTGGCTGTAAAACACACCCTGGTGGTGGTGGTGTGGGATACAGAATCCCTTCCACAAGTTATTTCTTTACGCAGTGAGCCACACGCACAGGTTCAATACCCTTTCAAGCCAGAAGCCAAGCGTAATATTAACACAATACTAGGTTAGCTACAGTATCAAAGCACTAAAATGCTTTGCCTCTCCTCCATGAACACAGTCCTTTTTCCCATCTCCAAACCTGATGGCTCCTTTAGGATAGACTTAGACTATAAGAATTAGAATTTGCATTAACAAACATACATGGTGCAAAATGTGCATAGCATGGGTTTAATGACTACGTTGCTGTGGAAAAAATATAAAACAACCCTGAATATTTCCAAAGGGTTGCTTAGTCAAAATATAGCTCCTCAAAGTGAATATCTAGCCTCCTTTACTTTTGAAAGGGTACAGTTTTGATTTTGATATTTGTTTGTTGGCTATAAGAACGGTCCTTGCTTATTCCTAGTGTGCACAATGGAGATATTATAACCCGATCCTAAAGTATTAGCATACACTGATGATATCTCTCTCACAGGCAATGAATTAGACTTCCACCTGATCAGAGTGGACAGGGTCGTAATCTTGCTAACCTCCAATGGGTATAAAGTCAATTTCAGGAAACCGAATGACGCCTACCTGATGGTGAACTTCCTAAGATATGAATTATCTGATGGGGGCAAGGGTCTAGCTCATGAGTTTTTGTGGAATTGTGATACCTTGTATCCTCCAGACATTCTGAAGAAATTGCACTTCCTGTTGGGATTTCTCAACTTTGGAGGCACTCTTGCCTCACTAGGCTGAGCAAGTGAAGCCCTTGTATGACCTGATTTTTCCCATGTTTTCAGTAAGTCTGTGCAGAAATGCACTCTCTGCTATCTTGTGTGCTCTGCAAGGAGACATGCTCGAGACTAAGAACCTGATTTAGTTCTTGGTGGATGTGTTTCTCCATCACAACGGTGATGGATTTCACATCAGCTGAAATATAAACCCATTATTTCCTAGCGAAGAACTAAATCAGGCCATAAATATTTACAAACTAGGGTATTAAGGCCAATCTAGTTATCAGAATCATACCCAGTCACTACGGTTATGCCTCTGTGACCTCCAATGAGCAACAGAATGTTCCCAAAGCCTACAAGTCCCACTTGTATTCACTAGCAGAAGCATGGTGACTTCTAGTGAATAATCCTTGTAGCTGTGCAGACAGCTATCTTGAAGGAGTGCTCTTTGGCTCAGGGAAAATACATGATTGTTGTTTCTCCCATACCAGCACAAGAGGCAGCCACTGAAGCAAACATATCAAATGCTCATAGCCTACTCCTGCAGTGGGTACAGTGCTTTGGCTGTAAAGTTCCAGTATGATCCCACTCTTCATACACAAGCCTTTCTCCAGTATGAACAACATGCAGCACCTATTCTATCTATTTTAACCATTGTGCCTTACCAGAGTGAATTCTACACAGATGGCTCTGCTCAATCTCTATAGGAATGAAATGCAAGCAGTAGGCAGCCTGCTTAGTGTCACAAAAGATGGTTAGTTCCATCTGCAGTGCACTCACACTAAAATATTAGGTGACACCACGGCACAACATGCAGAAGTTCATGCCCTATGACTGGCATTACAGAAGGCTGACTCACCAGTTCCCACACTAATTGTGTCCAACTCATCCATCTGTGTGCAAGGTTACAATGTTGAGTTGCAACATTGCTGTTTGAATGGATTCAAGGATTCAGATAGAAAACCTATTAAGAATAAACAGCTTTGGGGAAAGGTAGCTGTCTTACAAGATAAGCTGTCATTGGTCCATGTGAGGCATACTTTGGGCCATCAGCATGATGGTGTTCCCACCAAAGGGAACTGTGCGGCAACCTAGCTGCAAAGGCTGAATTCAGACTGTTCAAGTAGCAGTTTTTACCAGACCTCAGATGAAGACTGACCCAGACATCTTAATGGCTATATCCATAATCAATTCAGACTGTTCAAGTAGCATTTTTAACCAGATCTCAGTTGAAGATTGACCCAGACATCTTAACGGCAATAACCATAACCAAGCAAGGTGGGAAGCCTCCTGTAGGCTTTCCCCTAAATACTCCTGCCCCCTTAGTTCAGACAATATTCCTGTAGTTACTCTTCCTAAAGTAGGAGACAGGACACTATCTAACAATCTATCTTGCAGAGATTTAATCAGGGAATACCATGAAGGCCTGGCCTCTTCTCATGCAGAGATCAATGCAACCATAGCCATGCAACAGCACTGGTATTGGCAGCCTGGTTTATATAAACAGACTAGGGATTATGTTAGGCAGTGTAACATATGCCAACAAATTAAGCCTTCCCTGTCAAATGACTCACACCAGCCCCTCTTACAGTCTCTAACATTCCCTTCTGGGTGCTTTACTTGGCCCATATTAGTCCAATTCATTCCATCAGCCGATATCAATAGATATTGGTTTGCAATTGATTCATGTTCTTGCTTCCTATCGGTGTGGCCACAGAGAAATGCATGTGTTTCAGCAGTAATAAAAGATTTGCAGTGTATGCTGGAGAGTGGGGCTGTTCATTTATTTCATTCAGATGACGGGCCTGTGTTTGTCTCTAAGGCATGCAGGGATTCAATGTCTACTGTGGGAGTTTGTCTGCAATTCAGCAACCGTTTGAGAGCCAAGTCTAACGGCATTGGTGAACAGGCTAACTGCATGATTAAACAAGCCTTGACTGCTAGGATGCTAAGTTCAGGCCTTAGTTGGTACCATAACCTGTATAGGGTCCAGAGAGCATTGAATAACTTGCCTAGACTAATATTGGGAGGCTGCATCCATGCAAGGTTCTCTTCAGAATTCCTATGAATGTGACTGATTTAGATAATCCTGGGAAGGTGGCATATGAAGAAAGATTTGACTTGGAGAAACGTTTGAATGTGTTAAAGAAGATCCAAGAAGTCAGAGACAAGCTGTCCAACCTGAACTACTCTGACTCCTCCACCTATGAAGAGAAGGTGATAACTGCTGCTAATGGGGGGGGGGGGGGGGGGGGTTTCCAAGTCTGTGAAAAACTGTGCTAAACCAGCCTTTCAACCTTCCTACAGACCATCCGGGACTAAACAAGAAACAGACAGGTGTCCATTGACACAAAAAAACACTATCTGACCAGTCTTCTTCAGCCCATCAGGCCTGCTGACAAGAAGGATTCAGAGTAGCGCCCTCTCCCTACTCTCAATATAACAGCCCTTGAACAAAGCAGCATCACTAACTAGAGTTCCCAACCTGGGACTACTGAGCACAGCAATACACAAAGAACATTGAGTTCCTCAAACAAATCTGATACTACATTCACCACTATTGCTACTATTCAACATGACTCCATGTTCTACTATGAACTCTGACTTGATGCAACATCACTTGAAAGTGTGCCCTTTTGAAAAAAAGAGAGCCAAATAACTTTGAGAATGATTCTGGATATGTTTCCATGGTCACTCCCTGCCATAATCTGCTTTGCGCTTACCAGTGGCTATTTGACAGGTACCTGATTTCACCATGGTCCTACATTTCCCCTCTCCTAGGGTAGCACACATAAGTAGGTATTTTTGGGTATTAAGCTTTTAGATGATGCTATAACCACATTAGAAATGTTAATTTTATTCTCATTGTTTACAACATGCCTTCTTGCTCTTTTTATGATCTACAGCTTTCAAATGTCTCAAAGTAGTTCTTAAGGCCTCACACTCATTCTCTCGCTACCATCATGCCAACTACCTCTCATCTAATTTTAATTCAGGTTTTCTACAGGAAATAGCTGACTATATTGTCTCCAAATAAACACTATCTCTCTCACAACAACCCCTTAGAGAACTCAGTATAGAATGGGGAAATACCAAATGCAGTCTGTTCATTTTTCTGTACTTCAACATTCAAATATATGACATAAAGCAACATTCTTTCCTCTCAGCTCACTGCAATATTTGGTTCCTCAATATAATAATAGCCATGCCAAAAAGATTCATTGCCAATGCCCAATTAAAATGTACTAGGCTGACCATATGCCTCATTGCCCCTAGACACTTTTTTAAAAGGTTCACCCTCATCACTACGAAGAGATCCTTCAAAAATCTCTTCTAACCTTATGGAAGAGATGATGGTATTCAAACTGTGCAGTCTTCGTTAGAACGTGGATGTCAACACAATTTTTAACACATACAACCGCATGATTTCCAAAGTTTCTGACTTTCTGTCCCTCCTGAAACTAAAATTTTTGCATCACATACATTCTCATCTTGTTTTGCCTGTGAACTAAACAACAATAGGAGAAATACATGCACTTGAAAAACAATGGAGACTCTCCAGCTTACTAATCCCCACAAAGAACAAATCACTAAGAAAACTGTACAGACTGCTTGTAATGGTGTGGTCTCTCACCCAATCTGCCATGAGGCACAATATGAAATGCTAAAATGAAAAGATTAAGGTGCATAATAATCTCAAGTGAGAACAGAAAGATTTGCTACGTTTTGTAGTGAAATTAGGACTTTATTGTAAGAAATTGATTATTAGTTTACAGAAAAGATTACATTAGAGTGTTTTTATGAGATTTGAGGAAAGAGTCACACTAGATTGAAATTAGAGGAAGTAGTAGGATGAGAGAGAAATGGTGATGTGATTAAACCCACAATCAATGAGGTCCAGAGTTGTAGATATTATTTAGATATGGGTTGTGAGCTAATTCTGGAATGATAGAGGAGATTTTTGCTGCAACCCATTATACATCAACTGTTTCCAAGAAGGATAGAATCGGCTGAAGCGATGAACTCCTGATGATTGGTGTGATAACGTGTCCTTTTATGTCAATTTATACACATTAGGACTCGTTTTATTCCAATGAATCTTGTGACCCAGTGGTGAGACACCGTAGGACAAGATAACTGATCAATATGTCAAGCAATATATCAATAATGTCATCAATATTTACTACCACAATGTATTTCACTTTGGATAAAGACATTAATCAAATTGTCATCGCAACCATGACCTTCCAGTCATGAATAACCACACCTTTGATAGAATTTTATGAATTTTATTCCCTATTGATTACAATCTACGAGCATAAGAGATAATCTTAATACCAGGAAGCATAAAAGCATAGTCACGATATGGCAACTGTGATAAGATTTCACTAATGTAAGAATCACAAACATAAAAACATAACACGGTGTGAACATAGATTAGAATACAACAAATATCACGTAAGTCTCAGTTCAACATAGCACAATGTCAGTCATTTGTCAATTTGCGTCAGTCAAAGTGAACTCCTATCCTATCCACAGATTAGCATCAGCATGTTGGGCTTCATGCAAAACAATTTAGAACACCAATTTGGAAAACATCTAGCTATGGTCTTCTAACAAAACAAGCAGTTGGTACCTAGAAAGGAAAAGCAAACAGACAAATTACAAATTTCATAGTCATAATTACCCTCCAAGGTTTGGGTCAGCACACAGGATCAGTCTTCGTCTTCAGGACATCAGTTAACTCGCCATCAGTCAAACTCGCCTGAAGGACAGGGGACACTTTCCTCATAAGGAGGAGAAGTGTAAAGCGCAGTCTATGGGTGAGGATGGTTTATTAAGTCTCAAAGTCACCAAACAGAGTGACAGAGTTTCTGGATAAAAACAATAGCATTCCCTACCTAGTCCTCCCGACCATTCTGTGACATGGGTTTTTATCCCTTTTTCGTAATACCTTCCCCCAAAATTCTATTGGACATTTGTTATACCCCACTATCTTTAACCCATCAAATTATACATTAAGTAATCCCAATTGTCACCCCACGATAATTCATAACACTTTGATTGGTTCGTGATTGACGTCTTCGGAGGGGGCACATCCGGCAATTTCTTCACGTTTTTGGCACGTCTTCTCGGGTCATGAGTTCCTTTGTCCATGGTTTAAACGTCCTTGTACATTTCCTTAGTCTACATTTGTTTCAATTTACTACATAAAATTTATACTAAAGCAGTAGGCATGCGGATGGGAACGGAATCATAAAAGATACATGCATCTACCGAGTTGGAAGAAAATAACATTTGCAGGGTCATGGCCCTTTGTAAGTCAGCACACTGAAAAACAGAAAAAAATGCTTTAATATGAGAGCTAGGCAGCCGAGTCTACAACTTACGCTAACTTAAGGCCTCTGAAGTTTTTTTAATATAAATGCAATATAGTAATTGTTAATGAAACTCGAATAATCATAGCATTAATGATTCTATTTATTTGTTTGCGTATACATTGGTTGCCACACACATTATAGTCATAATTCAAATGCACGTTTAAGCAAAACTCACTATTATTGTCGTTTTCTATGCAGCATTGTCACACATTAATATAGATTTTCAACTCTAATATAGGTTATATAAATATACGCTCTCTCAATCCCTCCTCTGATGACGCTCGTCATCACACAACCTTTCTTTGACCTTTCATTTTTAATTCTTCACTTTGCGCATAATGCGCATTTCAACATCTTGTCCTTTGTGTGAACTTTCCCAAATTTCATTGAACATTTTCTCTCTTTCACTTTCTTCGTTTCTTTTGGTCCTTTTAGTCCAATTTTTCATAATTTTATCATTTATTTTACATGCTCCCCATAATCCTAATAGACAGGCCAGAACAATTAATATACCTATTAATATTTTTGCAAGTACCCCATTCCAAATATTGGTAAACCCGCTCCCTACTCTGGCAATTTCCTTTTCAAATTTCTCCCAAACTCCAGGTTCCTTCAAGTACTTCAAATCTGTACTATCTCTAGTAAGGTTAGTAAGCATACTTCTAATCTTTTTACTGTTATCTGGAATGAACGTGCAACAATGACGCTCATTGAGCATCTTGAAGACCCCTCCACCGATTTTGAAGAGTCATAGCTCTTTGTGCAGCAAGTTCAGTATCCATCAGGAGTACAGCCCTGTAAAATTTGTCAACATGTTATCTACAATAGTAGACAACTTTTGAATCTTCATAGAATTCAAGATCACCCCTACTGAAGGGATTATAGCTCCAAATATGTCACCAATGACAGCAGCCACTGATTCTAGTTTTTGTCTAGGATGTTGTAATTCAGACGTTTTAGGTATTTGTTTTAAGTCATCAATCTGGTAAATCTTTGGGAAAACTATTCCCAAGTAACATGTCCCATACCATCCCCTAGGGAGACGGTAATAGGCATTGAGCCCAAAGATATAGTAGATCTCAGGGATCGCTGGATCCTGTCCATTCAACATAAATGTCCATTTACTCTGAAACAAAAACACATGTCTGCATTCACTCGTTCCCACAAACAAATTGTCCTGCTCAGATTTTGGCCTATATATACAAAGTCCACCTACATGTAATGCGTCTATAGCTAGCTTGCCTTGTGTCTTGATTGCTGTGTAAGCATAATCATTTGCATATGTGCGTTTTTCTAGCCCTTTTTTTAGTCTTTCTTTCAATGCGTTGCGTCTATCATCAGTGTGATCTAAAAAGCTTATCTCTACAGGTGATAGCAGGAAAGTCAAATTATTGCGATGTGCAGAAGCAGTTCCAAATGTGAGCGTCGGCTCAAAGAATCCTCTAACTATTTTTATATCATGTTCTTTAGCCAGTTTGTTCAAGAATTCAATCACAGGCACAAAAGAAAACACAACATCCAGATTTGAATAAAAGTATTGCACGTGCTCTTGATTATAGAACCTTGTTAGTAGCAAGCTGCAACTAATCCCGTATGTTAGAGGGAGGCTATGATAAGTAACCCCCTCCTGCACAGATGAAGGAATTTTAGTGCACACATAACAGTCTTTCGCATTCCATGGTCTCCACATACTCATTCAGTAAGCGCTAGAAGACATTAGTAGAAAGTTTGCCTTTAGAATTAGTTCCCTCATGCAAGTGTCTTGCATCCTGCTCAAATCTCTTCCACTGTGTTAGTGTGGAAGTTTCAGGCTTTAAAGTAGCGTTAATAGTCTCTTTCTCTATCCATGGCATTCCCACAATCACTCCCACAATTATGATTGCGCACACAATACCTACTATAAGACCTAACCAACCACACACCTTACTTCCCTTGTTACTATTTCTATTGTAAGCCATGTCTATATAGAATCAGATAGCAGAATAACAATCAACTAGAGGATGATTTAAAATGTCCTTTTTTTTCTTTCTTGCGTGTATTTACAGCGTTTTCACTCGCACCAGGGTCCCTTTTGTCAAATCAGGTTAGCAGCTTGTCGTAATCAGGTTTCTCAAAGTCAAATCCGGTTTTAATGTCACATTCGGTAATTTATAAGTTTCTCTTTTCAGTTTTCAATTTCGATTTTGACCAAGCTTTCCTTTAGATCAGTTCAGGTACCGTAGTATTGACCTAGTACTTCTCGGTCAAAACAGAATGCTAGGAATTCTTGTTGCCACTCAGATGTTGTAGCATATGCCCATTCGGGACCTGTATATCTTCTGTTTGCGACTCGTTTTCTTTTCAATCTCCGTTCACCTTGCTGTTCTCCTTCACTTAGGTCTTCCACTCGGGATATATTGTTTTCCTCTAATATTGTTTCATTTGGTATGTCTCTTATCCTGAAAAGTGGTTTATCTGGCCAATTATCACCTTTATGTGTCTTTTCTCGATATGTCTTTTCAGAACGCTGGACAGCACCCTCCTCTTGTGATATGGTGTTTTTGCTTGATGAACCTTCAGCTGGCTCAGGAGATGCTGGCACACTCTGATCTTTTTCTATTATTTCTCCTTCTTCCTCCTCTTCTTCTGGATCTGTACCGGGTTCAAGCTCTAACCCGTATCTGTCTACTTCTGGGAGAACCTCTCCTTGATTTAGTTCTCCTGCTGTCTCTACTGAGATAGGCGCTCTATCACCTCTCTTGAACACATTCACTGTTTGAGGGACGAGGCGGTTCTCAGCGGGCCCCCCGGCAGTCTCAGTTTCTTCTTGGCTGTTTTCTAATTCTGAGACTTCTCTTCCTGGGGTTGTTGTGCCGGAAGCTTCAAGTTCCTCATCAACAGGACATGTTACCTTCTTTGTGTGACTGGCATGTCTCCAGTTTGGAACTCCGGCACTCTTCACGGCAGAAGTGGTTGTCAGGATCACTTGATACGGATCTTTCCAACGTGGCTCCAGACACGATTTCCTTACGTGCTTCTTGACAACCCCCCAGTCACCAGTTTGCAAGGAGTGACCTGGATCTCCGATCGGTGGTAATGTGTTATCTTCCACCTGGTGAGAGAAAGAGCAAACCACATCAGCCAAACCTTTGCAGTAATCCAACACCATATCATCTGTGATATTTACTAAAGCATTTGCAGGTACTGCTGGTAATCTCATAGCCCTGCCCATGAGGATTTCATGGGGAGACAGTCCCGTTTTCTTGTCAGGGGTGTTTCTCATGGACATCAGCACTAAGGGCAATGCATCTGGCCATTTCATATTGGTAGCTGCGCACATTTTGGCCATTCTCGATTTCAGAGTACCATTCATTTGCTCTACCAGCCCTGAAGCTTCGGGGCGGTAGCTACAATGCAGCTTCTGTTCAATGTCGAGTGCGGCACACAGGAGTTTAATCACCTCATTGTCGAAGTGTCTGCCCCTATCTGACTCTATAGAGAACGGAAACCCGAACCTCTGTATCAGTTCCCTAAGTAGCAGCTTTGCAACTTTAAGACTGTCATTTCTACGTGTGGGGTAAGCTTCAATCCAGTGACTGAAAACACACACAATCACCAACACGTACTTCAATCCTCCACAAACAGGCATTTCAATGAAATCCATTTGCATTTTGCTAAATGGACCGCCAGCTCTCCCTATGTGCTCAATGTTACCACCGTTCCTTTCCCGGCATTCATCTGCTGACAGATGATGCACCTGTGGCACATAACCTCTGCAGCATGTCTGAATTTTGGTTTGAACCAGTCTATTTTAAATGACCTGATCATTGCATCTCTCCCGAGATGATCCTGTCTGTGGTACAGCCTGGCGAACTGGGATAGAAGGCTACTTGGCAGGACTAGTTTTCCTTCCTCTGAGACCCACAAATCATCAGCCCTTTGTACACATTGCATTCTCTGCCAGGAACGTTTTTCCTCTTTGCTTGCACGACTTTGTAAGGTTTTTAACTCATCTAGTGTGTCAACCACCCGTAATGCAAGGTTCAAACATGTGTCATTTTCAGTTTGCGGTAATAATTCCCACTGTTCCTTGAACGATATACAGTTCAATGCACAAAACCTTGCGACTTGATCTGCATAACCGTTTCCCATGGACACAAAATCTTGTGATTTGACATGAGCATTGCATTTCACCACGGCAACTTCAAGAGGTAACTGAATCGCATGTAACAAATCCTTTATTTGTTCACCATTTTTCACAGGAGAACCAGAAGAGGTCATAAAACCCCTCTGTGACCAATGTTGGCCAAAATCATGTACGATTCCGAATCCGTATCTGCTGTCAGTATAAATAGTGACTCTCAGATTCACAGCTGCGTGGCATGCTTTGGTAAGGGCAATTAATTCTGCCACTTGTGCAGAGAACACTTTCTCGAGCCAGGAAGCTTCGATGATACCAGCTATGGTACACACAGCATATCCAGCTCTCAGTGTTCCAACCGAGTATCTTAAACAGGACCCATCAACAAACATGATACAATAATTTTCCTTTAACTGTGTGTCCTGAATGTCTGGACGTGGTTTGGTACATAATTCGGTTACCTCAAGACAGTCATGTTCAAACTCTTCCTCATTGTTAATTTCAGCGTTTTCAACGGGAAGTAAAGTTGCCGGGTTCAATACAGTAAATCGCTTAAGGGATACATTCGGTGACCCCAGTATAATTGTCTCATACTTAGTTAGTCGAGCATTTGTCATGTGCTGAGTTTTAGTTCGAGTCAGCAGAATTTCAACTGAATGCGGAACCATTACTGTTATGGGGTATCCCATGACTATGCCTTCGCATTGTGTAAGGCTCTGACCAACTGCTGCAACTGTGCACAAACAACCCGGTAAGGCTGCTGCGACAGGGTCCAAGGTTGCTGAAAAATATGCTACAGGGCGGTTTGCATCTCCATGGACCTGTGTTAAGACAGACAAAGAACAGGCATCACGTTCATGACAAAACAGTAGAAAAGGCTTCGTATAATCAGGCATGCCTAACGCTGGTGCCCTGCACATGCATTCTTTTAATTCCATGAATGACTCAAGCTCCTCTTTGGACAAAGCTATGGTATATGGCTCATCCTTGATTTCTTTTCCTGTCAGCCTTATTAAGGGTTTCGAGATGATTGAGAAGTTGGGTATCCACTGACGACAGTAGCCCACCATTCCCAAAAACATCCTGACATCTCTTTTTGTTGTAGGAGGGTTCATTTGCAAAGTGACCGTTACTCTCTCTTTTGATATTCTCCTAGACCCCTTTTCGATTAAATGCCCTAGATATTTCACCTCTTTTTGACAGTATTGCAGCTTCTTGGGTGATACCTTATGTCCGTTCTTTCCCAAATGATTCAGTAAGGCAATGGTATTGTATTTACAGTTGTCTCTGGTTTTAGATGCAATCAGCAAATCATCAATGTACTGCACTAGAGTCGAGTTAAAAGGCAGTATTAAGGCTTCCAAATCCTTTTTCAAAATCTGATTAAAGATGGACGGTGATTCAGAAAACCCTTGTGGAATTCTGCACCAACTGTACACCTTATCCAGAAATTTGAAACTGAACAAAAATTGGCTGTCCTCATGAAGAGGTATTGAAAAGAAAGCTTGTGACAGGTCTATAACGGTAAACAACTCGGCATCACAGGGAACCTGAAACAGAATTACTGCTGGATTGGGTACTACGGGCAACACTTTACCACAATCTTGTTTATTTTTCTCAAATCCTGCACAATTCGAACCTTTCCACAGGGCTTCTTTAAACCCATTATGGGAGAGTTACATGGACTGCTCAAAACGTCCTTCAGGACTCCCTGCCTCAGAAAATCTGCAATTATTTGTGAGACTTCAATAAGAACATCTTGTGCCATATGATATTGAGGCACCTGGGGAAACACTGCATTTGGCTTTATCTGGACCCTAACTGGTTCCACTCCTTTTATTAGTCCCACTTACTTTCCTGTCAGGTCCCACACTTTCTCTGTTACTGTTCCCTGTAATTCGACAGGTAGATCAATCATGGCAAGCATTGGGAACAGGGTAATTAAAGGGTAATCCTCATTTGTTGTTCCTGTGTCCTCTTCTAAGAAGTGAACTTCATCTCCTTCATCGTCACTATTTGTCTGCACTTCGATTCCATCATCGGAACAGGTAATTGAGCATTTTGTCTTGCACAATAAGTCCCTTCCCAGTAGGGATACCGGACTTGAATCACAGACTACAAACCTTTGTAGCCCCTGGAAATTTCCGATCTCAACTTGCACTGGATCTGTAATCGGATTTGTCAGATATTGATTTGCTACTCCAACTACCCTTATGGTACGCCTTGAAAGTGGTAGTTTTGGAACCTCTGCACTCCTGACCGTAGAGCGTGTAGCTCCAGTGTCAACCAGAAACAAGACTTTGTAACCCATCACCTTGCCCTCCACATATGGACCCCTTTGATCCACTTCTAGGGATGCTGCAAGCCTGCATTCTTCACTGTCTGAGCTATCATCTGACCACTCTCCATTCATGCCATTTTCACCTCGCAATGGAAACTGTTGTACTGTACCATTTTGACTCATTACCTGACCTGTGACCTGTTGAGGAAGCATCACCTGTTTCTGTCCCATCGGAGCCATTGGTAATTGCATTTGCTGTCTAGGTACCATGGGAGCCTGCTGTTGTACTGGTTGCATTTACACTGGCTGAAAACGCGGCATTTGCATCTGCTGCATGGGCTGTACCCCTTGCATTTGAACCAGATTGTTCTGAAAATTCGGGTTTTGATGTCTTATTTTTGGGTCTCTTACATTTTGCAATGTACCAACATTGGTGCCTTGCTGAACAACACCATTCTGCACCATATTCGGGCACTCCCGTTTCCAGTGCCCCAAGCCCCCGCACGCGTGACATGGTGACATCCTTTTTGCCCCTTGTACGTCATTTTGAACCACAACAGTATTCAAATCTGAACCGTGATTTACAAACCCTCGGCCTCGACCTCTCGGCTGTGTTTGAAACGCACCATTCATTTGCGGTTGTTGCTGTATCATCTGTTGAACTCCATTTCCCTGTATTCCTGCCTGTGCAGCCCTTATCTGCATCACCATCACTTTCTCTTTTAGCTTCTTCTGCTTCAGCTCAATCTCATCACTACAGTATTTAGCATACTGCAACACTTCATCAATCGGTTTTGCTTGCCAACAAATCAAATGATTCTTAATCATCTGGCTAACCTCTGGTCTCAACCCTTCGACAAATCTGAACACAAGGTGGTTCATGTCTTTTGGTTCAATAGTCTCAGTTCCACTGTAGTGTTTGAATGCCTTTAACAATCTCTCATAGTAAGCATGTATTGACTCCTTAACCTCTTGAGAAGTCCGGTCGATCTTCTGCCAATCAGTCACCTTTGGTGACACCTTCTGTTTCAAAAACTCAATCACCTTATGATAGTACTTCATCACCTCTTCAGAAGGCGCCCCGGTCACCTTATCCCTTGCCTGCTCCTTCGTTGGCCAGTCTACTCCCCTCTTACACTAAAGCCACAAATCAGGCGGAACAATGATCTCAAATAAGGTATTCAAGTCTTCCCAAAGACACTTTGCTAGTTTCACAAACCTATCTGTTTGCTGATACCACTCGATCGGTTTCTCTCTCAATCTGGGATAATCATTAGTGAAAGATAGAATGTCTCCTCTGGACCACGGTACATGGACTAAGACACCACCAGCTGTTTCTCTCATGGGTAATATTTTTACTGAATCCACATCAGGGGAGGCCTTAGCTTGGTTAGACCCCGGGCTGTCAACCTTTTCTTTGTCTCTCTTCTTTGCCCACCTGCCTTCCCATTTTTCCAGTGCTCCCCAAATCTGCGCACTTTGCAATAATTCTTTCAAATGTGCCTTCATCCCCGCATATCTCATGTGTTCAAAGTCTTTAAAGTCAAAATCCAACCTGTAACTTCTTTTCAGGTGTTTAGTGTTTCCGATATAAATATTGTATTTATCTGCCAGGTTCGCTAGTCTCTGATGCACCTTGCCCACTTCTTTGGTAATCTTGGGGCACAAGAATCTTAATTCTGCTTCTGTGTACGACTCCAATCTATTTACTCCCATCGTGCCCTCCACTAATTCAGCAGCTTCTGCACCTAACCTTACAAAATTTAGGTACTCATCTTTCCTTTCCTTTTCTGGTTCGACTGTAGTGACTGTAGCCTTTTGTGGAGTATATGTCTTCTCTAGCCATTCGCTCAGCTGTTGAACTGTGAAACCCTGCAGTGAGATGCTCCCTGCATGTATCATTGGTGACTGTGAAGTTTTTGTACTCATTGTCTGCGGAGTCCAACCCCCTAGCCGTGCTTGACGTATTGCTTCTATGGGTGCTCCCACTGGACTAAGGTCTATTAAAGACCCCGGCTTTTCAACCGCTTGCTCTCCTGGGCCATTATCTGGGGAGTTCCCATAGACCCTCCTCTTATCGCATCTTGAGTCATTATTCCCTGGTCACATACACCTGTTTTGCCTTGGGCATATAATGGTACTGGTGGACCCACAGTAATCCAGGATCCATGCTAGTGCTTGGAGCACTATCGCTCACCGCATAAGGTGGCGGACGATCATGTAATAATCTGTCCATAAATTCCTCATCGTCTGAATCATCATCCTCTTCCCATAGTCTCTTATTCTCTTTAGAATTGTTCAAGTCCTTATCTGTCTTACAGGAGGCTTTCTTTCCCTGTGTTTCATCTCCCTGTGCTGTTGCTGGAAACAATTTTATTCCATCGACAATTCCTCTTCTCCACATGTTACTCTCGTTATCCCATCTAGCCTCGGCATAAGATTTCTCTGCCCTTCTCAGTCTTCTCTGAAACTTTTCTTGCCTCTGTTTAAGAGCCATTAGATCCCAAACCGCTGAAGCCTCGTATTGTGCTGGCCTTGTAGGTGGTTTCTGTGTACTTAACATCCACCTCAAATTTTCTAGGACCCTCGTATTGAATGTCCCATGTTCTGGGAATGCTAAACATCCCTCTTTCTCTGTTAATTTGCGCCACTGTTTCGTCCATAAACAAGGCGCGACACCCTTTTCTTCCATAACTATATAAGCTGGAGTACCCTCAGGTGGTGTAGGCTCCCCCTCAGTCGCTACGATGTATACATCTCCCTTCAGAGCGCTTTTGAATGCTTTGACAAAATTAATTTTATTTGTATTTTAATCAGAAGTGACTTAGGCCCTCATTCTGACCTTGGCGGTCTTTTCGCAAGACCGCTGAGTTACCGCCGCGGTGAAGACCGCCGACCGCGGCGGTGTGCCGCTGTGCGCATTCTGACCGCTGGGAGCGTTCCGCCGGAAAACCGCCAGCAGCCACACTGGCGGTCGGCGGGAAAGTGGAGACTGGTCAACCTCCACCGCCACGCCAGCAGAACAACGCCCACAGAATTACGACCCACATTTCTGTGTGGCGGTCTTCTGTTGGCGGTCTTCTGTTGGCGGTCACGTCCCTATGGCTCCCGTCGCCTCCCGGAGGACCAACGCACAAGGTAAGTTGATCGTCCGTGAGGGGAGGGGGTGGGGGGGTGTTGTGTGATGTGGGCGTGCATGGGGGTGTGCGTGTGAGTGTGTAGAGTGGGTGTGTGAGTGCGTGTATGCGGGCGGGGGGTGCTGCTGTGTCTATGGGTAATGTGTGCTGTTCGGCAGGTGCGCATGTCGGCATGTATGTGTGCGGGTATGTGTCCCCGTTGTGTATGTGTGTGTAGGGGGCGTGTATATGTGCATGTTGGGGGTGTGTGCATGTCGGGGTACATGTATGTGCATGTCGGGGTGGGGGTGGGGAGGGGGTTCGTACCACCTCTGGGGGGTGGCAGGGGGGTGGAGGGTGTGGGGGGAGGACTCGGGTGGGTAGTGGGGGGTGGGGGAGACCCCTATCAGTGCCAGGGAAGGAATTCCCTGGCCCCGATAGTGCTTACCGCCATGGTTCGCACGGCGGTTCCCGCCCGCAAGAAACCGCGGCGGTAGGCAGGGTCATAATACCCTTGGCGGTCTTGAGACGACCGCCGGGCCGGAGTGCGCAAACTCCAGCCCCGCGGTCATGACCGCCGTGGCGGTCGGAGTGGAGAAGTAGCGGTCGGTCGCGGCGGGGACCGCCGCGGTCAGAATGCCATTTTTAATACCGCCGGTCTGTTCGCGGTCCGACCGCCGTCTCTCCGCCGACCGCCAGGGTCAGAATGAGGGCCTTAGTTTTCCAGGACACTCTTCACCCACCTTTCTCAACCGAATGCCTCTCACGGACGGCAGCCAATCCGTGCGCGACCCCTCTCGACAACTGACCTATCTCAGTGCGGCACCACTGTCGTCACACTCACACACACTGCAGCTGACAAAGTCTTGTGGCTCGTCCACTCCTTACTAAACCCACACAAACGAATGCAAATTACTGCGAGCACCTTAAATGACAACATAAATCTGCCGGTTTACTACAGGAAAGGTAATACATTCGCTTCAGAACTTTACGGAGATTTCACTTGAAGCCTCAGCCGCTACTCTCTCCTTCTCAGTCCCCGCATACGCAAGCAGAATTCGACCAGCAAACTCTACTCTCGACTTGTCAATGGCTCGTCCTAGTGCACTTTATAACTTGCCAAATCTCCATCGAATGTTTCACACATATATTTCATTTCAAACTTGATTTGTCAACCACGCCCAATTGACCGATTAAACCGCACAGATTACAACATAAATCCAAGTGTCTCCTACACTTGTCAACATACTCCGGAGTCTTAGACCTCGACAGGTCCGTACATAAACAACCAAACACGTGGATAATTTAGAGCACTAAGCGCCACACTCATATGAAGTACGCCGACTTCCCTACTTTCATACTGCGGAGTACGCCCACTCCTACTAAATTAACATTCAATTGGCCTAGATACACACAGATTTTCACAATCACCTGCATAAGGCATAACCCTAAACCACACACATTATGGTGCCAAGAACATTCCCAACTCACTTAGGCAGGCTCTGAGATCCCGGGAAAGTCATGGTGAACTTAGAAACCCATCATACCTCCAATTTGCATTACCACAGAAAAACAAGTTAAACAATGATTCTTTGTCCTAGGGCCCCCAAGGGCCAAAACCGTCGCTCTGCTACCAGAACTGATAATGTGTCCTTTTATGTCAATTTATACACATTAGGACTCGTTTTAGGCCAATGAATCTTGTGACCCAGTGGTGAGACACCGTAGGACAAGATAACTGATCAATATATCAAGCAATATATCAATAATTGTAATTGTAATCGTATTTATATAGCGCTTACTACCCCTGACGAGGCGTCGAAGCGCTTTTCGATGAGTAGCACGCTACTCTGGAACCCAACAAGAATTAGTGATGGATTAGTATCGGAAAATAATGAGTACAGTTTTAGTATTATTATGAGTTAATTTGAGCCGCAGATATGAGAGTTTGTTAGTTAGATTGACTGGAGTAATGGAGGGGTGGAGGAGGAAAGAAATCCAGAAGTGTTAATTGGGAGTATATCCTTCATTTACTCAACCCAAAGGCTTGGGATGAGTAAAGGGGGGGTGGAGGAGGGAAGAGTATGTGGAAGGGTTAGGGAGAGCATAGTAGCAGGGCGAGATAAATGAGGGAGAATTTAGTAGGGTTGTGTGGGAGGTCACAGTAGTAGAGTGAGGTTTGGTGAGTTAGATGTGGAAGCGGAGGGAAGAGCTTAGGCAGAGCTATTTAGGAGATGAAAGTAGTAGAAGGGATTTGGGATGAGTCAGAGTGAGAATGGAGGATAGTTTGATAGAGACGTGACATATGATGATGAGTAGATAAGTGTGATAAGATGAGAGCAGGAATTCATAGATATCTAGTATAACAACCTGCCCAGGAGCCATGCAATGATCCACGAAACATGCCAAGCACAGAAACAACATATACACATACATACATATATATACACACACACACACACATGAATACACACACATATGCACATACAACACATAATTAGAGCCATGGGTAAAAAATACTTAGTCAAACAGGTTGAAAGAGTGTGTGTGTATTTTATTGTTATGACATAGTAGCAATACATATTTTCTAAAGAAACTATAAATAAATAGAAATACACACATAATCTGAAAACATATTTATCAACATAGGCATATACAGTTCATAGTTGTTTGAATATGGTGGTTATGAAGGAAAGAGACAACTCTTGAGTAGTTTTCAGAAGACAAGAAAGTTGTCTGTGGCTCTTATAGTAGGGGGTAATGAATTCCATAGTTTGGCTGCTTGGACGGAGAAAGGATGTCCCACCTATAGTCTTTTTCTTGTATGGTGGTGTTCTAAGGCGGGGTGCCAATCTTGAGCGGAGGTTTCTTTGTTGGATGTATTTGGAAATTTTCTTTCTGATAAAAAGCGGTCCTGTTCCATGTATAGCTTTGTGGGTGATACAAAGCAGCTTGAAAGTGCATCTTCTGGCAACGGGTAACCAGTGTAGTGCTCTCAAGGCAGGGGAAATGTGGGATGGCGGCTTTACATGTAATAGTAGCCTAATGTCATCAATATTTACTACCACAATGTATTTCACTTTGGATAAAGACATTAATCAAATTGTCATCGCAACCATTACCTTCCAGTCATGAATAACCACACCTTTGATAGAATTTTATGAATTTTATTCCCTATTGATTACAATCTACGAGCATAAGAGATAATCTTAATACCAGGAAGCATAAAAGCATAGTCAAGATATGGCAAATGTGATAAGATTTCACTAATGTAAGAATCACAAACATAAAAACATAACACGGTGTGAACATAGATTAGAATACAACAAATATCACGTAAGTCTCAGTTCAGCATAGCACAATGTCAGTCATTTGTCAATTTGCGTCAGTCAAAGTGAACTCCTATCCTATCCACAGATTAGCATCAGCATGTTGGGCTTCATGCAAAACAATTTAGAACACCAATTTGGAAAACATCTAGCTATGGTCTTCTAACAAAACAAGCAGTTGGTACCTAGAAAGGAAAAGCAAACAGACAAATTACAAATTTAATTGTCATAATTACCCTCCAAGGATTGGGTCAGCACACAGGATCAGTCTTCGTCTTCAGGACATCAGTTAACTCGCCATCAGTCAAACTCGCCTAAAGGACAGGGGACACTTTCCTCATAAGGAGGAGAAGTGTAAAGGGCAGTCTATGGGTGAGGATGGTTTATTAAGTCTCAAAGTCACCAAACAGAGTGACAGAGTTTCTGGATAAAATCAATAGCATTCCCTACCTAGTCCTCCCGACCCTTCTGTGACATGGGTTTTTATCCCTTTTTCATAATACCTTCCCCCAAAATTCTATTGGACATTTGTTATACCCCACTATCTTTAACCTATCAAATTATACATTAAGTAATCCCAATTGTCACCCCACGATAATTCATAACACTTTGATTGGTCTTCGTAATTGACGTCTTCGGAGGGGGCACATCCGGCGTTTCTTCACGGTTTTGGCACGTCTTCTCGGGTCATGAGTTCCTTTGTCCATGGTTTAAACGTCCTTGTACATTTCATTAGTCTAAATTTGTTTCAATTTACTACATACAATTTATACTAAAGCAGTAGGCATGCGGATGGGAACGGAATCATAAAAGATACATGCATCTACCGAGTTGGAAGAAAAGAACATTTGCAGGGTCATGGCCCTTTGTAAGTCAGCACACTGAAAAACAGAGAAAAATGCTTTAATATGAGAGCTAGGCAGCCGAGTCTACAACTTACGCTAACTTAAGGCCTATGAAGTTTTTTTAATATAAATGCAATATCGTAATTGTTAATGTAACTCGAATAATCATAGCATTAATGATTCTATTTATTTGTTTGCGTATACATTGGTTGCCAGACACATTATAGTCATAATTCAAATGCACCTTTAAGCAAAACTCACTATTTTTGTCATTTTCTATGCAGCATTGTCACACATTAATATAGATTTTCTACTCTAATATAGGTTATATAAATCTACGCTCTCTCAGGTGTGCATACAGTTGTAGATTGGGATTTTAACATTTGCACAATGTTTAGTGTTTCAACTATGAAGAAATTAGAAAGAAAGTTCATCGCACAAAGCTTGCAAAGGGGAACCATAAGAAGAGAAGCAATCAGCAACATTTAAGGTGTTAAAGATGTTGAACATCTTTTATTTTATTGGGAGCATTGAGGTCTTCTTGCCATGAAAATCTATTTTTGATGAATGGAGTTGTTTTTGGGTTGTTGAAGAGCATGAAGATACAGCATATGGATGGTCATGGTCATCGGAGATGAGCTCCTCTTATGGGTGACTTGTGCCAGGAGTAGTTATCCAAGAATGAAATGAGGCACTTTAGAATTAGGGTTAGAGAGCAGACCAGTGGGTTTGCTGCAGGATTAGTAGCCACTGGATGGATGGTAGGGCATATAACCCTAAATGTAAAATAAACTTGAGAAGTGATCTGTCCTTGCCTTTGGCAAATAAGGGCCCATCTTTGCTAAATCAGATGTACAGAAGATCACATCTATAGAAAGGACTTGTGTGTGCGTTGAGATTTTAATAAATTGAGGAAGATTGAACCTAGCATATACTTTAATCAGAATATGAGCTATTGCTACAGTAGCCATGTCTGCATGAGAATTGAAGTCACCTAGAATTGGAAGACTTGGCGAGGCCACTTATATAGAGGTGATCCGGCCCATAAGGGAAGAAATGAGAATGGAGCTATATCAGAGAATGGTACCGGTCCCAAATAATGTCAGAAAGGAAGAAGAGCAGGTCAGAAGGGGATGACATAGAAGAATAGCTCTTGAAAGAAAATATCTATGATTAGTGAGAGTTGCACAATATCTTTCCATGGCATGGGCAGCACCCTTCGCCTTTTGCTTGGCCAGTGCACAGACAGGTTCATAGGGAGATTAGCCTGCCCACTCCTACTCACCACAGGGTTGTCTGTCCTCTTAAGGTAGAGAGGTGGATAGCAGTGGGTGAGCTAATCCCCAGTTTTAAAGCACTCATAAAAAAACACATGTGGAGTAAATAAAAAACAGACTGTCACCCAGCAATGCCTGCCTGTGACTGTGGACTCTTCCACAGAGCATGGCTGCAAGGAAATAAAATAAAGGAAAATAATGAAAATAAGAACAAGAAAATAATACATAGCAGCATTTGCTTGCTAATTATATTGATGTGATAACATAAGAAAAGTGGTGGCGTCAGGCAAGTCCTAAATACTAGGAACAAAGAACAGGTTAAAGTACATAGCTTGAAAATAAGTCAAAAGCGTTTCTGATCCTAACTAGCAGCGGTTTCAAAGTGCAGCAGAAGTCATTGGCGGAGATATATCATGAGGTATGCAAATAACTGGATGAGTAGCTAGTTTATGAAAATGAATTTGGGTAAGACCGAGATGATGCTGGGGTTTGATAAAGATGTCCATCTCAGCTGAAAAAAAAAAATGTAGGATACTTTTAGCTAGCCTTCACTTTCTGATTTACCAGGCGGATCCTCTTTCTTCGATCTGCTCTTTCAAATTTAAGGTTTTAGGGATAATCTTACAATTTTTGAGCTAGTCATGGCTCGTTGTCAGCCATCAAAGCACTTATCATCCTCAAACTAGACTAAAGAAATATGCTACATTTGAAGCTCATTAAAGGTCTTTTATCCCGTGTCCAGCTAATTTAGAGTGTGGCAGGAAACTGTGGATGGGGCTTCTAGAATCAACGCATTCTCCTCACTTCTAAATAAACCCACCTTGTTGGCAAGTGATGCCAGAAATGTGTTCAAGTGCACGTCTCCAACTCCTCATTGCATGTAATAGCTGGAGTTCATGAAAAATAAATTATATATTGTCTCTGGGATGGGTTTTTCGCTGCCAAATCTGAGCCACTGCCGAAATATTGCAATTTGTTCACTGGAAAGCTTTACCTACTCGCCAGGAGAAAATCGTAAGCTGTAGCACGTTTAGAAATGTTTCTTATCAGCTGATGTCTCCTACTGGATTCGCTCTTTAGCAACGAAACTCCAATGTATAGTAGCTAAATAAGCAAGATGAAGTAAACACGTAGATAAATAAGCAAATAAATATATAAATGTTCAATCATCCATCATATTTCACACAAACCTGTACATCTTATTTTTAACTAATTATCTGTCCATGTATTAACATTCCCAGTCCTCACCTTTCTGACACAGTCGTTTCTACCTTCCTGGATGATACCTCACCATTACAACGATCTATATGACACTGTTTAACAAAAACATAATAATAACTTGCTTTTATACATCGCTTCATCCCATTTATATACTGCTTATTTTTTAAATAACATATTTGGAAATGAAACAGTACCAGATATCAATAATAGGACACCCTGTATTGAATGAAGTTACAGACAAAAATAGGTTGTCAAGCTAACGTGGTGTAAGCATATAACAGAGCCCAAATATGTCTTAGATGACGTGCTCCTCACACAAAAAAGAAAAAACAGAAATACGATTGCACTATTATTATTGCCGAGCCAGCACTAAAGCTAACAGCAATTAAAATTATGAAACAGAGTAGCAGGTTTATACAACGTTCCCTTAAATCAATGAAACTCCAGCCCACCCATGATAGACCATTCAACAACTAATCAATTATTGGTGTATGTCTGTTTTTCAAAAGCTGTGTTCTCTTTATAGGTGAAATACATTCCAGGAGTTACTATTGTCTAATTTAATAATACTCGATTTACCAACATCAGAATTAAGTGAGGCCGAGCTGGCCCTGTCTGTATTGAATCATGCGAGTGCCAGGCCAGTAAATATGCAATGCTGACGTTTCAAACACTTCCTTCCTGCTGGCTGTTAACATATGTAATACAGCTTGTTTAGACTCGGTCAAAGGGGTAGTGCGGAATTAAACGGGTAGGTGAATGGTAGGAGGACCGTGATAGAAAAAAATGTCCATTACATAAAAGATGTTCTGAAAGCTCATAGCCACAGAACATTCAGAATTGTAATGCAGCATAGCCCTCCAATAACCATTATTGGCACGTACGTGTATGAGTATGGTGCCACTATTGAAGATACATGGTTAAAAATTCTTTATATGCCTTAGTATAAGGTTTTCTTATGACACAGCAGGGGGTGATACTGGCAAACCCTGATATTCATCATCTGGGTGGATTTTTTAATATTATGAGTTTGGTTTACGAGTGTTCCACTGCTTCCTGATGTGGGGGCTGGTGTGGTTGACAACTAGTGGTATTTGCAGTGTTGAGTGTGTATATGTGTGACGTTTCCTGTTTAATATATTGTGATAGACATATGTGTGTTGATATTTAATGGTAAGTGGTCTTGTGAGTACTGAATCTTTTCTACTGTGCCCTTATGGACATTGCATGCCACTGGGAGCTATAGAGGACCTCATATATCGTTTAAAGGCAAATCTGATGTGTGTTGGATGTGTGTTAAATTTTTGGTTATAAATGTACCCTTAGGTTATCATGTGAGGCAGAGCCAATGAATGTTAAGTCAATCAATTAAGGAGGAGCCAGACAGATAGTAGTAACTTAAATTATGATGGGGGATTGACCAAGAGAAAGGCAAGTTAGCTGCATTTTCTCATGATATAGGGGCAGACACGCTCTTACTTCATTGCTGATGCACCACATTTTTCTTGTCAAGGACCGTATTTAGCCCATGTACGTATTCAGTGTCACATAAACCAGCAAAACATAGATCGTGATTGAAGAACATGGAGGCCAGCTAGGATGCAGGTCACAGGAGAGCTTCAGTTAGAATGACTTTTAACGGTCTCTGCAATGGTTCCTTGAGTAGGCTTTTTGTGGGGAATATCGGGGCACTGAAAGGTGAATCAAAGCAATACTTCTCTTGCACTGGGAAGCAATTGCGATCAAGCGCTCTTCGATATTCCTCGGTGTTGGTGTCTCCAAAGGAAACTGGTGGCTCCAGTAAGGGTGTGTTCACTAGGTGCAGACGGGGAACCCTGAAAGCCAGCGGCCCCAGCAAGGGTGTTTTCACCGCAGACGATGAACCCTGGGGGAGAGTGGCGTCTGAAGTGCAGCGAAACCTTCGAGCAGTGGCAAAGATCTCGTTCCAAGGACTGGGAGGCAGAGGCAAATGGTTGTCAGAGCCCTATTGTTTGGCTGCAAAAGGTAGAAGAAGAAAGACAATGGGAAGCACGAGCCTGCTGATCTTTGGCAAGGTGGAAAAAGGGTGTACGGATGACTCCTTTTGTATGGGAGGTAAGAAGGTAGTGGGGCATCTAGATAAGCCCATAGGGGAGTGAAAGGCGGTCTCATTAATAGGCAGGAGTAAATATATTCTTAGAAGAATGACAAGGGAAAATATTAGGTTAGGGAGGAGTAAACCTGTCCCCTCTAAGAATAATCAGGCAGAGGTTTTAAAAAAACAGTTTGGAGTGTCTAACAATGTTGCTGCATACAAAAAGAACTCTTTGGTTGCATGTAAGCCTGACTAACTATGCAATAGGAGGTTTGTTACTGTTGGTTTAGAACCACAATACAGGAGGCATTCTTCTAATAAATGCAGCAGATGGGTGAATGAAAAAAATCAATAGAGACAGAAAATTACTTCTTCGGTGAGATTCTACTTTAAGGTGCTAAATTACAACAACTCAGCAGAGATTGCGGAAAGTCAGTAAGATACAGCTGCCATGAACATTCTAAATAGGGATGCCCCTCATGCAGGTTGGTAATTTACTGTCTTTGGTTATAATATGAAACTGTCCTGACCTCCTGAGGTTATAGTAAATAGTAACACTTTGGAAGTTACAGCCTCAAACAGATATCAACCATTGACAGACATGTAGACATGATGGAGGCAGGCAAATCGGGAGAAGCCTGTCCCCAGGTGAAGGTCCCAATGCTTATGGAAGAGAGCAGTGACATTGAAATAGTCCCTCACAGCACTTCAGAGTCAACATTAGATAAAGCTGAAGAAAGAGCTGGAAGAGTAGACTCATAGGATTTGCCATAGTTAGACCACAGACACCCTCAGCCAGATCAAACAAACTTTTCAACAATGGAAACTATGCTCTTCTCATTAATATCAGAAATCAAATCTAGATTCACTATATCTGAAGCAAATAAGAAGGAGATTCAAAGAGCATATAGTTGTCTAGAGAAAAAAGTGACTCCTTGGCACAGAGGACTTTGACCTTGGAAGAAGCAGTGAGCGAGCTTAAAATATCAGTGGCACAGAGCAAAGAAGAGATTTTGAATGTCGCATTTAGGGAGAAGAACTCTGTGAGAGGCTGAAGCAGTTGGAAAATAGTTCAAGAAGAAATAATTTGAGGGCCCTAAATGTCCCAGAGGGAGCAGAAGGGGAGGATTTCAGAACATTTGTGGTGTAATTGTTAAAAGCTGTAATCCCCCTAGATGATGACACAGATATAGCAGGAGACATCTAGAGAATAAACTGTGATCCCTTTAAGAGGAATCCTAATAGGAAGAACCCTCGGAAAATACAAGTAAAATGTCTATTATATTTGATCAAGGAACAGGTATTGAGAGAAGGATTGAAATCAAAATCTATAACAGCAAGAGGATTCAACTCTGAAATCAGGTCAAATATCTTCTAGAGAGATAATGGGAACTAGAAAAATGCAAAGAGGAGTTTAAAAACTAAAGGTAATGCATGACAACAAAATGTATAACCTAAGAGGGCACAAAGAGGCAGTTGAATTGATTGACAGAATTAAAACATGCAAGTTAGCTACAATATAGGTAAAGAAAGGCAGTTCAGAGTTAACTTCTGATCAAGCAAATGAGAATATGGTTTGCTAAGTCTTGTGTGCACTATTCGGTGTTTGTTGGTTTGGTACTGTTGTTTTTTTTCCTTCTCATCTGAGAAATGCTTAGTCATTACTGGGTTAGCTCTGAAGGAAAATAGTTTTGCCCACGGGGATACTGGGAGGATTCTCCATGGGAGAGAAATGAGGGGTTGGTGTAAAGGGGAGGTCTGGGTGGGAAGCTTAGATAGAAAAAAAAACCTCATCAGAAGCCTTATGCAAACCTCAGACAGCATATCAATAGGGACAATGTTAGGTTGTTTTTAATGAGAATACAAATGTATGGAAGTAGAAGGTAGGGGTGGAGTAGCTCCAGCACTAATATTGATGTGAAATACAAATGAGTTACACACAAAAATAGATAGGAAAGGATCTTACAATATCTACAAGATTTTCAAGCTCAAATCATTATTTTGCAAGAAACAGCTCTAACTCATACAAAATACTTGGAGCTCTTTAAACCATAACAATGGCTTCATCAAGTGGTTTGTACAGACCAAGAGGGTTGCACTAAGGGTGTGGTTATTTTGGTAAAAAATAATATCCAGACTACCATTTCGGAATATGTAATTAATAACACAGGAAGGTAGCTAATATTGATTATACAAATGTGTCACAAGAGCTACACGTTAGTAAGATGCTACAAGCCTAATACAAATGACATTAATCCAATAAAAATGTTTACGTAAAACTGTTGGGTTTCCCTCCTCCCAGTATAATGGTAGGAAACTTTAATGTTTTATTGGATAATGTTTTAGTAATGTCTTGAAGAATAGGGACGACACATGCTCTAAAGATTCAATCATCGTACATGGAGAAGGGGGGTGGAAAAAAGAGGGATTATGCTTTTCAAAATAGAAATTATGGTCCTGCTACCAGGACTGATTACTTTCTAGTTGATCAGTTGTTAGTGGAGGAAGTGTGTAATATTACTTATCTGCCTGTGCACCAATCTGACCACTCAGCTACATTGTTAGAGTTAAGACTGTCTAAAAAGTCTGAGTTGAGTCAGTGGACCGTGGATTGTAGTTTACTTTTAGAGAGGGGGGTAGTGGAGACTCTAAGAGCTGATGCTGTAGAGCTTTTAAATTTAGTCAAGGATCAGCACCCTTTAATTTGGTTTGGAACACCTTTATGGCTTATATTATGGGAAAATTGAATACCATTGCATGGAACAGAAATTGGATATATAAGAAAGTGTGGGCAGTTGGAGGATGAAAAGAACATAATAGAACAGATGTTGGCCCAGAATATTATAAATGATCAGAAGAAAGCGTTAGATGTGGATCTTCAGGAAGCAAAACAAAACTTGCAAATTTATTGGAGGAAAGAGTAAGGCTAGAGTAAGGCTGAGGTGAGGGGAGAGCAACTTGGCACTTTCTGAATATGTAGAAAGCACCTTTAATCTTCTGTTAGCAGTATTAACACTGGATGGGACTATGACATTTGAACAGGTGAATTGGAGGTATCTGAAAACAATGTTGCATCAGCACAACCTGGGGTGAAGTTCTGCAGGACAACCCAGAAAATATATAAGGATCTACCTGTGAAAATCCTGTTGAATGGTTGTTTAACATCGGTGTTTAGAATTGCAAGATGTACACAACAAGGTTATCTACTTTTCCTGTGGTTGTTTAACCTTTATATAAAACCCCTATTAAGCAAACTAAGGAAGGAGTCCCCAATTTGTGCAATCAGTTATAATGGCTGGCAGAAAAAGGTGGCTATTTATGTTGATGATTTTATATCTACATCTTACTTAGAAAGGATGTTACAATTGATAGATAAGTTGACACAAGACTTTGGAATGGGATACCTTTGGGTGAGGATGTCACAGCACCTAGACAAATTAGTCAAACTTTAAAATAGCTTCAATTGAGTCAGTTAAATTGTTAAAGAACTGGGTATATTTGCCTTTAACTCTCTTGAGCAGAAATAATTTGATAAAGAAGATGTCGATCTTGCCAAAATTCTCCTTTCCCTTGAACGCTATACCTCTGATCTTCAAAAAAGATTGGTGAAGGGGAAAATCTGTAGCTTTATATGAGCTGCCAAAAGGCCAAGGATACTGTGGAAAAAAACTACACAAAAAGGATAAAGGGGGTTTGCCTCGACCTGAATTTCAATAATTTGAAGGAGCTTTCCAAGTAAAGAACTGCAGAATTTTTTATATCACGATTCTTCAGATAATTGTTTAATATCCCCAGCAATGTTGAAAGACATTAGAATGGGTAACCTCCATTTCCTTGATACGTTCGGGGGTGAATGATTGTTCAAGTACTGTGAGCAGCAGTTTTACTGTGGTAACAGATAAGGAAATCTACAGACCTACCACAATATAGCGATTGTGCCCCTATAATGGACTCACCAGACACTCCAGAGTGTGTGTGTGTATATATATATATATATATATATATATATCTATATATATATATATAGATATATATATATATATATATGTATATATATATGTATATATATATATAGATATATATATATATATACATATATATATACATATATACATATGTATATATCTATATACTGTATATATATATAGATATATATATATATATATATACTGTATATATATATTATTCAACACAGTTTATCCCTGTAATGCGGCCGCTACATCACAGCGGTCCTGGTCGGGCTCAGGGATGCCCAGACATATATTACCCAGCGCTCTTTCCTCGTTCCAAAGAGAACCAGGACACCTCCATATGCAGTTCCAGAGTTTATTCATAGCAAATCAAACAAATACACAAATCCAACACGTTTCGGCAATCAGCCTTGATCACGGCTGATTGCCGAAACGCGTTGGATTTGTGGATTTGTTTGATTTGCTGTGAATAAACTCTGGAACTGCATATGGAGGTGTCTTGGTTCTCTTTGGAATGAGGAAAGAGTGCTGGGTATTTTATATATATATATATATATAAATATATGCATATATATATATGCATATATATATAGGGCAGCTGGTGCATGAGGGGAAACTTTTACAGTGGATGTTTTTCCTTAGGCTACTGGTGGAAATCGTTAGAGGTATAAATATTATCAAATGAGAAATTTGGTTTCAAGCTACGCATGTCGGGGAACCAGCCACAAACGCTCTAAAGAACAACTATTGAAATCTGCCCAAAGAGAAAATGAAGTTACAATGTGGTACTGGCTTATATTGAATACCGTGGATGGGGACCTCAAACTTCCGGAGGAACTATGGGGAGGAGACTAACCGATGACAGAGCTACACGATAAAAGGCATGTATCAATGTCCACACTTTAGGGTACCATTCCACCTGCTTTTTAAGAAGTAATAATTTGTTTACTCTGCACAGGGTGTATTGGATGTCCTACAAGATTGCAAAGATTGGAAATAGGAATTCAGTGGAGTGCATGAAGTGTGGTGCAGTGAGAGAAGAAGAGATCCATATGTTTTTTTACTACCCTCTTATCCGCACCTATTTGTAAAGTGTGGATAAGACCATAACAATGATCCTACACAAATATTAAAGGTATGTGTTATACTTGGTTTTTGGCTGTACAGATGAGGCAGGCTTGTTAAACAAGAACACAAGAAAGATGCTGCTTTACTTGGTACTTTTAGTAAGGAAATGGATCTGCAGAAAGCGGCTGTCCAAGTTATACTCTACTAGGACAGAATGGGCTGTTTCTGTAAGATATGTTTGTGAGATGGATACTAAATATTGATCTAGAAAGTGACTAAATATGTAGCAGCCAGTGATAACTTGGTTAAGCCAAGCTAATTTGCACTAGTGTGCTATTATTTGAGAGCAAGTTGTCTACCATATAGTGACTATCTGAGGTTTTATGCATGAAAATCATTTGTCCTATGATTACAACTGACCCCTGATTTGGTACTTGACCTTGGTTAAGTTAATCCAAAGACTACCATCAAATTTGGAGGGGAAAATAAAACATCATGCTCCCTGAGTTGAAAGAGAGGCATCGAACTAGAGACTTTGGCGTTGTATTATGCGATGAATGAGAACTAAAAAAAGAGTAGATTCTGTGGTGCAGTGGGTGAAAATAAAGCTGCTTTTGGTGATTTTGCTGTTGTTTTTGTGAGGCAGGTATTTCTTCTCAGGGTTCTGGAGAGATGTCAGAATGGAGAAGTGCAAAGTGTAAGAGGTAAGGACTTCAGATAGGGTTTAAATTTAATTTTTTCTTACTGTAAAGTTTCTTATTGGGTTTCTTACTTGAGAGGCATGATTAGAGATGTAAGATAGATTCTGGAATTAAAAACTAGGTGTTAATGAATCTCCATTAAGAAACCATGTGACAAATATACATTTATTTGCATATCTGTGTATATATATGTCATTGACATACTCCAGTGATGTGGGGTGACAATACAGATTCCTTGTGAATGAGAAGTATTACAGCATTTCCTGATATAATAATTTGCTTCTACCATTGATGTGCCTACTAATAATCAAAAATTAGTCAAATAACGTTAACCTGTCTACACCCCCTGCTTTTCCAACAACTTTGTCCACAGGTCTAATTTTACATTTGATTTGTCCAAGTTTGTGCTAGGCAAGAAATATATGTAAAATATGAGTTAGGAAGATAGGTATCGGAATGACTAAATGGGTGTGGTTGCTCACTCATACCTTTCCTTTTTAAGGGCATCCTTTATGTCTTTACTGATCTGGTCATGATTTCTTCGTTTTGTCCCTAGTGTTGGATATTTTACCCCTTCGCTGCCAGGCCTTTTCCACTCAGGTGCCGAACCTTTTTTGGCTATTTGGGGTTGTTCACGCTTAGTCCCTCATAACCTTTTGTCCACATAAACTACCCACACCAAATTTGCGTCCTTTTTTTCCAGCAGCCTAGCGATTCTAGAGGTACCCAGATTTGTAAGTTCCCCTGGAGGAGTCCAAGAACGTAGACAAAATACAGCTAAAATTTCATTTTTTTCAACAAAAAAATAGGGGAAAGGGCTGCAGAAGAAAGCATGTGTTTTTTCCCTGAAATTGGCATCAACAAATGGTTTGCAGTGATAAAATCACCATCTTTCCAACTGTCAGGAACAGGCAGACTTGAATCAGAAAACCACACTTTTCAACCCAAGTTTGGCACTTTGCTGGGACATACCCCATTTTCACTATGTTTTGTGCCTTCAGACTCTTTCCAGTTATTGACAGAAATCAGAGTGAAACCAATGCTGGATCCCGGACAGCTTAACATTTCTGAAATCATTCTGAATTCAGCAAGGGGTCATTTGTGTAGATCCTTGAAGGTTTTCCTACAGATGAAAATATTGAAATCGAGGTGAAAAAAGATCAATTTCTGTCCATGTTTTCTTCTAAAACGTTTTCCAGCTATGGCAGATTTTTGAAAGCAATATACTGTTACACCTGCTGGACTCTTCTCGTTGCAGGGATATATAGGGCTTGTAGGTTCAAGAACCCTAGGTACCCAGAGCCAATAAATGATCTGTACCTTGCAATGGGTTTTCATTTTATACCGGTATACAGCAATTCATTTGGTGAAATATAAAGAGTGAAAAAAAGGTATCAAGGAAACCCTTGTATTTCCAAAATGGGCACATAATAAGGTGGTGAGAAGCAGTGATTATTTGCACATCTCTGAATTCCAGGGTTTCCATACTAGCATGTGAATTACAGGGCATTTCTCAAATAGACATCTTTTTTACACACTGTCTTACATTTGGAAGGAAAAAATGTAGAGAAAGTCAAGGGCAATAACACTTGTTCTTCTATTCTGTATTCCCCCAAATCTCACGATAAAAATGGTACATCACTTGTGTGGGAAGTTCTAGTGCCCGCGTCAGGAAATGCAACATGGACACGTCACATTTTTAAATTGAAATCTGAGGTGTTTTTTGGAAAGTGCCTGGCTGTGGAGTTTGGCCTCTAGCTCAGCCAGCACTTAGGGAAACCTACCAAACCTGTGCCTTTTTGAAAACTAGATGCCTAGGGAAACCTAGCAACCCTGGACATTACTGAAAACTGGGCACCTAGGGAAACCCAGGATGGGTTGACATGTGAGGCTCTCACCAGGTTATGTTACCCAGAATCCTTTGCAAACCTCAAAATTTGGCAAAAAAAAACACTTTTCCCTCATATCTCGGTGCTGCAAAGTTCTGGAATATGAGAGGAGTCACAAACTTCCTTCCACCCAGCATTCCCCCAAGTCTCTCAATAAAAATGGCCCCTCACTTGTGCCTAGTTGTGGATTTTTGATTTTGATAGAAAGTTCTGGAATCTGAGAGGAGTCACTAATTTCCTTCCGCACAGCATTCCCCCAAGTCTCCTGTTAAAAATGGTACCTCACCTCTGTTGGTAGGCCTAGTGCCTGCAACAGGAAACGCCCCAAAATGCAACATGGAAACATTACATTTTTACATTGAAAACTGACCTGTTTTTGGCAAAGTGCCTATCTGTGGATTTTGGCTTCTAGCTCATCCGGCACCTAGGAAACGTAGCAAACCTGGACATTACTGAAGACTGGGCACCTAGGGAAACCCAGGATGGGGTAACTTGTGGTACTCTCACTAGGTTCTGTTACCCACAATTATTAGCAAACCTCAGAATTTGGCAAAAAAATACTTTTTCGGAATCTGAGGGAAGCCACAAACTTCCTTCTACCCAGCATTCTCCCACAGCTCCCGATAAAAATGGTATCTGACTTGTGTGGGTAGGCCTAGTGCCCGCAACAGGAAAGGCCCCAAAACAATACGTGGACACATCAACATTGTCAATTACAAAACTACCTGTTTTTGCACGGGGGGTTACCTGAGTGTTTGGTCCTGGGCTCAGCAGCCATCTAGGGAAACCTACCAAACCTAGACATTTCTAAAAACTAGACACCGAAGGGAGTCCAGGGAGGTGTTACTTGCGTGGATCCCTCAGTGTTTTCTTACCCAGAATCCTCAGCAAACCTCAAATTTAGCTAAAAAATCATATTTCCCCACATTTCTGTTTGGGATCACCGCACCAACACACATTTCCTACCACCCAACGTTCCCCTCAGTCTCCAGATAAAAATGATACCTCACTTGTGTAGGTGGGCCAAGTGCCTGCGAGAGGGAAGAGCCTAAAACATGTTGCAATTGAGGGGGAAGCAAAGCTGGTCCAAAAGGGCAGTTTGAGAAAAAAAAATTTAGGCTGACAAATGTGGCAGAATGTTTATCTGTATAGCTGCAACAATGCTGGATGGTAGGAATTTTGTGGATTCCTGCAGATTCCGGAAGGTTCCATCACAAAAACGTGGGTAAATGTGTGATTTCAAGCAAAGTTGGTGGTTTGCAGGGCATTGTGGGTAAGAAAATAGTGCGTGGTGCATGTGACGCATACCATGTTGGACTCACCCTGATGTTTCATTTTCAGATGTGTCTAGGTCCCATAGATTTTTCTAGATGGCACCGTCCCAAAGTCCAAAAAGTGCAGCCCTTACCATTCCAAGTGGGACAATTTTGAGAGCTACCCAAGCTCTCATGGCCCAAATGTAAAACCAAAACCCAAAATAGTAAAATGTCCCCTTGCGATCGCACGCTGACGTCATCAGACGTCACTGGGACGGACGGGGGGAAGGGAAAGTGATTCCCCTTCCATCCCTTCCCAGGAGAGGGGGGTGGGAGATCCACAGAGGAAGCACTAGCACTACCCCGTGCGTCGGGTACAGGCCATAATGGTTATGTTCTCGGCACCCAAGTGGTGTAGCCGAGGATGTAACTGTTAAATCCACAGCACCCAAAGGGCTATTTATAATTGAGCACAATATTATGGATTGTTCAGGGATGTCCAGTGATTCATTTTTTTTTTTTTTTTTACAAAGGGTCATAGTTTACAGTTCCGTTGGGTTTTACTTTTGATAATGGAAGTATGATGGTAATGTTGCAGGCGCAGTTTAGAAAGAGCCATGTTAAGCAGTTTGCTAAATTATTTATGACTCATGGTTGTGCAAATCCAGTAGGGAATTCATTTTATAGTTTAGTTGCTTTCACTGAAAAAATATGACCTCCCTCTCATGCTTTCTTGAAGAGGAGGATGGTGGACCAAACTCTGAATAAGGATATTAAGAATAGTTTGGTTGTTATCTGTAGAGCTTGTTTTGTAGGAGTTAGGTTAAGCTTTGGCTAGTGTCTTGTGGTAAATGCAAAGTGATTTAAACATTAATTTGCAGTTACTTGGCTGTAAATTTAGAATATATATATATATATATATATATATATATATATATATATATTTACAGAGAGAGAGAGATTTTTTATATATATATATATATATATATATATATATATATATATATAAGTTCTCTATACGTCATCATGGAGCTCTGACCAAGCACCCAGATCATGGTCTCCGAGCCTGTGAAGATAGATGAGAAGCGTCCATGACTGACACTGGTGATGTAGGGTTGGATGAAGTTAGGGGACTTTTCACAGTCTTAATCTAACCATTCTCGTCACTGACATCAGGAACTGGCAATTGATGAGGCAGATGCCTGAAGTTTGAAGAATCTCACATGGTGGAATTTCTTGGACAATGAATGGTCACAATGTGTCCTTTGCTAACCACAATTTGCAAGAGTTTGGCGTCAAAGGGAGCATCAAATTTGCATTTTCTCTGTTGTTACACTAATAGCCAATCTCCTTCATTGAAAATAATATGTTTGGCATATATATGTTTTTGTCTATGTGGAGAAATAGTGTATTACATTTTGTACTCATTGTTCCCTGTACAGTTGATGTGTTGGAAAACTACGGCATCTGTTGTTGCCATATTCATAATCATTGCAGCTAGGAGTGCAGTTATTCTTTGGAAGAACAAAAGTAAAGTTACCTTTCTTCTGAAGATTTTCAGTGAAAAAACGAGATTTTCATTGTTTTATTTATTTGATCAGTTAGAGTGAGGGTAGTGCCCAATGATGATGCCTAGGCTCCTTTTTACCTGGAAGGGGCACCTGCACCTCAGTTAGGAGGGTCAACGCAGGAGTGAGGGTCTGAGGGAGGGATTGTCAATTTGCATGGGTTCAGATTTGTTTGGCTTAGGTTTGAGATAGTTGCTTGTCATCATCAACATATTTAAATCATGTAGTTGTTCATGTCATCATGGTTGAAGGTGGAATCTTTATTTATTTTTGGTAATAATTCAGATATCATCAACACAATTGGCATGACTGAAGATGTGGGTAAGGAGGTTAATGGGGATAAGGTAAATGTTGAATAATGAAGTTGATAGTAGGCCCTGGTAGAAAACTTTGCTCCGCCGGTGGAATTTTTGGAATTCAGGCATTTCGCACTATGCAGAGTTTTCGTTTCCTTTCACTAATGTGAAATTAGGCTTCTAGCGAGCACTCATGAGATTTTGCACCCGTTCGTGCTGCTTCCAGCCACAACAGCACCAATGTAGTGGTGCTCATCTGCGTGAATGCACCTCAAGTAGATTTTCTACTGGGCAAGCAGCTACATTTACTCAAAAATATGTTTTTGAGTGGAGTTTCTTTTCCAACTGACTATTCAAGTTGTTTTTTAGTGCAAGAAGCTTTTTTTTACTTTTATTTTTCACCAAAAAGGAAGTGCCCCTGAAACTCCAACTTCTTGTTCTTGTCCAGCAGGCTCTTCCCAGTGCTTTGTCCATCTCCTGGTCACTTTTCACTTGGATTTCTAGATGGAAGGATCACTCTCTTCATGTGCTGGATATATACCTTTGGATTTAAGGCCTTTGATTTTGTGATACCACACAAGTAAGTTCAAAAACTATTTCATAAGGGCATTGTTTGTTGATAGGGCATGCACAAGTATTTCTTTGTACTTTCATTAGATTTTTAAATGTCATTGTGGTGTCTGGAGTTTAAGTATGTGCCTAGTTATTTTTTTCTTTTCATTCTTCATCTTTAATGAAGAACCTTTTCTCCAATGTTGTATTTGTAATATTCATTTATTTTACTAAGTGGCCTAGTCACCCAATGGCCCATCCAGCCAGTAGGCCCAGCACTAGTGCATGAAAGAATGTTTGTGAGGTATATGTTTTGAAAACATTATTTAGGGCAGGGATGGCATTGGATTAAATTACAAATGTTGGCTATTGTTTGTATTTCATGTTTTTTTCTGCAACAAGTGTATATGTGGGGTAATATTTGATACCATAGGTGTGTTGTGGTAAAATGTTTATAGCTGAGTCAATGTTCGTGTTTTGCATTGCTAAATTAATGGTAACATTTTCTTCAGTGTTAGCACCATACCTCCTTTTTCTGGCCAGTGTGTGTATATGTGTGTGTTTATGTGTGTGATTGTCATCAGCCACCATTTGTCGTTCTTCTCCATGCCATGTAGTCAGGGGTCGTTTTGTGTAGCCTGTCCATAGTCCTGAATATGTTCTTGTTCCTTCTTGCTTGCTGTTGTTGTTTGACCATGTGGCTGGCGATCATTCTGTGCATTCAGCCAGTGTGCCTTTGCCATAGGCTTGCATGTGTTCTTTGTTCACCATGCCTCCTTGCTCGTTGTTGTTGTTTGACCATATGGCTGGCAGCCATTTTGCGCATCCAGCCAGTGTGCCTTTGCCATAGGCTTGCATGGATGAATGTGATATCGTTGAATAATATGCTTGAGGATCATTGTAGTATATGTATATTAAGAATATGATTTTGATGGACAGTACTTATATTACATGCTTTTTTGCATTTTCTTTGCACCTTCTTGCCTCTCAATAGGTTTCTTTCTTCTTCTTCTCCCAAACAAACATCAGCAATTATTGATCTTTATTTAATTTTATTTATTTAAAGTTTTTTATTTTCATTTTTTTATTTTCATTTTGTAGTTTTAATTCTTTACTTTTAATTTTATTGTAAAAAAAGTTTTTTTTTGTTTTAATTTGTTAATATTTTTTATTATTTTTTATATTTTTTAAATGTATTTATTTAATTTGTTTTTACATTTTGCCTCCATCCACCCATCCATACATCCATTCATCCATCCATCCATCCACCACAGTACACAGCCGTGCAACAGCATTCAGTTTTTTTTTAGGTATAATTCCATTTCTTCCTGGACACCATGGCTATGGTGCACTGCAGGCACATCAGCATCATTCATTTTTTTATGATTATTCCATTTTCTCTTGAACCACCTTACCTGCATTAGGTTTTTTAAGGATTATTCCATTAAACCAATTGACCTCTCTGACTACCATAAGTGTCTCCTTTAGAACAGAAGAGCATAAAGTAAATAATTTTACCTCTATGGTGTGTTGCCTGATTTGAAATTAAATTTTATGGTGTGTTGATGTGGTTTGAATTTACAATGTTTGGATAGATTGTTATTTATTATCTAAGTAATCAACCACCCCAATATTGCCTTTATCTTTGCTAATTCAACCTGCAACAATGCCTGTTTCACTAGCTACATTTTTTTCTTGCTTGGTTGCTTTTAGGTAAAGAAAAGACATCACCCATAGTACTGCCAAACAGAAGACCTGTATAGTGACTTCAGCCCTCCAATCTCCTCTGCTTGTGCAGCTTAGTGCCACTGCCAACTGTGAGCTTTAGGATGGCCCCAAAGAAAGTTGCTTCCAAGAAAGTAGTCAATAAAAAGAAGCAGCTTTCCACCAGTGGCATTCCAACCACAATTTTGTTTGGGAGACATGTGCCTGCCACACCGGTCTCCAGGGAGGAATCTGGGAACAGCTCTGCTGCATCAACAGCACCACCCCAACATAAGCCCAAGATCATGCCCGTCAGTAAGGCAGTCACTATAATCATGATGATGCACATGAGCAGTGAAGTTGAATAATTGAACTTCTCCCTTTCACAAAGTAGTAACCAATCATTTCAGGAAACAGAGCAAATTGGACAGCAGCAACAGCAGCAATAGTAAGGTTTCCTGAAATTGGAGCAGAACAGGAGGTCGAGCTTCGTGCTGAGCAAGAACCTCCTTTTTTAGAATCATTGGCACCTAGATCTCCAGCAAGGAAAAGGAAGGGTACTAATCCACCATCTTCTCCAAGCACCACTTCTCATGATTATGATGATAGGGACATGGAGTGTACCCCGGCAGAGTCCAGAAGATGCCGGGAGAGGCAAGGGAAAAGAAAGATTCCAGACCTTAGAATTATGGAAGGGGCTGATGAAGACGATGACCACAACGAGCCAGTTGTGATGGAAGCTGGCAAAGAGGAGTCTGACATTACTGTTCAACCTGACAGTGGTTGTTTAGTACTTTATTGTAGAGACTTTTTAGTTGTTTAGCAGTAGTGGTTTACACAAGTAGTTGTTTAGGACCTAGTTGTTCCATCACATATTCCAGGGGCCCCCAGTGGCCAGCCTTTGGCCTCCAAGTCTGCCTTTCTGCCAGCCATTTCATGGCAGGGAGCCCACCATGAAAAAGGCTGGCAGAAAGGAAAGTTGGGATCAGCACCACAGTGCCAAACTCAACACCAAAATGGTTGCCCACGACTTTCACTGCTACCAACCCATCAGGATCCCTGATCCCGGAAGAGGTGGTGGTCTCCTGGTTACTCCAACCACCAGGATCGTAATCTGACAGTCGGACCACTAGAATTGTGGTGGTTGGACCGCCACCGTGAGTTTAGCGTTCTCAGGACCACCAAACTCGCAATGAGAACCTAAGTCTTACAGCACCAGTCCACAGGGTATAAAGTTAGGGGAACAGGATGGCATAACCAAGCAAAAAAAAGTTTAAGCTACAGATTAGTACAGAAACAGAAAAAAGTCAGACACAGAAATAGGAGATATTAACAAAAGAATAATGCAGGTTGGGAGAACAAAAATAAATATTAAATTAAATGAAGAGCATTAAAAAAAAAGTCACAGTATAAGAGAAAGGAGGAAAATTAACCTAATGGGGAGAAGTAAAAGTTAGAGAAATAAATATTATTAAAAGGAACACACTGGGGCCAGCAGAGCCATCTGCTGCAGCCACGGTGCTGGTGGTTGTGGTGGAACTTCCAAAAACTGCAGCACTGGTGGTGGCACCCCCTCACCCCAATCCTCTAATGTCCTCTTCCAGCCCTAAGGTGCTGGTATAAGAAAGAAAGAAGCTAAAAAAAATTG
Source organism: Pleurodeles waltl (assembly GCF_031143425.1). Classification (NCBI taxonomy): domain Eukaryota; kingdom Metazoa; phylum Chordata; class Amphibia; order Caudata; family Salamandridae; genus Pleurodeles; species Pleurodeles waltl. Next base: position 692,088,669 of record NC_090436.1, on the reverse strand, counting down.
ATTACGGGTACAGTTAATCTGCTAGGAAATCTTTTGACAGGCAGAGGCAGTAACACATCAATGTTGTACTTTTTAAATCAGATAGCCTATATTATCGAGTTGACCTATATTATCGAGTTTTCAAGGAACTTTACCTAAACCCTATTCCAAATTTCCTAAACTACATTTGGAAATACTAATTCATTGCTTTGCAACTTGCATTCGCAACCCCATTTGAATGGCCAATTCAGACAGTTTCCCTTTTCAATGCATAAATGCATACACCACTGGAAGATTGTTTGGGACTGCACGTGCTACATAAAAAGAAAGACACAGAGAACGCTAACTCACTGATAGTACTACTACCACAGTACCACTATCTTAGTGACAGAAGGCAGAGGAGTCAACACAACTTTTTAAATAATCAGCCTAAGCAAGCGCCTACAGCAGCAAGCAGTACTAGGTAGCACCGAGCTCATGCCTCCCTCATATTGGATCACATAATAGTCATAACATTATGTTATGTGAACTTAGTTTACCTCTGAGTGTGAGCAACATGCTATTTGAAAAAAATAGCTTTATAGGATAGGACACAACACAATTAGTAATAGTTCATTGCTAGTACTTGCCAAGCCCCGCAATCTGGATGACCAGCAAGTCAAGCAGGTCCCTCTCCTGGTCCAGGATATTGTTCCAGTGGTGCATCAGCTGCTGCACCAGGATATTGTTCCAGTGTGTCAAACCCTAGTATATCAGTGGACGCAATGGCACACTATCCCCCACAACAGTCAATGCTCTTGCAGGCCACACCCACTCTCAGACCTGATGCCTGCTGCCAACATGGAGGAGAGATGATGCTAAACAAAAAATCAAATGCGACCACCTCCTGCACCCACTGGTGGCACCCAAAGGGTTTGAAGTTTTCTGCACCGTCTGCACTGGGGCCACTCATTCTTCACATTCTGCCACGGCGCTGGGCAGAATATTAAAAAAGGACAGGGGAAAGAGAAGGAATAGAGAGGGAGAAATTAGGAAGTTAGGGGAAAGCTAATAAAGGGCCAAAAAAGTTACAGAAAAAAAAAAAAAAGACAAAAACATAAATCACACCAACACAAATACACACTCTGAGGATATAAATGTAAAACAGGGGAGGCTATGTTGGATACAGTAAGGATGGCTAAGACATAGTAGGGATTGAAAAGTAGGCCAATCACCATACACAGAATAGGAAAGCAAGATGTCTGTGTGGAGGTAACCGCGTGGTGCGGTTTGCGTTGCAAGGCGCTGGGCAGTTCTTGCACCAAACCGAACATTAGCACAGAGTTAGGCAAAGTTGGCAAAGTATTTTTTTTGTTCAGTTTGCATAATTCTGCATAGTGGAAATCCGTGAACCCAGCCTAACCTTGTTGATAGTGTAGTGCCTTGGGGTCAATCAGAAAGGGGCATTTTGAGAACAGAGGAAAAATGACAGATGAGATGATTTGTATTGTGCCAGATAGGAAGGATTAAAACAAACACAGGGCAGATATTTTTATTTCAATATTTTAGTCTTCTTATTAATATGTTTGGAATGATAGTAAAAAATGCATCTGCCAGGCCAAGCACAATAACAATGGCTGTTATGACTTTGTCTGCTTGCAATTTGGGGTTGTCCTACATAAAGGTGAGTTTTGATTCTGTGATTCTAGAGTCTCTCATGCTTATTTGTGCCTGGTCATACCAGTTGTTCCAAAATATGTTTGGTGGAATGCTTCAATGAATCCATACCACCAGGGATTTACTCTCAGCTCCATTCTATTTCATACTTTGTATAGCTGACTATGCCACTGCATATCATGATTGGTTATACTCCATTAAGAATAGTACAGCCCAACCTGCCTAGCCATGTTACCCCTGAATGGTAAAAAAAACAACCCAGACTGGTTTCTGCTAAGATTAAGCGTCATCAGTGAGGCACAGCTTGACACCTATGGCACAACCAGTGCTGGAAGAACATCTCAGCATATCTCTAACACTTAAGATCCTCACTAAGAAAAACAGAAAAGCGAGGGGTGACTTGATTTAATATCAGAGATAGACAATTACTTTGTGGCAGAGTCATTTCCTATGTCTGTGATTCATTCAAACATTCCACTTACCACTATTTTGTGTTCCTTAACACTGCTGCACAACCATCTTAAAAGGTCCATCCATACTTAAATCTGCAGTTCACATGAGGCTTCAAAGACCTGCATCACTGTGTGACATGGTGGTGACTCACCCATGTGGAACTGGTAGGACATATGTGTTTCAAGGATAGTTGTAAAATCTAAGGTCATTGGAGGAGATCAGCATTAGCAGGCAGACTAGAGATGTTAAAGAACAGCAGAAACACTACTGACCTTTGTAATACACCAGGTACCACAGTCTGAGGCTTAAAACGATGGAATGGCCACCAAAATATGAATTTTGTTTTGTGTGTTTCTCTCCTCTGCCTCTGCCTCTTGGCTTTTTTATTTTTGGTTCATCAAGATATGGGGGAGTAAAAGGGGGAATAGTTTTTAAGCCCATATGCCTCCACCATCCGAGAAGTCGCTAGAGAGTGCACCACCGAGGCATTCAACTCAGGGGGATCAAAAAATGGGGGGGCATACCAGGGTAGTCCCAAGATGCAGGGTTCAGTGGTACTCCCACCAGGGTCAAGATCCTGATTCACTCTGACATGAATCACAAAGACATCTGACCCTGGCAACAAGGTTTCCATCTGCAGCAACCTAAAGGTCAATTGCCTAGTAATGGATGCCATACAACACAAGGAAATTATACCCAAAGGAACAAGATGGCCATGGCCACTGCAAGTCTTGAAATAATCCTGCATCATCTCAAAGGTTGTAGTTCACCTGAGCTCTGTTGTGAGCTTTGCATAGTGTAGACAAGAAATTGACATGATGATAAAAAGAAAGGCAGATAAAGTCATCTCCGCCTATCCTCTCTGAGAATATGCATCATGGCTTCCATTTTACAGGCACAGGTAAGAGGGGTTGCTGAATGTACACCCTATTCATACAATGAAACTTTCTCACTGAGGGTCAACCCTGCCTGCCATTTGTGCAAAACGTACTTGAGAACCTTTTCATCTAAACTTCACAAACACCAGTATGCCTTGGCCTACATTTACTGGGTGGCACTTGAGTATTTTACTTGTGCTTTCTCAAATAATTGTTAAACTTGTCCTACCAGTGTGCCTATGTAGAGTCATATGAAATTGTCAAGAATCACAGTGGTTAACAGTTTAAAGAAATGTGTGTTCCACTTGCACCTAGTTCCTCAAGATATCACATACTACCATGACCTTGCCTGAAGGAACTGTGCTCACTCTTGTTTCTCATTCTCTAATGTTGATGCTTGTTTCCTTTTGTCTTATTACTCACCATGGGTGGAAACTAATGGCACGTTGGCAGGTGTTACAATCTTAGTCAGGCTTGATGGATTACTTGTGATGCCCTGATGAGAAGGATATGTGGCCTAAAGGCCAGAACTGCAAACTTTGCTGCTGGGGAACCAATTTCGACTCACAATGTTGGTTTAGCATTCTTTGATTTAGATCAATTAACTTAATCTTCCCATTGCCCAAATGAATCCGACCATGTGTAAAACATTTTAGTGCTCATCATTGGTGGCTGTAATGTGCAGCAGGGGTGGGACTGGCACATACAAACACACACAGACACACACACACAGATGCACAGACACACACACACACACACAGACACACACAAACACACACAGGCGGTCATTCTGACCGCGGTGGGCGGCAGTCGCCGCCCGCCATGCGGTTACCGGCAAATGGCCTCTCTGCGGTCAAAAGACCGCGGCGGCCATTCTGACCTTCCCGCTGGGCCGGCGGGCGCCCGCCAAAGGAGCACCCGCCGGCCCAGCGGGAAAGGCCCTGCAACGAGGAAGCCGGCTCCGAATGGAGCCAGCGGAGTTGCAGGGGTGCGACGGGTGCAGTGGCCCCACGACACCCGTTCCCGCCATCCTGGTTCTGGCAGTGAAAACCGCCAGAAACAGGCTGGCGGGAAGGGGGTCGGAATTCCCATGGCGGCGCTGCAAGCAGCGCCGCCATGGAGGATTCCCTGGGCCAGGGGAAAACCGGCGGGAAACCGCCGGTTCCCCTTTTCTGACCGCGGCTTTACCGCTGCGGTCAGAATAGCCCAGGAAGCACCACCAGCCTGTTGGCGGTGCTTCCGCTGCCCTCCGCCCTGGCGGTCAGAGACCGCGAGGGTTGGAATGAGGGCCACAGTCTCTTTCACTCACATACTCACACCCAGAACATTTGCACACACCCATTCAAAAACATTTACACAGAAACATTCAGACATAAATGGTATTTGTATAGCGCCTGCTACCCCTGACGAGGCGTCGACATACATATGTGCTCAGCATTATTAAAAAAACAACCTTATCAGGCTGCGTCTTGGGTGGCTGGAGGGAAGCCTTGGTGGTTCTGGTGGGACTGGGACTGCTACCTCCTCTCATTGTCTGATGTTCAGTCAATCAGAGGAGGTGGCTGTCCTTTACTCGTCACAGAGTGGGATGGGGTCAGTTAGAGTTGCTGACCTACAGCTCACTCTGTGACATGAGTCACTGATGGACACATGGGCCTGTGTACTTCAGGGTTTAAAACTGAGGCACCCAGGTATGAGTCTATGGCTGATGCACCCCCTCGTCATGAGAGGGAGCACCTCACAGTGCTTTGCTGGCCTGAGGAGATAACAACAGGCTGTGAAACCTTTAGGCTGGAAAATTTCAGATCAGGCAGCCAGACGCTTGTGTATTTTCCACATGTACAGCCCCTGGATGCCTGTCTGGAACATAAAGAGCATCTATCAGGCTGACTTTTGCTGTGCTTGACAGACACCCTTCATGAGTCTGAAAAAGGTGGAAGGGTAGGGTTCCTCCATCCTTAGTGACGGGCCACTGCTGATGCAAGCTGCTCTTACGCCCTGGGCCACTTTTGTTCTATGTAAATTGGCAAAAATAATTATTATATCTCAGCTGTCTTTGGAAGAATGTCACTTTTTGTTATAAGTGAACCTTTAATACCTTGTGGATGCCGGTGGTACATGTGAGGATTATGCTATTTCATATCTTCTTTGCCACTTTGTAATTCGTAAACAACATGCAACTTCTGCATCTGTGTATACAAATGCATGAATTATGTGTATCCGTTTAGTATAATAACAACATTTGGATGCCGCATTTCAGCCATTTGGATGGTCTCATAACGATTTCCAAAAGTAGGTGTGCAATCCACATAGTTGTCTAACTACCCATTAACCAGAGTCAAAGTGATATATAGCCATTCTCCTTCTCTCTTTACAATTTTGATAGACTTTGGATTTTGTAAGGGAATATCGCAGTTGGTCAATCCTAATATTGCCAGAAGTCGGAATTTACCTGTGCACTACATTTTTCTGCCATACTGGGTTACACACCTATAGGAATAACACATAATACTGTATGTTGCCCTCCCTCCGCTCTATTGTAAAAAAAACTAAATGTGCAGTTCTTCCCGCACAATAATTGCCAACTTGTAGCTGGTGAAATTTGTGCAGAGGAAAAGTGCAGTATTACCACATAACTTGCATCGGCAATGTGGGCAGAAACTCCTGCTTGAGCCAGAATCGAAATTACCATGGTACTCATAATGAGGTCTTATATGTTAATGTTGCTTTTCAATGTGTATTGTTATCAAAGTACTAACACATGATGTGCTGATGCCCGCTAAGGTCTGGTCCAGGTTGTAGACCTATCCTTTTTTTCCCTTTATGGTAGTGAGACTTTGTGCTACTTGTTATTTTATATATACATATAAAATAACAAGACAACACAATATATATACATATATATGTATATATATATAACCTAAAACACTCCTTCCAATATCAGGAGAACCAGGACACCTCCAATATAAAAATTCAGTTTATTTCAGCACAAAATCCAACGCGTTTCGGCAACAGCCTTACTCATGGACATCACATAAATAAAGTGCTTCACATGTGTAATTATATACATGTCTATAACTATATATATATATATATATATATATATATATATATCGCCGAACACTACATTTTAACTAAAGGTGAAAAGAGAAAGACACCTTTTCACCTTTAGTCTAAATATATTGTTCGGCGCTATTTAAGGGAAAAAACGAAAGGCAAGGATTAACTGATATTGGTTATATTTACACAACTGGCAAGGACATGTGTCTTTTGTTTCCGCATAAATACTTATGTTGTGCAATGCATATTTAAAACTTCAGTTTCAATGAGCAAAACAAACCGAAAATATTAATAATATTTTGTCCCTTTCTGACAGCAATGGATTAACAGTAAACGAGGTTTGCTGCCAATACCCTATAACCAGGACCACTGCAATTATGCGACCCTGTTGACTAAATCATGAGGTATAAAAGCCAAAATGCAGCATCATGACACATCTTGTGATAGGAATAATTCATTATTTTGACATTTGTACATACATGAACACTGGGCAAATGTATTTCATTGCAGTGCAATTACTTTTACTCATCGGTTACTATCTATACACATTCTACGCATTAACAAGGTCACTGTACTCAGCAAATTACAAACCTTTATTCTGTCTTGGCCCTGCAGTAACCGCACACTTTAATTTGGAAACAGAGGTTGTCGGTTTGCTGCTGCTTCATCAGCCATTTCTCACAAGTTGTTCCATGTTTTGATGTACAGTTTGTCAATGTTGCGAGCACCAGAAGAGCATATTCAGTGACTTGAATAAACAAACACATTAAACTCTGCTGTGGATTAACCTGAAGTGACATATTTACTTAAAAATCTGCCTAGTATTTGTCCTCATTGATTAAATGCCCTGAGGAAAGTGAGCCTGCTGAGAGGAGAGCCATTAAAATTCAGCACACCTCCCCCAGTCCTTTGATGGCTGGCGCATTCCCTGGAGTGGGAGACTGGCCGGGTGATGAGTGAATGCTGAATTCTAAGGACTTCGTAAATCGTCTTTAGCTAATGAAAAACGCTACTGTTTTAGCTTGCAAGGCAACAGTGTGCCCTCGAAGCACAAACAGGCGCGCTGGAAATAATGTCGCCCTCTCTTCTCGGAAAGAAGAAAACATGGTGAGCGTGCTCCTTGTTTGTGACAGAAATATGAAATTCCGTATGATTGTTATCGGTCCGCACGCGAACTTTTCGTTTTTTCCCAATAAGGGTTCCAAGTGAATTTGAAACTTTTGGCCTTTGGGTCTGCAAGAAATGTTTTGAGTAGAACGTCTACTATGTGCTTGGGGGTTTCCTTTGACAGGCACTGCCAATCAGAGCCAGGGCAGTTTAAGCACAGTTACAGATAAAGACATTTCAGTGTTTTCAGTCACTTCTGTGAAAACATGGGTTGAGCATGCGAGCTCTTAATTCTATACACTGCAAATAAGTACAGAATACGATGATGTGATGCAACACTTTTGATGACCTAAGAAATCTAATTGTTCTCAGCAATCTGAAATAATATATATGATCAAGCATATTCAAATTAAAATATAATGTATAGATAAAATCCGAGGTTGCTCAGAACTCTGCCATAAAAAAATTACCTTTATTCATAATTACCCATATAAGATTTAAATGTATTTCCTTCCTTCCAAAAGCTGATCTCATGAACCTGCTGTGCAAGCGAATATATGTCATGTGGAAGAGATTGAGCTCATGCATTATTGGTGGGAAGAGACACAACGGACAGACTAATGAACAAACAATACACACCAGGGGCTGAATTACACAAAGTGCAGCAGGGAGGAACAGGCCTTTGCGCCCACTTTGCGTTGGCCGCAGACACTTGTGCAGCCATTTCTGTAATACAGATAGCGCTGGCACACAAATACCACCAGCACTATCATCAGAGTGTGTTCCCTGATTTGCATGGGGGTGTGCCCCCATGCAAATGAGGGAATCCCTTTGTGTCTACTTCCCACCTCATTGTAGATGCGGGACAGAGGCAAAGAAGCTGTCAGGGGTGTTGCACTGACAGTGTACCCCCTGAGGGCAGCCCTCTGGAGTGGGGAAATGGGGTCCTATGGTCCCACCCAGGCATCCCCTTAAAAGTGCAGGTGGGTTGCTGCCTGCACAGTGAAACGCGGAGCAGCTTTAAAGCAGCCGCTCTGTCTCTCAATTAAATACACTTCCCCCAGCGCAGCGCAAGTTTGTGGCTGCTCTGGAGACAGGGCATTAAATGTAATAGGGTGCACTTTCTCTTTTTGCGCCGAGCTCATCTGTTTTCAAATGCCCAGAGGCAAACAGAGAAAGTGTGCCCTGTATATAATAGGGCCCCTGCTGTCCTTCCACCTTTCTCCTCAAACCTCTGTGATGTCCTGGAGCCTGGATTCTACTTGATTGGTATGAAGAATTTATGATTTCAAAAACACTGTGGCATTTTCTCCAGAGTTTCCTGTCATAATGATTCAGGTCTCTGCTAACATTTTGATTTTCCTCACTGCACCTCACAGAAGCTCTGTCAGATACTGCTATAATCATCTTGAAAGTAATTTGAAGCACTATTACAGAGTGGCTAATATTATACTTAGGGTGACCAGAGATAAGGATTGTTTAAATTTTTGTCCCTTTGGAACTTTGCACCCCTTTGATGAATGGAGTGCATCTTAATCTACATACATTTTATTTGCATGCTCTCTGGCTCAAAAAATAAAACTGTACCCAACAAGCAAAACAAAAACCTTCTTCCTTATGTATTCATGTGCAACAAAATGGAAAGTTGACATTGTAGTGAACTATACAAACCACTATATGGACGACATGATAATTGGCCATTAGGAAAAAAATAATAATCTTAATTTTTATAACAATGATTGGCTTTCATTCACTTTGGGCTTCATATGTAGCAGAATCCTACTAAAAGTAGCACGGAAGCCCCAAAACACAAACTAGACTGCATATTCAAAGTTTCAGAATTACACTATGAACAACAGAAAGACTAAAAGACACATTTATCATCACAATTATGTACATCAATAAACACATTCATAACCAATACAATAGATATGAAGAAAGAAACCACAATAATTGCCACTCTATAGTTACAATTAGTATTCCCAAAGATAGGAGTGTGTCCGATATATAATCCGTAATGATTTTCCACCTGTTTGACAAATCACCACAACACTTTCCTGACCTATAGCATTTTCCACATTTTGAGGTGATGTAAATTTTTGTTATGAATTGTTGAGGAGATGCAAAGATATAGGCCCGTATAGCGTCAAAAAGTTTAGCGCCGGCTAACGCCATTCTGAAGCGCCATGCGGGCGCCGTATTTATTGAATGGCGTTAGCCGGCGCTAGCAGACCGGCGCTGCCTGGTGTGCGTGGAAAAAAACCACGTACACCAGGCAGCGCCGGCGTTGGGGAAAATGGCGTTAGGGCGTCTTAAAAATGGTGCAAGTCAGGTTGACGCTAAAAAATCGCCTCCACCCGATTTGCGCCATTTTTAACGACGCCCAGACGCCATTTACATGACTCCTGTCTTAGTAAAGACAGGAGTCATGCCCCCTTGCCCAATGGCCATGCCCAGGGGACTTATGTCCCCTGGGCATGGTCATTGGGCATTGAGGCATGTAGGGGGGCACAAATCAGGCCCCCCTATGCCAAAAAAAAATATAAAAAAAATAAAAATTTATACTTACCTGAACTTACCTGAATGTCCCTGGGATGGGTCCCTCCATCCTTGGGTGTCCTCCTGGGGTGGGCAAGGTGGCAGGGGGGGTCCCTGGGGGCATGGGAGGGCAGCTGTGGGCTCATTTTGAGCCCACAGGTCCCTTAACGCCTGCCCTGACCCAGGCGTTAAAAAGAGGCGCAAATGCGGGGTTTTTTGCCCCGCCTACTCCCGGGCGTGATTTTTGCCCGGGAGTATAAATACGACGCATTTGTGTCGCAGTCATTTTTTTGGACGGGAACGCCTACCTTGCATCTCATTAACGCAAGGAAGGCGTTCACGCAAAAAAATTACGCTCTTTCCTCATACTTTGGCGCTAGACGCGTCTAACGCCAAAGTATAAATATGGCGTTAGTTTTGCGCCGAATTTGCGTCGAAAAAAACAACGCTAATTCGGCGCAAACGGAGTATAAATATGCCCCAAAAAGTTTGTCAAAAAATGTGTTTTTCCACCATTTTCCATTGACTATTGTACTTGATTCTGCTCGATGTACTAGACGTAGCGCGAAAACGGCTGAATGGATTTACATGAAATTTGGCAGGATTATACATTATGGTGCAGAGATGATGCTTTATGGGTATTGAATTATGTATGGCATGTATTCTTCAAGTTATAAGGCATTTCATCTTAGTGACATCTGTTACTGCTGTACTTTTTAGAATTTCACTAGTTTGATTAAACTACAATGGTAAAACTTATGTATAAATTTATAAAAAAGACATAAATACATTTCCCTACCTATCGCCATTTTAATAAAGTGGTAATAGGTAGGCACCTACTACTTACCTATATCTAAGAACCTAACACTGAACACAGCCAGAGTGTAGTAAAAACAAAATGGCTGCCTTTTCAGTCTCAAAAAAACAGACATTACCCAATTATATACTGATTTGTCATTGCACTGTGCCCTTGTATACTGCAAGGTTATCACGGCACACCATGGCCCAAAATATAACTAAGGCCTAGCTGTATTATTGGATTGGGGTACCTGGGCAATAAAGTAGTTCATTCAGATTCACAAAAGAACACAAGGCCACCATGCATGGCCCTGCATTCATTGGTTAATCTGGAGAAACGCAAGGTAGTACAATTCACTGTTTTGCATTACTCTGCCTATCATATTCTACATTGCTGTTAAATTTCACCTGCATCCATATTCCATAACACTGTTGTCATTCCATTGTATGATATTCCACTCTACTCCACTCCACTCTACAGCTCTCCACTGTATGAGACTCTACTCTCTGCCACTCCACTCTAAGCTATTACACTGTATGCAATACCATTGTACAGTACTCCAGTCCATGTCACGCCACTGTACGCCACTCCATTGGACGTTACTCCCCTATAAGCTATTTCACTTAATACCATTCTACTGTATGCCACTTCACTGTACTCTATCCCCCTGTTTTCCACTCCACTCTACAGCACTCCACTGTATGCTATTCCACTGTATGGCACCCCACTGTACACTACTCCACTCTACACCACTTAAGTGCATGTCACTCCACTCTACACCACTTCATTCCATGCTATTTGATTTGGACCCCACTTCAATGTATGGCACTCCACTGTATGGTATTACACTCTACCATACATGACTATACGGCACTCCAGTCTACACCACTCCATTGTAAGCCACTCTACTGTATGCTACTCCACTGTGCACTAATACACTCTATTCCACCCCACTGGACAACACTCTGCTCTACACAACTCCACTCTATACTATTACACTGTCCACAACTCCACTCTATGCCAGTCCACTGTACGCTATTACATTGTATGCAACTCCACTCTATGCCGCTTCACTGTATGCCAGTCCGCTACTCTACTATATGCCACTCCACTCTACGCAATTCCACTGTATGCCTCTCACTCCCCTGTATGCTAGTACACTGAATGCCACTCCACTGTCTGCTACTCCACTCTACGCCACTCCAGTGTGTGCCACTCCTCTATACCCCACTCCATTCTATGTTATTCCATTGGGTACCACTCCACTGTATGCCACTCCACTGTACGCTATTACACTACACATCACTCTAGTGTATGCCACTCCAGCCTACACCACTTCATTGTATGCCACTGCATTGTATGCTACTCCACTATATGCTATTCTAGTCCACTCAACTCCACTGTACACCACTCTACTCTATGCTATTCTACTATATGCCACTCCACTATAAGCTATTCAATTCTAGGGCACTTCAGTGTACACCACTCTACTCTATGCCACTCCATTCTATGCTTATCCATTGGACACTATGTCACTCTACACCTCTCCACTATTTGCTATTTCACTCTACCCCACTCCACTCCACACTAATCAAGTCTATACCACACCACTGTATGCCACTTCACTCTACACTATTCTACTTTATGCTATTTCACTCTATGCTATTACACTCTCCCCAATTTCAATCTTTGCACCTTTTACTGTATGGTATCCCGCTCTACCCCACTCCACTTTATGCCGCTCCACTGTATGCTATTACACTTTACCCCAACCCACAATGCACCATTCCAGTCTAAACCACTTCATTGTATGCTACTCCACTGCACTCTACTGCACTATACTATACGCTATTACACTTTCTGCCAATTCACTGTACGCTACTACGCTATACACTGTTACACTGCACACCACTCTAGTGTATGCCACTCCAGTCTACACTGCTCCACTATATGCTATTCCACTTTCTGCCACTCTACTCCACTCAATGACACTCCAGGGTACTCTCCTCCACTCTATATAACGCCACTCTTCAAAACTCTACTATATTTGATGCCACACTATTAAACTCTGCTTCACTCTATCCTGTTCACTCCACTGTCCAAATTTTCACTCAACTCTATAATGGCACACTCTATTGCACAACGCTGTACTCAGCTGTACAACAGTTTCCAACACTGTATGACCAGCACCCCACTCTACTATATGAGATGCCACTCCAATTTGTAACAGTTTCCTCATCTCTATGCTCTGCCACTTTAATGTATGCCGCCCCAATCCACTGTACCCTACTCCACACCACTACAGAGTACGCCACACCACTCTATGCTGATCCATTGTATGACACTCTCCTTCACTCTATACAACTCCACTCTATAAAAGTCTACTACACGTCATGGCACTCTACAACATTCTACTCCACTATATCTCTATACACTCCACTGTCCAACTCTATATTCCACTCTATGCCTGTACACTCCAATGTACAACACTCTATTCTACTACACAACACTTTTCTATATGACACAGCACTACACTTTACTGTATGAGACACACAACTCTACTACACTGTCTGTCATTCTCCTACGTTTTACTCTATACCCCGTCACTCTAGTACAATACTGTACTATAATGTATGCTACTGTACAACACTCTACTCCACTCTGCTCTACAATACTCTAGCCACTATAGGACACAGTAAACACTTAGTTGTATGCCACTGCACCTCACTTTATTCGACTTTATTCTGTCACTACTCCATTGTATGCCACTCAATACCATTGCACTCTATAACTACATAAGCCAATCCACTATACCACACTCTACAACACTGTACTGTACACCACTTCACTGTACACAAATCAACTAGAGGGTATGCTCCTCACTTCTACTGTAGCCTACATCACTTTCCAATATTGTTTGGCACCCCACTGCACTCTAGTGTACAACACAGTACTCCAATTTATGACACTTTACTTGACTGTATGCTATGCCACTCCACTCTACTGCACTCCCCACCACTATAGTCTATGACAAGCCACTCCATTCCACTCTATGACACTTTACTTCTCTCCACTATACTCCACTGTACTACACTTTATCCAATTCTACATCACTGTACTATACTGTGCTCTACGCAGCTCCACTGTCGGCCACTCTACTTCACTGTATGCAACTCCACTCTACAACACTGTACTACACTCTCTGCCATTCTACTCCACTTATGTTCATCAACTGTATGACACTGCACTACATTGTATAACATTCATTGTAATGCCACTCAACTTCCCTCTACAATATGCCACTCCACCATATGAGACAGGCCTCCACTCTATGACACTGTCTTCCACTGTAGGCTATGACACTCCACTTGACAATACTGCACTCTATGACACTCTACTTCACACCACTTCACTCTAAAACACTGACCCTATGATAGTCTACATCACCGTACTCTACTACGCAACATGCCATTCCACTGTACAAGTCGCTGCTCTAGTCTACGATACATGACTCAACTATATAAGACACCATGGTATTACACTATGGGGCTCCTTACAAGTTTGGCGGTACCAGAGTCACCATGCTCACGGTGGTGGTCGCACCCCCAACAGGCTGGTGGAGAAGACTGCCATATTATGACCATGGCGGTATTCACAACAGAATACAGCCAAAGCACTGCCAGCACTGTAGTTTGGCTGCCACAGAAGACGTTAGCCACCTGCTGGCTGGCAGAGACCATGTTTCTGCTGGACAGATTACGAGGTTGCACATTGCCAAGGTTTCCGCTGTGGTCACACCACCACAGAAACCCAGGCAAAAACCAACTGCAGAAAAGGAGACATTCACTTTCAGGAAGCCATACTCATCTGGAGCCGCCATGGAACTAGAACCAGACGTCTTCCTGCTGCTCCTGCTTGCCCACCAACTTTGGAATATGCAAGGATGATGATAGCAACTGTAAGTACACACTCTTACCTGTAATTGTTGTATATTGACAATTTTAGTACACACACACAACACACATTCGTAAAGCGGGTGCAAGGGTGACACTCACACGTAACTGCACATAACACACACACTCACAGACAGCCACACACACACTCACCTATATACAAAAACACCACACACACACACACACACACAAATGTCACAAACACATACAGGTATGCACGGAAACACTGCCCAGGCCCACACTCACACACTACCACACAACATCACAACACGTTACAAAAACAATACATCCTCACCATCTACAATCACTCGGCAATGACACACAGGGAACACTACCCAGGGACACATCACACAGACTTCACAACATAGCACCAACAGGCAAAACACACATGGAGATACACAATCATACTAATTACCAATTGACCTACAAAGAACTCTGTGTCCAACATTTCATGCACATAACACACACACAGTCAATGCACACAAAGCCACACAACACACCAACAAACACATCACAACACCAACAACACACAATACCAACACAACTAATCCATTCAACACATAAATGTCTATGACTCAACACAAACCTGACCACTTTCAGATAAAATTACGGGACACAACCTCACATACTGCCCAAACAACACACGTAGCCCAAGCAGAACACACACACACACACACATACAGACACACAACTAGTGCCAGGCAGGAACAATTCCATACTAGGGAAAGGATGTATGACAAAGATGTAACCAGGAAACCAGCCACTGGTTGGTTCAAGTAATTATTGTAAGGCAAAAGTATATGAAAAACAAAGGCCATAGGGCAGTGCATAATGCAGACATGTTGCATGCACACAGTGCACAGATGTGTGCCCCAAACTTGACTCCTGACTGCCATGTAACCACCACAGGAAGGGACATCAATGGAGCAGGCAGGCACCTCAGGGGTATCTGGGGGGCAGAGGAGGGTTTGGGTTTTGACTTAGGTTTAGGGGAAAGATTGTTTTTTAGGTGAGGGGTAGACTTCTTGGCAGGGAGAGGGGCATGGGAACGTGCAGGGAGGGCAGGGGAGGTCTTGGAGGTGGAAGGCCCAGACATGGGGAGGGACAATGAACATTTAGGTGTATCACAGGGTAGGAGAGGAGTAGGGAAAAGGGCAAACTCCAAAAGGAAAGATTTCTTACACACACGGGGACAGTCATAGCAAAAGAATTTGGGTGTGGAGGGAGAGGGAGTGGTTGTCTGAGGTGTTGGTGTGGATGTCTTGGCTTTATGTTTGTGAGAGGTATGCTTGTGGGTGGTGTGTCTGTTAGGTGGGTGACTGTGGGCATTTATGTGTCTTGGGAGTTAGGGGTGGAGGGGAAGGGAGATGCCATGGTGGATGGTGATTGCAGGTATGATGGATGTGCTGCATGTAGGCGGGCCTGTGGTTGTGGTGTCTGCAGATGGGGTGACTGGGGTGGATGTCTGAGGTTCTACTGTGGTGGGGTCTATGGGTAAGATAGTGTAGTGGTTGGATCTGTGAATGTTTGTGTGGTGTCTGCAGGTGTTTTCAGGTGTGCTGTCAACGATGCTGGCGGTGGTGGGGCTGTCAGTGCAGGTTGTGACTGTTGATGTGTGTGCAAGTGTATGTTGCTTGTGTGCATTCCGGTGGTATGTCCTGTGGTGCTTGTGTTTGTCTGAGCTACCCTTGGATGTTGAGGTGGATGAATGCTTGTCTGTCTGTGTGCTTTGGTTGGGTCGGGGAAGAGGGGATTGGAAAGAGAAAGGTGGAGGGGGGTCATAAGACAAAGGGTGACTGGCTGCCATCAGGGTGGAGGCCAGAGCATTAAAGGATCTCTGTAGGCCAGCCAGTGCACTGTGACTTCCCTCCAGGAACGCATTACTCTGTTGGATCTGAGTTGCAAGTCCCTGGATGGCATTCACGATGGTCGACTGACCAACAGAGATGGACTTCAGGAGATCAATAGCTGAGGAGGGCAACAGGGCTGAAAGGGGCACAGGTGCCTCTGTCAAAGGAGACACCCACCCTCTTGGGTGAGCGAGCATGGCCAACTGAGTGGGTAGCTACAGGGAGGGTGTGGTATTAATAGGGTTTACAGACTGACATGGTGCTGGGAGTGTCCACTGGAGGAGGATTCCGATGATGATGAGGTGGATCCTGTCTCCCAAGTGGCACTTCCCTCACCCTCCGGGCTACTGTGGCCTTCGGTGTCGGTGTTCTCAGCACTCCGGGTCTCATCGCCAGCAGCATCCCCACTCGGCTGTGCCCTGTCTCCTTCACCTTCCTATGCACAGAGAGAGAGAGAGTCATCAAATTATTAACATACACATACATTACAACATTCACAACAGCAACATCACATCTATGTCAAATATAGCCCAGAGTAGAAACCATTCAGAGTCTACATTATGTCACAACTACATACTACCAACATTCCCATGTGATCACAGTCTCACTAACAACATAAGCCATAACCATTTGACCACTACATCACCATCCCATCAATTCACCAGTAACTCAAAAGCTTCATGCACATGATGAATTGGCTACATCTAAATTCACTCCCTTCAGCACTGTTAGGAATGGGGTCTTTGGTTGACAGTCAGGTTGCCCCTTGTTCAAGCAAGGGCCCTCACTCTAGTCAGGGTAAAAGAGAATCACCCTCAGCGAACCCCTGCTTGCCCCCTTGGTAGCTTGGCAGGGCAGTAGGCTTAACGTCAGAGTGCTAGGTGTAAAGTATTTGTACCAACACACACAGTAACTTAATGAAGACACTACAAAATAACACAACAACAGTTTAGAACAATAGGAAA
Organism: Pleurodeles waltl; assembly: GCF_031143425.1. Classification (NCBI taxonomy): domain Eukaryota; kingdom Metazoa; phylum Chordata; class Amphibia; order Caudata; family Salamandridae; genus Pleurodeles; species Pleurodeles waltl. Next base: position 692,071,431 of record NC_090436.1, on the reverse strand, counting down.
TATTTATCTAAACAAAACAAGACCAAAACGACAAAAATCCACAATACACAAGTCAAGTTATCAATAAAAATGCAAAAAGAGTCTTTAAGTAGTTTCAACCACACACTAATGCTGTTAGCGCGAAAAAGTTCCTTGGGTATGTCAAAATAAACCCGTGCGGGCGAGTGTGCATGAAAAAGGGCTTGCGAAGCGTTGATTCCACTCACGAGTGGGACCGTGCTTTGTTTCTCCTTTCACCGGGTCGGGCGCATCGTTTCTTCTCTTCCCAGGAGAGTGATGCGTCGATCCGGTCAGCACTCTCCGGTCTGGGCAGGCCTTGTGTTGCTTTTCCTCGCCCAGCGGTACTTGAGTCGGAAATTCAGCTGCATGATGATCCGAAACCCCACAGTGCGGGTTGTGATTTCCCAGCCTCCATCAGTGATGCTACACGTTGTTTCTCCTGCTCTGTGCATCGATTCTTCGGTCGCGTTACCAGCGAGCATCCATTCTCAGCTGCAGAGCCGGTGGCGCATTGTTTCTTCAGCCGCAGATCGGAGGCGCGTCGATCTTTTCCCCGCACAGCGCTCTGTGCGTGGATTTCCTTGTCTTTAGGCTGCCAGCTTCTCCTTTCAGAGTCCCTTGAACTGGATGGGTACCACAGGGCAGAGTAGGATTCTCTCCAGAGACTCCAGGTGCTGGCAGAGAGAAGTCTTTGCTGTCCCTGAGACTTCAAACAACAGGAGGCAAGCTCTAAATCAAGCCCTTGGAGATTTCTTCTCAAGATGGAAGGCACACAAATTCCAGTGTTTTCCCTCTTACTTTGGCAGAAGCAGCAACTGCAGGATAGCTCCACAAAGCACAGTCACATGCAGGGCAGCTCTTCTTCCTCAGCTCCTCAGCTCTTCTCCAGGCAGAGGTTCCTCTTGTTCCCAGAAGGGTTTCTAAAGTCTGTGGTTTTGGGTGCCCTTTTCTCCTTTGAAGTAGGCCTACTTCAAAGTAAAGTCTCTTTTGAATGTGAAATCCTGCTTTGCCCAGGCCAGGCCCAGACACTCACCAGGGGGTTGGAGACTGCATTGTGTGAGGACAGACACAGCCCTTTCAGGTGTAAGTGACCACTCCTCCCCTCCCTCCTAGCACAGATGGCTCATCAGGAAATGCAGACTACACCCCAGCTCCCTTTGTGTCACTGTCTAGTGAGAGGTGCAACCAGCGCAACTGTCAAACTGACCCAGACAGGCAATCCACAAACAGGCAGAGTCACAGAAATGGCATTAGGAAGAAAATGCCCACTTTCTAAAAGTGGCATTTTCAAACACAAAGGGGGTTATTCCAACTTTGGAGGAGGTGTTAATCCGTCCCAAAAGTGACGGTAAAGTGACGGATATACCACCAGCCGTATTACGAGTTCCATAGGATATAATGACTTTACTGAAAGTTGTATTTTTAAATTGTGAGCTCAGAGACCCCAAACTCCACATGCCCATCTGCTCCCAAAGGGAATATACACTTTAATCAGATTTAAAGGTAGCCCCCATGTTAACCTATCGGAGGGACAGGCCTTGCAACAGTGAAAAACGAATTTAACAATATTTCAGTGTCAGGACATATAAAACGCATTACTATGGGGGTCATTCTGACCCCGGCGGGCGGCGGGAGCCGCCGGCCTGGAGGGAACCGCCGAATGACCGCCCCACGGTCAAAAGACCGCGGCGGCCATTCTGGCTTTCCCGCTGGGCCGGCGGGCGACCGCCAGAAGGCCGCCCGCCGGCCCAGCGGGAAACCCCCCTCAACAATGAAGCCGGCTCCGAATGGAGCCGGCGGAGTTGTAGGGGTGCGACGGGTGCAGTGGTACCCGTCGCGATTTTCAGTGCCTGCAAAGCAGACACTGAAAATCTTTATGGGGCCCTGTTAGGGGGCCCCTGCACTGCCCATGCCAGTGGCATGGGCAGTGCAGGGGCCCCCGGGGGCCCCACGACACCCGTTCCCGCCATCCTGTTCCTGGTGGTAAAAACCGGCAGGAACAGGATGGCGGGAAGGGGGTCGGAATCCCCATGGCGGCGCTGCAAGCACCGCCGCCATGGAGGATTCCCTGGGCCATGGGTAAACCGTCGGGAAACCGCCGGTTGCCCTTTTCTGACCGCGGCTTTACCGCCGCGGTCAGAATGGCCCAGGAACCACCGCCAGCCTGTTGGCGGTGCTTCCGCGGTCCCCGGCCCTGGCGGTCATGGACCGCCAGGGTCGGAATGACCCCCTATATGTCCTACCTTAACCATACACTGCACCCTGCCCTTGCGGCTAACCAGGGCCTACCTTAGGGGTGTCTCATATGTAAGAAAAGGGAAGGTTTAGGCCTGGCAAGTGGGTACACTTGCCAAGTCGAATTTACAGTTAAAACTGCAAACACAGATACTGCAGTGGCCGGTCTGAGACATGATTACAGAACAACTAGTGCTGCAAGCCCACCAGTAGCATTTGATTTACAGGCCCTGGCAGCTCTAGTGCACTTTACTAGGGACTTACCAGAAAATCAAATATGCCAATCATGGATAAACCAATCAACAATACAATTTACATAGAGAGCATGTGCACTTTAGCACTAGTTAGCAGTGGTAAAGAGCGAAGAGTTCAAAAGCCAACAGCAACAGGTCAGAAAAAATAGGAGGCAGGAGGCAAAAAGATTGGGGATGACCCTGCATAAACTAAAAAGTCTAACAAGCACTATATATCCACAAATCAATTTAAAGAAATGCAGCTTACTGACAACAGAATATCATACATCTCCCTTGTCCACACCTGCCCAGTCCATCACTAGTAGCCATGTTCCATGAAAGTAAACTCATCTCACTTCAAAGACAACACAGCATGTTGCTTTCCAAACACATGTCTAACTTATCATTCTGTACACAACTTACACAATGTCAAACACCTCAGATGAGGACACTACATATGGCATACCCAAACAGTGCTCCTCGCAAAATGACATAGCATGTCATTGAAACATCTATCTAAATATTATGAAAAATTCATAGAGACTATCCAGATGCTTCTATGTCCTGGAATAGGGGCCTACTTAGCACACAGGATACATCCACAAGCAGCCACAGGGAACATAATAACACCACGATTACAATGGACACCAAACAATGTGCATGAAGGGTTCATAGCCTTCCACCATACATGCTGATTACAAACCTCTACATGGCCAACATATAAATCTAACCTGACAGTGGGGATACCTCCTAGGGCCTCAGAGGGGGTGTAGTGAATTTGACATAGCTAAATCCTGCTTTGGATGACTGCCTCACATGAAGTTTCCATCCATTTCATGGCACAGGATTACTTGGTCCTGTTGCTCATCTGTCAGACCCAATGTTGCACATATAGCAACATCCAGTGGAATAGGACTGGTCAAAGACCAAAGAGCTATATAACTGATCTCTTGGGTAAATTGACTTGGGAACACTAGGTGGGTAGGATGACACAGCTGGTTACACATGTGTACTGCTGAGTAGCATTACACATATGACACAGTCACATCTGCATCTCCACATGCAGTCATACTATTTGGTTGATATAGATCCTGATACACAATACTATGGTCATAGCTGTGTTTTAATCTTGCCAGCTGCAATACTATGTTTACCTAGGGGACACTTTACTTGTATGACTTACCACATTGTCACAGATGAAATACTTATATATCATACACTTTACTTGCAGAGGCATGTACATGGGTTCAGCCAGTACTTAGCCCCTTGTGGCTGCTGTGCTGCCATCAAACGCCCATCCACTGCTGGGTAGGCCACCTCAAAAATGTGGACCATTAGAGGGGTCAAGGTCTGGCAGGCACCCCTCCCTTATTGGGACGGGTGCCCCAGCTGGGCCTCTGCAGTCTTCCAGTCCCAGGGTCTTAGGTCCTCACCCCACTTCCTGCAGTTGTGCCCTACTAGCTGTGAACCTCCAGGGTCCACACTTGCTTGGTGATGGCATGCCAAATTCCCTTTTGATGAGTGTTGACCTGTATGGATGACACAGACAAATGGGAAAAGTCATGTCTATGTGCACCATACCAATAGTAGTGAACAGAACACTTCAGTGACAGCAAACATTTCCATCCTCTCAGTTCACACTCATTTACAAATTAGCATCTACATGCATCAACCACTTCGCTACTTTACATTTCAGGTAGACCATCATACACCACACCTATCACACAATGGTTTTGCATTGTATAGCTGTTCATATAGGGTAGGACCTCCTCCACAAGCTTATCCAACTCTTCAGGGCTGAGGGCTGGGGCCCTATCATCTGCAGGACATTGCATGTTAACTCCCAGAGGCAGTACGCAGCAGCTCAGATAGTGGAGGTCTTGCTGGCAGGAGTGTCAGGAGTCAATTGAGCAATACTGCAGAAGATGACGGCCACGTACATGACCGTCACTGCCGGTGAACATTTCCATTGATCCAAGTTCGCCAAAGGCAGCAATGACTTCCAATGGCAATTTTTACTGCAGTTGTGACCGCCTTCCGCCATGGCAACTTAGGTCACCTCTACATGTCAGACGGCTGCCATTTTAAACACATTTTGTGTATGGAAGAGTTTTAAAATCTGTGTCATAAGCTATACCTCATATTGTGCAGTATATCTGTAAGTACTGCCTTAATGTTTAGTTGTCTATATGTGCATCTGTGCAGTAAATTCTGTGTAACTGGAGGACATGTAGTGATAGCAATGTACACCTATTCTGAGGTTCCTATGTGCTTTGAAAATGTAGATAATGTGCAACAATATGTGTAACACGTGTCAAGTCAGTGGGACTTACAAACATATACAGTAACAGATGAATATATATCTGCAGTTCAATAGTTAGTTTAAGGAATGTGCACCAAGGAGGGTGTCATTGGATGCATAGCTATGTGCTGTACTATAGACATCAGAGGTTTAACCGACCTCAACAGCAGATATGTGGGAGTTGTTTATTTAACTTTACATAATGTGTTCATCCTGCATGTCACATACTATGTTTACTTCTTTTCACATAGTTACCCTGCTGTGAGGAGAGGAAGAGATCCACCAGTGTACTGTCGACTAGTAGACCTGCACACCATGAGGAGAGACATTGTAAATGAATAGGTGTATAGGAACAGGAAAAGCTACCACTCCATAAAAGTTCAAGTGGAGTGTCTGTCAGACCAGTACATTTCACAAGTCACTGCTAAGTATCCAGTATCAGTCCATGATTCCTTCATCATGTGGATTAGCAATTTCCCACTGCTGGTGTCATCACTCCACACAGAGAGGGCCTGGCTAGTTGGTAAGTTACAATTGAAGTGTGTTTTTGCAATGTATGTCTCCTGCTGTCACAATGTAAGTTGTTGACACCAGTCAGGGGAACCAATGATTGTGTGTAGTTGTAGTTTAGAACATTTTGGAATCTGTCCTGTTGCAATCCTATTGTAATGAGTCTCCTGCTGATGGAGTTCACATTTGATCTCCATAACAATGGGTATACAATACAGAGGGACATATTCAGACTAGCATTGGCATTGGCATGCATAAGTATTAAACATGGATAATAAATGACACATACACAGGATCTGTGTTTAAGTGGAACTTATTGTGGAAATAATAACAACATATGTGACTATTAAAGTAAACAACACACAAAATAAAAAGTGATGGGTTCAGTCATGGTGTCTGGAATTATGAGGGTAGCTGCTACACCGTTAGGATACACAAGTCCAGTGTCCTTGCACCATAGGAAAATGGAGTAGATTACAGAACAGTCAACAGGGTGTATCTGTGGCACACAAGGGGTACAAGTCAGGAGAGGTTTACTTCCTAGCAGTGGGTTTGGTCTTGGCATCTACTCCTGCCTGATGTCTGGGTAGATGTCCACTTTTGCGGGGTGGGGGTTCTTCAGCTACAGATGTTTCAGGTGTCTGAGGCATGTCCTTCTCCTGGCAGGGCCTCCATTAGAGGGCCTGAAGTTTCATTGCTAATGGAAGTGGCCAGATGTTGGGTACAAAACCTACTCAGTGTGGTATTCATGTTTCTCAGAACCCCTGCAATGAAAGCCAGTGGCCATTTTGGGCCTGCCACTGCTACATGACTTCCTGGTGGCTGTTCCTCTGCAGCTTTTGGATTTCCCCCAACATGGTGATAACTTGTCCCATCATGCCTTGGGAACTTTGGTAGGCTCCCAAGACTTAGGAGATAGTTTTCTGGTCAATATTGTCCCTTTGAGGACCTTCCTCTGGCCCACAGCATCCTCTCACTCACCCTACCCCCAAATGCCTGTGACAGTTGTTAACTGACCAGGTGTCCCAGATGGGCCAGGTTCACTGTCAGTGTCCAGACATCCGGGGTGTCTCCTTCATCCAGAGGGGAAGTGATAGTCTCTGGTATACTTTCCATGGTGACAATGGCAAGGATACCTGTGGAAGGAGTGAACCCCAGAGTTCAGGTTAAATTGGGGGTATTGTTGCAGTTTTGTGAGATGCAGACAGTGCCTTAACATGACCCTCAGCAATGACATTGACAGCTGCTGCAGAGAATAACTTAGCACAACATACAACTCTGTGACTTGAGCCTAGGTTGGTACTGTTTGTACTGCTGATGGCATCTGATATTGTCCAATTATTGATACTGGTGTTCACCTCTGTTACCTTGTGAGCTGTCTGCCATGATAGATGGCACAAGTAAGAGCTGTACAATGCATATTGGTGTTCTTGTAGGAACACAGTATGTGAGTAAGCAATGGACATTGGCCTGTATCTGGATATACTGCACGTGCATCTACTCAGCCATCTGAATTCCAGACCAGGTGAATATATTTCTAACTTGGGATCTTTAATCTGTGGTGATTTTAACTGGGAACTCAACTATAGCTGTGTTTTGCTTGGGATGCTAGTGTGAGTGAGCCTTTGTATTGCTGTCATTGCCATGTACTGTTCCACACTAGAACAATAAAGATGGTGTAGATAGAAAATTAGTTTAACAGGCATGACATTTAATATTTGGGGCAGTGCCTAGTAGGGGGTGGGGGCGGGGCCGCCTGCCGGTCTTCAGTACTGCGAGCTGGTGCCTGAATGCCATGGAACCGACCTTCCCCCCGAGGTCATTCTACTTGTTGACTATCCAGTGCCACAACTCAATTTTCCTGGCAATACATGTTTGGTGGACCTGTGCTTCAAACAGGTGTGGCTCTACCCTGACAATTTCATCCACCATGACGCTCAACTCCTCATCAGTGAAACATGGATGTTTTTGTGGGGACATGGTAGTGGTTGTGAAGACAATGTGGTTGTGTTTAAAGTGAAAGGGTGCAGAGTTAGGTAAATGTTGAGGTGTAAGTGCTGTGATGTGAGTGGGTGACGGGTGTTGTGGATTGTGTGTGGTACCAATATGTGTGTTTTGTATGTCGTGCAGGTGTGTGATGTGAGCGTAGTGAAGTGTAAATGGGTGCCTATTCATGCTAATTTAAACTCTCTGGGATGTTGGTTGTCTGTGGCTGTGTCTTGATTGCAAAGGATTGTGAGTTTTGTAGGGGTGTGTTATATAGTGTAGTGAGTAGGTGTGTCAGGTGTGGGGAAGTGTGCCAGGTATGGGGTATTCTAATATTTCCCATGTGGTGTGGTGTTATGACTGAAGTGAGTTGAGACTGCCGTGGTTGACTTCGTCAATAGTTTTCCGCCATGGAAGAACCACTGTTGTGATTTGTGGATCGTAATTGATGGGAGGACTTTTGTCGGGCTGCTGGTGCTGATGGTCGGGCCGCCTCTTTTCCGTCCTCCAATGTCCTGGCGGTTTCAGAAATATGGCTGTTTTTGGCTGATTTCACAGTGTAACTCTTAATACAGTGGTAGGATTACCACCAACATGACGGTCTTTTAGCGGCTGCCACTGCAGCAATCTTTCCAAAAGACCGCCAAACTCATAATGAGGCCCTATATAACACTTTACTACAATGTACAATATGCTACTGAACTGTACTCTCCTCCACTTAATTCCAATACTACAATACTCCTTTCTATAACAATAGTGTTTACAACACTCTCCTCCACTGTACTGTATGATACTCCACATTACCACTCTCCACTCTCGACACTGGACTCTATGATTTGAAAGACATTGTTATAGAAAATTGAAAATAAAACATTGAAATTCACTGAAAAAAACAAAGGTTAAAGCTTATTTATAGTCAGGAAAACGTATTTGCCCTAAACAAACCACGTTTTATCTAAACAAACTTTAAAAATTCTAAAGTTATAGTTATAATTTTCATTTACAATTTATCCAGTAAACCTCACTACACACTTTTTTCAGCTCGCTAACCAGTCTACAAGTATATATTTGGGGGTATTTTGCAAGTTTTGGACTAATATTACCTTGTTTTTAAGGTAACATACAAAAATAAAAATATGACTCTGTCAAACTGAAAACACACATGTTTAGTCAGAAGTTTAATGTGATTGAGATTTTGAATAACAGTTCTAAATGGTTCATATCTTAAATATTATTAATTTCTGTACCTTTGTATTGTATTTGCTAGTCTTTATTTATTATTTCCCAAGGTTCTAAAGTAATTCTCTTAGGTTGTGTAAACTTTCTATATGTTTTGTAATGTTGTAATGTCTTTTCTTTTCTCCATAGGTGTCTTTTGCTTATTATCTTTCCTTTTGGAGTGTCAAGATTGCATGGTTGTGTTCATCACTTGAACTGGTGGAGATCTGAAGGTCCTATCTCCTCATGCATCCTCATGGTTTCCTCTTTAGGAATTTTATTTTTGTCCTTTCCTTGTGACTTATGACTTTTGCCTGTTCTACGTATTTTACTTTTCTTTATCTTACAGATTTTTTCTTATTTGTTTACACATCCATTACGTGTGAGTGTGTGATAGAACCCTACATCTACAACTTTTTCTTTTGTCATTTTCTTACCTCATTATTCTTTATTTATGTTGTCATTGGCCAATTACCTACATATATTGATTTTTTATTTACGTAAATGACTAGTTTTATTGCTTGGAATGTGAAAGATCTTAACAACCCTATTAAAAGACTCACAGTTATAACTCATTTACCTAGAATAGACACTAAAATTACTCTGCTTCAAAAAACTTGTATTTCAGAATCAGAAGCAGCCAAACTGGGAAGGGGTTGAATGTGTAAGATTTTTTGGTCTCCTGCTTTGAGAGAAAATAGTGTTATTATTCTTTTTCACAAATCTCTTGAATTGTAAGTGATTTCTTAAAAATCAGATTTGTACAGCTGAACAAGATGATGTCTTGCAAGTCCTGCTTCTCAGCAATGATTTCTTTTACATGCAGACCTGTTAAATGATCCTGGAGGACAAAACCGTTGTCGGCATGTAAGCTGGAACATGCCTCCAACTTGACAGGTGATTAGAATGTCAGATGGATTGTGCATTTGGATATTGAGCTAAAAGGAATTCTTAAAGGTATATGTTATGTTTATGGTCTCAACGCATCTGATGTAATATGTTAGAAGGATATTACAAAGAAAGTTATGACCATCAGTCCTGATTATCTCCTTAGATAAGCCTTCATGATTCATTCTGTGACAGCAAATCTCCTTGTAAGTGTATTATAAACAAATCAGGGGGGCTTTAAAAATATGCCTAGTATCAACAGAATGCAATGCATTGTTGAGGTGGTAGCTGGTCACTCTTCTTTCAGTAAAACATCTGCATTTCTTTAAAAAAAGTCCAGTGGCAAGAACAGACACCCTTAAAACGTAGCCGTATGTGGGTAGGAAGCTAATATACCTTTTCCAAGTAGTTTGATATAATGCTCCAAGTGGGGGGAAATGTTTTAACACTATCTGAATTGCAATATTTTAAATCCCTTGGATGCTTTGTTTAGCTTTGTTGGTGTGCCTACCCAGTTCCATGCTCCCTCTCGGAGTAGGTGCACCAGCCAGTGTTGGTCCTATGACAAATTAGTAGGTTTGTCGAGCCATGCAAGCCCCTTGCTAACCCCATTGGGCCCATCTTTCTATTTTGAGATGTACTTATTTTCATTATAAAACAGGGTAGGTGTCAACTTGACCGTGAGGATTAGGTGGTTCTATTTATAGGTCCTGATGAATCACACACAGATCCTTATGACTAATTCTGTGAGAAACAGGTTGACCAGTTCACTATTGAGAGTGTAGAGATTACCATCACTGTACTTTGTGAGTCAATCCCCAGAGTTAGGGCATATGACACTCCTCTGCACCCACCAGTAAGGGATCTGAGCCATTACACTCTCTTTCACCATACTTTGGTTGTTGTTTTTAACCTTGACAGGGCTTCCATATTCTCAATGAAGGTCTGACTATAGGTTTTCCATAGTCAATGTGAACAGCTTTATCTACCAATCCCACATTTATTCACTCACCACTGGCAGACATGTCTGAAAAGATCACCTGCAAAGACCCCCCTAGAGGGGCCCATCAGGCATTGCAGTGCCGGACTGATGAGGAGCAAAAGCCAGATGATGAAGCATGTCACCGAAAAGTGAGTGAGGGCACTTGTTCTTATTGTCTATCACTTGTAGGGACCAGTAGACTCCTCCTCAATTTGGCAGAGAGGAGACACATCTTGTACATTACCAAGTTCATGTGGTCACCATTTGGGGACAAGATCACAGACAGTCTTGAAAGCTTAAACTAGTCTTTCAAAAGTCACTAGCAAAAGAGACCACATTTTGGGAATAATCTGCTGATGAAAGTAGTGTAATCCATAGCTGCAATTATGATCTTCCAGTGGTGTCGAATAGATAGTAAAGAGGCTGGGATTCAATGCAGACCCCTGTGGGACCCCACACTTAAATCCTTTGCCTTTGATTTGAAAGGATTCATGATTACTAATTGCAAGCAGTTCAGCAGAAAATACTTGAACACTTGTTGGAGACCGATTAGTGACTTCTCCCCAGTTCCCATCGCCTCGCACATAGGGTAAAAATTGTATCAATAGAGTAACAGAATGAGAACATCCTTATCTCCTTTGCCCATTAATTCTGATATAACTGATCCTACCTTCCAATCACAATTTCAACAATTTATAACTGCATGTTATGAGTTTAAATGTATCACAATATACTTATCTTGAACATAAATGATATAGGTATAAAGCTACAGCTTATCATTACTTTTTTTCTGAAAAGAAAAAATCTTAAAAAAAGAAAAAATCTGGAAAACTAGTCAAAACACATATAGATTAGAACACTGTTTTAGTCCTCTAAATCACTGGGTTATCTAAATGATTTCAACAGATTTAACAAATTCTATACAGATCACTCTTGGTATTTTATGTCAAATTTATGCTAATTTCATGGTGGGCAAAATAGGGTTGGTAAACCTTAAGCTAGTTATTTACAATTTAAGAAGGAGAATCACCTATTTCTCTACAATAAAGATAATGATGGTAGGATTAGGAATGCTTACTAATTTATACAATTATTAACTTCTATAAACAAACATACCCCCAAGATCCCTTTGTTAATATATAAATCCTTAATGATTATTTTTCTTTTGTTACAAGATACTCATACCCAAATATTGATTTATCTTTGCTGGAAAAAATATAACATTAGATGAAATTAGGGATGCTATTAATAGAATAAACTGTGGGAGAGTTCACTGTCCAGGTGGTTTCCCTGCTGAATTTTATTGAAACTTTTATGACTTACTTACTGCATGGGTATTTAGCTTTTTAAATATAGTTTCCATTCAGTGAAGAGTCCTAGTTCATTTTCTGAGATTAATATTTATCTTATTCCTGTTTAGAAATGTTATGGTCATCTCCCTCAATAATTCTGACTGTAAAGGTATAAAAAAAAAAGCTTAGCTTTCAAACTTGATTCTTTTATTTCTGATTTGATTGGGCTAGAGAAACATGATTTTGTTAATGACTATTTTATTTTGGACAATTCTTGTCCTTTTCCAAATGTTATTAGTAAATCTGCATGTTCTACATCAACTTTTGCTGCCTTTGGCATTAGATGCATGGCTTTAGTTCTAGCATTTATTGATGATTTATATTCTTTCATCTGAACCCAAAACAAATAATTATATTTATGGTCATCTCCCTCAATAATTCTGATTGTAAAGGTATAAAAAAAAAAGCTTAGCTTTCAGACTTGATTCTTTTATTTCTTATTTGATTGGGCTAGAGAAACATGATTTTGTTAATGACTATTTTATTTTAGACAATTCTTGTCCTTTTCCAAATGTTATTAGTAAATCTGCATGTTCTACATCAACTTTTGCTGCCTTTGGCATTAGATGCATGGCTTTAGTTCTAGCATTTATTGATGATTTATATTCTTTCATCTGAACCCAAAACAAATAATTATATTTATTTTACTCAATCTTTTTACTTTCAATTATCAGAGGAGTACTGTTCAAGGGTGCTCCGTATCCCTTTTAATGTCTATTTTATCATTAGAATATTTTTTACAAGAGCATATTACATTGGTTTCCACCCATCCGCCCAGCAGGAAATTCGTAATGGGCCTGGCAGGGAGGTAGCCAGTATGACGACAACCTACCTGTCGGAAGTTCAGCATGTGAGTCATCCTGTCCGCCGAACTCGAAATCAGGCCCAGAGTTGTTTTATAAAAAATGTGGAAGTATAAGGGCAATTATTGGGGTGCATTATCAATACATTTTCTACTCCCATCTACTCCTTTTCTCAGTGTTGAACAATCTACAATTGCTTAACTTATTCTCTCTACAATATGGAAAAATGAAGCCCAGATTTACAAAATGCTGAAAGCATCACAGCACCCAAAGTTAATATACTTTGTTACGTGAGAGGGAGAGAGAAGATTTGTCGTTATCCTGCTTGCTCCCTTGTTGCTGAACACCGTGCATACACCTTTGCACCATAGTGCAAACGTTTCTGCATGAGTCCGGAATAGATTTTATACCGGAAGGCTTATCTATGTCAAGATAAACTTTAAAACTATTCCTACTTCGGATGTGCTCTGCACAGAAAGCCCACATGCAAAGTGAGAAAACATAGGAAAAGGAAATCATTTCTCCTGCATCAAAGTAGCATTGTTTTTTGGTGCAAAACTATGGGCCTCATTTACAAGCGCTTTGTTCCACAGCCATTACAATACACAAAAGGTAACCCAATAGTAACCCCAAGGACCTGAGTAAATCATTATACATAACTACAATGGTCCAAACAGTAGAAAAAAAATTCTATTTAAGAACAAAAATGAATTTTGTTACCATATGAAATACATCATATACATGCAGCACAAAACAACATTCATCATCTCAAATAATGTTCAGAAACCAATTTGTATGAAAATATACCATTTATTTCTTATACCATCTTATGAATCATAATTAAAAAAATTGTTGGCCTGTAACAATAAATGGCAAAAAAGAACGTGTACGAGAAAAAGTGCTTGTGAATAAAGAAAAAGAAAGAGAAAAGTGAAGACATCAATCTTAATTGTTGTACAAAGACTATGTACACAAGAATCTGTTGGTTGACCATTCTACAATAAACAGAATATATATCACATTCCCTAAGGTTAAAGTGTCCTAATCGCAATTGCCCTTTGGTGGTCACAATAAACCAATCTGTGAAAACCTGCGCCACTGATCTCTGTATTGTAAATATATTGCATCCATGGCGTTGTTAGGGGATCTTAGGGAAGTGCAACAAATCTGATGGATTGATGCTGATGCATCAGATTCTTGTAAATGAGGCCCTATGTCTACTATTGTTAGCAGATAGGGTGTGCATCAAAAAACCACAGGTGGTTGAATGGGTACACCCGTGCACTACCAATGAAATGACCTCTTGATGCAGAGAAATGCAAAGCAGCACTTTGTGATGCTTTGAGTTACTTTGAGGAAGCTTTCCAGTACAAAAAAGATTGTACTGGAGAGCAAATAAAAAAATAAAACACTTCTTATGTTGTGTTATGCTGATTTTTATAGTGCACTAATCACCCAAGAGGGTATTTAGGCACCTGTGCAGGTGTGCAAGTGTCTGGTTCTCAAGGTGATTATACGAAGAGTCAGGTATTCAGTTTGATGTGGACCTCAAAAAGTGAGGAGCAGGCTCTGTTGTGTTGAGGGATGTCGCTCCACGTCTTGGGTGTGACTAAACTGTACGTTGTCACTTTTGTGACACAAACCCATTGCAAAATGTTTGTAAATCTGGCGTAAAAGCTGCTGTGGGAGAAATTATTTTCTTTAACTCAAGTGCAATACGGGCCACTGTTGAACCTCTGCTTGCTGATAAACATGATCCTTCAACTTTAAGGAACCCAAAATGTATACTGTTTTGTGAAGACTGACATTCCTGATAGTTAAACTAAATATGAATTGGATTGGGAATTAGACCTGGGTATTGTATGGTCAGCACAAACACAGGATGATATATGGAAGAAATGTTTGACTGTGTCTAGGCCAGCAAACCAAATAAAACCTTTTACATTTTCTCTCAAGAAACATTTTATCATTCCTTACTTGGATACTGTATTTGATTTACCCTTATTTAATTTATACTGGTCATACAAAAAAGTCCTCTATTTGGATAACCCTATGATTTCATATGGTGGAATGCTATCTGATTTATTCATGGGTGTGACAAATTACAAATTAACAATTTTTATCCTTTCCATATCTGTAGCACAAAAGCACAAAGAACAGATGATGGACACAATGCTGAACTATGCAAATCAGTCTGGACAATGCTCCCCATAGGAACAGTCCAACCTGGACTTCCTGGTCCTCTCTGGACCAAAAAGAAGCATCCTGGGAATAGTTTTGGGGTATCACCCCTCATCATCCAGGCTAGCTTGAATCCAGTGGTGCAATGAGCATGGAACCCACATCTGGGCACACCCTTCCCACTTAGGGCAACAAAAGCAAAAAGAACAGATGATGGATGGAATGCTGAATAATGCAGACATTCACTCCCAGTCACAAATATCTGGGCTTAAGCCATTGTTTTTTTCCCACCTCAGTATCCCAGTGTGAAACCAGCCATATGCAAATCAGTCTTGACCCTGCTCCCCATGGGAACAGTCCAGCCCAAACTGCAAGGCCAGGTCCTCCCTAGACTAGAAACAAGGATCCTAGAACTGTCTTTGTTTGGGTACTACCCCTCCCAACCAGGCTAGCTTGAATCCAGTGGTGCGGTGAACCTGGGACCCACATCTGGGAATATCCTTCCCACTTAGGGCAACCAAAGCAAAAATAACAGATGATGGATGGAATGCTAAACAAAGCAATCATTCACCCCCAGTCACAAAGATCTGTGTTTAATCCATCATTTTCCCCCCACCAAGTCACCCCAGTGTGGACCCAGTCATATGCAAATCAGTCTTGATCCTGTTCTCCATGGGAGCACTCCAACCCGAACTGCCAGGCTAGGTCTTCCCTGGACCAAAAACAAACTTCCTGGAACTGTTTTTCAGGGTATCACCTCTCATCAGCTGGGCTAGCTTAAATCCAGTGGTACATTGAGCACAGGACCCACGTCTGTGCATACCCTTCCCAATATGGGCAACAAAAGCAAAAAGAACAGATGATGGATGGAATGGTGAACAATGCAAATATTCACCCCTAGTCACAAAGACATGTGACTGGAGGTGAACGCTTGACGGGCTGAACTGTTACCATGGGGAGCATGGTCAACGCTGATTTGCATATGGCTGGGTTCAAACTAGAATGGCGTGGTGAGCGAATTAAAGATGGATTAAACCCAAATCTGTGACAGCGGGTGAATGATTGACCATGTTTAGCATACCGTCCAACATTTTTTTGTGTTGCATACCTGTAACACAACATGGTCTCCCTTTAATAATTATTTTTATCTATGAAACGCATAACTGAAAAAATCCCATATGAACTTTGTTAATTAAACTTCATTATTTACAATAGAGATATAAATTAATATAACTTGATGTTAAATAATTCTAAAAATGCAGCTTATTTATTAATTAATTATAAAATATGTTAACAACCTTTTTTAAATGTATAAATTATTGTAACATTAATTATTGTTATTAGAATATGATTATATTTATTTTAATTAATTCTGTATATCTCTTTGATGAATTATTAAATAATAATATTTTTTCTTTAGGTGGGAATTTATTTTTAATTTGGTAGTGCTTTTGTTCTACATTTAAAATAAATATATCAAATTAATTTCCATTACTATTTAGCATAAAAATGTTGTTTGTAATTTGCTTGGTTTAAATACACTTTTTTTACTTTTCTCTACAATGTAACACAGGTAGACACCACAGTTATAGTGGCGATTTCCCTATGGTAAATTACAGGGAAAAATAAAAAAAAATTATTAACATTTACAATTGATTTCTACAAATATTTTAGGGTAAATATTACTGTAAAATAATTGTATATATTTATTGTAAATGTATTCATACTATTCATCTAATTTTGCAATTAATCTTAATTTAAATATATTTATTGAAAGAAAAATATTTTTCTGAAAATTAAACTGAAACTACATTTCAACCTGGAGTAAATAATATACTCATTGGGCATTAATGATTATTAAAAGTGATGTTTAGGATGCTAAGAAATATTTAAAAGTAATTTAGTTATATTTTCTATTATAATAATAAATAATGTATTGATAAATTCAAAAACGATTGTTAAAATATTTTATAACTAAATAATACATTCCTTTATATTTAGACTTTTTATTTGTGTTTATTTTGATGATTTTGAATGATTTAAAATAGTGTATTTGATTTAATATTATTTTCTATAGGATTTCATTGTAAGTCCCCGCTATGATTATGTTATATGGGAGGGTGATGCAGTATCACTGTGTGACCATATCTGGTGCTGGACTTACTTTCCTGGGATTATGGATTCAATGAACCAAGATACTTTTTTTATTATATTGTATTGAGATCCATCATAGCAAAAAGAAAATACAAAATCAGCCAATATCTACTATACATCAGCACCTAAATACATGTTAAGAGCAAATTTCATTGCAGTTAAAATCCATTAACAAACAGTTCAACCTTGAAATACACAATTCATTACTTTAGTCAGGGGAATTAACTACATTTTGACCCTACCATGGGATTCCTGCCATGAACTGACCCCAGATTTTATCAAATTTCATAGTATCCCTGCAGCGACGAGTGTATGACCACTCTAGGAGCCTCATTACGAGTCTTGCAGTCGGACCACCATTGTGGCGGTCTTTCGGTGCCAGACTGATGGTCTTCTGACTGCCAGATTATGAACTCCCCATGGGGCTGGCGGGGGAGGCAAGGGGAAGTATACTGGAGCAATTGCTGGCCATGTTACCCTCCCTGCAGGCATGATGGGTGGATTGTGTCCATGCGCCACATTGTGCATGGGACTCAGTGTGCCTTGTACTCCAAAATTCCATGGGGCTGTAGCCTTAGGCCCCCCCCGTTTTCAATCCCTTATGTGCCTGATCGCCGAGCATTCCATGGCTGTGGGATTGCCATTAAAAGATTGACGGTCCTGCAGGTAGTAATGACCATGGTGGTACCAATTGCAGGATCTCCAACATTGGCTGCTGCAGTCAGGACCACCGCAGTCCCCGCTGCACTGACTATGGCAGTGCTGGCGGTCCGCTAGTGAACTTCTGGTGGTCTGACCACCAAACTCGTAGAATGGCGGTCCAACCACCAAAGTTGCGGTGGTCAGACTTCCACCGCTACCCTGGCGTAATGAGGCACTTGGTCTCTTACTTGCTTCATCTCCACCGTTGGGGGTAATTAACTGAGTCCTCCACCTTTGAAGCAATAAAGATCTCACCACCACCATTGCAACATACTGTTGTTTCAAATCTGGGGGCTAATTGAATGTAACCTAGCAGCACCAACCACAAACTGGGAGCTAGTTGTACTTGGAAGCGCCTTCCAAAAAATTGGATATCTCTCTCCAACATTCTTGCATAGTGGCACACTGCCCAATTCCATGGGAAGAATTTGCAGGGGCACTGAAACTACATCTGAAGCAGCTACTTGACCATGCCGGGTTAAGTTGGGCCAACCATTGCAGAGTTCTATAGAGCAACCATTTTGTGTTGAATTTCATTCTTTGCAAATTGGCTTCTCTCAAGATCTTAAAATGTAATTTATTCATTTCATCTCACATCTTCCTCATTAAATTGAGTCCTTTGTATTTCTCCCACTTATTAATTGCCTTTTGGCACAAGGTAGGGCTCCTATTGGCTGCAAGCAATCTTTTCAATTCTCCTGGTAGTTTAAGATCCGGGGCTTCATTAATAAATTTTGGCTATCACAAATCGTTCCAGTCTCCAAAGTCCTACATTTACTGGCTAGAGCTCTATAACAGCTCATCAGCCAAAAATGACCTTTGAACGATTCTCTAGCAATGAAATCAGCCACCTTACGAACCCCACCGTCTTCCATTTTTGGACTGTATTTCGGTCTATCCTTGCCCCTGATTCCTAGTACAATTCTGACAGGGGTGTAGCTACGTTGCTGTAGGAGATTGCATATCACCTATGAAGATCCTCACGTTTCTTCAGAAACTACAACAAGCTCTTGTAGTGGACTTTCTTAGGTGACTTTGCCAATTTTAGATCATCCCTGAAACCAAATTGCTTCAAAATCAATCTCATGAGATTGTTCTTAAAAGTTCAGCCAGATCCAAGTTTTGCATTGAATCTGGACATGTATTGTGCAAAATAAGCAAAATAATAATCTAGCAGATTAGGAAGTGCTAAACCACCCACCTTCAAAACTTTATATACAGTGCCAAGTGCAAGTCAAACAGTTTTATTCTTCCAGATTTAAAAAGAGACTCCACTTTTCTAAACATTTACGTTACTAAAACACATGGTATAGATGAGAAAATGAAGTTAAACAGGTAAAAAACTGCCATTTTAATGAAGTGACACTCCCTAAAATAGTAAGAGGAAATGAGCTCCATTGTGCAAACATAGGGCTTGATTATGAATTTGGGGGTCTAACTGCAAGACTGCCATGGTGGGGCTGTGAAAAGACCACCATGTTGGTGGTCTCCCAGACCGCTGTATTAAGAGTTGAACAACCAGGACTGTCAAAACACAGACAAAAAACTGACACCCCTACCCCATCCACCAATCACCGACCATTTTACGACTCACAAATCACAGTGGCAGTTCTTCCATGGCGGTCTTCCAATGGCGGAGTGAACCACGAAAATCGGTGGGTCCCACAGTAAGACACAAAAACACATTTGATGGATTTAAAATCCACACAGCTGACACACATTCTCACACATGACATACCTACAAACTGCACTATAAAATACACCCCTTCACACCACAAGTCTTTGCACCTACAATGCCACACATAGAAGCTGGAGCCCAAAATCAGAGACACAGTGCAATAGATTAGACACCCCTCTAACTTTCACATAGCACTTATCCCACACCCGCACAACACACCCACCACACATAATAGCACCTCCACAAATCATTTCCTAACATTTCCTCCTCACCACACAGCACCTCCACCCCATCATCCTTTTTTGTGTTGTCTACCACCACCATGTCATCACAAAAACATCCCTGTTTCACAGATGATGAGTTAAGAGTCATGGTGGATGAAATTATCAGAGTAGAGACACACTTATTTGGAGCCCAAGTCCAGCAGACTATCGTTGCAAGGAAAATGGAAATGTGGCAAAGAATAATCAACAGGGTGAATTCTGTAGGCAACTACCTGCACACAAGGGAGGATATCAGGAAGAGGTGGAATGACCTCAGGGAGAGGTTGCATTCCATGTCCCCAGTCACCAGCTGGCGATCCTCAAGACTGGTGGTGGTCCCCCACCTCCTCCCCCACAGCTCACATCATGGGAAGAGGAGTTCTTGGCCATCCTGCATCCTAGTGGCTTGACAGGAAGATCTGAGGGAGTGGAGTCAGGTAAGTCACAACACCAATAATGTCACCAAAATGTATTGGCATGCATGCTCACTGATCACCTTTTGCCACTTTATCTGTTACACCATTCACCACCCCTGTGACTAAATGTCCGAATACCCCTGTCTACCATATCACATGTGAAGTTAACTCACCTGGGGGCACAATATCTGTGTTTGGTGTGGGTAGTACAGTGACTGACAGCACTACAACTTCCAGCAGGCATTGTTCTACCATTACCAAAACCAGAGCAGTGTATCATATTGAAAATGGCCTTGCATGTATACTAAACAATGGAGTATACTCACCTGAATGGTTCACATTTGTATAGTCTGTGGGAATGACTGCAATACTACGGACAGCTGCTAGTACAATGCCACTAACACACAGTTACAACTGTGTCCTCTGCTAATCTGTCCCTTCTACCCCCAATCACCTAGAGAAATGCACTCACCTGGGGTGATAACAACTGTATAGTCTGTTGGCAGGAATGCTAAGGACAGCTGCCACTGGTGTACTCCTTACATACAGCGGCAATTGTGCCCTGTGTTACTCTGTCCCTTCTACCTCCCATCACCTAGAGAACTGCACTCACTGGGGGGGGGGGGGATCTCGCATGTACGCAGTCTGCTGTAGTTGGTGTAACCTGCCACATATAGCCAGGTAGAATGGTAACTCCAAATCTGATGACCAGGTCAGTGCCCACATGACATTGTGCCACTGTCTGTTAACTCAACAATGATGTTTTGCTAACTGGGAGGTACCCTGAAACATATTATGCTCCACTGCTGCCAATATACAGGTGTATGAACAGACATCCACATGCCAAGATACTCAGGCATCCTGCAGCAAGGTGAGTTAAAAAGGAACTGTCTATACCACAAATGTCAGGTCTATATTATTGAAAGCAAGTGTCACTGTCACATAAGGGCATCAAGCAAAGCCAATCTGTATGTGGCCCAAAACATGTCGACCTGTAACAATGTGTGCTACATGTCACAATACAACCTATAACTGTCTATTTCTCATTTTCAACAGGTCTACCTGCCACTGGGACCATGGAAAGTACTTCTGAGACTGCCACCTCCCCCCCCTGGATCTAAGTGAGCAGAACACTCCTGGATGTGTGGACATTGAGGATCTGTAGAACCTGGTCAGATGACAACTGTCAGCCTCACTCTGCCCACATTGACTCCTCCCAGGCAACCCATCGTCCCCAAACTTGTGTTCCATGGACAGTAACAACCATCGTGTGCCCCCCACTACAGGTACCGGAGTCACAACTCAAAAACCCTGACATTGATGGACCTGGAACCAGTGGCAGTGGGCAAAATGTGCCAAGGGCACAGGCACATGGAAGTAGGGTGCGTAGTAGGGATGGTGTGAGCCAGAGGCATGAGGCTGCTACAGATAGTTCTGGCCAGGACACCATCTCCCAAATCTTCGGAGCCAACCAAAACTCCCAAGGCGTGATGGGCCAGGTATTGCCATGCTGGGGAGATCAAGCAGCTGCGGTGGAACAACCAACAGGAAGACATGCAGCAGTGAGAGGCCCACAATGACCACATGGCCCTCCTAACAGGTGTGCTGACAGACATCAACTCCATCCTGCGCAGGGAACGTCGACAACACCAGACCCCTTCCATTGGTCTAGTCACACCAGGCCCTTCAACACCTGTGGCTAACAGTGGACTTGAGGCCCTGACAGGGGAAGGTCCTGCCTCAGACACACTTGCCTCTGTAGCTGAATAAACCCCCACAAGCATGTACGTCCCTAGAAACAACCAGGAGGTGCACATCGCAAGACAACAACCACTGCCAGGAAGTAACCTTTGATAGATTCCCTTTGTGTGCCTCAGATGCACCAAGTTGACTTTTCTACAACCCCTTTTCAATTTTCCAGGATAGTAGGACACTGGACTTGGGACTTCAAATGTTCTGGCTGCTACTCTCATGACAACATCCACCATGACTGATCCCTTCACTGTTTGATCATCATTGTATGTCATCACCTTCACCCTAATCTCCTGTGCACATGAAAATAAACACAACTAATACACAATCTAAGTATTATAGTTAGTTTTTCATTAATGTGAGTTGTTGAATGTGAAATTATTTGCTTCTGCGTAGGTGTCAGTACGTAACATCCCGCTGACCACTGATGTAAAGGACATGTCAGATTGTGTCCCTCAAAGTAGCCCAACAGATTGGTGGAGATTGTCATCAGCTTGACCCTTATCCATACCAATACCATGCCTACCGAATCAACATATCCCATAATACAGACAGAGGACAGTACAACAGTCACTAGTCAGAGAACCTTCCACTTACAATGGTCAGGTATGTATGTACTCACCCATGTCAGTGTTCACACACATGCACTCTGGCCTCCAATGAGGGAACACAATGACAGCTACATACAAGTCAAACAGGATCATTGTTAACACAATGTGAAGGTTGAGGGAATGGATTGCACAATATGACATGAGTCAAAGACACATGACCAAACACATGACACCATTGGACCCACATACCAAGGCAAACAGGTCCATTGTGTTGCCCAGATCTCTGCCATCCCACTGTCCCGGTAGCCTGGGCATGGGACTCATACACCCCAAATAATTTAACACAGTACCTGGATCAGTCCATGTCCACTTCACATGTCAGACCAGCTAAAGCCACCTGCCATTGACACAACTCAGAAATATTCACAGGCGGATGGCATTGCAACAAGACCTGAAAGGAAAAAGTGATAAACAAGGAATTTAGGCAGATAAAGGCTCACATGAGATAGAAAAATGTGTTGCAATTATTGTTGTTTCTTTGATTGTGCATTTTGACTGCCCCAAACAAAAGAGATCCTCACAGGAGTCACAACTCCAAGTCTAAACTTGCCAGAAGACCTGAGCTGTATACTGCATAGCCTCAATTGCCCTGTCTGATGATGACACAGAGATCCTTCTGAACCAACTCTGACCCCGACAGTACCCCAAGGAGTCAGTGAAATCAGAGAACATTACATAATTACACTCAGGTGAAGTACTGATTTATGAGATCTGTCCACATGTCTCCACCTTCATCCTCATCACTGTCATCCTCACTTGGCATTTCTGCATTCTCACCCGGTGGAACTGCTAGCTCCTCCTCACCTGGGATGTATGGGATCTGTCGCCTCAGAGCAAGGTTGTGGAGCTTGCAGCAGGCCACAATGATGTGACACACTTTAGCGGGTGAGTAGAGGAGGGCTCCTCCCGACTTATCGATGCTGTGGAATCTTGCCTTCAGGGGCTCAAAAGCCTGCTCCACAACACACTGTGGGGCATATTTATACTCTGTTTGCGCCGGAATTGCGTCGTTTTTTTTCACGCAAATCCGACGCAAAGCTAACTCCATATTTATACTTTGGCGTTAGACCCGTCTAGCGCCAAAGATCTTGGAGTTTGCGTCATTTTTTAGCGTGGACACCTACCTTGCGTTAATGATATGCAAGGTAGGCGTTCCCGTCTAAAAAATGACTCCAAGGCATGTGCGCCTTATTTAAACTCACGTGCAAAAATGGCGCACGGGAGTGGGCGGGTCAAAAAAAATGACATCCAGCCGCTTTTGCGTCATTTTTTAACGCCTGGTCAGGGCAGGCGTTAAGGGACCTGTGGGCTCGGAAGGAGCCCAGAGGTGCCCTCCCATGCCCCCAGGGACACCCCCTGCCACCCTTGCCCACCCCAGGAGGACGCCTAAGGTTGGAGGGACCCATCCCAGGGAACTTAAGGTAAGTTCAGGTAAGTAATTTTTTTAAAAAAAAATTGTGGCATAGGGGGGCCTGATTTGTGCCCCCCTACATGCCACTATGCCCCCTGGGCATGGCCATTGGGCAAGGGGGCATGACTCCTGTCTGTGCTAAGACAGGAGTCATTTCAATGGGGGTTGGGAGTCAAAACAAATGGCGCAAATCGGGTTGAGGCCAATATTTTGCCTCAGCCCTGACTTGCGCCATTTTTTGACGCCCAAGCTCCATTTTCCCCCACGCCAGCGCTGCCTGGTGTGGGTCATTTTTATTGACGCACACCAGTCAGCTGCGCCGGCTAACGTCATTCCATAAATAAGGCGCCCGCATGGCGCTTTGGAATGGCGTTAGTCGGCGTTAACTTTTTTGACGCACAACTGCGTAGGCGCAGTTGTGCGTCAAAAAGTATAAATATGGCCTTGTGTCTTTCCATGTGCCCAGTTGAAGCGGACTTCCCCTAGCATGGTTGACTTCCTCACTGGTGTCAACAACCAGGGATGGTTTGGGTAGGCAGAGTCCCCTGTAAGCAACTGTGATATGTGTGCAAACATGAGTCCAGGGCATCATCACATTTGGCAACAGACAGCATACAAACACACATGACATATGTAAGGTACCCACCAACCAGGCCCTCAGTACAGTTTAGCCATCAGCTGTTCTGCATGATGAAGGCATCATGGACTGAACCTGGGTACCGTGCACATACTTAGGAAAAGTAGAGGTATGCCAAACAAACTACTTGGCCTTTTATAGAGTGGAATTTCTTCCTGTTGCAATAGACCTGTTCATTGGCATGTAGGGGAACCAAGGCTCCATGTGTACCATCAATTGCTCCCACTACATGTGGGAAGTGTGCCAAACCATAGAACTCTGCCTTCACATAGGCAAAATCCTCATGTTGTGGAAATCGGATGTAGCTGTCCAGGTTTTTCAATATTGCAGAGAGTACATCCTTGAAGACCAGACTGAACATAAGCTGGGACATCTCTTCAGTTAGGGCCACTGTATTTTTTAAGGAGCCTGTGGCCAGGAAGTGCAGCACTGACATCGCTTGAAAAATGGGTGGTATGCTATTTGGATGACTGATGGCAGACATCAGCTCTGGCTCCAACTGACAACAGAGATCCTTGATTGTCTGCCTACAAAGGGGGTACAATTGTTTGGCATGTCTATTCTCTATGGTCTTCAAGTCTGCAAGTGGACGGTACACAGGAGGTTGTCTGATCCTTCTCATTCCAGGGTAACCATGTGAGAGGAAAAAAGAAGGTATGTCAATCACTCATTGTGTTCCTTGCAACTGACACTACCTATGTCCCATAATAATGGCAACATGCCATTTGACACAGTGAAAACACGAAACACAGCACATACCAATGGTAAAAGTGGCATAGTAGTTACATGTCATCCCATTGCCTCAAATAAATTATTTATATATAAACGTATATCTCAGCAAGACCATATGATACTAACATCAGACAATGTCTGTGATTAAATGCCCCAAAACACAAGATTATCCATGGAAGAGAGGATGGTGACTGAACCACCAATAAATTGTTGAAATTGGCAGAACAATATGACAACATGATATTTCAGTCATGACAAATATACATCTTCAGACAATGTCAGCACTAACAATTATGCCGTGGAAATGTTTTCCACATTGTGACGTATGTAAAAATTTACCATTTCTGGCCATGGAATGGCTTTAAAATGGCGACTGCCTGACCTACTCCACTGGATAAAAGGAAATAACTGCGACAGCTGGCGGAAGTCGTTATGGCAGTAGGCAGATACTACCGTGCGGACATTGCCATTGGATAACATTGCTGCCTGTGGTGATCTTTGGCTAATGGCAGTGTTCGCCAGCGGTGACGGTCACGTATGTGGCAGATGTGACCGCCACCTCTCACTTGACTCCTGACACTGCTGCCAGCAATGCCTCCACAACCTGAGCTGCTGTGTAATGCCTCTGGTAACATGTCCAACAGGTGCTAGGGTCTAGGTCCCTGCCTTCTCACAAGAAGAGCTGGAGAAGCCTGTGGAGGAGGTCCTACCCCTACATGAACAGCTCTATGGTACACCAGAGGAGCAGGTAAGAGCACCATGTGCACATATGTCTATGTAGCTCTACTAATCTTTTACTTACTTAGCCTAGGCTTCTGGGCAACATTTCAAAGCCTGGTGAGTGCTATTAGTGTGCTTAAGTGGTTGAGTTCCTGGGCATGTACCTATGTGAAGTGACAGATTTAGAGACCAGAGACATTATGGAGAGTGTGCAATGAGTGTTCCCTCAGCCACCTTGTGAATGATGCACACGTATAGCTGAGGTGTCATGACAGCCATCACTAGTCCAATCATCTAATCCAATCCAATCCAATCCAATCCAGTCATTAAATGTGCTTGATATGTAGTCATATGTGGTAACATGACAACAAGGGTTGTAGATGTGTGCTGTTTTCTAGTTTATCCCCATATGTGTGCCCTCCCTATATCTGCACATACATCTGTGGCCACATCTGGGCTTTTGTAGTGTTGTACCGAAGCCAGTTAGTGACACTCTATGGCTGTAAGCTATGCACAATGACAGGAATTGGCAAATGGCTGTGGAAGACATGAAGTATTGTGATGCATCTCACACTTTGGGACATGGTAATATGTGTTGATTTGTGTCATCTGCCTTCAGAGAAAGTTGCCTTTTCAATTGCCACTTTCTGTAATATTGCCATCTGTGCTGTTATTGAATACCTTTTGCACTGCAAGTGTGAGCCTCTAGCCACACACTGTATCCATAAACAGCATGGGAATGTTGAAAATCATGCCTCACTACTACGGTTCATAGACTTGAGCTTATGCCCAGTGATTACTATTGCCATTGCATTGGGGGCATGGTGGAGAGCTGTGACAGATGTGCTCAGATCAACTCTGACCATTTGTGTTGTATATCCTTGACTGATCCAATGATCTCACTGCCCTATTGGCTGCTTAGTTGAGCTCCGATGCATACTGTGCATGCTCCTAATTATTTGGGCACTGAACATCTGCAAACAGTGTGTTGTGCACTGATGTTCCCTGATATATGAGCCTGTGTTTTGGAGATGATGTGGTACATTTCCAGTGCCAGGCCAGGTGTATCTTACTTTGACATAGTTTTTGTGTGCACACATGTTTTGGAAGTGCATTTAACATTTTTGGACTGACACAAAGACCCTACTCCCTGAAGGAGCATGTGTCTGCATGTGTATGTGCATAAGTGCAGACATTTGTGTGCACAACATGTGACTCGCTTGTATGTTGTCCTAGCAATAAGGTCCTGTCTGTAGCCTGGCTGTGACCTGTGGGGACCATATGCAGCTTGTGATCATCAGGGGTTATGGAAGTTTGTGTGCAACGTTTGCTATTCAGTCTACTTGTCACTTGCCATTTGGTGTGATGTGTTGTATTGTGTTCCTGGTCAATGTCATGTGGATTGCTCATGTCACACAAAACACACTGCTTTACTAACTGGTCAGTGTAGGGGCTGAACTGATGGTTGTGATGGGTACCCTTAAGCCAAGTGTTTTGCAGTAATGTCCACCTATCCAATAACTGCTATGTGCCGTAGGTGGACAGGATGTTCAAGACAGGTTGTTATTGTTTTGTTGGACTGACTTGTAGTTAACTCTGCCTGTTCTTGTGTAAGACTTGTGGACATGATTTTCAGTCTTATCTTTTTCATCCATGCAGGTCAATGACCATCAGAAGAATGGGATTTGGCGAGCAATTGCCAAGAAGGTGAGGACCCTGGAGGACCACAGCCAGTGGTGTGTCCACTGTCGGAAGAGGTGGGAGGACCTAAGACGCTGGGCATGGAAGATCACGGAGGCCCAGCTGGGGCCGTCCTCCCAATGAGGATGAGGTGCCCATCGTACCATGACCCCCCTAATGGGCTGCATCTTGGGGGTGGCCTACCCAGAGTTGAATGGGCATTTGAGGGCAGCACAGCAACCACAAGGGGGTAAATACAGACCTGACTCAAGTTTGACCTCTTTACCAGGTGATTGAGTGAGGGACAGAATGCTAGCTCTGACAATGTGGGAAGTGTCATGTGTCACAGATCTGTGCTAACATTGGTGTGCATGGGCCATGTATTGTCAACAGGTGTGCACAATCATTTGGATTTGGGACCTGATACTCAACTATGGGGACCCCTCAGTCCTATAGCACAGAATGGAACACATATTACTGTGTTTTGTGGTCCAGTATTCAGCTTTTTGTCTTCCCTGGTGGGTGTTAGTTCCCATCAACTGATCACTCCTCCCTAATGTCACAGTAGAAAGGTGGATAGGTTGTTGCTCTCTGTCCTTTGCTGTGTGTCTGGGGGATGTCTTTGTGTGAGCTCAATTCAGGCAGGGGCAAGTCATCTACATTGTATGTTGGTTTCTCATGTGGCACATATGTATGTATCAGATGTAAGCATGTGATAGCCATACTGATGTCCTGATAGCAGAAAGTTGTCACGTTTTTGTCCATGGGATACTTTTGTAGGTATGATACATAGGTAATGGTTATCCATTCACATCTATGGCCCAGACAGTACGGTGGCAACATCATGTGCATTCTGACATCAATATCCATGCATCATCATTTGATTTTTTTCATGTGTACCTGTTGTAGCTATGAAGGATTTGTTACATGAGGCCAGGGTGTTTGCCACTTCATGTTTGAAGATAAACTTATTTGGTGCAGTTGTAGTAGTTCCTATACACTTATGTGTAGGTTGGAAGTGTGATCTGACTGTGGTGATGCATCATGCATGGTGTACCAGTGATGTTAGCATCACTCATGCTTTGTCTTTGGTTTTCCTCCACAGAAAGATGCCATGTTTGCCATGTCTGATATTGGGTAGTGATGTTGCCTCTCATTCCGCAACAAAATGGTTTACTCATGTTAGTGATTGCAAAGTCTGACTCTCTACTTCCTTCACAGTACAGTGCTCCTGTTTGATACATACACAAATAATTAACATTTAAATGTGTGTGGGACATTAGTGTGAGCTTGCTTGGTCCTTAAATGACTACTATTGTTTATATTCTGGAGACATTTATCCTGGATATTTTAGACCAGAGGCCTTTGTTACTCCTTGCTACATCACAATTGGTGATTGTGTGTGTAAAATGTGTACTACCGTCTTGACTAATATTTGGCAGGTGCTACTTGTTGATATGTCATAAGATGGTATGTGTCTGTAGTGATATGATTGAATCAGTGTCACTTGATAATGGCATGGCTTGTTCGTACCAGTTGCCTGCCTTTACTTTGCAACATATGTTATTGACTGATACATGACATCAGATTAAGGGATCTGTGAGGTAAGGACTGGGTCTGTGTATTTGCCAAGATACCTTACAATGGGAATCCATTGCTTGTCTACTGCTTGACTATGTTGTGCAGAATGTGGCACCTGTATTGGGTGGAATAGCTATCTATTCATGGTATGGTTAGTGCGGTTTCTCGACTTCATTCCCGCTATTGTAGTGTTCAGATAGCTTGCTTTTCTGGTGTGCTACATTTGTAAATTTGGGAAACATGTATTGTATTGTGTTGTTACATGATGTTGGCACTTTGCTGACACTTCCTGTGGGGGGTCAGTTGACATAATGGTATGTCATTTCTTTCTGATTTGTGATGGAAGTGTTATCATGTGTATGCTATAAGCCAACTTAACTATTTTCAGCATCAGCACCAGCATGCAAAGGAGACAGGGCACAGCCAAGTGGGGAAGTTTTTGGCCATGGGATCTCTGGGCACGAGACCACAGACACCAAGGAACTCAGTAGTTCGGAGGACGAGGGGAGTGCAAAGGGGGAGACTGGATCTGCAAAATCATCTTCGGAGCCCTCCACCAGTGACCACTTCCTAGTGGTGGCAGACCCATTGGGGCCCCCTCCAGAAGTATCTCTGTCTGCCACCCCCGTTTTATCACTGCCCTCCCTATAGCTCCCCAATGAGTTGGCCATGCTCGCTCACCCAAGAGGGTGGGCATCTCCTTTGCCACAGACACCTTCGCCTCAGCCCCTGTTAGCCTGCTGCCCTCAGTGAGGAGACTACTGACCTCCTGAGAAGCATCTCTGTGGGACAGTCCACCATCATGAACGCCATCCAAGGACTAGCAACCCAAATCCAACAAAGCAATGCGTTCCTGGAGGGCATTCACAGTGCAATGGCTGGCTTACAGAGATCTTTCAGGCTCCAACCTCCACACTGAGGGTAGCCAGTGACCCCTTGTCTACCATCCCCCGCCACCTTTATCTTCCCAGTCTAAATCCTTCCCTGACCCAGCCAAAGCACACAACAGACTGACATCCATCCATCTCAACAGACAAGGGAAACACACACAAACATAAGCACCACAAGACACACCAGTGGCACACATACAATCAACATCCACCTGCAGACACAGCAACAGTCATGACGTGCCATGACACCCACACCTCTCCCAGCATCACGGATACTACACCTGGCACACCTATAGACACCATACCAGCATACACTGATCCAGCCACCACACCTATGCTACCCACAGACACCACCCCAGCAGACCCTCAGACATCCACCCCAGTCACTATACCTGTAGACACCATAACCACTGACACCCCTAAATGCAGCACATCCACCATATCTGAAGCCATCACCCCTACAGACAACCACCCACACACCATGGAATACCCTAGCACCTCCACCCCCCTCAGCCCAAGACGCATAAATGCCCTCACTCACCCACCCAATAGATACCCACCACACACAAGCACATCTCCCACAAACACGCACCCAAGACATCCAGTCTTAAACGTCAAACAACCACTCCCTCACAATCCACACCCAAACCCCCTTCTGATGACAATCCGTGTGTGTTGAAAAAAGTATTCCTTTGTAACCTTGACATTTTCACTAGTCGGACCCCTGTGACAAAAATAGCGGTTACCCTCACAAAGGCCATTCCTTCCACCTCCAAGGCCAAGACCTCCCCTAACCTCCCTGCCACCACCCATGCCTCTCCCCCAACAAGAAGAAGCACACCCCACCCAAGAAGGTTTCTCCCTCCCAAACCAAAACTAACCCCTCCTAAGCCCAAGTTCAAACCACCACCTCTGCCACCCCCCCAATAATCCCTGAGGTAGCTGCCTGCCCTCTTGATGCCCCTATTCCTTGCATGGCAGTCAGGAGTCAAGTTGGGGCACAATTTTGTGCCTTTGCTGCCAAAAAAGATTTTGGACTGGCCTATGGCCTCGGACTTTCATAGTTGTTGCAGTTGTACATCATTAAAACCAACCAGTTGTTGTTATTTTGATTACACCTGTGTCCTGCGTTTCCTTTCATGGTTTCTGTTGTTCCTGGCTGACACTGGTTGTGTGCCAGTATTTCTGTATGTGCTTGCTGCTTCATGTTTTGTTTTAGCAGTATGTGAATTTGTCTTCAGTGCTGTTGTCCCCCAAGGGTAGAGTGTGTGTTGTATGATAGATATGTGGGTCTAGCTGAAATGTTGGTGTCATGGTATTGTGTTGAGTTTGTAGAAAGATATGTTTGTTGTAGTGATGTGCGATTTGGTCCTGTATAGTGTATGCCTTGTTCCCTAATGTGGCTATTGTGTACATGTGGTGTGCTTTCTAGAGTTTTATCAGTGCAGGCATGGAGAGTGTTGAGGTGTGCAAGTTTGCTTTGCTTTTGTGTGCATGTGATTATTGAGGTGTGTGTCCTGCAGAGCTGGCTGTTGTCTTGTATGGTATCAGGAGTATTATATACTTTGCAACCTTGCCCTTCACCCATATGTGTGACTGTGTATTACATTTTTTGTTAGTATTGCTTGCCCATGAGATCTAAACGGGGCCTGTTCAAGTGGTCATGCTTTTGTGGGCCTTGTTCAACATGATATGTTTTCCAGTATGGCCTCCTTCTATGTATGGTTTTGCTGCTCCCATCGTTGCTGTGCCGGTGTTGTTGTGATGTGTTGCTTTGTGTTTTTTGATTGTTTGTGTCTGCGTGTATTATGCATGGTAATAGAGGTCCGATGTGCTGTGTGGGTGTGATGTGTGTGTCGATTGCTGGGTTGTTTTATGGTGGTGTTGTGTGTGTTCCAGTGTTGGGTGTGAGTGTGTGAAATGTATTTATATTTGTGCAGTTTTTGTTACAAGTTTATATGTTGTGCAGGGTTCTCTGACCCTGGGCCTGTGCTGTGTTGCTGTATCTATATGTATGGTATTGACATGTGTTGTGTGCCGGCTGAAGTGTGCATGATGTGTATGTGTGGGTGTCCTTGATGCAGGGTGTGGGTGTTTGTCACTATGCTGTTATGTGTACGTGCAGCCCTTCGCACCGCCCTCCCTATGGTATATTATGTAATGGCACAAATTACTACATTTTACCAAAAAAACAGGTGAGTGTGTGTACTTACGGTTGGTGTCATCCTCATCAGCAAGGATTTTGTTGTCTTTCACTGAGCAAAAGCAGCAGGATGACATCTTGTTTTGGTTCCATGGTGGTTACGGACGTGTATGGCTTCCTGGAGGTGAATGTCTCCCTTTGTTGTGTCCAATTCTGCCTCCTAGTGGATGGTGGTTGGACTGCTGCGGTCATATTGGTGGTGTGCATCCTCCTAATAGGTCCGGTGAAAACATGGTCTCAGCCATACTGTTTGTGCCTCCAGACAACTGCCGCAGTCGGTGGTGGCCGGCGGTCCTAGCGAACTGCTGGCAGTCTTCTGTGTGCACCTTCTCTAAACTCATAATTTGGTTGTCCGTTCCACCACCCTGCTAGCGGTCGGAGCACCCTAGCGGTCGGAGCAC
Organism: Pleurodeles waltl; assembly: GCF_031143425.1. NCBI lineage: Eukaryota > Metazoa > Chordata > Amphibia > Caudata > Salamandridae > Pleurodeles > Pleurodeles waltl. Next base: position 692,038,910 of record NC_090436.1, on the reverse strand, counting down.
CAACCTGGTGGTCCCCAGACCACCAAACTCGTAATCAGGCCCATTGTTTTAACTTTTACAAGTAGCAGAACAAAATTAAGATTATGTAAGTCTGCAATCTTCTATGAATATCTAATCCCCAGGTACTTCTTTGGCTGCTCATTTATATTGGAGGTTATGTTCAGAAGTTGGGTGGTTGGACTGCCAGAACTCTAACACAGCGGTGGTGAGGCAGCCATCAAGCCGGCGGGTTCACCATCGCCATATTATGATGTTTCCACCGGCTGTCCAGCGGATCCGCCGGTCAACCCAATGGTAACAGTGCGGGTGCCAATACCCTCGCACCCAGTACCGTCGGACCTCTGAGGGTGCTGGCAGGGGGGGCCAAGCACTGCACACAACATGGTCATGGGCAGTGCACAGGCCCCCCCATGGCCTACAGCATTGCCTTTCTGCCAGTCTTTTCATGAAAAGGCTGGCAGAAAACAAAGTTGTGATCAGCACAGAGGTGCCGAACTTTGCATTGCTGTGGCTGACCACATTTTGGACCGCTGCCAACCCATTGGGATCCCTGATTATGGTGAAGACATCGGTCTCCTAGTGGTCCGACCATCAGGGTCATAATCTGGAGGTTGGATTGCCAGAATTGTAGCAGTCTGACTGCCACCAGACGTTTGGCGTTCTGTGGACTGCCAAACATGTAATTAGGCCCTATATCTGGGAGCAGTATATCAGGCTCACACTCCAGACTGTGCTAGAATACAAAAAGGTATCCCTCAGACCACAAGGTCGAATGCCGTCTTCACATCTAACCACATCTAATTCAAAAAGACTGCAGTTGAGATATTATTTTAAGGTAGAGATAATCAAAGGACTTGGCTAAGTAGTGTTGGTGTAAGAAGCTGGCTCTCTATATAGTGCATTAAAATGAAGTATGCTGTTCAGAGAGTCCAGTGGATTCCCCAATTGGTATTGCAGAGGCAAAAGTAGATAAAACTAATGCACTATTTGCGTTAGTGTGGGCGATCAATTAGGCCTATCAGAGGGAAGTGCTAAGCATTAGTTGAACTCACACAGGTAATCAATGAGACACACGCTCAATGAATAAATCCAAGACCAATTTAGAAAAATAACAATCCTTTTTCTATATGTTCCAAACCCAAGAACTTTGTAATAAAGTAAGTAGACTGTTAAGCATAAATACTTGCCTTGTTTTGGAAAGGCTGGCAGAGAACAAGCTTGTAATCAGCCAAGGCGGCACTAACTTCAGCACCAACCAGAACTGCCGTCAGCCCGTCGGGATCACTGATCATGGCAGGGACGGCAATAGGTTGGCATAATGTGGCAGTTGGACTTGCACAGCCGTGGTGGTTCAACTGCCACAGCGAGGCTGGCAGTCTTCAGACCGCCAGCCTTGTAATAAGGCCCTTAGAGCAATTTTCTGAGTTCTTTCAATGTTATCTTACGGAGGAAAACAATATTCAGCAAACACAGGGTTAACAATGACTTACAAAGCCAATCTCAGGGTGTTAAGGTAAGTACTGGACACTGATCAGAACCACACCAACAAGTTACACTGGGCGGCACTGGGGTGGCCGGGTGCAGAGGTGCAGTAAGCTGTCGGGTGCCAATAGTTTGCTAATGGAATTTGGTCCTTGTAAAGAAAGGCTTCAGACTCTGGCTAGGTAGCCAGTCTGGAACAACAGGCAGGTAGGTAGTAGACTTGGGGTGCTCGGGATATGGGTGCTCCTTTGATCCACTTCTCCTGTGCCCAGGAGTGTGAGATGCAGGAGTGTCTTTAGTCATTGGGTTTTCACGTATGGGAGCACTTGCGGCCAGGGGGTCCTGTGTATTGAGGCTGCAGGTGTTGTTGGGGAGTCCAGCAGGGGTGGGCCCAGGGTGGACTAGAGCTCTTAGGAGCTAGGGACACCATTGGCACTGATGGACCACCTCAGCTGGGGTGAGGGGTCACTGGTGCAGTGGTTGCTAGAGATGTTGAATTTTCTCTCTCCACAAGCCTGTAAGAGAGGGAAGCCTTCGTGTAGAGGCTGCAGGCATCTCAGGGGAGTCCAAGATGAGTGAAACCACACTGGACTAGGTCTGGGGCAGGAGGGGAACCTCGTTGGCATAGTTGGTTGTCTTTACCTTGGGTTGTGGACGTCGGGTACAGTGATCACTTCAGGTGTTGGATTTCTGTAGTTCCAGCAGCTGCATAGTCTGTGTTTTTTGGAGTTTCTTTTTGCAGGCAAGCTCACTGCACAAGGGAGACTTGAGTCTTTATTGAAGACTGGACGAATTGGCTTCCTGTGCAGGATTCTTTGAGCAGCAGGCAGGCTGGACGGGCTGGCCCACGTAACCTAAATACTCAATTTAGCAGAGTTAGATGGAGTAAATGGTGGTAGTCAATGGACTGACCACCTTGAGGGGGACTACATTCTTCTTATGACCACTCCCTTAGGGAAGTAAGCATAAACCTAACTCTACTGGCCTAATTCCTTTCAAGCAAGATGGAGGAATTTGAAAGGAGGTGTTCAATTCAGATCGTTCACCTTGGGGGTGGGACTGGCATGAAGTGGGACCTGCTCCTAATTTAACTAATTTTCCTGCCTGTGCTCCTGCCAGAAGTGGGGTCAGGACGGGAGGGTCATCTCCACCATCTGGAGAGACCTGGGTCACATTACAAAGGCAGCAAGGCCTTTGATGCTCCCGGCCCTTGAATGTACATCCTGCCTGGGAGAGGAAGTCACACCTCTGCCCAGAGCAGGCCTTTGTCTCAGGCCCTTGAGAGTGCTGGCTCTCACTGTGGGGGGGCAGAAACACGTCTGTGGTGGCTGAACTGGTCAAGACCAGTCAGTCAGCACCCTAGCAGCTGGTAGGTTTCTAGGGGTCACCTCTAGAGTGCCCTTTGTGTGCCTTTTTCACAAATTCGTTACTGGGGTCAGTGAGAGTTTATTATTCTGAGATGTTTGATACCGAACATCCCATAATTCAGGGAAGTCATCATGTAGGTGGGGAACTCGCAACGACCAGTGTCCAGCACATACATTTAAAATGGCTTCCCTGTGCACTTATTATGTCTCAGAATCCACAGAGGCAATATGCTCATGCACATATGTTCCCACATGTGCCTTGATTTACCCTGCCTTAGGGGTGACTTACACCTGGCACATGCAGTGATGGGGACCTGGCACACAGGGTGCGTGACAGGTTGTGTTTTCAATTTAGCCTACACCAACACACACAGTCTGCAATGGCAGCACTGCGTAGGTTAGGTGAGGGATCCCTGAAGGTGGCACAATTGGTGCAGCAGCCCTCAGAGACCTTCCTTAGTACCCAGGGCCCTAGGTACCACGGATCCCATTTACTTGGGACTTACAGTGATAGCTAAAGAGTTTGCAAATTGTGCAAAACAACTGTGCAGTTTTGGGGAAAGAGATCTTGCACTGGGCACCTGGTTAGCAGGGACTCAGTGCACTAGCAGTCAAAGCCCATTAGAAACCAGGCAAACAGTGGGGGCTAAACATGTCAAAAAGAGTGCTTTTCTACAGTTGGTCTCTAACTGTTGTCCAGCAATAAAACCATTCTGATGTATTAATTTAGCTGCAGTGCACTTAAATATATCAGCTAACAAATTCATTATGATCTTATAATCTGAATTTATTAATGTAATTGGGTAATATGATGTTGGATCTTCCCCGTCCTTCCCGTTTTTCAAAGAACTAACCATATTCCTCATCATAAATGAAGCAGGTATGGACCTGTCCTCCAACATGGAATTTGCATCAGCAAATATACCAGTAAAACCTTCAAGAATTACTTATAAAATTCAGCCGGAAAACCATCATGGCCACATACCTTTCCGTTTTGCAGGCTTCTGACCATTGCAACCAATTCTTTTGAAAAAGGGCAAGCTAAATTATCAGCATTTTCCTTGGTAAGAGTGGGAATATCCAAACCCGTCAGAAAATTCCCTAAAGCTCCCTAATCAATCTCCTGATTATGACTTTAAATGTGCTTATGCTGTTCAAGCAGAATTTTACCCAGCTTTCCTTGTTCCTCACAATGAACCCTAGAGATTGTGCACTTCAAGGATGGATCCTGTTACTTACAGCTTGTTCTTGGGCCTGCCATGCTAGAAACCATCCAGTACAATTACTCTCCTCGTACACTTTCTGCACGTTGGCTTGATTTTACATGAAACAATTTGGGGCAGATTTAAGGAAAGTAGTGTTGCACCCAGTGCAGCACCACTTTCCTTGCGTCCCTCAGCACTCTTCTACCGCCACCATGTGTGCGCCATATATAAGATATTGTGCACAATGGCGCAGGATAGGGGGCATTAGCATCAGAATTTCTAACGCTGTTGATGCACTGTTTAGGGTTAGAACCAAAAGTTTGAGGCTAACCCTGAACAGTACATAGGGGCCCATTGTAAACAATGGTATGCCCCCTTTTAACACCTCCTCTGAGCAGACGTTAAAAGTGCCAAAAAAATGATGCAAAGAAATCTGTTCGATTTCTTTGAGCTATTTTTATGGTCCCCTCCTTAACGGGAGAACACCCCCTTTGCATACATTATGCCAGGCACACGCAAAATGTAGTGCAATGGGTTACAAAGTGACGCAATGCATGCATTGCACCACTTTGTAAATTTGGCTCCACGATTTGGGCCTCGTTGGGCCACATTATCGTAAAAAAAGGACGCTAATGTGGTGTAAGGCGGCACTAGGGGCTCTTAAATATGCCTCCTAGTTTAATAGTGATCACTTGGTGCCCATTTAGCCTTCTCATACTCTTTTCTATTTGTCGCGGATGGTTGCCTCAAAAATGTATCATGCACTACCTGGGCGGTCTTTTCAAGGTTATGCTTTTGATCTTTAGCATTACTATTATTGGCCACATCTTTTGCTGTCACCAGCCCTCTTAGGTATGCTTTTAAAGCTTTGCACACAATAGTTGGCAGGTCGACTCCTGGTTCCATATAAACAATTAATTAATCTCTTCTTTGCATATCTGGACCCATTCCTCTTCCTGTAAATACTGTTTATTAAAAACCCACCTCATTACTTGCAGTCTGCCACCTTTCACAAAAATACTAGCTATAGAATTGCATGGTCCAAAAACCCATTGCAGAATGTTAAAAGTCAGGGTTCTAGAGATCAAAAAGAAATCATTTAGCGTGGAGGTATGTAACCTTTCTGATAAACATATAAAACATTTTTTACTGGAAAGGCATCCCTCCAGAGGTTGATTAGTGAAAGTGTTTTGCATAATATTTGCAGCCCTAGGCTTTCAATGTTTTTTAAGATTTACAGAAGAGTCTATTCTAGGATTTTGCAAAAAGTTACAATCCCTTTCCATACTAATCTACCCTGGAATTTGCATTAATGATTGAAATAGCTCCTCATCGAGCTTACCTTATCTTCCACTGTGGCATAAAAACTCATGAAAGTGAGCCACCTAGAAAAATTGTACAACTAACCCAGCACCAGTGACCCTGAATACCACTGGCCCAGTCCAGCACGTCTGTATTCAATCCTTTGGCAAGGAAAACTGCAGTACTCCTGAGAAATGCCTGGGCAGATGAAAAAACCCATAGCCTGCCCACTTCTTAAACACAGAGAACTTTACAAGCTTTCCAGCTGGTATATGGGTTTTCTGCAACAGGACTACAGACAGACTATCACCCTCAACCCATGCTTCTATGGTATGCAGCTTCTTTTTATTGTTAAGCCCATTGACATTTTAAAAAAACATCCTCAGAACACTCCTACAGTTTGAAGCCTCCTTCGAAATCCTGGCGCTAAGGTTAATTAATCAAATGTCAAAGAGTGCCTAAAGTGTCAAATGCAAAAGTGCTACAATGCAAAAGTGCTGGCCAAGAACTCAAAGTGCTACCAATCACTAAAGTGCAACTCAGGCTACCAACAGCTGCCCTCAACCTCCATGCCTCCTCAGTAAGTGCTCTATAACCTTTACCAAAGTGCAATAGAGCATAGTCAGAAAGTTCTGCAAGCCTCTTGTTTGTCTGGGTTCTGCAGCTAGGCTATACCATTACTAAATGGGGGCCCCCATGCCATCAAAATAAATACATACAGTTCCATGAACTTTAACCAGCCAGACAAACCAGGCACCTCCCTGGTGTGCACTCACCAGATTTCACCCTCTGAGTCTTTAACTCTACGTTGATGTACCTTCCTTAAAAGTGCCGTTCTCGTCCTCTTTTTATGTAGCACCCTAATCCTCCCCTCTGACCCAGACCTCCCTCACCCCCTATCACCCACCCTTACCCATGCGACAATGGGAGTACCACCCTTCTATGCACTCCTTGCATGAAACCCAACCCTCAGGGACATTGGGACCATGACAGAGTGCCTGACCACTCTGATATTCCCCTCCAGCCCTTCCCCTTAGCCAAGTGAATAACCCCCCTCTTCTTGAACTGAACATAGATAGTGGGAGCATTAGAAATACCCAACTTCGTATATTTTTTTACATAATCTTTTACAATCCCATACTCAAAATCCTTAGAGATTGACCTATTTCCAACTCAAATTCACGTAGCTCACCTCCTTTCCGCTTCATTCAACACCCTCAAATAATCCTCTTATAACCATTAGAGAAGCTACATGCAGCAGTTAAAGCAGTGACTCTAGAAACTTAGCGGCTTCAGCCACAGTACCAAAGATTTTAAAAGAGCCTTTATACAGCACTTTAAATTTGGAAAACTGAATGATCAAGGCTTGTCCCGAGCTGTTTGAAATTTTAGAATCCGTGTTCTACACTCCTTTTGCCTCCGAGCAGATTCTACTGTCATGTCAGAGAAAATACAAAATAAAAAAATGTCTTCAGACTTAAACACCTTCTCCCTATTTGCCTCAGACAATATCTTCTCTTTTACTCTGTAATCAGCTAATTTCACCAACATAGTGTGGGGGTACTTAGCATAGCTTCCGATGGGAGCTGGTACGTGATGAGGCCGCATGATTGTTAAATTGTGCTTATAATCTGGGATTACAAAAGATTATATCAGATTCTTCACCAACTTTATGCATCCTCTAGTGTCCTTGCTATACACTGGAATACCTGCAATCTGAAGGTTAGATCTTCTAGCGTAGTTGTCCATCTGCTCCTGTTTCTCTTTAACCCATAATGCATCCTTCACCAGCTGTTTATTAGCTTATTCCATATTATGTCAGTCATTATGAACACGGCGGTAACAACCGCCATGTTCATGCTGGCAGTCAAAACACTGACCACCATCGTCCCCAGATCCCCTCGGCCGCATAAAGAACCTTCCTGTGGGCCGGCGGGCGGAAACATAGTTTCCACACGCTGGCCCACAGGAAGGCCTGACCGGGACATTGACGGCGGCTCCATGTGGAGCCGCTGCCAATACCTCTGTGCGGCGGGTGCAGCTGCACCCGTCGCGCAGATCACTGCCCAAAAATCGGGCAGTGATCTGCGCAATGGGGCACTGCACTGGGGCCCCGGCACTGCCCATGCCAAGTGCATGGGCTGTGCAGGGGCCCCTACGGGGTGCCCCAGTGCACCCCTTCTGCCAGCCTTTCCTTGGTAGGAAAACCTACCAGGGAAAGGCTGGAGGCAGAGGAAACATTATCCGAGGGGGTAGCACCGCTGCCCTGTTGGATAATGTTTCCACCCACCACCAGGCTGCCTGACGGAGGAAGCCTGGCGGTGAGTGAGGTCTGCTGATGGCGGCCCTCACCGGGTTCATTATGTGGCGGTTTGGCCCGCCATGCTGGCCGGTGGTTTCACCTGCCAACGCCAGCATTGCTGTCCAAACTGCCATGTTCAGAATGACTGCCTATGTATCTTGTCCTCACAATCAACACTTTTTGTTCCACTTCATTTGGCCGAGTAGAGAAGCCCTCCAGCAGTACGCAAACTCAATCTAAACACTCTCTTTATTCATCTGACATCTTCGCTTGGGTAGCCTTAATAGCTTTTACCTCTTTTAAAACCTCATGTAGCACACTGGCAAACTCCAAGGGGATTTCTTCAGCCACTACCAGTTTAGCCATAGAGCCACGTCGAGCCAGCAAAGAATCCACCTACTGCTCTGAATCAGTGCAACTCCTGCTTAGGGTGGAGCCATCGCAACTCAAAGTTGTCTCTGGCTGAGCAACACTTTTATTGAGTTCCACATTTAGGCCCAGACTCTGGGGGCTTTGGGTAGTTTCACAGTGGTTCCTCCTCCTGGTACTTCTACTCTTTGCGCTCTTAGCACAGCCATGACTAGTCTTGAATTAGGGGTGCAAACCCTCATCTTTGACATTCTCCATGAATACCCCCCTTTTTCGTGGATGTCCTCTTGCTCCACCATGGCCTGAGCTGGCAGTTCTTGTGCAATTCTTGTGACAATGCCAGTACTAGAGGATCTTGTACCTGCAGTACCACATCCTCTACACCCCATGGAGTCCACCTGCTCCTCGAGGTCCCTTCTCTTGCTCTTTCTCCCACATATCTCAAACTTCCAAAGCCACAAGCAGTGGGCCACTTAGTGAACTACCTGGGTTAATGTCAGGTGAATTGGTGGGCGAGTCCCCTCCTACTTCCAATTCCAGTTCTGTGTGAGAAGCCAACACTGCTGTCAGCACCCTAGAAACTCCTGAAGCCAACACTGCTGCAGCACCCTAGAAAATCCTGGTGCTCTCTTCTGGGCGCTCCTCAATTCGTCTGGCAAAGTTTTCTTCCTCTCGTCCAAGTGTTTAATTCATTTCACTGACTTAGTAATCTTAGCCAGCATTTTCTTAGTGCACCTTGTTGCTCCTAAGCTAGAATGACAGGGCCAGCCAGAGCCCCATTAACAAGCTGAACAGGAGACAGGGACGGTGGGGCTAAGAGGATTCCATTCCAACACCCACGCTACCCAGAAATGCACAATGCAGAGCAAAAGGCAGTATCCTACTCCCCTCCCATCAATCACAGATGCAAACTGCCGCCCAGAAAGGCAGATGTGGAAAAATGTCAATGTCCAAAGAAAGATTACTAAGATAACCCACTGGGAACTAAATGAGGGGAGCCAGGGAGGCAGCAGTAATCCAGAACAGTTTAAAGCTGCACTTTAAAGGGTAATTAGGTAATCAGTTCTACCTTAAATGGCAATGTAGAGTCAACTTCCAAACTAGCATTGGGGGGAGGAGTAGAGCCTAACCCCATTCAGTAATCATATGAACCTGGTGAAACTGCAATTTGCCATACACACATATACACATACCATATGCAGCACCCTTGCATCAGGTGCATTCAGGCGGTGCCAAGAAACTGCTGGGGAACATATACAAAGTCTGGTGGGGCCTCAGACGTAACTATGTAACTCCTCGCGCCCATCCCCGACTCGCCAAGATCAGGAGGCAGAGATAGAGCCGGAATAGCAGAGGGTTCGTAGACGTGTTAGGGCATCCCTCACGTGGTGACCTCAGGTAGCCACACCTTGATGGCAACCCAGGACACTAATTGTGCTTTTTTTAATGTTGCTGCAGGGGAACTGTGCTCCCTGCCACCCTCCACAACTTAAAGGAAATGCTTGGTGGTGCCACTACCCCTTCTAAGAGCAACACCAGGATTCAAAAATATTATTAAAAAACCATCACAGGGCATCATTAGGTGCTCCTTGCATGAGCAGTGAATAATAAATAGGAGGCTTCTACCACTCATTGATTATTCTTTCAATAATATTTTTATTTAGGTTTTTTGGCTGTCCTGGTCCATCCTGGGACTCCTAAAGTATATATTTTATACTTTGGAGCCATAGGAGGAGCCCCCACACCCCCTGCCAGCTATTTTAAAGTGGGTGCCTAAGGCACCAACAACATGGCCTCTTCTGACTTTCCATCCTCTATTTGAAAGTGGGTGCTCTCTGGTGCACCCAAAACATGGAGATCAGGGGTCATGTGAGGAAAGCCGGCTCCTGATAATTACTGAAGCAGCCCTGGGAAATGAAGCCCTTAGGCCTTATTCAGGCTTGGGGAGGGCTCTGCATGCCGCTCTCCTTTATATAATATTAGCACTGGGCGATAAGGTTCTTGTGGCTTCTAAAGGCCCATGGAGGGGTATACATGCCCCTCCTCATAAAGTCAGATATTGTCTGTGGGAGAGGCTGCCCCTGGGGGCCCCAGAAGGCTCTGGGAGGAGGGCTGCATGCCTCCCACCCAAATAAAAAAGGTCACGCTGACTCTTAGGACTTGGCCTGCCCCAGTGGCGGCTTATATTTTAAATAGGCAGGAGCACATCCTTTTTTTGTGTTGTTTTTTTTATGGGTCTGCCAATCCTCCACAGTTTTTGGCCTGATAGGGACCCTCTAGGACCCCCATCACCATGTCTAGAAGGACAAGGTATTTGTACCTTGCCACATATTTTTTTATTCCTTTTACAGGATAAGGGACTGAGTCCCCAAGTTCTAAAATGGTTGCCACCATATTTTTGTTCATGTGGTGTAGCCAATCAGATCATTGTACACAGTTCCAAAAGAAAAGAAAGAGCTCCACTAGGCACTCCTAAAAGTAGAAGCAAGAGCCCTCACACATCCATTGGATGTCATGTTTCATCATAGGGCTTGCTCCTCACCAGACTGGCACTGCAATGTCTGGCGGGCCACAACGGGGGGCTCTTTGCCGGAGATCTTATATCAAAGTAAGTGCCAGGCTGCCAATCAGATCATATCTTTTGATCTTTTGGATCTGCAGATCTGCCATAGCATGATATATTAAATACATTTTTAACCCTAATTTCTTAAAAACTACATAGTAAGCATTGGCAAAGCCAATAGTTCTCAACTATGCAAGAGCTGTGGGCATTGCTCCTGTGTTTTTGCGATGTTGTAGACCACTGTAGCTGCTGTTCAGCATGGCTAAATGTTAGTGACATAAAGGAGAGTGGCATGGAGTCTTGTAGAGTGAAGTGGTGTAAAGTGGAGTACAGTGGCATAGAATATTGTAGTGTTGTGTGGAGTGGAGGGTTATGGAGTAGTATAGAGTAGAGAAGAGCGGTGTGAAGTATTGGAAAGTGGAGTGTCATAGAGAGAAAAAGGTATCACAGAGTAGAGTTTCATAGAGTAGAGTGGAATGTTGAGGAGTAGCTTGGATTGTTGTGGAGTGGGGTGGAGAATTGTGGAGTAAAGAGAAGTGTTGGTGAGCAGAGAGGAGTAGAGTAGAGTGATGTAGAATGGTGTAGAATGCTACAGAGTGGAGTGCTGTAGGATGGATTGGTGAAGAGTGGAGTGGTGTAAAGTGGAGGGGCATACAGTGGATAGCATACAGTGGAGTAGAGTGGAGTAGAGTGGTATGGAGTGTTATAGAGTGCCATAGAGTATGGTAGCATAGAGTAGCATAGAGTGGATTGGTGTAGACTGGAGTAGAGTGGAAAAGTGTAGCATAGAATAGAGTGATGTAGAGTGGAGTAAAGTGGTGTGAAATGGCATAGAGACAGCGGAGTAGAGTACTGTGGAGTAGAATGGCATTGAGTGGAGTTGAGTGTCATAGAGTGGCATGGCATAGAGTGGAGTAGAGTGGCTTAGAGTGAAGGGGGCAGAATGCTGTAGAGTGGAGTGGCATAAAATGCAGTAGCTTGTTCAGAGTGGAGTAGAGGGACGGAGTGTGGAGTGGCGTGGAGTGTCCTAAAGTCGAGTGCTATAGAGTGAAGTGGCACAGAGTGGAGTAGAGCATTTTAGAGTGGCATAGAGTGGAGTTGAGTGTCAGAGAGTGGAGTGCCATAAAGTGGAGTTCCATAGAGTGGTGTGGAGTGGTGTAGAGTGGAGTGGCATAGAGTGGAGTAGCTTGTCACATGGTCAAGTGGCCTAGAGGGGAGCAGAGTAGTGTGTCGCAGAGTATAATGGTGTAGAGTGGAGTTGCAGTGAGTAGTGTAGTTGGTAAAGTGTGGTGTAGGTTGTCATGGTGTAGAGTACAGAGGTGTTGAGGGGAGTGGTGCAGAGGGACATACAGTGGAAGGGTGTGGAATGGAGTAGAGTGAAGTAGAGTCTTGTGGAGTGGCATAGAGTGACATAGAGTGGGGTGGCATAGAATGGCATAGAGTGGAGTATTGTAGAGTGGAGTGAATTTTTTTTTAGTAAAGTGGCAGAGAATGGCATAGTGGCAATGGAGAAGAGTTTCATAATGGAGTGGCACAGTGTGGAGTATAGTGTAATAGAGTGAAGGAGCATAGAGTGGAGAATCATAGAGTGGAGTAGGTTGTTGAAGAGTGGAGTGGGATAGAGTGGAGTAGAGTAGAGTATCACAGAGTGGAGTGGCATAGAGTAGAGTTTAGAAGAGTGGAGTGGCATTTGGTAAAGTAGAGTACAGTTGATTAGTGTGGAGTGGAGTGGTGTGGAGTGTCATAGAGTGGACTGCCAGAAAGTGGAGTGCTGTAAAGTGGAGTTCTGGAGAGTGGCTTAAAGTGGTGTGGCACATAATGGAGTAGAATATCATAGAGTGAAGTGCCCAAGAGTGGAGTGCAGTGGAGTGGCGTAGAGTACAGTAGCATAGAATAGAGTGGCAGAGTCTAGTGGCATAGAGTTGAGTGTCATAGAGTCGAGTGGCATAGAGTGTTGTAGAGTAGAGCAGTGTAGATTGATGTAGAGTGGAGTAGAGTATCGTAAAGTTCAATGGTGTAGTGTGGAGTATGCATGATGTGGTAGTGCAGTGCTATTACAGACAACACATTTCCAATTAAAATGACACATCTCTAGCTGAAAAGAAGAGTGTTGAATTTTATAAAGATCATGGCCCTCATTCTGACCTTGGCGGGCGGCGGAGGCCGCCCGCCAAAGTCCCGCCGTCAGATTACCGTTCCGCGGTCGAAAGACCGCGGCGGTAATTCTGACTTTCCCGCTGGGCTGGCGGGCGGTCGCCTTCAGACCGCCCGCCAGCCCAGCGGGAAAGAGGCTTCCACGATGAAGCCGGCTCGGAATCGAGCCGGCGGAGTGGAAGCTGTGCGACGGGTGCAGTTGCACCCGTCGCGTATTTCACTGTCTGCGCAGCAGACAGTGAAATACATGTAGGGGCCCTCTTACGGGGGCCCCTGCAATGCCCATGCCAGTGGCATGGGCACTGCAGGGGCCCCCAGGGGCCCCGCGACCCCCCCCTACCGCCATCCGGATCCCAGCGGTCGGACCGCAGGGATCTGGATGGCGGTAGGGGGGGGTCGGAATCCCCGCGGCGGTGCAGCAAGCTGCGCCGCCGTGGAGGATTCAATGGGGCGGCGGTACACTGGCGGGAGCCCGCCAGTGGTGCCGGTCCGACCGCGGCTTTACCGCCGCGGTCGGAATCCCCATTGGAGCACCGCCGGCCTGTCGGCGGTGCTCCCGCGGTCCTCCGCCCTGGCGGTCAAAGACCGCCAGGGTCAGAATGAGGGCCCATGTTTCTTGCAATGGAGGCAGCTCACACAACAGGAGTTGTATGTCGAACAGTATGGTGTGTGAGGTCTGTATGTGACCAAACTAGGACTTGAGGGGGCATTAGAAGAAAGCATGATAAAGCAGCACATTTAAAGGTCATGCAGCTTTGCATGTTCAAGGAAAAAAATATTCACACAATTTTTTGCTTAGCTGTTGAAGTCAACATTATAATCAAAATCTGTCAGTTACAAGACCATTCATTTACAATCTACCACACATACTGTTCCCCAGCTCCAAAATGTGGTGCTGACTACAGCAGAGAGACCCCAGAAACTACTGGCTGTATGTCTGCAAACTAAAATGCTCCTTGATCTGTCAGTGGCTAGCCAGTGAAATGGGTCTTCGTGCAAAGAAGGAAATGGTGCACCTAGCTGCTGTTTGGACTGTGAAGTACAACAATAATCAGAATTCAGTGGGCCTTTACGGGCTCAGCGACATGGTGCTGCTTCACCTGCTGCGCCAATGGAAGGTATGCACCTGTGGTCTGGGGCCATAAGTTGCTGGGATACGACAACATGTGGACACCACATGAGATCACTTTCTTCATCTTCAGTGTGTTACTGCTCTCATGCTCAGTCACACTGTTGAGGAGAGTGAATGCTCCCCAACAATTCTTTCCTTACACATGAGCCTGCTTAGAACCAGCATACTCTATGACATCACAGGAAGTAATGTCACACAAACAGTGAAATCAATGATACCCGAGTGGTGGCTGGTGAAATAAAAAATACAATATATACATGTAAAATAAAGAAAGAAACCACAAAACTTCACTCTAGGCTTCCAAAATAGTTGAACAGGCCTCTGGTGTATCCAAAGTAGTTTCTTACATTAACTGAAAGAGCCTGTAAGGAGGTTTTCATTATAGGTAGAATTACCTCCTGAAATCTTTAGTTCCCAGGAGCTGCTCTACACACAGCAGAACTTTGGAAAGAGGAGCATTTAGAATTCAAGTTCCAGCCCTTCTAACCAAGTGTGACATTTAGCCAGTTGTGAAACGCCAACCAATCTCTAAATGTATGAGTCTCACTTGCAGTGAGTAAAATTTGAGGTGTCTGCATGCTAGTCTACACAGAAACTCCACATGAAATGCTCCAAACTAGAAGAAAAAAAAAACTCACAACTGTAAATTCAGCAGAGAGGTGTTTAGGAAATCTGCAGTGAAATTACAAATGTCACGTGATAAATTTTGCCCTGGAATGGAATTTCCAGAGGATGGGTCCTACAGAGAGTAATCCCTGCAGGCCATTCCAAGCATCTGCATCTGACAGAGGAGCAGACGCTGCTATAGTGGGTGGAAACTATATTCTTTGGAATTACTGAAATATTTATGAATTTATAATTGGGAGGTGGGTGGTGCTCAAATGTTTATTTTATTCAGAGTGTTTCAGATGTGTTTGAATTATTAGGATTCATACTTGACATCACATCTGTGAGGGTTGTGGTGTATTGTATGATATGGCTGTGGGTCCTTATTGTACAGTACACTCACAAATACTGTCTTGGGTGAAATCAGGCTTGTTTACTTAACCTCAAGGTACACCCTAGGTAACTGTGAGCCGTAAGGCTTAGCAAAGGAATTATGTGTAAAGCATTTAACAGCACCAAACAACAGAAAAAGAAAGTCACACAACATGAAATAAATAAGACATCAATTTATAAAAATAGATTACATTTGTTTATGAATTTTTAGAGACATTAATAAGCAAAATCCACCAGAGGGGTCGGAGATATGAATTTTAGAAGCAATAAATAACTTTTATATAAACTGCAAACATTGATTGGCCAACAAAAGGTTTGTAAACTTTTGAAAAGTTTGAAACACTTAGGGCCCAATTAAATCTCGACGGTGAGAGTGCTGGACTGCCAACACAACAGTGGGGAGGCAGCTGTCAAGCCATCGGCCTCCCCACTGCTGTATTTCGATGTTTCCGCCAGGCTGACCAGTGGAAGCAATGTGATGACATAGGCCCCTGCTCTCAAAGAGAGGCAATGCCAATGCCGTTGCACACAGCACACTCAGAATATGCACTGTCTGCTATGGTGTTCAGAAGTTTTCCATTACCTGGACATGGGATTGTAAAAAGTATGTTCTGCAGTTTGCTTACATGGCACCCTGCCCTATGGGCTACGAAGGGCCTACCTTAGGGGTGACTTATATGTAGAAAAAGGGGAGTTCTGAACTTGGCAACAGGTTTAAAGTGCCAAGTCATGGTGGCAGGTAGACTGCTCATACGGGCCCAGCAGTGGCAGGCCTGAGATATGTTTACAGGGTTACGTAAGTGGATGCAAAATCAGTGCTGTAGGCTTGTCGCGTAGGCTCTCATTATTCTAATGAGACTACTGGATTTTGAGCATCAGAATCGTCCGCGGTGTGGGAGACTGAGTCTAACCCACTGCAGGTGACACCTGTCGCTCTAATCTGGGTTTTGCTCAGGCTAACTAGCAGTGCCTCATCTCTACCAAAGGATAGTGATGATTAGGCAGCAGAGCCCATGACATACTAGGCTTCTCAGGGAAGTCGTGGTCACTCAGGTCGCATCCAGTTCTCTCATTCACAACTTAGTCTCATATATAAATGACAAACCTAAGCAGTATATGTTTCAATAATGAGTTTAATAAAATTGCTGCATCTTAGATAGCAAAGTATGAGCTGCAATAACCAGGATGACACAACATGACGGTATAAAAATTGTGACGAGAAGAGTGAAGCATAAAAACAACGCTATCATATTGTCACTATGATCGATGGACTATTTCTCATCAAGGTTATAATTTTAGCACAGCATGTTAAGCTCTAGTTCTGCCTTTCAGGTTCCCCTGGGAAGACATCTATCCCCATACCTGAGCAAAGGCCTGTGGTCTGCGTTAGCATCTGTAGCAAAGCATTCAGCAATCAGCATACAGTTGTGGTTCCCTGGCTGGAATCTCCCTCTAATGTGTAAGGGACAAGGAAGTGTTTATATAATAACACAGAGGATGCTCTGAGAAAATGTCCCTACGTAAGGATGTGTATTTTCTATGAGTGCTGGAGACTAAACGTCTATCATGTTCACCGGCAATGTACCAAACTGTAGTCTTGAATGAAGCACAGAGTGATCAAGAATGTCTTGTTTGAGAACAGAGCGCTGGCCTAGGCAAAAACAGTTAGATAGATGAAAATAAAACAAGACCGTAAAAACGGTTATTGTAATTATAATAATGCAAGGCTAAATAAAATATATCTAGTTTAAAGTGCACAGTGGCCTAGTGTGTTAAAATAACATGCATGGAGCTATAACTAAAATGGCTACACAACACCCTCCCCTAGTCGGTTGAAAGTGGTTCAAAGCCAAAGCTAAAGTTTTATTGCTAAAAAAGCTCAACCTAAGATATATATATAAAAGCAGGGTCAATTTTGACAAGTTAAAGGGACACACAAGCATCCAACATGACAATTTAAAACATGAGCATGTGGCATATAACCAAATTTAAATGGCATGTCAATTTAGAAATGTTGCAATCTCGGTACGAGTCATGGAGAATAGGAAATCTTCCACTTCAGCCGATATTAAAATCGGAAAGTCCACGGCAAGAAGGATCAAGGAGCAGGTGTGTTCCGTAGCCCCAGTGTCAACCAAGGCGGCATCCCGTGGTGTGCCCATTGATGAGTTGTGAACAACTTCCTCCAGGAAGGGTAACTCATAAGCAGCTTCACGCAGCAAATGCAACCTCAATGCGCATGTCCGGTAATTAACCCTCAGTGAGAACATCAACAGATCATCGTCTACTGCAGGCAAGGCTGCTGTGAAAGATGTATTTCCAGTGCATGTTCAAAAGAGCACCAGAGGCACCGAAACACGGGCTGCACACAATGCAAAACCAGTCTGAATGGCAAAGACCAGCCACACTCCAATTACTGCAGGAGTGTTGCTCCAAAATACTGCATCATACGTTAACAACACAGTTGCGCTGATGGGAGCACCATCATTTCTCCTCGCTGTGGCGGGACAGTTGTTGTGCATAAACAACAGCAACAGCAGGATGCCAGCAAATAAATCCAAAGTTATCAGAAATCCCCTGAAAATACTAGAGGAAATTGAGTGGATAGCTGAAGGTATCAAACCGAATACGGAGCAGAACCAACAGCTTTGAAAAAATGTGCGATTCCAGTTGTACTGGACGCATTGAATATTCGTCCCATGAGTTCACCAAAGTGTCTCGGAAAATTTGTATTTAACAGGGACTGTATTTCTGCCGATGACCTTGCCACTTGAAGTGCGGAGGTCTCGCGCGCAGATGTAAGGGCTACATGCTTTTGAAACAGTAAAGCCTTGAGTCTGCTTAACTTGTCAAAATTCACGTTTGAAGTAGCAATGTGAGGCTAAATATCAACTACCTCCTTAATTTTAGAGGGGGGAAAGAGTACGTTACCGCAGCATGTAACGACCTTAGAGACCGAAACAATGTAAACTATTCCGGCCCGCATGCCAAAACAGTCTTCACCATTGAGGAGGACGTAGCTGCTGTTTGAAAGCACCTGGAACGTAGGTCTAATCAAGGGGACTTGAACTCCCTTCAGATAACAAGCCAAGTTTGTAGCAGAAGCGTCACACGCCCCATGCAAGGACAGCTGTTTACAAACCATGAGTGGCTGACTGAAGTCTTGCATTCACTACCGCTAAGAAAGACTTCTTTCATGCCACCGAAGCATTTGTACGAGAAGGGAATCTCCCACACCTCATGAATATAACTATCTCCCAGCTTTTCATATCTGCCTACTGGAATGTGTTTTAAACAGGAGGTGAATTGAAGTGTTGAAATAGGCAGATTAATAACCCCATGTATTAGCCACTCAGCAGATGGTATTTTGGCCACAGTAAAAGGCAACTTTTCTAATTTCTGGATGTTAAGCATGACATAAGTTGCTTCCTTCTTAGTCATTAGTTGTTGTTGTCGCGTTAGATTAAAGGAAAAAAATATCTCCCTTGCACTGACATACTGCCAGGGAACGCGACCCGCCTTCAGTGTTTGAAGCGTCCAACCCAACTGCATAATGGACCTGATCTGACTTTGTCCATGGTGTAAAGAAGACACATCTGATTGTAAAAGGTCTATAGCAGAAGAGATTATATTATTTATGGCATATATCCGGTCGGACAAGGTGTTAATCCCGTTAACCACAGCAGCTAATGCCTTTTCTAGATTTTCCTGATCTATTTGCCTGAACCGGGCAGCAGCATCTTGTTGGGAAAGTTTCCAAATTTCATTATATACTGCATATAAGAAACGCTTCCTATGTGGTGTTCTGGGGCCTAAGATGAAGTCTTGTAAATCAGTGGTGTTAGACAGGAGACTGAGGTGTTCTCTAACTGCATCTAGTAAGGATGATTTTAACCATTGTTGGCACAGTTTTCCCACACTATGGACCTGATTCTAACTTTTGAGGACGGTGTTAAACCGAACCAAAAGTGGCGGATATACCACCTACCGTATTACGAGTCCATTATATCCTATGGAACTCGTAATACGGTAGGTGGTATATCCGCCACTTTTGGGACGGTTTAACACCGTCCTCCAAAGTTAGAATCAGGCCCTATATGTTGTAACTATACCCACATGCTCTGATGATGTACAGCAAGGGTCTAGCCTACTCATCCTAAAACCCTGAGGAGTTAATAAAACGTTGATGACACCCATTGGTATGTATTGGCCACAATAACCACCCGCCAGGACGTGTCAGTGATGCATTAAAAGTACCATTCTGGACCCATTCATCGAGCTGATTTTCAGTTGCATTTATATATTTTTGCCATTTATAAAACTTTGCGGGGCAGGTATACTGGGAATGTTTAATTCTTTAATTTTAGCTAAGTCCAAACAACTTGTCTGTTGTACTGTTTCATTTAAAAAATAATTTGTGCAGGAATAAGGCATGCTCTGAACAAAGCTTCCTTTCATTTAATTTGCCAGTTTCTTGTTCCCCACACACTTTTCAGATCAATCATTTTCAGCCAATATTCATAGCCTTCTATTGATAACCGGGAAACAAAGGATTCCGAATATATAAATTTCAAATTGGTCATTAATATATGTATATCCTTAGTAGGTGGTACTTTAAAATAATATGACTCAGCATTTTTCATATTGTGCCCAGAAAAATATGCAAACTTTTCAGAATATGTTTTGGAACTCCCATGTGGCGGAGTTGGGCAATGTTTCCATTGTGTATAATTAAAAACAGCTCTGGGGCTGCTCACTCTATGTATGAAATGGTGCCCATAATAATTATAGCAAAACATATCACCATAATTTTCTTTAAATTGGTAAACATCTTCATTTTCAAAGACAGTATAATATTGCAGTTCAGTCATCATAGAATCAACTGTTCTCACATCCCAATCATCAGAGACAATGCCTGGTATGACTATATCATTCATTGATAATTTAAACACATACGGTATTTGAATAACTTCCGTGGGACCATATATATCAAACATTACCATTAGGAATTGGTACTGCGGAAATGTTCACAAATTACAAGTCTCTTCACACCTTATGTGTGAAAAATGTGGTTTTAAAACCTCCTCCACCAGTTCAACTGTTGATCTTTCAGGAAGAAAGTGACCATGTATTAATAAGAAAATGGTGATGACAAAATGAATCCAAAGTAGAAAGGCTAATACAGTCAAAGAGAGCCATAGATAGTTCCATGGAAAGATAAACTAAGTTTCTTTAAGCCAGTTTTTTAGCTTACGTGTACTTGACAAGTCAGCTGTCGAAGAGGCAAATGAGTCTGAAAAGTAATCGTTGAAGTTGGCAAAATATCCAGAGGCAGTTCTTGCAAATGATGGTGCCGTTGTCAGTGGTGGAGTCAGTGTTTCCTGTGTTGGCACACTATAGATATTACCATCCGTCTGTGTTGGAGTTGATTCGACTTGGTCAAATATTTCTAAATTGTTGGATGTTAGTGGAACCAATGCAAGATCATCTTCCACCCTCCCCAAGCTCGGAGAGGTGGCGGTGTTGGTATATACAGATTATACAGGAAGTTCTTCACCAGTAGTGAGAGTGAAAGGGAGCTACTGGATGTTCTTCTTGGTCGGCTGTGCAGGAACGGCCACATGGTGTAGTCTGACATTGTCGATGGAGACAAAATGATTTTCTTTGGCACCTGCCAATGGTGGTAGTATTACAGTTCTGGTACCATGTATCCCTAGTACTGGGACTGGTGCTCAGTAAGAAGGGCCAAATTCCTTTTTTACAGTGACTTTCTCACATACAAGATCCCCAACTTTGGAAATCCAGCCGGTAGATGTTACAGGCACATCCTTGATTCCTGTGGAGGCAGCACTGTTAGAAGAATTATCATCACTGAACTGTTGCACTGAACTGTAAAACAGTGACACCTTCATTTATGTCAAAAGTTGTTTCTGCTGCCTCCACACCTGGACCATCAAGATACGGAACATACATTTGAGTTCCAAACAGGCACTCATATGAAGTACGACCCCCCCAGGGACCTTCTAGGCAGATTATTTAGTGCTCTCTGTACTCCATATAGGTGATTGAGCCAACTACGACCCGTACCTAAGACTCTGACTGTTAAGGATTGCTTTAAATCATGGTTTAATCACTCCACGACACTATTTCCCTCGGAATGAAATGGAGACTAGTATTGGAGTTGGACCCCCAATGAAGCCATGGCGTCCCTGAATGCCCTTGAGGCAAAAGCAGGGCCCTGGTCCGAATGGAATGTCGCAACTGCACATGTACCGAGAAAGACTCGCAAATCTTTAATAACAGTCCATGCGTCAGCCGAGCGATGTGGCCACACCCATACAAATCAGGAGCATGAATCAACAGTTACCAAAATATGTTTGTATGCACTATCAGTTGTTAAGGGACCAAAGTGGTCCAAGTACACACATTGTAATGGTTTGTTAGAAATTAAGAGGAAACTTTAATTTGTTGACAGATGTCACAATAAAGGACATACTGCTTGGTCTCTTTACAGAGACCTGGCCACCAATAACGGACTGCAGGATCAAAATTTTAGCCACCACACCTGCATGGGCAGATGCCACCCCCTCATGTGCTGCTTTAATCAACCCTGGTCTCATATCTTTGTTGGGAATGTCCTGTACGCCTACACCTGGTATTCTAACTTCAGCATTCAGGCAATCTCCCATTCGGTGTGAATATTTATTAGGAAATCCTTTAGGATAGGGCTTACCATCAGCTGTAGCTGTCACAGCAGCCCAAATGTCTGTGTCCGCTTTGGAACTCGAACGAGTCACTGCAGCTACAGCCGCCACTGCTGACTATGCGGCTTCATCGGCCAATATATTTCCACCAACGTGTATTCCAACGTGCTGGTGTCCAAGTGTGTGTACAACGTGGACATTTGGTAGCGTCTCTTTCAGATCTGCTACTTTCCCCCACAGAAGTCTGTGTTTAATGGTGTTACCTTTGGAATCTCTGAACCCATTCTGGCGCCAATAATGCAGGTATTCATTAAAGGACTGGACACAATAATACAAATCACAAACAATCAGCGTAAGCTGTGCAGGATCCGTGTGTTCCAGTGCCAGCAGCAGAGCTTTAAGTTCTGCCAACTGTGCTGTGCAATCCCCTAGGGTTTGCGTAAAGGTATGTAGAGGACAAAATGTATTGCCCTCCATGTAGCCACTTACGACTGCGAAGCAACAGAATATTAGTGTTTAGTTCCAATTGCAGGTTGTGCTGAGCCATCGGTGTACATGACTCTATGATATTGTTCAATAGGCAATGTATTTGCTGGAACTGGGTATTCTATTTCATATTGTAACAATTCTTGACATTGTAGCTTTGGGTCAAAAATGTAGTCTACATCAGTGGCTGTCAGAGATGTAGCCCATTGTATCCAACATGTATATAATGCTTTTGCATTTGGAACGCTAGCTTTTGTAACAGCCTCTAGGGCTGGGATCGGAAAAACGACAATAATGCGTTTTCCTTGGGCAAGAGGTCTTTCTTTAATGACAGACATCTGTACAGCAGTGGACATTTTCTCAGTGGGAGCAAAGCGATGTTCTTCTGCTGAATATAAGTGTGATTTGTATGCAATCGGGACTGTCTCACCTTCATTGAATGTCACATAGGTGAAACCGATGGCCCCAGCTATTACTCTGATGACCAAATGTGTTTTGTTGTCCCTCGTGTGTAAGTGTTGTGCTGCAAGCATGTCTGTCTGCAACTCTCGAAGAATGCGTGTATGTTCAATTGTCCAGAATTTGCTTGAAACATCGGGATGTATTAGATCATATAAAGGTTTTATGCGTGTAGCATAATCTGGAATGTAAATTCTGCCAAAATTTAGGAAACCCAATAGAGATTGGAGGTTTTTAATTGCATTTGGTGGTTGTAACTGTGCGCATTTCTCCAAGAATTGTGGCGCTAGGCTCTTTCCTTCACTTGACAGCTCATATCCCAGGAACAGGACGCTTAGGAAGGCTATTTTTGTTTTTTTGAAGTTGAATTTGTAGCCAAATTCAGTAAATCCGACAACAATGCGGGCCATCCATCTTAAATGTTGTAGCAACTCATCATCCGTAGGATAAATATCATTTACATAGGACAATGCTTCAGGGTCAATCTCGTGCAAGATTGCAGTAACAGGAGCTGCGAACAGTCCTGGGCTGTTCTTATACCCCTGAGGTAAACAACAGACTTTTTTCTGGGAGCCTAGTGCGCTGAAACTATATTCTGGCAAACAAAAACATTGGAAATATCCAGTGTTGTTTTGTGTAATTTTTACGCACTATCTTGCTCATTAGTGCTGTGCTATGTGATTTTTGAATAGCATATCTGCATGTATGACTGTTTAATTGTCTGTAGTCTAAGACTATTCTATATGAATGGTCTGGCTTAGCTACTGGGAATAATGGATTATTCATTCAATTACACCCTGGTACTCTAATTGCATGAGTATTTCTCTCACAGGTGCTTTTGCTTCGTGTTTTATGGGGTATTGTGGTTGAGGTTGAGGTTCACTTTTAATGGGAATTACATGGTAGGGGGATTCTTTATCCCATCCTATGTGATTTTGGTATAATGCAGGTGCTTGTGCCAAAGCCCATTCAATGGAATAGGATTCAGCGAGCCCCTCTCCATATGGGCATATATTGACAAATTCAGGAGGCCAATCTTGTTCGGCCAACAGAACATTGTATATGTTTACCACACGATCCCAAAAGATTGCGTCTATTATGGGCTCAATGTCTCCTTCTAACTGTCACGTTACTTTATACACCCTATCAGGCGTGTAGACACGCATGTCCCCAGTTTCTACTTGTATAAAGTCATCAGTTGCTTTAACCCCCAGATGCTCCAGAAGATTTTGGCGAACTATTGTGACCTTTGCCGCGCTGTCTAGCAATGCTAGAGCCCATTCCTAGTTCTTCAAGAGGACCCTCTTCCTGAGTGGCTTGTCGGACTGCGACTGCTGCCACCTTTTTCTTTTTGAATTGTGTTTTTTGTTGGGGGGGTTTCTCTTCCTTTTTAACAGAAACCTCCGAAGAGCACTGCGATTCCTGTCTCAGTTTCACATACTCTGTCCTTTCTCTCTGATCCCCCACCTCTCTCATTTCTTTTTTCCAATGAGTCCTTAAAGGAACAAGATTGGGGTGTATCAGTATATTGATATCTATCAGGTGTTTTTATATTATCTCTATTTCTGAGATTATATCTATTCTGCGGGGTTTCTATACGCAGAGATTTTCCCCTCTCTTTTTTAGGAGTTTGTTGTTTTTTATCCCAGCATTTCTTAATAACCTCAGGTGCTTACTTAGGGGAATCTTTACTCGATTTACCGTGAAACTGTGTTTTTTGTGGTCTGGCCCCTAAACTATCTCGACCAATACTTTAAAAGGTCTCTATGATTATTTTAGGCAGCTCTTGTTCCTGATCCTGTTGTGGAATGTCACGGAGCCGCATGTGCACTGCAAGCGCCACCGCTTCCCCTTTAAGATTACTTAAAATGATTGAGGATACTGAGGCAAAATTGCCCATCAATTGCATCCCTAGATCTAGGGCCGGGGCAGCCCCGTATTGATCTTGAATTTGTTTCAACACCGCTGGTAAATTGGCAAGTGTCGGTGTTCCATGTGTGGTTGTATAGAGTGCGGCAAACACCGTGCCCCAGGTATTACAGTTATCTACTGTAGGGACCATCCCAAACGGCAAGCACATTGTTAATATTCTATGTTTTTCCTGAAGTCCCGTATGGGGAAATACTGCCTCCAGCACATTAATCTTTTGTGCTAACCAAAACGGAGTTTCCTCTCGTTTGACGGATACTTTACCCATAATAGAATGTACAGTCGCAGGATTTATACCTGGCGTTGCTGCATGTGGATGTGCTGGAGCAGCACGTCCTGGGTTTGTATTTTCAAATTGTACCAATCGTCTATATATCGCTGTATATTCAGTATATAAACGACAAACCTCAGCTACCGCTAAATTTGCGACCACAGGATGTGGTGTATAAGTGGCCAATAAAAGCAAGGTAGGACCGTCATTACTTAGAGGACCTAACCTTACTGGTAATATTGTGTGGGGTAGGGCGCCATCAAGTCAATTATTATGTTCTTGATAAGATGAAGCTATTTCTAAATATGCGTATGCTCTGCATTGTCCAGGCACATTTGCTGGTGTATATTGGTGAAATGTATTCATGTTCCCATCAACTGCTGGAAATGTGACCCAAGAATAAAAAAGTTCTGTTCTATAAGCTGCATGGGCATCCACCACAAATGTGACTGGACCCCCCTGGGGCGTTAGGCCATTCGCTAATAAATGTGTAGTTAGAGGTTGTCTCATTTTAACCGCTATTTGACCCTGCTGTGGATTCGCCATTGTAGTGAACTATAAGTTCAGAGAAGGCACACCAAATAGGGCTTTCCTGTTAATGTTCAAGCTTGAACAACCTCCAAGCTGCTTCTCCAAGCTTCTCCAGGCTGCAAATAGGATAGCCTACGCAGCTGGGGTGGAAGTCCTCAGTACCACAGATGTCTCCGCATATGGTATTGAGGCGTCATTATATATAATGAGACAGAGATACTCCGGAGGACCCGTAAATTAAAGCCTGACCAAACGTTTGCGGCGCCATGTCGCGAAGGCTCTCATTATTCTAATGAGACTACTGGATTTTGAGCAGCAGAATTGTCCGCGGTGTAGGAGACTAAGGCCCTCATTCCGACCCTGGCAGTTTGAAACCGCCAGGGTGGAGGGCAACGGAAGCACCGCCAACAGGCTGGAGGTGCTTCCAGGGCTATTCTGACCGCGCCGGTAAAGCCGCGGTCAGAAAAGGGGAACCGGCGGTTTCCCAATGGTTTTCCCCTGGCCCAGGGAATCCTCCATGGTGGCGCTGCTTGCAGCGCCGCCATGGGGATTCCGACCCCCTTCCCGCCAGCCTGTTCCTGGCGGTAAAACCCGCCAGGAACAGGATAGCGGGAACGGGTACCCCTGGGGGCCCCTGCACTGCCCATGCCACTGGCATGGGCAGTGCAGGGGCCCCCTAACAGGGCCCCACCATGATTTTCACTGTCTGCTATGCAGACAGTGAAAATCACGACGGGTGCTACTGCACCCGTCGCACCCCTGCAACTTCCTCGTTGCAGGGGCTTTCCCGCTGGGCCGGCGGGCGATCTTCTGGAGATCGCCCGCCGGCCCAGCGGGAAAGTCAAAATGACCCCCGCGGTCATTTGACCGCGGTGCGGTCTTTGGGCGGTTTCCGCCCGGCGGGCGGTGCCCGCCGCCCGCCGGACTCGGAATGAGCCCCTAAGTATAACCCACTGCGGGTGACACCTGTCACTCTAATCCTGGCTGTATCAACTATCCTGCAGATTTCTCTGCCAAACTGGTCTTTGAGCTCACCCTTGCCTGCCAACCTATGAGAAGTTGTTGCTTGAGTGATGCATGTCATCATTATTTTGCCCTGAGGAGGTGTCTGTGGCCCTGTAGTGCCACACAGCTGAAGCTTGGAGTGAGCTGCACGGCCAACCGCAAGATCCTGGGTCCTGGGGCAGAGCATTAACTGCATCTGCTTGGAGCCCCGGTGCCAGTTTGGGGGCTCCACATCTAGTGTCACCTGTCCCTGGGTGCCGGCCCTGAAACGTACCATCAGACACCCAGGGACTGCGGGGATGATTGCTGCTTACAGCCTAATGAGTCACTTGAAGAGCCTTGGACACTGCAGACCCCACGCTGGGTTTGGATATCGGGGTTGCCCTGAGCAGGGGTGAATGTGCAGGGTGCAACCAGCAGTGGTGCCTTTGGTGGAGTCCCCCGGTGCTGGTATAGGGGTTCTTCAATCTTGTTTTGCAGTCCCTGGGGCTGTCACTCTAATCCGGGTTTTGCTCCGGCTATCTAGCAGTGCCTCATCTCTACCAAAGGATAATGATGATTAGGCAGCCAAGCGCATGACATACTAGGCTTCTCAGGGAAGTCGTGGTCACTCAGGTCGCATCCGGTTCTCTCATTTACAACTTAGTCTCATATATAAATGACAAACAGAAGCAGTATATGTTTCACTAATGAGTTTAATAAAACAATTGCATCTTAGATAGCAAAGCGTGAGCTGCAATAACCAGGACGACACAACATGACAGCATTAAAATTGTGACGAGAAGAGTGAAGCATAAAAACAACGCTATCGTATTGTCACTATGATCAATGGACTATTTCCTATCTAGGTTGTAATTTGAGCACAGCATGTTAAGCTCTAGTTCTGCCTTTCAGGTTCCCCTGGGAAGACATCAACCCCCATAACTGAGCAAAGGCCTGTGGTCTGTGTAAGCATCTGTAGCGAAGCATTCAATAATCAGCATACATTCGTGGTTCCCTGGCTGGAATCTCCCTCTAACGTGTAAGGGACAAGGAAGTATTTATATAATAACACAGCTGATGTTCTGAGAAAATGTCCCTACGTGAGGATGTGGATTTTCTACGAATGTTGGAAACTAAACTTCTACCACGTTCACCAGCAATGTATCGAGCTGTAGCTTTGAATGAAGCACAGAGTGATCAAGAATTTCTTGTTTGAGAACAGAGTGCTGGCCTAGACAAAAACAGTTAGATAGATGAAAATAAAACAAGACCAAAAAAATGGTCATTGTAATAATAATAATGCGAGGCTGAATAAAACATATCTAGGTTAAAGTGCACAGCGGCCTAGTGTGTTAAAATAACGTGCATGGAGCTATACCAGTCTACAATTTACTTATATGTAAATTAAATATGCCAATTGTGGATACACAAAGGTTACCATGTTTTAGATGAGAAGCGCATGCACTTTAGTACTGTTCAGCAGTGGTAAAGTGGTCAGAGTCCTAAGTCCAATGAAAAGATACAACAACAGAACAGGAGGTAAAGGCAAAAAGCCTGGTGTAAGCCCACCCTAAGGATGCCAGGTCTAACATCTGCCAATTGGTCCTTGGAGTCACTTCTGTAGGTTGAGGCTGGGAACCAACCTTTTCCCAAGCTGTGAGCTGTAGACACAGTCTGAACTTTGCTAGCCCAAAATTCAGCAGGTGCAGACCTTTCTGATAGTGCTCCCTTTCTTTGTGTAGGTCCACGGACAGCTGAGCAGACCTTCTTCTGTCCTTTCTCTGATTCCAGAGTGACTTGAAGTCAAGGGAGCCAGGGGTACCATATTTAGCTCAGGAAAGTACACTGAGCAGACAACATGGTCACTAGTCAATGGGCTACTGGTCCCCTCCTACCTATTGACAAAGGTCCTGTGATATGTGGCATCTGGCTATCTGGGAATGGCACATTTTTGCCTCTTTCAAGGTGGAACAACCCTTCATTGGTCATCAGACACTTGATAGCCTACCCTAGAGGTCTGGCTACCAGAAGGTTACATACACATGGTAAAGCCAGTTTGAGGTAAGTTTCCCCCTTGGCCCTGTCTCTATTCTTTCTACAGGAATAAAAGGCATACTGTTCAGAGGTGTTGTGTTTGTCAGTAAAGGCAGTTTCCCCTTTGAAGATCATCTACTGGGCTGAGCCTCTTGAGCGGCCATCCTGGGAGTGGAGGTGACACCTCACTTTGTGGCAAATGCCTTTATTCCTGAGCCTGGGAGTTGTTCCAATGTCTCTCATGTCTCCCCAAGTGGGCAGAAAGCACTCTGGGGCATATTTATACTCTGTTTGCGCCGGAATTGCGTCGTTTTTTTTGACGCAATTCCGACGCAAAACTAACTCCATATTTATACTTTGGCGTTAGACGCGTCTAGCGCCAAAGTCCATGGAGTTTGCGTCATTTTTTAGCGTGGACACCTACTTTGCATTAATGAGATGCAAGGTAGGCGTTCCCGTCTAAAAAATTGACTCTGAGGCATGTGAGCCATATTTACACTCCCGGGCAAAATTCACGCCCGGGAGTGGGCGGGTCAAAAAAAATGACGTACGGCCGCTTTTGCACCGTTTTTTAGCGCCTGGAAAAGGCAGGCGTTAAGGGACCTGTGGGCTCGGAAGGAGCCCAGAGGTGCCCTCCCATGCCCCCAGGGACACCCCCTGTCACCCTTGCCCACCCCAGGAGGACACCCAAGGCTGGAGGGACCCATCCCAGGGACATTAAGGTAAGTTCCGGTAAGTATTTTTTTATTTTTTTTTGTGGCATAGGGGGGCCTGATTTGTGCCCCCCTACATGCCACTATGCCCAATGACCATGCCCAGGGGACAGAAGTCCCCTGGGCATGGCCATTGGGCAAGGGGGCATGACTCCTGTCTTTGCTAAGACAGGAGTCATGTCAATGGGGGTTGGGAGTCAAAAATAAATGGCGCAAAACGGGTTGCGGCGCAAATTTTGCCTCAGCCTGACTTGCCCCATTTTTTGGCGCCCAAGCTCCATTTTCCCCTACGCCGGCGCTGCCTGGTGTACGTCATTTTTTTTTACGCACACCAGACAGCGCCGGCGGCTAACGTCATTGAATAAATACGGCGCCCGCATGGCGCTTCAGAATGGCGTTAGCCGGCGCTAATTTCTTTTATGCAAAACTGCGTTAGCGCAGTTTTGCGTCAAAAAGTATAAATATGGCCCTCTGTGTTTTTGTGCCTTTGTGAGGCCACTGGACTAGCAGTTCCAAAGAGTGGCAACTTTCTAAAAGTTACTTAACTTTAAAAGTGACACTAATTTTGACCTGGCCATCAAGTCGCATTTAGATCCACAATTGATTTGATACTCTACATGACCCAGTTAGGTAGTCCCATTCAGAAGTTAGCCAGGTTGGAGTTCCAGCCGGTAACCCTGTGTTAGCTAATGTGTCTACTAACTTGATCCAGAGCAAAATTACAATTTGGAAGTGTTGCTGTTAAGACATACTAAAAAATATTTGTTTAAACTAACAGAATACAGCTGCCTGCCTTGGGGGTCTATAGGCCTTCCTTAGGGGAAACATATATAATGTTAAGGAATTGAGTGGCTTTGTCATTGGTTTAGGTGGCAAAGTCGAACTGGCAGTGAAAACATTGTCCTTCCAGTCTGTAGTGGCAGGATTAGAGCCATTTATACTTTGTCACATAGAGAGTGGCACAAACAGTGCTGCAGCCCAAAGTGGACACTCTGGATTATATGCCCTGGCTACCCTGTGTACCATGTACTAGAGACCTATGAGTAAGTCAATCCCTGCCAATTTGCGTTATCCGATTCAACATGTAATTTGTATAGGGTTAGAACACTGGCACTAAGATCTGGGTGGCAGGACTCAGTGCATTCTCAAAGTTGTGTGTGGTGGGGGGCGGGGATCCTCCATAAAGCCTGTTTCCTTACAACATTTCTGTTGGAACTGCTAAGTATATTGATAAGTACAGTATACTTACTGGGCATGCACTAAAAGTAAAAATAGTTTTCACATGATGTATATAATATTCATTTATGTTTAATTTTCAATCATTAATACATCCGTTTATTGATAGAGAGGGGCCATTGTGGCTTGTGACTCAATTCACCCCTCCTCCAAAAATGTACAATGTACAAATGTACAACATCCACTGTAAAGCAACTTAGTGCCCTAAGCTGCTTAAGTTGTTTGATTTGTTCTTTTTTCAAATATTAGTAATGCCTGCATAAATAATGCTGGCTATGCGCAGTTTTAATGTTTTGTATTTAAATTGCTCAGCTTATTACATGTTTGCATGGTGCATACGCATTGCAATTGTTTTCATTAACCAGGCAATAAATACATTTGAATTCACATTTCATATTCAAAATGTACATTTTGACTGTGTTCAAGCACTATGGAGAAAGCAGCAGGCAGGGAGAAGAGGCGGGGGAAGGAAGTAGTACCTGAATCACATTGGGAGCAGCAGGCAGGCAATGACTAACTTGAATCAATCTGTGCTTCATCCCTGCTCGACTAAAAGTATTGGAAGTGATGTTCAGTAAGCACTGGTTGCAAAGAAGAGGTGCACTGGAACCAACAAATAGTGAACAATGGGCGGACCCCAAGCCATTCTTGTAAAAAATAGTATCTCACAAGTGAGATGCATGTGCTAGTACATGGTCTCGCAAGTTTAACCCTAAAGAACACACTTTTTGGGGAAAGATCTTGCTTTCTGTCAAATATGGTGGCAAATTCTGTTCAGCTGTTTTGGCTGTAGGTGTGTCTAATTTTCCTAAGGAGAATTGCTTGGGGAAAATGTGTTGTGGAACCCTTTTTTTCTCACCTCCCAATTCTCAGATCACACCAAAACGTTCTATGTAGAAGCTGAGGTGGATAAACTTTTTTTTTTTAACCAAAACCTACAGAAACTTGGTTATATATATATATATATATATATATATATATATATATATATATATATATATATATGTCGCCACAGTAGGTAGGTTTAGGATCATTTATTGTTGTGCTAATAACTTTCATGCTATTTGATGAACCTGTGAATCTTCACGAAATCTTCAAAACTAGCACGCTAGTCAGTTAAGTTGTACTCTGGAAAGTTTTGGAGTAATCTGTGAAGTGGGGGCTGAAAAAAATGGGGGGTCCCAAAACACATTTTCCCCATGTAATTTCACAAATGGATTTTGAACAAGACTACTGCCCAAACCGCTGAATGGAATTACACCAAATGTAGCAGAAAGGTAGATCTTGGTCCAGAAAGAGCTCTTCTTAGGTCAAGCGTGCAAGCGCTCTGGCCTGTTGTAATCTATCTGTGGGCAGTTAACCATGCCCACCGCACGCCCATCACTAGCACACTTTCGTGATCTTGTCTTTCAAAACTCCTTTGTTATCATTGGTAAATGAATTACGTTTGTCCCTTCTTGGGGAGGTTTTCCTACTGCCTTGGCCAGCGACCCTGTTACATGGATAATTACACTTTCGCCAATACGTTTGACTGCAAGCAAATTTCTTTTTTCTTTTGTGTCTCGCCTTCACACTCATGCTCGTAGGGCTGTGGCACTTGGAATTGGCTCACTTATGTCAACTGTTTTGCTTTTCATTTTCAATTTATGTGGCAACAAAAGTCCAGTTAGGAATTTACAACACTAATAGCTCAAACTCGAGCAAATGCGAGACCCATTGCGTTGCAAATGCTTGTTATTTGCTGTACATCCATTAAGTAGTTTTGAAGTAATTAAGGAAAAAAAAATAATCTATACCTGGACCCCAGAGATCTCAATATGAGACGTGATTTGCTGCCACCATTTCAACCAGGAAGTGTGGCAGCCATTTTAATACTTGGACTCAGATGAGTCCCAAGAAAAAACAAGCATATGCAATGCAACGGGTCTCGTGTTTGCTCGTGTTAGAGCTGATAGCGTTGTAAACTTCTAACCGGACTTTTCACTCATCATGAAACCTATCGGCAAAAGTGCAGTAACCCGAAAAAGTGCAATTAGGTGCGTAACAGGGTCGATATTATGTAAAGCGCTCGACTTCTGCCAAGCGAGATCGCGCTGAGAAAATAGAGAAAAAGTAGTCCACGAACAGGACGGAAAACAGCGAGCTTTGTATGTTTTCTGTACTTGGTCGATGTGCTCGAGGAGGGCTATACACCGGAAGAGGCATGACGTATGCGTGCCTTCCACTAATGAAATCAAGCAGATTCTAACAGGCAAGCCCACAAGCCAATGAAAGACACTGACGTGACGTGGATGGGACTCCATGCCCTTTTTAATTCCTAAAGCGTCTCGCTCAGCGAAACGCATGCAAAAGCGCATGTGACGCAGGCTCGACCCTAATGAACAAAAAAGAACATGAGTCAGGGTAGGAATACCATGACCCTCTAGGCCGGGTGCTGTAACCCTGATGGAGGGCAAACATTTTCTTTTTAAATCTTTTTGCCCGAAATTTGAAGAGGATCCACACATTTGCTGCAACATTTTTTTTTATTTAAAACAGGCACAGTTTCCTGCGGTTTCCTGAACCTTTTTCGAATCCTTCACTTGTCACGCACAGGGGCTTTTACAGTAGGCAGAGGCGCCATTCACATTCCAGAGGCTCTGAGCACTGCAGCACAAGATTTCCGATCCCATGTGACGGGATCTGATTGGGGCTGTTAAACCCTGGGAAAAAAATGACACTCCCTTCGTAGGCTGGCAAGACCATTCCCAACAGCTGCCGAAGTGGCAGTGAAATGGATGACCCGCGCAGATCCCAAAGTGGACATCATAGAAGGGAAAGATGTAAGCCAGAGAGGTAACTTCCTTAACAGCTTGGGAAAGCGGTTGCAGAGGCAGGTTAACAACAAAACACAGCCTTTTTTTTATCGAAGTCCGAAGCTTCAAGGGCGAGGTGTTCGGAGTAACTTTCTAGAGAATGTAGCTTTAAAGGGTTTGTGCCTTCTGGCTTCAATCTTTTACGAGTTAACACAGAGACGTGTGCAGTTTAAAAGTACATTTTCACTGCTGTCCTATACAGGCAGTCCCTGCAGATCACAAGGTGTAACCGTGATAAGCTTACTGAAATTTCAAATTGCGTTATACTTTTTGAATTGCCCAAAAAATCTAATTGTTTACACTTTCCATTCAATTGTCCAGGACAACGCCGTGGTAAGTGCACTGTTTTAATATGGCTAACAAAGCAGGGTTTCCCAAATAAGTGTGATGTTTCAAGCAGTGTTTTATCTCCCTTTGATTCATGTATATTACATTCCCATTATTGTTTTCTACACACTCCACTCACCTGTAAGCTGTATTTGTAAAGTTTACCTACTGACATTGTCAGCGCGCGGTTGATGGACGAATGAATGAATAAAGAATTGAGTAGCTTGAAGAGAAACACCGAGAAATAGCCCAGGCTTGGCAGGAAAGGGTGATCATCTAGACGTATTTACACAAGGTGTCACTTAGATGCTGTCAACGGTAGCCGCAGTGTCCCCAGGTTTGCCCTTCAGTACCCCTGGAAATGCCCTTGATATCCCGGGCCTCAGGTGCCACGAAGGCTGTTGCAGGAACAGAAAGTACACCAGGCTGTTTGGGCCCCGTCTACTTACTGCAGTTTCCACATTTCTCTCTCACCCATGCCCCTCAGCCTTAGAGTCATGTTTAACGGTGTGTTGCAATGTGTGTGGACTATGGTGAGAAGGCAACTTGTTCTACATTTTAGAGGTGATGTAAGAAAAGTATTGTCTGTCAGTTTCAGGCCCGCTGCATTGTAATAACTGGATTAAGACTCAGTGGACAGGACAGTCACATAGTTAAAAAAAAACTTTGAAAAAAGAAACAAAAGTTAAAGGAACGTTGTAGTTAGGTTCAGATTTTACACACACAAAAACCATAGAAATTCAGGAGTTATAGCTGCCTCAAGTAACTATGACTTAATTTAAATTGACTTAACTAAAATATAGCTATACTATACTATTATTATAACGTCTCTGTAACCTTTGAAGATGATCCTAAAACCAAAATGAGAGCATATGTTCTGTAAATTCACACTATCTTTTCATGCCATATGAGAATAAAGTCTGACTTTCTCAGTAAAGCATGTACTTCCAGGAGCAGCCTGTCAGTTGATTCCCTTGTATTCTAATGCAGCCTCCCAGAGTGTTTTAAAGAACAACCAGAGCACTAACAGTATAATTGATTGAATCAAATTGGTAAAACCTAAAGCATTTAGGGCCTCATTTACAAAAAGTGGGACTAGTGTCAATTTTTTTTATCCTAGTTCGAAGCTTTGCAGGATTAGTGTAAAAAAATGTTATGCTAATCATGCAAAGCCCATTAAGGTCCATTGTAAACAGTGGTGTGCCTCTTTTAACAACTGCTCTGACCAGGCGTTAAAAGTGCCGAAACAAATGAGGCAAATAAATCTCTGTGCATACATTATGCCCGGCGCAAGCATAGTGTAGTGCAATGTGTTACAAAGTGGTGTAATGCATGTATTGCGCCACTTTGTAAATTTGTCGCAGTGATTTTGGCCTCGTTGGGCCACATTAGAGTAAAAATATTTATGCTAATGTGGCGCAAGGAGGCGGTATGGGCTCTTAAATCTGCTGCTTAATTTAGAAATGAACAAAATGAAGGAGTTCATTTTGTCATAGGAATTATAGTTAGTGCTGTGGAAGCAAACAATAGAGCATGTTTTATGTGAGTTCTCAAACATTTTCCTCATTTATTTCATTAAAGCATTCTGACATGAGCAACTAGAGTGCTAATATTCTGAATGTATGTAAAACATGTGGCACATCTGACCGCCATCTTTATAGAATCAAAGTGGACAACTGAAAGCATTTTCTACTGAGGATACTGCAGGAAATTAGGGAGCTTCAAAACAAATGTCTCCCGAGATGGGCACCTAAGAAAAAAGAGCCCAAATGTAGCCCAAATCCCACCCAAATGTAGGCCAAGTATAGCCCAATGAAGAAAGTGTCCAAAACATCTTTTTTTTTTCTTTTATGCAGTTTTTTAATATAGCGCAGATTTGACCCAAATGTGCTGGGGTGCTTTACATGACCATCACTTACATTACTCAAGGACTCATTCATTTTGGATTAAGGCATGGGGAGATTAAGGGATTTGCGCCTATTCACAGGATGGCGAGCGTACGCCTAAACTCAAACCTGGTTTCCAACTTGCAAAGTCTGCAACTCTAGCTGCAATGCCACATCCTCTCCCCTAAGTGTAACATATTGGGAAAGAGTGACACACCGAGACCTGTTTGTGTGTGTAAAAGGCCGCTTTATTGGAACAGGTGCCCCTAGGCCTACCCCCCTTGGCCTTTGCCTTACAAAACTAAAACCTCACTAGACATCGAATCACCTGCCCCTGCCCCTCCACCACCCCTACCCCGGTCCCTCCCCCCCTTTTCTCGACCTGTCTTTTCCTTCCTCTCGTCTCCTTTACTTCTCCCCTTGTTTGAACCTGTCCGCTACTGAGCAGTCTCCTGCCTGTCCTTGTCTAATTAATGTTCCCCCCTGTCCTAATACCTGACTTTCCCTGCCAGCTCTGTCCTCCCCCGAGCTTTCAATAGCTGCCCTGCAGCTGTCCCCGCCCTGGCACGCACCTGTCCAAGCGACTCCTACCTAACGACCTCGGACACCTGCTCCAAGAAAACCCCCAACAAAAAATGATTAGTCTAAGGGAGGGTGGGAGGGAAAAGCAAAACCCGAGCCTGCCTGACTAACGCCCGGCCACCAGGTCACCTTCCCAAAATGGTGCCTGGATTCACAAAATGGACGCTTAAGTAACTGGCCCACCCACCTAGAACTGACACCCCGGGAGACCAACCATGGCCCCGGGTCGTGCCACCCGTCCCAAAAACCCCGGGGGGGGAACTCCTCGTTCCTCGTCTTCCCCCCCGAGGCCCCATTGGGACAGAGTGACACACCGAGACCTGTTTGTGTGTGTAAAAGGCCGCTTTATTGGAACAGGTGCCCCTAGGCCTACCCCCCTTGGCCTTTGCCTTACAAAACTAAAACCTCACTAGACATCGAATCACCTGCCCCCGCCCCTCCCCCACCCCTACCCCGGTCCCTCCCCCTCTTTTCTCGACCTGTCTTTTCCTTCCTCTCGTCTCCTTTACTTCTCCCCTTGTTTGAACCTGTCCGCTACTGAGCAGTCTCCTGCCTGTCCTTGTCTAATTAATGTTCCCCCCCGTCCTAATACCTGACTTTCCCTGCCAGCTCCGTCCTCCCCCGAGCTTTCAATAGCTGCCCTGCAGCTGTCCCCGCCACCAGAAAAAGGCCCCCCTTTTTCTGCCCCCCCTACTAGGGCTCCCGTAGAAGACTCTTAACCTGCTCTCTCAGCTGTAAAAGGTATAACTCCATTCCCATGAAAGATAAGTGAACCCCATCACCCCTAAAGAATTCCACATCCTCGAAACGTATGTCCACGTGCTCCATGAATGATATCCCGTGCCCCGCGCAAAAACCCTTCATCTCTTTATTAATCTTACGTTTGGCCCTCTCAATGGCCCCCGGTTTCCTGGCCCCTCTCCATACCCGTCGCGGTATAAACGCCGTGAAAACAATGTGACACCCTTTCCACTGCTCGCTGACCAACTGCAAATCCCTTTTTATAATCTTCAGCAAGCTCAAACCTGTTGATCTTACCAAATCGTTCTCCCCCAAGTGAACACAAAGGAGATCCGGGCAATGCCCCCTCCCCCTCATGGTCTGAAGCCGAGGTACTAGCTCTTCCCACTTCATTCCCCCTTTTCTGCTCCACGTCACCCTGTAACGCTCCTCATCCAAGCCCAAATTGCCCCCAGCCGCAGTCCTCCGCGCTTGTCGTTGGGCCCATTTTATAAAGGAATGCCCAATCACCCATATCTCCAAATGCGCCGCTTCTGGCCCCAGGACCACACCTGTAAAAGAAAAATAAATGTGAAAACATACAACTTCACACCGGCCCTTAACAATCACCGCGCACATATCGCCTAAAGCAGTCCGACCGCCATCTACCCAACGCCATCATCTCTTCCTTGTCACAACCTTTGGCTCCTGCCTCTGTAGCCACTCCTATCCGAAAGGAATGCGTCCCAAACCCTTCTGCATTGCAACCTATGACCTCTAAACCTTTTCTCAATACCGCCAGAAGCTGAGCCGACGTCACCCTGCTCCCATCCGCATGACAAAAAACCACACCTTCCAAATCCGATGACTTCGCACAGAGCAGTACCCCCAACTTAACCGGGCAAATGTCCTTGTATGGATACCGACGCATAACGACCGTAGCCCCAGCACCTATCTGATCCGTTTTTGATCGCCGTATCCACAGTGCCAACCCCTCTTTCACCGCCCGAACCTCCCTCCATAAGATACCCGCTTTGCCGGCGAGACCCAGAAGCTCTGATACCCGGAACGCGCCAAAAAACATCCACGACATCAGAGTTCGGAAGAGAATGGCCTCCTGATCATTATAGCACAACTCTCCCAGCGTCGTCATCAAATGTTTTAGCAATGACAGCGATATCGGCTGCCGCTCTCGAACTTTCTGCCCCAGCGATTTTTCCCAACCCTGCAAAATTCTCAGACCCAATTCCCCCGCCGATGGCTGGTAACCCCAGACCAACTTACCCATGAACCCGATCGGCGACAACTTACCGGAAATCGTGACTCTCGCCTGACCCTTACCGATCAAATCCATAATGAACTGTATCACATCTTCCACCACCTCTTCCTGACGCTCCCGCCGCCGAGCCCCAGATCCCAGAAACTCCGCCCATGCCTTCGCATAAGCCCTCCGCGTAGACGGCGCCAGTGAATTCATAACCAATCGAAGCATCCTGGATCGCCTACTTTCCACAACGCCTCCGGCATGCGAATTCTTCTCAATGCCGCGCCCGTGGTTAATCCATGGAAACGCTCCCACTGTTAACGAGACAAAGCATCCGCAATGTCATTATTCACGCCTGGTACATGCTTCGCGCTGAAATGTATGTCGTTTCGCAAACATAGAAGGACAAAAACCCGTAACAACTGCAACAAGCCTGCCTCCCGCGCCGACTGCCGGTTGACCATCTGCACAACCGCCAAATTATCCACCCGAAACAACACCCGCGAATGCTCCAATTCCCCGCCCCACAAACACACCGCTACGATCAGCGGAAAGAATTCCCAAAACGCGATGCTACGGCCGCCATGCTTCCACTCCCGTGGCCATTCCTCCACACACCAGCGCCCTTCCCAGTACAGGCCAAAGCCTGCCGATCCCGCCGCATCCGAAAACAGCTGCGCATCCCATTCCCACTCCCGCCAGGCCTTTAATGGGATCCCATTGAATGACTCTAAAAATTTTACCCACATGGACAAGTCCGCCCGCACTCCCACCTTCAACCGCACATGGTGGTGAGGGAGTGTATGCCCCGCCAACGCTAGGGATAGTCTCCTGCAAAACGTTCTCCCCGCTCGCACCACCCTACACACAAAATTCAGATGTCCCAACAACACCTGCACCTCCCGCACCGTTACTTTGGGCCTCCGTAGCATGTCATGTATCCTGCCAATCATGTCCCTCTTTTTATCGGCCGGCAACTTGGCTACTCCTGCCACCGTATCCAGCTCAATCCCCAAAAACGAAAGCGCCGTTGCTGGCCCCAATGTCTTTTCCGGAGACAGGGGCAGGCCCAGGTCTCCCATAATGTCCATAAACCAGCTCAGCACCGCCGCACAGCGCGGGCTGTCCGCTGGCGCTGCAAAAAAGAAGTCATCCAAGTAATGCGTTACCTCTTGGTGACCCGTAGCCCTCACGAATATCCACTGCAGGGCTGTGCTAAACTGCTCAAACAGCGCACACGAGCTGGAACACCCCATAGGCAGTGTCTTGTCCACATACCAGCTTCCTTGAAACTGTATGCCCAAAAGTTCAAAGTCGTCCGGATGCACCGGAAGTAACCGAAAAGCAGACTTAATGTCCGTCTTTGCCATCAAAGTCCCCGGCCCCAGCTGATCCACCATCTGAACCGCAATGTCCACCGACGCATAGGACACCTTTGTAAATTCCTCCGGGATAAAATCATTCACCGAGGCCCCTTCCGGCCATGACAAATGATGGATTAACCGGAATTGTCCCTCCTCCTTTTTTGGGACTACACCAATTGGTGACACAATAAGCTTTTCCAACGGCCAATGAGAAAAGGGGCCCGCCATGCGACCCTCTCTCACTTCTTTCATTAGTTTTTCTTGAACCAGCTCCTCCCTTCCGTGCACTGATCTCAGATTTTCAGCCCACCGACGCTCCCGCGGACCTTGGTACCCCAGCCTAAACCCCTCCCGAAAACCCCGAACCAATAGCTCAGCTTCCTCCTGCCTCTCATAGCCCACCAGCCATGCCCGTAACCGATCCAAATTAACCGGCGTAGTAGCCTTTTCCTGCCAATCCTGGCCGCTGTCGTTGCCCCTCCTTTCCTCCTCCAGTACCCCCTTGACTCCCGCTCGCTGCTCCCCCCGAACTGGCTGAATTCTGTTGGCCACTACATGCTGTGACCGGATGTCTACCCGCGCATTTGGTACATTCATGCCGAAACTTGCAGTACTCTCTGGAACATATTCCTTTATTATATTCCCAGCACGCTCCCGACCTTCCGGACCCTGTACTGTTATACGTATTGGGGCTGGACCCCCCAGACCCCACCCCTTGGGTGGGGCGCTCTCGAAAGGGCCGATATATTATAGGCAACCCACTGGCTGTGAAAACCGTTTTTCCAAATTTGGCTGGCCCCATAGTGTGCTGCCACAAATCTGTGTCAATCTCCCCCCACTGCACCTCCGCATCCGCGGCCATGCGCGCCCGAAACTCCTCATCGTACTGACGCCACGCATAACCACCATAATTAAGCTGAGCTTTTCTTATGATGTCCATATATTTAAATAGAGATACAGACCTCTCCGGGAATCGCTCGCAATATACGCTAGCGAATATCAAAAACCCCGCTGTCCAATTATCTATCGTGACCGGCACCTTCGGCCGCTTAGAAAGCTCCCACTCCTCCTCCTCGGAGCCCTCCTTGGCCCTGATCTCTCTGTGTAACAATTTTAATATATCCACATACTCTCCCTTCCAAATCTTTTCCTTTGTTGCCGGCATTAAATGAGCCCCCAGAGGTTTTGCCGTGCCCATATAGGGCAACCTTACCTTTTTGGCCGACGGCTCACCCTCCTTTTCTTCCTTCGCTCCCTTCCCCGTCCCGGGCACCGCCGCACCTTCCCCTTCCTTTGTTGCCCTCACGCCCTGTCCTTCCCCTGACACTTTCCCATCGCCCTCCGTCGATACTCCCGCGTCCTGCATATACACTCCCTTCACTAAGCGCACCGACTCCTCTCCCGCCTCCGACGCCACCGATATCATCGAGCATGACGAAATCTTACCTGGAGACAGCAGCGGGGGCCGCTCCTGTACCGTCTGCGCTTCTCCACCCTTACGCTCTCTGCGCCGCTCTCCCTGCCGTGTACCCGACCGCTGAACCTGCAATGACTGACGGACAGGGTTAGACGTTCCCCGCCCGCCTCTTTTCCACCACTCATCCTCACTGCCACTGTCAGTCAATTCACCCTCCTCTAAACTCTCATCCGACCCCTCTTCTCGCACCACCGCACTCACATCCGAGTCACCGCACCTCGCGCAACCAGAATACTTCCCTCTGTCTGTTGTCCGCCTCCTTGATGAACCCAGACGTCGCTCTCCCCGGGCGGCGGCGACGGTGGGTGCCCGACCCTCTCCTCCAGACCGCCCAGCGTAAGCGTCCGCGGCTCCCAAACGCCGCCTGGTCCGTCCTGGTGATATCATCCGGCTAACCGCCCAAGGGCCAGCCTTCCCTTCCTCCCAGCGCACTCGAGCCACATCCTGCTCGCCTGGGTCGTCATCCTCGTAATCCAGTGGCCCCTGCCAAACAAGGTCTGGTGTGCCGGGGGACGAACCAATGGCCCACTGACTATAATCCCCTGAACTCCCCTCCCCCCCAAACCCTCCTCACCAGACCCCTCGCCCAGACCCAGGACCCCCTGTTCTTGAGAAACCTCTCTGCCTGCCTTCCAGGATACCCCCAGGGAACTATATTCTGCGGCGCCATCCTCATACCACTTGGCCCCCGGGGAGCTCCCCCCCTCCTCATCGCTGCTCCACTGGAGCATAGTAGACCATTTTCTAGACACTGGTACCTTGGGATCTCTTTCCGCCTGCCTCACACATGGCTCAAAATGCGCCCCCTGTGAGGGTGAAACTGCCTCGGAGGCCTTGCCCCCCGCCCCAATGTGGTCCCCTCCCATCTCAATCGGGCCCTGACCCGTGCCCGGCAGCATAAACGCCCTCTGAGCTGTCGCGGCGGCCCCCCTTCTGCCCGCCGAACCCAGAACTGACCTGGATGCAGCCGCGCGCGGCAGCCTCGCGCCGGCCTTCCCCCGACCCATGCTACCAGAGGGGTTTCCCCCTCTCTGCGCGGCCCCTTCTCTTCCTTTCTTAGCGCGGCACACTGTCTCCAAGGGCCCTGCCTTTGCCCTGTGAGCCGGA
This sequence comes from Pleurodeles waltl, assembly GCF_031143425.1. Classification (NCBI taxonomy): domain Eukaryota; kingdom Metazoa; phylum Chordata; class Amphibia; order Caudata; family Salamandridae; genus Pleurodeles; species Pleurodeles waltl. The sequence continues at coordinate 691,997,103 of NC_090436.1, read as the reverse complement.
ATCCGGCTCGCGCTGTCCAAGCCCTGCCCCGCCTCCCGGGAAAGCCTCAGGGAACCCCGGCCCACCGCCCTCCCACGGGGCCTCCCACTCCCCGCCCCCAACACACCCTTCGCGCCCGCCCCCCGGGCCGCCCCACTCACCTTCCTACCGCCGGAGGAACGCGGCGGGGAGCATGCGGCAACCGCCGCTGCAACTCCCGCGGAGGCCCTGCGCGCCGGGCGCTCCGGCGCCAGGGCCCCGTCAACCAGCAAATCTAGGCGGCCCGCTTGGCGTAATAGCGCCACTGCCTCAAGAATTTTGGGATCCTGCTCCATCCTGCCGACGATACGCCCGACTCCGTCACCTGCCCCACCTAGCCCTTCTCTAAGCTAAACAGCTTAAGTACCACACAATATTAAAGTAAATATATCGTTGTTATTATTATTTTTTTTTTTTATTTTTTTAAACCCACAACTACCACCACGTGAAAAGCAAAACCCGAGCCTGCCTGACTAACGCCCGGCCACCAGGTCACCTTCCCAAAATGGTGCCTGGATTCACAAAATGGCCGCTTAAGTAACTGGCCCACCCACCTAGAACTGACACCCTGGGAGACCAACCATGGCCCCGGGTCGTGCCACCCGTCCCAAAAACCCCGGGGGGGGAACTCCTCGTTCCTCGTCTTCCCCCCCGAGGCCCCATAATCAAATGATCAACTGGAAAAGATAGCAAATAATTTAATTTTTTATATAGCTAAAAGAAATGCTTTAGGTATTACAGTTTCAATAACATCAAGATAACGTCATGTGTGCCACACTTTTGTAATAAATATAGAATATTAGCAATCTAGATGTTCATTAGAATACTGTGGGGAGGCAGATCTCAGGGGAACAGACTTGAATAATTGACGGTAGGGAGGAAGGTGCAGAGGGGACAAATTGACTAGGCTGGGGAGGTGGGATGGGCAGTGGCAGCACAATGGACCATGGAGGGCAGGGTAAAGGGAGGCAGGGGCAACAAACCAACCATGCAGGACAAGCAGGGGGGGCTGTGGCAATATAACATGCCATTGAGGGCAGAAGGAAGCGGCAGTACAACCATAAATGCCAATAGTTGTGATTCAGTCAGGAGACTCCTAATGTTTCTAAGCCCAAAAGGGCTTTATTTTATCTGCCTAAAATTCTAAAATTCCCTCTTTTTCAGTGTAAGTCAATGGGGAAAATCAATTCTCCAGTTTTTTTTTTAATTTCTCTCTTACTAAATTCAAAATGTTGGTAGGTATGGTACTTTGGATTAGGGATGGCAGGAGTAATGGGGTAGGGACGTGGACTTGGATAACAGAGAGCAGGAGGGAGATGGGCAGGTACAACAAACTGACCTTACAGGGCAGGTGTCAGGGGTTGAAACAGCTCAATAAAGCAGACAGGGCAAACAAGTCGGCATTGCAGCACAAAGGAAAATGGAAAGCAATAGGGAAGGGACAGGATGATACACATAGACAAAAGAGAGTAGAGGGGAAAGAGGCAAGAGGAGCAAGCTGACCACCATACTGGACAGACAGGAAGGAGCATTTGCAGCATAACGGACCATGAAGGGCAGATGGTTAATAAAGGACAGGCAGGAGGGGATAGGGATATGGAGCCCGGAAAGGCAGGGTGGAGGTGGCAGGGAGAGGCGGCAGCCATTTGACCATGTTATGCAGGCGAGAGGAGCAGTGGTAGTTCAAACTAACACTCAGAGTAGATAGAATGGGCAGTGACAGGTCCATGGAACATGGTGGGCCAAATAAGGGACCAGGGGCATGCACACAGACATCAGAGGGCAGAGGGAAGGAGGGTAGAGGCAGCAACTTAAGCACAGAGGCTAAGCAGTAGGGAAATGATGGGACATAGAATTAGGGAAAGGAGGTCAGGAGAAATGGGCAGGGACATCAAGCTAAATGGAGAGTTGTGGCACCACATCAGACCATGCAGGACAGGGGGGGTGTGGTGCATGGACTGGGACAGCAGAGGATAGGGAGGAGGTGGATGGGGCGGCAAGCTAACTGTTCAGGGCAGGCGGGAACAGCAGTGGCAGAACAACAGCCACACAAGGGTCTAATGAGGGAGCAGGGGCATTGACTTGGATAGTGGATGGCAAGAAGGAGGGGGCAGGAGCAGAAAGCTTGTGTGTGAGCAGCACAATGCCAGACCCTGCGTCCATCTCCCCCACCATGCATTGCAATGGGCATCTTACTTAACATTACAAAAACCTTAGAAATTCACTAAAATACCAAAGGTTACAGGGACGTTTTAGTTATGTAGAGATATTACACACACTAAACCATTGAAAGTCTGCTTTTATAGTTAGAGTTATTTCCTGTAACTATAACTCATGCCCAAAGGTAACTATAACTCGCTTCCTCGCCACGCACTGTTAATTACCCCCAGATATTACATCTCTCATGAAAACTTCTCTGACATCATTGATAATATCGCTGTAACATTTTCAGTAAAATTATTGAGGAGAAAACCTAGGGACATGAGTTATAGTTACTTGAAATAACTGTAACTATAAAAGCTGAATTTCTATGGCTTTGTGCTTGTTAAATCTGAACCTAACCATAACTTTCCTTTCACTTTGTTTTTTTTGTGAATTTCTAAACTAAACTTAAATAAATTTATGTCATCTTGGACTTCATGGAGTGCAGTGAATTTTGTTGTTAATTATATATATACACACACACACACACATCCCTAAAATCTCCACAACTCCCCTCAGTCACTAGAAGAAGCGGCACTCCCGGCTGAAATGCTTATTCCAAATCTTTATTACTCAGCATAGTAAAGATTTGGGAATAAGCATTTGAGCCTGAAGTGCCGCTCCTTCTTGTGATTGAAGGGAGTTATGGAGACATATATATATAGAGAGAGAGAGAGAGATACCTAACTTTTTTTGGGTTTGCTAATAACTTTGGACCTATTTGACGAATCTTCATAAAACTTCCAAAAAAAGTTTCTCCACCTCAGCTCCTTCCTGGAAAGTTTTGGTGTGGTCCATCAAGTGGGGGCCAAGAAAAAAAGGGGACACAAAACGTAAAATCGTCATGTATTTTCTATAGACTTCTTTAGATATGGATACAGCAAAAACTGCAGAACAGAATTACACCAAATTCGGTAGGATGTTAGATTTTGGTCCGCAGATTGTGCTTTGTGTGATTTGGTGTAAATCCGTTAAGTAGTTTTTGAGAAATTGAGGGTAAAAAATGATTGTATATTTGGATGGTTGGGCTTGCTAGAGTCCAGGGAACCTCCGATGAGAGTCCTCTAATTAAAAATGTAGGCATGTGATTGGTAAAGAAGCCTGTTTTTCCTGTGAGCCTACATTCTCTTGTAGGAGGAAGAGGCTCCTGTGAGTCACGCAGGAGTGAGCGCTCTGATTGGCTGGCTGTTGGAATGTTAGAAATGAAATGGTGCCCATTACTGTTTACTGTGAAAACCTCGAGGTGCTGTGGAAATAAAGCAAAAATAACTATGTAAGGGGGCAGCAGAAGGTATTCTACCTCCCTAGATTTAGAAAGATGTCGCATATCGTTTTTGATGATCTTACGAGACTCTCACACTGGTCGAGAATAGTAAAAATGGGTAGATGAGCTCTGAATACACTTTATTAGTAGGAATACATATTGTATTCATTCTTTTTGAGAGGCCGTGTGTAAGCGATGACTACTGTGATGACTTAATGGTTAATTCCTATTTCCCAAAAAAGTTATGATCTTGCGAGACTGTCATGGGATCATGAATAGTAGGAAGGAGTAGATGGTCATTAGGTAGACTGTAGTCAGCACACTTGCACCTGTAGGAAGGACTATTACTGGAGATGGTGTTTGTAAGAGTTATCAGTAGGGCATAGTCTCTTCATATACCCTAATATGCTCAGCCATTATCAGAGAGAAGGGTGTTAGCAGGGAGTCCGTGGACAGAGCAAACAATGCACACCTGCCTTCCAAGAAAGCTCTGAGCAGAAAGGCCAGTCTTTCTCCACACACCCTGATATGCACACCCATCATCTGGTATAGAGGTGTGACAGAAAAGGCCAGTCCATGTACACAGCCTAATACACACAGCAGTCATCTGAGAGAGAGATCTGACAGGGGAGGCTATACATGCTCTACTTTGCTCAGCCATTATCTGAGGCAGAGGTCTGGCAGAAGAGGCTACTCCATGTATAACCCCTATTATTCACACCCGTCGCCTGAGGCAGAGGTCACACTGGAGAGGCCAGTCTTTGTCCACACACCCTACTATACACACCTGTCATCTTAAAGAGAGGTCTGGAAGGAGAGACTAGTCTATGTACACAACCTACTACAAACAGCGATCATCTAAGAAAGAGGTGTGACAGAAGAGGCCAACCTAATAGGTACACCTGTCATCTGAGAGAGAGGACTTGGTGGAGAGTCAGTCTCTCTTCATTACACCCTACTATTCAAACTCATCATCTGACAGAGACGTCTGTTACCTTTAATGTAAGAAAGAGGTCTGAGGGAAAAGGGCAATCTCTCCTCACAGCCTAACATGCATATCCATCATCCAAGAGAGGGGTATCGGTGGAGAGGCCAGTCCTCCAAACATACTACTATATACACCTGTCATCTGAGAGAGAGGTCTGTGTGGAGAGGTCAGTCTCTCCCCACAGCTACTCCACATGCCTGTCATGTAAGTGATAGGTCTCAGTGGAGAGGATACTCCATCCCACATACTGCTATTTCTTTACAGTCTTTACAGCAGAACCCTGATAAAGCCAACAGGCCTGTCTTTTCTACTTTCATATTCTGACACTTTGACAAAACCAGAAGGTCTGCTTTATTTAATTCATATTGTTACTTTATGTTCAAAATACCTGATGACCCCCTGACAAAGCTAATAGGCCATCTTTATGTTCTGATATTCTGAGCCTCTGCCAAAGCCAGTAGGTCTGCTTTACTTAAAATAAAACCCCTTTGTAATAAACTTCCCCAGAAATTCACTGAAAGTACCAAATTTTAAAGTGATATTATAGATAGCTATGGCAAGAATATGCTACCTTATGTAACAAACAACCTTAGAAATTCACTCAAAAGAAAGGGTATAGTGACTTAATAGTTAGGTTAAAAAATCAGTTGAAAATGAACATTTTCAACTCAAAAACCACTGATATTCACCTGTTATCTCAGGTCATTATAACAATGCCCTAAAGTAATTATAATTTACGCCATGCACTGCTTTTACCCTCACATTACATCAGTATTGTCACGTTTAATAGCTAATCAGAACTTATCTTTTGTTCTGCTGGTCCCGCAGTTCTACCTCGTCTCCATACGTAAATTTTGCACCTCTATTTCTCAAAAACTACTAAATGGATTTGCACCGAATCACAACTGCAATGCACAGTTTTATCGTGAATAATTGTATTGCAAATGTTGCAGTGATATTATCAATGATGTCAAAGAAGATGTCAAAACTGATATTATTGGGAGGGTAATTAGCAATGCATGGTAAGGGCATAAGTTATTGTTACCTTAGGCCACAAATTATAGTTTCTTGAGATAAGTAGAACTATAACGGTTGAATCTCTATGGTTTTGTGCATGTAAAATCTGAACCTAACTATAACATTCCATTTTTTTCAGTTAATTACTAAATTACTAGACTTTTTTCTTTTTCTAAGTAATATTTAATTACCTTATCTTAATTGAACCCCTGCAGTGCATGGCTGCAGGCCCCGTGGCCAACCCCCTGCAGGCTCCCACCCCAGGCCACGCATGGCCTTCATCCTTGTGTGGCAGGGGTTGGCCGCAGGGCCTAGCCTGTGCCCAGGCCCTCAGGCCAACACCCTGCAAGCACCCGACCCTACACCACACACAGCCTTCAGCTGAGCTTGGTGGGGCATCAGCTGACGGGACTTTGACCAGTCATCTGCAGGCACCCTGTCTGTGCTGTGTATAGTCTTTGGCTGTGCTCATCGGGGGTTCGGCTGTAGGGCCTAGCCTGGGGCCAGACCTTTTGGCCAACCCCCACATGGAGGCAACCCAGAAGGGGGGGGCACAATCTAATTACGGCCACAGGAACTCCATCCCCTAGGGCCCATCCATGTATTGAAGGGGGAGGGGACACACAGTCTCCTCTTCCCAGGCTGATTTTTGCCCTTTGGACCTCATCTCTAAGGGCCCAGCATTCAAAGATGAGGAGGAGGGGGACATGGGGCCATTTGGCCTCAAGCAGCTCATTCCCCAGGGCTTTCTAGATTTATTATTTAGGACAGGGGCCCGCTGCCCCCTTCCTTGGACCAATATCAGCCTCGGGGACCCCATCCCCTGAGTCATGGCTAGTTAAGGTGGGTGCCCTGGCCCCAGCAGGGTTACCCAGTGTCTCATGTTGGGGGCATTGGAGAAAGCACGAATGTCCCAGTGGTCCCTGTCAGTTCCCTGCCTCCAGCGGACCCTGGCATTGCTCCCTCACAGGAGGAGCAGCAAAAAATGCTGCTCCCTGCATTTTTCCCTTCACTGCTTGCCCTAAAAGTGGGCAGGGAAACAGATGAAAAGTCTGCTCCCAGCAGATGGGATCATTTTTTCTGCTCTGGGCCACAGGGAGTTGATTTACTGTTTTCTCACACTTGGCAGGAGCTTTAAATTCCTCCCACAAAGAAGGAGCAAACAGAGATTTCATTCTGAATTTACTCACACAAAGCCTTAGAAATTCAGCAGTTAGAGGTATTTCGAGTAACTATAACTCGCATCCTAAAGTAACTATAATTCACAACAACGCCATGCAGTTTTTTCTTCAATAATTTGACTGCTAATGCTTCATTGATGTTTGTATTGATGTTATGAAAGGTTTCTTGAGAGCTGTAATAGCTGGAATAATTAGCGATGCATGGCGAGGGTGCAAGTTATAATTACCTTAGGGTGTGAGTTATAGTTGCTTGATCTACTGAATTTCTATGTTTTTTTTAATTTAATTTCCTAACTATAACATCCTTGTAACCTTTGTTTTTTTCAGTGAATTTCAAGGCTTTTTTTAATGTAAAGTAATTTTAATCACTGTCCGTTAACCTAACCACCGCTATGCATGGCCTTTGACCATGCGCAGTGTTCCTCTAACCACCTAACCCTGTGCAGTGCATGGTCTTTGGCCGTATGTGGTGTGGGTTGGTCTCAGGACCTGTCTCTCTGGGTGTTAAAATAGATGTGAGAGGATGGCTCTGGGTGTGAGAGTAGGTGTGAGGGTGTCTGTTTTTGTGTGAGACTGAATGTGAGAGGGTCTAAGTAGGTGTGAGAGTAGGGGGTGACTGAGTGTGAGGGTAGGTATGACAGGGAGTCTCAGGGTGGATCTGTGCGAGAGTGTATGAGTCTTTAAGTGGGTCTGTGAGTGGGTGTGTGAGCCTGAGTGTGTCTGTGAGTAGATCCCCTATGATTTCAGAACTTTGCAGCACCAAAATTTGAGGAAAAAGCATTTTATTTGCCAACTTTTTAGGTTTGCTAAGGATTCTGGGAGACAGAACCTGGTGAGAGCGCCACATGTTACCCCATTCTGGATTCCCTAAGGTGTCTAGTTTTCAAAAATGGCCAGAATTGCTAGGTTTTACTAAGTGCCTGCCGAGCTAGAGGCCAAAATCCACAGCTAGGCACTTTGCAAAAAACAGGTCAGTTTTCTTTGGTAAAATGTGATGTGTCCATGTTGTGTTTTGGGGCATTTCCTGTTGTGGGCACGAATCCTGCCTACAAAGGTGAGGTACTCGTTTTATGAGGAGACTTGGGGGAATGGTGGTTGGAAGGATTTGTGGCTCCTTTCAGATTCCAGAACTTTCCATCACCGAAATATAAGGAAAAAGTGATTTTTTTTCTCCAAATTTTGAGGTTTGCAAAGGATTCTTGGTAACAGAACCTAGTGCGAACCCCACAAGCCACCCCATCCTGGATTTCCTTAGGTGTCTAGTTTTCAACAATGCACAGGTTTGGAAAGTTTCCCTAGCTAGAGGCCAAAATCCACAGCTAGGCACTTCCCAAAAACACATCAGATTTAAATGTAAAAATGTGATGTGTCCATGTTGTGCTTCCGGCCACGTGCATTAGGCCTACCCATGCAAGTTAGGTACCATTTTTATCACCAGACATGGGTGAACACAGAATACAAGAACAAGTGTTATTGCCCCTTGTCTTTCTCTACATTTTTTACTTCAGACAGAGTGGAAAAAAAACGTCTATTTGAGAAATGCCCTGTAATTCACATGCTAGTATGGGGACCCCGGAATTTAGAGATGTGCAAATAACCACTGCTTCTCAACACAGTAAAGTGTGCCCATTTTGGAAAAGGATTCCTTGACATCTATTTTTCACTCTTTACCTTTCACCAAATGAATTGCTGTATACCCGGTATACAATGAAAACCCTTTGCAAGGTGCAGCTCATTTATTGGCTCTGGGTACCTAGGGTCCTTGATGAACCTACAAGCCCTGTATATCCTCACAACCAGAAGAGTACAGCAAACATAACAGTACATTGCTTTAAAAAATCTGCCATAGTTGGAAAACGTTATAGAAGAAACCCTGGACAGAAATGGTTCTTTGTTCGCCTCAATCTTTTTTTTTTGTATTATAGCTGTTACTTTCTGTAGGAAAACCTTGAAGGATCTACACAAATGGCCCCTTGCTGAATTCAGAATTTTGTCTACTTTTCAGAAATGTTTAGCTGTCCGGGATCCAGCATTGGTTTTACACCCATTTCTGTCACTAACTGGAAAGAGGCTGAAAGCACCAACAATTGTAAAAATGTAGTATGTCCCAGTTAAATGCCAAAATTGTGTGGAAAAATTGGGTTTTCTCATTCAAGTATGCATGTTCCTGAAATCTTCGAAGATGGTGATTTTAGCACTGGAAAACATTGGTTGTTGCCCTTTTCAGGGAAAAGACCACAAGCTTTCGTCTGCAGCCCTTTTTTATATTTCTTTTTAAAAAACTAAATTTTCGCTGTATTTTAACTAATTTCTTGATCTCAGCCAGGGGAACACACAAACTCTGGGTACCTCTAGAATCCCTAGGATGCTGGAAAAAAGGACACAAATTTGGCGTAGGTAGCTTATGTGGACAAAAAGTTATAAGAGCCTAAGTATGAACTGCCCCAAATAGCCCAAAAAAGGCTTGGCACCTGAGGGGGAAAAGTACTGGCAGCGAAGGGGTTAAAGGGATTTTTCAAATTTTTTAACATGACTACAGACCGAGCTGCTGAACGGAATTGCACAAAATTTGACAGAAAGCTACGTCTTGTTGTGATTCCACAAGCCTCTCACAGGAGTAGCTCACAAGCTTCAGGGAGTGAAGCTTGCTGCATGGATGCCTGTGATATCACAAGAGGCTTGCAGGATCTAAGGAAAAATTATTCACCCTGCCGCAAGGTGTTTTACAATCCTGCAAGCCTTTTGTGAGACCCGCATAAAAAATTACTAGGCCTGCCATAAGTTATTTTATGATCCAGTGAGAGTCTCACAAGAGCATCTGGTGGGGGGGGGGTTAAAAAAAGGACCAAGGCTAAACCAAAACTTACCAATTTTATTGCATGGTTGAGGAAATGATCTGATGCGATTAGGGGCAGAACCAGAGATAGTTCACATTGCTCTTGATGACTTGGAGGAGAAGGAAGCCTGTTGGAGTTGTGCTCAACCGATTTGACTGAATTTAGAACTGAGACAGAATGGTGTATTCAGCTGCATATAAGAAACTGCTGTATGTTCAGGTAATAAAAAATTTACTTTATCAACTTTGTTGAGAAGTATCAATAAGTCAGTACTGTTGGTAAACATAGTCTATACAAGGTTTAGTGAGCCAAAAACTGTTTGCAGAGGTGCATGTTTTTTTAATATAGGTTTTGAGAGGTAGAGTTTAGAATGTAGAGAGATATCACCAAGTAATGGACATTGTGTTAAAAAATGAAATGTTCAATCTGTATTTAGTTGTAAGTAGAAGAAGCAATGTTTCTGAAATTATTTAACAAAGAATCTGCAATCTGTTAATACAAGGCCTAGTGTTTTTATGAAACTTAATGAACACATATTATAACCCTGCAGACATTAGGAGGTGTTTGAAACATAGTTAAGTATGTCTCCACAATGAAATATGGACACAGGTTGTCCAAGACATAGGGCCTCATTCCGACCCTGGCGGTCATGGACCGGCAGGGCCGGGGACGGAGGAAGCACCGCCAACCGGCTGGCGGTGCTTCAGGGGCAATTCTGACCACGGCGGTAAAGCCGCGGTCAGAAAAGGGAAACCGGCAGTTTCCCGCCGGTTTTCCCCTGCCCCAGGGAATCCTCCAAGGCGGCGCTGCAAGCAGCGCCGCCATGGGGATTCCGACCCCCTTCCCGCCATCCTGTCCCTGGCGGTTTTTACCGCCAGGAACAGGATGGCGGGAACGGGTGTTGTGGGGCCCCTGGGGGCCCCTGCACTGCCCATGCCACTGCCATGGGCAGTGCAGGGGGCCCCTAACAGGGCCCCATAATGATTTTCAGTGTCTGCTTAGCAGACACTGAAAATCGCGACGGGTGCCACTGCACCCGTCGCACCCCAGCAACTCCACCGGCTCCATTTGGAGCCGGCTTCATCGTTGCTGGGTCTTTCCCGCTGGGCGGGCGGGCGGCCTTTTGGCGGTCGCCCGCCCGCCCAGCGGGAAAGTCAGAATGACCGCCGCCGTCATTTGACCACGGTGCGGTCTTCTGGCGGGGGAACTTTGGCGTGCGGCCTCCGCCGCCCGCCGGACTTAGAATGACCCCCATAGTTCTGAACAGAGAGAATACTCCATTTTATACTCTACTATGGACATTCATCAGTATGAAGAGTGGTATAGAGAACAGTTTCTACCCATAGTCCACTTTGCATATATGTTACTCTGGGAAGATGTCTCAAATGAGAGGTTAGTGGGTTTTCATATCATAGTCTATAGATGTTATGCACAACATACTTTTGACTATACAGGTAATTTCATCTCCATACTTTACTTGTACATCAGTCATACTGGGGGGAGGTGTGACCACAAAGGGAAGTCACTTTTCACACCCTAGTTTGTACAGGCATTATCCAAGAGATGTATCACAGAAGAGAGGGCAGTCTCTCCTCACACGGTACTATGCAGAGTTATCATTCAAAAGACATGTGTAGTTTCTCCCCACAGTCTCATATACATACCTGTCAGCATGAGAAGTGATATGACCAGAGAGATATATTTCTCTCAAACACTACTAGAGACACCTCTTACTGTTGTAGTATGCGTTAGCAGAGAGACGACTCCCTTCCCAGACAGCAATTCATATCACTTTTGTTCTAAGGAGAGGTATAAGGACAAATGCCACTTTGTTCATTACAACATACTATATATCTACATTGTCCTGGAGATAGGTGTTAGTGCAGAAAATAAAGTTCCCCTACATACTGCTATATATATATATGTTATGCTGGGGAGAGCTGTGAGTGGACGGGGAAATCCATTCCCACACACTAATGGATATGGTTATTTCCCTGGGGAGTGGTCTCAGTGGAGAGGCCAGTACGTGTTATAGCACTACCAAAGAAATAAACAGAAACTTGCCTGTGGGTGCCCTGGGTGAGACTGGGACACTACGAAAAAAGAAAAAGAAAAAAAATGGCAGTTTGGAACAGCCTTGCTGCCTCCTAACTGAAGCAATGAGGCTGCTCAAAAAATATTAACTACTCTCTCCAGGAACACCCCATATTGCCCTGCAGGGGCTTTGGTCTTAAATGTTTTACTTGTTGTGGTGCTCCCATAAAAAGGGAGAACGACCACCAACAATTTTTTTAATTAGTTTAGGAGGCTGCAGAGAGCACAGCAGCCACCCAGGAAACTTTTAAAAAACTGAAAGTCTCCTAGACCAGTGGTTCCCAACCTGTGGTCCGGGGACCCATGGGGGTCCACGAAGCTTCCTCAGGAGGTCTGCGACTGCTTAGAAAATTAAATAATATTAACAGATTAGGTCTGCAGCTTTCAGTAATTACTCAGTGGGGGTCCCTGGATTCCAATAATGATTCAGTGTGGGTCCCCGGGTTCCAGTAATGATAAAGTGGGGGTCCACAGAAGTCAAAAGGTTGGCTGTCCTAGGACATTCCAATCCTGACTCCAGGAGAGCTCACCATTCTTTCTAAAGCTCTCCAGGTGGAGGTTATGCTAGTTGGGGAATAGCGGCCTAAAGAGGGTTAGAGAAGACTCAAACACATGTTCATGGGTATGCAGAATAAAAATACTTTATTTTAAATGCTTTTATCATTGATGATTATATAACATTGTTATTTATATGTTTAAGGGACACTTTGGATGTTTGCTGGCAATTGATGACAAAGCCAACAGATCTGTTTTATATATGTCGATGAGCTGATGAGCAGAACCCTGATAAAGCCAACAGGCCTGCCTTTTCTATTTTCATATTCTGACACTTTGACAAAATCAGCAGGTCTGCTTTATTTAATTCATATTGTTACTTTATGTTCAAAATACCTGATGACCCCCTGACAAAGCTAATAGGCCATCTTTATGTTCTGATATTCTGAGCCTTTGCCAAAGCCAGTAGGTCTGCTTTACTTAAAATAAAACCCCTTTGTAATAAAGTTCCCTAGAAATTCACTGAAAGTACCAAATTTTACAGTGATATTATAAATAGCTATGGCAAGAATATGTAACAAACAATCTTAGAAATTCACTCAAAACCAAAGGGTATAGTGACTTAATAGTTAGGTTAAAAAATCAGTTGAAAATGAACATTTTCAACTCAAAAACCACTGAGATTCACCTGTAATCTCAGGTAATTATAACAATGCCCTAACGTAATTATAACTTGCGCCATGCACTGCTTTTACCCTCACATTACATCAGTATTGTCACGTTTAACAGCTAATCAGAACTTATCTTTTGTTCTGCTGGTCCCGCGGTACTACCTCGTCTCCATATGTAAATTTTGCACCTCTATTTCTCAAAAACTACTAAATGGATTTGCACTGAATCACAATTGCCATGCACAGTTTTATCATGAATAATTTTATTGCAAATGTTGGAGTATATTATCAATGATATCAAAGAAGATGTCAAGACTGATATTATAGGTAGGGTAATTAGCAGTGTATGGTAAGGGCATAAGTTATTGTTACCTTAGGCCACAAATTATAGTTTCTTGAGATAAGTAGAACTATAACGGTTGAATCTCTATGGTTTTGTGCGTGTAAAATCTGAACCTAACTATAACATTCCATTTTTTTCAGTTAATTACTAAATTACTAGACTTTTTTCTTTTTCTAAGTAATAATTAATTACCTTATCTTAATTGAACCCCTGCAGTGCATGGCTGCAGGCCCCGTGGCCAACCCCCTGCAGGCCCCCACCCCAGACCATGAATAGCCTTCATCCTTGTGTGGCAGGGGTTGGCCGCAGGGCCTAGCCTGTGCCCAGGCCCTTAGGCCATCCCCCTGCAAGCACCCAACCCTACACCACACACAGCCTTCAGCTGAGCTCGGTGGGGCATCAACAGCAGGGACTTTGACCAGTCATCTGCAGGCACCCTGTCTGTGCTGTGTATAGTCTTTGTCTGTGCTCGCCGGAGGTTCGGCTGTAGGGCCTGGCATGGGGCCAGACCTGTTGGCCAACCCCCCACATGGAGGCAACCCAGATGGGGGGGCACACAGCATCTCTTCCCAAGCTAATTACGGCCACAGGAACCCCATCCCCTAGGGCCCATCCACATATTGAAGGGGGAGGGGACACACAGTCTCCTCTTCCCAGGCTGATTTTTGCCCTTCGGACCTCATCTCTAAGGGCCCAGCATTCACAGATGAGGAGGAGGGGGACATGGGGCCATTTGGCCTCAAGCAGTTCATTCCCCAGGGCTTTCTAGATTTATTATTTAGGACAGGGGCCCACCGCCCCCTTCCTTGGACCAAAAATCAGCCTCGGGGACCCCATCCCCTGAGGCATGGCTAGTTAAGGTGGGTGCCCTGGTCCCAGCAGGGTTACCCAGTGTCTCATGTTGGGGGCATTGGGGAATGCACGAATGTCCCAGTGGTCCCTGTCAGTTCCCTGCCTCCAGCGGACCCTGGTATTGCTCCCTCACGGGAGGAGCAGCAAAAAATGCTGCTCCCTGCATTTTCCCCTTCACTGCTTGCCCTAACAGTGGGCAGGGAAACAGATGAAAAGTCTGCTCCCAGCAGATGGGAGCATTTTTTCTGCTCTGGGACACAGGGAGTTTATTTACTGTTTTCTCATGCTTGGCAGGAGCTTTAAATTCCTCCCACAAAGAAGGAGCAAACAGAGGTTTCATTCTGAATTTACTCACACAAAGCCTTAGAAATTCAGCAGTTAGAGGTATTTCAAGTAACTTATAAAGTAATTATAATTCACAACACCGCCATGCAGTTTTTTCTTCAATAATTTGACTGCTAATACTTCATTGATATTTTTATTGATGTTATAAAAGTTTTCTTGAGTGCTGTAATATCTGGAATAATTAGCGATGCATAGCGAGGGTGCAAGTTATAATTACCTTAGGGTGTGAGTTATAGTTGCTTGATCTGCTGAATTTCTCAACACCTTAACGTATGCCCATTTTGGAAAAGGATTCCTTGGCATCTATTTTTCACTCTTTACATTTCACCAAATGAATTGCTGTATACCTGGTATACAATAAAAACCCATTGCAAGGTGCAGCTCATTTATTGGCTCTGGGTACCTAGGGTCCTTGATTAACCTACACGCCCTATATATCCTCACAACCAGAACAGTACAGCAAACGTAACAGTATATTGCTTTCAAAAATCTACCATAGCTGGAAAAAGTTAGAGAAGAAACCCTGGACAGAAATGGTTCTTTACTCACCTCAATCTTTTTTTATTTTTATTATAGCTGTTACTTTCTGTAGGAAAACGTTGAAGGATCTACACAAATTACCCCTTGCTGAATTCAGAATTTTGTCTACTTTTCAGAAATGTTTAGCTGTCCGGGATCCAGGATTGGTTTTACACCCATTTCTGTCACTAAATGGAAAGAGGCTGAAAGCACAAAAAATTTAAAAATGTAGTATGTCCAAGTTAAATGCCAAAATTGTGTTGAAAAATTGGGTTTTCTCATTCATGTCTGCTTGTTCATGAAATCTGCGTAGATGGTGATTTTAGCACTGGAAAACATTGGTTGATGCCCTTTTCAGGGAAAAGACCACAAGCTTTCGTCTGCAGCCCTTTTTTCTATTTCTTTTTAAAAAACTAAATTTTCGCTGTATTTTAACTAACTTCTTGGTCTCCGCCAGGGGAACCCACAAACTCTGGGTACCTCTAGAATCCCTAGGATGTTGGAAAAAAGGACACAAAGTTGGCGTAGGTAGCTTATGTGGACAAAAAATTATAAGAGCCTAAGTGTTAACTGCCCCAAATAGCCAAAAAGAGGCTTGGCACCTGAGGGGGAAAAGGCCTGGCAGCGAAGGGGTTAATGCAATTTTTCAAATTTTTTAACATGACTACAGACCGAGCTGCTGAATGGAATTACACAAAATTTGACAGATAGCTACGTCTTAGTGCAGAAAGCACGCTTTTTGTGATTAGGGACCAGATGTAGCAAAGTCCGAGTTTGCGACTCTCAAATTGCGAATCTGAGCGACTCGCAATTTGTGAGACGCAAACACGGATGCAGGATGGTGTCTCTGACACCATCTTCCGATTTGCAGCACTCACAGGGATAGTGGTCTGCTGGAGACAGCAGACCACCATGTCTGTGACTGTTTTTCAATACAGCAGTTATTTTTTTTGTATTTCAGCCCGTTTTCCTTAAAGGAAAACGAGTTGCAACACAAACCAAAAAATTAAACGTTTGTGTTTCATTTTTTCAGAACAGGCATAGGACCACTGCCTGCTCTGAACAAATGTTTTCAGGGCCATTCACAAAGGGGAAGGGGTGCCATGGGGACCCCTTCCCTTTTGCGAATGGGTTAGCACCCATTTGAAATGGGTGCTAACTGCGAATTGCTTTGCGACCGCGTTCGCGGTCACAAAGCAATTCTACATCGCGATGCGAATCACAAATAGGAACGAGAACACTCCTTCCTATTTGCGAGTCGCATTCCCATTGTGCGAGTCGGTAACCAGGTTACCGACTCGCAAAATGGGAATGAGCATCGCGATGTGATTTTTGTATGGCGCAAACAGCGAAATTCGCTGTTTGCACCATGCAAAAAGCTTGTTACATCTGGCCCTTGGTGTAAATCTCTTCAGTAGTTTGGGATAAATTAAAGTTTTAAAAATATAGATATCTAGGATCGCGGATCCTCCGCCGATCGGACTGTCACCATGCTGATATCTGATTGGCTGCAAACACTTCAAGCAGGAAACAAATTGAAAAATGAAGAGGCCAGGGTTGGGACTACTTGACCCTTTAGCACTGGTGATATGGTCCCAAAGGGGCCCGTCAGTGCTAAAGAGCATTTTTAAAGCATCAGAAAAATCTGCGAATCCGGATCCACAGATTTTTGCGACTTTTTATCTTATTTAAGAAAGGGCAGTTTCCTTCTCTTTTCTTTAACTGACCTGAATCTCCCAGATGGGCCAGATTCCGGGGGCATATCACAGATAAGGAAGGGGCACACACATGTCTCCTCCTAGGTTTACTGAAGTTCCGGGGACCACCACCTTCTTGGGGCAATTATTAGATTGCATGTGGCAAACCACATGCCCCCATCCCCCTGGGACCACTACCTCCTGGGGCAAAAAGCTTTACATAATGTGGGGGTCCTGTGGACTTCCACGTGTCCCACAGATATGTGGGGGGCTGCCTGGTCCCCTGCAACCCTGGGGACTGCATCCTCCCTGGGGCCAATGAAAAGTAACATGGGGTGCCCCCTGCAGCTCCAGGGACTGCCACCTCCCTGGGGCTAATGTTTAATTAAATGTAGGGTGCCTGCCTGCACTGCCGCTGCCCCGGGGACTGCCAGCTCCCCAGGGCACAATAGAAATGACATGCGAGGGAGCTGCTCAGGACCCCCACGGCCCTGGAGACTGCCACTTCACCGGGGGACAATAGTACTGACATACAGGGGGATGTCCAGTCTCCTGCAGCCCTGGGGACCACCATCTCCCCAGGGCAAAGATTTAATTGGGTGCGGGGGCCACGCGGCCCCCCAGCCCTGGGGACCACCAAGGTGTTTGTGCAGCCCCCCTCAAGGAGCTAGTGATGGCCCTGGGAACTGCCACCTCCCAGGGCCAGCTCCTGCTATGTCCTGGGGCACCCCCTGGGACACAGCTGTTTTCATTTGCTTGGTGGGAGCTAATAGGAAAAGCAAACAAGGTCCACTTTCTGACAGTGGGAGCTGTCAAACAACTCACCCTGGCAGAAAGCAGAGTTTTCATCTGTTACCCTGCGTGGCAATATGCATGCAGGGAACAGGTGAAAATATTGCTCCCGCATACAGTGTGCTGATATTTAAAACAGCTCCCTGCTTGTGGGAGCAATGCCGGCTCTTGCAGGATGTGTGGAGCCAACTGGGACCACGGTGCCATGAGGATCCACCCACAGTACTATCACTCACTCTCTCTCTTTTCCATCCCATAAAAGGATAGAAGAAAGATTGTTATTGCAATGGTCTCTCCATACAATGACTTGAAAGAGTCAGACTAACAAGATTTTTGGTAAGAATGTCATAGTTACGTCTGGATGCAGAGAAGAACAGAGATACTTTTGACCTAATAGTCAAGGCCTTGTGTGTAGGAGGCTGGCTTCCTAAATAGTGTAGAAAAATGAAGTGCACCTTGCAGAGAGTCCAAACAACCCCACTCTGGTATCCCCAGGTAAAAAGTAGACCAGCTAATGCTCTGTTTTTGTGGTAGTTGGACGAGCAGTTAGGCTTATCTTGGAGATGTGCTAAGTATTTCTTTGCACACTATCAATAAATGTGGACACACACTTGAATAACTTGAGACCAACTTACAAAAATACTTCAGATTTGTATAGGATTTTTAAGATCAAGATCATCAATGTACTTTTTTAGTTATGATTTTTCAAAGTTTAGAAAATGTTCTGTTTCTGTGCATAATTACACACAATAGGGATCAATGATAAAAACTTTATATAAAATGAGGCGATGCTCTGACATGTGCCACCTTCTATTTTGAGGGTGAGGTCATCAAGATGTCCTGTAGGCTAGCCGGAAAAGTTCACATGATTCCCAGTTGAAGCAGAAGGAGTGGCTGAAAGTCTCAGAGCTGGTGTGCAACAGTAAAAGGGACCACTTGGAAATACACTGCACAGGTGGACTTAAAGGTAAGTCTGGTGGGTCTCCCTAGAGGGTAGAGGTCACAAGGGGAAGGGGACCCCTAGAGCACAGCTGGTTTGTCAATGCAGGTGCCAGGGAGGCTGGATGCAGCGCAGATAGTTCAGTCAAGGGTTGTGGATTCTAGGGTTCTTGGAACCAGGCGCAGGTCATTGGAGGGTGATTTGCAGATCAGCAGGGCCACTCTGAGGGGTGGTTCTTGGGTGCCCAGAAGTCCTGTCACTGGTGTTTGCTTTTGGTGTTTTTGGAGCCCGGAGTAGACTTTGCTTCTGGGTGTCTGACATGTTGGGTATAGTACCCCCAGTATTGGTACATCTCGGGCTCTGAAAGTTGCAGTGCACCAACTTAGCACACTGGTAGGTTTTGTCCTAAAGGTCTATTGGGTGGATTTTGATTGGGCTGCTGTGTCCGGTTCGTTGGTCAGTGGTCGGTAAAGAACTGTACTTCACTTGTTTCTTGCCTGCGGGGTACAGGGAGTGATACCTTCACTCAAAGGGAGGCTCTTGGCAATTTTCAGAAGGCTGGAGGGTGTCTAGGGTTTATTGGAGTTCTTCATTGTCCAGGTGACCCCTCAAAGGTGAAGTCCTGGGAGCAGCAGGCAGGGTTTGGTGCCATTTTCTTCTTGCAGCAGGATTCCTATTCTGATGCCTCTGGTCTTCCTTGTCAATGGTCTTCTTGTGTCCATAGAATTTGATCTGTTGGTCTAGGGATTCCCACTAAATACTGCATTTAGAGAGGATTTGGGGAGTACCTAGTAGTGGCCAATGGGCCACCTACCTTAGGGTGGCTACACCCACTAAGTGACCACTTCCTGTGGGAAGAGGTCATAACCATAATTGTCTATATTCCTGTCATCCAAGATGGAGGTAAATGGATTGAAGTAGTCACCTCGCCTGCCACACCTGAGGAGTGGTGCAGGCTAAGGGAGGGGGGCACTCCTGCTCTGGCTACATTTTCCAGCCAGCTTTCCCACTCAGAGTGTGGGGAAAATTGTTGGGCGACCATCTGCTGCTTGCAGCAGAGACAGGGGACAGATTTCAAAGGCAGTTAAGCCTTTGAAGCTGACCTTTGTTGCAAAGTGCCTGCCTAGGGAAGGAGGTGTAACATCTCCACCCTAGAAAGGCTTTGTGTTTTGGCTCCAGAGAGCAAGGGCTCTCACTCCAGGAGTCCAGTTTTATGTCTGGTGGTGGCAGGCTGGCTAAGACCAGTCCACAACCATGCCAGGGCTGTTAGGTTTTGCAGGGGGCACCTCTAAGGTGCCCTCTGGGTACATTTTATAATAGATTCAACACTGCATCAGTGTGGGTTTATTATTCTGAGTTGTTGGATATCAAACAGCCCAGTATTCAGAGAAGCCATCATGTAGCTGGGAAACTCGTAATGACCAGTGTCCAGCACAATTATTTACTATGGCTTCCCTGTACACTTACTATGCCTTTAGGTTTTGCAGACACAGTAGGAGCCTATTTGCTCATGCACACATATACCTTCACATGCATTATAGTGCACCCTGCCATAGGGCCGTAAGGCCTGCCAGATGGGTGGCTTACCTATAATGCATGCAGTGCTCGTGGACATGACTCTATGGGTGAGTGCCATGTTGAATTTGCAACTTTTAGGTTTACCTTGTCATGCACTTGCAATGGTAGTCTGCATGAGGCAGATGTGGGGCCTCTCAGAGTGGCACAATTGGTGTTGAAGCTCTGGCGGCTCTCTTCAGTACCCAACCTAGGTACCAGGGATACCATTTACTAGGGACTTACACAGGTGGCTGAAGTGCCAAACATGGTACAGTTTTGGGGAAGAGATCTGGCCCCTAAAAGCTTGAAACCACATCATTTTCCAGGCCAAATCTGAGACAGCCTTACTAGGATGTCAGGCGAAGAAGAGTAGGGGATCAGGTTGAATGGTTGAAGGGCCTACTCTGCCTTACATTCTACTGTTTTGGTCACTTCCTTTGGGAAGGTGACCCACCCTAACAGTTTTAGAACCTGAGTCAGTAGGTTGCTTTTCTCTCTTTCCTTGGGATGAGAGGTTTTCCCCTCTGCTAACCCTACTTTAGCCAGGGCAACCCCCAGGTTACCCAAAGAGGTTACCCACAAATGGAGTAACCCTACCATGGCCAACAGGGCCACGGGGCCTAGCTTGCTGTTTGCCATGGAGTTGGACCATCATGCCAAGGACAGTGAAGCCATAAAGGCTAACACCCAGCACAGGACACTGCAGCTGTCAGCACTCAGAACCACACTGTTAGCTCTTCACTGACAGGTGAAGGGGCTTGGTTGCAGGCTTCTTGGGGTTCAGAGTGGTGGGCTGCTGTGTTGGAGGTGGGGGTACTACTTCCAATAGCAAACACCCTTCTTCCACGCTAATTTCTTGCAGCTGAGGAGCCACCAACTCAAGCTGAACAGTTGCCTGACTAGTCAAGACTTTTTCGGGATCAGGTTTGGCTTCATCAGGGCCAATCTTGGAGTTCTTCCTTATTGGAACCTAATGTCCTTGGTACACTGGAACTTTGGCTAAAAGTGTTCCCTATTTCCTACACTTCTTTCTTCTCTTTCTTTTCTGGGGGTCTACTTACATTCGCTGCAGGGGCAGCACCTCCAGAATCCTTGAAAGAGTGCTGGCACTTGACCAGCCCCTCTTTTGGGCTCTAACCAACCTCTGGGAGGTCATTTCCAAGTAGATAATCAAGTCTGTACTGACTACCACCCTCCTCCAGCTAAGGGACCTAGCTATTTCTAGGGGCACTAACGCCACAGGCCTGACAGTGACTTCCTCTGGGCTTACACTTACTCTTGTAGTATCACCTGGGATATACTAGTACAGAGCACCAGCCTGCCATGCACAACAGTGTGAGTGGCACAGGTAGTTCTCAGGGCAGTGGCTAGGATTCCATTCACCAGTAGATGGTGGAAGTGTTTACTCCCATTTGGAATCTTCAACCTACCTGTTGGCCCCACCTTCCAGTTAAAAGCTAAGAGGACCTTCTCATCTGAGGAATCCTCCTCTATGGCTATACTGGTAACCCCTGGGGGTTTACTAGTAGGCAATGTCCTTTGTTCAGTGCCCTGTCTACCTACCGGTCAGAGCACCATACGTCAGGGGCATCCTGGTTTTTACCTAGGTACCCACTTTTGTTGTGTGAGGTGTCTTGAGACCGATTTTCAGGGGCTTGAAGAAGATCCTTTGGTTTTTATTTTGGTTCCTATCTTTCCCAGGATGTAGAGCTTATTGGCCTCTTTCTTGAGGTCACCCATACCAGTGGTTATTTTGGTCACCCTTGTCTTGATCCAGTGGTCTGCCTTCTTCCCCAACTTTAGAGGAGAAAGTGGTCCTAGGTCTACCAGGAACTGATGTAGTTTCTCATGTTTCTTGTAACAGTTAATTAAAAGATGCTCTTTCATAATCCAATTGTAAAGCCCATCAAAATCTTGTACCTTGTTACATTTTAACCACCCACACAGCATTTTTACTTAAAAACCCAGAAATTCTATCCAGGATTGACTCTGGGCTTTTTGAGTCTCCTTAAATTTTATTATGTAGTCTTAAGTGGTCAGCTCAAGGTCCTCAATCAGGGTCGCTTCATGGGGTAATATGACTTAACGTCTGCCTCATTCAATGTCAGGAGTCTATCCCTGCATTTTCCTGAGAACAGTTCCTGCATCAGAGAGCCCCAATGTCTTCTATCTATATCCCTGGCTATGAAGGCTCTCTCATAGGCAGAAAACCACTTGGTGATATCATCATCCTCTGTATAAGGTGGGACAACTCCTTTGGGGAGTTTTAGTTTAGAAGACTTCTCCTTCTCCCTAGTATGCTGCCACCAGAAATGAATCCTAAGCCTAACTTCTTTCTCCAAAAGCTTGGCTTCTAAAGCCTACCTTTTGGTCAATTTAGCCAGAGTCACATCCTCTTCTGAGGGGGCTCCCACTTATGAAACAGAAGAATCTACCTCCTTCTCCTCAGCTTCTTCTGAGTTTCTTGGTTTTCTGCTTCTAAGGGTTCCCCCTCATCCACTTGGTGTGCAGTCTTTTATTCTGCAACAAGCTGTCTAAGCTTTTCTGTGGTAGCATGATCACCAGTGTGAATTTGGTAAACTTTGCAGAGAGCCCTTAGTTGGGTGTGTCTCAATCCCATCCAAGAGGTCAAGGTGAGCTCCTGATCCTGGTTCTCTGCATCAGACATTTTTTTTCACTAAAGTTGGGACCTTTTTAACTTTTGGAAACACTTTTGCAAAATTTCAAAAACCTTTGCAAGCTTTTTGGAAACTTTTTCTAAGGCCTAACTGCAGTAAAGTATTTTAGGACCAGATTTACTAAGAAGTGGCAGAGCTCGGTGATGCACCAAAATTTACAGTGCTGCCCTGCGTCACTTTAAAAAAGTAGGGATGAGCCGTATTTACTAAAATATGTCACATCCCTGTGTTTCCCCCTGCGCAGTGATAAATTTAGCAAGGGTGTTTGCGTTCAGGGGATTGATTGTTTATGTGCAGGAAGGCCTCCAGTAGATAGTTATAGTTAGGCCCATGTTTCCATAGAAAAAGCATTTATTGTCTTGCCTATCTTTGGTGTCATTTGACGAATCCTCACAAAATTTTCAAAAACAAGTGTACCGGGATTCTTGTTGTGCAAGTAAACTTTTGGGGAGATCCGTCAAGCGGGTGCCGAGAAAAAGGGGCCATCAAAAAATGCAACTTTCCCATGTTAAATACCATAGGAGTTTTGAACATGACTATAGCGCAAAAGGCTGGTCAGAATTACACAAAATTTGGCAGAAAGCTAGATTTTGTTGTGCAGATTGCACTTTTTGTTATTTGGTGTAAATCTATTCAGTAGATTTTGAGGCATTAAAGGGAAAATAAATGTGTATATCTAGGACCTCAGATCCATCGCAACCTTTTTGCGGCGATTGGGGCAAATTCGCAAATGCACATGCCAACAGGAATTCTGTGATTGGCTGGTCACAACCTGAACAGAAAGGTGAGGCCGCCGTTTTAGGTTACGGGATACAGTTCCTGGGGCTGAAAAATAAAATGAAACGTGTCATAAGGGATCAGGTTGCAGGTACCTCGTCCCCATGGCTGTGATATAATAGCCTTTGAGAGGGAAATCATGAGCCCAACATTTCTTTTTTAATGACGTGCAATATTCAAGAATATACTGTGATACTTAGCGTGGCCTCCACTCAATGTTGTGACAAATTTGTGAATAACGACACTCACAGACCCAATCAAAGGCTCCAGAACCCATTCACTGACCCACTGAGACACTCACACACCCACTCACAGACCCACTCAAACCATCAAGCATCCACTCACAGACCAACTCAGACATTGACACACGCACCCACACACAGACCCACTTAGACCCTGATGCACTCACCCACAGACCCATTGAGACACTCAAGCACCCACTCGCAGATCCACTCAGACACTCACTCACCAACTCACAGACACACTCAGAAACTTATGCACTGACTTATCGACCCAATCAGAGACTAATGCACCCACTCACAGACCCACTTCAACACTCATGCACCCACTGACAGATCCACTCAGCAGTCATGCACCAAATTAGAGACCCGCTCAGGCACTCATGCACCCACTCAGAGAACTACTCAGACATTCTCACACTTACTCACAGATCCACTCAGAGACTCATGCACTCATTCGTAGACCCACTCAGACTCTGGCACTCCCACTCATACACTCATGCACCCACTCACAGACCCACTTAGACCTTCACCTCCCACTCACAGACCCACTTAGATACTCATGCATCCACTCACACACCCACTAGGACTCTTGCACACCCACTCACAGATCCACTCAGACACTGACACACCCATTCACAGACCCATTCAGATCCCCATGCACCCACTTACAGACCGACTCAGATACTCATGCACCCACTCACTGACCAACTGAGATGCTGATGCTTCCACTCCCACTCAGACACTCATGCATCCACTAACAGACCCACTCAGACTCTGATTCTCTTACAGACCCACTCAGACACGCAAGCACCCACTCACAAATCCACTCAGACCCTGATGCACTCACTCACAGACCAACTTAGGCACTCATGCACCCACTCACAGACCCCCTCAGATACTCACACTCCTACTTACAGACCCACTCATGCACTGACTCACAGACCCATTCAGAGACTTATGCACCCACTCACCGACCAACTCAGACACTCATGCACCCACTGACAGACCCACAGAACCACTCACACACCTACTCACAGGCTCACTCATTCACTCACAAACCCACTCAGAGACTCACACACTCACAGACCCACTCAGACTCTGACACACCCACTCACACATGCACTCAGACACTCATGCACCCTCTCGCAGACCCACTCACACCCCAATAACACCCTCATGCACTCACTCACAGACTCAGACACTCATGCACCCACTCACAGACCCACTCTGACACTCATGCACCCACTCACAGGCCCACTCATACCTGCATGCACCCACTTACAGACACACTCAGACCATCATGCACCAACTCACAGACCCACTCGGACTGCTATGCACATACTCACATACCAACAGACCCACTCAGTCCCTCACACACCCATTTATTGACCCAGTCAGATACTCAGACACCCACTCACAGACAGACACAGAAACTCAAACACTGGCTCACAGACCCACTCAGAGACCCACCCAAACACACACACACCCACCTATTGACAGACCAACTCAGCCAGTCATGCACCCACTCACAGACTCAATCAGCTACTCATGCACCCACTCACAGACTTACTTAGTCACTCACACACCTACTCATAGACCCACTCAGAGACTCATGCACTCACTCACAGACTCGCTCAGACTCTGACACACCCACTCAGATTCTCATGCACCCACTCACAGTTCTAATCAGACCCTCATGCACCCAATCACAAACCCTCTCTCATACTCTCACACATACTCACAGACCCACTCAGACCCTCAGGCACCCACTCACATACCCATTCAGACACAGACACACCCACTCGCAGCCCCACTCAAACCCTCATGCACCCACTCACAGACCTATGCAGACCTTCATGCACCCACTCACAGACCCACTCAGGCTCTGATGCACCCACTCACACTCACTCAGACACTGACACACCCTCCTCACATAAACCCTCACACACCCACTCACAGATCCAGTTACTCGCATATCCACTCATAGAACATGTCAGAGACTCCTGCATGCTCTCACAGACCCAGTCAGAGACTCATGTGCCTACTCACAGATCCTCTCAGAGAGTCATGCACCCAGTTACAAACTCTCACACATTCTCTGAAAGAGTTTCAGAGAAAGTTATGCAGCCACTGAAAAAACTCACTCAAACTCTCATACACACCTTCACAGACAAACTCACAGACTCATACATGTGTTTATGGCATTATTTAGAAAGTGATGTTCCTAGTCTGATATAGAAAATTCCTCATATGAATACACTTATGAATTTTGAATGAGCTGGTGTCTATTGAATGCCTACTTTTGTTTTGTGTGGTTGCAAATTATGTCCTGAAGATCGCGACATCAAAGCAAATATTTAAAAAAATTGAAAATACATATTTTAATTAAGACAATAAACAAATATTTTGGGCAATAGGGTGGCCCTGAGAAGAGCCTTTGTGTTCATTGAGGGTAACAGCTACATGTAAGACAGAATACAGAGTTTCAGGTTGGAAAGAAAAAGAAACACCTTATTGTCATCTGTGAAGAAAACTCCATCACTGCTATTGATTCTATCCATGTCATAGAACAGGTTGTTGTTGTAGATAAAGCCCATGTTATGGTCTCTGAGGAACGCAGATACAGTTTTATAAACATGTTTTTTGTCTTTGTCAATCTGTGGAAAGAATTGATTTGACCACTTCCATTTCTGCCTTTGGCATATGCTGGAGTACAACAAGACAGTGTAAGGGAAAAGTGACATCAATTATGCTTCATTAGGATTTTGAGTCCTACCCCATTCAGGATGCCTAGGTCATTACCATCACAGTGCACAATCATGAGGTCCAGGGGATAGGAACCGACAGTGCTTTCCACCAAAGGCAGCAATTGATACCACTTTAACCCTCTCTGGCCAATCCAATTAATGACCACATAAGTCAAATCCATGTATCTGTCAGTACCACTCATTCTAGCAACTTCAAAAGACATAGCTGTGGCCCACAATCCACACTTTCACCATTTTGAAGTGAAGCAGAAATAGCAAACAGGAGAATGCTGGAGCAGATTTAGGCAGTTTTGAAAATGGAAGGCAGTCAAAATGGAGGTGTGCTCCTGTTTAAAAAAAAAAAATTGATTGGATGCTGTGAATATGCAGGTGAATACAATTAAGTAGTGTTTTGAAAAGATTAGTAAGCTGATCTATGATTGGCTCTGGTAAAAATACAAAATTGAAATACAGGCTTGGATATGCTTTTCAATTTGTACAGTAAAGCACACCTGCTTTAGCTCATTTTGGAACTGCTATGCCCCTCGTAGAATGTGCTGCAAACGTGTGACCGACTAGTTGTAGTGTGTTGCTGTGGTTACTGTGCTAAGAGTCTATTGGGAGAAGGGTTTTAAAGAGAGAGTTCTCTTTTAAAAAAAAAATTAAAGATGTTTAGATACATTATTGTTTAATAAGGGTTTCATTTCCTAGCGAGGGATTGCTAATAACGTGTACTGTACTCTTAAGGTTATAAAGCTATCAAGCTGCATATGTTTTTGGACACCCTTTTTTTGCAAATTTGTTGTAACAATCTTGATTAAGATACAAATATGTACAAAAAGTCCATCATATTGGGCTTCTTTATAAAAGTGCATGAAAGGGCTAACACATACTAACCATTCAGAAGTGGACATACCAAACTATAATATGAAAGATATGTTTTTATTTGCTGCCTTCCACAGTATCAGACACTGCAAAGTTGAAAAGGTTGCCATTAATGGTTGCTTGAGAGTGGTGTGCCATTCTTATGCTGTTTTCACAGTTGTTGAGAGTATTGACTCTATCTAATAAGAGTAAAAACATATTTCACTAGCAAACTCAATCTTTAGGTATGGCATTGTCAAAAGAGAGAATCAAATATATAGAAAAGTATTGAAAGTAACTGGGATGATCTATGAATGGTAGTGTGAGTTTTTATATATATTTATTAATAAGTGAGTAAAATGCAGTTTGTCGGAGGCGCAGACTAGGCGTGTGAGACGGTTCACAAACTGTTGCATGGAGGTGCATATTGTACATGTGCTACTTTACTGCATGTTCTAATTGCTAGAAAAACACTGCATGCTAAGAGTTAAACTTTTCCTTAACAATACATTGAAAGATGTGAACATTTTACATGTCTATACATGATGTGCTGCTCACAAAGAATCTTTTTCTTTGCATTCTTGGACTTGTAGTCCTATTTATTCCATTTTAAAAGTAGACTACAAGACTCAGAATTGAAAGGAAAAACATGTTCATGAAGCATAAACAGTTGGAAGTTGACAGTTATGCACTAGGTACCATTTAGGATAGGTGCTGGAAAATTATAGGGCATGTTTCTATGTGCTTAGATTGCAAGATATGTTGATTAAAGCAATACTGAGTCAGATGTATAGACCAAGACTGCTAGGCATGGTTAAACATGCAGTGTTTAGCCATGGGCCAGGTCTACTAGTGCAGACTCTGTCAGTGCACTCATACTGTCTGCTTCTCCTGGCATATACGAGCTGGTTCTCAAGTAGCAAACTTTAGTAGACATTACTCATCTCTGAGCTATGCTGTTGGTACGTTATAAAGTACAGTGCTTTCTGCTTAAAACATGAAATATATCGTTTTCAGTTGATGAACGTATTCATGCACTTGGAGACCCCTATGCCAAGCACTACATAGAGTATCCCACTCATAAGAGACTGCCATACATGTTTCTAAAGCATACATCCTGTGTCTCACTCAGTCACAGAGTAAGACAGGGACTTTTACATTCACTGACATACTCATAAAATACTTATATATGCAGAAGTATCAAATGCAATTAGAGATACAGTCACATATTCCTGCATTCTATAACATAGGAAGTGAGGTATCTGTTCGGCTACTTACATACAGCTGTTGACAAAGACCGTAATGGTCAAAACACGTTGCCAGGCTTAACAAGCCTTGTAGAATGGCTGTGAAGATTTAAATCATAGTAGTCATTATTCAGCAATTGTTGGGTGTGCCGCTTTTCTACAATTTATTTTGAGATATTAATATATGGGTCCTGTGCCCATAAAGGTGCACCAGCTCCGGAAGGCTTGCGCTGGAAGAACAGCAGGAGCAGTTGGAATATATATATATATATATATATATATATATATATATATATATATATATATATATAGAGAGAGAGAGAGAGAGAGAGAGAATGAGAGAGCTAGAGAGAGAAAGATAGATAGAAAGATAGATAGATAGATAGATAGATAGATAGATAGATAGATAGATAGATAGATAGATAGATAGATGGATAGATAGATATTGGAATCCTCAATTTTTCATGCCTGCTGTGCTCCAAACCAGAGGGAAGTCAGATCCCTCCACAACAATGTCTCTACTCCCTAGCTCATTCACACAAGAAATGAAGAGGGGGTATTCAAGCTCTGTTTATTGCTCATGCTCCCGGTAACAAGTTTCGGCAGTCAACGCCACCTTGTTCACAGATAAAGACACCCTTTAAAAATATAGGCCCTCATTACAACCCTGGCGGACGGTGTTAAAGCGGCTGTAAGACCACCAACAGGCCGGCGGAAAAAGATTTGCAATTACGACCGTGGCGGAAACCGACAACAAAGACAGCCACTTTAACACTCCGACCGCCACGACGGTACAAACAAACAGCGTGGCGGTCACCGCCAACAGACAGGCGGAAGACAATGTACCGCCCACACTATTATGACAGGCCAATCCGCCACCTTTTCTGGGGCGGATTCACCGCGGATAAAAACACGGCGGAAACAGGAATTTTGAAGGGAAAACGCTCACCTCTACACACTCCACGAGGAACGAGGACACCATGGACCCGGAACTCCAAATTCTACCTGCTATAGTCTTTCTGCTCCTGTACCAGGAGCACGAACGCCGGCGGCAAAGACCACGATAAGTACTGCACCTACGACACAGGGGAGGGGAGGCAAAATACAGGGGCACACACATGCAACACCCCCACCCTCACCCACTACAACACACACACTAATAATACATCATGATACATTATAGTTACACCCCCAACCCCCCCGGAAGAATGCAAAGACAAAAGGAAATTAGTGTAACCATTGTAATCTATAAAAATGCAGTAGGCAAAAATATACATATATACACTATTAACAAAATATACACCAAGAATAGTAGTCCAGGTATTGCACCATTTATAGTCCGTGGACCACTGGGCCCAAAATGCATGGGCGAGGCCCACACTCGATACCAGATCAAAACAGAGAGAACACTGCAGGGGCATCAGATAGAAATACAACAGGCAACTCAGGGGGAAGTGAAAGGGGGGCACCTCAGCCAGATGAGTGCACGACGCCAGATCCACGAGGGGGCTCAATGCCCATTGATGTATCCTGGGGAGTGTAAAGCCACAGTCTCTCAAGTATCTACAGTGGGTGGCTTGCCCACTGTTCAATCCTGGGGAGTGCTAAGCCACAGTCTCTCAAGTCGCACAAGTGGGTGGTTTGCCCACTGCTGCATCCTGGGGAGTGCAAAGCCACAGTCTCTCAAGTCTCTACAGTGGGTGGGTTGCCCACTGCATTATCCTGGGGAGTGCAAAGCCACAGTCTGTCAAGTCTCTCCAGTGGGTGGTTTGCCCACTGCCATATCCTGGGGAGTGCAAAGCCACAGTCTCTTAAGTGGATAACAGTCTCCACTGGTTCTGGAGGGGGACTGGTGCCCAGAGTGCTTCATCCTGTGAAGGACAGAGGTAGTGGATGACAGTCTCCACTGGTTCTGGAGGTGTACTGGTGCCCAGAGTGCTTCATCCTGTGAAGGACAGAGGTAGTGGATGCATGTCTCCACTGGTTCTGGAGGGGGACTGGTGCCCAGTGTGCATCACTCACCCCGTGACGGTCCCAGTTGCGTCAGTGCCCCTGCCGCTCATGGGCTAGCGGTGCTTGATTTGGCGGTGCCCTGTTCAGCGGTGCTTGCCCTGTTCAGCGGTGCTTGATTTGGAGGTGCCCTGTTCAGCGGTGCTTGAGTTGGCGGTGCCCTGTTCAGCGGTGCTTGAGTTGGCGGTGCCCTGTTCACCGGTGCTTGATTTGGTTGTGCCCTGTTCAGCGGTGCTTTCCCTGTTCAGCGGTGCTTGATTTGGCGGTGCCCTGTTCAGCGGTGCTTGAGTTGGCGGTGCCCTGTTCAGTGGTGCTTGATTTGGCGGTGCCCTGTTCAGCGGTGCTTGAGTTGGCAGTGCCCTGTTCAGCGGTGCTTGAGTTGGAGGTCCTTCATGGCCCAGCAGGTCTTGTGCTGGCGGTCCTTTATGGCCCAGCGGATCTTGTGCTGGCGGTCCTTCATGGCCCAGCAGGTCTTGTGCTGACGGTCCTTCATGGCCCAGCGGATCTTGTGCTGGCGGTCCTTCATGGGCCAGCTGGGTTGGGGCTGGTGGGGCCCTCCTGGGCAGCTGGGCTGGGGCTGGCGGGGCCCTCCTCGGCAGCTGGGCTGGGGCTGGTGGGGCCCTCCTGGGCAGCTGGGCTGGGGCTGGCGGTGGCCTCCTGGGCAGCTGGGCTGGGGCTGGCGGTGTCTTCCTGGGCAGCTGGGCTTGAGTTGGCGGTGCCCTGTTCAGCGGTGCTTGATTTGGCGGTGCCCTGTTCAGCGGTGCTTGAGTTGGCAGTGCCCTGTTCAGAGGGGCTTGAGTTGGCGGTCCTTCATGGCCCAGCAGGTCTTGTGCTGGTGGTCCTTCATGGCCCAGCGGATCTTGTGCTGGCGGTCCTTCATGGGCCAGCGGGGATGGGGCTGGCGGGGCCCTCCTGAGCAGCTGGGCTGGGGCTGGTGGGGCCCTCCTGGGCAGCTGGGCTGGGGCTGGCGGTGGCCTGCTGGGCAGCTGAGCTGGGGCTGGCGGTGGCCTCCTGGGCAGCTGGGCTGGGGCTGGCGGTGGCCTCCTGGGCAGCGGGGATGGGGCTGGCAGTGGCCTCCTAGGCAGCGGGGATGGGGCTGGCGGTGGCCTCCTGGGCAGCTGGGCTGGGGCTGGCGGTGGCCTCCTGGGCAGCGGGGATGATGGCGGTCTTCTCCACTGTGCTGCTCTTCCCAGACTTGCCGGGTTTCTTGTGGCCCTTCCCCACCTTGGGAGGTGTCGCAGCTGAGTCCACACTCCCACCGGGACCCCTGGGAGCGGCTTTGGTGGCTGGAGTCTTCCCCCTCTCCCGCCAGGCACTGGCCAACTTCTGATGCTTCACAGGGGGGGGACTGGCTGTACTGTGGCTCTGTGCCACACTGGCTGTCCTGGTGGCCGGTGCACTCCACATACCTGTGACTACGGGCACCACTGGTCCCGGAGATGTTGTGGCTGAGGTGCTAGTTCGAGACCTATGAGATGGACGGGGTGGGGGAGGTTTGGGAAAAAGGTCAACGCTGGACAGGAGAAGTTTTTTGGACACACTGGGACGGGTAGCTGGAGGGGGTTTGGGAATGGAGGAAGAGGTGGTGGTAGTAGGAGGTGTAAGTTTGGTGACTTTGGGTGCAGGTGCATGCGCTGGAGGCTGTCGTGAGGTGGATGGCTGTTGGGTGGGTGTGTGCCTGCGTTTGTATATCTTGGGAGGGGGCGTCACAGACACACTGGGAGAGGACACAGGGGACGTGTGAATGGTAGTGGGGGTGGTGACTGCACGTGAGCGGGGTGTGCTGGTGGGTGTGCTGGTGAGGGACGTAGTGGCTGTAGAGGTAGTGCATGCAGGTGTGTGTGTAGACGAGACTGGGAGGGAGGAGGGAGCGAGGAGGAGGGGGACACAGTGGAGGCAGTGGATGTTGGTGTGTCTGCATGTGTGTGATGCTTGCGTGAGTGCCTGTGGGATGTGTGGTGCTTATGTTTGCCTGAGCTTCCCTTGTGTGTTGAGGTGTGTGCAGGCTGGTCTGATGGTGTGCTTGGGATAGGCAGAGGTACAGGGGATTGGGTCTGGGTGGAGGAAGTTGGGGGGGAGGCTAGACACAGGGACAATGGCTGCCATTAGTGCTGAGGCCAGAGTTTGAAAGGCTCGGTGAAGGGCCGCCTGACCTGAATGAATGCCCTCCAGGAATGCATTAGTTTGTTGCAACTGCCTTTCTACCCCCTGGATGGCATTCAAAATGGTAGACTGCCCAACAGTGAGTGACCTGAGTAGGTCAATGGCCTCCTCACTGAGGGCAGCAGGGGTGACTGGGGCAGGGCCTGAGGTGCCTGTGGCGAAGGTGATGCACACCCTCCTGGGTGAGCGGGCACGGGCGAAGGCTGAGGGGCTGCTGGGAGGGTGGTGCTGATGGGGGGGTGGCGGCTGTACCTGTAGATGCGGGGGGCACAGATGTTGCCGCCACCACAAGGGAGCTCCCATCAGAGGACAAGTCCATGTCGCTGGTGTCAGCTCCTGTCCCTGCTGTGGAGCTCCCCTCACCCTCCGTC
Organism: Pleurodeles waltl; assembly: GCF_031143425.1. Classification (NCBI taxonomy): domain Eukaryota; kingdom Metazoa; phylum Chordata; class Amphibia; order Caudata; family Salamandridae; genus Pleurodeles; species Pleurodeles waltl. The sequence goes on along the minus strand of NC_090436.1, from coordinate 691,964,192 downwards.
TCACTGGTAAATTCAGAGTCCGTAGTGTGGCCCTCCATGGCCAAGTGGGATGCAGCTTCCTCGTGCTCCGGTGCCACTGCTCCTCCGCCTGATGATGCTAATGCACACAAGAACAGGGAAACCACAAAAAGGGGGGGGGGGACAGAATAAAGACATGTTGAGTGCATGGATTACCGCTACAGCTGGCGGACAAGACAGACACAGAAGCCCCCTGCACTACAGCGCGCTCTTGGGCTCTACAGTGCAATTCCTGGGAAATGTCCTACAAGGCTATGGACGACATCTGCACACATAGATGACACAGGGGCATGAATAGCTGTACTTGGCACTCTACAGAGGTGGGGGGCCACAGGGCCATGCCTTACGGAGGGGCCTAGCCTACGGAACTCGCCCTGGCCTAGGGAAACCCACAGCCCTCCTCCCCCACCCATACAACACCACTGTGCGCAAAGTCAGCTGAATGAGAGTGTACTCACCCCCTTGTGTCTGCTGTGATGCCCTAAAGCGCCCATCCAACTCCGGGTAGGCCACCGCCAGGATCCTGAACATCAGGGGGGTCATGGTTCGACGGGCACCCCTCCCACATTGGGAGGCCATCCCCAGCTGAGCCTCCGCCACCTTCTTGCTCCAGCGGCGAATGTCCTCCCATCTTTTCCGGCAGTGGGTGCTCCGTCTGTGGTGGACCCCCAGGGTCCGGACGTCCTTGGCGATGGCACGCCAAATATCTTTCTTCTGGTGGGAGCTGACCTACATGAAATGTACAGGGGAAGAAGAGAAGTCATTACTAACTGCACAGTCAAAGTGAGTGGCCCCCATCCCTACCCTTGCCATGTGGCACATGCACCCACCGTCTTTCATGCACGCAGAACTCTGCCCCCTTCCTTCTTACATCCAGCCCTCTCCACACAGGCATAGCCCATACAACATTATCCCTGTGTACTTACCTGTTTGTCTGGACGACCGTAGAGTAGCGTGTACTGGGGGAGGACCCCATCAACGAGCTTTTCCAACTCCTCCGATGTGAAGGCAGGGGCCCTTTCCGCAGACGCACAAGCCATTGTCGCTTCCAGACTGAGGTCACAGCAGCACTTGCAGTGTATGTCCTCTCCTGTCGAAGATCAGGCATCGAGTGATTGAACAGATAGAAAATGGCGTTCACGTCCGTGGCGGTCACGTCCGCGGCGGTGCGTACCATCACCGCCAGCGTACATCGTCATTGGCTCCTGGGACCCATAGGGTCCAATGTTAACCAATGCAGCATTGCGCCGCGGTCTGCGACCGCCTACCGCGACGGTGTACAACGCCAGCGCAGTTACCTCACATCCCATTGTCCCACTTTAGAGGACAGGCAGCCGCCACTTCAGCGGCCCACATGGCATAATTTCCAACTGCGTCACACATACCTAGGCCTAGTCTCAACACACATACAGGCCACCTTTTGTGTATGATTGGTGTTCTGGGTAAACTGTCGGTACGTACCTCTAAGTTGATTGACTCTGTGGTCGCTGTTGTCCTTCATAGGCACCGTCCGCTGGGACATGTGAGGAGATGGCGGAATCCTCCGGTGTACCGACTGCTGTTGGACCTGTCGACAATGGAGGAGCGACATTTGACAATCACCTACAGGTTTGACCGTGTCACAATCCCGGAACTCTGTGCCCAGTTGGAGCCAGACCTGATGTCAGCAATCCGCCATCCCACAGGAATCCCCCCCTCAAGTGCAGGTGCTATCAGTGCTCCATTTCCTTGCAAGTGGGTCTTTTCAAACAACTGTGGCCATGGCATCAGGAATCTCCCAGCCTATGTTTTCCAACGTATAGTCCAGAGTGTTGTCTGCCCTGCTGAAACACATGTGGAGCTACATCGTTTTCTCTCAGGTGGAGGATTTGCCTACAGTGAAAGGTGACTTCTATGCCCTTGGACATATCCCCAACATCATAGGGGATCCTTGATGGGACCCATGTGGCTTTGGTCCCCCCCCACAGGAGTGAACAGGTGTACAGAAACCGGAAGAGTTATCATTCCATGAATGCACAGATGGTATGTTTGGCAGACCAGTACATCTCCCATGTGAATGCCATGTTCCCTGGCTCAGTGCATGACACCTACATCGTGCGGAATAGCAGCATCCCTTATGTGATGGGTCAACTCCAGAGGCACCGTGTGTGGCTATCAGGTGAGCCCCTGGAAGCAAGACAGTGGGAATGGTTGTCTAGGGTTATCCCTACAGGTTAGTGTTTGTCTAACAGTTGTCCCTCGCCATTTGCAGGTGACTCTGGGTACCCCAACCTGTCATGGCTACTGACCCCAGTGAGGAATCCCAGGACCAGGCCAGAGGAACGCTACAATGAGGCCCATGGGCAAACCAGGAGGGTGATCGAGCGTACCTTCGGCCTCCTGAAGGCCAGGTTCAGGTGCCTCCATATGACATGTGGATCCCTATTCTACTCACCAAAGAAGGTGTGCCAGATCATCGTGGCCTGCTGTATGCTTCACAACTTGGCTTTGCGACGATAGGTGCCTTTTCTGCAGGAGGATGGTCCAGATGGCGGTGTTGTGGCAGCTGTGGAGCCTGTGGACAGTGATGAGGATGAAGCAGAGGAAGAAGACATGCAGAACAGGGACTCAGTGAGCCAGCAATATTTCCAGTGAAACACAGGTGAGAATACATTCCTGCCTACTACATGTACTTTGACACTACTACCTCTCTACTGTCTGTCGTTTTCATCCAGTGTATGTTCACTGAGTTGTCACTTTCCCTTACGGTTTCACAGATGTGGGTCCCAATGTGTGTCATCTGCTTAGATTCCTCATGGACTAGAGCTGTGTGACATAGGTATGTTGACATTACTATTTCAAGAACATTTTGTCACTGTAAATGCAAATACACTATTTCAAAATCACAGACAGACTCCAGATCATTTTGTGCTTTAGGTGTGTTTATTTAAATACAAAATATTGGAGGGGGAAGTGAAATGGTGAGGGGTGATGGCGGATGAGTGTCCATGGCAGAGTCCAGGATATTAGTCTCACAGGTGCATTGCTCATATGGGCATAGGAAGTGGAGCTGGGGCAGTTTAATTATGGACAGGGTGACAAAGTCCGTGACACAATCAGGGTGGTCTCATTTCTTGGCGGGGGTCTTGACATCGTGCTCTGTCTTGTTCCTGGATCTCAGGGACCATTTGCGGGGTGGTTCTCCCTCTGCAGGGGGTGGGGTGCTGGTGTGGTGGTCCTGTGGCGGGGCGTCCTGTCCACTAGCCCGGCAGAGGTGGTGGGCAGTTCATTGTGTCAGGGGCCCCTTGGAGTGCCACAGTGTCCCTCCTGGTGTTAAGTAGTTCCTTCAGCACCCCTACGATGGTGCCCAGGGTGGAGCTGATGGTTCTGAGTTCCTCCCTGAAGCCCATATACTGTTCCTCCTGCATGCGCTGGGTCTCCTGAAACTTGCCCAGTACCGTTGCCATAGTCTCCTGGGAGTGGTGGTATGCTCCCATGATGGAGGAGAGGGCCTCGTGGAGAGTTGGTTCCCTTGGCCTGTCCGCCCCCTGTCGCACAGCAGCCCTCACAGTTCCCCTGTGTTCTTGGGCCTCCATCCCCTGGACCGTGTGCCCACTGCCACTGCCCCCAGGTCCCTGTTGTTGTTGGGGTGGTGGGTTATCCTGGGTTCCCTGTAGTGGTGGACACACAGCTGATTGACGTGTCCTGGGGACAGAGGTATGGGCCCGCTGGGTGGGTGCTGTGCTGGTGTTTCCAGAGGGGGGAAGGTCTGTGGTGGCCTGTGCCTGTGTGAGGGGAACCGACTGTCCCGAAGCCCCCGATGGTCCAGGCTAGTCATCTAGATCCAGTTGGACAGAGGTGCTGTCATCACTGTGGGCCTCTTCTGTGGGTGGAGTGAACATGTCTGGACCCTCCTGTCTGGTGACGTTGGGTAGGGGTCCTGCAGGGGTGGAAAGGCATGATTATTGCATCTGTGTGTGTCATGGTGTGCAATGGGTGGGTGACCGTGTACCCCAGTGCTGGCATTCCTGTGTGGGAGCTTGTGTGACGATGGTTTAGGGGGGGGGTATGGGTATGTGCAGTGGGCATGCTTTAGTGATGGGTGTCCATGCTTTGTTGTTGCATGCAGGGCTTGGTGTTGGGATGTGTGGTTTGTGATATTGGTACATTTGTGAGGAGTTGGAGTGATAGGGGTGAGGGCGAGGGTGGGGGTATGTGATAGCATGCAGGTAGGGTGGGGGATGTAATAGTTAAGATTTGACTTACCAGAGTCCATTCCTCCACCAACTCGTGCGAGGCCCTCAGGATGCAGAATCGCCAAGACATGCTCCTCCCATGTTGTTAGTTGTGGGTGAGGAGGTGGGGGTCCGCCCCCAGTCCGCTGGATCGCCAGGTGGTGTCTTGAGACCACGGAACGCACCTTCCCCTGTAGGTCGTTCCACCTTTTCCTGATGTCCTCCCGATTTCTTGGGTGCTGTCCCACTGCGTTGACCTTGTCCACTATTCTTCGCCATAGCTCCATCTTCCTTGCAATTGAGGTGTTCTGCACCTGTGATCCAAATAGCTGTGGCTCTACCTGGACGATTTCCTCCACCATGACCCTGAGCTCCTCCTCCAAGATGCTGGGGTGTCTTTGCTGTGCCATGGGGTGGTGTAGGTGATGTGTGGGGTGGAGTGTGTGGTGATAAGTGTGCTGATATGTAGTGGTGTGTTGTGTGAGGTGTGTGGAAGTTGTGTGGGTAATGGTGTTATGTGCCTGTGGATGCTGTTGTACTTGCTGGTGGTGTCTCTCTCTGTGCTTTGTTCTCAATTTTTGGTAGTAGGGGTTTGTGGGTGATGTGGGTGGGTGTTTTATATTGTATTGGGTGTGTGGGAGTGGTGTGTGTATGTGTATCAGGTGTGTGTATTTTGAATTGTCCAATGTGGTAGTGTTTTGTAAGAGTGTGTGTATTTTGAGCGCGTGGATTCGTGTGTCGGGATAGTGTGGCCGTATTTCTGTTGGCGTGACGGTGGAGGTTTTGTTTTCGCCACTTTATCACTGACCTTTGGTGTGGCGGACTTGTGTGGGTGTCTGAATTTTGGCGGGTTCCGAGATGTGGGTCATAATAGCTGTGGTGGAATTCCGCAGCCGCGGCGGTGTGTTGGCGGTCTGCTGCACGGCGGTAAGCGGCTTTTACCGCCAATGTTGTAATGACCGCCATAGACTTTAAAGTGCACTGTGCTTAAATCATCATTAACAAGGTAGACAGAATTAGCTCCTTTAAGTATCCAGCGCATGGTGCACCGCCCTACTTAACAAATATAAATATGGGGATTACAACATATCTCTGTTCGCTGAAGTGCAAAATTGTACATCATCAATATTAAAAACAAGTTTCAAACATTTCCAGCTTTACCGTATTGCACATCATTATGACACTACAAGGCAATTATCACTCAGGCATTACATTAACAGCTCTAACTGCTGGTTACATATCCAATATTTGCCACCGGTATTAAAACATTCATTACTAAAAAGGAAGGTGTGCTGCACAAGTGCACAAACTATATTCTCTCCCAGAAATAATGTCTGATATCTTTACTTATAGATGTGCAAACCTACGCAGAATAAATACCACAATTGTTAAGGCAATTTTCAAACACTTAAAGCAATTTAATTTTGCAACGTATAACACAAATTCATACGTAGGAGCACAATGCATTATGCAGCACTAGTGGGCATTGTCAATACGCTGCCTGGATGCATTTACAATACCACCCCATTTTACTCCACACCATTTTCCCAGGTTAGACATCTAAGGAATGTACACCGTAATGCTAAAACAACTTTAAAAACGCATAAAAACAGTTTAGCCTTTAAAAAGTCAAGGAGAGGTTATCAAGTGGTTACCAGTAACGAAGGGAGTGCTGATACAGGAAGAGTTACTGACGTTGTGAAGGAAATTACAAATGTGTACATAAATCCTCTTCAGACTTTAACCCCGGTGTCTTAGTAAATAATTCTATAATGCATCTAGACTCCAACTGCCTTAAATGCTTCTCCGTGTTGCCCCCTCTTCTACTTTTAGGCCTGGCATCTATTAGAAAGTACTCCAATCCTTTGACTTCACTTCTATGCTCTTCCTGGAAGTGCTGGGCCACCAGATCTGTCTTATCATTGTTCTTAATAGCCCTTATAAGTTGTAGAATTCTTTTATGGACTGGTAGCATAGTGCTACCTATCTATATGAGTTTACAAGGACAATGGAAAATATAAATTGTGTATTCGATTTTACAATTGAATTGTTTTTTATTTTTATCTATTTTTTTGCAAGTGGGGAATCAATTTTTTTTACACTAATGTCATACTGACAGGCCTCACATTTCCTACACTTCTTGAAACCTTTGATGTTACCTAGCCAATCTCCCTGTGTTTTTCTGCTTTTAGGATTGCTGCTGGTGAGGGAGTCATAGATGAAATCTTGCCCATCTTAAAGTGAACACCAGTCTCCTAGGGGCCTCTTTGCCTAATAAAGGGTCATTGCATATTAGGTACCAATACTTTTAAATACTTTTATGAATGGTTCCCGCTTGCCTGCTGCAGGTAGTGATTAGGCTAAACTGAAAATCTGACTGTGCTCTTTTCTTATTTTGCCGGATAAATAGCAGCTGGTCACTGGATTTGGCTTTTGCTTTTCTATTAGCCTCCTCAATAATCGAAAGGGGATAGCCCCTAGCTAGAAACCTTCATATCATCTCCCCGAGACCTTTACCCTCTTCTTCTTCTACTCTGCAATTCCTCCTACTTCTTAGACTTTCCCCATGAGGCATGCTCTTTACCAGTCTGAGTGGATGGAAACTGGTGACGTGTAATATAGTGCTGCCGGCAGTCGGCTTCCTAAAAGGTTTAGACTCTAGTCTACCATTTATGACATATACAGTTAGTTCCAAGAAGTTCACCTCTGTCGCTGACAGTATTCGTGAAGTGCTGGTGGAGGGAGTTTTCTTTGATCTTATTAGCAAATTGCTTTGCACCTTCCATAGAACCTCTCCAAATTACGAAGATTTCATCAATAAAACTTCACCACAGAATTACAGATTGTGACCATTCCTGCTGAAAATCTGATTGAAACACCTGCTCCTCCCACCAGCCTATATGAAAATTAGCATAGCTGGGGGTGAAGCAGGTGCTCATTGTGGTTCCCCTCACTTGATGAAACATTTCCTCATTAAACAGAAAATAGTTGCTCTCAAGACATCTCTAAATCATGGTTCAAATCATAGAGGTATGTTGTCACAGGATCAGCAGTCTGGTCCCTTTGAAACATTTCACTGCATTGACACCATCATCATGTTGGACACTAGTGTATAATGAAATTACGTCTATGGTTATTAAACAATATTCGTCTTCCAATGGGATGTCATAAATCTTTTTCAGAAAATCTCTTGTGTCTTGGGCATATGAGGGTAGGTTAATCACATAATCTCTCAGGAAATAGTCAACAAATGAAGAGGTATTCTCAAATGCACTCTCAATTGCAGAAATGACAGGGTGACGTGGGAGATTTTCTTTATCATGTACCTTTTGGAGTATACCAACAGGAACTGTAGAGGAACAAAACTCATGATTTAGTTGGGAGTATGCTTTATTGAGATATTTATTCATTGTCCAGAGAACATTAGTACCGCCCCTACCAGAATTTCTGATTATGCAGTTGGTTTCATTGCCTAACTTACTCATTAATGTCTGATACTTCCTCTGATGATCACTCAGGTGCTCCACTCTCTGTTCGGTCTTAATACAGAGATTTTTTAAATCTTGTGTGACCAACTCAAAAATATCAATAGTGTCTCTATGTATCATAGGTGTAAACTTGGATGGCAACTTCAACTCATATTTCTTCCTCTACAATCAATCCTTGTCAGCCAACTATATCAGATTCCGTTATTATTCAAAAGTTGCCTTCATTCTCATTCATGAGCTCTTGTAGTTCTTTTATGAACTCTATGTCTGATACCATATTATTTAATCTTGTACCATATTTCTTTTGTTCATGCCTTGGGTTGAGTCATGAAAACCTTTTTAGTTTCAATGTTCTAACGAATTTGAATAAATCAGTCCTAGTCTGGGAATAGCTCATTTTTGCTTCATGGCAATAAGATGAGCCAGAATCAAGATTTTCTCTTCCTCCTGCGTGAGTTTAATATCCATAAGGTTCACAATGGTAGTATCCTCTTTATTTAATGGACTATAATTTGGATCATTTTCAATGGTATTATTCATCATTACTTCCCTTTGGGCTTCTGTTGCTTTTCCATTGGCAGCTGTTTTCCTTTTCCATTTGAAGCCATATCACCTTTTTCTCCTTTGCCGTGACCATTTGGCTGCTGTTGTAATATAGTTTGCACACTTGTGCAGGACCTTTCCATTTTAGTAATGATTTTTTTCAATACCAGTGGCAAATATTTTGCTTGTATCCAGCATTTACAGCTGTTAAAATTAAGCTTGAATGATAATTACCTGGTAGTGTCAAAACGAAGTGCACTACGGTAATGCTGGAAAAGTTTGAAAATTGTTTTAATATTGATTATGAACAATATCACACTTTAGCATGGAGAGATATGTTGTAATTCCCATGTTTTTATTTGTTAAGTAGGGTTGCGGCCTATGCACTGGATACTTAATGGAGCTAAGTCTGTCTTCCTTATTAATGATGATGCACTCACGGTGCACTTTAAAATAGTTATTTTTAAATGGTGCCTTTATCTCTGAACAAGGCGCTGTTGACCGATGAAATGCATTAGCAGGAGCACGAGCACAAGCAAAAAATTTGAGTTTGGAAACACCCCTCATCATTGGCGTTCCTTGTATGAATGAGTGGGGAAGTGAAGATATATACGTGTAATATAAATGTATTTACACACAAAAATATGGTAGGTTATGTTATATTTATTACTTATATTGCGTCTGACTCACCCTCAAAGGGGTATCTTAGCCCGTTGGCACAAATAGTTCAAGCAAGGAGTGTAAGTTATACTGTTTTAAACAGGAACGTTTTGAGGAGTTTCCTGAAATTGAGGTGATCAGTGCATTGATGAAAATAAATTGGGAGGGCATTGCAGTATTGGGGGCCACATGTGAAATGGATCTGCCACCCATTCTGAACCTAATTACTCGAGGGACTATGAGTAGCATTTTTACATAAGATCGTAGATTTCTAATAGGACTATAGGGATGAAGCCTCAAGGATACATAGCATGTCTTATGAGTAATGCAACATATTTTACATGTAATCCTACTGCAAACTGGTAGCCAGTGAAGAGCACGGGGTAGAGGAGAAGTTGATGTTCTTGCAGGTGCATTACAAATAAGGCACACTGCTATGATCTGTACCACCTGTAGCTTGGTCAGTAAGGACTAATTTATAGAAGCTTACAGGGCAGTTCCCTAATCCAGATGGATCATGATTAAAGCCTGGACCTATGTTTTCATGGAGGAGGAGGGAAGAAGAGGGAAAACCCATCTCAGCAGACGGAGTAGGTGGAAGCAGAAACCTGTGGTTTTCTGTACATGGTCAGCCAAGAGATTGACCCAAATGGATACCGAGATTCTTTACCACTGTTGTGGGGTTGGGAGGGGTCCCAACCTCCAAATGCCACCAACTCGGTCTCCAAAAAGAGGCTGACTTCCCAAATGACAAGATCTCTAGTTTGCTTGCATTGAGCTGAAGGCAATTTATTGTCATCCATTCAGCAATAGTCTTAGGCCCGATCCAAAAAGTTATTTTACCTTGGAAGGATCGCCCTCGAAGGACAGCAACAGTTGGGTGTCATCCGCATACGAATAGATTTCTAGAGCAAACTGTCTAAATAACTTTGCTAAAGGAGCTATGTAGATATTAAATAAAGTGGGACTAAGACAAGAGCCCTAAGGACTCCCTTATCCAACTGAACAGTGTGTGATTTAAAAGAGCCTAGAGTGACCATTTGCGTAATATTTGAGAGTAAGTCCTCTAGCCACTGAAGTGCTAGCCGGGTTATACCACATGCCAACAGTCTTCATATCAAATGGGAGTGTGCCCCAGTATCAAAAGCTGCAGACAAATCTAGTAAGACTAATATAATAGGGCAATGGGTGTCTAGTGCACATCTAATATGATCAGTTACTACTGCTAAGGTAGATTCAGTGCTGTGAAAAGACGGAAACCAGACTGCGAGGGATCCAGGAGCTGACTGAAATCTAAATACTCCATAAGCTGTTTATTTATTAGACCTTCCAATAATTTACCCAATAATGGAAGTAACAAGATTGGGCAATAGTTGTTTAAGTCACCGTGGAGCATGTTGGTTTTTTTCTAGATTGGAATCACAGATGCTGCTTTCCAGGCTGCAGAGATTTTTATGTTAGTGATAGATGAAGTAAAAAGAGAAGCCACTCCAGGGGGAAAAATATTGGCTAAAGAGGATGCTATCTTGGGAGGACAAGTGTCCAGAGAGAGTCTCGACTTGGCTAAAGTAAGAGCCCACTGGATTTGTTCATAGGAAAAATTAGAAAACTGCTCTAACTGAGAGGGGCTCATTGGAGTCTCCTTATTTAATTTAAAAGGCCTAATAGCTTGTTCCAGGATGTTATTTATTTTATCCCCACAGTGGGAAGCGAGAGAGTCGCATAAAACTTAGGAAGGTTAGATCTTTTGAGTACAAGCAAATGGCTTGGTAAAAGAAGTAAGAATCTTATGTAGTTCTTTAGTTGAATTACCAGCAGACTCAATTTGGTTTGCTAAATATCGCTTCCTGACATTTTTTAAATTGCAATCCTATATTGTCAATGTTGAACGATACAGTTCCTTGAACTCAGGTTCCTTGCTTTGGCGCCAGCGCCGATGCCGTTCTAGCTTTTTACAAGATGCTCTTTCCTCTTGTAAAGATCTTATACAGCAAGGTTGTAAAGGGGCTAATTCATCAAAGGCAGAGATTGGCGCAATCGGTTAGGTAACTAAACATGAGTCAATATCAGTTCTGTTTCCAAGATCAGGAGATTGATAAACTTCCTTGAAAGATACAGGAGGAATTCTAGACCATTGTCTTTGAAGCCTAGTATCAGTGTGTGTGACCCTAATAGACCTATAACATAAATGAAATTGAAAAAAGATAGCAGCACGATCCGACCATATTAGCTGGTGTGGAGTGTCACAGGTTAAAAAGGTGGAATTTGAAAATGGGTGGGAGTTGGCCACAGTGCATGGCCACACATGGCTGTTAGTCATGCGTGATGGCAGTTGGATTAACGTATAGTAACTAAATATTATTTTACATTAAAAAAAACGAAAAATTCTGTGAAAAAAACAAAGGTTACAGTGCCGTTATAGTTAGGATATAGCATTAAAAAACCTTAGAAATTCAATAAGAAAACAAAAGATTACAGGAACGTTGCAGTTAGATTCAGATGTTGCATAGATAAAACCACAGAAATTTAGCAGTTATAGTTATCTCAAGAAATTATAACTCGTGCCCTAAGGTAGCTCACAGCAAAGAGAACAACGGACAAATGCAATAGTGAAAAAATTCAAGCTGGCCGATGGGGGCTCCAGGATTCATATATTTCTGTTGCGCATTTCTGATGAGGAGATGCAACCCTCAAACCATCAAAAGGGGAAAATAATTGATCTCCCTGGGGTAGGGACATAGGCCCTCATTTCAACTTTGGCGGTCGGACGAGGCCGACCACCAAGGCTGAACCACCAGTCGGCTGCGCATGCGGCCGGAAACCCGCCGGCCGCATTTGGACCTCCCCACTGGGCTGGCGGGCTGAAACAGAGTTTCCGCCCGCCGGCCCAGCGGGCATGTCGGCTGTAACATTGCAGCTGGCTCCTAATGGAGCCGGCGGCAATGTGGCAGTGCGGCGGGTGCAGCTTTTCACTGTCTGCCAGGCAGACACACCATCGCACTTTTCACTGTCTGCCAGGCAGACAGTGAAAAGCGCGACGGGGCTGTGTCTGGGGGCCCCTGCACTGCCCAAGCCAAGTGCATGGGCAGTGCAGGGCCCCCAGGGGCCCACAACTCCCCTTACCGCCAGCCTTTCCATGGCGGTGTCTACCGCCATGGAAAGGCTGGCGGTGAGGGGAGTCAAAATCCCCAGGGCAGCGCCGGGACATTCATGGCGGTAAACCGCCGGTCCCGGCGGTGTGACCACGGCGGTACCGCAAGCCTGTTGGCGGTATGAACACCACTTTAACCCTGGCGGTCGGTGACCGCCAGGGTTGAAATGAGGCGCATAGTGTTTGGTCCTGCAAAATCTCAGACTTCATGATGGAGGGAAAACCTTTATGGGCATTAACAGAGGTACAAATAGAGACTTCAAAGACACCAAGAACGTGGCAGATGGCTGCTTGTATGGGGTGGAGAGACTTCAAAGATATGTCTTGGTTAGTATTTTCTGTTTATGTTCAAAGGCCTTGATATTGCCTTTTGTGTTAATTCTAATTGTCCCTCTCCCATCCCACTTGACCAAGATGTGATTCTTTGTGTAACTTTCAGCTTTGGTTATCTGAGTATAACCAGCAGAATTAAGTTTCCTATATTCAATAATCCGGGTTTAGACACTTGTTTCCATTGCAATACTGGAACAGTCAAATAAACCTACTACTCTGGTTTTGTTATGCATTCATAAAGGATTTTACATCCAAAAACTTAAAAACAGAAAATAATGCAATGCTAAAAATGCATTGTTCTTGACTTATAATGCATTACACATTCCCACCCCAAAATACTTGCAAACTTGCAACTTAACTGTATATATCAAAAACATGTTTTAATCAATACACAACATACTTCTCTAAGCCAATATCCACATTCATTATTAACTACACACTCCTGTATACAGCCTTCACTAATTCAACAAGAATGAACTGATCTATAACTAAAAGCTTTTTCAAACTGATCTGATGAAACTTCATCCTGCAAGTGCTGTCCTTGATGTCTGCTAGATGATGACATGAGAAAAAGACTTTACAATGGGTTTACTCTCAATCAATGGCAGAAAAATAAACATTGAATATATTACAAAACATTGCAATCAATGTAAGAATAGGATATTTTTGCAATTAGAAAATGGTGTAAAAATATTACACAAATTCCTACAGAATATATTTAATATTGTAATGTACTTCCTTGTTATAACTGTTTTGTTTAACCCTTTCGCTGATTGGCCACCTCTCAACCGCCTCCCCCACCCCTCCTTGCTAAGCGTTTTTTAGGCTGTTTGGGGTAGTTCGTACATAGGCTTCCATAACTTTTTTGTCCACCAAAGCTATTCACACCAAATGTATGTCCTTTTTTATCAACATTCTGGGAATTCTGATGGTACCCAGGATTTGAGGATTGCCCTGAAGGGGACAGAGATATTATCCAAAACATAGCAAATTTTTGTAGAAAAAGTGAAAAAAGTGCTGCAGATGAAAGAGTCTTGTTTTGTCATGCAAATGGCATCAACAAAAGGATTGTGGTGCTAAAATCATCATCTTCCCAGCTCTCAGGAACAGGCAGACATGATTGAGGAAACCAAAGTTTTTAACACAGTTTTGGCATTTAACTCAGAGAGAGCCTTGTTTCCTATTTTTTGTGCTTTCAACCTCCTTCCAGTTTCTGGTGGACAGGGTGTGAAACACATGGTGTATCCCAGAAACCTATACATTTCGGAAAACTAGACAAAATTCTGAATTCAGTAAGTGGTTATTTCTGTAGATCCTTCAAGGTTTTCCCAAATAAACTTGGGGCCTGATTTGGATCCTCAAGAAGGAAATGCTCTGACACAAATGTGACGGATATCCCATCTGTTGTAATACGATTCTAATAGGAAATAATGGGATTATATTACGGCGGACGGGATATCTGTCAGATTTGTGATAGAGTAACCCTCACCGCCAGTATCTAAATAAGTCTCTTAATGTTGAAATAAAAAAATATTGAAAATTAGTAGGAAAAACCGCCATTTGTGACAAAGTTTTCATTTGTAACTTCAAATGAAGATGTCTGATTTACAAAACCAATATACCATTATATCTGCTAAACCCTTCTGGTTTATATAGGTATTAAGAAAACCTAAGTATTTCTGAAATGGGCATAAGATATGGAGTTTAGAAGCAGTGGTTATTTGCACATTTCTGGATTTGTGGGTACATATTCTAGCATGTGAATTAGAGTATATTTGTCAAAACTTCTTCTTTCTTACTCACTGGCTTAATTTTGGAAGACACAAATGTAGATAAATACAATTGGTAACAACACTTGTTCTACTATTCCGTGTTCCTCTAAGTCTCTTGATAAAAATGGTAGCATACATTTCTGTGGGTAGGGCTAGTACCCATACCATGAAAGGCCCCAAAGCCCAACATGGAATGTATTCCACTGAAAACTGACCTTTTTTTTGCAATGTTCTTAACTTTGGATTTTGGGCCCTTGCTCAGGCAGCCTCTAGGGAAACCTAGCAAATCTGTACATTTTTGAAAACTAGAAACCTAAGGGAAACCAGGATGGGGTGACTTGTATGGTTCTCATCAGGTTGTTTTACCCAGAATACTTTGCAAACCTCAAACTTTGACAAAAACACATTTCTCTCGAATTTCTGTGATGTTAAGTTCTGGCATCTGCGTGGAGCCACTAACTTACTTTCACTCAGCATTTTTCTAGGTCTTCCGATAAAAATGGTACCTCAATTTTGTGGGCAGGCCTAGTGCCTCTAATTGGAAGCTGACCAAAAGGCAACATGGATAGATCACAATTTTCCACTCAAAGCAGACCCTTTATTTGCAATATGCCTAGATGCGACGTTTGGGCCCTAGCTCAGCTGGCATTTAGAGAAACCTAGCAAACCTGTACATTGTGGAAAACTAGACACCCAGGGGAATGCAGGATGGGGACTTGCATGAATTCCAAAAGATTTGTCACCCACAATGCCCTGCAAAACTCTGCCCGAAATCACATATTTTCATTACATTTCTGTGATGGAAACTTCCGGAATCTGCAGGAATCCACAAAATTTATACTTCCAAGCATTGACCCACTTGTGCCAATAAAAATGCTGCCCCACTTGGGTGGCTGGGCCGAGAGCCCGCAACAGGAATTAATCAAACCAAGGACAATGGGAGCCCTTTCCTGGGGAATCCTATTGACCTTGGTGGGATCCGTTCTGTCACAACCCTACCCCTACAATTCTAACAGAAAAATAATCATTGTTGTCTAGTGGGCTTTCTGCCCGCCCCCGGGGGCACAGATGGGGTATTTGCCCGATCTGCCCACCCAGGGGAAAGAAAGACTGTTTCCCTGTTTCCCTATTTTTAAGGGGATGGGGCTGACCATTCCCATGCTGGGCAGCCTCCAACCTTACACATATATATGAAAAAGTAATTCTTGTTGTCTAGTGTGCTTTCTACTTGAACTCTAGGGGGTGGGCCTCTGCTTGGGGATGGCCCTTCAGCAGAAATCCCTAAACAGGGATTCACTGAGGAATGGTAATATTGGAAAGGGGGATATTCTCCCCTTTCCAGTGACACCTTTCCCATCTGAATTGGTGCCCAGGGGCTGAGATATGCCCCTGAGCACTGATTCAGTAATTGGGTCATTTCACTTTCACTTTTAATGATGTCAGTGCACCATGCGCTCCAATGGTCATTACATTGACAAAGAAAATAATGCCTCAGTTTGCTGGGGAACCACTTGCCCAGCTCCCAAGGCTAAAATTTTAAAAAAGGAAATCCCACTGGTGTCAACACCAAAGGCATTTTCTGCATCTTATGCGAGGATGGCCTGAAGCCATCCTCAGCACATGAGAACCGGTGTGAAGGATGGCTTGGAGCCATCTTCCTCACCAGTGGGATTAATACAATGTTTATAATACAAAATCTACCACAAAAAATGCTTACAATATTCATGACCTCAACATTCAATATGGATTTCACTTCCTAGCCATCATGGAAAGAGGACTCAAAGACTCTTCCGTTACAGATATTGTCAATTTCCTTACGCCAAAATATATTATCCTTTTGTAAAATAGAGTTCATGGATGAGGAAGAGTAGTAGCTCTTGTCCATCATCATTTTCACCTCTTCAAGATGACTGTGATGGACCATCTTTTGCCTCTTTTAAATGTATCTTAATCAAGGCCTTCAAATCCTCTACTCCTTCTAAGACCTAAGTGGTTATTTACAGAGCACTTAACAATTGTCTACCCACCTTCCAACAGGACCTCTACAATCTAGTCCTTTTGCTTCACATTCACATCATTATTCTGCGTGACATGAACACCTGGGTAGATGATCCTCTAAACACCTTCTCCCAAACTTAATAGAGGACATGAACTGCACAGTAGATGATGAAACAAACTCATGAACTAGGCCATAGCTTTGACTTCATGTCTTCCACATCTCCGAAATCAAACTTCTCCTCATTTATCATGGTGAGACCACTGCCTCATCATATTCTTGGCAAGCCATGGATACAATTAGGATGACATGCCCCTCCCACATGATAGAGCACACAAAAGTAGGCCAACCACGGTGCAAGATCATCAGGAGTGTACCACAATTTGGAGGCGGCTAGAACCCTTAGTAGATCTCCCCAGGACAAACACTGAGCAAGGGAACTAGACTGGGATGCCTCCCTGCACTTTTTCATTTTAAAAACCAAGGAAGCTAACATGCCGGATATACACACGTCTGCACATCTCGATGCTTCAGTGATTCTACAGACATCCACTCAACATCCAATGGACCTGTCCCACAACAAGGACAAAGTATTAAGATCCAAAAACTCGTCACTGAGGGCTGCCACAAATGACCTGACATGGCAATCTCATAAACTGGAAATCCAGATGGAGACTTTGCAGTTAATGGTGCACAACATGGCAGAAATGGGGAAGAAGATTGAAAAAATCAACAAAATCCAAAAGGTCACAGAACAGGACTGCCTCTGCCCAGACAGAGTGGAAAAATGGCCAATACTACCAACCATCCTCGCAACACTAGTTTGTGACCTGAAGGACCAGTGTGGCAATGGCTCAGACATGCAAAGGAGCAGGATGGCTAGGACAGAACTAGATAACCACAACAATCTGGGCATGACACAGGAAAATACACAAAATGATTACCGAGGGGAGCCAGATAAAGTCACTGAAATTTGTCTGCTAAAACACAGCAAAATTGATCATTCTTGTGCTAAAAGTAATGATCTAAAGGGCAGGGGAACTACGCAAAGAGTGAGGAGCCGCGGCGATGAGTCTGCACCGCTAACATGGAGAGCAAAAAAAGTTTAAAGAAGAACCAAAAGTCCTTAAAAATACAGCACGTAAAATTAGATGCATGAAAGTGCCGCAAAAATCAAGGACAAAAGAAATCACAGGCAATATCCCGCCAACAACAGCTCAAGCCACTTTACCCTATAATTTTACCAAAAGGAAGACTTGACAAGGGCCCCCTTAATCAGTATAACCAGCATGACTGTTATACTGAAGAGGTCACCAAAGCAACCTATGCCCAAGTTGTCCAGCAGCAGGGTGGCTCTTTCAACACAGTGTCCACAAGTGAAAGCAAACCTGGTATAGAGAAGGCAGCCCCACAGGACTCTTCACATGGTGATAAAGAGCCCATGAGTATTTACAAGCAGGGATCTGTGCAACCAAGTATTCCCTCTATCGTCCCGGATTATGCAGCATTACACAACAGTTAACATGTTAAAACACTACCGGCACAGACGATGGATTCAAGGATGCTTAGCTTTTGCACTGGGTCCCAGCAAGACCAATAAATGCAGTCCCCAAGCTTAAAGGCGACGAACTGGAAAGGACAAATAGGGAGCAGTAGGATGGGTAAGACCCGAGCCCCTGCGATGCTTAACAGATGGACCAAATTCACAGAGCTAGAGTGCACCAGGCCCACTCCCCTCAGGGAACTCAAATGAATCAGTACAGCTATATCACCCATTGTGAGACTACCAGACAGACAGAGCGACAAGCCTCTGATAATGCTGTTTGGCAGAGACATCGATCAGCTGGAGAGACTAGGCCCAATCCAGAAGTGGGGAAGAATCAGGGCAAAACAATACTGAACCCTCTGTACACATCCAAGGGCCCGACAGATGTTCTCAATCAGTCTAACATTCTGAAGTTCGTGCAGCATATTACCACTCTGGCTTTCATCAAGAATGAAGACAGTAAGTGTACAATGCGACCGAATGGACCCAGCCACGAGCAAGAAATCTACTATTCTTACATGGCCCAATTCTGACCTGGCAGGTAAGGTGGTGTCAGAAGTGGAACAATTTGCAAATTGGGGATTAAAGGTTCAAACATTAGAACGAGAAAAATATCCCACTGTGTTAAAGATGTCTTCTGGTAGCCATCAAGACTCTAATGCCAAGACAGGGTGGAAACAGCAGCCTGTCAGCCATCAAAACAGCAAGTTAAATAGAGGGACCTTAAGGGGTGCATTGAATGGAGACAGTAGAGACAGCAACCCCATGCACTGAAATCTCCTTGCTGGAGTTCAGCCAGGTACTCCAGGATCAGCCCATAGGGGTATCCAAGCACAGGGTCATTTAATTGAACATCCAAAGGAAACACAGGCCTGGGGCTCAATTGCCTCCGTTCTAACCCAAGAGAAGAGGAGGAATCCCTAGCATTAAGGAGCTGGTGAAAGGGGCCACGATTCAGCAGCCAAAATCAACCATCATTGTTTCTTGGAATGTGGAAGGCTTTACCAGGGTTTTGCATAGTAAGGCCGCACTGTCCTTCCTGAGTGGCACAGGCGGCATATATACCTCCAAGAGACACGGTCTCGTTCACCTACCTTACTTCCAGGATATGCTGAATTTTTTTGGCCAGCAAAAAAGCCAACGTCTTTGGAAACCATCAGGATGAGTATCAATACTTATCAAACACTCAAAAAACCCTCCCAACGTGGAAATCAACTCAGCGAAATGTTACATGCTGGCATAATTAGGGTTATAGAGGACCAAGGGGCATACAGACAGTATTAATCATCAAAATGTATTTCAATCCTCAAGGAAGAAAATACACTGGATAAAACAACCAAGCCTATGCACCAGTTGAAAAGCATAATTAATTACATTGCCTCCAAAATTATCCTACTGGGAGACTTTGATATGCACAGTTTTGGGCACATGAGCTCAGTTGATGGAGCCCTCAGGGAAACATCTTGAAGATTTAGGGGGTCATTCTGACTCTGGCGGGCGGCGGAGGCCGCCCGCCAAAGTCCCGCCGGCAGAATACGGCTGCGCGGTCAAAAGACCGCCACGGTTATTCTGGGTTTCCCGCTGGGCTGGCGGGCGACTGCCAGAAGGCCGCCCGCCAGCCCAGCGGGAAACACCCTTCCATGAGGATGCCGGCTCCGAATGGAGCCGGCGGAGTGGAAGGGGTGCGACGGGTGCAGTAGCACCCGTCACGATTTTCAGTGTCTGCATGGCAGACACTGAAAATCTTGGTGGGGCCCTGTACCGCCACGGTCAGAATGCCCAAGGGAGCACCGCCAGCCTGTTGGCGGTGCTCTCGCGGTCGTTGGCCCTGGCGGATTTTACCGCCAGGGTCAGAATGACCCCCTTAATCTCTTTTTTACAAACTCACAAACTGGAATCTACTCAGAGGGGAGGAGGTCCACTGGATTTGCCCAAGAGCTCCGCCTACCCGTTCAACAAACAAACCACATAGATTATATATTCTTGAGCCCAGGTTTGAACAAAGCCATCTTTAACTATCAGTTGCACAATTTGAATGTAAGGGATCATGCAGCTCTAAGGGTGAAACTTACCATATCAGGGAGAAATTGCATACAAATATCTGTAATTGGCTACTTGTTAGGGGACAAATTATAGAAACTGCACCAAAGGAAAAAATAGTCACCAGTTTCAGCAAATATTTTCAAGGAATGGAAATGTCAGTGGAATGGCTGGTCATTCTCATTTCAAAGTGCAGAAGCCCTCAAGGGCTGGCCATCTGTTGTCACGGAACTGTGCACCCTCTTGCAACAAAGCAGTCAGAAATGAGCCACTAGGGGACCAGGTCACATCCTGCGACCAGCAGAGAGATAAAAAAACAGGAGTTAAAAGGTGGCACACAATTAAATACAATGGGCATCCATGAGCTTTGCAAGACAAGCGTCAACATTTTTGACAATAATTCTGCAACGCTCTGAACTGACGTAAAAAATTCTGATGCTAGTCCCCTAACTAGCTCCAGGGTGCACTGTATTTTAAATGTGGCGCACACATGGTGGCATTAGGGGGTGCTAAGGAGCACAAGAAAAGTGGCGCTGCATTGTGTGCAGCGCCACTTTTCTTAAATATGCCCCTAAGAGTGACAGTTAGGTTGTACACTAACCACAGAACTCCCATTGGGAAACTGGAGCTCACCAAAGCATCCAGGACACACAGACACCTGATATGGGAAATAAAAAAGAAAAAGCAAGAAGTTGAGTGGTTGAAACTCTTTGTCTTAATCACAGGGAACAAGCACCAGCAATTTTGCCAGCACGTCTCAAACATATGTCATGGGATGACTAATAGGGGCAATTCGGTACCTGCAGACTAATAGGTAGCGCATGTCAAGGTCCTTTATGGGGTTGTATTGGCAAACTCACGAGTAAAAGTGCCACATCTGGTCATTTAACATGTTAACTTCATGGCTCAAGGACACCAACAATAAAAAAGAGGATTTGGTGCTAAAGATTACCCAAGAAGTCTTAAAGGTGTTCAATCACATTCGAAAGGATGAGTCCCCTTTCTCGAATGGATTGCCAGGCTCATTATTCAAAGAGGACCCAAAGTTTTGGGCTCCAGTCCTCACGCTATTGTACACCGATTGCTGGATAAGCAGAGATGTCCCTGATTTATGGAGAGGCTTGCTACTGCAACCATTCTTCAAGAAAGCTGCCAATACTTACCTAAAAAATGATAGGCTAATTGCTCTTTTAGACATAATGGAGAATGCCTACTCCAGCTTGAGTCTATAGGATCTTACTAATTGGGCATTTGATGAAGGCCTGCTTCCTTTCTATCAAACAGGATTTCTGGAGGACAGTTCAACTGTGGATAATATCATGACCCTCTATTATATTGCCGAACAGGGGGTTGCAATGAACACTCTGCCGATCTTTACTTGTTATGTTGACTACTTCTCAGCTTTCAATTGTGTAGCCCTCAACTTCCTTTGGCAGAAGCTTGCAAGGTTGAATATTCTGCCAAAATTATCCGTTCGACGGCGGATATCCGTTCACCATATTATGACACACACATACCAATCCGACAGAATACAGCCGCATACACAAATTCACCAGATCAAAGGTCAGTGCAAAAGTAGCAGTATCAAAACCCACACCGTTACGCCAACAGAACAACACCCATCAAATTATGACCCACGAATCACCATGGAGGACATTCAACGGTGGTAAACCATTGGTGGTGCATACCGCCGCGCTCAGAATGAACACCCACAAACAAAACAACACTAAACTGAACAATTCAATCAACATACCCCTGACACCCATAAACACAACACACCCACACCACTATAAAACACACACCCACATTACCCACAATCCCTTACGAATACAAATCATTGGCATGAGACTGACACCAAGACCACTGCGACAGCTAGACACACACATCACATACACCCATACATCCCTCACGCACCCCACCTCACACATTTCAACACATTACCCAACACACCCTCACCAACACACCTCACAGAACACCCATGGCACCACAAAAGCACCCCTGTTTCACTTAGGAGGAGTTAAGGGTCATGGTGGAGGATCTCGTCAGGGAAGAGCCACAGCTATTTGGAGCACAGGTGCAGCAAATATCAATAGCCAGGAAGATGGAGTTATGGCGGAGAATCGTTGACAGGGTCAACTCTGTGGGACATCACCCAAGAACAAGGGACAACATCAGGAAGAGGTGGAATGACCTACGGGCAAGGTACGTTCCATAGCAGCAAGACACCAGATCACTATCCAGAGGACTGGCGATGGACCCCCACCTCCACCCCCACAACTCACAGCACGGGATGAGCAGGTCTTGGCAATACTGCATCCTGAGGGCCTGGCTGGAGTCGGAGGAGGACTGGACTCTGGTAAGTTAAATTCCATCAATTATCACCCCTCATGCCTGTATGCCATCACATACCCTCACTCCCATCACATTACTCCATCCCACACACTCCACCATCACATCCCACTGATACCAATGCCAAGCCCTGCATGCTGTACCAATGCATGGACACCCCTTACAGCCCTGCATAGACACTCATCACTAAAGCATGCACAGCATAGGGAAACTAACAATCCCACCATACACCAACAGACACAAGTAAAAGCAGGCAGGGCAACACCAACCATAGAGGGGAAGCCAAAGATGTACAATATGTCATACACATTAACCATAACACATCATTTACATCCCCACAGGTACCCCTGCCAGTGTCACTGGAGAGGAGTTGCCAGCACTATCCAGTCCCCCAACAGAAAAGGCCCAGAGTGATGCTAGTAACTCTGGTCTTCCGGATCTGGACAACATACCTGGCCCATCAGGGACCACTGGACAGCCAGTTACCCAAGCCCACCTCAGAGCCTCCCCCTTCAGGAAACAATACCACAACACCTACCCAGCGTACCCAGAACTCTGTCCCCAGGACACGTCATTCAGCAGTGTGCCACCTGCACAGGGACCCCAGGCTACACCTCTCCCCCAAGACAACCAGGGACCTGGGGTCTGTGGAAGTCAGCACACAGTTCAGGGGACAGAGGCACAGGCCAACAGGGACACTGGGAGGAGTGCTGTGCACCAAGGGGAGGACAGGAGTAGGGAACCAACACTCCAGGAGGCGCTCTCTGAGATCCTGGGAGTCTATCAAGATTCCCAGGACACTATGAGCCAGATCCTAGACAACGTGCAGGAGAACAGGCGGCTGCAGAAGGGATAGCATTAGGGAATCAGGGCGGACTTGCATGCCATCAACAACACCCTGACCTCCATAGCAGGGGTGCTGGCAGACATGGCCAACATTATGTGGGAGGCAGTGTCACACCAGCGGGCCCCTGCAACTGGCCCGTCATCTGAACAGCCTTCCACTTCCGCTGCCGCTAGTGGCCCCGCCACAGGACCCACAGGCCACCAGCACCCCTCCCCCTGCAAAAGATGAACCACCCCGCAAACGTTCCATGCGATCCAGGCAGAAGACAGAGACACTTGCCAAGACCCCAGCCAGGAAATGAGACTCTTCTGATTGTCCCCCTTGTGTCCCACTCAGTCACCCTGTCCACCTTGAACTGCAATTGCTCCCCTTCTGATGTCCCCTTGGACAATGCACTTGTGCTGCGAACAGACTGGAACAATCTATCAATACCCCATCCCATTGCACTTCACCCTCTATGTATTTGAACTACAATAAACACCCTTCGATATAAATCGATTTCGAGTATGTCATGTACTTCAAATATGTATTGATTGAAACAGGTACAACCATTGCAAATGAACTGTACATAGAATGAGCATAGAATCAATGACCTGTAGCTGGCTGTTGTGATTACACCAGGAGAATTTGTCAAATCACCAACATCTACAAAATGAATAACCAGAGGGAACAGTAAGTGGGCATATAAGTGGGAAATACCATCATGCTAATGCCACACAGAATACAACCAAAGTCAAAGAAATGTAAAATTGCAATGTCTCACCTGTGTCTCATTGGAAGTAATGACGGATCACAGATGTTCTGTTGTCCACATCCTTATCCTCTGTCTCCTCATCCTCACTGTCCACAGAGTCCACTGCTGCCACAGGGGCATCTCCAGTCTCCTCCTCCTGCAGAAAAGGTACATGGTGTCTCAGGGCAAGGTTGTGCAACATGCAGCATGCCACTACTGTCTGGCAGACCTTCTTTAGTGAGTAGCACAGGGATCCACCTGTCAGATGGAGGCACCGGAACCTGGCCTTCAGGAGGCCAAAGGTCCTTTCAATGATTCTTCTGGTTCGCCCATATGCCTCATTTTAATGTTCTTCTGCCCTTGTCCTGGCATTCCTCACAGGGGTCAGCAGCAATGAGAGGTTTTGGTAACCAGAGTCACCTGCAAATACTGAAGGACAACATTTAGCCACACACCATCCTATATGTCCCACACCATAGGCATACACCAACATATACTGGGTGGGAACCAGGGCTCACCTATTAGCCACACCCTGAGCCTTTGTAGTTGGGCCATCACATTTGTGATGCTGCTATTCCTCAGGATAAAGGCATCATGCACCGACCCAGGATACTTTGCATTGACGTGGGATATGTACTGGTCCGCCAAGCACACCATCTACACCTTTATGGAGTGGAAACTCTTACGATTCCTGAACATCTGTACATTCTGGCAGGGGGGCACAAATGCAATATGTGTTCCATCAATTGCACCAATTATGTTGGGGATATGTCCCATTGCAAAGAATCCGGCCTTTACAGTGGCCAAATTCTCAACCTGGGGGAATGCAATGTAGCTGCACATGTGTTTTTTTAGGGCAGATAACACACTTGTCAGCACTATTGAGAACATTGGCTGTGACATTCCTGCTGCCAAGCCCACTGTCACTTAGAATGAACCAGCTGCCAGGAAATGGAGAACTGATAGCACTTGCACAAGAGGGGAGATCCCAGTGGGGTGACGGATAGCAGATATCAAATCAGGCTCCAATTGGGCACACGGCTTTGTGATTGTGGCCCTGTCCAGTCTATAGGTGAGGATAATGTGCCTGTCCTCCAGAGTAGTCAAGTCCACCAGGGGTCTGTACAAGGGGTTATGTCTCCATCTCCTATTCATCCACAGTGGTAGGTATCTAAGGGACAAAAGAGTGAGGAGGCTGTCACAAACTGAACAATGGAGCCACAACAGTAGTCTGCAATCTGTAAACATGTAATGGGACACTGCAATTTGTCAAGTATGTGCCTGTTTAGCTTGTGACGCAGCATTAGGACTGCCCCCGCCCCCTGAAATGGCGTCTGCCTGTCTTGTGTGGAGGGACAAGTGGAAGTGAGGCAATGCCGCTGACGTTGTGCATCGTGGCGGGTCGAGAATCGCAGTGTAACTCCTCATTGTTTATTATTGGGCCCTATGGGGTACAGTGGCCAACGGTGATCTACACCGGCGGTGACGGTATGCACTGCCGTGGACGTGACTGCTATTTTCTATCATATTCCTCACTTGTTTCCTGACCTTCCACCTGAGAGGACCTACACTGCATGTGCTGCTGTGACCTGTGTCTGGAACCTACCATGGCCCGTGTGACCGGGTAAAGGGCCCCAGCCTTCACTTCGAAGGAGTTGGAGAGACTGGTGGATGGGGTCCTACCCCAGAACGGACTGCTGTATCGGCCTCCAGATCAACAGGTGAGTACACTGTGGGCATGAGGCATGTGGCATGAATGCACGGAGTTGTGTGGGAAGGCATTGTGTAAGGGGGAGGGATGTCCCCTTAGCTGGTACGAGTTGTGAGCTGGGCTATGTGTGTGCCAATGGTGATGGAAATGGGTATGGTGGGCAATTCGTGTTACTGGCTGGACTGTTTATCTAATGGTATTCTCCTGTTTGTATTGCCTCTGCAGGTCAGCACCCATCAAAAGAAGGGTATATGGTGTGCCATTGCCAAGAAGGTGTGGACCCTGGGGTCTATGGCAGGCGGAGCACCCACTGTTGGAACGGGTGGGAGGACCTGAGACGCTGTGCACGGAAGACCGCGAAGGCCCAGCTGGGATGGCCTCCCAATGAAGAAGAGGTGCCTGCCGGACCCTGACCCCCCCACCAATGACCCGCATACTGGCGGTGACCTATCTAGAGCTGGGTGGACGCTTGAGGGCATCACAGCAGCCGCAAGGGGGTGAGTACAGTGGCCATCATTGAAGCTCACAGCTGGAGGGATGGAATCCGGGTGCTGGTTGTGTGTCAGTGGGTGCCCCTAGGCCAGGCCAGACAAAGCAGCGTAGGTCCTCTGGTGGCTAAGGGTCTGAAGGGGAAATACTGCCTACCTAGCTTGTTAGCATCCACTACTGGTCAGGGCTGCGTGTATCCCAGGTGTGCTGCAGTTAGCGGTGTATGCTCCTCCTCATGCCTTGGTGGCTAGCAATATCACTGATAGTGCAATGCATAGTGCGTAGGCCTGTACCCTGTGTGTGAGGGTGTTGTGTATGCCACTGGTGGTATTGGTGCAGCCATTGACCCAGTGTATCCTTTGTCTCTCTCCCCCCTTTCTTGTTTTGTCATCCTGTCCTTATGTGCATTAGCATCATCTGGCGGAGGAGCAGAGGCACCAGTAACAGAGGGAGCTGTATCCCACAGGAACCTGGAGCAGAGTCCACCGACGCTGAGGGCACCAGTGGGACGGAGGACGAGGGGAGCACCACGGCGGAGACTGGAGGGGACAACACAGATTCTGATACCTCCTCCAATGGGAGCTCCCTGGTAGTGGTGGACACTTCTGTGACCACCCCAGCTACAGTAACAGCTGTCACCACCGTATAAGCACTGCCCTCCCAGCAGCCCCTCAGGGAGCTGCCTGTGCCCGCTCACCCAGGAGGGTGGGTATCTCCTTCGCCCCAGGCACCTCAGGCCCTCCTCCAGTGAGCCCTGCTGCCCTGAGTGAGAAGGCTATTGACCTCCTGAGATCCATCTCTGTAGGGCAAACAACCATTGTGAATGCCATTCAAGGGCTGGCGGCCCAGATGCAGCAGTCTAGTGCATTCCTGGAGGGCATTCGCAGTGGATTGGCGGCCCAACAGAGATCGAACCAGGCTCTGGCCTCCTCTCTGATGGCAGCCATTGTCCCTGTTTCAACCGTCCCCCCTTCAACTACCACTTCCCAGTCCCATTCTCCTCAAACCCAACCCATCCCAAGCACACAGGCAGATGAGCATGCACACAAGACAACTCCCAAGAGTGTCACAGGCAAACACAAGCACTACACTTCATCCCACAGGCACTTACACAAACACCATCCACTTGCAGACACAACAAAATCCACTATTTCCACTGTCTCCCCCTCCTCCTCCTCCTCCTCCTCCACTTCCCACCCAGTTACATCCACACTCAAACCTGCATGCACTACATCATCATCCACTACCAGCATCATTACCACACCAAGCAGAACACACACCTCACTGGCAGACACCTCCACAACATCCATGCACAGGTCCCCTGTGTCCTCTCCCACAGTGTCTTTCCCCCTCCTAAAGTACACAAACGCAAGCACTCAACAGCCATCCACCTCACAACAGCATACAACCCATGCACCTGCACCCAAATCCAGCAGACAAACATCTCTAACAACCACTCCCTCATCCTCCACTCCCATTATTTCCCCTTCTTCCCGCACCAATATCCCTTAAAAGCTTTCCCTTCCCTACCCCTGCACGTATGGCCAGCGTATCAAGAACCCAGCCAAGCACCTCAGCCAAACAGTCCACGGGCCCAGTTTCAGCACACCTACTTGTGGTGGAAAGGATTCCAGGCCACAAATACTGAAGGGGAAGGAGCCTGTACCAGCCACGAAGATGGGCAAGGAGGCTGCACCAGTCACCAAGATGGGGAAGGAGCCTGCACCAGCCACCAAGAAGGGGATGGAGCCTGCACCAGCCACTAAGAAGGGGAAGGAGCCTGCACCTGCCACCATGAAGGGGAAGGAGCCTGCACCAGCCTCCATGAAGGGGAAGGAGCCTGCACCAGCAGCTGTCACAGAGCCCCCACTGCCAGCTGTGGTTGTGCAGCCATCAGAGAATGCAGGGGCGGAGCATGAGTCTCCCACAATCACCACCACAGTGCAGCCATTATAGGGTGCAGGGGCTGAGCAGAGCAGGAGCATCCCACAACCACAACAGTGCAGCCATCAGAGGGTGCAGGGGCTGAGCAGGAGCCTCCCACAACCACCACCACAGTGCAGCCGTCACCACCTGCGGAGGCCATATAGTCCAGCCTCCATAGACTGCTGTGCGGCCTGCCCCAACCAGAAGCAGTGGGTATTCACCCACCTGAGAGACTGTGGCCTTGCACTCCCCAGGACAAAGCACAGGGCATGTTGCCCCTTCCACAACCAGTGGGCAAGTCACCCACCTGAGAGATTGTGGCTTGCACTCCCCAGGACAAAGCATGTTACCCCCTCCAGAACCAGTGGGGAAGACACCCACCTGAGAGACTGTGGCCTTGCACTCCCCAGGACAAAGCACAGGGCATGTTGCCCCCTCCTGAACCAGTAGGGAAGACACCCACTCGAGAGACTGTGGCCTTGCACTCTCCAGGACAAAGCAATGAGCATGTTGCCCCCTCCAGAACCAGTGGTCTCGCTTCCCATCCAGCTGAGGTACCCCCCTCCCCCTGAGGTGCCTTGCTATTTGCCAACTAATGCCCAAGCAGTGTTCTCTCCGTATTGGTGCAGGAATTGAGTGGGGCCTTGGACTTTGCCTTGTGGCCATGTGACCCTGAGAACTATGGACTGGGCAGTGTCCCTTTTTTGTACATTTGTACATATCTGTAGCATTGCCACATCGAATTATGATTTTTGATGTTGATCTTATTATAATCACAGAAGTCAATTCCTGTTGTCCTTGCATTACTTTGCCGATTATCATGGACAAATTGATTATCTTGTGCAGATGGTTGTGTGTATGGTGTGTGTATGGGGTGTGTGGTGTGCATGTTTGTATCACTCTCGTTCCCCCCCCCTTGTGTGCTAGGCAGCTGGACTCACCATTGTCATCTTTGCTAGTGTTGCTGTTCGTGGTGGAGCATGACGTAGAAGATCATCAGGAAAACATGCAGTTCGGGTTCCATGGAGGTGTGGTTCTTCCCTGTGTCTCCAATGGTGAGTCCTTTGACTTTTGTGTTCTGTTTCCACCAGGCTTTTGATGGCCAGGTACCGCACTGGAAAATGTGTCAGATTGAAGGGTTTTAGGGTGGGTGGTACTTTGTCTTCCGTCTGCCTATAGGTGGCTACCGCCATGGTGACTGTTGTTTCCGCCCTAGCGGTCGGTGTGGTACATTGGCTGTCTTTCGGAGATATCACCACCATGGTCATAATTGGCAGTACTTACCGCCAGCCTGTTGACGGTATTACCGCCACTTTATCACCCACCGCCAGGGTCGTTATAAGGGCCATAGTTTGCTTGATATTCCAATGGCCATAGCCATCAGGATGCTTATTACAGCTAAACTAATGCCAGCAATTGACTATGCTCAGCAAACATTCCCGGGCACGTTAGTGGAATAATTGGACAAAATGCAATGCTTGTGCTTCAAAAGAATCTTTCAACTGCCACCTTATACACGGGATACTTTAATTAGACTCATGTTTGACTTGGTACGTCAACAATTTGTGCATATGGGGGTACTGATGCAATATTTTTATAGAACAGCTGTCACCCTTGAGTGCTCAATGAGAAAAGTTCTAAACACAGTTTTTACAACTCAAGGTAACCCATGGAATATCCATTTACAACAAGCCATAGAGACACTCACTTTAGCCATGGAGAATTGGGTTCATTGGCCCAATAGCCTGTCCCCATTTAAGGTCACAACTAAAAAGGCAAACTTGCCTCTGCTCAGAAGAAGCAAAAATAAAGATTCTATAGGAATTGTCAGTTCAAGCGCCTTTAATACCATCTTATATATCTCACCCGAAATGTATGCATTTGAAACAAGCTTTGGTAAAACTTTGTCTAAAACTCCTACTGTGGGCAAAACTAGTGCCCCTTCTAATAGAGGAGCTGAAAGTTGCTCAGTAATATTGAACGCTGTAGGTTTTGCAATTGTAAAAAGGAAACACTGAGCCATCTCCCATTTGTTGTCTAGCTTTATATAATGCATGGCGCAAATTCTTGAGGCCGATTTTCCTACAATATGGGGTACAAACTGTAATTGAGGCTCAAAACCTCTTGTTTGAATTAGATAGTGTGCCAGGAATGGCTAGGTTTGACAAATGTATGTATCAGGCATGGACTCTGTTAAAGAAAAAACTGCGAGATGTAGTGCCTTCACCATTCATCCCACGTTTAAATGCATCATGCCAAACCACAGCTGTACACTGAGTAAGAGACATTGGGCCAGATGTAGCAAACATTTTTGCGATCGCAAATGGCCCAATTTTGGTATGTAGCAAGTCCAATTTGCGACTACATACCAATTCAGTATTAGGAAGGGGCGTGTCAAGGACGTCCCTTCCTAATATCAAATCACAGAGATATGTATGAATGTTTTGTGACTGTGAATGCGGTCGCAAAACAACCACAGTTACCACCTACTTCAAATAGGTGGTAACCCATTCGCATAGGGGAAGGGATCCCCAAGGGACCCCTTCCCCTTTGTGAATGCATGCAAAAACGGTGTATTAAC
Source organism: Pleurodeles waltl (assembly GCF_031143425.1). Lineage (NCBI taxonomy): Eukaryota > Metazoa > Chordata > Amphibia > Caudata > Salamandridae > Pleurodeles > Pleurodeles waltl. The sequence continues at coordinate 691,933,795 of NC_090436.1, read as the reverse complement.
AGAATCATCGTTTTAAAAATTAACCAAGTATAGGTTCAAATTCCTCAAAAAGTACAGCCTCAAAATCTTTTCCTGGAGTTTCCAAGGCCTAAGCATGACCACCAGACATCAAACTAATCCATATAACTAGACCCCCTGATGCATCTTCATACTGGTAATGTACAGTGGGCATACTGAAACTCTGAAATTCATCATACACCGAAGGCTGAAGGTCACAGGATTCCTGAAACAGCAGGATATCATCATTTCTTATGAATAGCTGCCAGTCCAAAAGATGTATCCTAGTGCGAAGGCCCGCTGAATTCCAGCTTAACATTTTAACATAGGTGCCTGTGAATTAGTGTTTACAATCTGTGAAGTGAGGATATAGCCAAAACCTGATTGGGCGCTAGCTCATGGTTAGCAAACAAAAGACCACCCAGTCAATCATTATCAGTAAGTTCAGCCAAAACTGCAAATCTATTCCTACACTCCAGAGTTGGTTTGGGCTGTGGATAGCTGTGCTGGAGGGGTGGGGGGAATTGTTGGTCTTTTTTTTAAAAAAAGTAAAAAAGTAAAAGTAAGGTAACAATTCCCGAGCTGGCCTGCTTGCCCCCTTGATACAACTAAAGTATATTTTTTCATGCAGGCAGTGTGTCTGAGATTCCTCTCTATGTTTTTACTTGAGCCCCCCCACCCAGCCCACCTACGTATCATTATAATCTCATTACGTTCCATTAGATTAATTGTCTAGAGAGCCAGTGAATTACCCCATTTTGCAATTGTTCCTAATATTCTAACTGGTTGTGTCTTAGGGGAGGCACAGTGGCTCAAACCAGCACATATGGGCATGCTGCCGGAGTTAAATTTAATGTCACATTATTAGAGACAAAGTCAGTTCTTACATTAACTTCTTCCGAAGAGGGCCCTAAGCTAAACTGACCCATAACATCGGGAGTTGGATTATGATTAGTGGCAGAATGTAGAACAACTGGGGCTGCCACAAAAGGTGGGCACCCACACGAGTCAGCAAGGGGGATACCATTCCACACAGGTGCTTCTGAAGGTAAATTGATCCCTTGCAATTGCATAGTACACACAACTGCGAGTGCAGGCATTGGAGTTTTGAAGGGCACAAGTCGTGCTTGTAGCTTCCGTTCCCAAGCTAGTAAGTTGTTTCTCAATGCAGTCAAGTTGCTCAATAACAGGTCTTAGTTTTTCTTGTAAGATAGCAGAAAATTATTACAAAGTTCTTCCTTCAATACACAGCAGGCCCAAATTAGGTTGAACACCATCATTTGCTAAATCCAGCCAGGGCGAGGCTGTTTTTTTGTTTCCATTTGACAGCTGGCTCTTGTGGCGACTAAATGATAGAGGGGCCAGAGAGGGTATCAAAATTAACCAGGGGGTGTGCCACACAAACTATGGTGACTAAGAGGCTTCCTCTCCTCCTACCGCTGCAGGTTCTCCATTATGCACATTAGTACTGCAGCCTGCATCCACAGGTGAACACTACTGCTCCAAGGTCAGTCTTTGCTCAGTTAGACTTGAAACTACCCCCATGGCTCGCTCTAGCATACTGTCAATAGTAGTTACTCTACATGGGGCAGTAGCAAGGTCAGTAGCTTTAAGCTTGCCTATAGTTGTTAATTAAAGTAGCACTCACCAAAGAGTTCTAGTGATCTTCGGTTGTTGAAGTCCACAAGAGAAAAAAAAAGAGGGGGCCTAGCCTCCTCTGGGCTCTGATGGGCACAGACAGGCCTGAACTTGGCCTTGTCTTCGCACGTGCATGCTCCTAGGCACATGGTGAGCACGTCCCACACTGCAGTGGTCGAACACACTTAAAACGCAAGTAATAACCAGCCCCTCCTCCTGGGCAGGCTGGGAGTTATTGTCCTTCCTAGCGGTGGCAGCAGAAAAGAGGTGGAGCAAAGTGCTGCATATGGCGTCCCGTGAAGGGGTGGTCAAACTCGCTGAAAAGTGCTAGTGAAAACCATCTTCTCCTCGTGGGCTAGTGATTCCAGGCTAGGAGCTGTAGACCTCCTCTGCAGTGGTGGCAGGAAAAGATGCGGGAAAAGTGCTGAATACAATGTCCCAATGATAAGTAATACTCAATATGCCAGGTCTCTACTGTAAGAAGATTTGCCAAGTTTACCTCATGCAAACAAATAAAGGTCTCACAAATGAATAGAGGGGAGCTAGCAAAGAAAACCAGAATTTGCCATGTCCATCATGCTATGTAGATGGAACCATCCCAGTACCACATACATTCAGAATTGTCACAGACACCCACAAGTATTTCAACAAACAAAACATAACAGTAAGCAGTGGGAACTTTGCCCCCAATGCAGTTCAGAACCTACGCCCACAAGCAAGACAGATTGTAATTTCCTCAAACCTCTAAAACTCCCATATATTGAAAATTAATACTGAACTATGACACTGCTGTTAGACACGTAAACAGGAACTGCACTGTTGGTATTGATTAGGGATAAATCAACATATTTCAAATATAGATCAATGATATAGATCAATAATACCCACTCAATGTCCCTTAAGACATTCCCAGGAAAGTGTTAAAGTAATACCTGCTTTGTTTGTTGCAGAGCTGAACTTGAAAGACCAGCATCACACCCATCTTCTTGCCAGACTCAGAAAGAACCAGTTGCCATGGGTGAAATATTTAATGTGGTCCATTATTAAAACAATAATTGAAACACAAAGGTGAACTCATCTTTTTGTGCTTCCTAGACCTGAGAGGTTCCTGAATATGGAGAACAGGTATGCATGTGAAATCAATATGAATTGCCTAGAGCTCAAGAAGGTAGTAAGACACCTGATTTCAGCACTTAGTACCATCAATTGATTCTGGCCAAGTGCATTGATTTAGATCTCGCTGATAGGGTGTAGATTTCTACTGATTTCAGTCAGAGTTGCATACTGGCCACACATTATTCATCGTCTTTCATAAACGTTTGTAGGTATCTTACCTCATATAGCCCACAGGTGTAGATGAACTAAGGGCAAGAAGAACAAAAAAAAGCTTCAGGACAGAAGCATACTTACATTCCTACAGAAAAGGGGAATCATTACTAGCTACTCTCTTGTCCGTCACAAACCAAAAAAGTGTTGATATTATTTGGTCTAGGGAGGTTTTTCATACTTTCCAATGCATACAAAGGACTCATTCTTTCTTCTAATACATCCAGTCCACATTTTACAAAAATCAATGAACTCTTACTTTCTCTAAGTTAATAAATATATGCTATTGCAAGACTTCAACTGAAATATTAACAGATGTGCCAAAATGAGTAGGCTAGCAAATTATATTTCGTTATCTGTACCATTGTGAGAATGCTCTACCAGATGAATTTTTACATACCATAACCAGGTGTAGTTTATGAGATTATGAATTGAAGCTCCCTGCTGTTCAACTTATAGTTGATTGTTTTATCCTACAGTCTACTGATACACTGATCATGCTATCTTATATCCTTTGTTCATCTCCAGTTGGAAGACAATTCTGGTATGCTATTAATCTAAAATTCTGCAGCAACAGCCTATACACTGATGGAAATGAATTTGTATATTAAAGTAAAACATCAACAAGGCAGTGTTCCACGGTCAAGACATATCCACTGCTCCTCTTCAGGTTTGGTTTGTAGAATGTGTTATGTGCTATAGATTGTGTTATATTCCAGACTGACTCCAGAATGTGTCATAAATCAGAATGTGTCTTAACCTGGGTACATAATGTACTTTATACAATACACCCTGCAATCTCATTGAACGTCTGGCAGTTCTAGCAGGAGATTTAAATAATTCTTCAGTTGTTAGCAATTTCGTAAGAGACTTATGATCAGATCCTAAATTAAACTTGCCCTGCAATAGCATTGAAAGTCTGGCAATTAAAGCAGAAGCTCTAAAAATACCTGCAGTGTTAGCAAACTTTGTAAGTGGCTTATGCTGAGATCTTAAAATAAACTTTTTCCCCCACACAAATTTCTGAAAATATTCAAACACCTATACACATGGTAATGTTTCTCTTTTGATAATAAAATGTTTTTCTTCTGTAGGTGAAAATGAATGAGATGCCCATGCAACAGCCACTTCTTTGCCAGACTCTTCATCTCTACCGCCATCCCCGCTGACTACAAGATCATTAGTGAAGACAGCCAGCACAATCCTGGAGGTAAAGTTGTGATCATATTCAAAGATATTATCAGCTGCACCACCTACACGGACACCACCACTACCTACATGGAACATCTTCCATGGGCAGAACCATTGTATGTAGACCACCTGGTACCCACAGGAATTTCACATCATGGGCTTCCCCGCATCCCTCATCATCAAAGCCAGCATCTTCATCCTCCTCAGAGACCTTACCTTTCACCTAGAAGACTGCACCGACCCAAACATTGTGCCGATTGTAGGAAACCTCACACATTTTGGCCTCATGCAACATGTTACTGAACCCACCGCCACCTCTGGACACACATTGTACGCAATTTTCTCCTAAATCAGCAACATCACAGTCGATAGGGCAGCAACTCGGACCTGGAAAGACCACGCCCTCTTCGGTTTCAGTATACCCATCCCATACCCTCACACACTTACCACCATAGGAAGCTACCCACCGGAGCTGAAAAAGAGGAGTGGATTTCCACCCTTTCTGAGCATCGGCCCGACCACACCAGCAACTTACTGAAAGCTATCAAAAACCTCAACAGCTGGATCACAGCATGCAACAACACCTTGGCTCCCCTCAATTACAACCCAAAGGCAAGAGCGGGCAAATGGAGAATAAGTCAAGGCAGAGCAGGTAAACACCATCTTCAAATCTGCTCTAAGACATTACTATCAGTGGATACGGAACACCAAGCGCCCAGCTCTTGCAGATTGCATTGCCACCACAACTAACAGCAGCCAGGAAATCTTTCCCATGGTCAAAGATTTTACCATGCCTCCTGTCGTCTCCAGCTACTTCAACCCCTCACAAGACTTTTGTAACAAGCTTTCTGAATTCTTCTAGAACAATATCACCTTCACTTTGACCCTCAACTGGACCTCGTTACCCTTGCAATTCACACCTGATAAATGAACCATGACCTCGTGGCCTGCCATTACCACTGTCAAAACACTGCTACAATGAAGACCATGTACTTGGAGGCTTTGTCTGGCTGTTGCCCCCACCACGCCTTCACCAAAGGACAATCAGTGAAGCACTAGCACCCATTCTAAATGCCTCCACTGACTCAGCCACATTCTCTCATACCTGGAAGCATGCCACTGTCATGCCCCTGTGCAAGAAACTATCCGTTGATCCAGCCTTGCTTTCCAACTACAGACCCATCTCCATCCTACTACACTCAGCAAATGTCTTAGAGAAAGTAACCAATCAACACCCCCAGCCATCTATACAACAACCAGCTCCTCAATGTCATGGAGTATCGATTTAGGCCCAGCCACAGTACTGAAAAATCACTCATTACCTCCACATACAACATTCCCATGATCCTTGACAGAGAAGACATAGCAGCCCTCATTCTCCTGGACCTCTCTGCAGGATTTGACACGGTCTCACACCCCATCCTCATCTGGCACCTGCACAGAATTGGCATTCAAGGTCCTGCTCCCATAGGATCTGCTCCTTCTCAACGGATAGAACACATGCTGTCAGCCTGACCCTTAGGAGGTCAGTGGAGAAGTGTGGCACAATGGTTAGAAAGGCAGACCCTCATACAGATATAACCTGGGACCAGGGTTCAATTCCCACCTCAGCGGTTCATGAGCTCAATTTCCCTGGACAGGATATTTCTTGCCTCAGTGCCTAACCTAATTCATGGGTCTCACTCTGCAACTCTGGGCAATAGCTTGCTTAATCTCCACAATGACCCCAATAGTGCTGGGATGCCTAGCTTCACCTTGGGGGTTGCCCAAGAGTGGGCACCTCACAGGGAAAAGCCCAGAGGGGTTCATCAGCAGTATGTGTTCAGTGCCTCGATACCTTAGGGTCGGGGTGCGCTTTACAAGTATGAATTTACATTACATTTTTTTTTACATTACATTACAACCTCGGCGGTCTTTTTGACAGACCGCCAAGAAACCGCTGTGCTGAAGACCGCCAGTGCAGGCGGTTTTCTGCTCGGCGAATTATGACTGCTGGCAGCCCTCCGTCCTTTTTCGGACAGAGAGCTGCCAGCAGCCATACTGGCATTCGGCCGGGAAGTGGAGGTTGCTCCACCTCCACCGTCCCGTCATCAGAACACCGCCCACCGAATTCCGTGATTCGCGTGACGGTGTTCTGGTGACGGGGTGCTGGCGGTGGCACAGCCCCCATGAATCCCGTCCCCTCCCGGAAGATCAACAGACAAGGTAAGTTGATCGTCCGTTAGGGGTAGGGGTGGGGGGGTGTTGTGTGCGTATATGGGTGTGTGTGTGTGAGTATGTAGAGGGGGTGTGTGAGTGCGTGTATGCATGCGGGGGTGCTGTGTGGTTGAAAATGTGCACGTGTCTGTCTGTATGTCTGCCAGTATGTGTGCCTGCATGTCTGTATGTATGTGTGCGTGTATGACTGTGTGTGTGTATGTTGGCATGTATATTGGTATGCTTGCGGGTATGTGTATTGGTGGTGTCTGTATGCATGTAGGGTGGGGGTGTGTTGCAATGTTCGGGGTAGGGGTGGGGAGGGGGTCTTGCTACCTTTGGGGGGTGGCAGGGGGTGGGGGAAAGACTCAGCAGTGGGGTTGGGGGGTGGGTGAGACCCCTATCAGTGCCAGGGAAGGGATTCCCTGGCACTAATAGTGCCTACCACCATGGATTTCATGGCGGTTCCAAACCACCTGAAATCTATGTCGGTCAGCAGGGTTGTGATACCGCCGGCGGTCTTGTGACGGCCGCCGGGCTGGAGACCGCCATGGGAATAATTCAATTTTTTTTTTCCACCAGCCTGTTGGCGGTAATACCGCCACTTCTCCACCAACCGCCAGGGTCATAATGAGGGCTTTACTCTTTGGAAGCTCAAGGTTCATCCCTCAGCCCTGCCTTCTTCAATGCATACATGATTCCTCTGGCTAGTGTCATCCACACAACAACATCAACATCATCTCCTATGCAGATGACATGCAATTCATACTCTTCGTGTTGGTCAAGACTCCCAAAACAAAAAGCAAGTTCACCGCCTCATGACTATAGTTGCTAACTGGGTGAAAGTCAACTATCTCAAGCTCAACACGGACAAGACAGAAGCAGTGACCTTCAGAACGAACACCTCACTGAGGGACTCCAACTGGTGGGTGGCTGTTAGACTTGTCCTCCTTAGGGTGGTCTTCGCCCAAACTTTTTGCCTGCTTGCCTCACTGTTTTGCTGATTTTTTGGTTGACCTTAGGACTCTGAGCACTTTACCATGGCTGACCACTGCTAAAGTGCATGCACTTCGCTTCTAAACATGGGAACATTGGTATAAACACAATTGACATTTAACCCCTTTGCTGCCAGGCCTTTTCCCCCTCAGGTGCCAGGACTTTTTTGGCTATTTGGGGCAGGACATGCTTAGGCCCTCATAACTTTTTGTCCACATAAGCTACCCACCCCAAATTTGTGTCCTTTTTTTTCAACATCCTAGGCTTTGTGGATTCCTCTGAAGGAGGTCAAGAAATTAGCCAAAATACAGTGACAATTTCATTTTTTTCAAAGAAATGGGAAAAAAGGGCTTCAGAAGAAGGCTTGTGGTTTTTTCCCTGAAAAGGGCATGAACAAAGAGTTTGTGGTGCTAAAATCACCAGCTTCCAAGCTTTCAGGAACAGGCAGACTTGAATCAGAAGACCCAATTTTTCAACACAATTTTGACATTTTACTGGGACATACCCCATTTTTAAGATTTTTTGTGCGTTCAGCCTCCTTCCAGTCAGTGACAGAAATGGGTGTGAAACCAATGCTGGACCCCAGAAACCTAAACATTTCTGAAAAATAGACACAATTCTGAATTCAGCAATGGGTAATCTGTGTAGATCCTATAAGGGTTTCCTACAGAAAATAACAAGTGAAATAAAACAATATTTAAATTGAGGTGAAAAAAACAGCCATTTTTCTCTACGTTTTACTCTGTAACTTTTTCCTGCGATGTCAGATTTTTGAAAGCAATATACCGTTACATCTGCTGGACTCTTCTGGTTGCGGGGATATATAGGGCTTGTAGGTTCATCAAGAACCCTAGGTACCCAGAGCCAATAAATGAGCTGCACCTTGCAGTTGGTTTTCATTCTATAGCGGGTATTCAGCAATTGATTTGCTGAAATATAAAGAGTGAAAAATAGGTATCAAGAAAACCTTTGTAATTCCAAAATGGGCATAAGATAAAGCGTTGAGGAGAAGTGGTTCTTTGCACATCTCTGAATTCCAGGGTGCCCATACTAGCATGTGAATTACATGGCATTTTAGACGTCTTTTTTACACACTCTCTTAGATTTGGAAAGAAAAAATGTAGAGAAAGCCAAGGGGCATTAACACTTGTTTTGCTATTCTATGTTCCCCCAAGTCTCCCAATTAAAATGGTACCTCACTTGTGTGGGTAGGCCTAGCGCCTGCGACAGGAAATGCCCCAAAACACAATGTGGACACATCACATTTTCCCAAAGAAAACAGAGTTTTTTTTTTTGCAAAGTGCCTACCTGTGGATTTTGGCCTCTAGCTCAGCCAGCACTTAGGGAAACCTACCAATCCTGTGCATTTTTGAAAACTAGAGACCTAGGGGAATCCACAATGGGGTGACTTGTGGGGCTCCCGCCAGGTTCTGCTACCCAGAATCCTTTGCAAACCTCAAAATATGGCTAAAAAAACACTTTTTACTCACATTTTGGTGACAGAAAGTTCTGGAATCTGATAAGAGCCACACATTTCCTTCCACCCAGCATTCCCCCAAGTCTCCTGATAAAAAATGATACCTCACTTGTGTGGGTGGGCCAGGTGCCTGCAACAGAAAAAGGCCAAAAACTTCTAGAGATTCAGGGGATAACACAGCGAGTTGATAAGCACATATTCTTCTTTTGTACATCTTTAGGCTGACTCTTCTTTGTGGACCCACACGTGAGGTGTCATTGTACTAAAATTGTGAAAAAAAACACACTTAGGTTATGTGAAAAAGACCCCTCACCCACCAACCAAGTTGGTGGCATGCTTCATCATCGGGGTCCCACCTGAGACAACTAGCGTGTCACAAGTGTGCTGTGACGCCTGATTACAGCAGAGCAGGTTTTGTCATTTTTACCACACATACTGGTTGACTTTGGCAAAAGGGTGAGTGATCGTTCAGTAAATTAAATTTTATTAACAAGAGATTTCACAAAGTGAAATGCACTGTTAATGACTGAAAAGCCAAAAAACTGAACCAATGACTCACAGCTTGTGAGCTGTAAAGCCGCATCAAGGCACCAACCGTTTTACAGTCCATTCACACACCTTTCATACATGACATGTACAAGACCATTCACGCCGCCAGCCACGGACCCAGCATATTACAGCACTCGCATCGACAGACAGCGCCACTCAAGGGCCCATCACTTATATACACCCACATGCCTGATACAGCAGTCACACTAGCTGATGGGAGTGTGTGGACTGACGTTTGGCTGGCACCGCCAGCCAAGTGCCACCCCACGCACACCGCCAGGCATGCGCCACCCCACCCACACTGCCAGCCAAGCGCCACCCTACCCACACCGCCATCACTTTTTTTTGTTTATAAACAACAAAGAAACCACTAACAAATTATGAAATGAATTCAAAACTACAAACACAAAAGCTCTAAGTACATGACAGTAATGCCAACCGTGAAACTGAACATATGAAAATATAAAATATGCAGTTTACGCTCACGGTCTTTCCCAAAAACATTTCTTCGTGTGGCAACTTGTGAAACAGCTGGCCACACACAGCCCAGGCTTTGAAGGGCTATTGGTGCAGTACATCCGGATCTCCCTCCGGATACCTCTTCGGGCACATACTCTACATATCTTAGTGGGCAAGTATTTTTTGGGAGTGGGTGGAATGTGATCTGGAAAGTGGCGATCTTTCAATCTAGCCACATCCTCCACCACTGCTACTCTAGGAACTCTTGCCTGTTCCACCACAATAAGGCTCTCTATCACCGACACCTGAAATTTAACACATTTCATCCTTGACTCAGGTGAACAACTCTTGAACAAAATAAAAGCATTTAAAGTTGCCAAATGAAATAAATGTAGGGCCAACTTTTTACACCACACGTAAGACTTAAGAAGAGCAGTGTGAGGTTTCAACCTCTAATCTACTCTATCAACACCACCCATGTGCCTATTGTAGTCCAAATTGCACGCAGGTTTGCGCACTTCGACAACCTGACCCCAAACAGTCACAGGGGAAGTACTCTCATCATGGATGGTAGATAGCATGTACACATCCCTCCTGTCTGAAAATTTCAGAGCTAGCAGCTCATTATTCCGCAAGGCACTGTACTGTCCCCTCTCAAGTTCTTTACAGACAAGCACCCTTGGATAGCCTTTCCGGTTAGAATGGATTGTGCCACAAGCAACAGTGTCCACTCTAAACAACTCCTTGAACAACTGAACTCCAGTGTAGAAATTATCTACGTACAAATGGTGAAAAGTGGGCTGATAACCAGGAGCGTCAATACTGGAATCCCTACCAGTGTAGACCCGGAAATTATACACTTATCCTGTACTACTTTCTGACAGCATACACAATTTAATTCCATACCATGCCCTCTTACTAGGAATGCACTGCTTAAAAACTAAACCCCCCTTGAAAAGGACCAAAGACTCGTCCACACTTATCTCTTTGCCTGGAACATAGACCTCTGAAAACCGATCTACAAATGGTCAAGGCCTAATCTTAAAAAGATGGTCACAATCAGGGTGATCGCGTGGCAGGGCTAAAGCATTGTCTACAAAATGCAGCATACGAAAAAGAAGCAAATAGCGATTACGTGTCATAGTTGAAGGAAATATAGCCGTTGCCATCATGGGACTAGTAGACCAATAAGAAGCCAGGGACAGCTTCCTCATCAACCCCATCAAAAAAGTCAAACCTAAAAACTTTTTCATCTCTTCCAGATATGTGGGACCCACTGAGTAGCTCTAGACTGAGGCCTAAGTCTGGCATCATTGTCCCTCAAATATTGCTCCACATACAAATTAGTCTGCTCCACAATCTCTTCCAAAAATACATCGTCCATAAACACGTGAAAGAAATTGACAGGCAAAAAGTTTTCCGTATTGACTCTACAACCTGGGAGACCAGTAAATGCAGGTAACTGTGGCTGCTCCATGTTTGGGGCAATCCAGGTGTCAGGTCTTCTAATGGGAAACCCTTCAGTCCCAGGCTGAGGCACTCTTGGCACATCAATGTCCTCCTCTGAAACAGGCCCTTAATCTGCACTGAGAGTGGCTTCCTCATCAGAAGAATCCTCTCGGACAGAAAACTCACTTCCAGAATCTCTCACTTCCTCCTCTGCCTCAGATGCAGAGTCAATCTCATAATCATGGTCTGAAGATGACTCAAAAAGCATGCCAAGAACCTGCTGAGTGGTCTCTCTGCAGCTAGCCATGATCCTTTCTAACAACAAATGGATTGCCAACAACAACCAGCACTAAAATAAGTAATAAACAAAGTGTAGCTTTATCACAAAGACTTGTGTGCTAAAAAACTATACCACTCACTTGCCTGAAAAAGCTACTCACCAGCAACTACTCTGCACAGCAATCACCAATGACATCCCACTAAAAAGAAAAAAGAAAATTAGACATATGACAACACAAATATCATTGTGCTCAAATCTAAGGACAATTTCACACACAATCCTGCATTTAGTACACCACCTAAAAACATGTTATTCATGCATGTCAACAATACTCCTTTGGAGTAAATTGCTTTTACTTACCTAAAACATGCAACTATGCAAACTGCAGGACAACTACTGCCAAAACCGCAAGGATCCACAGCAAAGGAAGCAAAAGCGTTGAACTAGAACAAAAAGAAGAAATAAACTGTTATAATAACAAATACAAATACTTCACCAGTTGACAAACACCCCGCCACCAAGAACTTAGAAAATGTCCCTGGTGCCTAAGTGGCTTCTGCCCCCCTTGGGGGCACATGGGCCTAAAAAGAATAGGCAGATCTGCCCCTTAAGGGGGGCAGAAATGCCCAATACTAATTTTCCCCCCAAGGGGTGCCAGCAAAAACACACAAAACACACACACACACACACACCACACAATCCCTGGGGCCTAGTGGGTTTCAACCCCCGCGGGTGAGAATGGCCAAAAACATGGCCAATCTAGCCCCAGGGGGGGCCGAAATATATAACAAATTATTGCCCCTGGGGCAGCAACCCTTGCCTATGGGGTTGCTGCCCAAAAACATAAGGAAAATGCAATCCCTGGTGGTCTAGTGGGTTTCAACCCTCCATGGCAGCAGATCGTCTGAAAAAACTGCCGATGTGCCCCAGGGGGGACCGAAACAGGATTTGAAATTGCCCCCCAGGGGAGCAACCCTTGCCCAAGGGGTCGCTCCCTTAAATAAAACTAAAAGGGAATCCCTGGTGCCTAGTGGGGATATCTGCTCCACGATTGCGGGCCCCGCCTGCAATCGTGGAGCAGGAATCCACTGAAAACAGGCACAGGGGGAAAGGAAAAACTCTTTCCTTTCCCCCTGTGTCTGTTTTCCCCCAAAGCCCCCAAAAAGAGAAGGACTTACCTAAAAGGCGTCCTCTCTCTAGACGCGCTGGAAGCAAATGGCTTCCAGTGCGTCCTCTGCAGCTTCTGATGATGTAGGCGCGCTGTGAGCGCACTGATGTCATCAGACTGCCGAGGGGGGAGGGTCAGGGGTAGAAGGCGAAGCGATTCCCCTTCCATCCTCGACTGGTGGGTGTTGGTAGGAGGCCCTCGGGGGGAGCGCTCGCGCTCCCCCAGTGGGCCGGGTGCAGGACGAGCTGGTCTCATCCAGGGCACACGGGGACCGTATGCCTGGACGATACCAGCTCACTGCGGCACCTGAGGGTTAATTTACTTGTAGGCTGCTTGTAAAGTGGTATACCATATACCCAGAGCCTATAAATGAAATGCTACAAGTTGGCCTGCAGCACTGATCGTGCAACCCACTTAAGCAGCCCTTTGAACATGTCTAAGGCCTTCCAATGCAGAGCCTGTGTATGCATTTAGACTGCCACTTCGAATTGGCATTTAAAACCCACTTGCCATGCCTTAAACACTCCTTTTATTACATATGCATCACCCCTAAGGTAGCCCTAGGTAGCTCATATGGCACCGTGTTATGTAGCTAAAAGATAGGACATGTACATCTGCGTTTTACAAGTCTTGGTTGTGTAAAACTCCCACAGTCATTTTTCACTACTGTGAGGCGTACTCCTATCACAGGTTAACATTGGGAATTATCCAATACCCTTTTAAGCTGTAATTCCTGATTAGAAAAGAGTAGCTGTGTCATGTTTCATTTCTGTGGGGTGATAATGATAAATCCTCATTAGTGGTAAAGTCAGAATTAGCATTGCTGTCTTAGAAATGACACTTTTAGAAAGTGGGGATGTCTCTGCTCTTACAGTTCTGTGTGCCTTCAGCCTGTCCCCAGTGCACATCTAGGGTTGATGACAGCTTCACTATGTGCATTCTCTCTAGCCAGCCAGAAACACTGGAAGGTTAGGTGTGTCTGAGTGCTTATCTGCATTCTGATGGCTCTTCCTGGGAAGGAAGGGAATGGAGGGGCTGACACTTATATCTGACTAGGCAGTGCCTGTCCACACACAAAGGGCTGATGACCCCCTACTGATAGTCTAGAGCCAGGGCTGAGGCAGAAAGGAGACATGTGCATTACAAAAACCCTTCTTTGAAGTCACCCCCACTTCAAATGCACATTTGGGTATAAGTACTGTGTATCTGACCCCACCAACTCAGACGTTTCTGGACCGACAACTGGACTCTGTCAGAAGAACCGATGTGAGGCATCAAGGAATGTCACTCTGCTGTGCTACCCTGCTGCCTGCTGCTCTCTGACCTTGCTGACGGAGAGATAGACTCTGCCTTGCACCCCAAGTGATCTCCAAGGACTTGTTGGCTTGCCTCCTGTTGCTAGAGACTCTTGGATAACAAAGTCTCTACCCCTGCTCCTGTTCCTGGTTCACTAGAAGTGGACTCAGACACTTGCTCCCAAAAAATCAATGCATCTCCTGCCTGCTGGGAGCAGCAATCGATGCATCAACCCTGTTGTGGGAGTAGGATCAGCACATACCTCTAGAAACTGACATCTGGCCATCAAGAGCTCAGTACTCAGAGCCGCACATCGCAGTAGCACGGACAAATCGATGCATCACGTTGACTCCATAGAGAAACTCAGCAGACCACCTTCAGAACTAGCACCTCTTGGCACCCAGTCATTGAACTGACACAGTGCTACTACAGCTTAAGAAAAATCAACTCAACTGCAACCTCGTCTTCAATGCGTCTACTGACACATCACTCCCCTGTGCCCGTGTCTTGCTGTTGCAACCAGGATCAAGGTTCTCTGCTGACTGGGCCTGTGTGACTCCTGTACCCGGCCCATGTTCCATCAGGGTCAACATGAACTATTGACGTTGTCCCGGTCCAGTGTGACCTCCAGTAACCCCTAAAGCGCTGTTTGCTTCTAAGAGCTAGAACTCTTCTATTCTTCTAAAATTCATATCTTAACTTCTACTCATTGGATTTTTGCAAGCTACTAGAGGGTGAGGACAGGTTATATTTTAGTGTGTAGCTTATCCTGACTAGAGTGGGATTGGCCCTACATGGACTGGTTGCATACCCCTACCAACTATAGACTCCATTTCTAACATTTGTGATCAGTGGGGAAGAGAGGACTTGTGTTTGTGCAATACCATATAGTGACTCAGGGCCCTAGTATGACCCTGGTGGTCACCAGAAAATACCACGGTCCGACCGCCAGCAGCACCACATTTTGTCCGCCAGACGACCTGGCGGTGCCGGCAGTCCCAATCTGCACTGCAGATTACAACCCCTCTCTCCACCGGCATTAACATGGCAGTTTCACTGCCATGTAAATGCTGGTGGAGACGGGGTGTGAGGGCCATGGGGGGGGGGGGGGGCAGAACTGCCAAATACTTGTGCAGTGCAGGGGCCCCCCTGGCCAGCCCCGTCAAGCAGAGGGCTGGATATCAGAGCTGTAGAAGTGGGTTCCATCAGCAATAACGCCGGCAGCTTACCTGCAGTATCTGTGACAGAAGCAAGAGTCTGGATACCCAAGGCCTTGGTTCCCAGTTTTACTGTGAGGGATGACATAGACAAATGTGTTGCAGTCCATGAAGGGATCTACAAGTGCACAAGGTCCCAGTGGAGTTCTGGGATGGTAGTTTGTGGCGATACATGCCCACAGTGGGGAGGGATACACTTTTCACATTAGATGTGGGGGACCAGACACACTACACTACTATGAAGACCATAGTGGTCAACAAGTTTGAGCTGTCACCTGAGAAATACCTACAGAGATTCAGGGCCCAGTCACAAGATTGCATCACAGAGCTGGGTAGACAGCTTAGACTATGCTAGCAAGACACTGAAGAGCTGGGTGAGGGGCAGCAAAGCAGAAGATTATATAGGGATGTACAACTTCATTTTGAATCAGCACATGCCTGATCTTTGTTTTCCAGAGCTGTGAAAACACTTGGTGGATAATAAGCTTTCTGACCCTAGGAAGCTTGCTGTGGAGGTGGACATCTGCCTAATGAGGTATCTGAGGGGGTGGGACACAAAAAAGAGTGGTCTGGGCTCCCACCAGAAGAAAGAGCAGGGAGAAAAAAACACAGAGGGCCTGATTTAGACATTGGCAGAGGGGTTTACTCCTTACAAACGGGACAGATATTCCATCCACTGTATTACAATTTCATCATAGTCTATGGAACTTGTATTTTGGCAGACGGGATATCCGTCACATTCCCAAAACAACTCTCAGGAGAAAGGGTCTGGTTCTCATTACCAATCTAGCCACCAGAAGAAAATCTGCCCTGACAGAAGTCAGCAGCCCAAACTCCCAAGTTCTATGAGTGCGGTGAGTATGGAAATTAAAAGGGGTATACCAAGGACCACATTTATGGGGTTTTGGTGTAGGGCAGTGCAGCAAGTCATCTTGCTGCCCTACCCTAGGCTAAAGTGAAAGGGCGGAAAGCACTGTATATTTGTAAAATGGTGCATTCCTGTCCTTTACCCCTGCATTTTGGCACCCTAATGCCAATGCAGGTACCTTTGAACCATGATGTAAGGGTGCCTGTGTTATCAGTAGGATTGTTTTTGTACAGAAGGGGTACCTTCTTGCACAAAATCATTCCCGGGAGGCTCTTTCCTCTTTCTAAGTGTGCTGCTTTTTTTTTTTTAAGATGAGGAAAAATATAAATATTTCTCTCCCTTATACCTCATCTCAGGAGGTGTAAGGTTTTGGGCCATCCCCAGGTTTACGTGGTTTTGTAAATCTGGTGAAGCGTCAAACACCATAGGCGTGTGGTAACATCCACCGCAACACCCATGGAACGCCTCCTGAGCACAGAGCAAGGCAACTTGCTCTGCCTTGCCTTTCTCCATATCTATAAGGCCATTCAAAGTCACACAAAGTGGCTTTGTGTGGCCTCATAATATGATTTTGTAGTCTGCACCACCAGAGCATCAAAAAAAGTGATCCTCCAGCAGTGCATTTGGCTGATAAATATGTCATCAAGTATCCAAAAAGAGCACAGCCTCCCAATGGCGGAAGAGTTTCAGTGGTGGTGAGTGTAGTGCTGGGAGAGAGGTTTGCCTCAGCTACTGGGGGGAGTTTAGTGAAGTTACCCTAGTCTCCCTGGGAGACAGTTAGATGGTTCCTAAGATCCCTCTTAAGGCCCTCTAATGCTACTCTGTATAGGAAATGGGTCACCATCAATGGGCAAGATGTTGAAGCCCTGAGGGATACAGTTGTCAGCATGACTTTTGTAAAGAGGCAGCCGGTGTCCCTGGAGCAGGTGATAACCTGTGCATTCCAGCATCTGTGATGGCTGACAACAGAAAGAGTTGCTACCCAGTGGCAGTTGCTCCAATTGAGTGGGTGGGTACAGGTCTTCTGGAAGTTGCAGTGAGCCTGCAATGCCTATGGACTGTTTTTTTGGTAATTACCTTGAGCACACTAACAGGAATGAAGTGGAGTTTAATGCTCATGTGAAGATGATGGGTTATTTGAGTGGATCTGTGCCACAACAAGGTCCATGTCAGCCAACGATGGGAGTCAAAAGGTGCTGGAGGCTGGAAAAATGGCCTAGCAAGCTGTTCAAAAGGAGAAAGACAGAGGGTGTGGGAAACCAGCTGCCTGAATGCTCTCCCAGTGAGGCGGATGGGTACCTGCAGAGGTCTCACTGGAGCCCACTGAGAAGGACATTGCTCCCCTTGGTGACCTGCCAGAGCTTTCTGGATGCCATGTGGAAGGAGGACCCACCAATGAGGAGTTCTGTAGGGTACAGAGGGAGCGCTCAACAGTTGGGGCTAGGAGGCAACAGGCCAAGGCCCAAGCAGCAGGTAATGCCTCTGAGAGTCATCATATTTAAGATGACAACAACTTCCTTTACAGTGAGCCTAAGGCTCCTGTGCATGGGACAGCAAGGGCCCCGGTGGTACCCCAATGGTACAGAGCCTTCCTACTGGAGCTGGCTCACAGAATTCCCCTGACAGGACACCTGGGCCAAGACAAGACCATTGCAACATTAGTCCTCTTTTTTTATTGGCCCAGGATCAGAAAGGCCTCAGCTGCACTCTGTAGGACTACCATTTG
The DNA here is from genome assembly GCF_031143425.1 of Pleurodeles waltl. NCBI lineage: Eukaryota > Metazoa > Chordata > Amphibia > Caudata > Salamandridae > Pleurodeles > Pleurodeles waltl. The sequence continues at coordinate 691,915,962 of NC_090436.1, read as the reverse complement.
AGAGGTTATTCTTCAACATTGTTGGACCGATGGATCATCAGGCTGCTGCAGGCAGCAGTTTTATCCTGGTCCTGGTAGATCATGCCACTAGGTACCCAGAAACAATTCCTCTGAGGACCACAATTGCACCTGCAAAGGCAATTGATGGGGATTTTACCTGAGGGGGTTCCCCAAGGAAGCGGTAGCTGATAGGGTCACCAAAGTCATGTCTGCTTCTGTGCAGCGAATGTAGAAGGAGTGTGGAATAACCTACAAGTTCTCCACCCCTTACCATCCACAAACAGATGGGCTTGTTAAGGGGTTCAAGACTCTGAAGGACATGATTAGAGGCCTGCCAGGAGCCTTTAGGAAAAGTGGTGTAACCTCTTGTGTCATGCCTTCTGCTTGCATACAGGGTGGTGCCACAGAAGGGAGTGGGCTTCAGCCCCTTCGAGCTTCTGTATGGGCCCCCCATCATAGGGCCTCCAAGTGTGGTTAAATAAGGGTGGGAGCAAGATCCAGGAAGGTTCCCCAGGATGTAGTGAGCTGCATGCTGGTATTTAGGAGCCAAATAGCTAACTTGTGGAAGCAAGCTTCAAACAACTTAGAAGTCAGCCAGGCTGTAATTAAAGAGTGGTATGACCACAATTATACCACTGTGGAATTACAGCCTGGGCAGAAAGTGGGGTTATGGGGTTATGGTTCCTGTGGAGCCCAGGGCCCTCCAAGGCTGCTGGACTGGACCACATGAGGTGATTGAGAGAAAGGGGGAGGCCAGCTGGACCTCAAAATCACAGGTGCTGCATGTCAATCACCTCAAACCCCACTTTTAGAGGTCTGAGCTCACCATGCTGTTGGTGACAGATGGTGAAGAGGAAGTGGAGAGTGAACCTCTTCCAGACTTCTTGGACTCCAAGGAGAAATGTGAGTCTGTGGAGGGAGTCATCCCTTTCCCCATACTGACTCCTGAACAGCAGAGGGACTGCTGCCAGGACCTGGGGCAGTACACCTGTCTGTTTTCCCTCATACCTGGGACTACCCACCTATGTACCCATGATATGGAAACCTGAGATAATCTCCCTGTGAAGAATAAATCTTACAGTTTTTCTGATAATGTGAGGGCCAGCATTAAGGAAGAGGTTTACAAAATGTTGGAGATCGGGGTGATAGGACCCTTCAATAGCCCCTGGTCAAGTCCTGTAGTTCTGGTACCAAAAGCTGGGCACCACACTAGAATGCAGGTTCTGTGTGGATTATAGAGGGCTAAACTCAGTCACAAACGGATGCTCATCCCATTCCCTGGGCTGATGAACTTATTGACAGGTTAGAGTCTGCCTACTACTTAAGTACCTTTGATCTTACATCAGGTAGTGGCAGATCACCGTAACAGAAGGTACAAAGGAGAGGTCAGCCTTCTCTACTCTAGAGGGCCACTATCAGTTTAGGGTGATGCCCTTTGGACACAAGAATGCCAAGTTACCTTTGAGATGTTTGGTGAACCAGTCCTTGCTGGTATGGAGTCCGTCTCAGCTGCCTATCTAGATGACATAGCTGTCTTCAGTAGCAGCTGGAAGGAACACTGTTTTTACCTCCAGGCAGCACTTCAGGCCCTGCAGCTAGCATGCTTGACTATCAAGGCCAGATAGGGTAGGGGTCTGGGGTGTGCTTGGGACACCTGGAGGGTGGGGGTAAGGTGCAGCCCCTCCAGGCCAAGATAGAGACTATCATGACCTGGGAGTCCCCCAAAACTCAGACTGAGGCCACAGCATTCATGTGCCTAACTGCGTACTACAGAAGGTTTATGAAGGCATATGGCACCATTATAGCCCCCTTGACAGAGCTAACCTCTAAGAGGCAGTCCAGAATGTGATTTGGACAGAGGCATGCCAATAAGCATTTGACTCCCTTAAGCTGACCATGTGCACAGCCTCTGTGCTCATAGCCTCTGACGTTTCCAAGGAGTTTATTGTGCAGGCACGTGCCTCAGAGCATGGCATAATGGCAGTACTTTCACAAATTAATGAAAAGGGTCTAGACAAACCTGTAACCTTCATCTCCCAAAGGTTACTCCCCAGGGAACAAAGGTGTAGTGCTATAGAAAAGAGAAGCTTTTGCTGTGGTCTGGGCACTGAAGAAGTTGAGACCATAACTGTTTGATACTCACTTCCTGATTCAGATGACCACAGGTCCCTCAGATGCCTCATGCAAATGAGGAGTAAGAATTCAAAACTGTTGAGGTGGTCCATTTCTCTATAGGAAATGGACTTCATAGTGGAACACAGACCCAGGGTAGACCACACCAATGCTGATGGTTTATCTAGGTTTTTCTGCCTTAGTGATGAGAACTCCCTGGGTGGGTAGATCTCTCAACTTCCAGCTGGGGGTGACATGTGTTTAACCTGTCATCCTTAGGGTGGACTTCACCCAAACAGTTTGAATTTTTGCTTCATGTTTTTGCTGATTCTTTTTGTTTAGGACTCTACCACTGCTGACCAGTACTAAAGGCATGTGCTTTGCCCTTAAAATGGTGCGGTTGGTATTTACACAATTGGCATACTTAATTTACTTGTAAGTCCCTTGTAAAGTGGTATGCCATGTAACCAGGTCCTATACATTAAATGCTACTAGGGGTCCTGCAGCATTGACTGTGCCACCCACTTAAGAAGCCCTTTTAGCATGTCTCAGGCCTGCCACTGCAGAGCCTATGTGTGCAGAATGACTGTCACTTCAACTTGGCATTTAAAACCCCTTGTCAAGCCTTAACCACACCCCCGTTTATTACACCTATCATCCCGAATGTAGGCCCTAGGTAGCCCAATAGGCAGGGTGCTACGTAACGAAAAGGTAGGACATATACTTTTAAGTTTTACATGTCCTGGAAAAGAAAAACTCAGAAAATTGTTTTTTCCTTACTGTGAGGCCAACTCCTCTCATAGGTTAACATTAGGAATTACTAAATACACTTTTAAGCTGTAATTCCTGATAAGAAAGGAGTGGATATGTCATGTTTTATATATTTGGAATAGTAATGATAAATACTCTTTACTGGTAAAGTCGGATTTAACATTACCATTTTACAACTGTCACCAAAGCTAATCTTGAACGACTTTGAAAAAAATTAATCAGGACAGAATTGCATGCCAAACTCTTAACTGATTGCTTAAGTGCTATTATGATCCCAGTGGGACTCTAGGTGTGAAACATTCCAGTGATATGCATTGAAGACAATGACTTTAAAACTGGTTTTAGCTTTACCTATATTTCTAAAAATGCTCCCAGAGTTGGATGGTGTTAACTATTGAAACGTCTGTGAAACATATTGAGTTGATCAAAAAAGAGATTGCAGTACTAGAGAGAAAATTACTAGTAGATCAAACAATCTTAGATGCTAAAGAATTTCTAAAACATTTGAACTCTTCTGCTGCAGAATTTCTTCAAATAAATATATTAAAAAAACAGAGAAGCTTCTAAAATATATTAGGAAGTACAGTAAAGAACAGACATATCCATATCTAAGACAATAGTTATCTCAACAAGGTCTAAGTAATGGGGGATTCCACCATAAAAGGGTAACATTTTCTGAAAGCAGTTCGTCAGGTTTGGACAGTGACAATACTTCAGGGGGGTCGACCAGTTTAGGGTTTGGTCCTGGTCCTTCTATCTCTAACCAGTCTTTTTTACCCCAGGGCCAGAGACCACAAAGAGGCAGAGTAAGAAACACAAGAGAAGGATGGTTCAGGAACCAATACACTCCTGGCTTTCGCCAGACACAGAATCAATATTACAAATGGTAGATACCCAGTCACCTAGTGAAAATCTTGAAACAGTGTCAATTTTTAATTTATCATCACATGAATTAGGTAGCACTGAGATTGAAGCTCTAAGTCTGGGCCTGCCTTTTGTTCCCACAAAAAGAAATGATCTTCTAATTATACAAATTGAATTCTTCAAGTTCTTTAGAGCGCTCAGATTGAAATATTTTTTTCACATGACACCCAAGAAGGAAAACCATGATATCACTCTTTTACATTGCCCTTCCACCTTTTATTCACCAACAAGTCTTATGCTTAGGGAACTGCTGACTTTTGAAAAAGTAGTTTTGGCTGAGGTCGAACACATTTTCAAACAACATAGATATATACAGTACGATTTTACTAAGAAACAATGAGTTGCGTTCAACTTTTTGGCTTCAAGCAAAGATATTGTAATAAAGCTGGCAGACAAAGGTGGAAGTATAATTATACAGGACAAATCAAAGTATGATTCAGAAATACTAAGACAATTGATGAACCCCCTTCATTATCAGAAATTACACTATAGCTGCCATTAGAAAAGAAATATTGACATTGACCCAAATTGTGTTACATAGCCAATGGCTTAGACAGAAAGAGTTTGACTATTTAAACAAGGATGATTATGCGATACCGATGTTTTACGTGCTCCCCAAAATTCACAAAGATGTAAGAAAACCACATGGAAGACCCATTCTGGCTGGGTGTCAATGGGTTTAACACCCGTTTGCTGAGTATGGTGATTTTTTCATTAAACCTGCAGTTTCACTAACTAAATCTTTCACAAGAGATAGTCTGGAAGTTATTCCCAATATAGAGGGAACTGAAGTTACCATGGACATTGAAGGCATTTACACTAACATTCCACAAAATGCAGCCTTAGTTGTCATAGAAAATGTTTTACACTTGAGACGGCAGCCCCATAATGTCCCCACAGATTTAATGAAAAATTGTGCTAGGTTTGCATTTGAGCAGAACTACTTAGGCCCATATTTATACTTTTTTAGTGCTGCATTTGTGTAATTTTTCTACGCAAAAGCAGCACATAGATACAAAATATAATTTTATTTTGTTAGTTTGCACTGCTTTTGAATAAAAAAATGATGTACATGCGGCGCTAAAAAAGTATAAATATGGGCCTTAATGTTTAATGGGATATTTTTTGGCCATATTAAAGGTGTGGCTATATGGGCTATTTCCGGTTCAGACATTGCTAATCTTTATTTAGCAGACTTTGAAGAGAAAGTCATTTATAGTGAAACCAACGCTTATTTGAATAATGTGAAAAACTGGCTAAGATACGTTGATGATGTTTTATTAATATAGAATGGGTCTAGGACTCTCCTTTTTTGAATTTCATGAGTGGTTAAATGCACAGGCTGGTAATGTTCATTTTACAACAGAATACAACAATAGCTCTATTTACTTCCTTGATTTGAGGATCTTTGAAGAGGATTGCTAGTTACTACTGAGTCTATATACTAAACCCACTTCAAGGAATACCCTCCTTAAATATGCGAGTGAACACCTGTGTAATTTGAGAGACAATCTTCCATTTGGACAATTTGTTATGTATTAAACAGAATTGTACAAAGAAAGAGGATTTCTTTAGTGAGGCAAAAGTATTGTGTTCCTAGCTAATAACCAGGGGTTATCACTATAGATTGCTCAAGAGTTCTTTGAAATGGATGTCATATTATAACCATGATGCATTATTGCAAGTCAGACAGAAAAAAGTCCAATCCAGAATCACCTGGGTAACTACCTTTGGCACAGAATCCAATAGGATTAGGCAGATCATTTTACAAAAACTGGTATCTGTTGAGCATTGGTTATAGTTTTCAAGACAGGCCCCTGTTAGAGACCACAATGATCCTGAATCCAGATCTCTGCACCAATGCTGGGGTTTGCAACCGGTCACTGGGGACTATCCTTGTGGTGATTGTGATGCATGCAGTACAATGAATGTTGTAAAAACCTGTGAAATTAAAAATGTTCGGTGGACCCTGAAACAACATTCTAATTGTGAGTCTAAGAATTTTGTACATTGCATTCAATGTCCCTGTGCATTCTTTTACATAGGGAAAACAACTCAAGAGCTGCACAAATGCATCACACAACACCAGTCAAACATTTGTTGCAAAGTACACAATGCTCCTCTTGTCGAACATTATTTGAAAATGTCTCATGTTCCTACTGCAATGAAAGGGTTTGTGTTGGAAATTGTAAAATGTTATAAACGCAAACATGACATGGATCATGTGCTAACAATAGGTGAGAACAGATGGATTTGGCTGGGCAACATGATGCATAAAGATTTTAATCAACAGGTGAAATGGCAGTTGTTGTCCAAGTTGTAAGATGCACAGTATTGTGTTAGGAGTATCCTGAGTTATAGGTAGTGTAGCATTTTGAGATATGTTTGCAAACAATACCCATTCCCATTCCTAAGTATGTCTTTGTCACTTGTTCTTTATATTCTGATGATGACAGGTGACCCATTCAATAGTTTTGCTCCTACCGCTGTTCTCAATATGTAGTCTAGCAACTGAATTAATTTGGGAGTATTTTGTGTCGTAAAGTCTGATTTGAAGACGTTTTGCTCAGTATGTATGTCTGGCTATGTCGAGATGCATGAGGATCAATACATATTATGGAGCATGTTCTCCACTCAAAGATGGCCGCCGTGATTTTCACTTGAATTATGTGACCCTTGGAGGGAGGGGCTTTTGACTGGGAAGGATATATATAGTGTGGTTTTGGATGACCTTGTGTTTGCAGCCATCTGGACTTGCAGAATGGAGCGGATCTGTGTACAGTGCTTGTAACCAGGATGAAGTAAGTTTATGTTGTCTCTGTATTGCTGTGTTTTAAGTATGATGGCAGATTGGGTTGTTTATCCTCACCAGGGTGTCCATTCTTGTTTAGTTAACAGAATCCAGAAACCTTTTTGTAGAAGCAGTATTAAGGTCTCCTCATGCATTCCTCACTGTGGGTGGAAGTATGAGGCACATTATGTTGAGCTGAGTGGATCTTTGGACCACTTTGGGAAGTTGGATGAAGTAAGTTTAAGTTGTCTCTATTTTCAGTAATTGTTGACAGTACATTAGATTTAGTGGTTGAGCTTTATCCTTTTTTGCATTTAGTTAATAGTGTCCTGATACAGTGTCTCAGAAACAGGGGTAAGCACTCCCCTACATGTCCCTCACAGTGGTTTTTATTGTGGTATATCTAGATATTATGTGGATCTGAGGTGGAGGCTTTTCTATTCGGCAACACTGGCACTGGTATCAGTGGAGATATTGGTCACTCCTTCTAATGTAGGTGAGGTCTTGTAGTAGGCATGAGTGTATGGTTCAGCTCACGTTTGCATGAAATGGCTTTGTTTCCATTCACAGGTGACAGCATGTTGTTATTTTGTGAGCAGGTGATCCACGTTTATGTATGGCATGTTTTGGGTTTGTTTTTACATGGACATATTGGTTTATTAATATAAAGTATTGATTGTGCTTTAGAGCAAAAATTGTTGTAATTAATTACTTCATGACACGTTGTCCTGAGGATGGTCTCACGACTGTTTGAGCCTCGGGAGACCGAAAATGTCGTCCATTGACCCTCATGACAAACTAATCGCATTTCTGTTGGAATATTTCATGAAGGATTCTGATTGCCTGTGTAGCATCAGTCAGGACTGATTAATTATTAACTGTTGTTTGTATTAGATAGTCAGGGGGTCTTGTGTCCCCTTGATGTGGACTTAGTGGGACTGGTGTAGGTTACCTGTGCTTGTATACATGATTAATCAGTGTTGTTGTTGTTGCTCTAATCTCTTGTATAAACTTGATGATCATATAAAATTGACATCCATTTTATATCACGCCGTATGAGGATTTATTTAAATATGAAATCGTTACATGCTTGTACTAGAACATTAAGGGGGTCATTCTGACCTTGGCGGTCCAAGACCGCCAGGGCCACGAATGACGGAAGCACCACCAACAGGCTGGCGGTGCTTCAATCCCCATTCCGACCGCAGCGGTAAAGCCTCGGTCGGATTTCCGGGGCCGGCGGTCTTCCGCAGTTTTTGCCCCGGCTTGGGGAATCTGCCAGGGCAGCGCTGCAAGCAGCGCTGCCCTGGGGATTCTGACCCCCGTACCGCCAGCCTGTTTCTGGTGGTTTTCACCGCCAGGAAGAGGCTGGCGGTAAGGGGTGTCCTGGGGCCCCTGGGGGCCCCTGCACTGCCCATGCCAATGGCATGGGCAGTGCAGGGGCCCCCTAACAGGGCCCCATGAAGCTTTTCACTGTCTGCCTAGCAGACAGTGAAAAGCGCGACGGGTGCAACTGCACCCGTCGCACCGCCGCAACACCGGTACGAAAGGAGCCCTGCCTTTCAGAAGCCTCCTTACAGTGTGGCAGAAGCTGTGCCACTGAAAGAACTAAAGCAGGTACCTGAACTCCTTGGAATAGGACTGACACCCTGGAGACTGCAACAGAGCTGATGTGGCAGGGGCACATCCAGGGGTGGATCTCCATTACGGTTCCCCCAGCGGTGACAGACGTCTTAGTGGCCTAGGGATTGCAGGGAGGCTTGAATGGTAAGCTGCCTCTCTGCATTGTTCGAGGCCCTGGGGACTGCTGCGCATGGAGTGGGGACACTTTTCCCCCTAACTCCACACCTGGAGAAAGCTGGGACGGGAAGGTCGATGCCTGGATAAGCTACAGAAGCCACAGCAATAAAGAGAATTGAGGGGCCACAAAGCTGGAGGCAATAATTTTGAAGAGCAAGCTGACTGCACGCCTGAAAGGAGAGGGATACAACAATACTGATCAAGATCCACCACACGGTAATTGCATGGTGCAGCTACAATAGTAGAGTAGTGACACTGTAGGACCCAAGATTCTAAAGCTTGAAAACTTTGCAACATTATCTTTCATTAGCCCTCCATACACAGCTCTTAGAGGGAGAAGACAACATACAAACATTGAGAGCCTGCAAGCTCTGAATGGAAGGAGGGCTGATCATCGAAAAAGAGAGGAGTGCAGGGCGGAACTCTGCAGCACTCAGCATTAAATTGACTGGATGACCTCCCATGTGTGATATCCTGGGATGGCTGTCTGCACACAAAAGGAAATAAAAGGCACAAGGATGGGGTTCTCCTCAGCCATGGCCCCTGTTTTCCCCTACCACACCCACTCCCCCCTTTGATTGCAGGGGTGGTGGTTGGAATGGAGAGCCCAGCAGGACATGAGGAAAACCTCGGTGGCAAAGAACAAACAACCAGTCATGCCTTTGGAGAAAAAAAAAGAAGGGGCCTCCAGCTTAGAGGAAGAGCCCCTAGTTACAAACACTGCGGTGATACTCTCAGCCATTAAGGACACCAAACTGATGGTAGAGGCGCAAATAGTGGCAGTGGTAGACAAAGTTGGGATATTGTGGGCTGACCACAAAAAGCTAGTGGTGAGGGTCTGAAAGGCAGGAATCAAACTGGACACAACTCACCCGGTGGCGTAGGAACTCACAATGCGATACATGCACCTGGAAAATAGGATGGCTGTCCTCAATGATTTCCTGAAAGATGCAAAGGGGAGGTCCAGGAGACAAAATGTGAGATTGACAGGGGTCACTGAAAAGGCAGCAGGACCAAGCATTGAGCTTTTCATGAAGGGCTGGCTCGAAAAGACAGTGCTGCAGGGCTGACCCTCATGTTTTTTCTCAGCAGAAAGAGTGCATATGATACCAGCAAGGGCCTCGGGCCATGGACAGCACCCTCAACTGATCATAGCTTGGTTAATGAACTACAGAGAACGGGCAAATAGCCTCCAGCTGTCTTGTAAACATGGTACATGGACCATTAAAGGGCAAGAAATTAACATTCATCTGTAGCCATCCAGGTCTCATATATGTCCTCATATTCCTTGCGAACCTAAGAATAGAACACAAAGACAAGGTGCATTTCCCTTTTTTCCGTGCAGGAGGCATGGAATTGGCTGGAGCAACAGGGATTGTGGTCAGGCCTGGTGGCCTCACCAGATTGCAAAGTGGAATGGCAGGCACAGAAATCAAGAAAATTTAGAGGCACCAGATGCAGATCTTCACCTATGAAGGCAGAAATGAAGGCAGAACAGGAGAAGGTGGTGAAGGGAATTAAGAACTGCAGTGACATTCTTGATAACAATAAATGGAGGGCAATAGCACCTGAGGTTGGGGGAGTGAAACAGGATCTACAGGATCTGACCTGGTGACAGAATCTGAACACTTGCCTGTGGTTACTCCGATAATTTAGGACCACATCGTATGAGCCCCACTACCTGGCTCACATCCACAGACTGTAAGTGCAAAGGGGGGCTCTGAATGACCGAGGGGTTGAGCATTGCTGGACTGGCTTATGACCAGCACCTTTCCTGAAATGGAAGGTATGCTCCAGGGATGCAAAGGACTAAGATGGGGCCGGTGGCTACGTTGCTGTATAATCAATATTGATGCAGTGCCCAAATAGTTCACTCTTGCATAGAGTTTTTTCATGTTTTTTTGGTTAAGGGTACACACATACTGTGAATTGGGGGGTGGGGGTCAAGTTCTAGATCACAGCATGGTAAGGCCTCCAGTTGTCTACCCTACACAAGTTGAGGCAGCTCCTTGCTGGGTTTCCGCAAGCTCTCACTATTATTGGTGCAGATTTTAACTTACTGCATGCCACACAGTAGGATAGAATGAGTAGATAGCCAGAAGGGGTAGCCATGTCTGAAAAATTGCAGAAATTTACATAGGCACTAGGATTGACAAATGTAAGGTGGGTCCTTCATGGGTAGGAAAAGGAATACGCCTTCTACTCACACTCACATGCCATACCATGCAAACCGGACTACTCCCTGATGTCTTGAGATATACTGGGCAAGTTCTTGAAGGCCAAATACATGGCTTGAGGAATCTCTGATCGCTCTCCACTACTGATTTCCCTAATCACAAGCAAGGATAAAGAACCACAAGTTGAGATTGGCACAGTATGGGAGGCACTTAAGGTAACAATTAGGGATGTACTCATAGCAGGAAAAGTTGGAGTCAAGAAGGAATGACTTAAATGTCTGATAACACAGAATACAAACTAGAGAAATATGAGAAGGAAAAATTACTCACCCTGCAAACGCCTTAAGCAAAGCCTAGAGCACAAACGTACAGAGAACCAAGAAGTAGCGTGCCATGAGGTGAAAGCATCCTGCCTTGCTAAACAGAAGCGCATCTATGAAGCCAACCACAAGGCGATTACATTATTGCCTGGCTAGGTAGCAGAGAAAGGGAGAACATGCATATTCATGAGATTCATCTGGAGACAGGGGAGACTGTGAGAGGTAGCAGACAAATAGCAGCAGCATTTGCAAAACACATATGGCCGCATTCTATGTACCCAAGGCAAGAACCTCGGGGTGGAGGTCAGGCAGTACATGCAAGGTTTCCCAGTGAAAACCCTGAGCCTAGACTAGAGGAAAACACTAGCGGCAGATCTAACAGAGCCCGAGATCATGGTGGCACTGGGTCAGATGCAGACGGGGAAGGCTCCAGGACCAATTCTTCCGCAAATTGTGAGTGGCTAAATTGATGTTCTCCATGTGTTAGGATGCCTTCCACATTGGGATGCTACCAGCAGATTTGTCTACAGCAACAATTGTCCTCATACTGAAGGCAGAAAAACCCAAAGACAAATGCGATTCCTTCAGACCAATCTCATTACTAAATGTGGACACAAAAATCCTTGCAAAAGATTACATGCTGTGGTGACAGATCTGGTCCATGAAGCCCTGGAACATGCAGCTCAGACTGGCTTCATGCCATATTGCTCGACAAAACAGAATTTGCGACATCTCCATAATAATAGCGCAGACAGGTGCAGAAGAGGAGCCATGGGCCATTGTGTTGTTGTATGCCAATAAGGGATTTAATTCAGTGGAGTGGCCTTTTCTGGTAATGCTACTCAAGAGAATGGTTTTAAGGACCTGTTATATTAAATGGGTCAAGTTACTGTACACAGGGCTGCAAGCAAAGATAAGAGTCAATGGCTGTCGATCCAGGGAGTTCCCTATTGGGAGGGACACAAGAAAGGGTTGCCCACTTTTACCAATGCCATTTACGTTGGAGGTGGAACTCCTGACAGAATTCATGAGGGTAGATGCCCAAATTTAGGGATGTAAATGCAAAAACAACAGAAGATGGACAGAATGCAGAACAAATCAAACATTCACCCACAGTCAAAGATCTGGGTTTAATCCATCAGTTTTTTTGCTCGCCATGCATTTCCAGTTTGGACCCAGCCATATGCAAACCAGCCATGATCCTGCTCCCCATGGGAACAGTCCAGCCTGAAATGCCATGCCCGGTCCTCCCTGGTTGGATAGGAGACTAAGGATGGGAAGAAAGAATATCCCTATATGCAGACAATATACTACTCTACCTGACGAATAACAAACAAACACTGGCTCACACTCTGGAACTATTTCACATTTTTGGTGAGTTCTCAAGCTTTGCCATTAATTGGGAGAAATTCTCCTCTTTCAAATGGGGGGGCTGGCAGCAGTGCAATAAGCTGCCACTGGCCTTATGAGTGGAACCCGACAGCTTCCAGTATCTGGTTATATGGATTACCAGAGATGCCTCGTCATACGTCTAGGAAAACATTAACACTCTAGTTCAGAAACTGGAAAGGGACATAAAACACTGGTGGATGCTACCATTGTCCCTGTTTGGTAAGGTGGCCATGTTCAAAATGATCACCCTTCATGGTTGTTATTTGTTTTGAAAAACAGTCCATATAATATACCCAGGTGGATGCCCTGGAGAGAACGCTACTTTGGGTGGGAGAACAATCCCGAATAGAGATGCAGACCCTACAATGCTCCAAATTTGAATGCAGAATAGCGCTGCCCAATGTTAAAAAATACTATGAGGCAGCCAGGTCAGCATAGTGAATGAATGGGCGTAAGTAGACAGGGAGGATCTGATGTTTCAGATTGACAGATGTGGATGACCCATGTATAAGCATGTACTATATGAGGGTAAAATTAGCAAACAAGCGTGCCCGGCAAAATACATGGTTTTGGCGATGTGGAGAGGTCCTTTTCTAGAGATGCAATCGGACAAGCGAGACACATCCTGCACGCCGCGCTGGGAAAGGACAAGACTGCAACAAGTGGCCACTCTGAAGGATTTCCAGGGGTGGGATAAGATAGGCATCACCACACTTGCAAAAGTATGGGAAGCTATTGGAGTGGTTCCTTTTGATTACTTCCAAGAGGAAAATCATATTCCGTCCACACAGTGGCTGACATACAGACAGTTGAGGCATGCACTCAGTAAGAGTATAGATAGAAAGGAGGAGACTCAGGAGGACTCCTCATTAGAGAGGAGGCTGCTAGATGAGCGAGTCCCGAAAAATTGATATCCCTGACCTATGGCACGTTAATGCGGAACACACAGGGGATCCAACCAAGGTGGCCATTAAAGCAAACTATCGGCTATCGGCTAATCCAACTAAAACTCCTCTATAGAAGATATTTCACCAGAACACTGATCCACAAAACTGGGAGAGCAGGAGTCGCTCTTTGTCTCAGAAAGTGTGGTATGAAGGCTACATTTATTCACACATGGTGGTTATGCCCTAGGATACACCACTTCTGGAACAGATAGTGAAATCCCTTGAGGGAGCAGTTGGGCTAGCATTGAGTTGAGGGCCTCAACGGCTCTACTGGGTATATAGATCTCACAAGGTACCACAAGATCCTAGTAAACATGGGATTTATGGTGCCAAAATGAGATATTGCCCAGACCTGGGAATGTGAGGCACCCCCATCGCTTTTAGAGACTGGGAAATAGGGATGGAACATTGTAAAATCCTAGAACGAGAGGGACCCAGAGAAGCATGTTAAATGCTCAGGGGACAGGACGGTACTGCATTGGGTGAAGTGAAGTGTGGACACAAGATGGGGAGAGCCATGGGGGGGGACGAGATTGAAGCCACAAAGAGGGTAATGGCAAGGACAAGATTTGTCTCTGTTATTATATTTTTTGGAATCAAAGTAGTGATGAGGGGATCGGTGGGGGTAGGAGGGGAAAAGAGATCTGTAATGTCCTGATGGAACCGTATTGTTGTGGCAGTATGGTGTTCATGTACTTATTATTTGTTTCACAATAAAAGAAAATAAAAAAAAACACATAGACATACAAACAGATTTTCCCATTAAATTTTTTCACCACGGCCAATGGTGAAATAAATATAGATACTTACTTTGGCTCAATAAATATGAGCATTTTTTAATTTCGCTATTTTTTTTTTAACTTCATTTAACATTAAGGAGAATATTATGTGTTTTTATGGATTTTAGGTACAGCATTAGTTTTGACTCAAATTGGGTGTGAACAACCTTTCAATTTACCACTTTTCCCACTGAAAACAGCAGAAAAATCATTCAAAGCCCATGCTTTGATATTCTTACTGTCACAAGCAGCAAGCACCTGCTCCGGACTGTTGGGTCTCAATTTATGCCCACATCTCTTTGAATTTTCCAGCCAAGAACTCACAGGCTATCTTCTGCTACATACAATTTGCACGTGGTTTGTGTATTCTTAAACTTGAAAAACAATTGCTTCAATCCTAATATTTCAATTTTGTCCCCTGCATAACTTTCTGGATTGATATGAGGTGGCTCTAAAAAGTACTAATCACATTTACAAAATTCTACTCCTAAACAGAACATGCAATAATGGTATACGGTGATCCAGAATCTGCTGCTGCCTGTAAAAAAAAAACACCAAAACATACCCAACAAATCAGTTTGTTCCCTTCATTACCACCGTTACTTACCACAACCTTTTTTAAATCATCCTTTCAATTGGCCTCCTCAATATTGTCATAAGTAGGTGACTCACTATAAGTTTTCGTAATAAATGACACACTATTATCTACTAGATTTATTTTTGCGCACTCTTACAATGCGGCCTATTATGCTTCATTCCAATCACCTTGCAGAATTAGTTAGACAATTTTCTAATATAGAGAGCTCAAAGGATTGCCCCAGCAAATATTGATCATTTTCCTTGGTTGTAGGTATATCCTTTTCGGACTTCCTTTCGTTGACAAACACAGTCTCCTTAATTCGTTTTGTGTGGTTCATGATTTTTTTTAACTTCTGTAATTTTGTCCACAAAATAACTTATGTCCTCTATCTCTAGTAGCGTAGTAGCGTAGTGTGGCTTTGGCACAGCGCTCAGATAGTTCAGCTTTCTTAACAGAAGCTATTATATTTTTAGACTAAAATCTCCTTCAACCCAAAATCTTTCCTGTAAAACTTTGTTCTTTGCATACGTTAGAGATTGGTCACAAATACGCTTGTCAATCAAAATATCAAATCTACACATAGATGCAAGTTTTTTAAAAATGTATACATAGGGCCTCATTTAGAAGGCCCTAGCAGCACACTGCACCACGGGAACATAATTTTTTTGTACGCTCTGGTGCCGCAGTGTGCCAGCCCATATTTACAAGGCCACACAAAGCCACCTTGCATGGCTTTTCATGGCCTTATAAATATGGTGCCCTTTCATGCATAACACTGCATGAAAGGGGCATTCCATGGGTGATGCTTGGGGTGTTCCCACACAACAAGCATTGAACCTGAAAGGATCTGATACATTCCCAGATTTGCAAGTCTGGGAGTGTGTCAGATTCTTAAGCACACCAATTATCTTTATTTCGCCCAGTTTTTTCCTCTTTCTATGTGTGCTGAACTCTGCAGCACACATAGAAAGGAATATACACACCTCTTGGGATTGCTTTAGTGCAAGAAGGTATCCCTTCCTGCACAAAAACAATCATCCCCACAATGCAGGCACCCTTGCACAATGGTGCAAGGGTGCGTGAGTTAGTGCATGGCAGCAATTTGTGCGCCAACGCAGGGGGAGAGGATAGAAATGTGCCCTATCTTGTAGATACAGCGCATTTCTGCCCTCTCCTGGTGCCTTTTACTGGTGGCGCAGGGTGGTGAAGCAAGGCACTTGCTACACCACCCTGTACCACAGGCCTTGTAACGAGGCCCATAGTTTTCTATAAACCCTTTCTTTCTTGTTTCTGCTGAACAAATGCATGTCTCATCACAGCAATACATACTGTAGGAGAAAATGTTCATCTAAGTCTAAAACGGCACTCTTGAAAACATCAGTTTCACCAGCCACCTATCAACCTTCTGCAAATGACCATACATGCATAGGCCTTCCAGACCCAAACAGTGCATCAACATTATTTTCTTTCTTCTCTGCAGATAAACAGTGCCATTATCCTCAAGAGTTGCAAAATATTTACGAAATCATTATTTCCATGCAGTCCACTTAACAATTGGTTCACCCAGTGAGGCAAGAACATTCTTTAGAAGTGCTGAGATTAAGCTTGCATGGTTAAGAAGTGCTTGACATTGTATACAATTGAAACTGATAGGAAAAGTTGACTGAAGTCTAAATTCAAATATTCTTGAAAAATAAATCAAATAAATAGTTCAAAGCATACATTGAATAGTCTGTTTTGTTGTTAATACATGCCTGCAAGACAAAATTGAATTTGAAATACAAACAGATCACATAATTTACAATCATAGGTACACTACCTTGTTTAGTTACTACCTACCCTGCCTGTTTAAACAAATGGTGACAAATAAATGTCATGTTGCGTTACCTAGCAGAATGGTGTTATGAAGTTGTTTGAGCTCCACACAACTAGGATGCTCACATAACCTCAGTTGGAATTATCAGAATTGCTGCGCAATCCACACTGAGTATGAAGAAGATGCTCACGCTGGCTCCTTTTATAAACAAACACAGCTGCCTCATGAGGAAACAGCCTCAACAGATAAGAAACTGTCATTTTACAAAACCTAGCTGATGGAGAAAACCACATCTGAAAATCCTGTTGCACAGTGATCCCTAGCTGAGAGGGCAGTCCCCATTTAGTTCCAAGGAAAAGTACCAGTATCAGTTGGCTGCTGAATCCTCCACAATTGGGGGGTAGACAATGTTGGGCTCTTGAAACAAAAGAGCAACTAACTTGTCACCAAATTGATATGATTTAATTATTTTTTTAAGTTAAACATTCAGAAAGCACTGTACCCTGGTCAAGACACATGCACTGCTCCTCTTACCTATGTACTAACATTGCAACTAATCCATATAAACACAAGGAACATAGAGCATAACACATACTGTAGAACTGAACATATTGTCCATTTGACAGTTGTACAGCTTAGTTAGCAAAGTGATCAGAATGAAGCATAATAGGTCACTTTGCAAGAGTGTTTAAGAAGAAATCTAATAAACGCATTGGCTCAGGCAGGGGGGTTGTACACCATATCCCCATAATTACAGTACTTGGCCCTAAGAGATGGGGAGACTAAGTCCCCGAGTCATGTAATGGTGTGATGGCTGGCAGCCACATATTTCATCATGTTGCTGACAGCCAATCAGAGCGCTCCCTCCTGTGGGAGTCTGACTCCCATGGGAACGAGATGGCTCAAGGGGAAAAAAGCTCCCTGTGCCAATCAGAATGCTCTTTCTTCAAGCTGGGGAACCCAATGGTTCAGATATACAATTATTTTTTAGACTAAAATCTCAAAAACTACTGAACGGATTTACACCAAATCACAAAAAACACTTTCAGAACCAAAATTTTGCTTCCTGCCAAATTTGGTGTAATTTTGTTAATTAGTTTTTGCAGTAGCACTGTCAAAAAAAGTCTATGGAAAATACATGTGGATTTTGCATTTTAGGGCACTCCCACACTTTTTCTCAACCCTCACTTGACAGATCAGCCTAAAACTCTACATGCACATATTAGGCAAAAAGGAGCAAATTTTGGGAACATTTCATGAAGAACTGCTCACATTTTATTTTTTACTCTGGAGAAAATATTTTCTGCGTAGAGAAATTCCCTGCTCTACGCCCCTCAACAAATTTGGGATTAGTCCATTCCTCTTTCATTCTGCAAATGGAATTGTGCTATCTCTTGGCTGGAGTAAAAATTCTTCTGTTTCCAAGATGAAATGGGAATGAGAAAGGTTTGTGACTGCCCACAAAAAATGCATATTAATGGGTGTTCACAAACTTTTAAGGTTAACCAGGCCTTGAAATGTCCATTTTCCTACCCCTAGGGTGACATTTACCGGTGAGGCGAACTCTGCCTTCGTCGTGGAGATCTCTGAACAAATAAATGAGTTTACACCGGTCAGGAAATCTTCGTGAATTCTAGTGGGCGCAAAGTTACTAAGTATGGTTGTACATTTAACTTTGTGACCAGATTTACGTTTGGGAATAGGACCCATTGCATTTTGGCTTGTGGACCTCTTTGTTTACAGAGCTACGCATTATTTATCTTTTCATTGTTGATCTAGGCTTTATTTAAATACTCTGCCGCAGCGAGCTGATAATTTCATGTAGCTCTATGGAAACCAAAAAAATAAAAAATATAATACTGAATCATCACCAGCAGCATCTTTTCAAAAGTGTACAGTAAGCAGATTCAGATTGTCAAAGATGCTTTAAACCGAATAGTTTTACAGTTTGATAAAGGTAATTCACGTTCAATAATATTTTGACCATATTTCGCTCGCTGAGCACACATTGTTTTATTGATTGAGACAAAATAACGCACAGTGTCCAACGTAAAACAATTTTCAATTACAAAAAAAGTCTATCAAGTATTGCATTTGGTGACCATATATTCCTAGTTAAACACTGACAATAATTCTGAAAGTCAGTTCAAATAGCTTCTCAGCTTTCTGCCATAAAACGCTGTCTTGAATTTCACTTAAGTTCTCCCTATCTGTTTCAAAGAGTCCTCCAGTCCTCCTTGACATCATAAACTCAAACACACTAGATTTGTCTACTCTATTTCCTTTTCAGTGCTAGACCAAGATATCCAATTTCTACTAAATCATTTTTGTTCCAGGCACAGCATCGTTCCAGGGCTCCTTCCCAATTTATCAGACAAACCATCTGTCATTTTAGCTGCCCTTTCACTTCATTGTATGTACTTGCTGAGCAGACCTGGAGATGCCGGTTCAAAACACTGCTAGGCAGCCTGTCAGCTTAATTTATCCCTCTCCTCCCAGTAAATCCAAGAACACTTTATTATCGGTTCTGAAAGTTGAATCTATGTTTTTCATAGTGTAATGGAAATGCTTTAATGTTATAGCACATCTCATTCGCAGTATTAAGAATGATGAAACTGTGCTTGTTTTTTTAAAGGAATGTTTAGGATTTGAGAAGCTTTCTGCTTAAGACATCTCTTAGAGGGGAATGGCATGAAGGAGCTATTAAATGGATGAAGCCATATGACGTGATGTTAGACTTTAAAATAAAGTGAAACAAAAAGGTTGCATAACCACCGTGAAGCAACAATTGTGACATAACTAAATAAGTACAGAAGTAGGAATGCCACCCACTAACCATGAGTGAAATGGACGACGGATAAACAAAGGGTGCAAATGGTGTTGCACCCGTTTAAGGCACTGCTCTCATTTAGGGTTGGGTGTAAATAGCATTTATTTCGGTTTGGTGCTCGCATCTACCACTGAATTTAGCTGTGAGCAAAGATGAAAAAAGTCTGAAAAAACACTTGCAAGACAGTCTCTTAAACCTTTTTGTGTGTGTTAGTTCTGATTTTCAAGGAGTGGCTAAAGACTCAGCTGTTCAAAAACTTCATGTGTATAAACATATTACAATAGGAAGTACAGATAGAGATTGGGATGTTGTGTGTGGCAGTGGTTTTCTGTATAATCCATACATGTTACATACAATTCAGGTTTGAATTTATGCAGTCATGGAAGTGCTTAGGACCAGAGTTATCAAACTTTCATGCAACACAACACAGCAAACCACCTTGCTGCACTGCGTGAAAGGGCAGACATGCACTGTATTAAACATTATGTGTTGCATTCCTGTCCTTTCCTTGTGCTGGCACCCTTGCGTCTTGGTGCACGGGTGCCTGCATTGCAAGAACAGATTGTTTTGACGCAGGAAGGAATATCTTCCTGCACAAAAACAATCCTCAGAGGCATTTCCTCTTTCTGCGTGTGCAGCAGAATGTGGCACATGTAAAAAGAGGAAAAATTGAGGAGAAATAAAGATATTTCTCCTCGTTACACTTCCCTTTGAGAAGAGTATCATTATGACGCATTTCCAGGTCTACCACTAATGGTAAATCTGGGAATGTGCTGAATTCCATTGGTAGGTGCATGGGAACAGCCATACTACACCTGTGGGACACCTCCCTGGGGCAGAGTAATGAAAGGCAGTGATTTGCACTGCCTTGCATTATTCTAGTTTTATCAAGCCACTCAGGGCCATGCAAGGTTGCCCTGCATGGCTGTATAAATCTGACTTTAGTGTTGCCTCGCTCTTGTGCCCCCTTGTGTGGTGCCAGGCTGATACAACACTATGATAAATATGGCCCTACATCTGTTAGAGTATGTGTGTGACCCTTTAGGGCCTTGAAAACTAATGCTCTGAATGAAATAGTAATGTGTGTAAGAGATCGCTATTTAAATATATCAACCTTCTTGACAGAGCAGCTTTTCATTTTAACAAAACAGATACGTCTCTGTTCTCTATTGTGTTTGTAAGATGGCTGTATTGCATCCATTTCATTTTTTTTTTTAAGTTACAGTACAAAATCACAAAGCCATCTTTCTGTGCACATATCACTTTTTGGAAGGAAATAAGAAAAGCAAAGATTGTTTAGCCTTCGGTGTGTCCCTTTGCTACATTTGCATGCTCTCTATCAGCATTGTCTGGAATTAAGCTATCCATGCAGTTTTAAGCAGAGATGTCCAGATGTGTTTTGTGATCCTGTTGAAAGGTAGGAGAGGTGTCCTCACACCCCTGCTGAGGTTTGTTAAGCACTTAATAGTAAAAAGAGTCAGCCCATATCATCAGCACTGTAATTGAGTCTTTGAGAGTAATGGCTGCACAAGATACTAAATTGTATGTAGTTGACTTGTTTGGAGATTTTTACCCATCCCTTACTGCCCATAAGATGGCAAGGGGGATCCCGTGAACTGGTGGCAAAAGTATACCAGTGATCAAAACAAACACTGTGCATACACCTGCAGGATTTTTTTAATTGAACCAGAGGCTGCTGATGTAATAGGGCTGTTCAAAAGTTATGTCCAGGTAAATCATTATTGATGGCCGTAAAGTGAGCTTCATTTTGAATATAAGTTTACTGAGTTATAAGTTATCAAATGAAGGCAAAATCATTCATTCGTACCTAAGTTCTTAAAGAAATGTGGGACATGAGTCCCACATGATCTCTTAAAGCATTAATGGGATACCTGAATGTTGGTAGATGGTTCCTCCCACATTATGCAGAAGGAGTAAGGCCACCATGCCAAATAATTACTTCTGTAGTCAACAGAAATGGTAGAAGGGGAAAGAACACTCAGGTCATTAGAAAATTGGAGAGAGAATATATTTGATGGAGAATTTGTGAACACAGGACAATGCATCCAATTTAATGATAGGTGCAGTTTCCAAAATCATAATTTACTTTCCTTTTTCATAATGAAAGACAGATTATAGCAATTGCATATCAATGGAATTTATTTTCTTCAGCTGTAGAGCGTTTTCGTCAATGATGCTGTTGTGTAGCTATTCAAGCCATGTTTTAGACACATTATTTTAGAAAACTAGGCCTGCCTTTGTGCACTTTAGCCCAGTTACATTTTATTCAGCATTGCTTTGTTTTTCTAGCATTAGCCACATTTGCGGTGTTGTTTCATTTTCAATATCTGTTTGTTCTTTCACCTAGGAAAGCATCATGTTCTTAGAACTGCATTCATTTCACTTTGTGCTTTCCTCAAGGCTGCAGTCAGACAGGGTTGCTGCAAAAGTGGTACGCTGTGTCTCCGACATTCACAGAAGCATACATATCCTTACGTGGGGACCTTTTCTTAGAACATCAGTTGTTTTATTATAAAACACTTCTCTGTCCCATACACATTTGATGGAGATTCCAGCGAGATGACTACGACTGCATGATGACCGCTGAATGCCTTCGCTACAGCTACTTGCTTAGACCGTCGAATCCCTGGCCTATATGGGGAAAGTGTCTTTTTAGACAACAGGCTTCATTGCTTAGGTATGTGGGATGACGTGTTCCCAGGTGGGAAACCTGAAGGGCAGATTAGGGATATCATGCTGTGCTCTTACAGAGCTTAGGTAGGAAACAAATATACTATTCCTAGTGACAGTATAGTGGGACTGTGTTTGTGTTTCACTCTCCTTGTCACAATTTTGCTTCTAGTTTGTTTTATCATCCTAGTTATTGCAATACATGCCATCTTATCTAAGATGCAGTTACTTCAGTAAACCTTATTGAACTATACTCTGCTTCTGTTTTCTTTGCCGTATGAGACTTATATATCTGAGAGAAAGGGATGAGATCTGATCGACCACAATTACCCTGAGGAGTCCTCTCTGTCATGCACCCAGTTACCACAATAATCACTGCTCTCATGTAGAGATGAGGCACTGCTGGTTGGCAGAAATACCCTGCATGGGCCGGCAGGTGACACATGATGTGGGATTGTACTCAGTTCCTCACAATTCAGGTGATTGTACCGCCCAAACCCACTAGTCTCACTAGAATAGTGAGAACCTATGTGACATGGCGCGCCAACGTTTGGTCAGGCACTCATTTTCAGATCCTCCTAAGTATCTCTGTCTCACTATGTGCTAAAGGCACCGCAAATACTATGTACAGATACATCTGTGGTATTGAGGATTTCCTCCTCAGCTGCGTAGGTAGTATCTATCTAATGCTGTAGTTTTTTCAAGCTTGAACCTTAAAAGGATCAATCTGCATTTGGTGTCCTTATCTCTGAACAAATACCTTTACCATAACCATGGCGTACTCACAACGGGTAGTAATTTCAGCAAACATGCGACCACCGCTCACTGCACATTTTTGACAAATGGCCTCACAGGCCAGCAGGGTCAAGTCACATTTGTTGTTGAGGCTCACCCGGCCTACAGAACAGAAACATTTTATTCTTGGGTCACCTTTCCAGCAGTTGATGGGAACATTAACACATTTCATTACTACACACCTGCTAACATACCTGCACATTACAGAGTGTATGCATACTTGGAGATACCTCTATCTTATCAAGACCATAATAATTGGCTTGATGGCCCCCTAACACATACAATAGTACACGTTAGGTTAGGTCCTCTGAGCAATGATGGTCCTACCTGGCCTTTATTGGCCACATACACACCAAACTCTGTTGTAGCAGCCTTGGCGGTAGCTGATGTTCCCCGCTTATATACAGAGCGCACGGAAATATACAGACTGTTAGTACAGTTTGTAATGCAAACATTAAATACTAACCCAGCACATGCTGCCCCATCACAACCATATGCAGTTACACCAGACATTAATCCTGAAATGGTGCATTCGATCATGGGTAAAGTACTCTCCGAGTGGGAGGAAATTCCGTTTTGGTTAGCCCAAAAAATTAATGCGCTGGAAGCAGTTTTTTCCCATGTGAGTCCTCAGGATAAACATAGGTGCCCCGGCCCTTGATTTGGGGATGCAATTGATGGGCAATTTTGCCACAGTGTCTTCATGTCATCTCAAAGGGGAGGCAGCTGCACTAGCAGTGCTTATGCTGCTCTTGGATGTTCCTGCACCGGATCAGGAACGTGAGTTGCCAAAGATTATCGCTGAGACCTACTCTAGTATTGGTCGAGATAGTCTGGGGGTCAGACCCATTAAACCACAATTATAGGGTAGATCTAATAAAGATTCTACTGAGCAAGCACCTGAAGATTCCAGAAAATGATAGGATAAAAAACAGCAAACACCTAAAAAAGAAAGGGGAGAATCTCCGCATTCGGAGACCCCCCAAAACCAATATAATATTAGAAATAGAGATAGTATAAAATGCCTGACAGACATCAATATACTGATACACGCCAATGTAGTTCCTTTCAGTACTCACCAGAAAAGCGCAGTGAGAGAGGTGGGCGGTCAGAGCAGCGACCAGAGTACGTGAAACCGAGAAAGGGCTCACAACGCTCATCTGAAGTTTCTATTAAGAAAGAAGAGAAACTTCCCCCCCAAAAAAACCAATTTAAAAAGAAAAAAGTGGCAGCAGTTACAATAAAACATGTCACTCAGGAAGAGGGCTTTACTAAAGAACTGGAAATGAGCACTAGCACAGCTCCACAGTGCAGCAGAGGTCACAGTAGTTCCCCGGATCTTCAAGAGCACCTGGAGGTGAAAACAACTGATGACGTCTTGCAAGTTGAGACTGTGGACATGTGTGTCTCCATGCCCGTTAGGTTGTATAAAGTAACTTTACAGTTAGAAGGAGACATTGAATGCACAATCTACACCATCTTTTGGGATCGCGTCATTACCATTTATGATACTTTCTGGCCGAGAAGGATTGGCCACCAGAATTTGTCCGTAATCTCAACTATGGGGAAGAGATTATTGAACAGTCTTTCTTGCCCATTGTTCTCAGAAAGCTCGTAGAAAGTCATGCCATTGATTGGGCAGTGGCGCAGGCACCCGCATTATACCGCAACCACATAGGGTGTGTATACCCAATAAATCCCAACCCCATCCTCAACCCTAATATCCAATAAAGCATGAAGCTAAAGCACCTGTGAGGGAAATCCTCACACATTTAGAATACCAGGGCATAATTGAACCCTATGTCTCACCAATGAACAATCCATTGTTCCCCGTAGCTAAACCAGACCATGCATACAGAATAGTCCTAGACATTTAAACAGTGAAACACGCACATTTGCTATACAAAATGCGCCCAGCAAAGCTCCTTTGAACAATATAGTGCGCAAAAAATATAAAACAACATTGGATATTCCCAACTGATTTTTCTGCCAAAATATAGCACCTTAAAGTAGGGAATTAAAATGAAGTTTCAGTGCTTCAGGTTCTCAGAAAAAAAATTGCAGACTCCCACAAGGTGACAAGCTTGTGTCATATCTATTTTACATGACATTGACCCTGAGGTGTTGTCTCATGTACCTTACGGACGATGACCTCATGCAACATGTAAAACAGGTAGCACGCATTATTGTGGGATTGGCCAAATTAGGCTACAAATTCAGTTTCAAAAATACGGAAATAGCCTTCCTTAGTGTCCTGTTTTTGGGTTATGAATTATCAGATGAATGCAAGAGTCTAGCACCACAATTTTTGGAAAAATGCGCACAATTACAGCCTCCAAACACCACCAAAAAGCTCCAGGCTTTGTTGGGCTTTTTAAATTTTGGCAGAGCATACATTCCAGATTATGCACAACACATTAAACCTTTATATGAATTGATTCATCCTGACTTTTCCAGTAAACACTGGACAGTCGAACACACATGCATTCTCAGAGAATTACAAAAAGACATGCTTGCAGCTTAACACTTACACACATGGGACAACAAAAAACACTTGGTCATCAGAGTGATTGCTGGTGCCATTGGTTTCACCTATCTAACGTTCAATGAGGATGAGACAGTCCCAATTGCATATAAATCACATTTGTACTCTACAGCAGAACAACACTTTGCTCCCACTGAGAAAATTCTCGCTCTTGTTCAGATGGCTGTCATCAAAGAGAGACCTCTGGCCCAGGGGAAACGTGTCATTGTCATAGCCCCCATACTGGCCCTTGAGGCTGTTACTAAAGCTAGCGTTCCCAACGCTAAAGCACTAAATCCACGCTGGATTCAATGGGCAATGGCTCTGACGGCCAATGATGTTGACCATATTTTTGACTCACAATTACAAACTCAAGAATTTTTGCAATACGAACTTGAATACCCAGTTCCAGCAAACACATTGCCTACTGAACAATATTAAACAATTATGTACACTGATGGTTCACCCCAACCAGCTATAGGCACAAAACATCAACACTCCACCACTTGCGCAGTCGTGAGTGGCTACATGAAGGATGGTGAGTTCCATCCACAGCCTACTTATACGATGACCTTAGGGGACTGCACTGCACAGTTGGCAGAGCTTAAAGCTCTTGTGATTGCACTAGAACACACAGATCCTGAACAGCTGACTCTCACTGTCTGTGATTCATACTATTGTGTCCAGTCCTTCATTGAGTATCTGCATTACTGGCACCAGAATGGGTTCTGAGATTCAAAAGGAAACGCCATCAAACACAGACTTTTGTGGAGGAAAGTAGTGGATCTGAAGAAAACGCTACCTAATGCCCATGTTGTACATACACTAGGACACCAGAATGTTGGAATACACATATCTGGCAATACTTTGGCTGATGAAGCAGTCAAATCTGCAGTAGCTACGGTTCTGTTGCTGCAGTAACTCGTTCTAGAACGAAATTGGATGATGAAACACTGGCTGCTGTGAAAGCTTCGACTGATGGTACGCTCGTGCCAAAGGCTTATCCTGCTAAATATTCTTACCGCATATCATGCCTCAATACTGCCCTAGTCGTCATACCAGGGGTGGGTAATCATGTGATTCCCAACAAAGATCAAAGACGAGAATTGATCAAAGCAGCGCATGAGGGAGTTGATTTTGCCCATGCTGGTGTGGCAGCTACAATATCATTGTTACAAGCATGTTACTGGTGGCCAGGTCTATATAAACAGACCAAGCAGTATGTTCTTTGTTGTGACATCTGTCAGCAAATAAAGGAGTCCACCTTCAAATGCCCACTGCAGACAGCCCTCCTAATTTAAAAAAAACCTTTACAATGTGTGAACTTGGACCATTGTGGTTCTCTGACACCTTACATTGCATACAAATACATTTTAGTCGCTGATGACTCATGCTCCAGATTTCTATGGGTTTGGCCACAATGCTCAGCTGACGCACAAAGTGTTATTAAAGATTTGCAAGTCTTTATCTGCACATGTGCTGTTGTGGCTTTCCACTCGGACCACGGCCCTGCCTTCACCTCAAGGGCTTTGAGGGAAGCCATAGCTTTATTAGGGGTCCAACTGCATCATTTGTATACATTTCATCCTGAGGGAAATAGTGTCATGGAGCAAAGAAACCGGGATTTAAAGAAATTCTTAACATCCAGAGTATTAGGCATGGGTTGTAGTTGGCTTACTCACTTGTATGGAGTCCAGAGAGCACTTGATAATCCACCCAGAAGGTCCCCGGGGAGGCATATATCCTGCTAATGCTTGTTCGGAACACAAACGTACGTTACAGATCTTGATGGTCCTGGCACAGAGGTGACAGAAACACCCTTGACAGAAATGAATGTGTCACTGTCTTGCAGGACTTACAATAGTTTTGTGATGACAACACATCTGCCAGTGCCACCTCCTTGGGAATAAGGGATGTACCAACAATATCTACCAGATGAATTTCAAAAGTTGTCAACTGTGCATGGTAAAAATTTGAGGGCCGCCATTGTCTTTCTGCCTCCTGGAGATGGTTGTTAGGGTGTCTGTGAACATGGTGTGGTCGTTGCATTAGCAGTGGAGACCACATTCTTTCCTACTATGCCTTCAGACCTCATGGTACACACAAAGGCTTTAAATGCACATATTTCAATCATGAATATCATTGAAATGTTTATTTGGTAAAGACATCCGCGCCTGCAGCTAAGCTCATATATGCTTTTCATTGGACATAACTGACCACTAAACACAATTCTGATGGAAGTATTGATCAGTTTTCATGTCATGTTACACTCACGCTGCCCATACTTTTTGTATGCAAGAAGCCTGCATTGCGGCCCATGCTCCACATTTTTGGTTGCGAAAGATGTGCTTTGCAGCTTGCATCTGATGCTGCTTCTGTCCAATAATGGCCACACAGTGGCAAACACTGCTTCTCCTGTGAATTTTGTTTTTCTATTTTTGCATCATGGATTTTCTGAAAGGCACAAACATGATTTGCTGCTCTAGAGTAATAATACGTCTGGGTACTGTGGCAGCCACTCAAATTCTTTAAATGGTCAATTAGTTCTCTTTTAGATTGGTCTATAAAACCTTTGGATTATTATCTAATGTTAGCCCCACTTCTTTCATGTGTGGCTCGTGCTGGGTCATTGAATTATGGGGATTTATTTTTACCTGGCTTTCCTTTACTACAGGCTAAAACACAAAAGGTATGAATATGTGCAAAAAAGTAATTACTGGCAATGGCTCTGGGTAGCATTTCAGCCCTTTGTTTTTCTGACTGCTATGCCACCTCAGATTTGACTCAGCCATCTCCAAATCAGCCTTGGTCCTCCTATAATAGCAGTAGTAGAGCCCCAGCTGACTAGTCAACTCTGAAGTGGAACACAAGTAACTTGAGACCAGTTATGGCCTATTTGGGCCTCCCCCATCACTAGTGGCTAATATTATTTCAAGCATTCTTTCCATCAGCTTGTTGGTTTTACAGAAGATCCCTAGTATGATGGGTATGGCAGATGTAGTAGGAATCAAACTATACCTTACTGTTGGGACCTAAATAGGTAGAAAAGTGATGTGTACATCTGGAGAGGACCTGGCCTTGAAGTTACTTGAGAAGGAAGAAGATTTATTTGCATAAAACAGATCTCTGTCTAGGGTGGCATAATGGCCAAAATATAATGGTCTGGAATGCAGCCTGAGCCATTGGCAGTGGCTCACATTAAGTCAAGCATTCCTTTCATTGTCTTGTTGATTTTTAAGGTGACTGCTGATTCAATGGGTTTTATGCATTTCGTATTTTGACAGACATGGATACCAAAGCAGGGGAGCATGCATTGAACAAAAAACTCAGTGTTTGGTGAATGGGGAGTTAGGATTTGTAGCCTAGGTTTGGCTCCACATCACTTGTAATGTTATTTATTGAAAATAAACCGCAAAGGGCCTGATGTAGATCTCGGTGGAGGGGTACTCCGTCACCACTGCAAAGGAGTAAACCCTTTGCCGAGATCTGAATCAGGCCCAAAGTGAGGAAACTGCATAAGAAAATAAAGGAAATGTAGGGCCTGATTTACAAAAAATTTGTTATCTTCTTCCATTTCTTTGCCCTTATCTTTGGTGTAGATTTTTGTTTTGTTCTAATTCACAAATTAATCACAAATTATTGCAGGAGCATGCCTTGAAAAATGTGACAGTTGAAGTTCCTAGTGCTGAAGAAGATGTCTTAATTAGAAAGTATTCATGAATGTTTACGGATTTTTGAATAATGACTTATGTAGAAAAATGAATAATGTAGAAAAATAATGTGCACATTTGAAAATGTGACCTTGAAGAATGGCCATCAGTATTCACGAAATGTACTAATTTATGATTAATACATATAAAATATTGAAAATGTATTAGACTAATGCAGTATTATGTCATATTAAGGGTTATGAATTATGTTCTTGCTAATTAATTGTAGGTCTTAACTTAGTGAGTGTCTTGGCCTAGTTTTGCCAGGCCTCATGCAGAAGCTGTATTTCATAGTGGTTAATGAAGAGTGCTGACAGAATGAACTAACTGTGAAATGCTCATTGTTTTAATAAAATGCTTAGCAAAAGCTTTCCATGGGAACCAACGGACAGGAGATGAAGTCTCTCATAAAGTAACAAATTGTGTGTAAAATGTGTAAAGGGTTCTTTTCCAGGACGCGAACAATGAAGACACTAACTGGAGATGAAGATGCAACAAATTCGATACCTGACGAGCCGGATGATGAGAACATCGTAAAGCGGACCAATCAACGACATGTGAAGTGTGAAATATTAGAATTCAGAGATTTGGTATATGGACACTATTGGACAGAGTAATAACATATGATTAATTGACCAATTGAAAATTAGGGGTAGTTTGCGTGACTTTGATATAATCAAGGATGACTTTGATATAATAACTTGACAGAGGAGACCAGAACCAGATTTGAAGAGAATTTGAGATTGATCTTACCCCGTTATGAGATGCGATATTGACTTAGAAGAGATTCAAGATTCTGTCATTGGGCTCGTACTCTCGGACTGCCTGATGCTTTGCTGATTGACTGATAACCTGAGGATGAAGACTGATTCTGCTTGCTGACTCATACCGTGTAAAGGTAGATATGACAATGTGACTGAATTGCATTTTTGTGCCTTTTCTTTCTAGGTACCAACTGTGCTGTCTTAATAGTTTTCTTTAGGTAGATGTTTTCCAAATTTGTGTTCTAAATTGTTTTGCATGAAGCCCCACATGCTGATACTAATCTGGGTTTGTTGAGGCTATTCACATGGCGACTGATGAATTGCAGAGACAAATGGCTGACGGACTATTTTGCTGAACTCTATGGATATTATAGTCTTGTTGAAATTGGTTTTACTAATGATTTGTGTTGATGCTTTGGAATGCCTTTTGATTCAAGCTTTGATTAGATCATGTTTCTTGCAACTTGTTGATTAACAAACATTATGAATTTTGTTTGATTTGATTTGGTGATTAAGCTACATGACTTTAGTATTGTTAATAGAAGGAAAATAAACTTACTAAAGTTTAATAAAGGTGTGGTTATTCATGGCTTTAAAGTCATGGTGTGTGATAATTACTGACTCCATTGATTATTGATTTGACTAATGATTATTGATAATTATGAGACTGATTATTGTTTCGGTATTGGAGCCATAGTAAGAACACCTTAAACGAGTCAAAAGGTTCATGAACCTATACGTGTCCCCTTGTAAGTTTAGTTATTAAGGACCGACGCGCTAACACTAGCAATTCTGGAATTTATTTCCTGCCTAACGGTAAAGTGTCTCCTAATAAAATCACCACTTGTTTGACTCCCATAGTGTAATCAATGGCTATTTCGATTAAGAAAGAATAACATCCGCAGCCCTACATTGTGGAAACAGCTCAACTAACCGTTCAATAGACAAGTTTGAAAAGACAGGTGAAATTGGCAGAAATTGGCAACTTTTATTGAAAGATATGTGGCATGTCACCAACATTCCACACTTTTACGATTTGTATTGCTTTTACCAGCAAGGATAGAGGGATGTAGCTTTGTTTCCCTTTACCTTCACCTCAATCCGATACCCCTAAAGTACATCCAGCCTGCCCTGCTCTGTGAAGAACTATGGTTCCTGCTCCCTCAATAACTTTTAGGTGTTTTCTTAGGCGCTGTCTGCACAGCACGATGCCAGAAGCAGGAGTAAAGCCATAGATGAAGTCCACTAGGGTCTGTAGATTGGACCTGGCAGGGATAAGGTTAGACTATAATAGGGCTATCATTTCTCAGCTCGCCGTGAATATCTAATTAGCTATGCCTCTCAATCAGATGTAATGATAATACAGGTTCAAAAACAGAGCTGTCAACTGGAAATGATGTTTCAGAGTGCAGGTTAAAGGGATTCCATATTGCATTGGTGTATGTCACACATACATCACCAAACAACCCCCCCATATGTAAAGTGTAATGGGTGATATGTCATGACATAACAAAGACAAGGGTCAAGAATTTGAAGAGTCCATGAGGTTGCAGGTAGAAAAATGGGGACAGATGGATAGATAGATAGATGGATGGATAGATAGATAGATATATAGAAAGATAGATAGATAGATAGATAGATAGATAGATAGATAGATAGATAGATAGATAGATAGATAGATAGATAGATAGATAGATAGATAGATGGATGGATGGATGGATGGATAGATAGATAGATAGATAGATAGATAGATAGATAGATAGATAGATAGATAGATAGATAGATAGATAGATAGATAGATAGATAGATAGATAGATAGATAGATAGATAGATAGATAGATTGATTGTAATAATTATGGTTAGATCAGAAAAATTCCAAGGAAAAGTTCTGCCACTTTAGGTACTTCTTGAGACGTTTCGTGCTGATCTGTCAAGCAGGGGCCATAGGACGTTCTCATCTCTGATACAGAAATAACAACTGAACTGAAGTACACCAAACTTGACTAAACTTTATTCAAGGGTTGTGCTTTTGTTGTTTTGGTGTAAGTCTGTTCGATAGTGTTTAAAGAGAGATTTAGGTTGGTCATAAATGGGTTAAGCTTAGAAAATGTAATA
This sequence comes from Pleurodeles waltl, assembly GCF_031143425.1. NCBI lineage: Eukaryota > Metazoa > Chordata > Amphibia > Caudata > Salamandridae > Pleurodeles > Pleurodeles waltl. The sequence goes on along the minus strand of NC_090436.1, from coordinate 691,884,124 downwards.
TCTGCACCATTGAAGATAAGTAGATTTTCCTTGAATCTCATAATTACAATCGAAAACCAAACCTAATGAACAAGGGTGCTTTTTCTCTTACTGGCTAATCTGGAACCGCAGATCCTGCTTGGGACCTGCAGCTACAAAATGACCTTATTGGATCGTCGCAGAGTAAAAGAAAATGTTGTGGCAGTCATTATTGAAGATGGTGCCTGGATGCGGAGAGACTAGTACCACCTGCCCATACACCAGCACCGGGTGCAAGCTTCATAGACTAAAGGGGCAATGGTTAGAATTTAACATAAACACTTCCAAAAACACTCCCAAGTTAAATATCATCAAAAACCACGGAAAATAAGCAACAGATGTTTAAAGGGAAGTTATGGTTAGATTTGCTCAGAACACTACAGTATAACACTTGTTTGAAAAAGCCAGAAATATATTGGAAAAACATAGTGAAACCTAAGAAACACTTAAGTTTGATATAGTTTAGTAAACTAAAATGTTTCACCCCATTATGCACTGTTCATGAGCCCCCTTATTACATTTCTTTTGATGTTAAATTACATCACGGATAATTATCACTACACCTTGAGCTAAACTGTTTCTGAGTGTCTCCCTTACGGTGTACATCCTTCAACTGTGAGAAGTACAGCATTATCTTCATCAAAGTCCTGCACCAAACCGTCCACAACTTATAAACCATAACTTTCAGTATTTGTCCATGTCAAGTTTTATTGATCTCTAGCCAGAAGCAAGAAGGAGTGACTGCCAAGATGACTTTGTTTGATCACTGGAGTGGGGAGAAGAGTTTGTGAAGCAGACCAGAGAGTGCTTTGAGGGATGTAAACCTGAAATTTGGATTGCAAGTAAATAAGTCATCTTTAGTAGCCAGTGGAGATCTTTAACCTTTCTGGTGGCAGAGGCTGTAGAAGCAGGTTGAGCAGGAATCACAGAGCTGAATTTTGCACCACTTAGATTTGGTGGCTAAGGTACTAAGGGGTACCCAAAAAAGAGAACCATCATAATCCAGCCCTGAGATGATATGCATATGGTTTACTATGTTTCCAAGCGTTTCTGTCCAAATTAGAATAATATTTGTGCAACTTGTGCAAGACGAAGCAGGTAACAATGAACTGGTCAATGTGATTTTAAAAAGCTGCTGACTGCCTCCGTGTAGGGAGGTGCTCTCTTCGTGCTCCACTCTGACTCCTGCTCCAGCCGTCCCTCCGTCCTGCAACCCAGGTGCTGCTCAAGGTGCTCTGGGGCAGGGGGAGGGGGATCATTGACGGCAGGACATCTGTTTCAACAGTGCTTGTCTGCCTCGGGGACCATCCCAGCAGCAGGGAATCTGATGATACCAGGCAGTCGGAGCTTGCAGGAAACGGCAGGCTACAATCCACAGGGCTTCGCTCACAGATGTGGTAAGGAGCCATTTAGCATGAGATACACTGGTTTGAGGCCAGTACCACAGAAGCAACCCAGCTAGGCTAGGGTATGGCTTATAGGACTCGTGTATGCTCCCACTTTACCTACCTCTCTCAAAGCCTTTGACCCTGTAGGGGTAACCAAGGGCAAACTAGGGTGAACCAGGATAGCTAGGGCTACAAGCTACTGCTTGTCAGCACCACATTTGGGGTCTTTCTTGGGGTTCTCAGCTGGAACAACTCCAGAACTTTGTTAGGGCCTCAGAGTTGAAGGCCCCCGTGTCTAGCCAGTGAGATGTCCAATCACAGAGGCAGGCTAGGTCCTGATTAGTGGCAAATGTAGCGGGAGACACCAGAAAGGCCCAGGTCTCACTTTCACCTTTTATAAGCCCCCTCTTGTGGCCTCTGTGTCCATTGTCTGGCCCCTGCTTGCACTGTATTGCAGCTGTTGCTGCTGTTGCTATGCTTCTATGCTGCTGTTTAGCCCTCCTCTGCCTTGCTCATCTGTATCACACAGTGCCTTTACCAATGAGGTGCAGAGGTGACATTTATTTCTCCCACTTTTTGGAACTTCTTCAGTTCAGCAAACATCAACAGTTTTAAATTACCATCAGTCGTCTGAAGCGTGCAGCAGATCCAAAAAGGAATGTTCGCTACTGTTGCTAACAATAAGAGCACAGAGAGAAAATTAACAACAGCTGCCAAAAATTGTTGGAACAATCTGAACTTTGCTGGAGCTGATGTTGAACAAGAGACCCTGATAAATCTTGCCCACCCCAAGACGCCAGTAAAAGCAGCAACTGGCCAGGACATGAAGCGTAAGCTAGAGGAAGTGAGTTCTACAGGAGATAGCCAGCTCCCTGCTGCCCTTATTGATTTCGATTTCAATTATGATTTATTGCAAAATGTAGGTATCCCAATGCCACTACTACTAAAATGAGTTATGCTTACTAACTACAAGTCAATGAATGACAGGTTATCACCATCAGATGAGACACAGTATCATCTGCTGATGTGGACGACGGCAGAAATATGGCATCAATTGCTCAGCTGATTTTCAGCCAAGATGTCCGATCTAAGGTAACTGTGACAATTGTGCCTGTAGGTAGTGACAATAGTTCAAATGAGTTGGAGGAAAGTAACATAAAAAGTTCCACTATCTCCTGGAGTCAAGATCCTCAATGCATGCACGTTGAGCTGTGACCTGGGATTACTGCAGGCTGTCTGCCGAAATAGTGACTGCAGTCAGTGTCATTCGTCTCAAGGCCTGCTCAAGAGACTCTGCTTCCATGCCCGATTAAACACCTCGGACCCCCTGAGCAGCAAAAAGTCCTGAGGCCAATGCTTTCAACAGCCACATCTCCGCACACCTGAGACACCTGCATTGGCTCCCAGTCAGCAAAAGGATCACCTTCCGACTTCTCACCCACGCACACAAAGCCCTCCACGACAAGGGACCGGAATACCTCAACAGACGCCTCAACTTCTACGTCCCCACCCGCCCCCTCCGCTCCTCTGGCCTCGCACTCGCCGCCGTCCCTCGCATCCGACGCTCCACGGCGGGTGGGAGATCTTTCTCCTTCCTGGCGGCCAAGACCTGGAACTCCCTCCCCACCAGCCTCAGGACCACCCAGGACCACTCCGCTTTCCGGAGACTCCTAAAGACCTGGCTGTTCGAGCAGCGATAACCACCCCCTTTGTCCCTACCGCCTTGAGACCCGCACGGGTGAGTAGCGCGCTTTATAAATGCTAATGATTTGATTTGATTTGTTCAAGCAAAGTTATCCACGAGGACAAGTCTGTCTTCCAAAGGTCCCAACTCACCGAGCATTATTCGGAAACAAAAACTTTGTGGAGATCCATGGAACAAGCGAGTTCTTCAGCTGGGCATGTGGCTATGTTGCATGCAGATAAACCTGACATTCAAATCTTAGTCTTGCAAAACCTGGCAGTATATACCGAAGAGAATGATAAACAATTAGACAATTTGAATCACTTAATTACCTGAGCCCGAAGCACTGCTATTGATGCAGAGCCCAGAACTTCTGCTCCCATCTTCTGGAAAAAAACTAGGAGATCTCCCGCTAATTATTTCATTGTTAATTACAGATCTGAAGCAGGAGCTTCTTCATCTAAAAAGAGACTATCAGAATCCCAGGTCCTTGCAGCAGGAGCCGGCAGAGGCAGGGAGTGGACTTTTAAAACAGGAAACATTAACAGTTGGTAAAAGTCCTGAAATCATAAACTGGAAGAACCAGCGGCATCAAACGATGCGCCAAGTGTTGCAGGTCAAACCGTTGAAGGAAAGGAACTGTTGGTGCAACAAAAATCAGTAGGCACCCTGACTGAATTTAATAGCGGAACCATTATCATAAAGCTTGAGTCACATATTGGGCAGAATCATCTCACAAGTACCGTAGTGCTGGCTAATCCTCGAATAAACCCAGACCTGATAAAAAAAAAAGCGCGACCATGGAATATCTAACGGATTCCCTACATTCATTAAGACTGGCCAATTGAAAATCAATTTGGATGCGAGCAGGAGACTTTAATGCAAACATGCTCGCTCCACCGCATGATGAAGACGGGCTCGACATGGACAATCAACAAAGGGGAATACCGAGATAGTTTCAACTTTATCAACAAAAAGCACAAAAGATTGTTCAAGACCAACCTCGCCCCTAAACATTCGAGGCCGCCGAACGGAAGAAGCACACATCAGAGGTTGGCAATGCTTGACTACCTGCGGGTATCAGGTTATCATTTTCACTGGTTTAGCAACTTCAGAACAACGACCAGGCTCTCCAGGCATGCTCATTTCTCTGGGAAGCAGCTTCTTTGCAAAAACAGTTAATAATTGGCAACCACGTTGAAACTGGACCATTCAGAAGGCTTCCCAGGGACAGTGACATTAATGACAACAGGCTAAAAATATTGAGAGCACATTTGTCCTCTCTACTAAATGAAAGCCCACATCGAGAGCTGGTCAGGCTTTACCAGTGAGATTCTCAATGCATTTACCACCCCCAAATCAGGCCAGCAGACACTTTGCTGTCATCATTGCCCAAGCACAATAAATCACGAGCTTCTACTCATGAAGAATGAGGGTGGTGAATAAGGATAAAACTAATTGCGCCCTGATGGAGTTAAAGAAAGTTCAGAAAAGGTACCACCATCGTCTCCACAAAGAAAACCTATGTGCAAAAGATGAGCAATGGATTGATGTGTTTGAAGCAATCAAATCTAAAAAAAAACAAGAAACGTTTTTAGATTTGATTGCTTCAAACACGTTACAAATTGTCATCAGACATTCATCATGAGAAATGACTAATATTTCAACATGAGGGTGGTTGTTTTATATTGTTACCTATATGCAGGGTCACTGGAATTATGCAATAGTGCGGCCCTGGTGATTTTTGCATAATTATATATTTGACAGATTTACCACATAATCCTTCATCTGCTGCATAATCTTCAGATTTTAACAAAAACATTCTAGCTACCTCAAACGGTTCAAAGGTTACTAAGAATGCATCAACACATGTTGCTACGCAGTGATAGGCCCTTTGCAAAGCTGGACTGGTAACCTTTTTGTTGCTTATTGCTAAATTTGGGTATGACAATCGTACTAATGAGGTGCAACTAAAACCCAGACATGCCTACCAGTCTTACAAATGATGAAATAATGGAGTAATACTATTACAAAGTTTGCCGCATTATGCAACATAATTTGCTTTTTCTTTCGATATAATGTACTAAACTCTACCACATAATTTGGCCCTCTCCTGTTGCATAATTCCCATGGTCCTGTCTATTTGTTGATTCTTCCATCCATCTGGCCGTCCCAGTGCCCACTCAAGCGATAGTCAGCACAGGCATTTCTCTCTCTGCATTCCAGTTGCTCTCAGAAGAGATGGTGGCTGACACCTGGGTCAAGTTGCAATCTACTAGTACCTCTGGTCTAAATGGTCTTCCAATCAGTCTTCTTAAGGCTTCAAGAACAGAATGGTTGTTCCATCTCACCCCGCTGTTTAATGAATGCATGACTAGCAGATCTTGGGGTGCTGGAGCCAGAGGGACTCTCTTTTAGTCCCATTTCACAAGAAGGACTCCCATGACAAGCCCAGAACTTCTATCAATATGTGCAGTAGATTAAAAAACGAATGTGCATCTGTAAGGAAATGCCTCCTTGGCATGGTTACCCCCTGACTTTTTGCCTTTGCTGATGCTATGTTTTGAATTGAAAGTGTGCTGAGGCCTGCTAACCAGGCCCCAGCACCAGTGTTCTTTCCCTAACCTGTACTTTTGATTCCACAATTGGCACACCCTGGCATCCAGGTAAGTCCCTTGTAACTGGTACCCATGCCAGGGAAGGTCTCTAAGGGCTGCAGCATATCTTATGCCACCCTGGGGACCCCTCACTCAGCACAGACACACTGCTTACCAGCTTGTGTGTGCTGGTGAGAACAAAACGAGTAAGTCGACATGGCACTCCCCTCAGGGTGCCATGCCAACCTCACACTGCCTATGCAGTATAGATAAGTCACCCCTCTAGTAGGCCTTACAGCCCTAAGGCAGGGTGCACTATACCATAGGTGAGGGCACCAGTACATGAGTACTGTGCCCCTACAGTGTCTAAGCCAAACCTTAGACATTGTAAGTGCAGGGTAGCCATAAGAGTATATGGTCTGGGAGTCTGTCAAACACGGACTCCACAGCACCATAATGGCTACACTGAAAACTGGGAAGTTTGGTATCAAACTTCTCAGCACAATAAATGCACACTGATGCCAGTGTACCTTTTATTGTGAAATACACCCCAGAGGGCACCTTAGAGGTGCCCCCTGAAACCTTAACCGACTATCTGTGTAGGCTGACTGGTTCCAGCAGCCTGCCACAACTGAGACATGTTGCTGGCCCCATGGGGAGAGTGCCTTTGTCACTCTGAGGCCAGTAACAAAGCCTGCACTGGGTGGAGATGCTAACACCTCCCCCAGGCAGGAGCGGTCACACCTGGCGGTGAGCCTCAAAGGCTCACCCCTTTGTGCCAGCACCGCAGGACACTCCATCTATTGGAGGTGCCCGCCCCCTCCGGCCACGGCCCCCACTTTTGGCGGCAAGGCCGGAGGAAATAATGAGAATAACAAGGAGGAGTCACTGGCCAGTCAGGACAGCCCCTAAGGTGTCCTGAGCTGAAGTGACTCTAACTTTTAGAAATCCTCCATCTTGCAGATGGAGGATTCCCCAATAGGATTAGGGATGTGACCCCCTCCCTTTGGGAGGAGGCACAAAGAGGGAGTACCCACCCTCAGGGCTAGTAGCCATTGGCTACTAACCCCCCAGACCTAAACACGCCCTTAAATTTAGTATTTAAGGGCTCCCCTGAACCTAAGAATTTAGATTCCTGAAACTACAAGAAGAAGAAGACTGCCGAGCTGAAAAACCCCTGCAGAGGAAGAACAGAAGACACCAACTGCTTTGGCCCCAGTCCTACCGGCCTGTCTCCTGCCTTCCAAAGAACCCTGCTCAAGCGACGCTTTCCAAGGGACCAGCGACCTCTGAATCCTCTGAGGACTGCCCGACTTCAAGAAAGACAAGAAACTCCCGAGGACAGCGGCACTGCTCCAAAAGAACTGCAACTTTGTTTCAAGGAGCAGACTTAAAGACCCCTGCAACTCCCCGCAAGAATCGTGAGACTTGCAACACTGCACCCGGCGACCCCGACTCGACTGGTGGAGAACCAACACCTCAGGGAGGACCCTCCGGCGACTCCGAGGCCGTGAGTAACCAAAGTTGTCCCCCCTGAGCCCCCACAGCGACGCCTGCAGAGGGAATCCCGAGGCTCCCCCTGACCGCGACTGCCAGAACTCCATTTCCCGACGGCTGGAAAAGACTCTGCACCCGCAGCCCCCCAGCACCGAAAGGAACGGAACTCCTGTGCAGGAGTGACCCCCAGGAGGCCCTCTCCCTTGCCCAGGTGGTGGCTACCCCGAGGAGCCCCCCCTTGCCTGCCTGCAACGCTGAAGAGATCCCTTGATCTCTCATTGATTTACATTGAAAACCCGACGCATGTTTCTACACTGCACCCGGCCGCCCCAGTGCCGCTGAGGGTGTACTTTTTGTGTGAACTCGTGTCCCCCCCGGTGCCCTAGAAAACCCCCCTGGTCTGCCCTCCGAAGACGCTGGTACTTACCTGCTGGTAGACCGGAACCGGGGCACCCCCTTCTCTCCACTGCAGCCTATGCGTTTTGGGCACCTCTTTGACCTCTGCACCTGACCAGCCCTGAGCTGCTGGTGTGGTAACTTTGGGGTTGCTCTGAACCCCCAACGGTGGGCTACCTTGGACCCAAACCTGAGACTTGAATGTGATTTACTTACCTGACAAAACTAACAAAAACTTACCTCCCCCAGGAACTGTGAAAATTGCACTGTGTCCACTTTTAAAACAGCTTATTGTGTTTTATGTAAAAAGTATACATCCTAAAGTACTTACCTGCAATACCTTTCAAATGAGATATTACATGTAGAATTTGAACCTGTGGTTCTTAAAATAAACTAAGAAAATATATTTTTCTATAACAAAACCTATTGGCTGGATTTGTCTCTGAGTGTGTGTTCCTCATTTATTGCCTGTGTGTATGTACAACAAATGCTTAACACTACTCCTTTGATAAGCCTACTGCTCGACCACACTACCACAAAATAGAGCATTAGTATTATCTCTTTTTGCCACTATCTTACCTCTAAGGGGAACCCTTGGACTCTGTGCATACTATTCCTTACTTTGAAATAGTGCATACAGAGCCAACTTCCTACATTGGTGGATCAGCGGTGGGGTACAAGACTTTGCATTTGCTGGACTACTCAGCCAATACCTGATCACACGACAAATTCCCAAAATTGTCATTAGAACTTGATTTTTTGCAATTTGAAATTTTTCTAAATTCTTAAAAGACCTGCTAGGGCCTTGTGTTAGATCCTGTTTAGCATTTCTTTTAGAGTTTAAAAGTTTGGTAAAAGTTTGAATTAGATTATAGAACTAGTTTTAGTTTCTTAAAAAGTATTCCAACTTTTAGAAGCATAATGTCTAGTGCAGAGATGAATGTGGTGGAACTCGACACCACACCTTACCTCCATCTTAAGATGAGGGAGCTAAGGTCACTCTGTAAAATAAAGAAAATAGTAATGGGCCCCAGACCTTCCAAACTACAGCTCCAGGAGCTGTTGGCAGAGTTTGAAAAGGCCAACCCCTCTGAGGATGGCAACTCAGAGGATGATGATAGTGACTTGGAGGGTGATTCCCCCCTACCAGTCCTATCTAGGGAAGACAGGGCCTCTCAAGCCCTGACTCCACAAATCATAGTCAGAGATGCTGGTTCCCTCACAGGAGGGACCAACCTCTTTGAAATCACTGAGGATAACTCCAGTGAAGAGGACATCCAGTTAGCCAGGATGGCCAAAAGATTGGCTTTGGAAAGACAGATCCTAGCCATAGAAAGGGAAAGACAAGAGATGGGCCTAGGACCCATCAATGGTGGCAGCAACATAAATAGGGTCAGAGATTCTCCTGACATGTTGAAAATCCCTAAAGGGATTGTAACTAAATATGAAGATGGTGATGACATCACCAAATGGTTCACAGCTTTTGAGAGGGCTTGTGTAACCAGAAAAGTGAACAAATCTCACTGGGGTGCTCTTCTTTGGGAAATGTTCACAGGAAAGTGTAGGGATAGACTCCTCACACTCTCTGGAAAAGATGCAGAATCTTATGACCTCATGAAGGGTACCCTGATTGAGGGCTTTGGATTCTCCACTGAGGAGTATAGGATTAGATTCAGGGGGGCTCAAAAATCCTCGAGCCAGACCTGGGTTGACTTTGTAGACTACTCAGTAAAAACACTAGATGGTTGGATTCAAGGCAGTGGTGTAAGTAATTATGATGGGCTGTACAATTTATTTGTGAAAGAACACCTATTAAGTAATTGTTTCAATGATAAACTGCATCAGCATCTGGTAGACCTAGGACCAATTTCTCCCCAAGAATTGGGAAAGAAGGCGGACCATTGGGTCAAGACTAGGGTGTCCAAAACTTCCACAGGGGGTGACCAAAAGAAAGGGGTCACAAAACCTCCCCAGGGGAAAGGTGGTGAGACAGCCAAAAACAAAAATAGTAAAGAGTCTTCTACAGGCCCCCAAAAACCTGCACAGGAGGGTGGGCCCAGAGCCTCTTCACATAACAATTCTGGGTACAAGGGTAAAAACTTTGATCCCAAAAAGGCCTGGTGTAGTAGCTGTAGTCAGTCTGGACACCAAACTGGAGACAAGGCCTGTCGCAAGAAAGATACCACTTCTAACTCCACTCCAGCTAAAACTGGAATGGCCAGTCTCCAAGTGGGATCAACAGTGTGCCCAGAGCAAATCAGGTGTCACACTGAAGCTACATTAGTCTCTGAGGGTGGGGTGGATTTAGCCACACTGGCTGCCTGGCCCCCTAACATGCAACAATACAGGCAGCAGCTCTTAATTAATGGGACAAGTGTAGAGGGCCTGAGGGATACAGGTGCCAGTGTCACTATGGTGACAGAGAAACTGGTTTCCCCTGGCCAATACCTGGCTGGACAAACTTATCCAGTCACCAACGCTGACAATCAGACTAAAGTACATCCCATGGCTATGGTAACTTTAGAGTGGGGAGGGGTCAATGGCCTGAAACAGGTGGTGGTCTCCTCAAATATCCCAGTAGACTGTTTGCTTGGAAATGACCTGGAGTCCTCAGCATGGGCTGAGGTAGAACTGAAAACCCATGCAGCCATGCTGGGTATCCCTGAACTGGTGTGTGTCAAGACAAGGGCACAGTGCAAAGCACAGGGTGAAAAAGTAGAGCTGGAGTCTGGAAGAAAGGCCCAGCCTACCAAGAGAAAAGGAAAGTCAGCTGGGAAACCAGCTGCAACACAACAAGAAAAAGAGAGCCTCTCTTCTCAGGAAGAAGTTCTGCCCTCTGAGGGAACTGAGCCTATGGAGCTGGAACCTTATCAGGTTGAGCTCTTGGGCCCAGGGGGACCCTCAAGGGAAGAGTTGTGTAAGGGACAAGAAACCTGTCCCTCTCTTGAAGGCCTTAGGCAGCAAGCTGCTGAAGAGTCCAAAGGCAAGAAAAATGGAACCCATAGGGTCTATTGGGAAGATGGACTCCTGTACACTGAGGCGAGAGATCCCAAACCTGGTGCCACTAGGAGAGTGGTAGTGCCTCAGGGGTTCAGAGAGTTTATTCTGACCTTAGCCCATGATATTCCCCTTGCTGGGCATTTGGGACAAACCAATACGTGGGAGAGGTTAGTCAACCACTTCTACTGGCCCAACATGTCCCAGAAGGTTAAGGAGTTTTGCACCTCCTGTCCCAGCCAGTGGTAAGACAGGTGGACATCCAAAGGCCCCCCTCATTCCACTTCCAGTGGTGGGGGTCCCCTTTGAAAGAGTGGGTGTGGACATAGTGGGTCCACTGGAACCTCCCACAGCCTCAGGAAATATGTACATCCTAGTAGTAGTGGATCATGCTACTAGGTATCCTGAAGCTATTCCCCTTAGGTCGACTACTGCCCCTGCGGTAGCCAAGGCCCTCATTGGTATCTTTACCAGAGTGGGCTTCCCTAAGGAGGTGGTGTCTGACAGAGGTACCAACTTCATGTCAGCATACCTAAAACACATGTGGAATGAATGTGGAGTGACTTATAAATTCACTACACCATATCATCCACAAACTAATGGCCTTGTTGAGAGATTCAACAAGACATTAAAGGGCATGATCATGGGGCTCCCAGAAAAAATCAAAAGGAGATGGGATGTCCTCCTGCCATGTCTGCTTTTCGCTTACAGAGAGGTGCCTCAGAAGGGAGTAGGGTTCTCACCCTTTGAACTTCTGTTTGGCCACCCTGTAAGGGGACCACTAGCTCTTGTGAAAGAAGGCTGGGAGAGACCTCTTCATGAGCCTAAACAAGACATAGTGGACTATGTACTTGGCCTTCGCTCAAGGATGGCAGAGTACATGGAAAAGGCAAGCAAAAACCTTGAGGCCAGCCAACAGCTCCAGAAGTGTTGGTATGACCAAAAGGCTGCACTGGTTGAATTTCAACCAGGGCAGAAAATATGGGTTTTGGAGCCTATGGCTCTCAGGGCACTTCAGGACAAATGGAGTGGCCCTTACTCAATCCTGGAAAAGAAGAGTCAGGTCACCTACCTGGTGGACCTAGGCACAAGCAGGAGCCCCAAGAGGGTGATCCATGTAAACCGCCTTAAGCTCTTCCATGACAGGGCTGATGTAAATCTGTTAATGGTAACAGATGAGGATCAGGAAGCTGAGAGTGAGCCTCTCCCTGATCTTCTGTCATCAGACCCTAAAGATGGCTCAGTAGATGGAGTGATCTATTCAGACACCCTCTCTGGCCAACAGCAAGCTGACTGTAGGAAGGTCCTGCAACAGTTTGCTGAGCTCTTTTCCCTAACCCCTGGTCAGACACACCTGTGTGCCCATGATGTGGACACAGGAGACAGCATGCCTGTCAAAACAAAATCTTCCGACAGTCTGATCAAGTTAAGGAAAGCATCAAGGTGGAAGTCCACAAGATGCTGGAATTGGGAGTAATTGAGTACTCTGACAGCCCCTGGGCTAGCCCAGTGGTCTTAGTCCCCAAACCTCACACCAAAGATGGAAAGAGAGAGATGAGGTTTTGTGTGGACTACAGAGGACTTAACTCTGTCACCAAGACAGATGCCCATCCCATTCCTAGGGCTGATGAGCTGATTGATAAATTAGGGGCTGCCAAATTCTTAAGTACCTTTGACTTAACAGCAGGGTACTGGCAAATCAAAATGGCCCCTGGAGCAAAAGAAAAGACAGCATTCTCCACACCTGATGGGCATTATCAGTTCACTGTTATGCCCTTTGGTTTAAAGAATGCCCCTGCCACCTTCCAAAGGTTGGTGAATCAAGTCCTTGCTGGCTTGGAGTCCTTCAGTGCAGCTTATCTTGACGATATTGCTGTCTTTAGCTCCAACTGGCAGGATCACCTGGTCCACCTGAAGAAGGTTTTGAAGACTCTGCAATCTGCAGGCCTCTCTATCAAGGCATCCAAATGCCAGATAGAGCAGGGAACTGTGGTTTACTTGGGACACCTTGTAGGTGGAGGCCAAGTTCAGCCACTCCAGCCTAAGATCCAGACTATTCTGGACTGGGCAGCTCCAAAAACCCAGACCCAAGTCAGGGCATTCCTTGGCTTGACTGGGTACTATAGGAGGTTTGTGAAGGGATATGGATCCATTGTGACAGCCCTCACAGAACTCACCTCCAAGAAAATGCCCAAGAAAGTAAACTGGACTGTAGAATGCCAACAGGCCTTTGACACCCTGAAACAAGCTATGTGCACAGCACCAGTTCTAAAAGCTCCAGATTACTCCAAGCAGTTCATTGTGCAAACGGATGCCTCTGAACATGGGATAGGGGCAGTTTTGTCCCAAACAAATGATGATGGCCTTGACCAGCCTGTTGCTTTCATTAGCAGGAGGTTACTCCCCAGGGAGCAGCGTTGGAGTGCCATTGAGAGGGAGGCCTTTGCGGTGGTTTGGTCCCTGATGAAGCTGAGACCATACCTCTTTGGTACTCACTTCCTAGTTCAGACTGACCACAGACCTCTCAGATGGCTGATGCAAATGAAAGGTGAAAATCCAAAACTGTTGAGGTGGTCCATCTCCCTACAGGGAATGGACTTTATAGTGGAACACAGACCTGGGACTGCCCAGATGGCCTTTCCAGGTTCTTCCACTTAGAAAATGAAGACTCTCTTGGGAAAGGTTAGTCTCATCCTCTTTCGTTTGGGGGGGGGTTGTGTAAGGAAATGCCTCCTTGGCATGGTTACCCCCTGACTTTTTGCCTTTGCTGATGCTATGTTTTGAATTGAAAGTGTGCTGAGGCCTGCTAACCAGGCCCCAGCACCAGTGTTCTTTCCCTAACCTGTACTTTTGATTCCACAATTGGCACACCCTGGCATCCAGGTAAGTCCCTTGTAACTGGTACCCCTGGTACCAAGGGCCCTGATGCCAGGGAAGGTCTCTAAGGGCTGCAGCATATCTTATGCCACCCTGGGGACCCCTCACTCAGCACAGATACACTGCTTACCAGCTTGTGTGTGCTGGTGAGAACAAAACGAGTAAGTCGACATGGCACTCCCCTCAGGGTGCCATGCCAACCTCACACTGCCTATGCAGTATAGATAAGTCACCCCTCTAGTAGGCCTTACAGCCCTAAGGCAGGGTGCACTATACCATAGGTGAGGGCACCAGTACATGAGTACTGTGCCCCTACAGTGTCTAAGCCAAACCTTAGACCTTGTAAGTGCAGGGTAGCCATAAGAGTATATGGTCTGGGAGTCTGTCAAACACGGACTCCACAGCACCAAAATGGCTACACGGAAAACTGGGAAGTTTGGTATCAAACTTCTCAGCACAATAAATGCACACTGATGCCAGTGTACATTTTATTGTGAAATACACCCCAGAGGGCACCTTAGAGGTGCCCCCTGAAACCTTAACCGACTATCTGTGTAGGCTGACTGGTTCCAGCAGCCTGCCACAACCGAGACATGTTGCTGGCCCCATGGGGAGAGTGCCTTTGTCACTCTGAGGCCAGTAACAAAGCCTGCACTGGGTGGAGATGCTAACACCTCCCCCAGGCAGGAGCGGTCACACCTGGTGGTGAGCCTCAAAGGCTCACACCTTTGTGCCAGCACCGCAGGACACTCCAGCTAGTGGAGTTGCCCGCCCCCTCCGGCCACGGCCCCCACTTTTGGCGGCAAGGCCGGAGGAAATAATGAGAATAACAAGGAGGAGTCACTGGCCAGTCAGGACAGTCCCTAAGGTGTCCTGAGCTGAAGTGACTCTAACTTTTAGAAATCCTCCATCTTGCAGATAGAGGATTCCCCAATAGGATTAGGGATGTGACCCCCTCCCCTTGGGAGGAGGCACAAAGAGGGTGTACCCACCCTCAGGGCTAGTAGCCATTGGCTACTAACCCCCCAGACCTAAACACACCCTTAAATTTAGTATTTAAGGGCTCCCCTGAACCTAAGAATTTAGATTCCTGAAACTACAAGAAGAAGAAGACTGCCGAGCTGAAAAACCCCTGCAGAGGAAGAACAGAAGACACCAACTGCTTTGGCCCCAGTCCTACCGGCCTGTCTCCTGCCTTCCAAAGAACCCTGCTCCAGCGACGCTTTCCAAGGGACCAGCGACCTCTGAATCCTCTGAGGACTGCCCGACTTCAAGAAAGACAAGAAACTCCCGAGGACAGCGGCACTGCTCCAAAAGAACTGCAACTTTGTTTCAAGGAGCAGACTTAAAGACCCCTGCAACTCCCCGCAAGAAGCGTGAGACTTGCAACACTGCACCCGGCGACCCCGACTCGACTGGTGGAGAACCAACACCTCAGGGAGGACCCTCCGGCGACTCCGAGGCCGTGAGTAACCAAAGTTGTCCCCCCTGAGCCCCCACAGCGACGCCTGCAGAGGGAATCCCGAGGCTCCCCCTGACTGCGACTGCCTGAACTCCATTTCCCGACGGCTGGAAAAGACTCTCCACCCGCAGCCCCCCAGCGCCGAAAGGAACGGAACTCCTGTGCAGGAGTGACCCCCAGGAGGCCCTCTCCCTTGCCCAGGTGGTGGCTACCCCGAGGAGCCCCCCCCTTGCCTGCCTGCAACGCTGAAGAGATCCCTTGATCTCTCATTGATTTACATTGAAAACCCGACGCTTGTTTCTACACTGCACCCGGCCGCCTCAGTGCCGCTGAGGGTGTACTTTTTGTGTGAACTCGTGTCCCCCCCGGTGCCCTACAAAACCCCCCTGGTCTGCCCTCCGAAGACGCGGGTACTTACCTGCTGGTAGACCGGAACCGGGGCACCCCCTTCTCTCCACTGCAGCCTATGCGTTTTGGGCACCTCTTTGACCTCTGCACCTGACCGGCCCTGAGCTGCTGGTGTGTTAACTTTGGGGTTGCTCTGAACCCCCAACGGTGGGCTACCTTGGACCCAAACCTGAGACTTGTAAGTGATTTACTTACCTGACAAAACTAACAAAAACTTACCTCCCCCAGGAACTGTGAAAATTGCACTGTGTCCACTTTTAAAACAGCTTATTGTGTTTTATGTAAAAAGTATACATCCTAAAGTACTTACCTGCTATACCTTTCAAATGAGATATTACATGTAGAATTTGAACCTGTGGTTCTTAAAATAAACTAAGAAAAGATATTTCTCTATAACAAAACCTATTGGCTGGATTTGTCTCTGAGTGTGTGTTCCTCATTTATTGCCTGTGTGTATGTACAACAAATGCTTAACACTACTCCTTTGATAAGCCTACTGCTCGACCACACTACCACAAAATAGAGCATTAGTATTATCTCTTTTTGCCACTATCTTACCTCTAAGGGGAACCCCTGGACTCTGTGCATACTATTCCTTACTTTGAAATAGTGCATACAGAGCCAACTTCCTACAGCATCCTTAATGTACGTGGAGGGAAAGTGCTTTGCAAAAATCTGGAATGAGGAACTTGAAGAATAGACATCTGAAATCATTCCCTTCTCACTAACAAGTTCTCTTATCAGTTGCAGCTCACGAAAACTTGAAGGGGTGGAGTGGCGCGTGGGGGGGGTAAATAAAACATAAATAAAAAACTAAGAAAAAAAAATACTTACCTCCTCTGCTGTGCCGCTCCTCTGTCCGTCGTGGCTCCAGGCTGCAGGCACAGGCTCCCAGCCTGCCCTGAAGCCTATCCTGATGCTGCTCAAAGCAGCATTAGGATTGGCTGGGAACAACTGTGCTGCTGGGCTGGAGAAAGCCTACTGCACCTGTGTGTTTGGCCCGTGGAGGAATGCTTAACAGGTGAGCTGTGTCAACTGTCAGCAAGACTTTTTTAAAATTTTAAAACGGCTGCAACAATGTTAAATGCAGTGGCCAAATAGCACAAGCATTTTCATTAGCTATATATGTAGTAGTTTATGGCTGGCTTCAGGCACCTGCACCTTGAGGAATCATCGTGATCAGGAATGTGGATGACTTATTGCATTTGCACTTTTACATAACATTCTTCATCACTAAACGCTGTACAGTTTGACATCTTGGCATGTATATTATTGGCTTTAAAGGGCTACTGATGTCAAATTGTGTGCTGTTTTAATACATTGCCTGCTATTTTTACTAATCTTATTCAATGATTTGCAATGATTTTGATTAATCATACAAAAAATAAAGAACTTTTTGAACCTTTATTTTTTTTAAAAAGCGGATGATCTATTACAATACTAAAATTCTTAGTTAATTCAACAGGAGTGGGAGTAGGATCAACGTCTTGAGGACATCAATGAGGGGTCCATCCTAATGATCTTCTTCCAAAAACAAATATCTCTGCTTTGTTCCTATTAGATTTGAGGCAATTCACAGTCTTTAAGCCAGCAACTGCCTGCATGCATTGAGAAAAGGTGGAGACAGAGATGGAAGCATATATTTGGGTGACATCCATGTAATGTCCATACAGAATAAATTGGTGATAACTATCAAAGTTTAGTGATAATGCAGAAGAATGTGGGGCTTAGAAATGACCCTGTGGAATCCCACATAAAACAGCGAAGGTGTCTAGGACGGGAGAGACTGTTTGAGTTCTTTCAGTTAGAAAGGAAGAGAGCCATTTAAGTGCTGTTTTACAGATAACCATATTAAAGAGACCATGTAAATCATAGCCAACAGGTCCAAACATTCCGGTGCCATAGAGTGACCCATGAAAGTAGCATCCTAAGATCACCAGTGACTGCCAGTCGGGTGGTCTCTATGCTATCAGCACAGTAGAAGCCAGCATGAGCAGATTTGATCATTCCATTGAGTCTAAGAACTCAGATAGCTGTTTATTGATTGATTTCTCCAGAACCTTACAGGGGAAAAGGTAATAGGGAAATGGCTCTTAAATTTCAAGTGTTTGGGTCTGCTGTTTTTTTTTTACAAGGTGAAAATGTGCACACGTTTCCATAATGAAGGAGCAGACCATACATCTCACTATTAGTCCTACAGCTTATTCCCCAAGACAGAAGAGACTAACTGAACAGGGATCCAAGGAGCTCCAGGGATGTGGGAATATTATTAGAATGGGTTGTGCACTGAAGCTGATTTTTTGACAATGGAAAAGACTGTTGTGGCAGAATTGGAGGACATATTGATTTTCTGCGCAAGATAGTTTATTTTGGTGGTGCAAATAAGCAATTGGCATTTCTATAGCTGTTTTATAAACTAGTTTGGCATATTCTTCATAAGCTAGACTTCGGACTCACTGTATGGATTTCCAGTTGTGTTTGACCTGATATAAATCTTATGTGTATCGTGGTAGTTTAGATTGAAGAAGAACAAGAGCCTCATATGTATTTGAAATCCAATCATAATACTATTGAGTTGGTGTAGTCATGTCTTGGTCAAAGTTAATTGACTAGCTTGCAAGAGAATTTATTAAGAGAGTGTGCTTAAAGTTTGATCAGGCCAAATGCACAGTGTAATAATGAATTATTAGAGTGGATGTGGTCCGTCCTAAATAAGAGATCAAGAATGCAATCATTCCAATAGTCAGTCTGCACTGAAGAAAACTACAAATTAAAAAAAAACATGCTCAAGGGCTTTGCCACTGGTGATGGTTGAAAACAGATGTCTTAGCAAGTGGCCAGTCTTTTGAGTAGGTGGCAAAATCAGCTGGATGAGCCCCAAGTTGGTTAAGGATTAAAACAGATGGAAAGAATCTGTGTTACTAAAATGTTCACGGTGGAAATTGAGATCACCAACCAAAGTAAAATAAAAATAGTTAAATTAAGTACAAATTGTGCCATCAAACCTACCAGTACAGGACTGAAAGCATTTTGCAGACTCGGGAGCAATAAATTAGCACCTCAGCACATCTGGAAGTGGGGCTGAGTGTAAGTTTGAAGATCATAGTTTCAGCTTGTGAAAAGCAGATGCTTCTGGTGTTGAGGAGGAAAGAGAGGACTTTGAAATAATGGGCAAACCACCAACAAGCTTATCAAAGTAGTACTTATGTCAGATGGAGAAACCTGATGGAATTGCTGTCATTGTATCAGGGCCAAGCTGCTTTTCAGTCATGCTTCTGTGAGACAACACGGTATAAAAATGGTGTCATGATGACAAAAATGATGTCATGATCATAAGTTACAATAAAATCAAATACACCTAGCTAGTGTTTCACTGGAGAACAAGCATTCAAAATTAAACATTTCTTGGCTAGTACTAGGTTTGTCGGAGGAGTTTCTGAAGATGTTATGGGCAGTGAAGTAGTCCCAGTGCCAAGTAGAGAAGGTGAAAAATACAAATTCTCTGCATGCTAAGGGGCCTTTGATGGTACATACCGCTATAGGGCTAACAGAGGAAAGGCATATCTGCTGGGTTATCAGCAAAGAGCGATGGTAGGTAGGTAGGATCTGTTAGGAGCTGTTAGGTTCCAATTGACCAGGGGCAGTCCGCACTAAGTGTAGCACTGGTAAAAATGGGAGCAGGCAACTTTGCATTTGGCGCACCTACTCAGGGCTCGCACTGCAGAGATGTGCAGCTGCTGCAGCTAAATAAACATTTGTGGCTAAAAGAATGTGTCCGTGTGATATGCTATCTTGACAGTCAGAACAAAGAGGTGGAAGAAAACAGGTTTGCCTTGGTGGAAACACAGCAACTCCTTAGCTGGGTGCTAAGCAGCCTTTGGTGTCAAACCTACTGGTACCCCAAAGGTCAAAGTTAAAATAATCATTAGAAAGTAAAACATAAATACATTAAAAGATGATTATCACAAGAGCCATCAGCATGGAGCCTTACACCTCCAGTCTCCCTACAAGGGAACAAGAATGGGGCTGATGTTCCCATAAACACTGAGGTAGTGTTCTTTAGTGAGACAGTGGAGAAACTTATCCCGGTTAGAGACACACAGCTGTGTCAGTTAAACAGCCATTTCTGGTCACTGGGGCGTGTCTAAGTGGTGCGCTTCCCGAGAGTCAGAACAAACAGCTAATAATAATTAAGTGTGCAAACCTGGAGCCCATCAACTTCTTTGTCCATAGCACTGATGTTTGACTGTATGGCATGGTCATTTACTCAACCCTAAACAGGCAGGTAATCCCTGGTGCACACAACCTTCGGTTTTACTTCGAAGTGGTTCCTGGCAGTTTCTGGGTTTGACTTTACAGAAAGTGCATTGAAATGTTTTTCAGCACAAACACCATCTGCGCATCGCTTTCAGTCTGTGCAGCACAAATTACTGCCTGTGCCCAAACGTTTCTGCAGGATATAGGTTTCACTTTGCACAGCAGGAGCTGCTTCCATGGACTAGCTTCTGTCTAATGCATGCGCCCGTCCCTGTAAAGACAGTTATCCTTTGCTGTAAATAATCGTAGACGCTTTTAATTTATACTCTTTGTGCTGGTGCTCTCTAATAGTGATTTTACAAATGCAATTTTTTTGTTTTCTATTTGTATCTTTCTTTAAATATTGCATAAAAGTGATATTTGACGGTACCACCAAAAAAAAAAAAAAAAAAAAAAATGCCATAACATTGTAATTGTCCTATTGAGGTAAAAAAAAACATTTCCATGCATTAGAGGGACAGGAACTAAACAAACAAACCTTTGAGAAAGGCATAAACAATCTGGATCTGGAATTATTCAACAAATTAAACATGCCGTCTTGCTCTATTGGCTGCTTACTAATTCGGTTATGCAAAATTCAATCATTAGGGCTATGGGCTTGATGTAGTTAATTTCCTTTTCAAAAAATGATCGCAAATGGTGCACTGACCGTTTGTGAATTCAATAGTATTTTGTGACCCAACTTTCATACAAATAAGTCAGTTCACAGAATACTCAATTGTAATGGAGTGCAATCCGACCTGTCTCATCTGTATTCATGAGGTAAGTCATAAAATTAGACTCACTATAATTTTCCACATCAAAGGGATGGTGACCTGCTGGGGGTCAGCAGACTAACCTGTATTTGATTACATTTTAAGCAGAAAATATATTTTTAAAGGCAGCCCATTTTCCTTAATAGAAATGTGACTACATTTTGAAAAAAATGATGTGTTTTTTAAAGTTTGTTTTAAGGTTGGCAGAAGTCCCCTGGGCCACTGCATATTCCCCAAAAAACTGGTCTTTTACATTCAGAGAGAGTAGGAGCTCCCAAGGAGGCCCTTTCTGTTTTGTGAATGTGTTATCACTCCAGCTCGGGAGTCTGTAACTTTTCAATGTTTGTAGACAGATTACAGTGACTAATAATTGATGCAACCACTATTTGTAAGATTTGCTTTAAAGAGACCCCTTTCAAATAGCAACTTATTGTTAGATTTTAAACCCATTCTGTTATTCGTAACCTGTTATCAAAATAGCCATTTTGCAATGGCAAACTCTGAGATCTTGCGGATTGTAGGCTTTGTGATTGCATTGTACATCCGGCCCATAGTTATTTTTCATTTCATAAGAACAATGCTATAATATGTAGACAATGCTGACAATGAAAACATGGTTGCAATTTGTGTCTGTTATTTTTGCAACAATTAAAGCATTTCATGAATCAATGGACTTACTAATAAGTCTGTAATTGTGTTTCAACCTACCTCATAATTAACAATGAGACATGTTGCAAATTAAATCTCACTTTGATCGGTGACCATCACAAGGACAGTGGCCTGTTATGGTCAGTAGACCACCATGTCTTTGATAGCCCGATACAAATAAAATATTTTTTAAAATGCATACCATTTTCCTTAAGCAATCTGTAATGAAACTGATCTGTCTTTAAAATTAAAAGCTTCATTTTTTCAAAGTTTACTAAGAATTGATGGAGGTCCCCTCTGTGGTTGCTTACTTTCTTTTTGTGAATGGCTTACCACCCTTAACTTGGGAGTCAGTAAATATGTAATGTATTATGACCAGACTTAAGCGAAAAAACATTGATACATTTTATAGTAATTCAGTATTTGGAAGGGACGCCTATGATATGCCCCTTACAAACAGGGAAACGATATGAGTTTGCAATCCCATATTAGAAGTTGGTAAATGTTTGCAGACTCTTAAGTGTGACTGATGACTTGCACCTTGCTTACAGTCATAAAATATGAATGCACATCTAGCCTAATGTTCTTTCCAACTTTCAATGCCTTTTCACTTCTCAATTTTTGTGACCTTATTTTAATTTTAACCAGAGACATTTTTTTCAGCAGAAAAATACAGCAAACAAATACATAGGCTGAAATAATATTGACAGTTTTTATTCTAATGGATTTTCTAATAAAACATCTATTTTACAGTGAGTAAAACAGAGGTTCCTGTTTCCTTGGCTGACATCTGAGTTAACAAAGTAGAGAAGAGCTACCCCTGCATCAAAAAACGACAAAAGGAAGTGGGAGGAAATCCATTTATGATAAAAGATATCTCTTCTAAAGCAACCTGTGTTTTTGAAAATTGAAGGGGGGTATTTACTCTTTTTCAAGCAGGGCAGCAAGCAAAGTTGCTGCGCTGCTTTGCGTGAAAGGGAAACAGCAGCAAAGCGCCATTTCTACTTGGATGATGTGCTGTCTAGCACCAACACAGGCACCCTTGCAGCATGATGCAAGGGTGTCTGAGTTATAGTCAGAACTGTTCCAGGAATTTCCTGCCTCCCCTCCCCTGGATCCTAGCTGGGTGCACTGACAATACAGGGGTCTTAAGCCTATTGTGTGGAGGCAGAGCACAGCCTATTCAGGTGCAAGTGGGGCTCTGCTCAGCTTCGCCCTACCCCAATCAAGTCAGTTAATGGCCCATTCAGGCTCTGCTAATCCCACTATTGTGTGACTGTCTAGGAGAAATTCCCAAGGTCCTAACTGTCAGTTCACCCAGACATGTGACCTAAGATATGCTGCAGCCATAGAAGCCTAAGAGCAGGAAAATCCCAACTTTATAAAAATGGCATTTTTAAACTTGCAATGATAAATTTGACTTTACCATTAAAGAGAGTTTATGAATACAAGTGCATAGACACCAAAGTTTGCAATTGGATGACATAAGATCGAAGACATTTAGAGCCAGATTTACAAGGCCCCATCGCCATCATGGCGGTACTTTTTGCGATGCTCTGGCGGCACTAACCACTGCTCCATATTTACAAGAATGTCTTATGCCACTTTTTGTGGCATTGCACCTCCCTGTAAATACGGGCCCCTCCGACGCAATTTTCTGTGTCAGGCGGGTGTGCAATGGGTGTTGCAGGGTGTTGCATCGCAACACCCATTGCGCTGGAATGCAATCATTGCCGTGCTACTTACTTGTAATGCGTTACATTACCATACAACATTCTTTCAAAGCCAGAGACCTACTGACAGTGCAAAGGTTTTTTTGCACATTAGACTTGACATCCGTAAACATACTGTTTGATTTTAATATTAACAATATGTTAAAATGTAATTTGAGTGAATATGTACAATAAACCAATTACTTGCTCAATGCTAAGTATACATTTACATGTGGTTTCTGGTTTATACATCTGAACATTCATCACAATTAATGTTAAATGTAAATTAAGTGGGAATTGTGCTTGCTCAGTGTTAGAAATTGGGTTTCTAGTTGGCAGAGGAATGCACCCTGTCAACTCAGAGACCACAATCCTAGTCAGGGTGAGTCAGTTACACACTTTAAAGTAACCTGTGCTCACCCTCTGGTAGCTTGGAACAGAAAAGAGTGGCTTAACTTAAGAGGCAATGTGGAACGTATTTGTGTAACACTTAATTATAGTAACACACTGAAAGACACCACAAAAGACTCCACACAAGGTTAAGAAAATAGATAATATTTATTTGAGTAAAACAAGACAAAACTGACAAAAATCCGATAAGTACAAGTCGAGTTATGGGTTTTATAATAAAGAATGTTCAAGCAGTGTGGTGCCATCTGCGAGCAGGTTCAGATCTATACAATGCAGTAATTCTGGAGATAAGTGAGTTCCTTTTAAGATAATTAGGGTATTAGAGAAGTTACAACTTTCCCTACGCTGGTGAGCTCAGGATCGAGATCTCAGAACTACTCCGGTCCAAACTAGGTGAGGTAACTGCTGGTAGTTAGCTGCGTGGGGTGCAGCACAATCCCCCCTTTAGCAGGATCCACAAGCAGTATTCACAACTGGTTTAGGGAGTGCCGCACACCCTTCAGGTTTCTTTGAGTCCGGGCGACCCAGGGAGCAGTGCCAGAGAGATGCTTGGTGAGGTCTTTGATCCTGGGGCCACGATGTTGGATGCTTGAGCCCCTTCAGGAGGCGGGGCGGTTGGCAGATGCTGCAGACGGGCTCCAGAGTTGGGGCACGTGACAAAAGGCCTCTTTTTGACATGGTTAGCCTCCCTTTTGCCTGATGTAGCCTAGAAACTGTAGTGCACAGGGCCCCTTCTAACTAGGTTCCCTGGGCCAGAGCTCTTTCCCTAAAACCGTTGTGATGCATTGGCACAATTGGAGACACTTTTAGCTACCACCATAAGTCCCTAGTAAATGGCACTTAGGTGCCCAGGGCGGTAAACATCCTTTATGCCGAATTTTTTAGAACGAAGTCCTGGTTAACGAAAGCGGAACAACGCTTTCTTTAACCACGACTTCGTTATTTTGTGCCTTAACCACGCATGTCCTGAACAACGAACATGCATGGTTAAGGTACAAACAAGGGTGTCGGCTGAGGAGGACGACGCAGATGACAAGGTGACGACTCAGGTAAGTGGGGGGTTTTAGGTTTTGGGGAGGGGGTGGGGGGTCAGGGGGTTTTAGGTTTTGGGGTGGGGTTGGGGTTGGGGGGGTGGGGTGTTTTTGGTTTTGGGGAGGGGGTGGGGGGTCGGGGGTTTTAGGTTTTAGGGTGGGGTTGGGGGGGTGGGACGTTTTTGGTTTTGGGGAGTGGGTGGGGGGTCAGGGGGTTTTAGGTTTTAGGGTGGGGTTGGGGGGGTGGGGCGTTTTTGGTTTTGGGGAGTGGGTGGGGGGGTCAGGGGGTTTTAGGTTTTGGGGTGGGGTTGGGGGGGTGGGGCGTTTTTGGTTTTGGGGAGTGGGTGGGGGGTCAGGGGGTTTTAGGTTTTAGGGTGGGGTTGGGGGGGTGGGGCGTTTTTGGTTTTGGGGAGTGGGTGGGGGGTCAGGGGGTTTTAGGTTTTGGGGTGGGGTTAGGGGGGTGGGGTGAGGGATGTAGGGTGAATGGTGCCTATTGCTAATGATTTTATCAGGAATGCCTTTATAACGAAATATCGTTGTTAAGGCATTCGTGGTAAAATCATTAGTAGTAAAGACGAGGTCGGTGTTCCGACCTCGTTGTTAAGGTTAGTAATAGTTTAAGATTCGGTGTTCCGTCATATAACCGCCCAGGGCAGGTGGTACTAGGGGAAGGACCCTGAGGGCAGCAGCACTGATTGTACCACCCTCTAGGGCCATGCATTCAATGGTACCCAGCACTGCCATTGCATGCTGAGTGCCCTGATGCAAACCTAAAATGCAAACGCGACATGGCACACTGCCTGTGTGCCCTGTCCATTATAAACTGCATATAATATGGGTAGGTCACCCCTCTGGTAGGCCTTCCAGCCCTAAGGCAGGGTGCACTATATTGTATGTAAGGACATTGATGCATGAGCACTATGCCCCCACTGTGTCCTTGCCAAACCTTGGGCATAGTGAGTACACAGAGAAGCCATTTTAATACATGTGCTGGACAAAGGTCAACACGAGTTTCACAGCTACAGAATGGCCACTCTGGACCATGGGTTGCTTGGTTTCAAACAACTCAGAATGATAAATCTAAACTGGTGCCAGTATTGGATGTGTACCTAAACATACCCAGGGGTCACCCTAGAGCTGCTCCCTGCAAAAGCCAACTCCAGTTGGTACAGTGTGCCCACCAAAGACCCGACTAACCTGCAAAAGCAGAACTTGGTAAACCAACTGTGTGATTTTATATGTATTTTTAAAGGTGATCCTCCGTTGATGCCTATGGTGCATAATTATGGATAAAAAGACTATTTTTATTAAACATCAAAAATTCATATCTCGAAAAGTACTTACCCAATTCTGGTGAACTTGGTCTTAAAGTTTATATAAGAACTTGAAGTATTTTTATAAATTGGTCTTGAGTTATTCCTTGGAGTGTGTGAGTGTGTGAGTTGCAAGATTAATGCTGTGAGTACAACAAACGCTTTGCACTTCTCCAAGATTGGCCGAACTGCTTGACCAAGCTACTTTAAAAATTAGAGCTTTAGGTGATCTAGTTTTGCCTAGCTTTGCCCATTACATAGAGGGCCAGCCTCCTACAGGGCACACTTTTAGGTGTGTTTTCACCTGGAATGCAGACTCGGGATGCTCCCATCTAAGGACAGATGCCGAGGCGCACCACAGGTAGAGATGCACTGAAACTTCAGCACAGCAACCAGGATGGAGTGAAGAGTGGAAGCCCTCTGCATACTTTGTTGGATCAGACTTCCCATGCAGAATGGATGAGTCAGGGGGCACTGTGCTGTAGCTCTGGGGTGTCCGTAAGCTATTGGGGGCACAGGGGCATGCCAGAAAGCCCCGAAGACACTCTGGGATGACTTTAGTTGTTGTAGCTGGATAGAGGTTAGCAGAAAGCAGGGCAACTCAATCTGGAAGAGCAGCAGTCCCTTAGTACAGTCAAGTGCAACAAGATGGCAATCTTTCAGCACAACAGTATTTATTCCAGCGTAGTTTCTTCCAGGTTCAGGAGTGATCTGATTTTGGGGGGGCAGAGCTCTCTTACTTATAGTAAGAAGAACCTTTGATGTGGGGGATGGCTTCAAAGGTTTCTCGGAAGTGCACATGTCCCCTTTTCAGCCCAGCTCCATACTAACAGTAATCACCTCTTTGTGGGGGCTCAGGCCTCTGAGGTGTAAGCATGAAGCCCTTTCCAACCTCCTCCCCTTGAAGACCCATCAGAATGCAGATGAATGTAGATGCAGTTGAGTGTCTTGTGTTGTGGATGTCTGAAGGGAAGGGAATGCACAAGTGTAGCTGTCACCTAGCCCAAGCCAGACATGTGTTAGAGGCAGGCTTTGGGCACACAGGGAAGTGAGAACAGAGAAATGCCCACCTTCTAAAAGCAGAATTTCTAAAATACTACTAATAAATCTGCCTTTACCAGTGAAGAGGATTTATCATTAAAATTCCGAGGGTACCAAGCATGCTGTAGCTGCTTCTCTCTGAGACAGAATTACATCTTAAAAGTAATTTAAGAAATTTTCAATGCTGGCCTGTGAGAGGGACAGGCCACACAGTAATGGAAAATGACTTTGGAAGTTGTTTATTACCAGGACATGTGAAACTAAAATGTACATGTCTTGCCTTTTACTTACATGTCACCCTGCCCTCTGGGCTCCATAGGGCCTACTTCAAGGGTGATGTACATGCAAGAGAAGGAGGGTTTAAGGCTTGGCAAGAAGTTCTGAATGCCAAGTCCCAAGTGGCAGTTGGTCTGCACACACAGGCTCTGCAGTGGAAGGCCTGAGACATGTTTGCAGGGCTTCTTAAGTGGATGGCACAATTTGGGCTGCAGGCCCACTAATAACAGTTAATTTACAGGCCTTGAGTACGTGGTATACTACTTTACACAGGACTTACAAGTACATTAACATGTTTATTGTGGATACACCAACGTTACCATGTTTAGGGGAGAAGGTCATGCACTTTAGCACTGATCAGCAGTAGTAAAGTGCTCAGAGTCCTAAAGCCAATGAAAGGATACAGCAAAAAGGGAGGGTCAAAGGCAAAACCTTTGGGGGTGACCCTGAAGAAAGGGCAATTTCCACCATGCAACCTGAATGCTACTTTGAGCCAGGTTATAGGTAGCAGAGCGGATAAGTTGAGATCTATGCCTTAGTTAATTAAAGTATTTTTTGCCATTGATAATTCTTTATGTATTTATGAAACACAGGTAAATAAAAACATACAAGTTTCAATAAAAAAAAGTCAAAGGAAAGTACTAATATGTGATAATGTCCTTTTGGATCTTATTTTTAGAAATTCCTGAATTAATTCAGTGACACTCTCCAAAGTCCTTTCAATAATGTTACTCATCAAGGATGACTGGATTGATCCTGTGCTTAATCGGTCCTGAGTAAAAGGAGCAGTGTATGAGACAATGAGACAAGTCTCATGCTTTTACATATAGGTGAGTTACGAAACCTGATTCCCACAATCAGTTAATCGCATACAACTCAATTTTGGTGGCTCTGTCTTTGTTAAAAAGTTGAATTTCCTCTTCTTTAAGCTGTTACCTTTGATGCTTTACTGGAATGTTCATGGCCATTTTAATCCACTTTTGATCCAGGGTTTTTTATTTTTCGACACGTCAGGGTGACACTACGTTTAGGATGCAATGGCAGGCCTGGGCCAGGCCAACTAATAGCACTTCATTTATAGGCCATGGGTGTTTGGTATACCACTTTACAAGGGATTTACATGTACATTAGATAGGCCAGTTGTAGATACACCAATGTTACCTTGTGTAGGGGAGAAGCACATGCACTTTAGCACTGGTTAGCAGTGGTAATGTGCTCAGAGTCCAATTGCCAACACAACATTACAGCAGCAAAACAGGGAGTAAAGGAAAAATGTCTGGGGTAAGACCACATTAGGGATACCAAGACTAACACTCAGTAATAGAAAATAACTTGATTTTCTATAGTGCTTCATACTTCACTTCTGTTGTTTCAGTGAGCAGCAAATATCAAGTATTAATATCTCCAAATTTCTCCATTCATCACCCTCAGACGAATGGAATGCTCTGTTAGCCTTCACATCACTTCAGAGATAAGCAGCAAGTGTTAAAGTAATTGTACACGCCATAGCTCTCAACACGGCTGCTTTTACCTCATGACACCCACACCAGGGTTTCTTACACCCAGTCACCCTCCAGTTTCCATTGTTTGCCTTCATTGCTTCTGTGTGAAATAGACTTTGGCTGTAATGCTGCTCGTATAAGAGACAGCTGTGGCTCTGAACAATTTGCATATGCTAACAATAACTTATTATTTTGTTCTTCACACGCTGTAAAATTAGATGTTATTAATCCCCAGGTTTTCAGTTTACTGACCTGCGGGAAAATGGCAGTCCCTGTGTGGATTCAAACTGGTGACCTGCAGTGGTGGCCTGCAGGACTAATATATGGTGGGGCATGATGGTACCAAATTAATCATATTTGTGCCTCTACAACCCCCCCGCCATGCACACGAGAAAATGGAAGGACTTGCTTCCTGTGCAGCTGAACACAAATCCAGCCAATCCTGGAGCTGCTCTACATGCAGTTTTCAGCATGAAAGCAGCTCCAGCACTGGTGGGAGCAGGCTAATCCCGCGCCCATTTTGAGGCTGGGGGCCTGTGCCATGAATCCCCTGGCTATTTGACAGCCCTGGGACTGCTGGGTCTACAGTGCACTTTTCAGGCTGGCTGTAGCTAGACAGCCGGCCAACCCAACATGTGCACTGAGAAGGGAAGCAGTCATCTTGCAAATACAGGATTCAGCCCCACCCCATGCCCTCATGCACACGCTTACACAGTGCGAGCCGGTGGCAAAATAAAATGGCATTGTTATGCCATTTTCTTTATTTGTGTTTGCCTGCTGTGCTCGCAAGCACTAATGTGTTAAAGTGAGGAATGTTGAACCCATTGAGGCATCCCTCTGCTATGAAAACAATTAGGCTTCCAGCTGGAAGTAAGCTACAACAGGCAATGACAAAGTATGAAAATATCATTACTTTGTTTAAATGCCATCGTATTTGAATCTCTGTTTACCCAGAGTACTTTACACACATGGATTCAATAACATAGTTTAGGAGGAAACAAATGTAATACCTGGAGGGAGGTGAGATGGATATAACAGGGTAAAAATTTAGACTTTCAGCCCTCATGGTACTGTTAAAAGGTGAGAGGAGCAGTACATCCTGTAAGTACACTGTACTTGTCTAGGGAAATCGTAAGGGTGTTAAGCTATAAATGGGGCTCCCAGGACCAGTACCATCTAAATTATCTTAGTTGATTTGCTGATGGCTAAACTAGTCTGATAACGAAACTGCATTTCTTTTCAGTGTTATTGTACGCAAGGTAAGTGGACGGATCATCACTAATCAAAAATGCATTCTAAGGACCTGATACGACCTTGGCGGATGGGATACTCCATCACAAACGTGATGTGATGGACATTCCACAGGAGATAATGGAACTTTTAATAAGGCGGGAGGGATATCCGTCACATTTGCGACAGAGTATCCCATCCACCAATGTCATAATCAGGCCCTCAATGTCTTGTAATTCACGGTTAATATCTGTCCCTACCAGTTTCATACTCTGCCACAGTTTCCTCGGATAGATGATAGCACACGCATCTCTATCGTTAGCTCATCCAGCTTTCAAAAGTAAGAAAATAATGAGAGCTTAGTATTTCTTTCCTCCATCAAGGTGATAAAGCTTAGCCACTGTGATTCACTTGCTGTAATATTTAAGTCCTCCCGTATGTCATCTTAAGGTTATCATCACTCCCTTAAGCATTAAAAGTAACATATTGTAGTAAAATTGTAATTCATATAAAGCGAATGGAGACTACGCCAAACCCTCGTTTTAAAAAGGAAACAACAGACCGTCAAAAATGGGCGTTGTACATCTCCACAAGATTATGTAAATATGTATTTAAACTATATTTTGCGCTTGAATTTTTAATATTCGAATATTCATGAATACATTTTGCACAGCATTTACTTGTGAGCCAAGATGAAACGTTTTACAAAAAATACCTATAATGTTGAACTTCCTGAACTCTTTTTAAATGATGTTTTATCTACGCTCTGCACATGCATTCGGTGTAAATGTGCATGTTTGTCTGCAGCTTGACTTCTGCAGGGACACAGTGTGATTCACCCTGGTACACGATGCATGTAATTGCTTTACAGTATAAAAAAATAAATGCAGACCAGAATTGGAAACGTTCAAATTTAATGATGACACCTGCAAAAAGTTGCACCTATACTTAATGCATAATTTGACGTTCATCTATGAATAATGAATTCTTAGAGACAAGTTGGTGGTATTAATAAAGCAATACATTTGCTTTTGCACACTGACATTTACTCATTAAAGAACAAAAGTATGTGAACAAATCACATTCAGCTTCTTTGTATCTTCTGTTGGATTGTTGCTGTATAGCCTTATGCAGCTAGGTCTGCCCTCAATCCCAGCTGCTGTGTGACCTTTGTTCATTTATCAAAGGAAATCAATTGCACCAGCAGTCACTGCCAGTGCTTATTCCCTCTCCTATAGCTGGGTCTTTATTCAGTAAATGTCTTTCTAATATTTAGAAAAATGTTGCAGTTTTTCTATAGAAATCAAGGGGTTTCTTAACAAGCCCTGTGGCGCAGGGCTGCGCAGACAGTGACCTTGCTGTGCTGCTTTGCACCAGAGGGGAAGGGCAGAAATGCACGGTATCTACAAGATATGGCACATTTCTATCCTCTCCCCCTGTGCTGGAGCACAATGGGTTGCCTAACGCTGATGCAGGCACTCTTGCCCCATGGTGCAAGGATGCCTGTGACACAGGTAGGATTGTTTCTGTGCGGGAGGGGCACCTTCCTGCACAAAAACAATCCATGGAGGCTTTTTCCTGTTTCTATGTGTGCTGCACAATGCAGTATACATAGAAAGAGGAAAAAACGAGGAGAAATAAAAATATTTCTCGTTGTTATACCTCTCCTGTGGAGGCGTAAGATTTTGCCACATTCCCAGGTTTACCGATTTTTGTAAATCTGTGATTGCTTCAAAATCCATGGGTGTTGCACGGGAAAACCTACTGCAGTGCCCATGGAACGCCTTCCTGATGCAGTGTAAGGCAACGCAGCGACTTGTGCTGCATTGCCTTACACCATGACTACAAGGCCATAAAAGGACACGCAAAGTGGCTTTGCGTGGCTATGTAGTTATAGGCCTGCACTATGTGCCACAGATTGGTCACAAAAAGTGACACACCAACAGGGCACAGGGTTTGTAAATAAGTTCCGAAATGTTTTAAACATGCTCCACTGAACCACATTGTTCTCTAGATTTAAGTGGTTAAAACAATCTCACACTAATTTCCCTGCTCACTAATATCTCTCGTTGCCATTAAGAGTAAAATCAGTACCGAAAGATATCAAAAATGTATACTTGCTAAAACCATGAAACGTTTGAATTGTCTCATTTTGACATCTTTAGTGGCATATTTTATAGCAGCTCTCAAATCAATATTAAGACAATGCCTAAGTGCACTGGGGCTATTACAACTCGGAGCATTGGGCAAAGTGTTAAGGCGGACCTCCAATTAGAACAATGTATGCTTATAAATCTTAAGGGTATTCCGGAATCTGTTATTGTGACTTCTATATTCTCACTATAAGACATTCGTGTCACATCTTTTCACAAATATTTTGTTTTAAAAGCAAATGTCTATGCTAAGAATTAATTCATTTTATTGTTCCTACATTTTCAGATTTGCTTCTCGGCTTTCTTTCTGCCTGCCATAACTAGAACATGGATGGCAGACCACTATTTTAGCGATCCATATAAAATAGAAATTCTCTTTTCTCCTTTAAGTCATAGTCTTTTCTAATTCTGTCTTCAATGTTTGCTCTAATTATCAGTTCCGTTTTCTGAAAATATATTAACTGTTTTCCACACTCATGATTTACGTTTCTAAACATAAAAATACGATCATTTTAATTACTTCGATTTAAAATGTGTCTTTTTAAAAAAAATCAAAATTATTGTTTATTTTTTCACGGTTACCTGACCAATTATGCTATTACTCCATTAGAATGTATTTTCAATTTCTATGTCCATATTCGATAGGTTTCATATTAAAATGTCACTCTTCTCCCAAACTAATTGGGTTAAGTACCACTCTGGAAGGGAATGCTTGAATAATCAGAATAATTATAGATTCTATCGAACAAACTCGCCTGTGTGCTAACAGTTTAGAATCGAGATTGAGGCTAGCAGTTGGGGTCTGTACAGGAGCAGTGCTTGAAGTGCGAAGCACCATTCGGTTGCGGTGTGGAGGGCAGAGAATGTAGCGGTCTTGTGCAAACCAGTTAACAACAGCGCTCAAGTTGGTTTTGGAGTATAAGTTTATATTTTTTTTAAGGCGCAAATTTTGGTGACAACTTTCTTGTGCACATTAGTGATGTTCAATAACACATGGTCATAAGAGATGAGTAAATGCAAATGCACTTGAAAACAATTTCCTAAGGTTGATTAGAAGTGTGATTAATAATGTAATATAGTTATACCACATTTTCGTGCAAGACTCAATTTTGATAGAATGGATGAGCTTCCTGATGTTCAGCTCATCTTGCTCCTGTCGTTTTTCAGCTTCCAATCAGAGAAGCATTTCAAGCCTTCTCTCATCACAGTTTCCATGGAGCACAAAGTGCAATTACATAAATAGTGTCATTGTCTTAGAAAGAGACCATTGTGAATTAAACTTTCCATCATGAACCTGATGTATAATTTTGAAGGATTTCTGTTGAAAGTTCTGATGCAGATGTGCAGTAGAACATTACTCTATGAGCTATTGTTTGAGAAATGTTTAATTTTATGCTGTTCATCTCTAGACTGCAGTTGCTGAGGCAGCAAGCTGAAGGCTTCTCTTACCTTAAGAAATGGGTTATTGTTAAGATGTTTTATTTATTACGAGGCTGTTTTGATTTGCCAATGTGACCTAACCATTATCATACCATGTTAAATCTGCAGTTATGATAATTGTTATGTATAAATTGTATATAAAACCCCCTGATTTTTAAGGTTCACGGGTGCCTTCTCTTTGTCCTCCTGAGACTCTGTCTGATTATTTTGAGGATTTCTGGATAAAGTCCAGAAATATTTCTACTGTCCGTACTCTTTATGAGTTTGACACTAGGGGGTATATTTGCTAAGATTGCGCACCATGTTTGTGTCACAAAATTGAGGCAAATTGACGCAAAATCTTTTTTTCCAGTTTATTTTGCTGCACAAAACCCTTTTTTTGTACTATATGTGTACTTGAAAGTAACGCAAAGCAGTACACAGTGCTGCTTTGCATGACTTAGCTCAATGGGTGCATTCCGTGGGTGGGGTATGCATTTTCCCATGCAGCCACCCATGGTTGTTGATGCAAAAGCCTTTCCACTAAAAAAATAGACTGGGTTGTGCATTTTAAAATAACGCCCATTTTAAATAGGTGGTATCAAGGAGAATGCTTTTATTTCTACTTTCTTTTCCAACTTTGCCTGCGTGCTGCACTGTGCAGCACACATACAAGGTGGGAAAAGTTTGAAAGTTAGTCCAAGCATAATATGTTGAATTGGGAGTGTATCCTTCCAGTGCAAAATTTATGCTAGACTCATGCAGACACACTTTCACCATAGTGCAAAGGTGTGGGTGTGTGGTGCTCGGCAGCAAATTTCTGTGCTGACGCTAGGGAGAGAGGCATATTTCTGTAAATACTGTACTCTCCTGTGCTCTCCTTCTCATGCAACACATTGCAGCATTTTTTACTTCTGTGCTGAGTTGCATGAGAATTTAGTAAATCTGGATTTTAAAATCTAGATAGATTTAATTGCCTTAATAGGGTTTTTATTATGGTTTGTGATTCTTTGTTCTGTATCTGAGCCTTCATATCAAAGTTTGAATTTTTCTGTATCATTTGTAATAAGAATTCTGTAATAAATCTTTTAAACTTTATTTTGATCTAGAACTCAGTTGTTCCTCAGTTTCTATCCAGATTTTTACTTTGCTAAATTATTAACTCATTGATGAGGAGGGTAAACCCTTGCTGCTGAGTCAACAAGAGATCCTGGAGCTGAACTGCCTGAGGTAAAAATCGGTTTGCATAAGACACTGGGTTTCATAAACTTATTGGGGTTTGGCTCCTGTATGCACATTGAGAGAGAGCTTCTCCTCAATGGCGGAGATACTCTGGCACATGACAATGTAATCCGAAGGTGGCAAGAGGCATCTAAAAGAGTCTTACCTTGCCGTAATAAAAGCATAGGTTGCTTCCAATGTGGGAAGAGGAGCAGGGGAGAAGCAGCTTGAAGGGCAAAGCTTCTAGAAAAAGAGGCCCCACAGAAGGAGACAAGTGGCACAGCATGTCAAAATTATTTTCTGGCCTAGAAGAGGGTAGTTCTGTCTCTGCCATATTCAACCTGAAAGGTCTATTGCCATAGCTGAAAGAACTGAATGCACCAACAGAGCAGTTGGCTCATATCCCCCTAGTCACAAGTGGAAGTAGTTTGATCTGTCCAAACCTAATTTAACTTAAAGAAGAGCTGGGCATAACTTGCATATTTTGTGTAGATAATCATGCATAATTACTCAAAAGTTCTTTGAGATTTTGCAAAATTATGCAAGAAGATTCATTTTGTATTTACCACGATTTACTTAATGAAAAATTGCCTTTTCACATTTAAAATAGATGTGAGGGTACATGTTGTGCTAAGAAATAACACTAAATGCAAGAGTACATGAATAGCGAGAGCAAGAGGCCACTCATGATTGGTAAAAGTGCTCTTGCTGTAGGATTCCCCCCAAATTACCCTTAATTACACAAGATGACAAAACTGAGTTATTATTAGTAATTCCATGTCAAAGAGTGAAGCGCCATTACTGAAATTACTGTGAATACAATGGTGTAATTGAAATTCTACACAGCCCTACTTTAAAGGAAAGGTGCTACACAAGAAGAACTTAAAAAGCCTAAGCTGTGTCAAAGGGGCTTACAACAGTTTCATATAACAAATGATATCCCCCGTTTAACAAATATCAGTATTTGACCTTCGAGGAAAGTATCATAAGAAACAAGAACAAACCACTGCCAACAAAAAAACAAGCCATCCCAGTTATAAAAGGAATGACAAAGATCCAACAAATCAAAAGAAGCCCAACATGCCCTTCAATTAACAGAACTGATCTATTAACTCTGAAGAAAGTGATGAGTATTAGAACATTGGAAGGCTGGGGGCTCCATTGAAAACAATGGAGTGCTGCGGGCTTTTACTGGCCGGTAAAAGCCCGCAGCGCCAACATTCCAATGTTCGCTTTGTTCACAGCAACAGCTGTGAACAAAGCCTCACGGAGCCTCGGGCTCCGTGAACATTTTTTTTTTTAATAGAACATTCTGCCCTGAGTGGCAGAATGTTCTAATAGCCTTAGAACCCGCCGTAGCTGGCTCTACCGGCTATTAAAGTCCCTCTCCCTTGTTAAATGCCCTCGCCTTCAGCTCGGGCATTTAACGCGGGGAGCGGGCCTTTAATAGCCGGTAGAGCCCGCTACGGCGGGTTCTAAGGCTATATGAGAGAACTGGAGAAGCACAGAAGCTGATAATGATACCGAGATAGAAATATCAGCTTCCTCTTCTTCTTCACAAAGGGCAAAATATGAAACAAAGATATATTTAAAACAAAAACGCACATGCCACTCTGCAGGAGATTTTCCAAAGTAGTTGGAAATCTGTCAGTGCCCAAGAAGAAACTAGAAACGAACTAGAGTAGATCAAGAACAAACTAGATTAAATTAATTTAAGTAGCTTTCTCAGCTGACTAATGGAAGTTGAGGAGAGAATCGTCTTATTGGAAGATGTTTGTGAGTACTGACAAAGAGAAAATGAAATTGCCGGGAAAAAAGAACAACATAAAAGACTTTGAGAAGAGATATGCATCTAAACTGAGGTTCCTGGGAATACGTCGGAGGTTGAGGGTGCCAAAACCTTGTACAATTCATAAAGGAAATTCTCAGGGAGGCAGTACTAAATGGTCTAAAATGAGCAGTCCCTGACCATATAATAGTTAGTGCTCACTGAGTGCTTTTTCATAAACCACATTCTGGCTTGCCTCCTTGTACGATACTAACCTGCTTCCTAGGTTGCTGTATAAATGAGGGAATTCTTGGTAAATTCCGAACAAATCAACCATTTAAAACTACAACTGACCATATAACATGTACATACCCCCAACCCTTTCTTATGAAACAGTGGAACGTGGCAAGGAGATGCTGACTAAAAAGGCTTTGGAGTAAAGGCCTACCTAGTGCAACAATCCAACTTAAAATTATTATGTAGTAGAAGAGTCCACATTTAAATAATGTCAAAAGGCCTGATCCTTTCACTGAACAAGGAAGAGAAAGGAACATGAAAAGCTGCTCAATGAATCACAACAAAGACCAAGCTCGTTATGGTAAATGCAAACAACTGGCTTAAATATTAGGCCTTCATTAAAAAAGAAGAAAAAAAGTAATTAGCCTAATTATGCTTAATCATATTTTAGATCCATGTCTAACAGGTCCTCACCTATTAAGAAATAAAAGCCTACAAGGACCTATCAAAGTTACACATTATGAAAACAGCAGATCTCAATTTCTTCATAGAAATTCCTGAACTAGGGTAACACAAAAAAGTTGTTCTTCTGGAACAATTCAGTAGACCACCCTCTCAGAAAGCCTACCTGCTAGAGCATTCCTGGAACATGAGTGGGTGAAGCACTGTGTTCTGTTTCACAGTGAAAGAGCATGGCTCATACAAGGACTGGAGGGATAACCTGGGATGATAAAAATGTAGTTGAGGTGATAAGTGAGGGTGTAGAGGGGAAAGCACTGGTGCAACTTTAAAAAAAGAGGTGGTTTCAGTTAAAGTAAAGACAGAAGAGACAGTGCATATAAAGAGTATACCTAGTTCGTGAACAAACAAGAACAAAAGCATGTTAGCTTCCTGGGTTTCTGAAGTGCAGACCCACTGAAAGCCCTCGCTGTCCATGAAGAGCTTTGTAAACAAGCAATGGAGAACTACTTGTTAATGGTAGTGACCAAGGGTTTGGGTTGGGAGGTAGAGAGAAAGAAACACTCAATTGGAGTTTACTCTTCAGTGAGAATCTATGTGGGATGGGAGTGGTACTAAAGGCCTTGCTGGTAGGACACTGGTGATTTCCTGCACCAGCTTAAATGAAGTAGGAAACCACAAGTGAGTATTAAGAACAGTTTGTTAGAATATAGCAGTAGCAAAACCAAGACTCAGGCTTTCTAGTTTCCGTGGTGCATGCTGCTCTTGTTAACCCTCTATGGACCAGGATACCAGAAGTGGGTCCCTGGACAAAACTGCAAACCAGACCAGACAGGAGTGGAGGAACCAGGAAGGAGACAGAGAATACATTGAAGGTGGATTGAGCACAACTTTTCTATCAGACCGTGACAAAGACCCTCTGGGGTTGAAACGCATAGCCGAATAAAGAATTAATGCAAAGATGCAGATGCATTGGGTGCGGCTCTTTCGAGCAGCTTAATAAGAGCTGAAGGATTTACTTTATATTTCAAATAGGGGCCACACCAGTTTTGTCAGCACAAGCCTCATTTTGTGGATGTAGCTAGAACACAGTGGAACTGTTGTCATTGAATCTAAATCCCGGCTCCCACAGCCATTTACTGTTGTTTGTTTACTGAATAGGCAACATGAATCGGAAGTAATCGTGCCAGTGTTCATTGCGCTATTGAAGTTAACTGGACGCGTACAACTTACCAGTGATTGTGTTCTCCCCTAGGGTAGTGGAGTTAGGAGTGTCACTGTGGCTTCCCTTTCCATGGGATCTGGAATCTCTGCTGGTAAACGGACCTGGGTAACTCTGGGAGTTGTGGTTTTTGGATGCAGTGACACGACACGGACAGGATCCCGTGTCTTGCAACTGTTAAAAACTTAAAATTGTAAAGACATTGGAATCTCTTCTGGCGAGCAGACCAGGGTAATTTTGGGAGCTTTTAAGAACACTTAACCGTAAAGATATTGGAATCTCTGCTGGCAAGCGGACCCAGGTAATTCAGGGAGTTGTGTTTTTTTAATGCGGTGACGCGACACGGACAGGATTCCACATCTTGCAGCTCTTAAAAACATATCATAAAGATATTGGAGCACTTTACACAGCATGATGAAAAAGGAAGTGTACCGATACTGTATGTGAGAGTCTATGAGATTATGAAGAGAAGGTGAGGTGAGTGATAGGTTAAGACGTAGTCTGAGGACACGTTCCTTTTCTGATAACTTTCCTTTTATTTCTTTTTTGTTTTTTCTGAATGAGTGAATCCAGCTGGCCATTTTTACTTCTTATACCTTTCTTTCTTCTTTTTTCTGTTGTTTCAAAGTATATAAAACGGCAGAGGTGTCACTGAACTTTAGCAGGGTTGTAGGTGAAACATGTCTTCTTGCATCTTTTTTATGAAGCGTTTCTTTTGGAAGCGTTTGAGGAGGATTTTTTCAGGGAAGGCAGAGAAAATGAGTGGAACACGTCAGAAACATTTGGAAGCCTCCAAAAGCCTTTTCAATTAATTGGATGAGTCATCCCCTGGTAATCTGGGGACACTAGCCCAGGGGGATGGGATAATGGGCAGAACAATTAAGCAACAGCTTGCATTTTATAAGAAATTATCTAAAAAGGAGATTTATAGATGTTGGGAAGTGATGTAATTAGAAAATTACATCGAAGTGGGGAGGGTCTCTCGTGACCTTAGGATTGGTATTACTCCCACGTATCAGAACCCCAACCCAAAACTCCTGGAAGAATGGTCCAAGCTAATAGCGGACATGTGTAAAGCAATGATGAAGCTTCTGGCAAAATATGCCTCTTTGGAGTTAGATCAAGCAATAGAGGAGATAGCCAAGATAAAGGAGATTCTGGATAAGCATCCCAAACAAGAGGAATTTGGAGAAAAGATTGAAGTAATATGGGGAAGAAATAAAACAGAAGAAGAAACATACATTTTTGAGGGATAAACAGGATTATGCACAGGGAAGAATTTCGACCTTTAGGTAAAAATTTGATAATGCTAATAAAAAATACAAGCAAATGGGCTTATTGAGAAAACAGGAATTGGCGACATTGGAAACAAGTTCTGACAATTATTCATCAAACTAGGAAGAAATAAAGGCAACATCCAGTGAGGCTCCTCTTCTTTTTACATCATTGGATGAACATTATTTTTTACAGAGAAATCAAACTGTCTGGGGGAGACCAAGAGAGGAAAAGGAGGAAGCAACTCAGAAGGAAGAGGACCAGAAGAAGCAATTAGAACAGTCAAAGATATAATACCTCATGGGAGATCGACAAGGCAGACGAAAAGAAAATGATGGGTGAGAATTATCTTACAGTGATTAACCAGCAAAGCAATCCTTATTGCAACTTGGTTTATCTTTTTGTCCTACAGCTGACTTGGATTTTTGTAGATTTGGAATTGATCTATTTCTTTTTGAACGTTAATTAAAATTGAAAAGGTTTTTACAACAAGAAAATGAGAAGAGACAGGCTGATGATGCCTCTACTTCACATGTACTTGACTCTACAGTTAATGACATATGTTTAGGTGATATGAAGGAGTTATCTACTTTGGTTGAATTGGAAGGAGGTGGGATCACTTGGATGAGTGAGAGGGAATTTCTGGAGTCTTTGTACTTAGAATTGGATAGATCAGAAATCACTCCGTTTAGACCAAAATCCATCTTTAATCCATCCACTCCTCATGACTCCATAGATACTTTTCACGAGGTTATTATTCGAGACCTTATTGAGATTTGGCATAAGGCGAGAAGAAGAGATCACACGTCCAGTCTCAATAATGAACAGAAAACTGCTCTACAAACCCTCATGGATGACCATTACATAGTCATTAAACCTTCTGATAAAGGTGGAAATGTTGTCAACAAATAGCATAATGAAGCAGAGAGGCAACTTGATAACACAGGGAATTATGAGAAAACATGTATTCAAAATTATAATATTTCTATGAGTAAATATCATGTAAAATTGTTTGATTGGAGAGATATAGGTCTACTTACTACAGAGGAATAACAATTTATTCTGGTTAAAAAACCTACTGTCCCTTGTTTTTATATGTTACCAAAGGTACATAATGATAGAGAAAATCCACCTGGTAGACCTATCATTTCTGCCAACAAAGGTCTTCTAGAGTGTACTTCTATGAATTTGTTTTTTTTCCTTTTGCCTTATGTGTTGGCTTTACCCTCTTATTGTAGGGACAACATGGACTTTATCTCTAAAATTGATGGGATTCCCTGGGAACAACATGTTTTTGTTAGTTACCCTAGATGTGGAATCCCTGTATACCTGTACTGAGCATGATCTGGGGATCCAGGCATGCAGATATATTTTCCGTGATAGGCCACTCTGTAAATATGACCATTTCATGATGCTATTGGAGTTTGATAACAACTTTTTTATCTTTAGAGATATGTGGTATCGCCAGTTGGTCAGAACCACGATGGAAAGCTGCTTTGCTCCAAGTTATGCCGGAATCTTCATGGGTTGGTGGGAGGCCACACGGGTATGGGTGACGGAAAATGAAAAATGGACCAGACATATTTCGATCTGGACTAGATACATAAATGACCTTTTTATGGTCTGGGAGGGTACAGAACAGGAATTGGATGATTTTTGGAATACATTTCACAAAATACTTTGAATTTGAAGGTTACTAGGAAGGTACATCCCACGAGAATAGTTTTCCTAGATGTGCTACTTGAGGTAGAGGAAATGAGATTGCACACCAAATTACACCGTAAGAGTACTGCGGGGAATAGTATCCTTCATGCAAATAGCCATCATCCTGCAAATTTGAAATGGAGTATCCCCTATGGCGAAATGCTCAGGGCTAGGAGGAATTGTACCACTTTGAAAGCCTATAAAGAGGAGGAAAGTAGAATAATTGGAAGCTTTAGAGAAAGAGGTTATCTGAATAATGTTTTGAGGTTAGTTAGTGAAAAAGTAGTGAAAACCACCAGGGAAACTCTTTTGATGAAAAAAAAGGAAGTGTGTGGGGAATAAACCAGAGATGAGAGTGATAACAACTATCCATCAGGAGGGTACAGCTGTTAGGAGGATGGTGACAAGACACTGGCATATAGTAAAACAAGATTCTGTGATTGGGAAGACTCGTGCCCCTTTTCCTCAATTTACGCATCGCAAATCGAGATCATTGCACGACATTTAGTACATAGCCATCTTGGGGTACAGTGAAGAAAAACTGGATGGCTTAGTGACCAAAATATTTTTTTCAAATGTGTGAAATGCAAGGCATGTAAGAGAAGTAAGAATGTGAAAACATTCTAGACAACATCGAGGGAGGTTAGAAAGATAAACAAGTCTATCTCCTGTGGGTCGGATCATTGCATTTCTGTTCTACAGTGTCCCTGCTGACTTCAATATATTGGTAGCACTATTGGTCCTGTGAAAAAGAGAGTTCTAGAGCATTATAGAGCGATAACAAAATGATGATGTCTCTTACCCTGTTGCTAGACATTGGGCAAACGTACACAACCAAGATGCTGACCTTCTGATGTTTTTTGGTATAGATAGGATTGAGAAGACTATATGTGGAGGAGATAGAGAAAGGACTTTGAGAGTTAAAGAATCAGATTATATCATCTTACTCGGTAGTAAGTTGCCTGGAGATTTGAATGAGGATGAAGAGCTTTCTGTACACGTCGGCTGATGTGATAGCATCATCAGTTTTCCCAGGCTTACTCAGTCTGGTTTCTATTTTTATTGGGATGTAAAATGATAAAGTTTGCTTTTATCTTACCTTTATCTTTCTTCGTTTCTTTATCATTTTTTCATTATCCCCTTTTTTTCTCATCATCTTTTCATCATCTTTCTCATTATATACAAAGGGAAAGTCTTTTTCATGTATGGCATTTCCAGAATTACAGGATGAAATGTTTCTCCTTGTTTTTCCTGTTTGAAACTCCTCATGCGCTTCCATTGAATTTAATACTGGGATTTGACGAATATGTGTTTTTCTTGGTTCACTGCATTTGAGTGTAGGATATATCAGTTTTTTTATATATTTTAGTGCTATGCTTTATTTCTTCTGGGAGTTTATAAGTTGAAAACACTGTTTGGGGTCCAATGATTCATACACAGTTGTTTATTGTAATTTTTGAGATGCCATGATTATTTGTTAAATCATGATTTGCAAATTTATATAAATTATGAATTATTTAATGTGTACAGATAATTGGCCACTTGGCCAGTTATTCAGGTTTACAATATTGAATATTATGTTTATAATTTATAAATAATAGAACATTGAGATTTTGGAATTATGACAATAACGTGAACTTGAGAAAATCAATTGAAAAAACAGAATCGTGTGATTATTTATGGGAGTCATATATATGCACGGATTGAATGTGGGATAATAATTATTTAGATACTTACAATGGTCTACCCTGATTTGTAATGCTACTAGTCACATTACTGTGGTTGTATAAAGATAGTTGCACTATTTGAGTTTTTGGACCTTCTGCAAAATTTCTCTAGTAAACGTAGTATATATGATGATTTTAAAATACTGGAAGGAAATATATATACAATTATTTTCTTTTCAGTAATTTTTCTATGTTTATGAAACTGGTGTATTTATGTGGAGGGGATATTAAGCAAGCACAATTTGACGAAGACCCTCTGGGGTTGAAATGCGCAGCCGAATAACGAATTAATGCAAAGATGCAGACACGTCAGGTTTGGCTCTTTCTTGCAGCTTAATAAGAGCTGAAGGATTTACTTTCTGTAGATATATATATATATATATATATATATATATATATATATATATATATATATATATCCAATTCAAAAACAATGCG
Organism: Pleurodeles waltl; assembly: GCF_031143425.1. NCBI lineage: Eukaryota > Metazoa > Chordata > Amphibia > Caudata > Salamandridae > Pleurodeles > Pleurodeles waltl. Next base: position 691,840,941 of record NC_090436.1, on the reverse strand, counting down.
GTCAACTGTGGAGACGCGCTCCTCAGCTGGTGCGAGACATGAAGGCTGACCGAGCCCTCAATTATTGATTTAAACAAAAAGGTGTTTGGTGACGCACTCCGTTAAGGTTCAGTTCTCAAATGTTCAAGTTTATTCAGTGCAACAAAAACGAAACAACGCGTTTCAACTAAGCTAGGAATACAGACCAATTAGGGACAAGCCTGTTCACTGGTTTTTCAGTTTTTTATGCAGCTGCACACAGAGCACTACTTTTTTAAATGTTATTTTCGCCTGTTTTAGTCCTGCTGCCACTATCTCTTATTTTTACTTTCTTGTATTATCTCTGGGCAGCGCTTGGCTCCCCTCTGGCATTTGCTGCATGCTCCTACTTTAAGAAAATGTGTTTACCTCTGGTTGCTTTACTTGTCATACTCCTTTATGCAGCAGAGGTTTATTGGACTCTCGTACATCCCTGTTCCTTTCTCTGTGGCTTCACAGCATATCCTGATATAAATATTGGTCCATTCAGCACAGTAGGAAAAGCCTTAGGTCTTGTGCTTTGCATACTTTTACACATGAAGGTCCGCTGTAGACGCATTACAAGATTGACATTCCCCTGAGCTATGCTATGCTATTCTTGGCATTAAATGAATGGAGGTTATGGCCGACTCCAGAGTGAACAATCCTCTGTGGACACAGTAATTGGTGAACACTCCCACTAATATTGCCATCAGGTTATTGCCATTATACCAATGGCTCTCATGGCAGTCAGGCATGGTGGACCATTTACTGTAGACACTGCCTATGATGGATACTCTTAAGAATATTAATAGTGGACCAAGCTCAGTGGAATTTGCCCATGGTAACACTTCACAAACATTGCAGCCTTTTACATGCAATTACCCTTCCTTAGTCAGTGATGTGTTGTAACAGCAGGTATTGTTTTTGCTTCATACTGTGCAGAAGTGTGCCATGATAGAATTTTTATCATGGAGGACCTCCTGCTGCCTGCTGTATGATCGTTTGTGAGACTCATATGTCCAACAGCTATTTTGTATGCTATTGAAGCAATTAACTTTAAATTTGGAAGATGTGTGTCCACCATACCAACTTTGGCGAACATAGGTAAGCAGTACCACATGCTTGTTCTACTGGTGGTTTGGCCTTTTCAATTGGCCATATGCTAAAAGCCATGGCAATCCTGCAGAGGTAGAACAATCACATGGCAAAACATCACAGATTTTTCAAAATGGTTGAAGTTTCAAGCCTGCAGCGGCGTGTGATGACCAATCTGCCAAACTCTCAAAATGCATAAACCACAGCCTCAAGCGGTGGCCCTCACATCCTAGTAGCAGTCCATTGCTTCTGCATGTTATCACGTGTGCTCAAATGACACCAATAACATTAGGCTAAACAGACATCCAATATCTTGCACCCTCCAAAAATATTGTTTTAAATTAAGCAATTGGTAATTGTCTTAATACACAAAAACACAAAAAAGTTTCCACAAAATGACCAGGCACTTCTTGTCCTACCAGACATGGGGCTACACATACTCAAATTCAATGGTTCCTCTCCTGCCCCAAATCACCACAGCTCCCCAAGGGATACTTGGGATATATCCAATTTGCCAGACCCGCATTTACTGTGCAACATGTGACTACATACATAAATGCATAAGTAAGCCCGAAATATGGATAAAAACATTACCTCTAACCTCTATATCATCAGTGCAGCTGCAACAGGTCAACAAATGCATACATGGCTTCCCATAATATTAAGATAACCTACAGAACCGCCTCTGTGCTAGACAATCACAGCTCCTGCAGCACGCCAGCAAAAGCATAAATGATCTCTATAAATGTCCTACTAAAATATTGATCCTGAATTACCGGTCATATCACCGACAGCAAAATTAACAACTACCCACCCAAAAAAAAAAAAATTGCACATAGCTTCCTAGCTAGACAGCCAGCTCTCTCTATTATGTTGCTAAACACGTAATTGGATAAATGCAATATCCATAGAGTAGACCCCCTATGTCAGACTCGCACTGCACCTGCATCAGGTCACCAAATACATAATTTGGCTTCTAAAAAGTGTAAATAAAAAAATATTGCTCCTACCGTGCTAGACCCAGCTGCATATGTATCATGTTACTAAGGGCCAGATGTAGCAAAGGGTTTTACCCATTCTGTGTCTATAGGAAAATGTGTTCGTACATATGGCCGTAAATGACAAAAAAGCACAGGGTCACTGGAGGACGCTCACCCTACCATGCATCATTCAGACTCAGGTGATGAACAGAAAAAACAACCTACGTATAAAATGTGCTCTGTGCAACATTACAGCTAATCCCTCATCTGCTGCCCGATTCATTGCATACGTACCCCACATACATACATTACCTTTGTTGGCAAAAAGTAGGAGATAATTATTTCACAACACATGATGAGTTCTGGGTGCTTCCAGTTTCCAGCATTACTTACTACACAATTGTGAGACAGTGGGAAACCAGATATGAAAGCAGTGTAATGTTTGTTCAGTTACTGCTTGGCTTTATGATCCTTTTTATTCTATTTATGATTCTGTTTGTGATTCTCTTGAAGATAAGTAAAACTAAGGGCCCACTGTATCAGCATTTATCACTGCTGTCATAGCTTTTGTCAAATCATTTACATTACCCATGTTCAAAAATACACAGTGAAACAGTGTCTGCACAAAATGTGGTACGTGAGAGAAACTTGCATTGTTCACACAAAATTACACCAGTGCACATTCCCATTTAGGGGCACACTAGGGGATGTGAGAGGCCCAGATCTCAGCATCACCCTCCCTAATCTCCTGTTCTACTATGGCAGTCCTAGCCTAGCAGAGAACTGCTGCAAAGGAAGGAATAGGCTGACAGGGTAGGCATATCTCTGATTGAATATGTGGGAGCCTATTGAGAGTGGCAAGTCCATGCTGCCATACTGTGTAGCACATGAAGCCAGTTTATAACAGATCAGCACACATGTGCCTGCTGCTGCTGTGATGTTCACGGAAGCCGGAGCTAAAGTTGCAAGTACAGAGTCTGGGCTTCCTCTGCGGCCCACTCCTTGCCTTTGGGTCCTCCGCATGTATCAGGACCTGTGGACTTCAAAATTTCCACAACATATTTGCATCGGATATTTTGCCCCTCTAAAATATGTGGCTCTTTTTTTAGCTTCTCTACTATGCAATCACTGTTTTACAAAATAAATTATTTCCACTATTCACGCACAAGGGAGAAATCTATTGCAATTTCCTCAGCAATAGTTGTGCATCGAATGTTTGGCCCCAGTTATATTTGCGGGAAATGTAATCCAATAAAATGGCCGAGTTGAATAAAATCTTCCCTTGGGCATAAGTGTGAAGAAGCAGCAAAGTCAGGCAACCTTCATAAATGTCGGAAGCTGGAAATTTGCATAACTACAAGGGTAAAAAAAAAAACGGTGCTCCTCTTTAGTCAGCACACCCACTGCCGATTTCTGGGCATAAATTATAGGACAAATGTTTCATTCCATTGAAAGAGATTGTCTTTCACATCATTCTGCAGTTGATAAATTACTCTTAAGTGGGCAGCAGTAATTTCAATGTAAATCGCAACAAAATAATTTAAAACCGATAGCTTTCTGTTACTATTGTGGGAAACATAGGTGAGGGACATGAAATATTATGATCGTGGCTGTTCCTTGCTAATTTCATTAGAAGCATAAAGGCCATTAAACAATTAATTATCACTACGGAAGGATGTCATTAAATAGCTTCTCCGGGCTAAGTGTATCATATTTTTTCAAATCATAAAGTGACCCTAATAAGCTATCCACATGAAACGTCCCTGCCAGAGAGAAGATATTTAGGTCTCTTGTTGCTCTAGCATCCAGCCAGGGTTGCTAACACAGCCTTCCATAATAGATTCGTTATTGTTAGCTTGTCAGTGTTAAGGCATACCAATCTGAACATAAATTACAGAATGAATCAAGTAGCCCTGTGACCATTTAAGCTGCCTTGTGTTTGTTGCGCAAAAAGCAAGTCCAATCTTTTGTCGCTGGCAACCGGAGGGGGGGGGGGCGAGAGTGCTTACAATCTGCCGAGTACATTCTGAGCTGAGCAAAAATTGATTTCCTTTAAAAAAAAAAGAAAGAAAAGCAGCTGGCATTAAAATGAATGGGCTTCTTTCGATTTCCAGCTCCCAGTGAAGCATTCACTGAATTCAGCAGGCATAATAGGCTGAAGTAAACAGTGTCAGGTTCTGTTATATCAGGGGCTCTTTTAAACCGGGCAGACAAGCCATCAGCAGCAAATCACGGCGCCCACCGAAAACGAGCTTGTTTCCCTGACACGTATTTTGATGGCATTTTGAAGAATGGTCGGAGATGCTCTGCTAATTAAGGCTGCTGCCACTCGTAGCGTTTCGATACTGTTCCATTAACGAGCAAAAATAACAGCTTAGGAGAGGCAGTAATGGAATGTAATTATTGAGGAAATTAACTGCGCGGCTATAGATTGTGGCATCTAGATAATTTCGACGAGTGGGAATGGTTCTCTGAACACTCAATATTTCTATTTTTTCATGTTTTTTTATATTTTTAGTTTACTCTAATGATATTCATTAACCCAGGAAAGAAAAGACTGCCGGCAGTGCAGACGTTCAGTTTGCTTGAGGTGTGTATTGCTCGGAACAATATATTAATGTCACGCCCAATTGAATTTTACGCTGAAGAAAATAAATCTACGCTGTTGGGTTAAATGATGCTACTAAAAAGAGTTGCAGTCATATACCTGGTGAATCCTTCCTGTTTACCAAATTATGGACGGTCCTCTGAGCCCCCGACACGATATTTACATGGGTAAACTAACGTGATGCACTTAGCGGTGAATACAATCCAATTCCCTTAGTGTTGGCTCAGTGTTTGCAGCCATCTTAAAGGTCGGCTATTATTCATGATTGAGTTTCGTCAGGCCTAATTCGATTATAATTCAACCTGAAGTAGGGAATGCAAAATTCTCAGTAAGGAACCATTGTGTATGTTTGTAATACAATGCAGACTTGGTGCTCTGGCTGTTTTTCAATTGATGCAGGCATTTTACAGCACCAACAACCAGAGCTTACCATTGCTTCATGATTCTGTTATTTATAGACCCTTTTATTGGCATTTTTAATGTCATGCACAAATCAATGATGCTTGGACATGCTTAATCCTGAGTAATCCAATCTGCAGACAGAGTACAAATGACTCCTGGTTTAAATCTTTTTACTGGGTTTAATACAAAAAAATGAGTAAATCAGACAGTACTTTAGTAGAAACCAGCTTCACAAAGCATACAAAATACAGCGAATGATAAGAATAATGCGCCATGCGGCGTCAGGTATTCGTCCACTATCTCACCTCGAGAACAAGTAACAAAAAATAGCTTTCCGGGCTGAAAGCATTGTTCGTACCCATGGACTAACTAGGGTGTAGAAGAACAAACTATTACAACAAGGGCATGCTATTACCAAAGTAGTGATCTTACAAATGGTGAACACAAGATTCCCAGATCTCTTTGAATTTCGGCAATTGATCATTCAGTGTATATATCGCTCGTTCATGTGATGTCACAGTCTCTGACCATTCGATGAGTGAAGGAGGTACTTCAGATTTCCAAAGTCTCAGTATGGAAATGATTGCCGTTGCTAGTGTAGAGTCCAGCCACATCTTTCTGAGATTAGTTAGGCTGACTATGTCTTGTGTGTGAGTCATGACGCAGTACAGTTCCAACCATAGACTTCTAACCAAGTCACACCAGCCTTTTAATTGGCACCAGAGTTCCAGAAGGCCTCTAAGGTAGGGAAAAACCACAAAATATGTAGCATGTTGCCATTATCATAGCTGCACCCCCAAAGGTTCGGCTTAAGTATAATTTTTTTCTTTGTGTAATTTATAAGGGCACCAATGTTAGTCATTGATGAGTTTAAAGTGGCTACATTTCATCTGAGCTTCAAGAAGATTTCTGACATAAATCATACGGCCCGGGGGTGCAGAGGTCCCTGGGACATCGCAACTCACTACTCTGCCTTCCCCAACACCCACCTGGAACCCTCAAAGGACCTCAATCTAAGACCACTTATTGGAATTGAGATCCAAAGTCCTCAGGCCATATTTTATTGTAAATACAAAAATACCATAATTCCATAACATAATTTTCACAGTAACCACATTTCCTATTTACATATTTGCTAACAACTGTAGCTTGTCCTTAACAGATTCTCTAATACAATGGAGTCATCTAACCATAACTGCTTTGCTTCTGTGCAACCATGAGAAAATCAGTTCCTGAGTGAGATCATGGTTGGCTATGTGACCCTACTTTTTCACCCTCCCAAGTCCAGAGGGTGGGATCTGCCCTTTTTTACTCTCTCCAAGGGCCTGTGCGAGGTCATGCTCACTGTGTAAGGACTGCGTGTCAGTGACTGCGAGCCCAAGGACTTCCTTTTGCCTTGCTGTCAGCACCACTTTGAGAAATAGGTTTTACTCCTTATTTTGATACATAAAGGACACTGCAGTGGAACCGAAGAGTCCCTGCCAATCATGACCTCACCTGCCTCAGGGCAGCATAGTTGTCCTACTATTCTCCTCCTCCCGATGCAGAGTGCATTGAGTAAGCCAAGTCAGGCAATTTCAAGAAACATTGAGTTGCCTTCCCTGCGCAAATACAAACCATCTGGCAAGAACAAACGCCCCCCTTTTATGCAACCATGAGGTATTGAAGCCAAAGAGGCTATTGTCAGTAGGTTGGCCACCTTCCTGTTTTGCTGACTCGTTAAAGGCCCTGCCCGACTTTGCATCTCTCCACTGCATTCTTGAATCCACAATTTGTGACCACGCTATGGTGGCTTCCACAAACCTCCTTGACAGCCAACCCACTTCTGAAACTATTTATTTAAATACGTCCTTGTGCTCTTAGAAGGCCAGGTTGTTGCCTCCAAAATGCACAATCACCTCCTCTGGGGTCGCCACCCTCCATGGCAATACTCTGTCCAGCAAAGATCTCACATCCCCTAGGCACAGACCTCCTTGCCTGCAGAAGGTTAGTTAAAGTCCTGCCTGTCAGGCACGCTTTGGGTAATCCCCAGCCACATACCAATCCAATGTATGCTTCACATTTTTTCACCACTTTTCTGTTCTTAGTTAACTTTCGATTGTAGGGACTTTTCCACCCATGATTGCTGGAAAAATTGTGAAGCCTTTGACCTAATTAATCAATAGTTCCTCCACCTTCTCCCTCTATAGCCAGTGTGCACAGTCCGTAGGATGAAAGCATTCTTTGCACCTCTTGCTCTCCTCCCTCACAAGAGTATCAGAAATTAATTCACATATTTCATTATAACTTATTTTCCAAATCTTCTCTTTCACTTCATTTTCCCACATGTCTGCCCAATTGGTCATGCTCTAAGCACACATCCCCTAACCTGATGCTTGGTAGTAGCATAACTGTACCTTCTGGTGCTGTCTGCGCAACATGAGCCAGACCACCTGTATTCTGGGCACTAGGAACCATTAACATCTGGGCAACCTGTGCAAGTACTGCTGGGCCTCCAAAAGCCACTACAGGAATGCCAGCCAATCCTCTGTGCTCACCCTGCACATATTGCCCACCTGAACTATTCAAATGGGCCATTCGCCTCTTGGCCTTTTCAACATTATCACTATCAGCAACCCCTGCTGAAGTGACCCCCTATAAGGGTTGAGGATAACATTCCAACTTTTGACAACCATGATAAAACACTAGCAAAGTTGGCCACCAGATCATGTCTTGTTATCTATTGTTTGAGAACAGACCTACGTCGGGGTCTGATCAGATCTGTATAAATGCATCTAACACACAGATAGTCAGAGGAATTCCTACCAGATGCCATTGACGCTATCAATGCTGCATGTCGCCTTGATGCTGGCCCAGTCTTTGTGCCCCTACAGACTCTGATCTAGACACCTCATTCCAAGGTAGCAAGGGTTTGGGGGCTCTTCTTATGGATACACATTGGCAGATTAGGTTTATCACACCTAGCTCTCTTTAGGTTAGGGCTTAGGTTCATCATGTTAGGGTGTTAAGACATATATCATATCTCATGTCATTTTATGTTATTGCAAGATGGTGGGGGTCTTTGTACTAATAACTCTCATTTCCACAACTCTGTTTCTTGCACTGTTCATTATCTAATCATTGCAGCCCATGCAACTTATCGTAGATTGCAGTCTTGTTAGTAAAACCTATTAAGCTTTTACCTCATCTCCTTCATTGCCTCTGTGTTTGATTGAGATATGTTGCTTATATGATAAATGGGTAATGTTCAATTAACCACAACACTTCCTGAGATGTCACACTCTAGAGTCCATGCGTAAAGGCTGCCACAAATCACCTTTTGCTGTTTCGGTTTTAGTGAGGGGCTGCTTGTGAGCCGGGAAGGTTGGGACAACAGTTGCGATTTGTTGTAGGATTGGCATAGTCACCGACAAACATAAGTACTGTCAATCTTAAACCATCAGTCTTGCTTAGAGCAAGAGTCAAACTATGAAATGGCGCCACCTACTATGGTGTTTAGGCACTAATATACGGATACCCTGACTATCACTGTCTCACACACAACAGATACCCTAAGTATCGTTATATGAGACGTCCGTGGTCTTAGGGAAGATCCTCCTCAGCTAAACAGGTAGCACCTGAGTAGGCTGCAGGTTGTTTGAGCTCGAACTATTAAAATTACTTTTACTCCCTACTTGAGGCTCCATCTCTGTTACCCATTTCACAATATGGCTAACACCAGAGATATTCCTGAGAATGCTAGACAAACATTAACATTACACCTAGCAGTGCATGGCTTAACAGAAGAGGGTGGGGATGTCACATTCATAGTAGATGCTAATGAAGCTTACCAAGCAGAAACATTCTACACATCGGTCACCCTTCTTGAGGAAGACCTAATATCACACACATTCCATGCATATAGAATAGCTAATGTACCACAAAGGTAGCAAGCATACTAGTATCTTGAAATACCAATCACCTATCAAGAACATCAGAACTGGTTTCATGGCACCCTACCACAAGTAATACAACACGTGAGATTAGGTCCCTTAGGCAATGACCGACCAACGTGGCCTATGTTTGCCACATAAACACCTCACCCAGGTATAAAAAATATGCAGGCAGCTGCTCTGCACAATTTATACATTGAGCTAGTTACACTACATAGACAACTTGTTCAATTCGTAATGCGAACTCTGAACACTACACCAGTGCGTCCAGCACTACCAGCAGCACCTGCTGGATATCAATTGTCTACTACTAGGATTAATCCACAAACAATAAATTCTATCATAGGTAAAATACCCACAGTACAAGAGAAAATCCTGTTCTGGATAACCCAGAAAACAAATCAGCTGGAAACTGTGTTTCCCCATACAGGGCCATAGGAAAAAATAGAACTCTCACTATGTGCTTGCCCTTCAGGATGGTTCCCTCGGCGGATGACTGCGCCACATGGGGTACAGTCTTCGCTGCAATATACACTACCACACATGGTACCCCAACACTTGCCAAAACAATTACAGAATGAGCAAGGGGTTGCACCAGCCCTAGATTTGGGGATGAAACAAATGCATAACTTCTACGCAGTCTCCTCAATATTACTAGGTAACATTAAAGGGGAAGTGGTGGCATTGGCTATATGACAGCGGCTCCGGGAAGTTCCACAGTTGGGCCAGGAGAAAGAGCTACCGAAAATTCATTCTGACACCTATACCAGTATAGAACCGGACAGTTTGGGAGCCAAGCCGAAAAGGCCAGAATTACAAGGTACCACCCCTAAGGAAGGTACTAAAGAAGCACAGGAGGGTTCTAAAAAGCGCTGGGGTAAACAAAAGCAATTTAAAGACAAAGTCAGAGAGCAGATTCTCCACACCTGGAGAACTCCAGACAGGAGATATAATCTCAGGAATAGAGAAAATATAAAAGCCCCTGACAGATATACTGATTCACGTCCCCCTCATTCCTTTGAGGACCCACCGGATAGACGTAGCGAGAGAGGGGGGCTGTCCTGCATAAGGTCATGAATATGTGAAACAGAAGAAAGACACAACAGTCTTCAGACAAAAAAGAAGACAATCACCCACAACAAAAGCCACAATTCAAAAACAAAAAGGTGGCAGCACTGTCCATAAAAAATTTCAGTACACTTGAGAACATTGCTGAAGAACAAGATGTGGGTGGTGACACTGCTAGACAGGGCAGCAGAGGTCACGATCTGTCCCCAGAGTCTGAAAAGATCATCTGGATGCGACAGCAACTAGTGATGTCATTGCAGTTGAGACTGCGGACGGGCGTGTCCTCCCACCCGGGTGTAATTGAATCCTGCATCTCTGCAATGAATAACCTATTATTCCCCGTTGTAAAACGCAACCATTCATACAGAATAGTCTTAGATTACAGACATCTAAACAGTCATACATGCACATACGCTATACAAAATTCGCACAGCACTAATTAACAACATAGTGTGTAAAAAATACAAAACAACCTTGGATATCTCCAATGTTTTTTTCTGCCAAAACGTTGCACACGAAAGTTGGGACCTCAGTGCATTCTCATTTGGCTCACAAAAACGCTTCTGCCATTTGCCCCACGGCTATAAGAACAGCCCAGGGCTGTTTTCAGCCCGTGTATCATCAATATTACATGATATTGATCCCGAGGCATTGTCTTATGTGGATGACATCTATTTCACAGATGATGACCTCAACATACATCCTGCCAGGGTTGATTGGATCGTTTTAGCATCCGCAGGCCTTGGCTACAAATTTAATTTTAGGAAAACTAAAATAGCCTTTCTCAGCATATTGTTCCTAGGATACGAGCTATCAAACGAGGGCAAGAACGTAGCCCTGCACTTGCTAGAAAAATTTGCTCAACTCCAGCCACCAAATACAATCAAGAAACAACAGACGTTACTTGGTTTCTTTAACTTTGGCAGAACATACATTCCTGACTATGCACAACGTATCAAGCCACTTTTTGACTTAATATGCCCTGATTTTTCTAGCAGACACTGGACTTTTGAACACACATGCATCCTTAGGGAACTGCAACAGGACATGCTAAAAGCAATACCCTTACATACCCTTGACAACAAAACAAATTTGGTCATCAGAATAATTGCTGGTGCCATCGAGTTCATTTGTGTCACCTTTAACTAGGGCAACAAAGTGCCCACAACATATAAATCCCATTTATACTCTAATGCATTTTGCACCCACCGAAAAAGTTTTAACTGCTGTCATCAAGGAGAGACCCTTGCCCAAGGGACATGCATTATTGTTGTTACCCTGGTTCCAGCCCTAGAGGCTGTCAACAAAGCTAGCGTTCCCACCACTAAAGCTTTACATCCATGCTGGATTCAGTGGGCAACCTCTCTGACTGCCACTGATTTAGATTATATCTTTGATCCAAAACGTCAGACACAAGAATTTCTCCAATACAAACAGAAGTACCCCGCACCTCTAGATATTTTGCCACTTAAAAATTACCATGCTGCCATTTACACTGACGGTTCAGCACAACCAGCTGTAGGTACCTGTAAAGAAATGGCTCCCTGTTGCAGTTACCCCCCACTTTTTGCCTGATACTGATGCTGACTTGACTGAGAAGTGTGCTGGGACCCTGCTAACCAGGCCCCAGCACCAGTGTTCCTTCCCCTAAAATGTACCATTGTATCCACAATTGGCACACCCTGGCATTCAGATAAGTCCCTTGTAACTGGTACTTCTAGTACCAAGGGCCCTGATGCCAAGGAAGGTCTCTAAGGGCTGCAGCATGTCTTATGCCACCCTAGAGACCCCTCACTCAGCACAGACACACTGCTTACAAGCCTGTGTGTGCTAGTGAGAACAAAATGAGTAAGTCGACATGGCACTCCCCTCAGGGTGCCATGCCAGCCTCTCACTGCCTATGCAGTATAGGTAAGACACCCCTCTAGCAGGCCTTACAGCCCTAAGGCAGGGTGCACTATACCATAGGTGAGGGTACCAGTGCATGAGCACTGTGCCCCTACAGTGTCTAAACAAAACCTTAGACATTGTAAGTGCAGGGTAGCCATAAGAGTATATGGTCTGGGAGTTTGTCAAACACGAACTCCACAGCACCATAATGGCTACACTGAAAACTGGGAAGTTTGGTATCAAACTTCTCAGCACAATAAATGCACACTGATGCCAGTGTACATTTTATTGTAAAATACACCCAGAGGGCATCTTAGAGGTGCCCCCTGAAACTTAACCAACTAGCTGTGTAGGCTGACTGGTTCCAGCAGCCTGCCACACTAGAGACATGTTGCTGGCCCCATGGGGAGAGTGCCTTTGTCACTCTGAGGCCAGTAACAAAGCCTGCACTGGGTGGAGATGCTAACACCTCTCCCAGGCAAGAATTGTCACACCTGGCGGTGAGCCTCAAAGGCTCACCTCCTTTGTGCCAACCCAGCAGGACACTCCAGCTAGTGGAGTTGCCCGCCCCCTCCGGCCAGGCCCCACTTTTGGCGGCAAGGCCGGAGAAAATAATGAGAATAACAAGGAGGAGTCACTGGCCAGTCAGGACAGCCCCTAAGGTGTCCTGAGCTGAGGTGACTCTAACTTTTAGAAATCCTCCATCTTGCAGATGGAGGATTCCCCCAATAGGGTTAGGATTGTGACCCCCTCCCCTTGGGAGGAGGCACAAAGAGGGTGTACCCACCCTCAGGGCTAGTAGCCATTGGCTACTAACCCCCCAGACCTAAACACGCCCTTAAATTTAGTATTTAAGGGCTACCCTGAACCCTAGAAAATTAGATTCCTGCAACTACAAGAAGAAGGACTGCCCAGCTGAAAACCCCTGCAGCGGAAGACCAGAAGACGACAACTGCCTTGGCTCCAGAAACTCACCGGCCTGTCTCCTGCCTTCCAAAGATCCTGCTCCAGCGACGCCTTCCAAAGGGACCAGCGACCTCGACATCCTCTGAGGACTGCCCCTGCTTCGAAAAGACAAGAAACTCCCGAGGACAGCGGACCTGCTCCAAGAAAAGCTGCAACTTTGTTTCCAGCAGCTTTAAAGAACCCTGCAAGCTCCCCGCAAGAAGCGTGAGACTTGCAACACTGCACCCGGCGACCCCGACTCGGCTGGTGGAGATCCGACACCTCAGGAGGGACCCCAGGACTACTCTGATACTGTGAGTACCAAAACCTGTCCCCCCTGAGCCCCCACAGCGCCGCCTGCAGAGGGAATCCCGAGGCTTCCCCTGACCGCGACTCTTTGAACCTAAAGTCCCGACGCCTGGGAGAGACCCTGCACCCGCAGCCCCCAGGACCTGAAGGACCGGACTTTCACTGGAGAAGTGACCCCCAGGAGTCCCTCTCCCTTGCCCAAGTGGAGGTTTCCCCGAGGAATCCCCCCCTTGCCTGCCTGCAGCGCTGAAGAGATCCCGAGATCTCTCATCGACTAACATTGCGAACCCGACGCTTGTTTCTACACTGCACCCGGCCGCCCCCGCGCCGCTGAGGGTGAAATTTCTGTGTGGACTCGTGTCCCCCCCGGTGCCCTACAAAACCCCCCTGGTCTGCCCTCCGAAGACGCGGGTACTTACCTGCAAGCAGACCGGAACCGGGGCACCCCCTTCTCTCCATTCTAGCCTATGTGTTTTGGGCACCACTTTGAACTCTGCACCTGACCGGCCCGGAGCTGCTGGTGTGGTGACTTTGGGGTTGCTCTGAACCCCCAACGGTGGGCTACCTTGGACCAAGAACTGAACCCTGTAAGTGTCTTACTTACCTGGTAAAACTAACAAATACTTACCTCCCCTAGGAACTGTGAAAATTGCACTAAGTGTCCACTTTTAAAACAGCTATTTGTGAATAACTTGAAAAGTATACATGCAATTTTGATGATTTGAAGTTCCTAAAGTACTTACCTGCAATACCTTTCGAATGAGATATTACATGTAGAATTTGAACCTGTGGTTCTTAAAATAAACTAAGAAAAGATATTTTTCTATATAAAAACCTATTGGCTGGATTTGTCTCTGAGTGTGTGTACCTCATTTATTGTCTATGTGTAGGTACAACAAATGCTTAACACTACTCCTTGGATAAGCCTACTGCTCGACCACACTACCACAAAATAGAGCATTAGTATTATCTATTTTTACCACTATTTTACCTCTAAGGGGAACCCTTGGACTCTGTGCATGCTATTCCTTACTTTGAAATAGCACATACAGAGCCAACTTCCTACATTGGTGGATCAGCGGTGGGGTACAAGACTTTGCATTTGCTGGACTACTCAGCCAATACCTGATCACACGACAAATTCCAAAATTGTCATTAGAAATTGATTTTTGCAATTTGAAAATTTTTCTAAATTCTTAAAAGACCTGCTAGGGCCTTGTGTTAGATCCTGTTTAGCATTTCTTTTAGAGTTTAAAAGTTTGTAAAAGTTTGAATTAGATTCTAGAACCAGTTTTAGTTTCTTAAAAAGTATTCCAACTTTTAGAAGCATAATGTCTAGCACAGATGTGAATGTGGTGGAACTCGACACCACACCTTACCTCCATCTACAGATGAGAGAGCTAAGGTCACTCTGTAAACTAAAGAAAATAACAATGGGCCCCAAACCTACCAAAATACAGCTCCAGGAGCTCTTGGCAGAGTTTGAAAAGGCCAACCCCTCTGAGGGTGGCAACTCAGAGGAAGAGGATAGTGACTTGGAGGACAATTCCCCCCTACCAGTCCTATCTAGGGAGAGCAGGGTCCCTCAAACCCTGACTCCAAAAATAATAGTCAGAGATGCTGGTTCCCTCACAGGAGAGACCAACACCTCTGAAATCACTGAGGATAACCCCAGTGAAGAGGACATCCAGTTAGCCAGGATGGCCAAAAGATTGGCTTTGGAAAAGCAGCTCCTAGCCATAGAAAGGGAAAGAAAAGAGATGGGCCTAGGTCCCATCAATGGTGGCAGCAACTTAAATAGGGTCAGAGATTCTCCTGACATCCTAAAAATCCCCAAAGGGATTGTAACAAAATATGAAGATGGTGATGACATCACCAAATGGTTCACAGCTTTTGAGAGGGCTTGTGTAACCAGAAAAGTAAACAGATCTCACTGGGGTGCTCTCCTTTGGGAAATGTTCACTGGAAAGTGTAGGGATAGACTCCTCACACTCTCTGGAAAAGATGCAGAATCTTATGACCTCATGAAGGGTACCCTGATTGAGGGCTTTGGATTCTCCACTGAGGAGTATAGAATTAGGTTCAGGGGGGCTCAAAAATCCTCGAGCCAGACCTGGGTTGATTTTGTAGACTACTCAGTAAAAACACTAGATGGTTGGTTAACTGGAAATGAAGTGTGTGACTATGTTGGGCTTTATAATTTGTTTATGAAAGAACACATTTTAAGTAACTGCTTCAATGAAAAGTTGCATCAGTATCTGGTAGACCTAGGTCCAATTTCTCCCCAAGAATTGGGAAAGAAGGCAGACCACTGGGTCAAGACTAGGGTAACCAAAACTTCCACTGGGGGTGACCAAAAGAAAGGGGTTACAAAAACTCCCCAGGAGAAAGTGGGTGACACTAGAAACAAAGAAAAAGAGTCCTCTGTAGGCCCCCAAAAACCAGAACAGGTGGGTGGGCCCCAAGACACAACCCAAAACAAAGGTGGGTACCAGGGTAAGAACTGGGATGCCACTAAGGCATGGTGCCACAACTGTAAACAGTCTGGGCACCACACCAAGGACACTTCTTGTCCCAAAAACAAACCCCAGAACAAAACTCCAGGGGTAACCAGTGTAGCCATGGGAGATGACTCCTCAGATGAGGAGGTCTTCCTAGCCTTCAACTGGAAACAGGGCCCAACAGGTGAGTTGGAGATTCCAGAGGGAAGTAGACACTTCCACCACCTACTGGTGAATGGAATCCCAACCACTGCCCTGAGAGACACTTGTGCCAGTCACACTATTGTGCATAACAGGCTGGTGCTCTCAAACCAGTACATCCCAGGTGAGACGGCCAGGGTAAGAGTTAGCCTAGACAGGGTCACTAAGAGGCCTGTGGCTTTAGTGCCCATAGAAGTGGGTGGCACTCTTAGCTGGAGAAGGGTAGTAGTCAGTACAGACCTCCCCCTTGATTGTCTCCTTGGAAATGACTACCCAGAGGTTAGTCAGAGCTCAAGAGAGGAACTGGTCCAGTGCCAGTCCTCTCCCAAGGATTCTGGAAGTCCTGCCTCTGCAGTAAATGCAAGCAGGCCCCAGAAGAAGAAGAAAAGAAAACAGAGTAGGAGGGGTGGACAACCTTTAGCCAAGGTTACAGCAAGCCAAGGAGATTCTGCTCCAGTAGGGGAGAACTCCAAAAATGGCCCTGATAAAGTCCAACCTGACCCACAAGAAGTCCTGGCTAGTCAGGCAACTGTTAAACCTGAGTGGGTGGCTCCTCAGCTAACAGAAGAAAGAGTGGAAGAAGGGTGTTTACTACAAGATGTGGTAACCCCCCACTCCAATACAGCAGACAGGCAACCTGAACCCAAAGAAGCCTGTAACTTAGCCCCTTCCCTTTTAGGTGAAGAGCTAAAGGTGTGGTTCTGGGCACTGACAGCTGTCAGTGGCCTCTGCTGGGTGTTAGCCTTTATGGCTGCACTATCCTTAGCATGGTGGTCTGACCCCATGCCAAATAGCAAGTTAGGCCCCCTGACCCTATTGGTCATGGTGGGGTTACTCCAGCTCTGGGTAACCTCTCTGGGTAAGCTAGGGGTGACCCTGGCCAAGATAAGGTTAGCAGAGGTGGACACCTCTAAGACCAAAATAGAAAGAATGGGTGGAGACATTGAAGAGGCAGACAAGAGGCAATTCAGACTAGGTCCTATTACTGTGGAAGTGGGTCAGTTCCCCAAAGGGAATGACCTGAACAGAAGGATGTAAGGCAGAGTAGGCCCTGCAACTAACCAGCCTATTTCTCCTACTCTTCCTCGCCTGACAGACTAGGAAGACTCTCCCAGCTTGGGCTGAGTCTCCTGGCCTGTGGGCTGGGGGGGGCTTGTGTAAAGAAATGGCTCCCTGTTGCAGTTACCCCCCACTTTTTGCCTGATACTGATGCTGACTTGACTGAGAAGTGTGCTGGGACCCTGCTAACCAGGCCCCAGCACCAGTGTTCCTTCCCCTAAAATGTACCATTGTATCCACAATTGGCACACCCTGGCATTCAGATAAGTCCCTTGTAACTGGTACTTCTAGTACCAAGGGCCCTGATGCCAAGGAAGGTCTCTAAGGGCTGCAGCATGTCTTATGCCACCCTAGAGACCCCTCACTCAGCACAGACACACTGCTTACAAGCCTGTGTGTGCTAGTGAGAACAAAATGAGTAAGTCGACATGGCACTCCCCTCAGGGTGCCATGCCAGCCTCTCACTGCCTATGCAGTATAGGTAAGACACCCCTCTAGCAGGCCTTACAGCCCTAAGGCAGGGTGCACTATACCATAGGTGAGGGTACCAGTGCATGAGCACTGTGCCCCTACAGTGTCTAAACAAAACCTTAGACATTGTAAGTGCAGGGTAGCCATAAGAGTATATGGTCTGGGAGTTTGTCAAACACGAACTCCACAGCACCATAATGGCTACACTGAAAACTGGGAAGTTTGGTATCAAACTTCTCAGCACAATAAATGCACACTGATGCCAGTGTACATTTTATTGTAAAATACACCCAGAGGGCATCTTAGAGGTGCCCCCTGAAACTTAACCAACTAGCTGTGTAGGCTGACTGGTTCCAGCAGCCTGCCACACTAGAGACATGTTGCTGGCCCCATGGGGAGAGTGCCTTTGTCACTCTGAGGCCAGTAACAAAGCCTGCACTGGGTGGAGATGCTAACACCTCTCCCAGGCAAGAATTGTCACACCTGGCGGTGAGCCTCAAAGGCTCACCTCCTTTGTGCCAACCCAGCAGGACACTCCAGCTAGTGGAGTTGCCCGCCCCCTCCGGCCAGGCCCCACTTTTGGCGGCAAGGCCGGAGAAAATAATGAGAATAACAAGGAGGAGTCACTGGCCAGTCAGGACAGCCCCTAAGGTGTCCTGAGCTGAGGTGACTCTAACTTTTAGAAATCCTCCATCTTGCAGATGGAGGATTCCCCCAATAGGGTTAGGATTGTGACCCCCTCCCCTTGGGAGGAGGCACAAAGAGGGTGTACCCACCCTCAGGGCTAGTAGCCATTGGCTACTAACCCCCCAGACCTAAACACGCCCTTAAATTTAGTATTTAAGGGCTACCCTGAACCCTAGAAAATTAGATTCCTGCAACTACAAGAAGAAGGACTGCCCAGCTGAAAACCCCTGCAGCGGAAGACCAGAAGACGACAACTGCCTTGGCTCCAGAAACTCACCGGCCTGTCTCCTGCCTTCCAAAGATCCTGCTCCAGCGACGCCTTCCAAAGGGACCAGCGACCTCGACATCCTCTGAGGACTGCCCCTGCTTCGAAAAGACAAGAAACTCCCGAGGACAGCGGACCTGCTCCAAGAAAAGCTGCAACTTTGTTTCCAGCAGCTTTAAAGAACCCTGCAAGCTCCCCGCAAGAAGCGTGAGACTTGCAACACTGCACCCGGCGACCCCGACTCGGCTGGTGGAGATCCGACACCTCAGGAGGGACCCCAGGACTACTCTGATACTGTGAGTACCAAAACCTGTCCCCCCTGAGCCCCCACAGCGCCGCCTGCAGAGGGAATCCCGAGGCTTCCCCTGACCGCGACTCTTTGAACCTAAAGTCCCGACGCCTGGGAGAGACCCTGCACCCGCAGCCCCCAGGACCTGAAGGACCGGACTTTCACTGGAGAAGTGACCCCCAGGAGTCCCTCTCCCTTGCCCAAGTGGAGGTTTCCCCGAGGAATCCCCCCCTTGCCTGCCTGCAGCGCTGAAGAGATCCCGAGATCTCTCATCGACTAACATTGCGAACCCGACGCTTGTTTCTACACTGCACCCGGCCGCCCCCGCGCCGCTGAGGGTGAAATTTCTGTGTGGACTCGTGTCCCCCCCGGTGCCCTACAAAACCCCCCTGGTCTGCCCTCCGAAGACGCGGGTACTTACCTGCAAGCAGACCGGAACCGGGGCACCCCCTTCTCTCCATTCTAGCCTATGTGTTTTGGGCACCACTTTGAACTCTGCACCTGACCGGCCCGGAGCTGCTGGTGTGGTGACTTTGGGGTTGCTCTGAACCCCCAACGGTGGGCTACCTTGGACCAAGAACTGAACCCTGTAAGTGTCTTACTTACCTGGTAAAACTAACAAATACTTACCTCCCCTAGGAACTGTGAAAATTGCACTAAGTGTCCACTTTTAAAACAGCTATTTGTGAATAACTTGAAAAGTATACATGCAATTTTGATGATTTGAAGTTCCTAAAGTACTTACCTGCAATACCTTTCGAATGAGATATTACATGTAGAATTTGAACCTGTGGTTCTTAAAATAAACTAAGAAAAGATATTTTTCTATATAAAAACCTATTGGCTGGATTTGTCTCTGAGTGTGTGTACCTCATTTATTGTCTATGTGTAGGTACAACAAATGCTTAACACTACTCCTTGGATAAGCCTACTGCTCGACCACACTACCACAAAATAGAGCATTAGTATTATCTATTTTTACCACTATTTTACCTCTAAGGGGAACCCTTGGACTCTGTGCATGCTATTCCTTACTTTGAAATAGCACATACAGAGCCAACTTCCTACAGTACCAAAAATTAATACTCAGCCACCTGCGCAGCCCTTAGCGGAGTGGTTAAGGATGGTGTATTCCACCCTCATAATACCTACACATAGACCCTAGGGGACTCCACAGCCCAGCTGGCTGAACTCAAAGCCTTTATACTAGCACTAAAACACACAGAGCCAGGACCAGTCACTCTGATTGTCTGTGATTCATACTCCTGTGTGCAATCTTACAATGATTATCTTAATCACTGGAAGATGAACGGGCTTAGAGATTCCAAAGGGAACACCATAAAGCACAGAACTCTGGGGGGGAGGGTGGCTGATCTCAAGGATAAGCTACCTTGCGTCCATGTAGGTCATGCATTGGGCCACCAACGAGTGGGAGTACATGTTACTGGCAACAGTTTGGCTGATGAAGCAGCCACATCTGCAGTAGCCATGGCTTCTGTGGCTGCAGTGACTCATTCTCAGACGAGATTGGATAATGAAATTCTGACTGCTATGAAAGCTTTGGCTGAAAGTAAGCCTATCTCAAAAGCAAACCCTACAAAATACTCACATCACATCAGTGCACAGAATGGTGTTTATGCAACAATTCCTGGGGTTGGAGACCGAGCAGTCCCCAACCAAGACCAGGGATTATTTTTCATCAAAGCAGTGCATGAGGGTGTCGCATCTGCTCACGCTGGTATCTCAGACACAATATCACTCTCACAGAAACGCATCTGGTGGCCAGGCCTATACAAACAGATGAAGCAATCCATCCTTTGTTGTGATATTTGCCAGCAAATGAAGGACTCCAACATCAAACGCCCACTGCAGACATCACTCCTAGTGTCCAACAGGCCACTACAATGTGTGTACCTGGACCATTGGGGTCAGCTCCTACCAGACGGTGTGTACAAATAAGTCTTAGTTGCTGTGGATTCTTGGTCTAGATTCCTGTGGGTATGGCCTCAGTGGTTAGCTGACTCTCAAACTGTTATAAAAGACTTGCGGATCTTTATCAGTACATATGTGGTTGCAGCATTTCACTCGAACCAGGGCCCTGCCTTTGCCTCCAAAGCATTCAGGGACACCATAGGGACAATGGGTGTTGAACTCCATTACTCCTCACCATACCCTCCCGAGGGAAATTCTGTCAAGGAGAGGAAGAATTGAGATCAAAAGCAGTCCTTAACAGCCAGAGTGTTAGGTTCAGGCAGCAGTTGGCTTCATCACCTATATGGGGTCCAGAGAGCACTGAATAGTCTGCTAAGACGGTCCTTGTGGGGACGCACTCCCTATGAAGTTCTCTTTGGATACCTAAGTATCTCCCAGATCCAGATGGACCTGGTTTGGTGGCAGCAGATACACCAGTTGACATAAATGAATGTCTCACTGTCTTACAGGAGCTTCAGCAATTTTATGATGATAATTCACCCTCCAGTGCTGCCACCTTAGGAATAAGGATTTTCCAACAACTTCTACTGGCTGGATTCTTAAAGTTAGGGATCTGGTTCATGAAAAGATTGCTGTGAAGAAGGAATTTGTCCGGTCTTACAGAGCACCGGTCCAAGTCCTAGGAATACAAGGTACCAGAACTGTCATTTTGCCACCGCTGCCAGGCTCCAAAGGTAACAGATTTATTTCCATTGACGACATCAAACTTTACCATGTGGCCAAACCTGCACAATAGAGCCAGAGGTCCATTGGGTAGTTCCTGGTCCCCTCTCACTACCCAACAGGACATACAGCTTCAAAGAAGAAACAACAACACTTCTGACCATACAAACAAGTCCAACGATGCTACGGGTACCTCCTTGACCATGGGGAGGGTGGAAACTGAGATTTTGCTGATTCCTGTTACCACTTCAACGATATTACCTGTCCAAGATGTGGCTGTCTTTTAATCCAATACAACATAGACTGACAACATCATCTACTATGAGCCTCCACACAAAATGGATCCATCCAAGGTAATGCACCTGCTCCTGCGTTTGCTCCATTGGTATTCATTGGCATTGGCATTGGTTACTCCATTGATATTGATGACTTTTCTTCAACTTCATCCACTCCTGTGATTGAAACTGTTTCAAAGACACGCAAGCTGTACATATGGCTTAAAAGCTTAAAAATAACTACTTAATTTACCCATGGAACCATCTATGGTTATTCCTGACATTATTTGCATTTTTTCTATGGATTGGTTTTGTAACTGTTTTCTTCCTGCTTGTAAATGGTCATTAACTTCCTCAATGCTCCTCTGTTGAGCCTGTGGATGAAGTCTTAACTCCATATCATTCCTTACATAAGGTCCGAAGAGACTTGTCCCTTGCGAACATTCCAGCTGTACCAATTCCTGATGGGATTGTGTGGGAGAAAGTTCCATTCGATACATACAGGCTTACTGAGGTCATTCAGATTCCTTATGTCTTAAAAATTTGACTGATGTAATTACACCTCATGTTGTAGCTGATGATTGGGATGCCCAGAGTGTCGATTCAGTGTTAACTGAAATGAAAGACTATGCGATATTTGAAAGTAATGATGTGTATACCAACACAAAGAATTTGGGGAAATGTTCTGCTATAACAACTGGGGACATTACTACCTGCACCGTGCAACTAGACTTTGATCAGTATGTAATTACACACAGTGGGAACACTGCTCAACTCCACCTGTGGGGGCCCAAAACATTATGCGGATACATTTACTTATTTTTCTGTGCATGACAAAAAAATGCAGAGTCATATTACTTCATATTACCACCTTCAAAAGTTAGGAACATTTTGCTAACTAATACAAAGTTAATTCACTCAGATTCCTTTGTTTCTCGTCTTGCAGTTGAAGGTTATGAATACTGGAAGAACACTATTAATGTAAAGGGTGCATGGGGAACACAAGATTGGCAAATACAGGGTAGGGAAGCTTTATTTAGAGCGTGCCTTATTCCTGTGCAAATAATCTTTTTGAATGAAACTGTTCAACAGACATCCTGTCTGGGGTTAGCAAAAATGAAGGAAATGAGTGCGCCCAGTATACCCACACCAGCAAAATGTAATAACTGGCAATACTTCCTGAGTGTCACTGAGGAAGAACTAGATGCAAAGGTTCAGGCTGGTACCCATAATTCTTCACTTTCCAGTCGCAGTAGATGGTAACTATTGCCAATGGGTGTCAGGCACGTTTTGTGAATTCCTCAAGGGGATTTCAAGATTAGCCAGCCAGACCCTCATTTTGACTCAGGTCAAGACACTGGTATAGTTACAACATACAGTGTGGGTAAAATGTGCCAACAGTGGGTACAGACTAACATGTTATCCACAGTTAAGGAACATCTGAACACTCTTTCTGAAGATATAGACTTGCAGGACTTCTTGTTAGGTCTGAGAAAGCCACGCTCTAAGAGATTCATCTTCGCCATATATAATGAGATCTGGAAGCTTTCTCAGATTGAAGCTGCTGCACAGTTAAGGCAGATAGATAAAGAAAATTTAGAAAAGGCTTTAGCTGTTGTCGCCAACGGCATTAACACCCTTTATCCACCAGGATTTGTTCCCTAACACACAGTGTCGTCTGCGATTGATATTTTTCAGACAGACATGTCCCTTTTATACCATGGGCAAAGTCAGCTGCATTCTATCATGTAGTTAGGTTGGACAATACAGACTCTGAAAAAGGACCGCATTCCTTGGAAGCATAATAACAGTAGTGACTTGTTTGCTGCTTGTAATTTATCCAAGGAACAACAGACAATGGCTAAAAGGGAAGCAAGTTTCACCATGCTTCACATAGAAAAGTTAGAGAATTTGCCTTTTTATAGCTGCAGAAAGTCTATCAATGGTATGGCTCTTACATGACATTATAAATCTGCCTCTTTCCACTTTTCATTTTTTGAAATGCCTGAAACATCTTGCCGTGGGCAGATACGAGTGGCTAGGCGATAGCTATCTTAAAGAAGAGTGGGTGTTGCCCTTTGAATATAAATGTTTGAAGGACAAAACAGAGGTCTTTCTCAATGAACTGCAAACAGGTGTCCATTCTTGGCCTTTGCAATACGGGAGTCGTAAACTTGGCCTGTATTCTGAAGGGTACTTCCGTCCCTTTGATTCGACCAGCATTTCATGTACTTCCAAATGGAAGTTATGTGGGGCTGAGCGACCAAAGCTGTTGCGGTATGCAACCAGGAATTTCCTACGCAATTTCAGTCTCTAAGGTTGTTACGTTGTTACGTTGTTACGTGTTGCGGACATGTTTTATTCCCCCCATACAAGAGATAAGAGTAGTAGCAGAAATGTGGCCCCACATTGATACTGCTAATGTAAATTATGACAAGCTGAGCAGACTAAAGGCGCTACTGTTTCAAAAACAAGTGGCGTTGACATCAGCTAGAGAGACGTATGCTCTCCAGGTTACAAGATCATCAGCTGAGATGCGATCCCTATTAAATACCACCTTCCCCAAGCACTTTGAAGATCTGGTATCCAGATTATTCAACGCTTCGAGCACTACGGGGATTGTCCATTTCATGAAGGCTGTCAGTCTGGATTTTTGCCAATCTTGCAGACTGTCTTCAGAGTCATTCCTTCAGCCATCCATTCACTCTTTTCAAGTGTGTTTGGCAGGTTTCCTATAACTATGGTGTTAATAGACAGAATACTACTGCAATTGGTTCTGATTCTCAATGGTTGTGCCTTTCCAGCGAAGCAGAGTAATGGAGCCACTACCACCAACCCAGCTGTGCCATGAATATATGATTCAATTCTATAATACTCAGTTGCTGGAACAGTTAGAGCGTGAATGTCATTCAGACCAATCCTATGGTGCCTGCAGCCAGTCTTTCGCTGCGTGTGGTGTCTCTTTGAACATTTGCCTACAGTGTCCCTTGCTGTTTCACCAGTGTCTCCTGTGGACCAAGCACTGCTGATGTCCCTGATGAGGGTTTATTTATGGTCACGCCCCTTGAGACTCAGGCTGATTCGAGAGGCCACTTATGAGCCACCCTTGGTGAACGATCAGGCTCTTTTTGGTGCTGTGGAGAGTACCAGCCCTGCACAAGAGACTGACAAACACTACTGCTCTGTGGATCCGTCTTCCTATCCTGTCATCAATCTAACATCTGATGATGTGGACTCCTTTCCGAGGGCCTTTCCATTTAATGGCTTCGCAGACACTCTTCAAGATTATACTACTGTTAAATAGATTTGATGATTGGCTTATCTCAACAAATTCAAAGATTGTCTTTTTGCTGTGGCCTGCTGTGCTTGTCATAGTCGACGTTATATCACTTTTCTGTTTTTAGCTATTTTTTAACATGTTTTTAATATGATCTTTTAGCTAGTTTTTAATGATTTTAGCTTGTTTTAGTCCAGAACATTTTTAGCTGAGATTAATGTGCTTTCGGAGGCGTCATCCTATGGTGTCATACTTGTTCTGGCAATGGGGAGGGTCTGATGAATCCTATCTTGTTTTAATGGGAAGCAGGAGTTGGCTTAGCCTTCTGGCTTGTAGACTCATGCCCCCATCACCCAGTGACTTTTACCCTACTTAGTCTGCTCTCTTTTAGCGCAAATATTTAATTATGGCTCTCCAAGATGGCTGCATTGTTTTTAGTTAGGCCAATGTTTTAGTTTCATGTTATCAGTGCCACTGTGCTAAGGCGTCACTATCAAGCGACAAAGATAAACAAACTGTAGGCATTCGCATTAGGTACTTTCCCGCTTTGCTCTTTCAAGGGAATTTTTTATATAAGTTGCCACCCAAAGCATGCCGTGTTATCTATTGTTTGGAAACAGACCTACATCAGGGGTCTGATCAGATCTGTATAAATACATCTCACACAGACAGATAGTAGGAGGGATTCCTACCAGATGCCATCAACACTATCAATGCTGCATGTCACCTTGATGCTGGGCCAGTCTTCGTACCCCTACAGACTCTGATATAGAGACCTCATTCCAAGGTAGGGAGGGTTCGGGGGCTCTTCTTATGGATACACATTGGCAGATTAGGTTTATCATACATAGCTCTCTTTAGGTTAGAGGTTAGGTTCATCATGTTAGGGTGTTAGGACATATATCATATCTCATGTCATTTTATGTTGTTGCAAGAGGGTGGGGGTCTTTGTACTAATGACTCTCATTTCCACAACTCTGTTTCTTTCACTGTTCATTATCCTAATCATTGCATCCCACGCAACTTATTGTAGATTGCAGTCTCGTTAATAAAACCTATTAAGCTTTTACTGCATCTCCTTCATTGCCTGTGTGTTTGATTGAGACATGTTGCTTATGTGAGAAAGGGGTAATGTCCATTTAACCACGACACTTGTTGAGATGTTGCACTTATGAATCCGTGCGTAAATGCTGTCACAAATCACCTTTTTCTGTTTGGGTTTTGGTGAGGTGCTGCTTGTGAGCCCAGAATGTTAGGACGACAGTTGTGATTTGCTGTAGGATTGGCATAGTCGCCTACAAACATAAGTACTGTCATCCTTAAACCAGCAGTCTTGCCTAGAGCAAGAGTCAAACTACACCACTGGCATCATTACAATTGCCAAGCAGCTGTTGCAGTTTTGCACAATTATTTTGCCGCTGGCACTATCACTGCTGGTGAGTCATGCTGTCCTACGACTCTATTTATGCCCCCACTGAGTCAACGTCCATAGTAACCGGTGATCTGTTGCCACTTTCACTAGCTACCGCCTACTTACTACCCCACTTTTTTACTGGCAGAATGCTACTTTTAGGGGGCCACATTGCCCCCCATATCTTTCAGCCATCTCTGCCAGCATGGGAAACTGCCCTCTCTGTGGGGCCAGCGGGCACAGAAGCGTCAACGATTCATCCATCACATCCATTCTGCACATCAACATATCTATGTCTACTTCTGAATGTGGACGCTTGGTGCCCTTCTTAGCCCTGCCAGGCATAATACCTAACCTAGACAACCCCTGTTCCAAATTTAAAAAACTCAACAGAATTGCTGCAATTGCCCATAACCACTTGTATTTCCCAAATAACACCTGGCTACCCTTCAGCAAGAGCTGTGCAAGCACCTCCTTTGCCCAAAAGAAAGCATCTGAGCTAGAACTCTTCCCTCCATAGGCACCAGAAAAAAACATTATTTACTCTGCTAGAAGAAAACATTATTTACTCTGCTAGATGAAAATATTATCTACTCTGCTACATCTCCTCGCCACATGAGCTATAGCTCCCTCACAATGCAAGCCCTGAACAAAACAAAACAAAACCCTGCCTACAACTACAGCTGTTTTTGAAAAAGAGTTGCTTTCCAAATCCAGTCCTGCAACTATCCCACCAGTTGCACTGCTAGACATGCTTGCTGCATCGAGGACAAAGAATGTTTCAACCACCTCCCACACCCCTCCTTTTCCTGGCACAGATTACGCTGTGGCCTCTCCACATCCTCCGGCGCCACCACCAAGAGGTGGGAAACAAGCACCCTGCCCACACAGCTCCTCGAGGGCAAGAAGTGAGAGGCTGACAGCAGCTGGTGTTCCACTGCGGGCATGGAGAAACAGTGGCAGCAAAGGTGTCCAGGGCAGGAAATGGGCAAAAAGATGCCTTCTTCCTGCCTTGCCACATCTTTTAAAGGCGGGTCTCATGTCATGCCTGGCCAGAAACTTCCCCTTGACCCCGGAAGGATAGTCTCTTCCTGAGGTGATGGCATTGCAAACATGCCCCCAAGCTGGCATTGCTGTCCCGGTGATGCGACTGCTAGAGAGGCACTATATCCCCCCTAGGTACTCTGCCATATTGGACGGCTCTTCCAAGTTGGAAGAGCCTTGTCTATTAGAAGATAGGACCATTCTGTGTCTGCGTATGTTTTATGAATGTAAGGTTGCCTTTATTCTAAGCTATTTATAGCACAGGGTTTAGAATACAGCTCCTTAATTATTGTGTCATAGAGACCCGAGTCCTGTTTTTTGTGACTTACTCCAGCTCTCTAAAAAAGAATGCAGAGAGGGGCATGTCACAGTAGAAAGACTGCCACCTGATGCTCTTCACAAGCAGTATAATATAGGAAGAGAGAGGTGTCTAACTGAATTTCCACTCACAGTTCAGCAAATGATTTAAAAGAGCCATTCAAGAGCGCTTGAATAATGCCTTTGAAGACCATGGAAGACCAATTAAGGAGCATACCCTCACTGCACATTATTTTACAGGGGAGCTTGGAAATTTAGAAAACTAGTATCACAGAGGGTTTTATGGGTCAATCCCCAAATGGTCTGAGATCCTAGTAGGTTGGGGGGATCTCTATCCCTCGATGAAGTACATACAAGGCCTGAAAACCTTTTACACCACTCCACAGATGCTGAAAAGGGACCCAGTTTAGAAAATTCAAAATCAGAAGCCAAATGGTAAACTAGTTGTGACAGATGTTGGGTGGTATAATTCCAGCTTGGGGTGGTGCAGACCTCTCAACGTCATTGCTATATGGAGTTTAAACATTGCTAGCTATGGCTTATTTGCCAAAAGTACTGTTAGATTTGTGATTCTTCTGAGTTTGGCAAGTAGAAAAGGGATGTCAGAATACTAAGAGTATAATTAGCATGGGCTTTTACCACTTTTATCATCTGTATTCAGCCCCACATAGAGAGCTGAAGCTTAGCCCGGTTCACAAAATCTCTTTGCATTTAGTCTATAAAGGTTGCCATAATTATCTCTAACCATTGTGTTGATGACCTTGTATTCCATGGTATAGTGCCAGCAGACATCTAAGTGCCCTTGATTTCAACAGAGTAGAGAATAATGATTGGTTCCAAAGATATTAGAAAGCATGGAGGATGCAGGGGGCATGCTTGTCAAGTGCCCCTTCTAATGTATATTGGATCAGAGAGGATACTGCTGCAGTTCACAGCGGTGGTGGGGGACAGGTACAGCCACTTCTTCATAGCTATAAAGTTCGACCTTAAGCCCATCCGATGGAAAAGGTAGCTCGATCAAATGAGTTCTCTCCTTTAGATGTTAGGGGCACCTTTTTGTCTCTGTTACCCATCTTGCTCCATACTGGGGGTCTCACTGATGAGGGCCTAGCGGTGCAATGCACCACCGGCCCATATTTACAAGGCCTTACAAAGCCACCTTGTGTGGCTTTTCATGGCCTTGTACATATGGACCCCTTTCACGCATAACACTATGAAAAAGGCATTCCATGGGTATTGCTGTGGGTGTTACCACACAACACCTATGGAATCCAATGGAATCTGATGCATTCCCAGATTTACAAGTCTGAGAATGCATGAGATTCCAATGCCACCGCAGGGGTGGTGTTTAAGTGGCCCAACGGAGAGAAATAACATTATTGCTGCCTGTTTTTTCATCTTTATATGTGTGATGTATTCTGAAGCACAGGAAATGTAAATAATGATTGTTTATGTGCAGAACGGTGTCCCTGCAGATAAACAATCATCGCTGAAACCCAGGCACCTTTGCACAATGATGCAAGGGTGCCTGCATTGGCGCTAGACAGCACTTTGTGCACCAGTGCAGGTGACAAGGACAGGAATACACCACGTCTTATAGATATGGTGCATTCCAGCTCTTTTATTTTCATGTAGGGCAGTGCAGCAAGAAGGCTTGTGATGCTGCCCTGTGCCACAACGTATTAACTGAAGCCCTGGGTGTAGTAGAGAATGCATATGATTACGGGAGGAGCAAGCTGGAATGTACCTCACTTACTTTTTATGCACTAGGAGAGGGTTACCACTATGTAGCCTGCTTGCTTAGACCTTGGCTAGGATTATAATGTCACAATCAGACAGATAGGCCAATAATTTCTGCAGTATCCAGGATTGTTTCCTGACTTATGCATCAATGACAAATAGGCCCTCTTAAACTTAGGTCACAGACCATCCATCTGCCCAATATCCCTCAACATTTTCCCTAGCAAGAGAACTGTGTATTTGGCTGTTATTTTTTAGATGGATTCTGTAGAATCCTTCCTCCCACAGAGCTTGCCTATTGGCATGGTCTTGACTGCCTCTGCAGTTTCCCCATCTGCAATTTCCCTGACAAGTTCTTCTTGAAGCTCTAATGTGAGCTGCACAAATGTGTGTTGAGCTATAAAGGTTTGTTCAGCAGTATCCCCCTCTCTCATGTCAGAGGTATATTGCATGAAGTAGAAGGTGGTACATTTTCTATTGAAAGTTCGAGGACAACCAGTTAGGGATTATTTTCATCATAAATATCTGAGATAGCTAACTTATCCTCTAGTTGTTTCAATTGAAAGACAAGTAGCCTGCTATCTTTTTCTCTGGGTTCATGATGACCTTTTATGCTGTGGAGGGCCTTTTCAGCCTGCTGTGTGAGTAAAGTATTCAGGGGCATATTTATACTCCGTTTGCGCCGAATTTGCGTCGTTTTTTTCGACGCAAATTCGACGCAAAACTAACTCCATATTCATACTTTGGCGTTAGACGCGTCTAGTGCCAAAGTACATGGAGTTAGCGTCATTTTTTTGCGTGAACACCTTCCTTGCGTTAATGATATGCAAGGTAGGCGTTCCCGTCTAAAAAAATGACTCCGATGCTATTGCGTCGGATTTATACTCCCGGGCAAAAATGATGCCCGGGAGTGGGCGGGAATAAAAAACCCGCATTTGCGCCGGATTTTAGCGCCTGGGTCAGGGCAGGCGTTAAGGGACCTGTGGGCTCAGAATGAGCCCAGAGGTGCCCTCCCCTGCCCCCAGGGACACCCCCTGCCACCCTTGCCCACCCCAGGAGGACACCCAAGGATGGAGGGACCCACCCCAGGGAAGAAAAGGTAAGTTGTGGTAAGTATTTTTATTTTTTTAATTTTTGGCATAGGGGGGCCTGATTTGTGCCCCCCTACATGCCACTATGCCCAATGACCATGCCCAGGGGACAGAAGTCCCCTGGGCATGGCCATTGGGCAAGGGGGCATGACTCCTGTCTTTGCTAAGACAGGAGTCATGTTAATGGCGTCTGGGCGCCCAAAAAAAATGGCGCAAATAGGGTTAAGATGTTTTTTTTGCCTCAGCCTGACTTGCCCCATTTTTGGACGCCCAAACGCCATTTTTCCCTACGCTGGCGCTGCCTGGTGTACGTGTTTTTTTTTCACGCACACCAGGCAGCGCCGGTCGGCTAACGCCGGCTAACGCCATTCAATAAATACGGCGCCCGCATGGCGCTTCAGAATGGCGTTAGCCGGCGCTAATTTTTTGGGCGCAAAACTGCGTTAGCGCAGTTTTGCGTCAAAAAGTATACATATGGGCCTCAGTTCATATTTTTTGTCTTTCATCAATCTTAAGTTGGAACCCATTGGTGTTGAGTCAGAAGTCTTGTGGAGCTGGTGAATTTCCATATTCAGCCTGCTTTTGCATTCCAACATTTGTTTACGTGTGAGTGTAGTGTCACTCATCATCACACCCCTCATGTATGATTTACCAACTGCCAACAATGTTTGTGAAAAGGCCACTGAACCCTTATTTAGGTCCAGGTATCCTTTAAGGTATCTGAACAATTACATTTTTTGCATTTCAAAATACCCATTCACCAAGTTCTATCTTTCTGAACTAACATTTGTAGATCCAATGCGATAGGGGCGTGATCCGAGATACAAATGACCTCTTTTGAGCAGTCAGAAGTCTAGAATTAATATTAGTATGAGTTAAGAAATAGCCAATTCTGGGTTCCATGCCATGGGAGAACGATAAGTATGTGTATCTATCTGTAGAATGATGAACTTATCAATGATCAATGAGTGAGTGGACAGTCATCAACTCTTGGCAGATTACTCAATCACTATGGTGCCAGGTGTCTGGGAGTGATGAGGAGATCATTAGTTATGAGATTCCCATCTCCACCTATTACATAGGTTTGCGTACTTCAGTGAGTATTCTGGTCAATTTAGTAAGAAATTCAGACTTCACTGTAACTGGGGTGTAGGTCAAGCAAAAACCAAAGGCCTGCCCTTGGATGGTCAGCTTGGAAAATGCACAGTATTCTTTTGGGTCTTGCCATGTATGTAATGTGTTGCAGTCACAGCATCTCTGCGGCTCGCGTGCCAAAGAACCAAGGTGCCTTGCATGATTATGCAGTTCTTGGGGTTTAGAAGATGCCACATGAAGTCCCCAGCTGCAGGCTGTGAGATTAATTGATCATGGGCTGCTTTTCCTTGTGCTCCTGTTTTCGTAGCTACTGCTCTATGCCCGTCCAACCCCAAAATGGGAATCACCCATCTGCGGGTTTCCAACTGCTTTTTAAACTGTTTTGCAGCTAGTCCAGTTCATGTTTCTACTCTCCTTACTTTTTCATTTCTATCATGGCTGTTTCTTCTTTTGTTCATTTCTGACTTTCCCAAACCTATGTGTTTCTACTTCTGATGTTCTGATGTCATGTTTTTTTCCTATACAAAGTATTCTATCTGGTTGGAGGGGCATGGCAACTAAGTCACATTCCTATGCTTGTTTCCTTGCTTCCCCCACTTGCTGATCCAGACTGTTTGCTCCTAAAGAATTCCACTGTTGGATTCCAGGTCCTTAGTTTTCTTCAATTATTTGATGGTTTTGTCCAGCAAGGAGATTTTTTTATACCTTTGGCTTTTTCCTCCTGAGAAGGAGGCTGCTTCTTGAGGGCACTTGCACATATCTCAGTGAGCAGTGACATTAAGGCTTCTGGAAACAGTCACCAGTGCATCCTACAGTTTAAGACTGGGACCCAGATTACTGGAAAGCCTCCAGACCTGAACAAATAGTCTCACATGAAGTTGTTTAAGAATAAGTATGGATGTCTCGTTGATCTTATGCAATATTGATTGTAAGGTGTCCAGCTATGGGTGGCCAAGTTGGTATGCTATCAGGAAGTAATATATTGCATTTATGAGAAATGAGGCAAGATCTGGGGTTTCAGGCTGAGTCTCAAAAAGTGCATAAAGACCTTCTAGTTCCCCTGATAGAAATATCCATATTTCAAAAGGAGCATGAGTGACAAGCCAGTTTCAGAAGGAGCCAAGCATTGCAATTGATGGTTCTCAGTTAACTTTATAAGTGTGAACTTTCTTTCAGGTACCGCATGGGACTGCTCACTTTCTGTGCACTGTCCAGAAGAACATGTTCTAGTGAGTGTACCATAAAAGTTGGAGCAGAAGAAAGGAGTATGGTAGAGTAAGACGAATAGCCACAACATGTGAGCCCCATCAGGTTCTTTTTGAGACCGGTGTTTGTGTATGTTAAGAGCTCTTAAGAGTAGATCAAGACTTGTCTCTAGCAGGAATATCATCTTGAGTTTTGTCTGAGGAAGATATCTGTTGCCTACCCTAGAAGGGTTTGCAGCCTTGGTGATGATTCATTGCTGATACAAACTTGGGAGGGGTGTCTTCCCGGGGAGAGGCACAGTCAAGACTTCCTTCAAGATATAGTCCAGAGAGTTCAGAAAGTGCTTGCCCTATTGTGGATTCTAACACTTTCTTTTTCGGTCATTGTTGAACTTGTCCCTTTCTATGTGGTCATCCCCAAACATTTGGCCTTCACCCTCCTGTTTTCTGAACCCATTGTTGTTGGCTTTCAGGACTCTGTGCTAATCAGTGCTTAAGTGCTTGTGTTTTCTCCTTAGACATTTTTTAAATTGATTAATACCCAATTGGCACATTTAATTTACTCATAAGCCCTTAGCAAGTTGGTAATACCTTTGCAGAGACTGTAAACTAAATGCTACTAGTGGGCCAGTAGCACTGATTGTGGCACCTACTTAAGCAGTAATTCAAACACATCTCAGGCCAGACATTGCAGCCTGTGTGTGTAGTTTTAAACTGCCATTTTACCTGGTAAAATAAGCTTTTTGCTGGGCCCAAACCTTCCTTTTTATGGGCGAGTGCAAAGCGCTCCATCCATTCTGTAATCTCTCTTTGGGCTTCAAACTACTTCCATGCCACGTCAGTCACTTACATTGGTTCGTGGGCTTTCCTTTTAAAATCTGCTTGCTTTCATTTGTGAAAGGCATGCATACGTCATGCCTTTTCGGGTGTTTAGCCCACCTACACAGCACCGGTAAAGTACCAAAAACATACAAGGCTCAATGTTTTCAGCCTGGAGTCCGGAATACTTTATCTGTTTATTTTCCACGCAGCGCGATCACGCTGCATTTGACATAGCGCTATCGCGCTGCGTTTTGTTTTTCTTTAAAAGGCTAATAGCTCTAACTCGAACAAATGCGAGACCCGTTGCATTGAAAATGCTTGTTAATACATGGAAACCACCCCTAGGTTAAGGCCTTGATAGCCAGAGGGCAGTGTGTTTAAAAAGTTGGACATCATTGTCAACTTTATATATCTTGGTAGTGAAAAAACTCAAATTAGTTTTTTACTACCACATGATGTACCTCTCCCATAGGTTAACACTGGAGTTACCTTATTACATTTTATAAGTGTATTTGGAATTGTTATAAAATTTCTAACATGTTGAAGTCGGATATTAAATTATAATTTTGAAAATGCCACTTTGTAAACATTGCTGGTGGCAGAAAAGCAATTATGCTTTTTGTAAACTAAGGCAATTGGCTCCTCGAATTCAGGAACATTGACGCCCACTGGCAGTAGGATGAATAGCCTCCACTTCTCATAAAATACCTGATGGAACGAACGAATACGGAAAGTGAGGGTGATGTCCATTCTTGATCCTAACGAACCCTGAACCAACAGGGTCAAAACATGTTGACATGCAAGCATCAGGGAGTTGTGAGATGCATTTGAAAACATAGAGACAACCTTTACAATTAAAGGTGGTACTGTCTACTTGCAAATTAATAAGAAGTACAACCCCTGGGAATGCACTGTAATTAGGAGCCCCTTAAAACGTGGAAATTAGGTGGACTCTTTTACTGCACAAATTTCAGGACTGGTTTGATTTTTTGGAGAACGGTATCAACATGATGAAATATACTGGACACTGGTATTAACATGATGAAATGCATACAGTTTTCTCCCCTTTTGTAAAAAGTGTTCTTTGAATGTTTGTGTAGGGCAAAGGTAACTGTGTAATGAGAAAACATGTCTGAGTATAGTATGGAGAAATTGTATGTTTTTAATTTCATTGATGATTTATGGATTTGATGTAGTACAAATATACTCTCATAATTGTTTGGATGCGCTAATCTGAGGTTTGTGGCACGCTAAATTGGAATAAGCTTGACAAATGTTTTTGAATTATATGCAAGTATTGGGTGGCCAAGAAAATTAAGCTCTTTGACCGATTTAGAAATATGATTTTAAAACCAGATTCAGTCAAGATAAATATATAGTTGGTTTACTTTGAGAAAGGTGGCGTTTTCTACCTCAGCCATTTAGTGCCTGTAGCCTGTCTCTGGGTCACATGACTGGATGTAACTGACAGTTGAGCTTTGTGTATTACTCTTAGACAGCCAGACACAATAAAGAGGTTAGGTGTGTCTGGATGGGCCATCACTGGAAGGATGGGAGGAAGGAGCTGTGCACAGCCCTACATACACTTGAATAGGATTTGTCATGCCTCCACATAAAGGGCTCCATATCCCCTGTTGTTGGTTTGGAGCCAGAGCAGGAAAGGCAGGATGACTGGAACTTCAAAGGGAATTCAAGAAGCTTTTCCAACTTCCCAGAGGAACAACACTAGGTATTAATATTGGACTTCACGCATGACGTTTTCAGTATACTTCTGGACTTGTGGACACTCTGCCAGGAAGAAGGACTGTTGTGCTACTGAAAGGGCGGCCACTCAGCTGTACTGCTGCCCTGCTCTGCTGACCTGCTGTCTGCTGCCCACTTCCCTGGGAGATAAGAGCTGGACTTGTATCTCTCAAACCCAGAGTGACCCGGAGGGCTAGTTGGTTGGTCTCCTGATCTGAAGCCTCAGGGACACAACAGGCTTCCAAACAACTTGTACATGCACCTGGACTCTGCTATCTGTGAGCCTACCCTGCCAAGCGGTGCCACCCCAGTCCTGGACCCTTGGAAGTGGGCTTAAGGAACTCTGCCAGCCTTGGTCGGTTCAGCTGTGGATACAGTAGAACTGACACATCTCTCCTGCTGCATGGTGAAAAACCGAGCAGAACCACTACATCACCACTGCTGCATGGACGGGACCTGTTGCAAATGTCTGAATCGCTGCTGAAGCCCATAAGAACTGCCACAGCACAACACATCCTCAGCACAGGTTCTCGCATCCCTCATCAATTGAAGACTTGACAACACTGCAGGACTCCACATCTAAGTATTGAAGCGCTTTAGAACTGTTGCATTGTCCCGACTATGCTCTACATTCTCGATGACAGTCTTCATATCACAAGCCCCATCAACAGCATCCTCGTCAGCGATGCAGGACCTTGCTTCACAGACTTGTCGCATCTTGGACCCGACACATCACCTCGACTGTGTGATGCATCTTTGATGATGATTTTTGCAATGCTCCACAAACCAGGATTTAAAATACTCTGTTCTGCTGGCCTGCCTGGGTCTCTATAGCCACCCATACTCCATCAAGGTTGTCCTTAAATTGAAACTTTGTCCTGATATCAATATCTTTGGTTCTACTAATTGAGGTTTTGTCATTTTGATCTTGTTTTGCTTATTAAAGAAAGCTCTATTTTTCTAATTTGGTGTGGGACAGTTTTTGTGTGGTGTTTTCCTTTTATTACTGTTTCAAGTGTTGCACAAATACTTTCCATGTTGCCTCTAAACTTCCCCTGGCTGCTCTTTCAAGCTACCACAGAGTTGAGCACAGGTTAACTTAGGGATTGCTTGTGCCTCATCCTGACAAGGATTGTGGTTGCTGCTTGACCAGGGCTCACATCCCAGTCAAACAACAACCCAATTTGTTACAGTCATCATTCAGAATAGTATTGTTGCTGGGTCAAGGAGGCGATATCTGGTACCTCTTTGTTTCAACAGGGGACACAAGGCCAAGACCTATTTCTGGATTACATTTGTTTTACAGAAGAGAACTGCTGCAAAGTAGATTTTAAAATCTTTGTAAATGTACAGCCATGTTGTTTGATCACCTCGAGAATGATTATGGAGCATGTATGTTGTAGAAGGCACAAATTTGTTGTGGAAGGTCATTATTAATCTGTAGCTTCCGTCTGAATCTGTGGACCTTTTGAAATTCAAAGTGTTTTTAAAAGCCCCATCTGTCATACCTTTATTTAGCTTCTTGAACCCCATACAAATTAACATTGTCCTTCCTAGTCCAATCTTCTAGCTCAGTGGCTTTAAAACTTATAAATGCCTCGCACCCCCAAGGGAAAAAATAAATCATCCCCCTCAGAAATGTTCATAACTATTCTATTAAGTTGGCAATGTTTAAAAATGTATAGACGTATTTAAACATTGCAGTTAAGTTATGTTACCTTTTGAGAAATGCAATAAACATTTTTCTGCTTAAAACAAAGCACTATTAGCTGCATAATCCTTCTTTTGTCCAGAGCCTGACACCCCCCACCCTTGGATCACTTGAGGCCTCCGGGCCAGCCCCCAGTCTGAAGACCACTGCTCTAGTCTGATACCTTTCTTTTGTGAGTGCCACATGTCTGCTTTCAATTCAGGAGTCTCCACGACCCTCAGTTCCAAATCCTCAAGATGCTTTTTTCCCTTCTTCAGTTTAAACTTAAACAGCAACATTTTAGTGTGCATTGATTTTAGCTCTATAATCGTCTCTTCTGAGGAGAACTCAGCAGCAATGATTGAGGATTTAATGACGTGAAGTTTTTCACAAGGGTATCTAGCATGATGTAAACTATAGTGAAGACCTGCAATAGTGGATGCAATGTTTTCTTTACTCCCATCAAGGCCTCTGAGAAGGAGAGCTGTCTGGGTGCCTTATTTCCAGGTGTCTACTTTCATGATATTCAATATGTGACCTTGTGTGCCCCAAAGTATCAGTATCCTGATTGTGACCACATTAGTTCTGGGATTATTCCAAAATCCAGCACAAAATGCTCCACGTACGACAATCAGAGTGGGGCTAGATGCAGTATCTGCCGTCACCATTGTATGTCCTTAGCTCTTTTCTAATGTCTCCAGCAGTCAAGTGAAAATGCTGGTGCCCACTCTTCCAATTAACTTCCTACTTGTGTAAGGATACCCAAACAAAGATAACCACCCTGTTATTCCAGCAGGAAGATAAAATCTGTTAAATATTGAAAAGACATTCTAGCAGCTGGCTCCCCAATGCTCTGATGTTTCTGCTGACTGTTGTCTACAGCCAATAATATGTACAGCATGGCCAGGCCTTCTGTGCAGGCAATGAAAGGAGGCGGCTTACCACCACTAATATGATGGCAGCACTAACACCTCCCAAATGAAGTATCCTGGAGCATCGTGTGCTGAAGAAGGGGTGTGATGGTGTCTGCTCTCCAGGTGGTGTATCCATATAGGCAGTCCACTTTAAAAGGTGGGTACAGCCAGTTAACAAACATGGAATGAAACCATTGCCTTATGCGGCCCACAACTACCACTGCTCCCTCAAAGTCTTCCATAGTGCATAGTGCTAGGACAACACTTGCACATTACAGTTGTTTACAGAGAATGGTAGTCGAGTGGCTCCTCTTGTAGCAAGTTAAAGATCGGCTATTTCACACCATGGGGAAGGTTCGCTTCTCGAGTACAATGGTCCTAGCCACCCTCCTGTATGTACTGCTAACTTAGCACTTTTTGGTGTCAACAAGGGCGTGTTAGTCTTTTCTGCTGTCAGTTACATTGTAATATAGTGTCGTAAATGAGAAACACTAGCGAATAATACCAAATAATA
This sequence comes from Pleurodeles waltl, assembly GCF_031143425.1. Taxonomy (NCBI): domain Eukaryota; kingdom Metazoa; phylum Chordata; class Amphibia; order Caudata; family Salamandridae; genus Pleurodeles; species Pleurodeles waltl. The sequence goes on along the minus strand of NC_090436.1, from coordinate 691,802,445 downwards.
CGGCCATGTGCTTCCATATTTTCTCATAGGTTTCAAGCTACATATGTGTTCACAAGTAGGGATCTCAAAAGTTATAAGACCTTTTTTGTTCCGTATCTCTTTACAGTGGTATTAAGGCCAAATGAATATATCCCTTCAAATATCATCTGATATGTTTAGTAAGACCATCCTGAGGGTTCAGTGTGTGACACATTACATATACTTGTGAGAAGTGCTCTATGAACCAAGATACATATAAGCGTAGTACACTAAGTGTAAGTAGTTTATTTGTAGTGACAGACTAGCATTTGTTGTTCACCATTCATGTTTGAATGATAGAATCAGAAGAATCATCAATGGTGAATGGCATATCTTGAATTCCTTCGTTGATGCACCACGTCTAGAGAAACCATTATTTGCTTTCAAAAGGAATAGAAATCTGCAAAACATTTTGGTGAGAGCTGCAGTTAGGTTTCCATCTTTACAGTTTCAATGTTCAGTGTTTGGAACAGATAAGATCAAGGGGAATTTTAAATGTGGCAACTGCCATGCTTGTAAAACTGCTCTGCTTACACAGGTGATTTCACACAATGGGAAGACAATTCAACTTACTGAAATAACCAACTGTAGATCCAAAAACCTGATCTATCTCATCTTATGCCCATGTAATTTGGGTTACGTTGGTGAAACCTCTAGAGAATTTATAATCCGTTTGTCAGAACATAAATCATCAATTAGAACTCGGAAACCTAATGCCCCTTTAGTGCTGCATTGGGCGACCAAGAATCACCATGAAGACGAATTGAAATGGGTGATCTTAGAAAAAATCAGTGCAAAAAATGAGGTTGACTCTGAACAAATAAGGAAGAAAAAATAAGTTTTCTGGATTTTTTTATTGGATACATACAAGAGAGGACTAAACGATGAGATTCTGTGTCAGAATGCACTATGAGATTTTTTCTGAGCGATCCGTTGTTTCTGCATTGAATTTTATTCCAGACTATTTTGGTTTTTGTACAAGCAATGTTTTAGTCTTTGGAATATAGACTATTTGTGTGTCTTCACCAAGTAGGATTGACGTAGTGTGCAACAACAAGAAGGATGTTGTGGCACTACCGCCATGTAGACAGTGCCCGATTATGTTTAGCATTGTGCAATATATCTAAGGTATTTTAGGCCTTCTCAAAATGGCTGTCGCTTTTAGGCAGGAAATATATGAGCTGCTTTAGTCAGTTTTTTATCTCCTTTAAATTTGAGCCTACCGCACGTTGATAGTAGCTCTTTAACATTAGGTGAATTGAAGTTTTTTTCTTGATGCCAGTTAAATGCTGACTCCATAGTGTTAAGAATCCACGATTATGTTGAGCACCGTGCAATATATCTAAGGTATTTCAGGCCCTTCCAAGATGGCCGCCGCTTTTTAGGCAGGAAATATATGAGCTGCTTTGGTCCGTTTTCTATCTCCTTTTAATTTGAGCCCTCCGCACGTTGACAGCAGCTTTTAAACATCAGGTGTATTGAAGTTTTTTCCTGATGCCAGTCAAATGCGGACTCCATGACTTCGGGAGGGAAAGCAAGATGGCGGCCGCTTGATTCGGCCGTGAATGTCTGCTCTGACCGGATCCCCGTCAGTGCGTAGCAGCTTTCTCAGTAGCCGGGGTTTCTTAGTGCGTCTGCCTAGAGGGAAGCATCTTACCTCCTGTGGCGGCTGCGGCTGCCTTACTGGATACATTGAAGCAGCAGATTCCTTCCTCGAGACAACAACGCTGTTAAAAAAAGTGAAAGTGGTGCTTTCCGAAGGATACTGTTGCTGACGGATTTTAGTACAAGTCTTTCCCGAGGAATGTGCTCTGGCTTGCTCCCGCTCCCGCTTGAGGGCAGTAGCTGTCCTGTGCTCATGGACGTTAACCCAGGAAGCTGTCAGACGCGGACCTATAAAACGGTTAGGATACTTTGTTTCTGTTGGCATTTGGCATTTGGGATTTATTGTGGTGACGCATCTGTGTTTTGGAGAATTAAGGGGATAAAAATGCCGCCTAAAGGAGTGAAAACAACGGCCTTCGCGGGCCGTGGAAAACAGCTAAGGATTAGCGCGTCTATCCGACAGGGGGCAACAACAGAGATAAAACATGGATCGGGGGAGGAGATGAGTCTTAAAGTTAAAAAGGCCTCATTGGGCAGGTTTCTTGAGAAAAGGAAGGACATGTTGGCGGGGTATAGATGCGAGGGCCCCCTTTGCTGTGGCTGAACAATCAACATCTATCGAGACGGAGGCTGATGTAGGGCTCCCTCCGCAGGAAGGAGGGGGGCACGAGACTACGCTTTAGATGCATTGCACCCAAAGAAGCATCCCGCTGATAATCAGGTGGATTGGGTGAATAGTTCTCAAAGTGGTATGACACCGACACATGTAGAAGTGGTGTGTCAACAACAACAACAACAACAAAACCCCTCCGGTCGTGATGAAGTCAATTGCGTTGACAGCCCAGCAGAGGACCTGTTACACTCGGCTATTGCTAGTTCATTAAAAGAGGGTATGATGGCAATACCGTGTTTTATCACACCCCGAGACAATGAGATAATGCAAGGAGATACATTTTTTTCATTATCAGATCATTCGAGCTGGTCAAGCAATGAGCAAGTGGACTTAGAGGTTGATAGAACTTCCTCGGAACTTGACTCTGTAATGTCCTCTTTAATGTTGGGTGAAGAACTGCATGAAAGTGGCAGGAATGCTACGGTAAGGAAGAAACAGAGGAAGAGAAGTGAACAATTAGGGCTTAATAAGCATTCTGCTAATCCCCGGATACTAAGGGTCTTCAATGGGAATATTCCAAGTGCGATTTGACTCTGCATGATAATACCGAAAAACAAAGTAACCCAGTTTCATTGGAAACCATATATCAAAGTATTATGGAACACCGAGAAGAGTCAAAGACTGAGAGCCGCAGAACCCAATTAGCCTGCCGTAAGATGCAAATTCAAATTCGCTGGGTAGCTAAAACATGCTCGGAGTTTGCTACGCGTATGGAGGAAATGGAGACTCGTATCTCTCGTTTGGAAAATGATGCTGGATCTCAGCAAGTGACTCGGGAAGCTATGGAGAAACAACTTGAGGATACTCAGTGGAAACTGACGGATTTAGAGGACAGATTAAGGCGTAACAACCTGCCAGTACTGGGTATACCAGAGGGAGCTGAAGGATCCGATATACATAGCTTTATGGTCGCACTTTTTAAGGAGGCATTTCCAGATCTGCAGCAGTGGGATTGGGACAGAGAGATTCAAAGAGCCCACCGGTTCCCCTTTAATAAAGCTGGGTTATCCTCAGCAGGAGCAAGTGGTAGGCCAAGGGCGATGCTAATTTCTCTGCTTAATTTTCAGGCGAGACAGGCTGTATATGACCGTGCCCGACCTAATTCCAGATGCAAGGCCAAGGGGTGTGAGTTTTTTGTGAGGCCAGATTTTTGTCATACCACTGTTGAAAAAAGATGGAGGCTCCGTCAGCTAATTCAGCCACTCCAAAATAAGGGGGCACAGGCTTTTTTGTTAAATCCTGCTAAATTGAAGGTAATAATGGATAATAAGACCCAATATTTTACGTCTGAGGTGAAAGTAAGAGAATTTCTGGGGGGACTAGGTGGACTGGGTTCTTGATTCGGGGTTCTTGACCAATGGGAGGGGAGGGTAGGGGAGGGGAGGTGGGGAAAGCAGAATGGGTAAGGTGTTGAGAGGTGGGAGGGCTAGGTGGTGGTAAACAATCCTCTGTGTTTCTCCCCCCCCTTGTTACTTCTGTCTCTTTAACCATAAAATGTAAATACAGGTAGTATGTAGATGGACATCAAATATTAGGGTTATGGTGTTCCAAGGTAATCTTGAGGCCTAGTATAAAAAGTACTAACGCACTGGACGGGACGTTCGGAGCAGGCATGTTTCCATCATTAGGGACAGTGGGGTCCCATACTTTCCAGAAACTGGGTGTAAGGGTAAGGGTAAGGGTACGGGGGTATAGTTGGGGAGGGGTGGGGCGGGGTAGGTAGTGGGGTAGGATGGCAAGGGGTTGGGGGGGTGGGAGGGTGGGGGTTGGGTGGGGGGGAATGGGGGGGTTCCTTTATAGTTAGCGACATAAGGAATAACCTAGCTGAGACATGCCAGAGGAGGAGGATTAACAGGGCTCAAAGCCAACAAGTAGGCTTGTATAGAGGAAGGAGCAGTGTTGCGAGGCTGGCACAACAAAATGATCAAAATGGTAAATAAATTAGGGATCTGCACGGTGAACATCTGTGGTCTTGATAATTCTCAAAAAAGGAAAAGAGTTGCAGCTGGTCTTAAATTGATTAAATCAGATTTATATTGTTTACAAGAAACACATATCTCATGGGATAGACGTGAGCTGCTGAAAGAACTTGGTTTAACACTTTTGGCTTATACCCGACAGGAGGTGTCGACACGCGGTGTGGCGATATTGGCTAGAATGGGTAGTTTTCATGTTTGCCGCTCTCAAGCAATCAGTGATGGACGCTGGGTTCTCGCAGAATTCTCTGTGAACACATACAAATTTACTCTCTGTACCAAATATGGGTCAATGTTTGATGAGGCTGAGATCCTGGATACGTTGAATGCAGAATTAACTGGGTGGCCCTTACCACTAATAGTATGTGGTGATTTAAATATTAATTTAGAAGTAGGTAGTAATGGTATGGATGCTCAGAGTTTTTAGAAGGGACGAAAGCCTAAACTATGGAAGGCTTTGAGGAGGCTAATGGTGGATCACGGTTTGATTGATGTTTGGGAAAACACTAAAGCCCCAGACCCGGGGTATACTTATTACTCCTCCCCTCATGCGAAATTAGTACGGTTGGACTATTTTTTTATTTCACAAAGTTTAATCCAAGGGGTTGAAATAGAAAGTAAACCTAGATTTTTGTCAGATCATAATCCACTAATTTTGTCTATATTGGTAAGAGGGTCATTAAGTCCACATCATGTTTGGACATTTGATAGGAAATTGTTGGTCGATCCAGGATATATATCTCACATGAGAGTGTGGATTAAACAATGTGTTTATATCAATAGAAACACGACAAATTGTGGGATGGTATGGCATTCATTCAAAGCCGTTGTAAGGGGTGAAACCCTTAGCTATAGTTTGGGAGTACAGTTAGCCAGGGGGAAAGAGATTGCAGAGCTTCAGGAAAGATTAACAGCAAAAGAGAGGGAATTAGCCCTTCAAATGATTAATAAGGAAGATTATACTCTTATACAGACTCAGACTGTGATCCTCAAAGCCAGAATAAATGCACATTTGAATAAAATTGTCGCAGCTGATTATCAAAGTCACCGGCTTGAGTATTATGAATATGGTGAAACAACTGGAAAAGTTTTAGCTACGCGTATAAGACAAAAGGCTGTTAAACAAAATATTCTAAATATTATTGACATTAATGGCCAGAAACATGTAAAGCCAGAAGAAATTTTAGAGGTCTTCAAGGATTATTATCAAGATCTGTATAGAGAGGATATAGTATATTCTGAACAACTTGAAAAAGAGGCAAGTGGATTTTTAGGTGAATTAAAAAACCCAAGGCTTTCTCTCGAGGAACAAAGGATATTAGAGACACCGATTCAAATTGAAGAGATAATTGAAGCCTTGAGTTCCCTGGCAGCCGGGAAGGCTGCCGGACCCGATGCCATACCACTGGAATTCTATAAGGTTTTTTGGCAGACATAAAAAGGGATATACATACCACTTTTTGTAAAGCACAGGCAGGTCAAGCACCCTTATCTTAAGAACATGCTAATATTATAGTGTTAAAAAAAAAGGATAAACCAGCAGGTCTCCCCAGCTCATATAGACCAATATCGTTGCTGAATGTGGACGGGAAGATCTATGCAAAGGTCTTAGCTAGCAGATTGGCAAATGTAATAGCTAGCTTAGTAGGAAAAAAACAACATGGATTTATTCCCGGCAGAGACACAATAGATCACATAAGAAGAATAATATCTATGTTTGATCTTGCAGAGCTGCATCGAACAACCCTTGGGTTATTATTATTAGATGCCGAAAAAGCATTTGATCGAGTATCATGGAAGTTTCTATGGGAAACTCTCCAGTGGAAGGGTACAGGGATAGGGTATATAACAGCTATAAAAGCCTTTAATGCATCCCCTAAAGCTTGAGTTTGTGTTGCGGGCTTGGAATCTGGTATTATATCAATTTCAATGGGGACCAGACAGGGCTTCCCATGCTCCCCTTTGCTTTTCGCTTTATACATTGATCCCTTCCTATCAAGATTAGAGGAATGTAAAAATATTAAACCATTAATATATCATGGAGAAGAGTATAAGGTGTTTGCTTATGCAGATGATGTAGCTATAGTGACAAGTAGTCCGGAGGATGCTATCAAGGCAGTTGCAAAGGAGGCACGAAAGTTTGGAAGATACTCCGGATATAAGTTGAATTCAAGCAAGACGCAGATAGTATGTTCTGATCATACCTCACTAATAGACAAGCGGGTGGTATCTGATGCTGTGTATCTGGGGATTAAAATTACCTCTGCGGTCAATCGATTGGTGGAACTTAATTTTGCTCCATTGCTAAGTAAAATAAAAAGCGACTTAGATAGAATGCATAATTTTCACTTATCACTTGAAGGTTGCTGTAATGTTTTAAAATTGATGGTTCTCCCAAAAATATTATACCTATTTCGGGCTATTCCTGTCGAGGTCACCAAAAATTGGCTTAAAAAATTGGAAAAAATAGGGAATAACTTCTTGTGGGGATATGCTAAATGTAGAAGAGCAATGAAATATATGATGCTCCCTGAGGGCCGTGGAGGCTGGTCGGTTCCTAACTTTACACTGTATTACTACGTTTATTGCCTCCAACATATGGATGAATTTATAAGGGGAAGTCCCAGAGGAGTTATAGAAACAAACCAATCCTCTATATATGCTATGATGGCAGATGGGGAAGCAAGTGGGTGGTTGTTGAAGTTTGAGGAACCAAGTTACTTTAAAAAAGTAAGATTTAAGCCTTTTTTAGCCGCCTATAAGGTTTGGGTGCAGGTGAAACGGAGTACGGGCTTGGGAAAGATTACGGCTTATACGCCAATGAACTTCTCTGCTATTCCTAATTATATTTTTAAAGATCCTATATTAGCTTCTTGGCGTCATTGGGGAATAAAGAATATTGGGTACATGCATTCCAAGTCCGGATGTAAATCTTTTGTGGAGTTGCAATCTCAATATGGTCTACGTAGGACCCATTTCTTTAAGTTTTTGCAAGTACGGAATTTTTTTGGCTGTCATAAGCATGACATGCCAGAAATGACCAAGATTCCATTAGTTGAGGCCATCAATCGTGGTGAAAAGATTGGTATGATATATACATTATTAGTCGATTTACAATCAGACGATATGGTACATCAGAATGAAAGATGGTCTAAACGGTTTGGCAAGGCTGGGGATTGGATGGGCCAATCTTTAGCTATAGCTGATACAACTCTTCTTTCAGCTAATCTGAAAACCCAACATTATAAAACACTGGTTGGTTTATTTACACACCTGCCAAGCTGAAGAAATGGGGGAAATCTTCTGGGCTCTGTAATCGCTGTGGAGAGGAGGAAGCTGAGATACTGAACATGTTTTATGTATGTCCAATGTTGAGGGTATTGCTGTGTGAGATAGAGGTATTCCTCAAGAAGATCACAGGTTGTAATGTCCAACTGTCTGCTATGCTGGTATTACTAGGGGTTATGGATTCAACTGAAGGCATAGAGCCCCCATTGTATAAAATAAGGCTGTTTTTATTTGTAGCTATGGTAATATTTCGACTCTGTATTGCAACAGACTGGATCAAAAAAGAACCCCCTACGTTTGAGGGATGCCGATCCAGACTACTTGCTATTTATAACATTGAATTGAGTTTATATAAACTAAAAGGTCACAAGAAGAGACAATGGGGGGAACGAATTTGGGCACCATTGACTAAATGGCTGGAAAGCCAAGATGCGTTGTAGAGGCTGTTTGACAAGCAATGAATATTTCTGCCTCCTTCCGTCTTTTGTTTCTGTTTTTTGGAATGCTATGTTTTCATGTTGTACAAGATTTGTATGGTCCTTCTCTTTGGCATGCTAGAATACTAATAAAAAAAAAAAAAAAAAAAAAAAAATTGCGGACTCCACAGTGTTAAGGATTCACATTGCTTGAAAGACGAAAGGTAAGCTGTATGTATGAATACTCAGTTAGAGTATTGCAACAAGTCAGGCTCCCTGCGCAATGTAGTTCCCACTTTATTAGGAACGCTATGTTTTGTTCTTGCAGTTTTCTATCGACATCCCCGTTGTGAGGATCTAACAACAAGCGTTTGGACCTTCTTGTAAGTTGGCCGTATTAAGAGTCATGGGTAGTAGGTGCTGACTTTGTTCTGTTTTGGGACTCGTTTTTGAGCGGGTTTGCATGGTTGCACCGTAATTCTCTGTGGTGTTGTGGTGCATGTTATTATTGGGTTTAAGCTATTTTCTGACACTTGGTCTGGGCAGGCCGTGAGCTTGGATTATATCTGCATCTATTTTATTTTATTAATATGTTTGGCATTATGAATATCAGTTGATGGATACACATATTATTTTGAATTAGATTATGAGCGACAGAGAAGATTTCATACTCCAGTAAGAACTTTGGCCCATATTTATACTTTTTGACGCTAAACTGCGCTAACGCAGTTTAGCGTCAAAAAATTTTGCGCCGTCTAACGCCATTCTGAAGCGCCATGCGGGCGCCGTATTTATGGAATGGCGTTAGACGGCGCAATCAGACCGGCGCTGCCTGGTGTGCGTGGAAAAAAACCACGTAGACCAGGCAGCTCCGGCGTTGGGAAAAAATGACGTTAGGGCGTCTTAAAATGGCGCAAGTCAGGTTGACGCTAAAAAATCGTCGTAACCCGACTTGCGCCATTTTTTTTCGACGCCCATCCCCCATCAACATGACTCCTATCATTGTAAAGATAGGAGTCATGCCCCCTTGCCCAATGGCCATGCCCAGGGGACTTATGTCCCCTGGGCATGGTCATTGGGCATAGTGGCATGTAGGGGGGCACAAATCAGGCCCCCCTATGCCACAAAAAAAAAAAAAAAAAAAACTTACCTGAACTTACCTTAATGTCCATGGGATGGGTCCCTCCGTCCTTGGGTGTCCTCCTGGGGTGGGCAAGGGTGGCAGGGGGGGTCCCTGGGGGCAGGGGAGGGCACTCTGGGCTCATTTTGAGCCCACTTGTCCCTTAACGCCATCCCTGACCCAGGCGTTAAAAAGCGGCGCAAATGCGCCGTTTTTGGCCACGCCCACTCCCGGGCGTCATTTTTGCCCGGGAGTATAAATACCACGTAAAGGCCTGGGAGTCATTTTTTAAGACGGGAACGCCTCCCTTGCATATCATTAACGCAAGGAAGGGGTTCACGCTAAAAAATGACGCACATTCCGGGAACTTTGGCGCTAGACGCGTCTAGCGCCATAGTATAAATATGGCGTTAGTTGGCGTTAGTTTTGCGTCGAATTTGCGTCGAAAAAAACGACGCAAATTCGGCGCAACCAGAGTATAAATACGGCCCTTTATGCCCTGAGGAAGGTGGAGGCAACTAAGCTGGATGTATTTGAGTTGTGCCAGTCCACTGAAATGCGCGTCGGCGAGTTGCGATGGCTCATCAGTTAAATGGATATGACCCTTGAGAAATGAATTACATTGGTACAATCATTTGAAAGTAAACGACGTGCCATATAGAGTGAGAAGTGAAAAGGTTTTTCACACACAAGGACACATTGGTCTGAATGAAAACTACAAGTTCCAAAGAGAGTGATTTTCAGCAGATTGAGTTATTGAATATTTAAAGAACTTTGATGAGTCTTCTTTATATATATTTGCTTTTTTCGTTTCCTTTGTTGTGTTTTTGAAATATGTACGATGTTTTATGATATTATCTATGTTATAGGATAGATTATTTTTGGTTTATATGTTATGTCGTATGTATTTGTGGACTTTGTTATTGATGTGTGTTGTATGTTCTTGTCTGTCGAAATCTCATGTTGTTTTGAATTATCTGTTGGGGGTTTGCTATGTACTATTATGGTTTCAATGATAGGTATAAGACTGGTTACATGTGATTATTATGATTAAATTTGAATTTTGATATTTAGGTTGTTGATTATTTAAAGAAGCTTAGTTTGATTATAGATTTTTGAGAGAGCTTGTGTTTACTCGCAGTTTATTTATATTAACCTGTAACGAGTGTATATACGCGCTTCTATCTAGACTCTATTAACAAACAACTTAAAAGGGGAGTAATAGGGCACCTCTTCGGAAAGAGATTTCTTGTGTAAACAAAACAAGGGATAAACTCTCTCTGCGTAATGTAACACCCTACAAAAAGTATCCCATACCTGACTTCTTTTCTCTGACGAAACAAGTATGCCCTCTGGTTATCACCCTTCTGGCAAATAAAAAAAACATTTTCTTTGATAGACACTCACCCACTCTAGTAGCGGTATATTGCATCATCGGTCCTCATCCTGGTCCCTGAAAACCAGGATTGGCTCAACGGTTCAATGTAGGGGGGTAAGGGTGTATTGGTCATATTACCCTAATAACTTGTCAACATGTTTCAGACCCAAGGTTAAATGCCTCTTGGGTCCAGGGCTTTTATCAGGGCACAAATGCTACAAAAAAAAAAAAACGTATTCTAGACAAGACATACAAAGCATGCAACAAACTCATGCATGCACAATGAGATATTACTTGCAGTATTTAGGTTTTGACTCCCAACTAGGGAATACTCTATTGTCACATGGAAGGAGAGGGGCATGGCCCTGTAGTTACACATTCATCAAGGGTAACATGCCAGCAGTGAACCTACTGTGAATCTCATTCTTCAACCAGCTCCTCTAACAAATACTTTTTTTGCCAGCAGGGAAATAACCAGAGGACATACTTGTTTCCTTAGAGAAAGCAAATTAAGTATAAGATACTTTTTGTAGTGTGGCACATTTGTAGAGAGCCACGAGGACACACCTCCAGTCACTATACAGTAAACCCACCAGGTTAGGTTCCAAACGAGCCCTCAGTTGCAAAATCATGTCAGGGATGTTCAGCGCCACCGGAATTATGTGGCAGAGGAGGACCAAATTATCCAGCAGTTGTGACTAAATTCTGTGGGAAGAAAAGGCAAATTATGCGGCATAATGTTGCAGATTTTGTGATAGTAGTATTTCATCATTTCTACACTTATTAACAGTGTGTGGGAAAATAATTCACATCATTAGTACCAATTTAACATCCAAATACTGCAATAAGCAACTGAAAAATGACCAGTCAGCCTTTGCAATACAATTCTGGTGCCAGGGAATCACAGCCACCATATTTTTTGTAACTTCTGATCCTGCTGAGCTAGAAAACAAATTGTTTTACTTTTCAAATCTACAGATTTTGCAGCAGATAATGGATTATGTGGCAAATTAGGTAAATCCATAATTTTGTAAAAAACACAGTTGCAACAGACTGTCATAACTTCAGTGGCTTTGGTTATATTGATTACGAAGGAGTTGTAATCTTGGACAGTATTCTTTGTCAGCAAGTGCACAATTGTAAGTTAGGCCTCTACTGGGGTGAAATCAGATGTGGTTTCAGTGGCCTCAAGGTATGGCAAGAGAATATTTGACTCTTGTGTAGGCAGAATGTAAATTATAAATCTTTGAAAGCCTTCATATACTTGTGACATATTACATCACGCCAGAACAACATTCCAAAAATGTCCCAGCTCTGAAAGTCTTTTAGAAAGAAAACTTGTTAAAGGTACAAACCTACCCACAACAGAGTTTCATCAGTAAATATGTTGCTCAATATAATTTCCTTGAGGAATGCCTGTGCTGTTTGGGGTAAACTCACACAAAGTTGTGTTTCATAGAAGAAGTGGTGTGGAGCACTTCACACAGGGACCATGGTCCTGATCTATACGCTGGCTTGGGCCCAGTCCCAAAATGCCAATCATTTCTAACAAGTAGATGTGAAGCACAAACACTTATCAATTTACAAGCCATCTAGAGCCCCACATCAATGTTTCATTTATAACATTTGCCCTTGTAGTTTTGTTATACCACAAAAATGTGTGTAATATTGCCAGTCGGCATTGTCAGAAAGGTGGTGGAATTCCATAAGGGATTCTGGAGAGCATTTAGAAATTTCAATAGAAATAGTGTCTTATTGAATGCAGTGTTCCCAAAGATGTAGACAGACGGGGAGCAAATAACTCAGATCACTCTTCAGTGAGTCCAATAAGGGGTGAGTTCTGTGTCAAGCATTGTGACTCAGTTGTGGTAATGTATATCAGAGGTATTTAAACCCAGTGATCGCAAATTGCATCCAGGAGTCCGAGTAAGACACACACTCCCCATGCTAATGGGGTAAGCAATCAATTTGCAATGTTTTGCGAAGAGGCCACTGTATTTCTCAAACAGGTCAAGGACAGAGATATCATGAAGGCTAGAACAACATGGGAAGCTGAGGTAAATGAGGAGTCTTGGCCACAGAGTGACACTCAAATCCTCAAATCAGGTGTATTATCTGAATTCATTAATCATGTATCTTAATGACCAAAACAAATAATAAAGGTTATGGTGAGTATTCCTCTCTCACAGTCCCAGTTAAGAAGTATCAGAAAGACCCCCGTTCACAATGATTATAGCTATGGGCCCCGCATACAGATGACAGATGGAGTTAATGAACATGGACCCTAAATTAATTTTGTGCATGAAAGAAATAAGTAGCCTTATGTGAGAGAGTCAAATACTTTTTCAATGTCCATAAGAAGGTTTGCTAGTGGACATTCCATTGTCATGCCAATAGTAGTTCCCGAGCCTAAAACCTTTAATTTTAGGGGGGTATTAAAGAGTTAGACGGTCATTCTGACCCTGGCGGGCGGCGGGAGCTGGCCGCCTGGCGGGAACCGCTAAATGGCCGCTCCGCGGTCAGAAGACCGCGGGTGCCATTCTGGCTTTCCCGCTGGGCCGGCGGGCGACCGCCAAAAGAGCGCCCGCCGGCCCAGCGGGAAAGGCCCTGCAACAAGGAAGCCGACTCCGAATGGAGCCGGCGGAGTTGCAGGTGTGCGACGGGTGCAGTTGCACCCGTCGCGATTTTCACTCTCTGCTAGCAGACAGTGAAAATCTTTATGGGGCCCTGTTAGGGGGCCCCTGCACTGCCCATGCCAGTGGCATGGGCAGTGCAGGGGCCCCCAGGGGCCCCACGACACCCGTTCCCGCCATCCTGTTCCTGGCGGTAAAAAACGCCAGAAACAGGATGGCGGGAAGGGGGTCGGAATCTCCATGGCAGCGCCGCCATGGAGATTCAGCCCATGCAGGGGAAATCCGGCGGGAAACCGCCGGATCCCCTTTTCTGACCGCGGCTTTACCGCCGCGGTCAGAATGGGCTGGCCTTAGTGACATAAGCAAAATAATTTGCTTATACTTTGGTAAATAGTTTGGTCTCTGCATTGATGAATGAGATGATCATGTAGAAGGTGCAGCACATCATGGACAAACAAGCTTGGGTATCATCCAAAACACAACCTTATATCAGTCAAGGTACAATAGCTGCGTCTCCACTGATACCAATGTATTGCATGCAGAAAAGTGATGAGTGTCTGAGATAATCACTTAAAGATCTTCAACTGGAAGCAAGTACTGCTGACAGTCTTACCATGCTGAAGCTGGTCATGTACCTTACTTCACTTGGCTGTTGAGATCACTCATTCAAAGAAATCTTGCTAAGCTGTATTATATTGTTTAATAGGGAGATGTGAGACAAAATAACCAGTCCTAATTGTGGTGAGGGTTTACCTGGGCTGTATAAACCATGGTAGTATGCCACGAGAATATATTCTCTTACATGACACACAGGGGCATTTTTATGTCTTTTGTCGCGCCAGGCATTGCACTCCCCTGTGTGCCAGGGAAAGGGCAGGAATGCACTGCATTTATTCAATACAGCACATTTTTATCTTTTTCCTTTGCACTGAAGCTATTTTGGCAGACTTGCGCCAATGCAGTACTCTTGCACCATGATGTAGGAGTACCTGTGTTGTAGGCAATATTATTTTTGTGCAGGAAGGTCCACAATCTGAGAGGCTTTGTCCTCTTTATGCCTGTGCTGCAGAATGCAGCACTCATAGAAAGAGGAAAACAACAAAAAGAAATAACAATATTTCTCCTTGTAAAGCCTCTCCTGGGGAGGCATATCATTTTGGCACATTCCCAGGTTTGCCAGGTTTGCCAGGTTTGGTCAATTCAGACATGCATCAAAAACTATGGGAATTGTGTTGGAACACCCATACAATGCCCATGGAATGCCTCCCTTCTGCAGAGTAATGCAACACAGCAATTAGTGCTGTGTTACATTACTCCAGATTTGTTAAGCCATTCAGAACAACGCAAGGAAATTAGGGTTTGCATTGCTCTTGCATCACATTGCGTGGTGCAAGAGTGACGCAAACCAGGTCATAAACATGGCTCTGAAGGCCATTTTTCCTAAAAAGGTGAAGTGAAAAATAATGTTTCATACTAAGCCAGTAGTGCAGATTAATGAATTTCTTATTCCGTACTTATAAATGTTGATATGTATGGCATTGAGATCATATTAGCTATGACCAGTAAGGACTATTAGGATCAATATGACTATTAGGATCAACAATATACACTGTATGATAATGGTTCTCAACTACTCCTAATGACATGGTGTGGGTGATAAGGAGTTCACAGAGGGCTGGCAGGTCCTGAATGATCCACTATGGGGGTCATTCTGACCCCCGCCGGCGGCGGATGCCGCCGGCCTGGCGGGAACCGGCAGAAGACCGTACCGCGTTCAAAAGACCGCGGCGGTCATTCTGAGTTTCCCGCTGGGCTGGCGGGCGACCGCCAGAAGGCCGCCCGCCCGCCCAGCGGGAAACCCCCTTCCACGAGGATGCTGGCTCCGAATGGAAGGCTCAGGAAGGTGGTCAGCTGTTTGTTGACGGTCTTCTCTATTACTTTGGCTGGGAAAGGCAGAAGAGAGATGGGGCGGAAGTATTTCAGTCGACATGGCACTCCCCTCAGGGTGCCATGCCAACCTCACACTGCCATGGCATAGATATGTCACCCCTCTAGCAGGCCTTACAGCCCTAAGGTAGGGTGCACTATACCATAGGTGAGGGCATAAGTGCATGAGCACTATGCCCCTACAGTGTCTAAGCAAAACCTTAGACATTGTAAGTGCAGGGTAGCCATAAGAGTATATGGTCTGGGAGTCTGTCAAACACGAACTCCACAGCATCATAATGGCTACACTGAAAACTGGGAAGTTTGGTATCAAATAAATACTGATGCCAATGTACATTTTATTGTAAAATACACCCCAGAGGGCGTCTTAGAGATGCCCCCTGAAACCATACCGACTACCAGTGTGGGCTGACTAGTTTTAGCAGCCTGCCACACACCAGACATGTTGCTGGCCACATGTGGAGAGTGCCTTTGTCACTCTGTGGCTAGTAACAAAGCCTGTACTGGGTGGAGGTGCTTCTCACCTCCCCCTGCAGGAACTGTAACACCTGACGGTGAGCCTCAAAGGCTCACCCCCTTTGTTACAGCACCCCAGGGCACTCCAGCTAGTGGAGTTGCCCGCCCCCTCTGGCCACGGCCCCACTTTTGGCGGCAAGGCCGGAGGAAATAATGAGAAAAACAAGGAGGAGTCACTGTATAGTCAGGACAGCCACTAAGGTGTCATGAGCTGAGGTGACTCTGACTTTTAGAAATCCTCTATCTTGCAGATGGAGGATTCCCCTAATAGGATTAGGGATGTGCCCCCTCCCCTCAGGGAGGAGGCACTAAGAGGGCGTACCACCCTCAGGGCTAGTAGCCATTGGCTACTAACCCCCCAGACCTAAACACACCCCTAAATCGAGTATTTAGGGGCTCCCAGAACCTAGGTAATGAGATTCCTGCAACCTAAGACGAAGAAAGACTGCTGAGCTGAAAAACCTGCAGAGAAGACGGGGACACCAACTGCTTTGGCCCCAGCTCTACGGGCCTGTCTCCCCACTTCAAGAGACCTGCTACAGCAACGCGTTCCCCAGGGTCCAGCGACCTCTGAAGCCTCAGAGGACTACCCTGCATCTAAAAGGACCAAGTACTCCCGTGGACAGCGGCTCTGTTCCACAAAGACTGCAACTGTGCAACAAAGAAGCAACTTTTGAAAATAACACGTTTCCCGCCAGAAGCGTGAGACTTGGCACTCTGCACCCGACGCCCCCCGGCTCGACTTGTGGAGAACCAACACTAGAGGGAGGACTCCCCGGTGACTGCGAGCCCGTGAGTAGCCAGAGTTGACCCCTCTGACCCCCCACAGTGACGCCTGCAGAGGGAATCCCGAGGCTCCCCCTGACCGCGACTGCCTGCTTCCAAGAAACCCGACGCCTGGTAAGGACACTGCACCCGCAGCCCCCAGGACCTGAAGGATCCGACCTACAGTGCAGGAGTGACCCCCAGGTGGCCATCTCCCTTGCCAGGTGGTGGCTACCCCGAGGAGCCCCCCCCCCTTGCCTGCCTGCATCACTGAAGATACCCCTAGGTCTTCCATTGAACTACATTGCAAACCCGACTCCTGTTTGCACTCTGCAGCCAGCCGGCCGGCCCGTGCCGCTGAGGGTGTACTTTTTGTGCTGACTTGTGTCCCCCCCGGTGCCCTACGAAACCCCCCTGGTCTGCCCTCCGAAGACACGGGTACTTACCTGCTGGCAGACTGGAACCGGGGCACCCCCTTCTCCATTGAAGCCTATGCGATTTGGGCACCACTTTGGCCTCTGCACCTGACCGGCCCTGAGCTGCTGGTGTGGCAACTTTGGGGTTGCTCTGAACCCCAAACGGTGGGCTACCTTGGACCCAACTTTGAACCTTGTAGGTGGTTTACTTACCTGCAAAACTAAAAAACACTTACCTCCCCCAGGAACTGTTGAAAATTGCAGTGTCTAGTTTTAAAATAGCTTATTGCCATTTGTGTGAAAATTGTATATGCTATTTTGCTAATTCAAAGTTCCTAAAGTTCCTAAGTGAAATACCTTTCATTTGAAGTATTACTTGTAAATCGTGAACCTGTGGTTCTTAAAATAAACTAAGAAAATATATTTTTCTATACAAAAAACTATTGGCCTGGAATTGTCTTTGAGTGTGTGTTCCCCATTTATTGCCTGTGTGTGTACAACAAATGCTTAACACTACCCTCTGATAAGCCTACTGCTCGACCACACTACCACAAAATAGAGCATTAGAATTATCTCTTTTTGCCACTATCTTACCTCCAAGGGGAACCATTGGACTCTGTGCATGCTATTTCTCACTTTGAAATAGTGCATACAGAGCCAACTTCCTACACTAGGGCATTGGGCCACCAGGAGTCATCCCATGTGGTTTTGTTGGGGCCGAAGATGATGATCTCGGTTTTGTTTGAGTTGAGCTTGAGGTGGTTAGTGGTCATCCAGTTGGCGGTGTCGAGGAGAGCAGTGTGTAGGTTGGTCTTGGCAGTGGTGGGGTTGTGGGTGAGGGAGAGGATGAGTTGGGTGTCATCTGCGTAGAAGATGATAGTGATTCCGTGTGCTCGGAGGATGTTGGCTAGGGGGATCATGTAGATGATGAAGAGTGTGGGGCTGAGGGAGGACCCTTGGGGGACTCCGCAGATGATCTTGGTGGTGTTGGAGTGGAAGGGTGGAAGGCGGATTCTCTGGATCCGGTTGGTGAGGAAGGAGGTGAGCCAGTCTAAGGCTTTGTGGCGAATTCCTATGTTGTGGAGGCGTGTGCGATGTGTGTGGTGGCAGACGGTATCAAGGGCTGCGGAGAGGTCTAGGAGGATGAGTGCGACGGTCTCGCCTTTGTCAACTTTGGTCCTGATGTCGTCAGTGCATGCGATGAGGGCAGTTTCCGTGCTGTGTTTATTGCGGAACCCGGATTGTGAGGGGTCAAGAGTGTTGTTTGCATTCTGCAATGTACATAGTAATCATTTCAGATAATTGCGGAATGAACCAATCTGTCTGTAGTGTAGCAACAAGATATTCTTTGGCAGTGTGTGCAGGGAGGTGTAGTTGCTCTAGGGCTGTATACAACAGGGCTTGTGGCATCACTGGCTTACCTGTGCTTTCTTGCCTATAGATGAACTCTGTTGGTGACTGTATACACCCTTGCTTCTCCCACAGCTCCCTTTCATGAGGTAGTGCTTGTTCTTGCGATTCGGGTAAATGTAATTGTGCTGTCTCAGTGTATGGGGGTGGTAACTCGGTAGCATTCTGTTGCATGCTTGTCATCATCCCTAACGTGTGTTCATCCTGTTCACTATAATTTGGAGATGTTTTAGCTGCTTCTTTTGCTTCCCAGTCTGCCAAGGCGTTTCCCCTGGAGACAAGGTCTTGCTAATTGGTGTGTGCTGCACATTTTATACCTGCTACCGTAGATGGCAGAGTTAAAGCCTGTATCAATTGCGCCAATAGATCTTTATGCATTACTGGGGATCCATTAGATTTAAGAAGTCCCCTCCTTTCCCACTGGTGGATGCTAGAATGCATGGTGGGTGTGACATATGCTGAATCTGAATAAATCGTAACCTCTAGTCCTTCAGCGTGTTGCAGCATTTCGATAATAGATACTAATTCTGCAGCTTGTGCTGAGAAATGAGATGAAAGAGGTTTTTGACTCACTATCTGTAAGGTGTCAGAGGATCCCTGCTGCTCGGCGTTTACAACAGCTGCTCCTGAGTGCCTAATCCCAGTCTCCTGATCTATGAAAGAGGACTCATCGACAAATAGCAGCATGCTCCCAGGGATGGGATCTTCTCCTATCCCACTCTCTTTCTCTGGGGTGTAAGTGGCACAGTCATGTACTTGTTCATCATCAGAAACTGGGTGTGCGAAGAATGTCGCTGGATTAACTGTGTGACACCGTACCACTTGCAAGGATGGTATTGACAGTATTACTTCATTTCCAGATACCCTCTGAGTTGTAAGGGTGCTCTTGCTCTTTGGCAAGATAGCGAATACTGCATGCTCTACATACAGTGTTAAAGGTGATCTCATCACTATGGTGGTGCTCTTTTGAACTGCAAAAGCTGCTGTAGCCAGAGCTTGCTCACAGTGATAATGCCCTTTCGTGACGGGATCTAGCAGCCCACTGTAGTAGGCAATTGGTTTGTGTCCCATAGATGTCTTTTGAGTTAGTACTGCTGTCATCGTCGTTCGATTACAATGAAGAGGCAGAAAGTTTTATTATAATCAGGGGTACCTAACACTGGAGCATTTGTTATTGCTCTCTTTAGCTCCAGGAAGTCTGTTTCCCTTTCATCGGTCCAGTCTACTTTGTTTGCATTTGTGTGGGACCCTTTTAAAGCAGTTAGAAGTGGTGCGGTCAGAGTGGCGTAGTCAAATACCCACTGCCTCACATATTTGCAGAGTCCTAAAAACTTCTGCATTTGTTTTGTGGTAGTGGGCTTAGACATGTTCCTAATATTCTCTACTCTGTCCGGTGTCACCCTCCTCCCATCTTTAGATATTATCGGTCCCAAGTAGTGGACCTCTGTCTGCAAGTACTGCAATTTATTTTTGTCCACTTTGTAACCTTTTTCTGCAAGCATGCAGAGGAGACCAATGGTGTAATCTCTACATATGTCTTCAGTGGAACTGCAAACCATGGTATCATCTACGTATTGTAACAATGTACTCTTGCAGTTTATGTTTGCTAAATCCTTCTTCACTGTTCTGTTAAAAATGCTTGGGGATTCACAGAAGCCTAGAGGAAGAAGCCGATAGCAGTATTGGGTCTGTTTAAACGTGAATCCAGTCAAATATTGGCTGTCATAATGCAGTGGAATACTGAAAAATGCATTCGTGAGATCGACCACTGAGAAATAAGTGGCCTCTTTAGGTATGTTTGTTAATATGACTGATGGGTCAGGTACCACTGGAAATTCTGGTATCACTACATCGTTAAGGGAGCGGAAATCTTGAGTCATTCTCCAAGTCCCCCCCTTTGGCTTGTGTATCGGAAAATCGGAGTGTTGCACGGTGTCGACCTCTCATATATTACTCCCTGCTCAAGTAATGCTTGTATTGTGGGGAGAATGCCCTTTTCTGACTCCTTGGACAAGGGGTACTGGTGTATCCTGGGCAGAATTGCTCCAGGTTTCAAAGTAATCTTCACAGGTTCAGCCCCTTTAATCAGTCCCACATCATATGGACCCTTTGTCCACAACACCTCTGGGACTTTTGCCAAATCTCTCTCAATTATTGTTTGGTCTTGTGTGTGTCTGGACACTGTTCTGTATTGCAGCTGCACTCTAATGGCAATGTCCATCTCAAACACAACTGTCTCAGTTAGTGGGCAATCATCAAATATTTCTTCATCGGATATATCTCTTTATTTAACCCCAGGATCTTTGAATAATATTGATGCCCACATCTCCTGTCTTCTGTCAGTTGCCAGCAACACGGCATATGTTGATCTTATTTCAAGGGCGGATATTTCCAATATCATTTCAGGTTCTTTAATAAGATCCACAGGCTCGTAAAGCCTGAACAGAAGTTCCTTTGGTAACTGCACTGTTTTCCCTTGTAGTGCTGGTGTGTGTGGTATCAAGGCATATACACCGCACACAAAAGCCTCTGTATCGACAGAAACTGCTCTAACCTGTTGTCCTAGCTCCTCATGAGCTATGAGAGACAATATCCTGCTCGGTGTGACACCTGGTGTGTAACATACCATTGACCCATCCACCAGGAAGGAGATGGTCATGTTCAGTTTACTCATTAAATCTCTCCCAAGAAGATTGACTGGTGACACTGGGGAGTACAGTAGTGGTCCTTCAATTTGTTTATCTCCCACAATCATGTTTACTGATTTGGTGAATGGAACCCTGCTCACAGCCCCAGAAAAACCTTGTGTGTCCATTGAGTTGCAAGAAAGTGGTAGTGTTCCTTCCTTAATACACGATTTGGTGGCCCCAGTGTCGATCAAAAACCTATAGGGGTGACCTTCTATGGCTACCGTCACAGAGGGTTCTTCATCTGACCTACGGGTTACCGATAGTATTGGACACACAGTGGCCATCTGCGGGCTCTGTCATTGAGTGTAACTTTGAGTTGGTGTTCCCCTGAACATTTGGGGTGATGCATGGAAGGGGTTGCCTCCTTGCACTGTTACCCCTCCCACCTGTACCTGTGCCTGTCCTCCCATAGGGTTGTTGACGCCTTGGGGCCCGCCTTGCGACATTGGCCCCTGGGAGGCACCCCACTGGACTTAGGCGAACTGTCAGGGGTGCCTGCATTGCTTGCTGCTGAGGCACCCATTGCATTTGTTGAGGCCACATCTGCCCCTGTGGGGTATTCCAACCTTGCACCCTCTCATCATTTTTCCTGGCTCTGCATTCTCTTGCAAAATGGCCCATCTTACCACAATAATAACATTGTTGTCCTGCCCTATAGCTTCCCTGTCTTTTCCCTTGTGTTGACCCTTGCCCTCCTGTAAAACTCCCCTGTCCCTTCCTTGTATCACTTGCTGGTTGTCCTCCTGGTGCCTGTACCTGTACTGGCATTGTGACAGACATTGTTGGTACAGCCACAGGTGCCCCTTCTGTACTCGGCTTCTTAAGTTTTTGTTGCACCAACTTTGCGGTGGGCCTTTCTGCCTATGCTATCCTCTCCTTGTCTTTTTCTTGTTTTCGCTTAAAATAATGTATCATGTGGGCCTGTATTTCGGGCCATGGTTTAGCCTCTATTCCCACCACTCCATCTAAATTTTCTTGTATATCTGTGGGAAGGCCTAGCTTTCATACATTATAAAACAAAATAGCATTTCCTCCTGTGTTTTCCCAGTTACATCCTACCTCCTGCACCGTCATTCTTTCATTCTAGTAATGAATTCTGCAATATCCTCAGTTGGCTTTATACTTTCTGCCATAAGGGCTCCAATGTCCGGTCTATCTGGATACGTCCGCCTGACCGCATCCCAAACATGTTGGCGGACATTGTTAAAAGATGACCTGTCAAACTGTGTATTTATCAATGTTACTTGAGGGAACCCTGCCCTAACAAAAATTGTGTTTACTTTGTCTCCCACTAATGAGCTGAGCAGGCTTTTGACATCACCTAAGGCAAGGTTGACCCCAGCAGTGTGTTTTTCAAAACATCTTATCCATTTCCCTGCACCTTCAGACAGCGGGCTAGTGCTCTTTTTAAATTCTCTTTGTCAATTTGTGGCCATGGTACGTATGTTGACACTTGTCCTCCCTTAAAAATAAGGGGCAACTGAGTTATTGGTCGAGGGCTTCCTGACCTGAGACTTAACCTTGGATCTGGTCTAGTACTGTGTGTCACTTTAGTTGGTTTGTCTATGGCATACTTTTCCCAAACTGCAAGGCA
Source organism: Pleurodeles waltl (assembly GCF_031143425.1). Lineage (NCBI taxonomy): Eukaryota > Metazoa > Chordata > Amphibia > Caudata > Salamandridae > Pleurodeles > Pleurodeles waltl. The sequence continues at coordinate 691,780,000 of NC_090436.1, read as the reverse complement.
TTCTTGCATGTAAGGGTAATTCCAACCTTGGTCACCCCGTCCCTGCCGTATGCAATCTTCTGCAGTCGCTAAATCAAAGAGTTGAAAAGACCCTTGTCGGGCCATGGCTTTCTTCCTTCTCTTTTAGTCCACCTCACCAATTCATCTGAGAAGGGGTAACAATAATAGTTACCCTCCTCTTGCTCTATTATCTCTATACATGTCAATTCTGACCTTGTTTTGAGGATTGACCGTCTTTTTGTATCTGTGCCATCTCTGGCTGTCATTACTAGTTCTCGTATAGGGCATGGACGAAAATTGTATAACCTTCTGTTAACTCCTTGCTCATGCGCACTCCTATTATACCCATCGTCCCACTCCTCATCATCTTGTGCCCCTGTTACGACCTGTGAGCCATCCGGGGGCTCCTCGTATTGTGGCATCTCTACACCTCCCTCCCATTCTTCTTCCTCTTCTATCCACTCCTCTGCTGCCTCTCTCAGTGTGTCTGCAGGTGTGTCTCCAAGGCTAAGAATGACATGCCCTGTAGTCCATTGTCCCTGGAGGGGGACAAGACTCCTAGATTGCTCTGCCTGTCTCACCGTGTGTTGCAACTCACTTACTAGCCTGTCTCTTCCGCTCTGTTCTGGGTCAGCTCGAGGAGCTGATGGGACGGGAGCGGGGGTTGCCTCTGGTCCCTGTACCTCTAACCTCTCCTCCTTAGGCTCAACCCGAACAGGATCTTGGTACCCTGAAGCTGGCAGGATAGAGTAAAGACCATAAGATGGGGGCTCCCCTAGTGACTCTCCCGGGGATTCTGTTTGTGTTTGTGCCACTGCCTCTTCGGGCGCAATTGACTTTTCCTTTTGTTTTTCATGACAGAATACTCACCATAGTGACTTTTCTTTTTCTTATATGTTGAGCGAATGTAAGTCAATGTGTGTTCAGCTATGTCATGGTCAAATGTCCCTTTTTTTGGCCATGATTGAGCGTGACCCTCGGTGCCTTTATGCCACTGCTTGCAGTATTGTAGTATTCTTTTCTTATCTGAAGGGAACGTTTTCATCATATGGTCCAGAGGGGTATCCATGAACCCCACAGGACGGGTGTTTTCTATACGTACTTCTTGCAGTCTAACCGATGCACTGTGTATCTCTTTTCAGCTTCTTGTCTCTCGTCTTGTGGGTATTTTAGCTTTACCACTGTTACTGACCTATAGCAGCGTTGTGTAGGGACAGGCCTACTCAGTATTACCTGACTTTACATATATGGTTGTGAGACCGTATTGGTGAACATCAGCCATACTTCTCGCCAGTCTCTGTAACACCTCTTCTATGGTGATGTCTGGGGTGGGTGAATTTATGGGAGGGTTCTGAGTGGATTAGTACCTGACGCAATGCGTGTTAGAATGTTGTCATGTATGTAGATAACTACTTGTGGTGCTCGGGGATGTGTTGAGCCATTCATTGTTAAAGGCTGTGAAATTACGAATATCTGTGAGAAATGCATCAAGAAGAGCCTCTAATATAAGGGGTGATTGTGTTATTATTTCAAACCACGGGGTGTTGCATGGGCATGGGGGTTGCCCGTGAGCCCATTTAAATACTAATTTTAACTCAATGGTATCTGTCTCCTGCCACAGAGAATCATCAACCTCATTCATAGGGATTTATTATCAACCTTTACTTACCTTGGGATTGTTTATTCAGGCCCCCTATGTTTTTATTTACACTACTTATTTCCTACATACGGGACGCTTTAAGGGTGTCTATTGGGATGTCAAAAATATGGCAGAGATCTCGCACCCTCTCCTCCTCACTTATATCTGACTCCATGACAACTGGTGGGGACACCTGCCATTTCTCCATAACCTGACCCTTATGATTGTAAAACACTGTGCTATTTTTGTCCTCTTTTTTTACTCATTACTCATGAAATGCATTCACTTGTCCCTGTTGCGCTTTTTAGGTTTGCAAACAAGGGTCTGACTGTGCTCAGACTCCCCCTGATATCTCAGCCTTGGTCGATCTCCCTCAAAGACGCCTTCCAGATGTTACTAAATCTGGGAATTTGGTGAACCGGGTGTCTGACTCACTCAGGGCAAAGTTTGCAACCATCTCTTACCATGTCAGACTTCATACGTGTTACTCGGTCCACCTCACTATTTCTGCTCTAATCATCCGGATCTAACCGGGATACCTGGTAGGCATTCCCAAATGAATGTCTCTTCCAGGGGCTGCCCCCTGGGAAATGCACTGCTGCCTGTCTCACTAGCTAGTCTTCCGGTCTAACCGGGAAATCACAATTCATTTATACCATACCATCAAAACATTGCGTTAACCCCCTAACTAGTCTTCCGGTTTAACCGGGAAATCACAGTTAATTTTTAGCATAACAACATAATATTGCATTTAAACTCCACATAAATCATGCATGCATTTTTTTCATATTATAGTTGCCAAAAGGGATCATGCAATTAAAAATAATAAGGTACGAAGCCCAACCTCTCTCCACCCTTTAGGACAGCAACATCTGGAATCCCCGACTGCCTGTTTGAATAGGCAGTTGTAGGCTCACCTGTTTTTGTTGCGCGCAGTGTTCTATTTAAGCAGTGCAGGCGGTGCTTCCTTCAGCTGCGGTCAGGGGAAGAGAAGGATGGCTCCTGGCTGGCTCACCAGATGTTGTAGGGTCACGAATAAAAGACCTGGAACCATGTCTGTTTGGCCTTCCTTGCACAGTTGCTGGCTTTCAAGCATCAAAGCTTATCGTGTTCCCTTTCTAAAACCACCGTGGTGTGTCCTTCCCTTGTGAACGTGGATTGGAATGTGCGCCCTCCCCGTGTGTATGTTATCAAGTTATGACTCAAGCTTTCTATGGCCTTCTACTTGCAGCTGCATTATGAATAAATGTTTCTGCTTGTCCTTTTCTTGCTTCCATGCTTCCTATCCTGAGCTCTCTATTTGGATGCCATGAGCATTCTGGGCCTGTACTTTCTCTGATCATGTACGACTCTGCACATCTTCCTCCCAATTCATGCATTACCAAAAGTGGTCCTTCTCCTTTTTCTATATTTTCAGTAACATATCCAAATTTGGAACAGTATTCTAAATATAAGAATTGTCATTTGTAAGTATCTGTGTAAAGTTCGGGCAGAGCTTGCCTGGCCCAAAGATGGCTGCCTTGTAGACAAGCTCCTTTGGCTGTATCAACTATCCTGCAGATTTCTGTGCCAAACTGGTCTTTGAGCTCACCCTTGCCTGCCAACCTATGAGAAGTTGTTGCTTGAGTGATGCATGTCATCATTATTTTGCCCTGAGGAGGTGTCTGTGGCCCTGTAGTGCCACACAGCTGAAGCTTGGAGTGAGCTGCACGGCCAACCGCAAGATCCTGGGTCCTGGGGCAGAGCATTAACTGCATCTGCTTGGAGCCCCGGTGCCAGTTTGGGGGCTCCACATCTAGTGTCACCTATCCCTGGGTGCCGGCCCTGAAACGTACCATCAGACACCCAGGGACTGCGGGGATGATTGCTGCTTACAGCCTAATGAGTCACTTGAAGAGCCTTGGACACTGCAGACCCCACGCTGGGTTTGGATATCGGGGTTGCCCTGAGCAGGGGTGAATGTGCGGGGTGCAACCAGCAGTGGTGCCTTTGGTGGAGTCCCCCGGTGCTGGTATAGGGGTTCTTCAATCTTGTTTTGCAGTCCCTGGGGCTGGCCCTGCACCTGCCTGACCAGATTGTTGAGGCCTACTGGGGGAGTTGGTAGCCTCTATTGTGCATCAGAAAGCTGCCTGCCCTACGAGACTCCTGTGGAGCCTGGTGCCTCAATGCGCCTGTTGGGCACCCGTGCTGGACTTGGCCCCAAAGACTCCTTGCCAGTGGAGGCCTAGGTGAGGTACGTGACCTGCTGTGGCTTGCAGGTCGGGGCCCCTGGTGCCAAGAGTGGGTCCACATACTACCAAGTACCTATCCAGAGAGCCAGCTCTGCTGCTGTTGGCACTGTCCACCGGGGCCTGCAATTGAGGATTGTGGCCCTTGCTGTTCCCTGACCGGCAGGGGACACCAAGGGCCTTCTAGGGGCTGTGGACTGTCACTGGGCCCATGCGAGATGCCCACGGCTGACCTGGCTCTGATCCCAGAGAGAACCATGGCGTGAGCAGGGGCTGAGATCAGCTGCAATCTCTCTGCCAGGGATGTGGAGTGCCACAGGCCCTCTGAGACATTGGACTGAGTGCCCTAACCCTCCTGCATGGGCACCAGTCTCCCAGAATTTTGGTTGGATTTAATTCCATGGCTGGCTCATAGCAGAGGTGAGGAATGGGAGCTGAGGGTTGTGGGACATGATACCCCCCATGGGCTGCCAGTGTTGAATACTTTGCGACTGTCTGTCCTGGTTGGGCCATGTGGCTGGGACAGGTGGTTATCTAGAAGCTGGTGTCTTTGCCGAGACTAATGTGAACTAGCTGAGATTTGGGTGAGCTGCAGCTGGAACATGGGCCCCACACAGGATATACTCACTATTCAGGGTAGAAGGAACACCTGAAATGGCCTGATCCTTTGATTGTATAAACCTATTACTTAACATGATGCTACAGTGCACTGAGTGGTCTGCCCTAAAGAGTCATCACTCATTTTAGTGTGGCACAAGCCCTACCTATCCTTGACTCGTGCTGCAGGTACACTACTACTGGGTATGATGGGCAAAGCAGATAAATCACAACCCCTACTGCAATTTGAAGCATGAAAATCCTCTAAGTCATGCGGGGAGGGGCAGCTGCACTTGAGGTGGCACTGGATGCCTCAGGACCAGAGATAGATTGAGATTTGTGCCACAACTTGATAGCTGTGCAGCTCAGTCTCATTAAGAACGACAGTAAGATCAACGCCCTCTCCTACTGCATGGAAAGGAAGTCAGAGCACATTGATAAACATGCTGAGTGGTTGGACATGGTGGTGCAGCGGGTGTGGGAGGTTGATGATGCACAGGTATCTTCTTTGGAGATGCAGAAATGGTTTGAGAAGACACTGACTGCACTGCAGGTAAAGACCAAGGACCTGGAGGAATAATTGAGGACAGAGGGATAATCTCCAAATCATGGGCTTACTGGAAACTACAAATGTGGAGAAGATGGAAAAATTGCTTATTGACCTGATGGGGCCAGAGACCTTTTCAGATATCTTTAATGTGAAGCACGCCCACCATTCCTTGGTGTCCTGCCCAGTGCCAGGGGCCTGACCCCACCCGATATAGGTAGGCTACTCAACAATCGTCATCGGGATGCAGCGCTCCGCCGGTGCCCGATATTGCAGAGTCTATGCTACAAAGGCACAGATCTTTCCATCTTTCTGTATTTTACACCACATGTCCAGGAAGAACAGAGATAGTTCTTTCTTGACGAATGTAAATGAAAAGAACTGAACCTGAACTATGTCATGCTATACCCCGCCTGCTTGTGAGTGAATGTAGATGGAAGGCCAAGGTTTGAAATGACCATAGCCAACTTCAGCAATTCCTCAAGCAGCAGGGAGTGGCGGGCGCTCAACAGCTTTTACCCAAGATAAGGATGGATGAATCAGATACATCTCAGGATTTGGAGGCACTGGACTGAAACTCTAACTGTTGTGTGTGCCTAGTGAAACTGGTTTTGTTTTCCTTACAGTGTCTGCAATGTTTTGCTTTGCTGTACCTTTTGCTTTATTAATATATTCTCATTGTGGGCAAAAACAGCTGGGCGGGCCCTCAATGGTAATACCAGAGAGAGGTAGGCTCGGATGAGTGGTGGATGCTGTAATGTGGGGGCCCCTCTGTGGGCTGTTGTGCCTGTATTTGCTTTATACTAGTGGTGTGCCCTTTGTGATATCAGTGAAACTGCTGCTGCTGTTGTATACTTGTGGCAAACTCTTTCAGTGGTTTCATATGTTTGAGTTTGGCTGTCAGAGGATTGGACCATGCTATATTCATGATGCAGTCTCTTGTGGTATGTTGCATGAGGAATACCCCACGGGTACCATCGGTCCCCATGTGGGTGCCACAAAGCTGTTTTGGGTTATCATCTATGGGCACTGGGTGGGAAATGGATGAGTAACATATTGGCAATAGACCTGAATGGCGGCTGTTGTTAACAAAGCGGAAGACGATACTATGAATGCCGGGTGTCTCCTACTGCTACATTTCCTTACGTGAAATGTCAGAAGACAACTTTGGGCTGAGAATTCATTGGGATAAATTGATTTTCTTCCCTCTCACTGTAGCCACAAAGCCCGTACAACAAGACTATCCATTGCATTGGAGGACTGACCAGTGCGATATCTGGGAAGACAGGTCCACACAGACGGAAAAATAGTGATGTCCGAAAAATATGGAAAAGCTATACAGCATTTAGCAAAGGTGATTGAGTGCTGGAATCGCCTTCCCACCTTCCTCTGTGGTTGCATTGCCGTCATGAAAATGCTGGTGCTACCCTGTTTCCTATTCTTGTTTGCAAATGTTTCCAGGGTCCTACCCAATGCGGTCTTTCAGACTCTACATGTACAGCTGATATGCCTGACTGGGCTGGCAAGTAGCCTCGGGTAGGGTGAGACGCCCTTCCCTTCCCTATGCAATGGTGTATTAAATGCACCATATCTGAAAGCTCATTACTGGGCTGCCCAGGGCATGTTTGCACACTACTGGTTCCAAGGCCCAGCAGCTGTCCATCAACGTTCACTCGAACAAGGCACTGCTCTTCCAGAGCCTCTGCTTCAGGTCTTGGTTGGTAGACCCTCTCGTCAGTTCCACGTGCTAGTTCCACTTGGCACCACAAGGGTTGTATGGATGAAACCTATGGATTTAGAGTGGGGCCCTACTATATTCCACTCAATTACCACTGCAGTGGTGCATGGGATTTCCTCTAGGAAAGGAGAGAGCTGCGGTGAGGGCGCTTGGGAATATCAGGCTGCAGCGCATTGACGATTTCTTCGCAGATTAACTCTTGCGGACCCGGGACCAGGTCAGCGTGCAGTGTGAGGCACCCACCCTCCTAGCACAGTTTAATTTCTATTGGGCATGTCACACAATGGGTGATCTACTGCATGGGGCATTGGAGGAGCAGATGGCCCTACCTATCTTGACCTCCTTGCTTGCTCTCCAACAAGAGTAATAGACCTGGGCTATCAAGTCCCAGCTGGATTGGCAGGATAACTTAGGTATAATATTTAGCAACAAACAATGGGTTGACTGTTGTACTGTGGTCAGGTCTGTAGCCCTAAATGGCCAGCATCAACTAATACACTTCAAGGGGCATATTTATACTCCGTTTGCGCCGAATTAGCGTCGTTTTTTTCGACGCAAATTCGGCGCAAAATTAACGCCATATTTATACTTTGGCGTTAGACGCGTCTAGCGCCAAAGTAGGAGTAAAGAGCGTCATTTTTTTGCGTGAACGCCTTCCTTGCGTTAATGAGATGCAAGGTAGGCGTTCCCATCCAAAAAAATGACTGCGACGCAAATGCGTCGTATTTATACTCCCGGGCAAAAATCACGCCCGGGAGTGGGCGGGTCAAAAAAACCCGCATTTGCGCCGCTTTGTAACGCCTGGGTCAGGGCAGGCGTTAAGGGACCTGTGGGCTCAAAATGAGCCCACAGCTGCCCTCCCATGCCCCCAGGGACCCCCCCTGCCACCCTTGCCCACCCCAGGAGGACACCCAAGGATGGAGGGACCCACCCCAGGGACATTCAGGTAAGTTCAGGTAAGTATAAATATTTTTATTTTTATATTTTTTTTGTGGCATAGGGGGGCCTGATTTGTGCCCCCCTACATGCCACAATGCCCAATGACCATGCCCAGGGGACATAAGTCCCCTGGGCATGGCCATTGGGCAAGGGGGCATGACTCCTGTCTTTACTAAGACAGGAGTCATGTAAATGGCGTCTGGGCGTCGTTAAAAATGGCGCAAATCGGGTGGAGGCAATTTTTTTGCGTCAACCTGACTTGCACCATTTTTAAGACGCCCTAACGCCATTTTTCCCGCCGGCGCTGCCTGGTGTACGTGTTTTTTTTCCACGCACACCAGGCAGCGCCGGTCTGCTTGCGCCGGCTAACGCCATTCAATAAATACGGCGCCCGCATGGCGCTTCAAAATGGCGTTAGCCGGCGCAAAAATTTTTGACGCTAAAAAAAGTATAAATACGGGCCTAAATGCCTTAACCGACTGTACTACACCACATACCAACTCTTTTGCTACTGACTGATTCCCTCTGTCCACCTGTGGAGTAGATGGAGCTGGCTTGGCTCATGTGGCATGGCACTGACCTGACATAGAGCATCTCTGGCTTGCAGTGTTCCAGGAACTGCGCAAGATCACAGCGGAGGTCATAGAGCCCACCCCTCTTCTTGCATTACTAGGCTATGACAAGGATGTCCCGGTGGCTAGCAGGTAACTTGTGGCTTTAGGATTATTGCTAGCATGTCGTAGAATAGTGATGCAGTGAATGAATGGGCCCCTCTTGACACTGCTGGATTTGGCGTAATGATATGACTTACTGTATTACCCAATTGGATGCTTACCATGACCTTCTGTCAATGTGCAGTAGCCTGAAGGATTTTTGGGGTCCATATCAGGCAAATCTCAAGCACACTCAGATTGCTATGCAGTCACTGTGGAAGGACATTGAGAAACCTCAAGATCTGGGTTGCCAGCTAATATTTCGGGACCTGCGGGCTGTGGGTTACTGAGGTGGATGAGGTTTGCAGGGTTGTGCCTGTACAGTGAGGTGCTGATGAAATGTGTATTTGTGGGGTGGGACAGCTTGAGATGTTATTTTTGGGACCTTTTGAGTTAGTGGTGGCGTATACTTCCATACTGCTGTTGGTCATGCATGCTACTCTTTCGCATGAAACCCATTGGGCTGTTTAGTTCATACTCCTGTTCCATGCACTGACTGTGAACCTACAATTGTTGCTTTCTTATATACTGTTATGTGCCAGTGATTGACCTTAACCTGTCTGGTTGTTATGTGAAATTAAAATAACGTTTTTTGTTTCGGCAAGAAAGTATCTGTGTAAAGCTTTTAACATTTACATTGCTATTATTTTTAGAGCATGGAGTGTCACAACTCCATCTTGTGCCCTATGCTCAGTGTGTTTTACCTGCCAGGCCCATGCCACTCTTCCTTTATGGTACCTCCCTAACTGAATAATCCCATTCATGCCACTTCCCTATTGGCCCGTGCTCTACCCTTGGCTTTCCTTTCCCCCTAAAGTCTGATCCACTGACCTCCTGTGTGTTGCTATGCAGTTTTCATCCAGTTTTCACCTGCAGATATCACATGCCCTGCTAGAATAACCATGTTCCCTCCTGAAGACACTGGGTTCTACCATCATGCTCTTGGGTTCCCTTGTAATGGTCATATGTCAATTGATGTTTGCAACTGCTACTGTGGTAGCTCCATTTCCCCTGTTGTGCAATATGTATAGTTCCTCCTCCTCAGGTTCATTGGAATATTCCACGCCTCCACATGGGCATTGTGGCCTTCTAAAAATCTCCTGGCTTCCTGTCTACCTACCTTCCTTGAATCTGCATCAGGGCTTCACCAGCATCGTTCCTGCACTTATCTGCATCCCAGTCCAGCGCTAGTCTCTTCTCTGCCATTGTCTCATGATTTGCCCAGAGTTTCTAGCCCTCTAGTCTTCAAGCCCTTCTGATGACTCCGTGATTCTGGTGTCTGCGACACTTTCAGTGTTTTTCTCCATGAGCAAAAAATCTGCTTATGCTGAGCTTCTTGCACAGAGTTTCCTGTCATTTTGGATTCCAGTTCCAGTAATGTTAAGGCTAAGTACTTAACTCTTTTAGAGTCAGGAGCTACTGGAAACTTTTTTGATATGGCACCAGCCAAGTCTTTACACATACCTTGTGTTAAGAAGAAAGAACCAGAACCGGTTAGAGCTGTAGATGGCTCTGAGCTCTCTTCCGGAATGATTGCATATCAAATGATTCCTATCACTCTTGTGTGCGAGACTGGGCATACAGAGTCCTTGATCTTTGACCCTTAAGACACAACCAATTTTGGCATTATTTTAGCGGTCCTTTTGCTTCAGCTTCACAATCCATTCATTGATTGGTCTCATTACCTTGTTGCTCTAGATTCCCTTTTTTGTCAAAACCATTGTTATAAGGACACAAAGGATGTCGTATCTCCGTTGATGTGTGCAGCATTTATTCATGAATGTACCACTCAGGTTCCTGTAGAATGCCAAGATTTTCATGATGTAGTCTATGAACATAAGGCTATGCACCTACCTCCCTACAGAGAATATGCTTGCTATATAGATTTAATTCCAAGCACAAGGCTTTCTTGCAATTGCATCTATGCCCTCTCAGAGCCCTAAACAAAATACCTTAAAAGATATCTGTGATTCATCCGTCAATCAACCTCTCCAGCCTCTTCATCGCTCTTTTTTGTACCGAAGAAGAATGATGAGTTATGTGCAAGTATAGACTATAGGTCCCTGAATAAGGTAACCACTAAGAACAGTTATTCATTGCCCCTCATACCTGTTTTGCTTGACCAGGTTTGAAAGTCCATGGTGTATACCAAATTAGATCTGCAAGGCACATATGACCTAATCTGTTAGAGAAGGCGATGAGTTTAAAACAGCCTTTCAAACCAAATTTGGGTTGTTTGAATATGCAGTCATGCCCTTTGGGTTGTGCAATGCATCTCCTACTTTCCAGTATTTTTTAAACAAGGTGCTGCAAGGACCTACTGGACTTTTGTGTTTTATATATTGGTGATATTCTCATTTACTTGCAAAACATAACTGAACACATAGAACATGTCAGAAAGGTGCTGCAATGACTCAGAGAAAATGACCTTTTTGTCAAGCTATACAAATGTATCTTCCACACACAGTATGCTGAGTTTTTGGGACTATTCCTTTCCCCAGAATGTGCTACCATGGATCAGAAAAAGGCACAGGCAATCCTGGATTGTTTGGCACCAACCTCGGTCAAGGAGGTGCAAAGTTTCATGGGGTTTGTAAACTTTTACAGGCACTTTGTCACCCATTTCTCTGACATAGTAAGCCCCATTACCAGGCTTTCACAAAAAAGGTACCTTTTGTCTTGTCTCATGAGGCCAATAATGCATTCAAACTATTTAAAGGGAACTTCACTAAGGCTCTGGTGTTCGGACATCCGGATCCCAGCTTTCCATACTTTGTAGAGGCTGATGCTTCTCAGGTTGCTTGTAGGAGGTATCCTGTTACAACATGACAGCACCACTGGACAAATGCATTCAGTAGCATTCTTTTAAAAAATTGTTGCAGGCTGAACAGAACTATACAGTAGCAGAATGAGAAATATTGGCGAATATATTGTGCTTCCAAGAACGGCGGAAGCACAACATACCATTACCATATATACTGATCATAAGAATCTCCAATTCTTGTGATCATTACAGGCCTTGATCCCTAGACAAGTAAGATGGTTATTGTTTTTCAGAAATACAATTGCATCATTACCTATCGTCCAGGCATACTACAGACTAGGGCTGATCTTTTATCAAGGTGGGGTTATTCAAATCAGATTTAGGAATTGACACCATAGAACATCATAGTGTCTGAGCACATAATAGGTGTTAGACCTGGCAGCTTTTTGGTATGTCTCCCCTGTCTTTTTGCCTTCTTACCTCCTGTTTTTATGGTGTACTGGACTTTGTTTTTGCTGGTTTATTATCTCTGCGCACTTTACCACTGCTAATCAGTGCTAAAGTGCAAGTGCTCCCTATAGATATTGTACTATTGATTGGTTTATCCATGATTGGCATATTTGATTTACTGCTAAGTCCCTAGTAAAGTAACTAGAGGTTCCCAGGGCCTGTAAATCAAATGCTACTAGTGGGCCTGCAGCACTGGTTGTGCTACCCACATTGGTAGCACTGTAAACATGGCTCAGACCCGCCACTGCCGTGTCTGTGTGTGCAATTTTAAACTGCCAATTTGACTTGGCAAGTGTACACACTTGCCAGGCCTAAACCTGCCCTTTTACTACATGTAAGGCACCTCTAAGGTAGGCCCTAAGTAACCCCAAGGGCAGGGTGCAGTGTATGTTAAAGGTGGGACATATACCGTGTGTGTTACATGCCTTAACAGTGAAATACTGCCAAATTTGGTTTTCACTGTTGCAAGGCCTATATCTCAGAAGTTAACATGGGGGCTGCCTTTAAATAACTTTAAAGTGCAACTTCCCTTTGAAAGCAGATAGAAATATGGAGTTTAGGGTCTCTGAACTCACAGTTAAAAAAAAAACATCTTTTAGTGAAGTTGGTTTTTAGATTGTTAGTTTGAAAATGCCACTTTTAGAAAGTAGCCATTTTCTTACTTAACCCATTCTGTGACTCTACCTGTTTGTGGATTCCCCGTCTGGGTCAGTTTTACAGTTGGGCTGTTGTGAATTCCCTCTAGACAGTGACACAAAGGGGTCTGGAGTGTAGCCTGCATCTCCTGATGGGCCATCTGAGTTAAAGAGGAGAGAGGACTGGTCACTCACACCTGAAAGGGCTGTGCCTGCCCTCACCCAATGCAGACTCCAACCTTCTGGTGTGTGTCTGGGGCCTGGCCTGGACAAGGAAGGATCTTACAAACACTTGGGACTTTGCTTTAAAGCTTGCCAACTTCAAAGGCAGAAAGGAGCACAAGTATTGGACCCAAAACCCCAGACTTTTAGAGTCTTTTAGGAATCAAGAGGGACCTCTGCCAAGGAGAAGAGCTGAAGAGCTGGAGGAGGAGTACTGCCCCTTTGCTCTGTTGCTTTGTTGGATTGGCCTGCAGTTGCTGCTCCTGCCTTAAAAGAGTGCAACGAGTGACCTTTGCTGTGTATCCTGCTTGAGAAAGTTCTTGGAGTAGAGCTTGCCTCCTGTTGGAAGTTTCAGGGACACCAGACTTCAGTGTCCTTGACCTGCAGCACTGGGAACTGTGTGTTTTGTGCTTTTCAAAACTAAAAACCACTGCAATGCTGCCAATGATGCCGGTGGCCTGCACCGTGACCTGTCGATGCCGCACAAAGCTGCCATGCCCCACCTTGCACCGCAACCCTTGTCTCGCCGACTCCGTCATAGGAGGACTTCACAGAGCTGCTGCTTGCACCGTGACCTGTAGGCCCCGCACTCCAGCATCGCCTGCTCACACTGCAGCCTGGGTACCGCCGACGCTGACGCTCCTGCTGATATTGGCACCCCTGCCTGCACCATGGCCTATGGACACCGCTCATGGGAATACAAACCACCGTCCCATCCCGCACCACAGCCGTGGTCCACCAACCCCATCACCATGGACTTCAGTGTCATCAATACATGTCTCTGTCTGCACCGTGACCCGTGGATGCCGTCCGGAGATGTCCCTTGCCGCCCCGCCGAATTGGGCCTACCGACGACAGCGCTTCAGCAACAACCACACTGTTGCCTGCACCGTGACCGGGTGACACCGAATGTCACACTACCCCGCTTCAAACCGCAGCCCTGGTCTCACTGACACCGCAGGACACATTCTGCACTGTGACCTGTTGGCACCACCCGTTGAATCGTCCCGCTTCACACCACAGTCCCAACCCCATCCAGCTCCAGTGTTCCTGACTTCATTAGTCCGGAATTCTATCTGCAAGCTGTGTGACTTCAAGGGCCCGACGACTACCGCACCGACTCAAGAACCGAACCCGCAACACCAGCGACGCCGCTCTACAGAGCTTACCACTAGGATCACGGCGCCCTGCAATCCCAAAGTTACTGTTTGCAGTTCTTCCCAACACCATATCTGACCTGCAATGCTGCGCCTGACCTGAACTGTTGCTTTTGTTTATCACAACGCCGTGATAGCCCAGGTGGAGCATTTGACTTCAAAGAACTGTATTTTTAAGTTAACTCTTACAGAATTCATATCTTTAGCACTGTATGTTAGATGTTTACAGTTTTGGTCTTCTTTTACACAGATAAATATTGGCTATTTTTCTAAAAATGGTGTGGTCTCCTTTTGTAGTGTTTTCACTGTGTTACAGTGTGTTCTGTGCAAATGCTTTACACATTGCTTCTGAGATAAGCCTGAATGCTTGTGCCAAGCTACCAAGGGGGTGAGCAGTGGTTATCCGAATGGTTATCTCCCTTATCCTGACTAGAGTGAGGGTCCCTACTTGGACAGCATGCAAACCAAGTGCCAACTGGAGACCCCATTTCTAACAATAGGTGTTTGCAAACAAGAATCATTTGTGAAAAGGACTTTTGGGTGGCAGAAAAAGATAACTATCCATAAGTTCTAATTATGGGTGGAATTCCCAAGACCTTAGCTAATTGTCAGCTATGGTTTTGGTGGCCTATCCTGTCCAAGAATGTGCATGATTATGTCCAGACCTGTCCCACCTTCTCTCAGAACAAGGCTTCCCAGACCGCCCGCGGGTCTGTTAAGAACCCTACCTGTACGCGAGACATCCCTGGCATAGATAAGTATGGCTTTTATCACAGGTTTGGCTAACTCCAAGGGACACAATGTAATTGGGGTGGTGGTTGATTTGATATCCAAAATGTCCCACTTAATTGCCTTGAAACAAATACCCCATGGCAAGACTCTTTCTACCCTATTTGTGCAACATATCCTGCGGTTACATGGTCTGCCGTATGTCATTATTTCTGACAGGGGTCCACATGTTAATTTCCCAGTTCTGGTGCAGTCTTTGCACATGTTTCGATATTGACACTCAACTCTCATCTGCCTATCACTCACAAACTGACAGGCAGACAGATCGAGTAAGCCAAGTACTCAAACAAACACTGCAATGTCTTCTAACTTCAAGTATCAAAGAGAGGGAGCCCTTGAAGCCTTTTATAGAGATTGCATATAACAATTCACAGCATTCTCACACTAGGTTATCTCCTTTTTATTGTGTAACAGGCATCAATCCACAACCTGAAACTATTGTTTAAACATCTGAAATGTACCTGCGATATCAGACTTTGTGAAGCAACTTGATGATTACTAACAAGCAGTGTCACACCACTTACGACATGCTATGATTAATATGGAAAGACAAGCTAATAAACATCATCGCACCCCACCAGAGTACAAAAGCGGAGATATGGTCTGGCTAGCCTCAGATTTTCGATTACATGGCCCTCACAAGTTACAACCTCGGTTTATTGGTTCCTTTCCAATTGAAAAGTTTATTAATCCCATAGCAGTCCAGCTGCAACTGCCTGATGGTATGTCTGTTCATTCTGTGCTCCAGGTTTCCCTCCTCAAACTGTACCATGATCACACATGACCTGCTCCTCCTCCTCCACCTGTAACCTTGGATGACCATCTTGAACTTGAAGTTCAGAGGGTTTAGATCCATGACATATAATGGGTCATTTATTTTATCAAATTGCATGTAAAGTATATGGTATTGTCACTAGGAAAATTCTTAGCTGGTAATGTTCATGCCCTCATCTGATTTGGTCATTTCATGCCCGCCACCCTGACAGACCACACCCAGTAGGTTGTCCTTTGTGGGGGGAAACTGTGATGACTCCATCTTGTGCACTATATGCAGTGGGTTTTACCCGCTGGGCCCATGCCACCCTTCCTTTGTGGTACCTCCCTAACCTGAACAATCCCAGTCATGCTTGCTTCCCTAGGGGTGCCTCTCAGACTCATGCTCTCTCTGTAGCTTCTCCCTCCTGCTGAAGTCTGAAACATTGGCCCTCCTGTTGTGTTGCTATGCACGTTTCATCCAGTTTGCACCTGTATATATTGCATGACCAGTTAGAATAACCATGTTTTCTCTGAAGAGCACTGGGTGTTACCATCATGCACTTGGGCTCCATTGTAATGGTCATCTGCCAATTACTGTTTGTACCTGCTACTGGCAAGGCCCATTCCACATGTTATGCAACATGTATATTTGCCCCTTCTTAGGTTCATTGGAATAATCCACACCTACATGTGGGTAATGTGCCTTTCTAGAAGAGTCTTGGCCTTCTGTATAAATACCCTCCTTGAATCAGCATCAGCACTTGGCCTTGAACCTCTTCCCGATGTGCACCAGCATTATTCCTGCACTCATTTCCCTGTAACTCAATCGAGTGTAAGTCTCTTCCCTGCCCTCATCTCCTGATTCCCCCGGAGTTTCCAGTGCTCTAGTTTTCCAAGCTCTTCTGATGACTCCGTAATTCTGTGTTTTCCTCCATGATTTACAACTCTACTTCTGCTGATCTTCTTACACTGAGATTCCTGTTGCTTTGGATTCAAGTTTCAGTATTGTGAAGGCTAAGTACTTAACTCTCAGGTTAGTGCACACTAAACAATAGACTTGTGATATTTCAAGACTCAGACCCAGTGCTTTGAACTCTTGTTGTAGCGCTGTGAACTCTCCTTATACGAACTGAAAGTTTGTCATTGTGTTCTGGACATGTTGTATCTGGCACCTAGGATGACGTTTTGAGAGGTTATAGATGTATTTGTTCAGACACGGATTTCTTATATGTTCCAGGGTTCCAGAAGTTCTTCAGTTATACTTGAACGGATTGCTCGTCTCGCATTCGTGAAATGTTCATAGTGATGCTGCTCGTCTCTCATTCATGAAATATTCATAGTGATGCCTGTAACTTTACCAGAAGTGTAAATAAATGTTTGGGGGTATGGTAGGTAACATTGCATTTTGTCATTTTGTAGTGTATCACATCTGCATAAAAGATATCAAGGTCCAGGAAGGTCCCCAGGCAGTGTAGGAGGCGGTCACATCGGTTCTTCTTTTTCTTGTGTTATCCCATCCCTCTTTCTCCCTTGGGGGCTGTCGGTGGAGCCAGACAGTTGTTACTTGTGATAACACGTCCTTCTATGTAAATTTATTACACATTAGGACTCGTTTTAGGCCAATGAATCTTGTGACCCAGTGGAGAGACACCGTAGGACGAGATAACTGATCAATATGTCAAGCAATATATCAATAATGTCATCAATATTTACCACCACAATGCACTTTACTTTGGATAGAGACATTAATCAAATTGTCGGCGCAACCATGACCTTTCAGTCATGAATAACCACACCTTTGATAGTGAGAGGGCGTAGTTTAATATTACATATATTAGATGTGAAATGCTTATATAAATACCTAACAATGAAACATATAAAAACGATCATAAAATATTATTTGCTTAAATGTATTCTCAACATGATTATAAGTGTGAAGTTACTACTGTGCACATAAACTAATGTCGACTGTAAGAAATAATTGCTTGCATTATGATTAATTGAATATGTTAACACTTACAAAGATTGCATTTGTATTAGAACCCATAGGCCTTAAGGTAGTGTGAGTTGAAGTTTTAGCTGTGTAGCTCTCATATTAAAGCATATTTTTCTGTTTTCCAGTGTGCTGACTCGTAAAAGGCCATGACCCAGCATGTGTTCTTTTCCTTTGTTTTATGATGCAAGATTTGCCCTGTTCCCATCCGCATGCTAGCTGCCTTAGTAAAGGTTTTATACGTTTTGCAACAAAAGTAGAAATATTCAAGGACATTTAACCATGGAAAAGAGAACTTTTGACCTGAAGAACGTGCCAAGGCAATGACATCCTCCGGATGTGCCACCTACGAAGACGTCAAATATGAAGACCAATCAAAGCGTTATAAATTATCGTGGGGTGACAATTTGGATTACCTAATGTATAATTTGATAGGCTAAAGATAATGGGGTATAGCGAATATCCAATAGAATTTTGGGGGAATGTATTATGAAAAAGGGATAAAAACTCATGACACAGAAGAGTCGTTAGAATTAGGTAGGGAATGATATTGATTGCATCCAGAAACTCTGTCACTCTGTTTGGTGATTTGAGATTTAGACAAAACCATCCTCATCCATAGACTGCCCCTTTACACTTCTCCTCCTTATGAGGGAAATGTCCCCCGTCCCGTAGATGAAATAAACTGACGGCGATCTAACTGATGTCCTGAAGACGAAGACTGATCCTGTATGCTGACTTATTCCGAGGAGGGTAATTATGACAATGCTATTGTAATTTGTCTGTTTGCTTTTTCTTTCTAGGTACCAACTGCTGTATTTTTGGATAGAGGCCTTAGTCAGATGTTTTCCAAATTTATGTTCAAAATTATTTTGCATGAAGTCCAACATGTTGATGCTAATTAGTGGTTAGGCTAGGTGATCACTTTGACTGACGCAAATAGACGTGACTGACATTGTGCTATGCTGAACTGAGACGTATATGATATTCTATGCACTCTGATCTATGCATATCTTATGTTGGTGCTCTTATGTTTGTGATCTTTACATTATTGAAGTCTTATCATAGCTGTTGTTTTGTGACTTTGCTCTTATGGTACTTGGTTTTGAGATTGACACTTCTATTATTAGATTGTAATCAATAGGGAATAAAATTCACAAAACTCCAATAAAGGTGTGATTATTCATGGCTGAAAGGTCATGGCTGCGCCGACAGTTTAATAAATGTCTTTATCCAAAGTAAAGTATATTGTGGTGATATATGTTGATAACGTCATTGACATATTGCTTGACATATTGATCAGTTGTCTCGTTCTACGGTGTCTCACCACTGGGTCAAAAGATTCATCAGCCTAAAACGAGTCCTAATGTGTATAAAATTGACATAAAGGGACACGTTAACAATAGAATTTTATTCCCTATTAATTACAATCTACGAGCAGAAGAATTAATCTCAATACCATGAAGCATAAGAGCATAGTCACGATATGACAACTGTGATAAGATTTCATTAATGCAAGAATCACAAACATAAGAACATAGCACGGCATGAACATAGGTCATAATATAGCAAACGTCATATACGTCTCAGTTCAGCATAGCGTAATGTCAGTCATTTGTCTGTTTGCATCAGTCTAAATGAACTCCTGTCCTAACCACAGATTAGCATCAGCATGTTGGGCTTCATGCGAAAACAATTTAGAACACCAATTTAGAAAACATCTAAACTAAGGTCTCTACCAAAATGAGCAGTTGGTACCTAGAAAGGAAAAGCAAACAGACAAATTACAAATTGCATTGTCATAATTACCCTCCAAGGATCAGGTCAGCACACAGGATCAGTCTTCGTTTCCGGACATCAGTCAAAACGGCATCAGTCTAAACTCGACTAAGGACAGGGGACACTTCCCTCATAAGGAGGAGAAGCGTAGAGGGGCAGTCTATGGGTGAGGATGGTTTTAATAAGTCACAAAGTCACCAAACAGAGTGACAGAGTTTCTGGATAAAATCAATAGCATTCCCTACCTAATTCTTCCGACCCTTCTGTGACATGGGTTTTTATCCCTTTTTCGTAATACCTTCCCCCAATATTCTATTGGACATTTGCTATACCCCACTATCTTTAACCTATCAAATTATACATTAGGTAATCCCAATTGTCACCCCACGATAATTCATAATACTTTGATTGGTCTTCAT
Source organism: Pleurodeles waltl (assembly GCF_031143425.1). Lineage (NCBI taxonomy): Eukaryota > Metazoa > Chordata > Amphibia > Caudata > Salamandridae > Pleurodeles > Pleurodeles waltl. The sequence continues at coordinate 691,760,575 of NC_090436.1, read as the reverse complement.
AATTGACGTCTTCGGAGGTGGCACATCCGGAGGTTACTTCACGGCTTGGCACGTCTTCTCGGGTCATGAGTTCCTTTGTCCATGGTTTAAACGTCCTTGTACATAACATTAATCTACATTTGTTTCAATTTTGTACATAAAACTTATACTAAAGCAGCAAGCATGCGCATGAGAACAGAATTGTATTGTTATAATCATCTTCCAAGTTGAAGAAAAAGAACATTTGCAGGGTCATGGCCCTCTGCGAATCAGTACACTGAAAAACAGAAAAATACTTTTAATATGAGAGCCAGGAAGCTAAAACCCACAGCTCATGCTAACTTAAGGCCTATGAGATTGCAATATCGTAATCGTTAACATAACTTGATTAACCATATCATTAATAATTCTATCTATTAGTTTGCGTATACATTGGTGGCCAAACACATTATAGTCATAATTCAAGTGCACGTTTAAGCAAAATCACTATTATTGTTGATTTCTATGCAACATCGTTAAGCATTGATATGAGCATTTCATTTTAATATGTAGTATTTAAACTACGCTCTCTCAGTCCCTCCTCTGATGACGCTCGTCATCACACAAATCTTTTCTCTTTGCACTTTCACATTTAATTTTTCACCTTGCGCATAATGCGCATTTCAACATCTTGCCCTTTATGTGAACTTTCCCAAATTTCATTGAACATTTTCTATCTCTCACTTTCTTCATTTCTTCTTGATCTTTTAGTCCAATTTTTCTTAATTTTGTCATTGATTTTACATGCTCCCCATAATCCTAATAGACAGGCCAGAACAATTAATAGACCCATTAGTATTTTAGCAAGTACCCCATTCCAAATATTGGTAAACCAGCTCCCTACTCTGGCAATTCCTTTTCCAAATTTCCCCCAAACTCCAGGTTCCTTAAAATCCTTAAAATCTGCACTATCTCTAGTTAGGTTAGTAAGCATACCTCTAATCTTTTTACTATTATCCGGAATGAATGAGCAACAATGACGCTCATTGAGCATCTTGCAGACCCCTCCACTCTTTGCTAAAAGAATGTCTAAAGCAAGTCGATTTTGAAGAGTGATAGCTCCTTCTGCATCAAGTTCAGTATCCATCAGGAGTATAGCCCCTGTGAAATTTGTCAGCATGTTATCCACGATAGTAGACAACTTTTGAATCTTCATAGAATTCAAGATAACCCCTACTGAAGGGATTATAGCTCCAAATACATCACCAATGACAGCAGCCACTGATTCTCGTTTTTGTCTAGTATGTTGTAATTCAGACGTTTTAGGTATTTGTTTTAGGTCATCAATCTGGTAAATCTTTGGGAAAACTATTCCCAAATAACATGTCCCATACCCTCCCCTAGGGAGACGATAATAAGCATTAAGCCCACAGATGTAATAGATTCCAGGGATCGCTGGATCCTGTCCATTCAACATAAATGTCCATTTACTCTGAAACAAAAACACATGTCTGCATTCACTCGTTCCCACAAACAAATTGTCCTCCACAGATTTTGGCCTATATATACAAAGCCTACCTACATGTAATGCATCTATAGCTAATTTGCCTTGTCTCTTGATTGCAGTGTAAGCATAATCATTTGCATATGTGCGTTTTTCTAGCCCTTTTTCTAGTCTTTCTTTCAATGCTTTGCGTCTATCATCAGTGTGGTCTAAAAAGCTTTTCTCTACAGGTGACAGTAAGCAAGTCAAATTATTGTGATGTGCAGAAGCAGTTCCAAAAGTAAGCGTTGGCTCAAAGAATCCTCTAACTATTTTTATATCATGTTCTTTAGCTAGTTTGTTCAGGAATTCAATCACAGGCACAAAAGAAAACACAACATCCAGATTCGAATAAAAGTATTGCACATGCTCTTGATTATAAAACCTTGTTAGTAGCAAACTACAGCTAATCCCGTAGGTTAGAGGAAGGCTATGGTAGGTAAAACCTTCCTGCACAGATGAAGGAATTTTAGTACACACATAACAGTCCTTCGCATCCATGGTCTCCACATACTCATTCAGCAAGCGATAGAAGACATTAGTAGAAAGTTCCCCCTTTGAATTAGTTCCCTCATGCAAGTGTCTTGCATCCTGCTCAAATCTTTCCCACGGTGTTAGTGTTGTAGTTTCAGGCTTCGAAATAGCGTTAATAGTTTCTTTTTCTATCCATGGCATTCCCACAATCACTCCCACAATTATTATTGCACACACAATACCTATTATAAGACCTAACCAACCACACACCTTACTTCCCTTGTTACTACCTCTATTATAAGCCATGTCTATATAGAATCAGATAGTAGACTAACAATCAACTTGAGAATTGATTTAGGATCTTCTCTTGCTCTCTGCGTGTATTTACAGCGTCTTCACTCACTCCAGGCCCCCTTTTGTCAAATCAGGTTAGCTGCTTGTCATAATCAGGTTTTTCAAAGTCAAATCCGGTTTCAATGACATATTCGGTAATTTATAAAGTCTCTTTTCTCAGTTTTAAATTTTCGATTTTAACCAGGTCTTTTCCTTTGGATTAGTTCAGGTACCGTAGTACTGGCCTGGTACTTCTCGGTCAAATCAGAATGCTAGGAATTCTTGTTGCCACTCAGATGCTATAGCATACGCCCATTCAGGACCTTTATATCTTCTGTTTGCGAATCTCTTTCTTTTCAGTTTTCGTTCACCTTGCTGTTCTCCTTCACTGAGGTCTTCCACTCGGGATGTATTGTTCTCCTCTGTTATTGTTTTATTTGGTGGGCCTCTTATCCTGAAGAGTGGTTTCTCTGGCCAGTTATCACCTTTATGCGTCTTCTTTCGATGTGTCTTTTCAGAACATTGGACAGCACCCTCCTCTTGTGATATGGTGTTTTCATTTGATGGACCTGCAGTTGGCTCGGGGGACTCTGGCACGCTCCAATTTGTCTCTATTATTTCTCCTTCTTCTTCTCCTTCTTCTTCTGGGTCTGTACCGGGTTCAAGTTCTAACCCATATTTGTCTACTTCTGGGAGAACCTCTCCTTGATTTAGTTCTCCTGCCGCCTCTACTGAGATAGGCTCTCTGTCACCTCTCTCGAACTCATTCACTGTTTGAGGGACAAGGCTGTTCTCAGTGGGCCCTCTCCGGCAGTCTCAGTTTCTCCTTGACTGTTTTCTAACTCTGAGACTTCTCTTTCTGGAACTGTTGTGCCGGAAACTTCAAGTTCCTCGTCAACAGGACACGTTACCTTCTTTGTGTGGCTGGCATGTATCCAGTTTGGAACTCCGGCACACTTCACGGCAGTAGTGGTTGTTAGGATTACTTGATATGGATCTTTCCAACGTGGCTCCAGACACGATTTTCTCACGTGCTTCTTGACAACCATCCAGTCACCAGCTTGTAGGGTGTGACCCGGATCTCCAATCGGTGGCAATGTGTTAGCTTCCACCTGGTGAGAGAAAGAGCGAATCACATCAGCCAAACCTTTGCAGTAGTCCAACACCATATCATCTGTGATATTCACTAGAGCATTTGCAGGTACTGCTGACAACCTCATAGCTCTACCCATGAGGATCTCATGGGGGGATAGTCCCGTTTTCTTGTCAGGGGTGTTTCTCATTGACATCAGCACTAAGGGCAATGCATCTGGCCATTTTATACTGGTAGCTGCGCAAATTTTTGCCATTCTCGATTTCAGAGTACCATTCCTTTGCTCCACTAGTCCTGATGCTTCGGGCGGTAGCTACAATGCAGCTTTTGTTCGATGTCAAGTGCGGCACACAAGAGTTTAATCACCTCATTGTCGAAGTGTCTGCCTCTATTTGACTCTATAGAGACCGGAAACCCGAACCTTGGTATTAATTCCCTAAGTAGCAATTTTGCAACTGTAAGGCTGTCATTTCTACGTGTAGGGTAGGCTTCAATCCAGTGACTGAAAAGACACACAATCACCAACACGCACTTCAATCCTCCACAAACAGGCATTTTGATGAAGTCCATTTGCATCTTGCTGAATGGACCGCCAGCTCTCCCAATGTGGCTCAAAGTTACCACTGTCCCTTTCCCGGCATTCATCTGTTGACAGATGATGCACCTGTGGCAAATAACCTCTGCAGCATGTCTGAATTTTGGGTTGAACCAGTCGATTTTAAAGGACCTGATCATTGCATCCCTCCCAAGGTGAGCCTGTCCATGATACAGCCTGGCAAACTGAGACAGGAGGCTGTTTGGCAGGACTAGTTTTCCTTCTTCTGAGACCCACAAATCATCATCCCTCTGTATACATTGCATTCTCTGCCAGAAATGTTTTTCCACTTTGCTTGCACGACTTTGTAATGTTTTTAACTCATCTAGTGTATCAACCACCCATAATGCAAGGTTCAAACATGTGTCATTTTCAGTTTGTGGTAACAATTCCCACTGTTCCTTGAACGATATACAGTTCAATGCGCAAAACCTTGCGACTTGATCTGCATATCTGTTTCCCATGGACACAAAGTCTTGCGACTTAACATGAGCATTGCATTTCACCACGGCAATTTCAAGAGGTAACTGAATTGCATGTAACAAATCCTTTATTTGTTCACCATTTTTCACAGGAGAACCAGAAGAGGTCATGAAACCTCTCTGTGACCAAAGTTGGCCAAAATCATGTACAATTCCGAATCCGTATCTGCTGTCAGTATAGATAGTGACTCTCAAATTCACAGCTGCGTGGCATGCCTTGGTAAGGGCTATTAATTCTGACACTTGTGCGGAGAACACTCTCTCGAGCCAGGAAGCTTCAATGATGCCAGCTATGGTACACACAGCATATCCAGCTCTCAGTGTCCCAACAGAATCTCTTAAACAGGACCCATCGACAAACATGATACTGTCATTTTCTTTTAACTGTGTGTCCTGAATATATGGACGAAGTTTGGTACATAGTTCGGTTACCTCAAGACAGTCATGGTCGAACTCTTCCTCATTGTTAATTTCAGCGTTCTCAACAGGAAGTAAAGTTGCCGTGTTCAATATAGTGCATCGTTTTAGCGAGACATTCGGTGACCCCAGTATGATTGTCTCATACTTAGTGAGACGAGCATTTGTCATGTGTTGAGTTTTAGTTCGAGTCAACAAAATTTAAACTGAATGCGGAACCATTACTGTTAGGGGGTATCCCATGAATATGCCTTCACACTGCGTAAGGCTCTGACCAACTGCTGCAACTGCGCGCAAACAGCCCGGTAAGGCTGCTGCGACAGGGTCCAAGGTAGCTGAAAAATATGCTACAGGGCGATTTGCACCTCCATGGACCTGTGTTAAACAGACAAAGAACAGGCATCACGTTCATGACAAAACAGTAGAAAAGGCTTTGTGTAATCAGGCATACCTAACACTGGTGCCCTGCACATGCATTCTCTCAATTCCAGAAATGACTCAAGCTCCTCTTTGGACAAAGATATGGTATACGGCTCATCCTTGTTTTCTTTTCCTGTCAGTCTTATCAAAGGTTTTGAGATGATCGAGAAGTTGGGTATCCACTGACGACAGTAGCCCTCCATTCCCAAAAACATCCTGATATCTCTTTTTGTCGTTGGAGGGTTCATTTGCAAAATAGCTGTTATTCTTTCTTTTGATATTCTCCTGGACCCTTTTTCTATTAGATGCCCTAGATATTTCACCTCTTTCTGACAGTATTGCAACTTCTTAGGTGACACCTTGTGTCCGTTCTTTCCTAAATGATTCAGCAAGGCAATGGTATCGTATTTACAGTTGTCCCTGGTTTTGGATGCAATCAGCAAATCATCAATGTACTGCACTAGAGTCGAGTTAAAAGGCAGTACTAAGGATTCCAAATCCTTTTTCAGTATCTGGTTAAAGATGGACGGTGATTCAGAAAACCCTTGTGGAATTCTGCACCAACTGTACACCTTATCCAGGAATTTGAAACTGAACAAAAATTGGCTGTCCTCATGAAGAGGTATCGAAAAGAAAGCTTGTGACAGGTCTATAACGGTGAACCACTCAGCATTACATGGAACCTGAAACATGGTCACTACTGGATTGGGCACTACGGGCAACATTTTACCACAATCTCATTTTTTTTTCTCAAATCCTGCATAATTTGAACCTTTCCAGAGGGCTTCTTTAAACCCATTATGGGAGAGTTACAACGACTGCTCAAAACCTCTTTCAGGACTCCCTGTCTCAGAAAATCTGCAATTATCTGGGAGACTTTAATGAGAACATCTAGTGCCATATGACATTGTGGTACTTGAGGAAACACCGCATTCGGCTTTACCTGGACTCTAACTGGCTCTACACGTTTTATTAGTCCCACTTCCTTGCCTGTCAGATCCCACACTTTCTCTGTCACAGTTCCTTGTAACTCAACAGGTAGATCGATCATGGTAAGCATTGGGAACAGGGTAATTAAAGGGTAATCCTCATTTGTTGTTCCTGTCTCTTCCTCTGAAAACTGACCTTCGTCTCCTTCATCGTCACTATTTGTCTGCACTTTGATTCCATCATTGGAACAGGTAATCAAGCATTTTGTCTTGCACAATAAGTCCCTTCCCAGTAGGGATACCAGACTTGAATCACAGACTACAAACCTATATAGTCCCTGGAAGTTTCCGATCTCAACCTGCACTGGATCTGTAATCGGGTTTGTCAGATATTGGTTTGCTACTCCGACTACCCTTATGGTACGCCCTGAAAGTGGTAGTTTTGGAACCTCTGCACTCCTGACTGTAGAGCGTGTAGCTCCGGTATCAACCAGAAACGAGACTTTCTAACCCATCACCTTGCCCTCCACATATGGACCCCTTTGATCCACCTCTAAAGATGCTGCAAGCCTGCCCTCTTCGCTGTCTGAGCTATCATCTGACCACTCTCCATTCATGCCATTTTCACCTCATAATGGAAACTGCTGTACTGTACCATTTTGACTCATTACCTGGCCTGTGACCTGTAGAGGAAGCATCACCTGTTGCTGTCCCCTCGGAGCCATTGGTAATTGCATTTGCTGTCTAGGTACCATGGAAACCTGCTGTTGTACTGGTTGCATTTGCCCTGGCTGAAAACGCGGCATTTGCATATGCTGCATGGGCTGTACCCCTTGCATTTGTACCAGATTGTTCTGAAAATTCGGGTTTTGATGTCTTATTTTTGGGCCTCTTACATTTTGCAATGTACCAACATTAGCGCTTTGCTGAACAACACCATCCTGCACCATATTTGGGCACTCCCGTTTCCAGTGCCCCACGCCCCCGCACGCATGACACGGTGACATCTTTTGTGTCCCTTGTATGTCATTTTGAACCACAACAGTATTCAAGTCTGGACCGCGATTCACAAACCCTCGGCCTAGACCTCTCGGCTGTGTCTGAAACGCACCATTCATTTGCGGTTGCTGCTGTATCATCTGTTGAACTCCATTTCCCTGTATTCCTGCCTGTGCAGCCCTTATCTGCATCACAATCACTTTCTCTTTCAGCTTTTTCTGCTTCAGCTCAATCTCATCACTACAGTATTTTGCGTACTGCAACACTTCATCAATCGGCTTTGCTTGCCAACAAATCAAATGATTCTTAATCATTTGGCTAACTTCTGGTCTCAACCCTTCGATGAATCTGAACACAAGGTGGTTCATGTCTTTCGGTTTAATAGTCTCAGTACCACTGTACCACTGTAGTGTTTGAATGCCTTTAACAACCTCTCATGGTAAGCATGTATTGACTCCTTAACCTCTTGAGAGGTCCGGTCGATCTTCTGCCAATCAGTCACCTTCGGCGACACCTTCTGTTTCAAAAACTCATTCACCTTATGATAGTACTTCATCACCTCTTCAGAGGGTGCCCCGGTCACCTTATCCCTTGCCGGCTCCTTCGTCGGCCAATCTACTCCTCTCTTGCACTCAAGCCACAAATCAGGTGGAACAATGATCTCAAACAAGGTAATCAAGTCTTCCCAAAGACACTTTGCAAGTTTCACAAACCTGTCTGTCTGTTGGTACCACTCAATCGGTTTCTCCCTCAATCTAGGATAATCATTAGTAAAAGATAGGATGTCTCCCCTGGACCATGGTACATGAACTAAAACACCACCAGCCGTCTCTCTCATAGGTAGTATCTTTACTGATTCCACATCGGGTGAGGCTTTGGCTTGATTTGACCTTGGACTGTCACCTTTTCCTTATCTCTTTTCTTTGCCCACCTGCCTTCCCATTTTTCCAGCGCACCCCAAACTTTCACACTTTGCAACAATTCTTTCAAATGTGCCTTCATTCCCGCAGACCTCATATGCTCAAAGTCTTTGGAGTCAAAATCCAATCTGTAACTTCTTTTCAGGTGTTTAGTGTTTCCAATGTCAATATTATATTTATCTGCCAGGTTAGCTAATCTCTGATGCACCTTGCCTACTTCTTTGGTAATCTTGGGGCACAGGAATCTCAATTCTGCTTCCGTATATGACTCCAATCTATTTACCCCCATTGTACCTTCCACTAATTCAGCAGCTTCTGCACCTAACCTTACAAAGTTTAGGTACTCATCTTGCTTTTCCTTTTCTGGTTCGACCGTGGTTACTGTGGCCTTTTGTGAAGTATATGTCTTTTCTAGCCATTCGTTCAGCTGTTGAACTGTGAAACCCTGTAGTGAGATGCTCCCTGCATGTATCATCGGTGACTGTGAGGAGTTTGTACTCATTGTCTGAGGGGTTAAAAACCCTAGCCCTGCTTGTCGCATTGCTTCTATGGGTGCTACTACTGGACTGAGGTCTATTAAAGACCTCGGCTTTTCAACTGCTTGTTCTCCTGGGGCCATTATCTGGGGAGTTCCCATAGACCCTCTTCTTATCACATCTTGTGTCATTACTCCCTGGTCACATACACCAGTTTTGCCTTGCGCATACAATGGCACTGGTGGACCCACAGTAATCAGCAACGATATGGCGGCAGGTGTCTGACCTGGTCCCAGACTTCTCGGAGCAGTAACTCCATAGGTCTGTTCCAAAGTACCCAGGACAGGTACTAATGGCGGACCGGCTACTGGGTTGTACCCTGGTATCAGTTGTGTCTGTGGCTGAGACAGTGATTTCGGAGTTGACTCAATCTGCACTAATTTTGATTTTGTATATTTCGGGTCTGGCGGCACTATCAGATTTGAGGTAGTCTCAATTACTGGAACGCCTGGATAGATTCTCTGTATCTGCGGTGGAGGCTGCAACTGTATCGGTATGTCTGATGCAGTGGGTACACTGACACCATTCTGTATCGAAACCGTATCGCTAGTCTGTACCGTATCAGCAACTCCCTTTTCCTGCGTCTGGTTCCTAGGATCCATGCTAGTGCTTGGAGCACTGTCGCTCACCGCATAAGGTGGCGGGCGATCGTGTAATAATCTGTCCATAAATTCCTCATCATCTGAATCATCTTCCTCTTCCCAAGGTCTTTTATTTTCTGTAGAATTGTTAGAGTCTTTGTCTGTCTTACAGGAGGCTTTCTTTCCCTGTGTCTCTTCTCCCTGTGCTATTGCTGGGAACAATTTTAGTCCGTCAACAATTCCCCTTCTCCACATTTTACTCTCGTTATCCCATCTAGCTTCAGCATAGGATTTTTCTGCCCTTCTCAGTCTTCTCTGAAACCTTTCTTGTCTATGTTTAAGAGCCATCAAATCCCAAATCGCTAAAGCCTCATATTGAGCTGGCCTCAGAGGTGGTTTCTGTGTACTTAACATCCACCTTAAGTTTTCCAGCACCTTCGGATTGAATGTCCCATGTTCTGGGAATACTAGACATCCCTCTTTCTCGGTTAATTTGCGCCACTGTTTCATCCATAAACAAGGCGCGACACCCTTTTCTTCCATAACTAGGTAAGCTGGAGTACCCTCGGGTGGTGTAGGCTCCTCATCGGTTGCTATAATATATGCGTCTCCTTTCAGAGCGCTCTTAAATGCCTTGACAAAGATCATTTTGCTATTTTCTCTTATTTGTATTTCACTCAGAAATGACTTTGTTCCCAGGACACTCTTCACCCACCTTTCTCAACCTATTGCCTCTCACGGACGGCAGCCAATCCGTGCGCGACCCCTCTCGACAACTGACCTATCTCAGCGCAGTGACACTGACGTCACACTCACACACACTGCAGCTGACAAAGTCTTGCGGCTCGTCCTCTCCTCACTGAATTCACACAACTAATGCAAACTATTGCGAGCACCTTAAATGACAATACAAATCTGCCGGTTTACTACAGGAAGGGTATCTCATTTGCTTCAGAACTTTACAGAGATTTCACTTGAAGCCTCAGCCGCTACTTTCTCCTTTTAAGTCCCTGCATACGCAAGCAGAATTCGACCCGCAAATTCTACTCTCGACTTGTCAATGGCTCGTCCTAGTGCACTTTAGAACTTGCCAAACCTCCATCGAAGGTTTCACACATACGTTTTAACTCAAACCTGACTTGTCAACCATGCCCGATCGACCTACTAAACCGCATAGATTACAACATAAACCCAAGTGTCTTCTACACTTGTTAACATACTCCGGAGTCTTAGACCACTACAGGTCCGTACATGAACAACCAACCACGTGGATAATTTTGAGCACCAAGCGCTACATTCATATGAAATACGCCGACTTCCCTACTCTCACACTGCAGAGTACGTCCACTCCTACTAAAACAACATTTACTTGTCCTAGATACACACAAATTTCACAATCACCTGCAAAAGGCATAAGCTAAGCAAGCGCAAGAACCCTAAACCACACACATTATGGCACCAAGAACATCCCCAACTCACTTAGGCAGGCTCCGAGATCCCGGGAAAGTCATGGTGAACTTAGAAACCCATCATACCTCCAATTTGCATTATCACAGAAAAACAAATTAAACAATGATTCTCCGTCCTAGGGCCCCCAAGGACCAAAACCATCCTCTGCTACCAGAACTGATAACGCGTCCTTCTATGTTAATTTATTGAACATTAGGACTCGTTTTAGGCCAATGAATCTTGTGACCCAGTGGAGAGACACCATAGGACGAGATAACTGATCAATATGTCAAGCAATATATCAATAATGTCATCAATATTTACCACCACAATGCACTTTACTTTGGATAGAGACATTAATCAAATTGTCGGCGCAACCATGACCTTTCAGTCATGAATAACCACACCTTTGATAGAATTTTATGAATTTTATTCCCTATTAATTACAATCTACGAGCAGAAGAATTATTCTCAATACCATGAAGCATAAGAGCATAGTCACGATATGACAACTGTGATAAGATTTCATTAATGCAAGAATCACAAACATAAGAACATAGCACGGCGTGAACGGGAAACATCCTGAACAACTAGGTCTAAACCACTACTTGCCTGAACCACTACTGCTTAACAACTAAAAAGTCTCTACAACTAAGTACTGAACAACTACTGTCTAAACAACAATTGTGTCTGAATAACAATTGCCTGAACAACTAATTGTAAGGAAAGGTTTTCCTTTTGGTTTTTATGGTTTATTAGTTGTTTAGAATATATTTATATATTAGTTGTTCAGGCAATTGTTATTCAGACACAATAGTTGTTCAGACAGTAGTTGTTCAGTACTTAGTTGTAGAGACTTTTTAGTTGTTTAGCAGTAGTGGTTTAGGCTATAGTTGTTTAGGACCTAGTTGTTCTGTCACATATTCCGGCGTGAACATAGATCAGAATACAGCAAACGTCATATACGTCTCAGTTCAGCATAGCGTAATGTCAGTCATTTGTCTATTTGCGTCAGTCTAAATGAACTCCTGTCCTAACCACAGATTAGCATCAGCATGTTGGGCTTCATGCGAAAACAATTTAGAACAGCAATTTAGAAAACATCTAAACTAAGGTCTCTACCAAAATGAGCAGTTGGTACCTAGAAAGGAAAAGCAAACAGACAAATTACAAATTGCATTGTCATAATTACCCTCCAAGGATCAGGTCAGCACACAGGATCAGTCATCATCTACAGGACATCTGTCAAAACGCCATCAGTCTAAACTCGACTAAGGACAGGGGACACTTCCCTCATAAGGAGGAGAAGCGTAGAGGGGCAGTCGGGTGAGGATGGTTTTAATAAGTCACAAAGTCACCGAACAGAGTGACAGAGTTTCTGGATAAAATCAATAGCATTCCCTACCTAATTCTTCCGACCCTTCTGTGACATGGGTTTTTATCCCTTTTTTGTAATACCTTCCCCCAAAATTCTATTGGGCATTTGCTAAACCCCACTATCTTTATCCTATCAAATTATACATTAGGTAATCCCAATTGTCACCCCACGATAATTAATAATACTTTGATTGGTCTTCATAATTGACGTCTTCGGAGGTGGCACATCCGGAGGTTACTTCACGGCTTGGTACGTCTTCTCGGGTCATGAGTTCCTTTGTCCATGGTTTAAACATCCTTGTACATTACATGAATCCACATTTGTTTCAATTTTGTACATAAAACTTATACTAAAGCAGCAAGCATGTGCAGGGTCATGGCCCTCTGCGAATCAGTACACTGAAAAACAGAAAAATGCTTTTAATATGAGAGCCAGGCAGCTAAAACCCACAGCTCATGCTAACTTAAGGCCTATGAGATTGCAATATCGTTAACATAACTTGATTAACCATATCATTAATAATTCTATCTATTAGTTTGCGTATACATTGGTGGCCACACACATTATAGTCATAATTCAAGTGCACGTTTAAGCAAAATCACTATTATTGTCGATTTCCATGCAACATCGTTAAGCATTGATATGAGCATTTCATTTTAATATGTAGTATTTAAACTACGCTCTCTCACTTGTTACATTGTACAGCAACAGCTGGCATTGGACGCACAGCATCGTCCCCATGGTTAGAACCAGGTGAATGCGTAACTCGGAGAAGACTGAACACACAGGCCCTCATTACAACTTTGGCGATGTTCCATGAAGACCGCCAAAGCCGTGGATGCCAGGAGACCACCACTGCTCCCTCCCACCACATTATGGGTACTGCCGGACATCCACCACACACTGGGTGGAAATCCAGCAGTAATCGTGCTGGCGGGCGGAGGCCCTCTGGCGGTTCCACCACCGGCCCGCCCCGCAAAATAAGATACCACATGTCGTATTAGGGGCCATAATACAGCTTGGATTTGTCCTGCTGGCGGGGCGCTGCCAGCGGTGGAAGCACCCCTTCCCTTTCCCTGCCAGACAACTTTCTCCCTGGAGCAGGTAAGGTGATCATCCAACAGAGGAGGGTTGGGTGGGTGGGGGGTGTTGTGTGTGTGTGAATGTGTGGTGTCTGCGTGTGTGCATGCATGGTTGAATGCATGTCTGAATGTTGAACTAAGTGCATGTCTGCATGTAAGTGTGTATGCGTGTGAGTATGCATGTTTGGATGGGTGTGAGTATGCGTGTTTGGATGGGTGTGAGTATGCATGTTTGGATGGGTGTGAGTATGCGTGCTTGTATGCGTTTATGAATGTTGATGTGAATGTGTGTATGGATGCGTGTGAGTGTATGTGTACATGTGGATGTAGGGGATGGAGAGGGATCTAGTAATGCTGTGGGGGTGGGTGAGCCATCTACCGGTGACAGGGAAGAAGTTCCCTGTCACCGGTAGCCTTTGTGCCATGGTTTTCGTGGGGGTGCTACTGCCGCAGAAACCATGGTGGAAAGCCGGCTCCTAATACCGCTGGCTGTCTTCTGTGGACCGCCGGGTCGGAGATGATCATCTCTGGCCCCACGGTTTCAACCACCATGGCGGTATGAATGGAGATGTGGTGGGTTGGCATAGGCCAACCCGCCACACTCATATTGTGGTGGTCTGCACAGCCAGCCTGTTGGTGGTGGGACCACCAGACCGCCAGGGTCAAAATGACCACCAAAATGTGTATGGTGATGCTAAATTGAAGCAAACATGCTAAGTAAAAATGAACATTATGAACTAGATTGGAACAGGAGAGCAAAGGAGGCTCTGTATAGGTTTGCCTACTGAGGCATAACCCAGTGGAGGTCACCACTGGGCAGTTATAGTTAGGATTGTGTTTCCTTAGGACCTCCTTATCATAGGAAAAGCATTTTTAGTTCTGTCTATAACTTTAGTGTGGTTTGACACATCTCGAATTCTCAAAATTAGTGTCCTGGTCACTGCAGCTGCTGTCTGGAAAGTTTTGGTTTGACTCATCAAGCGGGGCTGAAGAAAAGGGGGGTCCCATAGAACATTTTCCCCATGGAATTTTCCATAGGTATTTTAGAGATGACTACATCCTGAACCACTGAATGGAACTACGCTAAGGGGTTCATTATGAGTGTGGTGCCACATTAAAACCTTTGTGTTTGGACCACCAGGGAACCACCAGCACTGCCAGGATCTTGGATCCCAGTGGTCTGGGGGTGGCATAAATCCTAAGCAGACCTACCCTGGGGATTACAACCTCATTCTCCACCAGCCTTTTCATGGCTATAACACAGCCATGAAAAGGCTTGCGGAGAACAGGTGCAGAGGGCCGCAGAGGGGCTACTCAACTGCCAATGAGCTTGGCATTGGTAGTGCAGGGGCACCCTCTACCCAGCACCATTGCATGTTCACTGTCTGCTTTGCAGACAGTAAAAATTGCAAGGGTGCTGGTGCACCCTGCTGGCTACAGCATTGCCGCCGACTCGATCACGAGCCGGTGACAATGCTGTAGCTTGTTTCCCGCTAGGCTTGTGGCTGGAAACCAAGGTTTCTGCCCGCCAGCCTAGCAGGAAACTCTTAATGGGGCTTTTGGGGAGGTAGCCTGTGTCTCGGCAACCTCCCTGCAGGAAGTTCGGCAGACTGTAAAAACTGTCTGCTGAACTCATATTGACCCCCTAATCTGGGAGAAAGCTAGATCTTGATGCATAAAGATCTCCTTATGTAATTTGGTGTAAATCCCTTGAGTAGTTTTAGAGTTATCAAGCCTAGGGATGTGGCTCACTTGTGGGTCCAACAGATCTCATAAAGAGATCTAATTGGCTGCCAGCACTTCAACCAGGAATTGTTGGCAACCATTTTGGGACTCAAACTAAGCTGAGTCCCAAGAAAAAAGTAAAAAATAAACAGAAGGGGTCTGGGTAGGAATACCCTGGCCCCCTATGCCTGGTGGTGTGGTCCCACAGGGACATTGCCAAAAAGCTTTTTTTTTATAAAAGATTGCCACAAATTCACAGAGGATCCGCTAATCCACAGCAAAATTTTAAAAAAGGTCTCCTGTGCTTTTTTAAACCCCACTATCCCATAGGGAAGGACAGTAATAGGGCCCTTAAAGCAATAAAAGGGAAATTGTTTCCTATCAGCAATTACAGGATCTTTAAAATTCACTTTTGGAGATTGGAGGCTGTGGGCTTGTGGATGATTTAATGTGCTGCTTGGAGTGTCACAGTGGCACTTTTCTTCCAGAGCTACAAGTGCATATTTCTTGAAATACACTCAATGTCTCGCAAGTCATTAACTTGGGTCTCAATTTTTGTCTCTCTCTCTCTCTTTCTCTCTCTATATATATATATATATATATATATATATATATAAATATATTACCTAGTCACCTCTAGGTACTTATAGTTAGGTCTGCTTTTCCATAGATGGAACTGTTTTTTGTTTGCTAATAACATTAGCCCCGTTTGATGAATCTTGTCAAGAAAAAAGTTCAGCCACCTCAGCTCCTTCCTGGAAGGTTTTGGTATGATGCATCAATCAGGGGCGAGAATAAAGGGGGGGGTCCCAAAATTACAAAAATCCCATGAATTTCCAGTAAGCATTTTTAGACACAGCTACAGTAAAAACTACTGAATAGAATTACACAAAATTCAGGAGGAGTCTGGATCTATGTCCACAGATTGTGCTCTTTGTGATTTGGTGTAAATATGTTATGTAGTTTTTGAGAAACTGAGGGTCAAATATAGTTGTATATTTTGGGCTCGCGAGAGAAGTGCAAGCCTCCAGAGAGAACGCAAAATCAAAAATGGAGCCCTCTGATTGGCTGAGAGGCCAGATTTTTCTGTGATCCTTCATGCTCTCACAGGAATGAGGGGCTACCATGAGCCTCACACGAGTGAGCACTCTGATTGGCTGGTTGTTTGAATGTCAGAAATGAAATGGCCGCCATAACTGTTTACTGTAAAAAATTCGGAGGTGTTTTGAAAATTACGTTAAAAAGTACATAATTAGCAGCAAATGAGCATGCTGTCTCCATGGATTTAGAGAGGAGGTGTCTAACAGATAACTGCTGTGAGGATTATAAATGTATATTGTTTTTAACTAATTTTGACAATCTCAGTGGACTCTCGCAGGATCGTGATTAGTAAAAATATATAGACAAGTTCATAGTACATTCTCTTATTAGGAATGTGTATTGTGGTGCTTGTTGTTGAGAGAAAGTGTCTAAGAGATAAGTACTGTGATGAGTTGATAGTTAATTCTTTTTTTTAAATGTGATGGATTCGCAAGATACTCAAGAGACCTCCATGGAAAATGACTGGGCCTGTCCTGAGGTGTTTACGATCTAGCAAGTGTCTTGCAAGATCTTATGTAGGAAAGTAAAAAAAGGGCTAGGATTCAACCAGTGGTTACCATACCTATTACATGGTCAAAAATACTTTGATGTGATGGCTGCAGAACCAGAGATAACACTGTTTTTCCTTTGTGGTTTGGAAGAGAAAAAAGTCTGCTTGAGATGTGCTCACCAGCAGTGAATTCACGTGAAGCTGAAAGACACTGGTGTCTTCATCTGCATCTAAGAAAGAACTTTAAGTTCAGGTATTTAATGATTTTTTTTATAAACTTTGTTGTGAAGTGTCATTAAGTATACTAATGTTGGACAACTTATTCTATACTATGTTTACAGAATGAATAGCTGTTGGGGAGGTGTTCATGTGTCGATATAGCTTTTGAGAGGTACACATTATAATGGAGAGAGATGTGAGCTAGGTTTGCAGACTGTGTTTAAAAATTAAGGCCCTCATTATGACATTGGTGGTAAATCCCACTTACAGCCATGCTGACTGCCGCCAACTTACCACGGCGGCGGATATCCATTCACAATATGATGACACACACAAACACACCAATCCGGCAGTATTCAGCCACACACACAAATCCGCCACACCAAAGGTCAGTGATAAAGTGGCGGTAACAAAACCCACACAGTTACGAGAACAGAACAACGCCCACCACATTATGACCCACGAATCACCACAGCGGACATTCAACGGTGGTAAGCCATTGGTGGTACATACCACCACGCTCACAATGGGCACCCACAAACAAAACAACAGCACATTGGGCAATTCAAACAACACACACCTGACACTCATACGCACACACCACACCCACACCATTATAAAACACACACCCACATCACCCACAACCCTTTACCATTACAAACAATTGCCAGCAGACAGACACCAAGACCATAGACACAACCAGAGCCACATACTATATACCTATACACCACTCACGCACCCCACATCACACACCCTAACACTTTCCCAACACACCCTCACCTACACACCTCACACAACACCCATGGCACCACAAAGACACCTCTGCTTCACAGAATAGGAGCTAAGGGTCATGGTGGAGGAAATCATCAGGGTATAGCCACAGCTATTTTGAGCACAGGTGCAGCAAATATTGATAGTTGGGAAGATGGAGCTATGGTGGATAATCGTGGACAGGGTCAATGCAGTGGGACAGGACCCCAGAACTAAGGATAACATCAGGAAGAGGTGGAACGACCTACGGGGAAGGTACGTTCCATTGCAGCAAGACACCAGCTTGCTCTACAGAGGACTGGCGGTGGACCCCCACCACCTCCCCCACAACTCACAGCATGGGAGGAGCAAGTATTGGCAATCCTGCATCCTGAGGGCCTGGCCGGAGTAGGAGGAGGACTGGACTCTGGCAAGTCAACTCTCTACTACTACTACCCCCTACCTGTATACCATCACATACCCCCACCCTCACACTCACTCCCATCACTCCACCACCTCCCACACACCCCACCATCACATATCACTTATCCCAATGCCAAGCCCTGCATGTTCTACCAATGCATGGACACTCCTCACAGTCCTGCATGGACACTCATCACTAATGCATGCATCCCATAGACAACAACAATCCCACCATACACCAACATACACAAGTGAAAGCTGCCAGGGTAAATACAAACAAAGAGGGCAAGCCACAGATGCACAATATGTCAGACACAGAAACCATAACACCTCCTTTACTTCTTCACAGGCACCCCAGCCAATGTCAGCGGAGAGGAGGTGCCAGCAACATCCAGTCCTCCAACTGAAGAGGCCCACAGTGATGACAGCAACTCTGGTCTTAAGGGTCTGGATGACTAACCTGGCCCATCAGGGACCTCTGGACAGCCATTTCCCAGGGTCAGTCACACACCACCACAGAGCCTCCCCCATCAGGAAACACCACCACAGCACCCACCCAGCGTACCCACACCTTTGTCCCCAGGACACATCAATCAGCAGTGTGTCCACCTCTACAGGGACCCCAGGCCACATCTCGCACACAAGACAATCAGGGACCTGGGGTCAGTGGCAGTGGGCACACGGTTCAGGAGACAGAGGAACAGGCCAACAGGGAAACTGGGAGGACTGCTGTGTGCCAGAGGGAGGACAGGCCCAGGGAACTGACTCTCCAGGAGCCACTTGCAGAGATCCTGGGAGCCTACCAACATTCCCAGGACATGATGATCCAGATCCTGGGGAATGTGCAGGAGAACAGGCGGCTGCAGGAGGGACTTGCAGGCAATCAATAACACCTTGATCTCTATAGCAGGGGAGCTGGCAGACATGGCCAAGATTGTGAGGGAGGCAGTCACACAACATCGGGCCCCTGCCACTAACCAGACATCTAAACAGCCTTCCACCTCTGCTGCCACTAGTGGCCAGGAGGCCCCGCCACAGGACTCACAGGCCACCAGCACCCCTCCCCCTGCAGAAGGAGAACCACCCTACAAACGTTCCCTGTAATCCAGACAGAAGCCATAGGCACTTGCCAAAACCCCCGCCAGGAAATGAGACTCTCCTGATTGTCACCCTAGTGTCCCACTCAGTCACCCTGTCCCCTTGAACTTCCATTGCTTCCGTTCCTGTGTCCCCTTGGACAATGCACCTGTGCTACAAACAGACAGGAACAATACCCTGGACTTTCCTCCATTATCACCCCATCCCATTGCACTTGCCCCTCTATATTTTAGCACTTCAATAAACACCCTTGGAAATAAAAGAAGTTTGGAGTATGTCATATTTTTCAAATATGTATTCATTGAAACAGGTACAAACATTGCAATTCAACTGTACTGAAAATGAGCATAGATTAATGACCAGTATCTGGCTGCAGTGATCACACCAGGAGCATATGTGAGGTCACCAACATCTGAAAAATGAATTTCCAGAGGGAACAGTGAGTGGGCATAGAAGTGGGAAATATCAGCATGCCAGTGCCACATAAATTCAAACAAATGTCACTGAAATGTGAAGTAACACTGTCCTACCTGTGTGTCATATTGTTTGATCACTGATGTTCTGTTTTCCTCATTCTCATCCTCTGCCTCCTCATTCTCACTGTCCACAGGGTCCACTGCTGGCACATGGGCATCTCCAGCCTCCTTCTCGTGCATAAAAGGTGCATGTCATCTGAGGGCCAGGTTGTGCAACATGCAGCATGCCACTACTATCTGGCAGACCTTCTTGGGTGAGTAGCACAGGGAGCCACCTGTTAGATGGAGCCCAAAGGTTCTTTCAATAATCCTTCTGGTTCGCCCATGCGCCTCATCTGCCTTTGTCCTGGCATTCCTCACAGGGGTCAGCAGCCATGATAGGTTTGGGTAACCAGAGTCACCTGCAAATATTGAGTGATAACATTTAGCCAAACACTATCCCATATGGCCCACACCATACCCATACACCAACATATATTGGGTGGGAACCAGGGCTCATCTATTAGCCACACCCTGTGCCTCTGTAGTTGGCCCATCACACTTGGGATGTTGCTATTCCTCAGGACAAAGGCATCATGCACCGACCCTGGATGCTCAGCATTGATGTGGGAGATGCACTGGTCCACCAAACACACCATCTGTAGATTCATAGAGTGGAAACTCTGCCGATTTCTGAACACCTGTTCATTCTGCCAAGGGGGGGACAGACACAATGGGGGTCATTCTGACCCTGGCGGGTGGCGGGAGCCGCCCGCCTGGAGGGAGCCGCCATATGGCCGCTCCGCGGTCGAAAGACCGCGGAGGCCATTCTGGCTTTCCCGCTGGGCTGGCGGGCGACCGCCAGAAGGCCGCCCGCCAGCCCAGCGGGAAACCCCTCCCCACGAGGAAGCCCGCTTCAGAGTGGAGGATGTGCGACGGGTGCAGTGGCACCCGTCGCGAATTCCAGTGTCTGCAAAGCAGACACTGGAATTCAAAGTGGGGCCCTCTTACGGGGGCCCCTGCAGTGCCCATGCCATTGGCATGGGCACTGCAGGGGCCCCCAGGGGCCCCACGACACCCCTCACCGCCATTCTGTTCCTGGCGGTCGGAACCGACAGGAACAGGATGGCGGTGAGGGGGTCGGAATCCCCCATGGCGGCGCAGCAAGCTGCGCCGCCATGGGGGATTCCCAGGGCAGCGGAAAACCGGCGGGAGACCGCCGGTTTTCCTGGTCTGACCGTGCCCAAACCGCCGCGGTCAGAATGCCCTGCGGGGCACCGCCAGCCTGTTGGCGGTGCTCCCGCATCCCCGGCCCCGGCGGTCCTTGACCGCCAGGGTCGGAATGACCCCCAATATGTGTTCCATCAATCGCCCCAATAATGTTGGGGATATGTCCTATTGCATAAAACTCGGCCTTCACAGTGGCCAAATCTTCAACCTGGGTAAATACTATGTAGCTGTACATGTGTTTAATCAGGGCAGACAACACTCTGGTCAGCACTTTTGAGAACATTGGCTGTGACATTCCTTCAGCCAAGCCCACTGTCACTTGGAAAGAACAAGTTGCCAGGAAATGAAGCACTGATAGAACTTGCACAAGAGGGGGGATCTCAGTGGGGTGACGGATAGCAGATATCAGGTCAGGCTCCAATTGGGCACACAGCTCTGTGATTGTGGTGTGGCCCTGCCCAGTCTATAGGTGGGGTTGATGTGCCTGTCCTTCATTGTTGCCAAGTCCACCAGGGTCTGTACACTGGGATGTGTCTCCATCTCCTATTAATCCGCAGTGGTAGGAATCTATGGGGCAAAAGAGTGAGGAGCTGGTGACAAATTGAACAATGTAGCTACAACAGAACTTTGCATGCTGTTAACTTGTAATGAGTAAGTGTGATTTGTCCAGTATATCCTAATTTCACCGGTGATGCAGATATTTTTCCAGGGCCTGCCCCCCCCTGAAATGGCATCTCCTTGTCCTGTGTGGAAGGACAGGTGGAAGTGAGGTAATTCCGTTGTGGTAGGCGATCGGGAACCGCTGTCAAATTCCTCACGGGTTAACATTGGGCCCTATGGGTTACAGTGGCCAATGGTGATCTACGCCGGTGGTGACGGTATGCACCGCCGGGGACGTGACCGCCATTTTCTATCTGATCCCTCACTTGCTACCTGATCTTCAACAGGAGAGGACCTACACTGCATGTGCTGCTGTGACCTGTGTCTAGAACCTACCATGGCCCTTGTGACTGGTGAAAGGGCCCCAGCCTTCACTTCGGAGGAGTTGGAGAGACTGGTAGATGGGGTCCTACCCCAGTTCGGACTGCTGTATGGGCCTCTAGACCAACAGGTAAGTACAATGTGGGCACGATGCATGAGACAGGAATGCATGGAGAGGTGTGTGTGAAGACCTTGTGTAAGGGTGTGGGTGGATGTCCTCTGGGCGGTGTATATGTTGTGTGCTGGGCCATGTGTGTAAATGGTGATGTGAAGGGGTTATGGTGGGCCGTAAGTGTAACAGGCAGGACCATTTGACTAATTCTATTTTCCTGTGAGTACTGCCTCTGCAGGTCAGCGCCCTTCAAAAGAAGGGTATATGACATGCCATCACCAAGGAAGTGCGGACCCTGTGGGTCTATGGCAGGCAGAGCACCCAGTGTCGCAAACGGTGGGAGGACCTGAGACGCTGGCCATGGAAGACGGCGGAGGCCCAGTTGGGATGGCCTCCCAATGAGGAAGGGGTGCCTGTCAAACCCTGACCCCCCTGATGGCCTGCATACTAGTGGTGGCCTATCCCGAGCTGGATTGGCTCTTGAGGGCATAACAGCAGCCACAAGGGGGTGAGTACAGTGCCCATCATTACATCTGACACATGGTAGGGTGGTATCCGTGTGGGGGATGTGTGTCAGTGGGTGTCCCAGACCAGGCCTGACATTGCCGCATAGGTCCCCTGGTGGCTAGGGCTCAGAAGGGAAAATCTTGCTACCTAGCTCGTAGGCATCCACTATTGGTCAGGACTGCATGGGTCCAAGGTTTGCTGCATTTGGCAGTGTGTGCCCCTCCCCATGCCTTGGCTGCTAACTATTTCTCTGGTATTGCTATGGTATATTGCGTAGGCCTGTTCCCTGTTTGTGAGAGTGCTGTGTACGCCAACAGCGGTGTTGGTGTAGCCATTGACCAAGTGTACCCTTTGTCTCTTCCCCCCCTTTTTGTTTTTCATCATATTCTTATGTGCATTAGCATCATCCGGGGGAGGAGCAGAGGCAACAGCAACGGAGGGAGCTGCATCCCACAGGGCCCAGGAGACAGAGTCCACCGATGCTGAGGGCACCAGTTGGACAGAGGGTGAGGGGAGCACCACGGCGGAGACAGGAGGGGACAGTTCTGACCCAGATACCTCCTCCGATGGAAGCTCCCTGGTAGTGGCAGACACTTCTGTGACAACCCCAGCTACAGGTACCACCGCCACCCCTGTACCAGCACCGCCCTCCCAGCAGCCCCTCATCGAGTTTCCCGTGCCAGCTCACCCTGGAGGTATGGGCCTCTGCTTTGCCCCAGGCACCTAAGGCCCTGCCCCAGTGAGCCCTTCTGCCCTGAATGAGGAGGCTATTGACCGCCTGATATCCATCTCTGTAGGTCTGTCAACCAGGGGCTGGCAGGCCAGATGCAACAGACTAATGCATTCCTGGAGGGCGTTCACACTGGCTTGGCGGCCCAACAGAGATTGATCCAGGCGCAGGGCTCCTCTCTAATGGCAGCCATTGTCCATGTTTCTACCCTCCCCCTTCCAACTTCCTCTTTCCAGTCCAATTCTCCTCAACCCCAGCCCATCCCAAGCACACAGCCAGACGATCTTGCACACAAGACAACACACAAGAGTGGTACAGGCAAACACAAGCACCACACTTCATCCCACAGGCACTCACACAAACACCATCCAGATGCAGACACACCAACATCCATTATTTCCACTGTCTCCCCCACCTCCTCCTACTCCTCCCTCCCAGTCCTGTCTACACTCACACCTGCATGCACTACATCATCATCCACTACCAGCATCATCACCACATCAAGCAGAACACACACCTCACCGGCAGACACCTCCACAACAGCCATGCACACGTCCCCTGTGTCCTCTCCCACTGTGTCTGCCCCCCCCCCCCCTAAGGTACCCAAACGCAAGCACTCAGACACCCAACAGCCTTCCACCTCACAACAGCATACAGGACATGCACCCAAAAGCAGCAGACAGACACCTCCAACAACCACTCCCTCTTCCTTCACTCCCGTTCCTTCTTCCTCTTCCCGCCCCAACGTCCCTAAAAAGCTGTTCCTATCCACCATTGACTTCTTCCCTGCCCCTCCCCCCCATCCTGCACATATGGCCAGGGTAGGAAGAACCCAGCCAAGCACCTCAGCCGCCCAGTCCACGGGCCCAGTCGTCACCACACCCACTCATGGTAGAAAAGGATCCAGGCCACATGTCCTGAAGGTGAAGGAGCCTGCACCAAGCAGCCTCGAGGGAAAGGAGCCTGCTCCAGCTGCCAGAAAGAGCAAGGAGCCTGCCCCAGAAGCCAAGAAGGGTAAGGAGCTTGCCCCAGCTGCCAGGAAGACAAAGGAGTCTGCCCCAGCAGGCAAGAAGGGAAAGAAGCCTGCCCCAGCTGCCAAGAAAAGTGAGGAGCCTGCACCAGTAGGCAGGAAGACCAAGGGGCCTGGGGCAAGAACTGTGACAGAGCCACCACCACCAACCATGGTTGTGCAGCCATCCAAGGTTGCAGGGGATGGGCAGGAGCCTCCCCCACAGCAGCACCACCACCTCCACTGTGCAGCCGTCACCGCCGTGGACGGTATGTAATCCTGCCTCCATGGGCTGCTGTGTGGCCTGCCCCCTGCAAATCCCAGCCGTATGACACCCACCTGAGAGACTGTGACCTTGCACTTCCTAGGATCAAGAGCACAGGGCACAAGGCCCCCTCCAGAACTAGTGATTATGACACCCACATGCCCAACACTTCCCAGGATCAAGAGCACAGGGCACAAGGTTCCCTCCAGAACCAGTGGGTAAGACACCCAGATGCCCAACACTCCCCAGGATTAAGAGCACAGGGCACGAGGCCCCCTCCAGAACCAGTGGCTATGGCACCGACATGCCCAACACTCCCCAGGATCAAGAGCACATGGCACAAAGCCCCTCCAGAGCCAGTGGGTAAGACATCCACATGTCCAACGCTCTCCAGGATCAAGAGCACAGGGCATGTTGCAACCTCGAGAACAAGTGGGCAAGTCACCCACTCGAGAGACTGTGGCCTTGCTCTCCCCAGGACCAAGCACAGGGCATGTTGCCCCCTCTGTCTTATTCTATTTCCCGGCTGAGGTGCCTGCCTATTTACCAACTGATGCCACTGCAGTGTTCACATGCCCTGTGCTTGGTCCTGGGGTTCCATGTTGATGTAGGTGACATGTGTGGCCTTGGATTTTGGCCCGTGGCCATGTGGCTTACGAACATTGTGGACTGGGCTGTGTCCCTTTTTTGTTTATATATATATATCTATTATCTTGACTAACTTATTTCTCATGCTGTGTTGATCTCATTACATTCACTTTTTTTAAATAGTTTTGTCCTTGCATTATTCATCCGAGTTATTGGGTAAAATTGTTTTTATGATGCATCTGGTTATGTGTATGGTGTGTGTGTGTGGGGTGTGTGTTGTGCGTGTGTGTGTCACTCTATTTTTCCTCCCCCCTCCCTTGTGTGCTTGGTGGCTGTACTCACCGTCGTCTTCGCAGGTGTTGGTGTTCGTGGTGGAGCAGAACATAGAAAATCATGGGGAAGACATGCAGTTCTGGTTCCATGGCGGAGTGGTTCTTCCCTGTGTCACCAACGGTGAGTCCTTTCACTTCTGTGCAGTGTTTCTGCCAGGCTTTTGCTGTCGTTGGTACTGCCCCGGAAAAGGTGGCGGTTTCCAGGGTCTTAATATGGTGGGCGGAACTTTCACTTCCGCCTGGCTGTAGGCGGCTACCACCGTGGTGGCTGTTGTTTCCGTCCTGTTGGTCGCAGTGGTACATTGGCTGTCTATCGGAGATAACACCGCCATGGTCATTATTTGGTGGTAGTTACCGCCAGCCTTTTGGCGGTATTACTGCCACTTTAACACAAACCGCCTCGATTGTAATGAGTGTTTCAACTGCATATACTTGTCAGTTAAGGAAGTACTGCTTTTGTGAATTATTAACAAAAAATGTCATCATAAAAGCTCTACTGTTGTTATGAACCTCATTGTATATTTATGTTAGCCCTATGAGTGTTTGAGTGGTGATATGACTATTTTTAGATTAAAACATGAGTGTTAGAAAAGGTATGTTAAGATGATTCTGTTACTTTAGAAACTGTTATGAACTGTTATGGAAGCAGAGTTTTTTGCATGCTATAATTTGTGAAAATATATAAAACTAGACTGGTTAAGGGTGTGGTATTTTTCAGGGAAAATAAATAAGAAATTACTGGTGCACTAGATTTAAGTATGTAATTGTGGATCTAAAATGTAGCAAAGCTTAGACAATATACTGATGTATCACTGTTTTGAATTATTGATCATTATGTAATTTTTATCTTTTTTGTTATTTTGTCTTTTTTCGGAGGAAAATTGAAAATTGTGTCTGAGGAAAGAATTATCTGCTTACACAAGTAGCAAAAAAGAGCCTTGTTACCACAAGGAGGATTATTGTGGTGTTGAGGAATACCTAGGTCTTGAATCACAGTGTTTTGAGGTTGGAAAGATGTGGCAGTGACTAAACAGTTGTGCAGTTCGGCAGAACAAGCCACCTCTGCCTGAGCTAGGCTTTTTGAACTGAAACTTATAGACATAATGCTTCGCTGAATTCTTTTTGCCACCTAGCCTGCTAATATATACCAGGAAACTGAACACTCATTGGCAGGCTAAGGTGGATAAAATACTGGAAAAGAAGGGTAACATGACTCAAACCCTGTAGGCAAATAAAGCAAAAGAGGGGGTGAGATTGGCTTCTCCTAATGAGTGTTCAAAATATTAAAAGATATATAGTAGTTTGTGTAATAGTTGTTGATATAGCTTGCTACTATAATTGAAAATGTGTATTGTTGTTAAATTGCTTTGTTGAAATGAGAAAGTTAAAAGTTACTTATGTTTTCTTTGCTTAACCCCTTCGCTGCCAGGCCTTTTCCCCCTCCTGTGCCGAGCCTTTTTTTGGCTATTTGGGGCAGTTCGCGCTTAGGCCCTCATAACTTTTTGTTCACATAAGCTACTCAAGCCAAATTTGCGTCCTCTTTTTCCAACATACTAGAGATTCTAGAGGTACCCAGACTTTGTGGGTTTCCCAGAAGGAGGCCAAGAAATTAGCCAAAATACAGTGAAAATTTCGTTTTTTAAAAAAAATGGGAAAAAGGGGCTGCAGAAGAAGGCTTGTGGTTTTTTCCCTGAAAAGGGCATCAACAAAGGGTTTGCGGTGCTAAAATCACCAGCTTCCCAGCTTTCAGGAACAGGAAGACTTGAATCAGAAAACCCAATTTTTCAACACAATTTTGGCATTTTACTGGGACATACCCCATTTTTACGATTTTTTGTGCTTTCAGCCTCCTTCCAGTCAGTGACAGAAATGGGCATGAAACCAATGCTGGATCCCAGAAACCACAACATTTCTGAAAAGTAGACATAATTCTGAATTCAGCAAGGGGTAATTTGTGTAGATCCTACAAGGGTTTCCTACAGAAAATAACAACTGAAAAAGAAAAATATTGAAATTGAGGTAAAAAAACATAAATTTTTCTCTACGTTTTACTCTGTAACTTTTTCCTGCAATGTCAGATCTTCCAAAGCAATATACCGTTACGTCTGATGGACTCTTCTGGTTGCGGGGATATATAGGGCTTGTCGGTTCATCAAGAACTCTAGGTACCCAGAGCCAATAAATGACCTGCACCCTGCAGTGGGTTTTCATTCTATACCGGGTATACAGCAATTCATTTGCTGAAATATAAAAAGTAAAAAATAGCTATCAAGAAAACCTTTGTATTTCCAAAATGGGCACAAGATAAGGTGTTGAGAAGCAGTGGTTATTTGCACATCTCTGAATTCCGGGGTGCCCATACTAGCATGTGAATTACAGGGCATTTCTCAAATAGACGTCTTTTTTACACACTGTCTTACATTTGGAAGGGAAAAATGTAGAGAAAGACAAGGGGCAATAACACTTGTTTTGCTATTCTATGTTCCCCCAAGTCTCCCGATAAAAATGATACCTCACATGTGTGGGTAGACCTAGCGCCCGCGACAGGATATGCCCCAAAACACAACATGGACACATCACAAAAAACAGAGCTGTTTTTTGCAAAGTGCCTACCTGTAGATTTTGGACTCTAGCTCAGCCGGCACCTAGGGAAACCTACCAAACCTGTGCATTTTTTAAAACTAGAGACCTAGGGGAATACAAGATGCGGTGACTTGTGGGGCTCTGACCAGGTTCTGTTACCCAGAATCCTTTGCAAACCTCAAAATTTGGCAAAAAAAAAAGATTTTCCTCACAATTCGGTGACAGAAAGTTCTGGAATCTGAGAGGAGCCACAAACGTCCTTCTACCCAGCGTTCCCCAAAGTCTCCTGGTAAAAATGATACCTCACTTGTGTGGGTGGGCCAGGTGCCTGCAACAGAATAAGGCCCAAAACTTGTAGAGATAGAGGGGATAGCACAGCGAGTTTATAAGGACATATTCTTTTATACATCTTTAGACTGACTCTGCTTTGGGGACCCACATAAGTGAGGTGTCATTTTACTTGTGAGACTGAGGGGAACACTGGGGAGTAGGAATTTTGCGCTGGAACGGTGATCCTACGAAGAAAAGTCAGGAAAATATGCTTTTTAAAGCAAATTTTGAGGTTTACAGAGGAGTCTGGGTAAGAAAATGTTGGGGGATCCACGCAAGCCACTCCTCCCTGGACTCCTTGGGGTGTCTAGTTTTAAAAAATGTCTGGGTTTGGTAGGTTTCCGTAGATGAAGGCCGCACCCAGGATCAAAAACATAGGTGCCCCCTCTCCCCCAAACGCAGGTAGTTTTGTAATATATCGTTTTGATGTGTCCACATACGTCCGTGATGTGCCAAACACTAAAATTGTGAAAAGAAACGCACTTAGGTTATGTGAAAAAGACCCCTCACCCACCAACCAAGTTGGTGGCATGCTTCATCATCGGGGTCCCACCTGAGGCACCTAGCGTGTCACAGGTGTGCTGCGACGCCTTATTACAGCGGAGCAGGTTTTGTCATTTTTACCACACATACTGGTTGGATTTGGCACGAGGGTGAGTGATGGTTCAGTGGATCAAATTTTATTAACAAGAGCTTTCACAAAAATGAAACGCACTGTTAATAACTGAAAGGCAAAAAACTGACCCAATGACTCACAGCTCGTGAGCTGTAAAGCCGCGACAAGGCACCAACCGCTTTACAGTCCATTCACACAACTTTCATACATGACACACACAAGGCCATTCACACCGCCAGCCACGGGTCCAGCACATTACAACACTCACATCGACAGACAGCGCCACTCAAGGGCCCATCACTTACATACGCCCACATGCCTGATACAACAATCACACCAGCTGATGGGAGTGTGTGGACTGGTGTTTGGCTGGCAGTGTGTTGCAGTAGCCAGCAGCAAGTCAATATGTACACTGTCAGCCAAGCCCCACTCCACACACAATGGCATCTTTTTTTTATTTTTTAAACAGAGGAACCCCTAACTAAGTAGAAAGAATTACAAAAGCTCTAACTAAGTGCATGACAGAAATGCTAACCATGAAACTGAACACATGAAAATACAAAACAGACATGAGTTTACACTCATGGTTGTTCCCAGAAATTCTTCTGGGTGTGGTAATTCTTAAAACAACCACCCACACACAGCCCAGGCTGTGAAGGACAATCTGGGCAGTACATTCGAGTCTCCCTCCGGATACCTCTTCGAAAACACACTCTACATTTCTTAGCTGGAAAGTCTTTTTTGGGTGTGGGAGGAATGTGCTCAGCAAAGTGGCGATCTTTCAATCTAGCCACATCCTCCACCACTGCTTCTCTAGGAACTCTGGCCTGTTCCACCACAATAAGGCTCCCTATCACTGACTCCTGAAATTTCACAAATGTCATCTTTGACTCTGGAGACCTATCGCTAAACACAATAAAAGCATTGAAGGTTGCTAAGTGGAAGAGGTGAATTGCTAACTTCTTATACCAAACGTAAGACTTACGAATAGCAGTATAAGGTTCCAACCTCTGATCAACTCTATCTACACCTCCCATGTGCTTATTATAATCTAAAATGCACACAGGTTTGCGCACTTCAGCAACCTGGCCCCAAACAGTCACGGGGGAAGTACTCTCATCATGGATGGTACTTAGCATGTAGACATCCCTCTTGTCTGAAAATGTCAAAGTTAGCAGCTCATCATTCCGCAAGGCACAGCACTGTCCCCTCTCAAGTTACAAGTTCCCTTGGATAGCCTTTCTGTTTAGAACGGATTGTGCCACAAGCAACAGTGTCCACTCTAAACAATTCCTTGAACAACTGCACTCCAGTGTAGAAGTTATCTACATACAAATAGTGACCTTTGTTGAACAGTCGTCTACCAAGATCCCACACAATTTTCTCAGTAACTCCAAAAGTGGGAGGACAACCAGGGGGGTCAATGTTGGAATCCCTACCAGTGTAGACACGGAAACTATATGCATATCCTGTACTACTTTCAGACAGCATATACAATTTAATTCCATATCGTGCCCTTTTAGTAGGAATGTACTGCCTAAAAACCAAACGACCCTTGAAGAGGACCAAAGACTCGTCCACACTTATCTCTTTGCCTGGAATATACAGTAGACCTCAGAAAACCGATCTACAAAATGATCAAGGACAGGCCTAATCTTAAAAAGACGGTCAGAATCTGGGTGATCTCGTGGCAAGGCTAATGCATTGTCAACAAAATGCAGCATCCTAAGAAGAAGCAAATACCGATTATGACTCATGGTCACAGGAAATATAGCTGTTGCCATCAAGGGACTAGTAGACCAATAAGAAGCCAGTGACGGCTACCTTATCAACCCCATCAAAAAAGTCAAACCCCAAAACTTTTTTATCTCCTCCAAATTTGTGGGAATCCACTGGGCAGCTCTAGAGTGTGGCCTAAGTCTAGCAGCGTTGTCCCTCAAATGCTGCTCCGCATACAAATTAGTCTGCTCAACAATCTCTTCCAAAAACACATCATCCATGAATAACTCAAAGAAATTGATAGGCAAAAAGTTATCTGTATTGGCGTTACACCCCAGGAGACCAGTAAAGGCAGGCAACTCTGGCTGCTCCATGTTTGGGGCAACCCAGACATCAGGTCTTATAACGGGAAACCTTTCAGCCCCAGGTTGGTGCACTATTGGCACATCAGTGTCCTCCTCTAAAACAGGCCCTTCATCTGCACTGAGTGTAGCTTCATCATCAGAAGATTCCCGTCCAACAGAAACATCACTGGCAGAATCTCACTTCCTCCTCTGCCTCAGATGCAGAGTCCGTCTCATAATCATGATCAGACAGTGACTCAAAAAGCATACCAACCACCTGCTGAGCGGTCATCCTGCGGCTAGCCATGATCTCTCCTACTAAAATTAACTGGACAAATTCACCACCAACAACCAGCACTGTGTAAGACAAGTAACAAAGTGTAGCTTTGTTAGTAAGAGTTATAAACTCAAAAACTATACCGCTCCCTTGCCTGAAAAAGCTTGATTCACCAGCAACTACTCTGCACAGACACAGCAATCACCAATGATATCCCACTAAAAAGAAAGAAAGAAAGGCAAATTAGAAATAAGACAAAACAAATATCATTGTGCACAAATCTAAGGACAATTTCACACACAATCCTGCATTTAGTACACCCCCTACAAACATGTCATTCATGCATGGCAACAATACTCCTTTGGAGTAAATAGTTTTTACTTACCTAAAACATGCAACTGTGCAAACTGCAGGTCAACCACCGCCAAAACCGCAAGGAGCCACAGCAAATAAAGCAAAAGCTTTGAACTAGAACAAAAAGGAGGAAAACATTTTTTATCACAAATGCAAATACTTCATCAGTTGACAAACACCCCACCATCAAACATTTAGAAATTGGTGCCTAAGTGGATTCTGCCATACGGGCAGATGGGCCTACTAAAAAAATAGGCCTGTCTGCCCCAAGGAGGCCAGAAAATACCTTTAGTAATGTGTCCTTATGGGGAGCGACCCTTGCCAAAGGGGACAGCCCCCAAACAAAAAAACACACACAACACTATCCCTGGTGCCTAAGTGGCTTCTGCCCCCCTTGGGGGCAGATCAGCCTAAAAATAATAGGCTGATCTGTCTCCAAGGGGTGCAGAAATGGCCTCTGTACATGTGCCCCCAAAGTGAGGGCGACCCTTGCCCAAGGCCCCCCCCATCCACTAACACACACAAACACACACTATCCCAGGTGTCTAAGTGGCTTCTGCCCCCCTGGGGGCAGGAGGGGCTAAAAAATAGGCCCATCTGCCCCCAGGGGGGGCAGAAATGGCCAACAGGTCAATGCCCCCTTGAGGGGGCACCCCGTGCCCAAGGGGACACCCCCCACAAAAATAAACAAATTTTAAAAAATCCCTGGCATTCTAGTGGTTTCTACCCCACTGGGGGGCAGATCAGCCTAAAAATATTAGGCTGATCTGTCTCCAAGGGGAGTAGAAATGGCCTCGGTACATGTGCCCCCAAAGTGGGGGGCGACCCTTGCCCAAGGCCCCCCCCATCCACTAACACACACACACACACACACTATCCCTGGTGTCTAAGTGGCTTCTGCCCCTCTTGGGGGCAGGTGGGCCTAAACAAATAGGCCCATCTGCCCCCAGGGGGGGCAGAAGTGGCCAACAGGTCAATGCCCCCATTGGGGGGGCGCCCCGTGCCCAAGGGGACGCCCCCCACAAAAATAAACAAATAAAAAAAATCGCTGGCATTCTAGTGGTTCCTGCCCCCCCCATCCACTAACACACACACACTATCCCTGGTGTCTAAGGCCCTCATTCCAACCCTGGCGGTCTCTGACCGCCAGGGCGGAGGGCAGCGGAGGCACCCCCAACAGGCTGGCGGTGCTTCCTGGGCTATTCTGACGCGGCGGTAAAGCCGCGGTCAGAAAAGGGGAACCGGCGGTTTCCCGCCGGTTTTCCCCTGGCCCAGGGAATCCTCCATGGCGGCACTGCTTGCAGCGCCGCCATGGGGATTCCGACCCCCTTCCCGCCAGCCTGTTTCTGGCGGTTTCCACCGCCAGAACCAGGATGGCGGGAATGGGTGTCGTGGGGCCCCTGGGGGCCCCTGCACTGCCCATGCCACAGGCATGGGCAGTGCAGGGGCCCCCTAACAGGGCCCCATACAGATTTTCACTGTCTGCTTTGCAGACAGTGAAAATCACGACGGGTGCCACTGCACCCGTCGCACCCCTGCAACTCCACCGGCTCCATTCGGAGCCGGCTTTCTCGTTGCAGGGGCTTTCCCGCTGGGCAGGCGGGCGGGCGGCCCTTTGGCGGTCGCCCGCCGGCCCAGCGGGAAAGTTGGAATGGCCGCCGAGGTCTTTTGACCGCGGGGTGGTCATTCCGCGGTAACCGCATGGCGGGCGGCAACCGCCGCCCGCCGCGGTCAGAATGACCGCCTAAGTGGCTTCTGCCCCCTTTGGGAGCAGGTGGGCCTAAAAAAATAGAAATGGCCAACAGGTCAATGCCCCCCTTGGGGGACACCCCGTGCCCAAGAGGACGCCCCCACACAAAAATAAACAAATTTTAAAAAATCCCTGGCGTTCTATTGGTTTCTGCCACCCTTGGGGGCAGATCAGCCTAAATATAATAGGCTGATCTGTCTCCAAGGGGTGCAGAAATGGCCTCGGTACATGTGCCCCCAAAGTGGGGGGCGACCCTTGCCCAAGGCCCCCCCCATCCACTAACACACACACACACACTATCCCTGGTGTCTAAGTGGCTTAATAGGCCCACCTGCCCCCGGGGGGGGGGGGCAGAAATGGCCAACAGGTCAATGCCCCCCCACAAAAATAAACAAATTTAAAAAATCCCTGCCGTTCTAGTGGTTTCTGCCCCCCTTGGGGCGGATCAGCCTAAAATTAATAGGCTGATCTGCCCCCAAGGGGGGCAGAAATGGCCCTAAAAGACATGCCCTCCAAAGGGGAGCGACCCTTGCCCAAGGGGCCACCCCCCCATCCACTACACACACAATCCCTGGTGCCTAAGTGGCTTCTGCCCCCCTTGGGGGCAGATGGACCTAAATAAAATAGGCCGATCTGCCCCAAGGGGGGCAGAAAAGGCCAACAGTTCTATGCCCCCTTGGGGGGGCGCCCCTTGCCCAAGGGGTCACCCCCCCACACATAAATACACAAATAAAACAATATCCCTGGTGATCCAGTGGTTTCTGCCCCCCCTTGGGGGCAGGTCCGCCTAAAATAGTAGGCCAATCTGCCCCCAAGGGGGGCAGAAATGGCCGTAAGTAGTTGCCCCCAAAAGGGGAGCGACCCTTGCCCAAGGTGCCGCTCCCCGACACTGAAAACACATTCAAATTGAAGAAAAAAAAAAATCCCTGGCGTCTAGTGGGCATTCCTGCTGCCCGATCGCAATGCGATCGGGCAGCAGGAATGCTCAAAGAGACACCGGGGGAAAGGAAAACCCTTTCCTTTCCCCCGGTGCCTCTTTCTGCAAAACCCCCCACCCACCGGGAAGAGAAACTCACCTCTTCCTTTCTCGCCGCACAGGAAGCAAATGGCTTCCTGTGCGGAGAGAACCCCATAATGATGTCAGCGCGCAATCGCGCGCTGACGTCATTATGGGGGGGTGGGGGGGTCGGGGGTGGAAGGGGATGGGCTTCCCCTTCCATCCCTGACTTTGGGGGGTTGGGGGGAAGTACACAGAGGGAGCGAGAGTGCTCCCTCTGGGCTGTGTGCAGAGGACGTAGTGGTTACGTCCTCGGCACAGCAGCACTTTGCCGAAGGACGTAACCACTACGTCCTCGGCACAGAAGGGGTTAAAAGGTCCTGCTCAGGGGAGAGAGCTCTCTCTTGGGTGTGATTTTCTGCTGGACACTGGAATTGGAGATAGCTGCCATGGACAACTGGAAGGAGGAACTCCCTGATTGACACCTGGCACAGGACCTCTGGCTATAATTGACCTACTTTCAGTGATGAAGCACGTGGTGTTGTCACAGTACTTAGTTTCTGCATCGGGGTGGGCCCAGAGGCTGCCCTGTAAAAGCAAGTCTCCAGGAAGCACCATCATGCTTTCCTTGTGAGAAGTGGGCAGGGACCAAGGACCCATCCCTGGGCTCCGTGAACATCCTAAGCATGAGGGTGCACTGCTGCGGTTCCCCTGAGTATGAGTAAGGGACCCACGACCCAATCTCTGGGTCCCAACATCAGGCGAGGAAGGGGGGAGTGCCCTACACTCCCTCCATGTGGCCCACCTTCCCCACTCCCCCACCCATCTCTGGAAGGAGCGGGAAGGTCAGTCACACACTATGCATATGCCCACAGAAGTGTGCAGACCAAAGTGAGGCTGACACCAATGTGCTGGCTGCACAGGGAGACAGTGGGGTGGCGGGGGTGTGCTCCCTGAGCTGCTCTTCAATGTTTGTTGATGGACACGTGGTGCCTGGGTGGGACCGGGCACCTGGAGAAGAGTAATGCAGCGCAAGGCCACATGCAAATAGCAAAGGAACCATAACAAAGAGGAAGACATAGATCTCCCCGTCGCTGCAAGGCTGCTAAAAAATATGCAGGAAAGACCACAAGGAGTGCCCCCTAATGTCAAGCAGAGCTTGCCTGCATTGTATAAAGAAAACTACTTGATTAGGCAATGTCACCAAGAAGCATTTACATACGCTTATGTATATTTGTAAATTGCTGCATAGTGTTGAGTAGTGTGTGCACTGACTGGACAATCATTTATTGAGTGTTCTTATTGCGCATCTGTGAATGGTGACTACTTCTTCACATCACCTCCCTTGAGTAGGCCTTTGACTGCTCTGCTTCACTTCCCTAAGAGAGCCAAGTGCTACAATGGGGTGTTTGGTTCCCAGTGAACGACAAATGTGGATCCATTGCTTGTGTCGGCCACACTATTAATGACTTATTTTATTCCAGGAACTGGAAGACATAAGTACTGTAATAAAACAAAGTGTAAATTCTTCCTCAAAAAAAGTATAGTATCTCACAAGACTCTTGCAGGATTGTAAAAAAAGGTTTTGGGGTATACAAAATCTTGATGCAATATGTTACAGGGGAGATTGTCTCTCCGAATACTCTACTATACACAATTGTAGGTCTGGGTGTTAGTGAAGAACTCCCTCTCACCTCACACCCTACCATGCACAGCTGTTATAGAGTGAGAAGTATCAGTGGAGAAGCAACTTTCTCGCCTACTAGTGGAAGCAGTAAGGCATAAGAACTTTAATGACGCAAAGTGAAAATATTTCCCCCCCAAAAATGTATGATCTCACCAGGATCTTGCGGGATGGTATAAAAAGAAAACAAAAGTAGTGGGGTATTGAAAATCTCTTTCAAGAGAAAGGTTAAAGTATAGAGGCATATGTGTTTGCACAGTCTAATACTCACATCCTACAATATAGAGCTATTATGTATTAAATATGACTTGAATGTTTAAGTTCGCTAGACACAAATAGGGATGAGAGCAGGTGTTTGTGTGCTCCCACTCTTGTGAGACTCTCACAGGTGTCAGTATTATAAAAAGTGACTTATACCATGAAATAATCACATACTGTTGCGATAGGGCAGCCTTTATGTTTATAGTGTAAAATGTTTAGTTACACATAGAACTGAATGCATTCCTTGATATTATCAAGGAAGGTCCTGTACCCTTCTGCAGTGAGGTGCTCTCCATCTCATCTATAGACACCTGGCATATCAAACCAGATAATGTTGTGATACATATAGGGGGTCATTCTGACCTTGGCGGTCCATAACCGCCATGGCAGAGTGCGGCAGAAGCACCGCCAACAGGCTGGCGGTGCTTCCTGGGTGATTCTGACCGCGGCGGTAAAGCCGCGGTCGGAAAAGGGGAGCAGGCGGTTTGCCGCGGGTTTCCCACTGGCCCAGGGAACCCGCCATGGCGGCGCTGCATGCAGCACCGCCATGGGGATTCCGACCGCCTTCCCGCCAGCCTGTTTCTGGCGGTGCCCACCGCCAGAACCAGGATGGCGGGAACGGGTGCCGTGGGGCCCCACAAAGATTTTCACTGTCTGCTGTGCAGACAGTGAAAATCGCGACGGGTGCCACTGCACCCGTCGCACCCCTTCAACTCCGCCGGCTCCATTCCGAGCCGGCTTCATTGTTGAAGGGGCTGTCCCGCTGGGCCGGCCGGCGGTCTTCTGGCGGTCGCCCGCCGGCCCAGCGGGAAAGCCGGAATGGCCGCCGCGGTCTTTTAACCGTGGAGCGGTCTTTCGGCGGGAACCGCTTGGCGGGCGGCGACCACCGACCACCGCAGTCAGAATGACCGCCATAGAGCCCCTGCCATGGTCACAAAGAAACGTAGAAGCTTATTTTATTGACATGCTTCCAGAATTTCCCAATCTTCGGACAAAGCTTTTTTGACCATTGCCATTTCTATCTTTGACAAATATTAGAATATACAAAGGCAGTTTGAGGAATGAGAGATATAGATTGCAAAAAGATCTTCATTTGGAGTTCCGCTGTGCTCGTGCCTATGTCATTTACCACAGTGCACCACCATCAGATCTGGATGCTCACAATCCAAATGCTTCATACCTCTATAATCCAAGTTATGGCCATAATTCTTGTCAATTCAACAATGAATGGTGTGTTCTCTAGCCCAGTTGATGAAGCTGTATCCCAAAATATAGAGACAAACTATGATGATGTATGGAGATATCAGTCCCCAGAGGGGTGCTCATCAGAGTACGTAAGCTTCAGGAGCTAAGTGGAGTTGTATGAGGAGAGAACAAAATGGTTTGGTGGCAACATTAGAAATGTAATTGGTAGGTTTTTGGCAATTAACAATGTAAATTAGGTTGTGACCATCTACGGTGTAAAATGTGCTTTTCTATTGGCTGGATTTTGGTACAATCTCATGAGAGCCTTGCAAGAGCAAACCAGGAAGCACTACCTCCTTCGACTGAATGCAAGTGATTGCCTCCCGAACCCTTGCAACAGTTTTGTGAGAGATATTAAAAATGGCAAAAAGGTAAACAGTGGAAACAACATAGATAATAAAATTGTGGCCACACACCAAACCTACATTAAGAAATGAAGTTGCTATCAATAGCGAACTGTAAACAATGGTTACAATGTTTACTCTATGTAGAGAGTTCATTTTACACCACACTGTTTCCAAACAGTGAAAGTCTCATGAGAAATAGACCAGGGAGTATTGAAAAGACACTGCTAACAACAGTTTTCACAGAAGACACTATGGCCCTCATTACGAGTTTGGCGGTGGCCTCTGCCACCCGCTAAACGCATCCCTCCATCAGCCCGCCAGTGCGGGCAGAACACTGCTGGCCCTATTACAGGTTCAACTTAGAGCCGGCGGGTGGAACAGCGTTTCCGCCTGCTGGCCCTGCGGTGAACATGGCCTTCACATTGCAGCCAGCTCGTAATCTAGCCAGCGGAAATGTAGCGGTGCAGTGGGTGCAGCAGCACCCATCATACATTCCACAGCCCGTGATTCGGGCAGTGGAATGTGCGACAGGGCTGTGAATGGCCATGCAACAGCCTGGAAGTGTCAGAGGTCCAACCATGGCAGCTCTGCCACAGTCGTAATATGGTGGTCCCATAGCCAGCCTGTTGGCGGTCGGACTGCCACTGCAAGTCTGACAGTCGGTAGACCATCAGACTCGTAATGACGGACTATTTCTTGAAAATTGCCAAGATGTGAATGTGCTAATGATCATATTACTTGCACCCTTCATACTGTGGTGGAGACTGAACAGACAGCCCAACGTCTGAAACAAAACAAGCATGCATATAAAGGTTAATACCTGGTGCACACTCTCTTCTATGTAATGTAGAAATTTGTATGCTGACACTATTCTATCTAATAACTCAAGAATGGTTACAAAAGTTAGTATCTACTAAGTAGAATCTTTCTTTGGTTGGAAACTTTTTCTGCAGAAATTAAAGGTGTGTGGAGTATGAAGAATACAGGTCAACTGTCACTTCTACCTTAGTGTTACTGTTGAACGAAAACATTTATAATGTGTTTTATACCTCTACACAGCTATGTACAAAATTATGTAGAATTAATATGCTAGTTACTTGCCACTATGTGAACTGTAAAAACAAACTAGTGCATTCATTGGATGATGTTATCAGTGATGTCATCAATGATGTCATATAACATGTCATGAGTGATGTCACATGTGAGTTCATAAGCAGTGCATGGTGTGGCACAAGTTATAGTTAGTGCTGCTAAATATAACTGGTGAAGTTCTGTGTATTTTCAGTTCAAACTGGTAATATTGTCACTGAAAAATGTACCTAACTATAACATTACTTTAACCTTTAGGTTTATCAGTGAATATATATATAAATATGAATATAGATATAAATATACCTCCCCACTATTTAAAGAGTTTGTTTTTGGAGAGTTTCTCCAATTCATACAAAATGGTCTGTAGATTCTCATTATTTGTTTACTCCTTTTGAGCGCCATCCATTTTAATACTACTCACCCATGGGTGCTTTCTGTGAACTTTATGTCTGCTGCCTTACTTCTGCTCTTAATGTGCTCTTCAGCCATATCGCCAATGCAAATGTAAGCTCTTGCTGTTTTATTGCTCACACTCAGAGCAGTTACATACAGCTAAAATTAGATCTGTTTTGAATAAATACTGGCACTTGATTAGGAGTGAGCCTATAATAGTTAAATATATGACCAGGAGACCCCAGATTGCGTACAAAAGAGTAAGGTTGATGAGAGATAAGACTGGTGAGAAGTGAGATCAAAGATGAAAAGAAGACCCGGTTTACATCTAAAGAAGGCTTTGAAAATGCAATAACTGTATGGTGTGTCAACATGGGGATAATGCATCAGAGCTAAGAACACCATTTAATAACAAAATCCAGATTTAAAAAAAGTTTGAATTGTAAAACAGAGTTTGCAGTTTACATGTGAGTTGCTCCATATATAGGGAGCCCTGTCACAAGTACATAAACATATTCTTCAGCATCTCAGAGTGATGCAAAAATAGGGTTCTGGTTACCCACTGGCCAGGCATTTTGAAAAGTATTGTGATGGAATTAAGAATCTGATTAAATTCACTGTAATTGATCATGTTAAGAAGTCGGCCAGAGGAGGTGACAGGGAGAGAGAGTTGCGGAGACTAAAATCACACTAGATTTTAGTGATGGATAAAAAGGAGCCCTATGGACTGAAAAAAAGATGAGAAAATGCACATTTATGTGTAATTCTTTTAAGATAGTTATAGTAGTTTCTTTTAATATTTTTACTAGTTTTAACATGTTTTAGACTGCCTTCCTATGAGGTTTATTTTATGGACTAATGAGATTTACTGTGCCTGAAAACATGATAATTTTGGAAGCATGTGAATATATGAGAATTTTGTTTCTTGAGAGTAGTACATACCATTAAGCAATGACATAGTGCCTACTTGAGCATGATTACATTTTGATACATTTTGAAAAACTGATTCTACATATGTATTCTGGAGTTAATGAACTTTAATGGTGCCTTAAATGGTATGGAGGAACCCTCTTGGGAGGAATGAGATTTTTACTTTTCAAGAACATTTATAATGCAGAGTTATGCCACTTGAAAAATAACAATTTTATTGTTACATGCACAAATGTATATTGGGATCTATATTTTATTTTCTAAAATGCATTTTTCAATACACTTCTATTACAGTGAATGGAATGCCAGAGATATAGAAATGTGTTAGTTCATTAGCATGTATAAGTATACATATCAAGATAGTGCCCATTTTGTGGAACCATAGGAAGCATGTGAATATTGTTTCTATGTTAATTGCACAAGGTGTTTACAAGTGGAAAACAATATGGTGTCTGGCATTGCGATTAAGACTAGTTTAGCCAAAACATGTTGATGTTTGTGACTCTGCAATATTAAAAAATGTCATTGCAAGCTTCAAATTGCTATTCCTTTTTTGGATTGGCAGAGGGAGAAGTGAAGATTGATTGGTGTGGGGGTAGCATTACTGTGCATTCACCACTGACCCACCAAGCTTTGCAGCTATTCAGGGCTTGAGGTGCTCTTAGTAAGGGGGTGCTGGATATAGATGGAGATACACCACACTTAGTATTGCACTTGTGGCGTAAATCCCAGAAAATTCACACTTCAAGTAAATTTCAAGCCAAATTCAGTTTATTCCTAGATTACAATTGTGATGGTGTTCCAAACCTGAATGCACTTTGGCCCAGTGTGGCCTTTTTCATGGAATTCTTCACTGAAGTCTTTTCTACTATATATATCAGGAAATGTTTGGGAAATTACATCATTTCATGCCCTTCATTTCATTCTTGGGAATGGTAGTTTTGTCACACCCCAATGTCCAAGTGATCTAGTGAATGTGCTATGTTGGTAAAAACGTGTTTTTTAACAACATGTCAAGCTTTGTTTGATGTACACTATTTTCCTTCCTCACTGTTTGTTTTTAATGTATTTAATATCGTGAATATGCCTTCATAATTGCCATTTGCAGTCCAGGCACTATGGGAGTTGTGCATTTTGTTAACAATAGCCCCTACTTTCACAGTATGAACAACATTGATTTTTTTCCCTAGTGCTCACTGCTGTAGTCTTCATTGCTATAGCTTACTATTATGTCTCTAGTACTCCATGGCTACATATTTCACAGATTACATTTATTTTGTTTAACTATTGGTCTTCTAATTTCATTGGAGTGTTTGCTTTAATCATGGACAACAATCGTTTGTTTTTTCAAGATACCTCTATTGTGATTTATAGTCAATAGAATTTGGTATACTACCCAACCAGGGCTGGACCGGAAGAGACTCTTTTAAGAGTGAAAATCGTATACTCAAATTGAATATCATAGTAGAACATTTTGATAAAAATTCCCCTGAGAGACTATGTTATTTGGGATCCAATGATACATGTTCCAATGCATATGGAAAATTAATAATTGATAGTATAACAACATTGACCTTTATAGTCTGTTTTACTCACTCATTCACTGCTGAGTGGCCTCTTGGGTTTTTATGATCATTTATGTGATGCATTTGTGTGAGGAAACAGGGCTGATTGCAGAGGCCCCCTATCTTTTTTGCCCCCATTTTCCACTTTATGCTGGTGTTTTCCTGACTCTGGTGGTGCCCTGGGTACTTCTAACCAGTCCCAGGGCCTGTGCTCTGTGTAAAATCAATATGCAAATTAGGCTAATTATAATTGGCTAAGTTAACCTACCTATATGTCCCTAGTATATGGTAGGGCATGTAGGTTTAGGGACCACAGCATAGGTGGTGCACACCTAGGTGCACTGCTGAGGTGCCCAGTGTCATTTTAAAGGCAGGCCTGCCTTGCTGGCTGCTTTTAAACTAAAGTTATATGCAAATTCGACTTTGGAATTAAAAGTAGTTCCAAAGTCTTAAACTACCTTATTTTTACATATAAGTCACCCCTAACGTGTGCCCTATGTGCGCCTAGGGCTGGGTGCCATGTAACTATAAGCAGGGACTTTATAAAAATAGATTTATAAACCCTGGTGAGGTAAAAACAGCCAAATTAGTTTTTCCCTCATTGAAGTAAATGGCCTTCATAGGCTAGAATGGGGAGACTTTATTTTAAATTTTAAAGTCTCCTTAAATGTTGCATACCAAGAATTTGGTATCAAATTAATTGTTGTAATAAATCCCACAACTTCCAGTTGTTGGATTTAATATAACTTGATCAGGTAAAAAGTTTTAAACTTTACCTAAAAAGTTGCCAATTTCAGCCCTGCATTGTTTTTGCTGCTGTGCTCTGATTGGCCAGCCTGCAGCAGCTTAGCCAAGCTGCCTTGATGAGGTGTGAAGTGGCCTGGCTTCACACAAAGGAATGTGCCTGTGGGAGAGAATCTCCCCTCAGCAGATGGTGAGGCAGGAAGGGGGAGGGCTGCCAAACTGGTCTTCAAAGGCAGAGAAGGACATTTGGAGCAACCAGCAACACCCCCACATCCTGCAACCCCAGACAACTAGGTGCCCCCTTGATTAGATTAGGAGAGGGCAGGAGAGGTGTGTGTTTATGATTTTTAGCCACACCAGTGGGTGGGCTCAGCCAGATGTAACCTCCAAAAAACAGATTCAGCCATGTTGGATTTTTAGAGAATGTTGCCTTCTGGGATGGATTTTAGCCACACTTCCCAGGAAGTGGTCATCACAGGGGGACGACCCTGTACCTGATTGGAGAACCAGGACCCCCCTGCTTTTCACCCAGGAGCAAGGATAAAACTGGCAGACCTGCACCCACGCCTCAGATCCCCACCAGATTTCAACAAGAAAAGAACTAAAGGAGAAGGACTGCCCTGTGGGACCCCTGGCCTGCACCTGGAACCTGCACTCAGAAGGACTGCACCAGCTGCACACTTGGGCTTCACCACAAGAAGGACTTTGCCTGGCTTCAACTGGTTCAAGGAGGGACTCCCTGTTTGCTACAGGTGAAGAATTGCTATCCAGAGTCCCCTGCACCAACTCCTGAAGAAAGTGACCAGCTGACCACTGTCCAGTGGCCAAAAAGGAGTTTGCGCCAGGTGCATTCTGGGAGTGGTAGTCCGCACCCCCCAAGGACCATCTCAGAACTTCTGGACCCTTGGGGTGAGCTGTGGACCCCAAAAGAACCTTAAAAGAACATCTGGGTGAAGCCCCAGAAGTTTGGAGAAGATTTGAGAATTTTTGTAAAAAAGCTCCATAGAGGGACCGACCCGTCACGGAAATTCTAACCGGCTTGCCTCAACCGCGACCCGGCCTGATTTGGTGGTTCGTCCCGGTAAAGAAAAATCTCAGAAAAAGAGACTAAGTCCGAAGGTAAAAAGTTGACCGGGACCTCCCAGCCATCGTATCCGAGAAGGGCTCCATGGACGTCGGATCAAGATCCAGGTTTACCCCGGTCGAAGGATTTTCACCTCGAAAAAACGACTAAGTCCGAAG
This sequence comes from Pleurodeles waltl, assembly GCF_031143425.1. Classification (NCBI taxonomy): domain Eukaryota; kingdom Metazoa; phylum Chordata; class Amphibia; order Caudata; family Salamandridae; genus Pleurodeles; species Pleurodeles waltl. The sequence continues at coordinate 691,716,898 of NC_090436.1, read as the reverse complement.
GTAAAAATCTCCACCGAGGAATCCAGCATCGCGTATCCGGAGAAGGGCTCCAGGAGGTCGGATAGGACTGGCAGGTTCGTCCCGCTGAAGAAAATCTTCAAAATAAAGACTAAGGGCCTGATTCTAACTTTGGAGGACGGTGTTAAACCGTCCCAAAAGTGGCTGATATACCACCTACCGTATTACGAGTCCATTATATCCTATGGAACTCGTAATACGGTAGGTGGTATATCCGCCACTTTTGGGACGGTTTAACACCGTCCTCCAAAGTTAGAATCAGGCCCTAAGTCAGAAGGTAACTTCTTAACCGAGGCCTCCCGCGACCTGTAGCCGAGCAGGGCTCCATCGCGGTCGGCCTGAAACTTTGACTTTGCCCCGGTCGAGGTGCAACCAGATGACCCGATTGGCGCTTTTTGATTCTAAGCGCTAGAAAAATAATAATTCTTTAAAAATTCATATCTCCGGTTCCCTTTATCCGATTTTATTCGTTTTGGTGTCATTTTAAAGATAAAAATATAAACTATGTTTATAAATTGCTTTTGGATTTTTAAACTGTTTCCTGTGTTTTATTTAATTACTGTTTTGTGATATTTGAATGCTTTACACACTGTCTCCTAAGTTAAGCCTTGACGCTCGTTGCCAAGCTACCAAGGGTTGAGCTGGGGTTAATTTACTGAGACCTTACTGGACCTAAGTGGAGGTTAGTGGCTTGTTGCTAGGTGTAGGTACCTACCTGCCCTTACCAATAACCCATTTTCCAACATTTTTGGTGGCAGCGGTGGGATCCTGTACTTGTGTTCAGTATCACGTTACAGTTTTAAGTAAAACAAATAAAAAATCCTTTAAATTTTCCTAGTGCAAAAATTGTTTTTTTTTTATTTAAAAAAAAAAAAAATAATAATATTTGGATTAATTTATATTATTGAATTTTTGTAATTTTTCTAAATTATTGTTTCCAATTTTTGCAAAAAGTTTTTGTTGACACAAAACCAGGGAACCATGGAGCTTGATCTGGCTAGCCTACCCACACTGACAGTAGTCCAGCTTAGGGGGTTGTGTACTGAAAGAGGGTTGCCTGCAACCACTGACCTCAGGAAGCAAGTCCTGATCAAATCCCTGACAGCATGGGCTGAGGCCCAAGAGGTAGACCTAGGGGAAGCTCCAGAGGAGGAAGAAACAGGGGAGGGTGCTAGCTCTAACCACTCAGGGGAGGGAGGGCATCTGAGCCTAAGTGAGGATGAGGAAGAACGGTCCTCAGTACATACAGTCACTAGGGGCAGACCCAAAGCTAGTGGTGGGAAGGGGGTCCTTTCAGGAGGAGAGTACCCATCCATCAGAGAAAGAGAGCTGGAGGCCCAGCTAGCATACATAGCTTTGGAAGCAGACAAGCTGGCCCTAGAAAAGAAAAAGTGGGCAAAGAAAGAGAAAAGAGATGGTGGCAGCGACAGAGAAGTTGAGGTGTCCCTGGGTGGGGGAGTTTGCCCCAGATTACCCAAGGGGGTGGTTCCTGCTTATGTAGAGGGGGATGATATAGACAAATGGTTGGAGGCCTTTGAGAGGGCACTCCAAATGAGAAGGGTTAGGCCTCAATACTGGGGTTCCCTTTTGTGGGAGTTGGTCCCCAACTCAGGGACGGATAGGCTTCTGACCTTAAGGGGGGAGGAGGCAGATTCGTACCCTAGTATGAAGAGGTGCTTAACCAAGAAGTTTGGTCTGACCCCAGAGCAGTATAGAATGAAGTTCAGGAACATCCAGAAGGTCAATACCCAGTCTTGGGTTGACTTTGTAGACACCTCACTAAAGGCACTGGAGGGCTGGATTATTGGTAACAAAGTAAATACTTATGAGGGGTTATACAATCTGATCATGAGAGAGCACATCTTGACCAATTGTACTCAAGAAAGGTTACGCCAGCATCTAGTGGACTCTAAGCAGACCAACCCTAGAGAGCTAGGGGAGGCAGCTGATGAGTGGTTGAGAACCAGGGTGGTTGTCAAGTCCCAGGGGGGAGACTCCAAGAAGGGGGGGTCAGGTCCCCAAAAACCTAAGGAGGGAGTTGGTAAGCCCACCACAGAGACTCCCTCTGTACCCCAGAACCCTAAGAAGGAGGAGAGTAAATCCCACTCCCACTCTGACAAGCAGAGACAGGGAGACCCAGGGTTAAAAAAGCTCTTGGACAGTAGGGCTTGCTTTGACTGTCAGCAGACAGGTCACTTCAGAGGGGAGGCAGCCTGTCCAAAGAAGGTGGTTAGCACTGGGATGTCCAGTGTAGCCATGGAGGAGGACTCCTCAGATGATGAAGTCCTCCTAGCATTGAGCTGGGAGACAGGACCAGATGGTAAGCTGGTGATCCCTGAGGGTGGAAGTAGGCACTTCCACCCCATTCAGGTGAATGGGATCCCTATCACTGGCCTGAGAGACACCTGTGCCAGTCACACTATAGGGAGTGACCGGTTAGTGACCCCAGACATGTATGTCCCAGGAGAGACCAGGAAAGTCAGGATAGCCATAGGGGAGGTCACCTCCAAACCTGTAGCCATAGTGCCCCTAGAGAGGGAGGGTATCCTTGACTGGTTTAGGGTGGTAGTCAGTGCTGACCTCCCCCTAGATTATATCCTGGGCAATGACCTCCCAGAGGTGGGTCTGGTCCCAGATGGGGCGGTCGCCCAGGGCCCCCCCAACCCAAAGTCCTGGGGAGTCAGTCCCTACAGTTAGGACACAGGGGTCCCCAAGAAAAGGAAAGAAGAAAAGGAAGGGTAGGCCACTCTTAAAGAGAGTTCCAGGGAGCCAAAGGCCTTCTGCCCCAGTAGGGGGGGAGCCCAGAGTTGGCACTGGTGAGGCCTCCCCTGACCCCAAGGAAGTCCTGAGTAGTCAGGCAGCTGTCCAGATGCAGGGTGTTGCCCCTGCACTGACAGAAGGGAGAGTGGAAGGAGGGTGTCTGCCACAGGAGGTGGTAGCCCCCCACTCTAGACAGCAAGAGGGGTGCCAGGACCCCAAAGTTGCCCCTAAAGCAGCTCAGCCACCTGTCAGTGGAGAGCTTAGGGTGTGGTTCTGGGTACTGACAGCTGTCAGTAGCCTCTGCTGGGTGCTAGCCTTCCTGGCAGCACTGTACTTGGCCTGGGAGGCAGACCCCAGGGCCAATAGCAAAGTAGGCCCCCTGACCCTGTTGGTCATGGTGGGGTTGCTCAAGTGTTGGGTGACCTCTTTGGGTAAGCTAGGTGTTGCCCTAGCAAAGTTAGGAGTAGGGGAGGTGGGCACCTCACTACCCAAGTTGGCCGAGAGAGAGGAGGAAGACCCCCCTAGAGGGAAGTTTCAGTTTGAGATGGGTCCTTTCACTGTTGGGATGGCTTCACTACCCAGAGGGAGTGACCATGACAGGAGGATGTAAGGCAGAGAAGGCCCTGCAAAGGGACAGACAGTTTTCTTCACTGTCTTCCTCGCCTAACAAGCCAGGAAGACTCTCCCAGGGTTGGGCTGAGTCTCCTGGGCGTGTGGGCTGGGGGGGGCTTGTGTGAGAAAACAGGGCTGATTGCAGAGGCCCCCTAACTTTTTGCCCCCATTTTCCACTTTATGCTGGTGTTTTCCTGACTCTGATGGTGCCCTGGGTTCTGCTAACCAGTCCCAGGGCCTGTGCTCTGTGTAAAATCAATATGCAAATTAGGCTAATTATAATTGGCTAAGTTAACCTACCTATATGTCCCTAGTATATGGTAGGGCATGTAGGTTTAGGGACCACAGCATAGGTGGTGCACACCTAGGTGCACTGCTGAGGTGCCCAGTGTCATTTTAAAGGCAGGCCTGCCTTGCTGGCTGCTTTTAAATTAAAGTTATATGCAAATTCGACTTTGGAATTAAAAGTAGTTCCAAAGTCTTAAACTACCTTATTTTTACATATAAGTCACCCCTAAGGTGTGCCCTATGTGCCCCTAGGGCTGGGTGCCATGTAACTATCAGCAGGGACTTTATAAAAATAGATTCATAAACCCTGGTGAGGTCAAAACAGCCAAATTCGTTTTTCCCTCATTGAAGTAAATGGCCTTCATAGGCTAGAATGGGGAGACTTTATTTTAAATTTTAAAGTCTCCTTAAATGTTGCATACCAAGAATTTGGTATCAAATTAATTGTTGTAATAAATCCCACAACTTCCAGTTGTGGGATTTAATATAACTTGTTCAGGTAAAAAGTTTTAGACTTTACCTAAAAAGTTGCCAATTTCAGCCCTGCATTGTTTTTGCTGCTGTGCTCTGATTGGCCAGCCTGCAGCAGCTTAGCCAAGCTGCCTTGATGAGGTGTGAAGTGGCCTGGCTTCACACAAAGGAATGTGCCTGTGGGAGAGAATCTCCCCTCAGGAGATGGTGAGGCAGGAAGGGGGAGGGCTGCCAAACTGGTCTTCAAAGGCAGAGAAGGACATTTGGAACAACCAGCAGCACCCCCACATCCTGCAACCCCAGACAACTAGGTGCCCCCTTGATTAGATTAGGAGAGGGCAGGAGAGGGGTGTGTTTATGATTTTTAGCCACACCAGTGGGTGGGCTCAGCCAGATGTAACCTCCAAAAATCAGATTCAGCCATGTTGGATTTTTAGAGAATGTTGCCTTCTGGGATGGATTTTAGCCACACTTCCCAGGAAGTGGTCATCACAGGGGGACGACCCTGTACCTGACTGGAGAACCAGGAGCCCCCTGCTTTTCACCCAGGAGCAAGGATAAAACTGGCAGACCTGCACCCACGCCTCAGAACCCCACCAGATTTCAACAAGAAAAGAACTAAAGGAGAAGAAGGACTGCCCTGCGGGACCCCTGGCCTGCACCTGGAACCTGCACTCAGAAGGACTGCACCAGCTGCACTCTTGTGCTTCACCACAAGAAGGACTTTGCTTGGCTTCAACTGGTTCAAGGAGGGACTCCCTGTTTGCTATAGGTGAAAAATTGCTATCCAGAGTCCCCTGCACCAACTCCTGAAGAAAGTGACCAGCTGACCACTGTCCAGTGGCCAAAAAGGAGTTTGCACCAGGTGCATTCTGGGAGTGGTAGTCCGCACCCCCCAAGGACCATCTCAGAACTTCTGGACCCTTGGGGTGAGCTGTGGACCCCAAAAGAACCTTAAAAGAACATCTGGGTGAAGCCCCAGAAGTTTGGAGAAGATTTGAGAATTTTTGTAAAAAAGCTCCATAGAGGGACCGACCCGCTGCGGAAATTCTAGCCGGCTTGCCTCAACCGCGACCCGGCCTGATTTGGTGGTTCGTCCCGGTAAAGAAAAATCTCTGAAAAAGAGACTAAGTGCGAAGGTAAAAAGTTGACCGGGACCTCCCAGCCATCGTATCCGAGAAGGGCTCCATGAACGTCGGATCAAGATCCAGGTTTACCCTGGTCGAAGGATTTTCACCTCGAAAAAACGACTAAGTCCGAAGGTAAAAATCTCCACCGAGGAATCCAGCATCGCGTATCCGGAGAAGGGCTCCAGGAGGTCGGATAGGACTGGCAGGTTCGTCCCGCTGAAGAAAATCTTCAAAATAAAGACTAAGTCAGAAGGTAACTTTTTAACCGAGGCCTCCCGCGACCTGTAGCCGAGCAGGGCTCCATCGCGGTCGGCCTGAAACTTTGACTTTGCCCCGGTCGAGGTGCAACCAGATGACCCGATTGGCGCTTTTTGTTTCTAAGCGCTAGAAAAATAATAATTCTTTAAAAATTCATATCTCCGGTTCCCTTTATCCGATTTTATTCGTTTTGGTGTCATTTTCAAGATAAAAATATAAACTATTTTTATAAATTGGTTTTGGATTTTTAAACTGTTTCCTGTGTTTTATTTAATTACTGTTTTGTGATATTTGAATGCTTTACACACTGTCTCCTAAGTTAAGCCTTGACGCTCGTTGCCAAGCTACCAAGGGTTGAGCTGGGGTTAATTTACTGAGACCTAACTGGACCTAAGTGGAGGTTAGTGGCTTGTTGCTAGGTGTAGGTACCTACCTGCCCTTACCAATAACCCATTTTCCAACAATTTGCTTCTAGGTGATTTGATCAGCTGCTGCTTGCTGCTAGATTCTCTGCTCTCATGTACACCCGTGTCTATTCTTGTGGGTGGTTCTTGCTATGTGTCCTTTGTGCTGTGGTGTTCATCTCTGCTGGATGTGTTTCTTCAGCATTTTATTGAGATGTCTGGAGAGAAGCATGAATCATTTTCATCTATTAGAACTCTGACAAGGGAGATGGATAACGTGGAAATACCTCAATTACTTATTGCTTCACATTACTTTAAGTCCAGGCTTCTTTGTTACTGTCTTTTGACCCTCTGTTCTTTGGCTTCTGCCTGCAAGTGTCTCTTGGTTAAGGTCTACAAAAAGGTTATTTGTTTCATGCAGGAAGATATACTTGAGTAGAGCAGCGGAGCATAAAAATAAATAGAACTATCTTTGTTTTAGGTTGCGTACATGTGAAAAACCATTCTCTTAAGTAAGGACTGACCTCAGTTGTTGGGACTGTGACAAATAAGCCTTTGAAATGGAGTAATGAAGTAACAGGGACATTGTAGAAGGAATACAAGGCCATTCTTCTAATAAAATTCAAATCCAAACAACATTGATTCTTCTCTCAGAATATTGAAAGGGATATTTAATTCTCGCTCCCCTCCACTAAGATTTCTAATCAGTACTCCCTACTTCCACCTCATGAAGTTTAAACATTTACCAGACCAAGTCATTTCTGAGTCACTCTCCCATGCAAAAGATAAAAAATAGAATTTTGGCATATAATTACACAAAAAAAACCTCCACAATACTAATTTTTTTTTTATCTACGTTTTAATTGCTACCTATTTCTATGAGACTCATTTTATCAACTTCAAGAAAGGCAAAGTTTGAGGTAATAAATTCTAACATATGCCTTGCTGGTTCAAAGCAGCAGATTCATAGTGCAAGAGACAATTACCAGGATGGTCACAAGGCTTTCTGAGAAAAAATACACTGGACCCCACTGTACTATCAATAAGATGTGGGCATGTGGTCTATAAGTTACACAAAGTGCTCTGCAATTGCCACATTAACCATGAAATATATTTTATGACAATTTAACTATATGATCAATGGTTTAAGCAAGATCTCCTTAGCAAGTATACTAACAAACGGATCTAAAATGCTAGTATTATATTTTGAAAGTTTTTGCACTCACAAAGATCTCTGCTGCGATTGTATTAACAGCCTAAGCTATGTCACTAGAAGATGCATCCCTCCACAACCAACAGCTGGTAGATTCTATCATTGGTAATGGTTTCAACTATGTTAACCTGAGGGCAACCAGAATGGCACAGGTATGAATCTTGTGGTAACCAGCTCAGTCTTTGGTTTTCTAGGGTAAATAACATAAGCACCACTGAGCTTGGCAGTGAATACTCCAGTTAATACTGCCCCTAACCTACAGGACTATGGCTTGAAGTGCCATGTGGATATTAGCAATGGTGCCAGTCTTATGTGCTTTGGTGGGGGATGGGCCAAACATTGCATCCTGATAATGTCTGCCTAGCAGGAAAAGTGACCTTATGTTAGTGCAATATTACATGTATTGCTCATCAAAGTACCTAAATAAATAAACAAATAAATAATCATTTTTGATTCTCTACAATTATTTTACCCAAGACTCTAAGTCACTGCAGGCACTTTCTTTCTGCTTAAGAGGCATGCAAAAGAAAACTGATTAAAACATGGAATAACTGAGCGCTTCTAAAGTTTTTCCTATTCAGTATTTTTCTTCTTTCATTGCTCTCCTCCGTCTACACCTTGCACTGTCTTTCTCTCACTCTTGCTGCCCCTGAACATAGCAACGTTTTTAATGTGCTTTCACTGTTTCTGCCTATAGCATTGGCACTTTTTCATGATAGTACCAAGTCCTTGAACCACAAGTATGCATAAAGTGAAGAAAGGTTGCACTTCAAATGAAGTATTTAACTTGGTTTCATTTTTTGTAGGTCTCAGCTAAAACAGCTTAGCTGTTTCTAGGCCAGACCTATTGTTTCCAATGCCCAATAAGCAGGCTTTGGGTCAATCCCTTGCTCCTGGTTGGTTTACTTATTTGTCTCTCTCAGCTTGGGGCTCTTAATTTATTGACTTTACTCCGTATTCGTTTGAATCTCTCACTCAGAAGCATTTCTGTCTTGATCTAAGTGTTCTGATTGATTGAATTGTATCCCTTCACAGCTGGTGTTGCTGATTTTCAGGGAAAAACATGTTTACATTTCCTTTAAACATTCCATGGGAGTGCAAGTGGATCCTTGCTTTCTGTCGTGTACTCTTTCCCTCACTTTCTGTGTTGCCTGTCCTGCTCATCTGTTGCCTTCCCACCTGGCTTCTTTCCCTTAATGTTATTTTTTTTATTAGTTCTGAAATGATGTGTCCCTCCCCCTTGTTGTCATCACTTGGTCGTGTGTACTTTCTCACAACCAAAATGTGCTTTTATCAATGTGCATGATGTTTTACCAGCTTGAGTATATTGGCTTTACCTAGTAATGGGAAAAGGCAAATAAACTGTGACTTAATTAAAACAAGGCTAGTAAATTAATGAGTGACATTGAATGCCAATACATTTAAAAGATGTAAGTTCAAGATGAACATTGTTTGTGACATGTAGGGCCAGATTTATTATCAGTTTTTACAGTTGTAAACGCTCCAATTTGGCATTTGTGGCATAACAATGATTTTTCAGATATTCTAAACAGAGGTGGCTCCTCCCTGATAGCGGAGGAGCATCACCCCTCCCCCGCTCAGAGTCAGTCAGTAAAAAATAAAATGATAATAAAACAGTTTTATTATTATTTTATTTTTCACTGTCTGACTGAGTCATGGAACCTCGGGTGGTGCAGGGCTGGGCCATGGCAGTGAGGATGAGTAGTGGGCACTGTAAGTGCACATGTGGGTTTGGCCAGCCGTCTTACATTTCTCCAACCCAGCTGTGTTACATAGCCAGTGTAGAAATGGCACAGGCTCCCTGTGCCTGAGCGAGCATCAGACCAGCCCTCTCGGGCCAATCCTGGCCCTTCTTTCATGCTTGGTATAACATGAGAGCAGCATCTGGATTGGGAGCCTGTGCTTTGTGCCCTAGTGACTGCCAGGAAGAGAGGAGCACTGAGGCGACTGGCAGCGGGACCGGGAGCAGCAGGTACATTATTTTATTATTATTATTCCCCTAACACCACCCCCACCCCACCACTTTAGATTAGTGGCAGCCGCCACTTGTACCAATCCCATTTTAGGAGTCAGTCAAGTTTTATCAATTCCTAAAGTGGAATTGCAAATGGCTTCCAATTCAGTATCTGGAAGGAAAGTGTTGCAGGCATTCCTTGCAAACACCAAACCAGTAGGCTATCTATCAATGTTATGTGACTTGAATCTGATAGCAAAGAAGTGGAAAGTTACTGACAACTCAAAGGAGGTGGTAACACATTTCCCCTTGTATCCTTTACACTTGGTGAATGTAAATAAAAGTTGTTGTTTGTTGTCCAAAGGGCCACTGTCAACTTTTAAACAAACTTTCAAAAAATAAACTTTTCTTTTTTAATACAGCCGTTCCCTTTAATGAAAATGAGCAGTTAAAAAAAAAGTTTACTTTACTAAAAATCAGTCACAGAAATGGTGGCCTTTTGTACCTTGCACTTCTCCATACCTGTGATTGTGGCCGATCTGACTGATTTACAATGTACTTAGATTGAATTGCTACTCAATCTGATTCTGTTTTTAACAAGTCAACCTAATTTATGTTGGTTCGTAAAAAATATTTACTGATCGCAAAAATACTGATACTAAATTGCAACCAGTATGTTGTGACCAGTAAATAGTACGACTGGCCCTAAGATATGTGTCTGAGTAAACCAGTTTGAGCAAACCATTCACAGACCGAATGATAAAGCATCTGGCATTTGTTCAATAGAGAAAACTGTGTTTTTATTATATTCAGTCCTTTAAAATGCAGAATGAGGCTGCTTAGTAAGAGAGCACCCTTTGAGGAGGATGTATTCTCCGGCAGAAAAACACACCCTTTGAACTGTTTCTTAGAATGTGATTTCATGCATGTTTTTTATTATGGTGGAACGCTAAAGTAGGCGGGAATTGCATCTCAGCTCTAATGTGCCACGAAAGCACTCATATTAGCAAATTTCCAACGTGTTAATATAAATATTAGCATTTCTTTCAACGGGTATAGTTAAAAAGCCGTGAAAAGAATAGCATTTATGTATGTTTATAACCAAACCCAAATAGTTGGTAGAATGTCTTCTTAGAAAAACAAATTACCAGCTTTCCTTTTCCTTTCTGAAACCATAATTATTCTGCCTTGACGGAAAGAACACTGTGCTCAAAGCTGTAACTCATGCGGCTGTGGTAAGTAGTCATTACAAGTGCACAGAAAGTCATTTCACGCGCGGGTCAGGCATCTTCTAACATTTAACACGAAGCGAACAAAAGCACCAAACACTTCAAAGGTCAAACTGTGCTAGGCTCAATTTTGTTAAAAGCAAAAAGGGCAATACTTTAAATAAGCACCTCATGCATGCATGGCATATAAAGAATCCCACGAAGAAGGAAGTAAAGTACATTAGCAAAAACTCTGGCCCTGATTTTTAAAAAGTCATGCTGCACCCAGTGCAGTGCCACTTTTCTTGCACCCCTTAGCGCCCCCCTTATGCCACCATGTGTGCGTGGAATCTAATATATGGCACACCACGGTGGTAGTTAGGGGAACTAGCGTCAACATTTTTTATGCTAGTTCGGAGCTTTGCAGGAATAGCAGCAAAAATGTTGACACTAATCCTGCAAAGCCCATTGAGGCCCATTGTAATCAATGGTGTGCCTCCTTTCAATGTCTGCTCTAAGCAGGCGTTAAAAATGTCAGAAAAAAAATAACACAAAGAAATCTATTAGATTTCTTTGCACCATTTTTTCGGCTCCCCAACAGCGGAAAGCACCCCCTGCATACATTATGCCTGGCGCAGGCATAATGTAGCGCAAAGGGTTAAAAAGTTGCACAATGCATGCATTGCACCACTCTGTCAATTTGATGCGCTGATCTTGGCCTCGTTGGGCCACATTAGCATTAAAAAAAATGAGGCTAATGTGGCACAAGGAGGCACTAGTGGCTCTTAAATCAGCCCTGCTGGCTCTTTGTGCGGGCCAGTTGCGCAAGGTTGTGCCAGTTACACAAGACTGTGTTTACTGCTGCATAACACCTGATTTCACGTTTCAACAGAAGAGTGACTTTCAGGGTACAAAGCTTGTCAACAAGGGGAGCAACAGATCTGACAAAACTGACAGACTCTGTCGGTGTGTGTCTTACAAAGAAATTCATTGGGTCCGCCAAAATAACCCAAATAGCCTTACAGAGGCAGAGCAAAGATAGAAGGCTCAGCTCTGCTCTCACTGAACTTTGATCAAGTGATGGGCACTTAATTGTGTTTCAAGAAATAGGTCAGCAAGGCATTCCATTTCGAAAATAGAGACATGAAACAAGCTTTTCTTCAACTCCTCATAAGTATCACAATCTCATTATGTAAGAATTCCTTCGGCGATGGGTGGTGTTTTTAATCCACTGACCAGGAATGCCTAGTAGGAGAGAGATTGCCGAAAGAACGCCCTTTCAGCACAAATAGTCAAGGAAAATCAGTGAGCAATTCATTTACCTGCCTGACTGGCCATTTCATCTGTGGGAGAAATGACCCTCTCACGTGCAAGGGGGCCTTACATAGTGCCCTTATCTCGCTGAGGGGGTCCTCGGCGACCCTCTCTTGTTGATGAGATGAACTCACAACATGGTCATTTTTATTGTGAAGACCCACCAGTGATTCCCACATACACAGTATCGAGAATTAAACCATGAGATGGCTAGTCTAACCCTAAAGCATGCATTCACTTCCTCCATCGGTTCTGCAATGCAAACATCACATTTGAAACAAGCGACAGAAGACAGAAGTAACATGAGACTTCCTGGGGATATGACTCTTGCAAATGGCTGTGCCTTCATGCTGGCTGTGGTGAGGAAAGACACCTGATTGTGGGATTTTCCAGCCAGTAGGATCAACCGTCTCTCACCTTGGGCCTTTGTTTACAGTGGCTGCACCTTCAGCTTGTCTGTAATCCTGTCTTCCGCATAATAGGGTCAGCCCCCAATTCTTGTAATGAGTGATAGGGTGAGGAAAAGAAAAAAGTCTATCAGCTATTGGGAAATAAAGAACCTGAATTTTAAATTATATTAAGCTTCCCCATGTGTAAATTATGTGCAATATACTTGAGGATACTCAATTTGAGAATTCTTACTCGCAAAGCTAACCATCAGTGAAAAACATTTTATTCACAGGGAGTGAGCATGCCATAGGGTCTCTTGGAGGTTGTTATCCATGTAGAAACCTCATAAACCATCCTGAGTTCAATCCTGTCAAAATATTATTAATTTCCGGTGGAACTGAAGGTATTTGTTATTTGAATAGAGCATCCTAAAATGGATGTCCGAAATGTCCTCATCTTGCATCCAGTTTTCATGAAAAGTTGGACAACTTTCAACCATATGTGTAGCTTTGGTAAACTGACTCTAGTTAGCTGGAGACTTGTAGTAACAGAAAAAGGGCCTGATTTACAATTTGGCAGTCTTCACTCTGTCCATTAAGGTGGTGGAGGACATTATGTCTAACATCCTGATGGATTGAGGACTACCAGATTTAGAGATCATCATTATTATTTAAATTTTTCCATTCATCACTTACAGGTTTTCCCTGGCAATGACGGACAGAAAAAAAAGGATATCAACGGAATTTGCCCTAAATGTGGCAGGTTGTGTGATGTCCTTACTTTGAAGGCAAGCACTCTGTCAGGCCATCAGACATAACTTTCTGTTGACAGAGCCAAAAGAGGCACTGCTGATGAAAAGATAATAATCCATCTGACTTGCAATAAGGTGGTCGTACCAAGAGTTTGGCAGACAGAATACTCTGTCATGTTTGTGACACAGTACCCTGTCTGCTAAACTCTAAATTGGGTCAATAGTCTAGTCCAGGTGTCTCCAACAAGTTGATTGTGAACTACCAGTTCCTCCCAGACACCTTCAGAGTAGCTCGCCTTGAGTTAATTTTTATATAAGCAAAGCACAGTGGGGGTGTGGTCTGACCGCCGACTGTAATGGCTTATGAAGCTCCAGGGAATCCTGCCCTGTATCCCGTGTAAATAGATGTTACATGGACGATGTGGCGGCTCCCTGTGAACCCTCGCCCCATGGACTATTCTGCGGCCAGGACCATGATAGCAGTGGTGAGTCATTGGCCCTTTCATTTCTCCTCTTGGAATGAGTCGGCTTTCCCTGTTGCTTTGCGTCGAACTGCCATGCTGCCCATGTGGTGCACCTCACTGACTCCATTTTACTCTTTGCCCTCCAGATAACTACTTACCTGCTGAAGTGCTGCACTCTTGCCCATCCTAAACCCACAAGACCACTCGCTTCTTCTCACTGAAAAGTTGCTTGCCACACTCGGCCCATTAGATTTGGCATAGAAGACCACGCCAAAATCTGGCATGTCTGCACAGCGTTGAGACATGGGACGGGGTGACCCCAGGCAGAAGCAACTGTCATTTCACACTAATAGGACCTCAAAAGCCCCTATGGATGGACCTGCATCTGCAGACTCAGAGCACAGTGCTACCTCTGCCCCTCACCCAAATGGCACAGCAGTGATTAAGGCTGAGCTCTGAGAAGGATTCCAGGTTATAGATTCTGGCTTTGACACCCTGGATACGAGACTGAACCATATAGACCACCAGGCTGCTAGAATAGATGGAACTGAGCGTTGTACTTCAGAAGTGGAAGATGGCTATGCTAACACCTGAAAATGCCTGGAATGGGTAGAGCACCTTCTGAAAGTGGTGTCATCCAAAAATGAGGACCTGGAGGCACGGTCTCATCGCAATAAAGTTTGCATTACAGGGATGGCAGAAACAACAAACACTGGCCGAATGGATAGCTTTGTGGGAAAGCTTCTGGTGGAACTATTTGGTAGGGAGGTATTCACCAGCACCTTTATTGTGGAGAGGGCACATAGATCACTGGGCCAGCGACCCAGACTAGACTTCTAAAATTCTGAGATCGGGATACTACTCTGTGGTTGGCCTGTGAAAAAGGACCATGTGGTATCAGGACATGTCCATTTTCATATTCCCAGACTTCACGAGGCTGGTCTAGGATGCGCATCCCAAATATGCAGATGTCAAGGCAATACTTCGGAAAAATAACATCCAATACGCAATGTTGTACCCAGCATGATTATGCAACTTGAGGGCAAGCATCACATCTTCACTTCTCCTGTTGAGGTTGCATCCTTCTGCAAACTATGCCAGCTTAGGAGGTTGCCACGCAGTTGGCGGAACTCTGTGGACTCCATCCCGCATCACCGCCTCTGTCGCGGGATACCCAAAATTTGGATAGAGGCCCTTCAATCTGAATCTCCGCTCCTGACAAGTCTGACAAAATGCATGTTTTATGGGACCGGACTGATAATACTGCCCTATGAAAGTAAGGCCTTCGTTACAGCTTCAGCTGTCTTTTTGAAAGACTGCCGAAGCCGCTGCAGTCAGCATATCACCAGTGCTGGCGGTATGCTGGCCGCCCTATTAGGAGTTTTCTGTTGGTCCAGCGGGCGAAAACAGCATTTCCGCCCACTGGCTCAACGGAAAATTCACCACTACATTGACGTCGGCTTGTAATCGAGCCAGCAGCAATGTTGTGTTGTGTCGGGTGCAACAGCACCCTTTGCGCATTTCAGTGCCCGTAATTCAGGCAGTGAAAAGCACGACAGGACTGTCCATGGTGGCTCCTGCACTGCCCATGTCCGGCCCAACGTCCCCTTTCCACTAGCCTTTGCATGACAGCGAGACCACCATGCAAAGGCTGACAGAAAGGGGACTCATAATCCCCAGGGCAGCACTGTTTGCAGCACGGCCCTGGCGGATTGCAACCGGCGAGAGAGCCAGGCTGTCCACAGGTGGCAACCTGGCGGTGCCAGGGGTCCCGGCGGTCAGACCGTGGCCCATCTGTCACAGTTATAATAGGGCGGTCCAACAGCCCTGTCTGCGGTGGTATGACCGCCATCGCAAGTGTGGCGTCTTGAGACCACCACACTCGTAATTAGGGCCTACATGTCTATTTAAAACACTGTCTGCTCTTATACATTGCATTTAACACCCTTCAGCTGTGGGCACTTTCCCCACCTTGGAGCGTTGTCGCAACCGCATGGTGAATGCCAATAGAGTTACCTGTTTGGGGGTTTTATTGGTTTTAGGTATTCACTAGGGTCTATATTCACTGATGTGGGTGGGGTAATTTGGGTTTGATTGTTTATGTTATGTATTATCACAGACACTATCACTCTTTCCACACTGAGATCTTTCTGACTTTCTAACTCATCTGGCTGGTCCAAATTCTTCATCATCACTATATTACACCACGTTACTCATACTTATGCGACAACACTTAAGTGTGTGACTTAGAACATAAGGGCACCTAACAAACCTAAGAAAGGGAAGCAGGCAGTTGTGTATCTTAATAGGCATGATATAAGGTTGGCATTTCTCCAGGAAATGCACCTAGCTCCTCACCCTGATCACTCCTATGCTGCACAATGGGGCCAACACTGATATTTTGCATGTTGCATCTCCTACTCCCGTGGGATATCTATATTGATCCACAAGAGTATCCCTTTTAAATGGTGCGCTGTTGATTCTGATCCTGAGGGGTGCTATTTATTGGTACAGGAAGACCTGGTGGGGGTCAGTTTCTATTTGCTAATGTTTATGCTCCAAATGTTGACTCACCAGACTTTTTCTTCACCATTCAGATTCAATTGGACCGAATGATGGCCGACCATATTCTCCTAGGTAGAGACTTTAATATTTAATATTGTCTGCAATGCCTTGTTGGATACAATGGGCTCCACTGGGGTAACCAAACACACTCTCTTTGTGTGCTAACCGACCTCTTGGGCATTTTCCAACTTTCAGATGTGTGGCATACACGACACCCACATGCCTTCAATTTTACATTTTACTTGTCTCCGCATAACACATGGACACACATAGACCACTTGTTTTTTCCCCCTTCTGTACTCCTGTGGCTAACTGATATTTTCCATCTTCCCTGCATCCTGTCAGACCACACTACTGTTGTGGCCAGACTCAGCATACCTTCTACCACTCCGTTGTAGAGGATCTTGCATTTCCCAGTTAATGCACTACACGCCAAAATGTTTTGTACTGAGATTCAGGAGGCTATTATTGACTACTTTACATTGAACGCTGGTTCAGCCAAGCACCATTCCACATTGTGGGAAGCCTTCAAGGCCTGCATAAGAGGTATCTGTATAGCCAAGCATGCTGGTGTTCTCTTAGCTTTTCAGGCAGATCTTGCCAGAGTGGAGAAGCAGCTTACTGACATTGATAACCAGACATGCACGCGGGCAGAAAACACATTCATGCTTGCGCGATCGGAGTTGTTGCAGAAGTTTAATGACCTGACTATGCGAGATGCCACTCTTCTCAGTAAATATGCAGGGGCACGCCGGAACCGAGAGGGGAAGAGACCTGGGTCAACACTTGCTTGCCTCTTGCGCCCTCATTATTGGGCTTCGTACATTACAGCCTTACACCGTGAATGTGTCACGGAGATTATGACCAATGCGGCCATTGCATCTGAATTAACAGCATACTTCCATCATTTATAGACCTCTTAGGTTGAATCGCCAGCTGCTGATCTAGTAAATTGCCTGCTGGACATTGCCATGTTGTGGCTGGATAGCGGCCAACAACAGTTCTTAGCTGCCCCTATTACTTGCGGATAGTTATCTGGGCCATAGATTCCTTGAGCGGATCAACGGCCCCAGGAGTAGATGGCTTCATAGGGTATTTTTAAAAGCCCTACAAAGATATCCTGACCCAACATCTGCTAGAAGTATACTCGGAATCTCTGCAGCTGTTATTACATTACTGCTGAAACCTGGCAAGCCACCTTATCTCTGCACCTCATACAGGCCACCGTCACTGTTTAGCCACAATAAGATATTGGCCAAGATTGTCGCCACTCACCTTGCTCTCCTCATGGACAAAATAATTTGCCCTATGCAATCTGGGTTTGTTCCTCATCGTTCAACAGCGATTAACCTTTGCAGTATTTCTATGGTGGTTAATCAGATCTCTCCAGACTTACCAGCAGTGGCAGTGCTTTTGGATGCTGAAAAAACATTTGATTCTCTTGAATTCTCTTGAATTTCCTTCATGCCATCTTAACAAATTTGGGAATTCCCAAGGGATTCAGAGACTTATTTAGGCTACTCTATTCAGCCCCTTCTGCAAAACTGCGCATAAACGGCACCTTCTCAGAACCCTTTTCCCTTATGTGTGGCACCCGCTAGGAGCTATGTCTCCCTTGCTGTTTATTATAGCTATGGATCCTCTGGTGCACTATTTCCAGGAATGCCACCTAGATCGAGGATTAAGATATCATGAGGCCCTCTTGTAGATTCTTTATACCATGATGACATTCTCCTCTTTGTCCATCGCCCCTCCATCAACCTTCCTTTCCTTATCAGGGAACTGATACAATTTGGCACCTTCTCCAGTCTGTCCATAAACTAGAGCAAATTGGAACTGTTTCTGCTAAGTGATGCACCTACTCCCTGCTCCCTTGACTATCCACTGCGATGATGCAAAGACTCGCCAAAATATCTTGGCATCTATCTGTATAGAAATAGTGCAGAGGTGGTCCATTTCAATTACAGTCCAGCGATTGACAAACGTACGTCCCAGATAGAGCACTGGATTAAACTCCCCCTTTCCGTGGCCAGTAGCATAGCTATTATTAAAATAGTGGTCCTTCCCCGTTTTTTATATTTATTTCTCAACATTCCAGTTTCTCTATACAATAGCTTTTTGATACTCTTTGTAGCCTGCTTATGAGTCTCATATGGGCTGGCGGCACCCCCGGGTGAGATGGGACAAGTTGACTATTCCATACGAATGGGGAGGATTTTCAGTGCCTGACTTTCGTCTCTATTATTTAGTAGCCCAGGCACACTTTGCCTATTTTTGGTACTACCCAGACACCCAACTTCAATATCTTAAACCCGAGCATGCACAGGCTCTTCCCTTTTCCCTCTCCGTGCTTTTGCCACAGCGCCTTCCCAGAAACCTGGCTGAAATCCAGACACATTCCACTACATGCTTGGCATGGTTCAAGCTGCTCCATTGTCTAGGTTGTGACACGCTGTCCTCCCCCTACCCTCCCCTATCAGGGAACCAATAGCTTATGCTCACACTGGAACGTTTAACCCCGCTAATATTAACTGCCCATCACCTACACACAATAGGTGACCTCTTTAGTGAGGCCACACTGAAAACGGTTGCACGTTGACTGAGGGGTGCAATGCAACGCACCGAGATAGTTTTACCCTACATCGCTTATATAGTACCCTATACGCTACGCTGCCTAATTACCAATATGAACCAATTGAATTCCCTCCACTCTCTTTCATTATTGTGGCCCCTGATAGCACACATCTGGTACCTCAACTCTACAACAACTCCCTCAAGCTAAGGCCCGCGGGGGCAGAGAAATCCAGATCCGCATGGGAGCACGACTTGGGGCATCCTCTGTCAGATAAACTATGGTACTATTGCTGCACATAGACTAAACTTATCTCCAACAATCAGAGGCATAAACTATTATACTACAAGTACCTCCATCATACTTATGTAACTCTGCAGAGGATCACCAAATTAGACCCCTCTCAATCGCTCTCCTGTCCAAAATGTTCAGTCAAGAGTGCTGACTTTGCTCATATAGCCTGGACCTACCCCCAATCCACACATTCTAGGACTCAGTGCATACCATCCAGACGCAAATGACAGGACACCTGTTCACTCTTAGCCCACTGTTGGGCTATGCTAAGCCTTTGCCTCTGCCTATCCAATGGTTTGTAGCATTGGTCTTACTCCTTGTGAAGTGACATTTCACACTCCACTGGACAGCAGTACAACCCCTACTACTATTTTATGAAGCATTTTTCTGGTATGAATATTACTCAATGACTTCAGGCTACTGGGAGCAAGATTTTTGGTGTTCGTAAAAGTGACACAGGGAAATGGGACATTTAAATGATGAGTTTTATGGAACCCATATAACCAAAATTAACTCTTCTGTTTATTTTCTTGACACAGCCGTTTTTAAAGTGGGGGAAACATTATACAAATTCTGAAAATTTTTTGCACTTAAAATTTTACAATTTAAAAAAAATGATTTTATGTTTGTGTTATACATGTAACAGAGTCACATACGGCAAAAACTATATCCTTGGCCACAGGTACATGCAACACAGTCTCTCAGTCACCTGTACACATATATCCCATTCAAACACACACACACAGGTTCCTACATTACCAAGACCATGCTGGTACTGACACACATGTCAGCCTTGTCATAGTGCCCCCACTCAAAGTATTTAATTCAAACCTTAGTATCTGCTGTATGGACATTAGGCTTAAAGTCAATTAAGCTAGGCGTGGTGGCGTCTGGTAACAATGTTTGAGTTTTTATGCCTTCAGGTAGATAATGATGATTTCCACTGTTCAGAAGTAGCTCTCACTACAGAAAAGGTTGGAGACTCCTAGTCTAGCCATAACACTGAGAACAGATTATGACCAGGGTGTACACACGCACACCTGCATATGCACACCCTTTTGTACATCCTATAAACTGCCAATATTAGGGAAGACCTCTCATGTGCTAATTTATTCCCCCCCAAATTAAGCCCTCACCCTTTTAATAACTTACAGTATACTGTATAAAGAGTAATTCAACTGTGTAATATGAGAAACTGTACTCTCGTCATTTGGTCTGGTTTATGCTCTGCACAGCTCCATATAACATAGAAATCAGTCTTGATTACTCCAGTTATATTTGTACATTCAGCCATGTTAATGTCTGTTTTGAAATATGCTATTAGCAAAGGAAAGCAAGCACACTACCATACTTATTAAGTGGTCTGTTTGAGATGTTCCTTCCGCAGTGTTAAAAAAACATCATTAAGTTTTGATAGAAGACCCCACACCCACCAACTTAGTTGGTGGCATGCTTCATCATTGGGGTCCCACCCGAGATACCAAGCGCATCAAGGGTGTGGTTCAATGACTGATTACAGTGGAGCAGGTTTTTTGGGTAATTTTTGTAACCAAAAAGAGGTGAATTAAAATTGTCTTCAGGCTACCATCCAATGTGGTATATTTTAATAGTGGTAACTCTGGACCAAAGTTAAAAACAGTGATGGATGTGTTATGGGAAACCAATGAACTCTTACATCATTAGTCTTAGTCGACATGTTTCAGCCACAATATTCAATCTGCCCAAGAGGGTCAGTATGACTTTCCTCAGGACCAGATTCTCAATGCCACTAAGGCATGCAACACTATTGTGGTGCATAAAGTACAGTATCATAATTTTAATTCCATTTGAGTATTTCTTGCCTTGCTTGGTACTATTTTACTACATAAAGCCTCCAAAGGGGAGAGCCCAGTAGTCACACATTCACCTAGGGAAGTTGCCCATGTAAACAGCGACTTAGCAGCGTCTGGAGCTCCGTGCACCAGTTAATAAGTATGAAAGCATGCTCGCTTTTCTTTGTTGAGTGTATTTACATGGATAGGTGAGTGAGCTCAATTTTCACTCTCTTTTTTGATATATGCTCATATTTCCTAGTATATTAACTGAATATTGTCAGACAGCTATTTCCATAAGGATGGTTTACCAAAATATTACCCCACTGGATGTAATAATAGGAAATCTACACCCAATGGGATATTTTTGTGAACAATATTTAGAGGAAACATTGAGATATTCTGGCATAATACCCAGTCCTGCACCTCAGGACTATTTACCTGGCTGGATGTTATCAGTCTTTATCCTCAAACTCCATTTTAAATCTTCCTTAATCTTGCACCCATCCTCAATTCAGGTTAGAATTTATCTTGGTGAGATAATAGAACAATGCCATTTTGCATTTTCTCTCTGCCTATCTCTGGCTCTTTTACTTTGTGTCAGGAATCTTTAAAAGCTTTAATACAGTTGGAGACTAAGGGCAAGTTTGGAGATGGTAACTCATAAGGTATGTTCTTTGAAGACTCATTACTGGCAGAGGGACTTACTAACTAGTGGGGATAACTGGGTACCTGCCAGCCTTTACACTTGTAGAAAAGCCTCTGTTGCACGCAGCACAGAGTATGGATTGGAAAGAATATAATGCAAAGAAGCTGGTAGAAAACATTGGCAGTAGTTAGATATAAGAAAAAACGCTGCTTTAAAAAAAAAATCTCTCATTTTTAGTGATAAGAAATAAGTTTATTTATCTATAGGTTTTGCTGCTGCCAAATTCCTGATTAAGGTCAGCGTGGGGCTCTTTTTTCTGGCCAATGCCAGTTACACAGTAACTGCAAGCAGAGTGTTATTCCTTCAAACTGCGGTTTCTGTTTAACTTGAATGTTGAATCTATTCAACGTACTCTAACCAGGAATTATTTGGATATTGAGTTTAGCGAGATGTCAGATAGTTCTAATAATCTATTTTAAAGAAGTAAGTTAGAAGTCTAACATAATAATGCATTTGCAAGGGGAGACTATATATATGGTAACAATTATTTTACACATGAAGATAAAATGAAAGCATGAAACAGTTTATAATACACAAAGTACAAAGTGCTCAAAGTAAAGTTGGCCGCACAGTGCTAAGCGAGAAAAGGGTATTACCCAGCTAGGGTGACCAAGTGAATAGAACAGTGGTAGACATAACATGTAAGGAAGACAAGTTCTTAGAACATTCTATAATGTTTTCGTCCAATTATGATCCATTCTCAGCTTTCAAGAAAAAAGTTCATTTTTGACCTCATCTTTATGCCTGTAGGTGTCGGCAGCATTTCAACCATAGAAAGAGTCACAGGGTCATCATCATATTGAGTGAAGTTTAAAGAGCACTTACTCAATCCTATGTCACTAACACTGAGAGTTGGGTGCAATGTGCAGGTCTAATCAATAGGAGCCAATCCACAATTAGGGGTAACGGTGAACAAGTCAGCAGGAGAATGATGGTGGCGTGGGAGGCCACACGGATGAGACGTCTTCTAAAATTACAGGGACTCCTGTGATTCAGCAGAGATAGGGGTTAAAGAAAGGTCAAAAGAGGAAGTGGAACATTACGAAACAGGGACTGTAAACTAAAAGGTTCCCTGAGTGGTAACGGGAGAAATCTGCAACAATCACAGTTCTGACTGGAGCTGAATGGCGGTCGCAAGAATGGGTCAGCAGTGCTGATCCTGAGTTTGCAGTGGAGAAGGGCTCAATCTAGACCAACAGCCTGAAAAAAGTAAGCAGTGGGGCATGCAGATGAGGTGGGGGCCAAGAATGGACTTCAGTACTAGGGCAGCTGCCGGCATGAGCCCAGTACTTAATTTGAGCTTGTGGTTTCAGGTGCTCGGCACCAGCACTTATTTGTCAACACCGCCACTTATGACAGTCTGCCACATGGTGGCATTGTTTGTCTAAGTTAGAGATGAGAACAGCAACAGTTGTTTAAGTTGTATATAAATTCTGTATACACTAAACATGACTAATATCTGCCAACCCAGTCATTGGGACCTGGAATAGTGTGAATTGTTACATTTGTAGGGTGTAATGGCTAGTACATGTGTTGTTATTGTCATTGGCAGTGCTGGCAGGGGCATGCCGCAGTGATCTCCAGACGTGGGCACGTATTTTTTTTTTTACAAATTAACCATTGCATGACCACAAAGGAAGAAGTGGAATAAAGCCTTATAGGTATTTAAATGATTCCCTGATTGACTTTCTTACTTTGATACGTAATACCTGTGTCAAACTGTGGTCTACGAGCGGTTACTGTATTTTTTGTACATAATTTAAAATGTTAGCATTTGCTAAAACCTCTGTTTATTGAACATAACGTATCTACATGTTTGGGGCAATATGCACAATATGTGTCCTCAGTAGTGAGAATCTTGGAATATCTGGCATTTAGGTGACGTTAACGGATGTTGCAATTAAAAGGTTGAGGGCGAGGTCTTAGATGAGGACATAATCTTCTCAACTGCGATACATAATTTTGACTATTTACCTTAGTTCATTTTGTTATCTGCTGCAATGCCTTTAAATTAGTTTTTGGATATTCTAAGCTGACAGTTTCTCTCTGGCAGAATCCCTGTCATTTGTATTATCAATAGTGTCATATTTTTAAAATATTATGGAAAAATGATGTATAGTTCGTATTATTCTTATTTCTTTTATTAAACAAGAAAACCTTTAGTCTGAATCTGTTAATTTGTTCATAATCACTAGGTTATAGAACATCACTTTAGCCATTACAGGCTTGCAATTCAGGACCTGAACTGGTAAAACACTTGTTTGGAATAGTCAGAGAGGAAAACAACTAACTGAGGCACCACCGGAACTTGAAATCTCATACATTTCAAACTGTGTTCTGATTATGTCTTGTCAATGGTTATGTCAGAAAATATGCCCTTTTGAGTTGTCACACACATTTTCTTGCTGAATTCTATTGCTTTTTTTTACACTCAGCTCACTGGGGCACTGACTTTCAGTTCCCAGTGTATGGGCTGTGATCCCTAAAAGCTGTAAACGTTGCTTAATCCCTGATTGGCAGATTCTGCTCTCCTATAAGGCTGTAATATATGGTGTCAAAACTACACCCAAGGCATGGAAAGGTAAAAGCCACACCTAGACCGCAACATTCATAGTGCCATTTACTAGTTTGGCAAGTAAATATATATTCAGTCCTACCCATGTAGCCTGACTGATGCAGTGTAAACCTGGGGAAAAACTTCCCTTCTAAATATGATGAATCTCCCCTTAAGTAGGCCTTGTAGCCCATAGGGTAGGTGCCCTTTATTTAAAGGTGGAACTTGTAGAAATTTTATGTTGGCATGCCCTTACAATGACAAGGCCCCAAATGGTATTTTCACTGTGGAAGTCTGTGGCTGTACTACAAGCAAATCTACAGTGCAGGTTAATCTATTAACACTATTAATTCAGATTTGGTACAAGCTGGAAAATTGCTTAGACCACAATATGTTATATTTATCAAAGATCCAATTCAAAAGTGAAGTTAGATTTTTTATAAATATTTGGGGAAAGTAATTTGAGAAAGTTACCCTTTCCCTGCTTGAAGCTTCTTGAGCCTACATTGAATTAGCCTGCCAGCAGCTGCTCTTGTCAGTGGTTGAACTTAATGAGGTGTGAACACTGCTCCCAGAGTAGGACAATGGAGTAGGCATGTGGGTGAAGTGGGCGGCACTTGTCAGTCTAAGAACAGCAGCTGGGAGGCTCCAGGATCAATATCCCCGTATCCATCAGGAACAGCCAAATGTTGCTTCAATTTAGAAAAGAAATGGAGACTCTCCTATTTAGAAAAAAAACGACATCACTCTGCATTAACCATCCACAACCCAGTTTAATCTACTATTACTGTTTTACTATATTCTTGCCTTTGTCCATGTACAGCGCTCTGCTGCCTTTTGACTATATTTGTGCTATAGAAATACCACATACATACATACAGACATACATACAAACATACTTACTTACCTAAATACATACATACAGGATATTAATTTACTTCAAAGGTTGAAAGGGTGAGAACTACTGCCCATTTACAGTTAAGAATAAGGAGAAACCAGAGGAAGACAAGGCCTTTGATCTTTAGGCCCTCTGTAGCCATGTGAGCAACAACCCAATGGAAAGGAGAGCTGGCGCTAGAACCAGTTTGGTGCAGCTGAGAAGGAGGGGTCTGCTCACTTCCATAAAAAAATCCCTGGCTGACCTACAGGATCCCTTCTGAGTCAGAAGGCCTGTGCCATTTTAGATCTTCCTTGGATAGATTGCAGTAAGGCAAAAAGGATGTGGTGTTAAAGAGAGTAGAGTTACAATGGTAGTGTCCAGGAGTCTCCCCACCCACTGACTACTATACAACACAAAAGTTGCCTGTACCACCAGCTCCTGAGAATGCTTTCTGAACCTGTCTAAGCACAGAAGAAGGATTGTACCTCCTGTTTAAGATCTGTGAGGTGACCTAGATAGCTGTAACCATCCCCACCTTTACCTAGGGAAAGGAAGTAGACTGCAAGAGTGAGTTGGTTTGTGTGGCCAATTAGATCTAGACCTGAACTTGACCCTATTGGTTGCCTCTGCTGGAGTAACTCCTGACTACTAACTCATGTCGTACTGGTGAAGGTGGCATCAGAGCAGGACTCCCTAGAGCCTACCAGTGAGGGAAGTGTCTCCCTGCTGGATGGCAAGGTGAGGGTGGTCCCTCCTGGGAAGATTTCTGCCAGGCTCAGAGAGAGTGCCCAACACTAGAAGGGTAGAGCAGCAGGCCGAAACCCAAGCAGTGGGTGACATCTCTAGAGATCACCTTATTGACTGGGAGAATAACCTCATTTACAGCAAGCCTAAGATGCCTGAGCATGGGCAGCATGTGTGTTGGTGGTCCCTCAATGTTATTGTACCTTCCTACTAGGTCTGGCTCACGAGATACCCCTTCAAAACAAGGAAGAATGACAGGTAGGGACAAATTCAATCCTAAGTTGTAAGAACAGTCTTTAATTCTGTTACTTCTGGGTTTATTTCTTCCCCATATTTATTTCAAAGATTTTTTATGTAGCAAAAAGGATCTATGGTAAACAAATATAAGATGTAGTACAAATCACACAAATAAGTATAAACAAAAATGTAACTCACAATACATACACAATCGACCACATATAAGATTTAACAATAAAAAACCATCCTAAGATGATGCCCTGCGCATTTAAATAGTGGTCACTATAGTGTCACTCCACATGTGATCCACTGCTCTTTGCTCAGGTACTGGGCTTTTCGTACACTTGGCTATCAACGTGTTGTGTATTTCTTTCACACAAGCGTGATATCGTACATCCCAAATCTTTACAATCTAGTCCATTATTTGACAAGCCCAATACACCTGCAATACAATGAAGTCAACGCGTTTCGGCCTACTGACTTAGGGCCTCATCAGGACTGGAAAAGGGCAAAAGTGGTTCTAGAAAAACAATCAGAAAGAAGACGCTTTCAGGAGTGCATTCATACATGTGAAAAATAAATCATTAAAAAGGTGTATGTTGCATGCCAACAGAATATTCTATCTTACAAAAAGCTTTTTTAAGCCATATTAGCTTAATTTAAGAATGTTTTCAACTATACAAACAACCATAGAGTGATTTGGTATCTAATTTAATGTCAACCTGTGCTGAAATGCTTTACTACTCTTAGAGTTGTGATAGTTGACTATCGCTATGTATACTTAATTTTTGTTCCAAAAAGCCAATGTCTTTACCTTAGTTGTAGGAAAAACCGGAGGAAACACATCCTGTATATCCCCGTTGAGAAATTAAAGCGGTGAACCAAGTTGCTTGTATCTGTTAATTCGAAGTCAAACGTTACGGCTCATCTCAGTACCTTATCGGGGGAACAAAACTAGGGTAAGAGCTTTACCCGTCCTTATTACTACCTATCTACTCAAAGTAATAGCCAATAACCCTAATCTTCCGTGGATAATTACCTTCTTATTGAGTCCGGCGCGTTCCAATGTTGCTGGCACTGCAGCGAGACTCGATCAGAGCACGTCTTTCGTATACGCGTTGTTGCTAAGAGACGTCGCACACTGAAAGCGTGCTGGCGTCTCAACTCGCAAGGTCTACCGGTTTTAGAAACAAATGGCATAGTGGATCATCTATCAAAAAATGACGGTAACACCGCGGCCATCTTAAAGCTGGTTAAACAGCCTTCACTCTGCCATTTTGCAGGTGTCTATTTAGTACTGTAATTTACACAACAAGAATCATCCCCGATATCGATGTAAACTATTTGAACAACAAATGTACCAGGAATGTTGTTAATGCGTTGGAGCATAGGTCAGCTTGCTTTCTACCTTACTTGTCTGTACCAATTGCAGACTCAGTGCTTAACCAATTGGCCTCCTAATACTATCGTTTCGGCCATCTTTAATGTCCCTTTATCCACGGAAGATTAGGGTTATTGGCTATTACTTTGAGTAGATAGGTAGTATTAAGGACGGGTTACCCTAGTTTTGTTCCCCCGATAAGGTGCTGAGATGAGCCGTAACGTTTGACTTCGAATTAACAGGTACAAGCAACTTGGTTCACCGCTTTAATTTCTCAACGGGGATATACAGGATGTGTTTCCTCCGGTTTTTCCTACAACTAAGGTAAAGACATTGGCGTTTTGGAACAAAAATTAAGTATACATAGCGATAGTTAACTATCACAACTCTAAGAGTAGTAAAGCATTTCAGCACAGGTTGACATTAAATTAGATACCAAATCACTCTATGGTTGTTTGTATAGTTGAAAACATTCTTAAATTAAGCTAATATGGCTTAAAAAAGCTTTTTGTAAGATAGAATATTCTGTTGGCATGCAACATACACCTTTTTAATGATTTATTTTTCACATGTATGAATGCACTCCTGAAAGCGTCTTCTTTCTGATTGTTTTTCTAGAACCACTTTTACCCTTTTCCAGTCCTGATGAGGCCCTAAGTCAGTAGGCCAAAACGCGTTGACTTCATTGTATTGCAGGTGTATTGGGCTTGTCAAATAATGGACTAGATTGTAAAGATTTGGGATGTACGATATCACGCTTGTGTGAAAGAAATACACAACACGTTGATAGCCAAGTGTACGAAAAGCCCAGTACCTGAGCAAAGAGCAGTGGATCACATGTGGAGTGACACTATAGTGACCACTATTTAAATGCGCAGGGCACCATCTTAGGATGTTTTTTTATTTTTAAATCTTATATGTGGTCGATTGTGTATGTATTGTGAGTTACATTTTTGTTTATACTTATTTATGTGATTTGTACTAAATCTTATATTTGTTTACCATAGATCCTTTTTGCTACATTAAAAATCCTTAAAATAAATATGGGAAAGAAATAAACCCAGAAGTAACAGAATTAAAGACTGTTCTTACAACTTAGGATTGAATTTGCCCCTACCTGTCATTCTTCCTTGTTTTGATTGTGTATTTACCCTAGGCAGGTTAGGGTTATAGGGTTTCCCCTGATCTCACGAGATACCCCTGGCAAGATATCTGGGGCAGAACACAAACTTTGCCAAGCTTGTCACCCACCTCTATTGAGCCTGGATGAAGACAGCCTCAGATGCTTTCACTAGGATCTGCCTCACCTGCCAGGCCCATGGGAAAACAGAGAAGAAGCTAAATGATTCCCCTGTCCTCTGTCTTTGGCACCCTCTTGAAGAGAGTAGGCATAGCAATTTATTCCTTAACACATGCCATTGTGACCGGATTCTAATAACAGCATCATTGGCGGCTGACACACTGCTGATTGACGTGTCCTGGGGACAGAGGTATGGGTACGCTGGGTGGGTGCTGTGGTGGTGTTTCCTGAGGGGGGAGGCTTTGTGGTGGTGTGTGACTGTGGCTGGGTAACTGACTGTCCTGATGGGCCAGGATGGTCAACAGGATCCAGGCGACCAGAGTTTCTGTCATCACTGTGGGCCTCTTCTATGGGGGGGACTGGAAGTTGCTGGCACCTCTTCTTTGCTGATGTTGACTGGGATACCTGTGGGGATGTAAATGCAGTGTTATTGTTCCTGTGTGTGACATATGGTGCATGGGTGGCTTGCCCTCTTTGGTTGTATTTGCCCTGGCAGCTTTCACTTGTGTGAGTTGGTATGTGGTGGGCCGGCTGATTCTCTCTAGTGTGCATGCTTTAGTGATAGGTGTCCATGCAGGTCTGTGAGTGGTGTACATGCATTGGTATAGCATGCAGGTCTTAGCATTGGGATCAGTGAGATGTGATGGTGGGGGTTGTGGGTCATGGTGATGTGATGGGAGTGAGGGTGAGGGTGAAGGTATATCATGGCAGGCAGGTAGAGGGGTGATAGAAATAGAGAATTGACTTGCCAGAGTCCAATCCTCCTGCTACCCCGGCCAGGCCCTCAGGATGCATGATTGCCAAGACTTGCTCCTCCAATGTTGTTAGTTGTGGGGTAGGAGGTGGGAGTCCACCGCCAGTCCTCTGTACAGCAAGTTGGTGTCTTGCTGCAATGGAACGTACCTTCCCCGTAGGTCATTCGACATCTTCCTGATGTCATCCCTGGTTCTGGGGTGCTGTCCCAAGGCATTGACCCTGTCCATGATCCTCCGCCATAGCTCCATCTTCCTAGCAATGCATATTTGCTGAACCTGTGCTCCAAATAGCTGTGGCTCTACCTGGATGATTTCCTCCACCATGACCCTTAGCTATTCCTCAGAGAATCTGGGGTGTCATTGTGGTGCCATGGGTGTTGTGTGAATGGTGTGGGTGAGGGTGTGTAGGGTGATGTGTTGGTGTGTGTGATTTAAGGTGCGTGGGTGGTGTATAGGTGATGGTGATGTGTGGGTCTGGTCTTGTTTGTAGTTGTGATGTCAGTCTGTTGGCAATGGTTTGTAGTCCTAAAGGGTTGTGGGTCTTGTGAGTGTGTGTTTTATATTGGTGTGGGTGTGGTGTATGTATGGGTGTCAGGTGTGTGTTATTTAAATCATCCAATGTGGTGTTGTTTTGTTTGTGTGTGTGTATTTTGAGCGCGGCGGCATGTACAGCCAATGGTTTACCGCTGTTGAATGTCCGCTGTGGTGATTCGTGGGTCATAATGTGGTGGGTGTAGTTCGGTTGGTGCAACGGTGTGGGTTTTGATACCGCCAGTTTATCACTGACGTTTGGGCTGGCGGAATTGTGTATGTGGCTGAATAGTGACGGATTGGTGTGTGTGTGTCATAATATGGTGAACGGATATCTGCCGCCGCCGCGGTATGTTGGCGGCACTCAGTGTGGCAGTAAGTGGGATTTACCACCAATGTCATAATGAGGGCCATAGTGTCATACAAAGTCGATAAAATGCGTAGTACGGAAAAACTCTCAAAACAAGTAGCAGCAAAAAACAACGACTTCAAAGCCAGATCACACCATAAAAATGTGTGCATTTTGGGGGTGATGGAATCAATGAACAGGGGTCCCACTGAAGACTACATTGAGAGACTATTAACCACACTATTTGGAGCAATCACTTCACCCACCACCTGGGGCCCCTGCTCATCCAATTGTGGCCCAGCTACTTAATTATAGAGACCGCAATACTGCATTATACTTGCCAAGAGAACAACACACTTTCAACATCAATGGCAACTAAGTCACACTATATCCCGATTTCACTGTTGTGGTCCAAGAGGTGAGAAGCTTTGCACCTATCAAGCAGAAACTATGACAAGCTGCGATCCCATAGGCAACGCTATATGCTGCCCGTCTCTGCCTCTCCTAAAAGGGAACAGAAGATTTTTACGATTTTCACTCTGATGGACAGAGTTGATGGTAACGGACAGACCATGGACCTCAGGACAGCCCCCCCAGGATAGCTTGGGACATCCCCCCACAATAAGAGGTGAGTGGGAGCTGAAGCCTGGGACATCACTGGGACCAGAGCGGGTTGCCGGCTGCAGCAGGAATTGACCGAGTATGAGGACTATTGTCACTAGGACCAGTGTGAGCTGTCCACAATTCCCTTACTGCCAATTACGGAGGACGGTTTGAGAAAGAGATTGTGGTGGATGGACAAAGCTACCTTCTGCTTATTTGCGATGAAGGGGGCCCAAATAAGGCATATCTCTCTTTGCTTGCATTGTCTTGTTGTGATGTCACTATAGTGTGCGAGCATCAAGGTCACACAACGCAGAGCAGAGCTGGAGAGGAGCAGAGTGGAGCCAGAGAGGCCAAGAATACAGCTGAACACAGCACTGCACATCACAGCACCACACAGCACTTCATTGCAGAAACGTGCTGAGGCTGTCAGCAGGTTCTGCCTAACTGGAGGTCCAAGTGATGGTTCCAGCAATCCTGGCAAGCCAGCGGAAGTGGCCCGGGTGTGCATGCCACAACCAGTGCTGAGTCCTTACCTCCTTCTCCCTCGTTTAGCAGCTGTCTCTGCATCGAACTGTGACCCCCACCCACTAGCCCATTGGTTTAGCTCTCCTCTCAAGTTGTGGAAGTAAGGATAACTGAGGCATATACTGTGGGGTGGGTGAGTGCAGTGCATTGAGTAGCTGTTCAATCTGAGCAAGCTGGTTATAGTGGGCTTGGCTGTAGGCAGTACACCGCTGTGGAAGGGGTTGGGGCTGAGTTCTGTCAAGGCTGGTTGGCTGGCAGCCTGGTTGTCGCTAGTGGGCAGTCTGCAGGCAGGGATCTTGTATTTGTCAGGGAGTTTATCTAGCCTTCCTGTCTCTTGGTCGTGATGAAGCAGGCTCTCAGGAGCTGGCTCCAGTGGCCGTCTTCGGCATTTGGGTCTCAGCCTCATCATACTCTGGCAAACAGGTACAGATTGCAGTATTAAGGACAGGAGGAGTAAAGGGCTTAGAGATTCTGATTGAGCCCCACCATTGGTCCCACTGGCCCTCATTTAGTTTATAATAAAACCATACTGCAGTATGAAGTGCATTGAGTGCATTAAGAAGGCTGCAAGGTTCCTGAGAGGTCCTTGAATACAACATAATGACAGCACTGGCCGTATCTCTTGGTTCAGCCTAACCCTTGAAAGGCAGCATTGCCATTGGAGTGGTGGAGATGTATAAGGAGGCAAAAGGAGGAGTAAAGAGTGTCTGAAGTGGATCCGGAGGTAGAGCAAATAGGGAGCGTTGGATTAGATACTGATGAATTGAGATTGAGCCTTGTACCTGCATGATAGACCTGCCTAGGTCCGGGTGTGACTTGCTAGCTGGGTTAGCTCCCTTCCCTTATCATGCCTGAATTCAGGCCCTGTCCTTGCCCCTCCTCCCTGGTTTGGCATTCTGGGGCTTAATGACTTTGCTCCTTAAAAGTGTTTGAATTGGAAGTTGCCAAAGAAACCAAAAGAGGTAAAAAATTTGAAGTTGAGGGAGGAGCTAAAAATGGCATTGAGGAAACTTCAATCAGGGCGTTTGAATGGTGGCTCCAAATCATCTCATAATCTATTGAGATTTAAAAAAATATTTTCCTTGCAGAAACTCTTGTTTGTCTTATCTGACGTCTTAGCCTTCCATCACAAGTTTTGTATTAACAAGCAACAAAGAGGGGGAAGATCATGGGAAGGGGTCAAGTCGTTAGTCCTCTGTCGGACTCTTTTATCTCACAAGGCACAGATACGAGCAAGGGAGTTCAAGCTGCTCAAATTCTTCCAGCAATATTAAAATCTGCCCCACTGTGTGGTCCCTCTGATACAGCTGATGGGGGGCCATTTTATTGGTGCAAAGTTCTGGCGGCGAGCAAGGGTCGGGGTTTGTGGAGCTGGAAGCCAGTTTGACCATACCCCTGCCAAACAGTTGCCCTGAGCGCAGCTCCGAAAATGTCTTGCATAAAAATCTGGAGCAGGACTTAAGAGGAACTCAGGGTGATCCCTGGACTGTCTGTGTGGTCAAGACTCTCATCTAGTTATATCAAAATCACCTGGTTGGGGTAATTATACTGAAGCTCATGCCGAGGTACCTCTCATGTCTGAGGACTGTACCTTGCCTGACATGGGCATTAAAATCAGTAAGAATCCGCAGAGAGAAGTATGCTTAAAATCATTTGCTGCTTCGGGGGGAGGAGAGTTAGATCAGGCTTTGCATTGTTTACCGAGCTTCCCTTCCCTGGTTGTATTATGTTGTAGCACTCCCCCGTAGGGCATTCCTCAGTTTTGCTGAACCCTTTTTTATTCACTGAACATTAGGAATTGCATTAATGCATTAAATTGTGATTCTATTGTGTTTACAGGCTGTCAAGAAACTGCACGGCAGCTCAACAGGGATGGGGAGAGTGATGGGACGGTCTCATCTGAAATTATATTTTGCATCAAGATAGTACTGTTGTGTATTTTATCTTGGTAGAAAGATCGGTTTCTAACTCTGACCATCTGTTGAATGTGCTGTCCTCTAGCCTTCTGGGGATATAACATCTTACTACCTCGAGCTGGGGTCATCTGCAAGGGCAGAAGGCAAAAGAGTTGAATTCACAGGCTATCAAAATTAGAAGTGCAGCTAGTTGGGGGTTGAGAGAAATTGGTGTGCTGGTGGGCAAGCCCTGCAGAGTAGGGGCGTCTCTTCCAAAGGTAGTGAATGGAAAAACAAGCAGAAAATCTGAGGAGGATAATGTCTATTCATTAAAATATATATTTCAGGGATGTGATCAGCAAGAATTAACGGATGAGTGGTCAAGGAAAGCTGACTATTCGATCTTTACCATAGATGCAGCTCCTTCTGGTGGTGTTCAACCCCCTCTCCCTTGTTCTGGTGCCACCCTTTCTCAAGTGTCTGTTAATGGGGCCCTAGGGGACATTGGCCCTCATTACGACCCTGGCGGTTTGTAACCGCCAGGGCCGCGGGACGCGGTGGCACCGCCGACAGGCCGGCGGTGCCCCGCGGGGCATTCTGACCGCGGCGGCTTAGCCGCGGTCAGAGAAGGGAAACCGGCGGTCTCCCGCCGGTTTCCCGCTGCCCCCAAGGAATCCTCCAAGCCGGCGCAGCTTGCTGCGCCGGCTTGGGGATTCCGACTCCCCCTCCCGCCATCCAGTTCCTGGCGGTTCTCCCACCAGGAACCGGATGGCGGGAGGGGGAGTCGCGGGGCCCCTGGGGGCCCCTGCAGTGCCCATGCCTTTCGGCGGCCGCCCGCCAGCCCAGGGGAAAACTTGGAATGCCGGCCGCGGTCTTCAGACTGCGGTGCGGTATTCCTGCGGCGCAACTTTGGCGGACGGCCTCCGCCGCCCGTCAAAGTTGTAATGAGGGCCATTGTTTGTTCCTGTGGGACCCAGAATAAAAGTGTCAAAGGGAAAAAGAAAAAAAAGAAACAGTCCATTGTGAAATGTAAGTTCACAACGTTAAGGTTTACAAGTGTTCTTGTCGAGCCCATACCATTGGAGTCCCGTGGAAACCCTGTAATTTCAAATGATGCTCTCCTTATTAGGAGGTCTGTATCCAGTGGGTTGAAAATCCCTACCCTGCCTTTATTTGTTAATGGACTAAATGGGCTTGGCTTAAATATTCCCCTTCATGAACTGGGGTCTGCTTTTTTCCCCCACTTTTGTTTTTTTTCTGATAGCCTTGAGATAACTGCTGGTAAACATATGTGGGGAGAGGAAGGTTATGGTCATAGTTCAAATATGTTGGACTTTGTATCTCTGCTTGATGGTGAATTTGGTCCTTTGAAAAGAAAATTTATTCTGCATTTGCTTTGGGAAATTGAGGCTTTGAGACTTATGAATCCAACTGTTGTATTCATGAGTTCACAGGTAACATTTTACTCTATGGTTGTGGTGTCACTGATCCTGGAGTATGTTGATCACTTTAGAAAGAGAGGGATTGGTGTTATCTGTGTAATGCCTAGTAAAGAGCTAAAATATGACAATTCAAGGCGCAATTCCCAGGAACAGTTTGCAAACTCCTCAGAAACTGTTACCTTGAAAAGATATGTCCAGCTCTGTAGGGAAGGACATGGGGAGGTGAGTAATAAGCATTGTGGGAATGGAGACCTGGAGTGGTGGGACACCTGGGATTAAAGATGAGTCCACCTCTTGGAATTAGGTAGCCAGTACATTGAGTAGGGCTAGAAACACTGTAAAGCTTCAGTGTGGTGGAGGTAACCTATGGGGTAAATTAGTCTCCTTGAACATGGTTGGCTTAGGTCAATCTAAAGTAAATTTAAATTATGTAGTGCCTAATGCCATTAATTAAATGTGTGCCGGAAACTTGGGTTTATACCGATTTTTCAGTTGAAAGTTATTTTGTTTACTCCTGTGGAGCGATTCCCCCGTCATAGGTCATGCGAGTGGAGGAATTGCAATTTTGCTTCAAAATAATATAAATTGGAATCCAAAGATATTTGTACATCACTCTAACTTATGCCTCTGTCTCAAGTTTTCAGAGATCAACTAGTATGGTGGGCTCTCATTATTATTCTCGCAAATGTTTACATCCCCCCATTAGGGTGAAGGACTCTTTAGTCAACTCCATGCCCTCCTTTGTATGTAATGCTGGCATTATGGAGAATTGCCCCCAGGTAATAATTGTTGGTGATTTTAATGCTAAGGTGTCTCTGCTTTTATGACTTTTATGGATTCTGAAATGGATGAGGCCTGGGGTATTCCGGAAATGATTTTGCCAGCAAAAATCTGAGTTGATAGGAGGGGTACTAGTTTTTTAGAAAGTATGATATCTAATGGATTTGTTTATTTGAATGGCAGATATCCTGAGGATTCCCCCACCTCTTATGTGTTTCATTGTCCCCGAGGACAGTCCTTAACTGAGTGCATGGTGGTGTCCTATCAAGTTTTCAATGCCTAAACTCAGCTGCAGATTTTGTTGACTGATTTGAGTGATCATGGTATTCTTATTTAAATTGCATAGTCCTTGAGGATTGGAATTTGTGCAAGTCACTGCTGAGTGTTAAAAAAAACTAATGGGAGCACTGTTTGGTCTCACACTAGTATGAAGCTTTTGGGCCAAAACTTGGAAACTACATGTTTGCACCTCCTAATTTGTCTTTTTGCGATCCAGTTTTTTGGTTTGAAAAGCAGACAGCTCTTTTTAAAACATGGATGATAAATAAAGCGCTAATCGATCTATCCTTGCCTCCAAGGTCACCTGGGCTGTGAGAAAAGTGAATCAAGAAACAAATTGCTTTGTGAGGTAACAATGTAAGTCTTCCATGCCTTCTAGACAAAGGGAGATTAACTGCTTTGAACAGAAGAGAACGAGACTAAAGGCTGTGGAACATAGGAAGGAGGAGAACAAGAAATGAATTAGCTTGAGGAAGGCAGCTGTGTCATATAAGTCCTATACATTCTGGGCTTCAATAGCTAAATATTAGACTGTGATACTATGTGAAAGCTGCCACTTCCGTTTTCCCTACAGAACACCCCACATTTAGGGGAATATTTATACTCCGTTTGCGCCGAATTTTCGTCGTTTTTTTCGACGCAAATTCGACGCAAAACTAACTCCATATTTATACTTTGGCGTTAGACGCGTCTAGCGCCAAAGTTCATGGAATTAGCATCATTTTTTTGCGTGAACACTTTCCTTGCGTTAATGATATGCAAGGTAGGCGTTCCCGTCTTAAAAAATGACTCCGATGCTATTGCGTCGGATTTATACTCCCGGGCAAAAATGACGCCCGGGAGTGGGCGGGTCTAAAAAACCCTCATTTGCGCCGGATTTTAGCGCCTGGGTCAGGGCAGGCGTTAAGGGACCTGTGGGCTCAGAATGAGCCCAGAGGTGCCCTCCCCTGCCCCCAGGGACACCCCCTGCCACCCTTGCCCACCCCAGGAGGACACCCAAGGATGGAGGGACCCACCCCAGGGACATTAAGGTAAGTCCAGGTAAGTATATATATATATATTTTTTGTGGCATAGGGGGGCCTGATTTGTGCCCCCCTACATGCCACTATGCCCAATGACCATGCCCAGGGGACAGAAGTCCCCTGGGCATGGCCATTGGGCAAGGGGGCATGACTCCTGTCTTTGCTAAGACAGGAGTCATTTCAATGGGGGATGGGCGTCGTTAAAAAATGGCGCAAATCGGGTTGTGGCGCTTTTTTTGCCTCAGCCTGACTTGCACCATTTCTGGACGCCCATACGCCATTTTCCCCCTACGCCGGCGCTGCCTGGTGTACGTCGTTTTTTTTAACGCACACCAGACAGCGCCGGCGGCTAACGCCGGCTAACGTCATTCAATAAATACGGCGCCCGCACGGCGCTTCAGAATGGCGTTAGCCGGCGCTAATTTTTTTGACGCAAAACTGCGTTGGCGCAGTTTTGCGTCAAAAAGTATAAATATGGGCCTTAATACTCTTCAGTCTGTGCTACAAGTAGACACTAAACAGCATTTGGTCTCCATCTTGTACCGTGAAACACAGGACGAATTCCCTCATTATAGGGGATCTGTTCACACACAAAGGGAGACAGACATCAGAGTTACATTTACTGGTGAGCAAAGGGTATACTGCTGTGCACAAACTGGGCAAATTGCACCCAGCAGCAGACTACGTATCATTCATTCTAAGTTTATACACAGACTATATAGACTACACGTCATCCAAGTTATATTGATACCTTCTCTGACAAGATGATGCAAGCATGAAATGTAGCTCGGCTAGAGCAGATTTTGTCACCTTGCCTGGTCATGTAGCTCAATACAAGCATACTGGGTAGAGGTGTTTGCAGCCTTGGCTGACATGTTGGGATGGATGTTGACACTCACCCCACTGCTAGCTTTCCTAGGGTACACACATGAAATGGATGCTAATATTAGAAAATCTGTAGCATTGGCTCTTCTCCTGGTGAACGCAAAGTGGCCTGTCACTGGGGAAGGGCACTAAAATTCAAAGACTGGGCTGCATGATCTTCTCTATTGTGGTGAGCAACTATCACTATATGTTGAGTTTTTATCCCCAAATTGCAGGCCTACAGACATTTGGGGATAATTA
This sequence comes from Pleurodeles waltl, assembly GCF_031143425.1. Classification (NCBI taxonomy): domain Eukaryota; kingdom Metazoa; phylum Chordata; class Amphibia; order Caudata; family Salamandridae; genus Pleurodeles; species Pleurodeles waltl. Next base: position 691,679,285 of record NC_090436.1, on the reverse strand, counting down.
CTAATTATTTGGTATTGCAGTCTTCGCTGCAAGCCACAGAAGTAGACAAAACAATTTGCAACCCAATCACACATTTGGACTAAGAAGAACCTTGCCACTGCTTTGTATGATATGCAAGAAAACAAAATTCAGCCCTTTATGGTGCACAATGCCACTGTGATTTTCCAAATACCAGGTGATGCACAAGAGTTTGCTATTTTAGCTAGTGATATGTCACTGGGGAACACAGGTGGAGAAGTCGAGGAGGAGGTTTGTTCCAATAATTATGTAACCACTGTGCAGTATAATATATGTTGTATTACATTTATGTGTGCTTGTTATTCACAAAGCAACAATAAATACATTTACACAAAAAATAGGCCCTGTGTACAGCCTCTGTAGTCAAGGCCCCTTACTTTTCCCAGGAGTTCATTGTACAAACAAATGCCTTGGAGCATATCATAGGGGCACTGTTGTCATAGTTAAATGAGGAGGGCCTAGACCAATTTGTAGTCTTCCTTAGTAGGAGATTACTTCCCTAGGAACAGAGGTGCAGTGCTATTAAGAGAGAAACCTTTGCTGTGGCATGGGCACTGAAGAGGAGAAGAGGGGTCAGAATCCTAAATTATTGACGAGGTGCATTTCCCTACAGGAAATTGACTTTATGGTGGAATACTATCCTAGGTCAAACCACACCAATGCTGATGGTTCCTCCAGGTTTTTCTGCCTTAGTGGTGAGAACTCCTAGGAGATTGGGTAGTTCATTTTCAGCTCGGTGGGCATGGCTTAGATCTGTCAGCCTTAGGTTGGTCTTCCCCTAAACCTTTTGCCTTCAACCCTCCTATTTTTGCTGGTCTCATTTTTGTTGGCCTTATGACTCTGTAGTCCTGTAAACCATATCTTAGGCGTGAGAGAGAAGGACTGGCCATGGAGCTTGAACTCAGGACTACCAGATTGACTGACAGGGCTAGTTGGCTGGTCTCCTGATCTGATCCTCAGGAACTGAACAGGTTCCACCAACCTTGTAAAGCAAAACACAAACGCTGTGGGATAACGTAACTGGATGGACCATGCCACCCCAGTTTGAACCCAGCCATATGCAAATCAGTCTTGACCCTGTTCCTCATGGGAACAGTCCAGCCCGAACTGCCAGGCCAGGTTCTCCCTGGACCAGAAAAAAGCATCCTGGGACCGGTTTTGGGGTTTCACCCCTCATCAGCCAGGCTAGCTTGAATCCAGTGGCACAGTGAGCCCGGGACCCACGTCTAAGCATACCCGGCGCACTTAGGGCGGCAAAAGCAAAGCAAAACACAAACGCTGTAGGATAGCGTAACTGGATGGACGGAATGCGGAACCAATCAAACATTCACCCCAAGTCACAGATCTGGGTTTAATCCATCCATTATTTTGCTCACCATGCCACCCCAGTTTGAACCCAGCCATATGCAAATCAGTCTTGACCCTGTTCCTCATGGGAACAGTCCAGCCCGAACTGCCAGGCCAGGTTCTCCCTGGACCGGAAACAAGCATCCTGGGACCGGTTTCGGGGTTTCACCCCTCATCAGCCAGGCTAGCTTGAACCCAGTGGCACAGTCAGCCCTTTTGTGTTGCTAAAGTCCACCAACCTTGTACCCAGCACTAGGACTCTGCCACCTGTGAGTCCTGCCCTCCCAAGTGGTGCCACCTCTGCCAGGCAAGCTGTGGTCTCAGCAGAACTGACACAGCTCGATGCATCACCTCCCAAAACTCCACACAGGAACCACAGCACAACGCATTACGTCACTAAACTCTGCAACTGAACCACAGCACAATGCATTCCAATGCAGGACTTTGCATTGCAGTTCACAGCATCTTCAGAACCATCACTGAGTGATGCATCCCTGAAGAAGGTCTTTGCATCCCAAGCCCGCAACGTCTGCGGGCCCAGCCAGTGCGTGATACATGTTGGACACAGGACCTCACATCGCAAGCCCCTTGTCAACTGCATCTTCGATGATGATGGAGGACCTCGTACCACAACCCCACAGATTCCCAGAACGGACACTGCATGATGCACCTCCACACCAAGACCTTGCATTGTCACAGCTGCACAACACATCATGCATCCTGATCAATCCTCAACATGGGATCTCACAATACTCTGCTATCAGGATTTTGGTACTCTTGTCTGTGAGTCTAACCTGGTCCTTCTGTCTGCCAATGCTTCCTTTGTGGTAGACCTCCACTTGTCACTTTGTCCCTGTCCAGCACAACCAGATACCACAGTTGCTGCTTTCTGCTTTTTATGCTGTTTTCACCGATATATTTAAGGATGAATATTTCTGGTTCTACTGATTGGATTTTTGGATCAGATGTACAAAGCATTTTTCCAGGCGCTAACAGCCCATCGGGACCCCTTCACCATTGAGATTGTAAAAATAATAATTTTTAAGGCCAGGCAGTGGTCTTTCAAACTGAAAAGTTAAATTTTTAATTTTTAAATGCATCCCGTTCTCTCTTAAGGAAAAGATGATTAAAAAAAAGATTGTTTTATTAAAAAGCATTCATAGACAGGGTGGTCTGCAGAGCCCAGGAGGCCACCATCCCTCTGATGGCTGTGATTTTTAATGGGTCGCAGATTGTGGCCTACCTCATTAATATGCAAGAGGTAGGTCTATTTGTGACCCACTAGGAATCATTAATGAAAATCAAAGGTGTTTCATACATTAGGAATACCAATGTCCTAAATGTGATTCAGAGAGAATGGCATTTAGGAAATTGGTATTCCTGTTAGTACATTTACCTTTTAGTTGCTTTGGTGGTAAATTAGTCATTACATTTTACTCTATTGTTGTAAATTGGTGTGGGCTTTTTCTTGTGTTGTGTTTCATTTTATTACACTTTGGCTTACTGTTCTGTAGCAACCTGCTAGATGATTGAGCACAGGTTACTATGGGGTTTGCTTGTAATTTCACCCTGACAAGGATTGTGGTTGCAGCTTTAGTATGGTTTCACCCCCTCAGCTAGTAATCCAATTTCTTGAATAAAGAGGCTATGGCATAACGGCCCCAGCTGTTGACTTTGGAGCTGGGGAACCAGGTTCGAATCTCTGCATTGGCTCACCATACTGTGATTCTAGGCAAATCATTCAATCTCCCTATGCCTAGAGAAAAATGAATGTGTCCTTGTGTAACATAACTGTTGGGGCATAGTAACTGTAATTCCTTTATTATCCATCACCTGTCTCAAAATGGTCTAGATAGGAGTGGTAATCGTAAATGTAGCCCTTTTAGTGTTCTACACCTTCTTCAAAATTGTTTACATTGAAGTGGGAATAGTAAATGTAGCTGCTATAGTGTTCAACATATAGGGCCTCATTCCGAGAGTGGCGGTCCAAGGACCGGCACTCTTGCATTGCCGGTCGGGCTGCCACACCGCTCAATTGCAATCCTGGCGGGATCCGGCAGTGGACCACCGTCCCCGCTGGGAACATGGTTCCCAACGGCATAACGGTGATCAGAGTTGCACTCAGCCAGGGTGGCACAGAATTCAGTGCAAGCTGGCTGATTACAGCTCCCCTCACCACTGGCACCGGCACCAACATGGAGAGGCTTGTTAGGGTTTGTGCACAGCAAAGAGCATGTCCCCTCTCACTGCACTAGTGGGTTCTGTAATAGCTCCCTTTTAAACTTACTATTGAAAGCCTTTCTTGTTATCTCACCTTTCCCCCCCCCTAGGCTTCTGTGTATGTTGTTTAATGTGCTGTTTTGTTTACACATTGGGCCTTGCTTTTACCAAGGCTTCTTTAAAACACTCCTCTCTAGGCCATGTGTTAATTTAACTCGTTTGCATAATAACTGAAACTCTGCACACCTTTCAAGAACATGTGCAGCATGTGAGGACCACACCCAGCTCTTCAAACCACACCCAGCTCTGCACACCTTTCAAGAACATGTGCAGCATGTGAGGACCACACCCAGCCCTGTCTATAAAAGGCAGCCCTCGAGCCTCGCCCAGTGCTTGTGCTCGTCTACCTCCCGCTTACCTGAGGACAGATCCCTCGGCGCTGGCACTCCTGCTCTCTACAGACTTTCATTGGCATTCAATGGACGCAGCTGCTGGCTCTTCCTTCTTCCGGTTCCCGGTTCCTCCTTGCCTCAGCCTCTCTCCTACAAGCAACCTGCAAAAGAGAAAGAAGACAAGGTTAGACTGATCAGTATCTCTTGCCAGCAACAAGTAAGTGCAAAACTTTTATTACCTGAACGAACTTTGACAACAATTTCTGGATTCGTGTATAGACAATTTGAAACAAGATACCTTCCACGAACATTGTGATTCAAACTCTTTGTTACAACAATACTTTGCGGAACTTTGTGAAGCAAACTTTTTTTATGGAACTTTTAAGAATCGAACCGTGGAAACCATTAACAGCAAGGCAAACAGTAAATCAAGGACTTGCACAAATTACATGCTGTATTTTGACGTAAAAGTACAGTATTTGTTTTATAAAAGATTCTGGAAATATGGGAAAAGTGAGTCTGCTATTGGCAATTTAGGCTTTAGTTATATTAAGATGAATGTTTGATATTGATAATTCTGATAACGGTATTAGTTTAATGTTTTAGAAGCTTTAGAGTAATAGAAAGCACATCCCAGAGCAGTAACACATTCCAAACCTGGAAACTAGAGACCAGGATCCAAGAGGTACTTTTAGAAGAAAATTTCTAATAAATAAAGGGATAGTCAGGAACCCAGTTAGGAATAGGATGTACTTATCTGTTCTTTGTTTATGTTTCATTAGGCACCAGTTTCTACCGAAGTCAGAGAGGGCCGCAGATTTGTGCAGCACTTCAACAGTGGAAACGCAAGAACGCTGTTGTCTCTTTCTTTTATTTTATCCACTTCCCCCCTTCCCTTGAGCTTCTGTTCTTAGTGCACTGTTTTAAAAACTAGTGTGCTGGAACAAGCAGTTTCAGGGTGGGGTCGGATTGTCTTCAACCTCCATCAGAACTGAACAAGGACTCAGGTGAGCTGGGCTTTGACAGAAGCAAAAGCCTTAAATAGAAAAAAAAATTCAGTTCTGGTGGACGATGAATATCGGGGAAGAAATAGAGGGCATTGACGTCACGGATATGGCGCAGGCCCTAAATGAGGACTTGGCTCATAATGAATCAGTGTCTGGCAGCTTGCAACATATGCAAGAGGAAATAGAGAGATTAAAGATGGAGAATACCTCTTTAAAACAGGATTTAAGCAGGTATAAATTTAGGGTATCTCAGTGGAACACAGCTTTTACGCCTTTGTTTAAAACCTCCTCAGAGACAGGGGCGCCATCAAAACATACAACTTTGCCTCCCCCAGTTGAGGTCACTGTTAATGTTCCTAATGCTGTGCCCTTAGCAGCACCTGAACGTTTTCATGGAGATAGTAACAAATTCCATGTTTTTATCAATCAATGTCAATTACACTTCGTTTGTAAGCCACAACAGTTCCCTACTGATGCTACGAAAGTGGCATTCGTCTTGTCTTATTTGGGTGGCGCAGCAGCCAATTGGTCAATTCCTTTTGTGGAGAGAGATGATCCCATCCTCCATAATTGGAATCAATTTAAACGTACCATGACCAGCCTTTTTGCAAAACACACTTTCATGCAGGCAAGTGATAATGAGCTTTTAAATCTTAAACAAGGTAACAAGGATTTATTGACCTATCTCACTAGTTTTAATCGTTTACTCACCGAGACACACTGGCCAGAAGAAAAGCGTGTCTCCCTTTTCTATAAAGGTTTGAGAGACGAGTTAAAAGACGCGCTGGCTCATATCGTTGATTTGCCAGAGGACTATTCGGACTTTGTAGATTTAGTTGTGAAATTAGAACATAGACTAGGAGAAAGAAAGGGAGATAAATACAAACTGGAATCATGGTTAACTTGTATTAGACACGAGAAGAAAGACCCAGATAATAAACTCCCTGAACCTGAGCCTATGCAAATAGGGACACTCAGAGGTTCACTCACATCAGAGGAAAAAGAAAGAAGGAGAAAACTTCAATTATGTTTATATTGTGGAAGGGCAGGTCACTTTGCCAGAGAATGTCCAGTAAAGCCTAAAAATCCACGAAAGGGTGCTGTTTCCTCCACCTCCTCAACTGAATCGGGAAACGATTAAGCTCGACAAGGGGAGAGGTTACTTGTTCGAGAAAACATCTTAATCAAACCTCTAATGCTGCAGCCTTCATGGTACCGCACATACCTAGACATTTCATAATTCAGGTCGTTTTAATTGTTACTACCCAAGTGAGGCATTCTCTCCCTGTCCTACTGGACTCAGGCGCGACAGGAAATTTTGTGGATAATAAGTTAGCTGAGAACTTAGGACTTCCTATGTGCCTAAAGCCTTGTCCAGAAGCAGTATGTGCAGTGGATGGGTCAGAATTGACCTCTGGATTAATCACAAAACAAACAAGTCCACTTGTTATGGTCTGTCAGAACGGGCACACAGAGGTGATTAGCTTTGATCTGATAGATACTCCTAATTTTGGTTTGATTCTCGGGGTACCCTGGTTAACAACTCATAACCCAAAAATTGATTGGGTGAATAGAAATGTTACTTTGGATTCCTCTTTCAGTAGAACCAATTGCTATCAAGAAGCAGGTACAGAACAGAGCACAGTTTTACACTGTGCTAGTGTTATACAAGATGAACCAAGTCTCCCTCCTGAATATTCTGACTTTAAAGACGTCTTTGATCCAGTAAAGGCTAGTGTGCTGCCCCCACATAGGTCTTATGACTGTCGTATAGATCTTATCCCAGGGGCCCCTTTACCTAATAACAGAGTATATGCTTTGACTGACGAAGAAACCAAATACTTAAGAACCTACCTAGATGACCTACTACAGTCTGGGTTCATCCGTCATTCCACATCTCCGGTGTCATCTCCACTCTTTTTTATCCCGAAGCCGGATAAATCCCTGCACGCGTGTATCGATTATAGAGGACTAAATAAGGCTACAATAAAGAATAAATATCCTCTTCCTCTAATACCTGTGTTGTTGGATCAGTTAAGACATTCTACTGTATACACTAAACTAGATCTGCGGGGAGCTTACCACCTGGTCCGAGTAAAAGAGGGGGATGAGTGGAAGACAGCTTTCAAGACAAAGTTTGGTTTATTTGAGTACACAGTAATGCCCTTTGGGTTATGTAATGCCCCTGCGGCCTTTAAGTTCTTTATAAATGAGGTCCTACACGAATTCCTGGACGTTTGTGTCATAGTATACATAGACGACATCCTCATTTACTCTAAGAACTCAGAAGAACATACCCAACATGTTCGTGCAGTATTATCAAAGTTAAAAGAAAATCATCTTTTTGCTAAGTTAGAAAAGTGTACTTTTAATGTCAGCAAGGTGGACTTTTTAGGATACTGCCTGTCACCTCAAGGAATAACTATGGATGTAAAGAAAATCAGTGCTATTGCTGATTGGCCAGAACCATCCTCTGTAAAAGATATTCAGAAATTTCTGGTTTTCGCCAATTTTTATAGGAGGTTTATTGCACATTTCGCAGACATTGCGGCCCCAATAACTACCTTGTTGCGGAAAGGGCAACGATTTCTTTGGACTGATGAGGCGGCACATGCCTTTCAACTCCTAAAACAAAAGTTCACTTCAGCCCCAATTCTGAAACATCCTGATCCTGACTTGCCTTTTTTTGTTGAAGCGGATGCTTCACAAGTAGCTTTAGGAGGAGTTCTCTCTCAACGAGATGCAGTAGATGGCCAGTTACATCCTATAGCCTTCTATTCCAAAAAGTTATTACCAGCTGAACAAAATTACACTGTGGCTGAAAGGGAACTACTAGCTATCAAAGTAGCCTTTTCAGAATGGAGGCACCATTTAATGGGAGCCAAGTACCCAGTTACAATCTTTTCTGACCATAGGAACCTACAGTTTTTTGGATCACTTAAAGCATTAACACCACGTCAGATGCGCTGGTTAATTTTTTTTAGCACATTTGACTTTGTAATAACCTATAGACCAGGTGCACAACAAATTCAATCTGATGTGTTATCTAGATACGGACATACTTCAGACATGAAACAAGATAAAATAGGAGAACCCATTATTCCTCCCCAAAAGTTTTTGGCACCAGTACAACAGAAGGATTTCATCACAGATCTATATAATGCACACATGCAAATAGCACCTCAGGATTGGTTAAAAGATTCCCATAACACAATACAACGAGGTTTATTGTATCACGACAACATGCTGTTAGTGCCCACCTCTGAATTACAAACACAGGTGATAATTTGGCATCACGCCTCACCGTTGGCAGGTCATCCTGGTTGGGTAAAAACCCTGGAAAATGTGCAAAAACACTTTTGGTGGGACACTATAAGAAAGGACATTAAGCAATTTGTCACTACCTGTCCAATTTGTGCAAGACATAAATCTTCTCATAAGGCCCCTGACGGTTTGTTAATACCAATGCCAACACCCAAGCAACCTTGGCACACTGTGAGCGTAGACTTTATTGTAGGTTTACCACCTGTAAAATCTTTCACAACAGTGTTGGTTATAGTGGATTTTTTATCTAAAATGGCACATTTTGTACCATTGCGGAAATTACCCACGGCGGCAGAATTTGCCGATATTTTTATAAGGGAAATTGTGCGTTTACATTGTTTGCCAAGCAAAGTGGTGTCAGACCGAGGGAGCCAGTTCAACTCTAAATTTTGGAAAAAATTATGGAAAAAACTGAAAATAGATGTGGCATTATCCACTGCTTTCCACCCAGAGACAGATGGACAGACTGAACGACTGAACCAAACCTTACTTCAAACGCTACGTTGTTTATTGGCTGATTATTCTAGTGAATGGTTGGAAGCTCTCCCTGTAGCGGAGTTTGTTTATAATAATACTGAGCATTCAGCTCTACTTTGCTCACCATTCTATTTCTTGCAGGGGTATCATCCAAGAGCTATACCCATTTTGTTAGAAGATTCTCTGTTACCTACAGTAACGGATAGACTAACAAGGTTAGGTGACATACAAGACAAAGCCAGGAAACATTTATTAAAGTACAAGGAAAGCATGAAAAGACAAGCAGACAAACACAGATCTGAGGCCCCAATGTATAAAATCGGTGACAAGGTATGGCTCTCCACAAAGAACCTAAACATAGAGGGATCCCGAAAGCTGCAACCACGTTTCATTGGACCCTTTAGTATAACTGCCATAGTAAACCCGGTAACAGTAAAATTAGATTTACCAAAAGAGTATCCAGTACATACTACATTCCATGTGTCCTTGCTTAAGCCGTACAATCCAAAAACCCGACCTGAACCACCACCTCCACCCATACCAATTAAGAGAAATCTAGAATATGAAGTGAAAAGCATAAAAGACTCAAAAAGAATTAGTGGACGTCTGTTTTATTTAGTAGAATGGAAAGGATATGATGAATCTGAGAATTCATGGGAACCAGCATCATATGTACATGCCCCACAGCTGATTAGACGGTTTTATTTAAAAAATCCAGGAAAACTCCGTCCTGTAGGAGGGCCTTTGAGGGGGGCAACTGTTAGGGTTTGTGCACAGCAAAGAGCATGTCCCCTCTCACTGCACTAGTGGGTTCTGCAATAGCTCCCTTTTAAACTTACTATTGAAAGCCTTTCTTGTTATCTCACCTTCCCCCCCCCCCCCTAGGCTTCTGTGTATGTTGTTTAATGTGCTGTTTTGTTTACACATTGGGCCTTGCTTTTACCAAGGCTTCTTTAAAACACTCCTCTCTAGGCCATATGCTAATTTAACTTGTTTGCATAATAACTGAAACTCTGCACACCTTTCAAGAACATGTGCAGCATGTGAGGACCACACCCAGCTCTTCAAACCACACCCAGCTCTGCACACCTTTCAAGAACATGTGCAGCATGTGAGGACCACACCCAGCGCTGTCTATAAAAGGCAGCCCTCGAGCCTCGCCCAGTGCTTGTGCTCGTCTACCTCCCGCTTACCTGAGGACAGATCCCTCGGCGCTGGCACTCCTGCTCTCTACAGACTTTCATTGGCATTCAATGGGCGCAGCTGCTGGCTCTTCCTTCTTCCGGTTCCCGGTTCCTCCTTGCCTCAGCCTCTCTCCTACAAGCAACCTGCAAAAGAGAAAGAAGACAAGGTTAGACTGATCAGTATCTCTTGCCAGCAACAAGTAAGTGCAAAACTTTTATTACCTGAACGAACTTTGACAACAATTTCTGGATTCGTGTATAGACAATTTGAAACAAGATACCTTCCACGAACATTGTGATTCAAACTCTTTGTTACAACAATACTTTGCGGAACTTTGTGAAGCAAACATTTTTTTATGGAACTTTTAAGAATCGAACCGTGGAAACCATTAACAGCAAGGCAAACAGTAAATCAAGGACTTGCACAAATTACATGCTGTATTTTGACGTAAAAGTACAGTATTTGTTTTATAAAAGATTCTGGAAATATGGGAAAAGTGAGTCTGCTATTGGCAATTTAGGCTTTAGTTATATTAAGATGAATGTTTGATATTGATAATTCTGATAACGGTATTTGTTTAATGTTTTAGAAGCTTTAGAGTAATAGAAAGCACATCCCAGAGCAGTAACACATTCCAAACCTGGAAACTAGAGACCAGGATCCAAGAGGTACTTTTAGAAGAACATTTCTAATAAATAAAGGGATAGTCAGGAACCCAGTTAGGAATAGGATGTACTTATCTGTTCTTTGTTTATGTTTCATTAGGCACCAGTTTCTACCGAAGTCAGAGAGGGCCGCAGATTTGTGCAGCACTTCAACAGTGGAAACGCAAGAACGCTGTTGTCTTTTTCTTTTATTTTATCCACTTCCCCCCTTCCCTTGAGCTTCTGTTCTTAGTGCACTCTTTTAAAAACTAGTGTGCTGGAACAAGCAGTTTCAGGGTGGGGTCGGATTGTCTTCAACCTCCATCAGAACTGAACAAGGACTCAGGTGAGCTGGGTTTTGACAAGGCTGTTGGTGAGGGTGTATGATGGCTTGATCAAAATTGATTATTATTTTAAGTGGGCAGTAGTTCCTGGTTTTAATTTGAATTTGTCCTAGTATTCCATAGTAAGTGTTACTTTGTTTATTAGGTAGCAAGGCCTATATGAATAGTATTTTAGTGTTTTGATATTCACCAGGCATGGGTATATGTCTGAGAGAACGGTGTGGGCAGATAAGAATTTCCTGCAAGTGGAAGGATTCTTCATTCTATGTGGTGGCTAAGTGTTCAGGATTTGGGGTATCTTGGTATGTTTTAGGCGCAGGAGCAGTATCTGTCACTGGTGGCTTTTCTAGTTCATGCAATTAAGTGTTTCAAGGTGGGTATAGCTGATAAGCTGGGCTGCGATATGTTCAGGCAATTTAGGGAGAATTGGCCTGATTTAGAGTTTGGCGGACGGAGTTACTCCATCACAAACGTGATGGATATCCCATTCACCACATAGCAATCCCATTATAGCCTTTGGAGATCATAGTACGATAGACATGATAGCTGACACATTTGTGACGGAGTAACCCATCTGCCAGACTCTAAATATGGCCCTACGTATTTTAGTATTTCAGTCATGGGCTCTTGGAAACTAGTGCTTGCACCTCTTAAGTCCTCCCATAGCAAGCATTAATGTAACATTTTGTACATTATCCAGTTGATATTGTCTATGCTCGTACCTTCTAGGCTGTAAGTGTAGCCAATGTGAGAGAGTAACTGTTTCCCTTTCTGTGATGTGATGTATCATGCCCTTTCTGTCATTATGAGGGTCATTATGAGTTTGGCGATCTTTTGGGAAGACCGCTGCGGTGGTGGCTGCCAAAAGACCTCCAAGTTGTAGGTAATCCGACTGCCGTATTGTATTAAGAGTTACATTGTGAAGTCCGCCAAAAAACAGCCAATTTTTTCAAAACCACTCGGACACTGGAGGACGAGAAAGAGGTAGTCCAACCTTCAGCACCACCAGCCCAACAAAAATCCTCCGATCAGATTATGATCCACAAACACAACAGTGTTTCCTCCATGGCGTAAAACCATTGGCAGTGCAGTGAACACAACACCACATTCAATAGTGTGAATACCCCACACCTGAAACACATCCACACACTCGACACTCCTACACACTCCACTATATATCACACCTCTACACAATCCACAATCCTTTGCAAACAAAATGCCACACACAGACACAGAGGAGCAATAACTAACGTAGATTTCAGAAAATAACTTCTGGCACCTATGCACATTTCACCACGCATACATCTCACACCTGCACAACACACAATTTACTTTTACACACAACACACAACAACTGTCACCCACTCACATCATAGCACCAACACCTCATCACTTACATGTTTTCCAGCCTTTTTCCTTTAAAACTGCCTCACCGTCTTTCCCACCACTACCATGCCCCCACAAAAACACCCATGTTTCACTGCTGATGGGTTGATGGTCATGTTGGACGAAATTGTCAGGGTAGAGCCATACCTGTCTGGAGCACAGGCCCAGCAAACATCAATAGCCAGGAAAGTGGAGTTGTAGCAAAGAATATTCAACAGGTTCAATGCTGTAGGCATCAACCCACGCACAAGGGAGGACATAAGGAAGAGGTGGAATTACCTCCGGTGGGAAGTGCATTCCATGGCATCCATACACCAGCTGGTGGTATTGAAGACTGGCGGTGGGTCCCCACCTCCTCTCCCTACTTTCACATCTTGGGAGGAGAAGGTCTTGGACATACTGCACCTGAGGGACTGACAGGAATACCTAGGGGAGTAGAGTCTGGTAAGTCCCCACAATATTCATGTCACCCAATTGTTTTGTCCTGCATGCTCCCTCACCACCTCACCCTACCTCAATTAACAAACCACCCACCACCCCTCAGTCCAAATATCCTAATACCCCTCACATGTCCACTAACCTCATTTGGCACCACAGCCCTTGGGAATGGCATGTGAAGTACTGGGAACTGATAGCACTACAACTCCCAGAAGGTAATATCCCACCCTTATGGAAACCTGAACAGTGCACCAAAAGTGAGTTGTCATGCATGTGAAACTAACTACCAATCTAACCCATCATGAATGTCCAACTGTGACACTGTTTATGGCAAAGACAGAAATGCAAAGGCCCACTCCCACCATCATTACAGGCAAACACAGCTACAGCTGAGTGCCCCATCAAAATGCCCTAGAACAAATATACCTAAGATTGAAAAATACTCAGCTGGGCTGGGAATCTAGATAACAAAGTGGATGCACATGCAGTACATCCAGACAGAGGTCAATGTATATTGCTTACTCCCATACTATGTCCCTACTCCAACACTATTGTGCAGTGTCCAGCTTATTTTGTGCCAAGTATCATGCCAGCCACTTCACTAGGCAACAAAGGTGAACACCCATGTCATTAGTAGGGCAACAGTGATGGTATCAGCAGTCTAATGACTAACAACATAGTTTCACATCCTTAAGCATGGTGGATAGTATTGAAATCAGAGAGTCTCATGTTGTAATAAGTAAGATTTTGCAGCACCTGTCATTGTCTTTTCTGGGGATCATGTTAAGGCACTGTGTGCATCTCACACAACATCATTAATAGTCTAAATGAAACATCACTTGTTGCTTCACTTACTGCAATTCTGTGTGCCACTTCTCTCAAAGTTAACCTTGCCATTGTCAACATGGCGATCATACCAGAGACTGCCACTACCCCTCTGGATGAAGGACCCAGTGAGGAAAAAAACATTGTATGTGTGGGCACTGCGGACGAAGCTGGCCCATCAGGGACAACTGGTCAGTCAACAACTGTCAGTCTCACCCTGCACACAGTGACTCCTCCCAGTCCTGTTGTATCAACATCACAGGCAATCATTGGCCCCCAAGCCTGTGTCCCCAGGACTGTTTCGTCCATTGTGTGCCCCCCAGTAGAGGTCCCTGAGTCTCACCCTGTCACCCCTAACAACGATGGTCCTGCCACCACTGGGCGTGGGCACACTGTCCCAAGGGCACAGGCATGTGGCAGTAGGGTACGTGGGAAGGATGGTGTGGGCCAGAGGATGGGGGCTCCAAGGGACAATACTGACCAGGAAACCATTTCCCAAGTCTTGGGAGCCTACACAAATTCTCAAGGCACGATGGGCCAGGTAGTCACCATGATGAGGGAAATCCAACTACTTCAGAGGGACAACCACCAGAAAGTTATGCAGCAGTGGCAGGCACAAAATGCACCCCTGCCTTCCATTGCTGAGGTGCTTAGGGACATTAGCACTACCCTGAGTAGGTTTGGCACACAACATTTGGCCTCTTCCACTGATGATAACTCTTCAGGCCCTTCAAATCCTGCAGCTGCTAGTGGAATCAAGGCCCTTGCAGGGGAAGGACATGCCTCAGACACCCTACCCTATGTAGCAAAGGAACCCCTCTGCAAATATGGACATCTACCCATACATCCAGGAGGAGCAGATGCCAAGACCAAACCCACTGCCAGGAAGTACACCTCTCCTGATTGGTTCCCCTGGTGCTCCTCAGATACACCCTGTTGACTGTTCCGAAACCTAATTCCACTTTCCTGTGGTGTAAGGACAATGGACATGTGTTTCCTAATGGTGTAGCAGCTACCCTGATAATTTCAGCCACCATGACTGAACCCTTCACTGTTTACTTCATGTTTTTTTGGTTACTATTCACACATATTATTGTGCACTCCCCAATAAATAACACTTTAACACAGGTCCTGTGTAAGTGTCATTCATCAACCATATACAACTTTCCTGTATTCCAACTATGATATCAATATGCCCCTCTCTATTGTACAACCTTTGTTATGGACATCTCATGTGTACTCTATCACCAGGAGACTCATTACATTGGGATTGTAACATAGGCAGAAGCCAATACTGCTATATCTTTATTCTACATCTCCACACATTTATTCCTAGATTTGCAAACAGCAGACAGAATAGTACTGCTAGTGACTCATGATTGCCAGCTTAGGTGTCATACACTGCTAAACTACAGTATAGAGAATTTAGGGACATGTCAGTCTTCCCACAAGCCAGGAGGCATAGAAATTGGTCCTTTGTGACACCATGTAAAGGCTTATCACATACCCATACCTTAGCTTTCTAATAATCACACCCCATGATACAGACAGAGATCAGTACTGGTGTCCCCAGTCCAGGGACCTTTCACTTACATTGGTCATGTACCTGTAGGCTTGCCATTCACCTATGTCAGTCCACAGAGACATGCACATTAGACTGCAAAGTAGGAACACACTGACAACTATGTTATTGGAAGGTCACATACAAACAGAAACCATTATGATGATAGAGGTTCTGGTTCAACATTTTCAAGTGTCAGACACATATAGATTCACGCATGACACCATTTGGCCACCTCCAGTACCAAACATGTCTTCTTGGTGGGAAAACACAGTTCCACACAAGTGTGCTGACAGTCTGGCCATATAAGTTATACTCCACATATGCATGTCAATCAGTACCTGGTTTCATCCTTGTCCACTTCTCATGTCTGTCTGTGGCTTGCCAATGATGAAGCGCTAAATAGAAACTCAGTAAATCTGTGATTGACAGAGATGAGGGATAGGACATAGCTGTAAATGTACATCAATTCGGACAAGTCATTTTCACAAATATGACTTTGCATTTGCAGTAACAATTCTGAACACTGTATACCACTCTGTTCTGTACACAATACCAAATTACACAGTGCATGCACAACTGACTCATTGGCACTGAAGCTACCTAAGACCTCATGGATGATGGTAACTACCAGGTGACATGCCAGTCATCAATTCTAGGTTACAAATGAAATCTCACCATTATGAAGACATCACATACCTTGAGTCAGTTGAAATACTGATTGATGAGATCTGCCCTGGAGTCTACAGCTTCATCTTCATCTGGTATCATCATCACTTGGCAAATCTGCATTTCCACCCACAGGTTCTGCTGCCTCCCCCTCATCTGGTATGAATGGTATCTGACACAGCAGGGCAAGGTTGAGGAGCATGCAGCAGGTTACAATTATTTGACATACCTTGTTGAGTGAGTAGAGGAGGGCTTCTCCAGAGATATCCAGGCAGTGAAATCTTGCCTTCAGAAGCCCAAAGGTCCGCTCAACGACACGCCTTGTCCTTCCGTAGGCCTCATTGTAGCGGACTTCCCCTGGCATGGTTGGGTACCCCACTGGTGTCAACAACCAAGGACGGTTTGGATAGCTTGAGTCCCCTGTAAGGAAAAGGTATAACAACACAAACATGTATCTGGGGCATGCACATTTGTGATTGCAAGAGAGAAACTCAGCAAACACACATGTCAAATGGGGCTTACCTACCAGCCAGGACCTCTCTTTGCAGAGTTGTGTCATCAGCAGTGGGATATTGCTGTTGCGCATGAGGAAGGACTCATGGATTGATCCTGGATACTTTGCACAGACTTGTGAAATGTACTGGTCTGCAAAACACTTCACTTGAACGTTGATGAAGTGGTAGTGTTTCCTGTTCCTGTACACCTGTTCGTTGCCACTGGGAGGAACCAAGGCAACATGGGTGCAACCACAAATGGAATGTGTCCCATAGCATAAAACTCTGCCTTCACATAAGCCGAATCCGCACGTTTCGGGAAACCTGATGTAGCTGTCCAGGTGTTTCAACAATGCGCACAGTACATCCTTCAAAACTAGACTGAACATGGGCTGAGACATCCATCCAGTTAGGTCCACTGTATTCTGAAAGAACCCCGTTTCCTGGAAGTGTAGCACTGACATGACTTGAACGATGGGAGGTATGCTAATGGGATTGCGAATAGAAGACATCAGATATGGCTCCAACTGATCACAAAGCATGATTGTCTGCCTGTTCAGGCAATAGATCTGTATAATATGTCTGTCCTCCACGCTGTGCAGGTCTACTAGGGGGCAGTACACTGGAGGTTGTCTTCCTCTCCTCATGCCAGGCTAACTATGTGGAAAAACAAGTAGATTGTAGGTGACTTTTACAATGTACACATAATTAATATGTTCATATACAAGTCAGACATATCTGTTGTTGATGTCAGAGACAATATATGACATCAGAAGTACAACATCTTGCTATTTCCTATGATACTTCCATTGGTTCACATTCCCTTCATCCTCTCCGCTAATGGACTATACATGCATAATTATCTGTGAATGTGATTGTTTGATAGTTCAACTTAGAGTACATGGGAAACATATTTATTTCACCTATACTACGTTATCGACCCACATAGGATGTTGAGAATAGGTGTACATTGTAAATTTCACCATTCCCTCTGTCACACAGCTTTTACTACTCACATGCACAATTAGACTACTAAACATGAAGGGAGCACTCACTGATATTTTGCATAATATAGGGAATCGTTAATTACGCAGATTCCCATATTTTTCCATCAATATTTTTATCAAAATGGCAGCTGCCTGACCTACTGTACTGGATATGAGGAAGTGACCTCACTCTGCCGGCGGATGTTGTCATGGCGGTAGATGGTTACAACTGCGGTGGATATTGCCATTTGAACACATTGCTGCCTTTGGGGCGGACTTGGATGGCGATGTCCGCCAGTGGTGACAGCCCTATACGTGGCAGATGTGACCGTCATCTTCTGCAGTATTGCTCACTTGACTCCTGACACTGATGCCAGCAAGACCTCCACTACCTGATCTGCTGTGTACTGCCTCTGGGAGCTATCATGCCACGTTCTGCAGGTGATAGGGCCCCAGTTTTCACTCCAGAAGGGCTCAACTAGCTTGTTGAGGAGGTCCTACCCCTGTTTGGACAGCTGTATGGTGTACCAAAGGAGCAGGTGAGTCCAATGATATACAAATGTGTAAAATTTGGAGTCTATGATGGTGTACATGAAAGGTGAATTAGTGAAGGTTTCGCAACTCATGTCTGGGTGTATGGAAATGTGTAGATGTGCATAGGCAGACATACAGTAATGTCACATGGTAGATAGTGTGTGATGTAACTTCCTTTATACACATTATAGAATTGCAGCATGGACAACAATGATGGTGTGAGAAATGTTTAGGTAGACACTCCATGTTATGGACAATCATGTGGCCTGGTCATATGTGTGTAGTTAATACCAGGTACAGATCATGCATGTTGTATGGGACACTCCACTTCACACATCGGCTGCCTGCAGATTCTAAATTGTGAAGGTGCTTGAACTTAGTGGATGGGAATTTTGCCTACTTGCACTAAATGAAGTGTTTTGACCACTTGTGTTGGTATGGTGCATGTGGACATGATTTTCTCCTTTTGTCTGGGTCATCCACGCAGGTCAACACCCATCAAAAAAGGGAATCTTGCGTGCCATCGCCAAGCAAGTGTGGATCCTGGGAGTCCACAACCAGTGGAGCATCCACTGTAGGAAATTGTGTGAGGACCTGAGATGCTCGGCCCGAAGACCACGGAGGCCCAGCTGGGGATGTCCTCCCAACTAGAGAGGGATGCCCATCTGACCTTGACCCCTAATGGTCTGCATTTTGTGGCCTACCCTGAGTTAGATGGGCGTTTGAGGGCAGCACAGCAGCCACAAGGGGGTAAGTACCAGATACATGCTTTTAAATCCCTCTGCCAGTACAGTGTCTGATGTGTAAGTATCTAAACTGTAACAATGTGGTAAGTGCTAAAGATAAATTGTCTCGTAGGAACATATAGAAGTACTGTTGGCACCATTGATACACAGGTGTGGACATGGTATTGTGTATAGGGAAAGATAACTCACCTATGTTAAGCCTATTATATGACAGCATCTGGTAATGTACATGTGACTGTGTCATATTTGTACCTCTACAGTGATATACATATGTGTAACCTGCTGTGTCATCCTTCCCACCTACTGCCATAGTCCAGAAATCCTGTTTGTAAGTTGTCCAGCTCTTTGGTCTCAGTCCATTCATGTTGCACTAGATCTAGCTCTGTGTGCAACATAGGGTCTGACAGGTGAGAAACAGGCCAAATATTCCTGCTTTGTGAAATGGATATCAACCTCATGTGAGGGTGTTATCTCATTCAGATATTTCACACTGCATACTTGCTACACTTACTCTGCCGTATGAGGAGGTGTCCTCATTGTTAAGTGTGAACTGTACCTTGGCAAATGTGATGTTTGATCAGGGTGGGCATCCTACATGATAAAAAGCATGGTGGTAATTATACAATCCTCGTGCAAGACATATTATAGACATGTGAGTTCAGTCTATCTGTACCATGAATGTATTATTGAGAAGGTAAATGGCTAGCCTGCTATTCAGTTAGCCAATTTATTTTGCTCATACTGCATAGGGCAGGCCATCTCCTATATAGGTACAACATCCACTGTTTTTTGCCAACATCAATTTTACATTGGTACTTCCCTCCATTTTTAAGATTTAACGTTTAGGTTTGGCATACTTACTTTTGCTATTCTGAATATGGCTTGAAGTATTTTAGTATGGATAAGCTCTTTTAACCATGACTACATAGTGTTGCAGATATTGTAGTTGACAGTTACATGTTGGAGGAATGGTATATGTTGTCAGTCAAATTGCTGGATTCTAGGTGCATGTGTCAATCATGGTTACTTTAGAAGTGGTTTATGTTAGAGTAACTGTACTCCAAAGATGTAAGGTGACTCATGCCTCAAGTGTTGATAGTGATGTTGGTCATTTGATCTGGTCATCTTGAGGTTGCTACTCACTATGATTAGTGGAATTTTATGTGGCCTTCCTGCACACAAAAGGTGTCCATTATATTAAAGTGTTGCTATGTTCCACATGGTTGTCTGTGGGTATATCCTGTGTGCTAAGTAGACCCCTATTGCTGTACACAAAGTTGTTTTTTTTTTTACGTGAGAATGACTACGATGTGTAGGTACTGAATCTCTGAGCAACCCTGTGCAAAAACACAGTTGATACATTTGTTAGAGAAATGGTTTGGGAGTCTATTATACTTCAAAATTGGATATACCGGATGGTGAAGATGCATCTGAGGTATTTGCCATTATGAACGTTTTCGACACAGTTACATTTTAGAGATGTGATAGCTAAGCAATATGCTGTGTTGTAATTTGAATGTGATGAAGTAACTTTCATAGAACATGATATCTGGCAACGGACTGAGCAAGTGTTGATTTGGATTAGGTATGACTGTGAAATCACAGTGAACACTGATTTCCATTGATGGTTTGTTGTTTCACAGTGATGCTCTATGTAAGGACATGCTTTTTATGTTGACAAATCATCCTGTGTAGGAATAGTTTGTGTTTGAGCTGTGTTAATATGATGGTGATGTAACGGTCAGATTATAGGCTTATGATGGGTGTGACTTTGTTGTCATATAAGGTTGTGGGAAGTATGTTGTTGTGACATGATGTTGGCTCAAAATGGTTCCTACCTGGGGGTGTTTTACACATAGACGTTATGTTACTGTTATGTATGGTGTAATGTAGGTGTATGTAAAGAATGTGATGACCCTACCTCTCTCTCTGTTTCTCAGCATCAACATCGGCAGGCAAAGGAGACGGGCACATCTGAGTGGGGAAGCGGCTGGCCACGGGACCTGGAGTGCTGATACCACTGATACTGAGGGACCCAGTGGCCCGGAGGGCAAGGGGAGTGCCATGGGAGTGCTACATGGTAGACAGGATACATGTCTTCTTCTTTGGAAACCTCCTCCAGTGGATACTCTCTGGCAGCGGCAGGCCCATCTGGGACCACCCAGGCACCATCTAAGTCTGCCACCCCCCTTACTACCACCGCTCTCTCTGTAGATCCCCAGCCACTTGGCCGTGCCCACTCACTCAAGAGGGTGGGCATCTCTGCAGCTCCAGGCACCTCTGCCCGTGCCCCTGTCAACCCTGCTGCCCTCAGTGAGGAGGCTATTAACCTCCTGAGGTTCACCTCTGTGGGTCAGTCGACCATCATGAATGCCATCCAGGCACTAGCAACTTAGGTCCATCAGAGTAATTCATTCCTACAGGGCACTCATGGTGCACTGGCTGGGTTACAGAGATTCTTTCACGCTCTGACCTCCATACTGACGGCAGCCAGACACCCTTTGTCTCCTGTCCCCTCGCCGCCTTCCTCTTACCAATCCCCTCTTCCCTGACCCAACCAAAGCACACAGACAGACAGGCATGCATCTACCTCAACATCTAAAGGTAGCTCAGACAAACACAACTACCACAAAACACACTACCGGCATGCACACAAGCAACATTCAGATGCACACACAGCAACAGTCACAACTTTCCCTAGAACCCCCACCACCTCCAGCATCACTGACAGCACACCTGACACACCTGCAGACACTATACCAACATTCACAGAACCAGCCACCACACCAATCCTACCTACAGACAGCACCACAGCCGACCCTCAGACATCTCGCCCATCACCACACCCACAAACACAACAACCACAAACACACCTACATGCAGCGCATCCACCATACCTGCAGTCATCACCCCAACAGACAGTCACCCACCCACTATGCCATCCCTCAGCAGCTCCATCCCCCAACCTAAGACACAAAAACACCTGCACTCACCCACCTGACAGACACCCACCACTCACAAACATACCTTGCACAGACATGCACCCATGACATCCACAACACCTCAGACAACCACTCCTCCTCCCTCCACACCCACACCCTTTTGCTATGACTGTCCCTGTGTGTCTAAAAAAGCTTTCTTTTCAGAATTTGCCCTTTTCCTTACTCCTCTTCCAACCTATGGTACCCCTAGACATTCTGTGTCCCTCAACAAGTCCGGCCCTACCACCTCCATGACCTCCGCTGCCCCATCTGCAAATACCCATGCCCCTCCCCTGCCAAGAAGTTAACCACTTCTAATAAAACACAACCCTCCCCTAAACTTAAGATGAAGCCAAGACACCCTCTCCCAAACCAGATCTCAACGCCATCTCCTAAAACCTAAACCCAAACCCTCCTCTGTCACCCTCCTGGAAACCCCTGAAGGGGCTGGCATGCCCCATAAATGCCCCTACCTGCGGAGGTTACATGGCAGTCAGGAGTCAAGTTCTGGACACACATATGTGCACTGTGTGCATTGGCACTGTTATTTAAGGACTGGCCTATGGCCTTTGTTTTTTCAATTTATTGGACTTAATAATAATTTGAGCCAACCTGTTGCTGGTTTCCTGCTTAAAACTTTGTCATGCATTTCTTTCCCTAGAATGGAGGTGCTCCTGGCTGACATTGGTTGTGGCTCTGTATGTGTGTGTGTGCTGCTTAACCTGTGTTGTTTAGCCAGTATGTGAGGTTGTGTGCAGTGCTTTTATCTGAAAGTGGTAGGGTGTGTTTTGTATGATAGACAATTGTGTGTTGAAGATTTTTAGTTGTGTTGGTATTGAGTGTTATTTGTGTACAGATGTTTTCGTTGGTGTGTTGTGTAGCTTTGTGTGCTATGACTGTGTGCGTGTTTTGTGCATCGTATGTTAGGTATAATGTAAGTCGATCACTAAGTAGTATGGTTGTGTATTTGTATGTATTTTTTCCTCTTGGTGTTACGTTGTGATGTATGTGTGATGTGTTTCCTGTGGGTCCCTGCATGAGATTGGAGATGGTGCAGTTGTTTTGTGGTTGTGACGTGTTGTGGTGTTGTGAAGTACTGTGTGAGTGTGGGTCTGTGCAGCGTTTCAGTGCATACCTGTGTGTGTTTGTGATGGGTGTATGTGTGTGTGTATGTGTGTGCTGGAAGTACATGGTTTTTGTGTATATGCGAGTGTGTGTGTGGCTGTGTGTGAGTGTGGATGTTCGTGTGCTGTTACGTGTGTGTCGCCCACACACTCTCTTTCCGAATGTATGTTGTGTGAGTGTACAAAATTGACAATCTACACCAGTACCAGGTAAGTGTGTGTACTTACAGTTGCTGTCTTCGTCGTCCCAGGTTTTGGAGCCATTGAGTTACCAGGAGCAGCGGAAAGACGTCTAGTTCAGGTTCCACAGAAGCTTCAGACAAGTATGGCTTCCTGAAGGTCTCTTTTTATGTAGTTGGTTTCCACTTGGGTTTTCATGATGGTGAGAACGGTGGCAGAAACCTTGGCAGTGTAACCTAGTAGTCTCTCCTGCAGAAACATGGTTTCCGCTGCCCTGCAGGAGGCTACCATCATCTGTGGCGGTCATACCACAGTGGCAGTGCCGGTGGTGCTTTGGCTGTGTTTTGTACTGAATGCCGCCAATGCCATAATTTGAAGGTCTTCTGCACCAGACTGTTGGCCAAACTCGTAATGAGGCCCGATGTCTGGCAATAGTGTATAAATACAATTAAATACATGTTAAAAACCAATATTAAAATTTGTAACCTAAATACAAACTTATGGTCATCATTTTCCATTTTATATTTCCATATGTGTTCTTGCTGGTAAATGCAGTCTATATTTTCTGGTTTTCCACTGGAGGTGTTGTATTGTGGATCAGGTGGCTTTTCTGTTGGTGGTATTTTATGTTTGTTTCTTGGTAGCTAATAAGGGCTAGGAGATTTTATTTTTGTTTTTATTTTTTAAGGGTGACTTGATATTTAGAAATCCTTTTAATTTACTAATTTTTAATGTTTTTTTAATGAAATATCTTTATTTTTAACAATATTAATATAATTGATGTTGTGGGTTGTGATATGTGTTACAATTTATATGATTATTCGCAGGTAGCACTATTTTTGTTTTCAATATTTTTGTTATCAATAGAAGTAAAAATAGATATTTTTAACTCTGATATTTTGGTTATTAATATTTGTGTTTTTCTTAGTTAAGTATCAGAAAGCAACATTTTTGTGAATATTTATTTTCCAATATTTTTGTACATAGATATAGTTGCCATCAATATTATTTCACTGATATGTGGAAACACAGAATAGTAGGACAGTTGTAATAGCTAAATGGATTTCTCTGCATTTTGGCTTCCAGATGTAAGCCAGTGCACAACAAACAGGACAAGCACAAATTCAGAGGTGTCAATTTCAGTGTTGCTAAGCTCAATATATTGTGCACTTAATATCCATTTTCATTCATTAGTTTCTAGCAATGAATTGCTGAATGATGTGCACATGGTGAAAATCATTCTAAGTTGCAACCAGGAGAAGCCGACAGATTAGTATACTGCTTAAGCAAATTCAGCCATTGTGAGTTAACATTACAAATGAAAAAGTTGTCAAAAATTGCTATCTGTTCTACTTAGTTTCATTTTTTTTATTTCAATGAGTAGTTTGTTTGAAAAAATGTTCAGGGATGTGCAAAAATAACCCCTTCCTGAATTTAGAATTATGTCTACTTTCCAGAAATGTATAGCTTTCCAGTAGTTCAAAAGCACAAATATCAGGAAATAATGCACTACCTCTTGGAACTAGAGCAAACATTGAAATAGAAAATGTTTTTTGATGTAGCTTTGCTTGTTCCTGAAGCTTGGAGGATGGTGATCGTAGTGTAAGAAATCTTTGTTTTTGCCTTGTTTATAAAAATATCTTTTTGTGCATGACTTTTTCATATGTTTCCAAAAAAACCAAAATGTAGATATACTCTGGTTATTTTCTAGGTGCCTTTTAGGGGATTCTTCAAACCCTAGGCACTGTTAGAATCGACATAATGATGGAAAAAAGGATGCACATTTAGGGCCAGATTTGGAAGGTCCTAGCTGTGCAGTGCGCCACATTTGCATGGCAGCGATAAGCCACATTTTG
The DNA here is from genome assembly GCF_031143425.1 of Pleurodeles waltl. Classification (NCBI taxonomy): domain Eukaryota; kingdom Metazoa; phylum Chordata; class Amphibia; order Caudata; family Salamandridae; genus Pleurodeles; species Pleurodeles waltl. The sequence continues at coordinate 691,654,547 of NC_090436.1, read as the reverse complement.
TGGCATAACGCCATCATGTAAATATGGGCCCCTCTGACACAGTTTTCTGCGTTAGAGGGGCGTTCAGTAGTTGTTGCTGTGGGAGTTCCACCACAACACCCATTGCTTTTGATGCTGCCCCAGATCTACAAGAAGGTGTAAATCTGTGGCAGCACCAAAAACGAACGCCACCTCAGGGATGGTGTTAACATGGCACATCAAGGAGGAATACTTTTATTCCTCCTTGCTTTTACTTTTTCCATGTATGCTGCATTCTGCAGCACACGTAGAAAGAGCAAAAGGCCATGAATTAATGTTTATGTGCACATAAAAGTTCTTTCAGAAATGACAATTTGCTGCCTCTATGTGTTCTGTGTTTACATACCTAAAAATGGGTCAATACTGTTTAGAAAGCTTCCTCTTGTAAGGGGTTAAATAGTTCTCTATTTTTATAAGATTTTCATTGTGTTGGTTGTTTGACATTTAAAATGATGTGGTACTTCTAAATGCTTTGTACATTCTCAGTAACATTGGTCTGTTTGCTCTGTGTTACAGCTACCAGGGGCTGAGATCCAGTTTAAATTATTGAAATCATTGTCTGTACATAACAGGTTGGATGACTTTACTACTTGTGTTGGACTACCATCCACCCCAATTAGTACAACCAAAAAAGAGTCATATTTGTTCCTTTCTAACAAGGCATTCCCTTTACACTGTCTTCAACTTTGCTGCCTCATTGTTTACTCAACCAGTCTACATGCAATGCAAAGCATTCTCTTAATGGCCCAGGCACAGGACAAATGGACAATATTTACATCTGTTCTATGATTGATTTCTTTGCTGTTTAGGCCTTGCTTAATTACATGGTACCTGAGGGTGTGTAAGAGCAAAAAAGAAACAGTTCATAATACACCTCTCAATTCCACAGTCACAACACATTTTATATACAGCACATTTGAAAGGATTGTACTACTGGATATTGACCCCCAAATACTGTGATACAAGAATATTGAGGACAACCTACCAAGGGACAAAATATCAGACAGTAAGTGCATATCAGTAAGTATCAATGTGCTAATCCTAACTCCTGCTTTATGTGCCTATAAGATATATGTACTGTATAGGTACACTTATCTGGTATTAGGTATAGATAAGCTAGACTTACCTACCTGTTACTTACCTATTTTGTTAGTTATTTTTATAGTGCAAACCTAGACAAGATATCAGAGGACTGTACAGATTAAAAGCATTGAAATAGACACCAAGTGATTGGTGCGATATCTGAATTCTGGGAACAGAACTATACAGTTACTGCAACACGAGGCAGTCTTCTTTAAAGAGGTGTGTCATATCTTTTTTAAATTAGTTAATTAGTATTGTGATGAATAGGGGAATGTTGTTCCAGATCCCATACTTTTTTTTTTTAAATTTCTTTGTCTGCAATCTAATGTGGTTCTGGCTGCAAGCGTGGCAAGAGTGTCTGGAACTGGTGAGCTTGTCATCCAGATAGGCATGTATACCGGTCATGATGGCTTGTAAACAATAGATCTAGCTTTGAAGATGGAACGGGCCGTATAGAAGACAAAGTGGGCTTCCTTCAGAGTGGAATCTGTTGCACTTAGGAGAGGTCAGATTTACTATTTCAACTTCACACCAAGCAACATCAGGATCGTTTTGGAATCTAGTGGTGTCAGAGTTACTATTTCAACTCTAAACAAAATTATATTAAGTGTTCAATTTTGTTTGAAGGAGTCCGATTTACTATTCAAACTACAACCTGAACAACAATAGGGAAAATGTTAGACCTTGAAGGAGTCAGTTTCACTATGCCTAATCAGACACAAGCAACAGTAGCCAAATTGTTTGACTTTGCAGAGCTCCTACACCAAAATTATTAAAAAATCAAAAGACTACCCTAGGAAACAAATACATCTGTTAAATTGAAAGATTTAAGAATATATTGTTGCAAAAATCATATCAAACGCATAAAGTTGACTAACTGTAAAAAAAATACATTGTAAAATTATTGATTCCCAATATAAAACTATGAAAAGTAAAAAATAAATCAAATGAATACATAATTACAAATAAGTAATAGCATGAATAAATAATATATCACAAACTACTTATTAACTATTACAATATCTATCTATCTATCTATCTATCTATCTATCTATCTATCTATCTATCTATGTATCTATCTAGCCTGATGGATAATGATACATATAAATGGATAGAAACACATAAACAAAAATATATACTTTTTATACACAATATTTAAACACAAAATTTGCATATTTTACTCTACCAAGTGATAGTTAATAAATAAATCAAGAAATTAATAAACATATATTTTACAACAATTCCACTTAAATGCCCTACGAAAGAAATCAGCCACCGAAAATATTGTAATAATTTTACTAAAAAAATTAATTTTTTTATCATATATAAGAAACATTAAAATTAGGGATATTCCTTAATATAAATAGAAAATAGAGACTTAACTAGTTATCAAAATAACCAAACATTCATAATATTTTACCAAAATAATTTAAATGATTTCCACATTTAATGAATAAATGAATGATCAAAGTATAAATAAATCAATTAACATGTAAGTAATTTCTAGCCACTTCAGACCATACTCCCCTATAAATCATTTATCATGCATAGGAAACATGAAAATTAAGGACATTCCTCAACACAAATACACAATTGATACTTTATTAGTTATCAAAATAACCAAGCATTCATAATATTTTACAAAAATAATTTAATGATCTACACATTTAATGAATGAATACGTTAATCAATAAAGTATAAATAAATCAATTAATATTTAAATAATTTCCACCCACTCCAAACCATACACCCCTACATACCTAACAACCTGCCAACAAAATGCATAATACTATTTAAAAAAGATTTTAAATATGTTCTGTAATACATGGAAACATATATATTAAATGAAAAATAAGAATTAATTTGATAAATATAATTTGAAATTTAATAAATGATTCCTCACATAAACAACATGTTTCAATCAAACACAGGCAATGAAGAAGATGCAGTAAAGTTTCAATAGGTTTTACTTGGCAAAAATGCAAGTTGCATGGGCTGCAATGATTTGGGCAATGAACAGTGCAAGAAATAGAAAGGTAAAGACAATAGTTATTAATACAAAGACCCCACCATCTTGCAATAACATGTAATGACAAAGTATGAGATATGTCCTCATACCCTAGCATAATGAGCCTAACCTCTAACCTAAAAGAGAGCTAGGTATGTTAAACCTAATCTGCCAATGCTATGTCCATGAGAACAGCCCCAACACTCATTACCTTGGAATGAGGTCTGCAGCTCGGACTCTGTAGGGACACGAAGACTGGGTCAGCGTCAAGGCGAAGTGCAGCATCGATAGCAGCTATGGCATCTGGGCGGAATCCCTCTAACTATCTGTTTAAGTTAGGAGTATTTATGCAGGTCTGCTTGGACCACTGACAGTTCCCAAACAATATATAACAAGACATGCTTGGGACAGTAATTTATATAAACAATTCCCTCGAAAGCATGAAGAGGGAAAGTACCTAATGTGAACACCTACAGTTTGTTTATCTTTGTCGCTTGATATTGATGCCTTAGCGCGGTGGCACTGCTAATGCAATAATAAAACATGGGCCTAACTAATAACAAGGCAGCCATATTAAAAGATTTAATTGAATAAATGCGCTAAAACAGAGCAAGCTAAGTAGGGTAAAAATCACTGGGTGACGGGGGCACAAGTCTAAAAGCCAAAGGCTAAGCTAACTCCTGTACCCATTAAAACATACTAGGATTCACTACACCCTTCCCATTGTTGTAACAAGTATGACGCCATAACTTGACGCCACCGAAGGTGAATAAATCCAAATGCAAAAAATGCTCTGGACTAAAAGCTAAAAGCACAAAAACTAGATAAAAAAACACATTTAAAAACTTGTTAAAAATGAATAGCTAAAAACATAGAAAGAGATATAGGGGGTCATTATGACACCGGCGGTCAGTGTAAATGTGGTGCCAATATACCACACCGCCCGCCATGGTGGTAGCAGCCACTGGGCCAGAGATAAAAATCTCCAACCTGGCGGCAGCTACTGTACCAGCAGCGGCATTTTAACCCTGCCTACTGCCATGGTTTTCGTGGGGTTCGCAACGCCACGAAAACCATGGCAGTAGGCCCTACCAGTGACAAGGAGCTTCTTCCCTGTCACTGGTACGAGGCTCACCCACTCCCCTTAACAATCCACAGATGCCCCCCAACCCTCCCTCCATCCATGTGCCCCCCCTTCCAATCTACCTCATACACGCACACTCGCAGGCACACACCACGCATTCACACACTACCTCACCCAGGCATACATGCATTCATACACTCATGCATCCATTCATTCACGCGCACATCCGTACACACACTCATACTGAGACACAGACACGCATTCACAATTCCATTCATAAATGCATTCTCACACATGCGCACACACATGCAAACAACACTACACACACATTCACATTCACGCACACACTCACACATTCATGCACACACCCCACACACACACACACAACACCCTCCACCCCTCTCCCCTGTTGGAAACCCGACTTACCTGCATCCAGGGGGTCTTCCGGCAGGGGCTGGGACGGGGCGCTGCTACCGCCAGTAGCACCTGCCAGTAGAACACAGCCAGGCACTATTATTTGACATAATACGGTTGATGGCGGTCTACTGGTGTGGCACTGCTGGTGGTAGCAGCGCCACCTTAACACCGTCCGCCAATATGGCCACAGCCGGATTTCCACCCTTCTTGTGGCGGAAATCCAGCTGTGGTCATAATTTGGCAGACGGATGTTAGCTGCGGCAACGGTCTTTGGGCGGCCGTCACCGTGGCAGTAAGCGGCACTTACCGCCAATGTTGTAATGTGCCCAATAATGTTGATTATGACTAGCACAGCAGGGCAAAGTGAAGGCAATAAATGCAAACTTTGAATTTGGTATAAGCCAATCATCAAATTTTCGAAAAATAGTCATGATTTTGAAGAGTATCTTCGAAGCCATCGAATGGAAAGGACCTCAGGAAAGAGGCCACATCGTCAGATGAAAGATCGATCACCGGATAAACAGACGAATCCCTGAAGTAGTAGTGTCTAGTAGTCTCTTGTGCAGGTCCACCTTCAGGAGTGGCACTCTCCACAGCGCCAAAAAGAGCCAGCTCATTCACCAAGGGTGGCTTGTAAGTAGCCTCTCGAATTAGCCTTAGTCTCAAGGGGCATGACCGTGAATGAACCCTCAAGAGGGACATCAGTCGTGCTTGGTCCACAGGAGGCACTGGCATTACAGCAAGGAACACTGTAGGCAAGTGTTCGAAGAGGCACCATACGCAGCGAAAGACTGGTTGCACGCACCATAGGAGTGGTCGGAATGACAATGACCAATCACGCTCCAATTCCTCCAGCAACGAAGCATCAAAGACCTGAACCATGTGTTCATGGCACAGTTGAGCTGGTGGGAGTGGCTCCATTGCCTTGCGTAGCTGGAAAGACACAACCACTGCGAATCAGATGAAATAGCAGCAGTATTTCGCCATGCAATGCCAAAATTATGGGAAAGCTCCCCAAAGTGCTTGGGGAAGTTGGTATTTAACAGGGATTGTATCTTGGCTGATGATCTCGGAATCTGGAGAGCATACGTCTCTCTAGCTGATATCAACGCGACTTGTTTTGGAACAGTAGCGCCCTTAGTCTGCTCAGCTTGTCATAATTGACATCAACAGTATCAATGTGAGGCCACATTTCTGATACTTTTATCTCTTGTGGGGGGTAATAAAACTGGTCCACAACACGTAACGACCTTAGAGACTGAAGTTGCGTAGGCCCCGATGTTTCAGTCATTTAGAAAAACGAAAAGTGGAAATGGGCAGATTAATGATGCCATGTAGGAGCTATACTGTTGAAGGAATTCCTGCAACTATGAAAGGCAACTTTTCTAACTTCTCTGGGTGAAGCATGGTGAAACTCACTTCCTTTTTAGCCATTGTCTGCTGTTCCCTGGATAAATTAAAGGCGGTGAACAATTCACTACCGTCAATGTACTTCCATGAAACTCAGCCATTTTTTAAAGTCTGTAATGTCCAATCTAACTGTATGATGGAGCGTAGCTGACTTTGTCCATGTTATACAAGGGACATGTCTGTCTGAATGATATTAATCGCAGACGACACTATGGGGGTCATTACGACCCTGGCGGTCGGTGCAATAGTGGCGGTAGTACCGCCAACAGGCTGGCGGTTATCCCGCTACTATTATGACATTGGCAGTTTGGCCAAAGCGAAACTGCCAAGTTAACACACTGACCGCCACGGCGGTAACGAAAGCCGGGCTGTAGCCGGCCGTCACTAAGCCGCCCATGGCATTTTGACCCCGCCCACCGCCATGGTTTCCATAGGTTCTGTCCCGCCACGAAAACTATGGCGGTAGGCACTATCAGTGCCAGGGAATTCATTCCCTGGCACTGATAGGAGTCTCCCCCACCCCTCCAGGGGCCTCCTCCACCCTTACCCTCCCCCTCCCGGCCCCCCCAACATATGCACACATACATGCACATACATTCACACCCATACACACACGCATTCCTACATTCACACATGCATGCATACATTCATATACACTCACAGCAACACTCACTAACATACATCCAGGCACACAGCAATCACATGACACAACATGCACGTACACACCCACCCATTCATGCACACATGCACTACACACGCATGCACGCATTTAAACAGTCACACACCCACCCACATGCGCACACAACACCCCCAACCCCTCTACTGTTGGAGAACCCGACTTACCTGCTTGCAGGAGGTCGTCCGGCAGGAGACTGGATGTGGCGCTGCTGCTAGCAGCAGTATCTGCCAGCAAAACACCACCAGGCCGTATCATGGCTCATGATACGGTCTGCAGCATATTGCTGCCGTGGCGCTGCTGCTGGCAGCAGCGCCACCTTAGCTCCGTCCACCACCATGACCGTAGCTGGAATTCCACCAGCCTTCTGGTGGAATTCCGTCTACGGTCATAATTCGGTGGACGGTCGGTAGCCACGGCGATAGTATGTTGACGGCCGTCACCGTAGAGGTAGGCGGCATTTGCCAGCAATCTTATAATGAGGGCCTATGTTTATTAGGAAATAAATTCTGTTGGACAGAGTGTTCATGCTGTTATCGACAACAGCTAAAGCCTTTTCTAGTTTTCCTTGTCTATCTGCCTTAATCACTCAGCAGCTACTATCTGAGAAAGCTTCCAGATCTCATTATACAGAGCATAGATTAATCTTTTAGAGCATGGCTTCATAGGACCTGGCAAAAAGTAATGTAAGTCTATATCCTCAGAAAGAGTGTTAAGATGTTCCTTAAGTGTGGCTAACGTGTTGGACTGTATCCATTGTTGGCACAGTTTATTCACACTGGATATTGTAACTATACCCGTGTGTTGACCCGAGATGAAGAGAGGGTCTGGCCGGCTAATCTTGAAATCCCCTGAGGAATTAAAAAAACTTGCCTGCTATCCATTGGTGTCCATTGGCCAAATCAACCACCTGCTGGGACTGGAAAGTGAAGAATTATAGGTACCAGCCTGAACCTTTGAATCTAGCTCTTCCTCAGTGACATTCAGGAAGAATTGCCAATCATTCAGCTTTGCCGATGTGGGGATACTGGGTGTGTTCATATCTTTTAATTTGGCTAACCCCAGACAGGATTTCTGTTGAATGGTGTCATTTAAAAAGATCACTTGCACAGGAATCAGGCATGCCCTAAATAAAGGTTCCCAACCCTGTTTTTTCCAATCTTGTGTTCCCCATACACTCTTTAAATCAACAGTGTTCCTCCAGTATTCGTAACCTTCAACTGCAAGACAAGAAACAAAGGAATCTGAATAAATTAACTTTGTATCAGTTAGCAAAATGTTCCTAATTTTTGAAGGAGGTAATTTGAAATAATATGACTCTGGATATTTCGTGTCATGCCTAGAAAAATAAGTACATTTATCATAATAACATTTTGGGCTCCCCACTGTGTGTAGTTAAGTACTGGTCTGTGCCTAGTGGCACGGTGCAGGTAATAATGTCCCCTGTTATTGTAGCAGAACATATCCCCATAATTCACTGTATGTCTATATACATCATCACTTTCAAACACTGAGTAGTCCTTCATTTCAGTTAACATGGAATCAATTGTCTGGACATCCCAATCATCAGATACAACACCAGGTGCAATTACATCTGTCATAGAAATTTTGAATACAGTAGGCCCGTGTAGATCAAGTGGAACGTTGTCCCATACAATCCCATCAGGAATTGGTACAGCTGAAATGTTCACAAGGGACAAGTCTCTTTAGACCTTATGTGAGGAATGATATGGAGTTAAGACTTCATCCACAGGTGCAACAGAGGGGCATTCAGGAAGGTAATGACCATTTATGAGCAAAAAGAAAACAGCCGTGAAACCAATCCATTGAAACAATGCAGAAAAATGTCAAGCAGAACCATAAATAGTTCCATGGGTGAATTAAATAGTTATTTTTAAGCCATGGGTACAACTTACGTGTCTTTGATACATTTTCATTTACTGAAGTGGATGAGTCTGAAGAAAAGTCATCAGTGTTGATGAAATAACCAGAGGCAGTCTCTGCAAACGCAGGAGCAGGTGCATTACTGGTAGATGGATCCACCTCATGTGGAGGCTCACAGTAGACAGTGTCATCAGTCTGTGTAGTGTTGGTGTAGAAAACAGCCAAATCTTTCTGCCCTCCCCATGGTCGAGGAGGCATTTGTAGCGTCATTGGACATTGTTGTGTAGTTAGAAGTAGTATTGTTATTTCCACTTTGAAGAGGTATGTCCTGTTGGGTAGTCAGTGGGGACCGGGAACTACCCAAGGGACCTCTGGGTTTACTGTGCAGTACAAGCCACATGGTGAACTTTGGTGTCATCAATGGAAATGAATCTGTTTGCTCTGGAACCAGGCAGTGGTGGTAAGATGACAGTTCTATTACCTTGTACTCCCAGGACTGGGACCGGTGCTCTGTAGTATGGAACAAATTCCTTCTTCACAGTGATCTTCTCATGAACCAGACCCCCAACCTTAGGAAACCAGCCAGTGGAAGTTGTTGGTAAATCCCTTATTCCTAAGGTGGCAGCACTGGCGGATGATTTATCATCACAAAATTGCTGAAGCTCCTGTAAAACAGTGAGACGTTCATGTATGTCAAAAGGTGTGTCTGCTGCCACCAAACCAGGGCCATCAAGATCTGGGACATACATAGGTAAACCAAAGAGAACCTCATGGGGATTGCGTCCCCCCAAGGACCATCATGGCAGGATATTCAGTGCTCTCTGGACCCCATATAGGTGATTGAACCAACTACAGCCAGAACCTACTACTCTAACTGTTAAGGACTGCTTTAGATCACGGTTCTGCCTCTCCACAACCAAATTTCCTTCAGGATGGTATGGTGAGGAGTAATGGATTTCAACACCCATTGTCCCCATGGTGTACCTGAATGCCTTACAGGCAAATGCAGGGCCCTGGTCTGAATGGAATGCTGCAACTGCATATGTAAAGATAAAGATCAGCAAGTCTTTTATAATAGTTCAAGCATCAGCCGACCGCTAAGGCCATACCCACAGGAATCTAGAACAAGAATCATTAGCGACTAAGCTGTATTTGTATGCACCATCAGGTTGAAGTGGACCACAGTGGTCCAGGTACACACATTGTAGTGGCCTGCTGGACACTAACAGGGATGTCTGGGGTGGGCGTTTGATGTTTGAGCCCATAATTTGCTGCCAAATGTCACAACAAAGGACATATTGTTTTGTCTGTTTATGCAGACCTGGCTACCAGAAGCGTTTCTGTAAGAGGGTTACTGTGGCCGAGATACCAGCATGAGCAGAATCGACACCCTCATGCGTTGCTTTTATTAGATCTAATCTCTGGTCTCCATTGGGGATTGCTCGATCTCCAACTCCAGGAAGTGTTGCATAGGCAACATTCAGCGCACTAATATGGTAAGAATATTTTGCAGGGTATGCTTTTGGGAGAGACTAGCCTTCAGCGAAGCTTTCACGGCAGTCAGAATATCATTATCCAATCTCGCCTGAGAATAAATCACTGCAGCCACAGAAGCTGTAGGTACTGCAGATTTAGCTGCTTCATCATGCCGATAACGTGTACTCCTACATGTTGGTGGTCCAATGTATGTAAATACATGGACACAAGGCAGCTTATCCTTGAGATCAGATACCCTCCCCCACCGATTTCTGTGCTTTATAGTGTTCACTTTGGAATCTCTAAACCCATTCAATCACCAATGATTAAGGTAATCATTGTAGGACTGGATGCAGCAGTATCAATCGCCAACTATTAAAGTAATCATTGTAGGACTGGACGCAGCAGTATGATTCAAAGTCAATTAAAGTCAGCAATCTTGGCTCTGTGTTTTCTAGCACTAAAATAAGGGCTTTGAGTTCAGCCAATTGAGCTGTACAGTCCCCTAGGGTCTGTGTGTAGGTACTGTGAGGGTGGAAAACTCCATCCTTCATCACTCCACTCATGGCTGCACAAGTGGCTGAGTATTGATGTTTGCTACTGACAGATGTTTGTGCAGACCATCAGTGTAAATGACAGTATGGTATCTGTCAAGTGGCAAAATATCATAGAGGAGTGGGGTACTCCTGTTCATATTGGAGAAATGTTTGTGTCTGAAGTTTTGGATCAAAGATGTAGTCAACATTGGTGGCAGTCAGGGAGGTTGCCCACTGAATCCAGCGTGAATGTAATGCTTTAGCGTTAGGAATGCTTGCTTTTGTGACGGCTTCTAAGGCGGGCACCGGTCTAACGACAATAATGCGTTTCCCTTGGGCAAGTTGCCTCTCCTTAACAACAGCCATCTGAACCGCAGTTAGGATTTTTTCTGTGGGTGCAAAACATTGTTCTGCATTTGAGTATAAATGTGATTTATATGCTATGGGCACTGTGTCGCCCTTGTTAAAGGTGACATAAGAAAACCCAATGGCACCAACAATTATTCTGATGACCAAATTTGTTTTGCTGTCACATGTGTGCAAGTGTTTTGCTTCTAGCATGTCCTGTTGTAATTGCCTAAGGATGCGTGCGTGTTCAACTGTCAAGTGTCTGCTAGAAAAATCAGGACGTATTAAGTCATAGAGTGCTTGATATGTTGTGCATAGTCAGGAATGTAAGTTCTGCCAAAATTAAAGAAACCAAGTAAAGACTGTAGTTTCTTGAGAGTGTTAGGTGGGTGAAGTTGTGCACATTTCTCTAGAAAGTGTGGGGCCAGGCTCTTCCCCTCATTCGAAAGCTTGTCTCCCAGGAACAATACGCTGAGAAAGGCTATATTAGTTTTTCTAAAATTACATTTAAAGCCAAGGGCTACAAATCCTGAAACTATCAGATCGATCCTGGCAAGATGAATGTTGAGGTTGTCATCTGTGAGATAGATGTCATCCACGTAGGACAATGCCTCCGAATCAATATCATGTAATATTGATGTTACATGGGCTTAGAACAGCCCTGGCCTGTTCTTGTAGCCTTGGGGCAAACGACAAAAGAGTTTCTGTGAGCCAAATGAGAAAGCAATCAGTTCCCGGCTTTCACCTGCTAAGTTTTGTCAGAAAAAAACATTGGAAATATCCAGGGCTGTTCTGTATATTTTACGCAGTGTTATTAATCAGTGCTGTGCTATGTGAATTTTGTATAGCATATGTACGTGTATGACAGTTTAAGTGTCTGTAATCTAAGACTATTCTGTATGAATGGTCTGGCTTTGCAACAGGGAATAATAGGTTATTAATTGCAGAGACACAGGGCTCAGTCACTCCCTGGTACTCAAGCTGAGTGAGGATCTCCCTCATTGGAACTTTTGCTTAACAGGATATTGTGGCTGAGGCTCGGGTGTAGACCTGATAGGTATTACATGACAAGGAGAGCCTGTTCTAAAGCCCAATTGACAGCGTAGGCTTGCTTTACCGCTTCTGGAACAAGATCAGAGAAAGAAGGCAAAATCACATCTTCCCCATGTGGGAGCTTACGGATGTGCTCTGGTGGCCAGTCCCTTTCAGCCAGCAGGATATCACAACTAAGTTCATCCCAGAATATCACACCAATGGTTCGCTCTACATCTCCCTCAATTTGGATATTTAAATCATAAACCCTGTTGGGTGGGAGAACGCAGCCGTCCGCAGTCTCAAATGCAATAAAATTGCTAGTTGCTGTCACATCCAGATGATCTTCCAGACTCTGGTGACATATTGTGACCTCTGCTGCGCTGTCTAAGTGTCACTGCCCACGTCTTGTTCTTCAGCAATGTGCTCAAGTGTACATACTTTTTAAATTGACAGTGCTGACACCTTTTTCTTTTTAAACTGTAGCTTTTGTTGTAGGGACTTATCTCTTTTTTGTCTGAAGACTGTGGTGAGTCTTTCTTCTGTTTCACGTATTCAAGACATCGATCAGGACTGCCCCCTCTATCGCTATGTTTATACAGTGCATCCTGAAAGGAACAAGAGGGACGTGAATCAGTATATCTGTCAGGAGCTTTTATATTTTCACTATTTCTGAGAGTATATCTCCTTTTGGAGTTCTCCGGATGTGGAGAATCTGCTCTCTGATTTCGTCTATCTTTAAATAGTTTTTGCTTATCCCAGCGCTTTTCAGAACCGTCTTGTACTTGTTTAGTACCTTCCTTAGGGGTGGTACTCTCTAATTCAAGCTTCTTCGGCTTGGCTCCCAAACTACCCCTTCCTATACTGGTATAGGTGTCAGAAGCTCTTTCTCCCAGTCCAAATGTGGAATCTCTCAGAGGTGCTGGCGTATAGCCAGTGCTACCGCTTCCCCTTTGACATTACTGAGAATGATCGAGGAGAATGCGTCAAAAATATGCATTAATTTCATCCCCAAATCTAGGGCTGGTGCCGCCCCGTGCTCATTCTGTATTTGTTTTAACACTTCTGGCAAATTGGCAGGTGTTGGGGTATCATGTGTGTTAGTGTATATTACAGCAAAGTCTATACTTCATGTGGCACAGTCATCCACCGAGCGAACCATCGCAACTGATTTGTTTTCTGGGCTATCCAGAACGGTATTTTCTCTCGTTCTGTGGGTACCTTATCCATGATAGTATGTAGTGTTTGTGGATTAATTCCAATAGTCAATTGAAATCCAGCAGGTGCTGGTGGTGCTGGATGCGCTGGTGTAGTGTTCAAAGTTTGCATTACGAACTGAAGAAGCCATCTGTAAAGTGTTACTAGTTCAAGGTATACGTTTTTCAGGTCTGCTGCCTGGTGAGGTGTGTATGTGGCAAACATATGCCACGTTGGTCCATCATTACCGAAGGGACCTAATCTCACGGGTTGTATTACATGTGTTAGGGTACCATTAAACCAGTTCTGATGTTCTTGATAAGTAATCGGAATCTCAAGATACTGGTATGCTTGGTACCGTTGAGGTACGTTTGCAATTCCTTATGTGTGGAATGTAAATGATCTTTGGTCTTCCTCAGGAAAGGTGACCCAAGAGTAGAATGTTTCTGTTTGGTAAGCTTCACTAGCTTCTACTATGACTGTGACATCCCCACCCTCATCAGTTAAGCAATGCACTACTAGGTGTACTGTTAATGATTGTCTAGCATTCTCAGGAATTTCTATTGCATTAGCCATATAGTGAAATGGGTAAGAGACATGGAACACCAAATGGGGATCAAAGTCCTTTTAAGAGTTTGTGCTCAAATGGCCTAAAGCATAATTATGTACTCCCTGTTCAGCTGAGGAGAATCTTCTCCAAGACCACGGACGTCTCCTTGTTATGGTACTTATGGTACCTGAAGTATGTAAGACAGTGATAGTCGGGGTATTCGTAAATTAGTGCTTAAACACCATCATTGGTGGCACCATGTCGTAGTTGGACTCTTGCTCCAGGCAAGACTGCTGGTTTAACCCCTTCACTGCGGGCGTCGGCCACTGGCCGACGCCCGCACTACCTCCCTGGTGCGGGTCACGACCAGTGGCCGACACCAGGGAGGGGGCTAATAAATCCTCGGGTGCGTCGATTTTTTTATATCCCAGGGAGACACGGAAGCTTCCCTATGTGCTGGCTGAGCTAGAGGCCAAAATCCACAGGTAGGCACTTTTTGGTCTTGGGTTCTGCGGCCATATAGAGAAACACACTAAACCCAAACATTTCTGGAAACTAGACATTCGGGGGAGTCCACAGAGGTGTGACTTGTGTGGATTCCCCAAAGTTTTCTTACCCAGAATACCCTACAAAGCTGAAATGTTGAATAAAAACTCTATTTTTCTCGCATTTCTGTCACACAAACTACAGGAATATGCTGGGATCCACAAAATTCCTACCACCCAGTGACTCCTCACCTGTCCTGATAAAAACACTACCCCACTTGAGTGCCTACACCTAGTGCCTGCGTCAAGAATGGATCGCCCCAGGGTCAACAGCTGCCTCATGTAAGGACCAACATTGAACCTTGTGTGATATATTCCTGTCGCGGGCACCAGGCCGACCCACACAAGTGAGGTACCGTTTTTATCGGGAGACTTGGGGGAATGCTGGGTGGAAGGAAATTTGTGGCTCCTCTCAGATTCCAGAACATTCTGTCACCGAAATGAGAGGAAAAAGTGTTTTTTTGGCCAAATTTTGATGTTTGCAAAGGATTCTGGGTAACAGAACCTGGTCAGAGCCCCACAAGTCACCCCATCTTGGATTCCCCTGGGTTTCTAGTTTTCAAAAATGCTCTAGTTTGCTAGGTTTCCCCAGGTGCCGGCTGAGCTAGAGGCCAAAATCCACAGGTAGGCAACTGTTTTCTATGAAAAAATTTGATGTGTCCACGTTGTGTTTTGGGGCACTTCCTGTTGCGGGCACTAGGCCTACCCACACAAGTGAGGTATAATTTTTATCGGGAGACTTGGGGGAACGCTGGGTGGAAGGAAATTTGTGGCTCCTCTCAGATTCCGGAACTTTCTGTCACCGAAATGAGAGGAAAACGTGTTTTTTTGGGCCAAATTTTGATGTTTGCAAAGGATTCTGGGTAACAGAACCTGGTCAGAGCCCCACAAGTCACGCCATCTTGGATTCCCCTGGGTTTCTAGTTTTCAAAAATACGCTGGTTTGCTAGGTTTCCCCAGGTGCCGGCTGAGCTAGAGGCCAAAATCCACAGGTAGGCACTGTTTTCTGTGAAAAAATGTGATGTGTCCACGTTGTGTTTTGGGGCACTTCCTGTCGCGGGCACTAGGCCTACCCACACAAGTGAGGTATCATTTTTATCGGGAGACTTGGGAGAACGCTGAGTGGAAGGAAAATTGTGGCTCCTCTCAGATTCCAGAACTTTCTGTCACCGAAATATGAAGAAAACGTGTTATTTTAGCCACATTTTGAGGTTTGCAATGGATTCTGGGTAACAGAACCTGGTCAGTGCCCCACAAGTCACCTCATCTTGGATACCCCTAGGTTTCTAGTTTTAAAAAATGCACAGGTTTGGTACTTTTCCCTAGGTGCCGACTGAGCTAGAGGCCAAAATCTACAGGTAGGCACTTTGCAAAAAACAGCTCTGTTTTCTGTCAAAAAATGGGATGTGTCCATGTTGTGTTTTGGGGCATTTCCTGTCGCCGGCTCTAGGCCTACCCACACAAGTGAGGTATCACTTTTATCGGGAGACTTGGGGGAACGCTGGGTGGAAGGAAATTTGTGGCTCCTATCAGATTCCAGAACTTTCTGTCACGGAAATGTGAGGAAAACGTGTTTTTTAGCCACATTTTGAGGTTTGCAAAGGATTCTGGGTGACAGAACCTGGTCAGAGCCCCACAAGTCACTCCATCTTGGATTCCCCTAGGTCTCTAGTTTTCAAAAATGCACAGGTTTGGTAGGTTTCCCTATGTGCCGGCTGAGCTAGAGGCCAAAATCTACAGGTATACACTTTGCAAAAAACAGCTCTGTTTTCTGTCAAAAAATGGGATGTGTCCACGTTGTGTTTTGGGGCATTTCCTGTCGCGGGCGCTAGGCCTACCCACACAAGTGAGGTATCATTTTTATCGGGAGACTTGGGGGAACGCTGGGTGGAAGGAAATTTGGGGTTCCTCTCAGATTCCAGAACTTTCTGTCACTGAAATGTGTGGAAAACGTGTTTTTTTAGCCACGTTTTGAGGTTTGCAAAGGATTCTGGGTTACAGAACCTGGTCAGAGCCCCACAAGTCACCCCATCTTGGATTCCCCTAGGTCTCTAGTTTTCAAAAATGCACAGGTTCGGTAGGTTTCCCTATGTGCCGGCTGAGCTAGAGGCCAAAATCTACAGGTAGTCACTTTGCAAAAAACAGCTCTGTTTTCTGTCAAAAAATGTGAAGTGTCCAAGTTGTTTTTTGGGGCATTTCCTGTCGCGGGCGCTAGGCCTACCCACACAAGTGAGGTATCATTTTTATCGGGAGAATTGGGGGAACATAGAATAGCAAAACAAGTGTTATTGCCCCTTATCTTTCTCTAAATTTTTTCCTTCCAAATATAAGAGAGTGTGTAAAAAAGACGTCTATTTGAGAAATGCCCTGCAATTCACATGCTAGTATGGGCACCCCGGAATTCAGAGATGTGCAAATAACCACTGCTCCTCAAAACCTTATCTTGAGCCCATTTTGGAAATGCAAAGGTTTTCTTGATACCTATTTTTCACTCTTCATATTTTAGAAAATGAATTGCTGTATACCCAGTATAGAATGAAAACTAACTGCAGGGTGCAGCTCATTTATTGGCTCTGAATACCTAGGGTTCTTGATGAACTTACAAGCCCTTTATATCCCTGCAACCAGAAGAGTCCAGCAGACAAAACGGTATATTGCTTTCAGAAATCTGACATCGCAGGAAAAAGGTACAGAGTAAAACATGAAGAAAAATGGCTGTTGTTTTCAGCTCAATTTCAATATTTTTTTATTTCAGCTGTTATTTTCTGTAGGAAAACCTTGCAGGATCTACACAAATGACCCCTTGCTGAATTCATAATTGTGTCTAGTTTTCAGAAATGTTTAGCTTTCCAGGATCTAACATTGGTTTCATACCCATTCCTGTCACTAACTGGAAGGAGGCTGAAAGCACCAAAAATAGTAAAAATGGGGTATGTCCCAGTAAAAAGCCAAATTTGTGTTGAAAAATGTGGTTTTCTGATTCAAGTCTGCCCGTTCCTGAAAGCTGGGAAGATGGTGATTTCAGCACCAGAAACCCTTTGTTGATGGCATTTTCAGGGAAAAAACCACAAGCCTTCTTCGGCAGCCCTTTTTTCCAATTTTTTTGGAAAAAACTAAATTTTCACTGTATTTTGGCTAATTTCTTGGTCTCCTCCAGGGAAAACCACAAACTCTGGGTACCATTAGAATCCCTAGGATGTTGGAAAAAAAGGACGCAAATTTGGCGTGGATAGCTTATGTGGACAAAACGTTATGAAGGCCTAAGCGCGAACTACCCCAAATAGCCAAAAAAGGGCTCAGCACGGGGGGGAAAGGCCCAGCAGCTAAGAGGTTAAGGATGACAACTCTTATATTTGTAGGTGACTATGCCAGTCCTACAACTGTCGTCCCAACCCTCCCAGGTCACAAGCAGCACCTCACCAAAAACCCAAACAGTAAAAGGTGATTTGTGGCAGCCTTTACGCATGGACTCAAGAGTGTGACATCTCAGGGAGTGTCGTGGTTAAAAAGAGATTACCCCTTCCTCACATAAACAACATGTCTCAATCAAACACAGGCAATGAAGAAGATGTAGTAAAGTTTCAATAGGTTTTATTTAGCAAAACTGCAATCTGCGATAAGTTGCATGGACTGCGATGATTAGGATAATGAACAGTGCAAGAAACAGAATGGTAAAGACAAGAGTCATTAATACAAAGACCCCCACCATCTTGCAATAACATGTAATGACATAAAGTATGAGATATGTCCTAATACCCTAGCATAATGAGCCTAACCTCTAACCTAAAAAAGAGTTAGGTATATTAAATCTAATCTGGCAATGCCATGTCCATGAGCACTGAGTGGCTGGAAAGTCCTTCATCACACAGCGAAAAATAAACACGCTCACTCCGTAATTGCAGTGAGAAAATTTACTGCAATTTGTTCATAACCAGTTTCGCCCACCAAGCGGGCTTGTTCACAACATATAAAATTACTAAAACAAGTACCAATTACATAAAATACACCTACATAATAAAATATAACAAATCACACTCAAAAAAATAATTTGAATAAAACTCACTGTTCTCCAGCTGCAGATCTCCCCTTGTATCAGAGCAGTCAAAAATATAAACAACCAAAAATTGAATATAAATTTTTTTAAAAGCCTGCAAAAATTGAAAAATAAATCAAGTCCAATTGAAGTCGATTGAAGCCATCCAAAGTCTTAATAAACCATAAAAAATCCAACAAATGTTTGAAAAATTAAATGCTCCTGGAAACCTGAAAAATCAAAGGAAATCAAAATTCAAAATATTGGTATACTTGAAAACAAAATGATTACTTTTAAAAAAAAAGTTCTAAATCCAAATGTCTATACAATTCCTTCTGATCCATAAAACTGTAAAATAAAGTACAATATCCACCCTTCAAAAGCAGTATCTTCAAATTTACATGAACATAAAAATTAAGCTAAATAAAGAACATAACATAATATACTATTAGATATGATAATGATACATTACTAGCAAACTCTACCTATGCCTAACACTAGTAAACAAAACTAGCAAAGCTACCAATAAACCATTTAGAAACCACAAAATAACATTATATTAACTATTTACTAGTACCCCCTATATCCTCTTATCCTCACAACCCTATTAAAAAAACCTTTAAAAAGGTCTTACCTGCTGCGGTAAGAAGCAGCACCTCCCTGTAACTTACTTCCAGGAAAACAAACCGGAAAATAGTTAAATAGACTACAAAAGCTAAGCCTACTATAATGAAAATGGCTGCTGAATGAAACTAAAAAAGGACCTTATGGAAAATAATTGATATTTAATCATCTTTTTCGTGACGGTGTTGGACACAAAAAATGTTACATTTCCTATTCCAAGTAAAATCTAAGCCATTTTTGGGGAAAGTGTTTGACACTAAAATAATTACAATTACTATTCTCACTCCAAACTGTACCATCTTGGAGAATGTGTGGCCACTAAAGGGTTTACATATGCTATCCATACTTCAACGTAAAACACTGTAAAAATAGAGTTTTCAAATACTTAAAATCACCCTTACCTGAGAAATATTTGCTATATATTTAACATAACAAAATATTATATTAAATAATGATTTCTATTTTATAACATTATGGGCCAGATGTAGCAAAAATTTGCGAGTCGGAAAAGGCCCGAATCGCAATTTGCGACCACGCAAAATCGGAAATGGGATGCAAAAATCCCATTTCCGTAGTGCAAATTGCGATGCGAGCCATTACCGACTCGCAAAATTTGCAACCTGATTTTGCGACCCACAAATAGGAAGTCGCAATTTGCGAGTCGCAAACCATATGAAAAAGCCACTCGCAAATTGCGACTAGTCGCAAAAAGCCCATTTTGCACACCCAAATTACCACTAAGTCAGAGCAGGTGGTAACCAGAACCAAAGTATAAAAGGAGACCCAGAAGGCATCTGGGTTACTCAAAATGGCTGAAATATATGTGATAGCAAGGAGGAGGAGAGTCCACGCTGCCCAGCAGAGGAGGAGGAGGAGCCAGAGACAGGAGAGGATATACTGAACCAGGCAGACACTTTTCCAACAAACTGAGGAGGAGATATATGACAAATACAGACTCAGCAGTACAGCAATTTTAGAATTAATTGATCTACTCAATCCGCAGCTTCAACGACAGACTGTGCGCGGCAGCGCCATCCCCACACATGTGCAAGTGCTATGCTCACTGCACCTCTTGGCCTCGGGTAGCTATCAGGGGGTCATTGCTGTGGCAGGTGGGGTATCCCAAAGTGCACTCTCATATTTCTTCAGATGTTTCCTAGATGCCATACTTACACACATGTCCAGATACATATACCTACCCAGGAATGAAGCAGAAATTACCAGCACCAAGTTGGAATTCTACAGAATTGCCAACTTCCCCCATGTAATTGGGTGTGTGGACGGGACACATATACAAATATGCCCTCCTGAAAATCTGGAATATCTGTTCCGTAATCGGAAATGTACCCACTAACTGAACATCCAGGTGGTATGTGAAGCCCATTATATAATCACTGACATGGTAGCCAAATTTTCAGGTAGTACACATGACTGATATATATTAGGTATTGCTGAAGACACCCTGAAGCCATACACACAGGTAACTGTAGAAACCATCCATGCCCTGCTAACATTGTTAATTTTTGCCAAACAGGTGACAGTGCATATGCGCTACGACCATGGATACTTACCCCGTACCTAACACCCAGCAATAAGAATGAGAGGCGATATAACAGTGCACATAGGTGGACCAGAAATGTCATAGAGAGGACCTTTGGACTATTAAAGGCAAGATTCTGATGCCTCCACAAAAGTGGAGGTGCGCTCCAGTATGCCTCAATAACAGCATTCAAGATCGTTGGCTCATGCGCAATCCTACACAACATTGCCACCAGATGTGGGCTACATCTCACCCCTGCAGACCCAGATTTGGAGGATGACGAGCAAGAGCTACCACATCGCCAGCCTGGAGATAGGAGCATTGCAAATCAAGGCAGACAGAGACGGGACCACATTGCAAACCAATACTTTGGAAGGTACGTGGCAACAGACACCACACTCACCAATGTCACACACAAAGAGCCCAGTTGTGTAGTGGATCAAACAAAACATTTTAATAAGTGAACCTAATAACTAAAGAACAGAACTGTCGGTAAGGAGCTGCACATGTCCACCCTTAATGAGGACACATTAACTGCATGTGCCTCATGAGTCCTGCAGTGTTTGTGCCTAACTCCTCCTCCTAGTTAGCCCAGCATGGCTCGTGCCAGGTGGGTCAGCAGACCCCTGACGTGCACTGCCACTCCGCAGTACACGTGTGTCTGTGGCAGATGCACTGCTGATAGTGGACCCCTCCTCACTGTCCTGAGGGGCCTCACCCGTGCCCCTTGCCACCTGCCTGGCCTCTAACATGTCCACAGCGTGGCTAATGCGGCCCAGTCCCTGCGCCACATCCCCTGCAAAGTGGCCCAGTTCCACCTGAATGCTCACGGTCCATCGTGACAGGCCTGTGGTGTTCAATGCAAGACGGACAATGGACGCTGCCATGCGGTCAAATCTCTGAACTAGTTGGCGCTCACAGCACCTTGCACTTTGTCTCTCAGCCACCAGTTCCGACACCAGTTGGCGGATTGATTGTGTAAGGTCACTGACATTGTGATTCAGTCTTGTGAACTGTGTGTTCACATCAGCCAGGCCATGTGTGAAATTGTGTTCCATTCTCTGCATTGCCCCTGAGATAATCCTCAATTGCCTTGTTTGCAGGCGCTGACCAGATAGGAGGTATGCCTCAACTGCAGACATGGATGCCTCCCCTATATCCTCCTGGGCCACCGCCTGGACCTGGACTCTGCATCTGCGACGCGGTGGTGCTTCTGGCTCTTGCTGTCTCACAGTGTGGCTGGGACCAGGTGTCTTGTCGCCTTCCTCCATGTCCAGTTCTTCATCTGGAGGGGACTGTGGTGGTGTCGTGCTGGGCCCTGTATTGGCTGCTGCAGCCTCCTGCCCTGCCTGTGGCCTGCTGTCATCACCCTGGATGGTGTGGCTGGTGGAGTGTCTTGTGGGAGACCTGTGGGAAATAGGGAACACACTGTCAGTCTATAACATCTGTTGTATGCCTCATAATAAACATTTGCCTATATGCTGCCTACTGTACTACATTGCCCACAATGCACCATCCTGGTGGTTGCTAGTCTGGAATGGAGCTAGTCTGGTTGTGCATGCTGCTGTGTACTGGGTGAGTGTGGGTATAGCATTTATAGGTGTACATGCATTTTACATGGTACTGACTTTTGGATGTCCCTTGCGCTGACGTGTCCAGTGCTCCCATTCCTGACACTGCCTCAGGCTCCAGTGTCTGCTCCACCAATTCCTCCATGGCTGTGGGTGGTGGGATGGTGGATGGGCCTCCTCCTGTGCCCCTCATCTCCCTGAGGCGCTCTGCCACCCTCTCCTTTGTCCTGGAGCACAGGTCGTACCACTGTTTGTTTATTTCTTCAATGCTTCTGTGGCTCACCCCAATGGCATTGATCCTCTCCTGGATTTCCTGCCAGATCCCCCTTTTATCAGTGTCTGGGACACTCAGGGCTGCCTTTCCAAAAAGCTGGTCATGGTGATGGCAGCATTCTTCTGTCAGCACCTCAAGTTCTTTCTCTGAGAATTTTAATTTCCTCTTCCTTCCTGCACTGCCTGTGTCTTCCATGGTAGCAGCTGTTCCTCCAGGTAGTTGCTCAGCAGTTTGAAAAGGGTGTGGTCCTCCCTCCTCCAGGTGTATTTGATGTCTTCCTGGCTGTGATGTCATCAGCAAGAGCCAGGAAGTGTTTTTCAAACTGTTTTGCTGCACCTGCATGCAATTTGCAGCCCAGTCGCAATTTGCGACACCCGACTCGCAAATTGCGAGTTCTCTTTTAGCAAGGTCGCAAAAAGCGACCTCGCTAACAGCGGACTCACAATCTGCGGTGCGACATCATTTGCGAGTCGCAAATTGATGTTGCTTTTTTTTGTTGGATCCTATTTTGCGAGTCGGAAATTGCGAGTCACAATGACTCGCAATTTCCGACTCGCAAATTTTACCTTCCTACATCTGGCCCTAAATGAATTATTTTATAATATCTATTCCTTCAAATGTGCAGCTCTGATGAAGCTTGTGATTTAAGATTTGGCTGTTTTGCTGTATACTCAGAGGGTTTTTAATAACACTTCAAATGTGCAGGGCTCTCAATCCACATAGGTCATTAAATCAAATTGGTGCAAAACTGGGGAAAGACTATGATGTTGATTACATGAGCATTAGAGTGGCTGTGGTGGTCAAACCATTTGGAAAAAACAAGAGATTCATTGCAACATCTACCAGTAGAATACTTTCGCCAACAGAGTTTTTATAAGGAGACTCATCTATAAACACCTGAAATCATTTTTTATTTGATTACCTATAACATTCCTACAGTTCATCTCTATTTTTAGCTTGATCACAGAAGTGTTAAATCCCTATCTTTACTCAAGCAACTGGTATAGTAGACTCAACTATGGTGCAGAAATGCCTTAAAGCTGCTTTGTGAAGCTATACAAGAGTTGCTATCTAAGCAAAATCCTTGGATTGTTGTGGTTTAAATGTATCTCACCTCACTGGTTTCTTTGGGTCTTGGAGGGTTGTGGTACAATCCCTTGTCTGTCAGTGGGGATTTCACACACCTAGTGAAAGATCAGTGTGGAGGCCATATCTTGACCAGGTGCTCTAGCTCAGCAGAGAGCTGAGCACCTGTTTTTATGTGTTTGCACCATCCACAGTGCATGTATATAACTTGGAATGTATCCAGATTAATGAATGGAATGGAGGCAGATCAAATTGGAAGCAGATAGCAGTGATTGCATCTCTTTTTCTGAGCTGTGTTGTCGGCTATTCATGCCTTACCATGAGCAATTCTGAGATACATGTATGTACTTTAGATAATGCAAATTAACAAGAGCTCGGCTCCTTGAAGAGCCAACACACCTCTTTATGATATGTCCCCTGGATGCTACATGAAGGCATGTGAGATCTGGACATCTTAACAGAACGTTTCTGAACTTTAAAAGCACTTTTTTCGCTTAAGACATACTTACATTGGATTCAACCTTACTGTATTAGGTCCATATATTTGAAATTTAGAATTGGAATCTTACCTCTTTTTCTCATAAACAGAACTCACATTTTCTTCATGCATCAGATTGTTGTAGTGTTCACAGGTTGATTAGTTTTAGGTCCATTTTCCTTTGTTTTGACTATTGTATATGGCATTTTATAATAGTGACTACAGCTGATGTTTGTAAGTGATGGCATTAAGGAAAAAAGATTGGCTCTTCATATCAGTAAGAATGACACACTGTACCACTGATTTATGCATTATCCAAATATCTTCAGTCTGTCTGGTATTGTTTGTTAAAGCAGGTATCCTAAATAAAGCAATTTGTTTAATTTGTGATTTTGTTTTTTATTATGTGTGTTCATTGCTGTTATTTGATCAGCATTACCGTTTCTGTTTATTGTTAATCTTGGGCCTCTTTTAAAATAAATATTTTTTTTAACCTTTATTATTTTGCAAAATAACTGCTGTAATGTGTTTTGCTTTGTCTATGTTTTTGTATCAGGTTTACGGGTTTTTATACCTGAGATACCTAAGACATATAATAAATAAATGTACTTAGATAGCTTACCCATAATATTTTATCAGTGATTGTAGGACCTGGTATTTGGCCTGGCCCTACCTCTGAACCTCCTGTGCGCCAAACCCCTAGTACACATGGCTTTCAGTTGCACATGGTAGAAATAAACCACTGGGCCTGGCCTGCAACCCATCCCACAGATACAATCATTCATCTCAACCCCTGTGTTGCACGTACTTCAGCTATATACAATGATAGTTGACAACAAAGCTTGATAGAAAACACCCAAGCTCCTATGTGTCCAACTCATATTGCCTTGTGTATTGGCTCTGGATACAGGCCCTGTGTCAGAATGCATGCCATTTAATCAGCTGTGCATGATCTTTGAAGTGGTGAGGGGGTTGAGTAATGCAACCAGGTCTGCACTGCACACATATGATTGAATCAACTGCATTCTTTGCTTGTGCACATTGACTCCTGAGCACACTACATCAGTCCTGGGGTCCACAATGCTCACTTTCTACAGATTTTTTATGCATAGTTGCGCTGTTTTGTTTCCTTTCTTTTAACGTTTCTTTGTTAAAATTATTACAGGCCTTAATAAAACACTTGTTTTTTACCTTTATCTACGCTCGTTTCCACAACATCAAGTCCAAAGATATTTTTTAAACAAATTAGAGATCAGCCTTGACTGAAGTGCCTTGGTTATTAATGATGTTAATTTCAGAAAGAGTACGGCTCTATAGTCAACTTCTTCGGATTGTTCCAGGTTTTGCCTTAACGCATGTGAGAAACTATGGTCCCTACATTTATTTTTGCAGTGGTTCTTTCATACCTACTATTTCAAAGACTGATTTACCTTAAAATGTAATTAATTATAAAAGAACTCCAAAACGACAACTTATTTACCTGCAACAACCTATTATACTGCACTTAAAGCATACCTTGCATTCCTAAATGAGCCATAGCTAGCAATAATAAGAATGATCATGCCTAGAACTTTGTTGGCTAAATTTGTATGTTAAGTTTTGGTATAGCAGTCAGTTATGGAATTCCGTTGGTAAGATAAACAGTCAATACAGAGTGACTCGTTATAGGTTCAATGTACGGAGCTCAGTTAGATCTGTTACTAAACAAACATTGATGAATCAATAGCTACATACATGACGGTGACTACTGTTTGTGTGAAGAAAGATTTGCCAATGACAGCTTCTCCACTACTACACAACCATATTTCTGAATTTCTGGAACATGTACTCCTTTTATGCGCATGCTGAAGGGTGTAGATAATGCTTTCTAGTAGTTCTTCAAAACTGTCCCTTTGTGTGGTACTTTGTTGATGTAACAATGTGTTGAAAACCTTTTCAGCTGCAAAAAAACTCAACAATATATTGTTCCACTTCACACACGGCAATTTCATATCCATTTTGAAAAAGTGGATTTCCAATTGTTGCCTGTATTGATAACATTGGTTGTGCACTTCATTCATTAGTTTATTTTAATAACTCTTCTGCTACTAATGGTCTTGCTGGATTTCTTGATGTAAGGTATTTTAATATGATGGCAGACTAGAGCAACGTAAAGAGTCCTTTACAGCTTGAAAATCTAAATTGATGTTAGACAATATTCTTTAAATGTATTTTCAACACATTATGGTTAAAAAGGTGATATGAACAAAATGTTAACATTCTGTTTTTGAAGCATTTTGAGAGCAACATTTACAATGAGTGTTGCAAGTGGGTGTTCCTCAACTTACTAAGCTGCCAACATAATCTTCAACACTGCATTTGTGACTATTTTTATATTGGGGTGTACATTTTGCTTGAATGTACTTTGTTGAGCAGTTCCATACAGGCACGCTTTATATAGAAGTAGCAGTCATTGAACATACTTTGTAGCATGTTTTGCTTTACCTGTACTATTTGTTCAATATCTGTGGAATACCAAAGAACACTTGCATGTGTTATTGCTGCTCACTGACTTTGCCATATAATATTAATGTATTTTCCATATAAATGGTTTCCTGTAAAGTAAGCAGCCACTTCATGGGCTCTGCATTTTCATTGTGTAAGCATAAGCATATTTTCTGAATGTCCGACATTTTCTATTGAATGTTAAGATTAACGAAGCTCAAAATTTGTGGCGGAAAGTGGAAAAATTGTGACACAGTTCCCTCGGCGTCATGGCATTAATGTTTGCAAGGCAGGAACTGACTTCCAGTATAATCATATGTAAATCCTCCCATACGTATTCTACACAGCTTAATGTTATAAACCAAGTTGACTGTGCAGAACTGCAGCAATACCAATACTCTTGTTCCTCGAAAATGACTTTGGAGGCATAGTACTATATCACATAAGGGGCTACGTCATCTAATGGGTTAATCTATAGTTTTAGGTGGACTAGTGTCTTGTGTTGTTAAAGAGCTAGAGAAGCACTTTTTAACATCTTATACAGTGGTAAATGTTTGCTTGTAACAGACACATTTTTTAAACCAATTGTATTGATTAGAAATTGAGTAGCCGCAACAACAAAAACAAGCATTGGTAAAGCAATTAGGTCTCAACTATAGAAGAGCAATGTGTTTTGCCATGTTGTATACAAGTGTTGTATTCTGTATTTGTTGGAGTAGAGTGTCATAGAGGGGAGAAGAGTTCAGTGGTTCGGTGGCAGAGAGTGTTACAGAGTACAGTGTCATTAAGTCAAGTGGTGTAGAGTGGTGTAGAGTAGAGTGACATAGAATAGAGTGGTGTGAATTGAAGTGGCATGGCGTGTGGTGGAGTAGGGTGGAGTGGATTGAGGTAGCATAATTGATTGGATTGGGGTGAATTGGGTTGGGGCACAGTGGGTTGGATTGAGTTGAGTGGGGTAGGTTGGAGTAAGTGGTGTGGATTAGAGTGGGGTGGACTGAAATTGGGTGGGGCATATTGGATTGGGGTGGCCTGGAGTGGAGTGGGGTGGATTTGAGTAGGTTGGGGTGGATTAGATTGGATTGGTGTGAGGTGGATTGGATTGGAGTGGGTGGATTGTATTTAGGTGAGGTGGATTGCATTGAGGTGGGGTGGATTGGAGTGAGGTTAACTGGATTGAGTGAATTGGATTGGATTGGATTGGGATGGATTGGTGTAGGGTGAACTGGATTGGGCTGGACTGGAGTGAGGTAGAATAAGTGGGGTAGAATGAAGTGTTATGAATTGGAGTGGGGTGAATGGGATTGGTGTGGGGTAGGGTGGATTGGATTGGGGTGAGTTAGATTGGATTTGGCTGGACTGGGATGGATTGGATTGGTGTGGGGTGGATTAGATTGGAGTGGGGTGAAATGGATTTGAGAGAGGTGGATTGGATTGGAGTAGTGTGACTTGGAATGGGGAGATTGAAGTGGGCATATATTTTTGGATCGGAGTGCAGCAGATTGGAGTGGGGCAGATTGGATTTGGCTGGATTGGATTGGAGTTGGGATGATTACACTGGAGTGGGGTGGGGTGGATTTGATTGGGGTGAAGTGAACTGGATTGGAGTAGAGTGGTTTGGAGTGAGCAGATTGGAGTGGAGGCGATTGTGTTGGATTGGAGTGGGGCAGATTGAAGTGGGGCACATTGTTTTGGATTGGAGTGGGCAGATTGTTTTTGATTGGAGTAAGGCTGGTTGTTAATGGGCACATTGTTTTGGATTGATATGGGGCAGGTTGGAGTAGGCAGATTATTTTGAATTGGAGTGAGGTTGATTGGGGCGGGGCAGATTGTTTTGGATTGACGTGGGGCAGATTGTTTTGAATTGGAATGTGGAAGATTGTTTTGGATTGGTGTGTGACAGATTGGTGTGGGGCAGATTGGACTGGGCCAGATTGTTTTGGATAGGAGTGGGGTGGATTGTGGCAGATTGGATTGAATTTTGGTGGATTGGGGAAGGGAGTGAGTGGATTGAATTGAGGTGGACTGGATTATAGCAAGGTAGATTGTTTTGCGGTGGATTGGTGTGGAGTGGACTGAATTGGAGGGGGTGTATTGTGGTGAATTAGGGTGGGGTGAATTGGGATGGAGTGGGGGGATTGAGGTGAGATGAATTAGAGTAGGGTGGATTGGAGTGGGGCAGATTGGAGTAGAACATACTGTTTTGGATTGGAGTGGGGCAGTTGGGAGAGTGGCATGTTGTTTTGGATTGGAGTGGGGAAGATTAGAGTGCAATGGATTGGAGTGAGGCTGATTGTTATGTATTGGAGTGGGGAAGATTAGAGTGAGGCTGATGGTTTTGGATTGGAGTTGGACCAATTGGAATAGGGCAGATTGTTTTGGATTGGAGTAGGGCAAACTACAGTGGTCAGATTGTTTTTATACCGCAGTGGGAGAAATTGAAGGGGGCAGATTACAGTGGGGCAGATTTGAATGTGGCAGATTGTTTTGGATTGAAGAGGGTAGATTGAAGTAGGGCAGATTGGAGTGGGGCAGATTGTCTTGGATTGGAGCAGGGCTGATTGGACTGGAGTGGAACAGATTGCTTTGGGTTGGAGTTGGGCAGATTGGAGTGGGGCAGATTGTTTTTGGATTGGAGTGGAGCAGATTGTTTTGGATTGAAGTGGGGCTGATTAGAGTGGGGCATATTGGTTTGGATTGAAGTGGGGTAGATTTAGTGGGGTAGAATATTTTAGATTGGAGTGGGGCAGATTGTTTGGATTGGAGTGGAGCAGAATAGATTGGGACAGATTGATTTAAGTTGGAGTGGGGCAGATTGTTTTAGATTGGAATAGGGCACATTGTTGTGGATTGGAGTGGGACAGATTGTTATGGATTTGAGTGGGGCAGATTATTTTGGAATGGAGGTGGGCAGATTAGAATGGAGTAAATTGTTTTGTAATGAACAGATCATTTTGGGTTGGAGTGGGGCAGATTGTTTTGGATTGGAGTGGGGTGGATTCTTTTGGATTGGAGTGGGGCAGGTTGGTGTGGGGCACATTAGAATGGGTTTGTTTGGAAGGACTAGAGTGAGGTGAACTGGAGTGGATAGTGGTGAATGGTTTGAATTGGAATGTGATGGATTAGATTGGTCTGGGGGTTTTGATCGAGTGAGGTGTATTGGTGTGGGCTGAGGTAGGGTGGAATGGCGTGGATTGGAGTGGTGCAAATTTGAGTGGGGTGGATTGGGGTGTATTGCATGATTATGTGCTAAAACCTAATTTCAGAAATTACACATAAGAAAGAAACAATGTTGTGTTGCAATATTTAGAACAAGATAACCCTCATCTTCTAAGAGCAGTGCCAATGAGCAAAAACAGAAGAAACAGGAGTGCAAAGTGAGAAAAGAAGACTTGGCACTATAAGAGAAAGGTAACTATCGAATATTGCAATTGTGTTTGTCCCTCTGGGCATGTTTTTGCCAGTTACATGGCTTCTGTTTGCAAAGCACTAAAAGTTAAAAAGAAGAAAATAGTACCTCAATCATGTAGGGTGCATCATTCGGGCACTGATTAAGTTGAATCAATCAGTGCTTCGTCACTGCTCCACAGAGAGAAACAGAAAGGATGCTAGGGCCGCAGTGATAAATTCCATGGTTGTAAAGAGGAGTACCATGCAAGCCAACAAATGAAAAACAATGAGTGGGCTTCAAGCCCTTTTTGTTAAAAACATTCTCTTGCAAGCTAGACGCATGCGCTAGTGCATGCTCTTGCAGGCTCAACCCTAATAAAAGCAGTTACAAAGAAGCTAGAGCACCTTTGGGTACAACCTCCAGTTTAGAAGCAAACCATAATAGCCCCACCATTTACCCCAAATCTTTAGAAAAATGTAGAGGACAACCTTTTGCAACATAAATTATGTCTTCCTGTTTAGTGCACCAGTCAATGCTGAATCTCCACAGTGCTAGGCTAGGTTTCTGTGGTAATTTCCAGTTTTGTGCAATGTCCTTTTTGTCTACTAGCTTTGCCAGATGAACCTGCATTAGGTTGCCCCTCACACCCCAAACTCATCCAGAAGCCCCAGGAGAGTCTTTTTCAGCGTCAACATAATAGTTCTATCCAGGACTCTAGAATGGATTCTACCTATTTGTTTCCATTACCGGCTGATCAACAGACTTCACCACACCATGTGAAAGAAGTGTGGCCTGGGAGAGGAGCAACAGGAGTATCCAGGGTTGGGCTGGCGACCAGTGTGCCAAATATTTTGAGGTGTCATATACATGAGGTGCAGATAGTGTAGCTGAATTAGTCTGAGCCGTGTGGAGATGACAAGCTCCCGAGGGTCCATGCTTACTACCTGCTACTCCACAGCATCTAGATCGCCAACTTATCCCTTCCCCCTCTGCTGGGGCTTAGCCTACCATCTTAGGGGTGAAATAAACCAGGGAGCAGTAAAATGGGGATGTCCCCTTCTGCCCAAGCTGTCCATCAGTAATCTATCCTCCAAAGGGCTATGTTCAGGCAAATATGTTAGGTGTGTCTCGTGATGTCCAAGTACATACCTCAACTGCAGATATCTATGAAATTGACTATGAGACAGTTGGAAGTGGGCCTGCATGCCTGCAAAAAAGTGCATGTGGGAACCCATCCAAACATCTCCCAATGAGATGCCATGTGGTTCAGCCAGCTTCCTCTCCAGAAGGGGTTTGCTGGGTCAATTTCCTGTCCCAGCCAAGAAATTATTTGCTGGGTTATCACGTGAGAAATATTGTTAAAGTAAGTTTAGGAACATGAAGATGAATGGGCCTGTCATTAAGATAGTGCTTCACTCCACCAAAACTGAGACATGTCAACTCAAGCTTGTATGCCAGATCACTCCAACCTCTGACCATCCAAACACTGATGACCAGGAGCTGGAGTGCCCAGTAATATAACGTATATCTACTGCTCCAAGACCACCATCATAAACAGAACAGCGACCCTTGATAAGGGCTATGTGCGGGGTCAACCCCTCCAAAGAAAGGAGTGGAATCAGGCCGTGACCTTAGTAAACCAGATATTGGGGATATGAAGCAAAATGTTTTTCAAGGTGTGTAAGAAGTGCAGGAGTATCATTACTTTTATGTGAGTGAGTCCAGAACATTAAAGGGCAGGGGTGAACATGGGTCTTGGTCACTCGGAAAAGAGAGGTGAGATTAGGAGTACATGTAAGCTCTGGTACGATCGCCATATGTACCCCTGAGTATTTGATGCTAAGGCGATGGATCGGATATCAGATTGCTAGCCAAGCACAGCACTATCACCTCATAAAGGAAATAGGAGTGATTTCCCTCAGTTCACCCAGGGCCCTGAGGCATCTTCAAAAAGGTGCAGGATTTCTAACAAGCAAGGGCCTGATACTAGGGGGCTCAGTCAGAAAAAGAAGCACATCGTCTGTGTAGAGGGCAATCCTGTCCTCCATCATTTCACTCCACCTCCATCCCTGAAGCTGAGCATTACAGCAAATTATAGGGGCCAGGGGCTCTACAGGCACTGTGAAGAAGAGAGAGGGCAACCCTGCCTAGTCCTACGTCAAATCAGGACACACACTCATCTGACAAATACTTGAAAATATGCTCCAAAAAAAGGCCATCCTTTTGTTTGACAAGACTTAGGAGTGCAATATATTATGTGGCATCTAGAGATCGTTTTTATGATTGTTAGTAAGAAAATAGAAAAAATACAAGTGTTTTTTTTTTAAAAAAAAGGTTTTGAACAAGCTTGGTGAAAGTCGGGTGATCTGGTAACAATTTCTATTTGGTGTTTCCCACTAACAGGGACACTTAGGACTTATGAAGGTCCAAGTTAATGGAGTGCTTTATATTTTTAAAAAAACTGGGAGGACACAGTGTGTGAGTAGCTATAGCTCTTCAGAGACCATAGGGTCAAATTTGAGTTTAAGAACTATTGAAAAAAAGAGTAGTTATTGTCCATGGCATCATGAATAAACTGGATGACCACCAGGGGGAAGTGTTTGTGAAGTACCATCTCCATCCCTCTAGACCCCGACCCAAACTAAAGTGAAATGCTTGATCATAATCAAACCTACACAGAAAAAGACACTGAGGGCCTCATTTGCAAGAACCTGATGCATCGCAATGGATGCAACAGATTTCATGCACTTCCAGCACATCCCCTAACGATGCCATTGATACAGGGTATTTACAATAAAGAGCTCCATGGCGGACGTTTTCACAGATGCATCAGAAATTATGATGCATCTGTTCGTGTTAAACTCATGCATTGCTGTCCCCCATAGAAAAAAGGCCTGTATTATTTTACTCTCCCTGAGCAGGTGACAAAATCTTGGTGGAGTGAAGTCGCACAACGATGCATTGAAATGTTGTAAAATTCACGGCGTCAGTTCTGCTTGCCTTTCCCGTGGGAACGTCTACCCTGCATACATTATACCTGGCACCTGTATATTGTGACGCAGGGCCTTAAAAACTGATGAATGGGGCCCAATGCACCAGTTTGTAAATATGGAGCAGTGTAGTGCACTGCTGCATCAACAAAAAATGCCACAGAGGTGGTATAAAGGGCTTATAAATGAGGCCCTGAGTGCCTAAGAGTTGGGTCTCCTGCAGCAGCTCAACATTCGGTTGCTGGCACCTGAGGAATTTGAGGACTGCAGTTCATTTGATATAGTCCAGGAGGCCATTTACATTCCATGAATGAAGATTCACCATGATCTAAGGCCCAGATTTGAGAAAAGCTAGCGCTGCGTTTGCTCCATTTTTTTTATGCAGAAGCTGCACTAACCTAACAGCATATTTATATTATGACGCTAGAGCAGTCTAGTGTCAAAATGTCTGACTTAGGATCATTTTTTGGGCGCACCACCTCACCCTGCGTCGTTTCACATCAATGAAATGCAAGGCAGGCGTTCCCTCCTAAAAAATGATGCTAGATTTCTAGCGCCAAATTTAGAACCCAATGGAAAAATGACGCACGCAAAAGACCAGCTCTAAAAAATTATGCTTATTCTGATTAGTGTCACAAGTTTAACGTCTGGTCAGACCAAGCATTAAAATGAAGCACACACACTACTACAGAAGTGAAACACACAGAAGGAGCATTGGAAAGCTATTGGACAGCTACAAATGCAGCATAGAAGGTGGGAGAGGATCTTTCGCCAGCGTGCAGGCATCCCGGCACTCAGGGAAGAACAGCCAATCAGAGTCTACCATCTGAGGCAGGAGTCCATTGTATGCCTGCTCCACCACTTTGCGCCAGACATCACAGCCAGAGTGCAGAGTGACTCAGCAATTCCACCCATGACTAAACTCCTGGCTGTCCTCCACTTGGTGCCATAAGGTTCATTCCAGACGACTGCGGCACAAGTAGGTGGGATCTACCACCCATCCCTCTTTGCCTTCCTTACAAAGGTCCTGGACACCATCATCAGACTCACTCCCCACCACATCTGGTTCCCCAACACCCAGGAACTGCAGCAGGAGACCAAGCAAGGTTTCTACCAAATTGCTGGCTTCCAGTATGTGTTGGATGCAATGGACTGCACCGATGTCCAACTTGTCCCTCCTGCAGCAAGTGAACACCTCTACAGGAACGGCAAATATACCCACTTCATCAATGTGCAGGCCATCGTGGACCACTGTGGAATCATCACAAACGTCCTTGCAAAATATCCTGAAAGCATCCATGATGCTTATGTCTTCAGGCGCTCCACTATAAACCAATAATTCCAAGATGGACAATATGGCAATGGCCTACTCGTAGTAAAGATACCATACAAATCTTAACATCCACAACACACCAACCTTGTAGTACAAACAATACAAACACAATAGCAAACACACATGGACCGGGAACCACAGATGTATAGACTACAACACATATGCCACATGCTACACTAGACTGCCTGCAATGCACATCACTCTCACACAGTCACATATCTATAAGTACCTGGCACCCCCTGACTGACACATAACTGGACGGACAGGTGGAGCAATGTTCTCTATGAATACAAAATCTGGACTCAAACAGATACATGTGCGCACAGGTTTACAACAAAACACAGATCTTTCACACATAACACTTACCAAGGAATAGCTCTGCTATGTGAATTGCATTGGTCATTCAAACAT
The DNA here is from genome assembly GCF_031143425.1 of Pleurodeles waltl. Classification (NCBI taxonomy): domain Eukaryota; kingdom Metazoa; phylum Chordata; class Amphibia; order Caudata; family Salamandridae; genus Pleurodeles; species Pleurodeles waltl. The sequence goes on along the minus strand of NC_090436.1, from coordinate 691,620,071 downwards.
CAAAGTAGTAACATATTGGCACTGCTCCACATTTACTATGCTGTAGAAATCTCAGCCAGCACTGATATCTATTGCCACCCGAGTGGTCCCATCACCATCTACATATTAGCAAAATATTATAGGTAAACTCATTGTGTACAACTTTCCATTGTGTGGTGCATAGTGTAGCATACATTCAAATACAACATCACCATCAATGAGAGATCATGTGCAGGATTAGACAGCTCACAGCACACCAACAAACATACCAGTAAATCCCACATCTCCATACCAGGATACAAGGGTACCAACAATGGACTGTGCCAGATGTACTACTGACAATGTACAGGGAGAGGCCAGAAATGGACTGTGTAGGGAAAATGCCAAATGTATGGTGCAAATCCTACACAGTACATAGGGCCACACATAAAGCAATGGTGTGTCCCCTACATATGCCTGCTCATGGAACTTAACAGGGCTGGAATCCTAATGCAGGGACCTGCTGAAAAGCACACCATGCCCTGTCCTGTTCCACAGATGTCTGAAAAATCTTGCATACCTCACAAAACATCCCATATAACTGTCCCACAATGGGCATATGAACCTCATGCACATATGTATGCCAGCCAACAAATGCCAACAACAACACTTTGTGCAAGGGAGGCATTTGAAGGGCAAAGGGATTCACATGCAACATATACGGCTCTACACCTGTTACATGGCACACAACACACAAAATAGGTACACATGTCCACTACATCACTCCTACGCAGGTCTAAAGTGAAGGCACTTAGGTCTACTTCAGAAAAGGTGGGCAGCGTCTAAAGCCGTGCTACTATACTTGCGTACCTTAACGTCCCCCCACACCCAACACGTATATGCCGTACTCGATATATGGCGCACCACAGCGCAGAGTAGGTGCAATTGTGTCAACAAGATGGATGCCATTGATGGACTGTGTAGGATAAATGCCAAATGTATATTGCAAATTCTACACAGTACATAGGGCCACACGTAAAGCAATGGTGTACCCATACGTATGCCTGCTCTGTGCAGGCATCAAAAGTGTCTGATAAAAATTACTTATTAGAACCTCTTATATTCATCTGCACCATTTTAGTTATTGCCCAATTTTGGAACACACCCTGTGCATACATGCCGTGCGCAGGCATAATTTTGCACGCATGTTCACTAAGGCCCTCATTACAAACCTGGCGGTCGGTGATAAAGCGGCTGTAAGAAAAATGGAATTACATCCATGGCGGAAACCGCCAACACAGACAGCCACTTTAACACTCCGACTGCCACGGCGGTAGAAACAAACACCGCGGCGGTAACCGATAACAAACAGGCGGAAGACAATGTACCGCCCACACTATTGCAAGGCACCAGTCTGCCAGCTTTTCCGGGGCGGTACCAACGGCATCAAAAGCACAGCGGAAACAGTCTTTGGAAGGGAAACCACTCACCTGTCGACACTCAACGAGGAACCAGGATGCCATGGAGCCCGAGTTACAGGTCCTGCCGATGCTGGTCTAACTCCTCATTTACCAGGAACATCAAAGATAGCGGCGACGACGACGGTGAGTACTGCACCTAGCACACCGGGGAGGGGAGGAGGGAAAAGAGAGAGACACACGTACGCAACACCTGCACCCCCACCCCCTACCCACAACAACACACACACATATCCAATCACATCACAGAGACACCCTGTCACCCCCTGGAAGAACGCACGGACCAAATGAAATGAGTCTAACGAGTATAATAAAGAGCTCCATGGCGGACGTTTTCACAGATGCATCAGAAATTATGATGCATCTGTTCGTGTTAAACTCATGCTTTGCTGTCCCCCATAGAAAAAAGGCCTGCATTATTTTACTCTCCCTGAGCAGGTGACAAAATCTTGACGGAGTGAAGTCGCACAACGATGCATTGAAATGTTGTAAAATTCACGGCGTCAGTTCTGCTTGCCTTTCCCGTGGGAACGTCTACCCTGCATACATTATACCTGGCACCTGTATATTGTGACGTAGGGCCTTAAAAACTGATGAATGGGGCCCAATGCGCCAGTTTGTAAATATGGAGCAGTGTAGTGCACTGCTGCATCAACAAAAAATGCCACAGACGTGGTATAAAGGGCTTATAAATGATGCCCTGAGTGCCTAAGAGTTGGGTCTCCTGCAGCAGCTCAACATTTGGTTGCTGGCACCTGAGGAATTTGAGGACTGCAGTTCATTTGATATAGTCCAGGAGGCCATTTACATATACCATGAATGAAGATTCACCATGATCTAAGGCCCAGATTTGAGAAAAGCTAGCGCTGCGTTTGCTCCATTTTTTTTATGCAGAAGCTGCTCTAACCTAACAGCATATTTATATTATGACGCTAGAGCAGTCTAGTGTCAAAATGTCTGACTTAGGATAATTTTTTGGGAGCACCACCTCACCCTGTGTCGTTTCACATCAATGAAATGCAAGGCAGGTGTTCCCTCCTAAAAAATGATGCTAGATTTCTAGCACCAAATTTAGAACCCAATGGAAAAATGAAGCACGCAAAAGACCAGCTCTAAAAAATTATGCTTATTCTGATTAGTGTCACAAGTTTAACGTCTGGTCAGACCAGGCATTAAAATGAAGCACACACACTACTACAGAAAGGAAACACACAGAAGGAGCATTGGAAAGCAATTGGACAGCTACAAACACAGCGTAGAAGGTGGGAGAGGATCTTTCGCCAGCGTGCAGGCATCCTGGCACTCAGGGAAGAAGAGCCAATCAGAGTCTACCATCTGAGGCAGGAGTCCATTGTACGCCTGCTCCACCACATTGCGCCAGACATCAAAGCCAGAGTGCAGAGTCACTCTGCAATTCCACCCATGACTAAACTCATGGCTGTCCTCCACTTGGTGCCATAAGGTTCATTCCAGACGACTGCGGCACAAGTAGGTGGGATCTACCACCCATCCCTCTTTGCCTTCCTTACAAAGGTCCTGGACACCATCATCAGACTCACTCCCCACCACATCTGGGATCTACCACCCATCCCTCTTTGCCTTCCTTACAAAGGTCCTGGGCACCATCATCAGACTCACTCCCCACCACATCTGGTCTCCCAACACACAGGAACTGCAGCAGGAGACCAAGCAAGGTTTCTACCAAATTGCTGGCTTCCAGTATGTGTTGGATGCAATGGACTGCACCGATGTCCAACTTGTCCCTCCTGCAGCAAGTGAACACCTCTACAGGAACGGCAAATATACCCACTCCATCAATGTGCAGGCCATCGTGGACCACTGTGGAATCATCACAAACGTCCTTGCAAAATATCCTGAAAGCATCCATGATGCTTATGTCTTCAGGCGCTCCACTATAAACCAATAATTCCAAGATGGACAATATGGCAATGGCCTACTCGTAGTAAAGATACCATACAAATCTTAACATCCACAACACACCAACCTTGTAGTACAAACAATACAAACACAATAGCAAACACACATGGACCGGGAACCACAGATGTATAGACTACAACACATATGCCACATGCTACACTAGACTGCCTGCAATGCACATCACTCTCACACAGTCACATATCTATAAGTACCTGGCACCCCCTGACTGACACATAACTGGACGGACAGGTGGAGCAATGTTCTCTATGAATACAAAATCTGGACTCAAACAGATACATGTGCGCACAGGTTTACAACAAAACACAGATCTTTCACACATAACACTTACCAAGGAATAGCTCTGCTATGTGAATTGCATTGGTCATTCAAACATCAAAGTAGTAACATATTGGCACTGCTCCACATTTACTATGCTGTAGAAATCTCAGCCAGCACTGATATCTATTGCCACCCGAGTGGTCCCATCACCATCTACATATTAGCAAAATATTATAGGTAAACTCATTGTGTACAACTTTCCATTGTGTGGTGCATAGTGTAGCATACATTCAAATACAACATCACCATCAATGAGAGATCATGTGCAGGATTAGACAGCTCACAGCACACCAACAAACATACCAGTAAATCCCACATCTCCATACCAGGATACAAGGGTACCAACAATGGACTGTGCCAGATGTACTACTGGTAATGTACAGGGAGAGGCCAGAAATGGACTGTGTAGGGAAAATGCCAAATGTATGGTGCAAATCCTACACAGTACATAGGGCCACACATAAAGCAATGGTGTGTCCCCTACATATGCCTGCTCATGGAACTTAACAGGGCTGGAATCCTAATGCAGGGACCTGCTGAAATGCACACCATGCCCTGTCCTGTTCCACAGATGTCTGAAAAATCTTGCATACCTCACAAAACATCCCATATAACTGTCCCACAATGGGCATATGAACCTCATACACATATGTATGCCAGCCAACAAATGCCAACAACAACACTTTGTTCAAGGGAGGCATCTGAAGGGCAAAGGGATTCACATGCAACATATACGGCTCTACACCTGTTACATGGCACACAACACACAAAATAGGTACACATGTCCACTACATCACTCCTCCGCAGGTCTAAAGTGAAGGCACTTAGGTCTACGTCAGAAAAGTTGGGCAGCATCTAAAGCCGTGCTACTATACTTGCGTACCTTAACGTCCCCCCACACCCAACATGTATATGCCATACTCAATATATGGCGCACCACAGCGCAGAGTAGGTGCAATTGTGTCAACAAAATGGATGCCATTGATGGACTGTGTAGGATAAATGCCAAATGTATATTGCAAATTCTACACAGTACATAGGGCCACACGTAAAGCAATGGTGTACCCATACGTATGCCTGCTCTGTGCAGGCATCAAAAGTGTCTGATAAAAATTACTTATTAGAACCTCTTATATTCCTCTGCACCATTTTAGTTATTGCCCAATTTTGGAACACACCCTGTGCATACATGCCGTGCGCAGGCATAATTTTGCACGCATGTTCACTAAGGCCCTCATTACAAACCTGGCGGTCGGTGATAAAGCGGCTGTAAGAAAAATGGAATTACATCCATGGCTGAAACCGCCAACACAGACAGCCACTTTAACACTCTGACTGCCACGACGGTAGAAACAAACACTGCGGCGGTAACCGATAACAAACAGACGGAAGACAATGTACCGCCCACACTATTGCAAGGCACCAGTCTACCAGCTTTTCCGGGGCGGTACCAACGCCATAAAAAGCACAGCAGAAACAGTCTTTGGAAGGGAAACCACTCACCTCTCGACACTCAACGAGGAACCAGGATGCCATGGAGCCCGAGTTACAGGTCCTGCCGATGCTGGTCTACCTCCTCATTTACCAAGAACATCAAAGATGGCGACGACGGTGAGTACTGCACCTAGCACACCGGGGAGGGGAGGAGGGAAAAGAGAGTGACACACGTACGCAACACCTGCACCCCCACCCACAACAACACACACACATATCCAATCACATCACAATGACACCCTGTCACCCCCTGGAAGAACGCAAGGACAAAATGAAATGAGTCTAACGAGTATAATAATCGAACAATCAGATAGGCCAAGATAACTTTAAATCATCAGTATATACAAATATTAACAGCAAGTACACAATTCCCTACACTGTCCCAATAAATGTCCGTGGACCATTGGTCCCAAAAAGCATGGACGAAGCCCACACATGACACCTGCATCAAAACGGAGAGAACACTGAAGGGGCATCAGGTTGAAAAAAAACAGGCACCTCAGGGGGAAGGGGAGGAGGGGCACCTCAGCCGGATGATGGGACAACGCCACTGCTCCTCGAGGGGGCTCCATGCCCACTGCTTGGTCCTGGGGAGTACAAGGCCACAGTCTCTCAAGTCTCTCAAGTGGGTGATTTGCCCACTGCTTGCTCCTGGGAGTGCAAAGCCACAGTGTCTCAAGTCTCTCAAGTGGGTGGTTTGGCCACATGCTCTGGAGGGAACTTTGTGCCCAGAGTGCTTCATCCTGCCAAGTACTGTGTTAGTGGATGCTTTTCTCCACTGGTTCTGGAGGGGGCTTGGTGCCCAGAATGCTGCATCCTGCCAATGATAAGGTGAGTGGATGCTTTTCTCCACTGGTTCTGGAGGGGGCTTGGTGCCCAGAGTGCTTCATCCTGCCAAGGACTGGGTTAGCGGATGCTTTTCTCCACTGGTTCTGGATGGGGCTTTGTGCCCAGAGTGCTTCATCCTGCCAACTGGGTTAGTGGATGCTTTTCTCCACTGGTTCTGGAGGGGGCTTTGTACCCAGAGAGCCTCATCCTGCCAAGGACTGGGTTACTGGATGATTTTCTCCAGTGGTTCTGGAGGGGGCTTGGTGCCCAGAGTGCTTCATCCTGCCAAGGATAAGGTGAGCGGATGCTTTTCTCCACTGGTTCTGGAGGGGACTTGGTGCCCAGAGTGCTTCATCCTGCCAAGGACTGGGTTAGTGGATGCTTTTCTCCACTGGTTCTAGAGGGGGCTTGGTGCCCAGAGTGCTTCATCCTGCCAAGGACTGTGTTAGTGGATGCTTTTATCCACTGGTTCTGGAGGGGGCTTTGTGCCCAGACTGTTTCATCCTGCCAAAGACTGGGTTAGTGGATGCTCCTCTCCACTGGTTCTGGAGGGGACTTTGTGCCCAGAGTGCTTCATCCTGCCAAGGACTGGGTTAGTGGATGCTTTTCTCCACTGGTTCTGGATGGGGCTTGGTGAGCAGTGTTGCAGCACCAGGGGTGTGGCAGTTCCCATTCCCCCACCTGGGTGTCTGAGCCATGAGATTTTCTGGTAGCAGGTAGCATGATACTCCATGGAGGCAGAGCGACACTCCACCTTGCGACGATTTAGGCTGCAAATTGCTGGTAGTGTCAGTGCTGGTGGTGGTGCCTCATGTAGTGTGTGCGGGGTCCAGGACGTCTCCTGCAGCCTCGGATGGTTGCCCACTGGGGATGATGCTGATGTCCGCTGTAGTGGCACTGGCTGGGCAAGTCACGGGGCAGGTGGCTGCGGCAGAGATGCTGCCGGTTGTGCCCGTGGTATAGGTGTCTGTAGTAGTGGAGGAAGACACCAGGCTGTCTCCTGCAGCCTCGGAAGGCTGCCCACTGGGGATGATGCTGATGACTGTAGTTGTGGCAGCTGCCGTGCAGGTGGCGGTGCAGGTGGCAGTGCAGGTGGCGGTGCAGGTGGTGGGGCAGGTGGCGGTGCAGGTGGCAGTGCAGGTGGCGGGGCAGGTGGCGGTTCAGGTGGCAGTGCAGGTGGCGGGGCAGGTGGCGGTTGTTGCGGCGGTGCCCACCGCGGTAGAGGTTGCTGGCCTGTCTGTAGAAATGGGGGTCACCAGTCCCTCACCTGGAGGCTCCGTGCCCCGAGGTGACTTTTCTTTGCTCTTGTGTCCCTTCCCCACCTTGGAAGTCGCTGATAGGACTTTGGCACTGTCCTCTGTGGTTCTGGATGAGGCCTTGCTGGGTGGGTGGTGCAGCTTTTCTCTGCTGCATGCTGGCCCCTTCTTTACCTTGGCAGGTGGCGGAATAGGGTGGTCCTTGGCTTCAGTAGAGGGCACACTGGCAGCCCTGATAGGTGTCCCCTTCAATCCTCCCGGACTTGCAGGGACCACAGTGGACGATGATTTGGTGGCTGAGGTGCTGGTCTGGGCTCTAGACAACCTGGCTCTAGGGGAAGGATGGGGGCGGAGGTTTAGGGAAGAGGTTAATGTTAGCCAGCAAAAGTTTTTTGGACACACTGGGATGGGAAGATGGAAGGGGTTTGGGAGTGGAGGAAGAGGTAGTGGTTGTAGGAGGTGTACGTCTGCTGAGTTCGGGTAAAGGTGCATGGGTGTGTGCCGGCGTTTGTGTTCTTTGGGAGGAGGGCTCATAGACACACTGGAAGCGGACACAGGGGATGTGTGAATGGTAGTGGGGTGGTGATTGCACGTGAGCGGTGTGTAGTGATGGCCGTGCTGGTGATGGAGGTAGTGGCTAAGGATGTAGTGCATGCATGTGTGAGTGGAGATGAGACTGGGAGGGAGGTGGAGGACGTGGAGGAGGGGGACACAGTGGAGGCAGTGGATGTTGGTGTGTCTGCATGGGTATGGTGCTTGTGTGAGTGCCTGTGGGATGTGTGGTGCTTATGTTTGCCTGAGCCACTTTTGTGTGTTGATGTGTGTGCATGCTGGTCTGTAGGTGTGCTTGGGATAGGCTGAGGTAAAGAGGATTGGGTCTGGGTAGTGGAAGTTGGAGGGGGGAGGCTGTCACACAGGGTCAATGGCTGCCATCAGTGCTGAGGCCAGAGCCTGAAATGCTTTCTGTTGGGCTGCCACGCCAGAATGAATGCCCTAGGTATGCATTTGTTTGCTGCAAATGCCTCTCAACACCCTGGATGGCATTCAAAATGGTTGACTGCGCAACAGTGAGGGATCTCAGGAGGTCAATAGCCTCCTCACTGAGGGCAGCAGGGCTGACTGGGGCAGGGCCTGAGGTGCCTGGGGCCAAGGAGATGCCCACCCTCCTGAGTGAGCGGGAACGGGAAAGACGCTGAAGGGCTGCTGGGCGGGCGGTGCTGGTGGGGTGGCTGTACCTGTTGTAGCGGTTGGCACAGAAGTGCCCGCCACTGCAAGTGAGCTCCCATCAGAGGAGGAGTCACTGTCACTTGTGTCCCCTCCTGTCCCCGTCGTGGAGCTCCCCACGCCCTCCATCCCACTGGTGCCTTCAGACTCCATACATTCACCCTCCTGGGCCATGTGGGTTGCAGCTCCTTCCTGCTCCGGTGCCACTGCTCCTCTGCCACATGATGCTAATGCACACAAGGACAGGGTGACAAAACAAGAAGGAGGGGAAAGACAGAGGAGACACATGGTCAATGCCAGCAACACCACTATAGTTGGTGGACACAACACACAGGGAGCAGCCCTGTGGAGTGGCATGTCTTAGTGCAGAGTAGAGTGACATAGAGTGAAATAGTGTAGAGTGAGGGGCATAAAGTTAAAAGGCATAGAGTAGAGTGGAATACAGTGGAGAGGCATACAGTGAAATAGCACAGAGAAGTGGTATAGAGTGAAGTGGTGTAAAGTTTGTTTTAATATATATTATTTTATTGCTTTTCATTGCAAACAATCACAATAGAAGTAACCATTTAAGAAAAATACAGCCGTCTTCAACTAATTGACATGAGGCATTGATGATGTATCGCAGATCAAAGTCCATCACATTACGCATCAATTGCAAGTATATCCCAGAACCCTTCCCTCCATGTGCTATAATTAGCTGTATCTGCACTACAACAGTCATTCATTCTATTTCCTCTGAGGATATATCCGATGTTCCCCTCTCTGTCCTCTCAAACTTGGTTAGTAGTGCCCCAGGTCTGTAGATCTTTGGCAACTCTATCATCTCGCCTACACTGATGAAGGAGTATTTCCTCAGCCACCACCCACTCCCCAATATCACTCACCCAACTGTCAACAATAAGACCTGTCTTCCCCATGCAAGTGATTACAGCCCTCCATTTTGCTAACAATAGGGTTAAATACATTAATTTAAAATCCACCTTCCTGCCTTTAAACATCTTAAAATCACCCAATAGACAAACTACTGGGTCTTGTTCTATGTTACCTCTATAGACCATCACCAGGCTAGGTGTAGAAAAGTTGCATTCTGTTTCAGACAGCGATGGCATCCACTTGCCACATATCTAATTGATGTAACAATACAGGGGTAATATATGTTTGATGAATATATTTGAAATGTACCAATTTAAAACATGCATTGCGTGACTCCAACCGGACCAGATTGCAAACCCTGTTCTACTATACATCCCCAAAGTGGTGTTTCCAGTTTTTCCTCCCACTCCGACCTGGCTGGGAAAGGGGTCCTAGGTTTATCAGTGAGCATAGTCTTGTACAGCTGCGAAACTAAATGTCTGGGGCCCCCCAACTCTATTAGCACCTGGAACAGCGGGACTTCCAGATACAGGGACCACAATTCACAAATTATATCTGCCATGCTGGCATACAGGAGGAGCTAACCATGTTCTATATCCATGACCTCCTGAGCTGCCTCAAAAATAGTGAACCCTTCATTAGGATAGAGGTCTCTAAGGGTCTCACAGCCCACCATAATCTGACATCCACTGAACTTGCAAGGTTACAGAGAGCTGGGAGGTAAAAAAGAAAAAGCTCCTGGGAAAAAGGAGCCCTCCCCAGTACAACCTTCACTGCTTTTTCCTATAAGAATGTTCTATGTTTAATGAGATAGATCACACAGGCTTTATTCCTCCTGCCACTTTGTAACAGTTGGGGCAATGTGATGTTATGTGTCTGGTCCACCAACAGATCCTTTTTCCACTTGTCTCTCTCTGAGAGCCAGTGGGCTGCATGTTGTATTTGGGAGGCTAAGTAATATATTTCCATATTTGGAATTGCCAGTCCACCCTCCTTTGTGGGCAGGTATAAAAACTCTTGGGCTACCCAGCTCCTGTCCCCAGCCCAGATAAGCATTGTAAGAAGGCAGATCAAGCATCTGAAGACTGATCTTGGTAGTGTGTGAAATGAGTCCTGTATGGTGTATATGCATCATGGCAAAAAAAAAGTCTTCACCACCACCACTCTTCCCATGAGAGACAGCGGCAGTGTGTTTCAGAATTATATTGACCCACTCAAACTCTCCGTTATTCTTTCTATGTTGAGTTGTTTCTGTTTTCTTTCCGTGAGCACAACCATGATCTCCAAGTATCAAAACTGTTCAGTTTCCCATCGCAATGGCAAAGGTGGGAAATCAGTAGAATCCACTGTTGTCAGCAGTCCCAAGAGGAACACCAGATATTTGCACTGGTGGATACATAAACCAGCACATTCCCCAAAGGCATCAAGGTACTATAAAAGTGAAGGTAGGGACTCTCTTGCGGTTGTAAGGTAGAAGAGTGTTTTATCTGCATAGAGACCTTTCCCACTAGACTACCCCACTCTGACATTTATCTATCAAATCCGTGTTGCCAGTGGCTCTAGTGCTATTGAAAAAAGAAGCAGTAAAAGCAGGTATCCCTGCTACATGCCCCAACTCACCACAAAGGGATCTGAGCATAGCTGCCCAACTCTAACCTGGCCGAGGAAGCAGTATAGAGCAGTTGTATCCAGGATCGAAACTGTTGGCCAAATCCCATTGACTCCAGTCCAGACAATAGGTATTGCCAATCCACTGAGTCAAATGCCTTGGCAATCTCAATAGAGACTACTGCCAGATTCTCTCTCCTGTCCTTGACTTTGTGCATGAAATGCATCAGTCGTCTGAGATTCATACTCCTATTCCTCCCCGGTGTGAACTCATACTGATCCGGGTAGATCATTTGGGAGATCACTGGTCCAAGCCGAAATGCAAGAACCTTACATAGGACCTTCCTCTCAGTATTAATCATTGTGACCCTGCAGTAAGTGGAAGGATAAGATGATGCTGCTCCAGGTTTTAGAACCAGGGTCACGGAACCCTTTCACATTGATGGCAGTAAAACTCCCCTCTCTCGAGCTTCTATGTATACCTCAATCAGGCGGGTTTGTGACCTCTGAGTTGAAAGCCTGATAGAGCTCAGCTGTAAAGATGTTACTCCCAGGCGTCTTCCCAGCGGGGAGAGACACCGGTGCCATTTTAATCTCTTCCAATGTGAGACCAGCATCCAACTCCTGTGCCACAACCTCTTCCACCCGCGGGATTGACAACCCCTCCAGAAAGTCAGTAATACGCTCCAGATCAGGACTAGATGGGCAAAGCATACCTGTTTTAGATATTCTTTAAAAACTTGTATTATTCCATGCTGGGTGAAGGTGTCTCCTTCCCTAGGACTTTTAAGGTGCAACCCATGCAGCCGAGGCATCTCGACCGAGGATCTAGACCAAGAGCTTCTCTTTACTGTCTCCTTCCCTGTGCAATAGTTGGTGATAGGACTTCAAAATATAATGCTTGAGCCTGTCCCTCACTATTGACACTTCATGTAGCAGTGTGGCCTCCCCACTATGCCACTGCACATCATTTGGAGGTAGTTTCTTAATTTCTACTAGTGCTTTCTCCTTATGGAGAAGCTTCTATTGCAATGCTCATTCACACCACAGGTGCGACCCACACATCTCCCCCTCAACACTGCCTTAATTGCCTCCCACTCAGCTGCAGGATTCTGCATCATAGTCCAATTAATTTCAAAATTCTCCATCAGGCCATCCGCCACTGCCTCTCTGCCCACCAGATCCTGTAGTGTCTGAGGGAAATTGGCATGTACATAAGAACCAGGATCTAGACCCCCATCGAAATAAACATGTTATCGGTGTGTGGTCAGACAGATAGCATGACAGATGTGACACCCCCTGTACCTTAGTGTCCAGATGTGTAGTCACCAAAAGTTGAACAAGTCTGCTGAAAGTGCAGTGAGTGGGTGAGTAACAAGTGTTTTCCTGTTTCAATGGCAAGGATTCCCTTTAAAAATCACAGAGCCCCAGTTGTGTCATGACTTCAAATAACTTAGTAGTCATTTTTGGCTTAGTGAGGTGTCGAGAGGGGTGGCCATCGAGTTTGCCATCCACAATGCAATTAAAATCCCATATCCAGAACAGACCAGTGTCAGCTGCTGGCAATCCCACATCTTGTACCTTAATATAAAATGATTCATTGTCCACATTTGGTCCATGCAAATCTTCAAACACCACATCCACTCCATCCAGTCTGCCCTGCAATAGTATGTAGTGTCCCTCTACATCTGCTTCAATATAGGGCAATGCAAATGGGACACCTGGGGTGATCCAAACCAGCACTCCAAAGGAGAAAGATTAGTAGGTGGCATAGTATGTCTGTACTCCAGAAAATCAAGACAACCAAGAACTCTTATATACCCCTCTTCCTCTACCCAGGACAAGCAACGTTAACTAAATACCATGTACATGTCCAGAAATATCGATGAGAAAGGTTGAGCAAAATCGCTATCCCACCTTACTTGACCTCAACTGACTTTCCCAACCCACCCAAACCTGAAGACCCCACCTTCCCAAACTGCCTTCAGACGACAATGCAATAAAAATTGTGTATTAACATCTAGTGTGCAGCTGTGTAATCACACTCCATACTGCAGTCTTTTCAGTTTCTTTTAATTTCCATGCTTCTCAGAGCCTGTGGCCACATTGGTCCAGTGTAAGAGGGCACCCAAGCATTCCCTTACTTCATACCACAAAAAGCGTTTGTGCCACTACCTTAATGCATGCATTTTTCATATATCTAGCGACAGTTTCCACATTTTCAGGAAAGCAAATCATAGCCCGTTCAGAGCCACTCATTCCCTGTTCATAGTTCCTATCCTTGTTTTAGGCCTGCTGTTAGTTCTTTGTTATTATTATAATGTGTTTACCGGCAACTGTTCAGTATTCAGGTACCAGCATCAGGAATTACATCTTCAGTGTCTACAGAGAGTCGGAGTCCTCTTCGTACCCAGAGGACACCTCCTGCTGTGTCTCCTCCTCCGCTTGTTTCTCAGAGGCCATCGTTGACATAGTGCCATCTTCACATAGCACCAGTTGGCTGACTCATGTGTCTTTTTTCCCAGCACAATGTCTACGAATTCTGTGCCTCTTATCATTAGTGTGGAAGGGCTCCAAGTCAGTCAGTGGATGCCCTCCAGGAACCACACATCCTATGGCCACTCAAAGAAATGGGAGTTCCATCCATTAATAACCCATAGCTTTGTTGGGTAGAGAAGCACATATAGAAGACGCATAGTCTGGAGTTGCTTTTTCAATTCTATGAATGTTTTGCAGCATTCCTGTACTTTGTGGGTGTAATCAATATATATGGCAATGTTGTGGCTCTCAAACTGCTGAGTCGGCGCCTCCTTGACTGCCTTAAGTATCACATCCCTATCTCTATAGTTCAGCAGGCAGGCTATAAGAGCCCTAGGAATGCACCAGGGGAGGCAGCAGCGCCAGGTCCCTGTGCGGATATTCAATCACAAAAAAAGTGGACAGTCCTGTTGGTTTCAGTGTCTCCAGCATCCATCTCTCAAGGAATTGCTCCACAGACTGATCAGCCCTCTGCATCTTCATCTCGATTTTCAATTATAATAGTGACCTTGGTCATGTGTACTACCTGCTGTTTGAGCTGACAGACTTCATTTTGAATGGTTGTAATGTTTGAATCTGTTGTATCCACCTTGTCTGCTATTTTGTGTAATTCCGCTCGCAGCAAGTTCACTTCCACTGACACTCCAGCTATCTGTCCCTCCTGTGCTGCTCGTGACCCTTGAATGGTCTCCAGAATGGCAGCGCACGAGGGCTCCCCCAGTTGCTATGGGGAGTGCTCCAGCGTATCCTGGCTTTGTTTGGTGATGCTATGAGTAGCTTGGCACGAAATAGTATATTGTGCGAAGGTGTCACCCTGCGCCTGCCTATGTTGTCTATTCTTCCCTTTGACAGCACCTAATCAGATGGTGTGGCCGCTTATAGGGGTACAGCAGTGTCAAGAAATTGTCTTATAATGTGTGACCGATATGTGACATGAAATGGGGTGAGACAGGCTCAGGTCCAGTTCAGCAACACAGAAGGTACTATGCTAGCAGTGTTTGTAGACACTTAAATAAGGGTCCAACCACAGATCACCTGTAGAGAGCTCTCAGGGTCCCTCAGAATGCATAATGGCACAATTTCAGCAATGTATCTTCCCCATCGCTTCCAAGTCCAGCCTCTTGCCCTATCTTGGTTGTCAGCAGCAGCACCTTGCTCAGTACGAGCCATCATGCATACCTGTGTGCTGGTCAAAAGGCGATCTCATGCCATTCACCTGCCTGTAGGTCTGATGTACTTGTCCCAGGCTCTCTCTCATGTTGTAATGGCCTGCAGTTCCATAAAAATGATGGTGAGTTTGGCAGGATTCCAATCTTCACCTCATTAGGCTGTTATATACACTGAGGTCCATGTTAAACCAGCCTGTCCCCTGGCGTAGCTGACCGCTCCAGATGCAAGTCAGAGAGACACCATAGTGTTTATGTCGTAGTGTTTATGTCAGTTCACTTCTGTCCCTCCTTGATAAGGTGGAGGTCTCGGATCATCACAGAATATTCTGACACTAGTTACACTCAAAGGAGGCCACCCGTCTCCATGACAAATTGCTTCAATGGGTCGCACTTCCCCTCTCTACTAGGCAGGTCACCACCACACACGTTTCAACCTCGCAGCCAGCCCCTGAGAGATACAGACAACCTGCCGGCACCACTAAACACCCTTCTGCTCTCAGCTGTGTGGGCATCCCATGCCTTACTGGCCCTCAGGTATAGTATGGGGAACCTCACCCCCATGCAGGCCCTCTCCATCAGGGTCGTATACCATCAGGTGCTGGGTTCCAGAAGGCACATCACTCAGTCACAGTGTAGCCTTGCCTCCTGGGCCCGTGACTTCCTCCTACTCCCGCCATCTGTAGTAGCATTTCCCTCTCTCCACTTCGAGGGGAACAGAGGCCTTGCTGCAGCCTTTTTTGCCACTGGGCTTCAACATGCATAGGTGACTGAGCGGCCACCTCCAGCGCCCTGGGGCCTCTATTGGTACTTGCTATGTCTCCAGCCCCAGCAGGTAAACCTCTGAGGTCATGCCGTCAGCAAGGCCTGATGAGCCGCAGCAGTCGTTCACCTGCAGCTAGTCTCCCCTGTGTGAGATCAAACTTTTCGCCTGCACTGCACCTCCATGTGGATTGCCCTACCACAGCAGGTGGTGTAATATTTGTGTACTGGCAGGATACTTCAGGGTTTTGCAGTCAGTGGTCCCTAAAGGTGTGGTCTGTGAGCCATCTTGCTTGGCCATGCCTCCAAAGTGATGTAGAGTTAAGTAGGGTATATTGGAGTGGCATACAGTGGAATCGTGTAGAGTGGGGTGGCTTTAAGTGGAGTGTCATAGAGTGAATTGGTATACAATGGAACAGCGCAGACTGGAGTGGCGTACAGTGGAGTGATGTGCCATAGAGTAGAGTGGACTGCCATAGAGTAAATGGCATGACTGGAGCCACATAAAGTGGAGTAATGTGTTGTAGAATAGAGTGGGATGGCAAAGAGTGGAAGAGTACAACGTAGAGAAGTGTAGAGTGGAATGGCGCAGAGTGGAGTGGCATTGAGTGGAGTTGAATACAGTAAAATACTATAGATTGCTGTGGTGTACAGTGGAGTGGTGTAGAGTGGAGTGGCATAGAGTGGAATAGCATAGGGTGGAGTGGTATAGTGTTGAGTTGTGTACAGTGGAATAACATAGAGTGGAGTGGTGTAGAGGGGAGTGCCTTAAAGTGAAGTAGCATAGAGTGGAATAGCATAGTGTGAAATGGCATGAGGTGGAGTGGCATACAGTGTAATAGTGTGATGTGTGGTGGTGTATATTGGAGTGTAATAGAGGGGATAGAAATCCATTGGAATAGTAGAGTATAGAATGGAGTGGCACAGTGTGGGATAGCATAAATTGGAGTGGTGTACAGTAGAGTGGTGTGCAGAGAAATAACATAGAGTGGGGTAGCATATAGGGGAGTGAAGTGGCATGGAGTGGAGTGGCATAAAGTGGAGTAGTGTCGCATCAAATAGAATATTGTGGAATAGCATGGAGTTGAGGGAAGTACAGTGGAGTGGCGTGCAGTAGAATAGCATACAGTGTAGAGTGTAATGGCGTGGAGTGGATAGAGTGAGGTGGTATAGATTGGAGTTGTGTAGAGTGAAATAACGTAGAGTGGAGTGGGGGTAAAGTGAAGTTGTGTAGAGTGCAGTGGTGTAAAGTGGAGTGGCGTAAAGTGGAATAGCATAAAGTGGAGTGGCATAGAGTGGAGTGGCAGAGAGTAGAGTGACGTAGATTGGAATAGTATAGAGTGGAGTGACATAGAGTGCAGTTACATGGAGTGGCATAGAATATGGTACAGTGTAGTGGTGTAGTGTGGCATAGAGTGGAGTGGTGTACAGTGGAGTCACATGTCATAAAGTGGTGTGGCATGTGTTACACTGGAATGGATGCTATAGAGTGGAGTAGATTGTCATAAAGTGGAGTAGGGTGTAGTGTCATACATTGATGTGGTTTGCCATAGAGGGACGTGGTTCGTTAGACAGTGCAGTGGCGTACACTGGAATGTCATAGATCAGAGTGGAGTGGCAAACAATAAAGTGGCAAAGAATGGTGAGGCATAAAGTTGAGTGGTGTGGAGTGGAATGGCATAGAGTGGAGTGGCGTAGATTGGAATAGCATACAGTGGAGTGCATAGAATGGAATATCATACAATGTAGTGATGTGGAGTGGATTGGTATAGGTTGGCATAGAGTGTAGTTACATGCCATAGACCTGATTGGTGTGTGGTAAACTGAGTGGTGTCTTGTAGAGTGAATTGTCATTAGGTAAATTGGAGTGGCTGGAGTGTCACACAGTGGAATGGACTGGTGTAGAGTATAGTAGTGGGTAAAATAATGGAGTGGCATACACTGGAGTGGCATGTCATACAGTAGAGTATCATAGACTGGTGTATGGTGTAGTGTCTTAAAGTAGAGTGGGTAGATTAGAGTGATGTAGGGTGAACTGAGATGTTTTACAGTGGAGTGATGTATAGTGCAGTAGCATATTGTAGAGTGAAGTAGCAAAGTGTAGTGGAGTGGTGTGTTGTGTTGTGTTGGAGAGTATTGTTTAAACAGAGGTAGCATGAGAATAGCAGATTTAGATGAAGTGTGTCAGAAATATAGATTGTTGTTGTAAAGTGCCATTTTGATAGTAGATCTAAATTGTTTCAGTACCTTAAGTTATTAAAGTTCACAAGAGTAAACTAACACTTTCATATAAATTTATAATTGTTCGCTATTCACAAAGGTATTTTACCAGTAGTATCTTCACGACTGATGGAGTCTCCACATAGAAAAATATAGGGCTGTCCTATATTTTAATATGCAGAAAAGTTTAGGTTTATTATTTTGAATCAGGCCCATAAGGTAGAAATAGTTAGGGATATATTGGGGTGCTATATATTAAGGTAACTTTGTGGTATACCATTGTACATGTCGAAAACAAAACAGTATGTGCATGGCTAATGACTAACCTTACAAAAGTTAAAGGCAGTCATGTTGCTTAGACCACCCTTTAGCTCTGTTCTGGCTTTTAAATGTAAATATAGGCCCTCTTTATGACATTGGCGGTAAATCCAGCTTACCGCCACACTGACGGCCGCCAACATACTGCTGCGGTGCAGATATCCGTTCACCATATTATGACACATACACACACCAATCTGACAGAACGCTGCCACATACACAAATCTGCCAGCCCAAAGATCAGTGATAAAGTGCCAGTACCAACACCCATACTGTTACGCCAACAAAACAACGGCCATCACATTATGACCCACGAATTACCACGGTGGACATTCAACGGCTGTAAACCATTGGCAGTACAGACTGCCGCGCTCAGAATGGACACCCACATACAAAACAACACCACATTAGCCAATACCAAAAACACACACCTGACCCCCATACACACACCACACACCCACATCACTATAAAACACACACCCACAATACCCACAACCCCTTACAAACACCAGTTGCGACCAGGAGACTGAGAAGAAGAGCACAGAGACAACTAGACACACACACCACTCACACCCATACACACCTCACGATATTACACAGCACATTCACACCAACACACACCACACAACACCCATGGCACCACAAAGGCACCCCCATTTAACTAAGGAGGAGTTAAGGGTCATGGTGGAGGAAATTGTCAGGGTAGAGTCACAGCTGTTTGGATCACAGGTACAGCCGATTTCCACTGCAACGAAGATGGAGCTATGACGAAGAATCGTGAACAGAGTGAACAGCGTGAGACAGCACCCAAGAACAAGAGAGACATCAGGAAGAGGTGGAACAACCTACGGGGGAAGGTACGTTCCATAACACCAAGGCACCAGCTCGCCATACAGAGGACTGGCAGTGGACCCCCACCTCCTCCCCCACAGCTCACAGCATGGGAGGAGCAAGTCTTGGCACTACTGCATCCTGAAGGACTCACTGGAGTTGCCAGAGGACTTGACACTGGTAAGCAACATTTACTACCTATTATCCCCCAATCCATGTATGCCATCTCACACCCACACCCTCACTCCCATCACTCCACTCCATCCCACACACTGCACCTCACATCTGACTAACCCCAATGCCAAGCCCTGCATGCCATACCAAATCATGGACAGCCCTCCCAGCCCTTTATGGACACCCATCACTAAAGCATGCACAGCATAGGGAAACTAACATTCCCACTATACATCACCATACACAAGCAAAAGCTGTCAGGGCAACACCAACGATAAAAGGCAAGCCAGGGATGTACACGTCATATACTTGAAGCATAATACATCACTTACATCTCAACAGGTACCCCACCCAATATCAGTGGACAGGAGGTGCCACCACTATCCAGTCCCCCAACAGAAAATGCTCCCAGTGATGACAGTAACTCTGGACTTCAGGATCTGGAGGACCTACCTGGCCCATCAGGGACCACTGGACAGCCAGTCACCCAAGCACAATCACAGACCACCACAGAGCCTCCCCCATCAGGATCCAACACCACAAGACCCACCAAGCGTACCCAAACCTCAGTCCCCAGGACACGTCAATCAGCAGTGTGCCCACCTGTACAGGGAGCCCAGGCCACACCTCATCCCCAAGGCAATCAGAGACCTGGAGTCAGTGACAGTGGGCACACCGTTCAGGGGCCAGGGGCACAGGCCAACAGGGAAACTGGGAGGACTGCTGTGCACCAGGGGGAGGACAGGACCAAGGAACCGACTCTCCAGCCTACCAACATTCCCAGGATATGATGGGCAAGATCCTTGACAATGAACAGCCCTCCACCTCTGCTGCCGCTAGTGGGCAGGAGGCCCCACCACAGGACACCAGCACCACTTCCCCTGCAGAAGGAGAATCACCCCACAAATGTTCCCTGCGATCCAGGCAGAAGCCAAAGACCATTGCCAAGACCCCCGCCAGAAATGAGACTCTCCTGATTGTCACCCTTGTGTCCCACTCTGTCAACCTGTCCACCTTGAACTGCTATTGCTCCCCTTCCTACGCTCCCTGGGACAATGCACCTGTGCTACAAATAGACTGGACTATAACCTGGACTTTCCTCCATCATCACCTCATCCCATAGTGCTTACCCCTTTTCGTCAAAGCACTGCAATAAACACACTTTGAAAAAAATATAAGTATGGAGTATGTCAAATGATTTAAGTGTGTATACGTTTAACTTGCTTTAAACATTGCAATTCAACTGTACAGTAATGTATTCATAGTAAAGACCTGTAGTTGGCTGCAGTGAACACACCAGGAGCAATAGTGGGGCACCAACATCTGCAAAAAGAGATGCCAGTGGGTACAGTGAGTCGGCATAGAAGTAGGAATTCACAGTGACAATGTCACACATCAAACTGTCAATGAAATGTGAAATAACACTGTCTTACCTGTGTGTCACTGGAAGTATTGACAAATGACTGCACTTCTGTTGTCCTCATCCTCATCCTCGTCGTCTGCCTCTCATCTTCACTGTCCACAGGGTCCACTGTTGCCACACGGCCATCTCCAGCCTCCTCCTCTTGCAGAAAAGGCACATGGGGTCTCAAGGCAAGGTTGTGCAACATGCAGCATGCCACGATTATCTGGCAGACCTTCTTGGGTGAGTAGCACAGGGATCCACCTGTTAGATGGAGGCACTGAAACCTGGCTTTCAGGAGGCCGAAGGTACATTCAATAATCCTTCTTGTTCGCCCATGTGCCTCATTGTAAGGTTCGTCAGCCCTGGTCCTGGGATTCCTCACAGGGGTCAGTAGCCATGATAGGCTTGGGTAACCTGAGTCACCTTCAAATATTGAGGGACAACTGCTAGCCACACACTAACCCTTATGTCCCACACCATACCCATACACCAACGTCCACTGGGAACAAGGGCTCACCTATTAACCACACCCTGTGCCTCTGGAGTTGGGCCATCACAGTTGGGACGCTGCATTTCCTCAGGATAAAAGCATCATGCACTGACCCAGGATACCTAACATTGACATGGGCGATGTACTGGTCCGCCCAACACACCATCTACACATTCATCGAGTGACAACTTTTTAGATTTCTGAAGACCTGTTCATTTCGCCAGGGGGACAAATGCAATATGTGTCCCATCAATCGCACCAATGATGTTGGGGATATGTCCCATTGCATAGAAGTCAGCCTTCACTGTGGCCAAATCCTCCACTTGGAGGAAAACAATGTAGCTGCACATGTGTTTAATCTGGGCACCCAACACTTGGGTCAGCGCTATTGAGAACATTGGCTGTGACATTCCTGCTGCCAAGCCCACTGTCACTTGGAAAGAATATGTTGCCAAAAAATGGAGCACTGATTGCACTTGCACAAAAGGGGAGATCATAGTGGGGTGACGGATAGCAGATATCAGGTCAGAGTCCAATTGGGCACACAGCTCTGTGCAAAAGAGTGAGCAGCTGGTCATTATCTGTACATTGTAACCACTACACTACAATGAATATTGTGATTGTTACAATATTTAGGTGGCATATGTCCACAATGTGAAATTGTGAATTGTGATGCATGGCCTGCCCCCCCCCCTTAAACGGCGTCCACTTGTCCTGTATGGAGGGACAGGTGGAAATGAGATAATTCCACTGATGTTGTGCGCAGTTGCGGAAGGACGTCGGGAGCCGCCGTGCAACTCCTCATTGGTTATCATTGTGCCCTATGGGGTACAATGGCCAATGGTGATGTACGCCGGCGGTGACGGTATGCACCACCGCGGATATCACCGCCATTTTGTATCTGTTCACTCACTTGATACCTGACCTTCAACAGGAGAGGACCTATACTGCATGTGGTGCTGTGGCCTGTGTCTGGAATCTCCCATGGCTCGTGTGACTGGGGAAAGGGCCCCTGCCTTCACCTCAGTGGAGTTGGAGAGACTGGTGGATAGGGTCATCCCCAGTACCGACTTCTGTATGGGCCTCCAGACCAACAGGTGAGTACATTGTGAGTACGATGCATGGGGCATGAATGCATGGAGTGCTCTGTATGAAGGCCTCGGGTGGGGTGGATTGGTGTATGGGCCCTGGGCAGCATGCAACATGTATGCTGGGGCATCTCTGTGCTAATGGGGATGGTAAGGGGCATGGTGGGCCATGAGTGTAACAGGCAGGACGGTCTGACTAATACCTTTCCCTGTGTCTATTCCCTCTTCAGGTCAGCGCCCATCAAAAGAAGGGTATATGGTGTGCCATCACCAAGGATGTGCGGACCCTGGGGGTCTACGGCAGGCAGAACACCCACTGACGCAAACGGTGGGAGGACCTGAGATGCTGGGCACGGAAGACTGTAGAGGCCCAGCTGGGGATGGCCTCCCAACAAGCAAGTGGTGCCTGTCGAACCCTGACCCTTCTGATGGCCCGCATACTGGCGGTGGCTATGGGCACTTGGGTGCATCACAACAGCAACAAGGGGGTGAGTACAGTGCCCTTCATGACTACTTACGGTGGGGTGGTATTCAGGTGGGGGATGTGGACTTTTAGGTGCCCCTAGGCCAGGCCTGACATTGCAGAGTAGGTCCCATGTTGGGCAGGGCTCTGATGTGAAATTCCTCCAACCTAGCTAGTAGGAATCCACTACTTGGCAGGGGTGTGTGGGTCCCGGGTATGCTGCAGTTGGTGGTATCTGTCCCTACCCATGGCCTGGTGACTAGCATTGTAACTAGTAGTGCATGGCCTAGTGCATAGGGCTGTTCCCTGTGTGTGAGTGTGTTGTGTACGCCAACAGTGGTGTTGGTGCCATCACTGACCAAGTGTATCCTTTGTCTCCCCCCATTTTTTTTTGTCATACTGTCCTTATGTGCATTAGCATCATCTGGCGGAGGAGCAGAGGCACCGGCGATGGAGGGAGCTGCCTCCCACAAGACCCAGTATGCAGAGCCCACCGATGGTGAGGCACCAGTGGGATGGAGGGTGAGGGGAACACCATGGCGGAGACAGGAGGGGACAGTTCGGACACGGATACCTCCTCTGATAGAAGCTCCCTTGTGGTGGTGGACACCTCTGTTGGCAGCCATTGTGCCTTTTTCCACCCTCCCCCCTCTAACTTCCTTTTCCCAGTCCCATTCCCCTCAACCCCAACCTATCCCAAGCACACAGTCAGACGAGCATGCACACAGGACAACACACAAGAGTGGGCATGGCAAACACAAGCAAACACAAGCACCACACTTCATCCCACAGGCACTCACAGAAACACCATCTAGATGCAGACATACCAACATCCACTGCCTCCACTGTGTCCCCCTCCTCCTGCTCCTCCGTCACCCTCCCAGTTCGGTCTACACTCACACCTACATGCACTACATCCTCATCCACTACGGCCAATACCACCACACCAATCAGAACACACACCTCACTGGCAGACACCACCCCCACATCCATGCACCTGTGTCCTCTCCCACTGTGTCTGTGCCCCCTCCTCCAAAAGTACCCAAACGCAAGCACTCAGACACACAACAGCCATCCACCTCACAACAGCATCCAGCCCATGCACCTGCACCCAAACACAGCAGACTGACACCTCCTACAACCACTCTTTCTTCCTCCAC
Source organism: Pleurodeles waltl (assembly GCF_031143425.1). Taxonomy (NCBI): domain Eukaryota; kingdom Metazoa; phylum Chordata; class Amphibia; order Caudata; family Salamandridae; genus Pleurodeles; species Pleurodeles waltl. The sequence goes on along the minus strand of NC_090436.1, from coordinate 691,596,460 downwards.
TCCCAGACCTTCTCCCTCTTCCTGCTTCAATGTCCCTAAGAAGCTTTTCCTCTCCACCGTTGACCTCTTCCCTACCTCTCCTCCCCCCACTCTTCATGTCCGGCCAGGGTGGTTAGAACCCAGACAAGCACCTCATCTACCCAGTCCACGGGCACAGTAGTGTCCCCAGCAACTCCAGGTTCCAGGTGGGAAAGGATCCCAACCACCAGCCAGCCAGATGGAAAGGTTGCCTATCCCAAGTGCTTCAAAGAAGGGCAAGGAGCCAGCCCCAGCTGCAGCAAGTAAGGGCAAGGAGCGACCCCCAGTTGCTGCCAAAAGGAGCAAGGAGCCACCCCCAGCTGCTGCCAAAAGTACCAAAGAGGCATCCCCAGCTGCTGATAAAAGGAGCAAGTAGCCATCCCCATCTGCTGGCAGGAAGGGCAAGGGGCCTGCACCAGCAGGCAGTAAGGACAAGGGGGCTGGTGCTGGGACTCTGTCGGAGCCCACACCACCAACCATGGTGGTGCAGCCATCCAAGGCTGCAGGGGATGGGCTGGAGCCTCCCCCCACCACCACCACCTGCTCCACCAGCAGCAGCACCAGTGGGCAGCCGTTCAAGGCTGTAGGGGATGGGCTGGAGCCTCCCCTCACCACTACCAGCAGCAGCACCAGTGGGTAGCCATCCGAGGCTGCAGGGAATGCGCTGGAGCCTCCCCCCACCACTACCAGCAGCAGCAGCACCACTGCCACCACTGAACAGCCGTCACCGCCGGCGGACATTCTGTAAACCTAACTCCATGGGCAGTTGTGCGGCCTGCCCATTGCAAATCCTGTGGGTATGACACCCAACTGAGAAACTGTAAGCTTGCACTCCCCAAGATCTGCAACACAGGGCACGATGCCCCATCCAGAACCAGTGGAGATGCCATCCACTCTGTCACAGTGTCCTTTCCTCGGGATCTGCACGCCACCGAACAAAAGGCCCACCTTCCGGCGTCACCAACTCAGAAAGCTATTATAGCACAGACTTATGGTGAAGCCAGTCGGGGGAAGGGAATTAGGGTAGGGAACAGCAGGGAGAAAGATCTGAAAAGGAAAAATGGTTAAGCATGTATGTATATACTTGTTCATAACAGCATTAACATTCAATCATACACTTAGACAAAGGCGTCTCCGTGAATGCCAGTGTTGAGACCCTAATGGAATAAACACAGGCGTCTCCGTGGATGCAAGAGTTGAGACCCTTATGGAATAGACAAAGGTGTCTCCGTGGGTGCAAGTTTTGAGACCCTTGTGGAATAGACAAAGGCGTCTCCGTGAATGCAAGTGCTGAGACCCTTATGGAATAAACAAAGGCGTCTCCGTGGATGCAAGTGTTGAGACCCTTATGGAATAAAGAAAGGCGTATCCATGGATGCAAGAGTTGAGACCCTTATGGAATAAACAAAGGTGTCTCCGTAGATGCAAGAGTTAAGACCCTTAAGGAATAGACAAAGGCGTCTCCGTGGGTGTAAGAGTTGAGACCCTTATGGAATAGACAAAGGCGTCTCCGTGAATGCAAGTGTTGAGACCCTTATGGAATAGACAAAGGCATCTCCATGGATGCAAGAGTTGAGACCCTTATGGAATAGACAAAGGCGTCTCCGTGAATGCAAGTGTTTAGACCCTTATGGAATAGACAAAGGCATCTCCATGGATGCAAGAGTTGAGACCCTTATGGAATAGACAAAGGCGTCTCCGTGAATGCAAGTGTTGAGACCCTTATGGAATAGACAACGCGTCTCTGTGGATGCAAGTGTTGAGACCCTTATGGAATAAACAAAGGCGTCTCCGTGGATGCAAGTGTTGAGACTCTATGAAATATACAAAGGCATCTCCATGGATGCAAGAGTTGAGATCCTTATGTAATAGACAAAGGCGTCTCCGTGGTTGGAAGAGTTGAGACCGTTATGGAATAGACAAAGGCATCTCCATGGATGCAAGAGTTGAGACCCTTATTAAATAAACAAAGGCGTCTCCGTGGATGCAAGAGTTGAGACCCTTATGGAATAGACAAAGGCGTCTCCGTGGGTGCAAGTGTTGGTAGAATCATGATACTTCAGAATGTCATGAGTCTTAGACCAAACTGGGCATGGTCCTTCTCTGAATCATGGAACAAGAACAATTAGTAAAATCATGATACCTCAGGATGGCATGAGCTCTAGGCAAAAAAATGGGCGTGGCCCTTCTGTGAATCATGGAACAAGAACAATTGGTAGAATCATGATACTTCAGGATGACATGAGCATTAGACAAAACTGGGCGTGGCCCTTCTCTGAATCATGGAACAAGAACAATTGGTAGAATCATGATACTTCAGGATGTCATGAGCATTAGACAAAACTGGGCGTGACCCTTCTCTGAATCATGGAACAAGAACAATTGGTAAAATCATGATACTTCAGGATGTCATGAGCATTAGACAAAACTTGGCGTGGCCTTTCTCTGAATCATGGAACAAGAACAATTGGTAGAATCATGATACTTCAGGATGTCATGAGCATTAGGCAAAACTGGGCGTGGCCTTTCTCTGAATCATGGAACAAGAACAATTGGTAGAATCATGATAATTCAGGATGTCTTGAGCCTTAGGCAAAACTGGGCGTGGCCCTTCTCTGAATCATGGAACAAGAACAATTGGTAGAATCATGATACTTCAGGATGACATGAGCATTAGACAAAACTGGGCGTGGCCCTTCTGTGAATCATGGAACAAGAACAATTGGTAGAATCATGATACTTCAGGATGACATGAGCATTAGACAAAACTGGGCGTGGCCCTTCTCTGAATCATGGAACAAGAACAATTGGTAGAATCATGATACTTCAGGATGTCATGAGCATTAGACAAAACTGGGCGTGACCCTTCTCTGAATCATGGAACAAGAACAATTAGTAAAATCATGATACTTCAGGATGTAATGAGCATTAGAAAAACTGGGCGTGGCCTTTCTCTGAATCATGGAACAAGAACAATTGGTAGAATCATGATAATTCAGGATGTCTTGAGCCTTAGGCAAAACTGGGCGTGGCCCTTCTCTGAATCATGGAACAAGAACAGTTAGTAAAATCATGATACTTCAGAATGTCATGAACTTTAGACAAAACTGGGCATGGCCCTTCTCTGAAACATGGAGCAAGAACGAACTGAGACCTCTGAACCTTAAGAAGGCAAGAGCTTGGACCATGGACATACTCTTAACATCAATCATGCAACTACTATGCATTCATAAACATAAAACGTTTGGTCTCAGCCTAGAAATTCGCAAAGACTTAAATATGTATCTCACATATCATCAAAGACTTAAATATGTATCTCACATATTATGCTTCCAAAAACAATGAAACTATGATTTGCTTATCTTTGAAATGTTTTCACATTTGCAACCTAGGCCTGAAAGTTTTACTCATGTAAGCTGAAACGCCTTGATTATTGGACCAAGGGCGCTTTATTCCTGTGAACTGAAGCGCTTTGAATGGTGTGCCAAGGGCGCTTTACTCCTGTGAACTGAAGTGCTTTATATGCTATGCCAAGGGCGCTTTACTTTTGTGAACTGAAGCACCTTGATTGCTGTGTCAAGTGCGCTTTACTCCTGTGAACTGAAGTGCTTTAAATGCTGTGCCAATGGTGCTTTACTCCTGTGAACTGAAGCGCTTTGAATGCTGTGCCAAGTGCGCTTTACTCCTGTGAACTGGAGCGCTTTGAATACCATGCCAAGTGCACTTTACTCCTGTGAACTGAAGCGCTTTAAATGTCGTGCCCGGGGTGCTTTGCCAGTGTGGCCTAAAACACTTTGGGGGTGATTCTGACCCCGGCGGTCAGAGACCGCCGGGGCCAGGGTCGGCGGGAGCACCGCCGACAGGCCGGCGGTGCCCCGCAGGGCATTCTGACCGCGACAGTTCGCCCGCGGTCAGATGCGGAAAACTGGCGGTCCCCCGCCGGTTTTCCGCTGCCCATGTGAATCCTCCATGGCGGCGGAGCGCGCTCCGCCGCCATGGGGATTCTGACACCCCCTACCGCCATCCTGTTCCTGGCGGGTCTCCCGCCAGGAACAGGATGGCGGTAGGGGGTGCCGCGGGGCCCCTGGGGGCCCCTGCAGTGCCCATGCCAACGGCATGGGCACTGTAGGGGCCCCCGTAAGAGGGCCCCACTTAGTATTTCAGTGTCTGCAATGCAGACACTGAAATACGCGAAGGGTGCCACTGCACCCGTCGCACCTTCCCACTCCGCCGGCTCAATTCTGAGCCGGCGTCCTCGTGGGAAGGATGATTTGCCCTGGGCTGGCGGGCGGCCTTTTGGCGGTCGCCCGCCAGCCCAGGGCAAATCCCAAAATACCCTCAGCGGTCTTTCGACCGCGGAGCGGTATTTTGGTGGGGGAACTCTGGCGGGCGGCCTCCGCCGCCCGTCAGGGTCAGAATGACCCCCTTTGCTTGTTATGCTAAGGGGCGCTTTACCTTTTGGAAGTAATGACTTCCTTCAAACTTGGATTCAGCAAGGCCTTACCGCTGTGAGCACGACCTACTCGTTTTTTAATGCACCATGGAAACAAGGATACTTCTGTTGGATGACACTCTGCCATTCAGGAACTCTGCTCTTCTCCAGAGAAATCCCCACGAGGTCCGGCTACATCGAAGTCTTCAAAATAGTGAGCAACGTGCTTGGGTGTGGCTGGGCTTTATAGGCCTGCCACACCCCAAGATGGCTGCTGCCTCTAAAAACATGGGAATTGTAGTCCCTTCATGGAATAGCACTGATAAGTGCATCTTGTCCACCAATTACCTGAACCTGCAGCTCTATGAACTTTGCCACAGGGCAGACAATGTTGATGGCCACCTTTGGAGCAAGAGGAGATGACAAGTGGTGCACAGGGAGCGCCGCAGAGCTGTGCAATGGAGTTTCGGGTGGGACCTGGACCGCGCATGGTTCTATTCCTGACACACTCACCCCATCCTCCCCAGGATGAAGCTCACTGGGCACAATGCCTCCTCCAGAACCAGTTGAGAAGCCATCCACTCACCCCATCCTCCCCGGGATGAAGCTCACTGGGCACGATGCCCCCTCCAGTACCAGTGAAGCCATCCACTCACCCCATTCCTCCCCAGGATGAAGTTCACTGGGCACAATGCCCCCTCCAGAACCAGTGGAGAAGCCATCCACTCACCCCATCCTCCCTAGGATGAAGCATACTGGGCACGATGCACGGTCCAGAGCCAGTGGGCAAGTCACCCACTTGAAAGACTGTGGCCTTGCACTCCCCAGAACAAAGCATAGGGCATGTTGCCCCCTCCAGAGCCAGTGAGCAAGTCACCCACTTGAGAGACTGTGGCCTTGCACTCCCCAGGACAAAGCACAGGGCATGTTGCCCCCTCCAGAGCCAGTGGGCAAGTCACCCACTTGAGAGACTGTGGCATTGCACTACCCAGGCCAAAGCACATGGCATGTTGCCCCCTCCAGGACTAGTGGCGTTGTTTCATCAGCCGGCTGAGGTGCCCCCCATTTCCTGTCTCTCTGAGGTGCCTGCCTATTTGTGACCTGATGCCCCTGCAGTGTTCTCTCCGTGTTGTTGCAGGAGTGAAGTGTGGCCTTGGAATTTGTAATGTGTGTCAACATCAGGACAGTGCGCGCTCTACGGGCGACTAAAATGCAAAAACCCAGTCTTTATGCAAGAGCATAATTCATGCATTGTGTTTATATGCAGTTTGTTAACCTTTTGCATTGCAGAGTTTTACCTAGAAATCACTATTAATGATGTTTGCAAATAATGTTCATTTGCAAGGTATTGCTGCAGGCTTACAGAGTGTATCAGGGTGTGGTCCCTTTCTAGGACCTTCTAGAAGCTTTCCCTGCAGCATGACTGGGTGTGGTTTGTGGGCTGGGCCAGACTCTATACAAGAGAGCCAGCCCAGCTCCACGTGTTCACTATTCAGAGGTCCCGGTGCAGAGCAGCAGCAATTTCCTGAGCCCCTGTTCCAGAGGCCTACCTTGACGTTCCAGGCCTGCCCCGCATTATCTTGGTGATCCTTGAGCAGGGTGGTAAGACGGAGGTTGGGCTGGGCCCCCGACCCCGTTCTAAAAGACTCTTGAGTTTTGGGCCTACTTGTGAAACTTTCAGAGTATGCAAATCATTGCTCTCATGTAAATCCTGGTGAGCAGTGAGCGCGATTCATTTACTGCATGTAAATCTTGGTGTTCAGATCAGCAAAGGCTTGCGCGATCATTTCGTGGCATTTACATATTCTTGTTAGAATTGACAGTGAGCGCGATTCATTTACCGCATGTAACTTTTGGTGTTCAGATCGGCAAAGGCTTGCGCGATCATTTCATGGCATTTGCATATTCTTGTTAGAATCGGCAGTGTGAGCGATTCATTTCCTGCAAGTAACTATTGGTGTTCAGATTGGCAAAGGTGTGCGCGATCATTTCATGGCATTGACATATTCTTATCAGAATCAGCAGTGTGCGCGATTCTTTTCCTGCATGTAAAACTTGGTGTTCAGATTGGCAACAGTGTGCGCGATCATTTCATGGCAAGCTAAAACTTTGATGTGTAATGTTTGTTGAAGTACACACATTTATCCTGAGCCTATGGATTTCCTGTGAAGATGATAAATTCAAAATGTAATGGTCTTTGTGCATATTAAGTCCCTAGTACAATTCCAATTGTTTTCCTGGGAATGTTTCAGATTGTTTTGTCCTCATGTTAAAAATGCAGTGTTTGTTCTAAAACAGTATTCTAGAAGGTTCTTGTATTTCTAGACATTATGGCCCTCATTACAACATTGGCGGTAAAAGCCGCTCACCGCCGTGCAGAAGACTGCCAACACACCGCCGCGGCTGCGGAATTCCGCCACAGCTATTATGACCCACAGCTCGGAATCCTCCAAAAATCAGACACCCACACACCAAAGGTCAGTGATAAACTGGCGAAAACAAGTCCTCCACCGTCACGCCAACAGAAATACGCCCACACTATCATGACACACGAATCCACGCGGTGGTCTTTCAAACGCGGTATTCCATTGGCGGTACACACTGCCGCGCTCAAAATACACACACACATACAAAACACAGCCACATTGGACAATTCGAAATACACACACCTAATACACATACACACACCACTCCCACACACCCAATACAATATAAAACACACACCCACATCACCCACATCACCCACAAACCCTTACGACAACAAATCACGAACGAAGGCCAGAGAGAGACACCACCATCAACAACACTAGCATCCACAGGCACACAACACCATCACCCACAGAACTTCCACGCACCGCACACTACACACCACTACATATCAGCACACTTATCACCACACACACCACCCCACACATCACTTACACCACCCCATGGCACGGCAAAGACACCCCAGGTTCTCGGAGGAGGAGCTCAGGGTCACAGTGGAGGAAATCGTGTGGGTAGAACCACAGCTATTCGGATCATAGGTGCAGCACACCTCCATTGCAAGGAAGATGGAGCTATGGCGAAGAATATTGGACAGGGTCAACGCAGTGGGACAGCACCCAAGAAATAGGGATGACTTCAGGAAGAGGTGGAACGACCTACGGGGGAAGGTGTGTTCCGTGGTCTCAAGACACCACCTGGCGGTTCAGCAGACTGGTGGCAGACCCCCACCTCCTTCCCCACAACTAACAACATGGGAGGAGCAGGTCTTGGCGATTCTGTATCCTGAGGGCCTCGCAGGGGTAGGTGGAGGAATGGACTCTGGTAAGTCAAATCTTAACTATTACATCCCCCACCCTACCTGCATGCCAGCACATACCCCCACCCTCACCCTCACCCCCATCACTCCAACTCCTCACAAATGTCCCAACATCACAAACCACACATCCCAAACCCAAGCCCTGCATGCAACAACAAAGCATGGACACCCATCACTAAAGCATGCCCACTGCACATACCCATACACTCCCCTAAACCATCATCACATGAGGTCCCACACAGGAATGCAAGCACTGGGGTACACGTCACCCACCCATTGCACACCATGACACACACAGATGTAATAACCATCCATCCTTTTATACCCCTGCAGGACCCCTACCCAACGTCACCGGACAGGAGGGTCCACACATGTCCACACCACCAACAGAAGATGCCCAAAGTGATGACAGCACCTCTGTCCAACTGGATCTAGATGACCAGCCCAGCCCATCGGGGACCTTTGGACAGTCGGTTCCCCTGACACAGTCACAGGCCACTACAGAGCTTCCCCCCTCTGGAAACACCAGCACAGCACCCACCCAGCGGGCCCATACCTCTGTCCCCAGGACACGTCAATCAGCTCTGTATCCACTACTACAGGGAACCCAGGCTAACCCACCACCCCAACAACAACAGGGACCTGGGGGGCAGTGGTAGTGGGCACACGGTCCAGGGAACGGAGGCCCAGGAACACAGGGGAACTGGGAGGGCTGCTCTGCAACAGGGGGCAGACAGGCCAAGGGAACCCACTCTCCACGAGGCCCTCTCCTCCATTATGGGAGCCTACCACCACTCCCAGGAGGCAATGGCAACGGTACTGGCCAAGTTTCAGGAGACCCAGCGCATGCAGGAGTAACAGTATATGGGCTTCAGGGAGGAACTCAGAACCATCAACTCCACCCTGGGCACCATCATAGGGGTGCTAAAGGAACTCGTGAACACCAGGAGGGACACTGTGGCACTACAAGGGGCCCCTGACACTAGCCTGGACGATGAACTGCCCACCACCTCCGCCGGCACTAGTAGACAGGACTCCCCGCCACAGGACCACCACACCAGCACCCCACCCCCTGCAGAGGGAGAACCACCTCGCAAACAGTCCCTGAGATCCAGGAACAAGACAGAGAACGATGCCAAGACCCCGCCAAGAAATGAGACCACCCTGATTCTCATCCTATTGTCCCACTTTGTCACCCTGTCCATCCTTAAACTGCCCCAGCTCCACTTCCTATACCCATATGGGCAATGCACCTGTGAGATTAATAGACTGGACTCTGCATGGACATTCCTCCACCATCACCCCTCACCATTTTACTACCCCCTCCAATATTGAGCACTTAAATAAAGACCCTTAAAGCACAAAACAATCTGGAGTCTGTCTGTGATTTCAGAATACTGTATTAGCAATAACTGTGTCAAAAAGTTTTTTCATTGGTAATGTCAACATACCTATGTCACACAGCTCTAGTCAATGAGGAATCAAAGCAGATGTCACACAGTGGGACCCACATCTGTGAAATCGTAAGGGAAAGTGACAACTCGGTGACCATACACTGGGTGAAAACAACAGACAGTAGAGAGGCAGCAGTGTTTAAGTACATGTAGAAGGCAGGTCTGTACTCTTACCTGTGTCTTACTCGAAATATTGCTGGATCACTGAGTCCCTGTTGTCCATGTCTTCTTCCTCTGCTTCCTCGTCTTTACTGTCCACAGGCTCCACAGCTGCAAAAACACCGCCATCTGGACCATCCTCCTGCAGAAAAGGCACCTGTCGTCGCAAAGCCAAGTTGTGAAGCATACAGCAGGCCACGATGATCTGGCACACCTTCTTTGGTGAGTAGAATAGGGATCCACCTGTCATATGGAGGCACCTGAACCTGGCCTTCAGGAGGCCGAAGGTCCGCTCGATCACCCTCCTAGTTCACCCATGGGCCTCATTGTAGCGTTCCTCTGCCCTTGTCCTGGGATTCCTCACTGGGGTCAGTAGCCATGACAGGTTGGGGTAACCAGAGTCACCTGCAAATGGGGAGGGACAACTGTTAGACACACACTAACCTGTAGGGATATCCCCAGACCCACACAACCATTCCCACTGACTAGCTTCCAGGTGCTCACCTAATAGCCATACACGGTGCCTCTGGAGTTGACCCATCACATAAGGGATGCTGCTATTCCACAGGATGTAGGCGTCATACACTGAGCCAGGGAACATGGCATTCACATGGGACATGTACTGGTCTGCCAAACATACCATCTGTACATTCATGGAATGATAACTCTTCCAGTTTCTGTACACCTGTTCACTCCTGTGGGGAGGTACCAAAGCCACATGTGTCCCATCAATGGCACCTATGATTTTGGGGATATGTCCCAGGGCATAGAAATCACCTTTCACTGTAGGCAAATCCTCCACCTCAGGGAAAACAATGTAGCTCTGCATGTGTTTCAGCAGGGCAGACAACACTCTGGACAACACATTGGAAAACATAGGCTAGGACATCCCTGATGCTATGGCCACTGTTGTTTGAAATGACCCACTTGCAAGGAAATGGAGTACTGACAGCACCTGCACTTGAGGGGGGATTCCTGTGGGATGGCGGATAGCTGACCTCAGATCTGGCTCCAACTGGGTACACAGTTCCTGGATTGTGGCACGGTCAAGCCTGTATGTGATAATCCCATGTCTTTCCTCCAGTGTTGACAGGTCCACCAATGGTCGGTACACCGGTGGATGCCGCCATCTCCTCACATGTCCCAGCGGACGGTGCCTATGAAAGACAACAGCGAGCACAGAGTCAAACAACTCAGAGGTACGTACCCACAGTTTACACAGAACACCATTCATAATCTAAAAAGTGGCCTGGATGTGTGTTGAGTCTAGACCTAGGTATGTGTGACACAGTTGAAAATGAACCCATGTGGGCCCCTGAAATGGCGGCTGCCTGACCTGTAAAGTGGGACAATGGGATGTGAGGTAACTGCGCTGGCGCTGTACACCGTCGCGGTAGGCGGTCGAAGACCGCGGCGCAATGCTGCATTGGTTAACATTGAACCCTATGGGTCCAAGGAGCCAATAACGATGTACACCGGCGGTGACGGTACGCACCGCCGCGGACGTGACCGCCATTTTCTATCTGTTCAATCACTCGATACCTGATCTTCGACAGGAGAGGACCTACACTGCAAGTGCTGCTGTGACCTCAGTCTGGAAGAGACAATGGCTCGAGTGTCTGGGGAAAGGACCCCTGCCTTCACATCGGAGGAGTTGGAGAAACTCGTGGACGGGGTCCTCCCCCAGTACACGCTACTCTACGGTCCTCCAGACAAACAGGTAAGTACACTGGGAGCATGCTGTATGGGCTATGCCTGTGTGGAGAGGGGTAGATGTAAGAAGGAAGGGGGGAGAGTGCGGCGTGCATGAAATGACAGGGAGTACATGTGCCACATGGCAAGGGTAGGGAAGGGGGCCAATCATTTTGACGGTGCAGTTGGTAATAACTTTCTTTTCCCCCTGTACAAATCACGTAGGTCAGCGCCCACCAGAAAAAATATATTTGGCGTGCCATCGCCAAGGACGTCCGGACCCTGGGGGTCCACCACAGACGGAGCACCCACTGGTGGAAAAGATGGGAGGACATTCGCCGCTGGAGCCAGAATACGGCAGAGGATCAGCTGGGGATGGCCTCCCAACGTGGGAGGGGTGCCCGTCGCACCATGACCCCCCTGATGTTCAGGATCCTGGCGGTGGCGTACCCGGAGTTGGATGGGCGCTTGAGGGCATCACAGCAGCCACAAGGGGGTGAGTACACTCTCATTCTGCTGATTTTGCACGCAGTGGAGGGGTCTGGGTGGGGGAAACAATGAGCCAGTTTCCACATGGCTTTCACAAGTGCTTACAAACATGTTGCACCAGCCATGCCAAGCCGCACCCAGCCACTTTAGCACATGCTCCAACTACCACTGGTGCTTCAGACGGACTTGTGAGCAAGCAGCTATAAATATAAAAGCTGCTCTCACACATGAGACGGTGCTGGGCCTTGTTGCATTACCTCCAATTACCTGCTCCTTGCTCCCGCTGCTCGTGGTCCCGCAACTATTTCCTCTACAACTCTTCGAACAGACAAAGGACAACAAAGACATGAATAAGATTAGATGCAAACGCATTGCGCAGCACACCGCACACATGATGGCTATCAATAGCACTACAGAGACTGCATTTAAAAAGAAAGGCCTTGGTTGTTGGCATTATAATCGCTATCACTAGCCATACAGAGACTCGCACTCGCAATTATATATATTGGCTGTTGGCATTATAATCGCTATTGTTAGCACTAGAAAGACTCACATTTCAAAACAGACTCACATGAATAAACGCTACATGAAAGACAACCCACTGTGAGTTAAAAACTTTGAATTGTTGACATTTGAGACTTTTGACTAACAAAGAACTAATGCCAATTATTAGGATTAACGTGGTCAATATATTTAAATAAATGAAGTACTAGTGCTCTGATTGTGATAATTTCACAATGTTAATACTTGTTCCATGAATCATAACCCAAGAGAGTTTTTGGTGGTGAAAACAGACAGCTCAACTGCTCTCGTTATAACTTGTGGCACTTGTCAATGAATGTTGCATTGTTACATGAATCTCCCATGAATGTGAACCTTGAGAAGAATAGGGCGTAGGAGCAGATGTACTAAAATGCAATTTTGCATTTTCTAAATAGCAGCTTCATAAAAATTACTATTTGTAAATGCAAAATGCTAGAGATACCGATTTCCTAATACGATTCCTACAAAGTAGGAATTACATTAGGAAATCATAAATAAGAAATCCCGTGCCATTTGAGACAATGGGCCGTTTTTGCATTTCCAAATAACGATTTTCTATTAGGAAATCGCTATTTTCAGAAAGCAAAACCAAGGATGCCTATGGGGAAAAGGTTCGCCTTGGTGCCCCCCAAAAATAGTGGTGCCCATGTAGAGCACACATATGCCAAAGGGGCATGTGTATGCTCTATTGCACTTAGAAAAAAGCATCTTGTGATGCTTTTTAAAAATTGTACATGGTTACCATCGACTTGAAGTTGATGGTATTTGCAATTCCCAAATGCCCAATTTGCTTTAGGAAATACTTTGTACATCTGAATAAGAATCGCAAGTAGGCAATCCCTATTTGCAATTCCTTAAAGGAGTTTGTACATCAGAAAAGCCCATTTTGTATTTCTTAATGGCCAGAAATAGCAATTCGGACCATTAAGAAAAGCAAAACTTTGTACATCCAGCCAGTTGTTCCTATTCACTATCCTAAATGTTTTGTGTGAGACTACAGAGCAATTCTAGGATAATGTGTGCTATGTGTACTCACATGAACACAGAGATAACTGTTTATTTTCCATTGGCAGATACCCTGTACAGTAACTGTACAACATTCTGGGGTGGTGAAGCATCTGAGCAGTGTTCAGAGCTGAAACAGCAGTACATTGAGCAGGTAAAAATGGTGCAACTGCAACATCTTTCTCTTCTGTAAATCCTATTCTCCCCATCACCTCTAGTATGGGCAATGAGTCTCTTCTCTAACACCGATTTTAGAGCTTGGGCGGAGAGGGGGTCCAGCATCGCCCAATCTGAACCACCTAAAATTAGGTGAGTGGCACAGCCTTGAACGTTGACAGTTGTGAAAAAAATATCTGATATTGTTTTTAAAAAAAACTTAGTAGTTTGTGCAGAGGAACCAGCCTCTCCTCTGAGACCTCTCTCCTGGATGACAGATGTACTTAGTGGAGTGTAGAGATATACTGGCCTCTCCGATGCAATGTGTTTCTTGGATAATGGATGAGCGTACTAGGATGTGTGGAGGGCCTGGCATCTCTGCTCACAGCTATCCCAGGGCGACAGGTGTATGTAGTAGGGTGTGGCTCAGACCTCTTCCCAAGGTGATGGGCATGAATGCTAAGCTCTAAATAACAACTACCATCTCCATTGACAAGTGTGCATACCAGAGTGTATTCAGAGATCACCTACTCCTTTCTAATTTTCATGATCCCGTGAGGGTCCCGCAACACTGCAACATATTTTTAAAAATCAATTTACATTTGCTTTATCATAGTACCTATACCTTACAGAACTCTTCACAAAAACAGGGGGCCAGGATACCTTTTTTCTCCCTTCTTAAAAAGCTTTTTTAGTTCATTCTTTCAACACCTCAAATTCTTTACTGTAAATAGTAGTGGCGGCCATTTCACTTCTTATCCTCCAACAGCCAGCCAACCAGAGTGCTTGCTCCAACATGACTCACAGGTGTCTCTTGCTTCTGCAGGAATGAGAAGGGTCTGTGGAAAAACTGGCCTCTAGACCAATTACAGCCCTCCATTTGTTATTTGAGCTCTTGCAAGGGCCTCCTGGGAGCCTCTCACTGACTCATTAGTCCAGATATGCAAAGATTTTTTAACCTTAATTGCTTATAAACTACTGACACCAAATAGCACACTCTGCAGAGTAAGATCTAGCTTCCTGCCAAATTTTGTGTAATTCTGTTCAGCAGTTTTTGCAGTAATGCTTCTCAAAGAAGTCTATGAAAAATGTACAGGGATTTTGTGGTTTATTTTGGCCCCTGCTTGATGGATCACCCAACTTTCCATGCACAAACTAGTTGAAAAATTGTAACTTTTTGGAAAGTTTCTTGGACAGTTGTCAAATGGGACCAAAGTTATTAGCAGCACGAAATACATTTGCTATGGAAATGTTCGCCTAACTATAACTATTGCCCACTCTCTCATTGTGAGAGCTGAACTCAAGCAAGCTATAACAAATGCATGGGTTCATTGCTGTGATTCTAAAAGGTGTATCACATAGGAATGCCTTTTATAAACATCATCAGTATCTAATTCTGTTACAAAAAAGACCTCTGGAATAAGACGGCATCTTACATGCCACTCAACATGTATTATAGATGTGATTCAGTGTCAACGCCACAGCTGTATAAAACAACATGTAGGCCAAACAATGAATCACCTCGACACATGATTCAGGAACCACCAATTAGCAATAACTAATAAGAAACTTTACCAGCTTGCAGGAAATCATTTTACACTTGTGGACCTTTTACTATCAGATTTGAAGATTTTCCCAGTGGAGCATATCTTAAAGGAAAAACAACTGGACTACAGAGAAAAACTCTGAATATGCCGTTTAAAATTGCAGCATCCATATGGACTGGACATCACTGACAATACCACCTGATTACCACCTGATTACCCAATATCTCAAGTGATTTAAGGACTGCATTGATTCCACATTCCAAATGACACTGCTTGATTTTCGAAAAGCATCACAATTAAAAATCATTCAATCATAATGCTTTTTGAAAATCCAGCAGTGTCATCTGTGCAGCGACTGGGCAAACAATCTTGTACTACCTGAGGAAGGCAGAGACCAAACCTTGGTAGTGGAAATATATTTTTGTTTTTTTTGGTGAGTCCATCTGTTTGAGTCACTTCTTTTTTTTAAATTTCATTTCTTTGTGACTCGTTGTATCATTTGATCCTTTGGTATCTGGATATTTGCCCTGGCTGGCTATTGTTTTCTTGTGATTCTTCATCATCTATTATATATATTCACTGAAAACAACAAAGGTTAAAGTAACGTTATAAGTAGGTGAAATGTGCAGTGTTGAACACTAAAAAACACTGAAATTCACCAGTTATAGAGTTATCTCAAGTAACTATAACTCATGCGCCAAGGTAGCTATAACTCATCCCCAGCATGCACAGTGATATTATCAATGATCTCAAAGTAATGTAATATGTAGGGTAATTAGCAGTGCATGGTGAGGGCATGAGTTATAGTTACTTTAGGACACACGTTATAATTACTTGAGATAACTCTAACTGGTGAATTTCATGTGGTTTTTAGAATTTAAAACTGATCATGTCACCTAACTATAACATTACTTTAACCTTTGTTTTGTTCAGTGAATTTCTAGAGTTTTTTCCAATGTAAAGTAATATTTAATTACCATACATCAATTCAACTCTCGGCAGGGTGTTTGGTTTGCATGACAGGGGTAGGCCACACGGGCTGGCCTGCTGCCCCCTAGGGGCCTGGCCAATGAAGGGTGGGAGCCCTGGTGCCCATCCAGGACACCTGCCATACTTTTGTTGGGGGCTGTGTGGGGATCCCCAAGGCCCCAGCGGCCCCAGCCAGCTACCCACATCCAGCAGAACATAGCCAAAGCTCCTTTTTAAGCTTGTTCCCACCCAATTTCACAACCACTATTAGTTCATTATTCTGTGGGTTGGCACACAATAAACAGAGATGTCTGTTTAGCTGCTTTTTATTGCACTTCATTCCTGAGGTGATTCTATCCAGGTGTTTTCCTTCAGAGGGTAACCAGCAGCATTACCCTTTCAGGGACATTTTGATGCTACATGTTCAATGAACTTTTCTAAGTGATCCTCTTCTTCTGTGGTCGAGGCAAAACAATACTATGCTCTGTTCGATGATGGCTCACAGGCCTGCTTCGTTCCACTGTTGACATTTTAAGTTTGTTGTGTGCGCATCTACCAATAATACCTTATATATATGAGAAGCCACTATTGTTACAGACATGATGAAAACCTGCCAATGGTGATCACTTTCTGATCTGATTTCCAGGATAGGATATGATCAAATAAAGAAAGGGATGCCATTGAGTAATCGAAGTACCAAAATCACTTCTCAGAAGCCTGTTTCCATGATGGGGGAGTTTAATCTTCAAACCTGCCATTTAACACTCTGAATCCTGATACTGTGCAGAAAGTAAGAAGAATTCTCCCCACTTTATCCCAGTGGGGCTTATCCAGCATGGCCTGAATTGGTACTTCCACATAACATTCTGTCTAATATTGACTAAATTTATCATCTTGGCTACATATTAAGGGCCTCATTTAGATTTGGCGGACAGGTTACAAACGTGACGTGTATCCTGCCCACTGTATCACGATGTCAATAGGCTATAATGGGATTGTAATACGGCAGACAGGAAATCAATCACATTTGTGACGGAGAAACCCCATCGGCTAAACTCTAAATCAGACCCGAAATTGGCATTAAAATCTCCTGTCATCAATATTTCTAAATCCGTTTGCTCTGTTTAGATGTTCACTATTACTTTCCTTAATCTTTCCAGAATTATTCTTTTTTAACTCATTTTAGTATTAACATATATATTAATACATAGCAATTCAAACTCTGGATCTGCACTCCACCCTTTAATGCTTACTGCCAGAAACCCTGGCTTAGTTTTCACAACTTGTGAGGGGGGAATGCAGGTTTAGCTCACAACTTATATATGTTAGGAGATCGCGTTTGGGGCGCCCCGTATAACTTTTATTGCCAGGCTCATAAATTCCACAAATCTGATTAAAGGCACTGATGTCGTGCCTAAGTCTGCTGCAGGAAAATAACTTTTAAGGTTTGAAAATAACAGATCAGATTGTAGTAGCTTTTAATTCAAGCCACCCAAATTCCAAAATAATATTTTTAACGTGTACCCCATTTCAGACAGCACCTTTGTGTTCTCTGCATTTCAATGGACTGGATCCTTGATAGAAAGTGTTGTGGAAGCCAGGCCCAATATTGTGAGTCAAGAGCACTGTCATGATTTATCCTCGTTTATCTGTGGGTCAGTATTGACACTCAAGCTCTTACTTATACTTATTGGGCGAAGTGTCGTTGCTGGGTTTGTGTTTCACTATTAGTTATTTGTCATAGAATTCCTACTTGTGGTTTTGCTGGGTCTAACATCACTTATGGGCCCAGACTCTCCTGGTTGCTCATTTCTTTCTTCTGGATATTGATTAGACCTTGGGAGATCCTCTGGGCCTGTGACAGAGGTTGTACTATTTCTGACGAAGACCGCTATATATAACTTCCTTTAATGGGTTTAGCATTGATCCAATCGCTTTTATGCTGTTTTGTATTATGTATACAATATCGGATATGTCCTACTTTGTAACGTTCATGTAGATGTGCACATTCCCACCCTGTTTGAGTTGCAGTAATGACTATTTCAATCATGGGGTTATTATTCTTGCTTCCTGTTGTTTATGGTTTTCTGAGATCTCTGTTGGTGTTTTTGTAACTCCTGGTAATTATCACTCGGAAGATGCAGTTCATCTGCTCTTGTATTTGTTATAACTAATTTTGTTGGTGCTATGTTTGTTTAATTTGTTCCCATAATCTTACCATTTCCGAGTGAATTTTCCTCTGGCATTGTAAGGAGCAAATTATTTTCCTGCTGATCACAACTAGTTAAAGCCATCTGAGACTTGGTGGGTGTATCCACTCGTTGATTGCTTGTCACTTCTTTACTGCTTTTAACATGATTAAAGATTGGATAACGTTTTTTGCTATGACGTGCATACAATTTTGATAGAACTTTGTTTTTGCCCTTAAACTGCATTTTCCTTTCGTGTTTACTGAGGTGGGGCTGCTCCTTTTTGGGGGTCCATCTATACCTTGAAAGGGAGCCCTTTCCTCTGGTGAACATGGGGTACACTTGTCAATGATTATTTGGGTATCCACTGGTACATTTGGCTTGCAACAGATAATTGTATCCCCTTCATGTTTATCTTGCTTCAAATGTGATGCAGCTTGGCCTTCACTACACATATTTAAAAAAAAAGTGGTGCAACAGCTATGATGTGTCTCTTTTTTTGCGCCCCCCCCTACCGGCACCTAACGACACCATGGTTGCCAATTTTTGACACTATTGTGGTGCTTTGCTATACTAGTGTCAAAAATTTTGATGCTAGTTCAGCAAAGTGAAAGGAGGCGCATAGAATACTATGGGAGAGTCATTTGAATGCCTGCTCTCAGCAGCCATTAAAATTGACACCCAGAATGATGCAGTGAAAACTTTTAAATTTGACTGTGCCATTATAACAGCCTCCTAGTGTGTTGGAATGCTACTTTGCATACATTATGCCTGACGCAGGCATAAAGTGGCGCTAGGGGTTACAAAGTGGCACTATGCATGCGCAGCACCACTTTGTAAATATGGCGCAGCAGAAAAGCCACCTTAGCGTAAAAAAATTATGCCAGATGGCACTAAGGTGGCTCTAGGGGCTCTTAAATATTTCCCTAAATTCGAAAATTCAGAGACAAATTGAATGTTTTGGATTTATGTGACCACTCCAAAATCCTTCATGCATGTTTTAGAAAGGCAGGGGGCTTATTTTTCTTCCATAATAGCCTCCTCAGTAGATGGTTGTTTTTTCATTGAGTGTATTTCCTGCTGGCCTGCTTTCTGGGCCATGGTGATTGACTTTACATCTGACAGAAGCCTACTTATGATTTTCGGAAGAGATCTGATTTTTTCTAATACCAGTGAGCAGGCGGATTTGGTTAGCTCTGTAGTGTTGTTAGATTGCATTCGTAATAAGAGATTATTAAATTGTGAGTCTTTTATCTATTCCCTCCACGTATAATACAGGATTATATGACAGATTGACCTGTATAACCAGTTTATCCAAATGATAGTTGATTGTGTTGACTATTGCTTGTACTGCATTTAGGAGTGGGGGCCATGCCGAATCTATGTGCAGTGGGCCAGGCGGTCTAGACTCCACTTGGTTCTCATGAAACAACTTGGGAGTACCCGCTAGGATGTTTCTCAATTGCATTTCACTCCTCTGTGATTTTTCTACTTTAATCCTGTTTTTAGATTACATTATGATGTCACTGTCAGTTTTGTCAGGCTTGACTGCTGTGTTGTATGCATAGCATCCTTTTGTGTAGTGCTCGGGTTTAAAATATCAGAGGTGGGCTCCATTCATGATGCAGTATTGTCTATCTTACCCTCCATTTGCTCTATTGGATAGATGACCATATGCAGTTGCTGGGATGCCATCTCCAATCCTGGTGGGGGTACTGCCGCAGCCAGTCCATCTGTTCTGAATACCTGATCTAAGCTCATTAAAATATTTTGGCTGACACCTGACATATGCCCTGAGCCATAACTCCACACTCATCCTCATTATCTGATGATGCTGGTTCCTGAGACACTTTTACTGGCAGCAGTAAAGTCAGTGCTGTTGCTAGACCCCTAGGGGCTTCAGATTTCTATTCTTTACTTTTCTGAGGTGTGATCTTTTTAAAGAAGTTGAAAATCTTAGAAGATAGTTGACTTTCTTTTTGCTCAGTTCTCTCAGGTATTTCCCCTAGTGTAACACTACTTGTAGTGTTACCCCCCTTCATATTTGTAACTGGGTGTTGTAGCTTCCTGTGTTTGGGTCCTGGTAAAATGTTTAACCTGATATAAGCAGATCTCATTCCTGCTAAAGGTCACTGGCTGGGTCACTGAGAATATACATCCGCTATATTGTGATAATGCAGCTGTACCCCTTGACTCTCTGGTACTTGTCTCCCACCAGGGCCAGCGCTAGGCATGGGAAGTGTGGGCAGATGCCAAGGGCCCGCACCCAGCCCAGCAACATGGTCCTCCCGCCAGTGCCTTACCCTCCCTCTTAATTAAGAGTGAGGAGTGTCTCCTACTGGATAAGAGGAGTGGGGGCCCTCCTGGGCCTCACAGCTATAGTGTGGTGCTGCAAAGCCCAGGGAGGGCCCCTCTGGGCCCAGGTAGGTAAGACATACTGTGAACAGCACTGTGGGATGCACATTGTCACCTAGTTAGGGCGCTACGTCCTTTAACCTTTTTAGTGGATAGGCAACATTTAGGCCCTCATTATAAGATTGGCAGCAAATGCCGCCTACCGCCATTGCAGGTGTGTGTAACTGTGTTTAAATGCATGCATGCAGGTGTAATGAGTGTGTGCATGAATGGGTGTGTGTGTACGTGCGTGTTGTGTCGTGTGATTGTGTGTGTCTGGATGTATGTTAGTGAGTGGTGCTGTGTGTGTATGAATGTATGCATGCGTATGTGAATGTGGGAATGCATGAGTGTACGGGTGTGTATGTTTGTGTATGTATGTGTGTATATGTCGGGGGAGGGAGGAGGAGGGTGGGGAGGACTCTGGGGAGGTGGCGGGGAGACCCTTATCAGTGCCAGGGAAGGAGTTCCCTGGCACTGATAGTGCCTACCGCTATGGTTTTCGTGGTGGTACAGAAACCACGGACACCATGGCAGTGGGCCTGGTCAAAATGCCATGGGCGGTCTCAGGTAGTCAGTGTGTTAACTTGGCAGTTTGGCTTTGGCCAAACCACCAATGTCATAATAGTGGCGGTATGTGCCACCATCCTCTTGGCGGTACTACCGCCACTATTACACCGACCGCTGGGGACGTAATGACCCCCAAAGTCTTTGAGCCCTTTAAGGGCTATGAAAAAGGTGCTGTGTTGATAACTTTCTTATTTCTTTAACCTGTGGAAGCTGTGACATTAGTATGTACGTACGAAGTGGGATCAATAGTTTAGTAAACTCAAAGGTAAGACAGTTGTCATGTAAACCTTGTGCTATTAAAGAGCAACATTACAGTCTATTAAATCAATCACAATAGGTTTTTGTACAGCAGGTATTCTGAACTTACATGTTTGAAAGCACTTCCATAATAAAAAAAAAGCTGCATTAGTGAAATAAAATATTGCCTAAGATCACACAATTTAGGTGAGGAAACTACAATTTATTTAGGTTTTCTGCATTCACTTTGTACAAGCTGTCCACTGAATGGGTATCTATTTGTCTTTTTTTTATGTTAACATTATATTTTTACTTCCTTGTGCTTTTTCAGCAGTTTTGATGCAGCGCCAAGTTGACCCACAGTCATTGCAGTGCTTTCCTTGAGATCCAGGTACATTACTCTTGGACACCTTTTTATAGGAACAGGTGGATTAAGTGATTTAATCACTGGAAGTTAGGCTGATGCTGAGATTCAAACCTGGTTCTCCATTTCCAGAGTCTGCAGCTCTGGCCATAACGCCTCACCCTGGGTAGAGAGAGAGTGACAGGCAGACCTTGAAAACTCAGGTCAGCATGAGCACGAGGTTCTAACAGAACCTTTAGCTGAGCCAGAGCCAGGTGTCAGCCTCAAGCCTGGCTTGTGGTTTCAGTGGCTCACCCACCTCTAACTTCCAACAAGTTCCCAACTGGGTGTTCCCTTGCAACATCCATGGGTTTTGGCACATTCACAGATTTACAAAAACATGCAAATCTGGGAATACCTCAAAAACATATGCCTCCCAAGAGAGGCATAAGGAGGAAAAACATGTTATTTCTCTGTGTTTTTTCATCTTTCTACGTGTGCTGCTTTCTATTTGTGCTTTCTGCAGCACACATAGAAAGAGGGAAAAGCTTCTCAAGATTGTTTTTTTGCAGGCAGGCATTCCTTCCTGCACAAAAACAATCCTGCATGCAACTCAGGAACCGGTGCACCATGGTGCAAGTGTGGCTGCATTGGCACTAGGCTACAAAAAGAGCCCCAGGGCAGGGCGAAAGGGCAGGAATGCACCACATTGGATAAATACGGTGCACTCCTGCTCTTTCCTTGTGTGCAGGCCAGCACAGCAAGGTGAACTGCTGCACTGACCTGTGCCACAAAGCCCAAAAATATGGGCCAGAGTGTTTATTTTCAACATAGTTAGATGAGGCTCAGGATAGAGGGCTCTAATGCTCTGGGCTGGACCTTGTATCACTAGACCACTGCTGTGAGGCCCAGGGTAGAGGGCTTCCATGCCCTGGGCTCCCTTCCCCTGAGCCTCGCAGCACTAGACTATTATTGCGAGGCCCACGGAAAAAGGCTCCCATGCTCTGGCCCCCCCCTTCCATGGGCCTCAAACCTCTGGATCATGGTGGGGAGTCCCAAAGAAGTGGACAATCTTTCCCAGCGTCAGCACTAGGCCTTTGTTGCGAGGACTAGTGTAGAGGGCTCCCATGCACTGGACTCCTGTCCCCTGGGCCTCGCAGCACTAGACCATTGCTGCGAGCACCAGGGTAGGGGGTTCCTGTCCCCTGGGCCTTGCAACACTAGACCATGGTTGTGAGGTATAGGACAGTGGGTTCCCTTACCTGAGGTCTCCTAGCTGTGATAATGGGCTGCAAGGTCCTGGGGAAGGACCCCCTCCTCTGGGCCCAGTTGCTAGTGCTTCACACAACTGTACTATGACTATGTGCATGGACCCATGCCAGGGACTTAGTCATCAGTTGTGCTGCACATGCAGTTCCACTGAGCCCCAGAGGTACATATTAGATGGTCAATTTACTCAAATTGTGGCCGTAATTACTTTGCAGCAAGCAGGTGGGGTGAGGGACATTTTTACTTTGCAAGAAGACCCAATGCCATCATTGCAATGCTACTTGCCTCTCTTAATGGACTTGGTTAGACACTCAGGGGAGGGGATGATCAACCATTTGCTTTGCAGTGTTGAAACATGGCTGTGAGGCCTGTGTGATGGGGTCACTCTCAGCTATCACTATTACAACAAAAGGAGTGGTACTAGGGCTTAGGGATGTGAGGGACCCAATGCACCAAAATTATGGCTCTGTTTAACTGTCCAGCATAATTTGTTTCCATTAGGGGTCACTGCTACGCCAAAGGCCACCTCCCTCATGTCCCATTCAACCATTATCCAGAGCTGCAAGGCCCATCAACCCCTGGGTTTTGTAGATATGGTCCAGGGCTGTGAGAACCAAGTGAGGGATCCTCCTCTCTTGGGCCTGACAATATTGTACAATGGCTGCAAAGGCCAAAAGGAAGAGCACCTCTGAGGTGCATAGGTAACAATCGTGTTCCAAGTGCAGTGCCACTCTGGCCCCACAGTGGTATGGGCCATTGCACCCAAATTGTGGCTGTGTTTTACTAATCAGTCAGTGACTGGGGTTCAGACGAGTAAGAATTTACCTTGCTTGCATCAGAGTACCATTGATATACCAACGGCTCACCTCACTTGGGCCTCTCAGCCATGGTCCTCCACTGCTCTACTGTGAGGCCTTAAGAAGAGGGGTGCACCCTGATAGAGTGAGACGCAGGCTCCCCTGGGACTACACCAAAGGAATATTGCTGTGATGCCCAAGGAATGATAATGCTCTCAGGGGTGTTGCTCACAATAGTGAAGCAGGTACTGTGGCACTGGAGCACAGGAGTCTTAGGTCTGATTTACCTAAATTCGGACTGTAATTTACTCTCTAGCCAGTGGATGGTGGGGCAAGGTGGGGAGAGCGATTCATTTATCTAGCTTTCACCAGGGCCCATGGCACATTGTTACTCTACTGGCCCTCTCTCATGGCCCTTGCAGTGCTGGTCCAGTGCTGTAACGTCCAGTGTGGGGTGGCAGGGCCCTCATTTTATATGTTTATCTTGAATCCTCCATCAAGATTCTTCAGGATCTCGATGTCTAATTTTGCTTACCATAGGACTGATGCAGATAAGTAGGCTAACCAATAGGGGAGATAAGAAAAAACAAGACAGCTGCAAAGCCTGGCGTCACCCATCCCACCGAGATGTTCCAACACTGACTCTAGGAATTACCACCTTGTAGAGCATTTGTTAACGTGGTAACTTAGAAGGAGTACATGTAGCACAGGAGGTGACCTACAAAGCCACGTTAATACAATTTGTACCTTTAGATGTGCTAAAAAGGAGTGTAAAAACAGAGAATGAAACAGCCCTAAACAAGCATTTACCTACCTCAAAATCTTTACTTATAGATGATGACCAGCCAACTCATGCAATAATGGCAAACAAGGAGTGAAAAGACATGGGGGAACATTTGTCCAAAATAAAACTATTTAGTAAAGTAGGAGAACCAGGATTGCAACACAGGACTGCTTTCTTAAGATATAACTTTCTAATTATACCACATACTTCATCTGCTGAAGATTTCAGGGACCTGAATTGGAACACAGTGCAATGGGAAGAAAACCCCTGCTGGTGGTCACATCGATACCCATAGGACCCAGCAGCTCACTCCTAGCTTCACTTATCTTAAGATGTTATGAAATATGATATTAAAGGCTGTTAACTGGTCTAAAAGTATTAGTGTCTCAATACGTCTATTGTCGACCCTGTGACAAAGATCAACCAATACTGATAGGATCACCAGGTCTGTATTGTTTCCTAAGTAGAATCTGTCTTCAAAAGTACTCAAAATATTGTTTTTAAAAACTGCTTAAACTGTTTAAAAACAAAAGTTTTGCCATGAAGTGTTACAAGGCTAAATGGCTGAAACTTATTGAGATTGTGTGGGTCAAGGGTGTTTATTGTTTTAAGAAAATACTTATACAGTGGCATTTTTCCATGTGGTGATGAAATGCCTTGTATTAAAGAACAGTGAAACAAGTACAGGAGTTGATCTTTGGGAAAAGGGAAGGGAAGTTGCATACATTTAGCTGGGTATAAACCAATAGAATGACAGCTTGTAGTGGAATCAAGATTAGCCCCATCAATCAGTGTGAAATAGTTTAAAGTATGGATATTTTGAATTGTCATTTAAACGTTAATGGATATAGAAATGTGTTATGCTTGGATGTTGTCATGTAATAGTTTACACTTGTTGAAGAAGAATTGAGCAAGTTTATTAAATAGTAGTTTGGAGTGTTTGTCTGTAGCTGAGGAAGCTGAAGGAGGCTGTAGTTGTAATACAATATGGGATAATTCATTCAATATGATCAAATACTATGAGAGAAGTGGCTTTTCTTGGGTTTACAGATTTTTTATTTATAAGTGGTAGCTATGCTCTATTCTTAGCAAAAACCAACTTTTGTTCCTCTATCCAATTTTATTCTATTTAAATATGTAAATACTGCTCATGTTATTAAAATACTGACCAGGTGGGTACCTGAGAGGCCTGGTGCCACTCCTCAGTGCCTTGCAGACATAGTACAAGGAAACCAGCCTGCACCATCTATAAAGCGATAATGACTAGTGCCTCTGCCTACTTTGATGATATGCTCTCCAGGGGTTCTCCACACATCCTCAGCAAGAACACCTTTCAGACAGAAGATGAAGTACAAAAAAATAAGACAATGCTGATCTCTTTAAAGAACACTACATCATGATGCAGTAACAGTCCACAAAACAGCCAAACTATCACATAGTGACTGTGTTTTCGACTTTGATCATCTCTCATTTGCCTTTTGGCTAGGTTTGCACTACGCAAAAACCATATACATAATGCATATAATAATACACTAATCTGTTAATATTTGGTTAAAGATGTACGTTTTGGAGAAATCTAGGCAAAACTTGTGCACCCAGTGTGATTAATATATTGTATTTTCACTTAACAGAACTACAAATATATGTCCTTATTTTATTAGTGTTGTTATTTATGTTTTTATGGTTTTACTGATAGCCACACCAGGAAAATAGCTTCTTGTAAAGATACTTCAGGATGGCAGAGGACTACAATTGATGGCACTTCCTGTGATGTAACTTCCTGAGTTGTCCCATATCGTATGTAAATTAGAGGGGGCCTCCCAGGTTCCCTTTCTTCCCAGGGCCCCACAAATCCTGTCTCCCACATATGGGGAATCAATACAGCTGAAATGGTTCCAAGAGTGATGGCAGATGGGAGCTTTAAGGTTCTTAATAAATGCTTCTTACTTGCTTGCACCTTGTATGGGTGGCCCAAGTGTCTAAACACCATTAATCCTGTGTATTGATCAGTCACAGTTAGAGAGGTGTGTCATATGTTGCAGCATATGGAGAGGGGTAGCAAACAAAGACAAGCAAGAGTGGAGCAAGGGGGACGTCCACAGCTGCAATCCACACCTAGACCTAGCCCAGTTGATTCTGCAGACAGTGGGTAGCCTCCTGCAGCCTCCTCTGATGGCTATTCTGTTGGGTGGACCTAGCCCTCCTCTAATTCTCAAGTTATTTTCCTCCTCTCCTGGAGATCTGCTGCTGGAGGGAACTGCCGGGGTGAGGGTGGACTGCCGGGGTAATCCCAAACTCTGGTTGCTCTCTATACTTCTGGGCTGCTCCTAAACTTCTCTGAGCTTCACCAGGTTCCATGTGGACCCTGCTGTCAGCCCCTACCCACAGCACTTGCTCCTGGCTTGCACACCAAAATGGTGGAGTGCGACAGGGGGCAAGAGAGGAGCTGTGACAGTAGGAGGAGAGTGGGCACATGATAGCTGGCCACAACAAGCTGCAGCAATGGTGGCTGAAGGTTGAGCAGCAAAATACCAGCACAGCATGCTGTCGCAACTCATTACATCTAGAGCCACTTGCTGCCCCCTCCCCTGCCCTGCTGTCCTCTGATGTTCGCTCTCCTGATCCAGCTTCTGGCTCTCCTTTATCTTCAACACTGAGATCTATTAGTAGTTCAAGTTTCATGCCAACCCATCTGTTACTAGGTGTGTTAATGTAAAATGGACAAAAAGTTCACATTTGTTAATAACTTTGGCACTGTTTGATTAATCTTGAATGTGTCAGCATGGTGCCATAGTTATATAGTTATAATAGGGGTAAAAAAAAGTTGTCAGTATTTTACTACAAAAGCCATGATGTCAAAAGTGCAGCGGGTGCAGTAGCACCAGCCCCACGGCTTAAGGGGCCCAGCACTCACACACTTATACCTGTCTTTTCCTACCCAACCGGGAGGGTGCTCATTTTCCTCGCTTTTATTGGGCATTAGAATGCAGCAAAGGGTTTATCCAGACATGCTGTGTGCAAGCAGCACGCAGCATACACAGTGCTACACACTACAAAGCAGACGAGGCTTTAGGTATTCATGCTAAAAGTATTCTATGTGCACTCAGTGCTGTACACTGTGCAACAGGGAAGAGTTTAGCCAGACATACAGCAGCCACGGTTTCAGTCAGACATGCAGAGTGCGATCAGAGTATACATAGTGCTGTACACTAGAAGTCACCTGGGGTTTTAGTCATTCATGCAAAGTGAGCTCACAATGTGCACTGTACTGTACACTGGAGAGCAGCAGGATTTCAGTCAGATATAGAGGCTGCACTGAAAGTGTACACAGTGCTGTACACTAGAGCAGCCAGGGTTCAGTCAGATGCACAGAGTGCTCTCAAAGTGTATGCAGAGCTGTACACGAGAGAGCAGCGGGTGTTCAATCAGATATAAAGAGTGTGCTCAACATGTACACAGAGCAGTGCACTAGACAGCAGCATGAGGTCAGCCAGGTATACAGTGTGCACTCAAAAAGTACATGGACCAGTACACTAAACAGTAGCGTGTGATCACAATGTGCAGAGTTCTGTAAACTAGAGAGCAGCAGGGATTCAGGTCAGATGTGCAGAGTGCACTCAAAGTGTATACAGTGCTGTATACTGGAGGGCAGCGGGTGTTCAGTCGGATGTACACAGTGGTTCTCATTATGAGTCTGGTGCTCTCAAGTCTGCCAGAGTCATGGTGGCAGTTAGACCAACGTGGTTGTGGCGGTCTGACCACCACATTACGACTGTGGCAGAGCTTCCACGGTAGGACCGCTGACACTGCCAAGTTGCCGCCAGCTGGCAGCTTGGTGGACCTGGCAGCCCACGGTTCTAATCCGCGAGCGCAGCGCTGCTCCGGATTACGAGTCCCCATACTGACAGCCTTTTCATGGCGGTTCCACCACCATGGAAAGGCTGGAGGAATGGGAGAGCGGGTGGCCCCTGTAGGCCCATGCACTTGGCATGGGCAGTGCAGGGGTCCCCATGCACAGCCCCGTTGCACATTCCACTGTCCGAATTATGGGCAGTGGAATGGCGACGGGTGCTGCTGCACCCGCCACACTGCCGCATTTCCGCCAGCTCGATTACAAGCAGGCTGCAATATTAAGGACATGTTCACCACAGGGCCGGTGGGCGGAAACGCTGTTTCCGCCCGCTGGCCCTGCGGTAAACTCCAAATAGGGCCTTGGTGTTCGGCCGCCTGCTGCCCGCCAAACTCATAATGAGGGCCAGAGTGTTCACAATGTGCACAGTGCTGTACACTGGAGAGCAGCTATGGTTCGGTCATATATCCCGAGTGTGTTTACAATGTACACAGTGCTGTACACTAGAGAGCAGCGGGGGTTCAGTGAGATACACAGTGAATTTACAATGTGCACAGTGCTGCACACCAGAGAAGAGCTGGGGTTCTGCCTATACAGAGAACGTGTTCTCAATGTGAACGGTGCTGTACACTGGAGAGCACCAGAGGGTCAAACAACATATTGCTAGGCTCACTCACAGGGTACGCGGAGCTGTACACTATAACTTGGTTGTGGGCTGATCAAGATATTGTAGGCTGGCATTGCACTATATATACAGGTTGGTCCGCATTACAGATTTAGAGAGAATACATACAGGTATACTTGGTGTGCTCATAATGTACACAGTTCCGTGCACAGTGCTGGTGTAGGAAGCCATGATAAAACAGAGAGAGTTCAGTCGGATGTATATCTGGCTTTCCTCAATCTCCCTCCATGTGTACATGATTAAAGGTGAACACCACAGGAGTCAGTTTTCAGGAATTTGCTGAATTGTTCTTTCACAGGCGAATGCAGTCGCTGTACATGAGACAACAATGAAATAGTTATGTAAAGGTTGTTCATAGTGTGCAAACAGTTCTTTACACTGGAGCATAGCTAAGATATTCACCCATACTGAGTGAGCTAGTTGGTTCAGGGCGATAGCATCAGATCTGTTCACTCCTTGTGCTGTACTCCGGTGTTCAGTGGAGCTGTATCCAAAGCTACTGATTATGCTCACAATGTACATGGCACAATACATTACATACCTTGCATCCAGGCATACAGAGTGTTCTGCACAGTAAATAGAAGCACAGTTTTATTACAATACACTGAGTGCTTGTAGTGTATACGGTGCTGTACACTAGAGAGCTTTTCATAGACATGCTATGTGTGCTTGTAATGTATACGGTGTATGCTTGATGTATCCAGTTTCAGAGAGTGTGCTCGCAGTGAAGAAAGTGCGTTGCATGTGGCAGTGCAGCACATCGTCACTGGGACTGGTGATTCCACAGAATAGTACTCCAAGAAACTGGTGCGTAGACGGATTGGTTCACTCAGAGACTGGTGAACAAGAGGAGTGGTGTTTACAGCGATAGGCGCTTACATATGTTTGTACAGTCATGGAGTGGTGCTCGCACATGATTGTGCTTTCCTAGAATGATGCTTGCGTGAGTTTGTGCTCACAAAAATGGCCCTGCAGCAGGTTTATGCTTGTGGGCACTCAGAAATTCATTCTTACACAGATTGGCACTTACGTAGTCTGGTACTCAAACACGGCTGTGCTTATATAAATTGGTGCTCACGTATATATTCTTGTTAACTTGCGTTTGTACTCTGATAGGTTGGTGCTCACATAGATTGTTATTCATATATGTCTGTGCTCACATATATGATGCCTACATATATCGAGGCTCACAAACTTTCATGATCAGATGGTTTGGGGATTATGTTGGTTGATGCTCATGTATCTTGATACTCACATACATTTGAGTTCACATAGATTTGTGGTCACAAATATTGCTGCTCACATTTGTTTATGCTCAGATAGATTGGTGCTCACGTTGGTTGTTGCACATGTATACTGTTGCTCTTATACATTTGTGTTTACATATATTAATGCGTACATATCTTGGTGTTCACATGCATTTGTGGTCACATAGATTGGTGCTCACATATTTTGCTGTTCACATTTTTGCTCACATAGATTGATGCTCACGTTGGTTAGTGCTCACATATACTGGTGCTCACACATGTTTGCGCTCACACAGATTGGTGTTCATCTTGGATGGTGCTCACATTTATTCATGCTCAGGTAGATTGATGCTCAAATGTGATTCAAAAGGCCAGGGCACTCGTATGAAATAAGATAAGAGTCTGTGCAGTTAGGTTCTTGGTCTTCGGGGAATCAATATATAATCCAAACAGAGTTAAAGTTCAGTGTCTTTATTCTTGTGTGAGGTTTTCATACATGTTCATCACATCAGAAAGATTCCATATGTGGTCATCACAACAACATCCAACAGCCAACACGTGTTTTGTCTCCGGGAAATTAATTTCATTGACTTCCTCAGGGCAAAGTATAAGTAAGGTGTTAACATGAATAAATGGCTTATCCTAATCAAGTAAAACTAGAGAAAGAGTAGTGGGAATCACGCGACGGGGGCAAAACACTATTATCCCCGAGTCTTCGTGAGGGAGTACTCATAAGTCAGCACGTATGGATCCAAAATCTTTTACGGTGCGGTCTATAAACAAAACTGTTCTTTTGGGTAAATTCTTGTGTTGGGGGCGCTGTGTCTTGCTCCCCGATAATTAAGCTGGCGTGTATGTATAGAAAAAGGACATGTAACCCATCCATCTCATCTAGAAGTATAAGGTATAGAAGAGACACAGAGTAAGGTCTCAGGAGTGTTTGTGAAACTCCTCGGCATGACCTTTGATGCTCAAATGTGTTTGTGCTCCCATACTTTGGTTCTTACCTATATTAGTACTAACATATGTTTGCACTGAAAGTGGTACTCCTGTAGATTGGAGCTCATATTTGTTTGGGCTCAGGTAGATTAGTGCTCACATCTATTTAGTTTCATATACACTTGTGCTCACATAGATTGGTGCTCACGTTGGTTGGCACATAAATATATAATGGTGCTTACATTTAGCACTCACACATAACGGTGCTCGCATACAATTGTGAACCCATGTATTAGTGCTTGTGCGCTTTGACCTGTTGTAATTTATCTATGGGCTTTTAACCACGCCCACCCCATGCCCACCACTATCACTCATTCATGGGCTTGCCTTTCAAAAATCCTTTGCTATCATTGGTAAATGCTTTGCATTTGTCCCTCCTTGCGGCGGTTTTGTTACCGCCTTGGACACCGACCCTGTTACATGGATAATTGCACATTTCCCTATACGTTTGATTGCGAGCAAACTCCTGTATCCTTTTGTGTCTCCCCATCACTCTCATGCTCATGGTGGCCGTGGCACTTTGAATCGGCTTGCATATGTCAACTGTTCTACTTTCCATTTTCAATTTATGTGCAAAAAAACTTCCAGTTAGGAACTTACAATGCTAATAGCTCTAACTCTAGCAAAATTGAGACCCTTTGCATCGTAAATGCTCATTATTAGTGCTACTGAGATGCTTAAATGAATTTAGAAAACCCAAGTGACTGACGCCTCATCACCAACAAAGTTTCCTTTGGAGAAACAGCATTATAACCTTTTCAGTGACTGTGCCAACTGCATTGCTGTACATTAGCATATCTGAGAGCAGGTAACATTATTCATTAGATAGGCAGTCCCAAGGGACCCATTGAATACATTTCCTGCAGTCCATATGTGATCATTCTCCTTCAGGGGAGCAAGAAATGGATTACTTCGATTTCTAACAACCCTTCAAATCATGTTAAGAAAAAATCAGATAGGTGGGGATAATTCTCGCTTCTGTTCCAGTGTATGTTTATGATTTTCCAAAATGTAATTTTCCAAGTTGATTCACATGAGGCTATCCAGAACTTACAGCCAATTATACTCACTGTGCAGTCTCTAGATATATTGCTTGTATCTGCTTCTTTAATTGTAATTATATTATTCCCGAAGTAGAAATGTTATTGACCACTTGTAGGACATCTATATGTTCAGTTTCAGGACACTATGAAACAGCAAGTCTCAATGAAGAGACAAGGTCTCAGAGTTATGAATTATGTCAACCACTAACAGGAACTTTGCTAATATGATAAAGTGAGACAAAAAAATTTCTGGAGAACTGATGTGGGGTTTGATGTAGTGTCAAAATCAGTCACTGTAAATAAGGTGTTAGAAATTCGGTTTCAGGTTGGCAGAGGTATGCACTCTTTCCAAGCAGGAACCACACAGTGGGCAGGTTAAGTCACAGACAGACCCTAGGTTAACTTGTGCTAACCCGCTGGTAGCTTGGCACAGAGCAGCCAGGATTACCTTAAGAAGCAATATGTTAAGTATTTCTGAAACACTTCAGACAGTACAAACACCACACAAAAATATACCACACCTGTTTAGAAAAATAGAAATGAATTAAATAAACACAACAAGACCAAAACAACAAAAAGTCAATAAGTAGAACTTGATATATGAATTTCTAAGAATAAACGGAAAAATAGCAATTACAAGCACTAAGCTCTGAAGTAGGGTATCTGGTCGCAATGGACCGGGACAAAGTCAAAAGTCCATGCTTACCACAATGGAGCATGGTTGGGTATGGAGACCAGCATTGGTCCGCTGGACAAAAGTACCTTGACGGGTTGCATTGCCATTGAAGGGATGCGTGGTAGAGCTGCAGTGATGCACTGGTGTCGGGCCATGCAGTGAAGGCGATGCAATGATCTTCTCCATGCAACGGTGGCAATATTTTGGTTCTGTTGTTTCATGTGCTGGTTCTGAATGAGATGCGCTGCTATGGCGCCTGAAGAAGATGATTTGTCAAGTGCATGTGTGATGCACTGGTTACAAGAGTGATGCACTGGGGTTGGTCCAGGCAATGGGGCTGATGTGCCAGCTCTGATTCCCACAACGGTGTGAATGTACAGGTTCTGACTCCCACAATAGTGTTGATGCATTGATTTGTACCGGAGCAGCACTTTGGGACAGATGTAAGTACAGTTTTTCTTGTTGCAAACGGCCCAATTGGCAGAATCAGCCGTTTGCGACAAGAAAGACACACATTTTGGTATGTACAGACCCTATTTTGCGATTCGGTAATCTATTTACCGAATCGCAAAATAGGTTTGCGAGTTGCAATTAGGAAGGGGTGTTCCTTCCTAATTGCGAGTCTCAGTGGAATGCAGGATTGTTTTGTGACCGTGAATGCACTCACAAAACATTCACAGTTAGCACCAATTTCAAATTGGTTCTAACACATTTTCAAATGGAAGGGGTTCCCATGGGACCCCCCTTACCCTTTTTGAATGGTAGCAAAAATACTTTTTCATTTTTGTTTTTAAAATTCATCCCGTTTTCCTTAAAAAAAATGCTTTATTCAAAAGCAGTCACAGACATGGAGGTCTGCTGTCCGGAGCAGGCCACCATCCCTGTGAGGGTGACCATTCGCAATGGGGTCGCAAATTGCAACCTACCTCATGAATATTTATGAGGTAGGTCATTTGCAACCCCATTGGGAACTGCAAATAGTGTGAAGTACACTGTTGTACATATGGTTTTGCTACTCGCAATTCTAGATGCAAATTATGTGTCACAATAATCTGGGTCATACACCTGTCCCTTTATTCCCACTTCCAAGGGACCAGGACTGGATTGGCACCACTTGGCAGGGCAAGACTCACAGTTGGCAGAGTTCAGGTGCTGTAGCAGGTGAGTTGAAAGTCTTTTGAGTCCCTGAGACTTCAGAAAACAGGAGGCATGCCCTTGGAGTCACTTTGATTCTGGGATGGAAAGGTTCAGGTCCAGTCCTCCTCACTACCAAGCAAAGGAGGGTAGCAGGTTAGCACAGCAGAGCAGGAGTTCAGCAGAGTCCTGAAGAGTGACAGTCCTTTCAGCAGCACAGCATTCTGTCCTATGTGGCAGAATATCCACAGGTTGAGAAGTGTACTGAGTTGGTGGTATCCAAGGTCCAGTTCTTATACTTAGTCATGCCCTTGAATTGGGGGATTACTTCCTGCCCTTGGCTCCAGACTCACTACAGAAGGCTATGCAACCCTTTGTGTGGGGACGGGATACATCCATTCAGGTGTGTCAGCTCTTCCCATCCCTCCTGCCCAGAATGGTCCATCAGGCTGTGGATGGCCCATCAGTCACACCTAAGCTCCCTTTGGTTATGGCTCTCTGTAGAGAATGCACAGGCCCAGCTGTCACCCACCTCAGATGTGTATCCAGGGACAGGCAGAAGGCACCAACTGGCTAAAGTAAGAAAATGCCAACTTTCTAAAAGTGGCATTTTCAGAATTACATTTTAATTACAACGACATAAGTTGTGATTTTAAATTGAGATTCTAGTGATACCAAACGTGAGGGTCCCATCTCTTCCCAATTGAAAATTACACTTATAAATTGTAACACAGCAATCTCAATGTTCTCCTTTGGGAGACAGAGGCCTTGCAGTAGTGAAAAATGAATTTAAGAGTTTTTCACTAGTAGGACATTTAAAACTTAAAAGTACATGTCCTTCTTTTAAATATAGTGCGCCCTGACTTATGCTGTCTAGGGTCTACCTTAAGGGTGAGTTATATGTATTAAAAGGAGAGTTTGGGCCTGGTAAAAGGGTTAACTTGCTAGGTTGACATGGCAATTGCACACACACGCTCTTCAATGGCAGACCTGACACGTATTGGGATATTTAAGAGGATGGCACAATCAGTGCTGCAGGCCCACTAATAGCATTTAATTTACAGGCCCTGTGCACACATAGCACACTTTACTAGTAAATTAAATATGCCAATTGTGGATAAGCAAATGTTACTATGTTTTAAGCAGAGAGGACATGCACTTTAGCATCAGGGTCCTAAAGCTAACAAACACGAGGTCAGCAAAACAGGAGGTCTGAAGGCAAAATTTTCAGGGGAAACTAACGATGACATAGGGGATAAAATACCCCTGTTGTAAATTTTAAGGATATTAAAAGTCACAGAAGAGTTCCATAACAATATAGAGAAATGAGGCTGAAAGCTGAATTCTTTTATAAGGTTATGGAACTCTGAGGTGACTTGCAATATCCTTAACATGTACACCAGGGAGTACTTTAGCCCATAGAGTACATGGTCACACTATCACCTTTCACACAAACCACTTACAACCTAGGTGCGTAAGGTGCATAGCTCTTTGATATGACAGAGAGAGCATGTTTGTAAACATGAAAAATAAAAATAAAACCTCTAGTGCAAAATTAAGCACATCAAATACCTGTTATTTATTTGTGGCAAACAGATGTTAGAAGCATTAAAAAAAACAAAGTTGCACTAGCTTGAATGTGTAGAAACATGCAGAACATTCTAGCTTTTCTCTAAGTATCTAAGGAGAGCAAAAAATGAACATGCTCTGGCCACTTTTCATTCTTAGCTAGACAATAGAGCAGAAGAAAGAAAAGCTTTAAACAACTGCTTCAATTAAGCTCCACTACCTGACCTGCATTTCACCTCGGATGTTGGCAGTAGGCATTGTGATGTCAGTACTCAACTGTAATAATTTATAATAGTCCAGTTCTTTATAATTGACTGCTGGGTGTATCTTAAGTTACCCATTGTAAAGAAATTAGGGACTGGAGTTTATACATGGTTTACAGAATTCCATGTATTTAAAAGGCATTAAATCAGTATTCCTTTCCAACAAAGAAATTCTTTTGTATGGGGAGGCACATAAGAAGTACATCATTTTTGTTACTTCATGTTCATCTGGGTAACAGACATATTGTTCATTTAAATGAAAGGTCCTGGGTCACAAAATAAATTAGCATCTGCTAACATTTGCATCTGCAGATTCCAGGAAAGAATTCACCGGTGGAATTTCCTCTGCATACGAATAGTGCAGTATAGAGATTTCTACAGTTGGAGTGTGGCATAAATAACACACTTCCACCATATTTTGGATGATTTGCTGTTACCACTCAATATTAAATCCACAAAATATACTGTGGTGGAATGCCCACGCTGTGGACAATCAACAGAAGTGAGTGCAGTGGAGGAGTTGTGCTTTAGGGAATCTACAACTTTCATAGTCATCTATCAGCACTGCTGCAAATTTTAGGGAATTACCAAAAAATCAGAACTGTACTTAAATTGTAGGTAGGAATAATGCTTATATAAACATTTTATTTATTTTTGAAATGCAATCAAAAGGATTGTGGTCTGCTGTCCATTGATTGCCAAAATTATTGTGATTGTAATCAATCACAAGGAGTCGCAAACTGAATAATGATTTGACATCCTGTTATGCGACCTCTCATGGGGCCAGATGTAGCAAATCGGCAATTTGCGACTTGCAAATTGCGAGTCCCTGCGACTCGCAATTTGCAAGTCGCAAATTGCTATGCAGTACGGTGTCAGACACCGACTGCGACTCGCTATGGGGTCGCAATGACCCACCTCATGAATATTCATGAGGTGGGTCGCAAATTGCGGCCCCATAGCGAGTATAGGCACTCGCTAACATGGAGGCCTGCTGACGTCAGCAGACCTCCATGTTCGTGACCTGCTTTTAAATAAAGTTTTTTTTTATTTTTTTTTTTTAAGTGTAGCCCGTTTTCCTTACAGGAAAACGAGCTGCACTTAAAAAAAAACGAAACCTTTTGTTTCGGTATTTTTTCAGGGCAGGGAGTGGTCCCTTGTACCACTCCCTGCCCTGAAAAAATATTTTTGGGTCCAGTCACAAACTGGAAGGGGTCCCATGGGGACCCCTTCTAATTTGCGAGTGGGTTACCATCCACTTGAAGTGGATGGTAACTGCGATGCCATTTGCGACCGCGTACGCGGTCGCAAATGGTATTGCATCCCACTGCGACTCGCAAATAGGAAGGGAACACCCCTTTCTATTTGCGAGTCGGAAATGCATATTGCGAGTCGGTAACGACTCGCAATATGCATTTCTGCATGGCAAACCCACGTTTGCGACTCGCAAACGGCGATTTTCGCCGTTTGCGACTCGCAAACGGCGATTTTCGCCGTTTGCGACTCGCAAACGGCGATTTTCGCCGTTTGCGAGTCGCAAATGGTTTGCTACATCTGGCCCATGGTTCATTATTTTGTGTCCCAACCAATTACTACATAGTTCAGTTTGCAAAATGAGGGAGTGGTCACACAAATTTGGTGCACAATTTGAGACTGGCTAGTTCAAACTATTTAATTTTTTCATGTATTTATTTATATTAATTTTGAGTACCAGCTATTTATCGTCCAACACTTCAGCTACGCAGTTGGATGGTTATTTATTTTCTTTCTTCCTTTTGATCTTTTAATTATGTGTTTAATTTACAATGTAAGATTCTATCTGCATGAGATTTGAATGCCTGGTTAAGCTATGATATATGTTTTTCTCCTTCAGAAATAATAAAATGCATGGAACAACTAAAAGGCTTGTTATTCAAAAAGCTTCACTGTTAACACAGTCATATTGGTGAAACATTTTAATGTAAAATTTATACTGCACGCATATATTGGTCATGATTTAAAAAAAATATTTTTGTGGCATATGTTGCATAGCATCACACCAGCGTTCCAAGGCTTTAACCGATTTGTTTTGCCAATGCTTGTTTTCTATTGGAGTTTTCATAAAAGTAGAACTGTTTTCTGTTTGTGTGGCTTTCAACTCTCTTAAATGGGTAGTATGTATCTCTTCCGCTGTAACTAAGGGGCACTGTCCTAGAAGTAAGAAATCAATAGCAATTTGTTTTTATTATTTCAATAAATGTTTATTTCAAATTACGGTAAGTATTAAACCCAAAATATGCATAAAGAAGTACAACAATCAAGAAAATTAAGTGTATGCAAGATATTAATGGGAGATAATGTCACAGCCAAACACTATCCATACCTGGGTAGTTATAACAGAATAAAAGCTACTTTGAATGTAATGGGACCCACAAAAGACACTTGTGATTTGCATGTTTAAAAGTGACTTTGGGCCTTATTATGACTTTGGCGGTCTGATGGTAAGACCGCTGCGGTGACGGCTGCCAAAACACCTACATGTTGGTAGTAATCTGACCACCGTATTAAGAGTCACTCTGTGAAGTCCGCCAAAAACAGCTAAATTTCCAAAACCCCCAGAACGTTGGAGAACGGGAAAAAGGCGGTCCAACCACCAGTACAGCCAGCCTGACAAAAATCCTCCCATCATATTACAATCCGCAAATCACAACAGCGGTTCTTCCATGGCAGGAAACCATTTATGGTGTGGCTGTCTCACCTCACATCACACTAAACACAACACCATATTGGATAGTTTAAATACCCCAAAACTGACACACATCCACACTCCCTACACACCTACACACTGCACTATAAAACACATCCCTACACACCTGACAATCCTTTGCAAACTTGTATGCTACAGATACACCCTGTTGACTGTTCTGATACCAATCTTCATTTTCCCATGGTGCAAGGACACTTGACTTGTGTATCCTAATTGTGTTGCAGCTACCCTCTTGATTCCTGCCACCATGACGGAACCCTTCACTGTTTATTCTGTGTGTATTTAAGTTTCTAATCACACATTTTGTTTTACTGTCCACAACAAATTACACTTAAACACAGGTCCTGTGTATGTGTAATTTATCAACTATGTACAACTGTTATGCATGCCAATTCTAGTATCAATATGTCCCTCTGTATTGTGCAACCTTTGTTATGGACATCACATGTGGACTCTATCAGCAGGAGACTCATTACATTAGGATTGTAACACGGACAGATTCAAAAACAGTTGTATACCATGTCTACTCACATTTATTGGTAGATATGCAAACAGCATATAACTGACAGTAACATCAGGATGTTTGCTAAGGTGTCAGACACTGCTAAACCAAAGGATAGAGAAGTTAGAGACATGTCAGTCTTCCTACAAGGCATACAGATTGGTCCTTTGTATCACATGGTAAAGCCTTATTACACACCCATAACATAGCTTCCCAATATCCACACTCATTGGTACAGACATATATCTGTAATGATGTCCACAGTTCAGGGATCATTCATTTACATTGGCCACATACCTGTTGGCTTGCCACTCACCTATGTCAGTCCATAGAGACATGCACATTGTTCTGCAAAGTAGGAACACAATGACAGCTAGGTTCAAGGTAGAGGACATACAACAGAAACCATTGTGATGGTAGAGGCTATGATTCTACTTTTACACATGTGTCAGACACATATGGGTACACAAATGACACCATCTTACCACCTCCAGTACCCTACAGGCCATCTTGATGGGAAAACACAATTGCACCCCAGTGTCCTGTCAGTCTGATCATGTTAGTCACACTCCACATACTCATGGCAATTAGTACCTGGTTCCATCCATGTCCACCTCTCATGTCTGCTTGCAATTCCCATCTGCTTCTGACACTGTTGGTGACTTGCCAAGGATGAGGAGCCAAACTGGAATTCGGCAAATCTGTGATTGACAGAGATAAGAGATAGGACATAGCAGAAAACATTCCTCAATTCAAACAAGTCATATACACAAGAGTAACTTTGCATGTGCATTAACAGAACACGACACTGTAGACCACTCTGTTCGGTACACAATGCAAATTAAGAGTCTGCATGCACAATTCGCTCATAGGCATTGGAGCTTCCTAAAACCTCATAGCTGATGGTTAAAAGGAGGTGACATGCTACGCATCAACTGTAGATTACAAACTTATATCACAGCATTGAAAAGACATCACATACCTTGAGTCACTTGAAGAACTGATTGAGGAGATCTGCCCTGAAGACTTTTGCTTCATCTGGCTCATCATCACTTGGCAACTGTGCATTTCCACCCACAGGTTCTGCCTCCTTCACCTTCTCTGGTTGAAATGGTATATGACGTCTCAGGGCAAGATTGTTGAGCATGCAGCAATTATTTGACACACCTTGTTGAGGGAGTACAGGAGGGCCCCTCCTGATATGTCCATAAAAGTTCACTCCACAACACTCCTTGGCCCTCCGTGGGCCTCATTGTAGTGGACGTCCCCTAGCATAACTGTGTACCTCACTGGTGTCAACAACCAAGGTCATTTGGATAGCCAGAGTCACCTTTGAGCAAATAGGTAGAAAAATACAAATATATATTGAGGACATGCACAATTGTGAGAGCACAGGATACATAGTGCAAACACACATGTCAAATCTGACTTACAAAACATCCAGGCCCTCTGTGTAGTTGTGTCATCAGCAGTGGGATATTCCTGTTCTGCAGGTTGAAGGAATCATGGAGTGGTCCTGGATACTTTGCACTGACTTGTGAAATATACTGGTCTGCCAAACACACCACTTGAACGTTGATGGAGTGGTACTTTTTACTGTTCCCATATACCTGTTCATTGGCACAGGGGAGAACCAAGGCTACATGGGTGCCATTTATGGCTCCTACCATGTGTGGAAAGTGTCCCACCACTCTGCCTTCACATGGGCCAAATCTGCACACTGGGGAAACCTGATGTAGCTCTCCAGGGCCCATATTTATACTTTTTGACGCTAAACTGCGCTAACGCAGTTTAGCGTCAAAAAATTTAGCGCCGTCTAACGCCATTCCGAAGCGCCATGCGGGCGCCGTATTTATGGAATGGCGTTAGCCGGCGCAAGCAGACCGGCGCTGCCTGGTGTGCGTGGAAAAAAACCACGTACACCAGGCAGCGCCGGCGTAGGGGGAAAATGGCGCTAGGGCGTCTTAAAATGGCGCAAGTCGGGTTGACGCTAAAAAATCGTCTTAACCCGATTTGCGCCATTTTTTCGACGCCCAGACGCCATTTAAATGACTCCTGTCTTAGTAAAGACAGGAGTCATGCCCCCTTGCCCAATGGCCATGCCCAGGGGACTTATGTCCCCTGGGCATGGTCATTGGGCATAGTGGCATGTAGGGGGGCACAAATAAGGCCCCCCTATGCCACCCCAAAAAAATTGAAAAATATAAAAAATTATACTTACGTGAACTTACCTGAATGTCCCTGGGGTGGGTCCCTCCATCCTTGGGTGTCCTCCTGGGGTGGGCAGGGGTGGCAGGGGGGGTCCCTGGGGGCAGGGGAGGGCACCTGTGGGCTCATTTTGAGCCCACAGGCCCCTTAACGCCTACTCTGACCCAGGCGTTAAAAAGTGGCGCAAATGCGGGGTTTTTTGACCCACCACCTCCCGGGCGTGATTTTTGCCCGGGAGTATAAATACGACGCATTTGCGTCGCCGTCATTTTTTTAGACGGGAACGCCTTCCTTGCATCTCATTAACGCAAGGAAGGCGTTCACGCTAAAAAATGACGCTCTTTGCCCATACTTTGGCGCTAGACGCGTCTAACGCCAAAGTATAAATATGGCGTTAGTTTTGCGCCGAATTTGCGTCGAAAAAAACGACGCTAATTCGGCGCAAACGGAGTATAAATACGGGCCCAGGTGTTTTAACAATGCAGACAGTAGATCCTTCAAAACGAGGCTGAACATGGGCTGAGACATCCCTGAAGTTAGGGCCACTGTATTCTGAAATGATTCAGGGGCCAGGAAGTGTAGCACTGACATTACTTGAATGATGGGAGGCATCCTACAGGGGTTGCGAATGGCAAGCATCAGATCAGGCTCCATCTGATCACCAAGAACCATGATTGTCTGCCTATTCAAGCGATGTGTCTGGATAGTATGTCTCTCCTCCATGGTGTGCAGGTCTACTAGTGGGGGTTCATTGGAGGCTGTCTTCCTCTCCTCATGCCAGGGTAACTATGTGGAACCATGCACATTTTGTATGTAACATGAACAATGCGCACATAGTGAACACGTACATGTACAACTCACATATATCTGCATTCGAGGTTGGTTACAACATCTGACATCTATAGGACCACATATTGCTATGCATCCTATGACACTCCCCTTGCTGCAAATTCCCTCAATTATCTAATGTACTATACATGCATATTTATCTGTGACTGTCGGTGTTTGTTAGTCCAGCTGACTTTACATGGCAAACACATTTTGTAGCACATTATCTACATTACCAATGCACATAGGACGTTGAGAATAGGTATACACTTCTATCACCACAAATCCTTCTGTTACACTGCTTTAACTACTCACATGCACAAATAGACTTATATACCTGAAGGCAGTACTTACTGAAATTTAGCACGATATAGGGATTTGATAAGGACGCATATTGAAAAACTTTTCCATACATGAAATGTGCTCAAAATGGCAGCCTCTTGACCTACTGTACTGGACATGTGGAAGTGACCAGCTCTGCAGGTGGATGTCGTCATGGCAGTAGGAGGTCACTACAGTAGTGGAAATTGCCATTGGAACACATGGCTGCCTTTGGCAGACTTGGGCCAATGGTGATGTCCATTGGCGGTGACAGTGCTGTATGTGGCAGACATAACCACCATATGTTGCAGTATTGCTCACTTGACTCCTTACACTGCTACCAGCCAGACCTCCACTATCTGAGCTGCTGTGTACTGCCTCTGGGAGCTATCATGCCATGCCCTGCAGGTGATAGGGTCCCAGCCTTCACCCGAAAAGAGCTGGGCCCGTGGAGGCTGCCCTACCCCTATATGACCAGCTATATGGTGCACCAGAGGAGCAGGCAAGTCCAATGGTGTACCAATGTGTGAAAGGTGGGGTGTATGATGGTGTACCTGAAATGTAAAGTTATGAAGGTGTTGATGCATGCAGATGCTAAATTGTGCATGAGTGTCAAATGAGAGGATGTTAATCTTTGCCTGCATGCTGCAACTGAAGTGTTCTGTCCACTTGTATTGGTATGGTGCATGTGGGCACGACTTTTTACTTTTGTGTGTGTCATCCATGCAGGTCTACGCCATCAAAATAAGGGAATCTAGCATCCCATCCCAAGCAAATGTGGACCATGGGGGTCCACAGCTGTTGGAGCATCCACTGAAAGAAGCGGTAGGAGTACCTGAGATGCTGGGCCCAGAGGACTGCAGAGGCCCAGCTGGGGATGTCGTCTTAATGAGGGAGGGGTGCTTGTCGGACTTTGACTCCCCTAATGGCCTGAATTTTGGCAGCGGCCTACCCTGAGGTGGATGGACGTTTGAGGGCAGCACAGCAGCCAGAAGGGGGTAAGTACTGACTAAACACATGTATATGCTTCTGCCAGTTAGGTGTATGGGCTACATAGGGTCTGACAGATGAGTAACAGGGCCAAATAATCATGTGTTCTAAAATAGATGGACACTTCACGTAAGGCTGTCATCCCAATTAGGAATTTGACATAGCATACTTACTACAATCCCTCTGAGGTGTGAGGAGGTGTCCATATTAATACGTTTGAGCTATATATTGGCAAATGTGATGTTTGATCAGGGTTGACATACTACATAGTGAAAAGGATGGTAGTATTATAAATTAAAAGTACAACGCATGTCATTGACATGTCTTCTAAATCTTTTTGTACCATGTGTATGGTATTGAGAAGGTAAGTGGCTAGCCTGCTGATTCCTTCGGCCATGTATTATTTCCATGCTGCACAGGGCAGTACCATACCAATATGGGTGCAACAAATACTGTTTTGTGCCTACATCATGTGTCAAATGGTACTTTGTGCCTTTTGCTATGTTGAGGCCTCTACTTTCACATACTTACCTTTGCTAATCTGAGGCTGCTCAGACACATTTTGTAATGGATCAGCACATTTCAATCAGACTTAATAGTGTAGCAGATGTTCCATTTGACATAAACATGTTGGTGGAATGGGATATGTTGTCAGTCAATTTGCAGGACTCTAGGTGCATGTGTCCATCATGGTTACATTAGAAGGGGGTTATGTCAGTGTTACTCCAGTCCTAAGATGTTAGGTTACACATGTCTGGACAGATGTTAGTGATGTAGGTTTTTGATGTGGTAATGTAAAGATTTCTACTCAGCACGAATAGTGAAATAGTATGTAGCTTGA
Organism: Pleurodeles waltl; assembly: GCF_031143425.1. NCBI lineage: Eukaryota > Metazoa > Chordata > Amphibia > Caudata > Salamandridae > Pleurodeles > Pleurodeles waltl. The sequence goes on along the minus strand of NC_090436.1, from coordinate 691,552,207 downwards.
TGCACATGATTAGTGTCCATTGTATTGGAGAGGGTTGGTATACACCCTGTGGTTGTCAGTGGATTTATCCTGTGTGCTATGTAGTCCCCGATTCCTGAACATGACTTTGTTGTCAATATGTCAATGAGTAAGATGAGTGGGTTCAGAAACTTTATCTAAACATTTGTAATAGTCTTTTGAGAGATGTTTAAATAAAATGCTAGGTATGTTTATGAGCATCACTATTTGGGTATGCCATTTGTAGTGATTTCATCTGAGGTATTTGCCATTGTGAATGTTATGGACAGAGTCCCATGTTAGGGATGTGACTGCAAATCAACATGCTGTGTTGTAGTTGAAGTGAGATGAGTTTACTTTCATGGAAGATGAGCACTGCTAAGGCTGATTTGGTGATTCACAGTGATGATCCATATAGGGAGAGACATTACGTAGCCAATTCAACTTGTGCATGAATAGTTTGTGTTCCAGCTGAATTGATGGGATGGTGATGTAGTGGTCAAATGGTTGGCTTATGTCGTGGTTGAGGCTGTTGTAATATAGGATTGTTGAACGTATGTAGCTGTGACATGATGTAGGCTCTAAATGGTTCCTACCTGGGGCTTTCTAAGACATAGATGTGATGTTACTGTTGTTTATAATGTAATGTATGTATATGTTAAGAATGTGATGACCCTCTCTCTCTCTCTCTGTTTCTCTGCATCAGCATCGGCAGGCAAAGGAGATGGGACACAACCGAGTGGGGAAACTGCTGGCCACGGGACCTGGAGTGCTGATACCACTGGCACCAACGGGCCCAGTGGCCCGGAGAGTGTGCAGAGTACCATGGGGGAGACAGGATTGAGTTTGTCATCTTTGGAATCCTCCTCCTCCCATCTGGGACCACCCCAGCACCAGCTCAGTCCACCACCCCCATTTCTACCACCACCCTTGCGGTAGCACCCCACCCAGTTGGCTGTGCCACTCACCCAAGAGGGCAAGCATCTCCTTTACCACAGGCACCTCTGCCCCTGCACCTGTCAGCCCTGCTGCCCTCAGTGAGGAGGATATTGACCTCCTAAGGTCCATCTCTGTGGGTCAATTGACCATCATGAATGCCTTCCAGGGACTGGCAACTAAGTCCAACAAGTAATGAGTTCCTACAGGGCATTCACTGTGCACTATCTGGCCTACAGAGATACTTTCAGGCTCCACACTGATGGCAGCCAGTCACCCTTTGTGTCCCGTCCCCCCTCCACCTTCCTCTTCCCAAACCCAAACCCCTCTTCCCCGACCCAGACATAGCACACAGACAGATAAGCATGCATCCACCTCAACATCCAAGGGTAGCTCAGACAAACATAAGCACCACAAGACACATCACCGGCATGCACACAAGCAACATACACCTGCACACACAGCAACAGTCACAACCTGCCCTGACAGCCCCACCACCCCCATGCATCACTTACAGCACTCCTGACACACCTTCAGACACCACCCCAACATTCCCAGATATAGCCACTATACCTATCCTACCCACAGACAGCACCAAAGCAGACCGTCAGACGTCCACCCCAGTCACTACACCCACAGACACCACAACCACAGACATGCCTGCATGCAACACATCAACCATACCTGCAGTCACCACCCCAACAGACACTCACCCACCCACCATGACATCCCCCAGCACCTCCACGCCCCTCATCCCAAGGCACATAAATGCCCTCTCTCACTCATCCACCCAAGAGACACCTACCACTGCACAAACATGCACCAAAAACATCCACACCAATGCCTTAGACAACCACTCACTCTCCCTCCACACTCACACCCTTTTGCTATGACTTTCCCCGTGTGTCAAAAAAAGCTTTCCTTTCGCAGTTTCCCCTTTTCCCTAATCCTCTCCTACCCGTGATACCCCTAAATGGTCGGTGTCCCTCCCCAAGTCCAGCCCTTCCACCTCCAAGACCTCCCCTGCATCCCTCCTTGCAAGTTCCACCTAAAGGCCAACCCTCTCCTAAACCTAAGACCAAGCCCGAGCCCGTCTCCCAAGTCAGATCCCAAAGGGCCCCCTCCAAGAACTAAACCCAAGTCTCCGTCCCCCCCACCTGATAACCACTGAGATGCCTGCCTGCCCCATTGATGCCCCTACTTGTGGAAGTCACGTGGCAGTCAGGAGTCAAGGTCGGGCACACATCTGTGCACTGTGTGCATACAGGCTATTGATAAAATGAACTGGCCTATAGCATTTTTTTTTTTTTTTACAAAAAATGTATAGTTAATAATTACTTGAACCAACATGTAGTTGGATTCCTGGTTATATCTTTGTCATGCATTTCTTTCCCTAGTATGGAATTGTTCCGGCTGACATTAGTTGTGGGTCTGTATGTGTGTGTGTGTGTGTGTTCTGCTTGGGCCATGTGTGTTGTTTGGGCAGTGTTTGAGGTTGTGTGCATTGCTTATGTCTGAAAGTGGTATGGTATGTGTTGTGAGATGGACATTTGTGTGTTCAAGAGGTTTTGTTGTGTTGGTATTATGTGTTGTTTGTGTTAGGATGTGTTTTTTGGTGTGCTGTATGGCTTTGTGTGCTTTGACTATGTGTCTCTTATGTGCATGAAATGTTAGATACATTGTTGTTGGTAAGTCGATCAGTAAGTAGTATGATTATGTATTTGTATGCATTTCTTGACTGTTACTGTTACATTGTGATGTATGTGTGATGTGTACCTGGGAGTGTCCCCTGTGGGTCCCTGCCAAGTAAGTGGAGATGGTGCAGTTGTGTTGTGTTTGTGACGTGTTGCAGTGTTGTGTCGTACTGTGTGAGTCTGGGCCTGTACAGTGTTTCCTTGTGTACCTGTGTGTGTTTGTGACATGTGTATTTGTGTTTGGTGGCTATGGCGTGTTTGTTGTGTACATGTGAGCGTGTATATGTGACTGTATGTGAGTCTGCATGTCAGTGTGCATTTACGAGTGAGTGTCGCCCTCACACCTACTTCCCAAATGTATGTTGTCTGAGTGTACAAAAATTGACCATCTACAACAGTAACAAGTGACAGTGTGTACTCACATTTGCTGTTGTCGTTGTCGTCGCAGATGCTGAAGTCTTTGGAGGAGCAACAGGAAGACTTGTAGTTAAGGTTAATCTGGAAGAGTATGGGTTTCTGAAGGTGAATGTCTCCTTTTACGCAATTTGGTTTCCGCCTGTGTCCGTGGTGGTGCGACCGCGCCAGAAATCTTGGCAGGGTGCAACCTCGTAATCTGTCAAACATGGGCTCTGCCGGCCTGCAGGTGGCAACCGTCATCCGCGGCAGCCAGGCCACATTGGTGGTGCCGGTGGTGCTTCAGCTTTATTCTGTTGTGAATAACGCCATGGTCATAATTAGGCAGCCTTCTCCGTCAGCCTGTTGGCGGTATGGCCACCACCGGCAACATAGCGGTCCTGAGACCGCTAAACCCGTAATGATCCCCATTGTCTATAAAATAAAAAGAAGGGAGAAGCAGCTTCCAAGGCCCACCCTCTGCTTCCCTATGACTGATCCAACCTCTCTGAGAGGGTGTTATTGCCTTCTCACACACGTAAAATGAGAACACCTTAAGGCCCTAGAAATCTCTTAGACTATTTTGTAGGATTCTCACCCATAGGTACCACCCATGGCATACTTCATCATCGTATCCTTACCCACTGCACCTAATGTGGCCACATGTTGACCATTCAGGGCCACACGTATAAAGCCTCGAAATTGTGATGACCTATTAGATATCATTTGAGAATCGCAAATAGGTAATCACAATTAGGAATGTACGTAGACCTCGTCAAAAGAAATTGCAACTTGCAAAGCATGCGAGTTTCAATTTTAGGAATCTTAATTTGCAATTTCCTATTCAGCAAATGCATTTTCAAATTGTGAATGGAATTCGAAAAATAGGAGGAACACTTTCTGGTACAAGTGCCATACTCTGAGGCCCAAACACCTAAACCAGGATGTGCTTCTCAGTGTCTAACAGTGAAGGAGAGAGACAAAGAGAAGGTGATGGCAGGCTGCGTTTGACTGCAGAAATCTTTGAGCTTTTGGAAATCACCACTCTTCCCCATCCAACATGGAAAGCCAGGAAGGAGAGAAGGAGTCAAGGGGAAGGAAGAGAAGATTAACATTCACAGAAAAGGAGATTGAGATCCTCATGGATGAATGCTGCACTCACCATGACATGCTGTTTGGTAAAGCCTCCATGACTGTCCTTGAGGCAAGAGAAAATATGGACTAACATGCAAGCCAAATCAATGCTGTTTGGGGTCACAGTGCTTTGTGGAGGAAATACGTAAGAGGTGGTGTGAGCTCAGGTTAAGAACCAAAGAAAAGTTTGTTGCTCACCTGGCAGATAGCAGTGCAACAGGGGGTGGACCCTCTGCAGTTCCCCTCCTGACAGCCATAGAAAAAATGGTGGAAGGCATCCCTGAGCCTGAGGCAGTTCCTCGATTTGGACAATGGATACCTCAACTCCAGGACCAAACTCAAATAAGTGCAGCATATACATTGCACTGTTTAATGCACATTTTCATCCCCAGAGACATGTTAAGGTAGCTCTTACTGCAGCCCTACCAGTGCATCATGGGACCTGTAGTACATGAGACACAGTGATGTTTTTCTAAGTTTATTTTCACTAAACCACAAAGGTATGTTAGGTGACTCACAAACATATGAAAAAAGTTAACTATATTTTTTCTGCACCACTAGTGTATCTGGACAGCACAAAGAAGGGGCAGAGTCTGAGGTAGGTGACGCAGCTCACATGGATGAGGAGAAAGACCCAAGTCACAACCAAAATGAACCCTCCACATCATATACCATCATCGACAGTGCTGTCTTTTCACCCCACCTCCGTCACAAGAGGAGTTTTAGGACCATTCACAACCATTTCCTGCAATGACTCCCATAGTGAGACCACACCAGCCGCATCTGTTGGGACATGTTCAACAGCAACATACGGCTTAACCTGTGCCACTAACACTTTTGTCAATCCTACATTCATCAGAGGAAACACAGGCGTATGGAGGCCTGGAAAAGTCAACGATGTGCATTCAATGCCTGCAATATAAACAAAGGTAGATCATGAATATGAAGATGCACATCATGCATGACAGCATGGCAGAGAACCAAACCCAAATGGATCACAAGATGGACAGTATGACAGCTGCTCTTGGGAAGGAATTTCTACAACTTGCAGATACTTTCTCTGGTCAAACAAGGAGGGGTAGACATGGTGCAGCCGAGATTGACACCCTAAGCCGGTCTATTGGGTGACAGGCACATGCTACATCAACCCTGTGCAGAAGGACTGTCAATGTACAGGTTGAAATGGGCCACTTTGGTGGCAATGTAACAGGGGGTCTGCAACAAATGACATCTGCTGTTGAGGCTATGTAAACTGGCCACATTGCAGGGGCCACAGACAGAGAAGTTGCAGATAGTGCGAATCAGCAGTGTCTCTGCCGCAGATGCCACGTCTTTGAGATGCAGCAGTAGCCGAGCACATTCTGTGACACATGAGCTGACTATGCTGATCTGCTTTTGTTTATTGAGTTCACTCCTATCTGGTGACTTAACCAGCAGTGTGGTAAATTTACAACTGTGTGATTTGTTTCAATCCAGACCACATAGCTAACAATAAAGGACATCTGGTTTACATGCAACAACAGAGTTTTGTGTTCCTTCAACATACACAATGCATTTTCATTGTCGACTTACCTCCCAAAGTAATGTGTAGCAATGTGGTCCCTCTGCCTTCTCCCATCTACTGCTCTGCTCCCATCTCTCGGCTAGTAGAGTGATGGCACAGGATGTTCATCCTCTGAATCTGAATCTGACACCTCAATGTATATGTCTCTCCTTGTGGCAATATTGTGGAGGGTGGCATATGTTGCTGCTATCTTTCAAGCTATTTTGGGTGCATATTGTAATGCACCCCCACTCTTGTGCAGGCACCTGAAAAGTGTTTTCAGAAGACCAGATGTTTGCTCAATCACATTTCTTATGCACAGATGTGCAGTGTTATATTGCTGCTCATTTTGGGAGGTGGGAGAGAGGTGTGGTATGAGCGTCCATGGATGTAGGGTATACATATTGCAACCTACAAAACAGACATAGTTGTGAAGATACATGACATATTAAATAGATGGCAAGAAACACACACATATTTGTTAATTGATAACCTGTACCTAATATATATCCATCATCAAACTCCCCTCTTTTCAGCTGTCCGTATATTCCGCTGTGTCTAAGCATGAAGGAGTCATGGGTGCTTCCTGGATATTCAAAAACAATATCAGTTATGATATTGTGGGCATTGTATACCACCTGAATGCAGAGGAAATGTGTATTTTTCCAGTTTCTGAATATGTATTCTAGATGGGATAGGGGAGATATGGGCACATGTGTCCCATTTATACACCCTATGACATAGGGAACATTTGGTTTCTTGTAAAAGTGTAATTTGGTACTATACATTTCCTGGGAATTCCCTAGGTAAGTACATATGTGTTGAATGTAGATCTGCATGGCATCTAGTAATGCATAGAAGAAATGTGAAAGCACAATTTGTGATACCCCTTGTAACTGCCAGAGGCCAGTCGCTGTAATGCGAACACCTGTACATGAGCTTTCAAGATGTGGCTGTAAGAGGGAAATTATCTCCAATATTACATGGCTACTTAGCCTGTATTTCTCATATATTTCTTCCTCAGTTTGTTGAAAAAGGTTCTGCTGACTCTAACAATCCTCTCTTGTCTCCACCTCCTCCTCTGCTCAACTGTCAGTATTCACATCCTTTTTACAATCAAGTACAGAGCGCCCACTGTGGTAAGCATTCTGGGCCAGTTTATACACTGTCCACCCACTTACCACCTGTTCAAAAGTGGTTATAGGTAGCATGTGAAAACAGGCCATTTTGTGACTATTCGCTGTTTCTGACAACTCTTAACATGCAGTTTGTGAATCGTAAAAAGGGATTTCCTATTTATGATTAGGTATTTGCATTTGCAAATTTAACTGACTCACAAATCAGTTGCATTACAATTTGGGGTTTGTGAGTGCTTTTTACAACACAAACAGCCATTTTTGCATTTGCAAACCCACCTGTGACCATTTTCTGAGTGCAAAAGGTTTTGTACATGTGGCTCTTAGTACTGAATCCCTTAGAACATAAGTGCTCTGCTAACAAATCGCTTCGAGTCTGCCCAGTCACATTAGGTGCAATGGCTGAGTATGCAATGCTAAAGCATGCCACGAGTGGTACCTTTGGATGAGGATCCTACAAAAATAATTTAAGAGATATCTATGGTCTTCCGTTATCCACTTTTTAGGTGAGAGAGAAGGCAGTAGCACCCTCAGACTGTGGTTGCAAAAATGACTTGGTACAAAGGCAATCTTGATATCACATTATAATCTTGTACACAGTGTAACATTCAGATTCATCTATACACTTGATAATTAGACTAGGATCTAAAGATACACAAGGAACACAAAAGTGAAAACTAAAAGGAAAGCATATAGAATGAAAGATACAAAATTCAGATTAATACTATGGCAAACAAGCTTGAGCTATGTATCATATATGTCATCACATTGGGTCATGCTAGGTTCACTAATCAACAGGATTGTTATGGACACATTCATTCAGGGTTTCGCCATACAATTCGTATTATGGTACTACCTGGAAGAACTTATTGAGATCTTTGTGCACGTCTCATTTATGTAATGGAAGTCCACCATTTATGATAGAAAATGTGATTTGACGATTTCCAGTCTGTAACGATAATTTTAATAGCTATAGTTAGAAAAGGTCAAAGAATGAATTGTCATTATAATTAAGCTTCAAAGCAATGGAGCAGTTCATACTCCCAAAATAAACAATGGGAAATGGAAATCAATTTTTTGTTCTATATGTTAAAAAGGTGAACAATCATTTTTCCAAAAATGGTTTGATATATATGCAACAGAAACACATATGTATGTAGTTCCAGGTGCATGCTGCACTTCCAACACACGTTATTATCTATTAACTGCAATTTATAAAGTTTATCTGGAGTCCAGTGTAGCACATAAATAGCAAAAAATTCAACTGGGATAAGGAGGGGATAATTTTGTTGCATAATGCTTTATAACAGATAGTGTTCCAAAGCTCACTGATAATGGGTTAGAGTTGCTTTATGGGTCTTTAATTAAGCAAATATCTTTCCCACACCATTTTGAGACACAAGCCTGTTAATATTCCAAAGGGAAATACATTATTTTGATTTAGAGATGGGAGATGACATGAATTTTTCAAGTAATGTCAATGTTATGATTGTGACAATACAAATATTTATTTTGAGTAAGGAACAGAGTAATGAGATATTGTGAGAATCCTCCTTGTGTATAACTGAAGAGTTTTGTAGGCTATTCTAGTTCTTTTGTTGTACCATAAAATGTCAGAAGTGATTTTATTCACAGTGGAAAAAAAATAATATGATAAGCAAATGGGTAGCATGATCGCAAAGAAATTTATAAGGCGTGTAGTCATCATTTGAAATGTTTCTGGTCTAATTATCTGTGAGAAAGTTATTGGTTGAGGGGGATGTGAGTCCTTAAGCAACAACCACAATTTCTTTCAGGATGAAACAAAAAAAGTCAATAAATTAACATGTGCTTAACCCTCTTGTAGCTTGGCACAAAGCAGTCAGGCTTAATGTAGATGCAACACTTAAACAGTAATAAATTGAAAACACAACATAATAAAAATCCCACACCAATTTAGAAAAATAGAGCAAAATTAATTAAAGTAGTTGATGCCAAAATAACAAAAATTTGTAGAACGAGAGACATGCAAATAAAAAAAATTGAAGTAATAATTGTGCCTAGAAGCATAAATGGCCAACTGTGGGTATCTGCTTGTGCTGGACTGGGACAATTTCACAAGCTCAGGCTGACCATGATGGAACGCATGCTGAATACAGGGACCAGGTTAGGCCTGCTTAGAATTGTACCTTATGTTCTGGATGCGAGACATTGAGCCACGCAGCGGCCGTTATGAGGAGTGATGCGGGGTCCTGTGTTGAGTTGCTTTGTTTTGCGCCACGTCTGGTGAATAGCTGCATGGGCTGTGTAGGAAGGTCAATGTCCAGCTATGACCCGATCTGTTGGTTTTTGATGGAGAGCTGCGAGGGCCGCAATGTTAGATCCTATGTTGAGTTGCATTGCACTGCATCAATTCCAATGAGGAACTTCAAGAGCTGAGCAGGGTTGTGTCACACTGTGTGGATTCTGATGGGGGCCACAGCTGGGCTGACAGAGCATAATTATTCCCACTTCCATGGGTCCAGGACTAGAGAGGCACCATTGGGGGTGGAGTGTTTGGACTCACAGTAGGCAGAGTCCAGGTGCAGGGTGCAAGGGTATTGAAGCCCTTGGAGTAAATCTGGTAGTCCTGTGTTCAAACAGCAGGTCCAGTTTTTCTTCCTCAGGCAGCAGGTCAGCAGAGTAGTCCTTCTTGCAGGCAGAGCAGCAGGACGGTAAAGCAGTCCTTCTTGGAGGCAGAGCAGCAGGGCAGCAGAGCACCAGAGCAGCTGGGCAGTCCTTCTTGCAGCAGGACAGAAGAGCAGACCTTCTCCTGAGTGTTACATATTTCTAAAGGTGATCTGAAGAGTTGGGACTGTGTATCCAATATTTATACCTGGAGCTCACTTTAATTTGGAAGGATATTCTGAAGGTTTCCTTTGAGAGAGGTGTCTCGAATGTCCTGCCTCTATGAACCGGTTCTCAGTTTGTCAGGGTGGGGGGCACTATAGGCTAGTGTGAATTCCTTTGTGAGTGTGCTGGGCCAGTGCTTTTGAAGTGTAAGTGTGGTAAGTAACAGTTCTGCCCCTCATTAAGCCAGAATAGTCCACCCAGACCCTCTATTGTGACAATGTCTGAGAAGAATACATAAAGGCCAACTGCCAATTACACCTAGTCATGTGACCTAGGAACAGCCTGCATTCACCAAATGGTCAGAATTTTGACTTAGAATCGTACTTTACTGTTAAAGAGGGTTTCAAATTACGACTCCAAAGACTCAGAACATGACAATCCTACCTGTTCCCAATCAAGAGTTATCACTTATTAAATTTTATAAGGTAACTCAAGATTATCCAATGGGAGACGTAGCTCTTGCAGCAATGAAAATTTTATTTTAGAGTTTTTTACTACCAGGGCAATTAAAACGTAAAAGCATATGTCCAACTGTAAATACAAACCACCTTGCCCCAGTGGCTGTTAAGGGCCTATTCTAGGGGTGACATATGTGTTGAAAAGGAAAGTTTGACTGGCAAAATGTTTAGTTTGCCATTTCGAAGTGGCCATTTAAAACTACACACACAGGCTGCAATGGCAGGCTGGAGACATATTTAAAAGACTACTTAAGTGGGTGACACAATTAGTGCTGCAAGTTCATTCAATTTAATCTACAGGCCCTGGGTACCTGCAGTACCAGTTAACTAGGAACTTTCAAGTAAAGTAAATGTGACAATTAGGTTTAACTCAATTTTACCAAGTTTAAAGTAGCGTGCACAGGCACCTTAGAACTGGTTAGCAGTAATTAAGTCGACAGAGTTCTAACAGACAACAAACATGGGATCCAAAAACAGAAAGGTGAAGGCAAAAGAATTGAGGGCGACCCTGCAGATAGGGCCACGTCCAACATCCAGCAAGACATATGTTTGCAGAGCAAGAGAAGAGCCTCCATTTTCTTTATTGTTCTAGTTTATTATGTTTGACTGAATCTGACAGATCTTTGTAAAATCAAATTCCTACATATTTGATTAATTTGGATTGCCACTTGAGGCCCGAATCACCAAGATGAACTAATAGGCAGAGGAGATTGGGAGGCTATATGCAGAAACCTTTGTTTATTGATGGATTACATCAATAAATGGCAGAATTGCTTTTTGAACCTCATCTGAAAATATAAGGATATCATCTGCATATGCTGTTTTTTTAAATGGAACTGTACTAAAGCAGAATCTTAAATCTCTCAGGAGTTGTTCAGAAGCTGTATCAATGGATCAATAATTAGAAGAAATAAGAGGGTAAATGAGGGGTAATCTTGGCATGTACTTTATTGAAGAGGGCTGCAATAGCTCTATCAATTCCTATTCTCACTGATGTATTAGCATAGAGTGCCATGGTCATCTTGACAACTAAATCTTCCAAATTGTGGTTTATGAGTACAGTCTGTAGGAAGTACCGTGATACCTTAGCAAAGGCCTTTTTGACATCTAAAGCTACCATAATAGAATGATTTCTAGATAGGTGAGCATTTTCTATAATGTGACAGATGGCATGAATGTTGTTGCTAGCTAGTCTGCCCTTAACAAACCCAGTCTGGGACTTATGTATTATTTTTATTATCTCAGAGTCTATGAGTTCTGTATTAGTTAGTGATGAGTGGTTCCAATCTTTTAGCCAGCATTACTACATATATGTTTGCTTCCATATTCAACAGATATTGGTCTAACGCTTTTAAGTTGTGAATAATCTTTGCTCTTTTCTAGGTATGGCTGCAATTGTAGCCTCTGCCACAGATCCAGAAACCACACCCCGAGTTACAATGTGGCTAAGGGTAGCCGCAAAAGGGCTTATGATGGTATTGGAACATTTTCTATCAAATATGGAAGGAAAACCTTCTGGGTCTGGTGCTTTACTGATGCTCCTAGTGGCCTTCAACATTTCTTTCATGTTTAGGGGCTTCTTTAAGGTCTCTTTTTCAAATTCAGAAATAATTTCCAACTATAATTTATTTCGAAATTCTGTACAATCAGTTTGAAAATCACTGCGCTTGGTTGGTACTAAAATAGAAGTTTTGGAAAACTTCTAATAAATCATTGGTTTTGGATCTGTGTCTTTGACATTAGTTAGGTTATTTTTCATGAATTTTAGTGTTGCATTCAGTCATTTTCCCTCTTTATTTAGGTGGAGAAGTGTTTTGCCTTTTGTGCATGCACCTATAGATACTCTGGCTGGCTGATAATTGTATTATTTTCATATTTTAATTGTTTAATAGGGAATTTCTAGAGTGTCTGTAAATAATTTATTTGATTTCATAGACATAGAAAGTTGTTTCAGCTTCTCTATTTCTCCCTTATTCTGGCCATGAAACTCATAATGTGGCATCTGATAGTACATTTAAATGCATTCCACAGTATCACTTGGGAGGAGAGTGAGTTCAAATTTTCTTTAAAATAAATTCTAAGGGCCTGATTGGCGGACGGGCTACTCCATCACAAACATGATGGATATCTCATCCACCCTATTACAAGCGCCATAGGCTATAATGGCATCATAATACTATGGATGTGCTATCCATCATATTTGTGACAGAGGAATCTCCTCTGCCAAATGCTAAATCAGGCCTTAAGTCTTGAACGCCAGATTATTTTTCTAAAATCTCTATGTTTATACACCAGGATACATACTTCATGCTTGGTGGGTGTTTTAGGAATGGTTATAGAGGTGGCTGCATGATCAGAAACATTAATTGGTTCAATTAATGGGTCTAAAGTGGAAGCAAGATAGTTGCTTTGTGAAAAAGGCTGTGTGTTGCCCTCTACTCAGCTAGAGTCGATGGCCTTGGCTTTGTTTGTTAGCGACACCCCTCCTGGGGAGCATGAACGCTGCACGCACCTGCTGGTGGCAGATGGTGAGGATGGCCGCTCCTTACACTGTGAAGTGGCAGGGGCCCTGCGGTTGGTTGTGGAGAAAGCAAATATGGATGAAAGCTTGGTAGTATCACCCAACGCGGAAACTCCATGAACACGAGAGGGAACAAGGAGGACAAGGAGGAAGGGGCTGATACAGGCAGCATGCCAGCTAATGGGCTGACTATTGTGGATCTCTTTAAAAGGCCTAGTTGTGCCTTAGAGTATACAAACTTGGAGCAGGAGTGTCGGCCCTTTGTGTATCCCCCAACAGAAGATGATGACAGGTACCACCAGAGATACTCTGCTAGAAGCAGAGCTAGAGACACGCCGAAGAGATGCCCACTGAGCAAATGTCATTGAAGAGCAGGAAGGCACGCGGCTGCAGTCTTTGTCCATGAGGCCTCCTGATGAAACTAATACTGGTCCTCCAGGTTTTACAAGCACCAGACCTCTTGCTCTTTTTTCGTGAGAACAGACTTTTGTCATGTCATGGTTGATAGACGCTGGAGGCTAAGGCAATTGATCAAACCATTTCAGGACAAGGGGGCACAGGTCTTTTTAATAAACCAAGCTAGATTCATAGTAATCAGGAATGATATGGCACTGATTTTACATTTGAGTTTAAAGAGTTTTTAGGTAATTTTAATTACAATATGTGTGATACATAATATAGATGTGATGAAGGAAGTGAGTTAGGATTGTGTCTTAAAGCTTTGAAAGCAGAAAAGTCATCGGATTGTTCCTCTATTCCAATCTGGTACATCAGTCTTTTTTATGTTATCTTCCTCATTCCTAAAGTTGTTTCATTTTATTGTATTCCTATTTTTCAAAATATCAAAGGATCATGTTGTTTTTACAGCTATCTTATCATAAGTAAATAATGTGTAAGGAATGCTGGGCTCTAGCCAGCGGTCGAAGGGTGCACAAACCATGAACAGACCAGTAAAGGTCTGAGTGCTTTACTAGGGTGAATGGAGGGTGAGAGGGTGGCTGGGATAGGAGAGGCTGGGCAGGCTTGTGGCAGGAAGAGGAAAAGGGGGAGTGTTAAGGGCAGAAAAATGAATACAGACATCAGGTGCAGGAAGGTATTTGATGGAGGGAGGCCAGAAATCTCCCATGTAAGGAAATATTTTTGGCTCAGTGAAACAAGAGAGATTTCCCTAAGGTATGGGAGGATAGGTTAAAATCATTTTGGCAATTAGTGTGGTATTCAAATAATTCTATGATGCAAAATAGGAATCTGCATATCTGCACAGTTAATGTTTGTGGGTTAAACAACACAGTCAAGAAGGGGAAAGTCACAGCCGGGTTGAGAGCCAAGGAACACATATCATCATCAGTATATGAGAGACTCAAATTACATGGGAAAAAGAGGTCTTCTGTTAACCCTGGGCTATACTCTTCTGGCCTGTACATCTCAGGGGTCAACTACCAGGGGTTTCAATTGTAGGTAAAAATAATAGTTGTGTGGCGAAATGGAGTCTCACTGAAAAGCTAGGAAGATGAGTAATAATAGATTGCCAGGCTGGGAGGGCAGACTTCAACTTATTCCCTCTATATGGCTCTAATTCAGATGAAACAGTGATTATTGATGACCTCAACATGGAATTATCTCTGTTTCCAACCTCTCTAGTGGTATGTGGCAATTTTAATTTACCTATGGAGGTTATTGGGAATGTGGCAACGCCAGGGTTGTAAAGTGGTAGGAAGCTAATAGTACAGTGAGCGTTATGCCATCTGAGAGATTATGGGCTGGTTGATGTCTGGAATAAACTAAAAATTCCTGACCCTGGTTACAAGTATTTGTCTTACCTGCATAAGAAATTTGTACGACTCGACTACTTTCTAATCTCGGGGTTTGGCAGGAAAGGTCAGTATTGAGAGACACCTTAGGGTTGTTTCAGATCACAATCCTCTTATTCTGGAAATTCAGGTTAGGGGGATAATTAGGTCATCTCAGAATTGGACATTTGGCCGAAAATTGCTTCTTAACTCCCAATGTACTGAGAATATCATAAGATGGCTACTAGATGTTTTGAAAATAAATAAAGGCACAGACTCAGAGGTTGTGGTGTGGGACTCATTAAAAGCTTGAATAAGGGGTGAGATTATTAGTTTTAGCTTCCATAACTAGAGACAGGAGGCTAAAAATATTCCGGGGCTCCATGAATAGCATTTAGACCTGGAAGCACAAAACATGTTAAGCTGATTGCTGCAGGGATCAATAACTTTCATAGCAGGACGTTACCAGAGAAATATCAAAATCACAGAACAGAAAGTTATGAGTACAGCAAACATGTTGGTAGTAATGTACTTAAAATGATAATACACCCTAAAGTTTTATATTTGTTTAAAGCCATTCCACTCGAAATTGAGAAACAATGGTATACAAAGCTGGAAACCATTTGTGCTAGTTTCACATGGCAGTATACAAGGGCAAGAAGAGCATTACGATATATGGTGCTTCCAATAATTAGGGGTGGCTGGGCTGTACCTAATTTTAGGCTTTTTTTATTAGCCATGCATGCTGCAGCATATAGGGATCATAACCACAGGAAGACAGTGTGAGGTTTTATTATCACCAGGGATGCCATCCATATATAAGATGACTTTGGGTTCGGAGGTTGAGGGATGCTTCCTAAGGAATGTAGAACACAGCTACTACAAGAAGGTCAAATATAAGACAGTGAGAGGGGAAACGTCCTAAACAACGAAGACGTTTCCCACGCAAGCGGAACACTGCTTGCCTGAACAACAACTGCCTTTTTCTCTGGCTTAACCAGATATGTGTCAAACCACGCATATGCGTGTTTAAGGCAGAGAAAGGCAGAGAGCAGTCTAGTTGATCGGGAGCGGATGCAGTGAGGTAAGTGGGACTGGGGCAGGGTTGGAGTAGTTTTTAGGGGTGGGGTGGATTAAGGGCTTAGGGTTGGTGTGAATAAAGGTAGTTTTATTTTAGGGGACAGCGTAGGGGGGTTGGGGAAGTTTATTTATTAGGGTTTAGGGTGGGTGGGGTGTCGGGGTGGTTTATTTTTTAGGGGTGGGGTGGGGTAGTTTCTTTTTTAGGGGTAGGGTAGTTTATTTGTTAGGGATGGGGTGTAGGGGATCAGGGTAGTTTATTTTCTGTAGGGCACAGGGTGGGTGGGGTGTTGGGTAGTTTACTTATTAGAGGTGGGGAAGGTTTGAGGACTCAGGGCGGATGTGGTTGTTGGGGTGGTTTCGTTTTTAGGGGTGGGGTGGGGGTTGGGTCATTCTTTCGGGCTTAGGATGGGTGGGGGAGCTGGGTTGTTTAGTTATTATGGGTGGGGGAAGGTTTTAGGGCTCAGGGCAGGTGGAAGTGTCTGGGTAGTTCCTTTATTAGGGGTGGGGGTAGTTTTGGGCTTCAGGGCAGGTGGGAGGGGTGGAGGTAGTTTTTTTCGGTTAAGAGGGGGTTTTATGACACAACCACGCATGCTGTTTCCACATATGCCTTTACTAAGCATGCTTTTACAATGAAATGCTTTGTAAAGACATGTGTGGTAAAGTTATGCATGGAGAAGACGCAGTCATTGTTAGGGCATGCGTGGTTCCGGCATGCCTGATGGTGTCATACAATGAAGTGAGAGGGGCATTCAAGATTTGGAAGCAGCTCGAGGCAAGACTATGGCTAACAAAATATAACAAGTACGCTCCACTTTGGAGGTCACCAAACTTCCCTTCTATGTTCCATGATAAGGTTTGTAATGGGTTGGAGTTACTGGGGCTAACTAGTTAGGGAGACTTATTTAATCAGGACCAGATGCATTCATTTAATGAACATCAGCAAAATACGGTCTGTCCATGATTTTTTTTAATACCTACAGATAAGGGATTTTATATCAAACATAGGCACTAATCAATTCTCACTTAGTAGAATTCCACTTATTGAGGCTATGAGCGGAGGAGCATGATTGGGCAAATTAATAAATTATTGGTTTACCCAGCGTAGGTTGATATGCAGACTCAAACAGTGAAGTGGGAGACAAGCCTGGGGATTAGCAGTTTGAATTTGCAGACTTTGCTTGAGAAGGGCATGAATGTTTTATTAACAGCAGGGCCAAGAAGTCAACACTAAAAGACCATATTTGATTTGTACTATAACCTGTCAAACTGCTTAATAGGGGAGAGAGACCCAACTCTATCTTCTGCCGATGTGCTGGGAAACAAGCAGACATATTCCACATGTTTTGTACATGGTCAGGACTAAAAACTTTTAGAGAAGTAATCAGTGCTTTCATGAGTGCTACTCTCAAGGTGCAGGTTGAGCTAACACCACAACTGGTATTATTTGGGATTAAGGACCATTTTAGGGGTACAAAGAGGCAGCTCTTCTTTATATTTGCAGCTATGGCAGTGGCTTACAGGTGTGTGCAGCTGCAGCTTGGATAAACCCTGAGCCTCCAAGCATGCACCAGTGGCTCTCTTGATTATTGTCAATGTACAATGTCAAGTAAAATATATATGATTGTAAAGGCAATATAGCAAGGCTGCAGAATTTTGATATGAGTGCCGTTGGAGGAATGGGTGGAAAATAAATGCAGATCAATTAACTGGCTTAGCCAGGAGGAATGATCTGGAAATCTGTCCATCCAATAATGCAAAGGCAGTATGGCAAGGGGCAAATTAAGATTGGCACAACTTAGTATGCACTTCACAAATGATTATGATATAAACTGAATATGTGAATGAATTGTGAAAGGGGAAAGGGAGAGTAGCAATGGAGCTTGCAACTGATATTTTTGTATTCTGTGTTACAATAATTTTTTTCTCTATTGGTATTAATGTATTATTGTATGAATCTTCACGACTGACACCTCCAGTAAAAAAAAGATGATGGGTCTAAATTGATTTGTTGGAAATAAAAATTGATTATAAGTAGCTGATGTGCGAATAACTTAAGTGAGGAGGAGAGAAAAATGTAAAGTCATTCCCTTTATGATTATGTAGCCTCCAGACATCCGTAGGCCATGATTCTTACACAAACTCACCATCTGTTTATGTGCCTTTGGTGGTCTGAACTTGAATGCAGTATCCATTAGAAAATTGAAATTCCCTCCAAATAGGATATGGGAGCTTGGGGGTATAAGCAATAGTTTTTCATTTGCATCAAAGTACACCACATTTTGGGTTATCCCAATTCGGTGCATGTATGTTCATTACATAAATATAATTTTCACCATTTTGAAGTCCAGCGAGTAACTATCTGCCCTGTCCACCATGTTCAGCTGAGATGATAAAAAGGCACAATCTCCTCAATATGAATGTGATTACACCATATTTTTAGCAAAACATCTGAAAATGCAGTGTCCATCACCCACCATTATCAAAGAAAGAATGCATTTGCATAGCTTATTTTGTATTTTACATCATTACAATAATCCAATATTTTTCTCCTCTTGACAGGGTGGTTTAACCCCTTAGTATTAAGAAATATTATTTTAAGGGATGACTGCAAGACCATTTACAGCTTGATAAAATAGTCCAGGTCAAAGAAGCCAAGCAATTAGAAGTGAATTCAGCTCCAACACACAGTATATAACAAATTACCATCTTGGATCTAGAAAAAAGGACGAAAAGGGTGAGGGAAGCAATCGTTGAAAAGAAATACAAAAATGGAAAATAGGAGGCAGATGCAACATGAGGTGAAAGGGCCCCATGTCTAGTACAGATATCTAACAAGGGCTAACCAAGCTCACTAAGGCCCGTATTTATACTCCATTTGCGCCGAATTTGCGTCGTTTTTTTCGACGCAAATTCGGCGCAAAACTAACGCCATATTTATACTTTGGCGTTAGACGCGTCTAGCGCCAAAGTATTGGCAAAGAGCGTCATTTTTTAGCGTGAACGCCTTCCTTGCGTTAATGAGATGCAAGGAAGGCGTTCCCGTCTAAAAAAATGACGGCGACGCAAATGCGTCGTATTTATACTCCCGGGCAAAAATCACGCCCGGGAGGTGGCGGGTCAAAAAACCCCGCATTTGCGCCACATTTTAACGCCTGGGTCAGGGTAGGCGTTAAGGGGCCTGTGGGCTCAAAATGAGCCCACAGGTGCCCTCCCCTGCCCCCAGGGACCCCCCCTACCACCCCTGCCCACCCCAGGAGGACACCCAAGGATGGAGGGACCCACCCCAGGGACATTCAGGTAAGTTCACGTAAGTATATTTTTTATATTTTTCAATTTTTTTTGGGTGGCATAGGGGGGCCTTATTTGTGCCCCCCTACATGCCACTATGCCCAATGACCATGCCCAGGGGACATAAGTCCCCTGGGCATGGCCATTGGGCAAGGGGGCATGACTCCTGTCTTTACTAAGACAGGAGTCATTTAAATGGCGTCTGGGCGTCGAAAAAATGGCGCAAATCGGGTTAAGACGATTTTTTTGCGTCAACCCGACTTGCGCCATTTTAAGACGCCTTAGCGCCATTTTCCCCCTACGCCGGCGCTGCCTGGTCTACGTGGTTTTTTTCCACGCACACCAGGCAGCGCCGGTCTGCTTGCGCCGGCTAACGCCATTCCATAAATACGGCGCCCGCATGGCGCTTCGGAATGGCGTTAGACGGCGCTAAATTTTTTGACGCTAAACTGCGTTAGCGCAGTTTAGCGTCAAAAAGTATAAATATGGGCCTAAACGTCCAACAAGCCGTCCCCCAGAGGAAGTCTCTGATAGACAAGGTAAGCTATTAGAGACTATTTGGGACCCAAACAAAAGAGGGAGACCCCACTGGATCCAGTGCATAGAAAACATTTAGTGGAGACAGCAGTAATTCAAATGTATAAAATACCAGCAACAGTTTGTGATTTAGAGCAAGAGCAATCCTTGAATAAGTAGAAATATACAGATCAAATAGGTGTAATGCATACTAAAACTGGCTAACACCCTCCTCCCAGAACATACGGATGGTAAGAAGAAACAAGAAACTAGTATTATACAAGGAAATTTAATGTCATTGCAGTGTGAATATCAAATACAACTGAGCATAACATACTTTTGGATTATTACCACACAATCTAATGTTCCCACCCATAATACAAACATTAGGAGGAATATTGTAAGCGTAAAGTAGAAAAACATTGGGTTAATTAACCTTGGTGGCTAGGAAAGAACACTGCAGAGAAAAGCATTTGTATACTTATAGTCACATTTATGAGAAGATATCCAACGAGCACCATAGGATATATAATAAGGAAATAGTCTATAGCTTAACTTGGTGCTCTTTCCTGAGTAAGTGTTGATATGCCTAAACACATACGGTTAGAGTAATTTCAGTCTATTGCTTGGAGTGAAGTCTAATTTTTTGTTCAGGAAGGTGTGACATTCAGCTGGATCTGAAAAGATCCTAGTTTAGTCCTTGAAGATGACTGTGAATTTAGATGGGCCAACACAATAGAGTTGGATAGACATGTCATTGAGTTTCTTTCTTAGAACCAACAGACCCCTCCTCATGACTGTATCTTTAACATAGTCCTGGAAAAGCAATATTCAGGAGACCTGGCACATAACAACTCTGACCTTTCTCATATGGGCAAATAGGCTTCAGAGTGTTGAGGGTGCAGTGGTTTGAAGATCATCGAATGTGGAGAGGCCATATTTTAGGTTTGTATCATGGTATCCTGTGTGCCCATTCAGTCTCAAAAGTCTTTTGAAAACCTTCATTTTTAGCACATCTCGGATCCACATTTCCAATAATTCAATGGGAGAAGATGCAGTATTTCCTTATCTTTCTAGTAGACCAAAGATTTTTAAATTACTTCTCCTGTTGCTGTCTTTCAGTTCAGAAGACCACACCTGGAAGAGCATAATTGTATCTGTTTTCTGAAGTTGTTTGGTGTGTAGATTATTACTGTCCTCCAAAACACTGATCCTGGACTCTGCATTAGAGCATCTGATAGTGAAAGCTTTTAGATCCTTGTGAATGCCAGCTACTTCAACTTGAAGCATATCAATATTTGTTTTAGTGCTTTGCGCGATATCCTGGACTGTATTGAGATTCTTTAGGATAGCATCTATGTGGGTGAGGTATCTGGTTTGTTTTGAACTGAGATTGTGGAATTGGGTGATCCAGTTTCATACTCTAAAGTTTGGCTTTCATATCATTATCTTTATTGTCCCTTGACTCTGCCATAGCACTTAATTGATAGAGAGGCTATGAAAAAGCGTAAAGACAGGTTATAGAGATAAAAACAGGTGAGAACTTGAGGTAAGTGCATCATCCTCAATGAATGATTAGATTAACCATTGAAACACAGGAGCATACATAATACTCTATGGTAACAGACCAAACATATGCTGGCCGAGAGGCGAACTCTCGATTGATAGAGTGCTATAAGTGTTACTTTAGTAATATGCCAAACTAATGATCAACCTGCAATGCCATATCATAGGCATGACTGGATATGCTTATATATTCCTGTAATCAGAGATTTGTTTTGCTGCAGAAAATCACCTCGATAGACGTTTTATAAATAACGTGAAAGATTAGATTGGCCAAAAATGTCTAAAACAGTGCAGAGTAGAGGCAGAGGGAATTGAGAATGTACCTTCTGCTGCATCATTATAAATTGGGATAGCCTGTGGGTTTTAATGTGAGGTGCGGAGTTGCTGGAAGCCGAGTCAGTAACATAGAACAGCTGAAAGGATCAGCATAAATAGCTGACCGGTCAGAGGTTATAGGAAGCTTAACTAGGTGCCTGTGCCACTGTAGCATATTACTCCAAGTCGGAATTAGCAAATGGTCCTCAGTGTGCGTAAGCTAGGGTAATAAGAGCAGTCTTCAAAGCTCCTGATGTGGGTTGTGCCATCTTGGGAGCCACATGGTTCCAAGATCAGCAGGACCATTAATCATTCAAGCTCACTTTTCCATCCTCAGGTTTTGGGGGATGGCAGACCAATGAGAGGTCTGTCCCCTGGGGGTATTGGGAGGATGGGGGCGATAATAGATGAGTGTGCTTCTTGGGCTATGCCTATTAAAGAATGTAGACCAAAAAATATATATACCACCATTTTAGCATCTTAAAAATGTTGCTGTAGGTCAATAAGCAGTTTTATAAATAATGATCAGCATCATACTGATATTTGTACTTACAGTTAAAGTCCCTTGTAGATTAAGAGGTCCATTAGGTAGATATTTTGCCATATAATTCTCCCCTTTACCTTCAAGGTAGTAGTTGCCAGCATGTTACCAGCATGACATGGAAAACCAGGGGGTTCAGCAGGCACTCTGTCAGTTGATGGAAGCTGGGCATCTGGACCTCCTGGTTGGTGGCAGCGTGCCTGCCCAGTCGGTGCAGAAGGAGAGCCAGGCTTCCAGCAGAGTGGCGGCTGCTGTGCTGGTATGTTCCCTGCCACGGGCCTGGGCGTTGGGCCAGGAGAAGGCCCTGGTGAGTGTTGGGAGCACCCATGAGCACATGGAGCGTCCGTTGAAGAATCAGCAGGTTGGGGCGGTGCATAGGACAGGTCACTAGATGTAAGCGGCATCTCAATAAGCAAAGCGGGAAGAACATCAGGCATGGCCAGATGGCCGGGGCCTTTACAAGATTGCAGAAATATGGGGCAGCCTCAAAAAGGCTGCAATCAGCGAACAAAGGTAGGACTGGAAGGGGGAGGGGTTTGATAGCTTGATTGATCTTGAGAACGTTGGCTTATTAGAGGGGAAAAGAGTATCAATACACACCAGAGGGCCTGCAGTAGTGGGTAGATGAGGGGCCGAGACCAAGAAGGATCTGCCACCCCTTCTGGTGGTTGAACAACAGGTGAAGCATGTGGTATGGGCCAAAACTGGGCTAAGTGATGAGCTTTTGGAGGAAGGGGATACAGCGAATGCCAGCTTGGATGGCATGGATAGCAATGAAGCCGGTGTGCCTGGGTCCACATGATAGGTGGCCTGGGTGGAGAGGGACCGGTTGGAACAGGCCCCCAAGTGGGTCTGGGATATTTGGCAGCTAGGAGCTCTTGGGAGGATGCAGGAGAAGTTAAAAGGCAGTAAAACTGATGAGCAGGCCACTCCTGCAGCACACCAAAATGTAATATGCAAAGAAGGGTACGGCATCAGCAATTACAGTAGCCATGCTCAAATGGAGTGATGAGGAACGAGCGGGTGCAAAAAGGGGTGCTACTGCACTCAAGCCCCAAAAAGTATATGCCAATAGGGCTGGGGGGGGTCAGGACAGTGGGCCTCAGCAATTGCAGTGGCCATGCTCAAATGGAATGATGAGGAATGAGCGGGTACAGAAAGGGGTGCTATTGCGACTCAAGCCCCAAAAATGATATGCCAATAGGGCTGGGAGGGGTCAGGACAGTGGGCACCCTGATTCCAGGATAGAGGTGCGGGAGTGACTAGACCAGGCAAAAGGGACCCCAGGGCGCTGCACAAAGGTCTTGCCTTCTTTTTTGCAGGAATCAAGCTTATAATGAGTTCCAGACCCAGGAGAGCACATTGCAGCTCACACATTCTGGTAATAAGAGAAGGCCTGGCCCAGAACCACCAGCCAGAATATGTTGTGGGACCCGGCTCCATATGGCACAAGAAGTTCCAGGGAGGCCTTGCCTCAGATATCTCTGCAGTGGATACAGAACATCGCTGGAAGGGAGAGAGCTTGGGTCATGACACCCCACATTACTGGAACTGCTGAGAGGGTTTACTACAGCCTCTCAGGATATGGTTGAAGTTAGGGTGTGGCCAGTATTGCATGTTGTCTGGAAGTGGTCGCATGGCATGAGGAAGTGAAATTGGATGGCAGAGATGACAGTTTTGAAGTGGGTTAGATTGTTGGCGGTGAGAGGCTGGGTCCATCAGCCCAGGGAGGCCACAGAAAGTATGTGGGGGTTCAACTTAATCCCACTTCTAGTGCTATTTTGCAGGTTCCTCTCATGGTACCGACCTGGTCAGTTGAGATACATGGGACACAGAGGCACCTTTCTCTCGCAAGGTGACAGGCTTTGGAGTGGGCACTGACCTTACGTCCAGCTAACAGCACCAAGAAAATTGCTGTGGCAAGTCCAGTGATGATGTCAACTGAAGTGGAAGCTCGGTGTGGGTGGGAACAGGAGGTGGCCACGAAGTTAGGGACAGACGAGTGGGCAACAGATGTCAGCAGCAACACAAAAGATGGAAGTTGACTGTGTATCAGGCGTGTAAAAATAAGGGGATGGCCCCTGGTCTACAAAATTATCAGAGTACGATGACAGGCATGAGTGAAGGGGAAAAGCCTGGGGAAAAGAGAAAGGCAGACTAAATAGACGGTAGAGAGAGTAAGGAACTCAAGATACCTACTCCCATATATGGGGGGAACTAAGCCACTAGGGGCACATTTGTTGTTGTTCATGAAAGAGAAAATCTGGAAAGGTGAGTATGTTGAAATCTTTAAACTCCTTCACAGGGAACTTAGGGACAAGGAAGGCTTGAAAGAGGAGGAGTATGGTAAAACACCCATTATTTAAGTATATGTATGTCATACACAAGGCCCAAATATCACTTGACAGTAATGCCTAGGCCCAGTACAACAATGATTTTAGGGTGTAAATGGCCTTTGATCCGGAAGCAAAATGGGGGGAGATAGATACGGACCTCTGAAAATACACAATGGGCCAGTTAAATTTGGGAAGACTATCTTTACAGAAAGTGGACTGCCAAAAGTATATCGGCCCTTTCAGGCCCGTCCTACTCGGGCGGGGTGGGGAATGCAGTTAAGAGTTAGGGAGGCACAGAATGAGCCTGTTAGGATTTCAACTAAGGATTGTGCACAAGGAAGTATTATAGATTCAGACATGAATGCTCAAAGTTCTTGGGGGACCACGCCTTCATGCACTGCTACGGGAAGGTGAGTAGCAAGCCAGGGGGCCAGTCCAGTGAGGACAGTTCACAGTGGCAACAGAACTCAAGGGGAGCAAGAGCACACAACACAGGTAGCCACAGGGGAGGTAGGGGGCGCAGTGACCTAATGGGAAAAGCTCATACACCAGTTAAGATAGACAAGCTCACATTCTGGTACCCAAACAGGTAAAATGCACACATTCTTCAGGATGCTCTTACATGGGAATTCAGGTTTGGGTTATGAGGGCCCAAGGGTGAAACATTGGTTGGAAAATCTGAGGTCAGTTAAAGCACACACGTAATTGGTGTGCGTTATAAAAAGAAGTAAAGGAAGGGAGAATGGCCGGTCCTTTAGACACATAGTCGATCGAGGACTGCCCAATAGGGATGGTGCCAAAAAAAGGAGAAAGGGAAATTCAGACTCATTCAACACCTGTCATAGTCAGAGGGTCAATCAATAAATTATTTCATTGGCAAGGAACTAGCGTCAATATTTTATTTCTTAGTGGATGTGGCAATAGCCATGGTTCAACAACCGGGGACAGGATCTTTTATGCAAAATGTGACATAAAATCGGCATTTCAATTACTACCCGTACACTCGGAGGATTTTTAGTTACTGGGTATTCAATTTGATGGGTACTGTTATGTGGACAAGGCGCTCCCAATGTGGTGTTCTATTTCTTCTGCTCTCTTCGGACTTTTCAGCACTTTCCTACAATGGTTCTTCACACAGGGCATGGGATATGGGAAGGTTACACATTATCTTGATGATTTCTTTGTCATTACAGACCCCTGTTCAAGAGACTGCCAGTGATTGCTGGTAAGTTTTCAGGAGCTCATGGAGGAGGAGGGGGTCTTATATCACCAGAGAAGATGGTGGGCCTGGTGACAATCAATTCCTTTTTAGGAATTGAGCTGGATTCGGGGCGATGAGAATTCGCCTTCTAATGGAGAAAAAGCTGGGAATGCAAGCACTGTTGGGCACAATGTTGGCAAAACAAAATGTCACGGTTCAAGAGATACAGGTGCTTTTGGGGCACCTGAATTTTGCATGTAAGGTTGTGAGGGCAGCCAGGAACTTCTGCAGCACTCTTAGGACTTTCTCTGTCACACCATCATGTAAGGCTGTCTGCGGGGGTAAAAGAGGATTTGCAGATCTGGAGTTTCTTTCTGGATTCTTTCAATGGCATTCTGATTACGGCACAGCAGGAGTTTGACTGGGATTTTCAGATCTATTCAGATGCCTCAGGTGGTATAGGCTTTGGATTGTATTGGCATTGTATTGGTGTGCGGAAGAATGACCGAACAGCTGGAAGAAAGGGGGGCATAGTATCACATTTCTTGACTTTTTTCCCTTGGTGATGGCAGACATTTGTGGGGTGGCTTGTTAAGGCACAGGAAGGTGCTTTTTAGAATAGCCAACATGGCTGTGGTCCAAGTGGTTACTAGGCAGTCACCAACAGACACTCAGGTTCTCAAGTTGCTGAGGGTGTCTGTGCTCAGAAGTTTGCAGTAGGTCATATTGTTTAAAGCCAGGCATGTACCAGATGTGGACAATGACATTGTCTCATTCACAGTGGGAAAGGTTGGACTGGCTACTGAGGTGAGTAGGGACAGGTCTTGCATGCCACTGGAATTAGTAGGAGACAAAGGATGTTTCAGCTGGTAGTAGGGTTCCTGGCTGTGCTCACCGGTAAGGCATATTACCAGGCCTGGGAGGAATTTCTGAGTACAGGACTGTTTCAATGTTCATGGGGATGGAAGAGGATAGCAGGAGTGAGCAGTGGGCTCCGCCAACAGAGTTTGCAGTATTTTCGCCACTCCACCCTCTGCTTGCAGCATGGAATTCAGCAATAATTCTACCCACCGCCGTGTAGCGGAGCTTACCAGTGCCCTGCTTTCATTTTGCTGCTCTTCCGGTAGTCCTTCATTTAGGTCTTTCGTTAAAGGGGAGGGAGTTTGAAATTCCTGTGACTAATTGTCCGCTTTCTATGTCTACTGGCAGTCTATGTTGGATGGTAGAGTGTGAGTGCCTTTCAGCCTCCAAAATGTGCAATTCCTTTGGCTACACAGTGAGGAACAGGCCCGGGGCGATGCTGGTTTCTGTTAGGTCCAGAAAGGAAGAAGTAGTGTAGGAGGAGGAAGGAGGATGGCAGCAGAGACTGCAATCTCTGAGAGGTGAGCGACAGCAGGCGGAGATACACAGGGGCAGCAGGAAAGGAAGGGCGGGAATGGGGGGAGCTCTGTCTAGAGCACATTATCCATAGCCTCTGAGAGTTTGGGGTGTCAGAAACACACAGCATCAACTCTAGAATCCTCTCCTACCTGCTGCCCCTCAGTTTAGATACGTGACCAACCTCCACTATTTCCTGTACCCCACTGTAAGAAGAGGAGACACTGTGCAGTCTCCTGACTCTACGCATGTGGAACCGCAAACCGAAAGGCCAGCAGCTTTCAGTGTAGTCGCCCTTGCTATGACTGAACCTTGTGTTCCAAACAGAGCACCTTGCACTTCAGAAACACTTTGAGCTCTTCTGACAGGATAATTTAAGTAAAAGTTTAGGGGCGAAAAGAATGGTTAATGTAAAAGAAATATATATTTTAGGAGTTGACGTCTGTCCCTAAGATGGTTGAATTTAAAGCACAGGCTGTCTTTCACGCGCTTGTGTAAAGGACGATAATATTGATGCACAGCAGCCGTTTGTACAAGTGGAGTTGTTACCTTCATAGTCCATTCGAGGTTCTAATCCGAGGCACCTACTCATAAATTAATTTCACTTTCTTAAGATAACCATGTGGTGTTTAATTTTCTACGTTGCTTTCTCCTATCTATTAATTAGTCCTGGGCCCGTAGTCAAACATGTGTTGTGGGATCTTGGCGATATGTCTGGAGTAGCTCCGTGATTCTGTGAAAGGAGGGTGTGCCTCTATGGGTTTAACTCCTCGAAATTCCGTGGAGTTTTTATGCAACTCTGCGGAATCCTGTGGAGTACAACTCTGTGGAATTCTGTGGAGTACAACTCCATAAGTTCCATCCAACCCTAGAGAATAAAGGACATGGTACAGCCCAGTTTTATGGTTGAAAGACACAGGTTTATCTAGAGTCACAATTGCAGGGAAACTGGTGGGTACTACGTTTATGGGGAACTGTTTTGGGGCTGTGCACCATTGCCAGGGGAGTAGGGTACGATGATGTTAGAAAATTGGGCTAGGGAACAAGATAGAGTGGGACAAAGGAGGAGGCCCCTTACTTGGCAGGTTTTTTGCAGGGTAATCATCAGTCCAGAAGTTTGTTCATCACTGGGAGAAACTGTTCTATTTTCCACACTGATGACGTGGATTTATTTGGAGCTCTTAGGTTTTCAGAGTTGCTCGGTGTAGGTGTGAAAAGGGTCTGTTATGAAAGTACTCTAGCTTTAGGGTGTGAGATTTAGAGATCCGCCTGCTTAGGTCCAAAACTGACCAGCGGTCGAAAGGAACAATGATGATATTGCAGGCACAACAAGAGATTCTCTGCCCAACAGAATGAGAAAAAAACAGTACAAATGCAGGCACAGGGTCACACTGGGGTGGTTTTCATACACCAATATGTGGACCAGATCACAGCTTACCAGCTATTAGCAGTCCTGAGAAAGAGTTAACAAGGCTGGGTTTTGTGGCTACAGATTTTGGTACTCATTATTTTTGCCTTAGGGCAGCGACAGAAGGAGGCGGGGTGGTCAAGGAAGCAGTTAATAGGTTTGGGTAGATGGTCATCTGATTGATTTCAGAGGTACGTCAGGATCAATGAAGGGAAAGGTTTGACACATAGCTCTCGCAATGTCGCTTCTTTTTACAGATTCGGTTCATGGTCTGTTGGTTGCTGGCTTGTCGCGTGGAGTCAGTCATTCTTTCGTAAGGTGGGCGGATTGGGCAGCAAGGAAGAGTGCATGGTGAAGGAATCTTAGTTTTGACAACAACATCTTGTCAGTAATGTCGTACGGTAAAGAAGTAAAGAAGGCATGAGGTGAAGGGAGCTTTTACCCAAAATGAACAAGCTCATGCACAGGAATATTTGTCTGGAAATGTTGATACATTTAGGGGAGAATAACATGGTGGTTGAAAAAGGTCTCACTTTGCTAAGAACAATGAAACATGACTTGAAAAAAAATTCATCCAAATAGTCAGGGAGTTTTGTATAGTGGGCAGAGTTTATTCCCACAAGGTGCTGGAGAGGAGCTGCCAAGCTATCAGCTATAGACAAGGCCAGGGGGAAGATTAATAGAGAGGTGATGTGTTTTTTCAAGGGTGAGGGAATAGGCAGAGTGGAGCATGTTGACTTGTGTTGTGAGGATGTTGATTTTTTTATGGATGATGCAGTACATCTCTCTAGGTACGGGATGGAATTATACCTGCTGGAGATGAGGAAGTCTTTGGCTAGGACCTTGAAGAGACAGGTGTGAGGCCTTTAGCGTGGGGGGGCATAACAAGTCAGTTTGGTACCCTTTTTTGGTGGTGGTTGGCCCACAAGTTTGCAGGCTTTTACTTAAGATTATTTTGGCCAACATAGGCCAATCAAACTGGAAGGGAGAATGTCAATAAGCCCACACTGGTAGTCCTGGAAGTTAAAGGTTATGACATAGGAATATCAAGCTAAGCAGATGTTATTTGTTTCACTCTTAAGCAGGAGGGGAAGTTTAAAGTGATACAATCACAGACGTTCAATAGGTCATGATGTCAATTTTTGAGGGGTATGTATATGGGGGTGAGATTTAGGGGTGGGGTTGAAAAGTGTAGGTAACTAAATGTGTAGTGAGGTTTTAGCTTTGTAAGGTGGTAGGCTGAGATTGTTTTTTGTGATGCACACCTGTTTCAATCAAGTGGCCTTTTCCACACATACAAGGAGTCAGTGCTCAGTGATGTGCCCCATGTCACCCAACAATTGCATTTGGCTCTAACGTTATGGAAGCTTCACCTCCCCCTCCTAATATGAGCTGTTTATGCAGTATCACTTGACAAAAAACACTGGAGGCTCACCAGAGATCAAACATAAACCACCACCATGGCACAGATTTAATCCACGTGCCAATCACCAACACATTTTATTAGCAATGAATAAAAGAGACACTGAAACTCATCTAGTGAGATGTTTTGAAATATGCAGCTGGAATGTGAGTTTCACATTTTGTGCAAGTATTTAGTTTAGAGGGACAAATCATAATCTAGACAGAGTGAAAATGTGATTAAGCAATTATGCCAATTAAAATTCCCACTAGAAAACATAAATTGCACAGACTGTCACCGAAGACGTGAGTTGATACTCAGAAAAATACAGACAAAAATAGCAAAGTATGATTGCATGCCAATAACAAATAAAAGCAAGAAAACAAGCAGGTACTAACAGCAGAACACACACAAAATGAAATATTTCAATATATTACTTTGATGTTCAAAGAGAAGGCTCCGCTCCATAAGGCGTATCAAAGCAGTAAATGGTAATAGTGAAGGAGTAAAAAATTTGCTAAATGGAACAGCAGCCAGCAAGAAAGAAAAGGGTGGAGTTAACCTAATAATACATAATAAAACATCATGCACTTCAAAAATTGTTTCTGCCTTAGCTCAATGCAGATACCTTTTTCTCTGTAAGTCCTACTTGACTCAGTCTGGGTCGATTCCACAGATTAGCAGAAAGCTTTTGTTTCAGTCCTCATATTACCTCCAGTGAACAAGGCCTCAAGTTGTCTTAGCCACCAAAGCTCACGCGCTTAGATTGAGGGCCAGGGGTGTTTATACAGTACCCAGAGCCATTACACTGACATCAGCAGTAAAGGTATAATCACTGGACCTTGTCTCTTTCAGCATTCTTACTACAGGGACCCAAATGGACTGGTTACAAGTGTGGCCCTGACTAAGGTGTTCTTTTCGATCTCTTTAACATAGAACACTGATCTCCACCAGTTTCACCAAGTAGGAGTCTCTGACTGGGACCACCTCCTACATATCTCTCTCCTTGCAAGGAGGAGCAAGAGGAAACATAATTTGCCTGAATCAAATTCAGACGGGCCCCCTTCCATTGCATCACCCAACATTCCAAATAATACCAACTTAGGGCTTACCTTCACCGCTCTTCCAAGCACACTTCCGATCATCCAACCCACCAACTGCTAAAAGTGAATCAGAACTGGACAGTTGACAAACATGTGAATGTTATCAGCATCCAAACTTTCACATCTTTTACACCTCGGATCCATGTTCTCATGATCTTGCCAGCTTCATAGGTGTCCAATAGATTCTGTAGAGGGTGAACAAGTGTTTTTTTCTTCAAAGCGGTGAATTTCACAGCAGAATATAGTGAATTAAGAATACATGCCAGGGTTGCTGCAACTCTTCTTGATGTAAGTTGCCTGCCCATACATTAAAAACCAGCTTCATCTTTACCTTAGCAGCATCCACCAGACACTGATACCATTTGGATATTTTATTTCTCATAAGCTTAACCTCCTAAAGCTCCATTTTGATGATGCTACTAGGCTCAAAGTTTGTCCAGTCCTTAATCATAAACCAAGTGGCTAGCTGGTCATTTCTAAATCTGGACATGCCCGATTTTACCAGGTTAGACCAATCATCCCACAGCATTAAATTGTTTCCCACCATTAGTTGCCCACATCTCGTAAACCCAGAGTTTCTCAACAGCCTGGTTAAACAGTCTTTCAAGCATTCTGGGGTTCCTGGTGAATCCCAGATTGGCGGCAACTTATTATTATATGGGATCCTGAGTGAAATTCTAACATCTGCCCAGACCCTGTCTGTTGATCCTTGATATTTCATCCTTATTTTTGAAAAAACATTTAGGGGATCCCAATTTGTGTAGGAAACCTCCATGCCTAACATCTTCCAAAATGGCCTGATATAGAACTTGGTGTCATCAGGGCAAAAGAACAACATCTTCTAGTTCTTCAATTAGTATGCCCAACAATAAAGCTAAATGTCAGGGACAACTAACCCCCTTTTACCTAACTGTCTTCCCAGCTTCTTACAAGACAATTGAATACCTTTGGAGCGCCAAGTCAACAATGTTAATCCCCCCTGAATCTTATCTACAACAGACATTCTGAATGGTAAGTGGGATATTGTCACATAAATGAGAAACTTAAGCAGCCTTGTTAGTTTTACAATATTGGCCCACCCATTAATCATTTAATGAAGGGAATGCCATTTAGCCAACAGCCTGTCCACTTCCTTCCTCACCCTCTTCAGGTTCCTATCCACAAGCTTGTCCAAATCAGGAACTATGTTTTTTCCCAAATACCTTATAGTTTTTTTGGTACCTCCTCCCTCCCTGTCCATGTTTTACAACATTTTCTCAGTCCTGGTTTCATTGGCTTTAGAAACTGAGAACCTACCAAAGTAGGCCAGTTCCTGTTCCATGTGTGGCAAGGATTGAATTATTTCTGAGGTTTATAACAACAAGTCATCCACATAAAGCGTTTCTTTCCCGCTCATTTCCCCACACCAAACAGGAACTATCTCTATTCTGTCTTAAGCTCTGTGCCAGTAGTTCTATATAAAGTGTAAATAGTATAGAGAAGAAGGGGCACCCTATGACTAGTTTGCATCATAATTATAACTGCAGCAGATAGAGAGTCATTAATCAAGATCCTCGCTTTGGGGAAGGTATTAACCTTCCTCAAAACCTCACCTAATGCTCCTCTGATCCCCAGATGGTCGAGAACCAACATCAAATATTCCCAATTGACTTGCTCAAAGGCTTTAGCTGCTTCAAAAGTGAGGATGGCCAGGGGCAACGAGCACTCAGTAGCAATATCGATTCAGATTAAACTATGGGCCAGATTTACAAAACCCTAGTGCCACCGGAGTGTTACCACATTTACAAGGCAATGTTAAGCCATTTCTTCTGACTAAATGCCATCTTGTAAATGTGGGCCCTTCTGATGTAGTTTTCTGCAGCAGAAGGGCCTGCAATGGGTGTTGCTGTGGGTGTTCCACTGCAACACCCTTTGCTTTTGACGCCGCCCCATATTTACAAGAAGGTGTAAATCTGAGGCAGCACTAAAAACGAACGCCACCCCGGGGGTGGGATTAGCATGGCACGACAAGGAGGAATACTTTTATTCCTCCTCGTTTTCACTTTTTCTATGTGTGCTGCATCTTGCAGCACATATAGAAAGAGCAAAAGGCCATGAATGATTGCTTATGGACAGGAAGGGTCCTCTTCCTGCACAGAAACAATCATTAAAAAATGACAATACATTACTTCTATGTGTGCTGCATTGTGCAGCACACTTAGAAGTGCCAAATCACCACTGTAGATTGTTTATGGGTAGGAAGGGGCATATTCATGCACATAAACAATCAATCCCCTCAACGCATACACCATTGACTAGTGTGCAAAGATGTCTGCGTTAGTTCTGGCAGCTAAATTTAGCGCCGGTGAAGGGGGAAATACAGAGGTGCTGCAAATTTTACCCCAGCACAGGGCTGCGCCACTTTTTTGTAAATCTGGCCCTGTGTGTTAAATCCCTCAAATATCTACCCAGTAGAAAACCCTTTTGATCATGGTGTATTACACTACTGGCTACCTTACTCAGGCAGTTAGCAAGGGTGTTCGCAAATAACTTATACTCACAATTTATAAAAATATGGGATGGTATGACTGACACTCCTGTTGTTTCTTGCCAGAATTCAGAATTAAATATATGGTTGCCTCATCCAATGATGGGGGGGTAGCGGATCCTTCCAGCAGGACTGAATTAGGGTCTGCTGCCATCCCCCTTTTCAGCTGCCAAAACCTCCGACCCGCTAAACTCTTGGTTCAGAAACACCTGACAGTCCAAAGAAATTGGCGACAACTGTTTACTTTCGAGCCATCTCCTTGCTTGGTCTAGGTCTAGAGTGGTGGGTTCAGCATACAGCTTCTGAAAAAAAGGTCACAAAACCCCCTTCAATCCCTGCGTGGTCTTCTAACAACAACTGATAACTGTGTTCCCTGTTCTCGTATCTCTGTAATTCCTATTTCTTTCCCTTTTAGACATCCAAGTCAGCATTTTGCCGCAGAATTCCAACTTTCTTGCTTTACAACAAATCACAACAAAACAATAGAAACACCGGTGGCTGGGAACATGGCAGTCAGTCAGGTCTAAATGACTGCAAACTCCCATAACTGGTGGTCCGAAGTGCCCTACCAGAGTCTGGCTGGACAGAGAGATCTCCAGGGGTAATGTTGGAAGGCTTGAAGAATGGATCCCCAACTAGGTCTGGCTCAGAAAGGGCCCGCCACTTCTTTAAGGGGGCAGACTGAAGCAGTTCCTATCCCTTGGCTGAATTGGATCCGAGCCATGGAAGGCTGGTCTTGAAGATGCCGAGCATCTCTGTGCAACCAGATAGGCAGAGTCAGCTCAAGCTCTGGCCTGTCCCTGCTAGGTATGTGAACCAGTATGGTACGAAAGTCTGTGTTTATACAGGGAGAAGGAGCAAGGAGCTCGATCTTCCCTTCAAAACGTCAGTCCACTGGGAAGTTTCCTTATGGTGCATGGGATTTTGAGGAATGCCGCAGGTTATTACAGGTTGTGAAACAGCCAATAGAAGTTGGTGAAGGAAACAAAGAAGTGCAGCTTCAACAAGGGTGGTAGTGCCTGTGGAGGCCCCAAATGTAGAAACAGATAAGATAAAAAATGTAGGGGTGTGAGGGCAGTAAGAGAGAGTGGTGACCAGCTGGGGAAAAGATATTCCTCAAGGTTGGCACATTTTTTAGGAAGTAACTCTCTGCAGAAACCACCACCGAATTTGGCAGTGCATGGGAATGAAATCTCAGCTGGTAGACACTTCCAGGATTTGCCCACTAAAGTCACTTCAGTGAAGGGACTAGCAGTGGTGCAGCTCAGGGTGTGTAATCCCATGAAAGCAATGAGACAAAGTAAAAGCTTGAAGATAACACCATCTCTGAGGTCATATTTCAGAGTTAAGTCTGGTGATAATACCTACTCACCTTACTCATCTCGGATGAAGAAAAAGGCCCCTGAGAGGAAGGAGTCAGGTGGAAGAAAGGGTAGTGGCTATGAAAAAGAAATGCAGGAAAGACAGTCTAGGAGGAGGATCAGGAAACCCAGTAAATGTGTTTCCAACTACAAACCATTTTAGCCCCCTTATGGAGGATCATGTGGCAGAGGAAGCGACAGAGCAAGGGGCTCTAAAGGGAGGAGTATCAGGAGGCTCCAGCACAATCCCGAAGGGGGACGTGGATGAAGGGTTTCATCAGGCCCTCGAAAAAACCTTAGCGGGAGAGGGCTGAGGATCCCAAAACAGTTCAGGAGATGATAGCTCTGTTGACTGTAGAGATTAAGGACTGATTTGCAATATCGGGAGCTAACCAGAAGGAAATTAAAGTAGCTTGCTCCAAGTTAGAAGAGAAAATTCACAGATAGCGAGATGCACAGTAGTATTGGACAAGGCAGTCCACAACCTTAGCTTAGAAACCAGTGCTAATACAAAGAAAATCAAGCCTGAATCAGAAAGGGTAAGAGTTGGCAGATAAATTAGAATGGCTGGATAATAACTCAAGAAGGAATAATATCAGATTGCTGAACATCCCTGAGGGAGCAGAAGGGAGTGAGATGAAATCCTTTGTGGGTAAGCTGCTCAGAGACACAGACCCGCAGGCCATTGAATGGGTGGATCTGGATCTAGAGATACAGAGGGGGTATAGAGACTCCTTTAGTCTGAACCCAGGGAGGAAGAAACCACACAAAATTCTAATTAATTTTACATCATTTACAGTTAAGGAGAGGATCTCAGCACTTGCGATAAGTGAGAAAAGCCTTAAGGTACAAGGTTTTATTCACTATTAGGTCGGATCTCTCCTGCTCCTCATTAGATAGGCGATGGGAACTTAGCAACCGTATGGAGAAATTAAAGAAAGTTGGTGTAGGCACACAACTTAAATTTCCAGCACTGCTGAGCATTATGAGCAATAACAAGATGCTCAACTTTACTAACCCCAAAGATGTGGATAATTTTTTGCAAAGGTTAAAGTCAGGTAAGGAAGCATCTTAGTGTACAATACCATGGAGTGGTAACGACTTGTGGAAGGGAGTTCAAAAGTAGGCATTCCAGGTGCTTAAGCCTTTAGAGGGGTCCCATGGGTAGGGGTCGGTAGGGGGACGTGTACTGGGTAGGGAGAATAGGGGGAAAAAAAGGAGTCCTTGTTTGAAGGTTGTAGGGCTTTTAGAGTATCTAAAATGTCTCTTTAGTCTAGTCTGTCAGGATGGGCATAGGTGAAGGAAGGGGGGAAACCCAGGAGTTTGTGTTTCAGATGTTGTGTTGGAATGGGGACTGGTCTCAGGGTAAAAAGGAAACAATGCCAGATTTTGAGCTTTTTGAGGGACAGCATTACACACGTTATGTTGTTGCAGGAGACCCGTCTGCTGAGAATCGAGTGCAGAGAGCTGATGCGGAAGCATAGTTCGGTGGGGCAAGTAATCGCAACAGACCAGTCATATTGTACGAAAGGGGTGGTAATTGTAACAAGGGCGAATGTAGGTCATGAGGTGGCAGGTAATAGAATGGATGGGATGCATGGAGAAAGAGGGAGGGGAAGTACAAGGATGACACCTTTCTGAGTAAAAAGTAAGGCCACTACTCTAGGTTGGATTTTTTTCTTGGTAGAAAGGTCTGTCCGAACAGGATATGGAAGTGGGGACATCGCACCATCTATCGCTCCGATAATGCAGCTTTAAGGTTATACATTGTTTTGGAGGGTTGGAAGAAGGTAGTAAGATGGACTGTGGACAGGAAGCTCCTTTTTGATATGGATAAGGAGCTGGGGATTCAGAGGAGGTCAGAGGAGTTTTTTGAGCAGAATAAGGGAACGGGAAATCTAGACGTGGTATGGGATACTTACAAAGCTTATCTGAGGGGATATTGCAAAGCTTAGTGGTGTCCAAGATTGGAAGGGAGGTTGGAAGGAGTATGGATGGATGAAGAAGACAAGAAGGATTGGAACAAGTGTTACTCCAGCACCAGGCAAGAATTTAGAGCAAGGAGAAACAGCAATGGGAAGTCAGTAAAGCAAACATTAGAATTGTGAAGACAACACAAGTGATATCTCTCGCTGGCGGTAAGGGGGTCATAATCCACAGGGCAGCGCTGCTTGCAGCGCTGCCCTGGTGGATTATCACCGCCGGGGGAAAATCGGCGGGAATAGGGAAGGAAGCAGCACCAGCATGTTGGCGGTGCTTCCGTCATTCTTGCCCTGGCGGTCCAAGACCGCCAGGGTCAGAATGACCCTCTATGTGTCACAGAATCCCTGAAATAGCTGCTTGCAAAGTCATGTAAATCTGGTACTTTCACCTTTATTAAATAAAGTGTAAACCAGTAACACTGCCTCTTTAGTAAAAAAACAATGCCCCATTAATATAAGGAAAGCCTTGAGTCTGAGAATTCTACTTTCACTCTAAATAAGCAAATGCAGCATTGAACTAAGATCTGTGAACTGCCACTCAGTAATTATTTCTCAGAGATAATGGCAATATGAATTATTAGTAATGTTGTACACAAAGCTATGAAGAGCGTAGCTCTTATAATAATGTGATAATGAACAAGTTCCCGAATCTGGAATTACTGCTCAGAGCCCAGCCTGCTCTATTTACCCAAAGCCTGCCACAATCAGAACATGCAGCTGGAGCCGGCGATCAGGAGAGGAATGCGGACGTGCAACAACGTGATGTCGGGAGTTGGTCTCAAACAGGAAACTCAGCCATGCACCTGTGTGATGTCAGGAGCTGGGCAGGAAAGGCAGGAAGTTGAGCGCTCACCAGAGTGATGAAGAAAATTCCTCTTGACTGCGGGTGAAATCCGAGCTCCTGCATCCAACAGGACACAAAGAATAGTGAGCAGCTCCCCTAGGGCAGGCTGCTTATATGATTTTGCGCCACACACAAGATGGCTGCCCTCCAGGGCAGTTGGAGAATGCAATCCCTGTAAACATAAGAGGGAGGAAACACAACAATGAACTCAGGAGCAACACCCTTGTCGTATTTAGTGAATACTCAGTGGGAAAGCTAAATCCTGGTGCCAGCAACTGGGTGGGTTATTGCAACCACCAGCATGCTGGATGGGATAAATTCCTTTTCCCACAACAAACCACACCTTTGCAAGTACATGAAGCTACCCAAAGCATAGCTCATTGTCTGGTGGGGGCGGGCCATAGAACACACGCAACTTCCCTCATTTGCTAAAAGATATATGTAACACTGGTATGACTGCTACATATGCCTTTCCATATATTTTCAGTCAGCAATTCAGATTGTTGTTTGGAAATCAAAAACATAATTTGCAACTTTTACTCTGAACACTGACGCTGTATAACTGATATGTGTAAAGGTTGACAAGAGAAGCACAGTTATTCTGTCTTTGCTTTATTTTAGTGGTGCGATGATAGTAGAAATCAAGTTTCAGTTTGGAAATCTTTAAAGATAAGGGTCTGTGATAAGGAAGATGGATGATGGGGTAATGCTTGATTACATACTGCTGCACTAGTCTGTAACATTCCTTAAGTTTCTTTTGCACATTTGGTAGGTTACTTGCTACTATCATCATGGGGTGTTATAAAACACCTGAAAAAGGAGGCATATGTTTTCATAAAAGATAACAAATGTCTTTGCATAAAAAGGAAAGATGTACTTCTATGATGAGTATGTGAATTGCTACTCTCCGGGTGAGCACTCACCTCACAGAGTGAGGGCTCTGATGAAAAGAAGATTTGGAAATAAACAGTTAAACAAAAACTTGCAATGCAATAGGTTTTGCATTTGTGACAGTTAGAGCTATTGGCGTAAATGACAATGGCCCTCATTACAACATTGGCGGTAAAAGCTGCTTACCGCTGTGCAGAAGACCGCCAACACACCGCCGTGGAAATCCGCCACAGCTATTATGACCCACAGCTCGGAATCCTCCAAAATTCAGACACCCACACAAGTCCGCCACACCAAAGGTCAATGATAAACTGGCGAAAACAAATCCTCCACCGTCACGCCAACAGAAATACGCCCACACTATCACGACCCACGAATCCACGCAGCGGTCTTTCAACCGCAGTATTCCATTGGCGGTACACACCGCCACGCTCAAAATACACACACTCCTACAAAACACAGCCACATTGGACAATTCGAAATACACACACCTGATACAAATACACACACCACTCCCACACTCTCAATACAATATGAAACACACACCCACGTCACCCACAAACCCCTACGACCAAAAATTCTGAAAGAAGGCCAGAGAGAGACACCACCATCAACAACACTAGCATCCACAGGCACACAACACCATCACCTACATAACTCCCACACACCGCACACTACACACCACTACATATCAGCACACTTATCACCACACACACCACCCCACACATCATTTACAGCACCCCATGACACGGCAAAGACACCCCAGAGTCTCAGAGGAGGAGCTCAGGGTCATGATGGAGGAAATCGTCCGGGTAGAGCCACAGCTATTCGGAGCACAGGTGCAGCACACCTCCATTGCAAGGAAGGTGGAGCTATGGCGAAGAATAGTGGACAGGGTCAATGCAGTGTGACAGCACCCAAGAAATCGGGAGGACATCAGGAAGAGGTGGAACGACCTACGGGGGAAGGTGCGTTCTGTGGTCTCAAGACACCACCTGGTGGTTCAGCGGACTGGCGGCTGACCCCCACCTCCTCCCCCACAACTAACAAAATGGGAGGAGCAGATCTTGGCGATTCTGCATCCTGAGGGCCTCGCAGGAGTAGGTGGAGGAATGGACTCTGGTAAGTCAAACCTTAACTATTACATCCCCTACCCTACCTGCATGCTATCACATACCCCCACCCTCACCCTCACCCCCATCACTCCAACTCCTCACAAATGTCCCAACATCACAAACCACACATCCCAACACCAAGCCCTGCATGCAACAACAAAGCATGGACTCCCATCACCAAAGCATGCCCACTGCACATACCCATAACCCCCCCAAACCATCATCACACAAGGTCCCACACAGGAATGCAAGCACTGGGGTACACGTTCAACCACCCATTGCACACCATGGCACACACAGATGTAATAAACATTCTTATATACCCCTGCAGGACCCCTACCCAACGTCACCGGACAGGAGGGTCCACACATGTCCACACCACCAACAGAAGAGGCCCACAGTGATGACAGCACCTCTGTCCAACTGGATCTAGATGACCAGCCCGGCCCATCTGGGACCTCGGACAGTCGGTTCCCCACACCCAGTCACAGGCCACCACAGAGCTTCCCCCCTCTGGAAACACCAGCACAGCACCCACCCAGCAGGCCCATACCTCCGTCCCCAGGACACGTCAATCAGCTGTGTGTCCACCACTACAGGGAACCCAGGCTAACCCACCACCCCAACAACAACAGGGACCTGGCGGCAGTGATAGTGGGCACACGGTCCAGGGGACGGAGGCCCAGGAGCACAGGGGAACTGGGAGGGCTGCTGTGTGACAGGGGGCAGACAGGCCCAGGGAACCCACTCTCCACGAGGCCCTCTCCAACATCATGGGAGCCTACCACCACTCCCAGGAGACGATAGCAACGGTACTGGCCAAGTTTCAGGAGACCCCACGCCTGCAGGAGGAACAGTATATGTGCTTCAGGGAGGAACTCAGAACCATCAATTCCACCCTGGGCACCATCGTAGGGGTGCTGAAGGAAGTACTAAACACCAGGAGGGACACTGTGGCACTACAAGGGGCCCCTGACACTAGCCTGGACGATGAACTGCCCACCAACTCTGCCGGCACTAGTGGACAGGAGGCACCAGGACCACCACACCAGCACCCCACCCCCTGCAGAGGGCGAACCATCTCGCAAACGGTCCCTGAGATCCAGGACAAAGACAGAGAATGATGCCAAGACCCCGCCAAGAAATGAGACCACCCTGATTGTCATCCTACTGTCCCACTTTGTCACCCTGTCCATCCTCAAACTGCCCCAGCTCCACTTCCTATGCCCATATGGGCAATGCACCTGTGAGACTAATAGACTGGACTCTGCCATGGACATTGCTCCGCCATCACCCCTCACCATTTTGCTACCCCCTCCAATATTGAGCACTAAAATAAACACCCTTAAATCACAAAACAATCTTGAGTCAGTCTATGATTTCGGAATACTGTATTAGCAATAACTGTGGCAAAAAGCTTTTTCATTGGTAATGTCAACATACCTATGTCACACAGCTCTAGTCCATGAGGAAACAAAGCAGATGTCACACAGTGGGACCCACATCTGTGAAATCGTAAGGGAAAGTGACAACTCAGTGACCATACACTGGGTGAAAACGACAGACAGTAGAGAGGCAGTAGTGTTAAAGTACATGTAGTAGGCAGGTCTGTATTCTTACCTGTGTCTCACTGGAAATATTGCTGGATCACTGAGTCCCTGTTGTCCATGACTTCTTCCTCTGCTTCCTCGTCTTCACTGTCCACA
Source organism: Pleurodeles waltl (assembly GCF_031143425.1). Classification (NCBI taxonomy): domain Eukaryota; kingdom Metazoa; phylum Chordata; class Amphibia; order Caudata; family Salamandridae; genus Pleurodeles; species Pleurodeles waltl. The sequence goes on along the minus strand of NC_090436.1, from coordinate 691,511,175 downwards.
GGCTTCACAGCTGCCACAACACCACCATCTGGACCATCCTCCTGCAGGAAAGGCACCTGGCGTCGCAAAGCCAGGTTGTGAAGCATACAGCAGGCCACGATGATATGGCACACCTTCTTTGGTGAGTAGAATAGGGATCCACCTGTCATATGCAGGCACCTAAACCTGGCCTTCAGGAGGTCGAAGGTCCGCTCGATCACCCTCCTAGTCCGCCCATGGGCCTCATTGTACCGTTCCTCTGCCCTTGTCCTGGGATTCTCCACTGGGGTCAGTAGCCACGACAGGTTGGGGTAACCAGAGTCACCAATTAGCCACACACGGTGTCTCTGTAGCTGTTCCATCACGTAAGGGATGCTGCTATTCCGCATGATGTACGCGTCATGCACTGACCCAGGGAACTTTGCATTTACATGGGAGATGTACTGGTCAGCCAAACAGACCACCTGGACATTCATCGAATGATAACTTTTTCTGTTCCTGTACACCTGCTCACTTTCACTGGGGGGAACCAAACCCACATGGGTCCCATCAATGGCACCAATGATGTTGGGGATATGGCCAAGGGCATAGAAATCACCCTTCACTGTAGCCAATTCGCCCACCTCAGGGAAAACAATGTATCTCCACATGTATTTCATCAGGGCAGACAACACTGGACAAAACCTTAGAAAACATAGGCTGAGACATCCCTGATGATATGGCCACTGTTGTTTGGAATGATCCACTTGCCAAAAAATGGAGTACTGACAGAACCTGCACCAGAGGGGGAATCCCTGTGGGTTGGCGAATGGGGGACATCAGGTCTGACTCCAGCTGGGCACACAGTTCCTGTATAGTGGCTCGGTCAAGTCTGTATGTCAGTATGACATGTCTTTCTTCCATTGTCGACAGGTCCACCAGCGGTCTGTACACGGGAACATTCCTCCATCTCCTCGCAAGTCCCAGCGGACGGTGCCTAGGAAGGACAACATGGAGCACAGAGTCAAGCAACACACAGGTACGTAACCACAGCTTGCACAGAACACGAATCGCTATGCATTGAATGGCTTGTATGAGTGGCAATGCAAGGCCTAGGCCTGTGTGACACAGTACAAATTAAGCCATGTGGGCCCTTGAAATGGCGGCTGCCTGACCTGTGAAGTGTGACAATGGGATGTGAGGTCAATGCGCTGGCGTGGCACACCGTGGCGGTAGGCGGTCGAAGACCGTGGCGCAAAGCAGCATTGGTTAACATTGAACCCTATGGGTCTCAGGAGCCAATGACCATGTGCGCCGGCGGTCGCGGTACGCACCGCCGTGGTACGCACCGCCGTGGTACGCACCGCCGCGGGCGTGACCGCCATCTTCTATCTGCTTAATCACTCGAGACCTGATCATCCACAGGAGAGGACCTATACTGCAAGTGCTGCTGTGACCTCGGTCTGGAAGATACAATGGCTGCTGCGACTGGGGAAAGGGCCCCTGCCTTCACATCTGAGGAATTGGAGAAACTTGTGGATGGGGTCCTCCCCCAGTATGCGCTACTCTACGGTCCTCCAGACCAACAGGTAAGTACACTGGGACCATGCTTTGTGGGCAATGCCTGTGTTGAGTGGGGTGGATGAAAGATGGTGGGGAGGGGAGTGAATGAGGCATGCATCGCACGACAGATGAGAGCATGTGCCATATGGCAAGGTTGGGGAGGGGGGGCCACTCACATCGACCATGCAAAAAATTGGTTTTTTTTTCCCACCCTGTCCATGTCACATAGGTCAGCGCCCATCAGAAGATCGACATTTGGCGTGCCATCGCCAAGGACGTCCGGACCCTGGGGGTCCACAACAGACGGGGCACCCACTGCCACAAGAGGTGGGAGGACATCCGCCGCGGGAGCAGGAAGACCGTGGAGGCTCAGCTGGGGATGGCCTCCCAACGTAGGAGGGGTGGCTCCCGTCAATTGACCCCCCTGATGTCCCGGATCCTGGCGGTGGCCTACCCCGATTTGGATGGGCGCGTGAGGAAATCACAGCAGACACAAGGGGGTGAGTACCAGCACATTCTGCTATGTTAGCGCACAGTGGAGGTGTCTGGGTGGGGGAGGAGGGCTGTGGGTATCTCTAGGCCAGGGCGACTTCTGTAGGCTGGTCCCCTCCGTAAGGCATGGCCCTGTGCCCCGCCCCCCACCTCTGTAGGGTGCTAAGTACAGCTATCCATGGCCCTGGGTCACCTATGTGTGCAGTTGTCGTCCATAGGCTTGTAGGCCAAGTCACAATAATTGAGTAGTGTACACCGAGTGCGTGGCGTAGTGCAGGGGGCTTCTGTGTCTGTCCTCTCCGCCAACGGTGTTGCCAATGCATGCACTCAACATGTCATTTTTTCTCCCCCCCCCTTTTTGTGGTCTTCCTGTTCATGTGTGCATTAGCATCATCAGGCGGAGGAGAAGTGACATCGGAGCACGAGGGAGCTGCATCTCACATGGCCCCGGAGGGCCATGCAACCGACTCCGAGTACACCAGTGAGACGGAGGGCGAGGGGAGCTCCACAACGGGGACCCGTGGAGACGTCAGCGACACAGACACGTCCTCGGAAGGGAGCTCCCTTGTGGTGGCGGCAACATCCGTGCCCACCGCTACAACAGGTACAGCCGCCACCCCGCGCACCAGCTCCGCCCTCCAAGCAACCCCTCAGCGTTCGCCCTGTGCCCGCTCGGCCAGGAAGGCGGGCATCTCCTTCGCCCCAGGCACCTCAGGCCCTGCCCCAGTTACCCCTGCTGCCCTCAGTGAGGAGATCATTGACCTCCTCCAGACGCTCATTGTTGGGCAGTCTACCCTTTTTTAATGCCATCCAGGGTGTAGAAAGGGAGGTGCACCGGAGCAATGCATACCTGGAGGGCATTCATTCGGGTCAGGCTGCCCATCAGCGATCGTTCAACGTTCTGGCCTCAGCACTGACTGCAGCCATTGTCCCTGTCTCCTGCCTCCCCCCTCCAATTTCCTCATCCCAGTCCCACTCCCCTGTTCCTCTGCCTATCCCAGCCACACCTACAGACCAGCCTGCACACACATCAACACCCAAGGGCAGCTCATCCAGACATAAGCACCACAGATCACACAAGCATTCACACATGCAACATCCACATGCAGACATGCCAACAGCCACTGCCTCCTCTGTGTCCCCCTCCTCCTTGTCTCCCTCCTCCCTCCCTGTGACGTCTCCACTCACACCTGCATGCACACCACCATCAGCCAGTACGTCCATCACCAGCACACCCACCAGAACACTCCGCACACGTGCAGTCACCACCCCCACTGCCATTTACACGTCCCCTGTGTCCTCTCCCAGTGTGTCTGTCACCCCCTCTTCCAAACCACACAAACGCAGGCAGCCACCCACCCAACAGCCATCCACCTCACGACAGCCTCCGTCACAAGCACCTGCACCCAAAGACAGCGAACTTGACTCTCCTACAACCACATCCTCTTCCTCCACTCCCATACCCACTGCACCTACCCTTCCCACTGCTCCTAAAAAGTTTTTCCTCTCCAAACTGAACCTCTTTGCATCACCTGACCCACCCCCTCCATCTCGTAAGAGTCCAACCAGCACCTCAGCCACCACAAGCCCTGCACCTACAAGGACCATAGTCCAGGGCTACTGGAGTCCACCAGCTTCTAGGGCAGCAACATCGGCCAGCAGCAAGGGGACAGCCAGCCCACCCCCTGGGAAGAAAACTAAAAAAGGGAAGGGCCGGAGCGAGAGGCCAGAGACGGCAGCCCCCAAAGGCAATACCCTGGCACAGTCACCTGGCACATCCACAAAGGGAGGCAAGGGCCCCAGAGAATTGGCGAAGGAGGGCAAGGGCAGCAGGGCAGCAGGGCAGACATTTCCGGCAGCAGGCGAGCTGCCCAGGAGGGCCCCACCAGCCCAATTTCGGGTGTGAAGGAGGACACCCACGGGCCCAGGACTCCAGCACAGGAGGGCCCCGCAAGCGAAAGGTCGGATGGCGAATGAGCGGAAAATATTGGCCCGATCTGGTTCCCTGGGAACACATGTCAAGCACCGCTGAACTGGGCCCCGCCGTGGCAAGCACCGCTGAACAGGGCCCCGCCGTGACAAGCACCACTAAACAGGGCCCCGCCGTGGCAAGCACCGCCGAACTGGGCCCCGCCGTGACAAGCACTGCTGAACAGGGCCCCGCCGTGGCAAGCACCGCCGAACTGGGCCCCGCCGTGGCAAGCACTGCCGAACTGGGCCCCGCCGTGACAAGCACCACTGAACAGGGCCCGCCGTGGCAAGCACCACCTAACTGGGCCCCGCCGTGACAAGCACCGATGAACAGGGCCCCGCCGTGGCAAGCACCGCTGAACAGGGCCCCGCCGTGGCAAGCACCGCTGAACAGGGCCCCGCCGTGACAAGCACCGCTGAACAGGGCCCAGCCGTGACAAGCACCGCTCCGCTGGGCCCTTCATCTCAAGCACCGCTCTGCTGGGCCCTTCATCTCAAGCACCGCTCCGCTGGGCCCTTCATCTCAAGCACCGCTCCGCTGGGCCCTTCCTGTCAAGCACCGCTCCGCTGGGCCCTTCATCTCAAGCACCGCTCCGCTGGGCCCTTCATCTCAAGCACCGCTCCGCTGGGCCCTTCATCTCAAGCACCGCTCCGCTGGGCCCTTCCTGTCAAGCACCGCTCCGCTGGGCCCTTCATCTCAAGCACCGCTCCGCTGGGCCCTTCCTGTCAAGCACCGCTCCGCTGGGCCCTTCATCTCAAGCACCGCTCCGCTGGGCCCTTCCTGTCAAGCACCGCTCCGCTGGGCCCTTCCTGTCAAGCACCGCTCCGCTGGGCCCTTCATCTCAAGCACCGCTCTGCTGGGCCCTTCATCTCAAGCACCGCTCCTCTGGGCCCTTCATCTCAAGCACCGCTGGCCCACTGGCAGGGCCGGATCTGTGTCGGCCAGGGCTTCACGAAGCACTCTGGGCACCATGCCTCCTCCAGAACCAGTGGAGTCTGTAATCCACTTGATGGACTGTGGCTTTGCACTCCCCAGGATGGTACAGTGGGCATGGAGGCCCCTCGTGGATCTGGCGTCGTGGACTGAACTGGCTGAGGTGCCCCCCTTCACTTCCCCCTGAGGTGCCTGTCGTTTTTCTATCTGATGCCCCTGCAGTGTTCTCTCCAATGGAATCGGATCTCGTGTGTGGGCTTTGCCCATGTGTTTAGGCCCATTGGCCCACGAACAATGGATGATAGCCAATATGGGCCGGACTTTTGACATATGAATATATTGTTCATGATGTAATATATTTTATTTATATTTTCATATTTCACTTAACTTCAATTATGCTATATTATACTTCATTTTTAATGATCATTTTATTTTGTCTTTGCATTCTTCCGGGGGGGTTGGGGGGTATCACTCTGACTTGTTGCTCTGCATTGATGTGTGTGTTGTAGTGGGTGAGGGTGGGGGTGGGTGTGTGGCGTATGTGTGTCCCCGTAATATTTTGCCTCCCCCCTCCCCTGTGTCGTAGGTGCAGTACTCACCGTTGTCTTCTGCGCCGGCGTTCGTGCTCCTGGTAGAGGAGCAGGTAGACAATAGCTGGTAGGATGTGTAGTCCGGGTTCCATGCTGTCCAGATTCCTCGTGGGGTGTATAGAGGTGAGCGTTTTCCCGTTCGAAGTCTGTTTCCGCCGTGTTTTTATCGGCGGGGCTCCCGCCCCGGAAAAGGTGGCGGATTGGTGAGTTGTGATAGGGTGGGCGGTACATTGTCTGCCGCCTGTCTGTTGGCGGTGACCGCCGCGCTGCTTGTCTGTACCGCCGTGGCGGTCGGAGTGGTAAAGTGTCGGGCTGTGTTGGCGGTTCCCGCCAGAGTCGGAATTCCATTTTTTTGGCCGCCTGCCTGTTTGCGGGTTGGCCGCCGCTTCAACACCGACCGCCAGGGTTGGAATGACCCCCTTAATCTCCACTTGCCACCAAAAATTAATGCGTAATGTAACAGGTTCTCATGAAAAGCGCTGTAATACCTTTGTATCGAGTTTGTGCTATATATAAAACTGCAAAATAAATAAAGTGCTCCAATAACTTTGTGTCGAGTTTGTGCTACATAAAACTGCAAACTACAAAAATAAGACCCCGCAGACATTGCATACAAACATCACAAAGAGAAAAATAGTGTGCTACACTAAGTTACATGGCTGATCGTGCAATCATGTATGTAACAGGTCAGTCCCAAGGCGGTAACAAACCAGCCTCAAGGTTGGACAAACATAAAGCATTTACCAACAACATCAAGGGATTTTTCAAAGGCAGGCACCAGGAACCAGTGAAAGAGATGGGTGTGGTTAAAGCCCACAGAATAGATTACAACATATCAAGAAGAGCAGCGCTCGGGCGCTGCTCTAGTTAATGAAAAGGATGCAATCTGACTGTCACCCAAATATTACAAGGCTTTTTTATTAATTTCCTCAAAATATAAAAACTCAGTCTAAGAAGAACTACATCAATACATGATATCCGAGTCTGAAGCCTGCTCGTCATAGACTTTTTAGCTACCCCCACATTATACTTACTGCAAACAGGAAAACAAGCATTTTCAATGCAACGGGGCTTGCATTTGCTCGAGTTGGAGCTATTTGCGTTGTAAACTCCTAACCTAACTTTTCTTGCCACACAAATAAAAATAAAAAAACACAGCACGATCGCGCTATGTAAAATGCAGCGTGATCGCGCTGAAATTGAAGACGAAAAAACTGATCGCGATCACGCTATGTAAACCCCAGCGCGATCGCACTGTGGGGAAAAATAACAGATAAAGTAGTCCAGCAACCAGGCTCAAAACATCGAGCCTCATATGTTTCTAGTAGTTTACACGTGCTGTGTAGGTGGGCTAAACACCGGGAAAGGCATGACGTATGCATGCCTTTCACAAATGAAAGCAAGCAGATTTTAAAGAGCAAGCCCAGGAACCAATGAAAGAGGCTGACGTGACCTGGACGTAGTTTGAAGCCCAAAGAGAGATTACTTTTTGGACGGAGAGTTTTGCGCTCGCCCTTAAAGATGTATCTTCGAAAAGCGTACCAGATAATCTAAGAAGGTCTCGCCCTTTCACCTCTTACCCAATGGCCCGGCGGACCATTTACATGAGACCTGTGCCAGCTGTCATGTAATGATTGAAATGTATGTTAGAACGGTAAACAATCAGGCCTTTTCTTTGCCTCAGTGTTTTATTTCGATAATCACTTTAAAAATTGCTCAGATGGTGGTAATCGGCTTCAATTTCTGCGCTATGCAAAAAACATTAAGTAAAGGAATAAGGAATTGTGACATTTTTTCAAAAACAGGCACTCTGATTTTGTCTCTTGTTTTTGATTCTAAAGCTGCAAAGGATTTCTCAGTACTCAGCATTTGCTAATATCCACTGTGCTCTAATCTTGTCTGAATTGCACGGCTATTTGTAGTCCTTGGCAGATTCAATGTTTATGGAGAACATTTGTTTTTCTTATTTGTCTTTGCTGCATTATGAATGTGTCATTTCATAGAGCGTGCTGTTTATCTTTGTTGTACCTGCATTCGCTCTGCTTTAGCCGCAGGCTGCTCGTTTTATTTGATCAGTGCTGCATATGTCATATTCCAGGCATCAGTCTGGGTCCCCTGAGTAAACCGAGATTTTAAATTGCTACTTATGATTCCTGGGGCAAAATGAAAGGGTATTGAAAGAATTTATGTTTCCTACACTGCTCCTCTGCCCGGATTTCTTTTTATTTTGTACAGCATTCTATACAGACCTTTACTTGCTGCTTTATCTCATTAGTTTCTGTTCTCTATCGACATGTTTCATTAAAGGACACAATGTTCTTTGAACTGCAGACAATATTAAATTGAAACATTAGCTTAGCTGTTACATGCTTCCAATAAAGCAGAGATACCTCTAAGCCTAATTTATGTGATTACAATTGTTAACCCTAAATCCTATTTAAACAGTTACTATTTTGATAAAGGTCTAAACTGAGGCTAGACTCCTTGTCGCTTTCTGTGTAGGCAGTAATAAAACTTATACCACTCATTTACTCCTCAGTATTATCGTCTTCATATTCTACATCATTGAAATTTGGAGCCTCAGAAGTACGACTTTTGATTCCTGTGGCAAGTTCTGTACATCCTCTGCATTGGTAGTTAAACCCAGAATCCTTAACGAGAGGTTTTTCACTTGATGCAGGTTTTCCGATGGTGTCAACAAAGGAAGTCAGTTCCTTAGGATAGTGTGCCATCTTCTAGACATTGCCAGCTCAATATGATGTTTGCTATTGACAGGCCGCAGGCATTCTTCAAACTGGAGGGATCTGTCTGCAGTATATCGATCTCTGCCACTTCCAACATCAAATGAATGGATAAAATGTCTAGTGCAGGCAATAGCCACTGTGCTGTTTTGAACTGATACGCAGGACCTCAAGCAAGTGCTCCCTTTCTAGTGGCCTTACAGTAAGAAGTTTAGGCAGAATTTCATTTTCTCTCTTTAAGGACTTCTCACATCAGGGGTCACATGAACAGATTAAGCAGGATGCTTCCCTTTTCAAGACCCATGCATATGTCAATCAATCTTTAGGTGATTGTGCTGAGGTTTTAGGAGGCCTTTTGTAGATCTGTGTGCCTCCCCTGAAACTGCCCATCTGCCTATGTTTTACTCCCACTATCCCACACCGGTGCCTTGGAAGGTGGATGTTTCTAGTTTTTCTTTGACTTCGCCATCTACTCTGTGCCTTACCTCCTTTATTGTTCATCCCCGAGATACTTCGTTGGAACCAAGATAAAGAATCTGGTGTCATTCTGACTATGCAGGTCCCAGTTCCCCTTTTTTGTCCATGCTCAATCTTTCAGTTTTGAAACGTTCTTTGTTTCCCTTTCTCCTCAGGCACTGGGTATCTTTCCAGCACCGATGTACTGCTCACTCACTCTGCTCTGTTCATTGTAAACTTGGAGGGTTTTCAAGAGAATCTTGCTGTCCCCATCCTAAAACCACAATCAGCAGCAATTAGACCATTTCAAGATCCTTGAGTCAGTTTGGGTGTAGAGAAGGTTCCCAAAGCTTTGTACAATAGTACAGGCTACAAAATCTATTGTCTGAAGGTCGCTCTTTTGGACTTGGCGTACATTGTTTTGCCCTGGCTTACAGTATGAATGTCACCAATAAATTATTCACTGGGTGTTTTATTAGTAAGTAATATACTGTGCTCATATTATCTTATGTAGGTTGAAAGCTGGTTTTTGGCTTTGGTTTACCTCCTGTAATGATGAGGATGAAGGATGTAGATTTAATGTTTCAATTATTTACCATTACTCTTAATCCTAATTCTACCCATCCTCATCACAGACATTGAAATAGCTGGAGAAACCCAAATTTCACCTTAATGCTAACCTACACTGAACAGCGTACTTTTATAGTTTCTCTGGATCTTAACATGAAGCTGCTACGATGACTATATGACTACACCACAGTCAACAAGTCTACATTTCCAAATGCATCCTCATACATGTAGTACTGGAATTCCATTTAAGACATGTTTGATGATACCTTACCACAACCAGGCAAGTACAGAACAGAGGGGATATAGGAGGTACATATTAGAAGATGTTGTATTATGAAGTAAGTCATTGGTATACTCAAGCAAGAGCTGGTGCACTTGTATCAAGGAATATGTACAAGCTAAGTGCTAACACTTTATTTATCAAGGTGAGCAACTGAATGTGTGCCTCATGCTGATAATCAAATTCAGCAACAGGCATCTCAGATTTACAGCTCACTCCACATAGGACTATCTAGAACCACCACACATACAGTGAAGAAAACTTTGGGCAGACAACCACTGCAGGAGCAGTGTCAATTTTCAGATTTCATCATTCCTTTGCACATCATCAAAAGAAGCAAAAAAGAAAAAAAAAGATAACATGTAAACATAGTAGAGAGTAACACAAGAAAAGTGAACAATAAGTGAATAGCTCTACAAATAACTTAATTTTAAATTTAAAAAAACACATTGGCATTAGTTACGGAATTAGTGAAATTAATATAGTTGCTGGCAGAACATCTGTGTAATATGACCAACATTCACAAACCATCATAAACACAATTAAGACAGAACTGAATAGAATAAATTGCAACCACTCCAGATAAATAATATTAAGATGCAAATGCAATTCCATCATACTCTGCTTATATTGGCAACCACAGTGTAAACAGAAACCAAGTGCAAATTGTAGTTGTCTAAAGATTTTCTAGTGGTCTGTAACGTCTATAAGTCTAATACATATGCAGAGGCCAATAAATATTATTAGAGAGCATGTGCAATTGCCGTCAATCTTTGCCTATATCGGCAGCCTCTGTACTAGGAGAAGGCTACTGCAAATCATAATTTAGTAGTGTCAGACAATGCTGTTGACCTAAAGAGTGATACAGTCTTGGTAGTTCCTTCACTGAGAGATGTATATGGAAGGAGCTTACGCACACTAATTATTGCTTACCTGAAACCCTCCGAGGTGGCCTCACACCTGCTCTCAAATGCATAACTATGTTCACCAATATGCCAAAGACAACTCACGGGGTTCTTGTGCCTACTCTTATGTCATTAGAAGATCACATCCTACCTCATCATTACTGTACAGAGAGTTCGTCGATTTTTTATCACACCATGGTCGAGAATGGTGATGGAGAAGAAGCAGGATATGGTCACTCCATGGTCACACATAATGACATTCAATGACAAAGAAAAAGGTACACATGAGACGGGGCACATTAGTTATATGTGCAAGGTTGAGTTGGCTGCATAATATGTCACTTCGAGTATAAGACATAACGATATAATTTGTATGGACTGTGTCTCAGGAAGTGAATATTAGTATGCACCTTGATTCTAATGCTCGTGCGCAACCAAGTTTTTAGCCTTATTTATCATGCCTATTGCACTTTGCTGTGCCTGCAAATCTCCTCCAGCCTGACTCATCAGTATCAACACTTACCACATTTCAACATAGCACACCTCTTATGACCTCTTACTCATTGTTGCTGCAGACTCCTCAGGGATGCTTGGGAATCCATGAGTTCTATACCTACCATTCTTGTTCACAATGGGCATCCATTCGGCTAACTGGAGCAGTGCGCCAACATCTGGAGTCAACTACACTATTCAAAGGCTGAACTCACAGTTTTTGGTGCAAGTCATTGTTTTTGGCTGATGCAGGATATTAGTTCCTCGTACTATTCCCCACTGAGTTTCTTGATGCTAAACTTATTATTATAGACGTCTGTTAATATTTGAATGAAAATAAAGGAAACTGTAGGGAGAAATAACCTTCTAAACATCTAAGTATACTTATCAGATTCCAGTGGTGTAAAGTACATCATTAGACGTATGTGATAATTTTGATGGAGACTGCTGTTACTTTTATTGGGGATCATAGGGAAGAAAATAGCATTTTTGGAAAGCAAAGCACCTAGAAACGGTGACAGCATAGGGTGCTGGTTAACATTGAATGGGAATCGAGAAACTACTCATCCTTTGAAAAATGCAACAATACTAAAAGCAGCGTTGCCAAGGCCAGTAGGTCTCATCTTTAATTACTACTGTATTGGCTTTGGCAATGCTTTTTGGAGATGCTGTACAGCTCTGATAAAAAACCAAACTGCCTTTTTCCAATGCTGTGCAGCATTGACAAAAAAAGGTGTGATGATACGGTCACTGTTGACGATCAAGGCATTCTGCAGGCATGTGTTCTGACGTATTCGTGTGCATGAGCATGCATTACCTACCACATGTGTGTGTGCCTATAGAATGATGTCAGTGCCATTTTCTTTTTTTTTCCTGAAAATTAGATTGACAAAGTCAAGCAGAGAGGGGGCTTTAAGTATCACTATCTTGGTATAGCCCACAAAAGATCATTCATAAACAGACAGCTGTGACTGACTGGTGGATGAGTCCTAAACCATTTACCAGTGCAATAAATATTTTATATGATTTGCTAATATGTATGTGGTATACATAACCTGGTGCATTTACACTGCTTCACTATAGTAAAGTGGGTTTGAGAAAGCTTGGAAACACGTGTTATATGAAGCCCACTTTGAAGAAAAAGAGTTCCCTCTTAGTGGGCCTAAGCAGTTAATTCTTGGTCTGCTTCCATGCAATGCACTTGTTTGTGAAATCACAGTAGTGATGACGGGTAAGTTATTTCTGTTTATCAATCACTTAAAGACATGTAACAGGTTTTAAATGTTTTATAAACTTCACCATTAGTTCAACATGACGATTTTTTATTTGTTTGACTAATTCGATTATATTGTAAAGTTATATAAGTTAAACAAAAATTTCAATTTCCTTCACACATATGGTGTTTAGTCTTGTGAACTTTGGTATAAAGCATAAAAAGACAGTGACTCAGAAAATGAGTGATAAGAAAACATGTGAGGAAGTATTTTGTGGCTGGTAGTGTTTTTGGCGGATAATCATGCACCTAATTCTGGCTAGTCCAAGTTATTTGGCCCGAGATGTGGAATCACATATAAACCCAGATTTCGAATCCTTGAACATGTAGTACAGGGGAACGGGGATCACTCTGGATTAGATGCAGTAGGCATTCCTTGGCTATGGCCAAGTGAGTTAGGATTGCTACCGACTCCGACCAAGGCAGCAAGGAACCTAGGGATAATCTTTGATGACTAACTTACATGTGCCATCCAGATTAACCAGACCAGTTCCATGAGTTTTTGTATCATTTGAATGCTTGAAAAAAAAACACCTTTTATTCCTATCTCTATGTGGAAACAGGTGGCATTATCATTGATCTCCTCTTGCATTGATTATATCTGAATATTAATCATCAGTCATTAAGCAAGCTTCCACTTGTTCAAAATGTGGTGGCTCACCTTATTTTGAACATACCCAAATTTAAGTGTAGTTGGCAAGAGTTACCTATTGGATTCCAGTCAGGAGACAAATTGCCTTCTGAAATCCAAATTTCATTGCAATTTAAACAAGCAAACTCTTCATTCTGCAGATAATAATATCATTGTCCCTAAGGTGATGCATCACAGATTGAGTGGTAGGAATTTCTCTCTGATGGCTGCAAAGTGTTGAAATGCCTTGCCTTTGTTGGGGGTTATTTTTCTCACACCTTGTTTGTGCACACATATTTTAGCTTAGCTTAGGCCTGTGGCATGTGCCCCTTTACTCAGATCTATGTTCTAATTTACTTTATGTATTTTAGTTCAGCTTGCTTTTCAATGGGGCTGTATTTTTGTGTGTAATCAGCTGTGATTGTGAGAAAGCGTAGTTATTGTTTTTATGCACATCATTTCACCATGCACTTCTGTCCAAGGCTTACAAGAACAGAACATGATAATCTATCTAGTATTGTTGCCACAAGAGTACGTAAACAGTTCAACACTTAGGCACATGCTCACATCAGGCCTACTTAACAGAACATAAACATGTTTCTTATAAAAATATCATACAGGCCAGGGAAAGGGAGGGAAGTCATTACTGCCATGATGCCCATCCAACCTGCATGCCATTCTTGAACCAACCAACATACGACAGGCAGACCCCTGTTCTCACGTAATTGGGAAGGGTGTTCCTCTTGAGGATTAAGTGCAGGCAGATTGGGGTATCACTGCTATGCTCTCGCTAAAAGCTAGGTGTTAGGTAGGATTCCTACCCGCATGATTATTCCAACATGCTTGGGGTGTTTATTTCCTATTCATTGATCGTAACAATCTCAATCTTACAATGTCTCATTGCTCTAATAATTGCAGCTCATATATTTTACTATAGATTGCAGTTTTTTCAATTAATGTATTGAAAACCATCCTGCATCTTTTCTTTGGCCTACATGTGTGTATGTTCCCACCGACTTCACTGAGAGGGCACAGAGCGTCATGTGTCAGGCTGCCATAATTCACTCTTGCTTACTGTTTTCGGGTGAGGTGCTGCTAGTTAGCCAAAAGGGCTTGGCCAACAGCTGCCAAACCGTGTAAGATTGACTCAGTTACCCACAAGTAGTGCTGCTGCTAGTCGGAATACGGAAGTCTCATTCCAATAGTGACAGTCCTAAGACACTTTGTGTGAATTAAATCTTCAACTATCCATATCCAATTACTCATAAAGCTTTCTTCCTTCTTTTTTATCCTCCTGTTTCTGTTTAACTTTCTGTATAAATTGTAGTTTTTAGGGCCATAACACCCAAGGGTATTAGTGTGCTTTAGAAATTAGGTCAACATTCATTCATATACCCGGCAAGGTGGTTGTCTGAGGCTGGGGAAGCCAGAGCATGACTGGGGGAGTGATGCATGTTATCCCCATGCTGTAGGAGCATTCTGATATGGGCTAAGCTGCACTTGTGACTGCAGTCCCTGGCCAGTCCTCCTGAGATTTTACCAGCTGGATCATCCATGCAGTAAAATTGGCACTGGTGTTCCCGCACCTGGAAAATCCAGGTGTGCGAACACAAAGGCTAGTTGTAATCAGGCAGTTTTATATCTCAGAGAGCCAATGCTAAGCTGTAATCACTTCAGAGAGCTAGACCCGATTGTACATTTACCAAATGATGCCCCTTTGCTGCTAAAGCTAACTATAAAGGTATGTGTGACTATTTTTCATGTCTAAATTGTTTTCCTTGTATGATGATACTTCTAGGTCATGGTAAAAGTGGGTCATTAGTTGTGAAGAATATGGGACCTTCACTCACAGGTCATAAGTCTGCATCCTTCTATCTACTGGGAACCTAGTATACCGTTGTGGTGTTTGACTCTCTTATGGTAGTGAGGCAAAGCAGTCCAAGGCTATTCAGAGGCGGTAGTGTGGGGGATAGTACCACAGGTCTGAAACAAACAACACACGAAAAATAATTCTCCAGTCAGTCTTTTTACTTATAAAGTGGAAAAGTACTTTATTACACAAGCTATGTACGCTATGAATTCATGTACAAATATATAAATGATGACACGAGGAACTATCTATGCTGACATCCTCAATATTGTTCACAACCCTAGAAAGCCCTCAACGCTATAGCCATAATAACCCCCACATATACTACAATGAGGTCTGGTTCTCACAAGACATGACTACTGCCTTTGCCAGGGGATCACCACATCAATAAAAGCAGAAATGTGTTATAATAAACCAATGCAAAACCATTAAAATTGCTAAGGATAGTACCATTCGACAGTGACATTCAATAATACCTGCAATGATTCACTGAGTGGGGGAACATGCATTTTGTTCCTGGTTGCACACTACAGCCACCAGGAGTGGTTCATTCAGGCCTTCTGGCCACTAACCTTTGCAATAGCTATGGAGCCTGATTTTAGTGCACAGAATTGACCCATAGGACCTGTCTCATGTATGGGCACAGGCCTCTTCTCTTGTACCAGGGGTCTTCCTCAACAGCACAACACCACAAGGCAGGCAGGGAGTGCACTCCTCAGGGCAGAGTGTCCTCCATGATCCTCCAAGCTCCATGGTCTCATTTGACCAGTTCCAGGGCACCTGTGCTAATTAAGGCCAGTGTGCCCCTCTTTTGGAGGTCACACTCCTGCAGGGCCAGTCAACAGAAGATTCAGCTGAATTTTTCAGGTCCTCCTCCAGGAGGTCCATGCCACAACTGTCCCTCAGAATGGGTAGGGGTCGAGCTCCACTAGTTCTGTAAAACTAATGACAGTCCCTGGTTGTCCATTGAAATCAGAAAACATATAAAACACAAAAAGGTATGGGGTTCACTTATATTGAGGAGCTGTACCCAAAGGAGATTTTCCTGGAGCTCCTTGACCTCACCGGGCATATGAATGAAGTGTAAGGGCTGTGAAGAGGTGAAGGGGGGGTGTTTCCTTTATTGACTAGTTGGTCTCACACACTGTATAGTGTAATGTTCCATCATTTGACCACCTAGCCCCACCCAGGTAGGACAATGCCACCTGGGCGGACTCAACCTCACCGTTAAAAGAACCGGAGGGAGTGCGTACATTTTTATTTTCTGGAATTAGTGGGATCCAGCTAAGCTAGGGAAAGATATAAAACACCTAAGCAGTTACCAGTGTGCAATCTACACTTTTAATAATGGTGTCTGCTGGTGTGTTTAAAAACAAGAATGGGACACCTTAGTGAGAACAAGGACTCACTGGGTCACCTATCTAAAAATGGCCGACATGTTTCTGCCCTCTACAAAGAGCCAAGGAAGGTCTGGGGGCATTCTTCAGGGCCTAGGATCCCTGAACGTCATGCATTGCAGAGACAGACATCCAACACTCAGTAAGAGAGTGGGTACAGTAAAGTGAGAAATGATGCGGCCTACCTGAAGCGAGGAACTACCTAGCATACAGCTCTTCATTCTAAGTGAACCCCATACCTTTTTGTGTTTTTTGGCTTTATATGTAGGGAGTTAGTATGGGTTGATTCCTTCAAATTTGTCACAAATTGTTTAGTTCCAATCTCCCTGACTCTCTATTTGTGTTTTGGCATTGAAATCAGATGACATTAAGTCCATCTTTGCAGTAGGGGGCAGGAGTCTTCTTTTCCCCAGTACAGCATTCCTCCAGTGTCATTTCTCCGAGATCCAGGCTGTTCTAAAAAACATTGCCTGTGTGTAGGAGTTTTTAAGTGGGGGTGGAAAGGTAGGCACCACTGCCCAATCCTAGGGTGACACATCATCTCTCCATGCTTCAACTCTCCTGAGAAACCCTTTGGATATTTCCAAGATGGCGCCTTCTAATGGTCCCTTGAAAGGCCTTCTCTGAGAGCTTAACACCCACCTCTAACTGCCCCAAATGCCTGTTTCCTTCCTTTTAATAGGAGAAAGGTCAGCCCCTCCTGTGACTGGCTGCACAAATCTACTACCCTCATTTGCGTCTGTGTGGTTGAGTATACTTAGGCCAGGTGCAGTGTGAAGACTAATTAACACATTCAGATTCCACCCCATTCTCTACTCTCCCAGGAGCAGGATTAATTACTGGCAATTGACTCTATTGTGTGGGGGAGGTCTTTGATCCTCCAGCTGGCAAGCAGAGCAATAAACCTGGTCCAGCAGGGGAATTCAATGGCCTGAATTTAATTAGTAGCTCAGTCAAAGATAAATGATAAATCTTGAAGGATATCAGGAGAGGAAATATGTGGAAATTAAAGTCAGATCTGTATTCATTGAGTTTTACCATGGAATCAGTGAGTCTTGCCAGTCTCTAGGGCTAACTATAGAGAAGCTGTACTTTGGTGCAGATTTCGTCCATAATTTTAACAATGTAAAGCTCTCTGTATACATCAGTGAAACACTACTGGTGTATTTACTCAAGCTACTAATGCCCTTGCATATTATAAAACCTGTGCAAGTCAGCACCAATCCATGAAGGGTCACCTCTGTAACAGTCTACCTTCGAGCTCATACTGGTCACGGTTAGGCAGTAGTCTCACATGTTCACCCTGCACATGTATACATGCACTTGTGTGCAAATTTTCACTTTCACATGCAACCATCCCAGAGCATTTTACCTGAGCTGAGCAGGAGCAGACTTTATTTTATAAGGCAGGCACGGGCGGTGCAGGGGGATTAAATGGGGCAGGACCCATTTCTCACAGTCATATTTTGAGAATTGTTGCTTTGGGCTATACGACACACCAACCTTTTCTATCTGTTCATTATTGTCATTATTGTCATTATTGTCATTAGCTCAGTGTACACACTGGCTACTCCAAGTAAACCCTGGATTACAGGGTTTACTTGGAGTAGCCAAAAACAATATCTGTATGTTCTTGATTGTTTTAGATACCTTGGTACACATTATGCACATTTCTTTATTAGAACATAGAGCCCATACATCACAGAGGAAGGCTCATAACCTGGTTATAACTGTAAAAACTGCATTTGATGCACCAAATTTAGGAATGCTCAAAGAGTGAGTAAGGGGGTGGCGTCCTAGATGAGTTAGAATCTCAGGGCAAAGTGCCACACAGAATATTCTTCAAAGTAAATGAATACATTTTTTAAATATCACTAAATGAGAAAGCTAACAGGGCCTACTACTGATTTTTTGTTTATTCACTTTGTATGTAAAGTGATCCAAGCATGGTAGTTCAAAATAGGTGGCTGGATGCAGTGCCCAGTTTTGAACCACAAGACCAAGAAAATCCATACTGGAACCTAAAAATGTACATTGTTTCCTGAAGCTGAAAGCCTTGAATCATTGCTGCAGGAGTCCATGGTTCACAATACTTGGTTTTTCAAGTCTGAGAAGCTTAGGACTGTGAGTGATTCTGGGTCAGTATGTTTTGATTGCTTTCCTCGGTATTTGGGCACATATATCTAGGTGGTACATCAAGAAATTAGATTTCAGGTCACAGCTCAACTTTAGGAAATCCTTCAAGAATGTACATGTTGAATAAAAGGTACCCCAGAGTGAAGAAGCCTGTAAAACAGGTTAATCCCTAGGGCCTGGGTCAGGGGTTAGGAAGTAGATTAAAGGAGGCCAACTTCCTACATTCAATTCACAAACAGGATTCCTGGCAGGTGTTAATGATTTTATGAGTGCTTATTTCAAACATATAAGTCTGCGAATGTTGACAAACATATTTGTGTTGACATTGCCAATCTCATACCAGGATGGGGAGAAAATGGATTATCCCTAGATTTTGATGGGGTTCAGGTAAAGTGCTTTTTTCCATGTGGACAAATGATTCCTCACGTAGGAAAAATGGAAGAATTCCCCATGGGCAGACCTCTATGCTATTAAGAACCCTGCATAGTGGGACCAGGAGAATTTCTGAAATACCTCTTGACATAGTGCAACTATGCAAGCCTTCTACTTCCAGGGATGATAATCAATAGGAAATAATCAAGAACGTATGCTCAGTTGAAGTTGAAAATCCCTGCCCATATTTTTCTATGATGTCTTTTACTCATCAGCTAAGAGTACCTCTAAGCTACAACTGACTAATAAGTCTCTATCAGGACAGAATCAGACTTGGTTGGTTGTATTCCAGTTCAAGGAAGACCTGGAATGGCAGTTGGGGCTGGACTTTTGCTATTGGAGGAGGGTCAAGACTGATTTGCATATGGCTGGGTCTAAACTGATGTGGCACATTGGGCAGAAACCAATGCGTTGGAATGGTACCCTGAGCGATTGCCAGTGGTTAGACAAATTGCAACCATTCCCCCATCTCCTTTTGTGTGTTTGATGTACCTATTTGAATTGGAAAACCACTAGTTGCTTATTAATTTGGAACATTTCTTTTTTTTATCATATGAAGTTACTCACAGACATGCAATCATGCTTTCTAAACAATGAAAACTTAGATTCTGCACTCCCTATATGAGCAACACTGGAGGTATATTCAGTGAATCAACTCTGATAATAATTGGTGTTATGTTTTTTTATATACTGTGGGGCATATTTTCAAGTTTTTGGCTCAGGGCAGCACTGCAAGCCTTCTTGGTGTGTTGCCCTGCATCAAAAGAAAAGGGCAGGAATGTGCTGTATCTATCAGATATAGTGCATTCCTGTTCTTTTCCCCTTTTCTGCCACACAATGGGCTGCCATGTGCCAGCACAGGCACCCTTTCACCATGGTGTCTCTGTTGTAGGGATGATTGTTTTTGTACAGGAAGGGACACCTTCCTGCACAAAAAAAAATCATGTGAGGCGAATTTCTCTTTCTAAGTGTGCTGCAGAATGCAGCACACATGGAAAAAAGGAAAAATTTGGAGAAATAAAGGTAAATCCTGTTGCACCTCGCTTACACCTCCCCTGGGGAGACGTAGGCTTTTGACGAATTCCCAGCTTAATGAAATCTTGTATATCTGGGAATGTATCAAACGCCACTGTAAGGCTACTGCACACCTCCCTGTCGCAGGGTAAAGCAACACAGCAACTTGTGTTGCATTGCCTCAGTCCATATCTACAAGGCAACACAGGGTGGCTCTGTGTGGCCATGTAAATATGGCCCAGCAGTGTGCGCTGCCGGACCATCACTAGAATTGATGTTCCAGCAGCACAGGGGGGCTTGTAAATAAGCCCCTACGGGCCTCAGTTATGAGGTTTTGTCGCTGGGCAGGACCGCAAGAATTTTTGCTGCACTGCCCTGCTTCACAAGAAAAGGGCAGGAATGCAGTGTATATAACATATGGCACATTCCTATCCTTTTCCCCTGCGCTGGCGCACAGTAGGCTGCAATGTGCCCCTGCAGGCACTGTTGCACAATGGTGCAAGTGTGTCTGCATTGCAGAGATGATTGGTTTTGTGCTGGAACGGACACCTTCCTACACAAAAACAATCACAAGAGGCATTTTCCTCTTTCTATGTGTGCTGCAAAATGTGGTACACATAAAAATGGAAAACACAGGAGAAATAAAGGTATTTCTCCTTCTTGTGCCTCCCCTACGCATCCCCTGGGAAGGGGTAGGCTTTTGACGTCTTAGGGAATGTGTCAAATGCCATGGCTGTTATGTCGGAACACACACCATAACACACAAATCTATAAGGCCATGAAAAGCCACGCAGGGTGTGCTTTGTAGATATGGCCCTGCAGTCTGTGCTGCTGCATCATCACTAAAAGTAATGTCCGGCTGCACACAGGGGCTTGTAAATAAGCCCTTAAATGTTCTAACAAAGTTGTATGTAGCAATGTATTGAAGTCTGTAAAACAGCCCATACGAACCATATCTCAAACGACACTGCATGAGCGAGTGATGCGAGCCAGCCTAGCACTTGCTCAGGGGTTTGCTCTCCAAGACATTTGAAACAATTGTGGCAGACTAGTGCATTTTACACATCAGTTGTCAAACAATTTGGCCAAAAGGTAGAAACTCACCAGGAAGCTCTGTATGGGCACTCATGAACTAATAAAATTCATTAAGAGCACACTGCTGTGGCTAACCTTCCTTAGATATGCTATAGCTGTTACTCTATCCAAATAAAACGCTGGAAAAAATAGGGCCACGTTGTGCATTTTGCAAGCAATTTTTCAAATTGATTGGCTAAAAATGCTGTAAGTTTTACAGGCAAATTAAGGCTAATTCAACCCAAGGACACTGACACTGAGGGACAGGGGAATTCCTGAATCTATCCTGCTGTCTTTCCATCTTTCTCTCATCTTTCTTCCCATATACCATTCTCCCTCCTGATGTCTTTATTCTCCCTTCTATTTTTGATTTTTGATTTTTGATTTTCCATTTTTATCTTTTTTCCACCTTTATTTCCTTCTTCTCATTCCATCTTATCCTTGTTTGTTAAACGTCTGCCTTAGTTTCCATCTTTTAATCTTTCTTTCTACCTAATATCTGTCCATCATTTTCTAATTTACTTCAGACATCCTTACCATGTTTCTTCTCTTTTACTTTCCATATTTATTTCCTTTTCTCCCTCCTTTTGTCTTTTCCACCTTTCCACCCTTCCTGATCCCTATCCTTCTGTCATTTTTTCTTATCTCTCTTCTATCTTTCCATCATTCATTCTAGATTTATGCATACATTCAGTCACCCACCTATGTATCTAAATATCTAATCATCCCTCCATCCATCTATCCATCCCTCCGTCCATCTATCCATCCCTCCGTCCATCTATCCCCTTCTGCATTGTTCCATGTGTTCCCCCACCACACAACTCCATCATACTATCCTTTTTCAGTCCTATTTAGGACATAAACAATGAATTATTTTGTATGTTATCACTGTCCCCTCCACCGGACTAAAGTTGCTAAAGCGGCGTGTTCATGATGCCCTGAATTTCTAAAGTAATTTTCGAGCCTTTTCTCCTAAGGCTGCTAATGCAACTCAGAAGAAGGACGGGGCTTGACTCATGAACAGGGTGCATTTGTTTAGTTACTTATGCTTACTGGTTACATTTTATTATCCTTTCACACTGGACAGTGAAGCACATTGATTCCTCCGGGGTCACTGCAGATGGCTGAAACATATGTTCTTCTGCCCACGAGTGTGAATATTTATTTAGAAAAGAATGCCACTTCGTAGGGAAAATAAGTTTTGAAGATCTAACTCATATTTCAGCAAGAAAATGTCTTTTTCGAGAAATCAAATTCATCACTTTTATATTTATTCACTCTATAATGTAATATTAGGAATTCCTTTTTGCCGATTGTTGCAGCTAAATATAAAAGATATTCTACTCAAGTCTCTTTTTTCACAATGAAACAAAAATGGCACTGTGTACCAGAGCTCTGCAGCAGACCAATTTCAGTTTCGGGAAAAGCTCCTTGTTAAAGGTCTGTGACCTGGAAATCTGTGTCATGAATTAAGTTTCAAGCCTGACAGCTTTGTTAGTTAAAACATTCACTTTGTTAGGAACTCCTCGCTTCGCATTCCAGACAGCTTTCCTTTCATGCTGTTCACTGACACACGCCCTTCGGGCACTTCAGGGATTTAACAGGCAGGGAGAAATAACCTCCGAGTTCAAAGTTTATCTGTTCAATAAGGAAGGAAGAGGCATTTCTAATTGAACAAAGGTTAGCATCTTGAATGACATATCTTCAGATGGGCTCCTAATGAATAAAATACCTCAGTTCTGGCGACATAGCGGCTCTGGAATTGAGGATCTGATTGAAGAGACAAGGGTGGGATTGGTCTCAGAGTAATGCCAAGGCTTATTCTCGAAAAATAAATGGCATTAACCAAGTACAAGATCAGGAAAAGATGTTAGTTAAAAACATGAGAAAACTTGTTTTCTTAATGGAATACACATTTTTAGTATAGACTTCGGAAAGCAATTTAAATAGATGTTTTTATGGAATCCCTTGAAAAAAACCTCAATTAAGAAATGTAGGGGCATATTTATAGGAAAGTGGTATGAGCCACTTTTCTTGCATTCCCCTTCCCTCGGACCAGCACCTAACAACACCGTGGTAGCACTGTATTTATGGTACGGAGCACCTTGGTGGTCGTTAGCACAATAGCTTCAGAATTTTTTAGGCTATTGTGGCGCTTTGCTGCACTAGGGTAGAAAATATTGACGTTAGTGCAGGAAAGCCCAAGGAGGTTTATTCTCCTGGGTGCGTCATTTTAACACAGGCATTAAAAATTACGCCAAAAAAGGTGCCATTTTTGCAGGCATTCTAGCGCCGGAACGCACCCCTTGCATACATTATGCCTGGCACAGGCATAGTGTGGCACTAGGGGTTGTAAAGTGGCACAATGCATGCCTTGCACCACTTTGTAAATATGGCACTGCAAAAATGCCTCCTTAACCCTATATTAGTGTTAAAAAAAAATATATGCTATTGTGGTGCAAAGAGGCGCTAGGGGCTTGTAAATATGCCCCGTAATGTCTAATCCATCACAGATGCAAATAGCCTGGACAAAACAAATAAAGGAGTAATTTCAATATTTATTTATGTGTTTATTTAGCCTCCATAACTTTCTAACAGAAATGTATAGACAGCAGTACACAGAACAATGATAAAAGGTGGTTAACACAAAGCCAAAAAACAATTAATTGTGGTGTGGATTAACTGCACCATAATTGTGCAAACCAGTAACGAATGCAGACGCACATATGATGAAAGAAGTCTACCTGCTAAGACATACAGGAATAAAATGTACATATTTGCAGAACTGTGGGGTGAGTGGTGTTGCGGTTACCTTTTGCAGGAGGTGGCATTTCAATATTTTGAATGCTTCTTACACTTATGAACTCCATAGAAGTCTGGTTCTAATGATGTCCAGTGAAGCGGGGTTGATAAGCAAAAGGTTCTGATCCTGGAAGTGTCACAAGGAGGCTGGGACGCCACTAGACCTTTATGACTGACTGGAAGATCTTAGGTTCTGAGTGGTAGTCGTCTAGAATGGTCAATAGGTAGTCAGGCAGCAGGATTCACTGCTTTGAAAACTAGCATCTTCCTTTAGCCAGAAGGCCAGCTAGCTTGGATTAACTTTTAGCAATACTCATCTAAAGATTGACTGGCAATCTTCCTCAGTTACATACCCATTGGGATGCAATGATCGACCCAAATAAAGGGAACGGTGCACTGTCAATATCAGAGCTAGACACGTTTGTTAATAAAACAACACACATCTCTACTGCTATACTGTTTATGGGGCGAAACGGCGTACAAAACCACCACACCATTTTAAGGGGTAAAAGGCCACTTTAATAGCACAGGTCTGGTATAGGAAAACACATTAACCTTGGCATTAAGCCTTACAAAACTATCATTCCTCACTAATACATATATCTTCCTAAACCCCGCCCCCACCCTCTAAAACTTACCCCTCAACAATACCCCTTTCCCATCCCCACCTAGACCTGACCAATCCATTACCCATCTGTCCTGCTGTCCACCTTCTGTAGTTACTCTTTCCTTTCCTCTCTTGTGTTCCTTGTGAAAACTCCCTTCCCTCTAATCTTTTTGCCTCCATCCACTCCCCCCCCCCAAAGCCTTTCTGTGAAAAAACCCCGCCTAACCAGACCTGCCTACCAGCGGCATGTAACTAGATGAACCACAAGTATAACACTTAATCCTACACAAAGACTTGACCCATTAAAGCAGATTCCAAAACCATATTTCAAAGGAAGGACTATAAATTACCAAAATTATGGGAGGTCGGGTGGGTACCAAATTCGCAAACTGCCTACTGGGAGTGACAAACAGCCAAAGAGGCCGCCCACACCCTGCCCCTTGTTATTATACCCACCCCTTAACACCCGCCCTTTCATGTGATTACACCAATCCCAAACATCCGCGCGGTGGATTCTCCCACCGATGCCCGATGAGCCCAGGGGGAGACCGGGCAAGCCCATGTTCCCCCCAACCTCCATCGGGCAGAACGGCATACAAAACCACTACACCATTTTAAGGGGTAAAATGCCACTTTAATAGCACAGGGCAGGTATAGTAAAACACATTAACCTTGGCATTAAGCCTTGCAAAACTATAATTCGTCACTAATACATATATCTTCCTAAACCCCGCCCCCACCCTCTAAAAATTACCCCTCAACAATACCCCTTTCCCATCCCCACCTTGACCTGACCAATCCATTACCCATCTGTCCTGCTGCCCACCTTCTGTAGTTATCCTTGCCTTTCCTCCCTTGTGTTCCTTGTGAAAACTCCCTGCCCTCTCATCTATTGACTCCGTCCCCTTCCCCCCCAAAGCCTTTCTGTGAAAAAAAACCTCCACACAGGAAAATGCCTGCCCCACCTGAAAAGCATTCTATGACCTCTACCGATCCCATAGTTTTTCTCCCAACAGGTCCGCAATTGCAGTTCAATGGTCCAAAAAATAATATTAATTTCCCAAAAAGGACACATGCACACCATCCTGCCTTAACAACTCAGAATCCGTAAAAACGATCTCCTTGTGCAACAAAACTGAAAAACCCTGTGCCTGACAAAAACTCCTCATCTCCCCGTTCATATTTTTGTGCTGTTTCTCAATACCCTCAAATGAATTTGCACCTCTCCAAACACGCCTAGCTACCAGACTGGCCAAACAATGTGCGTCCCTACCCATTTCTGCTTTGTCCTCAACAGATCCATTTTCAAACTTTTCAAAAGACCAATACCAGATAAAGCGACCAAATCATTCTCACCCAAATGAATTACTAATAGATCAGGACAAATACCTTGCTCTAGTCTTTTTGACAGGACATCTAACAATTCCCCCCACCTCATGCTGCTTTTTTCTACCCAACTAATTTTAATCCTGGCCCCATCCAACCCCAACTGCCTTCCAAAATGATGCCAAGAAGCCTGCTTCTCAGCCCAAAGCACAAATGAGTGCCCCACTATCCAAACTGCACAAACTCTGTTGTTGGGGCCCGCCACACAGCCTAAAAGAAACGTAGGGAAGAAAAAGGGGGGGGGGAGTGTATGGGAAGCAGAAAAACACAAAAATGAAACACAACATCCAGTAAACAATCAAAAAAGTCAGCTTGTTCCTTGCTGATTCAACCTAACATAACGCTGAAAACATTGAGACCGCCAGTGCCCCAGATCCAGAATCGCCCTATCTGACATTCCCAACAATTTTGCTTCAGTAGCCGCTCCGATCCTGAAAGAATGTGTGCCATAAAATTGTGGTGCCATCCCCAATCTTCTAAGCGCCATCCTTAAAACTGAAAGCAGCTGAAAAGACTTCAGAGCAGACCCAACTTGATGAACAAATACCCACCTGGATGTTGCTGGTAAAATCCTAGCAAAGGAGACCCAAAGTTCAATGGGACATGCTTGGGACCTCTTACTGTTCAAAAAAATCCTTGTCTCTTACCTGCACTTTGGAACGCAATATGCCGTCCTTACCTTTGACTCCCAGCAACTCAGAAACTCTGAATGCCCCATGAAACAGCCAAGACATACAGCGTGACATCAACCTAACTTCCCATGCAGAAAAACAAACAACGTTTAATACTAACAGCAACTTTTGTAACAGCTGAGAAGTTATAGGACGCCTACGGTCGCCTCTTGTGCCTCCGTCCTTGCGCACCCAGCCAGTATCCTCCTACAGATCGCTCCCTCAACTGGATCGTAGCCCCAAAAATTCTTGCCATAAAATGAAATACCTGACAACTTACCTGATATCGTAACTGCAGACACATCCATTTCAATCTGTTGCATTATAAAATGCACCGCATCCTCTCGCCTTTCTCCACATACCTCCTTGCCACCCTCCCTACGAACAGCACCTGAATTTAGAAACTCCGACCAAGCCTAGACATAGCTGTTCTTTGTAGACGGAGCTATAGACTGTTGCACCAGCTCCAACATTCTCACTCTCTTATCTCCCACAATTCCCCAGGGACCACTGTCTTCTGTGCATACGCACCTGGTGCCAGCCCACGGAATCTCTGCCACTGAAAAGGAGTGCATCAGCAATGTCGTTCTGAACACCTGGGACATACTTAGCTTTGAACATTATATGAAATATTAGACAATTTAACAAAAACAGCCTTAAGAGCTTCAACACTTTTTCATCCTTAGCTTTCTCAGAATGTATTAATTTAACCACAGACTGGTTATCCACATTGTAAACAACGTTCCTATCAGCAAACTTGTGACCCCATAGGGACAATGCAACAACTAACGGAAAAAAATCCAAAAAGGCAATACTATGTCTAGTGACC
The DNA here is from genome assembly GCF_031143425.1 of Pleurodeles waltl. Taxonomy (NCBI): domain Eukaryota; kingdom Metazoa; phylum Chordata; class Amphibia; order Caudata; family Salamandridae; genus Pleurodeles; species Pleurodeles waltl. The sequence continues at coordinate 691,484,101 of NC_090436.1, read as the reverse complement.
TCCAACTCATCGGCCAACTCTCCGCAGCCCTGTGCCCATCCCAGAAAAGGCCAAAACCATGAGCTACAGATGCATCAGAAAAAAACTGAATGTGCCAAACCCAATCCTCCTCCTCCACCAGCATCGTGACTCCATTGAAATGTTTGAGAAAAACAATCTACATGCTCAAACTGCTTTCACACTGGCCCTTAGCCGTACATGATGATGAGGTAAGACTGCTCCTTGTACTGCAAAACCTAATCTCTGACAAAAAGTTCTGCCAACTCTCACGACCTTGCATGCAAAATTCAAATGTCCCAATAAACTTTGGACCTGTTGCAACTCCAACTTGGGTCTCTGCACAGCCTCCTCCAACATGGAAATTAGCTTCTGTACCTTATCCTTAGGTAACCACAATTCCATTTTCATGGAATCCAACTCAATACTTAAGAAATTCAAACATGTTGAGGGACCTTCCGTTTTCTCAGGTGCCAAAGGAACCCCCAGCTGGGACAAACCTCTTCAAACTCTGACAAAGCCTTGCCACATTCACCTGAATCAGGTTTGCCAACCAGGAAGAAACCATCAAGATAAGGCGTTACCCATCGGCAACATCCTGTCCACAAAAATTGCATCATCAAACTGCATGCCCAATAATGAGAAATCCTCTGGGTGTACAGGGAGGAGTCTAAAAGCTGACTGGATGTCAGACTTCGCCATTTCAGCCCCCCACCACATCTTCTTACCAATGAGACCGATTCATCCACCGAAGCATAATGCACCACTGAGTCCTCCTGTGCGATAAAATCATTAATGGACAACCCCATTGGCCATGACAAGTGATGAATGAGGCGAAATTCACCTTTCTGTTTCTTAGGCACTACCCCCAAAGGAGACATGGTCAAATTAGGCCGTGGCCAACAATTGAAGGGGCCAACAATTTGGCCCAAATTCACTTCCTTCAGCAGCTTAGCCCTCACAACTTCAGGATAGTCCCTTGCAGACTTCAAATTATTAGCCCATCTTCTTATCCTCGGACCTTGATAATGCAATTTAAATCCATCCATGAAACCCCACCACAAAATCTTAGCTTCCTCCAACCAGGGATAGAATTGCAACCAAAAACTCATAACTTCCACTTTAACAGGCATAGGACCCTTTACCTGCCAACTGCGACAATTGTCCCCTGCCCCTCTCACCTCCTCTACTCTGCATCCCTTGCCATCCCCAATGCATCCCTCCAAAGCATTGGAAAGCCGGGTGTCTACCACCACAACTGGAGCATTCATGCCAAAATCTGCATTGCTGCCTTACACACTCCACCATTGAATGACCAGCATGTCCCATTCTGTGGTAACTGTCCAGAGCCGCAAATCCCGCCCGTAATGGGTGGGACGCCCTTGAAAGGGCTTGTATTGTATAGGTAAACCACTCGTCGTATGCATCGTTGGAGTGTTTTTGCTGTTCTCAACCATTGCATCCACAGCTCATTATCGATCTCTCCCCAAACCTTATCCGGGCACAAGGCCTTTCGAGCTCTAAACTCCTCATCATATCTAAACTAACCACAACCACCATAATCTATTTGAGCCCTACGCACAATATCCATATACTTAAATAATGCCACACAACTCTCCAGAAAAACAGATGTCCAATTCTCAATCGTAGTAGGAACCCTGGGCCTACGTGCTAATTCGCATTCTTCCTCCTTGGAACCCTCTTTCGACTGAACCTCTCTATGAAGAAGCATAAAAATATAAATAAATTCACCTTCCCATATTTTTTCCTTCAAACTCTGAGTGAGATGCGCCACAAAGGCATCAACACTGTATGGCAACTTCTTGTTTTTTATAGAACCCCCAGACCCTTCGCTTACAGAAACAGCAGAAGGCCCATCACCTACCTGCTTCACTTCGGTCTTACTCGGAGCTTCCCCACAGCCCATCTGAATTGAAACATCAATACCATCACTTTTATCACTCACCCCTGTTTGAATTCCCATGTCTGTACCCATGATTCTTTTAACACTATCCAACCCAGCATGGGAACCTTCCACTTTACTTGACTGTACTCTATTATTCTCACCTCTAGGTAATTTGCCAGTAAAAGACACCTGTCGATCTCTTCCAACCCAATGATTGCTCTGGTCCGCCTTCTTATCTGCTTCACATGCAACAACCCGCGTTGTTCCTCTTTGTACAGCCCTCCGCTGACCAGAGAAAATCTCCTCCGCTTCTTCCTCTTCTTCATAATCAGGAAGCACATCGTCAATGACTTCCTGCTTCGCCACACCAGCACCCCGGCTGGTAGACAGCACTCCTTCGTGCAGTGGCCCGGACCCATTGCCTTCCCCGTAGTCGGGCAAACCGCTCCGGGTTGCGCCCTCTCTTCTAGCCGATGTCCTGAAGGTTCCCCGACCCTCACCGGCAACCTCTTAACTTGAGCAGGCCGTCCAAGCCACCCTGTCGACTGCTCCCAATGCTCGCCCAAAGCATGAGTGCCATCACACCCAGATGGCTGCGCTCCTACCCCTAGCTGCCAAAAATCCAACCTCACCTGTGCCATACCTGCCTCTCCATTACCACTTGTCTCACCGAAATAGTGCCCCTCATAACCAAACCACTACTGTCAACAAATTCAATCTGCTCACTAGCTTTAAAAATATTTTGATTTTTAACCTCCCATTCCTGAACCTTACGTAACATAGGACTCACTGTCCTTGGGATAAACTGCCTTAACCTACTCTCACCTGGAGTTAAATGCAAAACTGGCTCGCCGGTACTAGAAGCCAAAACCATCTGCTCCTCTTGCCTTTCTTCCTCATCAGAAATAACAATTATGGCTTCATAATCTCCTGTACAGGGTGCTGCCTTCTTGTTTACACCTTCCAAGACCCTTTCCTCAAAAACTCTCTCCCCTCGCTCGCTGTTATTTTCTAAGGGGAGCAGAGCTTGTTTTTGTATTTTTAGCAATGAGCTTGCGTCTAAACGTGCATGCTCTCCTTCCTGCCGCACCCCCACGCGGCCAACACCTGGCACCGCACTCCTCTCAGCGGCTCCCCGACCTCTGGAAATGACCCTCTGACGAATTGAGGTGCCCGCACGCCTCGCAAACCTCATGCTGCCCCGCGAAGCCTGCCCCTGAACTGCCGGTAAGCCCAGAGTCGCGTCATGTGCCTCATTTGACATGAGGTCAGGCGAAATCCTCACTTTTCACCCTGACGCGCTGTTTTGCCTAAACTTTTTATGGGACTGTGAAGGTGGCGAGCACGCCATCACAGCCGCCACCACGCCCTCCAAGGAAACCCTTTTAGGCCTCCTCAGCCCCACCCACGCCTGCTCTATATCGCCCTCCCGCAAATGATCCTCCCTTCCCTCCTCCTGGAGAACTTTTAGGGCCTGCACCACCCTACTGGGTTTGTCCATCCCAATAATGATTTTAATAAAAACACCAAAACCACTAACTTACTATTCTAAGGCCTACCTACCAAAACGCCCAAATTCGCGAACCGCCTACACCCTGCCCCTCGTTATTATACCCACCGCTTAACACCCACCCTTTCCTGTGATTACACCAATCCCAAACCTCTGCGTGATGGATTCTTCCACCGACGCCCGACAAGCCCTGGGGGAGACCTGGCAAGCCCATGCTCTCCCCAAGCCCCCATTATGTATGTTTCAATGTGTGTCTCGTGATTTACGCAAACATTACAGTGGCCAATCCAGATACCTCTCCTATAACTCATTGACTTTATGCATGTCTTGGACTCTGCTCAGCGCTCGATAGAAATAGCACATACTTACATAAATACATACATTATCTATATTTACACAGCGAAGTAGAGGAGTTGTCAGCTACATCCTCTTGGAGGCTCTGTGTGATCTAGGAAAGGCCCACAGGGGAGGAGTAAAAATAAAGTTGTTCGCTAGTAGAGCATTTGTTCCTAAGCCCTGACTTGCTTCCTCCATGCCTAACAAAATCATAAATAAGTCAGTGCAATATTGTGAACTAGTTTAAATATTGTGTCACTGTAGCAAAATAAAATCCTTAAATATTGCATAAAAAGAACTGCAAGAACGCTGGCATGCAGCAATGTGAGCTGCATACCATTTTATTCTTCGTCTGCTACTATGCAGAATTGCAACTTACGTGTCCATTCAACATAAAACTGATTTTTGGTCAAATGCTGAAGGCTCCTATATTTAAATTGCGTGTGAAAGCAAAGTATTATTAAATGTGTTTCATTCACCCAGTCATTCCATTCTGCACACCACAGGTGACCTGCATTAATAGGACAGGGTCTGTGACGTAGGAGGCCTCTTGCACTTGCTTATTGTCACCGCAGGGTTGGGCTTCCATGAGCAGTTCAGAGTGCAATGCAGAGCCAAACTGATTTTGTACTGCGGCTTCTGTTGACCCTGTTCGACGCCCGTGGCACAGACGCACTTCATTGCACAGTTCTTGGCTGTCCTTTAACGGTGGAGGTCAGAGAACCCTATCGATATTAATTAACCTTTGGTGACAAAATGGCTTTGTCATTTAAAGATGCTGAAGTGTCTCCTTGCCTTTCTCATGTCGACAACATATCCTTTTCTATTACATGACTTGATTTACTGTTATTGATTTATAATCATATTCTCCCTCACCACATTGTGATGTATTTTCTGCCTCTGTCATCCCTCGGTCTGCAAAACACGTACATGATATATGACCCTCATTACAGCTCTGAGCCTTAAGTCTTGCCATACATCAACGTCCAGTAGGAAAGTGTAAATGCAGCTAGGCAATTCAGTTTATCTGCGAGCCACCCCACATTACCTTGTTGATTCTCGTGTTTCGTTTTAGCACAGCCCTTGAAAACGAATTTTATTTTACAATACAGCCGGGAACGCACCAAGAAAGGTTACCATAAATGGGATTTTGCCTTATTGTGTATTGTAATAGTTTACTGCCAGCATATTTATAAATAAAAACGGTTCAATCGTAAAGGGATTTTTTGAAGGACTGAGGTGGGGCAGTGTGCTCTGGGGAATGACAATGTCCCAGTAAATCTATACAAACTGTATTCCACTAACCTTCACAGGCTTCTGTTTTACAATATTTAACTGTGTCTACAAAGTAAAATGTCCATGGTTAACACGCAGGCCTCTCTGCAGCAAACTGTGCTTAATGCAAGAAAATGGTAAACTGAAAACTGTTGAGAAGTACAGCCATTTATAATTCTGTGTATTTTGTGGACACATTGCTAGTAAAATAAAAATCGCTTGGGTCAGGACTGTAACATTCATCAGTCTCAACGAAATTCTGAATTTAGCATTAATGGTCATGAAGCTAGTCACTAATGCTCGCTACTGGTCCTCATTCTGTATCTCCTACTAGACTAGTCACAATAGGCAAGTTCAATTCATAATAGAGTTGCATCAAATCAGGATTGCCAATGCCAGAGAGAGGGCCTGAATGGCTTCACTAAGCTCATTGTCAGTGAACACCTCCCTCCTGCTAGCCATCACTTCCTAAGCTGCTATCCTACTTCTATTCCCTTACCTCACCATTCCCTGATTAAAACTGGCCACTAAATTCCACCAACACTTGGCCTAAAACCGTACTACGGGATGTAGTGGGAGACAACACAAAATATCACAGGCCCCCAAGGCAGTGTACGCCCGCCTGCAGCTCTCCAATAATGGCAACCTAATGCTGTGATAAACAGCAGGGGCCTTTGCCCCCCTTGTCTAGCAGGTTGGATCTTCATGTTGTGATTTCTTACCTAAAAAGCAGTATGGTGAAAAAACAGAAGGGTCAATGCGTTTCGTTTTTTTTTTTCTTTTAGTATTCACTCACCTCTTGAACATATCAGTATGACTGCTGTCTGATCTGGCATCTGCCACCGTGAAGATTATTCCTCTGTCCCTCCTTGTGTTTTTCTCCCACCGGACAGCCACTCACTACTCATCCTCAAGAGCTTTGATTTTGAAGAATAGCTCATGGGCGGCTGGTGTTCAAGGGCTAAGGGGCTGCGGCCCCTAGCCTTTTCTGGCCTCTCTAGTGAAGCATATATTTAATTACATGATGAAAGTAAAACATTTTCTGCACAACATTTTCCGAGTGAAAGTTGTGCACTTTGAAAAGCCCCACTGCTCCTGCGTCAGTATGTGGCTGAAAGCTGCACAGTAGGGCTGACAGGTCTTGCCCAGGCAAAGCCCTTACGTTTTCTCAGAACACAGTGACGTCCCTGGCTTATCTCCTCCTCCACCAGAAGCCCTGATAGTAAACAGCCTGGAGTGTTATTTTGTTCAGCCCGGGTTTCTGAAATCTTCATGTCACTCGATATTATTCTCCACCCTTTCCTATTTACTCAAATGGTGGGGTGTGATCAGAAGGGTCTAAGTACCAGAGGTCACATTTTATTAAAAGAATGTGGCATTGCACAAAGAAAATCCCCAGTCTGTGGCAGAGAAATGGAATAAATACAATAAATAACTCCATCTAGGTCTCTCTGGGAGACAGGAGTGTGACCTGAAGATCTCAAGTCATAAATATGCCAAAGACAACCCTGCACACAAGTAAATTGGAGCTCTATCTTTTTTTACAGACAATAAGAAAAACATCTGTTCTCTCAGCTCTCCTCTCCTTTCACTGCCTCTGTAGGTGATTTTGTCTCTCAAAGGCAGTAATGGTTCCAGTAATTTATCATGGCTAGTTATTGTTTTATTTCTTCTGCAGACTAATGACGGGATATGTCATATTAAGCATATAATCTGCAGCTCAAATACACGTGTACCTTTTATCACTGAAACTTCTGGATACTGGATGGGTGAGGCAATGTGTGTTTGTTTGAATGTGTTTGCAGGGCTGGACTGAGTGGCTGAGAAAATGTGGATGTCTGTGTATAAGAGTTGTGTGAATGGCAGTGGATGACAATGTGGATGAGTAAATGGGTAGGTGACCAAAGGCAGTGGGTGAGTAGGTGAATGGAAATACGTGGGTAGTGAGGCTCTCTCACAAGGTGCAATTCCGTCTTGTATTTGTGCCCCACCACTGCTTTCAGTCACCAGCCACCACTGGAATAGCTGTTTTTTTCTGATTACTTTCATTATAGAATCCCAAAACCAATACACAGCCTTGTAATCAATAAATCATAGAAGTCCTTAACGCACAGAAAAAACACACCTCTCATAATCCATATTTTGACTTTTATTGCACTTCCAACAGCACAATGTATCGAACAATAACACCACATAGCATTTTACCACTTTCTCCTAAAAATGGCCATAATCATTCAGCACATGGTACTCAGAACCCTCTTCCCTACACAAACCCAACATGGCACCAAAGCTCTATAGCTGGCAAATCAAAGCTAATTTAAAGTCTTGTACATTCAGAGACAGAAATGTTGGTAGAGCGCTTTGGTTTTGTGGAGGCAGGTGAGTGGTCATCTGGTTCTACAACAGCAGAGAACAAGCATTTGCAATGCAGTGGGTCTCGTGTTTACTCAAGTTAACCCCTTTACTGCCAGGCCTTTTCCCCTCCTGTGCTGAGCATTTTTGGCTATTTGGGGCACTTTGCGCTTAGGCTCTCATAACATTTTGCCCATATAAGCTATCCACGCCAAATTTGCATCCTTTTTTCCAAGATCCTAAGGATTCTAGGGGTACCCAGCGTTTGTGGGTTCCCCTGGAGGAGACCATGAAATTAGCCAAAATACAGCAAAAAATTAGTTTAAAAAAAAAAAAGGGAAAATAGGGCTGCAGAAGAAGGTTTGTGTTTTTTCCCTTGTAAATGGCCTCAACAAAGGGTTTGCGGTGCTAAACTCACCATCTTCCCAGCTTTCAGGAACAGGCAGACTTGAATCAGAAAACCAAATTTTTCAATGCAATGTTTTGCATTTTACTGGGACACACCCCATTTTTGCTATTTTTTGTGCTTTCAGCCTCCTTCCAGTTAGTGACAGAAATGGGTGTGATGCCAATGCTGGATCCCGGAAAGCTAAACATTTCTGAAAAATAAACAACATTCTGAATTCAGCAAGGGATTTGTGTAGATCCTACAAGGTTTTCCTACAGAAAATAACAGCTGAAATAAAAAAAAAATGAAATTGAGGTGAAAAAACAGCCATTTTACCACACATTTTACTCTGTAACGTTTTCTTGAAATGTCAGATTTTTTAAAGCAATGTATTGTTATGTCTGATGGACCCTTCTGGTTTTGGGGATATATGGGCTTGTGGGTTCATTAAGAACCCTATGTACCCAGAGCCAATATAGGAGCTGCACCTTCCAACGGGTTTTCATTCAATACCGGGTATACAGCAATTAATTTGCTGAAATAGAGAGAGTGAAAAATAGGCATCAAGAAAACCTTTGTATTTCCAAAATGGGCACAAGATAAGGTGTTGAGAAGCAGTGGTTATTTGCACATCTCTGAATTCCGGGGTGCCCATACTCGCATGTGAATTACAGGGCATTTCTCAAATAGTCATCTTTTTTACACTGTCTTACATTTGAAAGTAAAAAATGTAGAGAAAGACAAGGGGCAATAACACTTGTTCTGCTATTCTGTGTTCCCCCAAGTCTCCCAATACAAATGGTACCTCACTTGTGTGTGTAGACCTAATGCGTGCAACAGGAAACGCAACATGGACACATCACATTCTCCCAAAGAAAACTGACGTTTATTTTAAAGTGCCTAGCTGTGGATTTTGGCCTCTAGCTCAGCCGACACCTAGGAAAAAATAGCAAACCTGTGCACTTTTTAAAACTAGACACCTAAGGGAATCCAAGATGGGGTGACTTGTGGGGCTCTCACCAGGTTCTGTTACCCAGAATCCTTTGCAAATCTCAAAATATGGCCTAAAAAACACTTTTTCCTCACATTTCGGTGACAGAAAGTTTTGGAATCTGAGAGGAGCAACAAATTTGCTTCCATCCAGCATTCCCCCAAGTCTGCCGATAAAAATGGTACCTCACTTGTGTGGGTAGGCCTAGTGCCCATGACAGAAAATGCCCCAAAAACACAACATAGACACATCACATTTTCTCAAAGAAAACAGCTGTTTTTTGCAAAGTGCCTAGCTGTGGATTTGGGCTCCTAGCTCAGCCAGCACTAAGGGAAACCTACCAAACCTGTGAATTTTTTAAAACTAGACATCTAGGGGAATCCAGGATGGGGTGACTTGTGGGGCTCTCACCAGGTTCTGTTACCCAGAATCCTTTGCAAACCTCAATATTTGGCCAAAAAAACACTTTTTCATCACATTCCGGTAACAGAAAGTTCTGGAATCTGAGAGGAGCCACAAATTTCCTTCCACCCAGCGTTCCCCCAAGCCTCCCAATACAAATGGTACCTCACATGTGTGGGTAGGCCTAGTGCTCGCAACAGGAAATGCCCCAAAATATAACATGGACACTCACCAGGTTCTGCTACCCTTTTCGGTGACAGAACATTCTGGAATCTGAGAGGACCCACAAATTTCCTTACACCCAGCGTTCCTCCAAGTCTCCCAATAATAATTGTACCTCCCTTGTGTGGGTAGGCCTAGTGCCCGCGAAAGGAAATGCCCCAAAACACTATGTGGACACATCAAAATTGTTATTAAACTACCTGTTTTTGCGGGGGTGGGAACCTGCGTTTTTGGTCCTGGGCTCAGCAGCCATAAAGGGAAAACTACCAAACCCAAACATTTCTGTAAACTAGACACTCAAGGGAATCCAGGGAGTTGTGACTTGCGTGGATCCCCCCATTTTATCTTACGCAGAATCCTCAGCAAACCTCAAATGTGGCTAAAAAATAATATTTTTCCCACATTTCTGTGTGGGATCACTGCACTGGGACAAGTTTCCTACCACCTAACGTTCACCTCAGTCTCCCTGTAAAAATGATACCTCACTTTTGTAGATGGGCCAAGTGCCTGTGACAGGGAAGAGCCAAAAACATGTTGAAATTGAGGGGGAACCAAAGTGGCTCCAAAAGGACAGTTTGAAAAAAAAAATATTTAGGCTGACAAGTGCAGCAGAATTTTTATCGGTATAGATGAGATAATGCTGGGTGGTAGGAATTTTGTGGATTCCTGCAGATTCTGGAAGGTTCCATCACAAAAATGTGTGATTTCCAGCAAAGCTGGAGGTTTGCAGGGCATTGTGGGTAAGAAAATGGTGCAGGGAGAATGTGCAGCACACCACCCTGGAATCACCCAGATGTTTAGTTTTCAGATGTGTCTAGGTCTTGTGAATTTTTCTACATGGCAGCGTCCCAAAGTCTAAAAAGTGCAGCCCTCACTTTCCAAGTGGGACAATTTTGAGAGTTAGCCAAGATCTCATGGCCCAAATGTAAAACCAAAACCCAAAATAATCAAAAGTCCTCTTTCTTGCTGTGGGATAAGATGTTTTAGTGTGCGGGTGGAGAACTGAATGACTGTTACCCCTTTCAGTTGGGGTGGGGGCATAACCAGGCCCATTCTGGTTGGTAGCCACAACCCCACTATTTTCTTTTTCTTAATTCCCTGGCATCTAGTAGACTTTCTGCCCCACTCCCGCGTTGTGGATTGGGGGTAATTGCCCCATCTGCCCACTGAAAAACAAACACAAAAAACAAAACAAAGAAAAAAAAAGATCCCTGGCACCTAGAGGTTTCTGCCTCCCTGGGGCAGATAGGCTGATCTGCCCCAAGGGGGGGGGGGGGGGCAGAAAACGCCTTGAAAATAATTTCCCCACTGGGGAGTGACCCTTGCCCAAGGGGTCACTCCCCTTATGCCATTTTCACCAACACAAATTATCCCTGGTGTCCAGTGGGCATTTCAGCAGCCGGATTGTGATGCTCTGAGAACACTTCAAAGGAAAGGAAATTCCTTTCCTTCCTTTTGAACCCTCTCAGGCCCCCATCACATGATCGGAAGAGAAATGCAAATACAAAAAAAAACCTCAGAGATGCTTGATCCGGAAAAGCTTGTTACATCATACAGATTCCTCAGGCAGGCCACATTTGGAAGAGCCTTGATGAGAGACTCCTCCATAGCTAAACACATATTCCAATATGATCAAAATGACTGAGGACTCAGTTAAAACCTCCCAGCAGCTTTATTTTACCTCACCCACTCATACTCACCTGACAGCCCTTGAATTGGCTAATGCACTCCTAAATGGGCTTCATTCACCTTTCACTAAGAAAGTCCTCTTGAACCTCAAGTGGCGCAGATATGACCATGGCGAGAAAGCAGGCCACCTATTGACCTGTCAATTACTGTTATGGGAGTCACAATTAACAATACCAGCCATCAGATCCCCAGATAGAGCACTACTAACAAACCTCACAGAAATAGCAACAGATTCTCAGCCTTTTATTCTTCTCTCTACACAGCCAAATGTGCCACCATCACCACTACCGCCTAACCAAACAAGAACCTCCACCAATGTGTCAGTTACAGACCAATATCATTGATCAATGTTGAGTTGAAGACATTAACCAAAATGTTAGCTCTCAGATTAGGCAAAGTCATTCACCAAATCCACCGCTCACAGGTAGGGTTTGTCCTGGGCAAAACCTCAGGTAACCATCTGCATAGCCTTGTCTATTTCCTGTGGCACACAAGGAATGACCCAGAGGAAAAACTTGCTCTTTCACTCGAAGCCAAAAAGTCTTTTGAATAGCTGTATCTGTTCCAAGTGATGCAGGCAATGGGACTGGGTAAGGAGTTCATATATAGAGTACTCCTCTATACAGCCTCCCCAGAGCAGATGTTAATAGCGCTGAATTCCTCTCATCCACCTTCAAGATTTATAGGAGTACAAGGCAGGGATGTCCTCTTTCACTGTTATTATTCCTCCTAGCCCTTGAACTGCTGGTGGTACGCATCTTTTCCTCCAAGGAAGTTCATGGCATCCACATTGCAGGGGAAGAAGAAAAGGCAATTCTTAATGCTAATGACATTGTTTTAATGCTATCACAACCCAATAGCTCCATCACAGAAATCATGCCCAATATAAACAAACTTTCCCAGCTGTCGGAGTACAAAATAAACTGGTCAAAATTTGAGGCTCTTACTATATCCAGCTACACCACAAGTGCCTGCATAAATTGGCATGGCATGAAGCGGGTGTCAAAAGGACTCTGCTACCTTGAAATAAATAGTAACAAAGGTCTATCTAATATGGTGGAAGATAACCTGTGTCTTCTGATCGTCTGAGCAAAACAGGACTTCATCAAATGAAAACACCTTAATCTTTCCCCATGGAGAAGAGTCAAGACAATCAAAATGGTTGTCCTACCATGTTACAACTACACCCTAAGTATGCTACTGCTACCCATCCCGCTATCTCTACTTAGAAATATATAGATTTGGATATTCGTTCTTATGTTTGGTACAGCTGTAAAACCAAACCCAAAGCTTCCAAATTGTGGGTGGAGATCCCATCCGGTGGGCTAAGTCTTCCCCATATAACCTCATAAAGGTTATCTAATTTGGCCCAATACTTCATGCCCTCTGCAGCTGCCTCTACATGGATTTGCATCGAAAGCACCCTAACAAAAACACCTTTCCCCAGGCTTTCTTCTTCCATGTCATCTGAGTAGCATGTAAACCTTTCTACAGGGCTACTTTGTAACATCAGGGAATTTCCCTTATACATCACATGATGGACAAAAGCAAACCTAAAATTGTTGATGCCTTATCAATGGAGTATGACATCATAATCACAGATCACTGAAAATAACTTCAACTGATTCACTGTGTTATATCCAGCATGGGCACCTCCCTATCTCCACCTTACCCATCCACTCTTGTGCAGTCCTTGTGCATTTGGGGCCAATATAAACGCCAAGTGTCAGGACTATACGGGTTAATCACCAAACCCTTACACTTAATACCTACTCTTATATACTCCAGACCTTGATGGCAAGAGAACTTTAATAGGGAATTCTCCACTGAAGTTTGCTCAAATTGAGTGTTTATTCATGACAAAGTATTACAAGAATCCTGTATAAATTTCCTGTATTTCAAGGTCCTATACAGATTATATTGGACACCCCTTTGGCTATATAAGGCAAACCTACTTCCCCATAGCCAATGTTGGAGATGCCCTGAACAAGTATGCAGCATATTTCATATACCCTGGTTATCCTCCCACATCCATCATTACTGATCATTCATATAGGCACATTTGAAGAGGGTATCAGTGGAAAGCATTATCCCTTCCTCTCTCCTTTAAATCCTTCACAATATCTTTGACCTACTGGATTTAGATCCCCACACACATCAATGGCTACCCACCTCCCTGGCGATGACCAAGATTTGCAGACTCGGACACTGGCGACAATCATCTACCCATGAGGAAGGACAAATCGCATCTTGAATCTTACTGGGTAGGTACATATGAGAGGACCACCTGCATGGTCAATGGTATTTTAGACTCATATACAAAGTTGTGGGGAAGATTTATCAAAGACATGGAGGTACACTTGAATCTCCCCATCACCATGGTTCCAACATTCATTCACATGCATACAGAATATCCTGGCAATAGCCAAATGACAGACTAGTTCAACAAAAATAATGTTGCATTACCTGATATATAGAGAAAACGGAGGCCTGACAAAAACATCACAGCAAGATCCACATACAAAGCCACCCTCAACCTCTACCACCAACAAATATGAGATACAAAGAAATAGGCCCTAACTCAGACTCGTAGGCAGCCCTTACAGCATCAAAGGACTCTCCACCATTGTCAACGATTTGTTCAACCCCACAGCTGCCAATAACAACATCCTCCAATTCCAAGCACTCTGCAACAACTTCTCAAACTTCTTTGAATGATTGCCAAGACCTACAACACATTCGGCCCTCAGTATACTGATATGAATGCCAAGCACAATACCTCTCTCATCACCAAACAGCAGCTAAGCAACTGGAAGCCCCTCACGAATGAAGGCACCACTACCCTGATGAATACCTTCTACTCAGGATCTCTATCAGGCTCATGTCCCCCTTAATATACAACCTCGGAAGACCTATCATCTCCCCCATGTCATCATGAACACCTCCATAAAGACTGCCACCTTTCCGACTTTCTGGAGAAACGCCGATGTCAAAGCCCTATTGAAGAAACAAACAGCGGACCCCAGCACCCTTGTTGGACCTGGCCCTTTTTGCAGGGTTACCCAAAAACCTTTTGCCTTCCTCCTCTTGTTTTTCTGTCCCTCTTTTTCTTGGTGTTAGGACTCTTGGCACTTTAACACTGCTGATCAGTGCTAAAGTGCATGTGCTTTGTCCTTTAAATTTGGTATGCTTGGCTTACACCTGTGTGGCACATTTAATTTACCTTTGCTCCCTTGTACAGTGGTATCCCATATACCTAGGGCCTGAAACCTAAATGCTACTAGTGGGCCTGCAGCGCAGCCTACGCCACCCACAGAAGTAGCCTTTCAAACCTGTCTCAGGCCTGCCACTTCAGGGCCTGCATGCATAGTTACTGCCACATTGACTTGGCATTTAAAGTTACTTGCCAAGCCAGAAGGTCCCCTTTCACTATATATAGGTTACCCTAAGGGGGGTCTTAGGTAGCCCCATGGGCAGGGGGCTGTGTAGGTAAAATGTAGGACACATACCTTTATTGTGTGGCAAGTCCAGGTAGTGACAAACAGCCTACTTGGTCTCTCACTGCTGTGAGTGCTGCTCCTCTCACAGGTTTTTGTTGGGAATTCCCTTATATATGCTTTAGTGGCAATTCCTAACCTGTGGGGAGTAGTGTGGGCATGTTTGGAATGTCTGGAATGGTGGTGAGAAATCTGCTTATTGGTGTAAGTAAATTTTTTATTGATATTGTTGAAACGCCACTTTTAGAAAGTGGGAATTTCACTGTGCTGATGACTCTTTGCAGCCTGACTCCAATCCACGTCAGAGTGACAACTTGGCTTTGTGCATACTTTCCAGACAGTCATCACACAGGGAGGATGGAAGTGTAAGAGGATTACATCTGCATACTGAATGGACACCTGGCTGGGAGAGAGGGAAGTGGGAGCACTTATATTTGCATAGGCTGAGACACACAAAGGGCTTGTTTACTCCCTGTTGATGTCTGGAGCCAGGGACCTGGATGAAAGAGGGTGTTTTGCACTTCTAAGTTTGTTTTGAATTGACCCCTAGATCAAATACATTTTGAGTATAATTACAGGTGTTGCAAACCCATGTTTTTAGACACTGAGGCCCATATTTATACTCCCTTTCCTCCGGATTAGCGTAATTTTTTTACGCTATTTCAGCGCAAACTGAACACCATAGCTATACTTTGACGCTAGACCCGTCTAACGTCAAAATATCCCAGTGTGCGCCATTTTCTGGATGCGTGAAACCGCCTTGCGCCAATGAGATGCAAGGTAGTCGTTCCCGTCTAAAAAATGACTTAAACACCCGTGCACCATGTTTATCCAACCGTCAAAAAGTGGTGCATGTCTGGTAGGCGGAGGCCGGAAAATGGCAAAAATGAATGCCTGGATCAAGGCAGGCGTTAAAATGGGGCAAACACACCACTACTTAAGGAAAATTCACAGAAGCAACATCATAGCTCAAAAAGAAAGACATGAAGGTGATACTCATGCAGCATGCACGAAGACTCAGAGCACAGGAGCAACAGCAGCAGCTACCACCACACCAACATGGACCCCAAAGGCAACGCAAAAAGCAGGAGAGGATATTCAGGACCAGGACAACCCTTCAGGGCCTCAGGGAACATGACATCATCCAGAGGTACAGACTAAACTGGCAAGCCATACAGCAGCTGCTGCACAACATTGAGCCACAGTTGGCACCAAGCTTGCAGACACCCCACATCATTCCACTGGAGACCAAGCTGCTAGCTGTCCTGCACATGTTGGCAAGTGGCTCTTTTCAAACCACTGGTGCCCTGGTCGCCGGGATCTCACAGCCCTCATTCTCTGCCTTCCTACCAAAGGTACTTGATGCCATCATCTCCCTCTCACCCGCCACATCTGCTTCCCCAACACACAGCAGAAGCAGCAGGAAAACAAACAGGGGTTTTATCAAATGTATGGCTTCCTGCACGTGCTTGGTGCCATTGATTGCACACATGTCAGGATTGTGCCACCTGCTGCAACGGAGCACCTATACAGCAACAGGAAGCACACACATTCCATCAATGTGCAAGCCATTGTGGATCACCATGGATTGTTCACCAACATCATGCCAAAGTATCCTGGGAGTGTACATGATTCATTCATCTTCCATCACAGCACCATCAACCAGCACTTCCAGGATGGACAATATGGCAACGGCCTACTTGTTGGTAAGTACAGAAACCTAGTTTTTTACACACAGCACAGCAACCCTGTAGGACACCCAACACATACACCACTACATTGAAAAGTGGCCAGGAAGACACTGCGGTGTGACACTGGTAGTCATGTTCGATATCCTGACCCAATGCGATACACACCTATGGACAAATGACAGATGCAAATAACAAGAGATGCCACTCTACAGCCACATGGGACCAATTTAAATCCACACAGTGACAATGACATGGCCTTAACTGGCAGTACAACTTGGAAGATGAACCTTTCAATATCACATCATTAACACTCAATCCCACACCCTTCCATGCAATACGTCTTGTGTAAGGGGTGTGTATGCTGCAGGTCAAACACCATGAGACACATAGCATGATGACGCTGACTCTAATTTAGGTGACATGGAATCATTGAGGCAGTACCAACATCTCATATCACTCCTGGGGTGACATTGCCAGCTAGCAATAAGGAAGTGGACTGTGCTATGAAAACATGTGGATGTGACACTAATGCAAAGTGCACACTGCTACACATACGGATTGAGACAATTCCCCATATACATAACAAATGAACAGGGAGATGGACCTTCTTACACTAAAACCTTCACCCCCACAACCAAGTTAGCCAGCTTACCTTGAGCAAGTTCAGTACTGTAGGTACACGTTTACACATGAGCTAACTTGGTGAGGGCACAAAAATAGGTTTCCATAGAACTTATCACACGTGGGATAATTGTGCATTGTCAATTGTGAAAACTTCAGTGCTGCCAACTTATGGAGATGTGTTGTGCATTGTCACCTAGCCAAATCAAAGGGCTTCACTGTTGCATTTCACCTGCAATTATATATGTCAAATTAGATGGGATGTTCAGGCCATATACTGCAACCATTTTACCACCACAGTGGAATTGATTGTGTGTGTGGAAGTATCATGTCACCTCCAGTGAACGCACACTGACTCTTCTTTCATATTATATAACGCATGGGTGATACTCACAGAACTGCAAGTTTCTAAATATACCACTGATATCATGTCAATCAGCCAAACACCAGTTTTGATAGTTAAACAAGCCAATGCAGAAAGAACATCACAGAAGCCTAGGATCCCACATAATACCACAAACACAGATGAGTCACAGACGACACAAGATAACAACTGCCATGCAAAGTGACAATCACGGTGCAACCAACAACCAAATACTTACCCTCATTTTCTCTTTCAGCTGATCAGGGTTATGAGATCCAGCCATGGATCATGACCCCAATTGCCAACCCAAGCACAGCAGCTGATTGTGCCTATAATGAGGCACATGGTAGGACACGCACCATAGTTGAGAGGACTTTTGGCATCCTGAAGTCCAGATTCAGGTACCTGGACATCACTGGAGGCAGCCTCCTATATTCCCCTGAAATGGTCTGTAAGATCATTTTGACCTGTGCCATCCTGCACAACATTTGTGTGAGGAGGAACATTCCCCTCCATGAACCGGATCCACAAATGCCTTTAGAGAAGGAAGAGGAGGATACTGTCCGTGAAAATGAGGGGGAACATCCAAACACAGCTGCAGGATGCGTCGGAGACAACACATTGTACAAAACTTCTTCTAACTATAGTAATCATTACCACTTTGTTATCAAATGTAATTAAACACCTCACTTCATCACTCAATCATTCTCTGGGTAATTATTTATGCATCACCTGATCTCTAGGAATCATAAGTCAGAGTTTTGCCTCATGGAACATTGCAGAAATACAAATTTGGATACTGGAAAAGCCACATCACGTTTGATGGGTATGAATGTACAGCAAACATCACACACAGTGTTAATGACATATATCCTGTCTATTTCACATTTGAAGGGCATTATCAGAGGACCACAGCTACGAGACACATCCATGTTGCCAACATGGTCCATTGCAGCATATGACACACGACTAAGACACCATCAATCATAAGGTAAAAACGTGTTTCTTGCATTGGTAACAGGAACGTAGGACCAGACCCTTGACAGCAGTAAGTGTGACATAAGATATCTCTGCAAGGAGGATGTGTGACAAGAAGTCCATCTAAGCTGAAAATGGATATCACAAGTGCCCCAGGTATGACAAGCATTGCTCACAAGACATGCCCTGCGCAGTCCATCCCAGGTAATAAGTCCTGCCACTGCCATGTTTTCAGTCTCTGCCCACCCTTCTCTAGGGGGCCCTGTATATGGACTATTTGTACCCTGAGAATCTTCATCTACACACACCCAGACTCCCATTCTGACTCCTGTGTGCTTCACTCTTCAGTATGGCATGCCATAGTCATAGTTCATCAGTCTGCGTGGACTTCAGGTCCGATAATGCACTGCCTGGTAGTTGGTAGGACCTGTAATCAGCTGTTCATTGCTTTCCATGTGAAAGGTCCAGTTGGCCCTTTGAACTTGATTCTCAACTCCAGGACTTGTGCGAGACTGAAGGTGCACACACCTGTGAGCACTTCCATGCAGACCAACCATTTGAACCTGCTCTGCCCTTGCTGCTGCCTGGAACTGCTTAGAACCTGCCATTTGCTGAATCTCCTTGTTGTGCATTGGCGTACAAATCACTTGTGTACCAGAGCCCTTGGGGAATTGTGTAAAGTTGCAGACCACAGCACAAACTATTTTTAGTTCCCACAGTGTTGTTCCTGCTTTTCCCAGTCAAAGTCTGCTCACTGTGTATTTGCCTTGTTCCTGTTTGTTCCTGACAGAGCCTGCATCCTGTTAGCCTGACTGGTTCCAGTCTTTGTTTGCGTTAACCCTTCGAGGTTCCCTGTGGCTACATTTGTCTCATAGTTGCTTTCCATGCCCTCTGTTTCCTCCTGGGGTATTGTGTCTGGTAGGTCTACGATGAATCCTCAAATGTATAGTATAGTTTAATCAGTTTACTTATCGTATTCTGTTATGGGACATGTATTCGAATGGCCTAATCCAGCCCCATTCCTTGTCTGGTTTTGCATTTATTCATTAGTGCCAAACAGTGAGAGTGTGCTATGGCTGTATGCATGGATTCGGTAAGGCTTGCTAATGTGTATGTGAGGACAAAACATGTTTGTGCCCTGACGGTCCACACACAGTTTCACTTCTGCCGCCACCTTTTGATGGGGCTTGTGTGGTGACTAGCTGTGAGATTAATCAGCACAGAGGCACTGATGTTCCCTGTTGCTGTGGGAATTTTAGAGCCCACCCTGTGTACAAATATTGTGATGAAACCTGCTTGTATCCTATTACTGATCCATAACGTATTTGAGCACACCAAGGTTGCTCTGTCGTCAGCCTTATAAAAGTTTTTCAGTGCCATAGCTGGACTATCCCTATGTGTGTCATTATTTGGTATTTGGCTTTTGCTCAAATCTGCTTTGATGGATACTCAGTTAATTCAAGGATTGGCTCCACAGACTCATGACTAGACCTGCACGTAACAGTGACAACATGGAGGCCAATACTGACACAGGGTACACATGGCCACACACTTGGACAGGACACCTTTGTGCAATGAACCACTAGAAATATGTGAACACATGCAGCATGGTCTGCTGGTCCTCCACAGTCACAGGAAAAACATAGATCATTTACATGACTCAAACTGTGGTGTACATAACAATTTTAGGATTGGATTTGAGACTCTGTGTCACAAACACTATACCTACCTAGCATGTTCAAATGATGGACTCATAGGTAGTATACACACAAGTGACCATGAAGTGGTAGCCAACATTTCATTACATGTGAGGGGTAACATATCTGATATAGCCATTATCAACCGTCCTCTATCTATCCTGTGTTTAGTTTGTCATGGGAAATGTTTTGTCCACAAAGTCAAGGAAGTACACACAGCATAAGACGCAACAGATATAACAAACACATATCATGACTGATGTACCTCAATGAATGGCATCTGATGGTTATACACTATTATAACACATTCATACATGCACATTACACCAACATTTCTCGTTACCTTCCCACAGAGGCACAACAACAATTTGAAGAGCCAATTCCCAGACATAAACACACAGGCCATGAGTCTATTTGTTTAGTTGAGTAGCCTTGCTGTCCTCCTTTGATGTAACACCTGCTCAAACTAGGAAATACCAAATGTATGCATCAAAATATAATGCATATGTGCTAGAAAATGACGCTCACACACATAATACATCGATTGGTCCCTAGCGTTAATTCTAACACCGCACCCCAGGAATTCGGTAATCCTTTTAAAATGTATTGATCCTTGAATGCGGGGGAATTTTCATGCATATGCATGAAAAAACTGTTGACGCAAACCCTGTAAGCGTCATACAATTACACGCAATATCCAAAAAACACCCCGCAATTAAGACAGGAAGCGTTGTAATAGGATATCCTGTTTACAGAAATGGTACAGTGGGTGTACTTTCACTTTCACTTTGAAGTCTGTGATTATTCTAGACTGTGTGGCTGTGTCTTGAGTTGTCTCTGTGAATATTGTGCTTTTGTCTCCTGGGTGCTATTGCTATTGCATTCTGGTGTTTTGTAAGTGTCTGTGTTAATCTGTGTAAATGTTTTTTTGTCATTTATTGTGATTAGATTTCTCTTTGTACTGTTGGGAGTGTGTTTGTGGGTATTGTTAGTTGGGGTATTGTTGGGCTGTCTGTGGGTTAGTTAGGTTTTCATACATCCTTTCCCTGTTTTTCCCTCTTTACCCTTTCCTATCCTATTTGGGTTGAGATGTTGGGAAGGCCACGTCTTGGGCGAATAGGTGAGGAGGAGCTAGGGGTTTTTGTGTGGCTGGAATGCCACTTCCTCCCCCTGACGTTGGAGGCTGGGGGCCAGGTGATACAGGGGTATCACAGGGAGGCAAGGAGGCTCAGGTGGGCAAAGGTGCTGTTCCACCTAAGAAGAATCTTCAACAGCCAGCGCAACGACCACAAGTTGAAGCATCACTGGGCTGACCTGGTGGCCTGAGAGCAGGACCTGCTGTACCACCTGGGTGTGGTGAATGGTGGCCCTGTTGGTGAGTACAAATTAGACTAATGTGTACAGTACAATGCTCTGGAGTGACAGTAGCAGATTTTGTGACATGCTGCATGCAATGTTTGTGGACATGTGGAATGCAAGTTGAACAAACTGTGGCCCTGATTTATACAAATTTTGTAATGCATTACCATCACTTGTTGACCCAAAAGCTGCACGAACTTACAAAAGACAACTTAATCTTGTGAATTAGTGCCACTTTGACGTCAATAGATGATGGTAATGTGGCACAAACAAAATTATTATCCAGGGCCTGTGAGTGTACCAGGAATGGGATGTATTTCACATGCTAATACAAGGAACCAATCTATTCCCCTGTTTTTTTTAACCATGTCTGGACAGTACTCATGGCCATATATAAAAAGCTCTTCCTAACCTCTGCTAATATCTTAGGCTGATATTTCTACTTCGTTTGTGCAGCATTTGCATTATTTCTGGATGCAAAAGTATAGCACACTCGCTACAATCAAACTTCATGTGCCAATTTCCATATCTGTAGCATAAACAAATGAAGCAAATGCAACACAAAAAACGAAAATACACCTGGCCCTAAGCTCAGTGTTTAAGTCTGGACAGATAATCTTTCACATGGCCAAACCCAATTGTGCCAGGATGCTACCAGAGTGCAGTAGCACAAAACAGGTTCATCTCGTGGCTTTTCGGAATAAGCATCCTATCATTGAGTAGCATTGAGTAGCATGGCCCAACAACATTTTTGCCTTAGTTGCAATTGCTGGTACTGAGCTAGTGCAGTTACCATCTGTGTCACTTTATAGGCAAATAATTTTGAAAAGTGAATGGCTCATCATGGGATTCCTGCTCTTTGTGAATCCATGGCCATAAACTATTTATTAGCATGATGTTGTGCAAGGGACCACTGACTGCTTCCATTATACCATTTAAGTGACGAAATAGGTTGTTATTTTACTTTTGGTACACACCTGCTGATATAGTGTAGCACATGTACAATTGTTAAATTCTCAATCTGAAAGCTATCACAGACTTGGTGGTTTGCTAAGATCAGCAGGCCAGCATTCCTCTGAGTGCCGCCATTCCCAAGGTGCTTTCAAATAGAGACCTACCTCATCAGTGTCAGTTCAGTTGTATTGCCACAGGTCACCCAACTTGGCAATTCTAAGTTAATTAATGTGGCAAAGTGTGATTTACAATACCTGTTATAGGTACACAGGGCCCAGAGTAACACATTTCATGTGCAATGACTACACCTGTGGCCATGCATTCTGTCACGGATGATCAAATTAGACACTGTCAGCATACATTGTTTGTTGTTTTGAATCAGATAAATGGCCAATCCATGTTTAGCGTACCATTGCCATCAAGTGATACACAGGATCCCTTCCATCATGTTGTCATAGGGGGCATATACAGCTCTGGGTACACTGCCAATGTGGCATAGGTAACCTACATACAACACTGGCACACATATAATAGACATTTGAAAGCATAAGCATTCCTGAACTCAAATCAACCCACATGAGCATCACACAGTAAGTCATTGTTCTTTGATGCACAAGCCACAATACCTGATTCACTAGTATTGCAGTGCACCAGGAATGTGGCATTGCATGTCTCTCATAATTCCAAATGAGGAAATGGAGTTCCCTCTAGAATGAATTAAGCACAAAATTGAGTAATCACATGATTGTTAGGGCCAGTGCTTGTGTGCATATGTGTTTCTATCACTCACTGGAGTGACAGTGTCAATGCATGCTTGCAGTAGTATGTCTGTTGATGTGTCTCCATGCCTGATGTGCAGCTCTATCATATAAAATGTCACACACAGAAATGTGTTTTTCCAAGTTTTGTACAGTGAGCAGACATTGACCACATATCACTCTTCCATGTTTTACAGGAGGACCAGCCCCCTATACAATTGGTGAAGTGTCTCGATTTGCAGACCCAGACGTATCCAGTAATTGTTAATATGTTTGTCCTGTGTTGTGTTTGCAGCTGTTGTGTGATTGACTCCTGTGTGTTGAACTCAGTCCAAGGTATGATGTGCTGGGCCATGATCTGATATGTGACTTGATTGGAGGTTGACATTTTGTTCCATGTTAGAGTTAGACATTCTGCGGCAGAGAGTCATGGGCAGGTGAACTATGTGATTAGTTGCTACATGTATGCCAATAATAATTTGGAGGTGGCCAGTGTCATAATTTAGTCAGCAAGTCATACCCTGATTCACACAGACCAGTGATGCATAAGTTTTACCCACAGACTTGAGCATCCCTATTCAGTAATGAACATGTAGGACTGTATGGATGACTTTCCGACAGCATGTTGTTCCACATGTTGTACTCCATTTATGTGGCACTTGAGTGAAATGTCATAGGCGTGCATGCAGGTCAAGGCCAGGTGGGTGCTTGCATCAATGTGCTTGATTTTGGAAATATGTCAGTGAAATCTAATGATGTTGACAATTGTCCGCAATTAGAAAAATAAATGTAGATGTGATTGTCCAATCGTTGACTCAATCCTAGTTGGCAGGCCACCTTACCTGTAGTGGACTGACTAAACCCATGGACAGCTGTCCAAAGATTCGTGGTTGTCCTTGATGTTTGAAAGTATGTGTTGCATGTCCATCCCCCCGAGGCACAGTGTTAGGGCGAGAAAATATGTGTACCTAGGTGTGATGGTCACAGTGTAGATGACCGACATGTAATTCAAGCATTCACGTGTTCCAAACTACAATGCCCCTCATGATTACCAACTGCATACCATCCTGGCAGTTCCATATAGAATCACAGGTCTTGTGTGCCTTGATTGTGATCCTAAAGATAGTTATTAGTCGGCCTGGCACATGTGGAGTACTTGCAGCATTTATTATTTGACTAATAGCAGTACAAAGATGCACAGATCATTTAATTTAGTACACACCTTGTTGTGCATTGCTGTGCTGTTAGATAGTTTATGGGTAGGCTGCTTTGGCTTGCAATTCCTCAGGGACATTCTATCATCTGTACTGTGATTTGGACTGTATGTGCTATTTTTGATGAACTGTTAGAATATCATCTGTAGATATAATACACAATGATGTCACTAATGTTTGGCTTTCTCTATTTTTACAGCTGCCAACATGAATGCCCAGGAGATACAGGAATTTCAGAGGCAGGCAGTGCGTTACCTCCACATACTGAATGTGGAGGATGGGTTCCGCAATATGGCACGTAGATATCACCATTAGAGAGCCACAGGGGTATGGATGGCATTTGCCCATGGGGGGGGGCAGCATTACCCACAACTGCAACCACCACCACAGCTCAGACCACAGTGGCCCCAGGGATGATAGCCACTGTAGCAGGTCCCTCGACTTTGTCAGCCCCGGGCCCACAAGCAGCACCTCCTGCACCTCCCCCTCCAACCACGGCACCGCCACCAGGATCTAAAAGTGGTACACAGACAACCCCAGCTGCTGTAGTGGACAATCGGGATTTACAGACACTAAAACGTGACACGCAACAAATGTTGTGCAGGAGGGACAGGCTGCAGCAGGAGGTGGCCCCCAATAGCAGGAGACTGCGGGGTATTAAGAAGATCCTGCGGAGGGCCAATTTGTGACTTTTGGATCCTCACCCATGATTCCCTCCCCTCACTCCTCTTTCATTGTTCTTTTCTTTAGTGGGTTTAGGGGGTGCTAGCACGCCTAGTCCTTAGTAAGTAAACTTACAAGGGGACGCATATAGGTCGATTAACCTTTTGGATCGCATTGAGTATCCTAGTCAAGCAGTAACCAATGGACTGTCAATAAACATTATAATCAACGAGAAAACACCAATGAAAACCCTATCTAATAAGAAAATACCATGACTCTAAAAAAAAAAGTCATGAATTGTTTTTATTCCCTATTAATTACAATTCTAATCAAAACCTTCATTCAACTTTATTTGTTAAACAAACTTTATTAGCATCATAAGCAAATATTCACCATGAATTATTGATAAACAAAAACAAGCATTAACATAAGTTAGCAAATTCTTTAACATTTTGAATAATTCAGCAATGCAAGTTAGTCAGTCAACTGTCACCTTTAAGTCACCCTTGTCAGCCTACCTAACTCAAATTAGCATCAGCATGTGGGTCTGCATGTGAAAACAATTTAGGCAAAAATCATTAATTTGGAAAAATCTATCTAAGGGAGAAAAACATTTTAAAACAGCGCAGTTGGTACCTAGAAGAAAAAGCACACGTTAGTCAGTCTCATTTTTATAGCTACCTATCCAAGATAGATCAGCAACAAGTCAGTCTTCGTCTCCAGGTCATCAGTAAGTATCAGGCTCACAGAGATTAAGCCCAATTATCAGCACATCGGACAGCGTCTCCTGACGTCATCAACTTTTGCCTCTCCTCTCTGAATTTCCTTCCCTTGTCATGACTTTTTATTAGGGTTTCTCAGTCTGTCCTACAAATTGCTAATTGGTCAAACTCATCAGTGGTTATGATCTAACCTATAGTTTTTGTTTAACACTTGTTTGCATCGGTTCAAGTATCAAGTTCCATTAATATGATTGGCCCTTCTGTCGATGAGAAAATCATTCGGCTCTTCAGGTAAAGAAATTGTTGCCCACAGTCTTTTAGTCAGTGCTTCTATTGTTCAAGTCCTGGTAAAGTACATTTTGCCTACTCTACACATAATTGTATCAATTTGTTCTGATCATGCAGTTCAAGGTCCTTTTCTCCAGTTCCAGTTTTTGGCAGCTCATCGCATCTCCACATTTAAGCAAGCAAGGCCCAGCGCCGACCAGGCCTCTAGTTCGGCTAAGTTAAGAATATGAAGCATCATAAAACATAGATTATACAAACAAATCTGACTTATTATTACATATTTGTTAATATTTCACATTATTTTAGCATTGTTAACACACATGGTGACCACTCTCCGCTGGCACATCTTACTCATTACACGTTATTTTCAATTATTAGTGTATTTTATTATTATTTCTCACTAGTATGTATACGCAAATCATTAGAAATTTCTCATATTAGCATATCTGCTCCAACAGTCCCTCCTCTGATGATTAAATATGTCATACACCTTTCCCTTTCCAATCACTTTACAAATTACTTTCAGCTACATTTTGATCTGATCTCCTTACATTTTCCCTATAGATTCTTCTTCTGGGTTGTTCTTCCCTCCTCTGATCATTCTTAGCCCTATTTAATTTAATTTTCTGCCATAATTCACATGCCCCCCTTAATCCTAATATAGCAATGATCACAATTAATATTCCATGGACAATTTTTCACAGTATCCCACCCCAAATTTGACTAAACCAATTTCCCACAGTAACAAATCCATTGCCAACCTTTTCCTAAACTCCTGGTTCCTTCAGTTCTTTCAAATCCTTACTTGCATTAGTTAAATTAGTGAGCAAATCTTTTATCTCTTTCTCGTTTTCAGGTATATATGAACAGCAGTGCCTTGAATTAATAATTTTACAGACTCCTCCGTCCTTAGCCAATATTGGGGGTCATTACAACCCTGGCGGTCGGTGTTAAAGCGGCGGTAAGACCGCCAACAGGCCAGCAGTAAAAAAATTGCAATTACGACCGTGGCGGAAACCGCCAACAAAGACAGCCACTTTAACACTCCGACTGCCACGGCGGTACAAACAAACAGCGCGGCAGTCACCTCCAACAGACAGGCGGGAGACAATGTACCGCCCACACTATTCTGACAGGCCAATCCACCACCTTTTCCGGGGCGGATTCACAGCGGATAAAAACACGGCAGAAACAGGAATCCCGAATGAAAAACGCTCACCTCTACACACTCCATGAGGAACGAGGACGCCATGGAACCAGAGCTTCACATTTTTCCAGCCCTCATCTTCTTGCTCCTCTACCAGTAGCTCGAACGCCGGTGGCAAAGACCACGGTGAGTACTGCACCTACGACAGAGGGGAGGGGGGTGGGAAAAAACAGGGACAAACACACGCAACACCCCCACCCGCACCCCCACCCTCACCCACTACAACACACACACTAATGCATATCAATACATCACAGTTACACCCCCCAAATCCCCCGGAAGAATGCAAAGACAATAGAAAATGAGTGTAACCATTGTAATATATTAAAAGCAAGTAGGCAGAAATAGATATATACACCATGTACATAATATATACCAAGCATAGTAGTCCAGGTAGTGTTCTAAGAAAGTCCGTGGAACACCGGGACCACACGGTATGGGCGAGGCCCACACAAGATCCCCAACCATGACGGAGAGAACACTGCAGGGGCATCAGACAGCAACTAAACAGGCACCTCAGGGGGAGGGAAAGGGGGGCACCTCAGCCGCTTGAGTGCACGACGACAAATCCACGAGGGGGCCACATGCCCACTGTTACATCCTGGGGAGTGCAAAGCCACAGTCTCTCAAGTCTCTACAGTGGGTGGGTTGCCCACTGCCATATCCTGGGGAGTGCAAAGCCACAGTCTCTCAAGTCTCTACAGTGGGTGGGCTGCGCACTGTTCCATCCTGGGGAGTGCAAAGCCACAGTCTCTCAAGTCTCTACAGTGGGTGGGCTGCCCACTGTTCCATCCTGGGGAGTGCAAAGCCACAGTCTCTCAAGTCTCTACAGTGGGTGGTTTGCCCACTGTTCAATCCTGGGGAGTGCAAAGCCACAGTCTCTCAAGTCTCTTCAGTGGTTGGGTTGCCCACTGCCATATCCTGGGGAGTGCAAAGCCACAGTCTCTCAAGTCTCTACAGTGGGTGGGCTGCCCACTGTTCCATCCTGAGGAGTGCAAAGCCACAGTCTCTCAAGTCTCTACAGTGGGTGGTTTGCCCACTGTTCAATCCTGGGGAGTGCAAAGCCACAGTCTCTCAAGTCTCTACAGTGGGTGGGCTGCCCACTGTTCCATCCTGGGGAGTGCAAAGCCACAGTCTCTAAAGTCTCTACAGTGGGTGGTTTGCCCACTGTTCAATCCTGGGGAGTGCAAAGCCACAGTCTCTCAAGTCTCTACAGTGGGTGGTTTGCCCACTGTTCCATCCTGGGGAGTGCAAAGCCACAGTCTCTCAAGTCTCTACAGTGGGTGGTTTGCCCACTGTTCCATCCTGGGGAGTGCAAAGCCACAGTCTCTCAAGTCTCTACAGTGGGTGGTTTGCCCACTGTTCAATCCTGGGGAGTGCAAAGCCACAGTCTCTTAAGTGGATACCTTCTCCACTGGTTCTGGAGGGGGCATGGTGCCCAGAGTGCTTCATCCTGCTAAGGACAGAGGGAGTGGATGGATATCTCCACTGGTTCTGGAGGGGGTATGGTGCCCAGAGTGCTAAATCCTGCTAAGCACAGAGGGAGTGGATGGATATCTCCACTGGTTCTGGAGGGGGCATGGTGCCCAGAGTGCTTTATCCTGCTAAGGACAGAGGGAGTGGATGTGTCTCTCCACTGGTTCTGGAGGGGGCATGGTGCCCAGAGTGCATCATTCACCCCGTGACGGACTCACTTGCGACAGTGCCCTTGCTGCTCATGGGCCAGCTGTGCTTGAAACGGCGGTGCCCTTTTCAGCAGTGCTTGAGATGGCGGTGTCCTGTGCAGCGGTGCTTGAGACGGCAGTGCTCTGTGCAGCGGTGCTTGAGACGGCGGTGCCCTGTTCAGCGGTGCTTGAGATGGCGGTACCCTGTGCAGTGGTGCTTGAGACGCGGTGCCCTGTGCAGCGGTGCTTTAGGCGGCGGTGCCCTGTTCAGCGGTGCTTGAGATGGTGGTGCCCTGTGCAGCGGTGCTTGAGACGGCCGTGCCCTATGCAGAGGTGCTTGAGACGGCGGTGCCCTGTTCAGCGGTGCTTGAGACGGCGGTGCCCTGTGCAGCCGTGCTTGAGACGGCGGTGCCCTGTGCAGCCGTGCTTGAGACGGCGGTGCCCTGTGCAGCCGTGCTTGAGACGGCGGTGCCCTGTTCAGCGGTGCTTGAGATGGCGGTGCCCTGTGCAGCGGTGCTTGAGATGGCGGTCTCCATTGCAGGGTCTCAGCTGTAGGCGGTCCTTCATGGCCCAACGGGGCTTTTGCTTGCGGTCCTTCATGGCCCAGCGGGGCTTTTGCTGGCGGTGGCCTACTGGGCAGCTGGGCTGGTGCTGGCGGTGGCCTCCTGGGCAGCTGCTGGCAGTGGCCTCCTAGGCAGCAGGGCTGGTGCTGGTGGTGGCCTCCTGGGCAGCGGGGATGATGGCGGTCTTCTCCGCCGTGCTGCTCTTTCAAGACTTGCCAGGTTTCTTGTGGCCCTTCCCCACCTTGGAAGGTGTCACAGCTGACTCCACACTCCCACCGGGACCCCTGGGAGCGGCTTTGGTGTCTGGAGTCTTCCCCCTCTCCCGCCGGGCACTGGCCAACTTCTGATGCTTCACAGGTGGGGGACTGTCTGTGCTGTGGCTCCGTGCCACACTGGGTGCCCTGGTGCACTCCAGATTCCGGTGACTACAGGCACCACTGGTCCAGGAGATGTTGTGGCTGAGGTGCTAGTTCTGGACCTATGAGATGGAGGGGGTGGGGAAGGTGTGGGAAAGAGGTCAAGGGTGGACAAGAAAAGTTTTTTGGACACACTGGGATGGGTAGCTGGAGGGGGTTTGGGAGTGGAGGAAGAGGTGGTGGTTGTAGGAGGTGTACGTTTGGTGACTTTGGGTGAATGCGCTGGAGGTTGTCGTGAGGTGGATGGCTGTTGGGTGAGTGTGTGCCTGTGTTTGTGTATCTTGGGAGGGGGCGTCACAGACACACTGGGAGAGGACACAGGGAACGTGTGAATGGTAGTGGGGGTGGTGACTGCACATGAGCGGGGTGTGGTGGTGGGTGTGCTGGAGAGGGACGTAGTGGCTATAGAGGTAGTGCATGCAGGTGTGAGTGTAGACGTCACTGGGAGGGAGGACGGAGACGAGCAGGAGGGGACACAGTGGAGGCAGTGGATGTTGGTGTGTCTGCATGTGTGTGATGCTTGCGTGAATGCCTGTGGGATGTCTGGTGCTTATGTATGCCTGAACTACCCTTGGGTGTTGGCGTGTGTGCATGTTGGTCTGTAGGTGTGCTTGGGATGGGCTGAGGTAGAGGGGATTGGGTCTGGGTGGAGGAAGTTGGAGGGGGGAGGATAGAGACGGGGACAATGGCTGCCATCAGTGCTGAGGCCAGAGTCTGAAAAGCTCAGTGAAGGGCCGCCTGACCAGAATGAATGCCCTCCAGGAATGCATTAGTTTGTTGCAACTGCCTGTCTACACCCTGGATGGCATTCAAAATGGTAGACTGCCCAACAGTGAGGGACCTGAGGAGGTCAATGGCCTCCTCACTGAGGGCAGCAGGGGTGACTGGGGCAGGGCCTGAGGTGCCTGGGGCAAAGCTGATGCCCACCCTCCTGGGTGAGCGGGCACAGGGGAAAGCCTGAGGGGCTGCTGGGAGGGCGGTGCTGGTAGGGGGTGTGGCGGCTGTACCTGTAGATGCGGGGGGCACAGATGGTGCCACCACCACAAGGGAGCTCTCATCAGAGGACGAGTCCGTGTCGCTGGTCTCAGCTCCTGTCCCCGCTGTGGAGCTCCCCTCGTCCTCCGCCCCACTGGTGAATTCAGACTCCGTAGTGTCGCCCTCCAGGGCCATGTGGGATGCAGCTCCCTCCTGCTCCGGTGCCACTGCTCCTCCGCCTGATGATGCTAATGCACACAAGAAGAGGGAGACCACAAAAAGGGGGGGAAGACAGAAGAAAGACATGTTGAGTGCATGCACTACCGCTACCGTTGGCGGACACGACAGACACAGAAGCCCCCTGCACTATGCCACGCTCTTGGGCTCCACTGTTCAATTCCTGGGAAATGGCCTACAAGGCTATGGACGACATCTGCACACATAGATGACACAGGGGCATGACTAGGTGTACCTGGCACTCTACAGAGGTGGGCTGGGGTGCCACATGGCCTACCTTACGGAGGGGCCTTGCCTACGGAACTCGCCCTGGCCTAGGAAAACTCACAGCCCACCTCCCCCACCCAGACAACTCCTTTGCGTGCAAAGTCAGCAGAATGAGAGTGTACTCACCCCCTTGTGTCTGCTGTGATGCCATCAAGCGCCCATCCAACTCCGGGTACGCCACCGCCAGGATCCGGAACATCAGGGGGGTTATGGTGCGACGGGCACCCCTCCCATGTTGGGAGGCCATCCCCAGCTGAGCCTCCGCCGTCTTCTTGTCCAGCGGTGAATGTCCTCCCATCTTTTACAGCTGTGGGTGCTCCGTCTGTGGTAGTCCCCCAGGGTCCGTACGTCCTTGGCGATGGCACGCCAAATATCTTTTTTCCGGTGGCGCTGACCCACATGAAATGTACAGGGGAAAAAGAGTAGTTATTACCAAATGCACCGTCAAAGTGATTGGCCCCCATCCCTACCCTTGCCATGATGCACATGCACTCACCGTCGTTTTATGCACGCCTCAATCTCCCCCCCCCATCTTTCATCCACCCCACTCCACACAGTCATAGCCCATACAGCATGCTCACAGTGCATTTACCTGTTTGTCTGGAGGACCGTAGAGTAGCGTGTACTGGGGGAGGACCCCATCCACAAGCTTCTCCAACTCCTCCGATGTGAAGGCAGGGGCTCTTTCCCCAGACACTCGAGCCATTGTCTCTTCCAGACCGAGGTCACAGCAGCCCTTGCAGTATAGGTCCTCTCCTGTCGAAGATCAGGTATCGAATGATTGAACAGATAGAAAATGGCGGACACGTCCGCGGCGGTGCATACCGTCACCGCCGGCGCACATCGTTATTGGCTCCTGGGACCCATAGGGGCCAATGTCAACTAATGCAGCATTGGCCCACGGTCTTCGACCGCCTACCGCGACGGTGTACAACGGCAGTGCAGTTACCTCACATCCCATTGTCCCACTTTAGAGGTCAGGCAGCCGCCATTTCAGGGGCCCACATGGCTTCATTTCCAACTGCGTCACACATACCTAGGCCTAGACTCAACACACATACAGGCCAACTTTTGTGTATGATTGGTGTTCTGTGTAAACTGTGGGTACGTACCTCTGAGTTCTTTGACTCTGTGCTCGCTGTTGTCCTTCATAGGCACCGTCCGCTGGGACATGTGAGGAGATGGCGGCATCCTCCAGTGTACCGACCGTTAGTGGACCTGTCGACAATGGAGGAGCGACATGTCATAATCACATACAGGCTTGACCGTGCCACAATCCAGGAACTGTGTACCCAGTTGGAGCCAGACCTGATGTCAGCAATCCCCCATCCCACAGGAATCCCCCTTCAAGTGCAGGTGCTGTCAGTGCTCCATTTCCTAGCAAGTGGGTCATTTCAAACAACAGTGGCCATAGCATCAGGGATGTCCCAGCCTATGTTTTCCAACGTATTGTCCAGAGTGTTGTCTGCCCTTCTGAAACACATGCGGAGCTACATCGTTTTCCCTCAGGTGGAGGATTTGCCTACAGTGAAAGGTGATTTCTATGCCCTGGGACATATCCCCAACATCATTGGTGCCATTGATGGTACACATGTGGCATTTGTCCCACCGCAGGAATGAACAGGTGTACAGAAACCAGAAGAGTTATCATTCTATGAATGTACAGATGGTATGTTTGGCAGACCAGTGCATCTCCCATGTGAATGCCAAATTCTCTGGCTCAGTGCATGACGCCTACATCCTGCGGAATAGCAGCATCCCTCATCTGATGGGGCAAAACCAGAGGCACCGTGTGTGGCTATTAGGTGAGCACCTGGAAGCAAGACAGTGGGAATGGTTGTCTTGGTCTGGGGTTAGTGTGTATCTAATACTTGTCCCTCGCCATTTGCAGGTGACTCTGGTTACCCCAACCTGTCATGGCTACTGACCCCAGTGAGGAATTCCAGGACCAGTGCAGAGGAATGCTACAATGAGGCCCATGGGTGAACTAGGAGGGTGATTCTGGTGCCTCCATATGACAGGAGGATCCCTATTCTACTCACCAAAGAAGGTGTGCCAGATCATTGTGGCCTGCTGTATGCTTCATAACTTGGCATTGCGACAACAGGTGCCTTTTCTGCAGGAGGATGGTCAAGATGGCGGTGTTGTTGCAGCTGTGGAGCCTGTGGATAGTGAAGATGAGGAAGCAGAGGAAGAAGACATGAACAACAGGGACTCTGTGATCCAGCAATATTTCCAGTGAGACACAGGTAAGAGTACAGACCTGCCTACTACATGTACTTAAACACTACTACCTCTCTACTGTCTGTCGTTTTCACCCAGTGTATGGTCACTGAGTTGTCACTTTCCCTTACGATTTCACAGTTGTGGGTCCCACTGTGTGACATCTGCTTTGATTCCTCATCGACTTGAGCTGTGTGACATAGGTATGTTGACATTACAATTGAACAAGCATTTTCTCACTGTAATTGATAATACACTATTTCGAAATAACAGACAGACTGCAGATTGTTTTGTGTTTTAAGTGTATTTATTTAAGTGCTCAATATTGGAGGGGGTATTGAAATGGTGAGGGGTGATGGCGGAGGAATGTCCATGGCAGAGTCCAGTCTATTAGTCTCACAGGTGCATTTCCCAAAGGGGCATAGGAAGTGGAGGTTGGGCAGCTTAAGTATGGACAGGGTGACAAAGTGGGACAGTAGGGTGACAATCAGGGTGATCTAATTTCTTGGCGGGGGTCTTGGCATCGTGCTCTGTCTTTGTCCTGGATCTCAGGAACCGTTTGCGGAGTGGTTCTCCCTCTGCAGGGGGTGGGGTGCTGGTGTGGTGGTCCTGTGGCGCGGCGTCCTGTCCACTAGCGCCGGCGGAGGTGGTGGGCAGTTCATCGTCCATGCTAGTGTCAGGGGCCCCTTGTAGTGCCACAGTGTCCCTCCTGGTGTTCACGACTTCCTTCAGCACCCCGATGATGGTACCCAGGGTGGAGCTTATGGTTCTGAGTTCCTTCCTGAAGCCCATATACTGTTCTTCCTGTAGGTGCTGGGTCTCCTGAAACTTGGCCAGTACCGTTGCAATCGTCTCCTGGGAGTGGTGGTAGGCTCCCATAATGGAGGAGAGGGCCTCGTGGAGAGTGGGTTCCCTTGGCCTGTCTGCCCCCTGTTGCACAGCAGCCCTCCCAGTTCCCCTGTGTTCCTGGGCCTCCGTCCCCTGGACCGTGTTCCCACTACCACTGCCCCCAGGTCCCTGTTGTTGTTGGGGTGGTGGGTTTTCCTGGGTTCCCTGTAGTGGTGGACACACTGCTGATTGACGTGTCCTGGAGACGGAGGTATGGGCCCGCTGGGTGGGTGCTGTGCTGGTGTTTCCAGAGGGGGGAAGGTCTGTGATGGCCTGTGCCAGTGTGAGGGGAACCGACTGTCCAAAGGTCCCCGATGGGCCGGGCTGGTCATCTAGATCCAGTTGGACAGAGGTGCTGTCATCACTGTGGGCCTCTTCTGTTGGTGGTGTCGACATGTGTGGACCCTACTGTCCGGTGACGTTGGGTAGGGGTCCTGCAGGGGTATAAAAGGATGGTTATTACATCTGTATGTGTCATGGTGTGCAAAGGGTGGGTGAGCGTGTACCCCAGTGCTTGCGTGATGGTGGTTTAGAGGGTTGTATGGGTATGTGAAGTGGGCATGCTTTAGTGATGGGTGTCCATGCTGTGTTGTTGCATGCAGGGCTTGGTGTTGGGATGGGTGGTTTGTGATGTTGGGACATATGTGAGGAGTTGGGGTGCTGGGGGTGAGGGTGTGGGTATGTGATAGCATGCAGGTAGGGTGGGGGATGTAATGGTTAAGATTTGACTTACCAGATTCCATTCCTCTGCCTACTCCTGCAAGGCCCTCTGGATGCACAATCGCCAAGACCTGCTCCTCCCATGTTGTTAGTTGTGGGTTAGGAGGTGGGGGTCCGCCGCCAGTCCGCTGAACCGCCTGGTGGTGTCTTGAGACCACGGAACGCACCTTCCCCCGTAGGTAGTTCCACCTCTTCCTGATGTCCTTCTGATTTCTTGGGTGTTGTCCCACTGCATTGACCCTGTCCACTATTCTGCGCCATAGCTCCATCTTCCTTGCTATTGAGGTGTGCTGCACCTGTGATCCGAATAGCTGTGGCTCTACCTGGACGATTTCCTCCACCAATACCCTGAGCTCCTCCTCCGAGAACCTGGGGTGTCTTTGCCGTGCCATGGGGTGGTGTAGGTGATGTGTGGGGTGGATTGTGTGGTGATAAGTGTGCTGATATGTTGTGGTGTGTTGTGTGAGGTGCGTGGAAGTTCTGTGGGTGATGGTATTGTGTGCCTGGGGATGCTGTTGTTCTTGCTGGTGGTGTCTCTCTCTGGCCTTCTTTCAAGATTTTTTGTTGTAGAGGTTTGTGGGTGATGTGGGTGTGTGTTTTATATTGTAATGGGTGTGTGTGAGTGGTGTGTGTATGTGTATCAGGTGTGTGTATTTTGAATTGTCCAATGTGGCTGTGTTTTGTAAAGGTGTGTGTATTTTGAGCGCAGCGGTGTGTACTGCCAATGGAATACCGCAGTTGAAAGACCGCCGCATGGATTCGTGTGTCGTGATACTGTGGCCGTATTTCTGTTGGCGTGACGGTGTCGGTTTTGTTTTCGCCAGTTTATCACTGACCTTTGGTGTGGCGGACTTGTGTTGGTGTCTGAATTTTGGCAGATTCCGAAATGTGGGTCATAATAGCTGTGGCGGTTTTCCATGGCCGCGGCGGTGTGTTGGCGGTCTTCTGCACGACGGTAAGCGGCTTTTACTGCCAATGTTGTAATGAGGGCCATTATGTCTCAAGCAAGCCTATTTTGAAGCGTCATAGGTCTATAAAATTGGTTAACATATTATCTACTTTAGTTGATCGTTTTCATATCTTATTTGCATTCAATATAACTCCTACTGAAGGAATTATTGCTCCAAAAATATCCCCTACAATTGCAGAGGCTGTCTCTCTCCTTTGTCTCATTTGGTGTAACTCAGTCATTTTCGGTATCCTTTTCAAATCATCTATTTGATAAATCTTAGGAAAAACTATTCCCAAGTAACATGTCCCATACCATCCTCTAGGAAGACGGTAATAAGCATTAAGTCCACAAATATAATAAATTCCAGGAATCACAGGGTCTGCACCATTCTGCATAAATGTCCACTGACTCTGAAACAAAAACACATGCCTACATTCACTCGTTCCCACAAATAAAGTGTCAGTGCGTGATTTGGGCCTATATATACAAAGCTTCCCTACGTGCAATGCATATAAGGCTAATTTTCCTTGTGTTTTAATAGCAGTGTAAGCATTATCAATCTTGTAAGTTATTTTCTCTAATCCTTTCTCTAGTTTCTCTTTTGTGCTTTTCTACTGTCGTCAGTATGCCCAATAAAGCTCTTTTCCATAGGTGTTAATAAGCAAGTTAAATTATTACGATGCACATAAGCCGTACCAAAGGTCAGTGTAGGCTCAAATAATCCTCTAACTAATAATATATCCTGATCCTTAGCTATCTTACTCAAATATCTAATTATAGGAACAAAATAAAATATCATGTCATAATTTGAATAAAAGTATTGTATATACTCCTGGTTATAGAATCGAGTTAGTAGCAAACTACAAGTTATACCGTAAGTGAGAGGTAGACTATGGTAAGTGAACCCTTCTTCCACAGAGGAAGGTATTTGCTTACACACAAGACAATCCTTCATATCCATTGTTCCACATACTCACTCAATAGATGATAAAAGACATTAGAAGACAGCTCTCCCTTTGCGTTAGTATAATCATGCAAATATTGCTCATCCAACTTAAACAACTCTATGGCTATTAGTGTAGTAGTCTCAAGTACAGATGTAACTTTAGCCTGTCTCATCTCATGAATTGACATTCCCACAATCATTATTACAAACAATATTCCACACACAATCGCCATTCCTATACTCAAATATCTATAATACCTAATGTGCCTGATGTTATTATCTAATTTAGCCATGATCTGTAAAGAATCAGAAAGCAGAATTTAACTCTTAATTAACGAAAAAATCTAAAAAATCAAAAATATACTTCTTTTTCACGCTTCAGCTCCACACCTTTGTCAAAAATTGGTCAGCAGCTGGTCATCTCTGGGATTCTAAGTGTCATATCAGGTTATCAGTGTCTTCTCCGGTAAAATCAATAATCTCCGTTTCTTTTCCTTTTTGCTCAACGACTCAGTCTACTGATTTTCTCCTTCAGGTTGCATCAAAATACTGATTCGGAAATTCTCTGTTGAAGCAAAAAGACATAAACTCGTTTTGCCAATCACTTGTTGCGGCATATGCCTACTCTGGTCCTGTGTATCTTCGACTTGCTATTCTCTTTCTTTTCAACTTTCTTTCTCCTGTCAGTTCTCCATCACTCAATTCGTCTTTCTTTGTGGTGTCTATTTCTTCCTCTATTGTCTCATTTATAACCAAGTCCTTTTTCTTGCCTATTTGAGATTCAGGCCAGTGGTCTCCTTTTCTTGCCTCTTCTGTCAACAATCTCTTTAAGATCAGACTCTTCTCCTTCACTTTATTTGTAGTGCCTTCTCTTGATGGACCTGCAACGGGTTCAGGAGGAGTTAGATCACTTTGGCTCTGACCTGTCTCAACTCTTTCCCACTCTGGCTCTGGCACTTGGTCTCTTTGTGATTCAGCACTCTTTGTTTCTGTGAGAACCTCTCCTGTGCATGGATCTCTTGTCACTTCTGCCAGGTTAATCTCTCGTTCTGTCTCCTGAATTTCTGCACCCTCGTCTCTTACTGGGGTGATTGATCCTTCTTCCGCCAATTCTGAATCTACTTCCGGTTCGACCTGCTCTGATTCTGGTTCAGGTAGAATTATTTGCTTTGCTGCTGTTGGCGTCCTCAACAACACTTCTTCATGATCCTGAGGACTCACCACTTTCTTTGTATGGCTCGCATGTATCCAGTTAGGCAAACCTGCACACTTCACAGCTGTTGTAGTTGTCAGCACCACTTGATATGGACCTCTCCAACGTGGCTCTAGGCAAGTCTTTCGCACATGCTTTTTGATCACTACCCAATCACCTGCTCTTAGATTGTGACCTGGGTCATGGATAGGTGGCAGGGTAATGGCTTGTTCCTGCTGAGAAAAAGATCGAACCACATCAGCTAGACCCTTGCAGTAGTCCAACACCATACCATCTGTAATATTGACAAGAGCATTGTCTGGTATTGCTGGCAACCTCATTGCACTTCCCATAAGAATCTCATGTGGGGACAGCCCTGTCTTTCTGTCAGGTATATTTCTCATTGACATCAACACTAAAGGCAATGCATCTGGCCATTTCGAATTTGTGGCGGCGCGCATTTTGGCAATTCTTGATTTCAGAGTACCATTCATTTGCTCTACGACTCCTGATGCCTCTGGACGATAGCTGCAGTGGAGCTTCTGTTCAATGTTTAGTGCTGCACATAAGAGTCTAATCACTTTGTTATTGAAGTGCGTTCCACTATCTGATTCTTAAAGCGATCAGATATCCGAACCTTGGTATCAATTCTTTAAATAGCAACTGTAAGACTATCATTTCTTTGTGTGGGGTACGCTTCAATCCAATGACTAAACACACACACAATCACCAACATGTACTTCAATCTACCACATGCAGGCATCCCAATGAAATCCAATTGCATTCTGCTGATTGGTCCACCTGCTCTTCCAATGTGGCTCAGATTTACCACTGTCCCTTTTCCCGTGTTTAACTGCTGACAGATCACACATCTGTGACACACTGCTTCAGCTGCTTGCCTAAATTTTGGATTGAACCAATAAACCTTGAACAGCCTAATCTTGGCATCTCTTCCAATGTGTGCCTGACCATGGTAATACCGAGCCATCTGAGTCAGCAGACAATTCGGCAATACCGTCTGACCCTCCTCAGATACCCAGATCTCATCTGGTCTCTGTACACACTTCAGCTTTACCCACAGCTTTTTCCCTTCCTTGTCTGCATTTTCTTGCAATGTTTTTAATTCTTCTAGAGTATTGATTATTTTCAATGCAAAACTTGTACAACTGGCCTCTTCTTCTGGCATCAATTCCCACTTGTCTTTAAACGATATGCAGTTAAGGCCACATCACCTTGCAACCTGATCAGCACACCCATTTCCCAAGGAAATGTAAACTTGCGGTTTTTGATGTGCACTGCATTTTACCACAGCAATCTCCTGAGGCAATTGAATTGCATACAGTAATTATTTTATCCTGTCACCATTTCATACTGGGGTTACACTTGAGGTCAAAGCCTGTTTGCGACCACAATTGACCAAAATCATGAACAATTCCAAATCCGTACTGACTACCAGTGTATATTGTCACTCGCAGCCTGGTGGAAACAAGCTCTAGTAAGAGCCACCAATTCTGCTACTTGTACTGAATGTACACCAGGAAGCCAAAATGCCTCTAGGGTTCCTGTAATAGCACATACAGCATATCCTGCTCTCAAAGTACCTGTTCCATCTCTAAGGCATGAACCATAAACAAAAACAATTTGGTCATTTTCTTCTAATCTAGTACCTCTGATATCAGGTCTAGACTTTGTACATAAATCAGTCACTTCAAGACAATCATGTTCTATCCCTCCTCCTTTTCGATTTCAACAGTATCACTTGGCAATAATGTTGCTGGATTCAATACTGTACATCTTTTCAAAGTTACATTTGGAGCAACTAATATGCTCGTCTCATACCTTGTCATTCTGGCCCCCGTCAAATGTTGTGTTTTCATCCTTGTCAGTAAAATGTCAACAGAATGTGGTACCATTACCGTCACGGGGTACCCATAACCACCCCTTTACATTGGGAAAGACTTTGACCAACTGCGGCTACTGGTCGCAGACAACCTGGTAAAGCTGCTACAACCGGGTCCAAGGTAGCTGAAAAATAAGTTACATGGGCTGCTCAACACTTCCTTTAGAACTCCCTGTTTCAGGAAATCTCTAATTATCTGCACTTTCATCATCACATCTTGTGCCATGTTGTACTGTGGAAGTTTCGGAAACTCAACATTCGGCTTCAAGGTGATTTTAATAGGTTCCACTCCTTTGATCAATCTCACTTTCTTTCCTGTCAAATTCCAAACCTTCTCCTTTACTGTTCCCTGCAGGTCTGCATGCAACTCCTTCATAGTGAACATCGGAAAAATTTCAATCAATGGGTAATCCTCATAAACATTATTAAGTACCATGGCTGACGCCTGCTCCTCCTCATCATCACTATTTGTTTGGACTTCTATCCCTGCATCTGTACAATTTATGGAACATTTGGTCTTGCACAATAAATCTCTGCCTAACAAGGACACAGGACTTGAGTCACACACCACAAATCTATGTAGTCCCAAATAATTTCCAATTTCAACTTGCACTGGTTCTGTGATAGGGTTCGTTAACTGCCTATTCTCCACTCCCACGACCTGAACTGTCCTGCCGAAGAGGGGTAAATTTAGTACTTCCACACTCCTCACTGTGGAGCGCATAGCTCCAGTGTCGACCAAGAATGAGACCTTATATCCCATTACTTTTCCCTTCACAAAAGGCCCTCTCTGATCTACCTCTAGGGATGCAGCAAGAATGCAAGCTCCTTCATCTGAACTGTCACTCATCCATTCATCATTTATTTCATCCTCACTGTGAAATGGGAACTTATGTACTGTATTGTTACTATTTTCTCGTCTCTGACCTGTTGAGTAAGCATAACTTGTTGCTGCTCCATCTGTGCTTGGGGTATGTGCATTTGCTGTCTAGGCACCATAGAAACCTGCTGCTGTACTGGTGGTAAAGAAGTAAATTGTGCTCGAGGCACCTGCAACTGTTGTACAGGCAAGAAATTCTGACCTCGATTTTGAGCATTCGGAACTATGCCCCTCTTTCTTGGGACCCTTACAGTTTGAGCTGCACCAACATCACTTTGCTGAACCATTCCTTCCTGCACCGTCAATGGGCACTCCTGCTTCCAGTGTCTCACGTTTCCGCACAAATGACATGGCAACATCCTTTTCATGTCCTGCATGTCATGCTGAACAACCACAGTGCTTAGATCTGGACCACGCATCATATCCATCCCACATCCTCTACCCCTCACTTGAGGTTGAAACATGACAGCTCTCTGTTGCGGTGGCATCGGCGGCACTAAAGCTCCTTGTACTCCTGATTGTGCTGCCCTAATCTGCATCACCATTGCCTTTTCTTTCAACTTCTTTTGTTTCAATTCAATCTCATCACTACAATATTTAGCATACTGCAACCCCTCGTCAATCGGCTTTGCCTGCCAGCAAATCATATGATTCTTCATCATCTGCCCTACTTCAGGTCTCAACCCTTCAACAAATCTAGACACGAAATGCAACATGTCTTTTGGTTTGATCGCTTCCTTCCCACTGTTCTCCTTGAAAGCCTTTAACAACCTTTCATAATAAGTATGAATTGACTCTTTAGTTTCCTGGACTGTCCTGTCAATCCTCTGCCAATCAATGTTTTTAGGAGAAATCCTAGTCTTCAGGAACTCAATCACCTGTACCTCAAGTGATGGTGCGCCTGTAATCTTGTTCCTTTCAGGTTCACTCGTTGGCCAGTCTACTGCCCTCTTACATTCAACCCATAAGTCGGCTGGCACAACTAGCTCGAATAAGGTATTCTAGTCTTCCCACAAACACTTGGGCCCACATTTATACTTTACGCCATTTCAACGCGCCATGCGGGCGCCTTATTTATGGAATGACGTTAGCCGGCGCTGCGGACTGGTGTGCGTAAAAAAAAATGACTCACACCAGGCAGCGCCGGCGTATGGGAAAATGGGGGTTGTGCATCAAAAAATGGGGCAAGTCAGGTCTGAGGCAAAATTCAGGCCTCAAACCGGATTTGCGCCATTTTTTTTTTACGCCCAACCTCCTTTGACATGACTCCTGTCTTAGCAAAGACAGGAGTCATGCCCCCTTGCCCAATGGCCATGCCCAGGGGACTTATGTCCCCTGGGCATGGTCATTGGGCATAGTGGCATGTAGGGGGGCCCAAATCAGGCCCCCCTATGCCACCAAACAAATCTGAAAAAAATACTTACCCGAACTTACCTTTACTTCCCTGGGGTGGGTCCCTCTATCCTTGGGTGTCCTCCTGGGGTGGGCAAGGGTGGCAGGGGGTGTCCCTGGGGGCAGGGGAGGGCACCTCTGGTCTCCTTCCGAGCCCACAGGTCCCTTAACGCCTGCCCTGACCCAGGCGTTAAAAAACGGCGCCCATCAGGCTGTGCGTCGTTTTTTAAGGCCCACCCCCTCCTGTGCGTCAAAATGATGTCAGAGTCTAAATATGGGGCACAGGCCTTAAAGTAATTTTTTGGAAGGGAACGCCTAACTTGCATATAATTAACGCAAGGCTGGTTCCCCCTTCCAAAAAATGACGCACATGGTGGAATTTTGACGCCCGCGGGGTCGGGCGTCAAAGTATAAATATGGGGCAGGGTTTGCGCCGATTGTGCGTCAAAATTTTGGATGCACATTCGGCGCAAACAGAGTATAAATATGCCCCTTAGAGAGTTTCACGAACCTCTCAGTCTGCTGATACCATTCAACTGGTTTCTCTCTCAATCTGGGATAGTCATTTGTAAAAGACAATGGCCCTCATTCAACCCTTGCGGTTGGTGTTAAAGCGGCGGTAATACCGCCAACAGGCCAGCGGTAAAAACAATGGATCACGACCATGGCAGAAACTGCAAACGTAGACAGCCACTTTAACACTCTGACTGCCTCAGCGGTAGAAACAAACACCGTGGCGGTAACTGCCAACAGACAGGCGGAAGACAAGGTTCCGCCCACTGTATTACAAGAGGCCCATCCGCCACCTTTTCCGGGGCGGTACCAACGACATCAAAAGCACAGCGGAAACAGTCTGTGGAACGGAAACCACTCACCTTTCAACACCCAATGAGGACCCAGGACGCCATGGAGCCCGAGTTACAGGACCTGCCCATGTTGCTTTACCTCCTCTTGTATCAGGAGCAGCAAAGGTGCCGGCGATGACCACGGTGAGTACTGCACCTAGCACACAGGGGAGGGTGGAAGGAAAAGAGAGTGACACACACACGCAACACACAACACCCCCACCCCCACCCTCACCCACAACACCATACATACTAATACATGCAGCAACATTACATATACACCCCGTGACCCCCTGGAAGAACGGAAGGACAAAAGGCAATTATTGTAACAAATGTAATAATTGAAAAATCAGATAGGCCAAATTAAAATATCAGTATATCCAAATATGTACACCAACTACACAAGTCCGGATATGAATGAAATCATTGTCTGTGGATCAGTGTCCCAAAATGCATGGGCGAAGCCCACACAAGATACCTGACTGGAAACAGAGAGAACACTGCAGGGGCATCTGATGGGGGAGGGGGAGGAGGGGCACCTCAGCCAGATGAACGGATGACGCCACGGCTTCACGAGGGGGCTCCATGCCCACTGTTTGGTCCTGGATAGTGAAAAGTCACAGTCTCTCAAGTGGGTGGTTTGCCCACTGCTGTATCCTGGGGAGTGCAAAGCCACAGTCTCTCACGTCTCTCCAGTGGGTGGTTTGCCCCTTGCTGTATCCTGGGGAATGCAAAGCCACAGCCTCTTAAGTCTCTCCAGGGGGTGGTTTGCCCATTGCTTTAAATCAAATCATTAACATTTATAAAGCGCGCTACTCACCCGTGCGGGTCTGAAGGCGCTAGGGGAAAGGGGGGGTTACTGCTGCTCGAAAAGCCAGGTTTTTAGGAGTCTCCGGAATGCGGAGTGGTCCTGGGTGGTCCTGAGGCTGGTGGGGAGGGAGTTCCAGGTCTTGGCTGCCAGGAAGGAGAAGGACCTCCCACCCGCCGTGGAGCGGCGGATGCGAGGGACG
This sequence comes from Pleurodeles waltl, assembly GCF_031143425.1. Classification (NCBI taxonomy): domain Eukaryota; kingdom Metazoa; phylum Chordata; class Amphibia; order Caudata; family Salamandridae; genus Pleurodeles; species Pleurodeles waltl. The sequence goes on along the minus strand of NC_090436.1, from coordinate 691,439,950 downwards.
GCAGCGAGCGCGAGGCCAGAGGAACGGAGGAGACGGGTGGGGGCGTAGAAGCTGAGGCGACGGTTGAGGTATTCCGGTCCCTTGTTGTGGAGGGCTTTGTGTGCGTGGGTGAGAAGTCGGAAGGTGATCCTTTTGCTGACTGGGAGCCAATGCAGGTGTCTCAGGTGTGCGGAGATGTGGCTGTTGCGGGGTACGTCGAGGATGAGGCGGGCCGAGGCGTTTTGAATGCGTTGCAGGCGATTTTGGAGTTTGGCGGTGGTCCCAGCGTAGAGGGTGTTGCCGTAGTCCAGGTGGCTCGTGACGAGGCCGTGGGTCACGGTTTTTCTAGTGTCGGCGGGGATCCAGCGGAAGATCTTGCGGAGCATGCGGAGGGTGAGGAAGCAGGCAGAGGACACGGTGTTGACTTGCTTGGTCATGGTGAGATGAGGGTCCAAGATGAAGCCGAGGTTGCGGGCGTGGTCTGCGGGGGTCGGTGCAGTGCCGAGGGCCATGGGCCACCAGGAGTCGTCCCAAGCGGATGGGGTGTTGCCGAGGAGGAGGACTTCCGTTTTGTCAGAGTTCAGCTTTAGGCGGCTGAGCCTCATCCAATCTGCGACGTCCTTCATGCCCTCTTGTAGGTTGGTCTTGGCGCTGGCGGGGTCCTTGGTGAGGGAGAGTATAAGTTGGGTGTCGCGGCGTAGGAGGTGATGATGATGTCGTGATTGCGTACGATGTCGGCGAGGGGGCTCATGTAGACATTGAAGAGTGTCGGGCTGAGCAATGAGCCTTGAGGTACGCCGCAGATGATCTCGGTGGGGTCTGAGCGAAACGGTGGGAGGTAAACTCTTTGGGAACGGTTTGAGAGGAAGGAGGCGATCCAGTCCAGGGCCTGGCCTTGGATCCCGGTGGAGCGTAGGCGGGTGATTAGGGTGCGGTGACAGACGGTGTCGAAGGCAGCCGAGAGGTCAAGGAGGATGAGGGCGACTGTTTCACCGTTGTCCATCAGGGTTCTGATGTCGTCTGTGACTGAGATGAGGGCGGTTTCAGTGCTGTGGTTGGTTCTGAATCCGGTTTGTGAAGGGTCGAGAAGGTTGTTATTTTCCCGGAAGGTGGTCAGCTGTTTGTTGACGGTCTTCTCTATTACCTTGGCGGGGCAGGGCAGGAGTGAGATGGGGCGGAAGTTTTTCAGGTCGCTCGGGTCAGCCGTAGGTTTCTTTAGTAGGGCGTTGACTTCAGCGTGTTTCCAGCATTCGGGGAAGGTAGCAGAAGAAAATGAAGAGTTGATGACGGCCTGGAGGTGCGGGGCGATGATGTCGTCGGCTTTATTGAAGATGAAGTGAGGGCAGGGGTCCGATGGGGCGCCGGAGTGGATAGAGTTCATGATGGTTTTGGTTTCTTCAGTGTTGATGTGGGTCCAGTCGTTGAGGGTGATGGCCGGGGGTGCGGGTTTGGTGATGCTTGGTTGGGTCTGGTGTCCGAAGCTGTCGTGGAGGTCGCTGATCTTGCGATGGAAGAAGGTGGCGGGGGAGTTGCACAAATCTTGTGAGGGCATGACGGCGTTGGCGTTGGGGTTGGAGAACTCCTTGACGATGCTAAAAAGTTCTCTGCTTTGTCGCTGTTTTTGTCCAGTCTGTCAGTGAAAAAGTTCCTTTTGGCAGCGCGGATCAGGTGGTGGTGTTCGCGGGTAGAGTTCTTGAGGGCGGTCATGTTGTCAGCGGTGTGGTCCTTGCGCCAGGCCTTCTCGAGGGTGCGACAAGTTTTCTTCGATTCTTTGAGGTTGTCAGAGAACCAGAGAGGTTTTTTGGTGTTGGCCTGTCGATGCGTGCGTTTGAGGGGAGCAAGGTTGTCTGCGCAGTTGGAGATCCAGTTCGTGAGGCTGAGGGCTGCGTCAAGGGGTCTAGACAGAGCCCCCTTGGGCATGTGCTTTTCCCCTGCCCTGTTAGCGCATGGCTTAGTGCATAGGGCTGCTCCCTGTGTGTTATGTCCACCAACGGTAGTGGTGTTGCAGGCATTGACCATGTGTCTCCTCTGTCTTTCCCCCCCTTTTTGTTTTGTCACCCTGTCCTTGTGTGCATTAGCATCATCTGGCAGAGGAGCAGTGGCACCGGAGCAGGAGGGAGCTGCATCCCACATGGCCCCGGAGGGTGAAGTAATGGAGTCCAAAGGCACCAGTGGGACGGTGGGCGAGGGGAGCTCCACGACGGGGACAGGGGGAGAAACCAGTGACTCATCCTCTGATGGGAGCTCCCTTGCGGTGGCGGGCACCTCTGTCCCATCGCATCAACAGGTACAGCCGCCACCGCCCCTACCAGCACTGCCCTCCCAGCAGCTCCTCATCGAGTTTCCTGTGCCCGCTCACCCAAGAGGGTGGGCATCTCCTTTGCCCCAGGCACCTCAGGCCCTGCCCTAGTCAGCCCTGCTGCCCTCAGTGAGGAGGCTATTGACCTCCTAAGATCCCTCACTGTTGGGCAATCAACCATTTTGTATGCCATCCAGGGAGTTGAGAGGCATTTGCAGCAAAGAAATGCATAACTGGAGGGCATTAATTCTGGCGTGGCGGCCCAACAGAGAGCATTTCAGGCTCTGGCCTCAGCACTGGTGGCAGCCATAGTGCCTGTGTCCAGCCTCCCCCTTTAACTTCCTCTACCCAGATCCAATCCCCTCTACCTCAGCCTATCCCAAGCACACCATCAGACCAGCATGAACACTCATCAACACACAAGAGTGGACATGGCAAGCATAAGCACCACACATCCCACAGGCACTCACACAAGCACCATCCCCATGCAGACCCACCAACATCCACTGCCTCCACTGAGTCCCCCTCCTCCACGTCCTCCTCCTCCCTCCCTGTCTCATCTCTTCTCACACCTGCATGCACTACATCTTCATCCACTACCTCCATTACCAGCACGCCCATCACCACACACCGCTCACGTGCAATCACCACCCCCACTACCATGCACACATCCCCTGTGTCCTCTCCCAGTGTGTCTGTGAGCCCTCCTCCCAAAGTACACAAACGCAGGCACACACCCACCCAACAGCCATCCACCTTACAACAGCCTCTGGCCCATGCACCTTCCCCCAAATTCAGCAAACGTACACCTACAACCACTACCTCTTCCTCCACTTCCAAACCCCCTACATCTTCCCGTCCCAGTGTGTCTAAAAAACTTTTCCTGGCAAACTTTGATCTCTTCCCTTCACCTCCCCCCCATCCTTCCCCTAGGGCCAGGCTTTCCAGGTCCCAGCCCAGCACCTCAGCCACCAAGTCCCAAGGCACAGTGGTGCCAGCAACTTCGGGGTCATCGAGTGTGCCACCCATCAGGGCTCACAGTGTGCCACGTAGCGAGGGCACGGACATTCCGCTACCTGCCAAGGTGAAGAAGGTGCCCACATCCCAGAGGGAGAAGCCGCACCTACAAGCCACCGAGGGCTTCGCCAAAACAAAAGGGGACAGAGGCAAGACACCTGCGGCACCATCAAAGGTGGGGAAGGGACAAAAGCAGAAGAGCAGGTCAGGACAGGGCACGGTGGCACCGACTGCGGCACTAGTGTCACCCCTTCTGTTCACGACTACACCAACCTGTACGGCGGTGAACACCGCAACCTGCCCCGCCACCTGCACCGCCACCAGCACCGCCACCTGCATCGCCACCTGCACCGCCACCGGTACGTCTGCAGCCTCAGCAACAGTCCCCAGCATCTTCCCCAGTGGGCAGCCATCCGAGGCTGCAGGAGAAGCCCTGCTTTGTCCCTCAACAGGTGCTGACACATGCACCACCGCCAACACCGCCGCCACAGACACCTCCGCAAGCACCCCCACCAGCCCCGCGATGTGCACAGACAGTGGCATCACCGCTGACATGGCTACCATTCCCAGTGGTCAGTCGTCCAAGGCTGGAGAAGACTTCCTGGGCCCTGCCCAGCTTCCATGAGGCATTACTTCCATCACTGTTTGCACCTGCAAGTGGAAGGTGAAGCCCCAGCAGTGTAGGGGTATGTCTCTGCCTCCATGGCATATCATGCTAACTGTTCCTAGACAATCTCGTGGCACACACACCCAGGTGAGGGAATGGGACTGGCCACACTGCATGTGGAGCACTCTGGGCACAATGCCCCTCCAGAACCAGTGGAGAATCACATCCACTACCTCAGCCCTTGGCAGGATGAAGCACTCTGGGCACAAGCCCCCCTCCAGAACCAGTGGAGAAGCACATCCACTACCTCAGTCCTTGGCAGGATGAAGCACTCTGGGCACAAGGCCCCCTCCAGAACCAGTGGAGAAAGGCATCCACTACCTCAATCCTTGGCAGAATGAAGCACTCTGGGCACAAAGCCCCCTCCAGAACCAGTGGAGACTGTTATCCACTTGAGAGACTGTGGCTTTGCACTCTCCAGGATAAAGCAGTGGGCAAACCACTGACTGGAAAGACTTGAGAGACAGTGGCTTTGCACTCCCCAGGATAAAGCAGTGGACAAACCACCCACTGGAAAGACTTGAGAGACTGTGGCTTTGCACTCCCCAGGATAAAGCAGTGGGCAAACCACCCACTGGAAAGACTTGTGAGACTGTGGCTTTGCACTCCCCAGGATAAAGCAGTGGGCAAACCACCCACTGGAAACACTTGAGAGACTGTGGCTTTGCACTCCTCAGGATACAGCAATGGGCATGGAGCCCCCTCGTGCAGCAGTGGCGTTGTGCGTTCATCCGGCTGAGGTGCCCCCTCTTCCCTTCCCCCTGAGGTGCCTGTTTATTTTATATCTGATTCCCCTGCAGTGTTCTCTCCATTTCGAGTCAGGTATCTTGTGTGGGCTTCGTCCATGAATTTTGGGACCACTGGTCCACGGACAATGATTGGTACACTATCCGGACTTGTGTAGTTGGTGTACATATTTGTATATACTGAATTTTGAACTTTCACTATCAGATTTTTCATTATTACAATCATTACAATCATTTAATTTTGTCCTTGCGTTCTTCCAGGTGATGGGGGGGTGTATATGTAATGTTGCTGCATGTATTTGTGTGTATAGTGTTGTGGGTGAGGGTGGGGGTATTGCGTGTTGCGCGTGTGTGTGTCACTCTCTTTTCCCTCCCCCCTCCCCTGTGTTGTAGGTGCAGTACTCACCGTGGTCAGCGATGGCGTTTGTTCTGCTCCTGATAGAGCAGGAGGAAGACCAGCATGTGCAGGACGTGTAGTTCGGGCTCTATGGCGTCCTGGTTCCTCGTTGGGTGTCGAGAGGTGAGTGGTTTCCCTTCTGTGTACTGTTTCCGCCTTGCTTTTGATAGCGTTGGTTCCACCCCGGAAAAGGTGGCAGATACGCTGGTTGCTATACGGTGGGCGGTACTTTGTCCTCTGACTGTCTGTTGACGGTTACCTCTGCGGTGTTTGTTTCTACTGCCGTGGCGGTCGGAGTGTTAAGGTGGCTGTCTATGTTGGAGGTTTCCGCCATGGTCGTGATTCCATTTTTTTTTTTTCGTCAGCCTGTTGGTGGTATTACTGCTGCTTTACCACCATCCGCCAGGGTTGTAATGAGGGCCTACATGTTTTTTGTGGGTGGGTGGGTGATGATGTTGGGGTTTATGTGTATAAAAAAAAAAAAATTTTTTTTAGAAATGTAAAAAGAAAATACCTAAATAAAATATATATTTGGTTAGGATAAGTTAGTAAGTGTTTAGATTAGTATATGTTGTCCTACATGTGTCCCGTCATATAAAGGGGGAAGGGGTTTGATGTTTAGAGTGTTTAGTTAAATGTGGTAAGTAAGTTTACCTATGGTAGTTAAGGCCAGTTGTGGGTAATGTATAGTTAGGATAGGTTAGGTTAGTTTAAGTTTCCTTTATTACTGTAAAATACAGTTTTAGGTACTCCTTTACAGTATTTGTCATATGCTTGGGGATCAGGGCCTTTGCATGGGTGTACAGTGTCAATTTTGTATTTGCATTTGTGTTCCATCCTGCATCAGAATCCCATTATTGACATGGTTATTCCCACCAAAGCTACTTCTCTATGCATCTGCCATCCACTGCACCCACTACTCAAGGTAACTATAGTTCCCAATGTGTTGTAAAAGTTGGTGTGTTCTTAAATCTGTCATCGTTTGAGTCTTGTATTGGATTCTTGGCCATTGTGGGACGTCTGCCTGCAGCCTGATGTTCATGTGAACCCTGATAAGGTGAGTGATGTTATAATCTAATGAAGTTCAGTATACATAACTCACACCTATTATTTATTACATTGTACTCCCAGGTTACATAATTGTCCATACACTTGTACACATCCATTCCTGCTGAATGGTGTGTGTGTGTGATTAAAGTTTATAGTCAGATGTCACATACATAAAGATTGTCTTGAAGGGAAAGTTGGCCACATTGAGTTTAATCTTATGCATACTTTGGAGCTGACCTTTTCAGTTCTACACAGCACTATACTGTTTGTTGTCTTTTAACTTCAGGAATAAGCCTAAGGAAGCACAGATGATGACAAAATCCAGACCCCAGTGCATAGTTATCAGCCCACATTCTTTGTATACTGTTGTATTGACATTCTATGGCCATTGACATGTTACAAACATCACAAATCTCCTACACAGTTGATGTGTCACATTACACAGAGACAAAGTGGTTGTGTAACTGCTATTTATTTTAAAGTGCTGTAGTGCAATATTTACATAGTCCACAATTGTAAGTCCATTAGTGTGACGCCTTCTATTGTGATGCAACACAAGTGCAGTGGTGAGGGACATGTCATTGGGCATGCTGTGGTGAAGTGCCATTCACTGCAGAGGAACATGAATTGCCAATGAGCTAGTGAGAGACAATTGCAGTGCATAGTGGTAAGGTAAGCAGTGTGCTGGAGAACAGTGCATGTTGCCAACTGTAGCACGACTGGCATGTTAACAAGCACAGGACCTAGGAAATCAGTGCCCATGTGGCATGGACTTGTGCTACCGGGTACTCCTACGGGTGAAGGTGATCTGGTCCACTTCTTCATCTTCTGATGTGTGTGTCGTCTCCTCTGCCCTTGGTGGTGGTGGGTTTGAAGGGGCAACACACACTTCAGTGTTTGAAGATGTGGACTCAGAATTCCCGGTAGCTGCCATCTGTGGGACTATCAAGGGCATTAACTGCAGCAAGGAGCTGCTGCTGGGTCTTGAGTATAGCAGCTACATCACTGTGGTAGGCAGCCAGGTCGGCCCTGAGGGGGTTATGATTGCATTTGTGCACACAGTGAAAGGTTGGGGTGCCAGGTGTTGGCGCAACTCCCTAACTGCTGTGGTGAAATCCCTCACACATTATTGTAGTCCTTGCAGGAGGGATTGTAGCGCTTGCATGGCTGCTGATTGCTCTGCAGATGACATCATGCACATGCGCATCCGCTCAAGGCTGGCTGCCACATTCTGCATCCCCACCTGCACCTCCTTGGCCAGCTTCCACTGTACTCCCACTACTGTCCTCTCAAAGATGGTACCAGTGTCCTCAGAGTCCTCAGCTGGGTTGGAGCTGATAGGTCGTACTATTCGGGAGGTGGGTGGGTCCTCTGTGATGACTGCTGTATTTGTACTCCTCCTTGAGACAGAAGATGGGGTCTGGAGGGTTCCATGGACATCTTGGAGGATCTGCTGGCTAATGTTGGCCAGCTCGTCATCCATGTCATCAGAAAAGTCCAGGACAGGCATATCCACAGGAGAGCCATCATCCTCTGCAATGAGATATTGTACAATTAGTGTGTCTGTGTTGTGGCAGTTGTAATGTGACGTCACTGACTTCCTATTAGTGAGACATTGTAATCTTGGTTCCTGTTCATTGTTCCTGTCATTAGTATTAGCATTCTCACAGGCCTATGCCCCACCTGCATGTCACATGTAGTGTGGGCAATTTGGGAAATTGTCTGCGTCACATCCTCTAGGTGTGGGTTTTGTCCAAATTGTATATTGCCACCTTCTTGTCCTACTCAACCCTCCCTCTACTTCCATTAGCATGGTAAGGCCTTGCAATGGCTGTGGGTATTCTGAGGCCACTTGCACCACACTTAACAATATGGGTCTGGCCCAGTCTCTGATATTTCACATACACCTATACGTTGCTGAGACCAAACACATACTATGTATAGTATTGGTACGGCAAGATACGGGTGTCAGCATTGGTAGTGTGTCATGTTGATGTTGGTGAATGTGTGCTAAATTGGATTGCACTGATGGAGCTGGCAGTGTTCCATTTCCTCTTATGACTGTGCGGGTGTGTTGAACTAGCTAGACACATATGTCCTCCCCCTCAATGCTGTTGTCTTAGCAGTATGACAGTTGGGATGTTGCAAGGTGGCATTGCAGCTATTGTAACACAGGCACGGGGTAGACCCTGGAATGTGCAGCATGGGTATGACATTACTACTGTGTACTTCATAATGTAAGTAAAAATACCTGATATTTATTGTGCTTATAGACATGAGCATTTGACAGGATTTACACTTTGTTAGGAAATACAGGGGATTGATAACGTTGTCATCCTGAACCCTCTATTTTGGGTGTGTTTGATCCATGGGCACCTAACTGCCATTTGCTACTTGACCAGCACACACAGCACAGGTGGTAGTGTCAACTGTTGTCAATGGTACATGCCACTTGTGGATATGGCATGAGACAGGAAATTGAGACCTAGTTCATGTTGTGACAATACCAGCTGCCCTGTGACAGCAGTCCAGTTTTACGTTCTACCCCACCCTCCTGGACTGGCCTTGCCTTTCCAACAGCCTTGGCATGGCAGAGTACCCCCATGCAAAGGTTGTTGGTGTAGTGTTATGATGTGCCCCTGGTTTCCTCTGCACCGACCGTGCACCCATGCCATGCCCCATTGCCCTTTCCACTGCCTGATTTCCATGGCTGACATGCATTGTGTAGTAGGTATGTACCTCCCCCTGCTTGCAGTTAACATTTGGGTATTTTTGTCCCCCATGCAACTTACCCTGCATCTGTGTTGTTTCCTGGTAGTCTGCGCTGACCTGTCCTTAAATTCCTGCGACGATCACCTCTGGGATGATGGCTGCCACCATCTCCTCCATCTGGTCCAGGCCTCCTGCGGTGCTGGACTCCCACCTCCAGTCTGCAGTGTTGCCTTCCTGTTCCATGCCATTTTTTCCTTGGTCCTGCGCTTGCAGTCATGCCAGCTTTTCTTGCACTCAGTGACTGTTCTCCGTACTTCTGCCACACTGTTTATCTTGTCCAAAATATGTTGCCAAATTACCTCTCTCCTCCCAATTGGTAATTTTAAGGTGACAAAAAGTTGATGCTGGTGTTCCGTCAACTCTTTCACCAGTATTTCCTGCTCCTCTGCACTGAAACAACACTTCCTTTTCTTCTTCTCCCTCTCCTGGGTCCTGTCTGGGTCCTCCTGGCTGGTTCATGGTCGATTGGGGTCTCCCTGGGGTCTCTTCTGGCATCTGGGATCCATTTTGCGGCTCCTTAGCACATTTTGCTGTGTTTGTGCCGCTTTTTGATGCTATTGCAGGGGAAAATGGCACGTATACGGTTTGCAACGTCATAAACCGGATTAAAGTCATTTTTTCCACGTTAACGTAATTTTACTTTACGACATGGCGCAATGGTTAGGGTAAAACAAATGACTCTAACCTGTGGCTTGCGCCACGGAGCGTGAAAGTATAAATTTGACGCACGGGTGGCACAAAGAAATGGCATTAGCCGGCGTTAAACTTTTTGACACAAAACTGCGTTGGTGCTGTTTTGCCTCAAAAAGTATAAATATGGCCCTGAGTTGGACATGTAACCAGACGCTGTTGGTTCTGCATGCTGCACATTGCCATGGACTGTTGTGATGCCAGTGGGGTCCGCCATTTGAATTGTTTGCTTGCTGTGTTTGCCTGCTGCCTACTGACTGTTGTGGTGGTTGGAGGGGCTAACACTTTGCACTGCCTTATGTGATGGCCTGCTACTTGCCTGCCCTGCTCATGCCCTCCAGTGCTCTCCAGAGGTGTGGGGCTTACATTTCTCTCCTCTCTGTTTATTGGGAGTCCCAGCAACCAGAGGGAATCCTAGGTACCGCTCCTAGGGTTTCATGGCACAGGCGCATGGTGGGTACTTGACTGTTATCATCTCCGTGCATGGGGAAGACTGCTTATAGTGTCTGGGTTGCTTGATCAGCGTGAGGAAAGTGCTGTTCCAAACCTGCAGGAAGAGCGTACTCCTGCTATCCCCGTGGCTGTGTGCCCATGTTTGGTGCTGCACTCCCGAGTGCCATTCTGTTCCCCCTATCCAGGAGGGCTCGGGAGAAGTAGGAGTACGACGGTGATCCCCAGCAGTGTTTTGTGAAGTGTGGACGAAGTGCACACTTCCTAGTACTCCTGGGGCACAAGCAGTCACCTACTTCTAAAGTAGAGACACGGAGTGCTAGCCCTGGCATCCTTGGCATGGTTTTCCCTGTCTTTTTGCCTCTGCTTCATGTATTTTTTACTGTGTGCTGGATTTCGTTTTTTCTGGTTGTTGGTACTCTGGGCACTTTACCACTGTTTGCCAGTGTTAAATTGCAAGTGTTCCCTGTGTAAAACGGTGATTATCATTTGTTATCCCTGATTGGCATATCTGATTTACTAGTAAATCCCTAATAAAGTGCACTAGAAGTGCCCAGGGCCTGTAAATCAAATGCTACTAGTGGCCTGCAGCACTGATTGTGCCACCCACATGAATAGCCCTGTAAACATGTCTCAGACCTGCCACTGCAGAGCCTGTGTGTGCAGTTTTGCACATCCTATTCGACTTGGCAATTGTAACCACATGCCAATCCCAAACCTTCCTTTTTACTGCATGTAAGTCCCCCCCAAGATTGTCCCTAGGTAGCCCCATGGGCAGGGTGCAGTGTATTTAAAATGTAGGACATGTACCGGTGTGTTTACATGTCTTGATAGTGAAATACAGCCAAATTTGTTTTTCACTATTGCAGGGCCTATCTCTCCCATAGGTTAACATGGGGATTGCCGTTAAAGGTCTTTTAAGTGCAGTTTCCCATTGGGAGCAGATGAAGAACTGTGGTTTGGTATCTCTGAACTCACAATTTAAAAATACATCTTTTGCTAAAGTTGTTTTTTAGATTGTCTGTTGAAAATTCCACTTTTAGGAAGTGGGCATGTTCTTGCTTAACCATTCTGTGCCTCTGCTTGGCTGCTGAATACATGTCTGGGTCAGGCTGACAGTTCAGCTGTTTGTGAATTCACTTTAGAACAAAGGCAGCTGAGGTGTTTCCTGCATATCCTGATGAGTCTTCCTGGACTACAGTGGGAGGAAGGAGCTTACACATGCACTTGAAAGGGCTGTGCCTGTCTTCACACAATACCAATTCCAACCCCCTAGAGTGTGTCTGGAGCAGGCCAAGGAAGAGGCAGGGTCTTATGAACTACAAAATCTTTCCTTTGAGATTTGCCTACTTCAAAAGCAGAAAGGTCTATAAATATTGGACTGCTGGCCCCACACATTTAGAACTCTTCTGGATCAAGAAGAACCTCTGCCAAGGAGAAGAGCTGAAGAGCTGTGAGGAGGAGTACTGCCCCTTTGCTGTGTGTGCTTTGCTGGGTTGGCCTGTAGTTGCTGCTTCTGCCTCAGAGTGGTCAAAGACTGGAGTTTGCTGTGTATCCTGCTTGTGAAGATTCTCCAAGGGCTTGGACTGAGCTTGCCTCCTGTTAAGAAGTCTCACGAACATCAAAAACGTCATCTGCTCGCCCCTGGGCTATCTTGCTGAGATGCCTGATTTGCTAAGTAGTGCCACATCCAGTCCCTAGTCCCCTAGGAGGAGAAGCTGGCAGGACCTGAGTGAAAGTCCATGTCCCGGAGGCAAGCGGCAGAAAAATCAATGCAGCGTCTGCACAGCGGCTGAAAAAACGACACAGCACCGTTGAACCTGACCCATCGCCAGCTCAGTGCAGATTCATCACTGCTGTGCACCCGGATTATCCACTCATCATCCCTGGTCATCAAAATCTTCAAGATCACCGCACAGACCCGAGACTGCTTGTCCAGAAATGGGTGCATCCTTTCCCTGCGAGGAAAAAATCAATCCATTGCTTACCCGGCAGAGAAAGAATTGACGCACTGCCTCACTTGTGAGTAAGGAATCAACCCATCGCTTGCTTTTCTGACAAATGCTCACCCATGCTGCTTTATGTTTTATGCATACTGGGTACTTTGTGCTAAAACAACGCATCCATTGATTTCTATGTATTAAGACACTTTTTACACTAAACATTTATATCTTTACCTGTGTATATTGGATGTTTGTTGTTTTGGTCTTGTTTGATTTGTTTGTGGTACTTTCACTGTATTATTGTGCGTGTATGTACAAATACTTTACACATTGCCTCTGAGATAAGCCTGACTGCTTGTGCAAAGCTACCAAGGGAGTGAGCAGAAGTTATCTGAGCAGTGTATCTCCCTTACACTGACTAGAGTAAGGGTCCCTAGTTGGATAAGGCGTAAACTCACTGCCAACTAGAGACCCCATTTCTAACTTCGAGAGACGTGGTGCTCCTCTCTGCTGGATTAATCGCCGTGACCTGAGCCACAGTGTGGGTGTGAACCAATGCACTGGCTCCAGTTCTGAGGCATATGTGAGGAAGGGCCACTGACAAGGGAGTGGGCACGCTGCTGAGAGGATGCATGCATCTTCCCTGTTACCATTTTATATCCAGGGGGCCCAGTGAGGTCTCCCTCACCCCTTTGTAGTGTGTGCTCCCCCCCATTGTGGAGACCTACCTTGGGGTCCTTGGGTCGGGGGAGGCATTGCGTGGCAGAATCTTAATGGAGGGCCCCAGGGGAGAACCAATCCAACTGAATTTGGATTACCATATTTTCTCTAGAAGGCGTGCAGGTGCTTCTGCATTCTATGAGGTGGACAGGAATTACTATAACCCTGCTGAACGGAGGGCAGGTGTGCCTGGAATTAGGGTCGCACTACTACTGATGTGCTTAGGATGTACCGTACTGGTGATCCAGGGGTTCTGTTCATTACATGGTGCACTATACGCCATCAGTGTTCATGGGGATATGTTGCTGATTTCTTGCATTGTCAGGATAATGAGTAAATATATTAATAGAATGTATAGTGTGCACAATAATGGTGTTTTCATGACGTGCAAAGTGGAAATATTTCTTTGTTTTGCACTCATGTGATGTTTGACAATTGCCTTGATGGGAAGGTAATCACTGTTTCATGAGGTTTTGGTCTACGGTTTATGAACAATATATTTTATATTTTTACTTAATATTTTGTGGAGTATCTTTTGTGGTGTACTTATTATGTCATGGGAGTACGTGTCTAGTGCAAACGCTTTACACATTGCCTCTAAGATAAGCCTGACCGCTATGATCACGCTACCAAGGGGGTGAGCAAGGGTTATCTTGGTTGTGGAGCTCCCTTACCCTGACTGGAGTGGTGGGTTCTGCTGGGCTTAGGTGCATACCCTAGCCAACCAGAAACCCCATTTCTAACAACACTCAGTAGCTACAGACCCCTCTTGCTTCTGCCTTTTCCAGCTAAAGTCATGGCGAAAGCCATCAATACCCATCTTGCAGACCACCTAGAATGCCATTAGTTCCTAGACAGCTCCCAATCTGGCCTTTGCACCAACCAAAGCACAGAAACAGCTCTCATTGAGGCCACCCATCATATCAGAAGCATCCTTGACCAAGGAGAAATAGCTCTACTCATCCTCTTTAGCCTGTCTGCAGCTTTTCGATGTGGTCTCCCACAACTCACATATCAGGAAGCTTCAGCACTTGGGTATCGGTGGACGGGCCCTCAAGTGGATATCCTTCTTCACGCACAAAACTCAATGATGTAGACTCTCCCCTCTACACCTCAGTACCCAAGAAATGTATCTGCGGAGTTACTCAAGGATCATTGTTCAGCCCAACACTCTTCAACATCTACATGATGCTCCTCTGGACATGTACAGAGCCCATTGCAATAACATAGTACCTTACACCAAAGACACACAGCTCATCCTTATTCCTTACTAACTCAACCAGCACCACCAAAGCGAACTTCGCCAACTGCATGAGTAATGTCTGCTTGGAGGAAAAACAACTGCCCCCAACTCAAAATAGACAAAAACAAAGTCTGGCAAACCCTGGCGTTCCGAAATGGAATCTAGTGTCTTCCAATTGTTGCGTCAAGTGCAAGCACACACATACACACACACCTCTGCACATACACATACACATGTGTGCAACCTCCAATGTACTATACCCTCATGCAGGCATCCACACATCCTAGTGTGCTAACCCAACATTGTGCACTATCTGCAATGCAGTGTACCAGCACACAGGTCCACAGATATCCCCATGCATACAGATAACCATGCATGTTATTTTCTAATGCACTGTACCTCCTCAGAAGAACACATGTATCCCAAAGCATACATGCAACCACACATGCCCTTTCCTGATGCTCGGTACCTTCCTTCAGGCACACATGTATCACAGCACGCACACAATTCAATGCAGGCCAAGAGTGAGTTAAGGAGACAGCAGAGTGGGCCAGCAGACACCTTGCCTGTGATGGAGGTGAAAAGCCCAGTTTACTGTATTGATCACTAAAAACACAGGGAAATTTGCTGTGCTACCCTGTTGTTTTTGGGGACTCTATGTCCCAGGATCCAGTGCCAAGAGAAGGGGCGGAGCCTGAAACGCGAGCGCTTCAGAGCGCTGCGCGCAACCCCGCAACGCGGGAAATTTGCTGTACTGCCCTGTTGTTTTTGGGGACTCTGTGTCCCAGGATCCAGTGCCAGGAGAGGGGGCGAAGCCTGAAACATGAGCACTTCAAAGTGTGTTGCGCACCCCCGCAACGCAGGAAATTTGCTGTGCTGCCCTCTTGTTTTTGGGGACTTTGTCTCCCAGGATCCAGTGCCAGGAGAGGGGGCGGAACCTGAAACGCGAGCGCTTCAAAGCACGTCGCACACCCCTGCATTGCGAGAAATTTCAAGTGCTGCCCTGTTGTTTTTGGGGACTCTGTGACCCAGGATCCAGTGCCAGGAGAGGGGCGAAGCCTGAAACGCGAGTGATTCAAAGCGTGTCACGCACCTCCACAACTCGGGACACGCGTGACTGTCAGAAACCGGAAGAGGCCGGGTCGGGCCACACCTCTTGATTTTATAAAATGGGGAAGCGCAAAGCACAAGGGAGTCCTGTGACAGCAGTTACATCATCCAAAATTCCTAAATCCCATAAAAACTCAAAGAGATTTGTCAACTGTGCTACTAACGAAAATTACACTTTAATTGAAGAGGTGGAGTCTATGTTAAATGGAAAGGACACCTGAGTCGTAAAAGGGCCAACTAGTGCCCCTCTTGCATCCTTTTCCAGGCCTAGAACATCTAAAAAGGCAAACCCAGCTAGCTGCATGGATCCTGCCCTAAACTTGATAACTGCAGAGGGGTCGGATGATGCAGCTGATCTAGGGGCTAAAAGACAAAGGTGGTCATTACAACCTCTGCGGTCTTTTTGCAAGACCGCCGAGGGACCACCGTGCTGAAGACCGCCAGTGCAGGCGGTTTTCCGCTTGGCAAATTATGACTGCTGGCAGCCCTCTGTCATTTTCCGGATGGAGAGCCGCCAGCAGCCATACTGGTGGTCCGCGGGGAAGTGGAGGTCGCCCCACCTCCACCACCCCGTCCGGCGTGGCGGTGTTCTGTTGACGGGGTGCTGGCGGCTGAGCAGCCCCCATGGATCCCGTCCTCTCCCGGAGGATCAACAGACCAGGTAAGTTGATCGTCCGTTAGGGGAGTGGGTGGGGGGGTGTTGTGTGCGTGAATGGAGGTGTGCGTGTGAGGATGTAGAGGGGGTGTGTGAGTGCGTGTTTGCATGCGGGGGTGTTGTGTTTGGAAATGTGTGCGTGTCTGTCTGTCTGTATGTCTGAATGGATGTGTGCGTGTATGTCTGTATGTGGGTGTGCGTGTATGACTGTGTGTGTGGCTGTTGGCATGTTTGGTGATATGTGTGTTGGTGGTGTATGTATGCATGTACGGTGTGTGTCTGGGTTGCAATGTTGGGGGTAGGGGTGTGGAGGGGGGTCCTGCCACCTTTGGGGGGTGGGAGGTGTGGGGGTAGGAAACGGGGGTGGAGGTGGGGTGTGCGGCAGACCCCTATCAGTGCCAGGGAAGGTATTCCCTGGCACTGATAGTGCTTACCCCCATGGATTTCATGGCGGTTCCCAACCCCATGAAATCCATGGCAGTAAGCCGGGTCGTGATACCGCCGGCGGTCTTGTGACGGGCGCCGGGCTGGAGATCCAAGTCTCCAGCCCAGCAGTTGTCTCCACCCTGGCGGTCGGATCGGAGAAGTGACGGATGACCATGGCGGTAACCGCCATGGTCATAATTCCAATTTTTTTACTGCCAGCCTGTTGCCGGAAAAAAAGCCACTTCTTCGCCAACCGCCAGGGTCGTAATGAGGGCCAAAGTCTCACACAACCGGTAGATGTGGGTGCAGCTGGTGGAATTATTACAGCGCATGACATACCCTGTTCCAATCGCTTTTCTGCACTAAGAGACCTCGATCAAAACTCAGAGAAAGGTTGTGCAGATCCTAATTTGCAAACACTAAGCAGACATGATATGGGTGGGAATCTCCAGATGGAAGTGGTCAAGCTAATCATGGATCTAAAACAAGAGGTAAAGGACCTAAAACGGATGCTGTCCGAGGCTCTTACCTTACTTCGGCCGGAGGTTAAGAAGAGGGTTGGGGAGATTCCGCTTGAAAAAAGTTTCAAATCCACCCTACCTACTTCTAAAGATTGGAGCAAGGAACCCGGTTTGGGGCCTGAAAAACTATTGACCAAAACAGGTCTAACATTGGGAACTGTAAAAGCCTCCAGAGTATGTAGCCGTAGTATTCATCCTCCGCAGTCTAGCTCCTGTATAGGAGAGCCATGCAACACCCTTGCCTGGCAATTTACAGGGAAAAATCACAACTATCAAAGTGACCATATAATCTATATGTGCAATGTCCCAAAATTAGCATTAAACACGCACGAAGATAGTCTGTCGTTAAGGAACAAGGCCAGCCATTGGATAAGGCATGTCAGGGAATGTGGCTCCATTATCCACTCAGATACCATTTTTGCAAAGCGCCACATAGGCAAACAAGGATACCTGGATACTGTTGAGCTAGTTCTAGCTACTCCTGACTTGGTTAAAGGCCTGATATCCTTGGAGGCCCAGAAGCCATTACGCAACGGATCCAACATTGTTCTCCAAACAGACTGTCCTGCCCGGGATACCTTACCTAAGGAACCATCTGCTACCCTGGAAAGTAGGGCTGCCATTATGGGTTTTGTTGAGCCATCTTCTACTATTCCAAAGGTCCCTTCTGCGGACACTCCCTGGAGGGACTGTGAGATCTGGGACAAGCGGCCGAATTTTACAAACAATATGCCAAATTCTAATCTATCAGACATTGATTGACTGAAAGGAGTAACAGTCCCCCTGAATATTATTCCATTGTACGAGGATGGGAATTCATGTAGGAATTTGGAGGGTAGCTTCCAGGAGTCTGTTCTGGGGGTGTCACTCAGGATGGGAGCCCAGGGACAATAGATGATTTAGTAACCCTGCCTTTAGCTCCTCACTATAAGGGTGGTAATGCCATCCATCCTAGACCTAGGCCTCTCCACTCTTCTTTAATTTCCTGGAATATAGCGGGCTTAGGAAACAAGATTGGTGATCCAGACTGGGGCTCTCTTATTGACTCCTGTAGTATTTGTCTTTTTCAGGAAACTTGGGCTGCTATTAACATACACAGAGAAGGGTATATTTCATTCTGCAAAGAGGCCATTCCTTCACCTGCAGGGAGGGCGGGAGGGGGTCTTATTAAGTGGGTAAAGATTTCTGGGGTAGGGGAAGTGAAGGAAATCTATGTAAATTCACATGATATTTTGGCCGTCTCATTTAAATCAAAATTGGGCCCACCATTATTGTGTGTTAACTTATACAATAGGCCAGGTCCCTGTAGCAAAATCTCAGAAACAATATCTCTGTTAAATACACTTGTGGCTGATTTATTTCCCTCGCATTTTGTCATCATAGCCGGCGACCTCAACGCTTCCCTAGAGCCTAACTCCCTATTTACAGAGCTAACTCAGGAAGAAGATGCAACATGGGGATTATTTTCCATGGCGAGAAGCCAGCCTAAATCTAGCCCAAAGGTGTTGCAGGTTATTGAATTAATGCTGCTATATGGCCTACGGCCAGGGAATGGGCGTTTCCCTTCAGATATTCCAGCACATTCCACCTTTTCTAGAGGGACCTATAGTAGCCTGATTGATTATCTGCTTATTAATGCTAGAATTTGGCACAAAATTAAGGACCTTAAAGTGGGAGATCAACGCTATAGGATCATTTCCCCCTTTTCTAGAGTGGGTTAGGTGGTTTCCTGGTTCTGGGTCCTGGTTCTGGGCCAGATAAGCAATATCAGAGAGTTATGCCCTCCCTGGAGGTGGCTAGCAATCAACGTGTATTAAGATGGCAGGCTCTCACAAACAAAGGAGTTTTAGTAGCTCAAATGTCTGATTTGGTTTCTAGGCATACAGTTGCCCTTGTATCTAACCCCTACCCCGTTGACCAAATCATGGCTAAACATGCTGAGCTCTTCGCTTCCATGAAAGCCCTTTTTACCAGGGAAAACAGGGGAAGCAGGAGACGTAGAGTGCTTAAACTAAATCCATGGTTTAACAAGGCCTGTAGGAGGGCCAAGTGTGGCCTTTTGGAAGCAATTAGACAACAGGATAGACCTGCTATAATGATGGCAAGGCATGACTATGCTGCTGTAATCAAGTCTAGCAAGGCACAGTGGGTGGAGGATATATGGCAAGAATTGCGGGTAGCAGCCAAGGATTCAGATACAAAGCGATTCTGGTCCCTGGTTTCCCAAGAAGGACGAAATGTAAGCTCCAGGCCTGATTGCCACATCCCTGCAAAGACTTGGACTTCTTATTTTACTAACCTTTACTAACCTCTACAGCCAGGACTCTATTCCTCCAGCCGACATAGAGGTGGTATATATGGATAAGTTTGATGGGGTAGGTGCCATTGCATTGTTTACTAGGAAAGAAACAGAGGTAGCTATTATGGCCCAAAAAAACAGGGAAAGCTCCTGGGCTAGATGGGATACCATCTGACCTGTTTCTGATCTGACATTATGGGGCCCTTACATTAACAGAGTCTCAAATGCTATTTTGGAGAACAACATATTTCCCCACTCGTGGAGTGGTGCAATAATTGTCCCCATCTATAAAAAAGGGGACAAATTGGCTCCAGGAAATTATAGACCGATTAGCCTCTTGGATAATCTTCTGAAATTCTTTTCCTTCCAGGTTTTGGGTAGGCTTAGAGCCTGTATGGAAGAGAACGGGCCTTAAGCCATTTGCAGGCGGGCTTTAGGCAACGGACGGCTACGGTGGACCAGGTCTTCCTCTTTCTGACAATTCTGACAATTAAATGGAAGGTGGTGGACCTGGATGGTGGTAGACTGCTTGTCGCCTTTGTTGATCTCAGATCTGCTTTTGATCTGGTACCCTGTCCCAAGTTATGGGAGACCCTGGCAAAAACTGGAGTCCCAGGCCCCTTGCTAAATTTGATTAGGGAGCTGTGCTCAGGGAGTTTTGCTAGAGTAAGGTGGGGGAAGGATGGAGAGCTGTCTGATGAGTTTTCCATACAGAAAGGTGTTAGGCAGGGATGTGTTTTGGCTCCATCTATTTTCTTACTTTTTATAAATGCCTGTATTCCGTATTTATTTGAAAGCCTAAATCATGCTCCGAAATTGGGAGGTACCAAGACATTGTGTCTGTTGTTTGTCGATGATACCTTACTTTTATCCCAAACTGCCTCTGGATTATCTAGGCTTTTGGAGAAATTTTCGGAATTTTGTAAGGATTATGGCCTACAGATTGATTGCACCAAAACAAAATGTATGGTTTTTGGCGACCCTAAATTTAAAGCAAAGAAGAATATAGTGCTGGATGGTGAGGTTCTCGAACGTGTTTTTGACTATCTGGGAATTAGACTAGAAATGTTCCCTTAAATGGACATCACATCTGTCAAAGGGTATTATGTCCCTTAAACAAAAGTCAGGGGTAATCTTGAGATTTGCTGCTAGTACGCCCGCCTTTTCTATCACACCTGCAGTGGATATTTATAAAGTGCAGGCTAGAGCGGGTGCCTTGTATGGTGGTGAGCTGTGGTGCCATAGTAAACTCGAGGATATGGAAAGAGCAGAGAATCTCTTTATTAAGGCCCTGTTAAAAGTTCCCTCGAGTTCTCCTACCATGCCTATCCGAATGGATTCAAATTTGTATTCTATCGACGATACTGCTGCTTTGAGACCACTGCAATATTGGATTCAGATCTGGTCCACTGCAGTGCTAGATCCTTATAGGATATGGTTAGGAGCACTTCTAAGAGATTCCCAGGTGGCTAAAATCCCATGGTGCCAGTATGTAAAAAGAGGCCTCCTTAAACTTGGGCTGGGCTTTGCATCTCCCAAAAAACGCACCACAGATTGTGAACGATCCATATTGGGTGAGTGTGCAAACATCTACTCTAGCAGCTGTTCCGTCCAGTAGCATGACGGACAACTTTTTATCATTCAAGTGTCATTGTGAGTTTGAGCATTTTTTTATATCATTTTACATCCTGCGGCACGTGCACTTTACCTAAGATTCAGATTAGGCTCCCTACCAGTGCGTGATCTTACTTCCAGATGGAAGCAAACTGTTAGTTTGTCAGATCTTTGCCCGATGGGGTGCAATACTGCGGAAACAATTAGCCATCTTTTATTTTTTGTCCCGCATATAAAAAGCAAAGGGCCCGCTGAATAAGACCTCTTTGTAACTCCATGGGAATTAGGGATCGTCATTCGGCTTTTAGGATTTGTAGTACCAGTACCCATGGGCCGGTGGTATGTGCTGTGGCGAAGTTTTTAGCAGCCACATAGCGTATTAGAGCAAGCTTTTCATTGACATAACATCTACTTAAGGGTGGAGACTGTGTTTTAAACTGATTTAACATTGTTATTTTTAAATGTTGATTATATATTTGTATCATATTAGATTTCTTTTTAATAAAGGGAAAAACTCATAAGGTCTTAGGAATGCACATTTGTTCGCTCTAGCTTTTACTGTGTTATTTGTCTGATCTAGAACAGAAGTTTGTTTAAATATTTTTTGCCACAGCCTTCTGAAGATTAAGGAAAATCAAGTCACATGTATTTAGAGCAATTTGGTGTCTGATTTGCACGTCCTGGGCCTTGGTAATGTGACATTTTTCCTCTTTTATCTTAGGGTTTTATTATTGTATTTTTACATGTCGTATTGAGAAATATGGTTTTATGTATGTATTGGATTGCTTTTATGGTAGCTGCTGCCGAAATAAAGCTCAAATGATGATGATGATGAAAAACACGGTGGGCAGCAAGTGCCCTATCTGAAGTGTGCACTTGGAAGAACGACATGGATTAGTGTACACTTGCAGAGAAGTAGGTCTACAAGGTAAGAGGATGTCCCAAAAAGTGGGAAAAGATCTGGATACCTTGACAACAATACAAGAACATGAACGTGTGCCCATAGGTAGTAGGTGGGGAGTGATACTACCCAGGCATTAAGTGGTTAGGAGAGAGACGGGGGGTGAGGAGAATATGCAAGAGAAGCAATGCATAAATGATTTAAATGTATGAAGATTTCAAAACCTATAAAATATCAAAATGAAAGTGGCATTGGATGGTCTTGCTGTTGTTAACTTTAATAAAAACAATTAATAAAAAACACAATTTATTAGAAAACATTGTATGCTGCACCACCACGTTCCTGCTACTTAACTTCCAATGAAGGCAGTGATCTTCCACCACTTGAAGTGTAGCGCTTTGGGTGCCCCTCTTGGTTTAAGCAGATCGTAGTCCACGAGACAGGCCTAGGTCACAGCTCACATGCATGATCTGTGTTGACTCATGACCAGAAATTGTTAACGGTGACACGGATATCACCACAGCTGAGACACTCAGGGCAGAAATACGCTTTTCATCACAGCGAGAGGGACTGTTACGTCTCAACAATGGAATAAATATGCAAGCCGCAGCCTGTCCTTTGGGGCTGAGGGGTTATGCCCCATCACCTTTTGCCCCTCATGAACAATGCAAGTTAGGCTCTTCATTTTGAGATCAGACAACCAGTAGCTAGACAAATGCGCAAGTTGCACAGGCTCCTGGCTGCCTGAGCTGAACTTTCCTGGGCTGAAGAGGTCACAGTTCCGTGCCTCGAGGCCCTCCCCCACAGTGACGAGGGAAGCGTCACCCATTGACTCCGACCTGGGCGCTTCAGGTTTAAGACCTGAAGCACCCAGGGCGACTGTCAATCAGTGACAACTTGTCACAAAGTGGGGTGGGGTCAGCAGTCTCACTGCCCCATCCCACTCTGTGACGAAGTTGGGACGGCTTCCCTCCCTCATTGGCTGACTTACTGATGATGACTACGGGTGGGCGAAGAATTCTTTACTTTGCGCAGAGTTGCGTCACTACAAAGTGACACAGAGCAGCAGTTTTTTCTCTTGTGCGGCGTGCCAGCGATAAGTTGGCGAGTGAGGAAAATCACTATTTTGGCAGGCGAGATTTCTGAATGGGGTCGTGATCGCCCGCATTGAGAAAGATGCTGCTTGCATTGAAGAAGCTGCCACTCAAGTAGAAAATCTACTAGAGTGGCAGAAAGAAGTTCGTGCTCTCTGGCACTTCTTGCGAAGCCGGTTGCACTGATTTTACAGCATTGGAGAAACTCCGGGTGCTGAAAATCAGTGCAAACACCGCAATTTACCCAAACTCTGCTGCTTAAGTAACTCCTCGTAGCACAGTGGAGTATTTCTAGCACTTCTCATAGTTTAGCGTAGTAGAACTCAGCAAAATCTGCCCAGGCCTAATGATGACCTCCCCCCAATCCATGTCCATGACACATGATCGTAATACTAAAAAAGAAAAATGGTTTCTTCTAGGAGTACCATGAAACAAACAAGAAGGGAAATTAATTAGTAATGGAACAATCCGATGTAATAATTTGATACACATTCAGTATTTACGAATAGTATAAGATGCACATGAATTAAAAGATAGCAATGTAAGCCATTATAAGAACATTTCTATTGAATCAATCATTAATTAAATCTATTCTAAAAGAAACAACATTGATATACTAATGTACAACAGTGCATCGAAAAAACATACTGCTCATTGCTTAGTGCGGTGAATGGTGTAAAAAAGATACAGGTATTAAAATGTGACACTTGTATGAGCCTGGATCTTGTAATGCCTGAATGCAAGTGTGCAATAGTTCAAACAGTGGGAAGGAACTGCTCAGTTTTATGAATTAGGTGCAACGGTTAGACCCCAGTGACAAACTACTCCAAAGCTATCCTCAGGACCGTGCCAGGGACGCGTTAATGGTGGCAAGTTTGAAAAGCAAAACAAAAAAATGAAAGATTTATTTAACTCCCCGAATTCCACGTGGTTTATGTTTTTTAACTCGCCTTCCATCGTTCCACCACCAACCCTCAATAATTTTTATCAGGGGAATTTTTCATGGGGAAAACTTAAGGATGTGATAATTATGACACACCTTGTAATTCCGATCAATGTGCAAACACATGTTTGCAAGGGTCTGCACTTGTAATCAGGGCCTTTGTTCAGAGATGCAAGAGAGGAAAAGGCATGGAAACAGACAAAGGCATATATTTACCTCTGTAGCGGTGAATGTATCACCGACACATTGGGAAATCCCCAGGAAGGAAGAAGTGCATTTTAAAACAAACGAAGGGGAGGGAGAGAGTCAAGGGAAAGGTGAGAGGCAGTGGGGTGGGAGTGGGGTGAGAGAGTGGGGGGCTGATTCACCCAAGGAAAGCACAGTGAGCACAGTGAGACTTTGTGCAGGCACTGGGGGAATTAATCACCCTGGGGGAATAAATAAAAAAAGGCTGTGGTTTCATAAAGCAACACTGCCGGGGTAGAAGAGGTACCCCAAGGGATTAGTGAAGGGGCTTTGTATCTATTGCATTGACCACATGGCATCTAAGTGGTAACGGTGAATTCGATGCGAAAAATAAAAAAAACGTGCTTGGTAATAGATGGCTCAATAAGTCAGACAACTGAAACTAGAGAATTAGTACAAACCAAACAACATAAACGTTATTCCACATAATTGCCTAAAGGACACATCTCCAGGTGAGCCAATATTGAAATTCGTGTCTCCAGAACACATAGCTCAGTCTGTGTATAATAGTTGCACAAGTAGCACAGTGGAGGACAGTGTATCAACCTGCCACTCTAAATAAACATGGGAAGCACCTTAGAAGAATACATGCTCAGAAGGGCCTAGTGTCACAGATCCGATTTGCTTTGGAAAGGAAATGTTATGTTATTTCTAGTAAGAAACCAAGAAAAGCAGAAGAAAATAAACATGTATAAAATAATACTTTGTGCAAAATCATCCGCCTCGTGGAGTCCTGATCTCACTGAGTCCAATTGGTCAATCCAATGGCTTTACTTTAACAGCAGTAACATGTATCTGTTGCATTCATGTAGATTCGATTCAATTTACTCAGTGACCTGCCACTTTAAATCTTCTTCCGGATGTTTGCATCGCTGGAAAATATGAGACAGGGGCGTATTTCGCCCTGCGCATCTTATTCTCTTTTTGTAATGCCCGATCCAAGCATGGTCCCGTTGGGTTATTTGCCCAACATGTATTTTAGAACATTACACCAACTGCATATATCACACTTGAGGATTAGTAATTTGAATGTGATCGCACTGTGAAACATACATCTGCATGTACAACCATTTTGCTATTAGAGGTCATGGTACAAACAGAACATGTGCCACATTTATAGTATCCAGACTGCACACTTGAGTAATGGTGGTGAATGTTACATTTTCTGTACTTTGGACTTTGACTAGAAGGTCTTTTATATTTCTGCCCCTTTTAAAAGCAAACAACGGAGAATCTAATGAATCGTCTAATAATATCATAATTGCCCAGTGTTTGTCAAGTAGGTTTTTTGGGTTTGTAGCTAGCTCGTTTGAATGTAGTAACAAAAGTGAGTCTGTTGGAAGCACCAGCCTTATTTTAGGGCTCCAGCTAGGCTTCCATGGGTAGAACCATACTTGGTTGCGAGTTCTACTTAGGAGATGTTTGGCAGCGCCTCAGTCAAGTAAATGCTAAATTAGCTTGTTAGATTCAGTAAAGCAGTCTTCTTTCCTGGTGTAGTTATGGCATACCCTTAGTGACTGCTCAAAAAGAAGGTTGTGCGGAGACTATGAAAGTGAAAACTCATATATGCCAACATAGTATTTCTGCCTATAGGCTGACAAACAACGCAGTGTATAAACGCCCCTCCAAATGCTATATTTGGAGATCAAGGAAGCTGATGCACTTAATAGCTGTCGACATTGTGAATCGACTCTCCAGATTACATTGATTGAGCCAATAAAAAAACTGTTCAATTCAACATGACCTTAATGGCATAACCTTGCGGTACATTGGTGTATAATGCCTGGATGTTGAGGGACTCAAAAATCTGGGATTCGTCGCCAAAACGTCAGATCTTTGATTTATTTCATGAAGTCAGTATTGCCCCAAATACATGCGGTAGTGTAGGATACAAAAAGCTTTATGAAAAAATCAATGTTTTGCCATAATGGGTGTAAGATGGACCCGAAGACTCATATGATGCGACCACATGATGGATTAATATAGGCCTTGTAGATCTTTGGAAGTACATATATTACTGCTGTACATGCTGTAGATTTATTAAGAAATTTGAACTCCTTTTCACTAAGGAAGCCCATGTCTTCTGCTTTGGTAGTCAGTATCTAAGGGCCAGATTTATACTTTTTGACGCAAAACAGCGCCAATGCAGTTTTGAGTCAAGAAGGTTACCGCTGGCTAGCGCCATTTTTTATCACCACCCGGGCGTCATATTTATACTATGACTCTGGGTGGGGTTAAGCATAGGTTAGAGTCATTTTTCATGACGCTAACCATTGCGCCGTGTTGTGACGCAAAATGACGTTAACGCAGGAAAAATGACTGTAATATGGTTTACGACATTTAAACACGTGGCAAAACTGAAATGCGCTATTTTTGCCAGCAATAGCATCAAAAAGTGACGCTAACAGAGCAAACAGTGCAAAGGAGAGGTAAGATAGACCCACAAAGCCAGGAGAGACCCCAGGGAGACCCCAGACAACCAGGAACCAGCCAGGAGAACATTGACATGACCACGGGGAGAGACAAGAAAAAGAGGAAGTTTTGTTTCAGTGCAGAGAAGCATGAAATACTGGAGAGAGAGGTGACGGAGCACCAACATCAACTCTTCATCACTTCTAAATTGCCAATTGGAAGGAGAGAGGCAATTTGGCAGGAAATTGTGGACAAGATTAACATTGTGGCAGAGGTCCGGAGAACTGTCACTGAGTGCAAGATATGCTGGCATGACTGCAAGCGGAGGACAAAGGAGAAAATGGCAAGGAACAGGAAGGCAGCAGCAGACTGGAGGTGGGAGTCCAGCACCACAAGAGGACCTGGACGAGATGAAGGAGATGGCTGCAGCGGTCGTCCCAGAAGAAATCATCACTGGTATCGCAGGACAGGACAGCCCAGACTACTGGGAAACAGCACATATGCAAGGTAAGTTGCATGGGGGATAAATATGCCAAAATGTCAAATCCAAGAAAAGGGAGGCACATAGCTACTACACAATGCATGTTAGCCCTTTAAATCAAGCAGTAGAAAGGGCAAAGAGGCATAGCATGAGACGCCCTTCACTGCCCATGCCAGGTGCATGGGCTGTGCAGAGGCATCCAGGGGCACAGCACAACACAACAAAAACATCCTTTGCATGGGGGTACACCGCTATGCCGAGGCTGGTGGAAATGCTGAAGCCGACTAGGAGTGTAGAATGTAAAACTGGTCTGGTGTCACAGGACAGCTGGTATTGCCAGAATGTAAACTGCAGAAAACTGCCCAGTGTCAGGCCATTGGCCCAAGGGGCATTCTCCATTGACAACAGTTGCCACTACCACCTGTGCTGTTGGCGCTGGTCATTTTGGAAATGGCAGTTAGGTGTCCATAGAACAAACACACTCGAAATGAGGGTTCAGTATGACTACGTGATCAATCCCCTTCAATCCCTATCCAAGTGCAACTCCTGTCAACTGGTCATGTACATAGACTCAATAACCATCATGCACTGTCACATACATAATGATGTACACAGCAGTAATCTCATACCCATGCTGGCCATCCCTGGGTTTACCCCAGTGCCTGTGTCACATTAGCGTCAATGCCACCATGCAGCATCTCAGGTATCATAGTGCAAAGAGAACTGCATTGAGGGGGAGGACATATGTGTGTAGGAAGGCGAACACACCGGCACAGTCACAAGAGGAAATGGAACTCTGCCAGGTCCATCAGTGCAATGCAATGTAGCACACATCCGCAAACATCAACATGAGGAACTACCAATGATAACAAGTGCATTGCTGCCTGGCAATGCCATGCAGGGGGTGGTGCTAGGTTTCAGCACTGCATAGGTGTATGTGAAAAATAAAAGACTGGGACAGGGCCATATTGTCATGTGTGGTGCTGTGGCATCAGCACACCAACTCCCATTGCAAGGCCTCACCATGCAAATGGAAGCATAGGGAGGGTTGATGAGGACAAGAAGGTAGCAAGCCACAAATTGGACAGAACCCACACATAGAAGATATGGCACAAAAATTGCACAAACTGCCCTTCCCTACATGTGACATGCAGGTGGGGCATAGGTCTCAGAGACCTATGCCCCGCAACATTAAGTACAGGAACAATGCATGGGAACCAAGATGACAAAGTGCCACCAATAGGAAGTCATTGACGTCACATATCAACTGCCACAACACAGACATACTAATTGTACAATATCTCATTGCTGAGGACGATGGCTCTCCTGTGGATCTGCCTGTCCTGGACTACCCTGATGACCTGGTTGACCAGCTGACAACCATCATCCAGGAAACCCTCCAAGATGTCCTGGGAACCCCCCAGCCGCAAGGAGGAGCATTCATGTAGCAGCCATCCCAGAGGCCCCACCCACCACCCCAATAGTACAACCTGCCAGCTCAAACACAGCTGAGGACTCTGACAACATAGGGACCACCTTTGAGAGGACAGTAGTGGGACTCCAGCGGGAGCTGGCCAAGGGGGTGCAGGCGGGGATACAAACTATGGCAGCCAGCCTTGAGGGTATGCGCATGTGCATCATTAGGGCCACTGAACAGACCGCAGCCAAACAAGGCACACAATCCCCACTGCATGGAGTCCAACAGTGTGTGAGGGACCTAACCACTTCAGTGAGGGAGTAGACACAACAGCTGCCCTCCCAATCTTGCTGCTGCATTCATGACGACAATGCACCTGGATCTGGCCTCCCTCAGGGCAGACATGGCTGCCTATCACAGGGATGTTGCTGCCATACTCAATAATCAGCAGCTCCCCCTTGCTGCAGTGATGCCATATGTAGTTCCACAGATAGCAGCTGCCGGGAATTTGGTGTCCACTTCTCCAACCACAGAAGTGTGTGTGGCCCCCTCCACCTCACCATCAAGGGCAGAGGAGACAACACACACATCAGAGGATGAAGATGTGGAACAGATCATCTTCACCCGTAGGAGTACCCAGTAGCACCAACGCATGCTACATGGCAGTGATTTCCCTTTGTCCTTTGACATCATGCCAATGTTGCTACAGTTGGTGACATGCACTCTTCACCGACACACTGTTAACCTTTCCACTAGGGACTGCAATTGTTTCTCCCTACTCCATTGGCAATTCATGTTCCCCTGCACTAAATGACACTTCACCCCAGCATGTCCAATGACATGTCCCTAAACCCTGGACTTGTGTTGAGTAACAATAGAATGGTTTTCACTAATGGGGTCACAGACCTGGACAATGTAAATATTGCACTACAGCACTTTGAAATAAACAGAACCTATGCAACCACTTTGTCTCTGTGTAATGTGGCACATCTACTTTGCTGTTGATTTGTGTCTACAGTGACAGAATGTCAGTACAAGAGTGCAGAAATATTGTGGGCACATATCTATGCACAGGGTACCTACATGATGAATGTCAGTGCTGGCCACATTCCCTACAAGCAAGTCACTGTGTATGTGACATTTGTTTAACACATGTATGCCTCACCCACTACATACAGCAGGAATGGCTGTGTAAGAGTGGTCGGGCAATAACATCAGCGGGGGGTACCAGTGAAACACATTGGTGTGAAATAATTATACTTGAACTCATCTGAAATTGGCACTGCTCAGTTTAGCAGTGTTGACATGAACTTCAGGCTGCAGGCAGACGTCCCACAGTGCTCAACATTCTGACACAGGACCCAAACAATGACAGCTTAAAAACCACACCCACCTGTCCAATACATGGAAACCACAGTCACCTTGAGTGGTAGGTACATTGGATGGAAGGTGCATTGGGAAGTAGATGTGTTGTAGCTGCCAATGGGACACCTCAGTTGGAAGGGGGAATGAACATGTAAAGAGAGGGATCTGGATGCAGGATGGAATCCCCAGGCCAACAGACAATTGGTACTGTACACTCATGTGAAGACCCTGAGACCCAAGCATGTGACACATGCAGTAAGGGAGTACCTAAACTTTTATGATATATGTAGAAAACTGAACTGAAAACTATGTTAAACACTCACCCTAACCTAATCTATCCTACTTATACATTACCCAAAACTGTCCCTAACTACCCTATGCTAAGCTTACTTACCACATTTAACAACACACTCTAAACATTGGCCCCCCACGCCCCTTATATCACAAGAAACATGCAGGACCACACATAGTAACCTAAATAAATACTATCTATTCCTAAACAAATATATATTTTTTTTATTTTTATCATATATATTTTTTTAACACAACAAACTAACATGTAATAATATACAAACTCACCCCAAACCTACTTATCCTATCTAAACAACTACCCTGATCTAACCTATCACTAACCCCCTTCAACCCACTACAAAACATAATAAGGAATGAGGAGGGAGGGGACTGAACTAGGGGTGAAGGGAGGCATCAGTACAGAGGTTGGCCCTCCTGAGTGTCCTCTTGATGGCCTTCAGTGTCTTTGTATTGCGGTCCACCTCCTTCTTTAGGCTGTCCAGCTTCTTGAGGACCTGTTTCATTTCCTTCTGTAGGTCCTTCATTACCGACATGTCTATTGCAGCAGGCGTGGCGGGCTGTGGTGTCGATGTTGAGGGTGCTGCAGGTGGGGCAGATGTGACGGTGGCAGCTGTGGCTCCCCGTGTAAGTGTGGTGCTCGGTCCACTCTTTGTGGGCAATGCTGGTCCCCCCTGGCTGAATGCCCGCCATTCCCCAGTGGCTCGCTCTTTTTGATACCGTCATGCCATCTTGCGGTACCCAGACTCCACATCCAATACGTGGCGATAGCGCACTGCCCTCTTCTGGAACGCCCTGAGTTCCACAACATCCATGTTGGCAGCTGTTAAACTGAGACAGGCAACAATCAGTGTCATCATTGTGTGATGTATGTACAGATGATACTCTAACACTCGACTTGCACATGAATTCCCAATCACATTCCAGATAATACAATGTCCCTGATGTAATGGCAATTCTGCCTACCCATCTTGTCATTGACACCAAAGCAATGCACAACAAGGGTTGGAACCAAATAAACTAATCTGTGCATTGATTTAGTGCAATGTGTCACAATGCAAAGACAGCAAACTACTTTACATGGGCCAGGGCCACTGAGTCAACTTTAAAGCACACAACACCAGTAACTAGTAGATGTAATTGGGAGTATGGTATGCAGTTGCTAATCATAAGGGGTCAGTGTTGAATGGGACACATGCAAGCTTGAATGAGATGACTGGCATTCACACTGTCACCATCACATCTACCTACATATATGTTTTTCCCCTACCCCTGTGCCTCAGGGGGGATGGGCATGCAATCCATCATCACAACTGTTGAGGTCATCCACGGAGGCATGTCCACTTATTCATGGATTTAGGGAGTAGAACACATGTGAGGAGGGCTGCCACCTAGGAAGCAGGTATCCATAGGTTATTCACATCTACATTCATGTGTCCAGGTGTGGACACCCATCAACACCTGATCTGCCAACACAATTCCCTAAGCATCCACATTGATGCCAGCACACGTCTACACACCTTCATGCACGCCTATTACATACCACAAAAGTGTCACGTAAATGGAGTACAACTTATGGAGCTACATACTCGGGGACAGTTACCCACCAAGTTCTACCTGTACATTACAATACAGGGATGCACCAATTTGTGTGGAAAACTGGTGCATCACTGTGTTGTGAGAATGACACTATGACCCAGTGCCAATATACTGACACTGGTGCACTTCCAAGTAACATGTGGGCCTACATGTGGCTACTAATCATCTTGTTCACACGCTGCTGCCTATTACGCAGCACAAGACTCCCAAGATATGACTCCCTACTTGTGAATGGGTAACCCTTGCATGGGACACAATGTCTGATATCTGATCAAGTGCCAGCTCATCATATCTAGCATTGAGTGGAACACACAAAAGTCACTCACACAACAGCAGCAATCGCTGCACGGGACAGACATTATGACAGTTACTGGATACATCGGGGGCCTGAAATCTTGCCACTTCCCCGATGGTGTAGGGGGCAGGTCCACCTGTAAGACATAAATGGAAATATATGCTCAATGTCATATCACTGTACATACAAGTGGGCAACATATCACAGTGTGTAACATTTTACATGAGTGAGCTAGTGATATGCATGAAGACAGTACAATAGACATACCACTGCAAACTCACATTGACACTGACACTCCAGTGAATGAGAGCCACACATCTGCACATATGTACTGGGCCTATGACTCATGTGGTGCTAAACCTGACAACAACCATAAGTGGCTAATCCATTTAAGATGGTACTCCATGGCATGATTTGTATTTGGGTGAAAAATCCATGGCACTTCCCTGGAGCACTGCAATACAAGTGACTCAGGTATTGTGGCTTGCGCATCAAGGCACACTGAGATGGTGTGTGATGGACACGGGGCTCAATTTTCAGTCTGCAATTATCATGCGTTCAGTGGTCCATGACTGATGTGGCACAGTTGTATGTTGGTAACAAAAGCCCCATTGCCAGTGTCCCCTAAGGCGGATATGCCCCCTTTGCCAACATAGTGGCAGGGGCCATGTGTGTAATGATGACAATGTAGCGCTAAACATGGATTGCCCACTTTGCTGTCAGGATCCAGTGAAATATGTTATGCTGCCAGCGTCTTGCCTGATCATCATTGACAAAATGCATGGGCACAGGTGTTGCCATGGCACCTGAAATGTGTGACTTAGGGCCAGATGTAGTAAAGCGTTTGCGAGTCGCAAACCGCGAAAAACGCCGTTTGCGAGTCGCAAAAGTCTCACCGGAATGCAGAAATGCATTTTGCGAGTCGGATCCGACTCGCAAAATGCATTTCCGACTCGCAAATAGGAAGGGGTGTTCCCTTCCTATTTGCAACTCGCAATGCTATGCAATTCCATTTGCAACCGCGAAAGCGGTCGCAAATGGAATCGCAGTTACCATCCACTTCAAGTGGATGGTAACCCAGTCGCAAACAGGAAGGGGTCCCCATGGGACCCCTTCCCCTTTGTGACTGGACATAAAAATATTTTTTCAGAGCAGGCAGTGGTCTAAGGGACCACTACCTGCCCTGAAAAAATCCGAAATAAAAGGTTTCGTTTTTTTTTCAAAGTGCAGCTTGTTTTCCTTTAAGGAAAACGGGCTACACTTTGAAAAAAAAAAACTGCTTTATTTAAAAGCAGTCACGGACATGGTGGTCTGCTGTCTTCAGCAGGCCACCATCCCCGTGAGTGCCCAGACTCGCTATGGGGTCGCAAATTGCGACCCACCTCATTAATATTAATGAGATGGGTCTTTGCGACCCCATAGCGAGTCGCAGAAGGTGTCTGAGACACCTTTCTGCTTTGCAAATTGCGAGCTGCAATTTGCGAGTCGCTCGGACTCGCAAATTGCAAGTCGCAATTTGCTGTGTTCCTACATCTGGCCCTAAGGGTCACAAGTACGAAGATCAAGTTTTGTGAGTCACAAATTGCGTGACTTAGCGACTCGCAATTTGTGAGTCGCACAACCTGGTGTACAACACTGTCAATGACACTGTTTGCGATTCGCAATGAGGTAGCAAATGACCTACCCCATGAATATTCATGAGGTAGGTATCAATTTGAAAACCCATTGGGAATGGCGGCACTCACAGGGATGGTGGCCTGCTGGGATCAGCAGACAACCATGTCTGTGACTGCTTTTAAATAAAGCAGTATTTTTTTTTTTAATGCATCCTGTTTTCATTAAAGGAAAACAGAATGCATTCTTTTCATTTTTTCAGAGCAGGCAGTGGTCCATTGGACCACTGCCTGCTCTGAAAAAATGTTTTCACATGCATTCACAAAGGGAATGCATTAGCACCAGTTTGAAACTGGTGCTAACTGTGATTGTTTTGTGAAGGCATTCATGGTCACAAAACAATCATACATCGGACTGCGACTCGCAATTAGGAAGTGAACACCCCTTCCTGAATGCGACTCGCAAACCCTTTTTGTGATTCAGTAATGTGATTACTGAATGTCAAAATTTGGTTTGTGCATTGGAGAAAGCTTTTTTCTTGTTGCAAACAGCCCGATTCGTACATGTGACCCTAAGTGATAGTCGTACATGACTCAACAAACCTATGAGCTGCATTGTTAACATGTATAGACATGTGGACTCCATTTCAGTACTGGGACACTAACACTTCATTCTTGTTGCATTCAACCTAGCCAAAAACATTGCATGCAGCACGCTAACACATCTGCTACTGTCACTCAGGAGCATTCTACTGTACACATATGTCAATGTGATAATCACCAACAGGGCCACCAACCACCACACCCAGGTGGTCCAGCAGATCTTGCTCTCTGGCCACCAGGTCAGTCCAGCGATGCTTTAGCTGGTGCTCATTATGGCTGGTATGGTACACCCTCTTCAGGTGGTGGAGCACCTTGTCCCACCGCAGCCGCCTCGCCTCTGTCTGATACCCATGTATCACCCTGCCACCCATCTTGAGCATCATAGGTAGGAAGTGGCACACCAGCCACATGAAGCCCCCAAGCTCCTCCTCCCAATCTGTGTTAGCCTCGAACTTCCTGACATGTCCCTCAACCACAATTTTAAACAGTAAATAGTGAACAAAATTAAATGACAATGAAAGAAACTTATTACCCAAAACTTAAGAAACCCAACTAACCCAACTAATCTAATACCCAGACAGACACCAACAGTACAAATACAATATGAAATACAGTTAACTACCCAAAATCACATTCACTGGTACAAGTAACAAACAGATTTCACGACAGACACAACAAGAGAGACACCACAAGATACAATATTTGCCTACAACACACCAGCAACATCGAGACACATCCACACAGTCAACAAATGCACAGACTGTAAAGTGAAAGTGAAAGTAAACCCACTGCACCATGCCTGTAAACAGGATTTCCTATTACATCACTTCCTGTCCCTTTGTGACACGTTTTACATCATGCTTGTATTTTTTTGACGCATAAGGTGTTTGCGTGACTATTTTGGATGCATTACCTACATGTGCGGCTATATAAAACGCATTACTTGTAGACTTCAATTTCACTGGATATCCGCATGAGTTTGGTGTGTGGGTGGAATTCCTGCTAAGGGCCCATACATTGGTAGTTTGCGTTTGCGAGTCTTTATGACGCATTAGGGTCAACAGTTTTGATTTGGTGATTTTATTATATTCACAATGGATGCACTTGTATCAACATGCAAATAGGATGGTATGGGCTGCAGTGTGTAATAAAATGTATGGCCACATGTGATAGAGCATGCAACTTTGAGAGTTGGCTGTGTAGGGTCTGTAAAAACAATGTGTGTGTTTCTGAAGGAACGGCATGCAATACTTTGGATGTCGTGCATATGTATGAATGTTTGCCAAATATGTATCCACATTTGATGGCAGTCAGTGATCTGCAACAGTCATGGTATGTGTTTGTGAAATGTGTTGACTCATGTTATGTGTGTAGTTGTTTGACTTAGAGGACATTACATTTCAGATAACAAACACAACTTAGGCATCATTGAGGATGGTTGATGAGTGCTATGAGGATATGTTACCCCTCATATGTCACTAATTGTTGGTTGTGAGTTCATGGTGACTTGTGTGTGGTCTATGCAAATGTCTGACATGTGTACATGTTTGGTACATACTGTGTGTGAAACACTCTGCCTAAATTCCACCCATAAAATATTTTGTACACGTCGGTTTGACTCATTGCAATTAGCTATGCTACTTTTGTTGCTGTGGTGGACCAGCTGCCCTAGCTGCATGTGTTCACATAATTTCAGATGTGCATTCCACAGAAGTGTCCATTCCAAGTGTGTGAGCATGTGTACCCTGTGTCAGGATTGTGCTGCATGGCAGTGGCAGGACTGATTTCCAGGGATGGACTGCACAGGGCAAGGGTTGTGAACATTGCTTGTCAAACCTGGGACAATCATGCTATCCATTGTCACAAATGATGCCCCCCCTTGTCACACAAGCTCCTTGCAGGCATTGCAAGTGTCAGGGGTCTGTTCATACATTCCTGTACTTCTGATATTTTACAACCACTTCCTCATGTATGAGGCCCCTATTTACCTTATGATTGAAGATGTCATAGTTGTGTGTCATGTGCT
This sequence comes from Pleurodeles waltl, assembly GCF_031143425.1. Taxonomy (NCBI): domain Eukaryota; kingdom Metazoa; phylum Chordata; class Amphibia; order Caudata; family Salamandridae; genus Pleurodeles; species Pleurodeles waltl. The sequence goes on along the minus strand of NC_090436.1, from coordinate 691,404,048 downwards.
ACTGTTGAACATGTTGGTAACGTGGATGTGACTCATGTGTTTTGGTGCATTGATTGTTTCCTTCATTTGTGACATTCAAGAGATGAGTCTTTTTGTTATGTGTGTGAAGGTTGCTGTACAATCATAAGCTTCACATGTGATGTTGCATCAGAAGTAGTCAAATTTCTATTTGTAACATGATCCCTGAGGTAATACTCACATTTCTAAGGTACATGTGATGGAGAATGAAGACACCAGAGCAGGATTGTGTGATCACGTAAGGTGATTATTTACATATCTTAACAAGGTGTGTAGAGTGACTATAAAGTGAAAAAGTTGTGTACAATTTGCTGTCTGCGGCACATTCCTGCAGCAGTGTTCTGCTGATCCTCCTCCTCCTCCTCTTCAGGGAGGTCCTGGTCTGGCTCATGTAATGGGATGTTCATCCTCACACAAATGTTGTGCCGGATAGCACAGGTCAGTATAATTTGTGATGTTCAGACACATGAATCTGGACTTCAGGATGCCAAAAGCCCTGATGCGTGTCCTCTGATGTGCCTCATTGTAGGCATGCTCTGCTGCTGTGCTTGGGTTGGGTAATGGGGTCATGATCCATGGCTGGATTCCATAACCCTGATCCGCTGCAAATCATAATAGGAGTGAGTATTTTGTTAGCGCTTGCAACAGGAATGTCTTGTAGAATGGCAGTTGATATCTTTTGTTGTCTGTGACTCATATGTGTCTATGGTATGGTGTGAGTTTCTGGGCTTCTGTGAGGTCTTCTCAGCACTGGATTGTTTGACATGACAACTTGTGTTTGGCTCATGGACCTGGGATCTACGATTTGGTTTCCTAACTGTTGGTCAGTAATTTATGTACCATGCGTTGTGTAGAGTCCCATATGTATCAGTGTGCTTTCACTGGAGTGGACATGACACATCCACAAACACAATGGGTTCAGATGTGGTGGTAACAAGGTTGCACTACATGGCCTGGACATCCCATCCATTTAGACATGTGTCATTGGAGATGAAATGCAACACTGAGAGCCTCTGAATTTGGTAGGTGACAATGCACAACACATCTCCATAAGTTGGCAGCACTGAACTGTTCAGTATTGACAATGCACGATTGTCCCATGTGTGACTTATTTCTAGGCAAGCCTTTGTTGTTCCCTCTGCCAGTTGCTCATGAGCAACCGTGCAACTACACTACCGACCTTGCTCCAGGGAACCTGGCTAATTGTCTTGTGGAGGTGGAGGTGGATGTGTCTGTGCAGGAAGGGACATCTCCCTGTACATATGCTGGTTTGATTGACAATTGGCTCTTTCAGTGTTTGCAGCAGTGTGCAATATGTGTTCATAGCACAGTCCACTTCCTTATTGCAATGTTCAAACAACACTCCAGGGGTGGTGTATGATGCTGGGACTGCCTCAGTATTTCTGTGCCACCTACATCTGAGTCAGCATCATTATGCTATGTGTCTTATGGTGGTAGACCTGCTGCAGCACACATTTCACACCCCTTCCACACTACATACTGCTTGGGAGGGTGGCCGATTGTCTTTGTGGCCTAATGTAATTGTAAATAGTTAATCTTCCAAGTTGTACTTACAGTGGAGGCCATGTCATTGTCACTGTGGACTTTGACATTGGTCCCTTGGTGCTCTAGACTGGCAGCTAATATTTGTGGCAGCCGTCAGTTGTCCAGAGGTGTGCATCCCATTGTGTCAGGTTGTACAACATAACTACCAGTGTCACATCTCAGTATCACCCTGCCCACGTGTCAATGTAGTGATGTAGGTCTTGTGTGTCCTACAGGGTTGTTGTGTTGTGTGTGTATTGCTAGGTTTGTTGACTTACCGACAAGAAGGCCACTGCCATATTGTCCATCCTGGAAGTGCTCATTGATCCTGCTGTGCAGGAATATGAAGGAGTCATGAACACTCCCAGGATACTTGGCCAAGATGCTTGTGAACCATCCCTGGTGGTCAACTATGGCTTGCACATTAATAGAATGCGTGTGCTTTCTGTTCCTGAATAGGTTACTGCAGGTGGGATGATCCGGACCTGGGTGCAGTCAATTACACTGAGCACATGCAGGAAAGCATGGATTTGATAAAACCCCTGTTTTATCTCCTGCTGCTTCTGTTAGTTGTTGGGGAAGCTGATGTGGCGGGGTGTGAGGGAGATTATGGCATCTAACACCTTGGGCAGGAAAGCCGGGAATGAGGGCTGTGATACCCCAGCGACCAGGGCACCCGTTGTCTGGAAGGAGCCACTTGCCAACATATGCAGGACAGCTAGCAGCTTGGTCACAGGCGGTATGTTGTGTGGTATCTGCAGGCTAGCTGTTAGTTGTGGCTCAGTGTGGTGCAGCAGCTGCTGTATGGCTTGCCAGTTGAGTCAATAGCTCTGAATGATGTCCTGTTCCCTGAGGCCATGGAGAGTTGTCCTGTTTCTGAAAAGTCTCTCCTGCCTTCTGCATTGCCTTTGTGGGCCGCGTTGGGGTGGTGGTGGCTGCCGCCGTTGGTCCTGTGCTGGGCGTTGTCTTGCAAGCTGCATTAGTAGCACCTTCATGTTGTCCTGTTGGTCTGTAATGTTGCATGTGTGTGTTTTCCTTAAGTAGTGGTGTGTTTGCCTCATTTTAACGCCTGCCCTGACCGTTAGTGTCATTTTTTGGGTCTGCCTCCCACCTGTGCGTCATTTTTGCCCTGTTGGATAAATATAGCGCTAGGGTGTTTGAGTAATTTGTTGGATGGGAACGCCTACCTTGCACCTCATTGACGCAAGGTGGTTTCACGTGTCCTTAAAAACGATGTTAACTCCATTTTTTGACGTTATAGAGTTAAGGTTGCGCTAGATTTGCATTTTAAAACATTATGCAAATCTGGCACAAACGGAGTATAAATATGAGCCTTAGTGTCAGAGATTATGTTTGAACTAAGATTCCATTCAATTTATGGTAGTGGTCTGGCCTAGATAAATGACCCCAGGCCCCATAGAAACTATGCAAGTAACTGTCTAAGAATCCAATACCATCACCCTATCAATAGATTTTATGATGATGTCAGCTACCCTGCTCAATGTGATAAGGGAAGCAAATGGCCTCATGTAAGGGTTCACCTTCTCCCAGCAAAGAAGTCCTGCTTGGGATGACATATTCACCATGCACATGGAACATAAATAGGAAATTCTTCAACAAGTCCCTGCCAGTACAATGCTCCACAAATAGCTGATACTTTGGAAACTCAGACATAAGAATGGCTGGTGCTGCTGGACAAAGTCACTAAAGTGCTAGAAAGATAGTTTTAGAAAGAGATTTCAACTGTCTGAAATCTGGTGAATAAGCCTGCAGGGCCCCAAAGTGGCAGGCAGGCTCCATCCACCAGGACATTCCCAAAGATGATGCAGCATGTTAAATCTAAATCTGGTCAACAGAAGTCTGTCAATGTCGCTAGTTACAATGGATAAATATGACTCAATATGCCACTGTACCACTGGTTTCATCAGCTCTATCTATTCTCTTTGTGTTGAAATACATTCAAGAAACTGGTCCCTTACCCACTTCAGCTCTAAAGGACGCAGGCTCTGGGGGTTATGAAATATGTCCTCCTTTCCAAGATTAGTAAGCGCAGCGTTCACGTATGTGATCCAAAGGATCTTATCCACACAGTCAAGGGATTGACAATCGGAGAGAAACCGCCTATTTAACTGAGATTCCTCCATAGTCCAGATCTTGATCCAACACAGCAGTGGTCTAAGAGCAATTATGTCTCCTATGTATTTTACTCCTAGCTCCTCATGGACTGAGCAAGCTGGGGTGCTTTTGGAGACCTGCAACATAAAACATGTTTTCAACAGTCTGGATGTTATAGACATTGGTATATCCTCATACTTCACTGTCTTATAACATTCAAGAGACACATTTAGCCTGATAGACCTTGGCTAAAATGCTAGAACCCAGCCTATGGTTGAAAGTAGCCAATGCAGCTCTAGTCCCACTATCACCACCAACCTCGAACAGGGAGTGAAAAACCTCAATGCCTGGATCACCAATTGCACTGACAGCATTATCCCCATCAAGAGCAACAACCAGAGAAAATCCTCAAAAAAGGCCAGCTGGTACTCAGAACAGCAAAACAGGACAGCAAACAACTGGAGAGGAGATGGCGCACCAGCAAGGATGCCTCAGACAGAGCAGCTTTCAAGACCTACTTAAACCTCTACCACTGCTTGCTGAGGGCAACAAAGAAGACAACCTTTGCCACACCCATTAAAACCAGTGCCAACAACATCAAGTACATTTTTCAACATCGTTAAGGAATTCTCCAACCCTGCTGCCAGCGATAACAGCATCACATCCTCACAGGAGTTGTGTGACAACCTCGCCCACTTCTTCCACGACAAAATTGCAACCATATACAGAAACTTCAAACCCCAACCCACACCTACAGACTTCTTCGATAGATACGCCACCACTGTAACCAACATGAACCATGCATGGACCACTTGGAACATCATCTCCACCCAGGACATCACTTTCACCATTAAATCTATCCACTCTGGAGCTCCCCAGAGCCTGTAGATCCAAGCAGGTTTCCTTTCTCAGCTTGTCCCTTCTAGCCTCAAGAATAGCCTTATAGTTGTTTTGAACAGTGGAAACTGTTTCTTTCACTCCTGGGACCTCATGTAAAGTGTTCCTTAGCACCTTATGAGCTTTCGTGCAGCACTGTCAAACCAGCAGACCGCTATGTCAGGAACCACAAGCTGTGCATGAGAGTTAACTCACTCAATATGGCTTATCACACAAGATCAAAATACCCAATCACACCAGTGGGTGAACCATTAAATGAGAGACAACTAGTTATCATGTCAATAGTTTCCCTGACAACCTTTGCCTCAAAGGCTTTCGGATCAATCCACTTGTGTCTAATGCCCTGGTTTCAGCTATGCCGGATGGGAAAAAGATGGAATGGCCATGAGCTGTCTCTAAATTTAAGATGTAAACTGGATACTAAAGGACTGTGTTCGCTAACACAGTTGGAAAGAACTCAGAAGTCCATAACCAGCTGTCTGTAGTTGTTTGAAATCTGCATGAAACTGAATATACTTGATCTAAACCTACCCAAAAAAGTGGCAGGGACAGGAGAGACTTTACCTGACAATGTTATTTAAAGCATTACCGTAATGAGAATGCCTAAAATAGGTCAAGGGCCGGCCGGACATATTTTCTAGACCACACACCCTAGAATTGCTAAACCCACATAGTGTACAATTAAAATCACCAACCCACAGGACACACACATTGTGTGTTGGAGGCTGTGCCTCCAGAATAGTCTTATTTAGCATTTCTGCAACACTGAAATGTCGTTTCTCAAAAATATTATGGTAAAAGTTTGTCACCAAGAGATAAAGCAAACCTAAGCCTGTGATCAACAATAGTTGGAACTAGGATGAGGACTCCAAAGCCTTAACATTCACATTAAGACATTTATGGGAAAGTGAATCTGCCAAACCTCCCCTTGCCCTACTCGAGGGTACCAGTGACACTGGAATACAAAAGGAACGTTACCCATTAATATGAAAGTCAGTCTGAGATCAAGTTTCCTGGAGGCAAATCCGCTCATATTCTGACACAAAACTCTACCAATCCTCATTACCCAATTTGACACCTACACCCGCAATATTCCAAGACACAGCTTCTCGGGCCCCAGAGTCTTGAGATCTCTCTGCAATGAGACACAAGATGGACTTCCGTCCGGGGCAGGGATGGAAGTTGTTGATGAACAATGTGTAATGCCACCAAGAACCTTATTAGGAGCTAGTCAATCAATCTCCACTAGGTAACAGAGAGCCGAGATGCAATTATTCATACAAAATTGCAGTGGCACTAAAGGGGTTTCTGGGTGAACACTGGCCCTAAGGGTAGCCCATAGACCATCCTGCTGCCTCCTCTCAGGTGTGTAAAAAAAGCCCAAGGGTAATGCTCTTATATGACAATAAGGGTCCTCCAGATGGCTTAAAGAACATAAAAGCTTCCTTGCCAACCTAAGTAATCTAAAATTAACCAACACACAGTCTTTATCTGGCAGAGCTCTGCAATGGCCTAAGCTAAATACTCGTCTGACTGTAAGGATATCAATAGAAAGGTCAGCTGAACTCCCCACTTTAGACCCAAATGAATGCAGTACTTTACAATTCAAGTCTTCTTCAGTTTAGTCTCTCCTTCCTTAAAAATGGGAACTTGATTCAAAACAGTAACATAGGAAGTTGACTTGGGGAATTTGGAGATGTGGGAGCCACAGATGTTTTGGAGAAGGTTTGGCAGGCGGTACTTATGGACTGGCAGAGGATAAAAGTCTTACCTAGGGCCCTCCAGGATTCAAATTTGGGTCTCTGAAAGATGGCACAAGCCAACACTCAGTCATTCAGTCAGGCTGTTTTTGACTATCTGTAGGATTGAAATGGGCATTTTCCAAAGATTGAGGAGGCTGTGCCAGCAAGACTCTAGAGATACTAACATCGCTATGTGGTGGCTGCTGTTCCTTTAAAACTACAATTTTCCCCAGACTTTGCTCAATCTCATTAAGAAGATCCTTCTTCAAATCATGCACTAAGGCCGCCATGCTGTTAAAAAGATCTGCGAAACAAGATTTCACCCTGGCACCTAATTGATCAAGGCCCCCTTCTTGAATATCATTGTTTAAATGTGGGTCACTAGAGGGGTGCAAATTGGATGTCTAATGAGAGGATTTTTTCTATAAGGGCGACTTCATATTCTGCCTGCTCCTTTTGGGTGGCAGAGAGTCAGAATGTGAATTGAGACTCAGGTCAACAGCAATCAGGGGTTCTTCTGCAAAATAACACCATCACCGGCCCCAGGGCATACAGCCACTATGCCCGCTGTGTTACCAGGCTCACAAACACTACTGCGGGCAGACCCAACAGACCTGGCCATCAAACTTTGAATAGAGGGGGCTAGCTGGTTCTTAGTCAGGAACATCTGATCAGCAATAGATGCTGAGTGAGTGGGGGGCTCTCCTGATGTAGATACAGGCAGTGAACGCCTCCTTGCTGCATTCTTTCTTCCACCCACCCTATTTCAGTGTCCAGAGCCCCCATAACTGTTGATAAATAGTTTGTGATAGGTGGAGTATTTAACTGGTAAGATGCTAGTGCGGATGGCAATGTAGAATTCCCAAGTCCTTGATACTTTCTCTTACCCACACCCCCAAATATAAGCTAAAACAAACAAAAATGGCCACTAATAGTGCGCACCAAGTATAGACTCCAGTTAAAGCATCTAGGGCTTACCACCAAAAGGGCCAAATTAAAGAGGGATGGCCAGGTCCGGCATCTGCTGACCGCTGATGGACAGAGATGGGCCCGTTCTTGGCTCGGTCTTCGCCTGGACCACTCCATCGTGCGCCCCATGCTGCTGGAGTATAGCAGGCACTATAAGCATGCTGTGGACAGTGGCCCTGCCCCCTCCTGCTGCAGTCACAAGCACCTCCTGTCATTGGGCACACTGGAAGATGATGTCCAGAGGGCTCTGGTCACCGTTTGGCATCCCGCTCTGCAGGAGTATAGCAGGCGCTATAAGCATGTCATGGACAGTGGCCCCACCCCCTCCTGCCACAGTGACAAGCACCTCCTGGTGTTGGGCACACTAAAAGATGGAGTGCAGAGGGCTCAGGTCACCTGTTTGGTGTCCCACACTGTGGGAGTATAGCAGGTGCTATAAGTGCATTGTGTACATTGGCCCTGCCCCCTCTTGCCACATTCACAAGTGCCTCCTGGTGCTGGGAACGCTGGAGGATGGAGTCCGGAGGGCTCTGGTCACCCATTTGGCATCCCACGCTGCCAGAGTATAGCAAGCGCTATAAGCTTGCTGAGGACAGTGACCCCGCCCCTTCTTGCAGCAGTCACAAGCACCTCCTGGGGCTGGGCACACTAGAAGACGGAGTCCAGAGGGCTCTGGTCTCCAGTTTGGCGTCTCGCGCTGCGGTAGTAGAGCAGGTGCTATAAGCGCATTGTGGACAGTAGCCCCGCCCCTCTGCTACAGTCATACGTGCCTCCTGGTCCTGGGCACTCTGGAATATGAAGTCCAGAGGGCTATGGTCACCCGTTTGGCATCCCACATACTCACATAACATAATCTAGCATACACTCCAACAGTGACCTTTTTGGTGGTCCAAGCTAGACAGTATACTGGAGATTACTCCTGCAGCATTTTGTAAAAAGAGAAAGGCCTTTTAATGTGCTTTAAAATTTTAATTGAAAGAAAATACTGATTGTGTTAGGTTTGTTATGGATAAACAAGACCAGCAAGTGAATTCAAACATCCATGTTTTATGCTTGGGTAGCTCATGTACATGAAGCCTCAAATTTCACTCCTGGAGTTCTACAATTAAAGTCATTATTTTGCTGCATTTGTGCTTGAGCTTATTTTCATTTCTCCATCTCTCAAATGCCACAATCTATGTGTCACTTTCATTATTTGACACTTTCACTAGGATTATAATAAATGTGCCCACTTTATTTGTTCTTAAACATGAAAGCAAGAGCATAAAAAATATGCAGATTTCAGGAGCCCAATTTTCGAATGGGTACAGTTTATGTAGGAAATATTACTCCTTGTTCTCAGGATCTTTTTAATAGTTTTCTTTAATTTGAAGAAGATGACTAATTAACAAAGAAGTATGTATAAATAAAAAATATACACATCACATAAATATTGATAAATTATAAAAAAATCCAAAATGAAAAATGAAAAAGAAAAATCATGTAAATAGGTAGCCACAAAATTCATACAGTGTAGCCCATGAAATTATTCAAAGATATTGTTAGCACAACGCATTGCTACCTCAATGTCAGTAGTATGATAAATTATCTTCCACCATTTATCAATACTTTGTGACATAGGACTGACCAAATCCAAGGTGATACATTCAATACAAAAGATATTCTCTCTCTAGATATTGTCATCAGTTCCAAAAACAATGCACATAGTAGTTAATTCTATATTATGCTGTATGAGATCCAAAACTGCTGCAGTAACCCTATACCAGAATTCTTTTAAATATGAACACACATATGAAAGTCATCGACATCTGTGTAATTGGCCCTAGGGCACTTGGAGTCAGCCTGACATTTCAGTTTACTATGATATGTTATGCTGATTTGTATAGCACACTAATCACCCTATAGTGTATCCAGGCACTTGGGCATGCGTGTTGTATGCAGCCCCCAAGGTGCTTATGCGAAGAGACAGGTCTTCAGCTTCTTGCGGGAATGCAAGAAGTGAGGAGGAGGCTCTGATGTGTTGAGGGCGGCCATTCCATGTCCTGGGTGTGATGTAGGAGAATGACCTACCTCCAGTTTTGCTTTGGCAGATTCAGGGAGTGGATGCGAGTGAAAGTGAGGCAGAGCATAATAGTGTGGTGGGTTGGCAAATGTATATGCAGCTGTTCACTTATTCTGGTCCAATGATGTGTAGGACTTTGCATGTGTGCTTGAAAAGTTTGAATTAACTGCACTTGTGAATAGGGAGCTAGCTAAGCTTCCTGAGGTGCAGTGTGATGTGGGTGTGGTGCCAGAGGTCAAATATTTATCATGCTGTGATGTTCTGGATGGTCTAGAGTCTATGTAGAAGTTGTTTGGAGATTCGGGCATTGAGAGTGTTGCTGTAGTATATCCTGGTGGTGATTACTGCTTTCTAGAATGGTCTGTCTGGTGTTCTGAGGCAACCATTTGAAGATCTGTAGCTTCTGTGGAGTACTTGTAATTGCTGCAGCTGTAAGCAAGAAAGTGATATATCCAATATCAAGTGGTGTAGTAATTTCGTCTTTACATACTTCTAAATCTAATTGTTTAGACCATTTAACAGATAAACTACCCATATCAGTCTCTAAGGGATTAAAAAAATTATCATAAAACTCACAAATCATTATATTTCTCTACGCTAGTTGCAAAAATTCAATCAATTAATTTTTATCTAGGCTCATAGTTGTGCTGCTCTTCAGGTGGAAATCACTAATTTGTAATTATTTACAAAATGACCCCATGAGAAATGATACTCTGGTTACAAATCAAAGAAAGATCTTACTATTCCCTTCTTGACCAACTGCTCAGTTGTTGAAAGATTTAATTGTGGCAACTTTAAAATAATAGAAGTATAAAATATTTGTGGGAGTGATGAATTACACAATAACGGATTGTAATAATTGATTGGTAAAATACCAAATAGATTGACTCATTGAAGTCGGATATTCTTGACCCCTTGTATGACCATTACACAGCTTATGTTGAGTTAAGTTTGATTGCTGTACTTTAACAACAACAAAATGGCCTCTGATTTAAAGTACAATTTAAACATCATGGAAACTGGCTTTGATGGTATGGTGCAATTAACACTGAGATACTTTATGCCATTGTAGACCAGGAGTAACACTTGAAATCAGGAAGCATGAATCCCCTTTAGAATGGACACATTTTAGAAAGCGTATGGCTCATCTTTCTCTATGATATTCCCATATAAAATTGTTCTTTGCTGGTTCAAGGTAACTGAAAAATGTGTTAGGAGTAGACAAGGGAATGAATTAAAACAGATACATATATTACAACAAACAAAACATTTTTATAGTAAAATGCCATATTATAGTGATAGAAAATCAGTTTCAATTACAAAAATGTAAAACATGTTTTCTGCACAATGGTTTCATAATTAAATTTAAATATTGAACCTACATCACTACACACCTAGACAAGTTGTTTCGAAAACAACTCTTGGGCAATTACACTTAAGTGCATAGTTAGAAATAATTTGTATCTTAATGGAATGTAAATTATATGTATAAACATTCCCAATTTTGTCTGCCTCTATTTCTATTACACAAATAGCTTTGAGGGCATTATTAGCAGAATAGATTGTGACATCATCAGTGTTGTGGACATTTTCATGCTTATATTATTAATTACAAGAAAAATATGTAACCACCTCTTAATAGCACACAGATATGTCTTTAAAAAGAAAACAAACAGCAATGGAGATGGATATAGTGACTGCAATGTAAGCTTTCTCTATAGGTACAACCCTGACACCTGGATGAGTATAGAATGCGTTGGACCTGGCCTTCTCTGTGGGGTCAACCCTAAATGTTTTGCCTTCACCCTTCCTGTTTTCTAAACCTGTTTCTGGTGACTGTTTGGACTCTGTGCACTTTAGCAGTGCTAAACACTGCTAAAATGCTTGGGCTCTCTCCTTTACACATGATTAAATGCGCTTACAACCACATTGGCACATTTAACTTACTTATAGGTCCCTAGTGAAGTGGTACTACTGATACCCAAGGCCTGCAAATTAAAAGCTACTAGAGGCCTTTAGCACTTATTGTGCTACCGACTTAAGGACGCTTTTTAAACATGTTCCATGTCTGCCATAGCTTCCTGTGTGTGTGCGTGGTTTTAAACTGCCATTTTGACCTGGCTAAAATCCTTTTGCCATGCTTAAAACCTTCCTTTTTAACACATATAAGTCACCCCGAGAGTAGGCCCTAACAGCACATAGAGCAGAGTATGTTGAATTTAATAAAATTGATATGTACTTTTAGGATTTACACATCCTGATAGTGAAAAACTCTCAAATTCGTGTTTCAGTGTTGCAAGGCCTACCTCTCCTATAGGATAACATTAGGTTACCTTATTGCATTCAATAAGTGATAATGTTTGTTTGGGAACAGGTCGGAAAGTCCTGTTGGTTGTCCGAGGAATTGTAATTAAAAGTCTCTTTAATTGCAAAGTCGGATTTTAAATCACAATTCTGAAAATGCCCTGTTAGAAAGTTTGCATTTTCTTGTCCTAAACAGTTGGCGCCTGAAGCTTGTTTTCTGGGTCGTATGACTAGATATAGTGGGGTTTTTGGCCTTTGTTTTTTCTTCCCAAACAGCCACACAATAGAGGGTCTGGGTGTTGGCAGGTTGTGCCGTACTGACTTGATGAGAGTGTTGGAACTGTCAGCTGTCATGTTTGTGCTTCAAAGACACTGCCTCAGCTCATACACAAAGGACTTCATAGTAGCCTATTGTACCTGCAGGCAGATTGAGATCAGGACAGGAAGGCAGGAAATTATAGACATTTCTGTACGAGAAAACTTCCAAAGCTTTTCCCACTTCAAGGGGGACACCAGGTATAAAAATAGGACTCTCATACTCACTCTTCAGTACACTCCTGGACCTGTGTGTACTACAGAAGAAGGACTACCCTGCTGTCAGATGACTAGTCTGCTGCTTGAGGCCTCAACTACTGCTTGCGAAGGAAGACTGCACCTGCACCCTTCATCCCAGGCAACCTGAGTGACCACAAGGTCTAATTAGTTGGCCTTCTGTTATATGCTCAGGGACACAACAAGCTCCAGAGGTCTTCCTGCAACTGCCCAGATGACATGCTAAACTGGACCTGACTGGACCTGCAACTGGACCTGCCTAGGCCATGCTGGTCTCTACTGGAGGCCTCAAGAGGTACCTCCCAGGTCCTGACCTGTGGTATAGCATTAGTTGAGCTCATTGAGTTTTAGTCTCTTCATGACCATGAATGTGCCCGTCCATGTCAAGATTTTGCCACCCGCCAACATGAAGTTCCGGTAAATCTGACACTTCATGTTACAGTGATCACCACCAATATCCGGAAATGCAAGATCTGCACTTCTCGCTATAGCATCAACAGTCCAGGGTGACCACCAACGTGACTCTCCAGCAATGACCACCCAGTCACACCAGAACATAACTCTTTGTTTTAGACTTTGAGGTTGAATTTTCACCAGGACTAACCTGGTCCTTGTATCGGGCCCATGATCCACTGTGGTCAGCCTGAACTTGTCACTTTCACCCTTTTAGGTGCCATACCTATCTTAAATATTTGAAATTGCATATCTCTGGTTCTACTGATTAGATTTTTGTTGTTTTGGTTGTGAAATCATTAATAAAATATTATTTTATTTTTCTAGGTTGGTGTGGGATTTTTCTTGTGTATTCATTTCACTTTATTATTGTTACTGTTCAAGTGCTGCATAAATAATTTACACATTGCCTCTAATTTAAATCCGACCGCTTTTGTGCATAGCTACCAGAGGGTTCAGCACTGGTTAATTTAGTGACCTTTGTGGTTCACACCAGCAAGGATTGTTACTGTTGCTTGAAAAGGGCTCATACCTCCCTCTACCAACAGCCTAATTTCTCACACTATGGCCCTGATGTATACTTTTTGGTGCAAAACTGCACTAACGCAGTTTAGCACTTAAAAGGTTTAGCACCGGCTTGCACCATTTCTGAGCACCAGCCGGGCATCATATTTATGGAATGGTGCAAGCCGGTGCAAATGGTAGGATAGCGTAAAAAAAATGGCTTTAGTCGGGTGGGGCTAACGGTATGGAAGAAGGGGGTTTGGCTCCAAAAAATGACGCTAGACAGGTTAGAGTAAATAAAAAATGACTTTAACCATCCTAGCGTCATTTTCTGATGCAAAACCATCCATACCACGACTCATGTCTTAGAAAAGACAGGAGTCATGCTCACCACCCCAATGGCCAGCACAGGGGACCAGGGTCCCATGGGCATTGCCACTACACCCAGTGCCATGAAGGGGGTCCCTTTCAGGGCCAGCTACGACATTTAAAAAAAAAAAAAATACTTACCTGTACTTACCTATACTTACCTGGGATGGGGTCCCCCTTCCTCCGCTGTCCCTCTGGTGTGGGTGGGAGTGTCTCTGGGGTCTGAGGAGGGCACCTGTGGGCTTATTTCATGGTGTTCCACTATGGAACTAGGCCCACAGGTCCCCTAACGCCTGCCCTGACCAGGTGTTAAATAATGGTGCAAAGCAAGCTTTGCACCATTATTTGACCCCTCCTCCCTCGTGTGTGATTTTAGCATGGGGGGATAAATATGGCGCTAAGGCCATAGAGTCATTTTTTACACAGGAACGCCTACTTTGCTTCTCATTGACGCAAAGTAGGTTTCCACGTCCATAAAATTACTTTAACTCCATAAATTTGGCGCTAAACGGGACTACCACCAAAGTTTAAATATGGAGTTAGTTTTGCACCGAATTTGCGTTAAAAAAATGATGCAAATTCGGCACAAAACAATTACAAATATGCCCCTCTGCCTGAATCCCTTGACCGGACCTTTTACTGAACCTCATCTTGTTTGACCAGCCAAATGAAGTGTACAGCACCTGAAGTATTTTTTTTTGGTGTGGAGAAGGACCATAACAAGCATCCAGTTGATTCACCACACTCTACACCAGGTCCTCTTCTCATCAGGTACATTGCAGTGGCTTTTACCTATGAATTGCAACTCATTTTATGTCTTCATTCAATCAAATGTCTACATATGTCCTTTTTGTGAAAATCATAATACCTGATTTGTATTACATATAATATTTCTAATGTGCATAATTTGGCTAAATAAATTTTGTTATTTTATTATGTGAGCCTGTGCAGAATGCTAACATAATCCATGCAGAACAATACAATGATCAAAGATGTTGATAACTACTGATGAGTCCGGGCTTCCTTCATTCTTACCTGTTGTGAGATCATCCAGGATCATTTTTGGGAGTGAGGGAGGTCTGCAGAGGAGAGATTGTGGAAGTTTAAGCATTGTGTTGGTTTATGTGTACTATTGCACAATACACCAAAACTTTCATGTGATTTTAGGACAGTATACATCTAAGTGTATCTTCCTATGCACCCATGCTTTTCACAATGTTTTCAAGGTTAAGTTAACAAAGTAAAAGTCGCATCAGCAAGGTCTTCACTGACCTGTACATGTCTCAGTTTTGTAATGCTTCTGAAAAATGTACTGGACATGTTTTGTACTAACAGATTGACTATGCAAGTCAGTCACTTTCAGGGCCTCCTGCTGTCCATGCACACAGTGATGAAACCCATTTTTATTACACAGTATCAACCAACAAAATATCTGAATACAGGATAATCAAAGTCAAAATATTTGCTTTCTATGCCTTTAATGTAAATTACTAAAATATCTACTACAACAATATTGACTTACAAAGCATAGTAAATATAAATCTGCTACCACAATATCCACTACACAAACATTGAGCCTGATTTAGAGTTTGGCAGATTGGTTCCTCCGTCACAAACATGACTATTATCCCATCCGCCATATTATGATTCCCAAAGGATATAAATGGAACTATAACTGGGAAAACAACATAAATTGACCAAAGGTATGAGATTTGCTAATTTAACTGCACTCCAAGTAATATTGGGGAGAGTGTATAAATTTGGGAGTGAGCGTGAATTTATTATTGTTCATCATGTGTAATAAAAAGTATTTACATTTTAGAAAAGGTTGGACTGTAGTAAAAGACATATAATTAAGAATTATTCTCATTTTGTTTAACATTAACATTTGCATAAAATATGATACATCTTTACTTTAAAAAAACGACATATGTTACAGCCAACAAAAATGAACTACAAAAAAATAACAATTGTAATACATAAATCATTATTGAAATTCTATTTAAATTTATTTACTTTTTCAAACAACAAAGCAAATTAATCAATTTGTTAATATTTCGATTCCAATTATAACCACAAAGACAGCAATTTAAAATATGAATTATAATATTATTAAATGAACAATATTATTAAACAATACACATCCCAGCCACAAGTAACCCTTTCAACCTGTAATATAAACTGAAAATGAAACTTTACAGTTGTACATGGATGTCAACATTTAACATATATATTTTTTAAAACAATATTTTACAAATGTTTGTGTACATTAACTAAATCTTTCCAAATAGTAAAAGTTGTAAAATAATAGTTAACTAATTTCTTTAAAACATGTACCCACAAAATTGTGGTCCCCACAGAAGTACTTGATTTGTAATTTAAACATTAAATACAATAAGTAGATTTGAACCCACAAAATCACTACCAGCTCTATCACTCAGTAAACCGTATAATCTGTTACAATAAAAGATAATAATTGTACTGCCCAAAATAAATGAACTGTTAATTACAATATTAAAGATTGAAACTCACAACATTAAGAATAACTGTGTTATATATCGTGATACTTTAGACAATATTTTGAGCATCACTCTAATTGCAAAAAAACTATGCATTTACTCTCTATATTATGACTCTTGATATCTTTGTAGTAACCTATGATATTTTGATTACAAATTTATCACCAATCAATATTCTGAGGTCGATTTTCAAGTTCTTTACCAGACACCCTCGTGGACCTGGCAGTGGGTTCCAAAACGCTGGTATACTGCTTTCTCACTGAGCTCTGTGACCCAAAGGATATAGAAGGGAGATTTTGAGAGTACTGAGGCAGTCAGGGACAAAACATTTAGGCAATGGAAAAAAACATTTCTTACATCCAAGGTTGGATGAAAAATTCATAAACTCTCTGCTCTGACTTGAAAAGACTGCAACAGCAGCTGCCCAAACAGCCTGTTGACAACCATGCCCTATAATCTAGCTAAAACCCAGAAAAGGTTAGAGGCTATTTAAAATATTCAGGGGGCATGAGTTATGAATGTGTGGACCCCAAAATAAATGAAAAGACTAACACTTGAAAGCCAGGTCCTTCACACCACAATCCTCTCTATTCGGTAGGACCACAGGCCACCTGGTGGCTGAAGGACATAGTAAAAACAAAAAAGATTGAGGATGCCCACTTGTAATGTTCTTGTAATAATAATCTTTTAAAACAAGGCACTATTTCTTAACATAGCTGGACAGATGCAGGCAATTGTGTATGATGAAGTACAATAATTAGATTTGTGATGAGCAAATAATGAAATGAAGCAAGACACAAATAAAAACTGCATGTTTAAATAATGTATTGGCTGCAAAAGCCACTATTTAAACATGTGGAGATGACAACTGCTATGAATATACCTTCAGCAGGTCATTTTTATTTAAGTCCCTTGAACTATAATTAGTGGATGTAAGACAGTGATAATGAGGTACAAAGAGCTAATCTTTTTCTGTGAGTAGTTGTGTCTTACTCATCTGCCTTTAGTGTGCACTACCCAAGTATATCAAGGCCTGATTCACACAGCATATCCTGTTAGTAGTTCTGTCCACACATGACTGGGTTTGACTTATTAGGTCATTTACAGAAGTATGGCATACTTGCTTAAAAAAATGGTTTTAGGAATTAACGGCCAGATGTATCATTAATTTCAATAGCGATTACCAATTTGCGATTTTTTGCGAATCACAATTAAGTAAACGCTATTGGAATGTATGAGTTTCGTATAGTGATACGCAAGGGCTCGCAAATGGACCTACCTTATTAATATTCATGAGGTAGGTCGCAATTTGCGAGCCATTGCCAATGGCTACAATCACAGGGATGGTGGCCTGCTGGGCTCAGCAGACCACTATGTCTGTGATTGCTTTTAAATAAAGCAATCTTTTTTTTTTAAATACAGCCAGTTTTCCCTATAGGAAAACGGGATGCGTTTAAAAAAGAAAAATGGAAAGTTTTCTTTTCATTTTTTAAGAGTAGGCAGCAGTCTGTGGGGCCACTGTCTGCTCTTAAAAAATGTTTTTGCATGCATTCACAAATAAGAAGGGGTGCCTTAGGGACCCCTTCCCCTTTGCAAATGGGTTACCACCAATATGAAATTGATAGTAACTGGGATTATTTTGCGACCACATTCATGGTCACAAAACAATCATACATACCTCTGCGATTCAATATTAGGAAGGGATGCCCTTGACACGCCCCTTCCTAATACCGAATTGGTATGTAGTCACAAATCCAATCTGCGATTTGGTAACAAGTTACCGAATGGTAAATTGGACTTGATACATACCAAAATTAATTTGTGCGATCTGTTGGGTCATTTGCAATTGCAAAAATGTTTGATATTTCTGGCCCTAAATCTGTGTGTCCATTATAAGTCCAGAAAACGGATGCATGGGTAATATGACAACCCTGTGATCCCTATATTACTTCAGCTTTCATATTGTTTCAGGAGAACATTAGGCAGTCAGGACAACCATGGGCTGACTCGTAGTCCAGTATGTTTTTTAAATGTATTACATTTTTTTTACAACTCAAAATATTTGTGTGCAATTAACGTCATTATATATTGTTCCTTCTTTTGATACTTTTTCCACTCATTGTTTACTATTTGCAAAATAGTAACCACAAAAGACAATTAACAACCAGAGGCTGTAGGGTGCAAAACTATTTAAATGCTCTTAAATGATGTAGGCATAGGATTCATGGTCCACAGGTGTGTGCCCCCTTAAGGCTCCTCATACATCATATGTACAGGGATATGAGAGTTTCCTTATTTCTAACTCCCTGCATAGGAAGGAGGGCCACTAGGATGGATTTACTGTGGAGAGGCAAGCCAATTCAGTTTGTCTTCATCCTTATTTATTGTAGCTAGATTTGCGTCACAGGTTCTCACTACAGCCATCTTCATTCCCTCTTCAGCTTCCTGGTGGAGTAACATACTCTCATATTCAGCCCATCTTAGTACCTCCTAGGTGGTTTTCTAGGTGATAAGGCTTGGATTTTCCACTACCCTACACATCATGGCCTATATTAATGCCAAATCGATAAATGTATGCATCACCCTCTTGCTCTTGGGGCATGGGCAGTGGCGGATCGCCCTTCGGGAGCTGAGGGTGTAACCCAACACATGATCTGCCTCCATCTCCAGCAGTCTGTTCAACATGATATTATAGCTTTTACAAGAACACAAACCATAGTTTGTTTACATGTAGTAGCAGTAACTCAGGAGGGGACAAGGGTCTACCTGCTCCTTTAATATTGCACATGTTTCAGATGTGGGCTGTACAGTCGGCTCACACATTAACACTACATTAGATGATTGATTGCACTGCCCTCAAGAAGAGCAGCATGTTGGCAAATGGAGTTTTGATTAGGCTTGTCAATCATAACCTTTTGGGTACTCTCAGAAACCAGGGTAGAGAAAAAGGATCCTATGCCCTATCCTGGCTTCTGATTGGTTCACGAAGAAAAGGTGAATAAGACCACATGTTCTGACATTTTTAAGAACTGAAGATAACAAGAACTTAGCAGAGTTAAGACAACTGTTTTAACTACCAGATCGGTCTGTGAAATACCTTTGGCAGAAATAAAGTCCCATTACATTAGTGACCTCTAACCTAAATGTTAGAGTGATCTGAGCAGTAAACATCACTGGAATAAAAGGGCCTGATTCAGAAAAATAAACTTACACTTGTCTGTATTCACATTGTTTTATGGTATTCACAAACTTTGAGTGGATATTTACAACTCCGCCCTGCATATATTTATATGTGCGGAGTTTTCCGCACCAGGAGATGACACAGTCGAGACAGAGAACTCGAAGTCGTAAAGCTCTGCGTGCTGTTTGTGAATACCAAAGAGTAGTCTACTTGCATAAAGTGTAAATCAGCCCCCTTGTGCGCAATTATGCCACGTGCTGTGACCTGAATACATCTGTGTATGAGCTGTAGCATCCCGGCACATCCATGTTCACATTCCGAAGTCAACAAAAATTAAAACCTTTTAGCCTGGAATTTGTGACACCTACTATTTATTGCACTTTGGACCTGCAAGCCTATGCTATCTATATTAGAAAAGATTATGTGAGGTGAGAAGGCAGTATGTAGCCATAATGTGAAGAACTGGAGGTCTGGTACCTTGATAGCTAACTTGTTCTGATATAACACTTCATGCAGAATTTAATTTTAAGTGCATTACTCACAGGTGCTACTGTATCCAAACCAGAGCTGCTATGGGTGTTGCTTAGTACATAAAAGTTAGGGGCACTCATGAAGCTGAAAATACAGAAATATTAGAAAAAAAATATTTCAGATCATTTAACTCAAAACAGAACATAAAAACTAGCATGTCACTAAAGGGTCAGCTAAGGGAGCCAGAGATATTTCTTACTGTTGGGCAAAGAGCGCTTAAGGCCCATATTTATACTTTTTAGCACCGCATTTGCATCATTTCTTGACGCAAAAGCGGCACAAATGCTGCGCTAAAAAAGTATAAATATGGGCCATAATTGTATTTTTTTAAGTTTGCGCCACTTTTGCGTCAAAGAATGACGCAAATGCGGCTCTAAAAAAGTATAAATATAGGCCAAATTATGCTTCTGAGGAGTGGGTGCTGAAAGGGGAGCCTCCTTAAATGTCCTGCGTTGATTTTGCCCTTCTTTCTCGTGCTTCTTTTAGTCTTTGTCTCATTCCACTTCTATTTCTCTCTTTTTCTCCTTCTCCCTCAGACACCCCTTCCCTTCTCACATCAGTCTCTCACTTACCACCCCTTCCTCACGTACTCCCGTGTTCTTCTACCATTTTTTGTTGTCTACAAGAGCCCTCTCATAAAAGTTCTCTCTTTCAAAGCGGACTCACTTTCTTGTGCACTCCAACTATAGTCTTGCCTTTTTTCCTCACTGGTTTTCCAACTCACCGGCTGCCACTGGGCGTGGGTATACCCCTGCATCAGAATGCTTGTCTCTGTAAATACCGAGCCTTCCCCACTTTTACTAGGCTGCGTTTGACCTGCCGACATTTCAGAAAGGATGCGAACTTTATCCAAGGATGCAGGGATCGAACTTTCACAGGACACCTGCAATCAGGTCTGTATCGGAACACGAGGCTGCATATAAATATATGAGCGCTGGTATTTTATGTGCTCTCCCAGATATTTATGTGAATGCCCAAAAGTTAAAATTTGGAAACCTCTGTAAATTGCAAATCTGTATCTATGAAGTGTAGCTGCTTGCCGTTTCAAAACATTTGGGAATTCTTAAATATAGTTTTGTATTTGTATGCTGTATGCATTTACTTAGTTTAATTTGTTAATTTTCATTGCACAGCAAGAATTCTTAGTTTTACAAGAAGCCACATATGAAATGTTTCCTCTCACGGCCTCCACAGTGAAACACAAATTACAACAAATAGGGATATACAGCCGCCTTGTCAGAAACCTACCCAGAAGGGCCAAACCTCATGTGCAGATCTCATAATTAAGAAAAATAATGAAATGATCTCAGATAAACAAAGGTTACATTTGTATAATTATTTGTTTATAAATTCATGAAATGCAGCCTTGAGACATCACTTGATCCTAGTAATGTAACCTCAGTCTGATATTAATCACATGGGTGTTAGCTTTGACATCTATCAATTGCTTGTCTTTAAATAAATACCATTCCACGTTGGTCTCGTGTCACACGACAAACAACCTAAGCGACCTGCAAAGCAAGTCAATTAAATTGCCAACCACGCTATTTGCCGGCCCTCGTTCTGTTGTTTGTTATATCATGCTTAATCATGTATAACTTTCTAAATGCATCAGAGAGAGGCAAGAATTTGCAAAGCGATTATCTTGGGAAATCCCTGCGCACCATTACAAAACAATTTAAAGAGTTCGACATATTTTAAAAGGAAGATTAGCTGGAGTAAGTCAAGAATTATTTCTGCTGGATACTAATGGCCCCATTACTAGTTTGGCGGACCAAATGTCGGACAGCCAATACGGTGGTCTGTAGACCTTCGCCAAGCTGGCGGCCTCCAGACTGCTGTATTATGGTGTTCCAGTGGGGCTGGTGGGACAGTCAGAGTAGCAGCATTGGCTTTGGATCTAAAAGAGAGCAGAGGCCAATGCCAGCTGCACTTACTGTGATGACAGCTCAGTCGGAATGCACACTGTCTGGTAGGGCAGAGAGTGTGCATTCTGACTGTGCCAACAGGGGGACCTTTGCACTGCCCTATGTGGCCTTCCCCTTGTGGCCCTGTCTTTGTGTTTCCGCCCGCCTTTTCTTGGCATGGTCCCCTCTATGAAAAGGCTGGCGGAAAGGCAAGACATGATCAGCATGGTAGTGCCAACATTCACAATCCTGGCGATGGCAGCACTCTTGTGGTGGTCCGACTGCCAGCATAGCAATCTAGTGGTCAGACTGTCAAGTTGCAGCAGTTGGACCACCACCACATGTACAGTGGTCTTCAGACCTTTGTATTCATAATAACGCCCTAAATCACAATTTCAAGTTGGGTTAATGTTTGTTTTGATGTAATCCCAGACCCCTGATATACCTCTGTAAACAAATTGTTGTCTACAGACTTTCATTTGTGATTTGTGTTTTCTGATCATTAGAGAAGCAAGGGTAGACATTGCCGATTCAGGATGAATTTTTCTGGACGAAATTTTTAAAAATGGTAGATGTGTTGCAATGATGATGTAATATTCAGGAACCATGAGACCTATATACTTCATTTTGGTGTCAAAACATAGGTTTTTGGGGTCAAGTAGTCTTATAGAGGCAGAAAATAACTCCTCAGAACAACCCTTCCTCCATGGTTTTTAAACCTTTTTCTGTGTACACCAAAAAATAATGTTTATCACTCCTGTTTTAGACACACATTCATAGTTCACTTTATTTATTTGTTTCAGCAATCGCTCGTGGTATATTTGCAGAATGTTGAACATTTAAGAAGAGCATATCGACAGTGACATCTTTTTGTAGCACAGGTTTTGTAAGTACATGTACGTTTAGGTTCTGTGGGAAGAGGCTTTACAAAATGTCATAGGTTTTAGCATTCTATCAATATCTTCCCAACCAAATTTACATGAGTCTTTCTCTACATATGCATGGTCCAAGACATTTACTTATCTTTTGATCAAACAGAACGTTCTTTTAATGTGTCCACACACAGTATATGACATTGGTGGAAGTTCACTTAGCAGGACTGATCTCTTAAACTCACTGTACTGAAGATCGTCAAATGTGTGACAGTCAGAACTCATTTTCCACAGATTGAAGTACTGGGTTTTTCAGAACCCAGTGGTGCCAGGGAACACACCCTAAGACTTCGAGTCCTTCCTGTTTCAGACTACAGAAACACAGAGTCTTCTTGGTGAAGTCAAAGATCTTGTTTATTGGCTGCAGCCAGTAACAGGTATCCTAGAAGTACAACACGGTGTATATTCTCAGGAGACTGCTCCCCTTGCAAAGCTAACCTTCTCTTTTATACAAAATAATATGCTTTAGGCAAACATTCCTTATTTTACAGTTGACCATTCACATATTTTCACTACAAAGAAATGGCAGGGTTATGATGACAAGCCATATTTCAGTTTATCCAGCCCTCAATCAATTACCCGGCAAGGCTCAGTACTTTCATCAGATATCGACGGACCCCCAATATAAACAGGCACCTCCTCCTTGTAAAGCAAGTCATAAAGAAAGAAACAGGGACAGGTGCGTGTAAGATTAGGCATGGTTTGTGTGTGATGAAAGGTTTTATGATGTGTTGTGCCTTGATACTAATCTCATTCGGCCACTGGGAAAGAAACTGGCCGAACAGGTTTGGCTTCAGACAGTGGAGTCAGCTTGCCCAGGTCACAGAGGAGTCAGCAAAGATGTACGTGTCCTTCAGACTCGTTTTCAGCATTAGACATTGGCCTATGTGAGGGCAATCACAAAATACCTGTCGTTTAAATGGAACCTCAGAGTTTCAGGACGGAAACTCTGATATTCAGGTGATTTCGTCACCTGAATATGAATACAATGCTTGTGCATACTATTCTAATCATTCTCGGTCTGCTGATACCAAAATCGTTGTGATACGACGATGTTTATAACACGGGTCCAGAATTTTCAGTACCACAGACCCTCCTTTTGCCCTTACATAGGCAATAACCTATACTCACGCTAATCTGAGTCCAGGTCTATATTCATAAAGTCGTTGAGATGTTGCTGTAGCATCATCCTATTACTTAGCTCGTCCCTTGATACAGGTTTCCTTACACAAGATGTAGCACAGAGGCCACATATTGCAGGAGCACACTGTACACACAGACAGGACAGGAAAAGAATGGCTAAGATCATCCCAATGACTACCAGAGTCTTCCATCCCCAGGCAGATATCAGCTCCCAGAACCAACCCATCAATGACCAATCTCCTTTATCCACGTGAATAGACTCGGGGATCTTATGCAGTTTGGAAATGGCCTGGTAGACTGTCGGAGCGTTATCTGGGATGAAAACACAGCAACTTGATTGGATCACTTTACATACCCCACCTCGGTCTGCAAGTATGACGTCTAATGCGACCCTGTTCTGAAGAGTCATAAGGCGATCCGACTGGAGCTCAGCAGTCAAATTACCAAGGGCACCGGCGGTTTCAACTACCGTGGATTCAACCACCTTTGTCAATTGCCTTATGTTCCTGCTGTTAACCATAGGACCCCAAAACGGCAGAAAACCCTTTACGAAATCTCCAAATTCTTGTCCTGTAGTGTCTTCTTTACTTATGACACCTCTAACTATCCTTGTGTTATGGTAATCTGCCGCGGCCGTGTAGGTGGGAGGTAACAGGAACGAAACAAAACATGTGCCTGAGAAGTCGGGGGGCAACCATGTATAGGCTCTATTATGGCAGATTAAATAGGTACCCTTAGCTGCTAAGAACGAAGGAGAAGTCTGAGGCGCAAAAACATATGTTTCAGTGCAGATACTTTTCCCTAACTGAGCTCTGGGATTCTTGCCATTACCTTGCAGACATAGGTGACCCTGATGGGGTACAATCCAAATCGGGGAGGATCTCTTTGCTCGCTGGTTCCCACTCAGAGTAACTCCATATCCTGTTATGTTCCATCCAATATATGCTAGTGTCTCATCTCTCGGGATAGTCTCATAGGAAATATCTTCCCTAATCATATCTACTATACCCTTAGCTAGAGCACTATTCTTAGGATATCTTTCACAGAACGTAGGGGGTTGGCTTCATACGCGTATATGAACACCGTTCTATATGCCCATACAGAACCATTATGGCTGAAAGGCAGGACCAGATAAGGGATACCTTTATCAGTAGTATGAGGCATAAGACCACACACCCAACAGTTAGTTGCGTTCACTACTAGTTGGTGTTGGTGTAGAAGCTGAATGAATTAATTGTTGACAAATTCTAATCTTCTGGCAGACTTGTGTTCAGGCAGGGGGTGAAAAGAATGCGAGGAAACAGTAGAAGGAGGTATGGGCTGTGTAATGGGTGAAAATGTCACTTGAAAAGAGAATAAAACATATCCTATTTAAAACGTCATTACACTAAGCAACATGAAAATACATAATATCAAAAATCGTTTCTTTGTCATTATTATACACATTCTGGCTTTAAAGTCCATCTGTCTGGCAGGTCTCTCATTCTTGAAAAACTCCATCCTCTCTAATTGCTGCTCGTGGTGGTAGGGTGTTCTATGCTAGGGAATGCTTCTGTCAGTCCAGGGCAACTCCCTTAGACCGACCTGAACTGTCGACCTAACGTCTTCAGCTGCACTCCAAAGACTTGGGCAACCACGACCCTACAGCTGAACCCGGATGGCGGTTCGAAAAGAAAAACACAAAAATAAGAAAGTTTCTCAGATGAGAGAGCAGCACTTTCAAAAAAATAGCAAAGGAACGGGAAAAATTATTTGTCCTTAGTTCTTGGTCTCAAATTATAATGGCTTTTTCCAGGTACTGTCTGGTTCTGGAACAAGAGTTCAGGCTCTGTAGTGTTCAATCGAATTGACGGTGGCACAGCTTCTTGCAAATTATTGTCACTTTCTCGTTCACAAATTGTTCCTTTTACACGTGCATCGCTAAATGGCAAAAAACGAGGCACAGTCTCAGTCTCAGAGTCAGCGATCCCCTCCTGGACCCACCGGTCGTACGGTAGAGGAAAAGGGACCCTCTTGCAGTGTACGCCGTGGATCCAGTTCTTTTTCCCTTCCACTCGAACAGCTGATCTTGTTGAGAGAAGGACGAGGTGGGGGCCGGTCCAACGGGGCTGGTCATTCTTTGTCCGCTGGAAGTTCTTGACCAGCACCCATGATCCAGGATCGATAAGATGTCCTGGAGCTTCAGAGACCTGAGGCAGAGTATCGTGAACCTGTTGGTGTAGAACACGCAATTTAGCCGTCAATTCATACAAATAATCAAGCAGTACAGGGTGTTCGATCTCACTGAATTTTGTTGGTCTTGGCACTCCTCATATGTTGGCAGGGCGGCCGAACACAATTTCATAGGGACTAACTCCCACACGCGAATGCACAGTCATTCTTGTTGATAGGAGTGCTAGAGGCAGAGCGTCAGGCCATTTAAGACCAGAGCTCGCTTGTATCTTTGCCAACTTCAGTTTTAGCGTGCCATTATAGCACTCTACTAGTCCAGCTGATTGGGGTGATTTGCAGCGTGGAATTTTTGCTGGATACCTAGCCCCTCACATACTTTTTTCCTCACTCGACCCACAAATTCACTCCCATTATCACTCCAGACCATTCTCGGCATTCCAAACCTAGGGAAGAATTCTTTGGCAAGGGCTTTAGCTGTGGATAAGGCAGTGTTGTCTTTTAAGGGATATGCTTCTACCCATCTTGAAAAGGCACAAACAACAACGAGTACGTATTTCAGATTGTTGCACCTTTCCATGTGGATGAAATCTAGCTGCAAAACCTCGAACGGATACGTTGGAGGTGCAAAATGACCAGCTGGAGTTGGGGTTCCCCTACCAGGATTGTATTTCAGACACACCATGCAATTCTTGACCACATTCTCTGCACATTTAGGAATTCCAGCATTTTGCCATACTGGAGCCAACAACTTACAAATCCCTTTCACACTGATATGGGCCATTCCATGAGCCATTGTCACCACTGCAAGCACATACGCATCGGGTAACAACCATTGCTGATGTTCTGACAAGTCAACCCAACAACCATTTTCATCCAATTTACCCGTACTTTCTTTCCACACACTCAATTCTTTCTCTGAAGCTTCAGCTTGAAGAGACTTCACACCCTCTATCGTATCTTCACATATTCCAACGTCACCAACCCATCTTGCGGGGCCTGCAACATACATTCGATTCATCACATCTTTTGCTGTTTCTTTTGTGATTTCGTCAGCAAATGCATTGCCACGACCGACATCATCAGTAACCTTCTTGTGTGCACTGCATTTCACAATCGCAACTTGTAATGGCAAGGTCAGTGACTCAAGAAGCTCATTCACCAACTGACCATGCTGAATTTTAGCTCCATGCGAAGTCAGGAACCCACGTTCTTTCCACAATTGTCCAAAACTATGGGCCACACCAAACGCATACTGGCTGTCGGTATATATGGTCACTTTCATTCCTTTCGATAACACACACGCTCTCGTAAGTGCAATCAGCTCTGCTGCTTGAGCTGAATTATGTGGTATACGTGCAGCTTCAACAATCGTATGCAAAGTTGTGACAGCATATGCTGCAGTCGTATCACCATTCGGAAGCTTGAAGCATGAACCATCCACCCATAAGGTACCATCACACTTTACAAGAGGAGTATCTTTAAGATCTACTCTCCCTTTCGTTTCTTCTTCTGTCCTAAGAAAACAATCATGTTGTTCAGCATCATCTGTCTCTACTGAAATCGGCAATAACGTGGCTGGATTCAACGTATTGCACCTCTTTATGTGCACATGACTCGCTAACAGTGTCAACTCGTAATCTGACAATCGAGCACTAGTTAAATGCTGTGTCTTGGTCCTGTTTAACAACGTGTCCACTGCATGTGGAACCATCACAATCAACATATTATTCATCACTAACCCAGCAGACTGTCGAATAGAAACAGCTGCTGACGCTGTGGCTCTCAAGCAACTCGGCAATGCTTTAGCTACCGGATCCAAAGTCGACAAAAAATATGCGCATGGGCGCTGCTTGTCTCCAAAAGACTGTGTCAGCACTGACAATGCACAACCCTCTTTCTCATGGACATACAGTGTAAAGGGCTTACTGTAGTCGGGGGTACCCAACACAGGAGCCGAACACAATGCATTACGCAATTCGGAAAAACTTTTCTGACAATCTTCAGACCACGGAACGGGGTTTGGAGTATCTTTATAGGTCAATGCTACCAAAGGTTTGTCCAGCAAAGAAAAATTCGGTATCCATTGTCTGCAGTATGATGTAATGCCCAAGAAAGCACGTACTTCTCTCTGTGTCCTTGGCACACTCAATTTTGCAATTGCCTGAATTCTTTCTGAGGTCAGTTTCCTTCCCTCCTTCGATAAGAGATGACCTAAGTAGGTCACTTCTTGTCGACAATATTGCAGTTTTGAAAGGGACACTTTGTGATGTAAATCAGATAAATGACGCAACAACGACAAGGTGGCTTCTTTACAAATTTCTTCAGTATCTGTAGCGACTAGCAAATCATCGACGTACTGAATAAGGGCAGCGCCGTCAGGTAAAACAATTGCATCAAGCTGTGTTTTTAAAGCCTGACTATATATTGATGGACTTTCACAGTAGCCTTGTGGAGCGCGTTTGAAGCGGAAACTTCGGCCTCCTAAACTGAAGCCAAAAATATCCCTGCTCTCCTTTGCAATCGGGATGCTGAAGAAAGCATTCTTTAAGTCAATCACCGAAAACCAGGTGGCGGAAGCTGGAATCATAGTCAATAGGGCAGTGATATTAGGAACAACTGGAAACTGTGGCACAACTATTTTATTTACCTCTCTAAGATCAATCACAAGCCTGTAAACAGGTGGCTTAGAGGGGTCAGTACGTTTCAAAACAGGCAGAACAGGACTATTACAAACGTTGCCTCTTGTCTCTTCAATTACATCTTTTTCAATTAAATCATAAATGATCGCTAGCAACGCCTTTTCACCTTCACTAGAGATCTTGTATTGTTGAATGCGTGGTAATTTAACATTGGCTTTCAATGTCACAACATAAGGCAGTATTTCCAACAGACCCACGTCATTAGGACCAGTAGCCCAAATGATATCA
Source organism: Pleurodeles waltl (assembly GCF_031143425.1). Lineage (NCBI taxonomy): Eukaryota > Metazoa > Chordata > Amphibia > Caudata > Salamandridae > Pleurodeles > Pleurodeles waltl. The sequence goes on along the minus strand of NC_090436.1, from coordinate 691,375,206 downwards.
GGAAGAAACGACAATTCGGTTGCAAGTTTATCCTTCGACAAATACATTGGAGAGACCATTTTCCTACCCAGTGTAAGTTGTACTCCCGAAGGAGAACAATATAATGTCGCATACAATCTTTTCAACAAATCCAATCCTAACAAGTTTTCACCACAACCTGTTGTCAGAATAAGGGGTGCTTCCAATTCACAAGGTCCAACAGAAAGGGACATAGGACTAGAAATCGGGTTCCTAACCGGGGCGCCAGCAAAACCTACTGAAACATTCATCTCGCCAGACAAATGTGCGCCAGGGAGTTTTGAGTGCATAATAGAACTCTTTGTAGCACCAGTATCCAACAGAAAAGGCTCCGACACACCTGAGGTAATCACCTTAACATAAGATCCATTCTGATCTACTGGAACTAAAAAAACTCCCTCTTTTCGTCTATGGCTGTCCTAGCAATTATTACCTTCCAAGATCTCATCTTCTGCATAGTAGTCGTCAGCATAGTACTGAGCCGTCCTACCAGACGCGTTCTGTTGCTGGTCAAAACTATTCATTGAGTTTTGAGACGGAAAGGAACGCGTGTTCTGGGGGAAACTTCCACGTCCTATACCTCTAGGAGCTTGTTGAACACCTCGACCTCTTGCGCCAGAAGCACCATTCGTACACTGTAACAAAATAGGACAACTATACTTGAAATGACCCTCTTCTTTACAATATGAACACTGATTGGGACCTACAGGAACACGTGGTTGAGACAACTCGAACCTTTGCGAGTTTCTCTGGAACTGTTGAGGTTGCTGATAGTTACTCTGACCACCACGTGGCGGATACGCCTGTTGTAAAAGAACCTTCGTCTTTAATTCTTTAGTTTTCTTGTCTGCTCTATCCTTCTCATCTTTATCCCTATTTTCGTAGTACTGTGCAGTAGCCAATATTTGTACTGAAGAGGAAACGGCCCAAGAACTCTCTGAATCCTTCAATTTCTTACACAGCTCGGCAAGCAAATTGTGCACAAACTTGTCGACGAACAACCGTTGACCACCTTCTGTACTCATATCTTGACCACTGTGGTCGATAAACGTTTCCTCAAACCTGGTGAAGAAATCAGACACTGTTTCATCTTTCTTCAGCTTACACGCAGACAATTTATCCCAATTCACACGCATCACAGGCATTAAAGTCTTCATGTAAGTAATGATCCTAGCAGGCAGTTCTGCTACCAAAGTTTCAGGCTTGGCACCACCAACTTGTCTATCATTTGCAGCACTAATATTAGCCCATGAGTCACCTAACTCTTGTGCATGATCTGTATGGCGAATCAATCCCCATAAAGGCTGTGGAACAACATTCCCAAATAACATGTCTATGTCGGCTAAATTCATAATGCATGAGTCTGCAGTCTGTGATAATTCCTTATAATACCCTGCAGGGTTTTTACGGGGATCAGGCAAAGTCTGCTTAAGGGCTAAAACTTCAGCTCGCTTCCACGGAACATGTACCCAAACACGCTGAAAATGAGCTGGGACAGCATCAATTTGATTAGCTACATCAGCCTCAACGGCGTCCTTCCATACCGGAGGGACTTCTCTCATTGGGTACTGTCGCACCTTTTTTTTAACAGAGGAGTCATGTTGGAACAATGACTGAGAAGGATCCTTATTCCTAAAGGACAACAACGTTGCAACTGCTTTCTCAACATCGGGACCCACAATTGTGCCTTTTTCAAACTCAAACCGTACACGGCACAAATCAGGCAGATTTGTTTCCAAATCATTATCCTCCAATTCCTCACAAAGGAAAGCACACATTTTCTCAAAAACGTATCTTTGTTTCGGTGCTCCCCATTGACAGAAGACATCCATAACAGACTCTACATTGTATCTTAAAGGGTAAACAACCCATTTACGCGCCATACGGTCAAACATTTCTCTCTCTTGAGAATTAGGCAGTTGACTACGCGACTGTTTACGCTCCGAATCTGGGGTCACACCAGACGACCCAAAGAGAGGAAATATAAGGCTGGCAACAGTATCTGTCATTCTCTGTCGGACAGAAGGAGAAGTTGATGAAAGAACAGGAGGAAAAACAGAGGGAGGCAAGGCAGACGCAGAAGCAGACGCAGAGGCAGTATCAGGAAGAACACCAGAAGAGGCAGTCGATGTAGTACATAAAGTTGTAGGAGGTACAGATGGAGCAGGTAGCGAAGTCGGCGGCCCTTGAAGGGGCTGCGCCATAGTAGTAGGAACCAACTGAAGAGGAGCTGGCGGCTGTGGAAGAACCTGAGGCACAATAACCGGAGGTTGCACAGCTAAAGGTTGCGGTGGTGCTGTAGCATTCTGCGCATAAGGGGGTGGCGAACTCAACAAGTGTGACATTAAAGGATCTTTCTCAAGTTCTTTTGCTGCATCTTGCTGAAGAAGCGGAAAAACTGGATAACATTTATCGGTCACCAATTTACGTTGCCTGTGCAACTGCTCATTCATCTGTTCTTCTTCATCATCTTTAAACTGCATGGCAGCTTGCATTATCGAGATACCCTCTTCCCTCTTATTTCTCTTTGCTAATTTAATTTCCTTCTGTTTGGCTTCCTTACGCCATAGGCGGAAAGAGTCAAACATCGCCGGCCGGGCTTTCTTCTTAAAAAGTTTAACCTCCAGATTATCCAGAATCTCTGTGTCAAAACTACCATATTGGGGCCATTTTAAAACACCATCTTTCCTGGTGTATCGGATCCATACTTCATTATATATGATGGGGCCTATGCCATGTTTCACATATAGTTCATAGGTTGGAGTTCCAATCGGAGGAACCGGACACGAGTCCTCCAATCGGGAATCCCTATTAAAACCAAGACAAAACAAATTTCCATGTCTGCTAAGACCAGGCATCTTCGCTCTCCAGTCTAGCTTCAAACTTCAAAGGATTATCGAATACGATAGTCTCGTGAATACACGAATCCCTCGGCTTTGGTACTTGCAAGTTCCAAATCAAAGATCCCAAGGGGATACCAAACTAAGAACCAAACTAATGACTGGGAGACGCTCCACTTATACTTAACTGAGGTATCGATGACGTCACCAGAAGACTCGTTTATCGTTTCGCTCTACCAAATCATCAAGGGTCCAAAACAGGGCGATAGTCAGGGCAGCAGTCCTTCGTAGCCGTCGGGAACCGGGGAACCTCGCAGCAAAGACTTTCGGACCACGTCGACATACAGGGGTCGATGAAGTGGCGGCCTCCCTCCAGAATTTTCACACAAAGCTCCTCACGCACCTCTGGCTTGGACTGGTACAGCTGAAATCGCCCCACGTTGGGCGCCAACTGAAGTACTGGGTTTTTCAGAACCCAGTGGTGCCAGGGAACACACCCTAAGACTTCGAGTCCTTCCTGTTTCAGACTACAGAAACACAGAGTCTTCTTGGTGAAGTCAAAGATCTTGTTTATTGGCTGCAGCCAGTAACAGGTATCCTAGAAGTACAACACAGTGTATATTCTCAGGAGACTGCTCCTCTTGCAAAGCTAACCTTCTCTTTTATACAAAATATTATGCTTTAGGCAAACATTCCTTATTTTACAGTTGACCATTCACATATTTTCACTACAAAGAAATGGCAGGGTTATGATGACAAGCCATATTTCAGTTTGTCCAGCCCTCAATCAATTACCCGGCAAGGCTCAGTACTTTAATCAGATATCGACGGACCCCCAATATTAACAGGCACCTCCTCCTTGTAAAGCAAGTCATAAAGAAAGAAACAGGGACAGGTGTGTGTAAGATTAGGCATGGTTTGTGTGTGATGAAAGGTTTTATGATGTGTTATGCCTTGATACTAATCTCATTCGGCCACTGGGAAAGAAACTGGCCGAACAGGTTTGGCTTCAGGCAGTGGAGTCAGCTTGCCCAGGTCACAGAGGAGTCAGCAAAGATGTACGTGTCCTTCAGACTCGTTTTCAGCATTAGACATTGGCCTATGTGAGGGCAATCACAAAATGGCTGTCGTTTAAATGGAACCTCAGAGTTTCAGGACGGAAACTCTGATATTCAGGTGATTTCGTCACCTGAATATGAATACAATGCTTGTGCATACTATTCTAATCATTCTCGGTCTGCTGATACCAAAATCATTGTGATACGACGATGTTTATAACACGGGTCCAGAATTTTCAGTACCACAAGATGCACAAGGTATTTTTCTACATCTTCAAGTTGCATTCTTCTTTTGTCTCAGAAAAACCTTTTAGAAACTTCACAGGTTAAACAGTTAAAGGGCCAATTTTGCTCATAGTATCATAACCCGTAAGAATATGTGCCATTATTGCAACACTGGGCATCTCTGGGTCAAGTTTCCTGTACAGAATATGAAGCAGGATTAATTGTCTTTTCTCACCTGTTCCATAACGTATCCATAACTCTGACAATCCTTGTCTTAGAACAATAATAAAATCTACGTCACTTGACAGTACAATGATTAGATTGGAACTATTTTGAACAGCCAACTCAAAATGTGCCACAACACGAAGGTCAGCTTCCACCAATTTGCTGTTAACGTCTTGAACAATATGGCCCGTACCTTCTGAATATATCTCTGCAGGAACCAACTCCTCATTGGCAATCATTCCACTTGTCATAATTGGAGATTCAGTGTTCACTGAAGCATCAGCAATATTTTGGTGAGTTAACATCTCCAACTTCATCTTGTTCGATGTTGATGACCAGAATTTACGAAGTTGCACAGGTTTAGGTGTTGAATTTTTGATGCAGTCTAGGTCAATTTTTCCACTTGTAGACATTCGTCTGATTTTCTAACATTCTTTGACAGATAGTTCAAGATAACTGTCAAACACAATGTGCAGTTCTTGCAAGGTGCACACTGACTTTGATATCTGTAGAACAGTCTGAACGACCTCCCCAAAGTTTTGCATGGATGAAATCTTGACCATTCGCAATTGTGACATAAAGTCCAGAATAACAGCAGTTTTCAATGAGGATACCTTTTCCAATTAAAATTCTTCAGGTGAAAGTTTTTGTTCCAGCTCTTGTACAAGTTTGTGCTTCACTGGTTTGGTTGCATCATTTCCATCACATAAATATTTTGTTGAAAGAAGATCATGCAACAGAATGTCCTTCATAAATTCACTCCTTTCTTTTGGTACCAAAAGTTTGTTTTTGTAACATGTTTTGTAGTGGCTGGTTGGAAGAAACTCTTACTATGGCTTTTAAAGCGTGGAAGTTTAACCTTAGTGATTATGTCAAACAGCTTTTTCACTTTAAGTACAAATCTCTCCTGCTTCAGTTCATATAGTTTCGATCCATGTTCTGGAACATCTAGTAAACGTGTCTTTATATTGTTATCCACATATTGTCTGGTCATGAAGTTGTGTTAGTCACACAGGCTCAGTCATTTCAAATGAGCTTCCTTGCTGCTGAATGAAATGAAGAAGGCTGTCAACATGTTTATTAAAATGTTCCCCTCTCTCTCCCATTGGTTTGTTGTTAGGATCAGTTTCACAATGGGCCATTAATTTTGAATTTGTCATCTCTCTGAAACATTGCAAATAGAAAGGACTTCATGGTAAACTAGCTGCCATTGAGCAACATGCACTTTTATGTGTCTGACCAACAATTCCCTTGGAGCTTTTCTGTGACCTCTGGATCATCTATTCCAGCTTCATATTGGGAGCCACAGCATTGAACCTTCCCTCTCTGTCACAACAACTTGTCTTTGGATTAATATTCTGTTGAGGTATGTTTTTTGCACCTCTAACTTCTTCAGTCTTTCCATATACCAGGACCCATATCTCAGGTAGTTTATGCAATTAAATTTGTGAAACACAGTAATCAGTAACTCCTCAGTCTTCACGTGTAGCTCCCAATTACCTTCCCGATAAGCATGTACCAAGTTTCAGCTATCATGTGCAAAACATTTCACCAAGTACTTGCACAGTTCTGATTTGTCCTCACATTCTTTGACAAACTCTACAAACTTGGGTTTCAGGTTTTCTGATCTTGAACTGAGTGCATTGAACATTGCCTGGCTTTGCATTATGTCTTTTGAATGAAGTACATTGTTCACTTCTGACATAAGATATTCAAAACTTAATTTGTCATTTTTGTTCCAGAAAGGATTCCAACACAATTTTTCTATAGTCTCAGATAATATGAGCATATCTTTTAAAAAAATGAACACAATGAGCTACACTCAATACTGACTGGACAGTTTTGCTTCCAAGATTTCAGCCTCAATAAGTGGATTGTCTATGCGACATCCATTGAGATAACTTCCTGTACAGCGCAACACAACTTTTGTCATGTGAAAAATGCCGGTCATTGCATAAAGATCATCAGATTCTACTGGATTGCTCATAAAAATACAGAAACCCCTTCATCAGAAAATTGACAGGATAGGCTGGTCTTCAACCTGAGCACGCACATTTTAGACATTTTATAGAGCTGTGTATACTGTTGCATAGTTGTGAGTGGAAATGGTATCAGTGGTAAAAATCCAACCTTCTTCAGTGGGACGGTATCCCACTGACTATCAAAAAATTGTCATCTCTAATTGCACAAATCCCCAATTTAAGTGCTATGATTTTCCCTGTCTGGGGCCATCATGCTTTGCATAGCAGTGCTGAGTAGGGAAATGTAGTGATAGCCACATACTATAATAGGGTGTGGCAACCATCGTTGTGGCCTGGCAGTTGGATAGGTCATCAGGTCAAAATCTGCATTTGTGGAACCATTTAAGACTCTGCAGGTAGAAACCCTGGAGCTCTCCCCACCTCAAAAGGCACCAGGGAAACCACAAGGTTGGCAGATGGGGTAGCTGATGTTTTTCGGCATGTGTTTCTAAATGATACTCATAATTGAATATTATCATTTTCAGAACTTTGGTTGTGGTACGTTTGCACATGTTGCTTGTTTTCCTTTTTCAGCTTGTCATGCTATGGAAAAATATTATTTTATTATTTTGTAAGTAGCTACAGTTTTTGTGTACAAAATTAAGGAAGGGGAAAAGATCATTTTAAAGAGCAGTGTGTCTGTGTATTATACAATAAACACATGTTTACCATTTAAATGGGCTAATACCATTTCACTGCATGTCAAATCCATGTCTGTTAGCATATGGATGTATGAACCGGGAGGGACAGAGGAGATTTATCTTCCCCAGATTTTGAGTGGGTGGGATGCAGGGGACAATGTCCCCCATACCTCCAAATGTTGATGTGAATTATTGAACTCCATATAATAACACTAATTGAAAACCCTAATTCAGCTAATACTACTTGAAACCAATAATTGACAGAACACAAAGTGCTGATCTTTGTTTTTAATTGGAAGAGAGAGGGATAAAACCTTACAGTCTCTGAACTGCACATTATTGAATCATGGTCTCAATTCCCGCCTTCCTCTTTTGACCTAATTGTGTGATCTGCGGCCCATAGCTTTAATTCACTATGTATCATTTTCCTTAGCCATACAGTACAAAAACCTCACTCATATACGGTTAGTATTAAATTTACTTCCTTCACATTTAAAATCAATACAAGCTAAAATAGAGAACATGCCAAACTGACACATTTTAGTGCAGTTGTAGCAATGTCATAAGAGCATGCAGGTATTCTTGAATATTTCATGTTTATTAAAATATTACTTTCCATAAATATAATTTGGTGCCTGATTGACATCTTTTGATGGCTCAGATTGTGCTTTGGATTTTAGGGCCAAGCCAGACCCTTGGCTCCATTCTCCCCAATGCTGCCCGCCCCAGAAGCATGAGTCTCATTCACCTTTGCTGTTAGCACATGCATGTGTCGAATGCCAACATAGTAGTTTTAAATGTAAAAGACACACAAACTGAGGGGGCATATTTACAAAGCCCTAGATCCTTTCTGCTTAACATTTTTTACGCTAATGTGGCGTTAGGAAGGCTTTTTTGCTGTGCTGTATTTTCAAAGTGGCTCAATTCTCGTATTGCGCCACTTTAGACCTGCTTGCACCACATTATGCTTGCACCAGGCATAATGTATGCCAGAGAGGTGTTCCGGTGCTAGGATGCCCCCATTTTTGGCATCATTTTTAAAGCCTGCTCAAAGCAGGCATTAAAATTACGCACCCATAGAAACCTATGGGCCTCCTTGCACTTTGCTGCACTATCGTCAACATTTTTTATGCCAGTGCAGCTTGACGCTATTGACTTAACGACTGCCATGGTAAGCCGTATTTCAATGATGCAGGGGCGACAGAAGAAAACTGGTGTATCAGCACTGATCTGCCAGTTTCTTGTCAATATGCCCCTGAGTTTACACATTTTATTCCTCATTTAATGGTGAATTAACACAAATGTCTTGATTATCTAGGGAAGTGACACAGTTATTGAGCGATCATATGACTGCAAAAAAGTGACAAAAGCAATAAAAAATGTTTTGCTTATTTCTTGAAAGTGGTAGAATTCAGCTTTGAGTTTTCAACTGCATTGAACGTCTCAATGGTTTCGCTGCGGAAGGCAATTTACTAACTACTGCCTTTTTATCACCAGCTTGTGAAATTTGCATATTATATTTATTTTTTAATTCCAACATCATTTGTACATTAAATTACATTTTGGCGACCTCTTCCAAACAAGAGTTATGTGATGTTAATTTGTGCCCTGCTCTCATGAAACCAGGTGACATATGTAAGCCTCTCTTAGCTAATGGGACAGTGTCAGTGGGTAAATTAGAAACTGTCACATTCCCTTGCAAACCTGTCAGGGCTGTCACTTTTATGGAAAATAAAACCGAGAAAAAAGAATTCCCAAAAGAGAACTTTATTGTCCTTCAATGATGTGTGTTTATTTAGATTTTATCCATTACTTCCATTGAAATTAAACAAATATTCTGTGGCCTTTACTGAGTGGAAGAGAATACAAGGTCAATCTTCTCTGTGAGATTTCAGTGCCGCCTGGATGCTGTGCTCGAGACTGAACCATTATAAATCAATCGAGGTGGAGATCACAATTCAGAAGAGAGCGCCTGAAGGACAGTTGGCTTATAACTATCATTCCCTTCACTTTTCATTGCAAGGTTTTTTCGATTAGACCGAAATATCGAAAACAACCGATCTCAGTATATGTGCCACTTCTATTTCATATTTTAATATGCTGTTCATTTCCTGTCTTATGGTAGAAAGACTATTTAATTATTGTCAAGTATTGTCAAGTATTCATAGAATGGTGCCTGCAATACAGAAAATCTGTGTTTTCTAATGCATGATGTCATTTGTAGTACATCACACTGAGGGGCTCATTTACAAGCCCCTTGCGCTGCCGTAGTGTCAGTTCTTTCACGCTATGGGGGCTCAAACAATTCCCCACACAGCGGCACTTCTACAAATTGGCTCAATTGGACTATTGCACCAGTTTGCAAAGTCTTGGGCCACATTATATCTGCCCCAGGTATAATGTCTGCAAGTTAGGCGTTCCACCGCCAGGGAAGCCCACATAAATGGTGCAGTGAAATCTACAAGATTCCACTGAACCATTCTGCAGATTCACAGGATCAATTTTTAATGCCTGCTCAGTGCAGGCGTTAAATTGATGATGTGCTGTTTACAATGCGGCCCCCTAGCATTGCTGAAGTAGCGTAAACATTTTTGACGCTAGCCCAGCAATACTAAGGTTTAGTGCCAAAACTGGTTCAGAATTTCAGACGCAGCTGTGGACACTGTGTGCCATGGAGCACTGTATTGTAAATACAGTGCTACCATGGCGTCGTTAGACGGGGTGCAGGGCGGCACAAGAAAACTGGCACATTGATCATAATGCGCCAGTTTCTTTTAAATGAGGCCCTAAGCTTGTGGGAAAATGCACACAACACTCAAAAGCAATGACTATTTTGACACAGTTTACTTTCTTCATTCTTTTAGCAGAGCCACACTGTTTATAATTATCATGTTTTTCTCTTCTAGGTTTCCCCTTTTTGAGGTTACATCTATTAATCATTTATGTACAAATGACAAATATGGAATGCATGTTGGTTTAATGACACTTTTCCTGCAATATGATAATTAAGTGTGCTGGAATATATTCACAGTATTTATTCTGAAGTGATTTTTTTGTTCTAAAATAATTATTGCTGAGTTGTGAACAAGGTTTCATAAAATCTGATAATTTCTTGTTTATTATTATTGTTCAAAGCATACAATTTCACAGAATGAAAATAATTATCAGAGCATCAGGCCACTGCACTTTCTGCTAAAGGTTTACTCTAAAAGATTCAACAATGGCTTGATAATGTTATATAAATTAGCAAAAGAGGGAGAAGGGGAAGTGAGGAGCCTGTTCCGCACCCAACTGCAAGGGGTTTATCACCCATCCCTCCAAGCGGAAATGAGAATATCAGACTAAGCTATTAGTTTGAAAAATAACTTCATTCTTCTAACAGGTATGAAAGTTTGAACCACATTTGAAACTCAAATTCGTTTTTTTGGTGCTGCGTTTATCTTAGTAAGCCAAAAATATGAGGATGTGGTTAATCTCAAACTAAACACCCAATTTATTGGAATACTTTTTGCTGTACACATTACTTGTTTTCACATATCAGTTAGTATTCTGCTTGTCTTTGTTGCACTTAGAATTCATTTTATGTATAAGGGATAAGATTTTACTTTTAAAATACATCTTTAAAAAATATCCATTGTTTCCTAGTGTTCTTGGGTACCTTTCTACCATGAAAGAGGGTTGAGGTTCCACTAAACATCCCTGTGATTGCTGTCTTAAACATATCTGACTCATATACTGCTCAGTGAGTTGTGAGCTAGTAGCAGTGCAGTTTGTATTTTGTCTCGGGTTGGCATATTCACAAAGTCCTTAGTGTTAAGGGGTCTAGAAAGCCTATTTTCTTAGTGATGTTCTAGATGATCTATAAAACGTCTCAACATCAAAATTAGTTCCAGCATTGAGGAGTCCTCCATAACCATCCATTATACAATTGCAACATGTATATTTATATTTCCTGCCACTGTGACAGTTACACCAATGTCACATGCGTCCTCTGTAGACAAAAATAGACTTTCCAGGGGAAGCGCGTCTATAGCATATCTGCACACTTTCCAATGTTATCCTATGATTATGATTATTATTAGTAGCATAGGTTCAAAAGTAAATGAGCATCAATATGTCAAAGAAGATAGTGGGTCATTATGATTTCCCCGCTGAGATTAGGGCTGACAGTCAACAGAAGACCACCAGCGTGCAGAACCCCCGCCAGCCACATAATAAACATCCAGCTGGGCCGGCGGGCAGAAACAGTCTTTCCACCAGCCGGCCCAGCTTGATGCAGGGCCTGAACATTGCAGCAGTGCGCCGTTTGCAGCAGCACCCATTGCGCATTTCACTGCCCGTAAATAGGGCAGTGAAATGAGTGACGGGGTTGTGCATGGGGGGCTATCCAGGGGGGCCCGAGTCACTCATTCTGCCACCGCCAGGGAAAGGCTGGTGGAATCGGACTCATTTTCCGGCAAGCAGCGCTGCCCAGTCAGATCAGAAATGCTACCACTGTCAGGCTGCCTGGTGGCGGAAGCCTGGCAGTGGCAGCGTTTCAAACGTGGCAGTTCAGCCACGTTTATTATATGGCGGTCTGGACCACCATGCCGTTGGCAGCAATTGCCACCACCACCAGCATGGCCGTCCAGACCGCCATGGTCATAATGAGGGCCATAAGGTGTACCCTTTTGAAATAATCAATGAGCTCCAACCCTTGGCCAAATAAACAAATGTTCTGTTTACAATTTGTGATCAGTTTTCTTGTGACCAGAAACATATGTTTTGAACTGACCTATGCACTATTATGTCAGTTTACTAAATAAAGAATTGGATTGAGTTGCAATTCGGCCTACCTAGTTAAAATTAATTGCAACTTAAACCAATTGATCACTAACACAGGGATGTTGTCCAGCAAGGACCAGCAGACCACCATGACTGTGATTCTTTTCAAATAAAGTAAAGTGTTTTTTTTTTTTTAAAGCAGACAGTTCTTCTTAATGGAAACACAGCTGCTTTACAAAACGCTTTTCTTTTTTAAAAGGTTTCTCTTAAAATTAGTCAACTGCCTACTTATCTAAAAACTTTTTTCTGAAAGCTCAGCTCTAGAGAATGTCTGATATCTGATGCAGGTGCACAAAGGCACCTGCACCATCCATCTGAGATTATCCATTTCTATTGAAACCCCCAGACCTGGCCTAAAACCCCTAGCATGCCTTAGTCCCTCCCAATCTGTGATCTGGTAAAGCAACACAATTTGGGATTGAGTGAGTCAGAATGAACAAGGCTAAGTGTGAATGAGTGAGACTGATTGAGTATGAGTGAGTCACAGATTGAATGAGAATAAGTAGGTCTGAGTGAATCAGGGAGGGCAAGTGAGTTATGGGTAGACAGGGAAACTAGGTGAGAATGAGTGAACTGAGCAGAAATGAGTGCGTCAAAGTGAGACGGTGTGAAACTGAGTGCGACTAAGTGACACTAAGGGCCTGATTACAACTTTGGACTGAGAGTGTTAATCCGTCCCAAATGTGATGGATATACCACCCGCCGTATTACGAGTCCATTATATCCTATGGAACTCGTAATACGGTGGGCAGGATATCCGTCACATTTGGGACGAATTAACACCCTCGCCAAAGTTGTAATCAGGTCCTAAGAGAGTCAGAGTGAGATTATGTGAGTCAGAATGAGTGAGACTAAATGGAACTGACTGTCGTTGAATGGGATTGATTGAGAATGAGTGGGTCAAAATGAAACAGAGTGAATCAGAAGGAGTGAGTCACGGGGAGACTAAGGGAAACTAGGTGAGAATGAGTGAGATTGAGTGGGAATGGGTGAATCGGAGTGAGACTGAGTGAAACTGATTGAGACTAAGTGAGGCTGAGAGAGTCAGCGTGACATCAGAAGAACTGATAATGAGTGGGATTGAGTAAGAGTAATTGAGGATGAGTAAGACCAAATGGGACAGAGTGAGAATGAGTGAGACTGCATGTGTCAGTGAAACTGAGTCAGAGTAAGCAAAAGTGACTGAAAGTGCAAATGAGAGTAAATGAATAAGACCGAGTGAGAATGAGTGAGAGATTAAAACTGAGTGCAAGCGAGTGTGAATGAACCCTCCAAGTTAGAGAGTCAGTATCGCTGCCTGAAATTCATTCCAAGGATTATGCCCCACTACTTTTAATAGTCACAAGCCAGCACTGATTTTAGGAGTTCATAAAACTATACTACCTCCTAAAATGTGTTTTGTACATGTCTGGAAATCTTTTTGTAGTCCCATCCTTTGGATAAGTGTTTACACATTTAGTACATCTGGCTCAATAATTTAGTGAATAGATGCAGTGGTCTTTGTTGGCCCTGTCATGTTACTTTAGTTGGTGAACTATCTGTGGTTAATGAAATAATGTGATGCTAAGGAATTAACTGCTACCTTTGCAATTTCAATATACATGGTAGAAAAACTGAAGCCAGCTGGAAATATTTTGCAGACCTTTCCACTCAGCAACATTGCATGGCTGAAATACTTGTTGCAGAGTGGAGAATGGCTCTTAAGCTTACCATAAGAACTCAAATCACACAATAGGCCTTTTGGTTGAATTGAATGTGACTGCTCCCATTGGTGCAAGGATGTAGTGATTCTCCTATGTCGTCAATGGGGAAGTATCTCAACCAAAGCTGCTTTGGTGAACCATAGAGGCAGTACTATATAATTTAGAGCAACTGTGTGGTCAAAGCTTTTTGCCTGGGTTTTCCTTGGGGTGGCTTTTCACCCTTTCTTTGCCTGAGCGGTTTCTGTTTTTTTTTACTTACTTTTGTGACTGAGAAGTAGGAAAGGTTCTAGCCTGGTTTGGACACTTTTTTTGCTCAAGTAAAGTTCTGAATTTTACTCCTGGACATTTTCCTGTTAAGTGCAGTGTGTTTGTGCAATGGAGGAAAAAAGTAAATACTCTGACCAGGTCTAACATAAGAGTGGCCAACACTTTTTCAGATTACCTGAAAAGCATAGTGTATCTGTTTTAAAAACATTTAGGAAAAGTGTTTTTCGATTGTAGTGCTGAAACATTGAGAGGTTTGGTAAAACCTTCCATTTGCTACACAATCAAGGGAGATGATCATTTAAGTCAAAACGTCCTCCTTAAAATAGTTTATGAGATATAGAATATCATTGAAGTTCTGTACATGAAATATAAAAAGAACCTCACAGGTCCTGCTCTATGATACAGGCATGTTGCCTTGAGCAGGGATTTTGTCACATCTCATAAAATGGTGCTCTGTGATTCGCTTAATTATAGTGTGTAACTGCTATGAAGCTGGGAACTTAAAATTGTTGACCTTGAATGAAGAGGAACAATTACTGAAACAAGCATTTGCAATGCAATGGGTCTCGCGATTGCTTGAGTTAGAGCTATTCGTGTTTTAAACTCCTAACTGGACTTTTCTTGCCATGTGAACTGAAAAGTTTAACAGTTTCACACAAACGAGCCCAGGGCCACCATGAAGCATAATGGAGATAAAAAGAAACAGAAGTTTGTTCACAGAAAAAAGTATCTGCAAAAGTGCAATTTTACATGTAACTGGCAAAAGTGAAAATAATCATGTAACCGGCAAAAGTACAGTTAGCCATGTAAAAGGGTCGATGGCATGAAAAGTGCTCGACTACTGCCCAGCGAGATTTTGCTGCCTGCTAAATAAAGAGAAAAAGTAGTCCAGAAACCATACGGAAAACATAGAGCCTTGTATATTTTCAGTAGTTGTCTGGTGCGCTCGAGGAGGGCAAAACACCTGAAAAGGCATGAAGTTTGCATGCCTTCCACTACTGAAATGAAGCAAATTGTAAAAGGCAAGCCCACGAACCAACCAAACTCATGGGTGTGGTTCAAATCCCATAGTGAGATTACACAAGGGACAAAGCACTTTGCGCTCGTCCCTAAAAAACGGTTCCTGACATTTGCAACAGTGGCAAACACCCTGCGGCAAAAAAAGGGCAGTAAATTAATGGAAGCCCAGGCATATGAGGCCCTACACCTGTTATTCACCATATAGTGTCGGCAAAGATTAGTCACTTGGCTTTACAAAATGTTGCTCTCAGTGACAAAAAGGAACCTAGGTAGGCTTAAAGTGACATGGGAGGATAACATAGGACGAGAAAAAGAAGATAAAGATGGGGATAAAGCGCAGAAACCTTTTAGTGACACAAGGTTTCAATATACACCTTTAAATGAATTGCACAGCACATGTATGACCTCTAAACGATTAAGTAGAATAGCAATGACAGACATTATGAAATTAACCAAATGTGGTTGCCCTGATTCATATTTCTACCATATGATGTGGGAATGCTCTTGCCATCAGGCGATTTTGGAAGAAAACCCTGGATATGCGTGAATTAAACTCTACTGCGAAGTGTTTTCTGAGCCTGTTTCGACGCCCCAGACTGAAGAAAGCAGGCAATAGAGTCCTGAATTTGGCCTTTATAGAGTCCAAAAGGGATATTGCCAGGTATTGGAGGCAGCAGATGACCCCCACAATAAGCAGATGGAAAGGGAAAGTGAAGAAGTGGGTCAGAGCCGAATGTGTAATATATGCAGACAAGAGGCTAGAGATAGGAGTTTTTTTAAGAACCTCAGATAGGGAAATAACTAACTGTCATGTGGAAACAACTATGAGGTGCACTGTGGGCATATCCATAGCTGTTGAAATTATGTGCCAGGCGAGCAGTGGGAGGATTAAAGAGATTGTCCGAGTTGATTCAGCAAGATACCACTGAAGACTCACAAAATTTAACAAACTACAAACTGTATTGCAGCGAGCAATTTAGAGAATCCACCTAAAGTTATAGAATTTAAGTAACCTATTACGTTTTTGTACAAAATGTCTGGATTTTCCGAAGATCGGATACTAAAAGCACTTAGCACGAAGACATAATGGCTATCAAAGTACAATGTATGACTGAATGGGCATTTAAAACGACTCAGCTAATAATAATAATAACAAATGACACAGCAAATTATAGACATCACGCATCTCCGTCAAACAAGCTTTTTGGCGCTAGTGAGGCAATTAGATTCGGAGAGAGAAAACCATCCATTTTCAATAGAAAAAAACCTGAACGCATATTTTGCTTCAAGTGTAGAATACACCCCTAATTAGAAAATTGCGCTCTAGGGATTAAGGTGGCAGCTCTACAAGGGGAAGGCGGCAAGTCAAAGAGCCTAAGAAACATTATTGTTTCAATGTTTTAATGTGTATTGTGCATGATTGCTATTGACTGGCAAACATGGAAATGTGTTTCATGACTGATCTGAGAATGTTGGAGCAAGAAAGGTGCCCTAATTCAGGTAGTGAGAAACTGTTTAAAGTGAGGCCTTTGTGAAATTTGTAGTGTGGCTATAAATCTTTTCAGTTACAAGCACAGTATTTTATTGGGAATGTTGAAAGTAGATAAAGGTTAGTGATTTGTATTTCGGTTTATGGTGTGGAACACGGTTTGTTATCTCTGTGGAGTGTGAAATAGGGGAGCATAGAAAGCAGATCTGTGCATTTCAAAATACACTTTGAAGTGACTGCAGCTCTTTTTGAAATAATGAAAATATGAGGTAATGGTTATCTGTCACAGGACCTCAGAGTTGGCGAAGTTTGGAAGGTACACGAGAGCGGCCCGGCGGAAATGAATAAGGCTTCACGTTTTGTTAGGCCTGAACTGGAGAGCGGAACATTAAGAAAGCAAGATAGTGACAAGCCAGTCACAGAACACTCAAAGGCAAACCCTGGGCAAGCTAGCAATTGTCCGCCGAGACAATCGCGATGAGAGAGCCCCCTTCTGCAGTAATGCACAAGCCTATTCATGCAAGACTTATTATTAAGGAAGGGGCAGAGTCTTGCACCTTAATTGCCTTTATATTGGTGCACATTTGAATTGCTGGAATTTTTAATATCATTTGTTTGCATCTGGGTGCATTTGCAATGATTTTAAGTAATTAGGCAATACAATTATTCAGCCATTCATGGTAATGTTTTAGGGATGAGCCATAGACAACACTAACTGGCATTCATCCCCTACTGTAGTATTTTGATTTTAAAATAACAACCTCTTACTCAGACATAGAACTTTGCCTTTGTTTGGTGTAATTATGATTTATATATGTGCATTTAATTTCATGTGTGCTAGCACTTTGTCACCTGAACCTTTGAAAATTCACATTGTATCCCTCAGACTATTTCTGTTGTTTTCTTGAGATTCACCACACTGATGATGCAAGCCATTTATTTGTTCTCAGAGGTTTAAAATCTTCCTTCAGTGTGGGGGTTCGGAGGGGCGGGATGGGTGGGGGGTATCAAACAAACCAGTAAATGACAAAACAAAAATCACCTCCTTTCGCTTTTGCACAACAGTCATACTCAGAAACAGCAGAAATATGATCGGGAATCTGCAAGGGATTTATTTTTGCAGGGAACTAGTTTGAAATTAGCAAGAGAAGAAAAGGAGAACATTAATGAAGAAGGGTTATTGTCTTGCTAACAAATGATGAAGCTTTTTACGTGAGCAACTGGATGCGGTGCACAGCAGCACAGTTTATTAACTTCTGAAGAGAGTGAATATAATTGCAATGCCAGCGCCCAGATGAAAAGTAAAAATCGATGGCTTGCTCCAGGTAAAAGCATCATAACTCATTAAAGACACGGAAAAGACAAGCCTGTCTGAAGTAAGTCCGTGACTCCACAAGGCCACTTCAACAAATGCTGGTTGGTCAGCTACTGAAAGGAAGCTGTACTCAAGAGACAAACTGCTTTATTTGATCACCACTGACCCTACCACATAGGTGAGCAACATGCTAGGCTGACCTACTGGCACACCTGGGTTAGAAGGTCCACAGATGATACAGAGAATCTGCGACTGTTTGCTGTCCTTCGCAATGTAGGATCATATGTAGAGTATAGTGATTTCATTCTTCAATTTATTATTTATCAAAATGTAGATTTATTATTTTTAATGGCACCAATACTCCCAGATGTTCACTTAGTCATTCCATAACACTATACATTTTTTCATGTTGACCTGCATGGTAAATGTGCGATGGGTATAGCAATCCACTATCAAGGTGATTTAGCAGTTTAGATACTTTTAACGAGCTGTGATTTGAAGGCAGAACACAACCTGCTGGAACGGAAGAGTCATCTGCTTGTTTAAAGACATGTACCACTGCGCTGAATGTTCCGCTGTACTGCTGTTTTGATCCCTAATGCTGATTTAATGTTATAGGCAAATACAGGTCACAGATTGCGGTCTTGTTGGACTGGGAAAGGTGCCCAAAGCACTACCCTCTTGGTGGTGGAAGGGTACTCCCTTCACAGCTGTTAAGCAGCACAAACGTTGTGGCATCATATCATGTACTTCTCTGTATTAAAGAACAGGTCCTTTTTACTTGGTGTCACTGAAGTGAGGCCCACAGGCTCACTCATTTTTTAAAAAGTTACGCTGCAGTGTACTTAACTCACACTTTGCCTACATCAGGTAGATGTAGAGTGCTGCACAGCGCAGGAGTAGAGACTCTGCATTGAATGTGTTTGTGCCTGGGAAGGATACTGTACAGGGATAATGCATTTCTGTGCATTATATGTGCAGTTACTGCATGTACTAGGTGTATGTGTGCCTGCGAGAAGTAAATAGTGCTGTGCAGTGTGTGCTCAATGAATGCATGTGCTAGGTGTTTGTGTGCTTGCTTGAAGTACAATACATGAAGTGTGAAGTGCTGTGCAGCTTGCACAGAGTGTGTGTGTGCTGGCATTGTGTGTGTTTTTAATTAGTACACACTGGTGCATTACATGGAGGTTCTCATGTTCATTTTGGGAAGTCCAGGCCTGCCTGGTGAAAATATGAGGAGTAGAAGAATTCCTCTCAGACCGATTTGTGTATTGCTGGATTCTTGTGAGCTGAGTGGGATACACCCTGGAGGAAAGGAGGAGGAGGCTTCCCCTTTACACTTCAAAACATTGCCCTTTGATTCAGTGACAGATAACAAGAAAGGGGCCTAGACATATCCCAGGCAGGAGGAGTGGCTGATAACAGAATCATGAACAGTAGGCCTAGGAACCCGGGATTGAGCTTTTGATGCACATATCACTGGCTGACATCCAGCTGCAAACTCTAGTCACTCCCATGAATTGTGTTGTGGCTCATTCAGCACCTGAGTCTTGCCTGCTGTGACAGACATCCTTTCAAGTGGAAAGAACAAAAAGAGAGTGTATACTTCAAAGGAAGAGGAACCCCAACATAAATCTTAAAAGACTCAGACCCTAAATCACATTGTGGCCTGGAAATGGACTATTAGAATTGAAGGATGAGACCCCATACTTCATTATCTGCCAAGCAGCCAGATAGATTGTGTGATCAGAGAAGCTCTGCCTGTTACAGGACTGGTGGCTAAGGCCCATTAGTCTCCCTACTGGGTGAGAGGACATCACACAGGAAAACAAAGATCACCTGCCTCAGAACCTGAAGCACCATTGCCTGCCTGCCTCCCAAGATCAGTGTGCCTTGTGAGGAAGAGGAGAGTGTTGGACGGAGTGAGGTCCACTGGGAAGCCCTACTGAGCACAACTAAGCACAGATTGGGTCATTGCTCATGTGCAGGAATGCTCTAGAAATCCCTGTAGGCCAGGAGAGGGCTGCCATGATCTGAGCTGTGCAAGGAGCACCATGCAGGACCAGGAAGCGCCAGGCCTGCACGGCCACACCGTATTGACTCTGTAGGCTAGAGGGGTCACCATTAAATGTATATAGACCAGGAGCATGAGATTCGTTTCCGCTGATATCTGTGACCCATATACCAGGAGGGGCCATCATAGTGAGGGTGATTGCACTGGAGGAGTCTTCCAGACTGTGAGAAATGCAGCAACCTTGTTTGCCGGGAGGAGTTGCCTGTACCACTGTGGCCAAGAGTTCAGGTCATTGCCCAGAGGGGAGGATTTAATGCTGTGTCCGGCAGCTGAAGCCTACACACTGTGATCAGCACCTAATGGATTCCACAAGGACTGCAAGGACGTCGCCAAAGATGTCACACCCTCAAGTCGGGAGCTAGAGGATTGAATCCCCCCCACTTAGAGGAAAAGTAACTTACCTTGTGTTTGCTGAGTGGAAGAAGCTCCGATCACTGGAACGAACAAACCTGCAGCACTGTTCGAAGGAGAGAGTTTATGCTTGCTGGGTGCTGCCACTTGTATAGTGAGCAGCCAAACTGTTCCAGACAGGATAAGAACTCAAAAGTACCTGAATAGAGGGCATCCTTGAACACTTTTTACCCCTGGAACTGGTAAAACTGGAATGGGGCTTTGGGGCCCAAGGGACTCCCTGCTAACAGTACTGTGACACCATAGACAGTTTTGTCTAAATCCTAAGGAGTCAAACGGGAGCTCTTGAGTACAGCCTATTAGTAAGCATTCCCTGATTGCAGCCACCTATGAATGGGGAATCTCCCTGATCATGTTAAAGATGGTGGGACGGGGGTTTCCATGACAATGATTAATGCCCTAACCTCAAAGCGATTGTGTTATTCCTCACGAATGCTGTTATTTCTTTGCACCTGTAAAGTTACAAATAAAACTTATTTTTCTTAGAAGAGTAAGTATTTGATTGGCATTGATTTATTGTCAGCACTGTATGCACTTTGAACCATGAGTCGTGTTCAATCACCTGTATCTGGATTCCATCCCCAGATGGAGCCTTTGACTGCTTGTCCACAGCTACTAACGAGAGTCCATCAGAAAAAGGGGTACTTGGCCAAGTTGCTCAGGATCCATAATAGGTCGGGCCCAGAAACAAAGGGGTAGAAGACCTCAACCATCACAATTGGGCCCAGTAGCCCCTAAGTGCACTGAGCCCTCTGAAAGGGGTTCTGACAGAAGGCTTTTATTAATTCCATTAATAAACCTGTGGGACAGATTTTAGTACCATTATTATCATTTTGGCTTTAGAAGCCACCTCATTTCTGGCCCTTGGAGATTTTAAGGTTTGGACTGATTCTCCTAAGGATGCTTTATTGAGCCACTTGGAATCTTCATGCAGAAGTCTTATGACCTCCTAATGAGGCTGGTGGACCTGAGTCCGCCAGCCTTTCAGTGGCAGTGGGACCACCGCACTCAGGGAAGTCTGACCACAGCATTGAGACCCTGGCTTTGAGACCACAAGGGGACTGCCATCCCCACAAGTACCATGGTTCCCTATGGGCTGATGGCAGTCAAAGTTCAGTGCCACCACACTGATCATAAGCCCCATTTCCATAGCCCTCTGTGTGACAACATTGGCCTCGTCTCCCTGAGGAGCCTAGGCCAATGCCGCTTCCCGGTTTCGACTGGGCTGACTGGTGTAAACCTCTGGTTTTAGAGGTTCCGTCAGTCAGCACAGTGGAAACCTTGTAATAGGACTGGGGGGAGACTGCCAGCTCCGCAACAGTCTCCTCTCCATGGTTGTATGACAAAGCCACACATGGCACAACCAGGGATGACTCAACAACATTGTCTGAACCACGACCACGTTTTTACAACACATGCATTTACCAAGCATGCCTTTACAATGAATTTCATTGTAAAAGCATGCTTACTAAAGGTATATGTGGTAACCTCATGCGTGGTTGTGTGATATAACACCCCCCTCGCCCTAAACCGTAAAAACCTACCCTGTCCGAAAAATAATCCCACCCTGTTCTGAAAACTACTCTGACCCCCCCAAACATACCCTGTTCTGTCCTAAAAATGACCAGACCCCAGCCCTAAACCCTAAGACTTACCCGCCCTGTCCTAAAAACTACACCGAACCCCCACCCTAACCGTAAAACCTACCCTACCCTGTCCAAAACACTACAACCACCCTAAACCCTAAAACCTACCCTGTTTTAACAACTACTACACCATGTCCTAAAAACTACCCTGACCTCCTGCAATCCCAAACCCTAAAGTCTACCCTGTCCTAAAAACTACCTGACCCTGCCTTGAAAACTACCTTTACCCCCTTCCCTGCCCTAAACCCTAAAACCTACCCTGTCCTTAAAACTACTTTACCCTGACCTAAAAACAACCCCATCCCCCACCCCTGCCCTAAACCCTAATACCCTCCTTGTCTTGAAAACAACTCCACCCTGTCCTAAAAACAACCCCACCTCCCCACCCTAAAGCCTCAAACCTACCCTGCCCTGTCTTAAAAACTATCCTTATCCCCGCCCCCAAACCCTGAAACCTACCTTGTCCTAAAAGCTACCCGACCCTGTCCTAAAAACTACCCCAGCCCCCCTCCCCTGCCCTTAACCCAAAACCTACCCTGTCTTTAAAATGACTCCTCCCTGTCCAAAAAACTACCCCGCTCCCCATCCCTGCCCTAAAACCTACCCTGTCATAAAAGCTACCCCACTCTATCCTAAAAACTACCTGAACCCCTGCTCTAAACCCTAAAACCTACCCTGTTCTAAAAGCTACCTCACCATGTCCTAAAAACTACCCCAGCTCCCACCCCACCCTAAATCATAAAACCTACCCTGCCCTGTCCTAAAAACTACCCTGACCACTGCTGTGCCCTAACCCTAAAACCTATGCCACCCTGTCCTAAAAACTACCCCACCCTGTCTTAAAAACTACCTTGACCCCCTGCTTTGAATCATAAAACCTACCCCACCTTGTCCTAAAATCTATCCCAACCCTCTGCCCTAAACCCTAAAACCTACCCTGTCCTAAACTCTCCATGGGTCTGGCGGTTTTGGTTTCGGACCACCAGACTTGTAATGATCCCCTTAGTGTCACACAATTGTTCAAAAAGCTTATAAATAGCTGACCAATTCCTTGACCTTATTTTACAGTGGAAAGATTAGTTTCAGATTTGTCATGTCACCCGGTAAGCTAGTCCTACTTCTCTGCTTTGTTTGGTTTTATGATCTGTAGTGTACAATCTCAGAATCTTCCCTGTTCCCTTGAAAATAAATAAGTATAAATAATTCAAATTCAGAGCCAACAACCTTAACTGCCTCTTTGATGCCACTTCATGTACTTTGGAGGAGACTACTCAGGTTAATGATGAGTTGGTCAGTTCCAGGATTGTTATGGCTTTGGACCTGGTCACGACTTTCTAAAGTTTGTCTCAAATCACAAAAGACCTTCTCCTCTGTGGTTTACTCCAATTCTGTCAACAGGTCTTGGCATTGTCTAAAGCAAAGTTATTGACACTGTGAGGGAATGCAAAATGGAAATTTGACTTCTACACACTCAGGCCCATATTTATACTTTTTTTGCACCTTATTTGCGTTATTGTTTGATGGAAAAGATGCCCAAACTAACAAAATATAATTGTATTTTGTATGTTTGTGCCACTTTTGTGCCAAAAAGTGACACAAATGCGGCGCAAAAAAAGTATAAATATGGGCCTCCGTTTTTTGGATCCTGACTCTTGCCAGCAATAATACTACCCAAGAAGTTTTGAAAACAGTTACCATATTCACAAATCTCATAAGTGTTCCACACATTGATACTCTCCCCTGTGATTTGCATCTCACGTTCAGCATTCTTTATTGATCATATTCATAAGATCTATTAGTTGGCTCCTAACAATTGAATAATGGTCTGACGAGCAGGGTATCCAAGTCAACCATAGTTCAGGAGGTACAGAAGTCTCTAACATTTTTAAACGTTCAAGCCACAAACCATGCAGCACAGATCAAAGGTCATGAAATCTATCAAATCTGGTTCAATCAACTATCCTTGCCTACATGGATAAGATGGCACTAGCTACACTGCCTAATGAATTAGATCAGGCAGGTGTAACAGCAATGATTATATTTAACCTCTTTCTGGCTTTGACAGAGTGACCATACCACACTGGCAGTGAGACTTGGCAGTGTCAGGATTACTGAGGCCTTTTAGAGGACCTGCTACTTAATAAAAGATCAAGCCAGACAGTCTTTATGTCCCCT
Source organism: Pleurodeles waltl (assembly GCF_031143425.1). Classification (NCBI taxonomy): domain Eukaryota; kingdom Metazoa; phylum Chordata; class Amphibia; order Caudata; family Salamandridae; genus Pleurodeles; species Pleurodeles waltl. Next base: position 691,351,254 of record NC_090436.1, on the reverse strand, counting down.
CCTGGTCTGTGCCCAGTCTTCTTTTTTTGTGGAGTCCCACAGGGCTGTTTTTTGGTAATATACGCTTTCTAACTTGTGTTCAGCCTCTCTGGCTGACCTCATTAATTTTGTTCATTTTAACTTTAAAGTTCTACACAGTTAGCACAGTGTGTTAATGCTCAGGGTTGATGGCAACAGTGAGAAAGCTAACTGTAAATTTTAGATGTGTCTCACTCATGCTTCCTACATGTCTCTGCTGACTGGATGACAAGAAATAGTTTGTAACTGAATTTGAACAAGACAAAATTGATGGTGCCAGCTGGTCATCTGTTTGTTGGTCCCATGTTCTAGGCTACCTTCTACCCACTAGAGTAAGAAAAATATTGGCATCATATTTGATTAGCTCTCCTTTAGAGTAAAGGTGGCAAACAATTCTGCATCCTGCTTTTTCCTTCTTCCGCCATAAAGTGCTGAAGAAACGTTTGACTTTTGTACCAGAAAATTTGCACCATATATTTTTGCAAGCATTAATGGATTCCTGGATCAACAATGCCAATGTTTTCCACCTTGGCCCCTGTGGTCCATCATCCATCAATTGCTTTTTGTACTATTGCAACTTGTACTAAATACAACTGATTGACTCTTACTGAAACATCCTTGGTAGACTTTTACTTATAATCCTTCCAGTGAAGAAGAGTGTGCTGTTTCAAAACCTTTGCAGCTGCTTCAAATCATAGCACGCTAATGGCCCCTTTTTCATTTATCAACTATTTTCCTGGTACCCACCCACCTGATCCCTATAAACTGGTTTTGCATCTCTTCCAGTTGTTCCAAAGATAAAAATAAAGCGACTCAAAGAGGATGTTTTTTCATATCATGCAGCAATAGTCTGGAATTCTCTTCCCCTGGAGATTAGAGGTACTGATAACTATTTAGCTTGTAAGAAAAGATTAAAACTTGACCATTGGGGCTCAAAATGATTAATTATATCTTTCTCAGAGACAGTGCTTGTTTTCGCTTTAGTTCCAGGATACTTAGGGCCTCATTTACAAGAAACTGGTGCATCGCTCACAATACACCAGTTTGCTTGCACTTCCTTGCGCCCTCTTAACAACACCATGGCAATGCTGTATTTACAATACAGCACATCATGGTGCTTGTTATCACTGATGCATCAGATTTTCTGATGCAGTTGTGGCGCTTTGCTGGCCTAGTAGTCTAGTAGTCCAGCAAAGTGCGGTGATGCCCATAGAACAAAGCACAGCATCACTTTAACACCTGCCCTGAGAAGGTGTTAAAAATTGACTCTAGAATGACACAGTGAAATCTTGTAGATTTTAGTGTGCCATTCCTGAGGGCCTCCTTGCAGGGGAACTCCTCCTTTGCATTCATTATACGTGGTACAGGAATAATGTGGTGCAAGGGTTTACAAACTGCTGAAATAGTGCCATTGCGCCAGTTTGTAAATACGGCGTGGGGTGGGGGAGTGTTCTGCGGCGAAGCGTCAGGAAAAATGTTTCTATGGGGGTGCAAAGGGCTTGTAAATGAGTCCCTTATTTGATAATAAATATCATAAATATATAAATAAATGAAGAGATGCAAGTATGCCTTGCATATAAATGTATAAAGCAATAAAAATACCAAGCCCTTTAGCAGTATACTACGAAGTTAACACATACTCTTTTTATCAACCAATCATTTTGCACTGTATAAAATAATACTTCCATTGGCTCACAGTGCACAAGTGCCTCAGGAGCGTGAATTGTAACCCAGCAACGTTCCTCTCCTACAGGTGCAGAGAAAGAACACACTCCATCTGCCCTACCACCAATGTAACATAAACATTTGAAACACAAAGAATGTCATATTAATCATTAGAAACAATATCATTATTATCTAAGATGATCAAGAAATGGGAAGATATATGCATTGTGATGCAGTCAATTCCAATTAAGAAGTGAAGGTTTTGAACAAGAAGTCGGAACCCTTCATCTATTAAACAGAAACTATGGAAGAAGATTGCTTCAAATTGTTACAGCTGAAAATGCACTTCTACTGGGTAATGCATTAAAAGATAAATATAAATAAACAAGGATCTCAAGAAAGGAAGTGGGAGAAGGAACATAATATAATTGATGATAACAGGGCTATGCCCTGACCTACCAATAAGAATGAACACAACTTAACATAGATTTAGAACACAAGCATTAGTACAGCCAATTGATCTAGTGGCTTACTTATGGTGACACATAGAATGTGTGAAGCATTGTAGAACAAAGGCTTCTAATAGCTAGAGCACACACATTTTAATACTTTAAATGTGTGAAGTATTTGCCACAATTAGATTCTCCATTGCGGAATGCGTCTAAAATGTGCCTGAATTTTTCAAAGCCAAAAGTGGTAATGAACCATCTTAAAACTACAAAAACTATTGTTGCTATACTTTGAAATATTGAAAACAGTATTTTCTATATTTTCAAGATGGCTGTTACATTGTGAGACACATGATGATCCATGGCTTCACTGAGACCGCCACCCAGCACCTGTTGGGATGTGCATGAATAATAGGAAGAAGAGTGAAAGAAGACCATGGTGTTGGGGGCATTGTGTGACTAATGCACAATATCAAGAGCATTACAAAATCCAGAAGTTGGTATGCCATGGTGGAGCACTGGGATGGAGGGTGGTAGACAATAGTCAGGATGAAAAAGGTTTGAGGAGCAGGGAGAGAGCACGAGTGAGCTTTCAGAGTAGAAAGGAGCAAGATGGACTCCCATGTAGTTCCATGATGTTAGCATTTTAATGATACACCTTATCCAGTCAAAAGCAAGAGTAAAGAATAAATGCTCTATGGGCAGGGTGAAAACAAGAATAGGGAGAAAAGTCTTCCAATAGGGGATGAAGAATGAAAGTCATCAAATCATGAACAAGAGGCTGATCCAAACCCAATTCTGCAATTTCGTGCACAGAACTGTCTTGGACCTGACACAAGAAAGCAGAAAGAATGCTCATAGGAGGTACATGACATATGAAATGGAATAGTGGGGAGGGCTATGAAATTAAATGTATAAACCTTAATTGACCTATGTGCTGTGTCAATGAGGTGATTTTGGTATTTCCAAAGCCGAACACAAATAATCAAAAAAAGATTATGTTGCATCAAATACTATTCAATAGCACATTTTGATTTAGACTACAAATGGGACATGAAAGTAGTGGCCTCAAGGCATATTTAGAGATAATAGTCTTTTGGCAGGACAGGTACTCAACAAGTTCAACATTAAAGCTTTGTTAGCAAACATAGTTAGGCAGCTGAATGCTCAGAAGAGTTTAGCAATAACATTAGCTGGAGTAGTCAACATAATTAATGACACACAGTCATGAAATACATTAGATTTCTTTTATTCAAGTTACTGAAATTAGCTTTTTCAAAAGGTGTCATGAATTGTCGTTTCAATGCCCAAAGTTAAGATATGTAACATTCAGCATTCGCTGGAGCCCCATTATTAGGTTTTCAGCCATATAGTGATGTGCCCTGCTATCCTATCATAAGCCCTGATGGCTACAATTCCTGAAAACATTTTAAATACACACACATTGCTTTCACTAATAAGTCACTGTAGACCATACCAAAGTTCTTCAGTAATTTTATATACGGTGTACAGCATGACAATGGGCTTCAAGAACAACACTCCTTAGATTTTTGGATATAAAAAAACTTGTTTAATAGATATGTAATCTGCCTTACTATGATTTTCATTAACATATCCATTCCTAATTGCCTTTGAGCTACCTGCATAGAACCTGAGAGTGTATACTTACCCATGCTAATAGACAAAGAACAATAATTCTTGATTTGATAACTGAAGTATTACTTTGCATGGTATAACCATACTTCATGCATTTGAACAGACAGAGGATTTAGCATTAAAAAGGCAGACGTGCATCACAAAATAAATGTTGGCTGTTTAAAAAATTAATTGTCAGTGTCCATAAATGTGTCAGATAGTGAATTTAACTGTTTAAGAGTGCAGAGGTACTGGATAAAGTCACACTTTTTGAGACAACTCAAATTTGAAGTTATGAAATCTATTGTTGATAGTCTCATATAATATGCAATAGTATGACTGCTGGATTATATCTAGCCATTTTCCATATGTCACATGCTTCTCCTACCCAAAGTATGTACATTTCCTTTAATTACAAAGGGGAGGAGTGCCTAGTTAGCAGAGGGCAATAGCAATGCAGGGCTTATTTCCAATTTTAAAATTGCCATGTACATACTCCTTATTAATTACTACATTCTGTTGTTAAACATGAGTCAATTTCTGCCACTGTAATGTCCACTAAAGAACTGTAAATTATCTCCCAAAAAATAAATCATTGTACATGCCCTATCCTCTTATTTCATATCAATTACATGACTGCCATTAATGTCAATTCAACTTTTTCTAAATTTATACATATACAATTTGGAATGTTTTGTTGTGCACAAGGTGATGTTGTACAGTAGATGTGCAGTTTATAGATCTGAGAAAATACAGACAGAACCATAACGTAATAGTATGTGTCTCTTTAGTTGATTAGCCCCTTCCAAGACTACATACTCTTAATCTTATCAGCCACAAAACATTTACAGTCTCCATTCCACCTAGAACTTAAAATGGATTGTTTTCTTTTTATGACCTCCTGGCTTTTGGATAGTTATTTCTGCAATGTAATATTGCTAGACAGTGGTGAAAGGTGGCATGGGATTTTGCACCATCAGAACAATCAAGAAAGTGTGTAACTGAACAGTTATATAATAAATACAATTAGATTACACCAGGGCACACCAAAGTAGTCCACAAAAAGGGTTCAGCCAAAGTGGAGAAATTAGTCCCAAATTAACATTTAATTCAATAGTGAATTGAAGTTTATTCCTGTGTGAACAACAGTATATCCATAGACAGTCTGGTCCATCCAATACAGCCGACACGTGTTTCGTCACATAGATTTTTTCAAGGCTGTAGATCAAATCAATAGAGGATGCCAATGAGGATGTTGTAAACAGTAATATACAGGCATTTAGCCTCAATTTTAAGAAAAAACAGACTAGAGATTGAAGAAGTATAAGGAGAAAGCGGAGAGGAAAAAAAAAAAAAATCTAATCTTTGTGCTCCCCTGTATGTAATGTGCCATAAGTGTTGAAGGTCATTGCATTTTTGATCTGGTGGAGACTACAAATGTCAATATTTAAAGATAAAAATAACTTTTTATTTTATAGAATTATTGTGATTAAGGTGCTACCATACTTGTGGTTAATAATAAAGATTGTTAAACGAGCTTTGCTTAAACATACCTATGAGCAGACAATTTGTGGACAAAGAGTCACAGTCCCAAATGCTGCAAAGAATCTGTATTTATAGTCAAGCAATGGGAGTACTGGGTCTGTGATGATAATTGTAGTAACTTCAAAGACAGAGTACCAGTCAATCTTCATAAAGTGGATTGTGGAAAGAGGCCATGATAAGCCTGAAAAAAGGTATCAAAATTAGAGCAATGGAGATTTACAAGTTAGGGACTTGTAGTACAGCAATATATTTCAGATATATTTTAGCTAGGAGACGATTTAGAGTTAAGAACCAGAGAACATGATGTCTGGTTCTTCGATGTAGTACTCACAAGGAAAAACCAAGAATTCGGATTCACATTTAAAATTAAAATGAAAATTAAGAGAGACCAACAGAATAAAGAGGTTAAAAATGGAAAGTGGAAAAGGGACAATCTAGCCCGTATAAAAATATGGTCGGGCACTGAGGTCCAAAATTAAATTAAGTTCATTGTCAGGAATGGTGGAAAATATTACAGTATTGGTAAATAACTGTATCAAAATAAGGTAGGAGACTATACCTTTGGGAAGTTGTACAGAAAAATAGAAAAATAGAAAGCAGGTCTAATCATTCCCCTGTTCGAAAACCGCACTTACACAAAACCCTAAAATACGGAGTTTCGGTAAATGGGAACGGCTCGTGGTTGCGGTACTAAATATTTACAAATGGTGGTGCACATGTAAGGTGAATGCAACTATGCGCCAAAACCGCCATTATAATGAAATCAAAAGCTCTGTGCAAAAACGAAAGAGGTTCATACTCAGGCCGTGTAGCCAATACGTTTAATGCGGATTACATGTGTTGACAGCGTCTGCCATTTTAAACGCGGGCGCTGACATGAAAAGAGGACTTCATAAAGATGAAAAGCGAAGGACAGAAGAGAAAGGAAAAAGGAAAAAAGCGAGTGCCATTTTGGAATAAGTCTCATGAGTTTAGAGAGCATAAATGACCTTATATAGCATATGAAGCAGAACAGATACAATAAAGAAAAATGCAGTGATGAAAAAGTATAAAACCATATATAGTCCAATTATTCACTGTGAAATACAGAATATGTACCCAACATGCCTGAACTTGCACAGTGTAGTGCAAAATATTTAGATTACAAAACAATACAGATGGAATATTGAGCAAAGATAAAAAATTGGTCTTAAAAGGAGACCACACATTGTGTGAAAAGTGAACAGGTTCAGACTTTGTATGGGCATAACCTAGTCCGAAATTGCAGTAGCATGCTAAAACTACTAGCAGCGTAGGTATATATGAGGGATATCTATGAGATAGCTTAAGGACTGATGCCAGTACGTGGGGTCAGTTAAAGGAAAACATGTAAATCTTTTTTAATGTTGAGACCCTCCTCTACAGCCCTAAGTTTAACGATCCAGTTACTTTCCAGATGTCTAAGAATGAGGGTTTTGTTGCCGCCCCGTGGTAAGTAACTAACAGCATCTATTCCATGTACAGTGATATCTAAGATTTCTCGTTGACCATGGGCGGTGTTATAGTGTGCGGCAAAGGGATAAGTTGTATTATTGGTGCGGATAGCCCTGATATGTTCTTGTATTCTCTCTTTCAGGGGTCTAATGGTGCTCCCAACATAAATGCGTTTACATACACAAATAAGACAGTACACAACAAATTTGGTGTTACAATTTATAAACTTTCATATTTGATGTGTAGACGAGGTGTTGTACTGAAACTTGGCCATCTTATCTTTTATGTAACAACAGATGTTACAATGGCCACATTTGTAAGAGCCGTTGGGAGGTTTGGATAACTATGTATCGCTAATATCTCGAGGCGTGTAGCTGTGACAAGGAACATCCCGTAATGTGCGACCCCTACTGTAGGTGATACTAGGCCTATCCGTGAGGCCTTTTCTTAAAATGTTGTCCGCTAGTAGGAAAGACCAATGTTTTCGTATGATTTTGTAAAACTGTGTTTTCATAGTGTTGTATGTGGTAATAAGCGATAATCTATTGTGAGTCTTTTTCCTTTTCGATGTTGTTAGTAAATCTGATTGTTTTCATTTTCTTGATTCTATTACTAGCCTTGTGTAGAATGGTTTGCTGATAGCCCCTTTGTTTGAAACGTTGTTTCATTTGATCAAGTTCCTCCAAAAAGATGCTGTCCTCACTACAATTGCGTCTGATCCTAGTGCTTACACCAAAGGGAATGGCTCCAATCTGTGAGGCTGGGTGAGAGCTAGTAGCATGTAATAAAGCATTACAAGCTGTTGGTTTTCTGTATAGTTTGGAGCAAATATTATTGTGTTTTATGTAAAATGTGAGGTCTAAAAAGTTTACTGATGTTGTACTGTAATCAAATGAAAAATTAATGTTATATGTGTTAGTGTTTAAGTATTGAAAGAATCAATCCAGGAATGACACATCACCTGACCAGAAAAAGAGAATATCCTCAATGTATCTGCCCCAATACAGAATATGCTGTGTCAATTCTCGAGGGCAGTCTTTCCAAACATGTATTTTTTTAAAAATCTCCCATGTAAAGGTTTGCAAAGGACGCTGACAATTTTCACCCCAATGGCCACCCCTTGTATCTGACAGTACCAAGTGCCATTATGTAAAAAGATGTTATTGTCTAGAACCGTTAGGATAAAGTCTATCAACATGTTGAAGTGTTCAAAAAGGGTGGCATCCCGTGTATCTAAAAAGTGTTGAATGCCAGCCATGCCTTCTGTCCTAGGAATACTGGTGTATAGTGAGGTGACATCTAAGGCCACTAAAAAATGTCCCTCTGTCCATTCATAATCATTGATTTTACACAAAAGATCTTTGGTATCTTTAATATTTGAAGCTAAATTGTTCACAAACGGTTGCAAGAAATTGTCATTGTATTCAGACAATTTCTCGGTCGGGGAACCTATACCTGAAATAATGGGTCTGCCAGGAGGAAAGACGTCTGATTTGTGTATTTTCGGAAGAATGTATTTGCATGGTGATGTACAGATTATACATATACTGATATTCCATATCTGTGATGAGACATCTGTCATTCCACAGGTTCAATTTATGTTGTATACACTCATTTTCTTCTTTGAGAGGGTTATGCAGAAGTTACTGATAGGCAGAGACATCCGTCAGTTGTCGATCAATTTCTTCCAGATAGTCTTTTTTGTTCATAAGGACTATGTTACGCCCTTTGTCAGCTTCTTTAATAACAATATGATGTAACTGAGTGAGGGAATGTAATGCCTCTCTTTCTGCTCTGGATATATTATGTGTGATGGTCTGACGCCCTTTATGGCAAAGATCTTCATGTTTGTATAGGTCTGTAGTAACCCGCTTGTAGAAAATATCAATGACATTATCAGTGGGTGGCAAGGTGTAAATTTGGGGGCCGTTTTTAAGCCGCTGGTTATACCCACATTAGGTTCTCTCTCCAGATCTGCCATGATATCTGAAAGTGATGGGCAACATTCCCCAGTGTGTCCTATTGAAAGCAGAGTTTGTATATCCTTAATGTCTTTAATGGCCATGGAACAAGAGATAGTATGTAAGGCGTGAATCCTTTTTGTGGACTACTTTGGTGTGCCCTGGTGTAATCTAATTGTGTCTAGTTCTGTTTGGTTTTCCAACCAGTATCCACACACCCATAGTGGTTCGGTGTGACACCAGGCTGGCACCCCCGATATTTGTCAACATACTAGCCGAATTTTGTTACAATTGTTCACAGGATTGGAACTGGATGTGCGAACATTAAGGCGCCAACCACCTTTGTTTGTTTTGTAGTTATATAATAAATGCATCTGAACCAGAGAATGTGCTTGAAAATACTATTTTGCATAAAGAACTATAGCTCCCCATCCCCTAATGTTAATGTATTTAGCCATGGGTGAGAGTTTACCCAGGGCCTCTGAAGGCTCAGAGAGGGGAGTTCATGCATTCTCCCTCTTTAATAATTTACCCTAGGAGATGGGGGCCCCAAGGTTAATAGTGGCTGGGGGATAGGAGCTGTGCCCAGTAGTGGCTTTGGGGTGTGCAACCCTCTCCTTTGGTGGGGGTTAGGTGCTTGAGGAAGATTGGGGTTGCTTGACTGAGAGGGGTTGGCTACACTGTCTGACAGCTGGCCGTGCTGTGCAACAGACCCACTGATGCGCACAACCAAATGATTGCATGGCAGTGGTTCGCTTTATGACTGGAATAAAATAATACTTTACATTGAAAAAAACCTAGAAATTCACTGTAAAAAACTTAAGGTTAAAGTGACATTATAGTTAGGTGTGACAAAAAATCGGATAAAAAAAAAAAGAAATGCTTAGAAAAAAACAAAGGTTAAAGTGACAATATGTCAATGTCAACATAATGGCCCTCATTCTGACCCTGGCGGTCTTTGACCGCCAGGGCGGAGGACCGCGGGAGCACCGCCGACAAGCCGGCGGTGCTTCAATGGGGATTCCGACCGCGGCGGTAAAGCCGCGGTCGGACCGGCACCACTGGCGGGGTCCCGCCAGTGTACCGCGGCCCCATTGAATCCTCCGCGGCGGCGCAGCTTGCTGCACCGCCGCGGGGATTCTGACCCCCCCTACCGCCATCCAGATCCCGGCGGTCGGACCGCCGAGATCCGGATGGCGGTAGGGGGGGTCGCGGGGCCCCTGGGGGCCCCTGCAGTGCCCATGCCACTGGCATGGGCATTGCAGGGGCCCCCGTAAGAGGGCCCCTACATGTATTTCACTGTCTGCTGCGCAGACAGTGAAATACGCGACGGGTGCAACTGCACCCGTCGCACAGCTTCCACTCCGCCGGCTCGATTCCGAGCCGGCTTCATCGTGGAAGCCTCTTTCCCGCTGGGCTGGCTGGCGGTCTGAACGAGACCGCCCGCCAGCCCAGCGGGAAAGTCAGAATTACCGCCGCGGTCTTTCGACCGCGGAACGGTAACCTGACGGCGGGACTTTGGCGGGCGGCCTCCGCCGCCCGCCAAGGTCAGAATGAGGGCCAATGTCTTGAACTCAAAACACCATAGAAATCCACCAGTTGTAGTTAGTAGAGCTAACTATACCTTGCAACCTTGCCATGTACTGCGTATGACCTCATATATTATATCACTCATGAAGTGCTCTCTGTCATTTCTAACATCACTGATGATATCTTAAATGACATCATTGATGATATCACTGATGACATCATCCAAGATACTTTTGTACACATAACTCTGCATTACAGGTGTGAAGACAAGTACAAAATAACTCCAAATAATATAAAGCAACATTAATGCCATCACACATACAACCTCCTAGGTGATGCAAGGGTGTTGACCCTATATCATACATCAATTGGTAGCCAAGTTAATATTAACAACCAAACACACATAGATGGATAACTCCTACTGCACACTTTTCAGTCTGTAAACAACTGTTCAGAGACAACCACATTGCTCCAGATATTCAACTTCTGTTACATAATTAATGCCCTTGTACGGACAACCTTTACTTGTATCAAACCGTTCACGGTCACCAAACCTACTGTGAGAAAAGAAGTGGATAAAGGTAGAAAAGTTGGTCCTGTAAACAATGTTTAGTCAATGGAATGAGTCTACTCTGTACCACACTGTTTGAAGACATGGAAAGTATCATGAGAAATACACCACTGACTATTAAAAAGGATTCATTAAGAACATTGTTCACTTTATGCGAAACATAACGAATGAGACACTATTCATTACAAAATTCCCAAGGTCTGAAGGTGCAAAAGGTCAGACTACCTGCAGCCTTCATCCTGTGATGAAAATGTTAGAGATAGACCATCTTCTGAAGCTATTGAACCACATGCACATAGGTTAGTACCTGGTGCACAAAGTCATCTATCTTAGGTAGAAATTGTCATGCTGAGAAGATTCTATTAAAAATACTCAAAGCAGCTGGTAGTGCTATGTTGCCCTGTTAGAAACTTTTTTTGTAGAACCAAAAAAACTTACTGGACACAAGTCATCAACTTTCACCTGCACACAGAGTTACTCCTGAATACAAAGATTTCTAAAATGTTCAATACCTCTACACAGCTATGATGCAATAAGAGCACATATGTTTTCTAAACACTTAACCCATTAGTTGTATACATGCTGTACACAATTAGGCAGAGAAGTTATATGGTATTTACTCGCTAGTATCTCAACTGTAAAACAAACACACTTATTGGAGGATGTCATCAGCAATGTCATCAGTGACGTCATCAATGATGTAATTTGAGATGTCATCAATAATGTCATAAATTAAGTCATAGAACATGTCATGAGTGCTGTAATATGTGAGGTCATAAACAGTGCACAACAGGTGCACAAGGTATAGTTAGCCCTGCAAATTAAAACTGGTGAACGTCTGTGTTTCTTTGAGTTCAAAACATTACGTTGGCACTGACATATTCACCTAATTGTAATGTTACTTAAAGCTTTGCTTTTTTCCAGTGAATATGTTATATGATTGGGAACAAAGAACAGTGAACAGCCTATTCAGATTGTTTGTACTGCTACATAGAATAGTATACAATTTGTTTGTGTCCTCTAACTACACATTCTCATCCTTTAGAAGATTAATGTTCCGTCTTGAATTATTAATCTACTTAAGTCTGGATTGTGGAGTCTGATATAATGATGGCCCTGTTATACAAAAAGGCAGGCCTCAAATATTAAGTGTAAATTGTGTGCCAACTTTGTGCCCTGATTTTCATTTGGTGAGGTGAACTACGTACTAATAAGTCATATCGCAAAATATCCAGTCACAAGGGGTTTCATAAATCAACCTGCCTATTGAATATTAATTAGGGAGGACGCTATCTGTGATATCCTGTGATTGGCTACAAACACAGGGATGTTGCCTCCTAAGCACATCATACCAATATTCCTGTTTTAGCATTCTCTAAGTTGTCCATTAAAGGAACATGTGCTCCTTAATAAAATGATGTTAATGGTTTGTTCAGGGATCGGGGTGAGCTGATTTTGGTCTCCTGTACCAATGCCTTATCCTCTCTGAGGCCACCTGACACAATCCCCATAGAAGAAGTTGTGCAATTGGGACACATGCCTTATTGTGAATGATTTGCCACCTCTTGTGGCGTGTTGGTAACATTCAATAATTTGTGACTGCAGTTGCCATCAATTATGTAATTTGAAATGTCATCAGTGATGTCATAAATGATGTCATATAACTTGTCATGAGTGGTGTAATATGTGAGGTCATAAGCAGTGCATGACAAGGACGCAAGTAATAGTTAGTTCTGCAAGCTATTACTATCTGTGTTTTTTTGAGTTCAAAACATTATGTTGGAACTAAAGTATTCCCCTAACTGTAACATCACCTTGGCCTTTGGCTTTTAAAGTGAATATGTTATATTATTAGGAACAGTTAATAATGCCCTGTCCAGATTGTGTGTACTGCTACAAAGAAAAGTATACAGTTTGTTTCTATCCTCTAGCTCCACAATCTGTTCCTTGTTCCTTCTTGAATCATTTATCTCATTTAGGATTCTATTTGTGAAGTGTGATATAATGATGGCCCTGTTATACAAAAAAGCAGACTTAAAATAGTAAGTGCAAAATGTGTACCAACTTTTTGTGTTCTGATTTTCATTTTGTGATGTGCTCTATGTACTAGCAAGTTATTTTGCAAAATGTCCAATTGCAGGGGTTCATACAACAACCAGCCTATTGAATATCAATTAGGCAGGTTGCTATTTGTGACACTCTGTCACAAAACACAGCTTCTCTTCCTGAGCAACCTTCCCTTTATACTTATCAACACAATTCCCTATGTGATAGAAGGCTACAAATCTTGACCACCGAGCTGTGGCAATACAAAGTCTGGAGTTGAAAATAACTATGAATATAAGGTTAGGTTTAAATTTTGAATCTTCATGAGTACAATCAATGCCAAGCATGATAAGTTGGGAAGACAACTGAAAAGATATTCGATAGATCATTGGTATCATTTGAAAAAACTCTCTTTAATAATCTTGTATCAATGGTCTTTGAGCAAACATACTGTGGTCTTATGGTTGCATTCTTGTTGCTAGTTGCTACTTTTCTGGTTTCTGAGTGGAGGATTGGATGGACCCAGACGCGGAGGACGTGCCAGCTGGAGTTGCGGTTGGGTGATTGCGGCTTGACAAGGTGCTGCAGGCGTGGTGTGTGCCATATCCCCCATCCCAACCCCCACCCTGGCCCTCACCCTTGCAGCAGAAGAGAGAGGCAGTGGAGAGAGGCAGAAAAAGGTGGAGAGTGGCGGCGAGAGACAGAGAGACTGCGGTCATGGTGAGCTGAAGCGGAGAGGCAATTAATCAGTAATCAGTAAGTGAAGCACAAAGCCTCGGTCCTGTACCTCCCTTCGCCCCATTTTACCCCGCTTGGTGTTATCGGTGCTTCAGCCCCTTGGGTGAGACTTGTCTTGCGGCTCCACTATCGGCTCAATTACAGCTGATTGCTTTGCTTTGCTTTTTGGTGCTGAGAGGCCCCCTGTGACAATAGGGGGTGGCAACTGGGTTCCTTGCATGGTCTAAGGGCATAAAGAAGAGTCCATACATTCGAATGAGGCATAATTAAGGCTTTTGGGTGAGTTCAGTGGCTTTAATTTACTGTTGCGGAGAGTGTGTCCAGGTTTCCTGCAAAAGCAGCCCAACTAGGTTTGGGTGTGGTTTGCAGGCTACCTGTTGTGCCCCTCTCACACCTTGAGCCAGGACCTTGTTTCTGCCTCTTACTCTTTTTTTAAACTACATCATATTCCATGCAGCATACGTTACTCAGAGATCTCTTCCTGGTATAAATTGGGATCTTTGTTACACTCGCATGTCTTCTACGCTCTGGGTGAGTCCTCTCTGTCAGAGCATGTAAGAAGACAAAATCAAATGCACTCTGGAATAGGAGGACTAGCCTTTTTCAGGCAAAGTATCTAAACCCTTTTCTCACATATAAAGATATTCCAGCTTTCCCTATGGCTATTTCATATGGGGCCATATCTGCTAACAGAGTATCTTTTCCCTTTGTTTCAGAAAGTGATATGGTTTCATCTGTCGTTGTTCCATCTCAAACAAGGATATTTCCATCCAAAGAGGAAACAGATAATAATATTTCTTCTCCTCATTGTGATTCAGCAAATCTCCTGACTGAGAAGTTTGCACTCCCAGATATTGACTGTGATGTTATTAGTAAGCCAAGAATAGTCCCCTCAGAGGGAGGATGTACAGCTCTTGTTGAGCCAAAGCAGTCTTCAGGGTTCAGACTCTTTGGCAGTACACCTTCTGACTAAGTGTGTTCTTCTCTTCACTTATCTGATAAACCTGACCTTTCAATTCTGGGGAAGTTGTCCTTTGAGCCCACAGATCAGCAGTCTTGCCTTTCTGAGACTTTAAGATGCCTGGAAATTATTTTATCATCTATTTTGTCTTTATTACAAAATCAGTGTTTAGTTTTGACCATATGCAGGATATCCTTTTGATTATATTAAAGGTTTTGGTAAGTCAAAGTACCAAGGGGCTTGCCCTGGGAGAGAATTTGCAAGTTGCCATCAGGGAAACTGGGATGTCCAAGAATCAACCCTCCTTCTTTAAACCAAGATAATATATCTGGTCCAGCCTCACAAAATTGTCCCCTTATGTTGGACCGAGGGTCTTAGGTTAGTAGGCCTTTTGTTTTGACCAAGGTCTCTCTCGACAGAAAATCTCTCAGTGAGGGAAATAAGGTATACTCATTGAGAAAACATTTTCTGAGGCCTCTACTTCCATGATTGTTGATATATCTTCTCCTTTGGTCTTAGGAAATCTCCTGCTTACCCTTTTTCCCATTTTTAGACCCCAAGTGCGCCTCACATTAGATTCTGTCTCAAAGGCTGTTAATGACGTAAACAGTGATCCCCAAAACAATGAGAAGAAAAATAAGGCTGGTGCTTCCGTGCAAAGGGGGAAAACCGATGACTGCAAGAAAAGAGCCATAGAAGATAAAATTTCAGATGAAGGATTCTTCACAACCAGCTGCCTCGGACCCCATTACTGTTCCTTCTGCTATGCTGGCCTCCAGATGTCCAATTTCAGTTTGAGCTGCCTGGTAGGGTGTCTTCTTTTGAGCAATTAAATCCAATAGGGGATTTCTCTGTGGCCTTTTCTGCCCTTACTTTTTCGGCTGTTGAGTCCCCAATCAAACTTTCAGGCCTTACCTATGCTGCCTGCCCCATAACTTCGACCTCTCTCAGGTTTGTGGAGAGAAATATGCTCCAGGTGGACACATTAGGATTGATTTTATTGCATTATTTGATTCTGATATAATCGATCCTCTCTATTATCTTGTTTCTCAGAGATTGAAATGTTAAATATAATACAGAGTAATAATTTGTTCATTGTTTATCTGGTACAACAATCAGGAGTTCATAAGTCAAAGTTTTGATTTCACTCTAAGATGTTAGTAAATGTAATTATCAAAAATAGTGATTTCTTGCAAAGAAAAGGTATCAATGTTATATCAGTAGGCCTTGGAGGCTTCTCCTCCAATGATCCTAGTGCTATAGCAAGGTGGACAAAGAGGGGTGGGTTGAACCTAAATTGTGATTTTGTATCTTCTAACTTTGAATATTTCTGTTATGAATGGTGAAAGCATCATTCTATGTAGGAATTTGGATGGGAAGGGTTCTTCCCCATTGTAAGATGAAACTGAGCATGAGAAATGGAGCCGGCTAGCAGGAGCATTAAACTGTGTAAAGGTTAATACTTTTTCTCCAGGCTTCTAACATCAATTTTAGAGTAGTTTCCTGGAATGCTGCAGGCTTAGTGAACTGTATAGGGAAAATAGATTCACTTTGCTCCCTCATAATCTGCATCCAGGAAAACTGGTGTACTGCAGACATTATTTGCCGCGCTACATTACCCTTAGCCAGAAAGCTCAAAACTCAAAGAAATAGTGTGCTGAAGGTGGAATAGCTATCCTCTTGAGCAACAAATTAAAATGGGAATTTGAAAAGATTTGTAATTCCTCTAACTATATTCAAGTAGTGAAGGTTTTTATTACTGGGGATAGGAGAGCTCCATTGCTAATTGTGAATGTGTACATTCCGCCGCAGAGGAGTCAGGACAAATTGTTACTTGAAGTGTTCAACTTTGTGTCTTCTGTTCAGCAGCATTTTGCAGACTGTGAAATAATGCTGGTAGGAGATTTAAACTGTAAAGTGTCTAATCACTCTGTTGCTCTCTTTGGTGACTTAGAGAGGGAGTCTGCTTTTAATGTTCCTCCTTCAAATTTCCCCCTAAAAAGCAGAACTGGCAAAGGGGATATTCCCTCTTGAAGTGTTTGAAAAATGATGGTTATTTGATTCTAACCAGGAGATTCCCCCTCAGATTCCCATCCTCATTTACATAAAAATCACAGATGGGTGGCTCTATAATTGATTATTATGTTTCTCTCTATTCCCTCGCACAGTCAGTTAAGGATTTGTCTATGCTACAGTCGACGTTAAGCGACCATAAGATTTTGATACTCTCTCTGAAGATGTGGACTCTTGCAATCGAATTCTGGCAATTATCTAGCTTTGTGACTAATTTTGTCAGTAATATCGGCAGAGCTTGAGGGTCCCCTTAAAAAAAAAGGGTTGTAAAAAAAACGACTTGAAAGGACCATTTTAGATAGCGAAAATTGGAATATGGATCTGTTTGATTGCTTTACTGTGTTTATGCGAGCCCTAGTAAATAGGAATCAGATTAAAGATGCTAGTAATCCGCCTATGATAGTAGAGAGGAGGTCTATGCATAAGAATCCTTCAGTGTGGCTGTTGAGTAAAGAAGTAAAGAAGTTGGTGAGTCTACAGTTTGTTTTTGTAGATCCCAGAAGAGCCAGACTGATCTCACTATTGAAGAGAAGCAGGGCTTGGTTGAGTACTAGTATTAGGAAGTAAAATATTTAACGGAAATGGATTGACCTTAGGGAAGCTGCGCGGTTAAAGAACTCCTGTAAATTCTGGTAGTTGTGGTCGATGGTTGCGGGAGCCCTATATCATCCACTGCGCCTCCCATATTGGAGACCCTGTGGAAAGATTATATTACAACGATGTATGCTTCAAATTTTTACCATGATTCTAACTATGTGATCACTTGGCCAGACCATAAAACCATTTTAAACGATTTTGGACCCCTCTCTGTGGCAGAGATCGAGGCTACCATAGTCTCTATGCATTTATCTGGCGCAATGGGCACGCATGAGGTTCCCATTTCTGTAATTAAGCAAGAACCCATCCTTTGGGCCAAAATGTTGTACCCTGTCTTCCACTTTTGTTATATAAATGGTGTAGTACTGCCCTCTTGGGTTGGGAGTGCTATTGTTCCTTTACATAAGAAAGGGAATAGATTTTCTCTTGTGAACTACAGACAAATTGCTTTTGAAAAGATCTTTGGGAAAAGCTTTCTAGAGCATCTAAAAATATGGGTCGATAATAATTCTATGCTCCCACTGGAGCAGTCTGATTTTAGGAAGGGCCATAACACTCTAGAAAACATCTCGGCCCTGCAAGTGATAAATTGAAAGTATGTTTTGATGAGTGGGGAGTAGTTTACGCCACATTTATAGACTTTTCCACAGTCTTTGATAGGGTTGACTGACCTACCTTATAGTCAAAGTTGGCGAAATTAGGTATTCCAGCGACTTTGTTACACCTCCTGATATCTTTGCACTCTTCAACCTTGTGCAAAGTATTATTAGGAGGGGACCGTGGCTTATCAGCCAGAATTGCAATAGAAAGTGACTTAAAGCAGGGCTGCCTATTGGCTCCACTGCTATTGCTGGGCGACAGGTGATTTGTCTATTATATGCAGCTAATATCCCTTTTATAGACCTGACTCCGAAGGGGGTGAATAATCGCCTTTCAGCCCTGAATAGATTTGTAGACCAATATTCTCTGAAGATAAATGTTAAGAAATCACAATTTGTGTGGTTTAGTTGGAAGGACAATAGCTAAAAAAACAAGCTTTATATGGTTGATGGGCTCCCAAAGGCTCGAACAAGTAAAATCTTATTGTTATTTGGGGAAGGTTATGTCCTCTTCTCTCAGTGAGTCAGAGCATATTTCTCAAAATCTGGGTAAGGCCCAGTCACAAGTCTTGGCTATGGGGGCTTTTTACAAGGCAATTGGAGGTCGACATTTTGATCTTCTTTAACTGTGTATAGGGCAAAGATTGCTCCTACCTTGTTCTATGCACTGGAATCCATAAATGTGGCGGACTGGGCATCCTGAAAAGAATTGAGGGGCAAATCTTACGTCGCTTGTCTCTTTGTAATACGCTTGACTCTTCTCCGGCTTTGAGACTAGAGTTTGACCTTAAAGGTATTTATGTATTAGGCCTGGTGGAAGAGCTCAGGAGGGCATGTCATATTGATATTCGAGATCTTAAGCATGTGTTTTTTGTTTGTCCTGCTCTGAACCCACTGAGGAAAAGATGGTTGAAACCTTTGTGACTCCTCAGACCTCCTAGTCAGTGTCTGTTGCCCTCCTCAGTGCAGCTCCATCTTTTGCTGCCTCTGTCTCAATCGAACTGAGAGCTTGCCTGACTCTCAGTTCAAGGCCTACCTCCATCTGCAGGCTCCCTCCTGCGCCTCATCCCTAGTGGCCATCTTCATGTATGTATCTTCTGTCTCTCTTTGCTCCTGCTTTTACATCTGCCTTTATTTCAGTTTTTTACTTCAGTTTTATTTATTTTTTCTTTTGTTCCATTTCTTCCTTCTTGTCTCTTTCCCTTCACCCTCCCGGTCTTTTCCCTGCACCATTGCTGCCCCTTGCATCTCCATCCCTCTCCCTCCCCGCAAAGAACATTTCCCGTCCTCCTGCCTCCCAGCTGGCTAGACCCCACCTCCCTCCGCTTCTTAATGGTGGCCGCTGCGCACTGAGATGGCAACTCCTCTGCCCTCCTTATCAGCGTTTGTTGCCCTCCTCTGTGCAGCTCCACCTGTTGCTGCTACCTTGAGCGAACTGAAAGCCTGCTTGACTTTCAGTTCAAGGCCCACCTCCACCCGCAGGCTCCCGCCTGCACCTCATCTTTGGTGGCCTAGTGGCCATCTGCTTGTAAGTATCTTCTGTCTCTCTTTACTGCTGCTTTTATGTCTGCCTTTACTTCAGTTTTTTACTTCAGTTTTTTTCTGTCTTTTAATCCATTTCTTCCTTCTTGTCTCTTTCTCTCTCACTGCACTCTCCTTGCATTTTCCAATCACTGCTGCTGCCCCTGCGGCCCCACCACCCTCCGTCCCTATGAAGTGCTTTTCCTGCCCTCCCGCCTCCCAGCTGCCCATACCCTTCCACCTCCCTCCCCTTCTTAATGGTGGCCTCTGTGCGGCCGCGCAGTGGGTATGCCGCTGGTGCTTCGAAGGCATGGCAAAGGCAAGCCCATCTGCACCTGGACTGCACCCAGTGCCACGGACCCTGGTCCCCGCTCCATCTGCCGGTTTGACGCCAATACCCTATGCTACCTCAACCCGAGAAGATCCTCAGCCTGCCACCTAGCCAACGCCAGGAACACTCCTGGACCTTTTTCATGCCGTACATGCATCCACACCCTCCAAGGACCACCACACGATCCTATACTAAGCATGGATGACCACCTCAAGTACATACTCCTCAACATGTGTTCCCTCATCAAGCACGCAGAAGATGCATGGTACCTCCTTTACTCAACCGCTCCGGACGGCATTTCTTCATGGGGACATGGATTACCCCTACATCTGCCCCAAACATCGCCATGGCCATCCTAGACAACTACAAAATCATCCACAAGGACAGAGCCAACCGGCTTGGAGGAGGCATTGCCATAGACTACAAATACACCCTCCGCCTGACAACCACCATCGAGTCACAGTTCCAACCAACCTATGAACACCTACACTTCCAGATTCAGACCAACCCCAACTCATCCCTTCATGGCACACTCATCTACAGGCCGCACAGACCCTAACCCCAATTCTGTGAAGACATCACCAACCTCGTCACCCCCCAAGTGCTCACCTCCTCTGACTACATCCTACTCAGCAACTGCAACTTCCCCCTTGATATTCACGATGACACCAACACCACAAACCTCTTGGACAACCTGGCAACACTCAGCCTCAAACAACTTGTCAACGTCCCCACCCATAGATCCGAACACATCCTTGACCTCGTCTTCTCAGCAGGGAACCACATCACCATTAGTCAAACCTCTGAACACCATTGGACCAACCACAGGTGCGTCCACTTTACCTTCACAAAGAACACTGCACGCCACTATGCCCCATCCCCTCGGCAGACACTGGGGCAAAGTTACAGAAGCACAACTCACCAAAGTTCTCAACAATCCCCCCCACCGTGAGCAGCAGATGCTAATGAAGCCGCACACAAACTACACAGCTGATTATTGGAATGCACCAACAACGTAGCCCACCTAAGGAAACAAGCAGGAAACACATAGAAAAACACCTACATGGTTCACAGTAGATCTACAAGAATCCAAACGTTCCTGCAGAAGCCTGGAACAGAAATGAGGGAACAGCAAATCAACTGAAGACTGCACAGCTTACAAGAATGCAATCAACATGCACCTCCAGAAATTCAGAGCTGCCAAAAAAGCTGCCATTCAAGAGAGCCTCAGCACCATCATTCACAGCAGCAAAGAGCTCTTTGCCATCGTCAAAGAGTTCATGAACCCCAGGACAGACACCTCATCCATTCCTCCCTCCCAAGACCTCTGTGATGACCTCACCACCTTTTTCCAATGAAAAATCCAGAACATTTGCGAAGGCTTCAGGAATCAAAACCCACCCACAAGCACCACCATGGACCCAGCACTACACCAGATCCTGAACTCCTGAACCCCTATCACCAAAGAGGACACTCAAAGACTCATGAACTCCATCCATGCGGAAGCACCCTCGGATCCATGCCCTCATCACATCTTCAACCTGGCCACTGCCATCATAGCACCTGAGCTCTGCCAAAATAGCAACAGATCCTTCGAGATCACCACCTTCCCATCAGACTGGAAGTGTGCAGAGATCAACCCACTACTCAAGAAAACCACAGCTGACCCAAGTGAGCTGAAAAACTACAGACCCATCCCCTTGCTCCCTTTCCCAGCCAAAGTAATGGAAAAGGCCATCAACCAGCAACTCACCAAATTCTTCGAGACTCACCAAATCCTAGACCCATCCCAATCCGCATTCAGAAGCAACAAACAGCACTGAAAAAGCACTCCTAGCAGCCACTGACAACATATGCACCATACTACACCATAGCCACACAGCGGCTCTCATCCTCCTCGACCTCTCCGCTGCGTTTAACACTGTCTTCCACTCCACCCTCTGCACCAGACTACATGACTCCGGCATCTGAGATAAAGCACTGAAATGGATCAGGTCTTTCCTCACTGGAAGAACACCGTTCCCGACAGAACCCAAAGACACATGCTGCAGATGGCCCCAACGATAATCACTCAGCCCGATGCTTTTCAACAGCTACATAGCCCCTCTAGCTAAGATCATCAAACAACACAGGATAAACATAGTTCCTATGCCAACAATACCGAACTGATCCTCTCCCTGTGATGATCATGCAAATGCCAAGAGAAATGTCCACAACGGGATGAGAGCAGTCACCACCTGGATGGAAGCCAGCTGTCTCAAACTTGCTGAAGCAGTTGTCTTAATTAGAATTTGTTTTAAAATATTTACGTATTTTGAATAATGACTTATGTAGAAAAATGAATAACGTAGAAAAATAATGTGCATGTTTGAAAATGTGACCTCGAAGAAAGTCCTAGTTTTGCCAGGCCTCATGCAGAAGCTGTTTTTCTTAGTGTTTAATACAAAACGCTGAGAGGGTGAACTAACTGTGAAATACTCATTGTTTTTATAAAATGCTTAGCAGAAACTTTCTATGGGAACCGACGGACAGGAGATGAGGTCTCTCACAAAGTAACAATTTGTCTGTAAAATGTGCAAAGGGTTCTTTCCCAGGACGCGAACAATGAAGACATTGACTGGAGACGAAGATGCAACAAAATTGACACCTGACAAGCCAGATGATGAGAACATTGTAAAGACGAACCAATCAATGACATGTGAACTGTGGAATATTAGAATTCATACATTTGGTATATGGACATCATTGGACAGAGTAATAATGTACGATTAATTGACCAATTGGAAATTGGGGTAAAGTTTGGGTGACTTTAATATAACAACATGACAGAGGGGACTTAGACAGTTTGCAGATAGCGAGACGAGAGATCTAGAGTGACAGTGGGAGAAGAGGAGATTCAAGATTCTGTCATTGGGCTCATACTCTCTGACTGAGAGTCTGATGCTTTGCTGATCGATTGATGACCTGAGGACAAAGAATGATTCTGCTTGCTGACACCTACCGTGGATAGGTAGATATGACAATATGACTGAATTATATTTTTATGCCTTTTCTTTCTAGGTACCAACTGCGCTGGCTTAATACTTTTAGATGTTTTCCAAATTTGTGTTCTAAATTGTTTTTCATGAAGCCCCACATGCTAATGTTAATCTGTGTTAGTTGAGGTTACTCACATGATGATTGACGAATTACAGAAATAAATGGTTGACAGACTATTTTGCTGAACTTTATGGCATCATAGCTTTGCTGAAATGGATTTTTACTAATGTTTTGTGTTGATGGCTTAGAATGTCTTTTGATTCAAGCTTTAATTAGATCATGTTTCCTGTAACTTGCTGATTAACAAGCATTATTAAAATAGTTAGATTTTTAGTTGATGATTAAGATTCCTGACTTAGTATTGTTAACGTAAGGCAAATAAACGTACTAAACTTATAATTAAAGGTGTGGTTATTCATGACTGAAGAGTCATGGTTTGTGAAATTTACTGACACCATTGATTGTTGATTTGACTAATGATTATTGATTATTGTGTGTTAATTACTGTTTATGTAGTAAAACTATGGCAAAAACACCTTAAATTAATCAAAAGGTTAATCGACCTATTTGCATCCCCTTGTAAGTTTACTTATTAAGGATCGACGCGCTAGCAAACTCAACTCTGACAAGACAGAGATCCTCGTAATTGGCTCCACCCCTTCTGCCTAGAAGGACCTCTGGTGGCCTACCGCACTGTGAAACACTCCCACGGGACACACATGCAATCTGGGTATCATCCTGGACTCCTTTCTATCCATGACCCGCCAAGTCAACACCATCTCATCAACATGCTTCCACACCCTCCGACTTCTTCTACAGATTTTCAAGTGAATCCCCTCCAACATGAGGAAGAGTGTGACCCATGCACTTGTCACTAGCAAACTGGACTACGGCAACGCACTCTATGCCGGCGTCACCAAGAAACTACATTTGACTGCAAAGAATCCAGAATGCAGCAGCCAGACTCATCTTGGACATCCTTCGACACAGCCACATTTCCTCCCATCTCAGAACCCTATACTAGCTCCCAGTCAACAAGTGCATCACATTCAAACTCCTGACCCACACCTGCAAGGCACTACACAACATAGGACCGGCATACCTCAACCACCATCTCGCCTTCTACGTACCAAACAGACATCTCCGTTGTTCCCAGCTCAACCTCGCAGTCGTTCCCAAGATCCAGAAAAGCACAGCAGGAGGAAGATCCTTCTCCTACCTCGCAGCCTGAAAGTGGACACGCTACCTCTCAAACTCAGGCAGACCGCATCACTGAAGCAGCTCGGAAAGGACCTCAAGATCTGGCTCTTCAATTGAACAGCACATCCACAAACAGCACCTTGAGACTCTAAGGGGGTCATTCTGACCTCGGTGGTAAAAGGCCCTTACCGCCGGTCAGAAGTCCGCCATTCCACCGCCGCGGCCGCGGTAAACCGCCACGGTCATTCTGAACACCAACTGTGAAACCGCCAAAAATCCGACATCCAAGGAAGGCCGCCACATCAGCGGGCCGCGGAAAACTGGAGATGAGCAAACCTCCACCGTCACGCCAACACAAACACGCCCATGCCATTCTGACCCACGAATCCACACAGCGGGCTTTCAACCGCGGTATTCCATTGGCGGTACACACCGCCGCGGTCAAAATACACACCCAGCTCCAAAACACTGCCACATTGGACATTTTTAAATACGCACACCTGAGACACATACAAGCAACACACCCACACATCCAATCAACTATAAAACACACACCCACATCACCCACAAACCCCCACTAGTTGGAAATCGGAGCGAAGGCGAGAGCGAGAGAGATAGAGATAGAGAGAGCGAGCACAGCAATAGAAAACCCCAACACACACAGGAACCCAACTTCATCACCCACACCACATCTACGCACACATCACCACATATCACCACGCACATCACCACAAACACCACCCCACACCTCATCCACACCACCCCATGGCACCCCAAAGACACCCAAGGTTTTCGGACCAAGAACTCCGGGTCATGGTGGAGGAAATCATGAGGGTTGAGCCCCAGCTCTTCGGCACACAGGTGCAGCACACCACCATAGCAAGAAAGGCTGAGCTATGGCAAAGGATCGTAGACAGGGTCAACGCTGTGGGACAGCATCCTAGAAATCGGGAAGATATCAGAAAGCGATGGAACGACCTACGGGGGAAGGTGCGCTCGATGATCTCCAGGCACAACATCGCTGTGCAGAAGACTGGCGGCGGACCCCCACCCACTCCACCCCAATTCACAGCATGGGAGCAAGAGGTGGTAAACATCCTGCATCCTGATGGCCTCGCTGGAGTAGGCGGAGGAATGGACTCTGGTAAGTCGAATCTCAACTACTTCACCCCCCCCAACCATCAGCATGCCAACCCCCCCTCACCCCCAATCTCAACCCCCAGCACACAACCTCCCTGCCAATGTCTCACCAGCACAACCCACCCTAAACAACACCAACCCCTGAATGCCAACACAAACCATAGACAGCCACCACCAAAGCATGACCATTGCACATACCCATACACCCCCCCCCAAACCCTCAAAACACCTCCCACAAGGGAATGCCAGCACTGGGGGACAAGGGCACTCAAAATGCACGCCATGGCACGCACAGAAACAATAACCATACTCCTTTACCCCTGCAGGGCCCGAACGCCAACACACCGCCACGGAGGGTCCAGATTTGTCCATCCCACCCCCAGAACAGGCCCCCAGCGAGGACAGC
This sequence comes from Pleurodeles waltl, assembly GCF_031143425.1. Lineage (NCBI taxonomy): Eukaryota > Metazoa > Chordata > Amphibia > Caudata > Salamandridae > Pleurodeles > Pleurodeles waltl. The sequence continues at coordinate 691,325,756 of NC_090436.1, read as the reverse complement.
AGCTCTGTCGACCTAGAACCTGACGACCAGCCCGGACCATCGGGGACCTCTGGACAGTCGGTTCCCCACACACAGACACAGGCCACAGCAGACCCAAACCCCTCTGGGAACACCAGCACAGCTCCCACCCAGCGGGCCCATGCCTCTGTCTCGCGGACGTGTCAATCAGCGGTGTGTCCGCCACTACAGGGCACCCAGGTTGACCCAACACCCCAACAACAACAGGGACCTGGGGGCAGTGGTAGTGGGCACACCGTCCAGGGGACAGAGGCCCGGGGAAACAGGGCAACTGGGAGGGCTGCTGTGCGACAGGGGGGGGAGGACAGGCCCAGGGAACCGACTCTCCAAGAGGCCCTCACCACCATCATGGGAGCGTACCATCACTCCCAGGAGACGATGGCGACGGTACTGGCCAGGTTCACCGAGATCCAGGCACAGCAGGAGGAACGGTACATGGGGTTCAGCAATGAACTCCGGAACATCGCTACCGCTATGGGGACCATAGTCCAGGCCCTCAACCGGATAGAAACCACATTGCAGGACCATGTGGCACCGCAAAGGGCCCCTGTCACTAGCCAGGAACAGCCTACCACCTCCGCCGGCGCTAGTGGTCAGGAGGCCCCCACAGAACGACGGGCCACCAGAACCCCACCTCCTGCTGAAGAACAACCACCCCGCAAGAGGAACCTGAGATCTCAAAGGAAGACAGAGTAGGATGCCAAGACCCCCGCCAGCCTAATATCCCCCCGGATGTCATTCCACTGTCCCACAGTGTCACCCTGTCCAACCTTGAACTGCCCCTGCTCCATCCTTCCACAGCCATATGAACAATGCACCTGTGCGACCGAGAACTGGACTCTGCCATGGACATAACTGCACCCTCACCCATCACCGTTTTAATATCATGTACCAATATATAGCACTAAAAATAAATCACTCATTGCACAGAAATCATTCTGGAGTCAGCCTGTATTATTTACAAATGTATAACACATTACTTATCAATAATGTTCTGTTATTTATGTGTGGACAACATACCGATGTCAATAAGCATTAGTCCATGGGCTAACCAAGCAGAAGTCACGCAGTGGGTCATACAGCACTGAAAAGGGAAGGGAAAAGCAAACTTCAGTTTAAAAGAACTGGGGGGAAATACACAAAGTAAAGATGCAGGGGGCATTCAGTAAATGTTAAATGGCGTGGGTGATTCCTACCTGTGTGCTACTGAAAATACTGTTGGATAACTCTGTCCCTGTTGTCTGGGTCGTCCTCTTCGTCTTCCTCCTCTTCACTCTCCGCAGGCTCCACAGCTGCTTCAACACCACCATCTGGACCATCCTCCTGCAGGAAGGGCACCTGACATCGCAATGCCAGATTGTGAAGCATACAGCAGGCCACGATGATCTGGCACACCTTCTTTGGTGAGTACATCAGGGATCCCCCTGTCATATGCAGGCACCTAAACCTGGCCTTCAGGAGGCCAAAGGTTCTTTCAATGATCCTCCTAGTTCGCCCATGGGCCTCATTGTACCTTTCCTCTGCCCTGGTCCGGGGATTCCTCACTGGGGTCAATAGCCAAGGCAGTTTGGGGTAACCAGAGTCACCAATTAGCCACACACGTTGTCTCTGTAGCTGTTCCATCACATAAGGGATGCTGCTATTTCGCATCACATACGCATCATGCACTGACCCAGGGAACTTGGCATTCACATGGGAGATGTACTGGTCAGCCAAACAGACCACCTGGACGTTCATCGAATGGTAACTTTTCCTGTTTCTGTACACCTGCTCATCGTCTTTTGGGGGTACTAAAGCCACATGGGTCCCATCAATGGCACCAATTATGTTGGGGATATGTCCAAGGGCATAAAAATCACCCTTCACAGTGGCCAAATCAACCTCCTCAGGGAATACAATGTAGCGCCGCATGTGTTTCGTCAGGGCAGACAACACTCTAGACAAGATTTTTGAAAACATAGGCTGAGACATTCCAGATGACATGGCCACTGTTGTCTGGAATGAGCCACTTGCCAAAAAATGGAGGACTGACAGAACCTGCACTAGAGGGGGAATTCCTGTGGGTTGGCGGATGGGGGACATCAGGGCTGGCTCCAGCTGGGCACACAGTTCATGTATAGTGGCTCGGTCAAGTCGGTATCGTAGTATGATGTGGCGTTCTTCCATTGTCGACAGGTCCACCAGCGGTCGGTATACGCGAGGATTCATCCTTCTCCTCGCAAGTCCCAGCGGACGGTGCCTAGGAAGGACAACATGGCGCACAGAGTCAAGCAAATCACAGGTACGTTCACCACTGCATGCATAGCACACGTTTATCTATGTATTGAAAGGTGTGTATGTGTGGCAATGCAAGGCCTAGGCCTGTGTGACGCAGTACAAATAATGCCATGTGGGCCCTTGAAATGGCGGCTGCCTGACCTGTGAAGTGGGACAATGGGATGTGAGGTCAATGCGCTGGCGTGGCACACCGTGGCGGTAGGCGGTCGAAGACCGCTACACGAAGCCGCATTGGCTAACATTGAGGCCTATGGGTTTCAGGAGCCAATGACGAGGTGCGCCGGCGGTCGCGGTACGCACCGCCGCGGTACGCACCGCCGCGGGCGTGACCGCCATTTTCTATCTGCTTAATCACTCGAGACCTGATCATCCACAGGAGAGGACCTATACTGCAAGTGCTGCTGTGACCTCGGTCTGGAAGTGACAATGGCTGCTGCGACTGGGGAAAGAGCCCCTGCCTTCACGTCTGAGGAGTTGGAGAAACTTGTGGATGGGGTCCTCCCCCAGTATGCGTTACTCTACGGTCCTCCAGACCAACAGGTAAGTACACTGGGTGCACATTGAATGATCTATGCCTGTGTGGAGTGGGGTGGATGCTAAGTTGGTGGGGTGGGGGGCGAATGAGGAGTGCAACGCACGACAGATGAGAGCATGTGCCATATGGCAAGGTTGGGGAGGGGGGGCCAATCGCATCTAACATGCAGAAAATTGATGTTTTTTCCTTCCCACCCTGTACATGTCAAATAGGTCAGCGCCCATCAGAAAGTGGACATTTGGCGTGCCATCGCCAAGGAAGTCCGGGCCCTGGGGGTCCACGTCAGACGGGGCACCCACTGCCGCAAGAGGTGGGAGGACATCCGCCACGGGACCAGGAAGACCGCCGAGTCACTGCTGGGGATGGCCTCCCAACCTAGGAGGGGTGCCAGTCGTACCCTGACCCCCCTGATGTCCCGGATCCTGGCGGTGGCCTACCCTGGTTTGGATGGGCGCTTGAGGACATCACAGCAGACACAAGGGGGTGAGTATCAGCACATTCTGCTATCTCTCTGCGCAGTGGAGGCGTCTGGGTGGGAGAGGAGGGTTGGGGGTGACATTAGGCCAGGGCGCTTTCTGTAGTGTAGTCCTCTCCTTTAGGCATGGCCCTGTGCTCCCGGCCCCCACGTCTGTAGGGTGACAAGTACAGCTATCGATGGTCCAGCATCACACATGTGCGCCTTTGTCGTCTCTAGACCTGTTGTCCTAGTCCGAAGTACTGAGTAGTGTACCCCGAATGCGCGGCTTAGTGCATGAGGCTCCTGTGTCTGTCCTCTCCGCCAACGGGGTTGACATTGCATGCACTCAACCTGGTCTTCGTTTTTCTCCCCCCACCCTTCTTCTTCGTCTTCTTGTGCATCTGTGCATTAGCATCATCAGGCGGAGGAGAATTGGCATCGGAGTACGAGGGAGCTGCAAGTCACAAGGCCCCGGTGGGACCAGGAACAGACACCGAGGGCAACAGTGATCCGGAGGGCGAGGGGAGCACCACAACGGGGACCGGTGGTGACACCAGCGACAGCGACACGTCCTCGGATGGGAGCTCCCTAGCGGTGGCGGCAACATCCGGGCCCCCCGCCTCTACAGGTACAGCCGCCACCCAGCGCACCAGCCCCGCCCTCCCAGCAGCCCCTCAGCCTACGCTCCATGCCCGCTCGCCCAGGAAGGCGGGCGTCTCCTTCGCCCCAGGCACCTCAGCTCCTGCCCCTGTTACCCCTGCTGCCCTCAGTGAAGAGGTCATTGACCTCCTGCGGACCATCATTGTTGGGCAGACTACCCTTTTGAATGCCATCCAGGGGGTAGAAAGGGAGGTGCATCGGAGCAATGCCTACCTGGAGGGCATTCATTCGGGTCAGGCTGCCCATCAACGATCGTTCAATGCTCTGGCCTCAGCACTGACGGCAGCCATTGTCCCTGTTTCCAGCCTCCCTCTTTTGACTGCCTCCAGCCTGTCTCTGTCTCCTGTTCCTCAGCCTATCCCATCCACACCATCAGACCAGCCTGCACACACCTCAACACCCAAGGGCAGCTCATCCAGACACAAGCACCACAGAACCCACAAGCATTCACGCAAGCAACACCCAGATGCAGACATTCCAACAGTCACTACCACCTCTGTGTCCCCCTCCTCCTCGTCTCCCTCCTCCCTCCCTGTGACGTCTACACTCACACCTGCATGCACACCACCATCAGCCAGTGCTTCCATCACCAGCACACCCTCCAGTCCAGTCCGCACACGTGCAGTCACCACCCCCGCTACCATTTACACGTCCCCTGTGTCCTCTCCCACTGTGTCTGTCACCCCCTCTTCCAAGACACACAAACGCAGGCAGACACCCACCCAACAGCCATCCACCTCACGACAGCCTCCAGCACAAGCACCTGCACCCAAAGACAGCACACCTGACTCTCCTACAACCACATCCTCTTCCTCCACTCCCATCACCACTTCTCCTACCTTTTACCTTGGTCCTAAGAAAGTTTTCCTTGCTAATCTTGACCTCTTTCCCTCCACTGACCCACCCCCTCCATCTGCAAAGAGTCCCAAGAGCACCTCAGCCACCACCAGCCCAGCTTCGAGTGTCACTGTTGTGCATGGGTTCTGGAGCCCACCCTTTGCCAGCAGTGACACTTCAATCAGCAGCAAGGGGACAGCCAGCCCCCCACCAGGCAAGAAGACCAGGAAGCTAAAGGGCCGCCGTGAGAGGACTGACACGGCTGCCCCCAAGGAGCAAAGTTCGCCCACTTCACCAGCCACAACATCTAGGGGAGGCAAGGGCCCGAGAGCCCCATCTAAGGAGCGAAAGGGCAGCAGGGCGGAAAAGTCAGCCAGCAGGAGCGCGGAGCAGGAGGGGCCCACAAGCCCCATCCCGGGTGTTAGGAAGGACACCAAAGGGCCCAGGACTCCGTCACCGAAGGGTCCAGCAACAGCACGGTCGGAGGGCGACTGAGCAGGGAGTCCAGGCCAGGTCTGGCTCCCTTGACCTACTGGACGAGCACCGCTGAACAGGGCCCCGCCGTGGAGAAGAGCACCGCTGAACAGGCCCCGCCGTGCAGAAGAGCACCGCTGAACAGGGCCCCGCCGTCTCAAGCACCGCTCCGCTGGGCCCCGCCGTCTCAAGCACCGCTCCGCTGGGCCCTTCATCTCAAGCACCGCTCCGCTGGGCCCCACCGTCTCAAGCACCACTGAACAGGGCCCCGCCGTCTCAAGCACCGCTCCGCTGGGCCCCGCCGTCTCAAGCACCGATCCGCTGGGCCCCGCTGTCTCAAGCACCGCTCCGCTGGGCCCAGCCGTCTCAAGCACCGCTGAACAGGGCCCCGCCGTCTCAAGCACTGCTCCGCTGGGCCCCGCCGTCTCAAGCACCGCTCCGCTGGGCCCCGCCGTCTCAAGCACCGCTCCGCTGGGCCCCGCCGTCTCAAGTACCGCTGAACAGGGCCCCGCCGTCTCAAGCACCGCTCCGCTGGGCCCCACCGTCTCAAGCACCGCTCCGCTGGGCCCTTCATCTCAAGCACCGCTCCGCTGGGCCCCGCCATCTCAAGCACCGCTGAACAGGGCCCCGCCGTCTCAAGCACTGCTCCGCTGGGCCCCGCCGTCTCAAGCACCGTTCCGCTGGGCCCCGCCGTCTCAAGCACCGCTGAATAGGGCCCGCCGTCTCAAGCACCCCTCCGCTGGGCCCCGCCGTCTCAAGCACCGCTCCGCTGGGCCCTTCATCTCAAGCACCGCTCCGCTGGGCCCCGCCGTCTCAAGCACCGCTCCGCTGGGCCCCGCCGTCTCAAGCACCGCTGAACAGGGCCCCGCCGTCTCAAGCACCGCTCCGCTGGGCCCCGCCGTCTCAAGCACCGCTCCGCTGGGCCCTTCATCTCAAGCACCGCTCCGCTGGGCTCCGCTGTGTCAAGCACCGCTCCGCTGGGCCCCGCCGTCTCAAGCACCACTGGCACAATGACAGTGCCGGATCTGTCTCGAGCTACTGTTCACGGTTCACTGTGCCCACCATGCCTCCTCCTTGACCAGTGGAGACTGTTATCCACCTGATGGACTGTGGCTTTGCAATCCCCAGGATGGCCGAGTGGGCAAGCCACCCACTGTAGAGACTTGAGAGACTGTGGCTTTGCAATCCCCAGGATGGCCGAGTGGCCAAGCCACCCACTGTAGAGACTTGAGAGACTGTGGCTTTGCACTCCCCAGGATGGCCGAGTGGCCAAGCCACCCACTGTAGAGACTTGAGAGACTGTGGCTTTGCACTCCCCAGGATGGAACAGTGGGCAACCCACCCACTGTAGAGACTTGAGAGACTGTGGCTTTGCACTCCCCAGGATTGAACAGTGGGCAAGCCACCCACTGTAGAGACTTGAGAGACTGTGGCTTTGCACTCCCCAGGATGGCACAGTGGGCATGGTGGCCCCTTCGTGGATCTGGCGTTGTGGACTCATGTGGCTGTGGTGCCCCCCCCCCTTCCCTTCCCCCTGAGGTGCCTGTGGTTTTTTCATCAGATGCCCCTGCAGTGTTCTCTCCAAAGGACTCAGGTCTCCTGTGTGGGCTTTGCCCTTGTGTTGCTACACTTTGGCCCACGGACACTTGGAATCTCGTTAGATGTGCAGGACTTATTGCCTCGGTTTATCGTATGCACTGGATATTGAATTGGTATTTTTGAATTGCTTTTGCTATTTGACCGTGACTTATCAGTGGTTTTTATTTCCCATAAATTTCGAGTCACAATTTAATTATGTCCTTGCTTTTTTTACGGGGGTTTGGGTGGTTTCACTGTGACTTGTTGCTCTGCATTGGTGTGTACATGGTTTGGGGGGTGGGTGTATCGCGTATGTGTGTGCACGTAACCTTTCGTCCTCCCCCCTCCCCTGTGTCGTAGGTGCAGTACTCACCGTTGTCGTCTGCGCCGGCGTTCGTACTCGTGGTAGATGAGCAGGTAGACGAGAGCAGGTAGGATGTTTAATTCGGGTTCCATGCTGTCCTCCTTCCTCGTGGAGTGCGTAGAGGTGCGCGTTTTCCCGTTCGTAGTCTGTTTCCGCCGTGGTTTTATCGGGGGTGCTCCCGCCCCGGAAAAGGTGGCGGATTGGCTGGTCATGATAGTGTGGGCGGTACATTGTCTGCCGCCTGTCTGTTGGCGGTGACCGCCGCGCTGTTTGTCGGTCCCGCAGTGGCGGTCGGAGTGTTAATGTGGCGGCCTGTGCTGGCGGTTTCCGCCAGGGTCAGAATTCCATTTTTTGGACCGCCAGCCTGTTGGCGGGTTGGCCGCCGCTTTATCACCGACCGCCAGGGTTAGAATCACCCCCTAAGTGTGATTAGCACCACTTTAGAAATCACTGATTGATTGATTGGTCTTTTTAAAACTCAATATTCTCTCTTCCAGTATTGCTTTTAATCTCTTGTTTAATCGACCAAATGAGATGTTCTGATATGGCTTTTTAAACTTCTTTAAGCCTGTGTTAGGTTTATTTTGAATCTCTGAATAGCCTAGGTTTTGTGTAATTTTGCTCTTAATAGATAATTTTCGGCTAGGATATAGCTATCTTAGTGTTGTCTCAATCTTTTTTTATTTTCCAACAAAGGAAATATTCTGTTTTGGTGTTTTAATTGTTTTAAATCTGAGTTAGGTCTGTTTTGAATATATGCACAGTCTGTGGTTTTGCGCAATTCTGCACATGATAGCTAATTTCTTGTAGGATTTCTGATGTAGCTATTTAAATTTATGTGATATTTACACTGATAGTTTTCCATGGTTTTATATATTCTAGTTAACTATGTATTTTTTTGCCTGAAGTGTATATATGTATTGTGATATTTTAATGTGGACCTCCTAGGAGTTCCAACTATGAGCACAGTTGGATTAGCAACGACGCATGCTGAGCTACTGCGATGTTGCAACTTAAACAGTTTTTTCCAGTGAATAGTATAAACGATTAATCATTTTATAATGGTCGTTCTTAAGGTTGGTTGAAAGTAATAATTTATCTGTGAACTTAACTATATGTTGGAGAATGGCTAAATTAATCTTTGATTTCATCATAGTTCTCCATTATCGAAGCTGCAAATCTAAATTTGTGGCATGACCCTCAAAAAAGTTTAAGTAAGAAGATGTAGTTTTTGATGAATGCTTTTTAAACATTAAGGGCCAGATGTATCAAAGCTTCTTGCATTCGCAAATGGTGCAAATGCCCGTTTGAGAATGCAAAAAGCCATTTCAGAATGTATCAAAGGCATTCTGAATGCAATTTTAAGGAATCGCTAAAATAGCGATTCCTTAAAAGTGCGACCCTGTTTAGAGACTCGCAAGATGCGACTCTCTAAATAATAAATCACAACTAAGGATTCCTTATTTGCGATTTCTAAAGCACATGTAAGAAGCAATTCCTTAATGCGAATTGGGCATTAAGGAATCGCTATTACCACCAAGTTGAACTTGGTGGTAACCATGTGCAATTTTAAAAAATGGATTTAAAATGCATTTTTAAAATGTACATGTAAAGCACACATGCCCTTTTGGCATGTGTGCACCTTACATGTTGTAAAAAAAAAAAATTGGGGTACAGCAGAGGGGGCCTTAGGCCCCCAGCACCCTGGATTTTGCATTTCCCTAAATTGCAAATTCCAGTTAGGAATTCGCAATTTGGGACATGCAAAATATTCGCGAATATGAGCCGACAGGCCCAGAGATGCGAATGGGGGCTGTATCGCTATTAGCGATTTGCATATGTGATACATTGCATTTTGCGAATCAGAAATAGCGATTTCTTAAAAATCGCTATTTCCGATTCGCAAAATGCATTCTTGATACATCTGGCCCCACATCCAATAGCAGCTTAGTTGTTAGACTGAATGTGCCCTCATCTATCCAACAAACAAAAAAATAAAAATAAAGATAAAAGGAAAATGCATGTTGAAGTAGTCTATATTTTTCGCGCATCTGAGCAAAAGGAAGGTCTTTTCAGACAGAAAAGATTTAACAGAGGTATTCAATATCTAAGATTTTCCAGATCTTACTGTGAAGATCATTAAAGGCTCTTGGGTAGAAAGCTAATAGCCAGAAATGGGTATAATTGCTAAATTAGGTAATATTAATTTGCTGCATGCACATTTTCCAAACATTTCTGGAAGCTTGAACTGTCATCTACTGGACCTTTTCATAATAACTTTGCTTGAAAAAATGCAGTAAAACCCTGTTTGAGGTCATGCCGGATACATTTATGGATAAACGGGAGCCGGGTGCTATAAGAGATTATAGTAAATGAGGCATTTAGAGCAAATCCAACACGTTTTACAATAGCATTGCCTTTCTAGGATGCTTGTACTCCAATGCAAAGCTACTGGAAGCAGAATATATTTTGACGAACCAGGTTTCTGACAGCAACCTTGAAACTGCTCTAAAAAATACAGAAATGTGAGTAGTATTGACACTGTGTTTAAACTTATTCTGTAATGGATCATAAGTTAATGACACTAGTTTACTGATATCTGCTGCTAAGGCCACCCCTACCTAATAAGCAATTCCACCTTCCATTGATCATGGGTGATACAATAGTGATTTACAATATTATGGCTTTTATTTTAATTTAAATGGTATTTTGATAGTTCACAAATACAAATGCTTCAATTTAAATTGCTTGAATAGACTTATCAACATCAGGCTATGGTATTGTGGTGTTGCCTACGTATGTAAAAATGTTTGTAGAAGAACCAACATAAAAGGTGGGTCCTATGCTAAGGAATTTGAACATTTCCACCAACAAGAATCTAAATATAGTACAAGTATAAGTGGAGGGCAAGGGTAACCTCGACGATTACCACAAGTTATATAAATGTTATCAGAAGCTATTACAATGACAAAGATCTTGACCTTCGGTTGTTAGTGCATGGCATGTATAATCGGGTTACCCACATGGCCCGATAGTCTATGGCCCATGTAAAGAGTTGTAGGTTCCACTTTTATTGTAGTAGATGGTGCTCTAGAAAGACCCATATGGGCATCTCCCGGATTCAGCATCTGCACTACCTATGACAAATGTGAGGCCAACCAGTAAGACTGGGGAAGTCAGAGCCCCCCGCAGTGGTTTTAGTATGAAGTTTAAAAGCCCCTCCCACACAAAAGTTCGATTCACCTGTTTGATCTCCCCAATCAGTCTCCTGCGGATTTTCAGGGGTAGCATCCCAAATATGCAAATAAATCTCAGCATCATGTTTGTTTTAATATTTTGAACCTGAAACCATGGAGACAGAAGCAGCGCTATCCAGGTGGTGAATTCCGCCGGTACCTTGTCTATGATTGGAGTAATGTTATCATGTACCACCCGAAAGAGGTCACTACTCCGGTACGCCCCCAGGTATCTCAGATGATCAGTCTACCATGCGAATGGTGTACCCCCACGCAACACTACTATAGTCACCGGTATCATAGGCAGAGCCTTGCACTTCGACAAGTTTATAAGGTATCCCAAAAAGGCAGAGAAGGACTCTATCACTTGCCGGAATCCATTCACAAAGGTGGAGAGGACTGTCAAGATATCATCTGCATAATAAATGGGTTTCCTCTCACATACTGGTGTGACTCTCAAATGTATACGAGGGCACTGCATATCCTAGCCTCCAGAGGTCCCAGCAAGAGCAAAATTAACAATAGGGAGAGTGAACACCCCTGCATTGTGCCGCAACAGACAGCAAAAAAGTGTGAGAGAAAGCCACCAGAGGTCACTGAGGCAGAAGGGGCACTGTTGAGCCACTGGTCTTAGGCAAATTATATTTTGTCCATGGCCTCGATCATCCAGATCAAATGTGGCTGCTCCACTGGTTGTATGCTTTCTCGGGTTCAAGAGAGATAGCCCCTTCTCATCAACATCCTGCCGCTCCTGCCACAACAGATGGGATAGTGTCCTCAGGTGATTTGCTGTGGCATGGCTGTGTACTAACCCAACCTGTGAGGGGTGGATCAGTAGGGGACTACAGAACTTGAGTGTGTTAGCCAAAACCTTTCCCATGATCTTCATATCCATGTTGATATGGGTTATCAAGTGACAGTTGGCACATTTAAGTGGGTCTTGACCTGGTTTGGGAATCAAGGAGATGTGGGCTCTTTTGACTTCCTGGAGAGGAGCTGTGGCAGTGGAGATCTCTCTCAACAATTTGCCCAGAATAAATACTCTTAGGGGTCTAGTGACTTTGCAGAATTCAATCAGGAGACTAACATCTCCTGGGGCCTTCATGGTCACCATTCTGTCAATGGCCAGTTCAATTTCCTCTTTGTTGATGTCAGCACAGAGTAACTGTGCCTGTTCTTGTAACAGGGTCGATAGGGTAAGGCCCGACCTAGGGAGTTCAGATCGTACTTGGCCGCAAGCAGCTCCTTGAGAAGGGTGGGAGTTGGCAAAGCGTTAGACACCTGATTCAGGTGAAGAGTGTGGTCCGTCAACAGCCTGTATTCCACCTCACAACGTCTCTTGAAGGATGCTGAGTCGCATATCGAGTTGACTTTCAGGGAGAACTTTCCGGGAGCCCTGAGCATCTGTGCAGAGGAGATGGATCCTGCATTCTCCTCCAGATACTGGCTCAGATGGTGGCATAACCAACATTTGTCCTCAGGGGCTTTGTACCATGTAGTTTTCATACCCAAACGCTCCATTTGGGTTCAGAAGAAGGAGGTCAAGGTCGAACAACACAAGGTCATGGTCTGAGGTACTGTTCGGGAGAATCAAGATGGCCACTAAATCACCCAGCCCACTAAATTACCTTGTACTCATTCTAAATGCCATAGAGTATTTAAGGGTTGTGTGCCATGTCTTATATTCTGTAACTACATTTTGTCATTTGTGAAACAGGCCTATTATGATTAAGCACATACCAGGTTGGAATGCAGGTCAGTTTCCACAAATGGGCTGGTTACCCTTTCCCAGCATTATCACTCCTGATTTCTCTTCTAGTTCCAGTGTATCATACTTAAATGAAGATATCGGATTGTTCCCTCAGGCAGTCTGTGCCTTGGCCGTACTCCGTGGTCTATTTCTCCACTTCACTCAGCCCATTCACCTTGTGCTCACTTGTGTCCTTTTTGCTGGTTGCTCATCAGCACTGCTATTCTCTTACTGTCCTTCTCCACTTGTAGCCCATTTGACATTTGTATACAGGGTAGTTCTGCAAGAAACATTTTCCAACATGTTGTTATAATACCAGTTTCAGGAGCCTTTGCTATGGGTTCTGTCTTGGCATTGGCTTTTCTTTAAATTACAATTTTATTTATGTTCAGGAACTTGATGTTGCCAAGGTAAGTTTTGGTGTTTAGTGTAGTTGCATGCATGAAGCTGCTGGTGAGGGGGAGGGAGAGGCCTGTAACATCAAATTAGAATGTTCAGTGGCACATGAAAAGAGCATGTGAATCATACTGGACGTGCAGGATTCAACATCCCTGTGAGGTGAAGTGGAATTAAATGAGGTCCAGAGAGATCCTAAGTTAATACAATATTTACAGTCTTACTCAGGACTGCCTACATCCTACTCATAAATGGTCTTAAGCTCTCATTTCCATGGCCCAAGATGGGGGAGCTGACCAGCTCTATCAGTAGCAGGACTGGAGAAAGGCAGATCATGCATTTAAATAAAGAATTACAGATACTATGACAAGATGCCTTTTCGTACTGCGACAAGGCTGCCAGACCAGCAAAACCAGATTTTTAGTCCACTAAATCATGCTATATGTGAGAAGAAGAATTAGCCTCGAATTCAGGAAAATCATTCCTAATTTGACATCTTAATGTGAAAGAAATTGATTAATTTATTAACGAATGACTGAGTATGACTTCCTTCTGAATTTTCAGTAGCCCCACTGGGTAAGGATACCTACATTTTAAAATCTTTCTGGGAGTTTTTCGGTCTTGGATCATATGAAAAGTACCTAAATTGTGTTTAAGATCTCTGGAATACTATTGTGTGAAAGGCATGGCTAAGAATGTATGTTGCATAACACAAGCTTCACTGAGAACTAGCAATGTTTTAGAGGCTCGGGTAGTTTTGGAGGACGTTTGCATGAACTATCCCTATATATTTGTGGTGGTGAAGAGCTACACATTTTGCTTTAGAAGGATTTTTACTGTAAGACATCAAGTGCAAAAGAACTCTCTGACATGGCCCATAAAAAGGATTCTCATTGTTGCTGTAAGGACTTTACAAAGCCATTAAAGTTTGGCTGAACTTAGCAAAACCAGTGTGGAAACCACGTTAAAGAGGGAATCAGTGAGAACATTCTAAACCACTGGAATAGGCCCTTGACAGAGATGTATCCACTGTAATGTGGGAACTCAAACCCCTCTGTCTGAGGTTCATATAGCGCCTGCTACTTCGCACAATTCAAATTGAACACCCTTGCCAAATGTGTTACCCTTTTAAAATTACCTGACATGAATACTGTAAGATACAGAATAATGTAATCTTGCAATGCTGCTGTCAATGTTTTACTTGTTCTCTGCGTGCAGGTAAACATTTTTTTTATTACTGCTGCCTGTGGTGTAGCTATTTGTGTGTAGAAACGAGGCGTTTACTGATGCTATATATGCTGCACCTGTTCTATGTGAATGTTTGTGTTTGCGCTCCATTGCTTCGCAGCAAGGATCTCGTTCTATGTCTTGCGTGCGTAGCGTGTATGTGTTAGTGTGGGCACTGACAATGCTGCAGCATACATGTTCTTTGAATGTGTCAATTTTTCTAATCTATAAAAAATAATGGCCATTGTAACATAGCTTTGCCAGCTATCCCTATATGTATGTGCTTCAACATGCTTATCTAATATTCTCATCTTATTGCAAGCTTTCAAGTTGATTTTTAATCACTGGTGCATTTCCAATCAGCACACACTTTTCTTTTAAGTGTTAAATCAAATATTTTTTATGAGACTGTAATGCTATGCACTTTCATCTTGCTGATTATGAACTGCAGGTTGCCGTTTTGGTATTTTGTTGGTTTGTATTCTTGAACACGATACAAATTACCCAGCGTGCTCTTTTCTTGTTTTCATTGCTCTTAGTGATGGAGAGATTCCGGGTATTTTATGAATTATAATGAACAGCTGTCATTGTGTAATGTAAGCTATACATGTAATTCCAGGCCAAAGTGGCATTTTATATTTACAAAACGTCTAAAGGCGTTTAATACAGTTCAGATGGTGTTTATTTTTTACTATGCCGTCGGTAAGCTTCTTCAAATATGCCATTACTCATTACTTTGTAATTTAATGGACAAGGATCAGCGGTGTTTATGGTAAAATAAGAACTTCAGATTAAGGGTGAGTTTACCCGAAGACCTGGAGATGAAGGAGAACAGAATAATTTCAAAGAAACAAGAGGCCAACGCTGTGTATAGTAATCTACACATTTAGAAAACTTGCATGGCATGCCAGTTTGGAATGGCACCACGTGTTGCTGAAATACCATTTAATGTTTGTTTTCTGAGTAAGCATGTTTGTGTGCTGATATGCCCTCCAGGGTCAGCCAAAGACATCACCAGGAAGCCTTCATTTCATGACTGGAATGAGAAAATCTATATCTCCCTGCTTGTTAATACAGAATGATCTTCAACGAAACATGTTCATTGCTTCCAGAGAGATTTGTAATACTGGAGAGGAATCCGATTCCACATATTAAGGTGAGAATTCAGAACATTCGTGCAGTAACACGAGTAATAAATAGGATTGACTCCAAACGCAGCTCCGCACAGAGGCTTGAGTAATTCACTGGCAGGCTGGACGCCAAACTATAATTTGCAAACGATTTAAAGAAAATCAGATGATTTGAAGTGGTTGTTCGCAGGTATTAAATACCCCTTTTTGTCTTTTGTATTCATGTTTCTCTAAGATTTGCAACGGGCCACGTGTAATTCAAAATGTATACAGTAAATTCAAAAGGTTGAATTGAAAATTCTCATACATAAATACGGTTATTATTCTCAGCACAGGAGCAAGGATGTATATTTAGAATTGCAGTTCATTTCATTCTATTTTATACATTTATAAACTGATTTCTACAAAGTGCTGAGCATCTAAATAACATAGGACAAAATAATGTAAAGAAACTTTCAGTAGCGATATAGAGCATTTACAAATCGAAAGTGGAGAGTGTGTAATACTCCGTCCCCGCTTTTCTGTTTTTTTGGTGGTGCCCCACTGCAAAGAGTACAGCGCCTAGTGATCATTAATAGATAGCATTATGCGGACTTTGAAGGGTGGGTCACAGGCCTGGTGTCCACTACTCTTTCTTTCAGATCTTCACACTCTCCCCTTTCGTTTTTTAAGTGATCTATATCACTACTGAATGTTTCTTTACATTATTTTGTCCTATGTTATTTAGATGCTCAGCACTTTGTAGAAATTATTTTATAAATGTATAAAATAGAATGAAATGAACTGCAATTCTAAATATACAGCCGTGCTCCTGTGCTGCGAATAATAACCGTATTTATGTATGAGAATTTTCAATTCAACCTTTTGAATTTACTGTATATATTTGGAATTACACGTGGCCCGTTGCAAACCTTCCAGAAACATGAATACAAAAGACAGCAAGGGGTATTTAATACCTGCGAACAACCACTTCAAATCATCTGATTTTCTTTAAATCGATCAAGAATTCCATAAATCAAATCTTTTTTTTTGTTGTTGTAATTTTGTATTGACCAAATGTAACTGTACTTAAATACAGTGAACATTATATCATAGTTCACATTAAAATTACATTTGAAGTTTATCTGCTGTGTTAGAGGAAAGGGTGGCGGGAGGGGGGTAAAGAGGGGAGAATATAGACATAAGAAGGGGGGGTGTTGAGGCACCTGCAAAAGACAGAAAAGCATGTGATAAGTAGAATTATGTACCATATCTAAATGTTGCCTGCTCTTTACTCCTTGCTCTGTGCCACGAGTGTTCTCTTGGGGCTGCCTCAGAACTGGCAGTAAAAGTCTGAGTTGGGCCACTCAAGTGCCCCCAAATAGCGCATAGTGAGTGCTTCCATCTTTGTGGCTCACTGTGCCCTGCACCTGGTGAGCACTTTGGATCATTGCATAATGTGCTTTACAAATAGAGCATGGTGTACACTTCGCATTTTTTTTCTTGAACACCCCTGTCGCAGGTTGAGCACTTCATGCTTTCACTTTTTCACCCTTGGTGACTTGTGCCTGGGGAGCGAGTGTTTCCTGCCAATACAGTATGTGCTGAGCTCTAAAGTTCACCTTCAGCCCTAAGTTGGAAGGCAGATGCCGTAGCGGGATTTGTGCTCCCACTTCTATTGTGCACTCTCTCTGCTTGCAACTGGGACAGGGGAGAATCCACCATGCTGTGGTGGGGTTGTACCACAGTTCCTCAGACCCTGAAGAGTGACACAACTGCCACCCTGCATGAACCTCTGTAGGAGGGGCCCCGTGAGCCAGGGCAGCGTGCCACCTACAGTTCACTCCACAAAGAACCCCCTCAACATGGCCCTACTCTTTAAGAGCGCAGGTGGAGGAAGGTTGTTGGAACCTACCATGCGCTAGAGCGAGTGCAGGTGAGGCACCAGCAGCCCTGATTCTGTCCTCGTGGCCTACTGGTCTGCCTCGGACCTTGAGGATATGGTGACACAAAGAAGGTAATGTCTCGGGCAGCCACACTGAGAGGTAGAAAGGACACAGGCAGTGGCCCCAATCCCTTTGAGAGACTCCCGACAATGGGGACCCCACATGTTCTCCCTGCTACCCTCAGTAGTGGTGGTATTCACCCTTCTGTGGTGACGGACCTGTGTGAGGGCACTGTCTAATCTCATTAAGGGCCCTGGGGGTGTTGCACAGCTGTCCCACATTTGCTAGCAGGTGGCCTTGTTTTTTATTTCCACAATGGGAAAGACCGGGGAAGTTTTGTCCCTGGCTTACAGTCAGCAGTATCTCCTATGGCTTCAGATTCATACATAGTAAGGTTATTATGGGTAGAGGTGCACTGTGCCCTATGATAATGTAATGATTCATGTGGTGTTGCATTGTACACTATAAGAAACCTGATGTGCTATGATTTTATGCCCTTATGGTCTAACATATGTAACATTACTTTACATTACCAGGGTAATGTGTGTGATATCATGATATGGTCCAATGATGTATTTATAATATAAGAACCATATTTGTTATATATAATCCTGTGTGGGGTCCCTTTTGTGGTGTGTTTATTGTGTCACTGGTGGGAGTGTGTTGCGCAAACACTTGACACGTGACCTCTGGAGAAAAGTCTGACTGCTCTGTGCCAAGCTACCAGAGGGTGGGTACAGTTTATCTTTGGAATGTAACTTACTTGCCCTGACTAGAGTGGTGCCTAGATGGAGGGGTAGAGGAAAGAAGAACTCACCTCAAACCCCTTTCCAGCTTAAGGGTGCAAACCATGGGTTGGAGAGCCAGGTTCAGGGTATTTGCTCTGGCCTGGAGAGAGGGGCGGCTTTCACAAGTGCCCTAACCATTTTGTCTTCTAGGGGTACCACTCCTGGTGGGGGGTGCAGAACTCTAGAACTCTGACCCCAGTTAGGCCCAAGGGTGCAGACCCTGGACTGGGGGACCAGTTGCAGGGTAGAACCCCTGAACTGGTGGGCACGCTGAGCAGGAACACTGACACAAGTGCCCTGACAGTTCTGGATTCTGGAGGTACTGCTCCCAAAAGGAGGGTACAGAACCCAAAAAGGAAGGGCAGGGGGAGGAAAGCCTCATCCCTGACTCCTGTCCAGCCTGAGGGTACAGACCCTGCCATGCTTAGGTGCATACCCTAGACAACCAGAAACCCCATTTCTACCTTTAGTGATCAGCGATGTGGATGGGACTTGTGTTTGTATGACACCACAGTGGCTCATTGTTGCTCTACAACTGATTACACTGTTATCTCATTGGTATTTTTTTTATTACCCCTACTTCATATTTTATCACTTGAGACTGTTGTTGTTTCACCCTTGTGTTTTGTTGCACTCACACAGCTAAAATGAAGTCAACTTTTAGTCTTGATAAACGGGTGCATTACACAGTGGAAGACTCAAAGGGTTTTTGCAGGGAAAGAGGGCATTCGGTGAGTGGGGAGACCACACAGCTGAGGTTTGGAAAACCCTGCTTGCTTTTGAACTCAGAAATTCAACAGAGAACTGGTGGGTGGTTTTGAGAAAGACCTTGAGGAAGACCCTGAGATTAGTGAGGACTCTGAATAGAAGGGTTCCCAGCCCAAACCACATGGGGACAGTGATGCCGAAAAGTAGAGAGAGAGAAGGGTACCTTATGCCCAGTCCCAGAGGCTGGAGAGTACCCCAAGAGGACTGCCAGAAGGGAGTGTGATTTGCCCTGAGAAACCCTCGACTGAGGGAAACCCCATTGTGTCAGGAAAACTTGGGGGGTGGTGACTGACACAAGCGTCCTACCAGTTCTGGTGCCTGGCAGCACCACTCCACAAAGGAGGGTGTGGAACCCCAGTAGAGGGAGGAAGAACTCACCCCAAGCCCCTGTCCAGCCTGAGGGCGCAGCCCTTGGGTTGAAGGGCCAGGTTCAGGGTATCACCTCTGGCCTGGAGGGAAGGGTGGCTATCACAAATGCCCCTACTATTTTGTCTTCTGGGGATACCACTCCTGGTGGGTGGTGCAGAACTCTAGAAGGAAGGGCAGAGGGAGGAAGGACTCACCTCTGACCCCAGTTAGGCCCAAGGGTGCAGACCCTGGGTTGGGGACCAGTTGCAGGGTAGAACCCCTGAACTGGTGGGCGAGCTGAGCAGGATGGCTGACACAAGTGCCCTGACAGTTCTGGATTCTGGAGGTACTGCTACCAAAAGGAGGGTAGGGGACCCCAGAAGGAGGGGCAGAGGGAGGTTCCCCTGGGGTGGAGGACCAGTTTCAGGATACCACCCCATAACTTGTGGGAGGTGGAATGGAGAAAGGATGTGCTGCACCTGGGGCTACCAGCCCCCTACTCTGAGAGGCCACAGAGGACAGAGAACCCTACATGGCCTGGGGCCTGGCTCTGGACAGTGACAGCTGTCATTGTCCCCTGCTAGTTGCTGTCCTTATGGACAGAATTTTCCTTGGGTTGGGGACAGAAGTCAGGGTCAGAGTAGGCCACATCACTCTATTGGCCATGGTGGTACTGCCTGCCTACTGGGAGGCATCTGTGAGCAGATTAAAGTTAGGTGCATATGGTATCCACAGTTGAGAAGGATTCCCCCTGGGCGAGCTTGGTGGATTCTGAGATTATAGGCAGAGGGATCCAACTGGGTTCAGACAGGCATGGAGCTGCAGTTGCCGGCCATTGTCCATCTCTACCGCCCTAAGCAGGGATGCCAATTAAGGCAATGGTTGGTCTACCTTGGTTTTGGGCTGGAGGGGGGTCATGTTGAAAACAGCCCTTTCTGCAGGGGTATCCCCAAATGTTGTGGTTCATCCTTCTAGTCTTCTGACTCTCTTTTTGTTGGCTTTAGGACTCTGGGCACTTTACCACTGCTAATCAGTGTTTTTGTGCATGTGCTCTCTCCCCTAAAGCGTGATGTGACTGGCTTGCACCTGTTTGTATTATTTAATTTACCTGTAAGTCTCTTGAAAAGGGGTATACCATATACCCAGGGCATTCAAAATAATGCTACTAGTGGGCCTGCAGGATTGATTGCATCACCTGCAGAAGTAGCCTTTCAAACTTGTCTCAGGCCTGCCACTGTAGGGCCTGCATGCACAGTTTACTGCCACACTGACTTGGCAAGTCAAACTATTTGCCAAAGCCTAACTCCCCTTTTACTACACCTAAGTCACTCCTACGGTAGGCCCTAGGTAGCCCTACAGGCAGGGTGCTGTGTATGTAAAAGGTAGGACATGTACTTTTATGATTTTGCATATCCTAGTGGTGACAAATTGCCTATTTCACTTTTCACTACTGTGAGGGCTGCTCCTCCCATAGGTTAGCATTGAGAATTCCCATATATATTTCTAAGTGGTTTATTCTGCTCTGTGAGGAGTAGCATGTACGTGTTAGATATGTTTGAAATGGTAGCAAGAAATCCTGCTTACTGGTGCAGTTGGATTTTACATTACTATTTTAGAAATTACACTTTTATAAAGTGGGCATTTTTCAGTGTTTTGCAGCCTGACTTGGATCCATGTCTAGGGCAAAGTGACAGCTACACTTGGTGCATGCTTTTCAGATAGCCACAACACAGGAGGTTCTGGGTGTGATAGAAGAGGCCTCTGCATCCAATTCAATACTGATAGTCATCCTAACCTGGGAAGATGGAGAGTCGTTCACACTTTACATGTCAATAGGCTGTATCCTGCCCTCACAAAATGTGGCACTAATTGAACTAACCTACATTTTTGAAATGTTTGTCCAGCTTTCTTACTCCCTGGGCCCATATCCTCCAGGTCATCAGTGGAACATTTAATACAATTTTAGACCCTAATTTAGAGCCCATACTCTCCCACTGACCTGATTGGTAGCAACTTCCATCCTTCAAATAATTGGCTGGGACACAGCTTTAGCCGATGTAAGGAGAGCTCATTGTACAGCACTTCACGTTTACTCCTACTACTCCCTTCCACACAACCTATATGTGCTCTGCTAAATATGGAGCTATAGAGTAGACCATAGTCAAATAACAGCAGCTTTCCATTGGGGTCAGGTATCTCCACACAATCCTGCCAGCTGCTTGCAAGGGGCTATACTTGAGGACCCTGCGTTACGGATTTCTTGGCATCCACTATCAATGATTACTTTGAATCCAATGGAGAGTCTGCTTCATTCTGTTCCATTAAGTGGGATGCTGTTAAGTTTTCCATGTGGGGCCACTGCATTTATGAGGCTTCAGTCACTCAACAACAGCTTGAGAGAGATCTCACCAAAGCTGAGGGTGAGGTCAAAGCCCTTGAGTGAGGGTGTGTGGCAAATTCATTAGAAATGGGGGCCACTGACAAGGCCCATGGAAGCTGAGGCCACCTCACGAGAGAGATTATGTTGAAATGATAATATCAAATAAACTTAGCCATGTTCATTTTGAGGGTGGCACGTTGGAAAGGCTTCTAGGCTGGCTATCTACTTGTGATTTTCCTCAAGCTCCCATCCCAGAGCTCATAGAACAGACAGGGAACAATGCCCACTCTCAACACGGCTATTACAGGTGTCTTTATGAAGAGCCCTTAGCCAACCCAGCCCCCCATATATTACTTCCTTTTAAGATGTCCTTCCATTTCCATGAGGCTGTCCCCTAGACAACGAAGACTCAGCTGCCCTGATAGCTTCACAAATAATTAAGGCAGCAATACATGATCTCCAAGCAGGCAAGAGATTGGAGACATAGGGCTTCCCAATGGAGTTTTACCACACTTACTTTGAGCTTGTCACCCCTAAATTAGCTGAACTTTATGAAAAATCTCTAGAAAAAGGCAGAGGAGTGTCAACAACGAAGGAAGAGGCTGCCAACAGGCTGACGGAAAGGCCCTACTCACCCAAAAAATAATTAAGCACTAGACCGCCATCAGTTCTAGTGCGGGAACCACCGCCACTCAAAGCCAGGTGGAAACAAACCAAATAAAAGGAAACACTCACCGGAGGCACACAGAACACGCTGAAGCAGACATGGAGAGAGAATTGGAAATCATGCCAGTGCTGCTCTTTGCCATATACCTCCGCAACCGTGACCGCCGACGAAGACGATGGCAGTAAGTACCGCAACCTACTAAACAACAGAAGAAAGGGCACAGTTCCATACCCACCCAGACCACCCACCCCTCAACGCACCCACAACCCCTCACAACATCACAAGCCATACATACCTGAGCAGGAGGCACTTAGCCGACACAGGGCCAAGACAACCTGCCCAAAGTACACAAATGTGCACAACCCCCCCCCACAATGAAAAGATGAACCACATATCCTGAGTGTGCCAACACCAACACTGGGCACACAAACTTTATTACAGCTCCTGTAACAACAAATTGTCCAAATGAGGCCATTGGCCAGTCCAAATCAGAAAGGCTGGTTGGCCCAAATGGCTCGAACTTGACTCCCACATGTGCACATGGTACTCCACCATAAAGGGACATCAATTGGGCAGCCGGGCACCTCAGGGAAGCAGGGGCAGGGGGTGGCGACTTACTTCTGGGGGGGTTTGGGCTTCCGTTTGGAAGGTGGAGGGGGTTTGGTTTCAGCAAAGCAAAATACAAACGCTGTGGGATAGCGCAACTGGATGGACGGAATGCGGAACCAATCAAACATTCACCCCAGTCACAGATCTGGGTCTAATCCATCCATTATTTTGCTCACCATGCCACCCCAGTTTGAACCCAGCCATATGCAAATCAGTCTTGACCCTGCTCCACAAGGGGGTTTGGTTTTAGCCTTGGAAGGTAGGGGAGCAGGCATGGACCAGCGGGTGGCAGATAGAGCAGGGCCAGCACGGGGCCTCTTGCTCACTGGGGAATGGGCACGGGAATGGGAAGGGCGGACAGGGGCAGACCTGGACGTGGAAGGAGTGGGCAGGGCAAGAAGGAGTGCACGTTCAGGGATGAGATGGGGTGGGCCAGTGGGTTCAAAAAGGTCTACAACGGACAGGAAGAGTTTTTTAGGGGCAGTCGGGGTGGACCTGTAGAAAGGTGTGGGAGTGGAGGTAGAGGGAGTAGGTGTAACAGGTGTAGGTGTGCGTGACATGGATGCAGGTGCCTGTACAGTATGCTGAGGTGTGATGGATGTGTTTTGGGTGGGTGTCTCGGGACGTCTGAGTGTAATGGGTGGAGGGGGGTGGACACAGTGGGAAAAGACAGGCTGCCAGTGTAAATCGATGTTGCCTGGGTGTCTGCAAGTTTGGTGAGTGTGCTGCAAGTGTTACTCAAAGTCATTGTGGTGAGTGCAGTTGTGGTGCCTGGGGTGCATGACTGGATGTCTGATGTTGTAGTGACTGCAAGAATGGGGCAAGCAACAGTGAATGGGGTTGCAGTGCTTATGAGTGTGCATGTAGAGGTATCAGACAGGGATGCTGAAGAGGTGGACACAGTGGGGGAAGTGGATGTTGTCGTGTGTGCCTTTGTATGTTGGCTGTGTGTATGCCTGTGGTAGGAAGTGTGGTGTTTGTGTTTCTCTGTATGTTTTTTGTGTGTTGAGGTGTGTGCATGGCTGTCTGAACGTGTGCTTGGGATGGGTGAAGGGAGTGGGGTGCTGGAACGGGTAGAGGTGGTTGGATGGGGGACGGAAAGACCAGGGACACTGGCTGCCATCAAAGAGGAGGCCAGAGCCTGAAAAGCTCTCTGTAGGCCAGACATGCACCATAAATGCCTTCCAGGTATGCATTGCACTGCTGCATCTGGGATGCTAGCCCCTGGTTGGCATTCAAGGTGGTTGCCTGCCCTACAGAGATGGTCCTCAGGAGATCAATAGCCTCCTCAGTGAGGGCAGTAGGGCTGACTGGGGCCGGGGATGAGGTGCCTGGGGAGAATGAGACACCCACCCTTCGGTGTGAGCGGGCACAAGCAACTGGGTGGGGCGCAACTGGGAGGGCAGTGATGGTATGTGGGGTGGCAGAAGATGTCAAAGATTGGGTGGGCCCACTGGGGTCCGCCACCACAAGGGAGCTTCCATCGGAGGAGGTATCAGAGTCACTACCTCCAGTGGTAGTTTCCTCCCCTGTTGTACTCCCCTCGTTCTCCAACCCACTGGTCTCCTTGGCATTGGTAGACTCTGCCTCCTTGGAACTGTGAGCCACTGCATCCCCACTCACTGGTGCCAAAGCTCCCTCGCCAGATAATGCTGATATACACAGACAACACAAGAGTACAGGGGTGGGGAGACAAAACAGGAGAGAAAAATATTAACACCTGAAAGGAAGTTAATATATGGTTTGCTCATACTCCCACCCAGCTTATATACCAACATGCAGCACCTACACCTATAGTCATGCCCATGACCCTGACTAGTGGCCACAACCCTAGTATACAACCATCTCCCACATTACAGAAGGACCTGAGGAACTGCAGACCTGCAATTTATCATCTAATTGCCCATGGTGGCCATATTGCTACAAGACACCAGAGTCCCTGCCACTAGACAGCATACATACCACAGCACCCTCAGACATCCATCAAGGAGGCATATATTGGTCTCGGTACCCACCCCCTTGTGTCTGCTGTGCAGCCTTCAAGTGCCCATCCAAGTCTGGATATGCCAAAATACTGTGCTTTAGGGGGGCAGGGCCCAATGGCACCCCTTCCTCGTTTGGAGGACTTCCTCAGCTGGGCCTCGCAGGTCTTCCTGGCCCAGCGCCGCAGGTCCTTTGACCGCTTCCTGCAGTGGGTGCTCTGGCGGTTGTAGACCCCCAGGGTCCGCACCTCCCTGGCGATGGCCTGCCAGAGTCCCCTCTTCTGATGGGTGCTGGCCTGTAGGCGACACACAGAAAAGAAAAACAAAGGTCAGGCAATGCCCATTTGATACCGCTGGCTATATGTCCCCTATTGGACGGACACCTTACAACATCATTCCAGCACCTCACTCATGCTGATTGTCAAACATTCAATGCCTGTGCAGTCACAAATCGTGCACACATGCATACAGGCATCCACCACCATCAGACACATCCATGCACTCCATCCGCCTACTCACCTGCACCTCTGGTCACACATATAGCTTGGCATACAGGGGTAGGACCCCGTCCACCAGTTTGTCCAGCTTCTCTATGGTGAAGGCTAGGGCCCTTTCCCCTGTGACCCGTGCCATTTGAGAAACCAGAGTCAGGACACAGCAGCACACTCAGTGTAGTACTTGCATGCACGGAATCCGGAAGCCAAGTGAACCTGGGGTGATGAAATGGCGTACGCTCTGCGGCTGTGTGCACCGTCACCACTGGCGGCGATCATGATAGGCCTATATTCCCCTTTGACATCCATGTTAACCAATGTATGGGTGCACTGTGGTGAACCCAAGCCTTATGCCATTACAACAACCGCTAGCGGTATGAGGTCACTTCCGCTGCTACAAATCTGGATGACAGGGGTCTGCCATTTTGCAAGTACTACGCAGATATTTTTAGGTCATGGGCCCCATGCAGGCCCTATGGACCCCAGCCCTCATTTGCATGCACAAATGACAATTTAATCACCACAGCAGTCCAGACGTATCAGTTAAGACATGTCACTCCAGTTGTACATCCTACACTGCTTATGTGTAACCTACATGTTGGACACCAGTGTTTAATACACAACAGGTTGTGCAAATGAGCGAGGGAGGGCCCCATCTGTGTACAAACCTCTTGTTGCTTTGGAGACCATGGGTGAACGTCACATCATTATCAATCACAGACTCACTCATGCTACTATCCATGAACTTTGTGCATTACTGGATCCTGTAATGAGACCAGCAAATAGGAATCAGCATGCCATCCCTACTGAAGTGCAGGTGCTCTCTGTACTCCATTTCCTGGCCACGGGCTCATTTCAATTGGCAGTGGGCATGGGTGCAGTATTTTCACAGCCAATGTTTTGCCTTTTCCTGTCCAGATTCCATTGATGGTACCCACATAGCTCTCATCCCCCCCTGAGTAAGTGAACAGGTGTACAGAAACAGGAAGAACTTCCACTCCATAAACATACAATTGGTGTGTACTGCAGACCAGTACATTTCACATGTAAATGCCATGTTCCCTGGATCAGTCCATGATTCATTTGTGCTGAGGAACAGCATTATGCCACACATGATGAAACAACTTCAAGGGGACAGAGGATGGATCATAGGTGAGTGTGTTTGACACTTTTACTAGACATAGCTGACAGTCAGGATTTCTGCAACTGAGGGTAGTTAGTTACAGTCCTGTTTCGCCCACTTTTGCAGGTGATTCTGGCTACCCCAACATGCATTGGCTCCCGACACCAGTGAGGAATCCTAGAACAGATGCTGAGAGGAATTACAATGATGCCCATGGATGTACTAGGAGGGTGATAGAGCGCACTGTAGGTCTCCTGAAGGCTAGATTCCATTGCCTCCATTTCTCTGGGGGAGCCCTGTGCTATGGCCCTGAGAAGGTGTGTAGAATAGTGGTGGCCTGCTGCATGCTGCACAGTGTAGCTGTGAGGAAATCTATACCCCTACTGGTGGAGGTGGGAGGTGTATATCCAGACCAACTTTCTCTGAGAGGGGATGAGAGTGATGTTGATGATGAAGAGGGGGAAGATGTTCACTCCAGGAACCACCTGATCCAACTATACTTCCAGCGACTGTGAGGTACTGTTCACTGATGATGTTGTCTGCACTGCATAATGTCAGTCTGACTTATTCACTACAGGAGTGTGGGGTCTGTAGCCATTGACACTTTTACATGCATTTCAGGTGCCATGTGATATGATAACCAACATAGTGTACATTTCTGTTCACTCCACACAATGTTGTGCATGGGGTGCCATTCCTGCAATACAGCTATGATTTTTATATTTACTGGCAAATGCATTCACACTTACAATTGAATCAACATAATGACAGGGGACATTGAAATTGGTGTGCAGGTGTTATAATAGTTGTCAAGGATGCATTGGTGCTCTTTACAGTGATAGGGAGTGGGCTGATGGTGGATGTCCATATTGGCTACATTGTCTCAACGATTGGTGGCAGTTGGTATTGGTCCATTTGTACCTTGCAAGTTGTTGGTTTGCTATTGGCCGGTAAGGATGGTGGCACAGTGGCACACTTGGGAGACAGTTCATGTCAAAGTCACTTCTTTGAGGGTGCCTTGGTCTTGACAGTTGTTCCAGTGCCATATCTGGGTCAGAGGGACCGTTTGAGTGTCTGGTGCTGGGCTGTACGGGTAGGGGTGCTGGTCTCCTGTGTGTCCCCAGACAGTGACACCAGTCCAATGGCTGCTGCTGAAGTTGATTGCTGGTTAGTGTCCTGGACAGTGGTAGGGGCTTCTTGGTTTGTGGGGGTCTCAGGCTGGGTTAGGTTGTGGTGCTGCAGCACCTCTGGAATAGTGACCATGGTGGCATTGAGTTGTCTCCACTGCTCCATGGTCTCTTGATGTTGGGCTATCAGCAGCCTTTGACTCTGCTCCAGGGTGGCCAGGATTTGGGCCATCCTGTCTTGTGTATGGTGGTATGCTCCCAGGACCTCTGAGACCACCTCCTGGGCTGGAGCATCCATCCTTTGGCCTTCCTCCTGGGCCACTAATGCCCTCCCACTGGGCCTAGCCCCCAGTGCCCATGTCCCCTGCACAGGTCTGGCAGTACCACTTGTACTGGGTCCATCGTCATCCTGTCTGTGGTTAGTTGGAGACTGTGGCCACTGTACCTGTGTTCCACCAGTCTGTGGCCTGGATACACTGGTGTGGGGTCGATTGGCATGTGCAGATATTGTTGCATGGGTGGTAGGGGTGTCAGTGGTGCCCTGGATGGGGCTACTGAAGAGTGACAATCCAGGACTGTGTGACGGACCAGAGTACTCCTCAGTGTCCACAGTTTCCTCTCCAGTGTCCTGAGTAGTGCCTCTGTCTCCATGTGGGGTGCTGGCACTCCTTGTCCTTTCCGTCAGGGTGGCATGGGTGGTGCTGCCTGTGGGGGGAATGGGCATGTATGTTACATTGACTAATTCGGATGAGGGCGCACAGCTCTGGCCTATTTTGAGCAGTTTATTCCCCTGTTGGGCCATGCAGGGACCTTTTGTGGGGTTGCCTTTGCATTTTTCATGGGATGTGGTGGTGCATTCTGTGTGGTGTACTGCCATTATGATACCTTGCAGGGGTGGGTGGCTGTGCACAGGGGGAGGGATGTGGGCCTATTGGTGTGTTTGTGGGCATGCAAGGTGACTGGATGTGGTGATTGAGGTCAGGGTGGGGTGTGATCCTGGTGGTAGTTGGAGAGGTCAGGTGGTGCATGCATTTAAAAGGGCATATTTATAATCTGTTTGCGCTGAATTTGCATCAAAACTTTTGACGCAAATTTGGCGCAAACCTTACACCATATTTATACTATGGCACCCCTGCGAATGTAAAAATTCCTCTGTGTGTGTCATTTTCTGGATGCGGGAAACCGCCTGGCGTTAATGACATGCATGGTAGGCGTTCCCGTAAAAAAAAAATACTTTAAGGCCTGTACGCCTTATTTATACTCCTGCGTCATTTTGACGCACAGGAGGGGGCGGGTCTTAAAAACTGGCGCACAGCCTAATGTGTGCTGTTTTTTAATTCCTGGGTGAGGGTAGGCATTAAGGGACCTGTGGGCTCATTTCCATGGTCTCTGACTCTAATTGTAGATGACTTACCCGAGTCCATTCCTCCAGTGAGTCCAGGGAGGCCCTAAGGGTGCAGGATGGCCAGTACCTTTTCCTCCCAGTCAGTGTATTCGGAGGTGTAGGTGGGGGTTCTCCACCAGTCTTCTGGACAGCAATGTGGTGCCTCAGTGCCATAGACCTCACCTTCCTGCGCAGGTCGTTCCATCTCTTGCGGATGTCGTCCCTCGTGCGAGTATGGTTTCCCACTGCGTTGACTTTGTTCACTATGGTCTGCCATAACTCCATCTTCCTGGCGATGGGTGTGTGCTGTACCTGTGCCCTGAAGATTTGTGGCTCAACCTTGAGTATCTCATCCACCATTGTTCTTAGCTCCCTTTCTGTGAAGCGTGGGTGCTTAGGGGGTGCCATGATGTGTGTTGTGGATAGTGTGTTGTGTGGATATTGGTGAGGGTGCTGTTTGTGGTTGGGTGTGTGAGTTGTGGCGTTCAGTGTCTGCGTGTACAATTGTCAGTCTGGCTTAGACTATTGCCATTGCAAAGGATTGTGGGGTGTGTCTGTGCGTGTTTTATAGTGTTGTGGATGTGTGTCAGGTGTGTGGTTTTCAACTTGCCAATGTGTGCAGACTTAAATGCACTCCTCCTTACAACCTCTTGCAACCCCTATCCACACTCCTGCCTCCTCTGTGTGGCATTACCCGTTACTCTCCCTCACCAAGAGGACAATCCCCTGTGCCCTGACATTCCTCCTCGTGGGCTGTCCCACCACTACTGCTGCTGTTAGCCACAGGGACCTTATCCTCTGGCATGAGTCAAACCTCATGACAGTGGGTGATCTTTTCGAGGACGACTGCCTTCTTTCCCTTGATGTGCTTGTTGATTAATTTGGTGTGCACCGGGGCCTATTCCTAATATATAGTACTGTTTGACTTGATCTACACAAACTATGGTCTTTCACTGATTCACCTCCTGAGCACCATCCCTGTGATCAAGCAAATTACAAAATATGCCAAGGCTGCAGGCATACTGACACTGACCCAACTTAGGGATGGATAAGGAATGGGCCATAGCTTTTTGAAGTCCCCATTTAATATCATACAATGTGAAATTAAACTTCTGACAGTATTTTATACTGCATAGACACTATTTTTCTCCTATTACCATCAATTCATTTTTTCCACAAGTTGCAGCCTCCTGTCCTCCTGGTTCAGCCCCTACAACGTACTTTACAAACATGGTTTTGCCCTGCTGTGGACTGACTGTGGATACATCTGTCAAAGTGAGCAAAGTGCAACAGGTATGCCCAGACGTTGGTTCCAGGCTCACTGTGCCACTGGAACCAAGCTATACCTGGCTGAAGCCCTAAATAGAGCAAAACCGGTCCTGGGTTGCTTGTATTCTGGCTCAGGAAGGACCTTGTTTGGCAGTTCGGGCTGGACTGTACCCATGAGGAGCAGGGTCAAGGCTGATTACCATATGGCTGCGTCCAAACTGAGGTAGCACGGTGGGCAAAAAATTATGGATTGGCATGCAGCCTGAGTGATTGCCAGTGGCTGGGATTCATTCAAGCATTCCATCCATCACCTTGTTTTATTGTATTTGCTGCCCTAAGTGTGCCAGATTTGGCCAGACGTGGGTCCCGGGTTCACTGTGCCACTGGAACCAACCTATATCTGGTTGAAGAGCCCTAACCATGGTGAAACCTGTCCAAGGTTGCTTGTATTCTTGTTCAGGGAGGCCCTGGCCTGGCAGGTCTGGCTAGACTGTTCCCAGAAGGAGTAGGGTCAAGATTAATTTACATATGGCTGGGTCTAAGCTGAGGTGGCATAATGGGCAAAAAATATGGATTGGTATGCTACCCAAGCGATTGCCAGTGGTTTAGATTGCTTCAAGCATTCCATCCTAAACCTTGTTGTTTTTGGAGCTGTCAAAGTTACGTTCCTGTGTAGATCAAAATCTTTGCTTAACAGGCTAAATCAACTCTGTCTCCTTTTCATGCATCATTGCTTTCAAAACTATGAGCAAAGTGTTTTCATTAATTTCCAAATCCCACCATCCCAATGTCATCTGAGACTGTGATTTAGACCTCGATTAGTGCAATGAGCTGCATTTGAGTCTGCTATCCTCATATGTCATTAGATTACACCATATTCAGATTATTGGCCTGATTTGGACTTTCACAGAGAGGTTATTCTGTCACGAAGGCAATGGGGTACCCTCACTGCCAAAGCAAAGTTCTGCCTGCCTCATTTAGGGGGTCATTCCAAGCTTGGCGGGCGGCGGGAGCCACCTGCCAAGCGGGAACCGCCAGAAGACCGTACCGTGGTCAAAAGACCGCGGCGGTCATTCTGGGTTTCCCACTGGGCTGGCGGGCGACCGCCAAAAGGCCGCCCGCCAGCCCAGTGGGAAACACCCTTCTACGAAGAAGCCGGCTCCGAATGGAGCCGGCGGAGTGGAAGGTGTGCGACGGGTGCAGTAGCACCCGTCGCAAATTTCAGTGTCTGCTAAGCAGACACTGAAATTCAAAGTGGGGCCCTCTTACGGGGGCCCCTGCAGTGCCCATGCCATTGGCATGGGCACTGCAGGGGCCCCCAGGGGCCCCATAACACCCCTCACCGCCATCCTGTTCCTGGCGGTCGAAACCGCCAGGAACAGGATGGCGGTGAGGGGGTCGGAATCCCCCATGGCGGCGCAGCAAGCTGCGCCGCCATGGGGGATTCCTCAGGGCAGCGGAAAACCGGCGGGACCCCGCCGGTTTTCCGGTTCTGACCGCGGCCATACCGCCGCGGTCAGAATGCCCTTAGGAGCACCGCCAGCCTGTTGGCGGTGCTCCCGCCGACCCCGGCCCTGGCGGTCAAGGACCGCCGGGGTCAGAATCACCCTGTGTCTGGCAAAACTTTAGTATATAGACAGTAGACACTACTCCATCTCTGCCGCCTACATGCACCCCTGATGGCCCGATGGAATATGTTGTATTTCTTACACCACCCAGGCCCCAAGTCCTGGGACCACATTCTCTTTGATCTCAGGTAAATGACCAGTCACCTCTCCTTAAGAAAGGCCTTCAAGACCCCCTCCTGTTGATTGTTCCTTTTCCCTTGAGGCTATACTCCCTTCCCCCATTGGTTCCAGGCTTCTTATAGTGTAATAATTCTCTAGGAGTGACCATGCATTTTATAAGTAAATAAATAATTTAAGAAGTGTTTGGTGTAAAATTAGGGTATACACATTAAGGTTTTCTTTTATGTGGCCATCCATATTGATATTACCCAATCAGGCAAGACTATAGGGAGTGCTCGATTCATTGGGCCATATTAATGGCTGTGGATGTACTACTACCACAGAATCTTTGACTATTGGCCAATGGGACTATGGAATTAAGTGGCATTGCCAGAATTATGACTTAAAATCTGACTTTGCATTAAAGATGGCTTTAAATGACAATTCTTTAGCCACCAAACCCAATATTCTTACCAGCAGTCAATTGAGAGTTATCACTTATTAAACGCAATAAGTTAACCATGTGTTATCCTATGAGAGAGGTAGGGCTCACAGTAGTGAAAACAAATGTAGGATCTTTTTTCACTACCAGGGCATGTAAAACTTAAAAGTGCATGTTCAACATCTTAAACATTTCGCACCCTGCACTTTGGTCTGCTTAGGCCTTAATCTAGGAGTGACGTATATATGTAATCAAAAGGGAGGTTAGGGCCTGGAAAAATGTTTATCTTGCTAGCTCGAAATGGCAGTTTAAAACTGCAATCACAGTCTGCAGTGGCAGGTCAGCAGGTCTGAGACATGTTTAAAGGGCTACTTAAGTGGGTGGCACAATGAGTGCAGCAGGCCCACTAGTAGCCCTGGGTACATGCAGTACTATTTTGCTAGGGTTTTACAAGTAAATTAAATGTGCCAATTGAGTGTAAAGCAATGTTAACATGTTTAAAATAGAGAGCACTTTAGTACTGGTTAGCAGGGGTAAAGTGCTCAGAGTCCTAAGAGCCAATACAAATAGGTTCAGAAAACAGGAGGGTGAAGTCAAAAACTTTAGGTATGACCCTGTCCTAAAGCCAGCAAAACCTAACTCAGCAAAATCAGGAGACTCAAAGGCACACTTTTGGGGCAAGCCACACCAAGGATGTCAAGTCCCACACCTACCATGTTTATTGGAGTAATCTGTCAAACCCCCTTTGGGCAAGCAGGGGCATATGGAATTAAATTGTGGAGTTTAAGCTTGTCTGCCTCTGATGTTTTGTTGTCCATCGTATGATGGTTTTGCAAATTAGGCAAAGTACAACCCTTTCTGCACTTATCTCGCAGTAGACACCTGGGCCTAGGTGGCCAACTGCTATAGGGTATAAGGTAGAAGCATGAGTAAACCACAGATGCAGTCTCTATCACTTCCAAACAGGGGCATTCACGTCTCAGAACTAGTTCTCACAGTCTTACCAGTCAGTGTTGGAAGAGTACTGTTGGACTGGATTTGACACCCGGCTCACAGGAACACTCACACCATTTTACAGGCAAGATTGAGCACAAGCAAGGAGTTCTCTTGCATTTTCTCAATTTATCCACTGGTTCCTTACTCAATAGTGCATCTGGCAGAAGTAGAACCAGCATGTCCTTACTGGGGCCTTTATCGGACAGATACCAGTTGTGGTTGTACAGCAGTGTTTCAAGTACTCTGGTGAGAAGTACCTCCCTTGTCTATAGGGAATGTGGAACTAGAACAAGTGGGATGGTGTGGTCCCACTTTTATATACCAATATGAAACAGACAATTTGTGTCAACTCTCTGTAATTGTAGGACTGACTGGAAGTGGTTCTTCTTTGTGGTGTTCTTTCCAAGCTATTGTCCAGATGCAGTTTTTGTGCTGAGTGATGCTTCTGAAAGCTGGGCAGTCTCCAACCTGGATCACCTACAAAAAACACCACAAAGAGATGTGATGTTTTTTTAGTACCTAACATTCATCAGCCAAACTGAATGAATAATCTAGAAAAGACAAAATGGCAGGTTTCACCTAATGGTTACCTTACCTTGCACAACAGAGTCTTTGATACTACCCCTCGATCCCTCTATCTTACGATCCTTCAAATGGCAGTCTGCAGAAAGAGAAATCAGAAGCTCCATGCTAGCAAAAGACCTAGGGCCTGATTCTAACTTTGGAGGACGGTGTTAAACCGTCCCAAAAGTGGCAGATATACCACCTACCGTATTACGAGTTCCATAGGATATAATGGACTCGTAATACGGTAGGTGGTATATCCGCCACTTTTGGGACGGTTTAACACCGTCCTCCAAAGTTAGAATCAGGCCCCTAATCTGATTTCTATGGGAGCCCTGTCTTCACTCTTCTCACTTCAGTGTTTAAGTGTCCTACTTCTAGCTTCAGGAATTTGAGCAATGCACTTCCACTTTTTTTTTAAAACAACTGTTACTTTTGTCTTTTACAAAACCTAGGCCATGAGTATCCAAAACAGATAACACAGACCTCCACTGCTGTGGCTTCTCATACACATCATGCATGTACCTGCTGCTGCACACATAAACATGCACAACATAATGCACTTGTGCCATATTTATAAGGGAGTTGTGTCACTCCTGCACCACGCTACATAGTCCATGCACAATGCAACTCCAAATGTGTTTTATTATCAAGTCACGCAAGACCACCTTGTGTTGACCTAAGTGGTTTGGTACATCCAGAGCAACGCAATGCAGCACAAATCACTGTGTTGCATTACTCTGCCCCAGTGTGGCATTCCATGGAGGCTGCATTGGTGTTCCCATCAACACCAATGGATTTTATCACATTCCCAGATTTACCAAAAGTGATAGACCTGGGCATGCGCGAAACTGCTATGCCTTCCCAGGTTAGGCGATATGCAGAGAAGTATGTTTATTTCTCCTAGGTTTTTCTAATTCTATGTGTGATGCATTCTGGAGCACACATAGAAGAAAGTGTTGTGAGGAGATTGATTTGTGCAGGAAGCATTGTGCAGGAAACAGTAACCATTTGCCCTTAAAAGCCTATTGCCTTTAACACATGTTCCTAACAATAAGTAAGCGAGGCCTCATTTCTTAGTCACAAGTGTTCCTTATAAAACAATCAAACCTCATGAATCTGACATAACGTTTCCGAGCAAACTGTTAAGACATGTTGGTTTTGACATTATATACACATTCCTACAGAAGTGCCCATAAAATGGCAACTATTATGAATACAGTTGTAAAATTACAATTATGTACAAAATAACATTTGGCAAAACAATATAAAAATCCTCTCAATAGGGCCTATCAAGAAGCAGCACAGTGAAATTCTGCTCCCTTTGTTTGTCAGAGTGGGTGTTGTTTGACATTAACCCCTTAGCCTTCCATGGTAATCTGTGAGGTTATCGGTAACCAAATACCTTTCCACAGAGTGTAACATAATGAAACAATAATATGATGTTAGAGGCCTATTGAATTTAACATATGGTTTTCACAATAAGTAACCCAGGTCTACTGCCTCTGTAATAAGTTTCAATACACAGGCATCTGGCATAATATGTCCCTGCACACTAATTAGGTCTGCTACTGTTATCGTTGGCATGTCATTATAACCAACTGAGACTTAACGTACTGAGTGTAAGCTCTTCCCACAAGACAGCCATTAGGCACACAATCATAAAATTGCAAGTGTACACAAAACTTGTTTTGGCAAAGCAAAATGGCATCTCTCCTAAAAGGGGTAAACAAGGAGTTTCACAATGAAAATGTTCTACACCCATGGTTTATCGATGGGGGGGTAAACAACACCAATACCCTTGCCTACAAAGCTAATCGATGAGGTTCCATGTAACAAAGAAACTATCTGTAGTCTCTGAGTGAGAGAAATAACAAATTACCCTTAAATGCCTGTTGATTATAGCACATACCTTTTGTAGTCAGTATGCCAGGCTTTCTGCCTCTATCGTAACTATTCACAGTAAACAATCAGGCCTATAGCCTTTATCATTGTCAAGTCACCATAACCAATTCAAGTCTAGTGTAGTGAGCGTAAGCTTTCAACAAAGTAACAAGTCGACCATCTGGCATACAATCATAAATTTACAAATGGGTACAAAATTACAGTTGGAAAAGCCAAATATAAACTCTCCAAAGAGTGCTTAAAATTATTATTGTATTGCACATTTTCTATCTTCATGGTTTCTTTGGGTAAATAACCATCACCAAAACCCTTGTCCATTCCAGTAATCTGTGAGATTCCACGTAGCAAAATACCTTCCTACTTGCTTTAGCACAGTTTAATAACAATCCATCCTTAAAAGCCTGTTGTATTTATCACTTGCTTTTCACACTAAGTAGGTCAGGCAGACTTGCTTGGTTATAAAATTTCAGAATAAACAGCTCAAATCTATGAAATCTGCCATGACCTTTCCAATGCACTGGTGAAGTTTTTACCCTTTACCATTGGCTTTACACCTTACCCAACACTCGTCTATTCAAGTGCAAATAAATTAGTAACCATCATGTATACAGTTATAAAATTACAAATATATAGACAATTACAACATGCAAAACAATATGCAACCCTTCTCAACCAGGCCTAATAAGAATCATCACATTGAAAAGCCTCAGAATTTGTCAGAGTGCAAGGCCAGCGCCAAAACCCTTGTGTACTATGGTAATCTAGGAGAAAACATGAAACCAAATATGTGTCCATAGCCTGTTACACAGTGTGAGAACATTCAACTGTTAAAGGATTATTGGCTTTAGCCAAAATTTTTGTCAATTAATAAGTGAGACCAACTGCCATTGTCACAATAGTTCTGAGAGAGCGTAGCTTATATAATCTATATTAACAGGAAATGTTTATGAACTAATGTGTCATAATGCTGCATAGAAATGTATTAAAATATTTTTGTTATAACATGTGTTTGAAATGTGCCCACGTGGAGTGGCCACCAATGTATATGGGGACTAATTAAACTGACGAATAATTATGAAATGTTTTATTAAAATGTGATTTTGCACTAATATTGAAAGGTTAGATTTTAGACTTCTGCTAATAAAACATTAGGCTTATGTTAGTATGAGTTGATGCCTAGCTGCCTGACTCTCATATTAAATGTATTTTTCTAACGTGCAGTGTGCTGACTTGCTAAAGGACATGAACTCTTGTTTTTTCATAAGCTAGAAGCTGAATGTAACTGTAGTAGATCCGTTCTCATGAAATTCGGCTTGCTTGTAGAAACATTTTAGCTGAATGCAACACTGTAGATCATCCGAAGGTACAAGGTCGCCTAAACTGGTACAGACAATGGAGCCACTGACCGAAGATGTGCAAAGGACCACAAGACTATGAAATCATACTGGACATTCCACCCGCTAAAGACGTCAATCATAAGGACCAATAAAATACGTGAGAACTGTTATGGGGTGACAAATTCGATGAGCTAATTTGATGTTAATTTGTTAAAGATAGTGGGGTGCAAACCCTTGTCCAACCAGATTTTAGGGGAATGTACAACGAAAATGGGATAAAAACCCTTGACACCAGGAAGTAAATTAGAACTAGGGAGTAGGAGACTAGGAGAGGGGGAGATGCTGATGCGATTTGCTCTGACCCAGATACTTTGCCACTCTGCATAGAGACTTTGCTGTTAGGTTCTTAAAACCATTCTTGCCTTTATATCGCCCGTTTCCACTTTACCTCCTTATGAGGGAAGTGCCCCTTTTTGTACCCTTCCTGCCTGAGCTGAGTTCCTGGCTTATGGCGAATCAACTGATGTCCTGAGGATGAAGACTGAACCTGAATGCTAACCTAATACGGAGGGTAACTATATGACAATGAAATTGTGATTGTCTGTTTGCTTTTCCTTTCTAGGTACCAACTGCTTCTCTTTTGACAGAGACCATAGTTAGATGTTTTCCAAATTGGTATTACTAAATTGTTTTGCATGAAGCCCAACGTGCCAATGCTAATTCGAGGTTAGGTGAGGGGTTCACTAAACTGACGCATATAGACAAATATCAGAAACCAGGGGGGGAGAGGGACCAGGAGGTTGCTGGTCCAGGGTATGGTCTCCCAAAACAGTAATAATATAAAGGTGTACATTGTTCCAAAACTAGCCAACCAGAGGACCAGGAGTGGCTTGGAGCGTAGAACCCTCATGCATCTCAGTGGATGACTAGCTTCATCATTGGGAACACTCTTCACCAGGCTGGTGCTGCAATGCCTGGTGGGCTCTCCAAAGGGAGCTCTTGACCATTTAGCTCTCTAAGTAGCAAATGGATCCAGGTGAGGCGGATGATGACCTTATTAAAGGATCCAACATAAACCGGAGAGAGTGATATAGAAGTAAAATTGGTTATCCACCTCAAAACAACATCATAAATTTAATCAGTATAGGTAAGGTGGAGACCAAGATTAAAAACCGAAGGAAAGTAAAAATGATGAGTGATAATGTTCAAT
Organism: Pleurodeles waltl; assembly: GCF_031143425.1. NCBI lineage: Eukaryota > Metazoa > Chordata > Amphibia > Caudata > Salamandridae > Pleurodeles > Pleurodeles waltl. Next base: position 691,287,772 of record NC_090436.1, on the reverse strand, counting down.
TACTTTCAACAAAAAAACTACTAGAAGACTCCAATAATCTAGGGATTCTAGTAAAAGGTCAACAAGGTTCGCGTCTAACGGTCCATACGGATCCTACGACGCTTCATCAGGACCAAAAGTGAATTAATTAAGGAACATCTTCTCCAAAAACTTATATCTAAGGGATCATTAAACTGAAAAGTAAAGAGAAACCATCACTTACTTTAAGTTGACTAGTTATTACAAAAAGGTCGCCCTGGAATAGAAAATAAAAATCACGCATGTCACAAAGTGACATAAATACAGTGTTAAAAGTGCACTTGTTAAAAAAGGTGTATGGTGAAACATCATACATAAATGTTAAAAGCTTACCACCCCCAGAGTCAGGAATGGCTCCCTGGGAAACCCATGTCAGGGACAGCAGTTGGCACTGCATGCAGTTATGGTCATAAAAAAGGTTAAGATTGGATAACAAGACAACATCTAGTCGAATACATCATAAAGAATGCATAAATCAAAATAAAAGTGATCCTGAACTCCAAATATAGAGAAAAAAAAAACATCATATTGATGGTCTCAACTTAGTAAAATCGGGAAATAAGAAATAACAGAACTATTTTATGGCAAAAAATGTTCCTTGAGGTCCTACTTGAAGTAAAGATACCTTAATAATTAGAACCCCCACACATGCGGTCAGATAAAAAATTATTAAATTGTTATAATAATCCCTCTAACCGGACCAAGTGGCATAGAGATAGTCAATTTAGAACAGAAATAAAAAGAAGACCAGACCGAGTGTCATTGGCCGTGGTGTCACTTACAGATTATGCCAGGAGTTGTCGCCGAGAACCTACCCTTCGAACAGCGCACCCGTAACAGTAAGCACAGGCGCTGTCGGAGGTCTAAATAACGCGCTAGAACTCAGAAACGTTTTGTCCGGCTTGCGTGTCCCAGCCGGAAAGAAATAGATGACGGACATCGCGTGTAGTAAAGCCGATAAAGGAAACAAAAAGAGGACTTAACTCCCCTATTACAACGGGACCAAGTGGGCAGATTATCCCGTCTTTTTTCTTAAGTAGAGGTGCAAGATGTAAACTTTAATAAAGAACATCCCAACACTGCTCAAAAAGTGAGCAGTTTGTCCCATGTTTAACTAGAGTAGGTGAGTGTGGTGCCAACTGCAAATAGAATCATCTAAGTAATCCATAGAGGTTTTTTTTTTAAACCAATCGGTGGGCAGATACTGTTACCATGTAATGGGATAGGCACAAAAAATATATATATCCCTAAAGAAAGTGTGGGAAAATGAGTTATTGGTAGGGCAGGTAGGTACCTACACCTAGCAACAAGCCACTAACTTCCACATAGGTACAGTTAGGTCTCAGTAAATTAATCCCAGCTCAACCCTTGGTAGCTTGGCAACGAGCGTCAAGGCTTAACTTAGGAGACAAAGTGTAAAGCATTCAAATATCACAAAACAGTAATTAAATAAAACACAGGAAACAGTTTAAAAATCCAAAACCAATTTATAAAAATAGTTTATATTTTTATCTTTAAAATGACACAAAAACGATTAAAATCGGTTCAGGGGAACCGGAGATATGAATTTTTAAAGAATTGTTACTTTTCTAGCGCTTAGAAACAAAAAGCGCCAATCGGGTCATCTGGTTGCACCTCGACCGGGGCAAAGTCAAACTTTCAGGCCGACCGCGATGGAGCCCTGCTCGGCTACAGGTCGCGGGAGGCCTCGGTTAAAAAGTTACCTTCTGACTTAGTCTTTATTTTGAAGTTTTTCTTCACCGGGACGAACCTGCCAGTTGAATCCGACCTCCTGGAGCCCTTGTCCGGATACGCGATGTGGGTTTCCTCAGTGGAGACTTTTACCTTCGGACTTAGTCGTTTTTTCGAGATGAAAATCCTTCGACCGGGGTAAACCTGGATCTTGATCCGACGTCCATGGAGCCCTTCTCGGATACGATGGCTGGGAGGTCCCGGTCAACTTTTTACGTTCGGACTTAGGCGGTCATTCTGACCCTGGCGGTCAAAGACCGCCAGGGCGGAGGACCGCGGGAGCACCGCCGACAGGCCGGCGGTGCTCCAATGGGGATTCCGACCGCGGCGGTAAAGCCGCGGTCGGACCGGCAACACTGGCGGTCTCCCGCCAGTGTACCGCCGCCCCATTGAATCCTCCAAGGCGGCGCAGCTTGCTGCGCCGCCGAGGGGATTCCGACCCCCCCTACCGCCATCCAGATCCCGGCGGTCCGACCGCCGGGAACCGGATGGCGGTAGGGGGGGTCGCGGGGCCCCTGCAGTGCCCATGCCACTGGCATGGGCATTGCAGGGGCCCCTAAATGTATTTCACTGTCTGCTGCACAGACAGTGAAATACGCGACGGGTGCAACTGCACCCGTCGCACAGCTTCCACTCTGCCGGCTCGATTCCGAGCCGGCTTCATCGTGGAAGCCTCTTTCCCGCTGGGCTGGCGGGCGGCCTGAAGGCGACCACCCGCCAGCCCAGCGGGAAAGTCAGAATTACCGCCGCGGTCTTTCGACCGCGGAACGGTAACCTGACGGCGGGACTTTGGCGGGCGGCCTCCGCCGCCCGCCAAGGTCAGAATGAGGGCCTTAGTCTCTTTTTTGGATGTTTTTCTTTACCGGGACGAACCACGAAGTCAGGCCGGGTCGCGGTTGAGGCAAGCCGGCTAGAATTTCCGCGGCGGGTCGGTCCCTCTCTGGAGCTTTTTTCCAAAAATTCTCAAATCTTTTCCAAACTTCTGGGGCTTCACCCAGATGTTCTTTTAAGGTTCTTTTGGGGTCCACAGCTCACCCCAAGGGTCCAGAAGTTCTGTGATGGTCCTTGGGGGGTGCGGACTTCAACTCCCAGAATGCACCTGGCGCAAACTCCTTTTTGGCCACTGGACAGTGGTCAGCTGGTCGCTTTCTTCAGGAGTTGGTGCAGGGGACTCTGGTTTAGCAATTTTTCACCTGCAGCAAACAGGGAGTCCCTCCTTGAACCAGTTGAAGCCAGGCAAAGTCCTTCTTGTGGTGAAGCCCAAGTGTGCAGCTGGTGCAGTCCTTCTGAGTGCAGGGTCCAGGTGCAGGCCAGGGGTCCAGCAGGGCAGTCCTTCTTCTTCTTTAGTTCCTTTCTTGTTGAATTCTGGAGGGGATCTGAGGCGTGGGTGCAGGTCTGCCAGTTTTATCCTTGCTCCTGGGTGAAAAGCAGGGGGGTCCTGGTCTTCCAATCAGGTACAGGGTCGTCCCCCTGTGATGACCACTTCCTGGGAAGTGTGGCAAAAATCCATCCCAAAAGGCAACAGTCTCCAAAAATCCAACATGGCTGAATCTGATTTTTGGAGGTTACATCTGGCTGAGCCCACCCACTGGTGTGGCTAAAAATCATAAACACACCCCTCTCCTGCCCTCTCCTAATCTAATCAAGGGGGCACCTAATTGTCTGGGGTTGCAGGATGTGGGGGTGTTGCTGGGTGCTCCAAATGTCCTTCTCTGCCTTTGAAGACCAGTTTGGCAGCCCTCCCCCTTCCTGCCTCACCATCTGCTGAGGGGAGATTCTCTCCCCCAAGCACATTCCTTTGTGTGAAGTCAGGCCACTTCACACCTCATCAAGGTAGCCTGGCAGAAGCTACTGCAGGCTGGCCGATCAGAGCACAGCAGCAAAAACAATGCAGAGCTGAAATTGGCAACTTTTTAGGTAAAGTCTAAACTTTTTACCTGGACAAGTTATATTAAATCCAACAACTGGAAGTTGTGGGATTTATTACAACAATCAATTTGATACCAAATTCTTGGTATGTAACATTTAAGGAGACTTTAAAATTTAAAATAAAGTCTGCCCATTCTAGCCTATGAAGGCCATTTACTTCAATGAGGGAAAAACGAATTTGGCTGTTTTTACCTCACCAGGGCTTATAAATCTATTTTTATAAAGTCCCTGCTTATAGTTACATGGCACCCAGCCCTAGGGGCACATAGGGCACACCTTAGGGGTGACTTATATGTAAAAATAAGGTAGTTTAAGACTTTGGAAGTACCTTTAATTCCAAAGTTGAATTTGCATATAACTTTAATTTAAAAGCAGCCAGCAAGGCAGGCTTGCTTTTAAAATGACACTGGGCACCTCAGCAATGCACCTAGGTGTGCACCACCTATGCTGTGGTCCCTAAACCTACATGCCCTACCATATACTAGGGACTTATAGGTAGGTTAACTTAGCCAATTATAATTAGCCTAATTTGCATATCCATTTTACACAGAGCACAGGCCCTGGGACTGGTTAGCAGTACCCAGGGCACCATCAGAGTCAGGAAAACACCAGCATAAAGTGGAAAATGGGGGCAAAAAGTTAGGGGGCCTCTGCAATCAGCCCTGTTTTCCCACACAACCCCCCCCCCCCCAGCCCACACGCCCAGGAGACTCAGCCCAACCCTGGGAGAGTCTTCCTGGCTTGTTAGGCGAGGAAGACAGTGAAGAAAACTGGCTGTCCCTTTGCAGGGCCTACTCTGCCTTACATCCTCCTGTCAGGGTCACTCCCTCTGGGTAGTGAAGCCATCCCAACAGTAAAAGGACCCAACTCAAACTGAAACTTCCCTCTAGGGGGGTCTTCCTCCTCTCTCTCTGCCAACTTGGGTAGTGAGGTGCCCACCTCCCCTACTCCTAACTTTGCTAGGGCAACACCTAGCTTACCCAAAGAGGTCACCCAACACTTGAGCAACCCCACCATGACCAATAGGGTCAGGGGGCCTACTTTGCTATTGGCCCTGGGGTCTGCCTCCCAGGCCAAGTACAGTGCTGCCAGGAAGGCTAGCACCCAGCAGAGGCTACTGACAACTGTCAGTACCCAGAACCACACCCTAAGCTCTCCACTGACAGGTGGCTGAGCTGCTTTAGGGGCATCTTTGGGGTCCTGGCACCCCTCTTGCTGTCTAGAGTGGGGGGCTACCACCTCCTGTGGCAGACACCCTCCTTCCACTCTCCCTTCTGTCAGTGCAGGGGCAACACCTTGCATCTGGACAGCTGCCTGACTACTCAGGACTTCCTTGGGGTCAGGTGAGGCCTCACCAGTGCCAACTCTGGGCTCTCCCCTTACTGGGGCAGAAGGCCCTTGGCTCCCTGGAACTCTCTTTAAGAGTGGCCTACCCTTCCTTTTCTTCTTTCCTTTTCTTGGGGACCCCTGTCTCCTAACTGTAGGGACTGACTCCCCAGGACTTTGGGTTGGGGGGGGTGCCCTGGGCGACCACCCCATCTGTGACCAGACTCACCTCTGGGAGGTCATTGCCCAGGATACAATCTAGGGGAAGGTCAGCACTGACTACCACCCTAATCCAGTCAAGGATACCCTCCCTCTCTAGGGGCACTATGGCTACAGGTTTGGAGGTGACCTCCCCTGTGGCTATCCTGACTTTCTTTGTCTTTCCTGGGACATACATGTCTGGGGTCACTAACCGGTCACTCACTATAGTGTGACTGGCACAGGTGTCTCTCAGGCCAGTGGTAGGGATCCCATTCACTTGAATGTGGTGGAAGTGCCTACTCCCACCCTTAGGGATTACCAGCTTACCATCTGGTCCTGTCTCCCAGCACAATGCTAGGAGGACTTCATCATCTGAGGAATCCTCCTCTATGGCTACACTGGACAGCCCAGTGCTAACCACCTTCCTTGGACAGGCTGCATCTCCTCTGAAGTGACCTGTCTGCTGACAGTCAAAGCAAGCCCTACTGTCCAAGAGTTTTTTTAACCCTGGGTCTCCCTGTCTCTGCTTGTCAGAGTGGGAGTGGGATTTACTCTCCTCCTTCTTAGGGTTCTGGGGTACAGAGGGAGTCTCTGTGGTGGGCTTACCACCTCCCTCCTTAGGTTTTTGGGGACCTGTCCCCCCCTTCTTGGAGTCTCCCCCCTGGGACTTGACAACCACCCTGGTTCTCAACCACTCATCAGCTACCTCCCCTAGCTCTCTAGGGTTGGTCTGCTTAGAGTCCACTAGATGCTGGCGTAACCTTTCTTGGATACAATTGGTCAAGATGTGCTCTCTCATGATCAGATTGGATAACCCCTCATAAGTATCTACTTTGTTACCAATAATCCAGCCCTCTAGTGCCTTTATTGAAATGTCCACAAAGTCAACCCAAGACTGGGTACTGACCTTCTGGGTGTCCCTGAACTTCATTCTATATTGCTCTGGGGTCAGACCAAACTTCTTGGCTAAGCACTTCTTCATACTAGGGTATGAATCTGCCTCCCCCCCCCTTAAGGTCAGAAGCCTATCCCTCCCTGAGTTGGGGACCAACTCCCACAAAAGGGAACCCCAGTATTGAGGCCTAACCCTTCTCATTTGGAGTGCCCTCTCAAAGGCCCCTAGCCACTTATCTATGTCATCCCCCTCTACATAAGCAGGAACTACCCCCTTGGGTAATCTGGGGCAAACTCCCCCACCCATGGACACCTCAGCTTCTTTATCGCTGCTTCCATCTCTTTTTTCTTTGTATGCCCACTTTTTCTTTTCTAGGGCCAGCTTCTCTGCTTCCAAAGCTATGTATGCTAGCTGGGCTTCCAGCTCTCTTTCTCTGATGGATGGGTTCTCTCCTCCTGAAAGGACCCCCTTCCCACCACTAGCTTTGGGTCTGCCCCTAGTGACTGTATCTACTGAGGACCGTTCTTCCTCTTCCTCACTTAGGCTCAGATGCCTTCCCTCCCCTGAGTGGTTAGAGTTAGCATCTTCCCCTTTTTCTCCCTCCTCTGGAGCTTCTTCTGACTCTACCTCTTGGGCCTCAGCCCATGCTGTCAGGGATGTGATCAGGATTTGCTTCCTGAGATCAGTGGTTGCAGGCAACCCTCTTTCAATACACAACCCCCTAAGCTGGACTACTGTCAGTGTGGGTAGGCTAGCCAGATCAAGCTCCATGGTTCCCTAGTTTTGTGTCAACAAAAACTTTTTGCAAAAATTGGAAACAAGAATTTAGAAAAATTACAAAAATTAAATAATTGAAATTAATCCAAATTAAAAATTAAAAACAATTTTTGCACTAGGACAATTTAAAGGATTTTTAATTTGTTTTACCTAAAACTGTAACGTGATATTGAACACAAGTACAGGATCCCGTCGCTGCTTCCAATTATGTTGGAAAATGGGTTATTGGTAGGGCAGGTAGGTACCTACACCTAGCAACAAGCCACTAACCTCCACATAGGTACAGTTAGGTCTCAGTAAATTAATCCCAGCTCAACCCTTGGTAGCTTGGCAACGAGTGTCAAGGCTTAACTTAGGAGACAAAGTGTAAAGCATTCAAATATCACAAAACAGTAATTAAATAAAACACAGGAAACAGTTTAAAAATCCAAAACCAATTAATAAAAATAGTTTATATTTTTATCTTTAAAATGACACAAAAACGATTAACATCGGTTCAGGGGAACCGGACATATGAATTTTTAAAGAATTATTACTTTTCTAGCGCTTAGAAACAAAAAGCGCCAATCGGGTCATCTGGTTGCACCTCGACCGGGGCAAAGTCAAACTTTCAGGCCGACCGCGATGGAGCCCTGCTCGGCTACAGGTCGCGGGAGGCCTCGGTTAAAAAGTTACCTTCTGACTTAGTCTTTATTTTGAAGTTTTTCTTCACCGGGACGAACCTGCCAGTTGAATCCGACCTCCTGGAGCCCTTGTCCGGATACGCGATGTGGGTTTCCTCAGTGGAGACTTTTACCTTCGGACTTAGTCGTTTTTTCGAGATGAAAATCCTTCGACCGGGGTAAACCTGGATCTTGATCCGACGTCCATGGAGCCCTTCTCGGATACAATGGCTGGGAGGTCCCGGTCAACTTTTTACATTCGGACTTAGTCTCTTTTTTGGATGTTTTTCTTTACCGGGACGAACCACGAAGTCAGGCCGGGTCGCGGTTGAGGCAAGCCGGCTAGAATTTCCGCGGCGGGTCGGTCCCTCTCTGGAGCTTTTTTCCAAAAATTCTCAAATCTTTTCCAAACTTCTGGGGCTTCACCCAGATGTTCTTTTAAGGTTCTTTTGGGGTCCACAGCTCACCCCAAGGGTCCAGAAGTTCTGTGATGGTCCTTGGGGGGTGCGGACTTCAACTCCCAGAATGCACCTGGCGCAAACTCCTTTTTGGCCACTGGACAGTGGTCAGCTGGTCGCTTTCTTCAGGAGTTGGTGCAGGGGACTCTGGTTTAGCAATTTTTCACCTGTAGCAAACCCTCCAAGGTCCCTCCTTGAACCAGTTGAAGCCAGGCAAAGTCCTTCTTGTGGTGAAGCCCAAGTGTGCAGCTGGTGCAGTCCTTCTGAGTGCAGGGTCCAGGTGCAGGCCAGGGGTCCAGCAGGGCAGTCCTTCTTCTTCTTTAGTTCCTTTCTTGTTGAATTCTGGAGGGGATCTGAGGCGTGGGTGCAGGTCTGCCAGTTTTATCCTTGCTCCTGGGTGAAAAGCAGGGGGGTCCTGGTCCTCCAATCAGGTACAGGGTCGTCCCCCTGTGATGACCACTTCCTGGGAAGTGTGGCAAAAATCCATCCCAAAAGGCAACAGTCTCCAAAAATCCAACATGGCTGAATCTGATTTTTGGAGGTTACATCCGGCTGAGCCCACCCACTGGTGTGGCTAAAAATCATAAACACACCCCTCTCCTGCCCTCTCTTAATCTAATCAAGGGGGCACCTAATTGTCTGGGGTTGCAGGATGTGGGGGTGTTGCTGGGTGCTCCAAATGTCCTTCTCTGCCTTTGAAGACCAGTTTGGCAGCCCTCCCCCTTCCTGCCTCACCATCTGCTGAGGGGAGATTCTCTCCCCCAAGCACATTCCTTTGTGTGAAGTCAGGCCACTTCACACCTCATCAAGGTAGCCTGGCAGAAGCTGCTGCAGGCTGGCCAATCAGAGCACAGCAGCAAAAACAATGCAGAGCTGAAATTGGCAACTTTTTAGGTAAAGTCTAAACTTTTTACCTGGACAAGTTATATTAAATCCCACAACTGGAAGTTGTGGGATTTATTACAACAATCAATTTGATACCAAATTCTTGGTATGTAACATTTAAGGAGACTTTAAAATGTAAAATAAAGTCTGCCCATTCTAGCCTATGAAGGCCATTTACTTCAATGAGGGAAAAACGAATTTGGCTGTTTTTACCTCACCAGGGCTTATAAATCTATTTTTATAAAGTCCCTGCTTATAGTTACATGGCACCCAGCCCTAGGGGCACATAGGGCACACCTTAGGGGTGACTTATATGTAAAAATAAGGTAGTTTAAGACTTTGGAAGTACCTTTAATTCCAAAGTCGAATTTGCATATAACTTTAATTTAAAAGCAGCCAGCAAGGCAGGCTTGCTTTTAAAATGACACTGGGCACCTCAGCAATGCACCTAGGTGTGCACCACCTATGCTGTGGTCCCTAAACCTACATGCCCTACCATATACTAGGGACTTATAGGTAGGTTAACTTAGCCAATTATAATTAGCCTAATTTGCATATCCATTTTACACAGAGCACAGGCCCTGGGACTGGTTAGCAGTACCCAGGGCACCATCAGAGTCAGGAAAACACCAGCATAAAGTGGAAAATGGGGGCAAAAAGTTAGGGGGCCTCTGCAATCAGCCCTGTTTTCCCACAGAAAGGGATTGAATCTAAGCGCATATTACAGGGAACTAATATAGCCCTCATTCAAGCATATAACAAAGTGAAAACAAATGTTTATAAAGAAAGGGAAGACCAAGGTATCAAGTCATTTAATCCTTGTGTACTGGTCCCTAGTTTGAAAACCCATTGTTGCTCATTCTTGAAAAGGAAGCTAGGGTCATTAGGGTGCATTTTAGGTGCTTCTAGAATGACCCACCTAAGGTCACCTGGAGTATGAGGGGTGTCAAGAAAATGCGCACATAGTTTTGTGGTAACCCGCTTGCATCTAATGTTGCTTCTGTGTTCATTTATGCGGGTTTTTACAGAACGTGTAGTCATCCCAACATAACGTAACCCACACGGGCACGTTATCATGTAGATACAATGTTTGGTATTGCAATTAGTGTGCTTTTTTAATCGCCAGATCCCAATAGGGTCCAAATGGAGTATCGTTGAGTGTTGTGTTAATAAGCAGACATTGCAATTACCACATGGATGGTGCCCCTCAACTGGCGGAAGATCCCATAATGTCCTTTGAGTTGTAGTGACCTGAGGTAGTCGTTGACGGGTATGGACAACGATATCCTTGATGTTGGCAGCACGTTTAAATGCAAACAAAGGTCTTGGGACCACTACGCCTTCACTCAATAGTATCGACCATCTTTTGTTAATCAGTTTTTTGATGGTGTTAGACAATCGGGTATATGTGGAGACACATGTCAGACCGGTCTGCTGACCCTTATCAATAGTGGCCAATAAGCTGTCCCTGTTGTAATTTTTGCTCTGTTGCGGGTAAGATTTATAATTTTGGTGTGAAAATGTCGTTCGTGAAGCTTATTTTCGAGTGTATCTGCCTGTAGGTCGAAGTCTCGTAAAGAGCTACAACTGCGTCGTAACCAAAGAAATTGGCCGACTGGCAAATTATCTCTCAAGGCCTTGGGATGATGACTTTCATATAGTAGGAGACTATTCTGGTCTGTAGGTTTTTGGTAAGTACTTGTCAAAAAATTTCCGTTGTTGATGGTAATCATCAAGTCTAGGAAGGGTAGATTGGTAGAGGAAACAGTAGCAGTGAATCTCAAAAAAAGGTCAAGGGTATTGATCCAAGTTGTAAAGTCATCTGCTGTTGTCAATGGTCCATTCCATATAGACAAATGACTGAATCTATGCTTTGTTGAATAATGCGCTAATGCTATTCTGCTGGGGATAACCTATGTTTGCGCTGTGTTAGGTTTTAATGTTTGTGATTCTTGCTTTGATGAAATCTTATCAGAGTTGCCATATTGTGACTATGCTAATAAGCTTCTTGGTTTTGAGATTAATAAACTTGCTAGTAGAATTGTAATAAATAGGAAATAAATATCATAAAAATTCTTACTAAACTGGTGTGGTTATTCATGACTGCAAGGTCATAGTGGTTTCCGAGTTTTATTAATGACTTTAACTAAAGTGAATTGTCTTATTCTGGTAAACATTGATGACGTTATTGACATATTGATTGACATGTTGATTAGCTATCTCGTCCTAAAGTGTCTTCAATTAGGGTCAAAAGATTCATTGGCCTAAAACGAGTCCCAAAGTGAGTAAATTAGTCATAAAGGGACGCGTTAGCAGTTCTGGTAGCAGAGCGACGGTTTAGGCCCTTTGGGGCCCTAGGACGGAGAATCATTGTTTAGACTTATTTTTCTGACATAATGCAAATTGGAGGTATGATGTGTTTCTAAATTCCCCATTACTTTCCCGGAATCTCGGAGCCTGCCTAAGTGAGTTGGGTATGTTCTCTGCATTTTAGTATGTGTGGTGTAGAATTTGCGCTTGCTCAGCTTATGCTCATTGCAGGTGATTTGTGAAGTTTGTGTGAATTAAGGTCAGGAAATGTTGTTTTAGTAGGAGTGGGCGTACTCCGCATTATGAGAGTAGGGAAGTCGGCAAACTTCACATGAGTGTGGCGCTTTGTGGTCAAAATTATCCACGTGGTTGTTGGTGATGTACAGACCCGTCATGGTCTAAGATTCCGGAGTATATTGACAAGTGTAGGAGACACTTGGGTTTATGTTGTAATTTTGCGGTTTAATAGGTCAATCGGGCGTGGTTGACAAGTCGAGTTTGAATCAATTGTGTGAGTGAAACCTTCGATGGAGATTTGGCAAATTCTAAAGTGCACTAGAACAAACATTGACAAGTCGAGAGTAGGATTTGCGGGTCAAATTCTGCTTGCGAGTGTGGGAGCTGAGAAGGAGAGAGTAGCGGGCGAGGCTTCAAGTGAAATCTCTGTAAAGTTCTGAAGCGATTGTGTTGCCCTTCCTGTAGTAAACCGGCAAATTTGGGTTTTTGTTGTTAAAGGTGCTCGCAATATATTGCATTAGTTTTGTGTGAGGAGGACAAGCCGCAAGACTTTGTCAGCCACAGTGTGTGTGAGTGTGACGTCAGTGGTGCCGCGCTGGGATAGGTCAGTTGCTGAGAGGGGTTGCACACGGATTGGCAGCCGTCCGTGAGAGGCAATAGGTTGAAAAAGGTGAGTGAAGAGTGTTCTGGGAATTAAAGTCACTTCCTGATTAAATTCTAAAATAATAAAAGATGCAAAAATGAAGATTTTCAAGGCTCTAAAGAAGGCTCTGAAAGGAGACGCATATATTAATGCAAGTGAAGGGGAGCCTACACCATCTGAGGGTACTCCAGCTTATATTGTAATGGAGGAAAAGGGAGTCGCGCCATGTCTTTGGATGAAGCAGTGGCGCAAATTAACAGAGAAGGAGGGATGCTTAGCGTTTCCGGAGCATGGAACGTTCAATACGAGAATTTTAGAAAACTTGAGGTGGATGTTAAGTGTGCAAAAACCACCCCCGAGGCCAGCCCAGTATAAGGCGTTAGCAGTCTGGGATTTAATGGCCATACGGCAAAGACAGCCAAATCTTGAAAGGAAAATAAAAAGGGCAGAGAAAACTTTAGCTGAGGTTAGATGGGACAATGAGAGCAGAATGTGGAGAAGGGGTATAGTTGACGGACTTAAATTGTTTCCAGCAATAACTCAAAAAGATGAGACACAGGGAAAGAAAGCCACCTGTAAGACAGACAAGGGCTCTAGTAAGCCTAAGGAGACCCAGAGGTCTTGGGTAGATGAAGATGACTCAGACGATGAAGAATTTCTTAGCCAGTTGTTACATGATCGCCCACCACCATATGCTATAAATGACACTGCTCCGAACACTAGTGCGGGTCCTGAGGATCTGGCACAGAGTAAGGGAATTACAAGTACAATACAGACAAGTGATACAGTTGTGATACAGAATGGTGTCAGTATACCCACTGCGCCAGACACGCAGATACAGTTGCAACCTCCGCCACAGATTCAGAGGATTAATCCAGATGTCCCAGTACTAGAAACAAATACAAGTCTGATGGTGCCGCCTGATCCGATATATATGAGATCAAAGCTAGTGCAGATTGAGCCAACTCCGCAATTGCTGCCCTAGCCACAGTAACAGTTGATTCAGGGTTACACTCCAGTTGCAAAACCGCCATCAGTACCTACAGCACCCCTGATGGGTCAACCCATGGGGGTTAATGCTCCACGAGGTTTGGGACCTGGTCAGACACCAGCTGCCATATCATTACCAATTACTGTCGGTCCACTAGTACCACTGTATGCACAGGGTAAGCCTGGCGTGTGTGATCAGGGAGTAATGACCCAAGAAATAATAAGAGGAGGGTTCACAGGAACTCCCCAATTAATGACACCAAAAGAACAGGCAGCAGAAGAACTCCGGTCTTTGTTAGACCTCAGTCCGATTGGGGGTCCTTACGGACAATGAGGCAAGCAGGGCTAAGTGTGCTAGCCCCACAGACACTGAGTACAAATACGACACACACACCATTGATGCAATCAGGAAACATTTCATTGCAAGGCTTTTCCGTGCAACAGTTAAATGAGTGGTTAGAAAAGATCAATGCTTCACAGACTACTGTGGTGACTGCAGAGAAGTCAGAGAGGGATGAATACCTGAATTTTGTGAGACTGGGTGTAGAAGCTGCAGAACTAGTGGAAGGAACAATGGGGGTGAACAGATTAGAGTCATACACAGAAGCAGAATTGAGGTATCTGTGCCCCAAAATCACTAAAGAAGTGGGCAAGGTGCATCAGAGGTTGGCAAACCTGGCAGACAATTACAGCATAGACATAGAGAATACTAAACATTTGAAAAGAAGCTCCAGATTAGACTTTGATTCTAAAGATTTTGATCACATGAGGTCTACCGGAATGAAAGGGCATCTTAAAGAGATACTGCAAAGCGCGCAAATCTTGGGAGCCTTAGTGAAGTGGGAAGGCAGATGGGCAAAGAAAAGAGAGAAAGAGAAAGATGACGGTCCGGTACCAAAACAGGCTAAAGCCGCACTGGACACGGGGACAATAAAAATGTTACCAATGAGAGAGACAGCTGGAGAGGTTCTAGTCCATATACCATGGTCTAAGGGAGACATCCTGTCATTCACAAATGATTATCCCAGGTTGAGGGAGAAGCCGATAGAATGGTACCAGCAGACAGATAGGTTTGTGAAGCTTGCAAATGTCTCTGGGAAGACTTGAATACCCTGTTTGAGATTATAGTTCCACCCGATTTATGGCTTGAGTGCAAGAGGTGTGGACTGGCCGACACAGGAGCCGGCAAGGGATGAGGTGACTGGAACACCATCTGAGGAGGTGATGAAGCATTATCATAAAATGATTGAGTTTTTGAAGCAGAAAGTGTCACCGAAAGTGACTGATTGGCAGAAAATCGATCGAACCTCACAGGAAGCTAAAGAGTCGATTCATGCCTATTATGAGAGATTGTTGAATTGTTCAAACATTACTGTGGCACTGAGGTCATTGAGCCGAAAGACATGAACCACCTTCTGCTCAGGTTTGTTGAAGGGTTGAGACCAGAGATTAGCCAGATGATTAAGTATCATTTGATCTGTTGGCAGGCAAAGCCGATTGATGAAGTGTTGCAGTATGCAAAATACTGTAGTGATGAGGTTGAGTTGAAGCAGAGAAAGTTGAAAGAGAAAGTGATGGTGATGCAAATTAAGGCAGCGCAAGCAGGGAAGCAGGGAAATGCAGTACAGCAGGTGATACAGGAGCAACCGCAGGGGAACGGTATGTTTAAGGCACAACTGAGAGGTCGAGGTCGAGGAGGTTTTGTGAACCGAGGTCCAGACTTGAATACTGTTGTGGTTCAAAACGATGTGCAGGGGACGAAAAAGGTGTCACCATGTCACGCGTGCGGGGGTCTGGGGCATTGGAAGCGGGAATGCCCAATGGTGGTGCAGGATGGTGTTGTTTAACAAAGCAATGATGTCGGTATCTTTCAAAATGCGAGGGGTCCAAAGATGAGAGATCAAAATCAGAACTTCCAGAATAACATGGTTCAGATGCAGGGGTTACAGCCCAGGCAGCAAATGCAAATGCTGCGTGTTCAACCAGCACACAGTCAGCAGGTACAACAGAAGGTTCCCATGGTACCTAGACAGCAAATGCCGACACCATTAGCTCCGATGGGACAGCAACAGGTGATGCTTCCTCAACAGGTCACAGGCCAAATGATGAGTCAAAATAACACAGTACAACAGTTCCCATTGCGTGGTGAGGATAGAATAAACGATGAATGGTTGGATGATTGTTCAGACAGTGAGGAGTGCAGGCTTGCAGTGTCCCTAGAGGTAGATCAGAGGGGACCCTATGTAGAGGGAAAGGTGATGGGTCACAAGGTTTCATTCCTGGTTGATACAGGAGCTACACGATCTACAGTCAGAAGTGCAGAGGTTCTGAAATTACAACTTTTCGGGGTGAACCATAAGGGTGGTAGGAGTAGCAAATCAGTTCCTGACAAATCCGATTACAGATCCGGTCCAAGTTGAGATTGGTAACTTCCAGGGATTACACAAGTTTGTAGTCTGTGACTCTAGTCCCGTATCCCTACTGGGAAGAGACTTAGGGCCAGATGTAGCAAACGTTTTGCGACTCGCAAACGGCAAAATTTGCCGTTTGCGAGTCGCAAAACGCGTATCCCAATGCAGAAATGCATTTTGCGAGTCGTTACCGACTCGCAAAATGTATTTCAGACTCGCAAATAGGAAGGGGTGTTCCCTTCCTATTTGCGAGTCGCATTGGGATGCAATACCATTTGCGACCGCATATGCGGTCGCAAATGGCATCGCAGTTACCATTCACTTCAAGTGGATGGTAACCCAATCGCAAATTGGAAGGGGTCCCCATGGGACCCCTTCCAGTTTGTGACTGGAGCCCAAAATATTTTTTCAGGGCAGGGAGTGGTCCAAGGGACCACTCCCTGCCCTGAAAAAAACCGAAACTAAAGGTTTCGTTTTTTTTTAAAGTGCAGCTCGTTTTCCCCTAGGGAAAACAGGCTACACTTCAAAAAAAAAAAAACTGCTTTATTTAAAAGCAGGTCGCTAACATGGAGGTCTGCTGACGTCAGCAGGCCTCCATGTTAGCGAGTGCCTATACTCGCAATGGGGCCGCAATTTGCGACCCACCTCATGAATATTAATGAGGTGGGTCATTGCGACCCCATTGCGAGTTGCAGTCGGTGTCTGAGACACCGTACTGCATAGCAATTTGCGACTTGCAAATTGCGAGTCGCAGGGACTCGCAATTTTCAAGTCGCAAATTGCTTTTTTCCTACATCTGGCCCTTACTGTGCAAAATGAGGTGTTCGATTACCTTTTCCAGTGAAGTGATCGAGGTGCAAACAGTGATGACATCAAGATTTACCAGATTGATGACTTAAAGCAAATTCCTAAAATGTCTGAATTACAACATACTAGACAAAAGAGAGAGACAGCGGCTGCTGTCGTTGGTGACATATTTGGAGCCATAATTCCTTCAGTAGGGGTTATCTTAAACTCCATAAACATTCGAAAGTTGTCTACTATTGTGGATAACATGCTGACAAACTTCACAGGGTCTATACTCCTGATGGATACTGAATTTGCTGCGGAAAGAGCTATGACTCTTCAAAACCCGGCTTGCTTTAGACATTCTTTTAGCAAAGAGTGGCAGAGTCTGCAACATGCTTAATGAGCGCCATTGTTGTGTGTTCATACCCGATAACAGCAAAAAGATTAGAGGCATGCTTACTAACCTAACAAGAGATAGTGCAGATTTGAAGGAGCTGAAGGAACCTGGAGTTTGGTAAAAAGTTGGGAGAGGAATTACCAGAGTAGGGAGTTGGTTTAGTAATATTTGGAATGGAGTTCTTGCAAAAATATTAGGGGGTCTATTGATTGTCCTTGTTTGTTTATTGGGATTATGGGGATCATGCCAAATTTATGAAAGAATTAAAAGAAATTTGACAAAACGAAGTAAAAGAAATGAAGTAAATGAAAGGGAGAAAATGTTCAATTAAATTTGGGAAAGCTCACACAAAGGGCAAGATGTTGAAATGCACATTGTGCGCAAGGTGAAAGGTTAAAAAGGGAAAGGTTTGTGTGATGACAAATGTCATCAGAGGAGGGACTGAGAGAGCGTAGCTGATATAATCTATATTAACATGAAATGTTTATGCACTAATGTGTAATAATGCTGCATAGAAAATGTATTAAAATATTTTTGCTATAACATGCGTTTGAAATGTGCCCACGGGGAGTGGCCGTCAATGTATACGGGGACTAATGAAACTGACGAATAATTATGAAATGTTTTATTAAAATGTGATTTTGCACTAATATTGAAAGGTTAGATGTTAGACTTCTGCTAATAAATCATTAGGCCTTAGTTAGCATGAGTTGAGGCCTAACTGCCTGACTCTCATGTTAAATGTATTTTTCTAACGTGCAGTGTGCTGACTTGCTAAAGGACATGAACTCTTGTTTTTTCATAAGCTAGCAGCTGAATGTAACTGTAGTAGATCCGTTCTCATGAAATTCGACTTGCTTGTAGAAACATTTTAGCTGAATGCAACACTGTAGATCATCCGAAGGTACAAGGTCACCTAAAACCGGTACAGACAATTGAGCCACTGACCGAAGATGTGCAAAGGACCACAAGACTATGAAATCATACCGGACATTCCACCCGCTAAAGACGTCAATCATAAGGACCAATAAAATACGTGAGAACTGTTATGGGGTGACAAATTCGATGAGCTAATTTGATGTTAATTGGTTAAAGATAGTGGGGTGCAAACCCTTGTCCAACCAGATTTTAGGGGAATGTACAACGAAAATGGGATAAAAACTCTTGACACCAGGAAGTAAATTAGAACTAGGAAGTAGGAGACTCGGAGAGGGGGAGATGCTGATGCAATTTGCTATGACCCAGACACTTTGTCACTCTGCATAGAGACTTGGCTGTTTGGTTCTTAAAACCATTCTTGCCTTATATTGCCTGTTTACACTATACCTCTTTATGAGGGAAGTGCCCCTTTTTTTACCCTTTCAGCCTGAGCTGAGTTCCTGGCTGATGGCGAATCAACTGATGTCCTGAGGACGAAGACTGAACCTGAATGCTTTCCTAATACGGAGGGTAACTTTATGACAATGAAGTTGTGATTGTCTGTTTGCTTTTCCTTTCTAGGTACCAACTGCTTCTATTTTGACAGAGACCATAGTTAGATGTTTTCCAGTTTGGTATTACTAAATTGTTTTGCATGAAGCCCAACGTGCCAATGCTAATTCGAGGTTAGGTGAGGGGTTCACTAAACTGACGCATATAGATAAATGACTGAATCTATGCTTTGTTGAATAATGCGCTAATGTTACTCTGCTGGGGATAACCTATGTTTGCGCTGTGTTATGTTTTAATGTTTGTGATTGTTTCTTTGATGAAATCTTATCAGAGTTGCCATATTGTGACTATGCTAATAAGCTTCTTGGTTTTGAGATTAATAAACTTGCTAGTAGAATTGTAATCAATAGGGAATAAATATCACTAAAGTTCATACTAAACTGGTGTGGTTATTCATGACTGCAAGGTCATGGTGGTTTCCGAGTTTTATTAATGACTTTAACTGAAGTGAATTGTGTTATTCTGGTAAACATTGATGACGTTATTGACATTTTGATTGACATATTGATTAGCTATCTCGTCCTAAGGTGTCTTCAATCAGGGTCAAAAGATTCATTGGCCTAACACGAGTCCCAAAGTGAGTAAATTAGTCATAACGGGACGCTTTAGCAGTTCATAATAAGCAAATCAAGCATCAGACATCATGTTTCACAGTGCACCAATTAGGCCTATAATTTGTCTCTATAACACCTCATGCCAACAGTTTGGAGCATATGCTTTTTCACAAGGCAACTATTGGACACACAGGCCCTCATTCTGACCCTGGCGGTCGGTGATAATGCGGCGGCCAAGCCGCCAACAGGCCGGCGGTCCAAAATATGCAATTCTGACCCTGGCGGGAACCGCCAACACAGCCCGCCGCATTAACACTCCGACCGCCACGGCGGGACAGACAAACAGCGCGGCGGTCCCCGCCAACAGCCAGGCGGCAGACAATGTACCGCCCACCCTATTACGACCCACCAATCCGCCATCTTTTCCGGGGCGGGAGCACCGCCGATAAAAACACGGCGGAAACAGACTACGAACGGGAAAACGCTCACCTCTACGCACTCCACGCGAGATTCCGGCAGTATGGAACCCGAGTTGCAGGTCATCCCCGCACTCCTATACCTGCTCCTGTACCAGGAGCACGCCCGGCGGCGCGGAAGACATCGGTGAGTACTGCACCTACGACACAGGGGAGGGAAAAGATTACCGGCACACACCCACCCACCCATACCCACTACAACACACACATCAATGCATTCCCACAGATCACTGTCACAACCCACAAACCCCCCCCTCCGAAATGATACAAAGACCAAAAGAAGAGATCATAAACGGGCAGATATATTGAAATATGGACACCAGTAATCCCAATAAATAAATAAACTATGTACAAAATATATACAGCTACTAAATGTAGTCCAACCACTGTCCGTGGACCACAGGGGTCCTGTGCAAAGGGGCAAGGCCCAGTCCCACGACAAGAACTCCACGGAGAGAACACTGCAGGGGCATCAGAAAGAAAATAGGACAGGCACCTCAGGGGGAAGGGAAGGGGGGGCACCTCAGCCACTTGAGTACACGACGCCAGATCCACGAGGGGACTCCATGACCACTGGCCCATCCTGGGGAGTGCAAAGCCACAGTCCATACAGTCCATACAGTGGGTGGCCTGCCCACTGGGCCATCCTGGGGAGTGCAAAGCCACAGTCCATACAGTCCATACAGTGGGTGGCCTGCCCACTGGGCCATCCTGGGGAGTGCAAAGCCACAGTCCATACAGTCCATACAGTGGGTGGCCTGCCCACTGGGCCATCCTGGGGAGTGCAAAGCCACAGTCCATACAGTCCATACAGTGGGTGGCCTGCCCACTGGGCCATCCTGGGGAGTGCAAAGCCACAGTCCATACAGTCCATACAGTGGGTGGCCTGCCCACTGGGCCATCCTGGGGAGTGCAAAGCCACAGTCCATACAGTCCATACAGTGGGTGGCCTGCCCACTGGGCCATCCTGGGGAGAGCAAAGCCACAGTCCAAACAGTCCATAACAGACCCCACTGCCACTGGAGGAGGCATGTTGGCCAGAGGACATCCTGCAGCCCTGCCCGAGACAGATCCTGCCCTGCCACGTCTGCCAAAGGGCCAGCGCTTCTTGCCTTGAAGGGCCCAGTTCTGCGCTTCTTGCCTTGAAGGGCCCAGTTCAGCGGGTCTTGCCTTGAAGGGCCCAGTTCAGCGGTTCTTGAGACAGCGGGGCCCAGTTCAGCGGTGCTTGAGACGGCGGGGCCCAGTTCAGCGGTTCTTGAGACGGCGGGGCCCAGTTCAGCGGTGCTTGAGACGGCGGGGCCCAGTTCAGCGGTGCTTGAGACGGCGGGGCCCAGTTCAGCGGTTCTTGAGACGGCGGGGCCCAGTTCAGCGGTGCTTGAGACGGCGGGGCCCAGTTCAGCGGTTCTTGAGACGGCGGGGCCCAGTTCAGCGGTGCTTGAGACGGCGGGGCCCAGTTCAGCGGTTCTTGAGACGGCGGGGCCCAGTTCAGCGGTGCTTGAGACGGCGGGGCCCAGTTCAGCGGTGCTTGAGACGGCGGGGCCCAGTTCAGCGGTGCTTGAGACGGCGGGGCCCAGTTCAGCGGTGCTTGAGACGGCGGGGCCCAGTTCAGCGGTTCTTGAGACGGCGGGGCCCAGTTCAGCGGTGCTTGAGACGGCGGGGCCCAGTTCAGCGGTTCTTGAGACGGCGGGGCCCAGTTCAGCGGTGCTTGAGACGGCGGGGCCCAGCGGAGCGGTTCTTGAGACGGCGGGGCCCAGTTCAGCGGTGCTTGAGACGGCGGGGCCCAGTTCAGCGGTTCTTGAGACGGCGGGGCCCAGTTCAGCGGTTCTTGAGACGGCGGGGCCCAGTTCAGCGGTGCTTGAGACGGCGGGGCCCAGTTCAGCGGTGCTTTAGACGGCGGGGCCCAGTTCAGCGGTTCTTGAGACGGCGGGGCCCAGTTCAGCGGTGCTTGAGACGGCGGGGCCCAGTTCAGCGGTTCTTGAGACGGCGGGGCCCAGTTCAGCGGTGCTTGAGACGGCGGGGCCCAGTTCAGCGGTGCTTGAGACGGCGGGGCCCAGTTCAGCGGTGCTTGAGACGGCGGGGCCCAGTTCAGCGGTGCTTGAGACGGCGGGGCCCAGTTCAGCGGTTCTTGAGACGGCGGGGCCCAGTTCAGCGGTGCTTGAGACGGCGGGGCCCAGTTCAGCGGTTCTTGAGACGGCGGGGCCCAGTTCAGCGGTGCTTGAGACGGCGGGGCCCAGCGGAGCGGTTCTTGAGACGGCGGGGCCCAGTTCAGCGGTGCTTGAGACGGCGGGGCCCAGTTCAGCGGTTCTTGAGACGGCGGGGCCCAGTTCAGCGGTGCTTGAGACGGCGGGGCCCAGTTCAGCGGTGCTTGAGACGGCGGGGCCCAGTTCAGCGGTTCTTGAGACGGCGGGGCCCAGTTCAGCGGTGCTTGAGACGGCGGGGCCCAGCGGAGCGGTTCTTGAGACGGCGGGGCCCAGTTCAGCGGTGCTTGAGACGGCGGGGCCCAGTTCAGCGGTTCTTGAGACGGCGGGGCCCAGTTCAGCGGTTCTTGAGACGGCGTGGCCCAGTTCAGCGGTGCTTGAGATGGCGGGGCCCAGCGGAGCGGTGCTTGAGACGGCGGGGCCCAGTTCAGCGGTTCTTGAGACGGCGGCCGGTCTATGGCCAACTGATCATTGCCTGGTGGTGCCCTCCTGGGCAGCGGGGATGGTGCTCCTTCAATGCCCACCTGGGCTGTGGGTGGTGGGGCCCTCCTGGCCAGCTGGGCTGGGTCCTCCCTGGGCAGCGGCTATGGGGGTGGTGGGCTCCTCCTGGGCAGCAGGCCTGCAGCCTGACCTCTCCGACTTGCTGCCCTTGCCCTCCTTAGTCGGGAGTCTGTGGCCCTTTCCTCCCTTTGGAGCTGTGGCTGGTGACTGTGTCTGGGTGGTGTCCGGGGGGGATGTAGAAGCCGGGCTCCTGCGGCGCCCCTTCCGCCTTCTGCTCCTCTTCCCAGGGGGTGGGCTGGCTGTCCCCTTGCTACTGGGCGAAGATCCAGACATGCGGGCTGGTGGGCTCCAATACCCCTGCACCCTTGTCAAGGGGGCTGCAGGGCTGGTGGTGGCTGAGGTGCTCTTCTTACCCCGACGAGAAGGAGGGGGGGGCTCAGGGTCAGGAAAGAAGTTAGCAGTGGCGAGGAAGAGTTTCTTGGGACAATGGAGAGTGGTAGGTACAGTGGGAATGGGAGTGGAGGGAGAGGATGTGGTTGTAGGTGAGTCACGTTTGCTGTCTTTGGGTGCAGGTGCAGGAGGGATAGGCTGTCGTGAGGTGGATGGCTGTTGGGTGGGTGGGTGGCTGCGTTTGTGTGGTGTGGAAGAGGGGGTGACAGACACAGTGGGAGAGGACACAGGGGACGTGTAAATGGCAGTGGGGGTGGTGACTGCACGTGTGCGGACTGGA
This sequence comes from Pleurodeles waltl, assembly GCF_031143425.1. Classification (NCBI taxonomy): domain Eukaryota; kingdom Metazoa; phylum Chordata; class Amphibia; order Caudata; family Salamandridae; genus Pleurodeles; species Pleurodeles waltl. The sequence goes on along the minus strand of NC_090436.1, from coordinate 691,265,142 downwards.
GTGGAGGGTGTGCTGGTGATGGAAACACTGGCTGATGGTGAGGTGAATGGAGGTGTGAGTGTAGACGTCACAGGGAGGGAGGAGGGAGACGAGGAGGTGGGGGTCACAGAGGTGGTAGTGACTGTTGGCATGTCTGCATCGGAATGTTGCGTGTGTGAATGTCTGCGTGATCTGTGGTGCTTATGTTTGGATGAGCTTCTCTTGGGTGTTGAGGTGTGTGCAGGCTGGTCTGATGGTGTGGGTGGGACAGGCAGAGGAACAGGAGACTGGGAGGAGGGAGTTAGTAGAGGGAGGCAGGAGACAGGGACAATGGCTGCCGTCAGTGCTGAGGCCAGAGCCTGGAACGATCGCTGATGGGCAGCCTGACCCGAATGAATGCCCTCCAGGTACGCATTGCTGCGATGAACCTCCCTCTCCACCCCCTGGATGGCATTCAAAAGGGTAGTCTGCCCAACAATGAGCGTTCGGAGGAGGTCAATGACCTCCTCACTGAGGCCAGCGGGGGTAACAGGGGCAGGGCCTGAGGTGCCTGGGGCGAAGGAGATGCCCGGCTTCCTGGCAGAGCGGGCACGGGGCGAACGCTGAGGGGCTGCTGGGAGGGCGGAGATGGTGCGCTGGGTGGCGGCTGTACCTGTAATGGCGGGGGGCACGGATGGTGCCACCCCCGCAAGGGAGCTCCCTTCCGAGGACGTGTCCGTGTCGCTGCAGGGTCCAGTCGTCCCCGTTGTGGAGCTCCCCTCGCCCTCCGTCTCACTGGTCCAGTCTGACTCTGTGGCATGGCCCTCCTGGGCCATGTGAGATGCAGCTCCCTCCTGCCCCGATGCCACTTCTCCTCCGCCTGATGATGCTGATGCACACAAGCACAGAAAGACAAACAAAAAGGGGGGGGGGAGAGAGAAATAAAGGGATATTGAGTACATGGATCTCCGGTACAGTTAGCGGACATGACAGACACAGATGCCCCCTGCACTAAGTTGCGCACTTGGGGTCCGCTACGCATTCCGTGGAACATGCCCTACACGCCTAGAGTTGACAACTGCACCCATGGATGACACGGCCCAGGGATGGCTGTACTGACAAACTACTGAGGGTGGTGGCTGGGGACACAGGGGCTTACGGGGGTGCCCAGCCTACAGATATCGCCCTGGCCTAGGGGGACCCACAGCCCTCCTCCCCCACCCAGACACCTCCACTGCGCGACAACAGAGTAGATAATGCTTGTACTCACCCCCTTGTGTCTGCTGTGCTGCCCTCACGCGCCCATCCAAATCAGGGTAGGCCACCGCCAGGATCCGGAACATCAGGGGGGTCAGTTGACGGCAGGCACCCCGCCTACGTTGGGAGGCCATCCCCAGCAGAGACTCGGCGGTCTTCTTGGTCCCGCGGCGGATGTCCTCCCACCTCTTGCGGCAGTGGGTGCCCCGTCGATGGTGGACCCCCAGGGTCCGGACTTCCTTGGCGATGGCACGCCAAATCCCGATCTTCTCATGGGCGCGGACCTATGTGACACGTACAGGGAGGGAGAAATACCACGTTCAAGTTTGTCTGCATTTTCGTTGCCAGTGGCCCAACGCCCCCCATCCCCGCCAGGCCCCCCGCCATGCCCCCCGCCAGCCCCAACATGCCCCCCCATCTCCGCCAGGCCCCCCGCCAGCCCCAACATGCCCCCCCATCCCCGCAAGGCCCCCCGCCAGGCCCCCCACCAGGCCCAACATGCCCCCCCATCCCCGCCAGGCCCCCCGCCATGCCCCCCACCAGGCCCAACATGCCCCCCATCCCCGCCAGGCCCCCCGCCAGCCCCAACATGCCCCCCCATCCCCGCCAGGCCCCCCGCCATGCCCCCGCCAGCCCCAACATGCCCCCCATCCCCGCCAGGCCCCCCGCCATGCCCCCCGCCAGGCCCAACATGCCCCCCCATCCCCACCAGGCCCCCCGCCAGGCCCCCCACCAGGCCCAACATGCCCCCCATCCCCGCCAGGCCCCCCGCCAGCCCCAACATGCCCCCCCATCCCCGCCAGGCCTCCCGCCATTCCCCCCACCAGGCCCAACATGCCCCCCATCCCCGCCAGGCCCCCCGCCAGCCCCAACATGCCCCCCCATCCCCGCCAGGCCCCCCGCCAGGCCCCCAAGCCAGGCCCAACGCCCCCCATCCCCGCCAGGCCCCCCGCCAGGCCCCCCGCCAGGCCCCCAAGCCAGCCAGTGGCCCCAAATCCAGATTGAATTAAACTCACTTGTTGGTCTGGAGGACCGTAGAGTAGCGCATACTGGGGGAGGACCCCATCCACAAGTTTCTCCAACTCCTCTCCAGTGAAGGCAGGGGCCCTTTCCCCAGGCGCAGCAGCCATTGTCCCTTCCAGACCGAGGTCACAGCAACACTTGCAGTATAGGTCCTCTCCTGTGAAAGTTCAAGTCGCAAGTGGATAAGTAGATAGAAAATGGCGGTCACGTCCGCGGCGGTGCGTACCGCGGCGGTGCGTACCGCCACCGCCGGCGCCCTTCGCCATTGGCTCCTGAAACCCATAGGCTTCAATGTTAACCAATGCGGCTTCGCGCCGCGGTCTTCGCCCGCCGCCCGCCGCGGTGTGCCACGCCAGCGCATTGACCTCACATCCCATTGTCACACTTCACAGGTCAGGCAGCCGCCATTTCGAGGGTCCGCATGGCTCAATTTCAACTGCGTCACACAGGCCTAGGCCTTGCATAGCCACTCAGACACGCCATTCACTGCATAGAGAATCGTTTACTGTGCTAGCTGTGAGTACGTACCTGTGGGTTGCTTGACTGTGTGCTCCATGTTGTCCTTCCTAGGCACCGTCCGCTGGGTTTGGCGAGGAGACGGATGAATCCTCCCGTGTACCGACCGCTGGTGGACCTGTCGACAATGGAAGAACGCCACATTATCCTGACCTACCGTCTTAACCGTGCCACTATACATGAACTGTGTGCCCAGCTGGAGCCCGACCTGATGTCCCCCATCCGCCAACCCACAGGGATTCCCCCTCTGGTGCAGGTCTTGTCAGTACTCCATTTCTTGGCAAGTGGGTCATTTCAGACAACAGTGGGAATTGCTTCTGGGATGTCTCAGCCCATGTTTTCGAAGGTGTTATCCAGAGTGTTGTCTGCCCTGATGAAATACGTGAGGAGCTACATCATTTTCCCTGAGGTGGGCGAATTGGCTGCAGTGAAGGGTGATTTCTACACCCTTGGACATATTCCCAACGTCATTGGTGCCATTGATGGGACCCATGTGGCTTTGGTTCCCCCAAGAGACAGGGAGCAGGTGTACAGGAACAGAAAAAGTTACCATTCAATGAACATCCAGGTGGTGTGTTTGGCTGACCAGTACATCTCGCATGTAAATGCCAAATTCCCAGGGTCAGTGCATGACGCCTACATCCTGAGGAATAGCAGCATCCCTTACGTGATGGAACAGCTAGAGAGACACCGTGTATGGCTATTGGGGGACTCTGGGTACCCCAACCTGTCGTGGCTACTGACCCCAGTAAGGAATCCCCGGACCAGGGCAGAGGAACGGTACAATGAGGCCCATGGGCGTACTAGGAGGGTGATCGAACGCACCTTTGGCCTCCTAAAGGCCAGGTTTCGGTGCCTGCATATGACAGGTGGATCCCTAATGTACTCACCTAAGAAGGTGTGTCACATCATCGTGGCCTGCTGCATGCTTCACAACCTGGCTTTGCGCCGCCAGGTGCCTTTCCTGCAGGAGGATGGTCGAGACGGTGGTGTTGTGGCAGCGGTGGAACCTGAGGAGAGTGACGAGGAGGAAGACGACGGGGCTGAAACAGACAACAGGGACAGAATCATTGAACAGTACTTCCAATAGGACACAGGTAACAATTCAAAGATAATTTAGTAAATGTGAACTACTCTCCTGCATCTCTGCTGCCTGTCTATTTGCCCCAGTGTATGATGACTGAGTTGTGGCTTTTCCCTCCCTATTTCAGATCTGGGGTCCCCACTACGAGTCCTGTGCTTCGTTTCCCCATGGACTACAGCTTTGTGGCAGCTGTTTGTTGACTTCACTATGTACAAGGACATATTTGCACTGTCATGTCAATTACAATATTTTGAAATCACAGCCAGACTCCAGATAGTTTTGTGCAAAATAGGTGTTTATTTAAGTGCTCAAAATGGGATGGGTGGTTTCAAGTGGGTGGGGGCTATGGTGAAGGAATGTCCATGGCAGAGTCCAGAGTAACAGTCACACAGGTGCATTGTCCAGAGGCCTGTGGAGAGATGGAGCATGGGCAGTTCAAGGATGGACAGGGTGACAATGTGGGACAGTGGGATGACATCAGGTGGTATCCTTTGCTGGCGGGGGTCTTGACATCCTACTCTGTCTTCTTGCGAGATCTCAGGGCCCTCTTGCGGGGTGGTTCTTCTCCTGCAGGAGGTGGGGGTCTGGTGGGCTGCTGCTGGGCGGGGGCCTCCTGTCCACTAGCGCCGGCGGAGGTGGTTGGCTGTTCTTGGTCCAGGCTAGTGGCAGGGGCCCTTGGGTGTTGTTGAGTGTCCGTCCTGGTGTTGATGAGGTCCTGCAGCAGCCCGACCATGGTAACCAGGGTGGAGGTGAGGGCTCTGATGTCCTCCCTGTACCCCCGATAGTGTTCCTCCTGCAGTACCTGGATCTCCTGGAACCGGGCCAGTACCGTCGCCATCGTCTCCTGGGAGCGGTTGTATGCTCCCATGATGGTGGTGAGGGCCTCGTGGAGAGTGGGTTCCCTGGGCCCGTCCCCCCCCTGTCGCACAGCTGCCCTCTGAGTTGCCCTGTTTCCCTGGGCCTCTGCCCCCTGGCCGGTGTGCCCACTACCACTGCCCCCAGGTCCCTGTTGTTGTTGGGGTGGTGGGTTATCCTGGGTGCCCTGTAGTGGTAGACACACCGCAGATTGACGCGCCCTGGAGACAGAGGCATGGGCCCGCTGGGTGGCAGCTGTGCTGGTGTTCCCAGAGGGGTTGGGGTCTGTAGTGGCCTGGGCCTGTGTGAGGGGAACCGACTGTCCAGAGGTCCCCGATGGTCCGGGCTGGTCATCGGTGTCCAGATCGACAGAGCTGCTGTCATCGCTGACGGCCTCTTGGGTGGGGGGTGTTGAGAATTCTGGGCCCTCCGCGGCGGTGTGTTGACGGTCGGGTCCTGCAGGGGTATAGAGGTATGGTTATAGTTTCAATGTGTGCCATATGGGTGTATCTGTGGGTTCCCGTGTCCCCAAGTGCTGGCATTCGTGTGTGGGGGCTTTGGTGAGGGTGGCTTGTGGGGGGGATGTGTATATGCATTGGGCATGCTTTGGTGATGGGTGTCCATGCTTAGTGGACGCATGCAGGCCTAGGTTTTGGGATGTGTGGGTTGTGATGGTGAGACATTGGCAGGGAATAGGTGTGCTGGGGGTGGGGGTGAGGATGGTGGTGGGGGTGAGGATGGTGGTGGGGGTGAGGGTGGGGGTGAGGATGGTGGTGGGGGTGAGGGTGGGGTTCGAGGATGGGGGTGAGGGTTGGGGTATGATTTGGCATGCAGGTGGGGGGGAAGCAGTAGTGAAGCTTCAACTTACCAGTATCCATTCCTCCGCCGACTCCTGCGAGGCCGTCAGGATGCAGGATGTTCAAGACTTCCTCCTCCCATGTTGTAAATTGTGGGGGTTGAGGTGGGGGTCCTCCGCCAGTCTTCTGCACGGCGATGTTGTGCCTGGATACCATGGAACGCACCTTCCCCCGTAGGTCGTTCCATCGCTTCCTGATGTCTTCCCGATTTCTGGGGTGCTGTCCCACAGCGTTGACCCTGTCGACAATCCTCTGCCATAGCTCCGTCCTCCGGGCAATGCTGGTGTATTGGACCTGTGTGCCGAACAGCTGGGGCTCTACCCGAACGATTTCCTCCACCATGACCCTGAGTTCTTCGTCTGTGAAGCGGGGGTGTCTTTGGGGTGCCATGGGGTGGTGTGTATGATGTGTGGGGTGGAGTATGTGTAGTTAAGTGTGTTGAGTGTGGTGGTGTGTGTTGTTTTGTGTGTGGATAGTGTGTGGGTGATGGTGTTGAGTGGCTGTGGCTGCTAGTTTGTGGATGGTGGTGTCTCGCTCTGGCCTTCTTTCAGAATTTTCTGTCGTAGGGGTTTGTGGGTGATGTGGGTGTGTGTTTTATATTGTATTGTGTGTGTGGGAGTGGTGTGTGTATGTGTATCAGGTGTGTGGTATTCAAATCGGCCAATGTGGCTGAGTTTTGTTCGTTTGTGTGTATTCTGACCGCGGCGGTGTGTACCGCCAATGGAATACCGCGTTTGAAAGACCGCCGCGTGGATTCGTGGGTCGTAATGGCATGGGCGTATTTCTGTTGGCGTGACGGTGGAGGTTTTGTCACCTCCACTTTTCCGCCGACCGCTGGTCTGGCGGTCTGTTGTGGCTGTCGGATTTTCGGAGGTTTGCCTTCTGCGGGTCAGAATGACCGTGGCGGGTTTCCGCGACCGCGGCGGGATTATGGAGGATTTCTGACCGGCGGTAGGCGCCTTTTACCGCCGAGGTCAGAATGACCACCACAGTCATAAAATTAGGGAGAAATACAAAATTATAGTTGGCTCAGCAAAATACTATCTCTCCTTTGACAACCTAACAAGGATTCGAAAGAGTAAACCTTCTATATCCATGGTTTGTCACACAGGGTAACTAATATCAAAATATTGTCTGCAGGGTAATCTGTGAGACTCCATGTAACAAAATACCTATTTGGAGGCTTTAATTTAGAGTAATAAAATCAGTACTTAAATGGGAGAGGGGGCAAAACATCCTTCTGTATGCATTTTGCTGCAAACATACCCCTGAAGAAAGACACCCTGCTAAATTATCAAGCTCTCAACTTATTTAGAATCAGCTAATTTCTAAAATACCAAGATATAATATTAAAAAAGTAAATCACAACAGGAGGTGTGGGAGTAGGGGGAGGGGCACAGATGAGCTGCGAGTGGGGGGCAAGCAATGCAGAGTACAAGGGGTGAGGATAGTATGGAGAAGCAGCACAGAAGCAAGCAGAATAACACATGCACTCTCATGGAGTGCTGAAAGAAAAACAAAAAATAGTTTTCTGAAGTCGGAAAGATCTGAAATGCTTCTGGGGCGGACAACCACAAGAATGAGGAGCGAATTTGTCCAATATGGAAAAGGGAACGGAGAGGGACAATAAAGTCATGAAATTATGTGTAAGGAACTGACCCAGAGCCCACTCTGTACATTTAATTGCGCACAAAGACTGCCAACAGCACAAGCTGTCCCTAAGGCAAGACCTAAAAGTTGAATCGGGTTTAATTTGTTGGAATAGTACATAGTATTTGTTTGTAATGAGAACTGTGCAAAAGAAATTAGGGCTTGATTTATAACTCAGCTGACGGGTTACTGACGGGTTACTCCGTCACAACTGTGACGCATATACTATCCACCTAACCTAAATCCAATAGGCTATAATGAGATTCATATTTCGGCTCACGTGATATCTGTCACCTTTATGACTGAGTAACACGTCTGCCAGGTTGCAAAACAGTATGCAACCCCTCTCAAACAGGCCCATAGTCAATAGTATCCTTCAATCCAAACGAGCAACATTTGTGTATTCTATTTTTTTTTTTTTTTCTGGGCGCATATTTCTGAATGCTAAAAATATCAAACAACAGCTTTTATATAGCTGTTTACTTTTCTTTATCCTTAGATATAGCTTATAAACAAACTAAAATTCAGACCAATCAACTAAAAAGAAATACATTTTACCCAACATTTTGATTGCTGATTCTTCTTTTCAAAATAACGTGCGTGGTGCGCTACATAAAATGCTCTGAAGCTCTATTGTGACTGAACGCATTAATGCATTTACTTTAGAGCTCCTCTAACAAAACAGTAATTGATTTTTTCATGTTTAGCTGCCACAAATAGCAAGTAGTTTCTGCTTTGTTAGCCTAGTGTAGGAAGTGTTCCTGCTCTTTCCACACCACTCTATATGCAAATACTCATGCAAATGATCAGCTGAAAAAACAGGAATATGCTCAGTTTGTGACAAAGATGGAAGGATAATAGAAAGTCTGAATAGAGTGTCAACAGAGGGCTGCACAATGGAGAGGCTTTTAATGATCAAAAACAAAAATAAATTAAGTCTAGCACAGCGCATTTCTCATCCATTTCCCATAGCAATACCTTTGTAAACATGCATTGTAGCAAGTAGATAAAATGAATATATTCTGAAGGATGTTTTTGTGTTACAGCACGATTTTTCAATATGTAGCACTCACGCAAGATTGCCACTGCACATGCATTAATCTTTGCAGAAATTTCAGCTCTCCTCAAATGTACCATATTTTATCTGCTGTCATCTACACATGAAAATTAATGTAAATTTTTTTTAAAAAACGTATTCAGTTTTCTATAGGGAAGTTAGAAATATAGTTGGAAAAAATATCAAACGACCTCTCTGTTTGCTATGTGCCACGATATACATCAGAGAATATTACCTCGCTCTTAACTAAGAGGGAAGAAGCAATTTACCTGTGACTGCCACAATCATGTGTCCACCCCAGGTTTAACCATGAAGATGTCTAGCTTCGAGCGCAGCTGTCTCCAAGATTTACTGTTTCCAATATACTGAAAAGGCTTTCACCATTGAAAGCACTACATTATGAATCTTAACTAAATACTTACTTGTAACATTGTCTGCAAAACTATGTAAATGCAGAACAATGCTTGTCGTGTGCTATTTTCAAAGAAAATAATTTCTGGCGTGCCACCATGGAAAATAACACAAAAGAAGTATGACAGTGCTTTTGCATTCTTCTCTTTCAAGTAATAATTTATTTCTAATGTAGCTTAAGTAGCTTGTTTATTTCCGCTCATAATCACCAACACATACTGATTGGCTTGAGATGTGGCACTCTACCCCACCTCAGCAGAGTGCCAAGTCGAGGTATAGTTGCCCCTGTGGCATCCATGTGCGCAGATGTCCACCATTGCCATATAGGCCATATCCCAGAAATTGCATGTGCAGAGGGCAGGAGCACGGCGTAATGCAGGGGGCTGCTGCGTTTGTCTTGTCCGCCAACGGTAGCGGTATGCCATGCACTAAAACTCTCTTTCTTCTGTCTCCCCCCCTTTTTCTGCTCTCCCTGTCCTTTTGTACATCAGCATCAACAGGCGGAGGTACAGTGGCACTGGAGCACGAGGGAGCTGCATCCCACATGGCCATGGAGAGCCACACCACGGACTCTGAATGCACCCGTGGGACGGAGGGCGAGGGGAGCTTCACGTCGGCCACCGGATCACCAAGCAGCGACACAGACTCGTTCGACGATGTGGGTTCCCTTGTGGTGGTGGCACCATCTGTGCCCCCCACCTCTACAGGTACAGCCGCCACCACCCCTACCAGCCCCGCCCTCCCAGCAGCCCCTCAGCGTTCGCTCCCGTGCCCGCTCACCCAGGAGGGTGGGCATCACCTTCGCCCCAGGCACCTCAGGCCCTGCCCCAGTCACCCCTGCTGCCCTCAGTGAGGAGGCAATTGACCTCCTCAGGTCACTCACTGTTGGGCAGTCTACCATTGTGAATGCCATCCAGGATGTAGAACGAGAGTTGCAACACGGTAATGCATTCCTGGAGGGCATTCTTTCTGGTCAGGCTGTCCTTCAGCGAACCCTGCAATCTCTGGCCTCAGCACTGATGGCAGCCATTGTCCCTGTCTCTAGCCTCCCCCCTCCAACTTCCTCCACCCAGACCCAATCTCCTGTACCCCAGCCCATCCCAAGCACACCTACAGACCAGCATGCACACAAGTCAGCACACACAAGTAGCTCAAGCAAACATAGGCACCACACACACCACAGGCACTCACGCAAGCCTCACCCACATACAGACACAGCAACATCCACTGCCTCCACTGTGTCCCCCTCCTCCTCTTCTCCCTCCACCCTTCCAGTCTCGTCTACACACACACCTGCATGCACCACATCTACAGGCACCATGAATCGCACCAGGACACCCAGCACCACAAGCCGCTCACCTGCACTCACCACCTCCACTGCCATATACACGTCCCCTGTGTCCTCTCCCAGTGTGTCTGTGACGCCCCCTCCCAAAGTACACAAACGCCGGCAATCACTCACCCAACATCCATCCACCTCACGACAGCCTCCAGTACCTGCACCTGCACCCAAAACAGCTAAAGTGACACCTCCGACAACCACCTCCTCTTCCTCCACTCCCAGACCCCCTCCAGCTACCCATCCCAGTGTTCGTCAGAAACTGTCCCTCTGTAAAGTTGACCTTTTTGCCCCCACCCTCCCTCCAATTCATCAGTCCCGTCGTAGCGCCTCAGCCAAAAAGCCTCCAATACCAGTGGTGCCTGTTCAAGGTTTGTGGAGTGCACCGGCCACCAGGGCAGGCAGTAGGACCCGGAGCCAAGGCACTGGCAGCCCACCCCCTGTAAAGGCTCTAAAATTGGAGAGTGGACGACGGGACTGTGTTAAGACTCCTGGTGGGAAAACAACTGACATGGGTTCCAAGGGGATTGGAGAGTCAGCTGTGACTCCACCAAAGGTGGGGAAGGGCCTGAGGAAGTCTGCCCAGCCTGTTGTGAGTGTCACGGCGGAGAAGGGCGCCATCATTTCCGGCGGTCGAGACACAACCGCCAGCACCGTCGTCACTGGTCCAGAGACCACCGCCAGAGTCACAGCCCAGGAGGGCCCAAGTATCGTCACTGGTCGAGAGACCACCACCAGAGTCACAGCCCAGGAGGGCCCAAGTATCGTAACTGGTCCAGAGACCACCGCCGGAGTCATTGCCCAGGAGGGCACAAGTATCGTCACTGGTCAGGAGACCACCGCCAGAGACACAGCCCAGGAGGGCACAAGTATCGTAACTGGTCCAGAGACAACCGCCGGAGTCATTGCCCAGGAGGGCACAAGTATCGTCACTGGTCAGGAGACCACCGCCAGAGTCACAGCCCAGGAGGGCCCACGTATCGTAACTGGTCCAGAGACCACCGCCAGAGTCACAGCCCAGGAGGGCCCAAGTATCGTCACTGGTCAGGAGACCACCGCCACCGCGGGAGTCATTGCCCAGGAGGGCCCAAGTATCGTCACTGGTCAGGAGACCACCGTCACCGCTGGAGTCAGTGCCCAGGAGGGCCCAAGTATCGTCACTGGTCAGGAGACCACCGCCGGAGTCAGTGCCCAGGAGGGCCCAAGTATCGTAACTGGTCCAGAGACCACCGCCAGAGTCACAGCCCAGGAGGGCCCAAGTATCGTCACTGGTCAGGAGACCACCGCCACTGCCGGAGTCATTGCCCAGGAGGGCCCAAGTATCGTAACTGGTCCAGAGACCACCACCGGAGTCATTGCCCAGGAGGGCACAAGTATCGTCACTGGTCAGGTGACCACCACCAGAGTCACAGCCCAGGAGGGCCCAAGTATCGTAACTGGTCCAGAGACCACCGCCGGAGTCATTGCCCAGGAGGGCAAAAGTATCGTCATTGGTCAGGAGACCACGCCAGAGTCACAGCCCAGGAGGGCCCAAGTATCGTAACTGGTCCAGAGACCACCGCTGGAGTCATTTCCCAGGAGGGCACAAGTATTGTCACTGGTCAGGAGACCACCGCCAGAGTCACAGCCCAGGAGGGCCCAAGTATCGTCACTGGTCAGGAGGCCACCGCCGGAGTCATTGCCCAGGAGGGCCCAAGTATCGTCACTGGTCAGGAGACCACCACCACCGCCGGAGTCAGTGCCCAGGAGGGCCCAAGTATCGTCACTGGTCAGGAGACCACCGCCGGAGTCATTGCCCAGGAGGGCAAAAGTATCGTCACTGGTCAGGAGACCACCGCCAGAGTCACAGCCCAGGAGGGCCCAAGTATCGTAACTGGTCCAGAGACCACCGCCGGAGACATTGCCCAGGAGGGCCCAAGTATCGTCACTGGTCAGGAGACCACCGCCACCGCCGGAGTCAGTGCCCAGGAGGGCCCAAGTATCGTCACTGGTCAGGAGACCACCGCCGGAGTCATTGCCCAGGAGGGCAAAAGTATCGTCACTGGTCAGGAGACCACCGCTAGAGTCACAGCCCAGGAGGGCCCAAGTATCGTAACTGGTCCAGAGACCACCGCCGGAGTCATTGCCCAGGAGGGCCCAAGTATCGTCACTGGTCAGGAGACCAACGCCAGAGTCACAGCCCAGGAGGGCCCAAGTATCGTAACTGGTCCAGAGACCACCACCAGAGTCATTGCCCAGGAGGGCACAAGTATCATCACTGGTCAGGAGACCACCGCCAGAGTCACAGCCCAGGAGGGCCCAAGTATCGTAACTGGTCCAGAGACCACCACCAGAGTCACAGCCCAGGAGGGCCCAAGTTTCGTCACTGGTCAGGAGACCACCGCCACCGCCGAAGTCATTGCCCAGGAGGGCCAAAGTTTTGTCACTGGTCAGGAGACCACCGCCAGAGTCAGTGCCCAGGAGGGCCCAAGTATCGTCACTGGTCAGGAGACCACCGCCAGAGTCAGTGCCCAGGAGGGCCCAAGTATCGTCACTGGTCAGGAGACCACCGCCACCGCCGGAGTCAGTGCCCTGGAGGGCCCAAGTATCGTCACTGGTCAGGAGACCACCGCCGGAGTCAGTGCCCAGGAGGGCCCAAGTATCGTCACTGGTGAGGAGACCACCGCCACCGCCGGAGTCAGTGCCCTGGAGGGCCCCGGCTGCCACAGCCCCGCTGGGCAATGATGAAACATCATGCCACACACCAATGTCCAGTGTAGAGAACGTCATGCCACACACCAATGTCCAGTGTAGAGAACGTCATGCCACACACCAATGTCCTTATCAGAACCGCCATGTCAAAGCACCGCTGAACAGGGCAAAGACCGCCATGGCAAAGCACCGCCTAACAGTCCTGAACCGCCATGTCAAAGCACCGCTGAACAGGGCAAAGACCGCCATGGCAAAGCACCGCTGAACAGTCCTGAACCGCCATGGCAAAGCACTGCTGAACAGGGCAAAGACCGCCATGGCAAAGCACCGCTGAACAGTCCTGAACCGCCATGTCAAAGCACCGCTGAACAGGGCAAAGACCGCCATGGCAAAGCACCGCTGAACAGTCCTGAACCGCCATGTCACAGCACCTCTGAACAGGGCAAAGACCGCCATGGCAAAGCACTGCTGAACAGTCCTGAACCGTCATGTCAAAGCACCGCTGAACAGGGCAAAGACCGCCATGGCAAAGCACCGCTGAACAGTCCTGAACCGCCATGTCAAAGCACCGCTGAACAGGGCAAAGACCGCCATGGCAAAGCACCGCTGAACAGTCCTGAACAGCCATGTCAAAGCACAGCTGAACAGGGCAAAGACCGTCATGGCAAAGCACCGCTGAACAGTCCTGAACCGCCATGTCAAAGCACCGCTGAACAGGGCAAAGACCGCCATGGCAAAGCACCGCTGAACAGTCCTGAACCGCCATGTCAAAGCACTGCTGAACAGGGCAAAGACCGCCATGTCAAAGCACCACTGAACAGGGCAAAGACCGCCATGGCAAAGCACCGCTGAACAGTCCTGAACTACCATGTCAAAGCACTGCTGAACAGGGCAAAGACCGCCATTGCAAAGCACAGCTGAACAGTCCTGAACCGCCATGTCAAAGCACCGCTGAACAGGGCAAAGACCGCCATGGCAAAGCTCTGCTGAACAGTCCTGAACCGCCAAGTCAAAGCACCGCTGAACAGGGAAAAGACCGCCATGGCAAAGCACCACTGAACAGTCCTGAACCGCCATGTCAAAGCACCGCTGAACAGGGCAAGCACCGGGTAGGAATGAATGGACCGCCACATCAGGCATCCTTATCCCATGTGCAGCTGGGACAGTGACAGGACACGACCTTTCACAGGGAGACTCATCCAGTCTGGGCACTAGTCCCCCCCAGTACCAGTAGAGACCTGCATCAACTTGAGAGACTGTGGCTTTGCACTCCCCAGGATGGCACAGTGGGCAAACCACCCACTGTATAGACTTGAGAGACTGTGGCTTTGCATTCCCCAGGATGGCACAGTGGGCAAACCACCCACTGGAGAGACTTGAGAGACTGTGGCTTTGCACTCCCCAGGATGGCACAGTGGGCAAGCCACCCACTGTAGAGACTTGAGAGACTGTGGCTTTGCACTCCCCAGGTTGGCATAAATGGGCATGGAGCCCGTCGTGGATCTGGCTTTGCAGTCATCCGGCTGAGGTGCCCTCCCTTCCCTTCCCCCTGAGGTGCCTGTAGTTTTCTATCTGATGCCCCGGCAGTGTTCTCTCCGATTGTGGTCAGGTATCGTTTGTGGGCCTCGCCCATGCATTTTTGGACTGATGGTGCACGGACATTGTTAAGTACATATCTGCACTACTTCTCGTATTGTATATAATTATGACAGATTTTCAAATATATATCTGTATATTTTTGTATGACATGTATATTGGCACATTACATTGTTTGACCGATTTTCGCTTTGTGTTTTCATTCTTCCGGGGGGATTGTGGGTTGTTACTGTGATTTTTTGTGAATGCATTGGTGTGTATGTTGTAATATGCGAGGGTGGGGGTGGGGGTGTTTGGTGGGTGTCCCCCTAACTTTTGCCTTCCCCCTCCCCCATGTCATAGGTGTAGTACTCACCGTTGTCTTCGACGCCTATGTAGCTGTTGGTCATAGAGGAGCAGAAACACAAGGGCAGGGAGTATTTGGAGTTCCGGCTCCATGGATTCCTCGTGGGATATGTTCAGGTGAGCGTTTTCCCATAGCAAAAGCTGTTTCCGCCGTGTTTTTATCCACGGTGAATATGCTCCGGAAAAGGTGGCGAATTGGCGGGTTGTAATACTGTGGGCGGTACAGTGTCTCCCGCCTGTCTGTTGGCGGTGACCGCAGCGCTGCTTGTCTGTACCGCCGTGGCGGGCAAAGTGTTAAAGTGGCTGTCTTTGTTGGCGGTTTCCGCCAGGGTCATAATTCCCTTTTTTTGTCCGCCGGCCTGTTTGCGGTATTTCCGCAACTTTAACACCGTCCGCCAGGGTTGTAATGACCACCTATGTGTTGTCAAATTAGGGCAGTTCTTAGAACAACAGATATGTTATTATAAAGCATCACACTTCCCACAACATCTTAGAAGGAATCTTCCAGCCAGTTTGCCATCTTATGCTGAACGTTGTTGCAGTTTTCTCTTCGTCTATGTGGGAGGACTCTCAGCAGACTTACAGACCTCTTCTCTTCCTTGACACAGATAGGGGGTTGGGCTTCCTCCCTGGAACCCTAAGGTGGATAAGGGCTACCACTTCTACTTGCTCTTGTAGTGGATCCAATTTATTGGGAATAAGGAGTTTGCTTAGCCTTCTGGCTTGCAGGCCTGTGCCCCCCTCTCCTAGTGACTTTAACCTACTTAGCCAGTTCTATTTTAGCACATTTATTTAATTATTTCTTCCAAGATGGGTGCTATGTTAATAGTTGGGAATATGTTTTAATTTCACTTTATCAGTGCCACTCTGTGAAGGCATCACTATTAGCGTCAAAGACAAGTGATATACATAGGTAGTCACATCATGTCCCTTTCCCACTTACGTGTGACAAGAACATAGGCCCTCATTACAACCCTGGCGGTCGGTAATAAAGCAGCGGTAATATCACCAACAGGATGGCAGTAACAAAAATGGAATCATGACCACAGCGGAAACCTTTCAGACAGACAGTCAATGTAACACACCGCCCGCCAGAGCGGAATCAACAAGGACCACAGTTGTAACTGCCAACAGCCAGGCGGAAGACAATGTACCACCCACTCTATTATGACCTGTCTGTCTGCCACCTTTCCGGGGCCGTACCAACAATATAAAAAATCTGGCGAAACAGAACTCAGAAGTCAAAGGACTCACCTGTGGAGACTCAGGGAACAACCACAACGCCATGGAGCCCGAGTTGCAAATTTTTCCCATGCTCGTCTACCTTCTGCTACATTATGAACACCAACGTTGGTGAAGACGACCACAGTGAGTACTTCTGCCTAACACACAAGGGAGGGGGGGAGGAAAAAGAGAGTGACACACACGCAACACACACACTCTCAGCCCCAACACCATACATACAACCAGAAGCAGCAACATAACATATCTACCCCTTGCTCCTGCAAGGACAAAATTATTTGAAGAAAGTGAGTGTAATATGATGAAATACTATGAATACGTGCATCAAAATCAAAACGTGTATACATATTTACAAATGTAGGGACACTGCCCAGTCCTCAATGTCTGTGGGCCACAGGGCCACAACACATAAGCCAAGGCCCCACCTCACTCCTGCAACAACATTGAGAGAACACTGCAGGGGCATAAGGTAGAAAATACACAGTCACCTAAGGGGGATGGGGAATGGGGGGCACCTCAGCCACAAGATGGTACAACACCACTGGTCCTGGAGGGGGCAACATGCCCTGTGTGCTGTCCTGGGGAGTGCAAGGCCACAGTCTCTCAAGTGGGTGGTTTGCCCACTCCTTGGTCCTGGGAAGTGCAAGGCCACAGTCTCTCAAGTGGGTGGTTTGCCCCCTGCTTGGTCCTGGGGAGTGCAAGTCTACAGTCTCTCTAGTGGGTGGTTTGCCCACTGCTTGGTCCTGGGAGTGCAAGGCCACAGTCTTTCAAGTCTCTCAAGTGGATGGCTTCTTCCACTGGTTCGGGAGGAGTCATTGTGCTCAGTGAGCTTCATCCTGTGGAGGATAGGGTGAGTGGATGCTTCTTCCACTGGTTCTGGAGGGGGCATTGTGCCCAGTAAGCTTCATCCTGTGGAGGATGGGGTGAGTGGATACCTTCTTCCAATGCTTCTGGAGGGGGCATTATGCCAAGTGAGCTTCATCCTGGCAAGGATGGGGTGAGTGGATGGCTTCTCCACTGCTTCTGGAGGGGGCATTGTGCCCAGTGAGCTTCATCCTGTGGAGGATGGGGTGAGTGGATGGCTTCTTCCACTGGTTCTGGAGGGGGCATTGTGTCCTGTGATGCAGATCTCGGGGAGTGCAATGTCGTAGTCTCTCACCTGGGTGTCAGACCCACAGGATTTGCAGGGGCCAGGCCGCGCAACAGCCCATTGGATGCAGGACTACACACTGTCCACCGATGGTGAGAGCTGCTCAGTGGTAGCAGTGGTGCTGGTGGTGGTGCTGCCAGTGGTGGGGGGAGGCTCCAGTCCTTCCCCTGCAGCCTCGGACAGCTGCCCACTCGGGCTGCTGCTGCTGGCAGTGGTGCTGGTGTATTGAATCCTAGTTCATTTTAATGGGATAACAGGAGTTAGCTTAGCCTCTGGCTTGCAGACTTGTGCCCCCGTCACCTAGTGACTTTTAACCTACTTAGCTTGCCCTGTCTTAGCCCATTTAATTATTTATTTCTTCTAAGATGGCTGCCTTGTTTATAGATAGGCCACTTGTTATGGGTAACATTATCAGTGTCACCGCGCCAAGGCGTCAAGATCAAGCACCAAAGACAAACAAACAGTAGGTGTTCACACTTAGGGATTTTCCCTCCCTATACTTTCGAGGGATTGTTTATATTAATTGCCGTCCCAAGCATGTCTGTTATCTATTGTTTAGGAACAAACCTACGTCAGGGGTCCTTGTAGATCTGTATAAATACATCACACTTTAGACAGATAATGAGAGGGATTTGCCACCATCGCTGATACCGATGCTGCAGTCATCTTGACGCTGACCCAGTCTTCGTGTCCCTGCGGAGTATGAGATAGAGACCTCATTCCAAGATAACGAGGATTGGGGGCTCCTCTCATGGGCATGGCCTTGGCAGATTAGGATTAACAAACCCAGCTCTCCTTTAGGTAGGAGGTTAGGCCTTTCACATTAGGGTATTAGGGCATATTACATCTCATATATCTTTTCTACGTATTGCAAGATGGTGGGGGTCTTTGTGATAATGACTCTCGTATTCCCAATTCTGTTTCTTGCATTATTCATTATCCTAATCATTGCAGCCCATGCAACTTATCGCAAATTGCAGTTATGTTAAATAAAAACTATTGAAACTCTACTGCATCTTTGTCATTGCCTGTGTTTGTATGAGACATGATATATCTGTGAGAAAGGGGTAATGTCCGTTTAACCACAACACTCTCTGAGATGTCTTATTCTTGAGTCCATGCGTAACGGCTGCCATAAATCACCTTTTACTATTGTGTTTCTGGTGAGGTGCTGCTAGTGAGCCGGTAGGGTTGGGACAACAGTTGCGACTTGTTGTAGGAAAGGTGCAGTCACCTACAAACAAAAGTACTGTCATCCTTAAACCAGCAGTCTTGCTCAGAGCAAGAGTCCAAACTACGACACTGGTGGTGGTGCTGCCTGTGGTGGGGGGAGGCTCCAGCCCTTTCCCTGCAGCCTCAGACGGCTGCCACTGGGGCTGCTGCTGCTGGCAGTGGTGCTGAAGGTGGTGCTGCCAGTGGTGGGGGAGGCTCCAGCCCTTCCCCTGCAGCCTCAGACGGCTGCCCACTCAGGCTGCTGCTGCTGGCAGTGGTGCTGGTGGTGGTGCTGCCAGTGGTGGGGAGGCCCCAGCCCTTCCCCTGCATCCTCAGATGGCTGCCCACTCAGGCTGCTGCTGTTGGCAGTGGTGCTGGTGGCGGTGCTGACAGTGGTAGGGGGAGGCTCCAGCCCTTCCCCAGCAGCCTTGGACGGCTGAACCACCAGGGTTGATGGTGGGGGCTTGGAATGAGTCCCAGCACCAGGCCTCCTGTCCTTCCTGCCTGATGGTGCAGGCCCCTTGCCCCTCCTGTCAGCAGTCGGGGATTGCTCCTTGCCCTTCCCTGTAGCAGCAGGGGGGCCTCCTTGCCCTTCCCTGTAGCAGCTGGGGGTGCCTCCTTGCCGGGCCTCCTTATCCTTCCTTGATGCAGCGAGTGGTGCCTCCTTAGCTTTCATTGCAGCACCTGGTGCAGGCACCCTTTCAGTGTGGCTGCCTGATGCCTGGTATCCTCTCCCACCTGGAGTAGCTTTCAACACTACTGTGGCTGTGGACTGGGTGGCTGAGGTGCTCGCCTGGGTTCTGACCACCTTGGCCTAACGTGAAGGACGGGGGGAGTGGGTGGGAATAGGTCAACGGTGGAGAGGAGATGCTTCTTAGGGACATTGGGGCGAGAAGAGGGTGAAAGTTTGTGAGTGGAGGAAGAGGAAGTGGTTCTAGACGGTGTCAGTCTGCTGTGTTTGGGTGAAGGTGCATGGGCTGGATGCTGTTGTGAGGTGGATGGCTGTTGAGTGTCTGAGTGCTTGGTTTGTGTACTTTGGAAACAGGGGGCACAGACACAGTGGGAGAGGACACAGGGACGTGCGCATGGATGTAGGGGTGGTGATTGCCAGTGAGGGGCGTGTATTGATAGGTGTGATGCTGATGGTGGGAGTGGATGAGGATGTACTGGATGCAGGTGTGAGTGTAGATGCAACTGGGAGGGAGGTGGATGAGGAGGAGGAGGGGGACACAGAGGAGGCAGTGGATTTTGGTATGTCTGCATCTGGATGGTGTTTGTGTGAGTGCCTGTGGGTTGATGTGTGGTGCTTGTGTTTGCCTGAACCACTCCTGCGTGTTGTCTTGTGTGCATGCTGGTCTGCCTGTGTGCTTGGGATAGGTCGGGGTTGAGGGAAATGGGATTGGGTAGAGGAAGTTGGAGGGGGAGGATAGAAACAGCGACAATGGCTGCCATCAGAGAGGAGGCCAGAGCCAGGATTGATCTCTGTTGGGCCGCCATGTCAGTGTGAATGCCCTCCAGGAATGCATTTGTCTGTTGCATTTGGGCTGATAGCCCTTGGATGGCATTCACAATGGTTGACTGCCCAACAGAGATGCATTGCAGGGGATCAATAACTTCCTCATTCAGGACAGCAGGGCTAACTGGGGCAGGGCCTGAGGTGCCCGGGTCAAAGGAGATGCCCAACCTCCAGGGTGAGCGGGCACGGGAAACTCACTGAGGGGCTGCTGGGAGAGCGGTGCTGGTACAGGGGTGGCGGCTGTACCTGTAGTTGGGGTGGGCACAGAGGTGTCCTCCACCACCAGGGAGCTTCCATCGGATGTGGTATCACTGTCTGAACTGTCCACTCCTGTCTCTGCTGTGGTGATCCCCTCGCCCTCCTTCCCATTGGTGCCCTCACCGTCGGTGGATTCGGCCACCTGGGCCCTGTGGTATGCAGCTCCCCCCATCACCGGTGCCTCTGCTCCTCCACCAGATGATGCTAATGCACATAGGACAGGGTGACAAAACAGAAAGGGGGGGAGAGACAAAGGGTACACTTGTTCAGTGGCACCAACAACACCACCATTGGCGTACACCACACACACACACAGGGATCAGTCCTACGCACTAGGCAATGCACTACCAGTCACAATGCTAGTCACCAGCCCATGGACACGGACACGTAACACCAATTGCAGCATGTCTGAGGCCCACAGACCCCTGTCCAGTAGTGGATGCCTACTAGTTTGGTTGGAGGAAGTTTACATCAGACACTGCCCAACATGGGACCTACCCTGCAATGTCCGGCCTGGCCTAGGGTACCCAAAGACCCACATCCCCCACTGTGATACCACCCCACCAGGCAAAAGTAGTGTATTAGGGTACTGTGCTCACCCCCTTGTGGCTGCTCTGATGCCCCCAAGCACCCATCCAGCTCTGGATAGGCCACCGCCAAATGCGGGCCATCAGGGTGATCAGGGTTCGATGGGCATCCCTTCCTCATTGGGAAGCCATCCCCAGCTGGGCCTCCTCCATCTTCTGTGCCCAGTGTCTCAGGTCCTCCCACCATTTGCAACAGTGGGTGCTCCACCTGCCATAGACCCCCAGGGTCCGCACGTCCTTTGCGATGGCATGCCATATACCCTTTTTCTGATGGGCACTGATCTACAAGGAAATGGACACAGGGAAAGATATTAGCCCTACGGTCCTGTCTATTACACTCATGGCACACCATAGCCCTTCACATCCCCCTATGCACAGAAATGGCCACACATACATGCAGCATGCTGCCCAGGGCCCTTCCATCAACCCCCCCCACACGAGGCCTTCACATTCAGCACTCCATGCATTCATGGCCGTGTGCATCGTGCTCACATTGTACTCACCTCTTGGTCTAGAGGCCCATACAGCAATCAGTACTGGGTAGGACTGCATCCACCAGTCTCTCCAACTCCGCCGCAGTGAAGGCAGGGGCACTTTCCCCAGTGACATGAGCCATGGTTGATTCCAGACACAGGTCACAGCAGCACATGCAGTGTAGGTCCTTTCCTGTTGGAGGTCAAGTAGCAAGTGAGTGAACAGATAGAAAATGGTGGTCACGTTCGCAGCAGTGCGTACCGTCACTGCCAGCATACTTCACCATTGGCTACTGTAACCCATAGGACCCAATGATAACCAATGAGGAGTTGCACGGCGGTTCTCAACCGCTTCCCGCAATGGCACACAACGTCAGCAGAATTACCTCATTTCCACCTGTCCCTCCATACAGGACAGTTGGACGCAATTTCAGGGGGGGCAGGCCATGGCACCTAACTGCGTCATAGTACACATAAGTACCATTTGGACCTGTCCAACAATATACTGTTACAATCACAACATGCAATGATGTGTAGTGTTTGGAAAAATGAGATACTGACGAGCTGCTCACCGTTTTCCCCTCATAGATTGCAACAGCTGCTGATGAATAGGAGATGGAGACATCCCCGTGTGCAGACCCCTGGTGGACTTGGCAACAATGGAGGATAGGCACATTATCCTCACCTATAGATTGGACAGGGCCACAATCACAGAGCTGTGTGCCCAATTGGAGCCTGACCTGATATCTGCTACCCGTCACCCCACTGGGATCCCCCCTATTGTGCAAGTGCTACCAGTGCTCCATTTCCTGGCAACTGGCTCCTTCCAAGTGACAGTGGGCTTGGCAGCAGGAATGTCGCAGCCAATGTTCTCAATAGTGTTGACCAGAGTGTTGGGTGCCCTGATCAAACACATGTGCAGCTATGTCTTTTTCCCCCAGGGGGAGGATTTGGCCACCTTGAAGGCTGATTTCTATTTAATGGGACATATCCCCAACATTATTGGGGCAATTGATGGTACACATATTGCATTTGCCCCCCCCTGGAGAAATGAAATCCAAAGAGCTTTCACTCAATGAATGTGCAGATTGTGTGCCTGGCGGACCAGTACATCTCCCATGCCAATGCAAAGTATCCTGGGTCTGTACATGATGCCTTTATCCTGACGAACAGCAGCATCCCATATGTGATGGCTGAACTCCAGAGGCACCGGGTGTGGCTAATAGGTGAGCCCTGGTTCCCAACCAGAGGATGTTGGGCTATGGGTATGTTGTGGGTCCTAAGAGTTAGAGTGTGGCTAACAGTTGTCCATCTATATTTGCAGGTAACTCTGGTTACCCCAACCTCTCATGGCTACGTACCCCTGTGGGGAATCCGTGGACAAGGGCAGAGGAACGTTACAATGAGGCACATGGGCGAACAAGAAGAATGGTAGAGAGGACATTCGGCCTCCTGGAGGCTAGGTTTTGTGCCTACATCTTACAGGTGGTTACCTGTGCTACTCTCCCAAGGAGGTCTGCCAGATCATCGTGGCATGCTGAATGTCGTACAACCTTGCCATACATCATCAGGTACCTTTTCTGCAGGAGGATGAGGAGGCAGAGGATGAGGATGAGGACAACAGAAGTGTAATAATTCGTCAATACTTCCAATGACATACAGGTAAGACAGTGTAACTTCACTTTTAATTGACAGTTTTGTGGTTGACATTGTCACTGGCAGGCCGATTTTCCCACTTCTAAGGCCACTCACTGTAACCTTTGGCATCTCTATTTGCAGATATTTGTGCCCCACTATCGGTCCTGGTGGGTTGATTACAGCCAACTATAGGTCATTCCTATGTATACATTACTGTACAGTTGTATTGCAGTGTTTATACCTTGTTAAACAAATACATAGTTAAATCATTTGACATACTCCGTATTTTTTTCAAAGGATGTTTATTTAGGTGCTAATAAGTAGAAGGGGATGTGCAATGGGCCGGGTTGATGGTGGAGGAAAATCCAGGATAGCGTCCAGTCTATGTGGATCACAGGTGCATTGTCCAAGGGGGCATAGGAAGGGGAACCGTGTGCCCATTGCCACTGACCCCAGGCCCCTGATCATCCTGCGTTTGTGGGGTGGCCTGAGGTCCCTCTAGTGGTGGACACACTGATGATTGACATGTCCTGTGGACAGAGGTATGGGCCCACTGGGTGAGTACTGTGCTGGTGTTTCCTGAGGGGGGAGGCTCTGTGGTGTTATGGAACTGTGCCTGGGTAACCGACTGTCCGGAGATCCCTGATGGGCCAGGTTGGTCATCCAGATCCAGGCGTCCAGAGCTGCTGTCATCACTGTGGGCCTCTTCTGTGGGGGTACTGGATGTTGCTGGCACCTCCTCTCCAGTGATGTTGGGTGGGGGACCTGTGGGGATGTAAATGCAGTGTTATTGTTTCTGCGTGTGACATCTTGTGCATGGTTGTGTTGCTCTCTAAGGTTGTTTTTGCCCAGGCAGTTAAGCCTTGTGTGAGTTGTTATTTGGTGGGCTATATGTTTCCCTTCTAGTATGCATGCAGTGATGATAGGTGTCCATGCTGGTCTGTGATGGGTGTCCATGCATTGGTGTTGCATGCAGGGCTTGGTATTGGGATGTGTGGGTTGTGATGGTGGGGGGTGTGGAAGGTGGTGAAGTGATGGGAGTGAGGGTACGGGTGTGGGTTTGTGATGACATGCAGGTAGGGGGGTGATAGTAATAGAGATTTGACTTACCAGAGTCCAGTCTTCCCCCTCCTCCTGCCTGGCCCTCAGGATGCATGGTTGCCAAGACTTGCTCTTCCCATGTTGTTATTTGTGGGGGTCCACAGCTATTTGGTGACTTGCTGGTGTGGAATGCACCTTCCCCTGTAGGACGTTCCACCTATTCCTTATGGCATCCCTTGTTCTGGGGTGCTGTCCCGCGGCGTTGACCCTGTCCACGATTCTCCGCCATAGCTCCATCTTCCTTTCAATGGATGTCTGCTGCACCTGCAATCTGAATAGCTGTGGCTCTACCTGGATGATTTCCACCACCATGACCCTTAGCTCCTCCTCAGAGAACCTGGGGTGTCGTTGTGGTGCCATGAGTGTAGTGTGAGTGTTGTGTGTGAGGGTGTGTAGGGTGATGTGTTGAGATGTGTGATGTAAGGTCCATGGATGGTGTGTAGGTGATGGTGGTGTGTGGCTGTGGTCTTGTCTGTGGTTTTGCTATCTCTCTTGTGGCACTTGTTTCTATTCTTAAAGGGTTGTGGGAAATTGTGTATGTGTGGTTTATAGTGATGTGGGTATGTGGGTGTGGTGTGTGAATGGGTGTCAGGTGTGTGTAGTTTGAATTGTCCAATGTGGTGTTGTTTTGTATATGTGTGTGTATTTTGAGCGTGGCAGTATGCAGCGCCACTAATTTACAGATGCCCAGAGAACCTCTGTTTCACACACAACAGGTACCCTAAGTATCATTATACAGAAAAATCTGTGGTCTTTCTTATAATCCTCCTCAGCTGAACAGGGAGCACCTAACTAGGCTGTTGGTTGTTCGAGCTTAAACTCTTAAAAGGATTTTCTCCCCACTTGTGTTCCGTCTTTTTACTCATAACTCAACATGGCTATAGCCAAAGACATTCCGGAGAATGTCAGACATGCATTAACACTACATCTACTAGCATGTGGCTCAACAGATGAGGGTGGGGATGTCACATTCATTTTAGAAGCTTGTGAAGCTTGCCAAACAAAAACATTCTATTACTGGGTCGCCTTTCCTGAGGAAGACTCTACAACATACACATTCCATACATACAGAGTTGCAAAGGTACCATAATGGTACAAGCATACCAGTATCTTGAAAAAACGATTAATTATCAAGAACATCGGAACTGGTTTAATGGTGCCCCACCATACATAAAACAACCTGTGAGATTAGGTCCTTTAGGTAATGACGGACCAACGTGGTCAATGTTTGCCACATATACACCTCACCCTGGTGTACAAAACATGCAGGCAGCTGATCTGCATGATCTTTACAATGAGCTAGTAACATTATATAGATGACTTTGTTTAGTTTGTAATGCGAACATTGAAAACAACACCAGCACGTCCAGCACCACCGCACCAACTGGATACCAATTGATCATTAATGGGATTAATCCACAAACAGTACATTCTATCATGGGCAAGGTGCCCACGGAATGAACAAAAATTCCATTCTGGATAGCCCAGAAATGTAATCATCTTGAGGGTGTGTTTCGCCATATGGGACCACAGGAGAAACATAGAATTCTCACAATGTGCTTGCCAGTTGGAATTCTTCTCTCAGTGGACGACTGTACCACATGGGGTACAGTTTTTGCTGCAATTTACCATACCACGCATGGTACCCCAAGACTTGCCAATTTACCGGAGGGGTTAAAACAAATTCAGAACGAACATGGGGCTGCACCAGCCCTAGACTTGGGGATGAAATTAATGCATTACTTCCACGCAGTCTCCTCAATAATACTGACTAACATGAAAGGGGAAGCAGTAGCATTGGCTATTCATCAGCGGCTCTAAGAGATTCCACACTTGGACCAGGAGAAGCAGCTATCGAAAATAATTTCCGATACCTATACTAGTATAGGACGGGATAGTTTGGGAGCTCAAAAAAGTATGAAATACAGAGTACCACCCCTAAGGAAAGTACCAAACAAGAACAGGAGGTTTAAAAAAAACCCTGGGATAAACAAAAGCAAATTAAAGACAGACTAAGGCCCTCATTACAACATTGGCGGTGAAAGCCGCTTACCGCCGTGCAGAAGACTGCCAACACACTGCTGCGGCCGCGGAATTCCGCCACAGCTATTATGTCTCACATTTCGGAATCCGCCAAAATTCAGACACCCACACAAGTCCGCCACACCAAAGGCCAGTGATAAACTGGCGAAAACAAAACCTCCACCGTCACGCCAACAGAAATATGCCCACACTATCACGACACACGAATCCACGCGGCGGTCTTTCGACCGTGGTATTCCATTGGCGGTACACACCGCTGCGATCAAAACACACACACTGTTACAAAACACAGCCACATTGGACAATTCAAAATACACACACCCGATACACATACGCACACCACTCCCACACACCCATTAAAATAGAAAACACACACCCACATCACCCACAAACCCCTACGACCAAAAATTCCAAAAGAAGGCCAGAGAGAGACAGCACCAGGAAGAACAACAGCATCCACAGGCACACAACACCATCACCCACAGAAGTTCTACGCACCTCACACAACACACCACTACATATCAGCACACTTATCACCACACACTCCACTCCACACATCACCTACACCACCCCATGGCACGGTAAAGACACCCCAGGTTCTTGGAGGAGGAGCTCAGGGTCATGGTGGAGGAAATCGTCTGGGGAGAGCCACAGCTATTCGGAGCACAGGTGCAGCACACCTCAATAGCAAGGAAGATGGAGCTATGGCGAAGAATAGTGGACAGGGTCAACGCAGTGGGACAGCACCCAAGAAATCGGGAGGACATCAGGAAGAGGTGGAACGACCTATGGGGGAAGGTGCGTTCTGTGGTCTCAAGACACCACCTGGCGGTTCAGCGGACTGGCGGCGGACCCCCACCTCCTCCCCCACAACTAACAACATGGGAGGAGCAGGTCTTGGCGATTCTGGATCCTGAGGGCCTCGCAGGAGTAGGTGGAGGAATAGACTCTGGTAAGACAAATCTTAATTATTACATCCCCCACCCTACCTGCATGCCAGCACATACCCCCACCCTCACCCCCAGCACCCCAACTCCTCACATATGTCCCAACATCACAAACCACCCATCCCAACACCAAGCCCTGCATGCAACAATGAAGCATGGACACACATCACTAAAGCATGCCCACTTCACATTCCCATACAACCCCCTAAACCATCATCACACAAGGTGCCACACAGGAATGCAAGCACTGGGGTACACGGTCACCCACCCATTGCACACCATGACACACACAGATGTAATAACCATCCTTTTATACCCCTGCAGGACCCCTATCCAACGTCACCGGACAGGAGGGTCCACACATGTCCACACCACCAACAGAGGAGGCCCACAGTGATGACAGCACCTCTGTCCAACTGGATCTAAATGACCAGCTCGGCCCATCGGGGACCTCGGGACAGTCGGTTCCCCTCACCCAGTCACAGGCCACCACAGACCTTCCCCCCTCTGGAAACACCAGCACAACACCCACCCAGCGGGCCCATACCTCCGTCCCCAGGACACGTCAGTGAGCTGTGTGTCCACCACTACAGAGAACCCAGGATAACCCACCACCCCAACAACAACAGGGACCTGGGGCAGTACACAGGGCACACGGTCCAGGGGACGGAGGCCCAGGAACACAGGGGAATTGGGAGGGCTGCTGTGCGACAGGGGGCAGACGGGCCAAGGGAACTCACTCTCCACGAGGCCCTCTCCTCCATCATGGGAGCTTACCACCACTCCCAGGAGACTATGGCAACGGTACTGGCCAAGTGTCAGGAGACCCAGAGCCTGCAGGAGGAACAGTATATGGGCTTCAGGGAGGAACTCAGAACCATCAGCTCCACCCTGGGCATCATCATAGGGGTGCTGAAGGAACTTGTGAACACCAGGAGGGACACTGTGGCACTACAAGGGACCCCTGACACTAGCATGGACGATGAACTGCCCACCACCTCCGCCCGGCGCTAGTGGACAGGACGCCCCGCCACAGGACCACCACACCAGCACCCCATCACCTGCAGAGGGAGAACCACCCCGCAAACAGTCCCTGAGATCCAGAACAAAGACAGAGCACGATGCCAAGACCCCCACCAAGAAATGAGACCACCCTGATTGGCAATCTACTGTCCAACTTTGTCACCCTGTCCATACTTAAACTTCCCCAGTTCCACTTCCTATGCCCATATGGGCAATGCACGTGTGAGACTAATAGATTGGACTCTGCCATGGACATTTCTCCGCCATCACCCCTCACCATTTCACTACCCCCTCCAATATTGAGCACTTAAATAAACACACTTAAAGCACAAATTAATCTGGAGTCTGTCTGTGATTTCGAAATAGTGTATTAGCAATTACAGTGACAAAATGCTCTTTCAATTGTAATGTCAACATACCTATGTCACACAGCTCTAGTCCATGAGGAATCTAAGCAGATGTCACACAGTGGGACCCACATCTGTGAAATCGTAAGGGAAAGTGACAACTCAGTGACCATACACTGGGTGAAAACGACAGACAGTAGAGAGGTAGTAGTGTTAAAGTACATGTAGTAGGCAGGTCTGTACTCTTACCTGTGTCTCACTGGAAATATTGCTGGATCACTGAGTCCCTGTTGTTCATGTCTTCTTCCTCTGCTTCCTCGTCTTCACTGTCCACAGGCTCCACAGCTGCCACAATACCGCCATCTGGACCATCCTCCTGCAGAAAAGGCACCTGTCGTTGCAAAGCTAAGTGGTGAAGCATACAGCAGGCCACGATGATCTGGCACACCTTCTTTGGTGAGTAGAATAGGGATCCACCTGTCATATGGAGGCACCAGAACCTGGCCTTCAGGAGGCCGAAGGTCCACTCGATCACCCTCCTAGTTCTCCCATGGGCCTCATTGTAGCGTTCCTCTGCCCTTGTCCTGGGATTCCTCACTGGGGTCAGTAGCCATGACAGGTTGGGGTAACCAGAGTCACCTGCAAATGGTGAGGGACAACTGTTAGACACGCACTAACCTGGAGGGATTTCCCCAGACCCAGACAACCATTCCCACTGACTTGCTTCCAGGTGCTCACCCAATAGCCACACACGGTGCCTCCTGAGTTGACCTATCACAGAAGGGACGCTGCTATTCCACAGGATGTAGGAGTCATGCACTGAGCCAGGGAACATGGCATTCACATGGGAGATGTACTGGTCTGCCAAACATACCATCTGTACATTCATAGAATGATAACTCTTCCGGTTTCTGTACACCTGTTCACTCCTGTTGGGGGGACCAAAGTCACATGGGTCCCATCAATGGCACCTATGATGTTGGGGATGTGCCCCAGGGCATAGAAATCACCTTTCACTGTAGGCAAATCCTCCACCTGATGAAAAACAATGTAGCTCCGCATGTGTTTCAGAAGGGCAGACAACACTCTGGACAATATGTTGGAAAACATAGTCTGGGACATCCCTGATGCTATGGCCACTGTTGTTTGAAAAGACCCATTTGCAAGGAAATGGAGCACTGACAGCACCTGCACTTGAGGGGGGATTCCTGTGGGATGGCGGATTGCTGACATCAGGTCTGGCTCCAACTGGGTACACAGTTCCTAGTTTGTGGCACGTCAAGCCTGTATGTGATAATCACGTCGCTCCTCCATTGTCAACAGGTCCACCAACGGTCGGTACACCGGAGGATGCCGCCATTTCCTCACATGTCCCAGGTGACGGTGCCTATAAAGGACAACAGCGAGCACAGAGTCAAACAACTCAGAGGTACGTACCCACAGTTTACACAGAACACCATACATACACAAAAGATGGCCTGTATGTGTGTAGAGTCTAGTCCTAGGTATGTGTGACGCAGTTGAAAATGAAGCCATGTGGGCCCCTGAACTGGCGGCTGCCTGACCTCTAAAGTGGGACAATGGGATGTGAGGTAACTGCGCTGGTGTTGTACACCGTCGCGGTAGGTGGTTGAAAATCGCGGCGCAATGCTGCATTGGTTAACATTGGACCCTATGGGTCCCAGGAGCCAATGACGATGTACGCCGGCGGTGACGGTACGCACCGCCACGGACGTGACCGCCATTTTCTATCTGTTCAATCACTCGATACGTGATCTTCGACAGGAGAGGACCTACACTGCAAGTGCTGCTGTGACCTCGGTCTGGAAGAGACAATGGCTCGAGTGTCTGGGGAAAGGGCCTCTGCCTTTACATCGGAGGAGTTGGAGAAGCTCGTGGATGGGGTCCTCCCCCAGTACACGCTACTCTACGGTCCTCCAGACAAACAGGTAAATACACAGGGAGCATGTTGTATGGGTCATGCCTGTGTGGAGAGGGCTTGATGTAAGAAGGAAGGGGGGGAGAGTGCTGCATGCATGAAAGACGGTGAATGCATGTGCCACATGGCAAGGGTAGGGATGGGGGCCAATCACTTTGACGGTGCAGTTGGTAATAACTTCTCTTTTTCCCCTGTACATTTCATGTAGGTCAGCGCCCACCAGAAAAAAGATATTTGGCGTGCCATCGCCAAGGACGTCCAGACCCTGGGGGTCTACCACAGACGGAGCACCCACTGCCGTAAAAGATGGGAGGACATTCGCCGCTGGAGCAAGAAGACAGCGGAGGCTTAGCTGGGGATGGCCTCCCAACATGGGAGGGGTGCCCGTCGCACCATGACCCCCCTGAGGTTCAGGATCCTGGCGGTGGCCTACCCGGAGTTGGTTGTGCGCTGAGGGCATCCCAGCAGCCACAAGGGGGTGAGTACACTCTCATTCTGCTGGCTTTGCATGCAGTGGAGGTGTCTGGGTGGGGGAGGTGGGCTGTGGGTTTCCCTAGTCCAGGGCGAGTTCCGTAGGCAAGGCCCCTCCTTAAGGCAGGCCATGTGGCACCCCACCCCACCTCTGTAGAGTGCCAAGTACACCTAGTCATGCCCCTGTGTCATCTATGTGTGCAGATGTCATCCATAGCCTTGTAGGCCATTTCCCAGGAATTGAACAGTGGAGCCCAAGAGCACTGCATAGTGCAGGGGGCTTCTGTGTCTGTCGTGTCCACCAACGGTAGCGGTAAAGCATGCACTCAACATGTCTTTCTTCTGTCCCCCCCTTCTTGTGGTCTCCCTGTTCTTGTGTGCATTAGCATCATCAGGCGGAGGAGCAGTGGCACCGGAGCACGAGGGAGCTGCTTCCCACATGGCCCTGGAGTGCGAGACTACGGACTCAGAGTTCACCAGTGGGACGGAGGGCGAGGGGAGCTCCACGGCCAGGACAGGAGCTGACACCAGTGACACGGACTCGTCCTCTGATGGGAGCTCCCTTGTGGTGGCAGCAACATCTGTGCCCCCCGCATCTACAGGTACAGCCGCCACCACCCCTACCAGCACCGCCCTCCCAGCAGCCCCTCAGCCATTGCGCCGTGCCCCCTCACCCAGGCGGGTGGGCATCACCTTCTCCCCAGGCACCTCAGGCCCTGCCCCAGTCACCCCTGCTGCCCTCAGTGAGGAGGCCATTGACCTCCTCAGGTCCCTCACTGTTGGGCAGTCTACCATTTTGAATGCCATCCAGGGTGTAGAGAGGCAGTTGCAACAAACCAATGCATTCCTGGAGGGCATTCATTCTGGTCAGGCGGCCCTTCAGTGAGCTTTTCAGACTCTGGCCTCAGCACTGATGGCAGCCATTGTCCCCGTCTCTAGCCTCCCCCCTCCAACTTCCTCCACCCAGACACAAACCCCTGTACCTCAGCCTATCCCAAGCACACCTACAGACCAGCATGCACACACGTCAACACACAAGGGAAGCTCTGGCAAACATAAGCACCACACACCCCACAGGCACTCACGCAAGCATCACACACATGCAGACACACCAACATCCACTACCTCCACTGTGTCCCCCTCCTCCTCGTCTCCCTCCTCCCTCCCAGTCTCATCTACACTCACACCTGCATGCACTACAGTCACTACGTCCCTCTCCAGCACACCCACCACCACACCCCGCTCACATGCAGTCACCACCCCAACTACCATTCACACGACCCTGTGTCCTCTCCCAGTGTGTCTGTGACACCCCCTCCCAAGATACACAAACGCAGGCACACACCCACCCAACAGCCATCCACCTCACAACAGCCTCCAGCGCATACACCTTCACCCAAAGTCACCAAACGTACACCTCCTACAACCACCACCTCTTCCTCCACTCCCAAATCCCCTCCAGCTACCCTTCCCAGTGTGTCAAAAAAACTTTTCCTGTCCACCCTTGAACTCTTTCCCACACCTCCCCTGCCCCGTCCGTCTCCTAGGTCCTGAACTAGCACCTCAGCCACAACATCTCCGGGACCAGTGGTGCCTGTAGTCACCGGAATCTGGAGTGCACCGGCTACCAGGGCAGCCAGTGTGGCATGGAGCCACAGCACAGACAGTCCCCCACCTGTGAAGCATCAGAAGTTGGCCAGTGCCCGGCGGGAGAGGGGGAAGACTCCAGCCACCAAAGCTGCTCCGAGGGGTCCCTGTGGGAGTGTGGAGTCAGCTGTGACACCTTCCAAGGTGGGGAAGGGCCACAAGAAACCCTGCAAGTCTGGGAAGAGCAGCACGGCGGAGAAGACCGCCATCATCCCGATTACCCAGAGCCCGCCTCCAGCAGAAGCCCAGCTGCCCAGGACCGGACCGCCAGCACCAGCCCACCTGCCCAGGAGGCCAGCACCAGCCAACCTGCCCAGGAGGCCACCGCCAGCACCAGCCCACCTGCCTAGGACGCCACCGCCAGCACCAGCCCACCTGCCCAGGAGGCCAGCACCAGCCCACCTGCCCAGGACACCACCACCAGCACTAGCCCCGCTGGGCCATGAAGGACCGCCAGCAAAAGCCCAGCTGGGCCATGAAGGACCGCCAGCAGCTGAGACCCTGCAATGGAGACCGCCATCTCAAGCACCGCTGCACAGGGCACCGCCATCTCAAGCACCGCTGAACAGGGCACCACCGTCTCAAGCACCGCTGAACAGGTCTCCGCCGTCTCAAGCACCGCTGAACAGGGCACCACCATCTCAATCAGCCCTGCACCGGGCACCGCCATCTCAAGCACCGCTGAACAGGGTACCGCCATCTCAAGCACCGCTGAACAGGGCACCGCCATCTCAAGCACCGCTGCACAGGGCACCACCATCTCAAGCACCGCTGAATAGGGCACCGCCATCTCATCCACTGCTGAACAGGGCACTGCCATCTCAAGCACCGCTGACCCATGAGCAGCAAGGGCACTGACGCAACTGAGTCCGTCATGGGGTGAATGATGCACTCTGGGCACCATGCCCCCTCCAGAACCAGTGGAGACTGTCATCCACTACCTCTGTCCTTAGCAGGATGAAGCACTCTGGGCACCATGCCCCCTCCAGAACCAGTGGATATTCACATCCACTACCTCAGTCCTCGGCAGAATGAAGCACTCTGGGGACCATGCCCCCTCCAGAATCAGTGGAGATTCACATCCACTACCTCAGTCCTTGGCAGGATGAAGCACTCTGGGCACCATGCCCCCTCCAGAACCAGTGGAGACTGTCATCCACTACCTCTGTCCTTAGCAGGATGAAGCACTCTGGGCACCATGCCCCCTCCAGAACCAGTGGAGATTCACATCCACTACCTCAGTCCTCGGCAGGATGAAGCACTCTGGGCACCATGCCCCCTCCAGAACCAGTCCAGATTCATATCCACTACCTCAGTCCTCGGCAGGATGAAGCACTCTGGGCACCATGCCCCCTCCAGAACCAGTGGAGATTCACATCTACTACCTCAGTCCTCGGCAGGATGAAGCACTCTGGGCACCATGCCCCCTCCAGAACCAGTGGAGTGTGTCATCCACTTGTGAGACTGTGGCTTTGCACTCCCCAGGATATGGCAGTGGGAAACCCACCCACTGTAGAGACTTGAGAGACTGTGGCTTTGCACTCCCCAGGATTGAACAGTGGGAAACCCACCCACTGTAGAGACTTGAGAGACTGTGGCTTTGCACTCCCCAGGATATGGCAGTGGGCAACCCACCCACTGTAGAGACTTTAGAGACTGTGGCTTTGCACTCCCTAGGATTGAACAGTGGGCAAGCCACCCACTGTAGAGACTCGAGAGACTGTGGCTTTGCACTCCCCAGGATTGAACAGTGTGCAAACCACCCACTGTAGAGACTTGAGAGACTGTGGCTTTGCACTCCCCAGGATTGAACAGTGGGCAACCCACCCACTGTAGAGACTTGAGAGACTGTGGCTTTGCACCCCCCAGGATTGAAGAGTGGGCAAACCACCCACTGTAGAGACTTGAGAGACTGTGGCTTTGCACTTCCCAGGATTGAACAGTGGGAAAACCACCCACTGTAGAGACTTGAGAGACTGTGGCTTTGCACTCCCCAGGATTGAACAGTGGGAAAACCACCCACTGTAGAGACTTAAGAGAGACTGTGGCTTTGCACTCCTCAGGATGGAACAGTGGGCATGTGGCCCCCTCGTGGATTTGGCGTCATGCACTTAAGCGGCTGAGGTGCCCCCCTTTCCCTCCCCCTGATGTGCCTGTTTAGTTGCTGTCTGATGCCCCTGCAGTATTCTCTCCATCATGTTTGGGGATCTTGTGTGGGCCTCGCCCATACCGTGTGGTCCCAGTTTTCCACAGACTTTCTTAGAGCACTACCTGGACTACTATGCTTGGTATATATTATGTACATGGTGTATATATATATATTTCTGCCTACTTGATTTTAATATATTACAATGGTTACACTCATTTTCTATTGTCTTTGCATTCTTCCAGGGGGTTTGGAGGGTGTAACTGTGATGTATTGATATGCATTAGTGTGTGTGTTGTAGTGGGTGAGGGTGGGGGTGTTGCCTGTGTGTGTCCCTGTTTTTTCCCTCCCCCTCCCCTCTGTCGTAGGTGCAGTACTCACCGTGGTCTTAGCTGCCGGTGTTCGTGCTCCTGGTAGAGGAGCAGGAAGACTATTGCTGGGAGAATTTGGAGTTCCAGGTCCATGGCGTCCTCGTTCCTCGTGGGGTGTGTAGAGGTGAGCGTTTTCCCTTAGGGATTCCTGTTTCTGCCGCGTTTTTATCCGCGATGAATCCGCCCCGGAAAAGGTGGCGGATTGGCCTGTCATAATAGTGTGGGCATTACGTTGTCTCCCGCCTGTCTGTTGGCAGTGACCGCCGCGCTGTTTGTTTGTACCGCCATGGAGGTCAGAGTGTTAAAGTGGCTGTCTTTGTTGATGGTTTCCGCCACGGTCGTAATTGCAAATTTTTTACCACCGGCCTGTTGGCGGTCTTACCGCAGCTTTAACACTGACCGCCAGGGTTGTAATGACCACCTAAGTCAGAAAGCAGACTCTCCACACCAGGAGAACTCTGAAAGGAAACATAGGGGGTAATTACAATCTCGGCGGGTAAACCTGCTGAGATCGGTGCTGACGGTCAACAGAAGACCTTCAGCACACAGAACCCCCCGCCGGCCACATAATATACACCCAGCTGGGCAGGTGGGCGGAAACAGTGTTTCCACCACCTGGCCCAGCTGGAGCAGGGCCTGAACATTGACACCGACTCCAAATGGAGCTGGTGGCAATGTAGCAGTGTGGCAGGTGCAGCAGCACACGTCGCACATTTCACTGCCCGTACATTGGACAGTGAAATGCGCAGCGGGCTGTGCATGGGGGCCCAGGCACTACCCATGCCAAATGCATGTGCAGTGCAGGGGCCCCCCGGGGGGCACCGAGTCACTCATTCCACCAGCCTTTCAGTGGCAGTGTAAACCTACACCACCAGGGAAAGGCTGGTGGAGTCCGACTCATTATCCGGCGGGCAGCGCTGTTTGCAGCGCTGCCCAGTCGGATCAGAAACGCCACCACCCCCCAGGCAGTGGTTCAAACATGGCGGTTCAGTCACGTTTATTATATGTCGCCACCGCTGGCATGACGGTCCAGATCGCCATGTTCTTTATGAGGGCCATAATCTCAGAAATAGAGAAAATATAAAAGCTCCTAACAGATATACTGATTGCCATCCATCTCATTCCTTTCAGGACCCACTGGATAGACGTAGCGAGAGAGTGGGCCAGTCAGAGCAACTTCCTGACTGTGTGAAACAGAAGAAAGACTCATTGATGTCTTCAGACAAAAAAGAAGACAAGTCCCCAAAACAAAAGCCACAGTTTACAAAGAAAAAGGTGGCAGCACTTTCAATTAAAAATGCCAGCAAATTTGAGAACATTGCTGAAGCACAAGACATGGGCTGTGACACTGCTGTACAGTGCGGCAGAAGTCATGATATGTCGCTAGAGTCTGAAAGATCATCTGGATGAGCCAGCAATTAGCAACTTTATTGCAGTCTGTTAGAAATGGGGTCTCTAGTTGGCATAGGTATACACCCTTGTCCAAGTAGGGACCACAATCCTAGTCAGGGTAAGTCACACGCAATCCAAATTATCCTGTGTCCACCCTCTGGTAGTTTGGCACTGAGCAGTCAGGTTTAACTTAGAAGGCAATGTTTAAAGTATTTGTGCAATAAATCATTTAATAACACAGTGGAAACACCACAGAAAGACACCACACAGGTTTAGAAAAATATAAGAAATTTATATGATTAAATTAAGGTCAAAACGTTCAAGATTTGATAATCACAAGTTGAAATAACACTTTTGTAATGATAATAATAGTCTTTAGTTCTTAAAAGCAACAATCGTCTCCTGCAAGCACAGAGTACCTGGTTTGCGTCAAAATTACACGCACAAGGGCTGCAGAGGAGGTAATGCGTAGAAAAAGGTAGGTGTGCGTCAGATTTCTGGGTGCACACAGACGATGCGTTGATTCTTTTCCAGGAGGCAAGGACTTTGCATTGAATTCCGGATAGCAGGATTGAATCCTCTTTGCGATGTGGGGTCTTTTGACGCCCAGGGATGATGTGTTGAAATCCTGGGCATACGGGGTAAAGTCACAGATGTTGCCTTGATCCGGCGGGTGATGCGCCAAAATGTCTGCTGCATGCCTGGCTCTGCATCGATTCCTCTCGCAGGAAGTCTGGCTGCATTGTTCCAGCTCAGCGATGCGTCGATCCAGTAGGCGGTTCGTCGAAGTTCCAGTCTCAGTGTTGGTGCTGCATCGATCTCCACTCAGGGAGCCAAGCTGCGTCGTTCTGGTTCAGAGATGTAGTGATTTTCTCACTGCTGGGCAGGCTGTGCGTCGATTCTGGCAGGCTGTGCGTCAATTTGCCCTGCACACGGAGTTTCTTTGCAGAGATTAAGGCCCTCGTTACGAACATGGCGGTCTGTTCTGCTACGCCGGCGGTGGCCAACAGAGGAGCGCTCTGGACCGCCAAATAATGATCCAAACGAAACACACGTATCCCGTGAGCCACCCACCGCCAGGAGAGGAGTCCAGCCGACAACGGCAGAGTCCACCCACAGGCCGTCAGAAAGGTCCAACCCGCCCATCAAATAATGAACCACCATTCCGCCGCCAGTTCCGGGGCGGGAACCACCACCACACAAAGCCAGGCGGAAATGAAACAAATATAAGGAACCACGTACCGGAGTCCCATAGAACGTGCAGCGGCAGCCATGAATAGAGAGTTGCAGATCATGCCGGCCCTGCTCCTTGCCATATACCTACATGACCGAGACCGCCGCCGCCGACGGTAAGTACCGCAACCTACGACACAAGGGAGCAAAGGGCACAGTTACATACCCACCCACTCCACCCATCAGGCAACGCCCACCCAACCCTTCCCAGCAGCACAAGTCATACACCCCACACCAAAAGGCACATACCCCACCGAAGGCTAATGCAACTTGACCATAGTATAAACAAAAGCCCCACACCCATAAAAATTCAAAACAAACACCAGGGTGTAACTGCGTGCAGCCCAAACAAAGGCCAAGCAGAAAGTTTATTAAGAAGCTCACTGAGCCAAACACTGCAAACAGGGCCAATGGCCAGTCCGTAAAATCACATATAACATGGGCCACAACGGGCCACACCTGACTCCCACAAGTGCTAGGTACTCCACAGAACGGGGCACCATATGGGGATCCAGTCACCTCACGGAAGGGGGGTAGGGGGTGGTGGGGGTGGGGATTTTTGATGGGGGTGGAACTTTGACTTTCTTGTGGAGGGTGGAGGGGGGTGGGCTTCTCCTTTGAAGGGGGTGGGGCTGTTTGGCTCTGGTGGAGCTGGATGCCCTAAGCTCTGACCGGGCCTTCTTCTCTGGGGAAGGGGCATGGGAATGTGAAGGGTGGACTGGGGCGGGCTGTGATGTGGAAGGAGCGGAAAGGGCAAGGAGGTGTGCACGTTTGGGTACAAGACGGGGTGGGCCAGTAGGGTTGGAAGAGGTCAGCACGGGAGAGGAAAAGTTTCTTGGGAGCAATTGGGGTGGGTGTGGATGAGGGCGTGGATGTATGGGGTGTAGGGGTGCATGTAGTGAGTGCAGGTGACTGCTCAGTATGCTGTTGTATGGTGGATGTCTGATGGGTGGGTGTCTTGGTGCGTTTGTCTGTCTTGGGAGGTGGGGGGTGGATACAGTGGGAGAAGACAGACAGCTAGTGTGGATGTATGTTGGGTGGGTGTCTGCAAGTCTGGTGAGTGTGCTGCATGTGTCAACTACAGTAAAGGTGGTGAGTGCAGGTGTGGTGTATGGGGTGCATGTATGGCTGTCTGCTATTGTTGTGAGTGCAGGAAGAGGAGGAGTAACAGTGAGTGAAGGTACAATGCATGAGGGTGTGGATGTAGAGGGGACAGACAGGGAGGCGGAAGATGTGGGCACACTGGGGGAAGTGGACGTTGTTGTGTGCGCAGGTGTCTGTTGGCTGTGTGAATTCTTGTGGTGGGAGGTGTGGTGCTTGTGTTTTGAAGTGTGCTTCTTGTGTGTTGATGTGTCTGGCAACAGGTCTGATTGTGTGCTTTGGATGGGTGAAGGGAGTGGGGTGCTGGAAGGGGTAGAGGAGGTTGGAGGGGGGACAGAATGGCCAGGGAAATTGGCTTCCATCCAGATAGGCACTAGTCTGCTGCACCTCTGATGCTAGCCCCTGGATGGCATTGACGATGATTGTCTGCCCGACAGAGATGGTTCTCAGGAGGGTAATAGCCTCCTCTGTGAGGGCAGCAGGGCTGACTGGGGCAGGGGAGGAGGTGTCTGGGTTGAAGGAGACGCCCACCTTTGTGGGTGGACGGTCACGGGCAACTTGGTGGGGAGCAGAAGGGAGGGCGGTGATGGTATGGGTGTGGA
Source organism: Pleurodeles waltl (assembly GCF_031143425.1). Classification (NCBI taxonomy): domain Eukaryota; kingdom Metazoa; phylum Chordata; class Amphibia; order Caudata; family Salamandridae; genus Pleurodeles; species Pleurodeles waltl. The sequence continues at coordinate 691,226,064 of NC_090436.1, read as the reverse complement.
GGAAGATCTCACGGTAGTGGTGTGTGCACTAGGGTCTGCCACTGCTGGGGGACCCCCATCGGAAGAGGTCTCAGAGTCACTACCTCCTGTGGTAGTAGCCTCTCCCGTCTAAGTCCCCTCGCCCTCCCACCCACTGGTCCCCTAGGCGTCCGTTGTCTCTGCCTCGGAGGATCCGTGGGCCGGTGCCTCCCCACTTGCCGGTGCCTCAGCTCCCTCGCCTGATGTTGATGCTGTACCAAACCAACACAAGAGAACAGGGATGGGGAGACAAAACAGGAGAGACACTTGTAAATAGCTGAATGCAGATACAGAATGGCCAGACATACACCCACCCAGCAAACACACCCAACAGGCGGCACCGTACACTATGCCCATGGCCATGCCCCTGACTACTGACCAGAATACTGCTCTACACCCATCCCCTGAAATACTTTTGGAGCTGAGGTAGATGAAACCTCACAGGGACACCCCTACACCCATTGGGGAACATATAGTAAATGGACACCAGTCAAATTCCCTGCTCTAAGCAGCATGAGCCCTATTGCACACCCAATCATCCTTTCAGACTGAAGTATGGTCAATGAGTACTCACCCCCTTGTGACTGCTGTGCAGCCTTCAAGCGCCCATCCAGATCTGGGTACCCCACTGCCAGGATCCATCGCATGAGGGGGGTCAGTGCCCGATGGGCACCCCTTCCACGTTGGGAGGACTTCCCCAGCTGGGCCTCACTGATCTTTCGCACCCAGTGCCGCAGGTCCTCTCACCTCTTTCGACAGTGGGTGCTCCGCCGGTTGTAGACCCCCAGGGTCCGCACCACGTTGGCGATGGCATGCCAATGTGCCCTCTTCTGGTGGGTGCTGACCTAAAAGGGGGACACAGATATGGAACACAGAGGTCAGGCACTTGCACGATAGGAACAGCTGGCAAATTGTCCAACATGGGATGGACAGTACTCTCAGACATACAGGACATTCGCACGCAGCATTCCATGCACCATGGCCCATGCAGGCTCAGAGGAGCACACATATGTCCAATCCACACCAGCCATTGCACACACAGTGCCCTCCAAACCAAGACTCACCTGTACCTCTGGTCATCCATAGAGTTTGCCGTACAGGGGCACGTCCCCATCCACTAGCTTCTCCAGTTCTTCCTGGGTGAAGGCTGGGGCCCTTACACCTGCACCACATGGCACATCCATAGCCAGAGGCAGGCCACAGCAGTACAAAGAGAGGAGTACCTGTCCACACGAGATCAGGGAGTCAAGTGATCAAGCGATGACAAACGTGCATACGTTCTGCTGCGGTATGCACTGAAACCGCCGGCAGCGATCATGATATGCCAGGATTGCCCATTGGCATCCATGTTAGCCAATAAGGGCCTCACGCTGTGATGTCAACCGCTAGCGGTATGAGGTCACTTCCACAACGAACGGGCAGATCTACACTGGGCAGACATTTTGCCATCCCCTACGCATCTTGAATTTCCTACTACTCACAATGCAGGGCCTACTAGCCACATGCACCTAGGCCTCTATCCATTCCGTATAGTAGCACACATGAATGACTCTGTTCCCTCCTAGTAATGTACATGTATATCTGTCAGGTAGCAGTTATTGTAAAGACACTACAATGAACAATGCAGTGCAGAAATGTTGAGAAGTCTGCCTATGTATTTGTCTTCATCACTCCTTTTTGTAACCCCTCGTAGGTACCGACCCTTTTGGCGAGGAAGGGCACCATCGGTGTACAGACCACTTGTGGATATGGGGACCATGGTGGAGCATCGGATCATAATCACTTACAGACTCACACGTGCAACTATTCAGGACCTTTGTGCATTACTGGATCCTGCACTAACTCCGGGAAATCGTAATCAGCATGCCATTCCAACTGAGGTGCAGGTGCTCTCCGCACTCCATTTCCTGGCCACAGGCTCATTTCAAGTGACAGTGGGCATGGGTGCTGGTTTCTCACAGCCAATGTTCAGCCAGGTACTGACAAGATTTCTGAATGCATTTGTACAACATCTGCAATCCTATGTGCGGTTTCCCCAAAGTACAGACCTCCCTGCCATCAAGTCTGACTTCTATGCCTTTGCAAACATTCCCCATGTCATAGGTGCCATCAATGGCACACACAAACCCATCATCCCCCCAAGAGTGAGTGAACATGTGTACAGAAACAGGAAGAACTTTCACTCCATGAACATCCAATTGGTGTGTACTGCAGACCAGTACATTTCACATGTGAATGCCATGTTTCGAGGTTCAGTCCATGATTCATTTGTGTTGAGGAACAGTAGTGTGCCACAGAAGATGGAACAACTACAAGAGGACTGAGGGTGGATCATAGGTAAGTTTGCCTGTCAATAACTGACACATTGCTGAAAACCAGCCTGTCTGACTAAGGGACATAGCAATGACAAGTCTGTATTGAACCATTTTGTAGGTGATTCTGGATATCCAAACTTGCGTTGGCTCCTGACACCAGTGAGGAATCCCAGGACGGATGCAGAGAGGAAATACAATGAGGCCCATGGACGTACTAGGAGGGTGATAGAGCGTACTATAGGCCTCCTGAAGGCTAGATTCCGGTGTCTACATATATCTGGGGGTTTCCTGGCCTATGGGCCTGATAAGGGGTGTAGAATAGCGGTGGCATGCTGCATGCTGTACAACGTGGAAGTTAGACATTCTATTCCCCTCTTGGAGGTGGGGGGTGCTATAGGTCCTGATCAGCTACCTCAGAGAGGTGAGGAGAGTGATGGTGAGGATGAGGAAGGGGAAGATGTCCATTCCAGGAACCAACTGATACAACTCTACTTCCAATAACTGTGTGGGACTTAAGCCTGTCACTGGGGTTAGTGACTAATACTGTCAGTATGCTCTGTCATATAGGGGGGATTGGACATGATAGGCATACATGGACCACTTCTGCATGGTACTGACAGAAAATATATGCATTCCCTTCTTGCCACCATTTGGGCACACAGTACCACCATCAAGCACAAATTGACAATAATGTTGTTCTCTGCCAGTTGCTTCCATACTCCACTTTGTTCACAATTTAAGACAGGGGACAGTGTTACAGGTGTGAAATGTGTTTTATTGGTAGAATTGAGTGAATTGTGCTATACACAGTGATGAGAGTCGTAAGGGTTGGGTGTCCTCAAAACCAACTTGGTGGCAGCCTTGTTGGATGGTTTAGATAAGTGGTTCCCAACCTTTTGACTTCTGTGGACCCCCACTTTATCATTACTGTGAGAGAGCGTACCTTAAATATTACATATATTAAATGTGAAATGCTTATATAAATACCTAACAATGTTACATATGAAAAACGACCATAAATATTAGTTGCTTAGTGTGTATTCTCAATATGATTATAAGTGTGAAGTTATTATTGTGCACATAAACTAATTTCGAAAATAAGAAATAATTGCTTGCACCATGATTAATTGAATATATTAACGCTTACGAATATTGCATTTGTATTAAAACCCATTAGCCTTAAGTTAGCGTGAGTTGAAGACTTTAGCTGTGTAGCTCTCCTATTAAAGCATATTTTCTGTTTTTCAGTGTGCTGACTCGTAAAGGGCCATGACCCAGCGTTTGTTCCTTTTCTTTGTTTTATGTTGCCAATTCATCCTGTTCCCATCCGCATGCTAGCTGCCTTAGTATAAGTTTTATATAGAATTTGAAACAAAAAATATACCAAAGGAATGTGCAAGGCCATTTGACCATGGATAAAGAAGCTCATGACCCGAGAAACGTGCCAAGAAGATGACACGACACCCGGATGTGCCACCTACGAAGGCGTCAATTACGAAGACCAATCAAAGTGTTATAAACTATTGTGGGGTGACAATTTGGATTACCTAATGTATAATTTGATAGGTTAAAGATAGTGGGGTATAGCGAATATCCAATAGAATTTTGGGGGAAGGTATTGCGAAGAAGGGATAAAAACTCATGACACGGAAGAGTCGGGGAATTAGGTAGGGAATGCTATCGATTTTATCCAGAAACTCTGTCACTCTGTTTGGTGACTTTGAGACTTAATAAATTATCCTCACCCATAGACTGTTTTATGCTTCTCCTCCTAAGGGGAAGTGTCCCCTCTCCACTAGACTGAGTTAGATTGATGGTGATACGTCTGATGCCCTGAAGACGAAGATTGATCCTGTGTGCTGACTAAATCCTTGGAGGGTAATTATGACAATGCTATTGTAATTTGTCTATTCGCTTTTCCTTTCTACGTACCAACTGCTGTATTTTTTATTAGAAACCATAGCTTAGATGTTTTCCAAATTGGTGTTCTAAATTGTTTTGCATGAAGTCCAACATGCTAATGCTAATTAGAGGCTAGGTTAGGTAAATCACCCTGACTTACACAAATAGACGACGCTGACATTATGCCGCGCTGAACTAAGTCTTGCTTAATATTCTGTGTTCCGATCTATGTTCACTTTATGTTATGCTCTTATATTCGTGATCTTTGCATTATTGAAGTCTTATTACAGTTGCCATATTGTGACTATGTTTATATGCTTCTTGGTTTTGAGATTGACACATTGCTAGTAGATTGTAATCAATAGGGAATAAAACTCATAAAATGCTATCACAAGGTGTGGTTATTCATGGCCGAAAGGTCATGGTTGCGTCGACAATTTGATTAATGTCTTTATTCAAAGTAAGGTATATTGTGATGATAAATATCAGTGACCTTATTGATATATTACTTGACATATTGATTAGTTATCGCGTCCTACGGTGTCTCACCACTGGGTCAAAAGATTCATTGGCCTAAAACGAGTCCTGATGTGTATAAAATTGACATAGAAAGACGTGTTATCAGTTCTGGTAACAGAGCGACGGTTTGGCCCTTGGGGGTCCTAGGACGGAGATTCATTGTTTAATTTGTTTTTCTGTGATAATGCAAATTGAAGGTATGATGGGTTTCTAAGTTCACCATGACTTTCCCGGGATCTCAGAGCCTACCTAAGTGAGTTGGGAATGTTCTCAGCGCCATAGTGTATGTGGTTAGGGTTTTTGCGCTTGCTTAGCTTATGCATTTTGCAGGTGATTGTGAAGGTTCGTGTGTAATTAGGCCAAAATATGTGTTGTTAGTAGGAGAGGGCGTACTCCACAGTATGAGAGTAGGGAAGTCGGCGTACTTCATATGAGTGCGGCGCTTGGTGCTCAAAAATTATCCATGTGGTTGGTTGTTTATGTACGGACCTGTTGAGGTCTAAGACTCTGGAGTATGAAGACAAATGTGGTTTATGTTGTAATCTGTGCGGTTTAATAGGTCAATCGAGCATAGTTGACAAGTCGAGTTCGAGTCATAATGTGTGTATGAAACCTTCAATGGAGATTTGAGAAATTCTAAAGTGCACTAGAAGGAGTCAATGACAAGTCGAGAGTAGAATTTGCGGGTCGAATTCTGCTTGCGTATGCGGGAATTGATAAGGAGAGAGTAGCGGCCGAGGCATTAAGTGAAATCTCTGTAAAATTCTGAAGCGAATGTGTTACCCTTCCTGTAGTAAACCACCAGATTTGTGTTGTCATTTAAGGTGCTCGCAATAATTTGCATTAGTTTGTGTGGGTTTGTATGGGTTCAGTGAGGAGCGGACGAGCCGTAAGACTTTGTCAGCTGCAGTGTGTGAGTGTGACGTCAGTGGTGCCGCGCTGAGATAGGTCAGTTGTCGAGAGGGGTCGCGCACGGATTGGCTGCCGTCCGTGAGAGGCAATAGGCTGAGAAAGGAGAGTGAAGAGTGTCCTAGGAACTAAGTCACTTCTGATTAAATACAAAACTAGGAGAGAATCTCAAAAAGGAATTTTGTTAAAGCGTTCAAGAGCGCTCTGAAAGGAGACGTGTATATTGTTGCAACCGATGGGGAGCCTACACCTCCCGAGGGTACTCCAGCTTATATAGTCATGGAAGAGAAGGGTGTCGCACCTTGTTTATGGATGAAACAGTGGTGCAAATTAACAGAGAAAGAAGGGTGTCTAGCGTTCCCAGAACATGGAACATTCAATCCTAAGGTACTAGAGAATTTGAGGTGGATGTTAAGTACATAGACACAACCTCCAAGACCAGCTCAGTATGAGGCGTTAGCAATCTGGGATTAGATTGCACTTAAACATAGACAAGAAAGGTTTCAGAGAAGATTGAGAAGGGCAGAAAAATCCTATGCAGAGGCTAGGTGGGACAATGAAAACAAAATGTGGAGACGGGGAATTGTAGATGGATTAAAACTGTTCCCAGCAGTAGCACAGGGAGAGGAGACGCCAGGAAAGAAGGCTTCTTGCAAAACAGATAAAGACTCGAACAAATCTAAAGAGAATAAAAGATCTTGGGAAGAGGAAGATGATTCAGATGATGAGGAATTCATGGACAGATTATTACATGATCGTCCTCCACCTTATGCAGTGAGCGACAATGCCCCAGGTACTAGCACAGACCCTGGGAACCAGACGCAGGAAAACGGAGTTACTGATACAGTACAGACTAATGATACTGCCCTGATACAGAATGGTGTCAATTTACCCACTGCACCAGACATGCCGATACTGTTGCAGCCTCCACCGCAGATACAGAGAATCTACCCAGATGTCCCAGTACTTGAAACAACTACAAATTTGATAGTGCCGCCAGACCCGATATATACAAAGCCAAAGCTAATACAGATTGAATCAACTCCAAAGTTGCTTTCGCAACCACAGCCACAACTGATAGCAGGGTAAAACCCAGTGGCTGGACTGCCATTAGTACCTGTCCCGGGTACTTTAGAACAGACATATGGAGTTACTGCTCCACGGAGTTTGGGTCCGGGTCAGACACCTGCTGCCATATCATTACCAATTACTGTTGGTCCACCAGTACCATTATATGCACAAGACAGGCATGCATGATCAGGGAGTGATGACTCAAGATGTGATAAGAGGAGGGTCGATGGGAACTCCCCAGATTATGGCCCCAGGAGAGCAAACATTTGAACAAACAAGGCCTTTAATGAACCTTAGTCTGGTAGGAGCACCCCTCGAAGCCATGCGTCAAGCATGGTTAGGAGTTTTAACTCCACAAACAATGAGTACAAACACCTCACACTCCCCAATGATACATGCAGGGAACATTTTGTTGCAGGGATTTACAGTCCAACAGTTAAATGAATGGTTAGAAAAAACTTATACCTCACAAAAGACTGCAGTGGTTACCATCGAACCAGAGAAGGAAAGGCAGGATGAATACCTGAATTTTGTGAGACTAGGGGCAGAAACTGCTGAGTTAGTGTCAGGTACAATGGGAGTAAATAGATTGGAGTCATACACGGAGGCAGAATTGAGATACTTATGCCCTAAGATTACCAAAGAAGTAGGTAAAGTACATCAGAGATTAGCGAACCTGGCAGACAAATACAATATCGATATTGGGAACACCAAACATTTGAAAAGAAGTTACAGACTAGATTTCGACTCAAAAGATTTTGAACACATGAGGTCTGCGGGAATGAAAGCACATTTGAGAGAGTTGTTGCAAAGCGCACAAATTTGGGGGGCACTGGAAAAATGGGAAGGCAAATGTGCAAAGAAAAGAGTCAAGGGAAAGGGAGACAGCCCAGGATCTAATCAAGCTAAGGCTTCACCTGATTTGGAATCCGTAAAAATATTGCCTATGAGAGAAACAGCTGGTGGTGTCCTAATTCATGTGCCATGGACCAGAGGGGACATTTTATCCTTTACTAACGATTACCCCAGACTGAGAGAGAAACCGATCGAGTGGTATCAACAGACAGATAGGTCTGTGAAACTCGCGAAATGTCTCTGGGAAGACTTGAATACTTTGTTTGAGATCATTGTTCCGCCTGATTTATGGCTTGAGTGTAAGAGAAGTGTTGATTGGCTGACAAAGGAACCAGCAAGACATAAGGTGACTGGGGCACCTTCAGAAGAGGTGATGAAGTATTATCATAAAGTGATTGAGTTTTTGAAACAAAAGGTGTCGCCGAAAGGGACTGATTGGCAGAAAATCAACCGGACCTCCCAAGAGGTTAAAGAATCAATACATGCATATTATGAAAGATTGTTGAAGGCATTCAAACATTACAGTGGTACTGAGACAAATGAACCAAAGGATATGAACCATCTCGTGTTCAGATTTGTTGAAGGATTGCGACCAGAGGTTAGCCAGATGATTAAGAATCATTTGATCTGTTGGCAAGCTAAGCCGATTGATGAGGTGCTACAGTATGTGAAATACTGCAGTGACGAGATTGAGTTGAAGCAGAAAAAGTTGAAAGAAAAGGTCATGGTGATGCAGATAAGGGCTGCACAGGCAGGAATACAGGGAAATGGAGTTCAACAGATGACACAGCAGGCAACCAAAAATGAACGGTGTGTTTCAGACCCAACCGAGGGGTCGAGGTCGAGGTTTGTAAATCGCGGTTCATACTTGAATACGGTTGTAATTCAAAATGACACGCAAGGGGTAAAGAAGATGTCACGATGTCACGCGTGCGGGGGCGTGGGGCACTGGAAGTGGGAGTGCCTGAATATACTAATGTTGGTGCATTACAAATTCACAAGGTCCGAAAATAAGACATCAGAACCCGAACTTTCAGAACAATCTGGTGCAAATGCAAGGGGTACAGCCTGTGCAGCTGATGCAAATGCCGCGTTTTCAGTCAATACAATTACAGCCAGTACAGCAGCAGATTCCTATGGTGCCTAGACAGCAAATGCAATTACCAATGGCCCCAATGGGACAGCAACAGGTGATGCTTCCTCAGCAGGTCACAGGCCAGGTAACAAATCAAAACAATACTGTACAACAATTCCCATTACGAGGTGAAAATGGTATGAATGAAGATTGGTCAGATGATAGCTCAGACAGTGAAGAGTGCAGGCTTGCAGCATCCTTAGAGGTGGATCAGAGAGGCCCATATGTAGAGGGAAAGGTGATGGGGTATAAGGTTTCACTTCTGGTTGGCACAGGAGCCACACGCTCCACAGTCAGAAGCGCAGATGTTCCAAGATTGCCTCTCTCAGGGCGTACCATAAGAGTGGTTGGAGTAGCAAATCAGTATTTGACTAACCCAATTACAGATCCAGTGCAGGTTGGGATTGGTAACTTCCAGGGGTTACATAGGTTCGTAGTCTGTGACTCGAGTCCAGTATCCCTACTGGGAAGAGATTTGTTGTGTAAAACAAAATGTTCGATTACCTGTTCCAATGGCGGGATTGAAGTACAGACAAATAGTGACGATGAAGGTGACGAAAGTCAGCTTTTAGAAGAAGAAACGGGAACAAATGAAGACTATCCTCTGATTACTTTATTCCCAATGCATACTTTGATTGACTTACCTGTCGAACTACAAGGGACAGTAACAGAGAAAGTATGGGACTTGACCGGAAAAGAAGTAGGATTGATAAAAGAAGTGGAACCAGTTAAAGTTCAGATAAAACCAAATGCAGTGTTCCCTCAAGTGCCACAATACCACATGACCCAAGATGTTCTTATCGAAGTGTCACAAATAATTGCAGACTTTCTCAGGCAGGGAGTTCTGAAAGAGGTCTTGAGCAGTCCATGTAACTCTCCAATAATGGGATTAAAGAAGTCCTGTGGAAAAGTTCGAATTGTGCAAGATTTGAGAAAAATAAATGAAATTGTGATAAAATGTTGCCCTGTGGTGCCCAACCCAGCAGTAATCATGTTTCAGGTCCCCTGTGATGCTAAATGGTTTACCGTAGTAGACCTACCACAAGCTTTCTTTTCGATACCTCTTCATGAGGACAGCCAATTTTTGTTCAGTTTCAAATTCCTGGATAAGGTGTACAGTTGGTGCAGAATTCCTCAAGGGTTTTCTGAGTCACCGTCCATCTTCAATCAGATATTGAAGAAGGATTTGGAGCCACTAGTGCTGCCTTTTAATTCAACTCTTGTGCAGTACACTGATGATTTGCTAATTGCATCCAAAACAAGGGACAGTTGTAAATATGATACCATTGCATTACTGAATCATCTGGGAAAGAATGGACACAAGGTGTCACCCAGAAAACTACAATACTGTCAGAAGGAGGTGAAATACTTAGGACATTTTTATCTAGAAGGGTTCCAGGAGAATATCAAAAGAAAGAATAACAGCTGTTTTGCAAATGAACCCCCCAACAACAAAAAGAGATGTCAGGATGTTTTGGGGAATGGTGGGCTACTGTCGCCAGTGGATACCCAACTTCTCGATCTTTTCAAAGCCATTAATAAAACTGGCAGGAAAAGAAATAAAGGATGAACCATATACAATAATCTTGTCAAAAGAAGAGCTTGAGTCATTTATGGAATTGAGAGAATGCATGTGCAGGGCACCAGCACTAGGAATGCCAGATTACAGGAAACCTTTTCTGTTGTTTTGTCATGAATGTGATGCTTGTTCTTTGTCTGTCTTAACACAGGTCCACGGAGGTGCAAATCACCCGGTAGCATATTTTTCAGCTACCTTGGATCCTGTCGCAGCAGCCTTACCGGGCTGTTTGCGTGCAGTCGCAGCAGTTGGTCAGAGCCTTACACAATGTGTCATGGGATACCCTATAACAGTAATGGTTCCACATTCAGTTGAAATACTGTTGACTCGAACTAAGACTCAGCACATGACAAATGCATGTCTCACTAGGTATGAGACTATCATACTGGGGTCACGAAATGTAACACCTAAAAGGTGCAGTGTATTGAACCCGGCAACTTTACTTCCTAATGAAAATACTGAAACCAAAAATGAGGAAGAATTTGAACATGATTGTCTTGAGGTAACGGAGCTGTGTACCAAACCCCGTCCAGACATACAGGACACCCAGTTAAAAGAAAATGATTGTATCATGTTCGTTGATGGGTCCTGTCTAAGAGATTCTACTGGAACGCTGAGAGCCGGCTATGCGGTATGTACTATAACTGGTGTTGTTGAAGCTTCCTGGCTCGAAAAAGTGTTTTCTGCACAAGTGGCAGAATTGATTGCCCTTACTAAGGCATGCCACGCAGCTATAAATTTGAAAGTCACTATCTATACTGACAGCAGATACGGATTCGGAATTGTACATGATTTTGGCCAACTTTGGTCACAGAGAGGTTTTATGACCTCATCTGGTTCTCCTGTGAAAAATGGTGAACAAATAAAGGATTTGTTACATGCGATTCAGTCACCTCTTGAAATTGCCGTGGTGAAATGCAGTGCTCACATTAGATCACAAGACTTTGGGGGTGATTCTGACTATGGCGGATGGCGGAGGCCGTCCGCCATAGTACCGCCGCCAAATGACCGCACCGCGGTCAAAAGACCGCGGCGGCCATTCAGACATTTCCTCTGGGCCGGCGGGCGCTCTCCAAAAGAGCGCCCGCCGGCCCAGAGGAAATGCCCCTGCAACGAGGACGCCGGCTCAGAATTGAGCCGGCGTAGTTGCAGGGGTGCGACGGGTGCAGTTGCACCCGTCGCGTATTTCAGTGTCTGCAAGGCAGACACTGAAATACTTTGCGGGGCCCTCTTACGGGGGCCCCTGCCGTGCCCATGCCATTGGCATGGGCACGGCAGGGGCCCCCAGGGGCCCCGCGGCACCCCCTACCGCCATCCTGTTCATGGCGGGTTTCCCGCCATGAACAGGATGGCGGTAGGGGCTGTCAGAATCCTCATGGCGGCGGAGCGCGCTCCGCCGCCATGAAGGATTCCCCCGAGCAGCGGTAAGTCGGCGGGAGCCCGCCGACTTGCCGCTTCTGACCGCGGCTGAACCGCCGCGGTCAGAATGCTCGTGGGAGCACCGCCAGCCTGTTGGCGGTGCTCCCGTGGTCGGTGGCCCTGGCGGCCACCGGCCGCCAGGGTCAGAATGACCCCCTTTGTGTCCATGGGAAACGGTAATGCAGATCAAGTCGCAAGATTTTGCGCATTGAACTGTATATCGTTCAAGGAACAATGGGAATTGTTACCACAAACTGAAAATGACACATGTTTGAACTTTGCATTGCTGTTGGTTGACACATTTGATGAGTTACAGACATTACAAAGCCATGCAAGCAAAGAAGAAAACCGCTCTTGGCAAAGAATGCAATGTGCGCAAAGGGCAGATGATCTATGGGTCTCAGAAGAAGGGAAACTAGTTTTGCCAAACAGCCTTTTATCCCAGTTAGCCAGGCTCTATCATGGACAGGCTCACCTGGGTAGAGATGCCATGATTAGATCATTCAAAATTGATTGGTTTAACCCGAAATTCAGACATGCCACAGAGATTACTTGTCACAGATGCATCATCTGTCAACAGATGAATGCAGGAAAAGGAATCGTGGTAACTTTGAGCCACATTGGGAGAGCTGGAGGTCCATTTAACAAGATGCAAATGGATTTCATTGAAATGCCTGTTTGTGGAGGACTGAAGTATGTGTTGATGATCGTGTGTTTTTTCAGTCATTGGATTGAGGCATATCCCACACGTAGGAATGACAGTCTTACAGTAGCAAAACTACTACTTAGGGAACTGATACCAAGATTCGGGTTTCCGGTTTCTATAGAATCAGATAGGGGTAGACACTTCGACAATGAGGTGATCAAACTCTTGTGTGCTGCACTTGACATCGAGCAAAAGCTGCATTGTAGCTACCGCCCCGAAGCATCAGGACTAGTAGAACAAATGAATGGTACTTTGAAATGAAGAATGGCAAAAATGTGCGCAGCAACTAACATGAAGTGGCCAGACGCCTTGCCTCTAGTACTGATGTCAATGAGAAACACCCCAGACAAGAAAACAGGACTATCCCCCAAAGAAATCCTCATGGGTAGAGCTATGAGATTACCAGCAGTACCTGCAAATGCGCTAGTGAATATTACAGATGATATGGTGTTGTATTACTGCAAAGATTTGGCTGATGTGATTCGCTCTTTCTCTCACCAGGTGGAAGCTAACACATTGCCACCGATTGGCGATCCAGGCCATTCTCTACAAGCTGGTGACTGGGTAGTTGCCAAGAAGCACGTGAGAAAATCGTGTCTAGAACCACGTTGGAAAGGGCCATATCAAGTAATCTTGACGACTACCACTGCTGTAAAGTGTGTTGTAGTTCCCAACTGGATACATGCTAGTCACACAAAAAGGGTAACGTGCCCTGTTGAAGAGGAACTTGAAGCTTCCGGCACAACAACTTCAGAAAGAGAAGTCTCAGGGCTAGAAAACAGTCAAGAAGGAACTGAGACTACCGGAGAGCCCACTGAGAACATCCTTGTCCCTCTAATAGTCAATGAGTTCGAGAGAGGTGACAGAGTGCCTATCTCAGTAGAGGCGGCAGGAGAATCAAATCAAGAAGAAGTTCTCCCAGAAGTAGATAAATACGGGTTAGAACTCGAACCCGTCACAGAAGAAGAAGAAGGAGAAATTGTAGAGAGAGACCAGAACGCATCAGAGTCTCCTGAGCCAGCTGCAGGTCCATCAAGAGGAAATACCATATCACAAGAGGAGGGTGCTGTCCAGGGTTCTGAAAGAACACATCAAGAGAAAACACATAAAGGTGACAGTTGGCCAGATAAACCAAGATAAGAGACGTATCAAATGACACAATAATAGAAGAGAACGATACCTCTCAAGTGGAAGAACTAAGTGAAGGAGAACAACAGGGAGAACGAAGGCTGAAACTAAAAAGAATCGCAAACAGAAGATATACAGGTCCTGAATGGGCGTATGCTACAACATCAGAATGGCAACAAGAATTCCTAGCTTTAATTGAAAAGAAAAAGAGACTTTAAGAATTACCTAAAGTGACACTAGAATCGGATTTGACTATTGAAAAACTTGATTACGACAAGCTGCTAAACGGATTTGACAAGAAAGGGTCCTGGAGTGAGTGAAGACGCTGTAAATAAACGCAGAAAGCCAGAGAGTTTGAACTATCCTCTAGTTGATTGTTGCTCTACTGTAGGATTCTATACAAACATGGCTTATAATAGAGGTAGTAGCAAGGGAAGTAAAATGTGTGGTTGGTTAGGACTTATAATAGGTGTTGTGTGCGCAGTGATAATTGTGGGAGTGATTGTAGGAATGCCATGGATAGAGAAAGAAACTATTAACGCTACTTTAAAACCTGAAACTACCACACTAACACCATGGGAAAGATTTGAGCAGGATGCAAGACATATGCATGAGGGAACTAATGCAAAAGGGGAACATTCTACTAATGTCTTCTATCGCTTACTAAATGAGTATGTGGAAACTATGGATGCAAAAGATTGTTATGTATGTACTAAAATTCCTTCATCTGTGCAGGAGGGAGTTACATATCATAGCCTCCCTCTTACTTAAGGGATTAGTTGTAGCTTGCTATTAACACGATTCTGTAATCAAGAGCATGTGCAATATTTCTATTCAAACTTGGATGTTGTGTTTTCTTTTGTGCCTGTGACTGAATTTTTAAACAAGTTAGCTAAGGAACATGATATAAAAATAGTTAGGGGATTCTTTGAGCCGACGCTTACATTTGGGACTGCTTACGCACATCGTAATAATTTAACTTGCTTACTATCACCTGAAAGATTAGAAAAAGGATTAGAGAAATGCACTTACGCAAATGATTATGCTTACACTGCAATCAAGACACAAGGCAAATTAGCTATAGATGCAATACATGTAGGTAGGCTTTGCATATATAGGCCAAAATCTGAACAGGATAATTTGTTTGTGGGAACGAGTGAATGCAGGCATGTGTTTTTATTTCAGAGTAAATAGACCTTTATGCTAAATGGACAAGATCCAGCGATTCCTGGGATCTATTATATCTGTGGGCTAAATGCTTATTACCGTCTCCCTAGGGGATGGTACGGGACATGTTATTTGGGAATAGTATTCCCAAAGATTTACCAAATTGATGACTTAAAACAGATACCTAGGATGTCTGAATTAGAACATCCGAGACAAAAACGAGAATCAGTGGCGGCTGTCATTGGTGACATATTTGGAGCTATAATCCCATCAGTAGGGGTTATCTTAAATTCTATGAAGATACAGAAGTTGTCTACTATTGTGGACAACATGTTGACAAATTTTACAGGGGCTATACTCCTGATGGATACTGAACTTGCTGCAGAAAGAGCTATGACTCTTCAAAATCGGTTTGCCTTAGACATTCTTTTAGCTAAGAGTGGAGGAGTCTGCAAGATGCTCAATGAGCGTCATTGTTGTTCATTCATTCCAGATAACAGTAAAAAGATTAGAAGTATGCTTACTAACCTTAATAGAGATAGTACAGATTTGAAGGATTTGAAAGAAATAGGTGTATGGGAGAAATTTGAAAGGGAATTGCCAGAGTTGGGAGCTGGTTTACCAACATTTGAAATAGGGTACTTGCAAAAATCTTGATGGGACTATTAATTGTTTTGGTCTGTCTATTAGGATTATGAGGGGCATGCAAAATTAATGACAAAATAAAGAGAAATTGGAATAAAAGAACCAGAAGAAACGAAGAAAGTGAAAGAGAGAAAATGTTCAATGAAATTTGGGAGAGTTCACATAAAGGGCAAGATGTTGAAATGCGTATTATGCGCAAAGTGAAAAATTAAAAGTGAAAGGTCAAAGGGAAATGTTTGTGTGATGACGAGCGTCATCAGAGGAGGGACTGAGAGAGCGTACCTTAAATATTACATATATTAAATGTGAAATGCTTATATAAATACCTAACAATGTTACATATGAAAAACAACCATAAATATTAGTTGCTTAGTGTGTATTCTCAATATGATTATAAGTGTGAAGTTATTATTGTGCACATAAACTAATGTTAATTATAAGAAATAATTGCTTGCACCATGATTAATTGAATATATTAACGCTTACGAATATTGCATATGTATTAAAACCCATTAGCCTTAAGTTAGCGTGAGTTGAAGACTTTAGCTGTGTAGCTCTCCTATTAAAGCATATTTTCTGTTTTTCAGTGTGCTGACTCGTAAAGGGCCACGACCCAGCGTTTGTTCCTTTTATTTGTTTTATGTTGACAATTCATCCTGTCCCCATCCGCATGCTAGCTGCCTTAGTATAAGTTTTATACAGAATTTGAAACAAAAAATATACCAAAGGAATGTGCAAGGCCATTTGACCATGGATAAAGAAGCTCATGGCCCGAGAAACGTGCCAAGAAGAAGACACGACACCCGGATGTGCCACCTACGAAGACGTCAATTACGATGTCCAATCAAAGTGTTATAAATTATCGTGGGGTGACAATTTGGATTACCTAATGTATAATTTGATAGGTTAAAGATAGTGGGGTATAGCGAATATCCAATAGAATTTTGGGGGAAGGTATTGCGAAGAAGGGATAAAAACTCATGACACGGAAGAGTCGGGGAATTAGGTAGGGAATGCTATCGATTTTATCCAGAAACTCTGTCACTCTGTTTGGTGACTTTGAGACTTAATAAATTATCCTCACCCATAGACTGTCTTATGCTTCTCCTCCTAAGGGGAAGTGTCCCCTCTCCACTAGACTGAGTTAGATTGATGGTGATACGTCTGATGCCCTGAAGACGAAGACTGATCCTGTGTGCTGACTAAATCCTTGGAGGGTAATTATGACAATGCTATTGTAATTTGTTTATTCACTTTTCCTTTCTAGGTACCAACTGCTGTATTTTTGATTAGAGACCATAGCTTAGATGTTTTCCAAATTGGTGTTCTAAATTCTTTTGCATGAAGTCCAACATGCTAATGCTAATTAGAGGCTAGGTTAGGTAAATCACCCTGACTGACACAAATAGACGAGACTGACATTATGCCGTGCTGAATTAAGTCTTGCTTAATATTCTATGTGTTCCGATCTATGTTCACTTTATGTTATGCTCTTATATTTGTGATCTTTGCATTATTGAAGTCTTATTACAGTTGCCATATTGTGACTATGCTTATATGCTTCTTGGTTTTGAGATTGACACATTGCTAGTAGATTGTAATCAATAGGGAATAAAACTCATAAAATGCTATCACAAGGTGTGGTTATTCATGGCCGAAAGGTCATGGTTGCGTCGACAATTTGATTAATGTCTTTATTCAAAGTAAGGTATATTGTGGTGATAAATATCAGTGACCTTATTGATATATTACTTGACATATTGATTAGTTATCTCGTCCTACGGTGTCTCACCACTGGGTCAAAAGATTCATTGGCCTAAAACGAGTCCTGATGTGTATAAAATTGACATAGAAGGACGCGTTATCAACTGCAACCTGGGGACCCCCAGTGAATCCTTATTGGAATCCAGGGACCCCCCACTAAGTCATTACTTAAAGCTGGGGACCTAATCTGTTAATATTATTTAATTTTCTAACAGTCGCGGACCCCCTGAGGAGGCTTCGCGGACCCCCAGGGGTCCCCGGACCACAGGTTGGGAACCACTGTTTTAGATGGGTCTATTTTGTCAAACAGTACTTCATATTACCCTCAGCTAAGTGTTGTTGGTGAATGGGTGGGATGGTTGCTTTACATTAGTAGCAGGGGGCCTTGTTCTTAGCTGGGTTTCCAGTGCCATATCTTGGCCTAAGTGTATGTTTGGGTGCCTGCTGTGGAGCTTCTTGGGGTGGCATGGTTGGCCCTTGGGTTTCCTGGGAGGGTACTTCCTGGGATGTTTCTGCTGCTTGGGTCATCAGATGCTGGTTGTCCAGGGTTGTTGTGGGGGGCTCATGTTTGGTGTGGGTGTCAGGCTGTTTTTTTACCAGCTGCAGCAGTGCTCCAGTAATGGTGGCCATTGTGGCATTGTGCTCCTTCCACTGCTCCATAGCCTGTTGGTGTTGTTGCTGCTGCATCCTCTGACTTTGCTTCAGGGTGGACACAATCTGTGCCAACCTGTCTTGGGTATGTTGGTAGGCCCCCAATACCTCTGCAATAACGTCCTGGGCTGCTGCATCCATCCTGTGGCCTCCCCCTGGCCCACTGGAACACTTGAACTGGCCTTAGCCCCCTGTGCCTGTGTCCCCTGCACAGGTCTGGACGTGCCACTTGTACTGTGGCCCTCGCCTTCCTGCATGTTAGGAGTGGGAAACTGTGACCTCTGTAGCTGTGTTCCACCAGTCTGTGCCCTAGGTACACTGGTGTGGGTACACCTCCCCTGGCCTGCTGGTCTTGACTGGGTGTTAGGGGTGACAGTGGTTTCCTGGGTGGGGCTACTGCATGGTGAGAATCCAGGACTGTGTGAGGGGCCTGCCTGTTCATCAGTGTCCAGGGATCCTTCGCCAAGGCCTTGTGAGGTGTCTCTGTCTCCCTGGAGGGCAGTGGCACTCCTTGTCCTGTCCGTTAGGGTTGCATGGGTGGTGGTGCCTGTTGGGGGACATACACATGCCTGTTACATATGCATGTAGGTTTGAGGTGTACAGGGATGTGCTATTTTGTGCTGGTGTTAATTTCATTGGCATTCCAGGGTGCCTTTGTTAGGTTGACATAGCATTTAGTGCCAGTGGTGGGGTTGTATTGTGGTGGGGGGTATTGTTCCATTGTGGCTGTTTGCAGGGGTGGGTGGTTGTGCACAGCGGGAGTGATGTGGGCCTGTTAGTGGATTGTAGGTAATACAGGGTGGTAGTTGTGGTGGGTAATGGCTGGGTGGGGTGTAGGTCCTGGTGGGTGTGGGTGGGGTGGTGCATGCATTGCAGATGTGTTGTATATGGGGAAATTGTAGATGACTTACCTGAGTCCATTCCTCCAGTGAGTCCAGTGATTCCCTCTGGGTGCAGAATGGTGAGGACCTTCTCCTCCCAGTCGGTGTAGTCGGGTGGTGTTGGTGGCGGCCCTCCCCCAGTCTTCTGCACTGCGATGTGGTGCCTAGATGCCATGGCCCTGACCTTCCCCCACAGGTCGTTCCATCTCTTCCGGATGTAGCCCCTGGTGCATGGATGGTGTCCCACTGCATTCACCTTGTTGACAATGGTCTGCCACAGCTCCAATTTCCGCGCAATGGGTGTATGCTGCACCTTGGCCCGAACATGTGTGGATCCACCTTCAGGATCTCGTCCACCATGGTCCTTAGCTCCCTTTCGGTGAACTGTGGATTTTTGGGGGGGCGACAAGGTGAGTGTGGTGAATGGCGTCGGGACTGGGGACGGGGTAAGGGTGCTCCTCTGTGGGTCGATGTGCATCTCCTGTATGCTGCCGGTCGCTGTATGGCTCTGGTGCTCTTTGTCTTCTTGTCCTGGTTTCATTGCAAGGGATTGTGGGGTGTGTCTGGGGGTGTTTTATGGGGTTCTGGATGTGTGTCAGGTGTGTGGGTGATACGCCTAACCAATGTGTGCACTTGTTCCTGTTGAGTCCACTTGCCGCCCGTGGCGGTCGCAGCCGCCAATGGTCGTCTGGCCTCGACTGTCCACCAAGGTGATTTGTGCATCATTATTTTGAGGGTGGGATGTGGGTGTGCTTGGCGGTGGTGGGGTGGGGTTGGCCGGGGTTCCTGCCGACAGAGTCATGGCGGGGAGTGGTGGTCTGGGAATTTTTGTCGGGGTTGGGTTTTTCGTTCATTATATGGCGGGTTTCCATTCACTGCCAACGGTGGGATTCTGTTCACTGCTGACACAGCGGTCAGCGGTCTTTCCCGCCATGTTCAAAATGACCACCTAAGTCTTTTTGGCCATGGGACTTCGGGAAACAGAAGACAAGATCAATCCAAGCCCTTGGAGAGCACTTCGCAGCAGAGCCAGAGGCCAGCAAGGCAGCATGGCAACAGCAAGGCAGCAATCCTTTACAGTAAAGCAGTCCATATGAGTCCTTTGGGCAGCCAGGCAGCTTCTCTTGGCATGTTGCAGGTTCTGGTCATAGCCTTTCCCAAGAAGTGTCTAGTTTGGTAGGGCCAGGGACCCAGTTTATGTACCCAAAAGTGCCTTTGAAGTGGGGGAAACTTCAAAGAGTGGTTTTGAAGTGCACAAGGTTCCCTTTCAGTATAACCCTGTCTGCTCAGGCATGTTACCCAGGGTGCAATGTCTTCCCCAGTTGGCTAAGGGGCCTCCTCCTCAGGAAGCCTGTCAACGACTGCTGGAACATCTGGGACCAGTTTCCCACACCCCTTTCCCTTTCTGGGTTACCTAGTGCCAACCTTAGAGGTGACTTATATGTAGAAAAAGGGGAGTTTAAGGCTTGGCAAGTACTTTTAAATGGCAAGTCAAAGTGGCAGTGAAATGGCGCACGCAGGCCTTGCAATGGCAGACCTGAGACATGGTTAAGGGACTACTTATGTGGGTGGTACAACCAGTGCTGCAGGCCCACTAGTAGCATTCAATCTACAGGCCCTGGGCACATGTAATGCACTTTACTAGGGACTTATAAGTAGATCAAAATATGCCAAATGGGTATGAGCCAATGTCACCATGATTTCCGGGAGTGAAGATATGCACTTCAGCACTGGTTAGCAGTGGTAAAGTGCGCAGAGTCCTAAAGCCAGCAAAAACAGTGTCAAAAAGTGGAGGGAGGCAGGCAAAAAGTTGAGGGTGACCACCCTAAGGCTGTCAGGTCTAACACACTTGAGACTGTGAACGGGTGCATTCTCCCGCTCGACAGGGTTTATGATTTATATATCCAAACTGATGGAGACATAGGGGGTGATTCCAACTCTGGCGGGCGGCTACCGCCGCCCGCCAGGCGGAAACTGCCATTTGGCTGCCACACGGCCAAAATTCTGCGGCCCCCATTCTGACATTCCAGCTGGGCCGGCGGGCGCTAACCAAGTTAGCGCCCTCTGGCCCAGCGGGAATGAGGCCGCAACACAGGAGCCGGCTCCGAATGGAGCCGGCGGTGTTGCGGCGGTGCGACGGGTGCAGTTGCACCCGTCGCGCTTTTCACTGTCTGCCATGCAGACAGTGAAAAGCAGGCCAGGGCCCTGTTAGGGGGCCCCTGCACTGCCCATGCCAGTGGCATTGGCAGTGCAGGGGTCCCCAGGGGCCCCAGGACACCCGTTACCGCCAGCCTCTTCCTGGCGGTGAAAACCGCCAGAAACAGGCTGGCGGTACGGGGGTCAGAATCCCCAGGGCAGCGCTGCTTGCAGCGCTGCCCTTGCGGATTCTCCCAGCCGGGGCAAAAACAGCGGATGACCGCCGGCCCCAGCAATCCGACCGCAGCTTTACCGCCGCGGTCGAGAATGGGGATTGAAGCGGTGCTTCCGTCATTCGTGGCCCTGGCGGTCCAAGACCGCCAGGGTCAGAATGACCCCCATAGAGTGCACTATTAGTGTAATATTCTGGGATGAACTTAGTTGTGATATCCTCATGGCCGAAAGAGACTGGACCCCTGAACACACCCGCCTGAGGAAGATGTAATTTTGCCTTCTTTCTCTGGTCTTGTTCCAGAACCAGTAAAACAAGCGTATGCTATCAACTGGGCTTTAATGCCGGCACCTGCACTATACTGTAACTACGTAGGTTGGGATCATGATTATCCTTACCATGTACCAATTAGGTCTACACCCCAGCCTCAATCTCCTGTTAAACACAAAGTCAAAGCTCCAGTGAGGGAGATCGTCACTCAGCTTTAGTACCAGGGTGTAATTGAGCCCTGTGTCTCTACAATGAATAACCCATTATTCCCTGTTGCAAAACCCAATCATTCATATAGAATTGTCTTAGATTACAGACATTTAAATAGTCATACCAAACATACTCAATTCAAAGCTCACACAGTAGATCACCTAGTGCAGTGCCACTTTTCTTGTATCCCTTAGTGCCCCGCTAACACCACCATGTGTGCACCATATTTAAAATGCAGCGCACCATTGCGGTAGTCAGGGGGACTAGCTTTGCAGGACTAGCATAACAAATGTTGAAGTTAATACTGGAAGGAACCCAGAGGCCCAATGAACACAAAGGGAGCCTCTTTTTAACGTCTGCACCTTGCAGGCATTAAAAAATGCTGATAAAAATGGTGCAAAGGAATCTCATAGATTAGTTTGTGCCAGTTTTACGGACCCCGCTAGTGCCAGAATGACCCCTTTCATACATTATGCCTGGTGTGGGCATAATATTATGCTAGGGGTTAGAAAGTGGCGCAATGTAAGCATTACACATAGTGGGAACATTGTTCTACTCCTCCAGTGGAAATCCCCAAGAAATACATATACAAATTTGCATATTTTTCTGGGCACGATACTATGAATGAGGAGTCATATTATTTCAAATTACCACCTTCCAAAATGAGAAAGATTTTGCTCACACTAAATTGATTTATTCAGATTCCTCTGTTTCCTGACTTGCAGTTGAAGGATACAAATACTGGAAGAACACTATTGATGTAAAAAGGTTTTGGTAACCAGAGATTGACAAATTCAGGGTAGGGAACCTTTGTTCAGGGCATCCCTTCCTTATTCCAGTTCAACTTATCTTTTTAAATTAATCAATTCAACAGACATCCTGCCTAAAGTTAGAAAAAATAAAGAAACTCAATGTACCCTGTGTCCCCACACCAGCAAAATTCAATGACTGGCAATACTTACGAAATGTCAACGATGAAGAATTAGATGCTAAGGTACTTCTAATTCTTCACTTTCCAGTCCCAGCGGGTGGTTATTACAGCCGATAGACACAAATGGGTGTCAGGAGCATTTTGTTACTTCCTAAAGGGGTTTCAACATTAGCTGGACAGACTCTCACTTTGTCTCGGGTCAACACTCGGGTATAGTTACCACATACAGTGTGGGTAAACTATGCCAACAATGGTTACAGACTAACACCTTAGCAGCAGTTAAAGAACATCTTAATATGCTATCTGAGGAAACAGACTTGCAAGATTTCTTGTTAGGTCCAAGAAAGACACTCACTAAAAGATTAATCTATGCCATTTACAATGAAAGATGGAAACTTTTTGAAATGGAAGCCGCTGCGCATTTAAGGCAGATAGATAAAGGCAATTTAGAAAAGGATTTAGCTGTTATCGATATTAGCATGAATACTCTTTCCAACTGAATATACTCCCTTAATAACATAGTCTCATCTGCGATAGACATCATTCATAAAGACGTCCTTTTTATACCATGGACAAGGTCAACTGAGTTCCTTCATGTAGTTAGGTTGGACACTACAGATTCTGAAAAACGGCCGCGTTTCATGGAAATACAGTAACAGAAGTGACCTGTTTGCTGCTTTTAATGTATGAAAGGAACAACAGACAATGGCTAAAAGGGAAGCAAGTTTTACCATGCTTCATATAGAAAAGTTAGAAAAGTTGCCTTTCACGGTTGCAGAAAGTCGATCAACAGTATGGCTCATACATGGCATGGCATTATAAATCTGCCAATTTACACCTTTTGTTTTATGCACTGTTTAAAAATGTTTGCTGTGGGCAGATACGAGCGGCTAGTTGATAGCTTTCTTAAAGAAGAGTGGAAGTTGCCCTTTGAATATAAATGTCTGAACGGCAAAACAGAAGTCTTTCTCAGCGGAAATTAATGTGAGACTAGTGTTAGTCACTCAATTATTTGAAAACAGGTGTCCCTTCATGGCCTTTGCAAGGCAGAAGTCGCTGTGCGAGGATCCGGAACCAGTAGATGGTTTCATGGGGCTGTCTAGGGGAGCAATTCGGCAAGGGCCAGGACGCTCATCAGGGGGCCTAATAACCCTAGCCTCTACCAGATTTACAAATAAGTTCACAGAATTAAAAACTAAATGTTGTTGGCTATTGTCAGGCCAGGTAGATCTCTACAATGTAATAGGTGGCGCTAAACAGCTTCTGATACTCAATGTTTATATACAACCGGGGCACGTGTTCAATTATAATATACAGCGCGGGCTGTTCGAGGAAGATCTGGGACTATTATGCACCGGTAACGCTGGCTGTCTGACTTTAATGTTGGGAGATTTTAATCATAAACTTGATCCCAATGGCAGTGACAATTTATATAAGGAGTTACTGGCAGCAGCACAAATCCCTAGAAGTATCTTTCCAAACATAGAATGTTCTGCTCGTGATTTGTCCTTAGCAAAAACATTAGGATCCTTGGGCATGTTTTGCCTAAATGGGCGTATGAAGAACGATCGTCTGGCCAAAAAGACCTTTCGAACAGGTAATCAGGAATGCCCTATTGATTATGCTTTTGTAAACCCCTGGGGCCAGATGTAGCAAACGATTGCGACTCGCAAACGGGCCGAATCGCAATTTGGAACAGTGCAAAATCGGAAATGGGATGCAAAAAGCCCATTTCCGACTCGCAAAAAGCGATGGGACCCGTTTGCGAGTCGCATCCGGTGCGACCCCATTTTGCGACCCGCAAATTGCAAGTCGCAATTTTCGAGTCGCAAACCATATGCAATTGCAACTCGCAAATTGCGACTAGTCGCAAAAAGCCCAGTTTGCATGTCCCATTTACCACTAACTCAGAGCAGGTGGTAACCATTACCAAAGTATAAAAGGGGACCCAAAAGGCATCTGGGTTACTCAAGATGGCGGAGATATACCTGATAGCAGTGAGGAGGAGAGTCTACGCAGCCCAGCAGAGGAGGAGGAGGGGCCACAGACAGGAGAATATATTTAGAACCTGGCAGACTCTTTTTCTGCAAACTGAAGAGGAGATCTATGACAAATACCGCCTTAGCAGCGCAGCCATTCTAGAATTAATAGATTTACTGAAACCACAGCTAGAACACAAGACTCTGCGTGGCTGCGCATGTGCAAGTACTATGCGCACTGCACCTCTTGGCCTCAGGGAGCTATCAGGGGGTCATTGCCGTGGTAGGTGGGGTATCCCAAAGTGCAGTGTCAAGGTTCCTCAGGGCATTCCTAGATGCCTTAGTCACGCACATGTCTCACTTCATATACTTACCAAGGAATGAGGCAGAAATTAACAGCACCAAGCTGGACTTTTACCGCATTGCCCACTTTCCTCATGTCATAGGGTGTGTAGATGGGACACACATTCAAATATGCCCCCCTGCTAATCTGGAACACATTTTCCGCAACAGGAAGTGTACCCACTCACTCAACATACAGGTTGTTTGTGATGCCCATTATGTCATCACGGACATCGTAGCTAAGTTTCCTGGCAGTACCCATGACTCATACATTTTTAGGCATAGTGGGATACATCAACGCCTGGAACGTGGGGAATTTGGAGACAGTTACCTCCTAGGTAGAGCCACAGACACTTGCAGACATACACACAGGTCACTGTGCACGACAATCTGGACTTCCTAACCGTGTACTTTTGTGCCCAACAGGTGACAGTGCATATGCTCTCAGGCCTTGGATCATGACTCCGTTTTTAACACCCAGAACTGAATCAGAGAGGCAATACAACAGTGCGCATAAGAGGACCAGGAACCTGATCGAGCGCACCTTCGGACTACTGAAGGCAAGATTCAGATGCCTCCACCGCAGTGGAGGCGCCCTCCAATACACCCCCATTACCGCTTTCAAAATTGTGGTCGCATGCGCCATCCTCCACAACATAGCCACCCGACGTGGGCTACCTCTCACCCCTGCAGACCTAGATCCTGATGATGAAGAGCAAGAACAACCACATCGCCATCATGGGGATAGGAGTCTAGCTAATCAAGGCAGACTGAGACGGGACCACATTGCAATGCAATGTTTTGGACGGTACGTGTCAACTCCCACCATACTCACCTATTAACCACTTGGTAAGTGGAACAAAAATAACTGTTTTATTAATGTCATGAAGAAACTATATACAAGTTGAAATTGTCCATGGGCAGGAAAATGCCAACCAGTCATGTGGCACATTAACGCCATGTGCCACATTAATCTGTCCTGGCTGTTATCTATGATCTCCTGCCTCCTCCCAGGTGTATTTGTTAACTTCCTGGCTGTGATGTCATCATCATGTGCCAGGAAGTGTTTCCAGAGTGTTCTGGTATGCTTTCTGGAGTGTTCTGCTGCACCTGCAAGCAATTTTGAAGGTAACCGCAATTTGCGACACCCACTCGCTAATTGCGAGTTCGTTTTTTGCACACTCGCAAACAGCGACCTCGCAAAGTGCGGACTCGCACACAGCGTTGCGAGTCCGGCTGCGAGTCGCAAAATCGGATCGCTTTTTTTTCTGACATTCCAATTTGCGACTCACATTTTGCGAGTCGCATCAACTCGCAAAATGCGAGCCGCAATTTTAAATTTTGCTACATCTGGCCCCTGGTTCTTTGAAGAAGTGCAAAAATTTTGAGGTTGGGGATACAGAGGGCAGTGATCATTGGCCGCTCCAAATAACAATACGCTCAGCCGATAAAATTAAAAAAGAAAGGGAAAAGGCACTGATAGCATTGGTTGAGTACCCCCGTAGGGTAACAACCCGACTAACAGACAGCAGTCTAGAAGTACTTAATAATTTGATTATAAACTATCCCATTCTTAATATAGAAGAAGACCAAAATGATATATTCAAAGGCTATAATAAGGGTATTGCGTTAATGGTCAATTGCCTTAAAAATAAATTGAAAATACCTCAAGAGGGAAAGAGGAAGGGAGAACCATATATGATGAATAATAGTAAAATATGGTTTAATCAGGAATGTAGACGTAGAAAGCGAATGATGCAAAGATTACTAAGGGATTATAAGAAAAGACCCTCCGTTTTTAAAGAAGAGAAGCTTTGTGAAGCAAAACAGGATTGTAAGATGCTGATAAGACAGAGGAAACGAGAATATGTTAATAAAAATTGTGATGTAATGATGGAGGTGATGAAAACACAGAATATTAGGGGTTTTTGGCAGTTGGTAAGGGAGGGGAAAAAGGTAGGAGCAATGCGGTGTTTGGTTGTTGAAGAAGACTGGTATAAATATTTGTCTTCGGTATATAAAGGTACCGAGGAGGCAGAAGGCTATGGTATTTCCAGGAAGCTTGGTGAGAAGATAAGATTAGCTTTTGTCCCACAGAAAATAAAATACATTATTGCAGCTTTGAAATTAACTAAAGCAGCAGGCCCAGACAACCTCCCAGCATTAATAATAAAAAAATAATATTGATTGGTGGACAACATTCTTCTATGTTACGTTTTGTAAAATTCTTGATCATGGCCGCTTTCCAGAGAATTGGAAGGGTGCCATGATAAGACCGATTTACAAAAAGGAGGATCCAACTAACCCAAAAAACTATCGGCTGATAAGTTTATTAGAGTTAGGGGAAAATGTTTTCACAAAGCTATTGCTGGGGTCAATTA
Organism: Pleurodeles waltl; assembly: GCF_031143425.1. Classification (NCBI taxonomy): domain Eukaryota; kingdom Metazoa; phylum Chordata; class Amphibia; order Caudata; family Salamandridae; genus Pleurodeles; species Pleurodeles waltl. The sequence goes on along the minus strand of NC_090436.1, from coordinate 691,198,919 downwards.
AATAATGGGCAGATGATAAAGATTTGATACCAGCAGAGCAAGGTGGATTCAAGGAAGGGCATTCGACAATTGACCACTGCTTCAGTCTGTGGGCCTTAGCAAAAAAATCAGTTGAATTGCGAGGAAGTCTATTTTGCTGCTTTGTCGACTTTCGTGCAGCATTTGATCTGGTAGACAGGAAATTGTTATGACATATGTTAAAACAGCTAGGAATTGATTTGGATATACTATTTCTTCTCCAGGGACTGCACTCACAACATTGGGCCCAAGTAATTTTAGATACGAGTGGCTCACTTTCAAAAAGGATCCCCATAATGAATGGTCTCCGTCAAGGTTGTGTGTTGGCCCCAATTTTACGCTCATTATTCTTGGCAGATTTGCCAGGGTTGTTACGGAAGGATAATGGGCTAAGCCCAAAAATGGATGGTGTGCATGTTTCTTGCCTACTATATGCTGATAATTTAGTGATAATGGATATGACAGAATCAGGGCTACAAAGGAAGCTAGAGATGTTCTACTCCTACTGTCAAAGAAACAAATTGGTAGTAAATATGGAGAAAATGAAAATAATGTCAATAGGGAAAGAGAAACGCACATTTAATCACACTCTAGGGGGAGAAAAACTAGAGGAGAGAAGGTAAAAGAGTATAAATATCTGGGCATATGGTTCGACTCACATTTAAGATGAAAAGTTCATACTGAAACCTTAAAAAACAAAGCCTTATCTTCAGTCTGGGGATTAAAACAATTTAATAGTAAATATGGAGGTCCTTCTCTCCAGCCGGTTATCTCTGCTTTTAATGCTATGGTTCGCCCCCAATTTCAGTATGGGGTGGAAGGTCTAACTTTCTTGGGGAAGCTAAATTGGGAAATCGAAGAAAGCATTTGGGTAAAGCGCATACTTTCACTGCCTTCCTCGAGTATGTTACAAGCCATAAAAGCAGAATGTCAAATGACGGCGTGGACTTATCTGGGCCTACGAGCCGCACTGAAGTTCTGGTTAAGCATAACAGATGAAGGGTTCTGTAAAATCGCGAGACTGTGTAAGAAAGAAATAATAATAAATGAGTTATATTGGGCATTACAATTGAGAGGATGGTTAAAAAAGATCTGCGTCCTCCTAGGTTTACCTGATAACCAATGGTGTGGTGCACAAATTTCAAAGCACAATTTAAGAATAATAGTGAAGGAAAGAGCAAGAGAATTAGACCTGAAGTACTTAGAAAGTAAAATATTAACCCAGGCTATGATAGCTGGATGGAGGAATCCGGAAACGTTCCCGTATATAGAGGCTCTACCTAATTCAAGACTAAGAAATTTAGGTGGTCATCACAACCCTGGCGGTCGGTGTTAAAGCGGCGGTAAGACCGCCAACAGGCCGGTGGTAAACATTTTGCAATTACGACCGTGGTGGAAACCGCCAACAGACAGCCACTTTAACACTCCGACAGCCATGGCGGGACAGACAAACAGCTTGACGGTCACCGCCAACAGACAGGCGGAAGACAAAGTAACGCCCACAGTATCACAACCTACCAATCCGCCACCTTTTCCGGGGCAGATTGACCGTGGATAAAAACACGGCGGAAACAGGAATTTCGAATGGAAAATGCTCACCTCATCACACTCCACAAGGAACGACGACACCATGGACCTGGAACTCCAAATCCTACCCGAGATACTCTTCCTGCTCCTGTACCAGGAGCACCAACGCCGGCGGCGAAGACCACGGTGAGTACTGCACCTACGACACAGGGGAGGCAAAAAACAGGGACACGCAACACGCAACACCCCCACCCTCACCCACTACAACACACACACTAATACATATCTATACATTATAGTAACACCCTCCAACCCCCCCGGAAGAATGCAAAGACAAAAGGAAATGAGTGTAACCACTGGAATATATTAAAATGCAGTACGCAAAAATATACATATAAACACTATTTACAAAATATACACCAAGAATAGTATTCCAGGAATTGCACCATTTATAGTCCGTGGACCACTGGGCCCAAAATGCATGGGCGAGGCCCACACACAATACCAGATCAAAACAGAGAGAACACTGCAGGGGCATCAGATAGAAATACAACAGGCACCTCAGGGGGAAGGGAAAGGGGTGCACCTCAGCCGGATGAGTGCACGACGCCAGATCCACGAGGGGGCTCCATGCCGAATGATGTATCCTGGGGAGTGCAAAGCCACAGTCTCTCAAGTCCATACAGTGGGTGGTTTGCCCACTGTTCAATCCTGGGGAGTGCAAAGCCACAGTCTCACAAGTCTCTACCATGGGTGGTTTGCCCACTGTTCAATCCTGGAGAGTGCAAAGCCACAGTCTCACAAGTCTCTACAGTGGGTGGTTTGCCCACTGTTCAATCCTGGGGAGTGCAAAGCCACAGTCTCACAAGTCTCTACAGTGGGTGGTTTGCCCACTGTTCAATCCTGGGGAGTGCAAAGCCACAGTCTCTCAAGTGGATAACAGTCTTCACTGGTTCTGGAGGGGGACTGTTGCCCAGAGTGCTTCATCATGCTAAGGACAGACAGAGTGGATGCATGTCTCCACTGGTTCTGGAGGGTGACTGGTGCCCAGAGTGCTTCATCCTGCTAAGGACAGACGGAGTGGATGCATGTCTCCACTGGTTCTGGAGGGGGACTGGTGCCCAGAGTGCTTCATCCTGCGAAGGACAGACGGAGTGGATGCATGTCTCCACTGGTTCTGGAGGGGAACTGGTGCCCAGAGTGCATCACGCACCCCGTGACGGTCCCAGTTGCGTTGGTGCCCCTGCCGCTCATGGGCTAGCGGTGCCTGAGATGGAGGTGCTCTGTTCAGCAGTGCTTGAGTTGGCGGTGCTCTGTTCAGCGGTGCTTGAGTTTGCGGTGCCCTGTTCAGCGGTGCTTGAGTTGGCGGTGCCCTGTTCAGCGGTGCTTGAGTTGGCGGTGCTTGAGTTGGCGGTGCCCTGTTCAGCGGTGCTTGAGTTGGCGGTGCCCTGTTCAGCGGTGCTTGAGTTGGCGGTGCCCTGTTTGCGGTGCTTGAGTTGGCGGTGCCCTGTTCAGCGGTGCTTGAGTTGGCGGGGCCCTGTTCAGCGGTGCCTGAGTTGGTGGTCCTTCATTACCCAGCTGGGCTGTGGCTGGTGGTACTTCATTGGGCATCTGGGCTGTGGCTGGCGGGGCCCTCCTGGGCAGCTGGGCTGTGGCTGGTGGGGCCCTCATGTGCAGCGAAGATGGGGCTGGCACTGGCCTCCTGGGCAGCGAGGATGGGGCTGGCGGGCCCTCCTGGGCAGCTGGGCTGTGGCTGGTGGGGCCCTCCTGTGCAGTAAGGATGGGGCTGGCGCTGGCCTCCTGGGCAGCGAGGATGGGGCTGGCGGGGCCCTCCTGGGCAGCTGGGCTGTGGCTGGTGGGGCCCTCCTGTGCAGCAAGGATGGGGCTGGCGGGGCCCTCCTGTGCAGCGGGGATGATGGCGGTCTTCTCCGCCGTGCTGCTCCTCCAAGACTTGCTGAGTTTCTTGTGGCCCTTCCCCACCTTGGGAGGAGTCACAGCTGAGTCCACACTCCCACTGGGACCCCTGGGAGTGGCTTGGGTGGCTGGAGTCTTCCCCCTCTCCCGCCGGGCACTGGCAAACTTCTGGTGCTTCACAGGGGGGGGGGACTGGCTGTGCTGTGGCTCTGTGCCACACTGGCTGTCCTGGTGGCCGGTGCACTCCACTTACCTGTGACCACAGGAACCACTGGTCCCGGAGATGTTGTGACTGAGGTGCAAGTTCGGGACCTATGAGTTGGTTTGGGGTGGAGGTAGGAAATAGGTTAAGGCTGGCCAGGAAAAGTTGTTTGGACACACTGGGACGGGTAGCTGGAGGGGGTTTGGGAGTGGGGGAAGAGGTGGTGGTTGTAGGAGGTGTACGTTTTGTGGCTTTGGGTGCAGGTGCATGCGCTGGAGGCTGTCGTTGGGTGGATGTGTGCCTGCGTTTGTGTATCTTCGGAGGGGGCGTCACAGACACACTGGGAGAGGACACAGGGGACGTGTGTATGGAAGTGGGGGTGTGACTGCACGTGAGCGGGGTGTGCTGGTGAGGGACGTAGTGGCTGTAGAGGTAGTGCATGCAGGTGTGAGTATAGACAAGACTGGGAGGGAGGAGGGAGACAAGGAGGAGGGGGACACAGTGGAGGCAGTGGATGTTGGTGTGTCTGTATGTGTGTGATGCTTGCGTGAGTGCCTGTGGGATGTGTGGTGCATATGTTTGCCTGAGCTTCCCTTGTGTGGTGAGGTGTGTGCAGGCTGGTCTGATGGTGTGCTTGGGATGGGCAGAGGTACAAGGGATTGGGTCTGGGTGGAGGAAGTTGGAGGGGGGAGGCTAGACACAGGGACAATGGCTGTCATTAGTGCTGAGGCCAGAGTTTGAAAGGCTTGGTGAAGGGCCGCCTGACCAGAATGAATGCCCTCCAGGAATGCATTGGTTTGTTGCAACTGCCTTTCTACACCCTGGATGGCATTCAAAATGGTAGACTGCCCAACAGTGAGTGACCTGAGGAGGTTAATGGCCTCCTCACTGAGGCAGCAGGGGTGACTGGGGCAGGGGCTGAGGTGCCTGGGGCGAAGGTGATGCCCACCCTCCTGGGTGAGCGGGCACGGGGCAAAGACTGAGGGGCTGCTGGGAGGGTGGTGCTGGTAGGGGGGGTGGCGGCTGTACCTGTAGATACGGGGGGCACTGATGTTGCCGCCACCACAAGGGAGCTCCCATTGGAGGACGAGTCCGTGTCTCTGGTTTCAGCTCCTGTCCCCGCCGTGGTGCTCCCCTCGCCCTCCGTCCCACTGGTGTATTCTTGGTCCGTAGTGTGGCCCTCCATGGCCATGTGGGATGCAGCTCCCTCGTGCTCCGGTGCCACTGCTCCTCCGCCTGATGATGCTAATGTACACAAAAACAGGGAGACCACAAAAAAGGGGTGGGGGACCAGAAGAAAGACATGGTGAGTGCATGGATTATCGCTACCGTTGGCGGACAAGACAGACACAGAAGCCCCCGCACTACGTCGCGCTGTTGGGCTCTACAGTGCAATTCCTGGGAAATGGCCTACAAGGCTATGGACGACATCTGCACACATAGATGACACAGGTGCATGAATAGCTGTACTTGGCACTCTACAGAGGTGGGGTGGTGGGCCACAGGGCCATGCCTTACGGAGGGGCCTAGCCTACGGAACTCGCCCTGGCCTAGGGAAACCCACAGCCCTCCTCCCCCACCCAGACACCTCCACTGCATGCAAAGTCAGCTGAATGAGAGTGTACTCACCCCCTTGTGTCTGCTGTGATATCCTCAAGCACCCATCCAACTCAGGGTAGGCCACCGCCAGGATCCTGAACATCAGGGGGGTCATGGTTTGACGGGCACCCCTCCCACGTTGGGAGGCCATCCCCAGCTGAGCCTCCGCCGTCTTCTTGCTCCAGCAGTGAATGTCCTCCCATCTTTTCCGGTTGTGGGTGCTCCGTCTGTGATGGACCCCCAGGGTCCGGACGTCCTTGGCGATGGCACGCCAAATATCATTCTTCTGGTGGGCGCTGACCTACATGAAATGTACAGGGGAAGAAGAGAAGTCATTACCAACTGTGCCGTCAAAGTGAGTGGCCCCCATCCCTACCCTTGCCATGTGGCACATGCACCCACCGTCTTTCATGCACACAGACCTCTGCCCCCTTCCTTCTTTCAACCAGCCCTCTCCACACAGGCATAGCCCATACAACATGCTCCCTGTGTACATACCTGTTTGTCTGGAGGACCGTAGAGTAGCGTGTACTGGGGGAGGACCCCATCGATGAGCTTCTCCAACTCCTCCGATGTGAAGGCAGGGGCCCTTTTCTCCGTACGAGCCATTGTCTTCCAGACCAAGGTCACAGCAGCACTTGCAGTGTAGGTCCTCTCTTGTCGAAGATCAAGTATCGAGTGATTCCACAGATAGAAAATGGCGGTCACGTCCGCGGCGGTGCTTACCATCACCGCCGGCGTACATCGTCATTGGCTCCTGGGACCCATAGGGTCCAATGTTAACCAATGCAGCATTGCACCGCGGTCTTCGACCGCCTACTGCGACGGTGTACAACGCCAGTGCAGTTACCTCACATCCCATTGTCCCACTTTACAGGTCAGGCAGCCGCCATTTCAGGGGCCCACATGGCCTAATTACCAACTGCGTCACACATACCTAGGCCTAGTCTCAACACACATACAGGCCACATTTTGTGTATGAATGGTGTTCTGTGTAGACTGTGGGTACATACCTCTGAGTTGTTTGACTCTGTGCTCGCTGTTGTCCTTCCTAGGCACTGTCCGCTGGGACATGTGAGGAGATGGCGGAATCCTGCGGTGTACCAACCGCTGGTGGACCTGTCGACAATGGAGGAAATAAATTTGATTATCACCTACAGGTTTGACCATGCCACAATCCAGGAACTGTGTACACAGTTGGGGCCTGACCTGATGTCAGCAATACGCCATCCCACAGGAATCCCCCCTCAAGTGCAGGTGCTATCAGTGCTCCATTTCCTTGCAAGTGGATCTTTTCAAACAACAGTGGCCATGGCATCAGGGATGTCCCAGCCTATGTTTTCCAACGTAGCTTACCGCCGTGCAGAAGACCACCAACACACCGCCGCAGCCGCGGAATTCCGCCACAGCTATTATGACCCACATCTCGGAATCCAACAAAATTCAGACACCCACACAAGTCCGCCACACCAAAGGTCAGTGTTAAACTGGCGAAAACAAAACCTCCACCGTCACGCCAACAGAAATACGCCCACACTATCACGACACACGAATCCACGCAGCGGTCTTTCAACCGCGGTATTCCATTGGCGGTACACACCGCTGCGCTCAAAATACACACACATCTCCAAAACACCAGCACATTGGACAAATCGAAATACACACACCTGATACACATACACACACCACTCCCACACACCCAGTACAATATAAAACACACACCCACATCACCCACAAACCCCTACGACCACAATTACAGAGAGAAGGCCAGAGAGAGACACCACCATCAACAAACTAGCATCCACAGGCACTCAACACCATCTCCCACACAACTTCCATGCACAAAACACCACACCCCACTACATATCACCACACTTATCACCATACACACTACCCCACACATCACCCACACCACCCCATGGCACGGCAAATACACCCCAGGTTCTTGGAGGAGGAGCTCAGGGTCATGGTGGAGGAAATCGTACAGGTAGAGCCACAGCTATTTGGATCACAGGTGCAGCACACCTCAATTGCAAGGAAGATGGAGCTATGGCGAAGAATAGTCGACAGGGTCAATGCAGTGGGACAACACCCAAGAAATCGGAAGGACATCAGGAAGAGGTGGAACGACCTACGGGGGAAGGTGCATTCTGTGGTCTCAAGACACCACCAGGCGGTTCAGCGGACTGGCGGCGGACCCCCACCTCCTCCCCCACAACTAACAACATGGGAGGAGCAGGTCTTGGCGATTCTGCATCCTGAGGACCTCGCAGGAGTCGGTGGAGGAATGCACTCTGGTAAGTCAAATCTTAACTATTACATCCCCCACCCTACCTGCATGCTCTCACATACCCCCACCCTCGCTCCCACCCCTATCACTCCAACTCCTTACAAATGTACCAATATCACAAACCACACATCCCAACACCAAGCCCTGCATGCAACAACAACGCATGGACACCCATCACTAAAGCATGCCCACTGCACATACCCATACACCCCCCTAAACCATCATCACACAAGCTCACACACAGGAATGCCAGCACTGGGGTACACGGTTACCCACCCATTGCACACCATGGCACACACAGATGCAATAATCATTCCTTTCCGCCCCTGCTGGACCAATACCCAACGTCAACAGACAGGAGGGTCCAGACATGTCCACTCCACCCAATGAAAAGAGGCCCACAGTGATGACAGCACCTCTGTCCACCTGGATCTAGATGACCAGCCCGGACCATCGGGGCCTCGGGACAGTCGTTTCCCCTCACACAGGCACAGGCCACCACAGACCTTCCCCCCTCAGGAAACACCAGCACAGCACCCACCCAGCGGGCCCATATCTCCGTCCCCAGGACACGTCAATCAGCTGTGTGTCCACCACAACAGGGAACCCAGGATAACCCACCACCCCAACAACAACAGGGACCTGGGGGCAGTGGCAGTGGGCACACGGTCCAGGGGACGGAGGCCCAGGAACACAGGGGAACTGGGAGGGCTGCTGTGTGACAGGGGGCGGACAGGCCAAGGGAACCCACTCTCCACATACCAACAGGTAAGTACACAGGGAGCACGTTGTATGGGCTATGCCTGTGTGGAGAGGGCTGATTGAAAGAAGGAAGGGGGCAGAGTTCTGCGTGCATGAAAGACGGTGGGTGCATGTGCCACATGGCAAAGGGTAGGGATGGGGGCCACTCAATTTGCGGCGCAGTTGGTAATGACTTCTCTTCTTCCCCTGTACATTTCATATTGGTCAGCGCCCACCAGAAGAAGGATATTTGGCGTGCCATCGCCAAGGACGTCCAGACCCTGGGGGTCCATCACAGACGGAGCACCCACTGCCGGAAAAGATGGGAGGACATTTGCCGCTGGAGCAAGAAGATGGCGGAGGCTCAGCTGGGGATGGCCTCCCAACGTGGGAGGGGTGCCCGTCAAATCATGACCCCCCTGATGTCCAGGATCCTGGCGGTGGCCTACCCTGAGTTGGATTGGCGCTTGAGGGCATCACAGCAGACACAAGGGGGTGAGTAGACTCTCATTCAGCTGACTTTGCGTGCAGTGGAGGTGTCTGGGTGGGGGAGGAGGGCTGTGGGTTTCCCTAGGCCAGGGCGAGTTCCGTAGGCTAGGCCCCTCCGTAAGGCATGGCCCTGTGGCCCCCCACCTCTGTAAAGTGCCAAGTACAGCTATTCATGCACCTGTGTCATCTATGTGTGCAGATGTCGTCCATAGCCTTGTAGGCCATTTCCCAGGAATTGCACTGCAGAGCCCAACAGTGCGACACAGTGCAGGGGGCTTCTGTGTCTGTCTTGTCCGCCAACAGTAGCGGTAATCCATGCACTCAACGTGTCTTTCTTCTGTTCCCCCCTCCTTTTTGTGGTTTCCCTGTTCTTGTGTGCATTAGCATCATCAGGCGGAGGAGCACTGGCACCGGAGCACGAGGGAGCTGCATCCCACATGGCCATGGAGGGCCACACTACAGACTCAGAATACACCAGTGGGACGAAGGGCGAGGGGAGAACCATGGCGGGGACAGGAGCTGAAACTAGCGACACAGACTTGTCCTCCGATGGGAGCTCCCTTGTGGTGGCGGCAACATCAGTGCCCCCGCATCTACAGGTACAGCCGCCACCCCCCCTACTAGCACCGCCCTCCCAGCTGCCCCTCAGCCTTCGCCACGTGCCTGCTCACCCAGGTGGGTGGGCATCACCTTCGCCCCAGGCACCTCAGGCCCTGCCCCAGTCACCCTGCTGCCCTCAGTGAAGAGGCCATTGACCTTCTCAGGTCCCTCACTGTTGGGCAGACTACCATTTTGAATGCCATCCAGGGTGTAGAAAGGCAGTTACAACAAACTAATGCATTCCTGGAGGGCATTCATTCTGGTCAGGCGGCCCTTCACCGATCCTTTCAAACTCTGGTCTCAGCACTGATGACAGCCATTGTCCCTGTGTCTAGCCTCCCCCCTCCAACTTCCTCCCCCCAGACCCAATCCCCTGTACCTCTGCCTATCCCAAGCACACCATCAGACCAGCCTGCACACACCTCAACACACAAGGGAAGCTCAGGCAAACATAAGCACCACACATCCCACAGGCACTCACGCAAGCATCACACACATGCAGACACACCAACATCCACTGCCTCCACTGTGTCCCCCTCCTCCTCGTCTCCCTCCTCCCTCCCAGTCTCGTCTACACTCACACCTGCATGCACTACCTCTACAGCCACTATGTCCCTCACCAGCACACCCACCAGCACAACCCTCTCACGTGCAGTCACCACCCCCACTACCATACACACGTCCCCTGTGTCCTCTCCCAGTGTGTCTGTGATGCCCCCTCCCAAGCTACACAAACGTGGGCACACACCCACCCAACAGCCATCCACCTCACAACAGCCTCCAGCGCATGCACCTGCACCCAAAGCCACTAAACGTACACCTCCCACAACCACCACCTCTCCATCCACTCCCAAACCCCCTCCAGCTACCCATCCCAGTGTGTCCCAAAAACTTTTCCTGTCCAGCCTTGACCTATTCCCCCCCCGCGTCCAACTCATAGGTCCCGAAGTAGCACCTAAGCCACAACATCTCCGGGACCAGTGGTGCCTGTTGTCACAGGTATGTGGAGTGCACCGGCCACCAGGACATACAGTGTGGCACAGAGCCACAGCACAGCCAGTCCCCCCGTGAAGCACTAGAAGTTGGCCATTGTCCGGCGGGAGAGGAGGAAGACTCCAGCCACCCAAGCCGCTCCCAGGGGTCCCGGTGGGAGTGTGGACTCAGCTGTGACTCCTCCCAAGGTGGGGAAGGGACACAAGAAACCCGGCAAGTCTGGGAGGAGCAGCACGGCGGAGAAGCCCGCCATCATCCCCGCTGCCCAGGAGGGCCCCGCCAGCCCCATCCTCGCTGCCCAGGAGGCCACCGCCAGCCCCGTTCTCGCTGCCCAGGAGGTCCCCGCCAGCTCCATCCTCGCTGCCCAGGAGGGCCCGCCAGCCCCATCCACGCTGCCCAGGAGGCCACCGCCAGCCCCATTCTCGCTACCCAGGAGGCCACCACCAGCCCCATCCTCGCTGCCAAGGAGGCCAGCCTCATCCTCGCTGCCCAGGAGGGCCCCACCAGCCACAGCCCAGCTGCCCAGGAGAGCCCCACCAGCCACAGCCCAGCTGCCCAGGAGAGCCCCGCCAGGCACAGCCCAGCTGCCCAATGAAGGACCGCCAGCCCCAGCCTAGCTGGGCAATGAAGGACCGCCAACTCAAGCACTGCTGAACAGGGCACCGCCAACTCAAGCACTGCTGAACAGGGCACCGCCAAATCAAGCACCGCTGAACAGGGCACCGCCAACTCAAGCACCGCTGAACAGGGCACCGCCAAATCAAGCACCACTGAACAGGGCACTGCCAAATCAAGCACCGCTAGCCCATGAGCAGCAGGGGCACTGACGCAACTGGGACTGTCACGGGGTGAGTGATGCACTCTGGGCACCAGTCCCCCTCCAGAACCAGTGGAGACATGCATCCACTACCTCTGTCCTTCACAGGATGAAGCACTCTGGGCACAATGCCCCCTCTAGAACCAGTGGAGACATGCATCCACTACCTCTGTCCTTCACAGGATGAAGCACTCTGGGCACCAGTCCCCCTCCAGAACCAGTGGAAACATGCATCCACTACCTCTGTCCTTCACAGGATGATCTACTCTGGGCACAATGCCCCCTCCAGAACCAGTGGAGTCATGCATCCACTACCTCTGTCCTTCACAGGATGAAGCACTCTGGGCACCAGTCCCCCTCCAGAACCAGTGGAGACATGCATCCACTACCTCTGTCCTTCACAGGATGATGCACTCTGGGCACAATGCCCCCTCCAGAACCAGTGGAGACATGCATCCACTACCTCTGTCCTGCCCAGGATGATGCACTCTGGGCACCAGTCCCCCTCCAGAACCAGTGGAGACATGCATCCACTACCTCTGCCCTTCACAGGATGAAGCACTCTGGGCACCAGTCCCCCTCCAGAACAAGTGGAGACATGCATCCACTACCTCTGTCCTTCACAGGATGAAGCACTCTGGGCACCAGTCCCCCTCCAGAACCAGTGGAAACATGCATCCACTACCTCTGTCCTTCACAGGATGATCTACTCTGGGCACAATGCCCCCTCCAGAACCAGTGGAGTCATGCATCCACTACCTCTGTCCTTCACAGGATGAAGCACTCTGGGCACCAGTCCCCCTCCAGAACCAGTGGAGACATGCATCCACTACCTCTGTCCTTCACAGGATGATGCACTCTGGGCACAATGCCCCCTCCAGAACCAGTGGAGACATGCATCCACTACCTCTGTCCTGCCCAGGATGATGCACTCTGGGCACCAGTCCCCCTCCAGAACCAGTGGAGACATGCATCCACTACCTCTGCCCTTCACAGAATGAAGCACTCTGGGCACCAGTCCCCCTCCAGAACAAGTGGAGACATGCATCCACTACCTCTGTCCTTCACAGGATGAAGCACTCTGGGCACAATGCCCCCTCCAGAACCAGTGGAGACTGTCATCCACTTGTGAGACTGTGGCTTTGCACTCCCCAGGATTGAACACTGGGCAAACCACCCACTGTAGAGACTGTGGCTTTGCACTCCCCAGGATTGTACAGTGGGCAAACCACCCACTGTAGAGACTTGAGAGACTGCGGCTGTGCACTCCCCAGGATACATCAATGGGCATGGAGCCCCCTCGTTGATCTGGCGTCGTGTACTCATCTGGCTGAGGTGCCCCCCTTTCCCTTCCCCCTGAGGTGCCTGTTGTATTTCTATCTGATGCCCCTGCAGTGTTCTATCTGTTTTGATCTGGTATCGTGTGTGGGCCCCGCCCATGCATTTTAGGCGCAGTGGTCCACGGACTATGAGTGGTGCAATACCTGGACTACTATTCTTGGTGTATATTTTGTTGATAATGTATATATGGATGTTTTTGCGTACTGCATTTTTATATATTACAATGGTTACACTCATTTCCTTTTGTCTTTGCATTCTTAGGGGGTTTAACTATAATGTATAAATATGCATTAGTGTGTGTGTTGTAGAGGGTGAGGGTGGGGGTGTTGCGTGTGTGTGTCCCTGATTTTTGCCTCCCCCCTCCCCTGTGTCGTAGGTGCAGTACTCACCGTGCTCTTCGCCGCCGGCATTGGTGCTCCTGGTACGGAGCAGGAAAACTATTGCAGGTAGGATTTGGAGTTCCAGCTCCATGGTGTCCTCGTTCCTCGTGGATTTTGTAGAGGTGAGCGTTTTCCCTTCAAAATTCCTGTTTCCGCCATGTTTTTATCCACAGTGAATCCGCCCCGGAAAAGGTGGCGGATTGGCCTATCATAATAGTGTGGGCGGTACATTGTCCTCCACCTGTCTGTTGGCGGTGTCCGCTGCGCTGTTTGTTTGTACCGCCGTGGCGGTCTGAGTGTTAAAGTGGCTGTCTTTGTTGGCGGTTTCCACCACGGTCGTAATTGCTAAATTTTTACCGCCGGCCTGTTGGCGGTCTTACCGCCGCTTTAACACCGTCCGCCAGGGTTGTAATGACCACCTTTGTGTGCTAATGTAATATGTAATTGTAATTTTATTGTTTTTATACTTTTAAGGCTTATGGCAAATAAAATAATTTTTTTGACTGACTCAATGATTGGCAATATTTCCGAAATGTCAACGATGAAGAATTAGATGCTAAGGTACTTATAATTCTTCACTTTCCAGTCCCAGCAGGTGGTTATTGCAGCCGATAGACACAAATGGGTGTCAGGTGCATTTTGTTACTTCCTAAGGGGGTTTCAACATTAGCTGGCCAGACCCTCACTTTGTCTCGGGTCAACACTAGGGTATAGTTACCACATACAGTGTGGGTAAACTGTGCCAACAATGGTTACAGACTAACACCTTAGCAGCAGTTAAAGAACATCTTAATATGCTATCTGAGGAAACAGACTTACAAGATTTCTTGTTAGGTCCAAGAAAGACACTCACTAAAAGATTAATCTATGCCTTTTACAATGAAAGATGGAAGCTTTTTTAAATGAAAGCCGCTGCGCATTTAAGGCAGATAGATAAAGAAAATTTAGAAAAGGATTTAGCTGTTATCGATATTGACATGAATACTCTTTCCAACTGAATATACTCCCTTAATAACATAGGGGGTGATTCTAACCCTGACGGGCGGCGGAGGCCGCCCGCCAGAGTTCCCCCCTCCAGAATACCGCACCGCGGTCATTAGACCGCTGCGGTGATTCTGGGTTTCCCACTGGGCTGGCGGGCGACCGCCAAAAGGCCGCCCGCCAGCCCAGTGGGAAACACCCTTCCCACGAGGACGCCGGCTCCGAATGGAGCCGGCGGAGTGGGAAGGTGCGACGGGTGCAGTTGCACCCGTCGCGAATTTCAGTGTCTGCTGAGCAGACACTGAAATTCTTTGTGGGGCCCTCTTACGGGGGCCCCTGCAGTGCCCATGCCATTGGCATGGGCACTGCAGGGGCCCCCAGGGGCCCCACGACACCCCATACCGCCATCCTGTTCCTGGCGGGAGAACCGCCAGGAACAGGATGGCGGTATGGGGTGTCAGAATCCCCATGGCGGCGCAGCGAGCTGCGCCGCCATGGAGGATTCATTTGGGCAGCGGAAAACCGGCGGGAGACCGCCGGTTTTCCTCTTCTGACCGCGGCCAAACCGCCGCGGTCAGAATGCCCTGCAGGGCACCGCCAGCCTGTTGGCGGTGCTCCCGCCGACCCTGGCCCCAGCGGTCTAGTACCGCCGGGGTCAGAATCACCCTCATAGTGTCATCTGCGATAGACATAATTCATAAAGACGTCCTTTTTACACCATGGACAAGGTCAACTGAGTTCCTTCATGTAGTTAGGTTGGACACTACAGATTCTGAAAAACGGCTGCGTTTCATGGAAATACAGTAACAGAAGTGACCTGTTTGCTGCTTTTAATGTATGAAAGGAACAACAGACAATGGCTAAAAGGGAAGCAAGTTTTACCATGCTTCATATAGAAAAGTTAGAAAACTTGCCTTTCACGGTTGCAAAAAGTCGATCAACAGTATGGCTCATACATGGCATGGCATTATAAATCTGCCAATTTCCACCTTTTGTTTAATGCACTGTTTAAAACATTTTGCTGTGGGCAGATACGAGCGGCTAGTTGATATCTTTCTTAAAGAAGAGTAGAAGTTGCCCTTTGAATATAAATGTCTGAATGGCAAAACAGAAGTCTTTCTCAGCGGAAGTGAATGTAAGACTAGTGTTAGTCATTCAATTATTTGAAAACAGGTGTCCCTTCATGTCCTTTGCAATGCAGAAGTCGCAAACGTGGCCTGTTTTCTGAAGCATTCTCCCGTCCCTTTGATTCGTCTAGCATTTCATATACTTTCAAATGGAACTGATGTGGTCCTGAATGAACAGAGCTGTTGTGGTATGAGACCAGGAACTGCCTCTGCAATTTCAGTCTCTAAGATTATAACTTGTTGCGGACATGTTTTATACCCCCCCACAAGAGTTAAGACTAACAGAAATGTGGCCTCACATTGATAGTACTAATGTAAATTATGACAAGCTGAGCAGGGTAAAGGCACTACTGTTCCAGAAACAAGTTTGATTGACATCGGCTAGAGAGACGTATGCTCTCCAGATAGCAAGATCATCAGCAGAGATACAATCCCTATTAAATACCAACTTCCTGAAGCACTTTGGAGAGCTGGTATCCAGAATATTCAATGTTTCAAGCACTACAGGGATTTTGCACTTCTTAAAGGCTGTTGGGTCTGGATTTGTGTCCGTCTTCGGAGTCATTCCTTAAGCCATCCATTCACAAGTGTTTACAAGTGTGTTTGACGGCTTTCCTGTGACTTTGGCATTGATCGGTGTGATACTGCTGCTGCTGTTCCTGATAAGCAGTGGTTGTGCCTTCCCAGCTAAGCAGAGTGATGGAGACACTACCACCAGCCCTGCTGTGCCATGATTGTATGGTGCAGTTCTTTGGTGCTCCATTGCTGAAAGAATTGGAGCATGATTAGTCAGTTTCATTCTGACCAGTCTTATAGTTTGTGCACCCAGTCCTTCATTCCACCTGGTGCTTCTTCGAACATCTACCTTCAGTGTGCCTTGCTGTTCTGCCAGTGCCTCCTGTGGACCAAGAACTGATATCTATGCTACACGTCACCTTGATGCAGACCCAACCTTTGTGTCCCCATGAAGTCTGATCTAGATACCTTTTTCCAAGGTAATAAGGGTTGGGGGGCGCCTCTCATGGACATGGTGCTGGCAAATTAGGCTCAACACACCTAGCTCTCATTAGGTTAGAGATTAGGTTCTCCATGCTAAGGTAATAGGGCCTATTTCACATCTCATGGTATTGCAAGATGGTGGGCTTCTTTATATTCATGACTCTTGTTTTTACAGTTCTGCTTCTTGCATTGTTCATTATCCTAATCATTGCAGCCCATGCGTTTTACAGTAGATTGCAGTCTTGTTAATAAAACTTATTGAAACCTTTACTGCATCTCTTTCATTGCCTGTGTGTGACTGAGACTTGTTGCTCATTGTGAGAAAAGGGTAACCTCCGTTTAACCATGACTCCCCTGAGATGTCGCACTCTAGAGTCCATGCGTAAAGGCTGCCACAAATCACCTCTTACTGTTTGGGTTTTTGGTGAGGTACTGCTTGTGAGCCAGGAGGGTTGGGCCGACAGTTGCAACTTGTTGTAAGATTAGCCTAGTCTCCTACAAACAAAAGTGCTGTCATCCCTAAACCAGCAGTCTTGCTTAGAGCAATAGTCAAATTACGACACTCTCATGTAGAAACTTAATAATGTAGGTAGGAATGCTAGGAACACTATGATGACAATATGGTGGGACTCTTCTTGTGTTTCACTCTTTTGGTCACTGCTGTGTTTCATTATCCTCATAATTGCAATTCATGCCTTTCTATATACAACGCAGTGGCTTCAATAACATTTAGTGAATGTGAGTTACTGCTAGCTAGCCAGGAAGGGTTAGGCTGACAGCTGTGACACTATGTGGGATTAGACTCAGTCCCACATGCTCGGTGTTTCTGCAGCCCAAAATCCAGTGGTATCATTACCAAAACCGAACTACAAAAGAAATGGGACAAAAGACTGCATAACCAACAATACAGAGGAGAGAAAGGCACCTAATTGAACTGAATAACCATTAACTGGAAAAACAAGAAACAGTCAAAGAATGCAAAATGGGTGCAAATTATAGTGAGGATTGGCAAGCCAATGCAAACCCCAAAAAACGTTGCAAGACGCAGCACAGGACAAAGGGTTTGATTTAGACCTGGGCAGAGGGAATACTCTGTCACAAATGTGACAAATACCACGTCTGCCATATTGCAATCCCATTGTATCCTATGGGGGGTCATAATACAGTGGACCGGATATCCGTGATGTTTGTGATGGAGTATTCCCTCCATCCAGACCTAAATCAGGCCCTAAGTTTCTCCAGTGTCTAAACGAAGCGCTTCCCCTCTTGAATGGGAAATGACCACAATAAACGAAGTGAGCACTTGTGAGTCACTGATAGTTGTATACTATTCCTTACTCAGTTTCCATTGACCTGTTCTTCAACACTTCCAGTCCCTTTGTGTCTGAAATTTTGCCTGAACCCTTATACATACCCTCTTATCCTGATAACAATGCCCAGTATAAATCTCTCAGTACACGTCTGTCTCTACAAACTCAAAGCCAGAGTGGACAATTCCTGCCTTTGCATCTCTCCCTGATGTTCCTTCCTCTGTACCTTGTTTCACAAAAAATGGATACTCACAAAACCCTCTCTTCCCTCTTCCTGTAGCATGTCTGACAGTAAAAGGGCACCTTTAGTCTCTCTGATTCCTGTCTCTCTTCCTATTTCCTCTGACTCGGATTCACTGAGAACACTTCCCACTCTATTCCTGTCAGACACTGTTCAGAGGGCAAAAGGCAGATGGCAGCTATTGGGCCCCAGACATGGTGATTGAGGTAATTTGATACTGGTGTGCTGGGGTTTGACCTTCCATGGCTCTGCAAACTGGGTCAAGTAAAACCCTTTTCACACTTGACCATCAAGGCAGCGAAGGTGAGCAGTTACAGGTGTTTCTGGGAGATAGAGTGTGGGCATGAGGTCCTAACAAAAAAAAAATAACCAACAGACATAACTTCAGTGTCTACCTCAGTGCGTTCCTTTCTAGAACAGGAACTGTTTTTTAATCTCACAGCAATACTAAATACTGCTCAGTTCAGTCCAGTACATAGGGCAGTGATCCTCAACATAAATCACCTTTGTGGTGCTGCACACTCTGATTTCCCCTCGTATTGTCTCCCAGGTTACCCTAGATAAGGTTGTAGCCTCAGCAATCATGATGAAATGTCAATTGGTCTCGGGTGCCGGTTCTGCCACACAAGCCATATATGCAATCAGTTCATACATATTGTATGATGGTGTAAAGGGTAGGACATTTGTCTCTGAGTCTCTCTACTCGACAATGCACAAATCTGATGAATTTGACTTGCCTCCACAGGCAGAGGCCTGTGGAAGTTTGGGGCAGTCCTCAGAACCCACAGAGAAGGCTGGGCACAACCTATTTCTCTTCTCACACAGCCTTGGTCAGCAGCCCTGGTGCTCCTGCACAGGTGTGGGAGTAGCTGCTATGGCCTCGTCTGGCTGGTGCAGCATGGCTTGTGCTGTGGATCACTGAACAGGAGGTACAGCATGGTATGATAACCAAGGCAGCTGCAGTGCTGACCAGCCTACTGAGTTTCCAAAAGCAGTTGCAAGCCCTGACTGGGAATACACATTCAGCAAAGTAGGTGGGGATATTATTATCACCAGGGCAGTGGCAACCCTGACTGGACCGACAAAGTCATTTAGACCTTTTTCTATTCCCACTAGAAATCTTCGGAGAGACCAAAGGACCCTCTGTAGCACATATTGTGGCTGACTCCATTGACAGGCACTCCGCTTTCACTGGGTGCCCCTCCATCCAGGAACATGCTACGTTTCTCCTCTTGGACAGTCTCTGCCCCTGCCAGACTCCTACCCTCTCTCTGTAGGCTTCTAATCTTCTAGACTCCAAACAATTCATCACGTCATCAGCTCCTTCTGCAGAAATTGCAGATTCAAATGATGTCTGATCATATGAGAGTCTGATTTAGAGTTTGCCTGAGGGGGTTATTCCATCACAAACATGACAGATATGCTGTCCGCCATATTACGACCCCAATATAGCCTATGGAGATCATAATACGGCGGACAGGATATCTGTCACATTTGTGATGAAGTAACAATCTGCTAAACTCTAAATCAGTACCTTAGTGTTGCAGGACATTGAAATGGAGCAAAGTGGGATAGTTTTGGCCCCACTTTAATACACATTTGCAGGTCAGGGAATGTGGACTCACTGTTTCAATTTTCATGGTTCTCTTTTCAAGTGTCTTTCTCAGGCTGCTCTGCAGACACAGCCTTTTGTGAAGATTCCCACACCAGGTAGCAGTGAGGCTACCTCCAAGCCAGAACACCAACAGAATGGACAAAAAGAAGTGTAGTCTTTCTGCACCTGGCTTTTATCAACCTCTGTGAAATATTAATGAGGCACAGAAAATGTGGAGGTCTGACTTATAACAAACACTTCCTAATTTTTGGTGTACCTCTCAAGGTCAAAGAACAGGTTGAGGACCTTGCATTGCAAGGAACAGGCCTAGGACTTAGGGGGTCATTCCGACCCCGGCGGTCAAGGACCGCCGAGGTCGGCGGTAGCACCGCCAACAGGCTGGCGGTGCTCCGCCGGGCATTCTGACCGCGGCGGTACAGCCGCGGCCCGAAACGGAAAGTCGGCGGTGTACCGCCGACTTTCCGCTGCCCATGGGAATCCACCATGGCGGCGCAGCTTGCTGCGCCGCCATGGGGATTCCGACCCCCTCACCGCCATCCTGTTCCTGGCGGTTCCGACTGCCAGGAACAGGATGGTGGTGAGGGGTGTCGTGGGGCCCCTGGGGGCCCCTGCAGTGCCCATGCCAATGGCATGGGCACTGCAGGGGCCCCCGTAAGAGGGCCCCACTTTGAGTTTCAGTGTCTGCTCAGCAGACACTGAAATTTGCGACGGGTGCTACTGCCCCCGTCGCACACCTTCCACTCCGCCGGCTCCATTTGGAGCGGCTTCATCGTGGAAGGGTGTTTCCCGCTGGGCTGGCGGGCGGCCTTTTGGCGGTCGCCCGCCAGCCCAGTGGGAAACCCAGAATGACCACCGCGGACTTTTGACCGCGGTCCTGTCTTCTGGCGGTCCCAGCCAGGCCGGCGGCTACTGCCGCCGGCCGGGGTCAGAATGACCCTCTTAGTGTGCATGTTTAGATTTGCGTGATGTTAAGGCCAAACTGAAAGTCCGAATACCAGATAAAGGGAGTTAGTTACTCAGGGCAGAAGAACATACTGTATACAACACAGGGAACATTCCCCTCCCAGTACCATCTATGCCTCATAAACACCATTCTATACTTTCCACTCTCTTTCTCTCTCTCTCTCTCTCCACTGCTCTTTCTTTTCTCCGTCACTTATATCATACTGTGGATGTCAAGCCTCTTCCATTTATCACCCATCTCCTTCTCCCGATCGTGTGTCACATACACCCAATTGTTCTCTTTTTTCCCTCTCCCATTTCCCAGCAGATAACCAGAGTTGTAGGCCCTGCCTCTGTTTCTCCCCCTTTCTCTTCCCATGTGTGTCTGATAAACAGATGCACAGTAGACACAACCTGCTTGTCCCGTCCTGAAAAGAATAAAGCTCCTATGTTTATTCCTAAATAATAGGTGTCATCTTTGTGATCACACCTCCTGTCAGGGCTGGACTGGGAACCCAAAGTAGCCCTGGAACTTTTCTTGGACCAGCCCCCTGCGGGAGAGGGGCAAAGGGTAGGTGAGTGAGGGGGAAGTACTACTTGGCCCTGGGAGGTTAGAAGCACTTGCTTGCTGCTTTTGTTATTGGGGGTTCGATATTGCAGCACCACTGCAAACCCCCCACACCCAAGTAACAAACCTGGCCCCCCACCACTCCAAAAGCGGCCGCCACCCTTCCAGCCTCCTGGGGAAATGCCTAATGCCCCCTATGGCCAGTTTAGCCCTGACTCCTGCCCCTCATCCTAGATGTGACTTCTGTGATCCTCTAGCTGACATCTTCGTCAGGTGGTGGCAGCGAGGTTTGAATTCATGGATGCTTGCATACTGGCAAGGAAAATATGGCAGATCAAGGTTTGGCCCACAGACTCATACTTCTGTTATAACCTCAGGGACAAGCATAGCTTCCTAAAGGCAATCCACATAATTTTTCTGATATAGCAGAACCTGTTTGAATCATTTGCATTGATTTTTTTTCAACTTCATAAACCTGAGGACTGTTTTGTTGTTTCGATTATGCCGGAATGTTATATACACTGTAATAAACTGATAGATCGAGCAACAGAAGTGTTGGCAAAGCCAATATGTTTGGCTTTGTTGTGGATGCCTTGGAATGTTGATCACTGTCTGGAATCCACATGTCATCCAAGTTCCAGATGAGGTGACTGGATCTCGGGGAGAGAGTCTGGACCGTTGGTGAGAGTGGACGTGTTTGTATTTGCTGTGGGTTGGTGGTATTCAATAAAGCTCATCTCACTAAACCATTTGTCTGAGCTTAACACTGGCGACGAGGCGTCACCACCAACCCTGAAGCCACGGATTTCCTACCTGAAACATCTCCTGTTACTCCTGATCGAGTTCGGCTGATCTGTGATTCCTGGCTTGAAGATTTTGGGATTGGAGAACCGGAGTGGTGGAGTCCTGGCAGCGCCTGCAGCAGATATTAACTAGAAGCAGCACCCTGCTGCAGTGGAGCCTTGGCATACTGGCATTCTTGCTGGCTTGCGCTGGAGGAGTACAGCGCCATCTTGTATCCGGCGCTGGTGATATCCTTTTGGGGATCTGTTTACTCCCCAAAAAGGGATTTTTTTTTTTCCTCCTTGGCTCGCGAGCCTTTCAACGGCTCCTCTGACAGTTTCGCCCTGCGCGCGACGTGCGCGAGGAGCTGGTAGCCATAGCGACGCATCTCCTCTCCCTGGCAATGGGAGACGCGTGCGCGTAAACCTCGTGAAGCCAACAGATTTGTGCTGTGCGCGAGGAGCGCAGATAGCGGCACAAGCGGCACACGCAGCCTTAGCGACGTGTCTCCTCTCCCTGGAAACGGGAGGTATGTAGGTTTCGCGTGGTGCGGTTTTCTTTGGAACACTAGACCGCTAATTGTATTTGGGTTACATCCTGTATGCAATCTTCACTTTCATGAAATACCGAAGATGTTTTGAACATCCTACTCATCTGATATTCATTTCCAGTTACCTTCAAATACTGAACTTGCTCTTCTTTCAAGCCGAAGTGAACACGTTCAAGTACACTAGGATACTTACTTTTATTTTTGCTAGTGTTTTGTTTCATATTTTGCTGTTACCCACATTTATTCACCTGTTTTTGGTATTTTTTTTTTTAATTGTGCCTTATAGTGAGCTCAGGATGGCTACCCCCATGTTGTCTCAACCGCCCCCCTTTTTATCTGACAAAGGGGACCCCATTCTTCCTTGGAAACGTTGGAAGAATCTTTTTGACTCTTACCTTCTAGCTATTGGGGGGGAAAAATTCTCCCCAGCCAGAAAACAGGCTATTTTATTGCACAATTTAGGAATCGAAGGTAGAAACATTTATGATAGCCTCAAAACCCTACCGGTAGGGGGAGCTGAAGGGGAGCCCAGAGATGTTTATGAAATGTCAGTAGCGATGTTGGGTTCACATTTTGAATCCAAGCTCAATGTTGTTTTGGAAAGGCACACATTTTTTGCAAAATCCCAAGGGAAATGAGAGAGTGTGGGAAACTTTGTTGCTGCATTACGCACATTAGCACGTACTTGTGACTTTGGCGATATCACTGATTCCCTCATTCGCGACCAATTAGTGCGCTGTACAAACAATAAGAGGGTTCAAGAAAAGTTGTTGACGAAGAACCCTGATTTGAAAGAAGCCATTGCAATTGTTGAGGGAATGGAAAGTACTAGCTATTGGATCAAGGAGATGAATGACCATGAGGAGGACAAGTTGTCCATTATACAAGCGCCCTTGACACGAGAGTAAGTTTCAAGGGTCAGCAGCGACAGCAAAACACCGATACCCACTTTAGAGAAAAGGAAAGAAGCCAAATTTCAGCATTGTTACCGCTGTGGCAACTCTGGACACACAGCGAATAGTTCAAATTGTTTTGCAAGGAATTCTTTATGTAGGAAGTGCGGGAAAAAAGGCCACTATGCTAGAGTCTGCAATAGTGACAAGTGTAACGTTGATTCTATCGCTGATAACATTAACAAAATGATTTTGTGTATTGAGCCTGAGGTTAACCATGTTGAGAACAATGGTGGTGTAGTGGATGTTGGGCCAGTCGTCATGCCTGAGTGTGCTATTAGACTTGACGGCAGAATAGTTGCAGTTTTAGCAGACTCAGGATCTCCGTACACCATGGTGGGGGACAGGAATTGGCGAGCAATTTTTGGGGAAGACCTCTATTCTTTAATTAAGCCTGACATCAATCCGGTCGGTTATGGTGGTGTTAAGATAGAAGTAATTGGGTACAAGGTTATGAAGATTCAATTTCAGGACAAAACCACTGTGGGGAAAGTTTATGTAGCGAGGCGTGGAAATAATCTGCTAGGTTGGCGTCATCAGCGTGACATGGGGATTAAGTTAGACCCCAACTCTGAGTGCCAGGTTATGGTGGTGAATGTTGAGAATAACGACTTTGAGGTTCTTAGGGAGATCCCCCAAGTGTTTAGTGACAAATTAGGATGTTTAACTAATTTTGGACACAAAATTATCCTGAAGAAAGGTGCTATTCCTTCTGTGCACAAGGTGAGAAGAGTTCCTAAGTTGATGATAGAACCACTCAGAGCAGAGTTGAATAAGCTTACCTGCGCTGGAGTAATTGAAGAGATAGAATCGTCTGAGTGGTTGGCTCCCATTGTCCTAGCACCGAAAGACAATGGGAGACAGATTCGCATGTGTGTGGATCTTAGAGATCTCAACAGGCATATATGGGTTGATCGTCAACCTTTACCCAACATTTCTGAAGAGTTGTCTGGTTTGGGTGGCTCGAAGGTTTTTTAGTGTACTAGATCTATCCTCAGCCTATCACCAAATCGTGTTACATCCCGATTCCAGACACCTCACGTCGTTTGTGACGCCTGTGGGAGCCTACCGATTTTTAAGAATGCCCTTTGGGTTGGATTCCGCGGCTGCCTGTTTCCAACGGATCATGAAGAAGATCTTAGGTGAAGTCTCTGGAGTGTTATTTTTCCAAGAGGATATCTTAGTCCATGGCAGTACTGTAGAGGAACATGACAGGGTTCTTAGGGAAGTATTGAGTAAGTTAGCCTGTTCAGGTCTTACTGTGAAGAAGGAGAAGTGCAAGTTTAGGGTCTCTTCGGTAACATACCTGGGCCATACTATTTCCAATGAAGGAATCAAGCCCAAGTTGGAATTGGTTGATTCCATTATACGAGCACCTCAACCCAGAGACAGAGATGGAGTAAGATCCTTTCTAGGTCTGGCAGAGTATTACTCTAAATTTATTGCCAATTTTTCAAGTGTAACCCAACCCCTGAGATCTCTCTTGAATAAAGGGTGTGAATTTATTTGGACAGATGAGTGTGCAGCGGCTTTCACTTTTGTGAAGGATTGTATTGGGAAGATGCCCACCTTAGGTCATTTTGATACACATGCCAAGATCTTCTTGTACACAGATGCCAGTATCAAGGGGCTGGGAGCGGTCTTGATCCAAAGAGTTAACCAAGATGAAAAGGTAATTGCCTTTGCGTCTCGATCTCTCAAAGGGGCTGAACAACAGTATTCTGTTATTGAAAGAGAGGCACTCGCTTGCATGTGGGCAGTTAAGCATTTCAGATTTTACTTGTGGGGCTTACCTTTTATTGTGAGAACGGATCACAGGCCTCTTGTTCAAATATTTTCTTCAAAGAAAGGGGAAGAATTGACACCAAGGATAAAAAGGTGGGTTGAGGGATTAATGGAATATAATTTCTCTGTTGAATATGTGCCTGGGCCAAAGAATATGGTGGCAGATTTCTTGTCTCGAGCGTCAATTGATGGTGATGATGAGTCTGAAGTGGAGGGAGAAGTTAACTGGGTGAGAGAGATGGCTGTTAGTGAAGATGAATGGAAGGCTGCAACCACTCAGGATTCTAACAGACATGATCTTTCAGAGTTCGTTGTGAGAGGTTGGCCTGAGTACAAAAACGTTTCTGATTCTTTAAAGGGGTACTGGAATGTGAGAGATGAACTGTCTTTGAGTGGAGGTGAATTATTCCGTGGTACTAAGTCCATACCTCCTATTAGTTTGAGAAGTAAAATTGTCAATTTGGCTCATGAAGGTCACTTAGGCAGGAATTTGACTAAATCAAGGTTAAGAACAGTATATTGGTGTCCAGGTTTAGACCGGGACGTTGAAGCGGTGGTGAAGGATTGTTTGACCTGTGCACGGAATGACAAAAGCAAAGTTGTGGTGAAAGCTCCACTTTCCCCTGTTGCGGTTCCAGAAAAACCATGGGTGAAGTTAGGACTTGACTTTATGGGTCCATTCCATCTTCTACCTGCTAATGAGCGTTATGTCATGCTCTTAGTTGATTATACCTCGAAGTGGGTGGTGACTAAGTGTGTGAATTTTGTAGACACCAGAACTGTGATTGAGTTCTTAAAGGAAGAATTTTCCCGAGAAGGTGTACCTAGTCACTTAATCACAGATAACGGCGTGCAGCTAACTTCTCAAGAAATGAAGTTTTTGTTGGATTTCCTAGCTGTTGTGCATTTGAGGACAGCCTTATATTCTCCTCAAGCAAATGGCCTTGCTGAGCGCATGAACAGATTGGTAAAATCTTGTGTCCAAGAAGCAATTGAAACCAGAGTTTCTCTGGTGGATCTTCTAAGGGACCAGTGGTGGGCATATCGTAATACCCCAAATAGTATCTCTGGCATCGCCCCTTTTGAGTATATGAAGGGGAGGTCTGGGTGTACCAAAATGTCCCCTGCTTGGTTTAGAAATAAGTTTAGTCAAGGAGATTTTGACCAAGAGAAATTTAGTAAGGCATCTGATCGTAGGCAAAGTTATCAGTCTAAGTACAAATTGCGATATGATCACAAATATGGTGTTTCTGATGTTAAATGGAAGGTTGGTGACATGGTGTTGCTGAAGGATCCTGGGTTCAGGACCAAGGGGAAATCAAGCTTCAAAGGCCCTTTCTGCATCAGGGAAGTTAGGAAGAATGTGGTTGTCCTTGGTAATGGAGATGTGTGGAGCATGTCTAGATTAGTGAAATGTAATAACCGGGCGGCAGATTCCTCAGACTCTGAAGAAGATCATCTCCTAAGTAGGTCTAAGGCAACACCATGCATCAAAGCCCCTTCCAGGTTTCGCTCCAAACCAGCGTGGTTGAAAGATTATGTAACCTGCTAATTTGTAACTTTTGTTAATATACACCTCTGTATATTGCGGGTACTTTTGATTTTCTTCACACTGTTTAGTTATGTTACTATACTTTTACTTTATGTTCTTTATTGTTCCCTTTCCTTTGTTTCTGTTTAATATGTTAATGTATGTAAAGGGGATGTGTTGTGGATGCCTTGGAATGTTGATCACTGTCTGGAATCCACATGTCATCCAAGTTCCAGATGAGGTGACTGGATCTCGGGGAGAGAGTGTCAAAGCCCAGCTCACCTGAGTCCTTGTTCAGTTCTGATGGAGGTTGAAGACAATCCGACCCCACCCTGAAACTGCTTGTTCCAGCACACTAGTTTTTAAAACAGTGCACTAAGAACAGAAGCTCAAGGGAAGGGGGGAAGTGGATAAAATAAAATAAAGAGACAACAGCGTTCGTGCGTTTCCACTGTTGAAGTGCTGCACAAATTTGCGGCCCTCTCTGACTTCGGTAGAAACTGGTGCCTAATGAAACATAAACAAAGAACAGATAAGTACATCCTATTCCTAACTGGGTTCCTGACTATCCCTTTATTTATTAGAAATTTTCTTCTAAAAGTACCTCTTGGATCCTGGTCTCTAGTTTCCAGGTTTGGAATGTGTTACTGCTCTGGGATGTGCTTTCTATTACTCTAAAGTTTCTAAAACATTAAACAAATACCGTTATCAGAATTATCAATATCAAACATTCATCTTAATATAACTAAAGCCTAAATTGCCAATAGCAGACTCACTTTTCCCATATTTCCAGAATCTTTTATAAAACAAATACTGTACTTTTACGTCAAAATACAGCATGTAATTTGTGCAAGTCCTTGATTTACTGTTTGCCTTGCTGTTAATGGTTTCCACGGTTCGATTCTTAAAAGTTCCATAAAAAAATGTTTGCTTCACAAAGTTCCGCAAAGTATTGTTGTAACAAAGAGTTTGAATCACAATGTTCGTGGAAGGTATCTTGTTTCAAATTGTCTATACACGAATCCAGAAATTGTTGTCAAAGTTCGTTCAGGTAATAAAAGTTTTGCACTTACTTGTTGCTGGCAAGAGATACTGATCAGTCTAACCTTGTCTTCTTTCTCTTTTGCAGGTTGCTTGTAGGAGAGAGGCTGAGGCAAGGAGGAACCAGAAACCGGAAGAAGGAAGAGCCAGCAGCTGCGCCCATTGAAGCCAATGAAAGTCTGTAGAGAGCAGGAGTGCCAGCGCCGAGGGATCTGTCCTCAGGTAAGCGGGAGGTAGACGAGCACAAGCACTGGGCGAGGCTCGAGGGCTGCCTTTTATAGACAGGGCTGGGTGTGGTCCTCACATGCTGCACATGTTCTTGAAAGGTGTGCAGAGCTGGGTGTGGTTTGAAGAGCTGGGTGTGGTCCTCACATGCTGCACATGTTCTTGAAAGGTGTGCAGAGTTTCAGTTATTATGCAAATGAGTTAAATTAACACATGGCCTAGAGAGGAGTGTTTTAAAGAAGCCTTGGTAAAAGCAAGGCACAATGTGTAAACAAAACAGCACATTAAACAACATACACAGAAGCCTAGGGGGGGGGGAAGGTGAGATAACAAGAAAGGCTTTCAATAGTAAGTTTAAAAGGGAGCTATTACAGAACCCACTAGTGCAGTGAGAGGGGACATGCTCTTTGCTGTGCACAAACCCTAACAGAGAGTCTGGACCGTTGGTGAGAGTGGACGTGTTTGTATTTGCTGTGGGTGGTGGTATTCAATAAAGCTCATCTCACTAAACCATTTGTCTGAGCTTAACACGCTTGAATATGGTACTGCTTGAAAGTATCATTTTTGCATGCCCGTCTTGGATGCATTGCTACATTAAAGCAAGACCTATTGGGTTTTCAAATGATTCTTGTAAATATTTGCACATTTGAACATCCAAGCCTCTACAAAGCTTTTGGATTAGAAATATACAAATAGGTATATTCCTTTTTCCATAAATATCAAGTTACAGCTAAGTTCACCCTCTCCGTAGTCACTGTGAAGAAAGGAAGGACTTTCCAAAACACAGAAACATTATTCCACGCCCTTTAAATATGGCTCAGTGACAGCCTAGGCTCTCCGTGCAATTCATGAAGTTATGAATATAAAAATCACGAGAGGTGAAGTTTTGTCAATATTTGATATATTGTCTGGCCAACCCATTTCATCTGTAGATAAGTCTTTTTTTAAAACAGTTTATTAGTGTTTTCAGTGTTATATTGACTCTCATAACACAAATTTGTAAGCTTTGAGTGTCACAAACTCTGCCTTCATGTAGATACTATGAGGCTGATTTAGTGTAGGCAGAGAGGGACATCCATCACAATGTTCCTTAAATATGTCCACAACAAAGCCTACTCTGCGTCTGTCACTAACATATTCCTCCAACAGCCCGAAGAAGTGCAGTCTGCCGCAGGTTAGTCACCCAATTGCCTGCCCAATCAAGAGTGGGTGATCAGATGGCTATATTTTTGCTGTCCGTTCCACTCGCATAAAACCTGGCGGTAAGGAACAGTAAACAGAATAATGCCCCTACACAATAGAAGAAAATATCTATGTTGTAGGTGTCCTAAGTTTTCCATTTTGAAAAAGAAACTCGTGGTTTTCGAGTTTGTCTATGAGAAACAAAAAACTGTGAAAAAGTTTGAAAATGGGCCGTCCTGTTTGACGGAGCCAATTGTCCACTGTCATGATGTTTCCAAGCTATGTTAAAAGTTTTCTGCTGGCCGACAACTCCAAATTTGGCTGTCAATTGGCCTCATTTATCAGGCCCTAGGGACACACTGTGCCACGGAGCATCACTTTTTTTGATGCTCTGGTGGCCCAGTGTGCCAGCCCATATTTACAAGGCCACGCAAATCCACCTTGCGTGGTTGTTCATAGTCTTGTCAATATGGACCCCTTTCACGCATAACACTGCGTGAAAAGGGGTTTCATGGGTGGTGCTTGGGGTGTTCTGATGTAACACCCATGGAACCCGAAGGAATCTGATGCATTCCCAGATTTACATGTCTGAGAAAGCATCAGATTCCTATGCCACCTCCGGGCTGGTGCAAGAGTAACGCAACGGGGAGACACTTCTTTATTTCTCTCCATTTTTTCCTCTTTCTATGTGTGCTGCATTTTGCAGCACATATAGAAAGAGGAAAACACCTCTTGTGATTGTTTTGTGTGCAGGAAGGTGTTCCTTAGTTCACAACGCAGGCACCATTGCATGATGTTGCAACGGTGCTTGCTCTGGCACACAGCAGCAATTTGTGAGCCAGCACAGGGGGGAGGACAGAACTATGCGGTATCTTGTAGATACAGTGCATTTATGTCCTTTCTCGGTGGCCCAGGGTGACGCAGCAAGGCACTTGCTTCGCCGCCGTGCACATAGGCCTTGTAAATTAGTTTCCTCAGGATGGCAATGCCAATGTCCTCCGTCTTCCCTATGGAGTACCTTCTGTCTGCCAAATTCTAAATCACCCCCTAATGGGCCTCTGCAGATTTTGTTTGTTAAATAGCCCAGAGAGTGTTCTGAAAAACTCTTGCGTTTAGTTTAGAGAGCAGTTTATAGAGATTCAATCTGCATTGATATATGACGACAAGAAAATGCAAGGAAGCAATTAGAAAGATAATGACACTGCTTTTCCGCTGTCAAATTATCTATGAACATGCCTAGCTGTACTGATTTTGTTTTTACTAATTTTTCAAAAAGCCTTGAAGCATTGATATTCTTGGGATCGTGAGGGGTAGTGTTTCCTCAGAACTCTGTGTTAGCACCATCGTCTGCAGGCCTCCTGCACCGGTGAAAAGGTGTAGTCATCTAATAACAATGACCTCTGATAGAGGAACCATTATGATATTTGCATATAGGGTCAGTTGTAGAGAGTTGGTTTAGGTGGCATAAAATTTGGGGTTCCAATGCCAGCCTCGCCCAGAAATCGAGATACTGACTTGCAATCTGCATTACTTCACGGATATTACAAATAACCTAATACCTAGGGGTCTTGGAATCTATAGGAGAAACAGAGTAGTAGAGTGAAGTGTTTGAGGGAGAGTATTTATTGATGCTAAAAAACATAAATATCACACCGAAGTAAGCCTGCTGGAAGAGTATGTTGGTAGAGCTGGAGTAGGGTGAGTCGTGAACACACTTAACTTCCACCCACCACTAAATCAGACAGGCAGACAATGAGTTTGCCAAAGAGTGTTCGCCATCAAAGTTAGAACAAACACTAAATCAGTCCTATAATCTCTAAATTGAGGCCCAGTTTGTGAAACAAATTTAGTGTCAGAAAGACCTCATAATAAAAACCGAATGTACTGGTTGAAAGTCAGTGTTTTTTTAGGAATTATTGTTGAGAAATGGAGAAGTGAGCATAAAGGAACAATAATCAGAATATATACAACAGATTAAGAGGTAAAATGTATCAAAACAGTCTTGAAAGGGAAAGACTGTGGTATAGGCCAGTCTTAGACATGTGTTCAGTGGGTATGAGAAGAATGTATGAGAAGGCTCCAACATCAGTCTAGCTGAAGACTATGGTGGTCATTACAACCCTGGCGGTCGGTGTTAAAGCGGCGGTAAAACCGCCAACAGGCCGGCGGTAAAAAAAATGGAATTACGACCAACATAGACAGCCACTTTAACACTCCGACCACCACGGCGGTACAAACAAACACCGTGGCGGTAACTGCCAACAGACAGGCGGAGGACAATGTACCGCCCACAGAATTACAACAGTCCAATCCGCCACGTTTTCCGGGGCGAATTCCCCGTGAACAAAAACACGGCAGAAACAGGACTTGGAAGGAAAAACGCTCACCTCTACACACCCCACGAGGAACCAGGACGCCATGGAACCGGAACTTCAGATACTCCCAGCCTTTATCTTCCTGCTCCTCTACCAGGAGCATGAACGCCAGCGGCAAAGACCACAGTGAGTACTGCACCTACGACACAGGGGAGGGGGGAGGGAAAAAACAGTGACACACACACGCAACTCGCAAAACCCCAACCCCCACCCTCACCCATGACAAGACACACTAATACAGCATGATATATTACAGTTACATCCCCCAACCCTCCCGGATGAATGCAAGGAGAAAAGGAAATGAGTAGAATAATTGTTATCTATTCAATTACATTAATCAAAAATATTTACATATATATACATTTACACTATAAACAATTATATACACCACAAACACAAGTCCAAGGGATTCCACCATCATAGTCCGTGGACCACTGGGCCCAAAAGGCTTGGGCAAGGCCCACACTCAATACCCGAACAAGACGGAGAGAACACTGCTGGGGCATCAGATAGAAATAAAACAGGCACCTCAGGGGGAAGATAAGAGGGAGGGCACCTCAGCCGGATGAGTGCACGATGCTAGATCCACGAGGGGACTCCATGCCCACTGTTCAATCCTGGGGAGTGCAAAGCTGCAGTCTCTCAAGTCTCTACAGTGGGTGGGTTGCCCACTGTTCAATCCTGGGGAGTGCAAAGCCACAGTCTCTCAAGTCTCTACAGTGGGTGGATTGCCCACTGTTCAATCCTGGGGAGTGCAAAACCACAGTCTCTCAAGTGGATAACAGTCTCCACTGGTTCTGGAGGGGGCTTGGTGCCCAGAGTGCTTCATCCTGCCTAAGACAGAGGTAGTGGATGCCTTTCTCCACTGGTTCTAGAGGGGGCTTGGTGCCCAGAGTGCTTCATCCTGCCCGTGGCGGCCTCAGTAGCGTTGCAATCATTGACGCTCACTGTCCTGAGGTCGTGTTGGCGGTCTTGTCCTGGGCAGCAGGGCTGCTGGTGGCGGTCTTGTCCTGGGCAGCGGGGCTGCTGGTGGCGGTCTTGTCCTGGGCAGCGGGGCTGCTGGTGGCGGTCTTGTCCTGGGCAGCGGGGCTGCTGGTGGCGGTCTTGTCCTGGGCAGCAGGGTTGCTGGTGGTGGGCTTGTCCTGGGCAGCGGGGCTGCTGGCGGTCTTGTCCGCCGTGCTGATCTTCCCAGACTTGCCGGTTTTACTGTGCCCCTTCCCCACCTTGGATGGTGTCTCAGCTGTCTCCACACTCCTGAGTATAACCCTAGGAGTGGCTTTGGTGGCTGATTTCTTTTCCCTCTCCCGCCGGGCACTGGCCAACTTTTTATGCTGGACAGGTTGGAGACTGTCCGTGCTCTGGCTCCTTGCCACACTGGCTGCCCTGCTGCCTGGTGCACTCCAGAATCCGGTGACTACTAGCACCACTGGTTCCGCCGATGTTGTGGCTGAGGTGCTAGGTCGGGCCCTAGGAGATTGAAGGGGTGGGGGAGGTGAGGGAAAGAGGTCAAGGTTGGCTAGGAAAAGCTTCTTAGGAACACTTGGACGGGTAGCTGGAGGGGGTTTGGGAGTGGAGGAAGAGGTAGTGGTTGTAGGAGGTGTACGTTTGCTGAATTTGGGTGAAGGTGCAAGGGCTGGAGGCTGTTGTGAGGTGGATGGCTGTTGGGTGTGTGTGTGGCTGTGTTTGTGTACCTTTGGAGGTGGCCTCACAGACACACTGGGAGAGGACACAGGGGACGTGTGAATGGTAGTGGGGGTGGTGACTGCACGTGAGCGGGGTGTGGTGGTGGGTGTGCTGGTGATGGACGTAGTGGCTGAGGATGTAGTGCATGCAGGTGTCAGTGAAGACGAGACAGGGAGGGAGGAGGGACACGAGGAGGAGGGGGACACAGTGGAGGCAGTGGATGTTGGTGTGTCTGCATGTGTGTGATGCTTGCGTGAGTTCCTGTGGGATGTGTGGTGCTTATGTTTGCCATAGCTTCCCTTGTGTGTTGAGGTGTGTGCATGCTGGTCTGATGGTGTGCTTGGGATAGGCTGAGGTACAGGGGTGTGGGTCGGGTGGAGGAAGTTGGAGGGGGAGGCTAGAGACAGGGACAATTGCTGCCATCAGTGCTGAGGCCAGAGTCTGAAAAGCTCGCTGAAGGGCTGCCTGACCAGAGTGAATGCCCTCCAGGTATGCATTGGTTTGTTGCAACTGCCTCTCTACACCCTGGATGGCATTCAAAATGGTAGACTGCCCAATAGTGAGGGACCTGAGGTGGTCAATGGCCTCCTCACTGAGGGCAGTAGGGGTGACTGGGGCAGGGGCTGAGGTGCCTGGGGCGAAGGTGATGCCCACCCTCCTGGGTGAGCGGGCACAGGGAAAACGCTGAGGGGCTGCTGGGAGGGTGGTGCTGGTAGGGGGGGTGGCAGCTGTACCTGTAGATGTGTGGAGCACAGATGGGCCATCCACGGCAAGGGAGCTCCCATTAGAGGAGGAGTTCGTATAGCTGGTGTCAGCTCCTGTCCCTGCCGTGGAGCTCCCCTCGCCGTCCGTCCCACTGGTGAATTCAGACTCCGTAGTGTCGCCCTCCAAGGCCATGTGGGATGCAGCTCCCTCCTGCTCCGGTGCCACGGCTCCTCCGCCTGATGATGCTAATGCACACAAGAACAGGGAGACAACAAAAGGGAGGGGGGAGACAGAAGAAAGACATGTTGAGTGCATGCAATACCGCTACCGTTGGTGGACACGACAGACACAGAAGCCCCCTGCACTACGCCGCACACTTGGAGTCCACTATTCAATCCCAGGGACATGGGTTACAAGGCTATGCCCGATTTCTGCACACATGGATGTCACAGGAGACTGACTAGGTGTAGTTGGCACTGTACATAGGTGGGGTGGGGTGCCACAGGGCCTGCCTCAAGAAGGGTCCTTGCCTACTAAACTCGCTCTGGCCTAGAGGAACCCACAGCCCACCTCCCCCCCCAAGACACCTACAATGCACGCTGAATCAGCAGAATGAGAGTGTACTCACCCCCTTGTGTCTGCTGTGATGCCCTCAAGCACCCATCCAACTCCGGGTACGCCACCACCAGGATCCTGAACATCAGGGGGGTCATGGTGCGACGGTCACCCCTCCCACGTTGGGAGGCCATCCCCAGCTGGGCCTCCGCCATCTTCTTGCTCCAGTGGCGAATGTCCTCCCATCTTTTCCGGCAGTGGGTGCTCCCTCTGTGGTAGACTCCGAGGGTCCGGACTTCCTTGGCGATGGCACGCCAAATGTCTTTCTTCTGGTGGGCGCTGGCCTACAGAAATTGTACAGGGGAAAAAGAGAAGTAATTACCATCTGCACCGTCACAGTCATTGGCCCAAATCCCTACCCTTGCCATGATGCACATGCACTCACCGTCGTTTCATGCACGCCTCATTCTCACACCCCCTATCTTTCATCCACCCCACTCCACACAGGCATTGCCCATACAGCATGCTCACAGTGTACTTACCTGTTTGTCTGGAGGACCGTGGAGTAGCACGTACTGGGGGGGACCCCATCCACGAGTTTCTCCAGCTCCTCCGTGCTGAAGGCAGGGGCCCTTTCCCCAGACACATGAGCCATTGTCTCTTCCAGACTGAGTTCACAGCAGCACTTGCAGTGTAGGTCCTCTCCTGTCGAAGATCAGGTATCAAGTGTTTGAACAGATAGAAAATGGCGGTCACATCCGCGGCGGTGCATACCGTCACCGCCGGCGTACATCGTCATTGACTCCTGGGACCCATAGAGTCCAATGGTAACCAATGCAGGATTGCGCCGCGGTCTTTGTCCGCCTACCGCAACGGTGTACAACGCCAGCGCAGTTACCTCATATCCCCCTGTCCCACTTTACAGGTCAGGCAGCCGCCATTTCAGGGGCCCACATGGCATTATTTTGGACTGCGTCACACATATCTAGGCCTTGCCTAAACACTCATACAGGCATATTTTGATTTGTAATATTTTCAGAGTAAGCTGTGTTTACGTACCTCAGAGTTGGTTGACTCTCTGCTCGCTGTTCTCCTCCATAGGCACCGTCTGCTGGGGCATTTGAGGAGATAGCGGTATTCTCCGGTGTACAGACCCCTGGTGGACCTGTCGACAATGGAGGAGCGACATGTGATCATCACCTACAGGCTTGATCGTGCCACAATCCAGGAACTGTGTGCCCAGTTGGAGCCAGACCTGATGTCAGCTATCCGCCATCCCACAGGTATCCCCTCTCAAGTGCAGGTGCTGTCAGTACTCCATTTCCTATCAAGTGGGTCTTTTCAAACAACAGTGGCCATAGCATCAGGGATGTCCCAGCCTATGTTTTCCAACGTGTTGTCCAGAGTGTTGTCTGCCCTGCTGAAAGACATGCGGAGCGACATTGTTTTCCCTCAGGTGGAGGATTTGCCTACAGTGAAAGGTGATTTCTATGCCCTGGGACATATCCCCAACATCATAGGTGCCATTGATGGGACAGATGTGGCCTTGGTCCCCCCCACAGGAGTAAACAGGTGTACAGAAACCAGAAGAGTTACCATTCGATAAATGTGCAGATGGTATGTTTGGCAGACCAGTACATCTCCCATGTGAATGCCAAATTCCCTGGCTCAGGGCATGACGCTTACATCCTGCAGAATAGCAGCATCCCTTATGTGATGGGGCAACTCCAGAGGCACCGGGTGTGGCTATTAAGTGAGGACATGGGCCCAATACAGTGGGAATAGTTGTCTGGGTATGTGGATGTCCCTATGAGTTAGTGTGTGACTAACAGTTGTCCCTCGCCATTTGCAGGTGACTCTTGTTACCCCAACCTGTCATCGCTACTGACCCCGGTGAGGAATCTCAGGTCAAGGGCAGAGGAACTCTATAATGAGGCCCATGGGCGAACTAGGAGGATTATAGAGCAGACCTTAGGCCTCCTGAAGGCCAGGTTCCGGTGCCTCCATACGACAGGTGGTTCCCTATTCTACTCACCAAAGAAGGTATGCCACATAATCGTGGCCTGCTGTGTGCTTCACAGCTTGGCTTTGCGACGACAGGTGCCTTTTCTGCAGGAGGATGGTCCAGATGGAGGTGTTGTGGCAGCTGTGGACCCTGTGGACAGTGAAGACGAGGAAGCAGAAGAAGAGGACATCGACAACAGGAACACGGTGATCCTGCAATACTTCCAGTGAGACACAGGTAAGAAGACAACACTGCCTGCTACATCTGATTTACATCTACTACCTCTCTACTGTCTGTCGTTTTCACCCAGTGTATGGTGACCGAGATGTCACTTTCCTTTACGATTTCACAGATGTGGGTCCCACTGTGTGACATCTGCTTTGTTTCCTGATGGACTAGAGCTGTGTGACATAGGTATGTTGACATTACATTTGAAAGAGCATTTTGCCACCGTAATTGCTAATACACTATTTTGAAATCACAGACAGATTCCTGATTGTTTTGTGCTTTAAGGGTGTTTATTTAAGTGCTCAATATTGGAGGTGGTTGTATAATGGTGAGGGGTGATGGTGGAGGAATGTCCATGGCAGAGTCCAGTCTATTAGTCTCACAGGTGCATTGTCCAAAGGGGCATAGGAAGTGTAGCTGGGGCAGTAGCTGGGTCAGTTTAAGGATGGACAGGGTGACAAGATGGGACAAAAGGATGACAATCAGGATGGTCTCATTTCTTGGTGGGGGTCTTGGCATCGTTCTCTGTCTTTGTCCTGGATCTCAGGGACCATTTGCGGGATGGTTCTCCCTCTGCAGGGGGTGGTGTGCTGGTAAGGTGGTCCTGTGGCGGTGCCTCCTGTCCACTAGCGCCGGCGGAGGTGGTGGGCAGTTCATCTTCCAGGCTAGTGTCAGGGGCCCCTTGTTGTGCCACAGTGTCCCTCCTGGCGTTGACGTGTTGCTTCAGCACCCCTACAAAGGTGCCCAGGGTGGAATGGATGGATTTGAGTTCCTCCCTGAACCCCAAATACTGTTCCTCCTGCAGCCGCTGGGTCTCCTGAAACTTGTCCAGTACCATTGCCATTGTCTCCTGGGAATGGTTGTAGGCTCCCATGATGTTGGAGAGGTCCTTGTGGAAAGTGGGTTCCCTGGGCCTGTCCTCCTCCTGTCGCACAGCAGCCCTCCCAGTTCCCCTGTGTTCCTGGGCCTCTGTCCCCTGAACCGTGTGCCCACTGCCACTGCCCCCAGGTCCCTGGTGTTGTTGGGGTGGTGGGTTAGCCTGGGTTCCCTGTAGTGGTGAACACACTGCTGCTTGACGTGTCCTGGGGACAGAGGTATGGGCCCGCTGGGTGGGTGCTGTGGTGGTGTTTCCAGAGAGCGGAAGCTCTGTAGTGGCTTGTGCCAGTGTGAGGGGAACCGATTGTTCCGAGGTCCCAGATGGGCCGGGCTGGAAAGGATGATAGTACTTATAGAGTCTGGCCAGATTACCTGCTACATGGCTATTATTAGATTTTTGTATGAGAGTTATGTTTTACATGGCAAGTATAAGAGTTATGGATTATCGGACTAAACATAACTGGGGTTTTTCAGTTTTTTTTGGTTTTAATTGGTACCTGTAACTAGAAACCATAACTTCACATTAACTTTGTTTATTTCTGTATTTTTTAATTTTTTAAAATATTATCCTAGAAACCTTTTCATAGTGCCCAACCTATGCAGCACTCAGGCTTCAACTTGCTGTCCGGCCTTCACCCACTGCTGGAGGCCTTTGCATAGAATCCATGAAGAGTCTAGGGGCCAGATGTAGAAAGAAATGGTTTTGCGACTCACAATTTGCAAGTCGCAAAACCATATGCAGAATGGTGTCCATGACACCATCTGCGAATCGCAAGAGGGTCGCAAAGACCCACCTCATTATTATTAATGAGGTGGGTCGCAATTTGCAACCCCCTTGCAATTCCCTGCACTCACAGGGATGGTGGCCTGCTGGAGACAGCAGACCACCATGTCTGTGACTGCTTTTTAAATAAAGCAGTTTTTTTGTTTGTATTGCAGCCCGTTCTCCTTAAAGGAAAACGAGCTGCAATACAAACGAAAAAATGAAACCATTTGGATTCATTTTTTCAGAGTAGGCAGAGGTCCATTGGACCACTGCCTGCTCTGCAAAACTATTTTTGGCGACATTCACAAAGGGGAAGGGGTCCCATGGGGACCCCTTCCCTTTTGCGAATGAGTTAGCACCCACTTCACATGGGTGCTAACTGTGAATTGCTTTGCGACCGCGTTCGCGATCACAAAGCAATTCTGCATCGCGGTGCGAATCGCAAATAGGAAGGGAACACCCCTTCCTATTTGCGAGTCGCATTCCCATTTTGCGAGTCGGTACCCACTCGCAAAATGGGAATGTGCATCGCGATGCCCGTTTTGCATGGCGCAAACTGCGAATTTCGCAGTTTGCGCCATGCAAAACGGTTCCTACATCTGGCCCTAGGATCTGAGAATCCAGCACAGAATCTGTAGTTCCTGTGACAAAATTTAATTTTTAAAAATTAAAATGTATTACCTGAGTACAACATAACTGACAATATAAAAAAGCTCTTATTGTTTTACTGTATGGATGAAACAATGACTTGACAGTGGAAAACAACTTTTTAATTGTCACAAGTCGGAAGCAGTGCAATTTTATCTAAATGTGTGGATTTAACCTCTGCATTTTTATAGCAGATGTGTAGAGTGTAATATGTTATTCATATCTACGGAATGGATCATAGTACCTATAGAGTCTGGCCACCTGCTGCATGCCTATTATTTGATTTTTGTATGAGAGTTATGTTTTACATGTCAAGTATAAGAGTTATGGATTATCGGACTAAACATAACTGGGGATTTTCAGGGATTTTTGGTTTTAATTTGTACCCGTAACTAGAAACAATAACTTCACATTAACTTTGTTTATTTCAGTGTTTTTTTTTTTTATTAACATTATTCTATAAAACTGTTCACATTGCTCAACCTATGCAGCACTCAGGCTTCAACTTGTTGTCCAGCCTCACCCACTACTTAAGGCCTTTGTATGGAATCCATGAAGAGTCTAGGATCTGAGAATCCAGCACAGAATCTGTAGTTCCTGTGACAAAATCCAATTTTTAAAAATGAAAATGTATTACCTGAGTAACTGACAATATAAACAAACTCTTATTGTTTCACAGTATGGAAGAAACAATGAGTTGACAGTGGAAAACAACTTTACTAATTGTCAGAAGTCCTAAGCAGTACAGTTTTATCTCAATGCGTGGATCTGACCTCTGCATTTTTATAGCAGATGTGCAGAGTGTAGTATGTTATTCATGTCTATGGAAGGTCAGACACAAAGCCTGAACATAGGCCAGGACTTGTACTAATCTCTCCTCTGTAAGGTTGAAGGTTGGTCTCATGTGAAGTTGGGCAGGTCATTCTGGTAACCTCATTTGTGCACAGGTGAAAGCCATGCTCAGCAAGCATTAGCAATCGTGGAGGTTGGACACACAGCTTGATCAAAGCCCCATTTCTGTCAGCCCCTGATACCCACATCTGAAGACTGGGCATAGTGGAATTTGGTTGTATAGGAAAGTGACCCCAGACCCCAAATATTCACTGAAAATACTTTATTAAGGATCATAGCTTCTTCTGCTCAGTTCATAACAGACTAACATATATTTGAAAAAGTGTCGGAAATTCTAAAAAAACACTTTTGTAAAACCTACGGTGATGCACTGCTGCAGCTAATTATTATAAACAAGTAGCTCCTATGCCTTAAATGATCATAAGGTTTCTGTCACCAGGTAGCAATAGACTTATCTTAAAGTGAGATCCTGCGGTGTATTTCTGGTAAGGTGGAAGGCAACATTAGAGGGGAAGAGGAAAGCATAACCAAAGAGAGAGGACTTGGTGTAAGCAACTGGAGACCGAAAAAAGATGAGGGAAGACATGGCAAAGGAAAGGAAACAGAGAGGAAGGATGAAAAACAGGAAGCTGGAAAAGAGACAAAACACTATCCTCCACACTTGGAGAAAATGGATATATAAAGGGAGGATAGACCTTGCATGGTGGTTTCCAGGAACTGCACAGTCGCAAGGTCAGTGCTTCAAATGATGGAGAAATACCAGTGACAGGAGCTCCTGTAGAGGAGCCAATAACCTGATTACAGTGGCCAGTCCCTCGATCTATCTCAGGTGGTTGAATGACTGGGATAGAAAAATAGTGGAGAGCCTCAGAACCCAAGAAGGGCTACCAGAATGGGAAGATGCAGCACCTAGGGTGGACCTATTCCTTCCACTCTACCTCTGAACCCCTACTTCCTGCTACAGCTCAGGAAAGTTGTAGCAGACCCAGGGGATGTCATGGAATCGACAGGGCTCCTAAAAAATAATGAGCAATAGAGGAATGTTTTTTTTCAAAATGCTTTCTTTCACGTTTGGTGTGTTAGTGGTTCATTAAGGTTGATTTGTTTTTAATATGGAATAATAAAAAGCGTGAGAGATCCAGAGCAGAATGCATTGTTGCTTTTGGGTACACATGTGTCTCTTGGTTGTGGTTTCCCTTAAATACACCCTCCAAGCAAGAAAAATTGTGTAACATAAGGACAGAAAAACAACTAGAAGAAACCGAATGTAAAACAGGGTGAAGGAATGCCAGATAAAAAAAAAATCACAATGTCTATTGGGATTTTCACACTGGGATTCTGAGTGACTCAATCTGTAGCTTGAGAAATACTGAGTAGAGAGAGAAAGAACAACAAGACAAAGCCAACCTATGTTGTTCTATGATAAGTGTTGGTTGCATTCCATTTCCTGATTTACTTATTTGCGGCCTTTATTGTGAGGGAAAACACAATTGAGTGGCTGAAAATACCAATAGACCACAGGCATCATCATCGCTGGACATCTCAAGAGGAATCAAAGACCTCCTATGAACAGACTTATAAAGGGTAAGTATTTTGCTCAGACAGCTGTGCAAAGGCAATCTTTAGAAATAAAACTAGCCTTTGTTTTAGGAAACCTCTGCTCCCTGTCTATTTTCTTGTATCACAGACACAAAAGCAATAGCTCCTATTTTGGTTTTAACACCTGAAACAATATGTAAATGGCTGTATATGGTTTTACTTTTTGAAAAATGTATGTATCACACTCTCAAGTTCTACACCAAACAGTTTTTTACTGAAGAGGGTAACTTTAATAAACAGGCCTTTAGTGTTGCATTAATGCTCAACCCTCTTAGATTTAGCTGTTTTGTGGCTGCAACCATTCCTCCTGCAACCATTGAGGAAGCCTTCAGGTTTCAAAGGTGATATCAGACAGATGTTTTGATTGAGTATGAAATGCAGAGAGCAGATGCAAACATCCTCCACATTTTGAATTGCTACTGTAAGTGATAGAACATTCTTTACTATGGATTGTGAGGTTCAAACAAAATAAGTACATGCCCACATTGCCATATATAATCTGGATAAGGCTTTTTTTAAGGAGGTATCCACCCTCCTGTCCACTGAATTTGTTATTACCACACTTTTTATTAACAGTGGCATTTGTCTTGCAAGGTTTGCATGCAATGGATATACAACCAGCCTGTGTGGAATTTCCATACCACCCTTTGATAATGGATAGAGTCTACCCATGGATTTTAGCATTGCAATTCTCTCTGGATCCTTACATTCTTTATTCAGGAGGGCCTGTATCTCTGAGTGAATTGAAATCTATAGATAATCATTTGTAAGCTGTAAATTCACAGACATGTAAGATATTCAACCACACAACTCAACTTTCTGAATACATATTTCCTTCTGGGAATGCCAGAAAAAACACAGTTTTTGTTTTGTCATTGTAACTTGGAGAAGAGAAGAGGATGATACAGTGGACAGAGAAGTAAATGATCTTTTGGAGAAATTTGGTCGGTTAAGAGAATCATATCTCTCTTGGTTCTCTTGTTGCTTAAAAAAGGCACTCAAATGGACTTGACCATCTGCAGTTGTTTCTCAGAACTACTTTGACATTAAGTCTGATTCTTTAGGGGAATGCTTTTTTCTTTACTCATGAAAACCCCCTCTTCTATGAGGAAAAAGAGATATATACCTCTGCTTCTTGCAGTGCATCCCCATTTTCCTAACTGGAACTGAACTCTCCAACACAGATGTACGTGAAAAAGTGGTTTGTGATTCCCTAATAGCAAATCTTTGTGATTCGCTATTAGAAAATTGTGAAACTGGGATGTACTACAGTGTGTTTGACACTGTTTGCGATTCCCAAATGGGTCACAGAAGACCTGCCTCATTAATAATCATGAGGCAGGTCACAACTTGCGACCTATTTGGGAATGGCCACAATCACAGGGATGGTGGCCTGCTGGTGGCAGCAGACCACCACTTCTGTGATTGCTTTTAAATAAGGCAGTCTTTTTTTTGTAATGCAGCCAGTTTTTCTTAAAGGTAAATGGGATGCATTGCAAAAAGAAAAATGAAAAGCTTTCTTTTCATTTTTGAAGAATAGGCAGTGGTCCGTGGGATCACTGACTGCTCTTCAAAAATGTTTGCAGATCGATTCACAAAGGGGAAGGGGTCCCACAGGGACCACTTCCTGTTTGTGAATGGGTTACCACAAACTTGAAGTTGGTGGTAACTGAGAATGTTTTGCAACCGCATTCCCAGTCCCAAAACATTCTTATATTGGCTCTGCAACTCACTATGAGGAAGGGATGCCCTTGGCATGCGCTTTCCTAATAGCAACTCGCAATCCCTATTTTGTGAGTTGGTAACAAGTTATTGAGTTGAAAATAGGGATGGTACATGGCTAGAAGCTTTTTACCGGTTGGGCTGTTTGCAACCAGCAAAACTGATTCATACAACTGGACCTAAGTTCTTTCATACCAGATAATAAGGAACCCACAACTCACAGACTGACTCCTAAACAGCCTGAAGAGAAATGCCGAGCCATGTTTTTCCTTATAAAAAATCAATTCCTGGAATGTGAACTAGTTGAGGTCTGAAGAATGCCTAGCTCATTCATCAACCTTGTAAAGATTTAAGGCCTCATTATGAGGTTGGCAGGCCGACTGCTGGCCAGCCAGCCCCATGGAGAGGAGACTGCTGCAAAGTTGGCCGTTCTCCCCGCCAGCCCTATTACAAGGTTTCTATTGGGCAGACCGGTGGAAACCTCAGAAATTGGAGTGGAAACCATGTGGCAGCATTGGCCTCGGCTCCTCATGGAGCTGAGGCTAATGCCGCTGCACAGAGTGTGCTTCCATCCCCCTCGGAATGCACACTGTCTCCTGTAGCAGACAGTGTGCATTCCGAGGGAGCTGGGCAGGGCTGCCCCTGTGGCACCCAGCACTGGCTTTCCACAAGCCTTTTCATGGTGGGGCCCCTGCCATGAAAAGGCTGTGAGAAAGAGAACTCATGATCAGCACAGCACCACCGTAGCTATGACTCCAACCGCCACAACCCTCTAGGGAACCATGTTCCTGGCATGTTGACCGTCTGACTGACAGGGTCATAATTTGGCAGTCCGACCACCAGGAGTGCAGCAGTCCGACCCCCACCGTGAGTCTGGCAATCTGAAGACTGCCAGACTCATAATGATAATGTTTACATAAGAGCTCAAATCACTAAGGGCCTCATTTAGATCTTACCGGTATTACCGCCAATCTGCTGCACCGGTGGTCCCACGTACTCCGTCAACCCGACAGTCTTCCGACTGCTGTATTCAGATCTATTGCTGTTCAGCTGCCGTCCATCTATGGCATCTACTTCACTGCACTAGCTGTAATATGCAGCTGACGCGGCAGACTCCAGTGCTGGCGATGAGCACTGCGTCACAATGGTGGCATTGCGCCGACCATGTTTAGATAACACAGTCGACCTGGCGGTGTACCAGTGTTAGACCCATGATGGTGTGATTCCGTCACCATTAGACTATGGCTGCAGCTATTGAATGGATGTTAGCAGCCCACACTTAATGTATATTGGACAATTGTGAATACTTGCAAAACACGATGTGAAACACACTCCATTTCAGACCATGATTCTTTGCCATTTCACTGCTGACCACCATTCTGAGGACAACCTTTACACTAAACATCTAAGTTTTTGTTTTTGTTTTCCTGTTCTCCCTGTTTGTTTTACTTTTTCTTTTTTTCTCTTACATTTTCAAATCTGTAGGGATACTAGTATATATGATGTTTCATCACAATGGCAAGGAGGAGCAAAGTACATTTTACAGAGGGAGAATTGTCTGTCATGATGGATGAAATTATTAGCGTAGAACAACAATTGTTTGGAGCACAAGTCCAAAATACTACCATATCTCAGAAAAGCCAAATGTGGAACAGAATGGTCAACAGAGTGAAAGCTGTAGCTAACAATCTGCACACACAGCAAGAAATTATGAAGAGATGTAATGACCTGTGGGGGAGAGTCTGTTCCCTGG
Organism: Pleurodeles waltl; assembly: GCF_031143425.1. Lineage (NCBI taxonomy): Eukaryota > Metazoa > Chordata > Amphibia > Caudata > Salamandridae > Pleurodeles > Pleurodeles waltl. The sequence continues at coordinate 691,154,408 of NC_090436.1, read as the reverse complement.
ACTCCAAACATCACCTGGAGGCCCAGATAATGGGGATGGTTCTCCCACACCCCATTACAATTGTTTCCCTGGAAGCAGAAGGTCTTGCAGATGCTACATCCTGGAGACTTGGCAGGAATCCCTTGAGGAGTGGGGACTGGTTTGTTTCACCTATGTATGGCACACTAATCACAAATGGAGTCCTTGCCCTTAATTTAGCTGTTCAGAATGTTTCTAGATTTCTCTCAAAACATATGTATTTCAATTTCAGTTCTCAAAATACTGTGTGTTATCCTAATTAGTAACATCATGGTTGTAACAATTTATTTAACAATGACCAATATGTATTGTCAGATTGTGTGTTGTTCTCCATGGATCACCCCTTGCATTTGCTTGGCCCTTTGCAGTATCTCATTATAGGTTGTCTTACTTCAAAAGACAGGTTCCAAACCCCATCCATATGCACATGAAGGTGTAGTGCTTGTAAGTGGTATTGTAACCTATGCACATTATACACATATTTGTACATATCGTACATGTGTGTATAATTTTTTACAGTACTAATTTATAAAGGTATGTGTTACTCACTTTTTCACAAGCATTGGCAATAGTATTTAATGCCATGCAATCCATTATGTTTTACCATGGTTTGTTTTGGAGGCTGCTAGGTCTTGAAATGGCTCTGCTCTCAAATCTCCACTATACTGTGTTGAGTTGCATGTCTAGTACATGGAATGTACACTTCCTAAATACCAATTTGCATTTCAGGACATCTCTCCATTCTTGTTATTGAAGTATGCATCTGTGTACATTAACCTGCATGAGTAAAAAGTGAAGAATCACGCAAAGGCCTCAACATCCCATTTTATCATACTTTTTTCTTCTCCTTAGGTTGAGTCATCTGTAGCCAAAGACAGATTTGAGGTACAATAAAGGCCGTTAATGTTTTTTTTGATTTTGTAATTTATATTAGGGCCAGCATCTAGGGCCAGTGGACCACCGTCTGCAACAGAAGACACCTCCACTCCAGGCCAAGATCAAGCCTTCAGTAAGGGCACCACTCCTGCAAGTCTGAATGATGAGGGGATGCCTGGTCTGACTGGTCCGTCTGGACAGACATTCCCAGTAAGTCACACTCTGAGGAACACAACTCCCATCTTGTGCTCCACAGTCCTAGCTACTGTTAAGCAACCACCTCCATTTGTGTCAGGACTCAGTGGGATGGGCCGCACTGCCTCAAGGGCACAGGGTAGTGGGTGTAGGCATCAGGGAGGGAATAAATGGGCCAGAATAGTGAGGCCACTGGCATCATTGTCACCCAGACCACCATTGACCGAGTTTTGGGAGCAGTACAAAAGTCCCAAATCATGATGGGCCATGTTCTAACAGAGGTCAGGGACCTTAAGCAGGTGCAGTGGTAACACATTATTGAGCTACAGAATCACAACTCTAACTTGTTCTCCTTGTCCAGGGTGATATTTGACATTTATCATCACATATGCAAGGCTTTTCCTGTACCATCTACCCCTGTGTGTGGTCCTTCCACATCAGGACACCACACACCTTCTGCAGCCACAGTCAGGGAGGCCATGCCACACCAGGAAACTGATCCACCCACCCTAGTCCCTGCACCCATGCCCACTCCCAGAGGGGACATTCATCCGAACATCCACAAACCTAATTTCCTGCAGTGTCTGTCTGCCATTCCTTCTGCAGATGGTTTCATGGGCACATTTTCCTTTTCTGAAGAGAGATGCACTTTGTACATTGGACTCCAAGCAATGTGTGCTCAGGAAATATAGCTTCATCCACCATGATGGACTTTTTTTTATTAATATCCTCTTTTAGTTCTGGTTTCAGAGCTATTGCACTCATGTTTTCATTCAAAATAAATGCACATAAAACAAAATAAAAGATTGGTGTTGTATTTATTGTGGTAATTCATTGTCTATGTCTTCTGCACACCATCACTTTTTCAATCTATCAAACAATATGATATCAAAATAAATAATAGGTATCAACTTGGTCATGTGTTTCCGATGTTCAAAAAAGATGGAATAAGGAACAATGAAATATAAATGTATTGGTTTCAGACATTTCTAGGTAACAAGTTTGTGACACAATAAAATATGCAGGCCACAAACCATGCGGAAGCCAAACGGTATATGCCATTTAGAAGTTGAAAGTCTAGAGCCTTGACACTATGGAAGAAATGGAATATTACATGAAATCAAATTAAATAGGCAAACTGTTAGTGATGCATGACCTCAGCTGGAGCCAGACATCCCGCCCTCACAGTAGGAATCCTACATCAATAACACTAATAGTCTACATCATGGCAGTAACACAATTTGAGGCCACATTAACATTTCATTACACTGTGGCAGTATCTAGTGCAATGTCACAACCACTATTCAGCAGTTGGCTAAAAAAAGTTATTTTAGCTATGAGGAGACACATCAACAGTTTCCTACACTGAACACAAGTTGAATATTTAGCCAATGTAAAGTAAGATCAGTACACTATGGCCTGACATACACATGTGGTTACAACAAGTTAAATAGCACATATTACCTTAGTGGCAGCATCCCACAAGAAACATGTATGTTACAATCTTAATAACGTCCATTCAATCAGTGCAAGTTGTCCCTGTACAAGATCTGTCCATCCAAAGTTGGTGTCTGTCTCAGGATCAACCCGTGTTCCATTTGTACTATCCAGCAGCAATATGTCACCGCAAATGTCTCAACTTTGAAATGACCAAATGAAGATGACATGGTGAAGGAGCCTGAAACAGAATAACAAGGAAAAATTAATGATTTCACATATATAATTTGACTCAAATGACAGGTTAGGAGGACACATATGCTTAGCACAAGCAAGGTTAATCTACGTCAATAGCCATGCTAGTCAGTGTAGGGAAACTCTGATCCACAAACATCTTTGCATTGGATTTTCATGAACTGGCCATTCCTACCAAATTACCATTGCACTGATATGTTCCCTATGTCACAAGACGTTCTGACATTGGATGTTACAGTATATAAAGGTACACATGCTCAGGTGAAGAAGTAGCCAATGATATCTTGAAGTAGGTCAATTCCTTCCTCTTCACCACTGTCATCTTCATTGGGCATTTCAACATCCTCACGGCCTCCATATTCTGTGATGATTAGGATGTTCCATCGCAGGGCACACAAGACTTTCACAATCAACACACATCTCATGTCTAGGTTAGATTAGTGATCTCATTGTGTCAAATATGGTACCATAATTTTAAAACATTTTTTTCTACTGCAAATTGATATTTTTTAACAAGTCTGACATTTTTTTTTTACAAATAATGTATGAATAATACATTTGAAATGTGCTATTTGCACATTTTTTTATTTACTGTCAACTGAAGTTTTACTTACACCACAGCACTATCGATGTTAAACATGGTAACGGTTCAGTATTTTATGTGGCATATCTTGCCAAAAACAGCGTAGTAGGTGGAACACTCCCCGATGGACCGTGCCAAATGCTTAAAGGTGTGATGGTTATGCATAAAAGTCAATGGCTGTGTCCATCTCAGTCGCGTATTGCGTACGCCGTGTACTTGTACGTGGTGTAGAAAAAAAAGCTCACTTGCCTCCTAACACTGCATCCAACAAGACTTCCTCATAATTTTGCTGCTGTTACCAACCTCTGCGAGCCAGGATGCTGGGCAAAGCAGGTGACACGGATGCCACCCTTGAGGAGTTGGAGATCCTCGCAAGGGAGGTCCCTTCTCTATACAGCCAGCTTTATAGGAATACAGAGGAACAGGTACATGTTTGAACGGGAAATGTTTGGCAAAGTAACTTGTTCCCTCTTTGTCCACAAACTATTTGCTCACTTTTTGTTCATGAGTGAAGTGTTGTGATTGGAGTTTAGTGAACTGACTGAATTAGCTGGATACAGGACATTGTTTGAGGATGTTGGAAATGTCTGTGCATTAAAATGAAAAGTCACTTGAAAGAATTAGCTGAGTTTTCAGTGCATGTTGCTCAAAATTACAAGTTCAATTAGACAAAGTGTAGGCACCTTACTTCCAGTGGTTAGTGTGCACTGTACCACTAGTTTAAGTGGAAACATACAGCCCAGGTTGAATTGGTAGAAATGTAAAGTCCAAGTAGAATCTCTAAAGTTATGGAGTTGTCTGATGCTGTTCTGTCAAGTGTATGCACAGCCCATAGGGGGTATCTTCATGTGTTAAACATGCATGGTGCTACATATGGGGAAAGGTAATTCCTTTGCTGACAGTCTAAATGACCCAGGCTCCCAATCAGCCATACAAGTATGCCCCATCACAACACACATGTGATCATACATCCCCCAAAACCATACTCTCATAGACACATGGCAGCCCTCCCATACTGCCCTTAGTCACTGCCTGTGATGCAAACAATAGTATCTGGCTCTTGGAAGGTTAGGCATAAAGAAAATTTAGCTGTGCATGTCATTATGTGCAAATAATGTACAGGTTGTTTAGATTTTAGTAGCTCGTAGTGAGTTGGACTAATCTGGAGTAGGTCTCACTACATGAACAGTTTCCTATTACTGGCTTAGATGATGTTAGTGTCTTGAATTGGTAACATGAGGAAGAAGAAAGTAGTGAGGCTAATCCACAGATCACTGTAAATTAGCGTTTCTTACGAACTTTGAAATGTTTGCAAACAATCTGTACTGAATGTTTTGGGAATGCATTTGAAAGATGCCACACAATTGTGTCACTGCACTACAAAATCAAATAAAACATATTTTATTGTATTTTGTTCTCATCCATACAGGTCAGCGCCCATCAGAAGCATGAGTTGTGCAAAACCATTGTGAAGAATGTGTAGACCCTGGCGGTCTTTAAGCGGTGCAGCCTGCATTGTAGGAACATGTGGGAGGACCTCCGACACTGGACTAGGAATTCAGCAGAAGTCCAGCTTGGCCAGGCCACCCAACGAGGCAAGTGTGTGCACCATACCCTGACCCCCCCAATGGCCCACATCCTTGCAGTGGCCTACCAGGATCTTGATGGGCAGTTGATGGACGAACAACAGCATGAAGGGGGTAAGTTATTAAATTTAGCTAATATTGTTGTTTAACCTTTTTAATTTATAGCAATTATGTTTGGTATTAGCATGATGGTTAGCACACATCCAAAACAGATGAGAATTTCTGGAGGTGCACGTTTTTCAGACGGTGTCTGATGCTGGGTTTGGTGTATTGTTCTGTGCTAAAGGTTGTCACAACCCTAGTACTGTTTTCAGCAGACACATGGCTGCATGCGAAAAAAGGGATCCTGCATTTTCACCATGTTATGAGGGACATTTGTACCAAACATGCCCCATTTGAGGGTTGGGGCAGGTGTGATGCAATTTCAAAAATGTGAGTAGGCAATGTAGGTCCTATTCCTGCTAACATGGCATAGTAAGCACTTATGACACAGTTCATGTTTCAGACTTTACATTGGTAAATTGGTACAATAGAAATACAATCATTAGAATCTGCACCAAAAGGACTGTAAACGTGTACAAGAGCATCATTCCTTATCTGAAATAAACTTCAAAAGCAAAATAACATTCATTTCATGTAGAAAATAGCAGATTGTCATGAAGCCTCAACCCTTCCCTGATGTGCATGTAAGCCAGTCTGTGTCAACCAACATGAATTTTAATATCAGGTTGTATTGATTAAAACAGACAGGAATGTGTCCATATTGATGACAGAGTTATAAGTAACCCAAATGACATTTATGTGTCCTTAGTTATATCCAGATGAGAGAACAATGATATTGAGATAAGTGATAATTAAAAGGACAATTGCAGATGGAAGGTTCCATAACATAGATGTTGGAGTATCCCATCTTGATAAGTCAATATCCGGTCCAAAACATGTCTCTTTAGGATATGTGGAAATGTTTGTGCTCTGTACTGAAGTGGTTTAGGAATGTATCAGGGCTTATGTATTTACCAATGCTGTCACATCTATTTCTCATTCAGAGAAATAAAAGTGGATAAGAGACAAAAGACATGCATGATATGGGAGTTAGCATGGAATTTTCTAGACTGTGAGCAAATGGTTTCTGGAATTCTTCCGTATAGGCATGAGACACTAATGATTAATAAGCCAACTTTAAGTGCCTTGAAATTGGTTTACTATGCAGAGTTGGCCAATGTTTTGGGAGCAAAGTTCATGTTCAAGTCTTCTTACCAAATATACCCTCAAACTGTTGTATCTGTTTTGACAGCATCATCTGGGCAAGACAGAGGTGACAGCGGCCACATCCGTGGGGAAGAAACTGATCTCTGTGGTCCTGGTGCAGACACCACCGACACTGAGGGACCAAGTATCACAGATGGTAAGGAGACTTGCGCATAAGCCATTAGCGACTCAAAATCATTTTCGAAGGCCTCCACAGACAATCAGTCCATAGTGGTGGCAGACCCTACTGTTACAATTCCACCTACATCATCGTCCACCACCAACATTTCCATCTCCACCCTCCCTCTTGGACCCCCCAGTTGGCTGTAGCTGCTCCCCTAAAAAGGGTGACATCATCTTGGCTGCAGGTACCTCCCCCCTGCCCATGTCTCCTAGGCTGAACTACATGAGGAGGCTATTGATCTATTGTGGATCATCGCTGTAGGCCAGACCGCATTACTGAATACCATCCAGGGGCTTAGTGGTCAGATGACCCAAATGCTGGCTTACCTGGATGGCATTCACAGTGCCATGTCTGGCCTACAGCGGCCATTATAGGGTATGGCATCCTCTTTGACCATAGACTCCCACCCACCCCAACCTCATGCCCTAAATCCCACACCTGCCTCATGCAAAATCCCTCTTCCCATCTCTATTCAGAGCACATGCACACCTTTACACACACCCACTCAGACACAAACAAGCAGCACATTCTCAAATAAATACAAACATGGCAAGAAAGACAGACATATACACACACATGTGGACAAGACACACCTCACTACCACTGGAACCACAAGTATACCCATTGACACCACACCCACCCAACACACACATCCATACTCTCCACAGTCACAAACACAGACATCATACCCACCATGACACACACATGCACCAGCACATCCAGAGATACCACAACCACACGCAGCACCTCCATAGCAGACACATCTGCACACACATATGCTGTACACAAATGCCCACACTCACCCACACAACAGACACCCAGGGAAAAATACAAACTAAAACATACACCACATACACCAGACCCTCAGGCATCTACACCATTAATAGGGACATGCATAACAGACATTGCCATTCCCTTTACCTCCCAACCTCAACTCCCTCTCAAACACCTTACCCATTTTCTGAAGGATGATTTTATTTTTGCCTTGGGCCTCACCCCCTCCTCATCCCTGAACGCCAGTTCCAAATATAAGTCCACCCTACCGAAATGTCTTTACCCCCCCCCTTGACCCCAACCCACCCTTCCACATTCTGACCTACCCCTTCCAAAGCCAAACTGACCCCTCCCAAATCCAAACCCACCCTTTGCAAACCCAAACCCACCCCTCCCAAACCCAAGAACCCCCCCTAGTAAGATCATTGAGGGGCCTGCTCTTCGCCCCATAGATACCCCTTCAAGAGGTGGGTTATTTTGGCAGTGTAAATAGAAGGGAAGATATGGACATGCAACCCAGACATCGTGCTGTCTCATTATTGTTTGTACAAAAGAAAAGTTATGAGAGAGTTATCTCATCTATTTAAAATGTTAACTTGAGAATACCTTTGTCCTAGCCTTTGTTTTGGGTTGTTTCTAATTGTTTGCTGATGATGTTATTCCTGCTAATTTGTGTGACATGCACATACTCTCATTTGTGACAGTGACAAGCACAGATTATATACTTTAGATATTTTTTACAATGCATGCATTATATTTGTACATTTGTGATGGACATTTTAAGTTTGGTGCAAGCATTCATCATGTTACTGGACACTTACATCAACTGTATATGTGTTTTTGTTATTGTGACTGGAGAATGCATGTGTGTTTGTTTTGACATGATGTGTCAAGAATATGCATATATGTATTACACAGAGAACCTGACACTTTACAGTTAAATTACATCTAATGTGTGTCATTAATTGCACAGACAAAGGGCACGTGTGACCTTTATACATCTCTGACATGTTTGCAGTTTCGAGGTAAGATTGTTTGTACATTCTGTGTACACCAACTTGTAGAATTTTGTAGTGCGATTGCTACATTATCATGGATGAGTAGTTCCTAGTGGGTATTCTGTTTATGTATATAATATGGTAGTTAAGGAAAAAATATTGCACACACTTGTATGAACACATTTCCATTTGTGATTGCTCTGAATTTTTGTGTGGGTGTCTATTGCCAAGAAGGCAGCTAGTACCAGATTGGTGGGTGTTACTAATAGCTTGAGGTATTTTTTTAAAAACATTTTTCTAAGCATGACGTTACAGACTGTTAGAAATGGGGTCTCTAGGTGGCAGTTAGTTTACACCCTGTCCAAGTAGGGACCCCCACTCTAGACAGGGTAAAAGAGTCACACAACTAAGATAACCCTGCTCACCCCCTCGATAGCTTGTCACATGTAGTCAGGCTTATTTCAGAGGCAATGTGTGAAGTGTTTGTACACACATGCACTAACACAGTGAAAACCCTACAAACGTACTCACCACCAGTTTAGAAAAATAGCCTGAGTAAAACAAGACCAAAACAACAAAAATACAGCACACACAAGTAAAGCTTTTCATTTTTTAAAGGTTTAAAAGAGTCTTCATCCTGAAAAATCAGTGGTTGTATCCTTCTAACACACAGTACCTTGGATGCATTAAAAACAAGAATGATGCAGGCAGCAAAGAAAGAGATACTTCAATTATTTCCCCATTTGATTGGTGATGCATGGATTCATTTACCGTCGGGTTTGCGATGCATCATATTTTTCCTGCCGGATAGGCGATGTGTGGATTCTTTTCCCGCTGGGCTGGCGATCCATCATTTTTTTTCCTGCTGGATAGGCGATGTGTGGATTATTTTCCCGCTGGGCTGGCGATGCATCGATTCCTTACTGCAGTGTAGCAACCCAGGGGTGATGCATGGAAAATCCAGATGCAAGGAAACAATGGATCCGTGCTGAAGCAGGCAATGCATCAATTTTGCAGCCGCAAGACATGCTCTGCGTTGATTTTTCAGACGCGATGCAGGCGCTGTGTTGATTTTTCTGCTGCAACAGCCTTGGTGCATGAATTTTACTTCAGGTCACCAGCTTCTACTTCCAAGAACCCAGGGACTGGATTTGGCACCACTTGGCAAGTCAGGACTCTCAGCAGAAGAGCCCAGGCACTAGCAGATAAAGTCGTTGATGTCCCTGAGACTTAACAACAGGAGGCAAGCTCAGTTCAATCCCTTGGAGAGCCTTGGAAAGCAGGATGTAGAAAGCAAAGTCCAGTCCTTTCACTCTCAGGATAAAAGCAGCAAGCAGCAGGACAGCACAGCAAAGCAAAATGTAGTTCCTCCTTCTGCTCTTCTTCTTAGCAGAATGTCCACAGTTTAGAAGTGTTCTGAAGTTGTGGAGTCAGCAGGCCATACTTATACTCATTTCTGCCTTTAAAGTAGGCAAACTTCAAAGGCAAACCTTTGTAGTGCCCAAGACCCTGCCTCTTCCTGTCCTGGCTCCAGACACACTCCAGGGGCTTGGAAATCGCTTTGTGTACAGAAAGGCACAGCCCTATTCAGGTGCAAGGGCTAGCTCCTTCCTCCACTATAGCCTAGGAAGAACTATCAGGATATGCAGGACGCACCTCAGCTCCCTTTATGTGGCTATCTAGAGTAAATTCACAAACAACCCAGATGTGAATTCCACAGACAGGTAGCAGTACAGAATGGTTAAGCAAGAAAATGCCCACTTTCTGAAAGTGGCATTTTCAAACTTACAATCTGAAAGCCAACTTCACCAAAGATGTATGTTTAAATTGTGAGTTCAGAGACCCCAAAATCCATATCTCTATCTGCTTCCAATGGGAAATTATACTTAAAAGATATTTCAAGGCAATCCCCATATTAACTTATGGGAGAGATAGGCCTTGCAATGGTGAAAAATGAATGTAGCAGTGTTTCACTATCAGGACATGTATTACACTCCAGTACAAATCGTACCTTTTAAATACACTGCACTCTGCCCATGGGGCTGTCTTCACCTACTGTAGGGGTGACATACATGTAGTAAAAGGGAAGGTATGGGTCTGGCAAGTGGGTGCACTTGCCAGGCCAAACTGGCATTCCAAACTGCCCACACAGACACTGCAGTGGCAGGTCTGAGATATGTTTACAGGGCTACTCGTGGGTGGCACAATCAGTGCTTCAGGCCCCCTAGTAGCATTTGATTTCCAGGCTCTGGGCACCTCTGGTGCACTTTATTAGGGACTTACTAGTGAATCAATATTGCCAGGCATGGATAAACCAATCGCAAATACAATTTAGATAGATAGCACTTGCACTTTGGCACTGGTCAGCAGTGGCAAAGTGCCCAGAGTCCTAAAGCTGACAAAAATGGGTCCGAAAAATAGGAGGAAGGGGGCAAAAACTTTGGGGATGACCCTGCAAAAAGAGCCAGGTCCAACACAGACATATGCATTGGACATAGTATTTCCTGCATGTAATTCTTAAACATGTTTGAGTTCATTGCTAATGTACAGTAACTATTCTGAGGATGACAGGTGAAACAGTGACTTGCCTACTGTTCCACCAACGCCGGGGTTGATTTTCATCTTGGTCAAGGAGCAGCAACAACAGCAGGAGTACTATTGGATTCAAGGCGACAGGAAATGGGAACAATAGAAAAATTGGAAGGTTTGTGCTTATATCCCTCCCAATCCGCCACCTCAGGTGTGGCAGCTTGATTACCACAGTTAGGTTGGTGTTAATGCACATCATGACTGGCTCTGTGGTAAAAAAGGCTGGAGTTTCCCTGCCAGCTGCTTTTGGCTATTGTGTGGTCAAAGCAGGAGTTGGCGGTGACAGATGTCTAACTTACAGTTCAGGTTTAAAGTTTGACTTGAGGTCTATCTTAAATTCAGATCTAAAGTTGAACTTTAGGTCTAAAGTTAAACTTCAGGTCTAAGTTAGGCTTCAAGTGTAAACCTAGACTTCAGGTCCAAGTTTACCTTTGAGAATCGGCCCTTTGTGTCTTCAACACTCTTGAATTCACAGGCCAATGCCCTGTTGCTCCTCCTTCAGGATACACTTATTAATCGTGCAGTACAATATAGACAGTGCAAATCAATGCACCTCGTAGGTCTGCCGAATACTTGATAGTTGACTGCCTGCTACTCCTCCTTTGGGTTGCCGCATAAACTCATGACATCTGGCATTAATGAAGCCCAGCATACTGTACAAGTCACACCAGTGAATTTGAAACAAAATTATAAAATATTCAGGCGTAGTACTGTGCAAAGAAAGAAAGTGTAGTTGAAGGTATCATGCGGAAAAAAACAAGAAGTACAGGTGACATCATTCCGTGTACATAGTAAAGGAGGTGAGTTATTTAGAAATGGAAAAGGAAGAAAGATGTTTGGAAGGGGCTGCTCACTGTAAGGCAGGGCTTCACAACTGCATTAAAGAAGGAATAGAAAAAGAAATGAGGATGAAGAGGTAGTGATCTTTGTTTTTGTGGAAACCAGGAAATAATTTACTGCCAGCTTGTACTGGAAACCAATCGGTATGGTTGTTGAATCTATTACTGGAATATTCCAGTACTAATGTGGAAAACTCAAATGAAGGGTTTGACCAAACGCTCATTTAGGTAATATTAAAACCATGGAAAGGGAAGATGGTGTGTTTAAGAATGATAACTGCATGCTAAGCATTAAAGGGGATACTCTGATTTCTAAAGCAGAGAAAATTTAGTAAGATGTTGTCCCCTTCAAGATTGCCTGAAAACTGCTTGGAAATAAGGGCCTCATTACGAGTTTGGTGGTCTGATGGTAAGACCGCCGCAGTGGCGGCTGGCAAAAGACCGCCATGTTGGCAATCATCCGACTTCCGTATAAAGAGTTACACAGTGCAATCTGCCAAAATCAGCCAAAATCCCAAAACTGCCAGGACACTGGAGGATGGAAAAAAGGCGGTTTGACCACGAACACCGCTAGCCTGCCAAAAAGCGTCTGATCAAATTATGATCCAGAAATCACGAAAGCGGTTCTTCCATGGCGGAACAACATTGGCAGTGCGAACCGTGGGGGTCTGAAGTCACATCAGTCAGAACACAACACCAGACTAGATAGTTGGAATACCCCACATCTGACACACATCCACACACCTGACACATCTACACACTGCACTATAAAATGCACCCCTACACAACCCACAATCCACAACTAGAACACCACTTGCAGCCAGAGAATAGAAACAGATCAAAAGAACTAGCAAAACAAACATTAGGCACCCCTACACATTTCACTCAGCACTCATCCCACACTTGCACAACATACACAACTCACAATTTTGTCTCCCACAGAATACACAACTGTCGCCCACTCACATCACAGCACCCACACCTCATCACAATTTTTTTTTAACACATTTTCACTACCTCATCGTCTCATCCACCTCTTCCATGTCCCCACAAAAACATCCACATATCACTGATGATAAGTTGCGGGTCATGGTGGACGAAATTGTCAGAGTAGAGACATAGCTTTTTGGAGCACAGGTCCAGCAAACATCAATAGCCAGGAAAATGGAGTTGTGGCAAAGGGTGAATTCTGTAAGCAGTTACCCACGCACAAGGGAGAACCTCAGGAAGAGGTGGAACAACCTCTGTGGAAGGTACGTTCCATGGCCACCAGGTACCAGCTGGTGGTCTGCAAGAATAGCGGTGGGCCCCCACCTCCTCCCCCTACTTTCACATGATGGGAGGAGAAGGTCTTGGACATCCTGCATCCAGAGGGCCTGACATGAATAGCTGGAGGAGTGGAATCTAGTAGTCACTACACCATTCATGTCATCAAAAGGTTTTGTCTTGCATGCTCTCTGATCCCTTTTCTACACTTCAATGCCCAAACAACCCACCACCCCAGTGTTCAATTATCTAAATAGCCCTCTCTTGCATGCAACATGTCAACTAAACTCACCTGGGGCCACAGTGTTTGTTGTTTCAATTGTCTAAATAGCCCTCTCTGGCATGCCACATGTCAACTAAACTCACCTGGGGCCACAGTGTTTGTGTATGGCATGTGAAGTATAGGGACTGACAGCACTACAACTCCCAGCAGGCACTGTCCCACCTGTAAGAAAACCAGAACAGTGTATTACATTTTAAACTGTCTTGCACGTGAAACTAACAATCAATGTAACACCTCCTGAATGCACCACTGTCTTACAGTCCATGGCAATGACAGCATATCTATGGCCCACAACAAGGACTATTGCAAGCAAAACACAGCTACAGCTGTGTCCCCTACCAAACTTGCCTTTGAGAAAACCTTCCTAACAATGTCATATACTCACCTGGGGTGGGTGGGCACTCTATGGGAAACTGGATGTACTTTCTGTACATCATACAGAGGCCCTGGTTAAATGGTAACTCCTATATTGTGTGCCATGTCTGTCACCATTGTGCATTGTTCAGCTGTCAGTTGAATCAATGATGCCATACACCTTACTAGGAGAGACATGTACATTGTCATGTCTTTACTAAGATAAGCTATGAGGGTATGAACAGTTATCTAAGCACTAACATACTCCAGGAGCTTGGAGCATGATGTATGCAATTGTAAATTTATTTATTCCACATTGCTCTAACCCAGAATTGGAAGCAGCTGTCATTGTCATATCAGGGGATCATGTAAAGGCGGTGTGTATGTCTCACAGTCTAGTTGTAAAAGTTAAACATCACTTGTTGCATCACTTATAGCAACTGTGTGTTCCAATTCTCATGCAGGTAACCTTGCCATTCTCACCATGGAGAAGACACCAGAAACTGCCACTACCCCTCTGGATGAAGGACCCAGTGAGGAAAACACCCCTGGATGTTTAGACACTGAGGCCCATATTTATACTTTTTGACGCAAACCTGCACTAGCGCAGGTTTGTGTCAAAAAGTTTAACGCAGGCTACCGCCATTCAAACACGCCAGCCGGGTGTCATATTTAATGAATTACAGTAGCCGGCGCTGCGGCCTGGTAAGCGTCAAAATAATTTACGCTAACCAGGCAGCGGAGGTGTAGGGAAGGATGGGGGTTGTGCGTCAAAGAATTGTTGGGGTCATTTTTTGACGCACATGCCCCCCTGCCCAATGGCCATGCCCAGGGGACTTATGTCCCCTGGGCATGGACATTGGGCACAGTGACATGAAGGGGAGCCCAAGTTAGGCCCCCCTATGCCACTTAAAGAAAAAAAAATACTTACCTCTACTTACCATGTACTTACTGTAGATGGGTCCCCCCATCCCTGGGTGTCCTCCAGGGGTGGGCAAGGGTGGCAGGGGGTGTCCCTGGGTGCAGGGAAGGGTACCTCTGGACTGCTTCCATGGTCGGAGACCATGGAAATGAGCCCACAGGTCCTCTAATGCCTGCCCTGACCCAGGCATTGAAAAATTACTCTAAACAGGCTTAGAGCCATTTTGTAAGGGCCTCCTCCTCCCCTGCATCATTTTTGCAGTATAAATATGAGCAAATGCCTTTGAGTAATTTTTTTTCAAGGAACGCCTACCTTGCATCTCATTGACGCAAGGTAGGTGTAGCCGGCAGCTGACGGTACCGGCTACAAAGCAGGAAGAATCAGGAGCGGAGTCCCGATTTCCTTCCACACAGCATGATGGCGGAGACCTCGGGATTCCTACTGGGCAGATTCCCGAGGTACTCCACAGTTGCCAAGGCAACGAGGACGCCCACACGGGGGACCCGGATATCCGGGTTCCCGAACTAGTAAAAAGGGAAGACGGACTACAGAACGGGAGAGCTCCATTTATGGAAGACACCGGAGGTGTAAAGGAGGAGAATGACAGCGGAACGGAGGAGAAGAACGACATCCTTCAACTAATAACAAGCCCGAAGACATGCTGTACCAACGCGACCCTGACCAAAGAGGAGGAAACAGACAGCCGAGAATCCCGCCACGTCCCAGAAGGGACGTGGCTATACCAGGTACTGTCCTTTTTAAAGGACAGAGTCAGATTAAACAAGGGAAGGGAGAGGGATACGAGAGAAGGGAACAGAGGGGCAGGAGGAGTGTAGGGAGGGGACGACAGGGAGGAGGAGAGGGAAGGGAAGCTCTTAAAGAAGAAGTCTATACAGGAGATCTAGGAGAAATAGAACAACAAATCCCAACTTGTGCCACTACCTATCTAAATAGTACACCGAGGTGATTTTCCTTCCTCAGTCTGACCCTAGAATATCACTGACCCCTGGAGATTGGGCGCTCTCTCTCTCTCTCTCTCTTTTTCCCTCTCTCTCGTTTTCTTTCTATCTTCAAGAGCTCTGAAAACCTAAAACCCCCCCACTTACCCTATTTTCCATTCCTCTTGTTTTCCGGTCCATTATTGGGATATCCATGTGGCATATCTTCGCCTGTCAAGAGGAAGTCCGGAGAAAGAAGGAAACAGCCTAGGATTAAAAGACCAATAATCTCTATATATGTATAGAAGTACGGTCAGACACAACTAGAACAATAAAGAGACCATTCAAAACACTAACTACGCCTAGTTGTCCTTACTATCGCATCCACCCACCGCCACAGTAGGTTTCCACGTAACAAAATGACTCTAACTCCATACATTTGGCGCTAGATGGGTCTAGCGCCACAGTTTAAATATGGAGTTAGGTTTGTGCTGGATTTCCGTCAAAAGAAATGACGCAAATCCGGCGCAAACAGAGCATAAATATGGGCCTGAGAATGAAGCTGGCTCAGCAGGGTCACCTAGTCAGTCAACAACTGTGAGCCTCACCCTGCCCATATCAACTCCTACCAGCCCTATTGCATCCACATCACAGGCAACCATTTGCCCCAAACCTGTGTCCCTCCCAAGGACAGTGTTTTCCACTGTGTGCCCCCCAATACAGGTACCTGAGTCTCCTGCTGTCACCCTTGACAATGATGGTCCTGCCAAGAGAAGGGAATGCCTCAGACAGCCCACTCTCTGTAGTAGAAGAACCCCCCACAAACATGGACATCCACCCAGACATACAGGAGGAACAGATGCTAAGACCAAACCCACTGCCAGGAAGTGAACCTCTACTGAATGGTTCCCCTTGTATGGCACAGATACAACCTTTTGACTGTCCTGGCAGCCATCTCCATTTTCCTATGGTACAAGGACCCTGAACTTGTGTTTCCAAATGGTGTAGCAGCTACCCTGATTATTTCATCCACCATGACTGCACCCTCACTGCTTTGTTTGTGTTAGTTTTATTTCTTGTCACTCATTTTGCTGCGCACTCCCCAAATAAATACCACTTAACCACAGATCATGCATTTTTGTGATTTATCAGGCATATGCAACTGTCATGCATAACAAGTCTTGTACCAAATTGTTCCTCTCTTGAATGTAAATAATTTCTCATGCTCATTGTACATGTACTGTATAACCAGGATACATATTGTATACATATTGTATAGGCAATGTATCATAAAAAAGACACAAATCCCTTGCATTGTACAGTCCCACAATTTCTTAGCAGAATGCCAATTACCACACAATGAAGTACTTCTGCTACTTCAGTGTTTCAGCATTGGTGTCATACACTACTAAACCACAGACTTCCGAGGTTAGGGACATGTCAGTCTTTCAGTAACGCAGGAGGCAAACAGATTGGTCCAATGTGTCATCAGCTAAAGCCTTTTCACGCACCCATACCACAGTTCGCAATTGACCATACCCCATGAAACAGACAGAGGTCAGTACTAATGTCCACAGTCATGGAACATCCCACTTACCATGATCAGGTATCTGTAGGAAGGCTACTCACCTATTTTAGTCTTCAGACGAATGCACATTGGTCTGCAAAGTGGAAATACACTGATAGCTACGTACAAGTTATTTCACATACAACACAAAACATACTGATGTTAAAGGGTCTGGATACCATATTATGACATGTGTCATAGACAAATGAACATACACATGGCACCATTACCCCCACCCCCAATACCAAACAGATCTTAATTGTGGAAAAGGACACCACCATTCCACTGTCCTGACAGTCTGGGCATAGAACTCACACACAACAAATCTCATGCCATTCAGTACCTGTTTTAGTCCATGTTCCCTTCACATGTCATTCTGCAAATCCCATCTGCTGGTGACACTGTTTGATATTCCCAAATGAGAAAGAGCCAAACCGTCATTCTGCAATCTGGAATTGAAAGACATAAGGTATAGGTCTAATTGATTCATGTACATTACACTGCCAAATCATATGTACATATGTTACTTTGATTGTGCATTGTGAAAACTTTAGACCAGTAGTCCCCAAACTTTTTAATGTTCAAAAATATAAATCATTGGCCCCCTCAGAATTTTTCACAATTATTTTTATAAAGATGGCAATGTTTAAATATGCCTAGACCTATTTAAACATTCCAGTAAAGTAATTTTACCTTTTTAAAAATGAAATAACATACGTCTGCTGAAAACAAAGGCCTGTTATCTGTATAATGCATCTTTTGGCCAGAGTCTGCCACTCCCCCCTGGGATCACTTGAAGGCCCCCTAGGGGGGCCCGACCCACAGTTTGAAGACCTCTGCATTATACTATGTGCATAACAGTTTTGTACACGCCTCCAAGTAATAATCTGTATACATATCTAAGTCATGGGCTTTGGAGCCACTCATTACCTATCTGAGGGTGATAATAAGAACCATATCTGGCATTCCTAACCTCCCCAACACCCCACTGAATTCTTTATTTTATATCATAACACATCACATACCTTGATTCAGTTGAAGTGCTGATTGATGAGATCGGCCCTGTTGTCTCCAGCTTCGTCCTCATCATGCTCATCCTCACTTTGCAAATCTGTATTTCCACCCACAGGATCTGTTGGCTCCCCCTCATCTGATATGAATGGTATCTGATGTCTCAGAGCGAGGTTGTGGAGCATGTAGCAGGCAACAACAATTTTACAAACCTTGTTGGGTGACTACAGGAGGGCTCCTCCAGACATATCAATAATGTGAAATCTTGCCTTCAGGAGCCCAAAAGTCTGCTCTACGACACACCTTGTCCTCCCGTGGGCCTCATTGAAGTGGACTTCACCTGGCGGTGTTGGGTACCTCACTGGTGTCAACAACCAAGGGCGGTTTGGGTAGCTAGAGTTCCCTGTAACGTATGGTTACAACAATTGAAACATTAATCTTGGACATCCACATATATGCTAGCAGAAAAAAGGTACAGACAAACATTACAAACATGACTTACAAACCAGCCAGGCCCTCTCTGTGTATAGTCGTGTTATTGGCAATGGGATATTGCTGTTCTGCATGATGAAGGACTGACCCAGGATACTTAGCACAAACTTGTGGAATGTATAGGTCAGCCAAACAGACCACTTGACATTGATGGAGTGGAAGTTTTTCCTGTCCCTATATATCTGTTCATGGGCACTTGAGGGAAGCAAGGCAACTTGGGTGCCGTCTATGACTATGACCACATGTGGAATGTGTCCCAAAGCATAAAATGCACCCTTTACATGGGTCAGATCCTCAAGTTGGGGAAATATGATGTAGCTGTCCAGATGTCTCAGCAATGCAGAGAGTACAGCCTTCAAAACCAGACTGGACATGGGCTGAGACATCCCTGCAGTTAGGGCCACTGTATTTTGAAAGAATCCAGTAGCCAGGAAGTGTAGCACTGACACGACTTGGACAATGCAAGATATGCAATTGGGATTAAGAATGGCACGCATCAGATCTGGCTCCATCTGATGACTGAAATCCATGATTGTCTGCCTATCCAGGCAGTATATTGTGTGCAAGTCTGCTAGTGGACGGTACACTGGAGGTTGTCTTGCTCATCTCATGCCAGGGTTACTATGTGGGACAACACCAAAAAGTTTGTGTATGACTCAATCTATTTTTAATAAGTATGACCACACCAACGTCACTGATAACGCTACAATATGTCACATGAAACAGTGAAAAAGTTGTACTCAGCACATACCTAGCCAACATTTGCCAAAATACTGTAATTATATTCCCTTACCTCTAGCATGTTCTTTCAATGGAGAAACATGTCACTAACTGTAAAAGTGGCATCAACCTATACTATGTTTAGATCATCATTACTCTGCTGACAGTACTTTTTTATGTACATAACTCCAGATATTTCATTTTCCCATCCGATATACATTACTTGCACATTGAAACATGTTTGCATTAAGCCAGCAGTTAACACATTATCACAAATATGATTCTTAGTCAATGATGCACCTTTCATAACTGTAATGTACATATATGAGCCTTAAAATGACAGCTGCCTGACCTACTGTACTGGACCTCAGGAAGTAACCTAACTCCGCTGGCGGATGTTGTCATGGCGATAGGAGGTCACAACCATGGTGGATATTGCCATTAGAACACATTGCTGCCTTTGGTGGACTTGGGCCAATGGCGACGTCCACCAGCGGTGACAGTCCTGTACATGGTTGACGTGACCGTCATCTCATACTTCATCCCTCACTTGACTCCTGACAATGCTGCCATCAAGACCCCACGAACTGAGCTTCTGTGTACTGCCTCTAGGAGCAATCATGCCACATCCTACAGGTGATAGGGCCCCTGCCTTCTGAAGTGATGAGCTGGACAAGCTTGTGGTAGAGGTCATACTCCTATGTGGTCAGCTCTATGGTGGACGAGAGGAGCAGGTAAGTGCAATCCAATACTAATGTTTGAAATGTTGAGTGTACGATGATGTTGAGGCAATGTGGTCAAATGAAGGACTGGGATAATATGTGTGGGTAGATGGACATGTGCACATGTGCTTTGATAGTTATGAGCTCTGATACAGAGTAGGGAGTGTGTGATGAATGTACCCTGGCACACCGAAAAACTGTATAACATGATAAATGAAGGTGGTGTTTGAAATAGTTGTACACTTATACCATGTTTAAAGACATGTTTGTGGTCTGGTCATATGTGTCTAGGCAAGACCTGGTAATGGATATGCATGTAGTATGCCTGACTCCACTTCATACATGGCCTGTCTGCAGA
Source organism: Pleurodeles waltl (assembly GCF_031143425.1). NCBI lineage: Eukaryota > Metazoa > Chordata > Amphibia > Caudata > Salamandridae > Pleurodeles > Pleurodeles waltl. The sequence goes on along the minus strand of NC_090436.1, from coordinate 691,134,193 downwards.
TGGTCATTCCACATAGAAGGGGATGTTGGAAGAAATGTATGTATGGCTACTTGCACAAACTTTTGTTTTACCCTTCTTGTTTTAGGATGGTGTATGTGGATATGACTTTCTCCTCTCGTCTGTGTTATTGATGCAGGTCAGCACCCACCAGAAAAAGGGTATCTGATATGCCATTACCAAGAAAGTGTAGCCCCTGGTAGTTCACATCTGATGGAACACCCACTGTAGGAAGCGGTGGGAGGACCTGAGACGCTGGGCCCGGAAGACCGCAGAGGCCCAGCTGGGGATGTCCTCCCAAGAAGGAAGGGGTGCCGGTCGGACATTGATCCCCCTAATGGCCCACATACTGGCAGTGGCCTTCCCTGAGTTGGATGGGCATTTGAGGGCAGCACAGCAGCCACAAGGGGGTAAGTACTGACTTAACACATTTTCATCCCTATGCCAGGTCAGTGTATAAAGTGATAGACTCTAAGCTGTGACAATTTGGTAAGTGCAAAGGGTCAAAGATCTCCAAGGAACACATAGATATAAAGTCCTCGACATTGGTACACAGGTGTGCGCATACTATAGTGTATGGGGACATGTTAGAGTCCTATGTTATACCTTTTGTACAAAAACATATGATGATGCACATGTGACTGTGTCATATGTGTACCACTATACTGCTATATATACACACTCTGTTGGTTGTTACTTGCCATCTACAGATCCATACTCCCAATATCATGATGGTAAGTTATTCAAGTATTTGCCCTCAGTCCATTCCAATGCCCTTTGATCCATGTCTATGTACAACACAGAGGCCCTCATTCCAACCCTGGCGGTCTCTGACCACCAGGGCGGAGGGCAGCGGAAGCACCGCCAACAGGCTGGCGGTGCTTCCTGGGCTATTCTGACCACGGTGGTAAAGCCACAGTCAGAAAAGGGGAACCGGCGGTTTCCCGCCGGTTTTCCCCTGGCGCAGGGAATCCTCCATTGCGGTGCTGCTTGCAGCGCCGCCATGGGGATTCCGACCCCCTTCCCGCCATCCTGTTTCTGGCGGTTTTCACCGCCAGAACCAGGATGGCGGGAACGGGTGTCGTGGGGCCCATGGGGGCCCCTGCACTGCCCATGCCATTGGCATGGGCAGTGCAGGGCCCCCCTAACAGGGCCCCATACAGATTTTCACTGGCTGCTTTGCAGACAGTGAAAATTGCGACGGGTGCCACTGCACCCGTCGCACCCCTGCAACTCCGCCGGCTCCATGGGGAGCTGGCTTCCTCGTTGCAGGGGCTTTCCCGCTGGGCCGGCGGGCGGCCTTTTGGCGGTCGCCCGCCGGCCCAGCGGGAAAGCCAGAATGGCCGCCGCGGTCTCCTGAGCGGCCATTCGGAGGTAACCGCATGGCGGGCGGCGCCCGCCGCCCGCCGCGGTCAGAATGATCGCCAGAGTCTGACAAGTTTAGTCATACCTAATTTTCATGAGGTTTCTGACAAGTGACAACTTCATATGAGACTTTGATGTCCATCTGACATTTCACATGCCATACTTGCTAAACTTACTAATAGCTGTTAGGAGGTGAACCCTTTTGGTAAGCGAGGGCTGTACATTGAACCTTGTAATGTCTCATTTGAGTGGACATCCTGCATGTTGGAAACCATGGAGGTATTGCTAGATTACTATTGTAACACATACATTGTTATCAGAGCTCTATATGTTAGTACCATGTACATTTTATTTGAATTGTAAGTGGCTACACAAGTATTTTGTTATTCATTGTGTTGTGGGCATGCTAAATAGGCCCAGACATCTGATGAACAGTCACATCATTCACATGTTTTTGCCAATGTCATGTGTACACTGTAAGGTTCTCTCAATAAACATTGTAATGTATCATAGACATACTTTCTTTTTTTATACTGGATATGTTTTGATTATTTTTATTATGGCAACCTATCGCTTTCACTGACTGCAATGTGGTGTAGGTGTTGTAGTTTACATTCACATGTTGGTGGAATAGTATGTAATATATAATTCCATTGCTTGGTTGTTCGTTTACTATGTTGCTGTGGAAAAGGACCAAGAATCATGTTGCCAAGTCAGGTTGTCATGGAATGGCTACTGTGATAGCTTTACTGATATGATGGTATAGTAGGTGTGTGCTAGCAGGCTTAGCCGGTGTGTGACATTGTTGTAATATAGGGGTGTAGATAGTACTTTGTTGTAACATGATTTTGGAACTAACCTGGTTCTACCTGGGGATGTAGTACAACTGGATGTAATGTAAATGATGTGTACAGTGTGATGTTAGTGTATGATAAGAATGTGGAGAACCTACCTCTCTTCCTGTTTTCCAGCATCAGCAGGCTAGGGCAATGCTGAGTGGGGAAGCCGCTGGCTACGGGACCTCAAGTCATGATACCACTGACACCGAGGGACACAGTGACCCGGAGGGTGTGTGGAGTGCCACTGAGGAGACAGAATCCTCCTCCAGTGGACACTCCCTAGTGGTGGCTGACCCATCTGGGACCACCCCAGCACCATCACTGTCCACCACCCCCCTTTCTACCACTGCTCTCCCTGTAGCTCCCCACCCAGTTGGTAATAGGATGGGAATCTCCATTGCGCAGGCATCTCTGCCCCAGCCCCTGTTAGCCCTGCTACCCTCAGTGAGGAGGCTAATGACATACTGAGGTCCATCTCTGTGGGTCAGTCCACCATCGTGAAGCCATTCAGGGACCGGCAGCTCAAATCCAACAGAGTAATGAATTCCTGGAGAGCATTCACGGTGCACTTGCTGGCCTACAGAGATCCTTTCAGGCTCTGGACTCCACACTGACGGCAGCCAGTCACCCATTGTCTACCACCCCCCTCCCCCACTTTCCTCTTCCCAATCCCAAACCCCTCTTCCTGGACCCAGCCAAAGCACACAAACAGACAGCCATGCATCCACCTCAACATTAAGGATAGCACTGAAGAAACATAAGCACCACAGGACACACTACCGGTATACAAACAAGCAACTTTCAGATGCACACGCAGCAACAGTCACAACCTGTACTGGCACCCACAACACCCCCAGCATCACTTACAGCACACCTGACACATCTGCAGGCACCACACCAATATTCACAGATCCAGCCACTACTCCTTTCCTACCCACAGACAGCACACCAGCAGACCCTCAGACATCCACCCAAGTCACCACACCCACAGACACCACAACCACTGACACTCCTACATGCAGCACATCCACCATACCTGCAGTCATCACACCAACAGACAGCCATGCACCCACAACAGCATCTCCCGGCACCTCCACCCCCCTCAGCCCAAAACACATAAACGCCAACTCTCACCCACTCAATGGACACCCACCACCCACAAGCATACCTCCCACAAACATGCACCCAAACATCCACACCAACACCTCAGACAACCACTCCCTCTCCTTCCACACCTAAAATCTTTTGCTATGACTGTCCTCATGAGTATAAAACAATCTTTCCTTTCTGAGTTTGACCTTTTCCCTACTTTTCTCGTCCTGTGAATCCCTTTAAACATGCTGTCACCCTTCCAAAGTCCATCCCTTCCATCTCCAATGCCTCTCATACTCCCCGCAAGTACCCATGCCCCTCCCCTTGCTGAGAAGTCTACCCCTCCCATAAAGACCCACCACTCCCCCAGAACTATACCCCCTCCCAAGCCAAATCCCAAAGCCCCCTCCCAAGCCTAAGCCTAAACCACCCTTCCATCACCACCACCCTAGATAATCCCCGAGGTGCCTGCCTGCCCCCTTGATGCCCCTACCTGTGGAGGTTACTAGGCAGTCAGGAGTCAAGTTTGGGGCACCAATATGTGCCTTTGGAGGACATTATTAGGAGTATGGACTGACCTATGGCCTTTGACTTTATTCATATTTTGCAAGAAAATATATTCAGACCAACCAGTTGTTGGTTTCCTGGTTACATCTTTGTCCTGCATTTCTTTGACTAGGTTAGAGCTGTTTTCTGGCTGACATTGGTTGAATGTCAATATTTGTGTGTGCGTGGTGCTTGTGCTTCCTGTTTTGTTTGGCCAGTATGTGAGGGTGTTTGCTGTGATGTTGTCCCCCAAGGGATACGGTGTGTGTTGTCTGATGGGCATGTGTATTTAAAAGAAATGTTGATGTCATGGTATTGTGTGGTGTCTGTGTTGACATGTGTTTGTTGCTGTGTTGTGTGGCTTTGTGTGCTTTGACTGTGTGAGTATGCATATGTTGTGCATGTGAGGATAGGCACAATGTGCTGTGTGTGTGATGTGTCTGTCAATTGGTAAGTTGCCTAATTAAATAACTTTGGCCATCATTATGACATTGGTGGTAAATCCCACTTACACCTTGCCGACTGCTGCCAACATAACACGTGGATAACCGCCGACCATATTATGACACACACATACCAATCCGTCACTATACAGCCACACACCCAAGTCCACCAGCCCAAAGGTCAGTGATAAACTGTGGGTATCAAACCCACACTGTTACGCCAACATAACAACGGCCATCACATTATGACCCACGAATCACTGTGGTGTACTTTACCATTGCCGGTACGTATCGTTGCGCTCAAAATGCACACACACATACAAAACAACACCACTTTGGTCAATTCAAACTACACACACCTGACACCCATACACACACCACACCCACAAACCCACACCACTATAAAACACACCCCCACATTACCCACAACCCTTTACGACTGCAAACAATTGCCAACAGAGAGAGATACAGCAAGAGCACCCACACAACCAGAGCCACATACCACCATCACCTATACACCACCCACGAACCTTACATCATACACCCCAACACATCACCCCACACACCTTCACCCACACCACTCACACTACACCCATGACATCACAACAACACCCTAGGTTCTCAGAGGAGGAGCTAAGGGTCATGGTGGAGGATATCATCCGGGTAGAGCCACAGCTATTTGGATCACAGGTGCAGCAGATATCCATTGCCAAGAAGATGGAGCTATGGCAGAGAATCGTGGACAGGGTCAACGCCGTGGGACAGAACCCCAGAACAAGGATGACATCAGGAAGAGGTGGAACGACCTACGGGGGAAGGTACATTCCATTGCAACTAGACACGAGCTCGCAGTACAGAGGACTGGTGGTGGACCCCCACCTCCTCCCTCACAACTAACAACATGGGAGGAGCAAGTCTTGGCAATTATGCATCCTGAGGGCCTGGCAGGAATAGGAGGAGGACTGGACTCTAGTAAGTCAACTCTCTATTACTTACACACCTCCTACCTGCATGCCATCACATACCCCCACCCACACCCTCACTCCCATTACTCCACCACCTCCCACATACCCAGCATCACAACCCACTCATCCCAATACCAAGCCGTGCATGCAACACCAATGCATGAACTCCCCTCACAGACCTGCATGGAGACTTATCACCACTGCATGCACGCTGGAGAGAATCACCTAGCCCACCAAATACAACTCACACAAGGCAAATCTGCCAGGGCAATAACACCCATAGAGGGCAACACACCAATGCACAATATGTCACACACAGAAACAATAATGCTGCAATTACATCCCTACAGGTATCCCATCCAATGTCACCGGCGAAGAGGTGCCAGAAACATCCATTCCCCCCACAGAAGAGGCCCACAGTGATGACAGCAGCTCTGGTCGCCTGGATCTGGATGACCAACCTGGCCCGATAGGGATCTCCGGACAGTCAGTTACCCAGGCACAGTCTCACACCACCACAGAGCCTTCCCCCTCAGGAAACAACACCACAGCATCCACCCAGAGGGCCCATACCCCTGTCCCCAGGACACGTCAATCAGCAATGTGTCGACCACTACAGGGACCCAAGGGCACCCCACAAAAACAGGCCGATCAGGGACCTGGGTTCAGTGGCAGTGGGCACACGGTTCAGGGGACAGAGGCACAGGACAACAGGGAAGGTGGGAGGACTGCTGTGCGAGAGGGGGAGGACAGGCACAGGGAACCAACTCTCCAGGAGGCACTCACCGCCATTCTGGGAGCATACCAACATTCCCAGGAAACGCTGGGCCAGATACCGGACAAGTTGCAGGAGGACATGCGGCTGCAGGAGGGACAGTGGCTGGGGATCATGGAGGACTTGAAGGACATCAACACCACCCTGGTCTCCATTGCAGGGGTGCTGGCAGACATGGCCAACACTATGAGGGAGGCAGTGGCACGCCACCAGGCCCCTGACACTAACCACACCGATGAACAGCCCTCCACCTCCGCTGCCGCTAGTGGACAGGAGGCCCCGCCACAGGAACAACAGGCCACCAGCACCCCTCCCCTGTAGAAGAAGAACAACCCCGCAAGCGTTCCCTGCGATCCAGGCAGAATCCAGAGACTATTGCCAAGACCACCACCAGGAAATAAGACTCTCCTGATTGTCACCTTTGTGTCCCACTCAGTCACCCTGTCCACCTTGAACTAGCATTGCTCCCCTTCCTATGCCCCCTTGGACAATGCACCTGTGATACAAATAGACTGGACTCCATCCTGGACTTTTCTCCATCATCACCCTAGCCCATTGCACTTTCCTCTCAGGTGCCTCCCTTTGAAAAAATACAAGTATGGAGTATGTCAAATGATTTAACTATGTATTCGTTTAACAAAGTTTAAACATTGCAATTCAACTGTACAGTAATGTATAGATAGGAAAGACCTGTAGTTGGCTGCAGTGAACACACAAGGTGCGATAGTGGGGTACCAACATCAGCAAAAAGAGTTGCCAAAGGGTTCAGTGAGTGACCATAGAAGTGGGAAATCACAGCCTGCCAGTGACAATGTCAAACACAAAACTGTCAATTAAATGTGAATTTACACTGTCTTACCTGTGTGTCATTGGCAGTATTGACAAATAATTGCACTTCTGTTGTCCTCATCCTCATCCTGTGCCTCCTCATCTTCACTGTCCACAGGGTCCACTGCTGCCACACAGCCATCTCCAGCCTCCTCCTCCTGCAGAAAAAGCACCTGGCGACGCAAGGCAAGGTTGTGCAACATACAGCATGCCACGATGATCTGGCAGACCTTCTTCGGTGAGTTGCACAGGGATCCACCTGTTAGATGGAGGCAACAAAACCTGTCTTTCAGGAGGCCAAAGGTTCTCTCTGTAATTCTTCTTGTTCGCCCATGTGCCTTATTGTAACATTCCTCTGCCCTTGTCCTGGGATTCCGCACAGGGGTCAGTAGCCATGAGAGGATGGGGTAACCAGAGTCACCTGCAAATATTGAGGGACAATTGTTAGCCACACACTAACCCTTAGGACCCACACTATACCCATACACCAACATATACTGGGTGGGATCCAGGGCTCACTTATTAGCCACACCCTGTGCCTCTGGAGTTGAGCCATCACATTTGGGATGCTGCTATTCCTCAGGATAAAGGCTTCCCCAACTACTCCAGGTGGGAAAGGATCCCAGCCACCAGCCTGCCAGACGGACAGGGTGCCAGCCCCAAGTGCATCAATGAAGGGCAGGGAGTCGGCCCCAACTGCAAGAAGGAAGGGCAATGAGGCAGCCCCAGCTGCAGGAAGGAGGAGCAAGGGGCCTGCAACAGCAGGCAGTAGAGACAAGGGGCCTGGTGCAGGAACTCAGTCGGAGCACCCACCACCACCCATGGTTGTGCAGCCGTCTGAGGCTGCAGGGTATGGGCTGGAGCCTCCCCCCACCACTGCCAGCACCACCACCAGCACCACTGCCAGCAGCAGCAGCCCCAGTCGGCAGCTGTCCAAGGCTGCAGGGGATGGGCTGGAGCCTCCCCCCACCACTGCCAGCACCACCACCAGCACTGCCACCAGCAGCAGCAGCCCCAGTGGGCAGCCGTCCGAGGCTGCAGGGGATGGGCTGGATCCTTCCCCCACCACTGCCAGCACCACCACCAGCACCACTGCCAGCAGAAGCAGCCCTAGTGGGTAGCAGTACAAGGCTGCAGGGGATGGGCTGGAGCCTCCCCCCGCCACTGCCAGCTCCACCAGCAGCACCACCACTGCCACCACTGAGCTGCCGTCACTGCCGGCAGACAGTGTGTAGTCCTGCGTCCATGGGCTGTTGTGCGGCATAGCCTCTTCAAATCCTGTGGGTCTGACACCCAGGTGAGAGACTGTGACCTTGCACTCTCCAAGATCTGCATCATAGGGCACAATGCCCCCTCCGGAAACAGTTGAGAAGACATCAACTTACCCCATCCTCCCCAGGATGAAGCTCATTCAGCACAATGCCCCCTCCAGAACCAGTGGAGAAGCCATCCACTCACCCCATCCTCCACACGATGAAGCTCACTGGGCACAATGCCCCCTCCAGAACCAGTTTCCCGCCCGATCAGGGGAGAAGGGGTCCCTAAACCGGTGTAGACTGGTTTATGTAAGGTGGGCACCATCTCTGCCCTTCAAAGCATTTCCAGAAGCTGGGAGAGGCTACCCTTCCCCAGCCTGTAACACCTATTTCCAAAGGGAGAGGGTGTAACACCCTGCTCTCAGAGGAAATGCTTTGTTCTGCCTTCCTGGGACTGGGACGCCCAGACCCCAGGAGGCAGAATCCTGCCTGTGAGGTGGCAGCAGCTGTAGCTGCAGTGCAAGCCTCTGAGAGTTGGTTTGGCAGTACTGGGGGTCCATGGTGGAGCCCCCAGGATGCATGGAATTGGCTCAACCAATACCAGATTTGGATTGGGGGGCCAATTCCATGATCTTAAACATGTTACATGGCCATATTCGGAGTTACCATTGTGAAGCTACATATAGGTATGGACCTATATGTAGTGCACGTGTGTAATGGCGTCCCTGCACTCACAAAGTCTGGGGAAATGGTCCTGAACTATGTGGGGGCACCTTTGTTAGTGCAGGGGTGCTCTCACACTTAGTAACTTTGCACCTAACCTTCAGCAAGTGAAGGTTAGACACATAGGTGACTTATAAGTTACTTAAGTGCAGGGAAAAGTGGCTGTGAAATAGTGTGTGCACTATTTCACGCAGGCTGCATTAGTGTGTAAGGGTTTGTCTGAGCTCCCTATGGGTGGCAAGAGAAATGCGGCAGCCCATATAGATCTCCTGGAAACCCCAATGCACTGGGTACCTAGGTACCATATAGTAGGGACTCATAAGGGGGGTCCAGTATGCCATTTGAAATTGGTAAATGAAGTCACTGGCCTACAATGACAAATTTAAAAGCAGAGAGAGCATAAGCACTGAGGTTCTGGTTAGTAAAGACTCAGTGACACAGTTAGGTACTACACAGGCATACACATTAGGCCATAAACTCTGAGCACTGGGGTCCTGGCCAGCAGGATCCCAGTGAGACAGGTAAAACACACTGACATATAGGTTTTTATCTATGAGCACTGGTGTCCTGGCTAGCTGGATCCCAGTGACAAAGTAAAAACACACATGCTAGAAAGTGGCTACTTTCCTAATCTTGTCCATTCACATAGCTCATCACGCAATGTTGTTTGTCCTAACTAGGGCTGCCTAGCCCACTAAATGTTCTAAAATGGTCAATAAGTCTTGGACAACCAGGCCACCATCTAGATTACAGAGCCTGTGAAACAAAGTTATGTACAGCGGCACCCAGCCCAGCCCAGCCCAGCCCAACAAGCTACCAACAGTGGTGTCCGCCACAGGAGCTTAGAAATAGAGGTCAACATCAGATAGAATTGGCATTGAGCAACAACCATAGAGACACAGACAATGGCTGCATCACTAAGCATGCTCAGGATGCATCTGAGCAGAACTGCAGCTATTTCTCATTGATCTCAATAAGGAAAGAAGAGTCAGAGCCTTCCTTTAGGGCTGGATAAAGAGCATCAAAGTACTCATGAGGATTAAGTAAACATTAGGGGCCTCATTTTGAGTTTGGTGGATGGAAAATACCATCCGCCAAACTCCCGACAGGGTGGCAACCTCCTTTGTGGCGTGACCAACCCACCGGAGTCATTACCATTTTCCCATTAGGTCGGTGGGGGGAAACCTGAGTTTCCGTCCAGTGGCTTAGCTGGAAACAGGCTGCAGCATTGTCTCTGGCTCTTAATCGAGCCAACAGCAACACTGTAGCCAGCAGGGTGCACCAGCAGGTGTTACCGCTATGAAAAGGGTGGCAGAGAATAGGTCGTAATCCGCAAGGCAGCGCTACATGCAGCTTTGCCCTGGCGGATTAGGATCTCTGCCACCGTCAGACAGTCAGATCCAAGACCCTTGTGGAGCTGGTGGTTCCCTGGCAGTTGGACTGCCAGGGTTGACATGCAGTGGTCGGACCGCCACACTCGTAATGGGTCTCTAAGTCTGGACCTCAAGATCAAAGGACATTTCAGCATATTCCCTATTCAGCACACCCTCCATCTATCTGCAGTGGGGTCTGAGAGAGAAGCTTCATCTGAAGCATTGGTAGTGCAACTTGCCAGGCATGGGATGGGAGAATCTACCTAGAGCTTGTGTAGGAATTTCTCAGCAAACCTGTCAAAACAAAAGGCTACACTGCAATATTTCAGGATGGTCACTCTACAAGGGTCCTTCCATCCTAGTAACAAAGCTTGGGAGACCAACAGCCATTAAAGGGTGGTAACATGAATCACTGAAGCATACAAGATGGACAGAGAGGGTGTTGCCTGACAACCCACAATGTCACAAAGGAGAGCCATAAACTCACCCAGTACGTCACACATTGTTATACTTTACCTTGACTTGAATGTGGGGAAATTTTCAATATTTCAATATCTATTTCAAATCCTGGCCTTCAGAGGCTGAGGGAGTCAGTATGGAGAAGTAGGGAATCTTGTGTCATAATTCTAGGGGACATTGTAACAGGGACCACAAGAACAGGCTAAGGAACCACAAGCACAGCATCTGGGAGTGCACCTAGACCACTGGGAGGACAAATGGAACATGGGTCACTCAATGTCATGAGGGACAGCACACATTCCAGTAATGTTTTGAACATTTATGGCTCCTTCCCATCTGGTCAGACTCAGAAGCATGATGTATTGCGTACTAATGCATTTGGTTTCTGGCCTCCATTACTCAGATCCTCAGACCACCAGCACAACTTCATCAGAAAGTTCATGTAACAATCCACCTTTGACATAATGAGAGCAATACACTAGCCACTCGAGTGGATGATCTTCTCCCAAGTGAAGGTACCACACCTTGGGCTATATGTGGCCTACTATAATCTCTCTTTCCTGTTTAAGCACTTGGTAAAAGCCCACTTATGGTTGCAGATGTCTGCCTCTTTTGAAGCATTAAAGAAAGATGGCTGCTGTTTAACGTCTGTGTATATAGTGTTGCAAAACCTAAAAGTAGGTTACTTGCATCAGGCATATCTACGGGGAAGGATCAAACATATAAACTCCCACACACCAATTCGCTATTAGAGAAAATAAAATATCTCACAGGCCACTTTAGTCAGGTGCCACCCTATTTAGAAATGCATCACTGGATTCAATACTCACTAGAAGAAAACCAGAGGCCGCCACCAGTGTGAAGAGGCCACAGAGTGTATCAGTAAATATGGATGACAGATTCTGGGCCTAGAAATAATTGTGTGCTGGACAAAATGGGCTACATATATAGCAAGCTGTATAATGCTATCTAGACTTTTTTTGTGACTCACTGAGGCATCTGACACAAGAACTGTTTCTTATTAAATATATAAATTACTCTGATGATACATTGTTTCCACAATGTGCAATCTATACAAAATGCTTCCAAACTTATAACATTCCGGAAGACTTTATTGTATTTTAGCAATACTTTTGTGTACGGTTTATTAGCTGTTAGTTTTCTGCTATGTCTTCCATCTTCCTGAGTAATTATACATTTGAACAAAATCTGACACAATAGTAAAAAAATCTAGTAATGATAAATAGAGCACAAGAACACTAAGAGGGCAATAACTTAACAATAAGCACACACCACAGTGGCTCAGTCCAACTCACCAGCACTGGTAAAGAATGATATTATGGGCCACATGTGCAAAGCCCAGAAATTGCGCTGACCTTTGTGAACTTTTGCAAATAGGTAACAACAATTAGGGATGTACGTAGGCCTCTTGTGTTGAATTTGTGACTTTCAAAGCATGCGAGTCACAATTTTAGGAACCAAATTTGAATTTTCTACTTAGCAAATGCATTCGCAAATTGTGAGTACAATTTTAAAATTCTGAGAAACACTTCCTGGAACAAGGGCCACAGTCTAAAGCCCAAATAACTGAACCAGGAAGTGCTCTTTAGCTGCTGCCAGAGAAGGAGAGAGACAGAGAGAAGTTGTGGCAAGCTGCTCTGGCCGCAAATATCTATCAGCCTTTGGAAATCAAGACCCCTACCCCAACAAACAAGACAAGCCAGGAAGGAGAGAAGGAGACAGAATTGGAAAATTTAAATTTACTGAAAAAGTGATTGACATTCTCATGGATGAATGCTGCACTCACCATGACATATTGTTTGGTAAAGCCTCCATGGCTGTCTCTGAGGCCCAAGAAAGGAAAATCTGGACCGACTTGCAGGCAAAAATCAATGCTGCTCTGGTTCACTCAGTTCTCTGTGGATGAAATACGTAAGAGGTGGTACAACCTTAGGTCAAGGACCAAGGAAAAATGTTGCCATATGCCTTGCAGAGAACTGTGCAACAGGGGGTGGACCCTCCACAGTAACACCACATACAGCCATCGAAACAATGGCAGAAGGCACCATTTAGATCGAGGCAGTTGCTAGATTTGCACACTTGGACACCTCAACTTCTAGACCCCACCCAAGTAAGTGCTGCATGTACTGTGTACTATTAATGCAAATGCATCATTCACAGGCACATGTTGAGTTAACACTTACTGCAGCCACACCAGTGCATCATGGGACATTTAGTACACGACACACAGTGATGTTTTTCAATGTTATTGTAACTAAAACACAAAGGTATGATTAGTTGGCACACAAACAGATAAAAAATAAGTTAACTAGATTGTTTCTTCAATACAGGTTTATCTGAACAACACACAGAAGGGGCAGAGTATGAGGCGGGTGAGGCTATTCACATGGATGAGGAGGAAGACCCAAATCAATACCAAAGTGGACCCTCCTCATCACATACTATCCCCACCAGTATCTTTTTTCCTCAGACTGCATCACCATAGGAGGATGAGGGCCATTCACAAACAAGTCATACTATGAATCCCATAGTGAGGCCACGCCAGTCACGTTTATTGGGACATGGTCAACAGAGATGTAGGGCACGACCTGTGCTGCAAAAACTTCCTCTGATCCTATAGGCCTCAGAGGAAACAGAGGTGTATGGAAGGCTGGAGAAGTCCATGTTATGCATTCAATGCCTGCAACATAAACAAATGAAGACCACAAACAGGAAGTTGCAGAGCATGCATGTCAGTAGGATTTGAAAATGTTGACAGATGAATGGCAGAGATACAAACCCAACTGGACCACAAGATTGACAGCATGACAGCTGCTCTTGAGAAGTTGTGGCTACAACTTTCAGACACTGACTCTGGTCAGACATGCAGGGATGGGCTCAGTGCAGCCAGGATGGACACCCTAAGCCAGTCTATTGGGCAACCGGCACATGCTACAGCAACCCCATGCAGAAGGACTGTCAATGTTGTAATGTAATGTTGTCATTACAGTTTGTGATGGGCTGCTTTAGTGGGGGTGTAACAAGGGGTATGCAACAAATAACATCTGCTGTCGAGGCTATGCAGACTGACCACATTGCAGGGGTCACAGGCAGAGAAGGGGCTTTTAGCAAAGAAAGATCTAGCATCAGCAGTATCTCCACTTAAGATGCCAGGTCTTTGAGATACAGCAGCAGCCAAGCACATGTGCTGCAACACAACAAGCCTGTCTGTCAGTAGCAGCAAGAAACAAATGTGTGTTTTGTTTCACTTCAGAATGTGTAACTGACAACAAAGGTATTTTTGTCTAGCTGCATCAACAGCATCTTGTGTTCCTTAAACATACGCAATGGATCATTATTGAAAATTTACCTCCTAAAGTAATGTGTGGCAATGTGGCCATCTCTCAGCTGCTGTACTGGTGGCTCAGGATCTTCATCCTCCGAATCTGACTCAAACACTTTGATGCGTATGTCTCTCCTGGTGACAATACTATAAAGGATGACACGTGTTGCAACTATCTTGCAAACTATTTCAGGTGCATTTTATAACTCACCCTCACTCTTGTGCAGGCACCTGAAATGTGATTTCAGCAGTGATGGCTTTCATCTACGGAGAAGGGGGGTGGACAAACAGGTGGATACATGCGTGCATATAAAATAAAGAAAAAACAATAAAAAAACACTTACCGAATCAGGGCAGCAAGTCATCCTCGGGCCAGATGTCTTCTGCTGAGACTGAAGTGTGGTGTAGGGGCCAAAGCAAACTCCCTGTAAACCAGCATGAGAGCAGCGCCCTGATTACAGGAAACGGCCTCTCTCAACACTCCCCAGCTCACTGGATGCCTGCACTTGCTCTCAATCCAACTGTCTGAAGAAGGCAGCTGGGTTGAGAGGTGTAAAGTGCTCATGTCAGGCTGGCCATTGCAAGACAGCTGGCGAAAGAGACATGCACACTTAAAACAGTACACAGGCAGCCCTTTGCCCACCACTCCTGCCTGCTGCCTCTCAGCAGGCCCTGCCCTGTCCTGACACTCGGTTCAGGATGGGACAATGAAAAATGAAAGGGTAATGAATTATCTTTTTATTTTTCATCTCTGGGTTTTGGGGGGCATTTAAGTGGGACGACGTTCGTCTGCTCCAATGTATAAGGTGCAATTGAATTTCAGTAGACCAAATGTCTATTCCATCACACTTCTGGCACATGGATGTGCATTGTTATATTATCGTTCATTTTGGAAGGTGGGATAAAGGTATGGTGTGAGGATCGATGGATGTAGGGCTTACACTCTGTCATTTGCAAACCAAACATAGCTGTGAGGCTACATAACATATTGAACAGGTGACCACACACACATATCTTAGTATATTTCTATTCTGTACCTAATAGATATCCATCATCAAATTCTCCTCCTTCCAGCTGTATGCTTATTTCAATGTGTTTACATATGAAGAAGTCATGATTGCTTCCTGGATATTGCGACACATTATCTTTTCTGATACTGGGTATTGTATACCACCGGAAGGCTGAGGGAATTTGTATTTCTGCTGTTTCTGAAAGTGTATTCCATTTGGGATGGGAGACATATGGGCACATGTGTCCCATCTATACACACTTTAACATGGGGAAAATCTGCAATCCTTGGTACTATGCATTTGCTGGGCGTTCCTAGTTAGGTTAGGTATGGGTGAATGTAGCTCAGCATAGCATTTAGGAATGCATGGAAGACTGTGAAAGTGCACTTTGTGACACACTTCCTGCAACCACACCCTGGTAACTGCAAGAGGCTAATGATGTAATGAGCACAACACCTGGACATGAATAGGGGCTGCATTACTCTGCGGGCTTCTGCTTTCAAGATGTGGGAGTACGACTGAAATTTCTTAAATATGGCAATGCTGCTTAGCCTGTATTTCTCATATATTTCTTCCTCCATTTGATTCAAATGGTCTGCCTGACTCTAAAAATCCTTTCTTGTCTCCATTTCCTCCCCTGAACAGCCAGAAATTCCATCCTCCTTGCATTAAGGTAAAGAGCAGCCATTGTGGTAAACCCTGATGCATCCTGGGCCAGTTTATATACTCTCCACCCATTTACCACTGATAACTTGTCCCAATCTAGATAATTTATTCACTCTGGGACTCGTTTTAAGCCGATGAATCTTTTGACCCTGATTGAAGACACCTTAAGACGAGATAACTAATCTGCATTTCAGTCAATAGATCAATAACCTCATCAATATTCACAATAGCAAATCAATCAAATTAATAAAAAACATCAATAAAATTGAAACATACCACGACCTTTCAGTCATGAATAACCACACAGAATTTAGTAAGATTTATGATATGTATTCCCTATTGATTACACTCTACTAGCAAGTATATCAGTCTCAATACCAGAAACCACATCAACAATGTCATAATATGGCAACTCGAATAAGATTTCAGCAAAGCAAAGATCATGAACATTAGAACATAGCACGACTTCAACATGGATTAAACTTAGCAGAGTATCATTCGCCCATTATTCAACAAAGCATAGATTCAGTCATTTGTCTACTTGCGTCTGTTTAGTGAATTCCTTAACTAACCTCGAATTAGCATTGGCATGTTGGGCTTCATGCAAAACGATTTAGCAACACAAATTTAGAAAACATCTATCTAAGGACTCTATCAAAATATAGCAGTTGGTACCTAGAAAGAAAAGGCAAACAGACAATTATAATTTCATCATCATATAGTTACCCTCCGTAAAGAGTCAGCATACAGAGTCAGTCTTCGTCCTCAGGACATCAGTTGATTCGCCATCAGCCAGGAAACACAGCAAAGTTCAGCAAGACGGGCAATAAGGGACACTTCCCTCATAAGGAGGAAAAGTATGAATCGGGCAAGGCAAAGTAAGTGAGGATGGTTTGCAAAGTTCAAACAGCAAAGTCTTCAAGACAGAGGGTCATAGTAAAAGCAGGCAATGGCAAAATGGCTAGGAATGGCATATAATGGCACATAATGGCTCTGAAAAAATGTCAGAGAATGGCTGATTTCTTCTTGTGTCCTATGATTATATCAAATTCGTTGTACAGTCCCCTAATTTCCAATTGGGCAAGTTTTGGTGCATCATTATCTCCATCCAATAGTTTACTTGTCATCTCATTTAGATTGTCACCCCAAAACAGTTCTCACGTAGTTTATTGGTTCCTTGGTTTGACCCCTCCAACGGGTAGAATGTCAGGTGAGGAATAAGTGACATTTGTTACTCAAGTCAGTAGTCCCATTGTCTTCCCTAGTATAAATGACCTTGTACCTGTTGCAAATTACACTGTTGCGCTCCACAAGAATGTCTCCTTGAGCAAGTCGGGTTCTCATGAGAAGATTTACTACGGTTACACACATTTTCTCTAACTCCTGGAAAAGTACAGCTTCATGTCCTTCAGCAAGTCAGCACATTGCATGTTAGAAAAACACATTTAGGGGGTCATTACAAGCTTGGCGGGCGGCTACTGCCCCCGGCCAAGCGGTAACCGCCGTGCGGCCGCCAATGCGGGCGCACTCCCGCGGACCCCATTACAACATCCCCACTGGGCCGGCGGGCGCAAACCTAGTTTACGCCCGCCGGCCCAGCGGGGATGCGGTCGCAACATAGGAGCCGGCTCCTAATGGAGCCGGCGGTGTTGCGGCCGTGCGACGGGTGCCGTAGCACCCGTCGCGCTTTTCACTGTCTGCTATGCAGACAGTGAAAAGCTGCACGGGGCCCTGTTAGGGGGCCCCTGCACTGCCCATGCCAGTGGCATGGGCAGTGCAGGGGTCCCCAGGGGCCCCAGGACTCCCCTTACCGCCAGCCTCTTCCTGGTGGTGCAAACCGCCAGAAACAGGCTGGCGGTAGGGGAGTCATAATCCCCAGGGCAGCGCTGCTTGCAGCGCTGCCCTGGCGGATTATCACCGCCGGGGCTAAAACGGCGGGAAACCACCGGCCCCGGCGGTGCGACTGTGGCGCTACCGCCGCGGTCGTAATAGGGGTCTCCGTACCGCCAGCCTGTTGGTGGTACGGATGCCACATTACCCCTGGCGGTCGGATGACCCCCTTAATATGAAACTGGGCAGCTAGGCCCCGACTCATGCTAACTAAGGCCTAGTGATTAATTAGCAAAACCTTAACATATAACTCTTGATAGTAATACAAAATCATACATTAGTACATTAATATTTCATTATTAGTCAGTTTCATTAATCATCGAATACAATGGTGGCCACTCCCCGTGGGCACATTTCAAACACACGTTCAGTAAAAGCACATTAATACATTTTCTATGCGGCATCATTTTGCATTCATTTGTAAACATTTCATGTTAATTTTGATAATAAAACTACACTCCAACACCACCTGTTCGAAACGCTTGCTAAATTGCATGTGCAAAAGTTCCATTATGTGACTATTCACTATTTGCAAATGTTATTTTCACCGACTTACAAAACAGTTGCATTGACAGCCAGTTTTGAGTTGCCAACATTTTTACATGCGGCCCTATCTTTTTAAATTGCATTTTACTACTAATGTCTGGCACACACTTAGGATATGTGAATTCAGCTATTATATAGTAACCTCGCAAACAGTCCACTCGTTCTGTATTATAAAACAGGCTGCACTTGTTGCAACATTTCTTTTAAACAAATTTGACTGTGAATTAAGGTTTTCCCCTAATATCCTTTTTCTGATATTAGTGTCCCAACGAACATACATACAGCACTCTCTCTCTGTCTGAACATATGCTGATGAGCAACCTTACCCTTGTGGATCTCCGTGCTCTTCTGTGGATCATTTCAAGGAGCATTATACATATTTCTTGTCTCGCTTTCAACGCTAGCAACGTAGATATTATGAATATTCAGAAAGTTAAATCGCAAGGCAGTCTCAGGTCTTCTACTATTGCCTGTTTGTATCGACCTCTACCTGCCATCAACTTCTGCATGGACAAATAAAGAGATATAACCAGTCTCCGTTTCCCTTAATAAGTGTTCTGACAGTTGTATCTTTTAGATGTAAAAATCGATAAATTCACCCCCATAGATTACTCCTAATAGTTCGTCAGCTAAAGAGAAGCTTGTTCTTTGTGTTCTCAACCCTTCTAATGGTGGAAACTGGTGTCAGGCGCTAATTCTATTCCTCTTCATGTGTAGGATGTAACTGTGTAATGGAGCATGAAAACATATTATGGAGTTGTTTTATTAACCCCTAGATACTCACTGGTACTTTAGTTTTTGCTGTATATTGTTGTTCTAGATGGTGTACTGATGGTATACTTAACCCTATCCAAATTCAAATGGATCTATGTGCACTGCCCGTGGCCCCTGCAAATGTGCAGATTTACCTACAGGTCTCAAAGGTCTGCAATTCTCTCCTTTTTAACCTCTTGAAAAGGAAGTCATCATATGGGTCTCAGCGAAAACAGCCTTCTATTTAGCCATTGCATATTTATTTACAACCTACTAAGGAATTTCAAATTTGAAATTCACTTTTTGTTTCTTATGGAAGTGTCAATAAAGGCAAGATGATTGCAACATCCACCTTAAGCAGATCGGTTCGGTCAAGCTTACCAGTTCGTGGGTGTTGTTCCCCTAGCTCAGATTCAATGTCAGTCCCCCAGGTCGGCTTCCACTTATTGGGCAGAGGCATGGGGAATTTGCATCCATGAATTTGAAAACCTGTGAAGTGAAAATCACCTCATACTTTTGTCTTTAGAGGTTCTGAATTCATCCTCTTGTAATTTTTCAGTTATTAGAACTCCAATGAAGTAACTTTTGTCTTAAATAAATGAATAATGTTCTTCAAAACATGATGTAGAATGTTTTTATTTATTACTTATGAATTCCTCACTTGTTTATGACTGGGATGTGTAGGTCCTGTGAGGGGGTAATGAAGTGTGATGGTGGGGGCCTCCTCACTTGGTTATGGCTGGGATGAGGAGGAACCTAATTGGAATAATGAAGTTTACCAGTAAGTAATGTATTTATTTTCTTTTACATTCTTGCTGTCAAACATCAGAAAAAATAGTCCGGCCTCTGAACATACTATTAAAATGCAGTCTTGTGAATAATGAAAAAGAGTACGCAATTGTTTACGCTTACGCTTACCTTTGTGAATCGGGCCCTTAAGGTACAACATGAAGAACCAAAACCTATTTACTTAGAGTATTAGGTTTATAAAACTAAAGCGGTATTCTGAATCTTAGGGCCTTAGTTAGTAACTACTAGTTTATTAGGTCTAATTGAATTGCATTAGACAATATCTGTGAATGCTTGTATTGCTTAATCATATTCTGTGAATAGGTCAATCTGTATTCATAAACTGAACTAGTAAATTCAACGGCAAGTGTAAATGACTAGGGGGGTCAATTTGAGTTTGGCAAAGTGGGAGTACAGTCATACAATAATTGCACTCCACTCCTCCAAATTTGGGGTTCCCCCACTCAATTTGGAATCATGGGAACACTGGGAAGGCCTATGCTGTTTTTGTCAGTGTTAGACCTGGCATCCTTGGCCTGGTCTCCCCTGTCTTTTTTGCCTCTGCTTCCCATGTTTTGACTGTGTGCTAGACTGTAGGCAAATTACCACTGCTGACCAGTGCTAAAGTGCAAGTGCTCCTGTGCAAATTTTATGTGTAATTGGCCTATTCCTCATTGGCATATTTGATTTACTAGTATGTCCCTAGTAAAGTGCACTAGAGGTGCCCAGGACCTGTCAATCAAATACTACTATTGGGCCTGCAGCACTGGTTGTGCCACCAACATGAGTAGCCGTGGAAAATGGGTCCAACCTGCCACTGCAGTGTCTGTGTGTGCAGTTTTAAACTGATAATTCGACCTGGCAAAAACCATCCCTTTTTCTACATGTAACACACCCTTAGAGTAGGCCCTAGATAGCCCCATGGGCAGGGTGCAGTGTATGTTAAAATTGGGGCATGTACCGGTGTGTTTTACATGTCCTAACAATGAAATACTGCTAAGCTCAGCTTTCACTGTTGCAAGGCCTAGCTCTCTCGTAGGTTAACATGGGTTCTGCCTTTAAATATCATTAAAGTTCAGATTCCCTTTTGGGGCAGATAGAAATGTGGAGTTTGGTGTCTCTGGACTCACAATATAACCTTTTGATTAAGTTGTTTTTTAAATTGTCAGTTTGAAAATGCCACTTTTAAAAAGTGTGCATTTTCCTGCCTAAACCATTGTGTGACTCTGCCTGTTTGTGGATTCCCTGTCTGGGTCAGACTGACAGTTGGGCTGTTTGTGAATTCCCTCCAGACAGTGAGACAAAGGGAGCTGGGGATTGGCCTGCATATCCTGATGGGCCATCTGAGCTGGAGTGGAGGGAGGAGTGGTCACTTACACCTGAATAGGCTGTGCCTGTCCTCTCACAATGCAGTCACCAACCACCTGGCGTGAGTCTGGAGACTGGCCTGGGCAAGGCAGGATTTTGCAAACAAGAGAGACTTCCCTTTGAAGTTTGCCCACATCAAAGGCAGAAAGGGGTATAAGTATTCGACCCAAAACATCTGTGAAAATGCAGATTACTTCTGGGATCAAGAGGAACCCCTGCCAAGGAGAAGAGATGAATAGCTGAGGAGAAGTGCTTCCCCTGCCTGTCACTGTGCTTTGTTGGGCTATCCTGCAGTTGCTGAATCTGCCTGTGAAAGGGGACAAAGACTGGACTTTGTTGTGCATTCCTGCTTGAGAAGAATCTCCAACTTGAACTGAGCTTGCCTCTTGTTGTTGACATCTCAATGCCATCAAAGGCCTCCCCTGCCGGCACCTGGACTCTCTGATGAGACTCCTGCCCTGCCAAGTGGTGCCCCATCCAGTACTTTGGCCCTTGAAATGTGAAGCTGGTGAAAAAAGGACTGAAATCCACGCAAAGACCTCTGTGCAGGGAAATGTTCAACGCACCATCTGCAACGTGGCTGATAAACGACGCGCTGCCGGCCTTGCAGCTGCAATTGATGCTCCAGCTGCATCACGGCTGGAAGATTGGCGCATCAGGGCCTAAGAAACAATACGCAACACCCCCATGCCCCTGCTGATAACAACACAGTGCGGTTTTCTGACACCGTGCGACCAGATTTCGAACACAACATCGCTGGCTGTGAAAACTTGATGCAAAACATGCCCGGACCCGAGGTGCATGTCCGGAAATCGATGCATCACTTTCTTGCGAGGGAGAAAAATGACGCATCGCTGACCTGACCAGAGAAGAAGCGACACGCGGCCTCACTTGTGAGTAAGGAATCAACGCATTGCTGACTTTTCCAACGCACACTCACTCATGAGGCTTTATTTTTTACACACACCACATACTTTCTGTAACAATGGCATTCTCATGGTTTCTATGGATTAAGACTCTTATTCTTTATAAAATTCATATCTTGACTTGTATGTTGGATTTCTGTCATTTTGGTCTTGTTTGATTTAGTTAAATAATACCTATTTTTCTAAAGTGATGTGGTGTCCATTTTGTAGTGTTTTCACTCTATTACTGTGTGTGTTGGTACAAATACTTTAAACATTGCTTCTGAGGTTAAGCCTTTCTGTTTGTGCCAAGCTACCAAGATGGTGAGCAAGGGTTAGCCAGTTGTGTTTCTCCTTTACCCTAACTAGAGTGAGGGTCTCTGCTTGGATAGAGTGCAATGTGACTGCCAACCAGAGACCCCATTTCTAACAGTCAGTGTAAAACTTAGACTTGATGGCCCATCTAGTTCAATTGACAATTTGCCTAGCTTTATTTCGGGTTGGACAACTGTCACTCAGTTTCCACACCTCGAATTGACTGGCAAAATGTAAATTACCTATCACACAGTGGGAGAATGCTCCCTACACATAAGCTATTGTTTTTCTGTTTTGAGATTTTGTTTCATGAAAATACAAAAAAATGTGCAGATCAGTACATCAAACATGCCATTCGCTTGGCAAGTTGCCTACTCCAAAGCCACGGAAGGCACACAGATCCCATCCTGCCTGCCTGGTGTATATCTCTAAGTATGAATGGCTGATCTCCAGGTCAAGAGTGGAGGCAATATTCTCAGCTAGCCTGGTAGGTTGCCGGTCACCCTGCAAGGGTCTAAATGATCCCTTAAGTCTATTTTTGTGTGCATGTTTCACACATGTCTAACAACAATATTGATTATCAGGAAAGACTCTGGGATTGGATGACTGTCTAATTGTCAAACTTTTAACTATGTATATCAGTGGAATTGGATAACTTATCCATGTACATATGTGTGAACATGAACATGGTTGTGTTTACATTTTACCCTCAAGCCTGTCTCAATATTTTCCACTTTTTGTAACGATAGATACATGTAGTATTGTCTTTCTACTCTCTAGTTTTAATTTTGCTGAAGTTCAAGTAGCCTTATCCCAGAATTACTAATGCTTTATGTTGGGTTTGTGTTACTTTTGTAATGCGAACCCAACGCACAATGGTATGCTGGGATTAACTATCCAATACAAACCAGGGGAGTCCCATGGTTGGTCTATGATGTCTGGTCCTAATTATGGGACATCCATAAAATGTTTATGTGTGAGATAAAACTGTGTGGTGTTTCTTCATTGATAGCAATTAATCTCAATTATATTTTTCAGATGTATGGATTGAAGCATATCAAATTCATGAGTCAGAAGTGATCACTTCTTGAGAAAATCTAGATTTCCACCTTTTCCCAGTATGGTTGCCTGTTCCAGGATTTGAAATTTGGTTTGGTTTAGATTCTCCAATCTATTAGGCTGCTGTTGGAGCCTTTGCATATTTTTTCTAATGTTGCTGTTTTGCTCCGTAAATCTTAGTTTGAAATTTCTGGATGTTAGGTCTATAAATGATTTTGCCACAATATCAACTGGCCATATAGCTGCAGTTCTTTCAGTTGAATTGTACTTTAACATAACTTTCTCACCCGTTGTTGTGTGTTGAAATATAAATTGTTTTATGATTTTAGCATAATAGACACAGTATAAACAGTGTAGCTCCCTGACATAGGTTTGATTAGAGAACATTGTCCCTTTGTTCTTATGTCTTTATTAATTATGATAATTGTAATGTTTTTAGCTCTTCTGAATGGCATAAATGGTTTGTAGGCCATGGTATGTTTTAATGAATTGCTTGTGTTTGCATATGATGATTAATATTTTCTTGCAATATCTGCTCAATTCACTAACAAAGATGGACCTGTCTTGTTGATTTTTCTCTAACAAAGTTTTAAGTAAATTCTCTCTCTTACGTTTTCTTATCCTATTTGAGGTCGAGCTTTTATTTCTGAGGAGTATCTACTTTCTTGGAATTTTTCAACCATTCTTTCTTTTAAAATGTCATGTTCATCTGGCTTTTAACCCCATGGCCCTTATTTATAAGGAGCATCGCGGAATCATTATTTTTGATGCAGCGATGGTGCAGTCACTGCTCCATATTTACAAAGTGATACATTTGGTGAACTGCGTCACGTTTCCTTGTCCAGCGTCAGTGTTTTGTTGCGCAACCCTCAGCTGTTTCAAGTAATGTTACTTATATGCAAGGTAGGTGTTCCCACTTAGAAACCTATGCAGAATAGACACATCCATAATTACAAGATTTAAGGAAAGTGACGCATTGTTGGCAAATGATTCACTGATTCCAAAATGCTTAAAAAATCCTGCTCATAAGCAACCCAGGAGTAAAAATCATGCATTGGCACTGGTACATAAGCAGAATGTGAACAAATCACTCTGCAAGCTCCACTGTGCTATGAAGCTACTCCTACTCCAACTTAGACCACCAAGAAGAAAATAGACAGCCCTGTGCCCCACCCCCACAGAGGCAGCACAGGAGAAGGGAGCACTTATATTGGCAGAGGACAACCCTCATTGACCTCAGGAAGGAGGAGGTAATCACCTACTGTAGGCTCAGGATGGGAACCCATTGTCCAGCTCCTACACCAGATTGCACCAAGGCTGCAGACAATATTAGAGAGGTCCACTATCATCTTTCTGCAGACTAAGCTGATGGCAATATTACAGAAGCTGGTATCTGGCTCATTCTAAACCACCAAAGCCAGAGTGGCAGGAATATCACAGCCATCGTTTTCTTCCGTCCTTGATACCATCATTAGCCTAACACCACAGTACCTTATGTTCGCCAATACACACCAGAAACAACTCGAAAACAAACAGGTCTTTGCTGGGTTTCCACATGTGTTGGGGGCAGTTGACTCCACCCATGTGCAATTGGTACCTCCTGCTGCTACCTCCCACCTGTATCGAAACTGGAAGCATACTTATTCAGTGAATGTGCAGGGAAATGTGGAACATCTGGGGATGTTCATTATTGTGCTGGCAAAGTACCCTGGAAGTCTTCCTGATTCATACATCTTCAGACATTTCATCATCAATGAGCGCTTCCAGAACGGGAGATATGGGAATGGCCTACTGGTTGGTAAAACATTTCAAGCACATGAATCAACTCATTACAGTCAATCATGTTGCTCAATTCAGCCATAATTGGCTTGGATGAGTGAGACAGTGTATATTTAGCAAGTATGTGCCTAATACTTGCAAACTAATACATGGTGCAAGTGTAATATAACCCTACAACTCACACATGTCAAGACCTGCAAAACCGCTGTGGGCCTCATGTACAAGAAGAATGTACTGCTGTGGTGTCCATTTCCATGATGCTCTT
Source organism: Pleurodeles waltl (assembly GCF_031143425.1). Classification (NCBI taxonomy): domain Eukaryota; kingdom Metazoa; phylum Chordata; class Amphibia; order Caudata; family Salamandridae; genus Pleurodeles; species Pleurodeles waltl. The sequence goes on along the minus strand of NC_090436.1, from coordinate 691,108,844 downwards.
GTGAGGCAGGTATCCCAATCATAAATATGAGGCTACATAAAGTCACCTGTGTGCCTCAGCATGGCCTCATAGATATGAACAAAAGCAAGGCAGTGCAAAGTGCTGTGTTACCTTACTCTGCATCGAGGATGGGTCACATGGGCCTCATGTTGATTTTATCCATTCAACACTCATTAAAATCATTCTGAGATGTAAAAGGACATGGTGAGATGCACATTTTCCACATACATATGCCTCCCCAGGGGAGGTCTAACAAGTAAAATATAACTTCATTTTTATCATTAATTACTCTTCATGCAAAATGCAGCACTCATACAAAGCGTCATAAGCCTAATTTGTCTGTGAATATACAGAAAGGTTTCCCTTACGGCATAAAAACAAGTGAGCCCACAATGCAGATGCACCTGCACCATGATGCAAGGGGGCATGTGTTGCAACCATTCACCAATCTGTGATATTGTGCATGCATAAGAAACACAAATGTGCTGTATGCTATTATGGCACATGTATTCCCTTTTCATTTAATGCAGTGCAGGGCACTGCAACTAAGTGACTCCATGAGCTGCACTGTGCCAACAATCTGGAAATAAGTCCCTTTATGTGCCTCAAAATGGTTGAAAGATTCACAGCAATGCAACAGCATGTAAAATGCTGCATAATAACAATGTGTTGAAGGATGGGCCTCCACTTGTTGATGTCTGTGTGGTAACTCACATGGTCATGAGGGATGTCATGTATTCAAAATCTGTGAAACTTAATGAGGAACAGATATTTGATCATACCCAGCTCATGTATATCTTGGGGAATTACCTCATTATATTAACTCTTCTGACATGCTGTGCCAGCTACATTTTGTAATACAAGAACCTAAGCCAACACTCACCCAAGGCTTCACATTGTGCAGCAAATTAGGCCCTTAGGCACAAAGCTTAACTCATATGCCAGACAGCATGCATTTACCATTTCCATATTTTGTCTTTCTTGGTGCAATGCCGTCCATTGTCTGCAAGTGCAGGTGGCAAACCCATGACTGGTTTTTCCCATATGATAAAGCATTTTTCGACCATTGACCTACAGGCTTTTTTGTGCTCCATGTGACTTCCTCATAGACTTACTGAATAATTATTTCCTAATCAAGCATTATGTATATATGTCCTTTTTACTTCACTGAGACTAGTTCATTATTAACACTCATTGCCTGCCATGACCTCCTTCTAGTTTTTTGCCTCTTTAGCTTTTTTGCTCTGTCTTCTCAACAGAGTGTGACTATAAGGGGTACTTCCCCCTCCTTTACTTTCCAGACCAGAGGCAATGCGCCTTGTTTCGCAGGGTAAGTCCATCTAGCTGGGCTCCCCTGCCTGTTGTTATACTGCATGTGTGTGTGACATTCACAGCATGTTTTTTCACCCTTGTGTGCTGTGTGTTTTTTATTGAAGTGACACCTCGATTTCACCACTGTTTTTATCTTCCTCTTAGGCCTCCCCCCATAGAAAAAAATGTTCAGATAGGCCTGTCATTTACTCACTTTATCTTTCAAGCATGCTTACATGCTCTTTTTCCTATAGGGATCCCCGACCCTGATGAATGCCCCAGACTTTCCAGCTCTTTGTGTGGGCAGAAACATGTTGGTCCCTCATTTTTAGATTCTGTGAGTCATCATTCTCGACAGAGTCCTTACCACAGTTTTTACTCTTACCTACAAACACCTATATTAAATTATTTACAATCGAAACAGGTGATTTGTAAAGTAATTTTATTTACGAATTCCTTATCTTGATCCCTGTAATATCCAGTCAGATTTAATTTCAGCACTCCCTCTGCAGTTCTTTTAACAACGACGTTGCGTCCACCCAGGTAGTATCATCTTACCTGGGTGCGGCTAGGTGGTCAAATGATGAAGCATGACACTATAATGTGTGTGAGACCACCAAGTCCTTAAAGGGAAGTCCCTCAAAAGACACAGCCACTCCTGACACCTATTTCTACCTGGAAAATACGCGCCCAACTAGCGCCTCTTGAACAGGACCTAAAAGTCCAGTACCTTCCAGTTACACCCCGCACCTTTAGTGTATTGATGATTTTTTAGCCTAATCGGGAGCAAGTGTGAGATTGAACCACTCCCGACACTCTCTTTTTGTGTGGCAAAAAAATATGTTACAATGTGTAACAAACAGGTCTGGACAACATCTGGTAATCCAAAAATAGTGTCCATGCCAGGGAACCGTGGACTGTTGAGAATACAGATCACACACAGCTATTGTAATGTGGTAATGTCTGTACAGCTCATTATAAGTTGTTATCTTGCATTGTGAATAACGTCAGTCAAGGGAAGACTTACAAAATGTGTGCAAAAGTAAATATTGTCCAAGTACTATGTGTATTTGTTATTCATCTACCCAATTGTACTGCTACATATTTGTGAATGATAGTAGAGTGAACTCATAGGGGTTCATTACGACCCAGGCGGTTGATGGAGAAGTGGTGGTTTTACTGCCAGCAGGCTGGCGGTAAAAAATTTGAATTATGACCATGGCGGTTACCGCCATGGTCATCCGCTACTTCTCCGATCAGACCACCATGGTGAAGACGACCGCTGGGCTGGAGACTTGGGTCTCCAGCCTGGCGGCCGTCACAAGACCGCCGGCGGTATCATGACCTGGCTTACCGCCATGGATTTCATGGGGTTTGGAACCGCCATGAAATCCATGGTGGTAAGCACTATCAGTGCCAGGGAATTCCTTCCCTGGCACTGATAGGGGTCTCCGCCACCCCCGAACCCCTCCCCTGAGTCCATTCCTGACACCCCTTGCCAACCCCCAAAGGTGGCAGGACCCCCCTCCCCACCCCTACCCCCGACATCACAACACAGACACACACCCAACGCGCATGCAGGCACCACCAACACACATTCCCGCACACACACGAACAAACATGCCAACAGACACACACACAGTCATACACGCACACCCTCATTCAGACATACACGCACACATCCGTACAGACATACATACAGACAGACACGCACACATTTCCATTCCCACTACACCCAGCATGCATACACGCACTCACACACCCTCTCTACATACTCACACGCACACCCCCATGCACCCACACATCACACAACACCCCCCACCCCCCTCCCCTAACGGACGATCAACTTACCTTGTCCGTTGATCTTCCGGGAGGGGACGGGATCCATGGGGGCTGCTCTGCCGCCACCACACCGTCAACAGAACACTGCCACGCCGAATCACAGAACGTGATTCGGTGGGTGGTGTTCTGTTGACGTGGCGGTGGAGGTGGAGCAACCTCCACTTCCCTGCCGCCCGCCAGTATGGCTGCTGGCAGCTCTCCGTCTGGAAAAGGATGGAGGGCTGCCAGCAGTCATAATACGCCGAGCGGAAAACTGCCACCACTGGCGGTCTTCAGCACGGCGGTCCCTCGGCAGTCTTGTCAAAAGACCACAGAGGTCGAAATGACCCCCATAGTCTGTTGCCTGTTAGCTGAGGAACTTAATATGTGCTTGTGAACCCAGGCCAGCCCATACCATAGACATATGCTTCATCAATGTATGCAGGCAAACATGAAATACATAGTGATACATCACAACACTCATATCATAAACATTTGCAGTACAGGATTGCCTATCTACCACTAAGGCTGCCACATTAGCCCCACTAGGCGATAATGGAAATGGACCAAGCAGAGATGTCTTATACTATGCTCCTGTGTTGCACTCAGATACAAACAATAGGCAAACTTCTCTAATAACATTTCATGTGTGAATGTTAAAATACAACACAAAGAGTCTGATCATGTAAACTTTACACAAAAGCAAGGAATAAGTGCAAGTTAAATACAGCCAAGGTGACAAGCACTTGGGCATTCCAGGTCAGAGTGGCAGAATGTGACTATAAATGCACAGCTTAACATCTTGTGTGACTGCATACCCACGTCCGAATTACAAGTTACCTGTCAATATTTCCACATATGGTTATGCCTGCCAAAATAAAATAGATCCCTCCTTGGAATAAATCCGACCCCTTTTGGCTAGCCAAGCTGGCTTCATCAACACAAAAATGATGAGAAAGATATTACTCAAAAACTATTGTATGATGGCACTGTGCCCATGCAACACATATTTATCCAGTGCCAAGTTCATCAGATATGTGTGTACCATGACATGATATGGTGGTTGTTCAACATGACTCTCTTGTACCTGTTGTTATGCACATATCAACATGGACATCTGGTGCCACAGGCCTCCTAAACTTATCCATGAGGGCACGCCAAATCATCCCGCTCTCAAAGCTTTCAGGTAAATCAAGGCACATCAATAGGTTGCCTTGAGCTACTCTGTGGCATGTGTGAGTTCTATGTGACTTGCAGTGTGTTTTGACAGCCAACAAACATGGATATTCAGGGTAAATAAAGTAAATTTTTGGATTATAACATGGAGTGCCTGAAAAGGCTTATGCCTTCATCCAATCAGATGTAACCTTCCATCTAAGACACCTATGCAGCTTCATGTACATGACCCTTAGGTGGTTTTATTTGACATGTACCATGTGTGCTACATGTTGCAGTACACGTGGTATATTGTAAGCATGCTTTATGAAGACTTACCTAGCTACACTTCTTCTGGGAATGTGTAAAGGTTTACCCTGCCCCAGGTTCATGTGAACCTAAGAACCTTTGTCAGTGTCAAACTCCATGGGTCTTTATTGTGAACCGCCACTGCAATGCACATGCTGCACCTCCTTGATACAGAATCAAGCTATCCTGTGCTTCACACTTATTTGCTTTACCCAATGCTCATGAGGTCACCCACAACTATGTATGCTTGCTTTGCATTGAACAAACAGTAAGAGTGGGAGTTCTGTGCATCACATCATCCAAGAAAGAAAGTTTTCAGGGTACAGGATCCTTCTATATGAACAGCATAATGTCAAAAATGTAGAACATTCATGCCTCAAACACTTACCATTTTGTGTCAGCAATGCACCGCTGTTGTTAAGCATCCTTTAGCCACAAAGTCCAAGCTCAATACAAAAGCCAGGGAAGGGACAATCTGACACCTCTTTTGTGTGCCTCAAAAAATATATACAAATTTGCGACAAGTTATGCAATACATTACATCTGATTTAGGAATGCGTTCCATGTGGGAAACATGGCTGTTATCATGCATACACTCATGGATTTTGGGCAATAACTGATTAGACAAGGTATGTAACCCAGGGATTGAAACTTAACCAACGCATCACTGGAGGTGGTGTGACCATGAGAGAAATATGTCTGTGACATTGCCATTGACTATGTACATGTGTGCTGCATTTTGCAACACCCATAGGTAAAAGGAAACAACTTAATTTATAGGCTTTTGTGCAGGAAGGAGTCCGTCCCCTCACATAACAATTGTGCAAACAACACAGACACCCTTGCACCATGCTGCAAGGGTTCCTGTGTTGGTGCTAGTCTACTTGCACTGCATCAGCGCAAGGAGACCTAGGAAAACACTATGTTTTCATGTTCATGGTGGATTTCTGACCTCTCCATACCACAAAACGCAGTGCATCAACTTGCCTTGCTGCACTGCATTGGGTTAATGATTAGTTTGCAAGGGGATCTGTGATAGTCCATGAAATGTCAGCTTAGTGTGGCATGCACAGTGCAACATGAAACTGTTCAGAAAAAATGCTCGGTGTAACACTTCAATGTGCAGCCACCAGTGCAATGCAACTCTGCCCAATCCTGGTCCTAGGCAAAATTTTAAATAGTGCAGGATGGATCTCTTGTAAGCTGTGTTCTTACATAAATAGAAGACATGTCCACTGTAGGTAGTGGCTCACCAGTGATGCAATTAGCTACACATTGTGCACTCTCAACATGCACAAGCAACACACTCAAAGAGACCAAGGGACTAATTTATAAGACCCTGTGCACTGCTGGAAAGTCACTTTTATTGACGGTCTGGTGGTGCACAATGTAGAGCCATATCTACAAGGCTACATAAAGCCACCCTGCGTGGGTTTTCATGGCCATGTAGATATAGATTGAGGCAACACAGTGCAGGTTGCTGCTTTGCTTCACCCTGCAATAGGGAGGCATGCCATGGGTGTTACAGTGTGTGTTTCCATTTAACACCAATGTCATTTGACACATTCCCTGATTTATGAAATTTTATAAATCTGGGAATGCATCAAAAGCTTATGCCTCTCCAGGGGAGGTATAAGGGAGGCACAAAGAGGAAAAATACCTATATTTCTCCTTGTGTTTGCTTTTTCTATATGTGCTGCATCCTGCAGCACATATTAAAAGAGCAAAATGCCTCTAATGATTGTTTATGTGCAGGAGGGTGTCTCTTCCAACACAAAACCAATCATCCCTGCAACACAGACACCCTTGTACCCAAATTAATGCAAGGGTGCTGCATTGGTGCATGAGAGCCCATTGTGCGCTAGTGCAGAGGAAAAGGACAGGAATGTGCTGTATCTCAGAGATATGGCGCAATCTTGTCCTTTTCTTTTGATGCAGGGCAGCACAGCAAAAATCCCTGTGGTGCTGCCCTGCGCCAAAACCTCATAAATGAGGCCCCAGGCATGTCCCCTCCAATAGCCCTATACAATACACTGATTTATGCACTTGTTAACATGCATTTCATCACACAATACACTGTAAAACACACATTTGAACCACTGTGTCAAAAAATAGATGTATTCGAGTAATGTGTGAATTTTTCGCAGCCATCGCATCAGGGGGATGTGACCCATCCCAGGCAGTGTGTCAGAATTACTGCATGGTGCCTTACCAGGCCTTATATAAAATTCACATATTGCCTATCTGTCTATTTCAAGCACCAAAAAAAGTGACGCCTTAGCTGAAAATGTGACACATCCACCCAGGAAATTACGCAATGGCTCTGGCATGCTGCAAACCAGGAAATGTTACTTTTACTTTATCCCACAGTTTTTCCATCTCTGCTGGGTGGAGGGCATGTTTTGGCTGTGCTGGAGAGTGTCTTGATGTATTTTTGCAATTAGTTATGTGTGCCCTGTTCCTATAGTGTCCCTAAAGTTTAACTTGTGTTTTGTATTTGTTTATTGTATTGTTTTGTGCTGTGTATTATTTGGGTGTCTGTTTTTTGGGGTTTTATTTTTCTTAGAGTTAGTTGTGGTTTGTTTAGGATTTTTTAAGGTCAGATTATTATCACGTATGTCTGCATTATTGACATGATTGTTTTTGTACTGGAAAGGGCACCTTCCTGTACAGGGACATTCAATGGAGATGTTTTCCATTTTCAATGTGTGCCTTGTAATGCAGCTCACATACAATGCTGACAACCACAAAGACATTTGCTAATGATGCTCCTCGTTATGCCTCCCCTGGGTAGGCACACAGTAATGACCCCCTCCATGCTCTACATAGTCTTGTAATTCTGGGAAGGTTGTCAAAACGCATTTCTTTTGTTTGGGAGAGCAATTGCAATGGACAATGAATGCCTTGTTGGTGTAGAGTATGGCTACACTGTGCTTTGCACTGCCTAGCCTTTCTCAATACCCTCTGAATGCATGGCATCATTCAAAAGATTGAGAGGGCTGAGCCACTGGAGTGGTTCTTATATATTCATGCCTCTTTGAAATGAGGCCCTTTTTATGTTATAAGGGGACCACACTCACATGTAACTTCATCAAAATGTCTGACAGGCTGAATTGGACACACCTGAACATATCTAATACATGTTTGGGTTACATTTTTTAAATATCATCTTTGAGGCCGCGTAGGACATGTATGTACAATGTCTGCTACTATGCAGCACTTACAAGTACTAATTGCAGTTAACCCCTTCGCTGCCAGACCTTTTCCTCCTCAGATGGCAAGTATTTTTTGGTTGTTTGGGGCAGTTTGCGCTTAGGCCCTAATAACGTTTTGTTCACATAAGCTACCCACGCCAAATTTGCGCCCTTTTTTCCCAACATCCTATGGATTGTAGAGGTATCTAGACTTTGTGGGTTCGCCTGAAGGAGACAAAGAAATTAGCCAAAATACAGCAAAAAAATAGTTTTTTTCAAAATAATGGGAAAAAAGGGCTACAGAAGAAGGCTTGTGGTTTTTTCCCTGAAGATTGGCATCAACAAATGGTTTGCGGTGCTAAAATCACCATCTTCCCAGCTTTTGGGAACAAGCAGAATTGAATCAGAAAACCACAGTTTTCAACACAATTTTGGCTTTTTACTGGGACATACCCCATTTTTACTATTTTTCATGCTTTCAGCCTCCTTCCAGTTAGCAACAGAAATGGGTGTGAAACCAATGCTGGATCCCAGGAGGCTAAACAGTTCTGAAAAGTATACAACATTCTGAATTCAGCAAGGGGTAATTCGTGTAGATCTTACAAGGGTTTCCTACAGAAAATAACAGCTGGAATAAAACAAAAATACTGAAATTGAGGTTAAAAAACTGCCATTTTTCTCCATGTTTTACTCTGTAACGTTTGCCTGTGATGTCAAATTTTTTAAAGCAATATACTGTTATGTCTGCTGGACTCTTCTGGTTGTGAGGATATATAGGGCTTGTAGGTTTATCAAGAACCCTATGTACCCAGAGCCAATAAATGAGCTGCACCTTGCAATGGGTTTTCATTTTATACCGGGTATACAACAATTCATTTGCTGAAATATAAAGACTGAAAAATAGGTCTCAAGAAAACCTTTGTATTTCCAAAATGGGTACAAGATAAGGTGTTGGGAAGCAGTGGTTATTTGCACATCTCTGAATTCCGGGGTGCCCATACTAGCATGTGAATTACAGAGCGTTTCTCAAATAGATGTCTTTTTTACACACTGTCTTACATTTGGAAGTAAAAAATGTAGAGAAGGACAAGGGGCAATAACACTTGTTTTGCTATTCTGTATTCTCCCATGTGTCCTGATAAGAATGGTACCTCACTTGCGTGGGTAGGCCTAATGTTCGCGACAGGAAACAGAACATGAACACGTCACATTTTAACATTGAAATCTGACGTGTTTTTTGCAAAGTGCCTAGCTGTAGATTTTGGCCACTAGCTCAGCCGTCACCTAGGGAAACCTACCAAGCCTGCACATTTTTAAAAACTAGACACCTAGGGAAATCCAAGATGGGGTGACTTCTGGGGCTCTCACCAGGTTCTGTTACCCAGAATCCTTTGCAAACCTCAACATTTGGCCAACAAACACTTTTTCCTCACATTTTGGTGACAGAAATTTCTGGAATCTGAGAGGAGCCACAAATTTCCTTCTACCCAGCGTTCCCCCAAGTCTCCCAATACAAATGGTACCTCACTTGTGTGGGTATGCCTAGCGTCCACAACAGGAAATGCCCCAAAACACAAAGTGGACACCTCACATTTTCCCCCCAAAAAAGACCTGTTTTTTGCAAAGTGCCTGGCTGTGGATTTTGGCCTCTAGCTCAGCCGGCACATAGGGAAACCTACCAAACCTGTTTAGTTTTGAAAACTAGACAACTAGGAGAATTCTAGATAGGGTGACTTCTGGGGCTCTCACCAGGTTCTGTTATCCAGAATCCTTTGCAAACCTAAAAATTTGGCCCAAAAACACTTTTTCCTCACATTTTGGTGACAGAAATTTCTGGAATCTGAGAGGAGCCACAAATTTCCTTCTACCCACCATTCCCCCAAGTCTCCCGATAAAAATGGTACCTCACTTGTGTGGGTATGCCTAGCGCCCAAAACACAACATGGACACATCACATTTTCCCAAAGAAAACAGACCTGGTTTTTTCAAAGTGTCTAGTTGTGGATTTTGGCCTCTAGCTCAGCCGGCACCTAGGGAAATCTACAAAACCTGCACATTCATGAAAACTAGACACCTAGGTGAATCCAAGATGGGGTGACTTGTGTGGCTCTCACCAGGTTATGTTACCCAGAATCCTTTGCAAACCTCAAAACCTGGCCAAAAAAAACACTTTTTCCTCACATTTCGATGACAACAAGTTCTGGAATCTGAGAGGAGCCACAAATTACTTCCACCCAGCGTTCCCCCAAATCTCCCAATAAAAATAGCACCTCACATGTGTGGGTAGGCCTACTGCCCGTGAATGGAAATGCCCCAAAACACTATCTGGACACATCAAAATGATCAAATACAAAACTACCTGTTTTTGCGGGGGGGGGCACCTGTGTTTTTGGTCCTGGGCTCAGCAGCCATCTAGGAAACCTACCAAACCCAGACATTTCTGAAAACTATACACCCGAGGGAGTCCAGGGAGGTGTGACTTGTGTGGATCCCCCAATGTTTTCTTACGCAGAATTCTCAGCAAACCTCAAATTTAGCTAAAAACTAAATCACATTTTCCCACATTTCTTTGTGGGATCACCGCACCGGGACAAATTTCCTACCACCCAACATACCCCTCAGTCTCCCGGTAAAAATGATACCTCACTTGTGTATGTGGGCCAAGTGCCTGTGACAGGGAAAAGCCAAAAACATGTTGAAATTGAGGGGGAACCAATGCGGGTCCATAAGGGCAGTTTGAAAACCCTTTTTAGGCTGACAAGTGCAGCAGAACTTTTATCAGTATAGTGAGACAATGGCGGGTGGTAGGAATTTTGTGGATTCCTGCAGATTCCCGAAGGTTCCATCTGAAAAATGTGGAAAAAATGTGTGATTTCCAGCAAAGTTGGAGGTTTGCAGGGCATTGTGGGTAAGAATATGGTGCGGGGTGCATGTGAAGCAGAACACCCTGGAATCACCCAGATGTTTAGTTTTCAGATGTGTCTAGGTCTTGTGGATTTTTCTACATGGCAGTGTCCCAAAGTCCAAAATGTGCAGCCCTTACCATTCCAAGTGGGAAGATTTTGAGAGTTAGCCAAGCTCTCATGGCCCAAATGTAAAACCAAAATCCCAAATAATCAAATGTCCTCTCACTTGCCGTGGGATAAGATGTTTTAATGTGCGGGAGAGAGCTGAAAGACTGTGACCCCCTTCAGTTGGGGTGGGGGCATAACCAGGACCATGCTGTTTCGTAGCCACCACCCCACAATTTTTTTTGTTTTTAATTCCCTGGCATCTAGTAGACTTTCTTCCTCCGTGGGGTGTGGATTGGGGTAATTGTCCCATCTGCCCAGAACGACTTTGGCCCCTTTTATTTGGGGTGGGGGTATGGCCACACCCCCACCCTCTTAGTTTTGAAAAAAAATCGATCCTGTGTTAGATGGGCTTTCTGCCCCCCTTATGGGCAGATGGGCCTTCCAAAAATAGGCTGATCTGCTCCTAAGGGGGGCAGATATGGCAACAGTAATGTGCCCCCATGGGGAGCGACCCTTGCCCCCTCAAACAAAACACAAACATACACACACCAATCCCTGGTGCCTAAGTGGTTTCTGCCCCACCCCCAGGGGCAGATCGGCCTAATAGAAATAGACTGATTTTCCCCCAAGGGGAGCAGAAATGGCCTAAAATAAATTTGCATGGGAGTGACCCTTGCCTAAGGGGTCGCTCCCCTTGCGTGAAATTGGGGCAAAAAAAAAATCCCTGGTGCCTAGTGGATTCTACCCCCCTTGGGAGCAGATCAGCCTAATAAAAATCGGCCGATCTGCCCCCAAAGGGGGCAGAAATGACCTAAAATACATTTGCCCCCCAGGGGAGAGATCCTTGCCTAAGGGGTCACTCCCCATATCTAAAAAACAAAAGTAACCACAAAAGAATATATATATCTTGTATCTAGGGGTTTCTGCCCATCCTGGGGGCAGATCGTCCTAGTTATAATAGGCCGATCTGCCCGGGGGGGGGCAGAAAAGGCCTATAAATATTTTTCCCCCCTGGGGAGTGGACCTTGCCCAAGGGGCCGCTCCCTTCATTCAATAATATGTAAAAATAGCCTGATCTTCCCCCAAGAGGGGCTGAAATGGCCTAAAATTAATTTTGCCCCTCGGGGAGCGACCCTTGCCTAAGGGGTCGGTCACCACATATAGAAAATAAAAATAAACAAAGAAAAAAATAGCCCTGGTGTCTAGGGGGTTTCTGTCCGCCCAGGGGCAGATCGGCCTAATTGTATTAGAAATGGCCTAAAAATAATGTAGCCCCCTGGGGAGCGGCCCTTGCCCAAGGGACCACTCCCCTCATGTCAATTACCAACAACAACAATCCTCCCTGGTGTCTAGTGGGCATTTCTGCTGCCTGATCACATTGCGATTGGGCAGCAGAAATGCTAAGAGTGACATGAAAGGGCTTTCCTCTGCTTTCATGCCTCTCTCAGCCCCTCCACATGATCGGAGGAGAAATGTAAAAGCATGAGGTCAGAGCGCAACGTCATCAAACGCCACAGGGGGGAGGAGTGTGGGGGAGGAAGAGAAAGCAATTCCCCTTCCATCCCTGCATTGGGGGCACTGAGGCGAGGCTCATGGGAGAGCGCTAGCACTCCCCCCATGAGACGGTCCCAGGACTTGACGGTTACGTCCTTGGCGCCTCAGCGCCGCAGCCAAGGACGTAACCGTTAAATGAAGGAACAATGATGGCTACTGTGTGATGTGTATAGCGTAGTCATGAGCATGTGAAAATATGAGTAAGGCACAGGCATTGCAATGCCTTGCAGAGTGTGATATGTGAGTTATTTAGGTGCACAAAGCCATGGAAGTCAGCTATCCTTGTGACATTCTGTTGTAGTGAGGTTTTTGAACGGGTTCTACAATCTGGCCACCAGATACATGTTTTGGTTCATCATATCTGTGTACACTTCAGCCTGCCTTGCCAATGTGTATCATTAAGGCATGTCAACTGTGCAATTTGATTAATTACAACCGGAAGAGTTACATAGCCGATTGCTATCCATATGTACTGTGCTTCTCTTGCCCACAGTGTATGTGTTCTACATTCACAGTGCAATATATGGTGTTGTGTCTTTTAGGTGGACCAGACCCATACAGAATTGATGCGGTGGAGAGCTCCAAGGATCCAGATGTTACCAGTGAGTGTCATCCTGAATGCCTCTTGTGTAGTGCAAGGATTGTGTGTGATGTAGCTGTCTACAATGCCATGTTCAACATGCATCCCTGACACAAAGAAAACATATGTCATATAAAGGATAGTTCAGAAAGCAAGATTCTGTTTGTAGCAAGTGTAGTGGCATCTGACTAATGTCAAGGTGAATATATTGCCAATCTCTGATGGACCACATGATAGATGGGCTGACAGAGGAGCCATGACCAAATTGCTATAGTCTGTGAAAATATGTTGTAGTGGATTCATAGGCGAATGCATGTCAGATGCACAATTCTATGGTAGTTGCTCACATCGTTCTTTTTTCAATTACTATGGCTAGTCCACACAGGAGGGGAGGAATCACACAACAGTAAAAACATGAAGACTATGGGCCATATTTATAAGGACATGGAAAGCCAGACAGGGAGGCTTTATGTGGGCTTGTAAATATGACCCTGCTATGTGCGGCAGAGGACCGTCACTAAAAGTTATGTACTAGCAGGCAGAGGCTAATGTTAATAATTCCAAGTGTACCAAGACCAGGTGTCACCATTCTACACATGGTAATGGATGCATAAGCATACCTCTGCTCTGTCTTCTTAACAGAAATGCCAAGGTGTGTTTGACCAGAGGCATATCTGCACAGCATTGTCATCCAATTTATAGTTGTCCAATCCACCTTCAGATTGTGCTGCACATGATAGTCTTCAAAATGTATCCCAAACAGGATCACACTTTGGACTGTAATTGCTATTCACATCATGTTAGACCTGACAGCCTTAGGGTGGTCATCCCCCAACATTTTGTCTGCCGCCCTCCACTTTTCTGACACCTTTGTTGCTGGTTTTAGGGCTCTGCGCACTTTACCACTGCTAACTAATGCTGATGTGCAAATGCTCTCTCCCTTCAAACATGGTAATATTGGCTCATACCGAATCAGCATATTTAATTTACTTGTAAGTCCCTAGTAAAGTCCTATGCCCAGGGCCTGTAAATTAAATGCTACTAGTGGGTCTATAGCACTGATTGTGCCACCCACATCCGTAGCCCCCTAACCATGTCTCAGGCCTGCCATTGCAAGGCCTGTGTGGGCAGTTTCACTGCCACTTTGACTTGGCATTTAAAAGTGCATGCCAAGCCTTTAACTCCCCTTTTCCTACATATAGGTCACCCCTAAGTTAGGCCCTAGGTAACCCATAGGGCAGGGAGCTATGTAGGTAAACTGCAGGACATATACCTGTGTGTTTTGTATGTTCTAGTAGTGGAAAACTCCTGCATTTGTTTTCCACTACTGTGAGGCCTGCTCCTTTCATAGGCTAGCATTAGGGCTACCCTCAGATACTGTTAGAGTGGTAGATTCTGATCAGAAAGGGGTAAACAAGTCATGTTTAGTATGGCCAGAATAGTAAGGGAAAATCCTGCTTATTGGTGAGGTTGTATTTTATATAACTATTTTAGAAATGTCACTTTTAGAAATGGAGCATTGCTCTGAACTTAAAATCCATCTGTGCCTTACAGCCTGTCTCCAATCAACGTCTGAGCTGGGCTGGTTGACGGCTCCCTTGTGCATTTCACCCAGTCACACCTGCACTCATCCACATACTGAATGGATCTTCTTAGGCTGGAAGGGTGGGGGGGTGGCCTGACACTTACATTTTAAAGGCTAGTGGCCTGTCCTCACACAATGGACTGACAAACCCTCTACTGGGACCCTGGCAGACAGACCTGTACTGAAAGAGGACCATGTGCTCTTCAAAACCACTCCCTGAAGTCTCCCCAACTTCAAAGGCATTTTTAGGTATATAAACTGGGTCTCTGACCCACCAAATCAGACACTTCTGGACCAGATCCTGCAACCTGGAGGAACTGCCTGGCTGCCCAAAGGACTCACCTGGACTGCTTTGCCGTGATGCCTTCCATCATTTCCTTGTCACAGCAGTGTAGTTTGTTGGCTGGTGCTCATAGATAGATTCCCCGGCAGTGCTGTGACTTATTTCACCCTCAAAATTGACTGCATGGTACATGTTGTACTTTATGCCTTGAACCTTGAGTGACTACATGCTAGTCTACCTACACATAGCGTCCACATGATCAATTTCTCTCAGCCTGTGGAGGTTTGTCCATGGCACTATTACACATGTAGGAGTTTTTTTTTTCTTTTTGCCTCACACAATCCACCAGACTCTATTCACTACATACTTCTACAGACATACAACACACTGATTACAATTAGTGCATTTCTTCACATATGTAATATGTTTTGCATCACAGGCATAGTTCTTGCAGCAACAGCCCCACACATTTTTTGCCATTGACTGTCCAGACGGAGTTCAGGGGTGAACCTCTGCATGTGCCATGTGGAGGAGAATGAACAGATTGCAAATAGGGAAGGCCACATTCACAGTCTACACATGGGTGAGGTCAACAGGTGGGACAGCAAATTGAGGACATTACCAGTTGTGAAGTTTACTGGCATAGTCATAAACACTGGGCAAAGGAAGAAGTGGCATCTTGGCACAGAAAAAACTGCCACTGGCCAGTTTCACGTTTGAAGCAGGTAAACTCCATATCTTCCTCCTCTGATGTGTGTGTTGCTTCCTGTGAGGTGTGTGCTCTACATGCTGGAGGTGAAGGCAAAGGAGGTGCTCACAAATCAGGTGCAGAAGACATAGCTCCCCAGTCCACTGCAGCATTTTTCTGTGCCAAGAGGTGAGGCAGCACTGCACTGAGAAGGGCCTGCTGGTTTGCCAGCACAGCGCCAATATCATGGTGGTAGGCACCCATAGTGGCGATGTATGTGTCCTGTATCTGCTCGGTGGACTCCAGGATCTGACTTGTAGCCCCCAGCTGTGTGGCAACTTTACTGGTGCCACTTTGGCAGGGCAGTTGTTCATGCCGTTGCCTCATGACACCAGCAATATCAGCCAAGGACTTTTGGAGTGCTCAGAGTGGAGTGTAGGTGCCTAGTATAGCAGACAAGGTGTCCTTATGTGGACAGAGGCACCTATGGACTGCCTCTAAGGTGCCCTGCATTGTCTCCATCCCCACCCGCACAACATCTAACACCTTCCACTTGACTCCTATCACCCAACATTAAAATTCTACATGAGGGTCCTCAGAGTCCCGGGCTGAGAGTCATGTGCCAGGTGGTGTCTGTTGTGTGCTGGATGGATCCTCTGGAGACCCTGCAACACTGTGAGCCCTTTGAGCAGCCGGAGATGATGTGTCAAGGGGGCCTAGAATTTCCGGGAGGGTGCCTTGATCAAGGGTGTGCAGACTGTCATCCCCAGCCCGATCATCATCCTGGATAGGCAGCTGCTCAGGCGGTGTAGGCACATCCTCTGTGTCGTTTGTGAGATATTGACGTGGGTAAACTGTTTGACAATCTGACTTGATAATGTTTGACTTTCAAACAACATTGTTGTCTAGGATGTCTGTTGCATGGAGTCTTTGATTCCAAGTTGCACTTTCAAGTGGCAGTATCTCTGCATTATCACTACAATCACTGTATTACCATGGTACATATTGTAAGACTGTTACATTGGTTACTGGGCATACCATTCCTGTACGTATGTAAAGATATCTTGTCCACATTTGTCAAGTTGATTTGCATTGGTTGACATGATGCCTATAGCGATTGTGTTTTGACATGTTGACCCCACTACTGTTCTGATTGTGCCTATTTCCCAGGATGGCTGCATTCCCTGTGCCAGTATTCATCCTGATGCTCCTGTGTACGTGATATGGCTCTGCTCATGATGTTTTTATGATCCTGCCATGTGGGTTTTCACACTGTACACTATGAGACACTGCCTTGTTGTGCTGTCTACCATGCACATCATGTATTCATGTGTTCAAGGGTGATTTTGTTACACTCATCCTGCACAACCCTACACACATTAAAAAAGTGATAGACTGCAGGAATGTGTGTGGGTATATACTTCCCATGTAGTACTTGTTTCAGTCTCCTCATTTGTAATGATTGAATAAACTTTTAGGCCCATCATTGTGGACAGTGGGCGCTATGCACCAAATCAGAGGCTATGGTCAATGTCACAGTAGGAAGTTTGCTAGCTATGATCCTCACCCAATGTTCCAGGTTTTAATTCTCTGCATAGGGTGACACATCATTCAAATGAGGTCTATTCACTTGTACATGCATCCTCTACGACTCCTCATTTTGACCCAGGGACACAACTTACTGCATTCAGTGATGTCACCTAAGTCATACATTGACTCTCTTGCGCCTACAACACCAACATGTGTGACCATGTCCAATGTCCTGACATGTCTGGCTTTTATTATGGGCTATAGTTCAAGCTGTAACCCACATGGCTGTAGTGCTGGAAATGTTGACATGTATCAACTGGTTTTGCAACATGACTGATAGCATCCAACCAGCACTCACTCCTGTCTTTTGTGTTTGCAGATTATTTTTACATGTGTCTTGACAGATCATATTTCACATGCTGCACCTACGCAGTCATCACTTACAAGATTTTGTGACTTTGGTATTGGTAGTAGGTGTAACACCTTCCCAATTTATTATTCTAGTTTTCATCTTTTTTCTATGTGTGCTGCATTCTACCACACACATAGGAAGAGGACTAAACCTGACATGATTGTTTTTGAACAGGAAGGTGTCCCTTCCTGCACAGGGACAATCCAGTCAACAATGCAGACATCCTTGCAACATGGATGCCAGGGTGCTTGTGCCAGGCATTTGGCAGCCCAGCGTGCATCAGCGATGGTGGAGTGAACAGGGATACATGTCAAATTGATGTTACACGGCATTCCTCACCTTTTCATGTGGCACAGGATGTGGAAGCAAGAAGATTTGTATTGCTGCCCTGCAACTCTTAGTTTGTGATTGAGCCCCCAGGGCATATTACAAGGAGCTATCGCAGCCAGTGCATTGCTTTTTGTGACACACCAGCAGCGCAGGCTGCAGGCGCATGTATACAAGCCCAAGCAAAGCCATTTCACATGGCTTTACATGGCTTTGTAGATTTGGACTGTGGCAATGCAGTGCAAGTTGCTGTGTTGCCTTATTCTGTGTCAAAGGTGCATTATATGGTTGTTGCAGTGGGGTTTCTGATACAACATCAATGGATTTTGACACATTTCCAGATTTGCAAGGTCAAAAGGATCGTGTCAAAAGCCAACATCTCACCAGGGGAGGCATAAGGGAAGCTTAACAAGGAGAAATACCCTTCTCTCTCCTCATTTTTTCCTCTTTCTCCGTTTGCTACATTCAGAGATAAACAGAGAAAGAGGACAACACCTTTTGTGATTGTTTTTTGTGCAGCATGGTGTCCCTTCCAGCATAATAACAATCATCCCTGCGATGCAGACACCAGTGCACCATGGTGCAAGGGTGCCTGCGCTGGCACATGAAAGCCCATTGTGAGCCAGCTCAGGGGAAAAGGACAGGAATGAGTCATAACTCATAGATTTTATGCATTCCTGCCATTTTCTTTTGACACAGGCCAGCACGGCAAGAAGGCTTGTGGTGTTGTCCTGCACCCAAAAGTAGCAAACATGCCCCCCCATGTTTTGAAATTTGTATTGGGAGACTTGTAGTTCTGTATACTCATGTTGTGCATTGCACTACATGTACCAGAATACACAGGTTGCTTGGGATGGAATGGTGCTGGTATTAAAATGCAATTTTACATTTCCTAAATAGCGACGTCATAGAAATCGCTATTTAGGAAATGCAAAATGCTACGTACAAAGATACAGATTTCCTAATAGCGATTCCTAGAAAGTAGGTACTTTATTAGGAAACCGCAAATAAGAAATCCATGCCGTTTGAGACAATGGGGTGGTTTTGCATTTCCCAAATAGCGATTTCTTGTTAGGTGCACCCCAGAAATAGTGATGCACATGTATAGCACACATATGCCCAAGGCTTTTTTAAATTGAACATGGTTACCATTGTCTGGAAGTTGATGGTAATTGCATTTCCTAAATGCCCAATTCACATTTAGGAAATGCTTTGTACAACTAAATAGGAGTCGCAAATAGGTAATCCCTATTTGCGATTTCCTAGTCAAGGGATCGTAAATTGACAATTCTACATGGTAGAAATCGAAATTTGTAATTCCTGAAAGGGCTTTGTCCATCAGAAAAACCCATTTTGCATTTCTTAACGGCCTGAAATAGCGATTTAGACAGTTGAGACAGTTGAGAAATGCAAAACGGCTCTGTACATCTGGCCCTATATGTTTTATTTTGAACAACTCAGAGTATGGGGGATGTTTGATCAAACTCCTTGGAAGACAGCTCTGACCATGCTAAATAATGCTTCTGTCAGTTTCTTTAGTGAATAGTGTTGGACCATTTGTTGTTCTGTATTTTTGTTAATTCAATGTAGAAATTTGATTCTTTCATGGGTGACATTGAGATGTCTGCTAAAGGCAACATTGTTAACATAGTTTTTTAAAAGGTTTTGTATCAGTCAGTGTGTCAATACCGAGTAAATATAGCTAAATCACTTTAAGTGAAATCAAACAAATTAGAAAAACAGGACCTAAGACTGAGGGTATCTGTATTGGTCCCTCAGTCATGACCCTAGGTAGGACTATTGGCAGATAGGCCCAAGCTCCCTACGCTTAGCACTCTCAATGCAAGTTCTTGAATTGGGCAGGACAAGAGAGCTCAAGCCCCGCACACCACCTGTACTAAAAATGCGTCACACAATCATAATAAATAGGTTCTACGAGTATGAGGAAATTAGCTATCTTTGCACCGTTAGTTTCATGAACTCAAAATACAACGTGCTGTATACATCTGATTACAAAATACTCAGAAGAAAGTAGAAGTTTCTATCATGTTGGCCATGGAAGCAAGGAGGTTAACACAATAGTGTTGATGACTGAACTGGTCTATGGGTAGTTCAGGCCAGTCACTTCTGGTCAGTTATATCTCGGAACCACGGGTGCCTAAACCACCCATGGCTCATCAACGAGGTCGGAACAACAACCTCGTTCTAACCACTAATGCCATTACCACAAATGCGCTTACAACGATTTTACCATGGTAAACGCATTCCTGGTAAAGGCATTAGCAATCAGCATGCACGACCCAGCATGCTTCCACCCTAGACCTCCACCCCACCCCTTAAACCTAAACCCTGACCCCCAACTCCCCTCTAAACCCGAATCACCCCCAGCCACCCACCCCACCACAAAAACTAAAAATACCCTGAGTCCCCACCCACCCCTAAAACGTAAACACCCCAACCCCCCAACCCTTAAACCTAAACCCTGCCCCCTAAACCCTAATCACCCAGAGCCCTCCCACAAAAACAGCCCCAGTCCCAGCCCAACTTACCTCCTCCTTCACTGCGTCCACTCCAACTCCCTTCTTCTGTACCTTAACCACGCATGTACGTTGTTCAGACATGCGTGGTTAAGGTACTAAAATCAGGAAAACGTGGAAAACGTGGAAAACGAAAGCGTTGTTGAGCTTTCGTTTTTCACAACCTTGTGGTTTCGGACTCGTTCTTCCGGGTGTTTCCCATTCTGGTCTGTACAGAGAAACACTTTCTGGGCAAGACGAGCAGAGACAGGATAAGAAACCTCACTTGCATGGGCATAATGCCCAGCATCAGGGGTTGGTGGACATTGCTTGTGCTGCAATGAATTAAGAATCGTTGTTACATGTACAGTTATATTTTTTCTTCCTGGGGTAGTTTAAGTATTTAGGATTCTGTGCCTTTAACCTTTTATTCAAACTTGCACATTGCTGTTCAGTGTGTTATTTACGATACTGGATTCCCTTCTTTTTAGGTTTCGCCTGCACATCGCACTGTGCTTGTGAAATCAGTTGTTTTTAATATATCTTAAAAGGGGCTTCTCTTATCACTTTCCAGCGCCTTAAGTATTCATTCCATTCCGCTTCAGTGGGTGGAACTGTTTTCTTAGTTTCAGGCTGCATAGCATTTACTGTTTACCGATACTTATCTTCCCCAGGTGCACTCACTTATAATACTTATCTCCTGCTAAAGCTTCTGTTTTGGCTTCGTCATTACAGAATATATAAGTGAATCTTATGGATGCTATAAAAAACACTTAATAACTGAACTTGTCTCTGCTGCTTTCTTTATTATGGGTGGTGTTGCATTAACAACATTATTGATGTTCAATTGAATAATATTGTGCATTTTCAGATGTTACCGTAAACCACATGCTGAATTTCCTTGAAATGCAGCACAGGGCTAAATAAAGCCAGCAGTAGCTTAATACAAATCTCTGTATGATAATTTGTGTCTTTCTGACAACCTGTCTTGTGTCTTTCTGATTAGAGGACAACCTTAATTTAAATCTGTTTTTAGGTACAATAAGTGTTTGCATTAAATGTAATTTCCCTTTTTTATCAGCATTCTCAGTTCATATACATGAAATGCACTCACGGAACCTGTATAGTCTATATTATATATTATTTGTACACAACTGGCAATTACATGTGCAGCTGAAAGATTTCAAAGTACAAACGTACATTTAGGTCTCAGTGTCACTTTAACATATGGTGATCTTGGGCAACTTAACACTGTTTAAGCTCCTTGTACTGTCAGACTTCAGGGACTATTAAACTATAAGATAAGATCTCTTCCCATGGAAGAGGCAGACAGCTTCTAACAGTATGTGGAAATGCTTGCTTTTTATTACTTTGTTGTGGAAAGCAGAGGCTTTAGCCTTAGAACTTTTGTGGTATTTTCTATTCATGCCTCAGAACATTTATTTGCACTTTGTAGGCATTACCAGATGATTTTGACAACTTAATCTATTTGGTCATTGTGATCAAGTTCTAAAAGTTGTAATAAACATTGCACATTAAAAATAAATTAATATACAAGAGCTACACTTTGTGTGTATTTAAGGTAAAGCCGAACAAAGTGCTTTGCTGTGCTTCAAAGGAGCACGCTCTGTGGTGCTCTAACCTCCTTTATCTGTTGGGACAGTTTCTGTATAACATTACAGACCCAGACAACTGCTGCAGAGTCTTCATGTGCCTGCTCTTAAAGTATTCCTTGAGTTTTGTGATTGAAGTCTGTCACTTCACTAGGGTCTTGATTTAAATAGTGCAGCAATGGCCGTAGCACTGGAACCAAAAGTTCTAGGCCCCCCAGTAAACACCGATTATTGCTATATTTTACTACTAAACAGGTAGTCACAAGTAAAGTTACCTTGCGGACAATAGGGTCATTATTTGAATGGTGCAGCAGGTGCAGTGACACTGGGGCCAAAAGTTCTAGGGACCCCACTAAACACAGATTATTGCTAAAATATAAAACTAAACAGGCAGTCACAAGTGCAGTTACCTTGCAGAAAACAGGGTCATGATTTAAATGGTGCAGCAGGTGCAGTGACACCAGGAGCAAAAGCTCTAGGCACCCCACTAAACAGCTAATATTGCTATATTTTACTACTAAACAGGCAGTCACAAGTGCAGTTACCGTACCGGCGATAAAGGCCTTGATTTGAATGGTGCAGCAGGTACAGTGGCACTGGGGCAAAAAGTTGTCATAACTCCTGTAATCGTCAAATGTTGCTATATTTTACTACTAAACAGTCAGTCACCAATGCTATTATCTTGCAGACACCAGGGTTAGGATTTGAATTGTGCAGCAGGTGCAGTGGCACCAGGCCCAAAAGTTTTCAAAACTCCTCTGAACACATAATATTGCTATTACATCAATTGATTCTATTATTTCCCTCTTTCATAAAATGTTGCTATTACATACCCTCACTATACCACTAGTAACAGCACAATATAATGCCTTTTTGTACATAAACAAGCCATAACACGTTAACAGACTTTCTGTAACTCATATTGTACAACTACTCAGCAAGCTACAACTTACAACAGAAAACAACTTATTGTAATCATATAGGCGAAACCTAATACATTTACCAATGCTTGTTTATATGGCAGTCACGCAGCAGGACTTTGGCTTGGAGTTTCCAAATACTATCTGTTTTCAAACTGTTTTCAGACTGTTCAGTACTCTGGTTTATTCCAGAAAGCTGGGGGACTAGTTAGGGCGACACATGCCATTTTGGTGGGTATGCCTGTGTATTCATAACTACACTTAGAGCTACCAAATAGTTCCCACTCCTGTCTATTACTTTCCTCAGTTCCTTTCTCCTTTAGACCGCCTATGCCTGATGCTCATAAAATCGACTCCATCCTTTACACTATTCTGAAGCTTCTGAGGGGCTGCATGTTGAATCCAGTGCTGTTTCTCTCTCTTCCCATACTCATTTTCTCTCTCTAGGTATATTCCCATTGCTGTGAGTTACCAAGCATAGGGCAATGCCGTCATGAGGAAAGGGTGGGATTAACATTCGTGATCAGAACTACTTGCAAGCGTGTTTGTGATCCTGACAGTTAGACATAAATCATTGGTGAGACAACTGACCGCCAAAAGGTTGAATCAAATGATTCCAGGATGAATGGAACTCAGTAAGGCAATGCGAGAGGTAAGTAGCCAAAGCAAAAACAAATAATACCCAAGGAGCCAGCCTGATGCAATGTGAGAAAATGGCAAAGGTGCAAAAAAGGGGAAGCTGTGTATATTGCCAGGAGACATTCATCTGGAAGTGAAGCTTTCTTAAGTTGCTGAGTATGCTGTGAGCCAGAAGAGGAATCCGTTAGCCATTTTAGATCAGTGCGACCCCTTTTTGCTACACAGTGAATCTCTGACATCTTGGAATGGTTAAAAAGCAGATATTTACAGGTATGGTTCCCCAATGTCACAGGTACCAGTAAATGCCATGTTACTTATTCATTTCATGATTCATGCAATCCCTTTTAGTCTGAGGTATGACCATCAAAGCCTGTTCTTGGTGGGCCATGACACGCTTGCCATGGGATAGCAAAGCATAAAATAAATATTGTGTTTGCCTAGACTAATAAAGTGCACAATCCACCTAGGTAACTGTGAAAAAGAACAGAGATGGAAAAGTAATCCTTTAATTGCATGGTTTTTATCTAACTAAGGTTCTACTAACTAATAAATATCCGCATAACTTTATAGCCTTTATAGAAAAAGCCTATTTTTCATGGGATTAACAGATTTTCTTTTTATTATGATTTGCAATTTAATGAAATTGTGTACTTTAATATACAATATTTATTTTATTGATTTAGGTTTTTTAATGCGCTCAAAAGACCAAAGAACAGACTGCTGAATGCATCAGGAAAGGAAAGTAGAGTGTACAGGCAGGTTAAAAGTTTTTCAAGAACAAAGGCATGGTGAAAGAGATGGACATCAAGGTGCTTGGTAAATGACCAGAGGTTAGTTCACTGGAGGAGCAGTCTTCATGGCATCAAGGGCTGCTCCCATAGTATTTGAATGTCAGTTTGAAAATTATAAGGGGTGCTGGGAGGTCACTATTAGGAGTTTTACAAGGCATTTTGGAGTGAATTATTTCTAAAGGTAATCCGGGAGGTACTGAAATAGGAAAAGGGCTCTGATTTCAAACGTTTTTTCAGTTGGCAGCCAGGAAACTTACCAAAAAGCATATAAAATAAGTAATATTAAAATGTATATGATAATAGGATCAAATGTAATATTAATGAAACACAGCAGCAATACAGAAATGTAAATAAAAATTAAAATAAGAAAGAGAGTGAGCTACCATCCAGGTATAAATTTATAAGTACAGCATGTCAGCAATAGTAATATTACATAGTGACTTATAGAGTAATGGGAATTGTGAGGAACATAGTGATCCAAATGTTTGCAGAACAGTTCATGTTTCTACAATCCATTTAGAGGATAAAATGAGGACATTCTGTCACCTTGTCTTGTGAATATAATTATTGTCCACCTTATGTGCACCAAGAAGAGTTTAGCATCTTTCCAAATGGACATAATTAACTTGATTGCCGCAGAAATTAAGAAATGAAAAAGTATTTGGCTAGCTAATGAAAGTATATAAAATAAGGCAAACAATTTGCATAGAGTATGAAAGGTTACCAGAAATATTAACAATTTTACAAATAATACCCTGTCCTTCAGCCCAAAAAAGTAAAAGTGACTGAGCATTCCTAAAACAAATGTTTCAGAGAGGATCAGTAGAATTGCAATGGCAACATAATGGGCTATCAATTAAGTGGACTGTGCAAACTTTACTAGACCTTCAGAGACAATTGTATAAAGTGAATACATTTCATTGATACAAAGAACCCACTAGATATATTACATAAAGTATATGCTGTCAACTTTTAGACAAATAGGTAGCAGATAATTTGGTATTCCAAAAAGGCCTTATATTGTCTAGTTGAAATGATTTGTTAGCTAATAGGTTATTATATACCTTGGACCTAACATAATCATGGTGATGGTAAATGTTTAAGGGTAATTGAGTTGTGGGAGTCTCAGCAGCTGGGAGAAAATTAGGAGATAAATTAAGAATGGAATTACATAAAAATTCATCTTTCGGAAGATCAGAGCGGTATAACCCAAACATTAGTTGTAAATGAATACGTGATATAAGGGAATTACCTTGAGTTAGGTTGCATTGATACAAAATTTCAGTATTCCATATTATGAGAAATTTCATTGTGGGGTTTAACCATAATGAGTTCATTTTTTAGTTTTTTATTGTAGTAGTAAGTAATGCATCATAAAATAAGAGAGCTTCTTTAGAAGTTATGATAATTGGCAAACATCTGAGAAAAACGTTTGTGTAGGGCATAGTGAGGATGGACATTAGAGGAAAAGGTTTGACTAAGGCGATCATTATGAACATGGCGGTAAATAATCCATGAACAGAATCCCGCCGTTGGCGGTGAATAGAAACCCACCATATAATGAACGAAAAACCCAACCCCGCCAAAAATCACCAGTCCACCACTCCCCGCGGGAATCACGGACCTCCCCCCCGCCACCGCCAAGCACACCCACATCCCGCCCGCCAAATAATGATGCACAAATCTCCTTGCCGGACAGTGGAGGCTGGACGACCATTGGCGGCTGCGACCGCCATGGGCAGCAAGTGGACTCAACAGCAAGAAGTGCACATCTTGAAATGACCCACACACCTAACAAACATCCAGAACCCCATAAGACACCCCCAGACACACCCCACAATCCCTTGCAACGAAAGCAGGACAAAAGAAGACGGAGAGCACCAGAGACAGACAGCAAACGCCAGCATACAGGACACGCACACCCACCCACAGAAGAGCACCCCTACGTCCTTCCCAGGGCCGACACCATTCCCCACACTCACCATGTCCCCCCCAAACATCCACGTTTCACCGAAAGGGAATTAAGGACCATGGTGGACGAGATCTTGAAGGTGGAGCCACAAATATTCGGTGCTGAGGTGTAGCACACACCCATCGCAAGGAAAATGGAGCTGTGGCAGACCATTGTGAACAAGGTCAGTGCAATGGGACACCATCCACACACCAGGGACGACATCTGGAATAGATGGAATGACCTGCGGGGAAAGGTCCAGGGCATGGCATCAAGGCACCACATCGCAGTGCGGAAGACTGGGGGAGGACCGCCACCAACACCACCCGACTACACTGACTGGAAGGAAAAGGTTCTGGTCATCCTGCACCCAGAGGGACTCACTGGACTCACTGGAGGAATGGAATCGGGTAAGTGATCTACAATTACCCCATATCCACCACACCTGTAATGCATGCAGCACCCCACCCCACACACACACACCCACCAGGACCTACACACCACCCCGGCATTAGCCACTATATCTAGCCCCCTGCATTACCACAAACCCACTTATAGGCCCACTTCCATCCCCCTGTGCACAGTCACCCACCACTGTACGTACCCACAATGGAACAACACCCCTCACCACAATGCAACTCCACACTGGCGCAGAATACAATGTCAACCTCACAAAGGCACCCTGGCAGGCCACTGAAAGTAACACCAGCACAAAATAGCCCAGTCCTGTACACCTCAAACGTTCATGTAGATGTAGCAGACATGTCTATGTCCCCCAACAGGCACCACCACTCATGCCACCCTCAGGGACAGGACAAGGAATGCCAGTGGCCTCCCTGGAGACAGAGGCACCTCACAGGACACTGGTGAAGGATCCCTAGACACCGATGAGCAGGCAGGCCCCTCACACAGTCCTAGACTCTCACCATGCAGCAGCCCCACCCAGGAAACCACTGTCAACCCTACCACCCAGTCAAGACCAGCAGCCCAGGGCAGGCGTACCAACACCAGTTTACCCAGGGCACAGACTGGTGGAACACAGGTACAGAGGCCACAGTCTCCCACTCCCAACATGCAGGAAGGCGAGGGTCCCAGTACAAGTGGTACTGCCAGACCTGTGCAAGGGACACAGGCACAGAGGGCTAAGGCAAGTGCAAGGGTCGCAGTGGGCCAGGGTGAAGGCCACAGGATGGATGCAGCAGCCCAGGACGTGATCTCTGAGATAATGAGGGCCTACCAACATACCCATGACAGGTTGGCACAGATTGTGTCCACCCTGGAGCACAGTCAGAGGATGCAGCAGGAACAACACCAAAAGGCCATGGAGCAATGGAAAGAGCACAATGCCACAATGGCCACCATAGCAGGAGCACTGCTGCAGCTGGTCAAAAACCAGTCTGACACCCACACAGGACAAGAGGCCCCCACAACAAGCATCAGATCACCCCAGCAGCAGAAACATCCCAGGAACTACCCACACAGGAAACACAAGGTCCTACCATGTCATCCCATGAAGCTCAACAGTAGGTGCCCAAACAGACTCTAAGGCCACGTTATGGCACTTGAACCCCATCTAAGAACAAGGCCCCCTGCAACAATTAACTCTGCAACAACTGCAATGCAACCATCCCACCCAATCACCAACCACACATTGCTTAGAGGCAAGATGAAATACTGTTAGACAAGATGGACCCATCAATACTACAAACAAGGCTGCCACCATGTTAGTCTTGAGGACACCCCACCCTTACGACTTCACATTACTGTAAATTGCACAATTCACTCACTTCAACCAATAAAACACTTTCCACACCTGTAACACTGTCGCCTGTGTTAAATTGTGAACTACCTCTTCATCCTCATTTCTTTTTCTATTCCTTCTTTAATGCAGTTGTGAGGCCCTGCCTTACAGTGAGCAGCCCCTTCCAAACATCTTTCTTCCTTTTCCATTTCTAAATAACTCACCTCCTTTACTATGTACAGGGAATGATGTCACCTGTACTTCTTGTTTTTTTCCACATGATACCTTCAACTACACTTTCTTTCTTTGCACAGTACTACGCCTGAATATTTTATAATTTTGTTTCAAATTTATTGGTGTGACTTGTACAGTATGCTGGGCTTCATTAATGCCAGATGTCATGAGTAGTGAAGTGGAGTATTAATGCAACTGGCAGAGAACAACTTTATGGTCGAATCTGTGCATGATAGGAGTCCTGTGTGGCCATATGGTGGCAAGGAGGAAATGTGTGTATTGCCAGTCAGTACCACACAGAAGTGGGCCATGTATCGCCTATCATTACCAACCCCCACCCCTAGATGACTGATCACACTGACAGTAGTAGTCACTAACCCCAATGACAGGCCTAAGTCCCACACAGTTACTGGAAGTAGAGTTGTATCAGATGGTTCCTGGAATTGACATCTTCCCCTTCCTCATCATCACCATCACTCTCTTCACCTCTCTGAGGTAGCTGATCAGGAGCTATAGCACCCTCCACCTCCAAGAGGGGGATAGAGTGTATCACTGCCACGTTGTGCAGTATGCAGCAGTCCACCACTCTTCTACACACCTTATCAGGCCCATAGGCCAGGGAACCCCCAGAGATATGTAGACACCTGAATCTAGCCTTCAGGAGATCTATAGTTCACTCTATTACCCTCCTAGTACGTCCATGGGCCTCATTGTAATTCCTATTTCCATCCGTCCTGGGATTCCTCACTGGTGTCAGGAGCCAACACAAGTTTGGATAGCCAGAATCACCTAGAAAATGTTGCAATACAGAGTAGTCATTGGTATGACCCTTAGTCAGACAGGCTGTTTTTCTACAATGTGTCAGTTACTGATAGGCACACTTACCTATGATCCACCCTCTGTCCTCTTGTAGTTGTTCCATCTTCTGTCGCACACTACTGTTCCTCAACACAAAGGAATCATGGACTGAACCTGGGAACATGGCATTCACGTGTGAAATGTACTGGTCTTCAGTACATACCTATTGGATGTTCATGGAGTGAAAGTTCTTCCTGTTTCTGTACAACTGTTCACTCACTCTTGGGGGGATGATCGGTATGTGGGTGCCATCTATGGCACCTATCACATGGGGTATATTGGCAAAGGAATAGAATTCAGACTTGATGGCAGGTAGGTCAGCAATTTGGGGAAACCTCCTATAGGACTGCAGATGTCAGACAAATGCATTCAGAAATCTTGTCAGTACCATGCTGAACAGTGGCTGTGAAAAACCAGCACCCATGCCCACTGTCACTTGAAATGACCCCGTGGCCAGGAAAGCACCTACACTTCAGTTGGAATGGCATGCTGATTACGATTTCCCAGGGTTAGTGCAGGATCCACTAATGCACATAGGTCCTGAATAGTTGCACATGTGAGTCGTAAGTGATTATGATCTGATGCTCCACCATGGTCCCCATATCCATAAGTGGCCTGTACACCGATGGTGCCCTTCCTCACCACAACGGCCGGTACCTACGAGCGGTTGCAAAAAGGAGTGATGAACACACATACATAGGCACACTTGTCATCATTTGTGCACTGCATTGTTCATTGTTGTGTCTTAACAATAACTGCTACCCGACAGATATACATGTACATCACAAGGAGGGAATAGAGTAATTCATGTGTGCTTCTATACTGACTGGACAGAGGTCTAGGTGCTTCATGTGGCTAGTAGGGCCTGCATTGTGAGTAGTAATTAATTCTAGATGTGTAGGTGATGGCAAAATGTCTGCCCACTGTAGATCGGCCCTTTCGTTGTGGAAGTGACCTCATACCGCTAGCGGTTGACATCACAGCGTAAGGTGGTGTTTACAGCTGTTTGCACCCTCATTGGCTAACATGGATGCCAATGGGGAATTCTGGCGTATCATGATCGCCGCCAGCGGTGACGGTGCATACCGCAGCGGAACGTACGCGCGTTAGTCATTATTTGATCACTTGACTCCCTGATCTCGTGCGGACAGGTACTCTACTCTGTGTAGTGCTGTGGCCTGCCTCTGGCTATGGATGTGCCTCGTGTTGCAGGGGAAAGGGCCCCCGCCTTCACCCAGGAGGAACTGGAAAAGCTAGTTGACGGGGTCCTGCCCCTGCACACAAAACTGTACGGATGGCCAGAGGTACAGGTGAGTCTGGGTTGGGGGGGCACTGTGTGTGTGTAATGGATGGTGTTGATTGCACATATGTGTGCACCTCTGAGCCTGCATGGGCCATAGTGTATGGCATGCTGCGTGCGACTGTCCTGTAAGTCTAAGAGTACTGTCCATCCCATAGTGGGTGATTAGCCAGCTGTTCCTATCGTGCAAGTGCCTGACC
Source organism: Pleurodeles waltl (assembly GCF_031143425.1). Taxonomy (NCBI): domain Eukaryota; kingdom Metazoa; phylum Chordata; class Amphibia; order Caudata; family Salamandridae; genus Pleurodeles; species Pleurodeles waltl. The sequence goes on along the minus strand of NC_090436.1, from coordinate 691,078,318 downwards.
TCTGTGTTCCATTTCTGTGTCGCCCTTTTACGTCAGCACCCACCAGAAGAGGGCACATTGGCATGCCATCGCCAAGGAGGTGCAGACATTGGGGGTATACACCCGGCGAAGCACCCACTGTAGAAAGAGGTGGGAGGACCTTCGGCGCTGGGCGCAAAAGATCAGTGAAGCCCAGCTGGGGAAGTCCTCCTAATATGGAAGAGGTGCACGTCGGACACTGACCTCCCTCATGCGATGGATCCTGGCGGTGGGGTACCCAGACCCGGATGGGCGCTTGAAGGCTGCACAGCAGTCACAAGGGGGTGAGTACTCATTTCACATACTTCAGTCTAGAAGGATGTCTGGGTGTGCATTAGGGTTCATTCTGCTTAGAGGCAGGGACTTTCACTGGTGTCCATCTACTTTATGCTCCCCAAGGGGACTAGGGGTGTCTTTGTCAGGTCTCCCATACGTCGCCTACTTAAGTAGTCCAGGGGATGGGTGTAGAGCAGTATTCTGGTCAGTAGTGAGGGGCATGGCCATGGGCATAGTGAACGGTGCTGCCTGTTGGGTGTGTCTTCTGGGTGGGTGTAAGTCTGGTCATTATGTACCTGCATTCAGCTATTTACAAGTGTATCTCCTGTTTTGTCTCCCCATCCCTGTTCTTTTGAGTTAGTTTGGTACAGCATCACCATCAGGCGAGGGAGCTGAGGCACCGGCAAGTGGGGAGGCAGCGGCCCGCGGATCCTCCGAGGCAGAGACAATGGACGCCCAGAGGACCAGTGGGTGGGAGGGTGAGGGGAGTTCCACGGGGGAGGCTACTACCACAGGAGGTAGTGACTTCAATACCTCCTCCGATGGGGGCTCCCCAGCTGTGGCGGATCCCAGTGCACACACCACTACCGTGACATCTTCCGCCACCCTCATTCCATCACCGTCCTCCCTTCTGCTCCCCACCGAGTTGCCCGTGCCTGCCCACCCAGAAAGGTGGCCGTCTCCTTCGTCCCAGACACCTCCTCTCCTACCCCAGTCAGCCCTGCTGCCCTCACAGAGGAGGATATTGACCTCCTGAGAACCATCTCTGTAGGGCAGACAACCATCGTCAATGCCATCCAGGGGCTAGCATCAGAGGTGCAGCAGACTAATGCCTCTCTGGATGGCATTCACGGTGCTGTGTCAGCCCTACAGGGATCTTTTCAGGCTCTGGCTCCTCTCAGACGGCAGCCAGTTTCCCTGGCCATTACGTCCCCCCTCCAACCTCCTCTACCCCTTCCAGCACCCCACTCCCTTCACCCGTCCAAGGCACACATTCAGACACCCAGTCAAGCACCTCAACACACAAGAAGAACACTTCAAAACACAAGCACCACACCTCCCACCACAAGCATTCACACAGTCAACAGATACCTGCACACACAACAACGTCCACTTCCCCCAGTGTGCCCACCTCTTCACCTCCCTGTCTGTCCCCTCTACATCCACACCCTTATGCACTGTACCTTCACTTACTGTTGCTGCTCATCTTCCTGCACTCACCACAATAGCAGACAGCCATACATGCATCCTATACACAACTCCTGCACTCACCACCACTACTGTAGTCGACACAAGCAGCACACTCACCAGACTTGCAGACACCCACACAACATACATCCACACTAGCTGTCTGTCTTCTCCCACTGTGTCCACCCCCTCCTCCAAAAACACACAAACGCACCAAGACACCCACCCATCAGACATCCACCGCACTACACCATACTGAGCAGTCACCTGCACCCACTACACGCACCCCTACACCACATACATCCACTCTCTCTGCCTCCACTCCCACGCCCTCATCCACACCCACCCCAATTGCTCCAAAGAAACTATTCCTCTCCCGTGCTGACCTCTTCCAACCCACTGGCCCACCCCGTCTTGTCCCCAAACGTGCCCACCTCCTTGGCCTTACTACTCCTTCCACATCACAGCCCACCCCTGCCCGCCCTTCACATTCCCGTGCCCCTTCCCCTGATAGGAAAAAGTCCCGGAGTGAGCCTAAGCCATCTAGCTCCACCCGTTCCAAACAGCTCCCACCCCCTTCAAAGGACAAGCCCACCCCCCTCCCCCTTCCAAATGAAAGTCAAAGGCCCAGCCCCGTCGAAAATTGCCACCCCCACCACCCCCTGCCCCCCGTCCGTGAGGTGCCTGGATGCCCATATGGTGCCACATGAGGTGGAGTACCATGCACTTTTGGGAGTTAGGTTGTGCCCGTTGTGGCCCATTGCAATTGTCGACATACGGACTGGCCATTGGCCCTGTTTAGACTGTTTGGCTCGTTGAGCTTCATATTAAAGTTTCTGTGTGGCCTGTGTTTGGGCTGCACGCCGTTGAACCCTGGTCTTTTGTTTCATTTGTTATGGGTGTGGGGCATTTGTATGTACTATGGTCATGTTGGATTGGCCTTGTGTCTGGTAACTACCTCTTGCTGTGGGGTGTATGACTTGTGCTGCTGTGAAGTGTTGGGGGGCGTTTCTGGGTGGGCAGCATGGGTGGGTATGTAACTGTGCCCTTTCTGCCCTTGTTTTGTAGGTTGCTGTACTTACCTTAGTCGCCTTCGTCTGCAGTCTCGGTCGTGGAGGTATTTGGCAAGGAGCAGGGCTGGCATGATCTGCAGCTCTCTATCCATGGCTGCCACAGCGTGTTCTGTGGGACTCCGGGGCGTGGTTCCTTATATTTCATTCATTTCTGCCTGGCTTTGAGTGGCGGTGGTTCCTGCCCTGGAACTGGCGGTGGAATGGTGGTTCATAGTTTGATGGGCGGGTTGGGCCTTTCCGACGGCCTGGGGGTGGACTCTGCCATCGTCAACGTCACTCCTCTCCTGGTGGTGGGTGGTTCGCGGGATCCCTGTGTATCGTTTGGTTCATTATTTGGCAGTCCGGCCCACTCCTCTGTTGGCGGTTTCTACCACCACCGAACGGACCGCCATGTTCATAATGAGGGCCTAAATCTTTGTCAGATTCTACCCACATAGCAGTAAAGGTTGAAGTAGTATTTTAAAACCAGTGGGATCCTTGACATATATTAAAAAGAGTGCAATAATCATAAAAATTAGGTCATCTAAGCTGAGATTGTCATTGTCATGTTGAACATTTGAGTAACTTGGGTTTTGCCATTCCTTTTTTTTATAAATGGATAAAGGGAAATAAAGAGACCACAATGAATACACATATTGTATCTGATGTAAGTTTATCATTATGAATAATTTTATTTTCCCCCACCAATTAAAGTGAAGTGATGAACAATTTTGTATTTTATTATTACGTTTTTGAATAATAGATTTCCTATTAGGTTGTACAGAACCATGGATGCCGAGACAACGCATGCCTTAACAATGTGGTCAGAACCACTATCATGGTATTTCTACACATGCCTTTACCAGGCATGATTTTACAACAAGTTTTGTTGTAAAAGCATGCCTAGCAAAGGCATATGTGGAAATGGCATGTGAAACGGCAAGCGTGGCTCTGTCATACAATGCCCCCACTCGCCCTGAAGCCCAAAACTACCCCAACTCTTAACAGCTAAACTACCCCGATAAGCCCTAAAAAAAAAATAACCCAACTCCAACAAACCTGACCCTTAAAAGTAAAGTAGCCCAACCCCCACCCATCCTGAACCCTAAAAGAAAAACTACCCCAACCCCCACCCCTGCCCCATAAAACTAAACTTCCCTGACACCCCCTATCCACCCTGAAACCTAAAAAACCTATCCTGACCCCTGCCCCTAAAAACTAAATTACCCCAACCCCACTACCCACCTTGAGCCCTAAAAAAAAACTACCCAACTCTCCAACCCCTGCCCCATAAAACTAAACTATCCCAACACCCCCACCTGCCCTGAGTCCTAATAAAAGCTATCCTAACCGCTCACCCAGCTCATAAAAATGAAATTACCCCAACCCCCAGCTGCCCTGACCCCTAAAAAAGACCTACTCCGACACCCCCACCCCTGCCCCTAAAAACAAAATTACCCCAACAACCCCATCCACCCTGAGCCCTAAAACCTTCCCCAAGAAGTATAATACCTTGACCCCCACCCACCCTAAGCCAAAAAAAAACTATCTTGACCCCCACCTCTGCCCTTAAAAAATAAATTACCCTGAACCCTCACCTGCCCTGAGCCTTTAAAAAATGACACTGACCCCATCCCTGCCCCGAAACACTAAACTACCTTTACACCACCACCCACCCTAAGCACTAAATCCACTGATATCCAAACTACTGACCAACCCTGTCCCAACCCCACTTACCTCACTGCGTTCTCTCCCGATCCTTTCTCCTCTTCTCTCCTTCCTCCTCCCACCATTCCTTAAACCTCGCCTACCCCTTTAAAATAAAATAACCCACCCACCACCCTAAGCCCTAAATTAAAAAAATACCCAAACCCAACTCCCCACTTACCTCACGGCATCCTCTCCTGATCCACTCTGGCTTTTTCTGTGCCTTAAGCACATATATGAGTAGTTTGGCACGTGCGTGGTTAAGGCACAGAAAAAGCCATGCGTTGTTCCGGCTAGCGTGGTTATGCTTGCGTGCTAAACATCTGTGTTGTTTGCAATGCATTGTTTAGGACATTTCCCATCCTATTAAGGTCAGAAGTTGATTGCAAAGTATTTGCAAAGAAAAGTCCCAAATATCTGAATTTATTTGGGTACCAGAGAAGAAGGTATCTTTAATCATATCTAATGTACAATGTACATTTAAAGGAAAGCATTCTGTTATGTTTATATTTAATGACTAACCTGAGATACTGGAGATAGCAGACTATTTATGAATTATATTCAATATATTCAGGATTGATGAATCTGGATCAAAAATAATAGATCATCATCAGCATACATGGAGTTTTAAATAGTAGTGTTGTTAAAGTGTATACTTTCATTATGTGGGGAGTTCCAAATGAAAATAAGATGTGGTTCAATAGCTAGAAGAAAAAGAAGGGTAGAAAGTGGACATCTTTGCCTAGTACTGCTATAAAGATTAAATTAGTTGAAAGTATATCCATTAACTAAACACTTAGCTTTAGGAGATATATCAAGAGATTTACAGCCTGATTAGAAGTTAGGTGGACGGTTTTCACTGTCTGTCGAACTTCTGACGGGGAGGTTGCCGCCACACTAGCTACCTCCCTGCCAGACCCATTAAGAGTTTCCCCTCAGGTTTCTGCCCGCCAGGCTAGCAGAAACAGGTTTCAGCATTGTCTCCAGCTCGTAATTGTAGCCAGCAGGGTGCACATCTCACATGTGTCTCTTGAATCAGGCAGGTATCAACCTTGTGACTAGAAAGATATTCATTCATCTTTTTACATTTGACTGGATATCTGTAATGTCTTACACTTGAAGGGATAGTTCTAATTGGTGATACAAATAAATGTAGGCAATACAAAGATAAAAAGAGAAAAGTAGATGTAGATGTACTAATAAAATAAAAGAAAAAAAGAGAAGTAGCTTATGACATGGAACAACAGAACAACAAACAGGGCAGACAACTTATAACAGATAAACAGAGAAAAGGAATATTGAACAATTTTGAGATCCATCAGCAGAGATCCAGATGGATAGGAGGTACACCACTGTAAGCCAGTGTAAAATTATTGGCATGTGATAAAGGGCTGAGAATGTCAATGCTAAAGTTTAGAGGGCATCTATTTCCTGTCCTTCCATATTAGCAGGATGGTGCTGATCTAGAAAGATTTATTAAATCCATCAGAATGCTGAAAGATTTGGTTGCACTATCTATAAAAATTCTCATAGTTGAAGGGTCAAATAAACCATATTTGTACCCCAACTGTTAAGTCGAGGTTGACAGGAAGCAAATTGTTTGTGAATGGAAACAGATTATTTTGCGAAGCCTTGATGTATGTAAATTTGATTACCATCCACCATTAATGACTTTCCAAATTATGACAAGATGATGATGATGCAGTACCTTCAGATGTGAGAAAGTGCTTTGGTAACTTCAAATTTCTCTGGGAAATAGATTTTTAGGAGTTTAGGTATGAGAACCTCACTATAGACATGACAATCTTGGCCTTCAATATTTTTTAGAGGTTTAATATGCAAAAGTTATATTGTTTGTTATGATTTTTCTAGTTGAGGATTTTTTTAACTAAAAGTGTGAACTGATCAATCTTAAATTGATTATCTCTTATCTTGATCTCATTATCAGAAACGTTCATGGAAAGTGCAGCGATATCTCCTTGGATATGCTTAATTTACAGGCTTAATGCATCAGTATTATTATGTATCGTCTCAATTCCCTCCAATATTTTGGTGAGTGAAAATTCTGGTGCTTTAGCTACTTGAGATTTAATTACAAGAGTTGACAAAATGTCTTTCCTTTTATTAGAGGGATCTTGCATTTTTTTAAATCTTTTGCCATGTTCTAGTCTGACATATCATGCTAAGTTATGATAGAAATTGTATAGGAGGAATGAATAAGTCATTAATAGCATATTAGGAAGTGTTGTGGCCAGAGGTAAGGATGAGATATCAATAACCTTATTATATTGAAGCCATACCAACAATAGGAGTAAAGCGTTACAACTGCAATTTTGTTGAAACTATGGAGAGTGTCACATAAAAAGAAAAAGGAAAGCTGTTGCAGGCTAATAGAAACTGTTTTGATAAACCTTTGTGCTGGTTGCAGTGAGAAGGGAAAGGGGCCAGCTTAGACACAGCTGCACCCTTCCCTAAGAAGGTTGCTGGCTCTCTAAACAAAATTCTGATTCAAAGAGGGATGCACTGCCAGAAAGAAGATCTTTTCAAACATTCATCAGCTCCACATCAAACAAAAGGTGGTTTAAATTATATCTAGGAATTGAGGGTAGAAACCTGTAACACCTCAAGGTGAGGGTCTCTCTTCTTATTTGTCATTATTATGATCACAATGATTGTCTAGATCTGCTAGAGAGGGAAAGACCACAGCGCTGCGTCCATCTTAGTCACGTGCTGAGGAAACCAGTGAAGTCTTACGAATGCTGGCATAATGTGATCAGAGCTTTATAAGCCAAAAATGTAAACAGGTAGTGAAGTTTTTTGCTCTTTCTAGTTTTTTCTTTATGTTTACTGGGAAACCCAATAAAGACCGTTAAGAAGTTGATGTATCAGGGTGACACCATGACCACAGAAGGTGCCATAGGCAATAGTGGTGGAAAAAATCTCTTCCTTTGGCACAGTCTCAACATAGGGAGAGATTTATATACACAAGCAATTAGGTCATAAGTCAAATCTATAACTGACAAGAGGAAAATAGGCATGTACTTGGTAGATTGTGCACTATACAATCATCATTTAACCAATATTCCAAATCAGTTCCGTACAGTAAACAGTATATTATGGATGTAGCTACAAGGAGGCAGTACATGACGCTTTTTCTTTCCACACATTCTTGCACTTAGTCTTTCGTATTAAACTACGATCTTGCTTTAATGTCTAAAATGTAAGAAACATTAGCCACAAAGCGGACATATCTTCTGTGTTTTCAGGGATATAAAGTCATTCTCTGCTGCTATAATGCAACGCGAGCCCCTCGTTTGTGGTAACTGTAACCTACCTGCCTTAGTTCACCTAGGCTCAGCGCGAGTAGTTACTCAAGGCAATAAAATGCGTAATAATGCATTTTAATAATGTGACGTGGCCCACCACATTAAAATGCGTAATGGTTAGGTGTGTGCCTTCGTTGGTAAACATTTATATTTTGATTATGTGTATATATCTAGACGTGTATTTCTTCAAGAAATATGTATAATTACTATTTCATAATAATAAAATATGTACATACTCTGTAAGCCTATTCAACAAATGTATGTGTGTGTGTGTGTGCGTGTGTCTGTATATATGCATATATGTACATACAAATATGTATACAATGTATGTGTATTTGTGTATGTATACATATATATGTGAACAAACCAAATGCTCCTTCTGTAGCACCCACGGGTGGAGCGTCTTTGCCAGCGGAGCAACCTGGCGGTCAATTATAATCAGAACAAAAAACAATCCACAACGCTCTCTCAAGCAAGTGAAACATGATGTTTACTGCTTTGTGTGATGCGTTTTGCCCAACAACTGGGCTTGTTCACATAAAATCACCATATTGTTAAACCCATTTAAACCCTCATGATAACAAACAGAAAAATAAACATAGGACTAACTAGTCCAAATTATTATGGCAGACATCTTTGAATAGGTTTTTGGCCTAATGTGTATCTGTCAAAACCATACATCATACTAATAAATCACTTTAGTGCAGTAGAAAAATATATAAAGAAATATAATCATATTATAATCATGTTGTTAAACATTCATTGTACTGATATTCTTGTTACAAAAGAGCTATGATCTTACATATTAATAAGTCAACTAACTATCCCCACCTAATAACATAGTATAACAGTCATGGTTGCACAGTACTTGTTTGCATGTCACAATAAACACAGTGTATCAAAATAATTGCACAGTGTGTGATACTTTTGCACAACGAAAACCGAGGCAATCAATAGGGCACTATTTCATGAGAATTCAATATTTTTTAAATCTTCGCATAGTGCATAATAGTACGTGATACTTCTTCCACAGCCACACATGATTATTATCATATCCCTAAGACATTGTTAATTAATCAACTTATATGACTTCTTTCAGAAGCTCATTAATTGCAAATGAACTTAAGGGAAATCACGATGAAGAAGGGTCCAGTTTTATCACAGAGTCATTAGACTTCCACCGGCCCTTTCCTCAATCTAGAAAAATATAACTATAAACCAAAAATATCGAATTCTCATGAAATGGTGCCCCATTGATTGCCTCTGTTTGGGTTGTGAGTGGTTGGATGACATGGGTGTTACATATGATCATGCCAGTAACAGTGGTTTTAGGCATAAATCTACATTTTGTCCAACACTGGCACATGATAATATTGATAGGTTTCTTGATATGGTTATAAAAGATCTAAAGCTATTGAAACACATTAAATTGAGGAAAAAGACATTTTGCATAGAAATGTACTCAAAATTCTTCATCCTGATTGACACCTGTAGGGGGTCACTGTTTTAAAAATCAATATAAATCTGGATTCCTGTTGTCTTAATTTCAGTTCTCTATTGCTCCTCTTGGAATTTGTAGTATGTGCTGAATAGCATGAAAAGACATAAGAGTGCTTTTACCGCCATGTTTCTCATGAAAATGTCTAGCTACTGGATAATGAGGATCAACATTGGTAATCACCCTTATGTGTTCCATAACTCTGTTCTTTGCCATCAGTGTGGTACTGCCTATGTATCTAAGTTTGAATTGGCATTCCAAGATATATATCACATATGTAGTACTACAAGTCAAAAATTGTTTTATTATCCATTCCTCAGTTTTAAGGTTATATTCGTGTTTCCTGACTTTTTGTACCATCTTCCTATTACAACACGCCTTGCAATTACCGCACGGGAAAAACCCTGTAGTAAAAGGTCTCTTTTACTTATGTATACAGTAATGTCTTTATGCATAACAATATTTCTCAGGTTTCGACCTCTTCTATGAGTTACTTTAGGTTGTAAGTCCATTTTATCTCCAATCTGAGGATCGCTATTTATTATATTCTAATGTTTACAGAGAATCTCTCTGATCTCACCTGCCTCGCTGTTATAATTCATGATAGCATGACAATTGTCCTGATTCTTATCCACTGTCGCATCCTGTTCACCTAAGATTTCATTTCTGTTTACTTCTTTAATCTTCCTTTGAGCCTGATTTAAGACCTGTAGTGGATAACCCCTGTCAGTGAACCTATTCATCATGATCTCTTCCGTTTTGTACATCTCTTCACTACTGCAATTTCTTTTTGCTCTTAGTAGTTTTTCAAATGGAATACTCCACTTAAGGTTGATCGGATGATCACTAAGAGCATAAAGAAGCCTATTAGCTGCCGTTATCTTTCTACAATGTTTGGTCTCAAGTTTCTTGTTTACTATTTCCACCTCTACATCCAGGTAAAATACCCTTTCTTTGCTAATATGTTTGGTAAATGACAGATTGTACGGGTTGTTGTTTAGTTCAAACACAAATGCTTCTGTCTCATCAACGGTTCCTTTCCATCTATAAATAGATCATCTCTGTTCTGTAGCCACAGTACAACCTTCTGGAGATGCGGGAATAATCGTCATTATCAATCAATGATTTCTCCCACCTTCCCAAACATAAATTTGCTAGGCTTGGGGAGAAGCAAGTACCTATGGCCACCCCCAGCTTTTGTCTGTAAAGTACATTATTGAAAAGGAAGATATTATTCTTCAAGCAGTATTCAATCATTTTAACAAGCATCTCAGTGTGTGCAAAGAAACTCACAGATCTGTTGTTAAAGAAATGTTTGCAGGCCTTTATCCCTGACTGATGTTCAATATTTGTATACAGAGACCCAATGTCTAAAATCATAAGAAGATAATAAGCATTCCACTGCAGGTCATTGATTTTACTCAGATAATCATTTGCATCTCCAACATATGATGGAAGATTTGTTACATAGTCCCTCAAGAAGAAAATAAATAAAAATATCTGGAGGCATTTTCAAGGGCACTATCCCTTGATGACACAATTGGTCTACCTGGTGGATTGATGGGGTCTTAGTGAATTTTCAGTAATGTATATAACACTGGAGGTTTAGGATATTCCTTTTTGAGAAAACAAAATTCTTCCCATTCCAGTATGCCCCTATCTTTCCTCTCAGTTAATGTGTCCCAAATCTTAATTGCTCTGCATATATGTCTCTCTACTGATAACCTCACAGACATTAATATCACATAGCTTCATTGATATGTTGATCTTGTGTTAAAATTACAATATTCCCTCCTTTGTCAGATGGTCTGGTGTTATCTCATTGTCCTGTGCCAGTGATTCATTCACTTTTTTCTGTTCCTTACTTGTATTATGTCTCTTTTTACTCAATGTATTGTGTTTAAATAGCTCTACATCTTTTATAACCATATCATGAAGCATATCAATATTATCATGTGCCATTATTGGACAAAATGTAGATTTAGGCATGCCACCACTGTTGCTGGCAAGATCATTTGTAAAACCTATGTTGTCCAACCACTCACAGCCAAAGCCGAGGCAATCAATGGGGCACTATTTCACGCGAATTCGATATTTTTTGGTTTATGGTTATATTTTTCTAGTCAGAGGAAAGGGCCGCTGGAAGTCTAGAGACTCTATGAGAAAATTACACCCTTATTTATCGCGGTTTCCCTTAAGTTCATGTGCAATTAATGAGCTTCTGAAAGCAGTTTGATAAGTTGATTATTTAACAATGCCTTACGGATGTAATAATAATCATGTGTGGCTGTGGAAGAAGTATCACGCAGTATTACGCACTATGCAAAGATATAAAGAATATTGAATTCTCATGAAATAGTTCCTCATGGATTGCCTTGGTTTGGGTTGTGCAAAAGTATCACACAACATGTGATTATTTTGATACACCGTATTTATTGTAACATGCAAACAAGTACTGTGCAACCATGACTGTTATACTATGTTATTAGGTGGGGATAGTTAGTTCACTTATTAATATGTAAGATCATAGCTCTTTTGTAACAAGAATATCAGTACAATGAATGTTTAAGAACTTGATTATAATATGATTATATTTCTTTATATATTTTTCTACTGCACTAAAGTGATTTATTAGTATGATGTATGGTTTTGACAGATACACATTAGGCCGAAAATAGATTCAAAGATGTCTGTCATAATAATTTGGACTAGTTAGTCCTGTATTTATTTTTCCATTTGTTATCACAAGGGTTGAAATGGGTTTGACATTATGGTGATTTTATGTGAACAAGCCCGGTTGTTGGACGAAACAGGTAATGTAAAGCAGTAAACATTGTGTTTCATCTGCTTGAGACAGCATTGTGGATTGTTTTTTGTGATTATACATATATAGGTGTATATTATTCTATGCTAAACATTTTCATAGGTCATTGCATAGTTCCTAGATAAGTTGTTAGATTAGATATTTATGAATCCCTGCTTTCATTTTAGCTATCATAATGAGGAAATGTTATCCGATTTTATCAGCAAGCATTTTGCTATAGCAAATTGAGGACTGATAAAATAATGTTAGAAAAGTACACAAATAAATTAACCTCAAATATTGCTAATCTTGAAATTCTGTGTTTATACAATTCAACTTTAAATCTCAAAATATTATATCCATTATTATATTCCTTACACATATAGTCCCTTACTATGTATTTACACATCTATTTATTTATTACTTTAGCCCTACTGTACAAGAGGAAAAATATATATGTATACATTTAAAAAAATCTCTTTCGTAAGCTTTACTCTGTCTCCACATCACCCTATACCTCTATCAATCTATCCTCCATCCCAACTTTCTGACTCATCACAAACCCATTCTACTAATATGATCTCCAAAATAACCCTGTCTAAGCTCTTCCCTCCTCTACTGCTCCTGGCTCAATCTGAACCTCAGTTTACTACTATGATCTCTCATACAACCCTACTATATTCTCCATCACTTATCTCACCTTTGACTCATCCAAAACTCCTTCTCCCTAACCCCTTTCTACAGACTATTCCCTCCTCCACCTCTCCTTTACTCATCCCAAGCCTCATCCTATTACTATAAATTCCCAATTAACACTTCTGGATTCTTCTGTCCTCTATCCCTACATTATTCTATTCAAACCTACTAACAAACTCACATATCCTCTGCTCAAATCAACTCATATTATTGCTAATACTGTACTCATATTTCCCTATTCTAATCCAGGATTAATCCTTTTAGGTTCCAGAGTAGCGTGCTACTTGCAAAAAGTGCTTGAATGCCTCATCAGGGGCAGTAAGCACTATAGAAATACAATTACAAATACTTCTCAGAGCTGTCAGATCGGCCTTTCTGCATCAGCATTTGAAGGATATTTGGGTGATGCAGTAAGCAGACGAGTGACCGAATGAATAAGGTAAGCAATGGAGAGAAAGATTGAACGAAGGAAGGAACGAAGATAGAAATCAGGGAAAGAAGAGGAAACACAAATGTTTGCTTTGCTTTAAATAACTGTATGAAAAGCAAAGGATATATTTAGAGGAATTAAGCACTGCCACTATGTTTTAATCATAAAACTTGCATGCAATATTACAAATGATGTGTTTGATGACCATGATATTTTCAAGACCATGCACTGTGATTCAGCGAGATTCAGTATTACCATAAATGCTGGCTGCAAAGATCCAGTGCTAAATAAATCTCTTGTGATGGGTTGATGCTGTATTCTAAAATAAGCACATTTATGTAGAGAGTTTTGCAACTAAAAACACCATGATTCTCCTGATGGAGAGAATCTTAGCAAAATTACATGAAATTCCTTATTTAGGCAGATAGCATTTCTGCAGTGGCTTAGGGCTCGTATCGCTCTGTTGGAGCCTTAATGTCAAAACAAGTAATAAACAGTAAATAATGAATGCACAGTGCCAAACAAATAGCGATGAAAATGATCTTGGGCTAGCTAAAGGCAGCTGCAGTCACATGAAACATGGTATTTAATTACTTCAGTTTCTTTAAAGTCTTAATTGCTGCTGCCACAAATAATAAACTTCATTTACAAAGTTCATAAGTATAATGTGGTTTTCAAATAGTATCTATGAGTTTTGCAAGGAAAATCAGAAGAGGAGGCTTGTTTGAAAGTAGCAAAGGTGGACATAAACAACATTAAAATGTGATGTATTAATAGGGTCTACAGAGCAAGCACAAAAGACATGGGCCCTGATTCTGAGTTAGGCTTAGTGGTAAGGAATAAATGCCAGGGTAAATAGCTTGGGACTTTAATGAGTCGTCTGATCATGAGTTAAAAATCACATTTGCTATTTAGCTCATGTGCTAAATGCTGCATATCTGTAGTCTATGCATGCTATTCAACGCATGTGCTACTTACCACATGTGAAAAATAACATGTGGTAATTAACATCCAATTATGACAGATCATTAAAAACTAGTGGAAAATACCAACTTAAAATACCTCCAAACAAAAGCAGGAGGTAGAAATTCATAAAAGTGTAGGGAATGTGAGAAAAGCTGTAAACTACAGAACAATTCAAAGATCAACACGATAATGCAAAGAAATAAACATAATACATTTCACACACATCTTCACAAAGGGACAGACTGATGTTGATGGCCATGTACAGGTGAAGCTCATACAGGTTGACCACGGTAGTTTCCAGCCATTCTGCAGTACACCACCTTGGATACAGCACTGTTAGGCCACTATAATGCTATGCTAGATTCATGTTTTGCTATAACAAATCATGCAGCATGAGGATGGATACTGGGCCTCAAAATGTGCAGCAACACAAGATAAGAGCCTGGATTGACAGAGCAAGGATGCAACCCCTAAATATGAATCATCCTGAGATCTACAGGATACACATGCTCGATATGGACACCACATAAAACATATTTTCCTCATTACATATACCCTGGAACACAACATAGGGATCCACTACCACCCTTTGTCCTAAAACGCTTGCAGCGCGAGCATTCTTTCCAGCAGGCACCACACAGCAAACAGTAGGATTGATGTGTGACATCTCAGTCAAACTTTAGCAACTTTGTCTTCTAAGACATGGATACTTTGCAAAGAAGGAGTTAACAGCGTACACCCCCTTTGCCTCCCACACAGCTAATGCCAGCAAAGCAAACATCTGTGCGACAGCAGGATGTTTCGATATCCTAGGCTCAATTGCCTGCACTAATGTACACCTGCTGATCTAATAGAGATGGGAATAAGTGTGCTGAAACATTACAAATGAGCCACACTCTCTATGTACAAATGTTGGATGAAATGGATCTGTGTATACTGAACTGGTGTGTTAAGCACTCTGCATGAATCAACAAAGTTATCATCCTGACGATAATAACATAAGTCAACCTTGGCAACATTTCAACCCTTAGGTACTGGCCAGACAAATCAACATTTCATCAACAAGATTCCAGTGCATTTTGATAGTTGTAGTCCAATCTCAATACAAGTCAACAGTAACATTAGAAATCTGTTAGCCCCTAAGACATTGACATGGATAAATGTGAACATGTGTTAAAAATTACATTGGCCACTCTTCACAAGCATGATGATTCTCAGTCAAGTCAACTTTTCAACAAACACATGTGCTTCCATTAAACTCAGTTACCTTGGATTCCTCTGACCTTGAGACCTTCTTTCATGTCTTCCACTCCAGACATGTTGAAGAGGTCATAGTTGTTTCTTCCCACAGACTCAGGTAGAGCAGATGTGGAGAACTACCATCAGTTGCCATGTTTTAGTGATTGGGTTTGGCAATTCGCTTAGGTACCTAAAATTTCAAGGTTGAGAACCTGATTTTAATGTTCTGAACATCATCTGGATTTGCTACTTCAGTATTGATTTTGGTAATTATCACCCTCCACAAGCATGTTTTCGTTTGTTTTTGGTAGCATGTTCATCATGAGATGGCATATTAGACGGTCATGGTGTTTTCCCACTATTTTGGCCAGGACTGCTATCTTCGAATGCATAAACTTATACTTCCTGTACCTGCCTGGGTCTATGAAGGTAGACTTTGGCAAGTTTCTATTTGATGACTGAGTGATAGCAGAGTGGATTGTGTTTGACTTGTTTCAAGGTAAGGTGCTTTGCCCACACAAAATGAATGCATATTCCCACACAACAAGGAGCGTTTGGTCTACTTTAGGGGTGTCCTATGGTTATTTTATGTGTTGCTCTGGCTGTTTCTGTTCTGTGTGGATTCATTTTCACACTCCATGAACTTCAAATGCCAGAAAATAGCCACTTCCTGATGTTTTGTGTACATGCTATTCACCGGGTGTGTTATTAAGCACATGGGCTAAATAACTTTAGGTATTTACCACATGAGCTAAATAATACACATATGGTATTTTACACAAGGGCTAAATAACAATTCTACAGTGCACTGCAAAAGCTCATGATCACCGTTATGTAACACATGTTATTTATTGAGCCCGATAGTATCAGTATTTACCCTATGTGCAAGGTTGGTGGTTTTTACCACAAAACTCATAATCAAGATTGTGGTGTGTGTATGCTCCTTCAACACACGTCATTATAAATACATAGAATAAACAAGCACCAGATAACAAAATTGTTCCACTGGTAATATGACAGAGTCCACAGAACATAATTAAAAAAAACATAATTGAGAAAGGAACAAGAACAAACAAAAGCACAACTATACCTTGATATGAGAAATATTTATTCATATTTTATTGTATTGAAGCTATTGTGAAAATGTTTTGTGCTGCAAGACTTACAACATTAAAACGTATGTAACTAACAGGCCTCTTATAAATAAAGTACAATAAATGGTGAAGGGCACTGGGACCAGCACAAAAAATAACTGAGCAACTGGCTGATAGTGTTACGTTGTGGTCACTAGCAGATGCATTCATGAGTCAACAAAGTTCAAAACACTGCAGTTTTCTGTGTAGATTTTGCATGCTTACAGCTTCTGCTTTTGCCATTGTTCTTGAGTGAAATCTCTTGATAAAGATCAACACTAATCTGTGCTTTGCAGATAAATACTATGAACTTGACTTTTCATTCCACATTACAAACCACAGTGCTAATTCACAAAGGTAAATTTACACTTTTGTGTAGGTTTACTATTTTTGCAATTCACTGCCTATCTTTTTATGTGGGGAGTCTCTTGCTATGAGGTTGGAGACTCTGCAGTTGTAAAAATACTGTTCGTGAAATGGCTTTGTGAATTGCCAAAAAAGATAAATTTACTCAAATGGGTAAGTTTACCTTTGTCACCGATGTGTTTATAGTTTTATTATAACCAATTATTATTGACATCTCATAACTTTAGGCTTCATTCTATGGCTTATTTACAATGCAGTAGTTGTGTCTTACTCCAAGCTGATGTGTGAATTGTGCAGGAATTTTCAGGAGGAACATGTCATTGTTTACCTAAAACAAAGCGTTTTGAATCATAGGACCTAAGAAGTTATACCTAACCACTGGGTAATGCTAAAAAGTTCACACAAAGATTTGAGAATCAGATCACTTTCAAAGGTCTCCTTACATGTGGTGTAACTCAATGCCTTGTCCTCTGTTCTAGCGGTAGCGAGGCAAGCTATTGGATCATTGGGTGTATGCTAGTGCTTCCTGTGAATAATTTCTGTTGTTGATTATTTACGTTTCTGAGAACCTATTCCACATTATGTTAATCACTTGGGTTTTTATAAGACAATTTCTGACATTTTCATTAATGTGCTCCTTCAGAAGGTTATAATTTCTCTCATTCAAATATTTAGCTGGCTTAAGTGCTTCTTTTATTGGCTTATGATATTGCATGCTTGAGATGCTGTTGTGTCACTAAAATAACTTGTTTTAGGATGTGATGGTTAGTTTTCCATCTTCCAAAAATATCAATGTTTAATGTTAGGTTGGACTTCACTTTTATAATTTCATAATTTGTTGTATGTGTACATATGGCCATTAAATAGTAGAACGTGTCCATATGTTCTAATATTCATTACTCCTCACTCCTGCAAATGAGATGCAATAGCTGATTACATATCAATACGTGAGAAGCTTGACATCTTAGTGGGATAACTTATCATCATAAAATGTTTTTTTTAAGATGACACCTGCGGTAGGCATGACATCAAACCATATTATACAGACCATTAATGTCACAAATAGTACACCATCTGGGGATGGTAATGTAAGTGCTTCCAAAGGGAAGTCATCTATAACTCATAGTTTTCTCCCCATTTAACAATTGTCAAGAGGGAAAAAATGTTAACTAGCAGCAAAGCAAAATGACCATCTGAAAAAAGTAGGAGATAAAGCTTGTAACAAATTACTTGGAAAGCATTGAAAATGTTTGCTGACAAGAGATGGGTAGAACTATTGTGGATAATGTAACAATGGCTATGCCCAGCGAAACATCAAACCATAGGCCAGTGATGTCAATTTTCAGTCTTCACATTGGCTGAAACTACAAACGTATAAAACATGTCTTTCTAAGTCAAAACCAATACACTATCATTAGATCAACATAATACTGGTTCACTTTCTCATCCCTCTGTCCACACGAGGCCTCTGGCTAGTAGTTGCTGTAGCTAAGCTTTCACCATTCCCACACTGACATCTTCTTTGTTGTAAATTGACAGCCTCGAGAACATCTTCACAGTGGTGCATCAAGTCCACATAGAGGGTGACTGCACATCTGGAATTATTTGAGGTTTCAGTTGCCAGTCTGTACACAGATCAACCAAAGCCCTGTTCCACTGCTGATGCATTGGTACCTTAAACTCAGTAAGTACTCTACCCACATGGGGCTACCATAGTATAAAACACCTAACAGACACAGCTTGTGAACGCTGTAAACCAGTCTCCAATTTTGAATTTCTTGAACACCTCTGCCCACACTTGTACTGCATTCAGCTCCATCAGCTACACATGCAGCTCCTCGCTCTTCAATTCTCTAAATATCCACCCCCCACTGTTAGATTGTCTTCATCTTTCCCTGGTGGCAAAGGTTGTTATCTACTGATGTTTGGCTGGGCCCCTGGCTATTGGCTACTCCCGGCAACCTGCTCAAATGCCTGGCTGTGTAGTCCTAGGTGGTAAAAGCAGGACGAATTGCCAAGGGGGAGGAGATGTGATGTTTTGAGTGTCTGGCAGGACAGCTACTAATGGTTATTTTAGATCAATCAATTCTCCTCCACTTTTATTTGTCCTTGCATTTTAAGTCTCTTCCTCTGTATCAATGTCATGACCACACAAACTTGCCAAGTCAAATCAAAGAAGTGCATGAGAAAAGCAAAGAGATATCCTCAGTGGAGACAGCAAAGCCCAAACTGGAAGGTTTGCAGAGTAATCTTGCGTTTATTTCAAAGGAAGAATCAAGAAGAGAAGATCCAAAATGGCCGCTGTGAGTCCTGAAGGTTAGTTACAGTTCTAGTCTTGCAATCGGTTGGTTCCTAGGTTACGAGCTCTCCAGCTGGAAGCCTTGCACTTCAACTGAGGTCTGACAGGAATCAGCTGTGTGGAGAGAGAGCGCGCTTCAGAACAGAAACTCCTGTGAGGAAAAATTACATTTATATTACAGAAAATGGATAAATATTGTCAAGGTTTATTCGAAGAGTTTGATAGTAGACCGTTCCTGTGGAAGTCGGCAAGGCTACAGAGTTAATGTATGAATTAACCTTATGTTTACAAGGTTCTTGTTTAAGATATTAAAGTCAAAGAAAAAACAAACTTTAAAAGAGCAAGTATCTACAAATGTCAAGGTTATAAACAAAGGCCAAGTTTAAAGGAGAAACGAACTGTTAACAAATAAGCATTTACAAATTCAATGGTAATAAACCAAAATAGAGTTTAAAAGAGAAACGAACTTAAATAAACAAGCATTTACAACTACAAGTTATCGACAGATGTCGAAGTAAGGAAGGAGAAACTAACTGTAATAAACAAGCATTTACAAATACAAGTTATCAACAAATGTCAAAGTAAGAAAGGAGAAAAGAACTTTAATAAACAAGCATTTACAAATACAAGTATTGACAGAAGTCACATAAGACAGGAGAAATTAAATAACATCAGCTGATTTGAAGAACGCATTATCACCAACTATATATATATATATAGCAACATAAAACCAATCTCTAACAAAGGTTGAGAAGTTCTTCCAGAATCAGTAATAAGCATTTTTTTTAAGAAGAGCTATCATTTATAAAGAGAAGCAAGGCTACAGAGAACTCAGGGTGAGTGAAGAAATAATAGAATTAAAGAGAATTAAGGGGGTCATTCTGACCCTGGCGGTCGGTGATAAAGCGGCGGCCAACAGGCAGGCGGTCAAAAAAAAGGTATTCTGACCCTGGCGGGAACCGCCAACACAGGCCGCCACTTTAACACTCCGACCGCCACGGCGGGACAGACAAACAGCGCGGCGGTCACCGCCAACAGGCAGGCGGCAGACAATGTACCGCCCACCCTATCACAACTCACCAATCCGCCACCTTTTCCGGGGCGGGAGCCCCGCCGATAAAAACACGGCGGAAACAGACTACGAACGGGAAAACGCTCACCTATACACACTCCACGAGGACGGAGAACAGCATGGAACCCGAATTAAACATCCTACCAGCTATTGTCTACCTGCTCATTTACCACGAGTACGAACGCCGGCGCAGACGACAACGGTGAGTACTGCACCTACGACACAGGGGAGGGGGGAGAAGGAAAGCTTACGGGCACACACATATGCGACCCCCCCCCCCAACTATCTACACACCAATGCAGAGCACCAAGCCACAGTGACACCACCCAAACCCCCCGGAATAATGCAAAGACATAATTAAAGTGAGAAACAACATTTATGTATAAAAGAGGTTCTTTGAAGTCATGGTAAAATAGCAATATGAATTGTAAAAAATCAAGTAAGAACATTGCGAAACCGATAAACATAGGCAATAAGTCCTGCACAGTCACTTAAATTTCCACTGTCCGTGGGCCAAAGTGTATCAACACATGGGCAAAGCCCACACAGGAGACCTGAGTCCGTTGGAGAGAACACTGCTGGGGCATCAGATGACAAAACTACAGGCACCTCAGGGGGAAGGGAAGGGGGGGCACCTCAGCCACATGAGTCCACGACGCCAGATCCACGAAGGGTCCACCATGCCCACTGTGCCATCCTGGGGAGTGCAAAGCCACAGTCTCACAAGTCTCTACAGTGGGTGGTCTGCCCACTGTGCCATCCTGGGGAGTGCAGAGACACAGGCCATCAGGTGGATCACAGACTCCACAGGTAATGGAGGAGGCAGGGTGCCCCGAGTGCAGCGTGAACACTAGCTCGACACAGAACCGGCACTGTCAATGGGCCAGCGGTGCTTGACAGGAAGGGCCCAGCGGAGCGGTGCTTCACAGGAAGGGCCCAGCGGAGCGGTGCTTGAGACGGCGGGGCCCAGCACAGCGGTGCCTGACAGGAAGGGCCCAGCGGAGCGGTGCTTGAGACGGCGGGCCCAGCGGAGCGGTGCTTGACAGGAAGGGCCCAGCGGAGCGGTGCTTGACAGGAAGTGCCCAGCGGAGCGGTGCTTGAGAGGGGGGGGCCCAGCGGAGCGGTGCTTGAGACGGCGGGGCCCAGCGGAGCGGTGCTTGACAGGAAGGGCCCAGCAGAGCGGTGCTTGAGAAGGCGGGGCCCAGCGGAGCGGTGCTTGACAGGAAGGGCCTAGCGGAGCGGTGCTTGAGACGGCGGGGCCCAGCGGAGCGGTGCTTGACAGGAAGGGCCCAGCGGAGCGGTGCTTGAGACGGCGGGGCCCATCGGAGCGGTGCTTGACAGGAAGGGCCCAGCGGAGCGGTGCTTGAGACGGCGGGGCCCAGCGGAGCGGTGCTTGACAGGAAGGGCCCAGCGGAGCGGTGATTGACAGGAAGGGCCCAGCGGAGCGGTGCTTGAGACGGCGGGGCCCAGCGGAGCGGTGCTTGACAGGAAGGGCCCAGCGGAGCGGTGCTTGACAGGAAGGGCCCAGCGGAGCGGTGCTTGAGACGGCGGGGCCCAGCGGAGCGGTGCTTGACAGGAAGGGCCCAGCGGAGCGGTGCTTGACAGGAAGGGCCCAGCGGAGCGGTGCTTGAGACGGCGGGGCCCAGAGGAGCGGTGCTTGACAGGAAGGGCCCAGCGGAACGGTGCTTGACAGGAAGGGCCCAGCGGAGCGGTGCTTGACAGGAAGGGCCCAGCGGAGCAGTGCTTGAGACGGCGGGGCCCAGCGGAGCGGTGATTGACAGGAAGGGCCCAGCGGAGCGGTGTTTGAGACGGCGGGGCCCAGCGGAGCGGTGCTTGACAGGAAGGGCCCAGCGGAGCGGTGCTTGACAGGAAGGGCCCAGCGGAGCGGTGCTTGAGACGGCGGGGCCCAGCGGAGCAGTGCTTGACAGGAAGGGCCCAGCGGAGCGGTGCTTGACAGGAAGGGCCCAGCGGAACGGTGCTTGAGACGGCGGGGCCCGGCGGAGCGGTGCTTGACAGGAAGGGCCCAGCGGAGCGGTGCTTGACAGGAAGGGCCCAGCGGAGCGGTGCTTGAGACGCCGGGGCCCAGCGGAGCGGTGCTTGACAGGAAGGGCCCAGTGGAGCGGTGCTTGACAGGAAGGGCCCAGCAGAGCGGTGCTTGAGACGGCGGGGCCCAGCGGAGCGGTGCTTGAGACGGTGGGGCCCAGCGGAGCGGTGATTGACAGGAAGGGCCCAGCGGAGCGGTGCTTGAGACAGCGGGGCCCAGCGGAGCACTGCTTGACAGGAAGGGCCCAGCGGAGCGGTGCTTGAGATGGCGGGGCCCAGCGGAGCGGTGCCTTACTGCACGGCGGGGCCCTCTTCAGCGGTGTCTTTCTGCACGGCGGGGCCCTCTTCAGCGGTGACTTTCTGCACGGCGGGGCCCTCTTCAGCGGTGCCTTTCTGCACGGCAGGGCCCTCTTCAGCGGTGTCTTTCTGCACGGCGGGGCCCTCTTCAGCGGTGTCTTTCTGCACGGCGGGGCCCTCTTCAGCGGTGCCTTTCTGCACGGCGGGGCCCTCTTCAGCGGTGTCTTTCTGCACGGCGGGGCCCTCTTCAGCGGTTTCTTTCTGCACGGCAGGGCCCTCTTCAGCGGTGCCTTTCTGCACGGCGGGGCCCTCTTCAGCGGTGTCTTTCTGCACGGCGGGGCCCTCTTCAGCGGTGTCTTTCTGCACGGCGGGCCCTCTTCAGCGGTGCCTTTCTGCACGGCGGGGCCCTCTTCAGCAGTGCCTTTCTGAACAGCGTGGCCCTCTTCAGCGGTGCTTGTCCAGTCATTCAAGGGAGCCAGACCTGGCCAGGACTCCCTGCTTAGTCGCCCTCCGACCGTGCAGTTGCTGGACCCTTCTGTGACGGAGTCCTGGGCCCGTGGGTGTCCTCCCTCACACTCGGGATGGGGCTTGTGGGGCCCTCCTGGTCCGCGCCCCTGCTGGCTGACTTCTCCGCCCTGCTGCCCTTGCCCTCCTTCGATGAGGCTCTCTGGCCCTTGCCTCCCCTGGATGTTGTGGCAGGTGACGGCCCAGGACTTTGCTCCTTGGGGGCAGCCGTGTCAGTCTTCTCGCAGCGGCCCTTGATTTTATGGGTCCTCTTTCCAGGGGGGGGGGGGCTGGCTGTCCCCTTGCTGCTGGCCGATGTATCAGTGCTGGGAAAGGGTAGACTCCAAAACCCGTGCACAATGGTGACACTTGAAGCAGGGCTGGTGGTGGCTGAGGTGCTCTTGGGACTCTTAGCAGATGGAGGGGGTGGGTCAGGTGGGGCAAAGAGGTTAAGTTTGGAGAGGTAAAGTTTTTTAGGACCAATGTAAAGGGTAGGTGTAGTGGGTATGGGAGTGGAGGAAGAGGATGTGGTTGTAGGAGAGTCAGGTGTGCTGTCTTTGGGTGCAGGTGCTTGTGACGTAGGCTGTCGTGAGGTGGTTGGCTGTTGGGTGGGTGGCTGCCTGCGTTTGTGAGTCTTGGAAGAGGGGTTGACAGACACAGTGGGAGAGGACACAGGGGACGTGTAAATGGCAGTGGGGGTGGTGACAGCACGTGTGCGGACTGTACTGGAGGGTGTGCTGGTGATGGAAGTACTGGCTGATGGTGGTGTGCATGCAGGTGTGAGTGGAGACATCACAGGGAGGGAGGAGGGAAACGAGGAGGAGGGTGACACAGGGGTGGTAGTGACTGTTGGCATGTCTGCATCTGGGTGTTGCTTGGGTGAATGCTTGTGTGATCTGTGGTGCTTATGTCTGGATGAGCTGCCCTTGGGTGTTGAGGTGTGTGCAGGCTGGTCTGATGGTGTGGATGGGATAGGCTGAGGAACAGGAGACAGAGACAGGGTGGAGGCAGTTAGAAGAGGGAGGCTGGAAACAGGGACAATGGCTGCCGTCAGTGCTGAGGCCAGAGCATTGAACGATCGTTGATGGGCAGCCTGACCCGAATGAATGCCCTCCAGGTATGCATTGCTCCGATGCACCTCCCTCTCTACCCCCTGGATGGCATTCAAAAGGGTAGACTGCCCAACAATGATGGTCTGTAGGAGGTCAATGACCTCCTCACTGAGGGCAGCAGAGGTAACATGGGCAGGGCCTGAGGTGCCTGGGGCGAAGGAGATGCCCGCCTTCTTGGGCGAGCGGGCACGGAGCGAAGGCTGAGGGGCTGCTTGGAGGGCGGAGCTGGTGCGCTGGGTGGCGGCTGTACCTGTAGGGGCGGGGGGCCCGGATGTTGCCGCCACCGCTAGGGAGCTCCCTTCGGAGGACGTGTCGGTGTCGCTGGTGTCACCACGGGTCCCCGTTGTGGTGCTCCCCTCGCCCTCCGTATCACTGGTGACCTCGGTGTCTGTAGCATGGCCCACCGGGGCCTTGTGAGTTGCAGCTCCCTGGTGCTCCAATGCCAATTCTCCTCCGCCTGATGATGCTAATGCACACATGCACAAGAAGATAAAGAAAAAGGGTGGGGGGAGAAATAAAAACAGGTTGAGTGCATGCATTGTCAACACCGTTGGCGGAGAGGACAGACACAGGAGCCTCATGCACTACGCCGCGCAATCAGGGTACACTACTCAGTACTTGTGACTAGGCCAACAGGTCTATGGACAACAAATGCGCACATGGGTGATGCTGGACCATGGATTGCTGTACTTGGCACCCTACAGAGGTGGGGGGCGGGGGCACAGGGCCATGCCTAAAGGAGGGGACTACACTACAGAAAGCGCCCTGGCCTAATGTCACCCACAGCCCTCCTTCCCCACCCAGGCACCTCCACTGCGTGTAAAGAT
This sequence comes from Pleurodeles waltl, assembly GCF_031143425.1. Lineage (NCBI taxonomy): Eukaryota > Metazoa > Chordata > Amphibia > Caudata > Salamandridae > Pleurodeles > Pleurodeles waltl. The sequence continues at coordinate 691,053,466 of NC_090436.1, read as the reverse complement.
AGCAGAATGTGCTGGTACTCACCCCCTTGTGTCTGCTGTGATGTCCTCACACGCCCATCCAAATCGGGGTAGGCCACCGCCAGGATCCGGGACATCAGGGGGGTCAAGGTACGACTGGCACCCCTCCTACGTTGGGAGGCCATCCCCAGCAGTGACTCAGCCGTCTTCCTGGTCCCGCGGCGGATGTCCTCCCACCTCTTTCGACAGTGGGTGCCCCGTCGGTTGTGGACCCCCAGGTCCCGGACTTCCTTGGCGATGGCACGCCAAATGTCGACTTTCTGATGGGCGCTGACCTATTTGACATGTACAGGGTGGGAAAGGAAATTTCAACATTTTTCTGCATGTTAGATGTGATTGCCCCCCCCTCCCCAACCCTGCCATGTGGCACATGCTCTCATCTGTCGTGCCTTGCACTCCTCATTTGCTCACCACCCCACCATCTTACATCCACCATACACAACCCAGGCATAGCCCATTCAACGTGCACCCAGTGTACTGACCTGTTGGTCTGGAGGACCGTAGAGTAGCGCATACTGGGGCAGGACCCCATCCACAAGTTTCTCCAACTCTTCTGAAGTGAAGGCAGGGGCCCTTTCCCCAGTCGCAGCAGCCATTGTCTCTTCCAGACCGAGGTCACAGCAGCACTTGCAGTATAGGTCCTCTCCTGTGGATGATCAGGTCTCGAGTGATTAAGCAGATAGAAAATGGCGGTCACGCCCGCGGCGGTGCGTACCGCGGCGGTGCGTACCGCGACCGCCGGCGCACATCGTCATTGGCTCCTGAGACCCATAGGGTTCAATTTTAACCAATGCTGCTTTGCGCCGCGGTCTTCGACCGCCTACCGCCACGGTGTGCCACGCCAGCGCATTGACCTCACATCCCACTGTCACACTTCACAGGTCAGGCAGCCGCCATTTCAAGGGCCCACATGGCATGATTTCTACTGCTTCACACAGGCCTAGGCCTTGCATTGCCACTCATACAAGCCTTTCAATGCATAGCGATTCGTGTACTGTGCAAGCTGTGTGAACGAACCTGTGGGTTGCTTGACTCTGTGCTCCATGTTGTCCTTCCTAGGCACCGTCCGCTGGGACTTGCGAGGAGAAGGATGAATCCTCCTGTGTACCGACTGCTGGTGGACCTGTCGACAATGGAAGAACGACATATTATACTTCGATACCGACTTGACCGAGCCACTATACATGAACTGTGTGTCCAGCTGGAGCCAGACCTGATGTCCCCCATCCGCCAACCCACAGGGATTCCCCCTCTGGTGCAGGTTCTGTCAGTACTCAATTTTTTGGCAAGTGGGTCTTTTCAGACAACAGTGGCCATGTCATCAGGGATGTCTCAGACTATGTTTTCTAAGGTTTTGTCCAGAGTGTTGTCTGCCCTGATAAAATACATGCGGAGATACATTGTTTTCCCTGAGGAGGGTGATTTGGCCACTGTGAAGGGTGATTTCTATGCCCTTGGACATATCCCCAACATCATTGGTGCCATTGATGGGACCCATGTGGCTTTAGTACCCCCAAAAGACAATGAGCAGGTGTACAGAAATAGAAAAAATTACCATTCGATGAATGTCCAGGTGGTCTGTTTGGCTGACCAGTACATCTCCCATCTAAATGCCAAGTTCCCGGGGTCAGTGCATGACGTGTATGTCATGTGAAATAGCAGCATCCCTTATGTGATGGAACAGCTACAGAGACACCGTGTGTGGCTAATAGGTGACTCTGGTTACCCCAACCTGCCTTGGCTATTGACCCCAGTGAGGAATCCCCAGACCAGGGCAGAGGAACGGTACAATGAGGCACATGGGCGAACTAGGAGGATTATAGAACGGACCTTCGGGGTCCTGAAGGCCAGGTTTAGGTGCCTGCATATGACAGGGGGATCCCTCATGTACTCACCCAAGAAGGTGTGTCATATCATCGTGGCCTGCTGTATGCTTCACAATCTTGCATTGCGACGCCAGGTGCCTTTCCTGCAGGAGGATGTTCCAGATGGTGGTGTTGTAGCAGCTGTGGAGCCTGTGGAGAGTGAAGAGGAGGAAGACGACGGGGACGACACGGACAACAGGGACACAGTTATACAACAGTATTTTCAGTAGCACACAGGTAAGAATCACCCACGCCATTTTACATTTACTTCTGGCCTCCTGCATCTCTACTTTCTGTGTTTCCCCCCAGTTCCTTTTCACTGATTTTTTACTTTCCCTTCCCTTTTCAGAGCTGTATGACCCACAGCGTGACTTCTGCTTTGTTTGCCCATGGACTAATGCTTATTGACACTGGTATGTTGTCATCACAATGTAAATGAACATTATTGCACCGTTATGTGTAATACATTTGTAAAGAATACAAGCAGACTCCTGACATTTGAAGTGCAATTGGTGATTTATTTTAAGTGCTGCGTATAGGTCCATGATAGTAAAACGGTGATGGGTGGGGGTGGAGTAATGTCCATGGCAGTGTCCAGTTCTCAGTAGCACAGGTGCATTGCCCATATGCCTGTGGAAGGATGGAGCAGGGGCAGTTCAAGGTTGGACAGGGTGACAATGTGGGACAGTGGGATGACATCAGGGGGTATCGTTTGCTGGCGGGGGTCTTGGCATCCTACTCTGTCTTCTTGTGTGATCTCAGGTTCCGCTTGCGGGGTGGTTGATCTTCAGCAGGAGGTGGGGTTCTGGTGGCCTGTCGTTGTGTGGGGGCCTCCTGTCCACTAGCGCCGGCGGAGGTGGTAGGCTGTTTGTCGTCCAGGCTGGTGACAGGGGCCCTTTGGGGTGCCACATGGTCCCGCAATGTGGTGACTATCTGGTTGAGGGCCAGGACGATGGTCCCCATTGCGGTACTGATGTTCCTGAGTTCGTCTCTGAACCCCATGTACCGTTCCTCCTGCTGTGCCTGGATCTCCTGGAACCTGGCCAGTACCGTCGCCATTGTCTCCTGGGAGTGGTGGTATTCTCCCATGATGGTGGTGAGGGCCTCTTGGAGAGTGGGTTCCCTGGGCCGGTCAACCCCCTCTCGCACAGCAGCCCTCCCAGTTCCCCTGTTTCCCCGGGCCTCTGTCCCCTGGACGGTGTGCCCACTACCACTGCCCCCAGGTCCCTGTTGTTGTTGGGGTGGTGGGTCAGCCTGGGTGCCCTGTAGTGGCGGACACACCGCTGATTGATGCGTCCTGGAGACAGAGGCATGGGCCCGCTGGGTGGGAGCTGTGCTGGTATTCCCAGAGGGGGTTGGGTCTGCTGTGGCCTGTGTCTGTGTGTCGGGAACCGACTGTCCAGAGGTCCCCGATGGTCCGGGCTGGTCATCAGGTTCTAGGTCGACAGAGCTGCTGTCATCACTGGGGGCCTGTTCTGGGGGCGGGATGGACAAATCTGGACCCTCCTGGCCGGTGTGTTGGCGTTCGGGCCCTGCAGGGGTAAAAGAGTATGGTTATTGCTTCTGTGTGTGGCATGGCGTGCGATTTGTGGGTGCCCTTGTCCCCCAGTGCTGGCATTCCCTTGTGGGAGGAGTTGTGAGGGTGGTTTGTGGGGGGGGGATGGGTATGTGCAGTGGTCATGCTTGGGTGATGGGTGTCCATGGTTTGTGTTGGCATTCAGGGATTGGTGTTGTGTTGGGTGGGTTGTGCTGGTGAGACATTAGCAGGGAGGATATGTGCTGGGGGGTTGGGGGTGAGGGTGGGGGTGTGGGTTGGCATGCTGGTGGTTGAGGGGGGTGAAGTAGTTGGGATTAGACTTACCAGAGTCCATTCCTCCGCCTACTCCAGCGAGGCCCTCAGGATGCTGGATGTTCAAGACCTCTTGCTCCCATGCTGTGAATTCGGGTGGAGTGGGTGGGGGTCCGCCGCCAGTCTTCTGCACAGCGATGTTGTGTCTTGACACCATCGACCGCACCTTCCCCCGTAGGTCGTTCCAGCGCTTTCGGATGTCTTCCCGGTTTCTGGGATGCTGTCCCACAGCGTTGACCCTGTCGACGATCCTTTGCCATAGCTCCGCCTTCCTGGCTATTGTGGTGTGCTGCACCTGTGTGCCGAATAGCTGGGGCTCTACCCTAATTATTTCCTCCACCATGACCCTGAGTTCTTGGTCCGAGAACCTGGGGTGTCTTTGGGGTGCCATGGGGTGGTGTGGGGTGGTGTTTGTGGTGATGAGTGTGGTGTGTGTGGTGGTGTGTGGTGTTTTGTGCGTGGATGTAGTGTGGGTGATGATGTTGTGTTCCTCTGTGTGTTGGGGTTTTCGATAGCTGTGCTCTCTCTCTCTCTCTCTCTCGCCTTCTCTCTGAATTTCTAGTAGTGGGGGTTTGTGGGTGATGTGGGTGGGTGTTTTATAGTTGATTGGATGTGTGGGTGTGGTGTGTGTATGTGTATCAGGTGTGTGTATTTCGAATTGTCCAATGTGGCTGTGTTTTGTAAAGGTGTGTGTATTTTGACCGCGGTGGTGTGTACCGCCAATGGAATACCGCGGTTGAAAGACCGCCGTGTGGATTCGTGGGTCGTAATGGCATGGGCGTGTTTGTGTTGGCGTGACGGTGGAGGTTTGGTCATCTCTAGTTTATCGCTGACCGCTGATGAGGCGGCCTTCCGTGGATGTCGGGTTTTTGGCGGTTTGGCAGTTGTGGGTCAGAATGACCGTGGCGGTTTACCGCGGCTGTGGCGGAAGAATGGCGGACTTCTGACCGGCGGTAAGAGCCTTTTACCGCCGAGGTCAGAATGACCCCCTAAGTGTTGAGAGTAGAAAGTGAAACACTGATGTTGTATGTCCCTAGTAATTACGACTGTGACTCTTGCAGGTGCTGTATCCAATCTTAGATGTGAAGAGGCAGACTGAGTACTGGCGTTCATCATCTCTGTGGCAGTCTCTCTACCATCTCATTCCCCTTTCCCCCTCCGGGGTACTCAGCACAAAGGATTAATATTCGTTGTGAGTAGCTCGGGTCGGGACTGAGGAGTTATCTTCTGCTTCTGAGGAAATCGAATTGAAGTATCCTGACAGATTGAAGTGCCATCACCCTAATTTTAGGGAAAAAAACAGATTTCCTCCTGAGCAGAATGGCAACAGGAATTGATATAAATGCATTAGCCACCGTTTTGGAAGGGTTACAGAAACAATTAAATAATACCATAGAAGAAACAGTCCAAATAAAATAGCGAATAAATGAGTTAGGGAACACCGCTAAATCAAATGAATCTGTGTTTTCACAAATCCCTAGCCCTTCACAGTCTTCAGGTATATCCACTCAAGTAATTCATGCGGTTTCCCCTATTATTCCTTTGGCTCAACCTGAGCGCTTCGGTGGGGATCCAAATAAGGCGCAGATTTTTCTGACCCAATGCTCATTGCATTTTTTATGTAGACCAGTCATTTTTTCCAAAGACCAGTCCAAAGTGGCATTTATATTGTCTTATCTGACAGGAGATGCGGCTGCATGGTCCATGCCAATAAATTCCAGAAATGATCCAGTTTTATATAATTTCCAAAATTTCAAGGAAGAGTTCTTAAGAATATTTGATCGGCGAACTGCAGCTCAAGCCACTGACAATGAACTACTGGAAATCAGGCAAGGTAATAAAGATCTAGTAGCCTATCTGGCTCATTTCAATAAACTCATTGTAGAGACTGCCTGGCCGGAGTTGTGAGAAAACAGGGCTGATTGCAGAGGCCCCATAACTTTTTGCCCCCATTTTCCTCTTTTTGCTGGTGTTTTCCTGACTTTGATGGTGCGCTGGGTACTGCTAACCAGTCCCAGGGCCTGTGCTCTGTGTAAAATGGATATGCAAATTAGGCTAATTATAAGTGGCTAAGTTAACCTACCTATAAGTCCCTAGTATATGGTAGGGCATGTAGGTTTAGGGACCACAGCATAGGTGGTGCACACCTAGGTGCATTGCTGAGGTGCCCAGTGTCATTTTAAAAGCAAGCCTGCCTTGCTGGCTGCTTTTAAATTAAAGTTATATGCAAATTCGACTTTGGAATTAAAGGTACTTCCAAAGTCTTAAACTACCTTATTTTTACATATAAGTCACCCCTAAGGTGTGCCCTATGTGCCCCTACGGCTGGGTGCCATGTAACTAAAAGCAGAGACTTTATAAAAATAGATTTATAAGCCCTGGTGAGGTAAAAACAGCCAAATTCGTTTTTCCCTCATTGAAGTAAATGGCCTTCATAGGCTAGAATGGGCAGACTTTATTTTAAATTTTAAAGTCTCCTTAAATGTTACATACCAAGAATTTGGTATCAAATTGATTGTTGTAATAAATCCCACAACTTCCAGTTGTTGGATTTAATATAACTTGTCCAGGTAAAAAGTTTAGACTTTACCTAAAAAGTTGCCAATTTCAGCTCTGCATTGTTTTTGCTGCTGTGCTCTGATTGGCCAGCCTGCAGCAGCTTCTGCCAGGCTGCCTTGATTAGGTGTGAAGTGGCCTGGCTTCACACAAAGGAATGTGCTTGGGGGAGAGAATCTCCCCTCAGCAGATGGTGAGGCAGGAAGGGGGAGGGCTGCCAAACTGGTCTTCAAAGGCAGAGAAGGACATTTGCAGCACCCAGCAACACCCCCACATCCTGCAATCCCAGACAGCTAGGTGCCCCCTTGATTAGATTAGGAGAGGGCAGGAGAGGGGTGTGTTTATGATTTTTAGCCACACCAGTGGGTGGGCTCAGCCAGATGTAACCTCCAAAAATCAGATTCATCCATGTTGGATTTTTAGAGACTGTTGCCTTCTGGGATGGATTTTTGCCACACTTCCCAGGAAGTGGTCATCACAGGGGGACGACCCTGTCCCTGATTGGAGAACCAGGGCCCCCCTGCTTTTCACCCAGGAGCAAGGATAAAACTGGCAGACCTGCACCCACACCTCAGATCCCCTCCAGAATTCAACAAGAAAGGAACTAAAGAAGAAGAAGGACTGCCCTGCTGGACCCCTGGCCTGCACCTGGACCCTGCACTCAGAAGGACTGCTCCAGCTGCACACTTGGGCTTCACCACAAGAAGGACTTTGCCTGGCTTCAACTGGTTCAAGGAGGGACTCCCTGTTTGCTACAGGTGAAAAATTGCTAAACCAGAGTCCCCTGCACCAACTCCTGAAGAAAGCGACCAGCTGACCACTGTCCAGTGGCCAAAAAGGAGTTTGCGCCAGGTGCATTCTGGGAGTTGAAGTCCGCACCCCCCAAGGACCATCACAGAACTTCTGGACCCTTGGGGTGAGCTGTGGACCCCAAAAGAACCTTAAAAGAACATCTGGGTGAAGCCCCAGAAGTTTGGAAAAGATTTGAGAATTTTTGGAAAAAAGCTCCAGAGAGGGACCGACCCGCCGCGGAAATTCTAGCCGGCTTGCCTCAACCGCGACCCGGCCTGACTTCGTGGTTCGTCCCGGTAAAGAAAAACATCCAAAAAAGAGACTAAGTCCGAACGTAAAAAGTTGACCGGGACCTCCCAGCCATCGTATCCGAGAAGGGCTCCATGGACGTCAGATCAAGATCCAGGTTTACCCCGGTCGAAGGATTTTCATCTCGAAAAAATGACTAAGTCCGAAGGTAAAAGTCTCCACCGAGGAAACCCACATCGCGTATCCGGACAAGGGCTCCAGGAGGTCGGATTCAACTGGCAGCTTCGTCCCGGTGAAGAAAAACTTCAAAATAAAGACTAAGTCAGAAGGTAACTTTTTAACCGAGGCCTCCCGCGACTTGTAGCCGAGCAGGGCTCCATCGCGGTCGGCCTGAAAGTTTGACTTTGCCCCGGTCCTGGTGCAACCAGATGACCCGATTGGCGCTTTTTGTTTCTAAGCGCTAGAAAATAATAATACTTTAAAAATTCATATCTCCGGTTCCCCTGAACCGATTTTAATCGTTTTTGTGTCATTTTAAAGATAAAAATATAAGCTATTTTTATAAATTGGTTTTGGATTTTTAAACTGTTTCCTGTGTTTTATTTAATTACTGTTTTGTGATATTTGAATGCTTTACACTTTGTCTCCTAAGTTAAGCCTTGACGCTCGATGCCAAGCTACCAAGGGTAGAGCTGGGATTAATTTACTGAGACCTAACTGCATTTATGTGGAGGTTTGTGGCTTGTTGCTAGGTGTAGGTACCTACCTGCCCTACCAATAACCCATTTTCCAACATAATTGGAAGCAGCGACGGGATCCTGTACTTGTGTTCAATATCACGTTACAGTTTTGAGTAAAACAAATTAAAAATCCTTTAAATTGTCCTAGTGCAAAAAATGTTTTTAATTTTTTATTTTTTTTATTTATAATTTGGATTAATTTCAATTATTGAATTTTTGTAATTTTTCTAAATTCTTGTTTCCAATTTTTGCAAAAAGTTTTTGTTGACACAAAACTAGGGAACCATGGAGCTTGATCTGGCTAGCCTACCTACACTGACAGTAGTCCAGCTTAGGGGGTTGTGTATTGAAAGAGGGTTGCCTGCAACCACTAATCTCAGGAAGGAAATCCTGATTAAATCCCTGACAGCATGGGCTGAGGCCCAAGAGGTAGAGTCAGAAGAAGCTCCAGAGGAGGGAGAAAAAGGGGAAGATGCTAACTCTAACCACTCAGGGGAGGGAAGGCATCCGAACCTAAGTGAGGAAGAGGAAGAACGGTCCTCAGTGGATACAGTCACTAGGGGCAGACCCAAAGCTAGTGGTAGGAAGGGGGTCCTTTCAGGAGAAGAGAACCCATCCATCAGGGAAAGAGAGCTGGAAGCCCAGCTAGCCTACATAGCTTTGGAAGCAGAGAAGCTGGCCCTAGAAAAGAAAAAGTGGGCATACAAAGAAAAAAGAGATGGAAGCAGCGATAAAGAAGCTGAGGTGTCCATGGGTGGGGGAGTTTGCCCCAGATTACCCAAGGGGGTGGTTCCTGCTTATGTAGAGGGGGATGACATAGATAAGTGGCTGGAGGCCTTTGAGAGGGCACTCCAAATGAGAAGGGTTAGGCCTCAATACTGGGGTTCCCTTTTGTGGGAGTTGGTCCCCAACTCAGGGAGGGATAGGCTTCTGACCTTAAGGGGGAAGGAGGCAGATTCATACCCTAGTATGAAGAGGTGCTTAGCCAAGAAGTTTGGTCTGACCCAAGAGCAATATAGAATGAAGTTCAGGGACACCCAGAAGGTCAGTACCCAGTCTTGGGTTGACTTTGTGGACATTTCACTAAAGGCACTAGAGGGCTGGATTATTGGCAACAAAGTAAATACTTATGAGGGGTTATACAATCTGATCATGAGAGAGCACATCTTGACCAATTGTATCCAAGAAAGGTTCTCCAGCATCTAGTGGACTCTAAGCAGACCAACCCTAGAGAGCTAGGGGAGGCAGCTGATGAGTGGTTGAGAACCAGGGTGGTTGTCAAGTCCCAGGGGGGAGACTCCAAGAAGGGGGGGACAGGTCCCCAAAAACCTAAGGAGGGAGGTGGTAAGCCCACCACAGAGACTCCCTCTGTACCCCAGAACCCTAAGAAGGAGGAGAGTAAATCCCACTCCCACTCTGACAAGCAGAGACAGGGAGACCCAGGGTTAAAAAAGCTCTTGGACAGTAGGGCTTGCTTTGACTGTCAGCAGACAGGTCACTTCAGAGGAGATGCAGCCTGTCCAAGGAAGGTGGTTAGCACTGGGCTGTCCAGTGTAGCCATAGAGGAGGATTCCTCAGATGATGAAGTCCTTCTAGCATTGTGCTGGGAGACAGGACCAGATGGTAAGCTGGTGATCCCTGAGGGTGGGAGTAGGCACTTCCACCACATTCAAGTGAATGGGATCCCTACCACTGGCCTGAGAGACACCTGTGCCAGTCACACTGTAGTGAGTGACCGGTTAGTGACCCCAGACATGTATGTCCCAGGAAAGACAAAGAAAGTCAGGATAGCCACAGGGGAGGTCACCTCCAAACCTGTAGCCATAGTGCCCCTAGAGAGGGAGGGTATCCTTGACTGGATTAGGGTGGTAGTCAGTGCTGACCTCCCCCTAGATTGTATCCTGGGCAATGGCCTCCCAGAGGTGAGTCTGGTCACAGATGGGGTGGTCGCCAGGGCGCCCCCCCAACCCAAAGTCCTGGGGAGTCAGTCCCTACAGTTAGGAGACAGGGGTCCCCAAGAAAAGGAAAGAAGAAAAGGAAGGGTAGGCCACTCTTAAAGAGAGTTCCAGGGAGCCAAAGGCCTTCTGCCCCAGTAGGGGGGGAGCCCAGAGTTGGCACTGGTGAGGCCTCACCTGACCCCAAGGAAGTCCTGAGTAGTCAGGCAGCTGTCCAGATACAAGGTGTTGCCCCTGCACTGACAGAAGGGAGAGTGGAAGGAGGGTGTCTGCCACAGGAGGTGGTAGCCCCCCACTCTAGACAGCAAGAGGGGTGCCAGGACCCCAAAGTTGCCCCTAAAGCAGCTCAGCCACCTGTCAGTGGAGAGCTTAGGGTGTGGTTCTGGGTACTGACAGCTGTCAGTAGCCTCTGCTGGGTGCTAGCCTTCCAGGCAGCACTGTACTTGGCCTGGGAGGCAGACCCCAGGGCCAATAGCAAAGTAGGCCCCCTGACCCTATTGGTCATGGTGGGGTTGCTCAAGAGTTGGGTGACCTCTTTGGGTAAGCTAGGTGTTGCCCTAGCAAAGTTTGGAGTAGGGGAGGTGGGCACCTCACTACCCAAGTTGGCAGAGAGAAAGGAGGAAGACCCCCCTAGAGGAAAGTTTCAGTTTGAAATGGGTCCTTTCATTGTTGGGGTGGGTTCACTACCCAGAGGGAGTGACCCTGACAGGAGGATGTAAGGCAGAGTAGGCCCTGCAAAGGGACAGCTAGTTTTCTTCACTGTCTTCCTCGCCTAACAAGCCAGGAAGACTCTCCCAGGGTTGGGCTGAGTCTCCTGGGCGTGTGGCTGGGGGGGGGTTGTGTGAGAAAACAGGGCTGATTGCAGAGGCCCCATAACTTTTTGCCCCCATTTTCCTCTTTTTGCTGGTGTTTTCCTGACTTTGATGGTGCCCTGGGTACTGCTAACCAGTCCCAGGGCCTGTGCTCTGTGTAAAATGGATATGCAAATTAGGCTAATTATAAGTGGCTAAGTTAACCTACCTATAAGTCCCTAGTATATGGTAGGGCATGTAGGTTTAGGGACCACAGCATAGGTGGTGCACACCTAGGTGCATTGCTGAGGTGCCCAGTGTCATTTTAAAAGCAAGCCTGCCTTGCTGGCTGCTTTTAAATTAAAGTTATATGCAAATTCGACTTTGGAATTAAAGGTACTTCCAAAGTCTTAAACTACCTTATTTTTACATATAAGTCACCCCTAAGGTGTGCCCTATGTGCCCCTATGGCTGGGTGCCATGTAACTAAAAGCAGAGACTTTATAAAAATAGATTTATAAGCCCTGGTGAGGTAAAAACAGCCAAATTCGTTTTTCCCTCATTGAAGTAAATGGCCTTCATAGGCTAGAATGGGCAGACTTTATTTTAAATTTTAAAGTCTCCTTAAATGTTACATACCAAGAATTTGGTATCAAATTGATTGTTGTAATAAATCCCACAACTTCCAGTTGTTGGATTTAATATAACTTGTCCAGGTAAAAAGTTTAGACTTTACCTAAAAAGTTGCCAATTTCAGCTCTGCATTGTTTTTGCTGCTGTGCTCTGATTGGCCAGCCTGCAGCAGCTTCTGCCAGGCTGCCTTGATTAGGTGTGAAGTGGCCTGGCTTCACACAAAGGAATGTGCTTGGGGGAGAGAATCTCCCCTCAGCAGATGGTGAGGCAGGAAGGGGGAGGGCTGCCAAACTGGTCTTCAAAGGCAGAGAAGGACATTTGCAGCACCCAGCAACACCCCCACATCCTGCAATCCCAGACAGCTAGGTGCCCCCTTGATTAGATTAGGAGAGGGCAGGAGAGGGGTGTGTTTATGATTTTTAGCCACACCAGTGGGTGGGCTCAGCCAGATGTAACCTCCAAAAATCAGATTCATCCATGTTGGATTTTTAGAGACTGTTGCCTTCTGGGATGGATTTTTGCCACACTTCCCAGGAAGTGGTCATCACAGGGGGACGACCCTGTCCCTGATTGGAGAACCAGGGCCCCCCTGCTTTTCACCCAGGAGCAAGGATAAAACTGGCAGACCTGCACCCACACCTCAGATCCCCTCCAGAATTCAACAAGAAAGGAACTAAAGAAGAAGAAGGACTGCCCTGCTGGACCCCTGGCCTGCACCTGGACCCTGCACTCAGAAGGACTGCACCAGCTGCACACTTGGGCTTCACCACAAGAAGGACTTTGCCTGGCTTCAACTGGTTGAAGGAGGGACTCCCTGTTTGCTACAGGTGAAAAATTGCTAAACCAGAGTCCCCGGCACCAACTCCTGAAGAAAGCGACCAGCTGACCACTGTCCAGTGGCCAAAAAGGAGTTTGCGCCAGGTGCATTCTGGGAGTTGAAGTCCGCACCCCCCAAGGACCATCACAGAACTTCTGGACCCTTGGGGTGAGCTGTGGACCCCAAAAGAACCTTAAAAGAACATCTGGGTGAAGCCCCAGAAGTTTGGAAAAGATTTGAGAATTTTTGGAAAAAAGCTCCAGACAGGGACCGACCCGCCGCGGAAATTCTAGCCGGCTTGCCTCAACCGCGACCCGGCCTGACTTCGTGGTTCGTCCCGGTAAAGAAAAACATCCAAAAAAGAGACTAAGTCCGAACGTAAAAAGTTGACTGGGACCTCCCAGCCATCGTATCCGAGAAGGGCTCCATGGACGTCGGATCAAGATCCAGGTTTACCCCGGTCGAAGGATTTTCATCTAGAAAAAACGACTAAGTCCGAAGGTAAAAGTCTCCACCGAGGAAACCCACATCGCGTATCCGGACAAGGGCTCCAGGAGGTCGGATTCAACTGGCAGGTTCGTCCCGGTGAAGAAAAACTTCAAAATAAAGACTAAGTCAGAAGGTAACTTTTTAACCGAGGCCTCCCGCGACTTGTAGCCGAGCAGGGCTCCATCGCGGTCGGCCTGAAAGTTTGACTTTGCCCCGGTCCTGGTGCAACCAGATGACCCGATTGGCGCTTTTTGTTTCTAAGCGCTAGAAAATAATAATACTTTAAAAATTCATATCTCCGGTTCCCCTGAACTGATTTTAATCGTTTTTGTGTCATTTTAAAGATAAAAATATAAGCTATTTTTATAAATTGGTTTTGGATTTTTAAACTGTTTCCTGTGTTTTATTTAATTACTGTTTTGTGATATTTGAATGCTTTACACTTTGTCTCCTAAGTTAAGCCTTGACGCTCGATGCCAAGCTACCAAGGGTAGAGCTGGGATTAATTTACTGAGACCTAACTGTACTTATGTGGAGGTTTGTGGCTTGTTGCTAGGTGTAGGTACCTACCTGCCCTACCAATAACCCATTTTCCAACAGGAGTCAAAAAGAGCCGCCATATTTTATCGTGGACTGAGAGATGAATTGAAAGATGCCTTAGCACAAGTTCCAAATAGACCCACCGAAATTTTGGAGTTAATTGATCTTGTGTTACAGATTAACCACCGGTTAACTGAACGAAGAGCAGAAAAGAGAAGAGAGTATCGACCATTTCCCCGGAGAATTGATCGTGTAAGAAATGATCATACGAGAGCCGGAGAAGGGATAACGATAGAAGAACCAATGCAAATTGGTTCCATCCGAGGTCCTTTATCTAAGGAAGAAAAAGAGAAAAGAAGAGTAAATCAACTATGTTTATATTGCGGTGCATCTGGGCATTTTGTTAAAAACTGTCCCAAGAAACCCAAAGCTCTTCAGTCGGGAAAAGGCCAGCTTCATCAGTAGAGGGAGTTGCCCTGATGAAAGCAGAACCCAAGACTACTCCTTTAGATCAACGAGTGGCGAATACCTTACAAACCGCAGCGCCACATTTGGTACAAACAGTATCAGTTAAGACCCTTGAGAAGGAAATTCAAGGGATCTCAGTTATGATAGACTCTGGAGCTACGGGCAACTTCTGTGATATCAAATACGCTCGTAAAATGGGTATTCGATTTATCAAGAAATCTACTTTGGAAGTAGTAAGAGCTGTGGATGGAACCAATCTTTCTTCAGGACCCATTTCCCATGAGACCGAACCAATTCGGATGCAAGGTTTTGGTGGACATCAGGAGCAGATAATCTTTAATTTGATAGATGCTCCACAATTTCAACTCATTTTGGGTCTGCCCTGGCTTACAGAACATAATCCACAAATTGAGTGGAGCAAAAGAACGATCAAGATGAATTCCTCTTACTACAAAGAGAATTGCTTTCATGATGGAGTGGAAGTGTCCACCAAGTCCCAAGCGGCCTGTTTATCATCACACTCTTCAATGATATGTGCACTAAAGACAGCAGAAATCCCAAAAGAATATGAGGATTTAGTCACCGTTTTTGATGAAAAGGAGGCTGAGAAATTGCCACCACATCGACCCTACGACTGCAAAATTGAACTGGAGCCAGGTGCGATATTGCCATGTAGCAGAATATACGCATTGACCGAAGCTGAGAATCAACATTTAAAGGAGTATTTGGATCAATATCTTGCTAATGGTTTTATTCGTCCTTCTGAATCTCCAGTGTCATCTCCACTATTTTTCATACCAAAGAAGGATGGGAGTCTTCGAACTTGCATTGATTATCGAGCCCTCAATCAGGTTACCATCAAGAATCGATACCCACTGCCTTTAGTTTCAGTTTTATTAGATCAAGTAAAGAATGCTAGAATCTACACCAAATTGGACCTGCGAGGAGCATATCATTTGATTCGAGTGGCTTCAGGGGATGAATGGAAAACCGCTTTTCGGACTCAATACGGATTATTTGAATATCAAGTGATGCCTTATGGGTTATGCAATGCTCCCGCTGCCTTACAGCATTTCATTAATGATATATTACGAGAATTCCTCGACCGGATTGCCGTGGTTTATATAGATGACATTTTAATCTTTTCTGACAATCTACAGGAGCACATTTCCCATGTTCGATCCATCCTCACAAGGTTGCAAGAAAACCATCTCTATGTAAAATTGGAGAAGTGTGCATTTCATGTGGAACGAGTTGAGTTCTTAGGATTCATTTTGTCACCAGAAGGAGTTAGTATGGATCCTGCCAAGACAAAGACAGTGCAACATTGGCCTTCTCCTTGCAATGTCAAAGAGATCCAGAGTTTCTTGGGGTTCGCTAATTTTTATCGAAGATTCATATCCAATTTTTCTCAAACAGTTACACCCATTACTCGATTGTTGAAGAAAGGAGTGAAGTTTGAGTGGACAAAAGAAGCTGAAAATGCTTTTAATTTTTTGAAGAATTCCTTCGTCTCAGCTCCAATCTTGCTCCACCCCAATCCAGATGAGCCATATTATGTGGAGGCAGATGCTTCAGATGTTGCCATAGGAGGTATCCTTTCCCAACGTCATAAAGATACAGGTCAATTACATCCAGTGGCCTATTTCTCTCGAAATTAACACCACCAGAGATAAATTATTCAATTGCGGATCAGGAGCTATTGGCAGTCAAATAAACTTTTCGTGAGTGGAGGCCTTACATTTTGGGATCTAAGCATAAAGTGACCGTTTACACGGACCACCGAAATTTACAGTTTTTAAAATCAGCTCGAACTCTAACAGCTAGACAACTGCGTTGGTCCCTATATTTTGCAGACTTTGATTTTGTTATCACTTTCAGACCAGGAAAAGTAAATGGGAAGGCAGATGCTCTATCTCGAATTGATACCGGTGCAGTTAAAGAGCCTCCAGAAAAAGAATTGATTATTCCACAAGAGAAGTTCATATCTGCCATATTGTATGAAAATTTAACCAAAGAAATTAAAGAAAACTTAACATTCGAAGGAATGCTGAAGTGGTCCAAAGAAGGCCAAAGAAGAGAAATCAAAAAAGGTTTGCCATACTTTAAAGGTGCACTGTATGTTCCGACTGTGGAGCTGCAAGAAATAATTCTTCAGGCTTATCATGACGATCAATTGGCTGGACAGAAAGGAATTCAAAAGACTCAAAATCTAATACAACGAGAATTTTGGTGGCCAAAAATGAAAACTCAGATAAGACAATATGTGTCAACTTGTGACAAATGTTAAAGAGGGAAATCAAATAGAACAGCTTCACAAGGTCTGTTAAGACCTTTGCCCACTGCACCCCATGCCTGGCATACTGTTACTATGGATCTTATAGTGGACCTACCTAGTAGCCAAGGTTTTAACACTATCCTGGTTTTTGTAGACACTTTCACTAAAATGGCGCATTTCATTCCTTTGAAAGAAATCCCTCGAGCCCCACAGGTTGCACAGTTGTTTACACAACACATAGTACGCGCCCATGGTATCCCAAAAATTCTAGTTTCAGACAGGGGGTCCCAATTTGTTTCTCGCTTTTGGAAGGCCTTTAGTAAAAGATTAGGAATTGATTCTCGTTACTCTACCAGTTACCATCCTGAAACCGATGGGCAAACAGAGAGAGTGAATCAAGAGTTAGAACAGTATTTAAGACTCAATTTATTCGATAAAGAGAAGGAATGGCCCGAGTTGATGTGGGCAGCTGAATTTGCTTACAATAATGCTGTTCATTCCACCACTGGGTTCACCCCCTTTTATCTGAACCATGGTAGACATCCTAATGTAATGTTGGGTAAAGAAGATGATTCAGTGCCTGCAGTAGAAGTGATGGTGAGGGATTTACAGACCACGTTAGTTAGGGCTAGAAAAAACATCATTCAAGCAAAAGACTCATATAAGACTCAGGCTGATAGAAAAAGAAGAGAGAGCCCCATTTATTTGAAAGGAGACAAAGTTTGGTTATCCACTCGTCATTTACGTCTCAAAGGAAATCGCAAATTTCAGCCACGATTTATAGGCCCATTCAAAGTTGACAAGATGATCAATCCAGTGGCAGTTAAATTGCAGTTGCCAGCTCATCTAAAGATACATCCTGTTTTCCATGTCTCCTTGTTAAAGAACAGTCCTCCAAATTTACGTCAAAACTCCCCTCCAATTCCTATCCAGATTAGCTCTGCAGAAGAGTATGAGGTCAATCAAATCTTAGATTCCAAAATCCGTAATGGCCAGCTTTATTATCTAATTGATTGGAAAGGTTATGGTCCAGAGGAATGATCCTGGGAGCCGCACGAGTATGTACATGCTTCAAGATTAGTGAGAAACTTTCATAGAACCTACCCAAGCAAACCTAAATTGGAGAACTGTTCCTTGAGGGGGAGTACTGTCCTGACCACACAAACTTGCCAAGTCAAATCAAAGAAGTGCATGAGAAAAGCAAAGAGATATCCTCAGTGGAGACAGCAAAGCCCAAACTGGAAGAAGGTTTGCAGAGTAATCATGCGCTTATTTCAAAGGAAGAATCAAGAAGAGAAGATCCAAGATGGCCGCTGTGAGTCCTGAAGGTTAGTTACAGTTCTAGTCTTGCAATCGGTTGGTTGCTAGGTTACAAGCTCTCCAGCTGGAAGCCTTGCACTTCAACTGACGTCTGACAGGAATCAGCTGTGTGGAGAGAGAGCGCGCTTCAGAACAGAAACTCCTGTGAGGTAAAATTACATTTGAAGATTATATTACAGAAAATGGATAAATATTGTCAAGGTTTATTCGAAGAGTTTGATAGTAGACCGTTCCCGTGGAAGTCGGCAAGGCTACAGAGTTAATGTATGAATTAACCTTATGTTTACAAGGTTCTTGTTTAAGATATTAAAGTCAAAGAAAAAACGAACTTTAAAAGAGCAAGTATCTACAAATGTCAAGGTTATAAACAAAGGCCAAGTTTAAAGGAGAAACGGACTGTTAACAAATAAGCATTTACAAATTCAATGGTAATAAACCAAAATAGAGTTTAAAAGAGAAACAAATTTAAATAAACAAGCATTTACAACTACAAGTTATCGACAGATGTCGAAGTAAGGAAGGAGAAACTAACTGTAATAAACAAGCATTTACAAATACAAGTTATCAACAAATGTCGAAGTAAGAAAGGAGAAAAGAACTTTAATAAACAAACATTTACAAATACAAGTATTGACAGAAGTCACATAAGACAGGAGAAATTAAATAACATCAGCTGATTTGAAGAACGCATTATCACCAACTATATATATATATATAGCAACATAAAACCAATCTCTAACAAAGGTTAAGAAGTTCTTCCAGAATCAGTAATAAGCATTTTTTTTTAAGAAGAGCTATCATTTATAGAGAGAAGCAAGGCTACAGAGAACTCAGGGTGAGTGAAGAAATAATAGAATTAAAGAGAATTAAGTGTTGAGAGTAGAAAGTGAAACACTGATGTTGTATGTCCCTAGTAATTGCGACTGTGACTCTTGCAGGTGCTGTATCCAATCTTAGATGTCAAGAGGCAGACTGAGTACTGGCGTTCATCATCTCTGTGGCAGTCTCTCTACCATCCCATTCCCCTTTCCCCCTCCGGGGTACTCAGCACGAAGGATTAATATTCGTTGTGAGTAGCTCGGGTCAGGACTGAGGAGTTATCTTCTGCTTCTGAGGAAATCGAATTGAAGTATCCTGACAATCAAATATGCTGCATCATCTACATTGGCTCTAGGATCTGGTGTGAGAGTGATAGTTCAATGAAAATATGAGAGGCCATTGCAAGGGACATTGCTTGGGTACACACTGCATGTCATGAGATGATATAACAAACTCCTGCTCCTTTAATTGTGCTAACACGTTTCATAATATGCTGTGACTACATGCTAATTTTGCAGGAGTGTAAATGGGCCCTCTCCATCTGAAAGTGTCTAGCACACAAAATGCTACACTACGTCCTGACAGTTCAGTCTACAAGTCTTACAATCTACTCTGAGAGACTGGCCCATGCACAGCAATGTTTTGTATAGTGTATGTTCAAATTCTGTGTTTGATTGGTACAACAGGAGTTAAGTATGGATCCACAAGCGTTGTCCATAACCACTCACCTGTCGCTCTCTCTCCAGGTACAGAGGTGCCAATACTAATGACTCCATAGACTGCCTCTGGTTGAAATGTATTTTCAATCAAGTCCTCTATGTGAATTGGAATGCTGATTACCATATCCCACAGCTTCTACATCTGTAAGTTAAATTTTACTTTAACTGTGGCTGCAGATCATATCACCCCTTGTGTGTCAAATCCGCAGTGCTGTTTGTCAAGCCAGCTGGATTTGCATTCTTCTGTATGCTTGGCCAGATTTGGGATTTTTTTGTGCATCCTGGCACAGTTATGGAAGCTTTCCCAAACATTTTGACATTTTCACTGACACATTCTTCCACTGGTATTTCAAGCTTATTATCAGTGAACTTTACCTTCCTTTTTCTTCCTTATTATGGGGGTCATTACAACATTGGCGGTAAAAGCCGCTTACCACCATGCAGAAGACAGCCAACACACCGCCGCGGCCGCGGAAATCCGCCACAGCTATTACGACCCACATCTCGAAATCCGACAAAATTCAGACACCCACACAAGTCCGCCACACCAAAGGTCAGTGATAAACTGATGAAAACAAAACCTCCACCGTCACACCAACAGAAATACGCCCATGCTATCACGACCCATGAATCCACGCGGCGGTCTTTCAACCGCGGTATTCCATTGGCGGTACACACCGCCGCGCTCAAAATACACACACACATAAAAAACACCGCCACATTGGACAATTCGAAATACACACACCTGAGACACATACAGACACCACACCCACACACCCAATACAATATAAGACACACACCCACTTCTCCCACAAACCCCTACTACCAAAATTTTTCCAAAAAAAGGCCAGAGAGAGACACCACCATCCACAAACTAGCATCCACAGGCACTCAACACCATCACCCGCACAACTTCCACGCACAAAACACCACACACCACACACCACTACATATCACCACACTTATCACCACACACCACCCCACACATCACCTACACAACCCCATGGCACGGCAAAGACACCCCAGGTTCTCGGAGGAGGAGCTCAGTGTCATGGTGGAGGAAATCGTCCGCGTAGAGCCACAGCTATTTGGAGCACAGGTGCAGCACACCTCCATAGCTAGGAAGATGGAGCTATGGCGAAGAATAGTCGACAGGGTCAACGCAGTGGGACAGCACCCAAGAAATAGGGACGACATCAGTAAGAGGTGGAACGACCTACGGGGGAAGGTGCATTCTGTGGTCTCAAGAAACCACATCGCGGTTCAGCGGACTGGCGGTGGACCCCCACCTCCTCACCCACAACTAACAACATGGGAGGAGCAGGTATTGGCGATACTGCATCTGGAGGGCCTCGCAGGAGTCGGTGGAGGAATGGACTCTGGTAAGTCAAACCTTTAACTATCATATCCCCCGCCCTACCTGCATGCTATCACAGACGCCCACCCTCGCCCCCTCCCCTATCACTCTAACTCCTCACAAATGAACTAATAACACAAACCACACATCCCAACACCAAGCCCTGCATGCTTCACCAAAGCATGGACACCCATCACTAAAGCATGCCCACTGCACATACCCATAACACCCCCCTCAACCATCATCAGACAAGCCCACACACAGGAATGCTAGCACTGGGGTACACGGTCACCCACCCATTGCACACCAAGACACACACAGAAGCAATAATCATGCTTTTCCACCCCTGCAGGACCACTACCCAATGTCACCAGACAGGAGGGTCCAGACATCTCCACCCCACCCACAGAAGAGGCCCACAGTGATGACAGCAACTCTGTCCAACTGGATCCAGATGACCAGCCCGGACCATCGTGGGCCTCGGGACAGTCAGTTCCCCTCACACAGGCACAGCCCACCACAGACCTTCCACCCTCTGGTAACACCAGCACAGCACCCACCCAGCGGGCCCATACCTCCGTCCCCAGGACATGTCAATCAGCTGTGTGTCCCCCACTACAGCGAACCCAGGAAAACCCACCACCCCAAAAACAACAGGGACCTGGGGGCAGTGGTAGTGGGCACACGGTCCAGGGGACGGAGGCCCAGGAACACAGGGGAACTGGGAGGGCTGCTGTGCAACAGGGGGCGGACAGGCCAAGGGAACCCACTCTCCACAAGGCCCTCTCCTCCATCATGGGAGCATACCACCACTCCCAGGAGACGATGGCAACGGTCCTGGCCAAGTTTCAGGAGACCCAGCGCATGCAGTAGGAACAGTATTTGGGGTTCAGGGAGGAACTCAGAACCATCAGCTCCGCCCTGGGCACCATACTTAACACCAGGAGGGACACTGTGGCACTGCAAGGGGCCCCTGACACTAGCATGGATGATGAACTGCCCACCACCTCTGCCGGCGCTAGTGGACAGGAGGCACCGCCACAGGACCACCACACCAGCACGCCACCCCCTGCAGACGGAGAACCACCCCGCAAGCGGTCCCTGAGATCCAGGAGCAAGACAGAGCACGATGCCAAGACCCCCACCAAGAAATGAGACCACCCTGATTGCCAAACCACTGTCCCGCTTTGTAAGCCTGTCCATATTGGAACTGCCCCAGCTCCACTTCCTATGCCCATATGGGCAATGCACCTGTGAGACTAATAGACTGGACTCTGCCATGGACATTCCTCCACCATCACCCCTCACCATTTTACAACCCCCTCCAATATTGAGCACTTCAATAAACACCCTTGAAGCACAAAACAATCTGGAGTCAGTCAGTGTTTTGAAAATGTGTATTAGCAATGACAGTGACAAAATGCTGTTTCAAATGTAATGTCAACATACCTATGTCACACATCTCAAGTCCATGAGGAATCTAAGCAGATGACACACGTTGGAAACAACACCTGTGAAACTGTAAGGGAAATGTACAACTCAGTGACCATATACTGGTTGAAATCGATAGACAGGATAGAGGTAGAAGTTTTAAAGTACTTGGAGTAGGCAGGAACGTTTTCTCACCTGTGTGTCACTGGAAATATTGCTGGATAACTGAGTCCCTGTTGTCAATGTCTTCTTCCTCTGCTTCCTCCTCATCACTGTCCACAGGCTCCACAGCTGCCACAACACCGCCATCTGGACCACCCTCCTGCAGAAAAGGCACCTGTCGTCGCAAAGCCAAGTTGTGAAGCATACAGCAGGCCACGATGATCTGGCACACCTTCTTTGGTGAGTAGAATAGGGAACCACCTGTCATATGGAGGCACCTGAACCTGGCCTTGAGGAGGCTGAAGGTGCGTTTGATCACCCTCCTAGTCCGCCCATGGGCCTCATTGTAGCGTTCCTCTGCCCTGGTCCTGGGATTCCTCACTGGGGTCAGTAGCCATGACAGGTTGGGGTAACCAGAGTCCCCTAATAGCCACACCCGGTGCCTCTGGAGTTGACCCATCACATAAGGGATGCTGCTATTCCGCAGGATGTAGGCGTCATGCACAGAGCCAGGGAACATAGCATTTACCTGGGAGATGTACTGGTCTGCCAAACACACCATCTGTACATTCATGGAATGATAACTCTTCCGGTTCCTGTACACCTGTTCACTCCTGTGGGGGGGACCAGAGCTACATGGGTCCCATCAATGGCACCTATGATGTTGGGGATATGTCCAAGGGCATAGAAGTCACCTTTAACTGTAGGCAAGTCCTCCACCTGAGGGAAAACGATGTAGCTCCGCATGTGTTTCAGAAGGGCAGACAACACTCTGGACAACACGTTGGAAAACATAGGCTGGGACATCCCTGATGCCATGGCCACTGTTGTTTGAAATGACCCACTTGCCAGGAAATGGAGCACTGATAGCACCTGCACTTGAGGGGGCATTCCTGTGGGATGGCGGATTGCTGACATCAGGTCAGGCTCCAACTGGGCACACAGTTCCTGGATTGTGGCACGGTCAAACCTGTAGGTGATGATCAAACTTCTTTCCTCCATTGTCGACAGAACCAACAGCGGTCGGTACACCGGAGGATTCCACCATCTCCTCACATGTCCCAGCGGACGGTGCCTAGGAAGGACAACAGCGACCACAGAGTCAAACAACTCAGAGGTATGTACCCACAGTCTACACAGAACACCATTCATACACAAAATGTGGCCTGTATTTGTGTTGTGAGACAAGGCCGAGGTACATGTGACGCAGTTGGTATTTAGGCCATGTGAGCCCCTGAAATGGCTGCTGCCTGACCTCTAAACTGGGACAATGGGATGTGAGGTAACTTCGCTGGCGTTGTACACCGTCGCGGTCGAAGACCGCGGCGCAATGCTGCATTGGTTGACATTGGACCCTATGGGTCCCAGGAGCCAATGACGATGTACGCCAGCGGTGATGGTACGCACCACCGCGGACGTGACCGCCGTGGACGTGACTGCCATTTTCTAGCTGTTTAATCACTCGATACCTGATCTTCGACAGGAGAGGACCTACGCTGCAAGTGCTGCTGTGACCTCGGTATCGAAGAGACAATGGCTCGTGCGTCTGGGGAAAGGGCCCCTTCCTTCACTGCAGAGGAGTTGGAGAAGCTCGTGGACGGGGTCCTCCCCCAGTACACGCTACTCTACGGTCCTCCAGACCAACAGGTAAGTACACAGGGAGCACGTTGTATGGGCTATGCCTGTGTGGAGAGGGCTTGTTGTAAGAATGAAGGGGGCACAGTTCTGCGTGCATGAAGGACTGTGAATGCATGTGCCACATGGCAAGGGTAGGGATGTGGGCCACTCACTTAGACGGTGCAGTTGTTAATGACTTCTCTTCTTCCCCTGTACATGTCATGTAGGTCAGCGCCCACCAGAAGAAGGATATTTGGCGTGCCATCGCCAAGGACGTCCAGACCCTGGGGGTCCACCACATACGGAGCACCCACTGCCGGAAAAGATGGGAGGACATTCGCCGCTGGAGCAAGAAGATGGCGGAGGCTCAGTTGGGGATGGCCTTCCAACGTGGGAGGGGTGCCCGTCGAACCATGACCCCCCTGATGTTCCGGATCCTGGCGGTAGCCTACCCTGAGTTGGATGGGTGCTTGAGGGCATCACAGCAGACACTAGGGGGTGAGTACAACATCATTCAGCAGACTTTGCACGCAGTGAACGTGTCTGGGTGGGGGGGAGGAGGGCTGTGGGTTTCCCTAGGCCAGAGAGAGTTCCGTAGGCTAGGCCCCTCCGTAATGCAGGCCATGTGGCACCCCACCTCTGTAGAGTGCCAAGTACAGGTATTCACGCCCCTGTGTCATCTATATGTGCAGATGTTGTCCATAGCCATGTAGGCCATATCCCAGGAATTGCATCTGTAGAGCCCAACAGCGCGACATAGTGCAGGGGGCTGCTGTGTCTGTATTGTCCGCCAACGGTAGCGGTAAGCCATGCACTCAACCTGTCTTTCTCCTGTTGTCCCCCCCCTTTTTGTGGTCTCCCTGTTCTTGTGTACATCAGCATCATCAGGCGGAGGTACAGTGGCACCGGAGCACGAGGGAGCTGCATCCCGCATGGCCATGGAGGACCACACCACGGACTCAGAATACACCAGTGGGACGGAGGGCGAGGTGAGCAACACGGCGGTCACAGGATCTGCAACCAGTGACACGGACTCATCCTCCAATGGGAGCTCCCTTGTGGTGGCGGCAACATCTGTGCCCCCCACTTCTACAGGTACAGCCGCCACACCCCCTACCGGCACCACCCTCCCAGCAGCCCCTCAGCCTTCACCCTGTGCCCGCTCACCCAGGAGGGTGGGCATCACCTTCGCCCCAGGCACTTCAGCCCCTGCCCCTGTCACCTCTGCTGCCCTCAGTGAGGAGGCCATTGACCTCCTCAGGTCCCTCACTGTTGGGCAGTCTACCATTTTGAATGCCATCCAGGGTGTAGAAAGGGAATTGCAATACACAAATGCATTCCTGGAGGGCGTTCATTCTGGTCAGGCTGCCCTTCATCGAACCCTGCAAACTCTGGCCTCAGCACTGATGGCAGCCATTGTCCCTGTGTCTAGCCTCCCTCTCCAACTTCCTCCACCCAGACCCAATCCCCTGTACCTCACCACACAAGGGAAGCTCAGGCAAACATAAGCACAACACATCCCACAGGCACTCACGCAAGCATCACACACATACAGACACACCAACATCCACTGCCTCCACTGTGTCCCCTCCTCCTCGTCTCCCTCCTCCCTCCCAGTCTTGCTACACTCACACCTGCATGCACTACCACTACAGCCACTATGTCCCGCATCAGCACACCCACCACCACACCCCGCTCACGTGAACTGACCACCCCCACTACCATTCCCACGTCCCCTGTGTCCTCTCCCAGTGTGTCTGTGACGCCCCCTCCCAAGATACACAAACGCAGGCACACACCCACCCAACAGCCATCCACCTCACGACAGCCTCCAGCCCATACACCTGCACCCAAATCCACAAAAGTTACACCTCCTACAACCACCACCTCTTCCTCCACTCCCAAACCCCCTCCAGCTACCCGTCCCAGTGTGTCCAAACAACTTTTCCTGTCCCCCCTTAACCTATTTCCCACCACCCCCCCCCTCCAACTCATAGGTCCAGTACTAGCACCTCAGCCAAAAAATCTCCGGGACCAGTGGTGCCTGTTGTTACAGGTATGTGGAGTGCACCGGCCACCAAGCCAGCCAGTGTGGCATGGAGCCACAGCACAGCCAGTCCCCCCCGTGAAGCACCAGAAGTTGGACAGTGTCCGGCGGGAGAGGGGGAAGACTCCAGCCAGCAAAGCCACTCACAAGGGTCCCAGGGGAGTGTCGACTCAGTTGTGACTCCTCCCAAGGTGGGGAAGGGCCAGAAGAAATCTCCAAAGTCTGGGAGGAGCAGCACGACGGAGAAGACCGCCATCATCCCTGCTGCCCAGGAGGCCACCGCCAGCCCCAGAGTCACTGGTCAGGAGGCCACCGCCAGAGTCACTGCCCAGGAGGCCAGCCCCATCATCACTGGCCATGAGGCCACCGCCAGAGTTACTGCCCTGGAGGCCAGCCCCATCGTCACTGGCCAGGAGGCCACCGCCAGAGTCACTGCCCAGGAGGCCACGCCAGCCCCATCGTCACTGGCCAGGAGGCCATCGCCAGAGTCACTGCCCAGGAGGCCAGCCCCATCGTCACTGGCCAGGAGGCCACCGCCAGAGTCACTGCTCAGGAGGCCCCCGCCAGCCCCATCGTCACTGGCCAGGAGGCCACCGCCAGCCACAGCCCAGCTGGCCAGGAGGGCCCCTCAAGCCACAGCCCAGCTGACCTATGAAGGTCCGCCAGCCACAGCCCTGCTGGGCAATGAAGGACCGCCTTGGCAAGGACCGCTGAACAGGCCAAGGACCGCTGAACAGGGCAAAGACCGCCATGGAATGCACCGCTGAACAGGTCTGACACTGGCAACTCAAGCACTGCTGAACAGGCCAAGGGCCGCTGAACAGGGCAAAGACCGCCATGGAATGCACCGCTGAACAGGTCTGACACTGGCAACTCAAGCACCGCTGAACAGGCCAAGGACCGCTGAACAGGGCAAAGACCGCCATGGAATGCACCACTGAACAGGTCTGACACTGGCAACTCAAACATCGCTGAACAGGCCAAGGACCGCTGAACAGGGCAAAGACCGCCATGGAATGCACCGCTAGCCCATTAGCGGTGGGGCAGTGACGCAACTGGGACCGTCACGGGGTGTGTGCTGCACTCTGGGCACCAGTCCCCCTCCAGAACCAGTGGAGAACAGCATCCACTCCATCTGTCCTTGGCAGGATGAAGCACTCTGGGCACCAGTCCCCCTCCAGAACCAGTGGAGAACAGCATCCACTCCGCCTGTCCTTGGCAGGATGAAGCACTCTGGGCACCAGTCCCCCTCCAGAACCAGTGGAGAACAGCATCCACTTGAGAGACTGTGGCTTTGCACTCCCCAGGAGCAATCAGTGGGCAAACCACACACTTGAGAGACTGTGGCCTTGCACTCCCCAGATGCAGGCAGTGGGCAAACCACCCACTTGAGAGACTGTGGCTTTTCACTCCCCAGGATACAGCAGTGGGCAAGCCACCCACTGTAGAGACTTGAGAGACTGTGGCTTTGCAATCCCCAGGATATGGCAGTGGGCAAGCCACCCACTGTAGAGACTTGAGAGACTGTGGCTTTGCACTCCCCAGGATATGGCAGTGGGCAAGCCACCCACTGTAGAGACTTGAGAGACTCTAGCTTTGCACTCCCCAGGATATGGCAATGGGCAAGCCACCCACTGTAGAGACTTGAGAGACTCTGGCTTTGCACTCCCCAGGATATGGCAGTGGGCAAGCCACCCACTGTAGAGACTTGAGAGACTGTGGCTTTGCACTCCCCAGGATATGGCAGTGGGCAAGCCACCCACTGTAGAGACTTGAGAGACTCTAGCTTTGCACTCCCCAGGATATGGCAATGGGTAAGCCACCCACTGTAGAGACTTGAGAGACTCTGGCTTTGCACTCCCCAGGATATGGCAGTGGGCAAGCCACCCACTGTAGAGACTTGAGAGACTCTGGCGTGGTGCACTCATCCGGCTGAGGTGCCCCCCCTTTCATTCCCCCTGTGGTGCCTGTTGTATTTCGATCTGATGCCCCTGCAGTGTTCTCTCCGTTTTGATCGGGTATCTTGTGTGGGCCTCGCCCATGCATTTTGGGCCCAGTGGTCCACGGACTATGAATGGTGCATTACCTGCACTACTAATCCTAAGTATATATTTTGTTTATTGTGTATATATATATATGTATATATTTGCTTACTGTATTTTGATATATTACAATGGTTCAACTCATTTCCTTTTGTCTTTGCATTCTTCCGGGAGGGGTTGGGGGGTGTTACTGTCATGTATAGATACGCATTGGTGTGTGTGTTGTAGTGGGTGAGGGTCGGGGTGGGGGTTGGGATGTTGGTTGTGTGTGTCCCTGTGTTTTTGCCTCCCCCTCCCCTATGTCGTAGGTGCAGTACTCACCGTGGTCTTCGCCGCCAGCGTTGTTGATCCTCGTATAGGAGCAGGAAGACTAGCGCTGGCAGAATATGGAGTTCTGGCTCCATGGTGCCCTCCTTCCTCGTGGAGTGTGTAGAGGTGAGCATTTTTCCTTTGACATGACTGTTTCCGCCGTGTTTTTATCCGCGGTGAATCCGCCCCGGAAAAGGTGGCGGATTGGTAGGTTGTGATACTGTGGGTGGTACATTGTCCTCCGCCTGTCTGTTGGCGGTGACCGCCACACTGTTTGTCTGTACCGCCGTGGCGGTCTGAGTGTTAAAGTGGCTGTCTTTGTTGGCGGTTTCCGCCACGGTCATCATTCCAATTTTTTTACAGCCGGCCTGTTGGCGATCTTACCGCCGCTTTAACACCGTCCGCCAGGGTTGTAAGGACCCCCTATGTGTTTTCCAAATTGCATCTTCTCGCTGTGCTCTTCGCAGGTCTTGCAATGCACACACCTTCCATAACAGTGACATAACACAGGGTAATGACACACAGGTAATTATAGATTGTACACATGCAGTAACAAAATGCTTCCATAAGCATGAAGTATCAGGACAATATCTATGTTCAAGTTGTCGGCAGAAGAGGCTTGGAGGATAGCACTTGGCTAGTACATGGGTTAAGCCCATCTCTGATTATAGTATGTGTGCAAGAGACCAATGTCCAAGGGTTGTTCCAGAGAGAGAGCTCTTGTGTGTGATGTATGGTGTTACAGTTTGCATCCCTCCATCTTATTTTCCCTTTCTTCCCTTATATTCACATATATTTTGTGTCATGATTCCATGGTGATGCAAACTCCTCACTGACCTTCTGCTTCTCCAAAGTTCATCATATCTTTTAAAAGGCAGTATTTAAACTAATTAAGTGTAAGATATACGTTTTTCTGATGTTTGAGAGAAGTGCTATCACATAGGTTCTAAGGAGTTGAAACCTTAGAGGCTAACATTCATAACAAACACCTTGCAAGGAATGTTAAGTTTGACTCAGCTAACTGAATGGCTAGAAATGATGACATTAACTAATATTGTTTGCCCACATTCCAAATTCCCTAGGCATTGGAAACAGGACCCTGAAGAAAAACAGGACTTAGGGCCTGATTAGAACTTAGGAGGAGGTGTTAATCCGTCCCAAATGTGATGGATATACCACCAGCCGTATTACGAGTTCCATAGGATATAATGGACTCGTAATACGGCTGGTGGTATATCCGTCACTTTACCGTCACTTTTGGGACGGATTAACACCTCCTCCAAAGTTGTAATCAGGCCCTTAGTGTGTGTGTGCTTAACATGCACTGTGGGCCCTGGACCGGTTCACACAGTTTTGGTAATCCTTGATAAAGCCACAGAAACACCATCTCTGTGAATACCAGTATAACGGGAAATGGTCTTAATAGTGTATCTAGGTATGTTTAAGTGAATGCTTAAAAAATCCTAAAGGCACAGTCATATTTGCTAAAGTCCGCTGTATCACCAACCCCAATATAAAGGGGTGTGTGGAGCTAGAATAGTAAATTCATAGGCCCTCATTATGACCTTGGCAGTAAATCCCACTTACCGCCACGCTGACTGCCGCCAACTTACCGCCGCAGCATTGGATATCCGTTCACCACATTATGACCCCTATACACCAATCCGCCACTATTCAGCCACAGACACAATGCCGCCACACAAAAGGTCAATGATAAAGTGGCGGTATCAAAACCCACACTGATACGCCAACAGAACTACGCCCACCACATTATGACCCACGAATCACCAAGATGGTCATTCAACGGCGGTAAACCATTGGCGGTACATACCGCTGCGCTAAAATACACACACAAACAAAACAAAATTACATTGGTCAATTTAAATAAAATACACCTGACCCCCATACACACACCACACACCACTATAAAACACACACCCACATTACCCACAACCCTTTATGACTACAAACCATTGGCACGAAAAAGACACCAAGACCACAGAAAAAAACAGAGCCACACACTACTTACACCTATACACCACCCATGCACCCCACATCACACACCCCGACATATCACCCTACACACCCTCACCTACACACCTCACACAACACCCATGGCACCACAAAGACACCCCCGATTCACAGAGGACAGGCTAAGGGTCACTGTGGAGGAAATTATCTGGGTAGAGCTACAGCTATTTGGAGCACAGGTGCAGCAGATATCTATAGCTAGTAAGATGGAGCTTTGGTGGAGAATCATTGACAGGGTCAACGCCGTGGGACAGCACCCAAAAACTTGGGATGACATCAGGAAGAGTTGGAACGACCTACAGGGGAAGGTACATTTCATTGCAGCAAGACACCAGCTCACTGTACAGAGGACTGCCGGTGGAACCCCAAATCCTCCCCTACAACTAACAGCATGGGAGGAGCAAGTCTTGTCAATACTGCATCCTGAGGGCCTGGCCGGAGTAGGAGGAGGACTGGACTCTGGTAAGTCAACTCTCTACTACTACTACCCCTCAACCTGCATGCCATCACACCCCCCCATCCTCACGTTCACTCCCATCACTCCACCACTTCCCACACACCCCACCATCACATCTCACTCATCCCAATGCCAAGTCCTACATGCCATACCAATGCTTGGACACCACTCACAGCTTTGCATGGACACCTACCACTAAAGCATGCACACTGGAGAGAATCAGCCATCCCACCATATACCAACTTACACAAGTGAAAGCTGCCAGGGCAAATACAACCAAAGAGGGCAAGCCACGGAAGCACAGTATGTCAGACACAGAAACAATAACACAGCATTTACATCCCCGCAGAGATCCTGTGAGCATATCAACATTCCCAGGGAACGATGTGCCAGATACTGGACAATGTGCAGAGGAACAGGCGGCTGCAGGAGGGACAGTACCAGGAGATCAGGGAGGTCTTGCAGACCATTAACTACACCCTGGTCTCCATAGCAGGGGTACTGGCAGACATGGCCAATATGTCTGGGCAGGCGCCTTAGTCTTCCTGGCAAAGCAGGGGCAGGCTCCTTTGTCTTCCTGGCAGCAGCTGGTGCAAGTTCCCTAGTCTTCCTGGCAGCAGCTTGGGCAGGCTCCTTGCTCTTTCTCGCAGCTGGGGTAGGCTTTTCCTTGAGGATGCCTGGTGCAGGCTCCTTCACCCTCAGGACATGTGCCCTGGATCCTTTTCCACCACAAATGGGTGTGGTGACAACTGGGCCTGTGGACTGGGTGGCTGAGGTGCTTGGCTGGGTTCTTCCCACCCTGGCCAGACGTGCAGGATGAGGGCAAGGGGTAGGGAAGAGGTCAATGGTGGATAGGAACAGGTTTTTTTTGGGACACTGGGGTGGGAAGAGGGAGAAGGGATGGGAGTGGAGGAAGAGGAAGTGGTTGTTGGAAGTGTCTGTCTGATGATTTGGGGTGCAGGTGCATAGGCTGGATGCTGTTGTGAGGTGGATGGCTGTTGGGTGTCTAAGTGCTTGTGTTTATGTACCTTAGGAGCGGGGGGACACACAGAGTGGGAGAGGACACAGGAGACGTGTGCATGGCATTTGTGGAGGTGTCTGCCAGTGAGGTGTGTGTTCTGATTTGTGTGGCGGAGATGCTGGTAGTGGATGATGATGTAGTGCATGCAGGTGTGAGTGTAGACGGAACTGGGAGGGAGGTGGAGGAGGAGGGGGAGACAGTGGAAATAGGGGATGTGGGTATGTCTGCATTTGGTATATTGTTTGTATGAGTGCCTGTGGTCTGAAGTGTGGTGTTTGTGTTTCCCTGTACCACTCTTGTGTTGTCTTGTGTGCATACTCATCTGCCTGTGTGCTTGGGATAGGTTGGGGTTGAGGAGAATGGGATTGGGAAGAGGAAGTTGGCGGGTGGAAACAGGGACAATGGCTGCCATTAGAGAGGAGGCCAGAGCTTGGATTGATCTCTGTTGGGCCGCCAAGCCAGTGTGAATGCCCTCCAGGAATGCATTAGTCTGCTACATCTGGGCTGTGGTTGACTGCCCTACAGAGATGGATCTCAGGAGGTCAACAGCCTCCTCACTCAGGGCAGCAGGTCTCATTTGAGCAGGGCCTGAGGTGCCTGGGGCAAAGGAGATGCCTAACATCCTGGGTAAGCGGGCACAGGCAACTCGATGAGGGGCTGCTGGGAGGGTGGTGCTGGTACGGGTGTGGCAGCTGTGCCTGTAGCTGGGGTGGTCACAGAGGTGTCGGCCATCACCCGGGAGCTTCAATCGGAGGAGGTATCTGTGTCTGAGCTGTCCCCTCCTGTCTCTGCCGTGGTGCTCCCCTCGCCCTCGGTCCCACTGGTGCCTTAGGTGTTGGTGGACTCTGGCTCCTGTGGGATGCAGCACCCTCCGTCACAAGTGCCACTGCTCTGCTACGGCTGGGGCCCTTTCCCCGGTCACATGGGCCATGGTAGAATCCAGACAAAGGTCACAGCATCACATGCAGTGTAGGTCCTCCCTTGTTGAAGATCAAGTGCATACCGGCACCGCCGGCGTAGATCACCATTGGCCACTGTAAGCCATAGGACCAATGTCATCCAATGAGGAGTTGCACAGTGGTTTCCGACCGCCTCCTCAACGGCACACAACGTCAGTGGAATTACCTCACTTCCACCTGTCCCTCCACACAGACAGAGGGACACCATTTCAGGGGGGGCAGGCCCTGGACATTTGCTGCATCACTGGTGAAATTTGAACATACTGGACAATCCACACTTACCCACAGCATGCAAAGTTCTGTTGTAACCCATTGTTCAGTTTGTGAGTGGCTCCTCACTCTTTTGCCCCATAGATTGCTACCGCTATGGATGAATAGGAGACAGAGACATACCCCCGTGTACAGACCCCTGGTGGACTTAGCAGCAATGGAGGACAGGCACATCATCCTCACCTATAGACTTGACAGGGCCACAATCACGGAGCTGTATGCCCAATCACAGCCTGACCTGATATCTACTATCCGTCACCCCACTGGGATCCCCCCTCTTGTACAAGTTCTATCAGTGCTTCATTTCCTGGCAACTTGTTCTTTCCAAGTGACAGTGGGCTTGGCAACAGGAATGTCACAGCCAATGTTCTCAATAGTGCTGACCTCTTGACGGCCAGGTTCAGGTGCCTCCATCTAACAGGTGGATCCCTGTGCTACTCACCCAAGAAGGTCTGCCAGATAATAGTGGCATGCTGCATTTTGCACAACCTTGCCATGTGCCTTTTCTGCAGGAGGAGGAGGCTGGCGATTGTGTGTATGGTGTTTGGGGCAGAGGGGTGGTGCGTGTGTGTGTTATTTTCGTTTTCCTCCCTCCCTCACTTGTGTGCTAGGCAGCTGTACTCACTTTTGTCGTCTTTGCCGGCGTTGGTGTTCGTGGTGGAGCAGCACGTAGAAAATCATGAGGAAGACATGTAGCTCGGGCTCCATGGCGGTGTGGTTGTTCCCTGTCTCTCCAATGGTGAGTCCTTTCCCTTATGACGTCTGTTTCCGCTAGGCTTTTGATGTTGTTGGTGCGGCCCCGGAAAAGGTGGAGGTTTGCAGGGTCATAATATGGTGGGCGGAACATTGAAGTCCCCCTTGCTGTAGGCGGCTACCGCCGTGGTGGCTGTTGTTTCTGCCCTGGTGGTCAGTGTGGTACATTGGCTGTATATCGGAGATATTTCCGCCATGGTCATAATTTCGCTGTAATTACCACCGGCCTCTTGGCGGTATTATCACCTCTTTAATACCAACCACCAGGGTTGTAATGAAGGCCATAGTCTGTTACAATTAATGAGCCTTCCTTGTATATTTATGGGTATGCCATGCAGTATGTGTGCATCTGTGTATATTTTATGTATGTATCTGCCTGTTTTTGATGGGTCAGATTAGAGCGGCAGTGGCAAAGAAAAGTGGAAATAATCATGTTTACAAATGTGTTTGAAAAAATTTGAATGAAAGAATGGATTTACATGTTTCTTATATGGCTCAAGTAAATGGAGGAGAATCAAACAGCTAGAGTATTTGCTTAAGAAAGAACTAAGCGTTCCATAAAGTGACATGGGCTGAATGTTACATTGTGAAGCACATTGAGATGTGTTAGTATATGACAGAACCAAACACTTTGAAAGCATAATTAGCATACAATGGTAAATATGGTAATACATAAATGTTCTTTAGACATGTGGTGTTTACCTTTAAAATAATTGCATTGGCAGATTAGCATTTATACGATGGGAACTAAAGAAACCAAGAAAGCATTATCTAAAATGAAAGGGGACAATTTGTCAAAGAAGCTGATATTGAAATAAAATAACAAGCGGACATCATCATGAGATGACTCATGAGATTTTGAGAGACGTGGTTAGATAAAGAATAATTGAATCTGAATGATACTTGACAGAGCAAAAAAAATAATTTTCTTTCTTATCATGACAAACTGAACATGATCGATTAGAATTAGTGGTTTTAACATGTCTGTATGCTGTCCACTAGAGAGTGTTGGAAGTGTAGTGCCCCATGAAGTTGTAAACTTTGAGAGTAGGTATGTCAATCAACTTATGCAGTTTACCCAAGCATAACCTGAAAAAATTGTGTGATTTTCAGAAAGTCATAAATCTGCATTGTTGCAAGTTCATAGACGTGCATTTAAAGTTTTGTGAGTGACCTGTCCCATAGCATTTTTTCCATTTGATTGCACCTGTTCATACAAAAATTTTGCTCTTAAAATTCAAAACTCTTTCATGTTACCTACCACACTCAATGCATATTCAATTCCTTTTCGTTTCTTATGCTCAAACTCTAGAAACCTTTTTTGACTTCTCATCAAGCCCAGGCAATCTAACACTAACAATCTAACACTTTTCAAGAAGAACCTGAATAGATTTCTAGGTGCAAAACATGCAAACAGGAAAACATTTTTTTAATCAGGTCATTGAGTAAGCATGGTTTATTCCTAGTAATCTGCACATCACAGCTAAACAGGCCTGCCAACATCAGGAGTACGAAACAGTTACTGATAAAAAATATTTGTTATTCAGGGACCTTCAAGGGTCAAAAGACAGGCAATCATCTGGAGCTTTTTATTTCCTTGCTCCCTGAAGACTTGTACTTTAAAGCTGGAAAATTTGAACAATGGAAGGATTCCACTATTGAAACAACCACCTAAATGTAACACACAGCTAAATTTCCTGACAAAAGATCATAAATGTAACATACTAAAAGCTAAAGCTTATTTTATCCAGTCACAGTCCTTGATTCAGAAATCAACCAAAATACCAAAATACAGTTCATGATTTTCTTCCCCAAACAAAGTCCATCATGTCAAAAATAGATTTCAACATTTCCCCATAACTCACTTATCATTAACAACCTTGGAACACATTTTTTCCCTTCACAAATGAGGAGTTCAAAAGCCTCATCTGCATCTTTAGACCGAGAAACAACCCGTATGGTACCCTGAATCCATCAAATTAAATGGAATATTGACATGTTTAGGAAGCTGTGCTGCCAAATATTAAATTTGTTCCTTTTTGTGCAGGTACTTTTCCTAATGATCTAAGTATGGCTCAAGTAACATCTTATCAAGAAACTGAATCCCAGGTGTGAAACTTACTGATTACGTTCTACTCACCTATCTCCCATAAATGGTAAAACAGTAGATGATCTACATTTAGCAAACTCTAAATGAGCCTAAATCAACCCCAAGCATCAAATAGCTTAACTGACTAACTCATTTGGAGGACTACAGTCCAGCAGGCCATTCTCAATTGTAATCAGCAAATAAACATTTAGTACAACATTCAGAAGCTCAGCAGAGTTATTCTGGATCTCTCTACTCAATGCAGTTTAAACATTAATCACTGGTGTCTTTCTGCAGGAATTTAAAAGTTATCTTGTTTGCAGCTTCTTGAAAGACTACTTTGTTTCAGTTTTGCTTATGGTTAAGGTGAGCTGTTGTGTTCATATATAGCTGTTAGTCACACTGTTCAGTAATCTCTCTCCATCAATCATTTCCTCTCTACTCACCCTTCAACAATTCTAAGGGGGGGCAGTATGATTTTGGTGGACAGAGTAGGCCTTTCGGAAAATTCCGCAGTCAGTTTGCCGCCAGCGCGGCCACCTTCCTGTGGGACCCATTAGAAATGGTGTTTCCACCCGGTGGTCCAGCGGGAAACAGCCTACAACATTGACGCCAGCTCATAATTGAGCAGGTGGCAATGCTGCAGCGAGTAGGGTGCACCAGCACCTGTCACACCTTTCACTGTCTGCAAAGCCATGAGCATGGGCAGTGCAGGGGCTCCCTTGGGGCCCCCTGCAGCTCGTCTCTGCCAGCCTTTACATGGTGGTGCTACAGCTATGTAAAAGCTGGCAGAGAGGGGGGTTGTAATCCCCATGGCAGCAATGCTTGCAGAGTTGCCCTGGTGGATTAGAACCACCAGCACTGCTAGTGCTTCCTGTGGAGGAAAACTGGCGGTGCTGGTAGTCTGACCAAGGCGCGCCGGCCACAGTCATAATGTGCCGGTCAGACATTTGCCAAAGCGGTCAGACCACCGCTTTGGCAGCCGGCAAACCGTCATTCGACCCTGGACCACCAGGGTCATAATGACCCCCTAAGCCTTTATTTTTGTCTCCCTTACAAATGTGTTAACGTTAAGTATACAGAGTCAACATACATTGTTGAATGTGTTCTTTGAATTCAGTCCAGTCTTCCACAGACTGGGGCTGCACTACACAACAGTAATAAATAATACATCATTCTCTATTGGGTTCCTCTTTGATGCCTTTCCCAACACACTCAACTATTTATGCATATCAGAGCATGAATCTTGGTGGGTTAATTTGTGTTAATATATCGATTGACAAACCTCATGGCATTTTTCTATTACATTCTGCAGAATAGGCGATATTTGATTAAATGTATGATTAAATATATCCTGCTGTTAAGTCTTAAATAAGTAAAAATATATTATTTGCTATAAATTTTGAAAAACTAGTAGTGGGCCAAACTTTTAACCATATCACCTGTGTATTTAAGTAGATTCTGGCAATAGTAACAATAGTAATGTTCTCAGATTTTACTTCTTTGTGTCTATGTAATAGTAGAACACCTGAGAACTTGTTTTGTGCAGTTTCATCCCCAGAAGGGAAGAAAATAATATTCTGTATGAGCAAGTGACTCTGGTAGTCATGATTCTTGGGTACATATTATCATAAAATAAAAATAAAGAAATAAATATACCCTGAAACTGCTTCAAGCAACTTCTTAGACCTATTACATTCACACATGACATGTTTGGAAACTTATCATCTACGATTTGACGATCAATTTTATATTTCACTTAATCATCTGAGAATTTAGATTGCAATATTGAACTACTGGCCTGTTTGAAATTATGCTTTTTTCACTTCAGTGTCCATTTGAATCTATGCTTGAGGACAAGCAATTAATGGATATTTTGATGCTCACCTTTGATCTGTTTTAATTCCTCAAGCCTTAAAATGTGCTATGCATGCAAAGTTGAATCGCTGACACATCCAAGATCCATGGTGTTTTGGTTTATTCTATAATATCTTAGAATTTGAATTTTAAACAATCTGTGCTGAAAAGACTTTTGCACATTGAAGGTGTGTTATTTTAGTACATTCTAGAGGTTTAAGACTTCATAGGATGTTTTCTATGTATATTCTGTGGCAGAGGAGGTCACACCATTTATTCTTGGCCTCCTATGTAATATAAGTGGTCAGTTTATCGAGGGTTGTGGAGCTTTTATCTATTTTATTAACTCTATTTCCACTTTTTCAGGCAATGTGTCAGATTCCATGACTTAACTGCGTAGGATTAACCATTAGTATATTTATATTATCTTTTGTGGCTCATCACAGATACATATGATCTAACGAGCTTGCCATGACTGCCTTTTTAAATTCTCTCTGGGGATATAGATGTTGTAATTTGTTTCTAAATTCCTACCAGATCATTCTTTGTGTGCACAACAAATCTACAAATCTAACTCCAGATTCCAGTCTTAAGCTTCATTGAGGTTCATAGCAGTGATGGTGAAACATTAAAACTGGATTTTCTCCTATAATTGAAATCAGCACCACCCTTTTCTGGTCCACTTATAGAGGGAGTTTTAATGAGTGGCATTTGTACTACTAAATTCACTGTTTTCATGAATTCCCTAGCTAATCATTATCCCTTTTTTGACTGGGACTCTTTAATCAGTTGGTTCTCCATATCCATTCTTACTAAAGGGTTAGATGCCCTACTATTTGAATAAACATTGACACTTTTTCTGCTTCAACATTATAAAATTATTTTCAGTTTTCCCAGACTGCTAAAATGTTGCAAGTCACATTCTTTCCTGTGCTTTTTAGTCTTCTATGATTGCTC
Organism: Pleurodeles waltl; assembly: GCF_031143425.1. Lineage (NCBI taxonomy): Eukaryota > Metazoa > Chordata > Amphibia > Caudata > Salamandridae > Pleurodeles > Pleurodeles waltl. Next base: position 691,015,209 of record NC_090436.1, on the reverse strand, counting down.
CCTTAACCTTTGAACATGTTGTCCCACTTGATATAAACTCATCATTTTGTTTTGACAGAGGAAGCATGGTGAGGTATGGAACCTGTGTTTGATTGATATGATAATGGATTTTCTAACGATTGTGCTCTCAGAAGATTGTGTCTAAACATTTTTCCCCATCTCCATTCCTCAATCATGTACCATATAACCTGGGTCAAAGAAGAAAGCTATCTGAAAAAAAGGTTGTAGGAACAAATACCTTTCTGTAGTGAAGATATGCCTCACTTAGGGATGAGTTAGTCAAATGACCCACTTTTGTAACTATTACTGCCACACATGTGTCCAGCGTTTGAAGTACAGCCAATTGGAAATCATGATCATTGGGTTTTAAATGGAGAGTGTTAACAACTACCTTTAAAGCAGTCCACGTTATTCTCATAACAGCAGTGATGATGTTGTCCTCCAGGCTCTGAATAGTTTGTGCTGCAAAGTCACTCTCAATGGAAGATGGGTAATTATGTTTAATTATACCAAATGTAGGTGCTTCTATTAATAAAGTTGATGAAGTGTCAATTTATTAAGTAAGTCAATTCAACACCAGAGAAGGTAAGTTGACAGAGAAACATGCTTTGATCTTAGCTTTGTGTTGAACCACATGCCTAACTCTGGACCATCTGGCTTCCAGGCAAAGACCTTGAATTTAGCAAATATGCATGCACAAAATGTCACAGACTTACACCAAGAGTAATATGCATTAGAAACATGATTTTGGGACTTGCAGCAATATGTAACTATGATTGTTTCCAAATAAGGAAAACATACATGGATACATCTTTTCAAATTGTGCCTTCTGTGTGCTGTTTCGATCTGCAATTTCTCTGTATGTAATGTAACATTTGTATGTAATCTTATAGAAGCCTAGTTTAGAGGAGGCTGGTAGCAGATAAATTGCAAAATGTAGCCTATCTTTCTCAGTGTCTCCATGGATGCAGCAGTCCAATTCAGAACTCTATGCATGGCTAAGGATTGGGTCTGTTAAGGGGTGTGCTAATTTCGCATAGGAAGGCAACAGTTACAATGGTAGATTGACCACTATATTTGGGTGTGTTAACACTGTGAGGCACTGCAATGCTAAGGATAGTGTCAGTGGCATTCATGAAAATGTGAGATTTACATTGCTAACATGCCCAGGCATGAAAATGTGGCAAATGTGCAGTGGTCATAGATTGACTACAATGGTGTGTGGAAATTCAACCAGGTATCTTCCATATTTTCGATGTACACTTTCCACTTCTAGGTGCTCAGTCAGGCTCACAGATGTAATGCCATAAATAAAGTCCTTTTGCCTATAGACCCAGGAAATTGTAGCTTTTTAAAAAAAGAAAGAAACATGTTGCAAAATCCTAGTCGTAATTTACACCCAGTACTTCTGCAATAACTTTAAAAATCTACCTATGTAGAAATAGTTTGGTTCTTAACATTCTGTATAACAGTGGGTTGCAAACCCAAAATTATTTTCAAAAACAATGGAATGATTCCAAGTGTCATTCAGAATGCTTATTGGAATCTAGACCACCTACATGTGCACAGGGCCATATTTATTTTCATTGAGACAGATGTGCGAAAAAGGACATTTTCATGAATAGAACAATTGTGAATTGTGCATAGTTTCATACCAGCCAATGGATTTATAATTTTGCCAGTCTTGAAAAAGAAAAGTTGTGATGGGGAAGGAAATGATACCACATGTTAGCCAGATAATAGGTGAAGTGTCACTAAGAGAAAATGATGCATCTTCAACATGTTTGATCTCATATAGTCTGTGCATTGATTCTTTTTTAGCCACTGTTTTTTTGAGTGAGGGTTAAATTATATGCCTCAAATAGGGCCATTTCATTGAGAAGTTGCAAAGGCACGAAACCTGACCTGAGTGTTTGTAGTGCCCAATTTAATTGTATAATTGCTCTTAACTGAGTCTGCCCATGTTGCAATAAATTGAGGCCTTCTTTCATGTGGTCTAATGCTGAGGACAAATTGTGATTTAATGAATACACTCTTTTAGAAAGTGCATGCATTCCATTGTTGCTAACTTTAAAAAACTGTCTGCAAGTATTCTTTATGTTTGCCTAATTCTTTATGCAGCTTCTTTCTATGAATATTTATTTAATTCATTATAAATAGTGTATATTTCTGTGGCAAGGAATCCTTTATTTCTTTTAGGATGTGGTTACAGAAGAAAGTCAGTAAAATCCATGTTTTCTTTGATTAAGGAAAAGTGTTCATTGACTACTTAAGGAATTGAATGTTCTGGCCATCGTTGACATAGCTTGCCTACACTATATGTAGGAACTACTACAGGTGTTTATTTATTACAACGTGGGTCAGGATGATTCATTTTAGGTCCAGGAGTGATTGAGAGTTAATTCTGCATTCATGTATCAGAATCATAAGTTCATAATACTAAACCCTCAATAGGGGATTGTGTCAAGTTCTAGGTTCCATTTTGTATCATATCATTTATGTCTGATTCAGACATATACATTGGAATTGCCAATTATTGGACATGGTGAAATTGGCTTTTCGTGTAGAAGATTTCTTTAAGTACTTCATTGTTCCAAATACCAGATAGGTATTGGGTGCATTTGTTCAGAAAGATCTTTCCTTTCTGTATTAAAAAGGCTTTAAATAAGGCTTCTTTCCATTGAACCTGCCTACATTTGGTTCCCCAAACACTTTTCTCATCAACAGTTGCTTTCTTTCACTGATATCCATGAATAGCCAGATTTTTACTAAATTCAGTAGAGAATATCAGCTTGCTGGTTGTGATTAGGTTTTTTGGAAGCTGCTGTGGCTCCTGTATGAAATCAAAGGCTGAAGGGTGTTATCTATCAGCATTCTGAAAATAAGAACATTTTTATAAGAAGTTAGAATAGATTTTTTGAGGCGGAGCCTGACAATGTTCCACTTGTGTGCAATTGTGAATTTCTCTAGAACAGCTCGTCCTACGTATGTAGTAATGTGCATAATGATGTTCACAGTGCATCTCTTTTAATGTTTCATAATGCTTTATTGAATAAGTTAGCATACACTAGCACAATAGGATAAAAACATTGTAACTAAAAAAAAAAATCGTAAAGATAATTATACCTATAAAAACAATTTGTGTACACAACCAGACTAGAATATTGTATCATAGAATAATAGCATTTTTTGTTATGTTTTAGTAAAGAAAGAAAGAGAAGTGAGAAAGAAAAGAAAAGAAAAATGTAAACAATGCAAATTAAAAATCACATATTTACAATAAAGCAACCATTAAGTATTAACAGTAGTATGAAAGGTCTTATGTTGCGAAAGAAAAGAGTTGAGAGGAAGCCAAAGCATATCCCTTTTAATTAACAGGTGAGTAGTATCAACATTTGCTCGATCCATTCTGTGATTATAACAAATCAGATTCCACTAAGCTACAACAGATATTTTCGTGGTATCTTTCCAATTAGAAGTTATAGGGGGTTATTACAACTTTGGAGGAGAATATACCACCAACCGTATTACGAGTTCCATAGGATATAATGGACTCGTAATACGGCTGGTGGTATATCCGTCACTTTACCGTCACTTTTGGGACGGATTAACACCTCCTCCAAAGTTGTAATAACCCCCATAATTTGCAGTGCACTAGCAATGAGCAAATCAGCAAATTTACCAATCAGTGGTTGGGAATGCCAAATAGATGAAGTACTACCCAAAAAAATATGTAATATATTGAAAGGTACATTGATGGACAAAATCTGATGGATTTTATCCCAAACTTATTCCCAAAAAGTATGAACTGAAGGGCACTCAAAAAACATGTGCATATAATGGCTGTTTTCTTTAGAGCACGACCAACACTTGCTATCTGTGGTGAGTTTAAATTTATAAAGATCTACAGGAGTACAGTACAACCTATTATAAAAGTAAAATAACGTTTGGGTTGTAGATGCTGAACGGGATGTTGTATGGAGTTTTGACCATATTTTTTTCCATGTAGATATAGGAATGTTCTGATTGAAATCCTGCTCCCATGCTAATTCTATTTGAGACTTTGGTCTCACAAGACTGGTATGTGTAAGGGTTCTGTATATAAAGGACGCTGGAACTTGTGAGGAAAAATTATGAGGGTGGGAATAGGCTGTGTAGAAGAGGGAGCCTCCAAAGATTGAGACAACAAGTTATAGAGGATAGCAAAGAGAGTTTGGTATTGCACAGCGTAATAGGTGGAGATATGAAATGTCAGTTGAATATCTTGAAATTCAAGTACAGCATTATCTAAAATTAAATGATCTAAAGTTATAATGTGTTTGTGCATCCACTCTTTCCATACTAAACTTCTATTACGAAATTTAATATCATTATTGTACCATATTGGAGTTTGCTTAAGGTTCTCATATGAGGAGTCAGAGGCAAGAAGTAATGGCCTGGCAATAGAAATAGAATGAGTTATTATAAGAGAAAAGAGATTTAGGAGGTTTTGAAAGCCGAACTGCATCCCTAAATGTAAATGGTGAGTGTTCCAATTGACTCCATAGAGAGGTCCCTTTATGAAAAGTGGGAGAGAGGGTCAACCATATTTGTTTTTAAACAAATGCAGAGTGATATCTTCTAAGGCATGAAAAATTTACACCTCCAGTATCTCTATGAGATTTACGTTTGTTCCATAAAAATCTCATAAATAATGCATTTATAGTTTTTAAAAAAAACTAGAAGGAAGTTCAACTGGGAGCATAGATAAATAAAAATGTAGAATGGGCAACAACATCATTTTAATTGTGGCCAAGTTTCCCCACCAAGTTAAATAAAGAGGATACCATCTGTCAAGTAATTTCAAAATCTTTGACTCTACCTCTTTGAGATTAGTTTGAATAGTGTCTTTAAGAGAGTTGGAATAGGATATGCCCAGTCATTTGATATGCTTAGAGTTCCACATAAAACCAGTATCTTTAAACATGTCTGGTAGACAATGAGCATTTAATGGCAAAACCTCTGATTTGTCTACATTAAGCTTACAACCTGAGACACTTGAGTATTCTTGTAGTAAGTTAAAAACGTCCGGAATAGTCTTTTGAGGATTAGCAATAAAAAGTAAAATGTCATCAGCATAAACTGTGAATTTAATCTCAGTGTCTTTATGCTTAAAACCATAAAAATCAGATGACCTACGTATTTTCTCTAGAAGGGGCTCAAGTGCTAACATAAATAACAGAGGTGATAGAGGACAACCTTGTCTAGTACCTCTGTGCAGGGGGAAGTAATGGGATTGTTTACCATTAACTAAAATTTATGTAGAGGGGGAAGAGTATAACATTCTAATAAGTTGAATGATATGAGGACCAAAACCATGCCATTTTAATGCTCCAAACATAAAATCCCAACAAACTCGATCAAAGGCTTTTTCAGCATCTAGAGTTATGGCAGCTATAGGGTCTCTGGACTTAGAGGCAAGATGGATAATATTGAGAAAAGTTCTAGAATTATCCGATATGTATCGCCCCTTAACAAAATCTGACTGATGAATGTCTATTAAGTCTGGGATAAAATGATTAATCCGTAAGGCTAGGACTTTTGCAAAGATTTTACAGTCCACATTAATAAGGGATATAGGTCTATAATTACCACATTTGGATAAATCCTTATCTTTTTTAGGAATCAAACACAACATAGCTTCAGAAAAAGTGCCCTTTGCTTGATCTTTTGTTATGAAATATTGTATAAGTGTTAATAGCTTTGGAACTAAAATAGATGCAAGAGTTGAATACAATTCTATTGAAAAGCCATCTGGGCCAGGGGCCTTATGTTTAGGAAGCTTGGTAATGGCATTTTTAATTTCTGTTTCAGATAAGTCAGAGTCTAATAGTGACAAATCTACTTTTAGTTTCAAAGGAATAGAGTGGAAGAAGGTTTCTACTTCAGTCATATAGGAGTATTTTCAGGAGTATATAATGTGGTATAATAGTTGGTAAAGCATTCCAGGATTTTTGAATCTTTAGTGTGTCTGTTTCCAAATGTGTCTGTGATAACAGTAATTTTAGACTTTTGTTTTTTGATCTTTAAATAATTTGCCAATAGTTTACCCGCTTTATTTTTCCCCCATAAAATTTTGAATTTATTTTGAGTAGAGTTCCACATGCACGTTCCAAGGAATGCTTATTGTATGGTAATTTAGCATCAATCAACCTGGATAAGGTATCTGGTTTGTTAGATGAGAAATATTCATGCTCAAGACACTTTATTTGTGTGAGCAATTGAGAGGAAACTTTAGATTTTTCTTTCTTTTTAATGGCAACATAATCTATAATGAAGCCTCAAGCAGTAGCTTTAAATGCCACAATGCATTTCTTTATAATTAGCTTTATTGGCATGAGGATATCCATTATTCAAGGTAGTATAAGCATGTAAATTAGACATCATTCTATTAGCAGTCTCAATGTCGCAATCACCTGAAAAGAAACCAAGAATTACAATATAATTAATTGAAACTTTTATCACATAAGGCAATTGCAATTTCTCCGTGGGTCCCATAATCTTGTATGGAGTCTTTTGCTATGCTGTGCCCTCAGGCACATGATAAGGTGTAATGTTCGCATCATAGGGACCTCTTTGGGCACTGTGAAATGAGGAGTGTGGCTGTAGTTCACGAACCACAGGTGATGCAGCTTTTCTTGCAGGGACGAAAAGTCTATAAAGTAGCAGTAGGCACACCCATCTTCCATCTCCCTCACCACTAATCACTTTGCCAGTATACACAATGACCAATACATTAGACACATTAATGCCTTGACACACGCTGGAAGAGAAAGTGGTGCGCGGGCATCAGCCAAAAGAAAAATTAGAGCCATTAAATCAAGTCCCCAAAGAAAGAAAAATGGACAACCGGGGCGGCTAAGCCACCTGTTTAAAATGCACCTTCAGTAGATGGGACCACTGCAGTTGGAATGTTTCAAGGATATCTTTAACTAGCATACATTTCATGCACTGAGTGTTATGTCCTGAGGAGGCCAGATAAACTATAAAGGCCGAAACGCGTCGACAACACAGGCTTCGGAGGAATGCCCTTGGAATTTAAAAATCATGGATTAAAAAGGCAACAGATGGTACCATAAACATATAGGACGAACAAGACCCTATTAAATTATACCAAAAGATATTCCCTCCGGAATAATAGACTGCTAGGCCAAAAGAGCAGCAGCATACAAAAAGAAAGACTTCTATGCAAAATAACTTTTCCTTCACGTTTTGTTTGTTGGATGTATTTGTTCATATTATTGTAAAAAAGTTGTGATTATCTGTATAGAACGGTTCCATGACACCAACATGGACCACAATTTTTTTTTCCCTACAATTTCTTGCCAGAATTCACTAGAAATGGCGAGATTGTTGATGGGGAAAAGCCTTCAAAGAACAGACTAAAAGCATCAAAAATAAAAGGGACAAAAAATGTCTTCAAGTGAGTAATTTATTTCTGCGCTTTAAATTGATATCATTACATAGATCTATCTCGCCTGTATACTCTACTTTGTCCCAGTATCTCTAGCCCAAATACAGTGGAGTTACAGGGCTCCCCCTCCTTAGTTACCTCCATGATTCCATTGAATGGCAATAACTTATCCATATGTGTTAAATATGTTGCCAGCTATCAAAAAATAGCAGCCCCCTGAAGTCCTTTTTGGCCTCCTTTCCTACCTCGGGCCTTAGAAGCGCGAGATCTCATGAGATCTCTGCCCCCCCCGATTACAGCAGCCATCTTAGGGTGTGGTCTATTTAAACCACCCCTTAGGCCTCCCTTGCTTGCTTGGCTTCAAGACCTAGCTGGAGGAACTTCTCCTGATCTGGGGCTTTGTGGCCCACATTGCCTCCTGCCCTGGTAATTTCAGCTCTTCAGCTCCTGCTGCACAATGCTTTCAGCTCCACAGCACCTGAAAAAAAAAGAAAACAAAAGATAAAGCGTCAAAACAAGTTAACCACTTGCACTAATCGTGCCAGTCACAACAATTTCAAGGTTAGTGCACTGTACCTAACTATTGCATAAGGCCTTAGAAGTAAGGTTTACCTTCTGTTTTTCACCCATGCAAAGAATAGATGTGGGACAATCACACATTCCAAACAAACCTATACATTATTAGGCTTCAACCCAAACAAAAGGTATTTGGACTTGCACACATCTAATGCCTCTATACATTGTTATTCTGAAAGAGGATCGATACTAATCTTGTGAACTGATATTGCTAACCAGAGATAGTTGGTTCTACTAATCTTGTGAACTGCTATTGCTAACCAGGGTCTTCTGTACTAAAATACTAGAGGGGCACATGTTCTGTCAACTAACCTGTTAGACTTTTCATCCTTGGCGTGGTCTCCCTTAACTTTTTGCCTCTGTTCCCCAGGTTGTTGATGTGTGCTGGACTCTGATTTTACTGTTTTTGGTACTCTGGGCACTTTACCACTGCTAACCAGTGCTAAAGTGCAAGTGCTCCTGTTTAAAATGTGTACGTAATTGGTTCTCCATGATTGGCATATTTGTTTTACTGTTAAGTCCCTAGTAAAGTGCACTAGAGGTGCCCAGGGCCTGTAAATCAAATGTTACTAGTGGGCCTGCATCACTGGTTGTGCCACCCACACAAGTAACCCTGTAATCATGTCTCAGACCTGCCACTGCAGTGTCCCTGTGTGTATTTTTACACTGTAAATTCGACTTGGCAAGTGTACCCACTTGCCAGGCCCAAACCTTCCCTTTTCTTACATGTAAGGCACCCCTAAGGTAGGCCCTAGGTAGCCCCAAGTGCAGGGTGTAGTGTATGGATAAGGTAGGACATATAGTAATGTGGTTTATATGTCCTGACAGTGAAATACTGCCAATTTCGTTTTTCACTGTTGCATGGCCTGTCTCTCTCATAGGATAATATGGGGGCTACCTTTAAATATGATTAAAGTGTAGATTCCCCTAGAGAGTAGATGGACATGTGGAGTTTGGGGTCCCTGAACTCACAATTTAAAAATACATCTTTTAGTAAAGTTGATTTTAAGATTGTGCATTTGAAAATGCCACTTTTAGAAAGTGAGCATTTTCTTGCTTAAACCATTCTGTGACTCTGCCTTGTTTGTGGATTCCCTGTCTGGGTCAGTTTGACAGTTGGGTTGTTTTTCACCTCACACCAGACAGTGACACAAAGGGGGCTGGGGTGTAACCTGCATTTCCTGATTATCCATCTCTGCTAGGAGGGAGGGGTGAAGTGGTCACTCTCATCTGAAAGGACTGTGCCTGCCTCTCACAATGCCTGCTCCAACCCCCTGCTGTGTGTCTGATGCCTTGCCTGGGCAAGGCAGGATTTCACAAGTAGGTGTGAGTCCCCTTTGAAGACAGGTGACTTCAAAGACTAAAATGGGTATAAGAAGGGCACCCAAATCTACAGACTTTAGAAACACTTCTGGAACCAAGAGGAACATCTGCCTGGAGAAGAGCTGATAGCTGAGGAAGAAGTGCTGCCCTGCCTGTGACTGTGCTTTGTGGAGTTTTCCTGCAGTGCTGCTTCTGCCAGAGTAAGAGGTCAAAGACTGGACTTTGTGTGCCTGCCATCTTGTGAAGAAATCTCCAAGGGCTTGAGTTAGAGCTTGCCTCCTGTTGTTTGAAGTCTCAGGGACAGCAAATACTTCTCTCTGCCAGCACCTGGGGTCTCTGGAGAGACTCCTGCTCTGACAAGTGGTGCCCTATCCAGTCCCTTAGCCCTTGAAAGAAAAGCTGGTGGAAATCCAAGGAAATCGACTTCGGACGACTCCGGACCGACGCCGCTGCTGAATCCGGTGACGCCGCCTGCACCCGACGCCGTGACCTTCGCTGGAACGCGACGCTCTTCGCAGGCCCGATGCCGCTGCAGCCCCACTGAAGTCCGCGACTCCGTGGAAGTCGCTGCACCACGTCGTGACAGACGCCGCTCGAAGTGCACGGATTCAACATTTCGCACAGACGCCGCGATCCCCGACTTCGCGCATCGGCTTGTTTTCACTCTTCACCAAAGGTACTGTACTTGGGGGTCTACACGACTACGTGTTCGGCGCCGCTGGTGTCGGCTTGTTGGGAACGACTCGGTCACAACGCCGTGTTAACATCTCATTGAAGCATTTTTGTTTCTAAGCGCTATTTTTTAGTTTAATCTTTAAAAACTCATAACTTGACTTGTGTATGTCGGAGTTTTGTCGTTTTGGTCTTGTTTTGTTTAAATAAATATTTTGTATTTTTCTAAACCGGTGTTGTGTCATTCTGTAGTGTTTTCATTCAGTTACTGTGTGTGTTGGTACAAATACTTTACACCTAGCGCTCTGAAGTTAAGCCAACTGCTCTGCCAATCTACCAAGGGGGTAAGCAGGGGTTAGCTGAGGGTGATTCTCTTTTACCCTGACTAGAGTGAGGGTCCTTGCTTGAACAGGGGGTAACCTGACTGTCAACCAAAGACCCCATTTCTAACATTGGTGGCAGCGGTGGGATTTGTACTTGTATTTGTACTTGACATACAGTAATTAAGTGTACACTACTGTTTGGGTTCAGACCACTACGTGACCACATACTGCTTGTCTTGAGATTTTTGCTTTTTCTCTTTTTGTGGATTTTTCCCTACGTCCACTTTGTTTTTTTCCGCTGATCCTTGATTGACTTTGAACTTCATTTGGGAACTTGTTTCTGCATTTGGAACTTTGCACTTTTTTTACCTTTCATCATGTCTCTACTTGGAGATGCATCAGTTGGAGCTGACTTTGACCTTGAGAAATTGGAGAGTTATACCAAAGCTCAGTTGAAGCAGTTCTGTAAAAGTTTTGACTGTCCCATTAAGAGCTCATCCAGGAAGGAGGAGCTGCAAAAGGCGCTGAGGGCCTGGGTGACAGGAAAAGAGCACTGAAGGGCACACAGAGGATGAGGGAGATGAGGAGGATGAGGAAGAGTGTTCAGTACACAATGGTATTGTGGGTGGGCCTGTTATGTCCAGGGAGAAGGTCTCCAGGGCAGGTAGCAGTGTCTCATCCAAGGGTCTGACACCGGAGGAGTTGCAGGACAGACAGGCAGAGAGGGCATACCAACTGGAGCTGCAGAAGCTCAATCTGGAGAAAGAAAGAGATGAGAGAAGAGCAGTCCTTGAGGAAAGGAAGATGCAGCTGGCTCATGAGCTTAACTTAAAGGAGTTAGATCAGAGGAGCCAGTCCAGTAGGGATGGTGGCAGCAATCCTACAGTGCAGCCGGAGAGAATAGTACACATCCCAAAAGACCTTGTGAGGGATTATAAGAGGGAGGATGATATCTACTTGTGGTTCAAGGGTTATGAGTCAGCTCTCCACATGAACCTGGTCCCTGAAGCTCATGGGGGGGCAGCCCTGAGGAAGCATTTTGAGGCAGAGGGGAGGGACACACTAACGGCCTTAGGGGATGCTCAGAGTCTCACCTACCCTATCATGAAGGAGGCCTCACTCACCAGGTGTGGTCTCACCCCTGAGCAGTACAAGGAGAAGTTTAGATCCTACAAGAGAAAGGAATCCCAAACATGGTTGGAATGTGTTGATTCTTTTTGCAGGTCACTGGATGGTTGGGTGAAGGGCAGTAAGGTAAACACGTATGAGGGGCTTTACAATTTAATTGCTTGGTAGCACTTGTACAGTTTATGTTTTCCAGAGCTGCGCCAGCACCTCATTGACAGCAAGCTGACTGACCCCAGGAAGCGGACTGCTGGGAGAGCACCAGGGTCCAAAAGAGGTATGGGGGAGAACACGCCAAGGGTGGGCAGGGTCCCTCTCAGAAGAAAGGGGGGGTAAGGGCAAACAGGGGGAGTTCTCTAAAGGGCCCCAAACTGATTCCCAGGGTAAGGATTCCCAACCACCCAGTGAAAAGAAGCCATGGTTGTCCAAAGGGAAGCCAGTGGCAGGTGGTCCCCCACGTAAGTGCTATGCATGTGACCAGGGGGTCATGTGAGGGGGGACCCCAAATGCCCCAAAAGTACACCAGCACCCACTGGTGCACCGTCCCAGGGTTTGGCCAGTGTAGGGCTTGGGGAGGAGTTGGTTTCAGGTGGGTGGGAACCAGCAGAAATGACCCTTGTCTCACTAGGGGACAATGAGATGGTCCAGAGAAACTTAGGCCCTGATTCCAAACTTGGCGGGTGGCGGGAGCAGCCCGCCAAGCGGAAACCGCCAGAATACCGCTGCGCGGTCAAAAGACCGCCGCGGTAATACTGAGTTTCCCGCTGGGCGGGCGAGCGACCGCCAGAAGGCCGCCCGCCCGCCCAGCGGGAAACCCCTTCCCACGAGGATGCCGGCTCCGAATGGAGCCGGCGGATTGGCAAGGGTGCAACGGGTGCAGTTGCACCCGTCGCGATTTTTAGTGTCTGCTATGCAGACACTGAAAATCTTTATGGGGCCCTGTTAGGGGGCCCCTGCAGTGCCCATGCCGTTGGCATGGGCACTGCAGGGCCCCCCAGGGGCCCCATGACACCCGTTACCGCCATCCTGTTCCTGGCGGTGAAAACCGCCAGGAACAGGATGGCGGTAAGTGGGTCGGAATCCCCATGGCGGCGCTGCCTGCAGTGCCGCCATGGAGGATTCCCTAGGGCAGCGGGGAAATGGCGGGACACCGCCGGTTTCCCGTTTCTGACCGCGGCTGTACCGCCGCGGTCAGAATGCCCATGGGAGCACCGCCAGCCTGTTGGCGGTGCTCCCTTTATTTTAGCCCTGGCGGTCGTTGACCGCCAGGGTTAGAATGACCCCCTTAGTGCCTGATAACACTAAGAAATACAGGCAATGGGTGACCATCAATGGACAGAGGGTGGAGGCTCTGAGAGACACGGGAGCCAGTGTGACTACAGTGAGGAGTCACCTGGTGTCTGAAGAGCAGATTGATCCCCGGGTACTTCACCAAGTAGTTCCGGTAGACAAATCTGAGCGCCTCTGCAGAGTGGTGCAGGTTCCCTTCAAATGGGGGGGGGTCTCAGGTTCCTGGAAAGTAGCTGTGAGTCCAACCATGCCTGTTGATTGTTTGCTAGGTAACGACCTGGAGGATTCCCCTTGGAAGGAGGGGGAACACAGGTCTCACTTGGAGATGTTGGGTCTGCCTGGGTGGGTATGCGTATCCACCCGGTCTATGGCAGCCAATCAGGGTAGTCAAGAGCCCCTGGAGCCTGAAACAGTGGCCCAGGGGACCGCCAAGAAGAGGAAGGGCAGGGGCGTGGAAAACCGGCCCCAGAGGTTCCCACGGTCCGGGAGGAGGCAGAGCCTGAGGGTGATGCCCCGGAGCCTACAGGGGAACAGGTGGCTGAACTGGGAGAGGTCCCTGAGCTGTCACAGTGGCAGCAGGAAGGGGGACCCACCAGGGAAGCATTCTGCACAGCGCAGAAGGAGTGCCCTACTCTTGAGGGGCTACGGCAGCAGGCTGCAGCCCAGGCGGCTGGCGAGGCGCCAGGTACTCACCTGATTTATTGGGAGGATGGACTCCTGTATAGTGAGCCTAAGGTTCCTGAGCCTGGGTCAGCTCGTATGCTGGTGGTACCCAAGTGCTTCAGGGCCTTCCTACTGGGTTTGGCTCATGATGTGCTGTTGGCAGGACATCTAGGGCAGGGAAGACCTATAAGAGGCTTGTCTCCCACTTTTACTGGCCCTTGATGCACAAGCAGTCATCTGCTTATTGTAGGTCTTGTCAGACTTGTCAGGCAAGTGGCAAGAGTGGGGGGAAATGCAAAGCTCCCCTCCAACCTTTACCTGTAGTCAGTACTCCCTTTGAAAGGGTAGGAATTGACATTGTGGGGCCTCTGGATCCCAAGACAGCCATGGGCAACAGGTTCATCCTGGTCTTGGTGGACCATGCCACACGGTACCTAGAAGCCATTCCTCTAAGGACGGTCACTGGCCCCATGGTGAGACGTGCCTTGATGGGAGTTTTTACCCGCATGGGGTTCCCCAAGGAGGTGGTATCTGATAGAGGTACAAACTTCATATCCTCTTATATGAAGTCTCTGTGGAAGGTGTGTGGGGTAACCTACAAGTTCACCACCCCTTACCACCCCCAAAGTAATGGTCTGGTTGAGAGATTCAACCGCACCTTGAAAGGCATGATTCAGGGCCTGTCAGAGCCCTTGAGGCGTAAGTGGGACGTCCTCTTGCCATGCCTTCTGTTCGCTTACAGGGAGGTGCCTCAAAAGGGACTTGGCTTTAGCCCCTTTGAGCTCATCTATGGCCACCCTGTGAGGGGACCGCTCAGTCTGGTGAAGGAGGCTTTGGAGAAAGCTCCTAGTAAACCATCCCAGGATGTATTTAGCTACATGCTGGCACTAAGAAACCAGACTGCCCGCTTCAGGAGTCTCGCTCAGGAGAACCTGGAAGCAAGCCAGGAGGATATGAAATGTTGGTACGACCAGAATGCCACTCTGGTTAAGTTTCAGCCTGGACAAAAAGTGTGGGTCATGGCACCAGTAGAGCCTCGGGCTCTCCAAGATAGGTGGACTGGGCCTTTTGAGGTGGTGGAAAGAAAGAGCGAGGTCACCTATCTGGTAGACTTGCAATCCCCCAGGAACCCTTTGAGGGTCCTACATGTCAACCGCCTCAAACCACACTTTGAGAGAACTGAGCTATCCATGCTCCTAGCGAAAGATGACGGGGTGGAGGAAGAGAGTGAGCCTCTTCCTGACCTCCTGTCTGCAGGAGAGAAAGATGGGTCTGTGGAGGGAGTGATCCTCTCCCCCTCCCTGACTGAGGAACAGCAGAGGGACTGTCGCCACGTGCTGGGACAGTTCGCCTCGCTGTTTTCCCTGATTCCAGGAGTCACACACCTGTGCACACATGATGTGGACACTGGGACAGTACACCTGTTAAACATAAGGTTTACAGGGTGACTGACAGGGTCAGGGCTTGCATTAAGGAGGAAGTCGCCAAAATGTTAACCCTAGGAGTTATTGAGCAATCCAGCAGTCCTTGGGCCAGCCCAGTGGTCTTGGTCCCAAAGGCTGCTGCTCCTGGTGCCACTCCAGAACTTTGGTTCTGTGTGGACTACCGGGGTCTCAATGCAGTCAGCAGGACTGACGCACACCCCATCCCCCGAGCTGATGAGCTCATTGATCGGTTAGGAGCTGCCAAGTACCTCAGTACGTTTGATTTAACATCTGGGTACTGGCAGATTGCCTTAACTGAGGGGGCAAAGGAGAGGTCAGCATTCTCTACCCCAGATGGGCACTTCCACTTCAATGTGATGCCCTTTGGGATGAAGAATGCCCCTGCCACCTTTCAGAGGTTGGTCAACCAGGTGTTGGCAGGACTGGATGAGTTCAGTGCCGCCTACCTGGATGACATTGCTGTGTTTAGTTCCACATGGGAGGAACACCTGCAACACCTCTGGAGAGTGTTGGAGGCCCTGCAGAAGGCAGGCCTCACTATTAAGGCAAGCAAGTGCCAAATAGGGCAGGGTTCTGTGGTGTACTTAGGACACCAGGTGGGGAGTGGCCAGGTGGCACCCCTACAGCCTAAGATTGACACGATTCTGGCTTGGGAGCCTCCCAAGACCCAGACTGAAGTGAGAGCCTTTTTAGGTCTCACAGGATATTACCGGAGGTTTGTTAAGGGATATGGTACCATTGTTACCCCCTTAACTGAGTTGACTTCTAAGAAGCAACCCAAGAAAGTGATCTGGACAGAGGCTTGCCAGAACGCTTTTGATGCCCTGAAGGCTGCCATGTGCACAGCACCTGTGCTGCAGGCACCTGACTACTCCAAGGAGTTTGTTGTGCAAACAGACGCCTCAGAGCATGGTATTGGAGCAGTACTCTCACAGCTTAATGAAGAGGGCCTAGATCAACCCGTAGCCTTCATTAGCAGGAGGTTACTACCCAGGGAACGTAGGTGGAGTGCCATAGAACGCGAAGCGTTTGCTGTGGTCTGGGCACTGAAGAAGCTAAGACCCTACTTGTTGGGACTCACTTCCGAGTTTAGACCGACCACAGGCCCCTCAGATGGTTAATGCAGATGAGGGGTGAGAATCCAAAACTGTTGAGGTGGTCCATTTCCCTACAGGGGATGGACTTTACGGTGGAACATCGTCCTGGTACAGAGCACGCCAATGCTGATGGTCTGTCCAGGTTCTTCCGCCTTAGTGATGAGAACTCCCATGAGGTTGGGTAGTTGCTCCCCACTTTTAGCTGGGGGGGACACGTGTTAGACTTTTCATCCTTGGCGTGGTCTCCCTTAACTTTTTGCCTCTGTTCCCCAGGTTGTTGATGTGTGCTGGACTCTGATTTTACTGTTTTTGGTACTCTGGGCACTTTACCACTGCTAACCAGTGCAAAAGTGCAAGTGCTCCTGTTTAAAATGTGTACGTAATTGGTTCTCCATGATTGGCATATTTGTTTTACTGTTAAGTCCCTAGTGAAGTGCACTAGAGGTGCCCAGGGCCTGTAAATCAAATGTTACTAGTGGGCCTGCAGCACTGGTTGTGCCATCCACACAAGTAACCCTGTAATCATGTCTCAGACCTGCCACTGCAGTGTCCCTGTATGTATTTTTACACTGTAAATTCGACTTGGCAAGTGTACCCACTTGCCAGGCCTAAACCTTCCCTTTTCTTACATGTAAGGCACCCCTAAGGTAGGCCCTAGGTAGCCCCAAGGGCAGGGTGTAGTATATGGATAAGGTAGGACATATAGGGGGTTATTACAACTTTGGAGGAGGTGTTAATCCGTCCCAAAAGTGACGGTAAAGTGACGGATATACCACCAGCCGTATTACGAGTTCCATAGGATATAATGGACTCATAATACGGCTGGTGGTATATCCGTCACTTTACCGTCACTTTTGGGACGGATTAACACCTCCTCCAAAGTTGTAATAACCCCCATAGTAATGTGGTTTATATGTCCTGACAGTAAAATACTGCCAATTTAGTTTTTCACTGTTGCAAGGCCTGTCTCTCTCATAGGATAATATGGGGGCTACCTTTAAATATGATTAAAGTGTAGATTCCCCCAGAAAGTAGATGGACATGTGGAGTTTGGGGTCCCTGAACTCACAATTTAAAAATACATCTTTTAGTAAAGTTGATTTTAAGATTGTGCATTTGAAAATGCCACTTTTAGAAAGTGAGCATTTTCTTGCTTAAACCATTCTGTGACTCTGCCTTGTTTGTGGATTCCCTGTCTGGGTCAGTTTGACAGTTGGGTTGTTTTTCACCTCACACCAGACAATGACACAAAGGGGGCTGGGGTGTAACCTGCATTTCCTGATTAGCCATCTCTGCTAGGAGGGAGGGGCGGAGTGGTCACTCTCATCTGAAAGGACTGTGCCTGCCTCTGACAATGCCGGCTCCAACCCCCTGCTGTGTGTCTGATGCCTTGCCTGGGCAAGGCAGGATTTCACAAGTAGGTGTGAGTCCCCTTTGAAGAAAGGTGACTTCAAAGACTAAAATGGGTATAAGAAGGGCACCCAAATCTACAGACTTTAGAAACACTTCTGGAACCAAGAGGAACATCTGCCTGGAGAAGAGCTGATTGATGAGGAAGAAGTGCTGCCCTGCCTGTGACTGTGCTTTGTGGAGCTTTCCTGCAGTGCTGCTTCTGCCAGAGTAAGAGTGCAAAGACTGGACTTTGTGTGCCTTCCATCTTGTGAAGAAATCTCCAAGGGCTTGAGTTAGAGCTTGCCTCCTGTTGTTTGAAGTCTCAGGGACAGCAAAGACTTCTCTCTGCCAGCACCTGGGGTCTCTGGAGAGACTCCTGCTCTGACAAGTGGTGCCCTATCCAGTCCCTTGGCCCTTGAAAGAAAAGCTGGTGGAAATCCAAGGAAATCGACTTCGGACGACTCCGGACGAACGCCGCTGCTGAATCCGGTGACGGCGCCTGCACCCGACGACGTGACCTTCGCTGGAATGTGACGCTCTTCGCAGGCCCGACGCCGCTGCAGCCCCACTGAAGTCCGCGACTCCGTGGAAGTCGCTGTACCACGTCGTGACAGACGCCGCTCGAAGTGCACGGATTCAACGTTTCGCACAGACGCCGCGATCCCCGACTTCGCGCATCGGCTTGTTTTCACTCTTCACCAAAGGTACTGTACTTGGGGGTCTACACGACTCAGTGTTCAGCGCCGCTGGTGTCGGCTTGTTGGGAACGACTCCGTCACAATGCCGTGTTAACATCTGATTGAAGCATTTTTGTTTCTAAGTGCTATTTTTGAGTTTAATCTTTAAAAATTCATAACTTGACTTGTGTATGTCGGAGTTTTGTCGTTTTGGTCTTGTTTTGTTTAAATAAATATTTAGTATTTTTCTAAACCGGTGTTGTGTCATTCTGTAGTGTTTTAATTAAGTTACTGTGTGTGTTGGTACAAATACTTTACACCTAGCGCTCTGAAGTTAAGCCTACTTCTCTGCCAAGCTACCAAGGGGGTAAGCAGGGGTTAGCTGAGGGTGATTCTCTTTTACCCTGACTAGAGTGAGGGTCCTTGCTTGAACAGGGGGTAACCTGACTGTCAACCAAAGACCCCATTTCTAACATTGGTGGCAGCGGTGGGATTTGTACTTGTATTTGTACTTGACATACAGTAATTAAGTGTACACTACTGTTTGGGTTCAGACCACTACGTGACCACATACTGCTTGTCTTGAGATTTTTGCTTTTTCTCTTTTTGTGGATTTTTCCCTACGTCCACTTTGTTTTTTTTCGCTGATCCTTCATTGACTTTGAACTTCATTTGGGAACTTGTTTCTGCATTTGGAACTTTGCACTCTTTTTACCTTTCATCATGTCTCTACTTGGAGATGCATCAGTTGGAGCTGACTTTGACCTTGAGAAATTGGAGAGTTATACTAAAGCTCAGTTGAAGCAGTTCTGTAAAAGTTTTGACTGTCCCATTAAGAGCTCATCCAGGAAGGAGGAGCTGCAAAAGGCGCTGAGGGCCTGGGTGCCAGCCAAGAGCACTGAAGGGCACACAGAGGATGAGGGAGATGAGGAGGATGAGGAAGAGTGTTCAGTACACAATGGTATTGTGGGTGGGCCTGTTATGTCCAGGGAGAAGGTCTCCAGGGCAGGTAGCAGTGTCTCATCCAAGGGTCTGACACCGGAGCAGTTGCAGGACAGACAGGCAGAGAGGGCATACCAACTGGAGCTGCAGAAGCTCAATCTGGAGAAAGAAAGAGATGAGAGAAGAGCAGTCCTTGAGGAAAGGAAGATGCAGCTGGCTCATGAGCTTAACTTAAAGGAGTTAGATCAGAGGAGCCAGTCCAGTAGGGATGGTGGCAGCAATCCTACAGTGCAGCCGGAGAGAATAGTACACATCCCAAAAGACCTTGTGAGGGATTATAAGAGGGAGGATGATATCTACTTGTGGTTCAAGGGTTATGAGTCAGCTCTCCACATGAACCTGGTCCCTGAAGCTCATGGGGGGGCAGCCCTGTGGAAGCATTTTGAGGCAGAGGGGAGGGACACACTAACAGCCTTAGGGGATGCTCAGAGTCTCACCTACCCTGTCATGAAGGAGGCCTTACTCACCAGGTATGGTCTCTCCCCTGAGCAGTACAAGGAGAAGTTTAGATCCTACAAGAGAAAGGAATCCCAAACAAGGTTGGAATGTGTTGATTCTTTTTGCAGGTCACTGGATGGTTGGGTGAAGGGCAGTAAGGTAAACACGTATGAGGGGCTTTACAATTTAATTGCTTGGGAGCACTTGTACAGTTTATGTTTTCCAGAGCTGTGCCAGCACCTCATTGACAGCAAGCTGACTGACCCCAGGAAGCTTGCGCAGGAAGCGGACCGCTGGGAGAGCACCAGGGTCCAAAAGAGGTATGGGGAGACCACGCCAAGGGTGGGCAGGGTCCCTCTCAGAAGAAAGGAGGGGTAAGGGCAAACAGGGGGAGTTCTCTAAAGGGCCCCAAACTGATTCCCAGGGTAAGGATTCCCAACCCCCCAGTGAAAAGAAGCCATGGTTGTCCAAAGGGAAGCAAGTGGCAGGTGGTCCCCCACGTAAGTGCTATGCATGTGACCAGGTGGGTCAAGTGAGAGGGGACCCCAAATGCCCCAAAAGTACACCAGCACCCACTGGTGCACCGTCCCAGGGTTTGGCCAGTGTAGGGCTTGGGGAGGAGTTGGTTTCAGGTGGGTGGGAACCAGCAGAAATGACCCTTGTCTCACTAGGGGACAGTGAGATGGTCATGGAGAAACTTAGTGCCTGATAACACTAAGAAATACAGGCAATGGGTGACCATCAATGGACAGAGGGTGGAGGCTCTGAGAGACACGGGAGCCAGTGTGACTACAGTGAGGAGTCACCTGGTGTCTGAAGAGCAGATTGATCCCCGGGTACTTCACCAAGTAGTTGCGGTAGACAACTCTGAGCGCCTCTGCAGAGTGGTGCAGGTTCCCTTCGAATGGGGGGGCTCTCAGGTTCCTGGAAAGTAGCTGTGAGTCCAACCATGCCTGTTGATTGTTTGATAGGTAACGACCTGGAGGATTCCCCTTGGAAGGAGGGGGAACACAGGTCTCACTTGGAGATGTTGGGTCTGCCTGGGTGGGTATGCGTATCCACCCGGTCTATGGCAGCCAATCAGGGTAGTCAAGAGCCCCTGGAGCCTGAAACAGTGGCCCAGGGGACCGCCAAGAAGAGGAAGGGCAGGGGGCGTGGGAAACCGGACCCAGAAGTTCCCACGGTCCGGGAGGAGGCAGAGCCTGAGGGTGATGCCCCGGAGCCTACAGGGGAACAGGTGGCTGAACTGGGGGAGGTCCCTGAGCTGTCACAGTGGCAGCAGGAAGGGGGACCCACCAGGGAAGCATTCTGCACAGCGCAGAAGGAGTGCGCTACTCTTGAGGGGCTACGGCAGCAGGCTGCAGCCCAGGCGGCTGGCGAGGCGCCAGGTACTCACCTGATTTATTGGGAGGATGGACTCCTGTATAGTGAGCCTAAGGTTCCTGAGCCTGGGTCAGCTCGTATGCTGGTGGTACCCCAGTGCTTCAGGGCCTTCCTACTGGGTTTGGCTCATGATGTGCTGTTGGCAGGACATCTAGGGCAGGGCAAGACCTATAAGAGGCTTGTCTCCCACTTTTACTGGCCCTTGATGCACAAGCAGTCATCTGCTTATTGTAGGTCTTGTCAGACTTGTCAGGCAAGTGGCAAGAGTGGGGGGAAATGCAAATCTCCCCTCCAACCTTTACCTGTAGTCAGTACTCCCTTTGAAAGGGTAGGAATTGACATTGTGGGGCCTCTGGATCCCAAGACAGCCATGGGCAACAGGTTCATCCTGGTCTTGGTGGACCATGCCACACGGTACCTAGAAGCCATTCCTCTAAGGACAGTCACTGCCCCCGTGGTGGGACGTGCCTTGATGGGAGTTTTTACCCGCATGGGGTTCCCCAAGGAGGTGGTATCTGATAGAGGTACAAACTTCATATCCTCTTATATGAAGTCTCTGTGGAAGGTGTGTGGGGTAACCTACAAGTTCACCACCCCTTACCACCCCCAAAGTAATGGTCTGGTTGAGAGATTCAACCGCACCTTGAAAGGCATGATTCAGGGCCTGTCAGAGCCCTTGAGGCGTAAGTGGGACGTCCTCTTGCCATGCCTTCTGTTCGCTTACAGGGAGGTGCCTCAAAAGGGACTTGGCTTTAGCCCCTTTGAGCTCATCTATGGCCACCCTGTGAGGAGACCGCTCAGTCTGGTGAAGGAGGCTTTGGAGAAAGCTCCTAGTAAACCACCCCAGGATGTATTTAGCTACATGCTGGCACTAAGAAACCAGACTGCCCGCTTCAGGAGTCTCGCTCAGGAGAACCTGGAAGCAAGCCAGGAGGATATGAAACGTTGGTACGACCAGAATGCCACTCCGGTTGAGTTTCAGCCTGGACAAAAAGTGTGGGTCATGGCACCAGAAGAGCCTCGGGCTCTCCAAGATGGGTGGACTGGGCCTTTTGAGGTGGTGGAAAGAAAGAGCGAGGTCACCTATCTGGTAGACTTGCAATCCCCCAGGAACCCTTTGAAGGTCCTACATGTCAACCGCCTCAAACCACACTTTGAGAGAACTGAGCTATCCATGCTCCTAGCGACAGATGACGGGGTGGAGGAAGAGAGTGAGCCTCTTCCTGACCTCCTGTCTGCAGGAGAGAAAGATGGGTCTGTGGAGGGAGTGATCCTCTCCCCCTCCCTGACTGAGGAACAGCAGAGGGACTGTCGCCACGTGCTGGGACAGTTCGCCTCGCTGTTTTCCCTGATCCCAGGAGTCACACACCTGTGCACACATGATGTGGACACTGGGACAGTACACCTGTTAAACATAAGGTTTACAGGGTGACTGACAGGGTCAGGGCTTGCATTAAGGAGGAAGTCGCCAAAATGTTACCCCTAGGAGTTAATGAGCAATCCAGCAGTCCTTGGGCCAGCCCAGTGGTCTTGGTCCCAAATGCTGCTGCTCCTGGTGCCACTCCAGAACTTTGGTTCTTTGTGGACTACCGGGGTCTCAATGCAGTCAGCAGGACTGACGCACACCCCATCCCCCGAGCTGATGAGCTCATTGATCGGTTAGGAGCTGCCAAGTACCTCAGTACGTTTGATTTAACATCTGGGTACTGGCAGATTGCCTTAACTGAGGGGTGTATGGCTTTGTAGGCATTTGTCAGTAGCTTGAACTGGTATCTCTTCTGGATGGGGAAGCAATGGAGGTTCTTGAGGTAGAGGGTGATGTGGGTTCATTTGGGGAGGTTGAGAATGAGTCTGGCTGCTGCATTCTGTATGTTCTAAATATTATCAATGTATGACAATGTCTCAGGATCTGGCTGTAAGATCTTCATGATACATACTGGAAATAAGTCAGGACTGTTCTTATAGCCCAGAGGCAAGCGTCAAAATTATGATTTTTTTTTTACTGCATAGGTTTGCATATGCAAGTTACATTTCCTAGCGTCTAAAACTATTATATAGGAGCCATCTGATTTGGAGACGGGAAAAAGGGGCAAGGTAATTGGTGAAAGGTGAGGCGCTATTACACCTGGGTACTACAACTGCTCTAATGTTTTTTTATAACATTTCACTTCTGGCTTTTAAAGGTCTTGTGCTTGTTGTGTGCTACGTACGTGAATGACGTGGACTAGAGGGTTCGTCCCAGCCTGCTTGATTTCTGTATAAGGCTGGAACATATCTCATAGTCCATTCATTGCTCTAGATTTCCCTGATATCATCAGGTACTATGGGGAAAGAAGGCTTCTTTTATGACTCCACCCCGGTGTGCTTCACTAATAAAGACTGGAAGCCAGGCTTCTTCTCCTAGGATGATATCATAATCACCAGATAAGTGTGACTAAAAGATGGCTTTGATTTCATGTGGTATGTCCCCTTTAATTTGTATGTTTAGATTGTAAACCCTATCAGGAGGATTTGAATGTTTATCTGGAGTCTCAATCTGTGTAAAGTCATCAGTTGCAATAGTATCCAGAAATCTCTGAAGTGTCTGATGCACTATCATGACTTCTGCTGAGCTCTCTAGAAGCGCTCTCCCCAAGTCCTGTTTCGTAACTATATTAGAATGTTTTTAGATAGTCCTGATACTTTCTTCTTCTTTACTGGGGTTTTAGAGTCCAATCATGTTTCTTCCCTTTTTACACTGATGTCAATTTTGCATCCTGCTTCTCTTTTTCTACTGTAAGCTTCTTTTCTTCAGTACTCGGAAGGGTTCTCCTTTTCTGTTCTTTTACCGTCATTGTCGTGAAAAGAATGTGAAGAGTGGCTACCAGAATACTGATACCATTTAACTTTTTTATTTTTTGTGATCTCTTAAATTATAGCCACCCCGCTGGAGTTCCCAAATATTGGGCAATTTAGCCTATCTTTTGTCTTTCTGTTTTTTGTTTCTGTTTTTTTGTTTCTGTTTTTTCTTCACTTCCATTGTAGATTTCTCTTTAACGGGACCCTCAAGGTCACTTTTAGGTCTTTACCGGTCAAGTACTCAAGGTATCTTTACCTTTGGAGGTATAAACATCTGTGATTATTTTTGGTAGACCCTGTTCAAGATCTTGAACCAGAACTGCTTCCAGTTTCAGACGTATAGCCTGAACTGAAGCTTCTCTCCTCAGTGTTGCTTAGGATGATAGAGAACATTGTAGATAAGTTTCCCATTAACTTTATTCCTACATCTAGAGCTGGTTTAGCTCTGTGCCCATTCTGTACCTGTCCAAGTAAATCAAGAAGAAATGCCAATGACAGTGTACCATGTGTACTAGTGCAAATTCAAGCAAAGATGCTTCCTTGGGCATTGCACTCCTCTATGGGTGACACCATTCCAAGAGGGAGACACATAGGCCCTCATTATGACATTGGCGGCAAATTCCGCCTACTGCCACAGCGACAGCCACCAACATACCATCGCCGTGGCTGCTGACCATCCATGCCATTATGTCTGTAGCCAGAAGTGAGAAAACAGGGCTGATTGCAGAGGCCCCCTAACTTTTTGCCCCCATTTTCCACTTTTTGCTGGTGTTTTCCTGACTCTGATGGTGCCCTGGGTACTGCTAACCAGTCCGAGGGCCTGTGCTCTGTGTAAAATCTGCATGCAAATTAGGCTAATTATAATTGGCTACGTCAACCTACCTATAAGTCCCTAGTATATGGTAGGGCATGTAGGTTTAGGGGGCCCAGCATAGGTAGTGCACCCATAGGCGCACTGCTGAGGTGCCCAGTGTCATTGGAAAGGCAGACCTGCCTTGCTGGCTGCTTTTAAATTAAAGTTATATGCAAATTCGATTTTGGAATTAAAAGTAGTTCCAAAGTCTTAAACTACCTTATTTTTACATATAAGTCACCCCTAAGGTGTGCCCTATGTGCCCCTAGGGCTAGGTGCCATGTAACTATAAGCAGGGACCTTATAAAAATAGTTTTATAAGCCCTGGTGAGGTAAAACAGCCAAATTCATTTTTCCCTCATTGTAGTGAATGGCCTTCATAGGCTAGAATGGGGAGACTTTATTTTAATTTTAAAAGACCCCTTAAGTGACAGATACCAAGAGTTTGGTATCAAATTAATTGTTATAATAAATCCCACAACTTCCAGTTGTTGGATTTAATATAACTTGTTCAGGTAAAGAGTTTTAAACTTTATCTGAAAAGTTGCCAATTTCAGCCCTGCATTGTTTTTGCTGCTGTGCTCTGATTGGCCAGCCTCTGGCAGCCTGGCCAGGCTGACTTGATGAGGTGTGAAGTGGCCTGGCTTTACACAAAGAAATGTGGCTGTGGGAGGAGATCTCCCCTCAGCAGATGGTGAGGCTGGAAGGGGGAGGGCTGCCAAACTGGTCTTCAAAGGCAGAGAAGGCCATTTGGAGCAACCCAGCATCCTGCAACCCCAGACAACTAGGTGCCCCCTTGATTAGATTAGGAGAGGGCAGGAGAGGGGTGTGTTTATGATTTTTAGCCACACCAGTGGGTGGGTTCAGCCAGATGTAACCTCCAAAAATCATTTTCAGCCATGATGGATGTTTGAGGAATGTTGCCTCCTGGGACTGATTTTGGCCACAGTTCCCAGGAAGTGGTCATCACAGGGGGAAGGACCTTGCACCTGATTGGAGAATCAGGACCCCCCTGTTTTTCGCCCAGGATCAAGGATAAAACTGGCAGACCTGCACCCACACCTCAGTTACCTACCAGATCCCCACCAGGAAGAACTACAGAAGAAGAAGGACTGCCCTGCTGGACCCCTGGCCTGCACCTGGACCCTGTACTCTGAAGGACTGCACTAGCTGCACACTTGGGCTTCACCACAAGAAGGACTTTGCCTGGCTTCAACTAGTCCAAGGAGGGACTCCCTGTTTGCTACAGGTGAAAAATTGCTAACCAGAGTCCCCTACACCAACTCCTGAAGAAATCAACCAGCTGACCACTGTCCAGTGACCAAAAAGGAGTTTGTGCCAGGTGCATTCTGGGAGTTGTAGTCCACACCCCCAAGGATCATCTCAAAGCTTCTGGAACCTTGGGGTGAGCTGTGGACCCCAAAAGAACCTCAAAGGAACATCTGGGAAAAGATCCAGAAGTTTTGAGAAGTTTGGAGAACTTTTGAAAAAAAGCCTTATAGAGGGACTGACCCGCCGCAGCAACTCTAGCCGGCTTGCCTCAACCGCGACCCGGCCTGATTTGCAGGTTCGTCCCAGTGAAGAAAATCTCCAAAAAAGAGGCTAAGTCCGAACGTAGAAAGTTGACCGGGACCTCCCAGCCAGCGTATTTGAGGAGGGCTTTGTGTCATTTTAAAGATAAAAATATAATCTATTTTTAGCAATTGGTTTTGGATATTTAAACTGTTTCCTGTGTTTTATTTAATTACTGTTTTGTGACATTTGAATGCTTTACACTCTGTCTCCTAAGTGAAGCCTTGTTGTTCGTTGCCAAGCTACCAAGGATTGAGCTGGGTTTAATTTACTGAGACCCAACTGGACCTAAGTGGAGGTTAGTGGCCTATTGCTAAGTGTAGGCGCTTACCTGCCCTTACCAATAACCCATTTTCCAACACAGGAATTCAGCCAGAAGGCTGGCGGAATTCCGGCAACGGTCATGGCAGTAGACGGAAGTAAGGTGGAGCTGCTGCCAGCAGAACACCACCAACGTATTATGTTCCATGACACGGCCTGGTGGTGTTTTGCTGGGGGACACTGCTGCTGGCAGCAGCACCGCGTCCCGCCTCCTGCCAGGGGACTCCCTGCAAGCAGGTAAGTCGGGTTCTCCGACAGGAGAGTGGGTTGGGGGGTATTGTGTGCGTGTGTGGTACTGTGTGTGAATGCGTGCATGCGTTTGTAATGTGTGTGTGCATGAGTGTGTGTGTACGTGCATGTTGTGTCATGTGCTTGCGTGTGTGCCTAGATGTATGCTTGTGAGTTTTGCAGTGGGTGTGTATGTATGTATGTATGCATGCGTGGGTGAATGTGTATATGCGTGTGTATATGGGTGTGTATGTATGTGCTTGTATTTGTGTATATGTGGGAAGGGGGGTCGGGAGTGAGAGGGGAAGGATGAGGGAGGCCTCTGGGGAGGGGGAGGGAGGTGGGATTGAGACCCCTATCAGTGCCAGGGAAGGAATTCCCTGGGACAGTGCCTACCGCCATGGTTTCCTTGGTGGTACAGAAACGAAGGCGGTGGGTGGGGTCAAAATGCCATGGGTGGCCTAGTAACAGCCACCGGCCTGGAGACTGAAGTCTCCAGCCCGACAGTCGTTACTGTTGTGGCGGTCGGTGTGCTAACTTGGCGGTTTGGCTTTGGCCAAACCGCGAATGTCATAATAGTGGAGGCAGGTATCCCCAGCCTGTTGGCGGTAATACCGCCCCTATAGCACTGACTGCCGGGGTTGTAATGACCCCCATAGTCAGTATCTTGTGTTTGTCTTAGCAGATAGTGTATAGATATACTGCTTCCAACTGTGTAATTTAACACCCCTACCATCCCTGCAAGTGTTAAGTTGTCAGGGCGAGGAACGGGAGTGTAGCCATCCAAGATTAGCAACATAGCCACTTCATTGCTTAGAGGCCCAAAACTAACATTTCTGTGCATATTTGGCAATTGACACAAACCAGTTCTGATGATCCTGGTATCTTAAAAGGGTTTTCAAATCTTGGTAGGCCCTATATTGTGACAGTGCATCTACCCCTTTAGAAGTATAAAACTGCCCTGAGGCAGCATTGATAGGCTTGAATTCCACCTCAAACTTTTCAAAGACATACACTGCTTGTGCAGCTATTACAAAAGTAACTGCACCCCCTCATGTGTCATCTGTGTCTAATAGCAGACATGACAATGATTCTGAATAAATCAGTAAAGGTGGTGACTTCCATTGTCTAAACAGAGAAGCTAGTGACCTCCATTATCTAAGATGGAGTCCGGGCTATATAAAATGTAGTCATACTTAGGGGTTTTACATCATGCATTACACTGGTTAAAGAGAAATCTCACTATACCATTGATTATAATGGTATAGTAAGATTTCTCTGTAACCAGTGTAATGCATGATGTGAAGCCCCTAAGGTGCATTGGTTACAATGAACTGGTACGATTTGTCTTTAACTGATGTAATGCATGATGAAAAGCCCCAAATATCTAACTATATTTTTTGTAGGCCCTGACTCCATCTTAGATATTAGAGGTCACCATCCTCTTAGTCTTAGACAATGAAAGTCACTATCTTTCCTGATTTATGCAGAGTAATTGTAATATGTGCCATTTGGCGCAGATGCCATCAAATCCCAGGAAGACTTAGTACAAATGTTTCATATGGCAGAGGGGGTTCCTCCCTGACAGATTGATCTCTGCAAATTCTATAATCTTCACTTCTGAAAATTGCAGGGAGAACCTTGTGTAGGAGTTTCCAGTCATCTGATCTAGATCAACTTGTTCAGTGAATTGAACTGAACAAAAACGGTGAGTCACATATTTGAAGCAGAAAAGAGCTAATTTCAAAGACCTCCGTCATGTAATTCATTCCTTTGTCTAGCTAAGCCTTTGTCCAGCTAAGCCTTTGAAAATGCAGCTGACAAGCCAACTAGTGAAATCTACTTGAGGAAATTGCCTTGGAGGTTTATGGACTACCATAAAGTAATTAATTGTAGCAATTCACAAACCTTACAATGTTATAATCCTACCCTGGTACAGATATATATTTAATTATGTGAAGGGCAGGAGTAGATTCAGGTCCAGGGTGATATTCAGGGCTGGATGCCTACATGTAATCCAGATCTATGTCTTCCACTGTCCAAAGTACAGGTGACTTTTCCGAAAGCCACAATGTTACCACACACTTGACTATATGGTAGGCAAGTGCCCTCAAAAAGCTGTCGCCTTATGAAGAGGAAAAAGCCAAAGGCTTAAAACCTCTTTGCTGTGCGAAGACTTCAAATGATTGAAGAAGCCAGGAATCAGGAATCCAACAGTGGAATTCTACCGGAGCAAAGAGTCATGGTCAGCAAGAGGGGGCTAGTGAAAAAACACAGCTTTGTTGTGATGCACTCTCCAGCTAGACTGTAGCCTGAACGACATTAAACACCATTTTACAGGAACATAATGCATTAGGATAATCAGATATAATCCAATGATGAAACAGCTCCAATTGAAAAGCTAAACAAAAGAGAATGAAAATCTGAACTGAACTAACTGTGGAGAAGTGTATAATGCAGCAGCAAAACCCCAAGAGGGTCTGTTGGGTAAAATGTTTTATTACATATGTAGTTGTCAGTTTATTAAATGTGAGAAAAAGAAACAAAACAAACACTAGTTTTGAAAAACACAATAAATCACATGTAGTTTTTTAAAGTACAATAACAATGATACATTTCAATAAAAGTGCTCTACAGGTGTAAAGTGAAAAATGTGCTTGTAAAGTGCATCCAGAAAATAAGACTGTACATATAAACAAATTACAAATTCAAATTGTTTGATAAGTGCAGTGAAATTAATGTAATCTCTTTTAACATGGGGGTATGTTTACTATTGAACCGCTGTATTTAGAGATAATGGCCCTCATTATGTCCCTGGTGGTATTTGACCACCAGGGCTAATGTGGCAGTAGTACTGCCAACAGGCTCGTAGTACATGCCACCACATTGTGGCTGCAGCCAACCCTCAAATTTACCATTCATACTGCCATGTGTGTATGAGCCGCTGGGCTGGGGATGTGAATCTCCAGTCCAGCGGCTGGCAGAGTACTGCCCCTGGCATTCAGAGCCAGCCTACCACCATGTTTTCCATGGCGTTAGTAACACCACGAAAATCATGGCAGTAGGCCCTACCAGTGCCAGGGAATTCCTTTCCTGTCACTGATGGGCGGCTCCTCCACCCCCTAACACTCACCTGACCTTCCCTCACCCCCTCCATCCAAACTCAGCACCCCACCCACCCCATACACACACTCACGCCCACCCTCTCCGATTCATCCACACAGCCCCCCACCCCACAATCAAGCACACAGAAATGCACCATGCATACACTCATTAACTTACACTCATCCATACAAGTATTCATACACACACACTGGCATACACGCATTCATACATGCATTCTTCCATACCTACACACACATACACATGAACTACACCCCCCCCCACCCTATCACCCCTGTCAGACGGTCACCTTACCTGCTCCAGGGAGGTTGTCCGGCAGGGAACGGGAAGGGGCGCTGCTACCACCAGCACCACTTCACCAGCTGAACACCGCCAGGCCGTATCATAGGTCATGATACGGCTGGCTGCATTCAACTGGCATGGCGGTGCTGGTGGTAGCAGCACCAGCTTACTACTGTCCGCCAGTCTGATCACTGACGGGTTACTCTCCTTATTGTGGTGGAAGTCCGGCAGTGCTCATAATCTGGCGGACGGATGGTAGTCACAGCGGCGGTGTTTTGGCAGCCATCACGGCAGCGGTAGGCAGCTTTTACCGCCAATGTCTTGATGACCACCAATGTGTTTTGAAATCTAGAGCTTTCAATATGGTGCCCGCTTTTCACATTGAAGGATTACACTCCTTATGCTCTAGCTCATTGAACTCACCGTACTCTATGATTACGGAGTTCCTTATTTAAAGCACATCAAGATAATGCCTGAGTTTCACGGGCTAGAGTGGCCAGACACCCGGTGGTACGGGAGTACTCTCACCATTGTTCGTGAGGTATGTGGATAGGTACTGTAGTTATGTTTTACTTTAAATCAATGTAACTCTGCATGGGTAGCGAGAGATCTTATGTATATCCATGCTTAGATGTTACGCTCACTATGGCGTTTTGATCACATGGCTTTTTGGTATGTTTTTATCCAAAATAAATGGAGATTGAAACTCCTAACATTGATGTTCATGTGCTCTGAAGCATATTGCTGACTCACAGGAGACTTGCCTATGTTATGATTTAATTACAACCATATGTCAAGTATGGAATATACTTTTCTGTGTGTCCTTGCTTTTGTTCCGTTCCTTGTAAGAGCAAAGAATGGTAAAGACATGTACAGGTGTATGCATTTATTATGCTGTGCTTACAAGCTACGTACAGCTTGTCCATCCTGCATGTAACCATGGATTCTTTATGCTATAATGGTTAGATAACTTAGATTGTAGTATTTTGCAGAGATGTCCATTTCTAACACTAAAGAGATATATTATGGTGCACAATCTATTATATTTTACTTTTTGGTTACGTCAATTGGCATATGATTATGGATTATATATGTCATGAATGCTTGATAACTTGGAATGCTGTCTTGAAGGAACACTGATTTGGATAGTTGTTGGAATCATGTATAGTGGAATTAATTTAGAACAGCACCTCCGAATGGGTTAGGTGCTTGGGGGGGGTTAGTTTAATTCAAGAGTCAAGATCTGTAATTTGACAGGTATATTTTATGTTTCTTTCAAGCTTGTGGGATGGGTTGGAAACATTTGATCCATACATAGACTTTGCTGGTTTAAATTGTTTACATTGCAAGGTAAGGGGATACTGAATGTCTTTTGACGTGGGTCAGCATTGCAATAAGGGTCACTGGTAATGTATTGCTTTCATTATTTTAATACAGGATTAATTTCCACTGGTAATTGGATGCACTTCTAATGAGGAGTGATAAATAGGAAGCTTTTGCATGGATGAAGTATTTATTTAATGATGGTGTCGGGTGCTGCTTTGGAATTAAGAGGAGCATGTTCCCATAACTAGTTTGTGGTGGCTATGGTGTTCCATTAGTTCTTATTACTATGCTTTTCACTACTAATCAGTCCTTCACGGGAGATGATGGTTCCTCTGGTGATGGTACTAGAATGGGAGTCTGATCTGTAATGCTTCATAGGCTTCCATTGCTCTGTTGTGTCTCCCAATCTAGTTTCTTTTTGATCATGGGTGATTCTTGTCTTTTTGTGTGCGTTTGCACACAATTGACTTTTCTCCTCCCTACACTCATTTTTTTGTATGGATTTATTTTAGCCCTGAAGAAGTCAGCTGCCACTTCTGCAGCAATGACAAAACACATGTTGGTGTCAGTTTGTGTTTTGTAAAGTTTTGGATGATTCAAGAATGAGGCAAAATTATTTATGAAACACTAACCGAGTTGTTGAAATCACATGGAGACTATCTAAACTTGTGGTATGAAATGAATAAAGTGTGGGACAACTACGTATGAAAAATACACATTTTTTGGCTTTCTTTATGATGTGTGCTCAAAGCTATTACAACTTTAAATTGATTGAGGAAAATTAGGGTGGTTTTCTTCCCTTCTTGAGCACCAAGTACTGAGCTTGCTGTCCTTATACTTGATATCACTGTGGAAACTAGGTGAGAGTGCTGCCTATCCCAACCACCTGTTGAACTCTGACTGTTCTATTTCTTTTACTTACACAAATTGCAGAAATGGCATCTATTTCCAACTACCATTCAATTAATATGTCCTAGTGGATAGTTTCAACCACAAGTATTGGCTCACATATTGTGCTTTGTACTGGGAGAGTAACATGTGCACACCCTATACCACAGTTACTGTGCCTTCTTCACATGGGTAGGGGTAAAAAATAGGGATCCATAGGTCCTGATGAATTCCATAGACCAGTTCTGGGCTCAATGTAAATGAATAAAACATGTTGGCTGACCAGTAGACCTACAGATAGAAATGTTTCCTGAACATCCTATTTTTTACAATATCTAACCTTACCGGTTGCATCCCCATAAAAGGACAGATTGCCTGACCCTCAGATTATTATACCTCATTCTCATAAGATCCCACTTACATTTCCCTTGAAAACCTACTGGTAGGAATAAGACCACTTTAGGGGCTCCGGTCATTTGGAGCCCATTCAGAATGGTATGATGCCTGTTCTGAAAAAAGAGGAAACCCAAAGATGAAGCATGCAACTTGCTGGAAGAGGGTTTCCTGCCCTAAGTAAGAACTATCTCAGAGTGGATTAGTAGACTCTGTATGGGAACAAAACGTACTTTTTAATACTTTTTTTCTTTCCTGCAGACATTAACCCAATCATGGCGATGATACCGCTGCTGCTAGCTCTGGATCAAGATAAAACAAACGATGCCGTTGTTGCCAGAACCGGAGATGAGTCACTGTATTACCTGTCAGTATAACATCACAGGACTCGACTTCTTTTACCCAAGGGCCCCAGACAACAGCATCATGACATGCAATGTATATGCCTGCAGTGCTCTGATTTGTGCCTCTTACTGATTGTCTGCTGGGTGGGTGAGTGTGGGCATTTGGGTTCAGTATGTGTGTGTTGTGGTGTATGCTGCAGTGGTGTCCATTGGTGTGTTGGTACATGCATGTGTGGCGGTGGGTGCGCTGACTGGGGGTGTGCTTGTGGTGTGTGTGGGTGCTGCTGCTGTGGTAGGTGTACTGACTGGGGATGTACCTGTGAGGTCAACTGTTGTTTGTGTTGTGCTTGCTCTGCTGATTGTTGATGTGTTGGTGTTGTCTGTGGTTGTTGCTGTAGTGGTGGGTGCGCAGACTGGGGGTGTGCTGGTGTTATATGGGGGTGTAAGTGTAGTGGTGGGTGTTGTGTCTGTGTGAATGCTGGGGGTGATTCTAGTGAGGGGGGTATGGTTTCTGCATGTGTATGTGTGTTTGTGTTTTTTGCTATGTCAGTGTGGGGATGTGCTGCTTGTTGCTGTTGTAGTGGGTGTGTACATATGTTTACACATGCTTTAGATAGGGCTAGGTTGAGGGATTTGGGATGAGTAAAGGGCGAAAGTGTGGGCATGAGGTTGGGATCGGTGGGAGGCTGTGCCCAATAACGAGACCACAGCCTGGAATGACTGCTATAGGCCAGACAGGGCACAGTGAATGTCATCATCTGGGTGTTCTGGCCAGCCTGCTCCGGGATGGCATTCAGAAGTACGGTCTGACCAACAATGATCATCCGTAAAAGGTCTACAGCTTCCTGACTAAGCACAGCCTGGGACACTGGGGTAGGGTCAGAGGTGCCTGCAGCAAAGGTGATGCCTCCCCTTTTAGGGGGGCGACTACAGCCAGTCTTGGGGGGAGTAAGAAGGAGAGTAGAAATTGGAATGGAGGGCAGACAATGACGCAGATGTCACAGTCGCTACAGGGTCCACCCCCACTAGGAACTGGTTTTTAATGGAGGCCTCCAAAGAAGATGTTAAATCAATTGTTTCCTAGTGGCCAATCCCTTCACCCCATGTGCCACTGGGTCCCTCAGAGTCTGTGATGTACACACCCGATTCCCAGAGGCCGTCTTCATCCCTGCCATAGGCCTGGAGGCACTTCTTAACCACTGCAGTACCGAGCTGCAATTGATTCACTTTTCCAGAAGGGCACGTTGTTGGGATGGAAATTGAGTGCTCAAGATGGGGCACAACAACATCTATGTGATGTAACCTTCCATATGCGAAAATGTCCCTTTCAGTATCACATTGCTCTCCAGCATCAATTTCTCCTCTGGGTAGAACTAATCACACCAAAATGTTGTCTGTGGGACATACAACTCTCCCACCAACGTGGACACATTGCTGTCTGTTGCAATCCATACAGTTTGGCTGACAAGTTCACATTGGTAATCACAGACTGGCTTACATGCACATTTGTGAAGGACTAAGGATTCAAAGTAACCTGCTACTGTCCACATGAACATACTAGATGTTTTTGGGACAAACAGCTTTCAAACATGTGTCAGATAAGGAATGATACCATTGTACACAGAGGCCCTCATTACAACCCCGGCGGTCGGTGATAAAGTGGCCGGAATACCGCCAACAAGCTGGCAGTAAAAAAAATTAATTTTATGACCACAGTGGAAACCGCCAACCCAGACAGCCACTTCAACACATCGTCGCCATGGCGGTAGCAACAAGCACTGTGGCTGTAACCGCCAACAGCCAGGCGGAAGACAATGTACCGCCCACTCTATTATGATAGGCCTATCCGACACCTTTTCCGGGACGGTACCAACCATACAAAAGCATGGCGGAAACAGAACACAGAAGGCAAAGGACTCACCTCTGGAGACTCAGGGAACAACCACGACGCCATGGAGCCCGAACTGCAGATCTTCCCCATGCTGGTCTACCTCCTCCTACACCAGGAATACCAACGCCTGCAAAGACTGCAAAGACGACCACAGTGAGTACTGCCACCTAGCACACAGGGGAGGGGGGCGGAAAAAGAGAGTGACACACACACGGAACACCCCCACCACCAACAGCATACACACAAACAGATGCAGCAACATTACAAATTCACCCCTATCCCTCAGGAATAATGCAAGGACAAAAGGAATTGATTAAAGTGAGTATAATAAGATAAAAATCCAGAAAAATGTCCTCTAAATTCAAAACAGTATTTACAGATATACAAATGGAGGGACACTGTCCAGTCCATAATGTCAGTGGGCCACAAGGCCACATCACATAGGCCAAGGTCCCACTTGATTCCTGCATCAACACAGAAAGAACAGTGCTGGGACATCAGGTCAAAAATACACAGGCACCTCAGCGGGACTGGGAATGGGGGGACACCTCAGCCAGAAGATGGTAAAGCACCACTTGTCCTGGAGGGGGCTATACGCCTTGTGCGATGTCCTGGGGAGTGCAAAGCCACAGTCTCTCAAATGGGTGGTTTGCCCATTGCTTGGTCCTGGGGAGTGCAAATCCACAGTCTCTCAAGTGGGTGGTTTGCCCAGTGCTTGGTCCTGGGCAGTGCACATCCACAGTCTCTCAAGTGGGTGGTTTGCCCACTGCTTGGTCCTGGAGAGTGGAAGGCCACAGTCTATCACGTGGGTAGTTTGCCCACTGCTTGGTCCTGGGGACTGCAAAGCCACAGTCCCTCAAGTGCATGGTTTGCCCACTGCTTGATCCTGGGAAGTGCAAGACCACAGTCTCCCAAGTGGGTGGTGTGCCCACTGGTTCTGGAGGAGGCCTTATGCACAGTGTGCTTCATCCTGGCAAGGAAGAGGTGAGAGGATGCCTTCTTCCACTAGTTCTGGAGGGGGGCTTGTGCCCAGTGTGCTTCATCCTGGCAAGGATGCAGTGAGTGGATGCCTTCTTCCACTGGTTCCAAAGGGGGCATTGTGCCCTGTGGTGCAGATATTTGGGAGTGCAAGGTAACAGTCTCTCACCTGGGTGTCACACCCACAGCATTTGCAGGGGCCAGGATGTACTACAGTCCATGGATGCAGGACTGCACACTGCCCACCGGCGGTGATGACTGCTCAGTGGTGGCAGTGGCGGGGCTGGTGTCGGTGCTGGCAGTGTTAGGGAGAGGCTCCAGCCCTTCCCCTGCAGCCTCGGACGGCTGCCCATTGGGGCTGCAGCTGTTGGCAGTGGTGCTGGTGGCGGTGCAAGTGGCGGTGCTGATGGCGGTGCTGTTGTTGGTGCTAGCAGTGGTGGGGGGAGGCGTTTTCCCATCATCAGCAGCCTCGGACGGCTGCCCACTGGGGCTGCTGCTGCTGGCAATGGTGCTGGTGGCAGTGCAGGTGGTGATGCTGATGGCGGTGCAGGTGGTGGTGCTGATGGCGGTGCTGGTGTCGGTGCTGCCAGTGGTGGGGGGAGGCTCCAGCCCTTCCCCTGAAGCCTCGAATGGAAGAAGCCCCATGGTTGGTTTTGTGGGCTCAGATTCGGTCACAGCACCAGGCCTCCTGTCCCTCCTGCCTCCAGGGGGACGCCCTTTGCCCTTGCCATGTGGTGGTGCCTCCTTGGCCTTGTCCATGCCGTGTGGTGGTGCCTCCTTGACCTTGCTGTGTGGTGGTGCGTCATTGCCGTGTGGTGGTGCCTCCTTGCCCTTGCCGTGTGGTGGTGCCTCCTTGCCCTTGCAGTGTGGTGATGCCTCCTTGCCGTGTGTTGGTGACTACTTGCCCTTCCCTTTGCCATGTGGTTGTGCCACCTTGCCCTTCCCCTTGGCAGCTGGTTCAGGCACACTGCAAATGCTGACGGGTGTCTCCTTGGAGCCTCTCACACCTGCAGTAGCTGCCACAACTACAGTGGCTGTGGACTGGTTGGCTGAGGTGCTGGCCTGGGTTCTGCTCACCCTGGCCGGAGGTGAAGGACGGGGGGAGGGGTAGGGAAGAGGTAAACAGCGGAGAGGAAAAGCTTCTTAGGGACACTGGGACTGGAAGAGGGCGAAGGTTTGGGAGTGGAGGAAGAGGGAGTGGTTGTAGGAGGAGTCTGTCTTCTGTGTTTGGGTGCTGGTGCATGGGCTGGATGCTGTTGTGAGGTGGATGGCTGTTGTGTGTCTTAGTGCTTGCGTTTGTGTACTTTGGGAGGACAGAGCACAGACACAGTGGGAGAGGACACAGGGGACGTATGCATGGATGTGGGGGTGGTGACTGCCAATGAGGGGTGTGTACTGATAGGTGTTGTGGTGATGGAGGCAGTGGGTGTGGATGTGGTGTATGCAGGTGTGAGTGTGTGCTTGGGATAGGTTGGGGTTCAGGGGAATGGGACTGGGCAGAGGAAGTTGGAGGAGAGAGGCTAGAGACAGGAACAATGGCTGCCATCAGGGAGGAGGCCAGAGCCTGGAATGATCTCTGTTGGGCCACCACGCCAGAGTGAATGCCGTCAAGGAATGCATTTGTATGTTGCTATGGTTGACTGCCCAACAGAGATGGATCGCAGGG
Source organism: Pleurodeles waltl (assembly GCF_031143425.1). Lineage (NCBI taxonomy): Eukaryota > Metazoa > Chordata > Amphibia > Caudata > Salamandridae > Pleurodeles > Pleurodeles waltl. Next base: position 690,977,647 of record NC_090436.1, on the reverse strand, counting down.
GGTCAATAGCCTCCTCACTCAGGGCAGCAGGGCTAACTGGGGCAGGGCCTGAGTTGCCTGGGGCGAAGGGGATGCCCATCCTCCTGGGTGAGCGGGCATGGGAAACTCGCTGAGGGGCTGCTGGGAGGGCGGTGCTGGTACGGGGTGGTGGCTGTACCTGTAGTTGGGGTGGCCACAGATCTGCCTGCTACTACTAGGGAGCTTCCATCGGAGGAGGTATCACTGTCCGAACTGTCCCCTCCTTTCTCCGCCGTGGTGCTTTTCTCACCCTCAGTCCCACTGGTGCCCTCACCGTTGGTGGATTCGGCCTCCTGGGCCCTGTGGGATGCAGCTCCCTCCGTGGCCGGTGCCTCTGCTCCTCCGCCAGATTATGTTGATCCACAGAAGGACAGGATGACAAAACAAAAAGGGGGAGAAGAGATAGAGGATACACTTGGTTAATGGCAGCAGCAACACCACCATTGGCGTACATGACACACAGGGGACAGACCTACGCGCTAGGCAATGCACTACCAGTCACAATGCTAGTCACCAGTCCATGGACAGTAATCCCTAACGCCAGTTGCAGCATACCTGAGACCCACAGAGCCCTTCCCAGTAGTGGATGCCCACTAGCTTGTTTGGAGGTGGAGTTAATCAGGCCCTGCCCAACATAGAACCTACCCTGGAATGTCTGGCCTAGCCTAGGTGCACCAACAGGTGCACATCCCCCACCCGTAGACCGCCCACCACCGGAAAATAGTATATTGGGAAATGTACTCACCCCTTTGTGGCTGCTGTGATGGCCTCAAGCACCCATCCCGCTCCAGACAGGCCACAGCCGGTATGCAGAACATCATTAGGGTCAGGGTTTGATGGGCACACATTCCTCATTGGGAGGCCATCCCCAGCTGGGCCTCCGCCGTCTTGCTTGCCCAGCGTCTCAGGTCCTCCCACCTTTTCCGACAGTGGGTGCTCTGCCTGCCATAGACCCCCAGGGTCCTCACGTCCTTGGCGATGACACGCCGCATACCCTTTTTCTGATGGGTGCTGACCTGCAGAGAAATAAACATGGAAAAAGGTTTCAGTCATCCCGTCTGGCCTGTTACACTCATGGCTATCATAGCCCTTCCATCCCCATACGCACAGACATTGCCCACCAATCATGCAGCACGCTGCCCAGGACCCCTCAACCACTCCCCCTTACATGAGGCCCTCACATACATCACTCCATGCATTCATGCCCCTTGCATCAGGCTCACAGTGTACTCACCTGTTGGTCTGGAGGCCCATACAGCATTCGGTATTGGGGTAGGACCCCATCCACTAGTCTCTCCAACTCTGCAGCGGTGAAGGCAGGGTGCCTTTCCCCAGTGACATGAGCCATGGTTGATTCCAGACACAGGTCACAGCAGCACTTGCAGTATAGGTCCTCTCCTGTTGAAGATCAGGTAGCAAGTGAGTGAACAGATAGAAAATGGCTGTGACGTCTGCTGCGGTGCGTACCATCACTGCCGGCGTACATAACCCTTGGCTACTGTAACCCATAGGGCCCAATGTTAACCAATGAGAAGTTGCACAATGTCAGCGGCATTGCATCATTTCCACCTGTCCATCCACACAGGACAGGCGGCCACCATTTCAGGGGGAGCAGGCCATGGCGCCTAACTGCGTCACAGCGCACAAAGGCACATTTTGGGGCTAAACATCTACATACTGTTTCTGTAACAACATGCAATACACTACATTTAGGAAATGTTTAAAACTGACAAATGCTCATCGTATTGCCCTCTAGATTACAACTACTGCGGGTGAATAGGAGATGGAGGCATCCCCCCGTGTACAGGCCCCTGGTGGACTTGGGAACAACGGAGGACAGGCACATTATCCTCACCTACAGACTTGATAGGGCCACAATCCAAGAGCTGTGTGCCCAATTGGGGCCAGATCTGATCTCAGCTATCCATCACCCCACTGGGATCCCCCCTCTTGTGCAAGTCTTATCTGTGCTCTATTTCTTGGCAACTGGCTCCTTCCAAGGGACAGTGGGCTTGGAAGCTGGAATTTCACAGCCAATGTTCTCAAATGTGCTGACCAGAGTGTTGTCTGCCCTGATGAAACACATGCGCAGCTACATCGTTTTCTCCCAGGTGGAGGATTTGGCCACAGTGAAGGTGATTTCTATGGAATGGGTCATATTCCCAACATAATTGGGGCAATAGATGGTACACATATTGCCTTTGTACCCCCCGGAGAAATGAACAGCTTTTCAGAAATCAAAAGAGCTTTCACTCTATGAATGTGCAGCTAGTGTGCCTGGCGGACCAGTATATCTCCCACGTCAATGCAAAGTATCCTGGCTCTGTGCATGATGCCTTTATCCTGAGCAATAGCAGCATCCCATATGTGATGGCTCAACTCTAGAGGCACCAGGTGTGGCTAATAGGTGAGCCCATGGTCCCCACCCAGTGGATGTTGGTATATGGGTGTGGCTGCGGCCCTAAGGGTTAGTGTCTGGCTAACAGGTGTCCCTCGGTAATTTGCAGGTGACTCTGGTTAACCCAACCTCTCATGGCTACTGACCCCAGTGAGGAATCCCAGGACAAGGGCAGAGGAACGTTACAATGAGGCACATGGGCAAACAAGAAGAATTATAGAGGGAACTTTTGGCCTCCTGAAGGCCAGGTTTTGGTGCCTTCATCTAACAGGTGGTTCCCTGTGCTACTCACCCAAGAAGGTGTGCCAGATCATTGTGGCATGCTGTATGATGCACAACCTTGCCTTGAGATGCCAGGTGCCTTTTCTGCAGGAGGATGAGGCTGGAGATGGGCGTGTGGCAGCAGTGGAGCCCGTGGACAGTGACGAAAATGTGGCAGAGGATGAGGATGTGGACAACAGAACAGCAATCATTCAACAGTACTTCCAGTGACACACAGGTAAGACACTGTAACTTCACCTACTATTGCAGTTTTGTATTGTACATTTTCACTGTTAGGCTGATGTTCCGACTATTATGGCCACTTACTTTACCCTTTGGCATGTCTATTACAGATATCTGTGCCCCACTCTGGCTCCTGGTGTACTGACTGCAGCAAACTACAGGTCATACCTAAGTATACATGACTGTACAGTTGAACTGTGATGTTTATTCTTGTGCTAATAAGTGGAAGGGGTATTGGTATAGGGTGGGGGTGGTGGAGGAGAATCCAGTCTATTTGTATCACAATGCATTGTCCAGGGGGGCATAGGAAGTGGAGCAACGGCAGTTCAAGGTAGACAGGGTGACAGAGTGGGACACAAGGGTGACAATTAGGAGAGTCTTATTTCCTGGTGGAGTCTTGGTAATAGTCTCTGGCTTCTGCTTCGATCGCAGGGAACATTACATGGTGGTTCTCCTTCTGCAGGGGTGGGATGTGGGTAGCCTCTTGTTCCTATAATTGGGCTTCCTGTCCACTAGCGTCAGCAGAGGTGGAGGTCTGTTCATCGGTGTGGCTAGTGTCAGGGGACTGTTGGTGTGCCGCTGCCTCCCTCATGGTGTTGGCTATGTCTGCCAGCATCCCTGCAATGGTGACCAGGGATGTGGTGATGTCCCTCAGGTCCTCCATGAACCCCAGGTACTGTCCGTCCTGCAGCTACTGGGTCTCCTGCAACTTGGATAGTATCCAGCCCATCGTCTCTTGGGAATGGTGGTATGCTCCCAGGATGTTGGTGAGTGCCTCGTGGAGAGTCGGTTCCCTGGGCCTGTCCTCCCCCCTGTCACACAGCAGTCCTCCCAGCTTCCCTGTTGTCCTGTGCCTCTGTCCCCTGAACCGTGTGCCCACTGCCACTGACCCCAAGTCCCTTATTGGCCTGTGTTTGTGGTGTGCCCTGGGATCCCTGTAGTGGTGGACACACTGCTGATTCACGTATCCTAGGGACAGAGGTATGGGCCCGCAGGGTGGGTGCTGTTGTGGTGTTTCCTGAGGGGGAGGCTCTGTGGTGGTATGGGACTGTGCTTGGGTAACCAACTGTCTGGAGATCCCTGATTGGCCAGGTTGGTCATTCTGATCCAGGCGTGCAGAGCTGCTGTCATCACTGTGGGCCTCTTCTTTGGGGGTACTGGATGTTGCTGGCACCTCCTCTCTGGTGACGTTGGGTGTGGGACCTGTGGGGATGTAAATGCAGTGTTATTGTTTATGCATGTGGCATAGTGTGCATGGATGTGTTGCCCTGTATGGTTGTGATTGGCCTGGCAGCTTTGTCTTGTGTGAGTAGTTATTTTGTGGCATAGGTGATTCTCTCTAATGTGCATGCTTTAGTGATGGGTGTCCATGCAGGGCTGTGAGTGATGTCCATGCATTGGTGTTGCATGTTGGGTTTAGTATTGGGATGGGTGGAGTGTGATGGTGGGGTGTATGTGATGTGGTGGGGTGATGGGGGTGAGGATAGGGGTGGGGGCTTGTGATGGCATGCAGGTGGAGGGCTGATAGTAATAGAGATTTTACTTACCAGAGTCCAGTCCTCCTGCTACTCCTGCCAGGCTCTCAGGATGTAGTATTGTGAAGACTTGCTCCTCCCAAGTTGTTAGTTGTAGGGGAGGAGGTGGGGGTCCACCGCCAGTCCTCTGAACTGCTATCTGGTGTCTTGCTATCATGGAACACACCTTCCCCCGTAGGTGGTTCCACCTCTTCATGATGTCATCCCATGTTCTTGGGTGCTGTACCATGGCGTTGACCCTATCGACGATTCTCTGCCATAGCTCCATCTTCCTAGCAATGGATGTCTGCTGCACCTGTGATCCGAATAGCTGTGGCTCTACCCGGATGATTTTCTCCACCAAGACCCTTAGCTTCTCCTCTGAGAACCTGGGGAGTCTTTGCGGTGCCATGGGTGTAGAGTGTGTGGTGTGTGTGAGGGTGTGTGGGGTGATGTGTTGGGTTGTGTACTGTGAGGTGCGTGGGTGGTGGTGTTCTGTGGCTCTGGTTAAGTGGGTGCTCTTGGTGTCTCTCTCTAGTCAATTTATTTGAGTTGTAAAGGGCTGTGGGTAGTGTGTGTGTGTGTGTGTTATATAGTGGTGTGGGTGTATGGGTGTGGTGTGTATATGGGTGTCAGGTGTGTGTTATTCAAATTGTCCAATGTGGTGTTGTTTTGTATGTGTGTGTGTATTTTTAGCGTGGCGGTATGTACCGCCAGTGGTTTACCGCGGTTGAATGTCTGCCGCGGTGATTCGTGGGTCATATTGCTGTGGCCGTAGTTCTGTTGGCGTAACAGTGTGGGTTTTGGTACCGCCAGTTTATCACTGACCTTTGGTCTGGCGGACTTGTGTGTGTGGCTGTATAGTGATGGATTACTATGTGTATGTCATGATATGGGTAGCGGTATACCGCCATGGTCGTGGTATGTTGGCGGCAGTCAACATGGCAGTAAGTGGGACTTACCGCCAGTGTCATAATGAGAACCAGAATTCCAATACCTTTGGTGCAGATGCACAGTCTCTTTTTGTTCTAACACCATCTTACCAATGTTAAGTCTGACATATCAGCTGCATTATGATTGCACAGTTTTGGGGCCTAGATTTACAACTCAAATTGGTGACGTATCATCCCACCTGACCCAATCATGACATGAGGCATGTTTTGTGAAACTCTCCCTCATATCATTGAGAAAATGCTGAAAACCCCGATGATTGCATGCAGCCATGTGTCTGCCCACAAGAGTACTTGCCTTGTAAAGAGGAATATAGTGACAACCTTCAGCACAAAGCAATACACTACACACAGCATCAGACACTGACTGATCAACTTACATCACCAGTAATCCTCATGGGCTTTAGATGTGTGTCAATCTCAAAGTTACTGACAAGCAACGTAGCTGGAAAGTAAAGAGGTTAAAACACAATAAAATCTACAGACAATGACTTACCCTCTTGTTGCTGCTGTGTGGCCCTCAACTGCCCATCAAGCTCCTGGTAAGCCACTGTAAAGATGCGGGCCATTGGGGGTATCAGGGTGGAGTGCACCATCCTAGATTGCTGGGAGGACTGCCAGGCTTGGCTCTCCCCAGAAGTCAGTGTTGCTCAATGCAGGTCCTCCCACCTCTTCCTTCAGTGCAGGCTGCACTGCTTTTAGACCCCGAGGGTCAACACCTTTGTTGCAATGGCATTTTAAATCTTCTGCTTTTGATGGGCCTTGACCTGTATGGAAGAAAATAAATTTGAGTGTTTCTGTTTGGCTGTGACATTACATTTTGGATATTTACACGTGCATTCACCAAACATTAACTACATATTTCCCCCCCAAAAAGAATATCTAGGAAATACTGATGAGCAGTGATCTCATTAGCACCATCCAAACATGCTAGCGCCTCATGTTACCTGATCAGGCCTACAACATCATCTTGACCAGAGCTATGCAACCTATTTTGTTGTGACAGCCAGCCCTGATTACTCACAGTCATTGTGAGCTACTAAAGGACAAACCACCTGTACAATCCCTGCACATAATCCCATGTACAGCTGCATTGGCTTCCTGATGAAACTCCCAAGAGTTAGAACCCATGGTCTGAATCACATTCAGTGACTAAGAGCAAGATAGAAGGGCTGCTATGTATCAGTGAGAGCAGGGATTTGTGGGATGTATGAACAAGTGTGTGTTGGAATGGGGCAGAGTGGGAGGGATGATTGTGAGCCAGGGTCATCTGAACTTGCTGCACGTAAAATACATTTACCTATATGTGGCTCTATGACAGGTTGAAACCATACAAAGCAGCCTAATACATATAATGGCTGGAATCCCACTTGACAGTACAGCATCAGACAACTCTGAACCCTGTAAATTTTTCACTCGACATTACTATCATTTCATCATGGGCTATATGTTGTCAGTCATACTATTGGTACACTGTCACCTGGCCACTAGTAGTCAGTGGCCTGCAGTTTGTGCGATTAAATATCATTTGTGTTTTACATGGACACAAATTACAGCTTCTACTTTCAGGAGACTTAACAATGCCATGCACAGATATTCTGAACAGTGGCAAACGATAATATATACCAGCTGCATCATACAGTTAACCACAAATATAATACATGACACTTACCCCAATAACCAAAAAGGACAAATCAGCCTGTGGATTGAAAAGGAAGTGGTTGCTCAGTCAGACGTTCCCCAATCAGACATGTACCCGTTGCTCCGAGTTCCTATAGTGCAGGCTGTACAGGGACACGACCTCCTTGGCAAGGAGCTCCAGCTCCTTTGTGCTGAAGGCAGCAGCCATGACACCTGCTTTACTTGGCATCCTGGCTCTTAGAGGTCAGAAACAGCAGCAAAACATAAAGAGGTCTTGTTGGCAGCAGTGTTAGGAGGCAAGTGATATTTTTTGTAATACGTCACGTACAAAAACACAATGGTCATGATCCGTGATGGAGACAGACACAGCCATTGGCTTCCTTGAATAGCCATCACACATGTTAGCCGGTGGCAGGAGGTTCCCATCTACTACGCGGTCAACATCTGCCAACTACCGTCAGGTGGGCAATGTCCTGATGGCAAGGACAGGCATCAGCCATTTACGGGTGTAAAGCTCTGCATTTTTCCATTGTTACTGTATCACCTGCATTTAAAATGGTGTGTATTTCTAAATTTCTAATATGAACGACACTAATCTTGTGAAGATATGACACAGTAAAATGTGAAACATGAATGTGTGTGGCATCAATAGTTCTGTGGGGGAACTAATACCTCAATCGAAAGTATTTAAAAAGAAAAAATAATAATTAAAAACAATATGGCCAAATCACACATTTCAAATGTATTATTTGTACATAATGCAAAATAATATATCAAAAGTAACAATGTTTTTTTGAACTTTTAAAAATTGGTTAACAATGTGTGCACATGTATTACACAATGCCATTCCTACTGTCACCAAGACTGAAGATGTGTGTTGATGCTAAAACCAAGGTGAAAACTATTTGAGCTGATATTTTCTTTTCCATGCATACAGACGTCTGAAACCAGCCATGGGTAGGAGGCAACAGACTCAGGTGTTCCGGCCCTTTCCAGACCTTTCCACCATGGAGGAAAGGGACATCATCTAAATAGGCAAATTACCCTGGATTTGTGTCATCAGTTGAAGCCTGACCTCCTGCCTTACAATATGTATCCAGCATCCAAAACACCAATAGTGAAGCTCATGTCAGTACTTCATTTTGTCGCCACTGACACTTTTCAATACACTGTGGCAGTATCCGGGGGCATGTGCCAACCAGCTCTCAGTGGTGTGCTACAGGAAGTTCTTGCTTCCTTGATGAGACACATCAACAGCTACATCCAATTCCCATGTCCACAGGATTAGGATACTGTGAAAAAACGTTTTTATGCTTTAGATGGACTACCACATGTGGTTGGAACAATAGAAGTGGAGAAGTGTGGCACAATGGTTAGAGTGGCAGACCCTGATGCAGAGATCTGGCCCGGGACCAGGGTTCAATTCCCATCTCGGCGGGTCTTGGGCTCAATTCCCTGGGACCAGATAATTCTCGCCTCGGTGCCTAATCTAATTAATGGGTCCCACTCTGTAACTCTGGGCAATAGCTTACTTAATCTCCACAACAGCCCTCACAACGCTTGGATGCCTGGCTGCACCCTGGGGCTGTCCAGGAGTGGGCGCCTCACAGGGAAAAGCCAGGAGGGGTTCGACAGCGGTATGCGTACAGCGCCTTGAGACCCTAACGGGTGAGTAGTGCGCTATACAATTGCGAAGTTTATAGATGGCACACATGTTGCCTTGGTGCCACTGCATGCATGGGAACAGGTCTACTGCAATCAGAAGAGCTTCCATTCCATCAATGTGCAAGTTGTCTGCTTACTGGAGTTATACATCTCAACTGTGTTTGCCTCTAGTTTAGGAAGGGATAATAGCAGGACATGTAAGTAACCTGTTGATGTGTTGCTTCCATGTAGGAGACTCAGCATATCCTAACCGACCATGGTTATTGGCACTGCTGAGGAATCCAATAACACCAGGAGAAGTCTCCTTCAATGAGGCCCATGGAAGAACATGGAGGCCAGTAGAGCGTACCTTTGGGCTCCTAAAGGCCAGGTTTAGGTGCCTGGACAAGACTAGTGGAGCCTTTCTCTACTCTCCTGATAAAGTGTGCCAGATCACGGTTGCCTGATGCATTCTCTATAACATCACTCTGCGGTGGAATATCCCTGTAATTACAAACAGAGAGACCATGATGACCCCCCGGGTGAGGGTTTTGAAATGCCCAATGAAGATGACAGTGGTGAAGGTGAAGGAGTTGACGTGTCAAGATGTGATTAACCACTTCTTCACCTGAGTGTAATTTTACCCCTACAAATTATAACCTCCAATGTCAGAATAACTTGTGATATAGGGAACATATCCACTTGCAATGATAATTTGGAAGAAATGGTCAGTGCTGGAAACTCCAAGGCATAGATGTTAGTGAATCAGCGTTTCCCTACAGTGAGTACTGTGGTCACTAACAGGGTTGCCCCTTAATTGTATGTGTGTCCTAATAACTTGTGATTTGAGTCAGGTTGAATATGTGAAACCATTAATTATCCCTTGTTATTCTGTTTCAAGGTCTTTCACCATGTTGTCTTCATTTGGACATTTCAAAGTTGTGACATTTGTAGTGATATGTTGCTGCTGGAAAGCAAAAAGTGAACATATGTTGATCCTGGGACAGACACCCACTTCGGATGGACAAATCTTGTCGAGAGACAACTTGCACTCTGAAAGTATAGAAATTCAGAAGATTGTATCAGAACTGCTTTCTGTGTGATGGTGCCATCAGGGTGATATATGCCACTTCACTTGCTCAAGCCACATGTGTATTTCTAGCCCTAGCATACTGTTCTTCCTTTACATTGGCTAAATCTTCAATTTGTGGACAGTGGAGGTAGCTGTTGATGTGTCACCAGATACTGCCACAGTGTCCTGTACTGGTAATGTGGCCTCAAAATCTGTGACTGACATGATGTTGAACTTTGGTGTTATTGATCTAGGATTCCTATTGTGAGAGTAGAATGTATGGCTCCAACTGACATCGAGCATCAGTGATAGTTTACCTATATAATCTGATCCCCTCAAACATTCACTTTCCTCCATGGTGTCAAGGTTGTGGAGCTTATAACCCTGAATGGCACAGCCTAGTTGGGTTAGGCCTGGTTACTGAAACCCAGATTTCATTTCTTCAAGGACTTGTTGCCAACATATGTTTGTACAAAATACATAATGATTTTTGCTTGTTTCCTTTGAATAAAATGGATAACACTTTACCTCTTTGTCATTAGAAAATGTATTTGGCAAATAAATCTTCAGGAGACATGACATTGGCTAAGGTTTTGTTATAGCTGGGGTGGGAGGTGTGGGAGTGGGCTGAGTGGGAACCACTGGAACTGTCTGGCCATACTAACCAGATGGACCAGGCTGCTCATGATCATCCAGACCTGCAGGAGTAGTGTCCTCACTGAAGGCTTTTTCCTGGTCTAGAGTGGAGGTGTCTTGTGTGGCAGTCGCTGTTCTGCTGATCCGGGTTGTTGGACCTGAGAAGGATGCAGATAATATGTAATTAATATCTAGATAGGTGCATTTTCTGTGCCTCTAGCTACAAATGGGGCAACCTAATTAAGTAAAATCAGACTGATAGACTGATTAGACCTTGGTGTGATTTTCATTGTTTTATACATTCAGGTTGATTAACATAGATACCAACTCCAGTGATGACATTGTAGAGATGTTGTGGAATGCAAAATGTTATTTCCGCATTGTACATTACATGTAGTAGACTTTCAACACACCACAGTTGTGAGTAGATTACAGTACTGGGCCATTCCAAGGCCTAGCAGGCTACTAGACACTGAAAGCAATGTGGGTCAACTTAAAAATGTAACTGTCATTGGTCATCATACCAACAGTGCAATGTAAATTGTGTGAGAATGCTACTTTTATACAGCATGCCACATCACAATGTAGGAACTCTTGGATGAAGAGGACTATGGAAAATATGAGCATTTCCATCATTTCAATATAGCAATGAGAAGGTGACAACATGGTTGAAATATGCAACAACTCACAGGTAACGCTATAACTTGCCATGATGATTGTGAATTGCACAATGTGTTGAGATGTGCACACATATGGACGTTAAAGAAGGTGGAGCAACATTACAAAACACTATAGTTTGTCAGATACAAAAACAGGGCATCTTGGTAGTTGTAGTCATCCATTCATGTGATAGACAGTCATTGTTTGAAATTGAGTTGCACGTATCTATTTCAATGACTATATTGAAGGTGAACATATTTGCACAATATATGCACACATATGAGTATGATGTGAATAGGCGAGAATACCACTTACAGACACATACTATCCTGTGAAAATGGACGGTGGTTTGGACCTGTTTTTGTGAGAACAACAACATACATTGACAGAAATCAAGGGACTAAGCAAATGTAAGAGATGATCCATTGTGAACAACACACAATCTGATTTAACATATTGCACATTTTTACAAAAGACAGATACAACCATGATGCTAGTAATTGGTATGACACAATGGCCCTCACTATGACATTGGCAGTAAATGGCGCCTACAACCACGGCGACGACTGCCAACATACCGTTGACGTGGCTACCAGCCGCCAACCGCATTATGACCGTAGATGGAATATCGCCAGCAGCAGTGCCACGCCAGCAAAATACCGCCTACCGTATCATGAGCCATGGTGGTGTTTTGCTGGCGGACGCTGCTGCTGGCAGCAGCACCGTGTCCAGTGTCCTGCCGGAGGACTCCCTGCAAGTAGGTACATCGGGTTCTCCGACAGGAGTGGGGGGTGAGGGATTTGTGTGCGTGTGTGGGGGTTTTGTGTGTGGGGGTGTGTGTCTGTTTTTGTATGCGTGCATGGAGGTGTGAGTCGTGTGGAATGTGTGCGTGAATGACTGAATGTGAGTGTACGTGTATGTTGTGTGTTGTGAATGTGTGTGTGCTACAATGTATGTTGGTGTGTGTTGCGTGGTGTTGGTATGTATATGTGCATGCTTGGGTGGATGTGGGTATGCATGTGTGTATGAGTGTGTATGTCGGGGTCTGGATTGGGAGGGTGATGATAGGGGAGGACTCTTGGGAGGGGGAGGGGGCAGGGGAGACCCCTATTATTGCCAGGGAAGGAATTACCTGGCACTGATAGTGCCTACCCCCATGGTTTTCAGGGCAGTAGATTTGCCACAAAAATCATGGGGGTATTCAGAGTCATAATCCCGAGGGTCGGGATTGTGATGGCCACCTGGCTGGAGACCGAAGTCTCTAGCCCGGAGGCTGTTACCACCCTGGCGGACAAAGAGATACATTGGCGCCAATGTCATAATTTGCGAAAAGGTACTGCCAGCCTGGCCATTCCACCTCTTCCTAATATCCTCCTGTGTGCACAGACTGTTAACAACAGCATTCACTCTACACTATTCCTGACCACATATGCCTTTTCTGGGAAACTGCAGTATTTTGTACTTGTGCTCCAAACAAACAGTCGAATTGTGAAGGTAATATGGCACTCCAAATCTATGAACAAACATCAGAATCCTGATTCTCCAAAACACACCACACACACACCTGTGTCAGTGTTTTCTATAACTCCACCCAGCTCCAGCTGGAAGTCATTAACCAATCACAGCCTGACTGCATTCATAAAAGCTGAGCTGCCACACAAAAACCCTTTCAAGCCCTTCAACATGTTACTCAATGTGTTTGTTGAGCTGCCCCTTGTCAAGTGACAGAATAATGGGAGGAGAAGGAGGAGGAGGAGGGCAGAGAGGATTAACCTCTTGCGATGTCCAGCCAAGTTGTCAGGGCCAGATTCAAGTTTCCTCCTTATGACCCGCAGGCACCCATTAATATATAGGGTATATGTGATGCCAGTGTCTGCTTTACAGATGTGCATACAGTGTTCTTCAGTAGTACACATGACAGCCACATATTCCGCAGGTGACCTCCGGCCCAGAGTCTGGCAGCGGGAGAATTTGGCAACATGTGACTTTTTTAAAATAAATCGTTTTTATTCAGGATTTTATGAGCATAAACAACGACGGGACATAAAAATTACAAATCAAGTCATGATTACAAATTATTCATAAATCTCACAATACAGTGAGATACATTGTGCTAGGTTTTGGTACGCCTCTTTTATATAGAAATAATTAACTAATACTTCGTGGAGTTACATTGATTCATGTCCTTCAGATTTGGTTTTGATCTTTAATCAAGCTTAAGATGGAGCAGCCTTATCCCGTACAAAATGCTGCTTCCAAGTGGCCCCAATTCTTAGTGCATACACAAGTTCTCTTGACTATACAGTTTTCATTTTTTTTTCCAAAGATCATATACTAGAGGCTGGGAGGTCTTCCATTGTTGTAGGATAAGAGATTTCACAATTAATGTTGCAATATAAAAGTATTGCTTAGAGTGTTTGGACAGCCCAGGGTGATTGGATATGCCAAAAAGTGACCCCATTGGGTCTGGGAGTAATGTATACCTGCACCTTTATGCTGATGGAGTAGAAAACTTAACTCCAAAAAGTACTTGATATTGATGGAGCCATCATAATTCAGTTTCGCAGGAGTATAGTAGAGCAACCACTTTGTAAAGAATGCCATTCTTTTAAAATGTGCACCTCTTAAAGCTTTGCACGAAGAATTATTATAATGCTTCCATGTGAGGGGATCAATCACGCAGGTTGTAGCAGCTGCTATTCCACTTAACATGGAAGGGAGAACTCTAGCTGACAATTCTTCAAGAAGAATACTATACCAGTAACCAATCCCCTTCTGTTTTTGAACCCACATAGCTTGTGTGATTCTAAACTGTAATGATTCGACTGAATACTGGCCTGAAGAACCCATAGACTGAATAAAATGGGCTAACTGAAAATAAGAAAAATTTATACATGCTGGAATATCCGGATTATTATTTTGGATTTGTGCCCATGATATCACACTGTCCCCTCTTAGAAAGTCATGCAAGTTTCCTACCCCAGACTTTCACAGTCATTTAGAGCTTTCGCGGCCAGAGGAAGGCAGAATGCACTAGCTTCTCTTAGGGAGACAGTTGGAAGATAGTGAGTAAAAAGATAGCTTTGCTGAAGTTCCGCACCTCTAGACCAGAGAAAATTCAGGATCTTATATCTAGTCCGTTTCAGCAGCCATGGCATTTCGAGAAAATGCGATAGGTGAATATTATTTTGAATAAGCATCTGTTTTAAATAGAAGTTTGAATCAACATGACATGTAGAGGCTCCTCTTACAATCCAATCTATGTATGTTGCCTCGTAATATTTTTTTAAATTAGGTATGGCTAAGCAGCCATCTTCTATAGTCATCTGAACTGTCTCGAGCTGAGTATGATTTTTTTTTTAGACCAAATAAATTCACGTAACATTACATTAAGATCCTTGAAGAACTCTTGAGGAACCTTGCTTATAACGTTATAAAATATAAATAAAAATAAGGGCAATATCATCATTTTGATCAAGGCAATGCGACCAATGATCGTTAAAGGTGGGTTCTGCCATTTAAGCATAAGAGCCTGTGCTTTCCTAAGAGTGGGGAGGTAATTCATTGAATGAAGATCAGTTATATTCAAATAAAAGTATATGCCAAGATATCTAATGAGATGAGGAGTCCGATAATTAAATTGCATCTCAACTGGCAATGCTATATGGAATTTTAGGTCAGTTGCCCGTTGTTTAAGATGGGTTTCCTGAAGAAGAACCACCTAGGTTTGGGAAGATCTTAACCAATGAAGTATTGCTCTAACTGTATGTGTATTATTCAGGCCGTTCGCATTACATGACACAATTTTGAAAAACCTGTTGGAGTGAATGCTAGTTTGATCATTGGTAAGAGTTTCTGAGAGCCTGTTGGCATTAAACCTGACCTTACAGCTTATTCCATACAATGTAAAACCTATAATTAAGAATTCCATCCCATTCTTGCTCAGCAGCATCATTCTGGACCATGGATTA
The DNA here is from genome assembly GCF_031143425.1 of Pleurodeles waltl. Classification (NCBI taxonomy): domain Eukaryota; kingdom Metazoa; phylum Chordata; class Amphibia; order Caudata; family Salamandridae; genus Pleurodeles; species Pleurodeles waltl. The sequence goes on along the minus strand of NC_090436.1, from coordinate 690,962,639 downwards.
GCGATTACTTTGAATTTTTAATCTGCTCTTTTCATCCTCCTAGTGCAAAAGCCCTACCACCCAGTGCTCCCACCCCACCCACAAAACCCAGGCCTACACGTCATGGCCTCATCTTCATCCTCCCAGTGATCCCAACCCCTCCCAATAGTGAACCCCTCAACCCCCAAATGAGAGTGCACTGGTGTGGCACCTATTAGGTCTGTGCCTGGGAAGAATGGCAAGCGAGGACCAATATATGATAGTACATAAAAAAAGATATAGATCAATACATACATCATCATATATCATCAGAAAGTGAAAGGAAATGACATCTTGCTTTTGCCCATGACATTCATGATATGGTTCTAACACTTAAATGACTTCTGGAGAGAGGCAAGGAAGTCTTTTGCCTGTTGAACAATTTGGTAAATATGGGCCTGGCCGTTATGGAAAACCTTCAATTTCACAAGTTACACTATGCCAGCAGGGGCCCCCAGTTTTTTGAAATCATCAATCCAACTAACAAATGTATTACATCGACGTGTTGTAGTTATGGACATATCGGAAAAGACCCTGAAGGAGAAATCACTTTCTACTTTAAAAGTTCTCATTTTAATGTTTTGAGATAAGTCCCTTTATCCTGTAATCACAAAAATTGACCAAGATAGCATGTGGATATTTAGAATTCTGGGGCCGTGATGCCATAACTCTATTGGCCCACATAATGGTCAGATCTGGGTGGGCCAAGTTCTTATCGAGAAGAATGTGGTTGTGGATCAAATCTGTTATCACTTTTGTAACCGATGATGCACTTCTGTTTCTTCAGGAATTCCGACAAATTTCACATTAGAACGTCTAGATCTATTTTCAATATCATCCAATTTAAATTGCAGCACCTTGAGTTCAGCCTGGGTCTGGCTTGCCACAGTTGTGCATCCATGGTAAGAATCTTCAAGGTCAGAGACTCTCTGCTCCACTTGGGAGATCCACGACATCAAATGCGATATGTTGGAATTGAGTTGGGCTAGTTGATCATGAGTTTTTTTATGGGCCTGTTCATGAGTTAGTTTTAGGGCATCTAACTCCCTTAAGATGAGATTCAAGATGGCCTTGGCTTAGACAGAGTGGTTGATATTAGATGATGTAGGAGACTTGGAAGCAGAGCAAGATTGTCATGCCCATGATCCCTAATGGGCGGCGGGTCTGATGCCAGAGGAGAAGGATCGATGGAGTCTGAGATGATTGAGGCAGTTGAAGCCACCACACAATTGGAAAGCTGATCATCTAATGCCTTTTCTGTCATGGGGTAGCTCTTATCTTTCTCGCCCCTTGCTATTAATCTTTGAGAATAAGGGATAAGAGGGATAAGAGGGTTTTCCTACAGACTGAGCCTCCATGAGTGAGGCAGTGTCTATATTTACAGAGGAGAGTCTCATCCCGTTATTGAGAGAAAGACAAGCGGACCCCTCCCTCATTAGGTCTATAGTGGGTGATAGCAATGGTGATAACGAGTCCGGACTTGATGATAATCCGGTCATTCCTGCCGCTCAATGGCTGGTACAAGAATTTGCTGAAGAAGATTGCTGGTGTGTTGTGGATGTCATAAAGCGGTTTGGCCAACCTGGAGACCTTCCATACAGACCGTAAAGTCTTTTTTTGATCCCATGTTTTGCTTCCTTGAAAATAACGTGGTCAAGCCTTTTGTATTGCTTATTTTCAGAGATCTACCCACTGCACGGGCCTTGGAAGAAGTGTTGCAAGCAATGCTTTTCATACTGACCAAGATATACTGTAGAGGGAGAGCCGAAGGGAAGCGAAGATGCAACAGGCCACATGTGTGCTACACAGACCGCTTCTGCTGCTACCCGGAGTTCTCACTCCACCTCGGGAGCTGCCTAGAGCAGGACCCGAGTTGACACACACCATATATAATCCTTAACCCTTAAAAGAAGGCAATAGTGTAGTTAGTTAAGAAGCTGGAAAGGTCACGAGCTCTGACATCATCTGCAGGTGCAATGATGCAGCATGGTGCCAACATGACTTATGACGTCTCGCCCTTCGTATTCCCTTGGTATTGTCCTCAGTACTGAATCAAAGAAAGCGGATGCCATCTTGCGTCTCTCAACACTTTTGCTTTCCTCTCTTAGTCCTTAAAAGCAGGATGTGATGCAATTATTCCTGAGGACTCGCCATTTCCAATGTCCTTTCAATACCCTATCAATTTTACACTAGTAAATACCAACATACACCCCTGGTATATAATGTGCAGGCAAAGTCATAGGATCGCAGGAGCACAGAATGCCTTTCCGAAATCGTTTTTGTTTTTTCAGTTTTCCTTTACCCAGCATGTATTGTAACCATCGTTTTTGATCCTTCTTTACCCTCCAACTCCTTAGCGCACTATCTACCTGTTACTCGATGCTAGCTTTTGCTGCTTTGTCGTTATGCTGCTTAAGTTGATGCTGCTGCAGGAAAAGGAAGGTCAGGGCCGACCCCAGCGAAAGACAAGTTCAATTTGGTGCCTTCTCACAACTTGAATGCCCGCATCCGTATTGACCTCAATGCCACTGCTATCACTGCTACTGCTGCGGAGTTGCGAGCAGGCTTTCCAATCCACTTCCACAATAGTCCGATGCCAGGTGTCACTCCTTGCTCACTGCTACCATCACTACCACCAAGACGCAGTGACCATTGTGAGGCTGTCTTCCCGCACCCCTTCTCCGATTCTCCAGTTCTCACTGGATTGTTGTTCCTCCTTTGCCTTCCTCACTCGATCACTCCTCCTCACGCCTCTGCTCTCGTTCACCGGCTGGCCATCCTGCCATCCGACCCAGACACAAACTCAGTCACAGAGCATGACGGAAGCTCCATGTGACTTCCTTACGGGCAACATATGACTTCTGGGTAAGTACACAAACTACAGAGAAGTATTCATATGTGTAAAATTCCATCAGAATGGGCCTCATTACAACCCTGGCGGCCGGCGGTAAGCTGGCGGTAACACCGCCAACAGGTTGGTGGTGTTCCGCCAGATATTATGACCGTGGCGCAATAGCCACGGCCATACTGCCGGCCCCTCCACTATACCGCCAGGCGAACCCCAGGGCAGAGGTGCAAGCACCGCTGCCCTGGGTATTATGAGTCCCCGACCGCCAGCCTGGCCACAGCGGTAAACACTGCCATGGAAAGGCTGGCGGTAAGGGGGACTTGGGGTGCCCCTGGGGGCCCCTGCACTGCCCATGCACTTGGCATGGCACTGCACTTGGCAGAGCACCGTCGCACATGTGCGACGGGTGCAACTATACCCGCTGCACATCAGCATTGCCGCCGGCTCTATTACGAGACGGCAGCAATGTTGATGTGACTTTTCCGCTGGGCCAGCGGACGGTAACACTGTTACCGTCTGCTAGCCCAGCGGAAAAGTCATAATAGGGAGCCAGAAATACCACCGGCACTGGCGGTAGTCTGTCTCCCGCAGCCTCTGTGGTCTTTTTAAAAGACCGCCGAGGTTGTAATGAGGGCCAATGTAATTTTTGCTACACAAACATTATACCAACAGACACTGTATATACCATTCATATCTTTGTAACTTAATAAATGCTATAGGGACATGCACCAAAATCTGTACTTTTTCTTCCCCAGGTGATGCTGCATAGTCACTCTCCCCTCACTTCCTTATACCATACAGATGTGCAGAGGTACAACAGGGCACACATAGGTGACCGAGCCATAATTGAGCGTACTTTTAGACTCAGAAGGTCGTATTTCAAATGTCTTCAATGTAAAGAGGGTGTGCTGCTGTACTCTCCTGAAATTGTGTGCAAGATTATAGTAGCCTGTTGTGTCTTACACAACATTGCAGTAAATCATGGTTTACACATACCTCTGACCCATCACATAGGTCTGAATACAGGGAACTGAGCCATTGTATAAAACAAAGGGCAGGCTATGTAGGTGCGTGACCAGCTGGTTTACACTTTTTTCTCTTGAGCCACTAGTTGTGTAACAGAGATTCTGGGTTTGAACAGTCTGTTGTTGATGATGATTGGTGGACATTTAACACTCTGCCCATAAATTCCATCCTGAGACTTCTCTGTAAGCCATATAGTTTGTCAACAACAGATTTTTTCAAGAATCAAAAGTGCCTGCTACAGATTTTGTGACCATGCCAGTGTAAAGTGTTGACAAATGTTCAAATGACTCCATTGCCTAAGGGGAGTACATGTCAATTTATTTGTGTGACCTTCCTGGACAATGGACATCTTAAACATTCTAGAAACCAAGGACCATATTCTTGAGCTCCTTGTGCCACTTTAGCATCACTTTTGTGACGCAATTAAAGTGCAGACCTTGCAACCATGTTGGTTTCCATGGCTTTGAATGGCCTCATAGATATGGAGTGTGACCAGGTAGCGCAAATCGCTGCACTGCCTCGCATTTCACACAGGAGGTGATACACGTTCCCACCCAAAACCCATGGATTTAGATTCATACTGTTGATGCAGATATGCTAATTAGAATGTGCATGTTTGAAAATGTGCCCACGGGGTATGTCAGCCAATTATAGGAACTTGTATTTAAGAACTAAAAATGTGTGAAATCATGAAAATGTATAATAATAATGTAGTAATATGTCATATTGAAATGTATAATCTGTTTTGCATTATATTGTAGAATTAACTTAGCCGAAGTTGTGGCTTAGTTTTACCAGGCCTCATGCAGAAGCTGAACTATTAGAGCATGCTGGTGAGAAGTTGAGAGAGTAGATCGACCTTGAACCACCCAGTGTTAAAGTTTGCTTAGCTAGAATTTTCTAGCTAGTTTTAAAACAATTATGTGAAGAGTAGACGAGATGTACTTTCCCAGGACTCGAACAATAGAAGCACTGACTAGAGAAGAAGATGCAATATTTCCGATACCTGATGAGCCGGATGATGAGGGCACATTACAGCGAACCAATCAACTAATTGGGGATGGAAAAATATTAGAACTCGTAGATTTGTAAAATGAATATTATAGGTTAGAGTCATATCTGCGAATTGACTGACCAATTAGGAATTAGGGGGATGGACTCGAAAACTCTAATAAAAAGTCATGACAAAGGGCTAAAACTTCAGGTGCGAGGGTAGAATTGATGACGTCAAGAGACCGGGTCAAGATTCTGTTATTGGGCTCATGCTCTTCAGAGCCTGATGCGTTGCTGATCGTTTGATGACCTGAAGTCAAAGCCTGACATTGTTGCTGATCCATTTCGTGGATAGGTAGCTATGACAATGTGACTGATTAACTTTTATGCCTTTCTTTCTAGATACCAACTGTGCTGTTTTATAGTGTTTCTCTTAGCTAGATGTTTTCCAAATTTACGTTTTCTAATTGTTTTGCATGAAGTCCCACATGCTTAATGCTAATCTGGGTTAGATAAGGGTCCTTTGGGTGACACTGACAGTGAAAAAGGATTGATGGACTGATGGCTGAACTCTGGTATTAATGCTGTTATATTCATCCTTGTTGGCTTATGCTGAAGCATCAGAGCATATGTTTTCTCAAGTTCTGATTAGATTATGTTATTGGTGGTCACTAATGAACTAATTCTGATTTGATTGAATAAAGTTTGATCTAACCTGATGACTTAGTATTGTAACTAATAGGGAAATAAAATTGATAAAACGTATAATTGAGTTGTGGTTATTCATGAAATGTTGATTTATTGTCTCATGCCTTATGACTCTCTTAGTGGTTGTTGATTAATTACATTGATAATTGATGTTCATCGATTACTATATAGCTAGGATATTTCATGTGATCCAAAAGGTTCATCGGCCTATACACGTCCCCTTGTACGTTTACTTACTAAGGACCAGGCACGCTTGCAATACCAAGATTTGTAAGACCTTGCATACCTGGGGGTGCAATGAAATCGTATGCCTCCCCAGGGGAGGCGCAACAAGGAGAAATCAAATGTTTTCTTCTCCTTCTAATTGTGCTGCAGTGTGCAGCAAACGTAGAAAGAGGAAAAAGCCTCTCAGGATTGCGTTGGTGAAGGTATGTAAAGTAGAAACCCATGCACCATGGTGTATGGGTTCTTCGGTTGGTACTGGGCAGCCCATTGTCCATCATTGCTGGTAAGAACACAGTAATGCTCTGTATGCTATAGATAAGGTGCATTTCTGCCATTTCACTGTGACAGAGGCCAGCACTGGAAGTTGACTAGCTGTGCAGAATTATGCCAAACACCCAATATATGCCACAAAGTGTCACAATGAATGATGCCTATGCATGGAGTCCTTTCTTTTTGGCACTATGTACATTAATGAAAAATCAGAATTGTAACTGAAATTATACAAGTAAATGTCAACCTCAGAGTTTTTGAAATACCTACAATTCAAACAAGAAACCTTCCCTATTGTTTAGAGGAGGTTGGCTCTGTGTCAAACTTTACAGTGAGGAATGGCCCGAATGCACATGTAAGGGGGTGTTTAGGGGTACATTTACTAAACAGTGGCTCAGTGCTGAATATAAAGTCAACTTGCTGCCCTGCACGATGTAATTTTGAAATGTCAGGAAAGGGCCATATCTAAAGCATATGGCACATTTCTGTTCTCTTCCCCTAAGCTGGTGCCAAATGAAGGGCCTAGTGCCAATGCAGTCACCTTTGCATGCTTTAGTCTCTTTCTATGTGTGTTGCATGGCACAAATAGTGATTTGGCTTTCTATTGTGCCTCACCTTGGGAGGCGTATGGCTATTGTGCTCTACCAAGGGTACATGGACTTATAAATTTGGAGCTGTGTTCAAATCTATTTGTGTTGCATGGACATAACCACCACAAGCCAGGGCACAGTATTATAATGCAGTAATGTGTGCTGTATACCGCTACATATGATTTATAAAGTCATCCCAAGCAACTCAGATTTGTCGACCACTTAGTGTGGTGCTCAAGTGATGCAATGCAATCATACATATGCATAAAACAGTTTAGTCAGCTGTAGGAGTGTTGTGGTCTTCTCTATGTGGTGAAGATGGCACAGAAAAACCTCAAAATTCCTGTTTTTAATGGTAGGTACTGTATTACCTGTCTTTTTTTCAAACTTTTGTTATGGCTAAATCTTTGTTTTGTAACTTAAAGGCAGAATCTCCAACCCGAGTGTGGATCCTCTGCCCCTAGTGTGTACACTGCACACGGAGTGGTGACTCCGCGCAAAGGGCAGAGACTCTGCAGTTGGGCCCAAACCCAACAATATCATACAGGATATGACAAAGGGGGAATAGACAGCAGGAAGTTCACAACAGAAATTTCCTGGCAGCCATTTTACAGTCATTCTGAGCCATCCTCACCCTCAAAACACGATCCACTGTCATTCCACTGCTGTGTGTACCTGAGTTGCCCCCAACATGGCTGAGGGTCTTGATTGCAAGGCACCCCCTTTCAGCAAGTCTGAATTAAATGTCTTAGCAGAGGGGGTGTTTGCTAAGCACCCTATGCTTTATGGGGACCTTGAACAACAGCTGAGTATTGCAGCATGCAACCAATTTTGCGAGGACATTGCAGTGCGCTGCAGTGCAATGGGTGTTTACCATTGGCGGGCCAAAATATGCAAAATGCCCTGGGAGGACCTGCGATACTGCGCCAGGGCGAAGACCCAGGAAATCTTGGGCCTGTCCTTCCAGCCACATGTACATAGGCTCCCGCCTCAGCCCACTGTACTGGAGGGTCCTGAGAACAGCCTAGCCGACCCTCCATGCTCAGCTGGAGGAGCTTGAGCAGCAGAGGCCTGGTAAGGGCATGAACTGGTTTATGTGTCTGGTAGTATGATGTGAGTGGTGAAACAGATGTTGCTTCATGTTTATTTGTCAGACTTCACCCTATGTGTGTAATGGTTACAGTATTTATGAGGTCAAGGTCTCCTTAGACATTGAGAGGTGAGACATTGAGAAGGACACCACTAGCCGGGGGGAAGAATGTGGGTCTCTCCCGATTCAGAAAACCAGGATTTTGATGTGGTGTTGCCAGGGCAGACACCATTGGCATCTGAGCCTGCCCCTGACCCCTCCATAATTTCAGAGGCCCCCATTCTATTGGATCCTCCAGCTGTACCCCCTGCAACTGCAACCCCTCCATGTGCCAACCCAGAAGATCCTAGGGAGGCACCTGCTTCGACACCTCACATCCCTCTTGTTCAACCCAGACCCCTCCATGTACTGTGATTCTTTGGGCTGCCTCACAGGAACTGGTGATGAGATCTGAGCTTGAGGGGAATGTGTTCTCTCGGATCTTATAGGAGATCAGAGATAAGCTCTGTGTGTTCCGAGAGGCACAAGCCAATGACATGGCTCACTTTAGTGCCTCCATCACCTCCTTGGGGGCAGCCTTTTTGTCTGTTTTGGCCCAACACCCCCACCACTGTCGTTGTGTCTCCCAGTTTGTCATCCTTCTCTGTTTCCCCTGCTAATCCTCAAAGCCTTCATGCTGCCCTCTCCTGAGGAGTGTCTGGTCCTGCACCGACCAGCCAAGACAAGCCCACAATTGCAGAGGATTTGGAAATCATTGTGAAGGATGACAGTGAGGATGGCCAGTGACTGGATGTTGTTTTGACAGAGGACTGTTTTTTGTTAACCCCTTGTACATAGACTAGTTCCCCTGATGCTTCTTGATGGGTTATATTTATTTTGCCCATCCCCCTCCAAGTTCCCTTGCCCAATCTGTTTTAAGAATCTATTTGATTTTCTTTCTTCCTTTTCAACAGACAGTTTATAAAATGGATTTATTTAGCTATGCTTTCAACATGATACCTTTGTACACAAACGGTCCTACTAACATACGTCTTACACACATTTATCAACACAGATATGTCCTACAACAAATATATCAATTGACCATCATCAACTATTACTAAACTCATTTGAAATGTGGAAGATATATTTTACAAAGTGTAGAGAAAACATATATTACATTGATCAAGGGGGATCGTTCTTGTGACTTTGCAATCGTGGTAGTATGGTCCTTTGTAAGTGCTTTTAAAGTGTTGATGCTGATGTGTCAGTGGGTGTGGTGCCTGTGCCTCTGCAGGGGGTGATGGTGGCTGTACAGGTGGGGGATGTGCCTGGACAGGGGGTAATGGTGGCTGAACAGGTGGGGGATGTGACTGGACAGGGGGTGATGTTGCCTGTACAGGAGGTGATTGTGGTTGTACTGGTGGGGGATGTGACTGTACAGTGGGGGCATGCGCAAGGGAAATGGTGCTTGTGAAGGTTGGGGGTGTCTGTGCTGGTTGTGCTAGTGGTGGCTGGGTGTGCCTCAAGAACTTCTGACCGATCTCCTTACTCCCCTTCCCAGCTAAGGTGATTGAAAAAATAGTCAACACACAACTAACCAGCCACCTCGAAGACAACAACATCCTGGCTCCCTCCCAATCCGGCTTCAGACGAAACCACAGCACTGAGACCGCCATTCTCGCCGCCACAGATGACATCAGGCGTCAAATAGACAACGGCGAAACATCAGCCCTCATCCTCCTTGACCTATCTGCCGCCTTCGACACAGTCTGGCACCACACCCTGAAAATCTGCCTCCACGAAATCGGAATCCTGGGCAAAGCCCTCGACTGGATCATCTCATTCCTCTCCGGCAGAACCCAAAGAGTCCACCTCCCCCCCTTCCGCTCTGAAGCCACCGACATCATCTGCGGCGTCCCCCAAGGATCATCCCTCAGCCTGACGCTGTTCAACATCTACATGGCCCACCTCGCACAAGTAGCCCAACAACACAACCTCAACATTCTCACCTACGCCGACGACACCCAGCTCATCCTCTCGCTCACCAAAGACCCGCGCACTGCCAAAATCAACCTCCACAAGGGAATGGAATCCATTGCCTAATGGATGAAAAACAGCTGTCTGAAACTCAATTCGGACAAGACGGAGGTCCTCATCCTAGGACCCAACCCCTCCGCCTGAGACGACTCCTGGTGGCCTACCGCACTAGGAACCCCACCAACACCAACCAACGACACAAGCAACCTGGGCTTCGTCCTCGACTCCTCCCTCACCATGTCTAAATAAATCACTGCAGTCTCCTCTTCTTGCTACAACACACTCCGCATGCTCCATAGGATCTTCAAGTGGATCCCGTTAGAAACAAGAAGAATGGTTACACAGGCCCTCGTCAGCAGCAGGCTAGACTACGGCAACACACTCTACACAGGCATCCAAGCAAAAGACCTACTACGCCTCCAACGCATCCAAAACGCCTCCGCCCGGCTGAACCTCAACATACCCCGCCGCAGCCACATCTCCCACCACCTGAGAAACCTTCACTGGCTCCCCGTGGACAAGAGGATCTCTTTCAAGCTTCTTACCCACGCTCACAAAGCACTCCACGACACCGGACCAACCTACCTGAACAACAGACTCAGCTTCTACACCCCCACCCGTCAGCTCTGCTCCGCAAACCTCGCCCTCGCCATCGTCCCCCGCATCCAACAAAAAACGTCCGGCGGCAGATCCTTCTCATACCTCGCTGCCAAAACCTGGAACACGCTCCCTACAAACCTGCCACAGACCCAAGACCTTCTCACCTTCAGAGGACTCCTCAAGACCTGGCTCTTCGATCAGTAACACCAGCTCCCCCCCCCCCCCCCCAGCGCCTTGAAACCCTCACGGGTACGTAGAGCGCTCGACAAATTCAATGATTGATTGATTGATTGGCTAAAACTAAATGTGAGCAACGTCATCTGTAAGCTCTGTGACCATAACTTAAAGAAGGGGCAGAGATGTTGGTACGTCTTTGCATCATCAAACATGACACACCACCTCAAGTCAATCAAAGATAAGGAGTATTTGTAGTTTCAGTAGGTACAGGCAAGAAAAATCAAAACACCTGAAATATAGACCACAAACAACACTGAAAAATTATGCTGCATAAGTGTCTCTTGGCTATCACTTTTGCACAAATGTTTAGTAAAAACACACAAAAACCTAAAAATCCAAAAAAAAAAAATATCAACATCCCCAAAAACAAAAACAATTATTTTCAGAACACACAAAACTCAGTACATGAATGTGACACTATTAACTGCTAAAGTATGAAGGGTGACCGATTGACATCCTCTGCACTACCTTCAGAGGACATCAATAGGTTTTCCTCCATACATGAAAAGAAAATGATTCTGGTAAAAAGACCAGATGTGTTCCTTCTAGAAATTCAACTTTTGATGGGAGAGAAGACTTTCCCTTGAGTTCCAAGTTTGATTTATTTGTTTGTTTTGCAGTAGCACAAGTGTGCACCGTGCACTGATGTCACAGCAAAACAAAAGTGAAAGCAGCATGCACTAATCGTGCATTCTGCTTTCACTTTTGAGGCATAACTCTCTCCCCTCTAAGCTCCGTCGACACAGGAGAGGCAGCATTAGAAAGGGGACAATGTGAAAAAAGGAGTTTTTACTCCAAATATGCCCTCCAGGAGTGTGGGCCAGAAAGGCCTCTAGGCACTAGAAAATGTCACCTGAATTGGGTTTTAGGGGGGAGAACCCCTCCCCCAGCTTAGGCCTAGGCTCCCCCCCATTCCCATGGGCACAACTGTCTTTTTGACCTTCCTGGGGTGGATAGACAGTGGTCACTACTATCTGCTCCCATAGGGGACAGAAAGCCCACTAGTCACCAGGAAATATTGTTGTTTTTCTGTTCTTTAGGAGGAAATGAACCCCATCTGCTCCACCCCACCACTCGGCAGAAAATACTTTATTCCTCATAGGTGTGATAAGCAGGGTTTACCCTCAATCTCCCTCCCCTTGGAGCAAAATGCCCACCAGACACTAGGGAATGTTACTTTAAATTTAATGAGGTGGTCTTCTCCCCATGGGCATAGTCTGTGTGTTCCCTCATCCCAGGCATCACACTCTTTCCACACCAAGGGGCAGATGGGAGTGTGTACTCACAATCTGCCCCTCCAGTGGGACAAAAATTCCACTACACAATAGGGACAAAAGGTTTAAAAAAGGACAGGTGGCAGTGGCCCACCCATGCATTGGGCAAAGCCTCCACTCCAGAATGGTCCCAACAGTATTTCTGCAGCCCCAGGGGCACATTAGAAGTGTTTACCCACAATTTACCTCCTAGACCACCAGGTTAAAAAATGGTCTACAAAAGCGTAAGTGGCAACTTACACAGGTATTGGGCTGTATCCCCACCCTTGAACAAGCCCAACTTTTTTTCTGTCCCTTCCTTAGGGGTTAACAGCATTCTGTCCTTAGGGGGCACCCACAATATTTAATATGCTTCTGTCATGGGCACTAGGGCCAGCCAGAGCTGTGGGGTAGTGTTTTTACTGGGATAAGTGTAGAAATGTTAAGTGGTAAGAAGTTTGTGGATTTCTGCAGATTCCCAAAGATTGTATCACAGAAATGCAAGTAAATTGTGCGATACGTGGCAAAGTTTGAGGTTTGCTGGGCATTGTGTATATGAACATATTGGGAGATCCACAAAAATACACCACTCTCGTCTCCACTTGGTGTATCAGTTTAAAAATGTATCTCAGTTTGATAGGTTCCCTGCGTGGCAGCCAAGCCCGAATAATGCAGCTATTTCCATTGCCAAATCAGCTTTTTTTCTTTTTTTTTTACAAGAATGTTGATGTGTCTACATTGTTTTTTGGAGATTGTTGCATTGCAGGTTGTAGGCTGAGCCTTACAAGTAGGATAGTGTTTTGATAGTGCACATGTTTGGGAAAGCTGTGTAGTAGGAATGTAGTGGATCTGCACAGATTCTAGAATATTCTGTCAAAGAATTGTGAGGAAAGTGTGAGTTTTGAAGGGCATTGTGGGCAAGAAGAGATAATGGGAAGGAATCTTTACAAGGTACATCACCCTGACTCCTCTTATGTATAGTTTTGAAAAATGTTTGGGTTTCATAGGTTTCTCTATGTAGGGGGTTAATCTAGGGCTGAAATCTACATCTGCCAACATTAAAAAAGGGGTTCGGTTTTGAGTGGAAAAACATGATCAGTCCACATTGTGTTTTTGGGCCTTTCATGCCCTTGGTGCTGGGCCCAACCACACAGATAGTGTTTTACTTGGGACAGCTGCGGGAAAACTGAGTGCTAGGACATTGGTGGATCCCCACAGATTCCAGAACTGTCCCTCAAAGAAATATGAGGAAATGTGTGTTTTAGCTAAAGTTTCAGATTCAAAGGCTTCTTGGTAAAAAAGAAAAACTTCAAGACATCCTGGGATGATACACCACCCTGGACTCCTCCAGGTGTCTAGTTTTCAGAAATGATGGGTCTGGTAAGTTTCCCTGGGTGGCAGCATACCTAGGGTCCTAATTCCTAGCTACTCACATTGTAAAAATAAGTGTTGATTTTGCTGGGTGAAATGTGATGCATCCAGGCCATGTTTTCAAATGTTTGTGCCACTGGCGCTATCTCAATCCACACAAAGGGTCACCATTTTTATCAGGAAACAAGTAGGAACGCAGAAAGGTGGAAGGTTTGCCTAGTACCAATTGGAATTATCTGTATTTTTGACTTCTGAACATAGCCAGGGTGCAGGAAAAAAGGCATTTCCCAAATTTGCTCTGAATCACATGATCTCTGGGTGACCCAACATTCAGAAATCAACAAATAATCACTGTTCCTGCACTCATTGTGTGTGCATATTTCCTAAATACATAGGCTTCCTTCTCACCCATTTTCATTCATTATATTTTAAATCGTTGTATGATTGATGCACATTGAAAAATCATTATAAGCTACAGCTAAGTTGTTGGTTATCATATGTGTTGAAGAACATGTAAATCCTGTATGACTCTGTACCCAAAAGGGTCCATTGGTCTTTTGGACACAACTGTAGCTTGCTTTTATAAATGCACCATTGTGATTATCACAAATGGCTACGTTTTCCTCATTTCTACTGTTTTTGTATTTCAACTATTTCAACCATTAGTTTATTTGGGAAAACCTCGAGAGATATCCAAAAACAAACCCAATACCAAATTCAAAATTATATCTAATTTTCAGAAATGTATTACTCTTAGGGATCACCCATGGGTTTTACACAAGTTTCTCACACAAACTGCAAATATGTTAAAACCACAAAAAATAGGAACAATGGACTACTTCAAGCAAAAACGGTGGTAATGAATGTTTTGATGCACAACAAAAAAACGCACCTGAAATTGCAACATATTTTACCCATAGGTAATAAGACCTAAAAGCACAACATCATCAAATAATTACATATATTCAACCAAATGTATAATAGTATCTCATTGATAGTATTATTGGGAATACAATATGTCATCTGACTTGAATGATGGTATATGACATATCTGTTACATCATGAGGCTTACATTGTTTGTGCTAGCTATGGTTTGCATAGCTGTTGGCGTGTGTGACCTACTGCTGAGCTAACAATATTCAGGTACATTTCAAAGCATTATATATTTCTAGGGTTGTTTAATGTAAGCTAAGATCGTATTACTATATCTGACAATAACATAACTTTAACCTTTTTGGGTTTTTTAGTAGTCTGCTAACTCACATGCTGTGTGCAGTGGGGGTTGGAAGAGGGGCCTGGACTCTATCGGTGCCCAACCCCACGTTTTTTTAAGGCCTACTGCTATGCACAGTGGGAGGTTGGCAACAAAGTTATTAAGCAATCAGAAATGCGTTTTAATGGAATGTCTGACCGAACTACAACTACACACTGACTTGCTCTATGAACCATGTTTTAATCTTGGGTTGCCAGTTTTGTTTACAGTGACGTGTGATATTTGTTTTGCTTTGTATTCACTGAACCATACATAACCTTAACTGTGTTATTCCAATTAATTTCTAAGGTTGTTGATGTAAATGTCTGCACTCACCTGCAATTTATCGTTGTGTACTGTTCATGCACTTTGGCCTTGCGCAGCAAGGAATAGATTCAGTGCCTGCCCTTTATCACAACACTAAGCAACTGCTACAGGACTGTTCGGAGCCCAAGTGGAGCGAGTGCCAGCAGCTGGGGACTGTGGTTGAGACCTCTAAACTCATCAAAGATCAATCTTCCACCAGGAAAGGAAAGCTGGCTCTCCAAGTATCACGCGCCATGAATGTTTATTTCATTTCAAAGCACAGGAACCATATTGACGTGTTTCAGCATACAGTACTTTGGTCAAAACAAGGGGCCAGATGTAGCAAAAATGCAATTTGCGACTTGCAAATTGCGAGTCCCTGCGACTCGCAATTTGCAAGTCGCAAATTGCTATGCAGTACGGTGTCTCAGACACCGACTGCAACTCGCAATGGGGTCGCAATGACCCACCTCATGAATATTCATGAGGTGGGTCGCAAATTGCGGCCCCATTGCGAGTATAGGCACTCGCTAACATGGAGGCCTGCTGACGTCAGCAGGCCTCCATGTTAGCGACCTGCTGTTCAATAAAGCAGGTTTTTTTTTTTTTAAGTGTAGCCCGTTTTCCCTAAGGGAAAACGAGCTGCACTACAAAAAAAAACCGAAACCTTTAGTTTCGGATTTTTCAGGGCAGGGAGTGGTCCCTTGGACCACTCCCTGCCCTGAAAAAATAATATGGGGTCCAGTCACAAAGGGGAAGGGCTCGTTTGCGAGTGGGTTACCATCCACTTCAAGTGGATGGTAACTGCGACTCCATTTGCGACCGCGTACGCGGTCGCAAATGGAGTTGCATACCACTCCGACTCGCAAATAGGAAGGGAACACCCCTTCCTATTTGCGAGTCGCAAATGCATATTGCGAGTCGGTAACGACTCGCAATATGCATTTGTGAATTGCAAACCCACGTTTGCGAGTCGCAAACGGCGATTTTCGCCGTTTGTGACTCGCAAAAGGGTTGCTACATCTGGCCCCAGGTAACCTAATATTAATCCTCATTCTTATTTAAAAAAAATTGCATGCCAGAAAACGATAGAAGGAATCTAAAAAAACGCTTCCCCCCTATAGTGAGTAGTGTGAAATTGTCCATATATGTTGGGATAGCTACATTCACGTATTCAATTTATCTTTTGTCAGTTATCAACAATTTATTATTCAAAAAGCCTTTTGGTAATAATCAAACGCAAATTATTAATTACATCATAATTTTAATTTTTCGTGGTATTTTAAAGGAACGATAATTTACATGATAAATGTGTATATTATTATTATTTATATGATTTATTTGCAATATCTCACCCCAGGGGACAATTCTAATTTCTGAAAAAAATACGATGATTTTATTGCGCTAGATATGGAATGCCAATGGGTTAATACTTGCAAGATAACGTCCACCCAGCAATCTTATATGCAGTACACAATCAAAAATATTCGTAAAAGATAAACAAGACGAACATACTGAATGAAATCTTAATCATGATATCAATGATACAATCTCAAATGACATTTCAGGTGACACCTCAAATAGCACAATTGATGAGGATCAGGAGATGGCAGAAACACACTATGGTCTGTTTTAGGAAACATATCAGCTTCTTTTTTGTCTGAATACAGGTAGGCAGCACACAAGGAGCCCTTAGACACCATGCAGCCAGAAGAGGGCACTTTCATGAGCAAGACCAGTGTTGGGAGTGTTTCAGTCTCATCTTTAAGTTGAAGGTGGACGGCAATGAAGTTCTTGCAACAACATATAGGGGGTCATTCCGACCTTGGCGGGCGGCTACAGCCGCCCGCCAGGCGGAAACCGCCATGCGCCCGCCAATGCAGCCGCACTCACGCGGCCCCCATTCCGACATTCCCGCCGGCCCAGCGGGAATGAGGCCGCAACACAGGAGCCGGCTCCGAATGGAGTCGGCGGTGTTGCGGCCGTGCGACGGGTGCAGTTGCACCCGTCGCGCTTTTCACTGTCTACTAAGCAGACAGTGAAAAGCTGGCCGGGGCCCTGTTAGGGGGCCCCTGCACTGCCCATGCCAATGGCCAATGGCATGGGCAGTGCAGGGGCCCCCAGGGGCCCCAGGACACCCCTTACCGCCAGCCTCTTCCTGGCGGTGAAAACTGCCAGAAACAGGCTGGCGGTAAGGGGGTCATAATCCCCAGGGCAGCGCTGCTTGCAGCGCTGCCCTGGCGGATTATCACCGCCGGGGCAGAAACGGCGGAAAACCGCCGGCCCCGGCGGTGCGACCGCGGCTTTACCGCCGCGGTCAAAATAGGGAAGAAAGCACCGCCAGCCTGTTGGCGGTGCTTTCAGTCATTATAGCCCTGGCGGTCTCGGACCGCCAGAGTCAGAATGACCCCCATAGTCTACAAAGAACACCTGTGATCGTGTCTGGGGGTTGTGTCAAACTTACAGCGGAAGTCTCTGGAAGAGCTCCTGCGACAGCCTGTTAACTTGCAGAAGGAGGCACTGCAATGGCATTAGGTTGGTGTTAGGATTTGGTTGAGCGGCAGCAGGGGCCCTGCAGCAGTCTTTTAACTGCGAGGAGGCCTCTCGATGTCATTGTCATGGATACCATCAGCCTCTATGTGTACGCTTCGGAATGCAATACAGTTTGGCTAGCGTCATTTTGACTAGCCTTGGGAGAGTGGCGCTGACTATGAACAGGGTCCCATGCAGCCCCATGCCCTGTCGTTGTAAAATGGGGCATGCCCACTTCACTTGTGAAGCATTGGGCAGGGGAAACATAGGAAACAGAGGAGCGTCGAACACGGGAGAGCCCAAAATGGGTATCTAATCAATCTCTGTGCAATATTCATACACTGTGAGCACTTAAAGGGATTATTTGAACCCATAAAGCAGGATGTGGCTCTGCCTAAACCCAGATACGTAGAGAGCCCGAGAGTGCTGGTCACCCTCACTTTGAAACATTGTTTGCCTGGCATCAAAGTGTGGAGCATTCTGTAGCAGGCAAACTCTGGGCTTCTGCAAAAGAAGGTACTTCCCTTGCACTTAATCATCCACCTATTCTGCCGTCCATGCACCTGCGCATCCAACCAATCATTTCCCGCTCACTTATGTGACTATTCCCAAAGAATGCATTTGTACATCTTTTCACTAACCTAAACATTATTTTCCCCATGCGCCTGGTTCTCATGAAAACACTCACCTATTGATCATCTCACTCCTCCACTTAGTCATGTTCTCAGGCATGTTCTCATTAGCTCGCATACACCTATTGATCTGTGCACTTACTCTTCCACGTACTCATCCATTGATTCATCCGTTCACCCAATGATTAATTCATACATCCACCCATACACTCAACCATTCATCTAAACATTAATTGAAGCACTCACTCACTCTCATTTTTGACTAATTATGTCATTCAGCCACTTCACACAAAAAAGCCTCGCCGATGATCTTGCGTATAAGAAGAGACAGGCTTATTGGCTTTGTCCATTTTTGTGACGAGTACGGATATAATTTAAGATTTTACTGCTCTGTCTCAAAGACAGTAAATTACTTTTTGATTTTCATTACATGCTTCTGCTGACACTATTTCCATCGAATTGGCTAATTTTAGACTAAAACATATTCGTCTGTGTACGAGATAAATCAAACCTTTCTGGAGCTGAAATGACTGATGGGATGTTCAGAAAGTACGCCATTGAAGCATGAAGACATTTCGGAGCTAATCAAGCTGTGTTCTGGTTTTAAATTTAAAGCTGAAATGTCTTCAATTTCAATCCTCCAATACAATAATTTAGGACTATTGAGAATTACTGATACAAATTGTAGGAATTATCACATATAAAGCATTAAAACAATCGGAACCTGTGAGCACCCTTATCGATTAATAATGAAAATGTATATGGTAATAATGTATATTAGGCACACAATAGCTTTTAATTGTACTCTTGCACTCGCTAAACAATGTTAAGATGTTGTTTAGGGCTTGCTTATGCAGACCTATGTTTAAACAATGTTATATTGAAATAAAAGACAACAGCTATTAATAAAATATGTGTTCCTCGTGGTGCTATTTCTGCTAATTGTTCAGGTTCATGGATTTGTATAGATATGAAACATAAATATCTAACATCAAAGTATGACTGTTTCTAAGCATATGATACAGTTATAAAAGGGAAACATCCATTACAATGTAGTCAATACCAGCATGACCGCTACCATGAAGGCATTACCAGGCATATACGTATACCAAGCATCCCTTTACCATGCATGTTTTTACCATGAATAAGCCTTTACCACAGCATGCTTTTACAGCAAATTTCGAATGAATGGTCAAGACATATGTGTGGTAAAGGTTTTAAAGGTAAGTATTATTTTTTAATTTTGTAAAGGCCTGAATGTTAAAGGTGTATGTGTGGTAATGGTTTTGCAGGTAAGTATTGTTTTCAGTGTGCATATATATATACATATTTGTTTTTTTGTTTGTATATATATATATTCTTTGAAAAAAACAAAGGTTTCAGGGATGTTATAGTTAGCTTCACAATTTGCATGTATCAAACCATAGACATTTTCAGTTACTTCAGCTAACTATAACTTGCACACGAGTAATGCACTACTTATGAAATCACTCATGACATGGTTAGTGACATCACTGATGACATTGTCCAGTGAGTGTAATTTGTTCTATGGATGTGTGAGTTAGAGTATCAGAGAGCAAGTGGCAATCAGTTGCTGTGTGGGAGAGAGAGTGGATGTCTAAGTAGCTGTATGGTTGAGCAGGTGGTGTGTGAGAGCCTGTATTTGTGTAGTGACTGGGTATTTGAGTGGCTGTACAGGTGACTGACTGGGTGTGTGACTGCTTGTATTGGCTGCTGACCGGGTGTTTTAGTGAGTATCTTGGTGTGTAAGTGGCTGTGCTAGTGAATGTATGCATGAGTTTGTGGACGTATGAGTGGCTATATGCATAACTGTATGGGAGAGTGAGTGATATGTCAGTAGCTGCAGTGTTGAGTGAGTGAATGTGTGAGTGATTGCATAGGTGAGTAAGTAAGTGTATGAGTGCTTGTACATGTGAGTGAGTGTATGTGTAAGTGATAGTATCAGTGAGTGACTGGGTGTGTATGTGACTGTACCAGTGAGTGAGTGGCTGTATTAGTGACTTTACAGTTAAGCCTGTAACTCAGTGAGTAGTTGTTTGGGTGAGTGAGAGGGTGCGTGAGTGGCTGTGTCAGTGGGTGTGTGAGTGTTTGTATGGGCATATCAGTGGGTTTGTCAGTGGCAGTCTGGGTCTGTTAGTGTGTATGTGACTGGTTGTATGAGTTAATGAGATGGTGTTCTCACTGACTGTATGAGTGTGCAAATGGTTGTCTGACTATCCATATGAGTGTTTCAATAGCAGACTTCCTTGTGTATAGGCGAGTTAGGGATTCCTTTAGTGGCTGTATGGGTGAGTGAGTAGGTGTGTATGAGTAGTTGTATTAGTCTTTGAATGAGTATGTCAGTAATTGTATATATGGATGTACAACAGTTTGTATGGGGGTATGAGTTGGTGAGTGAGTTGTTTTGTGGATGATGTAATCAGAGATGTCATGAGTGATGTCATTTGAGATGTCATCAGTGATGTCACTAACTATGTCATGATTGATGTAATATATGAGGTCATAAGCAGTGCATTACGGGGGCACATGTCATAGTAAGATGAGGTAAGTATAACTGAAAATTTCTATTTGTAAAATGTGAGACTAACTATAACATCCCTGTAACCTTTGTTTTTTTCAATTATTTTTTTAAAGTTTATTTTTTAATACTATTCTATTTCCTAACTATAATGTCCTGTAACCTTTGTTTTTTTCAGTGAATTTCTATGGCTTTTATAATTCTATTTCCTAACTATAACTTTCCTGTAACCTTTTTTTCAGTGAATGTCCATGTTTTTTTAAAGATGATTTAGTTACTTTAACAGTACAGGTAGTCTAGTTTTGTAGCGTACTGTGCCAAGTAACTGTTATTTATTCTGGTTTCTTAAATAACCTTAGAAATATATATAAATATATAAAACATAACGGAAGAAGTACAATTACTTGTTCAATAAGTCATTGGTATTTTATAGTAAGTTTTAGTGGTGTAAAGTAATTAAAAAAACAGATTTTTATTTAAGTAACATTTGAAAAACATTTACGCATTCAAAGCTCTGTCTAAGGTAGGTGTGAGAAATAATAAGTTAAAAATATATATAAGTCAGAATAGGGTAGTAGTAGTAAGAAGGTAAAATTATGTTGTCTCTTTTATAGTGAGAGTAAAAATTAAAATAGTGCTAGATGGCAATTGTGGAATTTTCATTATATAACTACTGTTTGTAAACACTGGGAAAAGCTGAAGCATTTCAAATCCTTATTGTAGTGAGTGTATATTTATATTACAGAATATTGAAGCTTTTATTTAATTATTTGTTAAAATTTTTGATGTTGCGCAACCATCGTGAACCTCCGTGTTTGGTACGCCACTCCAACGGAGGTTTAGTACTACAAAAAAGCATATATACACTATTTGAACATATCCTTTAACAGAAGAAGTTTTCTAAGAAGTTTAAAATATGTTGAAAGAGCAAAAAATAGGAGGTTTTAGAGGGAATTGAGGAGTCACGAAGCCACTGCGTATCTTCCGAACACGTGTTTCCAGAGTTGCGGCAGGTATGCAACTCCGGCATTTAAAAAAAATCAAACTAGCATGACGCACAGTTCTAAAGATAATCTTAACCCCCTACAGTGCGGCCGACGCCCATTCTACCTCCCTGGTGCAGGTCACGACCAGAGGCTAACAACAGGGAGAGGGTTAAGCACCTGAGGATTTTTTTTAATTTAAAAATACCCCAGGAGACTCGGAAGATCTTCCTTGTCTCCCACTGCACCCCCCACCACCCCTTCCTGTTGTCAGCGCGTCGCATGGTGCGCTGATATCACTATCTGGTTTCTCCACCAGAGCAGGAAGGGGCCTCACAGACGCTTCCTGCTCCAGTGGGGAAAACAGCCCCAAACGGCCTTCACGACGTTCAGAAAGGCCTTGTTTGAAAGGGGAGAATATCCCCTTTCAAACAAGGCCTTCCCAAATGGATTTTCTGATCCTCAGGCCAGGAAACCCCCACTAGACAATAGGGATTAAACTAGGGGGGGGTTGGCCCCTTCTGCAAACAGGCCAGACCCCCTACCTCCCGTGGGTATTTTTTTTTTTAAAAGGTAGGTTTACCCCTGGGGGGCTCACAATTGCACCCGATCGTACCCCCCAGGGCTTAAAAAATGTTTTTATAAAGACATTCACAGGAGTTCCCTGTGAGCAGGGCAACCCCCTGTGGGGACAATATTTTTTTTTTAGTTGTATGGTTTCCCTGGGGGCCACTATTGCCACTATGTCCCCAAGGAAACCATACAGCTATTTAAAAAAAAGATATATATATATATAGATCTATATATAGACATTATCTATCTATCTATCTATCTATCTATCTATCTATCTATCTATCTATCTATCTATACATATATAGATAGATAGATATAGATATAGATATAGATATAGATATAGATATAGATATAGATATATATATATCTATCTATCTCTCTCTCTCTATATATATATATATGGACAAATCTATATCTATCTATCTATCTATCTATCTATCTATCTATCTATCTATCTATCTATCTATCTATATATATGTATATATATATATATATGCAGATATACAGATAGATATAGATATCTCTACACACACACACACACACACACACACATATATATATATATATATATATATATATATATATATATATCACTTTTGTCGAGTGTGTGGTTAGGACAATTAAGCCACAATTGCCACTCTATGAGAAACTATCCAAGAAGGAAATCAACAGATGTTAGGAAGTGATGTCATTGGAGAATTACATTGAAGTAGGAAGGGTCTCACGTGGTCTCAGGATTCTTATCACTCCTATGTATCAGAACCCTAACCTGAAACTTTTGGAGGAATGGTCCAAATTGATGGTGGATACGTGTAAGTCAATGATGAAACGTTTGGTGAAATATGCTTCCTTGGAAGTAGATCAGGTCATAGAAGAGATAGCTAAAATCAAGGAGATTTTGGATAAGCATCCTGATCAAGAGTTAATAAATACATTTTTGAGCCAAATAGAGAGAAGATGGAAGAAATAAGAGGAAGAAATAAAACAAAGGAAGAGACAGACGTTTTTAAGGGACAGACAGGATTATGCCCAGGGAAGAATTTTGACTTTTGGGCGAAGATTTGATGAGGCAATCAAGCAATATAAACAGGCAGGCTTTTTGAGGAAACAAGAATTGGTAACATTGGAATCAAGTTCTGAGAATTATTCATCAGATTATGAAGATACCCAGATTACATTTTGCAAGGATCCTCTTCTCTTTACATCGTTGGATGAATATCGTTTTTTACAGAGAAATCAGACTGCACGGGGCAGACTGCCAAGAGGAAGAGGAGGAAACAACGTAGGAAAAAAAGGGTATGAAGAGGCAATTGGAACAGCCAAAGATTCAATACCTCAAAGGAGATTTACAAGACAAGCGAAGAGAAAATGAAGGGCGATTGTTCCTTTACAGTGATTAACCTTACTGAACATCATATAACTGCAGCGGAACAATCATTGTTGGAACTTGGTTTATCCTTTTCTCCCACAACCGACTTGGATTTTTGCAGAACTAGAATTGATTTATTCCTCTTTGTAAATAAATTAAAATTGAGGAAGTTATTCTTACAACAAGAAAACAAGAGAAGACATGATGTCACTACCTCAGATGTACCTGACTCTACATCTACTGAGTTGTGTTTAAGTGATATAGAGGAGTTATCAACTCTGGCTGAATTGGAGGAAGTTGAAACTACTGGTATGAGTGAGCAAGAGTTTCTAGAGTTGTTGGATTTAGAACTGAACAGACCAGAAATTACTCCATTTAGACTAAAATCTATTTTCATTCCATCTCCCATCCATGACTCAATTGATACTTTTCATGAGGTCATTATTCGTGATCTTTTTGAGATTTGGCGTAAGGCCAAAAACAGTGATCATGTGTCCAATCTTAATAATGAACAGAAAAATGCATTAAAACCCTCATAGAGAACCAGAATATTGTCATCAAACCTTTAGATAAAGGTGGAAATGTTGTTCTATGGCATGTTAAGAAATATTGCAATGAAGCAGCAAGACAATTGGATAATACAAGAAATTATGAAAAAACATCCATTCAAAATTATAAGAGGTCTATCTGTCAATATCACACTAAACTGTTTGACTGGAGAGATAGGGGGTTACTTGACTGGAGAGATAGGGGGTTACTTACCACAGAGGAATATTAGTTTCTTCTGGTTAAAAAATCTACTGCACCCTGTTTCCATATGTTACCAAAGGTGAATAAAGACAGTGAACATCCACCAGGTGGACCTATTATTTCTGCAAATAACAGTCTTTTAGAGCGTACTTCCATGTATCTAGATTTTTTCCTTCTCCCATATGTGTTGCCCTTACCCTGCTATTGTAGGGATAGTATGGATTTTATCTCTAAAATTGGTGGGATTCCTTGGAAAACACATTTTTTACAAGTCACCTTAGACATGCAGTCCCTATATACTTGTATTGAGCATGGTCTAGGGACCCAGGCTTGCAGATATTTTTTTTTCGTGATAGACCACTTAGTAAATACAACCATTCTATGATGTTATTGGAAATGTCGGAATTTTGTTTGAATAACAATTTCTTAATTTTTAAGGCTATATGGTATCGCCAGTTGGTCGGGACTGCAATGGGAAGCTGCTTTGCTCCAAGTTATGCTGGGATCTTTAGGGGTTGGTGGGAGGCCACACAGGTGTGGGTGGAGGAAAATGAGAAATGGAACAAATATATTTCAATATGGATAAGATACATAGATGACCCTTTCATGATTTGGGAGGAAACGCAACAAGAATTGGATACATTTTTGGAACATATTTCCTGGAATACTTTGAACTTTAAGTTTAGCAGAAAGCACATAATGAGGATGCTGATCGTTTGGTATTTTTTGGTATTGACAGAATTGAAAAGACTATACGTGGACAAAATAGAGAAAGGGTTTTGAGAGTGAGGGAATCAGAATACATTAACTTACTTGGGAGTAAGTCGCCCCGGAGGCCTGAATGAGCTTCATGTACATGTTAGTTTGATGTGACAGAATTCACAGAACTGTTATTGGTTTCAGATTACAGTAGTTGATGTAGAGGATGCAGCTATATTTTTTGTCTTTGTTTTATTTTTCAGATGTATTCAGTATAAGTTTGTTATCATGAAAACATCTCCATTCTGCCCTTCTATCAGACTGGATATTATTTTTCTTATTTTTTACATGTATTTTTTACATTGAGTGGGGGTGAATATTTCAATTATGATGGCGCATTATAAACACATATATTTTTTAATATATGGTGAATATTAGTTACATTATGGTTTGCAAAAATTATACAAATTATGATTTATTTATTTTGTATCGATGAAGGGCCACTTGGCTGTGAGATATTCATGATTTATAGTATTAT
The DNA here is from genome assembly GCF_031143425.1 of Pleurodeles waltl. Lineage (NCBI taxonomy): Eukaryota > Metazoa > Chordata > Amphibia > Caudata > Salamandridae > Pleurodeles > Pleurodeles waltl. The sequence continues at coordinate 690,937,218 of NC_090436.1, read as the reverse complement.
ATAAAATATTGATGGAATGTTTCCGGATCATAACACTAATTTGATTGTGACAAGATTAAAAAGGAAACCTTGATGGTAGATTTGATTATCATAATGTGTAATGGTAAATAGTCACATTATAGTGGCTTCATTAAATATTATTTAAATATCCATACCTCTGATAAAAGTTGTTCATTGAAATTTATCTGATGAATTTGGGGAGAGCAAGTAATAATGTAAACATTCTTGTTGTCTTCTTTGTAAGTATTTTTTCAATGTTTATGAAATGGGTGTATTTATGTTGATGGGTGATTGAGCACAATTTTTCAATTGGGCCATGACAAAGACACTTTGGTGTTGAAACGGGTAGACAAATAAAGAATCAAGATTAAGATGCAGACACCTTGGGTGCGAGTTCTTTTTGCAGTCCAAAAGGGGACTGAAAGACTAATTTGATATAGAAACGGGTGCTACAACGTTTGGTCAGCACCAGCCTCATTTGGTGGAAGTAGCCAGTTTTAAGTGGAACTGTTGTCATTAATATATATATATATATATACAATGAGGTTGTGATTTGACTGTTTCCATCTTTAGTTATCTGGTATCTGCTGTTTTTGTCTCATATCTATGTTTATGAATGAATAGTATTTAGCAATGGTGGATTGGTGGTGAATATCACGTGACCAAGGCTGCTGCGTCAGCCGAAACGCGTTGTGCTTTGATTAAATATGTTTTTCACTTGAATCCTGGCGTGCTATATTTTTATTTTGTTTTTTTGGATTACGAATTACCGGCTTGCTCGTGCCGGTTTTTTGCACCGCCCCTCTTGGGCCATTGGAGTTCATTTCGAGTATTTTTGAAGTTTGTTTGTTTACGAAGAACTCCGTGGCCAGCCGCCAGAAATAGACGTTGTATTTGTATCGGCTCCATCCTAAAGCGCATGCACTTTCCTTACCTTGATGTTCGGTAGCGCATTGAAGTGGAGTATCTGTATTTTGGGAAACACCGCCTCTTATCGAGTGGATTTCTTTTGTTCTCCGCGTATATGCGGTCACGTCTTTGATGCTGAGCTCCTGTGTGGTTCATTGCCGCATTGGACATCTGCGGCGTAAAGACCTGGCACCCCCGTGAGGAATGTCTTTTGGATTCGCACTCAAGCCACTGATTGGTGTGAAGGAGTGTTAAACGGGAATACAATACGTTTGTCCTTTACGGAGCATTTCACTTGATTGATCGCCTAATTAGCATCGGCCGGTGTAGAGTGTAATTACACGTGACTCTACTTTCTACCGATGTTGGACGGACTCGAAAGGATTTACATGTACTTTCGAGCTATGTGACCTCCCTCGTTGTTTCTCATTACTCTCTGGAAATATTATACAGTGTTTTTCCCTTCTTCTTTTTTCACTATACACTACAGTCACAATCGATATTGACTTTGACACAGTTATAACAGCATTAGTGGCCCTCCGTCCTCGGACCCCCACCCACCCCTGCCAGCCACGCAAGAAACCTCGGCTTCATCCTGGACTCCGCCCTCACCATGTCCAAACAGGTCAGCGCCGTCTCCTCCTCCTGTTTCAACACCCTTCGAATGCTCCGCAGAATCTTCAATTGGATTCCAACAGAAACCAGAAAGACGGTGACCCAGGCCCTCGTCAGCAGCAGACTTGACTACGGCAACGCACTCTACACAGGCATCCCAACCAAAGACATCAAACGCCTCCAACGTATCCAAAATGCCTCCGCCCGACTGATCCTCAACATACCCCGCCGAAGTCACATCTCCCCTCACCTAAAGGAACTCCACTGGCTCCCGGTAGACAAGAGGATCACCTTCAAACTCCTGACCCACGCTCACAAGGCACTTCACAACACCGGACCCTCCTACCTCAACACCAGACTCAACTTCTACACTCCAACACGTCAACTCCGATCCGCCAACCTCGCCCTCGCCATCGTACCCCGAATCCAGCGCAAGACATCCGGCGGCAGATCCTTCTCCTTCCTCGCCGCCAAGACCTGGAACTCTCTCCCCACATCTCTTCGCCAGACCCAGGACCTCCTCGCATTCAGAAGGCTCCTCAAGACCTGGCTCTTCGACCGCTAAACCAGCAGCGCTCCCCCCCCTCAGCGCCTCGAAACCCTGACGGGTACATAGCGCGCTTTATAAATACTATGATTGATTGATTGATTGATTAGTAATTTCTGGCTAAATTAGGCAAAGGGGAACTAGGAATTTTCCTAGGGGATTCATGCTATTTGTGACTTTCTTTTTTTTCATCATATTCGTTGCAGTAACTTTATACAATGAATGATGACATAGAGAATGAGAGGCGGTTGGCAGCACAAACATTATTTTCCAAAGACATAATTAGGAAGAGTTCTGATATACATTGTCAGGAAAGTAATAATGATCTAAACACTACGTTACATAAATTGGAGAAATTGAATAAAGCTGAAATATCTAAATGATGGGAAGCTACATCTTTGCAGAATTATGTTGACCAACAAATGGTTCCAAGGGGCCTAAGTATTTTTATTACACCATCATATGAGACACCTAATCTAGAGATTCTAAAGGAATGGGCAGAAAATTCAGCTTTGAGCTCAACACATATGCTTCAGATACTTATCAAATATGCGTGGCATGATCGGAAAATCCTATTAGGGGACATCAAGAAAATAAAAGATGATTTGGACCTACGATCTGAAAAGGAAGTGATACTAACATTTATGGAGACAATGAATATAAGATTGAAAAAATATGAGGAGAAAATTAAAATAAAAAAACAACAAAAATTACACAGAGATGTAGGTGACTATGAAAGCGGAAGAATCTTGACTTTCAGCTGGAAATATGATCATTTATATAAATCACCCTCTGTTTTCCATTCAATGGAGGAGAGACAATCTTCTTTGGAAACTGATGTGGAAAGTGCAAGGGAATCTGATATCCCCAGTTCTACGGAGAGTGAGAAATCTATTGAGGATGTCACTAACAAACCAGCGACTTTTTTAGACGAATATCGCCTGCTGCAACATGACAGGCAAGTTTCCAAGAATCAACAAGGACAAAGTTCCAATTACAAAGGCAGGACATCAGGCCAAAGAGGAAGATGGGGTGGAATCAGAAGAGGCGAGAAAGACTCAGAAATCGTAACAAGAACAAATTTCGATATGGGGCAAGTGGGAAAAACAACAAGAAGCTCCAACCTGCAGATATAATGGATGTAAATATGGTGAATAAAACAGTTGTGAATTTATCTAATTTTGTGGTATCTGATAGCAATAAATCAACATTATGTTTAGGTCTCTCTTTCTGCCCCACAAAACGTTTTAATTATGCTGAGACAAGGATTGACTTCTTTAAGTTTGTCAGAAAACTTAAATTGAGAAAATGGTTTAAACAAAAGAATTCCCCTGATTGGGGGATGGAGGTTCCCAAAGGGACGGTTCCCATGATGTGCTTAATATTAGTGATGTGGATTCTTTAATTGCATTGTATGAATTGGAGAACAACGAAGTAAACTCTACTACAACTAAGAATGTCTACCAAATTCTCGATGAGTTAAATATCATGTATGATTTGTCTATTCCAACTGGTTTTAAGCCTAGATCAACATTCTTTCCCATTAGGAACCATGATAACATCGATACATTCTATGTTATGGTGATAAAAGATCTGACACAATTTCGTCATAAAACATGGTTCAAATCCAAATGTAATCATAATCTAACACAATCTCAGAGAAGTTTCATCACAACTTTGGCTAGTGATAGAGATACAATTGTCTGCCCTGCTGATAAGGGCGGTAACATAGTACTCATGGATAAACAAAAGTACATTGAGGAAGTTATGTGTCAACTTAGTAACGCACATTTCTATAAGGTTATCACCAAAGAAGTGTATACCAGTAGTATTGTGGGGATTTGGCAGTTACTCATGGAATGGAAATATAAGGGTTTATTGCTATGGGAAGAATACTGGTTTTTTTTAAAAGAGAGATTTTCCCAAATTACCGGTGTTGAACATTCTTCCCAAGATTCACAAGAATAGGACCAATCCTCCAGGAAGACCGATAGTATCATCATGTGGTAGCGCATTGGAAAATGTTTCCAAATATGTTGATTATTTTTTGAGAGAATTTGTTGTCAAGCTTCCATCTTATGTCCGTGACACTAAGGACTTCCTGGGTAAGCTTGAAGGATTTGTATGGGAAGATGATTTCCTATTACTAACTTTGGATGTCAATTCCCTATATACTATTATCGACCATGATAAAGGTATTGCAGCCTGTAGACAGTTTTTAGATGCTAGATCATTGAAATATCTGGCACATACTGGAATGATGATAGATATGATAAGGTATTGCTTAATGAATAATTTATTTTTGTTCAAGGGGGTCCTTTACCAGCAGATTCTTGGGACTGCAATGGGCACTTGCTTTGCTCCCAGTTTTGCCTGTCTCTTTTTAGGCTGGTGGGAAGAGCATATTTTTAAAGATGAAGAAAAATATCCAGAAACCAGTCAGGCAATCTTATGGCTAAGCTATATTGATGATCTTTTTATTATTTGGAACGGTTCTGAAGAAGAAGCTACCCATTTTGTTTGTAAACTGAATAATAATGATTTGAATATAGGTTTGACGTATAAAATGAGTATATCTTCAATTTAATTTTTGGATACCCTTATAAAGATTGATGAACATAAGATTAAGACTGAACTTTTTTGCAAGTGCACAGCAGGTAACAGTTTATTACATGCTTCTAGTGGCCATCCAGAAAATTTAAAATGGAGTATCCTCTATGGAGAGTTGTTAAGAGCTAAGAGAGTTAGTAGTACTAATGAAGTTTTTGAAATTGAGCAAAGAGAGGTGATCAAGAGATTTAAACAGCGAGGATACCTTGAGTGGTTTATTAAAAAAGCAAACGACAAAATCAAGGGGATAAAAAGAACCGATATTTTATTTGATAATACTCCCAAACAAAAGATGGATGACAATGATGGTACTAGACTTATTATGACTTATAATGATGACACAAAACAAATTAAGAATACTATTGCAAAGAATTGGAAGATACTAAAAAGTGACCCGGTTATTGGGGGTTCAGTAAAAATAGACCTCAGATTACGTACAGAAGAGGACGTAGTTTACAGGATATGCTAAGATCCAATGACATTACCACTATGTCACAAGTTAGTCAACATGGTTTACAAGGTTTTTTTCCATGTGGGCATTGCAAAGCATGCCGTAATAGTGTTATGCGTAAACAATATGCACTATGTAAACCCGGTAAAATCAGGCCAATCAATCAATTCATAACATGTAGTACTCCATTTGTGATCTATATATTGGAATGTCCATGTCAAAGATGGTATGTTGGGAGTACTAAACACAGTGTGAAGAAACGGATTTTGGAACATATGCGTGCAATAACTTCAGTTTATGAACATTATCCAGTAGCAAGGCATTTTAAAGAAAAACATAACTCTGATTGGACTCAGTTATCTTACTTCAGCATTGAACATGTCCCTCCATTTCATAGAGGGGGCAATAGAGAATTAACATTGAGGAAAAAAGAGTCAAAATACATCTTAGACTTGGAGACTAAGATACGTAAAGGATTGAATATTGGGGAAGAGTTGAATATATGATAATTAAGGAACGATCTTAATAGGGTATATGACAGTGGTTACCCATTTAACATTAAATATTGGGGAATAATTGAATACCCGTATATTTGAAAATCACGTAGTATTTTAGATTGGATTTTTTGTAGTGACTACCAATGAATTTAATAAGAATTTATAAGAATTTTATATTTTTGAATATTAATAGATTATGTAAATAGGAGATTTTTGTTTCCGCTATAAGTATATCTTTTATGATAAAGTGTTTTTTAGTAGTTGATTAGATTTGGGGATATATGGCCAATTGATTACATTTATTTATTTATTTATATGTCTTTCCAGATTTAAGGGGTCGGATGGAAAATATGCTGACTTCCACTTGCCATCGCTTTCTCTATAGTACACGTTATTGGGTGTTTTCAGTGCAGATTCGCAGATCAGAAAATGTTTAAAAATTATTTTATACACATTGACATAGTTGGTCTGTCCCACTAACATTAACAGCATAGAAATTGATATAGGGGTATCAATATTACAGCTATTGTTGTTAAGGATTGTTGATTTATTATTTAAAATATTCTTTACATCATGTGGTTTTTCTTCACCTTTGGGCTTAAAATTGATAATATTTTATTATGACATAATAGTCCAGTGGATTACCACTGAAGCTACAACTTTACCTTCCTCTTTTGTATGATAATTTACCCCAATATATATTTATTTATATATGTGTATATTTATATATTTATATATTTATTTATTTGTATGTCTTTTGCAGTTTGATAGTTGTGTATACTGGCACGGATTTTACTAGTTATTATATCCTTGATGCATACCCAATGAGGTTGTGATTTGACGGTTTCCATCTTTAGTTATCTGGTATCGGCTGTTTTTGTCTCATTTCTATGTTTATGAATTAATAGTATTTAGCAATTATGGATTGGTGGTGAATATCACGTGTCCAAGGCTGCTGTGTCAGCTGAAACGCGTTGTGCTTTGATTAAATATGTTTTTCACTTTCCTTGAATCCTGAGCGTGCTATATTTTTATTTTGTTTTTTGGATTACAAATTACCGGCTTGCTCGTGACGGTTTTTGCACCACCCCTCTTGGGCCACTTGAGTTCATTTTGAGTATTTTGAAGTTTGTATATATATATGTATATATATATATATATATATATATATATATATATATATATATATATATATTTGCCACCAGTTCTGTTGCAGTTGCTTGCGTCTTCAAAGCAATGCACATACTTCAACTGACGCGTTTCAACTGTTTTTAGGCAGCAATAAAAAAGTCAAGTAAATCTTGAGAGTATGTTTCTGCTATAAAAGAATCCAACTTTTATTCAGTGGCATTTTTGATGCCATAAAGTAGTGCAGAAAGTTTGTATGCCTTCTGCAAAGATCAAATCTGTATTTTATGTAAATAGCTGAGGAGATTAGTAAAGTCAGCCATTACCTGCGCTATAATGCAAATTAAATGTACGTGCGGAGGGCTATGGAGAGATGAAGGGCACTTTTGCTGGGTGGTAGTGAAGGCATCTGGGGAGGAGGTCATGGGAGTGGGAGCACCAGTAATGATTGTTGGACTACGTGCTAGAGGCACTAAACTCTGTGACGATTGGTATGTGACAAGGTGAAGCAATAGTGTGTCTTTTTTGAGTGTATTGAAAGAACGTGCTGATTGAGGGAAGAAACAAAGGTAAAGTGACCTCTACTGTTGCACATATAACACACACACACCCTCCAGCAATTTTGTGATTGTCTACGTAGGGTAGTGTTTTAGAGCAACAGTTTAGCCAGTAGCAGAGATGTCATCTTGTTGGATAACTGCTGCTCAAGCCCTCACTCTGGTTATAGAGGACAGCTCTGACATAGGATCAGAGACTGAGCCATTAGATACTGAGACAGCATCTGAAGGATAGGACAGTGGTGCAGACTCCGGGAGTGATTTTTCAGTCTGAGGAGTCCCATTCGATAACTCCTCTTCCATTGATTATGAGGCAGGTGATGAGGACAGTCCTGCTGTCCCTTCGCAAGCACCGTCTGTGCAGCGGGACAATAGCGGGTTAGCCCAACCCAGAGAGCAGGTGCATGCGCCGGCAAGCACAGAGAGAGTGCTCTCTTGGGAGCTCCCCAATTTAGTTCAGTCCCAAATTCCACCACCCAAATCGTATTGTGGAGACATCAAAATTATCTAACACAAAACAACCTGGTTTTGGAAGGCAGACACCTGTGTTTTTGGCCCTGGGCTTGGCGGCCATATCAGGAAACCTACCAAACCCAGACATTTCTGGAAACTAGACATCCAGAGGAGTCCACAGAGGTGTGACTTGTGTGGATTCCCCAAAGTGTTCTTACCTAGAATACCCTGCAAAAGTGAAATGTTGAATAAAAACTCAATTTTTTCTTGCATTTCTGTCACACAAACTACAGGAAAATGCTGGGATCCACAAAATTCCTACCACCCAGTGTTTCCCCACCTGTCCTTAAAAAAACACTACTCCGCTTGAGTGCATGTACCTAGTGGCTGCGTCAGGAGTGGATCACCCCAGGGTCAACAGTTGCCCTCATGTAAGGAGCAACAGTGACTGTTGTGTGATCTATTCCTGTCGCGGGCACTAGGCCTACCCACACAAGTGAGTTACCATTTTTATCGGGAGACTTGGGGGAATGCTAGATGGCAGGAAGTTTGTGGCTCCTCTCAGATTCCAGAACTTTGCAGCACCGAAATCTGAGGGTAAAATTATTATTTTTTACTCCACATTTTTAGGTTTGCAAATGATTCTGGGTAACAGAACCTGGTGAGAGCCCCACAAGCCACCCCATTCTGAATTTTCCTAGGTGACTAGTTTCCAAAAATATATAGGTTTGGTAGGTTTTCCCTAGGTGTCGGCTGAGCTAGAGGCCAAAATCCACAACTAGGAACTTTGCAAAAAAAACACATCCATTTCCATTGGGAAAATGTGATGTGTCCACGTTGTGTTTTGGGGCATTTCCTGTTGCGGGCCCTAGGCTTACCCATACAAGTGAGGTACAATTTTTATCGGGAGACTTTAGGGAATGTTGGGTGGAAGTAAGTTTGTGGCTCCAGAACTTTGAAGCACCGAAATCTGAGGGAAAAGTGGGTTTTTGCCACATTTTGAGGTTTCCGAAGGATTCTGGGTAACAGAACCTGGTGGGAGCCCCACAAGTCACCCCATCCTGGATCCCCCCAGGTGTCTTGTTTTTAAACATGCACAGGTTTGGTAGGTTTTCCCTAGGTGCTGGCTGAGCAAGAGGCCAAAATCCACAGCTAGGTACTTTGCAAAAAACATGTCAGATTTCAATGTAAAAATGTGATGTGTCCATGTTGCATTTCCTGTCACGGGCATTAAGCCTGCCCACGCAAGTGAGGTACCATTTTTATCGGAAGACTTGGGGGAACAAAGGATAGCAGAACAAGTGTTATAACCCCATGTCTTTCTCTAAATATTTTCCTTCCAAATGTAAGACAGTGTGTAAAAAAGACATCTATTTGAGAAATGTCCTGTAATTCACATGCCAGTTTGGGCACCCCAGGTTTCAAAGATGTGCAAATAACCACTGCTTCTCAACATCTTACCTTGTGCCCATTTTGGAAATACAAAGGTTTTCTTGATACCTATTTTTCACTCTTTATATTTCACCAAATAAATTGCTATAAACCCAGTACTCAATGAAAACCCATTGCATGGTGCAGCTCCTTTTTTGGTCTTGGTACCTAGGATTCTTGATGAACATACACTCCCTATATATTCCCACAACCATAAGAGTCCAGCAGACATAACAGTATATTACTTTTGAAAATATGACATTGCAGGAAAAAGTTACAGAGTAAAATATGGAGAAAAAGGGCTGTTTTTTTACCTCAATTTCAATATTTTGTTATTTCAGCTGTTATTTTCTGTAGGAAAACCTTTTAGGATCTACACAAATGATCCCTTGATAAATTCAGAATTATGTCTACTTTTCAGAAAGGTGTATCTGTCCTGGATCCAGCATTGGTTTCACGCCCATTTCTGTCACTAACTGGAAAGAGGCTAAAAGCACACAAAATAGTAAAAATGGGGTATGTCCCAGTAAAATGCCAAAATTGTGTTGAAAAATATGGTTTTCTGATTCATGTCTGCCTGTTCCTGAAAGCTGGGAAGATGGTGATTTTAGCACTGCAAACCCTTTGTTGATGCCATTTTCAGGAAAAAAAACACATGCTTTCTTCTGCTGCCCTTTTTTCAATTTTGTCTGAAAAAAACAAAAATTTAGCTGTATTATGGCTAATTTCTTGGTCTCCTCGAGGGCAACCCACAAACTCTGGGCACCTTTAGAATCCCTAGCATATTGGAAAAAAGGACGCAAATTTGGTGTGGATAGCTTATGTGGACAAAAAGTTATGAAAGTCTAATAGCCAAAAGAGGACTCAGCACTGGGGGAGGAAAGGCCCAGCAGCTAAGGGGTTAAGTAAGGAGGTTTATTGAAAGTGATGAAAGAATACTATGGGTAAATACATTTTTAACATCTAAAGTTGTTTTGGTATACTTTATGGAGTTGCGGCCTGTGCATGATGGAGCTAGGTAGGGGTCGCACATCCCGAAAAAATGGTTCTGGTAGGTGGAACACCTTACTATCATTAATTCAGGATGGTCCTACCCCCTTTCCTCTTCATTTTGGGTGTGTCTGCACATGTGCACACTTTTGCTAGGAGAGTTGTGCTTTGGATTTGGTTTGGTGCCTTTTGAGAGTTTTTTTACAGAAAGAAACAGTACCTGCTGGTAAAACTGTTGATGAGGAAGAGGAGAACATCTTGGAGGAAGAAGAAGAAGAGGCTCCAAAGAAAAAAGAGAAAGCATTGTTTGGGAGTTCTTTAGTATCCCAGAGGGTGAAAAAAAGGTCTACGCCCAAAAGGTAATCTGTCATGTATGCCAAAAGGTGCTTTCAAGAGACAGTGAAAGAAAATACAGCTGCAGTACATTGTGTATGTACAAACACCTAAGTACAATAACTTCTAGTTTACTGCCAAGAGCAGAAATGAAGAGGTTGGAGACAGAAAAAGGAAGGGTGTCATCTTCACGCAGTGAGAGAGGAACATCATCCAGCACTGCTTGTGTTTCTACTGTGACACCTATTATTCCAGAATTCTCAAAAGTTGGAATGTTTTGTTCAAAATGCAGTACCACTCTAAGTAGGAGAGAAAGCAGCCCCTACACTTGTGCAGATAATAAATACACACCATTGTTAATTTGTTTGTTTTTTAAAACAAGCAGAGTTCGCTGTTTTTATAGCTTGTTGTTTCAAAAGATGATGCCTTTTGTTTCTGTAAATAAACCAAAAACCACCACAAAAATTCAAAATACACACTTATTTCTACAACCACTTAACATGGTTAAAGAAGGAAACGTTTTGGCCCTCATCACAACATTGGTGGTAAAAGCCGCTTACCGCCGTGCAGAAGACCGCCAACATACAACCGCGGCCGTGGAAAACCGCCACAGCTATTATGACCCACAGCATGGAAACCGCCAAAATTCAGACACCCACACAAGTCCGCCACACCAAAGGTCAGTGATAAACTGGCGAAAACAAAACCTCCACCGTCACGCCAACAGAAATACGCCCACACTATCACGACCCACGAATCCACGCGGCGGTCTTTCAACCGCGGTATTCCGTTGGCGGTACACAACGCTGCGCTCAAAATACACACACATTTACAAAACACAGCCACATTGGACAATTCCAAATACACACACCTGATACACGTACACACACCACTTCCACACACCCAATACAATATATAACACACACCCACATCACCCACAAACTCCTACGACCAAAATTCACGAACGAAGGCCAGAGAGAGGCACCACCATCAACTATACTAGCATCCACAGGCACACAACAGCATCACCCACATAACTTCCACGCACCTCACCCCCCACACCACCCCACACATCACCTACACCACCCCATGGCACGGCAAAGACACCCCAGGTTCTCGGAGGAGGAGCTCAGGGTCATGGTGGAGGAAATCGTCCGGGTAGAGCCACAGCTATTCGGATCACAGGTGCAGCACACCTCAATTGCAAGGAAGATGGAGCTATGGCGAAGAATAGTGGACAGGGTCAACGCAGTGGGACAGCACCCAAGAAATCGGGAAGACATCAGGAAGAGGTAGAATGACCTACGGGGGAAGGTGCGTTCCGTGGTCTCAAGACACCACCTTGCGGTTCAGCGGACTGGCGGCGGACCCCCACCTCCCCCCCCACAACTAACAACATGGGAGGAGCAGGTCTTGGCGATTCTGCATCCTGAGGGCCTCACAGGAGTAGGCGGAGGAATGGACTCTGGTAAGTCAAATCTTAACTATTACATCCCCCACCCTACCTGCATGCCAGCACATACCCCCACCCTCACCTTCACCCCCATCACTCCTACTCCTCACAAATGTCCCACTATCACAACCCACCCATCCCAACACCAAGCCCTGCATGCAACAACAACGCATGGACACCCATCACTAAAGAATGGCCACTGCACATACCCATACAACCCCGTAAACCATCATCACACAAGGTCCCACACAGGAATGCAAGCACTGGGGTACACGGTCACCCACCCATTGCACACCATGCCACACACAGATGTAATAAACATCCTTTCATACCCCTGCAGGACCCCTACCCAATGTCACCCGACAGGAGGGTCCACACATGTCCACACCACCAACAGAAGAGGCCCACAGTGATGACAGCACCTCTGTCCAACTGGATCTAGATGACCAGCCCAGCCCATCGGGGACCTCTGGACAGTCGGTTCCCCACACCCAGTCACAGGCTACCACAGAGCTTCCCCCCTCTGGAAACACCAGCACAGCACCCACCCAGCAGGCCCATACCTCCGTCCCCAGGACACGTCAATTAGCAGTGTGTCCACCACTACAGGGAACCCAGGCTAACCCACCACCCCAACAACAACAGGGACCTGGGGGCAGTGGTAGTGGGCACACGGTCCAGGGGACGGAGGCCCAGGAACACGGGGGAACTGGGAGGGCTGCTGTGCGACAAGGGGCGGACAGGCCCAGGGAACCCACTCTCCATGAGGCCCTCTCCTCCATCATGGGAGCCTACCACCACTCCCAGGAGACAATGGCAACGGTACTGGCCAAGTTTCAGGAGACCCAGCGCCTGCAGGAGGAACAGTATATGGGCTTCAGGGAGGAACTCAGAACCATCAATTCCACCCTGGGCACCATCGTAGGGGTGCTGAAGGAACTCGTGAACACCAGGAGGGACACTGTGGCACTACAAGGGGCCCCGGACACTAGCCTGGATGATGAACTGCCCACCACCTCAGCCGGCGCAAGTGGACAGGAGGCACTGCCACAGGACCACCACACCAGCACCCCACCCCCTACAGAGGGAGAACCACCTCGCAAACAGTCCCTGAGATCCAGGAACAAGACAGAGAATGATGCCAAGACCCCCGCCAAAAAAAGAGACCACCCTGATTGTCATCCTACTGTCCCACATTGTCACCCTGTCCATACTTAAACTGCCCCACCTCCACTTCCTATGCCCATTTGGGCAATGCACCTGTGAGACCAATAGACTGGACTCTGCCATGGACATTCCTCCACCATCACCCCTCACCATTTTGCTACCCCCTCCAATTTTGACCCCTAAAATAAACACCCTTAAAGCACAAAACAATCTGGAGTCAGTCTGTGATTTCGGAATACTGTATTAGCAATTACTGTGGCAAAAAGCTCTTTCACTTGTAATATCAACATACCTATGTCACACAGCTCTAGTCCATGAGGAATCAAAGCCGATGTCACACTGTGGGACCCAGATCTGTGAAATCGTAAGGGAAAGTGACAACTCAGTGACCATACACTGGGTGAAAACGACAGACAGTAGAGAGGAAGTAGTGTTTAAGTACATGTAGTAGGCAGGTTTGTATTGTTACCTGTGTTTCACTGGAAATATTGCTGGATCACTGAGTCCCTGTTGTCCATGTCTTCTTCTTCTGCTTCCTCGTCTTCACTGTCCACAGGCTCCACAGCTGCAACAACACTGCCATCTGGACCACACTCCTGCAGAAAAGGCACCTGTCGTTGCAAAGCCAAGTTGTGAAGCATACAGCAGGCCACGATGATCTGGCACACCTTCTTTGGTGAGTAGAATAGGGATCCACCTGTCATATGGAGGCACCTGAACCTGGCCTTCAGGAGGCCGAAGGTCCGCTCGATCACCCTCCTAGCTCGCCCATGGGCCTCATTGTGGCATTCCTCTGCCATTGTCCTGGGATTCCTCACTATGGTAAGTAGCCATGACAAGTTGGGGTAACCAGAGTCACTTGCAAATGGTGAGGGACAACTGTTAGACACACACTAACCTGGAGGGATTTCCCCAGACAACCATTCCCACTGACTAGCTTCAATGTGCTCACCTAATAGCCACACACAGTGCCTCTGGAGTTGACCCATCACATAAGGGATGCTGCTATTCCGCAGATGTAGGCGTCATGCACTGAGCCAGGGAACTTGGCATTCACATGGGAGATGTACTGGTCTGCCAAACATACCATCTGTACATTCATCGAATGATAACTCTTCCGGTTTCTGTACACCTGTTCACTCCTGTGGGGGGGGGGACCAAAGCCACATGTGTCCCATCAATGGCACCTATGATGTTGGGCATATGTCCCAGGGCATAGAAATCACCTTTCACTGTAGGCAAATCCTCCACCTGAGGGAACACGATGTAGCTCCGCATGTGTTTCAGCAGGGCAGACAACACTCTGGACAACACGTTGGAAAACATGGGCTGGGACATCCCTGATGCTATGGCCACTGTTGTTTGAAATGACCCACTTGCAAGGAAATGGAGTACTGACAGCACCTGCACTTGAGGGGGGATTCATATGGGATGGCGGATAGCTGACATCAGGTCTGGCTCCAACTGGGTACACAGTTCCTGGATTGTGGCACAGTCAAGCCTGTATGCAATTATCACATGTCTTTCCTCCATTGTCGACAGGTCCACCAACGGTCAGTACACCGGAGGATGCCGCCATCTCCTCACATGTCCCAGCAGACGGTGCCTATGAAGGACAACAGCTAGCACAGAGTCAAACAACTCAGAGGTACGTACCCACAGCTTAGACAGAACACCAATCATAATCTAAAAAGTGGCCTGTATGTGTGTTGAGTCTAGGCCTAGGTATGTGTGACGCAGTTGAAAATGAAGCCATGTGGGCCCCTGAAATGGCGGCTGCCTGACCTGTAAAGTGGGACAATGGGATGTGAGGTAACTGCGCTGGTGTTGTACACCGTCGCGGTAGGCGGTCGAAGACCACGGCGCAATGCTGCATTGGTTAACATTGGACCCTATGGGTCCCAGGAGCCAATGACGATGTACGCCGGCGGTGACGGTACGCACCGCCGCGGACGTGAACACCATTTTCTATCTGTTCAACCACTCGATACCTGATCTTCGACAGGAGAGGACCTACACTGCAAGTGATGCTGTGACCTCGGTCTGGAAGAGACAATGGCTCGTGCGACTGGGGAAAGGGCCCCTGCCTTCACATCGGAGGAGTTGGAGAAACTTGTGGACGGGGTCCTCCCCCAGTACAAGCTACTCTACAGTCCTTCAGACAAACAGGTAAGTGCACTGGGAGCATGCTGTATGGGCTATGCCTGTGTGTAGAGGGGTGGATGTAAGAAGAAAGGGGGGAGAGTGCGGCATGCATGAAACGACAGTGAGTGCATGTGCCACATGGCAAGGGTAGGGATGGGGGCCAATCATTTTGACGTTGCAGTTGGTAATACGTTTCTCTTCCCCCTGTACAACTCATGCAGGTCAGCGCCCACCAGAAAAAATATATTTGGCGTGCCAAGATGGGAGGATATTCGCCGCTGGAGCAAGAAGACGGCGGAGGCTCAGCTGGGGATGGCCTCCCAATGTGGGAGGGGTGCCCGTCGCACCATGACCCCCCTGATGTTCAGGATCCTGTCGGTGGCGTACCCGGAGTTGGATAGGAGCTTGAGGGCATCACAGCGGCCACAAGGGGGTGAGTACACTCTCATTCTGCTGATTTTGCACGCAGTGGAGGGGACTGGGTGGGGGAGGTGGGCTGTGAGTTTCCCTAGGCCAGGGCGAGATCCGTAGGCAAGGTCCCTCCGTAAGGCAGTCCATGTGGCACCCCACCACAACTCTGTAGAGTGCCAAGTACACCTAGTCATGCCCGTGTGTCATCCATGTGTGCAGGTGTCGTCCATAGCCTAGTAGGCCATTTCCCAAGAATTGAACAGTGGAGCCCAAGAGCGCAGCGTAGTGCAGGGGGCTTGTGTGTCTGTCGTGTCCGCCAACGGTAGCGGTAATGCATGCACTCAACATCTCTTTCTTCTGCCCCCCCCCTTTTTGTGGTTTCCCTGTTTTTGTGTGCATTAGCATCATCAGGCGGAGGAGCAGTGGCACCGGAGCACGAGGGGGCTGCGTGCCACATGGCCATGGAGGGCCACACTATCGAATCGGATTTCACCAGTGGGATGGAGGGCGAGGGGAGCTCCACGACTGGGACAGGAGCTGAGACCAGTGACACTGACTCGTCCTCTGATGGGAGCTCCCTTGTGGTGGCTGCAACATCTGTGCCCCCCAATCTACAGATACAGCCACCACCCCTTTCCAGCACCGCCCTACCACCAGCCCCTCAGCCTTTGCCCTGTGCCTGCTCACCCGGGAGGGTGGGCATCACTTTCACCCCAGGAACCTCAGGCCCTGCCCCAGTCACCCCTGCTGCCCTCAGTGAGGAGGCCATTGACCTCCTCAGGTCCCTCACTGTTGGGCAGTCTACCATTTTGAATGCCATCCAGGGTGTAGAAAGGCAGTTGCAACAAACCAATGCATTCCTGGAGGGCATTCATTCTGGTCAGGCGGCCCTTCAGCGAGCTTTTCAGACTCTGGCCTCAGCACTGATGGTAGCCATTGTCCCTGTCTCTAGCCTCCCCCCTCCAACTTCCTCCACCCAGACCCAATCACCTGTACCCCAGCCTATCCCAGCACACCTCTAGACCAGCATGCACATACGTCAACACAAAAGGGAAGCTCAGGCAAACATAAGCACCACACATCCTACAGGCACTCACACAAGCATCACACACATGCAGACACACCAACATCCACTGCCTCCACTATGTCCCCCTCCTCCTCGTCTCCCTCCTCCCTCCCAGTCTCATCTACACTCACACTTGCATGCAATACCTCTACAGCCACTACGTCCATCACCAGCACACCCACCACCACACCCCGCTCACGTGCAGTCACCACCCCCACTACCATTCACACGTCCCCTGTGTCCTCTCCCAGTGTGTCTGTGACGCCCCCTCCCAAGATACACAAACGCAGGCACACACCCACCCAACAGCCATCCACCTCACGACAGCCTCCAGCGCATGCACCTTCACCCAAAGTCAGCAAACGAACACCTCCTACAACCACAACCTCTTTCTCCACTCCCAAACCCCCTCCAGCTACCCGTCCCAGTGTCTCCCAAAAACTTTTCCTGTCCAACCTTGACCTCTTTCCCATACCTCCCCCACCCCGTCCGTCTCCTAGGTCCTGAACTAGCACCTCAGCCACAACTTCTCTGGGACCAGTGGTGCCTGTAGTCACCGGAATCTGGAGTGCACCGACCACCAGGGCAGCCAGTGTGGCACGGAGCCACAGCACAGACAGTCCCCCACCTGTGAAGCATCAGAAGTTGGCCAGTGCCCAGCTGGAGAGGGGGAAGACTCCAGCCACCAAAGCCGCTCCTAGGGGGTCCAGGTGGGAGTGTGGAGTCAGCTGCGACACCTTCCAAAGTGGGGAAGGGGCACAAGAAACTCAGCAAGTCTGGGAAGAGCAGCACGGCGGAGAAGACTGCCATCATCCCCCCTGCCCAGGAGGCCACCACCAGCCCTGCTGCCTAGGAGGCCACCACCAGCACCAGCCCTGCTGCCCAGGAGGCCACCACCCCAGCTGCCCAGGAGGCCACCGCCAGCACCAGCCCAGCTGCCCAGGAGACCACCGCCAGCACCAGCACTGCTGCCCAGGAGGCCACCGCCAGCACCAGCCCAGCTGCCCAGGAAGCCACTGCCAGCACCAGCCCTGCTGCCCAGGAGGCCACCGCCACCATCCCTGCTGCCCAGGAGGCGACCGCCATCATCCCCGCTGGGCCATGAAGGACCGTCAGCACAAGCCCCGCTGGGCCGTGAAGGACCGCCAGCAGCTGATTCACTGCAAAGGAGCCCGCCGCTCCAAGCACCGCTGAACAGGGCACCGCCGTCCCAAGCACCGCTGAACAGGGCACCGCCGTCTCAAGCACCGCTGAACTGGGCACCGCCGTGTCAAGCACCGCTGTGCAGGGCACCGTCGTCTCAAGCACCGCTGAACTGGGCACCACCGTCTCAAGCAACGCTGGCCCATGAATGCCAAGGGCACTGACGCTACTGAGTCCGTCACGGGCAGGATGAAGCACTCTGGGCACCATGCACCCTCCAGAACCAGTGGAGAGATCCATCCACTACCTCTGTCCTTAGCAGGATGAAGCACTCTGGGCACAATGCCCCCTCCAGAACCAGTGGAGAGATCCATCCACTACCTCTGTCCTTAGCAGGATGAAGCCCTCTGGGCACCATGCCCCCTCCAGAACCAGTGGAGACTGTTATCCACTTGAGAGACTGTGGCTTTGCACTCCCCAGGATTGAACAGTGGGCAACCCACCCACTGTAGAGACTTGAGAGAATGTGGCTTTGCACTCCCCAGGATGGAACAGTGGGCATACCACCCACTGTAGAAACTTGAGAGACTGTGGCTTCGCACTCCCCAGGATGTAACAGTGGGCAACCCACCCACTGTGGCTTTGCACTCCCCAGGTTTAAACAGTGGGCAACCCACCCACTGTAGAGACTTGAGAGACTGAGGCTTTGCACTCCCCAGGATTGAACAGTGGGCAACCCACCCACTGTAGAGACTTGAGAGACTGTGGCTTTGCACTCCCCAGGATTGTACAGTGGGCAACCCACCCACTGTAGAGACTTGAGAGACTGTGGATTTGCACTCCCCAGGATTGAACAGTGGGCAACCCACCCACTGTAGAGACTTGAGAGACTGTGGCTTTGCACTCCCCAGGATGGAACAGTGGGCAACCCACCCACTGTAGAGACTTGAGAGACTGTGGCTTTGCATTCCCCAGGATTGAACAGTGGGCATGTGGCCCCCTCATGGATTTGGCGTTGTGCACTCAATCGGCTGAGGTGCCCCCCTTTCCCTCCCCCTGAGGTGCCTGTTTTCTTGCTCTCTGATGCCCCTGCAGTGTTCTCTCCGTCATGGTCGGGGATCTTGTGTGGGCCTCGCCCATACCGTGTGGGCCCAGTGTTCCAAGGACTTAATTGGAGCACTGCCTGGACTACTATGCTTGGTGTATATTTTGTTAATGGTGTGTATATATATTTTTGTGTACTTGCTTTTAATATATTACAATGGTTACACTCATTTCCTTTGGTCTTTGCATTCTTCCGGGGGGTTTGTGGGGTGTAACTGTGATGTATCAATATGTATTAGTGTGTGTGTTGTAGTGGGTGAGGGTGGGGGTGGGGGTGTTGCATGTGTGTGTCCCTGTTTTTTCCCTCCCCCTCCCCTGTGTCGTAGGTGCAGTACTCACCGTGGTCTTCGCCGCCGGCGTTCGTGCTCCTGGTAGAGGAGCAGGAAGACTATTGCAGGGAGAATTTGGAGTTCCCTAACCATGGTGTCCTCGTTCCTCGTGGGGTGTGTAGAGGTGAGCGTTTTCCCTTCAGAATCCTGTTTTCGTTGTGTTTTTATCCACAGTGAATCTGGCCCGGAAAAGGTGGCGGATTGGTAGGTTGTGATACTGTGGGCAGTACTTTGTCTCCCGCCTGTCTGTTGTCGGTGACCGCCGCGCTGTTTGTTTATACCGCCATGGCAGTCGGAATGTTAAAGTGGCTGTCTTTGTTGGCGATTTCCGCCACAGTCGTAATTGCAAACTTTTTTACTGCCGGCCTATTGGTGGTCTTACCGCCGCTTTAACACCGACCGCCAGGGTTGTAATGACCCCCTATATGTTTTACATATGTCGGTAATACTATAGACTGATAGGCTGCATGAGTGGCTTTGTGGGTGGGTGAGTGGTTGCATTAGTGGCTGTATCGTTGAGTAAGTAGGTGTATGAGTGACTGTATAGGTGAGTGGCTGGGTGCATGAGTAGATGTTTGTGTTGATGAACTGGAGCATGAGTAAGTGTATGGGTGCAAGACTGGCCGCGTAAGTGAGTGTATGGGTGTGTGACTGGATGCATCAGTTGTTGTATGGATGAGCAATAGCATGCATGAGTGTCTGTATGGTTGAGTGAGTGGGTGCATAAATGGCTGTATGGCTGAATGAATGGGTACCTGAGTGTGTATGGATGAGAGAATGGGTGCATAAGTGGCTGTATGGGTGAGTGAATGAGTACATAAAGGCCATTATGTGTGAGTGAATGGGTGCATGCGTGGTTGTATGGGTGAGTGATTAGGTGCATAAGCGGTTGTCTGGTTGAGTGAATGGGTGTATGATTGGCTGTATTAATAACCGATTGGGTGCATCTCATGCACTCACTCACTTACCTTATGGGTTAGTGAGTGAGTGCATAAGTGTCTGTATGGGTGAGTGAGTGGGTGAATGAGTGGCTGTATGGTTCAGTGAATGGGTCTATAAAAGGCTGTATGGATGAGTGAAGGAACTAGCTGTATAGGTGAGTGAGTGGTTGCATGCATGTCTGTATGGTTGAGTGAACAGGTGCGTGAGTGACTGTATGTGTGAGTGATAGGATGCATGAGAGACTGTATATGTGAGTAAATGGGTGCTTGAGTGGCTGTATGGGTGAGTGACTGGGTGCATAAATGGTTCTGTAGGACAGTGAGTGGGTATATGAGCGGCTGCTTGGATAATTGATAGTGTGCATAAGCGGCTGTATGGGTGAGTGAGTGGGTAAATGAGTGGCTGTTTGGAAGAGTGAATTGGTACCTGACTAGTTGTATGGATGACCAAATAGATGAATGACTGGTGGTGTTGGTGAGTGACTGGGTGTGCAAATGGCTGTATGGGTGAGGGAGTGGGTGTGTGAGTTGCTGTATGCATGATCACATGAGTGACTGTGCTGGTGAGTGATAGGATGCATGAGTAGCTGTATGGATAAGTGAGTGGGTGACCGAGTGCCTGTGTGGTTGACTGAATGGGTGTAAGAGGTGCTGCGTTGGTGACTGAATGAATGCACTAGTGACTGGGTGATTAAGTTGGTGTGCGGGGGAGGGACAGGATACATAAGTTGCTGTATGGACAAGTAATAGAATACATGAGTTGCTGTTTTGTTTACTGAGTGGGTGCATGACTGCCTGTATGGCTGAGTAAATGGGTGCATGTGTGTGTCCGTATGGGTGAGTGAAGTGGTGAATGAGTTACTGGTTGACTGAATGGAAGTATGAGGGGCTGTATGGGCAAGTGAATGGATGCATGAGTGCCAGAATGGGTGAATGACTGGGTGCATAATTAGTTTAAGGGGTGGGTGAGTGGGTGCATGGGTGGCTGTATACATGAGTGAATGGGTGCATGAGTGACTGTATGGGTGAATGATAGGATGCATGATTGGCTGTATTGGTAAGGGAGTGGGTGCATGAGTGAATGTATGGGTAAGTACATTGCTGCCTGAAAAGGTGTATGGGTGAGTAAATGGATACATAAGTGGCTATATCACTGAGAGAATGGGTGCAAATGTGGTTGTATGGGTGAGTGACTGGGTGCATGCGTCTCTGTACGGGTGAGTGGATGGCTGACTGAGTACCTATATGGTTGAGTGAAGGGTGTATGAGGGACTTTATGGGTAACTGAATAGATATATGACTGCCTGTATTGGTGGATGACTGGCTGTGTAACGCTGTATGGGTGAGTGAGTGGGTGCTTCAATGGCTGAATTTGTGTGTGAATAGGTGCATGAGTGGCTGTATAGGTCAGAGAGTGGGTCCATGAGTGGGTGTATTGGTCAGTGAATGGCTACAAAGTGGCTGCATGGATGAGTGACTGGGTGTGTGAGTAGCTGCATGGGTGAGTGAGTGGGTGCATACTGACTGTTGAGGTGACTGAGTGAGTGGATGAGTGACTGTATATGTGAGGTAACTATTGCCTGAGTAGGTGCGCCACACCAAAGGTCAGTGATAAACTGGCGATAACAAAACCTCCACCGTCACGCCAACAGAAAAGATAGGAGGATAGGGGAGGGGGGTGACAGAGGTGGAGGGGAGTGAGGAAGGTCAGAGAGAAGAGGGTAAAGAAGAAGAGGAGCGAGGAGCAGAAGAACAGAAGAGAGAAGAGTCAAGAAGAAGGTAAAGAAGAAGAGGAGCAGAAGAACAGAAGAGAGAAGAGCCCAGAAGAGGTAAAGAAGAAGAGGAGCAGAAGAGAGAAGAGCCAGGGAGAAGGCAAAGAAGAAGAGGAGCGAGGAGTCCAGAGCAGAAGAACAGAGGAGAGAAGATCCAAGAGGAAGGGTAAAGAAGAGGAGGAGAGAAGAGTCAAGGAAGAGGAGTCCGGCAGAAGAGGAGAGCCCTGAGAAACAGAGGATACAAAGTACACAGAAGAAGAACACAGATGAAGTACAAAGAAGAAGAGTACAGATGAAGAACACAGAAGAAGGACAAAGAATAAGAAAGCACACGCAGGTCGCGGTGCAGAAGAGAAGGAAGAAACACAGATAAAGTATACAGAAGAAGAACACAGATGAAGACAGAAGAAAGAACACGCAGGACGGGGTGCAGGGAAGAAAAGAAGAACACAGATGAAGAATACAGATGAAGAGCACAGAAGAAGATCAAAGATGAAGAAAGAAGCAGGAGAGGAGGTGAGTAGCGCGGGGCAGGTCGAGGGGCTGGGCAGGGGGGGTACTTACTGTATTTTCGCAGGACTTGCTTGGAGGTTTCAGGAGCCTGGGCTGGTGAAGCTGCAGCGGCAGGGGGAGCGACTTACCCTCGGGTCAAGGGTCGCTAACTCTGTCGCGCAGCAGCCGCCATAAGAGGGAGGAGGGGGGAGGAGGGGTCAGCTGGGGGCGGGGGAGGGAGAGGCGGCGACGAATGGGAGCGGGGGGCGGGGGCGAGCAGGAGGTGGCGGCGGGAAAGCGGAGGGTGGGGGGTCAGGTAGAGGGGAGAAAAGATAGGGGAGGGGGGGTTAAAGGTGGCGGGGAGTTAGGAAGAAAAGATAGGAAGATAGGGGAGGGGGGGTTACAGAGGTGGAGGGGAGTGAGGAAGGTCAGAGAGAAGAGTCAGGAGCAGAAGAGCAGAAGAGAGAAGAGCCCAGAAGAGGGTAAAGAAGAAGAGGAGCAAGGAGCAGAAGAACAGAAGAGAGAAGAGCCAAGAAGAAGGTAAAGAAGAAAAGGAGCAGAAGAACAGAAGAGAGAAGAGCCCAGAAGAGGTAAAGAAGAAGAGGAGCAGAAGAGAGAAGAGCCAGGGCGAAGGTAAAGAAGAAGAGGAGCGAGGAGTCCAGAGCAGAAGAACAGAGGAAAGAAG
The DNA here is from genome assembly GCF_031143425.1 of Pleurodeles waltl. NCBI lineage: Eukaryota > Metazoa > Chordata > Amphibia > Caudata > Salamandridae > Pleurodeles > Pleurodeles waltl. The sequence continues at coordinate 690,913,989 of NC_090436.1, read as the reverse complement.
ATCCAAGAGGAAGGGTAAAGAAGAGGAGGAGAGAAGAGTCAAGGAAGAGGAGTCCGGCAGAAGAGGAGAGCCCTGAGAAGCAGAGGATACAAAGTACACAGAAGAAGAACACAGATGAAGTACAAAGAAGAAGAGTACAGATGAAGAACACAGAAGAAGGACAAAGAAGAAGAAAGCACACGCAGGTCGCGGTGCAGAAGAGAAGGAAGAAACACAGATGAAGTATACAGAAGAAGAACACAGATGAAGACAGAAGAAAGAACACGCAGGACGGGGTGCAGGGAAGAAAAGAAGAACACAGATGAAGAATACAGATGAAGAGCACAGAAGAAGATCAAAGATGAAGAAAGAAGCAGGAGAGGAGGTGAGTAACGCGGGGCAGGGCGAGGGGCTGGGCGGGGGGGGGTACTTACTGTATTTTCGCAAGACTTGCTTGGAGGTTTCAGGAGCCTGGGCTGGTGGAGCTGCAGCGGCAGGGGGAGCGACCTACCCTTGTTACATCTCCCAGCTGAGGTTCCCCTTTGTCCCCTATCCCCCTGAGGTGCATGCCTATTTACCAACTGATGCAACTGCAGTGTTCTCTCCGTGTTGAAGCAGGTGACATGTGGGTCCTTGGACCTTGGCCTGTGGCCATGTGGCCTACAAACATTTTGGACTGGGCTGTGTCCCTTTTTCTGGACATATGTAAATATCTATTATCTTGCCTAACTTTTTTTTCATGTTGATCTCATTACATTCACTTTTGCAAAATCGTTTTGCCTTTGCATTATTCAGCCAGTTAATGCAGTAAGATTGTGTTTATAATGCATCTGGTTGTGTGTGTGATGTGTGTGTGGGGTGCATGTTGTGTGTGTCATTCTCTTTTTCCTCTCACCCTCCCTTGTGTGCTAGGTGGCTGTACTCACCATTGTCGTCTGCCCCGGCGTTGATGTTCGTGGTGGAGCAGAACGTAGAAGATCATCAGGAAGACATGCAGTTCAGGTTCCATGGTGGCGTGGTTCTTCCCTGTGGCTCCAATGGTAGGTCCTTTCCCTTCTGAGCTCGGTTTCTGCCAGCCTTTTGATTTCATTGGTAACGCCCCGGAAAAGGTGGCGGTTTGGCATGTCATAATATGGTGGGTGGAAAATTGACTTCCGTCTGGCTGTAGGCGGCTACCACCGTAGTGGCTGTTGTTTCCACCCTGGCGGTCGGTGTGGGACACTGACTGTCTATCAGAGATCTTTCTGCCAGGGTCATAATTTGGTGGTAGTTACTGCCAGCCTGTTGGCGGTATTACTGCCACTTTATCACCGACCACCAGGGTCGTAATGAGGGCCTAAGTCTCTTCAAGTTACACAGTATGGCAGGACATGCCGCTCCACTCTACAAAATGATACTCCATTGTACAATACAGCACTTCACTTCAATGTACGTCATTCTACTTCCCTCTGACAAGTCATCCCACTCTATGACACAGCACTCTACTCTGTGGCACTCAATAACATTCAACACCACTCCACTCTACACTACATCACTCCACTCTACTCTTCGCGACTCCACTCTACTCTACTCTCTTCCCCTATTTGCCACTTCTCACTATACTACTGCAATCTACACCACTCCACTCTACTCCATTCTACTGTACACTACTCTACTCTATGGTATTCCACTGTATGCCACTGCACTCTATGCTCCTCCACTGTACCCTATTCCACTCTGTGAATCTCCACTCTATGCCACTCCACTATTCACCACTTCAGTGTATAGCAGGGTGTATCCCACAGTATGCCAGTCCACTCTATGCCACTGCACTCTGTTCCAGTCTGCTTTTCCCATTTCACTGTACAGTATACCACTCTATGTCATTCTTCTCTGTGCCACTCCACTCTAGGCCACTACACTGTATGCCACTTCCTTCTACATAATTTCACTGTACACCACTCCAATCCACACCTGCCCACTGTCATCTTTTTTTACTGAAGGGCACTCCACTGTATGCTACTACACTCTACTTCCCTCCAGTGTACTCCACTGCACTCTATGCCACTCCACTCTACACCATTGTATTTTATGCCAATCCACTGTATTCCACGCCACTCCTTGCTGTTCCGCTGTATTTCACTCCACCGTATGCCATTCCACTATATACTTTTACAATGTATACCACTCTACTCTATGACATTCCAACCTATGCCACTCCCCTATATGCTATTGCTCTGAAACTTCTAGCCCTGAGGCATTGTCACACAGAAGAAAACAGGTTCCAGGATCTTTGGATGAGGAAATTAAGCTGGATCCTTTTTTATGGTGGGTTGGAATCTCTGAAAGGGTGATGGAAACTCCAAGGTACTGCTCTAAGAGAGTCTAGAATAGGAGGACTCAATTGGCTGATAATTAATAGAGGAGATGGGGAGTGGATGGGCAAGAAAGACAGGGAGAATACATCTGCTGCTTCTGCCTTTTTCTGCTTCAAACTGAGACGCTACCACTTTATTCCCTTGATGATGCTTTCTCCTTGTCAATCAAACAGGCAGTATAATGCATGGATCAAATAGGAATAATCCATGAATGCCATAAAGAGTCTTACTACAGTCCATTTTTTTCAGAGAATGTGCTAGGACAAACTAACTAGAATCATGCATTGTGCCAGCAAGACCAGTTTATGTGTGCCACTTAGGACATTATGGAGACTTTGAAAGAGTGCTTACTAATTAGTTATGGTACATGAAAGTTAGAAACTGGGGAATATGTAATTAGCCAAGAATGTGCACTGTTAGAGAGGCTGGCAAAATCAACTAAACTAAGCTATGGGGAAATCCAAAATTATATGTATGGCACTTTTGAAGATAGCAATGTTTGCTAGCAGGGCAATAAAAAAAGAGAAGTATGTTTACTGGAGAATTAATGGAGCTTACAGAACCCTGAATTTGGGATATCATATTTTCTATGACAGTGCGAAACGCTAATTGTGATACAGATTAGGGAATCGCAGATAGCGATCGGCTAAATTGTGCTGCTATTTGCGATACGCAGATTGCGACACGCAAAAACGGATTCGCAATGCGATGCATCAAATAATCGCAATTTGCGATTATTCGCAGAATGGCCGGTTGCACATGCAATTTACCACGAACTGAAACCAGGTGGTAACCATGTACAACCTATATAAAGAGGTCCAGAATGCCTCAGTTCCTCTTCCATAATGGCTGCACTCTATGTCATGGCGAGGAGAATGAGGATCTTGGCAGGTTTGAGGAGAGAGGAGTGCATTTTCAGCGTGTGCATTACCCTTTTTGACCAGACTGAGGAGGAAATTTATGAGAAGTACAGGTTAAGCTCAGCCATGATACTTGACCTGACATCTGAGCTACAACCCATGCTGCAGCGCACAACACACAGGACCAATTGCATAACCACTCATGTGCAGGTATTATGCTCCCTGCACCTACTAGCCTCAGGGAGTTATCAAGGGGTCATAGCAGCAGCTGGAGGGGTATCTCAGAGTGCCCTCTCTAGATTGTTCAACGCATTTCTCAATGCCATGCTGAGCAGAATACAACTGTACATAAGATTCCCCAACACCCCACAGGCATTACTACAAACTAAAGTGAATTTCTACCAGATAGCACAGTTCCCACATGTCCTAGGTGCCATCAATGGGACACATGTAGCAATCTGTCCACCATCGGCCAGCGAGTATGTGTCTCGCAACCTTAAAAACCATAATTCAATGAACATACAGGTGATATGCAATGCCTCCTACATCATTACCGATCTCGTGGCCAGATACTCAGGGAGCACACATGACTCCTACATCTTTCGCCACAGCGGGATACACACAAGACTGCTAGCTGGGGAGTTTTGTGAAGTATATCTATTAGGTAATTTGATAGTTCAGAATAATGCATTGATGTAAGCGTGACATCAGACAGCACATGTACTCATTTTAATCTCTGTGCAACGCAGGAGACAGTGCCCATGCTGTGTGCACCTATATGCTAACGCCCTACCTGAGCCCGGCAACTCCAGCAGAGAGGAGGTACAATGCTGCACATAGGGCAACCCGCACCGGGTGGAGCACACTTTTGGGCTGCTGAAGAGCCGCTTCTGGTGCATCCATAAGAGTGGAGGTGCACTACAGTACAGCCCAGAGATGACATGCAAAATTGTGGCCACGTGCTATCTTGCACAACATAGCAACCACCAGAGGCATACCAGTGGAACTCACAGAGCCAGACTGAGAGGAGGATGATGATCCCTTACCACCCTTTCTACCAGCAGACAGGACCAGTGCAGCAAAGGGCAGGCAAATATGTGCTGACATCACACGCAACCATTTTTGATGTAAGTAATGACAAATCCACTTAAATGAAATGTATTTCTGTAGTTAGCATCTTTATTACCTTGACTTCAGGTAAACAATGTATCATTAGGACATAGCTATTCACAATCGGCAGACGTGAACAATTAACAGTGTCACACTATTAGCATCATATCATGACTGTATTTCTACATGTTTAGGTGGTTTCCTGTAGCCCTCAACATCACTTCTTACGTCCATGCACTCCACTTGAGTGCTCAGTGCCCTCGCTGGCACCTCTAGTAGCAGGTTCACATGCAGTACTGTGTCTGGCATTGCAACGCCTCGGATCAATCACAGGGACTGTCAGACTGCTGAGGCTAGAGGACTCCTCACTGTCCCCAACACCCAGTTCGCTGGTGGTGGCACTGCGTGCTGTTTGCATGGCATTCAGTATGTTGGTAATTTGCACCAATCCCTGTGCAATGTCCTGAATTAAATGTGCCATCTCCACCTGTGTGGCAACGGCACACCGTGATGTCAGGGCTCTTGAACTTGCAAGCCGATTGACGGATCAACAGAAGCTATCAAACCTTCCCAAATATTGGTGATGGCGCCTACGTTGGCTGACGCGCTCCTGCTGTATCTCAGTGCAGAGTTCCCCAATGGCCTGTGTCAACTCCTTGGTGTTTTCAACAGCAGTTTGCTGTCCCTCAATCAGAATCTCCAACTGCTTGTGCAGTAGCCCCATATTGCTATTGTGAGACTCAAACTGTCTGTGCAGTGACTTCAATTGTTTGCATTGCAGGCGCTGCACCTTCAGCATGGAAGCTTCAAGGCCGCCAAAGCTTGATGGGCCCACTCCTTCTTCTGTGCACTGTCTGCCTGCATTGTGGTGCCTCCTGAGGGGAGTTGACTGGCACTGGTGCTGGTGCAGGGACTGCTGTCTTCCTGTGGGACTCACCTCTGGTGGTGGTGTGAGTTCGTGTTCTGGCATCTCATCTGAGTCCAGGTTATACAACCTTGCCCTGCGTCTAGTCAGAACAATACTGTAGGACTCACTGGTATTTGAGTCAGACTGTGGCTGTGTTTCTGCTTCCCCCACTTTTTCAGATCCTGCAGCAGCAGGGACCGAGTCATCTGCCAGGACAAAGTGCAGCATGTCAGTTCTAGCATTTTTCACAGATTTCCACAGAGTTGCTTTACATGTACATATAAATTGTGTCACCCTGAGTCGTTTGTGGTGTTTCTCTATGTGGCTGACCACTATCTTGCTATTTATGTTGTGTACTACCGCTCCAATAAGGCACTGTTGTGTTGTATGAAAGATGTGACATGGACTGCTTTTCTCTGTGCATCAAGCTATGTTCTATTTCCTAAGGGGCATTTGTACATGCACATGTGGGGATACACATAATTACTGCCTTACCTTTGCTGGTGCTGGGTGTCCCAGAGGTGTCAATGTCAGTAACACCACTGACAGCTTCTGGAAGCAATGTGGACTCCGCCAGGTCTTCCATAGGGGTGGACGGTGTCTGGGTGGATGGCCCAACCCCGGTGCTCCTTGCCTCCATAAGCCTGCTGGCCACCCTCTCCTTGGTACGTCATACCATTGCTTGCGTATCTCCTCCACAGAGCGCTGTGCAACACCCACTGCGCATATTTTAGTCTGGATGTCAGACCAGAGTTTCCGCTTCTCACTCTCAGGTACTTGGAGTGAATTATTTCCAAGTAGTCTATCATGGTTCCCAACAACCTCCTCAATGAGCACCTCCAATTCTGCCTCACTGAATTGTAGCTTCCTCTTCCTGTCTCCCTTCTCCTTCCCATTTCCAGCATTGGCCATTTTGCTGTTTGGTCCTGGCTTACTCACAATGTTGATTCCCTGGTGCTGGGCTGTGCCTCTCTCCCTGCTCCTGTGGCTCCTGGAAACGGCATGGGCTGACTCACTTCCTGGTTGTGATGTCATCAGGCTGTTCCGGTTTGCCGTTTTTCACTATTTGCGATTTTCAATTACTGATTCGCAATTTTTTTTGCGATTCGGTATTTGCATCTCGCAAATTGCGTTTGCGAATTTTAAGAAATCGGTATTAGCGATTTTCAAATTTGATACATCGCTTTTTGCATTTCTTAAATTGCGATTTCTTAAAAATCGAATTTGGGAATCGCAAACTGGAATCTTGATACATCTCGCCCCAAGTCGTAATTAGAACCCCCATTAGGTTTATGTAAGGGGGTATTATAGAGTTTGCTAAACGGCATAGTGATGGCACTGCCAAAGGTTGGCGAGCAGAATCAGTGAAAGTTGTATTATGTAAGCTTGCAAAATATTATATCAGAGGTATTATGGAAGACTGTATACACGCTCGCATGTATAGTGGTCTACAATCCAACTAAGTTCCATTATTTCACCAACATGTTTTGCAATCAAATGCACCGTTCATCATATATCCTCCAAACAATCCCTGAGGAAAACATTAACCTCATTTCAAAAGTGATCATTTATATCCTACTATTTTTTATCAATGTTACAATAGTGGTATAGGTAAATTGCATCATGTTCAATACATTTGATGGAGATTCTTCATCAAGAACACTTCATTTCTCCATATGAAGTGATCTGCGAAACATGACAGGTTTTTATCAATGTTATTGTCCTATTGTTCTTTATATTACACAATGTGTCATTCAATTTGCCAAATATCTGTTAGGGAACAGCTGTTATCTCTCATGTGGGGAGATTCTGAAATCCTTCTAGTTGTGAGCAATGTCTCTCAACGTTACCAGTTCACTATTATTTCTTGAGAAAATCCCACATCTGCTATAAATGTGTTTTTAAATCCTTTTTTATAACCGTGTAGCAAATGCTCACTGTTTTCATTAAAAAAAAATATTACTCATTGCTCACAAAGATCGTGACCCCGGTTTTAAGAATATAGGCCCACATTATGACATTGACGGTATAAACCGCCTACCGCATCAGTGATGGCTGGCAAAAGACCGTCACCGTGGCTACCATCAGTCTGCTAAATTATTACCACAGCTGAACTTCTACCACAAAAAGGGTGGAAATCAAGCCATGGACATACTGGCAGGTAGTGGTAAGGTGGTGCTTCTACCACCAGCACCGCCATGCCAGTAGACCTCCCCCAGCCGTATCATGACCGATGATACAGCCTGGTGGTGTTATGCTGGTGGGTGCTGCTGGCAATAGCAGCACCCCATCCCGTTCACTGATGGAAGACCACCTAGATGAAGGTAAGATGGTCTTCCGACAGGGGAGGGGGTGCGGGTGCTGTGTGTGGGGTTGTGTGCATGAATGTGTGAGCTTGTGTGTGTGTGAATGTGTCTGTGTGTGTAGTGGTGTTTGTGTGGGTGTATGCATGTGTGTGTGAATTCATGTAAGATTGGAAATGTGAATGTGTTTCTGCATGTCAGTGTGAATGTGTGTACTGATGTGTGCGAGAATGACTGGATGTATGCGTGTATGTATGCATGTATGCCAGTGTGAGTGAGTGGGTGTATGCGTGGTGCGTGTCTGCGGGTGTGTGCGTGTATGGGGGAGTGGGGGATTCAAAGGGGGAGCGTGGATGGAGGAGGGCGTCTGGAGAGTGTTTGAGGGGTGCAAGAGCCTCCTATCAGTGATAGGGAAGGAATTCCATTAAAACCATGGTGGTAGGCTGGCTCAAAATGCCACCGGCAGTATTATAGCAGCCGACGGGCTCGAGATTGATATCACTGGCCGGCGGCTGCTACCGTCATGGCGGTCTGAGTGGAGAAGTGGCCGGTTGGCTGCAGCCACCCACCATTCTCATAATGTGGCAGTATGTACCGCCAGCCTGTTGGCAGTACTGCGGCCACATTACCACTCACCGCTAGGGTCATAATGACCCCCATAATCTCTAGTGGGCCTGCATGATTGCCAGGCTATATAGGAGAAAAAAACAAAATGCTACTGTGTTTTGTTTGGAAAAAACAGCAAAGGGCAGAGGTACATACTCTCCAGAGCCATGCAATGATATTCCCATCTCAACAATCTACCTATATATTTTTGTGCACATCAACAAACTGGCAAGAATGTTAGTAATCACCAATATTTTGCAGTTGGTTTACGTTTTGGAATACATTACTCTTTTTTAAGGTCTGGAGCGTATCAAAGATGACCTCCTTTTTACTGCGTAAAGTGTCAGAGTGAGGTAGACTGGTGTACAGTCTTTCCACATCTAAAGCTAACAGTGTTTCATTGGTAGGGTCCAAAGGCATGTCTTTTAAGAGACACAGCACATCCTTTGTGTCCTTCAGGTGTGTGTCCGTGTTCTGGACTATGGGTCTCAGAGAAGCATCAGCAAACTGGGAAAGAGGTTCCAAAACTGAATTAATGCCAGATACAATGGGTCTCCCTGGTGGTGCTTTCAGGTTTTTATGGATCTTGGGAACAGCATAAAAATATGGGGTCATCGGACTCTTGTTCACCAAAAAGTCAACCTCTTTCTGGGAAATCCAGTCTTGTGCCAATGCTTGCTCAACCATACTTATTTTTCAGGAAAACAGTAGGGTCTTCCTGTAGTTTCTCATATTTACGTGTATCGCCTAGCAGTTTCAGGCATTCATTCCTATAATTGTCTGTGGTTTGAATGATGAGGGCGCCCCCTTTATCTGCTGGCTTACTGACTATGTCTGTATTGTTGGCTAGGTCTTGTAGCGCTTTCTTTTCTTCCCTTGTCGTGCTATGGAATACCTTTGGAGAAACGTGATCAATCTCATTGATATACTTCAGGGCCTTGAGACCCTCATGGGTATGTGCTTTACAAATTCCTGATTGATTGACTGCTTGTTCGAAAGCCAGGATTTCCACTGGGATGGATGCACTTTGTGGTGTAAAAAAGATCTATTATATAGGCCAGTGTCCCCCATAGTAGGACCCACAGTAGATGGACGGTCCCCAAAGTAGAATCTAGGTTTAATCTTCCTAATTAATTCATTGACTTCCATACATAATTTGAATTTGTCTAAGGGAGCAGTCGGAACAAAACCTAAATCCTTATCCACGACACTTGTTTGTGCAGGGGTAAGTGTTAATTCACTAAAATGTACCACTAAGCTGTGGTTGCTTGGGCATGCTTGGGTGTCCCGGCCCTGTGAGTTCTCCACTGTCATGTGCCGGGTTAGCATTCTCCCCTGCGCTCGGTCCGATGCCCAATGGGCCTGAGAATGTCTCTTTGTTTTGCCCCTCTGACATCCTTGGCCTGTCCCTTAAAAAAGACGGTACTGTGACTAATGGTCTCCCTGGGGACCCCAATGCTCAAAAGGTGCAGCATACACGTGAGGTGATATGGGACCTTGTGTAAAAGGGTGTTGTATAAAAGGGTCTTGTGTTAAATGGGGTGGGTACATAGGCCATCCTCTTCTGGATCTGAAACCTGTTCTCCTTTTCCCTCTACCTGGATAAAATGATCTTGTAGTGGAATCAGAATTACTAGAGCCTGAGTCAGATGAGTCCAAGTCAGTGTTGTAGCCAGGGTTTCTTCCTGAAGAAACATAGGCCCTCATTACAACCCTGGCAGACGGCGGTAAAACGGAGAAAGTACTGCTGACAGGCTAGTGGTACATTTCTCCATAATATGACATTGTCTTTTTGGCTCAAGCCAAACCGCCAGTGTACCAAAACGTCTGCCACGGCGGTAACGACTGCCAGGCTGGAGACTGCAGTCTCCAGCCAGGCAGCCGTCACTATCCCGCCTGCGGGATTATGACCCGCCTACTGTCATGGTTTTCGTGGCTTCCTTACCGCCACGAAAACCATGGGTGTAGGCACTATCAGTGACAGGGAATCCCTTCCCTGTCACTGATAGGGGTCTTCCCCACCCCACTCTCCCACCCTTGCTTTCCCAGACTCCAGACCCCCGACATTCACGCACCTTCACGCATCATCTAACACACACAAATACACACTCATACCCACAATCATTCACACATGCATTTATCCATTCACACACACAGACATACATAAATACACACACGCATGCACAACACCCCCACTCCCCTCCCATGTCGGAGCACCCGACTTACCTGACTGCAGGGGGTCCTCTGGCAGGAGAGGGGACAGGGCGCTGCTGCCAGAAGCAGCATCCGCCAGCACAACACTGCCAGGCCCTATCATGTGTCATGATACGGTCTGCAGCGGTCTACTAGCGTGGCGCTGCTACTGGCAGCAGCATCACCTTACCGCCATCCCCCACCATGGCCGCAGCCGGAATTCCACCATCCTTCTGGCAGAATTCCGGCTATGGTCATAATTACTAAGGGTTCATTCTTTACTATTAGGCCATGTGGTGCTGCACTTGCCCTCAGGTACTCTGTCATCATGATTCCATGGATCATGGTTTTTACTCGATCTCATTTCAGGGTATTAAGTTCATCCCAATCCTGTGCTGTCACTCACATTCCCAGATGTGGGTGTGTCACCAAATGGAGATGCTGATGCTAAAATTCTTTCCACTTCCTCAGTTGAGAATGAGAGCCCTGTGATTTCCACCATATGTGCTTGTAGTTCTTCATGTGTGAGTTATAAGGAGGTTTCACAAAAAGACTCCCGCAGCCTGGCACTGCCTGAAAAGAGGGAGAAGAAGGGTTTGATGGGACTGGGTCTATCCTCCTGAGAACTTTGGTAATTGTACAAAAAGCCCAGTCCAAAGGGACTTCCACAGGGAGAAAACATTTTTTTTTGTATGAAAAACCCTCACCCACCTGGGTTACCCCTTGATGGCATGCTTCATCATTGGGTTTCCTCCCGTTCTGCTAAAGAACGAAGCGTGCTGTGATCGACAGAATACGTGGGAGCCCTGATGGTTTCAACGGTTTCAACAATGTGAATGCTAAAAGGGATAGGAGTGGTGGGGTCTTGGTGAGTTAAAAATACCGCCCTCTGGATGGTATTACTAATTTAATATGTCTCACAGGAGTGGTATGGTTAAAAAGAGGTGTTGGAGGGGGAGTATGTTATGTACTTTACCTCCTAAGTGGTCTACATGTTTTGGAGTCTACCCCTAGACTCCTCATCAAGACCAAGGTGAACTCCCTGGTGTCACTCCTTATATACCTACCACTAACGAAAGTACTAGTACTACATGCTCTATGGAGTGGTTTAATATATAAAACTAAAATGAAAATGTACCCATTGGTATCGATGTTCTGCTGGACAAACCTGTGGAAGGATGAAAGAGTAAAAGTTGCTAATTGCACTGGGGCTATTGCCACCATAACCCTGCCCAATGGCACTTGTAATCCACATAGAAAAACGAGACATACTACATATAGAAAAACACTATAATACACTTCAACATGTGAGGCACCTCTAAGAAAATACATGCGGTGCATGCATGATGTACTTCTAGTGTCTATGCTTTTCGCCTCTTAGACCCTCCGGGAGGGGTGTGTGCTTGTAGTCACACACTGAAAAATACATATGCAGCAAAGTTAGAGTCACTGAGCGCATCTCCACTGATCAGGAACTGATCCTGCACATTAGCCACTCCAAAAAAGGGGCCACTTGTGTTTCATCCCCTTTCCAGATGACTAGAATATCATCCATATATCTTTTCCATAATGAAATGTTTTCCCTGTATGGGTTGGTGGTTTTCAGAATTATTTCCTTCTCTAGATGGTGAAAGTAGAGACCTGCTAGACTTGGTGCAAAGGTGCTTCCCATGGTGGTACCATGTTTTGAAGGTACAGATTGTCTGTTGAAATACACACCTGAACATATCAGTATGAGTAAATGTTTTAGCATAAAAGTTCCTGAAATCTGTGTGAATGACAAAATACCAGATCAAGTCCTGCAATTCTTCCTCAATTAGTTGATTTGTCAATCAGTAAATTTGTAGAGCCCTTCTTGTCACCCATGAGGGTATCCAGGTGCTGGTAGGGTTCCGTTGATTGGCTGAATGGCTAGGGACTTTCAGAACTCTACAAGAGATGGGGAGGTCTGGAAATGAAATGGTAGCTCGTTACATATCTTTGCTACTAGGTAGCAGAAGGAATGACCTCTGTATCTGCTACATTCAATGCAGGGGTAAGAATTAGAGAACGTAAAGCAGAGCAGAGGTTTCTAGTGGGCAGATGGAGGCTTAGGCAAGTAGAATGGTCTGCAGTTGTGTAGGGCCTTGTAAGTAGGGGTCAGGAGCTTGAGCTGGTATCTTTTCTGGACAGGGAGCCAGTGAATTTCCTGAGGTAGAGGGTGATGTGGGTTCATCGAGGGAGATTCAGGACAAGTCTGGCTGTGGCGTTCTGTATGGTTTTTAGTCAGAGGAGTTAATGTTGTGATCCCTGTATATAGAGCATTGCTATATATAAGTCGACTGGAGATGAGGGCCTGGGTAATGGGGTGTCTTGAGCTTTGGGGTAGCCATTTAATATCTTCTGAAACATGCAGATATTGAAGAAGCAGGTGGAGGAGGCAGAGTTGACCTGAGTCATCATGGTTAGCTTGCTGTCCAAGTGTAGGTTTCTAACGTGGTCATTGGAGGTAGAAGTATGTCTGAGTTCTGAAAGCCACCAGGAAGTGTTTCACGGGGAGCTTTTGTTTCCAAAGATCAGTGCCTCTGTCTTGTCCATCTAGAGCTTCAGGCAGTTGCCCTTCATCCATTTAATGATGTCTGTCATGCAGTTGTGGACATTTTTCTTGGTGTTGGTGGTGTCTTCGGAGAGGGATAAGGTCTGTTGTTTATAGGATATGATGTTGAGTCTGTGTCTTTTGATGGTGCTGGCCAGAGGTGTCATATAAGTGTTGAAGAGGGTGGGACTGAGTGAAGATCCTTGGGGTACTCCACAGATGATTTTTATGGGTTCGGAGGTGAATGGGGTAGGCAGACTTTTTGTGCTTTTCTTGTGGGGAAAGAGGTGATCCATCTGAGACCGGATCCTTGGATGCCTTTGTTGTGCAGCCTTGTGATGAGTGTGTGGTGGGAGACAGGATAAAAGACTGGCCAGAGGTCTAGGAGGATCAGAGCCACAGTTTCTCTGCAGTTGAGTAGCGCTCAGATGTCGTCAGTAGCCACGATGAGGCCTGTCTTGGTGATGTGGTTGCTGTGGAATCTGGATTGGGTGGAATCAAGTATGTGGATCCAATCCAGATGTGAAAAGAGTTGTTGGCTGATGGCTTTTTTTAATACTTTGGCCTGGAATGGGTGCAGGGAGATTGATCAGTAGTTGGTTCACTGGACGTCTGCTGATGTTTCTTTTAGTAGTGGGTTTACTTCTGCATGCTTCTAGTCCTCAAGGCGAATGGCCTTGGCAATTTAGGTGTTGAACAAGGTGGAAAGTATGTGGCTAATTCTGGCTTTACCTAGGTTAAAGATGTGATCAGGGCATGGGTGGTTGGGGCCCATGGCTGAACTGAGTTCATGATGGAGGCTATTTCCTATGGGGTGAGCTAGTTCCCTTCAGTTAGTCAAATTTCTGGGGTTGTAGCCGGGTCATTGTGTTGCTTGAAGAAATCAGTGGCCTTGAGCTGGGGTTTGAAGTTTCTGTAGTTGTTGGTGATATTGTTGTTGAAGTAGTTTGCAAGGTAGTCGCAGAGTTCCTGTGAGGGATTAATGCTGTTTGTTGTAGCTGAGGATCATTCTCTGAGCACATTGAAGAGTTCTCTGGTGTTATTAGAGCTTAATGCGATATGTAAGACTAAGGCCTTCTTCTTCGAATCTCTTGACTGTCTGTGTTAGAGGTTGAGGACTGTCTTAAAGGTGGTCTTATTGGTAGTGTATTTGTTGGTGTGCCATCTCTTTTCCAGTTGCTTACAGCATGTTTAGTGGTTCTGAGGTCTTCAGTGTACCAGCAAGCCTGGTTGGTGGATCTTCTGTAGAAGTTGTTGCCAATTAAAGCAACATTGTCAGCTCAGTTGGTGATCCAATTGTGGAAGTTTCTGATCCAGGTTGCTAGAGGAGATGGGGTGGGTGGTGTTAAGGGCATTGACCCACGTGTCCTTTGAGACTTTGCTCCAGCTGTGGTGGGTAGCATTGGGCAGGCAGTGCGCAGAGGTCTGTGAGCTTGTGACGTTGTACTGAATGATGAAGGGGTCAGTCCAGGTGATTTCTGTGATGTGGCTGTACATGATGCAGTCCCTGGAGGTGAAGATGGGGGTCTAGCATGTGGCCTCTGGTGTGCGTGGGGTTGTTGACGAGTTGGGTGAGTCCTGCATTGTTCTTGCTGCCAAGGAGGTTGATATTGTTGATGTCATTGTAGTTGTTAAGATGGAAGTTGAGGTTGCAGCGGAAAATGTTGTTATTGGAGTCTTCAGCAATGAAGTTGCAGAATGCTGGACTGGTCCTGGAAAATGGTAGGCAAGGGTGCCCTGATGGTGGTTTTGATGTCTGTCTGGAGTCGGAAGGTGAGGTGTTCCATGGCTGAGGTGATGTCATTTGTGGTGGTGCATTGGATGTCTTCTTTGTGTATGATGGCATCCCTCCACCAGGCTTCTTTATGTGGATGCGTAAAATGATGTTGTATCCAATGGTGATGTCAGGTGCAGAAGCGGGCTTGAGCCACGTCTCAATGAGGAAGAGGTCGTCAGATGTGAGGGTGGACATGAGGTCCCAAATCTCGGTGGTGCATTTGCATCATGAGAGTGTGTTGAGAAGGGCGCATGCAAGTTGGTATTTTTGTTCAGGTAGTGTCTATGGTGTGTTCGTATTAGGGCTGGTTGGTGGACTAGTATGTGTGTTTTGGCAGGTGAAATGACAGTGACTGCAGGTGAAAGGTCCTACCATGCATCATGGGTTGGCACACTGGCAGAGGTTGTTGCTGCATCTAGGGTTGAGGATGTAGTGCTTGGCCATGGTGTATGAGCATGGGGTGGGAGAACTAAGGGTTGTGCTGCTGGGCAAATTCCAGGTGTGGACGGGTGCAGACAGGCTTGCCTTTGGTGCTCCTTTGGTTCACCAAAGAGTGAATCCACTGCCCACGTCTGCTGCATGATCCTGTTGCAGCCTGCATTAAGTTGGTCCTGGGGTGGGTGGGGTGTTTGTTGGCAGGTAGAACTGTGAGCTGAAAAACCCAGGCAGTGGTGTTTGTCACTTGGTCAAACAGCAGCAACTGGATCAAGCTGGAACAAACAGAAACTGGATGGCACAGGCAATTGGCAGGCTAGGTGCCTAGGAACCCTGGTTCCCTGGTAACATAGAGGTTGGACATTTACTCTAAAATATGGTGAGGGGCTATGGGAGCACATTTATGAATTTAACTGTGGCATCATTGAGAAATTAACCCACATTTACTAAGTTTTGGAAAATATGCAAAAATCAAAGACAGCAAATTGTGTTGTATGAAATATCTGCTGGTGACATGATTGATACGAAGTATAACACTCTTTATCATATAGATAACTTTGATGGCACAGGGCTGCAACTCCTGTATGAAAGCCTGTTTCTAATTTTCAAATTACAGATGCGTTGTGATGTATCTAGTCATTGTAATAAGGAAATTATGTGCTTGCTGATTAATAATAAATAACTTGTTCGGATGTCACAGTGCTTGCTGCAACCAGGGTGAAAACGCAGTTGCAGTTTAAGTACTGTTTTAAAAACAAGAAATAAGTTGCCTTTTACTCTTCTACTCTTTTTTAAGAATAGATAGTGATCAGCAGGAAGAAAACATAGAGGAAAGCATGTGGATGCACCTCCGCAGTCAATTAATTGAGAGAAGACAGTCTTTCATTTGTAGGATTTAAAAGAAATTGAATAGGAGACTACTGAGTGTGTGTGTGGGTGTTTGTGCGTGTTTGTGTTGTATGGGTGTGTGTGTGGGTTTGTGTTGTATGCATGCATGTGTGTGTGTTTAGAAAAGGGGAATAAAATGCACATCAGATGGTCTTTATTCAGGCTGTAAGGTTTGTTGTTGCTTTTCTACCATCAATTGGATTCCTTTCTGTTTTGACAGGTTTGAGCAACTGCACTTAGTGCTATTTTTGTTATGATTCACATGTCTTAACTAAACTACAGTTAGCTCTTTGCATCTTCATTTGTGTTGGAAATCTTCAACCCTTTTTCGGAACTACACCTTATCAGATTGTTTGCTAAGTGCTTATCCATTTTGTACCAAATGTCTGCATGTCAAATCTAAAATTCACAAATTCCTACACCCTGTGGAGCTCTTCAATTTATTTCTGTAAATTGCCCTTTTAAGATAATTGCATCAAGCTGTAGAAAGTTATCCAACACTCAAAGAGGTGTTAGATATATGCTTTTAGCAAAGGAGCATTACACTTTCTAAGTGATTATTTTGAAACAAGTTGCTCAATTTTGCAAAAGTACAACAGATGTCTTGCTGAAGTTCTACAGTTCTACAGATATTCCTTAATACATCCTTACTAATCTAAGTACAGTGTCAAGTCAGAAGCTGTTAAACAGATCTGAAGAATGTCTGAATTAAAAATGCACCAGCAGTCCAATGTCAAAATCTTCTTATCATAATGAAATAGGAAGAAAACAGCAGAGACAGTTAATTCCTTTTAGATTCTATTCCCAAACACTGCAGTACAATGCGATGGAGCTTATTCAAAGTGAGTATTTTTTTCAGGTTTACAAAAGACTGAAAATCTCTTTCTCGAAGAATATTTGTTTGTTAGGCTGTGTCTCTGTAGTAGTTAAGCTGTGCAATCAATATTGACAGACTGCAAAAAAGGAAGCAGGGAGCTTTGGGTGGTTTCCAAGTTTAGGTGGGGAGCAACCTCTTTAAATGGGGTACCCTACAACACCATCTACACTTAGGGCCTGATTTAGATTTCTGCAGAGGGA
This sequence comes from Pleurodeles waltl, assembly GCF_031143425.1. NCBI lineage: Eukaryota > Metazoa > Chordata > Amphibia > Caudata > Salamandridae > Pleurodeles > Pleurodeles waltl. Next base: position 690,896,922 of record NC_090436.1, on the reverse strand, counting down.
ATAATCCATCACAAACATGACGGATATCAAACCTGACCTAATACGATCCCCATAGGAAAAATGGGGTCATAATATGGCAGATGGGATATCCGTCACATTTGCACCGGAGTAACTCCATCTGCTAAGATCTAAATCAGGCCCTAAATCTGCTCCCCTCAATTGTCTATTTTTCTAGCAGAGTTCTCGTATTGAGCTAGAAAGTTACAAAGCATTTTGCCATTTTTACTACGCCAAGCTTAAACATGACTGAGCCTGTTATCTCAAGTAACTATAATGCATACTCTAAAGTCACTATAACTTGCACCCGGCATGCACAGTGTTGTCATCAATTAAGGTCATTTTAGATGTTGCAGTGATGTTATCAATGATGTAACAGAAGATGACAAGACTGATGAAATATGGGAGCTAACTAGCAGTGCATGGCAAGGGTGCATGTTCTAGTTACTTTAGAGCACAAGCTATAGTTACTTGAGATAACTTTAATTTGTGAATGTCAGTGGTTTTGTTAATTTAAAAGGGTATGTTTTAACTGACATTTCTCCTAACTATAAAATTCCTTTAACATTTGCTTTTTTCAGTGAATTTCTAAGGTTTATTTTTAATGTAATGCAAGATGTCCATTGCCATGTGGGGCATTGGTTTGGAAGCAGGGCCTGGCTAAGCCCTGGACCAAAACCCATGCTGGTGCCCAGAGCCCCACAGTGCATCGCTTTTGGCTGCACTTGGTGTATGTTTAGGTGCAGGGCCTGGCTCTAAGGTAACTATAACTTGTGTCAGTGCCATGCACAGTTTTCTCGTCAATAATTTAATTACAAATGTTGCAGTGATATTATCAATGGTATCATAGAAGATGTTATGAGTGATGTAATATGTGTGGCAGGTAGCAAAACATGGTGAGGGTGGGGGTTGTAGAAACGTTGGGGCACTAGTTATAGTAACCAGAGATAATTATAAATGGTGAATTTCAGTAGTTTTGTTCATTTAAAATATTATGTGGTAACTGAAGTTTTCACCTAACTATACCTTTACTTTAAACTTTGGCTTTTTTCTGTGAATTTTGTTTTTTTAACGTAAAGTGATATTTTGCTACCACACGTAAAGCTAACCCCCTCTGTGCAGCTTTGTTGACTGTTCCTGGGCATTCAGACTGTACTCATCTGAAATTTGAATAATTCAAAAGAATGATAGATTATACATTTGCCATGTGATCAGTGTTTTTTTAACTTATTTAATGACTTTATTTAATGTGTAAAGTCGACATTCATAAATGGTATCAGCATTTGAACTAACATAATTCATTGCAATAGTTTAATTCAGGTACTTGCTAATAATGGTTAAGTGTGCACCTATTACAAAGTGTGTGTTAAATGTGTATATGGTATTTTGATACTGAAGTAAGCACCTTCAGTTATATACATTTAATGTGCAAAATGGGGAATCATTTCCCCCTCTGATGACTACAATGGCTAGAATAGATCATTGATATAGCATTGATCCATCAAATAGTGAATTTTACAAATATCAGAAACTAAATATCAATAACAACAATATTTACTCCATTTAGCTAACTATAAAAAATACAAATATCGAGCACAGAAATATAGATGTAAAAAATATTGATTTTACATATATATTTTTACATAAAATAAGTCAGTGTTTACAAAATAAGGACTCAACTGATTCAAGCTATAGCAAACCAACCAATAAAATAACAGAATAGCCAACTTTATCCAACAAAATCAACAAAATAATTAAACCAACAATATAAATGGCACACTAATTAAAGCAAGGAAATACAAATGGCAAACACTCTAAGAGGAGGAAACTCTGCTGGATTCTCACAACAATAGACTAAAAAAGAAATAAATACATCTGAACAATAAAATTATCAAGTAAGTAATACCTATATTTAAACTAAAAACTAAGTGCGATTAAGCTTAGGAGTAAAAGTTAACAAATAAATATGAACACACTCTGTAACTTTTATTGTTTTACACACAATACCTAAAATAAAATAGCAACTTTGAGACCATGAAACTAAATCAACTATAACAAACAAGCAAACACATATAACAAAGTAAGTATACGTAAATAATAAATTATAAGTTCACCCAAACAGCGACAAAATTAATCATAACTCCCTAAACCTCAATAAATCTAGCAACAAAATACGATTTTTAATTATTCCATTTTTTTATCTTGAAACAGAAAAGAAAGCACTGGCTCCAGGTTAAAACAAGCTCAAAGGAAAATCTGCAAAACCATGCAAAACATCTCAACAAAACGTACAAGTATACAAAATACAAGTAGCTGCATTTTTTTGTAACACTCCAAAAGCAAACATGCAAACATTAAAATATATATCTTTTTCTTATTAAACTGCTTACAGATACAATGGCAGATGCCATCAAACTCATCACTTCACAGAAATTAAAGCAATTATTAAATCACATGGGCTACACCTAAAGGCAAGAAAGTGCATCAACAGAAAATATATCATGGAACTGTACTAAATATTATTCTAATGCATACTACGGAAGGTCAACTACAAAAGATAATGTTGTAATTAATGTAAAAGAGCACAGCGAACCCCCTAAATGTGACAGAGATAGAAGTTATAGAAATCTTACAAGATATAAGAAAAGCAAGCACGAGCTCCCAGGAACCCGGACGCAAAATCCTTAAAAAGATACTACTCTAAGGGCCAGATGTAGCAAAGGTTTAGCGACTCGCAAACGGCGAAAATCGCCGTTTGCGAGTCGCTAAAGCCACTTTGCAATGTAGAAATGCATTTTGCGAGTCGGAACCGACTCGCAAAATGCATTTCCGAGTCGCAAATAGGAAGGGGTGTTCCCTTCCTATTTTCGAGTCGCAATGGTGTGCATTTTCATTTTCGACGGCAATGAAAGCGCAGTTACCATCCACTTGAAGTGGATGGTAACCCAGGCGCAAACGGGAAGGGGTCCCCATGGGACCCCTTCCCCTTTGTGTCTTGCACAAAAAATAATTTTTCACGGCAGGCAGTGGTCCAATGGACCACTACCTGCCCTGAAAAATACCGAAACTAAAGGTTTTTTTTTTTTTTTCAAAGTGCAGCTCGTTTTCCTTTAAGGAAAACGGGTTGCACTTTGAAAAAAAAAAAACTGCTTTATTTAAAAGCAGTCACGGACATGGTGGTCTGCTGTTCCCAGCAGGCCACCATCCCCGTGAGTACCCTGAATCGCTATGGGGTCTCAAATTGCGACCCACCTCATTAATATTAATGAGGTGGGTCTTTGCGACCCCATAGCGACTCTGAGACATCTTTCTGCATTCCAAATTGCGAGTTGCAATTTGCGAGTCGCTGGGACTCGCAAATTGCAAGTCGCAATTTGGAAGATTGCTACATCTGGCCCTTAGTCCCTCAACACATACGAGGCCAACTACCAGCTATCCCCACTTTAAAATGTTTATTTACACACATTAAAAAGCCACCAGTGATACCCGACCTGCCCCTAGAAGATACCAAGACATAGACATACCTGACCATTTAAAAATTACACATAATGAGGATCCTCTTCTTTTACATGACAATCTAAATAATGGAAAACAAATTCTAGTATTCTCTACAGCAAACAACCTGATGAAACCTAGCCAATGTCAAACCAGGATGATGGCTAGAACTTTCAAAATGTGTCTCAAACCATTCACTCATATATACGCCACACATGGTGAATTTCAACATGTTGATATCCCTTTCATAAATGCTTTACTATCAAACAAACAAAGCAGCACCTACTGTGAATCTTTAAACTATATAAAACAACAAAGAAATAACGTCTACCCCCAAACATAATCATAGACTTTGAGCAAGCCATGATTCAAATAATTCTAAAAATATACCACCACCCAGCCATCCAACGCTGTTACTATCACTTTAATCAAAGTATTTGAAGACAATTCAAAAAATCTACACAATAGTGGGTGCTTTGCTTTTCTGCAGACTAAGAAGAAATACACACATACTGAAAAGTCTTTCTGGTATGCAACCCTCTCAGTCCGAGAAACACATTTATCAAGGCACTTTGCAATGATGAACAACATGAGTGCAAATTTGAAGAAAATCACTGCAGTGAAATAAAAGTGTACTGCTTTACTTTAAACTGAGAGGAAACACGAATAAAATACATTTTACCAATGCAGAGCTCTTTGTCTGAGTAATAAATTTATTAAAGCACTGTTTCAGTTTTGAATATAGAAGACATGTAGGTCAAATGCAGCAACATGAATACACTTCCAAAAATAATCACAGTAGTAGAATACTGATGCGCATAGAAACAAACAATGAAAATATGCTACTTTCAGCATGGATTACATATCTGCATATACAGTGATTATATATTCATGCACAATGCAAAGCTAGAACTAATAACCAAAAAGAATACATCACCATGGGGCTTGCTTGCTTCACCTCTTTGCCAGCAACAGGTTGTGAACCCAGTCAACCGTGGAGAAAGAGAGACATCTACCCTCAAGGGAGTGATGGCAGGCAGAGCGTCCTCTCCAGCCCGAGTTCTACCTTTTTCCACAGCCATCTAGTTTCCGTCTCTGATATACCTTAAACAAGCCGAAGAGGAGAATTCTAGAAATCCCCCTCCCATCCTGTGAGTTGTGGTTCAAACTCTGGCTACCTCAGGTCAGTTTAGAGAAAACACGTTGAGACTGGCCACATCCCACGGTGCGTTCTCAAAACCAAGCGGTTCCTTGCCGTACCATGAACATTCTCCTGGTACATCCTTATCTTACTTTCACTACCCCATATTATATCTTAGCCCTTGTTGAGCAGAGAACACGTGGCATGAAAACATGAGCAAAAACATTGCATAACTTGTGCACAGTAAAATACCCTCTACAGCTCTAACGTAACAAAAGCTTAAGCTAAGTTAAGCACAAAATGGAGCCTGTAATTAGAATGGACCTGGTGGCCACCAATGTGACGGTGTGTGAAGCTAAGCTAAGCACAAAATGTAGTCAGTGGTCAAGATGGAGCAGTGGTTTACTAGATTTCACGGAGCCATTTTTGGCGTCATTATTAACGATGATGCTCCCATTGAAAACAACAGCCTCCCTGTGCTTTGCTGCATTAGCGCCATAATATATGGCATTAATCCAGAAAAACACCATATTAGCACCATATATTATGACGCTAATGTGGACACAACCGCCATGGTGTGCCGTATTGTAAATACAGTGCCCACATGGTGTCATTAGATGGACACAATGAGGCGCTAGAATAGTGTCACATCATAAATGATGTGCCACTTTTCCATAGATATGCCCCTAATTATAGAATATTCAATTAACAGCCAATTTGCATTTTAAATTAAAACAAAATGCACTAGCCTATGTTCCTGTCATGGAGGTAGCCAACCACTATAACCTATTAATTGAAAGTCCTTTTTTATAACAACATAAAGACAAACCTACGGCAGATTTAAGAAAATTGGCACTGCACCAATATAGTGCCACTTTTCATGTCCCCCTTAGCACGCCCTACCGCCACTATGTGTGCACAGTATTTAAAATACGGTACACAATGGCACAATGTAGGGGGCAATAGCGTCTACATTTTTTATGCTATTGATATACTGGTCCCGGCCAAAATGTTGGTGCTAACCCTGAACTGTACATAGGGCCCAGTATAAATGATGATGTGCCCCCTTTTAACGCCTGCTCTACAGTCTAGGCTTGACACAGTCACTGTGTGATGAAACACGTGTTGGCTGTGCTTGATTGGCTGTGCTCATTTACATACAACTATAGATCCAAATAAATATCTCTCTGGAACACTAAGAAGAGTATTATACTATTCATCAATCTTTCTGTATTACCGAAGTTTGCATCTGTATTGTATAACTATATATGCTCTGTGTGATGTGGTCATAGTTGCTTAATTGTCCATTGTGTATACCCTTATACACTTTACATGTGCCTTGAGGTAGTAGGGCACTAGACCATTTGCACCACCTTTGGATTATTGGACTAACTGTACTAGATTGACACCACTTGGAGGTGCATAAGTTCTTGCCATTACTACCTTAAATCATTGGATACATATGCTACAATATATGCCATTAATCCAGCAAAACGCTACATTAGCGCCATATATTATGACGCTAATGTAGACACAACCGTCATGGTGTGCCGTATTGTAAATACAGTGCCCTCACAGTGTCATTAGATGGACACAACTAGGTGCTAGAATAGTGTCACATTATAAATGATGTGCCACTTTTCCATAAATATGTCCCAAATTATAGAATATTCAATTAACAGCCAATTTGCATTTTAAATAAAAAAAAAAAATGTTCCTGTCATGGAGGTAGCCAACCACTATAACCTATTAATTGAAAGTCCTTTTTTATTACAAAATAAAGACAAACTTAGGGCAGATTTAAGAAAATTGGCACTGCCCCAGTACAGTGACACTTTTCTTGTGCCTCTTAGCACCCCCTACCGCCACTATGTGTGCACAGTATTTAAAATTCAGTGCACTATGGCACAGTGTAGGGGGCAATAGCGTCTACATTTTTTATGCTATTGATATACTGGTCCGGGCCAAAATGTTGGTGCTAACCCTAAACTGTACATAGGTCCCAGTATAAATAATGTTGTACCCCCTTTTAACGCCTATTCTGAGTAGGCATTAAAAATGCTGAAAAAAATGGTGCAAAGAAATCTTTTAGATTTATTTGCTCCATTTTTTTGGGCGCCCCTAATGGGGAACGCCCTCTTGCATAATTATGCCTGGCATGGTCATCTTGTGGAGCAAGGGGTTAAAAAGTGTAACAATGTGTGCAGTGTGCCACTTTGTAAATATGGTGCAGCGATTTTGGACTCCTTGGGCCACATTAGCATTAAAAAAATGATGCTAATGAGGGGCAAGGAGGCGCTAGGCCCTCTTAAACCTGGGCCTCAGTCCTGCAATGGGCTATTTTGATGACACCTGGATTGGCAGACTGCCTTGCTCAGGACACAGGTGTCAAGCCAAATTTCAGACAACATGGTGGAACTTGTATGACAGCACCCTTGCACATGAAGCCAAAACAAACAAGGCAGTGGAAGTGTGGCACTATGCCTTCCAATCCACATTAGGCAAAATTCAACGTATATTAGGCATATTCAAGGAAGCATTACAAATAGAGAAAAGCTACCAATAACTAAGAATAGTACCTAAACTTAGCAAACAAACTAAAAAAATATATGAAATGCTATAATTTAAAGTCAAACTCTTCACAAATAACAAAGGAGTAAACTACTTACAATTATAGCTTTTAGAAATTGGGTTTCTGGTCGGTTCAGGTATACACCCTCACCACGCAGGAACCACAATCCAAGACAGGATAAGTCGGATACACACAAAAATGTTACTGTGCTCTACATTTGATAACTTGGCACAGAGCAGGCAGGCGTGACTTAAAAGGCAATATGTAAAGTATTTATGCAACACTTAAGGCAGTTAAACTGTGAAAATATCACACAAAAAAGAGGATAGAGCTTCATTTAATGAACAAAACAAGACCAAAACAACAAAAAATATAAGTAGAAGTCGAGCTATGAATTTTTAAAGAAGATCTGTATAGTGCTTAGAAACATAAAGTACCAACTAGGGCTATCTGGTCGTTCTTTACTGGGTCAAATCTGCAAGTTTAGGCTGACCGCGATAGAGTGTTGGTCAGATACAGGGACAACCTTGTCCCGTTGAAATCAGTACCTTGGATCGTAGTTACATTGGAGATTAGGGAGATGAGAGGAGCAGCTGAGTCAATGTGTTTTCAAACTTGGCGATTTGGGTGATGCATCGGTTCTGAACTGCACAATCAGGGATGCGTCACTGCCAAACCCCTTAGGTATAGGCAATGTGTCATAGTTGAGCAGCGCAATTGCGATGCAATGTCTCCTGAAACAGTGATACGTCAGCGTTGAAGTAGATGCGTCTGTGCTGACTGGTGCAACAACAGTGATGAATGTCTTCTGGTAGTTGCAGCACTTTATACCTACTTCCAAGGGCCCAGTACTGGATTGGAACCACTTGGCAGGGCACAACTTGCAGCAAGCAAAGTCCAGGTGCTGTTGCAGGGTGTTTGAAGTACTTTATGTCCCTGAGACTTCAAAAGAACAGGGGGTAAGCCCCTTGGAGTCACTCTGGGTCCAAATGAGATGGGTCAGTTCTTCCTCAGCAGGGCAGAGTGCAGTGGCAGCAGGGCAAACCAGTTTATAGCAGTTCTTCCAGAGCAGTAGTATAGAGTGGCAGTCCATACAGCAGCACGACAATCCTTTTCCTAGCAGAGTTCTTCACAGGCCCATAAGTGTACTGATTTGGTAGGGTTGGGTGTAAAGTCCTTATACCCATTTGTGCCTTTAAAGTGGGGGTCTAGGAGAGGGCTTTGAAGTGCACAGAGGTCGTACCTTCCTGCTCTGGTTCCAGACTCACTACATGGGGTTAAACAATCCTTTGTGTGGGAGCAGGACACTCCCTATTCAGGTGTGTCATTTCCTCCCTCCCATCCTGTCCAGGATGACCCATCAACATGCAGGTAGCCACTCAGTCATACCTACCCTTCCTTTGTGTGAGGTTGTCAAGAGGGAATGCAGGAAAACAGCTGTCACCCCAGCCGATATGTGTGTTGGAGACATGCTGCAGGCATACAGGGCAAAGGGCAGGAAAATGCCGACTTGATTAAAGCGGCAGTTTCAGAATTGTTAATAGTAAATCCAGCATTACCATTAAAGAGGATTTATCATTAAAATTCCATAGGTATTAAACATGACAGGGCTACTCCTCCTTAATCAGGGATTACACTATATTTAATGTAATAAGTAATCCCCAATGCTAACCTCTGAGACGGATAGGCCTCACACATGTGAAAAATGAATTTGGGAGTTTTTCACTACTAGGACATGTGAAATTTAAAAATATAAATCCTGTCTTTTAATTAAATGTCACACTGCCTGTGGGCTACATAGGGCCTACCTTAGGGGTGACATATGTTAGAAAAGGGGAATTTAAGGCTTGGCAAGGAATTGTGAATGCCAAGTTGACATTGTAATTAAACTGTACACACATGCATTCCAGTGGAAAGCCTGACACATGTTTAAAGGGCTACTTAAGTAGGTGGCAGAATCAGCACTACAGGCCTACTAGTAACATTTAATTTACAGGCCCTGAGCAAATATAGCACTCTTTACTAGGAATTTATAAGTAAATTAAATATGACAACTGTGGATATACCAATTTTACAATGACTTAGGGGATGAGCATATTCACTTTAGCACTAGTTAGCAGTGGTAAAGTGCCTAGAGTCCTAAGACCAACACATCAGATCAGCACAAATTAAGCAAATAAGGCAAACAGTTTGGGAGAGGAACACCCTGAGGGTGACAGGACGAATACTAGCCAAAACCATACTATAAAATAAATATGAATCTACCAAAAAATTATAATATACCTATTTTTACATCAGTGAAACAAAAAAAATCAAAAGTTTAATAAACACTGACATAATACATATATATATATATATATATATATATATATATATACATAAATATCCAGAAAAATTGTGTATTTAAATCGCACACCAAGGGCTGCACATCATTCAATACCAGCTGGTAAAATACTCAAAAAACCACTTATTATTGATAAATTCATCGGCTGCTATTTATTGAAAAAAGATTAGATTGCAGGTAAATCACACCAGCAAAAGTTGGTACAAAAAGCACAAAAAGAAGATCGACAATGTGCCCACCATTCAAAAGACACACACGCTGTCCCAACCAAATGTCTACGCGTTTCGGCCGAAGCCTTCAACAGGACATTGGCAGACATTTTACACTCAACTATTTAAACCATATAGTCCTTCTTTGATGTTCATTGCATAGCTCAAGAGAAGTGCAAATGGAGCGGCCATTTTATAACGTCACAATTTTAACTTAAAAATGAGAAACTCCTAATCCTGTGCATGTTTTGAAATAAACTATGAACTAAAAATGTGACATTATATATTTCTCTCATATTATAATACATTATCACAAATATAGTCTGGTCACCTGTGAACACTAAAAAATTAATTAATTGTAATCACAGTCTACAATTCTTGAATACAAAACAAATCCCATGTATGCTATTTTTTTCTCTCTTTCTCTTTTTCAATTTTCATTTTTCCTTTTTCCTTTTACTCTTGATGTCCACATATTGCCCACTTATACCTAATAATTTTAATTTTGATTTTGATTTTAGTTTTAATTTTAAAAGCCTGATATATAAATGTAATTAATTAATAATATAAATATATAAATATATAAATATATGTACTGCCAATTGATTGCAATACATCCACTCCATATACAGGCTATAAATAGATGACAAATGATGACAAATAAATAGAGTAAATTCAGTCAATTCTAAAATTACAAAATAAAATACAGGTAAAAGGGATTTCAACGTGGAATAAATAAATAAATGGATATTCATCATCATAATTCATTAAATTAGTCATAGTCCTATAAATTAATATATTCTAAAAGGAATCTGAAGAGATTAATTAATAGATCCATATCATAGGTCAAATTGTTATCGATTAGGAAATTGTAAATAAACCCCACAAATTCAGCAACAGGAGAATGTATATGTGCGCCGCTATCCTCCCCAAAGACCTATGCAACAGTATAGGAATAAAATAGATGAGTATAACACCCTAAAAGTGAATAAAATATTAATAAAAAATTATTACCAAAATACACTAAGTTTCAATCCGGCAACATGCTAATAATAATAATAATAACAATAATGATAAAGTCAATCAGTAAGGATCCTAACAAAACACAATATTCTAAAGAAGTCATCAATTTCATTTCATGTTTTCTATTGAACAAAATCTATGTGTGAAAAAATGTGAAAAAATGTGTATATATCTGTATGGGAAAATCTAAAAACTTACAGATGTACATGAAGCTCTGCGTCCAAATTGTGACCCCAAGGGTGTTCTGTACCTAAAAGTAAAATAGTTTTGGACTCCATTTGTCTCAAATGTGCAATTCTATTGCCTCCTCGGGGATGGGCCGCAATGGTTTTAACACCATAAAATGCTAGGGAACTACAGTTACCTTCATTTACATCCCAAAAGTGTTTAGCTAAAGGATAAGATGGATCATGATTCTTAATGGCTCTGAGATGTTGCAGGAACCTGACTTTCAGTTTATGAATGGTACTGCCCACATATTTTTTGCGACACCCACATTCAATGACATATACAACGTATTCAGTTTCGCATGTGATACGTTCAGTTATGTCACAAATTTTTCCTTCAAACGTGGTGTATGTCTGAGTATTCTGTGCATACAAACAAGATTTACAATGTCCACATTTCCAAAAGCCCAAGATTTTTTTAGCCAACCATGACATATTAGTTTTGGGACTCTGAAATAGGCTTCTGGTAAGATGGTTACCCAAAGATTGAGTTTTGCGATATGTGATACATGGATGTGGACCTATACTGTCCTTGATGGCAGAATCATGTCTCAAAACATGCCAATTTTTCTGTATATTATTTAAATGCGAATGTTGAGAATTAAACTCTAAGAACAGTCTAGGTGATGATACCTTATTTTGATCTTGATTATGAATGTTATCAGGCTTGAAAAGCAATTTTTCTCGAGACATATTCAAGACCCTCAAGTGTGCATCTTTAAGGATCTTCAAAGGATATCCTCTCTCTAAAAATCTCTGTGTCATCGTCATGATTTCAGTCTTGAAGCAATCATCATTAGAACAGATTCTACGAGCCCGTAAAAATTGACTATATGGAATACTCCATTTCAAAGCTTTTGGATGACCACTATTGCCATGCAAGATTGAATTACAGGCTGTTGGTTTACGGAAAATGGTTGTCTGTAAGACATCTTTTTCAATAGAGATCTGGACATCAAGAAATTCTATAGTTTGTGCACTATATTTCAAGTCTAAGTATATATATACATATCCTAAATAATTTTGAAAAACTACAATGACCAAATAACTTTAAACCAGCATCATCTGTCACATCAAATAAATACAACAAATAATTCAAACAGTTCTGCATAATATTAATATAAAAATAACATAAACAATATAAAATAACAATTATCACCTGCAATAAAAGTAAGAAATAAAACTTACTGTTCTGTAGCTGCTGATCATTCTCCTTCTTCACGTAACAAAAAATAGGAAACAAAAAGATGAAGAAACCAAATCCAAAAAGCCCAAAAGCAAATGAAAACATATAACAATTCAATCAAAATCAAGGGCCTAATTTAGATCTTGGGGGTGTTACCGCCAAGTCGCATTGTTGGCGAGCCTGAAAAGACCATGAGGTTGGAGGTCTCCCACCTGCTGTATTTAGATGTATTGTGGCTAAGCCAAAGACCCTCACACTGAAGTGTACTCCGTCACGCCAGCTGCATCCCGCAGCCGACGTGGTGGACTCCAGTGCCGATGATTAGGCTCTCAATTGCTGTCTTGACGATGTCATCGTGCCGGGCCTATTTGGATCACGCAGTTGTGTTGGCGGTCTGTCACTGGCAGGCACACAATGGCGGGAGTCTATCAAAGGACCCATTCAGCATAGTAGAGCATTTTGAATCTGAGTTTCACAATAAGGACACAGGCTTTTTTCCCATTCTGCAATGACACTTCATTTGGATTAACAAACAAATATCCATACAGTGAACATCTACCTTAGTCTTGGGTGATACCAGCACTGACTACAAAGTCAGATATTGCAAACAACAGCAAATGGATTGGCAATAAGGCCAAAACACACACAACTGTAGGCATCTATCAAAAGGTACTTAGCAACAACATAACGGTAGAAAGGAAAAGCAGGACAAATGTGCACATAAAACAATAACTACTTGGGTTTATTGAATTGAAATGAAGATCAAAGGCCATTAGCCAGTCCAATTAATGTCCATCCACGTAGTTGTGCCCACACTTGACTCCTATAACTACCAGGGAGCCTCCATAGGAAGGGGCATTAAGTGGGCATGCAGGCACCTCAGGGATCAACCTTGGGTGAGGTGGGGTCAGATTTAGGATGGCTGAGTTTGGTTTTGGGTATGGGAGGGTTGGACTTTTTCTTTGGAGCGGTGGGCTTCTTTATGGGGAGGGGTATGGGTGCTTGCAGGGGGGAGCAGGTGTGACAGGGGAGGACTTCGATGTGGAAGGGATGGGTTGGGATATGGGTGGGGCCTCTTTGGTTTGGGAGAGGGTATGGAGGTAACGGGTAAGGTCAAAAAGGAAACCCTCCTTCGGAACATGGGGGCGGTCATCAGAAGAGGTTGGGGATTTGGAGGTTGAGGGAGTTGTCTGGTATGTCAGTATAGATGTCTTGGGTGTGTGCATGTGTGAGGTATGCTGCTGTTTGGGTGGTACCTATTGTGTGTGTGAGTGTGGGCATTTACGTGTCTTGGGGAGCTGGGAGGTGGAGGTGTTGGGTGATATGGGAGTGGTGGATGTGTGTGTGTTTTGGGTTGGTGTCTGTAGGTATGCTGGAGGTTGTGGATATTTGTGTGTCAATTGGGGTGGTGTCTGCAGGTATGCTGGATGTGGTGGATGGTTGTGTGTCTGTTAGGGTGGTGTCTGTGGGTAAGGTGGGTGTTGTGGATATGTCTATGTGTGCTGTGCTGGTGCCTGTGGGTTTGCTGGATGTGGTGGAAGTGTCACTGGCTGTTGTTGTGGTGCCTGTTGGTATGCTGGATGTGATGTGCATGATGATGGGGATGGTGGGGGTAACTGGTAAAATGATGGCTAATGTTGTGTGTGTGGGTGTATGTTGAGTACCTGCATGCCTGTGTGTCTTGTGGTGTTTGTGTCAATGTGTGCTGCTTGTGTTGGTTGAGGTGGGTGCTTGTGGATGTGTCTGTGCTTGGGATAGGTAGGGGAATAGGGATTTGGATTGGGAAGAGGGAGGTGGAGGGGAGGAAGGTAGGGGGTGACTGGCTGCCATCAGTGCTGAGGCCAGAGCCTGGAAAGATCTCTGTAGGCCAGAGATTGTACTATGAATGCCTTCCAGGAAAGCATTGGTCCACAGAGGTTGGCTGTTTAATCCTTGGATGTAATTCACAGAGATGCTCCTCTGGAGGTTAATAACCTCCTCACTCAGGGCAGCAGACGTAACAGGGGCTGGGGCAGAGGTGCCTGCGGCAAAGGAGACACCCACCCTTTTGGGTTCGTGGGTATGGCAAACCATGTGGGGAACAACAGGGAGGGTGGCGATAGAACTGGGAGGAGGCAGACAAAGACAGTACAGGAGTAGGTCCCAATGGGTCCTCCACCACTATGGAGTGGCCATTGGAGGTAGAATCTGATGATAAGGATGTAGATCCAGTCTCCTCCATGGCATTCTACTTACCCTCAGGGCCACTGGTTCTCTCCGTAACCGGTGGAACCATGACCAGATGCGTTCCCACTTGGTTGTGCCCTGTCTCCTTCGCTTGCCTGGGATGATGCTGAACACACTTGAACAACTGCTGTGATTAGCAACCATCACCATGATGTAAAGTAGGCCTCAGCCACAATCTACATGAAAGTAACTCTTACATGTAGCACACCATATCGTGCACGCCATCTGAACTATAAACAGTTGCCCACAAGAAAATCTGGATTTCAGACATTACAATTGCATAACTGAAGTTGTGCAATCGCAGTAACCATTGAACAAGTAAGAGATCACTTCAACGTCAATGCTTTGGCTCAGGGAACATACCTCAGTTACCTGTTGCCATACAATAGTAGGCCAATGTGAACTTCTTTTCCACAGATCACACCCAAGGTCATGCAGACATCTATTTGCCACATAGACATTAACACAACAATAAGAAATTATGCTCTAAAACCTAATATGTTGCTGATAGCAGTACAGAAGCCTGAAGAAGGTGACATGGAATTAATCATGTCACACTGGAAACATATCAACAATGCACACTTCACCAAAGGAAATATGTCCCAATGGAGTCATAGAGGTAATACTAATGTTGCTGTGATATGCTACACATTTGGCATAGAAATGGACACTGTAGATATCACTAGAGTGATGCCACACCATTGGGAGTCCAGTGTTCAGAGTAATCCTATTGAAAATGGTAGGTGGTTCAGGATTAGTCCAGAGTGAATGTATAACACACAAAGAAGGTCCTTGAGGAAGAGGGTTATTACTGGCAGTGGTGGGTGTCTTGCTATCCGCACGTCCTGAATTCTTTGCAAGACAGTTGCTCTTGCGTGGGAAAGGGGGTGGATCTGCTGCTACAGAGGCAGGTAGCTACTTGATTTCCCAGAGTTCGGTCAACACCTGGCCCATCACACCTGGGGACTCCTCATTGACCCCTTAGATGTGGCTGATGGTGTCCTGGCCAAGAGCAGCCCTGGTGGCCTCAACCCGCTGGTCCACATCATCCCTCCCATGTACCCTACCCCTTCTGGCTTGTGCCCTTGCCAAAGTGGCCCCCCTCCAACTTGTTCCTGGACCCTCAGTGTCCATAGTGTAGAGTTGTACCTCACGATCCAGGACTGGGGGCACAAGATGGTAGGTACTGTGCCCGGGACACAGGATGGGGGGACAAATGGTTTCCTGTGAGATAGAAGCAACAGGGCTGGGAGGTGATGTTGTGGGCACAGAGAGATTCACTGTTACCATCTGACCAGGTTGCCCAGATGGGACAGAACCCTCCTCCATGCCCAGAAGTCCAGGAGTGTCATCTTCACTGAAGGCTTCATACAGGGGATAGTGGCAGTCTGTTCCATGGCCTCTGTGTGCCCAGTGGCAGCTTGACCTGTCGATGTAAAATTTACAATGTTACTGGTTGTACTGTGACATTTAACTCCAACGGTTTAGAGGTTCAGTAAGCAGAGACCTTGTAGAAAGTTAGGTTGTAGTTAATCCAGTTGTGTGAACTATGCCAACCCAGTTTGACTCAAGGAGCTGCTGAGATGTGCAGATTAGTTGCACTTGGATGGATGGCTTGAAAATGACTTCTTGCCAACAGTGCAGCCAGCACAGTGGAGAGACAAGATATAGCTTTGAGCATTTGGAGGCCTAAATGGTTGTGATGCAGGCAAACCTAGGACTTTGTTGTATATGTGACTGGAGTCATGGTGTACACAGTGCTGTGTCAATGTGTCTGCTGCTGCTTCCAATCGGGCGATGCAGCTTGAGGCCTTAAGAATACTTGCTGTACACTCTGGTTAAGGTGTCATTCCTGTCCTCAATAATTTCGTCTTGGCATAGCAAGTTAAGATTGAGCTAGGTAGACAGACATGTCTCTTATACTACACACACTATACCAATGATATCCTCCGAGGTAAGTATACATCATTTTGGAGTTGACAAACAGGGGGATTTGGACAAGTGACCACTGTGCTGGTGTTTGGAGTTACAGACACAAAGCCTATTGGGAGTTGCAGTCAGGTCAATCCCTGTACTACATACGCTATACAAATGTTATCCTCCCAGGTAAGTATACATCATTTGGGATTTGACAAACATGGATATATGGACAAGTGACCACTGTGCTGGTGTTTGGAGTTACAGACCCAAGGCATGCTGGGAGTTCCAATCAGGTCACTTTCTCTACTACACACTATACAAATGTAGTGTCCCCAGGTGAGTAAACCTAATTTCTGAATTGACAAACAAGGGCATTGTGGCAAGGGAGCACTGTGCTGGTGGTTGGAGTTACAGAAAGAAGGCCTGCGTAGAGTTACAGTCAGATCAATCCCTGCACGACACACAGTATACAAATGTTATCTCCCCAGGTGAGTACATTTAATTTCTGAGTTGACAGACATGGGTATTGGGACAAGTGGAAACTGTGCTGTTGTTTGGAGTTAAAGAAACAGGGCCTGCTGGGAGTTGCAGTCAGGTCAATTCCTGTACTGCACATATTCTACACATATTGGGTTTTACACATCTGTATGCAGACTGCATTTAGATTTTGGCATACATTTACATGTTGAAACATGCCATGATTCCTGGGATAATGTTTTGGTATTGTGTGATTTCCAGGCCCCATTTGGACATATGGCATGTGAAGCTGTGATGTTGAGTTCAACTAAACACATTGACAATGTTAACACTTAGATACTCTGGGTTTTGAATGTTGGTGGGGTACATGAACAAGCAACTGGTATCATTAATTATACCAGACGTTACGGGAGGCAGGGGTTCCCCCATTTTTTAATAAAGTAATGGCCTCCACAGAATGTAAGGTCGACCTACGCTTGTGGGCCTGGTATTATCAAATGGCCCATAAAGCCATTTGTGGAGCAAACTAGAGAAAGACAGCTTTTTACTCTAAACGGATGCTGTATTATACACCGTAGTGACTACAGAAAATGTACTCCACCAACTCAGCAGCATGTTTAATATGTGGACACGGTAAGGGTGACTAGTTACAAATTTGTTTTCGTGGTCAGCTCTGTACTGCTTTTGGGAAAAGATCTTTCAATTTATTAACAATAAGCTTCAGGTCTGCATCGCTCATGGGTTTTTGTTTTCCTTTTTATTTTGGTTGCAAATATGGAAAATGTGTTTTAAATATGAATATATATGAATACATGAAATCATGATGAATATGTGTAATGGCCTTTTCTACCTGATTAATAAAAACATTTAAAAATGGATGTCTTGGTCCTATTGTTGGAGGAAGGAGGGTGACTGGGCTCCTTTTTGCTGTTGACACCCTATTGATCTCAAAGTCACCTCAGGGGCTTCAACAATTGTTAAACAACGTTAATACTTTTTTGTCTTGATACGTTTGTGGGTAAAAATCCCATTTATCTGGTGTCAAATATTGATTATCTAAGTGTGAGATTAGCCTCTAATTTAAATAGTGCCCCTGAACTTTAAAATACATCAATGGCATTAATCCAGCAGACATTAAGCATAGCTAAGGTTCACTTACAGAGATCTTCCAGAAGGGTGGCTCCAGCCCTTGAATTATTTTTACATCAAGGCCCTTGGGGACGTCATGTATGGTGCTAAGCTGTGGGGTTGCACAGACACTACGGTTTTGTCAACAATCAAACACAAGTTTATTAGATTCCTTTTTTGTCTACCTGTGAGTACTGAGTTGAGACCTGTTTACCAGGATCTGGCAAAATGCAGGATCTCCCAAAAAACTGAATGTAGACTTCTAATCTTCTTGCACTAATTGTGGTCCTTATGAGCTCTTGAACCATTTCAGGTGGGCTTAAGAGAACTTATGGCTCCAGTATGCATTGTCAAAGTTTCTTGGTTGGGCTTCATAAGAGCTCTTTTAGAGAAACTAAGGTTGGAGAACTATTGGACCGCATGAGAGAAGACACACTTCATTCCCAGAGCTAGGGTTAAAGAAATTTACTGGGAGTTCATGGCCACAGAAATTGTGACCAGGTGCAAGGGATCTATATCAATGGAATTTACAGACATCAAACACTGAAAGCGGTATGAAACTATAATTGATGAAATTGTTTCCCCCTCTTGCATAAAAACGTTAGCTCCAATTTAGATGTAGAACCCTTCAAACCAAAGAATACTTTAACAAATGGGATATGAATGATTCAGATTATGTCCTTTGTCCTATACGCTTAGGGGCCCCTGAAACATTGATCTATAAATTATTTTTTTGCATGTTTTATTTTAGCTTACGGGCAAAGTGGATTATTCCCATTTGCAGGTATATAGGTACTAGGCAGCATATACAAGCCTTTAGAATACTTTAAGTCTCATTACGAGTTTGGCAGTCGGACTGCCTGACCGCCATGTTTGGTGGTCCTGAAAAGACCGTTAGGACTGCTGCCCTCCAAGAACAAAAGGCAGAAGCATGGTAGCCTGGGCATAGGCGGCCCGACCTGCAAACATATTGCACTCACACAGTCACTGTGGTGGCCCCCCGTGGCAGTCAGCCAATGGCGGTCAACCACAGAGGTTCGCGGTCAGCAAAGTAACAGACAACTGCATGTTGGATGCATTAAAAAAAAAACAGCTGACACATATTGGCAAAGTGGACACACTTGCAAAGCACACTATAAAGCAGACAATAGTCACAGTTGTTTAAAGCACAGGTCCAGCACACTCCTCTCTGTAGGAAAATGGAAATGTGGGACAAGATTTTTTTAATTGGAGAGAGTGAATGCTGCAGACACCTCCTTGCACACACAGGAGGGGATTAGGAAGAGGAGGAATGACATCAGGGCAAGGGCCGTTTCTTGGTCTCCAGGCAATAGCTGCAGGTCAAGAAGACTGGTGCTGGCCCTACCAGTGCCCAACCAAGTTAATACTCTTTCCCTGGGAGGAGAAGGTCTTGGCCATCCTGCATCCTGAGGGCTTGACATGAATATCTGGGGGAGTAAAGTCTGGTAAGTCACAACACCAAAATTGCCACCAAAATGCAATGACATGCATGCTCACAGCTCACCTTTACCCATTGTTTTGTTCATGTGCCTCACCAACATTCAATACCCAGAGTATCTGTCAATGTGTATAATTGAACCCAACATCACAGTTAACAAGTGCCATCACATGCCATTTGTCTAAATGGGGCCTGGAAATCTCACAATATCAGAAACACTTTCAGGATCCATGGTATGTCCCAAATAAAAATGTAGGCTCAAACATAAATGCAGCTGGCATACAGATATGTAATACACAACAGTTGTCAAGAGTTGGGGAGTAGATGGAGTGACCTGACTGCAACTCCAAGCAGAACCCATTATTTAACTTCAGCCACCAGCAGAGTGGTCACATTCTCCAATACATCTCTTTGTAAACTCTCAAATGAAGTTTACTCACATGGTGGGATAACATTGGTCAAGTGTGTGTAGTAGAGAGAGTGACCTGACTGCAACTTTCATCAGGCCTGCTTTCTTTAACTCTAACCACCTGCTCAGTGTTCTCTTGTCCTAAGACCCCTGTTTTTCAACTCCCAAATTAGGGCTACTTACCAAGGGGGATAACATTTGTCAAGTATTGGGGAGTAGTGACAGTACCCTGACTGAAACCCCCAGGATGCACTGTTCCAGAAACTCCAACCACCAGAGGCACTTTGATGTTTGTTGCTGGGGCCTACTTGACATCATGGTAAAGTTTGCTAATTACAGCTGTTGCTCAAGTGTCATTAGGAACTTGCGGTGACTCTTTTCCTCTTGTATTTGCAACATCAGCTCAGGCAAGCAAGGGAGACAGGATCAACATCATTATCATCGGATTATAGCTCTAGTGGCCATTCCCTAGAGGTGGTGGACCCCTCAGGACCAGCTCCTGTACCATCTTTGTCCACCATCACCAGTTCTATTGCCATCCTTCCTGTAGCTCCCCACCAAGTTGGTCATGCCCGCTCACCCAAGAGGGTGGGTGTCTCCTTTGCCACGTGCACCTCACCCCTGGCCCATGTTGTCCCTGTTGCCCTGAATGAGGAGGGTATTGACCTCCTGAGGAGTATCTCTGTGGGGCAGACTGCAATTGTGCATGCCATCTAGAGGCTGGCCAGCCAACTTCAGCAGACCTGAAAGTCACCCCCCACATTCTTCCTCCCCACTTCCCTCTTTTGAATCCAAATCCTTTTTTCCCCTGCCTGTCCCAAGCACACAGACACATCTGCAGGCACTGACCTCAACACACATAAGCAGCACACATCAACCCAAACACAACAAAACACACTGGCATGCAGACACTCAACATACACCCACAAACACCACATCAGCCACCACTTCACCAGACACCTCCACCACTCTCACAGACACCCCCCCATTTAGCATACCCACAGACACGACCACAACAGCCAGTGACACTTTCACCACATCCACCATACACCCAGACACCAGCTCAATACCCATAGACATATCAACCACATCAACCATACCTGCAGACACCACCCCAACATACACATCTGCCACATCCACCATACCCACAGACAGCACCCCAACAGTCACACAAATATCCACCACTTCCAGCATACCTATAGACACCACCCCAACAGACATACAAAAACCACCATATCCAGCATGCACACAGACACTACCCCAACAGATGCAAACACATCCACCATTTCTACACCTCCCAGCACCTCCACATCCCAGCCCCAAGACACGTAAACACCCACACTCACACAAAAAAGACACCACTCAAACAGAAGCAGACCTCACACGCACCCAAGACATCCAAACATACCCACTCCCTCAGCCTACAAATCTCCAACCCCTTCTGCAGCCATTCCTCATTTTCTCAAGTTTCCTTTTTTGAACTTTCCCTTTCCCCTGTTCCCTCCATACTCCCTCCCAAACCCAAGAGCCCCCCACCCACATCCCAACCCACCCCTTCCACATCAAAGTCCTCCCCTGTCACACCTGACACCGTGCAAGCACCCATATCCATATCCCCCCAAGAAGAAGCCCACCACTCCACAGAAAAAGAACCCCCTCCCAAACCCAAACCCAACCATCCCAAGTCCGACCCCAACCCACCCAAGGATGATTAATGAGGTGACAGCCTGCCCACTTGATGCCCCTTCCTGTAGAGTTTCCCTGGCAGTGATTGGAGTCAAGGGTAGGAACAGTAATGTGCATGGACATTCTAATTGGAATGGCCAATGGCCTTTGCTCTAAATAATTTTGAGTTAATAAACCCAAATTGTTGTTTTTTGGGTACACTTTTGTAATGCAATTCCTTTTCTACCTTTATGCTGTTAGTTAGGGGCATGTGCAAAGTATAATGTGTCCCAGGGCAGCATCCTTCAATGAGTGCTCCTGTTGCCCCTATCCCTATTAAGCAAGTTGCATAGTGAAATCTGGATATTTGTCTCTCAAAATATTGTACATCCCACTGACCTTACATTGTGTTGCAATGTGAGTGATGTGTAGGTCCATTGCAGGGCTGTTTCAGGGGAGGCACATCCATTCATACATGTGTCAATCTGACAACAGTCAATGGCATGTGTGCAATGTGCGGGTGTCAATTGAATTATCATATGTGATGTTGCTGTGGTATTGCTGTCGTATGACACAATGTTGTGTACACTTCACTGTTCCTGTGCCTGAGATGATCAGACGTGTGTTATTGTGGAGTGTTACAGTGCAGTGTCAGTGACCTGTCCAAAGGAGGTGTTTTGTGGCTGTGAATGTGTCATTCTTTGTGAATGACTTCAACTGCAGACATAGGCCCTCCCCTCATTACACAGTGGTGAACCCGCCGCCAACAGGCTGGCGGTGGGACTGCCACATTATACTGTGGCAGAGCCGCCACGGTCAGACCACCGACACCGCCATGCTGCCTTCAGCCAGCAGCCTGGCGGTCCCGGTGGTTGTCATCTGCCAGGGCAGCGCTGTTTGCAGCACCACCCTTGGTATGACAAGTCCCCATACCACCAGCCTTTCCATGGCAGTTTACACTACCATGGAAAGGCTGACTGAACTGTGGTGTGGGCAGTGCAGGGGCCCCCTGCACAGCCCATCGCGTGGCAGTGGAATGTGCAACGGGTGCTGCTGCACCTGCCGCACCGGCATATTGGCACCAGCTCCATTCGGATCAGGTGTTCTAAGTGTCCCAATGAAGTGATTAATTGGTGTATATGTCTAAAATAGATGCCCTTGCAATATCTGTTTCACAGTGGTCTATTTGATCTAGGACATCGGCCTGGGGATTGTGCAATGTTTTGTGTTTTTTACCCTAGACCACTTACAGGTATATGTTGTAACTGCACGGGTCACTTTATGTTGAGACAATTTAATGTATTCTACTATCTGTTTCCAAAAAAGAATAGTTGATGGATGGAATACAGAACAAATCAAACATTCACCTCCACTCACAGATCTCAGTTTCATCAATCAGTTTTTTTCTCTCCATGCCATTCCAGTTTGGACCCAGCCATATGCAAACCAGTCGTGACCCTGTTCCCCATGGGAACAGTCCAGCTCAAACTACTAGACCAGGAACTTCTTGGACCAGAAACAAGCATCCGCGGACCAGTTTCAGAGTATCACCCATCTTCAGCCAGGCTAGCTTGAATCTGGTGTCATAGTGAGCACGGGACCCACATCTGGGCATACCCTTCCTACTTAGGGTGACAAATGCAAAAAGAACAGTTGATGGACGGAATGCAGAACAAATCAAACATTCACCCCCAGTCACAGATCTTGTTTTAATTCATCTGTTTTTTTGCTCACCATGCCATTCCAGTTTGCACCTAGCCATATGCAAATCAGTCTTGACCCTGTTCCCCATGGGAACAGTCCAGCCTGAACTGCCAGACCAGGTCCTCCCTGGACCAGAAACAAGCATCCTGGAACCAGTTTTGGAGTATCACCCCTCTTCAGCCAGGCTACCTTGAATCTGTGTCCAAGCACCTCTTATGTTACGTATAAAAGGAGTATGTCTCTATATCTAATGAGTTGGAACAAATCAAGGTACTGGCCTGGACTTCTGTCCTTCATCACACCTTTGTTGTGGACTTTGATAGACACATGCTGCAGCTGCATGGCTCATTCTATATCGAAACAATTTAATGTATGTCATTCTTATATTGAGCTAATCTAATGAATGCTGCTATCTATGGATTTTTCATACACCTAAGTAGGAAGTGTGCTCCTTTCTTAACTATGGGCTAAATCAAACTGAGGTATTGGCTTGGGCCCAAGTCCTACTATTTCGACTTTTCTAAGGGACAACATTGATAAATGCTGTAATAGCATGGTCAATCTTCTATCAGGTCTAGTTAACATATGCTGACATTGCACTTTGGGATTCTGTATAAATTATATGAGAGATTTAGTTTTAATTAATGTTTTTTTAATCAAAATTGCCTTTCATCTTGCTGCTAACGTGGTCTGATATCAATCTTTCATGGACTTGATTGTGAGCCCATTCTGTTGTATGTATGTACATGAGAAACACTTTTATTATGATGTACACATCTTTTTTATGAAATATTTGTTCATGTTGTACTTTTATGATTTTGGCAATCGAAAAAAAGTTTATGATGATGATAATAATAATGAATGATTGTGGAGGAAGGAAGGGTTAGTCTCCAAGGGAGGTCAGCTATAAATTAGCTCAGTTTTTCTAGATACTATTGATAATAATTTTACTAAAGGAACTGTGATGCATGATTTAATTGTACCAGAAGACAGAGTGTTATCTGAGAAGGAAATTTGTGTATGGGAGAAAGTGGGGTTTAATAAGATTTGAGATTTTAGAATAAACCAATGCTGGAAATCCTATTTTTTTATAAATGAAAAATCAGTCTAGAATGAGTGGGTTTGTGCTGGTCACACTGAAAAATAAGCTCCTATCTCACACTGATTGATCCCACTTCCATTTATTTGGCAGACAATTTGTTTTGATTAATTAATTGAAATAATCAAAATTGGAGTTTGGGATGGTGTTACCAAAGTTTAATTGCTGAGGTGTAATCAGACTGCATTTATGCAAAACACAACATGTGCTCATGATACATCTGTATCATTATGGGTGTATTTTATAGGAGACTTTTTTTTAAAGGGATTTTAATGGTATAAATGTGCACTTCTTGCTCATTTAGTAATTGATATTGTTGTAAGCACTTTAAAGTATTTGATAACTAATCCCTGGAGATGGTAACATTATCACTACTTGTTGAATGAACTAGAAAGCTGAAAAAGTCTACATCAGAGAAAGTATTTATGATTCCATATTAGGTGCTTGTGCTAAATCTTTATCTCCAGGGTAGGATAATAATCTCTATTTAGTAGCAGATTTTACAGATTTTACTAGCATACATTTACATTGAGTAATTGATATTGATGAACACACTTTGTTCCCATCTATGCAAAGGAAATCTGGGGTACTTTTGCAATGGATTGATGGAATGCCATTTAAATGCTGAGCGTTAGTAGTTGTAAATATACTCCTTGGGGAAATTAAATTAACCAATAAATTCAAAGAAAGAAAGAAAGAAAGAAAGAAAGAAAGAAAGAAAGAAAGAAAGAATGGTGGCAGTGGGGTGAACATTTGGGTCTGCTTCACAGCTAGACAGCCAGCTACCTCACAATCACTGAGTCCACCATAAGTCCTATTTTAAAGAGACACATCTGAGACCAGACCAACTGTCCAATAGCTGAAGCAAAAGTTGATCATGCAACAGTAAAGTCATTGAAAATAAGCAAGCACATCTTACTGGCTTAAAAAGAAAATAATCTGGATTTTGGAATGGCCAAATACAAACTCAGACTTCAAACCCAATGATATGTTATGACAAGACCAAGCTGTACATGATCAAATGTTGTCATACATATGAGAGAGAGTAGCATATATAATCTGTATTAACATGAAATGTTTATGAACTAATGTACAATAATGCTGCATAGAAACTGTATTAACATGTTTTGCTAAAACGTGCACTTGAAATGTGCCCACGGGGAGTGGCCATCAATGTATACCGGGACTAATAAAATTGACTAATGTTGATTAATTATTATGGTTTTACACTAATTATTAATGATTATGTTATTAAAGTTTTGCTAATAAATCTTTCAGGCCTTAGTTAGCATGAGTTGAGGCATAGCTGCCTGACTCTCATATTAAATGTATTTTTCTAATGTGCAGTGTGCTGACTTGCTAAAGGACATGAACTCTTGTTTTTCCAAAAGTTAGAAGCTGAATGTAACTGTAGTAGATCCGTTCTCATGAAATTCATCCTGCCTGTAGTAACATTTTTAGATCAATGCAACAGTGTAGATTAACGTTATGTACGAGGTCACCTAAACCGGTACGGACAATGGGGCCACTGACCGAAGATGTGCAAAGGACCATAAGACGATGAAATCATACTGGACATTCCACCCGCTAAAGACGTCAATCATAAGCACCAATAAAATACGTGAGAACTGTTATGGGGTAACAAATTTGATGAGCTAATTTGATTTTAATTTGTCAAAGATAGTGCGGTGCAACCCCTTGTCCAAATAGTTTTAGGGGAATGTACAACGAAAAGGGGATAAAAACCCTTGACACCAGGAAGTAAATCAGAATTAGGGAGTAGGAGACTGTGAGAGGGGGAGATGCTGATGCTATTTATTATGATAGAGAGACTTTGTCACTTTGCTTGGTGACTTGCTGATTTTATTTAGAACCATCCTTGTCCTTAGATTGCCCATTTTACACTTTACCTCCTTATGAGGGAAGTGCCCCTTTTACCTGAGCCGAGTTCCTGACTAATGCCGAACCAACTGATGTCCTGAAGACGAAGACCGAACCTGAGTGCTGACCCAAGCTTGGAGGGTAACTATATGACAATGAAATTGTGATTGTCTGTTTGCTTTTCCTTTCTAGGTACCAACTGCTTTTCTTTTGACAGAGACCTTAGTAAGATGTTTTCCAAATTGATGTTACTAAATTGTTTTGCATGAAGCTCAACATGCCAATGCTAATTAGAGGTTAGTTGAGAGGGGTTCACTAAACTGACGCAAATAGACAAATGACTAAATCAATGCTTTGTTGAACAATGCGCTAATATACTCTGCTTAGAATAATCTATGCTGACGCTGTGCTATATTTTAATGTTTGTGATTCTTGGTTTGATGAAATCTTATCAGAGTTGCCATATTGTGACTATGCTAATGTGTTTTCTGGTTTTGAGATTAATAAACTTGCTAGTGGTATTGTAACTAATAGGGAATAAAATATCACTAAATTCATACTAAACTGGTGTGGTTATTCATGACTGCAAGGTCATGGTGGTGTCTTGAGTTTGATTAATGTCTTTGACTAAGGTGAAATGCATTGTTGTGATAAATATTGATGATATTATTGACGTATTGATTGACATGTTGATTAGCTATCTTGTCCTAAGGTATCTTTTAACAGGGTCAAAATATTCATTGGCCTAAAACGAGTCCCAATGTGTAATAATTTATCATAAAGGGACGCGTTATCAGTTCTGGTAGCAGAGAGACGGTTTAGGCCCTTTGGGGCCCTTGGACGAAGAATTATTGTTTAGACTTGTTTTTTGAGATAATGCAAATTGGAGGTATGATGTGTTTCTAAATTCCCCATGACTTTCCCGGGATCTCGGAAGCCTGTCTAAGTGAGTTGGGAATGTTCTTGGTGTTTTAGCATGTATGGTGTAGAATTTGCACTTGCTCAGCTTATGCATATTGCAAGTGATTTGTGAAATTTGTGTGAATATAGGTCAGGTAATGTTGTTTTACTAGGGGTGTGCGTACTCTGCAGTATGAGAATAGGGAAGTCGGCAAACTTCATGTGAGTGTGGCGCTTTGTGCTAAAAAATTATCCACGTGGTTGGTTGGTGATGTACGGACCAGTCGTGGTCTAAGACTCCGGAGTATATTGACAAGTGTAGGAGACACTTGGGTTTATGTTGTAATTTGTGTGGTTTAATAGGTCAATCGGGCGTGGTTGACAAGTTGAGTTTGAGTCAAAGTGTGTGAGTGAAACCTTCGATGGAGATTTGGCAAGTTCTAAAGTGCACTAGAACAAACCATTGACAAGTCGAGAGTAGGATTTGCGGGTCGAATTCTGCTTGCGGGTGTGGGAGCTGAGAAGGAGAGAGTAGCAGCCGATGCTTCAAGTGAAATCTCTGTAAAGTTCTGAAGCGAATGTGTACCCTTCCTGTAGTAAACCGGCAAATTTGGTGTTTTGTTGTTAAAGGTGCTCGCAATATATTGCATAGTTCGGTGTGAATCCAGTGTAAGGAGGACAAGCCGCAAGACTTTGTCAGCTGTAGAGTGTGTGAGTGTGACGTCAGTGGTGCCGCGCTGGGATTGGTCAGTTGCCGAGAGGGGTCGCGCACGGATTGGCAGCCATCCGTGAGAGGCAATAGGTTGAGAAAGGTGGGTGAAGAGTGTCCTGGGAATTAAAGTAACTTCCTGATTAGATTCAAAACAAAAATAAAAGACGGAAAAATGAATTTTTTCAAGGCTTTAAAGAGCGCTCTGAAAGGAAACGCATACATTATGGCGAGTGAGGGGGAGCCTATACCACCTGAGGGTACTCCAGCTTACATAGTAATGGAGGAGAAGGGAATCGCGCCTTGACTGTGGATGAAGCAGTGGTGCAAATTAACAGAGAAGGAGGGATGTTTAGAGTTTCCGGAGCATGGAACGTTCAATACAAGAATTTTAGAGAACTTGAGGTGGATGTTAAGTGTTCAAAAGCCGCCTCCGAGACCAGCTCAGTATGAGGCGTTAGCAGTTTGGGATTTAATGGCCATACGACAAAGACAGCAAAGACTTGAAAGGAGAATAAAAAGGGCAGAAAAGACTTTAGCTGAGGCTAGATGGGACAATGAGAGCAAAATGTGGAGAAGGCGAATAGTTGACGGACTTAAATTGTTTCCGGCAATTACACAAGAAGATGGAACACAGGGAAAGAAAGCCACCTGTAAGACAGACAAGGGCTCTAATAAGTCTAAGGAGACTCAGAGGTCCTGGGTAGACGAAGATGATTCAGACGATGAGGAGTTTCTTAATCATTTGTTACATGATCGCCCGCTACCATATGCCATAAATGACACTGCTCTAAGCACTAGTGCGGGTCCTGGGAATCCGACACAAAGTAAGGAAGTTACAAATGCAATGCAGACAAGTGATACGGTTTTGATACAGAATGGTGTCAGTGTACCCACTGCACCAGACGCACAGCTACAGTTGCAACCTCTGCCACAGATACAGAGGATTTATCCAGACGTCCCAGTACTAGAGACAAGTACGAGTCTGATGGTGCCGCCTGATCCGATATACATGAGATCAAAGCTAGTGCAGATTGAGCCAACTCCGCAATTGCTGCCCCAGCCGCAGCAACAGCTGATTCCAGGTTATAATCCAGTGGCAGGGCCTCCGTTAGTACCTGCACCAGCTACAGTGAGTCAAGCTTTGGGAGTTACTGCTCCACGGGGTTTGGGACCCGGTCAGACACCAGCTGCCATATCATTACCAATTACTGTTGGCCCCCCAGTACCATTGTATGCACAGGGTAAGCCTGATGTGTGTGATCAGGGAGTAAGAACCCTGGAGGTAGTAAGAGGAGGGTTCACAGGAACTCCCCAGCCAATAACATCAAGAGAACAATCAGCAGAAGGACTCAGGTCCTTGTTAGACCTCAGTCCGATTGGGGCTCCTTTGGAGGCAATGAGACAAGCAGGGTTAAGTGTGCTAACCCCACAAACAATTAGTACAAATACATCACAGTCACCACTGATGCATTCTGGGAATATTTCGTTGCAAGGTTTTTCTGCGCAACAATTGAATGAGTGGTTAGAAAAGACTTATGCTTCGCAATTGACTGCATTAACCGCAGATAAGCCAGAAAAGGAAGAATACCTGAATTTTGTGAGACTGGGTGTAGAAGCTGCAGAACTAGTGGAAGGGACAATGGGAGTAAACAGATTAGAGTCATACACAGAAGCAGAATTGAGGTATCTGTGCCCCAAGATCACTAAAGAAGTGGGCAAGGTGCATCAGAGGTTGGGAAACCTGGCAGACAAGTACAACATAGACATTGGGAATACTAAACATTTGAAAAGAAGCTACAGATTAGACTTTGGGCCTGATTCCGACCCCGGCGGTCAAGGACCGCCGGGGCCAGGGTCGGCGTGAGCACCGCCAAGAGGCTGGCGGTG
Source organism: Pleurodeles waltl (assembly GCF_031143425.1). Classification (NCBI taxonomy): domain Eukaryota; kingdom Metazoa; phylum Chordata; class Amphibia; order Caudata; family Salamandridae; genus Pleurodeles; species Pleurodeles waltl. The sequence goes on along the minus strand of NC_090436.1, from coordinate 690,867,261 downwards.
CTCCACAGGGTATTCTGACCCCGGCGGTTCAGCCGCGGCCAGAAAGGGAAAACCGGCCGTCTCCCACCAGTTTTCCGCTGCCCTGTAGAATCCTCCATGGCGGCGCAGCTTGCTGCGCCGCCATTTGGATTCTGACCCCCATACTGCCATCCTGTTCCTGGCGGCTTTGGCCGCCAGGAACAGGATGGCGGTATGGGGTGTCGTGGGGCCCCTGGGGGCCCCTGCAGTGCCCATGCCAATGGCATGGGCACTGCAGGGGCCCCCGTAAGAGGGCCCCACCCTGAATTTCAGTGTCTGCTTAGTAGACACTGAAATTCGCGACGGGTGCTACTGCACCCGTCGCACATCCTCCACTCCGCCGGCTCGATTCGGAGCCGGCATCCTCATGGAGGGGTGTTTCCCACTGGGCTGGCGGGCGGCCTTTTGGCGGTCGCCCGCCAGCCCAGTGGGAAACCCAGAATACCCGCGGCGGTCTTTTGACCGTGCAGCGGTATTCTGGCGGTTCCCTCCAGGCGGGCGGCTCCAGCCGCCCGCCGGGGTCAGAATGACCCCCTTTGATTCTAAAGATTTTGAGCACATGAGATCTACCGGAATGAAAGCGCATCTTAAAGAGATACTGCAAATTGCGCAAATCTGGGGAGCTTTAGAGAAATGGGAAGGCAGATGGGCAAAGAAAAGAGATAAAGAGAAAGGCGAAGGTCCGGAACCAAATCAGGCTAAAGCCGCACCGGACACGGGTACAGTAAAGATGTTACCAATGAGAGAAACAGCTGGAGGGGTTTTAGTCCATGTACCGTGGTCTAGGGGAGACATTTTGTCATTTACGAATGATTATCCCAGGTTGAGGGAGAAGATGATAGAATGGTACCAGCAGACATATAGGTTTGTGAAACTTGCAAAATGTCTCTGGGAAGACTTGAATACCCTGTTTGAGATTATCGTTCCACCTGACTTATGGCTTGAGTGCAAAAGAGGTGTGGATTGGCCGACACAGGAACCAGCAAGGGATAAGGTTTCTGGAGCACCATCTGAGGAGGTGATGAAGTATTATCATAAAGTGATTGAGTTTTTGAAGCAGAAAGTGTCGCCGAAAGTGACTGATTGGCAGAAAATCGATCGAACCTCACAGGAAGCTAAAGAGTCAATTCATGCTTATTATGAGAGATTGTTGAAAGAAATGAATCATTTTGTGTTCAGATTTGTTGAAGGGCTGAGACCAGAGATTAGTCAGATGATTAAGAATCATTTGATCTGTTGGCAGGCAATGCTGATTGATGAGGTGTTGCAATATGCAAAATACTGTAGTGACGAGATTGAGTTGAAGCAGAGAAAGTTGAAGGAGAAAGTGATGGTGATGCAGATTAAGGCATCACAGGCAGGGATGCAGGGAAATGGAATCCAGCAGATGGTACAGCAGCAACCGCAAGGGAATGGCATGTTTCAGGCACAACCGAGAGGGCGAGGTCGGGGTTTTGTGAATCGCGGTCCATACTTGAATACTGTTGGGGTTCAAAATGATGTACAGGGGATGAAAAAGATGTCACCATGTCACGCGTGCGGGGGCGTGGGGCATTGGAAGCGGGAATGCCCAAATGTGGTGCAAGATGGGGTTGTTTAACAAAGCAGTGATGTCAGTACATTTCAAAATGTAATGGGTCCAAAGGTGAGTGGCCAAAATCAAAACTTCCAGAATAACATGGTTCAGGTGCAGGTGTTACAGCCCATGCAGCAAATACAAAGGCTGCGTGTTCAGCCAGCACAAATGCAGCAGGTACAACAGCAGGTTCCCATGGTACCAAGATAGCAAATGCAATCACCATTAGCTCCGATGGGACAGCAACAGGTGATGCTTCCTCAGCAGGTCACAGGCCAAATGATGGGTCAAAATAACACAGTGCAGCAGTTCCCATTGCCTAGTGAGGATGGAATAAATGATGAATGGTCGGATGTTAGTTCAGAGAGTGAGGAGTGCAGACTTGCAGCGTCTCTAGAAGTAGATCAGAGGGTACCCTATGTAGAGGGAAAGGTGATGGGTCACAAGGTTTCATTCCTGGTTGACAAGGGAGCTACACGCTCTACAGTCAGAAGTGCAGATTTTCCGAAATTGCCACTTTCAGGGCGTACCATAAGGGTGGTAGGAGTGGCAAATCAGTATTTGACAAACCTGATTACAGACCCAGTTCAAGTTGAGATTGAAAATCTTCCAGGTATTACATAAGTTTGTAGTCTGTGATTCTAGTCCAGTATCCTTACTGGGAAGAGACTTACTGTGCAAAACGAAATGCTCGATTACCTGTTCTAATGAAGGGATTGAAGTGCAGACAAACAGTGATGATGAAGGAGACGATGGACAATTTACAGATTTAGAGATGGAAAGTACAAAAGAGGAATACCCTTTGATAACCTTATTCCCAATGCTTACAGTGACTGACTTGCCGTCTGAGTTGCAGGGAACAGTGACAGAGAAGCTGTGGGACCTGACAGGAAAAGAAGTAGGACTGATAAAGGGAGTAGAACCGGTTAAGGTACAGGTTAAGCTGAACGCAGTGTTTCCTCATGTGCCGCAGTACCAAATGGCACAAGATGTCCTCATTCAGGTATCACAGATAATTGCAGACTTTGTAAAGCAAGGAGTTCTGAAAGAAGTGATGAGCAGCCCGTGTAATTCACCAATAATGGGTCTGAAAAAGCCTTGTGGGAAGGTTTGAATTGTTCAAGACCTGAGGAAAAAAAACAAGATTGAGGTAAAGTGTTGCCCCATAGTGCCAAACCCAGCAGTGATGATCATATTTCAGGTTCCGTGTGATGCAGAATGGTTCACAGTTGTGTACCTGTCTCAAGCATTCTTTTCGGTGCCTCTTCATGAGGACAGCCAATTTCTCTTCTGTTTCAAATTCCCGGATAAGGTGTACAGTTGGTGCAGCATTCCTCAAGGATTTTCTAAGTCACCGTCCATCTTCAATCAGATATTGAAGAAGGACTTGGAGTCGTTGGAACTGCCTTTCATTTTGACTCTGGTACAGTACATTGATGACTTGCTGATTGCATCCAGAACAAAAGATGACTGTAGGTATGACACCATTGCCTTACTGAACCATTTGGGAAAGAATGGACATAAAGGGGGTGATTCTCACCCTGGCGGGCGGCAGAGGCCGCCCGCCAGAGTTCCCCCCTCCAGAATACCGCACCGCGGTCATTAGACCGCTGCGGGTATTATGGGTTTTACACTGGGCTGGCGGGCGACCGCCAAAAGGCCGCCCGCCAGCCCAGTGTAAAACAACCTTCCCACGAGGACGCCGGCTCCGAATGGAGCCGGCGGAGTGGGAAGGTGCGACGGGTGCAGTGGCACCCGTCGCGAATTTCACTGTCTGCAATGCAGACAGTGAAATTCATTGTGGGGCCCTCTTACGGGGGCCCCTGCAGTGCAGGGGCCCCCAGGGGCCCCACGACACCCCATACCGCCATCCTGTTCCTGGCGGGCGAACCGCCAGGAACAGGATGGCGGTATGGGGTGTCTGAATCCCCATGGCGGCGCAGCGAGCTGCGCCGCCATGGAGGATTCAGAAGGGCAGCGGAAAACCGGCGGGAGACCGCCGGTTTTCCACTTCTGACTGCGGCCGAACCGCCGCGGTCAGAACGCCCTGCGGGGCACCGCCAGCCTGTTGGCGGTGCCCCCATCATTTTAGCCCTGGCGGTCGACGACCGCCAGGGTTAGAATGACCCCCAAAGTGTCCCCAAAGAAGCTGCAGTACTGTCAGAGAGAGGTAAAGTACTTAGGTCACTTGATTGAAAAGGGTTCCAGGAGAATATCAAAAGAGAGGGTGACAGCCATACTGCAGATGAATCCCCCAGACAACCAAGAGAGATGTCAGGATGTTTTTGGGAATGGTGGGCTACTGTCGTCAGTGGATTCCCAACTTCTCAATTATCTCCAGACCTTTGGTGAAATTGACTGGTAAAGAAGTTAAGGATGACCCGGGTACCATAATCATGTCAGAGGAAGAGGTTGAGGCATTCATGGAATTGAGAGAGTGCATGTGCAGGGCGCCAGCTTTAGGTATGCCTGATTACACAAAGCCTTTTCTACTGCTTTGTCATGAACGTGATGCCTGTTCTTTGTCTGTTTTAACACAGGTCCATGGAGGTGCAAACCGCCCAGTGGCATATTTTTCAGCTACTTGGGACCCAGTCGCAGCAGCCTTACCGGGTTGTTTGCGTGCAGTTGCAGCAGTTGGTCAGAGCCTCACACAGTCTGAAGGCATAGTGATGGGACATCCCTTAACAGTAATGGTTCCACATGCAGATGAAATTCTGTTAACCCGAACTAAGACTCAGCACATGACTAATGCTAGGCTGACAAGATATGAGACTATTATACTGGGGTCTCCTTTCTATCAAGTGGTGTACTGTATTGAACCCGGCAACTTTACTTCCTGTTGAAAATGCTGAGATTAATAATACTGAGGAAGTAGAACATGATTGTCTCGAGGTAACAGAACTGTGCACCAAACCCAGACCTGACATTAAGGATACACAGTTAGAAGAAAATGATTATATTATGTTTGTTGATGGTTCATGCTTGAGAGACTCAGTCGGAATACTGAGAGCTGGTTATGCCGTGTGCATAATCACCAGTATCCTAGAAGCTTCCTGGCTCGAAAGGGTGTACTCCGCACAAGTGGATGAATTAATTGCCGTTACTAAGGCATGCCACACAGCTGAAAACCTGAAAGTCACTATCTATACTGACAGCAGATACGGATTCGGAATTGTGCATGATTTTGGCCAAATGTGGTCACAGAGGGGTTTCATGACCTCCCCTGGCTCACCAGTGAAAAATGGCGAAAAGATTAAGGATTTGTTGCATGCTATTCAGTTAACTCTTGAAATTGCCGTAGTGAAATGCAATGCTCATGTTAAATCACAAGACTTTGTGTCAATGGGAAACGGCTATGCAGATCAAGTCGCAAGGTTTTGTGCATTGAACTGTATATCGTTCAAGGATCAGTGGGAACTATTACCTGAAACTGAAAATGAAACATGCTTGAACTTTGCATTAAGAGTGGTTGATACATTAGATGAGCTAAAATCACTGCAGGGCCGTGCTAGCAGAGAGGAAAAACGCTCCTGGCAGAGAATGCAATGTGTACAAAGGTCTGACGACTTGTGGGTCTCAGAGGAGGGGAAATTGGTTTTGCCAAACACTCTTTTGTCACAGTTTACAGGGCTTTACCATGGACAGGCACATCTTGGGAGAGATGCAATGATCAGATTATTCAAAATTGATTGGTTCAATCCAAAATTCAGACAAGTTGCAGAGGTTACCTGTCACAGGTGCATCATCTGTCAACAGATGAATGCAGGAAAAGGGACTGTGGTGACTTTGAGCCACATAGGGAGAGCTGGAGGTCCATTTAGCAAGATGCAGATGGATTTCATTGAGATGCCAGTGTGTGGAGGCTTGAGGTACGTGTTGGTGATTGTGTGTGTTTTCAGTCGTTGGATTGAAGCATACCCTACACGTAGGAATGACAGCCTCACAGTAGCAAAGCTGATGCTCAGAGAGTTAATACCACGTTTTGGATTCCCGATCTCTTTAGAATCAGATAGGGGCAGACACTTCGACAATGAGGTGATAAAGCTCTTGGGTTCTGCATTAGACATTGAACAGAAGCTCCATTGTAGCTACCGCCCTGAAGCATCAGGACTAGTGGAACAGATGAATGGTACCTTGAAGTTGAGAATGGCAAAAATGTGCGCAGCTACCAATATGAAATGGCCAGACGCATTGCCCTTAGTGCTGATGTCAATGAGAAACACACCTGATAAGAAGACAGGACTATCCCCCCATGAAATTCTGATGGGCAGAGCTATGAGGTTACCCGCAGTACCTGCAAATGCTCTTGTGAATATCACGGATGATATGGTGTTGGACTACTGCCAGGGTCTGGTTGATGTGGTCCGCTCTTTTTCTCACCAGGTGGAGGCTAACACATTGCCACCGATCAGTGATCCAGGTCACACCCTGAAAGACGGTGACTGGGTGGTTGTCAAGAAACACGTGAGTAAGTCGTGTTTGGAGCTGCGTTTGAAGGGGCCATATCAAGTAATACTGACAACAACCACTGCTGTGAAATGCGCAGGTGTTTCTCCTCCGGCGGGTGGGGGGTTTCAATCAAAGAGGCATCGGGGGAAAGGAAAGGGGTTTCCTTTCCCCCGGTGTCTCTTTGAGCATTCCTGCTGCCCAATCGCATTGTGATCGGGCAGCAGGAATGCCCACTAGTCGCCAGGGATTTTTTGTTTTGTTTATTGTGAATGTTTTTCGTGTCGGGGAGCGTCCCCTGGGCCAAGGGTCGCTCCCATTTGGTGGGCATGTTTGCTGTGGCAATTTCTGCCCCCTTTGGGGGCAGATCGGCCTATTATTTTTAGGCTGATCTGCCCCCAAGGGGGGCAGAAACCACTAGAATGCCAGGGATTCTTTGTTAATATGTTTATGTGGAGGGGCGACCCCTTGGGCAAGGGGCACCCCTCTTTTGGGGTACGTGTACTATGGCCATTTCGGCCTACTATTTTTAGGCTGATCTGCCCCCCAAACCACTAGAACGCCAGGGATGTTTGTTTATATGTTTATTTATGTGGGGGGCATAGAACTGTTGGCCATTTCTGCCCCCCATGGGGGCAGATCAACTTATTTTATTTAGGCCCATCTGCCTCCAAGGGGTGCAGAAGCCACTTAGACACCAGGGATAGTGTGTGTGTGTTTAGTGGATGGGGGCAGCCCCTTGGACAAGGGTTGCCCCCCTTTGGGGGCACATGTACTATGGCCATTTCTGCCCCCCTTGGGGCCGGATCGGCCTATTATTTTTAGGCTGATCTGCCCCCAAGGGAGGCAGAAACCACTTAGGCACCAGGGATAGTGTGTGTGTGTGTTTAGTGGATGGGCAAGGGTCACTCCCCTTTGGGGGGGCATGTGTTTTATAGCCATTTCTGTCCCCTTGGGGGCAGATCCGCCTATTATGTTTAGGCTGATCTGCCCCTAAGGGGGGCAGAAACCACTGGAACGCCAGGGATGTTTTTTAATTTGTTTATTTATGTGGGGTGTACCCCCTTGGGCAATGGGCGCCCCCAAGGGGGCATAGAACTGTTGGCCATTTCTGTCCCAAGTGGGGCAGATTGGCCTATTTCTTTTAGGCCCATTGCCCCCAAGGAGGGCAGAAGCCACTTAGGCACCAGGGATAGTGTGTGTGTGTGTGTTTTTTGTTTGGGGGTGGCCCCTTGGGGTAGGGTCGCTCCCCAAGGGGACACACTATAAAGGTACTTTCTGCCCCCCTTGGGGCAGATGGGCCTATTTTGTAGTAGGCCCATTTGCCCCTAGGGGGGGTAGAATCCACTTAGGCACCAATTTCTAAATGCTTGATGGCGGGGTGTAAGTCAACTGGCGAAGTATTTGCATTTGGGAACTTTTTTTTCTCCTTTTTGTTCTAGTTCAAAGCTATTGCCTTCTTTGATGTGGCTCCTTGCGGTTTTGGCGGTGGTTGACCTGCAGTTTGCATAGTTGCATGTTTTAGGTAAGTAAAAACTATTTATTCCAAAGGAGTATTGTTGCTATGCATGAATGACATGTTTGCAGGTGGTGTACTAAATGCAGGATTGTGTGTGAAATTGACCTTAGATTTGTGCACAATGATATTTGTGTTGTCTTATTTCTAATTTGCTTTTCTTTCTTTCTTTTTAGTGGGATATCATTGGTATAGTTTTTGAGCTTATAACTCTTACTGATAAAGCTACACTTTATTACTTATCTTACACAGTGGTGGTTGTTGGTGGTGCATTTGTTCAGTTACTTTTCGTAGGAAAGATCATGGCTAGCCGCAGGATGACCGCTCAGCAGGTGGTTAGTATGCTTTTTGAGTCATTGTCTGATCATGATTATGAGCCGAACTCTGCATCTGAGGCAGAGGAGGAAGTGAGAGATTCTGGCAGTGAAGTTTCTGTCGGAGAGGAATCTTCTGCTGAGGAAGCCACTCTCAGTGCAGAAGAAGGGCCTGTTTTAGAGGAGGACACTGATGTGCCATTAGTTCAGCAACCTGGGGCTGAAAGGTTTCCCGTTAGAAGACCTGAACTCTGGGTTGCCCCAAACATGGAGCAGCCAGAGTTGCCTGCCTTTACTGGTCTCCCAGGGTGTAGAGTCAATACACAGAACGTTTTGCTTGTCAATTTGTTTGAGTTATTTGTGGATGATGTGTTTTTGGCAGAGATTGTTGAGCAGACTAATTTGACTAATCAGACTAATTTGTGTGAGGAGCAGTATTTGAGGGATAATGCTGCTAGACTTAGGCCACACTCTTGAGCTACCCATTGGATTCCCACAAATTTAGAGGAGATGATGGGGTTGATAAGGAAGCCGTCACTGGCAACAGCAATATTTCCTGCAACCATGAGTCGTAATCGATATTTGCTTCTTCTTAGAATGATGCATTTGTTTGACAATGCATTAGACTTGCCACAAGATCATGCTGATTCTGACCGTCTTTTTAAGATTAGGCCTGTCCTTGATCATTTTGCAGATTGGTTTTCAGATGTCTATGTTCCAGGCAAATAAATAGCTGTGGACGAGTCTTTGGTCCTCTTCAAGGGTCGTTTGGTTTTTAGGCATTCCTAGCAAGAGGGCACGATATGGAATTAAATTGTATATGTTGTCTGAATGTAGTACAGGATATGTGCATAGTTTCCGTGTCTACACTGGTAGAGATTCCAGTATTGACCCCTCTGGTTGTCCTCCCATTTTTGGAGTTACTGAGAAAATTGTGTGGGAACCTGTTAGACGACTGTTCAACAAAGGTCACCATTTGTATGTAGATTACTTCTACACTGGAGTGCAGTTGTTCAAGGAATTGTTTAGAGTGAACAGTGTTGCTTGTGGTACAATTCGCTGTAACCGGAAAGGCTATCCAAGGGAGCTTGTCTGTAAAAAACTTGAGAGGGGACAGTGCAGTGTCTTGCGGAATAATGAGCTGTTAGCTTTTAAATTTTCAGACAAGAGGGATGTCTACATGCTGAGTACCATCCATGATGAGAGTACTTCCTCCGTGACTGTGTGGGGCCAGGTTGCTGAAGTGCACAAACCTGTGTGCATTTTAGAATATAATAAGCACATGGGAGGTGTAGATAGAGTTGATCAGAGGTTGGAACCTAATACTGCTATTCGTAAGTCTTACATTTGGTATAAGAAGTTAACAATTCACCTCTTCCACTTGGCAACTTATAATGCTTTTATTGTGTTTAAGGATAGGTCTCCAGAGTCAAAGATGACATTTGTGAAATTTCAGGAGTCAGTGATAGAGAGCCTTATTGTGGTGGAACAGGTAAGAGTTCCTAGAGAAGCAGTGGTGGAGGATGTGGCTTGATTGAAAGATCACCACTTTGCCGAGCACATTCCTCCCACGCCCAAAAAAGACTTTCCAGCTAAGAAATGTAGAGTCTGTGCTCAAAGAGGTATCAGGAGGGAGACTCAAATGTACTGCCCAGATTGTCCTTCAAAGCCTGGGCTGTGTGTGGGTGGTTGTTTCAAGAATTACCACACCCAGAAGAATTACGGGAAACTACCATGAGTGTAAACTGCCTGTTTTATATTTTCATGTGTTCAATTTCATGGTTGGCATTTCTGTCATGTACTTAGTTAGAGCTTTTGAGTTTGTAGTTTTGTAATTATTTCTAATTAGTTAGTGGTTTCTTTGTTTTTAAAACAAAAAACAAAAAGTGATGCCATTGTTTGTGGAGTCGCGCTTGGCCAGTCCACCCACTCCATCAGCTGGTGTGATTGCTGTATCAGGCATGTGGGCATATGTAAGTGATGGGCACCTTGAGTGGCACTGTCTGTCGATGCAAGTGTTGTAATGTGCTGGGCCCTTAGATGATGACGTGAATGGTCTTGTGCATGACATGTATGATAGGTGTGTGAATGGACTGTGAAGCGGTTGGTGCTTTGTCGTGGCTTTACAGCTCATGAGCTGTGAGTAATTGGTTCAGTTTTTTGACCTTTCAGTTATTAACAGTGCATTTCATTTTTGTGAAATCTCTTGTTAATAAATTTTGATCCACTGAACCATTACTCACCCTCGTGCCAAATCCAACCAGTATGTGTGGTAAAAATGACAAAACCTGTTCCGCTGTAATCATGTGTCACAGCACACCTGTGACACGTTAGGTGTCTCAGGTGGGACCCCAATGATGAAGCATCACACCAACTTGGTTGGTGGGTGAGGGGTCTTTATAACACAACTTAGATGTGTTTCTTTTCACAATTTTAGTGTTTGGAACATCACAAAAGTATGTGGACACACCAAAATGATCTATTGCAAAATTACCTGTGTTTGGGGGGCAGCTATGTTTTTGGTCCTGGGTGCAGCCTTCATCTAGGGAAACCTACCAAACCCAGACATGTTTTAAAAATAGACACCCCAAGGAGTCCAAGGAGGTGTGGATTGCCTGGATCCCCCAACATTTTCTTACCCAGACTCCTCTGCAAACCTCAAAATTTGCTTACAAAATCATATTTTCCTCACTTTTCTTTGTAGGCTCACCGGTGTGGCACAAATTTCCTACCACCCAGCGTTCCCCTCAGTCTCCAAAGTAAAATGATATCTCACTTGCGTGGGTCCGCAAAGCAGAGTCAGCCTAAACTATGTATAAAAGAAAAATATGTGCTTATCAACTTGCTGTGCTATTCCTTCAATCTCTACAGGTTGTTGGCATTTTTCTGTTGTAGGCACCTGGGCCACCCACAAAAGTGAGGTATCATTTTTATCGGGAGACTTGGGGGAATGCTGGGTGGAAGGAACTTTGAGGCTCCTCTCAGATTCCAGAACTTTCTGTCACCGAAATGAGAGGAAAAGTGTTCTTTTGGCCAAATTTTGAGGTTTGCAAAGGATTCTGGGTAACAGAACCTGGTCGGAGCCCCACAAGTCACCCCATCTTGGATTCCCTTAGGTGTCTAGGTTTAAAAAATGTGCAGGTTTGCTAGGTTTCCCTAGGTGCCGGCTGAGCTAGAGGCCAAAATCCACAGCTAGGCACTTTGTAAAAAACAGCTCTGTTTTCTTTCTGAAAATGTGATGTGTCCACGTTGTGTTTTGGGGCATTTCCTGTCACGGGCGATATGCCTACCCACACATGTGCGGTACCATTTTTATCGGGAGACCTTGAGGAACACTGGGTGGAAGGGAATTTGTGGCTCCTCTCAGATTGCAGAACTTTCTGTCACCAAAATGAGAGGAAAAAGTGTTTTTTGGCAACATTTTGAGGTTTGCAAAGGATTCTGGGTAACAGAACCTGGTCGGAGCCCCACAAGTCACCCCATCTTGGATTCCCTTAGGTGTCTAGGTTTAAAAAATGTGCAGGTTTGCTAGGTTTCCCTAGGTGCCGGCTGAGTTAGAGGCCAAAATCCACAGCTAGGCACTTTTAAAAAACAGCTCTGTTTTCTTTCTGAAAATGTGATGTGTCCACGTTGTGTTTTGGGGCATTTCCTGTCGCGGGCGCTATGCCTACCCACACATGTGCGGTACCATTTTTATCGGGAGACCTGGAGGAACACTGGGTGGAAGGAAATTTGTGGCTCCTCTCAGATTGCAGAACTTTCTGTCACCAAAATGAGAGGAAAAAGTGTTTTTTGACAACATTTTGAGGTTTGCAAAGGATTCTGGGTAACAGAACCGGGTCAGAGCCCCACAAGTCACCCCATCTTGGATTTCCCTAGGTGTCTAGTTTTTGAAAATGCACGGGTTTGGTCGGTTTCCCCAGGTGCCAGCTGAGCTAGAGGCCAAAATCCACAGCTAGGCACTTTGCAAAAAACTGCTCTGTTTTCTTTCTGAAAATGTGATGTGCCCACGTTTTGTTTTGGGGCACTTCCTGTCGCGGGCGCTATGCCTACCTACACAAGTGAGGTACCATTTCTATTGGGAGACCTGAATGAACACTGGGTGGAAGGAAATTTGAGGCTCCTCTCAGATTCCAGAACTTTCTGTCACCAAAATGAGAGGAAAAAGTGTTTTTTGACAACATTTTGAGGTTTGCAAAGGATTCTGGGTAACAGAACCGGGTCAGAGCCCCACAAGTCACCCCATATTGGATTCCCGTAGGTGTCTAGTTTTAAAAAATGCACAGGTTTGCTAGGTTTCCCGAAGTGCTAGCTGAGCTAGAGGCCAAAATCCACAGCTAGGCACTTTGTAAAAAACAGCTCTGTTTTCTTTCTGAAAATGTGATGCGTCCACGTTATGTTTTGGGGCATTTCCTTTCACGGGCGCTATGTCTACCCATACAAGTGAGGTACCATTTTTATTGGGAGACTTGGGGAACACTGTGTGGAAAGAAATTTGTGGCTCCTCTCAGATTCCACAACTTTCTGTCACTGAAATGAGAGCAAAAAGTGTTTTTTTGGTAACATTTTGAGGTTTGCAAAGGATTCTGTTTAACAGAACCTGGTCAGAGCCGCCCCACAAGTCACCCTATGTTGGATTCCCCTAGGTGTCTAGGTTTCAAAACTGCACAGGTTTGCTAGGTTTCCCTAGGTGCCGGCTGAGCTAGAGGCCAAAATCCACAGTTAGGCACTTTGCAAAAAACACCTTTGTTTTCTTTGTGAAAATGTGATGTGTCCATTTTTTGTTTCCTATTGCGAGCATTAGGCCTACCCACGCAAGTGAGGTACCATTTTTATCAGGAGAGTTGGGGGAACACAGAGTAGTAAAACAAGGGTTATTGCCCCTTGTCTTTCTCTACATTTTTCCTTCCAAATGTAAGACAGTGTGCAAAAAAGACATCTATTTGAGAAATGCCCTGTAATTCACATGCTAGTATGGGCACCCAGAATTCAGAGATGTGCAAAACACCACTGCTTCTCAACACCTTATCTTGTGGCCATTTTGGAAATAGAAAGGTTTTCTTGATACCTATTTTTCACTTTTTATATTTCAACAAATTAATTGCTGTATTCCCAGTATAGAATGAAAACCCATTGCAAGGTGCAGCTCATTTATTGTCTCTGGGTACCTAGGGTTCTTGATGAACCTACAAGCCCTATATATCCCCACATCCAAAAGAGTCCAGCAGACGTAACGGTATATTGCTTTTAAAAATCTGACATCGCAGGGAAAAGTTACAGAGTAAAACGTGGAGAAAAATTGCAGTTTTTTTACCTCAATTTCAGTATTCTTATATTTCAGCTGTTATTTTCTGTAGGAAACACTTGTAGGATCTACACAAATGACCCCTTGCTGAATTAAGAATTTTGTCTACTTTTCAGAAATGCTTAGCTTTCTGGGATCCAGGATTAGTTTCTCACCCATTTCTGTCACTAACTGGAAGGAGGCTGAAAGCTCAAAAAATAGTAAAAATGGAGTATGTCCCAGGAAAATCTCAAAATTGTGTTGAAAAATTGGGTTTTCTAATTCAAGTCTGCCTGTTTCTGAAAGCTGGGAAGATGGTGAGTTTACCTCCGCAAACCCTTTGTTGATGCCATTTCCAGGCAAAAAACACAAGTCTTCTTCTGCAGCCCTTTTTCCCTATTTTCTTTGGAAAAATTTATTTTTTGCTGTATTTTGGCTAATTTCTTGGTCTTCTTCAGGGGTACCCACAAAGTCTGGGTACCTCTAGAATCCCTAGGATGTTGGAAAAAAAAGGACGCAAATTTGGCATGGGTAGCTTATGTGGAGAAAAAGTTATGAGGGCCTAAGTGTGAACTGCCCCAAATAGCCAAAGAAAGGCTTGTCACAGGTGGGGGAAAGGCCTGGCAGAGAAGGGGTTAATACTGCGTTCCTGGCGAAAATCAAAAGGAAATAAAATGAAGATAAATATTGAATTGTGAAGTTATTTAATGTTGACAGTAAGTATGTATAACACAATGGAAAAGCAATGAAAGAAAACTGAAGAAGTTAAACTTATGAGACAAAAGAAAACAATAAAAATAACATTTAATGACAGATAAGAAGAGAACAACAGAAGGAACAAAAAGGAAAAGAAAGAGAGTTGTGTTTTAAATGATTTATTTATAGATACATTGTTTGTAAAGAAGAGAAGCTAAAGACCTTAGTCTAAATACGTAAATAGTCTAGAATAGGGAAGAGTGTAGGGTTTTTAATGGTGTAATTTTGTATTAGAGTTCACTCAGCATCGGCAGCACACTCTAAGGCCAGTATGAGTAGGCTGTTGAGAATAGTGTGTGGAACCTGATGAAACTAGTCAAGGAAATATCTTCTCTCTATCTCCACCGTCCTCCCCCCACCCCAGTGGGTACATTTAACGAATTATTATAGTTATCAGGGTTGAGAAGGTTCTGGGTGGAAATTGGGAACTGTGCTTCATTCTGCACCCATGAAGCTCCGGAATCACCCTATAAATATGTTGATTTGTGACAGAGTGAAGGGTTCACGTTGAACTGCTCACCTGAGCAAAATGGCTAATGGCAGAAGGTTACAATTTGAAGAGTCTGGGAAAGATTCTTGAAGTAATCCAAAAATAACTAATGGCAGTCAGAGACGAAAATAGAACCCTAAAACAAGATGTGGAGGGTTTGAGAAGAGAAAATTCTGAGTTAGTTGCTAAGTTAGGAGCGGCTAACCTCACCCCATCACCTCTAGATAATAAAGACTCTACTTCTAATCCCATTCCAATTCCCAGAGTTACAATGCAGATAGTGCATTGACTGGCTCCAGTAATACCTTTAACTCCACCAGAACCTTTTAGTGAGGACCCACAAAAGGCACAATGTAGGAAAGTCCTCCTTTTTGCCTGGACATCCCCAAACTTTTTGGATAGATACTGGTAGTTACTGACTCTTGGCTGTGCCTGGGTACTGCTAGCCAGTCCCAGGGCCAGTGCTCTTTGTAAAGTGGATATACAAACCTGGCTAATTATACTTGGCTTTATCATCCTACCTATAAGTCCCTAGTATATGGTAGGGCATGTAGGTTTAGAGACCCCAGCAAAAGTAATGTCCCCGTAGGAGCACTGCTGAGGTGCCCAGTGTTATTTCAAAGACAGGCCTGCTTTGCTGGCTGCGTGTACATTAAAGTTACCTCCAAATTTGACTTTGGAATTGAAAGTACTTACAAATTCTTAAACTAACTTATTTGTATATATAAGCCACCCCTAAGGAGTTCCGTAGGTGCCCCCAGGGTTGGGAGTATTGTAACTGTAAGAAGGGACCTTATAAAGGTTGTTTTATAAGCTCTGGTGAGGGAAACACAGCCAAATTAATTTCCCTCCCCTCACTGTAGTGAATGGGCTCCATCGGCTAAAATGGGGAGACTTTATTTTTAATTAATAAAGTCCCAAAAGGGGCTAACTATTTCAAGTTGGGTGTCAAACTGATTGTTATAATAAATCCAACAACGTGTCATTGTTGAATTTAATATAACTAACTCAGGGAAATAGTTTTAGAACTCTACCTGAAAGTTGCCAGCTTAAGCCCTGTAGTGCCCTTCCCCAATTGGCCAGCCTGAGGTGTGAAGTGGCATGGGCTGAGGACAAAGCAAAGGTAATGCCTGGGGGATGAGATCTGACTCGGCAGATGGTGAAACAGGCTGGCGGAGAAGACTGCCAAATTATGACCATTGTGGTATAGAATACAGCTAAAGCACTGCCGGCACCGCCACTGCGGTCAGACCGCAATAGACGATGGAAGACACCTGCAGGCCGGCAGATACTCTGTTACAACAAGACAAATTACAAGGTTGCCACACTGCCAAGGTTTCTGCCCCGGTCGTACCACCACAGAAACCCAGGTGGAAACAAACAGTATAAAAGGAGATACTCACCTTCAGGAAGCCACACTCGTCTGGAGCTGCCATGGAACTAGAACTACACGTCACCCTGCTACTCCTGTCCACACAAAGATAACGGAATCTTCGCAGCCACCAAGGACATCAACCGTCAGTACACACACACTTAACTATAACGGTTGTATATTGTCAATGTTAGTACACTCACACAATATACCACTGGGAAGGGTATTTGAGGGTGACAAGCACATGCTACTACACACTGATACGCTCACCCACATACAGCCACACACACACCCGCACCTACACAGTATACACACTATGGCCAACACACACACATGGAAACACACCACAGGCCCAGTTAAACACAATAAAACACAATACCACAACACATCACAACACCGCCACAGCGATACCATCATCAATACTTTAGTAAGCGCTCACTATAGACACAATCCAGAGACACATCACACATACAACAGAACCTACAACCAACAGGCAACACACACATACAACCACACAACTATAGAACGTACCAATCGACATACACATCACACTCAGCACATCGCATCTCTCATGCCATGCACTTGTTAACACAAACACCACTCAATAGCATGATGACAAAATGTACCGAACAGACACATGCCCATCACACAACACATAAGCTTTCATTTGGGGCAAAAGCACTGCACACAACCTCACATACTGCCCAAACTATACAGGTAGCACAAACACCAAACACACAAATGCTGACACACAACCAATGTCAGCCAGGAACAACTCCATACAAGGAAATGAAATGCATGACAGAGATGTAACCAGTAAACAAACAACAGGTTGGTTTCAATTATTATTAAAAAGCAAAGTTTAGTAAAAAAACAAAGGCCATAGGCCAGTCCTTTTATAACAGTAAGAATGCGCACAGTGCACATTTGTGTGCCCTGAACTTGACTCCGGACTGCCAAGTAACCTCTACAGGTAGGGGTACAAAAGGGGGCAGGCAGGCACCTCAGGGATTCTCAGGGAAGGTGGTGGTGGAGGTGGGGTTTGGGCTCAGGTTTGGGTCGGGGACCTTTGGGATTTGGCTTAGGAGGGGGGTTTAGGTTTAGGGGAGGGTTGGCTTCCTTTGGAAGGAGTAGACTTATTGGCAGGGTGAGGGGCATGGGTTCTTGCAGGGGACAGGGGAGGCCTTGGCAATAGAAGGGATGGACTTGGGAAGGGAGGAACACGTTTAAGGGTTTCATAGGGGGAGAGGAGTAGGCAGAAGGGAGTCCTCGGTGCATGTTTGTGCAAAGTATGCTTGTGGGTGATGGATGCCTGTTAGGTGGGTGAGTGTGGGCATTTATGTGTCTCGGCGTGAGTAGGGTTGGAGGTGCTGGGGATGCCGTGGTAGGTGAATGGCTGTCTGTTGGTGTGGTGAATGCTGGTAAGTGTCAGTGGTTGTGATGTGTGAGGGTGTGTTGACAGGGTGGATGTCTGAGAGTCTGCTGTTGTGCTATCTGTGGGTAGGATTGGTGTAGTGGCTGGATCTGTGAATATTGGCATTGTGTTTGCAGGTGTGTCAGTTGTGCTGTAAGTGATGCTGCCGGTGGTTGGGGTGCCAATTCAGGTTGTGACTGTTGCAGAGTATGCCTCTGAATGTTGCTTGTGTGCATACTGGTGGTGTGTCCTGTGTTGCTGATGTTTGTCAGAGCTACCCTTGGATGTTGAGGTGGATGCATGCCTGTCTGTTTGTGTGCTTTGGCTTGGTCTGGAAAGATTGGGAAGAGAAAGGTGGAGGGGGGACCGAAGACAAAGGGTGACTGGCTGCTGTCAGTGTGGAGTCCAGAGCCTGAAAGGATCTCTGTAGGCCTGTCAGTGCACCCTGAATGCCCTCCAGGAATGCATTACTCTGTTGGATTTGAGTTGCCAGTCCCTGGACGGCATTCATGATGGTCGACTGATGCACGGAGATGGATCTCAGGAGGTCAATAGCCTCCTGACTGAGGGCAGCAGGGCTAACAGGGGCTGGGACAGTGCTGCCTGTGGCAAAGGAGATGCCCACCCTCTTGGGTGAGTGGGCACGGCCAACTAGGTGGGGAGCTACAGGGAGAGCAGTAGTAGAAAGGGGGGTAGTGGACAGATATGGTGTTGGGGTGGTCACAGATGGATCCGCCACTGCCAGGGAGTAACCACAGCAGAAGGATTCCGATGATGATGAACTTGATCCTGTCTCCCTGTGACACTCCTGTCACCCTCCAGGCCACTGGGTCCCTCGGAGTCGCTGGTATCATGATTTGAGGTACTGTGGCCAGCAGCTTCCCCACTCAACTGTGCCCCATCTCCTTTGCCTTCCGATGCTGATGTTGCAAAACAGAGAGAGAGATATGGTCATCATATTCTTTACATATACTAACATCACACTGTACACATCAATCATATTACAACCACTTGTACCATACCCCCAGGTAGTGCCAGGTTAGTGTCATCATCATGTCACAAATGGATACCACCTACACCCCAACATTACAACAATGTCACACACCAGCTAAGTCACCTATCAAACACCTACTATACTATCATATCAGTAAAGCAATCACAATTAAAATTCCATGACAACCTGACTTCCCAACATGAATCTGACGCTCTATCCACAGGCAACCAAGTAAATCAACAACCAAGCCTTGTGAAATAGTGCTAACATTCAGTTCAACATATCACATACACAAAATCCACACATACCTAAATTTGTAGTTGATGTCATGCACCAGGAAAGAACCACATCATGTGCCAAACACAAGACAGCATGTTGCATACAAGCCGGAACCATTTCATGTCACAGAGTCCACAACCCTCACTATTGTCATTTGCAAACATGCAACAACTATACCTGCCTTTTCAATAATTTGAGTATGATAGAGTCTAAACACGTCTGCAACACATGCCACAAAAGTCAGGTAGGAAAGGATGACACGTACTTTGTGGAGCTATTCATGTAAGTCATTCTCCACCTGTAAACAAAGTTGTGTACACTTATAGGGGCAAACTTAGCCCACAGGATCTACCCACAGACAAGTCTAGGTACCATACCATTACATTAAATTCAATGTACAGCTGTCATGTTCATGAAGGCAACGTACAGTAAAATTGACATCATCAATAACCCATTATTCATGTGGCAACATCACTATCCACACTTCAGACATGTGCAATCTTATATCTGTACATGACCATTACAATGCCAGAGCACACTTCTGAGCTTAACAGGATAGAGACGTACACCTTGGGCCAAGCCAAAACACTAACTACACATACCATTCCAGCAACATGTGAAGGTGAAATACCATATCTGCAATACACTTCAGTCAGTACAAACTAGAGGATTCCGTACTAAACACCATCAAAACATATCCACAAAAGCAAAAGTAAGTATATTGAAGTTGCATCACAATATCTGAACCTAACAATGTACACATGATGTTGGCAAAAAACATTTTAGATTATACCAATTAGCAGGATGTTGTGGCTTATTTAGCATGCCTTCAACACATTGGAAGAGGAAATTGCTGTGAAGTCACTTACCATCCAAAGAACATGTACATCATACTAATATTCTGAGCTCTCATATCAATGATATGGGTTGCACTATGAGTCTAGTCATATCATCATGGTTTAGTACATGCAGCATGTCCATTCTGATGAAACATCACACATGCCAATGTTTATTCCACACTTACCAAAGGGGACACCTCCTAATAAATCAGAGTAAGTGCATCAGGTGTGGTGTGTGAAAACGCAGATTGAAATCACAGCCTCACAATAAGGTGACACTCATTAGAAACTTCAGGAATAGTAGGCATATACTCAACTTGTCAGGCTCAATGTTGCAGATAGAGGTGGATCAAGGGGCATTTGAATGGACAGAGGGCAAAGACCAGGACAACTTACCATCAGGATATTGGGAGTATCGATCTGTAGGTGGCAAGGAAGAACCAGCAGAGTACTAAAAGCAGTATAGTGGTACACATATGACATAGTCACATGTGCATCCTCATATCCTACTGTACAGAAAGGACGACATAGGTGAGTAATATATCCCAATGCACACCTATGTATCAATGTCAAGGACTTTACTCAGGAGATTTTCCCAGGAAACATTTTACCTTTTGCACTTACCTCATTGTCGCTACTTAAAGTCTCTCTCATCACACACTGACCCTGCAGAGGACTATAGATGAGTTTAGTCAGTACTCACCCCCTTGTGGCTGCTGTCCTGCCCTCAAATGCCCATCCAACTCAGGGTAGGCCACAGCCAATATGCGGGCCATTAGGGGGTCAAAGTCCAACGGGCACCCCTTTGTCCTTTGGAGGATATCCCGAGCTGGGCCTCAGTGGTCTTGTGGGCCCAGAGTCTCAGGTCCTACTACCGCTTTCGACAGTGGGTGATCCATCGGCCGTGGACACCTAGGGTCCGCACTTTCTTGGTGATGACATGCCAGATTCCCTTTTTCTGAGGGGCATTGACCTGCATCGATGCCACAGACAAGAGTAGAAAGTCATGTACACATGCTTCATCCCTAAACAGGTTGGCTGAACAATCAAGTTAGTGCAAGTTGCCACACATACCATTCCTCACACTTCAAATACTTTTTCAAGTCACCCTTTGTAGTCAGGCCATGTGTGAAATGGAGTCAGGCATGCAACATGGATACTCATTATCAGGTTTTAGCTACAAACATTGGATCAGACCAAACGCATGTCCTTGAAATGGTACCTCTCTGCAACTATTTCTCACACTAATATAGATGTAAATATGTAATGTACAAATGTGGACCAGGTTACATATATCACATACTACCTACTATGTATTAGAGGCAACAGTCTTTCTATGTTCATGCCACAAAACCATCTACCCACGCATGATAGCTCAGTCCTTCACTCCTGCACATTTCCTCTACATCATCATACACTGTACCTTTCACCCATTGGTATTGCATTGGACTCACCTGCTCCTCTGGGGCACCATAGAGCTGTCCACATAGGGGTAGGACCTCCTCCACCAACTTGTCCAGCTCTTCTGAAATGAAGGCAGGGGCCTTATCAGCTGCAGATCGTGGCATGATTGCTCCCAGAGGCAGTATACAGGAGCTCAGATCATGGAGGTCTTGTCTGCAGCAGTGTCAGGAATCAAATGAGGAATTGTACAGACAATGGTGGTTACGTTTGCCACGTATAGGACCGTCACCGCTGGTGAACATTGCCACTGGCCCAAGTCTGCTAAAGGCAGCAATGTGTTCCAATGGGACTGTCCATCGCGGGTGTAACCGCATACCGCCATGACAACATCTGCCGTTGGAGTCAGGTCACTTCCTGATGTCAAGTATAGTAGGTCTGGCAGCTGCCATTTTAAGGCTCCTATATGTATGATGAAGTAATAAAAGTAGTGTCATTTACTTAAACCTAATATCTATAACAATGTAATGATGTGCATGTCATTAGTAGAGGGAATAAAACGAGGTATTGTAGCTTATGTACATTAAACAGTGTTGTCACCATACTGATGATAATCTGAGATGGTCTAGGTGCAAAGAGCAAGTGTTATATCTCTACAGGGTTGATGTACTTATCACTATCAGTGACATGTATCCACATATAGAGAATATGCGATGATTTAGGGGATTAGATTCTGGTACACTTTCATAAATTGGTGATATTGTTGTGAACATACGTATGATGTATGGATTGAGTCATTCACATGCATTCTTGTGTTGTCCAACATAGTTACCCTGGCCTGAGGAGAACAAGACAACCTCCAGGGTACCGTCCACTAGCAGACATGCAGACCATGGAGGCACAACATATTATCCAAATATATTTCCTGGATAGTCATACAATTATGGATCTATGCTGTAAGTTGAAGCCAGATCTGATGCCTGCCATTCACAATCCCAATAGCATACCTCCCATTGTTCAAGTCGTGTCAGTGTTTCACTTCAGAATACAGTGGCCCTAACTGCAGGGATGTCTCAACCCAGTCTGGTTTTGAAGGTTGTACTGTCTGCATTGTTGAAACATTTGAACAGCTACATCTGATTTCCCCAACATAAGGATTTGGCCCATGTGAAGGCAGATTTGTATGCTTTTGGAAACATTCCACATGTGGTTGGAGCCATAGATGGCACCCATGAAGCCTTGGTTTCTCCAAGTGCAAGTGAACAGGTTTATAGGAACAGAAACAACTTCCACTCCAAGTGGTCTGTTTGGCTGACCTCTACATTTCACACGTTAGTACAAGGTATGAAGGATCAGTCCATGATTCAGTCATCATGTTGAACAGCAATATCCCAATACTGATGACACAACTATACACAGAGAGGGCCTGGCTGGTTAGTAAGTCATGTACTTCATGTGTGTCTGTACCTTTTTTCATGGTACCATTTATGTGTATGTCCAAGATTAAAGTTTGAATTGGTGTTACTATACCTTACAGGGGACTCTGTACCCAAACCGTCCTTGATTATTGACACCAGTGAGGTACCCAACCACACATGGGGAAATTTGCTTCAATGAGGCCCACAGAAAGACAAGGTGAGTTGTGGAGCGGGCTCTTGGGCTCCTGGAGGCAAGATTTTGCTGCATAGACAAATTTGTAGCCCTGCTCTACTCACCCTACAAGGTATGTCAAATAATTGTAGTCTGCTACATGCTCCACAACCTTGACCTGAGATGTCAGATACCATTCATTTCAGATGACGGGAGCCAGCAGATCCTGTGGGTGGAAATGCAAACATGCCAAGTGAGAATGAGCATGATGAAGATGAAGCTAGAGAAATCAGGGCAGATGTAATCAATCAGTACTTCAAGGAATATGATGTGATGGTAAAAATGTGATTCCATGGGGTATTGTTGAGGTAATGCATGCCATGTAAGGTTCTTTTTACCACCATCAGTGTGGCCTTAAGTGGCTCCAAAGCTCATGACTCAGATATGCATGGTGAATGTTCCTTCGAGTTGTGTACAGAACTGTTATGTACATGGTCTATTGTTCAGAAAATGCACACTCAAAGTCACTTTTTTAGTTATTTAATTATTTGAGCCATCTCATAGACAATGTGATGTTTGTGTTCAACCCTGGCATATACATTATCTTTGTCAATCACATATTTGCAGATTGCCTACTTTGCTCACCTTCATTTGGCATTTTCAAACAGTGTCACATGCAGATGGGGTTTGCAGACTGACATGAGCATTGGACTTGGATTAGACAAAGTACTGTGTTGCATCAGATTTGTTGTGTGTGAATTTTATGCCCAGACTGTCAGGACGGTGGTTTGGAGATGTCCTTTTCTACCAAATAGACCTGTTAGGTATTGGACATGGCTCAAATGCTGGCATGTGTATATCAATTTGTGTCTAACACATGTCATTTAAGTGATATCCAGACACTATACCATCATTTTGGTCTGTGTTGTATGTTACCTAATTTGTGCATAGCTGTCAGTATGTTTCCTCATTGCAGACAAATGTGCATGTGTCTGAAGACTGACATAGGTGAGTGTCAAGCCTACAGATACCTAACCATGGTAAGTGGAAGGTTCCATGACTGGGGAGATTAATACTGACCTCTGTCTGTTTAATGGGGTATAGTGATTTGGGAGGATGATGTATGGGTATGTGTTAAGGCTTTAGCTGATGATACATTGAAAGGGTTTTTCTGCCTCCTGGGATGGTGATAAACTGACATGTCCCTCACGTCTGTATTATGTGGGTTAGTAGTGAATGACACCTAAGCTGAAACACTGAAGTCCACAGCATGACTTCACAATGTACTGATTCTCATGCCCCAAATAAATATGTGGAGATGTGCAGTACAGGTAATTGTGTATGTTAAACTCCCAATGAATATGTATTCTGGATGTCTAGTACATGTTTGATGACCATAACAGAGCTATAACATTGGAGAGGAACATTTTGGTATAATAGTTGCCATACATGACAGTTGTATTTGATAGATACATCACACTTACACATGATCGGTAAGTAAGTGGTATTTATTGGGAAGTGAACAATGAAATGAATGAATTGTAATAGAAATTAAATAAAGTTAACAATGAAGGGTTCAGTCATGATGGATGAAATCCTCAGGAAAGCAGCTACACCATTTGGAAACATAAGCCCAGTGTCCTTGCACCATATGAAAATGGAGTTGGATATCAGAACAGTCAACAGGGTATATCAGTCAGACACAATGGGAAGCAATCAGGAGAGGTTAACTTCCTGACAGTGGGTTTGGACTCAGCATCTGCTTCCCCTGGATGTCTGGGTGGACCTACACGTTTGTGGGGGGGGGGGGTTCTTCTGCCACAGATGTTGGAGTGTCTAAAGCATTCCCTTCCCCCTGGCAGGGCCTCAATTCCACTAGCAGCCACAGATGTTGAGGGGTCTGCTGTCTCATGGCTGGTGGAAGAGGCCTGATATTGGGTACCAGAGTTACTCAGGGTGGGTTGATGTCCCTCAGTACCCTAGCAATGGAAGCCAGGATGGCATTTTAGACCTGCCACTGCTGCATGGCTTCCTGGTGGTTGTCTCTCTGCATCTGTCTGATCTCCCCCATCGTGGTCCGTACCTGGCCCATCATGCCTTGGGAAATTTGTTAGGCTCCCAAGGCTTGGGAGATGGTCTTCTGGTCAGTAGAGTCCCTTGGAGCCCCCATTCTTTGGCCCACACCATCCCTCCCATGCAGCCTTCCCCCACGTACCTGTGCCCCTGGCACAGTGTGCCCACTTCCACTGGTGGCAGGACCCTCATTGTCAGGGGTGACATTAGGAGACTCATGTACTTGTACTGGGGTGCACACCATGAAAGAGACTGTCCTTGGGATACAGGTTGGAGGGAGAATGGTTGCTTGTGAAGTATTTGCAACAGGACTGGGGGGAGTCGTTGTGGGCAGGGCAGGGTGACAGATGTTGACTGACCAGGTATTCTTGATGGACCAGCTTTGTGCTCAGTGTTCAGACATCCAGGGCTGTTTTCCTCACTGGGGCCTTCATCCAGGGGGGTAGTGTCTGTCTCTGTTATCCTCTCCATGTTGGGGATGGCAAGGTTACTGTAGGAGAAGTGGAACACACAGTTGGTATAAGTGATGCAACTAGTGATGCATAAATTAGACAACTAAACATGTTACTTGAGATGCATACATTACCTTTACATGATCCCCTGACATGACAATGACAGCTGCTACTTAATCTGGGTTAGTGCAGTGTGGGACACAGAGATTTGCAATTGGGTACAGCATGCTCCATGCTCTTGGAGTATGCTGGTGTTTACATGGCTACAAATACCCTCATATCTTGTCTGAGTAAAGACATGCAATACAGGCTCAAGTTTGGGGACACTGAGAAGGTAGCTACCCAGTCCTAGGCTGATTTTGTGGACATCTCAGTAAAGGCACTAGAGGGCTGGATACAGGGCAACAAGGTAAGTACCTTTGAGGGGCTATACAATTTGATTATGAGGGAGCACCTTCAAACTAATTGTGTCTAAGAGAGGTTGCACTGTTAATGTGGGTAGGCTAGCCAGATCAAGCTCTGTGGTTCCCTAGTTTTGTGCTATATAAAAAACTTTTGCAAAAGGCAAAATCATGAAACTGCCAGGACACTAGAGGATGGAAAGAAGGCAGTCCAACCACCAGCACCGTCAGCATGACAAAAATCAACTGATCTAATTACGATCCACAAATCACAATGGCAGTTCTTCAATGGAGGAAAGCCATTGGCAGTGCAAACCATTGCAGTCTGTACTCACAATCAGTCAGAACACTACACCACATTGGATACCGGAATCCCCAGCTGCTGCTTCTCCTGCGGCCTTTCCTGCCCCCCCTCCTCCTCACCGTCCGCTTCCTTTACTCTTGCTGAATCGCCAGCTGCTGCATCCCCTGCGTCCCCTCCCACCTCCCCCCTCCTCCTCACCGTCCGTTTCCTTTACTCTTGCGGAATCCCCAGCTGCTGCGGCCCCTGCGGCCCCTCCGCCTACCCCCTCCTCCTCACCGTCCGTTTCCTTTACTCTTGCGGAATCCCCAGCCGCTGCATCCTCTGCGGCCCCACCCCCCCAGCCTTCCCATTCGTCCAGCCCTCCCTCCTCCCAGCTACCACTTCCTCCCTCCCCCCATTTATGGCAGCCGCGGATGCGCGCAGTGGACGCGCCGCTGGCTCGCCAAAGGCAAGCCCGCCTGTGCCTGTCCGTGCCAAGACCGCGCCCAGCGCCAGTCCCCCTGGCCCTCTCAGACAAACCTACTCCCCCCTCGCCCTCCACTCACTCAACCCCGGCCCTCGCCCCACATGCACCCTTTCCAGCCCCACACACACTCATGGCCCCTTCACCTGCCTCACCTGTCATTTCTCCTGCTCCTCATCCCTCACACCACACACCAACCATAGCGACCCCCCGATAACACATACAACACCCCCAACGCGATACACACCTGCTCTGCCCCCACCCCCACCAACCAGCCCCGCAGAACACCACCCCACAACCAGAACACACCCCGCAACAACACCCTCATGCACCACACCAACACCACCCACCACAACCACCTCAACTGCCTGCTCCTCAACACCCGCTCCCTTCACAAACAAGCCATAGAACTCTGGGACCTCACCACATCACACTCACCTGACATCACCTTTCTCACGGAAACCTGGACCAACCCCTCCTCGGAACCCGACATAGCCATCGCTACCCCCAAGGGATAATAACTCCAACGCAAAGACCGCCTCAACAGGTCAGGTGGTGGCATCGCCATCCTACACAGGGACACCATCAAAGTCACCACCAGCTCCCAGGACACTATCGACCACACAGAACACATGCACTTCCTAATCCACATTAACAACAACTCCACCCTCAGAGGTACACTAATCTACAGACCACCAGGACCACGCCCCACCTTCTGCGACACCATCGCCGACACCATCAGCTCGCACGCCCTCACCTCCACAGACTACATCCTCCCCAGTGATTTAAACTTTCACTTGGAGAACCTACAAGACCACAACTCTACCTCCCTCATAGACAACCTCACCAACCTCGGACTCAAATAACTGGTCACCGCACCCACACACTCAGCAGGACACACGCTTGACACAATTTTCACCTCAAGCCAACACATAGCCTACACCCACAACACCAAACTCCTCTGGACTGACCACCACTGCGTCAACTTCTCCATCACCAAACCCCCCACACACCATCATCAACACACCACACCCTATCGCATGTGGGACAAGATCCCCACAGAACGCCTGAACTCCCAACTGGCTCAAAAAACCCCCACACACACCATCGACCCCAACACAGGAGCATACAACCTCTCCAAATGGATCACTACCTGTGCAGACACACTAGCCCCCCTCTGAAAACACATCACCACCTGCAACATCAAGAACGCCCCATGGTTCACCCCCAAACTCCAAGACTCCAAGTGCAAATGCCACCAAGCGGAGAAAATATGGTGACAAGAACCCTCTACAACCAACTTCTCCACCCTCAAAGCCATCATTCGCACCCATCACCAATGCATACGCACCGCCAAAAGAGATCATTACAAGACACGCCTTGACAACATCTCTCAAAACAGCAAAGAACTCTTCACCATCATTAATGAACTAGCCAAACCCAAAGTCAGCAACATAGACCCCTTACACACACAGCCCCTATGTGACGCCCTCTCCAACCACTTCCACCACAAAATCCTGGACATCCACAACAGCTTCATACCACACACACCCACCACACACACCCCTCACTCGCCCAACTCAACCCCCACTCATGCCCCCCACCACACTCACCACCTGGGCCCCCACCACACACGAAGAAACTGAAAAAACCATGAACTCCATCCACTCCGGATCCCCAACCGACCCCTGTCCACATCGCATCTACAACAAAGCCAGCCCAACCATCGCCCCCATACTCCGTGACAAAATCAACTCCTCTTTCGACTCCGCCACCTACCCAGACCCCTGGAAGCATGCGGAAATCACCGCTCTCCTAAAAAAAACAAAGCCGACCTGGAGACCCTCTCCAACTATCGCCCCATCTCCCTCCTCCCTTTCCCCACCAAGGTTGCAGAGAAACTAGTTAACGCCCGCCTATCCCACTTCCTCAAAGAAAACAACACTCTTGATCCCTCACAATCCGGGATCCGCAAGAACCACAGCACGGAAACCGCCCTCATTGCATGCACTGACGACATCAGGACCAAAGTCGACAAAGGCGAGACCGTCGCACTCATCCTCCTAGACCTCTCCGCAGCCTTTGACACTGTCTGCCACCACACTCTCCGCACACGCCTCCATAACATAGGAATTCACCACAAAGCCTTAGATTGGCTCACCTCTTTCCTCACCAACCGGTCCCAGAGAGTCCGCCTTCCACCTTTCCACTCCACTGCTACCAAGAAAATCTGCGGAGTCCCACAAGGGTCCTCCCTCAGCCCCACACTCTTCAACATTTACATGATCCCCCTAGCCAACATCCTCTGATCACACGGAATCACTATCCTCTCCTACGCAGATGACACCCAACTCATCCTCTCCCTCACCCGCAACACCACCACCGCCAAAACCAACCTACACACTGCTCTCCTCTACACCGCCAACTGGATGACATCTAACCACCTCAAGCTTAACTGCAACAAAACCAAGATCATCATCTTCGGCCCCAACAAAACCATATGGGATGACTCCTGGTGGCCCACAGCCCTAGGCCCCGCACCCACACCCGCAAACCACGCATGCAACCTCTGCATCATCCTGGACCCCTCCGTCTCCTTGACACAGCAAATCAATGCTTTAACCTACTCCTGCTTCTACACACTCCGTACTCTAAAAAATCCTTCAAATCGATTCCCCCAGAGACCAGGAAGACAGTCACCCATGCACTCATCAGCAGCAGACTAGACTATGGTAACTCCCTCTACGCCGGCACCACACTCAAACTCAAACGCAAACTCCAGAGAATACAGAACACAGCTGCACGCCTCGTCCTTGGCCTCCCCCACCACAAACAAATCTCACCACACCTCAAATCCCTTCACTGGCTCCCCATAGACAAGAGAATCACATTCAAGATCCTGATCCACGCACACAAATCCCTCCACAACACCGGCCCAACCTACCTCAATGACAGAGTGAACTTCCACACTCCCACCCGCAACCTCAGATCAGCTGACCTCGCCCTAGCCACAGTCCCCTGCATCCAACGCACCACCACAGGAGGCAGGTCCTTCTCCTACCTCGCCCCCAAAACTGGAACTCCCTCGCCACCAACCTCTGCAAAACCAAAGACCTCCTGCTCTTCAGAAAGAACCTTAAGACATGGTTGTTCGAACAGTGACCCTCCTTGCTCCCCCATTTCCCCCCCCACCCAAGCGCCTTGAGACCCTCACAGGTGAGTAGCACGCTCTATACATTTTTTTGATTGATTGATTGACAGTAGCCCAAAATTAACGAACTAGCAAAACAAACAATAGACACCCCTACACATTACACAACATACAATTAACAAAACCACACATTACACAACAAACTTCACCCATTCACATCACAGCGCCCACACCTCATCACAAACATTATTGATCCTTTTAAACACAACCTCTTTAGCACCACTACCATGTACCCACAAAAACATCCACTTTTCACTGATGAGTTGAGAGTCATTGTGGACAAAATTGTCAGGGTAGAGCCATATCTATTTGGAGCACAGGTCCAGCAAACATCAATAGCAGGAAAATGGAGTTGTGGCAAAAGATAGTTGACAGGGTGAATGTAGTAGGCAGTTACCCACGCACAAGGGAGGACATCAGGAAGAGGTGGAATGACCTCAGGGGGAAGGTACGTTCCATGGCATTCAGGCACCAGCTGGCAATGACAGCTATGTAGTGGCCCAACTACTAGCTTATCACAGCTACAGCTATGTCTCATAACAAACTACACTCAGGGAAAACGTCCATAATAGTGTCATGTACTCACTTGTCGCACTTGTAGTACATCCAGATAGAGGTCCAGGGCAAATTGTAACACCAATTGTGTATGCCAGCTCTGATGCCATTGTGCATTGTTCAGCTTCTAGTTAGCTCAATGATGCCATACACCTTACTTGGAGAGAAATAGTTGTGCCAGGTACAAAGGGGGTTTTCCACTTGCCACGGACAAAGTGGGTGTCCCACTTTTGAGGGTCTGAGGCAGACTGCCTCCAGGCAGGAAAAAGGCAGGAAAAAGGGGATGACAGTGGGTTCCAAAATGATTATTGGGAGGATGGATTTTTCTACACTGAAGCAAGGGACCTCAAATCAGGGGCAACCAGGACAGTGGTGATCCCCCAAAAGTATATGGAATTCCTCCTAACTCTAAGCCATGATATTCCCTTAGTAAGACATTTGGGGCAGACCAAGACCTAGAACAGGCTGGTCAATCATTTTTATTGGCCCCATATGTCAGAGAAATTAAATGACTTTTGCAGCTCTTGTATCACCTGTCAGGCCAGCGGCAAGACGGGGGCGAGCCAAAGTCTCCCTTGATACCACTACCAGTGTTTGGGACTCCCTTCGAGAGGTTGGGGATTTGACAGTGTTGGTCCCCTAGACCCACCAAATGCCTCAGGTAACAGATACATTTTGGTGGCAGTAGACTGTCCCTGCTCCCACAGTGGCTAGGACCCTGTTCAGTGTGTTCACCCAAGTAGTATTCCCAAAGGAGGTGATCTCAGATAGGGGCAGAAACTTTGTCCCTGACTATCTGAAAGCAATGTGGGATGAGTGTGGTGTTACCTATAAGTTCACCACCCCCTATCATTCCCAGACCAATGGACTAGTGTAGAGATTTAACAAGACACTGAAGCGCATGATAATGGGTTTGTTTGACAAACTCAGAAGGAGATGGGATGTTCTCCTCCCATGCCTGCTGTTTGCATACAGGGAGGTACCACAAAAGAGAGTTGGATTCACCCCCTTTGAGTTACTGTTTGGGCACCCTGTAAGAGACCCATTGTGTTTGGTGATGGAGTCTTGGGAGAATCTTCTCAAAGAGTTCACACAGAATGTGCTTTATTGTGTGCTGGGCCTCTGTTCACACATGGCTGAGTGCATGAAGAAGGCAAGCACCAATCTTGACGCCAGACAAGAGTTCATAAAGCTCCGGCAGGGCCAGAAGACTACCATGCCTAAGTATCACCCAGGTCAGCTGGTGGGGATTTTGGAGCCATGGGCTCCTAGGGCACTTCAGGCCCAGTGGACGGGGCCCTATCCAATTTTGAGAACAAGGGTGAGGTCACCTACCTGGTGGACCTTGGCACCAAAAGGAATCCTAACAGGATCCTACGTGTTAACAGGCTAAATCCCCACCAGGGCAGACATGACCATGCTTCTGGTCACAGATGAGGAAAAGGAGGAGGAGAGTGAACCTCTGCCAGATCTCCTATCTAACAATGCACAAGATCGGTCAGTAGTACTCTCTCCCAAGTTGACAGCCCAGTAGCAGAAAGAATGCATACAAGTATTGGAACAGTCTGATGGGCTGTGCTTTCTGACCCGTGAACTCACCAATTGGTGTGTCCATGACATTGACACCCGTGACAGCTTACCTGTTAAAAATACATTTGTACAGGTTGTCAGACCAGGGCAAAGCCAGCATCAAAGCTGAGGTAGCTAAGATATGGGAGTTAAAGTTAATTGAGCCCTCTGCTTGTCCTTGGGCTAGTCCAGTGGTGCTGGTACACAAACCTAATCACCGAGGTGGGAAGAAAGAGCTAAGATTCTACGTAGACTACAGAGGTTTAAATGGATTAACTAAGACTGACGGTCACCCCATACCTAGAGCTAATGAGCTCATTGATAAGTTGGCGGCTGCTATGTTCCTGAGTGCATTTGATTTGAATTTAGGATACTGGCAGATTGCCTTAAGCCTAGGAGCTAAGGAGAGGTCAGCATTTTCCACCTCAGAGGGCCACCTTCAGTTCTAGGTGGTGCCCTTTTGTTTGAAAAATGCCCCTGCCACCTTCCTAAGGTTAGTGAACAGAGTCTTGTCTAGGTTAGAATCTTTTAGTGTGGGTTATCTAGATGATGTAGCTGTTTTCAGTTCTTCCTGGGAGGATCACCTGGTCCACCTGAAGGAAGTGCTTCAGGCCCTGATCCAGGCAGGCCTGACTATCAAGGCAAGCAATTGCCACATTGGGCAGAGTTCAGTGGTGTACCTGGGTCACCTTGTAGGTGGAGGCCATGTATCTAGGCCATCCTGCATTGGGAGGCTCATAAAACCCAGAACTAGGTCAGGGCCTTTCTTGGAATAAATGGGTGTTACAGGAGGTTTGTTCAGAGTTTTGGGACCATTGGGGCCCCTCTGACAGAACTCACCTCAAAGAAGCAGCCCAAAAAGGTTATATGGACCCCAGAGTGTCAGAAAGCCTGTGACACTCTGAAGGAAACCATGGGCCTGCTTTATTCTTTTTTAGCCCGGCATTTACAACCTTTTTTGATGCAAATGTGGCGCAAACTTACAAAATTCAATTATATTTTGTACGTTTGCGCCGCTTTTGTATCAAAACATAACGCAAATGTGGCGCAAAAAAGGTATAAATCAGCCCCTATGTGTTCGGCACCAGTGTTGCTGGCCCCTGACTATGACAAAGAGTTCTCAGTGCAAATATATGCTTCAGAGATAGGGATTGGGACAGTGTCAGCACAAGTCAATGAAGAGGGCCAGGATCAGCCAGTTTCCTTCATCAGCAGTCAACTACTCCCTGGGGAGCAAAGATGGAGTGCCATCGAGAGAGAGGCCTTTGCAGTGGTTTGGTTCCTGAAGAATTTAATGGCATACCTGTTTGACACTGTATTCAAACTGACCACAGACCTCTCAGATGGCCCAAGCAGATGACGGGGGAGAAGTCAAAACTATTATGGTGGTCTATTTCCCTACAGGGGATGGACTTCACAGTGGAGCATAGACCTGGAAGTGCCCATTCCAATGCACATGTTTGGTCAAGAGGTCCCCCCTGGTTTCCACCCCTGAAGCAAGGATCAATATGGCAGAGCTGCACCCACACCTCAGAGCCCTACAAGGAACACAACAAGAAAAAGAAGGACTGCCCTGCTGGACCATTGACCTGCACTCTGAAGAACTGCACCAGCGCACACTTGGGCTTCACCACAAAAAAGACCTTGATTGTCTTCAAATGGTTCAAGAAGGGACTCCCTGTTTGCTATGGGTAGTAAATAGCTGACCAGAGTCCCCTGCATCAAGCCCCGAAGAAACAGACCTGCTGACCAGTGGTTAGTGGTCATTTTTGGATTCGAGCAAAGTGCATTCTGGAAGTTGGAGTCCTAACCCTCAAGGAGCAACTCAGAGGTTGTAGAAACTTGGGGTGAGTTGTGGACTCCTAAAGGACCTTCCAATACCTTCTGGAACAAGATCCTGAAGTTTGGAGGAGATTGGAGAACTTTTGGTAAAAAGCTCCATAAACGGACCGACCTGACATCGTGAGTCAAGCCAGCTTACATTGACTGCGACTCTGCATGACTTGCAGGTTTGTCCCGCTGAAAAGCTCTGGTGCCCCAGACTTCCAGTATTTCACCGAGGATCCCTGGAAAGGCAATCTGATGACATTTCTTCGAAATTGGCTTACTGTGGAGGGTCGTCCGATGTCGGAGAGAAAAAGACCCAAAAAAGTGACAAAGTCCAAATGGAAAAAGTCGTCTGAGGCTTCCCGCGCAGCATATCCAAGGAGGGCTCCAGGGATGTCGGATCAAATTTCAAGTTGGACCCGAACGAAGATTTCCGTCCTGAAAAATCGACTAAGTCTGAAGGTAGAATTCTTCACTGAGGCCTCCTTCAACGCAGATCCGAGGAAGGGCTCCAGGGAGGTCGGCTTCATCTGTGACTTCGTCCCAGTGAGAAAGAAGACTGCTTAAAAAGGACTACGGCCCTCATTAAGACCTTGGTGGTGGGTGATAAAGTGGCGGTAATACCGCCAACAGGCTGGCAGTAAATACTGCCAAATTATGACCATGGTGGTGATATCTCCGAAAGACAGCCAATGTACCACACTGACCACCAGGGTGGAAACAACAGGCACCACGGCTGTAGCCGCCTACAACCAGGCGGAAGACAAAGTTCTGTCCACCATATTAATACACAGGAAACCACAATCTTTTCGGGGTGGTACCAACGCCATCAAAAGCATGGAGGAAACAGAACACAAAAGTCAAAGGACTGACCACTGGATACACAGGGAAGAACCACGCCGCCATGGAACCAGAACTGCAAGTTTTCCCGATGATCTTGTCATGCTCCACCACGAACACCAACGCCAGCGAAGATGACAACGATGAGTACAGCCACCTAGCACACAAGGGAGGAGGGGAGGAAAAAAAGAGTGACACACACAGGCACAACACACACCCCACAGAAACACACCATGCACACAACCAGATGCACAAGATAATCAATTTGTCCACGATAATTGGCAAAATAAGGCAAGGACAACAGGAAATTACTACCGTGATTGTAATAAGAGCAACATCGAAAATCATAAGTCCGTGTGGCAATGCTACAGATATGTACAAATGTACAAAAAAGTGACACTGCCCTGTTCACAGGGGCCACGTGGCCACAGGGCAAAGTCCAAGGCCCCACTCGATTCCTGCACCAATTCGGAGAGAACACTGCAGGGGCATCAGTTGGCAAATAGGCAGGCACCTCAGGGGGAGGAGGGGTACCTCAGCCGGAGGTGGAACCAAACCACTGGTTCTGGAAAGGGCAACATGCCCTGTGCTCTTTGCCCTGGGGAGTGCAAGGCCACAGTCTCTCGAGAGGGTGACTTGCCCACTGGTTCTGGAGGGGGCAACATGCTGTGTGCTCTTTGTCCTGGGGAGTGCAAGGCCACAGTTTCTCAGGTGGGTGACTTGCCCACTGGTTCTGGAGAGGGCAACATGCCCTGTGCTCTTTGTCCTGGGGAGTGCAAGGCCACAGTCTCTTGAGGTGGTGACTTGCCCACTGGTTCTGGAGGGGTCAACATGCCCTGTGCTCTTTGTCCTTGGGAGTGCAAGGCCACCGTTTCTCAGGTGGGTGACTTGCCCACTGGTCCTGGTGGTGGCAGGCCGCACAGCAGCCCATGGAGAGTGGACTATATGGTGTCGCCGGCGGTGATGCATGCACTGTGTTGGTGGTTGTGGAAGGCTCCTGCTCAGCCCCTGCACCCTCTGATGGCTGCACTGTGGTGGTGGTTGTGGAAGGCTCCTTCTCAGCCCCTGCACCCTCCGATGGCTGCACTGTGGTGGTGGTTGTGGGAGGCTCTTGCTCAGCCCCTGCATTCTCTGATGGCTGCACAAGCACTTCTGGCGTTGGGGGCTCTGTGAAAGCTGCTGGTGCAGGCTCCTTCCCCTTCCCCTTCTTGCTGGTTGGTGCAGACTCTTTCCCCTTCCTGGTGGCTGGTGCAGGCTCCTTCCCCTTCTTGGTGGCTGGTGCAGGCTCCTTCCTGGTGGCTGTTGCAGGCTCCTTCCCCTTCCTGGTGGCTGGTGCAGGCTACTTCCCCTTCTTGGTGGCTGGTGCAGGCTCCTTCCCTTCTTGGTGGCTAGTACAGGCTCCTTCCCCTTCAGTATTTGTGGCCTGGTATCATTTCCACCACGAGTAGGTGCTGCTGAAACTGGGCCAGTGGACTGTTTTGCTGAGGTGCTTGGTTGGGTCCTCGATACCCTGGCCATACGTGCAGGATGGGGGAGGGGTAGGGAAGAGGTCAATGGTGGAGAAGAAGAGCTTTTTAGGGACATTGGGGCGGGAAGAGGGAGAATTAATGGGAGTGGAGGATGAGGGAGTGGTTGTTGGAGGTGTTTGTTTGCTGGATTTGGGTGCAGGTGCATGGGTTGTATGCTGTTGTGAGGAGGATGGCCTTTGGGTGTCTGAGTGCTTGCGTTTTTGTACTTTAGGAGGTGGGACGGACACAGTGGGAGAGGACACAGGGGACGTGTGCATGGATATTGTGGAGATGTCTGCGAGGGAGGTGTGTGTTCTGCTTGGTGTGGTGATGATGCTGGTGGTGGATGAAGATGTAGTACATACAGGTATGAGTGTGGAAGTAACTGGGTGGGAGGTGGAGGAGGAGGAGGGGGAGACAGAGGAAATAGTGGATTTTGTTGTGTGTGCAACTGGATGGTGTTTGTGTGAGTGCCTGTGGGATGAAGTGTGGTGCTTGTGTTTGCCTCTGACACTCTTGGGTGTTGACCTGTGTGCATGCTCGTCTACCTGTGTGCTTGGGATGGGTTGGAGTTGAGGAGAATGGGACTGGGAAGTGGTAGTTGGGAGAGGGACAGTAGAAACAGGGATAATGGCGGCCATCAGAGAGGAGGCCAGAGCCTGAATGGATCTCTGTTGGGCCACCAATCCACCGTGAATGCCCTCCAGGGATGTATTAGATTGCTTCATCTAGGCTACCAGCCCCTGGATGGCATTCACAATGGTTGACTGCCCTACAGAGATGGATCTCAGGAGGTCAATAGCCTCCTCACTCAGGGCAGCAGGGCTCACTGGTGCAGGGCCTGAGGTGCCTCGGGCAAAGGAGATGCACACCCTCCTGGGTGAGCGGGCACAGGCAACTCGCTGAGGGGCTGCTGGGAATGCTGTGCTGGTACAGGGTGGCAGCTGTGCCTGTAGCTGGGGTGGTCACAGAAGTGTCCACCACCACCAGGGAGCTCCCATGGGAGGAGGTATCAGAGCTTGTGTTGTCCCCTCCAGTCTCCGCTGTGGTGCTGCCCTCGCTCTCTGTCCCACTGGTGCCCTCAGTGTCGGTCTCCAGGGTCCTGTGGGATGCAGCTCCCTCTATTGCTGGTGCCTCTGCTCCTCCGCCAGATGATGCTAATGCACATAAGGACAGAATGACAAAACAAGAAAGGGGAGAGAGAGAGACAAAGGATACACTGGGTCAATGACTGCACCAACACCCCTGTTGGTGTACACACCACCCTCACACACAGGGTACAGGCTTACGCACTATGCAGTGCACTACTAGTCAACTGCAGCATACCTGGGACCCACACAACTCTGACCAGTAGTGGATGCTAACAAACTAGGTAGACAGTATTTCCCCTTCAGAACCTTAGCCACCAGAGGCCCTACGCTGTTATGTCTGGCCTGGCCTAGGGGCACACACTGACACACAACCACCACCCGGATCCCAACTGTCCAGCCGTGAGCTTTAATGATGGCCACTGTACTCACCCCCTTGTGGCTGCTGTGATTCCCTCAGGAGCACATTCAGCTCTGGATAGGCCACCGCCAGTATGTGGGTCATCAGGGGGGTCAGGTCTGACGGGCACCCCTTCCTCGTTGGGAGACCATCCCCAGCTGGGCCTCCGCGGTCTTCCGTGCCCAGCGTCTCGGGTCCTCCCAACGTTTGCGACAATGGGTGCTCTGCCTGCCATAGACCCCAGGATCCACACCTCCTTGGCGATTGCACGCCGTATACCTTTCTTTTGATGGGTGCTAAGCTGCAGAAGCAATGCAGACAGGAGAACACCATTAGACAAACAGTCCAGCCAGTAACACGAATGGCCCACCATACCCGTTTCCATCACCATTGGCAGACCCAGCAAACAACGTGTAGCCAGCCAAGAGGACATCCCACCCCCCTTACATGATCCCTTCACACACAACTCCATGCATTCATGCCACAAGCATCGTGGCCCACAGTGTACTCATCTGTTGGTCTTGGACCACCAGTCTCTACAACTCCTCTGAAGTGAAGGCCCGGGCCCTTTCCCCAGTCACACCGGCCATGATAGGTTCCAGACACGGGTCACAGCAGCACATGCGGTGTAGGTCCTCTCCTATGAAAGGTCAGGAAACAAGTGAGGAATATGATAGAAAATGGCGGTCACGTCCACGGCAGTGCATACCATCACCGCTGGTGCAGATCACCATTGGCCACTGTACCCCATAGGGCCCAATTATAACCAATAAGTAGTTGCACAGTGGTTCCCGACCGCCTACCGCCACGGTGCACAACGTCAGTGGCATTACCTCACTTCCACCTGTCCCTCCACACAGGACAGGCGGAATGGTGCATCACAGGATAAATAGCCACATACATGACAAATTACACTGTCCCATTACATGTATACAGATTGTGGAGTACTGTTGTGGCTCCATTGTTCAGTTTCTGACAGACTCCTCACTCTTGTGTCCCTTAAATACCTACTGCTGTGGATGAATAGGAGATGGAGACATACCCCAGTGTAAAGACCCCTGGTGGACTTGGCTACACTGGAGAACGGACACATTATCCTCACCTATAGGCTGGAAAGGGCCACAATCACAGAGCTGTGTGCCTAATTGGAGCCTGACCTGATATCTGCTATCCATCATCTCACTGGGATACCCCCTCTTGAGCAAGTGCTATCAGTTCTCCATTTCATGGCAACTGGTTCATTCCAAGTGACAGTGGGCTTGGCAGCAGGAAAGTCACAGCCAATATTCTCAATAGTGCTGACAAGAGTGTTGTCTGCCCTGGGAAAACACATGTGGAGCTACATTGTGTTCCCCCAGATTGAGGATTTGGCCACTGTGGAGGCCGGGTTTTATGCAATGGGACACATCCCCAATATAAATGGGGCGGTTGACGGAACACATATAGCATTTGTCCCTCCCGCCAGAATGAACAAGTGTTCAGGAATCGTAAGAGTTTCCACTCCATGAATGTGCAGATACTGTGCTTGGCAGACCAGTACATCTCCCACGTCAATGCTAAGTAACCTGGGTCAGTGCACAATGCCTTTATCCTAAGGAATAGCAGCATCCCAAATGTGATGGCCCAACTACAGAGGCACAAGGTGTGGCTAATAGGTGAGCCCTGGTTCCCACCCAATATATGTTGGTGTATGCCTATAGTGTGGGCCATATAGGATAGTTTGAGGCTAAATGTTGTCCCTCAATATTTGCAGGTAACTCTGGTTACCCAAACCTATCATGGCTGCTGACCTCTGTGAGGAATGCAAGGACAAGGGCAGAAGAATGTTATAATGAGGCACATGGATGAACCACAAGGATCATTGAAAGAACCTTTGGCCTCCTGGAGGCCTGGTTCCGGTGCCTCCATCTAAAGGTGGATCTCTGTGCTACTCACCCAAGAAGGTCTGCCAGATAGTAGTGGCATGCTGCATGTTGCACAACCTGGCCCTCAGATGACAAGTGTCTTTTCTGCAGGAGGAAGTTACTGGAGATGCCCCTGTTGCAGCAGTGGACCCTGTGGACAGTGAGGATGAGGAGGCAGAGCATGAGAATGTGGACAATAGAATATCTGTGATCCGTCAGTACTTTCCAATGACACACAGGTGAGACAGTGCACCTTTACATTTCAATGTCTTTGGTTGTTTTCTGTGTAACATTGGCATGCTGGTATTTACCACTTCTATGCCTACTTACTGTTACCTCTAGCTATTCATTTTGCAGATGTTAGTAATTTGACAAATACTCCTGGTGTGATCACAACAGCCAGCTCCAGGTAATTGACTCTATGCTCATTCTATGTACAGTTCATTTGGACTGGTTGTACCTGTTTCAATCAATAGTCATTTGAAATGCATGACATACTTGAAATTGATTTATATCAAAGGGTGTTTATTGTAGTGCTAATATATAGAGTGGGAAGTGCAATGGGATGGGTGATGATGGAGGAAAGTCCAGGGTGTTGTTCCAGTCTGTGCGTAGCACAGGTGCATTGTCCAAGGGGACATAGGAAGGGGAGAAAAGGCAGTTCAAGGTGGACAGGGTGACTGAATGGGACACAAGGGGGACAATCAGGAGAGTCTCATTTCCTGGCAGGGTCTTATCAAGTGTCTCTGGCTTATGTCTGGATCGCAGAGAACGTTTGAGGGGTGTTTCACCTTCTGCAGAGGGAGAGGTGCTGGTGGCTTGTGGGTCTTGTGGCTTGGCCTCCTGCCCACTAGCGGCAGCGGATGTGGAAGACTGTTCAGATGACAGGCTAGTGTTAGGGGCAGCTTGTGTGACACAGCCTCCCTCATAATGTTGACCATGTCTGCCAGCACCCCTGTCATAGAGATCAGGGTGTTGTTGATGGCCAGCAGGTCCTCCCTGATCCCCTGATACTGTCCCTCCTGCAGCTGCCTGTTCTCCTGCACGTTGTCTAGGATCTGGCCCATCATGTCCTGGGAATGTTGATAGGCTCCCAGGATCTCAGACAGTCCCTCCTGAAGAGTCAGTTCCCTGAGCCTGTCCTCCCCCTGGTGCACAGCACTCCTCCAAGTTTCCCTGTTGGCCTGTGCCTCTGTCCCCTGAACTGTGTTCCAACTGCCACTGACCCCAGGTCCCTGATTGTCTTGGGGGCGTGGTGTGTTCTGGGGACCCTGTACAGGTGGGCACACTGCTGATTGACGTGTCCTGGGGACAGAGGTTTGGGTACACTTGGTGGGTGCTGTGGTGTTGTTTCCTGATGTGGGAGGCTCTGTGGAGGTCTGTGACTAGGCTTGGGTAACCGTCTGTCCAGTGGTTCCTGATGGGCCAGGCAGATTGTCCAGATCCTGAGGACAAGAGTTATTGTCATCACTGTGGGCCTCTTTAGTTGGGGGACTGGATAGTGCTTGCACCTTCTCTCCATTGACATTGGCAGGGGTACCTGTGGGGATGTGTTATGGTTAATGTGTATGACATTTTGTACATCCCTGGCTTCCCCTCTATGGTTGGTGTTGTAATGCCAGGTTTTACTTGTGTATGTTGGTGTATGGGGGGATTATTAGTTTCCCTATGCTGTGCATGCTTTAGGGATGAGTTTCCATGCAGGGCTGTGAGGGGTGTCCATGCATTGGTACTTGGCATTGGGATTAGTGGGATGTGATGGTGGAGTGTGTGGGATGGAGTGGAGTGATGGGAGTGAGGGTGACTGTATGTGATGGCATGCAGGTATGAGGGGTGATAACTGATGAAATTTGACTTACCAAAGTCCAGTCCTCCTCCGACTCCGGCCAGGCCCTCAGGATGCAGCATTGCCAAGACCTACTCCTCCCATGCTGTGAGTTGTGGGGGAGGAGGTGGGGATCCACTGCCAGTCCCCTGGATAGCGAGCTAGTGTCTTGCTGCTAAGGAGCGTACCTTCCCCCGTAGGTCGTTCCACCTCTTCCTGATGTTGTCCCTTGTTCTGGGGTGCTGTCCCACAGCGTTGACCCTGTCCACGATTCTCCACCATAGCTCCATCTTCCTGGCTATTGATATTTGCTGCACCTGCGCTCCAAATAGCTGTGGCTCTACCCTGACGATTTCCTTAACTCCTCCTCAGTGCCTTTGTTGTTCTATGGATGTTCTGTGAAGTGTGTTGGTGAGGGTGTGTTGGTTAATGTTTGGAATGTGTGAAGTGGGGTGGGACTGATGAATGGGTGTATGTGGTGTGTGTGTCTAGTTGACGCAGTGGTCTTGGAGTCAGTCTGGTGGCACTTATTGGTATCCATAAAGGGCTGTGGGTACTGTGGGTGTGTGTTTTATAGTGGTGTGTGTATGGGTGTCAGATGTGTGTTGTTTGAATTGTCCTATGTGGTGTTGTTTTATTTGTGGGTGTCCATTGTCAGCGCGGCAGTATGTAACGCTGATGGTTTACCGCTGTTGAATGTCCGCCATGGTGGTTCGTGGGTCATAATGTGGTGGGCGTTGTTCTGTTAGCGTAACGGTGTGGGTTTTGAGACCACTAGTTTATCACTTACCTTTGGACTGGTGGATTTGTGTATGTGGCTAAATTCTGTCGGATTGGTGTGTGTGTGTCATAATATGGTGAACGGATATCCACCACCGCGGCAGTAAGTTGGTGGCTGTCAGCATGGCGGTAAGCAGGATTTACTGCCAGTGTCATAATGAGGGCCTAAGCCTGAAAGTAAAATTTTGACCGAGGCCTCCTGCTTGCTTTAGCTGAGCAGGGTGCCATTGTGGTTGAACTCAAACATTGACTTTGCTCCAGTTGATGTGCGACCAGATATCCTAAGTGGTGCTATTAGTTTCTATGTGGTAACAACTGTTATTCTTTCAAAATTCATGTCTCCGGTTTCCTTTATCTGATTTTATTTGTTGTGGTGTCAAATGAAAGATAAAAATATAAAACATTTTGGTTTTGGATTTTTAAACTGTTTTCTGTGTTTTATTTAACTATTTTTTGTGATATTTGTATGCTTTACAAACTTTGGCCCTCATTACAACCTTAGCGGTCTTTGACCGCCGGGGCTGTTTCGTCGGATTTCACCACCAACAGGCTGGCAGTGAAATCCAGGGCGGTCGCACTGCCGGGACCGGCGTTTTCCCACCACTTTTGTCCCGGTGATTTTCCACCAATTTTGTCCCGGCGGGAGTAATCCTCTGAGGCAGCGCTGCCCAGGGGATTACGAGTCCCCCTCCCGCCAGCCTTTTCATGGCGGTTTGAACCGCCATGAAAAGGCTGGCGGAAAGGGGAGTCGCGGGGCCCCTGGGGGCCCCTGCACTACCCATGCCACTGGCATGGGTAGTGCAGGGGCCCCCTGCCACGGCCCTGTGCAGCTTTTCACTGTCTGCTGTGCAGTACCGTGCTGTGCAGACAGTGAAAAGTGTGACGGGTGCAACTGCACCCGTCGCACAGCCGCAACACCGCCGGCTCCATTTGGAGCCGGCTCCTGTGTTGCAACCGTGATCCCCGCTGGGCCGGCGGGCGGAAACCAGGTTTCCGCCGCCGGCCCAGCGGGGATCTTCTAATGGCCGCAGCAGGAGTGCGGCTGCATTGGCAGCCGCCCGGCGGTCCAACCTTGGCGGGTAATGACCCCCTTTTTCTCCTATGTTAAGCGTTGTTTCTCGTTGCCAAGCAACTAATGGTTGATCTGGGATTAATTTATTGAGACCTAACTGGACCTAGTGGGAGTTAGTGGCCATTTGCTATGTGTAGGTACTTACCTGCCCTAACCAATAATCCACTTTCCAACACACAAATTTTCTTAACTCAATGTTCCCTCCATTTCAGGTGGCATCCAATGATTTTTCCTGATGTACAGTCTCGAATGGCATTCATTCTGCCTTACCTCAGCAGAGACGCAGCTTCGTGGTCAATGCCATTGGTCACTCAAGATGCACTAATTCTATATGATTTTGAAGAATTCAAGATGGAATCTCTTAAACTATTTAACCTAAGAAAAGTTTTCCAAGCTACAAATAACAAACTGCTTGAATTAAAATAAGGAAAGAGAAAGCTGGTCACTTATATTGCACAATCCAATACATTAGTGGTCAAAACTGAGTGGCCTGAAAATAAAAGAGCAGCTTTGTTTTATTGAGGCTTGAAAGATGACTTGAAGGACGCCTTGGCGCAGATCCCCAACAGGCCAATGGAAATTTCTGCACTCATAGATTTGGTCCTTGAGATAGATTACCAACAATCAGAAAGAAGAGGTGAGCAGAAGAGAGAATTTCACTCAAATGTTCCCAGGTTCAATCGAATGAGAGCAGATCCCAATAGGATTCTAAAGAAAGATCAGGGAGTTGAGCCTATGCAAATTAGCACTATAAGAGGTCCCCTCACAAAAGAGGAGTAGGAGAAGCTCAGATAAAACAATTTGTGCTTGTAGCGTGGAGCTAGTGGGCATTTCATCTAA
Organism: Pleurodeles waltl; assembly: GCF_031143425.1. Classification (NCBI taxonomy): domain Eukaryota; kingdom Metazoa; phylum Chordata; class Amphibia; order Caudata; family Salamandridae; genus Pleurodeles; species Pleurodeles waltl. The sequence continues at coordinate 690,823,857 of NC_090436.1, read as the reverse complement.
ATGTGTCCAAAGAAGCCAAAAGGTTTGCAGAAGGAAAACTTGCGGCACCACCAGTAGCAGGCATTAGACTGGTGAGTGCTACTGAAGATACAACACTGAAAAATCCTCAAGTCACCAATACATTACACTAATCAGTTCCACATCTCACCTTAACTATGACCTTAAAATTCAGAGAGATTACTCTGTCGAAAGTTGCAGTAATGGTAGAATCAGGAGCCACTCAACATTTTTGCAGTATAAAATTTGCAACTAAAGTTGGCCTGGAAGCAATTTGGAAGGCAAGAGGTGAAACTGTGAGAGCAGTGGACGCAACCCACCTTTCATCGGGTACCATAGTTAGTCATACAGAGTCTGTTGAACTCATTTCTACTGAAGGGCATCAGGAACAGATGCAATTCAACTTATTAAATGCCCCAAATCATTTTGGGATTGCCTTGGCCAACAGAACACAACATCACTATAAACTGGAGTGAGAGGACTACAGTGATGGATTCCAGTTATTATTAAAAAAACATTGTTTGAATGCTGAGCCCCAGAGCAACAAACCCAACCCAGCAACAATGTTATGTGAAAATGAAATGGCTGTGTGCGTGATGCACACAACAGAAATTCCAGAAGAATATCAGGAATTTGCGGGCGTCTTCAATGAGGTGGAAGCAGAAAAGCTCCCTCCTCATCGGTCATACAAATGTATGATAGAATTGGAACCAGGTGAAAACTTACCATGTGGTCAGGTCAATGCCTTGACAGGAGCCGAGAATCAACACCTGAAAGAATACATTCAAAATATTTGGCAAATGCTTTCATTTGACCCTCCATTAGGCCCCCCTCCTTGCCATTGCTCTTCATTCTAACACAGGGAGGTGAGTTAAGAGCTTGAATTGACTACAGAACTCTGAATAGAAACCATTGTTACCCTTTACCATTGATCTCTATTTTGTTAGTCCAGCTAAAGGGAGCTACAATTTACACTAAGAAGAAATGCAGGAACAGGCACTGAAGAATCCAATGAGAGAAATTCAAAATCAAGTGCCTTATCATAAGGAATCCCTGTAGTTACCCACTCATGAACTTCAACAGAATGCCACAATAATCCTCTGGCTGCGCATCAGGGAATTCATCTCACTGAAGAATTATTTTAAGAGAATTTTGGGGACCAAATCTGAATAAGGATGTCCAGCAATATTGTGGAGGCTTGTGAGATCTGTGCAAGGGGAAAATCAGACAGACAAGCACTTTAGGGACTCCTTCAGCATGTGCCAGTGGTGGTTTTCCCATTAGAGCTCCAGGGCTACACCCCCCTCCTTTGTTATACCCAGAGTGAATAATAATCTTTTATTCACTCTTGGTATAAAAAGAAAATGCCCTCTAGCAGGAGTCCTAGAGAGTTCTACTAGAAGGAATCTCTGATGTCTGGCACAGGTACACAAAGGCACCTGCATCAGCAATCAGAGGTTTTCCAGGGCTGGTGAAACCCCAGACCTGATCTTGGGCCCCTGGCACACCTCAGTGCCTCCTAATCTTTGATGAGTTGAAGCGTCACAGATAAGGTTAGCCACTGGTATTGCAGGATTAAGCAATATAGTACCCATGGTTACATGTCACTCAGCCAGTTACTCTACCCTTTCCCAACTCATCACAACATTGGAAAAGGATGGGTGAATGAGCAGACTAGAATCTGCTACTGCACAGGTTTGAGGTTTCAGTTTCAGGTTACTAAAGCTGAAAGAAGCAGCAGGGATCCAAATGAGACCTGCACAGAGAGCAAGATGAGTGAAACATGTTTTTAAATGCTGTGTATGTATGTGTGAGAGTGTGTGTCCGTGAGACAGTATGTGTATATGTAAGCATGTCTGTGTGTCTAGTGCATATGTGTGAGTAAACGTGAGAGTGTCAGAGAAGGAGTGAGTCAAAGTGAGGACAATGAATGATAAAAAGTGTGAGTACAAGTTAGAATGATTGAGTGAGGGAGAATGACAGGGAGTATAACTGTATGTAACTGTGTGTGAGACTGAGTGAGTCAAGTGTGAGTGAGTCTTAGTGAGTCACAGAATGAGTGAGACAGAGTGAGTTAGTGTGAGGGAGACTAAGGGGGTCATTCTGACCCTGGCGGTAAAATCCGCCAGGGCCAACGACCGCGGGAGCACCGCCAACAGGCTGGCGGTGCTCCCATGGGCATTCTGACCGCGGCGGTACAGCCGGTTTCCCGCCGCCATGGGGATTCCGACCGCCATCCTGTTCCTGGCGGTTTTGGCCGCCAGGAACAGGATGGCGGTATGGGGTGTCGTGGGGCCCCTGGGGGCCCCTGCAGTGCCCATGCCAATGGCATGGGCACTTCAGGGGCCCCCGTAACAGGGCCCCACAAAGATTTTCAGTGTCTGCCATGCAGACACTGAAAATCGCGACGGGTGCAACTGCACCCGTCGCACCCCTTCCACTCCGCCGGCTCCATTCGGAGCCGGCATCCTCATGGAAGGGTGTTTCCCGCTGGGCTGGCGGGCGGCCTCCTGGCGGTCGCCCACCAGCCCAGCGGGAAACCCAGAATACCCGCGGCGGTCTTCTGACCGCGCAACGGTATTCTGGCGGTCCCAGCCAGGCCGGCGGCGGGGTCAGAATGACCCCCTAATTGAGTCAGAATGATTGTGTCTGAGTGAGTTTGAGTCAGAATGAGTGTGTATGAGTGAGTACAGGTGACTATGAGTCAGTATGAATGAGTATGAGTGAGCATGAGTGAATCAGAATGAGTGAGGCTGAGTGCAAATGACAGGCTGACTGTGAATGCGTAAGACTGAGCCACAGTGAGACTGAATGAATCAGAATGAGTGAGACTGAGTGGGACTGAGTGTGAATGAGTGAGTCACAGTGAGATTGAATCAGAATGAATAGGACTGAGTGAATCAGGGAGGACGAGTGAGCTATGAGGAGAATCAGGGAAATAGATTAACTATGACTGAGACTGAGTGGGAATGAGTGAGTCAGAGTGAATCTGAGTGGGTCTTCATGAGACTGAGTGAGTCAGAGGGACGTTGTGTGAGTCAAAATGAGTGAGACTGAGTGGGACTGAGTAAGACTGAGTGGGACTGAGTGAAAATGAGTAGAACTGGTTATGAGTGAGTCACAGCGAACTTAAGTGAATCAGAGTGAAAGGGACTGAGCAAATCAGGGAAAATGAGCGAGTCATGGGGAGACTCAGGGAAAATAGGAGAGAATGAGTGAGAATGAGCGAGTCAGAGTGAGACTGAATGAAACTGAGTAAAACTAAGTGAGACTAAGTGAGTAAGAGTGAGATTGCGTCAATCAGAATGACTTAAAATAAGTGAGATTGAGTGTGTCTGAATGAGATTGGGTGAGACTGTATAAGTCAATGAAACTGAGTGAGAGTAAGTAGAAGTGACTGAAGACTAAGTCCACATGAGAACAAGAGATCAAGACTGACTGCAGCAAGTGTGAGCAAACCCCCAAACCCTCCAAGTAAGTGAGCCAATCTCGTTCACTGGAATTCAAGCCAAGGATTACTCCTTACCACTTTTAATGGTCACCAGCACCACTGGCCTGCGTCTATTCATCTACATCCCTGGCACACCATTAAAATGGATTTAATTGTTGATTTGCCTTCTAGTCAAGGGTATGACTCAAACTTAGTCATGGTGGACACCTTTTCTAAGATGGTCCATTTCGTAGCTCTATAAGGAATGCCAACTGCTAAAAAATTAGCAACCCACTTTAATTTACATGTGGTCAGAGGTCATGGCATTCCCAAGGTAATTATTTCAGGTTGGGGTTCCTAGTTTCTGTCCCATTTTTAGAAGGTCTTTACTGAGGTACTAGTTGTAGAAACAAGGTACTCCACTAGGTATCACCCAGAGACTGACAGGCAATCAGAAAATCAGAGGAAATATTTTGACTATTCCTGTTAGACCAAGAAGAAGATTATCCAAATCTTCTTTGGGCGGCAGAATTCACGCACAATAACATAAAAATTGCTTCAGCAGGATATTAAACATTTTTCTTGAATTATGGCGGACATCCAAACTCCATAGTAAGAACCAAGGAAATCACAGAACCTGCAGTGAAAGATATAGGGGGTCATTCTAACCCTGGCGGTAAAAACCGCCAGGGCGAATGACCGCGGTAGCACCGCCAACCGGCTGGCGGTGCACCGCTGGGCATTCTGACCGCGGCGGTTCAGCCGCGGCCAGAAACAGAAAGTCGGCGGTGTCCCGCCGACTTTCCGCTGCCCTTGAGAATCCTCCATGGCGGCGGAGCGCGCTCCGCCGCCATGGGGATTCTGACACCCCCTACCGCCATCCTGTTCCTGGCGGGTCTCCCGCCAGGAACAGGATGGCGGTAGTGGGTGCCGCGGGGCCCCTGGGGGCCCCTGCAGTGCCCATGCCAATGGCATGGGCACTGCAGGGGCCCCCGTAAGAGGGCCCCAAAAGGAATTTCAGTGTCTGCCTAGCAGACACTGAAATTCGCGACGGGTGCTACTGCACCCGTCGCACTCCAGCAACTCCGCCGGCTCCATTCAGAGCCGGCTTCATCGTTGCTGGGTCTTTCCCGCTGTGCTGGCGGGCGGCCTTTTGGCGGTCGCCCGCCAGCACAGCGGGAAAGCCAGAATGGCCGGTGCGGTCATTTGGCGGTAACCGCATGGCGGGCGGCGACCGCCGCCCGCCGCGGTTAGAATCACCGCCATAGTTCAGTACCTGGCAGAAGTACATGAGTCATCTACTAACAATCTAGTTTGAACTAAAGAACGTTACAAGTTTCACAAAGATAAGAAGAGAAAGCCAGATCCAACCTTCAAAAAAGGAAGCAAGGTTTAGTTGAGTACCAAGCATTTGAGATTGAAAATAAATCGGAAATTTCAACATTACTTTCTAGGTCCATATGTGGTTGAAAAGATGATAAATCCAGTGACTTACAGGCTAAAACTAACCTCACAAGTCAAAATTCATCCGCCATTTCATGTCTTCTTGTTAAAAAGTGCAACTCCCCATTTAAAAATGTCACAGCGACCCAAGCCAAGAATAGTTGAAGGAAGCGAAGGGTTTGAAGTCAAAAGAATTCTTAATTCAAAAAAGGTTCATGATAACATTTAGTATTTGGTTGACTGCAAAGGTTATGGTCCAGAGGAAAGATCTTGAGAAATACAAGCTGATGTTCACACCCCAAAACTTGTAAAGGCCTTTCATTGACAACGCCCTCACAAACCACAACCGGGAGGTTCATACTTGTGGAGGTGCATTGTCAGGCCTTGCCAAACTGCCACTATACTTGTCTCACAGAACATTGTTGCTATACTGAGCAGGGCAATTCTAACCCTTTCCATATGTGCAAGACACTGCAATCTGCCAACTTGGTGCTACAAGTGGCACCAGCGGACTAGGAAAACTGCACCTGCATTCAAGAAGAGTTGTGGGATTAGTGTTTTCCCCACCGAGATCTTGCGAGAGTTCCAGGAATCCAGTGAAGTGTGCTTGCAACTTTCTGAATAGCGCATTTCACTTCAGCAGTTACAGCGGTAGTGTCATTACCTACGTGTGCGCATTAGATATTTTTCTAGTCAGAGTAGTTTTTGTTCATATGCGCATGTGACAGGGAGGTAGTGTATCACTTGGGTGTCGGTCTCATTTGTGACAAGATTTTAGTTAATGAAAAGCTCCTGTGAAGAGAATACTTACCTGAATTTTGCGGTCATGGCGAAAAGGAAAGACATCAGCAGCAGATTATACATTGGGTCATGCAAGTACAATATCAAAAGGAGATAAAACAAAGAAAACTATTAAACTCTAAAGTTATTTAACGTTGACAATAAGTATGTATGATGCACTGGGAGAGCACTGAAAGAGAATTGAAGAAGTTAAACACATGAGACAGAAGAAAACAGTGGAAATAACATTTAATGACAGATAAGAAGACAGCAGCAGAAGGAAAAAAAAAGGAAAAGAAAGTTGTCTTTTACAAGATTAATTTCATGATAAATTTTCAATAAAAAGATAATCTAAAGACCTTAGTCTAGAGGGTATATAAATTAAACAGAGAATTATCAATAAATAAGTAAATAGTATAGAATACGGAAGAGTGTACTATTATGAATTATGTAATTTTGTACTACTGTTCACACAGCGTCACCAAAACACTGTAAGACCAGTGTGAGGAGGCTGTGGAGAATAGTGAGCGGAAGCCAAGAAATTAGACAAGACAGTCTCTTCTCTCTATCCACATTCCCTTAACCCCCATGGGCACACTCAACCTTTTATTATAGTTATGAGGGTTGGGGAGATTCTGCTCCGGTGACGAACTGAGAATCACCTTGTGAGTATATTGATTCCTGACAGTAGGAGATGAAGAGAAGTAAACATTTTTTAACATTACTTTTTTAAAAATGAAGACAACTATTTCAAAAGAGTATCATTGATGGAACAATGTTTTAACCTACTTATCATAATAATATTACCCACAATGTCGAAGGCAGGGACAGATCAAACACTATCAAAGTGCTGGTGAATTTTTTGTATGTTGACATATTAAGGTTATTATGTATCACTAATAAAACAGACTTATTACTTCTGTTGGCCCAAATGCATAACTTAGCAAGACATGGTCCTCTGGAAAGGCCAAGCGTTGACCAAAATCAATACTCTCCATAACGTTTCCATCAGCTGATAGGAGTGTAATTGGCCAGTAAATGATCACAACAGAGGTTCTCAAATTGGCTTTCTTTAACAGTGACTTGACTTGCCATTGTTTAAGTTCTGGAGGGACTGTGCTGAAATAGTGAAAGTTCTTATAGATAACTTGATTGAGTTCAGTGATATTTTGATGATGGATAGCAGTCCAGACAGGAACACATTTTACATTTTGTTACACAAGGTTGAAAAAAATTGACAGATCATTCTCATTCAAAATTACTAAGGCCCTCATTATGACAATGGTGGTAAATTCCACTTACCGCCACGCTGATGGCCGCCAACTTACCGCCACAGCGGCAGATATCTGTTCACCATATTATGACATACACACACCAATCTGACAGAATACTGCCACATACACAAATCCACCAGTCCAAAGGTCAGTGATAAAGTGGCGGTATCCAAAACCACACTATTACGCCAACAGAACAACACCCATCACATTATGATCCACGAATCACCATGGCAAACATTAATCAGCAGTAAACCATTGGCGGTACATACCGCCGCGCTCACAATGGACACCCACATACAAAACAACACCAGATTGGCCAATTCAAACAACACACACCTGACACCCATACACACACCACACCCACACACCCACACCACTATAAAACACAAACCCACATTTCCCACAACCCTTTACGATTACAAAGCACTGCCAACAGAGAGACACCAAGACCACTGACACAACTAGAGCCACACACTACTCACACCTATACACCACTCATGCACTCCACATCACACACCCCAACACATTACCCAACACACCCTCACCAACACACCACACATAACACCCATGGCACCACAAAGACACCCCTGTTTCACAGAGGAGGAGCTAAGGGTCATGGAGGAGGAAATTGTCAGGGTAGAGCCACAGCTATTTTGAACACAGGTGCAGCAGATATCAATAGCCAGGAAGATGGAGCTTTGGCGGAGAATCGTGGACAGGGTCAGCATCGTGGGACAGCATCCCAGAACTAGGGATGACATCAGGAAGAAGTGGAATGACCTACGGGGGAAGGTACGCTTCATAGCAGCAAGACACCAGCTCGCTATCCAGAGGACTGGCAGTGGACCCCCTCCTTCTCCCCTACAACTCACAGCATGGGAGGAGCAAGACTTGACAATACTGCTTCCTGAGGGTCTGGCAGAGTCGGAGGAGGACTAGACTCTGACAAGTCAACTCTCAACTACTATCACCCTCCTACCTGCATGCCATCACACACCCTCACTCCTATCACTCCACTACATCCCACACATTCCACCATCACATCTCACATCTCACTAATCCCAATGCCAAGCCCTGCATGATGTACCGATGCATGGACACCCCTCACAGCCCTGCATTGACACTCATCACTAAAACATGCACACCATAGAGAACTAACAATCCCACCATACACTAACATACACAAGTGAAAGCTGGGCGGGCAAATCCAGCCATAGAGGGGAAACCAGGGATATACAATATGTCATACACATAAACCATAACACATCAGTCACATCCCCACAGGTACCCCAGCCAATGTCAGCGGAGAGGAGGTGCCAGCACTATCCAGTCCCCTAACTGGAGAGGCCCACAGTGATGACAGTAACTCTGGTCTTCAGGATCTGGACGAGCTACCTGGCCCATCAGGGACCACTGGACAGCCGGTTGCCCAAGCCCAGTCACACACCACCACCGAGCCTCCCCCATCTGGAAACACCATCACAGCACCCACCCAGCGTACCCACACCTCTGTCCCAGGACACATCAATCAGCAGTGTGTCCACCTCTACAGAGATCCCAGGCCACACCCCGCACACAAGACAATCAGGGACCTGGGGTCAGTGGTAGTGGGCACACGGTTCAGGGGACAGAGGCTCGGGCCAACAGGGAAACTGGGAGGATTGCTGTGCGCCAGGGGGAGGACAGGCTCACGGATCTGACTCTCCAGGAGGCACTCTCTGAGATCCTGGGAGCCTATCAACATTCCCAGGACACGACAGGCCAGATCCTGGACAAAGTGCAGGAGAACAGGCACCTGCAGCAGGGACAGTACCAGGGGATCAGGGAGGACATGCCGGCCATCAACAACACCATGATCTCCATAGCAGGGGTGCTGGTAGAAATGGCCAACATTATGAGGGAGGTAGTCTCACACCACAGGCCCCTGCCACTAGCCAGACATCTGAACTGCCTTCCACTTCCACTGCCGCTAGTGTCCAGGATGCCCCACCACAGGACTCACAGGCCACCAGCACCCCTCTGTCTGCAGAAGATGAACCACCCTGCAAACATTCCCTGCGATATAGACAGAAGCCAGAGACACTTACTTGGCCACCGCCAGGAAATGAGACTCTCCTGATTGTCACCCTTGTGTCCCACTCTGTCACCCTGTCCACCTTGAACTGCCATTGCTCCCCTTCCTATGTCATCATCATCATCATCAAAAATACTTTATTCAATTTTATACCACAATCATAAAACCAGATAGTACATACTGATAACATCAGTCTACAATCATAAAAGATAAAGGAAACACAAGATAAATCAAACCATACAAAAAGACAAATGTGATATACCATGTTTCACTGCAGGAAGTTAAATGAATTCTCATGAGAAGCAATATAAAATCAGTAAAACAATGTATTTAGAACAGAAGCTATTAGCTTAGCTAAAATACTTGTGAAAATTAAAAGACCTAGCTGAATTACCTAATAATGTGATGTAGCCTTAATCACTGCGCATAGATATGAAGCTAATCCATTACAGATCATCATTGATGGGAGGGACAAGAGATAAATAAAAGCTGGGCGACATTGTTTAAAATGCATGGATTTTAAAAATGGGATCACAAACACTTTCCTCAAATCACAATAAAATTTGCAAAAAAAGAGTATGTGCATTGTACTTTGATCAGACACTGAATCGCAAGGAAATTTTCCCAAAGCTAGAGTCCAATCATTAGTAAGTGGAAAGCTAACAAGACGATGAAAATTCTCTAGTCTTAGGCGCGTAAGGACATACCGATGCCTCGAGTTCAATACATTTTTTAAATATGGTTCCATGCCTTCTATTTGTTGCAACAAAAGGTTCCTCCTTATGCTGGATTTCTTTATCTCAGTAGCCCATCTCAAATCGACCAGATGAGTAAGGCAGATGTTTTTCAAGTCTTTCCTAGAGATTGTTTCCATTTTATCCGGAGTAGAATATAGCTCAGATTGACCCAACTCCGTAAAAAAATTCTTTATGTAATTCAGCCATGGGATTTTCAGCGAATTAGTTAATGCTAGGGCATCTTCTATAATGGCCCTGTTGAGCCTAGCAGAGTCAGAAGTCCATACTTTGTGCCAAAGTAAAATTGGTTGAATGCGTATTAAGTCTATGAGGTATGTTACCCCCATTTCTGTATGGCATACCAATGTTTTGGGACACTTAAAAAGGCCTTTAAAAAATCATTTTCAGCTAACTGTCAGATATTACAATTCCTATATCCCCATAGTCCTGCCCCGTACAATGCAACGGAAACACATTTTGCGTTGTACAGTGTCATCATGTCCTTAGGGATCGCTCTACCAACCTTTTTAGATTTTTTTTCATAGCCATAATAGTTTTTGTAAATGACAATTTCCTGGATTTCATGGCTTGTGACCATGTACCTTTATTATCAAACATGATACCTAAGTATGAAAAGGTTCCTGTGTCATCTAGTTTTGCACCTTTTAACATGATCTGGGGTTTCTTTGTGGATTTTGTACCACATGTCATTGAAAAGGTTTTTAGAGTGGTTAATTCTAAGGCCTAAGGCTTCCATGTAATTGTCCAAAGTTGTTCACAGGGACATGGCGGCCAGCTAGGTAGCTGAGCCGCGAGTGCTCCGCACTGGGGCGAGCTGACGCAACACAGCAGGTGGAAGAGGATGGGCTTGCCGGGCGCGCTAAGTCAGCGCTAGTGCCGGCGGCTCCGACCGAGCTCGGTGGGATTGTTTGTTTTGCAGATTACAGCAACGTGCTTTTTTCGTGGAGATTATTTTTTTTAAATCATCTAACTCCTCCCTCCTAGGAACTCTGGATACCCGACATCAGGCATGGGGGTTTACTTATGGATTTAAAGGCTTTTGCAGAGAATACATTTTTTGCAGCATCTGACAATTCCACTTATGTAAGAGCCCCTCTTCAAGGTGGTATAAGATTAAGAAACCATTGCGCCTCTGAGTTAGTGGCAGACTCTAAGGCAAACCCGGCTTCTTGGGGGGGGGGCTCTGAAAACTTTTCTTTTTTTTTTTTTTGCTTTTTGCTTTCCCTCTCTGTTAGACAGCGAGAGGGTGTAACTCATTGTAATCAATTCTGGCCCATACCTATGATCGGGCCGCGGCTGCGGCAGGGAAAATCACAAATGAAGGCTCATGTGGAGAGAGGCGTAGGAGGTCTTATTCTACCTCAGGTGTGTGGAGCGAGGCGGTAAGGGATGTGCGTCAGGGGAGATGCTACACCTCTAGGTGCAGTCTTCGAGGCCCGAGAACAGTCTCTGGAGCTGTTTTAACAGAAGTAAAGAAGCAAGGAGGAGAGACAACTGGTCCAGCATTAATGTCACCGGTTAAGCATTATTTGAAAGGTCCTCAGGTAGGCGCTGGTAAGCTTGGGGCAATACGGAAAGGTAAGCCTGGATCTCGGGGGCCGGAGAGTATTATAACCACGGACAATCTATGCTTAACCAAAAGGAGGGGTCAATCTCGAGTAAAGGGGAGTCTGGGGGAGTTGGAGAACTACACGGGCGGTGACTCTGGGGGAAAAAGTGCAACCCCAGGCTCAATAACTAAATACTTTCAGCCAGGGGTGGAGGAGGTAAGTGAGATTTCTCCTGCACCTATGGAAGCACAATTGGCCTCAGAGTGCCCAGCGGTATTGGAACAGGATTCCCTGGAGAAGTGTGAGGCGCAGATGGCCCAGATATCCAAAATAAGGGGTAGCTTTTTAAGGGGCAGGGAAGATTCCTTGCCCGTACAGGGCCCCCTTTTCGTGTCTAATGCCTCAGCCCTTGTGGAGCCCAGTAATGGGGGGGTATATGAGCTTTTGCTTTCCCTCACGAAGGAGATTTGGGAGAAGTTCGAGATTTCCGAAAGTAATCAAGCTAAGATACAGGAAGCGTGTATGGTTTTGGAGACTAATATTAATCAGTTAACAGATCGGGTTGGCAAGGTGGAGGAGGCCATGGAACTGCAAAAAGGCCAGGTTTTGGCCATTTCTCAAGATATCTTGCATCTTAAGCGTGGGGAGAGGACTCTACAGGATAAATTAGAGTTTTTGGAGAACAACATGAGAAGAAACAATATTAGAGTTCTTGGAGTACCGGAGGGGGCGGAAGGAACGGATCTCAAGGGATACTTGGTTTCACTGATAAAAGACACAATGCCGGGTTTAGCACATCTGAAATTGGAGGACGATATTCAAAGGATACATCGAGATCCATTCAAAAAGAACGTTGGTAGGAAATCCCCTAGAAGAATCCTAGTGAATTTTGCCACTTATTCAATAAAAGAGAAGATTTTGTCTGAGGCTTTGAAGGTGGGAAATTTTGTTAAGGATGACTGGTCCTTCAGAATACGGTCAGATGTTTCCAGAGCGACCTTGGACAGACAGTGGGACCTGGGGAAACTAATGCAAAAGCTTCGCTCCTTGGAGGCAACGTGCAGTTGAGATTTCCCGCGGCCCTGCGGATTATGTGGCAGAATAAAACTCATAAGATAAGAGAACCAGAGGAGGTTAGGGCATTTATAGAACAGATAAAGTCGGCGCAATAATGTTATAGTGTTGATATGATCGGAGACAGCCCGGTGTGTGGAGTGCTCTATGGGATAACTATGGTTGTCCTATTAAAAGAAAGGAGGGTTCCCACGGGTGGTTGGGTTAGGGGCATGAGGGGGTTTGGAGGGGCTTGGGGAGTTTGTTGTTTTGGGTGTAGGAGCATGGGGGAAAAAAAAGTTAAAAACACAAAAGTCCTCAAAATGGGTTTTTCACGAATAAAGAAGGGGAGGATTCAAGAAGTTTTTCTAGAGGATGGGTAAGCAGGAGGGTTTACTCCTAAAAATAAGTTCATGGAATATCAACGGGCTAAGGGTCGAGCGTAGAAGAAGAAAGATTTTGGAGTTCCTTAGGCAGGCGGATGAGGATGTGATTATATTACAAGAGACGCATCTCTTACGAGAAGAATGGGAAAAAGTGTTTAAAAATACACGGTGGATATCCCGGGGGATAGTGACTAATCAATTGTGCCCGATCAAAGGCGTTGCTATTCTTTTTAAAGAGAAAATAACTAAAGGATTATGCATAGGTGACGTGCATGTAGACTCACAGGGTAGATGGGTGGTGGCTGAGGTATTTTTTTTGGTTTGTGGCTTACGATTGCAGGCTATTACGGTCCCAATACGGATGACTCCACCCCGTTTATAGAACTGTATAATCTTCTTCTGAAAACTAAGTATCCGGTTGTGTTAGGAGGGGACTTTAATATATTGCTGAATCTGGTTTTGGACAAATCCACCACCCGGGCGATGGCTAATTCCCCTAGAAGTTGGTTAATGGTTAAACAGGCGATAATTGACTTGGGGCTTGTGGATGTGTGGCAGGTTAAGGGGGGTGTAGGGCCCAGATTACTTTTTATAATAAAAAATATGGGCACAAGTCCAGAATAGATTTTTTTTTATTGCCTGATAGGGAATGTTTCTTGTATATCGCATGCCCCGCCACATCTTTCAGATCATGCGGCTGTTAAGTTGTATCTCTCCTTCATGGCTCAAGTACCTAGGCTTCGATGTACAATAAGTTGTTCACTATTATTGGATGACCTGATTATTGAGATATTAAGAAAAGATACAAGAGTTTTTTGAGTTGAATCAGGGGTCAGCTAGTCTGCAAATAGTTTGGGATGCATACAAAGCCTATATAAGGGGGAGATTGATTAGCTTGGCTGCATTTAGGCGTAGGGAGGAAAGAGAGAAATTATGTAATGTCGAGACTAGAATGGCAATTTTGCAGGAGTCCATACAGGCCGCACAGAAAATGGAGAACAAGGATCAATTAATGATACTTGAGCAGCAATATGAAAAAGCATACTTGAATTTAGAGTGTTTTTTAGAAGGTCAAGAAAGAAAGAAATGGGAAGCTAGTCAGTATGCGCATTATGAATACGGGGAAGGGTGCAGTAAATTACTAGCTTGGAAAGTAAAGTCTGATCATTCAAAGAAACATATCCCTTCAATTAGGTCTGAGGTCACCGGGCAGATTTGTGTAGAAAGATCAGAAATAGAAGCTGCTTTTGTTTCTTTTTTTAAAAATTTGTACTCAGATGAGTTGCAGAATTCTGAGGAGCAGATCAGGGATTTTTTAGCTACGGTTAGATTGCCGTGTCTGGAGAACTCAGCACTACATCTCTTAGAAGGAGAGTTAACTGGGACCGAATTAATTGAAGTTTTTAAGGGTTTGAAGAGAGGAAAGGCGTCGGGCCCAGATGACCTCCCGAACGAGTTGTATTTGGTACTGAGGGAAGAATTAATCCCGGTTCTATTGAAATTGTTCAACTATATGTTTTTGGAAGGGGGGCATGCACCGAGTTCTTGGGCGGAGCAGGTAATCTGTTTGATTTTGAAGCCCCGTAAAGATCCAACACAGTGTTCTTCTTATCGACCTATCTCACTACTTAATTCAGATTATAAAATTTATACAAGTCTGCTATCTAAAAGACTGGGGAAAGTCATCCCGGGATTAGTCCATCCAGAGCAGAAAGGGTTCATTAAAGGTAGACAGCTACAGGAATTAGTTCATGATTTGCTGGCGGCAATGGATTTGGCCTTAGCAGAAAGGCTCCCTCTGGCAATAATAACTTTTGATGCAGCTAAGGCATTTGATCAGGTAAATTGGCTATTTTTGCAGGTTGTTATGGAAAGGTTTGGATTAGGGACCATTTTTATTAGAACAGTTAAAGAACTATATAGGTCACCAATAGCGAGAATTTTGATTAATGATGTGCTATCACAAGAAGTAGCTATTCTTAGAGGGACACGTCAGGGCTGTCCCTTGTCCCCTCTGTTATTCGATTTATGTATTGAGCCTCTTGCAATATTGCTTAGAAACAATGGGGAAATCCTTTCGTTTCAGAGTTAGAGCTGGGAGAAGAAGGTTGCATTGTATGCGGACGATCTCATGATTTACACTAGGGATCTCTCCTTTTCACTCCCCTCAATAAATTTGGTGATAGAAGGTTTTGGTAGAATGTCAGGTTATAATGTTAATGTTGAGAAGACAGAGATTATGGTGGTCATTACAACCCTGGCGGATGGTGTTAAAGCTGTGGTAATACCGCAAACAGGCCAGCGGACAAAAAAAGGGAATTATGACCGTGGCGGAAACCGCCAACATAGACAGCCACTTTAACACTCCGACCGCCACAGCGGTACAGACAAGCAGCGCGGTGGTCACCGCCAACAGACAGGTGGGAGACAATGTACCGCCCACAGTATCACAACCCGCCAATCCGCCACCTTTTCCGGGGCGGATTCACCGTGGATAAAAACACGGCGGAAACAGCTTTTGCAATGGGAAAACGCTCACCTTAACACAATCCACGATGAAGGAGCCCACCATGGACCCCGAACTACAAATTCTCCCTGCGCTTGTCTTCTTGCTCCTCTACGATCACCAGCAACTTAGGCGCCGAAGACAACGGTGAGTACTGCACCTACGACATAGGAGAGGGGGGAGGCAAAAGTCAGGGGGACACACATGCAACACCCCCACCCCCAACCCGACCCTCACCCACTACAACACACACACCAATGCATTTCCAAACAGCACAGTAACAACCCACAACCCCCCCGGAAGAATGCAAAGACAAAAGGAAATCAGTTCAAACATTGTAATGTATCAAAATACAGTAACCAACTATATACAGATATATATAAACAATCGAAAATCATACATCACGAGTAGTACTGCAGGTATGCACATATCAATGTCCGTGGACCACTGGGCCCAAAATGCATGGGCGAGGCCCACACTAGATACCTGTCCACAAACGGAGAGAACACTGCAGGGGCATCAGATAGAAATACAACAGGCACCTCAGGGGGAAGGGAAGGGGGGGCACCTCAGCCGGATTACAGCACCACGCCAGATCCACAACGGGGCTCCATGCCCATTGATGTATCCTAGGGAGTGCAAAGCCACAGTCTCTCAAGTCTCTACAGTGGGTGGGTTGACCACTGTACCATCCTGGGGAGTGCAAAGCCACAGCCTCTCAAGTGTCTACAGTGGGTGGTTTGCCCACTGCTTTATACTGGGGAGTGCAAAGCCACAGTCTCTCAAGTCTCTACAGTGGGTGGTTTGCCCACTGTACCATCCTGGGGAGTGCAAAGCCACAGTCTCTCAAGTCTCTACAGTGGGTGGTTTGCCCACTGCTTTATCCTGGGGAGTGCAAAGCCACAGTTTCTCAAGTCTCTACAGTGGGTGGTTTGCCCACTGCTTTATCCTGGGGAGTGCAAAGCCACAGTCTCTCAAGTCTCTACAGAGGGTGGTTTGCCCACTGTACCATCCTGGGGAGTGCAAAGCCACAGACTCTCAAGTGGATGCAGGTCTCCACTGGTTCTGGAGGGGGACTGGTGCCCAGAGTGCTTCATCCTGTGAAGGACAGACAGAGTGGATGCATGTCTCCACTGGTTCTGGAGGGGGACTGGTGCCCAGAGTGCTTCATCCTTTGAAGGACAGACAGAGTGGATGCAGTTCTCCACTGGGCCAGGAGGGGGACTGGTGCCCAGAGTGCTTCATCCTGTGAAGGACAGACAGAGTGGATGCAGGTCTCCACTGGTCCTGGAGGGGGACTGGTGCCCAGAGTGCTTCATCTTGTGAAGGACAGACAGAGTGGATGCAGGTCTCCACTGGTTCTGGAGGGGGACTGGTACCCAGAGTGCATCACGCTCCCCATGACGGTCCCAGTTCTGTCACTGTCCCAGCTGCACATGGGCTAACGATGCTTGAATTGGCGGTCTTTGCCCTGTTCAGCGGTCTTCACCATGGCGGTCTTTGCCCTGTTCAGCGGTGCTTGCCTTTGCTGTCTCTGACCTGTTAAGCGGTGCTTTGCCCTGTTCAGCGGTCTTCACCATGGCGGTCTTTGCCCTGTTCAGCGGTGCTTGCCTTTGCTGTCTCTGACCTGTTCAGCGGTGCTTTGCCCTGTTCAGCGGTCTTCACCATGGCGGTCTTTTCCCTGTTCAGCAGTGCTTGCCTTTGCTGTCTCTGACCTGTGCAGCGGTGTGTGGCATTACGGTCCCTCAGTGCCCAGCGGGGCTGTGGCTGCTGGGGCCCTCCAGGTCACTGACGCTGGCGGTGGTCTCCGGACCAGTGACGATACTGCTGCCCTCCAGGGCACTGACTCTGGCGGTGGTCTCCGGACCAGTGACAATACTGCTGCCCTCCAGGGCACTGATTCTGACGGTGGTCTCCGGACCAGTGACGATACTGCTGCCCTCCAGGGCACTGACTCTGGCGGTGGTCTCCGGACCAGTGACGACAGTGCTGGCGGTGGCGTCCTGCCGGCGGGGAGGATGGCGGCCTTCTCCGCCGTGCTGCTCTTCCCAGACTTTGGAGACTTCTTCTGCCCCTTCACCACCTTGGGACGAGTCACAGCTGACTTGGCACTCCCCCCGGGACCCTTGTGAGCTGTTTTGCCGGCAGGAGTCTTCACCCTCTCCTGTCGGCCAATTTCCAACTTAAGGTGCTTTACAGGGGGTGGACTGGCAGTGCTTTGGCTCTGTGTCACACTGGCTGCCCTGGTGGCCGGTGCACTCCACACACCTTTAACACGCACCACTGGTACCAGACTTTTTTTGGCTGAGGTGCTACTACAGGACCTATGAATTGGAGGGGTGGGGGTGGTGGGAAAGAGGTCAACGTTGCTGAGGAAGAGTTTCTGACAAACACTGGGATGGGTAGCTGGAGGGGGTCTGGGAGTGGAGGAAGAGGAGGTGGTTGTAGGAGGTGTAACTTTAGGTGATTTGGGTGCAGGTGCAGGTACTGGAGGCTGTCGTGAGGTGGATGGATGTTGGATGTGTGGGTGCCCGAGTTTGTGTACTTTGGGAGGGGGCGTCACAGACACACTGGGAGTGGACATAGGGGACGTGTAAATGGTAGTGGGGGTGGTGAGTGCAGGTGAGCGGGGTGTGGTGCTGGGTGTTCTGGTGTGAGTCCTAGTGCCTGTAGATGTAGTGCATGCAGGTGAGAGTGTAGACGAGACTGGGAGGGAGGAGGGAGATGAGGAGGAGGGGGACACAGTGGAGGCAGTGGATGTTGCTGTGTCTGTATGTGGGTGATGCTTGTGTGAGTGCCTGTGGGTTGTGTGGTGCTTATGTTTGCCTGAGCTACTTTTGTGTGTTGAGGTGTGTGCATGCTTGTCTGATGTTGTGCTTGGGATAGCCTGGGGTACAGGGGACTGGGTCTGGGTGGAGGAAGTTGGAGGGGGAGGCTAGACACAGGGACAATGGCTGCCATCAGTGCTGAGGCCAGAGATTGCAGGGTTCGATGAAGGGCAGCCTGACAAGAATGAATGCCCTCCAGGAATGCATTACTGTGTTGCAACTCCCTTTCTACACCCTGGATGGCATTCACAATGGTAGACTGCCCAACAGTGAGTGACCTGAGGAGGTCAATGGCCTCCTCACTGAGGACAGCAGGGGTGACTGGGGCAGGGGCTGAGGTGCCTGGGATGAAGGTGATGCCCACCCTCCTGGTTGAGCGGGCATGGAGCGAAGGCTGAGGGGCTGCTGGGAGGGCGGTGCTGGTAGGGGGGGTGGCAGCTGTACCTGTAGAAGTGGGGGGCACAGATGGTGCCGCCACCACAAGGGAGCTCCCATTGGCGGACAAGTCTGTGTCGCTGTTTGGTGATCCGGTGACCGACGTGAAGCTCCCCTCCCCCTCCGTCCCACTGGTGTATTCAGAGTCTGTGGTGTGGCCCTCCATGGCCATGTGGGATGCAGCTCCCTCGTGCTCCAGTGCCACTGTACCTCCGCCTGATGATGCTGATGCACACAAGAACTGGGAGAGCACAAAAAGGGGGGGGATGACAGAAGAAAGACAGGTTGAGTGCATTGCTTACCACTACCGTTGGCGGACAATACAGACACAGCAGCCCCCTGCACTACGCTGTGCTCTTGGCCTCTACAGATGCAATTCCTGGGATATGGCCTACATGGCTATGGTGGACATCTGCACACATAGATGTCACAGGGGCATGTATACCTGTACTTAGCACTCTACAGAGCTGGGGTGGAGTGCCACATGGGCTGCATTCCAGAGGGGCCTAGCCTCTGTAACTCGTCCTGGTCTACGGAAACCCACAGCCCTCCTCCCCCACCCAGACCCCTCCACTGGCCGCAAAGTCCGCTGAATGATGTTGTACTCACCCCCATGTGTCTGCTGTGATTCCCTCAAGCGCCCATCCAACTCAGGGGAAGGCCACCGCCAGGATCTGGAACATCAGGGGGGTCATGGTGCGACGGGCACCCCTCCCATGTTGGGAGGCCATCCCCAGCTGAGCCTCCGCCATCTTCTTGCTCAAGCGGCGAATGTCCTCCCATCTTTTACGGCAGTGGGTGCCCCGTCTCTGGTGGACCCCCAGGGTCCGGACATCCTTGGCGATGGCACGCCAAATGTCCTTCTTCTGGTGGGCGCTGACCTACATGACATGTACAGGGGAAGAAGAGAAGTCATTACCAACTGCACCGTCGAAGTGAGTGGCCCCCATCCCTACCCTTGCCGTGTGGCACATGCATTCACAGTCCTTCATGGTGGCTGACCTCTGCCCCCTTCCTACTGACATCCAGCCCTCGCCACCCAGCATAGCCCATACAATGTGCTCCCTGTGTACTTAGCTGTTGGTCTGGAGGACCGTAGAGTAACGTGTACTGGGGGAGGACCCCGTCGACTAGCTTCTCCAACTCCTGAGCAGTGAAGGCAGGGGCCCTTTCCCCAGACGCAGCAGCCATTGTCTGTTCCAGACCGAGGTCACAGCAGCACTTGCAGTGTAGGTCCTCTCTTGTTGAAGATCAGGTATCGAGTGATTGAACAGATAGAAAATGGCGGTCACATCCGCGGTGGTGACGTCCGCGGCGGTGCGTATCATCACCGCCGGCGCACTTCATCATTGGCTCCTGGGACCCATAGGGTCCAATGTTAACCAATGCAGCATTGCGCCGCGGTCTACGACCGCCTACCGCGACAGTGTACAACGCCAGCGCAGATACCTCACATCCCATTGTCCCACTTTAGAGGTCAGGCAGCCGCCATTTCAGGGGCCCACATGGCTTCATTTACTACTGCGTCAAACATACCTAGGCCTACATTCAACACACATACAGGAAGAGTTTTGTATTTGGTGTCGTGTTCTGTGTAGCTGTGGGTACATACCTGGGAATTTGTTGACTCTGTGGTCGGTGTTGTCCTTCTTAGGCACCGTCAGCTGGGACTTTTGAGGAGATGGCGGAATCCTCCAGTGTACCGACCGCTGGTGGACCTGTTAACAATGGAGGAGCGACATTTGATCATCACCTACAGGTTTGACCGTGCCACAATCCAGGAACTGTGTACCCAGTTGGAGCCAGACCTGATCTCACCAATCCGCCATCCCACAGGAATACCCCCTGAAGTGCAGGTTCTATCAGTGCTCCATTTCCTGGCAAGTGGATCATTTCAAACAACAGTGGCCATGGCATCAGGGATGTCCCAGTCTATGTTTCCCATCGTGTTGTCCAGAGTGTTGTCTGCCCTGCTCAAACATGTAAGGAGCTACATTGTTTTCCCTCAGGTGGAGGATTTGGCTACAGTGAAAGTTGACTTCTATGCCCTGGGACATATCCCCACCATCATAGGTGCTATTGATGGCACCCATGTAGCTCTGGTCCCCCCACGCAGGAGTGAACAGGTGTACAGGAACCGGAAGAGTTATCATTCCATGAATGTACAGATGGTATGTTTGGCAGACCATTACATCTCCCAGGTAAATGCTATGTTCCCTGGCTCAGTGCATGACGCCTACATCCTGCAGAATAGCAGCATCCCGTATGTGATGGGTCAACTCCAGAGGCACCGAGTGTGGCTATTAGGGGACTCTTGTTACCCCAACCTGTCCTGCTATTGACCCCAGTGAGGAATCCCAGGACCAGGGCAGAGGAATGCTACAATGAGGCCCATGGGCAGACTAGGAGGGTGATCAAACGTACCTTCGGCCTCCTGAAAGCCAGGTTCAGGTGCCTCCATATGACAGGTGGTTCCCTATTCTACTCACCAAGGAAGGTGTGCCAGATCATCATCGCCTGCTCGATGCTTCACAATCTTGCTTTGCGACGCCAGGTGCCTTTTCTGCACGAGGATGGTCTAGATGACGGTGTTGGGGCAGCTGTGGAGCCTGTGGAGCCTGTGGACAGTGATGAGGAGGAAGCTGAGGAAGAAGACATAGACAACAGGGAGTCAGTCATACAGCAATATTTCCAGTGACACACAGGTGAGAACATTTTTTTTATTATTACATTCACTTTCACACTTCTACCTCTATCCTGTCTGTCAATTAGTAGCAGTATTTGGTAACTGAGTTGTATATTTCCATTACGGTTTCACAGGTGTGGTTACCAACGTGTGTCATCTACTTGCATCCTTCATGGACTTGTGATGTGTGACATAGGTATGTTGGCATTACATTTGAAAACGCATTTTGTCACTGTCATTGCTAATACACATTTTCAAAATCACAGACTGACTCCAGATTGTTTTGTGGTTCAAGGGTGTTTATTGAAGTGCTAATTATTGGAGGGGGTGGCAAAATGGTGATGGGTGATGGTGGAGGAATGTCCATGGAAGAGTCCAGTCTATTAGTCTCACAGGTGCACTGCCCATATGGGCATAGGAAGTGGAGCTGGGGCAGTTCCAATCTGGACAGGGTAACAAAGTGAGACAGTGGGAGGACAATCAGGGTGGTCTCATTTCCTGGCGGGGGTCTTGCCATCTTGCTCTGTCCTGTTCCTGGATCTCAGGGACCGCTTGCGGGGTGGTTCTCCATCTGCAGGGGGTAGGGTGCTGGTGTGGTGGTCCTGTGGCGGGGCGTCCTGTCCACTAGCGCCGGCGGAGGTGGTGGGCAGTTCATCGTCCATGCTAGTGTCAGGGGCCCCTTGGAGTGCCATGGTGTCCCTCATGGTCTTTTGTATGTCCTTCAGCACCCCTACGATGGTGCCCAGGGCGGAGCTGATGGTTCTGAGCTCCTCCCTGAACCCCAAATACTGTTCGTCCTGCAGGCGCTGGGTCTCCTGAAACTTGGCCAGGACCGTAGCCATCGTCTCCTGGGAGTGGTGGTATGCTCTCATGATGGAGGAGAGGGCCTCCTGGAGGGTGGGTTCCCTTGGCCTGTCTGCCCCCTGTCGCACAGCAGCCCTCCCAGTTCCCCTGTGTTCCTGTGCCTCCGTCCCCTGGACCATGTGCCCACTACCACTGCCCCCAGGTCCCTGTTGTTGTTGGGGTGGTGGGTTACCCTGGGTTCCCTGTAGTGGTGGACACACCGCTGATTGACGTGTCCTGGGTACGGAGGTAT
The DNA here is from genome assembly GCF_031143425.1 of Pleurodeles waltl. Taxonomy (NCBI): domain Eukaryota; kingdom Metazoa; phylum Chordata; class Amphibia; order Caudata; family Salamandridae; genus Pleurodeles; species Pleurodeles waltl. Next base: position 690,801,558 of record NC_090436.1, on the reverse strand, counting down.
GGGCCCGCTGGGTGGGTGCTGTGCTGGTGTTACCAGAGGGTGGAAGGTCAGTGTTGGGCTGTGCCTGTGCAAGGGGAACCGACTGTCCCGAGGCCCACAATGGTCCGGGCTGGTCATTTGTGCTCCATTTCCTGGCAAGTGGATCATTTCAAACAACAGTGGCCATGGCATCAGGGATCCAGTTGGCCAGAGCTGCTGTCGTCACTGTGGGCCTCTTCTGTGGGTGGAGTGGAGATGTCTGGACCCTCCTGTGTGGTGACGTTACGTAGTGGTCCTGCAGGGGTATAAGAGCATGATTATTGCATCTGTGTGTGTCATGGTGTGCAATGGGTGGGTGTGCGTGTACCCTAGTGAAAGCATTCCTGTGTGGGGGCTTGTATGATGATGGTTGGGGGGTTGTTATGGGTATGTGCAGTGAGCATGCTTTAGTGCTGGATGCCCATGCTTAATTGAGTCATGCAGGGCTTGGTGTTGGGATGTGTGGTTTGTGTTATTAGTACATTAGTGAGGAGTTGGAGTAATAGGGGAGGGGGTGAGGGTGGGGGGGTGTGATAGCATGGAGGTAGGGTGGGGGATATGATAGTTAAGATTTGACTTACCAGTGTCCATTCCTCCACCGACTCCTCCGAGGCCCTCTGGATGCATAATGGTCAAGACCTGCTCCTCCCATGTTGTTAGTTGTGGGGGAGGAGGTGGGGGTCTGCCGCCAGTCCGCTGAATCGCGATGTTGTGCCTGGAGACCACTGAACGCACCTTCCCCCATAGGTCGTTCCACCTCTTCCGGATGTCCTCCCGATTTCTTGGATGCTGTCCCACAGCGTTGACCCTCTCGACGATTCTTCGCCATAGCTCCATCTTCCTGGCTATGGAGGTGTGCTGCACCTGTGCTCCAAATAGCTGTGGCTGTACCCGTAGGATTTCCTCCACCATGACCCTGAGCTCCTCCTCGGAAAACCTGGGGTGTCTTTGGAGTGACATGGGGTGGTGTAGGTGATGTGTGGGGTGGTGGATGTGTTGATGAGTGTGGTGATGTGTGGTGGGGTGGGGTGTTTTGAGCGTGGATGTTGTATGGGTGATGGTGTTGTGTGCCTCTGTGTGGTGGGGTTGTCTATTGCTGTAGTCTCTCCCTGGCCTTCTTTCAGATTTTTTGGTCGTAGGGGTTTGTGGGTGATGTGGGTGTGTGTTTTATATTGTAATGGGTGTGTGGGAGTGGTGTGTGTATGTGTTTCAGGTGTGTGTATTTGGAAGTGTCCAATGTGGCGGTGTTTTGGAGATGTGTGTGTATTTTGAGCGTGGCGGTGTGTACCGCCAATGGAATACCGCGGTTGAAAGACCGCCGCGTCGATTTGTGGGTTGTGATAGCATGGGCGTGTTTCTGTTGGCGTGACGGTGGAGGTTTTGTTTTCGCCAGTTTATCACTGACCTTTGGTGTGGCGGACTTGTGTGGGTGTCTGAATTTCGGCGGATTCCGAGATGTGGGTCATAATAGCTGTGGCGGAATTCCGCGGCCGCGGCGGTGTATTGGCGGTCTTCTGCACGGCGGTAAGCACCTTTTACCGCCAATGTTGTAATGACCCCCTATGTGTTGGAATATGTCATATCAATCCCTGTTAGTTAAACAAGAGATTAGATATTTAGGAGTTCAGATTACAAAAGATTTGGGGGACGTGGCAAGGATAAACTTTGAGAAAATACACTTTGAGACTAAGAAACTCCTTAGAACATGGGCGTCTCTCCCGCTATCTTTAATAGGCAGATCCAATATCTTGAAAATGATAATTTTGCCAAAATTCACTTTTTTATTTAATACCATCCCCTTGGAATTTAAGGTTAAGTGGTTCCCAAAATTGCAGGGAGATTTGTCTTTGTTTGTCTGGGCACACAAGGGAATAAGGATATCCTGGAAAAAGCTGTGTAAGAAGCAGGAATGTGGGTGGTTAGCAACACCTGATTTCTATAAGTATTATTTGGCTTTTCAATTTAAGAATAGTAGAATTCTTTTAAACAAAAAGTCAGAATGTGGGAAGCATTGACTGCACACGTGGAGGAAGGGGCGAGATTTTTTTGTACAAATTTGGTCACCCAAGGTTTTTTTTTAAACTTAGACTTAAGATTTTACGGCAGGCCTGTAAGATCTGGCTACAGATTCACAATCTACTGGGGATAGCTTACTATTCGGGATTAGCTCCAATTTGGGATTCACCTGGTACCCCGGCATGTCTCCTTGATAAACTATCAATCCCACTGAAAGTGAGTGGGGTACTACGGTGGGGACAGATTGTAGAGGGTGTGAACTTGATTCCATGGGCTACATTTCTGGAGAGAGCAGGGGGGTCCGTTTCTAAATTTATATATTATCAGTTGGCTAGCTGGATTAAATCATTACTAGAAGGAGAAATTGGTAGATCTTGTTGGGAAGAGAAATTAATTCAGAGACCTTTACTTAAAGAAATTGTGTTCTGGTATCAAGCTTGTTGGAGGCAGTTGAGGAGGATCCCCCCTCCCGCTCCAGAAATGGGGAGAGGTTTTCCCAAACATGGATATAATATCGATGTAGCAAAACTCATGTTCAATTCTTTGGACCACTGTTAAATCAGCAGCAATGAGGAGGAATCATTTGTTTACTTTGCATAGAGTGTATTGGACTCCAGTAAGGCTATCCCGTATTGGTAAAATCCAGAAAAATTGTCCACGATGTGATGGCACAAATGCGGATGATATCCATATGTTCTGGGATTATTCTGGCTTAGCTAATTTTTGGGAAGCTGTGCAGAATGTCTTAAATAAGATATATGATGAAGAAATAACATTGAATTCTGCTCTAGTGTTATTTGGAGTTTGTGATCTGAGAGACCAAACACAGCAACGTCTTTTGTTTGTTTTGATGCTTATTACCCGGCGGCAAATCTGTCATAATTGGGTATGCTCACAGCCTCCTACAGTGCAGGAGTGGCAGAACTCGGTGGATCGATTATATAAGTTGGACAGAGCCGGGCCTATTAGTAAAAGAGATGTTTTTTGGGTGGGATGGGAAAATGTTTGTCAAATTCTTACTTGATTGGTGTTTAGTTTGGTTATGAAGTCCGATGATTATATCTGATCCCCCCTTCTGCGCATCAAGCCCTATTGTCCATTTAGGACACGGGCGGAGATGGGAAGGATTTGCCAAGGTTATGGGGGATCCATGGAAAAGAACGCCAGGTGGAATGGCCCGTTGATATCAGGGGGCTAGATACCTGGGGCAAAGAGTAATGGATCCTTTCTTTATTGGCACGGATTAGTGAGATGAGGACAAAAAAAAAAAAAGTTGTTAGTAACCACAGCAAAGCTACTGGAGTGCGGGCCATCAAAACGGCGTCATCCGTGTACATGAGTGCTGGGATCTTTCGGGAACCAACTTGTGGGCTATCACTACAAGCATTAGATAACACCTCCTCTAATTTGTTAATGTATAAAGCAAACAATAAGGGAGCTAAAACACAGCCTTGACGTACCCCCCGCTCTATAGAAAAAGCTGAGGTACATTCCCCCTGAGGCCCATAACGCACCCTAGCATTAGCTCCAGCGTATAATTCCCTGATGAAATGAACTATTGTTGTATCTACCCCCATGACCAGTAAGATAGGCCACAATTTGCTGTGAATCACACGGTCAAATGCAGAAGTCAGGTCGACAAACACAAGATATAAGGCTCCTACCTTGGCCTTTGTATATTTGCCAAGTATAATGTCTAAATTCAGGGCCTGCTCCCGGCCCTAAAGCCATATTGCAAATCCGAAAGAATATTATTATCTTCCATCCATTCTCGCAATCTATTTAAAACAATGCGTCCAGAAATCTTTGGAAGAGTATCAAGCAGAGAAATTGGGCGATAACATGCAGGGTTTTCACGGTCTCCTTTTTTAAAAATTGGAACAATAATGGACTCAGCCCAGGTCGAAATAAAGGCTGTGGCACAACAGGCGCGTAAAAACCTGGGTCAATAATGGGCCCCATAAGGAAACGTTAGACTTATAGATATCGATTGGGACTCCATCTGGGCCTGGTGCTTTACCACTTTTACTGGCGATAATAGTGTCAGTAACCTCATTTAAACTAAATGGTGTAGTAATGGGAAAAAAATCTAATCTAGGGGGATTTAAATCCAAGGCCAAGTTTTTTAAGGAGTAGATTCCGGAATAAAATGTGACCCAATCCTCTTCCGTGATGGCTATTTCAATGGTTGGTGACGTTCCATCACATAAAGGGGGGAGTTCACTCTTTTCCAGAATTTGACGTTGTCATTCTGGAGACTTGCATCATGAAGAGAGTGCCATGCCTCATTTTTTTAATTCTGTTTCCTTTTTTTTAATAGCCTTTTAATACTCCTTCCTCAAAAGACTTATTCCATGTTTGTCAGGATTTTGACTTTGTGAATACTGTTTTAGATTCTTATGGGCTTGTGTACATTCACTATCAAACCATCCTTTGTCTACCTGAGGTCTAGGTTTGCCAAACCTTACAGTGAGAGACTGTTTTATTCCGGTGGAGATTGCAGTGAAAGCTTTAATACAATTCTTTTGGCTGATATTGTCTGAGAGGCAGGTTTCAAACTCGTTAGTAAATTTGCTCATTAATTGTTTCATGAAACCTACAGGTTCGATCTGTGACCACTGAATAGTGTAGCCATTCCTTGCTCCCAATTCAATATTCACTACCTTCTCTGCTAATTCCTTATGTTTGATTGTAGCTTGTGGCAATACGAGGCTTAGACTTTGAGGATAATGGTCACTGAACATGATGTCTTGAATTTTATACTCAGGTACATAAAAGAGTGAATTATTAGATACTAATATAAAATCAATTATTGTGTTGGCATGCCTGTCGTTAAAAGTAGGTTTTAGCTGTGATTTACTATAATTTAAACTATTACAAAAAAGGAGGTCGAATTTAAATAGTGCTTCATTCAACAGGTTACCATAATAATTATGTATAAAATGACATAAATCATCATCTCCACCTGATCCGAAAGAGCAGGATTTCTCAACAGTTTGAGGGCACAGATGTGTATTAAAATCACCCGCACACAATAAAAGTCTGTTTATGCGATGAATTACATGCTTGATCCAAGTCTTACTGCAAAAGCTCAAGTACGGATAAAAATCTTTGTTGAGGGGCATTGTTGTAAAAATTAATAATCACCAGCTGTGCTCTGTTTTTTAGTTCTCATTTAATCAATTGATAAAAAGTATTAGAAGTTAAACTAATATCCTTGGTTACATCGAACTTGCTAGAGATTAATGTACACAGACCACCTTTCGCCCTACCCCATGAACAAGGAACTGCGGGGTATGAAATGTCCTGAAACCGTTTATGTGAATAGGATCCACAGACCAAGGCCCTGATTCTGACCTTGGCGGACGGCGGAGGCCGTCCGCCAAGGTACCGCCGTCAAATGACCGCACTGCGGTCAAAAGACCGCAGCGGCCATTCTTACATTTCCGCTGGCCCGGCGGGCGCTCTCCAAAAGAGCACCCGCCGGCCCAGCGGAAATGCCCCTGCAACGAGGACGCCGGCTCAGAATTGAGCCGGCGTAGTTGCAGGGGTGCGACGGGTGCAGTTGCACCCGTCGCGTATTTCAGTGTCTGCAAAGCAGACACTGAAATACTTTGTGGGGCCCTCTTACGGGGGCCCCTGCAGTGCCCATGCCATTGGCATGGGCACTGCAGGGGCCCCCAGGGGCCCCGCGGCACCCCCTACCGCCATCCTGTTCATGGCGGGTTTCCCGCCATGAACAGGATGGCGGTAGGGGGTGTCTGAATCCCCATCCGCCGCCATGGAGGATTCAATGGGGCAGGGGTAAACCGGCGGGAGACCGCCGGTTTACCCTTTCTGACCGCGGCTGAACCGCCGCGGTCAGAATGCCCTTGGGAGCACCGCCAGCCTGTTGGCGGTGCTCCCGTGGTCGGTGACCCTGGCGGTCACCGGCCGCCAGGGTCAGAATGACCCCCCAAGTCTCTTGTAGACACACCCAGGAAAAAGATCGAATGTATTCTAACCAGGCCTCATTCTTGATTTTAGCGCGCTGACCCGCCACATTCCAAAATTAAAAATCCTCTCTCCTAGTGTTAATACCCTGTCCCACAGAAGAATGTTTTATTACTTTATTTATTAGTGGGAAGATGTTACTCTCTTTGTGAAGGTTGGGAGCTGATGATGAGAAGACCGATTGGACGGGAAGTCCACTTATTAGCCCTTCATCGTTGACATTTTGTCTCGGTAATAATTCCATGTCCATCCGTTCATCTCCGATGCTCTCCACCAGACCATCGCCACCCTTCAATAGGTCAGGGACTGGGCTCATCATAATAGGCTTAATCCTACCAGCTCCCTGATCTAATGGTAGTCAATCAACTTCTTCCAAGCAAAGAGCATGGAATCTGTTCTTAGTAGGAATCGTGTAATTTCTCTCAGACCTACTTGATTGTTTTTCAGGATTAGGACCAAAACGATCATGACCGAGATTACAGTTATAAAAAAAAAACCAGACGGAGCAGTACAATGCTGTGATCCGTGATCTGACGCAGACTTAAGTTTCTTAAAATGTCTTCGACCAATTTTGGAGTTTTAAACAAGCGTACCACACAGTCACCCCTATATGTTTTGTGGGTCCTACCCACCCATTTTATCCTTCTAAACATCCTAATATCCTCAAAAAGTGAATCTGTCATGCCAGATTTCATACGAGTTCCTATCCAGTTCAGGGATTTGTTTCTCAAAGCTGTCCATGATTCCCTATTGTCCCCGGATAAGGTAGGAACATTTGCGAGGACTATCACGTAGGGACTTACCGCAGGAGGAAGATCTAATATATCTCTTGATGTTGGAAAAAAAACCCGAGGAGGTTTCAATCTGTTTGGTAATTCCCATCTATTTTTCTTCGCTTTTAGAATTTGGGGACTCCTGATGCTAGTTGACAGTGTGCAAGAGTCTACGTATCTTTGGGTAGTCTGAGGGATGATTGGTGGCTGTTGATGCTCTTTGGGGGAATTGGAGTTACTGGTTGGGTCTGTGTCACCACATTGTTGAAGAATAGCAGCTGTTGAGCTTGCAAACTGTGCCTTCATTAAGTTGAGCATTAGCTCCACATTTTCCTCCAATTGGGTTAAACCTTTTATCATTAGATCAAAAGATGACCTTACTAGATGTTCCAAGGCATTAGTAGTCTCTAGGGGAGTGGTTTTCACTTTCACTATAGATTGTTTATTCTTCTGACCAGGTTTTATGTTCTCATAAACAATTTGTGCTTGTTTCGTGGATTCCATATGTTGAACTCCAGAAGTGCTGTGTCTAATATTATCAGGTGGCTCTTGACTGAAAGCTCTGTCCTTCCTAACTAGTTTAGGTTTCCCTATACATTTAGGTGAGGGTGAATGCTCGTCAACGTCTGAGATAGAATCATTTATATCTTGGATACATCCATTTATACCTTTAGTTTGGACTCCGCTTTCCAAGAACTTGGTCGATTTTGGAGAGGTTATCGCTGGCGGGAGAGGATTATTAGAGGGTCCGACGGGCCCTTCTGAATTAGTATCTTTTCCTCAACATTAGTAATCTGTTTATCAATAGCCCCCATGGCTCCTGAGATAAATTTTAATATTGAGGAATGATCTTTCTGAGAAGTAGTATCTTTTGCACTGAGTTGCTTCCTTTTACCCATTCTTACTAATTATTTAATCCTAGAAAGGTTCAACCAATGATGCTCTAAAACGCTCCGTGCTAATAAATAAGATTGAAAGAACTAGCGCAAATAAGAGAATCTCTGTACAACTATGGCAATACAAGGATAAAAATAGAAATAGCCTTCTCACGATGCAAAGAGTCTGTTTCGCAGGGTTGCCTATAAGGATACAAAATTAAGCACCCTGCTTCAAAAAATCAGATAAAAAGTACCTGCTTAGAAACCTGATAGCCAAGTCCAATAGTCGCTGAGGAAATATAAGGGGGGGGGCCAGCCCAGCCTCTTCCAGGTGCTGACGGCGAAGGACAGGCCTGCCCTTGTCCCAGGCTTTGCCCGGGACTGCCTGCGCGTGTCCAGCGAGGCGGGAGCATGTCCAAAAAGTTAAAGGGGCTTCCCCGGCCCTGCCCCCTTCCTCTGACAGCAGCAATTCACTTCCCGCGATGCGGGAGCGTGTCGAAAAAGTTAAAGGGGCTTTCTGGCCCTGCCCCCTTCTCCTCCGACAGCAGCAATGCGCTTCCCGTGAGGCGGCAGCGCGTCCAGAAAGTTAAAGGGGCTCTCCGGCCCTGCCCCCTTCTTCCGACAGCAGCAATGCGCTTCCCTATGTCACCTTGGAAAATGCACCTGTACTACAAACAGACTGGAACAATACCCTGGACTTTCCTCCATCATCACCCCATCCCATTGCTCTTTCCCCATATATGTTAGCACTTCAATAAACACCCTTTGAAAAAAATCTATTTTGAGCATGTCATGTACATCAAAAATGTATTCTTTGAAACAGGTACAAACATTGCTAATTTACTGTACATACGATAAGCATAGATTAATGACCCTGTAGCTGGTTGTAGTGATCACGCCAAGATTATTTGTTAAATCACCAACATCTGCAAAATGAATTGCCAGAGGGAACAGTAAGTTGGCATAGAAGTGGGAAATATCAGCATGCCCTTGCCACACGGATTACAACCAAAGTCATTGTAATGTAAAGTTACACTGTCCTACCTATGTGTCATTGGAAGTACTGTTGTGTAACTGATGTTCTGTTGTCTTCTTCCTCATCCTCTGCCTCCTGATCCTCACAGTCCACAGGGTCTACTGCTGCCACAGGGGCATCTCTTACCTGGTTCTGGCCAGGAGTCCACTTGGCTCCACCAGCCGCTTCCATGTCCCTGATCCCGCCGTCTGCCGCTAGGAATAGGAATTCAAGGCCCTCCACCACCTGCAGGCACCTGCCTGCGTCTCATCCCTGGTGCCTAGTGGTAGGCATAACTGGTTGTACTGTTTATTGCATTTTGTGTTATTTCGTTGCTACATATCCTTTTTGTTTCCATTACTGCTGTTACCTGCCCCTGTGCCATTTTTGTAGTCCGCTTCGTTTTTCCGCCCTCTTGAGTGCTCGCCCGTTTTCAGCCGGCTCTCGCCGGTCTCCTGATCCCTGCCGCTGCGTCACCTGCGCCCCCGCCCCCGTGCACACCCATTGGCCCATCCCTCCGCCTCCCAGCTGCTCTTCCCTCCCACCGCCCCCTCTCAATGGCGCCTGCTGCGCGGAGCCCCATGAGACCCCCTGACCTGGTTCTGGCCAGGAGTCCACTTGCCTTCACCAGCCGCCTCCATCCCCCTGATCCTGCCGTCTGCCACCAGGAATAGGAGTTCGAGGCCATCCACCACCCGCAGGCACCCGCCTGCGCTCCTCATCCCTGGTGCCTAGTGATGGGCATATCTGGTTGTACTCTGTTTATTGCATTTTGTGTTATTTCGTTGTTACATATCTTTTTTTCGTTTCCATTACTGCTATTACCTTCCCCTGTGCCATTTTGGTAGTCCGCTTCCTTTTTCCTCCCTCTTGTGTGCTCGCACATTTTCAGCTGACTCTCGCCGGTCTCCTGATCCCTGCCGCAGCGTCACCTGCGGCCCTGCCCCCTCGCTCACCCATTGGCCCTTCCTTCCCACCTCCCAGCTGCTCCTCCCTCCCACTTCCCCCTCTTAATGGTGGCCGTGCAGCGGGCGCGCCAGAGGCAAGCCCGTCTGCGCCCGTCCACGTCTGGACCGCGCCCAGCACCAGTCCCCCTGGCCCTCGCTGCCCGACCCCGAGGCAGAATTACTCCTCCAACAAACTCCACTCCCTCAACCCAGGACTGCACCCCGCCTGCGCACAGGCCAACCCCAGGCACACACACGGACCTTTCACATGTCACTCATGCTGCTTCTCTTGCACTCCCACAAACACCAAGAACAACAACACTAACACGCACCACAACAACACTAATACGCACCACAACAACACCAACATGCATCATAACAACAACAGCCCCCGCAATCACCTGAACGGCATTCTCCTAAACACCCGCTCTGTCCACAAGCACGCCATCAAGCTCTGGGACCTGATCACAACACACTCCCCTGACATTGCCTTCCTCACGGAAACATGGATGAACTCCTCATCAGAATCCGACATAGCCATAGCCATCCCAGAAGACTACAAAATCTCCAGTGGAAACCGCATAAACAAACTAGGAGGAGGCATCGCCATCACACACACATCAAAAGCACCATCAAAATATCCACCGACACCCTAGACAGCGCTGAACACCTACCCTTCTTAATTCACATAAACACCAGTACCACCCTTAGAGGAACCCTCAATTACAGACCACCAGGACCCCGCCCCCCTTTCTGCAACGCCATCGCTGATACTATCAGCTCCCATGCCCTCACCTCCACAGACTATATACTATTTGGTGACCTCAACTTTCACCTGGAAAGCACCCACGACCGCAACTCCACAACGCTGCTAGACAACCTCACAAACCTAGGACTCAGGCAACTGATCACCTCACCCACTCTCTCAGAAGGACACACGCTTGACGCAATTTTCACCTCCAGCAACCACATCACTTTCACCCACACCACCAAACTCCATTGGACTGACCACCACTGCATCCACTTCTCCTTCATGAAACCCCCCACCCACCACCGACAACACACCACATCCTACCAAATGTGGGACAAGGTCCCCATAGAACACCTGAACGCCAAACTCACACAAGCTCCACCCCTCATCACCAACGACCCCAACACTGCTGCCCACAACCTCACACAACGGTTAACAACCTGCACAGACTCCCTCTCCCCACTGAAAAGTAACAACAACACCCGCACCGTCAAGACTGCCCCCTGGTTCACCACTGAACTCCAAGCCTCCAAGTGTGAATGACGCAAAATTGAGAAAACATGGCACCAAGAGCCCTCAATGAGCAACTTCTCCGCCCTCAAAACAACCATACGCAAAAACAACCAACTCATCCAGACCACCAAACGGTCCTACTACAAGGAACGCATAGATAGTAACTCACACAACAGCAAGGAACTCTTTACCATTACCAAAGAGCTCACCAAACCCAAATCCAGCACCATCGACCCCCCTCACACCCAAAACCTTTGCAACTCCCTCTCCAACTACTTTCACATCAAAATCTTAGACATACACAACAGTTTCACATCATCCGTACCCACCGTCACCACCACCGACACCACCGACAGGACCAACAGCACTACACGCCTCCACACCAACCAACTACACACCTGGACCCCAACTGACGACAAAGAAACCGAAAAAAACCATGAACTCCATCCACTCAGGCTCCCCCACAGACCCCTGCCCCCACTACATTTTCAACAAGGCCAGCCCAATCATTGCTCTCCACTCCATGCCGTAATCAACAGCTTCTTTGATGCCGGAACCTTCCCAGACACCTGGAAGCACCCCGAAGTCAACGCACTCCTCAAAAAACCCAAAGAAGACCCGGAAGACCTCATGAACTACCACCCCATCTCTCTTCTCCCCTTCCCTGCCAAGGTCGCTGAGAAGATAGTGAACGCCCGACTGTCTCACTTCCTAGAGGAAAAAAACGCACTTGACGCCTCCCAGTCTGGATTCCGCAAGAACCACAGCACTGAGACCGCCCTCATCGCCTGCACAGGTGACATCAGAACTAGAGTCGACAAGGGCGAGACCGTCACCCTCATTCTCCTGGACCTCTCTGCAGCTTTCGACACTGTATGCCACCAAATCCTCCGAGCACGCCTTTTCGACGCAGGAATCTGACACAAGGACCTAGACTAGCTCACCTTCTTCCTTGCTGAAAGAATCCAGAAAGTCTGCCTCCCTCCCTTCCAGTCCCCAGCAACCAAGATCATCTGCGGGGTCCCCCAAGGATCCTCCCTCAGCCCTGCCCTCTTCAACATTTACATGGCCCCACCTGCCAACATCCTCCGCTCCCACAGAATCACCATCATCTCGTACGCAGACGACACCCAAATCATCATCTCCCTCACCAGAAACCCTTCCACTGCCAAGACAAACCTCCACTCCGGACTTCTCAACATCGCCAAATGGATGACAGCAAGCCACCTCAAACTCAACTCCTACAAAACAGAAATCATCATCTTTGGCCCCAACAAGACAGTTTTGTCACGGTTTTCACTGGGCTTACCGTCCAAGTTGATGAGGGTTGGGGAACGACCCCGATTCCGGCAGGTTCTGCTCTGGCTGAGGTAGGGGCGACCCCTTCCAGTAGCCACGGTGCTGTTTGACAATAGCAAGCCACTACAGTCCGTGCACTCCAGAAGGAGTCCCAGAGGAAAAACCCCAAAAGGGTAAAAAACCTCCAACAGGAACTCCCTGAAACGGAAGGAGGACACAAGGGCGTTAGAACTGAAGATCCGAGAGTACAGGAAAACTGGAGACGAAGACAGGTCAGGAAATACTGGATCCAAAAGAGGAAACCAGCCAGAGCGTGACTACCACCAAAGGAGTGTTGCAACACAATGAGTAAGCAGCTGAATTCCCCTTATATACCCCTATACAGGAAGTAGGAAACAGGAAGTAGAAACACCACCATCTTGGATTGGGGAAAAGAGTATAACAGTGAATAAAGAACATGCGTCCAAACAGAGAGAAACAATGCATGCTGGGAAGAGAGGAAGTGAGCAGCATGCTGGGAAAGGGAAAAGGCATGCATAAAAACACCACCATGTGCAGGTATCCGGCTTTTGCCTGTTGTGACCGGTAAGTGGTGAAGAAGAAGGTTTCTTTGATGTTAAAGTGTAAAGCGCACTAAATGCGCTATGCGCGGCAGGTCTGAGACCCACTCGGGGTCTCAACTCCTGCCGCTTCTGCCCTTGCGGCAGAAACGAAAGAAGGGGGCGCGGTGAGTGCCGCGACTACTGGCCAGACTCGCGGCTTCTCCCGCGGCCTGTCTGCCAGCTGCGGCTTCCCCCGTGGCTTGCATGCAGGCCGCGGCGTTCCCCAAATGCCGCGCCGCGGCGTGACAGTAGGTCCCCCCACCTGAGGCCCCAGGTTTGTGAGGGAAAAGCCGAAAAAAGCGACGGACCAAACGAGGGGCATGAACTGAAGGGGCATCCTCCCAGGAACACTCACTCATAGTGTAGCCTTTCCAATGAATAAGATATTGGAGGCGTCCATGGAAAAACCGAGAGTCACAGATTTCCTGGACGTCGTACTCGGGCACATTATCAATCAACAGAGGGGGAGGACAGGAGAATTGTCTGTGAAAAGGATCAGGAAGGTACGGTTTAAGTTGAGAGACATGGAATACAGGGTGTATCTTCCAAGTCTGGGGCAGGCGAAGACGCACAGACACTGGGTTAATCTTTTTGAGAATCAGGAAGGGACCATAAAAATGGGGTTTGAATTTGTTCTGAGTAAGTCGGAGAGGTAGGAATCTAGAGGAGAGCCAAACTTTATCATGGACCTGATAGTGAGGAGCCGCACAATGTCTCTTATCAGCTATCTTTTTCATGTGTGACTTAGTGGCCACAAGGTTGGAATGGATAACACGTTGGACACCCCGTAGCTGTCGAACATAGGAAGAGATGGCAGGAAGATTGGAAGTATCTTTCAGGGGAGTTGGAAAGGCCTTAGGATGGAAACCGTAGGAGCCATAGAAAGGGGAGACTTTCGAGGCGCTGTGTATTGAGTTGTTGTAGGAGAATTCTGCAAGTGGTAAATAGGTAGCCCAATTACTCTGCGTAGCATTGCAGAAGCTACGTAAATATTGTTCGAGGCCTTGATTGAGTCGTTCCGTCTGCCCGTTAGTTTGAGGATGGAACCCTGATGATAAGGCCACTTCGATTCCCAAGGTCTTACAGAATTGTTTCCAGAATCGGGAGATATATTGAGGACCCCTATCCGATATAATGACCTGAGGTAATCCATGAAGTCGAAAGATTTCTTGTGTAAAGATTTGACCTAATTCTTTTGCCGTTGGTAACTTTCTTAAGGCCGTGAAGTGAGCCATCTTAGTGAAGGAGTCCACGGTTACCATTATTACGTGATTTCCCATTGAAGAGGGTAATGAACACATGAAATCTGTGGAGATAGTGTGCCATGGACCTGGGGGAACTGGTAGTGGGCGAAGTAATCCTACTGGTTTAGTACGGGGTGTCTTGGCTTGAGCACATATAGGACAGGATGATACATATTCTTCAGTATCTGTCTTGAAAGTTGGCCACCAGAAGGAGCGAAGCAGAAGTTCTTGGGTAGCTTTCATTCCTCGATGACCTGCGATGGGGGAATCATGGCACATACGTAAGGCTTCAGTCTGTACTAGTTTAGTGGGTAAGAACAGGGCCTTATCATGATAATAATACCCTTGATCTATATGAAGTTGCGGACGCAACTTTTCAGCTCTGTATCTTCTAGACGGGCATATTCGGACTTGACTTGGTCTAAAAAAGTCTGTACTAAACCAATGATCTTGTTATTGTCAAATAGGTTCTGTACAGGAGAATCGCTGCACTCAGGGTAACGTCGGGATAAGGCATCCGCCAGGATGTTCTGAGAACCAGGGATGTATGTGATATAAAAGTCATATTGGCTGAAAAAGAAAGCCCATCGAGCCTGCCGGCTATTCTGACACTGAAAGTTTCTTAAGCACTGTAGATTTCTGTGGTCTGTCCGGGCTTCAAAGGGTTCTTTCGAGCCCATCAGAAAGTGTCTCCATTCTGTGCATGCGGTCTTTAAGGCAAGTAATTCACGTTCTAGCACAGAATACTTCTGTTCTGAATCGGATAAAATGTGTGACAGGTAGAAAACAGGGTGCTCTAAATCATCATCGTCTTGTCTCTGCAGTTAGGCAGCCCCAATGGCTCTTTCGGATGCGTCTGCGACAACAATGAATTGTTTGCTGGTGTCTGGATGTCGTAGAATGGGGGCTTGAATAAAGGCTTTCTTTAAGTCTTGAAAGGCTAACTCTGCGTCTTGTGTCCAACAAAAGACATTCTTTAGATGGTCTTTTTTAAGGGTTTGAGTAATGTAGCTGGTTCTCTGGGCAAAGTCTGCTATAAATTGTCGATAGAAATTGGCTAATCCCAAAAAACACTGAGTCTCCTTGATGGAAGAAGGAGATGGCCAATCCAATATAGCTTGCACCTTGTCTGAATCCATGGCGACTCCAGTTTGATTAATGCAATATCCCAAGTATTTTACTTCTGTCTGAACAAACTCGCACTTTTCGGGTTTGCAGAATAAATGGTGTTGTCGGAGTCTCTCTAGAACTTGGCGAACATGCTTAGAGTGTTCCTCTGGGTGGACAGAAAAGATTAAAATGTCGTCAAGATAAACCACCACTGTTTGTTGAAAAAGATCGGAAATGATAGAATCCATGAACCTTTGAAAAATGGAAGGGGTATTGGTGAGTCCGAAGGGCATTACTCGATATTCGTAGTGACCAAAAGGTGTTCTAAAAGCGGTCTTCCACTTATCACCTTCTTTGATCCTTAAAAGATGGTAGGCTCCTCTGAGATCCAGCTTGGTGAATCTCTTCGCCCCTCTGACTGCTTCTAGGATGTCCTTAATGAGGGGTAGCGGGTACCGATCCTTATCCTTGTTTAATCCTCTGAAATCAATACAGGGACGCAAATCTTTCGTCTTCTTAGGAAGAAGAGAGGAGCCCCTGCAGGTGAAGAGGAGGGAGCAATCAACCCGCTCTGTAGGTTCTCATCAAGGTATTCCTTAAGAATCTGCTTCTCAGGTTCTGTTAGATAGTACATTCGCCCGAAAGGAACCACTGTATCTGGTTCTAAAGGAATGGCGCAATCGTATTCTCTAAGGGGTGGCAGTTCAGGTTTTTCTGGCTTCTGGAATACATCGGCATATTCATAATAATGCCTGGGAACTCCCTCTAGGACGTTAATAGAGCATCCCACCTTAGGGGGTGCTGCTAAGAGACCTTTTGGGGACCAATAATCCCCTGCTAGGTATCAGTGGTGTTGGCAAAAGTGAGAGGATAAAGAAATAGTTCTTGTTTCCCAGTTGATGTAAGGGTTGTGCCGTGTGAGCCATGGAATTCCCAGGATAATGACATGGTGTGGTGATGAAGGGGGTCATTCTGACCCTGGCGGTAAAATCCGCCAGGGCCAACAACAGGCTGGCGGTGCTCCCATGGGCATTCTGACCGCGGCGGTACAGCCGGTTTCCCGCCGCCATGGGGATTCTGACCGCCATCCTGTTCCTGGCGGTTTTGGTCGCCAGGAACAGGATGGCGGTATGGGGTGTCGTGGGGCCCTTGGGGGCCCCTGCAGTGCCCATGCCAATGGCATGGGCACTTCAGGGGCCCCCGTAACAGGGCCCCACAAAGATTTTCAGTGTCTGCCATGCAGACACTGAAAATCGCGACGGGTGCAACTGCACCCGTCGCACCCCTTCCACTCCGCCGGCTCCATTCGGAGCCGGCATCCTCATGGAAGGGTGTTTCCCGCTGGGCTGGCGGGCGGCCTCCTGGCGGTCGCCCACCAGCCCAGCGGGAAACCCAGAATACCCGCGGCGGTCTTCTGACCGCGCAACGGTATTCTGGCGGTCCCAGCCAGGCCGGCGGCGGGGTCAGAATGACCCCCTAATTGAGTCAGAATGATTGTGTCTGAGTGAGTTTGAGTCAGAATGAGTGTGTATGAGTGAGTACAGGTGACTATGAGTCAGTATGAATGAGTATGAGTGAGCATGAGTGAATCAGAATGAGTGAGGCTGAGTGCAAATGACAGGCTGACTGTGAATGCGTAAGACTGAGCCACAGTGAGACTGAATGAATCAGAATGAGTGAGACTGAGTGGGACTGAGTGTGAATGAGTGAGTCACAGTGAGATTGAATCAGAATGAATAGGACTGAGTGAATCAGGGAGGATGAGTGAGCTATGAGGAGAATCAGGGAAATAGATTAACTATGACTGAGACTGAGTGGGAATGAGTGAGTCAGAGTGAATCTGAGTGGGTCTTCATGAGACTGAGTGAGTCAGAGGGACGTTGTGTGAGTCAAAATGAGTGAGACTGAGTGGGACTGAGTAAGACTGAG
The DNA here is from genome assembly GCF_031143425.1 of Pleurodeles waltl. Lineage (NCBI taxonomy): Eukaryota > Metazoa > Chordata > Amphibia > Caudata > Salamandridae > Pleurodeles > Pleurodeles waltl. The sequence continues at coordinate 690,784,470 of NC_090436.1, read as the reverse complement.
TGGGACTGAGTGAAAATGAGTAGAACTGGTTATGAGTGAGTCACAGCGAACTTAAGTGAATCAGAGTGAAAGGGACTGAGCAAATCAGGGAAAATGAGCGAGTCATGGGGAGACTCAGGGAAAATAGGAGAGAATGAGTGAGAATGAGCGAGTCAGAGTGAGACTGAATGAAACTGAGTAAAACTAAGTGAGACTAAGTGAGTAAGAGTGAGATTGCGTCAATCAGAATGACTTAAAATAAGTGAGATTGAGTGTGTCTGAATGAGATTGGGTGAGACTGTATAAGTCAATGAAACTGAGTGAGAGTAAGTAGAAGTGACTGAAGACTAAGTCCACATGAGAACAAGAGATCAAGACTGACTGCAGCAAGTGTGAGCAAACCCCCAAACCCTCCAAGTAAGTGAGCCAATCTCGTTCACTGGAATTCAAGCCAAGGATTACTCCTTACCACTTTTAATGGTCACCAGCACCACTGGCCTGCGTCTATTCATCTACATCCCTGGCACACCATTAAAATGGATTTAATTGTTGATTTGCCTTCTAGTCAAGGGTATGACTCAAACTTAGTCATGGTGGACACCTTTTCTAAGATGGTCCATTTCGTAGCTCTATACGGAATGCCAACTGCTAAAAAATTAGCAACCCAATTTAATTTACATGTGGTCAGAGGTCATGGCATTCCCAAGGTAATTATTTCAGGTTGGGGTTCCTAGTTTCTGTCCCATTTTTAGAAGGTCTTTACTGAGGTACTAGTTGTAGAAACAAGGTACTCCACTAGGTATCACCCAGAGACTGACAGGCAATCAGAAAATCAGAGGAAATATTTTGACTATTCCTGTTAGACCAAGAAGAAGATTATCCAAATCTTCTTTGGGCGGCAGAATTCACGCACAATAACATAAAAATTGCTTCAGCAGGATATTCAACATTTTTCTTGAATTATGGCGGACATCCAAACTCCATAGTAAGAACCAAGGAAATCACAGAACCTGCAGTGAAAGATATAGGGGGTCATTCTAACCATGGCGGTAAAAACCGCCAGGGCGAATGACCGCGGTAGCACCGCCAACAGGCTGGCGGTGCACCGCTGGGCATTCTGACCGCGGCGGTTCAGCCGCGGCCAGAAACGGAAAGTCGGCGGTGTCCCGCCGACTTTCCGCTGCCCTTGAGAATCCTCCATGGCGGCGGAGCGCGCTCCGCCGCCATGGGGATTCTGACACCCCCTACCGCCATCCTGTTCCTGGCGGGTCTCCCGCCAGGAACAGGATGGCGGTAGCGGGTGCCGCGGGGCCCCTGGGGTTTAGTTGAGTACCAAGCATTTGAGATTGAAAATAAATCGGAAATTTCAACATTACTTTCTAGGTCCATATGTGGTTGAAAAGATGATAAATCCAGTGACTTACAGGCTAAAACTAACCTCACAAGTCAAAATTCATCCGCCATTTCATGTCTTCTTGTTAAAAAGTGCAACTCCCCATTTAAAAATGTCACAGCGACCCAAGCCAAGAATAGTTGAAGGAAGCGAAGGGTTTGAAGTCAAAAGAATTCTTAATTCAAAAAAGGTTCATGATAACATTTAGTATTTGGTTGACTGCAAAGGTTATGGTCCAGAGGAAAGATCTTGAGAAATACAAGCTGATGTTCACACCCCAAAACTTGTAAAGGCCTTTCATTGACAACGCCCTCACAAACCACAACCGGGAGGTTCATACTTGTGGAGGTGCATTGTCAGGCCTTGCCAAACTGCCACTATACTTGTCTCACAGAACATTGTTGCTATACTGAGCAGGGCAATTCTAACCCTTTCCATATGTGCAAGACACTGCAATCTGCCAACTTGGTGCTACAAGTGGCACCAGCGGACTAGGAAAACTGCACCTGCATTCAAGAAGAGTTGTGGGATTAGTGTTTTCCCCACCGAGATCTTGCGAGAGTTCCAGGAATCCAGTGAAGTGTGCTTGCAACTTTCTGAATAGCGCATTTCACCTCAGCAGTTACAGCGGTAGTGTCATTACCTACGTGTGCGCATTAGATATTTTTCTAGTCAGAGTAGTTTTTGTTCATATGCGCATGTGACAGGGAGGTAGTGTATCACTTGGGTGTCGGTCTCATTTGTGACAAGATTTTAGTTAATGAAAAGCTCCTGTGAAGAGAATACTTACCTGAATTTTGCGGTCATGGCGAAAAGGAAAGACATCAGCAGCAGATTATACATTGGGTCATGCAAGTACAATATCAAAAGGAGATAAAACAAAGAAAACTATTAAACTCTAAAGTTATTTAACGTTGACAATAAGTATGTATGATGCACTGGGAGAGCACTGAAAGAGAATTGAAGAAGTTAAACACATGAGACAGAAGAAAACAGTGGAAATAACATTTAATGACAGATAAGAAGACAGCAGCAGAAGGAAAAAAAAAGGAAAAGAAAGTTGTCTTTTACAAGATTAATTTCATGATAAATTTTCAATAAAAAGATAATCTAAAGACCTTAGTCTAGAGGGTATATAAATTAAACAGAGAATTATCAATAAATAAGTAAATAGTATAGAATACGGAAGAGTGTACTATTATGAATTATGTAATTTTGTACTACTGTTCACACAGCGTCACCAAAACACTGTAAGACCAGTGTGAGGAGGCTGTGGAGAATAGTGAGCGGAAGCCAAGAAATTAGACAAGACAGTCTCTTCTCTCTATCCACATTCCCTTAACCCCCATGGGCACACTCAACCTTTTATTATAGTTATGAGGGTTGGGGAGATTCTGCTCCGGTGACGAACTGAGAATCACCTTGTGAGTATATTGATTCCTGACAGTAGGAGATGAAGAGAAGTAAACATTTTTTAACATTACTTTTTTAAAAATGAAGACAACTATTTCAAAAGAGTATCATTGATGGAACAATGTTTTAACCTACTTATCATAATAATATTACCCACAATGTCGAAGGCAGGGACAGATCAAACACTATCAAAGTGCTGGTGAATTTTTTGTATGTTGACATATTAAGGTTATTATGTATCACTAATAAAACAGACTTATTACTTCTGTTGGCCCAAATGCATAACTTAGCAAGACATGGTCCTCTGGAAAGGCCAAGCGTTGACCAAAATCAATACTCTCCATAACGTTTCCATCAGCTGATAGGAGTGTAATTGGCCAGTAAATGATCACAACAGAGGTTCTCAAATTGGCTTTCTTTAACAGTGACTTGACTTGCCATTGTTTAAGTTCTGGAGGGACTGTGCTGAAATAGTGAAAGTTCTTATAGATAACTTGGTTGAGTTCAGTGATATTTTGATGATGGATAGCAGTCCAGACAGGAACACATTTTACATTTTGTTACACAAGGTTGAAAAAAATCGACAGATCATTCTCATTCAAAATTACTAAGGCCCTCATTATGACAATGGTGGTAAATTCCACTTACCGCCACGCTGATGGCCGTCAACTTACCGCCACAGCGGCAGATATCTGTTCACCATATTATGACATACACACACCAATCTGACAGAATACTGCCACATACACAAATCCACCAGTCCAAAGGTCAGTGATAAAGTGGCGGTATCCAAAACCACACTATTACGCCAACAGAACAACACCCATCACATTATGATCCACGAATCACCATGGCAAACATTAATCAGCAGTAAACCATTGGCGGTACATACCGCCGCGCTCACAATGGACACCCACATACAAAACAACACCAGATTGGCCAATTCAAACAACACACACCTGACACCCATACACACACCACACCCACACACCCACACCACTATAAAACACAAACCCACATTTCCCACAACCCTTTACGATTACAAAGCACTGCCAACAGAGAGACACCAAGACCACTGACACAACTAGAGCCACACACTACTCACACCTATACACCACTCATGCACTCCACATCACACACCCCAACACATTACCCAACACACCCTCACCAACACACCACACATAACACCCATGGCACCACAAAGACACCCCTGTTTCACAGAGGAGGAGCTAAGGGTCATGGAGGAGGAAATTGTCAGGGTAGAGCCACAGCTATTTTGAACACAGGTGCAGCAGATATCAATAGCCAGGAAGATGGAGCTTTGGCGGAGAATCGTGGACAGGGTCAGCATCGTGGGACAGCATCCCAGAACTAGGGATGACATCAGGAAGAAGTGGAATGACCTACGGGGGAAGGTACGCTTCATAGCAGCAAGACACCAGCTCGCTATCCAGAGGACTGGCAGTGGACCCCCTCCTTCTCCCCTACAACTCACAGCATGGGAGGAGCAAGACTTGACAATACTGCTTCCTGAGGGTCTGGCAGAGTCGGAGGAGGACTAGACTCTGACAAGTCAACTCTCAACTACTATCACCCTCCTACCTGCATGCCATCACACACCCTCACTCCCATCACTCCACTACATCCCACACATTCCACCATCACATCTCACATCTCACTAATCCCAATGCCAAGCCCTGCATGATGTACCGATGCATGGACACCCCTCACAGCCCTGCATTGACACTCATCACTAAAACATGCACACCATAGAGAACTAACAATCCCACCATACACTAACATACACAAGTGAAAGCTGGGCGGGCAAATCCAGCCATAGAGGGGAAACCAGGGATATACAATATGTCATACACATAAACCATAACACATCAGTCACATCCCCACAGGTACCCCAGCCAATGTCAGCGGAGAGGAGGTGCCAGCACTATCCAGTCCCCTAACTGAAGAGGCCCACAGTGATGACAGTAACTCTGGTCTTCAGGATCTGGACGAGCTACCTGGCCCATCAGGGACCACTGGACAGCCGGTTGCCCAAGCTCAGTCACACACCACCACCGAGCCTCCCCCATCTGGAAACACCATCACAGCACCCACCCAGCGTACCCACACCTCTGTCCCAGGACACATCAATCAGCAGTGTGTCCACCTCTACAGAGATCCCAGGCCACACCCCGCACACAAGACAATCAGGGACCTGGGGTCAGTGGTAGTGGGCACACGGTTCAGGGGACAGAGGCTCGGGCCAACAGGGAAACTGGGAGGATTGCTGTGCGCCAGGGGGAGGACAGGCTCACGGATCTGACTCTCCAGGAGGCACTCTCTGAGATCCTGGGAGCCTATCAACATTCCCAGGACACGACAGGCCAGATCCTGGACAAAGTGCAGGAGAACAGGCACCTGCAGCAGGGACAGTACCAGGGGATCAGGGAGGACATGCCGGCCATCAACAACACCATGATCTCCATAGCAGGGGTGCTGGTAGAAATGGCCAACATTATGAGGGAGGTAGTCTCACACCACAGGCCCCTGCCACTAGCCAGACATCTGAACTGCCTTCCACTTCCACTGCCGCTAGTGTCCAGGATGCCCCACCACAGGACTCACAGGCCACCAGCACCCCTCTGTCTGCAGAAGATGAACCACCCTGCAAACATTCCCTGCGATATAGACAGAAGCCAGAGACACTTACTTGGCCACCGCCAGGAAATGAGACTCTCCTGATTGTCACCCTTGTGTCCCACTCTGTCACCCTGTCCACCTTGAACTGCCATTGCTCCCCTTCCTATGTCATCATCATCATCAAAAATACTTTATTCAATTTTATACCACAATCATAAAACCAGATAGTACATACTGATAACATCAGTCTACAATCATAAAAGATAAAGGAAACACAAGATAAATCAAACCATACAAAAAGACAAATGTGATATACCATGTTTCACTGCAGGAAGTTAAATGAATTCTCATGAGAAGCAATATAAAATCAGTAAAACAATGTATTTAGAACAGAAGCTATTAGCTTAGCTAAAATACTTGTGAAAATTAAAAGACCTAGCTGAATTACCTAATAATGTGACGTAGCCTTAATCACTGCGCATAGATATGAAGCTAATCCATTACAGATCATCATTGATGGGAGGGACAAGAGATAAATAAAAGCTGGGCGACATTGTTTAAAATGCATGGATTTTAAAAATGGGATCACAAACACTTTCCTCAAATCACAATAAAATTTGCAAAAAAAGAGTATGTGCATTGTACTTTGATCAGACACTGAATCGCAAGGAAATTTTCCCAAAGCTAGAGTCCAATCATTAGTAAGTGGAAAGCTAACAAGACGATGAAAATTCTCTAGTCTTAGGCGCGTAAGGACATACCGATGCCTCGAGTTCAATACATTTTTTAAATATGGTTCCATGCCTTCTATTTGTTGCAACAAAAGGTTCCTCCTTATGCTGGATTTCTTTATCTCAGTAGCCCATCTCAAATCGACCAGATGAGTAAGGCAGATGTTTTTCAAGTCTTTCCTAGAGATTGTTTCCATTTTATCCGGAGTAGAATATAGCTCAGATTGACCCAACTCCGTAAAAAAATTCTTTATGTAATTCAGCCATGGGATTTTCAGCGAATTAGTTAATGCTAGGGCATCTTCTATAATGGCCCTGTTGAGCCTAGCAGAGTCAGAAGTCCATACTTTGTGCCAAAGTAAAATTGGTTGAATGCGTATTAAGTCTATGAGGTATGTTACCCCCATTTCTGTATGGCATACCAATGTTTTGGGACACTTAAAAAGGCCTTTAAAAAATCATTTTCAGCTAACTGTCAGATATTACAATTCCTATATCCCCATAGTCCTGCCCCGTACAATGCAACGGAAACACATTTTGCGTTGTACAGTGTCATCATGTCCTTAGGGATCGCTCTACCAACCTTTTTTGATTTTTTTTCATAGCCATAATAGTTTTTGTAAATGACAATTTCCTGGATTTCATGGCTTGTGACCATGTACCTTTATTATCAAACATGATACCTAAGTATGAAAAGGTTCCTGTGTCATCTAGTTTTGCACCTTTTAACATGATCTGGGGTTTCTTTGTGGATTTTGTACCACATGTCATTGAAAAGGTTTTTAGAGTGGTTAATTCTAAGGCCTAAGGCTTCCATGTAATTGTCCAAAGTTGTTCACAGGGACATGGCGGCCAGCTAGGTAGCTGAGCCGCGAGTGCTCCGCACTGGGGCGAGCTGACGCAACACAGCAGGTGGAAGAGGATGGGCTTGCCGGGCGCGCTAAGTCAGCGCTAGTGCCGGCGGCTCCGACCGAGCTCGGTGGGATTGTTTGTTTTGCAGATTACAGCAACGTGCTTTTTTCGTGGAGATTATTTTTTTTAAATCATCTAACTCCTCCCTCCTAGGAACTCTGGATACCCGACATCAGGCATGGGGGTTTACTTATGGATTTAAAGGCTTTTGCAGAGAATACATTTTTTGCAGCATCTGACAATTCCACTTATGTAAGAGCCCCTCTTCAAGGTGGTATAAGATTAAGAAACCATTGCGCCTCTGAGTTAGTGGCAGACTCTAAGGCAAACCCGGCTTCTTGGGGGGGGGCTCTGAAAAATTTTCTTTTTTTTTTTTTTGCTTTTTGCTTTCCCTCTCTGTTAGACAGCGAGAGGGTGTAACTCATTGTAATCAATTCTGGCCCATACCTATGATCGGGCCGCGGCTGCGGCAGGGAAAATCACAAATGAAGGCTCATGTGGAGAGAGGCGTAGGAGGTCTTATTCTACCTCAGGTGTGTGGAGCGAGGCGGTAAGGGATGTGCGTCAAGGGAGATGCTACACCTCTAGGTGCAGTCTTCGAGGCCCGAGAACAGTCTCTGGAGCTGTTTTAACAGAAGTAAAGAAGCAAGGAGGAGAGACAACTGGTCCAGCATTAATGTCACCGGTTAAGCATTATTTGAAAGGTCCTCAGGTAGGCGCTGGTAAGCTTGGGGCAATACGGAAAGGTAAGCCTGGATCTCGGGGGCCGGAGAGTATTATAACCACGGACAATCTATGCTTAACCAAAAGGAGGGGTCAATCTCGAGTAAAGGGGAGTCTGGGGGAGTTGGAGAACTACACGGGCGGTGACTCTGGGGGAAAAAGTGCAACCCCAGGCCCAATAACTAAATACTTTCAGCCAGGGGTGGAGGAGGTAAGTGAGATTTCTCCTGCACCTATGGAAGCACAATTGGCCTCAGAGTGCCCAGCGGTATTGGAACAGGATTCCCTGGAGAAGTGTGAGGCGCAGATGGCCCAGATATCCAAAATAAGGGGTAGCTTTTTAAGGGGCAGGGAAGATTCCTTGCCCGTACAGGGCCCCCTTTTCGTGTCTAATGCCTCAGCCCTTGTGGAGCCCAGTAATGGGGGGGTATATGAGCTTTTGCTTTCCCTCACGAAGGAGATTTGGGAGAAGTTCGAGATTTCCGAAAGTAATCAAGCTAAGATACAGGAAGCGTGTATGGTTTTGGAGACTAAGATTAATCAGTTAACAGATCGGGTTGGCAAGGTGGAGGAGGCCATGGAACTGCAAAAAGGCCAGGTTTTGGCCAATTCTCAAGATATCTTGCATCTTAAGCGTGGGGAGAGGACTCTACAGGATAAATTAGAGTTTTTGGAGAACAACATGAGAAGAAACAATATTAGAGTTCTTGGAGTACCGGAGGGGGCGGAAGGAACGGATCTCAAGGGATACTTGGTTTCACTGATAAAAGACACAATGCCGGGTTTAGCACATCTGAAATTGGAGGACGATATTCAAAGGATACATCGAGATCCATTCAAAAAGAACGTTGGTAGGAAATCCCCTAGAAGAATCCTAGTGAATTTTGCCACTTATTCAATAAAAGAGAAGATTTTGTCTGAGGCTTTGAAGGTGGGAAATTTTGTTAAGGATGACTGGTCCTTCAGAATACGGTCAGATGTTTCCAGAGCGACCTTGGACAGACAGTGGGACCTGGGGAAACTAATGCAAAAGCTTCGCTCCTTGGAGGCAACGTGCAGTTGAGATTTCCCGCGGCCCTGCGGATTATGTGGCAGAATAAAACTCATAAGATAAGAGAACCAGAGGAGGTTAGGGCATTTATAGAACAGATAAAGTCGGCGCAATAATGTTATAGTGTTGATATGATCGGAGACAGCCCGGTGTGTGGAGTGCTCTATGGGATAACTATGGTTGTCCTATTAAAAGAAAGGAGGGTTCCCACGGGTGGTTGGGTTAGGGGCATGAGGGGGTTTGGAGGGGCTTGGGGAGTTTGTTGTTTTGGGTGTAGGAGCATGGGGGAAAAAAAAGTTAAAAACACAAAAGTCCTCAAAATGGGTTTTTCACGAATAAAGAAGGGGAGGATTCAAGAAGTTTTTCTAGAGGATGGGTAAGCAGGAGGGTTTACTCCTAAAAGTAAGTTCATGGAATATCAACGGGCTAAGGGTCGAGCGTAGAAGAAGAAAGATTTTGGAGTTCCTTAGGCAGGCGGATGAGGATGTGATTATATTACAAGAGACGCATCTCTTACGAGAAGAATGGGAAAAAGTGTTTAAAAATACACGGTGGATATCCCGGGGGATAGTGACTAATCAATTGTGCCCGATCAAAGGCGTTGCTATTCTTTTTAAAGAGAAAATAACTAAAGGATTATGCATAGGTGACGTGCATGTAGACTCACAGGGTAGATGGGTGGTGGCTGAGGTATTTTTTTGGGTTTGTGGCTTACGATTGCAGGCTATTACGGTCCCAATACGGATGACTCCACCCCGTTTATAGAACTGTATAATCTTCTTCTGAAAACTAAGTATCCGGTTGTGTTAGGAGGGGACTTTAATATATTGCTGAATCTGGTTTTGGACAAATCCACCACCCGGGCGATGGCTAATTCCCCTAGAAGTTGGTTAATGGTTAAACAGGCGATAATTGACTTGGGGCTTGTGGATGTGTGGCAGGTTAAGGGGGGTGTAGGGCCCAGATTACTTTTTATAATAAAAAATATGGGCACAAGTCCAGAATAGATTTTTTTTTATTGCCTGATAGGGAATGTTTCTTGTATATCGCATGCCCCGCCACATCTTTCAGATCATGCGGCTGTTAAGTTGTATCTCTCCTTCATGGCTCAAGTACCTAGGCTTCGATGTACAATAAGTTGTTCACTATTATTGGATGACCTGATTATTGAGATATTAAGAAAAGATACAAGAGTTTTTTGAGTTGAATCAGGGGTCAGCTAGTCTGCAAATAGTTTGGGATGCATACAAAGCCTATATAAGGGGGAGATTGATTAGCTTGGCTGCATTTAGGCGTAGGGAGGAAAGAGAGAAATTACGTAATGTCGAGACTAGAATGGCAATTTTGCAGGAGTCCATACAGGCCGCACAGAAAATGGAGAACAAGGATCAATTAATGATACTTGAGCAGCAATATGAAAAAGCATACTTGAATTTAGAGTGTTTTTTAGAAGGTCAAGAAAGAAAGAAATGGGAAGCTAGTCAGTATGCGCATTATGAATACGGGGAAGGGTGCAGTAAATTACTAGCTTGGAAAGTAAAGTCTGATCATTCAAAGAAACATATACCTTCAATTAGGTCTGAGGTCACCGGGCAGATTTGTGTAGAAAGATCAGAAATAGTAGCTGCTTTTGTTTCTTTTTTTAAAAATTTGTACTCAGATGAGTTGCAGAATTCTGAGGAGCAGATCAGGGATTTTTTAGCTACGGTTAGATTGCCGTGTCTGGAGAACTCAGCACTACATCTCTTAGAAGGAGAGTGAACTGGGACCGAATTAATTGAAGTTTTTAAGGGTTTGAAGAGAGGAAAGGCGTCGGGCCCAGATGACCTCCCGAACTAGTTGTATTTGGTACTGAGGGAAGAATTAATCCCGGTTCTATTGAAATTGTTCAACTATATGTTTTTGGAAGGGGGGCATGCACCGAGTTCTTGGGCGGAGCAGGTAATCTGTTTGATTTTGAAGCCCCGTAAAGATCCAACACAGTGTTCTTCTTATCGGCCTATCTCACTACTTAATTCAGATTATAAAATTTATACAAGTCTGCTATCTAAAAGACTGGGGAAAGTCATCCCGGGATTAGTCCATCCAGAGCAGAAAGGGTTCATTAAAGGAAGACAGCTACAGGAATTAGTTCATGATTTGCTGGCGGCAATGGATTTGGCCTTAGCAGAAAGGCTCCCTCTGGCAATAATAACTTTTGATGCAGCTAAGGCATTTGATCAGGTAAATTGGCTATTTTTGCAGGTTGTTATGGAAAGGTTTGGATTAGGGACCATTTTTATTAGAACAGTTAAAGAACTATATAGGTCACCAATAGCGAGAACTTTGATTAATGATGTGCTATCACAAGATGTAGCTATTCTTAGAGGGACACGTCAGGGCTGTCCCTTGTCCCCTCTGTTATTCGATTTATGTATTGAGCCTCTTGCAATATTGCTTAGAAACAATGGGGAAATCCTTTCGTTTCAGAGTAAGAGCTGGGAGAAGAAGGTTGCATTGTATGCGGACGATATCATGATTTACACTAGGGATCTCTCCTTTTCACTCCCCTCAATAAATTTGGTGATAGAAGGTTTTGGTAGAATGTCAGGTTATAATGTTAATGTTGAGAAGACAGAGATTATGGTGGTCATTACAACCCTGGCGGATGGTGTTAAAGCTGTGGTAATACCGCAAACAGGCCGGCGGACAAAAAAAGGGAATTATGACCGTGGCGGAAACCGCCAACATAGACAGCCACTTTAACACTCCGACCGCCACGGCGGTACAGACAAGCAGCGCGGTGGTCACCGCCAACAGACAGGTGGGAGACAATGTACCGCCCACAGTATCACAACCCGCCAATCCGCCACCTTTTCCGGGGCGGATTCACCGTGGATAAAAACACGGCGGAAACAGCTTTTGCAATGGGAAAACGCTCACCTTAACACAATCCACGATGAAGGAGCCCACCATGGACCCCGAACTACAAATTCTCCCTGCGCTTGTCTTCCTGCTCCTCTACGATCACCAGCAACTTAGGCGCCGAAGACAACGGTGAGTACTGCACCTACGACATAGGAGAGGGGGGAGGCAAAAGTCAGGGGGACACACATGCAACACCCCCACCCCCAACCCGACCCTCACCCACTACAACACACACACCAATGCATTTCCAAACAGCACAGTAACAACCCACAACCCCCCCGGAAGAATGAAAAGACAAAAGGAAATCAGTTCAAACATTGTAATGTATCAAAATACAGTAACCAACTATATACAGATATATATAAACAATCGAAAATCATACATCACGAGTAGTACTGCAGGTATGCACATATCAATGTCCGTGGACCACTGGGCCCAAAATGCATGGGCGAGGCCCACACTAGATACCTGTCCACAAACGGAGAGAACACTGCAGGGGCATCAGATAGAAATACAACAGGCACCTCAGGGGGAAGGGAAGGGGGGGCACCTCAGCCGGATTACAGCACCACGCCAGATCCACAACGGGGCTCCATGCCCATTGATGTATCCTAGGGAGTGCAAAGCCACAGTCTCTCAAGTCTCTACAGTGGGTGGGTTGACCACTGTACCATCCTGGGGAGTGCAAAGCCACAGCCTCTCAAGTGTCTACAGTGGGTGGTTTGCCCACTGCTTTATCCTGGGGAGTGCAAAGCCACAGTCTCTCAAGTCTCTACAGTGGGTGGTTTGCCCACTGTACCATCCTGGGGAGTGCAAAGCCACAGTCTCTCAAGTCTCTACAGTGGGTGGTTTGCCCACTGCTTTATCCTGGGGAGTGCAAAGCCACAGTTTCTCAAGTCTCTACAGTGGGTGGTTTGCCCACTGCTTTATCCTGGGGAGTGCAAAGCCACAGTCTCTCAAGTTTCTACAGAGGGTGGTTTGCCCACTGTACCATCCTGGGGAGTGCAAAGCCACAGTCTCTCAAGTGGATGCAGGTCTCCACTGGTTCTGGAGGGGGACTGGTGCCCAGAGTGCTTCATCCTGTGAAGGACAGACAGAGTGGATGCATGTCTCCACTGGTTCTGGAGGGGGACTGGTCCCCAGAGTGCTTCATCCTTTGAAGGACAGACAGAGTGGATGCAGTTCTCCACTGGTCCTGGAGGGGGACTGATGCCCAGAGTGCTTCATCCTGTGAAGGACAGACAGAGTGGATGCAGGTCTCCACTGGTCCTGGAGGGGGACTGGTGCCCAGAGTGCTTCATCCTGTGAAGGACAGACAGAGTGGATGCAGGTCTCCACTGGTTCTGGAGGGGGACTGGTACCCAGAGTGCATCACGCTCCCCATGACGGTCCCAGTTCTGTCACTGTCCCAGCTGCACATGGGCTAACGATGCTTGAATTGGCGGTCTTTGCCCTGTTCACCGGTCTTCACCATGGCGGTCTTTGCCCTGTTCAGCGGTGCTTGCCTTTGCTGTCTCTGACCTGTTAAGCGGTGCTTTGCCCTGTTCAGCGGTCTTCACCATGGCGGTCTTTGCCCTGTTCAGCGGTGCTTGCCTTTGCTGTCTCTGACCTGTTCAGCGGTGCTTTGCCCTGTTCAGCGGTCTTCACCATGGCGGTCTTTTCCCTGTTCAGCAGTGCTTGCCTTTGCTGTCTCTGACCTGTGCAGCGGTGTGTGGCATTACGGTCCCTCAGTGCCCAGCGGGGCTGTGGCTGCTGGGGCCCTACAAGTCACTGACGCTGGCGGTGGTCTCCGGACCAGTGACGATACTGCCTCCCTCCAGGGCACTGACTCTGGCGGTGGTCTCCGGACCAGTGACAATACTGCTGCCCTCCAGGGCACTGATTCTGACGGTGGTCTCCGGACCAGTGACGATACTGCTGCCCTCCAGGGCACTGACTCTGGCGGTGGTCTCCGGACCAGTGACGACAGTGCTGGCGGTGGCGTCCTGCCGGCGGGAAGGATGGCGGCCTTCTCCGCCGTGCTGCTCTTCCCAGACTTTGGAGACTTCTTCTGCCCCTTCACCACCTTGGGACGAGTCACAGCTGACTTGGCACTCCCCCCGGGACCCTTGTGAGCTGTTTTGCCGGCAGGAGTCTTCACCCTCTCCCGTCGGCCAATTTCCAACTTAAGGTTCTTTACAGGGGGTGGACTGGCAGTGCTTTGGCTCTGTGTCACACTGGCTGCCCTGGTGGCCGGTGCACTCCACACACCTTCAACACGCACCACTGGTACCGGACTTTTTTTGGCTGAGGTGCTACTACGGGACCTATGAATTGGAGGGGTGGGGGTGGTGGGAAAGAGGTCAACGTTGCTGAGGAAGAGTTTCTGACAAACACTGGGATGGGTAGCTGGAGGGGGTCTGGGAGTGGAGGAAGAGGAGGTGGTTGTAGGAGGTGTAACTTTAGGTGATTTGGGTGCAGGTGCAGGTACTGGAGGCTGTCGTGAGGTGGATGGATGTTGGATGTGTGGGTGCCCGAGTTTGTGTACTTTGGGAGGGGGCGTCACAGACACACTGGGAGTGGACATAGGGGACGTGTAAATGGTAGTGGGGGTGGTGAATGCAGGTGAGCGGGGTGTGGTGCTGGGTGTTCTGGTGTGAGTCCTAGTGCCTGTAGATGTAGTGCATGCAGGTGAGAGTGTAGACGAGACTGGGAGGGAGGAGGGAGACGAGGAGGAGGGGGACACAGTGGAGGCAGTGGATGTTGCTGTGTCTGTATGTGGGTGATGCTTGTGTGAGTGCCTGTGGGTTGTGTGGTGCTTATGTTTGCCTGAGCTACTTTTGTGTGTTGAGGTGTGTGCATGCTTGTCTGATGTTGTGCTTGGGATAGCCTGGGGTACAGGGGACTGGGTCTGGGTGGAGGAAGTTGGAGGGGAAGGCTAGACACAGGGACAATGGCTGCCATCAGTGCTGAGGCCAGAGATTGCAGGGTTCGATGAAGGGCAGCCTGACAAGAATGAATGCCCTCCAGGAATGCATTACTGTGTTGCAACTCCCTTTCTACACACTGGATGGCATTCACAATGGTAGACTGCCCAACAGTGAGTGACCTGAGGAGGTCAATGGCCTCCTCACTGAGGACAGCAGGGGTGACTGGGGCAGGGGCTGAGGTGCCTGGGGTGAAGGTGATGCCCACCCTCCTGGTTGAGCGGGCATGGAGCGAAGGCTGAGGGGCTGCTGGGAGGGCGGTGCTGGTAGGGAGGGGTGGCAGCTGTACCTGTAGAAGTGGGGGGCACAGATGGTACCGCCACCACAAGGGAGCTCCCATTGGCGGACAAGTCTGTGTCGCTGTTTGGTGATCCGGTGACCGACGTGAAGCTCCCCTCCCCCTCCGTCCCACTGGTGTATTCAGAGTCTGTGGTGTGGCCCTCCATGGCCATGTGGGATGCAGCTCCCTCGTGCTCCAGTGCCACTGTACCTCCGCCTGATGATGCTGATGCACACAAGAACTGGGAGAGCACAAAAAGGGGGGGGATGACAGAAGAAAGACAGGTTGAGTGCATTGCTTACCGCTACCGTTTGCGGACAATACAGACACAGCAGCCCCCTGCACTACGCCGTGCTCTTGGACTCTACAGATGCAATTCCTGGGATATGGCCTACATGGCTATGGTGGACATCTGCACACATAGATGACACAAGGGCATGTATACCTGTACTTAGCACTCTACAGAGCTGGGGTGGAGTGCCACATGGGCTGCATTCCAGAGGGGCCTAGCCTCTGTAACTCGTCCTGTTCTACGGAAACCCACAGCCCTCCTCCCCCACCCAGACCCCTCCACTGGCCGCAAAGTCCGCTGAATGATGTTGTACTCACCCCCATGTGTCTGCTGTGATTCCCTCAAGCGCCCATTCAACTCAGGGGAAGGCCACCGCCAGGATCCGGAACATCAGGGGGGTCATGGTGCGACGGGCACCCCTCCCATGTTGGGAGGCTATCCCCAGCTGAGCCTCTGCCATCTTCTTGCTCAAGCGGCGAATGTCCTCCCATCTTTTACGGCAGTGGGTGCCCCGTCTCAGGTGGACCCCCAGGGTCCGGACATCCTTGGCGATGGCACGCCAAATGTCCTTCTTCTGGTGGGCGCTGACCTATATGACATGTACAGGGGAAGGAGAGAAGTCATTACCAACTGCACCGTCGAAGTGAGTGGCCCCCATCCCTACCCTTGCCGTGTGGCACATGCATTCACAGTCCTTCATGGTGGCTGACCTCTGCCCCCTTCCTACTGACATCCAGCCCTCGCCACCCAGCATAGCCCATACAATGTGCTCCCTGTGTACTTACCTGTTGATCTGGAGGACCGTAGAGTAACGTGTACTGGGGGAGGACCCCGTCGACTAGCTTCTCCAACTCCTGAGCAGTGAAGGCAGGGGCCCTTTCCCCAGACGCAGCAGCCATTGTCTGTTCCAGACCGAGGTCACAGCAGCACTTGCAGTGTAGGTCCTCTCTTGTCGAAGATCAGGTATCGAGTGATTGAACAGATAGAAAATGGCGGTCACATCCGCGGTGGTGACGTCCGTGGCGGTGCGTATCATCACCGCCGGCGCACTTCATCATTGGCTCCTGGGACCCATAGGGTCCAATGTTAACCAATGCAGCATTGCGCCGCGGTCTACGACCGCCTACCGCGACAGTGTACAACGCCAGCGCAGATACCTCACATCCCATTGTCCCACTTTAGAGGTCAGGCAGCCGCCATTTCAGGGGCCCACATGGCTTCATTTACTACTGCGTCAAACATACCTAGGCCTACATTCAACACACATACAGGAAGAGTTTTGTATTTGGTGTCGTGTTCTGTGTAGCTGTGGGTACATACCTGGGAATTTGTTGACTCTGTGGTCGCTGTTGTCCTTCTTAGGCACCGTCAGCTGGGACTTTTGAGGAGATGGCGGAATCCTCCAGTGTACCGACCGCTGGTGGACCTGTTAACAATGGAGGAGCGACATTTGATCATCACCTACAGGTTTGACCGTGCCACAATCCAGGAACTGTGTACCCAGTTGGAGCCAGACCTGATCTCACCAATCCGCCATCCCACAGGAATACCCCCTGAAGTGCAGGTGCTATCAGTGCTCCATTTCCTGGCAAGTCGATCATTTCAAACAACAGTGGCCATGGCATCAGGGATGTCCCAGTCTATGTTTCCCATCGTGTTGTCCAGAGTGTTGTCTGCCCTGCTCAAACATGTAAGGAGCTACATTGTTTTCCCTCAGGTGGAGGATTTGGCTACAGTGAAAGTTGACTTCTATGCCCTGGGACATATCCCCAACATCATAGGTGCTATTGATGGCACCCATGTAGCTCTGGACACCCCACGCAGGAGTGAACAGGTGTACAGGAACCGGAAGAGTTATCATTCCATGAATGTACAGATGGTATGTTTGGCAGACCATTACATCTCCCAGGTAAATGCTATGTTCCCTGGCTCAGTGCATGACGCCTACATCCTGCAGAATAGCAGCATCCCGTATGTGATGGGTCAACTCCAGAGGCACCGAGTGTGGCTATTAGGGGACTCTTGTTACCCCAACCTGTCCTGGCTATTGACCCCAGTGAGGAATCCCAGGACCAGGGCAGAGGAATGCTACAATGAGGCCCATGGGCAGACTAGGAGGGTGATCAAACGTACCTTCGGCCTCCTGAAAGCCAGGTTCAGGTGCCTCCATATGACAGGTGGTTCCCTATTCTACTCACCAAGGAAGGTGTGCCAGATCATCATCGCCTGCTCGATGCTTCACAATCTTGCTTTGCGACGCCAGGTGCCTTTTCTGCACGAGGATGGTCCAGATGGCGGTGTTGGGGCAGCTGTGGAGCCTGTGGAGCCTGTGGACAGTGATGAGGAGGAAGCTGAGGAAGAAGACATAGACAACAGGGAGTCAGTCATACAGCAATATTTCCAGTGACACACAGGTGAGAATTTTTTTTTTATTATTACATTCACTTTCACACTTCTACCTCTATCCTGTCTGTCAATTAGTAGCAGTATTTGGTAACTGAGTTGTATATTTCCATTACGGTTTCACAGGTGTGGTTACCAACGTGTGTCATCTACTTGCATCCTTCATGGACTTGTGATGTGTGACATAGGTATGTTGGCATTACATTTGAAAACGCATTTTGTCACTGTCATTGCTAATACACATTTTCAAAATCACAGACTGACTCCAGATTGTTTTGTGGTTCAAGGGTGTTTATTGAAGTGCTAATTATTGGAGGGGGTGGCAAAATGGTGATGGGTGATGGTGGAGGAATGTCCATGGCAGAGTCCAGTCTATTAGTCTCACAGGTGCACTGCCCATATGGGCATAGGAAGTGGAGCTGGGGCAGTTCCAATCTGGACAGGGTAACAAAGTGAGACAGTGGGAGGACAATCAGGGTGGTCTCATTTCCTGGCGGGGGTCTTGCCATCTTGCTCTGTCCTGTTCCTGGATCTCAGGGACCGCTTGCGGGGTGGTTCTCCATCTGCAGGGGGTAGGGTGCTGGTGTGGTGGTCCTGTGGCGGGGCGTCCTGTCCACTAGCGCCGGCGGAGGTGGTGGGCAGTTCATCGTCCATGCTAGTGTCAGGGGCCCCTTGGAGTGCCACGGTGTCCCTCATGGTCTTTTGTATGTCCTTCAGCACCCCTACGATGGTGCCCAGGGCGGAGCTGATGGTTCTGAGCTCCTCCCTGAACCCCAAATACTGTTCGTCCTGCAGGCGCTGGGTCTCCTGAAACTTGGCCAGGACCGTAGCCATCGTCTCCTGGGAGTGGTGGTATGCTCTCATGATGGAGGAGAGGGCCTCCTGGAGGGTGGGTTCCCTTGTCCTGTCTGCCCCCTGTCGCACAGCAGCCCTCCCAGTTCCCCTGTGTTCCTGTTCCTCCGTCCCCTGGACCATGTGCCCACTACCACTGCCCCCAGGTCCCTGTTGTTGTTGGGGTGGTGGGTTACCCTGGGTTCCCTGTAGTGGTGGACACACCGCTGATTGACGTGTCCTGGGTACGGAGGTATGGGCCCGCTGGGTGGGTGCTGTGCTGGTGTTACCAGAGGGTGGAAGGTCAGTGTTGGGCTGTGCCTGTGCAAGGGGAACCGACTGTCCCGAGGCCCACAATGGTCCGGGCTGGTCATCTGTGCTCCATTTCCTGGCAAGTGGATCATTTCAAACAACAGTGGCCATGGCATCAGGGATCCAGTTGGCCAGAGCTGCTGTCGTCACTGTGGGCCTCTTCTGTGGGTGGAGTGGAGATGTCTGGACCCTCCTGTGTGGTGACGTTACGTAGTGGTCCTGCAGGGGTATAAGAGCATGATTATTGCATCTGTGTGTGTCATGGTGTGCAATGGGTGGGTGTGCGTGTACCCTAGTGCAAGCATTCCTGTGTGGGGGCTTGTATGATGATGGTTGGGGGGTTGTTATGGGTATGTGCAGTGAGCATGCTTTAGTGCTGGATGCCCATGCTTAATTGAGTCATGCAGGGCTTGGTGTTGGGATGTGTGGTTTGTGTTATTAGTACATTAGTGAGGAGTTGGAGTGATAGGGGAGGGGGTGAGGGTGGGGGGGTGTGATAGCATGGAGGTAGGGTGGGGGATATGATAGTTAAGATTTGACTTACCAGTGTCCATTCCTCCACCGACTCCTCCGAGGCCCTCTGGATGCATAATGGTCAAGACCTGCTCCTCCCATGTTGTTAGTTGTGGGGGAGGAGGTGGGGGTCCGCCGCCAGTCCGCTGAATCGCGATGTTGTGCCTGGAGACCACTGAACGCACCTTCCCCCGTAGGTCGTTCCACCTCTTCCGGATGTCCTCCCGATTTCTTGGATGCTGTCCCACAGCGTTGACCCTCTCGACGATTCTTCGCCATAGCTCCATCTTCCTGGCTATGGAGGTGTGCTGCACCTGTGCTCCAAATAGCTGTGGCTGTACCCGTAGGATTTCCTCCACCATGACCCTGAGCTCCTCCTCGGAAAACCTGGGGTGTCTTTGGAGTGACATGGGGTGGTGTAGGTGATGTGTGGGGTGGTGGATGTGTTGATGAGTGTGGTGATGTGTGGTGGGGTGGGGTGTTTTGAGCGTGGATGTTGTATGGGTGATGGTGTTGTGTGCCTCTGTGTGGTGGGGTTGTCTATTGCTGTAGTCTCTCTCTGGCCTTCTTTCAGATTTTTTGGTCGTAGGGGTTTGTGGGTGATGTGGGTGTGTGTTTTATATTGTAATGGGTGTGTGGGAGTGGTGTGTGTATGTGTTTCAAGTGTGTGTATTTGGAATTGTCCAATGTGGCGGTGTTTTGGAGATGTGTGTGTATTTTGAGCGTGGCGGTGTGTACCGCCAATGGAATACCGCGGTTGAAAGACCGCCGCGTGGATTTGTGGGTCGTGATAGCATGGGCGTGTTTCTGTTGGTGTGACGGTGGAGGTTTTGTTTTCGCCAGTTTATCACTGACCTTTGGTGTGGCGGACTTGTGTGGGTGTCTGAATTTCGGCGGATTCCGAGATGTGGGTCATAATAGCTGTGGCGGAATTCCGCGGCCGCGGCGGTGTATTGGCGGTCTTCTGCACGGCGGTAAGCGCCTTTTACCGCCAATGTTGTAATGACCCCCTATGTGTTGGAATATGTCATATCAATCCCTGTTAGTTAAACAAGAGATTAGATATTTAGGAGTTCAGATTACAAAAGATTTGGGGGACGTGGCAAGGATAAACTTTGAGAAAATACACTTTGAGACTAAGAAACTCCTTAGAACATGGGCGTCTCTCCCGCTATCTTTAATAGGCAGATCCAATATCTTGAAAATGATAATTTTGCCAAAATTCACTTTTTTATTTAATACCATCCCCTTGGAATTTAAGGTTAAGTGGTTCCCAAAATTGCAGGGAGATTTGTCTTTGTTTGTCTGGGCACACAAGGGAATAAGGATATCCTGGAAAAAGCTGTGTAAGAAGCAGGAATGTGGGGGGTTAGCAACACCTGATTTCTATAAGTATTATTTGGCTTTTCAATTTAAGAATAGTAGAATTCTTTTAAACAAAAAGTCAGAATGTGGGAAGCATTGACTGCACACGTGGAGGAAGGGGCGAGATTTTTTTGTACAAATTTGGTCACCCAAGGTTTTTTTTTAAATTTAGACTTAAGATTTTACGGCAGGCCTGTAAGATCTGGCTACAGATTCACAATCTACTGGGGATAGCTTACTATTCGGGATTAGCTCCAATTTGGGATTCACCTGGTACCCCGGCATGTCTCCTTGATAAACTATCAATCCCACTGAAAGTGAGTGGGGTACTACGGTGGGGACAGATTGTAGAGGGTGTGAACTTGATTCCACGGGCTACATTTCTGGAGCGAGCAGGGGGGTCCGTTTCTAAATTTATATATTATCAGTTGGCTAGCTGGATTAAATCATTACTAGAAGGAGAAATTGGTAGATCTTGTTGGGAAGAGAAATTAATTCAGAGACCTTTACTTAAAGAAATTGTGTTCTGGTATCAAGCTTGTTGGAGGCAGTTGAGGAGGATCCCCCCTCCCGCTCCAGAAATGGGGAGAGGTTTTCCCAAACATGGATATAATATCGATGTAGCAAAACTCATGTTCAATTCTTTGGACCACTGTTAAATCAGCAGCAATGAGGAGGAATCATTTGTTTACTTTGCATAGAGTGTATTGGACTCCAGTAAGGCTATCCCGTATTGGTAAAATCCAGAAAAATTGTCCACGATGTGATGGCACAAATGCGGATGATATCCATATGTTCTGGGATTATTCTGGCTTAGCTAATTTTTGGGAAGCTGTGCAGAATGTCTTAAATAAGATATATGATGAAGAAATAACATTGAATTCTGCTCTAGTGTTATTTGGAGTTTGTGATCTGAGAGACCAAACACAGCAACGTCTTTTGTTTGTTTTGATGCTTATTGCCCGGCGGCAAATCTGTAATAATTGGGTATGCTCACAGCCTCCTACAGTGCAGGAGTGGCAGAACTCGGTGGATCGATTATATAAGTTGGACAGAGCCGGGCCTATTAGTAAAAGAGATGTTTTTTGGGTGGGATGGGAAAATGTTTGTCAAATTCTTACTTGATTGGTGTTTAGTTTGGTTATGAAGTCCGATGATTATATCTGATCCCCCCTTCTGCGCATCAAGCCCTATTGTCCATTTAGGACACGGGCGGAGATGGGAAGGATTTGCCAAGGTTATGGGGGATCCATGGAAAAGAACGCCAGGTGGAATGGCCCGTTGATATCAGGGGGCTAGATACCTGGGGCAAAGAGTAATGGATCCTTTCTTTATTGGCACGGATTAGTGAGATGAGGAAAAAAAAAAAAAAAGTTGTTAGTAACCACAGCAAAGCTACTGGAGTGCGGGCCATCAAAACGGCATCATCCGTGTACATGAGTGCTGGGATCTTTCGGGAACCAACTTGTGGGCTATCACTACAAGCATTAGATAACACATCCTCTAATTTGTTAATGTATAAAGCAAACAATAAGGGAGCTAAAACACAGCCTTGACGTACCCCCCGCTCTATAGAAAAAGCTGAGGTACATTCCCCCTGAGGCCCATAACGCACCCTAGCATTAGCTCCAGCGTATAATTCCCTGATGAAATGAACTATTGTTGTATCTACCCCCATGACCAGTAAGATAGGCCACAATTTGCTGTGAATCACACAGTCAAATGCAGAAGTCAGGTCGACAAACACAAGATATAAGGCTCCTACCTTGGCCTTTGTATATTTGCCAAGTATAATGTCTAAATTCAGGGCCTGCTCCCGGCCCTAAAGCCATATTGCAAATCCGAAAGAATATTATTATCTTCCATCCATTCTCGCAATCTATTTAAAACAATGCGTCCAGAAATCTTTGCAAGAGTATCAAGCAGAGAAATTGGGCGATAACATGCAGGGTTTTCACGGTCTCCTTTTTTAAAAATTGGAACAATAATGGACTCAGCCCAGGTCGAAATAAAGGCTGTGGCACAACAGGCGCGTAAAAACCTGTGTCAATAATGGGCCCCATAATGAAACGTTAGACTTATAGATATCGATTGGGACTCCATCTGGGCCTGGTGCTTTACCACTTTTACTGGCGATAATAGTGTCAGTAACCTCATTTAAACTAAATGGTGTAGTAATGGGATAAAATCTAATCTAGGGGGATTTAAATCCAAGGCCAAGTTTTTTAAGGAGTAGATTCCGGAATAAAATGTGACCCAATCCTCTTCCGTGATGGCTATTTCAATGGTTGGTGACGTTCCATCACATAAGAGGGGGGAGTTCACTCTTTTCCAGAATTTGACGTTGTCATTCTGGAGACTTGCATCATGAAGAGAGTGCCATGCCTCATTTTTTAAATTCTGTTTCCTTTTTTTTAATAGCCTTTTAATACTCCTTCCTCAAAAGACTTATTCCATGTTTGTCAGGATTTTGACTTTGTGAATACTGTTTTAGATTCTTATGGGCTTGTGTACATTCACTATCAAACCATCCTTTGTCTACCTGAGGTCTAGGTTTGCCAAAACTTACAGTGAGAGACTGTTTTATTCCGGTGGTGATTGCAGTGAAAGCTTTAATACAATTCTGTGGGCTGATATTGTCTGAGAGGCAGGTTTCAAACTCGTTAGTAAATTTGCTCATTAATTGTTTCATAAAACCTACAGGTTCGATCTGTGACCACTGAATAGTGTAGCCATTCCTTGCTCCCAATTCAATATTCACTACCTTCTCTGCTAATTCCTTATGTTTGATTGTAGCTTGTGGCAATACGAGGCTTAGGCTTTGAGGATAATGGTCACTGAACATGATGTCTTGAATTTTATACTCAGGTACATAAAAGAGAAAATTATTAGATACTAATATAAAATCAATTATTGTGTTGGCATGCCTGTCGTTAAAAGTAGGTTTTAGCTGTGATTTACTATAATTTAAACTATTACAAAAAAGGAGGTCGAATTTAAATAGTGCTTCATTCAACAGGTTACCATAATAATTATGTATAAAATGACATAAATCATCATCTCCACCTGATCCGAAAGAGCAGGATTTCTCAACAGTTTGAGGGCACAGATGTGTATTAAAATCACCCGCACACAATAAAAGTCTGTTTATGCGATGAATTACATGCTTGATCCAAGTCTTACTGCAAAAGCTTAAGTACGGATAAAAATCTTTGTTGAGGGGCATTGTTGTAAAAATTAATAATCACCAGCTGTGCTCTGTTTTTTAGTTCACATATAATCAATTGATAAAACGTATTAGAAGTTAAACTAATATCCTTGGTTACATCGAACTTGCTAGAGATTAATGTACACAGACCACCTTTCGCCCTACCCCGTGAACAAGGAACTGCGGGGTATGAAATGTCCTGAAACCGTTTATGTGAATAGGATCCACAGACCAAGGCCCTGATTCTGACCTTGGCGGACGGCGGAGGCCGTCCGCCAAGGTACCGCCGTCAAATGACCGCACTGCGGTCAAAAGACCGCAGCGGCCATTCTTACATTTCCGCTGGGCCGGCGGGCGCTCTCCAAAAGAGCACCCGCCGGCCCAGCGGAAATGCCCCTGCAACAAGGACGCCGGCTCAGAATTGAGCCGGCGTAGTTGCAGGGGTGCGACGGGTGCAGTTGCACCCGTCGCGTATTTCAGTGTCTGCAAAGCAGACACTGAAATACTTTGTGGGGCCCTCTTACGGGGGCCCCTGCAGTGCCCATGCCATTGGCATGGGCACTGCAGGGGCCCCCAGGGGCCCCGCGGCACCCCCTACCGCCATCCTGTTCATGGCGGGTTTCCCGCCATGAACAGGATGGCGGTAGGGGGTGTCTGAATCCCCATCCGCCGCCATGGAGGATTCAATGGGGCAGCGGTAAACCGGCAGGAGACCGCCGGTTTACCCTTTCTGACCGCGGCTGAACCGCCGCGGTCAGAATGCCCTTGGGAGCACCGCCAGCCTGTTGGCGGTGCTCCCGTGGTCGGTGACCCTGGCGGTCACCGGCCGCCAGGGTCAGAATGACCCCCCAAGTCTCATGTAGACACAACCAGGAAAAAGATCGAATGTATTCTAACCAGGCCTCATTCTTGATTTTAGCGCGCAGACCCGCCACATTCCAAAATTAAAAATCCTCTCTCCTAGTGTTAATACCCTGTCCCACAGAAGAATGTTTTATTACTTTATTTTTTAGTGGGAAGATGTTACTCTCTTTGTGAAGGTTGGGAGCTGATGATGAGAAGACCGATTGGACGGGAAGTCCACTTATTAGCCCTTCATCGTTGACATTTTGTCTCGGTAATAATTCCATGTCCATCCGTTCATCTCCGATGCTCTCCACCAGACCATCGCCACCCTTCAATAGGTCAGGGACTGGGCTCATCATAATAGGCTTAATCCTACCAGCTCCCTGATCTAATGGTAGTCAATCAACTTCTTCCAAGCAAAGAGCATGGAATCTGTTCTTAGTAGGAATCGTGTAATTTCTCTCAGACCTACTTGATTGTTTTTCAGGATTAGGACCAAAACGATCATGACCTAGATTACAGTTATAAAAAAAAACCCAGAGGGAGCAGTACAATGCTGTGATCCGTGATCTGACGCAGACTTAAGTTTCTTAAAATGTCTTCGACCAATTTTGGATTTTTAAACGAGCGTACCACACAGTCACCCCTATATGTTTTGTGGGTCCTACCCACCCATTTTATCCTTCTAAACATCCTAATATCCTCAAAAAGTGAATCTGTCATGCCAGATTTCATACGAGTTCCTATCCAGTTCAGGGATTTGTTTCTCAAAGCTGTCCATGATTCCCTATTGTCCCCGGATAAGGTAGGAACATTTGCGAGGACTATCACGTAGGGAGTTACCGCAGGAGGAAGATCTAATATATCTCTTGATGTTGGAAAAAAAACCCGAGGAGGTTTCAATCTGTTTGGTAATTCCCATCTATTTTTCTTCGCTTTTAGAATTTGGGGACTCCTGATGCTAGTTGACAGTGTGCAAGAGTCTACGTATCTTTGGGTAGTCTGAGGGATGATTGGTGGCTGTTGATGCTCTTTGGGGGAATTGGAGTTACTGGTTGGGTCTGTGTCACCACATTGTTGAAGAATAGCAGCTGTTGAGCTTGCAAACTGTGCCTTCATTAAGTTGAGCATTAGCTCCACATTTTCCTCCAATTGGGTTAAACCTTTTATCATTAGATCAAAAGATGACCTTACTAGATGTTCCAAGGCATTAGTAGTCTCTAGGGGAGTGGTTTTCACTTTCACTATAGATTGTTTATTCTTCTGACCAGGTTTTATGTTCTCATAAACAATTTGTGCTTGTTTCGTGGATTCCATATGTTGAACTCCAGAAGTGCTGTGTCTAATATTATCAGGTGGCTCTTGACTGAAAGCTCTGTCCTTCCTAACTAGTTTAGGTTTCCCTATACATTTAGGTGAGGGTGAATGCTCGTCAACGTCTGAGATAGAATCATTTATATCTTGGATACATCCATTTATACCTTTAGTTTGGACTCCGCTTTCCAAGAACTTGGTCGATTTTGGAGAGGTTATCGCTGGCGGGAGAGGATTATTAGAGGGTCCGACGGGCCCTTCTGAATTAGTATCTTTTCCTCAACATTAGTAATCTGTTTATCAATAGCCCCCATGGCTCCTGAGATACATTTTAATATTGAGGAATGATCTTTCTGAGAAGTAGTATCTTTTGCACTGAGTTGCTTCCTTTTACCCATTCTTACTAATTATTTAATCCTAGAAAGGTTCAACCAATGATGCTCTAAAACGCTCCTTGCTAATAAATAAGATTGAAAGAACTAACGCAAATAAGAGAATCTCTGTACAACTATGGCAATACAAGGATAAAAATAGAAATAGCCTTCTCACGATGCAAAGAGTCTGTTTCGCAGGGTTGCCTATAAGGATACAAAATTAAGCACCCTGCTTCAAAAAATCAGATAAAAAGTACCTGCTTAGAAACCTGATAGCCAAGTCCAATAGTCGCTGAGGAAATATAAGGGGGGGGGCCAGCCCAGCCTCTTCCAGGTGCTGACGGCGAAGGACAGGCCTGCCCTTGTCCCAGGCTTTGCCCGGGACTGCCTGCGCGTGTCCAGCGAGGCGGGAGCATGTCCAAAAAGTTAAAGGGGCTTCCCCGGCCCTGCCCCCTTCCTCTGACAGCAGCAATTCGCTTCCCGCGATGCGGGAGCGTGTCGAAAAAGTTAAAGGGGCTTTCTGGCCCTGCCCCCTTCTCCTCCAACAGCAGCAATGCGCTTCCCGTGAGGCGGCAGCGCGTCCAGAAAGTTAAAGGGGCTCTCCGGCCCTGCCCCCTTCTTCCGACAGCAGCAATGCGCTTCCCTATGTCACCTTGGAAAATGCACCTGTACTACAAACAGACTGGAACAATACCCTGGACTTTCCTCCATCATCACCCCATCCCATTGCTCTTTCCCCATATATGTTAGCACTTCAATAAACACCCTTTGAAAAAAATCTATTTTGAGCATGTCATGTACATCAAAAATGTATTCTTTGAAACAGGTACAAACATTGCTAATTTACTGTACATACGATAAGCATAGATTAATGACCCTGTAGCTGGTTGTAGTGATCACGCCAAGATTATTTGTTAAATCACCAACATCTGCAAAATAAATTGCCAGAGGAAACAGTAAGTTGGCATAGAAGTGGGAAATATCAGCATGCCCTTGCCACACGGATTACAACCAAAGTCATTGTAATGTAAAGTTACACTGTCCTACCTATGTGTCATTGGAAGTACTGTTGTGTAACTGATGTTCTGTTGTCTTCTTCCTCATCCTCTGCCTCCTGATCCTCACAGTCCACAGGGTCTACTGCTGCCACAGGGGCATCTCTTACCTGGTTCTGGCCAGGAGTCCACTTGGCTCCACCAGCCGCTTCCATGTCCCTGATCCCGCCGTCTGCCGCTAGGAATAGGAATTCAAGGCCCTCTACCACCTGCAGGCACCTGCCTGCGTCTCATCCCTGGTGCCTAGTGGTAGGCATAACTGGTTGTACTGTTTATTGCATTTTGTGTTATTTCGTTGCTACATATCCTTTTTGTTTCCATTACTGCTGTTACCTGCCCCTGTGCCATTTTTGTAGTCCGCTTCGTTTTTCCGCCCTCTTGAGTGCTCGCCCGTTTTCAGCCGGCTCTCGCCGGTCTCCTGATCCCTGCCGCTGCATCACCTGCGCCCCCGCCCCCGTGCACACCCATTGGCCCTTCCCTCCGCCTCCCAGCTGCTCTTCCCTCCCACCGCCCCCTCTCAATGGCGCCTGCTGCGCGGAGCCCCATGAGACCCCCTGACCTGGTTCTGGCCAGGAGTCCACTTGCCTTCACCAGCCGCCTCCATCCCCCTGATCCTGCCGTCTGCCACCAGGAATAGGAGTTCGAGGCCATCCACCACCCGCAGGCACCCGCCTGCGCTCCTCATCCCTGGTGCCTAGTGATGGGCATATCTGGTTGTACTCTGTTTATTGCATTTTGTGTTATTTCGTTGTTACATATCTTTTTTTCGTTTCCATTACTGCTATTACCTTCCCCTGTGCCATTTTGGTAGTCCGCTTCCTTTTTCCTCCCTCTTGTGTGCTCGCACATTTTCAGCTGGCTCTCGCCGGTCTCCTGATCCCTGCCGCAGCGTCACCTGCGGCCCTGCCCCCTCGCTCACCCATTGGCCCTTCCTTCCCACCTCCCAGCTGCTCCTCCCTCCCACTTCCCCCTCTTAATGGTGGCCGTGCAGCGGGCGCGCCAGAGGCAAGCCCGTCTGCGCCCGTCCACGTCTGGACCGTGCCCAGCACCAGTCCCCCTGGCCCTCGCTGCCCGACCCCGAGGCAGAATTACTCCTCCAACAAACTCCACTCCCTCAACCCAGGACTGCACCCCGCCTGCGCACAGGCCAACCCCAGGCACACACACGGACCTTTCACATGTCACTCATGCTGCTTCTCTTGCACTCCCACAAACACCAAGAACAACAACACTAACACGCACCACAACAACACTAATACGCACCACAACAACACCAACATGCATCATAACAACAACAGCCCCCGCAATCACCTGAACGGCATACTCCTAAACAACCGCTCTGTCCACAAGCACGCCATCAAGCTCTGGGACCTGATCACAACACACTCCCCTGACATTGCCTTCCTCACGGAAACATGGATGAACTCCTCATCAGAAACCGACATAGCCATAGCCATCCCAGAAGACTACAAAATCTCCCGTGGAAACCGCATAAACAAACCAGGAGGAGGCATCGCCATCACACACACATCAAAAGCACCATCAAAATATCCACCGACACCCTAGACAGCGCTGAACACCTACCCTTCTTAATTCACATAAACACCAGTACCACCCTTAGAGGAACCCTCAATTACAGACCACCAGGACCCCGCCCCCTTTTCTGCAACGCCATCGCTGATACTATCAGCTCCCATGCCCTCACCTCCACAGACTATATACTATTTGGTGACCTCAACTTTCACCTGGAAAGCACCCACGACCGCAACTCCACAACGCTGCTAGACAACCTCACGAACCTAGGACTCAGGCAACTGATCACCTCACCCACTCTCTCAGAAGGACACACGCTTGACGCAATTTTCACCTCCAGCAACCACATCACTTTCACCCACACCACCGAACTCCATTGGACTGACCACCACTGCATCCACTTCTCCTTCATGAAACCCCCCACCCACCACCGACAACACACCACATCCTACCAAATGTGGGACAAGGTCCCCATAGAACACCTGAACGCCAAACTCACACAAGCTCCACCCCTCATCACCAACGACCCCAACACTGCTGCCCACAACCTCACACAACGGTTAACAACCTGCGCAGACTCCATCTCCCCACTGAAAAGTAACAACAACACCCGCACCGTCAAGACTGCCCCCTGGTTCACCACTGAACTCCAAGCCTCCAAGTGTGAATGACGAAAAATTGAGAAAACATGGCACCAAGAGCCCTCAATGAGCAACTTCTCCGCCCTCAAAACAACCATACGCAAAAACAACCAACTCATCCAGACCACCAAACGGTCCTACTACAAGGAACGCATAGATAGTAACTCACACAACAGCAAGGAACTCTTTACCATTACCAAAGAGCTCACCAAACCCAAATCCAGCACCATCGACCCCCCTCACACCCAAAACCTTTGCAACTCCCTCTCCAACTACTTTCACATCAAAATCTTAGACATACGCAACAGTTTCACATCATCCGTACCCACCGTCACCACCATCGACACCACCGACAGGACCAACAGCACTACACGCCTCCACACCAACCAACTACACACCTGAACCGCAACTGACGACAAAGAAACCGAAAAAAACCATGAACTCCATCCACTCAGGCTCCCCCACAGACCCCTGCCCCCACTACATTTTCAACAAGGCCAGCCCAATCATTGCTCTCCACTCCATGCCGTAATCAACAGCTTCTTTGATGCCGGAACCTTCCCAGACACCTGGAAGCACCCCGAAGTCAACGCACTCCTCAAAAAACCCAAAGAAGACCCGGAAGACCTCATGAACTACCACCCCATCTCTCTTCTCCCCTTCCCTGCCAAGGTCGCTGAGAAGATAGTGAACGCCCGACTGTCTCACTTCCTAGAGGAAAAAAACGCACTTGACGCCTCCCAGTCTGGATTCCGCAAGAACCACAGCACTGAGACCGCCCTCATCGCCTGCACAGGTGACATCAGAACTAGAGTCGACAAGGGCGAGACCGTCACCCTCATTCTCCTGGACCTCTCTGCAGCTTTCGACACTGTATGCCACCAAATCCTCCGAGCACGCCTTTTCGACGCAGGAATCTGACACAAGGACCTAGACTAGCTCACCTTCTTCCTTGCTGAAAGAATCCAGAAAGTCTGCCTCCCTCCCTTCCAGTCCCCAGCAACCAAGATCATCTGCGGGGTCCCCCAAGGATCCTCCCTCAGCCCTGCCCTCTTCAACATTTACATGGCCCCACCTGCCAACATCCTCCGATCCCACAGAATCACCATCATCTCGTACGCAGACGACACCCAAATCATCATCTCCCTCACCAGAAACCCTTCCACTGCCAAGACAAACCTCCACTCCGGACTTCTCAACATCGCCAAATGGATGACAGCAAGCCACCTCAAACTCAACTCCTACAAAACAGAAATCATCATCTTTGGCCCCAACAAGACAGTTTTGTCACGGTTTTCACTGGGCTTACCGTCCGAGCCTGTTGTTGTATAGTCATGAGCAGGGTCTGGCTGGTGGGTTCCGTATTTGCCACTGGATTATCCATGGTTCCGGACTGCAACTGGATTTTTGGGCGTTGCAATCTGTCACGGTTTTCACTGGGCTTACCGTCCAAGTTGATGAGGGTTGGGGAACGACCCCGATTCCGGCAGGTTCTGCTCTGGCCGAGGTAGGGGCGACCCCTTCCAGTAGCCACGGTGCTGTTTGACAATAGCAAGCCACTACAGTCCGTGCACTCCAGAAGGAGTCCCAGAGGAAAAACCCCAAAAGGGTAAAAAACCTCCAACAGGAACTCCCTGAAACGGAAGGAGGACACAAGGGCGTTAGAACTGAAGATCCGAGAGTACAGGAAAACTGGAGACGAAGACAGGTCAGGAAACACTGGATCCAAAAGAGGAAACCAGCCAGAGCGTGACTACCACCAAAGGAGTGTTGCAACACAATGAGTAAGCAGCTGAATTCCCCTTATATACCCCTATACAGGAAGTAGGAAACAGGAAGTAGAAACACCACCATCTTGGATTGGGGAAAAGAGTATAACAGTGAATAAAGAACATGCGTCCAAACAGAGAGAAACAATGCATGCTGGGAAGAGAGGAAGTGAGCAGCATGCTGGGAAAGGGAAAAGGCATGCATAAAAACACCACCATGTGCAGGTATCCGGCTTTTGCCTGTTGTGACCGGTAAGTGGTGAAGAAGAAGGTTTCTTTGATGTTAAAGTGTAAAGCGCACTAAATGCGCTATGCGCGGCAGGTCTGAGACCCACTCGGGGTCTCAACTCCTGCCGCTTCTGCCCTTGCGGCAGAAACGAAAGAAGGGGGCGCGGTGAGTGCCGCGACTACTGGCCAGACTCGCGGCTTCTCCCGCGGCCTGTCTGCCAGCTGCGGCTTCCCCCGTGGCTTGCATGCAGGCCGCGGCGTTCCCCAAATGCCGCGCCGCGGCGTGACAGTAGGTCCCCCCACCCGAGGCCCCAGGTTTGTGAGGGAAAAGCCAAAAAAAGCGACGGACCAAACGAGGGGCATGAACTGAAGGGGCATCCTCCCAGGAACACTCACTCATAGGGTAGCCTTTCCAATGAATAAGATATTGGAGGCGTCCATGGAAAAACCGAGAGTCACAGATTTCCTGGATGTCGTACTAGGGTACATTATCAATCAACAGAGGGGGAGGACAGGAGAATTGTCTGTGAAAAGGATCAGGAAGGTACGGTTTAAGTTGAGAGACATGGAATACAGGGTGTATCTTCCAAGTCTGGGGCAGGCGAAGACGCACAGACACTGGGTTAATCTTTTTGAGAATCAGGAAGGGACCATAAAAATGGGGTTTGAATTTGTTCTGAGTAAGTCGGAGAGGCAGGAATCTAGAGGAGAGCCAAACTTTATCATGGACCTGATAGTGAGGAGCCGCACAATGTCTCTTATCAGCTATCTTTTTCATGTGTGACTTAGTGGCCACAAGGTTGGAATGGATAACACGTTGGACACCCCGTAGCTGTCGAACATAGGAAGAGATGGCAGGAAGATTGGAAGTATCTTTCAGGGGAGTTGGAAAGGCCTTAGGATGGAAACCGTAGGAGCCATAGAAAGGGGAGACTTTCGAGGCGCTGTGTATTGAATTGTTGTAGGAGAATTCTGCAAGTGGTAAATAGGTAGCCCAATTACTCTGCGTAGCATTGCAGAAGCTACGTAAATATTGTTCGAGGCCTTGATTGAGTCGTTCCGTCTGCCCGTTAGTTTGAGGATGGAACCCTGATGATAAGGCCACTTCGATTCCCAAGGTCTTACAGAATTGTTTCCAGAATCGGGAGATATATTGAGGACCCCTATCCGATATAATGACCTGAGGTAATCCATGAAGTCGAAAGATTTCTTGTGTAAAGATTTGACCTAATTCTTTTGCCGTTGGTAACTTTCTTAAGGCCGTGAAGTGAGCCATCTTAGTGAAGGAGTCCACGGTTACCATTATTACGTGATTTCCCATTGAAGAGGGTAATGAACACATGAAATCTGTGGAGATAGTGTGCCATGGACCTGGGGGAACTGGTAGTGGGCGAAGTAATCCTACTGGTTTAGTACGGGGTGTCTTGGCTTGAGCACATATAGGACAGGATGATACATATGCTTCAGTATCTGTCTTGAAAGTTGGCCACCAGAAGGAGCGAAGCAGAAGTTCTTGGGTAGCTTTCATTCCTCGATGACCTGCGATGGGGGAATCATGGCACATACGTAAGGCTTCAGTCTGTACTAGTTTAGTGGGTAAGAACAGGGCCTTATCATGATAATAATACCCTTGATCTATATGAAGTTGCGGACGCAACTTTTCAGCTCTGTATCTTCTAGACGGGCATATTCGGACTTGACTTGGTCTAAAAAAGTCTGTACTAAACCAATGATCTTGTTATTGTCAAATAGGTTCTGTACAGGAGAATCGCTGCACTCAGGGTAACGTCGGGATAAGGCATCCGCCAGGATGTTCTGAGAACCAGGGATGTATGTGATATAAAAGTCATATTGGCTGAAAAAGAAAGCCCATCGAGCCTGTCGGCTATTCTGACACTGAAAGTTTCTTAAGCACTGTAGATTTCTGTGGTCTGTCCGGGCTTCAAAGGGTTCTTTCGAGCCCATCAGAAAGTGTCTCCATTCCGTGCATGCGGTCTTTAAGGCAAGTAATTCACGTTCTAGCACAGAATACTTCTGTTCTGAATCGGATAAAATGTGTGACAGGTAGAAAACAGGGTGCTCTAAATCATCATCGTCTTGTCTCTGCAGTTAGGCAGCCCCAATGGCTCTTTCGGATGCGTCTGCGACAACAATGAATTGTTTGCTGGTGTCTGGATGTCGTAGAATGGGGGCTTGAATAAAGGCTTTCTTTAAGTCTTGAAAGGCTAACTCTGCGTCTTGTGTCCAACAAAAGACCTTCTTTAGATGGTCTTTTTTAAGGGTTTGAGTAATGTAGCTGGTTCTCTGGGCAAAGTCTGCTATAAATTGTCGATAGAAATTGGCTAATCCCAAAAAACACTGAGTCTCCTTGATGGAAGAAGGAGATGGCCAATCCAATATAGCTTGCACCTTGTCTGAATCCATGGCGACTCCAGTTTGATTAATGCAATATCCCAAGTATTTTACTTCTGTCTGAACAAACTCGCACTTTTCGGGTTTGCAGAATAAATGGTGTTGTCGGAGTCTCTCTAGAACTTGGCGAACATGCTTAGAGTGTTCCTCTGGGTGGACAGAAAAGATTAAAATGTCGTCAAGATAAACCACCACTGTTTGTTGCAAAAGATCGGAAATGATAGAATCCATGAACCTTTGAAAAATGGAAGGGGCATTGGTGAGTCCGAAGGGCATTACTCGATATTCGTAGTGACCAAAAGGTGTTCTAAAAGCGGTCTTCCACTTATCACCTTCTTTGATCCTTAAAAGATGGTAGGCTCCTCTGAGATCCAGCTTGGTGAATCTCTTCGCCCCTCTGACTGCTTCTAGGATGTCCTTAATGAGGGGTAGCGGGTACCGATCCTTATCCTTGTTTAATCCTCTGAAATCAATACAGGGACGCAAATCTTTCGTCTTCTTAGGAAGAAGAGAGGAGCCCCTGCAGGTGAAGAGGAGGGAGCAATCAACCCGCTCTGTAGGTTCTCATCAAGGTATTCCTTAAGAATCTGCTTCTCAGGTTCTGTTAGATAGTACATTCGCCCGAAAGGAACCACTGTTTCTGGTTCTAAAGGAATGGCGCAATCGTATTCTCTATGGGGTGGCAGTTCAGGTTTTTCTGGCTTCTGGAATACATCGGCATATTCATAATAATGCCTGGGAACTCCCTGTAGGACGTTAATAGCGCATCCCACCTTAGGGGGTGCTGCTAAGAGACCTTTTGGGGACCAATAATCCCCTGCTAGGTATCAGTGGTGTTGGCAAAAGTGAGAGGATAAAGAAATAATTCTTGTTTCCCAGTTGATGTAAGGGTTGTGCCGTGTGAGCCATGGAATTCCCAGGATAATGACGTGGTGTGGTGATGAAATTAAATCAAACGAAAGATTTTCTTGGTGTTTCCCAAACTGTAGACAGAAAGTAGGGGTGGTATATTGTACAGGTCCTGAGGCCAAGAGTGATCCATCCACCGTGTGGACTTGTTCTGGTACTTCCTTAGGTATTTGTGCTATCTGTGGTTCTTTGGCCCATTTTTCATCTAAATAGATGCCACTGGCTCCGCAGTCCAATAAAGCTAGGGTTCTTTCTTCCCGGCCATCAGTTAAGTGAAGGATAACTAGTAAAAGAAAAAGAGCAGTTCCTTCCTCCCTGGAAGAACAAATGAAAGGTATTTCACGATATCCCTTCCTCACCCTTCTCACTGAGGACGGGAGTTGGCGTTTCCCAAAGGCTTGGTTGGACGAATGGGGCAGGTGCGAATTAGATGACCAGCTTCACCGCAATACAGACAAAGTCCCTTCCTTCGTCTGTGTTCTCTTTCACTAGCTGATAAAGGTCCTCGAGCCATATCAATTTGCATTGGCTCTTCCTCAGTAGCCCCCTTAGTTTCAGGACGGACTTCTTCGGTACTATGAGGGAAGGTGCGAGACGTCACTGAGTGTGATGGCAAACGACTCTTCTTTTTCTCCATTCTTCGTTCATTTAACCGATATTCTATCGTCAGAGTCTGACCCATCAATCCTTTAAGGTTCTCTATTCTAGCAGAGTGCACCAGTTCGTCCTTAATGTCCTCTCTGAGACCTCTGCGGAACAGTGTCACCAAGGTACGTTCCACCCAGGATGTTTCTGCTGCTAATTGTCTGAAACGGGTGATGTATTGTAATACATCTTGATTTCCTTGTTGGATATCGCAAAGAGCTTCTTCTGCTGAAGACTCGAGTCCAGGGCGCTCAAACATCTGTTTAAAGGTAGTGACAAAGGTGGAATAATTAGACAGGCAGGGGTCATTTCTTGTCACTAAAGGAATGGCCCAAGCCAAGGCTGGCCCCGATAAGGCGCTAATCAAATACCCCACCTTAGTCTTGTCTTGCACAAATTGCGAGGGGCGAAAGGCAAAATAAACCATCAAGGCATCCAGGAATTCTCTCAATTTGTTAGGATCCCCGGAGAAACAAGGTGTAGTGGCAGATACTGAGGGGACATCAGTGGTCCTGGATGCAAAGGCTTGTCGATAGACGGTGTTTTCAGTACGTAGCTGTTGGAGTTCTTGAGCCTGTTGTTGTATAGTCATGAGCAGGGTCTGGCTGGTGGGTTCCGTATTTGCCACTGGATTATCCATGGTTCCGGACTGCAACTGGATTTTTGGGCGTTGCAATCTGTCACGGTTTTCACTGGGCTTACCGTCCAAGTTGATGAGGGTTGGGGAACGACCCCGATTCCGGCAGGTTCTGCTCTGGCCGAGGTAGGGGCGACCCCTTCCGGTAGCCACAGTGCTGTTTGACAATAGCAAGCCACTACAGTCCGTGCCCTCCAGAAGGAGTCCCAGAGGAAAAAACCCAAAAGGGTAAAAAACCTCCAACAGGAACTCCCTGAAACTGAAGGAGGACACAAGGGCGTTAGAACTGAAGATCCGAGAGTACAGGAAAACTGGAGACGAAGACAGGTCAGGAAATACTGGATCCAAAAGAGGAAACCAGCCGGAGCGTGACTACCACCAAAGGAGTGTTGCAACGCAATGAGTAAGCAGCTGAATTCCCCTTATATACCCCTATACAGGAAGTAGGAAACAGGAAGATGAAACACCACCATCTTGGATTGGGGAAAAAGTATAACAGTGAATAAAGAACATGCGTCCAAACACAGAGAAACAATGCATGCTGGCAAGAGAGGAAGTGAGCAGCATGCTGGGAAAGGGAAAAGGCATGCATAAAAACACCACCATGTGCAGGTATCCGGCTTTTGCCTGTTGTGACCGGTAAGTGGTGAAGAAGAAGGTTTCTTTGATGTTAAAGTGTAAAGCGCACTAAATGCGCTATGCGCGGCAGGTCTGAGACCCACTCAGGGTCTCAACTCCTGCTGCGTCTGCCCTTGCGGCAGAAACGAAAGAAGGGGGCGCGGCGAGTGCCGCGACCCCTGGCCAGACTCGCGGCTTCTCCCGCGGCCTGTCTGCAAGCCGCGGCTTCCCCTGCGGCTTGCATGCAGGCCGCGGTGTTCCCCAAATGCCGCGCCGCGGCAGCCCTCGCTTGGGGCCGCGGCCGCCGTGGCCGCTGCGGCGTGACAAGTATGGGACGACTCCTGGTGGCCCACCACCCTAGGACCACCCCAACACCCTCCACCCACGCATGCAACCTCAGCATCATCCTAGACTCATCTCTCTCCATGGCCCAGCAAATCAACACCATATCGTCCTCCTGTTTCAACACACTTCACATGCTATGGAAGACCTTCAAGTGGACTCCCTTAGAAACCAGAAAAACAGTCACCCATGCACTCATCAGCAGCAGGTTGGACTTCGGCAGTGCCGTCTATGCTGGTACCACAGCCAAGCATCAGCAAAAACTCCAGTGAATCCAGAACGGAGCCACACGTCTCATCCTCAACCTCCCACGCCACAAACACATCTCCGTGCACCTCAGATCCCTTCACTGGCTGCCCATCAGCAAAAGGATCATCTCCAAAGTCCTTATCCACGCTCACAAATCCCTCCACAACACTGGACCAGCCTACCTCAATGAAAGAGTAAACTTGCACGCACCTACTCGACTTCTACGCTCTGCTGACCTCTCCCTCGCCACAGTCCCTCACATCCAATGCACCAACTCCAGCGGCAGATCCTTCTCCCACCTCGCCTCCAAGACCTGGAACTCCCTCTTCACCAACCTGCGCAAGACCCTGGACCTCCTAACATTCAGAAAGCACCTCAAGACATGGCTTTTTCAGTAGTAAACGGCTACCCCTTGTCCCCCACAGCGCCTTGAGACCCTATTGGGTGAGTAGTGCGCTTAATAAATGTTTTGATTGATTGATTGATTGATCTCTAGTCTCCTTCAGAAAAGGGACATGGCATCTGAGGGCCAGGTTGTGCAACATGCAGCATGCCACTACTATCTGGCAGACCTTCTTGGGTGAGTAGCACAGGGATCCACCTGTTAGATGGAGGCACTGGAACCTGGCCTCAGTACAACGTTCTTCTGCCCTTGTCCTGGCATTCCTCACAGGGGTCAGCAGCCATGATAGGTTTGGGTAACCAGAGTCACCTGCAAATATTGAGGGACAACATTTAGCCACACTCTATCCTATATGGCCAACACCACAGGCATGCACTAACACACACTAGGTGGGGAACAATGCTCACCTATTAGGCACACCCTGTGCCTCTGTAGTTGGGCCATCACATTTGGGATGCTGCTATTACTCAGGAGAAAGGCATCATGCAGCTACCCAGGATACTTAGCATTGAGGTGGGAGATGTACTGGTCCGTCAAGCACACCATCTGAACATTCATGAAGTGGAAACTCTTACGATTCCTGAACACCTGTTCATTGTGGCGGGGGGCAAATGCAATATGTGTACCATTGATCACCCCAATTATGTTGTGGATATTTCCCATTGCATAAAACTCAGCCTTCACTGTGGCCAAATCCTCAACATGGGGGAAAACAATGTGGCTGCACATGTGTTTTAGCAAGGCAGAAAACACTCTTGTCAGCACTATTGAGAACATAGGCTGTAACATTCCTGCTGCCAAGCCCACTGTCACTTGGAAAGAACCAGTTGCCACGAAATGGAGTACAGATAGCACTTGCACAAGAGGGGGGATCCCAGTAGGGTGACGGATGACAGATATCAGGTCAGGCACCAATTGGGCTCACAGCTCTGTGATTGTGGCCCTGTCCAGTCTATAGGTGAGTATAATGTGCCTGTCCTCCAGTGTAGCCAAGTCCGACAGGGGTCTGTACACAGGGTTATGTCTCCATCTCCTATTCATCAGCAGCGGTAGGTATCTAAGGGAAACAAGAGTGAGAAGGCTGTCACAAACTGAACATTGGAGCCACAACAGGAGTTTGAATTCTGTAAACTTGTAATGGGTCAGTGTGAATTGTGTAGTATGTGCCTACTTATCCTGTGACGCAGCATGAATTCATAGGGCTGCCCCCCCTGAAATGACGTCCGTCTGTCCTGTGTGGAGGGACAGTTTGAAGTGAGGTAATTCTGCTGAGGTTGTGTGCCGCGGCGGGAGGCGGATCAGGAACCGCCATGCAATTCCTCATTGGTTCCTATGTGTTGCAGTGGCCAATGGTGATCTACACCAGCAGTGATGGTGTGCACCGCCGCGGACATGATTCTTCACTTGGCACCTGACCTTCCATAGTAGATGACCTACACTGCATGTGCTGCTGTGACCTGTGTCTGAAACCTACCATGGCCCGTGTGACCGGGTAAAGTGCCCCAACCTTCACATAGGAGGAGTTGGAGAGACTGGTGGAAGGGGTCCTACCCCAGTATGGACTGCTGTATGGACATCCAGACCAACAGGTGAGTACACTGTAGGCACAATGCATGTGTCATGAATGCATGGAGTTGTGTGTGTGAAGACTTGTGTAAGGGGGGGTGGGTGGATGTCCTCTTTGCAGTGTACCCGTTGTGTGCTAGGCTAAGTGAGTGCCAATGACATGTATGATGGGCCATCTGTGTAACTGGCTGGACTGTTTGTCCAATGGTGTTTTCCTGTGTATATTGCCTCTGCAGGTCAGCGCCCATCAAAAGAAGGGTATTTGGCGTACCATTGCCAAAGAGGTGCGGACCCTGGGGGTCTATGGCAGGCAGAGCACCCACTGTTGCAAACGGTGGGAGGACCTGAGACGCTGGGCAGGCACA
Organism: Pleurodeles waltl; assembly: GCF_031143425.1. NCBI lineage: Eukaryota > Metazoa > Chordata > Amphibia > Caudata > Salamandridae > Pleurodeles > Pleurodeles waltl. The sequence goes on along the minus strand of NC_090436.1, from coordinate 690,744,645 downwards.
GAAGATGGCAGAGGCCTTGCTGGGGATGGCCTCCCAATGAGGGAGAGGTGGCCATCGAACCCTGTCCTCCCTGATGGCCCACATACTTGCGGCGGCCTATCCTGAGCTGGATGGGTACTTGAAGGCATCACAGCAGCCACAAGGGGGTGAGTACAGTGGCTATCATTACAACTTATGCCTGGTGGGGTGGTATCCAGATGGTGGATGTGTGTTAGTGGATGCCTCTAGGCCAGGCCTGACATAGCAGTGTAGGTCCTCGGGTGGCTAGGGTTCTGAAGGGATAATCCTGCCTACCTAGTTTCTAAGCATCAACTACTGATCAGGGCTGCGTGGGTCCCAGGTCTGCTACAGTTGGTGGTGTGTGCCCCTCCTTATGCCTTGGTGGCTAACAGTATCAGTGGTGGTGCAATGCATAGTGCTTAGGCCTGTTCCCTGTGTGTGAGGGTGCTGTGTACACCATGGTGGTGTTGGTGCAGTCATTGACCCAGTGTATCCTTTGTGTCTCTCCCCCCGTTTCTTGTTTTGTCATCCTGTCCTTATGTGCATTAGCATCATCTGGCAGAGGAGCAGAGGCACCGGTGATGGAGGGTGCTGCATCCCACAGGACCCAGGAGGCAGAGTCCACTGACTCTGAGGGCACCAGTGGGACAGAGGGTGAGGAGAGCTCCACGGCGGAGAATGGAGAGATCAATTCAGACACAGATTCCTACTCCGAGGGAAGCTCCCTGCTGGTGGTGGACACTTCTGTGACCACCCCAGCTACAGGTACAGCCGCCACCCCCGTACCAGCATTGCCCTCCCAGCAGCCCCTCAGCGAGTTTCCTGTGCCCGCTCACCCAGGAGGGTGGCATCTCCTTCACCCCAGGCACCTCAGACCCTGCCCCAGTGAGCCCTGCTGCCCTGTGTGAGGAGGCTATTGACCTCCTGATATCCATCTCTGTAGGGCAGTCAAACATTGTGAATGCCATCCACGGGCTGGCAGCCCAGAGGCAACAATCGAATGCATTCCTGGAATGCATTCACATTGGATTGGCGGCCCAACAGAGATCAATCCAGGCTCTGGCCTCCTCTCTGATGGCATCCATTGTCCCTGTTTCTACTGTCCCCCCTCCAACTACCACTTCCCAGTCCCATTCCCCTCAACCCCAACCCATCCCAAGCACACAGCCAGACGAGCATACACACACCACACCACCCAAGAGTGTCACACAGGCAAACACAAGCACCACACTTCATCCCACAGGCACTCACACAAACATCATCCAGTTGCAGACACACCAACATCCACTATTTCCACTGTCTCCCCCTTCTCCTCCTCCACCTCCCACCCAGTTACGTCCACACTCACATCTGCATGCACTACACACACCTCACTGGCAGACACCTCCACAACATCCATGCACATGTCCTCTGTGTCCTCTCCCACTGTGTCCCCTCCTCCTAAAGTACACAAATGTCAGCACTCAGACACTCAACAGCCACCCACATTACGACAGCATACAGCCCATGCCCCTGCACCAAAATCCAGCAGAGAGACACCTCCAACAAACACTCCCTCATCCTCCACTCCCCTTCCTTCTACCTCTTCCTACCCCAATGTACCTAAGAAACTTTGTCTTTCCACCATTGACCTCATCCCTATCCCTCCCGCCCAGTCCTGCACATATGGCCAGAGTAGGAAGAACCCAGCCAAGCACCTCAGCCACACAGGCCATGGGCCCAGTTCCATCCGCACCTACTGGTGGTGGAAAGGATTCTAGGCCGCATATAGTGAAGGAGAAGGAGCCTGCACCAGCCAGCCGAAAGGGGAAGGAGCCTGCACCTACTATCCGAAAGGGGAAGGAGCCTGCGCCAGCAGGCAAGAAGGGCAAGGAGCCTGCAACAGCAGGCAAGAAGGGGAAGGAGCTTGCACCTGCGACCCGAAAGGGGAAGGAGCCTGCACCAGCAGGAAAGAAGGGCAAGGAGCCTGAACCAGGCAGCCAGAAGGGGAAGGATCCTGCATCAGCAGGCAAGAAGGACAAGAAGCCTGCACCAGCAGGCAAGAAGGGCAAGGAGCCTGCACCAGCAGCTATTACGAAGCCCCCACCACCAACCATGGGTGAGTAGCCATCCGAGGGTGCAGGGGCTGTGCAGGAGCCTCCCACTACCACCACCAGCACCACCACAGTGCAGCCGTCACCGCTGGCGGATGCTACGTGAGCCTGCCTCTATGGGCTCCTGTGTGGCCTTTCCACTCCAGAGACTGTGGCCTTGCACTCCCCAGAACCAAGCACAGGGCATGTTGCCCCCTCCATAACCAGTGGGCAAGACACCCACTCGAGAGACTGTGGCCTTGCACTCCCCAGGACCAAGCACAGGGCATGTTGCCCCCTCCAGGACCAGTGGGCAAGACACCCACTCCAGAGACTGTGGTTTTGCACTCCCCAGGACCAAGCACAGGGCATGTTGCCCCCTCCAGAACCAGTGGACAAGACACCCACTCCAGAGACTGTGGCCTTGCACTCCCTAGGACCAAGCACAGGGCATGTTGCCCCCTCCAGAACCAGTGGTCTTGTTTCTGCTCCCGGCTGAGGTGCCCCCCCTCCTCCTGAGGTGCCTGCCTATTTGCCAACTGATGCCCCTGCAGTGTTCTCTTCATATTGATGCAGGTGGCAAGTGGGGCCTTTGACTTTCCCCTGTGGCCATGTGGCCCACGCAAACTGTGGACTGGGCAGTGTCCCTTTTTCTGTACATTTGTAGATATTTGTAACATTGGCAAAATTATTTTTATACTGTGTTTATCTTTTTACATTGACTGTATTAAATTTGTGTTGCCCTTGCATTATTCAGCCGATTTAGGTGCATTAACTTGTTTTCTTGTGAATCTGGTTGTGTGTATGGTGTGTGTTGTGAGTATGTGTGTCACTCTCATTTTCCTCCCCCCTCCCTTGTGTGCTAGGTGGCTGTGCTCACCGTCATTGTCTTCACCGGCGTTGGTGTTCGAGGTGGAGCAGAACGTAGAATATCATCAGAAATTCATGCAGTCCTGGTTCCATGGCGGCATGGTTCTTCCCTGTGTCTCCAATGTTGAGCCCTTTCACTTCTGAGCTCTGTTTCCGCCAGGCTTTTGATGTCATTGGTACCGCCCTGGAAAAGGTGGTGGATTGTCTTGTCATAATTTAGTGGATGGAACTTTGACTTCCGCCTGGCTGTAGGCGGCTCCCGCAGTGGTCCCGGTTGTTTCCGCCCTGGCGGTCGGTGTGGTACATTGACTGTCTTTCGGAGATCTGGTTGCCATGGTCAAAATTTGGCAGTAGTTTCCGCCGGCCTGTTGGCGGTGTTACTGCCACTTTATCACCGACCGCCAGAGTCGTAATGAGCACCTAAGTGTGGGATTTCTACTATATAAAATTAAGAGTGAGAGTCTTCAAATTTGAAAGCGGTATAAGTAGCTACAATGTATGTTAATACAAATATGTGCAATTTCTTCAATGAAGAATTGAGAGAGTTCCTTACAGACGTTTCAGAGATTTAAATTTAAATTTAAGGGCAGTGGTTGAAGAATTCACTTGAGAATTTTCATAAATCTCTTTTTGTTGACTGGTAGCTCACATTAGACTGTTGAAATAGTATTCTTTAAAAGTATGTTGAAAGGCATTTTGTACGACTGTAACTTATTTTTATATGCTGTTTTACTTTTGGAAGACTAATATACATCCCCACTCATTCAGATTGTCAAATATCCAACTTTAATATATAAATGTTCTTGGAAAACCAAGGAGAGCATTTAGATTTGACAAATGTTTTCTGGATGGTGACGGGTTCAATCTTATCTGTGATTGGCAGAGACCAACACATAAAGTCAGAATAGATTGTGTTTGAGCTGCTAAGGGTGTCAAATTTGACTTTGTGCCACTTTATTATCATTTAAGACAACTTAGGTGAGTTAAACATTTTCAGAGTATTTTTTAAAGTAACCTTTCCAAGTGAGTTATCAGTACAGCTTTGGGGTTGTGATCTCTAAGCAATCTATGCTATTTGGAAAATCCAAAATGGCAACTAGGATATGGTGAGTTCCATGGATAGAAAATCGGAAACGTCATTCAAAGCCATTATCTCTACAGTATATTAGCCTCTATAGGACTACAGGTTTAGTATCTTTATCAAATTGTGGGTTAACATCATGAAAAAAGATGCAGGTTTTATAATTTGCTGGATATGTCATTACAAAGCACATTAATTTTGTGAGAAACAATGAGAAAAGGATGTGGGCAGCCTATAGAACAAATGTAGTGTGGGCATCTGCAATGACAAAATACCTACAGAAACAGCAAGTATTTCAACGTCTGTGACTGAAGCATATTGAGTATTATGCAGTTTAAATTCCTAATTACCAAGTAATGCCACACTGTTTCTACTTTTTGTATCTGGAGGGTCAGTCTAAAAGGGAAAACTATGGGGTGTATATTCATTAATATGTGTCCTTCTTCAAGCCTGGTCTCAGTGAAAACTGAAATATCCACAGCACCACACCACAGGACTGAAACAGCACTCATTGCGGCCACTGATAACAATTGAATCATCCATGACAAAATAGAAACAGCGGTTCTCAACCTCCTCGACCTCTCTGTTGCCTTAAACACTGTCTCCCATGACACCCTCATCAGAAGTCACCACAAGATTGGCATACAAGGATTCCCTCTCAAATGGATGTGTTCCTTCCTCAGGGGAAGAACCCAAAAGGTCAGGCGGCCACCCTTCACATCAGGGACCAAGAAAATGATATGTGGAGTCCCACAGGGATCATCCCTCAGCCCCACTCTTTTCAACATATACATGAGACCGCTCGCCAACATCAACCAATCACAAGACATCATTGTCATCTCTTAAGCTGATGACACCCAACTCATTCTCACCCTGATAAAAAAAAAAAAAGCAAACACAACCAGAACCAACTTCACCAACTGTGTGACCATGGTAGCAAACTGGATGCAACCAACTGCCGGCAGCTCAACTAAGACCTCCTTATAGGACTCCACCTGGTGGTCTTTGAAGCTAGGACCAAAACCCACAGACCACACAAGCAATCTAGGGATCATGCTAGAAGACAAGCTCAACATGACAGCACAAGTTAACTCAGTGTGCACCTTCTGCTTCCACATACCACGAACAATCTTCAAATATTGACCACCAGATGGGCCATCACATAAACACTCATCACCAGTAGGCTGGATTACGGCAACACTCTCTACAATTGAATCTCCATACAACTCCTAAACAGACTCCAGACCATCAAGAACACAGCTGCAAGACTCACACTTGACCTCACACACTGCACCCACATCACACCACACCTCAAGAAGCTTCACTTGCTCCCCATTCACAAGCGCAACTAATTCAAACTTCTCACATACACATGCAAAGCCCTAAACAACACAGGGCAAGAATACCTGAACAGCCACATACACTTTCAACAACCCTTCAGACACTTATGCTGTGCCTCATTCTCACTCACACACATTCCCTGCATCTGCAAAAGCAAAACTGGAGGTCGCTCATTCTCCTGCATCACACCTAAAACACACCTCCCTCAACACAACAGAACCTCCTCCTCACTTCTTGAGCTGGACAAAGTGATGAAGACCTGGCTCTTCGTCTAAACATGTAGAAGCATTTTATGAATTTATAATATTATATTATTAACCAGCAAAAGACATTTTGAAGGCCACAATTAAACATTTCATTTAAACTCAGTTTTGCATTTCACAGAGACTTATATTTATTTGAACTGCAGAAAAATACCTTTTTTGTTTCTTTCTCTCCCTCTTCCTTTCTCATTTGTTAGTTCTGAACTATGTCCTGGTCATAAGTGTATATGTTTTCATGAGGCATATGGTAACAACAGAATGAATAGAGAGAGTGTTAGAACGTAGCTTTCCTGCTAATTTGACCCATGTAAAATGATTGCAATGTTACATCAATCTCAAGCAATTTGTTTCTGGATGAATACGCACTGTTATCAAAAGCATATGATAATGGGAGTGACTTCCTTTTGGCATGTATTCTACTTACCTTGACTTGTTTTTGACTTAGGGAACTTGGCACTGGGAAGAAATCTAAGAATTACAAAATGTTTCAGAGGATAGTTATACATATCATGTGTTTAGAATGTTCTTTGTTAAAACTTGCAAAATTCATGGAAGCATCTCATTGGCTGAAACCAGATGTTATCTACCCAATACTTGCAACTTATTGAAATTGTATAAATTTGTGTTCCCAGCGCACAGAGAGACAACCTTTGAGAGAATATTTTTCTTCCCAGACTGTGTGAGAGTCCCTTTTACAGACTCTTTTGAGAGCACTCTGGCTTAGATACATTCTGACTTAGACACTTTGCTGAGTCATTCACACAGGGATATACTTTAATTTCATTTTGAATTTATGCTGTTTGAGACTGAGTTTCTCAAATTTCTCTTAAGGGAAGCTCGATTATAGACTGTATGCTTTCACATTTTGAGGTAAGAGCTCCTTATGGGTTCTAATGTTTTCTATCTATTCTAAAATTAGCTTAGAATAGGGATTAGATGTAATAACTGGCTTCATGCTTTTTCTGTAATTTGCCTTTGAAAATATTATGAGATGCTAATAAAGAACTAAAATTACTGAAAGCATTGAATAAAGGTTATAAACTATGCAAACAATCTCCTTATTGATTTCTACCATACTAAATTATAATTATAATGTTAATAATCCAGTGAGTTAATTGCAGTTCTGTCCCTCTTTTCCTCATTTCAAAGACCTCTACTCTTGGGCCTGGTGGGGTGCGGGAACTTCATGTTACCAGATACATCAATTCTTTAATGTATAGAGTCTCCTATAGTCCCAACTACAGAAGGATGTTGGGACCACAAACCTACACACCTGTCTAAGAGCTTGGATACACTCTTGGGTGATTAGTGTGCTATACAAATCAATAGAATAACATCCAGTTTATGGTTTTAGATAGAGAGCATATTTAAGAGTTTGCTGGAAGGATTTGTGCATCACATGTGTGACAAATATCCTGTCTGCCTTATTACAAGTGCATTGTATTCTATGCCACTTGTAATAAGGCAAATTGGATATCTATCACATTTATGACAGACTATCAATTTGCCAAACTCTAAATCAGGCGTTTGGCAGTCAGAAAACCCAATCCTCCAGACCCCTGGTGAGGACACCACTGTTGAGTTGACAGTCTCCCCACCGGCCCTATTACCACTGGGCTGATTGGTGGAAACCAAGGTTACCCCCAGTAGGAAAGGTGTGGTAGCATTGCTTCTGGCTGAAAATTGAGCCGGTGGCAATGCTACCACCCACAGTGTACACCAGCACTCTTCAAATGTGCACTGTCTGTGCAGCAGAGAGTGCGCATTTCTCGGGTGCTGGACAGGGGGACTCCTGCACCGCCCATGCCTTTGGCATGGGCAGTGCAGAGGGCCCCACGTGGCCCCCTGCACTTGTCCTCCTCCAGCCTTTTCACGGTGGTGGAACAGCCAAGAACAGACTGTCAGAGAACAAGGTTGTAATCAGCAGGGCGGTACTGAGTTCTGCGCCGCCCTGGCTGATTACAAACAGTACCGCCATCCTCACGTTGGGATCACTGATCCTGGCGGAGATGGTGGTAGGTTGGCGGGTCTGCCCGCAAACCTCGTGATGTCATGGTCGGACTGCCACAGCCGTAGTGTTCTGACAGCAACGCTGGTGGTCTTAGGACTGCCAGCCTCATAATAAGGCCCTAAGTCCTTAATTTCAAGGACGTTTGACTTAAGAGCATGCATTAATTAAACCTATTTTATGTCATTTGAATAATATACATGCTATCATTTTAGAGCAGGTAAGTGGGAGATGCTGAAAAAATTGTCTAGGGAATGTATGTTTCCCACTGACTTACATTGAAGCAGAGTTAATCTGCTTGAATAGGGTCTATTGGTATGCATAGTGACAGGCAATCATCATTTAAATTTTGCCAGCTTAATAACTTAGCACAAATGAAAAGAGAAGGTCTGATTTAGATTTCAGTGAACGGTTTACTCCGTCACAATGGCGATGGATATCTATCTGCCGAAAAATAAATCCCATAGAAAACATTAGGATTTATATTTTGGCAGGTGAGAGATCTGTCACCATTGTGTCAGAGTAACTCGTCCGCCGAAATCCAAATCAGGCCCAGAGTACTAAAAATGATGAAAATAAAATGTTGAGTGCCCGGCCCATACTCTAATCCAAGAATTAAGACAAAGGGGGTGATTTTGAGTTAGGGAGACGGAAACATCTGTCTACCAAACTCCCAACGGGGAGTTTGAGGTGCAGTGCCAGCCCCATTATGACTTTCCACTGGGCTGACTGGCGGAAACCAAGGTGTTTCCTTGTCGGCCTAGTAGGAAAGGTGTGGCAGCATTACTGCCGGCTCATAATTGAGTCAGTGGTAATGCTGCTGCACGCAGGGGGCACCAGCACTCTCGAAATGCACACTGCCTTTACAGCAGGCAGTCTGCATTTTGAGGGTGCTGTGCAGGGGGACCATGTGCATGGGCAGTGCAGGGGCCCCCCGTGTCCCCTTGCACCTGTTCCCTGACAGTTTTTTCATGGCGGTTAGACCGCCATAAAAAGAATGGCAGAGAACAAGGTTGTAATCAGCAAGGCAATGCTGAGGTCAGCACCGCCCTGGCTGATTACAACCAGGGCCACTGGCAGCCCTTCGGGATCCCTGATCCTGGAGGGGATGGCAGTAGGTTGGCGGGTCTGCCTGCCAACCTTGTAATCTGGTGGTTGGACAACCACAGCCAATGCGGTCCTTCCGCCACTGCACAGCTGGCAGTCTTCAGACTTATAGGCTTCGTAATAAGGCCCAAAGTGTTCACCATTGAAGTCTGTGGTAATTCTTAGAGGGGGTGATTGAAGTGTGCGTGACAGGCATCAACATTTAATTTTTGGCAGTTTTCCAAACTCTAAATTGGATTTCTGCATGCAGGAATCTGCAGATGGGAGACTAGCCTTGAAATCGGTAGTCTCCTGGCTGAATCAGGAGGGTTGGCATTAATGGGATAGTTAATGATTGCTGTCTCTGCGATTAGAGTAGGAGAACTGGCAATAGCTTATGTGCAAAAAAGTTATCGACTGGATTTTATCCCTCATTGGACATTAGGGTGCCCACCGTTTTTTTTTTTGGAGGACGGCAGATCTATCATGTAGAAAAATATGAAAACAAACTTTGATACATCTTATATTCAGAAAAAAAACCATTTAATTTCTATTTTTCTAGAGCTTTTTTTAGTACAGAAAAAAACAAATGATTTTCCTGAAAATAAACCTGACAAGTATTGCAATACATTGCTATTGTTATTTACATCAGACTCCAAGCAATGCTTGTTTGTCATCCAGGATATATATCTTTCAGTGCAAAACCTTCTTTCAAGATTGCTTCTCCTTTCACCAAGTAATCGATGCCAGGTGCTAACAACATTGCACGTCATGCTTAGTACTGTCTAGAAAGTGGAATCATATATGTAGTAGTAAATAGCAAGATTTCAAGAGAGAAATATTCTTCTGATCCAAGATGTGATTGGCTCTGTGACAAACTAATGGCCGAAGTGGACTGGCCCAAAGAACCAGTGGATAGAAGGGAGTTGTCCCAAAGTCCACATTTATGTGTGCTTTCTGAATTAAAGACACGTGGCTGCACCTTACCTGAAAATTAGAGGTGCATACTTTAGTCACCGTACATGATGGAAAGACTGAGGCTAGATGAATGTGACAGCAGTAACATATATTTTCCATATTCGTGATTTCAGCCCTGCTAATCTGTAGTCTTACCTATTCTTACACCAATGTTGCATACAATATTTTGCATGATTACAGAAATATAGAGAGGTGTAGCAAAGCGCTCACTGTTAACCTAAACTTGTTTGAGATTATTGGATTGTTATATGTTATTGCATTACAAATGCTTCATACTATCCCTTGTCACTATTTTTCTAACCGCTGAGTAGTATCTATAAAAACTCATCCATCTCAAGTCACCCTATTCAAATTATGCTATTTTCGCTTATCACAATTGAAAAAGAACTCTGCTTTCACAAAACCAAAGCCCAGATTTATTCTTTTTGCCGTTTTGGGGCAAAAAGTATAGCGCCGGATTACGCCATTTCAAGGCACCAGCTAGGTGCATCATTTATCGAATGGCACAAGCCTGTGCTAAACTTGGGCTAGCGTCTTTAAAAAGACGCTAGCCAGGTGGGGTGGCGGTAGGGAAGGAGGGGATTGTGCGCCAGAAATGGTGCTAGCCTGGTTGGAGGCAAAACAATTTCTCTAACCAGACTAGTGCCATTTCCTGGCACACAACCACCACACGTCCGCTAATGCCTGGTCTGACCCATGTGTAAAATAATGGTGCAAAGGAAGCTTTGCGCCATTATTTGGCCCCTCCTCCCACCTGTGCGTCATTTTAGCAATTGGGGATAAATATGGGGTTATGGGGATAGCACTGTTTTGTAGATGGGTACGCCTACCTTGCATCTCATTGACGCAAGGTAGGTGCACGCATCCAAAAAATGGCCCAAACTACAATATTTTGTTGTTAGACATGTCTAACGTCAAAATCTAAATATGAAGTTAAGTTTGCACTGAATTTGCGTGAAACAAAAAAGAACACAAATTTGGCACGAACAAAGTATAAATATGCCCCTAAATGTGGCCAGACCAGAAGGAAATAAATCTATCTTGTATGCGTGTCACTCATTTAAACTCCACCCTTATCTAATTTCAAAAGGTTAATGATGAAAAACAGTAAAAAATGAGTCATTCTGAAAAAATGCCATCTCACTTAAGATTGCAGCTCTTAAATCATTTCTGTCTCTATAGAAAAAATAGCTAGATTAACTTGAGCCTCAAGGATTTGAAAACATGATATTGCATCCAAAACAAGCTGTCCCCTCCAGTTACCCATCTTGCAGTGCTTTCAGTGTTAATCTCCTGTACGGAGCCGCATGATTGCAATAAACTATATTATAAATACTCCCTTTCTAATATTACCTTCCATATGGCGGAGGAATGATCGACTTTCTGGGAGTATGGATGGCGTTTTAATTTAATTCAACAGCAGTTACAATAAATATTTCAAATATGAAAACCAGATGAGAAGAACAAAAATGATCCCACTATAAAAGACACAGCCTGCAGCCAGAGTAATTAGCTATTCAAAGCATCTCATGGCTTTGAAGAGCCAGGATCTAAGGCATATTGCGTTTTTCGAATGAAAGGTAATCAGTCAAGCTGCAGTATCTGTGCCGAATCTGCACATTTTGTTCTATTGCACAGTGGTGGCTGGGTATATCCATAGGAGTTCCTGCAGAGATATTATTTGGATACTGAAAGTGTTTCTTTGTACAGTCCCTTGTTTGAGCTTTGTATTGTGTAAAGCTTCCAGATTAAATGGTGCACACATATGTTGTTTCTACTTTGGTAATAGGACTGCATGTTTAGGACGGCAGTACCACCGAATGCGGGAGACTGGGTGCAACCCACAATGTTAGTGGCTGTACGGGGTAGTGGTGCGTGGCTGTGTCTTAAAATGTACTGTTCTAAAACGAATAGGGTCATACATTTTGAAACGGTGCATTGACACAGTCCTGGTGCATGTGTGTACTTTCATATGAGCTAAACTAAGGCAGATACAGGCCACATATGTTGAAATGGTGCATCAATCAGTAGAGCCGTGGCGTGACACAGAACATACATGAGCTGAAATGATGCACTGACACAGCAATACTCTTTTGGATGTATCTTTATATTTCATAGTTGCTGAAATGATGCACTGGTACAGCCATAGTGTATGAATGTACTTTTATGTTTACTCATCAAAAATAGGATCATACATGTTGAAGTGGTGCATCGGTACAGCCGTGGTGTGACACTGGTCATATTTATTTAAATGATGCAGAAGAACTGGTGTAGCTGTAGTGTGTGGATATACCTTCATATATAATCATACAAAGCAGTTGAGGGTCATCTATGTTTATTCTCAGATGACTCTCTGTTTGACCATGATAAAAGGGTAGTTTAAAAGACAAAGTATTGCACCTCAAGAATATGCGTATTTATTAGGAACCCGATTGCAGGTCATGACGATGACTATTTGCACAGCTGAAAAAAAAAAAAAGGTTGATGTATCGTATAAGTGTAAAATATTATGCGTTATTCCCTAATACAACAGCGCTAAACGTACCATTATAGTGTCACACCGACAGAAGCTATACTATAGAGTGTTATTTAAATATTTTATCAGCCATTTGGTTGCAGGACGTGGACCTTAAAAATGTTTAAACCCTCAAAATGTGACTGGATATGCTCGCCCCCTCCCCTCCCAGCCCCCTATTTCGACTGGTAGGCTCTTTTTAGGATATTCCTGAGGTGGTGAGGTGGTGGCAGCAGTCGGAGAAGGCTGTCCCTGTGGCGAGTGTGTCATTAGCCTTGGGGGCGTTTGGGAAAGCAGATGCAGGGACTGCTATCCTTTGTAGGCCTAGATCACTGTATGTGCAGCCAATTGCAGGGGATAACAAATTGCTCCCTGCCTAATTAATATTCAATAAGCAGGTCATTTTGCAACCCCCTGTGAAAGGAACATTTCTGATACGATCTATAAATACATAGGTTAGATTATATATTCCATATCCTTGGCTTTTATGTTCGAATGGTGTAACTGGCTCTTAGAAACAGCAACATTGAGGAAATGAGTACTAGACCACAACGTGCTATTTATCAATAGTGCACATGTTCAGAGGAAATTAATTAGGGTGTGTATGTGTAGAGTCAAGAACACCAACTGCTACAAGTACCAATGACATGAGCAGCATGAATTTATAAGACAGTTCTTATGACAGAGGATGCCTGGGAACAACGGTGAGAGAAATTGCGTGCCAGGAATAATAAGATATTTTGGGTGACAAGTGATGTGCAGTTGTATGTGTGATGTTAGCGACCTATGAAATCGGAAGGTGGAGATTAAATACCTTCAGTATTTTAAACCACACACCCCCAGTCAGTATGTTGGTATATTCACAGGTTTATAGCTGATTGTGTGGTTTGGGGATTATAGCTCAACTCGGCTGAGATTAAAGATTTAATAGGAGCCTGACCTTTCCTTACCTCACGTTTCTTCACAAAACAGGCAAAGGCTTGAGCACAGTGTCTTTTGGCAATGGTGATGAGGCACAAACCTGTCGAAATATGGGGCTTGATGTACCAATATTCCTATTAAGGAATCATAAATCGCATCAAATACCGATTTGCAATTTGTGATTTCATATCAGGAATCTACAAAAATGGGTTTGGTAGAAGTGGGTGCAATTTGCACACTGACTTCTATTGAAAGAATAGGTAGTTTCTGAAACAACCTAGGTATTAATAGGTTGGTTTACAGAATACTGATTCATAGTGGGTCACAATTCGACCTATCTCACTAATATGCATGTGATATGTCGCAAATTGAGATCCTACATGATTGGTTACAGTCACAGACAGGGTGGCTTGTAATTTCTTTAAATAAAGCAATCTTTTTTTATTACTGCTCCCCTGTTTTTATAATGGGAACACTGGATGCATTTAAAAAAGAAAATAATATTTTTATATACATTTTTTAGGAGCAGGCAGTGGTCCAGGGGACCACTGCTTGCCTGTTAAAAATGTTATTGTCAACAGTTACAAAGGGGAATAGGCCTCTTGAGGACCCATTCCAGTTTGCAAATGGTTACCACAAGTTTTGCTTTGGTGGTAAAATATTAGTGTTTGCTCCAACCATAATAATTGGGTTATAAGCAAATGTTTTTTTACACCTTCCTACTTCTACAGATTGAAAATGAGAGGTGGAAGAGATACTGTGAAACTCTAGACAGGCTCAAGCAAGAGGAGTAGCTCTGACTCAGCTCAGGGTCCTCAAGCCCAAACAAGCTGAGTTTTCCAGTGGCTTCTGCTTGCCACCCACAGTTTAACCTTGAGTTAAAAAAGGGTGACAATGGAAAAAGTAAAAATTTTGAGCAGCATGTGAGCGTAGTCATGCCACCAAAATCTAAAGTAATTTGCATTGAGCTTGAGCCAAAGGAATTTAATGTTGGCTACAAAGTTTGCCAAACCTCATTCAGGTCAAGGTGCATCAAAAAACTATAGCGCAATAATGGGCAGCCGCAGCCCACATGACCATTTGCTATAGTCCTCTTGTGGCTCCTCCCCTTCTATATTTCCCTTGGCAGGCCATGCAGGAATGGCGGTGTACTAGCAGAGTGCTAATGGATTGCTGACTGCAGCTTTTCGTGGATGGCCTCGCAGTGGCCAGTGCAAGAATGCTGTGTGCAGCAAAGGTGCTGAGAGTCATCAGCTGCGAGGCACAAGCAACACGGCTGATGAAGTAGAGAAGAGAAGCTGCACGCATTGGAAGAAAAAGAGCTGAACACATCAGGTGGAGGGTGCAGGTGGGCTTTCCTTGATCTACCCTGCATCTCAAGGTAAGTGAACATCAGCAACGAGGAGTAGTGGCAGGGAGTTCCTTACAGGGTGGCTTAGGGGAATCAGAGGTTTTCTCCCTTCGGCGGTGCTAGGAACCTTCCGTGGTAATAGGAACCCCCGAGATGAGGCATCTGCTTTCCAAGGCTTCAGCTTTGGGAGCAGGTACAGAACCAGGAATGGCTCAGGGGTTGCAAACAGCCCAGAGACTTAAGCACTGTGTGGCTAAGGGCTGGCTAGTCACAACAGCCCAAAGGAGTGTTGATACAGGGGAAACATCAGTACTCTACAGACCCTCTTACCTAGCCAGGAGAGTCAGCCAGTGCAAGTTGATGCAGAGGAGATCATCTCCCCCCCCCCCCCATGGTCCTTGCTGTTAGTCCAGTTGCAGTCCAGCATAATAGTGAGCAGCAGGATGTGCTAATGAGAGTCCCTCAGTTCTTGTGTGGGGAAATGGGGCTAGAGGGTGAAATGCAGACACCAGGGCCATCACAGCCTCTCTGACTAAAATGGAGTATCCGGTGTTCCACAAGTTCGTGGACAGCCGATCTGACTAAGAGGGAGTAACGATGGAACAACAAGACAAAGAGGCAAAGGTAATGTAATCAACACAGATCCGCAACTAGCGAAGGAAAGGGCATCTGTGAGGGAAACAGATGCTCGTATGTTGGAAGAAATTATTCCTCCAAGTTCAATGGGCCACATCGAGCCTAGTCTGAGTATGCAGGGGGACACAAAACGAACAAGCATTTTCAATGCAACGGGTCTCGCATTTGCTCGGGTTAGAGCTATTTGCATTGTAAACTCCTAACTGGAATTTTCTTGCCACACAAATTAAAAGAAAAAAAAATGCGGCACGATCATGCTGAAATTGAAAACGGAAAAACCCAGCGCGATCACGCTATGTAAACTCCAGCACGATCGCGCTGCGTGGAAATAAACAGATAAAGTAGTCTGGAAACCATGCTGAAAACATCGAGCCTCGTATGTTTTTAGTAGTTTACCGGTGCTGTGTAGGTGGGCTAAACACCGGAAAAGGCATGACGTATGCATGCCTTTCACAAATTAAAGCAAGAGGATTTTAAAGGGCAAGACCATGAACCAATGAAAAAGACTGACGTTACATGGGCGTGGTTGGAAGCCCAAAGAGACATTCCTACAGGGGAGGGAGCGCTTTGCGCTCACCCCTAAAAATAGGGAGAACAATGCTAAAAAAGCCACCCCTTAACCTCCAACAAAACTGGTTTACCACAAGTGCCTGAACTAAACTGAGTTTGCTGCCCTCATAAGCCGCTGTAAATGAAAATGGAGCACTGCAACCGTAATTTACTGACCCTTGTACAGTGCCGCCAATAGTGCTGCAGGGTGCTATAATATAGTAGACGGCACTGAAACAGCCTTTGTAATCACAAATGAAAATGGTACAGAGTCACCGCCATATCCTAGACTCCGTTTGGCACCACCACCAGCCACTGTAAACTGAATAAACAAGCAGAGTCCTGTAACTGTAAAGAAACTGTAATGTGAGCTATGCGCTACGCAGCTTCTGGTGCAAAGAACAACATAGTGCTCAGAACCGTGATTACACTACCGTGTTCAACAGCAGTCGGCAACAAAAGTAAAGTAGAGAATGAAAGTGGAGTATTGCAGCCACAATGAATCAATAACTGAACGGAACCCTTGCAATCACAAGGAACCCAGAAAGTGCAAGGAATCCATAACGCTAGCGGCACTAAAGCAGCAGCTCTTACCACAAAAATTACAGAGCACAGAAACCCTGATTACACCATCTGTGGTTGGCTGCATCCCGTGTTACAGCAAACAAATGAAACAGGTGACGCAGTGAATTGAAGTGAGCGGTAATATAATCAACCACTGTAGCCACAAACAACCATGGTGCACTGTAAACCTGAGCACCCATCAGTGTTTGGCACCACCAGCTGATCCTGTAACTAATAAGAGAGGTGCGATGCAGCGTCAAAGAAACCATAAAGTGAGCTGCGCAATAAACATCAAGCATAATTATCTTATACGTGTTTGCCACTGCTAGCAGAGACAGTAATCAAAGAAATTAAATTGGTGTCCTGCAACCACAATACATTCCGAAAGTGAGCAGCGCCCTAGACACCCACTGTTACCACCAAAAACGTGGTGCAAAATCCAAAATGTGTCACTTTTCAAACACAAATAATCTGAAGAGAGACACTGTCATAGAAAACTTAAAAATAAATGCAGTGCCCAGGAGCCACAATATAATCAAGAAACATACAGTGCTAAAAGTAGGCCATTTGCATGTCACCCTTGCGCAGGGACCATGCCACAAGAAACCGCTAGGAAACAAAATGGATGCGATGCACTGCAACTGTGAAGTAAATGCCAAGTTGCGGTGCCCCCAAACAGTGGCTATGAATCAAAATTAACACAGTGCACTAAAACTGCAATGTAAATGCCAAGATGCAGCCCCCCCAAGCAGCCACTATGAATCAAATGAACGCAGTGCGCTGCAACTGTGATGTAAATACCAAGATGTGGCACCTCAAGCAGCTGCTATGAATTAAAAGGAACATAGTGCACTGCAACTGCGATGGAAATACCAAGATACAGTGGCCCCCACACAGCTGCTATGAATCAAAATGATTGTGTGCCCTGCAACCACGATGTATATGCGGCGCTCCAAGCAGTCGTGATGAATCAAACTAAACATAGTGCACTGCAACTGCAATGTAAATACCCAGATGCGGTGCCCCCAAGCAGCCACCATGAGTCAAAATGAACAGGGTGCCCTGCAACCGCAATGTAAATATCAAGACTTGGTGCCCCAAGAAGCCGCTATGAAAGAAAAGGAATATGTTGCTCTGCAACTGTGATGTAAATTCCAAGATGCGGTGTACCCAATGTAGTCGCTATGGATGAAAATGAATGTGGTGAGCTGCCACGCAAGGCAAATACCAAATATGCAAAAAAGAGCGCGATCACGCTGCTACAGTTCCTCGTAGTGAAACCTATTGGCAAAAGTGCAATTATCTACGTAACCGGCAAAAGTGCAATTAACTATGTAACATTGTCTATCTCATGCAAAGCGCTCGACTTCTGCCAAGTGAGATCGCGCTGCGAAAAAAAAAAAAAGTAGTCCACAAACCGGATGGAAAACAGCGAGCCTTGTATGTTTTCAGTACTTTGCTTGACGAGGGCTAACCACCGGAAAAGGCAAGACATATGCATGCTTTCCACTAATGAAAGCAAGCAGATTTTGAAAGGTAAGCCCACGAATCAATGAAAGACACTGACGTGACATGGACGGGGCTCCGAGCCCTTTTCTAACTAATAAAAGCGTCTCGCAAGCGATATAAATGCCCAAGTGCATGCGACGCAGGCTCGACCCTAAAAATTCCCTTTTCAGCCTTACCTTCAGTGATATGTAGTGAAGAGAGTCATGAATGGGCCTCATCGGCTCAGCCAAAGATTTTAAAGATTTTATTTGAGACAATTTTAACAGAAATTCGAGTTTTGAAACAGCAAGAAGATCGCAAGATAGAAATAATCACCCAAAGGTTGTCAAAAATAGAGCAAAGCCTGTCACAGGTACCAGTTTGACCTACCTCACTAATATGCATGTGATAGGTCACCTATTGAGATCCTACATGGTTGGTTACAGTCACAAGCATGGTGGCCTGTGATTGCTTTAAATAAAGCAATCCTTTTTTATTAATGCATGCTTATTTTCATAATGGGAAAATTGGATGCATTTAAAACAGAAAAGAATACCTATACAAACATTTTTTAGGAGCAGGCAGTGGTCCATGGGACCACTGCCTGCCTGTTAAAAATGTTATTTCAACACTCACAAAAGGGAAGGGGGCCCTTGGGGACCCATTCCGGTTTGCAAATGGTTACCACAGGTTTTGATTTGGTGGTAATATATTAGTGTTTGCATCCAAATGTTGTTGCAAAGCATTAAAGCACTAGCCAAAGAATCAGTATTTGGAAGGTAGGCCCTTCACACACCCCTTCCAAAAAATATTCTGTATTCATTTTTAAGCCTCAGATTGCAATTCAATAACATGTTAATGCAAGTTTTGCTTTTCCTTTGTCTCCTGTACACCCTTGTGTTCTGTGTTTTATCTTCTTTGATTTTTGTATTTCCCTAATCCATAATTTACCCAACCATAACAGATATTTTCCTGGTAGCATCCTACAATGTATCTTCACTTGTCAAAACCCCACTGACACACTAGCTTACCAACCTGTTGTCTCTTTCTGCCATCCAATTACATGACCTCCCTTCACGCTCACTTCAAAAACCATCACAGGAATATATATCTGTTAAAGAATCACTCTCTTGATCTTGGAATATTTCACAAAGTGTACAACTAAATCTTTCAGATATATGTTTGACTAGAACAATATATAGATATATCACGAAATGGAGCAATGAAATAATTTCCAGCCTTTTCTCATTCTTTTTTTGGTAGTGAACCTCTACCACAGAAGTCCTCATGGAAACTAAATTCATGTTGGCTTTTCTTCACACAGTGCAATGTTCTATCATATTCACTACACCTGTGCCCTTTCTGAGTCACCTACACAATTATCTCAACTGTTTTTAATTTAGCTCCATGGTAAGATGACACTCAAGCATGATATCTACCAAACCACATTGGCACACCTTCTCCTCATCAGGAACAATAGCACCCTCTTCAGCTATCAATGGAACTCTTGGCAGAGAGTCAGCTTTTCTGATTTTAGTTCCTGAACTACGCCAATGCAAAATTATACTTCAGCAATTTAGGACCTGATTTATGAAAAGTTAGTGCCACCTTTGCGTCATTTCTTGATGCAAAAGCAGTGTAGACTTACAAAATATAACTATATTTTCTAAGTTTGCACCACTTTTGCATACAAAATGATGCAAAGGTGGCGCTAACTTTTCGTAAATCAGGCCCTTAGTGCTAAGTCTGCTTAGTCTGACAATGACTCTACTGAATTACACATTAGACCCACTGAATACTGATACCATGTGTTATTTATCAGTGCAAATCACAAACTGTGTCCTCCATATACTGTCTATGGTATTTTTTTCAGTGTTTACTATGTTGTATTACATTTTGGGTCATAAATTGTTATTGTTTGAAATTAAAATATATTTAAATATTTATTTGCTTTAATAATATACTTAAGATTGTTTTATTTTTATTTGAATATATTTATTTATTGGTGCAATGTTGGTTGGTTGAATGTGTAGGGTGAAACATTTTTAAATATAGACTTCATAACTGTTTAGAAAAAGTTTATTTTATGAATATAATAATTTTGTTAATTTGATTATTGAAAAAACAAGTTATGTAATTATTTTAGTATTTTTGTATAACATAATAATTGTATTATGTTTTAGTATTTTACACGATAAATGTATATTACCTTTATATTTTTAATTAAAATGTACCATTATTTTTTCTAGTTTAAGTTTTATTTGTTTTTGATGGTTTTGAGCTTTTAGATAGTAGGTTGGGAAGTATTTTAAATAGGTGGATTTTTTTAATTGTTTCAGTTGATAAAATATTTTCTTTTCCATATTCTTTTATTCATAATCTTCCTTGTTAATGTTCAAAATGTTTTATTATTTAGGTATAATGTCTATAGTTACAAAAATATTGTGTATAATTTTGATATATTTCTTGAAATAAATTGTATTATTATTGTAATACTATATTTCATTTTGTGTTCATTAATGAGTGCGAATAGTAAGGCTGACACAAAGTCCAGCACTTTCCCTACTGTTGTGTACGTTGCAGTCGAAATTGTAAATATGACCCTTCCTAACTCCAGCACTTTTCCTATTGTTGCTGAGGTTAGAGAGGGAATAGTAAATACTAGCAAGTATGACTCTTCCAAAGTTCATTACTTTCTCTATAGTTGTTTAATATGGAGTGTGAGCACTGAATTTGACTCCTACAATGTCTGATAATTTTATATTTGATTTTTTGTATGTTTTACATCCTATTTACTTAATTTTTTAATGTATTTTAGTTTCATTTTTTATTGTATAATTTTATATTTTTTAGTAATACTAATTAATTTACTTTTAATGTTATTGTATTGTATACATTTATTTGCATCACTTTCAGTATATAATATTTTAAATTATGCGTATTTATTATTAGTATTGGTATTTTATTATTCATGCTTGTTTAATATTGCTATGTGTCTATATTATTTTTATCATTTTACATTTATTTTAAAATATATGTTTTTGTTTTATATTTTTATGTTATAAAATATTTTAGATATCTCCAATATAAAATGTGCATATATTTCTTGAAATTCCATTTTTTAAAGTTAATATAATGGTAAAGATTTCAAATTTGATATACTTCCCTATTTAATGACCATATTTTTTTTTTTGTAGTCCTTATTTTTGTACTTTATATAAAAAGTATTATGTACTCGATATTTTTTGGTGAGATTTAGTATTATGACATTTTTATCAGGGATATTATGTCATAGAAGCCAGATGGCTCCCACTCAGCTCTTGCATTTATATATATACTGTAAATTTCAAAGGGTTTAACATGGGAGAAATGTTGACAGTTATACAACAATTAAAGCCCAAAGAAAAACATTCTTGTCCTGATAAACACCTCATTATTTAAAAAGTAATTACTGATATGATCTCTGTTAAACTACAGAAGAAATATTAAAACATGAATTGCTAACAGTTGGGGGATTTGTTATCTGTATTGTCCAATGTTATGGTATAAGGCATAAGAGCCTTTATCAAATGATTGTTTTGTGGTACAAGGTCACTATTGAGAATAAAAGTACATTTCAGTAGTTTAGCTGAATTATACCATGCCCATTACATTTATTATGAATAAAGTATGCCTCTATGTTGAATGCCAGTGTTCAAGAACCACACTTAAATATTCATACACATAACAAAGCACAGATGTTGAAACTAAGTCCGAGCATTGGATGCCTTTGAAATTATTTGGTTAATGGGAGATTGAGGAGATTACCTGCTATGCATTATATTACTCCAAACACAACCTTTCAGACCAGCGGTTCCGCAACCAATCACATTGCTTCTTCCAACACTGCAAAAGACCTGAGGAGAATTTTTACTTCAAAAGCAGTGAGGGGAAAAGTAATACCTTGAGTGCAGGGAAAATGTGAACACCCAAGGGGTAGAAGGCACTCACATGGAGGCTCCTGCAAATTGGTATTGATCCTGCCTAACACATCACAGGTAAAGGAATATAAAATCTTCATCCTGCGATAAGCCAGATCCACCGCCTTTGTATGTTTTGTGTTTTCTTCAGATACCAACAAGTGATTGCCCAGTGAATAGGGAAGAAAGACCCTGGCTGAAGAAAAATATAAAGAGGAGGACATATCTGTGTGCATTGTCGTAGCTTGGTTTTGTTGCCACTTTCCACTTGATTGGAAAAGAAACATTGACTATACTATGTCTTGAGCTGGGACAGAAGGCGAGAGACAGAGAGAGATAGAGATAGAGAGAGAGAGAGAGCGAGAGAGAAATAGGGAGAGAGATGCAAAGAGAGAGACATTGAGTGGGACGGGGATGTATAATAGAACACACGCATGCACTTTCCACGTATGCTTTTGCAACGCGGTAAGTACAACCCATGGTCATTACCACGCATGAACTTACCACAAAATGTTTTTACCAGGCATGTCTTTACCATGAAATTTTCGTAGTAAAGGCATGTGCGTGGTAAAAAGAAGAGGTAAGTATAACATACATTATTATATATATATATGTGTGTGTGTAAATATATATATATATATACATATATATATATAGAGAGAGAGATAGTTATATGTGCATACACACACACCTTACCATCCAAAAACCCTATATACCCTGAACCCTAAAAATTTCCTTACCACCCCAAAACCCATACCCACCCTAAAACCTAAACACTTCTTAACATTCCAAAACACATGCTCACCCTAAATTTTAAAAATGCCCTTACCACTCCAAATCCCATACCACCCTTACCCCTAAACTCCCCCCTTAGCATCCCAAATCCCATACCCACCCTGAAACTTTAAAATGCCTATTCCACCCAAAAACACATACCCAGCCTAAAACCTATAAATGCCTTATCGCCCCACATCCCATACCCACCCTAAAACATAAAAATGCTTAATCCACCATAAAACATATAACCACCCTAAAAGCTAAAAATGCCCTTACCATCCCAAACCTCATACCCACCCACAATCTAAAAATGTCCTTACCACCCCAAAACTCATTACCACCCTAAAAATCTAATATGCCCTTACCACCCCAAAATCTTTACTCACACTAAAACCTAAACATGCCCTTACCACCCAAAAACCCATACCCACCCTAAAACCTAAAAATGCACTTACCACCCCAAAAACCCATACTCACCCTACAACCTAAAAATGCCCTTGCCACCCAAAATCCATACCCACACTAAATCTAAACATGCCCTTACCACCCAAAAACCCATACCCGCCCTAAAATCTACAAATGCCCTTACCACTCCAAAGCCCATACCCAGCTTAAAACCTAAAAATACCCTTAACAACCAAAAAGCCATACCCACCCTAAAACCTAAAAATGCCCTTACCACCCCAAAACCCATACCCTTACTAAAACCTACAAATGTCCTTACTACCCAAAAAGCCATGCCCACCCTAAAACCTAAAAATGCCTTTACCACCAAGAAGCATTATCCACCCTATATATATATATAACTCAACTCACTTAATACTTACCTGTACTTACGTGTAAGACCTTTACCACACATACACGTTTACCATACATGTCTTTACAACAAAATTCATTGTAAAGGCATGCATTTCAAAGACATGCATGGTAAACCCATATGTGTGGTAGTAAAGGCATCATGGTAAATGCATCTTGTTGCATTTGACGAGTTGTCAGTGATGTTTCCCGTGGGAGGGAGAGAAACCAGACAGGCTTTATTCAGAAGACTTTCTTCCCTTAATTATTGTTTGATAGAGATCAAGGTCCCACAAATCCATACAAGACCTCATTTTGGTGTTTTCTGAAGTTACTGGCAAGTGACAAGGGGCAAGCAGCCCATCCCTACATGGAATATGCATATCTAATCATAATGATTGACCACACCCATTTCCACACAGTTTCCCTTAACACTGGGCACTTTGCCAGGCTTTTTTGATGTGAATGTAGGTGTTGCAGGTATTCCTCCATTAGTGCTAATTCAGCTTGGACCTGTAAAATGAGTTAATAGACAAATTGGGATTTACTTGACACTCATGATTAAGGCCTTTTGCTGTGGGATAGATTTGGGTTGGTGATATTTTACGTTTGCATTAACATTCTGAATGGCCAGTTTCTATAATGATGGAAGGTGACCTTCTGAAGTGCATGCAAGGCCACTATCCACTTAAGTGATAAGTGTATTGCCATGACTATCAGTGCAAGTAGCTTGAACCAAGCTATGCCCGATTGACGAGCAATAACAAGGACAAAACCATTCTTCGGTTGCTTGTGTTCCATTTGCGGGAGAACCAGTCCTTGCAGTTCAGGCTAGATGGTTTCTATTGAGCAAGATCAATAGTGATTTGCACATGGCTGGGTCCAAACTGAGGTTGCACGGTGTGCAAAATAAGTAAGGACCTGGAGGTGGCCCTGAGTAATTACCAGTGGATGACATTAATTCAAGCATTCCATTCATCACTTCTTTTTCTACTTCAGTGTGTCTCCCTAAGTGGGACAGATTTGCCCAGACATTGGTCCTGTGCACAATAGAACCTAGCTATAACCAATTGATGAGCCCCATTAGGGGGAAACTGGTCTTGGGTTGCTTGTGTTCCTGTTCAGGGAGGACCTGGCCTAACTGTTTGAGCTGGACTGTTGCCACTGGAGCACGGTCAAGACTGATTTGTCTACGGCTGGGTCCAAGCTAAGGTGGCATGGTGTGCAAAATAACGATGAACTGGGATGTGGTCCTCAGTAATTACCAGTGGCTGAGATTAATTTAAGCATTCAATCCATCATTTTTTTGTATACTCTAGTGTGTCTTCCTAAATGGGATGAGTGTGCCCAGATGTGGGTCCTGTGTTTAATGAGTCACTGGAACCAAACTGAAACAAAGCTATACCCAACTGATGAACCCTAATAAAGATGAAAACCCCTTTTGGATTTAGAAAGGACCTGTCCTGCTAGTTTGAGCTGGACTGTTTCCATTGGAGCAGGGTGAAGACTGATTTGCATATGACTAGGATCAAACTGAGGTGGCATGGTGTACAAAATAACAATTAACTAGGATGCGGCCCTGAGTACTTACCAGTGGCTAAGATTAATTCAGGTATTCATCTTTTACTTTTTTGTATCGTTTTTAGTTTACTTCAGAGTGCCAGTAGTTTTAACGGCAAAAGATATAATGCTTATCTTGAAATATAATTCATGCTCGGACAATGCACTTAAGTTGTTTCGTTCCAAACTCATCATCCATAAAACTTTGTTTACCAATGTTTGTGACCCCTTAATAAGTTGGTATGTGTATTTTACTAAGCTTCGCAGCAGAAAGGTTAGGCGGAGTAAGACGCAGCACATAGCAACCAGCGGCGGCCACCCCCCCAATCTCAGAGCGGAGGGGGATAAATAAAAAAATATATAATTAAAAAAGTACCTTTTTCCCATCGGCAACGCCGCCGCCTCCTGCCGCGTTGCTCCTGTGGTCGCTGGGACACCAGCACAAGCTCCCCTGCAATCCTGGTGCTGCTTACATGTTACGTATAGCATGTGAGCAGCATCAGGATTGGTCTGAGTGGCTCGAAGTGCAGCTCAGACAGAAGCCTGAAGTCTGTGCTGTTTCTTCAGCCCGGCTGTGAATACAGCCAGGCTGGAGAAACCTAAGTGTGCATGTGTGTTTGTCCGGCCGTCTCAGGCTGGCCAAACACACATGCGTGATTAGTGCACTCTCCCCTCTTTACCCCTGCCACCCCTCACAGCCCAGCCCTGCCCCACCCTGAACACACTGCTGGCTGAGCCAGAGGTTGAAAGATAAAACGATAATTAAATAAGCCAGGGCGATGACGCTCCTTCTCCATTGTGAAGGAGCCACCCCTGATAGAAACAAAGCTGCTCGGTGCACATACTTGTGTTAAGTGAAAGAACAATGCTGCAATGACTGGCCTTTGCCTGAATTAAACTGTGCGTTACAATGCTTACATTGAGCCGGTGGTTTCCGATGCAGGGCACCAGCATTTATTTTTGAGGGCTGGCACTTATTTTTCTGCCTCAAACATCTACTGCGAGCAATAGACACATATGGGAAAGACGGAGGAAGAAAAAAACGAAAAAGCGTCACAAAGACAGAAACCTGTAAGAGTGAGCTGAAGGGGCAAAGATTTGTTGTAGGTCGATTAAAGAAGCCCTAGATGGCTTTAGGATTATGCTGCCTCTGTGTTCTGTGCTCGCAGCCCCGTGTTTCAATAGACACCCGCACGTTTTTATTTACAAATTAAGCACTGCATTACTTACGTCCTGTGCCGCAGGAGCATAAAGTTGCAACCAAGGGTAAAACACAATTATTCCAGTCACCGAGGAAACGGAGCATCCTAATGCGACCGTTCATCTCAGCAGCACAAACCACGTTTTACTACCAGAGCGGGCGCATTTAGCTAAATAATAAAACACAACAGTCATAGATCAAACGGAGAAGAACAAAGCAAGTAGCACGCGTTTTTATTTAATGCGAATGTCCCTGTTGTTTACGTGTCGTTTAATTGTGCAGTTTTTGCAAGATAACTGACAAACCTGTGTCAGCGCAGTCACCCCACCGAGCCGCGCGACGCTCGCTGGCCTTGAGTGATAATGAAAAAGGATGGGACGGTCTGAGGCCTGAGGAACGACGCTCAATCACTCCCGGCAATTACTGTGTCTCCCCGATAACTCACGGCTATATCCCACAAATGCCATCTGCGGAACAAAGCCTGTCACAGATCAGACTGAATCCATTAAAAAGCTCTGATTAACACGTCCCTGGGGCGACTTGCGGAAACTTTTCTTTTCTAATCGAAATGACAGTCTGTCGCAACTGCTGCGTAGCGCTCTTCCCAAGTAGCCCTGCTTTAATGCAGTTCATGTTTTTAAACATTTGGAAGCATAGGAACAGAAATGCTCATTCGGAGCTCATTCAGAGCTTCATCAACGTCCCGGTGATCGGTTTTCACGGAAGCAGCGATTAACCTTTACGTGGGTTGGTTAATATGCATTCTAATTCCGCGCCATGTTATAGACATTCACGACCTCCTTGAAGGTGCCACTTTGGATAAGCTCGGCTCGGTGAACTGGAAGCAAAGCAATCACCCTCTCTAGAATAAACACACACATTGGTATTTGACAAGTGTGACACCAGCTGTGTCGTCTTTTTCTAGCATCGCTTGGCGTTAACTTGCAAATGTTTTCCAGTCGCCGTAAATAGAAACACATGCACTGGATCTTCTCTGGCCTCAGGTTCCGCGAGAGCAAGGCAAGGCCTCTATCTTCATACTGCTCGCTGACCCCGCCTCGTCATCCACAGGAGAGAGGTGTGCGAGAAACTGCCGTTAATTTTGGATTGTGTATTTTGGGTTAAAAGTTTACGAGCCCTTGCTTGATAAATACTGGACGGAAAATGCTACGGAAAGGAGTGTTCTTGATTCAGCGACATAACAGTAAAGAGAGCATTCGAGGTATGAAAGGCATTCGCCCGAGGGGGAGGATGTGAGATAAGTAGTTGCAATTCGCTGCACAGATGTGAGGGAATGGTGTGAGGTGTTATTTCACACTCATCTTGCAATAGGTAACTGGACGTGGAAAAAAAACATAGCAGATTGAGTTCTGATGCAAAGCACCTCACATTAACTTGCTGGAAGGTAGTTGTGCTGAAAAAGCACACATTTTTCATCTGTTGTCAGGAAAGCCTAAATCAGCGTGAATCATTTTAACTTTCCGCTCTCAGTTTTATAATGTGAGATTAACACATAAGTAGCATTTCAAACCGAGTTTAAAAATGGATTGCGATGTATCATTATTCTAGCTAAATTACTTGGAATTACCGTGAGCATTTATTTGCTGCGCAAGCCCCTTCGAGGTGCAAAAGGATTATTAATAAAGAAAACCACTTAATATTTCGAGTGCATTAGCACTGCAATGTAATCCATTTACAAACCCCGGGGTGGTAAGGTGGGCGGCGTTAACAGGCACTAAAGCAGCTGGTTACCAATGCAATAAACAAATGCTCTTGCCAAAATAAGAGGACTTTGCGTCCATCCTTGAACCCGTGGTGGCCTTCATGTGGAGTGGAGGCCTTGGGATGAAATCCTTACTAGAAATGTTTGGTGCCAATCTCGGGGGACTGTAACTGTGATGCACAGCGTGCTGCAGTAAGGGTGCCCAGCTCAAGATCTTAAAAGTGGCTGCAAAAGCAAGCCATATATCCAACGGTAGGGCTCCATGTCACACCCACAGTGAGGGTGATAGATCATGGACGGCAATACAACTAGTCTATTTTGCCTTCTTGATTATTGAGTTGCAGAATCTCGTTCTGTTAATGGCACAGTAGATGCTGTCAAAAATTAGGACTGGTGTGCAGGAGCTAGAAAGGGAGCCAGAGACCCAAACCAGCGTGCTTGCAGGAGAAGAAGAGAGAGTTAAGTATCACACATATCTCACTTGCTGCAGGAGCTGGAGTGCAGAGTGTACAATGCATCCTTGGGTGTTTTGTTTATGTGTATGCTTCTGGATGTGTATCTATGGCTGTGCATATTAGTATGCTTCTGAATGGGTGGGTATAGGTGAGACAGAATGAGAGTGAGTGTGTCTAGCATAATCAGCACCAGTGTCATGGAAGGCCCCAAAGTGGCATTATCATGGCTATCCCTGGTACACTATTAGCATACTTAGCATGATGAGACATCCTCTTCCACAGTGTTGACCCTGACATATTGGTTGCGGTTTATGGGTTATTGTGGGCATCCTTGGCTCAGTAGTGCCAATATCTGCCATAACACTGGGTAATCTTGGTGAATTATGTGGTTTTGTTAAGATCAAGGAGCTGTTCTGACACACAATGCTGACCTATTACCCCTGGCATCCTTGGTGTGATTTCCCCTTGACCTTTTGCCTTCAGTAATCCTGTTTTGCTGACTTCGTTTTTGCCAGTCTTAGGATTCTGTTCACTTTACCACTGATAACTAGTGCTCTTCCCCTAAAACATGGAAATGTTGTCTTACCCCCAACTGGCATAGTTAATTTGCTTATAAGTCCCTAGTAAGTGCACTACCCATGATCATGGCCCATAAATTAAACACTTCTAGTAGGCCTGCAGCACTGATTGTGCCACCCACTTAAGCAGCCCTTTAGACATATCTCAGGCCTACTATTGCAGAACCTGTAAGTCAACCTGGCAAAGTAACCCCTTTGCTAGGCCTAAACCTTCTTTTTTATACATGTAAATCACCTTTAAGGTCGGCCCAAGGCAGCCCTAGGCAGACCCAAGGGCAGAGTGCAGTGTATTTGAAAACTTGGACATGTACTTTTAAACATCTTATAATTGTAATTCACATTCTGGAAGAAAGACGTTGTTTGAGTTTGATGTCTCTGGAATCACAATTTAAAATCACAACTTATGGTGGAGTCATTTTTTTAAAATTGCATTACTGAAAATGCCACTTTTAGAAAGTTGGCATTTCTTGCCTTAGCCATTTGGTGCCTGCTGCCTGTTATGGATCACATGTCTCGGGTGGGGGACAGCTGGACCTTTTATATTCCCCCTAGAGAGCTACACACAAAGGGAGCTTAGGTATGACTTGATGGGCTATCTGTGTCCTGATGGGCCTTTCTGGGCTGGATGGGAGGGAGGAACTCGGCACAGCCTCACTTACACCTGAATAGGATGTGTCCTGCCTATATAAAATGGGCTGTATACCCTGACTGCTCTGTGCTAAGCTACCAGAGAGTGAGCACAGGTTAATTTAGGGTGTGTTTGTGACTTACCCTGACTAGGATTGTGGTTCCTGCTTGGACAGGGTGCATACCTCAGCCAACCAGCCAAACTCTAGCCAGAGGAGTGGCTCAGACTAAGCTCAGGGTCCTCAGGCCCAATACAAGCTGACTTTTCCTGTGACTTTTGCATGCCACCTACACTTTACCTTTGTGCAACAATAATTAAAAAAGGGAGACTTAGTGGAAAAAACTCACATTTTTGAGCAGCACATGATTGTCGTCATGCTACCAAAAGTAAAATTGTATTGAGCTTGAGCCAAAGGAATTTCATGTTGGTTACATAGTTTACCACTCCTCATTCAGGTCAGGGTGCACCAAACAACTATATTGCAATCATTTAAGCATTTTACACCAGGCTATGATGTCTGCAAACAACAAAAACAGCAATGTGGTATGTATGTGTGGGAGAAATTAAAACATACACAGACCAACAGGGAAATCAGTCTAAGTGAGCCCATTTTAATAACTGAGGAAGTGCCATATTCATGCCTAATACAGGAGCCTGTCAAATGTACAAAATACTAATAGAAGTTAATTATCTATGTCTGGAAAAAAGTTTGTAAGTAATTCTGGAGATAATGAAATTGTATATATGGTAAAAGCATCAAACTGCTCATGTGATGCGAACATCATATCAATAAACAATTGGAGGGTACTTCCATTTATAGTATATGTAATGAACTGACTCCATTCATTCTGTGTATTAAGTCCATCTCATATGGACTCTACTCTTTCAATGCATCTACATTCAAGTACCAACAGTCTATTGGCAAAGTTGTCACCTCTCGGATTAGATTGAGGTGTCTCCACCACCTGCCACTTGATATCTTCCATCATATTGCCATGTTGCTCAAAATGTTCAACCAACGGGTGCTCTAGTTTCTTTGCAGTTGATCCTGCTCCAACGATGTACTATGTGTGTCTCAACTTTCTGTATGGTATGACCAATTTAAATCTTTGGACAAAAGCACAAAATGGCATAGACTATATTATTGGAATTGTGATTAGTAAAATAACTCAATTCATATTTGACATGTTGTTGGACTTGGGCCTCACTAGAGGGTCACTCCCCCAAACCCCTTTGCCTTTTACTCTCCACTTTTTGTTGAATTTATTCTTGTTGGCCTTAGGACTCTGTGCACTTTACAACTGCTAACCAGTGCTAAAGTGCTTGTGCTCTCTCCACTAAACATGTTTGATTACCATATACCTAACTGGCATATATAATTGATTTCTAAGTCCCTTGTAGAGTGATATAACATATACCCAGGCCTGGTAAATTAAATGCTACCAGAGGAACTGCTGCAATTATTGTGCCACCCACCTATGTAGCACTCTACAACTTGTCCCAGGCCTACCATTGCAGCCTGAATGCAGTGGTACACTGCCACGTGGACTTGGCATTTAAGCTCCTTCCCAAGGCTTCAGCTCCACTTTTATTGCATACAAGTCACTGCTAAGGGAGGACTTAGGTAGATTATAGGACAGAGTGCTGTGCAATTAAAAAGTAGGACTTGTACTTTCAGGTTTTATGTGTCCTGGTAGTGAAAAACTCCCAAATTTGATTTTCACTGCTGTGAGGCCTACCCCTCTTATAGGATCACATTGAGGATTTCTTATTGCATTTAATAGGCTGTAATTCCTAATTGAGAGGAGGTAGATATATCATGTTTAGTGCCTGTGTAATTGTAATGAGAAACCCTCTTTTATAGTAAAGTCTGATTTTTCATTACAATTTTGAAAATATAAATTTTAGAAAGTTGGCATTTTGCTTCCCTTAGCTGTTTGTGTCTACAGCCTGTCTTGGGTCACATGACTGGGTGTAGCTGACAGTTAGACTTTGTGAATTTCTCTCAGACAATCCCACAATGGAAGGATTAGGTGTGCCTCAATGTGCCATCGACTGGCACAATGGGGTGGGGTGTCTTAGCCTAGCCACACTTGTATCTGAATAGTCAGTGTCCTGTTCCCTCACAATAGGCCTAATAACCCTGTATTGTCACTGCAGCCAGCTTGGAGCCAGGGCAGGGAGTCAGGAAATTCCAGGAACGTCAAAGAACACTTCCAGAAGTTTCGCCCATGTTCCATGAGGTAGGCTTCAGGATATAAAAATAGGAACTTCAGAACCACTCTTTATTTCATTATTGGACCTACGGAAGGACTCTCAGAGGACTGCCGGCTCCTGTGACCTGCTGTGCAGTCTGCCACATTGCTTCTGTGCCTGGAAGGACTGTCCTGGAACCTGCCTTGAACCTTCAGAGGCCAGCCCTGCTGTGGAGCCTGCATCTACACTTGCACCCTGGACTAACAGTAATCACTCCAAGGGCTGGTATGTTGGCATCCTGTTCAGAGCCACAGGGACATAATAGATTCTCACTACTTTGAACCCTCACTTTCTCCCAGACTGCGTGAGCCCTGAACCCATATGAGGTCTCCATCCACTCCTGGACCCTTGGTTGTGGTGACAAATGTGCCCAGATGGCCATTTTCCAAAACTGAGAACTGAAGCAATATTTGGACAAAAGGTACTCTGAGAACCAGAGAAGGAGACAGGACCAACCTCCTCACCTTTCTACCTAGGGTTCATCGCTGGTTGGATTGACATCACAGCTTCTCCCACTGCATTCTTCTCTACAGCAGCATATCCTTTTCAGAGATCCTTCTCCAAAGCTGTATACAACCTGGTGGAACTGTCTTCCACTACAGGTTCCACCTTCATCCTGCTGGAGATTTTTGACTTCCATTTCGATGACTAAGTACGAAGAAAAGACTTCACTGTGGCTTTGCTTCTTAGCTGTCCAACGACAACGTTACCTCCTCAGACACTTCTGATGCCTTGGCTTGCTGAACTTCTACCTTCTCAGATAATTTTCTCTAAAAATTTTCTAAGCCCAAAGGTAAGCGCTGACCGGACTCAATCCACTTCTTGTATCCCAACTATTCTCCATGGCAGTCAGTCTTAACTTTAGACTTTGACTCAGCCAGTTATCCATGGTTGGCACTTTTATCTTGTAGGCACTGTGTTGAACCTTAAACTTTAAAAAATCATTACTCCAGTTCTATTGATTGGATTTTTGTCATTCTGGTGTCAAATAGTTTATTACCCTTTACTGTATATGTATAAATTGTTTTGAGATTCTTCTTGTTTTGTGTTTTCACTTTATTACTGTTTGTGTGTTGCATAAATACATTACACATTAGCTCTAGGACTGACTGCTTTTTGTACCAAACTACCCAGGGTTAATCACAGGTTAATCTAGTGACATTTTGTGGCTCACACTGCAAGGTATTATGGCTGTTGCTTGAGCAAGGCTTACACCCCAGTAACCAACAACCCGATTTCTCACACATGTTTATATTAAAACAAGCTTTGTTTCAAGACAGTATCTGCATGCTAGATAATTCCCTCCTTTAAAATGCCCGCTGATAGGTGACAACCCCCACTGTGATAGTACTGCGGGCGCAACAGGGGCCAGTAGAGTGCCCCTTAGTAGTTTGTCCCTAATATTGGTGATGAGTCAGAGTGGCAATATCAAGTTACTCTATTTCCCCTTTTTTTCGGTCCAGGCTCAACCAACATTTTGTTACAGTATACAGTTGGTGGTGGATACAGAGACATGCAGAAAAAGCCTTATCTCCCTTTAGATCTGGACTACAAGGTTAGTGTTTTATGACACCTTTTCATGATAATTGATCAGCAGAAGATGAAAAGCATTTTTTCCTTATTTGTTTAAAATTCCCTGTTCTGAGAAATAAATTATTAAAATCATGAGAAATAAATTATTAAAATCATCTCTAAGGGCTCTAGGGATGCAGCTAAAGGATTACTCTTGTGAAAGGATCCAATTAAATTAATAAATCAAAGTAGCACAGCAAGTTACATATGAAGGGTGTGGTGTTGAAGGATGAGAGTAATATGAAACAGATAATCAGCGGGTGGGGGGATGTTATTTTTTTGTAATTGTTGTCTTTAGAGAAGCTATTATGTAACTATGCTATGACACCTTATGATATATACTATGAGTATGAATGAGAGATATGATGTTTTATGTAATGAATCATGGGTTTCATGGGTTTTGGGGACTTTTACTATGATTCATATGTAGTTTTATCAAATGTTGATTAGATTTTATGATTGAGTTATGAAGAAAACAAAATAAGTTAAATGAAGCATGTACATGCCTCTTCAATATTCCCACCTTGTGTACCATTTAGTCCGAGACACCTTATATGGAGTTATAAAATGCATGATTTGCACTGTAATGCCTCATTTGACACTGCATTCAGGAAAAATGCTACTTTAGTCAAAGGAAACTAAAGAAAGGACCACTTTTTCGCATGTCACACTATTAACTAGTTATGAAATTTAATAAGGTGGGAAATACGTTTTCAACCAAAGCTGCTACAATAATTATTTACATCATTCTAATGAGTTCAGCTGTCTACTTTATAATGTATCAGTAATTCTAGTGCAATATATTTAATGGACACATAAAGGTCTTTAATTTTCCAATTAAGAGTCTTCTTGAACAAAACAGACATAGTTGATCTTACAACTTCCACCCTGGCAGTAAATATACCACCCTCCAGCAATGAGGCTATAGAATATCCATTCTAGTCAGTAAAGACCCAAAGCCATTTGATACAGCAATTCCCAGGCTATAAGATGCACTTAGGCACTCATTTTGACTCTTAGGAGATGGTCCATGTATTCTATTTAGAGACCAACAGCCATCTATTGAGGATCTTTGTGTTGTGAAGGGAGCCACTGGTGTGAAGGCTCGCTATACAGCACTTAAGGTTTGCTGAGTGGGTGCCAACAGAGTCAGTGTGTGACATTTGAAAGTGGTGGTTGTAAAAGTTGGGTATAAGGTTTGTGTAGCGATCAAAGTAAACAAGCTCGACAGACATATGTTGGATTCGGTTACAGGTCCTCCCCTGAGATAAATTTGAAAGAGATTGCCAAATGGTGTATTTTATTGAAACAAAAATTGAGGTATCAAGAATATCTAAAAAGAAATAGTGAAGATGTAGTCTTGAAATATTTAAACACATTAAAAACTGCCCATTATCTTATTGCATTAATGTGCTCAACAGTTACTGCAGTGTGCAACAACTTCAGAACTTTAAAAGTGTGTGCTTGGCTAGAGTATTGCACTGTGTGCATGCCAAATTTAAACATCTCACCCAGCAAACCCTTTTGTTTTAGGAAAACAAGCTCCCAAAGTAGGAGTCTCTTTACTGTAAAAAAAAAGAAAAGAAAATAGGCCCAACACCAAGGGAGTTTTATTTCTGCATGTGGAGACCTCCCCCCTTTAATAGGGCATGATGAACCTTGTTGTGACCTTGTGACACCTTGGCTGAAGCCCTGCCAGGTCTGAGATTTACATTAGCAGAACCAGTGGAAGCTCTACCAATGTAAATCTGCCAGCTACAACAACTCTAATTAAGCAGGAGAACTGCAGGTTTGGTAGGGCAGGAGCACCACAAGTATACCATGGTGCTCTCACTCCACCAAACTCTAAATAAGGCCCTTAGTCTGATACTCCTTAAAAAATAATCAGTACTCTTAGAAACAGTGGGGCACTTGCTGCCAGTTCTCATCTGTAGTACTATCATTGAGGTAGCAGAAGTAGTATCCACCTTGGTGCTCTATTCACATCTGAGATCTCCAGTTTATTTGTCAGCAATTCACTAGTGAAGGTACTTTATCAATCACAAAAAATCTTTGAAGGCAAACAACATTCTGAGAAGATATGATGTCATCAACACGGTTGACATCTGGTGAAAAGGCCAAAGAGAGTGAGACTATACCTGCTTCCAAAGTCTCAGAACACTCTCCCTGTGTGCAAACAGCTGTACAACACTATGGACCTCATTACGACCCTGGCGGCCGGCGGTAAGCTGGCGATAACCCCGCCAAAAGGCTGGCAGTGTTCCACCAGCTATTATGACCGTGGCGCATTAGCCACGGCCATACCGCTGGCCCCACCAACCTACTGCCAGGCTTCTGCCTGGCAGTCATAATCCCCAACCGTCAGCCTGTCGACGGCCGTAAACACCACCATGGAAAGGTTGGTGGTAAAGGGGACTAGGGGTGCCCCTGGGGGCCCCTGCACTGCCCATGCACTTGGCAGGGGCAGTGCAGGGGCCCGCAGGCACAGCCCCATCGCGCATTTCACTGCATGAATTTCGGGCAGTGAAATGCGCGATGGGTGCAGCTGCACCCGCTGCACATCAACATTGCCGCCGGCTCTATCATGAGCCGGCTGCAATGTTGATGTGACTTTTCCGCTGGGCCAGTGGGCGGAAACGCTGTTTCTATCCGCTGGCCCAATGGAAAAGTCATAATAGGGAGTCAGATATACCGCCAGCACTGGCGGTATAGTGTCGCCCGCAGCTTTGGCGGCCTTTTGAAAAGACCGCTGAAATTGTAATGAGGGCCTATGTTTTCTGACTCATCATTTTCCCTTGATGTCTGCAAGCAAACTAGAGGCACTCTTCAGTGTTTTGGATTGTTCCTCAGTAGAGCTCAAATCTCTAATTGAATGATAAACTGGTGGATGGTGGTAATTTGGTAATTGATTGAGTAATGAGACACAGACCTTTCTACCAGTATTGCAAGGAGAAAGTTTACTAAGGCCACTCAGTAAAATCTGTTCAATCCTCCATTACCAAGGTTCTTCATTTCGTTGTGTGTGCTATTTTGGTTAAACTTACATGTGTGTATGTATGGAGACCCTGTACTCTGCAAGAACCCACAATTTGTATGCCTTTGTGTATGAGATCCATATATCATAGTGGTGGCTGTAAAGCACTAAACTGCTGCACAAGAAATTAGACTGAACTGTGGGCAGGCAGCAGGAACAAGCTGTATAAAGGAAAGCAGGAAGAGGAGAATGGGAAAAGATTTAACATAGACTCTTGCAAGATTGTGAACAGTAGAAAGGTGTAGGTAATCTTCGAATAGGCTGTAGTGTGCATACTTGCTACTGTAGGAAGGCGTATTACTGGAGATGTCACGGACTACTCGTAGTTTATGTCTCTGGCCCAGTGGAACTGGGGAGAGGTCTTGATTTTTGCAGGTTCTGCCTTGACCCAGGTAAGGGCAGCCCTTTCTGGTAGCCACGGTGCTGCCGACAGAGGGAACGCCAAAAGCAGTCTGTGCCCTCCAGAAGGAGTCCCAGTGGGAAAAAACCCAAAAAGGGAAAAAACACTAAGCAGGAACTCCCTGGAACAAGAACAAAAAGTAAAAAGGTAAGTCTTTTCAACAGGACAGAAAATAGTACTGAAAAAAGCTGGAACAAGCTTGGAAAAAATATAACTGTAAGAAGACGGAGAGAAGATCACCACCAAAGGAATTGTTGCAGCGCAAGGAGAATAGGAATCACTCACCTTATATACCCAAGAACAGGAAGGGATCAACAGGAAGTAGAAAGGCACCATATTGGATTGGGAATACTTCATAGAAACATATAGAGAAAGACACCATGTTAAAAAAGGTTCCTAAGGCATACAGGGAAAAAGAAGGCATGCTGGGAAGAAGAAAGAAGAGCATAAATACAAGACGAAATGAAGAAAAAAGAAAAGAAGAAAGCAAAACAGGATAGACTATGAGGTAAGTGAGGGACATGGGGGGAGGTGTCTAGGAAACTAGTGAGGGCGCGCCGCAACTCACCGAGGCCCCATGCCCAATTTGAGGCCTCGAGAAAATAAAGAATGGCAGCGGCGCGGCACGCCCGTCTGCCACGGACCACGGCTGCGCCCGAGCTGAATGCTTGGCTTGTGCTACGGCCCGCTGCGGCGTGACAGGAGATGATGTTTGTCAGAGTGTACTATTTACGCCCATAAGCTTTGTAAAAGTTGCCAGTAGGGTATAGTCTCTTCCCACACCCTATTATGCACATCCATTATCAGAGAGAGGGGTGTTAGGAGGGAGGACAGTCCTTGGACAGAGTATACTATAGACTCCTGTCATCCAAGAGAGAGGTCTCAGCGGAGAGGCCAGTCTCTTTCTACACACCCTACTGTGCACAACCATCATCTGACAAAGAGTTGTGACAGAAAAGGGCAGAGATTCAGGTAGAGATGGCAGAGGAGGCAAGGAAGGAGTGGGGTATTTGAGTCAGAGCAGTGCTTCAGAGCAGTGCTTGATTTCTAAAATAGTAAGTACCAGCACCCAAGATATTTCTCAAGCAGCCACAGAAGTTTGCTCCACCTAAAGTCCCTGCCAGTGCTACAAAAACACTAGTGCCAGAGAAATCTGCGCAATATTATAGTCCCTAGAATGTAAAAGTTTGAACTACACTAGGTGACCCAAAGCTGTAATATTGACCTGCACATCCTGGTGTTACTATTTTTTGTAATTGTATATTGAATTGGTAAATTCTTTGCTCACATGCATTTAGGAAAAAAATATAGACTGACTGCTCCACCATCTGGTGGACTGCCAAAAATATGTGCTAGTGACAAACAAAAGGAAAACAGTGGTACAAATTAAGCAATGATTCAGGACGTTGGCAAAGTGAAGTGACCCATGGTGACTTAAAAAATGGCCAGGTTGAAGTTTAATGAGCTGTTGCTTAACCCCCTGGGTGCCCGGTACGAGCTGGTCTCGTCCACGGCCACGGTTCCCGTGTGCCGGGGACAAGACCAGCTCATCCTGCACCCTCCCACCCACACACCCTCATCAGGGATACGTCATCAAATCCTTCCGGGGACCCAGTGGAATCTATTTGCTTTCAGCGCGTTTGGAGAGATGACATCCTCGAGGTAAGTCCTTCTCCTGGGGTGGGGGTTTGGGGCTGTGGTTTGCAGGGGGGACAGACAAAGGGGGAAAGGAAAGAGTTTTTCCTTTCCCCCGGTGCCTGTTTTCAATGGATTCCTGCTCAACAATAGCGGCCAAAGCCCGTGATCGTGGAGCAGAAATCTACCACTAGGCACCAGGGATGTTCTTTTTGTTTATTTTGGGGAGCTACCCCTGCGGCGCTAAAAAAGTATAAATATGGGCCCAGGGATTTTTTTCTCCTTTTTTTGTATTGGGGTGTCCCCTTTGGCAAGGGTCATCCCCCAAAGGGGGCAGAGAACTGTTGACCATTTCTGACCCCCTTCAGGATAGATCGGCCTATTTTTTAGGCCCATCTGCCCCCCCCAGGGGAGCAGAATCCACTTAGGTACCAGGGATCTTGTGTGTGTGTCTTTTGTGTGGAGGGCGGCCCCTTTGGCAAGGGTTTCCCCCAAAGGGGGCACAATACTGATAACCATTTCTGCCCTCCTTTGGGGCAGAGCGGCCTATTTTTTTAGGCCCATCTGCCCCCAAGTGCGCCAGAAGCCACCAACACGCAAGGGATGTTTTTTTTCCTTTGTTTTTTTGTGTTGGGGGAGCAACCCCCTTGGCAAGGGTCAATCCCCAAAGGGGGCACAGAACTGTTGGACATTTCTGCCCCCCCTTGGGAACAGATCAGCTTATTTTGTTAGGCCCATCTGCCCCAAGGGGGGCAGATTCACTTAGACACCAGAGATCTTGTGTGTGTGTGTGTTTTGTGTGGGGGGTGGCCCCTTTGGCAAGGGTCGCCCCACAAAGTGGGCACAGAACTGTTGTCCATTTTTGCCCCACTTGGGGGCAGATCAACCTATTTTTTGTAGGACCATCTGCCCCCAAGTGGGGCAGAATTTACATAGACAACAGGGAAAACTTCTAAATGCTTGTAGCGGGTGTCTGTCAACTGGCTAGTTATTTGCATTTGTGATTATAACAGTTTATTTCTCATTCTGTTATAGTTCAATGCTTTTGCTTCCTTTGCTGTTGCTCCTTGCGGTTTTGGTAGTGGTGGACCTGTGGTTTGCGTAGTTGCATGTGTTAGGTAAGTAAAAACTGTTTACTCCAAAGCAGTATTGTTGCCATGCATGAGTGACGTTTGTAGGTGGTGTACTAAAAGCAGGATTGTGGGTGAAATTGTCCTGAGATTTGTGCACAATTATATTTTTGTTGTCTTATGTCTGATTCACTTTTCTTTTTTCATTTTAGTGGGATATCATTGGTGATTGCTGTGCCTGTGCAGAGTAGTTGCTGGTGAGTCTAGCTTTCTCAGGCAAGTGAGAGGTGTCGTTTTTGAGTACATCACTCTTTGTGATAAAGCCACACTTTGTTTATTACTTATTTTAGACAGTACGGGTTGTTGTTGGTGAATTTGTCAAGTTACACTTCTTAGAAAGGATCCTAGCTAGCTGCAGAGTGACTGCTCAGCAGGTTGTTGGCATGCTTTTTGAGTCGTCTCTGAACATGATTTTGAGACTGACTCTGCATCTGAGGCAGAGGAGGAAGTGAGAGATTCTGGCAGTGAGTTTTCTGTCCAAGAGGAATCTTCTGATGAGGAAGCCACTCTCAGTGCAAATGAAGGGCCTGTTTTAGAGGAGGACACTGATGTTTCAATAGTGCAGTAGCCTGTGGCTGAAAGGTTTCCCATTGGAGGACCTGACACCTGGGATGCCCCAAACATGGAACAGCCACAGTTGCCTGCCTTTATTGGTCTCCCAGGGTGTAGAGTGAATACGGAAAACTTTTTGCCTGTCAATTTCTTTCAGTTGTTTATGGGCGATGTATTTTTGGAAGAGATTGTTGAGCAGACTAATTTGCATGCGGAGCAGTATTTGAGGGATAACGTTGCCAGACTGAGGCCTTAGTCTAGAGCTAGCCAGTGGATTCCCACACATCTGGAAGAGTTGACAAAGTTCCTGGTTTGACTTTTTTAAGGGGGTTGCAAGGAAGCCATCACTGGCTTCTTACTGGCCTACTATTCCATTGATGGCAATGGCTATATTTCCTGCAACTGTGACTCGTAATCGATATTTGCTTCTTCTTCGGATGCTGCATTTTGTTGAGACTGCTTTAGCCTGACTATGAGATCACCCTGATTGTGACTATCTTTTTAGGATTAGGCCTGTCCTTGGTCATTTTGTAGATCGTTCTTCAGAGGTCTATGTTCCAAGGAAAGAAATATCTGAAGATGAGTCTTTGGTCCTGTTCAAGGAGCATTTTTGGTTTGTAAGCAGTACATTCCTAGTGAGAGGGCACAGTATGGAATTAAGATGTATATGCTGTCTGAAAGTAGTACAAGATATGTGTATAATTTCCGGGTCTACACTGGTAGGGATTCCAGTACTGACCCCCCTGGTTGTCTGTCCACTTTTGGAGTTAGTAAGAAAATTGTGTGGGAACTTGGCAAACGACTGTTTAACAAAGGTCACCATTTGTACGTAGATAACTTTTACACTGTTGTGCAGTTGTTCAAGGAATTGTTCAGAGTGGACACAGTTACTTGTGGCAAAAACCGTTCTAACTGGAAAGACTATCCAAGGGAGCTTGTCTGTAAAAAACTTGAGAGTGGTCAGTGCAGTGTCTTACGTAATAATGAGCTGCTAGCTCTGGAATTTGCAGACAGGAGGAATGTGTACATGCTAACTACCATCCATGATGAGAGTACTTCCTCTGTGACGTTTAGGGGTCATGTTGCAGAAGCGTGCAAACCTGCATGCATTTTGGACTACAATAAGGACATGGGTGGTGTTGATAGTGTAGATCAGCGGTTGGAACCTTATACTGCTCTTCGTAAGTCTTAGGTGTTGAATAAAAAGTTGGACATCCATTTGTTTCATTTAGCAACTTTTAATGCTTTTATTATGTTCAAGGATTGTTCCCCTGAGTCAAGGATGAAATTTGTTAAATTTCTGGAGTCGGTGATAGAGAGCGTTATTGTGGTGGAACAGGCAAGATTTCCTAGAGTAGCAGTGGTGGAGGATGTGGCTAGATTGAAAAATCGCTACTTTTCTGATCACATTCCTCCAACTCCCAAAAAAGACTTTCACACTAAGAAATGTAGAGTCGGTGCCCCAAGAGTTATCCGGAGGGAGAGCCAGATGTACTGCCCGGACTGTCCTTCAAAGCCCGGGCTGTGTGTGGCTGGCTGTTTCAGGAGTTACCACACCCAGAAGAATTATTGGGAACTACCGTGAGCGTAAACTGCCTGGTTTGTATTTCCATATGTTCAGTTTCACAATTGGCAATACTGTCATGTACTCAGTTAGAGCTTTTGTGCTTGTAGTTTTGTACTTATCTATAAATGAGCTAGTGGTTTCTTTGTTGTTAAAAAAAAGTGATGGCGGTGTGCTTGGAGTGGCGCTTGGCTGGCGGTGTGCATGGAGTGGCACTTTGTTGGCAGTGTGCGTGGAGTGGTGCTTGGCTGGTGGCTTATATAGTGAGTTGCTGTTGGCCACTGCAACACACTGCCAGCCAAACACCAGTCTGCACGCTCCTATCAGCAGGTGTGATTGCTTTATCAGGTATGTGGGCATATCAAAGTAATGCGCCCTTGAATGGCGCTGTCTGTTGATGTGAGTATTGTTACGTGCTGGGCACGCGTCTGGCAGTGTGAATGGTCTTGTGCATGTCCTGTATAAAAGGTGTGTGAATGGACTGTAAGCACTGACGTGGCTTTACAGCTCACAAGCTGTGAGTCACTGGTTCAGTTTTTTTACCTTTCAGTTATTAACAGTACATTTCATTTTTTTGAAATCTTTTCTTAATAAAACTTGTTCTACTGAACCGTCACTCACCCTTGTGCCAAATACAACCAGTATGTGTGGTAAAAATGACAAAACCTGCTCTGCTGTGATCAGGCACAGCAGCACACCTGTGACAAGCTAGATGTCTCGTGATGGACCCCAATGATGAAGCATGCCACCAGCTTGGTTGGTGGGTTAGGGGTCTTTTTAATATAACCTAAGTGCATTTCTTTTCACAATTTTAGTGTTTGGAACATCACAGAATACATCAAAATGATCTATTACAAAACAACCTCTTTTTCTAGGGGGGAAAGACATGCGTTTTTGGTCCTGGATGCAGACTTCATCAAGGGAGACCTACCAAACCCAGACATTTTTTAAAACTAGACACCCGGAAGAGTCAAGGGAGGTGTGGCTTGCGTGGATTCCCCAACATTTTCTTACCCAGACTCTGCTGCAAACCTCAAAATGTCCTTAAAAAAACACATTTTCCTCACTTTTCTTTGTAGGATCACCACAGCTGGGTTTCTAGTTTTAAAATATTTCTGGGTTTGCTAGGTTTCCCTAGATGACCGCTGCACTTGGGACCAAAAAAGCAAGTGACTCCCCCTGCAAAAACAGGTAGTTTTCTAATAGATCATTTTGATGTGTCCACGTTGTGTTTTGGGGCATTTCCTATTGCGGGCACTAGGCCTACCCACACAAGTGAGGTAGCATTTTTATTGAGAGACCTGGGGAATCGCTGTGTTGAAGGAAGTTTGTGAATCCTCTCAGATTCTAGAACTGTCTATCACCGAAATGTGAGGAAAATTTGTTTTTTTGTCATATATTGAGGTTTACTAAGGATTCTGGGTAACAGACCCTGGTGAGAGGCCCACAAGTCACCCCATTCTGAATTCCCCTTGGTGTCTAGTTTTAAAAAGTATATAGGTTCGCTAGGTTCCCCTAGGTGCCGACGGAGCTAGAGGTCACAATCCACAGCTAGGCACTTTGCAAAAAACAGCTCTGTTTTCTTTGGGAAAATGTGATGTGTCCACGTTGTGTTTTGGGGCATTTCCTGTCAAGGACACTAGGCCTACCCACACAAGTGACGTACCATTTTTATCGGGAGACTTGGGGGACTGCTGGGTACAAGGAAGTTTGTAGCTCCCCTCAGATTCAAGAACTTTCCATCACTGAAATGTGAGGAAAAAGTGTTTTGTTTGCCAAATTCTGAGGTTTGCAAAGGACTCTGGGTAACAGAACCTGCTGAGAGCCCCATAGATCATACCATCCTGGATTTCCCTAGGTGTCTAGTTTAAAAAAATACAAAGGTTTGGTAGGTTTTCCTAGGTGCCGGTTGAGCTAGAGGCCAAAATCCACAGCTGACACTTTGCAAAAAACAGGTCAGTTTTCTTTGAGAAAATGTGGTGTCCACTTTGTGTTTTGGGGCATTTCCTGTCAGGGGCACTAGGCCTACCCACACAAATGAGGTACCATTTTTATCACAAGACTTGGGGGAATTCTGGGTGGGAGGGATTTTGTGGCTCCTCTCAGATTCCAGTTCTTTCTATCACTGAAATGTGAGGAAAAAGTGTTTTGTAAAATTTTGAGGTTTGCAAAGGATTCTGGGTAATATAACCTGGTGAGAGCTTCACAAGTGACCCCATCCTGGATTTCCCTAGGTGTCTAGTTTTCCAAAATTCACAGGTTTTGTAGGTTTCCCTAGGTGCCGGCTGAGCCAGAGACCAAAATCCACAGGTAGGCACTTTCCAAAAAAACATGTCAGACTTCAATGTAAAAATATGATGTGTCCAAGTGGCGTTTGCAGTCACGGGCATCAGGCCTACCCACACAAGTGAGGTACCATTTTTATCAGGAGACTTGGAGGAGCACAGAATAGAAGAACAAGTGTTATTAACCCTTGTATTTCTATAAACGTTTTCCTTCCAAATGTAAGACAGTGTGTAAGAAAGACGTCTGTTTGAGAAATGCCCTGTAATTCACATGCTAGTATGGGGACTCCGGAATTCAGAGATGTGCAAATAGCCACTGCTTCTCAACACCTTATCTTGTCCCTATTTTGGAAATAGAAAGGTTTCCTTGATACCTATTTTTTAATCTTCATATGAACCTACAGGCTCCATATATCCTCACAACCAGAAGAGTTCAACAGATGTAATGGTATATTGCTTTTGAAAATCTGACATGGCAGGAAAAAGTTACAGAGTAAAACGTGGAGAGAAATGGCTGTTTTTTCACTCCCATTTAAATTTTTAATTTTGATATTTCAGCTGTTATTTCCTGTAAGCAAACCTTGTAGGATTTATACAAATGACCCCTTGCTGAATTCAGACTTTTGTCTACTTTTCAGAAATGTTTAGCTGTCTGGGATCAAGCATTGGTTTGACACCTATTTCTGTCACTAACTGGAAGGAGGGTAAAAGCACAAAAAATTGTAAAAATGGGGTATGTCCCAGTAAAATGTGACAATTGTGTTGAAAAATGTGGTTTTCTGATTCAAGTCTGCCTGTTTCTGAAAGCTGGGAAGATGGTGATTTTAGCACCGCAAACTCTTTGTTGATGCCATTTTCAGGAAAAAAACATGAGCTTTCTTTTGCAGCCCTTTTCCCATTTTGTTTTAAAAAAACAGAATTTTTGTTGTA
This sequence comes from Pleurodeles waltl, assembly GCF_031143425.1. NCBI lineage: Eukaryota > Metazoa > Chordata > Amphibia > Caudata > Salamandridae > Pleurodeles > Pleurodeles waltl. The sequence goes on along the minus strand of NC_090436.1, from coordinate 690,699,888 downwards.
TTTTGGCTAATTTATTGGTCTCCTTCAGGGGAACCCACAGATTCTGGGTACCTCTAGAATCCCTAGGATGTTGGAAAAAAAGGACGCACATTTGGCATGGGCAGCTTATTTGGACAAAAAGTTATGAGGGCCTAAGTGTGAATTGCCCCAAATAGCCAAAAAATGGCCTGGCACCTGAGGGGGGAAAAGGCCTACCAACCAAGGTGTTAAAACAATGGATTTGTAGCTGTTTGTGAAAGTGTTAACAGGACAGCGTTTGCTCATTTGGAGTTAGGAGTTCCATTCCCTTGTTTCATAGACAAATACATCTTGGCTCTCATGCTTTTGTGCTTACATTTTAACACTTAGGCCCAGATTTACAAAATTCTAATGCAATGCAGCACAGCACCCAAATTTGTGCACTGAGCTGCGTGAGGGAGAGAAGAGAAGAGCTGTGTCTACAGAGATATGGCACTCTCCTCCCCTCTCCCTAGTGCTGGTGCAGACCTTTGCTGCCAAGTGTCACAACCACACCTTGTGCCATAGTACAAAGGTGTCTGTGTGAGTCTAGCACAGGTTTTCTACTTGAAGGGTACACTCCCAGTACAAAATACTATACTTAGACTGGTTTTACAACAATGTAGTCAGAAAAGAAAGATGAAATAAAAACATTTATACTTTTAATGCTTGCTTTCAATTTGTGTTTATTTTCGCATAAAATCCTTGTCTACCATTGTTAGTAGAAAGGGTTTTGCATCAAAAACAGTAGGTGGTAGCAAGGGAACGCCCATGTATTACCCATGGAAACAGCTCCTTGACACAAAGCAATGGTTTGCATTACTTTTTCTTAAAAACCAAAGCAAATAACAATATGTGTTGGTTCATAAATCCTCCGCTTACATTAGATCTGTATTTAAAAAGTAATGGAATCCTGATGTAAACCTTTGTAAATCTGGGCCTTCATGTCTTGTGATGCTGCGCCTGTGTGTCATGCATATTCTTTCAGTAGTCTTGATCTTAATCACCAATTAAGGTGAACTTTGGGCATTGACTGTAGCATAGCATGCAATTGTACAGCTTCTCTCTCCTTGGAACCACCCCTGGTATTTTTATTCTTGGAAGCTACATTATTTTCTTCATAGTCTACATTATTGGATTTTGTAATTATGAAAACAAACATTTGTCTGGCAGCAATATTTGGCTTAAACTATTTTACTCCCTTGGAAGTACAGTCCCCTAATCCATTTAGCATCAGCTCACTCTTTTTGAGTTCTCTTCTGGTATTATCCTAAATTGTAAAGTTAATATGTTATTGTGGTTAGAAGATCTGGTGACACAACACTGCTATCATGATACAACACAGATTTTTGGGCTCTTTTGGCACTATGAAGCTAAGTCTGATAACCCCCATTAAATCTACCAGTTTGAAACATTTTTGTCTGACAACTCACTGACGGGTAACACTTCAGTTTTCTGATGCCCCCATTAATCATTTTCTAGTTTAGGTAGGATTCCCAATTCATTTCAATGCAGTGAGATTGTTCACTTTTTTGGCATGGGCACCATAGTATCACCCCAAGGTCATTCATACAAGTTCATTGAACTGAAGCACCGTTGGAAACTGAGAAACACATTAGGTGCATTACAGAACCTTAAATCTAAATTGAAACATTCTGTCTGGCACTAATACTTCACTGCGTGGGACTTAGAGATCAAAGTATACTGATATTTTAAAAGTTCCAAGGCATTCCTAAGGTGTGTGCAGAACATCTCCATAGACTAACATCACTAGTATGACCCCGTGCCCACAGATTATAGTGCATTACTGAGTAGGATCTGTTGTTACATTTGAGGGTCATATATTACTCCCAGAAGGTGGAAGGGCCTTCTGCCTTCTTTTGTGGTCTCTTATTATGTGTTTTTGGAATGCTATACTGTATCTAAGTTCCAGAGTGGGTGATAACATTTAGATTACATTCACAGCCAAGTTATAGGTTTGATTATTAATTGAGGTTGTTGACACTTCTTGAGTCAACAACCACTAAATGAAAAAGAAGGCTCTTAGTTAAATCACTGCTTACTGTTGCCCTCAACATACTTTTGCTTTCACTGAGGAGATAAAAAGCCATTCACCTCAATGTCCAGAGGACCACCAGTGTATGAGCTATACGCTGCATCCTTATGTGTCACAACTACCTCAGCTGAGGACCTTTCCCAAACAGTACCATTAGATATGCAACAACTCAAGCTACTGCTTTCTGAGGCAATCAATTGTAATAGACAGCTATGCACATTGATGCATTTTATTACAGCTTCTTTACTTATGCCTAAAGGAGACTTTAAAATGTTCTCAATTGATTGCTTGTGAAAAATTGAAACTAAATCGGGTCCCCAGCATATGCCTTTGATGTTTATACCTGATAACGGTACATTTGTTTGTTTATTGCTGCATTTCATTTTGCCCACTCATAGAGCAGCACTTTATCCTCCAGGATACCTTGAGCTCAGGAGTTGGGGCACAGTTTGCACAACACGCTAAAAGCGCTCTAAGGTCCCCGAGGTGCAGGGCATTAGTGTGTTTATTGCTGCATTTAATTTTGGCTGCTCCTAGAATGGGGCTTCATCCTCCTGGATTCCTTGAGCCCAGGAGGCGGGAAAGCATGCACAACATGCTAAAAGTGCTCTAAGGCCCTCACAGTGCAGAGCATGTACTGGATGTGCCTGGCCTCATGCCCAGGCCAAAAATGGGCCAAGGGCAGGCCTGTTTGTGCCTGTCAGTGGCCGGTAGAGGCTAGGCCCCCCTCTCTTGGCTCTGTGTTTAGGTACCTATCACTTATTGGAGGCTTTCTTCTTCCTTGAAAAGGAAAAAAGAAGAACTGTATCTAGTGCCACAGCAGGTGACACAATTGCTCCCATCATATTCTTCCTGGTGCGTGCAGCAGGGGTTCTCTCAAAGGAGATTGAACTAACTGAAAGGCACCTCTCTCTGGAGGAGGTAAGGGGAATGTCACCTGCATTTGCTTGTTTTGATGGTAGCCAGGGGACTAATGTGTCTGAGGACTCTGCCTGGCTGCCTGTCTCCCCAGTGAGGTTTGATAACGTATGCTCAGACCTTGCTGTTAGTTCCTTACCTAATGAACACGTGTTAATTAGAAGAGAGGAGGGACCCTGTGTAAGAAGCCTATCCCAGTCCCCAAAGGGGATAATGATAAGCAGGACAATGTGATTTCTATGTCGGCTTACTTCTAATGCTTACAATATCTGTAGCATGGTCAAAACCATGATAAAATTGCATTTAAAACCATTTCAAGACTGCCTCGACTACATAGAGGCAAAAAAGTGTTCAAACTGCTTACTCATTCCTCTCCTCTGAGGCACTATTGACCCCATCTCACTACACTAGTAAGTCCATTGGCTCTGGTTACACAGATAGAGGAACTACTCAAACCCAATAGATTGCTCTCTGTGGCCCTGATACAGGGTGGGGGGGCAGCATCGTCAGCTCTGACACAGAGCAGACAAACATTGTTTGTACTTGCACATGAATGAGAGGTCCCCACCTCATCCACCTCTTGATCAGTACAATACGTTTTACCCGACCAGGCAGGTGAAGTGCACTTTTAGTAATGACCAGGAATGTGTGGTTATTTACAATGGATTCCATGGTAGGGAGGCTCAGGTGCTGAATTTACTCCCGGCAATACGTCCACATGTATTCATTCTGGTGAATGTTCTCAGGCTTAAAATTGTTGAGACTGAGTCGACCGAGCAATTGATCTTAAAAGTACTCTAGGGGTAACTAAGTCTATGGGCTTTGATCCTCCATATCAACTCAAATTTATATGACCAGGATGGTCGATTGAGTGGGACCATCCTCTAAGACAATACCTGGTGACTGTATAGTTGTCAATTTTAAAAACCCAATTGGTGTTGCAAATCTCTGAAGGCAACCAAAATGCCCTCTCCCATATTTATTTTCTTCAACTGGGTTTCTTTTATAAGCCCTTTAACTCCCCTCAACTCCTTAACTCAGTACGAGTGAACCCTATGGAACATTATGTTGCCAATTGTATTAGTAGATCCTTTGGGGTGATGCTCAATAATAAATGTGTGCCCCTGGAAGGGTTGGAGAGCTGTGACTGACTAGTTAATTACCCAGAGGCTGACTATTTTAGTAATATGGGTGGTCTCCAGAGTTCGGAGATACGTTATTAATTTCTGGCTCACTAGAGCTAGTGGCAAATCATCATGTTATGTGTCTTCAAGGAACCTGGGAGGTTGAGCAGAGCTACATTGATGGGTATTGTAAGTACCATACTCCAGCCTGCCCTTCAAATTCTGGTAGGGCTAAGGGTGGATTAGTTACCTTCACTGTAAAAATCTTTCCCGGGGATGTGATTAAGTTTCATTAAGACTCAGTATATTTCCACTGTTTGCTGTATGACTTTTCAGAGGACGGGGATTGTTAATAATTAATTACTATAATAATTGTTTTGATGAGAGAACCTCACAGGTGGTGACAGTATTAGAGGTAGTCATCAAGTTTATAGGTAACTATCATCATATGCCACTGAAGTAGTTTTGGGTGGGGGATTTCAATGCTCATCATTTTCCAAAGTTCACAAAAATAGTCTGTGGGCTGACAGATAATAGGGAGGAAACTCTGGTGCACATTATACATTCCAATAATGGTAACGCCCTAAATAACGTTTTGGTGAAATGTAACCTTGTGATGATGATTGAGCTGATGGATTCAGCAGCTGGTCTTGCCCCTAACTTCATGGGTATTGATCATTCATCCATGAAAGACTGTATTCTAAGTACGCAGGCCTTCAATATACAGGTGGCTGCATTTTAGTCCTAAATTATGGGTTTCAATGATCACACTAAGTAGTGTTTTAGGTTGAAGATGGAGTGTGAGAGAAAGCTCTGTCCCAGCATTGGGATTATGCTAGTTTTAGCGAGGAAAAATGGGTTCACCATTAAGTGGGATAAGGTGGTCAAAGCAAATTTCCTTTTTACTGCTCTTTATGAGAATCGGGATGAGGTTGCCTTAAGTTTGGATCCGAGGGCTTAGCCTTCGCAAATCATAGTGGCATTCTCAGATATCTCGGTGAGTATAAGGCAAGCCCTGACATGAGAAATCTGCTTGGCAAAGTCTCATCCCTGGGGTTAATTTGACTTGGCCTGCACCAAAGCCCTTGCAAATGTACACATGGCCCTTTGCATTGAGCTGAGTGATAGGGCACTCATTAGAAATACACAGGCAGTATATAAAGAGGCCTGGGAGGCCAGGATAAAGAGGATCAAGGAGAATGCATGGGATGCTCTCCAGACCGCCAATTTAAAAAAAAGACAGCTCAGTCTTTTGGAGGGTGCTAAATACTCCTTATTTCAGGGAGGATGCATATCCTTCAACAGATGTATATATTCAAATGTCAAAATGAATTGAACACTTCTTTACTATCTATGTCAAAATGAATTGAACACTTCTTTACTATCTATTTAAATAAGTCAGGAACACCTGATGAAGTGAATCCTCCAAAGTCACAAGGTGAACCTAATCCTCTAGTCTTTGATGTAGCGGAGGTGCAGAGGGAGTTAGGATAAAGTAGTAGGGAAAAAGCACCTTGTCCTGGTGGGGTTCCCGCTGATGTTTATTTAGATTGTCAGAATCTGCGGGAACCACTGGTTCTGAATGTTTTTAAGGTCATTGCGAGGGTTGGTCCTCCTGTTACCTGGAAAAGTTCATTCATTGTCCCTATTTATAAAAAAGATTAGAAGTCATTGCCTAAGAATCACAGGCCAATATCTCTCCTGTATTCCACAGCTAAAGTCATGGGATTCTTTCTGGTGCACAGATTGGAGGATTGAGCAAATTGAAAAAACATTTTAGCACACATCCAACATGGTCTCAAGAAAGGGTTAGGCACTATTGACCAATGTTTGAATCTGAGCTTCCTAATAGGCAAGTATTTTGTCGCTAAGAAGGACTCATTCTTCTTGGTGTTTATGGACCTAATGGCAGCATTTGACTGTATCTCACATTCTAAACTTTGGGCTATTATGTCTGGGATGGACATAGAGGAGGGCATCATTACATTTAAAAGGCAGCTGAATTCTGAGGTGAATTCATGTGTACTTTATGGAAGGAATGGTGAATGTACGAAATCATTTAAGATAAAACAGGGAGTTAAGCAAGGGTGCATTCTTGCCCCCTTCTTTTTCTCACAATACATAAACATAGTTGAACCTGCATTTACACTGAGATCAATAGATACTTTCTACATAGGAACACACTCCCTTTCAATGCTCCTCTATGCGAATGATGCAGTTTTAGTGATGAGAATTGTGAGGGCATTGCAAGGGCTAATTGGTGATTACATCATTTTTTATTCAGGATTAGATCTACAGGTTAATTAAAGTAAAACCTTTACTATGACATATGGGATGAATCTCAGGAAAGACCAGTGCAATGCAGTAAGATTAGGATGGACAAGACTGCCTGTTTCTCCCATTTGGGCATTCTTTTTTATAGCAATTGTTTATGGAAACGTATGCTATCAAATAGAATTTCCATGTTGGAAAAGACAATCTTCGGACTACATAGCTTTGATAAAAAACTAGGCTCCAAACCTATAAAAGAGCTTGTGACTATTCATGCAGCTAAATCAGTTATGACAGCTACAAGTGGGGCAGGCATATGCAGTATGGGTGATACTTATGGCATACAACTAGTTGAAAATGCTATTTTTTAAACAACTTCTAGCAGTCCCTTATAGCTGCCAGAATGCTATCTGCTACGATAAACTTGGTACCCGCTAAATTATGGATAAAATAAAATTAGCACCTCTCCTGCTCTGGTACTCCATTTGTTCCTGGAAGACTGCACTGTTAAATTGACTTGTCCTTTAGGATCGCCTGAAACTGCAGACAGCCTTTCATATACCTTGGCTTGCTTATGGGAAATCAACACTGGAGGAGATTGGGCTTCCTGACTTATTCCCTTCTCCTAGCTCATGCCTCAGCTACAACAAGGCAGAGCTGAAAAAGGTGTTTTGAGCTAAATGCCATGGCAAAAAGATTGGTGGCTGATAGACGAAAAGATTAAGTGTCCTTCTATAAATTGGTGCCTCAAAGAAGGTCTTCAAAATTACCTATCTTCAATCCAGAACAAGCATTATTGTTTTGTCTTAACTAGATTTAGTTTTAATTACTTATCCGTTATGGTGGGAGATCCATCGAATTGTTATTCCTTTTCAGATCTAGATCCACGCCCTTGCAATGGTGTATCTATTTAATCCAAATAATACATCTTGCTTTTTTTGCCCCTTAATTTCAAAATTGTATTTTTCCACTTTTAAATTCTTCAAGTTTAGATAGCCCAGGGTTGCTGTTTCTGCAACAACTACATTGTTCTTTGGTCTGTTACTCTATGGCACTTTTCAAGGGGCAGATTTTAAAACTTAAGCTGAAAGGGTGTATGTTTTCAAAGCATTGTAATTGAAATCTTAACTTATTGTATATTATTGTAATGATCTTTCTTGACCAGCACTGAGGTTTCTGTAGCAACTACAATGGCCTTTGGTCTGTTAATCTATTTAGCTTTTTTATGGTATTAAGGAGCTGTACAATCAGCTGAAAGGTGATAAAATACCACTGCACTCTAATTGAAATCGTAATTTATGGTATTTTAATGTAATGAACTTTTTAGCTGAAATGTTGTAGTTTTTATCTTCTATTTGCCGGGTTAGGTTGACTTAATGCCTAATGAATGTATGTTTTTTGTTTCTTTATCTGTGCTTTTGTGCTACAGAAATGTAGTGAATAAAGATTTTTTGACTGACTGACTTGGATGCTTAGACCTGATAACATCCAACTTGAATTTCAAATCTTGTTACCATGATTTGATGTGTTATTGCATTACGTGTATTTTAACTTTGTCCTTACATGTTTGTTCCCATACCATCGGAGGATCACTTTTAGATTGTTTTATTACCTCACTATCTTTATTTAAATGAATATGTTTAATGCATCTGTATTCACATTAATAACCTCCATCACTATGTCTAATTTAGCAATGCATAATGCAATAGTTTCAAGTAAAAAGATTACACGGCCATCAATGAATACCAAATTAGAGAAAGTGGATGAAATCAGATCCATGAACTGGGGATTACACTAAGATTAGTATTATTATTACTCTCCACCTTTGATATTGCAGACCTCAAATTGGGCAACATTGACCCATCTATTAGCTCAAAAGTGTCATCCCTCTATTGTGGCAACACAGATTTCACCCTATTAAATTTGAGAGATTGGATTGTCGTAGCTCTTTACAGCTAAACATTAGGAAATTGTAACATAATGCCTCAGAGCAGAGGTTGTGAATCAAAAATGTATTATAGCCATGTCTTGAACTCTATTAGTCAACCCTGTTGCGAACTCCAGAGGGCTCTGGGATAGTAGATACATATTTTTCCTACCAGCCACTTCACTTTAATCAATTATTTTCCCAGAAAGTAAAGAGGAAGTGTTGTAACTGGGCTTCTCTGCAGAGTCACCTCCAAACATTTTGCCTTTAACCTCCACTTTTTGCTAAATTCATTTTTGTTGGTCTTAGGGCATTAGGGCTTTGTGTACTTTACCACTGATAACCAGTGCTAAAGTGCTTGTGCTTTCTCCTTTAAACATGGTTTAATCGGCTTACACCTGATTGTCATATTTATATTCTCTTGTAGTGTGGTATATAATATACCCAGCGCCTGTAAATTAAATGCTGTAAGTGGGCCTGCAGCACCTATTGTGCAACCCACCTAAGTAGCACCTTAAAACATGTCACAGATCTGCCACTGAATTATAAACTGTCAATTTGACTTGGAAATACAACCCTCTTGCCAAGCCTTAAAATCCCCTTTTATGGCATATGTCACCCCTAAGGTAGGCTCTAGACAGTGCATAAGGCGGCTGCATTGTAATTAAAAGGTTGGACATTTAGTTTTAAGTCTTCCATGGCCATGTAGTGAAAAACTCCTATTTCATTTTTCACTACTGTGAGGCCTCACTGTCCCATAGAATAACATTTGGTTGCCTTATTACATGCAATAAGTGCCAAAGTTAGTTTGGGACCAAGTATCCGGTTTATGTGTGTTATCTATGAAACTGTAATGAAAAATCCTCTTTAAAGGTAAAGTTAGTTTTCTAATTACAATTTTAAAACTACCACTTATAGAAAGTCAAAAGGATGATGGACAGTGTGTTGAAAATTTTCAAACACTCACTCTCAGTCACAGATCTGGGTTCAATCCATTGTTCTATTGCTCACCATGCCACTCCAGTTTGAACCCAGCCATACGCAAATCAGTCTTGACCCTGCATCCTATGGGAGTAGTCCAATCCAACAATCCAACTGCCAGGCAAGATTTTCTCTGGACAGGAAACAAGCATCGTGGGACCGATTTCGGGGTATCACGCAGCATCAGTCAGGCTAGCTTGAATCTAATGGGACAGTGAGCAAGAGATCCACATCTGGGCATAACCTGGTCACTTTGGGCAACTTCAGCAACACAAAAGGGTGATGAACGGAGTGTTGAAACTTTTCAAACACTCCCGCCTAGTCACAGATCTGGGTTTAATCTATCATTCTGTTGCTCACCATGCCACCCTAGTCATATGCAAATCAGTCTTGACCCAGCTCCCTATGTGATGAGTCCAGCCCGAAATGTCAGCCCAGGTCCTTTCTGGACTGGAAAAAAGGATCCTGGGACCAGTTTCGGGGTATCACCCCTCATCAGCCAGGCTAGTTTGAATCATGTGCCACAGTGAGCAAGGGACCCATATCTGGGCATACCCTGGCCACTTAGAGTGACTTTAGCAACAGAAAAGGATCATGGATTGAGTATTGAAACTTTTTAAACACTCAGCCCCCAGTCACAGATCTTGGTTTAATCATCATTCTTTTGCTCACCATGCCACCTGGGCATGACTGTTTCCATGGGTCCAGACTGATTTGCGAATGGCTGGGTCCAAACTGAGGTGGCGTGGGGGGCAAAAAAACTATGAATTAAACGCAGATCTTTGTGACTCGGGGGTGGGTGAATGTTTATATTGTTCAGCATTCTGTCCATCATCTGTTCTTTTTGCCTTTGTCGCCCTAAATAGGAAGGGTATACCCAGACATAGTCCCATGCTCACTGTGCCACTGGATTCAAGCTAGCATAGCTGATGAAGGGTGATACCCTAAAACCGGTCCCAGGATGCTTGTTTCCGGTTCAGGGAAGATTTGGCTTGAATGTTCAGTCTGGACTGTTCCCATGAGGACTAGAGTCACGACTGATTTGCAAATGGCTGGGCCAAACTGAGGTGGTGTGATTGGCAAAAAAATTATGAATTAAACCCAGATCTTTTTGAGTGAAGGGGAATGTTTACATTGTTCAGAATTCTATCTATCATCTATTCTTTTTGACTTTGTCGCCCTAAGTGGGAAGGGTATGCCCAGATGTTTGGCAGTTTGGGCTGGACTGCTCCCATGGAGAACAGGGTCAGGACTGATTTGCATATGGCTGGATCCGAACTGGGGTCCAAGTAGTAGAAGATTTAAACTCCAGAGAACAGGAGACCTGCCAACCTGTACATGTCATCAATGTTGACATCCAGGACAACCATGAAGAAGGGGTCCAAAAACAATGGATTAAACCCACATCTTTGTGACTGGGGGTGAATGTTTGCATTGTTTAGCATTGTACCCATCATCTGTTCTATTTGCCTTTACCACCCTAAATGGGAAGGGTGTGCTCAGACGTGAGTCCTGTGCTCACTGTACCACTGGATTCAAGCTAGTATGGCTGATGAAGGGTGATACCCTGAAACCGGTCTCAGGATGCTTGTTTCCGGTCCAAGGAGGACCTTGCTTGGCATTTCGGGTTGGACTGTTCCCATGGGGATCAGGGTCACATCTGATTTGCATATGGCCGGGTCCAAACTGGGGTGTCATGGTGGGCAAAAAAACAATGGATTAAACCTGGATCTTTGTGACTGGGGGTGAATGTTTGCATTGTTCAACCTTCCATCCATCATCTGTTCCTTTTTCCACTTGTAGAAAGTTGGCATTTTCTTGCGTCTCTCTTGGGTGAGATAACTGGGCGTAATTGATAGTTAGATTTTGTTAATTCCTCCCAGACAGTCCTACAATAAAGGGATTAGTTGCACCTGAATGGTCATCTGCTGGAAGGATGGGGGATAGATACCAGCACAGTCCCACTTACAACCGAATAGGATGTGCTCTGCCTTCACATAAAACACTTATCACCTCCACATTGTCATTGTCGCCAGCTTGGAGCCACAGCAGGATAGTCAGGAAACTCCATGCACTTTAAAGAAGGTTCTCACCTTGTAGATCAAAGGCACCAGGATATAAAAATAGGACCCTCAGACCCACTCTTCAGTTCACCCCCACTCCTATGGAAGGACTCTCAGAGGAATGCCTGCTGCTGTGACTTGCTGTGCAGTCTGCAAGACTGCTTAGCGTTACTTGGAAGGACTGTTTTGATGCCTAGAGCATGCCTTGAAACTGAGAGGCCAGCCCTGCTGTTGAACCATGCATCTTCACCTGAACCCAAGACTACTAGCATGACTCCAAGTGCTAATTTCCTGGCATCCTATTCAGAGCTACAGGGACACAAAAGGCTCCCACCATTGTGAACCTACACCTGGACGCAGCCTGACTGAGGCATCCCTTCAGTTTTGACCCTTGGTTGTGGTGCAAAATGTACCCAGATGACCAAATCCCAAAACTGAGGACTTAAAAGAAAATGGCCATAAACTACACTAAGAACCAGGAAGTTCAGCAGTCTTTTGTTGAAGTGGTATCTGGCCTCATGTGATTGTCTTTAGCTACAGCCTTCTGCATCATCCTGCTGAAGATTTTTGACTTCCATAAATGTAGAACTCTTCACCGTGACTTTGACCCAAGTCTCCCTCTTAGAACAGCTCTTGCAGCCTTGCTGAACTTCACTTTCTTAGAATATTTCTGCTCAAAATTTCTTTCAAGTCTGAAGGTAAGCAATGGCCACACCCATTCTACTTCTTGTATCCAAACAGCGCTCCATCATTTTGGGACATATTTTTTTACTTTTACCTGGTTTTGCTTCAATAGACGTCCACAGTTAGTGCTTTGATGTTTTAGGCAGTAGTTTTTACTAAAATCTTTAAAAGTTCATATCTCCGGTTCTACTGATTGGATTTGTATTGTTTTGGTGTCAAATATGTTTGGTTAAATTCACTCTATTTTTCTAAACTGGTGTGTGATTTTTCTTGTGTTGTGTTTTCACTTATTATTTCTGTGCTTCATTACTTTACATATTGATTCTCAGCTAATTATTCCTGCTTTTGGTGTCAAAATTCCCAGTAATTTAGTGACTTTTGTGGTTCACCCTGCAAGGAAATGTGGCTGCTGCTTGAACGGGGCTTTCACCCCTGTCAACCAACAATCCAATTTCTCAAGGAAGCATGGTAAGAAAGTTTAAAACTTTTATTTCCAAAGTACTATTCAAAATAGTTTGAGTTGAGGAATACAATTTTTTGGCCAGAAATAAAAACTAGGTAGAAAATACATTACAAAATTTTAACTTGTCTTTAAACGACACAGGAGTTTGACTACAAGTCTCACTCATATTTTCCACAGTGGCAGTAGATACTTTGGGCCATATTTATACTTTTTGACGCAAAACTGCGCTAATGCAGTTTTGCGCCAAAAAAATTAGCGCCGGCTAACGCCATTCTGAAGCGCCATGCGGGCGGCGTATTTATTGAATGGCGTTAGCCAACCAGCGCTGCCAGGTGTGCGTGAAAAAAAACGACGTACACCAGGCAGCGCCGGCGTAGGGAAAAATGGCGTTTGGGCGTCCCAAAATGGGGCAAGTCAGGCTGAGGCAAAAAAATCGTCTTAACCCGATTTGCGCCATTTTTTTTGGGCACCCAGACGCCATTAACATGACTCCTGTCTTAGCAAACACAGGAGTCATGCCCCCTTGCCCAATGGCCATGCCCAGGTGACTTATGTCCCCTGGGCATGGTCATTGGGCATAGTGGCATGTAGGGGGGCACAAATCAGGCCCCCCTATGCCACAACATTTTTTAAAAAAAATACTTACCACAACTTACCTTTTCTTCCCTGGGATCCTTGGGTGTCCTCCTGGGGTGGGCAAGGGTGGCAGGGGGTGTCCCTGGGGGCAGGGGAGGGCACCTCTGGGCTCATTCTGAGCCCACAGGTCCCTTAACGCCTGCCCTGACCCAGGCGTTAAAAAGAGGCACAAATGTGGGGTTTTTTGCCCCGCCCACTCCCGGGCGTGATTTTTGCCCGGGAGTATAAATACCACGCACATGCCTGGGAGTCATTTTTTAAGACGGGAACGCCTACCTTGCATCTCATTAACGCAAGGAAGGTGTTCACGCAAAAAAATGACGCTCACTCCATGAACTTTGGTGCTAGACGCGTCTAACGCCAAAGTATAAATATGGAGTTAGTTTTGCGTCGGAAAAAACGACGCAAATTCGGCGCAAACGGAGTATAAATATGCCCCTTTATGTGTGTAATGAATGGTCACTTTTGGGCTCATCATTATACCTGCAAATAATGAAACGTCCCACAGTCGATTTATTTGTACCTCTGCTTCCTTAAATACTTAAAAATTTAAAGGCAACATGATTAGCTGAGGCTGGGGTGGCATGCCGTGTCCTAGGCAGGTTTCCTTCTTTCCCACAAATCACACTCATGGTTATATGTCCTCAAATACAATTTGATTTCAATTTTCAAACCTATTAGTGATGGTGTCTGCCAGAACTCTGCCCGATCACATACTTTTAAATCTTTCTGTTGCCCATTTATCTTCACTGATCTAGTAGTTTGGATTGACAGTTTTCATATGTGGATGATCCACAATGTATTTTGTGATTAGATGTACACTTTCTATCTCCTCAATTGCAATTTATGACTTTCTTTCAGCCTATGCATGCTGGGTAAATTTCCATTCATTTAATGTCAATCCTTTTAATTTTCAGGGGCATATTTACAACCCCCTTGTACCACCAGTGTATCACTTTTTTTGAAGCTCCAGCAGTGCATAGTGCAGATCCATATCTACAAGGCCATGCTAAGCCACTTTGCATGACTTTTCATAGCTTCATTTATATGGTGAAGTGCAATGCAGCACAAGTGGCTGTTTTGCCTTACGCTGTATCAGGGAGGCATTCCATGGGCGTTGCAGTGGGTTTTCCCATGCAACACCCCTGGGTTTTGACACATTTCCAGATTTACAAGTCAATGTAAACCTGGGAATGCATCATAATCATACGCCTCCCCAGGGCAGACCCAACAAGGAGAAATATCTATATTTAAGCATCCCTACTGACTGTTTTTGTGCAGGAAGTTGCCTCTCCCTCCACAAAAGCAATCCAGCATGCAGCGCTGGCACCCTTTCACCATGGTGCAAGGGAGCCTGGGTTGGGGTTAGGCAAAAAATTGTGCACTTGCGCCGGAGGAAAGGACAGAAATGCTCGTTAGCTTGTAAATATGATGAATTTAATTCCTTTCAAATTGGCGTAGGGCAGCACAGCAAAAATACTTGCAGCATTGTCCTACAGCAATTTGTTGCAAGTATGCCCTAGAGTTTCAAATCGTTGTTGTCTCCTCAACCTTAAGCTCTGATTGGGGACAGATGTAACATGGTGCGGGATCAGACTCAGTCCCCTGCAGTACAGGTGATTCTGCCACCCAAATCCAGTAGTCTTATTAGGATAATGAGAACCTACACAACATGGCATCTCCAATGTTTGTTCAGGCACTAATTTTCGGGTCCTCCTGAGTATCTATGTCTCACTACATGCAAAGACACCTCAGTACTATTTACGGAGGCATCCGTGGTATTGAGGATTTTCCTCCTCATCTAAGTAGGGAGTACCTGACTAACGCTGTGGTTGTTCAAGCTTTAACTCTAAAAGGATAATCCCCATTTGGAGTGCTCATCTCTAGACAAAATTTACTATTCACCATGGCGAACCCGCAACGGGTAGTAATTTCAGTTAATATGCGACCACCCCTTACTGCATATTTACTGGCACAAGGCCTAATGGCCCAGGAGGGTCCAGTAACATTTGTTGTTGAGGCCTATCCATCACTTGATGGCAACACAAATACATTTCACCACTGTACACCTGCAAATACACCTGCACAATATAGAACTTATGCATATTTAGTAATATCTCTATCTTATCAAAACCATAATAATTGTCTTGATGGCGCCCTTCCACATATAGTCCTACACGTTAGGTTAGGTCCTCTAAGTAATGATGGTCCTACCTGGCCTTTATTAGCCACATTTACACTGTACCCTAATGCAGCAACCTTGACTATAGCTGAGGTCCGCCGCTTATATACTGAACTTACGGCAATATACAGACTATTAGTACAGTTTGTAATGCAAACATTAAATACAAACCCATCATCTGCTGCCCCGATGCAACAACATGCAGCAACACCAGGCATTAATCCTGACACTGTACATTCTATCATGGGTAAGGTACCTGCCAAACGGGAAGAGATTCTGTTTTGTTTGGCTCAAATAATAAAGGCACTGGAAGCAGTATTTCCCTATACGGGACCTCAGGATAAGCATAGAATATTAACTATGTGCTTGCCATTTGGAATGGTTCCCACAGTAGATAAATGCAATACTTGGGGCACGGTATATGCCACACTCTATACTACCACACACAGTACACCGACACTTGCCAATCTGCCAGAAGTGAAGATGAATACGGGGTTGCACTGGCCCTAAATTTGGGGATGCAACTGATGGGTAATTTTGCCACTGTATCTTCAATTATATTAAGTAACCTTAAAGGGGAAGCAGTTGCACTAGCAGTGGGTATGCAGCTCCGGAATGCTCCTTCACTGGATCAAGAACCTGAGCTGCCAAAGATTATCGTGGAGACCTACTCTAGTATTGGTCGAGATAGTCTGGGGGCCAGACCCATGAAACAACAGTTTCAGGTTAAATCTAATAAAGATTCTTCCAAGCAAGCACCTGAGGGTTCTAAAAAACGCTAGGATAAAAAACAACAAACAACTAAAATAGAAAGGGGAGAATCTCCACTCTCGGCGACCCCTCAGAATAGATATAATCTCAGAAAAAGAGATAATATAAAAAAGCCTGACAGATATCAATATACTGATACACACCAATCTCGTTCCTTTCAGGACTCATCGGAAAAACGCAGTGAGAGAGGTGGGCGTTTAGGCATCACAACGCTGTTAAAAATGAAGACAAACATCCCCAACACAAACCGCAATTTAGAGAAAAAGTGGCAGAAGTTGCAATTCGTCATGCCACTAAAGAAAAGGGCTCGATTGAAGAACAAGATGTGGGCGCCAGCTCTGATGAACAGCTCAGCAGAGGTCACAATAGTTCATAAGAATCTTCAAGAGCATCCGGAGGTGAAAGTAACTGATGACTTCTTACAAGTTGAAACTGGGGACATGCATGTCTCCGTGCCTGACAGGGTGTCCAATGTAACGATATAGTTGGAAGGAGACATTGAACGCACAATTGATGCAATCTTTTGGGACCACGTCATTAACATTTATTATATTTTAGTGGCCGAAAAGGATTGGCCACCTGAATTTGTCCGTATCTGCCCATATGGGGAAGCGGTTATCAAATCTTCTTTCTCACCTCTTGTTCCCGATGAGCTCGCAGAATCCTATGCCATTGATTGGGCATTGGCACAGGCACCCAAATTATATCACAACCATGTAGGGCGGGATAAAGATTCCCCCATCATCTAATTCCAATTAAAAATAAACCCCAACCTCAACACCAGTACCCAATAAAACATGATGCTGAAGCTCTTGTGAGGGAAATTCTAACACAACTAGAGTACCTGGGCGTAATGAAACCCTGTGTCTCACCAATGAACAATCTCTATTCCCTGTAGCTAAACCGGACCATTCATACAGAATAGTCTTAGATTACAGACACTTGAACAGTCGTACACGCACATATGCTATATAAAACTCTCATAGCACAGCACATGTGGACAACATAGTGCGCAAAAAATACAAAACAACATTGGATATATCCAATGACTTCTTCTGCCAAAATATAGCACCTGAGAGTGCAGACTTAACAAGTTTCAATGCACTAGGCTCTCAGAAAGAAATTATGTCGTTTACAACAGGGGTACAAGAACAATCCAGGACTCTTCGCGGCTCATTTAACTTCAATATTGCACGATATTGACCCTGAAGCATTGTCCTTTGTTGATGCTATCTACCTTACGGACGATGAATTACTGCAACGTCTAAGACTGGTAGCCCGCATTGTTGTAGGATTTGCCGAATTCGGCTATAAATTCAACTTCTATATTGCCTTCCTTAGCATCCTGTTTCTGGGATACGAATTATCAAGTGAAGAGCCTAGCGCCACAATTCCTAGAAAAATGCGCACAGTTACAACCTCCTAATACCATTAAAATCTTCAATTCCTATTGGGTTTTCTAAATTTTGGCAGAGCATACATTTCAGATTACGCATCACATATAAAACCCTCATATGACATAATACGCCCTGACTTTTCCAGTAAATTCTGGACAGTTGAACACACACTCACTCTCAGAGCACCGCAACAAGACATGCTTGCAGCACAACATTTACAAACAAGGGACAATAAAAAGCATCTGGTCATCAGAGTAATTGATGGTGCCATTGGTTTCACCTATGAAACACTCAATGGCGGTGAGACAGTCCCGATTGCATCCAAATCACATTTGTACTCAACAGCAGAACAACGTTTTTCTCCCACTGAGAAAATTCTCATTGCTGTTCAGATTGCTGTCATTAAAGAAAGACCACTAGCCCAGGGGAAATGCATTTTTGTCATATCTCCAATCCCAGCCCTTGAGGCTGTTACCAAAGCCAGCGTTCCAAATGCTAAAGTATAACATCCATGTCGGATCCAACAGGCAATGTCTCTGAAAGCCACTTATGTTGACTATATTTTTGACCCAAAATTACAAACTCAAGAATTTTTGCAATATGAACTAGAATACCCAGTTCCGGCAAATGCATTGCCTATTGATTGATATCAAGCAGTCATGTACACCGATGGTTCAGCACAACCTTCAATAGGCACTAAGCATAAATACTCCGCTGCTTGTGCAGTCGTAAGCGGCTATATGGAGGGCAGTACATTCTGTCCACAACATACCTTTACGCAAACCCTAGGGGATTGCACTGAACAGCTAGTAGAGCTAAAGGCTCTGGTGAGGGCACTGGAATATATGGATCCTGACCAGCTAACACTGATTGTCTGTGATTCGTACCATTGCGTCCAGTCCTTCAATGAATATCTGCATTACTGGCGCCAGAATGGGTTCAGAGATTCCAAAGGTAACACCATCAAACACAGAATTCTGTGGCAGATCTGAAGGAAACGCTACCAAATGTCCATATTGTACATACACTTGGACACAAGCGTGTTTGAATACACGTTGCTGGGAATATGCTGGCTGATGAAGGAGCCAAATCAACAGTAGCTACGGATTCTGTTGCTGCAGTAACTCGTTCTAGAACGAAACCGGATGATGAAATACTGGCTGCGATGCAAGCCTTGGCTGATGACACACCTTTACCTGAAGGATATCCCATTAAATATGCCTACCGGATGGGAGGCTTCCTCGGTGCAGAAGTAAAAATACCAGGCATGGGAGTTCGAGTAATTCCCAAGAAAGCCCTAAGGCCAGAGTTGATCAAAGAGCGCATGAGAGGGTTGCCTCTGCCCATGCTCGTGTGGCAGCTACAATATCATTATTTCAGGCTCATTATTGGTGGCCAGCTCCCTATAAACAGACCTATCAGTATGTACTTTGTTGTGATATCTACCAACAAATTAAGCGGTCCACCATCAATCGTCCACCGCAGACACCCCTTATTATTTCTAACAAACCATTACAATGTTTGTACTTGGACCACTGTGGTCCTCTGACTCCTGACAGTGCATACAAATACATCTTAGTCGCTGTTTACTCCTGCTCCAGATTTCTATGGTTGTGATCACGAAGCTCAGCTGACGATCACACTGTTATTAAGGATTTGCACGTTTTTATCAGCACATATGCAGTTGCGGCTTTCTACCCAGACCAGGGCCCTGTTATCACCTCAAGGGCATTCAGGGACGCCATGGCTTCGTTAGGGCTCCAACTCCATTACTTGTCTACATTTCATCAAGAGTGACGTGGAGTGACGAACCTGAGATTTAAAGCAATTCTTGACAGTAAGAGTATTAGGTACGGGTCATAGTTGGCTTAATCACCTATTTGAAGTCCAGCAAGCACTTAATAATCTGCCTAGAAGGTCCCAGGGGGTCGTACTTCATATGAGTGCCTGTTTGGAACTCTGATGTATATTCTAGTTCTTGATGGTCCTGGCGTGGAGGTGGCAGATACACCCTTTGACATAAATAAATGTGTCACTGTCTTGTTGGAATTACAACAGTTCCGTGACAACAACACTTCTGCTAGTGTTGCCTCCATAGGAATTAAGGATGTACCAATAACATCTACTGGCTGGATTCCAAATTTTGGGGTTCTAGTACATGAGAAAGTTGCTGTGAAAAAGGAGTTTGGTCCTTCCTATTGTGCACCGGTTCTAGTCCTGGTAATACACTGTAGCAGAATTGATATTCTACCACTGCTGCCTGGCTCTAATGAAAACTGCTGTGTCTCCATCGACAATGTCAAGTTACACCATGTGGCTGATCCTGCACAGCAGACCAAGAGGAACAACCAGTAGTACCCAAATCCCTCTCACTACTGGTCAAGGTGTCCCTCTACAAGTTTTGAGCAGCAACGCTGACACCTCTCCAAGCTTGGGGAGGGTGGAAAATGATTTTGCATTTGTTCCACAAATATCTATTGCAACGGGCAATACAGAAATTGCTGATCGATTTGATTCTACCTCTACACAAACAGATGGCATCATTTATTGAGAACCACTTCAGGAGACTTCTACCAGTCTTCCTACTTTAAATACAGCTCCAGTTTTTGCACAAACTGCTTCTGGATACTTTGCCGACATTACTGACACCTGTTCAGATGCATCTGCCTCTTCTGCATCTGAACTACGAAAAATACATAAGCTGATAAATTGGTTTAAAACAAATTACTTTATTTTTCTATGGAACTATCTGTGGCTTTCCTTGACTGTATTAGCTTTCCTCCTTTGGATTGGCTTTGTTATTACTTTCTTTCTACTAATACATGTCATTACCTTCCCGAAAGGTCAACAGTTGAACTGGGGGATGAGGTCCTAAAATCCCATTTTTCTTCACACAAGGTCCACAGAGACTGTTTGTCGCTCTACCAATTCCTCATGGGATTGTTTGGGATAAAGTCACATTTGATATATACGGCCCGACGGAGGTCATTCAAATACCATATGTGTGTAAACTTTCTATGAATGATATAGTAATACCTGGAGTACTTTCAGATGACTGGGATGTGAAAACAGTTGATTCAATGGTGACTGAGTTGCAGTATTTTACTGTATTTGAAAGTGAAGATGTTTATCAATCCAAAGAAAATTATGGTGACATGTTTTGCTATAGTTATTATGGACACCATTTCATTCACAGAGCAAGTACCCCGAAAACTATCCTTAGTTACACACAATGGGAACATTCTCCAACTCCTCCACAAGGAAGTTCTAAAACATATTCTGAAAAATGTCTATATTTTTATGAGCACAATGTTAAAAAAGCTGAGTCATATTATTTCAAATTGCCATTTATGGAAAATATACATATATTGACAGATACAAAATTCATTTATTCAGATTCCTTTGTTTCCCGGTTGGCTATGGAAGGCTATGAATATTGGTTGAAGTCGATTGACTTAAAAAGTGTGTGGGGAACAAAACATTGGCAAATAAAGGGAAAGGAAGCTTTGTTTAGAGCATGCCTGATACCTATTCAAATGATATTTTTGAATGAAACTGTACAACAGATAAGTTGTTTAGCCTTAGCAAAATTAAGGATTTGAATGCGCCCAGTATTCCTGCCCCTGCAAATTTTTACAAATGCCAAAAGTATATAAATGCAACTGAAGATCAGCTCGATGAATGGGTCTAAAACTGCACATTTAATGTTTCACTTTCATGTCCTGGTGGGTGGTTATTGTGGCCAATAGATACCAATGGGTGTCTTAAACATTTTGTAAACTCCATGGGGGGGGTTTAGAACAGGTAGGCCTGACCCTCGCTATGTGTCATCTGAACATGCGGGTATAGTAACAACATACAGTGTAGGGAAACTATGCCAACAATCGTTGAAGAGTTCCTTACTAGATGCTGTTAGAGAACACCTCAGTCTCCTGTCTAATAACACTGACTTACAGGATTTCCTGTTAGGCCCCAGAAAACAACGCAGAAAATGCTTCTTATGTGCAGTTCATAATGAAATTTGGAAGCTTTCTGAAGAAGAAGCTGCTGCCCGGTTAAGGCAAATAGATCAGGAAAATTTACAGAAGGCATTAGCTGTTGTAGATAATGGAATTAATACCCTGTCCGACCAGATATACACCTTAAACAACATTGTTCCCTCTTCAATAGACATAGTACAGAGCAACATCTCCTCTTTATACCATGGACAGAGTCAACTAAGATCCATTATGCAGTTAGGTCGGACACTACAAGCATGGAAAGCAGGTCACGTTCCCTGGCAACACGTTAGCACAAGGTACATATTTTCTACTTTTAATTTAACGTGACAAAAACAACTAATAGCTAAAAAAAACGATTTATGTTATGTTAAATATTGGGAAATTAGAAAAGTTGCCTTTTACTGTGGCTGAAATACCATCTCCTGAGTGGCTAATGCACGGGTCATCAATCTGCCTATTTGAACACTTCAAGTCACATCCTGCTTAAAACACATTCCAGTGGGCAGATATGAAAGGCTGGGAGATAGTTACATACATGAGGTGTGGGAGCTGCCCTTCATGTACAAATGTCTCAGTGGCATGAAAGAGGTCTTTCTTAGCAGTAGTGAATGCAAGACTTCTATCAGCCATTTGATGGCTTGTAAACAGCTGTCCTTGCACAGGGTGTGCAACGCTTCAGCAGCATACTTGGCTTGTTATCTGAAGGGAGTCCCAGTCCCCTTGATTAGACCTGCATTCCAGGTACCCTCAAATGGCAGCTATGTGCTCCTTCATAGTGAGAGCTGTTGTTGGATACAAGCCGTAATAGTTTATGTGCTCTCCAAAATTGTTACATGCTGCAGGAATGTACTTTCTCCTCCTACACAACAGAGGGAAGTGGCTGAGATTTGGCCCCATATCGCTACGTCACATGTGAATTTTGACATGTTGAGCAGACTCAAGGCTTTATTGTTTCAAAAGCATGTGACGCTTACATCTACATGTGAGACCTAAGCACTTCAAATTGCGAGGTCATCCCCAGAGATACAGTCCTTATTAAGTACTAACGTTCTGAGACACTTTGGTGAGCTTGTGTGATGGATGTTTAATGCATCCAGTACTACTGGAATCGCAAATTTCTTTAAGGCTGTTGGTTCTGGTTTCATTCTCACCTTCTCCTCTACATTTGGCTTAATACTTTCAGCCATCCTCTCAATATTCTTCAGTATTTCCGGGGGATTTCCAATAACATTGGCTATAATAGGTGGCATCTTGCTACTTTTTCTGTGAGGACTGAAAGCACTTCCACCAGCGCAGCTGTGTCGTCAACGCACAATGCAGTACTTTGGAGCATCACTCCTGGAGAAATTGCAGTGTGGCTGGTCTCTGTCATTCAGACTGCTTTTGCATTGTGTGCAGTCTGTGTTTCAGTGCCAGTGGTGCCCTTTTGAATGTGCACTGAATGTTTGTCTTGCTACGCAGGACTTGATTTCATTGGATGCTTATCTGTTGATGTTTTCTCTGAGGGCTTATTACCAGACATGCATGTTGAGGATGTATTTGCTACATGAAGCTGTCTATGAGTTGCACTTTGTGGATCTAGGAGCTCTTGACTCACTGTTGGGCACACCACATAATGCTGATGCCTCGGCTGGAGCTCAGGCTTTGGAACATGAATGCTCCTTGGTTTTCCTCGGTGATGAACTTCCTAATTTACCACCTGCTGAAGTAGGTTTCCTGTCTTCAATTATCCCGGGTTCAATTGGAGACTTTAAAAATGACTCTAACTTTTGAAATTCGTCTTTTCTTGATGCCACAATTGACATCTTAAATTGTCCTCTTAATTCATGCTCAAGTGTCCTTTAGCTGTTCTTCGCCTAGGTCAGCACTGTGTTTTTAAGCAAGACATTTCTTTCATTCTGTGCTTTTCTCAAGTCTTCAGTAAGATAGGATGCTGGCAAAAGTGGTACGCTTTGTCTCCAATGTTCACAGAAACATACACACACTTACGCGGGGATCCTTTCTTGGAACATCAGCTGTTTTAATATAAAAACACTACTTTGACCCATGTACTTTGGAGGGGTATTCCAGCCAGAAGACCACGACTGTATGCTGATTGCTGATTGCTTTGCTGCAGCTGCTTATGTAGACTACAGGCCTCTTGTTCAGGTTTGAGGGATGATGTCTTCCCAGAGGAAACCTGAAGGGCTGAATTAGAGCTTAACATGCTGTGCTCTAACATAGCCTAGGTAGGAACTATCCTTAAAAACCTTAGTGACAATATGGTAGCGTTATTCTTGTGTTTTACTCTACTTGTCACAATTTTAATCCTATTGTGCTTCATCGTCCTAGTTCTTGCAATACATGCATTATTATTTAAGATGCAGTTACTTCAATAAAACCTTGAACTATACTCTGCCTCTGACTGTCCTTGCATACGTGGGACTAATGTAACTGAGAGAAATGGATGAGATCTGAGTGACCACGATTCCCCTGAGGATTTATTTATGTCAGGCGCCCGGTTGCCCCAATTATCCCTGCTCTTGGGTGGAGATGAGGCACTGATAGTTAGCTAGAACAAAACTCAGATTAGGCTGACAGGTGTCACATGATGCAGGATCTGACTCAGTCCCTCTCAGTACAGGTGATTCTGCTGCACAAATCCAGTAGTCTCATTAGGATAATGAGAACCTACGCAACAACCTAATTGGCATTAAATTTACTTATAAGTTCCTAGTAAAGTGGTGTTGCAGGTATCCAGGGTCTGTAAATAAATGCTTCTAGAGAACCTGCAGCCCTGATTTTGCCACCTATTTAAGTAGCTGTTTTAAACATGTGTCAGGTCTGTATTGCAGCTAGTATGCAATGGCAGCCTGCGTGCAATTTTAAACTGCATTTCAACCAGGCAAACAAACATTTTACGAGGCCTAATCCTTCCTTTTTAATAAATATTAGTTGCCCATATCGTAGGCCCTAAAAAACCCATAAGGCAGGATGCAGTGTACTTAAAAGCATGGATATGAATTTTAAGTTTTACATGTCCTTGTAGTAAAAAACTCACAAATTTCTGATTCACTACTATGAGGCCTACCTCTGCTGTAGGAGAAAATTGGGTTACCTTATTGCATTTAATAAATGATAACTTTTGATTGGGGGAGGAAAAATCTCATTTTTAGCATCAAACGGTTTGTAATTTAAGACCCTCTTTAATAGTAAAGTCAGATGCTAAGTCACAGTACTGAACATGTCACCTTTAGGAAGTTGGCATTTTCTTGTCCAAACCATTTGGTGCCTGCAGTCTATTCCTCGGTCATATTACTAGGTGTATTTGGTAGTTGGCCTTATTGTTCCTAGACATCGACACAATAGAGGGGCTGGGTGTTAGGAGGATGAGCCATCCTGGCTGGAAGGGAAGGACTGAGCTGTTACCTGTCCCACTTGCACTTCAAAGACTCTTCCTCATCCCACACACAAAGAAGTTTGCACTAGCATTTTGTGACCTGAGACCCAGTGAAGCCAGGGCAAGGAGGCAGGGACTTCCAGAACCAGATGTGGGTGGGATATTTTGAAGTTTCCCCCTTTTCAAACCTAGCCAAAGGTATAAATATTGAACCATCGACCAACTCCTCAGATCACGTCTGGACCTGTGGAATTTTCAGAAGGACTGCTCTGCTGCCCTGCTATTGGAAAGACTGTTCTACTGCAAAGACTGCCCTGCTGTCTGAGAAAGGAAGACTGGGCCTGCTCTGTGAGCCTACAACCACCACGGTGACTGCACTGCCCTTCTGAACTGAGCTACAGGAACATAACAAGCTTCACCTACACCTCCTGAGACTCAACTGGACCTGCCGGTGCCATGCTGCTGGCCTCTGCTGGAGTGAATCCTAATCTCCAACTGGTGCCCCTTACAGATCCTAAAATCTTGACTAGTATCAGAGAGTTCACCACCTGGTTTCCTCAGAGCCACTGAAGCACAACACAATTTGACGCAGAACAATGCAGAACCTTGCATCGCACCACCTCACAGCCCCTGAACACCATCCTCATCGAATCCCATGCACCGCAATGCAACTTGACACAGGACCTCACATCACAGCCCTCAAAGCACCTCATCGGAACCAATGCAGTGCAAGTAACTGAATGCAGGTCCCCTATGGAAGCAGTCACAGCTCCTCATTGAGCTGAACAGTGCTATGGAACTTGTAACAGGACCTCATATCACAGCCCTCACAGTTCCTCACTGGAATTGACAAAGTGCAGTGCAACTTACTGCAGGACATCTCATTACAGCCCTCACAGCGCCTTATCAGAAATGACACTCTGCAATGCAATCCAATGCAAGACTTCGCATCACAGGCTTCACAGCTCTTCATTAGAACGATGGAGCACAATGCAACACTCCACATCAAAGGCATAAATTACAATTCACAGTGGGACTAACCTGGTCCCTGTATCCAGCCCACACTCTATTGGGCTGGCCTGAATTTGAGACTTTGTCCTGGTCCAGCGGGCTCTGATAATCGTAGTTGGTGTTTTGTGCCCTTCTGCAGTATGATTACCATAAAACATTTAAATTGCATAGCTCCGGTTCTATTGATCTGAATGTTGTAGTTTTGTAGTCAAATAATGTATTACCTTTTAGTCTATGTTTATTAATTATGTATATGATTGTTCTTGTGTTGTGTTTTCACTTTATTACTGTTTAAATGTTGCATAAATACTTTACACATTGCCTCTAAGTTGGGCCTGACTGTGTTTGTGGCAGGCAACCAGAGGTTTATGCACAGGTTAATTCAGTGACTTTTTGTGATTCACCTTGACAAGGTTTGTGGCTGTTGCTTGAGAAGGGCTCACACCCACACAACCAACAACCCAGTTCCTCACCGGAGTTATCTTTGAAATTGACCTCACTTTACAGGTTCATATTTCTGAACTTTTGCCTGGTTGTTTCTTTTTCCTGAAAGTTCTTAAAAATATCCAACCTTAACTTTCAATAGATTTTTGCAGAATAGTTGCTCAAATGATCATTCCACTCTGTCAAATTACTGTAATGCTCCTCTTCTTGGTTTTCCATATATTTCATACACTGAC
The DNA here is from genome assembly GCF_031143425.1 of Pleurodeles waltl. Taxonomy (NCBI): domain Eukaryota; kingdom Metazoa; phylum Chordata; class Amphibia; order Caudata; family Salamandridae; genus Pleurodeles; species Pleurodeles waltl. Next base: position 690,673,347 of record NC_090436.1, on the reverse strand, counting down.
TTCAGGTATTCAAAAATGTTGATCTTATCTTACATTACAACACTTTCCCCCATATAATGTTGCTCCACTATTTTCCTATCTTGAAAAACTGTTTTTCAAATCACCTCTGTCTGAATTTTTGCTGAAGACGGAAACTATATATTTAAAACTGTTTTCTTGTTATCAGCTTACCTGACAATGTTGCTCTAAATCTGCTTTTCTGTAAATTCCCTTATGGAAACATGCCAGATTGGATGGGAAATCTTTCATCTACCTTAAGGCAGAAGTGTGAAGCTCTATTTCCATCTATGTTTATTCCATTTCATTTATCATCTTGTTTGGCAAACTTCAAAAACGTTTCTTCCTGCTTGTAGTACTATTTAGAGTGAAGACACCCTAGTGGGTAATCTTGCTGTTTAGAAATGGACAATCAGTCATCCCATCAGTCAAAGCTCATTCTTTTAGCATGCTCCCCATTGCATGTCCCTAGTGTGCACATGTCTTTATGGGAGTAACACTGTCAAAAACCTAGTGCTATCTACTGTATTTTTGAAGAAAAATCCATTACTAATCGACTGTGTAGCACTTGACTTTATGCCACCTGACAGCTTTGAATATTAACATTGACACTATTTTGTATGCTGAAAGTGGTTCATGTGTTCACAATTTTCCAAACCACATGGTGCTAAATTATTTTCTAAGTGTCCCCCTCACCCTGTGCATTGAATGAGTAAATATTTCCATGTTTGGCATGTGAACTCCCATGGATACTAATTAATGAGCCTGGATTCTTGTGTATTGGATATTTCACCACTCAAGTGCAGAACAAAATACACTGCCAAAAGATTAAATATGATTTAAGCCTCTCAAATTCTCTTTGATGTGAAACACAATTACATCAAATGTGAAAACATGCTTGCAAACTCTTTGTCCCTGTAGATCAGGCAATGAAAGATGAGAAAAAGGAAGAGTAAAAAAAAACAAATAGTGTTTGTGGAATAATAAAGAACTGTAAGGAGACTAATCTTGCAATAATTCTTCACTGCTTCTTTCTATTGCAAAAACAATTAGCATTAAGCCCCACACTCACCTTCTCTGTGCCTTCTTATTATCTTTAGTTGGTACTTTAGTTTATTTCTTAAGCATCCCTCTTTATGTTTGTCTGCACCCATCATTTGAACAGAAACGTATTTGAGAGAGGACACTATTTGCGTTTATCAGGGTGCATCAGTTTTCAATATTAAAGTTTTTTTCCATTTCATTGATGTTTTATGAGTGTATATATATTTAAATTGTAATAATTGTGAAACACATTTTCCTCATGGACACTGCCTATTAATAAACGGCAGATCCAGAACCGAAGAAAACTTCTCTAATAATTTAGACCCATTCACTCGATTGACCTGTATTTCAATCCACAGAAGAATTAGCTTATATGGCTGAACATCACATGAGGGAACTACATCGGCATTTTGGCACAAAAACAGATATAATTTGCTACAGATTTCTATATCCTACACCATTTGAGACATTATACTACTTACCTAAATGTTTGAATGATAATTGTAGCTCTTCCTTGTCCTTCTGTGATTAATGATTTGGAATAACTTAACATGACACTTTAAAATGAAGTAGTTTCTTTGGACACTTTTTGATAGAAACTTCCATGCTAATAATATGTCCTGGAAGTTGACTGGTTTTTAGATACTGATGTAGAAACATTAATACTTTTTTGCATATCCAGTGGTAATTGGCATTGATATGACACGGTCTTGAAAAATATGTCTTTGATATGTTAATTCTCCAGCACAGTGATCAAATGTGAATTTGTACGCACTAAGCTGTGTTTTGGAGTTGATAACTTTCCATTTCTATTTTTATCGAACAGATTCACTGCAGATATTTGATATCCTTTCAGAAGGTTATCCACATCAATGGACCACTTCTGGAGAATGCCATGATGGTCAGCTGCCTTGCTTAGTTATTTCCAACCTTATTGGCACCTTCAATTCATGAGACCTTTTTCAGCAGACAATAGGACTTTAATTTTAGACCAGGGCATCAATGACTTAGAAAAGCATGTCATTTTTCCATTGGTTTGCATTTGGCAGAAAGCATACACCTTTATGTTTTACTTGGTGAGAATTTCACGAATTCACTTTACACATATCTGGAATCAAGGAATGATAACCATTTCCTTTGTTGATTTTGTTTAATAGCCCTCTGATGAGTTACTTGACTGTACTAATCAATAATGTTACCTTACAAGCAGACGTTTGTGGATAATCATCTACTCATGTGTATCCCCTTCCCAATATCTAAGATCCAAATCTGAACGTATATTTAACATTACTAATGTTTGGAGAGCAGGATCAAGTGATCAACTCATACTACCAAATTGGGGAACAAATTGCTAATTCAGATAAAAGAGGATTTTGAAAATTGCTCAAATTATGCCTGTTTTGAAATCATTATAGCATGTAAGGGTTTTCTGTTGAATAAACATAATCTAGTTTATTCCTATTCTTATTTGTTTGTTTTGTGCACCTGGGCACAACCTGAATAATCTCTGGTATCATGTAAAACAAGTACTCATAGCCCACCTCCCACACATACATTATACCATGGAGCCCTCCCACTCAATATCACCATCCTGAGGAGGCCTACCAAGTGCCTCTGGTCACCTTTCTATTAGAATCATATGTTGTGGTCTCTGTGCAATACAGCTAGAGCACCTTTTCTACAGAATAAAAACAACATGATCCACTTCACATAAGAGTCACTCAAACCACCACCCTTTTCATATTCATGTACCCCTGTGCCATTGATGTTAGGTAATAGGGACATGGGAAGTGAAGCTGAAGACATCTTCATACTAATATAAGAGAAGATTGTATTAACCTGGCCATGATTTATATAGAGTACAGCAATCAAATAAATATCAAACTGTCATACTTTGAGGAAAATGCTTCATCACTTACTGGTAATTGCATTATGCCTAGTCCTACTCCCTCGCTTTAGTTCATAACCAGTTAGATGGCCCTCCTCATGAGACACCAATACCAAGCAGGAATAAAGTTCTCTCTGTCCTATCGGTCTTCCTGTCAATAAAAGCTCAGCTACAAAAGCAACACATTTGCCTTGTGCCGGGGGGGGGCAGTGAGTTGGATGAAATAAAGCAAAGGAGTAGAACTAGGTGTAATGTAATTACCTTTAAGTAATAGGCATTACTGTTTTATCCCTTTTCTTCATAACCAGTGAGATGTAGCAAGCAACAAGGATAATATACAAGTGTAGTTGAATGCTCCAAGTTAAAATGTTTTAATGAACTCAAATTACTCATAATTCTATTGCTTCATAGAATAGAGAACTTTGATTCCTAACACTTCATCTAGGTGTTTCATGCAAAACGGTATTGTGCCTGATTAATATGAATGAGGAGAAACAAAGTAGCTGTTCGACAGAAGTTGGTAATGAATGCCCCTGCAATTCTACCATAGTGGAAGACATGTTGTGTGTAGATCTTACCTGAACCAGTACTGGTGATATTTTACCCACAGAATAATAAGCCATGCAAATCAACAACCCATCTGCTCAAGGAAGTAGTTGGTGGTTTCTCCCCTTTCATAATGGATCGAAAGTTTACAAACAGTGATTCAGCCAATCTAAAAGGCTGAAGTCTTTCTTAGTAAGCTATAAAAGGCCTTCTAACATCTGCTGAATGTAACCTTCTGTTGTCAGATGAAGAGGGAGAAGGAAAAAACTCAGGTAAAATAATAAATTTTTCCCTGTGAACTGAACAGTTCCCTTTGGAATAAGAGACAGACCTAACGTTAATGCTATCCTTGTAGGATAGAGTCCCTAATAATCTCAATTGTTTAGCTGATGTTATAGCTACAAAAAAAGACTTGAGGATAAGGACTTTTAAGTTGCCTAGTTAGAGCTTTAAAGGTAAATCCCTCAATAGGATTGCTCTTGGAAGAGTAGGAAAAATGTTCGTAAAACATTTGAATAATCTAGAGACCAAGCCATCTTCACCCCTTAAATTCTTTCAAGAACCTCTGAATGCCCTAATGGCTGCCTATTGGACTCTTAGAAACCACAATTTCTACCATATGATCTGAGAGTGGAGGCTCTCCTAGAGGCCTGGAGATTGACTACCATATCATCTGGAAGAGTCTGATGTATCAACCCTCTTACCTCATGTTCCAGTTCATTAGTTGTAGCTTTTTCAGAGACTCTTGTCTCAAGACTGGTAAGAGGAGAGGAGAAGTAACCACTGGGAGTCAATCAACACTCCTAAAAAATGCCCGAGGCTGCAAGTAGAGGGAACCAATTGACATGAAGCCCAGCAGGAGATCTCAACTTGACTTTGTCCCTCCCTGACCTAAATATCATCAGAAAAGGATGAATGTTTGTCCCTTCCTGACCTAAACATCACCAGAAAAGGATGAAAGGGTGAAGGGAGGAACGTTTTGGGGGGCATGTGCACAACAGTGCATAGATTTCCCTTTCTTAACTGCCCTTAACCCTCAAACAGAATATCATACCAGCATCTAATTGAGTTCAAAATTTAGCTAGTACTGTATGACTCCAAGGATGGTTCGCAGTCTGAAAAATTCTAGTTGGAGAGAGACGTTCAGACATGGAGCAATTTGTTTGCTCAGGTTGTCTGCTCTCACACTCCACACTGTCTGTATGTGAATTGCAGTCATATAAATCAAAGGGTACATTTTTTAGTAATCCTGGTCAAGACAGAAGACTTTGTACCTGCCTGCCTATTGATTTAGCTACCCCTGGTCCAAATATTGAATGATCATAGAGCTTACCCTTATAGCATCTATCTCTCTCCAATTCAAAGATCTCAGAGTCACTGTGGAAAGACCAGAACCCTTGAACTTGTTTGTCTCTTAACCACACGCTCAAGTCTGGCAGACTGGCATGCCATGATAATGACAGGTGCTTGGCAAGCTAAACGAATGTCCCTGAAATGGTGATGTGGGTTCATTCACCAAGCTACATGCCTCCTCATTTGAAAAGATGAAAGTATTCTTGCCCTGAGAACTTGTGAATTCTGAAGTCAAGTGTGGAGAATCCATGATACCAGGCAATTAGATGGTACCTTGCCCAGGAAAACAGAAACACAGTTGAGCTAATTCTCCCTGGACTGTCAATCACAAAATAGCCTGCAGTGCTTTCTGACTCAACATATCCCTGATATGAGGGAGTATTTTTTGAACAGTAAATTTTCTGCATTCTGCATGAAGTCATGTGCATATGAATAATAGGTCCTGAGATGGACCTAAATTGGCTTTGTTCCAGCTTATGGGAAAGTCATGTTCTTGGAGCACTGACAGTACTCTGTGAACTTTGGACAGTAAGAGATCTTCTGAGGAGCCTGCACTAACCAGTCCTTGAGATAAGGGTGCAGGAAAATTCCCTCTGAATAAATCAGCACAAGTAGGGGCATTAACACTTTTGCAAAATACTTTGGGAAAGTTTTTAACTCAAAGTAGGACTCAGAATTGATAGTGCTTGTCGCCTACAGTGAACTGAAGAAATTGGTGATGAGAGCCTTGAATCATTATGTCGAGATATGTGTTCTGTAAGCCTATAGACACTAAATCATCTCCTGACTTTATCATAGGTTTTATGGCCTGTCACCTTGCAATGAATAAGTGAACAGTCCACACCCATTAATTTACCTACTTTTAAACTAGCACTGGACAGAAAGATCCAGACACCTTTTGTACAAGGAAGGTGGGAAACACACCAGTACCTGCTCCCTCTACTGGAACCTTGATAATAGCTCTTTTCTTCAGTAATGTTTTTATTCCATCCAAATGCACTTGTCACTTGGAATCTTTACTTGGGAACTGTGTAGAGAGGACCCCTGTGCCTGGTGGCAAATTTGAGAAGTCTATTGCATAGCCTCTCCTGACTATGGCCAAGACTCATTTGCCCTTCACATCCGTATCCCAAGCATGTAGAACCCTTCTGCAAACTGGATCAGTGACAGGTCCTTTTTGGCTATCAGGACTTCTTGACTGATTCTGACTGGTTTAAAGTACCCCATTTTAGAGAATACCTCCTAAGGTGAATGATGAAGACCTGGATTCATTCTTAGGGGAAGACTTAGTGGAGAAACTCCAAAATTTGTGGGTGTCAAACTTTCCTTTATATGGCATAGCATGCTAATGATATTTGAATATCTTTGAAATCATTGTGTTTAATTAGTTACCAAAAAGCATGCACCCGTCAAATGATATTTTTTGAGAACCTATTTTTCCATTTCTTCCACTCTTCGCTCTCATCCAGAGCTTTCTTCTTGTCACTATTAGTGCACCCATTGACATTGCTGTGCTTTTAACAATATCCATTGAAATGTCTGCTAAGTGCCCACCTTGCTGTTCTACTGCAGCTAGGAGAAAATTATTGTCCTTCTCAAATGGCGCAGCCAGTTTACCAAAATTCTTTACCATTGATTGCTCTGTATAGGCCAAATATGAGCTGGTTTTCAGAGTTAAGTTCCCTGCAGAAAATGTTCTTTTCATTGCAGAGTCCACCTTTATGTCAGAAGCCTCAGTAGGAGATGAGTCCTCTGGATTATTTGAGGATCAGCCGATCAGAGTAGTCAAAATTGCATCATTCTTTATGTTACGAGGAAGAGTCTTGTCACTGTCTAACAAATAAAGCTTCTGCAAATAATCTTGGTACAGATACCTTCTTCAGGGCTTTCCATTACCTCATGACAATTTATTTTATACTGCGAAGGCAAGACATTGCAAGACATTGCCATCGAAAAGGGTTTCACATATTTGGGAAATAATTTTTAATCTCCCTCATCCAACTGAGGAAAGTCCAAATTTTCTCTGACTTGTGAAGAGCCTCCCATATTTCCTGTCTTCTCACATATTTGCCTGATGATGTAGATCATTTCTAAATTAGAGTAATTCTGGTTGCCCACCTCTCCCAACCTGGACTCTTTTGCTTGTTTGAACTTCTTTGGTGTTCCTCCATTAGCCCTTGAAACCACCTCCTCAATCATACACTATACCCCATGCTGTGTCAAGAGAGGTCGGATGACATTAGAAGTAGTACCTCTGTACTCTGTTCTAGTATGTTCTAAGATCTTCATCTGCTAAAGAGGAAAATAGGAACTGTCTTCTCTTAGAAGCTCTATTCCCTTCCATTGTAAGACTACAGCAACAAACATTCAGTTTACTTTATATAAATGTTTATGAATGTACCAGAAGGGACTCTGGAGTGTTCAATCAAAAACATTCAAGAAAATTATATGCCACCAATCAGTGCAGAGAATGAAAAGCCAATCTCTAGAATTAAACTCCTGGCTCCAGCTTTGTGCAAAAAACAAATAGCACAATGTGCCGTAAAGGGCAACACATCTATTCAATGCTTGAGTCGGAATAGTGCATTTGCCATGGCACATTCTGACTAGTGTGACTGCTACTACTCCCTGAACCCGGAAGCAGAGCCCCAGCTGATGGGGAGCTGGCTATACTTTGTTGCTGACTCCACCGCTGTTCTGCATTTTGCTTCCCCACATTAGCCTCAGTGTACAGCGCGGTTCCACAAATGCCTGGACAGATCTTAGCTCATCCTACTAGGTCTCAAATATATCCTTCGGAAGATCAGTAAGCTCCTGCCACCATCAGCCGCTTGGTAAGTGTTTTACGGTGCTTATTCTAGCTTGGTATTTGTGTTTCACAAGGCATGACCACCCCACTGGTTATGAAGTAAAGCGAGGGAGGGATGCAGCTGTAACACTGTTTATTCTACTCTCAATAAATGGGAAGATAATCTTCTGACAGGTTACTTTTTAGTCAGATCTACAACCTGGATTTCAAATCCTCTTTGCTTGTTGCACTTTAGGACCAGTGAAGATAGAAACTATGAAGATCATTTCAGTTTAAATTGAGACTCTGGGGCTTAGACCCTAGCGCCAGTGAAGCATCACTTTTTGCGATGTTCCGGTAGCGCTGTGCCATTTTTCATATTTACAAGGTGATGTTAAGCCACTTTGCTTAGCTTAATGCCACCTTGTAAATATGGGCCCCCAGAAGCAGTTTTCTGCGGCAGAAGGGCATTCAATGGTTGTTGCTGCAGGCGTTTCACTGCAACACCCATTGCATTTTGATGCTGCCCCCCAGATTCACAAGGATTCTGCAGCACACATAGAAAGAGCAAACACCATTAATGATTGCTTATTTGCAGGAAGGTGCCCCTTCCTGCACATAAACAATCATTAAATAATGATGATTTTCTTCTCCTATGGGTGCAGTGCAGGCACCCTTACACTATGGTGCAAGGGTGCCTGCGCTGGCGCTAACCAGCTCATTTTACTGCCAGGGCTCGGGAAAACACAGGGGTGCACCGTTTGTTTTGAAAAAGGTGCATCCCTGCATTTCTGAAGTGACACAGCGTGGTGCTGCCAAATTTGGCAGAGCGCCTTGCTGCAGCTACTTTCTAGTAAATGAGGCCCTCTGTTTTTCTCTTCTCATGCGTAACTGCTCAGTGGTGGTTTAATGATCCAACATATCTTCTCTTTGTCTATACTATAATGGCCTTTTAAGGCATAATGTCATGCTTGCTTCAGTCAGATGGATGACCACATGGCAGATTTCACCAAGGTGTTCCCCACTTGTGTGAGATTGTACTAGCACATCATCTATGTATGTCTGATGTTACCTTGATCTTGTTATTGAAATACCAAAGGATGTTCTGCCCTACCAGTACTGCAGCTTTCCAAAAGTGAAAACAAGCATGCACCAGGAGTGGCTCGCAGAAAGCAGAAGGGACGTGCGGCATGCAGGGGAGGTCGGTGAGGGAGAAATTAAAATAAAATAAAAAATAATTTAAAAATTCACTTACCTTAACCCCACGCGCTGCTCCACTCCTCTTCCTCCGTCGCTGCAGGCATAGGCTCCCAGCCAGCCCTGTGTGAATCCTGACGATGCTCAAAGCAGCGTCAGGATTGGCTGGGGGCACCCAGCCAGGGCACCCCCAGGCAGACTGGGAGCTTGTGCAGGCTCTCTCCAGCCCAGCAACTGTGTTGCTGGGCTGGAGAGAGCCTTCTGGCATGGGTGTTTGGCTGGGCTGAGACGGCCAGCCACACACACATGCACTCTGAGCACTCCCCTTCATTGCTCGTCACCCCAGTTGCCCAGCCCCTTTAAAAGAAAGCCATAACAAACAAAGTTTCAAGGGTTTTGCAGCTGCCGCTGCTGAAGGGGGGGGTCACTCCTCCACCCTAATGGAGGAGCCGCCCTGGCTTGCACTGGTGTGTATTTAACATTCTGATGCACCATAAGCCAGAAGTTAACTAAAGAGAGGCAAATACATCAGAACATTCAATGTGTGCAACAATACCAGGACCTGACCATCTTCACCTATAAATGTTTGGTTTCCTTTTCTTAGATCTGTAAACAAACACAATTTTGCATTGGAAATCTTTAGCATTGCTTTATAATAATTACAATGCATTAGATGTGTGATTTTAGTGTCTCCACACTTTTGATCATCCATAGTTATTTTTATTGCAATTGTATTTATACAGTGATTACTACCCATGACAAGACATTGAATCACTTTCTCCGCAAGTAGCACGTTACTTCAAGAATCTCTGGGTTACTGGTTATTCTATTGTTGTTTTGTTAGCATTTTCACACATGATTAAAGTTAATTCCTTTTGGTGTTGTATTCTTAATATAAGCAATTTCATGCTTTAATCTAGGTTCTTATCAAAGAGAATAATTACATCTAGGTCGGTCAGGTAGGAGATTAAAATGTAGGTGAATAATTAATTGCATTAGAGGAATTAGAAAAAATCAATGAAGTAATAGCTTTATGTGACAATGCGAAGGAATAGGGAAGTGACGAGAGGATTAGGATGTGTTTAGAAAATGTTACGTTGAAAGGGTAGAGTGTTTATGGGGTTAAAAATGTATTCAATTTAGAGACAAAAGTAGATAATGGCAGGGAAAAAACATTCAATAGAGGGATGTTTGTATCATTTACAGGCAAGGACACAAGAAGGATCGATGGCTGTTACATGCAGGAAGAAACTTTGGGCCAGGTGTATGAAATTCCTGTTTTGAATTTCCTAAATAGCAAATGCTAAAAAATCACTATTTAGGAAATACAAAGTGAAATGTTAAAAAACTGTGATTTCTTGAAAGTGACTTAGGGCCATATGTACGAACACATTTTCCCATTGACACAGAATGGGAAAAACCCTTTGCTACATCTGGCCCTAAGAATCACTATTAGGAAATCGCTATTTAAGAAATGCCACACCATTCATTAAAGGCCGATATGTATGAATAGTTTTGCATTTCTACATTTGTGATTTCCTAATAGTAAATCAGAAATTAGGAATTGCAAACCCAAGGGTGCCTAGGGGCCTACAGCCTCCTGAAGCACCCTGCAAAAGAAGTGGTGCACATCTATGGCACATAAATGCCTCAGGGGCATTTGCACACTACATGGCACTTTAAAAAATGCATTTTAAGTGCATTTTTTAAATGTGCACATGTTTATCACTGACTTGGAGTCAATGGTAATAGCATTTGCTAAATTCCCATTTTCCATTTAGGAAATGCTTTGTACATGTTCTTAAGAAATTGCAAATAGGAAATTCCTATTAAATTCTTATTAAGAAATCGCTATTTAGGAAATGCAAAAACAGGGTTCCACCTGTAGAGCACACATATGCCTAACAGGCATGTGTGTGCTCTATTGCACTTAAAAAAAGCACTTTTTTTTTTTTTTTTTCAAAATTTTAAATTGCTCCTGGTTACCTCAGACTTGCACTTCCTAAATGCCCATTTTGCATTTAGGAAATGCTTTGTACATCAGAATAGGAATCAGAAATAGGTAATCCCTTTTTGTAGAAATCACAATTATTGATTTATTAAAGGCCTTTGTACATACGAAAATGCCATTTTGCATTTCTTAACAGTCCAAATCACCAATTGGGACCATTAAGAAATGCAAAAGGGCTTTGTACATCTGGCCCATAGTTTTTAGTGTAAAACAAAACTGGTCAGTGACTGGGCATATGCTCACTCCCAATAATAATGTTCTTATCTGCACCAGAAATAGTTGAGTTCAAGCACTCCAAAAGTATATCACAGAAGATGTTCTTATGGGTTCTCCATCAAAGGGTTGTTTATTCTTTTGCCATAAAGTGAACATCATTCTCTATGTTTGTTCCATCACAAAATCAGCATCAATAGCCAATACATGTTTCGCTGCATTACTGGTGTAGAAAGCAGACTTCATCAGGGCTATAATGTCAAAGTACACTTCAAACAGACACCACAGTGTCACTAACAATCATCCCTGTGCCCTATACAAGACTCCACATTCCATCTCATATGTTCACCCAAGAGTAAAAATCCAGTGAAAGAGAAAAAACAAATCAAAATAGAACTCCAGTGAGAGAGCAAAACTTAAGCTTATAAAATAGGAGAAAAGACAGCAAAACTAATTGAGATTCTAAACGTTAGTGACAGGTATGCACGTAAAACCCAATCATCAGAATACCCCAAATTGAGAGTAGAGTCACAGTGCTCACCTGAAACTTAAAGTATATTCACAAACCTTTATAGAGGCCAATGCATGAGCTCAAATAATATACATAACACAAGATATTTAGCTAAATCCACATCTGGATTACATTATACTGCTCACCTTAAGCTTCAAATCGTGCACCACAGGCACTATATTTTCAACCATTAACTATCTGTAAGGTATACAAAACAACAAATATCAAAATACAATACCTGAGAACCAATTAATCTACTGTGTGTCCAGACACGCAAGGTCACTAAAAATCATAGTTTGGGATTAGAACTGTAACACATGTCCCAATGTGACATGAGTTTAATATTCTGTGAAAAATAAAGCTTTTGATCATCTACTATCCTACTTACTGAGGTCAAATGTACAAGTCAAACACGAAAAACAGCAAAAAACTGCATATCCCGGAGGGTACTCCATCATGACTACATGGAGCGTCAGGGGCTCCAAACACAGCATGTAGCATTGCTGCCATTTTAGAAACAGAATATATAGTATTCAACATAGCAGTAACAGCAATGAAGTACCAAACAATATAAACAAAGTGTAGGTGCATCAGTTCCCCATTAGCCGTCATCTTAAAAGGTGTAAGCCCTAATCCATTAACAAACCAAGGTGGTCATTACAACCCTGGCAGTCGGTGTTAAAGCGGCGGTAAGACCGCCAACAGGCCAGCGGTAAAAATCTTGCAATTACGACCGTAGCGGAAACAACCAACAAAGACAGCCACTTTAACACTCCGACCGCCATGGCGGTACAAACAAACAGTGCGGCGGTCACAGCCAACAGACAGGTGGAGGACAATGTACCGCCCACAGTATCAGAACAGGCCAATCAGCCACCTTTTTCCGGGGCGGATTCACCACGGATAAAAACCCGAAGGACTTCGAAGGGAAAACGCTCACCTCTGCACACCCCACGAGGAACGAGGACGCCATGGACCCGGAACTCCACATACTCCCTGCGATTGTCTTCCTGCTCCTCTACCAGGAGCACGAACGCCGGCGGAGAAGACCACGTGAGTACTGCACCAACGACACAGGGGAGGGGGGAGGCAAAAAGCAGGGACACACACACGCAACACCCCCACCCACTACAACACACACACTAATACAGCATGATACATCACAGTTACACCTCCCAACCCCTCCGGAAGAATGCAAAGATAATAGAAAATGAGTCTAACCATTGTAATATATTAAAAGCAAGTAGGCAAAAATATATATATACACCATAGTCCAGGTAGTGCTCCAATTAAGTCAGTGGAACACTGGGCCCACACGGTATGGGCGAGGCCCACACAAGATCCCGACCTTGACAGAGAGAACAGTGCAGGGGCATCAGAGAGCAACAAAAGAGGCACCTCAGGGGGAGGGAAAGTGGGGGCACCTCAGCCGCTTGAATGCACAACGCCAAATCCACGAGAGGGCCACATGCCCACTTTTCAATCCTGGGGAGTGCAAAGCCACAGTCTCTCAAGTCTCTACAGTGGGTGGCTTTCCCACTGTTTAATCCTGGGGAGTGCAAAGCCACAGTCTCTCAAGTCTCTACAGTGGGTGGCTTTCCCACTGTGCAATCCTGGGGAGTGCAAAGCCACAGTCTCTCAAGTCTCACAAGTGGGTGGGTTGCCCACTGTTCAATCCTGGGGAGTGCAAAGCCACAGTCTCTCAAGTCTCTACAGTGGGTGGGTTGCCCACTGCCATATCCTGGGGAGTTCAAAGCCACAGTCTCTCAAGTCTCTACAGTGGGTGGGTTGCCCACTGCCATATCCTGGGGAGTGCAAAGCCACAGTCTCTCAAGTGGATAACAGTCTCCACTAGTTCTGGAGGGGGCATGGTGCCCAGAGTGCTTCATCCTGCTAAGGACAGAGGTAGTGGATGGATCTCTCCACTGGTTCTAGAGGGAGCATGGTGCCCAGAGTGCTTCATCCTGCTAAGGACAGAGGTAGTGGATGACAGTCTCCACTGGTTCTGGAGGGGGCATGGTGCCCAGAGTGCTTCATCTTGCTAAGGACAGAGGTAGTGGATGACAGTCTCCACTGGTTCTGGAGGGGGCATGGTGCCCAGAGTGCTTCATCTGCTAAGGACAGAGGTAGTGGATGACAGCCTCCACTGGTTCTGGGGGGGCATGGTGGCCAGAGTGCTTCATCCTGCCGGTGACGAAGTCAGTAGCGTCAGTGCCCTTGGCGCTCATGGGCCAGCGGTGCTTGAAACGGCAGTTCCCTATTCAGCGGTGCTTGAGACGGCGGTGCCCTGTTCAGCGGTGCTTGAGACAGCAGTGCCCTGTTCAGCGGTGTTTGGAGCGGCGGCCTCCTTTGCAGTGACTCAGCTGCTGGCGGTCCTTCATGGCCCAGCGGGGCTGGGGCTGGCCTCCTGGGCAGCTGGGCTTGTGCTGGCAGTGGCCTCCTGGGCAGCTGGACTGGTGCTGGCGGTGGCCTCCTGGGCAGCTGGGCTTGTGCTGGCGGTGGCCTCCTGGGCAGCTGGGCTGGTGCTGGCGGTGGCCTCCTGGGCAACCGGGCTGGTGCTGGCGGTGGCCTCCTGGGCAGCTGGGATGATGGCGGTCTTCTCCGCCGTGCTGCTCCTTCCAGACTTGCTGACTTTCTTGTGCCCCTTCCCCACCTTGGAAGGTGTCGCAGCTGACCCCACACTCCCACCTGTACCCCTGGGAGCGGCTTTGGTGGCTGGAGTCTTCCGCCTCTCCCGCCGGGCACTGGCCAACTTCTGATGCCTCACAGGTGGGGGACTGTCTGTGCTGTGGCTCCGTGCCACACTGTCTGCCCTGGTGGCCGGTGCACTCCAGATTCCGGTGACTACAGGCACCACTGGACCCGGAGATGTTGTGGCTGAGGTGCTAGTTCGGGCCCTAGGAGACAGACGGGGTGGGGGAGGTGTGGGAAAGAGGTCAAGGTTGGACAGGAAAAGTTTTTGGGAGACACTGGGACGGGTAGCTGGAGGGGGTTTGGGAGTGGAGGAAGAGGTTGTGGTTGTAGGAGGTGTCCATTTGCTGACTTTGGGTGAAGGTGCATGCGCTGGAGGCTGTCGTGAGGTGGATGGCTGTTGGGTGGGTGTGTGCCTGCGTTTGTGTATCTTGGGAGGGGGCGTCACAGACACACTGGGAGAGGACACAGGGGACATGTGAATGCTAGTGGGGGTGGTGACTGCACATGAACAGGGTGTGATGGTGGGTGTGCTGGTGATGGTAGTAGTGGCTGTAGAGGTAGTGCATGCAGGTGTGAGTGTAGACGAGACAGGGAGGGAGGAGGGAGACGAGGAGGAGGGGGACACAGTGGAGGCAGTGGATGTTGGTGTGTCTGCATGTGTGTGATCCTTGCGTGAGTGCCTGTGGGATGTGTGGTGCTTATGTTTGACAGAGCTACCCTTGTGTGTTGAGGTGTGTGCATGCTGGTCTATAGGTGTGCTTGGGATAGGCTGAGGTACAGGGGATTCGGTCTGGGTGGAGGAAGTTGGAGGGGGGAGGCTAGACACAGGGACAATGGCTGCCATCAGTGCTGGGCCAGAGTCTGAAATGCTCGCTGAAGGGCTGCCTGACCAGAATGAATGACCTCCAGGAATGCATTTGTTTGCTGCTACTGCCTTTCTACACCCTGGATGGCATTCAAAATGGTAGACTGCCCAACAGTGAGGGACCTGAGGAGGTCAATGGCCTCCTCACTGAGGGCAGCAGGGGTGACTGGGGCAGGGCCTGAGGTGCCTGGGGCAAAGGTGATGCCCACCCTCCCGGGTGAGCCAGCACTGGGTGAAGGCTGAGGGGCTGCTGGGAGGGCGGTGCTGGAAGGTGGGGTGGCGGCTGTAACTGTAGATGGGAGGGGCACAGATGTTGCCCCCACCACAAGGGAGCTCCCATCAGAGGATGAGTCTGAGTCACTGGTCTCAGCTCCTGTCCCCGCTGTGGAGCTCCCCTCGCCCTCCGTCCCACTGGTGAAGTCCGATTCCATAGTGTGGCCCTCCTTGGCCATGTGCGATGCAGCCCCCTTGTGCTCCGGTGCCACTGCTCCTCCCCTGATGATGCTAATGCACACAAGAACAGTGAGACCACAAAAAGGGGGGGACGACAGAAGAAAGACATGTTGAGTGCATGCATTACCCCTACCGTTGGCGGACACGACAGACACACAAGCCCCCTGTACTACGCCGCGCTCTTGGGCTCCACTGTTCAAATCCTGGGAAATGGCCTACTAGGCTATGGACGACATCTGCACACATGGATGACACAGGGGCATGACTAGGTGTACTTGCCACTCTACAGAGGTGGGGTGCCACATGGCCTGCCTTACGGAGGGACCTTGCCTATTAAACTCTCCCTGGCCTAGGGAAACCCACAGCCCACCTCCCCCACCCAGACCCCTCCACTGCGTGCAAAATCAGCAGAATGCGAGTGTACTCACCCCCTTGTGGCTGCTGTGATGCCCTCAACCGCCCATCCAACTCCGGGTATGCCACCGCCAGGATCCTGAACATCAGGGGGGTCATGGTGCGACGGGCACCTCTCCCACTTTGGGAGGCCATCCCCAGCTGAGCCTCCGCCGTCTTCTTGCTCCAGCGGCGAATGTCCTCCCATCTTTTCCGGCAGTGGGTGCTCCGTCTGTGGTAGACCCCCAGGGTCCAGACGTCATTGGCGATGGCACGCCAAATATCTTTTTTCTTCTGGTGGGCGCTGACCTACATGATTTGTACAGGGGGAAGGGAAAGTTATTACCAGCTGCACCGTCAAAGTGATTGTCCCCCATCCCTACCCTTGCCATGTGGCACATGCACTCACCGTCGTTTCATACACGCCGCACTCTCCCCCCTTCCTTCTTACATCAACCCCTCTCCACACAGGCATAGCCCATACAGCATGCTCCCAGTGTACTTACCTGTTTGTCTGGAGGACCGTAGAGTAGCGTGTACTGGGGGAGGAACCCGTCCACGAGTTTCTCCAACTCCTCCGATGTGAAGGCAGGGACCCTTCCCCCAGACACTCGAGCCATTTTCTCTTCCAGACCGAGGTCACAGCAGCACTTGCAGTGTAGGTCCTCTCCTGTCGAAGATCAGGTATCGAGTGATTGAACAGATAGAAAATGGCGGTCACGTCCGCAGCCATGCGTACCGTCACCGCCGGTGTACATCGTCATTGGCTCCTTGGACCCATAGGGTCCAATGTTAACCAATGCAGCATTGCGGCGCAGTCTTCGACCGCCTACCGCGACGGTGTACAAGGCCAGCGCAGTTACCTCACATCCCATTGTCCCACTTTACAGGTCAGGCAGCCGCCATTTCAGGGGCCCACTTGGCTTCATTTTTAAATGCGTCACACATACCTAGGCCTCGCCTCAACACACATACAGGCCAAATATCGGATTATGATTCGTGTTCGGTGTAAGCTGTGTTTACGTACCTGAGTTGTTTGACTCTGTGCTCGCTGTTTTCCTTCATAGGCACCGTCTGCTGGGACATGTGAGGAGATGGCGGCATCCTCCGGTGTACCGACCGTTGGTGGACCTGTCGACAATGGAGGAAAGACATGTGATTATCACATACAGGCTTGACCGTGCCACAATCCAGGAACTGTGTACCCAGTTGGAGCAAGACCTGATGTCAGCTATCCGCCATCCCACAGGAATCCCCCCTCAAGTGCAGGTGCTGTCAGTACTCCATTTCCTTGCAAGTGGGTCATTTCAAACAACAGTGGCCATAGCATCAGGGATGTCCCAGCCTATGTTTTCCAACGTGTTGTCCAGAGCGTTGTCTGCCCTGCTGAAACACATGCATAGCTATATCGTTTTCCTTCAGGTGGAGGATTTGCCTACAGTGAAAGGTGATTTCTATGCCCTGGGACACATTCCCAACATCATAGGTGCCATTGATGGGACCCATGTGGCTTTGGTCCCCCCTCACAGGAGTGAACAGGTGTACAGAAACCGGAAGAGTTATCATTCGATGAATGTACAGATGGTATGTTTGGCAGACCAGTACATCTCCCATGTGAATGCCATGTTCCCTGGCTCAGTGCATGACACCTACATCCTGCGGAATAGCAGCATCCCTTATGTGATGGGTCAACTCCAGAGGCACAGTGTGTGGCTATTAGGTGAGCACCTGGAAGCTAGTCAGTGGGAATGGTTGTGTGGGTCTGGGGATATCCCTACAGGTTAGTGTGTGTCTAACAGTTGTCCCTCGCCATTTGCAGGAGACTCCGGTTACCCCAACCTGTCATGGCTACTGACCCCAGTGAGGAATCCCAGGACAAGGGCAGAGGAACGCTACAATGAGGCCCATGGGTGTACTAGGAGGGTGAACGAGCGGAGCTTCAGCCTCCTGAAGGCCAGGTTCAGGTGCCTCCATATGACAGTTGTATCCCTATTCTACTCACCAAAGAAGGTGTGCCAGATCATTGTGACCTGCTGTATGCTTCACAACTTGGCTTTGTGACGACAGATGCCTTTTCTGCAGGAGGATGGTCCAGATGGCGGTGTTGTTGCAGCTGTGGAGCCTGTGGACAGTGAAGACGAGGAAGCAGAGGAAGAAGACATGGACAACAGGGACTCAGTGATCCAGCAATATTTCCAGTGACACACAGGTAAGAATACAGACCTGCCTACTACATGTACTTAAACACTACTGCCTCTCTGCTGTTTGTCGTTTTCACCCAGTGTACAGTCACTGAGTTGTCCCTTTCCCTTAAGATTTCACAGATGTGGGTCCCTCTGTGTGACATCTGCTTTGATTCCTCATGGACTAGAGCTGTGTGACATATGTATGTTGACATTACCAATGAAAAAGCTTTTTGACACAGTTATTGCTAATACAGTATTCCGAAATCACAGACAGACTCCAGATTGTTTTGTGCTTTAAGGGTGTTTATTTAAGTGCTCAATATTGGAGGGGGTAGTAAAATGGTGAGGGGTGATGGTGGAGGAATGTGCATGGCAGAGTCCAGTCTATTAGTCTCACAGGTGCATTGCCCAAATGGGCATAGGAAGTGGAGCTGGGGCAGTTTAAGGATGGACAGGGTGACAAAGTGGGATAGTAGGATGACAATCAGGGTGGTCTCATTTCTTGGCGGGGGTCTTGGCATCGTTCTCTGTCTTGTTCCTGGATCTCAGGGACTGTTTGCGAGGTGGTTCTCCCTCTGCAGGGGGCTGGTGTGGTGGTCCTGTGGCGGGGCGTCCTATCGAGTAGCGCCGGCGGAGGTGGTGGGCAGTTCATCGTCCAGTCTAGTGTCAGGGGCCCCTTGTAGTGCCACAGTGCCCCTCCTGGTGTTGAGTACTTCCTTCAGCACCCCTACGATGGTCCCCAGGGTGGAGTTGATGGTTCTGAGTTCCTCCCTGAAGCCCATATACTGTTCCTCCTGGAGGCGCTGGGTCTCCTGATACTGGGCCAGTACCGTTGCCATCGTCTCCTGGGAGTGGTGGTAGGCTCCCATGATGGTGGAGTGGGCCTCGTGGAGAGTGGGTTCCCTGGGCCTGTCCACCCCCTGTCGCACAGCAGCCCTCCCAGTTCCCCTGTGTTCCTGGGCCTCCGTCCCCTGGACCGTGTGCCCACTACCACTGCCCCCAGGTCCCTGTTGTTGTTGGGGTGGTGGGTTAGCCTGGGTTCCCTGTAGTGGTGAACACACAGCTGATTGACGTGTCCTGGAGACGGAGATATGGGCCCGCTGGGTGGGTGCTGTGCTGGTGTTTCCAGAGGGGGGAAGCTCTGTAGTGGTCTGTGACTGTGTCAGGGGAACCGACTGTCCCGTGGTCCCTGATGGGCCGGGCTGGTCATATAGATCCAGTTGGACAGAGGTGCTGTCCTCACTGTGGGCCTCTTCTGTTGGTGGTGTGGACATGTGTGGACCCTCCTGTCCGGTGACGTTGGGTAGGGGTCCTGCAGAGGTATAAAATGATGGTTATTACATCTGTGTGTGTCATGGTGTGCAATGGGTGGGTGAACGTGTACCCCAGTGCTTGCATTCCTGTGTGGGACCTCGTGTGATGATGGTTTAGGGGGGTGTATGGGTATGTGCAGTGGCCATGCTTTGGTGATGGGTGTCCATGCTTTGTTGTTGCATGCAGGGCTTTGTGTTAGGATGTGTGGGTTGTGATGTTGGGATATTTGTGAGGAGTTAGAGTGATGGGGGTGAGGGTCGGGTATGTGCTGGCATGCAGGTAGGGTGGGGGATGTAATAGTTAAGATTTGACTTACCAGAGTCCATTCCTCCACCTACTCCTGCGAGGCCTTCAGGATGCAGAATCGCCAAGACCTGCTCCTCCCATGTTGTTAGTTGTGGGGGAGGAGGTGGGGGTCCGTCGCAAGTCCGCTGAACCGCCAGGTGGTGTCTTGAGACCACGGAACGCACCTTCCCCCGTAGGTCTTTCCACCTCTTCCTGATGTCCTCCCGATTTCTTGGGTGCTGTCCCACTGCGTTTACCCTGTCCACTATTCTTCGCCATAGCTCCATCTTCCTTGTATTGGAGGTGTGCTGCACCTGTGATCCGAATAGCTGTGGCTCTACCCGGACGATTTCCTCCACCATGACCCTAAGCTCCTCCTCCGAGAACCTGGGGTGTCTTTGCCGTGCCATGGGGTGGTGTAAGTGATGTGTGGGGTGGTGTGTGGGGTGATAAGTGTGCTGATATGTAGTGGTGTGTAGTGTGTGGTGCATGGATGTTCTGTGGGTGATGGTGTTGTGTGCCTGTGGATGCTAGTGTTGTTGATGGTGGTGTTTCTCTCTGGCCTTCGTCAAAATGTTTGTCGTAGGGGTTTGTGGGTGATGTGGGTGTGTGTTTTATATTGTATTGGGTGTGTGAGAGTGGTGTGTGCATGTGTATCAGGTGTGTGTATTTTGAATTGTCCAATGTGGATGTGTTTTGTAAATGTGTGCGTATTTTGAGCGCAGCGTTGTGTACCGCCAATGGAAAACCGCGTTTGAAAGACCGCTGCGTGGATTCGTGTGTTGTGATAGTGTGGGCGTATTTCTGTTGGCATGACGGTGGAGGATTTGTTTTCACCAGTTTATCACTGACCATTGGTGTGGCGGACTTGTGTGGGTGTCTGATTTTTTGAGGATTTCAAGCTGTGGGTCATAATACTGTGGCGGATTTCTGCGGCCGCCGCAGTGTGTTGGCGGTCTTCTGCACGGGGGTAAGCAGCTTTTACCACCAATGTTGTAATGACTGCCCAAGTATACCTATAGATAATCGTAACCAGCCCTCCTGTCTATTCAATATCTACCAGCATAATTATGTGTATCCTATCTTCAATGAGGGTGAGTATATACCACACTCCATAAAAAGCGCATATCATCATAGCCGTAACATTAGTGAGATAGCATAAATAGAGGACTAAGGTGGTCATTCTGACCCTGGCGGTCTTTGACCGCCAGGGCGGAGGACCGCGGGAGCACCGCCGACAGGCCGGCGGTGCTCCAATGGGGATTCCGACCGCGGCGGTAAAGCCGCGGTCGGACCGGCACCACTGGCGGGCTCCCGCCAGTGTACCGCCGCCCCATTGAATCCTCCACGGCGGCGCAGCTTGCTGCACCGCCGCGGGGATTCCGACCCCCCCTACCGCCATCCATATCCCGGCGGTCGGACCGCCGGGATCCGGATGGCGGTAGGGGGGGTCGCGGGGCCCCTGGGGGCCCCTGCAGTGCCCATGCCACTGGCATGGGCATTGCAGGGGCCCCCGTAAGAGGGCCCCTACATGTATTTCACTGTCTGCTGCGCAGACAGTGAAATACGCGACGGGTGCAACTGCACCCGTCGCACAGCTTCCACTCCGCCGGCTCGATTCCGAGCCGGCTTCATCGTGGAAGCCTCTTTCCCGCTGGGCTGGCTGGCGGTCTGAAGGCGACCGCCCGCCAGCCCAGCGGGAAAGTCAGAATGACCGCCGCGGTCTTTCGACCGCGGAACGGTAATCTGACGGCGGGACTTTGGCGGGCGGCCTCCGCCGCCCGCCAAGGTCAGAATGAGGGCCTAAGTCTATACCAGATTCACTATAAGTACATAATCCTACAGGATAAATATAAAGGAATGACCTTAGTTGCACCATGCCAACCAAGATCAAACACATCCAATTGAACACAAAATCAATGGCAGTCAAGTACTTAAGCTACCCAGTAAATACAGCAGGTATCAGGGCAAACTCCACCTGCAATGAAAACCATCTCTAAAAGTATACAAATACAGCATCAATAGTAACATAAGTATTGCCCAGTTCTGAACTCAAGAAGGAATGGAAGTAAATGAGGGAAGATAGCTCCTATATGCAGTGGGAATCGAAAATATTAGGAGTAAAGTGTTTTTCAGATCCCATACATAATAGATCTGAGGTATATTCAACGAATTTCCAATTTTTCCAAGATTAAGTGGAGCAAATGGTGAACAAGACTTAGTGGGACACATTGTAACCAATAGAGTGGAGGAACATAATCCAAGGTTATGGTGCCAATACATCACAATTCCTCATATGAACATTTCATACAAAATCAAATCATCCCCATTGTAAATAGCTTGATACAGCCTCCATTAGTACATAGTTATATTCAATATGGACAACCAATTACTATCTATGTATGAAAAAATGTAAATCACCAATACATACTATCCGCATGGTGGATCATCTGAAACCATCTGTTCACAAAGATAAGATAATTGCATTTTGGACTTAATCACCCAAGAAATAGTACAATTCATTGTCAATTTTAAGGACCAAATCAACTGCTTTTAATCTCTAAATCCAAAGTGGTTCCCGCCTTCTCGGTTTGAATTTCTGGTTCTTTCTCTTGGCATCCATGTGAACTGTCTCAATGCCAGGAAATGGAAAATTACGATGGGTATCTTACTTTTCACATTGTAATACATGGATTGCAAAGGGTGATTTCAAATTTCCATGCTTCACTGCCCTTAAGTTTTTCATTTTCTTTCATGCAGTGGGTAAATGATATTGCCCACATACATTCTATCACATTTGCATTTCAATATATGT
Organism: Pleurodeles waltl; assembly: GCF_031143425.1. Classification (NCBI taxonomy): domain Eukaryota; kingdom Metazoa; phylum Chordata; class Amphibia; order Caudata; family Salamandridae; genus Pleurodeles; species Pleurodeles waltl. Next base: position 690,650,794 of record NC_090436.1, on the reverse strand, counting down.
ACCACAAATTTGGTGGCACAATTGATGTTTTTACAGATCTTATACGTAAAGCTGCATTGTAACTGAAAGATGAAGTTGTGTCTTTTGCTATTCTACATATTCCACACCGTTCATACTTATAGAACCCATTGGTCCTAGCTGACCACCATGTTTCATTGGCAAAAGGTAGAGGATAACTAGGACTCAGTAAGTTCCTAATGTTCTGACCCCTCCAAAAAGTCAAGTAAGGTCGGCAGTTTATAAAGGGTTGCATCATCATAGAGTAAATGCCAATTCCTCCTAAGTATCCTGCTCAGCCTATCTAGTTGCTTGTGAAGTGTTTACAATATCTATTGTTCTAGTCCTTACTGTAATCCCTTTTTGAGAGGATAAGTAACATTGTTGCATGTACCTTTTGAAGAAATTCAAGATGTGGAAAAATGTGTTGAAGTGTTTTCATCATGTAGAAGGGTGAATTAGAATGTTTGTCCATTTGAGCATTCAAGAAAAGTGCAGTGTCAATGGCAATTTCAAGATTTAATACATATTTTGTTATTTTTGGCATAGGCTGCAGTACATTTTGCAAGAAGGATAGAAGATCATGACTTCCACGAGATCTGGCTATGAGGTGGCTGTTGATGTTCAAATTTCCTAGGACCTTAGGGTTTTCTGCTTTCAGAATTATCTGTACACCATCTGCATAATAGTAGCAGGTAAGTTGAAACTGTTGATTAGGTCTGTGGTTTCATGTAATTGTTGAAATGCTTTTATGTTGTAAGGATTTGATGAAAAGTGGACATGAATTAGGTAAGTCCTGTTGTGTAGCTAAGAAGAAATACAAGCACAAATGATGTCTATTATCTGCCTTTTTAAGTCTAAGGTTAAGGGTCATGGGATACTATGTCAAAAGCTGCTGAAAGAACCAGAAGTAGTATTGCAGCTAAACCATGTTTGTCAAATATGCTTTTTAGGCCATCCCAAATCATGATTAGAAGTGAATGTTTCTGCAGAAATTATGAGGAGTGATGAGACTTGACCACTTTCTGGATTGTAAAATTCTGATGGACTTTCGTGAAGTTTCTTGGTTTGGGGTTTGGCACTGAATCAGTAGTTGATGTTTGTGGCATTTTTAAGCATGATTTGTATATGTTTTTTGTGTCTAAGTAAACACTTTACTTTTTTTGTGCAGATGGGATTGTTTTGCAAGCTCTCTTTTCATGTGGTAAAAAGGCTGGCGGAGAACAAGTGCAGGGGGACACAGGGGTCCCATGCACTGCCCATGCCTTTGGTTCCCCTGTCCAGCACCCTTGAAATGTGCCGCCGGCACTATTATGAGCACACCACAATGCTGCTGCAGCTTTCCCAGATTTGTGAGTTGGGAGGTCCTCCATATGTCGGTGGCCACCCCGTCTGGAGTTTGGTGAATGGGTGTTCCCGTCTGCCCACATATAATTGGCCCCATAATCTGTTAAGATCCATTCTTGTTGGATCTTTTTATTCAAGGAATTCAGTGCTTTTATTTCAGGCAGTATATTCATAGTTGCTTAATGTAGGGAGATGTCAGATGTATAGTAAGATGGGCCCTTACTTAAGGAGGTCCACAATTTCCTTTTATGTAAATTCTACAGTAATTAGCAATTAAAGTGTTTCTGATAGAACATTAAGATACTCACCTTTTAATATAAATCCACTTCAGTGTCTGTGAGAGCAAGATCATAACATACAACATGAATGTTGAGTGGCGTAGTAGAGCTGTGATAGTTGTTGAAAGCCCATATGCCAGAACCTTTAGTGGTTTAGAAATATATTTGCATTACAATTAGGTGACAGAAACTGAGCAAAGGAGACACCGGCTGAAGGAACTGCATCACCCATAACACAGCCCTTGCCTGTTCAACATCTCCGAGGAGGGGCAACCAGGCTTCAAAAGCTGACACAATTCCTGCTATGCAGGACATGTGTGGGATGCACTGGGGTGATGCATGGGCAAAGACAGGGCCAAGACAGGCCCATCTTAGCCCATCATTGCTGGGCCCCTCCTCTATCATTTGACATCTGGAGCTAAAGCCGAGCCTGTGTAAAGAAGTGCCTAGAATTGTGACCACAATGGTTTACAGCTAAGGACAGACAAATAATTGAATCCATTAAATCCTACCTGACAGTGCAATGGGACTAATAAATGGAGTTTGAGAGTGTGGAGTGGGGATTGGAACAAAGCCAGAGGGTGGTGAATGTGGCAGTGATCACTTCAGTCTAACTTTCATCTAGCACAGTTTGTGGAGCATTCTGAAGTAAAGACTCCTCACTCAAGTAATTTGTGTGTGATGGACCAAGATTGTAACAATTCTTTTAATAGCCCTACTTCTTTAAGGGCTAATACAAGCCCTCCTCCACCTAAAAGCCCAAAGATGTGATCCACTTAAATTGGTGGAAGCATAAAAAAGCTAAGATGCCCTAAGAAATTTTAGCAAATTCTACCTGCTCAAGGGGATCCACAACTGAACCAACTACTTCTGTAGGTGAGCCATTCAGTGCTGATTCAAGCAATATCAACCAGATTACTGGAACAGTGGCTAACTGGGGTAAATGTCTTTCCTTCTTGGAGAATGTAATAAAACATTTGCCAGTTGATACAATAGATAGACTTAAGGCATGTGGATCTGCTATATTTAAACTTATAGATCGTATTAGAGATCTCCAAAGTACTTTGCAGGATAAAAATAAAAAGACCACACACTGCTGTCACAATTACTATGTGACTGAAACTCAAAGTACTTTGAGACAGGTGGAATGTGTCAGCCCCCCAGTTTTTTGTATGTCTAGCCACAGCATTGCACCTAACTGGAGTGGGGGTGTGCTTAGATGTGGAGAATGGGAGACATGCAAGCCACTCTGATATCTTTTGCAGCTTCTGGTATACCTAAAGTTCCTAATGCTGAGAAGATATCACCACATGTACTCATTTTAGAGACATTTTAGCACTTCAGTTACTGCAGTCAAAAACATGGTTTGTTCTAAAAAATAAAAACATTCATTGGCTTGCAAAAGAGCTAGGACCAGGGGAACTAGGTGACACTCACCAATTGTTCAATGAAATGAATAAGGTTAGAAGTGCACCATGGCTTGGGAACATGGCACAAACATGTGTATGGGGGTCTACATAGATGTACACATTTGTCAGCCATCTATAGATGGCTTTATATTATATTGTATTAATAATTCTAGGAAGGAGCATGTGAGGATTACTATTGACCCTTTGGACTTTTTTTCATGGACTGTAGCCTTTGAGTACCTGGAAGAAGCAGTCAAATGGGAGGATAAATCTGGGTCAAAACGAACAGAAATACAATGATTCAACTTTAAATCATTTTGAGCAACTATCTGGTGATTTTGAACTGACAATATAGTGGTTACCCCTCTTCTCCTGGGGAGAGTACAGGTACTCAGATCTTGTGCTTTGAGAATACTCAAGTGACATTCGGTGTTGAAGATATCTGCAGCTGTGTCACTCAAAAGGTGGTGGACGCTGAGAAACAAAATTGGCCCAGTGGAATGGATTCAAATTGTTCTATGCTTCAGCTACTGGCACTTTGTCAAGCAGGGTAGAAGGCAGTTTGGTCACTTTGATATCTGTCTTTTTACCAGTGACTCTTTTGTGGGCAAAGTTGGATTTTGCTCACTACCAGCTGTTAATTTTAAAGATGAAGGCATGCCTTGATATTTATAATCAATATTATTATAACAATTGCATTGGTGTTCAGCACATCGAGGTAGTAGATGCTATAAAGAAGCACTAGAGATAGCTTCTGCAAAGTGATTAGTTTGTTATGGTATATGGGCAAGTGATTTCAACTGCCACCCCTGCTTCCTTCCATCACATGTTTGTGGCTTTCTGGATAATAGAGAGGGGAGCTTAGTTCATTTTGAGCTTATGGTATATGGAGAAGCCCTGAACACTTTTTTTCAGAGGATTAATATGAATCTTGCTCTTCAGTTAAACCATCTTAACTTGTGCTTACTCCCTACTTTTAGTGACAGAGGGCATACTAGCATAATAGATTTGATCTTAGATCTGTTTAATATAATTGCTTTTAAATTAGAGAATAAAGTAATTCTCCAAAATCTAAGTGATCATAATCCTATTGCAGTGAATTTTCTATTGAGATTAGGTCAGGAAAGTAAAATTAAGTGTGCAAGGAATGTGGAAGTGGGGAGAGCAAACGGCATACGTATTAAATAGGCTGGCGTAAAGTCTTTTTAAATATATTGTTGATATGGTTACCAACTCATTATTGACATCTGGGTCTGTTTGCAGGAAGAAGGTATAGATTATGTTGCTGGGAACTCTTTTGAACATATCTGTGCCACTGCAAATGGATTTTTCGCAATAGATAAATCAAAGAAAACGTGGATGCCTAAAGGATGGTTTGATTCTATCTGCAGGATGGGTCACACTAAGCTAAAAGACTGTATTCATGCTCTTCCCAGAAATAACGACATTGTGAAATGGTGTAGATAGAGGTTTAAGAAAGTTGTGGAAGTCAAGAAGATGAAACTCATGGAAGATGCTTGGAGAGCGAGTGGTAGTAAAGACTTTATGATATTTTGGCGTACCGATAGTTCTCTTTCTTTAACAGACCTGGATTTCCTGTCAATAGTAGTTGGAGTTTCAGAAAAAGATTGGATCAACCATGTTACAAACACATTTAACTTAGAATCTGATTCACCTATTATTATGAGATCCAAAGTTGGTTTTAATTATGATCTTAATAACCAACTGACATTATGATCTTAACAACCAACTGACATTGGTTCAAGTAGTCCTTCACAGCATTTACTTTATTAATTAATGTTTTTAGAGCTGATGGAAATAGGGCTTTGCCTCACTGGTAGTCACAATTAGGTTATAGTGTCTATTTATAAAAAGGGTAATAAAATGGACCCATTGTGATAATGCCCCATATCAATGCAAAATTATTTGGCAAAGTTATTCTTGGGAAACTGGAAAAATGGGCAGAAATACAGATGTTCAGTTTTAATTGGGGGAACGGGTGTAGGCAGTGCTGTGCAGAGACTGAAACTAGAACTTTTAACTGGTAAATGTAGGAAAGTGAGTTATTAGTATTTGGGGGCATTCACCCTCAGCTAGCAATCATTGCACAATCGCTAATGGTTCCAGTCAAGTCTCAGTGTATTGATCCTAGCTCATCCCTTGGTAGCTTGGTGAATGAGCAGCCAGGCTTAACTTAGGAGGTAGGCATGTGTAAAGTATAAAATACCACTAAAACAGTATGGAAGTCAAAGATAAAACTCAATAAAAATCTAACACCAACTTATATAAATAGGAAATAGTTTTATATTTAAAATGACACCAAACGGACAAGAATCAGAGATATGAATTTCTAAAAAATCGGTAATAATAGTGGTAAGAGGCTCAAAGCTCCAACTGAGTGTATCTGGTAACATTTGTACAAAATCATAAATTCAAACTGACCACAATGATTTAAAGTTTGGCGGAGGGGCTAATCTGTCACAAATGTGACGGATATCCCATCCGCCGTATTACAAGTGACATAGGCTGTAATGGAATTGTAATATGGCAGACAGGATATCCATCACATTTGTTAGGGAGTAACCCACTCCTCCAGACTCTAAATTAGTTCCTAAGTTAGGTTTGCTGATTATTGGACCTTATGTCTTTGGTGCGTGGTCAAAGCTGTGTTCCTTTGCAGGGCTTCCCCTTGTTTGGCAGCAGTTCAGAGAAGCTGCAATGTGAGGTCCTGTGTCAAGTTGTGTTGCGCTGCACCAGTCCAGAGGAAGCTGCAAGGCTTTGCAAGGCTTCTCGGTGGCTTGCATCACTTCTGTTGAAGCTGTGCCCCAAGGTTTTGAATGGGTTCACGTTAACTCATGTCAGTTCTGTTGGACTGGCAGCTGAGTACTGAGGCTTTGTGAAGCTTTGTAACATCTTACCTCAGTTCCGATGAGGCTGCTAACTGCTTCCTGGTTCCTTTGGGGAGATAAGTGTCCTCTAGTCCTGGCCGAGGGCTCAGAACCTCTGGGTTACCAGTTGGGGCTAGGGGGTCAATCACCCACAATGCACTTGCACAGTACAGGACAGACCAGTTATAACTAGTCAGCTGGGGCGTCCTCTATTTGGCTCTGCAGGTGACATCTTCAGCTCTTTTGTACCTGTTGCTGGTCAGGGAGTCCAGTCCTTTCCTTTTGGAGTCAGGCACAGTCCTTTCTTTGTGGAGCTTTGTGAGTGCAACAGCTGCCGTCTTTCAGAGTGCAGTCCTTTCTTTGGTGCAGACTAGGGGTCGAGCAGGATAGCCCTTTTTCTTTTCTTCTTTTCCAGGCAGTTATCTGGTGAGCTCTGCAGAGCTGCCTTATTTATCCTTCATTTTTGGGCTGAGGGAGTGGGCACTCTAACCAATGGAAGCCATGCTACCTCCGTCTAGTACAGGGGTCTTCAAACCTTTTGATGCCGAGACCTCCCCTGTCAAAGTTTTTAGGCACAAGGACCCCCTCCTGAAAATTTTATTTATAACCTGATACTCCTCAACTTTGCTAACCATCGTCAACCATAAACACCCCAATTTCCCACAGCAAATAATTTTGATGGTAGGGAAATAATATTAAAAAGTGTTTAGCAAACCATAGGTTATTGGGTGACAGTGATTCGGTGTCTGAGGCCTACCACACAAGTCAAACAAAAAGTCCCCAAAACTAATTACCAAAAATGCACAATGTACTTTATTTTTCACAAACAAAACATAATTTGACAAAACTTTCTTTAGTGATAACACCTCTCTGAACTAATGTGATAGGTGTGCCTGTTTTTCACCAAAGAGACGGTCAATCTGTGGTTGCAACTCATCAGTACAAGTTTAACACCCAAATATAACAATAAGCAACACAAATGTCACCAGTCCAGCTTTGGAAAGGGCCTTCTACTGCACAGCAACATGTTTCACTGCTTTTTAGTAGCTTTTGAACCATTTGAGTATAAACAAAATTTTTTGGTTAAAATCAGTAGAATATGAAGCAGATGATCGATTGTGTGGCAAATGCGGCAAATCTATAACTATGCGAAAATCACTATTCAAGTGGTCCTGGGTATAAAGGCAGTAATGCATGGGCTGCAACGTCAGTGAATAGCATCTGAGGAGAACCAATCTATATTTCAAGGGGTGCTGATGACTTGGCTTATACAGCTGCATGGAATTGGAGGTTGGGACACACCACTCGTCACAATTAAACCATACCATTTGCAATCATTAATGATGAACAGGAAGGTCCAAGTAGGATGCTTTCTTTAATTCCAGGGGAGGGAGTGATCCCTTAATATTTTTTCACACTATTTGTCAAAGAAGGTTTTTATGTTTACCCATTGTGAAAACAGATGTTTCTATTTTAGCAAAAACTGAGTAATGGTTATATCAGTTTGGTGCTGTGATTGACTTTAGTGTTTAGGTCTTTCACCATCAGGTAGCTACATATAAAATAACAGGTAGAAAAAATGAAACAATATTTTTAAAAAAGAGGTTTTTACTGAGTGGGAAATGCACTACAGTACATTATGGAACCTCTATTAGTTAATGCACTGCAGAGGTCAGTGTGTAATCAGAAAACCACATAATTAAATCATGGTTGGTGCAGTGGAAAATAGTGACATGTATTTTTAGTGCTACGAGGTCACACACAGATTATGACAAAAAGCACTGTGAATATATGAGTCAATATTTTATACTTGCATTACACACAGTATAAGAGAGACTGCTACAACATGTGCAAAAGTTTTCACAATAAAATGGTACTTTAAAAATGCACATTTTAACAACACCCAGACTATATTTAACTGTCCCTTCAACACCTCTCCACAAGTATAAGTGCTTTTAAATAATTCCAATCATGCACTTCACAGCTCAGTTGTAAACTCTTTGCACTGCTACTCAAAAAGAATGAATCTTTGTCATCACAAAGCTTCCATTGATTTGATCAAGTAAAGCCAGTACACACTCCCAAGCATCCTTTACATTTGCAGATTAACTCCATAGCGCACATTTGCATTTCTTTCAGGCAAGCAGGGGCCCTGGATGTGCTTCAGTTTCACAGCACAGGACACTCCCGGAATGACACTCCTGGTGAAGTATTTTAACTATTGGATTTAATCACCCTGGATGGTTGTCTTTTCCCAAAACCAAAAACAAATGTTTTGGATTCCAGGCAGAAGTGAGACTGGGGAATGTGTGACCCCCTTTCCTTGACTCCACACTCCCTCGGGGTCGCGCCCCACAGATTGAAGACCTCTGCTCTAGTATGACCACTTCATGTGAAGTGTGGAAAATGTCTAGCCCAGAATGTAACATTCTCCCCAAAAAATCAAAATGGAGAAAATCACTCTGTAGAGTGTGTATCTGTGTCACACAGCCAGAGGTGTGGCTAACAACTGAATATACTTGCCTTCAAGCCTCTCCCCTAATCCAATTAAGGGGGCTCCCAGCTGGCTAGGGATCAAGGAAGTAGGAGTGATCTCGGTACAGTGACATATGTTTTCTCTACAGGCGCCTGTCTTTAAAGTCCAGCTTATCTAGTCTGCCTCCTTCCTCTCCCTTCTCCAGGAAGGACACTAAAAACAAGCATTAGCAAAAACAGTAGATAAGGCCTGGCCAGGCTGATGCATTAGTATATTTTTATTTTTTTTTAATTTCGAGCATGTGTCACAAAAATAAAAATAAGGACAAACATGCTGCTGCATGACCACTTCATGTGAAGTGTGGAAAATGTCTAGCCCAGAATGTAACATTCTCCCAAAAAATCAAAATGGAGAATATCACTCTGTAGAGTGTGTATCTGTGTCACACAGCCAGAGGTGTGGCTAACAACTGAATATACTTGCCTTCAAGCCTCTCTCCTAATCCAATTAAGGGGGGCTCCCAGCTGGCTAGGGATCAAGGAAGTAGGAGTGATCTCGGTACAGTGACATATGTTTTCTCTACAGGCGCCTGTCTTTAAAGTCCAGCTTATCTAGTCTGTCTCCTTCCTCTCCCTTCTCCAGGAAGGGCACCAAAAACAAGCATTACCAAACAGTAGATAAGGCCTGGCCAGGCTGATGCATTAGTATATATATATATATTTTTTTTTTTTTCGAGCATGTGTCACAAAAATAAAAATAAGGACAAACATGCTGCTGTATAAACATGATGACCACTACTTGTATTGAAAATGTTAAGGGGTATATTTAGCAAGCTTTAATACAGCATAGCACAGCAAGCCACTTGTGTGAAAGGGCAGGACTGTGCCATATTTAACATTATATGGTGCATCCCTGTCCTTGGCTTGCACTGGTACCCTTTTGGCTACCAAAGGTCATCAAAGCACCTTTGTGTCGTGGTGAAGGATACCTGCATTGCAGGCAGGATTGTGTTTGTACAGAATGGGGCACCTTCCTGCACAAAAACAATCTTCAGAGACAGTTTTCTCTTTCTAAGTGTGGCGCAGAAGGAGAAAACAATGAGGAGAAAAAAGATATTTCTCCTTGTTGCGCCACCCCTGGGGAGGTGTTGCATTTTACACATTTCGAGGTTCACCAGTGTTGGTAAATCTGGGAATGCACAAAAAACCCATGGGTGGATGCACGGGAACACCCACGCTCAACCCATGGAACTCCTGTCTGAGGCAGAGTAATGCAACACAGCAATTTGTGCTGCGTTGCATTACTCCAGATTTATCAAGCCACTAAGGGCCATGCAAGTTGACCTTGGATGGCTAGATAAATCTGAGTTAGGACACATGAGTGACAGAAATCATTGACAAATATGCTGCTAAATTTAAAAACATTTATCAATGCTGATGATTTTTAGCAGGGCTGCTTCTAGGAGGCAGGTGTACAGTGGAGAATCTATCTCCTTTTAGTTTTAATGCACAACACATGAAAATATGAAAGATTTCCTGGTCCTGCATGAGCCGCATGGAAATGTAGGAAACGGTATTAGGAAATAGCAAATAAGAAATCCCATGCATTTGAGACAATGGGCCGGTTTTGCATTTCCCAAATAGCTATTTCCTATTAGGAAATTGCTATCTGGGAAATACAAAACCAGGGATGGCTATGGGCAAAAAGCCCCCCCCCCCTTGGTGCACCCCAAAATGGTGGTGCAGATGTAGAGCACACATATGCCCAAGGGGCATGTGTTAGCTCTATTGCACTTTAAAAAAAGCATCTTGGGGTGCTTCTTTTAAATTGCACATGGTTACCATCGACTAAAAGTTGATAGTAATTGCATTTCCTAAATGCCAAATTTGCATTTCAAGAAATGCTTTGTACATCTGAATAGAAATCTCAAAGAGATAATCCCTATTTGTGATTTCCTATTCAGGGGATCACAAACTGTAATCTCTACAGGCTAGGAATTGCAATCTGCGATTTCTTAAAGGGCTTTGTACATCAGAAAAGTCAATTTTGCATTTCTTAATGGCCTGAAATAGCGATTCAGACCATTAAGAAATGCAAATCGGTTTTGTACATCTGGTCTTAAGTGAACGGTACTACTGGCTTTGTGTTAAATAACCTCAAGACATAGATTAAACGGACAAGAGTGAATATGAATTTTAAAAAAAGATAACAAATGGAAAGGAAAAAAATTGCTTCAGCATCCCTGCAACTAAAGTGCCTTTCTTTTTAGATGGATGTGCACAGATGGATGCGGGAAAAATACTCTCACTCACTGTACAAGCGAGCCAATGGCTGAAGTGGGTTGACCCGCTGTACAATGTTGTATTCTTGGGTGTGCAGGAGCAAAATGGAAATAACAGTTGAACAGAACAGTGGATCAAGATGGCTCATCCAAAGCCCCTCTTTGTATGTACATATAATTTTTTATTTTGCAACATTTTTAATTAGTATATGACGTTTGCAAGGCAGATGTTCAGGAAACACCAAAACGGGGATGACAAATTGAATCGTCAACTCTATAGATAATGGCCTGCAACCAATGTCCAGAGAGAGTCTAAAATAAGATAAAAGCATATTAATTAAAAAACAAAAAGGTAGTATAAGAATAAATGGTTTAAATTTATAGGTTGAAGTTTTAAAAGAGTTTACTTGCACCACAGATTCAATAAAAATGTATGAGAATAATAAACTATTAAACAGGGTCGCATAATGAGAAAATGTTTAGAAACAGTTACAAAGGTGCAGAAAAGTTGCATTAGAAAATGTGAAGTTTAAGGGGGAAAAGCATTCCCTTTTGACAAGGTTGAGACAAAATCCATTGCACAGCCCTATGGCTGCACTTTTAAAGGCATATTTATTTCTCATGATCCACATAGGAATAGCACCTGTGAGGATCAACATTTGATGTTGCTTTTTGTAGTTTTTTATTTAATTCATATTTACATGCTAACATGAATCTACTGCAATGAAAAGGATGATGCTTTGATGTACAGAACTGTGTTCTCCTGGTTTATGCCAAACTAGGCCTTAACTAGGACTCAACACAATTTTGTAGTGAGTGGCTGCTGCTTCATAATATTCATTGTGTGTTTATACTGCTCATTAACAACGCACAATGTACACTGTTTGTTTTATTATGAAATATTGTTCTCACAGAATTCAGGAGGAAGCATTTATATACTTTTCAAGTCCTTTCTTGCATGCTCACTGTAGTCAATTCCTCTACAAGTCTTTTCATTGTATTGGTAACAAGATTTGTGCTAACACCTTCACTGCCATTGAGTCAGAAGGCTTAAATGAAATTTTCATTTATGGGGATAGTTCTAGGATGGTAGAGTTACATGATGTCTTATAATGCTGAATTTTGATTTGGTTTTTATATTGCTGCTTTTGCTCATCCCATGCTGAGTGTGTGATTTCCATTGTTTTCCATGGCAACATTCTTTCTTTAAAGACATAACTTTAGGGGGGAGCCTTATTCGTTTGATTCTCTACTGGGAATGTTTTTTACTCTATTTATTTGCTCCACATCCTGGACTTAGTCTACTTTCTAGATTTTGCTTATTACTGCATCTATTTTCAATAATAAGAGCCTTTATGGCAATTAGTTTTTTAACTTTATAACTCATTCATTGAACCTACCTATATTTTTGCCTTCTGTATTGCACATTAATATTTTAACAGACCTTCATGGTTTTCCTAATTTATCAATCTTGAACTCTCCTTTTTGAGGTGGTCTTTAGTATTACTGTATTTTGAAATGCTGTTTCAAATCTTGACTTTAGAAACACAAAGCCATATTTACTCATGAGGACAACACCATCCCCTATCCCACACTTGGTACTTCATCCATCTCAATCATGCAAATTACCTAAGAGATAGCACCCACAAACTATTAGGCAGGGTCAGATAGCATCTTAGAGAAAATGCTGTGTGATTTTTGGAGCTGAAATTCCATCAACAATCTTTTATGGATTAACATGCAATATACATTATAGTGGTTTTATGAATATTTGTAATCTTTGGATTATATCTATTCCTAGAACAAATATCAAGGGTTTTATAATTTTTTATAAAAGTACAATGCGGAGCAAGGGGAGTATAATAGGGGTTTAATGTATTTTTTATTTAAAGAAAAGTGATGACTTATTTTATTAGTAACATTCAGTTACCCTCTGAGGGAAACTTAACACTCCAAGAGGTGAAACAATTGATGCTGAGGCAATCATAATACTTCATACCTAAATGCCAACAGCACGCTATTCACAAGTGAAATGCTATATTGTTTTTGCTGGTTGCGACGATTCTCAGTCTCAATAGTCTTGAAAAAATGCAATTATGGTAGTTGGATCTAATAACCTAAACCTGTTTGTCAACCTTTCTGAAAGACTTCTCACTGGGTCAAGGTCCAATTCTGTGTTCATCTTGTTTAACTGTTTTGATTACATGGTCTAGTACGGCATAATTATAGGACATGCTCTGATATCCTGACAAATCAAACCCATTTCATGATCAAAATATTAACCCTTACTCAATAAACCTGTGTATCCTATACACTGTGGGATAATATAATTGTATATTTAGGTGACAAAATGAAAGTTTTCATGCAAGGATAATCATTAGAGGGACATGTTCAAATGAACTTTTCCAAACTAGGTACTAGGAAGGAACCACCTTGCCCATATTAATACTATAATAGACTCTGTAAAATCACCTTTAATATGTTAAGTGATACCAATTAGAATCATTGAATAAGACAGAGAATGAATCAATTGAGAATTATAATTTGTAGACTAGAAGTTTAGCATTCAAAATTCGATAAGTGCCAGCTCACAAATTATGAGTATGTGCAGCAGTGCTACTGTAGCACTGATTCATATACTTATAAAATAATTTCCAATTGGCCCCACGATGGCCAACACTTTATATTAAAAGTACTAATAGTAACAATCCTTTCAATGTGTACTAATTGCATGAGTGCTCTAAATAATCCCCTAACATTATTTTTTAGCTGTTTTGGAGACAATTCAGTGCCTCCAAAATAGTGGAAATTGTAATGTTGAGGGATTATTTGGAACATTCATACTAGAAACTTTATTGATTGATTGAATGATTGATTTGAATATATCACACCAAATTCCATTGTGCCATGCAGAGGAGGATGTGTCTCTATTGACAATACATTAAACACCAGTTTTCATATCACATTTGAAACAGAAGTAAAAGAAAAAATGTTAATGTGTATCTGCATTCTGCACAATCACATAATTCTTAATATGAGTTCAAAGTTCAAATTATTTTGAAAGACACCCTTCTAGTAATTAAAATCTCGGATAAATAAATATATATAATTCACATTCAGTCACTGGTTGACACTGTTAGGAATTGTGACAGGAGAGGGTCTACAGTTGAAAGCACAGAAGGTCTGGAACTTTAAATAGGCTAACATAATTACTCATCTAACAGTAATATTGATGGGTTATTAGGAATGGACTCCATTCAAAATGTGTCATAGTTATTCAAGTCAATATACTACTGTGGACTCAACTTCATTGGCCAATAAAATATCAAGAAACAATAAATCACATTGACTGTAATTTTATCATCATCAAAATCTTTATTCCGTTTATAACAAACCCTACAAAATAAAATATAAACCAGTTACAATATACCTCATTACAAGACAAAATTCACAGTATACATAATTGATTCCCTTACTAGATATTATTGGTTGCAGTAATGTATTTGTATCCAATAGACCAATTAAAAAAGTTAATTACAGCCAAACAAATTGGTAGAGAATCTAAAGATTTCAAATATAAATGTGCTTCCATTGATTTCAATTAACTGAAAAGGATTACAGAAAATGTAACCAGAGAATTTTAGTCAATTTATAAAAGAAGATAAAGTGCATAGTACCCTGAAGAAAAGAACCATCAAAAGCGCGAACTGTTTCCTCCTGGAACCATTCACCTGTATTGGCAAGGGCAACAAAATATGGATGACATTCAACCTTTAAACAGTCTGAACTAAGTGATGTTGCTGTTTTAATGTATGCATTAAATAAGTCTGCATCCCCCATATTGGAGCAAGTGAGAGGTAGGACATAACTGCAGGTTTAACAACTTCTTTCCCTACTTTCACTCTGTTTTTGTTTCATTTATAATAGTCTGTTATTTTTGCAAATCTGTCAATGTAGTATCTTTTAATTGTTTACTGCTATTGTCCAATCTCTAAACTCTCAGAGGTATATTACATTATTCTTTCATAACACATATTGTCACTATAACTAAGACAGCTCCAGGGACAGCAATAAATGGATAATTAAGTACTTATTTATACAAGCAAATCTCTAGGGCTCACTGACATTGCAAAAATAAATCATTTACTAATAATTAACTGTCTACATCAAGGGTACTCACAAACATTTTCCCAGGGGCCAAAAAGTTTGGTTGATGATATACCGAGGGCCGCACTGGTGACACCAGGTGGTGTGCGTGTGTGTGGGTGATTGGGGGGAAGGCTGGGCAAATAGGTGGGTGTAGGGGAAGTGAAGCAGGTCCATCTAGTGGCTGAATTGAACAATGTGGAACCAAAAAACCTGGAATCAATCCCGGCTTCCCTACTTGATCAAATTGTGTGATCCTAGGCAATGGTTTTATTTCACTTTCCCTCCTTTTCTTCATTATCACATACAAAAGGACCTCCACATACATGACTTCAGGATGCATGCTGTACAAAAATGTCTCCTGTGTTTGATTTACTAAGCTATAATGTTGTTCTTCTATAATAGCAATCCAGGTCACCAAAGGGTGCACATAACAACTGGTTTGCCATTTTAGTTCACCTTTGGCATTGTTGTTAGGGTGGGGAGCATTCATGTTTCTAAAATCATGTTTGAAAACTATAACTTTCAAAAAAATACTCCTCACTGCACTGATATAATCCGATGCGCTAGGGTGAAAAGGTTCTACATGCAAATGAATCACGTTTGTTGAATTTTAAAGACATTATCATAGTTATATACATATGCTGCAAGATGTCTTTATAAATGAAGGTGTTGCTAAAGTTAAATGGTGCAGGACACCTTTGATACTTATTTTCTTAAACTACAATTAACCTCTAAATAAATGCTTACCCTTTTATTTAACATATTTTTTAAGTTAGTGCTGAGTCGAGTTAACAACAGCCTACTGCTTCTGTTTATTAGGGGGCCGTATATAAAGGTCAGGAGGGCCGCATACGCCCCCCGGGCCGTACTTTGAGTATCACTGGTCTACATGATCTCACGGACATAACACAATTCAAAGCAACTTGTGAAAAGGCAGCCTACACAAAAAGTGCTGTTTACTAATTTGACTAAGATTGCAAGAAACTGTTCCCAAAATACAATAAAAATCATTGTCAATTACATAGTGCTCAAATCAATGAAGTAATTGCAATTTGTAACGCAGAGATTCTGAAATTAAATATAATATGTTTTCAGGATTGGTGGCATTCAACTGGGAGGGGCGGGGAGGTGCCAAAAAAGCCATATACATCATTGTTTTTTATTAGCATTATCAAAAATGGAGCACTGAGAGCTGGAAGGGAACAGCCACTGGCAGATGAGGTAAGTAAAACGAGATGCATGTTGTCTCCATGCATGCAAGTGACAGCATGTTATGTACATAAGTGACTGTACAGTCTGCAGATGTGAACATGTGTGTGTATAAGTGAAAAAGGAGAGCATGAATGAGAAGGAGTAATGGAGAGTGAGTGAGTGTGAGTAAATAAATGAATTTGTCAGAGTGAATGAGATAAAGAGTCACTATAAGTGAGTGAGAGTGAGTGAGTGAGATTTCTTGAGAACAAGGGTGAAAGAGTACGAGAGTATATGAGTGAGAATGAGTGTGAATGAACATGCCTGAGAGTGAGTGACAGTGAGGGTAAGGATGAGTGAGAATGAATAAGTGAGAGGGAGAATAAATTAAAATGATTGAATAATAGTGAGGTAAGAGTGAGTGCAACTAACTGTGAGTGTGAAAGTATGAGTGCGTGAGTGGAAGAATGAATGTTATAGTGAGTGAGTGCAAATGAATGAGTGAGAATGAGTGAGTGAGAATAAATGAGACTGTGTGAGAGTAATATTTGGGTGCAGTGAATGTAACTGAGAAAGCATGAGTGAGTCATAGTAAGTGTGAATCACAATACGTGAGCTGAATGAGTGAGACTAAGAGTGAATGCAAAATAGCACAGAAAATGAATGAGTGAGTGCAAATGAATGTGTGAAAGCGGGTGTAAATGAGTGAGTGTAAATTAGCATGAGTGAGAATGTGGTGTTAACTTTGTGAGTTTGCCTTTGGTGCTGGCATAGTGAAAGTAATTCTTGGCTTGTAAAAGCAACAATGACAAAATACTGGCACTGGCATACTGAAGGTAATTCAAAGAATTTCAAGAAACTGCGACAAAATACTGATACTTGCAGTAATGGAGGTAATAAGGTGTATCCATAGTACAATGCTGGCACTGGCGAACTCGAGAAATTATTGGCAGGGGGTACATGTGGAAAATGCTAGTGCTGGTGTTCTTGAGTAAATTCTTGACATATGGTGTATCCTTGGTAAAATAGTAGTACTTGCAAATTGGAGGTAATTCTTGGCATACGGAAGGACAACTGTGGCGTATGGGAGGATTAAAACTATGACAAAGTGTTGCTTCTGCCGTATTAGAAGTGATTCTTGGCCTGACATAACAGAATACATTTCTGACATATGAAAGGGCCCCCACTGCACAATTTAAAAAAGATGGAGTTAACTCCTGTGAAATGACATGTTTCATTGGCTTATCATTCCATGAAAGGGCTTAAATATTTAATGATGTTTTTGGAAAATGTATGTGAAAATTGTGCTTTAAAATGCTCTGATTGACCCTATTTTTTAAAACTTTTCTGATGAGAGAGCAAACCAAAACTCTCTCTAGAAGAAGACAGGCTTGACGTCCTCGCTACCTATTATGCCCCACCATTTTTAAAGATCACTGTCTGTCTTTTCTGATGAGAGAGCAACCCAAAACTCTCTCTAGAAGAAGACAGGCTTGACTTGCTCTCTACCTATTATGCCCCACCATTTTTAAAGATCACTGTCTGTCACTGCATGAACAAAAAGTAAACACTGTCTTGTTGAGCACAACTTCAGCTGTAAAATGCATACCTTTCTGGTTAAATAAAAAATTAACTAAAAAGCACAAATAATTTAAAACAAGCTGTTGCTATATTTAATCATTGTGAATACATAAAAAATTGCATTTTTGAATAAAACCTCCATCTCTTGTTTCGTGTGGGTGATCCTGCCTTGCAAAAGACCTTAAATTAAAGTGTACCAATAGTAAGGAGATCAAAGTGCCATCCATGAACATCTATTCTTGGGCAATCACAATCATAGGACAATCTAGCACCGGTTAGCGGTGGTATGGCGCGCAGAGTCGTAAGGCCAACAAAAACAAATTTTAGCACACAAATGGAGGTTAGTAGGCAAAACGTTTGAAGGAAGACTACTCTAAAGCTGACAGGTCTAACATGTGTCCCTCACAGCTGAAAGTGAGGAGAACTACCCACCCCGCAAACGGTCCCTGAGACCCAGGACAAAGACAGAGCACGATGCCAAGACCCCCGCCAAGAAATGAGACCACCCTGATTGTCATCCTACTGTCCCACTTTGTCACCATGTCCATCCTTAAACTGCCCCAGCTCCACTTCCTATGCCCATTTTGGCAGTGTACCTGTGAGACTAATAGACTGGACTCTGCCATGGACATTCCTCCGCCATCACCCCTCACCATTTCACTATCCCCTCCAATATTGAGCACTTAAATAAACACACTTAAAACACAAAACAATCTGGAGTCTGTCTGTGATTTCGAAATAGTGTATTAGCAATTACAGTGACAAAATACTCTTCCAATTGTAATTTCCAACATACCTATGTCACACAGCTCAAGTCCATGAGGAATCAAAGCAGATGTCACACAGTGGGACCCACATCTGTGAAATCATAAGGGAAAGTGACAACTCAGTGACCATACACTGGGTGAAAACGACAGACAGTAGAGAGGTAGTAGTGTTTAATTACATGTAGTAGGCAGGTCTGTACTCTTACCTGTGTCTCACTGGAAATATTGCTGGATCACTGAGTCCCTGTTGTTCATGTCTTCTTCCTCTGCTTCCTCTTCTTCACTATCCCCAGGCTCCACAGCTGCAACAACACCACCATCTGGACCATCCTCCTGCAGAAAAGGCATCTGTCGTCGCAATGCCAAGTTATGAAGCATACAGCAGGCCACGATGATCTGGCACACCTTCTTTGGTGAGTAGAATAGGGATCCACCTGTCATATGGAGGCACCGGAACCTGGCCTTCAGGAGGCCGAAGGTCCGCTCGATCATCCTCCTAGCTCACCCATGGGCCTCATTGTAGCGTTCCTCTGCCCTTGTCCTGGGATTCCTCACTGGGGTCAGTAGCCATGACAGATTGAGGTAACCAGAGTCACCTGCAAATGGCGAGGGACAAGTATTAGACACACACTAACCTGTAGGGTAACCTCAGACCCAGACAACCATTCCCACTAACTTGCCTCCAGGTGCTCACCTAATAGCCACACACGGTGCCTCTGGAGTTGCCCCATCACATAAGGGATGCTGCTATTCCGCAGGATGTAGGCGTCATGCACTGAGCCAGGGAACTTGGCATTCACATGGGAGATGTACTGGTCTGCCAAACATACCATCTGTACATTCATAGAATGATAACTCTTCCGGTTTCTGTACACCTGTTCACTCCTGTGGGGGGGACCAAAGCCACATGGGTCCCATCAATGGCACCTATGATGTTGGGGATATGTCCCAGGGCATAGAAATCACCTTTCACTGTAGGCAAATCCTCCACCTGAGGGAAAACGTTGTAGCTCCGCATGTGTTACAGAAGGGCAGACAACACTCTGGACAATATGTTGGAAAACATAGGCTGGGACATACCTGATGCTATGGCCACTGTTGTTTGAAAAGACCCACTTGCAAGGAAATGGAGCACTGACAGCACCTGCACTTGAAGGCGGATTGCTGACATCAGGTCTGGCTCCAACTGGGTACACAGTTCCTGGATTGTGGCACGGTCAAGCCTGTATGTGATTATGACATGTCGCTCCTCCATTGTTGACAGGTCCACCAACGGTCGGTACACCGGAGGATGCCGCCATCTCCTCACATGTCCCAGCGGACGGTGCCTATGAAGGACAACAGCGAGCACAGAGTCAAACAACTCAGAGGTACGTACCCACAGTTTACCCAGAACACCAATCATACACAAAAGGTGGCCTGTATGTGTGTTGAGTCTCGGACTAGGTATGTGTGACGCAGTTGGAAATGAAGCCATGTGGGCCCCTGAAATGGGTCTGCCTGACCTCTAAAGTGGGACAATGGAATGTGAGGTAACTGCGCTGGCGTTGTACACCATCGCGGTAGGCCGTCGAAGACCGCGGCGCAATGCTGCATTGGTTAACATTGGACCCTATGGGTCCCAGGAGCCAATGACGATGTGCTCCGGCGGTGACGGTACGCACCGCTGCGGACGTGACCGCCATTTTCTATCTGTTCAATCACTCGATACCTGATCTTCGACAGGAGAGGACTTACACTGCAAGTGCTGCTGTGACCTCGGTCTGCAAGAGACAATGGCTCGAGTGTCTGGGGAAAGGGCCCCTGCCTTCACATCGGAGGAGTTGGAGAAGCTCGTGGATGGGGTCCTCCCCCAGTACACGCTACTCTACGGTCCTCCAGACAAACAGGTATGTACACAGGGAGCATGTTGTATGGGCTATGCCTGTGTGGAGAGGGCTGGATGTAAGAAGGAAGGGGGTAGAGTGCTGTGTGCATGAAAGACGGTGAATGCATGTGCCACATGGCAAGGGTAGGGATGGGGGCCAATCACTTTGACGGTAATAACTTCTCTTTTTCCCCTGTACATTTCATGTAGGTCAGCGCCCACCAGAAAAAAAATATTTGGCGTGCCATCGCCAAGGATGTCCGGACCCTGGGGGTCTACCACAGACGGAGCACCCACTGCCGGAAAAGATGGGAGGACATTTGCCGCTGGAGCAAGAAGATGGCGGAGGCTCAGCTGGGGATGGCCTCCCAACGTGGGAGGGGTGCCCGTCGCACCATGACCCCCATGATGTTCCGGATCCTGGCGGTGGCCTACCCGGAGTTGGATGGGCGCTTGAGGGCATCACAGCAGACACAAGGGGGTGAGTACACTCTCATTCTGCTGACTTTGCGCACAGTGGAGGTGTCTGGGTGGGGGAGGTGGGCTGTGGGTTTCCCTAGGCCAGGGCGAGTTCCGTAGGCAAGGCACTCCGTAAGGCAGGCCATGTGGCACCCCAGCCCACCTCTGTAGAGTGCCAAGTACACCTAGTCATGCCCCTGTGTCATCAATGTATGCAGATGTTGTCTATAGCCTTGTAGGCCATTTCCCAGGAATTGAACAGTGGAGCTCAAAAGCGCGGCGTAGTGCAGGGGGCTTCTGTGTCTGTCGTATCCGCCAATGGTGGCGGTAATGCATGCACTCAACATGTCTCTCTTCTGTCTTCCCCCCCCTTTTTGTGGTCTCCCTGTTCTTGTGTGCATTAGCATCATCAGGCGGAGGAGCAGTGGCACCGGAGCACGGGGGAGCTGCATCCAACAAGGCCCTGGAGGGCGACACTACGGAGTCTGAATTCACCAGTAGGACGGAGGGCGAGGGGAGCTCCACGGTTGGGGCAGGAGCTGAAACCAGCAACACAGACTCGTCCTCTGATGGGAGCTCCCTTGTTGTGGCGGCAACATCTGTGCCCCCGCATCTACAGGTACAACCACCACCCCCCCTACCAGCACCGCCCTCCCAGCAGCCCCTCAGCCTTTGCCCCGTGCCTGCTCACCCAGGAGGGTGGGCATCACCTTTGCCCCAGGCACCTCAGGCCCTGCCCCAGTCACCCCTGCTGCCCTCAGTGAGGAAGACTTTGACCTCCTCAGGTCCCTCACTGTTGGGCAGTCTACCGTTTTGAATGCCATCCAGGGTGTAGAGAGGCTGTTGCAACATACTAATGCATTCCTGGAGGGCATTCATTCTGGTCAGGCAGCCCTTCAGCAAGCTTTTCAGACTCTGGCCTCAGCACTGATGGCAGCCATTGTCCCCGTCTCTAGCCTCCCCCCTCCAACTTCTTCCACCCCGACCCAATCCCCTCTACCTCAGCCTATCCCAAGCACACCTACAGACCAACATGCACACACGTCACCACCCAAGGGTAGCTCAGGCAAACATAAGCACCACACATCCCACAGGCATTCACGCAAGCATCACACACATGCAGACACAGCAACATCCGCTGCCTCCACTGTGTCCCACTCCTCCTCGTCTCCCTCCTCCCACCCAGTCTCGTCTACACTCACACCTGCATGCACTACATCTACAGCCACAAAGTCCCTCTCCAGCACACCCACCACCACACCCGCTCACGTGCAGTCACCACCCCCACTACCATTCACACGTCCCCTGTGTACTCTCCCAGTGTGTCTGTGACGCCCCCTCCCAAGATACACAAACGCAGGCATACACCCACCCAACAGCCATCCACCTCACGACAGCCTCCAGCGCATGCACCTTCACCCAAAGTCACCAAACGTACACCTCCTACAACCACCACCTCTTCCTCCACTCCCAAACCCCCTCCAGCTACCCGTCCCAGTGTGTCCAAAAAACTTTTCCTGTCCACCCTTGACCTCTTTCCCACACCTCCCCTCCCCGTCCATCTCATAGGTCCCGAACTAGCACCTCAGCAAAAACATCTCAGGGACCAGTGGTGCCAGTAGTCACCGTAATCTGGAGTGCACCGGCCACCAGGGCAGCCAGTGTGGCACATAGCCACAGCACAGACAGTCCCCCACCTGTGAAGCATCAGAAGTTGGCCAGTGCCCGGCGGGAGAGGGGGAAGACTCCAGCCACCAAAGCCGCTCCCAGGGGTACAGGTGGGAGTGTGGAGTCAGCTGTGACACCTTCCAAGGCGGGGAAGGGCCACAAGAAACCCGGCAAGTCTGGGAAGAGCAGCTCAGCGGAGAAGACCGCCAGCACCACCCCAGCTGCCCAGGAGGCCACCGCCAGCACCATTCCAGCTGCCCAGGAGGCCACCGCCAGCACCAGCCCAGCTGGCCACCGCCAGAACCTGCCCCGCTGGGCCATGAAGGACCGCCAGCAAAAGCCCTGTTGGGCCATGAAGGACCGCCAGCAAAAGCCCCGTTGGTCCATGAAGGACCACCAGCAAAAGCCCCGTTGGGCCATGAAGGACCGGCAGCAAAAGCCACGTTGGGCCATGAAGGACCGCCAGCAGCTGAGAACCTGCAATGGAGACCGCCATCTCAAGCACCGCTGAACAGGGCACTGCCATCTCAAGCACCGCTGAACAGGGGACCGCCTTCTCAAGCACCGCTGAACAGGGCACCGCCATCTGAAGCATCGCTGGCCCATGAGCGGCAAGGGCACTGACGCAACTGAGTCCGTCACGGGGTGAATGAGGCACTCTGGGCACCGTGCCCCCTCCAGAACCAGTGGAGAGATACATCCACTACCTCTGTCCTTAGCAGGATGAAGCACTTTCTGGGCACAAAGCCCCCTCCAGAACCAGTGGAGAGATACATCCACTACCTCTGTCCTTAGCAGGATGAAGCACTCTGGGCACAAAGCCCCCTCCAGAACCAGTGGAGTAAGGCATCCACTACCTCTGTCCTTAGCAGGATGAAGCACTCTGGGCACCATGCCCCCTCCAGAACCAGTGGAGAGATACATCCACTACCTCTGTCCTTAGCAGGATGAAGCACTCTGGGCACAAAGCCCCCTCCAGAACCAGTGGAGTAAGGCATCCACTACCTCTGTCCTTAGCAGGATGAAGCACTCTGGGCACAAAGCCCCCTCCAGAACCAGTGGAGTAAGGCATCCACTACCTCTGTCCTTAGCAGGATGAAGCACTCTGGGCACCATGCCCCCTCCAGAACCAGTGGAGAGATACATCCACTACCTCTGTCCTTAGCAGGATGAAGCACCCTGGGCACAAAGCCCCCTCCAGAACCAGTGGAGTAAGGCATCCACTACCTCTGTCCTTAGCAGGATGAAGCACTCTGGGCACAAAGCCCCCTCCAGAACCAGTGGAGTAAGGCATCCACTACCTCTGTCCTTAGCAGGATGAAGCACTCTGGGCACCATGCCCCCTCCAGAACCAGTGGAGAGATACATCCACTACCTCTGTCCTTAGCAGGATGAAGCACTCTGGGCACAAAGTCCCCCAGAACCAGTGGAGTAAGGCATCCACTACCTTTGTCCTTAGCAGGATGAAGCACTCTGGGCACCATGCCCCCTCCAGAACGAGTGGAGAGATACATCCACTACCTCTGTCCTTAGCAGGATGAAGCACTCTGGGCACAAAGCCCCCTCCAGAACCAGTGGAGAGGTACATCCACTACCTCTGTCCTTAGCAGGATGAAGCACTCTGGGCACCATGCCCCCTCCAGAACCAGTGGAGAGATACATCCACTACCTCTGTCCTTAGCAGGATGAAGCGCTCTGGGCACAAAGCCCCTCCAGAACCAGTGGAGTAAGGCATCCACTACCTCTGTCCTTAGCAGGATGAAGCACTCTGGGCACAAAGCACCCTCCAGAACCAGTGGAGTAAGGCATCCACTACCTCTGTCCTTAGCAGGATGAAGCACTCTGGGCACAAAGCCCCCTCCTGAACCAGTGGAGTAAGGCATCCACTTGTGAGATTGTGGCTTTGCACTCCCCAGGATTGAACAGTGGGCAAGCCACCCACTGTAGAGACTTGAGAAACTGTGGCTTTGCACTCCCCAGGATTGAACAGTGGGCAAACCACCCACTGTAGAGACTTGTGAGACTGTGGCTTTGCACTCCCCAGGATTGAACAGTGGGCAACCCACCCACTGTAGAGACTTGAGAGACTGTGACTTTGCACTCCCCAGGATTGAACAGTGGGCAACTCACCGACTGTAGAGACTTGTGAGACTGTGGCTTTGCACTCCACAGGATTGAACAGTGGGCAAGCCACCCACTGTAGAGACTTGAGAGACTGTGGCTTTGCACTCCCCAGGATTGAACAGTGGGCAACCCACCCACTGTAGAGACTTATGAGACTGTGGCTTTGCACTCCCCAGGAAGGAACAGTGGACATGTGGCCCACTCGTGGATTTGGCGTTGTGCACTCAAGCGGCTGAGGTGCCCCCCCTTTCCCTCCCCCTGAGGTGCCTGTTTAGTTGCTCTCTGATGCCCCTGCAGTGTTCTCTCCGTCATGGTTGGGGATCTTGTGCGGGCCTCGCCCATACCGCGTGGTTCCCAGTGTTCCACGGACTTTCTTAGAACACTACCTGGACTACTATGCTTGTTATATATTATGTACATGGTGTATATATATATATTTTTGCCTACTTGCTTTTAATATATTACAATGGTTACACTCATTTTCTATTGTCTTTGCATTCTTCCAGGGGGGTTGGGGGTGTAACTATAATGTATAGATATGTATTAGTGTGTGTGTTGTAGTGGGTGAGGGTGGGGGTTGGGGTTGGGGTGTTGCATGTGTGTGTCCCTGTTTTTTCCCTCCCCTGTGTCATAGGTGCAGTACTCACCGTGGTCTTCGCCGCCGGCATTCGTGCTCCTGTTAGAGGAGCAGGAAGACTACTGCAGGTAGAATTTGGAGTTCCGGGTCCATGGTGTCCTCGTTCCTCGTGGGGTGTGTAGAGGTGAGCATTTTCCCTTTGGGATTCTTGATTCCACCGTGTTTTTATCCACGGTGAATCCGCCTTGGAAAAGGGGCCGGATTGGCCTGTCATAATAGTGTGGGTGGTACATTGTCTCCCGCCTGTCTGTTGGCGGTGACCGTCGCGCTGTTTGTTTGTACCGCTGTGGCGGTCGGAGTGTTAAAGTGGCTGTCTTTGTTGGCGGTTTCCACCACCGTCATGATTCCATTTTTTTTACCGCCGGCCTATTGGCGGTCTTACCGCCGCTTTAACACCGACCGCCAGGGTTGTAATGACCACCTTAGAGTTGTAGGCTGGCAAACCAATGACCGGGCATCATAGTAAGACTCAAACATATACTGTCGGCTTATTGGATCTGCCTTGTGCCATCTGTCTTCAGTCACAGTTAGAAAACACTTTTAAAGTTGATAACTGAATGAGAGAGATACTGCGGTAATACTTTGTGC
Source organism: Pleurodeles waltl (assembly GCF_031143425.1). NCBI lineage: Eukaryota > Metazoa > Chordata > Amphibia > Caudata > Salamandridae > Pleurodeles > Pleurodeles waltl. The sequence goes on along the minus strand of NC_090436.1, from coordinate 690,625,087 downwards.
TAGGGAACACCTCATGCTTTGGCTGCCATTTCATTAGTTAGGTGGAGGCACTTAATACTGATGGGCTTTTTCCTGGTATTTCTGATGGTAATCACACTTGAAATTCTTGTGTGGTTGCTACTGATAATCCTGCTTATGGTGTTCGTGGTATAAAGTTAACATATGCAGCTACTATTTTACAGTGCTAATAGTTTGTACTAGATTGCAAGGACTTTGCTTGAACAAAAGTGGCTCTTAATACAGAAAAGATTGGAGACTCCTGGTCTAGGTCCTCCTCACCGAGCTGTGTGATGAGACTGTCCCTATAATATGTTCTGAGGCATGTGTTCAGACCATAAATCACTTACAATGTCAGGGGCCTCGAGCACAGGTATGGTGAACATGGCCAGTTTGAAGGAGTCACAGGCTTTCTGTCAATACTCTGTCCAGATCACCTTCATGCAAAACAGCTCAGTTAAGGGGGCAACAATAGTGACATACCGCTTGACACCCTGGAGGGACTGTACTTTACCCCCACCCACAGGGTAACACAAATATACCATAGACCCCTACCCTACCTGCCACTTACTCACCTTGATAGTCTGTCCTGTGTGTTGCAGGGCCTGAAGCACTTTCTGCAGGTGAAACAGGTAGCCTTCCCAACAGCTAAGTCAACCAAGTAAGCAGCACTGAAGGTCTTCATACCAGCTACGACCTGGATCACCAGCCTATGGAAGGTGGCAGGTGCATTTCTTAGCCCAAAAGGCACCACCTTAAATTAAAATTGGCCCACTGGGGTGGAAAAGGCTCACCTCTTTATATCCCCCTCAGTTAGGGAAATTTGGTAGTACCTGGAAGTCAAATCAAATTTACCTAGGAATTTGGCAGCCCCTAATCCACTACCTCTGTCCTTAGCAGGATGAAGCACTCTGGGCACAAAGCCCCCTCCAGAACCAGTGGAGAGATACATCCACTACCTCTGTCCTTAGCAGGATGAAGCACTCTGGGCACAAAGCCCCCTCCAGAACCAGTGGAGTAAGGCATCCACTACCTCTGTCCTTAGCAGGATGAAGCACTCTGGGCACAAAGCCCCCTACAGAACCAGTGGAGTAAGGCATCCACCACTACCTCTGTCCTTAGCAGGATGAAGCACTCTGGGCACAAAGCCCCCTCCAGAACCAGTGGAGTAAGGCATCCACTTGTGAGACTGTGGCTTTGCACTCTCCAGGATTGAACAGTGGGCAAGCCACCCACTGTAGAGACTTGAGAGACTGTGGCTTTGCACTCCCCAGGATTGAACAGTGGGCAAACCACCCACTGTAGAGACTTGTGAGACTGTGGCTTTGCACTCCCCAGGATTGAACAGTGGGCAACCCACCCACTGTAGAGACTTGAGAGACTGTGACTTTGCACTGCCCAGGATTGAACAGTGGGCAACTCACCCACTGTAGAGACTTGTGAGACTGTGGCTTTGCACTCCCCAGGATTGAACTGTGGGCAAGCCACCCACTGTAGAGACTTGAGAGACTGTGGCTTTGCACTCCCCAGGACTGAACAGTGGGCAACCCACCCACTGCAGAGACTTATGAGACTGTGGCTTTGCACTCCCCAGGATGGAACAGTGGGCATGTGGCCCCCTCGTGGATTTGGTGTTGTGCACTCAAGCGGCTGAGGTGCCCCCCCCTTCCCTCCTCCTGAGGTGCCTGTTTAGTTGCTCTCTTATGCCCCTGCAGTGTTCTCTCCATCATGGTTGGGGATCTTGTGTGGGCCTCGCCCATACCGTGTGGTCCCAGTGTTCCACGGACTTTCTTAGAACACTACCTGGACTACTATGCTTGGTATATATTATGTACATGGTGTATATATATATTTCTGCCTACTTGCTTTTAATATATTACAATGGTTACACTCATTTTCTATTGTCTTTGCATTCTTCCGGGGGGGTTGGGGGTGTAACTATAATGTATAGATATGTATTAGTGTGTGTCTTGTAGTGGGTGGGGGTGTTGCATGTGTGTGTCCCTGTTTTTTCCCTCCCCTGTGTCATAGGTGCAGTACTCACTGTGTTCTTCGCAGCCGGCGTTCGTGCTCCTGGTAGAGGAGCAGGAAGACTATTGCAGGTAGAATTTGGAGTTCCGGGTCCATGGCGTCCTCATGGGTGTGTAGAGATGAGCATTTTCCCTTCGGGATTCTTGTTTCCGCCGAGTTTTTATCCACGGTGAATCCGCCCCGGAAAAGGTGGCGGATTGGCCTGTCATAATAGTGTGGGTGGTACATTGTCTCCTGCCTGTCTGTTGGCGGCGACCGCCGCGCTGTTTGTTTGTACCGCCGTGGCGGTCGGAGTGTTAAAGTGGCTGTCTTTGTTGGCAGTTTCCGGCACGTCGTGATTCCAAATTTTTTACCGCCGGCCTGTTGGCGGTCTTACAGCCGCTTTAACACCGACCGCCAGGGTTGTAATGACCACCTTAGATTTGTAGGCTGGCAAACCAATGAGCAGGCATCATAGTAAGACTCAAACATATACTGTCGGCTTATTGGATCTGCCTTGTGCCATCTGTCTTCAGTCACAGTTGGAAAACACTTTTAAAGTTGATAACTGAATGAGAGAGATACTGCAGTGATACTTTGTGCTAGGGAACACCTCATGCTTTGGCTGCCATTTCATTAGTTAGGTGGAGGCACTTAATACTGATGGGCTTTTTCCTGGTATTTCTGATTTTAATCACACTTGAAATTCTTGTGTGGTTTCTACTGATAATCCTGCTTATGGTGCCCATAGTATAAAGTTAACATAAGCAGCTACTATTTTACAGTGCTAATAGTTTCTACTAGCTTGCAAGGACTTTGCTTGAGCAAAAGTAGCTCTTACTACAGAAAAGGTTGGAGACTCCTGGTCTAGGTCCTCCTTATCGAGCTGTGTGATGAGACTGTCCCTATATTATGTTCTGAGGCATGTGTTCAGACCGTAAATCACTTACAATGTCAGGGGCCTCGAGCACAGGTATGGTGAACATGGCCTGTTTGAAGGAGTCACAGGCTTTCTGTCAATACTCTGTCCAGATCACCTTCATGCAAAACAGCTCAGTTAAGGGGGCAACAATAGTGACATTCCGCTTGACACCCTGGAGGGACTGTACTTTACCCCCACCCACAGGGTAACACAAATATACCATAGACCCCTACCCGCCACTTACTCACCTTGATAGTCTGTCCTGTGTGTTGCAGGGCCTGAAGCACTTTCTGCAGGTGAAACAGGTAGCCTTCCCAACAGCTAAGCCAACCAAGTAAGCAGCACTAAAGGTCTTCATACCAGCTACGACCTGGATCACCAGCCTATGGAAGGTGGCAGGTGCATTTCTTAGCCCAAAAGGCACCACCTTAAATTGAAATTGGCCCACTGGGGTGGAAAAGGCTCACCTCTTTTTAGCCCCCTCAGTTAGGGAAATTTGCTAGTACCTGGAAGTCAAATCAAATTTACCTAGGAATTTGTCAGCTCCTAATCTATCAATCAACTCATCAACTTGGGATGGGATGAACAACAGACGTAATGACTTAGTCGAGCCCCCCACCCCCCCAGTCTATGTAGAACCATAGTTTTGGGGTGGCACCTAATGGAGCAGCTTTTGGTACCAGAACCACTGACCTGGATCAGAGGCTACTGGAGTGCTCAATCATCCCCAGTGTCATCATCTTAGAAACCTCCTCTTTGATGCTGGCCCTCACTCCATCAGATAGCATGTAACCTTTATTGTTCACAGGTTGCTGTCTCCAGAATCATGGGTACACAGATTTGTAAGCCAGGGAGTGAGGGAATATAGAGAGTCAAACTCTTTCTTGATGACTAAAGGTCAGGGAGAAGGTGACTTTCCTCTTCCTCCCCATTATCTGTCACCAGCAGAATGGTGACCTCAGACCTCTCATAGTAGGGATGAAGGTGGTTGATATGGAGTACCCTTAAGGGGTTTCTGAGGTGACCTCCTCCTTTTCTCTCAACTACCTCAGAAGGTTCAGTCCAACGGTCCTGGAGGGCCCTGGGCTCCATAGGCCCCATTACCCTCACTGTGTGCTCAAGTAGGAATTCCACAGGAGTAGCCACCTGATCACACCACTGCTTCATAACTTCTTTGCTAGCCCTTAATTTTTCAGAAGCTTTCTTCCAGTACTTGGCCATTTGGTTAACAAGGGATAGCATATAGCTAACCACCTCCAGGGGGCATTTCTTGGAAGCTTGCTCTCACCCCTCCTTGACCAGACTCAGAGGTTCTCTAACAGAGAGCCCAAGCAGAAGTTCAAAGGGTGTCAGTGTAACCCCCTTCTGTGGCACCTCCCAGTTGCCAAAAGTAGGCATGGTAAGAGGATGTCCCACTTCCACCTTATGGGCTCAGGCAAGCCCATATTAATGCCTCTTAGGGTCTTGTTAAATCTTTCAAAAGGCCCATTAGTTTGGGAATGGTAGAGTGTGGAGAACTTGTAGGTTACCCCATACTCCCCCTGTCAGACGCAACCTCTTTGCTAAACCGCACCCGGATGAAAATCTGTATCAGGGTATCAGGGCCCTGGCTACTAGAGATGCAGCTGCAGTCCTGAGAGGGAAGTCTTGTGGGTATTTTGCAGCAGGGTCCACCAAGACCAGTCTAAACATGTTGGCTAAGGCTGTTTTGGAGTTTTGTTTTGGGCCCAACAATATCAATGTTCACCATAAGAAAATGCTCATTGCTCTTGGAGTTATGCTGGTAGCCCTGGATTCAGGTAAAGATGCAGGGCTGACCTCAGATGGTTCAAGGCAGGCTCCAGGCACCAACGAAGACCTTCTGGGAATAGCAAAGCAGTCTTGAAGACTGCACAGCAGGTCACAGCAGCAGAAAGTCCTCTGAGAGTCATTCTGCAGGCCCAAGAGTAGGTCTGTAGGTCCTATGTTTATAACTAGAGGTAAGTATGCCGTTCCTACAAAAAACAAAAGTACTGTATGCAGGTCAGACCCCAACATGGGGGTAGCCCCTTCAGGAGCAACAGCCCTCACATACCCTAAGGGATTTGCAAGGGGTGGATTACATACGGATATTCATTAAACACAACCTCCTTGAGAGTAGGTTTGGTTTCTGGTCCTGAAAAATTGCATTGATCCATGTGGGACATTAAATAGGCAAGAAACATGTTGACCCTATTCCATTTGTACACCTGAGTCAGAAGGTTCATTGCAAACATTACTGACTCGCTCTGTTGCTTTTAATCAAGACAAAGGCAACCTGATTTTGGATCTCCCTTAGTCATTTTTAATTTACCTTTCCTGCACCAATCATTTTCATAACACCACACATCTACTGTACCTCATCATTCACATCCGCAACCAGAAAAGATCTCTGGCAAAGAGCCCCCCCAGTGGGACACATTGGGCATTGCAGCACCCGCCTAACGTGGAGCTGGCCCATGATGAAGCATGACACCCCTTAGGGGGGGTGAGGACTCTTGCTCCTCAAAGGGGCTACCCCTGTGTGGGGTTCTGACTTGCATGCAGTGATTTTGTTTTTTGTAGGAACTGCACACTTACCTTTAGTAATAGTTAGGTGAGGGCATGTATGCTGGACCCTTAACAGCCCTCGATCCCTTTTTATTGAGAGGTCCTATTTCTATACCCTGGTACCCTTCCCATCTGGGCCTACGCCATGCACTTAGGATGGGAAATGCAAAAGCAACAAGGTGATGGATGGAATCCTTCAATTAATCTCAGCCACTGGCAATTATTCAGGCTGCAGCTTAGTCAATCGTTTTTTTGCCCATCATTCCAACCCATTTGGGACAAAGCCATATACAAATCAGTCTTGACACTGCTCCCCATGTAACAGTTCAGCCCGTACTGCCAGGCTAGGTCATCCCTGGACCAGAAACAAGCATTCTGGGACCGGCTTTCCTCATCAGCCAGGCTAGCTTGAATCCAGTGGCACAGTGAGCCTAGGACCCAAGACTGGGCATACCCAGCACACTTAGGGTGGCAAATGCAAACACAGCATGGTGATGGATGCTTAAGTTAATCTCAGCCACTGGCAATGCTCAGGACTGCATGCCACCCTAGTTTGGACTACACCATATGCAAATCAGGCTTGACCCTGCTCCACATGGGAACAGTCCAGAATGGATTTCCAGGCCAGGTCCTCCCTGGACCAGAAACAGGCATCCTCGGACTGGTTTCAGGGAATCACCCCTCATCAGCCAGGCTAGCTTAAATCCAGTGGCACAGTGAGGTCAGGATGCAAAGTGATGGATGGAATGCTTGACTTAATCTTAGCCATTGGCCATTGCTCAGGGCAGCATACCAGTCCCTCTTTTTTCGCCCTCTATGCCACCCTAGTTTGGACCATGCCATTGGCAAATCAGTTTTGACCCTGTTACCCATGGAAACAGTCCAGCCTGAACTGCCAAACTGAAATGGCCAGCAATGAAATAATGGATGAAACCCAGATCTGTGACTGGGGGTGAATCCTTGATTTGTTCTGCATTCCGTCCATCATCTGTTCTTTTTGCATTGGTTGCTGTAAGTAGGAAGGGTATGCCTAGACATGGGTGCCATGCTCACTATGCCACTGAATTTAAGTTAGCCTGGCTGATGAGGGGTGATACTCCGAAACTGATCCCGTCCTGGGAGGAACTGGCCTGGCAGTTTGGGCTGGACTGTTCCCATGAAGAGCAGGTACAAGGCTTTTTTGCATAAGGCTGGGTCCAAACTAGAATGGCATGGCCAACAAAAAAACTATGTATTAAACCCAGATTTATGACTGGAGGTGAAAGTTTGATTTGTTCTGCATTCTGTCCATCGTCTGTTGTTTTTGCATTAGTCACCTTAAGAGGGAAGGCTATGCCCAGATATGGGTCCCGTGCTCCTTATGACACGGATTTCAAAGTAGCCGGGTAGATAAGGGGCGATATGCTGAGACCAGTTCTAGGATGCTCGTTTATGGCCTAAGGAGGACCAGGCCTGACAGTTCGGCTGGACTGTTTCCACGAGTGGCAGGGTCAAGATGCATTCGGATTTGACAGGGTCCAAACTCGAACTGCATTGCCAGGAAAAAACAATGTATTAAACCAAGATCTGTGCTGGGGTGAAAGTATGATTTGTTCTTTATTCAATCCATCATATGTTCTTTTTTAACTATGTGCAAGTTGAATTTTTTAAATTATAATTAAAATCCAACTTTACGATTAAAGATGAATTTTATTAAAGTTTCAAACATACCAACCATGAACTGGATGCCTGGTCCCAATCAAAAGTTAGCACTTATTAAATGTAATAAGACAAACCAATATTATCATATGGTTCAGGTATACCTCACTAACAAGACAGGTAAAACTTTAAAGTAAATGTCCAACCTTTTATATTACAATGCCCTATGGACTACCTAGGGCTTACCTCAGGAGTGACAACGAAGTTAAATTGCCAAAACACATTGGCAGTTTGAAAATGCAATAAGGCTGCAATGGCAATCCTTCAACATGTTTCAAAGTGATACCTAAGTGGGTGACACAATAAGTGGTGCAGGCCCACTAGTAGTGTTTCATTTAAAGGCCTTGCATATCTGGTATACCTCTCTACAAGGGACTTACAAATAGATTAAATATGGCAATCAGTTGTAATAAAATCAAACCATATTTAGGGGATTGAGCACATGCACTTTAGCACTGGTTGACAGTGGTAAAATGTGCTCAGTCCTTAGGCCAACAAAGGCCAATAAAAATTAACTTCAGCCCAAACATAGAGGTAAGTAGGAAAAAAGAATGGGGAATGGCCACCATAGAACTGACAGTTGTAACTATTTTCCTTTCAGACAAGCACTTATTTTTTCATGTAACACAAAGAAGAATTAGTAATGTTCCCCTGGAATATCATGTCAACATCTAAAAGTCTAAATTAGACAATTATCTGTGTTATCTTGTGATTAATAATAAGTTTATTATGGAAGTAAAGCAATGTTAATTATTATAATGTCAGCCGGGTTAAGGTCATGTGAAGTCTCTTCCTGGGAAGATCCATGGTCAAAGGTTTTATGATCTTAATTCCTTTCATGTCATTAAGGATAAAGGTTATGTAATTTCATATACACTACACATTTAAACAATGGAAGATAGTTGTTCCTTCAGGCACTTTTCACTATAAATAGCTTAAATAATATCGGTGTTAAGTGAAGTTAGCCCATATAATGCACGAGGTGACATATAAGGTTGAGAAAATGACACTGGCAATTGCAAAGATGGCTCCCGCCGTAGTAGTAATTCACCACCCACTAAAAGATCCTACTCAGTCCTGCCTGTCTAAATTAAGTGGGGGTAGACCAATCAACTAAAAAAATAAGGTCTATCTTCAATTGCCAAATAGGGTATACATGGTACTTCTACAGCCACCTCGCGGTACCTGCACCATAAACTGGCTTGACTAAAGGACATATTTATGGCCTGGTTTGCGTTGCTCCTGCAACATGTAATGTTGTGCACGAGTGATGTAAACCTTTAAGTGAGATTTATAACTGCATGTAAGTCTACCTTGCGTGGTCCTGTGTGGCCTCATAAATCTTGAGTAATGTAATGCAGTGCAAATTACTGTGCTACATTATTCTGCGTTACGGAGACATTTCCAGGGGTGTTGCTTGGGTGTTCCCATACAACATCCATGGAATTTGAAGCATTCCCAGATTTATAAGAACAGGTAAACCTGGGAATGTGCCAAAACGATATGCCACCCCAGGAGAGGCATAACAAGTAGAGATATGTTTATTTCTTCTTGTTTTTCCTCTTTCCTCTTTCTATCTGTGCTGCAGAACAAGGAAAAAGCCTCTCATGATTGTTTTTGTGCAGGAAGGTGTCTCTTCCTGCTAAAAAAAAATGCTGAATACAATGCAGTCACCCTTGCACCATGGACATGAAAGCACCATATTGGGAAAGTACAGAGAATTCCTGCCCTCTCCCTGTGGTACAGGGCAGTAGAGCAAGGTGATTTGCTGCATTTCCCTGAGCCACAAAGCCCATAAATGTAGACCTACAGTTTTCCATTGGTTAATGACAAATGTATAAAGGCCAGATGAACTGCTTGATGGAAGGTTAGAGTGGTTGGGTCGTAAATCTTAATCCTCATCTGGGGACTGTGTAATGATTAACCTTATAAATACTTTGGTAGCAAGAGGTCTCTTTGAATGTTTGAATCATTCGGTAAACATATCAGCTAAACTTCATGCACGTCCTTTGGCCTTTGATTGGCCATGTGCTGAAAGACCTCTGACGATCCCAATCCCATTTCTAGTTGCAATATGATAAGCAGTAACCATGGTATATGTAATGTACACAACATAAATCATTTCACCTCCCTTCACATCCTTGGAAACATTGACTGACTTCCAGTTGCTGTTTCCCTCGGAAAGAATTCCCTTATGTTAACTCCAGCAGCTGATGATTCAACCTTAGACATCCTACCCCCACTTAACCACTGTTCCTGTGCAATTGAAGAATATGGCGGTCATTCTGACCCTGGCGGTCAAAGACCGCCAGGGCGGAGGACCGCGGGAGCACCGCCGACAGGCCGGCGGTGCTCCAATGGGGATTCCGACCGCGGCGGTAAAGCCGCGGTCGGACCGGCAACACTGGCGGGCTCCCGCCAGTGTACCGCCGCCCCATTGAATCCTCCAAGGCGGCGCAGCTTGCTGCGCCGCCGAGGGGATTCCGACCCCCCCTACCGCCATCCAGATCCCGGCGGTCCGACCGCCGGGATCCGGATGGCGGTAGGGGGGGTCGCGGGGCCCCTGGGGGCCCCTGCAGTGCCCATGCCACTGGCATGGGCATTGCAGGGGCCCCCGTAAGAGGGCCCCTAAATGTATTTCACTGTCTGCTGCGCAGACAGTGAAATACGCGACGGGTGCAACTGCACCCGTCGCACAGCTTCCACTCCGCCGGCTCGATTCCGAGCCGGCTTCATCGTGGAAGCCTCTTTCCCGCTGGGCTGGCGGGCGGCCTGAAGGCGACCGCCCGCCAGCCCAGCGGGAAAGTCAGAATTACTGCCGCGGTCTTTCGACCGCGGAACGGTAACCTGACGGCGGGACTTTGGCGGGCGGCCTCCGCCGCCCGCCAAGGTCAGAACGAGGGCCTATGTCTCATGTGGCTTTAGACTGCCCACATGTATTTCAAGGCAGTGTGGTTCCAAAATCTGTTAAAACACAGAGGATTTTGACATCAGCCCTAATGAGCAAGTTAAAACTCTTTTCCTAAATTTTTGTTTGATGTTGAGCTACACTAAGGCGCAAACTCTGCAGACTGTTGTCACACACTCAGTCTTGATCATTTCATTGAGCCACTTCCTGTTTTCCTTTCCCTTACAGGGTGTTTGGTTTGTAAATACTCCATTATGTCCTTGTGCTAACATGCCACAACAAAGCACCACTCACTCTATGCTTTTTAGTATACTTTAAAGCTCTTTGTGGAAACTCCTTTTGGTACCACTCTTACCAATTGCTAACATCAGGGAGCATATGTGTGACCTATTATTTTTACAGCACTGGTGATCTCCTGAATTACTTTTTACACTATCCTGAGTTTTCAAGCAGGAGTGAGAGGGACGATTGGCAGTACCAGGTGAGGTGTGCTAAAAGGTGGTGTGTCACATTTTGACAGTTTCTCGGAGTTCTGCAATGCAGAATCACAGGGTTTTGCCCCAGTCTGCTTCATAGGGAATGCTCTTCTCAGTTGTACAATAGATTTTCTGATTAAAATGTTCTGAGATTTGCTTTCTGCTTTTCATAAGTGAATCAACGATTGCAACTCCCTACCTGACAGAATGCTTGGGAGACACCCATTCCACGTCCCATTTGTATTGGAAGTCCCCGTTGGTAGGGTAAAAAGCTTCAATTACATAGGGATTCCATTTGCTGATATACACATTTGGGGTCACCTACTAAATTGAGAAAAGGCGTAAATTGCCACAAAACTAGTGATTTCAAAGATTCATATGTACCCTTCTAGGAATAGTGAACAATGCAGAAGAGAGTTAATTACTGGGAAGCAAGTTCACAGAGCTAGAACTGTCTGGAATGCAAATGCATTGGAGGATAGAGGGGTTAAATGGAAAAGGAGGCTGCAAGAGTTAGGTCAAACCAAACCAGTTTTGAGTCAGGAAGATATACAAGACCAAAAAAGAAGTAGGTACTTGTTGAAAAAGATACAATATTTATAACAGTGAGCTCAATGGACAGAAATGGGAGAAGAGGAGATGAGTAAAAATAGAGCATGTGGTAGTTGCCTATCTGTCCCCTACTATGCTTCCAGGGATGTGATGAATATGTGATTTTGTCCCTCTGTTTTATAGAAGTTAAAGATGAAAAAATTCTGAATATTTGAAGTCCACAAATTGGTGAAAAAGTGTGAGGAATGACAGGGGGCAACATGTGAATTCCAGTCAAGGTTCTCTGAACCTTCTCAACCCACCCATAAGCTAGACAATCAAAACATGGTGATACATCAATGCTCCTCTGGGTGGCACAAAAACAAGAATAGAGGGGCAAGCAATCCAGTGAGAAACATGGAGATTAGACTGAAAAGAAAGCCATTTAATGATGAGCAAGGAGCAATATGAAAGCCCATTGTATATAGCTTAGCATTAATTTGCCATCAGACAGTTAAAATGTCAGTAGGGTGATACCCAAGCCTCATTGGTGTACTGCGTGATCTGAAGCTGCTTTTGTTCACATTCAAAGGGGATATTGAGACAGAATCATGAAAAATTTGCTTAAGGTTGGTACCTGTTTGGTGTGTTGCAATGACTAAGAAATTGTCTAAATTATATTCAAATTGACTACAAGATGGTATTTGTTGCAGGCAGAGACAGCAGGTCTGCTGAAATTCACAATAATGAGCATAGGGTGTGTAATGATAGTGACAGCCTTTCAGAAAATATATCTGAGAGATTCTGTATAATTGCACGGAACCCTCTACTCATGTACACTAGACTGACGCTACACCTTAGGAATTTGTTAAATTACTTACAGGGACAAAGTATGAATTTGCTAAATTGTGCATTTCTTCACAATGTCTTTATCATGTAAGGAGATTTTGTCCTTTTGTATTGGGCAGGCATTAGAGAATGCTCCCGAATGCTAAGGTTTTTTAATTAAATGTTTACCTTTCCTCATCTAAGTGATCTAGGAGTAAACTTTTTAACTTTTGGAAAAGTAGCTCCAAGTGAAAGAAAGCTTGTTAACTTTTTATTAGGACTGGACAGAACTCTTGGAATTTACCTTTGCGGTTGAGCCTTGTCCTAATCCAAGCAGAAGTTATTTTCATGACTGACCATTTTTCTGCATGATGCGATTTTATTGAGAACTTTGCATGCATTGGTCTGAAAAGCCCGAAGCTGAAGGCGAGATCTCTTGCTCCTTAGGAAATATTTGCATGTAAACCCTGAGGCTATGACCGTTGTTTAACATTATTTCTGTATGTTCATAAGTGGGACTAAAATGAAATACAGTAGATGGTTTGTCCCCTTTTTCATGCATGATTGTTCTGTGGCTATACCAGTTGTGCAATCTGTATACACTAGCTAGCCAGCATGTATTCTTATTGGCTGCACTTTAGGTTGGTCCTATATGGAAATTTAACCTGTCTGTATGTTATTTCAATTGACAATAACATGCCTAAGCAATACTGAGGGGACTTTCTTCATATACATAATCAAAAAGGGTGTGTTTAATTAATATCGGAAATATCCTTGAATTAAATTAGATTATTTCCTTTTTAAACCACACGTATGTTTTCTTTTTTATGTGCTCCTTCGCCATATGTATACAGTTGGATCACTTGTTTTGGTCTTGCCATATCTAACCCACCAGTCTTTGATGTCTTTATAAACTGTGTTTCTAGTAACTGAAACAAACATGTCGACTTTGAGAGAGCATACTCTATCAAAATGATATGCAAAGTATTTTTTCTTTTCCATGAAGGAAAATGAGTGCATATCAGCTCATTCTCACTCATGCTATTTACTGTCCTATAGTGAGAGTTACTAAAAGCCAAACTCATGTAAGAATTGTAAGGTGAAATCACATTTAATCACCTTTTCCACTGTCTACTAGGGCCATATTTGATGCTTCAAATGGCACTCCAAAACCTCCTTGATTGGTAGATGGCTGTCTTAAATTATCTAGCTGTAGCATCAACCCTAGCTGACAGATATATGTGTACATATATGTGTACATGTGATGTGTAGAAAGGGACCAAAGACATAGTATCGTTGAAAGAACTAAAATATCAGACACAAATATAATTCACAAAAAATATTGATATCCTATACTTAATTAACAACACAATCATCTATGTCAAAAATATCAGAGTAAAAAATGTATATTTCTATTAATATCCAAACTACACATATTGCAAACAGAAATAGTGTTAACTATAACTAACCATCTAAAAAGTCGAGAGTATACACTATCTAAATAAATAAAGCCAAATATTAAAAAAACATATATTTTATGTTAAGCAATAAATAACATTATATTCTATTTAAATTGTTACATTGTCTACATACATCATTTACATTTTATAACAAAACTAAACTGCAAACACAAAAAATTTAAATACATTTCAAAACATCAAATAATTAACAAACAAAAAATAATTTAAGAAATGCAATATAAAAAATACATTTTAATAAATACAGAGATATGTATTTTGCATTCAAACACTAATTAGCATCCTTCATAAAAGGTAATAAATGGTAAAAATAATCAAACTAAATGAACACTAACAAATAAAAAACAACTGTAAACTAACCAATAAAAATAGGTCATTAATTATAAATACATTTGAAAGGAGCAGCACATTTAAACACTAGTAAAATCAATAAAGCTATGAGACAAGAACACTATCAGATTGCTAACAGAAAAACAAAGAAGTCAAATTACCTTTACAAGTGAGTAAAACAATAATTTTAACATATTTGAAATAAACTTATTTAAAAACATTAAAATACTGCTACCTCACAAAACTCTCTTTATTTATCTACCAAACATCCAATACTACAGACACTTACAGGGCCATCTACAACATATAGACCCACCAATAGAATTCAACAACTGAACACTTCGGGAAAAAGCACATCAAAGCAAATAAAATCAAACCATTTCTAAACATCAGCTAAAACTAAAATATCAAAAATAAACCTCAAAGGCCTCAATTCGTGCAAACTATACAAAAGGAAACATTTAAAATATTACAGGTCCAACATTATCCCTAGCAGAAAATAAACCACCTGATCCACATTAAAACACCTTCAAAGGAAAATTGAAAAGAAGAACTACTATCATAATCAACAAGACATATGTAAGAATAAAATGAAAAACGACTGGAAACTGAATGTACATTTTCAAAGCAAAAGTAAAAATTATTATAATTTCTTTAACCTTATTATCAATTTATTATCAAACAGAATGGCACAAAGAGCAAGATGTATGAGAAAATGTTTCAAATTGACAGTCTGCAACTATCCACTTCAAAGCTGATATGTGTCAACGTTTTCACCACTTTTTGCTCTCTTTCAAGAAGTTTGTCCCCAAGTACCACCAAACTAGGTTGAACATCAAACCTGAGTTCAAGCATCTCACTCCCCTGCCTTCATTGAACAAAAATGTTTTTCCTTTCTGGGCAAAAATGTGGAGCTCCAATTGCCGCTAAAAACATTTCAAAATCACCATGCAAATTTTTCCACGGAATGTGTGGATTACCAGGTGTTTCCAGAAAAGGTGCAGGAGGATTGACTGTATAATTTAAACAAAGGTACCACTGTGCAAACAGTTGACAATTCACAGTGTAGAAATTAATAGAATGATAGTAATTACATGGCTAAACCAGTGTAAAGTCAACTGTAATCCCAACTGATTCTACATGCACAAGCTTAATTTGTAGTTTGAAAAGTGTGTGCATAATTGCATAAATACAAATATGTTCAACTACAGGTGTGCCCATCACAGTGACACGCTAAATATTATAACATGAAAAGTGGTGCGTCACTGATTAAACGCAATTATGTTCAACTCAGGTGGGTGCCTCACAGCAATGCGCCCATATGAAAAGTGTACACATCACTGATTAAACACAAATATGTTTAATTAGGTGTGCACATAAAAACAATGCACTGATAAAGAGAGCCCATGCAGAGAGTAACTCTCAATCAATCAATCAATATATTTATAGAGCGCGCTACATACCCGTTAGGGTTTCAAGGCGCTGGGGGGGGGGGTACGCTGCTAGTGGTCGAAGAGCCAGGTCTTGAGGAGTTTTCTGAAGGTGAGTAGGTCCTGGGTCCGGTGCAGGTTGGTTGGGAGAGTGTTCCATGTCTTGGCGGCGAGGTAGGATAAGGATCTGCCGCCGGATGTCTTTCGGTGGATGCGGGGGACGGTGGCGAGTGCGAGGTTTTTGCTGTCTTTCTTTGGAGTAAGGACGTGATTCAGCTTCAGTGTCTCTTTCCAGCTATACCACCAAGATGGTGGCACACATGCATGTTGCGATCCATCCTTTCAAAAGACAAGACATGCTCTGTGCCTCACCGTCAGAGGTCAGATAAGCTGTAACTTCTAAAACAAAAACAGGAATCTACTTTTCAGAGCACCGCGCTCATGAAAATTTATCAGCTAATGGAGACTAGAGAGATTCCTTAACAGCAGATGTCTGTTCCTCCTAAAAGTGGCCTCCGTGAATGAGCAAACTAATTACCAAATATCTTGTAGTAATTCAGATCAGTAGCCAGATGTGTTGCAGAAAACAGTGACTGCTTAGTGGCACAGCCCTTTCTGGTAACAACCTCATACAAACTGACTGTTCCAGCTCAACTCAACCCCATATTCCATAACAGAACCTAACACCATCACTAAGAATACAACAATTACTTCACAGAAATGATGTTGTCATTAACACTTGAGAATACATGTAGTTGAAGTAAGACATGTACTTCAAGATTTAAAAGAAGCAAGCACTATTTCCCAGGAGCCCACTGCTAAAATTCTAAAAGATACACACCCTAAAGTATCTTGATACATCAAAGGTCAGATGCCATCTATACCCACTTTAAAATGCTTAATTGCACACACTACATAAGCCACCATTGATACTCCTGCTGGACCTAGAAGATACAAAGACATAAAAATAACCACCACAAAATAATGATGAACCCTTCCCCCCAAATGACCACCTAAATATTGACAAACATATTATTAATGTTGCTACAGCAGCTAAATTATTAAGACTATGCCAATGTCAAACATGAATGAAAGTCAAAAAATGTAAAATGTGCTGTAAACCATACATTCCGATGTACACCATACATTGTGAATATCTCAACATTAATATACCACCCATATATGCCTTGATACGTAATATACAAAGTAGCACTTACTACAAACTACTAAACAATGTTGAAATTAAAACGAATAGCTACTCCCCACATAAAATAATCCACTTTGAACATGCCTTGATACAAACAACACTTCATTCAAGGCTTTTACTACCACTTCAATCAGAGCTTTTGGGACATCTCCAATAATCTACATGGAATATAAAGTATTCAACAAACACCCAGTTTTCCTTTTGAAATTAAAAATATGTACTAGCCTATATCCTCAGTCAAGAGGTAGCTAACCACAACAACTTGCTTACAGAAAGCTCATTTCACTAATGAAACAAATACAAACTAAGTCCTCTAATGGATTTCTTTGAAGATCCTTGGGTAGACAGACTGCACAGCTGTGGACGCAGATACAAAGCCATTTTCCACAGAGAATATGGAATGTCTACAACAGATCAATAGCTCAAGAAGCCAAAACCAACAGCGCAGTAGGAGGATGGCACACTGCCTTCCAAGCCATACTAGAGAGAGTCCAATCTACACTCTAGAAATTTATAGAAGGTGTACAAAAAGAACAAAGCTGGCAACAACTAAGAATCGAACAATCAGTAGCCTAAATTACACCTAAAATAATTAAACCAATAAGTAGAATGTATGACATGCTACAATCTAAAGTTAGAATCTTTATAAGTAACAAAGGAGCACACTACTTAGAATCACTAGCAAAATATGTTATTTTTATATTCCAGTCAAAGGCATACAAGTAACATACACAAGAACATTGTTAACTAAAAATGTGTTTAATAATTAATTAAACATCAGCACATCAACAACCACAAAACACAATATTAAAAATAAACACAAATTGAGCTAAATAAATCCAACACATAGAAATGTCAAACAATAAAACATTATAATTACTGGAAATACACAACTTAATAAAAAACAATAATTTACACCCACAAATAAATAACCTGAACATACAGTTTTGAAGCTGTACATCCACTTCCATATCTATGTTGTAAAAATGTAATCCACCAAAAAGGAAAAAGTGAAGTTTAAAAAGCAGAAGAGAATGCCAAAATGAAAGAGTCTAAGAGTCTGATTACGAGTTTGGCGGTCCGAAGAGCGGACCGCCAATCTCATGGAAAGGACGGCACGGTCATATTGGTGACTACCCCCCAAGCGTATTACAATGTTCCCACTGGGCTGCCCGGTGCAAACATTGTATTACGCTTTCCCACCAGGTTGACAGGCGGGAACAGTGCTACGATATAGTCTCAGCTCCTGTAAGGGAGATGAGGACACTATAGTTGCACACCAGCACCATCATGCTGTGCAGACAGTGCACATTGTGAGAATGCTGGTGCCCCCTGTGGGTAGCAGGATTTCTGCCAGCTCGATTATGAGCCAGCGATAATGCTGCTGCCACTTTCCTGCTGGGCTGACTGGCAGAACCCTTGGTTTCCTCCGGTCACCCCAGTGGCAAAGTCTTAATGGGGCCGGCGGGTAGGTAGCAAGCACAGTGGCAACCACCCCGTCTTGAGTTTGGCAGACAAGTGTTCTCATCCACCAAACTCATCATCGGGCCCATAATCTCCATGAAAAAATGGGTCTTTAACAAACTATGTAACAATGTTATAAAATATTTAAAAAATGTTAATAAATGTGTTATGACAATATAAATGATTACGTAAAATCAAAAATAAATAGTACTATAAAAGTAACAAAAAATATATTATAGTAATATTTATAATATACTTTAAAAAGTTTATCTAAACTATTATAAGCAAAATGTATGTATAACAAATGTAAGGTTTTAAAAATATATATGAAATACTGTCAAAATATATAAGGTTTTGTATTTCAAAAACTAAGATATATTGGTAAAAAAATTAACAATATAAACCTTTATTTTATTTTAGAAATGATGTATGTGCTTAAAAAATGTAAACATATATTGGTTAATAGTATAAAGAACTAGGGGCCAGATGTAGAAAGCCGTTTGCATGTCGCAAACTGCGAAAATCGCAGTTTGCGCCATGCAAACGGCCTCACGCGATGCACATTCTCAAATTGCAAGTCGGTACCGACTCGCAAATTGTGAATGCGACTCGCAAATAGGAAGGGGTGTTCCCTTCCTATTTGCGACTCGCATCACAATTCAGAATTGCTTTGTGACCGCGAATGAGGTCACAAAGCAACTTGCAGTTACCACCAGTGTCATACTGGTGGTAACTCATTCGCAAAAGGGAAGGGGTCCCGATGGGTCCCCTTCCCCTTTGTGAATGTCGACAATAATATTTTTTCAGAGCAGGCAGTGGTGCTATGGACCACTGCCTACTCTGAAAAAAACTAAACCAAATGGTTTCGGTATTTTTTTCATTTTGCAACTCATTTTCCTTTAAGGAAAACGGGCTGCAAAATGAAAAAAAAATAAACTGCTTTATTTAAAAAGCAGCCACAGACATGGAGGTCTGCTGACTTCAGCAGGCCACCATCCCTGTGAGTGCAGGGACTCGCTATGGGGTCGCAAAATGCGACCCGCCTCATGAATATTGATGAGGTGGGTCTTTGCGACCCCATAGCGAGTCGCAGACGGTGTCCGAGACACCGTTCTGCATCCAAGATTGCGACTCGGAAATTGCGAGTCGGACTGACTCGCAATTTCCGAGTCGCAATCTCAGACTTTCCTACATGTGGCCCTAAGGGCCTTATTATGAGTTTGGCAGTTGGACCGCAAGACCACTGTGGTGGCAGTCCCAGGCAAACTGCTGCACTAGCAGTCTCCTGGCTATCATATTATGATGTATGCATGTGGAACCACTAGCTGAATAGACATTATTCTGCCTGCAAGCTACACTGTGGACTGCAATGTTGGAGGCACGTACGGGGTTGCTGCCATGGCCACTGCCAACTGCCAAACCTATTCAAAATACAGTTGACATGGAGCCCCTATTGCAGCAGTTAGCTGACGGTGGTCAGCTGTTGTGGTACTCTCACAGCAAAGCACCAGAAGAGTGCCCATTGGATGGATTAAAAAATAATACAGCTGACATCCATTGGCTAAGTGAAGACACCTACAAATCACACTATTGAAAAACCCCATGTAAGACCATAATCCAATGCCTCTCCATTGCAGCACAGCAAGACAGAGACCACACTACTTTTTGTAATATTTGTCACATAAGGCCGCCATTTTTTCCCATGCAATTTTTCACATTTCACACACTTCTTCAATTTCTCCATTTCTGTCCTAAATATCACTTGTCTTGTTTAGTTTGTCACTGTCACCTTCTTTTTTTCCAGTCACGTCATGCCCCAAAAATCCAAGTTTTTCAGAGGATGAGTTGAGAGCCTTGGTGGATGAAATCATAAGAGTAGAGCCACAATTGTATGGAGCCCAAGATACTCCTCTCAGTAGGAAAGTGGAAATGTGGCAACGAATAGTCAATAGAGTGAATGCTGTAGGCACTACCTTGCGCTCAAAGGAAGATATAAGGAAAAGGTGGAATGACCTGAGGGGGAAGGTACATTCCTTGGCTTCCAGGCAATACCTTGAGTCCCTGAAGACTGATGCTGGTCCTCCCAGTGCCCCATTACATCTCTTTCCATGGGAGGAGAAGGTTTTGTCCATCCTGCATCCTGAGGTCTTGACAGGAATAGCTGGGGGAGTGGAGTCTGGTAAGTCACACCTCAAAAACTGTCCCAAAACTTCAATGTCCTGTATGCTCACATTTCAGCTTTTGCCATTGTGTAGTTCATCTACTTTCATAACTTTGAATAACCAAAGTATCAGAGATGGTAGATTGTCAATGTGTATTGTTATACATAACATCACATGCACCATTCTCCATCACATGCCATATGTTGGAATGGGGTGGAATGGGGTCTGTAAGTGTTTTAATACGAAAAGATCATCACAGGACCCATGGTATGTGTCAACATGAAAATATATAATCAAACATAACTGCAGTATGGAAACAGGTATGTCAGACTAAACATTTGTCAAGTTTTGGGAAGTAGAGAGAGTGACATGACTACAGCCACCATGAGGCCCTCTTTCTGTATCTCAAAGTAAGAGGCCCTTGTGCACTTGCCCAAAGACACTTGTAGCCATGTCACAGCTGATGTTCTCTCATCATGGAGTTGACCATTTGTCTAGTGTTAGTAGTCTGAGAGTGACATGACTACAACTACCATGAGGCCCTCTTTCTGTCCAGGTCACAACTGATGTTCACCCATCATGGATAATCTACATATCATGCTTACCTCTGAGGCATGTGTGTCTACCTAACTTGATGTTGTCATGCTTACCCAAAAGGACGCTATTGTTGCCATGAATGACATGTTACCAACTGTGTACATCAAGTAGTTGTAAGTCATGAAGCTGCTTCAGCCGATTGAAAGTGGCATGTAACCCATTGACTCTGCAGTACTCACATTATGTCTACCATACATATACAACCACATTGTATGCTTGCCTGTATCTTATACAACTATGCCTTGGAATGGTCATATACACATGAAACTCCTCCACTGTGTTGCCTTGACTGTTACATGTCATGTTCATTCCTTATTCCAAAATGTAAGTTATCAGCATTAATGAGCTTCTCAATCCTATTGTTTTTGCAACCTCCACAAATGTCTTGTCAACAACTTCAATACCATGAAAATGTATCACAATAGGAAACCCTGCCTATTAACATTTTCCTTGGTCTCTACTTACTGTGAGAATAAACACTTGGATGTAGGGTCCACACTTCCATCAATAGCAATGTATTCTATTTCTCAACAAGTCGAACTGGCACTGCACCTGGGGAGATATTGCTCACTGAACAGACTCCCAACCCACCCTCGGATGAAGCAGTTAGGGATAAAAACACTCTAGGACATGTGGACCTGGATGATGGACCTGACACATATGGTCATCCTGGTCAGACGGCAACAGTGAGTCTCACTGTGCCCATATCAACACCGTCCACCCCAGCTGATAAAACTCAGCCAGCAACATACCCCCCAACCTATGTACCTACCATAGTCAGTACAATCTTTCGCCCCCCAGCACTGGATCCTGAAGTGCAAATCACCACCCCTGACACAGAGGGACCAGGACCCAGTTGGAGAAAACACCCTGGGTCAAGGGCACAGGCTTGTGGGGGTTAGGTCCATGGGAGGTGAGCTGTCGGCCAGCAGAGTGAGACCACTGAGGCCACTCACAACCAGGACACCATAAGCCTAGTCTTGGGGGTCTATCAGGAGTCCCAAGGTGTGATAGGCCAGGTGGTAACCGAACTCTGGGAAATCAAGCAGCTACAGAGGGACATGTATCAACAAATGGTGGCCCATAATTCCAACACGGGCGCCCTAACAGGGATGCTGATGGATATCCATGCAACCCTGAGCAGCACCTTTCCACCACCATCTACCCCTTCCTGTGGTACAAGTATATCAAGACCATCCACATCTGTGGCAAACAGAGGAAGGGTGGCCCTGCCAGAGGAAGAAACACTGTCAGACACCCCTGCCTCTGCAGCAGCTGAACCTCTGCCCTCGCAATTGGGGAAATCCATGCAAATATTCAGGAGGCGCGGATGGAAAGATACCCACCACTGCCAGCAAGAAATATCATACTTAATGTCCTCCTTTATATGTCACACATTCACTTTGTGGACTCATTCATGTCACTTTTCCATTCCTGATGGGTGGAGTAATTTGGACTTTGGAATTCAGATGGTGTGGCATCAACAACTAGGGTCCCATTCACCATGACTGGCTCCTTCACTTTTTATTTATGTTTGTTTTTGCACCAAGTATGCCTTCACCTTCAACACTTTAATAAATTCACAAGTCACAAACTCATTGTCTGCTGTAGTAAATTCCACAATTAGCAACGTATATATGTGAACTATATAATGACAAAACAAGCTACGTATATAGGCATGGATATATTGCATTTACAGAACGTATAGCTCAGGATCACAACCATGTCACTCCAACACATGCATACAAGTGTCTTGTCTAAGAAGATGTGTGTTACAGTGTTCAAATTCTAGGCTGGCACGATGTCAGACACTTAGAAAATCAAACATTACTGAATCATACTGTGTAAGTGATCAAATTAGAGGTATAGACCTTAAGAACATGGAAATCACAGTCCTATAGAATTGGCAAAAATGAATTTTGATGTTTGGCATCAGCTGGAACCATATCGCCTACTTCACAAAAGGAATAAAATATCACAAAATGCAACATTCAGACAGATGACAGTGCAACAGTTCCTGATCACAGGGTCATTACAATCCTCGGCTTCTGCATCTGGTGGTATGATGCAAACACATATCAGTGATGTGCCACAGGCACTTTGGCCTACAATGATGAAACACATCAACACCTGCATACAGTTTGAACAAAAAGAGTGTTTAGCCAATGTGAAGTAAAACTAACATGGATTTGGCCTGCAATTACATAAGTATTGACCACATTATGACACACATAATGCACCATGGCCACCACATAACAAGGAACAAGACCAATGGAGTCTCCTGAACTTCCATCCTATCACTGTGCAAGCTGTTTTGGCACAGGTCTCGTACACCCAAAGTCTGTGTCATGCATTCCTAGGAACAACCCATGTCCACTTTGTTTGTCCCGACAGCATCAAATACCTGCCAGTGTCAACTTTAAAATGTCCAAATGAGGATGCCATGGAGAAGGTACCCAAACAAACATAAAAATAGAGTATAGTTATGAAATCATACATATGACACAATTCACATTACAAACGTGAGGAGAGTGCAGTCCATGACAAAAATCTGACATGTACAAAGCAACATTTACTAAATGTCAGGAAGACCAGATCCTCCGGACCTGCGCATGTTCCCAACATGTCCACCACTAGACAGCTCCAAAACTCCAATAGATATACCACAGAGCCTGAGAGAGTCCAAGTGGGGAAAAAGGGGATTCGGTAGGGAACAGCTGGGAAGGAGACCTATAGGAAGCAAGAGGTTAAACAACACAATGTCACGATCTAATCACATTGACTTTCAATAGACTATGGTTCTAACAATTCTTATACTGTAATCATGGATAACTTAGGACATGACTATAACTAGGCCTCAATAAATCTAGGTACCTGGAAAAATCAAGAATGGGTTAATTCAATGTTTCATTTGAGTTTTTCAGATACTGTCTAGAATACAAGAACCTTCTTCAAAATAGTTTCAGGATAAACATTGCATTTTTCACAGGAGGACAAAGGCTATCTGAACATTCCATGAAAGAACAACAGGAACTGTACTAGGAGCTTAATTAGCACAAAGAATGCCGCACTTTGAATTAAGCGTTTCGAGAAAACCAAAAGCTCAGGATAAATGTGTGCACCTCAACAAACACTGCACACCAAAGTATTCAATACCATGAAAAGATTGCGTGCACAGCCGATCTGAAAATCAAGAGTTTATTGCCAGAAAAGAATTGCGCACCTTGCTGCCGATTTGAAGTTTCAAAATGCTAATGTCATGAAATGATCGCGCACACTGCCGATCTGAATGTCGCACACCTTGCGATTCGAAATACACAATGCAAATATCATGAAATGATCTGAATGTCAAAGTTAAATGCCAGGAAATTAATTGCGCACCTTGCTGATTCGAAATACACAATGCAAATACCATTAAATGATCGGGCACACAGTTGCCGATCTGAATGTCAAAGTTAAATGCCAGGAAATGAATTGCGCACCTTGCCGATTCAAAATACACAATGCAAATATCATGAAATGATCGTGCACACTGTTGCCGATCTGAATGTCAAAGTTAAATGCCAGGAAATTAATCATGCACCTTGCCGATTCGAACAAGAGTATGTAAATGTCATGAAAACACAATCACGCACACAAGGAGTTTCACAACTAGGCCCAAAAACTCGAATGTCTTTGAAAACGGGGGTCTAGGCACAGCACGACCTCCGCCTTACCGCCCTGCTAAAGGATAGTCAATATAATGAGGGCAGGCATGGAAATATCATTGTAGGCCTCCGGGACCGGAGCTCAGAAAGTTGCTGCTGCTCTGCAACGGGACCTCTGAATAGTGAGCACGTGGAGCTGGGCTGACTCTCTTATATAGAGTCAAGCCCAGCCCACACACCACACTCAGTCATGGGGCAGGGAAAGCTTCTAGAAGGTCCTAGAAAGGGACCACACCATGACACACTTGGTAAGCCTGCAGCAATATCTTGCAAATGAACAGTTGTTACCAACATCATTAATAGTGGTTTTCAAGGTTAGAATCTGCAATGCAAAAGGTTAACAAGCTGCATATAAACATAATGCATGAATTATGCCTTTGCATAAAGACTGGGTTTTTGCATTTTTGTCACCCGCAGAGCTCGCACTGTCCTGATGTTGACACTTCATGTAAATGTGTCAAAAGCTTCATCACCAAACACCCTTTGCCAGATTTTGACAGAGTTTAAGCCTTCTAACGCTTTTCTAACACTTTTCTAAAAACATGCCCCTCACATCATCACAACAAGAGTTCAATCAAACTCATGACATCTCATTACTTACACTCATGAGAAGAAGCTGTTGGTGAAGTTTTGTCACAAGTCAGTTCCTTCCTCTTCACCACTATCATCATCATTTGGCACTTCAGGATCCTTACTGGTGGCACCACGGACTGTCCCTCCTCTGCAATGTAAGGAATTTTACACCACAAGGCGATGTTATGGAGCATGCAGTAGGCCACAGTGATCTGACACACCTTCCTGGGTGACTAAAGGAGAGCTCCCCTAGTCTTGTCCAGACAGTGACATCTGGCCTTCAGCAACCAAAAAGCCCTGTGTTCTTCTATGGGCCTCATTGAAATGGAGCTGCCCTGGCGTAGTTGGATTCCACAGAGGCGTTAACAACCAAGGATAGTTGGGATATGCTGAGTCACCTGTTTTGTAATGAGACATAAAAGCTACAATGAGTCATACACTTCCTGATCATAGCATCTGATATTGTAGACACAAAGTTAGGGCATGTGTTACTTACCAACAAACTAGGCTCTCTCCAGTTGCAGTTGTGACATCACATGGAGTATGGTGCTGTTCTGCATGGGCTGAAACTGGGAACCGGGCACAGACGCTTGAAATGTACAGATCTGGCAAGCAGACAACTTGCATGTTGATAGAATAGAAGTGCTTCCTGTTTCGACAGACTTTTTCACTTGCATGCTGTGGCTCTAATGCAATATGGGTGCCATCAATGACTCCCACCAGATATGGGAGGCAACCACATCCATAACAGCCAACTTTCACATTGGCTAAATCCTCACATCGGAGGAACCTGATGAAGCTGTCAATGTGTTTTATTACTGCTGATAGCACGTCTTTTAAAATGCCACTGAACATAGGTTGTGACATGCCACCAGCTATGGCCACTGTTTACTGAAACAACCCTGTGGCAAAAAGGTGTTATACTGCCATGAGTCTCACAATGGGTGGTATACATGTTGGATTAGTGTTTTTGAGGTATGAGATCTGACTGCAACAGACAACATAGATCTTGTATAGTTTGCCTAGTCAGATGGAACTGATTTATGACATCCCTTTCTTCCATGGTCTGAAGGTCTTGAAATGACCGGTGCACTGGAGGTTGTCATCTCCTCCCTCTCCCAGGGTACCTATGTGTGGAATCAAAAAATAGGTGTTTCAATCACAGAGATACATATATGATGAGTAAGACAAAAGTGATGTGACTAAACATTGCTGGCTGAAAAACCATTACACACATTTCACATTTCAATTGTTTACCCCCAAATATCCCGATATAATTCCCATTGTTGTCTACATGTGTCTACAATTTATATGTGCATATCATACAACTATATGGTCCTCATGTGCTTCTTGTCATAGAAAAATATGTTTTCACGTCTGAAAATAGTGTCCCCAGTGGTGTACATTGCACCACGGTTATATGGCATTTATGACCAGTAACACACTACACTGATGATTGTGTACTAGAGTTTACACATCATTTGAATATCACCTATATGTATATGTTACAACACATTTGTAGTGGTAGTGATACAGTTACCAGTCAGCAATACTGTAGTTTCAACCACTAAAATGACAGATGGTGGTTTCATCCACAGTGGTCCCAGCCATAGGTTAACATTAACTGTGAGGATCGCGGACCAATGGCTCTGCCCGTCTACAGTGATGATCGCGTACGTGGAATACATGTATGCTGTGGTTTGAAAAATGACTCACTTGCCTCCTGACACTGCTGTCATCAACACGTCCACCACTTTAGATGCTGCGTGCCGCCTCTGGGACAAATCATGCCAGGCCAAGCAGGTGAAAGGGCCCCTACTGTCTCTCCAGAGGAGCTGGAGAAGCTTGTTGATAAGGTCCTTCCCTTGTATGGTCAGCTCTATGGCTCATCAGAGGAACAGGTAACTATCTCACATTCACATTTGACTATGTTCAACACCATCCTTTCCTTATTCACAACCTACAATGTGCCTCTGAGTTCTAGATATTATTTTGGATGGCTGTAGTTATATTTTTGTGGTCCATACACAGGATGTACATATCAAGGATTGTGGAGCCCTGTACTTTGTGAATTTCAAATGCCCATTGTGTTGCGTGATAAGACCTTGATCCCCCTTTTGTTGCATTCACATCTGTGCAAGTAAACCTTTCAGGGTAACAATGATATATATGATAATCAAATGATGGTATATGAGAAAATAAGTGTATTTGCATGTATGCTGTTAGATGCAATTGAGGAGGATGTTACCAATGTGTACAGTCCCACATATCACTCAGCCCGAATCAGGCCTTGATAAACTGTTGTCTGAGAGCTAGCTAAGCCTCAATTATGCCTTAAGAGTGCCACACAGCCTTGAGTTCACATATGGGATGGCTACATGATGTACTGTTATGCTTTGAAGTGATACAAATGTAATGCTCATGTTGGTTCAGCATGCTCAGCCTGCATAGAACAAGGCCAGTCAAAGCATTTCCCATTAGGGGTCATAGCCCAGGCTGGGGGAGAGTTACTGTGGCAATGCAACTGATGCAGAGGGTAAACTCCCTACAGACCTGCAGTTCCTGAGATGTTCCCAAAATGAGGCTCCCGAATTAATAGTAGGCCTGAATGATTTTACATTGCCTATATTTGGAATTATGACCGAGGTAAGCCCCAGGCTTGCTACATCTTTCCAGTGACCCACATTGTCAATGTCTGACATTTACTACTGACAGACCTCTTACTCCCACCAGTAGGTTGTCACTGTTCCCTAAGTCATGTTTGCACTGTACTGGCCTCTTGCACAAGTGGCAATCATACAGCGCAGATAGTTGGTTAGTTCTGTAAAGAGTTTTACGTGTGAATCACTAGCTTTGTTACATTGAACCAATCAGACCAAACATACCTTGGTATGCTGAATGTCATCTCTGTAAAAGTGCCACATATGATAAAAGATGTGTCCTCTGATACCAGTACATACCACACAAACTCAAAACAGATGCAGCATTAGATTCGATTATATAGTCCACATGTTCACACATCTACAGAAAGGAATCTCACAGTGACAACCATGCCAGCCTTTCTTTGTGACCCAAGTCTTAGGGTGTAGTCTTGATTATGGCAGTACCATGTATGGACCATATAAAACAAGTAATTGTACCTGGATGTTAAGGTATCTATACAGTCATGCACAAGTAGTTTACCCTTCAGAAGGTCACAATGGTGTGTTGTGTTTCATAGTAGCTCACATCAGAGTACATGTTGGTTGGTCCTGGGCTACATGATGTTAGTGGGCTTGGTTAGTCAATGTAGGTCATGACCAGGGTTGTGGATAGTCAGCAGATGACTACAAAATTGTATATGTATGCCCCTATACTTATCGGCATGTGCAATTTCCACATCAGCAACAAATCAGAAATGCTTCTGCTAGGTGTTTACAAATGTGTGTTAACCAAATATTCTAAATATTGGATTATGTCTTCAATCATCTATTGTATCCATACAGGTCAAAGCCCATCAGAAGCAAGCCATTTGGAGAGTCATCACCCTGAAGGTGTGCACCATGGGGGGCCTATTGCCGATGCATCATCCATTATTGGAAAAGGAGAGTGGTCCTGGGACGCTGGGCCTGGAAGATAATGGAAGTCCAGCTGGGGCTGCCCTCCCAATGTGGACGTGGGTGCACTGGGCCCTGAACCCCCTAGTGGCCTGCATACTGGCCGTGGCATACCCAGAGTTTGATGGGTGTTGAGGGAATCACAGCAGCTACAAGGGGGTGAGACCTGGACAGGTTTATTCATGTCACATGGTCACCTTTATGTGTTAGAAGCAGCCACCCCCCCTGAATATTGAAGATGGGCCATATGTGGCCCACAAGAAGAGTTGACGTTTATGTAGGTATCATAGTAGGTGCATGGTGATGTGCATTGCATATTGTCCAAATGACCAGGTACACAACAGAGTCTGTAGACTAACAATATGCTATTTTAAGCAGACACATGGCTGAGTACTCAGCTCATGTTGTTTGATGTTGTGGGTGACATTTGTACCCAAGATAGATAGAGAGATAGATAATCTTTGTTGCTCGCTTAAAAAAAAAAAAGTTACAATATAAGGCACACTAAAACACCAATACTGGACGGTTAAACCAATTATAAAAGTCAAAAAGTTGTGAGCTTAAAATACATAAAAACAGTGGAGGCAGAAAATATGTCAAGGAGTAATTAGGGACCCAAGTCCAATGTGGCAGATGATACACCTTCATATTCGAACTCAGTAAGAAAATAATCATATGCAATGTCATAAATAGGTTTTTAAAATCTGATTTCATGAGAGGGTGATGCTGTCTAAAATGCGACCTATCATTTTCATGATGCAAAAGTAAGAACTAAGGATGAATCTCCGACTGGGGCACTCTGCATTCTGGTTGCTGGTACTCAAACAATTACCCTGAGTCAGCCATTGCCAGCTTCTTATGAAACAGCTGTAAAAACATCACCCCCCTGCAACAGTATGGAATCGACCCCCCAGTGAGCTAACTTATTACAGCCAGTCTGCAGGAACAGACATTATGAAGTAAAAAATGTTGTTTTAGGTATAGAAGGCGTGCAACAAAGTTTCTCGATTATGGCCATATAAACGGCAAGATTGGTCGGGATACTGTTTTTTCCGATAGGGGCATGCGTCTTTGGTGCTCAAGAACCCCATTTGATATAACAAGAATGGAAGTTTTACATAGATAGAAAAATGTTCTGCAAGATATTCATATGGAGACAGAGTTGAATAAGACCCCAGAAATGCCTGTGATAAGCGATAGGGAGTGAACAGAGATGTTAACTGATCTGTTGAATGCAGACTTCCCCATGCTACACTTCCATGCTTCTTCCATGCCCAAGCCTTGGATGACTTGATTTAGGTAGCTTCTCCAAGTTCCTTTTCTATTGCTGGTTTGTTGAGCCTGCACTCCTTGCCAGCAGGAATAATTTATGTAGGTATTCTCCACGGCCCTTTGCCTCCAGGATGCTTTAAAAAAGGCTCCCTTATGCTGAAAGACTTGAATTTTTAGGCCAAACTCCAGCCTGACCTGATCCGGGGAAGGTCTTTTTGGAATGTTGAAAACAGCCTTGTATACTTTAATTTGGCTTTTATTTAATAGAAGGATCTCCCGGCCCTGCAATACTTCGGTCCCGTAGGAAATAGCTGGGAGCAACTGAGTTGACATGACTTTTAGAAGGTGAGACAAATTAGGTTAGTCTAACTTCTTCTTATGCAGCTTAAAGCTATTTGTTAATGAGTGGACCTTTGCCTGAATCAAGAGCAGGTAACACTTTCATTTTAATCCTGGTTCAAGGTGGATTCCTAGATATTTGTATGACTGCACCAGCTCTACTTTTTTTCCCCCCAGAAACCAAGAAAAAGATGTAATAATTCACACCAAGGAGCCGCATCAATTTTGTTTTGGCTAGGATTATTTCTAGGCCTTGTGGATCCATACAAATTTAAGAGCTGTCATGCTCTGTTGCAGACCCAAGGGAGTATGATTCAATAATAAAATGTATTTGGCGTATTGTAGGCACCCTACTTTCTCTGGGCCTAAAGACCGGTGAAGGTTGTTTACTTGTGCTAGTGCACAGGTGAGATCTGCCAGATATTAATTAAGCAGGCTTTGAGCCAAGACACAGCCTTGCTCTAAGCAGACTTTTGTGAGTATTCATTTTTTTAGTCTAATGTCTTCTCCAATTGTAACCTGAACCCAGGTGTCGGTGTAAAGATCTATAATAGTCCATAGCAGATTATTCGGGATTCCCTATTTGGCCAGCTTTGGACCAAAGCCTTTTCCTGGGGACCCAGTCAAAGCAGGACTTAAGGTCAATAAAAAAGGCATAAAGGATCAAATCCCTGTAGATTGCCTTTTCTACTATGAGAGAGCGAGCTATTAGGTTTGTTGGTGTTCCCATGCCTGCCCCGAAGACTGTTTGAAATCTCTTGATTAGCGTGTTTCCGTCTTCCCAGGTTTGGAGGTGCTATAACAGACAGGATGCATACAGCTTTGTTTCCACATCGATAAGAGCAATTAGCCTGTAGTTCAAAGGTGAAGCAGGGTTTCCGCTTTTATAAACTGTGTGCACAATGCTGCCTCACCACGATTCTGGGATCCATTTAGCGCAAGTTATTGTGTTAAAAAGTGACACAAAGTACTGCACCCAATATACTGGATCTCCTTTAAAGATGACATTTGGGAGGTCATTGGGTCTGGCAGCCACTTCAGACTTCATTTTCTTAATCAGACCAGCTAGATGTTCTGGTGCCCAGATTTGGTTGTTATCTGCACTCTCCGAGATGGCCAAAAGCTTCCCCTCTACTTGATGACTTGGGGCAGGTCGCATCCTGGGTGCGGCTTGGCCCCAAGAAACTGGCTTAATGACTTAACTGGCATTTTTCCACGTTGGTTGGGCCATACAAGCTGTAGATGTGACTCTTCTAGAAAGTTGAGTCAATCCTAAAGCTGTGGTGTCTGTTGTTAGTAAGCGCCAACTAGTTCACCAATTCCAAAAACAACTTGCTTTTTGGCATTTTACTTGCCCGGAGTAACTTGGACCATGAGGTTTCTTAAAAGCTTTTCTTTGCAGTCCAACAATCAATGTGGTACTTTTTTCATGGCCCACAGTGTGAGTTTATCTGCGTAAACTCCCATGAGGGACGCTTTAACCAGTTTCCTGGACTGCTGCACGATTTGTGATTTCTGAGTGCACAAGGCCTTATTAAACCAGGCATTTCGATCTGGACCCCTCTTTGATTTGAAAGCCTGTCACTGAATTGTTGAATTGGAAGTAGCCAGAAATTTTGCTAGCAAAAAGCAAATCTTTTTTCCAATTTTTAAAAGTGAGCTCTTTTTCTAGCATGGCTGCTAGGTTTGTTCTCACCTATAGGGTTCCTGCCCCATGACACACCTCATCCATCACAGCCGCTATCCCTTGCTGACGCCATTTTATTCTTTTATGGTTGAACATGGAAGGCGCTGCAATTAAGCCACTTGAGATTTGCAGCTGCTCAAACTCCAATGTTTGTGGGAAGTGATCACTCTCAGCTCTGCATTTGATTTGGCAAGTCTGCACCAAGGGCATCACAGAGTTGTTTATCAAAGTGTAATCTAACGTTTTGCAACTTGCAAATGTCATGGATGCTTGAATGTCCATCTAGCAGTTCCCGTTTAACAGAGTGAGGCCTAAGTTTTACATGTGTTTCCTATGTGTGCTTGCAACTCGGTTCTTTGCATTTCCCCCTCTTGTGGCCAACAAATTGAGATTGAAACCGTCATTGATGACAAATGTCTTTGTAAGACCTTAATTAATTCACCCAAAGCTTCCGATTCCCCCCTTTACATGCTTTTTTTGGGTGGATGTAAACATTTATAAAGATTAAGACTGTTTGGCTGCTGTGGGACCTACCTAGTGTGACCTGGGTTGCCTGGATCCAACGTGACCCTGTGTCCACTGTGACTTTATGCCTTATAAGTATAATGGAAACCAAGGTTGCCAGACCCCCTTTTGAGTGGCCATATTTGCAGGACCTCTTCACTGGAATGTGCTTGACTGCGTACATGGACACCAAAGTTGGCCCTGGGCTACAGGTTTCCTGGAGTAAGATAATGTTGTACTGCTGGAGGAAGGACCATGATTCTGGGTTTTACAGTATTGACTCAATTCCTTAGACATTCCATGAACAGATGTTAACATATGGCCTCACTGAGCCCTGGCACCCAGGATTTTCAAAGTTGTCAGGAACATTTTTGTGATTTGTTGGGCTGGTGCTCTTTGAGGGCCTGATAGATTTGGCCTATGTCAATCTCAACAGCTTTCTTCAAGACCTTTCATTTTTCTATATCCACTAGATTTGATTCAGCTCCTGTCACCCCTCTTAGCACTGATTTATTGCGGGTCATGGGAGCAGCGGACCTGGTTAATGAGGATGTTCTACCTGTCATAGCTCAATGCCCCATGGGTCAAAGATGTCAGAATGGGACACTAGTTGATGTACTAGGCCTAACGTGGTCCATGTAGTTACTGTGACATCTTTATCGACCCTTGAGAGATGGGGTTTGAATTCAATGGAAAGTAGATCTGCCGATGACACATGGGAAAGTTCTCTTATTTCCCCTATCAATTTTCAAATATTTTCTCTATTGAGAATATCAAAACTTCATTCTAACTTATAAAGTGGAATAAGGAGCAGTTTGTGCACCTTTAAAGGCATAGCAGCCAGCAAAACAACCAATTTTCTTTATCTTCGTTGGTTTGGAGGGAACCCCTGGAGGCCTACTTCTTGTCCATGTTGAAGCGAGTAATTTGTTTGCAAACTGGTGCTGGATGTGCTCCTCTCCTTCCCTCTTTGGCCCGTGGTCATCTTCTCTGGCTCCTTGTTATTGTAAATGAGTTTCCTGTTGGATTGCGAAACTAGGTTCTTGTAGAGGTACGCACTGGCATGTTTTCCGTGTAAACTAATTTAATAGTACCTAGTTTACCTGTTGGATTTGCCTTGTTAGCCTCTTTGCATTTTTCCTTCTGTGGGTTGTCCAAAGGTGATTCTTTGTTCCTCACTTCTCTGACCCCCGTCTGCAGGGGATGGAATTAGACTGTGAGAGGTTAAACTTGGGTTGGACCATTCCTCTGATGATGTCGCCTGCTTAAGATCTGATGATATAGGTGGGATATTTTTCTGATGAGCAGTTCTTTCCTTTTTCTGTGCTTTTCTTTGTTTCTTCTTTTCCCTTTTAGTTTTTGGAGGCACAGGGCTTTGTAAAACTCAATGAGGGTCGCTCGTCTCCATTGACATGGTTGTACCTGTATTCTTGAGGTTTTCCCCGATGTTATGAACTCCTTGATGTGAAAGGATTGATGTCCCTCTGGGATCTGAGTGCCCTCTTTTTTGTGGGGGAATCGACATTGATGACCCCCTTGGTGTGGTTTCCATTATCAAGATTTTTTCGTCCCATTCTTCCGATTCTAAGACCTGAAACCTTTCCCTTGTGTTTAGGGCCTGGGCTCTAACTTCAAGAGTATTTCATTGAGGATGGAAGAGATGGCCTGGGGCTTGTCCCCTGAGGTGGCGCAGTCACATACAGCTTGCTGTACGTAATTATGCTTTTGGGCTTGGTGAATCAGGTCATTGAGGACTTGTAACTTTGAGTCAATGCCCACAATGTAATTGGCCACGATGTTAAATAAAGCTACTTGGATGTCTTGTTTGTCAGCCTGGTGCCTTATTGCTGCTGACATGAAATCTAGCATTGATAAAAGTGAGCGCCAAGTGCTGGATGGTACCTCCATTTGTGACCAAAATATTTGTAGACAGTCCTGGAAGGGGCTTAAGGTGATTGCAGTATTCGTCATTTCCTCTTCATCCCTTCAGTCAGACCTGATAGGAGGAGTCGAGACATTCTTATCCTGCGTGGTGCTGGCATCATCCGCAAAGGAGTCTGTGTTGAGGAGCTCTATCAGAGAGTGGTCATGGGTGCCGGCGGGGTCCATCTGCCCTGGATCATTCCTTATTCATGAGCTTGGTTATGGGTCCTCCCAACTGCTGAAGCCCAAAGAATAAAGAGACTCCAAAAGATGGGCGCTATTGGTTTCAGCCTCCCTTCTCCCAGATGTAACAGGAGATTGGACTTTTTGTTTATGACTGGGGTGTGATCACTTTGGCTTTTGCAGTTTGTTAATTTGGTGCTGGGGGAAGCATCCCCAAGGGGGGCTTGCTCGAAATATTCCCCTCTAGAAGTAGCTATTGATTCCTGCGGCCTTTGATGCCAGATCATTAAAAAGTCTATTATTTGATACCCCTTTTTTTTTGTGGGAAGCGCTTTGATGTCATTTTCCAGTTGTTCCATGAGCTGTTTTCCTTCTTTTATCAGGGTGCCTGGGCATACTACCAATGAGCTCCCTGGGGAGCTTTGTCTTGTTCTTTTTATTAGCCTTTTTCTTCCCCTATGCAGAGCCCCTCAGGACTTGTCAGATCGCATTGTTCTTGCCTGCTGAATCGATAACTAGATGGATTCACAAAGAGGATCGATACCCGTAATATTGTTGGTGATGTATGGTACTGCTCCCGGAGATGTCAAAAATTGTTATTTACATACGATTCCCAGCTACAGGTTAACAACTGTGGATACAAACTGCTCAAAGATTCTGCCAATGGCAATGAAATTGGCAAATTCTATCTGGTAATGATGATAATAACATGGTAGGGACGAACATTCTTGGAACCCCCATGTAGGACCAGAGCAGGTCTCACTGGGGGTTCCACAAGCCTCACCCAGGACTATCTGAGCCACTGCTGTGCATCCCCCAGGGCTCTCACTCTGCTGCGGCTGTCTACAGTGGCTGTGCTTGATTAGCCCACCTTGCTAGCCCATTTAATGCATCTCCACACCCTGATGAAACATTGAAGTTGGCTGAGCTGAAGTCCTGACCTGATGTTGGCGCTGGTCTGTTCTACACTTGAGGCCGCCTTCCAAAGTCGTGGGGCCGTGCTGGAGCTTCTTTGCTTGGTGGGGTGAAATGAAGGTTGGGGTGCCCCCAGAGATTCTTACCCACACAACCTGCACTCCTCCATGGCCCCGCTGCTACCTATTGCACTGACTCCTGCATTGCATTGTGAAGTGTGGATAGAAGTAGAGGGTTCAATTATTTTTTGCTTCTATCAGTTGTACTGGTCCTGGGTCCTGGTGCCTGGGTCCTGGTTCCTTTAGCCATTGGGCCTGGGTCCTAAAGCTGCAGAGCACCGAAGGATCCCAGCCACACTGTTCCAATCAGCCAGTTCGGGCCAGTTAGGCAATTGGGCTGGGTCCAGGCCGGGTCAAGCAGGGTCAGACTTGAATGCTTATTGTCCCCCTCCTGCTGCGGAGCTGTTGTATCATGCTGCTGTGCTGCCACCGCGCTGTGGACCATGACCAGCACTCAGAGCTTGGTGCTCCTCTTTCCAGACTGCGTACATGCGTGATCCTTACCAATAGTGTGGAGACATTTGTACCCAACAGACCACTTGTTTTCAGTGTATTTCATGAGTGTTGGTACCTTACTACTGTGTCTCATGTGATGGAGGCTCTCAATCATGTGACATAGCATGTAGTACACTTTGGGTGCAGTCACTGAGCAATAATTTCCCTTGGAAAGCAAGGAATGTACAGTTACATGAGTAGGCTAACATCACTGTTGCCAACTGTACTTGTGCCTCTACATTAGTAGAGTAATTTACACTACTGTTTCCCACATGATCAACTTGTCTTCAGGGGATGATGTCTGATTCCATCACATATGTGTGCATGCAATAATTAATTGGAACATAGTTGTATGTGCAGGGTATACAGTTCATGTGTTACAACACGCAGAAGTGTGTAAACATTGGTTGGTGGGTACTTTATACCATAATCCATTACTCAATGTCATTTGTCATGTTCAGTTTGCTGTAACACTGAAAGACATGACCGGTAGGCCTACAGTATGTTTTCACAATGTGCATTTCCATGCTATTGACGTGGAATTATTGAGCTTAGTGATTTGCACATGTTTATTGGTGAAGGATCATTAACTGACTGTTGACATGCATCAGGGAGTGACATGCAGAAATGTGTGAATCATATGTGAGTGTGTACACTCAGTAATACATTGGAATTTGTGTTTGCATACAAATGAGATACAGTGATGTGCCTTCCTAATGTGAAACAGGTTAAACCACCTCTTCAGGTAATGGAGTTTATCTGAGCATCAATAACATTCAATGCACTATTGGCTATTAGCTATGTAATGTTAGAATGGAGTTCATACCAGTACCAATTGCAACTGGTGATTTGCCTAGGCGTAGCTGATTCATTGTGCTGTGAATATTTCTAGGCAAATCTCCCAGACATTTTAAGCAGATTGTCTCCAGTGTATATTTCACTGTGACATTTGTTATGTTGTGAAGCTACATTAGTACTGCATTCATTACACTATTATGACAATGGACATATCAGGAAATTACTGTTGGGAAGTATCTACAGTGTGGAACAAGTTTTTCCATGTCACTTTCTTCCAGCTACTCAACATCTTGTTGCAGGATAGCTGTATTAGTCAACCATAATTTCATCATGATGTGGTACAAGGTATATGACCATTTGCAGATTAAAGGCCCTTGGGTGAAATTAGTAGGATGAATTATACATTACCATACTACTTGATGACAACAGGTGACTGAGGATTGCTACAAGAACCAAACCATTCAAGATGACAAGGTATCCTACTTGGTATATGGGTGTTGTGATTGCACAACTTCACTAATGCATTTAGATGTGTCTGTGATTCTGACTTTACAGTGGGCAACTGTTTACAGTTCATGTACCATTCATGTATGTGGCCTTGCAAATGTTGAAGCCACTTTGGTGGACCTAGCAGCTGGGGTCTACTGTACAATACAGTAATGTTCTGTGATCCTTACTTTTGGTACAGTGTGTTCCAGCACATACAATAAACCTATTTGTATTTGTCATTTCAGCAGCATCCCAGTTAA
Organism: Pleurodeles waltl; assembly: GCF_031143425.1. Taxonomy (NCBI): domain Eukaryota; kingdom Metazoa; phylum Chordata; class Amphibia; order Caudata; family Salamandridae; genus Pleurodeles; species Pleurodeles waltl. The sequence goes on along the minus strand of NC_090436.1, from coordinate 690,587,681 downwards.
GCAGAAGAGACAGGGTCAACATCTGTGGAGACGCCAGTGGCCCAGAGGGTGAGGGGAGTACAATGGATGAGACCAACTCAACATCCTCATTATCTGACTCCATCTCCAGTGGACACACCATAGTGGTGGTGGGACATGGATGAATAGTTCCTACACCATCCTTGTCCCCCAACCCACTACCATCTCCACCCTCCCTGTTGCTGCCCACCCAGTTGGCCGGCCCTGCTTATCCAAGAGGGTAGCCGTCTCCTTCTCTCCGGGCACCTCACCCCTGCCCCTGTTCCCCCTGCTGCCCTAAATGAAGAGGGTATTGACCTCTTGAGAAACATCTCTGTGGGTCAGATGTCACTACTGAATGCCATCCAGATACAGGACAGCCATTTGCAACAAATAATGGCCAACCTGGAAGGCATCCACAGTTCCATGTTCCATGTCTGCCCTATAGAGATCCTTTCAGGCTCTAGCCTCCTCCCTCATGGCAACCTTCCATCCATTCCATACTTCGACCCCACCACCTTCCTCTTCCCCATCCAATGACCCTATTCCCGTACCTATCCCAAGCACACTCACACATAAGCACAAACACACCTCAATAGCCCTAAGCAGCACACATAAATACAAATACCACAAAAACACATGCATGCAACTACTCAACAGACACTCATCCCACTCACAACCATCACTACACCCTCACATCCCCAGACACTGCAGCCACAGCCCCATCCTCCACCCCAATAATTCCCCAAGACACAACACCCACAGCAACAGACACATCCACCACTCCCACCATATCCCCAGGCACCACACCCACGGACATAACCACCACTCCCACCATACCCCAAACATGACACCCACACCAACAGATACATCCCCCACTCCAGCATACCTAGCACATCCATATCATACACCACAAAGAAACACAAATGCCCACACTCACCCACACAACAGACACCTACAAAACACAAACATCATACATCAGACACACAGATATCACCACCAAGAACATACATACACTTGACACTTCAACTTCCTCAACCTCCCAGCCCCTGATCGCTCCTAGACACCATACCCATTTCCCTAAAGAAAGTTTGATGTTTGCCCTTGCCCTTGCCACTGTCAAAAGCACCTTCCATCCCCAACCTATCCGTTCTACATCCAAATCCTCCCCTCTGACCCCCCCCCCCACTGAACCCATCCATACCCCTAAGAAACCACAGAAAGACCCCCTCCCAAACCCAGGCCCACCCCTCCAAAAACCGAAGTTACTCACCACAGAACGAACCCCCTCCCTCCCAAAGAACATCATTGAGGTGCCTGGACTGCCCACTAGATGCCCCTTTCTGGTGAGATTCCCATGGCAGTGTTCTGAGATGCAGGTTAAGTGGCACAGCAGTGTACTGGACAACCAATATTACTACTGGACTGGCCATTGGCCTTACGTACATGTGGATATTTGTTCAAATTGAAAACGAAGTTTGATTGTTTCCTTACACAATAGTCCTGCCATTACTTTTCTACCATTTGAATGTTCATTGATACATTGGGATGTATGACTACAATTGTGTTTGTTTCACCCTGATTGATGATTCATTTGATATAGCTGGTATGATCTCACCTTAAAACTAGTGCTGGAGACTCCCTGAACAAGGGGAAATGTACAATGGGTGGATATATGGGATGAAATCTTGTTGGGGCTGACATTGCATTGGGTGGTATTTCACATGGTAAGTATTTCCTCTTGGTTTGGCCAATGTCAACATCAATTGGGTTCCCTTTCTCCCTTTGATGTAGGTTGGACATTTGTTTAAATGAGTGCAAGCTAGAGATGTGTTTGTCTACATATGGAGGGCATTCAATTGTCATCCTTTGTATACATTTTAATGAACATGTGTACATCTGCATATGTGTACCTTACACCTACTTTACCTAAATGTGCGACCCATGCTGTTACTGTTGTGTTTGTTCTGATAACTTGCACTTACACATTTCTCACATATGAATGACACTTGGTTATACCATTGGTTATGCCTGATATACATCAAGTCACCGTTCCTTTGCATATAGTGGTTTTGAGGGATGTGCAAAGTGGTATGTGGCCCAGGGCACCAGTCTTCCTTGGGTCGCTCTGGTAGAGGCATTCCTATTCTGCAGGGATTCTTTACATTGTGACCTTTGAATGTTTCCCACACTGATTATTTGGCATCCCATTAACCTTGCATTATCATAAAATGTGGGTGATTTGTGGAAGTCCATAACAGAGGATTAGCAGAGCAGGTGAGATTCAGTTTCATGACTTCCATACAAATGTATCTTTTATATCACATCAGGCCATGGCATATGAACAATGTGAGGGTGTCACTTAAATGTGTAGGTGTGATATTGATGATAAGTGGCCGTTGCTCTGACACAATGTAAGGGTTACATCACTTTCCCAGAATATTGGTTGTGTACACTTAAAGTTTAGAAGAGTGTGTCTGTGCAATATCAGTGACCTGGCCAAAGGTGGCATCATACAGCTTTGGTTGAGTCATACATTGTGTTGAGTTCCGTACAGGGGCACAACAAATATGTATGTCCCACAGACCACGTACCCCATGCCAGGTCCATGACGGGGCATCGATTTGCTGTGAAGTTGTTAGTAATGAGTAAGTGTTTGGATTACCATTAGTTGCGTCCCAATGGCTTCAGTTTTGTGCATCATCTAAGAGCACAAGCAGCAGCAGTACATGTATGAATAGCTTGATGGTAGCACAGGATGTGTGAATGTGAGTACATGTGAGTTTCGGCCTTATGTGCCTCCCTTTCTAGTTGCTCAGATGTTGTGGTTGGACTGTCACAAACACATCAGTGGAATGCTAGATTTGTAATTGGACTGGCAGTTGCACTGGCAGTCCACGTTCCAACAGGCCCATTGGCCTACCTCACCAAAATTGTGGTCTAGATTTGCTGGCAGTGTTGGCAGGACCACAGCAGTCTTTCATCATTGTAACCAAATTCATCATATTATGGTGGTCCGAGTCCCAACACTGCGATGGGGTGACCATTGCTGCCACCATGGCAGTCCCAGGACCCCCAAAGTCGTAATCAGGCCCTAAATAAATTACAGTGTAAAAATCAAAAATTGTGTAATTTACTGTCCTTTTGAAAAAGTCAATACTAAAGTTGTCTGTGAGAAAATGTCTGTGAAAAATGCAATACTTGAAGTTTTACATCCAACACTGTAATATAACATACTAGATTAAAAATGTTATACACTAAAATTATTACATGTACCACGTAGACTACTATTGAAACCATTTATGGGGTTATGTTGAATTTTAAAGGGAACACAGTTACTATTCTCACTCCAATCTAAACCATTTAGGGGAAGATTGTGGCCACTAAAGGGTAACATTTACTATTCCCACTCCAATTTAAATCATTTAGAAGAAGGTGATGGAAACTAAAGTAGTCACATATTCCCATTCTATTCTAAGCCATTTAGTGGAAGAGTTCGGACGCTAAAGTGGTGACATTTAATAGTCCCACTTCAATCTAAGCCATTTGCAGGAAGATTTGTGACACTAAACATTTGACATTTACTATTCCTTCTCCAATCAAAGCCATTTAGAGAATGTTGTTGGACACTAAGGTGGTCATATTTACTATTCCCACTCCAATCTAAGCCATTTAGGAAGAAGTGTTGGACACTAAAGGAGTGACACTTACTATTCCCACTCCAATCTAAGCCATTTAGGAAGAGGTGTTGGACACTAAAGGGGTGACACTTACTATTCCCACTCCAATCTAAACCATATAGGGGAAGTTTAGGACTCTAAAGTGGTCACGTGTATTATTCCCACTTCAATCAAAGCCATTTAGAGGAAGGTGGTGGACACTAAATTTGTCACATTTACTATTGTTACTCCATTTCAGGGCATTCAGGGGAAAGTTTTGGATGCAAAAGGTGGGTATTTACTATACCAACTCCAATCTAAACCATTTAGAAGAAGGTGCTGGACACTGAAGTGGTCACATGTACTATTCCCACTCCAATCAAAACCATTCAGTGGAAGGTTAAGGACGCTAATATTGTGACATTTACTATTCCCTCTTCAATCTAAGCCATTTAAGGGAGGGTTTTGGTCACTAAAGTGTTGACCATTTACTACTCCTACTCCAATCTAAGCCATTTAGAGAAAGTTGTTGGACACTATCATGGTTGCATGTATTATTCCCATTCCAGTCTAAGCCATTTAGGGGAGGCTGTTGGACACTAAATGGGTGACAACTACTCCTCCCACTCCAATTTAAACTATTAAGGGTTGTTTTGTACACTAAAGTGTTCACATTATCTATTTTCACTTAAATCTAAACTATTTTTTGAAGATGTTAAACACTAAATAAACCACATTAAATATGTAACACTCCAAACATATCTTTTTAATTATTAAAAAAAAATATATTTTACATGAAATAAAAATTATTGAAATCTGTAAAAAAGTGTACAATGATATTGAATTATGAATAACCAAAATAATGCATTTAAAGGACAACAAATATAAAAAAAATACAACCAAGTTAGAGACAAAAAATAAAATCTACAAAACTATGAATGCAAAAATTTATTCATCCTAGACTATTTAAAAATATAACATAATAGTTAACCTATACATGAAGCAAAAAAATGTATAATTAATTTTCTTTTTTTAATGCCCCGATGGCCCAGTGTGGTAGCACTATTTACAAGGCCATACAAAACTTTTCGTGCCTTTTCGGGCCATGCGTGCCCTTTCATGGCCTTGTACATATGTACCCCTTTCACACATAACAGTGCATGAAAGGAGCATTAAATGGATGTTGCTTGGTGTATTCCCATGGAACCCAAAGGAATCTGGCGCATTCCAAGATTTACAAGTCTGGGAACGTGTCAGATTCCTATGCAACCTCAGGGGTTGCAAAAGCGTGACACAACGGGGAGAAATATCTTTATTTCTCCCTATTTTTAGTCTTTCTATGTGTGCTGCATTCTGCATTCTGCATTACAAAATAAAAAACATTACATTTAAAATTAGAAATGTAATTAAGAAAATCATATTATATCTGATATAACAAATTTTACATAAAAATTAATACAAACATATTTTAAAAATTAACGAAAATGGGTAACACTCAGAAACAGGCTACATTTAAGTGCAAATAATTAAATAATGATTGGGTCAAAAAAATTACAAAATAGAATTTTGAAGCAAAATATTAATGGAGCGATGACATTGATGTTCTGTCTTTGAAAGAAAGGTCTGTGTCTTTTTAAAACAGATGTCATTCTGGTTCATCAGAGAGGATAGAGGATACATGAGGAGCAGCACCCCCTTGCCACTGTATGATCTAGTGCACAAGCTAACAAGCACTTGCACAATTGCTTATACATCAGTCCCAAATGACAATGCACACCTGTAAGGAATCATCTGTTTTCTCGGCCTCAGTTATTAAAAGAGGTCTAGCCTGGGTTTCTCAGGACAGTGCACTAAGGGCTTCAATAGTGGGCTTCAATAGTTTTCTTCCATTGGAATTACATATCCTGCTAGACACAGCTTTCATCACAGGAGCACCTAGTATTTATCACTTTCACAGACTTGAGGTGGGAGAGGATGTACCAGCATAAGGCTGGAGGGTTTTAAGAGAGGGACAGAGGAAGGAGGGAGAAGAGATAGAGGACAAGAGAGAAAGAGAGAGAGAGAGAGAGGGAGAGAGAAAGAGATGCAGGAAGTAGTCCCTTCAACACACGGCAAATAAAGGTTTGATGTCAGCACTGAAATAGTGTATTTCATTGTATCAAAACTTAGGACCTGATTATGACCTTGGTGGAGGAGATTACTCCATCACAAATGTGATAGATATCCCGTTCTCCGTATTACAAGCTCCATAGGATATAATGGAATGTGTAATACAGCGGGCAGAATATCTGTCACGTTTGTGATGGAGTACTCCCCTCTGCCAAAGTTTTAATCAGCCCCAAAGTGTGACAAAAGAGCTCATGGGCAGGGCCAACACATGACTACGGAAGAAAGTAATTGAATAATAAGCAGGAAAGTGAGACAGACAACACAGCTATCCATTATGGAAAACAGGCTTACGCAAAATATTTGTGTAGGTAAAACAATAGAATAATAATAATAATAATAACGTATTATTATTATTATTATTATTATTATTATTAAGAAGAAGAAAAAGAAGACAATGTTTTTCTATATCATAGTACATATGTGCCATCATTATGGAGCTCTCTAAATAACACAATATTATAATCCAATTTAATGGTACTTATTTCAACAGTTAATTGGAAGGTGACTATGACTGCTCACTACAAAGAGTTTGTAGAAGTGTAAACATTACAGAAGTAACCAGCAATTACTCAGAAGTTGAAAGGGCGAGGTCTCCACTATAAAACTCATCAATTAAAGCTCACAACTCCAATATGAAGTATATCACATAGAAGTGGTGGCTCCCGAGCAAAGTTTGATCAAGAAAATAAGAAGAAAGTCAAATTAGTAACTAGCCACATGAACCAGGTAATGAATCCTCAGGCTGATATCAGGTTTACCTAAGCATTCAGCTGTGACTGAAATGCAAGCATGACAGAGATGATTAGACTTCTGTAATAGTGCTCATTATATTCTCATGTCATGGTATACCTCACAAATATGATACATTCTGGCTTAGATGTTAATTATTGATGATTAATAAAGGCAATTGAAATATCAATGTTCCTATAACTATAAAAGTTTAACATTTCATTCCAGGAATTGACTCACTGACAAGACAGTTGTTTGCCATATAGGTGATCTGTTTGTCTCCCTACTATATGACAGATTTCTTCTATGGGGATAAAGTGAACAAGTTGCCCATGGACTGCAGCCAACTACACAAGTTTAAATTTGTCTTCCCTGACACCCTTTCTCACTTCTGAACTGCATCCAGTATTTAACTACTCTTGCAATATCAAATTCAGGATTTGTTTTATAAGTACCCCTGGGGCCCAACAAGCATGTGTTCACCTTCTGCTGCATCAAGCCACTGTGGTATTACAGACAGACTCTTGTGCAACCGCTTCTGTAATACAAATAGCACAGTCATTCCATATGCTCTGGTGTGATCTCAAGAGAGTTTTCCCTCCTGTGTGGATAAGGAAAATCCTTGCCTCTGTGTCTGCATTCTGCAGATGTAGAGTTGAAGGACCTGTTTACAAGTGCACTGATTTTTCACCACAAAAAGTGGTGCACAAACAGTAGCCCTTCCTTCCTCCTACTGAAAAAGAGAAAAGAAGGTCCTATGGACCCACTCAGATGTTCCCCTGCATGCAGGTACAGTCACTCTGTGCACCTGCTTGGAGGGGCTTGCAGTCCACTTTAGAAAAACAGTGACATATACAAATAAGAGATGGGTGGAATGCTTGCATCAACCTCAGCCACTGGAAATTACTTGGGGCTGTATCCCAGTCAATCACTATTTTGTGTTGGTTCTGTGCTCAATATGCCACAGGAGCAAAATTGCACCAGACAGATGGGCCCCAATCAGTGAAAACCCCGTCATGCATTGTGCCTGTTCCAGTTGGCTTGGCAGTACTGACTTTACTGTTCCTGTGGCAGCAGGGCCAGGAATGATTTGCATAAAGCTGAAACTAATCTGAGGTGGCAAAGTGAAAATAACTGTGATATGTCTAGGAGTGATTACCAGTGGGTGAGATTAATTGAAGCATTGCATACATCACTGCTGTCTTTACCTGAATGCAATACCCTAGCTGGGACTGGTATGTCTTGACATGGGTCCCATGCTCACTGTGCCACAGGAACAAAACTTAAACTAACTGACAAGCTCCAGTCAGGGTGACACCTGTCTTGCATTGTTTGTGTTCTGTTTTAGAGAGGCCTGATTTGGCAGTTTTGGCTGGGCTGTTCTTACTGGGTCAGGACCAGGGTTGGTTTGCATTTAGCTGGGTCTAATCTGAGTTGGCATGATTAGCAAAATAATGATGGACTGGGATACAGTCCGATTAATTAACAGTGACTGAGATTAATTCACACTTTCCACCCTTTTGCTGGCTTTGTTTACTCCACTTTAAACAGAAAGACCAGCTTCAAAAATGCTGCTTGGTTTTTCACTAGTGCACTGGCCCCAGGGCAGGTGTGGGTTCATGGCTGCTCTGGGACCAATGCACTAACTGTAATAGGGATCACTGTCCAAGTCTGTACCAGTTGTGTCCATTTAAAGGTGTGCCATGACGCAATGACTATGCACCATATGTATAATGCGGGCCCAGATGTCCTTATTTTCATGGCAAAGGGTGGAGACAACAGTTGATTGTCTTCAGACTTCATCTATTTATCTGTGGTGACATGTAAAGAAAAATCATGAATTCTTCTGTACCCACATTGACAGAACAGGTTTACAAAAGACGAATGTAAATTTGCACTTACAGCTGTACAAACCTGCATGGATGAATATTTATGACTTTGTGTGATTTTAAAACCTTTCCAGGTTAAACTAGGAAAGCCGTTACCTGCCACAAATTTCTAGCCATTGCCTCATAAATGGTTTGTGACTTTCTGGCTATGTCTGTACACTAGTATTTTTGCTGGGTTAGTTGTATATGCTGTACATGTCGTGCAACTCCACCTGTTGAATTGACAGCACCTTTGCAAAATAGCCAATTGCTTTTCTTTTTTCTCCAATCAGAATATTTTTACATATGCTCTGACCATTTCCAGAGAGGGAAGTAATTGGAGATGTATTTGCGAGGGTTCACTGAATTGCCTGTTTATGGCCTGTCACAGACTGTGAAATCTAGCCATGCCTTGCACAGGATTTATGCCTGTGCAATATTACACTCTCGATTAGTAATATTTTTCTAACCGCAGGAAGGAACACTTTACTGGACAAAAATAGTCCTCCGAGGCTTTTCCTCTTTTTAAGTGTGCTACAGAATACAGTTCACTTAGAAGGAGGAAATATGAGGAGAATTAAACGTGTTTTATAACATTTCGAAAACGTAAATAAACTTTCCACTCCTTGGATTTGGACTAATCATCCCGCAAAGAACGTGCTAAACACGTACATGAACATTATAATCTAAAATCGAATGTTTTCACATATTTTACTTCTTCTTGTCATTCCACAAATAAGTGTTCTGTGTGCCTCCGGTAAATGTCTCTCAATGTTTGGCTTCCTTTCATGAAAGGCTTTTCAATGAAGGGATAATTAGGGATTGCAAATGCTCTTTCACAGCCCCCATTACTGTCTTTCAGCAGGTGGAAACTTCTATTTTACTGCTTGATACCGCTCTCTCTTTCCAAAGCCTGGCTCCGGGCCTTCTTTGTTTGGGCCCAGATGCCCGCCTCACGTTTTTTAACAACCAGCCATCTGGAAAGAAAGGGATAGAAGGATACACATGTTTGCACCTTTGAATTGTCATTAAGTTGAAAGAATTTGTCAAAAACATTAATGAGTCATCGTAGATCTATTAGACATGTTGGATCCAAGAAACAAGGTGCTTTTAGCGCTGAAATGAAATAAAGGTTAAAGCAGCGCGGAAAGGAGTATGTGCTGGCAGTGTACTGGACTGGGAAATATAAATTTGCCCAATTATAATTCAAACACACAAGGAATAAGACACTGTACACTGTTGAAGCACTAGCGACCAAGCATCTGGGCTCTGCCTTCATGCATAATTAAGTTTCAAACAGCTGCGGGTTGCTGCGGTGGAACAGGGCCCAGCATATCATAATACATGGTAGGAGGCCGATCAGTTGAACTGTTTTACAGTTCACACGAAGCTTCAAATACAAATGTGCCAGGAGAAAAATATAGTCTAATATGTGACAGAGTAATAGGACAGAGACATGAGAGCAGTGGCCTACATTTCGAGGAACTTCCATCAAATTGTGCACACTCACTCTGAAAGAGGAAAATAGGCTACCAGGGAGAGTGCATTTACTGAGAGTAAAAATTGAAATGTGAGACCAGATCTGACGTAATTGGCAAGCTTAAAAGAGCAGAGCATTCTGGACCTTCTTAAAAATGTCTGATATGAGCGGCTGTTATATATTCGGCTATTAAATTGAATTTACACAAAGACTTTATCTTGTACAGTTTAAAAAACACAATTGAAGTGATTTATTTCATATTTATGTAATTTGTGGTATTTAAGTGCGTGAACCGTTGAAAATGTTTGCAATTTTCATAGTTTTTAGGTCATTTACAGTATGTGAGGCGTTTGCCAGGCTGCCAGGTTGATGGAGTCTATCACCTCTGCTTTCCTGACAAATGGCTGCCTTCCATACTTATAAGATATCCGCCAGGGGATAGGGATGTCTCTATCTTCAAAGGAACTGCATCTGCAGTGATTTCATTGAAGAGGGTGAAGCTTTCCCGTGTGATCATCATGTTTGATATGCCAACTCTGCAAAGAACAACTCCCAAAGCATGAGTTTATCCTTGAAAAACAAAAAGTCAGTGACCAAGGTGCGCTGTGAGCTTTCGCTCTGCTCTTGGTGCCATTGGTGCCTGGGACTGCCATGCCTTGTAGGTCAATGATTCATTACAGTAGAGCCAGTGGGGGCTCCACTGCCTAAATAGTAGGGGAATCGAGACCCTGGTGGACGGACACACCATCCATTTACAGCAATCCTCACTCTTCACTGAATTCCAAGGCCCACATTTACTAACGCATGGCACCACCAAGCAAGACAACTTGCTGCACTGTGCTGCGTCAAATGAAGAGAGCCGGAATGCACCATATTTGCTTAGATATTTACTCTCTCTGCTCTGGTGCACTAAGTGCTGCCTACCGTGTACAAAGGCACCCTTGTACCATAGGATTGCTTTTGTGCCGGAAGGGACATCTTCCTGCACAAAAACACTCCTCAGAGGCATTTTCCTCCTTCAAAGTGTGATGCAGAATGCAGTACACATAGAAAGAGAAAATAATGAGGAAAAACAAACATCCTGGTCCTTGTTATACCTCATCTGGAATGGCATGCCATTTTGATGCATTTCCAGGTTTAACATGAGTAAATCTGGTAATGTTCCAAAATCCATGTGTGGATGCTTCACTTAGGGCCTCATTACGAGTCTGGTGGTCACTATACTGCAATAGTGGGAGATGGCAGTCGGACCATTGACAATGTGGCTGTCTAAACACCACACTACAAACCTGGCAGTCGGGCCGCCAGAGAACCGCTAGCTTCGCCAGGATCAGAGATCCTGGCAGTCTGGAGGTAGGTGGCGGTCCTAATACGTCATGGCAGTGCTGGGGATAACAACCCCATTCTCCGCCAGCCTTTTCATGGCAGTAGCATGCCATGAAAAGTCTGGTGGAGAAAAGTTGCAGGGGGCCCCAGTGGTGCCCCTTTACTGCCCATGCACTTGGCAAGGGTAGTGCAGGATCCCCCCCGGCCAGCAACATCAGCCTGCAGGCGACAGCACTGCCTCTGGCTCGATTACAAGCTGGAGACAATGCTGTAGCCTGTTTCCCACTAGGCCAACAGGCAGTAGCTCAGGTTTCCACCTATTGACCTAGCAGGACACTCCTAATGACTCTGGTGGGGAGGTCACAGCGTAGGCAGCCGCCACCCTGTTGGGAGTTTGGCAGATGGACTTTTCCGTACGCCAAACTCAAAATCAGGCCCATAGTCCTACTCATTCTGAGTCCTGAGATATATCTCAACTTTACAATAAGAGTTCAATGTAAATTGTGCTTGTATGGGCACTTTTTGACAATCAATTTCTTGGGAACCTTTGCCAGGTATATGGGTATGTGGCATTGTTAAAAGACAGGTTCTGACCACTATCCTGAAGGAAGAATGTTATGGGCTTTGGGTTCTTAGTGAGGATGTCTGGGCAAAGCCATGTCCCACAACCAGAGCCTGTATAGGACAGTCAAAGGGGATGCCCTGTGAGTCAACAGGTTTGTGATGTTGATGCAGGTCATAGCAGAAGATAAATCTAAATAACAATGTGTGATGTTCCAGAAAAAATATCAATTTATGGAGATATCTCTCTGGTAAATTACTTAATTAGCTCCAAAGGTATTCCTTCACGGGTTGCACGGACCCTCACAAACTAAGGTGGCAGTCTTCATCATTGGGTTGGGCTTCACATTAGGTGGGGTGTCCAATTCCCAAAAGGTTCCACTTAGAGCTCTTTTTGTAGGTCTTTTGTTGCTATTATATTCAATGATAAGGGAGACCAATGATAGATAAGCTCTGACAAAGTGGTGGGAGTGATTTCTTTTTAGATTCAGTAGTACAGTTAAAATGGCCTATGGATAACCGGTGTACTAATTTATTCCCAGTTAGTGGAATTGATGGTAAGAGCAAAAAAAAAAGAATAAAATGGTAGATGAGCTGTAATTACCCCATACGTCCAACGTAATTAATATGTGGTTGGCATGTTTCTTGCCCTATAGCCCAACCAGGTCTTTGATATTTATCAGGACTTATAGAAAAACACCCAATCTAAACCCAGTAAGCCTTACAGTCATGTTAATCGATGCAATCTGCGCTCATAGTCAGCAGTGAAGTACATGCTACCAAATTTTTAAATAGGAAGTTGATGTTGGAACTGTTATACTTTGACTTGGAGGACCCTAATAGAAGCTGATCCTGGCCCCATGGGAGGAGGGTGCTGGTGTTCACCTATGTCATACAGGTGTCCAGAGCATATACCTGCTGCTGCTCCTTTGGATGAAGTCTATTCAGAGAAAGTGTGACAGATCGAGTTAAATCTCTTTTTTCTCTTGATATTGGCAGCCATACCTGAAGATAACCACTTGCTCAGAGTCTGCTGAACCCTTCAAGGGGTGGAAACCTGTGATGTATGGGACAGACAATGGGGGTCCAGAGTGCTATTCACTTTCAAATCCTTTGATAGGATGGAAAACATGGACTGTCACATTGCCCAAAAAGCTTATAGGAAGGAAAGTGAACCATCAATCTAAATTATTGCAAATCAGTGACATTTAAATTGTATCATGGTTTGCTAATAGGAACCCAATGTATTAGTTTTTCTAAAAATAAAAAATACCCTCTAAAACACTTTTGGTGAAGAAACATTGTGTTCCTTCTGCAATGTTTTACAAAAAATCAATTCTAGCCTGTAAATTTGATCCTGTGAAGTTTGAACAAAATGATGAAAAGATATGGGACAGTAAAAAACAGTGGCTCCCATTCGAATTCATAAAGAAACATTTGTTCAAGTGCACAGCAACAAACACTGGTTACACTAAACAAGGACCTGGTCTATCCCTTGGTCCAACTTGAAAACTTTTATGGTTGGGTCTAAATCTATCCAGTGATTCAATCCAGTGATTTTTTTAATATTCACGCAATCATTTTCAATTGATAAATTGATCATTTGATTTAGTAACCGGTTAACCAAACACATTTGAATATATACTTATGGTTGGAAGAGACATTTTTGTGGCTTACACAATGTCATAGTTCATCAACAGGCTATGATAGTTCATGAACCATTTTGAGGTATAAATGCCATTCACACCCCAAAGCCTAAGTTTTAGGGCACTTACCTTTTACACTCAGAAAACTACTCAAAATTAAGACATGAGATGTGTGAAATGGTTAACCTTATTCATGAACTAACTGTCATTGGTTTATAAATCAGCTCTCACATTTTGGAAACTGAGGTCTAAAACAATATTGAGGCTATGCAAAGAAAGTGAAAGGTGAGTAAACTGAAATACCAAGTGGTGCCAGGACACAGGACAGAGGTACTCAAAATGGAATTGTGTCACAGGAAAACAGGCAAAATTAAGGCACTTAGGCCCATATTTATAGATGTTAGCGTCGCTTTAGCGCCATTTAGTTCGGTGCTAAAACATCGCTAACCTAACTCCATATTTATATTTTGACTCTAGACCCGCCTCGTGTCCAAATATTGGGGTTAGCTTCAATTCTAGGATGCACAAAACAACCTTGCATCAATGAGATGCAAGGTAGGCTTTCCTGTCCTAAACACGATGCTAACCCCCTAACGCCATATTAAACCCCAACGCAAAAACAAAGCTAACTGAGGAAGCAGACTAAAAAAATGGTGCTAAGTCCCATTAGCGTCAAATTTTAACTCCTGGTCAGACCAGGCATTAAAAAGAGGCTCACACACCACCACTCAAGGAAAGCACACAGAAGGAGCTTTGGAAATGTCCAGGACAACATGGAAGTCGTATTGCTCCAGCTTGTACACGCCGCAGGCCGCACACCCCACCACATCTGCTTCCCAAAAACCCAGTATCTGCAGCAGAAGACAAAACAAGGTTTCTATCTAATTGCTGGGTTTCAGCATGTGCTGGGTGCAATGGACTGTACCCATGTGCAACTGGTGCCACCTGCAGCAATAGCACACCTATACAGGAACCACAAGCACACACATTCTATATATGTACAGGCCACCGTGGACCACCTGGTGAAATTTCCCGGCAGCGACCATGACGCATACATCTTTCGGCATTGCACCATCAACCAGCAGTTAAAGGATGGCCAATATGGAAATGGGCTACTCATAGGTAAGCCACACTACTAATCATTACACACAACACACCAACCATCTATGACAAACAAGACAAACACCACACTAAATACATATGGGCAGGGCCACAGAGATGTACAGGCAACAACACATATGCAACATGCCACACCACACTACATAAATTGCACGTCACAAAAACATACACCCAAATGTTCATAACACAGCCATACCCTGACTGGAACACCATGTGTGGAAAGGTAGAAACAAGTCCCCTTTGCATACAGAAGCTGCTCACAAACCACAACAAGTGTCCACAGGTTGACAACTAAATACAGATCTAACACACACATTACACTAACAAAGAAGCACTCAGGCATGTCAGTGGCATAGCCTATGATCATTTTGAGGAAGTCACAAATAGGCACAGTCCCACATAAACCATGGCGTGCAGTCCTCTGGCAGAACCCAAATCAAATGCCACCCAAATGGTGCCATAACCAGACATATATCAGCTACACACACCTGACATACCTGTAGTGTGCACATACACCTGTCTGAGGCATTGTGTCACACACATACAAATACAAAATTACCTGCCATTAAGGACCATGGGGCTGAATCATGAGAAATGGGGCAGCACCTACTCCAGTGCCACCTCACATGCACAACTAGTGCCCCTAACAACCCAATGTCTGTTGCAAATACCAGAAATGGTCCACCATGATGCTGAGTCAGAAAAGACAACACTAACAATCATGAATGTCATAGTAGGACTCGGTAGGAGTATAGAGAACATACCTGACCTTACATGCACCCTACGAAAGGGCCCATGTTAAAAATTGCTGTGTCCCCTCCCAAACCCTGCACTGCGCATGTGTAGAGAGTGCCTCTCAGAAATCATGTATTGGAAGCTCGGAGATACGTCTGCACCAAATTGCATCATTCTACTAATGTGTTATACACACTCATGTACACTTAATGGCTGGCACAACCATCATCTGCCACAAAGGGTTACAAATTGTCACACTGCATGCATAGTGCCACATGGCACCATGGATGGTACAGTCTGGCTTTGCAGGGCAACTATGGCGTTTAAACATCTGACACCATTGTGGTGCTAGGAGGTGGTATGTTCCATCTAACAATAGAACACCACTTCAAATATGCACTACACAATACATTGACCTAAATCATAACCATCATTTTGGGATCCCCATAAAATTAACCAGGCCTTTGAGCCACTACCCAAGATTGTCATGTCCATCAACACAGTCCAATGAAACCATTTCACAAGAAGAGGAACATACACTATACCACAAGAAAACTGTGTCACCACTCCAACTAAAAAGTACAACTGCCATGGTATGTTCCAAAACACTATCAACACTTGCCAACACATCATTTCTGTTTCCTTTGCAGCTGATCAAGAGTACCGCATACAGCCGTGGGTGATGCCCCCATTTGCCAATTCCACAATGGTGGAAGACTGGGCCTACAATGAGGGACGCAGGAAAACTCGCAATGTGGTGGAGAGGACATTGGGCTCCTGAAATCCAGGTTCATGTACCAGGCCCTGACAGGAGGAAGCCTCTTATATGCTCTGCCGCTTGTTTACAAGATCATTCTGGCATGTGCAATCCTGCACAACATTTGTGTCTGGATAAATGTCCCCTGGGGTGAACAGGTTGATGTCCCCAACGAGGAGGACGATGATGATGGAGCAGATAATGTGGAGGGGGAACAACTGAACACTGCTGCAGGAGTTTGTAGGAGACTCCACATTGTTGAGAACTTATACACATAGTAACTATAGTATAAACATCACATTGTAAATAGCACAAATAAATCACTTTGCACCTGAGTCTCCTTGGTCTACTAATTCTCCACTACATACACTATTGGACTGTGACTGAAACCTCAGTGAGCAGGTAAGTAACATGAAGGTGACCTGTATGGTAGCAACATCATTTTTTAATTAACCCCTTCGCTGCCAGGCCTTTTCCCCCTCAGGATCCAGGCCTTTTTTTGGCTATTTGGGGTAGTTCGCTCTTAGGCCCTCATAACTTTTTGACCACATAATTTACCCATGCCAAATTTGCGTCCTTTTTTTCAACAACCTACAGATTCTAGAGATGCCCAGAGTTTGTGGGTTCCCCTGGAGGATACCAAGAAATGAACCAAAATACAGCTAAAATGTCATTCTTTAAACAAAATGGGAAAAAAGGGCTGCAGAAGAAGGCTTGTGTTTTTTCCCTGAAAATGGCATCAACACAGACTTTGTGGTGCTATCTTCCCAGCTTTCAGGAACAGTCAGACTTGAAGCATAAAAACAAATATTTCAATACAATTTTGGCATTTTTCTGGTACAAACCCCATTTTTACTATTATTTGTGCTGTTAGCCTCCTTCCAGTTAGGGACAGAAATGGGTGCGAAACCAATGCTGGACCCTGGACAGCCAAACATTTCTAAAAGGTAGACAGAATTTTGAATTCAGCAAAGGGTCATTTCTGTAGATCCTATAAGGTTCTCCTACAGAAAATAACAGCTGAAATAAAAATAATATTGAAATTGAGCTGAAATAACAGCCATTTTTCTCCATGTTTTACTCTGTAACGTTTACCTGCAATGTCAGATTTTCAAAAGCAATATACCATTACACCTGCTGACCTCTTCTGGTTGTGGGGATATACATGGTTTGTAGGTTCATCAAGAACTCTAGGTACCCAGAGCCAAAAAGGAAGCTGCACATAGCATTGAGTTTTCATTGTATACCAGGTATACAGCAATACATTTGCTGAAATATAAAGAGTAAAAAATATGTATCAAGGAAACCTTTGTATTTCTAAAATGTGCACAAGATACGGTATTGTGAAGCAGTGGGTATTTGCACATCTCTGAATTCCGGGGTCCCCATACTAGCATGTGAATTACAGGGCATTTCTCAAATAAACGTCTTTTTTTCACACTGTCTTACATTTGGAAGGAAAAAATGTAAAGAAAGAGAAGGGGCAATAACACTTGTTCTGCTATTATGTGTTCCCCCTAGTCTCCTGATAAAAATGATACCCCACTTGTGTGGGTAGGCCTAATGCCCGCGGACACATCACATTTTTACATTAAAATCTGTTTTTGGAAAGTACCTAGCTGAGGATTTTGGCCTCTAGTTCAGCTGGCACCTACCAAACCTGTGCATTTTTTAAAACTAGATACCTAGGGGAATCCAGGATGAGGTGACTTGCTGGGATCTCACTGGGTTCTGTCACCCAGAATCCTTTGCAAACCTCAAAAGTTTGCAAAAAAACACTTTGTCCTCTCATTTCGGTGATAGGAAGCTGTGGAATCTGAGAGGAGCCACACATTTCCTTCCACCCAGCACTCCCCCAAGTCTCCCGATAAAAATGGTACCTCACTTGTGTGGGTAGGCCTAGTGCCTGTGACCGGAAATACCCCAAAACACAACATGGACACATCACAATTTCCTAAAGAAACCAGATCTGTTTTGTGCAAAGTATCTAGCTGTGGATTTTGGCCTCTAGCTCAACCGGCACTTAGGGAAATCTACCAAACCTGTGCATTTTTGAAAACCAGACACCTAGGGAGAATCCAGGAAGGGATGAGTTGTGGGACTCTCACCAGGTTCTATTACCCAGAATCCTTTGCAAACTTCAAATTTTGGCAAAAAAACACTTTTTCCACATATTTTGGTAACATATAGTTCAGTAATCTGAGAGGAGCCACAAATTTCCTTTCACCCAGCATTCCCCCAAGTCCCCCAATAAAAATGGTACCTCACTTGTGTGGTTAGGTCTAGTGCCGGCGACAGGAAATGCCCAAAACACAACATGGATACATCACATTTTCCCAAAAAAAACAGACCTGTTTTTTGAAAAGTGCCTAGCTGTGGATTTTGGCCTGTAGCTCAGCCGGCACCCAGCGAAACCTACCGAACCTGTGCATGTCTGAAAACTAGACATCTAGGGGAAACCAAAATGGGGTGACCTGTGGGGCTCTCACCAGGTTCTGTTACCTAGAATCCTTTGCAAACCTCAAAATTTGGCAAAAAAACCCACTTTTCCTCATATTTCTGTGATAGAAAGTTTTGGAATCTGAGAGGAGCCACAAATGTCTTTCCACCCAGCATTTCTCCAAGGTTTCTGATAAAAATGGTACCTCACTTGTGTGGGTAGGCCTAGTGCCCGGGACAGGAAATGCCCCAAAACACAACATGGACACATCAAAATTATCAAATTCAAAACTACCTGTTTTGCGGGGGGCACCTGCGTTTTTCATCCTGGGGTCATCAGCCATATAGGGAAACCTACCAAACCCACACACTTTTTGAAACTAGCCACCCGAGGGAGTCCAGGGAGGTGTGACTTGCATGGATCCTCTACTGTTTTTTCACCCATGATCCTCAGAAACCTCAAATTTAGTTAAAAAAATCTAATTTGTCCCACATTTCTGTGTGGGATCGCTGCACCAGCACAAATTTCCTACCACCCAATGTTCCCCTCAGTTTTCCGGTAAAAATGATACCTCACTTGTGTAGGTGGGCCAGGTGCCTGTGAGAGGGAAGAGACAAAAACATGTAAAAAATGAGGGTGAACCAAAGCGGATCCAAAAGGGCAGTTTGGAAAAAAACAATATTAAGATGACAAGTGGGGCAGAAGTTTTATTAATATAGATGCAACAATGCTGGGTGGCAGGAATTTTGTAGATTCCTGCAGATTCCGGAAGGTTCCATCACAAAAATGTGGGAAACAATTGTGATTTCCAGCAAAGTTGGAGGTTTGCAGGGCATTGTGGGAAGAAAATAGTGGAGGGTGCATGTGAAGCACACCACCCTAGACTCACCCAGACATTTAGTTTTCAGATGTGTCTAGGTCTGACAGGGTCCCAATGTCCAAAAAGTGCAGTCCCCACCAATCGAATTGGGCCGATTTTGAGAGTTAGAAAAGCTCTCATGGCCCAAATGTGAAACCAAAACTCAATAATCAAATATTCTCTTGCTTGCCGTGGGAGAAGATGTTTTAGTGTGTGGGGGGAGTGCTGAAAGACTATTACCCCCTTCAGTTGGGGTGGTGGCATAACTATGCTGTGGGAATGTGCCCTCTTTTTGGCATGTAACCCCCAATTTCTGCCTGATGTCAGTGTGTTTGACTGTGTCACTGGAGCCCTGCTAACCAGGACCCCAGTGCTTATATTATCTTTCCTCTTAAATTTGTCACTACATACTGGGAAGCCTGCATTTCATCCCAAATTGGTATACTGGTACCCCCTTAGAAGTCCCTAGCATATGATACTTAAGTACCCAGCTCATTGGGATTCCAGGTGATCCCTATGGGCTACAGCATTACTTTTGCAACCCATAGGGAGCCCATGCAAGGGCTTCTGCAGGACTGCTATTGCAGCCTGACTGAAATGGTACATGGACATGGTAAATGGTACATGACATATAGGTTACTCACTTACGAGTAACCTATATGTCAGGCCTTCCAACCCTGAAGGCTAGGTGCAAAGCACTTAGGTGTGATGGCACCCCTGCACCAGCAGCGGTGCCCCCACATTGTCCAGGGCCATTTTCCCAGACTTTGTGAGTACGTGGATGCCATTTTACGCATACACTGGACATAGGTCGATACCTATGTCCAGCTTCACAATGGTAACTCTGAATATGGCCATGTAAGTTGTCTAATACCTGGGAATTGTACCCTAATACTGATTCCAGTATTGATTTTACAATTCCATGCACTCTGGGGGCTCCACAGTGGACCCCCAGTACTGCAATAAAGCCTTCTGAGGTTTTCCAGGCAGCCCCAGCTGCTGCCACCTCACAGACAGGTTTCTGCCCTCCTGTTGCTCAAGTAGGCAGGAAGGCAGAACAAAGCATTTAATTTGGGAGAGGGGTGTAACACCCTCTCCGTTTGGAAATAGGTGTTACAGGCATGGCAGGGGTAACCTCCCAGAGCCTCTGGAAATGCTTTGAAGGGCCCTCCTTGGCTAACCCAGTGTACACCAGTTCAGGACCCCCAGTCCCAGCTCTGGCACAAAACTGGGCAAAAGAAAGGGGAGTGACCACTCCCATATCCATCACCACCCCAGGGGTGGTGCCCAGATCTCCTCCAGAATGTCCCTGGGTTTTGCCGTCTTGAATTCGAAGGTGATGGGGCACTCTGGGAGCATCTGAGTGGCCAGTGCCAGCAGGTGACATCAGAGCCCTCCCCTGATAGGTGCTTACCTGTGTAGCTAGCCAATCCCCCTTTCAGGACAATTTAGAGTCGTTCCTCTGGGTGTTGCCTCAGATTTGGATTGCAAGACTCCAGCAGGAATCCTCTGCATCCTTGACTTCATCTTCTACTGACAGAACCGCAGCTGAATCCTCCAGGAACTCTACAAACTGCAACAAAGAAGCCAAGATGACTTCTGCAACATTGTATCTTCAGCTCCTGCTGACAACTGCAACAGGTTCCAGGTTGTGCATCCTCTGAGGACTGTCTGTCTTCGGTCTGCACCAGAAGAACCAAAGGAATCTTACGTGGAGTGACAGAGTAACTTCCCTGCTTCAGCAGGCACCTCTCTGCAGCAATGACTGGTGGCATGTGCCCTCTCTCCAGACGACGAGTGTGGATCCAGCAACACAGGTGGTGGACTAAAGTGACCCCAACATTCCCAAGGTCCAGCTGTCCAACTTTGGTGGAGATAAGAGCTTGCCTACCCACACGAGACAGTAGCCCCATGCACTGCATGACTTGCAGTTGCCAAGGCTTGTGTGCAACCTTCCTAGAAGTTTTTCATGCACAACACAGCTTAGGCCCCCAGCACTCTATCCTGCGACGCACAACTTCCTGATTGGTTCTCTGGCGGAGTGGGATCCTTTTGTGTCATGCTGCGTGCCCCTTCTTTGTCCCCATGCTGGGAGCTCCTGTGGTCACAGCCTGGTCTTTGAGGGCTTTCTCAGTTGCGGAAAGCCCCCCCTGTTTCTCCATCCTGGATAGAGGCCACCAGGTCCCTCCTGTTCCCAGGCAGTGCCATTTTACGCTAACTGTGAGTTTTGCATGTGCCAAGGCTTGTTGGCGGAATCCAGCAACACAAACCAGACTGAAGTAATCCATTCGGAGTGGGACATCTGCTCCAACAAGGGACCTGCATCTGTCTTCTTGGGTGCATAACTGACTTTGTCTTCTCACCGGTGGTTCTTCTTTTGCACCTTCATCTGGGTTAGCAGGGGCTCCTGTCATCCCTGACCTCTTCAGTGCTTCTTGGACTTGATCCCCTTCTTCCAAATGTCTTCAGGTACAGGAATCCATCATTGGTGTCTTGCAGTCTCTTCTGGTTCTTGAATAATTGTCTATCACGGCTTCTTGTGTGTTTCAGGAAACTTACTGTGATTTAATCCTGTTTTCCTGGGCTCTGGGGTGGGTTCTACTACTTACCTTTGGTGTTTTTTTACACTCTCAGCGCCCCTCTAGACACTACACATGCCTAGGTGAGAAACCGACTTTCTCATTTCACTATTTTAGTATATGGTTTGTGTTCCCCCATGCCCATTTAAAACTTTTGTGATTTTCACTATTTGCAGTTTTCTAACTGTTTTTACAGCTATTTCTGCATTCTGGTGTACATACTGTATGTATTACTTACCTCCTAAGGGAGTATAGTCTCTAAGGTATTTTTGACATTGTGTGACTAAAAATAAAGTACCTTTATTTTTGTAACACTGAGTATTTTCTTTCATGTGTGTGTGAGTACTGTGTGACTACAATGGTAGTGCAAGAGCTTTGCATGTCTTCCAAATCAACCTTGGCTGCTCAGCTACAGCAACCCCTAGACAGCGTGGCTGGTAGACACTGACTACATTTCACTAATAAGGGGTAACTGGACCTGGTATAAGGTGTAAGTACCTTTGGTACCCACCACAAACCAGGCCAACCTCCTACACATGCCCATACTGGTTGGTAGCCACCACCCCACTATTTATTTTAATTCCCTGACATGTAGTAGGCTTTTTGCTCCTCTCTGTGGAGTGGATCGGGGGTAATTGCCCCATCTGCCCACCGGTGAAAAGAACAACTTTGTCCCCATTTATTTGGGGTCGTGGTATGGCCATACCCTCACCCTCTTTAAAAAAAAAAAAATTATTCCCTGGTGTCTGGTGGGCTTTTTGCCCCCCTTGGGGGCGGAAAGGCCCTACAAAAATAGGTTGCAGAAATAGCCAACAGTAATGTGCCTCCATGGAGAGCGAACCTTGCCCAACGGGCTGCACACCCAAACAAAACACACACACCAATCCCTGGTGCTTAAGTGGTTTCTGCCCACCCTGGGGCCAGATGAGCCTAATAGAAATAGGCCGATCTGCCCCCAAAGGGGGCAGAAATGGCCTAAAATAAATTTGCCCTCCAGGGGAGTGACCCTTGCCTAAGAGGTTGCTCCCCATCTGTAAAAAAAAAATTAAAAATTTAAATCCCAGGTGCCTAGTGGTTTCTGCCCCCATTGGGAGAAGTACGGCCTAATAAAAATAGGCTGATCAGAAATGGCCTAATGTTAATTTGCCCCCCCCCCCCGGAGCAGATCGCCCTAATTAAAACACACTGATCTTCCCCCGGGGGAAAGAAAAGGCCTAAAAATGAATTGCCCCCCTGGGGAGCAGCCCCTGCCAAAGGGGCCACACCCCTTATTTATAAACACTACACAAACAAACATAAACACAAATCACTGGTGTCTAGTGGCCATTTCTGCAGCCCGATCACTTTGCGATCCAGCTGCAGAAATGCCCGGAGAGATATCAAAGGAAAGGAAAGGCCTTTCCTTTCCTTTGATGCCTCTCCTGCCCCCAGCCTGTGATCGGAAGAGAAATGCCTTTGTATTTCTCTTCCGATCCACGCTGGAAGCTAGGGGCGGCCTCTGATGAGGTCAGCGCATGATTGCGTGCTGATGTCATGAGATGTCACTGGGGGAGTTGGAGTGGCGAGGGTGAAAGGGGAGGCGATTCCCCTTCTATCCCTGCCTATGGGAGGGTGGTGCTTGGCCATCGGGTGGAACGCTAACGATTCCCCCGAGGACCCATAGCAGGATGTAATGGTTACGTCCTGGGCACCAAAGGTGTTATGAGGGTCTAATGCCACCATCTCACATATCAGTGACACGCAATTTGCGGCCATGTGAATCCTGAAGGTCTAGATCCATGCACCACTACATATCTTGTTCTGTCAAAAGGGCAAGGTGCTAATAACTACCCGATTCACCACAAGAACACCATGCAGGATGTATGCAAAAGGGGCACACATAAGGTAGGGGCTGTCAACTAATGGATATCAAGTTATGTAGGCACTGGACACTGTCACAACTCATGGAGACAGTACCTTTGCCTGCATGGCACATGTATGACAAGGGTGGAACATCATTGCTAACTGTGGTCCTTCAATAAATGGCCAGGGATTGTAACCACTGTCCGATGCTGAGCCTGCAAGGTGTATCAATAAGAAAGTATCCTGGTATAAATACATCACACAGCACAAAGCAATACACACCACTCATTGTGACTCACATGACAGAACAAGTGCATGATAGCAACACTAACAAATTGTCCCATGCATGTTGTGGCCTCCAACATCGCAATCAGGTGTGGGGTGTGCTACTATGTTCAGCATTGTTGAAAAATGTCTGAGACGCAGCACCAATTTGGGTGTGAGTAGACCTAGCCATATATGTAGCAATTGGCAAATGTACTGTATAGCACTGAGATGACTTCACACCTCAATATCATTCAGTCAGGGTGCATAGTAAGAGTTAACTAAGTTGTGGCATGCTGGAAGAAATGCATACTCATGTTCAAGGAGATTGAGGATAGACAGCTTGAGATAACCACAGATACTTGCAAATACACCACAGGAGGTGAAAGAGAGACAACAAATGTGCTGTGGCAGGAGTAATGTCATGTGTGTGTGCAACTCATGACATCTCACAAATACTGTCAATGAAACCGTAACTATCAAGTAACAAGTCGAAGGAGATATGTACATCTTCCAATTACACAAGTCACATGTTTCATCATGTCTATGTATGACCAGACCATGTTGCTGTGGAAGATGTGTACAAAGTGCAAGCAGCTTAAAGAATGGGAGCAATCTAGGTGGCAATACATGCCTTACCAGTAGTGCAGGAATACATGGAGAAGGGACCTACATAGACCAACACTGACTGTACAACACATCAGTGTCTACATGTCAACATTTTACATATGTATAGAGAGGGTGGGCAGGTCAGTACAAAACTCAGTCATGTTGGGCAGTAGCATACCATGGTATTTGCCCATCGCATGCCACCATGTTAGGAGAATGTGACAGACGACACCATCTGTACCCTGCCACATTTCCAATATTGAAGTCACAACAGATATACAAGCCCAACAAGCTGCCCAAAGAAACAACTAAGGACATCAAAATATAATGTCAGACATCCCACAAGCGCAAGCACCCAAGCTCTGTACATGAGAGTGGAAAGCTGCCATCAAGTACCGTGGAGGAAAATGTGATATCCTGGTCTGTATGACCACATTGTGCAAGTGTGTGTCTGCTGAGGATTGTGCATAGTTCTGCTGTGTAGCAATTAAGAAGAGGCTAGGTCCCTGTTCAATAAACCCACACACCACTGCTCTTGCTACATTAACAAATTACATTGTCAGGGGCCTGATGCATGTGCACAGGGGGCTGGGTAAACTGGAGCTCCGTCCACTTTCCCCTTCACATGCAACCATGGGTTTGTGTTGCCATACAAACTCAAACCGTTGTGATGGTGAGTAGGCTGCCATCTATGTCAGACTGTAAGACTGTTACATAGTGGTATGCCATTGTTTGTGACTGTCATAACAACATGATGTAGACAAATGTGAGTGCCTAGTTGAAGGCATGCACACATATGTCACATATCTCAGCACACATTCACCACTGTAATGGCTTAGACATGGCAATGTATATGGATTCTGAGCAAAAGGCACACTAGCACAATAATAAGGGCATAGGTAACACAAGATCAGCGACTGTAAGAAATGACCTTCACATGTGTTCCATTCCAACATACAGAAACATAGGTGACACTGATGTGGCAACACATGTATTTGTCAAATGCAAACATGTGTCCATGCAGGAAGATAGTAATATGAGGTTTCACATCCCATGAACACACCCCTATCATCATATGTTACAGATATTACAAAACACGTCAATGCACACATACTGCATATACCAATCTTAACACATGTGTACATAACATCTCCTGCAACTAAGATGCATGGGAACCAAAAGGCTCACGTGTAGCAGAGCAACACAAAGTAAAATCCAACAACACACCACACATGCAATTGCAAATTGGCACGGTTTACATAAGATCATTGTAGTCCAAGTCCACTGAATACTGTGAGAAGAAACTGTCATTGTTGTCACATGCTTTATCCTGTGTTGGACATAGGCCACCATATGTATTATGTTGTAGGTATATGTACATTTGTACCTCAAACATAACAATGTAGTCCACCCACAAATTAGTATAAATATACATGTGTACACACATAGCACACATGAATTGAGATAGGTAGAGCAGTTGGTAAGTCTTACATTTCCATACAAGGTCCTTACTTTTGCGCGTGTATGACAGTTGCAAATACGGTTGACTGATGCATGTCGTGCCTGTGGATGTGGACATGTCGTATGCTACCTGTATGATATGTCCTAGCACCCCTTTAGGCCTGCAAGTCAGTTGTACAGTGATGAAGCTGAGGCTGGGCAGATGTACCATTTTCACTGTACAACCATTACAAAGTGTTGTGATGCATGCATAGGGCAGCTTGGTAATGAGCAGCACCAAATGAGGCCTGCGCCAGGCATCATGTATGGAAGGAGTACCCAAAACCTATATGGGTGGCATATGTATAAGCCTCTCAATAAGATGGGAAATCTCTTAGTACAATTATACCGTCATTTTGAACGGCTGTTGAGAGCAGGTTTAATATGGGGGAATGAAAATTTATGAAATGGGCCCCCAATGTACTAGTATAAGTAGTGAGGATCTGTTGCAACTCCTGCTGAGTACATCATTTACCTACACAGAAATAGATCCATTTGCATCATGCTGTGCCTTAATTCTCATTAGGCGCACACTTGGCAGGGGTAATGGGTGCACTGAGGGCCACAAGGATTGTATTAATGCATTTGGTGCTGCACCCCTGTTGTTCTATTGGCTTCTTTGTTTAATTGGCCAAGGCCATATAAGGGAGCTTGACCATGTATTGGTTCCAGACTACTAGCAATTCCCTGTTCCAGTTCCTTGTGTATCACATACACCCTATACTATGTCTATTACCACAAACATATGCAGAGTCAGTTCCACAGGCCTGCCGCTTCTCACTGAGAGTATGGGGCTGCCCTGCATCTGCTCCTTCACTGGCACATCACTCAATAACCTGCACAAACAAATTCATCCTTGCATCACAGAGCACGTGTTTCTGTGTTGAAGCAATGCCTGGCCACACACTATTGGCAAAACATCCATGATTGTAATCAGTCAAGGTGCAGGTAGGTGCAACTATCTTCACATTAGTATACTCCCATAGCATTATTGCTCATGTGTGTGCCTTGTGATGGCACACACAGATTACTTACTTCACTGAGGGTTGTATCACGTCATTCCTCAACACCTTGGAATACCCACACAACCCCTGGGCAGTAGTTTGTTAGTTTGCTGTGACAATAAGGTAGATGCAGCCCCAATTGCTATGGGTTTCACAATGGGACAGCCACTGCAACAACCATTTCATGCCACTCAGATGTAATATACAGTGTCAAGCAGTCCCATATGGTCATGGAGGTGTAGAGCTAACAGACACCTGCATGACAATGCCATGTATATATCGTGCAGTGAGAAGCACCACAGGAGTGTTAGGGACAGTGATGGTTTGAAGGTGTGTGGGCTACATTATCTGAGATTTTGTGTGATTGACTGATCACAGATGTTTGTTAGTTGCTCTGCCCTATAGGATGACGTGCTCACTCAGTCTAACAAGTTAACAGTATACAATGTCATCCATTTACTGAAATGTACAAATCACACGAGCCAATGTTTTCCATCCATGTCTTGCAGGTGGACCTGCACCCTACACCCTGGGAAAGGTTGCTCGATTCGAAGACCCTGATGCATCCAGTAAGTGTCATCTTGTACGTCATGGGTGCTAGTCTAGGGTTTGGTGTGAGTCAGTCTGAAGTGTGGAATGCCATGAAAGATGGTTTTGCCTGACCAGTGATCTGATATCATTAGCGAATGGCTGGTGTCATCATGTATGTTTGAATGTTGTGCAATTAGATTGGCTTGCATGTACAGTAGTTCAAGGGGCAACGTGTGCTGGCATGGAATTGTGTAAAATGGAAATTGTCGTAGCTGGCCAGTAAGACATTGGTGTCTACCATGATATGTCTCAGGGCAGCTGTCTATGTACACAGCATGCCTGTTTACAACCACTTTGTCACAGCACCATTGTCAGCACAGTGTGCCACACATATCGTACACTTATTGACAAGACAGTACAAATGTGAGTGACATCTGCAGAGTTCTCTAGGGGGCTTATGTAGGATACACATACACTACAGGTGCCTCAGTACCCTTCAAATATAATGTGTCTGTAGTACTGAAAGGAGCTATATTGTGCTGTACAACGATCAGTAGTGTACACATTTAGTAGACAACCAACCTCCAGATGGTTGTGTGGAAAGTCTATGATTTTTCCCACACCAGATCTCAAGCAGTTTTCACAACATGGTTCTGCCACCATGATATTTGTGAGTGATGTATGTGACATCACATATGATTATGATGTGAATACTGTGTGCAAACCTGGTAATTTGATGATGTCTGACATGCATGTGCAAATGATGTACAATGTATCTCAATACTGTTGCAACACCCACTGCAGTGCCAAACTCACCATGGGCCTAAGGGCACCCATATTCACCATGTGTGTGCCGTTTAACACATGTAGTACTACATTACACAGGGTATGGGGCTTCAGTTCTGGAATGTGTTGATAACTCTGATGTGCAGCTCAGGCTTAAAGCCAAACTTTCTGGGAAGTTTCAGTCAGTGTTACATGTGTTTGCACATTATGGGCAACGGCATGCCCCCTTTTATGCATGCCCAGGTCAGGTCTTACAACAGGCCACATTAGTGTTGATTAACCAAACCTTTTAATAGCAAGTGGAAGGTTACCTAACCCCCTATCATATGTCCCACACCTTGTCTGCATGATGACTGGGTAAGCATTCATGTTTCACCAGGTGTGTTGAAGTGATGGATTGCATGCACAACCCCTCTTATGCACAGGGATACAGGAAATTCAGACTTGTTGGGGCACATGATCCTCATAAGTTAGAAGACACAAATGTTGATCATGGACAATTTTGTCCACTCAGCTCTGGGCCCTGTTGTTTCAAGTACATTTCCGTCATCCCAGTGACATGTACATGATACTGATGATGGCTGGTAGGAAATAGCCATTTATGAGGAGTATGTCATTTTTTAAGACTATGGCGGTCATGCTGATCGTGGCGGGCGGCGGTCGCCGCCCGCCATGCGGTCACCGCCGAATGACCGCCTCGCGGTCAAAAGACCGCGGCGGCCATTCCAACGTTCCCACTAGGATGGCGGGCGACCGCCAAAAGGCCGCCCGCCGGCCCAGCGGGAAAGCCCCTGCAACGAGGAAGCCGGGCTCCGAATGGAGCCTGCGGAGTTGCAGGGGTGCGACGGGTGCAGTGGCACCTGTCGCGATTTTCACTGTCTGCTAAGCAGACAGTGAAAATCTTTGTGGGGCCCAGTGGCATGGGCAGTGCAGGGGCCCCCAGGGGCCCCACAACACCCGTTCCCGCCATCCTGGTTCTGGCAGTGAAAACCGCCAGAAACAGGCTGGCTGGAAGGGGGTCGGAATCCCCATGGCGGCGCTGCAAGCAGCGCCGCCATGGAGGATTCCCTGGGCCAGGGGAAAACCGGCGGGAAACCGCCGGTTCCCCTTTTCTGACCGCGGCTTTACCGCCGCGGTCAGAATAGCCTAGGAAGCACCGCCAGCCTGTTGGCGGTGCTTCTGCTGCCCTCCGTCCTGGCGGTCAGAGACCGCCAGGGTCGGAATGAGGGCCTATGTGTTGGACTATATATGGTATCTGCAGCTGCAGGGTATATTATGTCTGTACAACCGCCACCCAATGCTGATACTAATGCTTGCTTCTTCTCATGTTTCAGCTGCCAACATGACTGAGGGACGGAGGCGAGACTTCCATAAGAGGGCCGAACGATACTGCCACATGATGGAGGTTGATGATGCCTACCACTTAATGGGCAGGAGATTCCAAAGGGAAAATGCATCCGGGGAATGGTGTGTCTTTCCCCATGGGGGACCTCCTAGACAACCACAAAAGGACACTGAGACAAGCCTTCAGAGGTACAGGGGGCCACAGCTGGACCACAGCCGTCAATATGATTTGCACCAGTGATAACACTTCCACCACCACAGCCACCTGCAGCAGTAGTCCTTACTCAATTTGAGCAGGACATGAGGAGAGACATTTGCCAGATTTTAGCCAGACTCACTAAATTAGAGCAGGATGCTGCAGAGGACCACAAGTTATTGAAATATATCAAGAAAAAGTTTTTTAAAAAGCAAGGAATTAACAATTAGAGTGTTGTACTGTTGCGTGAGAGACTGAGTCTGAACCCACTACAGTTGACACTTTTCAGCCTAATACGGGTTTTTGTTCCGGCTAACTAGCAGTGCCTCATCTCTACCCAAGAGCAGGGATGTTTGGGCAGCTGAGCGCATGACACAATTGACTCCTCAGGGAAATCGTGGACACTCAGATCGCATGCGTTTCTCTCAGTTACATTAGTCTCACATATATCAGAAGCAGAGGCAGCATATGTTTCAATAAGGTTTTAATGAAGCAACTGCATCTTAGATAATAAAGCATGTACTGCAATAATTAGGACATTGAAGCATGACAGGATAAAAATAGTGATGAGTAGAGTAAAACATAGACATAACACTACCATATTGTCACTAGAATAATTAAAATAATTCGTACCTAGGCTATGCTAGAGCACAGCATGTTAAGCTCTAATTCTGTCCTTCAGATTACACTGGGAAGACATCATTCCTCATACCTGAGCAAGAGGCCTGTAGTCTACATAAGTAGCCATAGCAAAGCACACAGCAATCAGCATACAGTAGTGGTCATCTGGCTGGAATCTCCCTCTAAAGTGTATGGGACAGAGAAGTGTTTTTATAATAAAACAATTGATGTTCTGAGAAAGTGTCCCTACATGAGGATGTGTATGTTTCTATGAACACTAGAGACAGCGTTACCACATTTATGGGCAAAACATCTTACTGCAGCCCTGAGAAAAGCACAGAGTGAAAGAAATGTCATGCATAAGAACACGGTGCTGACCGAGGCTAAGAGCAGCTAGATAGAGAGAAGTAAACAAGACTGAAAATGTGGCCATTGTTAAAATAATAAACAAAGCTGAATAAAATATATCTAGGTTCAAGTGCACAGCCTAGACCTACTTTGCTAAAATAACATATATGGAGCTATAACTAAAATGGCTACACAACACTAGAACATCCCAGTTAACTCCCCTCCCATTTAGAGTTGTGCATAGTTTATATGGGGTTTTAGATGTATAGTGTTAGGTTAATGTAGTGTAAGCATAGGTTAGGTTAAGTATGTGGGGGGTGGTTTTTTTCTACATTATGTTCATTGTTGAGGGGGGTTGGTTAGGACGTTATGTTGGGGTATTTGTGTATTAAAAAATAAAAACAAAATAAAACAAAAAACAAGAAAAAATATATATGAGTACATGTGTAATCATAGTTTATGTTGTCCTAGTTGCATCCCTTCTCTTAAGGGGGGTGGAGGGTCAGTGTT
This sequence comes from Pleurodeles waltl, assembly GCF_031143425.1. Lineage (NCBI taxonomy): Eukaryota > Metazoa > Chordata > Amphibia > Caudata > Salamandridae > Pleurodeles > Pleurodeles waltl. The sequence continues at coordinate 690,556,202 of NC_090436.1, read as the reverse complement.
TAGAGTGTGGTGCTACATGTGTAAGATAAGTTTAGAATAAGTTAGATAGGTGTAGTTTTAATTTAAGAATAGATATTATAGGTTAGTTTAGATTAGGATAGGTTTTAGGTTTTCATTTGCTTGATGGTTTTAATATTAAATACTGTTCATCTTAGCTAATTAGTTTTTAAATTGATTGGGTTTGGGGCTTGTCATGAGTGCACTGGCCAAGTTGGAGGAATGGCCTAAGGTATGCTTACTGTCTTGATTTCGCAGGTTTTTCATATGTATCCCCATGACCAAGGACCTGTCAGAATGGCAGCTACATACTGTCTACTAGTGAATACATTTGACATCCTGTGTTCCATTCATTCACAATGTGTATGTAATATTTATCCTGAACAGGGAAACATCGTACTTCACCTGTAATTGGTGGGGTCCTGCTATTTCAATGTTGGTAAGTATAGTACATCTGACAACTCCAAATGTTGCAACTGTATTCTGCAGCACTGACAGGTGATGATCACTGATTAGGTTAGCTTTTCATGTTCCTCACAAATCAATTGTACTGGTACTCCCACCTGGGCTAATTATAATTGATCAGGTAATGAGAAATGAATGCCGTATGTCTTTCTCAAAGGATAGGGTTCCAAAGCATTCAGTAATCCCAGTTAATTTGTATTTGCCCACAGCACCACCATTCCGCTTTCTCTTGGTTGGAACCTAGTGTTTGGCTTAGTGCTTGACAGTCAGGCACTCATGTATTGATATTCTCTACACATTGACATGGACTGACACAATGTAAACGTTTAGCTGAGTAGATGGATCACAGTAAACGTAGAAATGCTACATGTATATAAGGTGCTTTATTTACAGGTGCAATAGTCATTATGGTTTCTGTATAATACCCATTTCATAGATCCCATGAGTGAACGTTTGCCATATGTAGCACAATCGGGGTCCAGGGTTGAGGGACATGTCATGAAACATGGTTAGGAGTAGAGTGCATTAGTGAGGAGTTTCTAATAATGCCATTTGTTATGGTTGAGACAACGACAACACACAGCAGACCTCTCTACAGTGGTTATGTGAAGAGGGCACATTTCATACCGTCACAATGTTGGCATGATCCTAAGCCCAGAACTAAGAATAAACTGACCATGTGGCACAGACTGGTGCTACCGGGTGCTTTTCCTTGTGAATGTTATTCCTTACAAAGCTTCATTCTCTGATGTGTGTGGTGCCTCCTGTGCCAGTGCAGATGCTGTTGTAGATTTAGAGGGGGCTACACACACTTCAGGGGATAGCGATGCGGAGTCAAAGGACCCAGCAGCTGCCATTTGTGGCAACACATACAGCATCACTACTGCAAGGAGGAACTGCTGATTCTTCAAGAACGCAACAACAACCTGGTAGTTTGCATCTATGTTCTCCTTGAGGGAGGCCACTTCCAGCTGTATGGAGTCCAGAGTATCCTGCATGCTGCTAGCATTTAAAGAGGGCATTTGCCGTAGCCTCTCCTTCATGACAACCACTATATCCGCCAGAGACTGCTGGACTCCACGTAGCGTAGTCTGATGGTAGTTGAGCTTTCCTTATTTGGACTGAGGCATGTCCGCACCTTCTCTAGGCTGCCTGCCATGGTCTCCATCCCCACCCGAACCTGCTTTGCCAGCTCATGCTGGACTCCCACCACTGTCCTCTGAAAGCTGATCTCTGATCCTCAGAGTCCAGGGCTGTGTGAATACTGGCTGGTGGCATGTGTTGGTGACTGGGTGGTTCCTGTGGAGACCCTGCAATGCTGTGTCATCCCTGCAACTCGAGGTGAGATATGGAGTGCTCCTACGACATCCTGGAGGGTATGTTCATTGAGGCTTGGCAGCTGGTCATCCATGTATTCAGGGAAATCCAGGACAGGCAGGTTGGGAGGAGGTAAGCCATCATCCTCTGCAATGAGATGGTATAAAATCAATATAGCATTGTGTAGGCTGTAGACATGGGATATCATGTGTTTGCCACTGGAGGCTCACTGACATGTCACTGACCCAAAGTTGTGGTTGTACTTATATGTAGCATTGTACATCTCACATGGATCAAGCTCACTAGAAATGGAATATGATGGAGCACAACACTGTGCTCAGAGTGGCAGCGTCCTGCTGCAACAATTGCACAGCAAAGCGATGCGCCATATTCACTTGCAAACAGCACATGCCTGTGTTGCCCCCTGCACTGCACTGCATAGAACTATCTAAAACCAGAGCAGACATCCTTGCACCATCATGCAAGGATGTCTGAGATGAAAGTTTAGATTTTTTGTGTTTGAGAACGTGTCTGTTCCTGCACATACACAATCATTCATGGCAATATGACTCCTCTGTTTGTGCTGCAGAATGCAGCACACATAGAAACTTATAAACAGTGGACAATACATGTATGCCTCCTCATTGGGCCTTGCTGACACCATCTCTGGGATGGCCTTAGATTTTTGCACTGCCACATGTTCACTGATACTCGTAAATCTGGGGCAGCATCCAAATGCAATGGGTGTTGAGGTGGGTATACCACGGAAACACCCATTGCACTTTGCAACTACCTCAGATTTCGGACTATTTGTATTTCGGATGCTGGCCCAATATCTGACACCAGCCCAGGGGTGAGTTTCGCATGTCAAGATCTATGAGTGATCCTTACATTTCTACTGCATTTCTTGCTTTTACTATGTGTGCCGCTATATGCAGCACACAGAGTAAGAGCAAATCACACTTTCAGGTTTCGTGTTCCAGACGGTATTTCTTTCTGCACATTCTCCCCCTCAACACAGCCATCCTTGCACTATGGTGCAAGGATGGCTGCACTGGCACACAAAATCTAATTTCCACTTGCACAGGGAGGTATATAGGTGAGTGGAATATATTAATGTATGTGGTGCATCCCTACCTTTAGAAAAAAAAGGTGTGTGATGCTGCCTAATTTTGCATAGCAGTACACACCATCATTTTCTGTTTGATCTAGCCCTCTAACTTATCAAATGGTGAGATTGCAGCCACTTGGTCAGCTTCACACATGGTTTTCCCATACATGCACAATGTGTTGTATGCATGTATTCTATGGCCATTCCCATGTGACTCATATGTTTGTGTGTGAGTTGTTGTGGGTTTAGCCTGTATGGGTTGAGTTCCACAGGTTGCAAGCTTTAGGGCAGATATTTTCTCATTTGGCATGGCTTAGGGCAGCTGCAAGGTGTGTTGCAGTACACTGCAGCAGTTTCAATGTGCAGTGATGTGCATATTTACCTCTATACAGTATAGTCCTGCAATTCTCCCTGTGCCTGCACAGATTAGTGCTCCCTGCACCAACATAGGCGTTGATGCAGCATGATGAGGGGGTGGCTGCCTTGAATTGATGATTTCTTCATGTACAAGCTCTTTTGGGGGAGATGGCATTTCAATGTGTGCTGCAAGATGCAGCATACATGAGTATAAGCAATGCAACATTGAGTTAGGGAAGCATTTTGTTCTGATACACCACCCTGACACCCCCCAGGTGGTATTGACTTCCATCATTACTCTCTGATGTCTACGTTGTCTTGGTACATGTGCTTTGACTATATGCAATTGGTGTTGTGATGGCACAGCCACACTATGTGCATGTTCCTACCAGGCAATGTGGTGCATATTTACATGGTTGGGTATGGCCATAGTGATTGGCCTATGTTGACGTTGTGAATATGTTGTTGTGCTTATCACAACCAAAGCATCAGAACATATTTGGCTTGGGTGAGGATTGTACGTCTTTACTCAGAACCTATGTGTCTGGATGCAACCCGTTTGCATGCATTGAGTGTGTCCTATGTGCCTCCCCCTTCTGGCATTAGTGGATTTCCAGGTATCCCCCCTGCAACTTACCCTGCATTTGTAGTGGTTCCTGGTAGTCTGCTCTGTCCTGTCCTACGATTCCAGTGACCAGCTCCTCCTGTATGACACCTGCAACCATCTCCTCCAGCTCATCCAGGTCCTCCTGTGCTACAGGACTTCCACCTCCAGCCTGCAGTGCTGCCTTACGGTTCCTGGCAAGTTTCTCCTTAAATCTGCGTTTGCAAGCGTGCCAGCGCTCCTTGTTCTAAGTGACTGCTCTCTTTACCTCTACAACACTGTGGGGGTCATTCTGACCCTGGCGGTCCATGACCGCCATGGCGGAGGGCGGCAGAAGCACCGCCAACAGGCTGGCGGTGCTTCCTGGGCGATTCTGACCGTGGCGGTAAAGCTGCGGTCAGAAAAGGGGAGCTGCCGGTTTCCCACCGGTTTCCCGCTGGCCCAGGGAATCCACCATGGCGGCGCTGCTTGCAGCACCGCCATGGGGATTCCGACCACCTTCCCGCCAGCTTGGTTCTGGCGGTGTCCACCGCCAGAACCAGGATGGCGGGAACGGGTGCCGTGGGGCCCCTGGGGGCCCCTGCACTGCCCATGGCATGCACTGGCATGGGCAGTGCAGGGGCCCCCTAACAGGGCCCCACAAAGACAGTGAAAATCTGCACTGCACCCGTCGCACCCCGCATCTCCGCCGGCTCCATTCCGAGACGGCTTCATTGTTGAAGGGGCTTTCCTGCTGGGCCGGCCGGCGGTCTTCTGGCGGTCGCCTGCCGGCCCAGCGGGAAAGTCGGAATGGCCGCCGCGGTCTTTCGGTGGGAACCGCTTGGCTGGCGGCGACCGCCGACCGCCGCGGTCAGAATGACCGCCTGTGTATTTTGTCCACTATTTGCTGCCATATTGCATCTCTCTTCCCAACTAGCAACTTGGAGGTGACAAATAACTGACGTTGGTGCTCTGTCACCTCTCTGACCAGGATGTTGTGCTCCTCCTCACTAAAGCGACACTTGCGATTTCTCTTCTCGTTTTCCTGTGATTTTTCTGTACCTTTCTGGCTGGTACTTGGGTGTTTGGGGGTGTCCATGGGGTCTCTTCAGGCCTGTTGATTCCATCTTCTGTTGCAATTGCACTCTTTCCTGCTTTTGCGCCAATGCAGTGTTAAAATGGCACTACCACTTTTTCGGCATGTTTACATGCTGCAAAACGGTGTTGCACCATTTTTGCAGCATTAACACATTTTTCCTTACCGCATTGCACAGTGGTTAGCACCTTTATTTTGGCACTATTCATTCCTTAATGCCATCCTATGTCATTTCATAAATATGGCGCTAATGAATAACGGTAGCCGGCATGAAGAAAAATGACGCAAAACTGCATTTGCACAGTTTTGCGTCATTTTCATAAATATGGGCCTCATTTCATAAACACATTTACTTAATGCTTTCCTGATTCATGCACTGTGCCTCCTAGGTAGCCATTTTAAAAGGATTTTTTCAGTTAGTGCCCCAAAAGCACTTATAGGAGGAAATGGAAAAAATAATCAAACTCCAAACAACTATGGTGATGGGAGATTCGGTGCAGGGCTGAAAGCCATGCCCTGAGAGCAAAACCCACCAGGCCAGCATAGCTAAATGATGTGCACTGCAAGCTATGGATGTGGGGGCCCATACAGTGCATTTTCAAAGAGAATGTCCTGCACCCAGAGCATTCATTATAATATGTACTATGGATTTCCGCACATGGTTCTAAAGATATATTGACTTAATTAACAGAATTGCAATTGAAACTCATTTCTTCTGATGTATACAAATGAAGTTATTAATGTGTTTAGTTAGGCCACCTACCTGTGTAAAACTCAATTTTGAACAAGATAGATGCTATGTCTGTTAGTCACTCATGTTTCCCCTTACACACATTCTCTCCCCAAAAGGCACAGCACAGTAAAACTAAAGTCATACTAGCTTATTTCCACTGCTGTTGTCCTGCTCACTCTGAATCTTTCATGATGCAGATGTGTTATTGCAGATGCAATATTGATACATATTTCTATGTATGCTATTCTTTCACTAGTCCTATCAAGTCAGGCAGAGTCCAATGGTTAGATGTTCCATATTTGTTCAAGAATCTTTGGATGACATTAGCATAGAGGGTGTTGAATAATTATTAGAGAAAATTGAGCTGTGCTTAGGTATTAATATAATACGTTTTTTCCTTGTGTTAGTAATTGTCAAACAATTTATACTTCAACTCACTCCATGATGAATCTGCATTACTGCTTTTTTTCTATCCAAGAATTTTGTATAAGAACCTCTTGATTTTGGGGATATTCCCAAGAATTTAGAGAACACTTTCCTGTTCTGCTAGGGATGCTCTCATTTTCTTAGTGATTTTGCTGTGCAGTGGGTCTTAGAATATTTTCTGATTTTTACATATTCTGTACACTTCATGGCATGTATTTATTCTACATCGCTCATTTTGAATTTTTGTTATATAACATTTAACTTGGATTGTAGATCCTGACGGGCTGACAGTGGGTGCAAGTTGCAATCAGCCAGGGCAGCGCTGACCTCAGGGCCACCCTGCTGATTACAAACTCGTTCTTTGCCAGCCTTTTCATGGTGGTTTTACCTGGCTGGCGGAGAACAGGTGCAGGGGGGCCGCAGAGGGGCCCCTGCAATGCCCATGCCGACTGCAGACAGTGCGTGTTGTGATGGTGCTGGTGCCCTCTGCGGCTGGCAGCATTGCCACCGGCTCTATTACGAGCCATCGACAATGCTGCTGCAGCTTTCCTGCTAGGCTGACTGGCAGAAACATTGGTTTCCTCCTTTCAGCCAAGAGAGAAAGTCATAACGGAAATCACTGCAGAGTATGTAGGGGCATTAAGTGATTTGCAGTTTAGAATCTTTTAATCACTGCAGAGTATGCAAGGGAACCTAGTGGCATTTGACCAGGCTATTTTGCTAGGCAAATGGCAGTCTTCCAACCATTTCTGGATGCAATGATGAATTTTGTGCTAAGAAAATAGTGGCAAATACCCACTCTGCACCCAGGCAGAATTCTGTGGAATCTCGTGGAATTTTAATATAGGTCTGCATGATTCCATGCAATCAATCTCAATGATTTCTTCCCATTCCTCGATTTAATTGTATTTCAATTTCTAAATTGGTAGGAATTTTTCATGTGTTCTGCTTCCACTTTATTACTGTTTGTGTGCTGCATGACCTCTTTTGCCAAACTCACAGAGAGCTAAGCAAGGGTTAATGATTGACCTGTGCGGTTCCCCCTGATAAGGACTGCAATTATTGCCTGGGTGGCACCTCCCTCAACTCATTGCTTAAAGTATACATTTACACTTTTATGACAAGATGTGTGAAGAATGACATACCAGTCAGCATGGCAGGCATGATTGTTTTTGTGCATTTTTATCTTTCTATGAGTGCTGCCGAATGAGCACATAGAAGAGGAAATAAGAAGGAGAAATAAAGATATTGCTCCTTGTCGCACCTGCTGTGGATAGGCATTCATTCCTAATGCATTCCCAGGTCTACCAATGGTGGTAAATCTGTGAATATGTTATATTCCATGGGTGAATGCGGGAGAACACTACCCAGAGTAACTCAAGGCAACTATTTGTGCTGCCTTGCGTTACTCTAGATTTATGAAGCCTCTCAATTCCATGCAAGGTGGCCTTGAGTGGCTTGATAAATCTCTCTTAGGGGAATATTTATGAGCCCCTAGCACCACTGGAGCATCAATTTATGTGACGCTCCAGTGGCGCTAACCTCTACTCCATATTTACAAGAAGGTGAAACGCCACTTTTTGTGGCGTTACACTTCTTTGTAAATATGGGCCCCTCCGTCACAGTTATCTGCATCAGAGGGGCGTGCAATGGGTATTGCTGTTGGCATACCACAGCAACACCCATTGCTTTTTTATGCTGCCTCAGATTTATGAGATTTCGTAAACTTGAGACAGCGCCAAAATCCAACGGCACCCCCAGGGGTGGCGTTAGCAAGGCACAACGAGGATGAATACTTTTGTTCCTCCTTGTTTTTTGCTTTTTTTAAGTGTGCTGCATTCTACAGCATGATAGAAAGAGCAAAATGCCAGAAATGATTGTTTATGTACGGGAAGGTGTCCCTTCCTGCACAGAAACAATCATTTGAAAATTACACTTTCTGCAGCACACACAGAAGTGCCAAAGCACCACTAGTGATTGTTTATGTGCAGAAAGGGACACCTTCCCACACATAAGCAATCACTCCCCTCAACGCAGACATCCTTGCACAATGGTGCAAGGATGCCTGTGTTGGTGCTGGCAGCTAAACTTAGCACCAGTGCAGGGGACAACGGAGGGGTGCACGCGTATTCACTTAAACACGGCGCATCTCTGCATTATTAAAATGACGGAGCAAGGCACTGCCAATTTTGGCACAGCATAGCGCTCCGTCATTTGCCCATAAATATGGGCATCAGTTTTTGTCTCACCCTTCCCTCCCTTTACACAGCGCAAAGGCTACACAAAACTTTGATAAAGATTCCCCTTGGTGATTATTGATCTCGTATAACCTGTTGTTGACTGGTGCGGTCCAAATGTAACTCCTCTAGGTTAACAGGATCTGAAGTTCTGGGTAGAAGTTTATATTCTGTGTTATTTTAAAGTTTTTGAAAAGAAAGGATTAATGAGTGCACAACCTAATTAGTATCATGTAGTGTTTATTGCCTCTCTTGAAAATGTGTTTCAAGGGGAATATTGGGGTAGTGAAATAGCACATTGTACTATTCAGAAAGTAATTCTTGCAGAAGGACAGAAGTCAACAAAACCAACACACATAAGACCATTAAAATAAAGCCTAAGATATACTCTCAGAAAAGTAAACGCCATTTCAGTCTTGGTAATAGGTGGAGTATTTTTCTGTGTGCAAGATGGATGTTGGAGCTTGCTATTAGCAACAGAAAAGACTTAGGGCCATATTTATACTTTTTGACGTAAACCAGCGCCGGTGCTGGTTTGCGTAATTTTTTTTACCGCCGGCTAACGCCATTCCTACGCACCATATTTAAGGATTGACCGGCTCAGCGGGCTGGTCAGAGTAAAAACAAATGACTCTAACCAGGCAGCGCCGGCGTAGAGGAAAATGGGGGCTGTGCGTAAAAAATGGTGCAAGTCAGGTTTGAGGCAAAAATCATGACTCAAACAGGACCTGCACCATTGTTTGATGCACAACCCCCATTTAAATGACTCCTGTCTTAGCAAAGACAGGAGTCATGTCATAATTTCCATCTCCTTACCTATTAGGAAAGTGATTGAGCATGATTTCTCAATTACCACTTTCATATTGTTTTTAACCATGGTCTAATCCTTTCGGTTGCTGATTAACAAATGGTGATGTCCTTCGAGGTTTAGAACCAATTTGAGATTTTCCTCTCCTGCCCTTTTAGTGTCTGCTCCTAGGTATTATCCACTAGCACACTCTACCACGTCAGTCACTATAAAAGATCTCCAGCAAAGAGCCCCCTCAAGGGAAGCCTCTCAGACATTGCAGTGCCGGTCTGACGAGGAGCATCCCTGATGATGAAGCATGACATCCGACTGGATGTGTGAGGGCTCTTGCTCCGAAACATGTAGGTTTCCCCTTATGCTTGTTTGGAACAGTGTACCCATTGTTTTGTTAGCAATAAATTAGGGAGACTGTACACTGGACCATTAACCTCCCTGTCCCTCCCCTTTTTTATGTTGCTACCTTAACCATACACTGCACCCTGCCCTTGGGGCTACCTAGGGCCTACCTTAGGGGAGTCTGACATGTGAGAAAAGGGAAGGTTCAGCATGGCAAGTGGGTACACTTGCCAAGTCGAATATACAGTTAAAACTGCACACACAGACACCGCAATGGCAGGTCTGAGACATGATTACAGAGCTACTTATGTGGGTGGCACAACCAGTGCTGCAGGACCACTAGCAGCATTTGATTTACAGGCCCTGGGCACCTCTAGTGCACCGTACTAGGACTTCCTAATAAACCACATATGCCAATCATGAGTAAGCCAATTACATACACATGTTGCACTTTAGCACTGGCTAGCAGTGGTAAAGTGCCCAGAGCAACAAAGACAACAAAATCAGAGTCCAGCACACATCAACCTGGGAGACAGAGGCAAAAAGTTAAGGGAGACCACGCCAAGGATGAAAAGTCTAACAAAAAGTAAAATAGGTGACAGAAGCAAGCTGATTCAAAGCCCCAACGCCTCCGTGAGCGTGAGAGTTATTGGCTCCATGCATAACTGTTTAGAAAGGATCGTGGCTGGGATGAATGGCAAACCGAAACCGGAGCAGGTGCCATCACACGCTGAAACAGGGAGAAGCGTGAGGTAGTGTGATGGCCAACAGAAATGTTCACTTTGTTAAAACGCCTGGGGAGGAAACTCAGCACACAAAGGAGGGACATTTCACAAAATGCACCAATAAAAATGACTCTTTTACAACAATCGCAACAAAGAATTAATAGTAAGAGTGGGCGTAGTTAAAAGCCCACAAGAGATTAGAACAGGCCAGAGTGCTTTTGCGCTGGACCCTAACAAGTGGATTGACACCACAAAAATGTCATGAAAACAAAACAGGAAGGAGGAAGGAAGGGACTGGAAGGGAAAGATTAGGAATGAGCTGGGGACATAAATAATTTAAAAGCACATGGGACAGAGGGAAGGGGGAAAAGTGATAGCAGGATAGAAGTTAAGCACAAAGGAAGTGATGGGACTGGCAAGTGCTTTCTTGTTTACCAAGTCCTACTCTGGATATGTGAGTGAATATGGAACAGTGCACTTTTAATTTTTAAAGCATTTCTGTGCCTGAATTTTATATTTTACTTTTTTATTTATATTTTATTTGGTAGACCAGCTACCACTGGGCTTCCTCTTGTAGCACAGAAGGGTTACACAAGACATTTGTACATCACATAGTGGTTGCTGTGCACCCATAAAAACTATTAATTAAGGAAAGGATAAGAATTTTGGGGCAAACAACATCGCGTCTTGATTTTAAAATTAAAGGAGTTATTTGGCTCGGGGATATTCAGATCCTCACTCTACTGTATGAAGTGCTTGGAGAATGTTAAGCATGATGTGATGTTCCATTAGGGATTGTGCAAATGACACAAACTAGGTGAGTTATTGGGGTGTGCGTACAGAGTATTTTTTATGTTTTGGAGCATCTAAGGCTTGCTCCTGAATCTCAGTATGAGAGGATCTGTGCTTCTCATATGTGTTGCCTCGTTCTGATGGTAGGTTTATCTGGAAAGCTGCCCACTTTCCTTTTTCTCTTAAGCTCTGAAGACTTTTAAGTGCTGGTATTTAAAGACTTCTAAGTCTGTGCATTGTAGAGAAGATTGGAGGAGGTAAGTAGTGCTTAAATTGAGCTGGTCCTTGCAGGTGGAGCCATCCTGCACTCTTTTTTGGGGTCCTGCGCTTATTTTTGCTCAACAGAGTGATCCAGAGTAAAAGAGAAAAAGAGAGAAAAACACAAAAGGAATAAAGGAGGAAGAGAAAGGTGAACAAACAGCAATTAAAGGAGGCAGCAGCAATGAAAAAGAACCAGCAAGACACAAATAAAGAGGCAGGGAGGGTCTGGTGGTGGAATAAAGCGACACGAGGTAAAATCAAGACTAAGGGCTAGATTTATACTTTTTGACGCAAGCAGGTTTGCGTCAAAAAGTATAGCACGGGATAGCGCCATTCCAGGACACCAGCCGGGCGCCATATTTAAGAAATGGCGCAAGCCAGCTCTAAGGTCTGGTTAGCGTCAAAATACATGACGTTAACCGGGTATGGGAGGGGAAGGGGGAATTGGAGGTTGTGCAGGAAAGAATGGCGCTAGTCAGGTTAGAGTAAAATAAATTACTCTAACCTGACTAGTGTCATTATTTTTATGCACAACCCCCAGGGACATGACTCCTGCCTTAATAAAGACAGGAGTCATGCCTCCCAGCCCAATGGCCATGCCCAGGGGACTTATGTCCCCTGAGCATGGCCATTGGGCACAATGCCATGTAGGGGGCCCAAGTTAGGCCCCCTATGGCACTTTGAAAAAAAAAAATGTAAATACCCACCTGGACATACCTATGATGGGTCCCACCATCCTTAAGTGTCTTCTTAGTGTGGGTGCGTGTGGGTGGGGGTGAACCAGAGGGCAGGGAAGGGCACCTGTTGGCTCATTTCCATGGTCTCTGACCATTGGAAATGAGCCCACAGGTCCCCTAACGCCTGCCCTGACCCAGGCGTTAAATAATGGTGCCAAGCAGGCTTAGCACCCTTACTTAAGGCCCTCCTTCTCCCGTGCGTGGTTTTTGCACTGGAGGATAAATAAGGAGCTAGGGCCTTTGAGTCTTTTTTTGCCTGGCAACACCTACCTTGCATTTCATTGACGCAAGGTAGATTTTCAGGGTAAAAAACTGACGCTAACTTCATTAATTTTGTGCTAGACAAGTCTAGCGCAAAAGTATAAAATGGAGTTAGGTTTGCATCGAATTAGCGTCAAAGAAAATGTTGCTAGTTCGATGCAAACAGAGTATAAATATGGTCCTAAATATTCAGCACTCTGTCCATCTATAGCACCTATTGCAGGCTTTTGAGCAAAACCTCAAGCCCTAGCACGTATATTTTTTTACATATAAATTAAGCTCTGGGGAGAAGTAAATGTTAGCTGCTCAACTCACAAGGTCATCGTTCAGCTAGGCAGAGAACAGAGGAAAGGGCACTGCATTAAAAAAATATGTATCCCAATACCTTCGTGAATGCGATGCTGCAGTTACTAATTCCGGCAAAGTGATGTCATAAGAATCGCAAAACAAGAAAGCATAGTAGATGCAACATCATGCAGGAGAGAGGAAGCCGCGTGAGTGGGATTGAGCAAGTGAGAGCGATGGGGGTATACAAGAAGGAAACCAGGGAGCCAGGGAAAAGGGAGGAAAGCAGAGCATCGAGGGAGCGAGAGAAGAGGATTTCCTTTATATGGTCAAATCCTTTCAAAGACTTAAGCATCAAAGATCTGATCCAAGCCAAAGTTGACAGAAAAACATTTTGTTGGGCCAGCACTGAAAAGTAGACCATTGACAGCTTTTTCACATCCAATTACTGTGCTCTCGGGAGACTGCTTAAAAACACAAGTAAAGCCATGGCAGTTGCTGCTGCTGAAAACCAGATATCCCGTTAAAGAAAAAAAATGACGATTGAGAAATGCAACTCGCTCTTTCATCTTTCTCAGATATGCGTGATCCTAAAGGTAGATAGTTGAAAGTAGGCACTATTTTTATAGCCCACATGTATTATTGCAAAAGTACAACCACTGTACAAATGACCGGTGAACGGACTTCTGCAGTAGGGCAGTGCAATGAAATGAAGACAGTGCAAAACATGCAAAACAGCAATAAAACGGTGTACCAAAAGGCAAAAGTTGGGGCGATTTCGCAAAGGAGCCCTGTGACCAAGTCATAGCAAAGCCCTTAAAGAGTTCTCATATGAGGGGCGGCACATGCTGTGATTGGCATTTAAACGTGCACATGTAGTGTTTCAGGGAACTGAAGTGCGCATTCCAAACTGCATTCGAAGATGGAAGCGCTGAACAGCAATCTGAAGTTTCAGCCCGCAGAATTGCCCAGTCGCAGCTTAAAGAATGAACCTCCATATGGATCTCACTTTAAACAGGAACTGCCTTCTGACACAATCCAATCCTACTGTGGTAGTGGGGAAAACTGGGACAGCTGCCCAGAATGCGTGGGAAAGATCCTCCCTTTTACCGATGCTACCCGGCTCCGACTGATGATTACAGCCACATATTACAGACCCCCAATTGTCAAACCCCCATAACTGCCCTAAACATTGTTTAATTACCCAGAAGAGAAGTCACAAGGGGTTCACAGTGGAGCACAGCCTTCAATATGCTGCCCAAGAAAAACAAAAGCTTGAAATACATTAGCCAATTCAAAGCTTTCCCGCCGCCATGAACGCAAGGGTTATTGGCTCCCTGAGTAAATGTCTACAAAGGATCCTGGCTGGGATGAAAGGCAAACCAAAACCAGAGGAGGGGCCATCAAAGGCTGTAACAGGTGGAAGCATGACATAGTGTGATGACCAACTGAAATGTTCAGGAATGTTCACTTAGTTAATACACCGGGGGAGGGAACTCAGCACACAAAGGAGGGACATTTCACAAAATGAACAAATAAAAAGGAAGCATTAAAAAAAATCACAACAGCGAATGAATAGCAAGAGTGGGCGTGGTTAAAACCCCACAGAGAGATTACAGCAGGATCTAGAGCGCTTATGTGTTCGACCCTAAAAATGTGACCTTAAATCACTCCTTCAAGGTCTTGATCTCGGCTAAACCTCTCCTTACCTTGAAAAAGCATTGGAAAGGCCATCAATGTTATAGAAGTACACTACTATGAAGAGCTGTCAGGTCCAGTAGCTAACATAATTTTACACAGATCTGAAAACAACCTTCTATCGATGTCAGATGAAGACAGACTAATACTGGACACTCGTCACAATGTTTGAGAGTAAGATTTGCACCAAAGAGATGGAAATGGTCGAGAATGGTTTAATGACAAATACTGTTCAATGACAAATTATTTAAACCCTAAGTATTGTGACACAAAACTTTTGTGACAAAAATATTGTGCACAAAAATATCATTATCCTTTACTTATAATTGAAAAAAAAATATGGAGAAACAATATCATTTTAGACTAATGTTGAAAAATGTATGCAAAAATATTGTTTTTTTTAAATAGTGAAAAATAGTGAACATTAAATATATTAACATGTAACTGTGATATGATTTAAATTTAAACATTTAAATAATATAAAAAATGTGTATCAATATATACTTATTCAAACACACACACATATACATATGTATGTGTGTATGTTTATTTACACAAATATGAACTAAAACTATTAAAATCATTTTAATTTATATTATAATTTACTCTTTTATCAAATGTAATAATATAACACGTAGATCCAGTCCATGCAACAGTAGGGAAAGTGTTGGACTGGGGGGGGGGGTAAAAGTTACTATTCCCACTTCAGTCTGAGAAACAGTAGGAAAAGCGTTGTACTCAGGAGAGATGCAATTTACTATTCCCACTCCAGTCTGTTCAGTGGTAGGAAAAGTGTAGGACTCAGGAGGGGTAAAATGTACTATTGCCACTCCAGTCTGTGCAACACTAATGAAAGTGTTGGGCTCTGTAGGGCTAAAATTTACTATTCCCACCCCAGTCAGAGCAACAGTAGGGAAAGGTTTGGACTCAGGAGGGGTACTATTTACTATTCCCACTCCAGGCTGTACCACAGTAAGGAAAGCATTAGACTCAGGAGGGGGAAATTTACTATTCCCTCTCCAGTTGGTGCAACAGTAGGAAAAGCATGGGACACATAAGGGGTAATATTTACTATTCCCACTCCAATCTGTACAACAGTAGGGATGCGCATTGGACTCAGGAGGGTTAAAATGCACTATTCCTACTCCAGTTGGTGCAACAGTAAGGGAAGTGTTGGACTCTGGTGGGGTAAAATGTACTATTCCCCCTTCAGTTAGTTCAACAGGAAGGAAAGCATTGGACTCCGAAGGGGTGACATTTACTATTTCCACTCCAGACTGTTCAACAGTAAGAAAAGCATTGCGCTCAGGAGGGGAAAGATTTACTATTCCCACTCTAGTCAGTGCAACAGTAGGGAAAGCATTGGACTCAGGAGGGGTAATATTTAATATTCCCACTCCAGTCTGTGCCAACAGTAAGGAAAGTGTTGGACTCTGGTGGGGTACAATTTACTACTCCCACTGCAGATGGTGCAACAGTAAAGAAAGTGTTGGACTCAGGAAGGGTAAAATGTACTATTCCCACTCCAGTCTGTGCAACAGTAGGGAAAGTACATCCCTTTGAACACATGCCTTATTTTAATACAAGTATTAATTTCACAAAAATGATCAAACTTAAGTTTATATTAAATATATACATTAAACAAAAAAATAAACATTCAAAATAATATTTTTTAAATAATTATTATGACAAACATGTTATTTGATAATTATTTCATTAAATTCCCACACTACAATAGCCCACTAAACATGTATCTAAAGTTAAAAAGTATAATGATTACACAATTTACATAATTAATTAACAATTAATTAATTATAAATAAATAATTTATAATTAATCAATTATTGAATAATAAACGTTTCACCCTATACTCCTGCAAACGCAAAAACCGAACCTGAAATGTGAATAAAAGAATTATAGTAATTACACAATTTACATAATTAATTAACAATTTATAAATAATTAACAAATTAGTATTTATTATTTAACTTCCCAACCTATACCCCTACAAACCCAACAACCTACACCTCAAATATAACTTACAACATTATTTTTGAGCAATTTATAATATTAATATTAATAAATATATAAAATAATTATCCTTAATTTCCCTCCCTGCATCCCTATAAAACTCACAACCCGCTACAACACTATAAATTCATAAATTACAATTCAAATAAAAATATAAATAACTTAAACTTGCAAACT
Source organism: Pleurodeles waltl (assembly GCF_031143425.1). Taxonomy (NCBI): domain Eukaryota; kingdom Metazoa; phylum Chordata; class Amphibia; order Caudata; family Salamandridae; genus Pleurodeles; species Pleurodeles waltl. The sequence continues at coordinate 690,539,769 of NC_090436.1, read as the reverse complement.
ATATTTAAAAACAACAATTATACAAACAATATAAAAGATAGACAATTCAATTATTATTTAAACACATAAAGAAACTTAAAAAACAATATTTCTTAACTTAAATCATCAATATTTTGTTAACAATATTTTTGCTCACAATATTTCTGTGTCACAATATTTAAAACTCAATATTTTTGCAACTCAATATTTTTAAAATTATATTTTGTCCGAACACCAACAAATGCATACTCAAAAACGGACAACCACAGTCATTCACTGTTGTGGGTTAATTTTAGTGTGTTGCTTGGGCACACTTATTTTAGCTTCGGGCCTGCAGTCTGTGCCCTTTTACCCAGTTAATTTAATTAATTCCTTTTCATTATTTCAGCATGGCTTCTTTTTAGCAGGATGTTTTATTATGATCAGTTGTTTTATCATGCAGGGATTGTTATTAATTCTTTTGCATGACATTCTCATCTTGTGCTCTGATCAAGGCTGTATATGATAATCTACCAAGTTTGCTTGTCCAAGACTAAAAATTCGACTTTACAGAGAAAAGACACATAATCATGTCATGCCATTTCTTAGAAAACAACACGTTTTATTACAAAAACATTATACTGGCACAATTATGTTTGAGTGGACATTCCAGCCATTCATCTTGTGCTGTATTGCAGCTCTCCTGAAGTTGGCCTCGTCACTTCATCCACTTAGGAGGACTCCAGCAGACACAGGCAAATACCTGCTTTTTTCCAGGTATAGGGCTGGGACTTCCTTTCAGAGACTAGTATGGGCAGAGAAGGGCTATGACTGCTATGTTCTCATGTAGAAGCTAGAAGTGTGGGTAGGAATTAGGATTCAATGCTGTGGCAGGATACTGGGACTTGTTAGTAGTTTCATGTTCAGGGTCACAATAATACTTGATTAGGATTTGATTTTCCTAATAAGCACAGCTCGTGCTTATTTACATAGAATTCAGTTGCTCCAATAAAACATATTGAAATCTGTCCTGCATTCTCTGTTTGCATGTATGAGGCCATGTGCAATGACAGAAAGGAGTGAGATCTGTTCTACCACAGCTTCTCTGAGGAGTCAAAGTGTCATGTGTCATGCAGCCACAAATCACCATTACTTCCTAGGTTTGGGTGAGGTGCTGCTAGCTGGCTGAAATAGTTAGGCCGACATCTGCCAGACAAAGTAGGATGGACTCAATCCCCCATAAATAATGGTGGTGCCACCCAAAACTAGCATTCTTACCTCATGGTAGGAGTCCTACGACTTGCACTGCCAAATTTGGTTAAACACTAAGGCTCATATACTTTTTTGTGCCAAATTTGTGTCACTTTTTGACGCAAAAGCAGTGCAAACTTACAAAATACAATTACATTTTGTATGTTTGCTCCACTTTTGCGTCAAAAAATGATGCAAATGCGGTGCAAAAAAGTATAAATATGGGCCTAACTTTTATGGATCTTCGGAGTATCTCTGTCCCTTTACATGCTAAAGACACCCTAATCACGTTATACGAAGAAGTCTGTGCTATTAGGGCAATATCCTCCTCAACTAAAGAGGTAGTACCTATCTTAGGCTGTAGGTTGTTCAAGCTTGAACTTTAAAAGGGTTTACCTCAAATTGGTGTTTCTATCTCTGAATTGTCCTTTTTTAAATATGGAACACACTCAACAGTTAGCAATTGCAGGAAACGTGAGACAACCTTTTACACAACATCTATTAAATCATGGGCTCAAGGTTGAGGGTGGGGAAGTTACGTTTGTGGTTGAGGCACACAATGGATACAGAACTGAATTTTTCTTATCCTGGGTCATATTTCCAGCAGTCAGTAGGAACTCACATTTGTTTCACAATTACACAATAGCAAATAAACCTGCACAATACACAACATATGAATATTTAAAAATACCACTATCTTATCAAGAACACCATAATTGGCTTGATGGCACCCTACCACATGTTCCACAAACTGTTAGACTAGGTTCTTCGAGTAATGAAGGTCCTACATGGCCAGAATTGGCCATGTATACACCACACCCTAAAGCAGGAAACTTGCTAGTAGCAGACGTACACTGCTTATATAATCATTTAGTAGAAATACATAGGTGCTTAATACAATTCGTAATGCAGACTTTAAACACCCCCCAGTGAATGCTGCTCCAGTGCAACCACATTTGGCTACAGCTGGGATGAATCCTGCAACTGTTCATTCAATAATGGATAAGGTACCCACCAAATGCAAAGAAATTCTGTTTTGGCTAGCAGTGTTCCCCCATACGGGACCCCAAGAAAAACATACAATTCTCACAATGTGCTTACCCTTTGGGATGGTTCCCTCAATGGACAATTGTGCCACATGCTGCACTCTATACTACTGCATATGGTACACCAAAAATTGTGAATCTTTCTGAACTGTCAAAAACAAATTCAAGATGAACATGGGGCACCTCCAGCCCTGGACTTGAGGTTGCGATTAATGGGTAATTTTGCCAAATTGCCCTCTATTATATTAAGTAATTTTAAAGGGGAGGCAGCAGCATTTGCAGTGAGCCAGCGGCTGTGGGACATTCCTCAACAGGAACAAGAATGTGAGCTGCCTAAGATTTTCGCCGAAACCTATCACCAGTATAGATGGGGATAGTGTGGTAGCAAGGCCAGGTAAACAACAATTACAAGGTAAATTCAATAAGGATTCAATCAAACAAGCACAAGAAGGTTCTAAAAAAACGCTCAGATAAACAAAAGCCTATCAAAGGTAATTAAAAAAAAGAGGAGAATCTTCACATTGGGAGACCTCTGAGAAACACTATAATCTTAGAAATAGGGAAACTTTAAAAACTCGTGATAGATACCAATATACTGGCACTCTCCAATCTCATTCCTTCCAGGACTCGCCTAAAAAACGCAGTGAGAGAGCAGAGCAGTCAGAACACCAAAATGAGTGCGTCAAACCAAGGAAAGACTCACACCACTCATATAAAGCTTCAATCAAAAAGGAAGAGAAACTTCCCAAACAAAAAACTCAATTTAAAAAAGAAAAGGTTTGTGGCCATTTCTGCAAAAAATGCTCGACATATTGAGAACTTTGCTGAAGAACAGGATGTGGGCAGTGACTCTGCTGGACATCATGGCAGAAGTCACAATATTCGCCAGAATTTTCAAGAGCTGCCGGATGTGGCAGCAACTTACAATTTTCTTGACGTCACAGCTGCATATAGGCGCATGTCCCCAATCAACAGGGTTTACACATTAAAAGTTCAAATTGAGGGAGAGATAGAGCAAAGTATTAAAGTTATGTTTTTAGGGAAGATTGACACTTAGTTATGACATCCTCCTGGCACAAAAAGATTTGACACCTGAATTTGTCTGTAATCTCTCACAAGGAAAAGATGTAATTTTGGCTTCTTTCTCTTCTGCTTCCAGATGCAGTAAAATAAGCCTACGCTGCAGATATTGGCACAGGCTCCCGTATTGTACTGCAACCACATGGGGAGGGATATGGAATCTCCTCACCATGTTATAAAAATTAGACCAACTCCACAGATCGAACCGCAATATCCCATTAAACATGAAGCTAAAGCACTAGTGAGAGAAATACTCACACAACCCGAGTAGCAGGGAGTAATTGAACCCTGCGTATCACCAATAAATAACCCTTTGTTTCCTGTAGCTAAGCTGGACCATTCCTATAGAATAGTCTTAGGTTACAGTCATACACGCACATTTGCAAAACAAAATGCACAACGCACAGCACGTATTAACAATTTAGTGTGCAAAATATACAAAACAACTTTGCATATTTCCAGTGTTTTTTTCTGCCAAATTTAAGCGCCTTAAAGTTGGGATTTGAGTGCCTTCAGTGGGCTTGGCTCTCAGAGGAAATTTTGTTGTCTCCCTCAAGGGTATAAGAACAGTCCATGACTGTTCTCAGCCCTTGTAACATCAGTATTACATCATATTGACCCTGAGGCGATGTCTTATATCAGTGACATCTATCTGGCAAATGACAACCTCAACACACTTTTGGCATGGGTGGATCGCATTGGTCTGGGATTTGCTACACAGTGCAAAAAAATGTAAGAAAACAAAAATAGCTTTTCTCAGTGTCCTATTCTTAGGGTACAAACTGTCTGATGAGGAAAATAGTCTTGCTTCTCTCTTCCTAGAAAAATGTGCCAATTACAAACTCCCAATACCATAAAAAAGCTGCAATCATTACTAGACTTCTTTAATTTGGCAGAACTTACGTTCCAGAATGTTGATAGCGCATAAAAACCTCTCATCCAGATTTCTCAAGCAAACATTGGACACCTGAAAAAACATGCATTACAATTAGACATGCCTGAAGCTAAACACTTTCGCTCATGTGACAACAAAACAAACTTGGTCCATCAGGGTAATTGCTGGTGGCATCGGGTTCACCTATGCAACAATCAATGAGGGGGTACACACCGAATCCCTTAGCATACAAATCACATTTGTACTTTAATGCTGAACAGCATAATGCACCCACAGAAAAACTACTGACTGCCGTCCAGATGGCTGTCATAAAAGAGAGACCTCTTGCCCAGAGGAAACACATCATTGTTGTTATCCCAATAACGGCACTTGAGGCTGTTACCAAAGCTACCATTCTGAATGTAAACACATTACATCCATGTTGGATTCAATGGGCAACATCTATGACGGGCACTGATGTTAATTATGTTTCTAATCCAAAACTCCAAAAAAGTATCCCATGTCCACTAACATCTTGCCTCTTGAACAACACGGAGTCATCATTTATACTGATGGTGCAGCCCAACCAGCTGTAGGTACCAAACACCAATACTGCGCCACTTGTGCAGCTGTCTGCGGCGTAGTAAGGGATTGTAAATTCTCCCATCAACATACCTACACGCAGGCCCTAGGGGTCTGCATAGAACAACTTGCAGAGCTCAAGGCTCTAATCTTGGCACTGGAGTACATGAATCCTGAATGTTTTAATTTAACTGTGTGTGATTTGCAATACTAAGGGCCTGATTCTAACTTTGGAGGACGGTGTTAAACCGTCCCAAAAGTGGCGGATATACCACCTACCGTATTACGAGTTCCATAGGATATAATGGACTCGTAATACGGTAGGTGGTATATCCGCCACTTTTGGGACGGTTTAACACCGTCCTCCAAAGTTAGAATCAGGCCCTATGTCTAGTCCTTCAATGAATAATTGCACTATGGTGCCTAAACAGGTTTAGAGATTCAAAAGGGAATAACATCAAACACAAATACACCCTATAGGAAGCACTCTGGCTGATGAAGCAGCCAAATCTCCGGTAGCTACTGCTTCTGTTGCTGCGATTGCTCATTCCCATACAAAACCTGATGATGAAACATTGACTGCTGTCAAGGCTTCAGCTGATGGCAAGCCCTTACCGACAGCATATCCCGCAAAATATTCCTACCACTTAAGTGCTCAAAACAATGCATTTGCAAAAATGCCAGGGATGGGTGATCTTGTGAACCCCAACCAAGATCTCATCAAAGAAGTGCACGAGTGGGTTGCTTCTGCCCATGCTGGTGTGACTGATACCTTCTCATTTTTGCAAAAACACTATTGGTGGCCAGATCTATACAAACAGAACAAAGAGAATGTATCTTACTGTGACATCTGCCAACAAATCAAAGGGCTCACTATCAAACGCCCAGAGTGGCACCCCTCTCAGATTCCAGCAAACCACTTTAATGTGTAAACCTAGACCATTTTGGTCCCTTACAACCTGATGGTGGAGACAAATGTATTTTAGTTGCTGTTGACTCATGCTCAAGATTTCTATGAGTATCGCACAATTGTAAGCTGACACTCAAACTGTTATTAAAGATTTGCAAGTCTTCATCAGGACATATGCTGTTGAAGCATTCCTTTTGGACCAGGGCCCTGCTTTTGCCTCCAAAGCATTCAGGAATACCATGGCAGTGATGGGTGTTCAACTGCATTTCTTCTCTCCCTACCATCCCGAGAGAAATTCCTTTGTGGAGTGAATTAAATGAAACTTAAAGTAATTCTTAAAGCTAGCGTATTAGGTACAGGTCCTAGTTGGCTGCAACACCTGTATGGAGTCTAGAGAGCACACAAATACTTTCCCTAAAGGTTTTTGGGAGTACATATCCCATACAAAGTCCTCTTTGATATACCTATATATGTCCCAGATCTTGATGACTCTGGTGTAGTGGCAGCAGAAAAACCTTTTGACATAAATGAATGTGTCACAGTCTTGCAGGAATTACAACAGTTCCTTGATGAAAAGTCAACTGCACATGCCGCCACCTTGGGAATGAGGGATTTGCCAACAACATCCATCAGCTGGATTCCTAAAGTTGGGTTCTAGTGTGTAAAAATTGCTATAAAGAAGGTACTTGACTCATCATATAGAGCACTGGTTCCAGTCCTGGGAATACATGGTACCAGAATTGTCATTTTACCACCGCTGCCTGGTTCTAAAGAAAACCATTTCATTTCAATCAATAATGTCAAACTACACTGTGTGGCCAGTTCTACCCAATACACCATGATGACTCCTGAGTAGTTCATGTACCCCTCTCACTGCCAGTCAGGATGTACCTCTCAAAAGCACTGAACAATAATGAAGAGCCTTCTCTGAGCTTGGAGAGGGTGGAAAATTATCTTTTATTAGTTCCTGTCATGACATCATCAACAGGAAATGTCCACAATTCTGATTTGTACTATTGAAATTCAACACAAATAGATGGAATTGTTTACTATGAGCCAACATGGAATAAGTCTGCAATTCTCTTTCACCTGCACTGGCTCCAGCATGAATTGCTTTTGGTTACTTTGCCAACATCAATGACCCATTTTCAAACTTTTCAGCATCATCTGCAGCACCTGCATCAAAAATATGTAAGCTCTACACATGGCTTAAAATAGCTATTTGATACATCCATTGTACTATTTGTGGATAAGCCTGACTTTGCTTGCCTTTCTGCTTTGGATTGGTTTTGTGATTGTCTGCATTTGGCTGATACATGGTCATTATCTTCCTAAATGCTCTGCTATTGAACTGGCGGATGAGGTTTTAAAACCTTACCTATCCTCACATAAGGTCCGAAGAGACGTGTCCCTTGTGAACATTTCACCTGATGGGATTGTTTGGGATAAAGTATAGTTTGACATCTTTGGCCCTACAGAAGGAATTCAAATTCCATAGGTATTCAAAGTATCTATGAATGATATTACAACAGCAGGGGTTGTTTCTGATGACTGTGATGTAAAAACAGTTGATTCTATGCTTTCTGAGCTGGAATATTATACTGTATCTGAAAGTGATGAGGTTTACATAACAACTGTAAATTATGGGGAAATATTTTGCTGCAACCATTATGGACATTATTTTCTGCACCCCATGAATAATTTATTATTACATGCAATGGGAACAGTTTCCAACCCCACCAGTGGGGTTTTCAAAAGCACATGTAGGAAAGTTTTCATAGTTTACTGGCCATGATGTTAAAAATACTGCGGGGCTCATTACGACTTTGGTGGGTGGCAGAGGCCGGCCGCCAAAGTTGGGATGACTGCCTATGTGGCCGTCCCTCCGCAGGCCCTATTTCGAGTTTCCCACTGGGACAGCGTTTCCACCTGCCGGCCCAGCGGGAAACTCACCACAACATTGACGCTGACTTGTAATCAAGAGGGCAGCAATGTTGCGGTGCATCAGGTGTCGACAGCACCCGTTGTGCTTTTCACTGCCCATAATTCAGGCAGTGAAAAGAATGACAGGGCTGTCCATGGGGGCCCCTAGCCAAGTGCATGGGCAGTGTAGGTAGGCCTCCTTTCTGCCAGTCTTTACATGGTGGTCTGACCTCCATGCAAAGACTGGCGGAAAGGGGACTTGTAATCCGGAGGGCAGCGCTGTTTGCAGCACTGTCTTGCCGGATTACAACTGCTAAGACCACCAGGCTGTTGACTGGCTGTAATATGGCGGTGCCGGTGGTTGGACCGTAGTGACTCCACCACGATTGTAATGTGCCTGTGGGACTGCCACTATGGAGATGGTCTGACATCCACCGCGATTGTGGCAGTCTTAAGATCGCCACACTCATAATTAGGGCCTGAGTCTTATTATATTAAATTGCTACCTTCAAAATCACAGAAAAGTTTGTTAATTGACACAAAACGGATTTATTCAGATTCCTTTTTTTCCAGTTGGCTATAGAAAGCTATGAATATTTGTTGAAGTCGATTGAATGAAAGAGTGTGTGGGGAGCAGGAGACTGGCAAATACAGGTTAGGGAAGCGTCATTAGAGCATGCTTTATTCCGCTCCAAATTATATTTCTCAACAAAACTATAGAACGGAAAAGTTGTTTAGGCTTGTTGAGAATTAAGGAACTTTGAATGTGCCCGGTGTTCCCTCACCAGCTAAATTTGATAATTGGCAAAATATTCAAAATGTCACTGATGAACAGCTTAATGTGTGGGATCAAAACGGCACCTTTACTTCAACACTTTCTGATCCAAACAGGTGGTAATTGTGTCCAGTGGACACAAATGGCTGTCTTGCACATTTTGTTACTCTACAAGGGGTTTTAGAGTGAGCAGACCTGATTCTCATTACGTCACCACGCAACACTTTGGTATTGTCACCACATATAGTGTGAGCAAACTATGTCATCAATGGTTAAAATACTCTACCTCAACATCCATTAAAGAACACCTTAGTCTCCTGTCAGAAGATGTAAACATACAAGATTTCTTGTTAAGTCCCAGGAAACCACACACAAAACGTTTCTTGTATGCAATATATAATGAAATTTGGAAGCTTTCACAAAAGGAGGCTGCAGCTCAGTTAAGGCAGATAGATCAGCAAAAGTAACAGAAAGTTCTAGCCATTGTTGAAAATGGTATAAACACATTGTCCAACCGTATTTACTTACCAAACAACATTGTGTCATCTGCAATTGATATCATTTAAAATTACATCTCACTTCTACATCATGCAAGAGACAGATTAGAGCTATTAGGCAATTGAAATGAACGTTACAAGTTCTTGGAAGTGGCCACGTGTCCTGGCAGCACGTTAACTCCAAGGAGTTATTTGCCACAATTAATTTGACACAGAAACACCAGATGATGGGTAAGACAGAAGCAACTGATGTTATGCTCAACATCGATAAGTTTGAAAAGTTACTTTTTTCTGTGGCGGACTTTCAAGCAGCAGTGTGGTTAATACATGGAGTAATTAATCTGTCCATTTCAACATTCCAGTTTACTTAGACCCTCATGAGCATGGCAGTCCTTTCCGCTCCGCCGGTGGTGGCGGTAGAAACCGCCCACAGAGGAGCGGTCCGGACCGCCAAATAATGAACCAAATGAAACACACGCATCCCACGCACCACCTACCGCCAGGAAAGGAGTCCCGCTGACGACGGCAGAGTCCACCCACAGGCCGTCAGAAAGGCCCGACCAGCGCAACAAATTATGAACCACCATTCCACCGCCAGTTCCGGGGCGGGAACCATCGCCACACAACGCCAGGCAGAAATTAAACAAATAGAAGGAAACACTCACCGGAGTTCCACAAAACATGCAGCGACAGTCATGGACAGAGAGCTGCTGATCATGCCAGCCCTGCTCCTTGCCAAATACCTATACAACCAAGACCGCCGACGAAGACGACGACGGTAAGTATTGCAACCTACGACAGAAGGGAGGAAAGGGCACAGTTACATACCCACCCATTCTGCAATGCCCCCCCAACCCTTCCAAGCAGCACAAGTCTGACACCCCACACCAAGAGGTATGTGCCTGACCTATGGCAAAAGCAACTTGACCATAGTACATACAATAGCCCCACACCCATTAACAATTAAAACAAACACCAGGGGTTAAACTGCGTGCAGCCCAAACACAGGCCACACAGAAACTTTAATTTGTAGCTCACTGAGCAAAACAGTGCCAACAGGGCCTATGGCCAGTCCATAAAATGAAAATTGGCCTTGGCCACTACTGGCAACACCTGACTCCCACAATTGCTGGGTACTCCACTGAACGGGGTACCATATGGGGATCCAGGCACCTCATGGAAGGGGGCTAGGGGGATTGGGATTTCCGACAGGGTGGGACTTTGACTTGCGTGAGGAGGTTGGAGGGGGGTGAGCTTCTCCTTTGAAGGAGGTGGGGGCTGTTTGGCTCGGGTGGAGCTGGATGGTCTAGGCTCAGACAGGGCCTTCTTCTTCACCCGGGAAGGGGCACTGGAATGGGAAGGCTGGACCGGGGTGGGCTGTGATGTGGAAGGAGCGGAAAGGGCAAGGAGGTGGGCACGTTTGGGGACAAGACAGGGTGGGCCAGTGGGTTGGAACCCGTCTGCACAGGAGAGGAAAGGCTTCATGGGAGCAATTGGGGTTGGTATGGATGAGGGAGTGGGAGTGGGAGTGGAGGCAGAGGGAGTTGATGTATGGGGTGTAGGTGTGCTTGTAGTGGATGCAGGTGACTGCTCAGTATGCTGTGGTGTGGTGGATGTCTGATGGGTGGGTGTCTTGGTGCCGTGTGTTTTGGGAAGTGGGGGGTGGCCACAGTGGGAGAAGACAGACAGCTAGTGTGGATGTATGTTGGGTGGGTGTCTGCAAGTCTGCTGAGTGTGCTGCATGTGTCAACTACAGTAGAGGTGGTGAGTGCAGGTGTGGTGAATGGGGTGCATGTATGGTTGTCTGCTATTGTGGCGAGTGCAGAAAGAGGGGCAGTAACAGTGATTGAAGGTGCAGTGCATGAGAGTGTGCATGTAGAAGGGACAGACAGGGAGGCAGAAGAGGCGGGCACACTGGGGAAGTGGACGTTGTTGTGTGTGCAGGTGTCTGTTGGCTGTGTGAATGCTTGTGGTGTGAGGTGTGGTGCTTGTATTTGGAAGTGTGCTTCTTGTGTGTTGATGTGCCTGCAAGCGGGTCTGATTGTGTGCTTTGGACGGGCGAAGGGAGAGGGGTGCTGGAAGGGGTAGACGAGGTTGGGGGGGGGAAGGAATGGCCAGGGAAACTGGCTGCCGTCCAAGAGGAGGCCAGAGCCTGAAAAGATCTCTGTAGGGCAGACACAGCACCGTGAATGCCATCCAGATAGGCATTGGTCTGCTGCACCTCTGATGCCAGAACCTGGATGGCATTGATGATGGTTGTCTGCACTACAGAGATGGTTCTCAGGAGGTCAATAGCCTCCTCTGTGAGGGCAGCAGGGCTGACTGGGGCAGGAGAGGAGGTGCCTGGGGTGAAGGAGATTCCCACCTTTCTGGGTGGGCGGGCACGGGCAACTCGGTGGGAGCAGAAGGGAGGGCAGTGATGGTATGGGGGGTGGCGGAAGATCTTACAGTAGTGGTGTGTCCACTAGGGTCCGCCACCGCCGTGGGCCGCTGCCTCCCCACTTGCCGGTGCCTCAGCTCCCTCACCTGATGTTGATGCTGTACCAAACCAACACAAGAGAACAGGGATCGGGAGTCAAAACAGGAGAGACACTTGCAAATAGCTGAATGCTGATACACAATGGCCAGACATACACCCACCCAGCAAATACACTCAACAGGCAGCACCGTACACTATGCCCATGGCCATGCCCCTAACTACTGAGCAGACTACTGACCTACACCCATCCCCTGAAAGAGTATTGGAGCTGAGGTGGGTGAAACCTGACAGGGACACCCCTACACCCTTTGGGGAACATACAGTAGATGGACACGAGTCAAAATCCCTGCTCTAAGCATCATGAGCCCTATCGCACACACACTCATCCTTCCAGGCTGAAGTATGGTCTGTGAGTACTCACCCCCTTGTGACTGCTTTGCAGCCTTCAAGCACCCATCCAGGTCTGGGTATGCCACCGCCAGGATCTTTCGCATGAGGGGCACCCCTTCCACGTTGGGAGGACTTCCCCAGCTGGGCCTCAGGGATCTTTTGTGCCCCGTGCCGCAGGTCCTCCCACCTCTTTCAACAGTGGGTGCTCCGTCGGTTGTAGACCCCCAGGGTCTGTACCTCCTTGGCGATGGCATGCCAATGTGCCATCTTCTGGTGGGCACTGACCTAGTAGGGTGACACACAAATGGAACACAGAGGTCAGGCACCTGCATGATGGGAACAGCTGGCAGATTGTCAAACATAGGACTGACAGTACTCTCAGACATGCAGGACAGTGGCATGCAGCATTCTATGCACCATGGCCCATCCTGGCTCACAGGAGCACACATATGTGCAATTCACTCCATCCATCACTCACACAGTGCCCCCCAAACCCAGACTCACCTGTACCTCTGGCCGGCCGTAGAGTCTGTCGTACAGGGGCAGGACCCCTTTCATTAGCTTCTCCAGTTCTTCCTGGGTGAAGGCCGGGGGCCTTTCCCCTGCACCACGTGGAACATCCCTAGCCACAGCAGTACACAGAGTGGAGTACCTGTCTGCACGAGAACAGGGAGTCAAGTGATCAAACGATGACGAACACGCGTACGTTACGCGGCGGTATGCACCGTCACCGCTGGCAGCGATCATGATACACCAGGATTCCCCATTGGCATCCATGTTAGCCAATGAGGGTGCGAACAGCGGTCAACACCGCCGTATGCTGTGACGTCAACCACTAGCGGTATTAGGTCACTTCCACAACGAAGGGACAGAACTACATTGGGCAGACATTTTCCCTTCACCTATGCATCTTAAAAATCTTTAAACTCACAATGCTGGGCCTACTAGCCATATGAAGCACCTAGGCCTCTATCCATTGCGTATATTAGCACACATGAATTACTCTGTTTCCTCCTAGTGAGGTACATGTACATCTGTCAGGTTGCAGTAATTGTACAGACACTACTATGAACAATGCACTGCATGTATTTATCAAATAAGCCAATTTATGTGTGCACATCACTCCTTTTTTTTACCCCTCATAGGTATCGACCCTTGTGGCGAGGAAGGGCACCATCGGTGTACAGACCACTTGTGGACATGGGGACCAATGTGGAGCGTCAGATCATTATCGCTTACAGACTCACACGTGCAACTATTCAGGACCTATGTGCATTACTGGATCCTGCACTGACTCCCGTAAATCGTAATCAGCATGCCATTCCAACTGAGGTGCAGGTGCTCTCTGCTCTCCATTTCCTGGCCACAGGCTCTTTTCAAGTGACAGTGGGCATAGGTGCTGGTTTCTCACAGCCAGTGTTCAGCCTGATACTGACAAGGTTTCTGAATGCATTTGTACAACATATGCAATCCTATGTGCGATTCCCCCAAAGTGCTGACCTCCCTGCCATCAAGTCTTACTTCTATTCCTTTGCCAACATTCCCCAGTTCATAGGTGCTATCGATGGCACCCACATAGCTATCATCCCCCCAAGAGTGAGTGAACAGGTGAACAGAAACAGGAAGAACTTTCACTCCATGAACATCCAATTGGTAGGTACTTCAGACCAGTACATTTCCCATGTGAATGCCATGTTTCCGGGGTCAGTCCATGATTCATTTGTTTTGAGGAACAGTAGTGTGCCACAGAAGATGGAACAACTACACGAGTACAGAGGTGGATCATAGGTAAGTTTGCCTATCACTAACTGACACATTGCAGAGAACCTGCCTGTCTGACTAAGGTACATTACAATGAAGACTCTGTATTGACCCTTTTTCTAGGTGATTCTGGCTATCCAAATTTGCGTTGGCTCCTGACACCAGTGAGGAATCCCAGGACGGATGCAGAGAGGAAATACAATGAGGCCCATGGACGTACTAGGAGCGTGATAGAGCGTACCATAGGTCTCCTGAAGGCCAGATTCCGGTGTCTACATATCTCTGGGGGGTCCCTGGCCTATGGGCCTGATAAGGTGTATAGAATAGTGGTGGCCTGCTACATGCTGCACAACATGGCTGTGAGACATTCTATCCCCCTTTTGGAGGTGGAGGGTGCTGTAGGTCCTGATCAGTTACCTGAGAGAGGTGAGGAGAGTGATGGTGAGGATGAGGAAGGGGAAGATGTCAATTACAGGAACCAAGTGATACAACTCTACTTCCAATAACTGTCTGGGACTTAAGCCTGTAATTGTAGTTAGTGACTGATACTGTCAGGGGGCCATGTCATATAGGGGGGATTGGTCATGATAGGCGAAACATGGACCTCTTCAGCATGGTACTGACAGACAATATAGGCATTCCCTCCTTCCCTAATTTGAAACACACATTACCACCACCATGCACAAATTGACAATAAAGTTGTTGTCTGCCAGTTGCATCCATACTCCAATTTGTTCAACATTGAAGACAGGGGACAGTGTTACAGGTGAGAATTGTGTTTTACTGGTCGAATACAGTGAATTGTGCTATATACAGTGATGGAAGTTGTAAGGGTTGGGTGTCCTCAAAACCGACTTGGGGGGAGCCCTGTTGGATGACATAGGTGGGTCCTATTTGTACTATAGTACTTCATTTTCCCTCACCTGAGTCTAGTTGGTGAATGGGTGGGATGGTTGCTTTGCAGTAGTAGCAGTTTCAAATGTTGGAGTGGGGCTTGTTCTTAGCTGGGTTTCCAGTGCCATATCTTGGCCTGAGACTACATTTCGGCGCCTGCTGTGGAGCTTCTTGGGTTGGCATGGCTGGCCCTTCTGATTTCTGGGAGGGTATTTCCTGTGCTGTTTCTGATGCTTGGGTCATCTTCTGCTGGTTGTCCAGGGCTGGTGAGGGGGCCTCTTGTCCAGTGTGGGTGTCAGACTGTTTGTTGACCAACTGCAGCAGTGCTCCAGCAATGGTGGCCATTGTGGCATTGTGTTCTTTCCACTGCTCCATGGCCTGTTGGTGTTGTTCCAGATGCATCCTCTGACTTTGTTCCAGGGTGGACTCAATCTGTGCCAACCTGTCTTGGGTATGTTGGTAGGCCCCCAATTCCTCTGCAATGACGTACTGGGCTGCTGCATCCATCCAGTGCCCTACCCCCTGACCCACTGGGGCACTTGACCTTGCCATAGCCCCCTGGGCCTGTGTCCCCTGCACAGGTCTTGACGTGCCACTTGTACTGGGGCCCCTCGCCTTCCTGCATGTTGGGAGTGGGAGACTGTGGCTTCTGTTGCTATGTTTCACCTGTCTGTGCCCTGGGTCCACTGGTGTGGGTACGCCTCCCCGGGCCTGCTGGTCTTGACTGGGTGTTAGGGGTGACAGTGGTATCCTGGGTGGGGCTGCATCCATGGCTGTGGGAGGGGCCTGCCTGCTCATCAGTGTCCAAGGATCCTTCGCCAGTGTCCTGTGAGGTGCCTCTGTCTCTCTGGAGTGCTGTGGTACTCCTTGTCCCCTCCATTAGGGTTGCATGGGTGGTGGTGCCTGTTGGGGGACATAGACATGTCTGTTACATATGCCTGAGGGTTTGAGGTGTACAGAACTGTGCAATTTTGTGCTGGTGTGACTTTCAGTGGCCTTCCAGGGTGCCTTTGTGAGGTGGACATTGCATTTGGTGGCAGTGGTGGGCTTACATTGTGGTGGGGGTATTATTCCATTGTGGGTACGTGCAGGGGTGGGTGGCTGTGCACAGCAGGAGTGATGTGGGACTGGTAGTGAGTTGTGGGTAATGCAGGATGGTGGATGTGGTGGCTGATGCCTGGGTGGGGTGCTGGTCCTGGTGGGTGTGGGTGGGGTGGGGTGGTGCATGCATTGCAGATGTGTTGTATATGGGGTAATCGTAGATGACTTACCCGAGTCCATTCCTCCAGTGAGTCCAGTGAGTCCCTCTGGGTGCAGGATGGCGAGTACCTTCTCCTCCCAGTCGGTGTAGTCAGGTGGTGTTGGTGGCAGTCCTCCCCCAATCTTCTGCACTGAGATGTGGTTCCTGGATGCCATGGCCCTGACCTTCCCCTGCAGGTCGTTCCACCTCTTGCGGATGTCATCCCTGGTGCATGGATGGTGTCCTACTGCATTCACCCTGTTGACAATGGTCTGCCACAGCTCCAATTTCCGCGCAATGGGTGTGTGCTGCACCTAGGACCCGAAGATTTGTGGCTTCACCTTCAGGATCTCGTCCACCATGGTCCTTAGCTCCCTTTCGGTGAAGCGTGGATTTTTGGGGGCGACATGGTGAGGGTGGTGGATGGCGTCAGGACTGGGGAAGGGGTATGGGTGCTCCTGTGTGGGTCAATATGTGTGTCCTGTATGTTTGCGTTCACTCTCTAGCTTTAGTGCTCTCCGTCTTCTGGTCCTGGTTTCATTGCAAGGGATTGTGGGGTGTGTATGGGGGTGTTTTATGGTGTTCAGGATGTGTGTCAGGTGTGTGGGTGATAAGCCTAGCCAATGTGTGCACTTCTTGCTGTTGGGCCCACTTGCTGCCCGTGGCGGTCGCAGACGCCAATGGTCATCCGGACACCACTGTCCGCCAAGGTGATTTGTGCATCATTATTTTTGAGGGCGGGATGTGGGTGTGCTTGGTGGAGGCGGGGTGGGGTGGGCCGTGATTCCCGCCGACAGTGTGCTGGCGGGTAGTGGTGGTCTGGGATTTTTTGGTGGGGTTGGGTTTTTCATTCATTATATGGCGGGATTCCATTCGCCGCCACCAGCAGGATTCTCTTCATCGCCGACACGGCAGTTGGCGGTCTTCCCCGCCATGTTCATAATGACCGCCTTAGTGCCCAACTGTACAAATACCTCTCCCAGCCATTTCACATGTCAACTAATCTCACTTGGGGGTACAGTGTCTCTGTATGGTACAAGTAGTACAGGGACTGACAGCACTACCAACTCCCTGCAGGGACTTTCCTTTCATTAAGACAACCAGAACAGTGGACTTCAATGAAAATAACCTTGCCTGTCAACTACACAATTCACCACTCAACTCACCTGAATGAACCAAATTTTTACAGTCTAGGGCAGTGGTTCCCAACCTTTTGACTTCTGTGGACCCCCACTTCATCACTACTGGACCCTGGGGACCCCTACTGAATCATTATTGGAATCCGGGGACCCCCCACTGAGACATTATTGAAAGCTGGGGACTTAGGGCCAGAGGTAGCAAAAAAGATTTTTGCGACTCGCAATTTGCAACTCGCTAAATATTATGCAGAAAGGTCTTTGGGGTCGCAAAGACCTACCTCATGAATATTAATGAGGTGGGTCGCAGTTTGCGACCCCATAGCGAGTCAATGCACTCACAGGGATGGTGGCCTGCTGGAGACAGCAGACCACCACGTCCGTGACTGCCTTTTTTAATAAAGCAGTTTTTTTTTTCTTTTTGCAGCCCGTTTTCCTTAAAGGAAAACAAGCTGCAAAAAGAAAAACTTCCGAAACCATTTGGTTTTGGTTTTTTCAGAGTAGGCAGTGGTCCATAGGAAAAAATATTCTTTTTGGCATTCACAAAGGGGAAGGGGTCCCATGGGGACCCCTTCCCTTTTGCAAATGTGTTACCATCCACTTCAAGTGGATGGTAACTGCGAGTTGGTTTGCGACCGCATTCGCGGTCACAAACCAACTCAGCATGGCGATGCGGTCGCAAATAGGAAGGGAACACCCCTTCCAATTTGCGAGTCGCAGCCTCAAATTGCGAGTTGGTACCGACTCGCAATTTGAGGTTGTGCATCGCGTTTAGCCTTTTGCGTGTCGCAAACTGCATTTTTCGCAGTTTGCGAGGCGCAAAAGGCTTCCTACATCTGGCCCTTAGGCCCTTATTACGACCCTGGCGGTGAGTGATAAAGTGGCGGTAAGACCGCCAACAGGCTGGCGGTAACTACTGCCAAATGATGACCATGGCGGTGATATCTCCGATAGACAATGTACCACACCGATCGCCAGGGCGGAAACAACAGTCACCACGGTGGTAGCCACCTACAGCCAGGCGGAAGACAAAGTACCGCCCACCATATTTTGACATAGGAAACGGCCACCTTTTTTGGGGTAGTACCAACACCATCAAAAGCCTGCTGGAAACAGAGCACAAAAGTCAAAGGAATCACCATTGGAGACACAGGGAAGAACCACTCCGCCATGGAACCCAAACTGCAAGATTTCCCAATGATCTTCTACATTATGCTCCACCTGGAACACCAACGCCAGCGAAGACTACGATGGTGAGTTCAGCCACCTAGTACACAAGGGAGGGAGGGAGGAAAACAAGAGTGACACAGGCACAACACACACCCGACACACGCATACACCATACACACAACCATATGCATAACAAAAACTATTTGACCATGAAAATCTGCAGAATAATGCCAAGGCAACAGGAATGTACGAAAATGATTGTAATCAGTCCAACAATAAATTCAACAATACGATTTACACATTAAACAGATCTGTACACATGTATAAAAAAGGGACACTGCCCAGTCCATAGTTCACAGGGCCCACATGGCCACAGGGCAAAGTCCAAGGCACTGCAGGGGCATCAGTTGGCAAATAGGCAGGCACCTCACGGGAAGGGGGGCACCTCAGGTAGATGTGGAAACAAGCCCATTGGTTCTGGAGGGGGCAATATGCCCTGTGCTTGGTCCTGGGGAGTGCAAGGCCACATATTCTGTAGTGGGTGACTTGGCCACCGGTTCTGGAGGGGCAACATGCCTGTGCTTGGTCCTGGGGAGTGGAAGGCCACAGTCTCTGTAGTGAGTGACTTGCCCACTGGTTCTGGAGGGGGAACATGCCTTGTGCTTGGTCCTGGAGAGTGCAAGGCCACAGTCTCTAGAGCGGGTGACTTGCCAACTGGTTCTGGAGGAGGCAACATGCTCTGTGCTTGGTCCTGGGGAGTAGAAGGCCACAGTCTCTGGAGTGGGTGACTTGCCCACTGGTTCTGGAGGGGCAACATGCCCTGTGCTTGGTCCTGGGGAGTGGAAGGCCACAGTCTCTGTAGTGGGTGACTTGCCCACTGGTTCTGGAGGGGGAACATGCCTTGTGCTTGGTCCTGGAGAGTGCAAGGCCACAGTCTCTAGAGCGGGTGACTTGCCAACTGGTTCTGGAGGAGGCAACATGCTCTGTGCTTGGTCCTGGGGAGTAGAAGGCCACAGTCTCTGGAGTGGGTGACTTGCCCACTGGTTCTGGAGGGGGTAACAAGCCCTGTGCTTGGTCCTGGGGAGTGCAAGGTCACAGGCTCTGGAGTGAGTGACTTGCCCACTGGTTCTGGAGGGGGCAGGCCGCGCAGCAGCCCTTGGAGGCTGGACTATATGGCGTCCACTGGCTGTGATGGCTGCACTGTGGTGGTGGTTGTTGGAGACTCCTGCTCAGCCCCTGCACCCTCCGATGGCTGCATTGTGGTGGTGGTTGTGGGAGGCTCTTGCTCAGCCCCTGCACCCTCCTATGGCTGCTCTGTGGTGGTGGTTGTGGGAGGCTCCTGCTCAGCCCTTGCACTCTCTGATGGCTGCACAGCCACAGCTGGTGGTGGGGGCTCTGTGACAGCTGATGGTGGTGGTGTTGTATGGCTGTCAGCTTCCGCTGGAGTAGATTGCCTCCTCTCCACCTGCTCATGGGTTGTGGGTCCCTTACCTTTCCTGCCACTGGTGGATGGGCTATTCCCCCCTCTGCCTGCTGGTGCAGGCTCCTTCCTTTCTCTGCAGCTGGTGCAGGCTCCTTCCCCTTTTTTGCAGCTGGTGCAGGATCCTTCCCCTTTTTGCAGCAGATGCAGGCTCCTTCTCCTTCTTTGTAGCTGGTGCAGGCTCCTTCCCCTTCTTTGTAGCTGGTGCAGGCTCCTCTCTCTTCTTTGTAGCTGGTGCAGGCTCCTTCCCCTTCAGTATTGTTGCCCTGGAATCCTTTCCACCATGAGTAGGTGCTGCTACCACTGGGCCCCTGGAATGTTTGGCTGAGGTACTTGGCTGGGTCCTTGCTACCCTGCCCATACATGCAGGACGGGGAGGACGGGTAGGGAAGAGGTCAATCTGGAAAAGGAAAATCTTTTTGGGGACATTGGGGTGGGAAGAGGGAGTAGTAATGGAGTGGAGGATGAGGGAGTGGTTGTTGGAGGTATTTGTCTGCTGGATTTGGGTGCAGGTGCATTGGCTGTATGCTGTTGTGAGGTGGATGGCTGTTGGGTGTCTGAGTGCTTGCATTTGTGTACTTTAGGAGGGGGGACAGACACAGTGGGAGAGGACACAAGGGACATGTGCATGGATGTTGTGGAGGTGTCTGCCAGTGAGGTGTGTGTTCTGCTTGGTGTGGTGATGATGCTGGTAATGGATATTGAAGTAGTGCATGCAAGTGTGAGTGTGGACGAAACTGGGTGGGAGGTGGAGGAGGAGGGGGAGACAGTGGAAAGAGTGGATATTGTTGTGTCTGCAAATGAATGTTGTTTGTGTGAGTGCCTGTGGGATGAAGTGTGGTGCTTGTGTTTGCTTGTAACCCTCTTGTGTGTTTTCTTGTGTGCATGCTTGTCTGCCAGTGTGCTTGCGATGGGTTGGGGTTGATGAGAATGGGACTGAGAAGTGGAAGTTGGAGGGGGGATGGTTGAAACAGGGACAATGGCTGCATCAGAGAGGAGGCCAGAGCCCGAATCGTTCTCTGTTGGGCCGCCAATCCACTGTGAATTCCCTCCAGGAATCCATTAAATTGCTGCATCTGGGCTGCCAGTCCCTGAATGGCATTGCCTACCTCAACGGGCAACTTACCTTCCACGCTCCCACCTGCCAACTATGATCCGACCAACCTCGCACTCGCCACCGTCCCTCGCGTCTGCCGGACCACAGCCGGTGGCAGATCCTTTTCCCACCTTGCCGCCAAGACATGGAACTTCCTCCCGGCTCACCTACGACAGATCCAGGACCTCCTGACCTTCAGGAAATGCCTCAAGACCTGGCTATTCGAACAGTAGCAGTCCTTCCCCCCCTTCAGCACCTTGAGACCTAGGCAGTGAGTAGTGCGCTTTACAAATGTTTGATTGATTGATTGATTGATTGATTCACAATAGTTGTTTGCCCTACAGAGATGGGTCTCAGGAGGTCAATAGCCTCCTCACTCAGGGCAGCAGGGCTCACTGGGGCAGGGCCTGAGGTGCCTGGGGTGAAGGAGACCCTCCTGGGTGATTGGGCATGGGCAACTCGCTGAGGGGCTACTGGGAAGGCGGTGCTGGTACGGGGTGGCAGATGTACCTGCAGCTGGGGTGGTCACAGACGTGTCCGCCAACACCAGGAAGCTCCCATCGGAGGAGGTATCAGAGACTGTATTGTCCCCTCCAGTCTCTGCCATGGTGCTCCCCTCCATCCCACTGGTGACCTCAGCGTTGGATGACTCTGCCTCCAGGCTCCTGTGCGATGCAGCTCCCTCTGTCGCTGGTGCCTCTGCTCCTCCACCAGATGATGCTAATGCCCACAAGGACAGGATGACAAAACAAGAAAGGAGGGGGGAGAGACAAAGGATACACTGGGTCAATGACTGCACCAACACCATCCAGCTCAGGGTAGGCCCCCGCTAATATGCAGGCCATCAGGGGTGTCAGGGTCCAACGGGCACCACTTCTTCGTTGGGAGGCCATCCCCAGCTGGGCCTCCGCAGTCTTCCGTGCCCAGTGTCTCAGGTCCTCCCACGGTTACAGACAGTGGGTGCTCCGCCTGCCATAGACCACAAGGGTACGCACGTCCTTGGCGATGGCACGCCATATTCCCTTCTTTTGATGGGCTGCAGAGGCAATACAGACAGGAGAACACTATTAGACAATCAGTCCAGCCAGTAACATAAATGGCCCACCATACCCGTTTCCATCATCATTGCCACACACTAGCCCAGCACACAATGTGTACACCGCAAAGAGGATATCCACCCACCCCCTTACACGAGGCCTTCACACACATACAATGCCATGCATTCATGCCACATGCATCGTGCCCACAGTATACTCACTTGTTGGTCTGGAGGCCCATACAGCAGTCTGTACTGGGGTTGGACCCATCCACCAGCAGCTCCAACTCCTCAGAAGTGAAGGCTGGGGCCCTTTCCACGGTCACACGGGCCATGGTAGGTTCCAGACACAGGTCACAGCAGCACCTGCAGTGTAGGTCCTCGCCTATGGAAAATCAGGAAACAAGTGAGGAATCTGATAGAAAAGACGGTCATGTCCGCGGCAGTGCATACCGTCACCGCCGGCGTAGATCACCATTGGCCACTGTACCACATAGGGCACAATTATAACCAATGAGGAATTGCACGGCGGTTCACGACCGCCTATTGTCACGGTGCACAACGTCAGCAGCATTATCTCACTTCCACCTGTCTCTCCACACAGGACAGGCGGACGCCATTTTGGGGGGGGTGAACAGGCCTATGGATTAATGCTGCATCACAGGATAAATAAGCACACACTTCACAAATTACACTGTCCCATAACTTGTTAGCACATTGCGGACTGCTGTTGTGGCTCCATTGTTCAGTTTGTGACAGCCTCTTCACTCTTGTGTCCCTTAGATACCTACCTCTGTGGATGAATAGGAGATGGAGACATACCCCGTGTACAGACCACTGGTGGACTTGGCTACACTGTAGGACAGATATATAATACACACCTGTAAAATGGACAGGGCCACAATCACAGATCTGTGTGCCCAATTGGAGCCTGACCTGATATCTTCTATCTGTCACCCCTCTGGGATCCACCCTCTTGTGCAAGTGCTATCAGTTCTCAATTTCCCGGCAACCGGTCCTTTCCAAGCGACAGCGGGCTTGACAGCAGGAATGTCACAGCCAATGTTCTCAAATGTGCTAACAAGAGTGCTGTTTGCCCTGGTAAAACACATGTGCAACTAAATTGCATTTCCCCAGGTTGAGGATTTGGCCACTATAAAGGCCGGATTCTTTGCAATGGGACATATCCACCATATAATTGGTGCGACTGACGGAACACATATTGCATTTGTGCCCCCCGCCAGAATGAACAGGTGTTTAGGAATCATAAAAGTTTCCACTCCATGAATGTGCAGATGGTGTCTTGTCAGACCCGTACATTTCTGACGTCAATGCAAAAATTACTGGGTCGGTGCATGATGCCTTTGTCCTGAGGAATAGCAGCATCCCAAATGTGTTGTCCCAACTACAGAGGCACAGGGTGTGGCTAATAGGTGAGCCATGGTTCCCACCCAGTATATGTTGGTGTATGCCTATGCTGTTAGCCATATAGGATAGTGTGTGGCTAAATGTTGTCCCTCAATATTTTCAGGTGACTCTGGTTACCCAAATCTATCATGGCTGCTGACCCCTGTGAGGAATGCCAGGACAAGGGCAGAAGAACGTTATAATGAGGCACATGGGTGAACCAGAAGGATCATTGAAAGGACCTTTGGCCTCCTGAAAGCCAGGATCCGGTGCCTTCATCTAACAGGTGGATCCCTGTGCTACTCACCCACAAAGGTCTGCCAGATAGTAGTGGCATGCTGAATGTTGCACAACCTAGCCCTCGGACGACATGTGCCTTTTCTGCAGAAGGAGGAGACTGGAGATGCCCTGTGGCAGCAGTGGACCCTGAGGACAGTGAGGATGAGGAGGCAGAGGATGAGGATGTGGACTACAGAACATCTGTGATGTCAGTACTTACAATGACACACAGATGAGACAGTGCAACTTTACATTTCAATGACTTTGGTTGTATTCTGTGTGGAATTGCCATGCTGGCATTTCCCACTTGTTTGCCCACTTACTGTTACCTCTGGATATAAATTTTGCAGATGTTGGTGATTTGACAAATTCTCCTGGTGTGATCACAACAGCCAGCTACAGGTCATTAATTCTATGCTCATTCTATGTACAGTTCATTTGCAATGGTTGTAGCTGTTTCAATCAATACATGTATGAACTATTCGAAGTTGATTTTTATCCAAGGGTGTTTATTGTAGTGCTAATTTATAGAGAGGAAAGTGCAATGGGATGGGGTAATGATGGAAGAAAGTCCAGGGTATTGTTCCAGTCTGTTTGTAGCACAGGTGCATTGTCCATGGGGACAGAGGAAGGGGAGCAATGGCAGTTCAAGGTGGACAAGGTGACTGAGTGGGACACAAGGGTTCTAATCAGGAGAGTCTCATTTCCTGGCAGTGGTCTTGGCAAGTGTTTCTGGCCTCTGTCTGGTTCATAGGGAACATTTGCAGGGTGGTTCACCTTCTGCAGGGGGAGGGGTGCTGGTGGTCTGTTGGTCATGTGGCCGGGCCTCCTGGCCACTAGTGGCAGCAGAAGTGGAGGGCTGTTCAGATGACTGGCTAGGGGCAGGGGCCCGTTGGTGTGACACTGCCTCTCTCATAAGGTTGGCCATGTTTGACAGCACCCCTGCTATGGAGATCAGGGTGTTGTTGATGGCCTGCAAGTCCTCCCTGATCCCCTGGTACTGTCACTCCTGCAGCCACCTGTTCTCCTGCACGTTGTCTAGGAACTGCCCCATTGTGTCCTGGGAATGTTGGTAGGCTCCCAGGATCTAGGAGAGTGCCTCCTGGAGAGTCGGTTCCCTGTTCCTGTCCTCCCCCTGGCGCACAGCAGTCCTCCCAGTGTCCCTGTTGGCCTGTGCCTCTGTCACCTGAATGGTGTGCCCACTGACCCCAAGTCCCTGATTGTCTTGTGTGTAAGGTGTGGCCTGGGGTCCCTGTACCGGTGGGCACACTGCTGATTGACGTGTCCTGGGGACAGAGGTTTGGGGATGGTGGATAGGTGCTGTGGTGTTTGTTCCTGATGGGGTAGGCTCTGTGGTGGTCTGTGACTGGGCTTGGGTGACCGACTGTCCAGTGGTCCCTGATGGGCCAGGTAGAATGTCCAGATCCTGAAGACCAGAGTAACTGTCATCACTGTGGACCTTTTCTGTTGGGGGACTGGATAGTGCTGGCACCTCCTCTCCAGTGACAGTGGCTGGGTTACCTGTATGGATGTAAATGATGTATGATGCTTCATGTGTATGACATTTGTACAACCCTGGCTTCCCCTCTATGGTTGTTGTTGCCCTGCCAGCTTTTAGTTGTGCATGTTGGTGTGTGGTGGGATTGTCAGTTTCACCATGCTGTGCATGCTTTAGTGATGAGTGTCCATGCAGGGCTGTGAGGGGTGTCCATGTATTGGTACAGAATGCAGTGCTTGGCCTTTGGATTAGTGTGATGTGATGGTGGAGTGTGTGGGATGAGTGGAGTGATGGGAATGAGGGTGAGGGTGTCTGATGACATGCAGGTACGGGGATGATAATTGTTGAAAGTTGACCTACCAGAGTCCAGTACTCCTCCAACTCCGGCCAGGCCCTCAGGATGCAGTATTGCCAAGACTTGCTCCTCCCATAGAGTTGTGGGGGGCGGTGGGGGTCCACCGCTAGTCCTCTGTATGGCGAGCTGATGTCTTGCTGCAATGGAATGTACCTTCCCCCGTAGGTCGTTCTACCGCTTCTTGAAAGAATAAGAATCTTTGGCCCTCATTATGACCCTGGCAGTAAATTCCACTTACCGCCACACTGACGGCCGCCAACTTACCGCTGTGGCGTCAGATATCCATCCACCATATTATGACACACACACACCAGTCTGACAGAATACAGCCACACACACAAATCCGCCAGCCCAAAGGTCAGTGTAAAGTGGTGGTCCCAAAACCCATAGCGTTACGCCAACAAAGCAACGTCCATCACATTATGACCCACGAATCACCACGGTAAACCATTGGTGGTACATACCGCTGTGCTCACAATAGACACCCACATACAAAACAACACCACATTGGACAATTCAAACAACACACACCTGACACCCATACACACACCACACCCACACACTCACACCACCATAAAACACCCACCCACAGTCCCCACAACCCTTTACGAATACAAATCATTGGCACGAAACTGACACCAAGACCACTGCGACAACTAGATCCACACACCACTCACACCCATGCACCCCACACGCACTCCATATCACACACCCCACCACATTACCCAACACACCCTCACCAACACACATCACACAACACCCATGGCACCACAAAGGCACCCCTGTTTCACTGAGGAGGAGTTAAGGGTCATGGTGGAGGAAATTGACAGGGTAAAACCATAGCTCTTTGGAGCACAGGTAAAGCAGAGTTCCATTGCAAGGAAGATGGAGCTATGGCAGAAAATCGTGGACAGGATCAACGCCATGGGACAGCACCCAAGAACAACGGACGACATCATGAAGAGGTGGAATGACCTACGGGGGAAGGTACGTTCCATAGCAGCAAGACACCAGCTCGCCATACAGAGGACTGCTGGTGGACCCCCACCTCCTTCCCCACAGGTCACAGCATGGGAGGAGCAAGTACTGGCAATATTGCATCCTGAGGGGCTTGCTGGAGTAGCCAGAGGACTGGACACTGGTAAGTCAACATTTAACACTTATCACCCCTCCAATACCTGCTTGCTATCTCACAGCCACACCCTCACTCCCATCTCTCCACTCCAACCCACACACTGCACCTACACATCTCACTAACCACAATGCCAAGCCATGCATGCCGTACCAATACATGGACACCCCTCCCAGCCCTGCATGGAGACCCATCACTAAAGCATGCACAGCATATTGGAAACTAATATACCCACATGCAAAAGCTTGCAGGGCAACACCAATGATAGAGGGGAAGCCAGGGACGTACAAATGTCATACACTTGAAGCTAAATACATCACTTACATCCCCTTAGGTACCCCAGCCAATATCAGTGGAGAGGAGATGCCACCACTATCCAGTCCCCCAACAGAGGAGGCCCCCAGTGATGACAGTAACTCTGGACTGCAGGATCTGGAGGACCTACTTGGCCCATCAGGGACCACTGGCAAGCCAGTCACTCAAGCGTAATCACAGACCACCACAGAGCCTCCCCCATCAGGATCCAACACCATAGCACCCACCCAGCATATCAAACTTCTGTCCCCAGGACACATCAATCAGAAGTGTGCCTACCTGTACAGGGACCCCAGGCCACACTTCGCCCCTAAGACAATAAGGGACCTGGGGTCAGTGGCAGTGGGTACACCGTTCAGGGGACAGGGCCATAGGACAACAGGGACACTGGGAGGACTGCTGTGTACCAGGGGGAGGACAGGACCAGGGAACCGACTCTCCAGGAGGCACCCTCTGAAATCCTGGGAGCCTACCAACATTCCCAGGACACTATGGACCAGATCCTTGAAAATATGCAGGAGAACAGGTGGCTGCAGGAAGGACAGTTTCAGGGGATCAGGGAGGACTTGCAGGCCATTAACAACACCCGGATCTCCATAGCAGGGATGCTGGCAGACATGGCCAACATCATGAGGGAGGCAACAGCACACCATCGGGCCCCTACCACTAGCCAGTCAACTGAACAGCCCTCCACTTCCGCTGCTGCTAGTGGGCAGGAGGCCCCGCCACAGGACCCACAGGCCACTAGCACCCGTCCCCTTGCAGAAGGTGAACCACCCTGCAAATGTTCCCTGCGACCCAGACAGATGCCAGAGACACTTGCCAAGACCACCGCCAGGAAATGAGACTCTCCTGATTGTCCCCCTTGTGTCCCACTCAGTCATCTTGTCCACCTTGAGCTGCCATTTCTCCCCTTCTTATGTCCACTTGGACACTGCACCTGTGCTACAGACTGGAACTGGACTTTCCTCCATCATCACCCCATTCCATTGCACTTTCCCCTCAATTTCTTAGCACTACAATAAACACCCTTGGACAAAATTCGACTACTAGTATTTCATGTATTGAAATTTGTATTGAAGGAAACAGCTACATCCATTGCAAATGATCTGTACATTGTGAGAGCATAGAATTAATGACCTGTAGCTGGCTCTAGTGATCAGATCAGGACGTTGTTGTCATATCACCAACATCTGTAAAATGATAATCCATAAGTGACAGTAAGTAGAGGTAAAAAGTGGATAATGCCATCATGCCACAGCCACACAGAATACATCAATAGTAATAAAAATGTGAGGTTCCACTGTCTCACCTGTGTGTCATTGGAAGTACTGACAGATAAATGATGTTCTATTGTCCACATCTTCATCCTCTGCCTCCTCATCCTTACTGTCCTCATGGTCCACTGCAGCAGCCACAGGGGCATTTTCTGTCTCCTCCTCCTGCAGAAAAGGGGCATGGCCTCTTAGGGACAGGTTGTGCAACACGCAGCATGCCACTACTGTTTGGCAGACCTTCTCAGGTGAGTAGCACAGGGATCCACCTGTCAGATGGAGGAACCTGAACCTGGCCTTCAGGTGGCCGAACATCCTCTCAATGATCTTTCTGGTTCACCCATGTGCCTCATTTTAACGTTCCTCAGCCCTTGTCATCGCATTCCTCTCAGGGGTCAGCATCCACGATAGGTTTGGGTAGCCAGAGTCACCTGAAAATAGTGAGGGGCAACATTTAGCCACACACTATCCTATGAGGGTAAATCAGA
Source organism: Pleurodeles waltl (assembly GCF_031143425.1). NCBI lineage: Eukaryota > Metazoa > Chordata > Amphibia > Caudata > Salamandridae > Pleurodeles > Pleurodeles waltl. The sequence continues at coordinate 690,511,443 of NC_090436.1, read as the reverse complement.
GGCATACATTAACATACACCAGGTAGGGACCAAGGCTCACCTATAAGCCACACCCTGTGCCTCTGTAGTTGGGCCATCACATTTGGGATGCTATTATTCCTCAGGACAAAGGCATCATGCACTGTCCCAGGGTATTTAGCATTGACGTGGGAGATGTACTGTTCCGCCAGGCACACCATCTGCACATTCATTGAGTAGAAACGCTTACACCTGTTCATTCTGGCGGGGGGACAAATGCAACATGCGTCCCGTCAATCGCCCCATTATGATGAGGATATGTCCCATTGCTTAGAAGTCAGCCTTCACTGTGGCCAATTCCTCCAACTAGGGGAAAACAATGTAGCTGCAGATGTGCTTAATCAGGGCAGACAAAAGTCTTGTCAGCACTATTGAGAACATTGGCTGTGACATTCATGCTGCCAAGCATAGTGTCACTTGGAAAGAACCAGTTGCCAAGAAATGGAGCACGGATAGGACTTTCACAAGAGGGGGGATCCCAGTGGGATGACGGATAGCAGATATCAGGTCAGGCTCCAGTTGGGCACACAACTCTGTGATTGTGGGCCTGTCAAGTCTATAGGTGAGGATAATGCGGCTGCACTCCATTGTTGCCAAGTCCACCAGGGGTTTGTACATGGGGGTATGTCTCCATCTCCTATTCATTCGCAGTGGTTGCAGTCTAAGGGACAAAAGAGTGAGGAGCCGGTCACAAACTGAACATCGAAGCCAAAACAGTACAATGCATGATGTTACTTTGTAATGGTTAAGTGGTATTTGTTCTATATGTCCTATTGTTAACTGTGGCATGCTGCATGCTCCACAACCTCGGCCTGAGGAGGAATATCCTGTTCATCCCAAAGGAGGGGGAGCCTACAGTGCCTGTGGGTGAGACTCCTGAAATGCCAACTGAGGATGACAGTGGCAAAGAGGAAGGAGCAGATTTGCAGGAAGATCTCATTTACAGCTACTTTTCATTAGTATAATAATGTCATGTGATGTAATGACTGTGACTGTACAATGTACTGTAGGTCTGAAAATATATAGAGTTGAGTGTTTGAGCTATAAGTAGAGAGCTGATACTCTGCAATATTCAGCCAAAGGCTGCTTGAAGTGTTAGCCTTTGACAAATCCCTACCTTGATCATGCTTCTTTGTTTGTGTCAGTTTGCAATTTAATTTTCTTTCCAGATGCTTGCAATGTGATTTGTAAAATAGGTATGTTTTCAGGTCTACACTCCTTGTTTTGTCTTCGCACAGGTATCTTCACCAGGACATTTTCATGTGAGCATTTCAGAGTTGTGACATTGCCAGTTATCTGATGCTTTTCTCACATACAGTGTGTGCATGGATTTTTCCAGGTAATGTTTTACTGAGATTTGGGGTGTATGAGACCTACGCTAAGGCAGCTTGCACACTGTTTGGGTAGAAGGTCTGAAGTACATGTTGGACTTGGTTTTTGTGCTGTGATAGGTCAATTACATCATGTGTGTCATCATGTGGGCATAAAATATGGAGTCATTAATTGTGAGCAAGGCATTCACCCTTCACATTGGATAAACACTATTCTTGTATGACCTGTACATAGCTGTAGATGTGTTTCATCATTGCAGGCCAGTGCCTACAACTACAAACATTTATAGGATCAATGGAAGACAATTCACCTGGACACTTGAAATTATTCCTGCTAAGTTTGCATTAGCTTGCCTGAGAAAGATTATCCCAAGCATAGTCTGTGCAGCTCAAAGTTACAAACCAGGTAGGTGCACCTAGATTGAGTAACATATACTATCACTCATCATGGTGATGAGACCAGTATTCATTGGTACTACATTGGCAAACCATGATATTCACCAACTTGCTTTCTACTACCTCATCTTTACCATGTGCTTTTTGCACCAAATCTCATTCACTGATGTCATTATATTGGGTCCATGTTCTCATAAAATGACCCACAGCATAATATAGCACTGACATATCACTTTCAAACAAAAAGGTAATAAGAGAATGGGGTATTTACTGATTCAGGGATCTGTACTGATCATTCATCAAAACAACCACCTTCTCCTGATAGAAAACAAAATTGGAAAACACCATAGGCCACATCTACAAAAATCCAGTATTGCGACTCGCTAACTGCGAATCGCAATACCGGATGTACACAGGGACAGAGACAGCAGACCACCATGCCTGAGACTGCTTTTAAATAAAGCAGTTTTTGTTTTTTTAAATGCAGCCTGTTTTCCTTAGAGGAAAACGAGATGCATTTCAAAATCAAAAATTAAAAGTTTTACTTTCATTTTGTCAGAGCAGGCAGTGGTCCCTGGAACCACTAGCTGCTCTGAAAAAATATTTTCGCTGCCATTCACAAAGAGGAAGGGGTCCCATGGGGAGCCCTTCCCATTTGCGAATGGGTTAGTACCAGTTTGAAACTGGTGCTAACTGCGATTATTTGGCGTCCGCATTCGCGGTCACAAAACAACCATACACACCATCTGGATTCAGTATTTGGAAGGGACACCCTTGTCATGCCCCTTCCTAATACTGACTTGTGAAACCCAAACTGTGATTCGGTAACAAGTTACTGAATCGCAGTTTTGGCTTTGTACATCCCAAATAGCATTTTTCAAGTCGCAAACGGGCCAATTCGCCGTTTGCGACTTTAAAACTGCTTCGTACATCTGGCCCCATGCTTCTAAGCTATTTTCCCACACACTCATCAGTTCTTCTTTTGTTTGTTTCATTTGGTTGAATTCTAATGCATCCACCATCATATCTCTTTATAATAGAGCATGAATGTTTTCATGTTCATATATTTCTTCTGTGTTATCTAAGTCAACTTTCTCTAACTGAGGGGCTGAGGTGGAACATCATGTTTTAAGGCAGGTAGCATGTTCCTCTGCATCAACAACTTTGTAAAGCACATTTTCTATTTTAAGTTATTGCAGAGATCTTTTAACCCCATAAATACTCACAAGTTCCTACCAATTGTTTTTTCCGTTTATTAGGTATTCCATTTACTAGAACCACTAATGCTTCTTCATCTTCTCAATCTACCCCTATAGTTTCAATATTCTCCTTCATATTCAAAGGCAAATATGCAATTTTACCCTTCATACATTTTAGTAGCTCAGAAGGAGTTAATATCTTGTTTTTGGTCTCCATTCTAACAGTGGCTTGGAAGGGATACACTGATTGTCTGAGAATACTCCAATAGACGTTCAGGTTTTGAAGCTAATTATCATCCAATTTCTCGATACAATATTTAGGGATAATCTGCCATATGCACAAATCAAATCAATCTTCAGCTATCAAATGAAAAACAAGTTAAAACCTCTGTACTAGATCAGTTTCTCTTGTGTTTTCACAAATATCTTTTTTTACTTGTGATTTTCAGTTAGTTCATCTGCAACAAACACATATCTTGTTCTGGAATTTCTGCACTTCTTTTTGGAAATGCATAGTTTGCTTTTTAAAGTTCTCTAAAACAGTGTTGTTCTCCACAGCCATCTCATTTTCTTCAGTTGGACTTTCAAGTCCAGAGTATGTCATCTGGATGTCATCTGCAACAGAAATGCCTTCAGAGTGAATCTCTCTTCATAACATATCATTTAGTTTCTGAAGCTGTAGAGCTGGACTCTTTGTAAAATACAATCTTCTTACTAGATTACCATTTTAGTGTGGTACACAGACAACAACCATATGTAATGTAAAGTACCTTCACACATCTGTTGTGATAAACAAGCCAATAAATGTGGGTGAAGGTTTGTCAGTCTCCTAACTTAACAAGTATCAAGGCTTTGCTGTATTTCAGTTTTGGTTCACAGATCCTCTGCTGTATTTTGTTAAGAAGAGTCTAAGTTTGTCAATAGACTGTTACCTTATTTGTAATACTATTCTACAATTCCATTCAAAATGGGTTGTCGAGGACATTGACCTAATTCTATATTTATTTATACTTCTCAGCACTCATTTTCTTTTTCCAGTTGGTGCACCTTCATTTATTTCATGCGCACAACCATCTTTACCAATTGTAAACACTATTTCTCCTGAAAAAGCTTTTCTCAATAAAAAATGCCTCTGTACTGGAAGTGTGTTTCTAGTCTCTCTGGAAAATAGTGCAATTTTGTTTTTCTAACTTTTACCTTTTGACAACATTTTTTTAAGTGAACTAATCAGTTTATCTAAATATCTCATTCTCTTTAAAAGGAGAATAAATAGCTTTCTCCTTAAGAGAAAGGCCTCATCTACTAAAATTCAGCAAATTATTTTAACTTTTTTTAATGCTTTTCTACCTTTCACTGTCTTCATGCTCTTCTACTAAAGAACTTCTGGTTGCAGTACTTGAATTTCTTCATTTTAAATCTATCTGGTTCATCTCTTCTTTTTCTTACATGTCGATATATCTTCAATACTACTTACACTTGCAGAAGATGTTTATAGGGTGAAGAGTATGCATAGTGGTTGTGGAAAGGGATTGGCCACACAGCTGGGATCTCTCTATTGCATGACAGCTGTGACACCGTACTGGCCTTTCTAACTTAGGGTGTCAGAAGGGTCTCACCACTCTAATCACAGCTCTCCCCAGAGTGACAGATCTACAAGTAGGGTGTGGGAATTAAATGATGTATTTGCTAAGAACCCTGTACCTGATTTAGATGTTGGTGGAGGGTTACTCTGTCACAATGGTGATGGCTATCCTGTTTGCCGAAATCTCAATCCCATTATATCCTATTGGAGTTAGATTTTGACAGACGTGATATCCATCACCGTTGTGATGGGATAACCCCTCTGCCAATATCTACATCCGGCCCTCTGTCTTCGATGATAGATTTGCATACTATCATCATAATATGGGGAGAGGCGGACCTCTAACTGAGACCTCTCCCCATAGAGACAGATATACATATTACTATGTGGAGAGGCAGTTCTGTCTTCATTGAGATCTCTCCTCAAAATTATAAGTGTGCATAGGAGAATGTGAGGAAGTATTCAAATTAGGGCATTGCAAATGAGAGCCCATTCTACTGAGACCTTTCCCCAGGAGAACAGGTGTGCACAGTAGGATGCAAAAAGACAGTTCTGTCACTGATCACACCTCCTCTCGTAGTCCTACTAGTAGGGTAAGGAGAGATAGTGGGTTATCCACCAAGATCTTTCCACAGTATGACAAAAGTGCATACTAGAGTGGGAAGACAGACTGGGTTCTTCACTGAATCCTCTCCCCAGGCAAACAGCTGTGTATAGTAGGATGTGGAGATAAACTGGTCTCTCCACGGAGACATTACATTAAATGTAATGAAAAACATGCTCACTTCTTGGTCAGACGTTTCCCTATGGGCACAGCATGTGTAGTAGGGTATACATAGAGACAGGCCTCTCTGCTGAAACTTCTCTCTAGAGCCACACGCATGTATAATAATGAAACATGCAAAAGAACTTCCCTCTCCAGTATCACATCTCCACCAGTTGACAGCAGTGCATAGTAGAGTATGAGGATGCACTGGCCTCTGTGCCAAAACATCTGTCTTGTATGAGAGATCTCTATTCTACAATGTTGACAGGACTGATCTCTCTACTGAGACCTCACTCTTTCATGACAAGTCACCATAATGGGGTACTCAAATAATTAACTCCATTAATAAGTCTCTTTGGCATAAAAGATCTGCAAACTACCATATAGATGCACATACATTCAAGAACAGTTCTGCACTCCCTGTAGATGTAACTTTCAGTTTTAGTGAACATTGTAATACTGTAATAATATTTAAATCTAAAATAACTAGTAAGCAAAACAAAACATAAGACTTGTTTTATTATAATAAAATAATTTAGCAACATTACACTACAACAACTTTATTAACAAACAATACAACCAACTTCAATTATTTATAATGTCTTCTTCTGATTTTGATGAGCAGGCACCAGCTGTTTCAGGATCTCAAACCGCTCAACTTGTTAACCAATCTTGTTTGACACATTTTAAAAATGAGAGCAGGAAGAAAAAAGTTTCAGTTTAGTTTGTAACCTGAAAAGCTTAAAATAAAGAGTTTGTCAGACTAACAAAGAAACAATATCTCATGACCAGTACTCTTATGCAGACACATTTAAGAACTACGCAACCACATATATTTGCAGTACTATGATGTAAGATATAGACAACAGTTCAGTAGCTTCTACATCATTCTCACCTGAACATACAGTACTACTTCAAGTACTATCCAGTCAGGCAGCTACTTATCCAATATTTTAAAAGAATGCCTTATTTTTCTCCTGCTGTAATCAAATTGTTTGTTCTTGTGAAGGAACTACACCTTCCATGATAAGCTTCACAGGAACATAATCACTTCTCCAACTAATAGTTTTTTCCCTGAGTTATTGTTTCATATTTCTTTAAAAGTGAATAGGTTTTGATTTCCCCTCAATATATTTTGTCACATGGTAGTTTTCTTTCAGACAATCTCCATTTTCCATTCTCCTCCTTCAAAAAGACAAAATAACCATACAATTAATAGTTGTGTACTGGTAAGTAAATAATAGCAGTGATTTATCACTATATTGTTTAAACCTTTCCGCATTTTTTACCCACAATCACAAATATATATCTAATGTACCAGTAACATGCTACTCCTCTCCCTCTCTCCTCAAAAATTCCACAGTCTCACCTACTGCATTATTCCTTTTTTTACAGCTAAATGGAAGCACGGCATAAAATCTGTGATTGAGCTACGTAGAAACATTTGCAAGATGAATACAATACATTTAACCAGGACCTTTCTAATTCACACCTGTTCCCTTTAAGTTAGCTGGCCTGACAAACTCTTCAAGATTATTGAAAACATACTATACACCATTCACAGTGACAAAGCAGGTGAATGCACCTACATTGCGTAACAAACACTTTAACTATTAAAGCTTCTATATAAGGTAAAAGCTGGTTCCATAACCGTTTATACAATAACACATTCCTCTTTACCCCCCTTACTAACAGTGAATAGGGTGTTTCACTGTAGAAACAGCAATCCATCCGCTGAAACCTCTGATATGGGTAAAAGATTTGTATTGTAGAGTTTAGCAAAACACTACTCCTTTTATTGACACACTCTATTGGTTTTAACATTTGAAAAAAACATTGCCTTTCTTACTTACAAGTCCATAGAGAGTCAATACTATATATTTTTAGACAGCATAGAATACCTGCTGCTATCTCTCTACATTGTAATGTCTACTACTAAAAAGCTGTACTGAGAAACCTGCACCCTAAACAGTTTTTAAATCAGGACACATGATGTATAATATGGTTATAAACAGTAGGGTACTTACTATCACTTCTCAACAAAGGTCATACACTATGGCCCTCATTACAACCCTGGTGGTCGGTGATAAAGTGGCGGTAATACCGCCAACAGGCAGGCGAAAAAAAGAAATGGAATTATGTCCATGGCTGAAACCACCAACACAGACAGGCACTTTAACACTCTGACCGCCACGGCGGTAGAAACCAACAAGCGGCGGTAACTGCCAACAGACAGCTGGAAGTCAGTGTACCACCCACACAATTACAAGGCACCAATCCACCAGCTTTTCCAGGGCGGTACCAACGCCATCAAAAGCACGGCAGAAACAGTACACAGAAGGAAAACCACTCACCTCTCAACACTCATCGAACATGGAGCCCGAGTTACAGGTCCTGCCAATGCTGGTCTACCTCCTCATCTACCAGGAACATCAAAGACGGCAGTGACAACGATGGTGAGTACTGCACCTAGCACACCGGGGAGGAGAGGAAGGAAAAGAGAATGACACACGCACGCAACACCCGCACCTCCCAACCACCAACCACAACAACACACTCACACATACCCAATCACATCACAGGTACACCCCGTCACCCCCTGGAAGAACGCAAGGACCAAATGAAATGAGTTTAATGAGTGTAATATTCGAACAATCAGATAGCCCAAGATAACTTTAAATCATCAGTATATACAAATATTAACAGCAAGTACACAAGTCCGTACACTGTCCCATTAAATGTCCGTGGACCATTGGTCCCAAAAAGCATGGCCGAAGCCCACACATGACACCTGCCTCAAAACGGAGAGAACACTGCAGGGGCATCAGGTCGAAAAAAAACAGGCACCTGAGGGGGAAGGGGAGGGGGGCACCTCAGCCGGATGATGGGACAATGCCACTGCTCCTCAAGGGGGCTCCATGCCCACTGCTTGGTCCTGTGGAGTGCAAAGCCACAGTCTCTCAAGTCTCTCAAGTGGGTGGTTTGCCCACTACTTTGTCCTGGGGAGTACAAAGCCACAGTCTCTCAAGTATCTCAAGTGGGTGGGCTGCCCACTGCTTGGTCCTGGATAGTGCAAAGCCACAGTCTCCCAAATGGATGCCTTTCTCCACTGGTTCTGGAGGGGGCTTGGTGCCCACAGTGCTTCATCCTGCTGAGGACTGGGTTAGTGGATGCTTTTCTCCACTGGTTCTGGAGGGGGCTTGGTGCCCAGAGTGCTTCATCCGGCCAAGGACTGGGTTAGTGGATGCTTTTCTCCACTGGTTCTGGAGGGGGCTTGGTGCCCAGTGATGCTGCACCAGGGGTGTGGCAGTTCCCATTCCCTCACATGGGTGTCTGAGCCACGAGATTTTCCGGTAACAGGTAGCATGATATTCCATGGAGGCAGAGCCACGCTCTACCTTGCGATGACTTAGGCTGCAAACTGCTGGTAGTGCCAGTGCTGGTGGTGGTGCCTCATGTAGTGTGTGCAGGGTTCAGGACATCTCCTGCAGCCTCGGACGGCTGGCCACTGGGGATGCTGCTGATGTCCGCTGTAGTGGCACTGCCTGTGCACATCGCAGGGCAGGTGGCGGTGGCTGCGGCGGTGTCTGCGGCGGTGTCTGCGGCAGAGATGCTGCTGGTGGTGCCGGTGGTGCAGGTGTCTGTAGTAGTGGAGGGAGACACCAGGCCATCTCCTGCAGCCTCGGAAGGCTGCCCACTGGGGATGATGCTGGTGACTGTAGTTGTGGCAGCTGCCATGCAGGTGGCGATGCAGATGGCAGTGCAGGTGGCGGTGCAAGTGGCGGTCGTTGCGGCGGTGCTCACCGCGGTACAGGTCGCTGGCCTATCTTGAGAAATGGGGGTCACCAGTCCCTCACCCGGAGGCTCCGTGTCCTGAGGTGACTTTCCTTTGCTCTTGTGTCCCTTCCCCACCTTGGAAGTCACTGCTGGGACCTTGGCGCTGTCCTCTTTGGTTCTGGATGAGGCCTTGCTGGGTGGGTGATGCAGCTTTTATATTCTGCATTCTGGCCCCTTCTTTACATTGGCAGGTGGCGGAATAGGGTGGTCCTTGGCTTCAGTAGGTGGCACACTAGCAGCCCTGATGGGTGCCCCCTTCGATCCTCCTGGACTTGCAGGGACCACAGTGGACGACAATTTGGTGGCTGAGGTGCTGGTCTGGGCTCTAGACAACCTGGCCCTAGGGGGAGGACGGGGATAGAGGTAGGGAAGAGGTCAATAGTAACCAGGAAACGTTTTTTAGACACACTGGGCCGGGAAGATGGAGGGGGTTTGGGAGTGGAGGAAGAGGTAGTGGTTGTAGGACGTGTACGTCTGCTGTGTTTGGGTGAAGGTGCATGGGTTGGAAGCTGTTGTGAGGTGGATGGCTGTTGAGTGGGTGTATGCTGGTGCTTGTGTACTTTGGGAGGAGGGCTCACAGACACACTGGGAGAGGACACAGGGGATGTGTGAATGGTAGTGGGGGTGGTGATTGCACATGAGCGGTGTGTAGTGATGGGCGTGCTGGTGATGGAGATAGTGGCTGATGATGTAGTGCATGCAGGTGTGAGTGGAGACGAGACTTGGAGGGAGGAGGGGGACACAGTGGAGGCAGTGGATGTTGGTGTGTCTGCATGGGTCTGGTGCTTGTGTGAGTGCCTGTGGGATGTGTGGTGCTTACGTTTGCCTGAGCCACTTTTGTGTGTTGACGTGTGTGCATGCTGGTCTGATGGTGTGTTTGGGATAGGCTGAGGTAGAGGGGATTGGGTCTGGGTAGTAAATGTTGGAGGGGGGAGCCTGGACACAGGGACAATTGCTGCCATCAATGCTGAGGCCAGAGCCTGAAATGCTCTCTGTTGGGCTGCCACACCAGAATGAATGCCCTCCGGTATGCATTTGTTTGCTGCAAATGCCTCTCAACACCCTGGATGGCATTCAAAATGATTGACTGCCCAACAGTGAGGGATCTCAGGAGGTCAATAGCCTCCTCACTGAGGGCAGCAGGGCTGACTGGGGCAGGGCCTGAGGTGCCCGGGGTGAAGGAGATGCCCTCCCTCCTGAGTGAGCAGGTACGGGAAACATGCTGAGGGGCTGCTGGGAGGGCAGTGCTGGTGGGGGGGTGGCGGCTGTACCTGTTGTTGCGGTGGGCACAGAGGTGCCCGCCACCGCAAGGGAGCTCCCATCAGAGGAGGAGTCACTCTCGCTGGTATCCCCTCCTGTCCCCGTCGTGGAGCTCCCCTCGCCCTCTGTCCCATTGGTACCATCAGACTCCGCACATTCACCCTCCTGGGCCACGTGGGTTGCAGCTCCCTCCTGCTCTGGTGCCACTGCTCCTCTGCCAGATGATGCACACAAGGACAGGGTGACAAAACAAAAAGGGGGGAAAGACAGAGGAGACATATGGTCAATGTCAATAACACCACTACCGTTGGCGGACACAACACACAGGGAGCAGCCCTTAGCACTAGGCGATGCACTAACAGTTCATAGGAAAATCACCTGCCCATGTGGGACTATGCCTAACCCCATTTGCTGCACACCTGCAACCCACAGGAGCCTGACTAGTTGTAGATGGCCACTACCACTATTGGGGCTGGAGTGCCACAGAGCCTGCCTAACAAGGGACTTACCCTAGCAAGTTCGCCCTGGCCTAGGGAAACCCACAGCCCACATCCCCCACCCAGACACCTCGTAAAGCAGGCAGTCAGCTGAATAAGACTGTACTCACCCCCTTGTGGCTGCTGTGATGCCCCCAAGCGCCCATCCAGCTCCGGATATGCCACTGCCAGGATCCGGAACATCAGGGGGGTCATGGTGCGACGGGTACCCTTCCCACGCTGGGAGGCCATCCCTTGCTGGGCCTCTGCCGTCTTCTTGCTCCAGCGGCGCAGGTCCTCCCATCTCTTGCGGCAGTGGGTGCTCTGTCTATGATAGACCTCAAGGGTGCGCACTTCCTTGGCGATGGCATGCCAAATACCCTTCCTCTGGTGGACGCTGACCTAGAGGAAAGGTACAGGAGGAAAGGAAATTACTCCCCCGTCCAGTTCGTCATACTCATTGGCCACCAGTTTCCACCCATGCCCTGACACTCATCCACTAGTCTCTCCAACTCCTCCACAGTGAAGGCAGGGGCCCTTTCCCCAGACACTCGAGCCATGGTCGCTTTCAGACTGAGGTCACAGCAGCACTTGCAGTGTAGGTCCTCTACTGTTGAAGGTCAGGTATCAAGTGAATGAACAGATAGAAAATGGCAGTCACGTCCGCGACAGTGAGAACCGTCACCGCCGGCGTACATCGTCATTGGCTCCTGGAACCCATGGGCCCAATGATAACCAATGCTGAATTGCGCAGTGGTCTTCGACAGCCTACTGTGACGCTGCACACCGCCAGCGCCTATTTCCCCTTGTCCCTCCTTACAGGACAGGCTGCCGTCATTTCAGGGTGGCACATGGCAGGGCACCTAACTGCGTCGAAGCACATTTGGGCACAAATACGGACAGACAACGCCACACACCGATTTAATCACATTAGTGCAAAAAACCTTGTGCAACCTATGTGGTACATTACCCTCTGCTCACCATTCTCCTCCATAGGGCAAAACCGCTGGGGCAGACGATGAGATGGCATCATCCTCTGGTATACAACCCCTGGTGGACCTGTCGACAATGGAAGACAGACACATCATTATCACCTACAGACTTGATCGTGCCACAAACCAAAGAACTGTGTGCCCAATTGGAGCCAGACCTGATGTCAGCTATCCGCCATACCACAGGAATCCCCCCTCTAGTGCAGGTCCTGTCAGTGCTACATTTCCTGGCCAGTGGTTCCTTTCAAACAACAGTGGCCATAGCATCAGGGATGCCTCAGCCAATGTTCTCTAACGTGTTGTTCAGAGGGTTATCTGCCCTGCTGAAACACATGTGCAGCTACATTGTTTTCCCCCAGGTGGAGGATTTGCCCACACTGATAGCTGACTTCTATGCCATGGGACATATTCCCAACATCATTGGTGACATTGATGGTACACATGTGGCCTTTGTCCCTCCCGCAGGAATGAACAGGTGTACAGAAATCGTAAAGGCTACCATTCATTGAATGTGCAGATGGTGTGTTTGGCAGACCAGTACATCTCTCATGTGAATGCCAAGTATCCTGGCTCTGTGCATGACGCTTACATTTTGAGGAATAGCAGCATCCCTTATGTGATGGGCCAACTCCAGAGGCACAGTGTGTGGCTAATAAGGGAGCCCAAGGTCCCCACACAGTATGAATAGGTGTCTGGGTATTGGGTAGTTCCTAAGGGTTGGTGCATGTCTAACAGATATCCCTCGACATGTACAGGTGACTCTGGTTACCCCAACCTCTCATGGCTACTGACCCCAGTGAGGAATACCAGGACAAGGGCAGAGGAACGCTACAATGAGGCACATGGGCAAACTAGGAGGATTATTGAGCGGACATTCGGCCTCCTGAAAGCCAGATTCCGGTGCCTCCATCTAACAGGTGGCTCCCTATACTACTCACCCAAGAAGGTGTGCCAGATCATCGTGGTATACTGCATGTTGCACAACCTGGCTTTACGACGCCAGGTGTCTTTTCTGCAGGAGGATGGCCCTGATGTTGGTCTTGTGGCAGCTGTTGAGCCTGTGGACAGAGAGGAAGAGGAGGCAGAGGAAGAAGATATTGACAACTGAAACAACATCATCATGCAGTACTTCCAGTGAGACACAGGTAAGAGACTGGCACTGCTCATCTCATATCGGACTACTATAGGACATTGTATAAGTAAGCCTTTTTACCTAGGTGTATGGACCCTGACAGTTCACTTTGTCTTTCCTTTTCACAGATCTGGGTACCACATTTTGCTTTCGGCTATGTTTACTGCTGCCCAACAACTGTCATTTGGTATGTGCAAATGAACATTTACATTGACATTTGTCTAAGAGGTTGTAATAATACATTGGTGAAAGTACAGACTGACTCCTCCTCTCGTAGTCCTTTTTGTGATTCAAGTGTGTTTATTTAAGTGCTAATAAGTAGAGGGGGGTGTGCAATGGGCTGGTATGATGGTGGAGGAGTATCCATGGTAGAGTCCAGTCTCTTTGAATCACAGGTGCATTGTCCAAATGGACATAGGAAGAGGAGCAATGTCAGTTCAAGGTGGTCAGGGTGACAAAGTGGGACAGAAGGGTGACAATCAGGAGAGTCTTATTTCCTGGCGGGGGTCTTGGCAATGTTCTCTGTCTTGTGCCTGGATCGTAGGGACCGCTTACGGGATGGTTCTCCTTCTGCAGGGGGTGGGGTGCTGGTGGCCTTTTGTTCCTGTGGCGGGACCTCCTGTGAACTAGCGCCGGCGGATGTGGAAAGCTGTTCATCGTTTGGGCTGGTGTCAGGGGCCCGGTGGTATGCCACTGTCTCCCTCATGGTGTTGGCCATGTCTGCCAGCACCCCTGCAATGGTGACCAGGGTGGTGTTAATGGACTCCCTGATCCCCAGGTACTGTTTCTCCTGCAGCCGCTGGGTCTCCTGGAACTTGGCCAGTACCGTGCCCATGGTCTCCTGGGAATGGTGGTATGCTCCCATGATGTTTGAGAGTGCCTTGTGGAGAATGGGTTCCCTGGGCCTGTCCTCCCCCTCTCGCACATCAGTCTTCCCAGTTTCCCTGTTGTCCTGTGCCTCTTTCCCCTGAACCGTGTGCCCACTGCCACTGACCCTAGGTCCCTAATTGTCCTGTGTTAGTGGGTTTGCCTGGGGTCCCTGTAGTGGTGGACACACTGCTGATTGACGTGTCCTGGGGACAGAGGGATGGGCCACCTGAGTGGGTGCTGTGGTGGTGTTTCCTGAGGGGGGAGGCTCTGTGGTGGCTTGTGCCAGTGGCAGGGGAACTGACTGTCCCGAGGTCCCAGATGAACTGGGCTGGTCATCTTGATCCAGGCGTGCAGAGCTGCTGTCATCACTCTGGGCCTCTTCTGTGGGGGGACTGGATATGTCTGGCACCTCCAGTCTGGTGACGTTGGGTAGGGGTCCTGTTGGGGTGTAAATGCATAATTATTGTATCTGTGTGTGCCATCGTGAGCAATGGGTGAGTGACCCTCTACTCCAGTGCTTGCATTATTGGCTTGGTCCTTGTGTGATTGGTGATTTTGGGGCATGGGTGAGTCTCTGTACTGGACATGCTTGGGTGATGGGTGCCCATGCAGTATTGTTACATTCATGGCTTGGTTTTGGGATGTGTGGGTTGTGTTGGTGGGGTATCTGTGGGTTGTTGGGGTGATGGGTGTGAGGGTAAGGTTGTGATTATGTGATGTCCTCCCCCTCTCGCACATCAGTCTTCCCAGTTTCCCTGTTGTCCTGTGCCTCTTTCCTCTGAACCGTGTGCCCACTGCCACTGACCCCAGGTCCCTAATTGTCCTGTGTTATTGGGTTTGCCTGGGGTCCCTGTAGTGGTTGACACACTGCTGATTGATGTGTCGTGGGGAAAGTGGCATGGGCCCGCTTGGTGGGTGCTGTGGTGGTGTTTCCTGAGGGGGAGGTTCTGTGGTGGGTTGGGACTGTGGCAGGGGAACCGACTGTCTAGAGGTCCCAAATGGGCCGGGCTGGTCATCTTGGTCCAGGCATGCAGAGCTGCTGTCGTCACTGTGGGCCCCTTCTGTGGGGGGACTGGATATGGCTGGTACCTCCTGTCCGGTGACGTTGTGTAGGGGTCCTGTTGGGGTGTAAATGCATTGTTATTGTATCTGTGTGTGCCATCTTGTGCAATGGGTGTGTTTCCCTCTACTACTGTTCTTGCATTATCACCTTGGTCCACTTCTTCCTGATGTCACCCCCTGTTTTTGGATGCTGTCCCATTGCATTGACCCCGTCGACAATTCTCCACCATAGCTCCATCTTCCTTGCAATGGACGTCTGCTGCACCTGTGATCCGAATAGCTAGGGCTCTACCCGGATAATTTCCTCCACCATGACCCTGAGCTCCTCCTCAGAAAACCTGGGGTGTCTTTGAGGTGCCATGATGTGGTGTAGGTGATGTGTGAGATGATGGTTGATGTGATGTGTGGGGTGATGTGTTGGGGTGTGCTCTTTGAAGTGCGTGGATGGTGTATGAGTGATGGTGTTGTGTGCCTCTGGATGCTGGTATTGTTGTAGCTTTTCTGTCTCTCTGCTTCTTCCAAAAATTTTGTTGTAAGGGGTTGTGGGTAATGTGGGTGTGTGTTTTGTAGTGGTGTGAGTGTGCGGTGTGTATGTGTATCAGGTGTGTGTATTTTGAATTGTCCAATGTGGTTGTGTTTTGTAAATGTGTGTGTATTTTGAGCGTGGCTTTGTATACCGCCAATGGATTACCTCGGTTAAAAGACAGTCATGTTGATTCGTGGGTCATGATAGTGTAGGCGTATTCCTGTTGGCGTAACGGTGCGGGTTTTGGTACCGCCAGTTTATCACTGACCTTTGGTGTGGCAGACTTGTGTGGGTGTCTGTCTTGTGGAAGATTTCTAAGTGTGGGTCATAATACCTGTAGCGGATTTCTGCCACGGACACAGTATCTTGGTGGCCGTCAGCACGGTGGTCAGTAGACTTTACTGCCAGGGTTGTAATGAGGGCCTTTATTTTTAATTAGCTGAACTTGGAGATATTTCAGTGAAGACATCAGCCTCTCTCAGTTCCAAATCAAATCACCTCTATTAAGCACAAATCAAAGGCTTCCTTCTCCCCCAAACCACCAAGCGCAATCTAAGCTACCTCTGGTTGTGCAGTTAATCACCTCACAGCATTTATTTAACCATGTAATGACAATGTTAACTATTAGTTGACCTTATTATATCCTGGTCTTTTGTTCCCAGCATTCCCTATACATTCTCACAAGAGTCTTGTAGGATGATAAAACACATTGTGGCATGCTCAGTAATTTTCCTTGCAGTTCTCCAGAGACTCTCACAGGATTGCACAAGTCTCATGCAGCAGTCTTTACTCCCTGAAGCTTGCAAAGTACTCTTGCAAGACTCTTGTGGGATTGCAACAGAATTGCAAATGCTCTCTCTTGGATAACAGTGTGTATAGTAGGATGTGTTTATGTAGTAGGGAGAGGGTAGAGACTGGCCTCTTTCCTCAGAACTCTCTCTGGAATGATGGGTGTGCATAGTAGGTATACGAGAGGTACTGACCGCTCCACTAAGACCTTCTGTAGTATAATAGGTATGCATAGTAGGGTGTGTGGGATCCTGCCCTCTCTGTTTGACAGCTTTCCCTGGGATATTGGGTGTACATAGTCCAGGAAGTGACTAATATCTCCCTTAACACCCTGCCACAGTGTGATAAGCATGTGAAGTAGTATGTATGGAGGGACTAGCTTCTCCAATGAGACCTGTCTCTTTGATGATGAGTATACATAGTAAGGTGTAGTGTGGGACTGGCCTCTTTTTGAGACCTCTCCCAGACGATTGGTGACCTTAGTAGGGTGTGTGAAGGGACTGGCCTCTCTGCTAAGACCCCTCTCTTGGATGATGGGTCTGCATAGTAGGGTGTGGAGAGAGACCTGCCTCTCCGCTGGGAACTCTTTGTCAGGTGACAAATATTCATAGTAGGATTTGAAAAGGGACTGGCCTCTCCTTTGAGACCTCTCTGTCAGATGGCAAGTGTGCAAAGTAGGGTGTGTGAAGGGGCACTGGCCTCTCCACTGAGTTTTCTCTCTCAGATGATCGATGTGTGTAGTAGTGTGAGGGGCCAGACTAGCCTCTCCCCTGAGCACTCCCTCTAGGTCAACAGTTGTGCTTAGTAGGGTGGGTGGAGGGGCTGACCTCTCTGCTGAGACCTCTCTCTGGAATGACATATGCAATGTAGGCAGTAGAGAGGTACTGAGCTCTGTACGAGGGCTTTTCTCTAGAATAACAGGTTTACATAATAGGGCGTGTTGGAAGCTGCCCTACCTGCTGACAGCTTTGCCGAGGGCATTGAGGTTGGCTAGTAGGATATGAGGGGGACACTCCTCTTCACTAACACCCCTCCACAGTGTTGTGGGTTCACTTTAACCTTGCTTGGGCACACAGAGTTGTGCCCTTTTGCCTATTTATGTGCTCTAATTTGATTTATTGATTTTAGTTACCCTGCTTTTCAGCCGGGATGTTTTATTTTCCCTAATCAGCTGTGATTCTGCTAAAGCGTTGTTATTATTTCTGTGTGTGACATTTTGCATTGTACCTCTGTCCAAGGCTGAGAAGAAAAGTACATGATAATCCAGTTAGTATTGTCACCACAAGAGTACATAAACAGTCCGACACTTAGGCACATGCCCACATCACGCCTATTTCATGGAACAGTTATATGTTTCTTATAAAAACACTGTAGAGGTCAAGGGAAAACAGGGAGGTCATTCCGGCCAGGGTATCCATCCACACTGTATGCCATTTCACTGCTGCTGGTTTTATAACCAGACAAGGAGACGGCAGGCAGATCCCTATTTTCCAGTTAATGGGGATGGGTTCTTCTCTAGTGGACTAAGTACAGACAGATTGGGCTATCACCACTATGCTCTCACTTGGGAGTTAGGGGTTAGGTAGGATTCCTATGTGCATGTTATTCCAAGATGCTGGGGTTGTTTATTTTTCTTCCCACTGGTCATAACAATCCTAAGCCTACTATGTCTCATTGCCGTAATAACTGCAGATCATATAATTTATCATAGATTTCAGTGTTTTCAATAAATGTATTGCAAACCATTCTGCATCTTTTCTTTAGACTATGTGTGCTTGAGACATTTTTCTAACGAGAGAAAGGGGTGAGATTTGTCAACCTCGACTTCCCTGAGAGGCCACTGAGTGTCAGTCACTAGGCTGCCACAAATCATCTTTGGTTTCTTTGTTTAGGTGAGGTTCTGCTAGCTAGCCAAAAGGTTGGGCTGACAGCTGCCAAGATGGTGTGAGATTGACTCAGTCACCCACACGTGGTGGTGCTGCTGCCCCAAATCTAGCGGTCTGTTTTAATAATGAGAGTCCTATAACAACAATGTGATAAGCATGTGTAGCAGTGTGTGTAGAGAGACTAGCCTCTCTGCTGAGACCCCTCTCTTGGACAACATGTGTGCATAGTATGGTGTGAGGGAGTACGCAGTTCTCCCTTCTCATTTATCTCTCTCAGATGACAGGTGTCCACAGTAGGGTGTGTGGAGGAACTGGCCTCTCTGCTGAGACCCCTCTCTTGGATGACATGTGTGGATTGTAGGATGTGGTGAGGGGTGGTCTCTCCTTTGAAACCTTGATCTCAGATGAGGGGTGTGTGTAGTAGTGTGTGTGGATGGGCTGGCCTCTCTGCTCCAACCTCACTCTCAGAGGATGGCTGTGTGTAGTAGGGTGTAGGAATGGTCTGGCCCCTCCACTGAAACCTCTCTCTAATATGATGGGTGTGCATTGAAGAGTGTGCAGAGGGACATGCCTCTTCACTGAGACCCATCTATTTTATGTCAGCTGTACACAGTATGGTGTGGGAAGAGCTTTTACTCTCTATTGGCAAACCTCTCCTAGACAATGGGCATCATTAGAAAACTCTGATAAACAACATCTCCAGTAATACTGTTGAGTAGCCATTTTAGTTATAGATCCATGCACGTTATTTTAACACACTAGGCTGCTGTGCACTTTAACCTAGATATATTTTATTCAGCTTTGCCTTATTATTGTTACAATAACTATTTTTACAGTCTTGTTTTATTTTCGGGTTATCTACCTGTTTTTGCCTAGGCCAGCACTCAAACAAGACATTCTTGATCACTCTGTGCTCCTTCCAAGGCTACAGCAGGGTACACTGCCGGTGAACGTGGTAGAAGTTTAGTCTCCAACATTCATAGAAAATACACATCCTAACGTAGGGACATTTTACCAGAACACTTCCTTGTCACTTACACGTTAGAGAGAGATTCCAGGCAGGGAACCACAACTGTATGCTGATTGCTGAATGCTTCGCTACAGATGCTAACGCAGACCGCAGGCCTTTGTTCAGGTATAGGAGTTGATGTCTTCCCAGGGGAACCTGAAGGGCAGATTTAGGGCTTAACATGCTGTGCTCAATCATAACCTAGGTAGGGATTAGTCCATCGATTATAGTGACAATATGATAGCGTTGTTTTTATGCTTCACTCTTCTCGTCGTTTTATTAAACTCATTATTGAAACATATACTGCTTCTGTTTGTCATTTATATATGAGACTGAATTGTAAATGAGAGAACCGGATGAGACCTGAGTGACCACGACTTCCCTGAGAAGCCAAGTATGTCATGCACTCAGCTGCCCAGTTATCACTATCCTTGGGTAGACATGAGGCACTGCTAGTTAGCCGGAGCAAAAACCCGGATTGGAGCGACAGATGTCACCCGCAGTGGGTTAGACTTAGTGTCCCACACTGCGGGCGATTCTGCCGCTCAAAATACAGTGGTCTCATTCGAATAATGAGAGCCTACGGAACATGGCGCCGCTAACGTTTGGCCAGGCTCTAATTTTCTGGTCCTCCGGAGTATCTCTGTCTCATTATATATAATGACACCTCAATACCGTATACGGAAACGTACGTGGTACTGAGGATTTCCACCCCAGCTTCGCTACAGATTCTAACGCAGACCGCAGGCCTTTGCTCTGGTATGGGGGTTGATGTCTTCCCAGGGGAACCTGAAGGGCAGATTTAGATCTTAACATGCTGTGCTCGATAATAACCTAGGTAGGGATTAGTCCATCAATTATAGTGACAATATGATAGCGTTGTTTTTATGCTTCACTTTTCTCGTCACAATTTTAATATTGTCATGTTGTGTCATCCTGGTTATTGCAGCTCACTCTTTGCTATCTAAGATGCAGTTGTTTTATTAAACTCATTATTGAAACATATACTTCTTTTGTTTGTCATTTATATATGAGTCTGAATTGTAAATGAGAGAACTGGATGAGACATGAGTGACCACGACTTCCCTGAGAAGCCAAGTATGTCATGCACTCGGCTGCCCAGTCATCCCTATCCTTGGGTAGACATGAGTCACTGCTAGTAGCCCAAGCAAAACCTGGATTCGAGCGACAGATGTCACCCGCAGTGGCTTAGACTTAGTCTCCCACACCGTGGGCGATTCTGCCACTCAAATTCCAGTAGTCTCATTAGAATAATGAGAGCCTACGCGACAATACTCCTCCCTAGAATAACAAGTGCGCATACCGGAGTGTATTGAAAGATTAACTTCTCCTTTCTATATTTTACGATCTCTTTGGAGTCTTGCAAGATATTAGACCTCTGGCCTCTCCACTGAGACCTCTCTCTAATATGATGGGTGTCCATTGAACAGAGTGCAGAGGAACATGCCTCTCCACTAAGACCCATCTATTTTATGACAGCTGTACACAGTATGGTGTGGGAAGAACTTTTACTCCCTATTGACAAACCTCCCCTAGACAACGGGCATATTTAGAATACTCTGATAAACAACATCTCCAGTAATACTCCTCCATAGAGTAACAAGTGTGCATACCAGAGTGCATTGAAAGATCACCTTCTCTTTCCTATATTTCACGATCTCATAGGAGTCTTGCAATATATTACATAGTTTTAAAAGAAGAATTAACATTCAGTCCATCAAAGTACGTATGTCTTACACACCTCCTCTCAATCATAATGGAGTCACAATGCATTTCTACTAGAAGAGTGTATTGACAAGTCACCTATTCCTTTTTACTCTTTATGATTCCACAAGAGTTTCGCAAGATTGTAAAAGATTTTTAAAACATCATATATTTTACCTTAGAGACCTTCTGTCATAATCAGGTAGAGAGAATGCCTTTCTGCTGTCCCTTTATGTCGCTTTTTTCTTCATTTCCACAACACCTGTCATTTTTCACAGTAAACAGTAATGGTGGCTATTCAATTTCCAAACCTCTAACAGCCTGCCAATCAGAGAGCTTGCTCTTGCGGGAATAATGGGAGTCTTTTGCTCCTGCGAGAGCATGGAGGCTCTTTGGAAAAGCAACCCTCTTGACCACTGCGAGGGCTACATTTTTCAGTTGACGGTCCGGCGAGAGTTTCACGGGGTTCACCATCCAGATATGCAATTATTTTTAATCCCTAATTTCGCAAAAACTACTGAACTAATTTACACTGAATCACAGAAAACAGAGCCTGTTGTTCATGATGTAGCATCCCGCCAAATTTGATATAATTCTGTTTAGCAGTTTTTGCTATACCCCTCTTAAAGAAGTCTATGGAAAATGCATGTATGATTGTATTTTGGGACCCCCCTTTTTTCTCGACCCCTGCTTGATAGATCATCCAAAACATTCTATGCCCAAAGTGTTCAAAATGTAATACCGTTTTAGAAAGTTTTGTGGAGATTCGTCAAAATGTGCCAAAGTTATTAGCAACACATAAAATGCTTTTCCTATGAAATAGTTGACTTAACTATATCTACCTAGTGGTAGTATTCAATAAAAAGAATAAAGGTTAAAGCTTGGTTATAGTTATGAAAACGTATTTTAGCTATAAAAACCAAGCTTAATCTACACACACTTCAAAAATTATAAAATTATAGTTCTAAATTTCATGTACTATGTATCCACCACCTTCAAATCATTATAAGTAGCGGACCTCAATGCACACTCTTTTCAACCCGCTACCCAGACAACACTAACTAAAACTTGTCGCTCTACCATGCACTGCGGTGTGAAATTTTAGTACTTCTGATATTGCAGTAGTAACAATCAGCAATTCCATACACGTCTAATGCTTGCTTATGGTATATTTCAGAAGATGTTGTCCAAGTCTAAAGGCAATGATTCAGGACGCCATCATATAAGTTTCCTACACAAAATACATATAGTTCATGCCTTGACCTTGAAAAAGACAATTAAGCATTATTTACAGTTTTACACCTTCTACGCCAAGGTTGTAATAAATACTTAGATACTGAGTATACTACCCACTCAGGGCCTGATTACAACCTTGGCAGATACTATACTCCATCACAAACGTGACAGGTATCCCGTCCAACGCATTACAAGTTCCATTGCATCCTATGGAACTTGTAAAATGGTGGGCAGGATATCCGTCACATTTGTGACAGAGTATCCCATCCGCCAAGGTCCTAATCAGGCCCTCAGTGTTTTCAGTTTATTAAATGGCTTCTGTGTATCGCACTCTGGAAAATTGCCGACATATGGGTTCTATTCACATACTTCCAGACTTCACAAAGGAGGGACAGAAAACAGAAAATGTTCTGCAGTTTCCACAGTTTCAATGCATGACAGGCATACAGGTCGCATAGGTAATATATTACTTGTCTGCCATCTATTCCTTTGCTCATTCACTGCGAAAATCCTGTATCTAAGTTCAGGAGTGGATTTATATGCCGTGGAGGAGAGTACAGTATTGTGGTGTAGAGTGGAGTAACATTCAGTAGAGTGGCATAAAGCGGAATAGCATAGAGTGGAGTAGTGTAGACTGGAGTGGCATACAGTGAAGTGTCATAGAGTGTAATAGTGTATAGTGTAGCAGCGTACAGTGGAGTGGTGACAGTGAAGTAGTTTAGACTGGAGTGATGTATTGCGGGGTAGAGTATAATAGCATACAGTAAAGGGGGGTACGATGGAGGGGGTAGAGTGGAATACCATATAGTAGGTGGGAAAAGATTGAAGTTGTGTACAGTGTAATAGCGTAAAATAGAATGGTGTACAGTGGAATAAGGTGGAGGGTAGACTAGAAAAGGGTAGAGTGGAGTGGTGTACAGTGGAGTGGCATAGACTGAGTAAAGTGGCATATAGTGGAGTACATAGACTGGAGTGATGCCCAAAAGACTAGCATAGAATAGAGTGGCATAGAGTGGAGTAGTGTACAGTGGAGTGGCATAGAGTGGAGTAGTGTATAGTGGAGTGGCATACTGAAGAATGGCATAGAATGGAGTGGTGTGCAGTAGAGTGGCATAGCATATAGTGGACTAGTGTACAGTGCACTGGTGAACAGTGAAGTGGTGTAGACTGGAGTGGTATACAATAGAATGGGGTAGTGTGTTATAGCACACAGTGACATGGTGTAGAATGGAGTGGCATCAGTGTACTGTATAGTCAAAATATTGGATGAGTTGCAGAAATATCAGAAATATAATATTGTGATGCAGAAATACCGTGATGCAGGAATATCATTGTCAAGAATATCGAGTTTTATAATATAGTTGTAAATAACAATGTTTTTAATTACCTTTCTGGGTTTTATTTTATTTTAAAATGTTATGTGTTATTAGTGTGGTGTGGACGGGGACAGAGTGGAGTAGAGTCTAATAGAGTGGCACAGAGTGTAGTAGAGTTTTGCAGACTGGCATTATGTGGAGAAGAGTACAGTGGAATAGCATTGAGTGGAGTAGCATTCAATAGAGTGGCATAAAGTTGAATAGCATAGAGTGGAGTAGTGTAGACTGATGGGGCATACAATGGAGTGGATTAGAGTGTAATAGTATATAGTATAGTATAGTAGTACACAGTGCAGTGGCATAAAGTGTAATAGCAATTAGTGTAGTAACATACAGTGGAGTGGGGTACATTGAAGTGGTTTAGACTCAAGTGGTGTATTACGGGGAGAGTGTAATAGCATACAGTGGAGTGGGGTACAGTGGAGTTGATAGAGAGGAATACCATACAATAAAGGTGAAAAGACTGAAGTTGTGTACAATGCAATAGCATAGAATGGTGTGGCATACTGTAAAATAGGGTAGAGTAGAATAACATAGAGGAAAATAGTATAGCGTGGAGTGGGGTACAGAGGAGTGATAAACACTGGAGTAGTGTACAATGGAGTTGGGTAGAGTGAAGTAGCATATGGTGGGGTGACATATTGTAGAGTGGTGTAGAGTGGGGTGGTGTCCAAAAGACTAACATAGAATAGAGTGGCATAGAGTGGAGTGGTGCACACTGGAGTGGCATAGAATTTAGTAGCATTTAGTAGATTGGCATACAATAGAATAATGTACAGAGAAGTGGTGTACACTAGAGTGGTGTAGACTGGATTAGCATGCAGTAGAGAATTATATACTGCAGTGGCGTACACTGAAGTGGTAGCCTGGAGTGGCATATACTAGAATGGTGTAGATTGTAACAGCACACAATGGAGTGGCACTGGTGTTTAAAAAATATTGAGTTAGAAATATCGGGCTGCTGCAATATTGGAAAAATAATATTGTGATGCAGAAATATCATGATGCAGAAATACCATTGTCAAGAATATCAATTTTTTTGGGTAAAATGTATCATTTTCATTAATATCGTAGTTAATACTTTTTTTCTATAGTATAGTTGTAAATGATGTCCTTTTTAATTATCTCTATGTGTTTTAGTAGATCTTTCAAAGTTATCTGTTATTATTGTTTGTATACTTGTGTATGATATTTTGGAATATAGTTTGTCATTGTAACTGAGTTTCACTTTTTAAATTAATTGTTAATAGTAGGTTGCAGAGTCGTAGTGGGATGCTAAGTTTGTAGATGTATAGAGTGGCAAGTAAATCAAGTATAATTCATTACAAATGTATAATTAATTATTTAATTGAATATTATCTAATGTAAATTGTGTAATAGTTACATTTAGTAAAGTTATATACTAGGTACTGGCTACTGGGTTTGTAGTGGTATAGGGTGGGAAGATAATTAGGTAATATTTAATAAATGACTAATGTAAAAATTATTATAAAGGGTCTCATTCCAAGGACTGCCCCACTCATGGTGATGGTCGGCCTGCCGCATTCCAGGTGATCCGACTGCCACATTACAACCCTGGCGGGCCAACCCACCAAGGGTCCATCATCACTTCCAGGAATCTTGCCCCCGATGGGCTCATGGTGGTCTGAGTTGTACTAAGCAATGGTGGCACTAACCTCAGCGCCACCTGGCTAATTACAACTTATCTTTCTGCCATCCTTTCCATAGCAGTCACTTTCCCAAAGAAAGGCTGGTGGAAAGAGAGCTGGGGGCCACGGGGACCCCCCTGCCCAGCATCATCGGAATGCACACTGTCTGTCTGCTTTTCAGACAGTGCGCATTCCAATGATGCTGGTGTGCTGCGATATTGGACTCGGCTCCGCTAAGGTAGCCAAAACCAACATTGTAGCACTGTTCTGACCAGTCAGCCAGGCAGGAACACGTAATACAATGTTCCTGCTGGTCAGCCCGAAGGGAGCATTGCAATATGCTTGGGGGGACATGCCACCATCATCCTCGCGAGTTTGGTGACTGCCAAACTCGTAATAAGACCCAAAGTGCTTATGTTTGTTAAGTTATGTATTAGCTGGGGGCCGCTGGGTTGTAGGGATATAGGGTAGGACGTATATTAAGAACTAACTAATTAACAATTAATTTTGATGTATTAATATTCAGTTTATTGTTTATTAACTGTTATTTCTGCTATACTTATTTATTTTTGTAATATTTCAAATGTGGGATATTAGGCTTGTGGGGGTATAGAGTGGTCAATTAAACAAGTAGTACATACATACAACTGTATTTAAAATGTATAATGAATTATTAAATGGTATAATGAATATGTAAAAAGATTAATTTATTTTAATTTACATGTATATAATATTATATATATAGTTTGATTATTTAATAATGTTCATACTACTAGTTTTACAGTTTTTGTAAATTTATAAGGTTTTTCAAATATGTTTGAAGTAAAGTTCTCTCCAGACTAGAGTGGGAATAGTTAATGATACCCCTCCAAAGCCCGATGCTTTGCCTACTATTGCATGGACAGGAGTGGGAATAGTATATATTACCCCTCCAAAGTCCAGCCCTTTCCCTATTGTTGAACAGACTGGAGTGGGAATAGTAAAGTTTACCCCACCGAAGTCCAAGGTTTTCCCTACTCTTGCACAGACTGAAATGGGAATGGTAAATTTTACCCCTCCAAAGTCCAACCCTTTTCGTATTGTTACACAGACTTGAGTGAGAATCGTAAATTTAATAACTCTGAAGTTCAATATTTCACACTCTGTTGCACAGACTGGGGTGAGAACAGTAAATTATACCCCTTCTGAGTCTAAATAAGTAGCAGCAACTTAAAAGAACAGCAAATATGTAAGTATGAAATGTAAAGAAAATACATGTTACCATGTTAGTGGTAAGTAGTATAACATATTTAACAGAAATAAATAAATAAATACTTCTAGCATTTTCCGATAAAATGGCAGAGAGCGTCATGTGTTTCAAATCAAAGAAAGGCAAACAATTGTTACCTCACATGAAAAAAAAAAATATATATATATATATATATAAATATATATATATATATATATATATATGCGAAAATATTAACTAGAAATATGCCAAATATGATGCTAATGCTCACTATGGGGAGGCAACAACTAATAAGGACTTTGTGATTAATATATTAGAGAACAGAACCACCCCAAGAATGAAACAGAGATAAAAGTAAAGCATTTTCTCCAAGGTCTCAGAGAAGCAAGTACTACGACTCAGGAAGCCACATATGCTATTTCTTTAAAAAACATATTGCTTAAAGTTCCTGAGCAGATTACAGGTCAACTACCAACAATCCCCAATCTAAAAATATGAATAGCCCTCACAACATAATCCACAACCATACCCCTGTTACTCCTAGAAGATACAAAGAAATAAACATTAATGAGCGCTTAACTATGACACATAATGAAGAAACCAGTTGTCCTGCACAGTAACAGAAATACCAACAGTAGAATAATCATATATGTAACACAAAACATTTACTCAGACCAACTTAATGTGCAACATGGATAGTGGATGGTGTCTTTAAATCATGCCTTCCTCCATTCACACAAATATACACAAAACATTGAGAATATAATAGCAACATTCTCCTATTGTATGCAGAACCTCATATAAACAACTACTACCATAAAAAATAATGGATTTTGACCAGGGAATGACACAAACCATTCTCAAAACTTACCCACAGACAGCCATCCAAGTATTAACATTTTATTCAAAACATTTGGAGATACCTCCAAAGTATGCACTAAGTATAGACTATGCGACAAACAGCGAGCATACCTTTACAATTAAGAAAGGTATTAGCCCTAGCCTACATACCAGTCACAGAAGTAGCTAACCTCTACAACATAAAAATGTAATGCCCACACTATCAATGAACAAACACTGACGGCCAGATTTACAAAGCCCTAGTGCCACTAGTGCATTACTTTTAGTGACGCTCCGGTGTCTTTATTCAAGGAGGCGATAAACCACTTTTTGTGGATTAAAACCCCCTTGTAATTATGGGCCCCTCCGATGTAGTTTTCTTCGGCAGGGGGTCGTGCAATGGGTGTTGCTGTGGGCATTCCACTGCAGCATTCTGTGAGTGGGTGCATCAGTGTCTGAGTTGGCCTGTGATTTGGTGCGTCAGTGTCTGATTGGATCTGTGATTGGGTGCATGAGGGTCTGAGTGGGTCTGTGAGTGGGTGTGTCTGTGTCTGAGTGGATCTGTGAGTGGGTGCATAAGGGTCTGAATGGGGCTGTGAGTGGGTGTGTCATTTCTGAGTAGGTCTGTGACTGGGTGTGTGAGAGTCTGAGTAGATCTGTGAGTAGGTGCACCAGTGTCTAAGTATGTCTGTGAGTGGGTGCATGAGTGTCTGAGTGGGACTGTGAGTCAGTGGATGAGTGTCTGAGTGGGTCTGTGAGTGGGTGCATCAGTGTCTCAGTGGATCTGTGAGTGGATACATCAGTGTCTGAGTGGGTGTGTGAGTGGGGGCATGAGGGATTGAGTGGGTTTGAGAGTAGGTGCATAAGTATCTGAGTGTGAGTATGAGTGAATGAATTAGTGTATAAATGACACTGTGAATTTAAAAAACAAAATTTTCTGATTATTCGTGATGAATCTCAATTAATCACAGATATCACGCATGGTGACGAAAAATCATGTTTAACCGATAATTTGACCCTGGAACACCACTATACCACACTCTTGAAGTCAGGGTACATCCACCCTGACCCCTTTTGATATTTTTCAATTTGTTTTTAGCCCCAGGGACCATGTCCTGCGTCCTAAAAATGGCAGTCACAGCTTTCTATTCAGGTTGTGCCCAGCCAATTACAGCGCTTATATTCAGAAGTACATTCGCAAAAATGTATTTTCCCTTTAATATCTCAAAAAACACTGAACTGATTTACACCAAACATGCAAAAGCACAATCTGTGTACCAACAGCTAGCTTTCTGCCACATTTGGTGTAATTCTATCCGGAGGTTCAGACTGTAGCCTTGTTCAAAGGTTCCATGGGAATTAACTTGGGAAACACAGCTATTGCGAATCCCCCTTTTTCTCAGCCCAAATTTGATGGATCACCCCAAAACTTTATGAGGCACTTTTTTGGTAAAATTTTGTGAAGATTTGTCAAACAGTGCCAAAAAGTTTGGCACTTAAAAAAACGCTTTTTCTATAGAACCAAGGTCATAACTATAACTACCCAGTGGCGACCTCCACTCGGAGATACATGTATATATATATATATATATAATAATGATACGCAAGGGGAACGCAAATCGTTCTCATAAAAGTAGTTATGTATGTATGCCACTACATAACCCACAATGCACTTCAAACAGACTGGAATATTGGGCAAAAGAACAAAGCTATTAAACAAAGCGTAAAGTAATTGAAACCATAATTCCAAATAGCTGCTTGACAATTTTAGGCATTTTAAAAGTTATAATTTTTTCCTACACTGATATTGTTTAGACAAATAACACAAGATAAAAGAAAAAAAAAAAAACAATTAATGGTAAATGTTTAAGTAATGGTAATGATATTTAAACACCGGTGACAGACTGTGCAAATATACTTGTGAACAAGGTTGATGAGACTGAAACACAGAGAGCTTTTTACTGCCAGAATGAGCACTTTTCTAAATAAATATATGCCAGCAAAGTGACCTCTGAGTGCGGTTTATGTCTTTTCTGGATAAGAAAGAAAAGGAAAGCATCTTTTGTTGATATATATGTACATATATTTCAAACAGTTCAAAATGCTGAGGCATTTCATTAATAATATGTTGGGGGCCTGTGGTGTCCCCACCCTCTGGGACCACCACCCCCCTGGGAAATAAATGTGCTTAATGCGGGGCAGTGGCCCCCTGTACTCTGGCGACCACTACCCCCGGGACAAACTTAATTTTTTTGCAGGGGCCGGGTGGCCTCCCACTCCTCTGGGGACTACCACCCCCGGGGAAAATACTTAAACAAAGAAAGGGGATCCCTTTGGGGACTTGTAAAGCAGGTCCCGCTGAGAAAATCCAAAGCTTTCATCTCTGTCCCCTGCATGCATGCAGTGAACACTAGATAGTTATAGTTAGGATGATTTTTAAATAGACGGAGTATTTTTTGTTATGCCAATAACTTTGGCACTGCTTGATGAATCTTCACGACATTTTTGAAACGTAAGGTTTTGTCAGTTAATCTGCTGTCTTGGAAGTTTCAGTGTCATCTGTGAAGCAGGACCCAATATAAAGGGGGGGTCCCAAAACACTTTTTCTCCATTCTTTGTCTATGGGGATTTACAATTTTTTAGAGACGCTTACGGCCCGAACCTCTGAATGGACATACACCAAATTTGGCACCAAGCTAGATTCTGTTCCACAGATCACACTAGTTTTGGTTTTGTATAAATCAGTTCAGTACTTTTTGAGTAATTTAAGGCCAAAAAATATAGATAAAGATGAAGAGTCTCAGCGGATTTTCGCAGATCGATCTGCGGATTCACACGCCACAGGGAGGATTTGATTTGCTGGCTCCAACATCACAGGAATAATGTGGCTACCATTTTATTTCAACGGGAAATGGTCACTGGGGCTGAAACCTGCCTGAATGTAGATGATGGGGTTAGGGTAGAGGTTCCCTGAGCCCATGGCTGTTATATATTGTAAAATAAGTAAAAATGGTCTTCAAGTGCCATAAAACATATTTTTTTATGGTTTCCGAAATCCGCGTATCCATCCATCGGGCTCAGTGTGGCCCCCAGTGTAAATCTGCCAGTGTATCAGTCGATTTTGCTAAACATTAAAAAAAATAGAGATAAATTCATACACCTATTCAGACACCCGAGAAACACCCTAACAACCACTCCCACACCAAGATAGACACTGTCACATCCACTCTCACACCAACACAGACACTGTCACACTCACTCTCACACCCATGTCAACACTCTCACACTCAGAATCAGAAAGAGATACTTCTACAACCACTCCCAGTTTGAGGCACACACTGTCACACCGCCTCTCACATCAAGATTCAGACTCAAACACCTAGACGCACATTGTCACACATACTCTCACACCCAGAGACACACTCTGACATTCACTCTCTCGCCCATGCAGACAGCATCATAGCCACTCTCACACTCAGAGAGACACTCATACACCCATTTTTACATCCAGGCACACACTATCACACGCTCTCTCACACCCAGACAAAGACTCTCATACTCAGTGTCACATCCATTCAGACATTGTGAAACGCAGCCTCACAGCCAGAGAGATGTTCTTATGCTTTTTCTCACACCCACAAACACACTCTGACACTAAGGACCTTGTTATGACTTTGGCAGTCTTTTGACAAGACTGCCAAAGCCATGGGCGCCAGAAGACCGCCAGTGCTGGTGGTCTTCCGACCACCATATTATGAGTGCTGAAGGATTTCTGCCACAATTTGGGTGGAAATCCTTCAGTAGTCGTGTTGGCGGTCAGAGGCACAGGGGCAGTTCCACCACCAGCCCTGCCCCGCCAAAAGGACTCCACCAGCCGTATTATGAGCAGTAATATGGCCTTGAGGTGTCCTGATGGTGGGGCACTGCCACTGGTGCGTCCCTTTATGTTCCCTGCCAGACAACCTCCTCGCTGGACAAGGTAAGTTGATCGTCTGACAGGGTAGGGGGTGGGAAGGTGGGAGGTGTTGTGTGTGAGTTTGTGAGTGGGTGTTTAAATGCATGTATGCATGTGTGTATGGGTGTGTGTATGGGTGTTTGAAAGCGTGTATGATTGTTGAAGTGAAAGCGTGTATGTGTTTGTTTGAGTGAATGCGTATATGTAAGTGTTGGTGGATGAGTGTATGCGGGGTGCATGTGGGTGTCGGTGTGCATGTATGTGGGGAGGGGGAGTATGGGGCGGGAGCTGTTTTGGAAAGGGGGTGGGCAGTTCTGGTGTGGGAGGAGGGTGAGGGGGTGTTGGGATTGCAGGGGGGGTGGGGAAGTTGTCTACCGGTGACAGGAAAGCAATTTCCTGTCACTGGTAGCCTTTCCGAAAGGGTTTTCATGGAGATGCTACCACTGCTGAAACCCAGGTGTAAAGCCAACTCTTAATACCGTGACAGTCTTCATTGGACCTCCAGGGTCATAATGAGGGCCTTACTCTGACACCCACAGAGAGATTCTCAGATGCACTCGTACAGCAAGATGGCTACTGTCACATCCACTCTCACACTTACAGAGACAGCCTTACTCAGCATGCCCATACAGACACTTTCACACCCACACTCAGAGAGAGATACTCTTACACCTAGTCTCTGATTGATGTAGACACTGTTACACTCCCTCTCACACCAAGACCGAGATTCTCACATCCACTCTCACACCAATGTAGACACTCCCACACTCATTCTTACACTCAGAGAGACACTGACACACCCATTTTCAAATCCAGACTTGGACTGTTACCTTACTTTCACAACCAGGCTCTCTCACACTCACAACCATAAAATATGTTCTCACGCTTTGTCTTACATCCACGGGCACACTCTGACATTCAGTCTGACATGCACACAGAGACTCTCAGACGCACTCTAACTGCAAGATAGCCACTGTCACATTCACTCTCACACCCATACACACTCTCACACCCACTCTCATACCCATGCAGACAGTCTCACGCTCGTTGTCATACTCAAAGATAGATACTCTCACACCCACACTCACATTGAGGTAGAGACTGTCACACTCACTCTCACACCAAACCAAGACTGTCACACTTACTCTCACACACCGACACTCTCATACCCACTCTCACACCCATGCTTATAGTTAGGATATAGAATTAAAAAAACCTTAAAAATTCACTGAAAACCCAAAGGTTACAGGGACGTTATAGTTAGGTTCTGAATTCCCTTGTACAAAACCATAGAAATTCACCTGTATATAGTTAGAGTTATCTAAAGTAACTATGACTCATGCCTTTGCCTTACACTGCTAATTATCCACAAATTACAGCACTCATGACATATTTGATAACATCATAGCAATGTAACATTTGCAGTAAATATTTTATGAAAATACTGTTCATGGCAAGGGTGCGATTAGAATGCGTTGATGATATGATGTATGATGGTAAACCTTTGCCAAAAGCATATCCTGCAAAATATTCCTACCATCTCAGTGCCCAGAAAATTGAATTTGAAATGGGCTAGGAAATCCCACAGGGGTAGGAAATCATGTGATCCCCAACCAAGACTAGAGAGTAGATCTCACCAAAGCAGCGCATGAGGGCGTTGCCTCTGCTCAAGCAGGTGTGGCTGCTGCAATATCACTATTACAAAAATGGTTTTGGTGGGCAGATCTTTATAAACAGACCAAGCAATATGTCCTTTGTAGTGACATAGGCCAAAGTCAAAGGGTCCACCATTAAACGCCCACCGCAGACATCCCTCTTAATTTCCAACAAACCACTACAATGTGTGTACCTCAACCATTGTGGTCCCCTACAATTTGATGGTTCAAACAAAGATATCTTTGTTGCTGTTGATTCTTGTTCTAGATTCCTATGGGTACGGCCACAACGGTCAGCTGATGCTCGGACTGTTATTAAAGATTTGCCAGTCTTTATTGGCACATATGAGGTTGCAGCATTCCATTTGGACCTGGGCCCTGCCGTTGCCTTTAGGGCTTTCAGGAACACCATGGGAATGATGGGTGTTCAACTCAATTATTCCTCATCCTATCATCCTGAGGGAAACAGCACCGTGGAGAGGAGGAACCGAGACTTAAAGCTGCCCTTACCTGCAAAAGTTATAGGTTGAGATCATAGTTGGCTTCCTTACAAATATGGGGTTCAGAGAACAGTAAATAATCTTCTGAGGAGTTCCTTGGGAGGTTGCACCCCATTTGAAGCCCTTTTTTGGATGCCTATGTATTTCCCTGATCTTGATGTTTCAAGCACAGTGGTGGCAGACTCACTGTTTGACATAAGTGAACTTGTTGCTGTTTTACAGGAGCTACAGCAATTTTGTGATGAGAATTCATCTGCCTGTGCTGCCACTTTGGGAATAAGTGATTTGTCAACAACATCCACAGGCTGGATTCCTAAAGTTGGGATCCAGTGTGTGAAAAGATTGCTGTGAAAAAGGAATTTGGCCCACGCTACAGAGCACTGGTTCCTGTCCAGGGAATGCACAGTACAAGAACTGTCATCATACCACTGCTGCCTGGTTCCAGAGAGAACTGATTTGTTTCTATTGACAATGTCAAATTGCACCATGTGGACAATCCTGCACAGTAGACCCAGAGGGGGTCATTCTGACCCTGGCGGTCTTTGACCGCCAGGGCGGAGGACCGCGGGAGCACCGCCGACAGGCCGGCGGTGCTCCAATGGGGATTCCGACCGCGTCGGTAAAGCCGCGGTCGGACCGGCACCACTGGCGGGCTCCCGCCAGTGTACCGCCGCCCCATTGAATCCTCCACGGCGGCGCAGCTTGCTGCACCGCCGCGGGGATTCCGACCCCCCCTACCGCCATCCAGATCCCGGCAGTCGGACCGCCGGGATCCGGATGGCGGTAGGGGGGGTCGCGGGGCCCCTGGGGGCCCCTGCAGTGCCCATGCCACTGGCATGGGCATTGCAGGGGCCCCCGTAAGAGGGCCCCTACATGTATTTCACTGTCTGCTGCGCAGACAGTGAAATACGCGACGGGTGCAACTGCACCCGTCGCACAGCTTCCACTCCGCCGGCTCGATTCCGAGCTGGCTTCATCGTGGAAGCCTCTTTCCCGCTGGGCTGGCTGGCGGTCTGAAGGCGACCGCCCGCCAGCCCAGCGGGAAAGTCAGAATGACCGCCGCGGTCTTTCGACCGCGGAACGGTAATCTGACGGCGGGACTTTGGCGGGCGGCCTCCGCCGCCCGCCAAGGTCAGAATGAGGGCCAGAGTGTCTTAGTTGGACTCTTGCTCTAGGCAGGACTGCTGGTTTAGGGATGACAGCACTTTTGATTGTAGGTGACTAAGCCATTCCTACAACAAGTCACAACTGTTGGCCCAGCCCTCCCGGCTCACAAGCAGTACCTCACCAAAAACCCAAACAGTAAAAGGTGATTTCTCGCAGCCTTTATGCATTGACTCTAGAGTGTGACATCTCAGGGGAGTTGGGGTTAAACAGATATTACCCTTTTCTCACATGAGCAATAAGTCTCAGTCACACACAGGCAATGAAGGAGATGCATTAAAGTTTTCAGTAAGTTTATTAACAAGGCTGCAATCTTCTGTGATATGCATGAGCTGCAATGATTAAGATAATTAACAGTGCAAGAAACATATTTGTGAAGATGAGTCGTGAATAGAAAGACCCCCACCATCTTGCAATAAACATAAGATGCAAAATAGGCCCTAATACCCTAGCATGGAGAACCTAATCTCTAACCTAAAAAGAGCTAGGTGTGTTTAAACCTAATCTGCCAGCACTGAGTCCATAAGAAGCACCCCCCCAACTCTTGTTACCTTGGAATGAGGTCTCTAGATCAGACTCCATGGGGACATGAAGGCTACATGTGCATCAAGGCGACACATAGCATAGACAGTATCCATGACATCTGGTAGGAATTCCTCTGATAACCTTGTCTGCGTGAGATGTATTTATACAGATCTTGTAGGACCTCTGACACAAGTATGTTCCCAAACAATAGATAAGAAGGCATGCTAGGGGTGGCAATTATATTGTTCCTGTCAAACGTAAGTGGGAAAAGGGACATGATATGAATACCTACGTATATCACTTGTCTTTGATGCGATAGTGACGCCTTCAGAGTGGCACTGATATTGTGAAATCAAAGTATCTTCCTAGTTATAAACATAGGCACCATCTTTGAAGAAGAAAGTAAAATAAATATGCTAAAACAGAGCAGTCTAAGTACGATAAAAGTCACTAGGTGACGGGGCACAGGTCTGCAAGCCAAAGGCTAAGCAAGCTCCTGTATCCCAATAAAACTAAATAGGATCCACTACAAGTGGTCCTTCAGGTAGTTCCCGCTCCTCTCACACAACCCAGCAGGATATAACGCTATAAGCAGTAAATACCGTTTCTGCTAGCACCTATGCTACAATTGCCTGCTCGAGCATTGGGAGGGCATAGAATGAGCTTCTGCTGATTCCTTTCAAACTTCATTGGTGAACACTGTCTGAGATGTGGATCTCTATAATTCCAATTTGACCCAGACAGGTGACATGGTCCATTATGAACCATCACAAATGGTTCCATCCATCAGCTCTGCTCGGGCTTCTGTGTTTGCACAGACTGTTTCTGGTTACTTCATGAACATTGATGACTTTTCTTCTGACTCATCTGTTTCTGCAACTGAGACTCTATCAAAGACATGTGAGTTTTACATTTGGTTTAAGAACAATTACTTCATTTAGTCAATGGTACTATCTGTGAATACAATTGACATTGCTTGCCTTTCTGCTTTGGATTGGTTTCATTATTGACTTTTGGTTCTGATAAATGGTCATTATCATTCTGAATTCCCTGCTGTTGAGTTGGTAGATGAGGTTTTGACACCTTACCTGAATTCACAGAAGGTCCATAGAGACTTGTCCCTTGTGAACATTTCAGCAGTTCCAATTCCAGATAGGACTGTATGGGATAAGGTATCATTTGACATATATGGTCCTGCTGAGGTCATACAAATTCCATATGTGTCCAAAATTTCCATGAGTACTTTTATTACTCCTGGTATTGTTTCCGATGACCAGGATATTAACACAGTTGATTTCATGCTAGAATATTACATTACATTTGAAAGTGAAGACGTGCATATAAACACAGCAAATTATGGGGAAATGTTCTGTTATCACCATTACGGACATTACTTTCTGAACTGAGCTAGCACTCCATGATCAGTTTGCAATTACACACAGTGGAAACATTGTTTAACACTACCTGTGTGGAGTCCCAAAACATGCACAGACAAGTTTTGGTATTTTACTGGATATGCTTCATACTATTTTAAATTTCCACCTTCCAAAATGAGGAAATTATTGCTAACCGACACAGAATTAATCTCGTCAAATTATTTTGTTTCCCATTTGTTGTTGTAAAGACAACAACAAATAATGGCTAAAAAAGAAGATAGTTACATCATGCTTAACATTGAGAAATTCCAAAAGGTGCCTTTTATTGTATCATAAACCCTCATGCCAGTCTGGCTAATACATGGAGTGATAAATCTGCCCATTTCCACCTTTCATTTCATGAAATGCTTAAAGCATTTTGCAGTAGGCAGGTTTGTGTGGCTGTGAGACAGTCACCTACTTGAGGTGTTTGAGTTGCCTTTTATTTACAAATGTATGAACGGCAAAACAGAGGTCTTTCTTAGCAGAACTGAATGTGAGACTACTGTTAGTCATTCTATGATTTGTAAGCAGGTGTCCTTGCACAGCATTTGCAAAGTGGAGGGCAAAATTGTAGCATGCTATCTAAAGGATACTCCTGTATCTTTGATTTGTCCAGTATTTGAGATCATTTCTAATGGAAGTTATATAGTTCTGAATGATCAAAGCTGGTGTGGAATAAAATCAGGAATTGCTTATGTAATTACAGTTACTCAAATGGTAACTTGTTGCAGCCATGTTTTATTCCCCCCTACATAAGAGATAAAAGTGGCAGACTTGTGGCCCCACATTGCTACTTCTAATGTAAACTTTGACACGCTCAGGAGACCAAAGGCACTATTGTTCCAAAAACATGTGGCCCTGACAATGGCCAGAGAGATGTACGAATTCCAGATAGTAAGATCATCAGGCGAGATACAATCCCTATTAAATACCAAATTCCCAAAGCATTTTTGAGAATTGGTAAGCAGACAATTCAATGCATCAAAAACTGTGGGAATGTGCACTTGTTTTAAGGCTGTTGGCTCTGGCTTTGTTAGCACCTTCCAGACCATGTTCGGAGTAATACCTGCAGTCATACACTCACTCTTTTCAAGTGTCTGTGGCAGATTCCCTGAAACTTTTGCATTAATTGGAGGAATTCTGCTGCTGCTGTTTTTGATATGCAGTGGCTATTCTCTCTCAGCAAGGCAGGCTAATGGAGCTACCACCAGACCAGCTGTGTCATGAACGAATGATACAGTATCTCGGAGCTCCCTTGCTTGGTGAGCTGGAGCTAGATTGGTCTTTGACATTCAGACCAGTTGTGACGTGTGTCCAGCCAGCCTTCCATTTCATCTGGTGCTTTTTTGAATGTGCGCCTATATTGCCCCTCATTCCAACCGCGGCGGGTGGCGGCCGCCGCCCGCCTGGCTGGAACCGCCATATGGCCGCTCCGCGGTCGAAAGACCGCTGGGGCCATTCTGACTTTCCCGCTGGGCTGGCGGGCGCTAGCCAAAATAGCGCCCGCCGGCCCAGCGGGAAAGAGGCCTGCAACACTGAAGCCGGCTCCGAATGGAGCCGGCGGTGTTGCAGGTGTGCGACGGGTGCAGTTGCACCTGTCACGCTTTTCACTGTCTGCTAGGCAGACAGTTAAAAGCATACTGGGGCCCTGTTAGGCTGGCGGGAAGGGGGTCAGAATCCCCATGGCGGCGCTGCTTGCAGCGCCGCCATGGAGGATTCGCCCAGCCGGGGGAAATCTGGCGGGAAACCGCCGGACCCGGTTTTCCGACCGCGGCTTTACAGCCGCGGTCGGAATGGGCAATGAAGCACCGCCAGCCTGTTGGCGGTGCTTCAGTCGTCCGTGGCCCTGGCGGTCTTGGACCGCCAGGGTCAGAATGACCCCCATTGTGTCTTGTCATGCAATCTGCACCTCCTGTGGACAAGGATCTGTTAATGTTCTCAATGAAGGGTCATTCACGGACATGCCCCTTGGGACTGCGGTTGATTCGCAAGGCATGCTATGAGCAACCACTTGTGGATTTGCTGGCTCCAATGACATCTGGCACAATGAACAGTGCTACCTATACAGTTTAGTCTGCGCTGGAGGCTTATTCACACTTCTGCTCCGTGGATGCTTTTGCCAATATCTTGATCAACTTTCCGCTGGCCGCAGTGGAGTCCTTCCTCATCTCAATCCTTGATGACATCAGATATTTTTTGCAAGATTAAAATTCAACAATTGGGCTTTTTCAAAAAATGAAATGCAACACCAAATTGTGTTTCTAATTTGACCTGCTTGGCTTGTCAATTTAGACATTTGTCTCTTATGTATGATTTTAGTTATGCTTTTAGAAGTTTATGATTTTAAAGTAGAACATTTTCAATTGTAGGCTTCTGACCTCACACCCTTGTTCCAGAAATAGGGGAGGGTGTTGTGATAGCTTAACTTAGGTTTGCGGTCTTTGTCCTTTTACTTAGTTATTATGCTCTTTACCCCTGTATTCATTGTCATTTTTTTTATTTTTGCTTCTTTTAGTGGCATTGTTTTAATTTCACCAACATCTGCTATTCTGCAAAAGTGTCCTTATCAGTGCTGTGGCCGACATATTTCGCATATTGTTCCTATCTTCGGAATAACACGAACAGAATGCGAGGCACATTGAATAATATTTTGTATTTCTGGCCCCAAGACTGCGTAAACAGTCCAACGCTTAGGTACACACCCGCGTCAGGCTTCTGTGCATAAACATAAATATGTCCCCTATAAAAACATCTTGTAAGATAAAGGGCATTAGAGGGGGTTCCAGCCAGAATTTCAATCCATGTTGCATGCCAGTGTTCGGTCAACCACAGCTTTGTGTCTCCACAGATCTTCACAGATCTGGATACTGGCAGCCTGACCTTTTACCAATGTATCAGGGGTGGGGTGTGCTTCACATGGACACTGTATGGACAGATTTGGCTTACATAGCCTAGCCCTCACCGAGGGGCTCAGGATTAGGCTTTTAGGTAGGAATTGGATACTCATATTTTGATAATATGTTGGGGCTGTGCATATTTACATCTCTAATTTTCACAATCCTGATTTTGTTATACCTCATTATCCTAATCATTGCAACTCCTGCATTTTATCATAGATTGCAGACTTTTCTATAACTGCATTGAAAAGTGTTCTGCATCTCTTTTGTTGCCTCTGTCTGAGTAAGAGACTTGTATGTGGAGAG
The DNA here is from genome assembly GCF_031143425.1 of Pleurodeles waltl. Classification (NCBI taxonomy): domain Eukaryota; kingdom Metazoa; phylum Chordata; class Amphibia; order Caudata; family Salamandridae; genus Pleurodeles; species Pleurodeles waltl. Next base: position 690,471,838 of record NC_090436.1, on the reverse strand, counting down.
AAAAGGGTAAAGCTTGTTTTATCACAATTTCCTCTGAGGGGTTTTCAGAGTTCCATGGAACGCTGCCACAAATTAACTTTACTGGTTTGGTTTTGGTGAGGTGCTGCTAGAGAGCCAGGAGGTTTGGGAGGGCTCAGTCACCTGTAATGCAGAGGTGCTGCTGCCACAAATCCAGCTGTTTCTTTGGCATATGGGTGTCCCTATGACAGACTACAGAAACACTCTCTGCAATCTCCAAACAACTCCTACACAGACTCCAGACTATACAGAGACTCCTTTAAGACTCATACTCAACCTCCCACATTGCACCCACATCAGACAACACCTCCAGTAACTTCACTGGTTCCCCATTTATAAGCACAGCCAATTTAATCTTCTCATGTACACATACAAATCCCTACACAATACAGGACCAGAATACCTGAACAACCACATACACCAACCTACCAGACACAAATGCTATGCCTTAATCTTACTTGTACACGCTCCCTACATCTGCCCGAGCACAACCGGAGGTTTTTCATTCTCCTACATCACACCCAAGACATGGAACAACCTCCCTCAACACATCATAGCCCCCTCCTCACTTATTGAGTTCCCCATGAGCTGAAGACCTGGTTCTTCATATAAGCACCTTGATAAATGACACACCTGCCCAAGTGCCTGGATACCGTCTTGGTGATTAGTACGCTATACAAATTAACATAACATAACCTGATACCCTCTACAACAACATGTCCAGATTAGAGAGGTTGGCTCTCAATGAACTGATGAATAACAGGGATCTGGTCATTAAGCCAATATACAAGGGTCGAACCATTGTGCTCTGGGCAGCTGTTATGTACCGTGATGAACTGTGAAGACTATTATCAGATGAATCCAGCTATATATTTGGAAACCAGGACTCATCTCCATCTATATTGAGGGAGATTAAAACATTTGTCAAGGAAGCTTAGACAGAAGGATGGATCACAAAATAGGGTGCAGTGTTTCTGGTGACATAACAGTCCAAGTTCTCATACTTTTATACAAATTCTAAAATACACAAAAAAAGGACACCACCTTCTTGTCATCCATAGGAATGTGGAATTGGGTCTCTCCTTGAATTTATGTCCAAATTTGTGAATTAAGGGCCGGATGTAGCAAAGACTTTGCGACTCGCAAGCGGCGAAAATCGCCGTTTGCGAGTCGCAAATGCGTCTTTGCTATGTTGAAATGCATTTTGCGAGTCGGAAACGACTTGCAAAATGCATTTCCGAGTCGCAAATAAGAAGGGGTGTTCCCTTCCTATTTGCGAGTCGCAATGGTATGCATTTTCATTTGCGACCGCGATTGCGGTCGCAAATGAAAGCGCAGGTACCATCCACTTGAAGTGGATGGTAACCCAGGTGCAAACGGGAAGGGGTCCCCAGGGGACCCCTTACCCTTTGTGTCTGGCACAAAAAATAATTTTTCAGAGCAGGCAGTGGTCTAATGGACCGCTACCTGCCCTGAAAAATACCGAAACTAAAGGTTTCGGTTTTTTTTCAAAGTGCAGCTCGTTTTCCTTTAAGGAAAACGGGTTGCACTTTGAAAAAAAAAAACTGCTTTGTTTAAAACCAGTCACGGACATGGTGGTCTGCTGTTCCCAGCAGGCCACCATCCCTGTGAGTGGCCTGAATCGCTATGGGGTCGCAAATTGCGACCCACCTCATTAATATTAATGAGGTGGGTCTTTGCGACCCCATAGCGACTCGCAGAAGGTGTCTGAGACACCTTTCTGCATTCCAAATTGCGAGTCGCAATTTGCGAGTCGCTGGGACTCGCAAATTGCAAGTCGCAATTTGGAAGATTGCTACATCTGGCCCTAAGTCCTTAGACTGCTGGTTCAAAAAACAGGATACAAATAGATATACTGAAACTGGCTAGTCAGATTCAATTTCACCCTACATTAGAACTCATCATTAATTTAGATTTCTTTTACTCTGTATACACGAGTTCCACAGTAGGTAACCCTCTAGTAATAGACTTTATATTACTTGCACAGGAATGGCAGTTCATGAGACTAATTACCTTCATTATGGACAGTGCTAGTTCAGCACTAATGTAGAATTTCTTGGAGGGTTAATGACAGCTATACCAGTAGGTTCAAAATACCACCATGGGAAGTACGATTTCACCAGGGGTGTGCAAAATATGCATTTTTTTCCTTAAATATGCCAAATTATGGCATGGTCACACAAAATTCAATTTGGTCATTTTATGATATATTTTAAGTGCAAAATGCATCCTCACTTCAATTTTTGGCATTTACATAAAAGCACAATGAGCAATAGCCACTTGCATTCTGATGTTTGTGTCTATTTGTGGTAATTTCTTTTTCACATGAATTGTGCATTTGCTGTAAATTGTTATCACAATGGAGTGTAGTTACACAAACTGAATAATAGTGTAATTTAGGGAATTTTACGTAACAAGCAAAACACAAAATTCCCAAAATTACGATAGTATAAATTAGATTTTGCTCAGACCTAATTGGCACCCAGACTAGCATGAGTCTATGTTCACAACCTCTATCAACAACACATATTGACTCCTTCTAACCCCATCTTTGACAATGTTAGAATGTAGTATATAGTGCTCGTGGAATGATGGAACCCCATAATAGCAACTGGATTTATTAGGTGGATCAACACCAGAGATCATCGCCTGAAATCTACCAATATCATGAATAATAAAAACTGCCTTTTCTTGACTAAAAGATTATATCATAATATTGGGGTTTTCCACAGTGATGTATATCACAAAAGAATGAACAGAAACTGTCAATTAAGATTCAAAAGCTTTTATCCATGGGCTCTCAGGGAAAATCTGATGCATGGACTATTCCTTAGGCTTCAACTAAACTGTTCCAAAGCACAAAGATCTAAGGAACAAACAGATGCTCTTACAAAAACATTACAGACTAAACAGCCGCCATATAAGAATGCACGAAAATCCCAGAAAAAGGCTTGTAATAACCACAGAGAGGCGTTGTTAGAGAACAATAAACTAGCACAAAACAAAAGGATCCCTTGTTTCACAACTTTCTCAACTACCTCAAACAAGGTTAAGGAAGCTTTGGGAGATTTATAATGCTAATCCAACCTCATGGGAATCACCAATATTGTCTTTCATCTCAGAGCCACTAACCTGAGAGATCGTGTCCACACTAGACCCAAAAAGTACTCACATTTGAACGCAGAGAGATGGGGACAAGGGAATACAAGACATCATTGCGTATCTTGACAACTGATACAACTGATAAGGTAGTCTTTTCAGCTGCGAAATACTTGCAAAGTGCATGGGCTATAAGAACCAGAGAACTGTTATAATTGTGCATCTTAACAAATGTATTTTAGAATGATTTAATGTAACAGCTGTTAAAAGATTGGTTTTAAGATATAGTGGCACAGTATATGTTAACATCTTAACACTTATGGATTTTAAGATTAATGTTTGCTTATGCTGTTTTAATTGTAATTGATTTGATAATTTATTCAGGGTCTTTTAACGTATTAACTGATACACTCTGTCTATTTCTTCCCTGTAATATGGTATCGCATAATTGTGATAAGTGCTCCTTATATCCTTTTATGGTTTTTAGCCGAAATAAAGTTATTATTGGATTGGATTGGAACGCAGAGAGACAATTCAGAGATTTCCTCTAGTCATGGGGCATTACCCTTATAGCCACTGCGTGGTTTGCCCATTCACTACACCCAGTAAAGGGATAGATTTTGGTAATAATTTCATCTGGCAGTTGAGATCACATGTCAATTGAAATACAGAGACCTGTGGTATGTATGGTTATATGTACCTGCAGCCTACATTATGAGAAAATGACCGTGCACAATGTGAAGAACAGAATCAGTGAACAAAGGAGCAGGTTTTATTGCCACTACTATAACACATGTGTGACAGCACATCATGTGCAATTTGGGCACTTTAAATCAGTGGTTCTGAAACAGATTAATGCCACAGGTGATAGTAACACAATTCAATCCTGCCTGCTAAATACAGAACAATAGTGGGTATGTAGGCTGGTTACCAATACCACTGAACCTAATGACAAGATACCATGTTTTCAACGGAGAGGGAATAGCTTAAATCAAATCCATTCTTGGGTAAACTACACACATATATGAATATTCTAGATTAGATACACGCTCTGACCACATTCCATACCACCGACTTTAATTTTATTTCAGATGAATACAAAAAGTGCTTATAAACAGCGATTTTTAATTAATACTTTTATAGTTTATCCTTCAATGAACATAAATGATATCATATATTTAACATTTTAGTGGTTACTAAATTTAAGAACAATGTTTCCTTATCAATACAGGCAATCACTGTATTTTATATAATGCTCATCAGTAACATTCACAGATGTGTTTAAGGCAAATCCGTCATGTGTATGAGTAACACTCAAAACAAGTATTATGGTTGAAGAAACAGTCTTTCCTTTTTTTGAACTCCTTATTGAAAGTGTTCTCATAAATAAAGAGGTTGAGAGGATATAAAATAAAGACCGCTCCTCCCCCGCCAAAAGCCCTTGGTGGCCACTCTTGCCTGGCTGTCATGATATGTGTAGTGACGATATAATGTCAGATGTCAGACTAATGCATTGCATCTTGATGCACCACACCCACAAGGCTCCAGTGTGTCTCCGAGTAAAACGCAGCAGCATATATTTACTAGCTTTTGAACTGAAAGTGTACCTAACCTCTCATATTTCTCTATATAGAGTTTGACTACCGAGCTGTATAGTGGTGCATCTTTCAGGGGGTCATTTCCCTTAGAACTTACAATAATGTGTTCCTGAAAGTGGGGTGCTTGTGGAACTATTTTACATGGCATGAGATTATAGTGGACGGTTATCGCTGAGTGCACATTAACCAGAAAAATGGAGAACCATTGACATATATTGACTAGATCCAACACAGCTTTTTAATCTTGAGATAGGAGACCTCCAATACAATTACATAGAGTAATTTGTAGGCAGGTGTATGCACATAACATACCCTTGCACAACAAAATGATCTCTGAAAGTGCTTCTGAAATTAGAAGAAGCCTATTCGAACTACCATCGGGTTTGTTGACTATCACAGAAACTGGGCCAAAGGACCTTCTTTGCCACTAAATATGATCAACTTGTTTTTCTGTGGTTTAACAGAAGCTCTCTGACTTTTGCGCTTGTACAAGGCTTTGCTGCCGTCATCCCAGCATACTAAACCTACCGAGTATACCCTTTCGCGAATTGCAACCAGATTTCTGTTATACTAATGAAAAATGTTTCAGAAAGGTATTGTCGGTGAGATGAGGTTTCAACGAGGCTCCGTCCAAGCCTAACAAACGCCAAACAGTGACATTCCGTTGCTCGCTTTGGGTGTATGTAGCTTTCTTGTAAACATGTATAAACGTATAAGTACTGACATTTGCAGTTTCCAGGATTAACAACAATGGTGTTTGCATACCTATTTAATTAAGAATTCAAGTGTCGAGTGTTAAGACAAAAAATAAAGTATACGTTTAATGCTCATGCACACAAGTTTAGTATTCTGTTTCATATATATCTACTCCTCCTTCCATTGACAATTTATTCAAATACTTTGAGATCCTTTAACGTGCTGAAAGGTTCATTTATCAGGATACACTTGTGCACTGTACCAAAAGCTATCTAGCACTTTACAGATAAAAATACACATTGTCTGTTCTCTTAACATTGCTCTGTGAAATATACAAACAGAGGATTCTGTAACACTCTTTCTGATTCCTAAGAAAAGCTTAGAACGCAGATGATTTGGCCCATCTGGGAGTGAGTAATTTAAAGTAATGACATGTAAGCTCTCTTCAGACTGTCTAATCCCGCTCCTTCAAATGACATTATGCAGCGCCGAGGATAAAGTGTCCTTTCTTCTCAGCAGGTAGTGGGAGCTGCAAGCCTTAAAATATTCCGATCATTGCCGATTGGGATTCTTTATTTGCTTCTCGCTCCAGCGATGACAGCTGTCATGATAATGGTGCAAAATATTCATGGGGAATAGCGTGAGTAGCTGAACACTGTCATAATAGAAACACACAGAGAGCGGTAGTAAAAAACATCTGAAAAGGGGACAAAAGTATTCTGAAAAGGAAGGCATTATGCATAGAAGCAGGCACATTTTATACACACAAATGTCTGTTTTTTAATTAAATTATGTGTGTTATTTGGTACGGTTTGTCATCTCCTGGCTGCTCCAGGAACAAAGAGTAAAGTTTAACTAGAGAATTAAGACAAATGATTAATGTGTTCTGAGTATCAGAAGGAGGCGAGTTCAGCTCAGGTGCTTGTCCTAAAATGAGCCTTCCCATCCACTTAATTGAAAATGTTCATCTACGATTAGAAATTTAGAATAACAAGAGTTGACATTAACATAAATGTGTACTTCTACATTAAATCGGTGACCTTTTTATTTCCAATTATTTTCATATTTACATACATGGAATTTGCTGCTCTAAAAGCCTTACTGTATACAAAATACTTTTCACTATTCCTTTACACTACCTTGCATATGGTTGCTACGTGTGTATGGAGGGGGCATGTGTGAAGTGTCCTGTCACCTCTTGAATAAACATATGTCCAGTGAGGGAACTGTGCAGTGTAGATGGAGAAACTACTATTCGTGTCTGAGTTGGTATTAGTAGTAATACATACCAATGTGTAGTTGTAGATGCCATGTATCTTATTTTCTTTATACTTTATTCCTGTCATTTCATATATTGTTCTTGCAACACAAAGTTTGTCAGTGAATCTGATCACATTGGAAGAAAACTCACAAGAGCAGTGTTTATTTGTAAATCTGCAAATCATTGGCATGTCCATTAAGGCTCAAATAGTAATGTGAACATCTACTCCCATTTTAAAATGAAGGATGCTACAGATGAGACAGACACTCCGGTCAGAACGACCGAGTTGGCACAAGGGAAAACTCTTCACCAACTGGCGCTACTAGAGACAGACTCTATCGCCACCATAATGCACCGGGTTAAATCAGGCTCCCCTGGTGATCCACGTAAGCCAGAATACATTTAAAATGTCAGGAGACTATAACACTAGTTTTTCTGGAACTAGTTATTTTTTTCTCTAAGTATTGCAGTGGTTTTAAAGTCATGGTAACATGTGAAGTCGTGCCTCTCCTGAAAAAAATCCTCTTTAGGTGCTGCCCAGCCTGAAAACTACACCCCCACCTCCCTATTACCTTTTATATCGAATGTCGTAAAGAAGCATCTGAACAATCTCCTTACCAGTTTTTTAGAGCAAAGCCAAATATTAAATCACTCACAGAATGGTTTTAGCCAGCACACAGATCAGAAACTGCTCTCTTGACTGTAACAGAGAACTTGTGCAATACTGCAGACATGGGCTATTTCCAGGCACTGCTCCTCCTGGACCTAAGTGCTGCCTTTTATACTGTTCCCCACACAGTCCTATTACATCGCCTCAGTGATTTGGGGGTGCAAGGCAAAGTCTTGATCTGGTTTACCTCCTTTCTTAAAGGATCAGTCTTTTCAAGTAATCTCCCTTCCTTTCACTTATTCCCATGGAGCTCTAGCACATGGTGTGCCCAGGGCTCAGTGGTCAGCCTCACTATTTTTATTATCTTTGTCGGACCTCTGGCTGCTGTAGTAAAATCCTTTGGAATTTCATTGATGTCGTATGCCAATGATAGTCAGTCAATCATTCCCCTGTCCTCAGAGTCGGCCGATCACAGTGAAAACTGTAAAAACTGTCTTACAGCTGTTACAAGATGGATGCATGCAAATTGCTTAAAACTCATTGCCAGCAAGACAGAGATCCTTCTGTTGGGCAGACACACCTACCTATGGGGAGGCTATTGGTGGCCAGAAGTGCTAGGACCTCCTCTCAAACCTAAGTCTGTGGTGTATGAATGTATGACACACTATCCTTTAAAACCTGGGTTAAAACCCTAGCAGGCCACTGCTTTGGCATCCTGAGAAACCTTAGATCCATCATGGGATTCTTCACTTTACTAGTTAGTCACTTGTTTGTCCAATCACTAGTCATTTCACGCCTAGAATGTTGAAATAGTCTCTACTTGGACCCTAAAACTTCAGTCTTGAAGTGACAACAGGTCATCCAAAATGCCACTGCCAGGCTACTTTTTTCCCTCTTCAAAATTCTGTCCGGCCTCTCAGCTCCTAATCAAGCTTTATTAGCTTCCTGTTGAGAAGCACACAAAGTTTAAAGTGCTCTGCATCTCCCGTAAGATTCTCTATAAACAAGGAGTGCCAAGTCTTGTTGCTCTGGTGCACTCACATTCCCCGACAAGAGCCTTACGCTTAGCAGATTTGACTCTGGCTTCTATACTACGCCACCCAGAATGGGTGGACTTTCTTTTCATGTCCTAGCCCCTACCCTATGGAACTCTTTACCGTTTTCTGTAAGACAGACTCAAAACCACTTAAGCTTTCAGAAGCAAATAAAGGCCTGGTTATTCTCTTACTAAGCCTAGCCTGCTTTTCTTCACTTGTGTCTTAATACCTGTGACAAGTGCTGGGAAGCCCCCTTTTTGGGGCAACCGTGCACTTTACAAAATAAAAAAATAAATGAACACCGTGTAAATCATAAACTGGAAAACACAGAGACAATAATGTCTCAATCCGTGCTCAATGATTTACTGTGAATCGTTTTGTATGCAAAACTGCAGGAACCCTGGAAACTGAGTATATCTCATCACCTGTGAGCCGTTCTAGACTATGAGTCCATTAACAGCTCATCCGTGACACATTTCAGGCCCAAATTTACAAAGATTTTGTGTTGAGTTAGTGTTACAGTAAACCCTACGCAAAACCCCGTCCCCCCTGAGGATAGTGTAGCGAGAAGAAATATTTAAAGATTTTACCCGTTTGTTCCTTTTTGCATGTGTGCCGCATTTTGCAGCAAACTTACAAAGAGGAACTTGCATTTCAGCACAGGTTTTGTGCAAGAATGGAATGCTGACCACAATGTAGAGACCCTTTCACTGTGGCCCAAGGGTACATGCACTGGCACATGGCTGTTGTAAGTGCACCAGTGCAGGGATGGAGCAGGCCTGTGCCACTTTTAGGGGTATGGCACAGTTCTGCTCTCACCCTTGCTTGCTGCCCTGTGTTTCATCAAATCTTTGTAAATCAGGGCATTAGCTTTTGAACCTGAAGTTGTAAAAAGAATTCAGCATTTTGTCAGCTCAGTGTTGCCTGAGACAGCCAGTTAATTTGAGTTCAAGCCAAGTTTATTACAACAGTTTAGCTACAGGCCTTTCATGTACAGAAAAAAACAGTATTTTAGAAAGAAAAGCTCAGACTAGTTAAAACAGATAAGCAAATACCTCCAAAAAGCACAAAACTATGACAGCATTGAGTTCAACCATTGAAATGTAAACCAACATGTTCATTTTTTTAAATGTTAAGCACTATATCCTGGGCTGTCAGGTCTTGCTCTAGGGTAAATATATAACTTTTAAAAAGCAACATTTAGGTGTTGCAAAAGGTTTAGTTTTGCCAGGTTAGAGTGGAAGATTAAAACGGTGCTACAGGCTGCACTGGCAGCCCTGGAACATGTTTTAAAAAGTTACTTTAGTGGGTGGCACAGTGAGTCTGCTGCCCATTAGTAGCATTTAATTTACACGCCCTCGGTACACATAGTACCATTTAATAGCCACTTACAAATATTTAACCAGTTGGGAGCAGTCAAATATTGCCATGCTTGAAGGAAAGAGCTCACGCACCTTAGAACTTGTTGGTTGGAGTAGAGTCCTAATGCCAAACAAAACAAGTTTAGCAAGGAAGCAAATAGGTTAGGAGACCACCATGCCAAGGATTTCAGATTTAACACCAGCCTATTAGTACATATGTGCAGACAGATTTTTGGTGTCTTTAAGCCCATGCATTGCAGTCACAAAATACTGCCACCGTCGATACAGTGTCTACTATCATCTCTGTTTCGATGAGCATGGAACACACATTGTTCTTGGTTTTCTATGTGGTTATCTCAGTAGGCTCTGCAGGCTTTGGGGTGATTTAGGTGGCACGTCCAAGTGTGACTTTTGCCACTAACTAACTGAATGTAACAAGAATGCATCTGTGTTAGTTGCAATGCAGTCAAACTCTGGTTGCCTGAGTTTTTTCAAACCGAATGAATTGAAATAAAATGTCCTTTGAGCATTGATTAATCCCTTTCTTCAACAAGCCAGTTTTGGTACTTTCTGTTACAGGTAAAATAATTCAGTGTCCATTTACCACCTGGGTCACCTACCTATCAACAGCATCATTTCTCATAGTGTTCAGATCCATGGAACTGACACAGAGTTAGGGGATATTTCTTATAACCACCAGCACCATCAAACACTGCAGATGTAATATGTGTAGTCAGCATATCTTTAGGCTCCAAATAGTCTAACCATTAGAACCTCAACATGAATGCAAACACACAGAGTGATTCACACAAACCCTATATTCACTCTGTACATTCTCACATTCTAATTGCCTGCTGTGCTTTCAAAACAAGTGACATAATTACTACTTCAGTAATATGAGTACCCCTCAAGGCTCATTTGAGAAACTATACCATCAGTGTTCATTTCTTCTACAGTCCTTGTGAAGAAAAAAAAAAGCATTCTCAACCACTTTGGGTCAACAATATGGACTACCGGGGCCCTCCTCATGAATGCCATGCGGACCACATGATGAACAAAGTTTAAACTGTGACTTTCCTACGGAAACCTTACAGGGGTTACAGGTCACCTTTCAACTGTCAAACGTTCAGGTAAACAGCAGATTGCCACTGAACATTCAAGGGTGGGGTCATTGGAAACTCCATGTTAAGTTTATGTCACCATTGAATAAACAATATGTTTTGGAAAATCTTTGATCCCAGTATGGAGATACAATCCATATTCCTTATTCTTAAAAATCACCAAAGAGCATGATTCTCTCAAAAATAAAAAAAATGAAAGATGATTCAAGGGGATGGGGCAAATTACATAACTATATTCAATGCAGGTCTGGAAATATGTTATGTTTTAGTCCTCTCTTCTTGAGAGAGGTAAAATTAATCATGTTCACCCAGTGGGGTTGTATCCTGGAGTGCATATGCTTGGCAAGGTGGGCTGCTATTGGACTCTAGGCGTGACTGGAAGGTTTTAGAATCACGATGATGCATGATACTTCAGACGAAGAAATCGTCTTGAAACAAAGCCTATCATTTAGGTATTTTCTGCTAGGGAAGTGAACTACAAATCCCAGGATAGTAGTGGACTTTTTGATGGCTTTGACCAAGACTAAAGAACTGGATAAACCATGAGTACTATGTATTGCACTTTTGTCTTTTAAAAACTTAACAAAAACCATTTAAATCAAAAATTGGACTTCCTCACATTTTTTTCTGGTCCCACAATGGGTGCAGGGGTGAAATCATGTCCTCGAGATAACAATCCAAAAAAACTCTTTAGGCTTAATTTGATTCTTTTTGTCTCATGGGAAAATATTGTTCACAACAGAACGCTGCTGGAGATAGTGGGCCATAAAGACCAAAAACGCAGATGCCCCCTGCAAAAGCAGGTAGTTTTGTACAGTATTTGATAATTTTGATGTGTCCACATAGTGTCTTGGGGCATTGCCTGTTGCAGGCAGTAGGTCTACCCACACAAGTGAGGTTCCATTTTTATTGGGAGACCAGGGGGTACACTGGGTGGATGGAAATTTGTGGCTCCCCTCAGATTCCAGGACTTTGCATCGCCGAAATGTGAGAAAAAGTGTTTTTTTGCCAAATATTGAGGTTTGCTAAGGAATCTGGGTAACAGATCAGGTGAGAGCACCACAAGTTACCCCATCCTGGCTTCTCCTACGTGTCAGGTTTTCAGAATTGTACAGGCTTGCTAGGTTTTCCTAGGTGCCAGATGAGTTAGAGGCCAAGGTCCACAGCTAGGCACTTTGCAAAAAACAGGTCAGTTTTCGTTGTGAAAATGTGATGCGTCCACGTTATGCTTTGGGGTATTTCGTGTTGCGGGCACTTGGCTTACTCACAAAAGTGAGGTACCATTTTTATTGGGAGACTTGGGTGAATGCTGGGTGGAATGAAATGTGTGGTTCCTTTCAGATTCCAGAACTTTCTATCACCACAATGTGAGGAAAAAGGTATTTTTTGCCAAATTTTGAGGTTTGCAAGAATTCTGGGTAACCGAACCTAGTGAGAGCCCCACAACTCACCCCATCCTGGATTCCCCTAAGTGTGTAGTTTTTAAAAATGCATAGGTTTGTTAGTTTTGGGGGAACGCAGAATAGAAGAACAAGTGTTATTGCCCCTTGTCTTTCTCTAAATTTTTTCCTTCCAAATGTTAGACAGTGTGTAAAAAAGAAGTCTATTTGAGAAATGCCTTGACATTCACATGCTAGTTTGGGGACCCCGGAATTCAGAGATGTACAAATAACCACTGCTTCTCAACACCTTATCTTGTGCCCATTTTGGAAATAGAATGGTTTCCTTGATACCTATTTTTCACTCTATATTTCAGCAAATAAATTGCTGTGTACCGGGTATAGAATGAAAACCCATTGCAAGGTGCATCTCTTTATTGTCTCTGGGTGCCTAAGGGTCTTAATGAACCTACAAGCCCTATATATCCTCGCAACCAGAAGAGTCCAGCAGACGTAACAGTATATTGCTTTTGAAAATCTGACATGGCAGGAAACCGTTACAGAGCAAAACGTGGAGAGAAATGACTGTTTTTTTTACCTCGATTTCAATATCTTTTTATTTCAGCTGTTATTTTATGTATGAAAACCTTGTGGGATCTACACAAATGACCCCTTGCTGAATTCAGAATTTTGTCTACTTGTAAGAAATGTTTAGCTGTCTGGGATCCAGCACTGGTTTTACATCCACTTCTGTCACTAACTGGAAGGAGGCTAAAAGCACAAAAAATAGTAAAAATCAGGTATGTCCCAGTAAAATGCCAACATTGTGCTGAAAAATTTGGTTTTCTGATTCAAGTCTGCCTGTTCCTGTAAGCTGGGGAGATGGTGATTTTAGCACCGCAGACCCTTTGTTGATGCAATTTTCAGGAAAACAAACACAAGCCTTCTACTGCAGCCCTTTTTTCCAAGTAAAAAAAAAAAAATCAATTCGCTGTATTTTGGCTAATTTCTTGGTCTCCTCCGGGGAAACCCACAAACTCTGGGTACCTTTAGAATCCCTAGGATGTTTGAAAGAAAGGACACAAATTTGGCATGGATGGCTTATGTGGACAAAAGGTATGAAGGCCTAAACCAAACTGCCCCAAATAGCCATAAAAAGACCTAGCACCTGAGGGGGCAAAAGGCCTGGAAGCGAAGGGGTTAAGTTAAGAAAGCCATCTTTAATGTGAGTGCTTTTTATACGGTGGTCAGTGAATCCCTTTTCCTGCAAAATGATAGCATGGCTGAAGCATCCACTGTCCGTAATATTTCCAGAATGAAGTAACAAAAAATATTACTGAGGAACACACTTCTGATAAAAGTCAGGGTTCAAAGCAACTAGCGTTGATTCAACTGCAGGAGCTGCTAAACCACGTTTTATGCAAGAAAAGGAAATGTAAAGGAAATACAAAAGTGATTAGATCGGATGACAGAAGTAGAATTGTTGCCAACACCATTTGGATTTCTCATGCCTTGGGCATGCTTTTAGTCCATGATATCGGCAGCATAATTTCGGCTTGATTTTCTCTTGCTTTGTCTTTCATTGACAATCTAAGCCTAAACGAAATGAATAATTAGATTCATATAAGCAGTTGCCTGAATGAAATGAATAGCCAAATTCATATAATCAGTTGCCTAAAAGAAATGAATTACCAGATTCATATAAGCAGTCTGCCATGGTGTTACACCAGTTTGAAATCCCAACCTGCGTGCCACCTCTTTTGGCCAGCCTTGTGAGTCTCCCTTTCTTTTGTCCCTCGTCTGCCAATCCTACATGGAGGAGCTGTGACCTTCTGTACCTCCTTTTTATAATGCCAGTTTTTTTTTTTTATATCCCTGCATGGAAGACAGCCCAAACAGTCTTCATAAACTGACGAGAATGCACAACGGACAAATCATTCTGAGAGGCAACAGGCAAAACTTCCGTCAAACAATTGGGCACCAAGACGGTAATACAACTAATCTAACTTTGGCTATTGTGTTTAATTAATTTGCTGATTTTTAAATTAATTGAAGCTATTTGGAGAGGAAGAATGAAAATGGCTGTCAGTAGTTTGTGGTTTGTCCGAGGGTAAATATATTTCTTTCACATGCCCTTATCAGGTTGAGTGAAGGTACCAGACAGCTCGTAATTTTTATGTTATTTATAGTTGCCACATGATACTGTTGGAGTGTGTTTTTCAAAAGCAATATTAACCTGAAAAGCTTGAAATATATTGTGTGATGAAATTGCATAGAAAATATGTTAACATAGAAATAATGCTCGCATTTGAAATGTGCCCACGGGGAGTGGCTACCAATATATACGAAGACTAATGAATCCTATTAGTGATGAACTAATTATGTACTAATGTTTTGAATTTGTATAAGCATATCATAATTAGAGTCATGTATTAGGAGTTTGCTTATTAAGTCATTAGGCCTTAGCTTAGTGAGGATCTGGGCTAGGCTGTCTGGTCTCATATTAAAGTGTATTTGTCTAACGTGCAATGTGCTGTGTTCCTGAAGGACACAAAGCTGTATTTTTTCAGAAGTTTGATGTGTGTAGCAGAAGTAAATTCTTTCTCATGGGACTCAACTTGCTCAAGAAGACATTGTGCAAGGCTGCCTGGATTACGAGAAAACAATGGAACCACTGACTGGAGCGTAAAGTGTAGCATTTCTTACCTGATATTCTAACCGATGAAGACATCAATAACATGAACCAATCAGTGACATGAGAACTGTGGTTTGTGGAAAATTCTGGTGAAGTGCTTGGAGAATTATTGGACAGAGATAACGGTGCATCAAATTATTATCCAATGAGGAATTATGGGCTAATTAGGTAGTTTTGATTTAACGGAGTGACCCAAAGACAAACACATCCTTTTGAGAGCAGAGACTCAGAGAGACAGATACCTTTCACTTATTTTGCTTGTCTTTTACCTCTTAAACCATCCTCTACTTACCTGATACTTACTTCTCCTCCATATGAGGGAAGAGTCCTATTCCTTAGCTATGCTGTATTGAGACTTTGCCCCGTTCCTCTCTCTGCTGATGATGAATTGACTGATGTCCTGAGGACGAAGACTGAAGCTGTTTGCTGATCTGTTGGACTGGTAACTATCTGATGCAGAAATTGTAGGTACCAACTGCTATTCTGACAGAGGCTATCGTTAGATGTTTTCTATATTTGTGTTTGCTAAAATGTTTTGCATGAAGCCCAACATGCTGATGCTAATTTGAGGTTAGTTAAGGTGTTCACAAATAATCTGACGCAAAAAG
This sequence comes from Pleurodeles waltl, assembly GCF_031143425.1. NCBI lineage: Eukaryota > Metazoa > Chordata > Amphibia > Caudata > Salamandridae > Pleurodeles > Pleurodeles waltl. The sequence continues at coordinate 690,456,334 of NC_090436.1, read as the reverse complement.
ACATATCACTGAGTTCTTGCTTTGTTGAATCATGCACTAATGAGACTCTGATAAATTGATACATATTAATGATGTGCTTAAGTACTAAATGATCATAATCTATGGATTAATTAAGTTGTGTTCTGATTGCCAAATTATAGTGGCTATGATGAGTTTATTGCAATTGAGACCAATAAATATGATATTAGATTGTAACAAATAGGGAAATAAATATTCTAACACTTAACTAAACTGGTGTGGTTATTTATGACTGAAGGGTCATGGCATTTTCAACTTATTCATTCTTATTAAATGTTATTGATTAGCTTGTTGATTAGTTACTGCTATTATTGATGGGGTTATTGATCCACTGATCTGTGATGCCAAAAGACATGTCGTTCTGGGAAGTCCCCGAACGTGGTCCAAAGGTTCACCGACCTAGGCGTGTCTCCTTGTAAGTTTACTTATGAAGGCTCTGACGCGTTTTTTGTTAGCAGTGAGGATGGTTTGGCCCTTTGGGGCCCCAGGGCGAGGGACTACGGTTCGATAGAGTTGATGGTTCGAAAGGTCCGGTAGGAATTGATGAAATGATGGGCGTAGTTTGGAAGTAAGCAAGGTGTATCAGAAAATTGGGTTTTGGGAAAATTGTTCTTTCTCAATGATGCAAATTGGAGAGATGATGTGCCCCCTAAGTCCCAAATGACTTTCCCGGAATCTCTGAGCTTGCTGAAGGGAGTTTGAGTATGTACTCGGCGTTCTAGTGATAGTGTGGATGAAGTAGGTTTTGTGCTTGCACAGCTTATGCATACCGCAGGAGAATTGTGAAGTTTATGAGGAATTTAGGCCAAATGAGGATGTTTTAGTAGGAGTGTGCTTACTCCGCAGTGTGAGAGTAGGGAAGTCTGCGAACTTCATGTGAGTGTGGTGCTTTATGCTCAAAAAATTGTCCACATGGTTGTTTATGATATACGGGCCCTGCGTGGTCTAAGACTCCGGAGTATATTGATAAGTGTATGAGACACTTGGTTTATGTTGTAATTTGTGCAGTTTAATAGGTTGATGGTGAAATCGGCGAGTTGAGTTTGAGTCAAAGTGAGTGAATGAAAACTTGGGTGGAGATTTGGTGAGTTATAAAGTGCACTAGAACAATAATCCATTGACAAGTAGAGAGTAAAATTTGCGGGTCAAATTTTGCTTGCGAGTGCGGGATCTGAGAAGGAGAGAGTAGCGGCCGAGGCTAAGAGAAATCTCTGTAAAGTTCTGAAGCGATTGTGTTACCCTTTCCTGTAGTAAACTGGCAAATTATAGTTTGTTTTTGTTGGTGCTCTCAATACATTGCATTAGTTTTGTGTGAATCTGAGAGTGGGAGGACAAGCCGCAAGACTTTGTCAGCCGCAGTGTGTGAGTGTGACATCATTGGAGCCGCGCTGGGATAGGTTGGCTAATGAGAAGGGTCGTGCACGGATTGGCAGCCATCCGTGAGAGGCAATTGGTTGAGAAGGTAGGCGAAGAGAGTTCTGGGAATTAAAGTCACTTCCTGATTTGATTGTGAACAAAATAAAAGACGCAAAATAAAATTTTTCAAGGCTTTAAAGCACGCTTTGAGGGGAGATGTCTATGTTACCGCAAATGTAGGGGAGATTACACCGCCAGAGGATACACCGGCTTATGCTGTAATGGAGGAAAGGGGTGTTGCGCCATGTCTTTGGCTAAAGCAATGGGACAAAGTGACAGAGAAAGAAGGGTTTTGGCGTTTCCAGAGCATAGAACGTTCAATTTGAGGGTTTTGGAAAATTTGTGGAGGGTGCTAAATGAGTTAAAGCCACCTCCGAGGCCAGCACAGTTTGAGGGATTAGCAATTTGGGAACTGATGGCAATACGACAACAGCAACAGAAATTTGATCGAAAGCAAAAAATAAACACTAGCAGAGGCTAGGTGGGACAGTACACAGAGAGTTTGGAGGAGAGGAACAATAGATGGGGTCAGGATGTTTCCAGCAATAGCTCAAGACGGTGAAGACAAATGGGGGGAAAACTACTTGTAAGTCTGACAAAAGTCCCTCCAAAGACAAAGAGGCTAGGAAGCCCTGGTCAGAGTTAGATGAATCGGACGATGATGAGTTCCTTAATCAGTTGCTGTATGACCAACCACCACCATATGCAATAGATGACAATAGACCTAGTACTAGTACATGTCCTGCAGGTTCGACTCAAGAGAAGATGACAACGAGTCCGATACAGGCTAGTCCTGTCTCAACACCAGTCCCGGTGCAGAGTAATTTTAGAGTGTCCACAGCTCAAGGTATGCAATCTCAGCTGCAACCACCACAGGTTCAGAGACTTTACCCTGATGTCCCAATCTTAGAGACTACAGCAAATCTGATGGTGCCGACAGAGCTGGCATATTCGAGACCAAAGCTGATTCAGGCTGATCCAACTCCATCTTTTCTGCCTCAGGTACAGCAGCAAATGATTCCGAATTATACTTCGGTAACGGGACCGCAGCCAGCCATGGCACCAACAATGAACCAGAACATGGGAGTTAATACACCACAGGTTTTGGGAAACAGACAGCCGCCAGCCGCCATATCCTTCCCCCTTACAGTTGGTCCACCAGTACCATTGTATTCGCAGGCGAAGCCTAGTGTATGCGATCAAGGGATAATGACTCAGGAGATGACAACAGGAGGGTTCGTAGGGAGCTCTCAAGGAATGACTCCAGTGGAACCGACATTTGAAGGATCTAGGTCTTTGTTAGACTTCAGTCCGATAGGGGCTCCTCCAGAGGCCATGAGACAGACAGGTTTGAGACTGTTAACTCCGCAGATCTCGAGTGGAATATACCGCAGACACCTTTAGTGCAGGCTGGGAATACCTCCTTACAAGGGTTAACAGCACAACAGTTGAACGACCGGTTAGACAAGCTTAATACTCCACAGTCTACTCCTGCAGCAGCAGGGAGAACGGAGGAGAAGAGTACATGAATTTTGTGAGGTTGGGCATGGAGGCTGATGAACTTGTTGAAGGGAGCATGGGAGTGAACAGGCTAGAGCCATACACAGAAACAGAATTGAGATACTTGTGTCCAAAGATAACTAAAGAAGTGAGGAGGGTGCACCAGAGGTTGGCAAATTTGGCAGATAAATACGGAATAGATTTAGAAAATACCAAGCATCTGAAGAGGAGTTACAGGTTAGACTTTGAGCCTAAGGATTTCGAACATATGAGGTCTACTGGGATGAAGGCAGACCTTAATGGATACTGAAGAGTACACTGGTTTGGGGAGCCTTAGAGAAGTGGGAAGGAAAAGTGATTGCATAGAACAGCCAGCGAAAGCCTTACCGGATACCGGTGCGGTAAAGATGTTACCAATGAGAGAGACTGCCAGAGGGGTTCTTGTCCATGTGCCGTGTACTAGAGGTGATATCCTGTAATTTACGAATGACTTTCCCAGGCTGAGGGAGAAGCCAATAGAGTGGTATCAGCAGACGGACAGGTTTGTGAAACTTGCAAAATGTCTTTGGGAAGACTTGAATACTCTCTTTGAGGTCATAGTTCCAGCTGATTTGTGGCTTGAATGCAAGAGGGGTGTGATTTGTCCGACTGAGGAACCGGCAAGGGACAGGACCACAGGAGCACCGTCTCCTGAGGTGATGAAGTATTACTATAAGGTGATTGAGTTTCTGAAATCGAGGGTTTTGGCGAAGAATATTGATTGGCAAAAGATTGATCGGCGGCTCAGGAACCCAAGGAGTCGATACATGTCTATTATGAGAGGTTGTTGAAGGTGTTCAAGCACTACAGTGGTACAGAGGTTGTTGGGGCGAAGGACATGAATCACCTTGTGTTTCGATTTGTTGAAGGGTGGAGACCTGAGATTAGTCAAATGATTAAGAGTCACTTGATTTGCTGGCAATCAAAGCCGATTGACGAGGTGTTGCAGAATGCAAAGTACTGTAGTGACGAGATTGAGTTAAAGCAGAGAAAGTTGAAGGAGAAAGCGATGGTGATGCAGATTAAGGCAGCACAGTCAGGGATGCAGGGAGGTTGTCTATAACAAATGGTACAACAACCGCAAGGAAACTGGATGTTTCAGGTGCAAGTGAGAGGTAAAGGTCGAGGAGGTTTTGTGAACTGAAGTCCAGATTTGAACACTGTAGTGGTTCAAAATGATGTGCAAGGGATGAAGAAGATGTTACCTTGTCATGCTTGCGGGGTCGTTGGACATTGGAAGTGGGAGTGCCCGATGATGGTGCAGGAGGGTGTTGTTCAACAAAGCAATGATTTCAGTTCATTCCAAAATGTGAGAGGACTGAGATTGAGAGGTCAAAATCCGAACTTTCAGAATAATATGAATCAGATGCAGGGTTTTCAACCCATGCACCAAGTGCAGATGCCACGTATACAGCCGATGCAGTTACAACAAATGCAACAGCAGGTTCCCATGGTACCTAGACAGCAAATGCAAGTGCCATTAGCACCAATGGAACAGCAACAGGTGATGCTTCCTCAACAGGTCACAGGTCAAAGGATAAGTCAAAATAACACAGTACAACCGTTCCCATTGCGTGGTGAGAATGGAATAAACGAGGAATGGTCGGATGAGAGTTCAGATAGTGAGGAGTGTAGGCTTGCAGCGTCCTTAGAGGTAGATCAGAAAGGGCCCTATGTTCAGGGAAAGGTGATGGGTCACAAGGTTTCATTCTTGGTTGACACAGGAGCTATACGCTCTATAGTCAGAAGTGCAGAGGTTCCGAAGCTGCCTCTTTCGGGACGTACAGTCAAGGTAGTGGGAGTAGCAAACCAACTCTTGACTCACCCAATCACAGATCCGGTTCAGGTTGAGGTTGGCACTTTCCAGGGATTGCACAGATTTGTGGTCTGCGATTCAAGTCCCGTGTCCCTACTGGGAAGAGACTTACTGTGCAAAATGAGGTGTTCAATCACCTGTTCAAATGAGAGAACTGAGGTTCAGACAAACAGTGATGATGAAGGAGAAGAGGAGCAAGTTTCAGAACCTGAAACCGAGACTACAGACGAGGAGTACCCTCTGATTAACTTCTTCCCGATGCTCACAGTGGCTGACCTCCCAGCAGACTTGCAGGGAACCGTCCAGGAGGAGGAGTGGGATTTGACAGGGAAAGAAGTAGGACTGATAAAAGGAGGAGAACCAGTTAGAGTCAGTGTGAAGCCTAATGCTGTGTTCCCCCAGGTACCGCAGTATCTTATGGCGCAGGATGTCCTTATAAAGGTTGCGCAATGAATTGCAGACTTTGTGAAACAAGGAGTCTTGAAGGAAGTGATGTGCAGCCCATGTAATTCACCAATAATGGGACTTAGAAAGCCCTGTGGGAAGGTTCGAATTGTCCAAGATTTGAAAAAGATCAATGACATAGTGGTGAAATGCTGCCCAGTGGTGCCAAATCCAGCTGTGATTATGTTTCAGATTCCATGCGATGCAGAATGGTTCACAGTCATTGATCTGTCCCAAGCATTCTTTTCTGTGCCTCTTCATGAGGATAGACAATTTCTCTTCAGTTTTAAATTCCTGGACAAGGTTTACAGTTGGTGTTGAATTCCTCAAGGTTTTTCAGAATCACCTTTCATATTCAATCAGATACTGAAGAAAGATTTTGAGTCATTGGAATTGCCTTTCCAATCGACTTTAGTGCAGTACATTGATGATTTGTTGATAGCATCCAAGACAAGGGATGAGTGCAAGTATGATTCGATTGCCTTACTGAATCACCTGGGAAAGAACGGACACAAGGTGTCCCCAAGGAAATTGCAATATTGCCAGAAAGAGGTGAAGTACTTGGGTCAACAAACTGAGAAAGGGTCGAGGAAGTTGTCCAGGGAAAGAGTGACTGCACTGTTACAGATGAATCCCCCAACTACACGAAGAGATGTTAGAATGTTCCTAGGAATGGTAGGTTACTGTCGTCAGTGGATCCCGAATTTCTCAGTCATCTCCAAGCCATTGGTGAGACTGACAGTCAAGGAAGGGCCAGATGTCATAGTGTTGAAAGATAAGGAAATGAAAGCATTTACTGAGTTAAGAGAGAGCATGTGCAGGGCTCCAGCTTTAGGTATGCCTGATTACATGAAGCCTTTTGTTCTGTTTTGTCATGAACGTGATGCTTGTTCTTTGTCTTTCCTGACACAGGTCCATGGAGGTGTTAACCGACCAGTAGCATATTTTTCAGCTACTTTGGACCCAGGTGCAGCACCCTTACCGGGTTGTCTGCGTGCAGTAGCAGCAGTTGGTCAAAACCTCACACAGTGTGAAAGTATAGTGATGGGACATCCTATAACAGTCATGGTCCCTCACTCAGTTGAAATACTGTTGACACGTACCAAAACACATCACATGACAAATGCAAGACTGACAAAATATGAAACGATTATATTGGGGTCACCAAATGTAACGTTGAAAAGATGTACAGAGTTGAACCCAGCAACTTTGCTTCCAAATGAAAACACAGAGGTTGAAAATGTGGAAGATGTAGAACATGATTTTCTTGAGGTAACAGAAATGTGCACCAAACCGAGGCCTGATATTAAAGATACCCAATTGGAAGAAAATTACCAAATTATCTTTGTTGATGGTTCATGTTTGAGAGACTCAGTGGGAGTACTGAGAGCTGGATATGCTGTATGCATGATTTCTGGCATTCTGGAAGCGTCTTGGCTTCAAGGAGTATATTCGGCCCAAGTAGCTGAATTGGTCGCTCTTACTAGAGCTTGCCATGCCGCTGCCCAGTTGAGAGTGACTATCTATACTGAAAGTCGCTACGGATTCGGAATTGTTCATGATTTTGGCCAGCTATGGTCACAGAGGGGTTTCTTGACCTCTTCTGGTTCGCCAGTAGAAAATGGTGAGAGAATTAAGGAGTTGTTGCATGCGATTCAGTTGCCTCATGAAATTGCCGTGGTGAAATGCAGTGCTCAACTGAAGTCACAAGACTTTGTTTCAATGGGAAATGGATATGCGGATCAAGTCGCAAGGTTTTGTGCATTGAACTGTATATCGTTTAAAGATCAGTGGGAATTGTTACCTGAAACAGAAAATAAGACATGTTAGGATACAATGCGTACAAAGACCAGATGACTTGTGGGTCTCAGATGAAGGGAAAATGGTCCTGCCGAACAGTCTTTTGTCACAATTTGCAAGGTTTTACCATGGTCAAGCACATATTGGGAGGGATGCCATGATCAGGTTGTTCAAAATTGACTGGTTTAACCCAAAGTTCAGACAAGCTGCAGAAGTGATTTGCCATAGGTGTATTATCTGTCAACAGATGAATGCGGGGAAAGGGACATTGGTGAATTTGAGCCACATTGGGAGAGCTGGAGGTACATTTAGCAGAATGCAACTGGATTTTATTGAGATGCCTGTGTGTGGAGGCTTGAGGTATGTGTTGGTGATTGTGTGTATCTTTAGTCAATAGATTGAAGTGTACCCTACACGCAGGAATGACAGCCTCACAGTAACGAAGCTGCTGCTTAGGGAATTGATACCACGTTTCGAGTTTCCGATCTCTTTAGAATCAGATAGGGGAAGTCACTTCAACAACGAGGTGGTTAAGCTATTGTGCGCAGCATTGAACATTGAACAGAAATTGCATTGTAGTTACCGCCCTGAAGCATCAGGACTAGTGGAGCAGATGAATGGTACCCTGAAGTCGGGAATGGCAAAAATGTGTGCAGCCACTAATTTTACCTTTGTTGTTAATGTCAATGAGAAATACGCCTAACAAAAAAATAGGATTGTCTCCTCATGAGATTCTCATGGGGCGAGCTATGAGACTGCCGGCAGTGCCTGTGAATGCTCTTGTGAATATCATGAATGATATGGTGTTAGACTACTGCAAGGGTCTGGCTGATGTGATCCGCTCTTTTTCTCACCAGGTGGAAGCTACCACCCTGCCACCGATAAATGATCCAGGACACAGCCTGAAAGCTGGTAACTGGCTTGTCATCAAGAAACACGCAAGGAAGACGTGTTTGGAGCCACGTTGGAAGGGGCCATACCAAGTGATACTAATGACTACTACTGCTGTGAAGTGTGCGGGAATTCTGAACTGGATCCATGCCAGTCACACGAAAAAGGTGACGTGTCCAACTGAGGAGGAAGTTGAGTTGTTGAAAGTGCCAACAACAGAAAAGGAAGTCTCAGGGCCAGAGAGTGATCGAAGGGGAACTGAGACAGAAGGAGAGCCAGTTGAGGACAGCTTGGTCACTCTAGTAAGAGACGAAGGAGAAGAGACCCAGAGGGGTGCTTGGTGAGCCTATCTTAACCGAGGCGGCAGGAGAGCCTAATCAGAGGGAGGTTTTCCCAGAAGCAGACGATTATGGGAATTAGCTAGAGTATTTGACAGACCCAGAAGGCGAAGGAGTTGAGGCGGAAGAGAATCAGGGTGTCCAAACTCCTCCTGAGCAGATTGCAGGTCCATCAAGAGAAAACACCATAGAGCCAGAGGAGGGCAAAGGGTTGCCACAAGAAGGATCGAAAACCAGAGAGATACTGAAAGGAGATAAGTGGCCCGAGTTGCAAGTGAAAAGAGGAGAGGTGGTTGTTGAAGATGCAATAGAGGAAGAAGTTGATGCAACAAGGAGAGAAGATCTACGTGAAGGAGAGTTGCAAGGTGATCACAAGTTGAAGAGAAAGATAGAAGTGAACAGAAGTACCTAAATGGGCGTATGCAACGACAGCTGGATGGCAACAAGAGTTCTTGGCGTTTTGCTTTGATCAAGAAATTCCAGGTCAATACTTTGGCACCTTAGTCTGACTGCAGGAGACTGAATTGGTATAAAGATCGAATTAAAGTTGAGAAAAAAAAATATTGAGAAAAGAGACTGAGAATTTACCGGGTGAGACTTTGAAAACCTGAATTGACTTTTGAAAAACTGATTGTGACAAGCTGCTAACCTGAATTGATGAAGATCCTTGGAGTGCAAATGCAAGCTGTATATAATTGCTGAAGGAAGCCTTTCGTTTGTTTGACTTTTGCTGCGAAGAGAAAAAAAAAGAGAAAAAGAAAAAAAAAAAAGAAAGAAGATTATTTTCTAACCATCCTCTGTTGTTGTTTGTATTAACCATCCTTCACTTTCGGATTCTTTACAGATCATGGCTAACACTAGTCAGGATAATAGAGGGAGTTGGTGTTGTAAATATTTGGGTGTTGGTTTGGGTGTTGTGTGTGTGATATTCATTATGGTTGTGGTTGTGGCTATGACATTAATGGATAAGAGTGGGACCAACAATGCTACAATTCCTGAGACTACCACTGCACTAACAGCTTGGGAGAGGTTTGAGCAGGATACAAGATATTTGCATGAGGGAACTAACGCAAAAGGGGAACTCTCCACTAATGTTTTCTATCGCTTGCTGAGTGAGTATGTTGACACAATGGATGCGAAAGATTGCTTTGTGTGTACACAGATTACTGTTTTAGTACAAGAGGGGGTTACCTACCACAGTCTGCCACTAACATATGGGATTAGTTGTAGTCTGCGACTAACAAGATTCTATAACCAGGAAGAGATTCACTACTTTTACTCGAATTGTGATCTTGTGTTTTCCTATGTGCACATAATAGAGGATTTGAGTAAGGTAGCTAGATACTATAGTATAAAGTTAGTTAAAGGCTTCTTTGAGTAAACATTGACAATTAGTACATCTTATGCACACCGCAATAATTTGACATGCTTGCTTACACCTGTAGAGAAAAGCTTTCTAGATCACACAGAAGATGGAAGAAGGGCATTAAAGGGCAAATTAGAAAAAGGATTGCAGCAGCAGGTTTTTGCCAGTAGTGAAGGTTATGGTGCAATTAGGGAGCAAGGGAAGCTAGCTCTAGATACATTACACGTAGGGAAGCTTTGCATATCTGGGACAAAATCATATTATGACAATGTGTTTGTGGGAACAAGTGAATGTAAGCATGTGTTTTTGTTTCAGAGAAAATGGACGTTCATGTTAAATGGACAGGATCCTGCTATCCCAGGGATCTATTATATATTTGGACTTAATGCTTATTACTGTCTTCCAAAGGGATGGTATGGGACATGTTATTTGGGGATAGTTTTCCCAAAGATATATCAACTTGACGATTTGAAAAGGTTTCCGAAATTGTCTGAATTACATCATACTAGACAGAAAAGAGAAACTGCTGTTGGTGTAGTAGGAGACATATTTGGGGCGATAATTCCTTCAGTGGGAGTTATCTTAAACTCCATAAAGATTCAAAAGTTGTCTACTATTGTGGATAACACGCTGACAAATTTTTCAGGGGCTATACTCCTGATGGATACTGAACTTGCTGCGGAGAGGGTTATGACTCTTCAGAACAGGCTTGCTTTAGACATTATTTTAGCGAAAAATGGCAGAGTTTGTAAGATGCTTCATGAGCGTCATTGTTGTGTCTATATACCAGATAATAGTAATGAGATTAGAAATATGCTTACTAACTTGACTAAGGATAGTACGGATTTGAAGGAGTTGAAAGAACCAGGTGTTTGGGAAAAGGTTGGAAAGGGATTTACTTCAGTGGGGAATTGGCTTAGTAACATTAGGCATGGGATATTGTCTAAAATAATACAGGGAATACTGATTGTTATAGCTTGTTTATTTGGATTATGGGTGGCATGTAAAATTAGCAAAATAATAAAATTTAAAATGGCGAAAAATAATAAGAGGAGGGAAGAAAAACAAAGGGAAAAATTACACAGGGCAGAATACAAGGGGAAGCCAATAAGGGATGAAATTGAGATTAGAGAATTTTAATATGTAAAATTTCTGGGGAAAGGTTTGTGTGATGACAAGAGTCATCAGAGGAGGGATTGTTGGAGTGTGTTTTTCAAAAGCAATATTAACCTGAAAAGCTTGAAATATATTGTGTGATGAAGTTGCATAGAAAATGTGTTAACATAGAAATAATGCACACATTTAAAATGTGCCCACGGGAGTGGCTACCAATGTATACAAAGACTAATTAATCTTATTAATGATGAACTAATTATGTACTAATGTTTTGAATTTGTATTAGCATATCATAATTAGAGTCATGTATTAGGAGTTTGCTTATTAAATCATTAGGCCTAAACTTAGTGAGGATCTGGGCCTAGCTGCCTGGTCTCACATTAAACTGTATTTTTCTAACGTGCAATGTGCTGTTTTCCTGAACGACACAAAGCTTTATTTTTCCAGAAGTTATATGTGTGTAGCCGTAGTAAATTCTTTCTCATGGGACTCGACTTGCTCAAGGAGACATTCTTGACGAATGCAACAGTGTAATTCGGAACAGGTGCAAGGCTGCCTGGAGTATGAGAAAACAATGAAACCACTGACTGGAGCGTAAAGTGTAACTTTTCTTACCTGATATTCTAACCGATGAAGACGTCAATAACATGAACCAATCGGTGACATGAGAACTGTGGTTTGTGGAAAATTCTGGTGAAGTGTGTGGAGAATTTTTTGACAGAGATAACGGTTCATCAAATTATCATCCAATGAGGAATTATGGGCTAATTAGGTAGTTTTGATTTAACGGAGTGACCCAAAGACAGACACATCCTTTTGAGAGCAGAGACGCAGAGAGACAGATACCTTTCACTTCTTTTGCTTGTCCTTTACCTTTTAAACCATCCTCTACTTACCTGATACTTACTTCTCCTCCATATGATGATGAACTGACTGATGTTCTGAGGACGAAGACTGAAGCTGTTTGCTGATCTGTTGGACTGGAAACTATCTGATGCAGAAATTGTAGATACCAACTGCTATTATGACAGGGGCCATAGTTAGATGTTTTCTATATTTGTGTTTGCTAAAATGTTTTGCATGAAGCCCAACATGCTGATGCTAATTTGAGGTTAGTTAAGGTGTTCACAGATAATCTGACGCAAATAGACTTATGACTGAGTTCTTGCTTTGTTGAATCATGCACTAATGAGACTCTGCTAAATTGATACATATTAATGATGTGCTTAAGTACTAAATGATCATAATCTATGGATTAATTAAGTGGTGTTCTGATTGCCAAATATTAGTGGTTATGATGCGCTTATTGCTATTGAGACTAATAAATATGATATTAGATTGTAACAAATAGGGAAATAAATATCCTAACACTTAACTAAACTGGTGTGGTTATTCATGACTGAAGGGTCATGGCGTGTTCAACTTATTGATTCTTATTAAATGTTATTGATTAGCTTGTTGATTAGTTACTGCGATTATTGGTGGGGTTATTGATCCATTGATCTGTGATGCCAAAAGACATCTCATCCTGGGAAGTCCCCGAACGTGGTCCAAAGGTTAACCGACCTAGGCGTGTCTCCTTGTAAGTTTACTTATCAAGGCTCTGACGCGCTATCAATACCTTATCTTGTCCCCATGCTAAACAGATCCCAACTTTGGATGAGAACTTCGGATGTAGGAGAGTGGGGAGTATCCATGAATCCAGTTATACCAGTATCACATAGTTAAGTATCAAGCAGGTGGGTTTTCCATATTTGTCACCCCAACCCCTAGGTGGAATACTTAACAATATAAAAAGCATGCAGTGCTATATATGGGCCCTGTATACAGTTCAACAACATTTCCTAGAATCTCCTCTCCAGAAATAAACTAGGGGGCATTCTATTGACAAAAGGACAAGGTGAACGTTTGAGAGCTCATCAGAAATCCTATGTCTTCCTGTACTTTTTCTGTTAGTTATGGGTAAATACAATTTCCTTCTGTTTTTACCACCCATTCACTGGTCCAAGCCCATTTTTGCAGGTTATTGGATCAATTAAGCCACCTAACTCAAATGCACCTTTCAGATAGCTAATTCTGACTGAGATATATATACAGTAAGATTTAGAAATTTGGGTCCATATCAGAAAACATTCTAGATCATCTTTTTGAAGAACTTTATTGGTGGAGATCACAGCGGCATGATGCATAGCTGTTTTATCACTGTAGCATGGATGTGAATTTGTATCGGGGTAAAACGTGACAAACATGTTTGTGTAGATTTAAGCAAGGAGCCTGCAGCTGAGTTAGAGCAAGAAAACCAAATCACAACAGAATAAAATCAGGCTTATACTGCACCACATCAAATAGCACACAACTACGTAACACATCAAAAATACAACATAAAAACTTGCCAAGAAACCAAATCACACAGCCATGCAACTGCAAATTTAGAGCTAAACACTTCAATACAACAGTAAACACAAGATACTGAACACCAGTGAACACAATGACAAAACAGGAAGACAACAATAAAATGCAGTACACCACCACAGCCATGCAACATACCAATACACCAGTACAACAACAAACAAACAAAATAATATGGAAACACACTGGTACATCGATTGTAAAATAAAAAATCATATCAAAACAAATAAAAAAATAACAATATGGCACTGTAACAATACACCAATACAGCACAATAGAGCAATACAGCATCACAACACAATTGTCCATCAACATAAAACAACAATACAGCATCAAAAGGGCAAAACAATGACAGGGCAACACAATCAATCTATTAGTTTGAGTTGTGTGGTCCTTTGGCTCTTTTGATGTGTTTGTTTTGTGTTGTTCTTGTGTGGTCTTGTGTTTCTTGTTGTGCTGTGTTTATATTACGATGATTGATTTTTGTATGTAATACTTTGATTTTACCTTTTTAGAGTACATTTTGGGCCTCATTACAACATTGGCGGGCTGCAACTGCCGCCCGCCAAGTTGTAACCCCTGTGCGGTCGCCAATGCGGCCTTACTCCCGCGGTGCCCATTGTGAAATCCCCGCTGGGCCGGCAGGGCCGGCCCAGCGGGGATGTGGGCCGCAACATGGGAGCCGGCTCCAAATGGAGCCGGCGGTGTTGCACCCGTGTGACGGGTGCAGTTGCACCTGTCACGCTTTTCACTGTCTGCTGTGCAGGCAGTGAAAAGCTGTGTGGGGCTGTGCCAGGGGGCCCCGCAACTCCCCTTCCCACCAGCCTTTCCATGGCGGTTCCTACTGCCATGGAAAGGCTGGCGAGAAGGGGACTCCTAATCCCCTGGGCAGCGCTGCTGGCGGATTACAACCTCCTCCACGGTCGTAATCCCCACATTTGTACCGCCAGCCTGTTGGTTGTACAACCTCCAAAACAGCCCTGGGTTGTAATGAGGCCCTTTGTCTTACTAATGTGTTTTATTTTAGTGCAGTTGCATCATAGATTGTTATGAGTATATCAATGTGTTGTAATTTGTTTTGTAACAATAGTGTTATGTAATATTATTGTATTGTTTAGAGGGGTTCTGTTGTGTTTTCTCATGTTTTCATGTGGTGTTATTGTGTTAAGTTATGCCGTATAGTGTGTATTTGTTTTGTATTATGTTGGTATGGTGTGTTATCATTTTGTTTCATTTTCTGTTGTGTTTGTGGTATATTGTGCTGTTGTATCTTTTTTGTGGTTGCATTATTGTGTTGTCAATTTTTGGGTTGTTATTGTAAATTCCTGTGGATATTTTGTTCCTCAAATCGGTTGCACTTCCATTCTCCTTATTATGTATCCCAATGATCTTGTTTTGCCTAATCTCACACCATTAATCCTTCAAAGGCACTTTCCGGTATTAGCTTCATATGAGATCAACCATAAATTACAGACAGATTTGTTCAAAAGAACAAACATAATGGTGTTCTAGATTGGTACTTTCATGTTGATACACATGAAGCTATTAAAGAATATGTGTACCTGTTTGACATTGTATCTGGCAATTCCTATGTTCTGCCCTGATTATAAAATATTAATTTCAGGTTTACTTAGTGGTTGTGAGTTTATCCCAATTGATCAAAGTTTTTGGTCACCAGGATGTATCACTTTTATGTAATGGTTTTGGGGCCTAACTACGTGTAGGTCTACATATTTGAGTAACTGTACACTTGTAGTAGTTATTCACTAAGGTAACCTCACACATGAGCAATTCTGCATGTGTAATGTTACTCTTACACTTTTAAGTAACTTCACTACTTTTAGCTATTCACCATTAATGAGTGTAAAGTTACTCAAAAGTATAGACTTACATTTCCCCACCTTCTAAAATGAGGAGCAGAGTCAGTAAAAACATCAACTATGGTGCTAAAGGTCCTACTAGTTGTGACTTTACGACCATGTGTTATAGTACACACATTTCAAATCTCCTTCTGTCTAGATGTATGCAAAGATGTGAAGAGACACAGGGGGTCATTCTGACCCTGGCGGTCACCGACCGCCAGGGCCAACGACCGCGGAAGTACCGCCAACAGGCTGGCGGTGCTTCCTGGGCCATTCGGACCGCGGCGATAAAGCCGCGGTCAGAAAAGGGGAACCGGCGGTTTCCCGCCGGTTTACCCCTGGCCCAGGGAATCCTCCATGGCGGCGCTGCTTGCAGCGCCACCATGGGGATTCCGACCCCCTTCCCGCCATCCTGTTCCTAGCGTTTTTTACCGCCAGGAACAGGATGGCGGGAACGGGTGTCGTGGGGCCCCCTAAAAGGGCCCCACAAAGATTTTCAGTGTCTGCTTTGCAGACACTGAAAATCGCGACGGGTGCCACTGCACCCGTCGCACCCCTGCAAATCCATCGGCTCCATTCGGAGCCGGCTTCCTCTTTGCAGGGGCTTTCCCGCTGGGCCGGCGGGCGATCTTTTGGAGATCGCCCGCCGGCCCAGCGGGAAAGTCAGAATGACCGCCGCGGTCATTTGACCGCTGGGCGGTCTTTTGGCGATCTCTGCCCCCGGCGGGCAGCGCCCGCCACCCGCCGGGTTCGGAATGACCCCCATAGTGCAGCTATAATGAACGAGTTAATTGAAAAGCAGTGGAAAGAGAGATGGATAGTTTGTCCATCACTAGATGATCTCATCAAGAGGATAGAAATTAAAATAGTTTAGGGTAAGGTCATGGAATGAAAATCTGAAGAACAGGATTAGTGGCATAATGTGTCAGGGTTGTCATTAACGGTCTGTGCTTCATTTGGTTGAAAATATAGCAAAAGGTGGTAAATTCTGTGAAGGAACTACCTTACACAATAACACAACTGAAGAAAATAGCAACACAACAAAATCATAACATGATATAGCAGAACGGAACACAAAACAATAACGTGAGCACAAGGGAAACCAACCAAAGAAGAACACAAAACAACACAATTTACACAAACTACTACATCAACATACACAATAACAGAACGTAGAAACAACAATGAAGCATAGAAATAACTTATGTCACATCAGAAAAATAACACAACAAAACCTAAAAACAACACAACAATATCCTCAAAAAAGAGCGCTTTGATAGAAATCAATACAATAAAACAACCACAGCAGAACAGAGTGCAAATATATTAAAGCGTAACAATGCAGTAATAAAACAAAATCAGACATCAAAAATGTAATTATACCTTTACAAAATATGTTTAAAACGGAGTTTATTATAAGCAATACAACAACATTCTTAGAAAATATCTTTAAAAATGGAACAAAGGAACACAAACATTATAGACTCCAGGTTGAACATTAAATAATTGAATTAGCACAATGCCATGAATTACAAATGTCAGTTTCAGTTTTGTTTTTTCGTCAATATACAGCTAAAATATTACATAAATAGCATGGGTTAAGTGTTAAATTGCGTTTGAACAAAGGTCACTACTCGAAGCAGTAGAGATCCATACATTAACTTTAACTTTGAGTTTTCCCAACCTAAATGGATACACACTTCACAACAGTGTTCATTGTTGCTTTGAAAAATAATACTGCACAGTAGCTAAAGTCACTAAGCAGCAGTCATAAGATATTCCAAACATGCAAGGAGTGTAAACATAATCAAAATAATTTAACTTAACAATATCCTTAAACCATACTCTTAGCTGGTAAATTGAATTTTGAAAAAATAAGCTGTTCTTGTTATTCTGATGGAAGACTGCAATATTAATTACTTTAAGAAAAAGTTATTTGCTTCCAATACAAATTCAGTAAATGTCAATGATTAAAACACTCACCGTTGGAGGGGCAGCTAACTTAACATATCCTCTGTGCTGTTAATGGAAAAGATACAAAGGAGGTCCAAACAAATCCAATAGTTTATTTACATCCAAGACAGGGGAGAGTTTGTTTATATCCCGATCCGCTTGTATGTCAGCCAGGAGACACCGTACACTAGCTTCCGATCCCACCACTGTTACACTTGCAAAGACAAGTCTCATGCCATTGCTCAGATTAAAAGTCCCACCCAGATGGGGTCCTGGCCAACAAGGATGCAGATCCTTCTTAAGTGCGCTTTAATAAATACCACCTGAAACCCAGTCTTATAAGTGACAATGGCAGCCATCTTAGAGTGGAGTATCCTTATATCAAAAGCTATCTCAGGGTATCCAAAGGCAAGTTACGGTGGACAGAATATATCTTAGCATAAAATAAAGCCTAAGAGTTAGAAATTCTAGTACAATCCTAATGAGATTAAAAATAAATGAACTTTATAGTAAATCTGCTGAGTATGTATAATAACAAACAGCCTACATTACTTGTAGTGAAGATCTCAAACAAAAGAAAATTTGAGATCAAATAAATACTCCTAGTTAGGAATGAGGGGAGACAAAGCTTCAAATATTCCCATAGATCAGAGAGCTTGAAGCCAGTGCTTAAATTAAGGACAGAAAGATAAGAAACTACACATCCTGCCTCTGGCAACAATAGATAGGTCCTAGGGAAAACATCCATAGTGCACTTGGAGCGCATTTTCCCACACAATCCTGTCATTCAGGTCCTCCTTGACCGAATTCAGGTAGAAAATCCAGAAAATGTCTCTTTTTTCTCTATATGTGATATTGTCACATTCCTGGAGATTGGATATTTTCTCCAGGACGCTCCACCTGAAATCCTTTTCTGTGTGTCCATATGCAAGGCAGTGTTCCACCAAAGGGACCTGTACTTTTCTATTCCTAATCACTGATTTGTGATCACTGAACCTTGTTCTGAACTATCCGCCTGTTTCACCCACACATCTGCCTGTGTGAACCACACGTCACATCTAAGTTGATTAAATTATTATAAAGTTTGTTACTCAGAATTCCACTCTCCAGCTGAGATGTGATTAAAAAACATAAACAAATAGGGATGCTTAAAGAGGGTTACATTGTGTGACCTGGATGTTGCACACAGGAAATACCATCACAGGGTTAAAGGATGCATTAACATTGATGGGAAGCACAAGCTAAGTGAATGCGGAGGAGGCATCATCTGAATTGTGAAAAGATTGCTGTAATGTGCTCAGTCGAGCTAAGTCTTCTCAACTGGTGGCATGTGAGGCAGCTTTCCTGTTGTATAACTCACATTTAGGAAGAAGTCAAAGTAGGAAGTGAGCTCTAATGTCTCTAAAGTCGAAGTAAGCAGTGAGTTCTAATGACTCCAGTTCTCCTCATTTCCTCAACTCATCACCAGTCTGTAAAATCACAGGACACAAATTAAGTTAAAATATTTTTTCGGGTACAGAAGAAAGGATCCCCAGCTATGCAGAGATGATACCCTAATCCATAGTCTCTTCGAACTACCCCCCCCCCAATCAGCTGTGCATTTCATTGGAACTCAGTAGAGTTCAAAGACTACCAATCCTACCCTTTTAAGTGGGGAGAACACAAAAAAGCTAAAGGTGTTAAATACTGCAGCCACCACTGCTCCTCTGCTAAGGAATTGTGATCGTCAGCTACCATGTATGATAGAAACTGATGCATTCTCTATTGCCTTTGGGGTAGTACATTCTTTATAAAACACTGAGACTCAAGCAATGCATCTAACAGCCGATTACTCATGAACATTATCTTGCTGCTAAAAAAAGTATGCTATTTATTTAGTAGTAGTGATTTTATGTACAAACTATCTGAACATAATGAATTGTTCACATCGGACAGTCACGCTCCACACTCTGTGCCTTTTGGACTTACCAAGGTCCACGTTCTCTTCCTTACTTGGGGCTGTACACAGATTACTGCCTGTCTCAACCCCTTGAACACCTTCCCGGTCAACCATATACCTTCAGATGATTCGGACATCTACTTGACCTCATTACAGCCTTCCCCGTATACGATATACACTTATTCCTGTTTTTTTTTCGATCACTCTACAGCTTCCATAGCCTTGATAAAGTCACAGGTGTGACAAAACACGTGTCGGCTGTATCTGTTGAGATTTCACTGGCTGTACCTGTCTGGATGTAACTATGAAGTGACGACTACAGTTCGATTAAAGATCTACTGGAACTTAACGAAGGACTTTGCATTATCTGTTCTTGACTTAATATATGCAACATGCATTGTACTATAACTGAGCAATATGACACATGAGTGCGTTGGTCATCTCTGTTCATAATGAATTGTATTGAACTCTTTTATGGCTTTTTAACCGAAAACGATTTCTTACTGCTACTGCTACTACAATACTATATATGATTGAGACCTTCTGTCACCTGAAGATGCTTTTGCACAATGAGTATTTGGATGGAGCACAACACCCGAAAATCATTTGTAGCAATGACAAAAATATGATTTACCTTACACCCATGAAATGCCTCAATTTCCAACATGCAAGGTGTTCCCTATATTTTTCTCGCTTCCAGTATACAATTACCTACACAACAGGTATCAGATAGGTAGAGGCAGATGTTCTGAGGTGACAATTGAAGGTAAAGAAGATTTATCATCATCTCTTAAGATTCTCTTACTTGTCACTGAGATTGTGAGTTATTGGGAAAAAGCCATGACTGCCCAACATGAGATCGTTGAAGAGTTCTGAAAACAAAAAGATCCTCAAAACAGAAGTAACCAGGGAACCTTACTATACTAAGGGGGATAATTTAATCTTACATGAACATAATGCAAAGACAGGCTCTGCAGTATCATCACGACCTGCCAGTGGCAGAACATCCTAGAATAGAGAAGACAGAGGTATTAGTAAAAACACATTTCTGGTCCCCCAAGATGACCAAACTCATTCAAGAGTATGTGCAGAAGTATCTAGCATTTGAACAGGCTAATAGCCAGCAGAATTACTTCAGACTGTACTTATTCCAAGGCAACCTTGGTACATGAGTACAATATATTTTGTAGTAGCTTTGCCTTGGTCTCCTGCATACAACATAATATTGGTTGTATTTGGTTACAAAACTGGGTCACTTTATTCCTTTAAAAAGTGAACCCTCATCGTCAGTTGTTTTGGCATATATATTTATAGATAATGTTTTCACACTTCAAAAATAACTGATAGTATCAACACAGATATAGAAAAATAATTCATGGTACTTTTATGAAGCAAATTAACTAAGAGAGAAGGAACCACAATTTCATATCCACTAGCTACCACCCTTATACGAATGGTCAAATAGAGAGACTGAATTAATCCATATAAATATCTGTGGTGTTTTCAGATGGCCCATTGGATGCAATGGGACAGGTAGATCTCCTCTGTGGAGTTTGCATTTGATAGCTCTCTTCATTCTTCATAAAACACCTCTGAGTTTTCTCCCCCTTTCATATTCATCCACATTCCTTTCCTGCTTCAATTTACCCTTTTTCAGTACCCTTCATTTTACACTTGTTAAAACAGGTAAGAACTATTAAGAATTCAGCAGATAGGCATCTTTGCTTTTTCATGCAGCATAATTTGGAAAAGCTTGCTGCCTCGTATAACCACAGAACCTCATCTGTATGCCTTTTCTTGCATCAGGCGGAGGGGCCGAATGTAACCCTGTTTGACAATGAATGAGGTGGAGATCATCTGTAAATACTGGTCTGCCTTACCTAATTTCTTTCTCACACAGGATTGGTTGTAAAGTTACAGTAGGAACAGTAAACCATAAAATCAAGGAACCAATCAAAGCAGAACAAACCTGACACATGCAGAGTGTCAAGGGAGGTAGCTGTGCCCATAAGAATGAAAGAGGACTAGAGCTAAGCAAAATGAAATTATTATTGTAATTATTGGAAGCCAGCTGACACCACAAGGTGAAATGGGGTACTCTGATATTCCTCACATACATATGGCATAAGAGAACAGTAAAGGAAAATAATTGATGGTTTGCGGTAGTCTTCCCACACAGGCACTGATACCCATAGAAGACATTACAAAATCCCCAGAGTTCAAACTGCTAGTTTTGGACCAGATGTGACGATATTGGGTAGATTTATTGAAGCCTGCTCAAATTATTGCAGCATGTCAAAAGAAAACAATCTTATCGTGCTGAGGGTACATTTAAGGTAGTTATTTGCTGTTATATAGTTCTGTGAGCCACATGAATGGCAGAGTCTGCTCTCAAACTCACTTCAGTGTGGTTTTGACTCACAATGAACCCTTAGTTAATGTGTATGAGCATACATAATATGTGTTTTAGAGTACTTGTCTGTATCCCCTTGACACCCTCATCCTTCTCGATTTTCCGTTACCTAAAGAGTCTTCAGAGCTACAATACGTACTTTTGGTGGCCATAGACTGAGGATTTGAGTTTCATTGTGCCCAGTATTTCTGTCCCTGATGTGACTTAGAATTCCTCATAACTGTGACATCTCTTGAAATTCCACTGCATCAGCTCCTGAATCCAGTCTTATTTTGAACATGATTTATTTTTTTCTGTGTTAGCATTGATTAATTTCCAATGGAGCATAATAGGAGAAGATGTCTCATTGGGCCTTTCCCGAACCTGTGTAGGGATTGAACCGGGATTACTAGCATGATATTGCTGTTGCTACTGATTTCCTGGAGTGGAATCCTGAACCTGGCGCAAGATTTCCAAGGAGGACCTCCCATACCCCGTGGATCTTGCATTAAGAGCCGTAAATAGTGGATAAATTAATTTACTTTTTGCACTCTCACCTACTTAAAGATTCTTGCTGTTTGGCTATACTATCTGCCCACCTGAGGGGAAGTTCTTATGCTGCATCTGTGCTACACAGACCACTTCTGCAGCTTCTCTTGATCATCTCTACCAGTTGGGTGACCTATTGACACCACACTGGTTGCTTCAACTCCCTTTGTTGCCTTCTACGCCTTCTTTTTGCCCCCTCTTCCCTTTAGCTTCCATCTCCTATCTTGTTTTTTCCCCTATTTGTATATACTTTTCAAACTTTTATGGTACCATTGAAGATGAAATAACCTCCTCTCAGGTCTTATATAATGTTTTAATTCCACTTCCTGGTTTGCTCATTGTAGGAGGAGAGTTTAACATCATACCCAATAACCAGATTGATACCTCCTGTGAGAACAAGTCACAGAACAAACCAAGAGCATCTTGTTGTCTGGCCAAATTCATTTGTGACTTGTTGTTAGTAGATGTCTGTAGGGCAGAAGATCATCAGGGACTATAGTTTACCTGTTTCTCTAAAAGGTATTCATTCAGTTCCCCAGATCAGTGTAGATATGCCAGGGAAGTGGGCAAATTATCATCAACAGAGCTTTGACAAATCTCTTTTGGTAGATGAAGAGTGGATTGCGATTCTTAAGACATTGGTTACTGAGTTCTTTGACAATAAAGGGTCCACCTCCTTATTCAATATCTGGGAAGCTTGTAAAGCTTATATGAGGGGTGAAACACTTTCCTGTAAATCACACTATCCAGACTGGCAAGGGAGTAAACCTCTGGACTTCAGCAGGAGCTTGATCAAGAAGAAGGTATTTACAAGCCTACCCAGGATTCAGAAGCTGCTCTCAGACTAAAGGAGGACCAGGACAAACTGAGGGATTTTGATATATCCTGCAAAATACTTAATCAGAACACAAGCTTCCAGCAACAATATAAAGAGAATGGACATGCGGGTAGACTTCTGGCCTGGTCCGTAAGAAAAGGGGGAGTAGTTGTCAATCACTTTAAGGATGTAGAGGAGGTTTTCCTGTCCCAGTACTCAAACCTCTATACTTCTACTCTTTCAACTAATGTGGGACAGATAAATCAATACTTAAGTATGCTTAATCTACCAGGTTTAGGTGAGGAATCACAGGCTGTACTATTAGAACCCATTACATTGTCAGAAGTAAAAGAGGCGATTCTTCCCTCACCCAAAGGGAAAGCCTGTGGGGAAGATGGCCTTCTGGCCTAGGTTTACAAAACATTGAAGGTCAAATAGCAGAGTTCTTGGTTACCCTTTTTAATTATGTACTCAATGTGGTGGAGGTACTGGCTTCTTTTACAAAGACCGTCATTGTAAGCTTTGTAAAAAAGGATAAGCCACTCGCAAAACCAGGCTCTTATCGCCTGATCAGCTCATTAAATCATGACTATAAACTCCTGACAAAGATTTTGGTGGTCAGAACCACCTCTGTGGCCCTACTGGTAATCCATGAGGATCAGTGTGGCTTTCTTCCAGGCAGACTTATATCAACTAATACCAAATTTTTGATACAGGCCATTGACTACTTCTCCCAAAACAATATCTGTGCTGCTATAATAAAGCTCAACACAGAGAATGCATTTGATCTAGTCCAATGGGAGGTTCTGTTTTCGATCCTGGATAGGTTTAATTTCCCTATGAAATTGATCAAGGTACTTTGCAATTTGCATTCAAAGGCTCAGGCCAAGATCTTAGTCAACACAACCATAGCAGGGACTCTGTATGGGTACTCGCCAGGGATGTCCTTTCTTCTGCACACTTCACATGTTTTATAGAACCCCTGGCAGCTGCTCTTTACCAAGATAGTTCTATCCATCCACCTCTTCCTTACGCATCCAAATTGAAATGTTTTGCATACAATATGATCCTCTACCTTTTAGCCAAGCCCTCGAATATAGAAAGGGCCTTTTAGCGAAAATCAAGGTTTTTGTTGGATCTGGTAGCTTATACGATAAACCATACTAAGTTGGATGCTCTTTGTTTAATTCTACTGACTCTATTCTTCCTTCCGCAATGCGGATGCAATTTCGTCTCTCTCGCCCAATTTGGTTTTTGGGTATCTATGTATGTCATAATTTTTCAGATCTTTATCTGCTTAACTATATATCCACCCTAAACTAAGCAAAGCTCAAAGTCTCTTGCAGAAATGTCA
Organism: Pleurodeles waltl; assembly: GCF_031143425.1. Taxonomy (NCBI): domain Eukaryota; kingdom Metazoa; phylum Chordata; class Amphibia; order Caudata; family Salamandridae; genus Pleurodeles; species Pleurodeles waltl. The sequence continues at coordinate 690,432,315 of NC_090436.1, read as the reverse complement.
AGCTCGTCCAGTGACAATCATTAGCCAGGTGGCACTTGTCAAAACAATGATTTTTCTTCTTTTCCTGTCTATCTTTTCTAATGTAACAATTAAAGTTTCTCAATTTTTTTTCAAGGATGTAGATATGCTGCTCTGTCAGTTTAAATGGGCAAACACAAAACCTCGCATACATCTGGATACACTATCCCTAACAGTAGATGAAGGTGAGTTAGCTCTACCACATTTCAGGAAATATTATGAGGCCGCTTTTTTTGGATTGTGCTATAAGAGCTGCCTTATCGTTAGACCTCAACTACTATGCAAATGTTAGCAGAAAGAAGTTTGCAGCTTCCTCATTTTCTCAGGATACCACGACTCCCCAAAAGTACTAAGTACAAAGTCCCAATTGCAGTCTGGGTTAGGGTTTTGCAATTTCATGAGAAATACCAAGTCTCCAGCTTCCATCCTGCAATCTTGCTTCATAATTCAGGGATATTGGGCCTCAAGTTGAACCTGAGTCATATCAGAAAGTGAGAGTAGTTGGACTTTTCCAGTTTTTCTGAATTTTTATTATGCGACCAAACTAAGACATGGGTTCAATGTCAAACGGACTGAGCATCTATTCAGACGATCTTAGATATTCTCATCTTCAAACACAACATTTTCTCCAGACAGTCAAGAATATATTAGACCCATCTGTCTCCACGATTGCCCAGGCTTTCTATGAGAAAAACCAGCAGGGTATAGGTAATTGGTACTGGATTCTGAGTCTCCAGTCTTCATCGAGAATCATCTCCCGCCTTTTTATAAAGTTTGCAAAGGCAACAGAATGTAAGATAGATTCACAATTGCGGAGGAACTATAGTATTCTATCCTACAAGGCAATAAGGAATACCAACTTTTTAAAAAAGTGCATTTTACTCAAAATGGATGTGTTTTAAAATCCAGGTCGAATAAGAGAAGTACTGTCTGGGTTTTGAATATGCTGTACTTTAATCAGGGGAACTGGCTGCACCTATGGTTTACATGTCAAAAGCTGGCAGAATAATGGGAGTGAATATTTCAGTGGATTAGTTCTGAAGTCTGGGTATTTCTTGCCCAAGATCCCGCCTGAGCACTGTTTGTTATCTCCAGCCAAGCTAGCTTATTGGCCCATTCAAAGCAAATCTTGATTGCCAAATCCTTAATTCTTCAGACATGAAAGTCACCACTGCCACCAAAAGAGTATAATAGGGGAAATATCCAATTGCCTATAATGTTCCTTCATATGTGATTTAGCAAAAAAGCCATGCACCAAGAGCAATTGTTTAAAAATATTAACTTCAATATAGGTAAAACCACATAAACACTGGATAAAAAGAAAGAATGTTGTGATGTGTGCATCATAAATCTTAATGTCACTGGCAGAAAAGGTTTTAATTCCAAGATGTAAGTTTCACCTTACCCCTGCTTAATACAAGAATAGCAAATGTGACCTTTACAGACAATATTATTTAAATTCCCACTCAAGCTTTTTTTTTTCTTACTAGTGCAATTAGCCTGATAGGAATGCCTGCATTGCAAGTCATTATAACAATTAGAACAGCTCTTGTCAGAGTAACTAACTCACTGCTATTAGATGCTTTACAAAGGTTTGAAAGATTAACAAATGAGAAGGGCCATCATTTAAGGCAATTATTCCAATTAGATTTTGACTTGTCAGGCATTCCTGGTTTCATTAAAGAATGATTAAGGTATTTACATTAGATCAAGGAGTATTTTATTTGCATTGGCCATATGTCAGCAAATCAGTACCTAATTATAATCCCATTATGTGCATTTAATTGACAGAACCAGTAGAAAATAATTTGCAAAAATGTGGCCTGACCATGTAGGGTTACTAATACCAAAGAAAATGTTATACATTTTTAGAAAGGTCTGACCCCCACGCATGCTATCTTGTGCACTAGCACAAAACTAACTTTAATCTTCTCAGCTGTAATCAGTACCATGTGGTCCATTAAAAGATTAAAGCTGAAAAGTCTGAAGAACAAAGATAGAAACTACATTGAATTTTTTGAGCTTTTACATATAAAAGCTGTAGCATACTTTATAATGAGTAATCTTTTGAGCTGCTATTTATTTGTGGAGCTGACTCAAAAGTGTGATCCTCTTCCTCATGGAAAACATGTGAAGTCAGGAGTAAACCACAAATACTCACAGACAAACATAATGTGGCTCACAAATAGAAATATTGTTTGCCCTTACCATGCACTCATACATGGCCATACATACACACAACCAAGATTGCCTCAAAGAACTGCAAGCATAAGATAAAAATTGAAATAATGAGATCAGTAACTAAAGTAAAAGTAAGGAAAATAAGACATTTTCAAACAACGGCTCATACCAATGTTTTGAGTACATGGTGCACTTTCCTAAAATTTAGAAGGTGTGCACCGGACATTCCAGAAGACATTTCTAACCATTTGCACATACAGGAATTAATATATTTCTGCAAGTGGAATGGCATGATAAACAACATTTGCGCTTGATAGAATTTCTTTGTTTCTCCACACAGAAAATAGTTTGGTCATGAAGAAATCCTTACCTTTAAGCCATTCGTCACTAGTGTCAATATGGCAAACCACCCTCAAATGTTTTGTGTATAGCACAACATTTTAAGAAAGTGAGTGTTCACAAACCTTTCCTTGTGGGCACAGTCTGTAACACCCACAAATCCTTCAGTAAGAAGAATTTTCCTCACAAAGAAACGGTACCATTCAGGTAGAACTGCCTGTGTAATAACCTTGACTATTACATATTCACACAATTCCGGAGTCTATTAAACAGCAGTAGTATTTTGAACTTAGATATGAAAGCATGCACATAGCTAATTGAAATGTAGGTACTTAGGTGTTCAAAACCTATTCTCAATAGAGCCTGCCATTCATGTGGTAAAATCTAGCACAATTCTTTGCAGAAGTCAACAGCACATACTTTTACCATGCATGCTTTTATCACTCAGTCTTTCCAAAACATATAGCTTTACCACACATGTCTTTGCCATGCATACCTGTACCACAAACATAGATATCAGCACAATAAAGTGAACATAACCACGCGTACCATCACCATGCACACATTTATCATGCAGAACTTTACTGTTCAATTTCTTTAAGGAAAACAAAACTAATAAATGTAAATAAAAAAGTAAAATAATATTAACATAGGAAAATTAATTTCTCTGTACCAGACAACATTTTTGACAACAATAACATATATAAAGTATTGTTGGGAAGGGCATCTGTACACAGTAGAACATATTTCAATGTAACACAGCACAATGCAACACAATGCATAGCAGCGCTATGCAAATATTATCAACATTATAACACTATGCAGCATAATACAACATATCAAAACACTGAGTAAATGTTCTAAACGCATTACATCACAGCGCAACACAAGGCAAGTCTTCACAACAGTACACAATTGTTTTCAACACAAACACATAACAAAGCAACACAGTCAACACATTACAACACAACACAAATTGTTCAACAGTAGTTAAACACAACTCAGAAATAAAGATCAATCATTTTCATCTCTACACAACCAGTGACCTTGACCCTAACCCAGATGGTGGACAAACCCTGTGAAGAAGGTCAAAACACTATAAAATTCACAAGCAAAAACAATTATAGGCTTACTCATGTTTTGCTTCCAAAAACAAAAACAGACTTTACAGCACTTATTTTAATGAATGTTGTGTTGTAGGACCCAGGTAACACCTTGGTTGGGCACCCTTATTTTAGCATTAGGCCCATGGGCAATGCCTTTTACACTCATGCACATTTGTTTTTTTCATATTTTTAGCACAGCCTGATTTTAGCTCATTGTTTTTACATTTAAATCAGCTGCCTCTTTCTAGCAAGACAGAGTTCACTCTGCACATGTTATCAGTCAATGTACAACATGCACCCTGTGTCTTGTCCTAGGCTGTCATGTACAGTACATTCTATGCTAACTCGTATTACCCATCCAGAAGCTAGTTCCTATCCACAAGACACATCAGTATGACAGGCCTGAACTTCAAACTCTGTATGGGTTATTATATAAACAACATATAGGCCTAAAGAGGGTTGCAGGCTTTCCAGTCATGATCATCCTTGGAAGACACCTTTGCTGATTCTGGTGGTGACTCTTCAGCCTCCCAAGAGGATTTCCATCAAGACAACAGGCAGACCCCTGCTATCCTCTTCAGGTATGGGGGCAGGGTCATTCTCCATAGACCGGGACAGGCAAAAGGGTTACAGCCACTATGCCTTCAAATCTAGACATAGGATTTAGGCAGGAATCTCTAGGCTTCATAGAGTCATACAGAACAGTGAGGTTATTTATCCTCTTTACCTTGGTTGTAATGATGATTACTGTATTATGTTTCATCTCCCTTATTATCCCATCCCACATTTTTTCACTAGGATGAAATTGCTTCTATAAATGCCATGAAATCCAGTTTGCATCTTGTGTTCTGCCTTGGCATGTGTGAGTCACTGAATAGCTGAGTGAAAAGGGGATGCTTTATTTCCAATGCATCTATTTTAAGGAGTCAGAGTGTCAGGTTCAGGTTGCTACAAATCACCTCGTCCCTTCAAGGGTTAGGTGAGGCAAGTGCTGTTGGTTGACTCAGTCTCCTACAGTCAGTAGTGCTGCTTCCCTAAACATGCAGTCTTATTTCATAATAGGAACTGCATGACACCTCCAGGGGTATACGAACAGTCCAGGGCTGTTTTCTGCACATGTACAATCAATATTACATGATACTGACCCATAAGCGTTGCCCTATGTCCATGACATTTATCTAATGGATGACTTAAACACTTATTTGACAAGAGAAGTTTGCATTACCCTAGGATTTGCACAACATGGTTATAAATTAAATTGAACAAAAAACAAAAATTGCCTTTCTCATCATCCCTTTCCTGGTAATTCAGTTATCAATTAAAGGAAGAGCCTGGCACAGTTGTATGACAGAACCATGCATGGCAGAATGACGCATGGCTTAACAAAGTGGTCAGAACCATCACTGCATCTTTATCACGCGTGTCTTTACCACACATGCCTTTATAATGAACTTTTTGTAAAATCATGGTATATGTGGTAACATAAAACTACCTCACCCTGTCTTAAAATCTACCCAGACTCCATCACCCCTGTCCTAAACCCTAAAACATACCCTGTCCTAAAAACGACCCCACCCTGACCTAAAACTTACCCCAAAACCCTGTCCCACACAAACTCTAAAATCTACTCTGCCCTGTCCTAAAACCCACCCTGCCCTGTCTTAAAAACAACCCCGAACATCCTCCCCACCCTAAAACCTACCCTGCCTGAAAAACTACCCCACCCTGTCCTAAAAGCCACCATGACCCCCACCCTAAACCCTAAAACTTATTTTGCCCTAAAAACTACCCCACCCTGTCCTAAAAACTACCCAACTCCGTGCCCTGAACCCTAAAACTTACCCTGTCCTAAAAACGACCTCACTCTGTTCTAAAAACTACCCAGAACACCCACCCTGAACCCTAAAACCTACCCCACCGTGTCCTAATAACTCCCCTGACACCCTACCTTAAACATTAAAACTTGCCCTATCCTAAAAACTTCCCAACCCTGTCCTAAAAGCTACCCCAACCCCCGCCCTGACCTCTAAAACGGACTCTCCCTGCCCTAAAAACTAGCCCAACCCCCCGCCCTGCCTTAAACCCTAAAACATACCCTGTACTAAAAACTACCCTACCCTGTCTTAAAACTATCCCAACTCTCTAACACCTGCACTGAACCCTAAAACTTGCCTGCGCTTTCCTAAAAACTACATCTCCCTGTTCTAAAGACCACCCTGATCCCCACCCTAAACCCTAAAACCTACCCCACCCTGTCCTAAAAATTACCCTGCCCTGTCCTAAAAACGACCCTGATCCCCCCTTGAACCCTAAATCCTACCCCACCTTGTCCTCCTCCTTCACCCTGAACTCTAAAACCTACCCTGCCCTGTCCTTAAAAATCCCCCCATCTGCCCCAGACACACTTACCCGGCCAGCTCATTCCTCTCCCGGACGTTCCTGCAATGTGCCTGAACCACGCATATGCATGGTGCTTTAACCACATATTTGTGTGCTACAGACACGTGTGGTTCAGGCAAGTATGGTAAAGCTTGCATGGCTACGCTAGGCTTTGCTCCGGCCATGTAGAAAAGGCAGTTTCCCAGTTGGCACCACACTTCTTTGAGAGATGTGCTCAATTACAACCAGTAAATACCATTAATAAGTTACAATCCTTGTTGGTATTTTTTTAATTTTGACAGGGCTTACATACCAGATTATACCCAACGCATAAAACTATTGTACAATTTCATTTGCCCAGAACACACACACAAATGCTCAGATTACTACAGAATGACACGTGTAAACAAAACACATTTGATCATACAGATGATACCAGGTGCCATTGGCTTTACCAATATCACATTCAGTGAAGGTGACACAATGTCGATTGCATATGAATTGCATAAATATTCCAATGCTGAAATGCATTTTGCATCCACTGAAAAAATACTGACTTCAGTTCTACTGGTGGCCATTAAGGAAAGACAATTGGCTCAGGAAAAACACATCAGTGTCCTTACTGGCACCCCATCATTAGAGGCTATTATAAAGGCTACCTCCTTGACTGCCATTGATTTAGACTATGGCCCTGATTACAACAATGGTGGTAAAAACCGCCTACCCCTGCAGTGACGGCTGCCAACATACCGTCACTGAGGCAACCAATTGTCTGCCATATTATGACCACTGCCAGACTTCTGCCACAAGAAGGGTGAAAATCTGACAGTGATCATACTGGCGGATGGTGGTAAGCTGACGCTGCTACTACCAGCACCATCACACCAGTTTAACGCCACCAGCCGGATCATGACCAGTGATACGGCCTGGCGGTGTCCTGCTGGCGGGGCATTGCTGATGGTAGCAGCACCCCTTCCTGCTCCCTGCTGGAAGACCTCCTCAACAAAGGTAAGTTGGGCTTCCAACAGGGGAGAGGGGTGGGAGGGTGTTGTGTGTGTGTCTGAGTGCGGGAGTGCGTATGTGAGTGAATGCGTGTAAGAATGGTGAAGTGAGTGCATGTCTGCATGTCAGTGTTATTGTGTGTAGGAATGTGTGCAAGCATGTCTGGAAGTATGCATGTATGAATGCGTGTATGCCAATGTGAATGATTGGGTGTATGTGTGTGCGTCTGCAGGTGTGCACGTCTATGGGGGTGGGGGGAGTTAGAGGATCGGAGGAGATGGGGGAAAGTGAGAGGATCGGAGGGGGTGGGGTTGTCAGGTGTGAGTTATAGGATGGGGGAGCTGCCTACCAGTGACAGGAAAGGAATTCCCTGTCTCCAGTAGGGCCTACCGCCATGGTTTTCATGGCATTGCTAATGCCACGAAAACCATGGTGGTAGGCAGGTTCATAATGCCACCGGCAGTACTATGTGCCGGTCGCCTTGCTAGAGATTGACATCTCCGGCTCAGCGTCTGAAACCTTCAGGGCAGTCTGAGTGGAGAATTGGCAGGTTGGCTGCAGCCAACCCGCCATTCTCATAATGTGGTGGTATGTACCGCCAACCTGTTGGCGGTACTACCGCCACATTCCCCTTACCGCCGGGGTCATAATGACCCCCTATGTGTTTGACCCTAAATTGTAGACTTAAGAATATCTCCAGTTTGAATTCGAATACCCCATTCTTCTTCTTCAACAGTATAAATACATCATATTTACTGAGAGTTAAGCTCAGCCTGCTATAGGCATTAAACATCAGTACTCCGTGGCTTGTGCAGCTGTTCATGGGGTAATGAGGGGAGGACATTTCCACCCTCAGCAAACTTTCATGCAGTCCCATAAGGATTACATTGCACAACTGGTTGTACTAAAAGCATTGATTCTGACACTGAAGCATACGAATCCTGAATTCCTGACACTTATAATGTGTGATTTATACTTCTTTGTCCAGTCTGGTGCCTCAATGGATTCAGAGAATCTAAAGAAAATATTATCAGGCATTATGGCCCTCATTACAACCCTGGCGGTCAAAGACTGCCAGGGCTGTTTTGGAGGTTGCACCGCGAACAGGCTGGCGGTGCAAACTCGCGGAGTACGACTGTGGCGGAAGCGCCACGGTCGCACCGTTTGGACCTGCGGTTTTCCGCCACGTTGGTCCCAGCGGTTGTAATCCGCCAGGGCAGTGCTGCTTGCATCGCTGCCCAGGGGATTACGAGTCCCCTTCCCGCCATCCATTCCATGGTGGTAGGAACCGCCATGGAAAGGCTGGCAGAAAGGGGAGTCGCAGGGCCCCCTGGCATAGCCCCACACAGCTTGTCACTGTCTGCACAGCAGACAGTGAAAAGCGTGATGGGTGCAACTGCACCCGTCGCACGGCCGCAACTGCACCCGTCGCACGGCCGCAACACCGATGTTGTGCCCGACATCGCCCAGCGGTGATGTCATAATGGGCACTGCGGGAGTGCAGCCGCATTGGCGGCCGAATGGTGGTTACAACTTGGCGGTTGCCGCCTACCAATGTTGTAATGAGGCCCAAAGTGTTTTAGAAAAAGCTTGTAGAATTTTAAGATCTGACACGGGCTTATGTAATACACACATTGAGTCCCCAATGTTTTGGAATACACGTTGCGGGAAATTCATTAGCTGATACAGCAGCCAAATCTTCAGTCACTATTGCTACTGTAGCCGTGATTACTCATTCACATATGAGGGTGGATGAAGAAATACTGGCTGCTGTGAATTCATCGACTGATGGCATCCCTCTACTAAAAGCATATCCAGCTAATTATTCCTACCAAGTAGGTGCCAAAAACATTCCTTATGCAACTATTCCAGGGGTAGGAAATTCCCAACGAAGACTACAGGCTAAAATTAATTAAAGCAGCACACAAGGGAAGGCGGCATCTGTACATGTTGGTATGGTGGCTACAGTTCCCTTGTTACAAAAATACAGTTGGTGGCATTGTGTAAGTAAATAGACAAAGCAATATGTCCTTAGCTGCGACGTTTGCCAACAAATTAAAGGGTCCACCATCAAACGCCCACAGCAAATAGCCATCCTAGTATTCAACAAGCCTCTGCAGTGTTTTTATCTAGACCATTCTAGCCACCTGAATCCAGATGTTGCATTCAAATGCATCCTGCTTGCTGAAGATTCCAGCTCCAGATTTCTCTGGGTCTGGACACAGCAATCGGCCAACACTTGTAACTGTTATTAAAGATTTGAAAGTCTTCATCAAGACGTATGTAGAAGCAGCATTCCACTGAGACCAGGGACCTGTTATGGAAAATCTGGGTGTGGCTGTGCATTATTATTCTCCTTAACCACCAACTTTCCAAGACACCTCAGTAAACTTGTAAGTCACATTTTCAATGCTTCTAACACAGACTTTTTTCAGGGAGATTGGATCTGGCTCTGTCAGCACCTTCCAGACTGTTATCAGAATTATTCCATGCATTATACTGTCATTGTTTTCAGGTGTATTTGGAGGCATACTGCTTGGATTGGCATTAATTGGTGGTATTTTGTTACTTTTGTTATTGCTCTGCAATGGATGTCCCATATCACAGGCAAGTGGTCCTGGAACTACCACACTTCCAGCTGTGTCATGAAGGTATGATACAGTTCTTTGCTATACCTTTGTTGGAAGGACCAAATTGCAAGTGGTCTCTGTTTTTCCTGCCAGCATGGTTCTACTGTTTACAGCTTGTGTTGTGCTGTCTTCGGTCCCTTTCCCAGTGTGCAGTGGATGTTTGTCTTGCAACGCAATTGGTACTATCGAAAGACATGAATCTGCTGATGTTCCTGTTGAGGGCTCATTTACAGAGTTGTCCCATGAGACTCCAGTTACTTCAGGATGCCTTTTATGAGCCACCTTTTGTGGATATGGATGCTATGGCTCCAGGATTCCCACAACCTTTGGCTCCCCTGCTGTATGCATTGCACATGGTACTACTTCCTCAGCAGAGGCTGAAGCTCTCGATATTGTCTGCTCCTTTGACCTACTCACCGAGGTTCTGGGGGTTCATTGGAAGGTAACCATGTTTAAATGTCCGGACCATCACATTGCACTACTGCTGAAGGTGAGGGTTGCTAAATATTGAAGATTATACTGACCTGAATTGAGAAAGATGTTATTATGTAATTAATTTCTGGGCATCACAAGGACAGTACACCAACTTTTGGTTAGTGAGATCAAGGTAGTACAGTGTCAACACTTGCTTTATGTTGTCTTGATCTTTATTATAAATTGTACACTAAATACATGATTGCTTGTCTTCATTTTCAGTGGACTGGTCTGGCCAAGGAACATCTGGGTGGGACAAAGGGCAGAGCAGGACACCATCGATTCATCAGCAGGCATATCCCCTGGAAACCACCTGTGAAGAGGAGAAGAAGGGAGATCAACCAACAAGCAGGGTTAGTGCGCCCACACAGACTCACCCATTACCATCTACAGTCCGGGTAGAGGCTAAGGGGACTGGAGGTGGGGACATTGAGATGGACACCACATAACCAGGGGTAAGACGAATGTGAATCTCCCTCTGACACACAACTTAAATTGGAAATTGTGTCCCCTGAGCAGGCCCCAATACCATTTGGGCCAGCCACCACGCCCTCATTAACTCTTGAGGCCTATTTCCAGAGGGGCCCCTAGCTACACCCCCTGACACTACTCCTCTTCGAAGTGCCTACTTAGAAGAGTTGAGGAGAACATCTGCCCCGACACCCCACAAACTTATGTTTCACCCAAACCTCTTCATTTTTGGTTTCTCTTGTGGCTGCACCCCAGGAGGTAATAGTGTAAGCTCATGATGCCTGAACTGTGTTCTCTCAGAGATTACAGGATGTCAGGTATGAACTACATATGTTAAAAGCATCACAGTCCAGACTATTAGAGAACATCAATGCCCCCATCACTTCTTTGGGTGCAGCCATATTGTCTGTACTGTCCCAACAATCCACCCATGCCACTGTTGCTGTGTGTCCAAGAGTGTCTTCCCTTTCTGTTTCTCCTGCTACCACTCATACCCCTCATGTTATCCACTCATGTAGGGTGTCTGGTCCTGTATCAACCAGCTAGAGTGAGTCCATAGAAAATACATTTGGCTTGTGGGGCGTGGATGTTTTTTTACTTTGATCATTGACTCTTCTGTTAGGGCAGTGTTTTGACTAAAGACTCACACTAATTGTAGATATACTGGTTCCCCTGACTCTTCCTGATGTTTTTTCCTTTATGTGGCCCAACCCCTCCAAGTTCTTTGCCCATTCTGAAAGAAGATTTTATTTTATTTCTCCCTTTAAAATGGGTAGTGTGTATTTTTTTTTTTTTTTTTTAAAGGAAACAATTTTAATGCTACAGGCCACCATCATATTGCTCAAAGTTCCAGTTCAGGTCTTGTGGCAAGCGAGGCAACCAATGCCACATTTTCAGATTGTCAGAATATAGGTTTTAATGGTTAAGGAAAAACTTGCACAATTCTAAAATCCCCAACAATAACCTGTGAGCTATGCCTAAATAGATGATTTCACACAAATCTTAAATCATTCTTTGAAGTAGCTTATTGAGGTATCCATGAAGGAAATACTCAGTTGGTATTTAGAATTTTCACTGGGTCGGAGCAGGGAGTGCTAATATTGGCACCACTCGTTTGCAAATGTTCAAACAGAATGGGGTAGAAATGCTGTGAAAAGTCTGTCCCAAAAATCTTGCCACTTCCTGTTGGGTTTTTAATTTTTTCATAGTGTTCAGTGCTTTACCATTAATCGAAAGCAGCTGTAGAACTTGCAAGACTGCTCCCTCTCTCCCCAAATACTTAGTAAACCCACAAAAGCACTCCTTTCATGGCATGTGCTCTCCGGTCACTTACTCCAATCCTGCAACTCAATTAACCTCTTTTTGGGACAGTCTAAGTCACATTAGCCAAAATGACATGATCATAACACCCCCTCCCATTTCCCACGGGAAGAAAAAAATAAATATATATATATATATAAATAATGGTGAGCCGCAGAATGTTCATGTGGTTCAAATGAACACTCATGCCATGGTTAGTGAATCCAGGCCTTGCAACTGTTGTCTCCAGGTTCTTCCAATTCTGGAATTTATTACTTTGGATGAGCAGTGTAACGCAGGTATTTCTTGCCAGAAGGAAGTTCTTTGGTAAAGACTCCACAGTGGAATTTCTTGCTAGCATCTTCTTCGGACATGGTTGGTGGTACCATCACTCGGTCTCCGGACTGCCAGTCAACTGGTGTGGCCACACTGTGATTTGAAGTCAGCTGGAGGGAATCAATCACTCTAAGGAGCTCGTCAAAGTTCCTTCCAGTGGTAGCTGGGTACAAGACAGACAGTTTCATCTTCTTGTCAGGGCCGATGATGTAAACACAGCGAGCAGTGACTGGCATGCCTTCATTGTCCTTCTCGTCAGGGTCCAGCATGCCCAGCTGAACTGCCAGATCTCTCTTGGGGTCCGCAATAATTGGAAAGGGCAGGGTTTCTTTGGGCTCCAGCTCACCATTGTAAGCATTAATATCCGTGCTCCAGCCAAAGTGATCTTCAACAGTGTCGATGGAGAGGGCGATCATTTTGACACCACGTTTCTCAAATTCAGGAGCCAGCTGCACGGCTCGTCCTAGTTCTGTAGTGCAAACAGGAGTATAGTCCCTTGGATGTGAAAACAGGATGCCCCATGACTCTCAGAGAAACGTATGAAACTTGATCTTGCCGATGGTGGTGTCCGCCTCGAAGTTGGGGAACACTTCACCGAGTAGGATACCAGGCATTGTGGCGGAAGAGGCTGGGATGACAGGCCGTGAGAGGGCTCCTTCAGCTGTTGGGCTCTCTAGTACAGTGACAGAAGGCTTGCTTGGTCCGAAATGGGTAGTGTGTATTGACAATTTTTTGTGAGGATCAATTTTGGCATTAAAATCATCAACCCTGTATAAAATATTGTTGAAAACCATATCTCTGTCTTGTGTTTTCCATTATATCTGCTGCATTTAAAGTAGGGAAGTCTACATTTGCTATGCTTTCAACAAGATACCTTGTGATGAACTTATAGCCACATATAAGTCCTATAACCAGAGTAACCATTTGACAATCAAGAAACATTAATCCACATAGGATTGAAGTAATGAATTGTGATAATTTATTTTTATTTACAATTTTTTTTACTATTTACATATTTACAATTCTCATGGGGGATTGTTCTTTCAACTTTGCAAATGTGGTGGCGAGGTTCTTTGTAAGTAAGTGCATATTCTGTGTTCCTGCTGATGTGTGGGTGGCTGTTGCCAATTTGCCTAGGAATGTGTGTTAGTGTGCAAGCTGAGGGGGGTGTGCCTGTACAATTTGTGGGTGTGCCTATATAGGTGCAGTGAGTGCCTGTGCAGGTGGGGGATGTGCATGTACAGAATGGGAGTGCTCTTGCAGTTGATGGGTGTGACTTTATAGATGGGGAGGGTGCCTGTGCAAGTGGGAGACATGCCTGTATATATGGTGAAGGTACCTTTACAGTTGGCGGATGTGCCTATGCAGGTGGGGGGAACATGCTTGTACAGGTGGGGGATTTGCCTGTTCAGGTGGGGGGTATGCTTGTGCACAAGGGGGTTGCCTGTACAGGTGGGGATGTGCCTGTGTATAGAGCGGGGGTTGCCTGCACAGGTACAGGTGGGAGACATGCCAGTACAGATAGAGAACATGTCTATGCATAAGGGGCATATGCATGGGGTGCCTATGTACGTGAGAGTGGGGCCTATGCGGTGATCAATAGATGGCTGGGTTTCGTACAGGTAGGTGTGTTGGGTCTCCTCCATGTGTTGACAATGAACGAAGATTTTAAACATGCCCTCCATTATGTTTATGGCTAAGGCATGATATCTTGCACTCTTTTCCCTTTAGATTGATATGTGGTCATGGTGCATCCTTGACATGTCTTGGCAACATTTCATAATACTGTCCAGGACACAGGTCTGTCTGTCAACCATCTGAGGGATTTCCTATAGTGAGTCTTAAATGTGAGACAGATTAGTCCCTATTGCACAAATGTCCTGCCTCACATCAGTCTCTTGTCTGGATAACATAAGCATCTGCAAGTCCACCAGCATGGGGAAGGGTGGCATGTGAGAGTCTGTGGGGAGTGGATTCATCCCTAGGCAGTACCTGTCCCTCACCAGGGGTGTTAGGTCCTGCAGATGCTTTAGAAAAGGCCTCGGGTGCACAGTCATGGGAGGAGTGTGTAGTAGAAACAACATACCAGTCTTGGACGTGAGGGCTATGAGGAGGTGATGGTTCTGTTGGTGGAGGTGTAATCTGTTGCTAGATGGCTGACTGCTGGGAGCAGGCAATCCTCAGAACGGAATTGGGAGACCTTCAGCCTTTTGACCATTGTGCCAACAATACACTCCTCCTCATCCAGGTCCTCGCCCGTGACCAGCACCTGTTTATCTTCTTTCTCCTCATCCTCCTCTTTAGGAGATGTGCTGACCACTGACATTGCTGCTTGGAGGAGGACCAGGTTATCTCCTCGGAATGACCGCCACCCTCCACTGGTGAATGGTTCAGCTTCATCAAGTGACTCTCGTCATTAGCACCTGTAAGACAGAGGTTGCTACATGATATGTATTTAGCATAGTATATCATGTGCCACATCACAAGGGTTACAACTATTTTTCTTTGCATCTTTCTGCAGTTCCACATGTGATCTAATTTGTGTTAACATCCACTTGACAGCTCACACTGTAGAAAATGACATTCACCAGCTCCAGCCACAGATTTTTGTTGTTGAGATGCCATCCAGCGTCGGTTCCGAGAAGCTGTGGGGCGAGGCTTTCCGGGGTTTGGCACCACTTTGCATTGATCCCAGGGAGCTGTGTGGTGAGGCTTTGTGGGGCTTTGTCTAGCTGTGCTTCAATCCTGGGGAGCTGAGCAGTGAGGCTTTGCAGGGCTTGGCATTGATGTGCACTGGTTCTGATGGGCTGGCAACTGCACAGTAAGGCTTTGCAGGGCATTGCACTGCCCGGAGTTGAGTCCAATTAAGCCGGCAGCTGCCCGGTGAGGTTTTGTGAGGCTGTGTGTTACTTTGCAGTAGTTCTGATGAACACCATAGAAGGTAAAGCACCTTAGGCCCACATCCAAGGCAAAGCAGACTCAGAGCTTGTAGAGTCCAGGTGCAGATGGTTCAATTCTTTGATGTCCCTGAGACTTGAGAACAGGAGGCAAGCTCAATCCAAGCCCTTGGAGAGCACTTGTGGAGGAAGTCAGAGTAAGGGAGCAGCAGGCAGCAGGGCAACAAGCAGGATAGCAGTCCTTCTAAAAAAGCTATCCAGATGAGTCATTTGGGCAGCTCAGCAGTCCTTCTGACAGAGTCCACTTGTAGATCTAGAAGTGTCTGATTTGGTGGGCTCACAGACCCAGTATATGGGGGTCATTATGACCCCAGCGGAGAGTGTAAATGTGGCGGAAGTACAGCCAACAGGCTGGTGGTACATACCGCCACATTATGAGAATGGCGACAACCCGCCACTTCTCCACTCATCAGCCATGACGGCATTATGAGTCTGCCTACCAGCATGGTTTTCGTGGCTTTGCATGGCGGTAGTCCCTACTGGTGACAGGGAAATTCCTTCTCTGTCACTGATAGGCAGCTCGCCCACCCTCCAACACTCACCAGATGCCACCCACCCCCTCTGTCCAAACTCCCCCACCCCCTCATATACTGACCCTCCCACCCCCACACACACACCGAAGACATGCACCACATATACACGCATTCATACGCACACTGGCATACACACATGCTTCCAGACATACTCAGACACATTCTTACACACAATCATACTGACATGCAGACACGCACTCACTTCACCATTCTTACACGTGTTCACTTACACGCATATACCCACACAAGCAACACAACACACAGACACATTCACACACGCATTCACACAAGCACTCACATGCTCAGACACACACAACACCCACCACTCCCCTCCCAGTCAGAAGCCTGACTTACCTTTGTCTAGAAGGTCTTCCAGCAGACAACGGGAAGGGGTGCTCCTACCGCCAGCAGTGCCCCACCAGCAGAACACCGCCAGGCCGTATCCCAGGCCATGATACAGCTGGTGGTGTTCAACTGGCCTGGCCGTGCTGGTGGTAGCAGCGCCATCTTACTACCGTCCGCCAGAGTGATCACTGCTGGATTTCCGCCCTTCTTGTGGCGGAAGTCTGGCAGTGATCATAAAATGGCAGACAGATGGTAGCCGCAGTGATGGTATGTTGGCGACCGTCGCCGCGGCGGTATTCGGTTTTTACTACCTTTGTTGTAATGAGGGCCTATATTCCCAAAAGTGTTTTTGAAGTGGAGGAACTTCAAAGAGTTGTTTTGAAGTGCACAAGTTCCCCTTTGTACCAAGCCCTGTCTACCAGGAGCCATGTGGGAGGTTTCATTCCTATGTGTGAGGACAGGCCACTGGTCTTCGTGCCCAGGGAAATCCATCTATATGCAGAAGAATGCAGATGCACCTGAGTGTCCTGTGTTTGTGGCTGTCTGGACAGAATGCACAAGGGGAGCTGTCAACCAACACAGACCAAAAGTGGATTAGAGAGAGGCTCTAAAGCACAGATGGCAGTAAGTGCTACCATTCCAGCCATACCAAATAGGACAAGTCACAGTGGTGAAAAACGACTTTGGGGTGGGGGGGTTCACTAGCAGGACATGTAAAACTTATAAGTACATGTCCTGCCTTTTATTTACATTGCACTCTGCCCTATGGGTTGCCTAGGGCCTACATTTGTGGTGACCTTTGTGTAAGTCAAAGTGGCAGTGCAACTGCACATACACGCACACAGGCCTAGCAATGGCAGACCTGGGACATGGTTAAGGGGCTACATAGGTGGGTGGTGCAATCAGTGCTGGAGACCCACTATTAGCATTTAATTTACAGGCTCTGGGGCCCTCTAGTGCACTTTATTAGGGAAGTACAGGTAATGGTGAAAAACATCCCTGTTAGAAATATGCCAATTGGGTATGAGCCAGTGTTACCATGTTTAGGGGAGAGAACACAACACTTTAGCACTGGTTAGCAGTGGTACAATGTGCTAAACCTAGCACACACAAGATCAGAAAAATGGAGGGAGGCAGGCAAAAGTTGGGGGAACACCACCCTAAGGCTCTAACAAATCTGATATTGATGCTGGGGTGCTGTGACACTTCAAGTTCCAGTAAAAGTTACATACATAAGGGAATGAAGCTGGCATGAGTGTAGAGAGGGAATCAGAGTCTAGTATAGCAAACCCTTATGGATCCTGCCCACAAATCTGTTTAATAGTAAAGAGGACATGTCAACCAAGTATTCCTCAACTACTTTAAGAGGCTATAAAACAAGATAACTAATCCTAAGTGAAGAACTAGGGTTATATATGTACTGTGTGAAGCATTTCTCTCTAGAAGAAACATAATAAGCTATGTCCAGATCCTGCCTAAGATGGACCTCGTGCTTCCTGTAGCAGGAATTCATGCAGGTATGGCAGTTTCAGGATCAGGAAAATTAATGTACACATTTAAAATCTGTATTTGATCACCAGTGGATGGAAGGGAATCCATCAGGTTCTTCCCATCAAGGTTATAGGATGTGCCCTAAACACCACGGGTCCCCATGTGGGTAGTAACTATGCAATATTTCAGTAAATATTTGCTACATCATAAAATAACTACAGGCTGAGGATAGGGCTCTTAGACAGCATGTCAGTGAAACACTGGCTCTAGCACAGCTTTTGAAGGGTAGGGTGTGGGAGGACACAGATATTGGTGGGGTGGGCGAAGGTAGCCAAACAAGTTTTGTACATTTTGTACAGGGAAGAGAGGTCATATTGTGCGTGGGTCCTCTATTTCTCTCCTTTCTCTGCATAGCAATTGAAAACAAGCACAGATGATTTTGAGGGTACAACATGACATACAGTTTTAGATGGGTCTAAAGTGAATAAAAAAATTTTTAATCTCAATGTGCTGAGTGGTATAACGGACAACTAAAGCTTTTCTCTCTTTGTCTGTTTGAAGTCACTCTGAAGCTCTTGGTGAAAAACATCTCTGTTATTGACTGTTACCCACCTATAAAAGTATATTTTATGGGTGTTCTCTATAGATGACTCGCAAATCAGTAAACACACATTCTATGATTCAAATCATGCAATATATATGTCGTGGAAGTGGTGTATCTAGGAATAGTGGACTGAAGGTTCTTGTGGGAAATGCTAGACATCACGAAACTCCCCTAGTTCATAATAGTATACCGTGTACTGCAGACTTGATAATTTAGGAAACAGTGCGCAGCAGAAATAGAAAGGGGAGCCGGAAAGTATTCCCTAAAGCCTACTCGCACAGTTCCTGTCTAATAATGTCATAAAAAGCAACAAGATAAAAACCTGTAAACTAGAACTTGAAAATGTGTTTAAACTCCTATAATATTGTACTGTTTCTGTAGAGTGTCATGTTTTTATTTCAAACAATAGAAAAACGTAATCTCTAGCTGTTTATGGCTAAAAGAGAGATTATTAATTTTCACATCACATAGACTAAAAGCCAGATATGCTGTCATTAATCATTTAAAATCACTAAAACATTTGGGAGTTACCATCTTGCATTATTATAAGGAGCTCCATCATCTTATTTATTATATACAACTGATGCTTGACACCGAACAGGAGTTGAAAACTGACTGGGCGCTTCCTGCAAATTTACGTAAACATCATACAAAAAAAACTATTACTCCCTAATTCCCTACCATAATATCCTTTTTAACATAAAAATAGATGTTTAATTTCTGTATGGGATGGAAAATGAAGCTAGTTACAGAACGTGCACCTTTCACTCGGAGATATTAGCTTTCACTATGTACTGTATGTGATAATTAGTCATTTGTAAATTTGTGAAACAAATATTGGATGTTATTACAGAATTCTTTCTGTTCTCCAGTTTGTGTTTTAAACCTTTGAGGGCTTCCTACAGATGTAGGCAGCGCGAGAAAGTGGATTATCAGTTGGGGTGGGTGGCAATTCACCAGAAGTGACTTGCCACTGTTCTTGTTAGGTCCAGTAAAGGGTTCAGCAATTTAAACAGGAGCTCAACCCTTGGTAGCCAAGGTAAAGAGCAGAAAGGCTTAACTTAAGAAAATGTGTAAAGAATTTAGTAGGATCAAACAGTTAAGAAGTCACAAATATAACATAATAAAACTTCTACTCCAATTTTTAAAAATAGAGAATAATTTAATGAACAAAATGACAGCAAAATGTCAAAAATCCAACAAGAGAAATGGGAGATATGAAGTTTAAATAAAAATAGCACCAAAAAGTGGTAAACTCCACCTTGGTCATCTAGGTGTGTTTGGTACTAGGTGCAATTTAAGGCTGACTGTGTAGGAGTGTGGGGTAGATACAGAAACTAGATTCATCCCAGTTGGAAGTTTTATCTTCTAACTGTGGGGCGCTATTTACTTGCCCTGTTCCCTCACTCTCACACCGCTAACATGGTGCAGGAGTGATGGAAGCCTAAAATTAGATTTATGAACCCACACAAGGCCACCCTGTGG
Source organism: Pleurodeles waltl (assembly GCF_031143425.1). Lineage (NCBI taxonomy): Eukaryota > Metazoa > Chordata > Amphibia > Caudata > Salamandridae > Pleurodeles > Pleurodeles waltl. The sequence continues at coordinate 690,412,665 of NC_090436.1, read as the reverse complement.
GACCTTGAGTGGCTATATAAATCATAAGTAAAGCAATTCAATGCAAATCACTGTGTTGTCATATTCTGCTACAGGGAAGCATTCCATTGCTGTTCCAAATGTGTTTCCACACCACATCTATGATTTTTGATGCATTCCTAGATTTACCAGAAGTGATAGACCTGGGAAGGCATGAAAAACCTATGCCTCACCAGGTGAGGCATAAAGAGAAGCAATATCTTTATTTCTCCTCATTACTTCCTCTTTCTGTGTGTGCTGCATTCTGCTGCACACATAGAAAGAGGAATATGCTTCAGGGGATTGCTGTTGAGCAAGAAGGTGGCCCTTCCGGCACAAAAACAATCCTTCTTACAATGGTGCTAAGCTGCCAAAACAGCCCCAGCATACAGACAAAGGAAAGAATGCATTGTATTTGTTTAAATGTGGTGCATTCCTGATCTTTCTCTGTGGTGCAGCACAGTGCAGCAAGGTGACTTGCTGTGCTGCATTACCTGGCCATGAATATGGCCCTTAGTCTCTGAAATTAAGTCACAAATCCTCAGTGGGGCAAAGAAGCAGGCTGTGGCAAATTAGGGCTTGAGATAGCCATTGCATGTGGTCTCAATAAAGCTTTTGACTTTTGGGTGGAAAGCTCAGAGTTGGAGATATTAAAAATTCATAACTAAGGAAGGTCCTTTGCTGGTGGATACTTTTCTCTCCTTCACTTGGCGAAAAACTCTATGTAAGGACTTAGCCACTTTGTGGTAGATTGGTTTCCTCTAGCAGAGCAAGGCTGAAAGCCATTTTCCAATATTCATCTAACAGTGGGGCAATGACATGAATTGTATCAGAACCAGAGGCTAGTAGTCTAAGTGCTGAATATTAAGGTATTGACGTTTCATCCCCTTGATCAACATGTGTTGCTCACATCATCCACTGGGGTCTTCCTCATGACCAAACCAAAAATGCAAGGCATCATGTGTGACAATAACTGAGAGACCGTGAGCTATGTTCAGTGGTCAGTTGAAAAACTAATTTTACAATGAAAGCCAAGTAAAGCAATCACTGTGCAAGCCTTACAGTAGCAAAGAGCTCCAAAAATTGCTCTCACAAGATTCCTTGTTGCTCAATGACTAGTAAAAATGAACCTGAAACAAGAGTAATGGTTAAATCACAAAAAGTGTTTACCAAGTGCTCCCTAAACTCATACAAAGCTCAAATTAGAAGTTGCCGTAAGTATAATCATAATTGCACTATGTGCTTCAATGTGTATAGAACACAGACGAATAGGCCAGGCCATACAACAAAGAAAGTGTGTAAGTGTACTGTGTTACCAAGTGCGTCAGAGAACGCAACACACACTAGGGACTCAATAAAATCTGACATGAGCATAAACATCAATCTACTCAATGGAAAAGAGTGATCACATGTTTACCGTATGACCCGGCATAATGTAAATGCCACAGCACTTGCTCTCTGATATGAATAAGGGCTTTCAGAAGATAAACCTTTATAAATAAAGTATACACAACAATTGAAGTATCTCTCCAATATAAATATATTCGGAGCATGTGTACAAAATGCTTGCTTACCCAAAACAATCCAGGATACAACAATGTGGCAATGTGTACCTATATTGGGTCCATAGAGGCTGGCAGAACACCATAGGCCCATTTCGAAGGGGTCCGGATAGGGATGACCACTTGACAGGGAAGACTCACAGACAGTCTTCCCTGCTACAGGGAAGCATTCCATTGTGTCCAGCAGAGTCCAGGTGCTAGTACTAAGGTTGTTGGAGTCTTCTGCTCCAGAATCTCAAGGGAGGAGGCCAGTCAGGAAGCATTGAAGTCATTCTGGAGTCCTGGTTTGAACAGATGCAGGTCCAGCCCTTCCCACCCTGGCAAGAGGGCAGCAGACAGCAACTTGGCACAGAAAGGCAGCGGTTCTTTCAGATCAGGAGGCCAGAAGAGTGGCAGTCCATTCAGCAGGACAAAAGACCTTCTTTCTAGAAAAGTATCCACAGGTCTAAAAGTGTATTGAAGAGTTGGTGTCTGGGGTCCGGTATCTATACCCAGTTGTGCCTTTGAATTGGGGAGAGGCTTTTAGAGGCATGCTTTGAAGAACACAGGTTCCCTGCCTTCCTTGCCTTGGCTCCAAGCTAACTACAGGGGATAGGCAGCCCTTTTTGTAGAGGCAGGACACAGCCTATCCAGGTGTAAGTGTGGCTGTGCCCATCTCGTCCCTCCCATCCTGCCAGTGATGGCCCATCCATGCATACTGAAGCTCCCTATCTCCCTATTGCGTGTGGCTGTCTAGGAGGTGTACAGAAAACCCAAATGTCAGCTACACCCAGTCATGTGACCAGAGACAGGCTGCAGACACTAAGGCCCTGATTTATACTTTTGTTTGCGCCAAATTACTGTCATTTTTTGACGCAAAAGCGGTGCAAACTTACACAATATAATTGTATTTTGTAAGTTTGTGCCACTTTTGCATCAAAAAATGAGGGTAGTGTGATGCATAAAAAGTCTAAATCAGGGACTAAATAGCTAAGACATGAAAATTCCAAGGCTCAGATTTATACTTTTTGATGCAATTCTGCACTAACGCAGTTTTGCGTAAAAAAGTTTAGCATTGACTAACAGAATTTTTGAATGCCACCCACGTGTCATATTTATACTATGGTGCTGGCTGGCGCTAAAAATATGTTAGAGCCTTGTCGTAAGACAAAATTACGTTAACGCCGGTAAAATTACTCTAACCCATTTTAAGACACATAAATATGTTGTAAAGCAGATATGCACCATTTTTACCAGCATTAGTGCCAAATACAGACGCTAACAGAGAAAACAGTGCAAAGGAGAGGCAAAATGAATCCAGAAAGCCAAGAGAGACCCCAGGGTGACCCGAATCAACCAGCAACCTGCCAGGAGGACACAGTCAAGACCCAGGGGAGGGAGAAGAAAAAGATAAAGTGTTCTTTCAGTCCAGAGGAGCACAAAATACTGGTGAGAAAGGTGACAGAGCATCAACATCAACTCTTTGTCACCTCCAATTGGCAGGAGAGAGGCAATTTGGCAGCAGATAGTAGACAAGATCAACAGTGTGGTAGAGGTGAGGAGAACCATAACAGAGTGCAAGAAATGCTGGCGTGATTGTAAGTGAAGAACAGAGGAAAACATGGCAAGGAACAGGAAGGCAGCACTGCAAACTGGAGGTTGTAGTCCAGCACCACAAGAGGAATTGGACGAGATGGAGAAGATAGTTGCAGCAGTCATTTCGGAGGAACTGGTCACTGGAATCGCAGGACACCACAGACTGTCAGGAAACTCCACAAATGCAGGGTAAGTTGCATGGGGGAAATTAATGCTAAATTGTCAAGGGCAAGAAGGGGGAGGCACATAGGACTCACACAATGCATGTCAAAGGGGCGCAGAGGGACATATTGCACTCTAAGCAAGTTGCATCATGCTGACGTAAGCTACACATGTACCTACGACTTGGTAGTGCCATGCACCATAACACATACACAACCAGGACATATGTCAATCACCAGACCTTTATACCTACATGTACATATGCAGCACATGGGATGGATATCATGTCTAATGACTGTGCTTCTGGTTGTGTCATCACAACATCCCTTGCATATAGTCATATTAACCCTACCAATATTACCAAGACTTCAGAGACTAGGTAGTCAGTCAATGCCATACCTGGGGTCACGTCATGGTGGTGTCCCTTGCAGTAACACCTTGCAACTGCCTTGCCTTGCCTTCTTGCCCAAACATTTGTTTTTGTCTTATAGCACACAATTCATTGCAACTGTCCCAGACATGTGACAGTAGCACCACCCCCGCACATTGACAACACATCCACATAAGGAAGCCACCACTCCATCATGCAGTGAGGATGCCCCCTGGGTGCAGGGAACAATAATCTGAGCAGGTGCTGGGAGAACAGAAGGGTGGTCCTGTATCACTAGAAACATGCTGTCAGGAATCCCCAAGGTGCCTCCTGCGTTATCTGTGAGCATCACCAGGGATAAATCATATCTCTGTTCTTGGTTAAACCTTCATGTTTAACCAAATCCAGGCAGTGGAAAGGACAACGGGGCAGGGCATGGGACCCCCTGCACTGCCCATGCCAGGTGCATGGGCTGTGCGGGGGCACCCAGTGGCACACCACACCACATCACCACCAACTTTTTCATGGTGTTTCACCACCATGAAAATGATGGTGCAAATGCAGGAACAAACCTGGAGTGTAGCGTTGAACAGAATACTGGTCTGGTTTCACAAGACGGATGGCATAGACAGTCTGTAAGATGCCAGAAACCTGAAAGTGCCAGGCCATTGGCCATGGGGCATTCTGAATTAACAACAGTTGCCACTACCCCTGCGCTTTTGGAGGTGGTCATATAGACAATGGCAGTCAGGTGGTCACAGGACTGCCACACATGAAATGAGGGATCATTATGACTACCTGCAGAATCACCATCAAACTAGCTTGAGGCCCTGACCTCAGTTCAACTCCAGTTAACTGGCTATGTCCTTAAACTAATTTACCATCAGGCATTGTCCCATGCATAATGATGTACACAGCAAAAATATTATAACCATGCTGACGATCCCTGGGTCTACCTCTGTGCCTGTGTCATGTTAGCTGCACTGCCACCATGCTGCATTTCATGTATCATAGTGTAAGGATGGCAGCTTTGAGGGGGAGATGATGGGTGTGTAGGAAGGCGCACCTACCTGCACAGACTGAAGATAAAATTATACTCTGCTAAGTCCATGTGTCCTGTGCAATGTAGCACACATACACATACATCAAAATGAGGAGCTATAGATGGTAGCAAGAGCATAGTGTCCTGGCAATACCAGCCCTGGGGTGGTGTAAGGTTTCAGTACCACATGGGTGTAAGTGAAACATGTAAGACTGGGACAGCGTCACATTGACATATGTGGTGCTGTGGCTTGAGCACTGTGACGCCCATTGCAAAGCCTCACCATGCCAATGGATGCATAGGGAGGGTTGGCAATAATAAGATGGTGTGAAGCCACAGAAAGAATATACGTCACACCTAGTAGATATGACTCAGCCAATTGGGCCACCTGAGCTTCCCCTCATGTGACACTCAGGTGGTGCAAAGGGCTGATAGACTGCAACCATGATGTACAGGAACAATGTTTGGGGACTATGATAAGAATAAGCCTCCAATAGCAAGTCAGTATTGTGACATATCAACTGCCGCAACACAGAAAGATTGATTTTACACAATCTCATTGAAGAGGATGATGGCTCTCCTGATGATCTGCCTGTCCTGGAGTACCCCGATAACCTGGATGACCAGCTGACAGCCATCAGCCAAGAGACCCTTCAAGATGTCCTCATATCCCTTCAGACACCACCTCCAGTCGCAAGGAGGAGTAATAATATAGAAGCCATCACAAATGCCCCACTCAACACCCCAATAGTACAACCTGCCAGCACCGACACAGCTTAGGACTCTGAGGACCCAGGGGCCAGCTTTGAAAGGACAGTGGTTGGAGTCCAGCAGGATCTGGCCAAGGAGGTGTGGGTGGGGATGCAGACTATGGCAGCCAGCCTAGAGGGTATGCACACGTGCCTAGTTATAGCCAATAAACAGACTGCAGCCAAACGAGGCTCACACTCTCCAATGCATGGTGTCCAGCAGAGTCTGAGGGACATAGCTGCTGCCATGAGGGAGAGGCCAAAACAACTGCTGTCCCAAACTGGCAGCAGCGTGATTGAGAAAAGGTGGACTCCATTCACAAGGAAGTGGCCTCCCTCAGGGCAGACATGGCTGCCTACCACAGGGATGTTGCTGCTATTCTAAAAAATCAGCAGTTCCTCCTTGCTGCAGTGATGCCATATGTTGTTCCACAGATGGCAGCTGCCCGGGGTTGGGAGTCCACATCTCCAACCACTGAAGTGTGTGGAACCCCCCCTACCTCCCCACCACCACCATCAAAGGCAGAGGAGATACCACACACATCGGAGGATGAAGATGTGGAACAGATCGTCTTCACCTGTAAGAGCTCCGGTAGCACCAGCCTATGCCACTTGGCCTGTTATTTCCTTTGTCCTGTGCTTAAAATAATGCCAGTGTTAACACAGTTAGATATGTGCACTTTTCAAAGACACACTGTTGACCTGTCTGCTATGAACTGTCATTGTCTCTCACCTACAAATTGGCAAATCATGTTCCTCAGCACTTAACTACATTTCACCCAAGCATGTTGGATAACATGTCCCTCAACACTTGGACTTGTGTTGTGTCACATGGATTTCACTAATGGGGTCACAGACCTGGACATTGTGAATACTGCACTATGACACTTGTAAATAAACACCTCCTACACCAGCGTTTCTTTGTGTATTGTGACACATCTACTACGCTTAGGAATTGTGATGTGTGTAACCATGTCTTCAGTCACAGAGTGTCAGTACAAGAGTGCAGGAATATGGGGGCACATATCTACACACAAGGTTTCTACATGAAAAATGACAATGTTGGTCTCATCTCCTACAAGCAATTCACTGATTATGTCAAAAATGTAGAACATGTATGCTTTACCCACTAGATACAGCAGGAATGGCTGTGAAACAGTTCTCAGGCAATATCGTCAGCTGGGAGTACCAGTAGAACACATTGGTGTGAAACAGAGGTACTTAACCTTATCTGTAATTGCGACTGGTCAGTTCTGCAGAATTGTTTTAAAATGTAGGCTGTTGTCAGATTTGCCACAGTGCCCAACATTCCTTCACAGGACCCTAACACTGACAGCTGAATTACCACACCTACCTGTCCAATACAAAGTAAACATAGTCACCTTGAGGTATGGGTACACTGGATGGCAGATGCATAGACAAGTAGATGTGTTGTTGCGGCCAATGTGACAGCTCAGTTGTAAACAGGTGATGAACATGTCAAGAGAGGGATTTGGTGGAAGGACGGAATTGCTAGGCCAACACACAGTTTTCACTGTGTACACATGGGAAGACCCTGAGACACAAGCATATGACATAAAAAGTAAAGGAGTACCCCAAACTGTTTATTAACAATGATACTAAACTAAAAAGTTGAAGAAAACCTATCCTAACCTAAATTAACCTATTCTAACTATACATTACCAACAACTAAGCCTAACTATCCAATGCTAAACTTACCCAACACATTTAACAACACACTCTAAACATTGGCCCCGCACCTCCCTTATGTTACGAGACACATGCAGAACAACATATACTAAACTACACATGTACTAACTATAGCTAAACAAACATATATTATTTTTTTAAACATTTTTTTAAACACATATATATCCCAACATGAACCCCACCCAACCACCCATAAACTAACATGTACAAAGTAGAAAACCCACCCCCCAAACCCACTTATCCTAACCAAACTACATACCTACACTAACCTAACACTAACCCCCTAAAACCTACTATAAAACATGAATACAAATGATGAGGGAGGGGACAGAACTGGGAGGTGAGAGTTCCAAAGACAATCATAGCTTTGCCTTCTTGAGGGTTTTCCTTATGTATTTTAGTCTCTTAGCATTGGCTGCACCTCCTTCTCCAAACTGCCCAACTGTTGCAATACTAGTGAAACATCCGTCTGCAGATCCTCCAGCATTTTAGGGTCCATGTCAGCATGTGATGTGGGCACCGAGGTTAAAGATGTTGCAGTTGTGTCTGTTGTCGTGGTGGCAGATGTGCCCCCCTGCACTGCTGTGGAGCTGGATCTCCTCTGTGTGGCCACTGCCAGTGTGGGCCCCCTTGTGTGAATGCCTGCCATGCCCCCATTGATCTCTCAGCATGATAGCGGTAAGCCATTCGCCGGAACCCAGATCCCACTGCCAGCATATGTCGGTAGAGGACTGTCCTCTTTTGGAACAAATACAGTTACTCATTGCTCATCTTGGCAGCTGTTAAATGGAGACAGGCAACCATCAGTGTCAGCATTGTGTGGAGTATGTACAGTTTATTGGCTTACACTCTACATCTAATTACACATGCACTCCAACTCACATTCCAGATAAGACAATGACCCTGATAAATGCAATGACAACGCTGCCTTAGCATAATTTTTTTGATACCAAAGCATCACACAAGATTATGAACCAAACCAAATGAGGTGTGCATTGCTGTTGCACAATATGTAATAATGCAAAGGCAGCGTAAACTTCACATAGATCAGGCCCAAACTTCCTCATCATCTGTGTCAATTTTCAACCATACAACACCAGTAACTTAAAAACGTTATTGGGAGGATGGGAGGCTGTTGGTAACCATAAGGGGTCAGTGCTGATAGATACACAGGCAAGCCTGATCAATACGACTGTCACCTACACTGTGAGCATCACATCTACCTACAAATTTGGTTTTCCTCTCCTCCTGTGTCTAAGGGAGATTGGCCATGCAATCCATCATCTCAACTGTCCTTGTCATCCACCAAGGTATGCCCACTCACACATGGAGTCAGGGAGAGGACCATATGTTAGAAAGGCTGACAACTAGGAAGCTGGTATCCATTGGTCTATCACATCTACATTCATGTGTCCAGGTGTGGACAACCATCAATATCTGATCTGCCAATACTATTCCTTACACACCCATTTCCATGCCAGCACACGTTTGGACTTGACCTGCATGCACAGCAATTACATTCCTCATAAGTGTTACGTACATGGAGTGAAAAATATGGAGCACTATGCCGGGGGACAATCGCCAGCCCAGTTCTCCATATTCATGGCAATACAGAGATGCAGAAAATTGGGTTCAAACTGGTGCATACCTGTGTTGTGAGAATGACGGAGTTCCCCACTGCCAATATTCTCACTGTGTTGCAATTCTTAGTCACATATGGCCCTACATGTGGCTTGTCATCACCTTGTTTACACAATGCTAGCCATTTAGCACCACAAGCCTCACAAGAAGTGACCCTCTGGTGGTGCAAGGGGAACCTTTCAATGGGACACAATGTCACCACCCAGCCAACTTGGATAACTGATCATTTGACAGCTTATCACATCTAGCACTGTGTGCAACATATATGACTCACTCACAACAAACCCTGGATTATTTCACAGGACACACATTATCACACTTACTGGATATATCTGGGTCCTCAAATCGCGCCACTTCGCCAATCGTGTAGGGGGCTGGTCCACCTGTAAGATATGACTGGAAAAACATGCTTAGTGTCATATAAGTGTAACTACTAGTGGACAACAAATTTCAGTGTGTACTATTTTAGAGGCGTGAGCTAGTTATCCTAGTGTATAACAGAGCAACATACACACCACTACAAACACACAATTACCCAGATACTAAGGTGAGTGAGAGCCACACATCTGCAACCGTATGTGGGCAATTTATAGAAGATGGAACTCCATGGTATAAGGGGGAGTTGTGTAACAAATACATGACACTTCCCTGGTGCTTTGCAAGACAATTGACTCAGGTACTCAAGCTTGTCCTGCGAGGCACCCAGAGTCATTTTGTGATGGACATGCGGCTCAACTATAAGTCTGTACTGATCATGCACTGAGTAATCCATGACTGATGTGGCAAAATTGGCTGATGGTATCAAATGCCCCATTTACATTGCCCCCTAAGGCAGGTAAGCCCCCTTCTCTGACATAAGGGCAGGTGAAGGGATCATGTGCGTTAATTGATGACAAATTAGCACTATATATGCATGTAACAACTGTAAACTTTGCACTTGTATAGCGCACTACTCACCCGTTAGGGTCTCAAGGCGCTGTATGCATACCGCTGTGGAACCCGTCCTGGCTTTTCCCTGTGAGGGACCCACTCCTGGGCAGCTCCAGGGTGAAGCCAGGCATCCAAGTGAGGGCCGTGGTGGAGATTAAGCAACCTATTGCCCAGAGTTACAAAGTGGGACTCATTAATTAGATTAGGCACCGAGGCAAGAATTATCAGGTTCAAGGGAATTGAGCCCAAGACCCGCCAAGGTGGGAATTGAACCCTGGTCCTGGGCCAGATCCCGGCATCAGGGTCTGCTGCTCTAACCATTGTGCCACACTTCTCCAACATACTTTGTTGACACAATCCAGGTAAATATGGTAGGCTGGCGGTGTCTTGGCATATCATACTTGACACTATGCTGGGGCACAGGTGTCTCCATGGCCCCTGAAAAGCGTGACTTAGTGACGGTTGTGCATGGCTCACCAAACACCTGACCTGCATTGGTATAATGGTAGGACATGTGAACTCCATGTCTAGACTGGTGCAGTTACACTTCATTCTGTTTGCATGCATTGCATGCAGCACTCCTACACATCTGCTACTGTCATTCAAGAATGGTGAACAGTGAAAAGTATGCCAAATGGAGACTCACCACCAGGTCCACCGATCTCGACACCAAGAAGATCAAGCAGATCCTGCTCCCTGGCGACCAGATCTGCCCAGCGATGATTCAGCTGGTGCTCATTACTAGTGCTCTTATAGACCCTCTCCAGGTGGCAGAGCACCTTGCCCCACTGCAGCCGCCTGGCCTCGGTCAGGTAGCCCTGTATGACCTGACCCCCCATCTCCAGCATCATCGGGAGGTAGTGGGCTACCAGCTACGCAAAGCCACCCAACTCTTCCTCTCCCATCCTGGTCAGCATCCCTCTACCAGATATGTTATTACTGGAAAGGTTTACCAGAAATACTTAGAAAAAAATGAAATGAATGGAAACTTATGCCCAATAACTAATCCCAACTATCCCAACTTAACAACTACCCTGGACAAATACAAATATACACAAAAAACACACAAACAAATGCTGGGCAAAACAAATACAATATTTAATAAAACACAAAAGGAGGGACACCACAAGATACAATACTCAGGGAAATCACAACCACCAACTCCAGAACACAACCACACAGTCAAAAGAGGCACAGACTGTGAAGAGAAAGTGAAACTACACCCACTGTACCATACTTGTAAACAGAATTTCCTATTACATCACTTCATGTCCCTGTGCGTCTCGTTTTCAGTTATGCGTGTATTTATATGACACACTTGATGCATGTGCGTCGTTTTTATTGAACCATTACCGTTATGTGTTGAATTCACTGAAAATCAGCATTGAGAAGAGTGAGAAGGTGGAATTCACGCTAATGGCCCATGTGTCATATTCTTTGCGTTTGCTGATGTTTTAAACGCATTTGAGTCAATTATTTTGAATTAATTACTGATAACGTGTTTTTGTTCCATTGTCTTTAGATGCAACCTGTATCAACATACAAATGACATGGGATGTGCTACAGTGTGGCATATTGTGTATGGTCACATGTGGAAGTCCATGCAGCAATGGGATGAGGGTGTGATTGGTCTGTTACACCAACGTCATGCATATGTATTCATGTGTGACAACAGTGTATCCACATATGTACAGTATAGCAGTCAGTACAATGCAATAGCTCTGGTTTGTGATTGTGAATTGTGTTTTCGTATATGATGTTGCCATTCAGAGCATAATAATTAAACTACATACACAGCTCAAGCATTGTTGATGATGGCTGAACCAATGCTACCTAGGAAATATTACCTGACAACTGTCTCGGTATGTAGATTTGGAGTTTATGGAGACTTGTGTATGGCCTACATATATGTCTGACATGTGTACATCTTTGGTACATACTGTGTATGACACAATCTGCCTGTATTCCACACAGATTATGTTTTGACCACAAATGTTTGATTAAACTAATTGCATTTAGTAATGGTTGTTGGTTTTGTGTGGTGGACCTGCAGACCTAGCTGCATAAGTTGTCAACCATACTGAAGTGCATTCCACAGACGTGTCCATGCAATGTGTGAGGTCATGTGTACCCTGTGTCAGGATTGGGCCCCATGGCAGTGGCAGTACAGATTATTATGGATGTACTGCACAGGCCCAACTTCTTCCATTTCTTGTTATACCTGGGCAAATTGTGATGAGCATTGTTACCAATTATGTCCCACCATTGTCACACATGTTCCATGCAGGCATTGCAACTCTCACACTGAGTTGCGACAGTGTTCTGTTCCAACATGACTAACTTTCTAATTTTAATTATCCACTATGTCATGTGTGGGCCCCTTGCATACTTCCTATTTGGACATGATGTAGTTGTGTGTGATGAGCTATTGATGAACAAGTTGGCAACATGGTTGTACAAAATATGTTGTGGTCCATAGATTGTGTCCTTCAGTTGTCAGATACCAGTGATGAGGCTATTAGTGATGTCTTTGATGGTGGCAGTTCAATCTTACACATCACATATGATGTTACCAGAGTACTTGACAGATTTGTATTTGTAACATGCTCCCTGAGGTTAGACTTACAATCCTATGGTATATGTGGTGGAGATTGAAGAGACCAAAGCAGGGCTGATTGTATAAGTGAAGAGTTTATTTACATAATTGACAAGGTGATTTAAGTGGTTCTTAAGTGAAAAAGTTTTCAACTATGTGCTGTCTGCGGCGTATCCCAGCAGCTGTGTTGTGCTGTTTCCCCTCAATTTCTACACCACCATCCTCCTCAACCTCCTCAGGCAGGTCATCAACCCGGACATACATAGGGAGGTTCATCCGCACACATATGTTGTGCACAATAACACATGTCATGATGATTTTGCAGACAATGTGTGGGGCATATAGGAGGCTGCCTCCTGTGATGACCAGGCACCTGAATCTTGACTTCACTATGCCAAATGTCCTCTCCATGATGTTCCGTGTCTTACAATGTTCCTCATTGTATGCACGCACTGCTGCAGTGCTTGGATTTGCAAATGGGGTCATAATCCCTGGCTGTATGACATAACCCTGATCCGCTGCAAAAGATAATAGGAGTAAGTTGTTGTTAAGGCTTGCAACAGGTTTGTCATGTAGCATGGCAGTTGTAACTTTGAGGTGGTTGTGTCTCATATGTTTTTGTGGTATGATGTGAGTTATGCAAAGTTTCCTTAGCACTGTGTTGTTGGACATGACCATCTGGAGTATTGACTCAAGAACATGGGACATATGATTAGGAATCCTAACTGATGGTCAGTATGTATGATAGATACATACTGCGTTGTGTTGTGCACCTTTGTATCTGTCAGCGAGACCGTATCCTCGGGGTATGCGCCTGTTCCCAATATGTCCACCTCTTGTCAGCTCCAAACTCTACTAGCTATCATAGCACAGAGTTAAATAATGGCCAAGTGGGGGATGGGGTTTTAGGTTGGGAACAGCGGGGAAGGAGACCTGTGGAAGCAGAAGTTAAGAACACAATAGCAAGGTTATTCACATTAATCTTCATGAACTTTGTTTTAATTATCTATGCTCTAATAACATGAGAGATCAAGAACTTTTCAATAATGTGACCTTTTTATAATCATATACTCTGAACATTGAACTCTCTCAAGTTAGTCCTTAGAATAGCAATTACATCATAACAAGAATCAATGAGTACATTAGTTCCCCAAGAATTAACTGCTATAGGATTCATGAATGATACAGTAGAATAGGCAAACTGACTAAACTGATTTTGTCTAGAAAGACCACACTCTGTTTGATCTGAGTTTCAAGATTCAATTGCCCAGAAATAATTGCGCACCTTATTGCCAGACTGCGTATCAAGACTCAAATACCTGGAATGATCACGCGCTCTGCCGATCTGAACTGCAAGGGTTAATTGCTAAGAATGAATTGCGCACACTGTTGCCGATTCAACCATCAAGATTCAAATGACTCGAAATGATCGCGCACTCTGCCGATCCGAACTGCAAGGGTTAATTGCCAAGAATGAATCGCGCACACTGTTGCCGATTCAACTATCTAGATTTAAATGCCTCGAAATGATTGCGCACTCTGCCGATCCGAACTGCAAGGGTTAATTGCCAAGAATGAATCACACACACTGTTGCCGATTCAACCATCAAGATTCGAATGCCTCGAAATGATCGTTCACTCTGCTGATCCGAACTGCAAGGGTTATTTGCCAAGAATGAATAGCGCACACTGTTGCCGATTCAACCATCAAGATTCAAATGCCTCGAAATAATTGTGCATTCTGCCAATCTGAACTGCAAGGATTAATTGGCAAGAATAAATTGCGCACACTGTAAATCACAAGACCAGAACTCAAATGTTTCTATAAACAGAGTCGAGGGCCTACCCCGACCTCCGACTTACCGCCCTGCTTGAAGATCAGCAAAATAATGAGGACAGGGCCAGGTAAATGCCTAAGTAGGCCTCCGGAACAGGAGTTCAGGAAAATGCTGCTGCTCTGCACCGGGACCTCTGAATAGTGAGCACGTGGAGCCAGGCTGCAGGAAAGTCTTGAAAATGAACAATCCATTACAAACAGCATTAATGACATTTCAAGATAAATACCTGCAATGCAAAAGGTTAATATACAATATCAACACATAACGCATGAATTATTATATCGCTTAACGTTTATCATTTTGCATTATGCTGCCCGTAGAGTGCGCACTGTCCTGGTGTTGACAGTATCAGTGTGCTATCACTAGAGAGGACATGACACATCCTCACAACACAATGGGATCATATGTGGTGGGAACATGGTAGCACTACAGAGCCTGGACAGCCCAGCCATTTTGACATGTGTCATTACAGATGAAGTGCAACACTTATGCCCATTTAAATGAATAAGTGACAGTGCACAACACAGCTCCAACATTGGCAGCACTGTGTTGCAAGATTTTGACTATGCAGGAATGCACCATCTGCAACATGTTACTAGGCAACCCTTTGTTGTCCCCTTCACCAGTGGCTTATATGCAGCCATGCACCAACACTACCAACCTTGCACCAGGGTGCTTTGCTAGCTGCCTTGTGGAGGTGGATGTGTCTGTGCGGGAAGGGACACCTCCTATACATATGCTGTTTTGATGGACAATTGGCTCTTTCTGTGTGTGCAGCAGTATGCAGCATGCATTGGTTGGCAATTCATATGAGTTCAAATCACAGTCTATTTCCTTATTGCAACCTGCAAAAGGCACCCCTGGGGTGGTGTTTGATGTTGGAACTGCCTCAGGTGTTAGGGGACACCTACATCTGAGTCAGCATCATCATGCAAGGTATCTTGTGGTGACAAACCTGCAGCAACACACATTGCACGCCCCTTCCACATGAAGTGCTGTGTGGGAGGGTGGCCAATTTCCAATGTTACTTCAAGTCACGTAGGAGTGGACATCCGCAAACTTGTACATACAGTGCAGGCCATGACAATGGCAATGGGGGCTCTTACATAAGTCCCTTAGTGATCCAGAGTTGCAGCTGATGTTTGTGCCAGGCATCAGGTGTCCAAGGGTGTATATCCCATTGTTTCAGGATGATCAGCATTACTACCAGTGTCTCTCCTATCTTCCAAAACATGATTCAGCATTTCTACTGTTGACACATGCACAGTGCAGGCTATGGGGTGATGCTCAACTACTTAGCAAATGTGTCCCTTGGCACAGTACATCTAAGGTCAGTGATGTCCTCCATTCTCCTACAGGGTCCCACAATGCATTCATGATTTGCACTGCCTAACAGTGACTTTGCCCCGTGCTGGGCCATTTATTGTTTATGGTAGAGACATGATGGTGTAGTGTGTCAGTGAGTGGTGCATGTGAGGTGGCATTACAGTAGGTGTGGTGCCACTTCTCACAAATCAGGCACATGGTATGTGATGTGCATTCATTTTGTTTTCCTATGTGTGTGTGCCAATGCACCAGGCAGATGTATATGCACACTACAGGTAAATTAAGTATGTGCTGATGAGATGTAGTTGGTATTGGCACCAGTTGTCTGGCATTTGATGTTTGTTCTGGCAGTGACTTTCATGACATGATTTGAGGGATCTGTGCCAATGTGAGACTTAATGTAACATGAGCATGGTGTATGCCATTGACACTGCTGTGCTATTCTTTGTTTGGTGTACTGTGTGTAGTAGGCAACCTGTGGGCAGTTGTAGAGGCTTATGTTTTTCTTCTGTTGGCAAAGGGTACTAATCTGCACCTGTCCTTCAAGTGGTGTGTCTGTCAAGTTGTGGGTGTGTTACGTACATGTGGGTGTATGTGTTTGTGGTGTGCACTGATTGTGCTGTACTGCAGCATGGCGCATATGTGATGTTAGCTGCACATCTGTGTTACCCTGGCCATGTGTATTTTGTAGTGGTGTTTGTCTTGTGTGTCCTACAGGGTTGGTGTGTTATGTGTATATTGCTAGGTTTGATGACTTATCCACAAGTAGGCCATTTCCACATTGTCCATCCTGGAACTGTTCTTTGATCCTGCTGTGCCGGAATATGTTGGCGTCATGCACACTCATAGGATACTTGGCAAAATGCTTGAGAATAGTCCTCGGTGGTCCACTATGGCCTGTACATTGTTGGAATGCATGTGCTTGCGATTCCGGTATATGTGCTCTGTTGCTGCAGGTGGCACAAGTCGGACATGGATGCAGTCAATTGCACCAAGAACATGTGGGAAGCCATGAAATTGATTAAACCATTGTTTTAGCTCCTGCTGCTTTTGCTGGGTGTTGGGGAAGCTGATGTGGCGGGGTGTCAGGGAGATTATTGCTTCTAACACCTTTGGCAGGAATGCAGAGAATGACGGCTGTGACACCAACAACAAGGGCACCTGTTGTTTGAAATGAGCCACTTGCCAGTGTGTGCAGGACAGCTAGAAGCTGTGTCACAGATGGTATGTTGTGTGGGGTCTGCAGGCTGGCTGTCATTTGTGGTTCAATGTGGTTCAGCAGATAAAGTATGGCTTGCCGGTTGAGTCTGTATGTCCTTATGATGTTTTGTTCCCTAAGGCCATTGAGGGTTGTCCCGTTTCTGAATACCCTTTCCTGCCTTTTGCGTTGCCTTTGTGGGCCGCGTTGTGGTGGTTGCTGTTGTTGTTGCGGTCCTCTGCATCATTTTGCAAGCTGGAGCAGTAGCACTTCCATCTTGTCCTGTGGGTTTGTGATATTGCTTCTATGTGTTTTCCTTAAGTAGTGATGTGTTTGCCTCATTTTAACACCTGGTCTGACCCAGGCATTAAAATTTGACGCAAATCGGAGTTAACATAATTTTTTCCACCTCCCACCCGGACGTCTTTTTTGCCCGGGTGGATAAATATGACTCTAGAGGGTTAGAGTCGTGGATGGGAACGCCTACCTTGCATCTCATTGCCACAAGGAGGTTTCATGCATCCAAAAAATGACGTTAACTCCAATATTTTTATACTAGACAGGTCTTGGGTCAGAAAATAAATATGGAGTTAAGTTTGCACTGAATTAGCATTAAAAAAGTACCCTAATTCAGCGCAAACAGGGTATAATATGGGCCCAAGTTTCTAAAAATGGTATTTTCAAAATTGTAATTCAAAATCCGATTTCGTCATTAGTTAGGATTTTAAACTAGTATGCCAGAGTCACCAAACATGACCTGAACACCTATTCACATTTAGAAATTATACTTATAAAAGGTAGTAATACAACTCCAATGTTATCCTATTTATCACTACCAGGACATGTAAAATTCAAGAGCAGATGCCATACTTTTTAAATACGATGTTTAGAAAAAATATCAGAGAAGAAATATTGTGTGGATAAAATATTGAGGACAAAAATATGCTGAAGGTAAGTTGATATAGGTAAGCAATGGTTTTCTTTATATAATTTTGCATATATGTCCCTTGCTGATATATATCTTCAATTAATGTAGATGTGGAGTTAAGAATCGCAAATCTATACTTACCTATTTATTTGCACTTACCTTCTTGATATTTTGGCCCTCAATGTTTGTGACACAAAATTCTGTTTACATAATATTTCTGTTTCTGATAGTCTTTCAGTGATCCTTATATACATTGCATCCTGCCTTCAGGGCTGTCAGGGCCTTCCCTAGGAGTGACATACATGTGTTCAAAAAACGTTTGGGCCCGGAAAAAGGTTTATGTGGCCAGGTCAAAATGGCAGTTTAAACTGCACACACAGGCTGCAATGGCAGGCCTGAGATATGTTTGAAGGGCTACTTAAGTGGGTAGCAACCCCACATGTAGCATATAATTCCCAGGCTCCGGATACCTGTACTACCTCTTTGCTACCGATGTAGAAGTAAATTAAATATGCCAATTGAGGATGAGTCAATTCCACCATGTTTTAAGAAGAGATTTCAAGGACCTTACCACTGGTTACCACTGGTGAATTGCACAGAGTCCTAAGGCTAGCAAAAACGAATTGAGCAAAAAGTGGAGTGTAAGAGCAAATAGTTTGGGAGTTACCCTGCAGAGTCCTCATTTTAAAATATATGGGACAACCCTACAACAGTAACCTCATGTTATAATTCATCATTTAAACTAAGAGAGCCAACAGTCATATTAAAATGTCTTTGTTATCAAAATAAGTATTACAATATTTGTCTAGTGACCCTTCAAGAAAGCAATAAAACTCCAAACAAAATGCATTTTTCCTATACATATTAAGGCCACATGTTATATCCTTACGGACAAACACTAAAAAAAAACAATTTTCCTGAGTTAAAGAACAAAATTTCTACACATTGTGAAAGTTTAATGCAACGGCAAACCTGTCCGGAGATCATCAATTCAATACCCCCTGAAACTTAGTGCAAGTCTCTAAATTCATTCTGAGGGGCTGCTATGCTGCCTGCTGTCCCTCACAACACTGCAGTTACTCATTGGCAATGTCCTTGACCATTTCGGGGCACCACAAAGGCATGAAAATCAAAATATGCAAATGACCCCCCGAGGGGCATTATGGGGTGTGCCATGGTTTCCATACATTTGTAATTAACGGGTCCTCCCTCCGATTTCCTATACTTTTCTCAGTCTCACTTCCCCCTCGCATGCTTTCCTTTTTAATTTGGATGGTTCAGTCCACCTGGGACACCCACTGCCAGCAACAATGTGGAGGCAGTGGAGGCAGTGCTTGAAGCCTATTCCTGCTCCTGCCACTCTGCTGACGGGATTCACTGCCAGCGCAGGAGCCGACAAGCTCACTTACCCAGCTTTGTCCTCGCGAACAGGCTACTTGTTATGCTGTGAAGCCCCACTCTGACTAGTCAGGGGAAGAGCAGTGACAGCCTGGTGGCAGAGTATGGAGTCCCCTGGACATTCTTGCATTGGGACCAGGGAGATGGGCCCCAAGGCCAAAGTCTGGTTATGAAAGGGGCCCTCAGGCATGCCCCTGCCTCAGAATTAAATGAATAATATAAAGATGTGCCAATCCTCAAGCCTGGCCCATCATAGGTGTGTTTTAATAGAAAACAGCACTCCTTTTTTTTTTATGAAAAGGTCCATCTGGTTCCGCAGAGTCCCCTTGGGTTGGTGATGTCAACATTTCATTTTTTTTTTTTTTTACCTCATGTACCATCCCTTTGGCACTCCTCCCACCACCCCCCAAGTCCTGGAATGGTGGGCGCAACATTTCTGCTCACACTGTGGCCAGCCAATCTGAATGCTATCTTCAAAAAGCCCCTCAGCCAGCTAGAACCCTTCACTTTTTAAATTTAAGTTGAAAAGGTAATATTTCTATATTTTTAACGCTAATTTCTCAAAAACTATTAAACGGATTTGCACCGAATCACAAGCAGCACACTTTCTGAGTAAGGAACAAGTTTCTGACATATTTATTGTATCCCATTCAGCTGTTTTGGCTGTTGAACTGCCTAAAACCTCCCTCCCCCATTTTCCTCAGCCTCTTCATGGTGGAACACTGAAAGCTTTCAGGTGGATTAACTTTCTATTATGAAACCTTTGAGAAGATGCATCAAGTGGCTCCAAACCAAAACAAAAAAAATGCTTTTCCTATGAAAAGTCTTATCTAACTATAACTACACAGTGGTGACCATGTAATTTCTATATATTAAAAGAGAAGCTGATTTGCATGGAGGACCCTAAAGTGGGCCTAATGGTGTAGCCTCCAAAGTATAAAGTCCCTTCAAACCTTTAAAAGAGAAATTATAAATGTAGAAGAACTGAGGCTGATTGTGGAAATTCATGGAATGATGCCAAGAGAAACATTTTTTAATTCAATGAATTGATAGGAAAATTATCAGTGTATCAGTTTTGATAACCACAAGCCAGCACGTGTTTTGCAGCAAAAATTAGGTAGTGTTGTTTCATCAGTCTTAAGAAATAAGTGAGAATAACTACAATATTCAAAAAGTAATATAGTAAGCCATTCACAATCATGCATGGTATAGCATATAGGAAATGAAAAAAAACAATGAAAATAATGCTGTAGGATTAGTACAACAAGGCGAAAGGGTTAAAAATATAACAAAACTTAAAATACTAGAGTACAAAGAGAGAAATAACATTTGTGATACATGCAAATGATACAGAACATTGACGCAGGAAATATAATTCACATTAGTATTACTGAATAATAAAAGGTAAAATGCGATACAAGAAATAATCATTAATTGGTGTAGAAAAGTTACAGTCAACACTTGGGTGGCAGGCTCTAGGCATTGAGTGGTCAATTGCACACTTCTGAAGAATGTCATATGTAATCCATATCACATCCTCTGTATTACAATCTCCATAGAATATAATGGAATTGTAATATGGCGGATGGGCTATCCCTCACGTTTGTGATGGAGTAACTCCCTCCACCATACTCTAAAACAGACCCAAAGTCTCTTACCTGTACAGTATTTTAAAAAGTGAGTCAGCTAGAAATTCGAGTTTGGTGAGATGCTTGAACATAGTGTCCTTAGTAGAAATAGCAGGATCATCGGCTCAAACATGTTTATTAAAAGAAAAACTGATTTGGAAGGACGACTTTAAATTGACCTGCTGCTACAGCCTCTGATGTACAAAGGACCGTTCAGCTTTATAGGAGAAATTATACATCTAGACAGATTTGAGGAAGATTTTGATTCCAAATGATTTTGAGTGAAATTATAAAGTTGTTCTTTCAATGAATTAGTAGAAAAACCGACAATAAGTGAATGTGACAAGGTCTACAGTGAATATATGCAGAATAGGCAGCACTAAAAAATGACCTTTCTATGTGTCTGTTCATGCTCTTCCCTTTGCAATAATATGGACTTGTCAAGATTATTTAAACAAACAATTTAGACATCACAAGTCAGATGTTATAAGATGATGCTGTACGCAGAGAAGTATGTTTCTGCAGGAAAAAGATGGATGCCACAGTTTTTAACCATGCTGTGGAGAAGAAATAGAATGAAAGTGAGCCCCTGAGGACTCCTGCTGCAAGGCTATAACCTCCAAACTGATACACCAAGTGAAAGCTGACATCACATATTTTTCAAGAGAGATGGAGTGCTGACAACTAAAAACTTGTTTATTGGCAGGTCAGGGGGTCGTTTTATTAGAACTTGTCGACTGCTGGAAAGTGTGAAATCATAAGCTGAACAACAAGCCTGGGAATTGCAACGGGTGTGATGTTGATAATTAAGGAGCCCATGGTTACCAGCAACATTTGAAAGTGGAATGGCAGAGTGTTAGGGTCAGCAGCTGAACGGAGTACAAAATGTACAAAGTGCAAGCCCAGGGAATAGCTGACAGCGATAACAAAATACCCACCACAAGAAATACAGTAAATTTGAAAACATTATTTTATTTGAAGATATATAGCCAGTTTCTTTTGTAAAATGTAATGTTTTACATGAAATAAAGTGTTTTCTACAAAATAGTATCATTTTATATGATTTCAAATGTTGCCATTTCATCTTGGGCTTGTGTCTGTTATTCAGTTCCTACCCAATATCCTTTCACTTGACAGGATCCTTTCTTAATCAGTGAAAATACTGGGAACATCTCAAAGCAGGGCAAGTTATTCATTCTTGGAAGAAATGCTACACGTGCGCTGATATTACTCTATTATGGGATGTGTGAAATACTTAAACCACAATAATAAACAGGTATATCCTGCTTTTTCCCATTATTTCTCAGTTTTGGTTTAGTGCTCTGGTCTTGCATACATTGTTGCCATAAAAATTTAAAACATGAAGAAAGCAGGAGGAAAAGATAATTTGTCATCGTTTAAAAAATGGAAGTAGTCAGCTACCATGTGTTTATGTGGCACTGACAAGTAGGTGTGATGCTGTTGAGATTTATAGAGTGAGGTGCCCTGTTCTTTATGATGAGAGCGGTTGTCGGATGTATTTGCTGTGAGCCTAGAGTCAGCAGCACTGTTGTCTCTGGCAATCCTACCACACGAATTGGAAAAAACAATATGTCTCGCCCTTCTATAGCATTATCTGATATTTTGGCGGTGCCAAGGCTGTTTACTGATGATGTTCCCCGACAGCAAGAAGAAAAAAATGGTTGCTCCATTTTTGATTGAGTAGCTTTTGAAGCCTGCTTTGTTTTCTCCTGACCAGACATGTTTTTAATATTTTATTAAGTTTTAATCCAGGATGTAATGATTTTGAAAGTTTGACTGTGAACACAAAGGTTACACATACAGAAATTTCACAAATGGTCGAATTGCAGCCCGTCCAAATATTGCACAGTGAAGTTCTGGAAATGTCTGACTGTGAAAAGTTTAGGGGGAGCAGAGGCATAATGTCCATTGCTGCAGCAGGTGCAGTGGCGCTGGGGCCCCGTGGCTCCCACTGAACCCTGAGTCTTGCTGTACACAGAAGTCGGGGGCCATTTCCTTCCTTGCACTAGACCCCAAAACACGTGGTCTACGCCACTGCCAGGGAGTGCTTCAGGAAAAATTAGTAAATCCAAAAAAAGGCATAACTATGCGATGTTGCGGCGGCTCAGTGTGTCCGCATATGTTTACAAGGGAACATAAAGCCACCTTGCGTGGCTTTTCATGGCCTTGCAAATATGGCCTCCATTCACTCATGACTGCATGAATGTGGCATTCCATGAGTGGTGTTGTGGGTGTTCCCTCGCAACACCCACGGAATCTGAGACATTCCCAGATTTACAAGGCTGGGAATGTGTCAGATTCTTATGCCACCCCATGGGTGGAGTAAAAGAGGCTCAACGAGGAGAAATGCCTTTTCTTCTCCTCGTTTTTTGCTCAACGTTTGCTGCTTTCTGGAGGTGGAAAATGCCATTAATGATTGTTTATGTGCAGGAAGGTGTCCCTTCTGCACATACAATCATCCCAGCAAATGCAGGCACCCTTGCACCATAGTGCAAGGGTGCTTACATTGGCGCTAGGCAGCCAATTGTATGCCATTGCAGAGGAAAGTACAGGGATGCATCATATTTCTGTAAATACGATGCATCCCTACACTTTCCTAATGGCACAGCAAGTTGGCTTGCAGAGCCAGGCTGCAACCTTTTTTTGTAGATATGGGATGTGGTATGTAAGATAACTGCTCCTAATGTTTTTATCCTAATATCTCACAAAGGCACCTCATTTCTAAGGCACCTCATTCCTAAGGCGCCATAAACAATGCCATCTAAACAGCAAGAAATGTCTCATTATTTATAATCTGTTAAGTAGTTGCCCGTAATATTGGTGTTTACGGTTCACTCGTTCAGAAATGCATGGATTCACATTTATAAAGGGGCTTACCTCACATTTCATTTCTTGGATTAAGCTACATTTTTAAATAACAGGTAAGGTTTAGGTGTTTTACGTTCAAGGTTCTTTTTGTTTAATCTATCATTGTCCTTTAACATTTCAATAGAACCTCGTACATGAGCATGAATGCTAGAGACACAACTAACACATCTTATTGTATACAGTCTCTTGCTGCTATTTGAAGGAGTGGGGTGAAGAAAACACTTTGTTGACGCTCACGACCTAGAATGTTCTGCATTGGGTTCTCAATCTATATGTTAAAATGGCCTTGGAAATATAATGTTATCTTACTATGCAAAATGAAATCATTTTATGAAAGTTTTAGGATTATTGAATCACTATATTCATTTATTTATTCACATTTAGGAGCTGCATTTCATATTGCTAAAAAAGAAAGGCGATCATTATAGTCTTCCCTGAAATGTTAAATATTTTGACATCCTTGATGCTCACTACTGTTTAGACTATCATGGGCATTTCATGAAGCACTAGATCGACATGTTTGCTGAAATGGAAGTAACACTGACATGTGGATATATGTTATGGCATTGCCATTTAGGCTTGTGCAAGTGCCCATTATGGTCATCTAGCCCAAACCGTAAAGTCATAGAGCAAAAAAGTTTGAGGACAACTGTCAGAGACTATTAGGCATCAGAGGGATGATTGACACTGAGTGGAATGGTTGGTATTTAGCATTATCACAAAAGGTGGGGGATCCTCACAAGAAGTCTAACGACTGGCAGTCACTCAGAGTAGCAATCCACCCCATAATTATTTTACTCACAATGCCACCCCAGTTTGGATCTACCTGTATGAAAATCAGTCTTAGCCCTCCTCCAGTAGGAGCAGTCCAGCCCAAACTGCAAGCTAGGCACTCCCTGAACAGGAGCAGAGTGACCAAGGGACCTACTTCATAGATAAGAATGGTGGGCTGATACACTAGCTCAAGCAATTGCTAGTAGTTAGGATTATTGTATTCATTCTTTCCTTCACCTTTTTGTGTGTTTGGTATTTAGTACCACAATGCCAAATTGTTACGGAGCATAAGAGCAAAACAGAAACACACTAAGGGGGTCATTACAACCCTGGCGAACGGTGTTAAAGCGGCGGTAATACCGCAAACAGGCCGGCGGAAAAAAAAAGGGAATTATGACCGTGGCGGAAACCGCCAACATAGACAGCCACTTTAACACTCCGACCGCCACGGCGGTACAGACAAGCAGCACGGCGGTCACCGCCAACAGACAGGCGGAAGACAAAGTACCACCCACAGTATTACAACAGGCCAATATGCCACCTTTTCCGGGATTCACCGTGGATAAAAACACGGCGGAAACAGCAATTTCAATGGGAAAACGCTCACCTGAACAAACTTCAAGAGGAAGGAGGGCACCATGGAGCCGGAACTCCAAATACTCCCTGCGCTTGTCCTCCTGCTCCTCTACGAACATCAGCAACAGCTTCGCCGAAGACAACGGTGAGTACTGCACCTACGACATGGGGGGGGAGGCAAAAGTCACAGACACACACATGCAACACCCCCACCCCCAACCCGACCCTCACCCACTACAACACACACACCAATGCATTTTCGAACATCACAGTAACAACCCCCCCGGAAGAATGCTAAGACAAAAGGAAATGAGTTCAACCATTGCAATGCATCAAAAAACAGTTAGCTCATATATACATCAATATACACACATTCCAAATATATACATCACGATTAGTAGTACAGGTATGCACATTTCAATGTCCATGGACCACTGGGCCCCAAATGCATGGGCGAGGCCCACACACGATACCTGTCCTGGAACGGAGAGAACACTGCAGGGGCATCAGATAGAAATACAACAGGCACCTCAGGGGGAAGGGAAAGGGGGGCACCTCAGCCGGATGACTGCACCACACCAGATCCACGACGGGGCTCCATGCCCATTGATGTATCCTGGGGAGTGCAAAGCCACAGTCTCACAAGTCTCTACAGTGGGTGGTTTGCCCACTGCTATATCCTGGGGAGTGCAAAGCCACAGTCTCACAAGTCTCTACAGTGGGTGGGTTGCCCACTGTACCATCCTGGGGAGTGCAAAGCCAAAGTCTCTCAAGTGGATAACAGTCTCCACTGGTTCTGGAGGGGTACTGGTGCCCAGAGTGCTTCATCCTGCCAAGGATAGATGGAGTGGATGCATGTCTCCACTGGTTCTGGAGGGGGACTGGTGCCCAGAGTGCTTCATCCTGCCAAGAACAGAGGTAGTGGATGCATGTCTCCACTGGTTCTGGAGGGGGACTGGTGCCCAGAGTGCTTCATCCTGTGAGGACAGACGGAGTGGATGCATGTCTCCACTGGTTCTGGAGGGGGACTGGAGCCCAGAGTGCATCACTCACCCCGTGACGGTCCCTGTGGCGTCACTGCCCCTGCCGCTCATGGGCTAGCGGTGCTTGAGTTGGCGGTGCTTGCTCTGTTCAGCGGTGCTTGCCATGGCGGTCTTTGCCCTGTTCAGCGGTGCTTGCCATGGCGGTCTTTGCCCTGTTCAGCGGTGCTTGCCATGGCGGTCTTTGCCCTGTTCAGCGGTGCTTGCCTTTGCTATCTCTGACCTGTTCAGCGGTGCTTGGCCTGTTCAGCGTTGCTTGCCATGGCGGTCTTTGCCTGTTCAGCGGTGCTTGCCATGGCGGTCTTTGCCCTGTTCAGCGGTGCTTGCCTTTGCTGTCTCTGACCTGTTCAGCGGTGCTTGCCCTGTTCAGCGGTGCTTGCCATGGCGGTCTTTGCCCTGTTCAGCGGTGCTTGACTTTGCTGTCTCTGACCTGTGCTGCGGTTGGTGCCATGGCAGTCCCTCATTGCCCAGCGGGGCTGTGGCTGCCGGGGCCCTCCTGGGCACTGACTCCGGCGGTGGTCTCCTGACCAGTGACGATAGTGCTTCCCTCCTGGGCACTGACTCTGGCGGTAGTCTCCTGACCAGTGACGATAGTGCTGCCCTCCTGGGCACTGACTCTGGTGGTGGTCTCCTGACCAGTGACGATAGTGCTGCCCTCCTGGGCACTGACTCCGGCGGTGGTCTTCTGACCAGTGACGATGGGGCTGGCGGTGTCGTCTTGGGCAGCGGGGAGGATGGCAGCCTTCTCCGCCGTGCTGCTCTTCCCAGACTTTGGAGACTTCTTCTGCCCCTTCACCACCTTGGGAGGAGTCACAGCTGACTCAACACTCCCCCCGGGACCCTTGTGGGCGGCTTTGCCGGCAAGTGTCTTCCCCCTCTCCCATCGGGCACTGTCCAACTTCTGGTGCTTCACAGGGGGTGGACTGGCAGTGCTTTGGCTCCGTGTCACACTGGCTGCCCTGGTGCCCGATGCACTCCACATACCTCGAATAGGCACCACTGGTACCGGAATCTTTTTGGCTGAGGTGCTACTACGGGACCTATGAATTGGAGGGGGGGTGATGGGACAGAGGTCAAGGTTGCTCAGGAAAATTTTCTGATGAACACTGGGACGGGTAGCTGGAAGGGGTCTGGGAGTGGAGGAAGAGGAGGTGGTTGTAGGAGGTGTAACTTTTGGTGATTTGGGTGCAGGCGCATGTTCTGGAGGCTGTAGTGAGGTGGATGGATGTTGGGTGTGTGTGTGTGCCCGCGTTTGTGTACTTTGGGAGGGGGCATCACAGACACACTGGGAGAGGACACAGGGGATGTGTAAATGGTAGTGGGGGTGGTGAGTGCAGGTGAGCAGGGTGTGGTGCTGGGTGTTCTGGTGCGAGTCCTAGTGGCTGTTGTGGTAGTGCATGCAGGTGAGAGTGTAGACAAGACTGGGAGGGAGGAGGGAGACAACGATGAGGGGGACACAGTGGAGGCAGTGGATGTTGCTGTGTCTGTATGTGGGTGATGCTTGTGTGAGTGCCGGTGGGATGTGTGGTGCCTATGTTTGCCTGAGCTGCCCTTGTGTGGTGAGGTGTGTGCAGGCTGGTCTGATGGTGTGCCTGGGATAGGCTGGGGTACAGGGGATTGGATCTGGGTGGAGGAAGTTGGAGGGGGGAGGCTAGACACAGGGACAATGGCTGCCATCAGTGCTGAGGTCAGAGATTGCAGGGTTCGATGATGGGCAGCCTGACCAGAATGAATGCCCTCCAAGAATGCATTGGTGTGTTGCAACTCCCTTTCTACACCCTGGATGGCATTCACAATGGTAGACTGCCCAACAGTGAGTGACCTGAGGAGGTCAATGGCCTCCTCACTGAACGCAGCAGGGGTGACAGGGGCAGGGGCTGAGGTGCCTGGGGCGAAGGTGATGCCCACCCTCCTGGATGAGTGGGCACGGGCGAAGGCTGAGGGGCTGCTGGGAGTGCGGTGCTGGTGGGGGTGGGGGTGGTGTCGGCTGTACCTGTAGAAGTGGGGGGCACAGATGGTGCCGCCACCACAAGGGAGATCCCATCGGAGGACGAGTCCATGTCGCTGTTTGCTGATCCGCTGACTGCCGTGAAGCTCCCCTCGCCCTCTGTCCCACTAGTGTATTCGGAGTCCGTGGTGTGGCCCTCCATGGCCATGTGGGACGCAGCCCCCTCGTGCTCCGGTGCCCCTGTACCTCCGCCTGATGATACTGATGCACAAAAGAACAGGGAGACTACAAAAAGGGGTGGGGAAACAGAAGAAAGACAGGTTGAGTGCATGGCTTACCGCTACCGTTGGCGGACAATACAGACACAGCAGCCCCATGCACTACGCCGTGCTCTTGGCCTCTACAGATGCAGTTCCTGGGTTATGGCCTACTTGCCTATGAGTGTCATCTGCCCACATAGATAACACAGGGGCATGTATACCTGTTTTTGGCACTCTACAAAGGTGGGGTGGAGTGGCACGTTGCCTGCATTACGGAGGGGCCTAGCCTACGGAACTCGCCCTGGCCTAGGGAAACCCACAGCCCTCCTCCCCCACCCAGACCCCTCTACTGCACGCAAAGTCATGTAATTGTGAGTGTACTCACCCCCTTGTGTCTGCTGTGATGCCCTCATGCACCCATCCAACTCAGGGTAGGCCACCGCCAGGATCCGGAACATCAGGGGGGTCATAGTCCACATTGGGAGGCCATCCCCAGCTGTGCCTCCGCCGTCTTCTTGCTCCAGCGGCAAATGTTCTCCCATCTTTTCCAGCAGTGGGTGCTCCGTCTGTGGTGGACCCCCAGGGTCCGGACTTCCTTGGCGATGGCACGCCAAATATCCTTCTTCTGGTGGGCGCTGACCTACATGAAATGTACAGGGGGATAAGAGAAGTCATTAACAACTGCACCGTCGAAGTGAGTGGCCCACATCCCTACCCATGCCATGTGGCACATGCATTCACAGTCCTTCATGCTCACATTACTCTGCCCCCTTCCTTCTTACATCCAGCCATCTCCAACCAGGCATAGCCCATACAACTTGCACCCTATGTACTCACCTGTTGGTCTGGAGGACCTTAGAGTAGCATGTACTGGGGGAGGACCCCCGTCCACGAGCTTCTCCAACTCCTGTGCAGTGAAGGCAGGGGCCCTTTCCCCAGACGCACGTGCCATTGTCTCTTCCAGACCGAGGTCACAGCAGCACTTGCAGTGTAGGTCCTCTCCTGTCGAAGATCAGGTATCGAGTGATTGAACAGATAGAAAATGGCGGTCACATCCGCGGCGGTGAAGTCCACGGCGGTGCGTATCATCACCGCTGGCGCACTTCGTCATTGGCTCCTGGGACTCATAGGGTCCAATGTTAACCAATGCAGCATTGCGCCGCGGTCTTCGACCGCCTACCACGACGGTGTACAACTCCAGCGCAGTTACCTCACATGCTATTGTCCCACTTTAGAGGTCAGGCATCCGCCATTTCAGAGACCCACATGGCTTCATTTACAACTGCGTCACACATACCTAGGCCTGGACTCAACAGACATACAGGAAGATTTTTGTATTTTGTGTCGTGTTCTGTGAAGCTGTGGGTACATACCTCAGAATTGGTTGACTCTGTGGTCGCTGTTGTCCTTCCTAGGCACCGTCAGCTGGGACATGTGAGGAGATGGCAGAATCCTCCGGTGTACCGACCGCTGGTGGACCTGTTGACAATGGAGGAGCGACATTTAATCATCACCTACAGATTTGACGGTGCCACAATCCAGGAACTGTGTACCCAGTTGGAGCCAGATCTGATGTCACCAATCCGCCATCCCACAGGTATCCCCCCTCAAGCGCAGGTGCTGTCAGTACTCCATTTCCTAGCAAGTGGGTCATTTCAGACAACAGTGGCCATGGCATCAGGGATGTCCCAGCCTATGTTTTCTAACGTATTGTCCAGAGTGTTGTCTGCCCTGCTGAAACACATGAGGAGCTACATCGTTTTCCCTCAGGTGGAGGATTTGGCTACAGTGAAAGGTGACTTCTATGCCCTTGGACACATCCCCAACATCATAGGTGCCATTGATGGGACCCATGTGGCTTTGGTCCCCCCCCACAGGAGTGAACAGGTGCACAGGAACCGGAAGAGTTATCATTTGATGAATGTACAGATGGTATGTTTGGCAGAGCAGTACATCTCTCAGGTAAATGCTATGTTCCCTGGTTCGGTGCATGATGCCTACATCCTGCGTATTAGCAGCATCCCTTATGTAATGGGTCAACTCCAGAGGCACCGTGTGTGGCTATTAGGGGACTCTTGTTACCCCAACCTGTCATGGCTATTGACCCCAGTGAGGAATCCCAGGACCAGGGCAGAGGTGATCGAACGCACCTTCGGCCTCCTGAAGGCCAAGTTCAGGTGCCTCCATATGACAGGTGGTTCCCTATTCTACTCACTGAGGAAGGTGTGCCAGATCATCATCGCCTGCTCTATGCTTCACAATCTTGCTTTGCGATGCCAGGTGCGTTTTCTGCAGGAGGATGGTCCAGATGACGGTGTTGTGCCAGCTGTGGAGCCTGTGGACAGTGATGAGGAGGAAGCAGAGGAAGAAGACATTGATAACAGGGACTCTGTCATACAGCAATATTTCTAGTGACACACAGGTGAGAACAATTTGTTTACTATTACATTTACTTTCACACTTCTACCTCTATCCTGTCTGTCAATTTGAAGCACTATTTGCTAACTGAGTGGTACATTTCCATTACGGTTTCACAGGTGTGGTTACCAACGTGTGTCATCTGCTTGCATCCTTCATGGACTTGTGATGTGTGACATAGGTATGTTGACATGACATTTTCCAACGGATTTGGCCATTGTCATAGTTAATACACATTTTCATAATCACATACTGACTCCAGATTGTTTTGTGGTTCAAGGGTGTTTATTGAAGTGCTAATTATTGGAGGGGGTGGCAAAATGGTGATGGGTGATGGTGGAGGAATGTCCATGTCAGAGTCCAGTCTACAGTATTAGTCTCACAGGTGCACTGCCCATATGGGCATAGGAAGTGGAGCTGGAACAGTTCCAATCTGGACAGGGTAACAAAGTGGGACAGTGGGATGACAATCAGGATGGTCTCATTTCCTGGCGGGGCTTGCCATCTTGCTCTGTCCTGTTCCTGGATCTCAGGGACCGCTTGTGGGGTGGTTCTCCGTCTGCAGGGGGTGGGGTGCTGGTGTGGTGGTCCTGTGGTGGGGCGTCCTGTCCACTAGCACCGGCAGAGGTGGTGGGCAGTTCATCGTCCAGGCTAGTGTCAGGGGCCCTTGGAGTGCCACGGTGTCCCTCATGGTCTTCTGTATGTCCTTCAGCACCCCTACGATGGTGCCCAGAGCGGAGCTGATGGTTCTGAGCTCCTCCCTGAACCCCAAATACAGTTTGTCCTGCATGCGCTGGGTCTCCTGAAACTTGTCCAGGACCGTTGCCATCGTCTCCTGGGAGTGGTGGTATGCTCCCATGATGTTGGAGAGGGCCTCGTGGAGAGTGGGTTCCCTAGGCCTGTCCGCCCCCTGTCGCACAGCAGCCCTCCCAGTTCCCCTGTGTTCCTGTGCCTCCGTCCCCTGGACCGTGTGCCCACTACCACTGTCCCCAGGTCCCTGTTGTTGTTCGGGTGGTGGGTTATCCTGGGTTCCCTGTAGTGGTGGACACACAGCTGATTGACGTGTCCTAGGTACGGAGGTATGGGCCCGCTCGGTGGGTGCTTTGCTGGTGTTACCAGAGGGTGGAAGGTCAGTGTTGGGCTGTTCCTGTGCGAGGGGAACCGACTGTCCCGAGGCCCACGATGGTCTGGGCTGGTCATCTGGATCCAGTTGGCCGGAGCTGCTGTCATCACTGTGGGCCTCTTCTGTGGGTAGGGTAGAGATGTCTGGACCCTCCTGTCTGGTGACGTTAGGTAGTGGTCCTGCAGGGGTATAAAAGCATGATTATTGCATGTGTGTGTCTCATGGTGTGCAATGGGTGGGTGAGCGTGTACCCCAGTGCTAGCATTCCTGTGTGTGGGCTTGTGTGATGATGGTTAGGGGGTGTTATGGGTATGTGCAGTGGGCATGCTTTAGTGATGGGTGTCCATGCTTTGTTGTTGCATGCAGGGCTTGGTGTTTGGATGGGTGGTTTGTGTAATTAGTACATTAGTTAGGAGTTTGAGTGATAGGGGAGGGGGTGAGGTTGGGGGTGTGTGATAGCATGCAGTTAGGGTGGGGGATATGATAGTTAAGATTTGACTTACCAGTGTCCGTTCCTCCACCGACTCCTCCGAGGCCCTCTGGATGCATAATGGTCAAGACTTGCTCCTCCCATGTTGTTAGTTGTGGGGGAGGAGGTGGGGGTCTGCCGCCAGTCCGCTGTACCGCGATTTTGTGCCTGGAGACCAAAGAACGCACCTTTCCCCGTAGGTCGTTCCACCTCTTCCTGATGTCCTCCCGATTTCTTGGGTGCTGTCCCACTGCGTTGACCCTGTCGACTATTCTTCGCCATAGCTCCATCTTCCTAGCTATAGAGGTGTTCTGCACCTGTGAGCCAAATAGCTGTGGCTCTACATGTACGATTTCCTCCACCATGACCCTGAGCTCCTACTCCGAAAACCTGGGGTGTCTTTGGCGTGCCATGGGGTGGTGTAGGTGATGTGTGGGGTGGTGTATGTGGTGATGAGTGTGGTGATGTGTAGTGGTGTGTGGTGTTTGGTGCGTGGATGTTTTGTGGGTGATGGTGTTGTGTGCCTCTGTGTGGTGGAGTTGTCTATTGCTGTGCTCTCTCTGTCGCCTTCGTCTCTATTTTTTGGTCGTAGGGATTTGTGGGTATTGTGGGTGTGTGTTTTATATTGTGTTGGGTGTGTGGGAGTGGTGATTGTATTTGTATCAGGTATGTGTATTTTGAATTGTCCAATGTGGCGGTGTTTAGGAGATGTGTGTCGTGATAGCATGGGCGTGTTTCTGTTGGCGTGACGGTGGAGGATTTGTTTTTGACAGTTTATCACTGACCTTTGGTGTGGCGGACTTGTGTGGGTGTCTGAATTTCGGCGGATTCCGAGATGTGGGTCATAATAGCTGTGGTGGTTTTCCGCCGCCGCGGCGGTGTATTGGCGGTCTTCTGCACGGCGGTAAGTGGCTTTTACCGCCAATGTTGTAATGACCCCCTAAATCCCTTCCTTGCTAGGGGCATGTGTGACATAAGATTTTCCATTTAAAAACTGAGGCCCGGCCTTCACCTGAGCACATCCTGTTACCTCAGAATGAGATAAGTGGATGAAAACTTTACATTTGCACCTTGCACATACACTTTAAAGGGAGCCTAAAGACTCCAAAGAGAGAAGAGGCAATCTGGAACAGCATGAACCAGAACTGGGACGTTGATCCCCCCCCTACCCCACAGGACAAGTTGAGCAGCTGAAACTGCTCAGAGTTTGGTCAGTGAACTTCCTGCTCTAGAATAGTGTACTGTGTGCACAAAGGGACTGTGCCAATGTGCTCCTATGCAGCAGACCTCACCCTTGCAATATTGCACACAGTGCTAACATGTGTGTTTTGCAAATCATTGCCATACCTTGTTAAACGTGATGTGATGCCAGATGTATATGAGATCACTGATGGATTATGGGTATAATATGCCGCAGGGATGTGAATAAGTTCATGTGATTTCATTTTTGCATTTCTTTTTCTTTTCTAAACATCCAGGGTATGATGCCTAGTGGGCTCGTCTTAGTGCATTATAACATCTAAAAGGATAAAAATACATGATTGAGATGCTTGATACATGTAAGGCATGAACAAATTCATAGCCTATGGTAGAATTTCCCAAGTTGTGGGTATTTACCAACTGTTGGTCTCCAGCCGCTTTCTGGTGTGTTGCGAAAGAGCAATAAATAAAGATGACTTTACAGTTTGTATTTGGCACTTTTTTCTCTGACTTCAAAATGAGAGGAGTTTTTAAAGTGAACTATGTGACAATCTTACTGGGATATACGTAGTGTGAAAGTAAAGGCTGTAGGATATTATTTTTCGTAATACCCAATAAAATCTAAGTACTTGTAAGTGAACTGTATAGATATTTCAGAAAACATCAGCAGTTAGAAGTACACTTTTTTGTAATTCTGAAGTGTGAGGGAAACAAAGATTTTAATAGGATCAAAACAAATCAAGACACTTTACTTGGTGATGGACAAATAAATAATATTCAATGAAACCTGATTTCCACACTTTATCGTTTGTGTTCTGAAAGGTCTTCTCAGCAAAGCAGTATATCTGTGTAAGTTTAATGGGCATTTCGATGGAAAATGTGTTGTCCAGAAATTATATCACACTACTGCACAATGCCTTATTGATATATATTTGCTACAGTGTGCTCCAAAATGTACCAACGGCTACATATTACAGCATTAACCCTCTCCCGTTGAATACATTTGCTACACTTTGTGTAAAGCTAGGATTTTTCACAATCCCTATGACTTCAGTGACATAACATTGATGTCAGCACCGGCATTGTGTTCCAGCACTCTTCTTGCAAGGTGTACTATGTCCCATAGTACAGTTTTAAAACAAATCCTTTTAAGTATTCCCAAACAAAAATCAGGATAAACCTTCAGGAATTTTTCGCTATTGTTTTTTTGACTTCACAAATTAATGTGATCACTATATGTGGTCATACATAATCATCCAACTTTGTGTAGGATGTTCACACAGAAATATGGATGTGACCTAACAGCCAGAGTTGCTCACTTGGATCTGGGAAACCTGGTTCAAGTCCTGTTGTTGGTTTTAGGTAAAACACAACCTTCTTTCCATAAATTAAAATAAATCCTACCTTATGTAATGTAATCTGGTGCTCATGTAAACTGGTTCAATGCCTTTTGGCAGCGTTTATGATATATAAAGCTATTATATATGTAAATGTATATGTTAATCCTAGTCAGGGTAAGTCACACACAATCCAAATTATCCTGTGCCCACCCTCTGGTTTCTTGGCACTGAGCAGTCAGGCTTAAGTTATAAGGCAATGTGTAAAGTATTTGTGCAATAAATCATGCAAGAACGCAGTGAACACACCACAAAAATACACCACACAGGTTTAGAGAAATATAAAATATTTATCTGGTTAAATTAAGGTCAAAACAATAAAGATTTGATAAGCACACGTTGAAGTATCACTTTTGCAATGTGAGGTGGGTCTTAAGTCTTAAAAATCCACAATTGTCTCTTGTGTGTACAAAGTACCTGGTTTACGTCACAATTACATGCCTGGAGACCACAGAGGAGGGGATGCGTGGAAAAAGGAAGCTGTGCATCGGATTTCCTGACGCAGCTCTGACAATGTGTTGTTTCTTCCCACACTGCAAGGGCTTTGCTTTCGTTTCTGGTGTGCAGTCTTGCATCCTCACAGCGATGCAGGGTTCTTTTGACACCTAGGGATGATGTGTGGAAATCCTGGGTGTGCGGGATGAAGTCACAGGTGCTGTGTCGATCCAGTGGGTGATGCATCAGAGTTTCTGTCACACTGCAGGCGCTGCATCAATTCTTCACTCACGAAGTCGGGCTGCATTGTTCTTGCTCGGCTGTGCATCAATCCGGTATGGCTGTTCACCAAAGTTCCGGTCACAAACAGGCGCTGCATCGATCTCCTCTCTGGATGTCGGGCTGTGTCACTCCGGTTCGGTGATGCAGCGATTTTCTTGTTGCACAGCAGGCTGTTTCCTTGAAGAGAGGAAGTCTTTTTGGCCCTGAGACTTCAGAAACAGGAGGCATGCTCAATCTAAGCCCTTGGAGAGCACTTCTTAGCAAAGTCAGTGGCCAGTCAGGCAGCAGGGCAACAGCAAGGCAGCAGTCTTTCACAGCAGAGCAGTCCAGGTGAGTCCTTTGGGCAGCCAGGCAGTTCCTCTTGACAGGTTGCAGGATCTGGTCAAAAAGTGTCTGATTTGGTGGGGTCAGAGACCCAGTTTATATACCCCAAATGACTCTGAAGTGGGGGAGACTTCAAAGAGTGGTTTTGAAGTGCACAAGATCACCTTTCAGTGCAGTTCTGTCTGCCAGGGTCCCAGTAGGGGGTTTGGCAGTCCATTGTGTGAGGGCAGACCACTAGCCTTTGAAATGTAAGTGTCAGGCCCTCCCCCCTTCCAGCCCAGGAAGACCCATTCAGTATGCAGATGAGTGCAGGTGTGACTAAGTATCCTATGTTTATGGTTGTCTGGGTGAAATGAACAAGGACGCTGTGAGCCAGCCCAGCCCAGACGTTGATTGGAGACAGGCTTTAAGGCACAGATGGACTTTAAGTGCAGAGAAATGCTCATTTTCTATAAGTGGCCAAGTAATATAAAATCCAGCCCCACCAACAAGCAGGATTTTCTATTACAATTCT
The DNA here is from genome assembly GCF_031143425.1 of Pleurodeles waltl. Lineage (NCBI taxonomy): Eukaryota > Metazoa > Chordata > Amphibia > Caudata > Salamandridae > Pleurodeles > Pleurodeles waltl. The sequence continues at coordinate 690,376,366 of NC_090436.1, read as the reverse complement.
GGCCATACTAAACATGACCTGTTTACCCCTTTCTGATCAGAATCTACCACTCTAACAGTATATGAGGGTAGCCCTAATGTTATCTTATGAAAGGAGGAGGCTTTACAGTAGTAGAAAACAAATTTAAGGGTTTCCACTACCTGGTCATATAAAACACATTGTAAATGTCCTGCTTTTTACCTACACAGCACCCTGCCCTATGGGTTACCTAGGGCCTACCTTAGGGGTGACTTATTGTGAAGATAACTTGGGGCAATAGCATGTTCAATGGTAGAGGTGAATTGGAATGTAATGAGGTAAGCTGTGAGGTCAGATGGAATGGGGAGAGAGGAGAGAAGAGCAGCTAAAGAGCAGGGAAGCTCTGCTGGAGATGTCACATTGTAAACTTGTTGGAAAACAAAGAAGTAAAGAAAAAGGACTGACGGAAAGAGTGATCAGTACATTGGCGACAAGGGACTTATCCATGCAGGGGACAGACTTAAGACAACTTCAGCCCTGGAGCTTGTGTATTTCTTTTCCTGAACTGTTACTACATTATATTTCTGAAGACATAAGCTTGGGGAAGGTTGTATTATTCAAACTTGAACTCGAACTCAAACATGCTTGAAGAAAAGTAGATCGTCATATAATTGGAAAAAAGATCTTCCTATAAGTAGTACTGATTTTTAACACCGTAACGTCTGCAGCGCGGGGAACTAACCACGACAGTGAATGCAATTACTGTGACAGTGAACTCTGATCATGTAAAAAACGGGCAGGTGTTGAAAAGGAGCAGCAATAAAACCATGACTTATTGATTTTTGTCACCGTAACGTCTGCAGCACGCAGAACTGACTGCATGAGCAGAACGCATTTACTGTGACAATCTATGCCATTACTGTGAACGCTGATCATCTGGAAAATAGCTGGTGTTGTCAAGGAGCAGTAGGATAACTATAACATATCAGATAGAGGGGTCCCACTTACAGCTCTACCACACCAACTCCCCACCTAAAAGTTTAGCATTCCCTCTAACGTGGTTGAGTGTCAGCAGTTCCAGGTGTCTCAATGTCTGATGTGTTTCCCGTGTCGGAGGAGGGCACAATAGTGTCAGCAGTCAAGTCATCAACCTTGCCCCTGCACAGGCAAGTAAGTCATCTGCCAATCTACTGTCACACCTACCTTTTTCATATGGGCTTCCTCAGTCCTGTTCCATTCTGTTATATCCCTCATCCATTCAATAGACAAGGAGGTCTAGGGATCTGCCATCTCCTGGCAATGTGACATTTGGCTAGCGTCAGTCCAAGTATTATAAATCATCTGCTCAATTATTTCTTTTTTTTGTGGGGACTAGACCTAGTAAGCATTGCTTAATTTCTTCGGGGATTGTCCAGCCCATAGCCCTGTACAATTGAATCAATATCTTAGTCCTATAAGTTACTATGTGAGGGCAGCACCACACAACATGGACAAAGTCTGCTGGAGCATACCCACAAACCACACATTTAGACTCCATCACAGGGTAAATAGTATGTAGGAGTTTGGGTGAAAGGTATATAATGTGTATAATGTTATATTGCAGGAGTTTAAATCCAGAGCTAATTTAAAGATTCCTGCACTCCACTTTGGATTCACACCCATTCTACGGATGTTTTGCAAAATTCACATAGCTGCTGCCACATGTCCTCAATTTTTCAGGGGCGGCCACGGTCTGTCGGAGTGCACAACATAAGTGTGTAATGAGTCCCCAACCATCTGTCCTCATCAACAATGTGACAAGAGTCTGTGTGGGCTCCAGGGCCTCCGGAAATCCTGGCCATATCTCCACTGTGGTTGCAGTTCTTTTAGCATATTGGAGAAATTGCCCCATCCCAGGTTAAAAGCTTTAATTGAGTCTTGTAACATAATGTAGCAACCCGCTTGGCACAAATCATCTGAAGTGAGACAGCCTCCCTCTTGCCAATGGTCAGTTGCCTTTGACTGTGCAATTTGTGCAATTGGATTGATATTCCAAATCTCAAGGTCTGGAGTGTATGGTGCTCTATGAAGCAGCCCTGCATCACCTGTTCCCAGAGCTTGCACACCAAACGTACCATATGAGGCATAATCACCCATGTTCTGCTACCTTGTAATAGTAAACATCCAAAATCAGCATTATCACATGTGCATGCCAGTAGGCATGTTCCTCTGTTCAGCTTGTCATTAAACCAATGGACATCATGCTGCTGGTGTGACACCAAATAGTAGAGTTCAAGGCCAGGTACCTTCATACATCCCCTATCGCATTCCAGTTTAAGGATAGTCAAGCCTACTCTGTGTCTCTTCCCTACTCACAGTAGGTCTACCAGGAGCCGGTCTATGTCTCAAAAGACACTCTGGGGAATTTCATACAGGGTGCTTGCAGTTCATACAGGCAAGGGAGTACTACCATTTTTATTAAGGTGTTTTTCCCATCAAAGAGAATTTAAGGATGTTCTAAAACTGTATGGATGTGTAAAGGTTTGTGAGCACATGGCTCATATTGAGGGTATGGCACGGTTGCACCCAGTGCACTGGATACATACCCAGTTATTGAACATTATCTATAGTCAATGGCAGACATGCTGTAGAAAGCCATGTAGGATCTGTGTCTTTCAGCTGTGCCAATGGAAACAACACAGATTTTGAGGGGGTTCGCAAATAACCCTGCAAGCTCCCCAAATTCCCTCATCACGTTTAACAGAAATGGTGCTGATAGGTCTTATTGACATAAATAAACTATAGTGTCATCGGCATATCCTGACACCACATGGGTCATACGATCCACCTGAATACCCCACCACTGTAGCTACTGCAACAGTGTACCCACCACCGGCTCCATTGCCAGGACAAAAAGTAAAGGCAACAAGGGGCATCCCTGTTAGGTGCCTGCGCGAGGCTGGCCTGGCTTATAGTGGGTACCTGATGGTACTTACACCTTGTGCCAGGTCCAGTTATCCTATATTAGTAGATTAGTAGTGTTCTAGCAGCTTAGGCTGATAGAGGTAGCTATAGCAGAGCAGCTTAGACTGAGCTAGGAGACATGCAATGCTCCTAGTATACCACTTATATCATATAGCACTATCTCATAAGAATCACAATTTGCTAAAAGGTAGTTTATTTTAGAGACAATGTGCCAAAAATATCTCAGAGGATATACTCCCTTAGGAGGTAAGTAAAATACACAAAAAATACACCCAAACCAAAATCAGGTAAGTAAATAGAAAAGTAGTGCAAACACCGTAGAATACAATAGGATGCAATAGGCCTAGGGGCAGCACAAACCACACACTAAGAAAGTGGAATGCGAACCACTTAGGGACACCCGGCCTAGTGTAGTGTGTAGAGGGTCACTGGGAGTGTAAGAAAACACTAAGGGTGTCCAAGATACCCCAACCCAAGACCCTGAAAAGTATGAGTAAAGTGCTCCTACTTTCTAAGAAATAGGAGATTCTACAAAGACTACAACAGACTGCCAAGCACTGAAGACGGATTCCTGGACCTGAGGACCTGTAAAGGAAGGGGACCAAGTCCAAGAGTCACAAAAGTGTCCAGGGGGGCAGGAGCCCACTGAACCCCGGATGAAGATGCAAAATTGCTGCCTCCAGGTGGAAGAAGCTGAAGATTCTGCAACAACAAAAGGGGCTAGGAACTTCTCCTTTGTGCAGAAGATGTCCCATGGAGTGAAGCAGGATGCAGCATTGTTTTTTTGGAGAAAGATTACAAACAGGCCTTGCTAGCTGCAAAGGTCATGGTTAAAGAAAAAGGGTGCTGCCTGGGCCCAGAAAGGACCAGGAGGTCGCCACTTGGAAAAGGACACAGAGGGAGCCCTCAGCAACAAAGAGAGTCCATGCACAAGAAGGCAGCACCTGCAGAAGTACTAGAACACAGGTTCAAGAAAACTGAGCACAGTGGTCATCTCAACACTATAAAGGAGGGTCCCACGAAGCCGGTGGTCAACTCAGTGAGATGAGGAATGCAGGACAGTGTGCTGGGGATCTGGGCTAGGCTGTGCATGAAGGATTCCTTGCAAAAGTGCACAGAAGCCCTGGTAGCTGCAGTTCATGCAGTACACAGGATTACTGTCTGGCGAGGGGAGGCAAGGACTTACCTCCTCCAAATTTGGACATTTGGACTACTGGACAGTCTGGGTCACTTGGGTCCATCACCTGTGTTCCAGGGGCCACACTCGTCAAGATGAGAGGGGTCCCAGAGTACTTGTGATGCTGAGGTTTGGTGCCTGCTGGAGCAGGGGGATGATTCCGTCGACCCACTGGAGGTTTCTTCTTGGCTTCCAGTGCAAGGTGAAGGCAGACAGCCCCCAGAGCATGCACCACCAGGAAACAGTAGAGAAAGCTGGCAGGAGTAGGCGCTACAATGTCACTGGTAGTCTTGCTACTTTGTTGCCGTTTTGCAGGCATCCTGAAGCAGTCAGCAGTCGATCCTTGGCAGAAGTCGAAGAGGGAGATGCAGAGGAACTCTGGTGAATTCTTGTACATCGTTATCTGAGGAAAAGCCCACAGGAGAGACCCTAAATAGCCCTCAGAGGAGGATTGGCCACCTATTCATTAAGCACCTATCAGGAGGGGTCTCTGGCGTCACCTGCTGGCACTGGCCACTCAGAGGCCACCATTGTGCCCTCCCAACTCTGGATTCAAGATGGCAGCGGTCTGGGACACACCAGAGGAGCTCTGCGCAGCACCCCTGGGGTGGTGATGGACAGGGGAGTGGTCACTCCCCTTTCCTTTGTCCAGTTTCATGCCAGAGCAGGGACTGGGGATTCCCTGAACCAGTGTAGACTGGCTAATGCAAGGAGGGCACAATCTGTGCCCTTCAAAGCATTTCCAGAGGCTGGGGGAGGCTGCTCCTCCCCTGTCCATAACACCCATTTCCAAAGGGAGAGGGTGTAACACCCTCTCTCAGAGGAAATTATTTGTTCTGCCTTCCTGGGACTGGGATGGTTTGCCAGTACCCGGTGTCCATAGTGGAGTCCCAGGGATGCATGGGATTGGCACCCTAATACCAGATATGGCATGGGTGGACAATTCCATGATCTTAGACATGTTACATGGCCATATTCAGAGTTACCATTGTGAAGCTACATGTAGTGCACACGTGTAATGGTGTCCAATGCACACTCTTGCCTGTGGCTCCATGTACAGCAGCCTTATCCATGCAATGAATTTGGAGCCCAAACCCATTCTACTGAGCACCAGCCACATATAGTTCCAGAAACAGAATCAAATGCTATTTCTATGTTTAAAAAGGCCAGGGCATATTGATCATCATACAAACAGGGTGAATGCATAGCTTGTGACAGACAACACAAATTGCAAAGAGTGTTTCTCCAAAGGTATAAATCATAATTGATTTGGCTGGACCAGTTGGGGGAGACAGCAGTATATACATTTCATGAGAATCTGACCAAGTTGTTTTGATCATGAGTCGAAAATGAGGGAGGGCTATAGGAGCTAGCATCCATCGGATCATCCCCTCTCTTGTAGGGATTTGCACCATCAGGGCTTCCTGGTATACTGGCAACAGTTTATCAGCCATGATCCCTGGGAATATTTTCTAGAGCTTGGGTGGCAGTCTGTAACTCTCCCAGTGCTTTCATGTTTTAAGAAAATGTATGTCCTGAATAATTTCCTTTTTGGTCACAGGAACACTTATTCCTCCTGAGCTGTATCCTCTAAACATGGTAGCAGTAATGAGCCTAGATAGGCAACCACAAGACGCTCTGGGGGGGACTCCAGAGTTTGAACACACTTGCCGTAGGTGTTCAGTCAGTGTCTCGTTGATGGCTTGCTGTGTCTGTGCTACCCGTCCGTCTGATCTTGAATTGCCAATATGGGGTCAGTGTAGTGTTCCTACTTGATCATTCTGGCCAATAACTGACCCATCATGTCCCCTTCCATGTGGAGTCTACGTCTCTAACTAACAAGTACATGCTTTTCAAGATGTTCATATGAGGAATAAAGCTGTTTCATTGCTTCCCTGATTCTGCATGCTTTGTCTGGTCATGCAGGAGCTCCCTTTCAAGGTGTGCTACTGTGTGTTCTTGTAGGGTTAGGTCCTGTTCTAGCATGTGCTGAATGCCTGTGGTTTTCACCATTCCCACACCTTTATGCACAGCCTTCGTGGCATCCCATTCTGTCACTCTATGCTCTGTGCTTTCCCAATTATGTTCAAAATAGTGGATCAGTGATTGCACAATAGTCTCCCTATAGATGGGGTCTATAAAGGCTTCAGCTTCCATCAGCCACAGCAGGACTTGGCCAGTTGCCTAATTAAAGAGTATGTCAGAATGTGGGTCAAATGGTTTGAGATTTATCTGACAGCATAAGTCATGTCCGACACCCATGAAGACGCCTCCAACTGTGTGAGAAAGTTGTGAGTACTATATGTATGAGTGGCTGGCATGTAGCAAGAGTACATGTGGGTATACTGATGTTGTGCCCTCCAAACGTCTTTGAGGCTTGCACCCAACATCATCTGTTTCATGGTGTCTATCAGTTTGGGCTTTGTACCCTGCCTTGGAGGGAGATGGTCTACCTCACTGTCAAGCACACATTTGCAGTCCCCAGTCACAATCAATCCAGCAGGGATGGAATGTCTGTGTCAACACAAAGATGTGACTGTAAAAGGTTTCATCATCAATTGGGTGCATAGACACTAACTAGGCAAAGCTTATGTCTGTCCAATATCCTGTGTAGGAGAACATATCGACTCTTCAGATCCACCCTCACCTGAATTTGCTGAAAAGGGATCCCTTGACCCACCCGTATGAGAATACCTCTTGCAAACCAAGTGTTTGAGGTAGCGTAAATATGGCCTCTCCATTTATGCCATAGTGGAAGAATCCATTCACCCCAGAGAGAGAATCATTAATATATTAATAGTGACCAAAATCTAAAATGTTGCTACATCATGAAGTACGCAAGGGTACTGTTACAGAGGTAGTGTTTTTAAAATTCGTGAGAACTTGATAGAAGTTTTTTTACCCACAAAGATTTACCTCACCAAGTGTATACTATTGATAAAACCATTGCAAACATACAGTGTAAATTAAATTCATTCTCCAGTAAAGCACTTTCAAGGAGCCCACAATTGCATTTAGTACTTTTCTGAAACTGAAATTAAATAAATACTGACAAAAATAATTGCTTCCATAAGTCCAACACTGTGCAGAGCCATTGGCTTCCCCCAGAAAATGTTGGCTATAATGCTTGACACAGCAACATTTCCTTCAGGACAAGGTCTGAGTCAAGTCCTACATAGAACCCATGAAGGGTGACTAACTCAAGCTATGCACAGTCTTCATCCTAGACCATGGAGGGGGTTGCAGCAAGGGCAAGTCCAACACACAACAATCTCAGTGATTAGACAACCTCCAAAACTAAATATAAATATATGTCAAATGTCATCAGTGATGTCGCTGACCATGTCATGAGTGATGTAATACGTGCGGTCATAAGCAGTGCATTGCGGGAGCATAAGTTACAGTTAAGGGAGGTAATTATAACTGCTGAATTTCTATGGTTCTGTATGTTTGTAATTTCAGCCTAACTATAACATCATTGAGACCTTTGTTTTTTTTCAGTGAACTTCTAAGGATTTTTTCATTTTACTTCCAACTATAAAATCCCAGCAACATATGCTTTTTTCAGTGAATCTGTAGGTTTTTTATAAGGCGGTGGGGAGATTGGCCACGTGGGCACCCTTCACTCCTCCTCGTATGTTTCAAAGTGTGCATTATGAAAGCAAAGTACAGAGTAGGCTCTAATACATTAGCAAATAAAAGTAAGTATTAAGCAGTGAATGCAAGGCAAACTGCATAGAGAACGGACTAGAAAATGAGAGGAAATCAAATGTAAAAAGCAGTAAAAATGAAGGTTAAGGAAGGAGACGGAATACAAAAAAAAAGGAGAAAAAGCAAGTAGGAAGTGCTGAAATTAATGTAAAAGTAATATGTGAGTACAGAAAATGTTGGTTGAAAAGAGATGAATGCAGTGACATATAGGGTAAAGGAAGGAGAAAGGAAACTGAAAATACAATTAAAAAGCAATGAGAAACTTGTCTGCACAAAAATATAATGTAAGCAAGTGTATTGTTTAAAAAAAAAAAAAAAATTGGCTCTGCGGATCGTCGGCACTACGAAAACATAGATGGACCATACTCTATGGTACCTTGTTGCTGTCATGTGATTGGAATGGATCCACCGATCTGGATCTGCGGATTTGGCACATTAAAAAAGCTATATATATATATATATATATATATATATATAGTATTTACGTGTGTGTGTGTGTATATATATATATATGTATATATTTATATAGTATTTATGTGTGCATATATATATAGTATTTAGTGAAATAATTTAATGTGCAATGTCAGAGTACAACCATATAACTGTATATTTAGATAAGGGTATCTTTTTTTAAACCAGTAGTTGCATTCTTTATGTCAATCAATCAACCAGGTGTTATTTATATAGCATGACTGGTCCCCCTGAGTGGGTATCCATGTGCTTGCTCCAGGTGTCTATCAGAAAAAAATAGTTTTCAGTCCCTTTCTGAAATGGGTCAGTGAGGGTTTGGTGCAGAGGTGGACGGGGAGGGTGTTCCAGGGTTTGGCAGTGAGGTGGGAGAAGGAGCATTCTCTGGCGTGACAGCAACGTCTACATGGTATCTTTGCAATCGGTGTGTGTGGAAATCTGCAGGTCCTGGTCCGTTGGTGGAGGTAAAGGCAGTGGTTCAAGTAGGTGGTTATGGAGGGCTTTGTAGGCATGGGTCAGGAGCTTCACGTGGCATCTTTTCTGGATCTGGACAGGTTGGGCAGGTTGAGGTTCAGTCTGGCATCTGCATTCTGGATCATCTGGAGTCTCTGTATGACTTCAGTAGTAATGCCTACATAGAGTGCGTTGCCATAGTCCAGTTGGCTGGTGATGAGGACCTGCGTCATTGTCTTCCTCGTGCCAATGGGGAGCAACTTAAAGATCTTGCAGAGCATGCGGAGCGTGTGGAAGCAGGCTGAGTAAATGTCATTGATCTGGCATTTCATGGAGAGTTTCAGTTAAGGATGATGCAGAGGATGCGTGTGTGATCTTTCAGTGTGGGGGAGGGTCCGAGCTTTATTAAAGGTATATCACTGTGTGAGTGGGTATGTCAGTGTATGCATCAGTGAGTGCCAGGGTGTGTCAGTGTATGTATGAGGGTGTTCCTGGTTGTCTCAGTGTGAGTATGCACGTGGGTGTCTCAGTGTATGTGTTGGACCTGGCTCTTTTTTCAGGGTTAGCCCCCAACTTTTTGCCTTCCTCCTCCTATTTTTATGACCTGTGTTTGTTGACTTTAGACTCTGGGCACCTTATCACTGCTAACCAGTGCTAAAATGCGCATACTCTCTGTCTAAAATGTATTGGAGAGTGTTAAACCATGGGTAGGAGATTTAATTTGCTAGTAAATCCTTACTAAAATGCCCTATGTGTGCCCATGGCCTATAAAACAAATGCTGCTAGGGGGCCTGCAGCAGTGATTGTGCCACCAACATGAGTAGCTCTGTAAAAATGTCTCAGACCTGCCACAGCGGTGTCTGTGTGTGCAGTTTTAAAATGTCAATTTGACCTGGCAAATGTTCCCACTTGCCAGGCTCAAACATTCCCTTTTACTACATGTAAATCACCCCCAAAGTAGGCCCAAGGCAGCCCCATGAGCAGGGTGTTGCATATTAAAAAGGTGGGACACACACTAGTGTGTTTTTACATGTCCTGATAATGGAATACTGGTAACTTTGTTTTTCACTATTGCAAGGACTATCATCTCTCCCATAGGGTGACATAGGGATTGCCTCGAAATAGCTTTTAAGTGTAATTTCCCATTGGAAGCAGATAGAGGTCTGAATTTTGGAGTCTCTGAACACACAATGTTATAATACACATTTTTGCTGAGGTTGGTTTTTGAATTGTAAGTTTGAAAATTCCATTTCTCAGAAAGTGGGCATTTTTTTGCTTAACCAATCTGTGCCTCTGTCTGTGGGATACACGTTTGGGTCAGGATAGCAGTTGAGCTGTTTGTATATTCACTCTAGACTGTCACACATAGGGAGCTGTTGTGTGCCCTGCATATCCTGATGGCCCATCACCAGGCTGATGGGCCTTCCTGAGCTACAGTGGTTGTAGGAGTTCACATTTCCCCATGAATGGGACCGTCTATCCTCACACAAAACAGTCTCCAACCCTCTGGAGTGTGTCTGGGGCCAGGGCAGGGAAGGCAGGGTCTTGTGTACTACAAATACTTTTTGTTGAAGTTGCCTTCTTCAAAGACATAAATATGCCTAAGTACTGGACCTCTGATACTACACAGTCAGAACACGTCTGGACTGATGACACTCTACCAGGAAGAAGAGCTGGGTGCTGTAAAAGTAACGACCATTGTGCCTGTTGCTTTACTGTGCTGGCCTGCTGCTTGGTGCTTCTGTCCTGGGAGTGAAAGGCTGGACTTTGCTTCCTACATCCTGCTTTCCATGGTTCTCCAAGAGCTTGAACTGATCTTGCCTCCTGTTAAGAAGTCTCAGGGCAATTAAAGACTTTACCTCGCAGCGCCTGGGCTGTCTTGCTTAGATTCCTGACTTGACAAGTGGTACCAAACCCAATTCCTGGGCCCTTAGAAGTGAGCTCTGGTTCAACCAAGAAGAAGCTAAGCACATCGACTCCAGAGCTAAGTGCAGTGACTGTGACCTGCAGCACAGGCCTGGCTCTGCTGCAGTGCCTCCAAAGTCCAGCCACAGCGTGAGTCCCAAGTGCCCTGTTCCTGACATCCAGGACAACCAACTCTGACTTCTCCACCACACATGTGGCCCCTTGGCATGACCACGGCACTGCAAAGTCAATGCCTTGCATCTTGATCTGCTGAATTTATTAATCCCATCAGATTGTTGGGAACCAATGCCTTGCCACTGATGCTGCATTACCTTCCCTGCAACCGTAAGGAACCGATGCCCGGCATCCCCTCACTAGCAGTAAGGATCCTACAACTCACCTCCCGGTAGCGGTAAGGAACCGACCCCGTACTGGGTCGAGTGACGCCTCACCTCCCTGACTCCATGCAACATCATTTTTTCTTCATCATTTTCCAAGATACCGAACCTGGTGTCTCCTTTACTGGCCCACACTTCCTTGCAAATGGCATTGGACTGTTTGGAATGACTCTGTCAGAATGTTGTGATAGCCCCAGTTGAAGCTATTGTGTTTCTAGGCTCTCTACTAAGACTTAAACTTTGAACATTTGTCTTTTGGTCTTGTTCTACTCAGATAAGTATTGGCTATTTTTCTAACCTGGTGTTTTCACTGTATGACTCTGTGTGTGTGTGTGTGTGTATGTGTGTACAAATACTTTACACACTGCCTCTGAGATAAGCCTAACTTCATGAGCCAAGGTACCAAAGGGGTTTTTGTATGAAATATGTTCTTTATCAGTTGAGTTTCCAAGCAACGTTTTCCTTCTTTTGACAGAACTCCTACTCTAATATCCTTTAGAACATTTGTGTATTCCATGACAGATGCTTGATGCATATTTCTAAGTATTTTTTTGTATTGGAAATGTAACCAGATGTTTACATTTCAATACTTCCTAAAGAATTTTGAGTTTCTTCATGTAGAAGTATCTCAAACAAAAGTTCTCTTTTCATGGGCAAAGCTGTAATAGATCACCAAAAACATTTACATGCTTTCCTTCAAAAAGTACATCATAATCTGTCTTCAGTATATGTTGCATTCTCAAATGGACAAAGGCAAGAATAAAATTTGAGACAATGCTCATCTCATTGATGACTAAAAGGTTTGATTTCTTCTAAACTCTGGAAAATGTGTGACAAGCTTCACCGGATAACTTTTGGTACTGCAGTTTATTATTGTGTTCTACAGGTAGCATATATAGTCAGGTCAAAGTAATTCCTTTAATTCTCTGTGCAGCTAATTACGTTGGTGCTGTTACTACACAAAAATGGCATCTGGATCCCTCTGTAGGTAAGTGGTGAGAACTTGAATTAAATTAAAAAGCTTTTCCCAGTGTCAGCTTGACCACTGACATACAATAGAACTGGCTTAAATGTTGAAAACTTACCTTGGTTCTTTTCATGGCGGAATAAAGGATTCCATGTTCTACTTTTTCTTTCACATCCATATATATTTTTATTTCTGCTCATTCAGACGGAACTCTGAATGCTGTATTTTGAAGCATTGAAAGAATCTTCATTTCATTCAAAATGTCCAAGTAGTTCTGTTTCAGACTGCCAGGACTTGAGCTGTTGCAGAAGTGCTAAGGAGAAAAACTATTTTTTCTCAGAAGTTTGACAACTACATTTTTTGTAGTTTAATAAACAACCTTCGCAACCAAGCACAGCATATTTCCCCTCATCTATAGTTTCTGTCACACTGTTTCAGTACCTAGAGTGTTGCAGAATCTCAAATAAACACATGTTTTCTATGTATGGTCTTCTTTTTGGATAGTAAGAATCCAACATATTGATGTTTACTATATCTGTGCTCTCTGGATCAAACTGTACTAGGCACTGAATTTCTGTGAAAGACTTTAAGACTGTTTTGTGTGTTAGCAAGGTCTAGACATACCCAAATAATTCCCCTAGACTTTAAGTGCTAGCTAGCTGAGTTTAACCTGTCACAGCACTCTCATGAATTTATCTCCCTATGTGAAAGCATTTTCAAGCTGAAGCTGTAAAATTACTTGGTTAGAGATTTTTTTGCAGAAATCTCCTCCCACATTCCCTTCATCTCTGTCTTCTCTGAATTTGTAATGTACAAAGTGACATAGCGAGCAACAGAAATGGAGTTGTCTCCAACAAGCTGTCTGTCCATATTTGCATTCCATAATTTCAGAAGAACAGGATTATAATCATTAATAGACTTGGACGCTTCTGCTCTTTTCAGATTACATGTATTTTTTGTTGATTTTCATATTAGTGTATGTCTGACTGCAGATAAAAATCTGTTCACTCTTCCTTTGGAAATTATAGGTCTTGAAAATTGAAAACAACACCTTGTATAAAAGTTTCTTTTATACTTGTATTTGTATCTTCAATGACAATACTTGCCACTTCTATGTGTTTGAAACCATAGAACTTGATGTCTTAGGCCTTTGTCATTATTATCTTTTGGAATGTTGCATGTAACATACTACTAAAAAAAACAGTACAAAGTTACCACTCAGTTCCAAATGTTGGTTCATCTTTTATCCAACAGAGCATGTGAATATGATGAGCACCTCTTGCCTGTTACTCTTTCTTCCAAAACAAATCTGTAACTTCACCAAGAGGAGGATTTGTTTTATTGCATAAGAAACCCAGCATGGCTTGAAATTTGTGTTTAAAATACATACAAACATTAGCAGGATCCAAAGAGCAAAGTTCTCCTGCTGCCTTCAAATTAATATCCTTAATGTTGAAGTTGTCTTCTTATATAAACTAAAGTAAATCATTCCATGCATACTCTGCACAACTAAGTGTGACAAACCAAGTAGGTATGCCTAGGTTTCGCAGCATACATTTAAGTTCTCAATGACCATGATACCAATAGTCATTGGTACAGCATTGACATTGCATCAGACTAATTACATTGTATTCCAATTTTTCATCCTTATTGTGTACTTTGTCAACAAATGTCCTTGTAGAAAGATCTTGCAGATTACCTCTTGTCTTTAGAATGTGATTTACAGTATGAAACAGTTGTGATAAGTTACTCCCAAATAATAGATGGAATATATAGGGAATACACTGGCAAAAGCTGGTGTCCTGTGAATATAATCTTGTTGATCTGACCTCAGCTTTCCAGTGGGAAATAGGTGTGGAAAACAAAAGCTTCTTTGGAATGAAGTGGGTGTATACTGTAGTGCTCATATCTTTCTTCTGATTTCCGTTTATCCACTTGTTCTGTCTGTTCACTTGATTGTAATGCCTCATCATTGATATCTCACATCTCCATTAATGTCAATATTTTTGTAAAAACATTATTTTCTTTCATGTATAATGCAGCTTTTTCACATTACTTACATCCACTAAATTTTTACGGAATGATTTACTAGAATGATGAGTGGTTTTTCGATAGCTCTCTTGTTGCCCATAGTCTCATCATTTTGTTTGAAATCACAAGGTTGGTGGTAGTTTACCTGTCTTTAGTTCCATTCATACTATTGCTTGGAATGGATGTATAGCTTGTACGAGAAATGATTCATAAACATTTAATTGTTTAAATTGTTTGGGATTGATTTAAATTTGAATAAACCCTTTCTTTTGTTGCTAAATCAAAACATTCCTCTACAAATAAATATGCACCAAATCCCTGCCATTTATTTCTGTTTTCTTGGTCAGTTTTAGAAAATACAACTACTTTACGAGTTTGGCTTTTGTAGTGACGTTGAATACAACAAATACAAACACAGTCTGGTTTCTCTGAAGATACTCTGTTAAACTTGGCTGTCTCTTGTACAAATTTCTCTATAGTAATTTCTGTGTCCAGTTGTTCTACTCCTCCAATTACTAAATCTTCATATTCCCTACACACCTCTTCAGGACCAAAGAAACAAAACTGAACATCTTCACAAACTTTCTCCACCTCTGCCACATTACCTTGCAATAGAGCTCTATTCATCTTTCCTACACATAAATCTGGAGTAAAGTCTCCTAACTGAGTTTTGCATTTTAAGTGATGCACAGCTAACATTCTAAAGTGATAAAAAGTGTTCCTACTCACTTCCTTTGAAAGACATACCAGTGAATATCCTTGCAAATTAGTATATTTCATAACTTTGAAGGGTTCTCATCCTTGCAGCATTACAATTTTCTGTTTCAGACTTCTGCATGAAAATTCTCTTAGGAAAGTTCTCAATTTATAAATTGATTCCTGACAGACAGTGCAAATACTGCTACAGTTCTATTTGTAGAGAGGGCACAGTCTATGCCTTCCTTGTAATTCAGCTATCACTTTCTCTACATTCCTAGGAACTATCTTGTAATTTTCTATGGGACTACCGTCTTTACCTAATAGCAGGGACCAGTTGTGTCAACTTCATACACTCATGTGTTCTCTTGTAAGCAGTTCTTTTCATTAAAAAATGTCTGAGTGTTAGATGTATGCTTCAATTCACCTTTAAAAACTTTACAAAAAATTACTTTTGTTAATAACCCTTTTTCATAATGTCTTTTCCTCATGCACACTGCTTTGTCTAGTGTCTTCATTCTGTTCAATATTAAAATAAAAAGTTTCCTCTTTACAGCAAATGTTTTCTCAACTATAGTCTCAGTATGTTGCTTTTGCTTAAGTACAGCACTTCTCCCTTATACTTCTTCATCTTCTTTAGCAAATTTTGAATTATTCTGGTTTGAAACAGTTTTACTCTTAACTCCATAAACCGTTTATGTGTCCAGGTCAAAGCCTCCATTTTCTTATTAGATTTCGTACTTTTAATACTATGAACCTCTTGTTGTTTATCAGTACATTTAAAATTCTCTTTTTAATTGATATATTTCCCTCATATTGTATTTTCTTGCATATTTTTTCAAACAATCCTTAGTACTCTTACCAGCAACTCTATTTTTCTCCCCACATTTTTTACCTTATCTTCCTTTTTATTGTACATTTTAACCAGATAGTACTGTTGCTTTGCTTCCTTGGTTTTTGTGTTTTGTCAGGCATTGTCAATCTTCTTTTTAAATGGCAGTAGGTATCTGGAAAACAAATGAAAAATACATTTACCTCTACA
Source organism: Pleurodeles waltl (assembly GCF_031143425.1). Classification (NCBI taxonomy): domain Eukaryota; kingdom Metazoa; phylum Chordata; class Amphibia; order Caudata; family Salamandridae; genus Pleurodeles; species Pleurodeles waltl. Next base: position 690,360,596 of record NC_090436.1, on the reverse strand, counting down.
GAACATAGTATAACATTGGAAACAGTAAGTAATTAAGTAACTACATAAGTGGCCATTTAAGGCTCTAAATGGTTGTAGAAGTCTCTCAGTATACAACTATAAATGTGTATACTTGTTACTGTATACATAAAACACGCTGTGTTCTTGCCCGTCTTACTAACAGATGTCTGCCTTGGTGTGTTAGTACATGCATCAGTGTGTGTCTGGGTATGTGAGTTTATGCATCAGTGTGTGTCTGAGTGTGTCAGTGTCTGTATTAGTCTCTGCCTGTATATGTCAGTTTTTGCATCAGTTTCTTCCTAAGTATATCATTATATGCATGCCTGTGTGCCTGGGTGTCTCCCTGTACACATCAGTGTGTACCTGGGTGTATTAGTGTATATGTCAGTGTATGTCTAGGTGTGTCAGTGTATGGTAGCATGTATCAGAGCATATCAGTGCATATACCTGTGCACCTGGGTACATCTACATATGTATAAATATGTTTCTACAAATGTTAGTGTATGCATCATTGAGTGCCTGGGTATGTCAGTGTATGCATCAGGCTATGCTTGGTTATGTCGGTGTATGCATCAGTGTGTACCTGGATGTGTTAGTGTATGCATCAGTGTGTATTTGGGTGTATCTGTCTATGCATTATTGTGTGCTTGGTGGTTACAGTCTATGCATGAGTTTGTTTTTGGGTATGTCAGTGGATAAATGAGTGGATAGCTCGGTCTGTGAGTGTGTGCATAACTGTGTGCCTGGATGTGTTGCAGTATGCATATGCATGAGCTTGTGCTTGGCTGTATTATTTGATGTATTAGTGTCTCCCTGGATCTGTTAGTCTACACGTCACTTTACACCTGGGTATGTCAGTGTATTCATGAGTGTGATTCTGGCTGTGCCAGTGCATACATGAATATACACCTGGTATGTTGGTGTCTGTATCAATGAGTGCCTGGGTATGTTAGTGTCTGTTTCAGTGTGTGCCAGGGTATATTTAAAGGACTACATGTGCACATGGTTAACTAGCTTGGATCAGTACTTGACTACATATCTGATTGAGTGTATCAGTACCTCTATGGGTGTGCCACCAGATGTTTAAGTAAGTCTACCACTACAAGACTGACTCTTTTACTAACTCTATTGGTCTCTAAATGCAAGTGGCTGTATGAATGACTTACTGACTGTTTTAGTGAGTACGGGTATGTAATTGTGGGGGTCATTATGACCCCAGCGGTAGATGATGATGTGGCAGTAGTACCACCAACAGGCTGGCGGTACATACTGCCACATTATGACATTGGCAGTTTGGCTGCAGCCAACCCGACAATTTACCACTCCGACTGACATGGCAGTAGCAGCGGCAGAGCTGGAGATAACAATCTCCAGCCCGGCGGCCGGTATTGTACCCCAAGCGGCATTTTGACCCTGCCTACTGCCATGGTTTTCGTGGTGTTCGTATCGCCATGAAAACCATGGCAGTATGACCTACCAGTGACAGGGAATTCCTTCCCTGTCACTGGTAGGAGGGTCACCCACCTGCCTAAACACTCCCCAGACGCCCCCATCCCCCTCCATCCACCCTCACCCTTCCGATCCCCAAAACCCCATTCATGCACACTTTCAGACACGCACCACACATACACATACTCACTAACACTGGCATACACGCATTCATTCATGCATGCATCAATTCATTCTTGCACACATCCGTACACACATTCACACTGACACGCAGACCGGCACTCACATTTCCATTCTTACACACATTCTCACACATGCATACACCCACGCAAACAACACTACAAACACAGTCACATTCACGCACATACTCACACATTCATGTACACATCCCAACACACACACACACACACACACTATACCCCCACCTCCTCCCCTGTCAGAAGTCCAACTTACCTGCATCCAGGAGGTCTTCCAGCAGGGAACGGGATGGGGTGCTGCTACCACCAGCAGAGCCCACCAGCAGAACGCCACCAGGCCATATTATTTGTTATAATACGGCTGGCGGCAGTCTACTGGTGTGGAACTGCTGGTGGTAGCAGCGCCACCTTAATACCATCCACCAGTATGGAAACAGCCTGATTTCCACCATTCTTGTGGCGGAAATCCAGATGTTGTCATAATCTGGCGGACGGATGTTAGCTGCGGCGATGGTCTTTTGGCAGCCGTTGCCTCGGCAGGAGGTGGCATTTACCATCAATATTAAAATGCGGGCCTATGTGTTCTACTGCTCCTGTTACTGCTGCATACATGACTGATAAATGGGAGTGCACGTGAATGCATAATTACCTCTATTGCTGTCCGACTTGCTGTGTGAGTGGCTCTATGCTTCTGTAAATAGGTGTGTGAGTTTCAGGATGGGTGGGAGAGTGGAAGATTAACTAGGCATTTGAGGTCTGCAAGTGCACGTGTACCTCAGTGAAACTTGTTCAAATGAAATGTCTTACCTCTTAAGCACAAGGCATCCTGTCCTATGATACACCTAGAGTCTAGCTGAGTGGTGAGTTATGCGTAGTAAAAGAAGAGGTTAAGGTTTAGCAAAGGGGTTTTGAATGCCAAGTCAATCTGGCAGAAACATTTTATACATCAACTGTGCATTAGTGGGCCTAAGCCATGTTTATAGAACTACGTTTCTGGATGGAAGACTAGGTTGTGTCGGTACTTTGCTACATATCTTGGTGAGTGCATAGCTGCCTCTTTAGGAGGGCCACCAGATGTTTAAGTATATAAACCAGGATATCAAGGGCTCTTTTATTAAGTATATAGGCATCTAAATGTGTATGTAAGTGACTATATGACTTGCTTACTGGCTGTGTTGTTAAGCACAGGGGTATGTAACTGTGTGCAACTAGCTATGATACTGCTGGATACATTACTGCTGTCTGGGTATGTGCATGAATGTATAAGTGGGTCTTTTGTTTTCTGACTTGGTGTGTGCTCTATGCTTTTGTAAATATGTTAGATGAGTTGTAAGGGTGAGAGAATGTATATATAACTAGGCATAGGGGTCTGCTAGTGCATGTCTAACTCAGTGAAACTCACAAGGACCTGTTTCACCTTTTGAACTCAAAGGACCTTGCTCTGTGGCCTACCTACAGCCTAGCTGAGAAGTGAGCTTATTGTAGTAAAAGGAGAGTTTAAGGCCTGTCAAGCAGGTTTTTCTAATGCCAATTCGAGCTGACACTAAAACTGCACACTCAGGCTCTACAGAGGGCTGAGCCATCTTGTACCACAAGCGGCATTTTGACCCTGCCTACTGCCATGGTTTTCGTGGCGTTCGTAACGCCATGAAAACCATGGCAGTAGGCCCTACCAGTGACAGGGAATTCCTTTTCTGCCACTGGTAGGAGGGTCACCTACTTGCCTAAACACTCCCCAGGCGCCCCACTCCCCTGCATTCACCCTCCCCCGTCCGATCCCCCACCCCCATTCACGCACACTTGCAGACACACACCACACATAAACACACTCACTAACACTGGCATACACACATTAATTCATGCATACATCAATTCATCCTCGCACACATCTGTACACACATTCACACTGACACGCAGACCCGCATTCACATTTCCATTCTTACACACATTCTCACACATGTATACGCCCACGCAAACAACACTACACACACAGTCACATTCATGCACATACTCACACATTCATGCACAGAACCCAACACACACACACACTACACCCCCACCTCCTCCCCTGTCGGAAGTCCAACTTACCTGCATCCAGGAGGTCTTCCAGCATGGAACGGAATGGAGTGCTGCTACTGCCAGCAGAGCCCACCAGCAGATCACCACCAGGCCGTATTATTTGTTACAATACGGCTGGCGGCAGTCTACTGGTGTGGCGCTGCTGGTGGTAGCAGTGCCACCTTAATACCATCCACCAGTATGGCCACAGCCTGATTTCCACCCTTCTTGTGGCAGAAATCCAGCTGTTGTCATAATTTGGCGGACGGATATTAGCTGTGATGATGGTCTTTTGGCGGCCGTTGGCTCGGCAGTAGGCGGCATTTACCATCAATGTTAAAATACGGGCCTATGTGTTCAACTGCTCCTGTTACTGCTGCATACATAACTGATAAATGGGAGTGCACGCGAATGCATAATTACCTCTATTGCTGTCCGACTTGCTGTGTGAATGGCTCTATGCTTCTCTAACTAGGTGTGTGAGTTTCAGGATGGGTGGGAGAGTGAAAGTTTAACTAGGCATTTGAGGTCTGCAAGTGCACGCGTACCTCAGTGAAACTTGTTAAAATGAAATGTCTTACCTCTTAAGCACAAGGCATCCTGTCCTATGATATACCTAGAGTCTAGCTGAGTGGTGAGTTGTGTGTAGTAAAAGAAGAGTTTAAGGTTTAGCAAAGGGGTTTTGAATGCCAAGTCAAGCTGGCAGAAACATTCCATACATCAGCTGTGCATTAGTGGGCCTAAGCCATGTTTATAGAACTACGTTTCTGAATGGGAGACTAGGTTGTGTCGGTACTTTGCTACACATCTTGGTGAGTGTATAGCTGCCTCTTTAGGAGTGCCACCAGATGTTATGTAAATATACCAGTATATCAATGGATCTTTTAGTAAGTATATAGGCCTCTAAAAGTGTGTGAATATGACTATGGGGGTCATTACAACCGTGGCGGACGGTGTTAAAGGTGCGGTAATACCGCAAACAGGCCGGCGGACAAAAAAAGGGAATTATGACCGTGGTGGAAACCGCCAACAAAGACAGCCACTTTAACACTCCGACCGCCACGGCGGTACAGACAAGCAGCGCGGCGGTCACCGCCAACAGACAGGTGGAAGACAATGTACCGCCCATAGTATCACAACCCGCAAATCCGCCACCTTTTCCGGGGCGGATTCACCGTGGATAAAAACACGGCGGAAACAGTTTCTGCAATGGGAAAACGCTCACCTTAACACATCCCACGAGGAAGGACACCATGGAGCCGGAATTACAAATCCTACCTGCCCTTCTCTTCCTACTCATCTACGAAGACCAGCGTCGGCGGTGGCAAAGACAACGCTGAGTACTGCACCTACGACTTAGTGGAGGGGGGAGGCAAAAGTCAGGTGGACACACACGCAACACCCCCCCCCCACCCTCGCATATTACAACACACACACCAATGCATTTACAAACATCACAGTAACAACCCCCAACCCCCCCGGAAGAATGCAAAGACAAAACAAAATCAGTTCAGCCATTGTAATGTATAAATATACATGTGTCAATTATATACAGATATATATAAACTCATACAAAGGTATATACAGTACGAGAAGTAGTGCAAATATGCACATCTCAATGTCCGTGCACCACTAGGCCAAAAATGCATGGGTGAGGCCCACACAAGATACCTGTCCACAAACGGAAAGAACACTGCCGGGGCATCAGAGAGAAAAACAACAGGCACCTCAGGGGGAAGGGTAGGGGGGGCACCACAGCCGGATTACAGCACCACGCCACATCCACGACGGGGCTCCATGCCCATTGATGTATCCTGGGGAGTGCAAAGCCACTGTCTCACAAGTCTCTACAGTGGGTGGTTTGCCCACTGTTCCATCCTGGGGAGTGCAAAGCCACAGTCTCACAAGTCTCTACAGTGGGTGGTTTGCCCACTGTTCCATCCTGGGGAGTGCAAAGCCACAGTCTCACAAGTCTCTACAGTGGGTGGTTTGCCCACTGTTCCATCCTGGGGAGTGCAAAGCCACAGTCTCACAAGTACATAACAGCCTCCACTGGTTCTAGAGGGGGACTGGTGCCCAGAGTGCTTCATCCTGTGAAGGACTGAGGTAGTGGATGCATGTCTCCACTGGCTCTGGAGGGGGACTGGTGCCCAGAGTGTTTCATCCTGTGAAGGTCAGAGGTAGTGGATGGATCTCTCCACTGGTTCTGGAGGGGGAATGGTGCCCAGACTGGATTAGTCTCCCCGTGACAGTTCCTGTCCCGTCACAGTCCCAGCTGCACATGGGATAACGATGCTTGATGTGGCGTTCTTTTCCTTCTTCTGCGGTGCATGCCCTGTTCAGCAGTGCTTGCCCTGTTCAGCGGTGCATGCCCTGTTCAACGGTGCTTTGCCATGGGGGGCTCTGGACTGTTCAGCGGTGCTTTGCCATGGCAGGCTCTGGACTGTTCAGCGGTGCTTTGCCATGTCGGTCTCTGGACTGTTCAGCGGTGCTTGCCCTGTTCAGCGGTGCATGCCCTGTTCAGTGGTGCTTGCCCTCTTCAGCGGTGCATGCCCTGTTCAGCGGTTCTTACCCTGTTCAGCGGTGCATGCCCTGTTCAGAGATGCTTTGCCATGGCGGTCTCTGGACTGTTCAGCGGTGCTTGCCCTGTTCAGCAGTGCATGCCCTGTTCAGCGGTGCTTTGCCATGGCGGTCTATGGACTGTTCAGCGGTGCTTTGCCATTGCGGGCTCTGGACTGTTCAGTGGTGCTTTGCCATTGCGGGCTCTGGACTGTTCAGCGGTGCTTGCCCTGTTCAGCGGTGCATGCCGTGTTCAGCGGTGCTTTGCCATGGCGGTCTCTGGACTGTTCAGCGGTGCTTTGCCATGGCGGTCTCTGGACTGTTCAGCGGTGCTTGCCCTGTTCAGCGGTGCATGCCCTGTTCTGTGGTGCTTTGCCATGGCGGGCTCTGAACTGGGCATTGGTGTGTGGCATGACGGTCCCTCATTGCCCAGCGGGGCTGTGGCTGCCGTGGCTCTCCTGGGCAATGCCTATGGCGGTGGTCTCCTGACCAGTGACGATACTTGGGCCCTCCTGGGCAATGACTCTGGCGGTGGTCTCCTGACCAGTGACGATACTTGTGCCCTCCTGGGCAATGACTCTGGCGGTGGTCTCATGACCAGTGACGATACTTGTGCCCTCCTGGGCAATGACTCTGGCGGTGGTCTCATGACCAGTGACGATAATTGGGCCCTCCTGGGCAATGACTCTGGCGGTGGTCTCATGACCAGTGACGATACTTGGGCCCTCCAGGGCAATGACTCTGGCGGTGGTCTCATGACCAGTGACAATACTTGTGCCCTCCTGGGAAATGACTCTGGCGGTGGTCTCATGACCAGTGACGATACTTGGGCCCTCCAGGGCAATGCCTATGGTGGTGGTCTCCTGACCAGTGACAACGGTGCTGGCGGTGGCGTCCCGGCCGCCGGGAAGGATGCCGCCCTTCTCCGCCGTGATGCTCACACCAGGCTGTGCAGACTTCTTCTGGCCCTTCCCCACCTTTGGAGGAGTCACAGCTGACTCTGCAATCCCCCTGGGACACCTGTGAGTTGTTTTGCCTCCAGGAGTCTTCAGCCGGTCCCGTCGGCCACTTTCCAACTTCAGAGCCTTTACAGGGGGTGGACTGGCAGTGCCTTGGCTCCGTGTCACACTGCCTGCCCTGGTGGCCGGTGCACTCCACACACCTTGAACACGCACCACTGGTACTGGAGGCTTTTTGGCTGAGGTGCTACGACGGGACTGATGAATTGGAGGGGTGGAGGTGGGGGCAAAAAGGTCAACTTTGCAGAGGGACAGTTTCTGACGAACACTGGGATGGGTAGCTGGAGGGGGTCTGGGAGTGGAGGAAGAGGAGGTGGTTGTAGGAGGTGTCACTTTAGGTGTTTTGGGTGCAGGTACTGGAGGCTGTCGTGAGGTGGATGGATATTGGGTGTGTGGGCGCCTGCGTTTGTGTACTTTGGGAGGGGGTGTCACAGACACACTGGGAGAGGACACAGGGGACGTGTAAATGGTAGTGGGGTGGTGAGTGCAGGTGAGCGGGGTGTGGTGCTGGGTGTTCTGGTGCGAATCATAGTGCCTGTAGATGTAGTGCATGCAGGTGGGAGTGTAGACGACACTGGGAGGGAGGAGGGAGACGATGAGGAGTGGGACACAGTGGAGGCAGTGGATGTTGCTGTGTCTGTATGTGTGTGATGCTTGTGTGAGTGCCTGTGGGATGTGTGGTGCCTATGTTTGCCTGAGCTACTTTTGTGTGTTGAGGTGTGTGCATGCTGGTCTGATGGTGTGCTTGGGATGGGCTGGGGTACAGGGGATTGGGTCTGGGTGGAGGAAGTTGGAGGGGGGAGGCTAGACACAGGGACAATGGCAGCCATCAGTGCTGAGGCCAGAGATTGCAGGGTTCGCTGAAGGGCAGCCTGACCAGAATGAATGCCCTCCAGGAATGCATTACCGTGTTGCAACTCCCTTTCTACACCCTGGATGGCATTCACAATGGTAGACTGCCCAACAGTGAGTGACCTGAGGAGGTCAATGGCCTCCTCACTGAGGGCAGCAGGGGTGACTGGGGCAGGGCCTGAGGTGCCTGGGGCGAAGGTGATGCCCACCCTCTGGGTGAGCGGGCACGGGGCGAACGCTGAGGGGCTGCTGGGAGGGCGGTGCTGGTAGGGGAGGTGGCAGCTGTACCTGTAGAAGTGGGGGGCACAGATGGTGCCGCCATCACAAGGGAGCTCCCATCAGTGGACGAGTCCGTGTTGCTGGTTGGTGATCCGGTGGCCGACGTGAAGCTCCCCTCGCCCTCCGTCCCACTGGTGCATTCTGAGTCTGTGGTGTGGCCCTCCATGCCCATGTGGGATGTAGCTCCCTTGTGCTCCGGTGCCACTGTACCTCCGCCTGATGATGCTGATGCACAAAAGAACAGGGAGAGCACAAAAAGGGGGGGGGACAACAGAAGAAAGACAGGTTGAGTGCATGGCATACCGCTACCGTTGGCGGACAATACAGACACAGCAGACCCCTGCACTATGCCATGCTCCTGGCCTCTACAGATGCAATTCCTGGGATCTGGCCTACATGGCTATGGTGGACAACTGCACACATGGATGCCACAGGGGCATGTATACCTGTACTTGGCACTCTACTGCGGTGGGGTGGAGTGCCACATGGCCTGCATTACGGAGGGGCCTAGCCTATGGAAGTCGCCATGGCCTAGGGAAACCCACAGCCTTCCTCCCACACCTAGACCCCTCAACTGCGCGCAAAGTCCCCAGAATGATAGTGTACTCACCCCCTTGTGTCTGCTGTGATGCCCTCAAGCGCCCATCCAACTCAGGGTAGGCCACTGCCAGGATCCGGAACATCAGGGGGGTCATGGTTCGACGGGCACCCCTCCCACGTTGGGAGGCCATCCCCAGCTGAGCCTCCGCCATCTTCTTGCTGCAGCGGCGAATGTCCTCCCATCTTTTCCGGCAGTGGGTGCCCCGTCTCTGGTGGGCCCCCAGGGTCCGGACTTCCTTCGCGATGGCACGCCAAATGTCCTTCTTCTGGTGGGCGCTGACCTACATGACATGCACAAGGGAAGAAGAGAAGTCATTATCAACTGCACCGTCGATGTAAGTGTCCCCCCTCCCTACCCTTGCCATGTGGCACATGCATTCACATGCATTCATGTTCCCTGAACTCTGCCCCCTTCCCTCTTACAACCAGCCCTCTCCACCCAGGCCTAGCCCATACAATGTGCTCCCTGTGTACTTACCTGTTGGTCTGGAGGACCGTAGAGTAGCGTATACTGGGGGAGGACCCCGTCTACTAGTTTCTCCAACCCCTGAGCAGTGAAGGCAGGGGCCCTTTTTCCAAGACGCAGCAGCCATTGTCTCTTCCAGACCGAGGTCACAGCAGCAGTTGCAGTGTAGGTCCTCTCCTGTCGAAGATCAGGTATTGAGTGATTGAACAGATAGAAAATGGCAGTGACGTCCGCTGCGGTGTGTATCATCAACGCCGGCGCACTTGTTCATTGCCTCCTGGGACCCATAGGGTCCAATGTTACCCAATGCTGCATTGCGCCTCGGTTTACCACCGCCTACCGCGACTGTGTGCAACGCCAGCGCAGTTACCTCACAATACCATTGTCCCAGTTTAGAGGTCAGGCAGCCGCCATTTCAGGGGCCCACATGGCTTCATTTACTTCTGCGTCACACATAGCTAGGCCTACACTCAACACACATACAGGAATGGTTTTGTGTTTGGTGTCGTGTTCTGTGTATCTGTGGGTACATACCTGGAAATTTGTTGACTCTGTGGTCGCTGTTGTCCTTCCTAGGCACCGTCAGCTGGGACAATTGAGAAGATGGCGGAATCCTCCGGTGTACCGACCGCTGGTGGACCTGTTGACAATGGAGGAGCAACATTTAATCATCACCTACAGGTTTGACCGTGCCACAATCCAGGAACTATTTACCCAGTTGGAGCCAGACCTGATGTCACCAATCCGCCATCCCACTGGAATCCCCCCTGACGTTCAGGTGCTGTTAGTGCTCCATTTCCTTGCAAGTGGGTCTTTTCAGACAACAGGGGCCATGGCATCAGGGATGTCCCAGCCTATGTTTTCCAACGTGTTGTCCAGAGTGTTGTCTGCCTTGCTGAAACAGGTAAGGAGCTACATCATTTTCCCTCAGGTGGAGGATTTGGCTACAGTGAAAGGTGACTTCTACGCACTTGGACATATCCCCAACATCATAGGTGCTATTGATGTGACCCATGTAGCTCTGGTCCCGCCCCACAGGAGTGAACAGGTGTACAGGAACCGGAAGAGTTATCATTCCATGAATGTGCAGATGGTATGTTTGGCAGACCAGTACATCTCCCAGGTAAATGCTATGTTCCCTGGCTCAGTGCATGACGCCTACATCCTGCGGAATAGCAGCATCCCTTATATGATGGGTCAACTCCAGAGGCACCGTGTGTGGCTATTAGGGGACTCTGGTTACCCCAACCTGTCCTGGCTACTGACCCAGTGAGGAATCCCAGGACCAGGGCAGAGGAACGCTACAATGATGCCCATGGGCGGACTAGGAGGGTGATCGAACGCACCTTCGGCCTCCTGAAGGCCAGGTTCAGGTGCCTCCATATTACAGGTGGTTCCCTATTCTACTCACCGAAGAAGGTGTGCCAGATCATCATCGACTGCTCGATGCTTCACAATCTTGCTTTGCGACGCCAGGTGCCATTTCTGTAGGAGGATGGTCCAGATGACGGTGTTGTGGCAGCTGTGGAGCCTGTGGAGCCTGTGGAGCCTGTGGACAGTGATGAGGAGGAAGCTGAGGAAGAAGACAACGACAACAGGGAGTCAGTCATACAGCAATATTTCCAGTGACACACAGGTGAGAACATTTTCATTTTTACCATTACATTCACTGTCACACGTCTTCCTCTATCCTGTGTGTAATTTCATAGCATTATTTGGTAACTGAGTTGTACCTTTCCATTACGGTTTCACAGGTGTGGTTACCAACGTGTGTTATCTGCTTGCATCCTTCAAGGACTTGTGATGTGTGACATAGGTATGTTGGCTTTACAACTAGAAACGCATTTTGACACTGTCATTGATAATACATTTTACCAAATCACAAACTGACTCCAGATTTTTTTGTGGTTCAAGGGTGTTTATTGAAGTGCTCAAAAATGGAGGGGGGTTGTACTATGGTGATGGGGGACGGTGGAGGAATGTCCATGGCAGAGTCCAGTCCATTGGTCACACAGGTGCACTGGCCATATGGGCAAAGGAAGTGGAGCTGGGGCAGTTAAAGTATGGACAGGGTAACAAAGTGGGACAGTGGGAGGACAATCAGGGTGGTCTCATTTCCTGGTGGGGGTCTTGCCATCTTGCTCTGTCCTGTTCCTGGATCTCAGGGACCGCTTGCGGGGTGGTTCTCCATCTGCAGAGGGTGGGGTGCTGGTGTGGTGGTCCTGTGGCGGGGCGTCCTGTCCACTAGCGCCGGCGGAGGTGGTGGGCAGTTCATCGTCCTGGCTAGTGTCAGGGGCCCCTTGGAGTGCCACGGTGTTCCTCAAGGTCTGCTGTATGTCCTTCAGCACCCCTACGATCGATGGTGCCCAGGGCGGAGCTGATGGTCCTGAGCTCGTCCCTGAACCCCAAATACTGTTCCTTCTGCAGGCGCTGGGTGTCCTGAAACTTGGCCAGGACCGTCGCCATTGTCTCCTGGGAGTGGTGGTATGCTCCCATGATGGAGGATAGGGCCTCGTGGAGAGTGGGTTCCCTTGGCCTGTCCGCCCCCTGTCGCACAGCAGCCCTCCCAGTTCCCCTGTGTTCCTGTGCCTCCGTCCCCTGGACCGTGTGCCCACTACCACTGCCCCCAGGTCCCTGTTGTTGTTGGGGTGGTGGGTTATCCTGGGTTCCCTGTAGTGGTAGACACACCGCTGATTGACGTGTCTAGGGAGGTATGGGCCCGCTGGGTGGGTGCTGTGCTGGTGTTACCAGAGGGTGGAAGGTCAGTGTTGGGCTGTGCCTATGCAAGGGGAACCGACTGTCCCGAGGCCCATGATGGTCCGGGCTGGTCATCAGGATCCAGTAGAGCAGAGCTGCTCTCGTCACTGTGGGCCTCTTCTGTGGGTGGAGTGGAGTTGTCTGGACCCTGGTGTGGTGACGGTCCTTCGTGATCCTGCAGGGGCATAAGTGCATGATTATTGCATGTGTGTGTGTCATGGTGTGCAATGGGTGGCTCACCGTGTACACCAGTGCATGCATTCCTGTGGGGGGGCTTGTGTGATGATGGTTAGGGGGTGTTCTGGGTATGTGCAGTGAGCATGCTTTGGTGAGGGGTGACCATGCTTAGTTGTGTCATTGAGGGCTTGGTGTTGGGATTTGTGGTTTGTGTTATTAGTACATTAGTGAGGAGTTGGAGTGGTAGGGGAGGGTGTGAGGGTGGGGGTGTGTGATATCATGCAGGTAGGGTGGGGGATATGATAGTTAAGATTTGATTACCAGTGTCCATTCCTCCACCGACTCCTCCGATGCCCTCTGGATGCATCATGGTCAAGACTTGCTCCTCCCATGTTGTTAGTTTGTGGGGGAGGAGGTGGGGGTCTGCCGCCAGTCCGCTGAACCGCGATGTTGTGCCTGGAGACCGCTGAACGCACCTTCCCCCGTAGGCTGTTCCACCTCTTCCTGATGTCCTCCCGATTTCTTGGATGCTGTCCCACTGCGTTGACCCTGTCCACGATTCTGCACCATAGCTCCATCTTCCTGGCTATGGATGTGTGCTGCACCTGTGAGCCAAATAGCTGTGGCTCTACCCGGACGATTTCCTCCACCGTGACCCTGAGCTCCTCCTCCGAGAACCTGGGGTGTCTTTGCCCTGCCATGGGGTGGTGTAGGTGATGTGTGGGGTGGTGTGTGTGGTGATAAGTGTGGTGATATGTAGTGGTGTGTTGTGTGAGGTGCGTGTAAGTTGTGTGGGTGATGGTGCAATGTGCCTGTGGATGCTAGTTTGTTGATGGTGGTGTCTCTCTCTGGCCTTCGGTCGTGAATTGTGGTCGTAGGGGTTTGTGGGTGATGTGGGTGTGTGTTTCATATTGTATTGGGTGTGCGGGAGTGGTGTGTGTATGCGTATCAGGTGTGTGTATTTGGAATTGTCCAATGTGGCTGTGTTTTGTAAGAGTGTGTGTATTTTGAGCACGGCGGTGTGTACCGCCAATGTAATGCCGCAGTTGACAGACCTCCGCATGGATTCGTGTGTTGTGATAGTGTGGGCGTATTTCTGCTGGCGTGACGGTGTCGGTTTTGTTATCGCCAGTTTATCACTGACCTTTGGTGTGGCGGAATTGTGTGGGTGTCTGAATTTTGGCGTATTCCGAGATGTGGGTCATAATAGCTGTGGCGGAATTCCACGGCCGCAGCGGTGTGTTGGCGGTCTTCTGCTCGGCGGTAAGCGGCTTTTACCGCCAATGTTGTAATGACCCCCTATGTGAACAGACGTATACATTAGGGCGAATTGCCTCACAACCACTTTTAATGTTATTACTACCCCCCATATTAATCACAGTAAATATGCAAACATATTAATGAAAAAAACTCATTCTTAAATACACAATCCACAAATTTCATTGTGTACTATGTAAACCAATACTAGAGTAGTAGTACTTACTGCTTAGTAATAAATGTGAGAGAGGCAGGGGTGGTAGGAAAATGTGGAATATCTACTACTCCATTGGATGGGTTTAGAGAGGGATAAGGAGGGAGCTATTTTAGTAGACTAGTTATAACCTTTATTAAAAAATAAGATAGAGTTTATAATAATTAAAGACAACTTTTAATTAAAGCTAGTCAAACTTAGTTAAAAATAGACTTGTTAGATGCAATGTTTTTATTTTATTCTGTCTAAAACTTAATATTCATGAAATTATTTATTAATGTGTTCATAGTATTTATAGAGCAGAATGTCACAAGGTATCCTAGCACTGGGACCTATAATGAAAAATAAAGAAGGAAAGAGTTGTTGAAAAAATGGCTAGAACAATGACTAGTGACTATAAGGTAAAATACAAGTTTTACAGCTTTCTGGAAGTGCAACAAGTCAGTGCTAGTCCTTACGGCGGCAGGTCATTTATGATAAAGCTGTGCCGCTTCAATCCTGAAAGCTCAAGCACCCTGTCTTATTCTCCATCATTTTAGAATGCATAGAAGGTTTGCAATTGATGAACGAAGGTTTCTCCATGGGACATATCTTTTTAATTTTCCTTGCAGTGGCTTAGGCCTTTAACCGTGAAATGCTACAATGACTAATCAGAGTGACTTGAAGGCTATCCTTTGTTTGATTGGAAGCCAGTAAAGCTTCTGCAAGGCACTGGTGGAAGCTGACATTCTTGGCTTATTTAAAGCTAATTTTGCAGCTGCTGCTTGAACTCTGCACAGTCTATTTACCAAATGTCTGCTACTCCTAGCAACAGAGCATTGCGGTAGTCAAGCCTGCTTAGTATAGCACTTCATACAACTAATACTCTGACTTAAGGGGCTAACATCAGCAGGGGTTTCCTTAAATTCTGAAGAAGTGCAAAGCAGGTAGCTGCAATTCTAGTAATATGCCTCTCCATAGATAATTTGTTATCAAAGGTAACGCCCATTATAACCCCAATTATCAAAAATATTAATACAATTAAATAATTTAATTAACTAATAACTTTTAAACTTTTTTTGAAGAGGTAATATGAACGAACATTGTATTTTATTAGTTCTAGGCTAAAAAACTATAGTAATCCATTTTGCATTTATATTTTATAGTACAATACATAAAACTGTTTTTTTTTTATAAAAAGCAAACTTTTGTCATTTTTTCCTATCTGTTCCCATAATGATGAAGATCTCCACCACAGTGGTTTAGATCTCCACTAAGATGTCAGAGATCTCTGCCTACAGTGAAAAGTTACAAACAAAGATACAAGCAGTAACTTTACACTCATAAAACTTTTCCCCACCCCCTGGTTAAACTTCCGAGTGAATTTACACTTGAAAATGGTCAATAGCCGAGAGTAGTAAACTTACTCCAAAGTGTAAGAGAACTAATTGCATAAGGAACAATTGAGAAACTCTAAAACACAGCAATAGACATGAGACAATTTGTCAACACTGTTAGTCTCAAGTTAAAAACAACACACATACAAAGAGCTAAATTGAATGGAAACTTGTAAAGTTCTAGATACATACTGGCAACTAAAATGGAATGAACATATGACATAGATTATCCACCTCACTCAAACTGCCACTCACAAATGAAAATACCTAACCCACTACGGAGCCATTATAAGGACCGCCTGGAAAGTTAACATTTGCTGCTTGATGTAACGGTATGTATACAAACTTTAGGGTTAATAATGAATGGGACAACCTTTTCATATTGCTTATTGTAATTCCTCCTAAAAATACATGACAAAAACTGGCAACATATAAAAAACACACAGCATTTCAGACCATAATAGCTTGTAATGTATTTTATGAAAATGGAAACATCAATGACATTTTAGACTACCAAATTGGCAACATTGTGATTTAAAACTCACAAAGACAGTTTGATGAAATAGAAAAAGAAAATGTAGGGAGGTTTATGTACATTGTAATGCATATCTTTTACGTCCAAAGGCTGTTATTGGCAGAGCCATGGAAACGTACCAAATGAAACAAATCAAAGGACAATCCATACATGTTTGAGCAAATAAAATTAAAAACCCAAAAAGTGTTTTCCAATGTTTTTCCTTAAAAGTCAAGGAAATAGACTAGAAGCCAGCCCTCTAGTAAGAACATACCCAGATCACCATGCATCTCAAATGTACTAAGAAAATATCCATGATTTAGATTGAACTTAATTTATATTTTTCATCCTTGATTCAGAGCTGAGGTGTCAGTTTTGTGTTCTCTGGTTGCACACATTTTAAATGCTCCACCAAAATAGGCCAGCAAATAAATTCATGGGTACAGTGAAACAAATAGCCCAACAACTTCTTGGAAGCATCACAAACATTTTGGGAGTCAGGAAAAGTAGCAATCGTGATATTCAGATGTCTGCTACATCCTACACTGTTTAGAAATCCCAACTTCTTTTTATTCATATCAACATGTGCAGAATGCATGCAGAGTGAAATGCATATATTACAAAAACCTTCAATCTGGAAGGTTTACTCAGTAAAAGTTTAACATGTTTACCAACACATCGTTAATGCCATTATGACTTCATATGCAAGAAAAAATGTCCACTCTCTGAATATGTTGCGCAGATCTTTTGGAAGATAATAATATTAGTCTTGCAAAACACCTGATATTCACATTATCTAATGGATAAAGAATAGACTCCGTATTGTAGATGCATGCAATGATTCAGTTTTGCCATTTATTCCTTAGTATGTGCCATGAAATACAAAAGAATTGTTAACATGATAAGGTGCTGGAGACAGTCCTTCAATCCTAGGCTGAAAAAAAAGCATAAAAAAGCTACATTTTAAACACAATTCATATGGTTTTCAATGATCGGCATCTTAAAAAGCACAAATTAAAAGTGTATTTCTATGTTAAGACATAATGAGGGTCATTTTGTAAATGTGGTGATCCCACCGCTAACAGGCTAGTGATGCAGACCACCACATCATGAGTGTCTGAACCGCCGGGCTGGAGATGATCATCTTCGACCAGGTGGTCCACAGAAGAGAGCCGGCGGTATTAGGAGATGGCCTTCCAACAGGGTTTCTCCGGCAGTAGCACCGCCAAGAATACCTGGTAGAAGGGCTATCAGTGATGGGGAATTCCTTCCATGTCACCGATAGACAGCTCCACCCCCCCAGCAAGCACTAGACCCTCCATCCAGCCACAGCGTCCCCCTTCCCCATTCTCCACCACTCACCCCCTCCTGTCACAGCCATCCCTAGCCCCTCCTGACATAGCGCTCCCCTCCCCACCCCCTCTTGACACAGTGCCCCCAACCCCTTCCACGCATACATGAACACAGACACCCACATGCACCATGCATACACCCATTCACCTACACTTACATACATGCATCCACTCACACGCATCAATTCACGCATTCACAACAACATCCATACACGCATTCATGCACACATACTCACACCCATCCTAACACGCATTCTCACACACATACACACTGACATGTATACACGCACTAATTTCAACATTCAGACACACATACAACCACGCATATGCACATTCATGCACACACACAGACACCACACACTCATACATGCACACACAACACCCCCCACCCTCCCAACTCCCTCCAATGTCGGACGATCACCTTACCCGGTCTGGGGAGAAGGTTGTTCTGCAGGGAACTGGATGGGGCGCATCCATTACCGGTAGAACCCCGCCAGTAGGACACTACCAGGCCATATTATGGACCATAATAGGGCAGGCAGTGTCCTACTGGTAGGGCGGGGCAGGTGGTGGAACCGCCAGAGCGCCTCTGCCCTCCAGCATGACTACTGCCGGATTTCCACCCAAAGTGTGGCAGAAATCCAGCAGTACGGTGGCAGTGGCAGTCTCCTGGTGCCTGTGTCTTTGGGGCTGTTGCTAAAAGACTGCAAAGTGATAACAAGGGCCAATATCACTGGATAATGACAAAAAATACAATCTGCAGCAGAATCAAGAACTAACATACACTGATTATCATAATCACCAATTTATGGCACGCTAGCACACATGTTCTATTTGATGCGACAATTGTATTTCGGTAGTTTATTATGCCATTTCATTGACTGTGTCTGCCATTTTCCTTATCTTCCAGGTCGATAGAGGCTATGTTAAGGATGGTTTAGTACAACAGTTTATTCTTATCTTAGTGATTTCAGCTGACTTTCCGCTTCACTTTGCATTACTGTATAAAAATATTTAGAATAGCGGCGATATGAAGATTAGGGTAAACATATTAAATTGTTTTTGTCCTGATGAATGCCATTGACCCATAGAATCAGAAAAAGACAGACACATGTCTACCAATAGTGTTTTAATTAAAAATGAAAAATTTGGTACAATATCGACCCATTATAGTCCAATATGTTTTATATTTACTTTACTGAAAGGAACGTTTTAAAATGGAAGAGTTCTTCTCCAGGTAATTGTAGCTGTTTTTTCAACACCCAGTCTCCATCCTATCCAGACTGAAACTAGTACAGGTTGACCTGAGAGAACAAACTATCTCCACTGAGAGTTCTCTCCTGTGGAGCCCATTGGGAATTGCACTCAGTGCTCCACGAGGAGCAAGAACCGAGATGAATCACCTCACTTCAGTGTGTGAGGATCCCTGCATCCTAGACAGAAGACCTAGGATCTAAGTCTGAGAACTATCCTCCATCTTTTGTGAAATGTAACAATGACTGGTTTTGTTATGATATTTTGGAGGATATGTGAAAGAAGCATCTATCAACAAATATATTCACAAACCTAAAAAACAAAACTTCAAGTTTAATGAGATGATCTTCTTCCATATAATAGATATTATTCAAATCTTATAAAAATTTGCTTTGGGCATCATAATGCAGGAAGTTGAACCTATAATGCAGGTCATCACCTTATATAGCTAAAGTCTAGTCACAGCATCAAACTACTATACAAATCAAAATATTGCAGGCATTTTTAAAAACAATCTAATTGAAAGTGAGTATCGTAAGCACTCAACTGCGTTCGAAAATATGTAGCTTCATGTAACAGCTAAACGTACATACAGGCTGTATGCCACATGTGATGAAAGTGCATATAGAGTGAAATGGTATGGTGGTAACTTGGTAAAATTGAGAACACCTAATCTCTTATATAATTGTACACTTAGCTGTCAAAATGCAACAAAAAGAAACATTGCTACTTCCAATTGCTTCAGCTTTTTCGAACTCTGGGGAGAGTACTTTTATAATCAAGTTCTATGACAGAATTAGCATTAAAAGCAGTCACGATTATATGTTTCCTACATATTCGAAGAATTAAAATGATAAAATACAATAAAAAGGTTAGCAGCTAAATCGCTAAATCATACCTCCAAAGTGCACAGCTAAAACCATCAACAGCTGCATATTCAGGACAAACATTTAAAATAAGGCTGAAATTCCTAATATGAAGTGGAAGAGGCTATGACAGTGGTACTTAACCTTTTGACTTCAGTGAACTCCCCACTTAATCATTACTGGAATCTGGTGACCCCCACAGAATCATTATTGGAATCCAGGTACACACTGAGTCATTACTGAAACCCAGGAACCCCAGCTTAAGCATTTCAGATGATTTCAGCCATAAAACAGTACACAAAAATAAACAGAAGCAAGCATTCCTCGAACAAGCAAATACAAAAATGATGAAACACTATATATAATTTGAAAATAAGTAAAACAAAAAAGTTTTTTTTTTACTTTAATGGAAAGGATGCAGCTTTTCTAAATTCAATTGAGGCCACATATCATCCATACTATATTCCGTTTCATGCACTTGCACTGCTCCTTTTACTCAATCTGATGATAATAATTTAATTTGTAGCTTCCACTTTCGAATTCCTTCATATTTACTTTAAAACATATTATTTGTATCTTTTTATTTTTTATTTATGTACACTTGATTAATAGATTAATAAATTAATAATATATAACTAAAAACTCAAATAGTGATGCACATCCTAATATTTTTTTAAAAACATCTAAGAATGTCCAACCATGCATTCCATCCTTTTATTCAGTTCTTCGCATGATAGATGTCCTGTGACCCTTGTTTTCTGCAAGCACTGCATTAAAAAAAAACAGCTAGCCAACGTGTTTCGTCTACAGCAATTATATACCTTTGTTCTCTTTTCCAACTGGTTGGAGGTGTTAAGTGCCACTGTACAATGTCAGTGCAAGAGAGCTTTATACAGATCCTACCCAGCGTTACGTGTCTACTGTTTCCATGAAAATGGCACACCCACCACCCCAAGCAAAATAATTTATGATGAAGCTTTAAACCTGAGACAGAACAATCCATCAGTGGCAATATGTAGGAGACTTGGGCTTTGAACTTAAAAAACATGTTTGTGTTTGCAGCAGTGGATTTAAGGTTTAAACCTGCTTTTCAAGTCAGATTTTCCATGTGTATCAGGCACTTTTGGAAAGCAGGCCAGCAAAAAATATGTATGCATTTTGTAGAGGGTTGTAGAAAATTAATAAGTAAATTATTACCTGAAGTAAATATTCGGGTTGCTTCATTATAAACTGCAATGTGGCAATATTTTCAGTGCAATATTTTTGTCAAACTTTATTTAGACTATGATACTCTGGTACCTTAACTTTGTATTTTGCAGTTGTGCAGGAAAATACCACAGGAGTTTTCAATCTTAAGGAAGTTTGGTGTGTCACCATTATAAATGGAACCACATTAAAAAAGACTTTCTATGAAGGTCGTATGAAAGTTAAAGCTTGAAATGAAAAAGGTTATCATAGGAAGTGTTTGAGGAGCTATGTAAATTCGCTACATATCATTACTGTGTATTGAGTCATCATGCACCACCTCACAGATATGGGTTTTATAATATCAAACAACTAGGTAATTAAGTTATGACACTTAAATTGGGTCAGATTAAATGTAATACATTATAAAAAAGTGGGGCAGGACTTATGGTATTGATGAAAATTATTGCCCATGTGAGAATTATACAGAGGACACTGTACACCCCATAATGTTGGTTAATTCACTAAATAAAGAAGAATGTGACCGTTTTTTTACATGTGCATCTCTCTATGATTGTGTAATCTGATTAGGAGAAATGAATGTGTCTAATAGGAAACCGTACCACAATAGTTTTATTGTAACTTCTTTCATTAACTCTGTTTTGAAACTACCGGTTAATTATACATTATGTATGATATTTTATATCCATAACATGGTTTATGCCGTAGCCAAAACCATCAGATTACTAAATTGCCTTTACAATATGATTTGGATGTTTTAAATAAATAACTTAATAAATCATCGCAGTATGATATGAGATAGTGTTGTCTGTATATTGAAACAGCTATGGAGTCTGCATCAATGTAATGCAATACCTCTTCATTTTGAAGGCAATGACATGGGATGTATTCCAAGTTACCATCTTTATTACAACATGAAGAATGGCCATTTGACTTTGGGTGTTGTGTATCCCTAAACGTCATCTTTTCTCACACTGCACACTAGCTGTTGCTGTATCACCTACAATGAGGACTGGAAGTACTAATAGAGCACTGGTCTTTGCCACAGGTTTGGGATGACCATGCCTTCAAAGGTTGAAGATTGAGAACAGAAGTATGTTATCACATTGACAGTGGTAAATGGCTGCCTGTAACTGCAGCTTCAAAGGAACATGTAGCTTTGGGCTGTAAATAGTTTAGCATGTGTTGTCACTTCAAAAGTATACAACAGAATACAACATAATATAACACAAAGAAAATTAAACACACAACTATGGCATAACAGGGCAAAACACAATAAGCAACACAACATTCACAGTAAAAGACAAAAGCGACACAATGCAATAAGGTATCACAAATAACATACTGGCACATAAAACAACACAAAACATCACTTCCACAGCAAAATGCAATACAACAAATATTATTGTCACAAACTATCCCCTCCACAAGTTTCCTTCCAAAGGAGGATGGCAAAAGTTTTTTTGCACCAAACACTGCTTTCATTATCACCAAGGTCAAGTAACAGTGTTAGTCAAAAATATTTTGTAATCTATGCCCAGAAATGAATGTTCACTACTGAACCATGATCAAAGAGGGGGGGTAAGAAGATTGTGGTGGATGGATTCCTCTTCCAAGCCATAAAATGATGTAATAAAGAGGAGAGATAACTCACTTATGACAAATGTGATGGTCTCTCTACCACCCCAGAAGAGCATCCTCACATGCTTCAAAGGGAGTTATTAGTGCCATGCTTCAGCATCTTTATTAAGTCCTCATTCTCATCCAGTCAAACGTGAGTGCATGGGAGTGTACTATGAAGCTTGTTGCGTGGACTAGAAGAGCCACATCGGACTCTCTGAGGGGTGCACCTTTGATTAAACTTTGACTACATATTCAACCTCCTCTAATGCTCTATGTAGCTGCTCAAATCATTTAAATAAACACTGAGAAAAGTTTCCTGTACAGTTTGTATGCATATCATGCTATGATGAGTGTGGCTGGAATTGTGAGATTCACAGTTTAATCCTCACAAAAATAGTGCATTATTCATCGATAAAGCAATTCAACTGTGGTCTGCCTAGGGATCTAATGTTTGGTCCTGAAGAAATACATGTGATCTATAAGGCAGAACTATAAAGCTGACACATGGATACCCAGAGATATTGTTGTACATTTTATGTCCCTCTAACAACTCCATTCATTTTTACCCTTGTCAGTGGCAGCGTGGGGGGAGTCCGGGCTTGCCCGGTCTTCCCCTGGGCCTATTGGGCATCAGTCGTGCAATCCAGGACTTAATAAGTTTAAATTGGTGAAGTGCTTCTGTGTTGCCACACCATCATATACGACTTAAGGCTAATATCAAAGCTGATCTTAGGTTGTGGATTTCTTTCATCAGGAACTTTAATGGAGTGACTATGTGGTGCGATGATGAGGAGCGGCTTTGGCAGTTTAAAATGTTTTAAAAAAGCAGGTGAGGCAGATATTGTCATTATGAATATAAGCCGTTGGAGGTCACAATGCTTTAAATGTTACATTAGACCGAGTCTTCCTTGAATTTGGTGATTTGTTTTAGTGTTGATACAGGTTGTTTTCTTAGGATAATTTTATTTTTATTTTCAGGTTGTGTTGCGGGTCCTGAACGTTCCAGCACTTCGGTCTGGATAGAGGGGCACTCTTTTGTGCATTGGGCGGCAAAGCATGCAGACTCTTGGCATTTTGGTCACCAGTTGGGCTTGAAGAGATCAAGAGTAAAAGTTTGGTGGAGGAGGAGTGGGATGAGGTGGTGTGAATTATTAGGTGTGCCCTCGAAGAAACCTGCCAAAGTTTTTTGTCCTGATTTATTAGTAGTGCACTTGGGGAGAATGATTTAGTGGCCCTGTCAGATGTAGGTTTATTGAAGGCTATGAAATTAGATCTTACTAGGTTGAGAGAAAGGTGGTCAGGAACGCATATCTTGTGGACTGCACTGGTACCCAGAAGGTTTTGGAGAGAAGTGAGGAGTTTTTTGGCCATCAAGCAGAGTAAGAAGGTTAATAGGAAAAATGAGAGGTTTTTGCAGGAAACAGGACATTTCAGTTTTCGAGCATGTTGAAATTGTTCATGATGATTTATCCCTTTACAGGCAGGTTGGAGTCCATTTGTCCTTTCTGGGTAATGAGTGCTACATGTTAGAGTTGAGACTGATGATTGCAGATCTTTTGGGTGAGTGGCTTTGGGATATTGAAGTTCACTAGTTTGGCTCTTATTGAAGGCGGGGCAGGAAAGCACTATCAGTTTTCCTGTGTGGTGGATTTTAAATCTGTTTCTTCATTAAGAAGGGGTACAGGACCAGATCAATCAGAGGGCAGGGATATTGAGAAGGCCCAAAGGGATAGAGGGGCAGGGGTAACAGCATAATGTAGCAATCAGGGCAGAGGGGTACTGGATTTTTGGGGTCCAAGGTGGGAAGGGTCGGGCCATTGAATCTTATTAGATGGTGGGGGTTGGGGATAGGAAGTTTTAATGCATTAATGAGGACGGGGTTAGTTTTGTAAGACTTTATGCCAAGGATGGTTTTCTGTTTGCCAGACTTGTTCTATTAAAGCATCCTTTTACCCATTATTTCAGGTCAGCATGGTATTTTGTGCGCCATTGTTATCCGCCGGAGGCTTGGGAGGAGTCAGGGCTTTCCTGGTCTCCCCCCGGCTTATCGGTGTCAGTGGTGCAATCCACAACTAAATAAGTTTTGATTGGTGAAGTGCTCCTAGGGGGTGGGATTAGGTCAAAGGTTTATAAGTGGTGGGCAGGGTGTGGGTTGCCTGTTTAGCTGCTGTCACACCCTGGATCAGGGTGTGGTTTCTAGCTGTCATCCCTCTCACCCTTCCCTCTGTTAGTTAGTTTTTTTCCATGGGTTCTTAATTAATCACGATTCCCCCTTTATTCCAATAATGTTTTAGGTTTCTGGTTTCAGTTAAGGGTCTTATTCCTCATGTCCTGGTTTGCTACATGAAGTTTTAATAGGGATGCTCAGTTTGTTGTGTTCTTGCTTCTAGTAGTCAGGTCGGGTGTAGGTGGATTTTAAAGCCATTTCTTGATTGGGAGGGGGGTATGGGACCAGAAAAATGAGAGGGCAGGGATATTGAGATGGACCAAAGGGCTGGAGGGGCGGGGATAACGACATAATGTGGACAACAGGGCAGAGGCATATTGCATTTTTTAGGGTCCAAGGTGGGATAGGAAGGGGTATTGAATCTTACTAGAGGGTGGGGAATGGCGTTAGGAGCTGTTAATGTATTAGTGAGGACGGGCGTCATTTTGTAAGGCTTTATGCCAAGGTTTGGTTTCTGTTTGCCAGACCTGTTCTATTAAAGCGGCCTTTTAACCCTTATTTATTGTCAGTGTGGTGTTTTGCACCCCTTTCTCGCCTGATGGACCCCACAATAATTTTCAGAGACATACAAAGGGATACCTGTACACAATTCTATTTGTAGATCCCTGTATAAAGATAAATATGTTCTCCCTTCACTTTAGAGGTTTAGCTAGCCTAGTGCAGAAAGTTCTGGATGAGGGCACTATGATTAAACATGCCATCAGTAATCCTAATAGGTGGGAGTCCTTTTAAAACAAATAGTGGTATCCTTCTTGGGTAGGCAGAGAGACTGTTAACACTGTCTAAAGTGAGTTCCCTCATTCATATAATTAACATTTTTCTTTAACATTGTGCTGTTCAGTGGCAATGAGGTCTCTGGTTGGCAGTAAGTTTGCACTCTATCTAAACAGGGACCCTCACTTTAGTCAGGGTAAGGGAGTTACACTCCTAAGACAACCCCTGCTCACCCTCTTGGTAGCTTGGCATAAGAAGTCAGGCTTATCTCAAAGGCAATGTGTAAAGTATTTGAACCAAAACACACAGTAATACAGTGAAAAACACTACAAAATGGACACCACACCAGTTAAGAAAAATAAGCATTATTTAAATAAATCAAACAAGATCAAAATGACAAAAATGACAAAAATGACAAAAATCCAACATGCACAAGTCAAGATATTAATTTTCAAAAGAATATGGCCCTCATTACAACCCTGGCGGTCGGTGGTAAAGCGGCGGTAAAACCGCCAACAGGCCGGCGGTCCAAAAAATGGAATTATGACCGTGGCAGAAACCCCCAACATAGACAACCACTTTAACCCTCCGACCTTCACGGCGGTACAAACAAACAGCACGGCAGTCACCGCCAACAGACAGGCGGAAGACAATGTACCGCCCACACTATTATGACAGGCCAATCCACCCCCTTTTCTGGGGCGAATTCAACGCGAACAAAAACACGGCGGAAACAGGACTTGGAAGGGGAAACACTCACCTCTACACTCCATGGAGCCTGAACTCCAAATACTCCCTGCGATTGTCTACCTGCTCCTCTACCAGGAGCAAGACCGACAGCGGCGACGACCACGGTGAGTACTGCACCTATGACACAGGGGAGGGGGGAGGGAAAAGAGAGTGACACACACACACGCAACATGCAACATCCCCACCCTCACCCACAACAACACACACACACCAATACATGCTGAAACATTACATTTACACCCCCCAACCACCCCCTGGAAGATTGCAAGGACAAAAGGAAATGAGATGAACCATTGTAATCATGTAAAATCCATTATTAATAAATGTATATACACTATAAACAAATATATACACCAAGAATTAAAGTCAAGGTGCTGCACCAATATAGTCCCTAGACCACTGGGCCCAAAATGCATGGGCGAGGCCCACACAAGATACCCAATCGAAACGGAGAGAACACTGCAGGGGCATCAGATAAAAAAAAAACACAGGCACCTCAGGGGGAAGGGAAGGGGGGCACCTCAGTCAGATGAGCGCCACAGTCTCACAAGTGTCTCCAGTGGGTGGTTTGCCCACTGCTTTATCCTGGGGACTGCAAAGCCACATTCTCACAATTCTCTCCAGTGGGTGGTTTGCCCACTGCTTTATCCTGGGGAGTGCAAAGCCACAATCTCTCAAGTGGATAACAGTCTCCACTGGCTCTGGAGTGGGCTTTGTGCCCAGAGCGCTTCATCCTGCCAAGCACTGAGGTAGTGGATGTGATACTCCACTAGTTCTGGAGGGGGCATTGTGCCCAGAGTGCTTCATCCTGCCAAGGACAGAGATAGTGGATATGATACTCCACTGGTTCTGGAGGGGGCTTTGTGCCCAGAGTGCTTCATCCTGCCAAGGACTGAGGTAGTGGATGTCTTTCTCCACTGGTTCTGGAGGGGGCTTTGTGCCCAGAGTGCTTCATCCTGCCAAGGACAGAGGTAGTGGATGTGATACTCCACTGGTTCTGGAGAGGGCTTTGTGCCCTGAGTGCTTCATCCTGCCAAGGACTCAGGTAGTGGATGTCTTTCTCCACTGGTTCTGGAGGGGGCTTTGTGCCCAGAGTGCTTCATCCTGCCAAGGACAGAGGTAGTGGACATGATACTCCACTGGTTCTGTAGGGGGATTTGTGCCCAGAGTGCTTCATCCTGCCAAGGACAGAGGTAGTGGATGTGACACTCCACTGTTTCTGGAGGGGGCTTTGTGCCTAGAGTGCTTCATCCTGCCAAGGACAGAGGTAGTGGGCATGATACTCCACTGTTTCTGGAGGGGGCTTTGTGCCCAGAGTGCTTCATCCTGCCAAGGACAGAGGTAGTGGACATGATACTCCACTGGTTCTGTAGGGTGATTTGTGCCCAGAGTGCTTCATCCTGCCAAGGACAGAGGTAGTGGATGTGACACTCCACTGACGGAGGTGCAACATGCAAGCTGGCCAGGCTCCTACTGACCACCAGCCTCGTACAAATGACCACTGGGGATGGCAGCCATGTCTGCGGTGGTGCCACTGGCTCAAGATGTGGCGTGGCCGCTGACGGTGCAGGCGGCGGGTTCAGTAGCGGTGATGCTTGCGGCGCTCATTGGGCAGGGGTGCTGGTGGGGGGCTCACTGATCTTGGTGCTGGCAGCGGTGTCCTGAGCAGCGGTCCTGGTGGCGGTGTCCTGAGCGGCGGTGCTGGCGGCAGTGTCCTGAGCGGCGGTGCTGGTGGCGGGCTCACTGACCTTGGTGCTGCTGAAGGGCACAGTGTCTGCGGTGCAGGTGAAGGGCTCAGTATCTTAGGTCCTGGCGGCGGTGCCTGTGGCGGCAGTGCAGGTGGCGGTGCCGGTGGCGGTCTTCTCCTCTGTGCAGGTTGGCAGTGACGTTGACTTGCCTTTCTTTTTTAGGCCCTTTCCCATCTTGGATGGTGGCGCAGCTGTCTTGCCACTCCCAACTGATGTCTTGGCTGAGCCCTAGGTGGCAGGTGTTTTGGCCTTCTCCCTCAGGGATGTGGGCAACTTCTTCTGTTTTGGAGGTGGGGGAATGTCCTTTGCCTCGCTCCTTGGGACACTGGCAGCCCTGCTGCTTGGCTCACTCCAGAATCCGGTTACTGCTGGCACCACTGTGGCCGGTGATGTGGTGGCTGGGGTGCTGGGTTGGGACCTGGAAAGGCGGGCCCTAGGGGACGGAAGGGGTGGGGGAGGTGAAGGGAAGAGGTCAAGGTTTGACAGGAAAAGTTTTTTAGACACCCTGGATGGAGGGGTTTTGGGAGTGGAAGAAGAGGTAGTGGTTGTAGGAGGTGTTCGTTTGCTGACTCTGGGTGAAGGTGCATGGGCTGGAGGCTGTCGTGAGGTGGGTGACTGTGTTTGTGTACTTTACGAGGAGGGCTCAGAGACACACTGGTAGAGGACACAGGGGATGTGTGAATGGTAGTGGGGGTGGTGATTGCACCTGAGCGGTGTGTGGTGATGGGCGTGCTGGTGATGGAGGTAGTGGCTGAGGATGTAGTGCATGCAGGTGTGAGTGGAGACGTGACAGGGAGGGAGGAGGGAAACATGGAGGAGGGGGACACAGTGGAGGCAGTGGATGTTGGTATCTGTGCATGGTATGATGCTTGAGTGAGTGCCTGTGGGATGTGTGGTGCTTATGTTTGCCAGAGCTACCCTTGTGTGTTGAGGTGTGTGCATTCTGGTCTGATGGTGTGCTTGGGATAGGCTGAGGTACTGGGGATTGGGTCTGGGTGGAGGAAGTTGGAGGGGGGGACAATGGCTGCCATCAGTGCTGAGGCCAGAGTCTGAAATGCTCTCTGTTGGGCTGCCTGGCCAGAATGAATGCCCTCCAGGAATGCACTTGGCTGTTGCAACTGCCTCTCTACACTCTGGCTGGCATTCAGAATGGTAGACTGCCCAACAGTGAGGGATCTCAGGAGGTCAATGGCCTCCTCACTGAGGGCAGCAGGGCTGACTGGGGCAGGGGCTGAGATGCCTGGGGCGAAGGAGATGCTCACCCTCCTGGGTGAGCGGCCACGGGCCACACGCTGAGGGGCTGCTGGGAGGGCAGTGCTGGTAGGGGGTGTGGCGGCTGTACCTGTAGATGTGGGGGACACAGAGGGGCCCACCACCGCAAGGGAGCTCCCATCTGAGGAGGAGTCAGTGTCGCTGGTCTCTGCTCCAGTCCCCGCCGTGGAGCTCTCCTCGCCCTCCGTCCCACTGGTGAATTCTGACTCTGTGGTGTTGCCCTCCAGGGCCATGTGGGATGCAGCTCCCTCCTGCTCCGGTGGCACTGCTCCTCTGCCTGATGATGCTAATGCACACAAGAACAGGGAGACCACAAAAAGGGGGGGAAAGAAAGAAAGTAGAAAGACATGTTCAGTACATGCAATACCGCTACCGTTGGCGGACACTACAGACACAGCAGCCCTCTGCACTACGCCATGCACTTAGAGTTCCCTAATTCCTCACAGGGACATGGGGTAAATGGCCTATGCCCGATTGCTGCACACATGGAAGTCACAGGAGCCTGACTAGGTGTAGATGGCTCTTACTGCTGGTGGGGTTGGGGTGCCACTTAGCCTGCCTCACAAAGGGTTCTTGCCTACAAGGCTCACCCTAGCCTAGGGGAACCCACAGCCCACCTACCACAGCCAGACACCTCCAATGCGTGCAGGGTCAGGTGGATGTGACTGTATTCACCCCCTTGTGGCTGCTGTGATGCCCTCAAGCGCCCATCCAACTCCGGATACGCAACCGCCAGGAATTCGGGGCATCAGGGGGGTCATGGTGCGACGGTCACTCCTCCTCCCACATTGGGAGGCTATCCCCAGCTGGGCCTCCGCCATCTTCTTGCTCCAGCGGTGAATGTCCTCCCATCTTTTACGGCAGTGGGAGCTCCGTCTGTGGTGGACCCTCAGGGCCCGGACGTCCTTGGCGATGGCACGCCAAATATCCTTCTTCTGGTTGGCGCTGAGCTACAGGAATAGTACAGGGGAAAAGGTACAATGTTATTCGTCCGGACTGTCACAGTCATTGGCCCACATTCCCACCCTTGCCCTGACGCACATACACTCACCGTCGGATCATGCACGCCTCATCCCCTCCACCCAATCTCCCATCCACACCACTCCAAATAGGCATTGCCCATACAGCATGCTCACAGTATACTCACCTGTTTGTCTGGAGGACCGTAGAGTAGCGTGTAATGGGGGAGGACCCCATCCACTAGTTTCTCCAACTCCTCCGATGTGAAGGCAGGGGCCCTTTCCCCAGACACATGAGCCATCGTCGCTTCCAGAATGATGTTACAGCAGCACTTGCATTGTAGGTCCTCTCCTGTTGAAGATCAGGTATCAAGTGAGTGAACAGAGAGAAAATGGCAGTCACGTCCGCGGTGGTGCGTACCGTCACCACTGGCATCCATCGTCATTGGCTCCTGGGACCCATAGGGTCCAATGTTAACCAATGCAGGATTGCGCCATGGTCTTCGACCGCCTTCCGCGACGGTGTACAACGCCAGCGCAGTAACCTCATATCCCCTTGTCCCACATTACAGGTCAGGCAGCCGCCATTCCAGGGGGCCACATAGCATTACTTTTTAAATGCGTCACACATATCTAGGCCTTACATACACACCAAGACAGGCACATAGCGGATTGACAAATGTGTGCAATAAAATTGTTGTTTGAGTACCTCAGTGTTGGCGACCCTCTGCTCGCTGTTCTCATCCATAGGGCACGTCCGCTGGGGCAGGTGAGGAGATGGCGGCATCCTCCGGTGTACAGACCGCTGGTGGACCTGTCAACAATGGAAGAGCGACATGTAATAGTCACCTACAGACTTGATCGTGCCACAATCCAGGAACTGTGTGCCCAGTTGGAGCCAGACCTGATGTCAGCTATCCGCCATCCCACAGGAATCCCCCCTCTAGTGCAGGTCCTGTCAGTACTCCATTTCCTGCCAAGTGGGTCTTTTCAAACAACAGTGGCCATAGCATCAGGGATGTCCCAGCCTATGTTCTCAAACGTGTTGTCCAGAGTGCTGTCTGCCCTGCAGAAACTCATGCGCAGCTACATCGTTTTCCCTCAGGTAGAGGATTTGCCTACAGTGAAAGGTGACTTCTATGCCCCGGGGCATATGCTCAACATCATAGGTGCCATTGATGGGACACACGTGGCCTTGGTACCCCCCGCAGGAGTGAACAGGTGTACAGAAACAGGAAGAACTACCATTCGATGAATGTGCAGATGGTGTGTTTGACCGACCAGTACATCTCCCATGTGAATGCTAAATTTCCTGGCACAATGCATGAAGCTTACATTCTGAGGAATAGCAGCATCCCTTATGTGATGGGGCAACTCCAGAGGCACCGTGTGTGGCTATTAGGTGAGGACAAGGACCCTATACAGTGTGAATAGTTGTCTGGGTGTGGGGTTGTCCCTACGGGTTAGTGTGTGTCTAACAGTTGTCCCTCGACATTTGCAGGTGACTCTGGCTACCCCAACCTGTCATGGCTACTGACCCAAGTGAGGAATCCCAGGACAAGGGCAGAAGGCACATGGGCAAACTAGGAGGGTTATAGAGAGAACCTTCAGCATCCTGAAGGCCAGGTTCCGGTGCCTCCATATAACAGGTGGTTACCTATACTACTCACCAAAGAAGGTGTGCCAGATCATCGTGGCCTGCTGTATGCTACACAACTTGGCTTTGTGACGACAGGTGCCTTTTCTGCAGGAGGATGGTCCAGAAGGAGGTCTTGTGGCAGCTGTGGAGCCTGTGGACAGTGAAGAAGAGGAGGCATAACAAGAGGACATAGACAACAGAAACACCGTGATCCAGCAATACTTCCAGTGAGACACAGGTAAGAAGACATCACTGCCTCCTACATCTGATAAAATTGTTAGACCTATCATCTGTCTGTCAAATTCACCCAGTGTATGGACCCTAATTTGTCACTTTCCCTTTCGATTTCACAGATGTGGGTCCCACTGTGTGACCTCTGCTATGTTACCTCATGGACTAGAGCTATGTGACATAGGTACGTTGACAATAGGATGGACATTGCTATTTCCCTCAGTTATTGCAAATACACATTTGTGAAAGCACAGAATGACTCCAGATTGTTTTGTTATTCAAGAGTGTTTATTTAAGTGCTAAATACTGGAGGGGGTTGTAAAATGGTCAGGGGTGATGGTGGAGGAATGTCCATGACAGAGTCCAGTTATTTGGCTCACAGGTGCATTGTCCAAAGGGGCAGAGGAAGTGGAGCTAGGGCAGTTTAAGGATGGACAGAGTGACAAATTGGGATAGAAGTA
This sequence comes from Pleurodeles waltl, assembly GCF_031143425.1. Taxonomy (NCBI): domain Eukaryota; kingdom Metazoa; phylum Chordata; class Amphibia; order Caudata; family Salamandridae; genus Pleurodeles; species Pleurodeles waltl. The sequence continues at coordinate 690,328,520 of NC_090436.1, read as the reverse complement.
TGGAATTCATGGTGATCTCATTTCTTGGCGGGGGTCTTGGCATTGTTCTCTGTCTTTGTCCTGGATCTCAGGGACCGCTTGTGGGGTTGTTCTCCATCTGCAGGGGGTGGGGTGCTGGTGTCGTGGTCCTGTGGCGGTGCCTCTGTCCACTAGCGCCGGCAGAGGTGGTGGGCAGTTCATAGTCCAGGCTAGTGTCAGGGGCCCCTTGTTGTGCCACAGTGTCTGTTCTGGTGCTCATGAGGCCCTTCAGCACCTGTACAATGGTGCCCAGGGTGGTGTTGATGGACTTGAGTTCCTCCCTGAACCCCAAATACTGTTCCTCCTGCAGCCGCTGGGTCTCCTGAAACTTGGCCAGTACCTTTACCATCGTCTCCTGGGCATGATGGTATGCTCCCATGATGTTGGAGAGGGCCTTGTGGAGAGTGGGTTCCTTGGGCCTGTCCACCCCCTATCGCACAGCAGACCAGGGTCTCCTGAAACTTGGCCAGTACCTTTGCCATCGTCTCCTGGGAATGATGGTACGCTCCCATGATGTTGGAGAGGGCCTTGTGGAGAGTGGGTTCCTTGGACCTGTCCTCCCCCTATCGCACAGCAGACCTCCCAGTTTCCCTGTTTTCCTGAGCCTCTGTCCCCTGGACAGTGTGCCCACTGCCACTGCACCCAGGTCCCTGCTGTTCTTGGGGTGGTGGGTTAGCCTGGGTTCCCTGTAGTGGTGGACACACAGCTGCTTGACGTGTCCTGCGGACAGAGGTATGGGCCCGCTGGGCGGGTGCTGTGCTGGTGTTTCCTGAGGGGAGAGGCTCTGTAGTGACCTGTGACTGTGTGAGGGGAACTGACTGTCCCGAGGTCCCAGATGGGCCGGGCTGGTCTTCTAGATCCAGTTGGACAGAGCTGCTGTCATCACTGTGGGCCTCTTCTGTGGGCGGATTGGACATGTCTGGAACCTCCTGTCCGGTGATGTTGGGTAGGGGTCCTGCAGGGGTGTAAAGGCATGATTATTGCATCTGTGTGTGCCATGGTGTGCAATGGGTGGGTGACCCTGTACCCCAGTGCTTACATTCTTGTGTAGGACCTTGTGTGATAATTGTTTAGGGGTCTCTGTGGGTATCTGTAGTGGACATGCATTGGTGATGGGTGTCCATGCTTTGTTGTTACATGAAAGGCTTGGTGTTGGGATGTGTGGTTTGTGATAGTGGGACATTTGTGAGGAGTTGGAGTGATGGGGGTGAGGGCGAGGGTGGGGGTATGTGATAGCATGTGGGTAGGGTGAGGGATGAAGTAGTGAAAGATTTTACTTACCAGAGTCCATTCCTCCAGCTACTCCTATGAGGCCCTCAGGATGCAGTATAGCCAAGACCTGCTCCTCCCATGTTGTTAGTTGTGGGGGAGGAGGTGGGGGTCCGCCGCCAGTCCTCTGAACCGCAATGTGGTGTCTTGAGACCAAGGAACGCACCTTCCCCCGTAGGTCGTTCCACCTCTTCCTGATGCCATCCCGTGTTCTTGGGTGCTGTCCTACTGCGTTGACCCTGTCCACGATTCTGCGCCATAGCTCCATCTTCCTAGCTATGGAGGTGTGAGGCACCTGTGATCCGAATAGCTGTGGCTCTACCCGGATGATTTCCTCCACCATGACCCTGAGCTCCTCTTCAAAAAACCTGGGGTGTCTTTGCGGTGCCATGGGGTGGTGTGGGTGATGTGTGAGGTGGTGTGTGTTGTGATGTGTTGGGTGGTGTTTAGGGGTGTGTGGTGTTTTGTGTGTGGATGTGTATGAGTGATGTTGTTGTGTGCCTCTGTCTGCTGGTGTGGTCTTTGCTTTGCTGTCTCTCTGCTTCTTTCAAATTGTTCATTGCAAGGGTTTGTGGGTAATGTGGGTGTGTGTTTTAAATTGCATTGGGTGTGTGGGAGTGGTGTGTGTATGTGTATCAGGTGTGTGTATTTCGATTTGTCCAATGTGGTTGTGTTTTGTAAATGTGTGTGTATTTATGAGCTTGGAGGTGTGTACTGCCAATGGAATACCACGGTTGAAAGACTGCTGCGTGGATTTGTGGGTTGTGATAGTGTGGGCGTATTCCTGTTGGTGTGACGGTGGAGGTTTTGTTATTTCCAGTTTATCACTGACCTTTGGTGTGGCGGACTTGTGTGGGTGTCTAGATTTTGGCAGATTCTGAGCTGTGGGTCGTAATAACTGTGGCGGGATTCCACGGCCGCGGTGGTGTGTTTGTGGTCTTCTGCACGGCGGTAAGCAGGATTTACTGCCAATGTTGTAATGAGGGCCTATGTCTTATTCCATAGAAGACAATGAAAACGTTGTTACACAAAGAACCTGGTTTGTGTAAAAAATAAAGCTGCACAGACCAGCGTGTGTCGAAAAAGTCAGTGATGCGTTGACTGCTTACTCACAAGTGAGACCGTGCCTCATTTCTTCTTTGGTGGGTAGGTGATATATCGTTTTCCTGTCACGCAAGATAGTGTTGTGTTAATTTCTGGACGGGCATCTCGGATCTGTGTAGGTTTGCATGGATTTTTGATGGCCAGCGATGATGTTTGAGAAATCCGGCCGCACTGTGTTGGAAAGCCATGCTGCATGGGGTTTGCATCATTATCAGCAGCCTCAAGCAGGTGTTGCATCATTTCTAAAGCCGCAATGCACAGATTTCCCAACCATGATGCAGGTGGAGCGTCGATTTAAGCCACAAAGTGTGTGGCATGCCGTTTTTCAGCTGCGTTTCAGGTGGTGCATTGCAATTAACCCCCTACATGGTGTCCTGTGGGTGGATTTCAGTCCTTGTTCTGGCAACTTCACCTCTCAAGGGCACAGGGACTGAATGGGGCACCACTTGGCAGGAGTCTCAGCAGAGAGTCCAGATGCTGGTAGAGGAAGTCTTTGATGGACCTGAGACTTTAAGACAGGGGCAAGCTGAGTCCAAGCCCTTGGAGATTCTTCACAAGCAGGAATATACCACAAAGTACAGTCTTTGTCCTCTTTCGGGCAGAAGCAGCAACTGAATGGCCAACCCAGCAAAGCACAGTCACTGGCAAAGGGGGCAGTACTTCTTCTCCAGCTCTTCTCCTTCACAGAGATTCCTCTTGGTTCAAGAAGTAATCGTAAAATCTGGGGTTTTGGGTCCACTACTTATACCCCTTTCCACCTTTGAAGTAGGCAAACTTCAAAGGAAAGTCTCTGTTGTTGTCAGGACCCAACAACTCTGCCTAATTTGTCAACATTCTCAGGGGTGTTGTTTTAATCATGTGCGTGTAGCACCACTGGGTTGCTTGCAAGGCCATTGTACTGTCTGCATTTCAGGACAGATATTAGCAATGTTTGATATGTAATTGATGTTGCCAATGCTTGTTCCCCTACTTAGTTGTTTCACCAATGCTTGTTGAACACATGTGACTGTGTCAAGTCCTCATGCTTCTAAATGTGTCAGGTTCAATTGTTTATTGGTTGTCAGGCAACCACCACGCCCCCAAGGTCTCCAGGGAGTAGCTGCCTCTGTTTTCAAAGACATGAGTCATGCTGGCTATAAATGCTGTGCACATGACTCTTCTTGGCTTTCTTCCTGTCTTGCAAGAAAATCCCTGTGCACTCTGGAATTCCCTCCAGGCCCCACCCGCTGCCCTCTTGACTTGATTGGCAACAAAGAGCCTCAGCAGAGATCTTCTGGAAAGAACACACTTCTGTCAGCTAAGTGAAGCATGCTGTCTGGAATCTGTTTGTGTAGAATTTTATTATAGTTGCTTTGTTTTTTGGTGAAAGCTGAAAACTGAGACTGATTGCACTCCAGACTTTGAAGGTATCTTCTAAGGACACAGACATGATTTATGAGGGGGGCCTTGATGAGGGTAAATAACAGATTTAGCGTGGGGGCCTTGGCAACTTTCGTTTGGAACTGAAAACTGTGACATAACTTCACTATCCGCCATTTCTTTATTTTTGTACTAATAGTGAGTACGCAATTCAGGGCAAAGATTATTTTATGTGTGAGTTTACTTGCTTTCGGTATTGAAATTCATTTTTTGTTAATAGTGATTATGCAGTTCAGTGCTATGTATACTCTATATGTGAATGTTCTTACTTTTGGTATTGCAACTCGTTTTATGTTATAGTTTTAACACAGAAAACCTAATGTGAAAGTACAGATCCATGAAAGAGACTTGCAGAACTTCCTAATTTGTTTAGAAACATTCAGATTTCGTCACCTTTTGTATATGTTAATCCATGAGAAGAGAGAGAGTGCCAAGTTCCTGATATTACCAGGTGAATGTACTGTGATAACCAAATTAGACAAATTTAATGAGATCGGTGCATGCCTTTTTGAATGTGTTTAATGAGACCAGTGCATGCTTTATTCTTAATAGCACATAGCTTCACCAATACTGTAATTCATCACAAAAAGCCAACTTCCAGGGGCTCCACTAACAGCCCTCCATAACCCAAAGAATCACACCTGCTGGACTTGGTGAAAAGGAGTGCAGTGTTCCTTTCTCTTTTTTTCCAAATCCCCTTCCCTTTTGGGGCACCTGCTGGGGCTCCTGGTGCAATCAGCAGTACCAAGAGGTGCCCCAGGAAGTCGGGAGAACAGTCATCGCCCCTGCAGACAGCCTGGTTTTCAGGTTAGTGGCCGCGCCTCAACAGTTGTTCACAAGATCCTGCCGTGCCCAGGACTGGCCCCAGAGACACACCAGGGGGTTGCAGACTGCATTGATTAAGGGCAGGCACAGCTTATTAAGGTTTAAGTGACCACTTCTCCCTCCACTCTAGCCCAGATGGGCCATCAGTATATGCAGGCTACACCCCAGCTCCCTTTGTGTCACTGTTTGGAGGGGATTCACAAACAGCCCAACTGTCAGTCTGACAGTATTTTTAAATTGTGAGTTCAGAGACACCAAACTCCATTTTCTATCGCTCACAAAGGGAAACTACACTTAAAAGATATTTAACACTGGTCAGAAGTGGTAAAGTGCCCAGAGTACCAAAAACAGCAACAACAGAGTCTAGCACACAGTCAAAACATGGGAAGCAGAGGGAACAAAGACAGGGGAGACCACACCAAGGATGCCAGGTCTAACAATGTGTTACTGTGGAAACATGTTTTTCAAAACTTCTATGTCTGGGACTGCAACTCATGATAATGTTACATATTTAAATGCCCTTACGGATGGAGGAACTTGAGCATTACAACATCACAAGGCAGAATGGGAAAAGTTATAGTGGAGATGGGAGAGATATAAACTAAATTCAGATCATTTATTTAGCTCTTTAGATGGTTTTCCGAATTCACCTAGAGATGTGTTCCCTTTGCATGATTGTTTGCATCTTAAAATTGAACAAGTAAACAAAGAGGGGATGACTGCTCTAGCACTCTGACTGGTTTGCTCCACATGTGGCTCTGCAGTACTTGATTACCAAATCCATAATATGGGCAAAGTGGTCATAGCAATGTAAGCGTTGTAACGCTCAACTCTGGGCCCCTTGGCAAATATTACAATTGATGTTTTACAGACATGTAAATGAATATACAGTATATATTTTATTGAGATGAGTAAAGTCCCATCCTTGTGCAACAGTAGACACAAACAAAAATACAGTTGAGAGATCTTATTTTCCACTTTGGTATCCTTTCACCTTGGACAGTGGCAGGGAAATTTGTATTTACTGGCCAGATAAAGGACATTTGTCAAACTCTTTGAATCCAGCAAAACCTTTATTGTGCCTATTACCTACAGTCCTCTCAGGGGTTGTCAGATGGATTACCTATAGCATTAATGAGCATGTATTAAACCAGAAAGAGCAAAACATAGGTGAGTCAAATGAGATCTTAGTGGTAAACTAGTGCCGAGCTTCACCACCAACACCCTATCTTATTCAAACATACACTTGATTGATGAATTGTATTGAATTATTACCAAGTTCTAATGAAATGTGTGAATACTTCCAATCACAGGTACTCCTGGCCTTGCCAAAAGGACCAGATCAACCCTGTCCCCATGTCTAGCCTTAGTTCTGGATCCATGTGAAAGTAAAAAAAAGTCTCCAATCATAGATTCATGCCAGCCAATTAAAAAAAAAAGAACACCCTCTGCTACTGTAGAAATAAGGACAGGGTATTATGGTGCACATGCTAACACCCTCCCTTTATAAACTATAAAAAAGAATAAGATTTGTCACTACAAATTAGAAGATATCCTACTACAAAAAAGGAGATTTGCAACTACAAAATGAAGAGATTTGTGGCTACATCCATGCCACTGTCATTTGAATAAGGCTACCATCTGAGATATGGTCTTTGTGGGGTGAATGACAGGGTTATTTATCAGTATGACAGGACTGGCAATTCTGACATGATGGAGAACTTGTAGGAGGGATTTTGATCCTGAAATGTTTTCCTGTGGTTTGACTTGCAGCCGGAGTCAATCATACTCACATTTGTATGGAAAACTGAAATTGTGACTTATTGTAAGCTTTAATATCAGGACGCTGAGGATATGGTGGTAATCATTTCTGATGCTAAGCAGAATCATGACTGACTTGTAGTATGGAGCACTATTGCCTTTTTGGCTATGTTTGTGCTGTACAAATACCATACACACACACACTTGCATAAATATTAGCCACTGCAGTTCCGTTCAATGCTTTTTACAGTTTGGTGCAGGACTCTGTCAAAATGACAGATCCTTGCACCAAACTATTAAGAGGAAATGTGTTATTGTGAAATTAAATTATATGTTAAACTACTACACTTATAACTCGATAAGCCACTAGCCTCTGAAGTAATGCATTGTGTAAGCATGTTTTGCGTTATTTATTCCACAGCAAATTCTGACCATTCGTTTTTACATAATAGTTTAACTCTATCATGTTTTTAGGGAGCATGGGTGAAGTGGATTCTATGTTCCTTATACCACTGGAATTATGGTGAACCATGCTGAAAAGGCCTAATTTCGCCAAAACCAGTGTGAGGTTGCCTGTGTTCTGATTCAGAATTGATCTGGCAATTGTGAAATTCAATTATATGTTAAACCACTACACTGATAGTTGGATAAGCCACTACCTCCTGAATTAATGCATTGTGTGAGCATGTTTTGCAGTAATTATTTCACAGCCAAATTTGGCCTTTCCTTCTTACATAATAGTTTAAACTCTATTATGTTTTTGAGGAGCATTGATGAAATGGATTCTATGCTCCTTATGCCACTGGAATTATGGTGAACCATACTTAAAAGGCCTAAATCAGACAAAACCAGAGTGTTTGCTTGTGTTCTGATTCAGAATTGATCTGGCAATTAGGCCTAGACTGTCCCTACTGGAGCATGAACAAGGCTGATTTGCATGTGGCAGGGCCTTGTCCGAGGTGGCAAGGTGATGGTGATTTGATCTTGAGTAATTACAAGTGGCGGAGAAGCTGAGATTAATTCAAGCATTCTACTCACAATCACTTTTTTGTATTCAACATTGATGGGCTTCAGCCATTATGCTATGTCACAATCTTCAGTTGGGGTTGTGAATGGCCACTCACGAACATTCTCTTTTCTATTATTTTTCCACAGCATGTTATCCTTGGCTGTGTCATGCTGAATGACAAACTTCAACCTCCATGTTTTCTTTTGTTCAAATTAAACAATCCCCATATTGTGATATTGTCACCATCCTGCATCACAGCAGGAACAGTGTTCTTTCAGTGAACTGATGTGTTTGATTTTTGCCTATTGTAACACTTTGTATTGAGGACAGAAAGTTTGATTTTAATTTAATTTCTTTTAGTTTCTTCCAACCACAAAACCTTTGCCCTTTGGCTACAGAACCTCGTAAGTGTTTTTTACATAGTTCAATCAGGAATCAAGGGGGGCTTTTTGAGTAATGGCTATCCTCTATTCACATTACAATACATATCAAACATTGTTGAATACTGAGGATATTGCTGTCAGGTATGAATTTTGACCAGTCTTGACAACTAAACAATGGAGCCTCTTCAAAGTGCTTTCCTCTTATATTAGTCACTCTCACTACTCACCTTCTTGCTCTGTCATCTAATTTGAAGGGATGGAGCCCTATTGGCTATACTCCTTCCACTATCAATCTATCCCTTTATTAATATATTTCAGAATTCATATGAAAGCTCTTTAGTGGTTAGGGATATATCTTTGCTTTGAAATGTCCTACCCAGCACAGGAAGCCTAAAGTAATCCTGAATTAGCAAAGGAGTAACCAATTATCTTTAAAATCACATTGCTCTTTATTAGCCCTCCAAATTAGATAACTTGTTGTAACTTGCATGCTTATTGCCTAATTTCAGCAGATTATATAGGTCCTCTCTTTCGTGTAGTGCTTTTCAAATTGAAGCATTCACTGTTATCACCAAAGAGCTTACAATCAATCTTTGGAACAGATTCATACAAATAAAGATAAATTTATTATCCCCTTATATCGGAGGTTAAAACAGGGCAGTGATTTATCTTTAGGGGACTGTTCCTTTTTACATAACTCAACTAAAATTACTGATTTCAAAACTACACATTTCAAGAACAGGTGGTGGTGATTTGTAAATATTAAAGAAGTTAAATATGTTTTGGACACTAATATTGTAATATGTCTATTATTTAGCTATACCTGAAGAATTTGATAAGAGTGGTTTCTGGTCTTTGCCTTTTCCCTCTGCTTACCCAGGAATTATGGTTATTCCTGAGTCTCTTTAAGGTGAGTCCATTTCACACAATTTGTTTTAAAGTATCATAGTAAGTGGTATTTTGAAGTGCTATGAAACTATAAAAAGGTGATAGCAAACACCACATAAATAATAACTTATCATTTTTGCTGTTCGACTTGCATTCAGGACCTGTGCCCCCAAATGCATTCCTATAACTAATAATCAATAAATATTGTACCATAAACATGCTTTATAGTAGCAGGTACTCTACTTTGTAACTCACCAAATAAAATGTAAAAATGTGCTCAGCACTCTAAACACAACACAAAGATTGCCATTCAAAAATGTTCAAATGAACTATGAAGCTCTTGGGATAGTTGATATTTTTTCCAAGATACATATATAATTAACAAATGTGATGTAAAACACTAATGGAAAAAAAAGAGTTTGATGTAATTAAATGTGGTTACTGGACAACTGAAAAAAGATTGGTGGCTTGCCCTTATTCTTAATAACCCTTCTTCCTTTAGAGGACAGAGTAAGCTGGTATTACTAGTTTTAGAAATGCCTTCTATTTCGACATGAGTATGATGACCATGGCAGCCATGAAGTCAGCTAGAGCGGTTTCTGGTCTACTGTCCATCACCCTTTCCAATCTCATCAATTATTTTGAAGCCAACCACATGAACCCTGGCAGTCTCATTGAGACCTCACTGAAATGTCCCAGAAACACTGATAGATACCTTTCAGTATGTTGGGGACATTTCCAATGTAGGTCCTAACAATAAAGTGTGAGAACTCCTTTATAGAACCACCATGGTCTGAGGGCCAGCAGCAAAAGGGTACAGTGGGAACTGGGATTACAAAAGCAAATTCAGTGGAGCACTTCTAGGTGAGAATCAGGAGCTGGAGAGTATAATAGGCTAAGGGGAGACTGCTACACTCTTTGGTGGACCAGCTCACACCAGGACTGACAAAGGTGATCCCGCCTACACACTGGCAATTTTGCAATCAGTTAGCCAAACTCTAAATTATACCCACAATATAAGCCTTCTTCCCACAGTTTGAAATTGTGTATCTATGTTGTTTAAGCTTCAATATTTCTTTCTTCTTTCTTTGTTGTGAATCTCCCTTTAATTTTTATTCATGATTAGCAATGTATTTTCTCTGAGTTATATCTACCTATCTATCTATCTATCTATCTATCTATCTATCTATCTATCTATCTATCTATCTATCTATCTATCTATCTATCTATCTATCTATCTATCTATCTATCTGGACAGCTTTTAAAAAATGTTTTAAAGTACTATTCTCATCTAAGACTTCAGGGCACTTTGCAGATTAGCTGGTAATGATAATAACCAACATCATTACAGCACACATCTATTTTCCTACACTGCAGAATACCATAGTTTGTGTTTCCGATTGGCAAATGACTCAGCATCTGTACACTCCATTGCCTATTTACAAAACACCAGTTAGGAATAACCATTAGTCTCACTTAGGTCAATAGTTCATGTGAAAGCACACATTCACTGAAAAGTGCATACTTTTATGTAAGCAAGTTTTGTTTCATGTCTGTCCTCGTTCTCAAGATTTGTGTTTTACTTTTACTCTAGGTAGGGGAATCAGGAGCCTTTGAAAAGGCTCCAGTTTCTTATGGGTGTGCAATAGCTTCTACAACATGTCAAGGCCTCCTTTTGATTTGGTGGCCACATCCTAGATCCAGAATTCACCAATCTCACAAATCTTGTAGCAAATCTTAATTTTCCTCCCATCTGGACTGATTACAATGCTATTCCTACTTCCATCGCATTGTGTTATATGGTCCTACTTTTGTAGTAGGACTGCATGTGTACAGCTGGACTGTAAAGTGTCGGTGATTGAGTTTATCCACGCAGTCAGTAAATTCCGGTCCAACTTCTGGCTAGCTCACAGTGCCTCACCCAAATTTCCAAACCCACAGTGGTACAAGGTGATTATGGCAACCTGAACATGATGTTCTGACTCTCTAATGAAGTCATGGAAATAGATCCTACACTTTTGGTATTATTACTTATGCATACTAAAGCGTATGCTTTGCATTCAGATACATTTTCAATACATTTATTGAAACAACTGCCATCTAGTGTATCAGAGATGAAACAAGGCAATCAGCACTATGAACATGATGAAGAAGGTGAATAATCGGACCATGATTCATGTGTTTTGAGATGTGCTAGAGGTTCCTATATAACCCTATGACTATTCTGAGAGCATGGTGGTGGTAGCCCTCTGCCTGGCCTGATCTGAGGGATAAGTTGCAGCCAACACCTGAAAAAGTGTCAGGAATCAGCTTGTGATGCAGATGGCAATACTCTCAGGAAGCTGGTAAATCAGTGCTATCCAAACTGCATGTCCTACAGCATGCTTCCCAGAATCTTTGTGGCCTGAATGCCCTCTACCCTCCTTGGGTCAGTGCACCATTTATATAATTACCCAAACCGCATTGAAAATGTAGTTCTGATACAACACTGTGTCAAGGTGTGAGAAGCTATTTCCTGACAGTGCAACACAAGCTAGTATATTGTATACTGTGTTCCATAGCCTTGGAAAAAAAGTACTGATAATTTGTTGAGCAAAGGCTAACTAGCTGAACAGTATGCCCCTTGCTTTCCTAGGATAAACGCAAACTGATAAAGTGTGTAAAAGCCATTTATGAAAAACAGCTTTACTAAAAATAATAAAATGTGAATAAAAAGAGGACTGTAATCTAAGCTAAAACAGGGGTGACCAAACAGGATCATAACGGTGTTCATAACAATTGAGCCAGGTTTCTGTCCCTATTCCTATCCCACTGAGCTTGAAGGTACACTGTTCTGAACTTTTATTCTCAGGTTTTTCTGACAGTCTCAGAATATCTACACCAAATCTTAACTTTAACATGAAGGCAGCAGATAAAGCATTGACCTTGTGGATCACTACGATCTTAGAAAAACTTATTGCACATATGGTCCTTTTTAATACTAATATCAAACCTCCAGCTCTGTAGTTCAGCAGCCACTTTCTTTCCCATCAAAAAAGGCTGCTAACTGCTAAAAGAGGTTTGGCCTAAAACATACAACCTTAGCTGCAAAATGTACTACTACGCAGCAATAAAAGCCTATCACAGAATTATTAGAAATGTCCAACTATTCAAATGAAATATCCCACCACATAAAAACCCAGTCCATTCCAACATCAACAGGGGAATGATCGTTCAGGAATGTTTTTGTAAAAACATTACCAGCATTTACATCACGTTCCCTGCAGATTTACAAGAAACTGGTGCATTAGCACTAATGCACCAGTTTTCTTGCGGCACCCGTGTCCATGTAACAACACCATGGATGCACCTTATTAAAAATATGACACACCATGGCAGTCATTAGGACAATAGCATCAACATTTTTGATGCTATTTTGGGGCTTTGCTGCACTAGAGTGAACAATGTTCATGCTAGTGAAGCTAAGTGCAGGGAGGCTACATGATTTCAATGGGTGAGTCATTTTAAAGCCTGCTATTAGCAGTCATTAAAATTTATGGCAAAAAGGCGCAGTGAAATCTTGTAGATTTCACTACACCATTTTTTAGGCTTTCCTGTGCCAGAACGCCCCCATTGCATACATTATGCCTGGGCAGGCATAATGTGATGCAAGGGGGTGCAAAGTGGCACAATGCACTTTGTAAATCTGGCATGGCAAAAATGCCTTCCTAACGTGACACTAGCGTAAAAACAATTATACTAATGTGGCGCAAGGAAGTACTGTGGCTTGTGAATATGCCCCTCAGAATGTCAAGGTTCCTGCGACTTTCGAGCCTTACAATATCCTTGGCCATTCCCTGTCTACCTTCAGGCCTGGACTGGAAGACTTCCATATTTTCATAAACTCAGTAAAATTGGGTTCTCCTCTTCATCCAGCTCTCACCATCAATAAAGGATCACCTATCATCCATCATACTCTTGCTGAGCTTCTTAATCTTTCCTAGACTTTGGCCGAGGTCCCTCAGTCATGGAAGCACACAGTAGTTATTCCACTACTTAAAAACCTTCCCTTGATTCCTGCAAATCTAAAAACTATCATCCTTTCTCTCCCAGCTAGTGCTTCAAAAAAGCATACCAATCAAAACTCTCTTGTTATCGTAAAACGTACAAATTGTTTCACCGTTCTGTCAGGCTTTTTCCCATCCCATATTATAGAATCCCGCCCTCCTAGGTGCCACTTAAGAGTTAATGTGGATGATTGACCAAGGTGGCTCTGTGGTGGTCATCCTGCTCGATTTGAGTATTGTCTTTGACACATTGTCCAACATCTCACCTCTATGGTGCCTAGTGGACTGTGGGTCTTTTATATAAAAGCCTTAAAGTGGTCTACTTCCTTTTTGGAGCACTGTTCCTTTTAAGTTTCTGTCAAGCCTTTTCTATTTGCTAGGTGGTCATCCTCCTCAATTAGAGTACTGTCTTTAACATAGTCTCAAAAATCTCACCTCTATGGTGCCTAGCGGATTGTGGGCCTTTTACATAAAAGCCTTGACATGGTTTACTTCCGTTTTGGGCACTGCCCCTTTTAAGTTTCTGTCAAGCCTTTTTAATCTACCACTTTGCTAGTTTGTTTTTGTATCCCTCAGAGATCTTCCGTAAGCCCTACCATTTGACCTTGGCTGACATAGTCGGGTCTTTTGATCTTACCCTGATCACTTATGCATATGACACACGCGATGTGGACTATGTGGCCCATATTTAAGAAAAGTTAACACCGCCTCTGCACCATTTTTTTGAAAGCAAAAGTGACGCTAACCCAGCGCAATATTTAGATTTTGTCGCTAGAGCAGTCTAGTGACAAAATTTCTGAGTTTGCTAAATTTTTTGGTAGTGTCAACTGACCTTGCATTGTTTTACGACAATGATATGCAAGGTAGGCATTCCCTCCCAAGAAATTGCGCTAGCTCGCTAGCGCCATATTTACAACCTGACAGAAAAATGACGGACGCAAAGGGCCAGGTCCAAAAAATTATGCTAAGTTTGATTATCGTCAAAGTTTAATGCCTGGTCAGACCAGGCGTTAAAATGAGGGCCACCCACTACTACCTAAGGGAAACACACAGAAGGAACATTGGCAAGCAACTGGTCAACATGGAGCTATTACTGCTACAGCTCGGCACCCAGAGAAGACGGCAGCAATGACGGCAAGTGCCACCAGCATTACCGCAGCAACCTCAAACACCACCCCAGCAGCCACAAAGGCAGTGCAGAAGGCGGGAGAAGATATTTCACCAGCGCCCAACCATTGTTGCCCTCAGGGAAGAAGAGGTGATCAGACTCTACCATCTGAAGCGGGAGTCCATTGTATACCTGCTTCACCATATTATGGCAGATGTCACAGCAAGAGTGGAACATCACTCAACAATTCCACCCATGACAACCTCCTAACTGTTCTCCACATGCTGTCCTCAGTATCGTTCCAGGCCTCTGCTGCACAAGTGGGTCGTATCAACCAACCTTCCTTCCAAAGGTCCTGGGCACCATCATCAATCTCATACCCCACCACATCCAGTTCCCGACACCCAGCAACTGCAGCAGGAGACCAATCAAGGTTTCTCTCATAGAGCTGGCTTCCCGACTGTGCTGCGTGCAATGGGGTGCATCCAAGTCCTACTTGTCCCTCCCTCTGCAACCAAACACCTTTACAGGAACCACAAACAGACACACTCCATCAATGTGCAGGCCATTGAAGACCACTGTGGAATAATCTCCAACATCCTTTCAAAATATCTCAGCAGCGTTCATGATGCTTACATCTTCAGGCACTCAACTATCAACCAACGATTCTAGGATGGACAATATGGCAATGTCCTACTGATAGGTAAGACAGCATACAAATCATAACACAGACAACACACCAAAGTTGTAGTACAAACAATACATACACCTCACTAAACACACATGAACAGAGAAACATAGATGTGGAGACCACAACACATATTCCACATGCTACAATACACTGCATTCAATGCACATCACCCTCACATATGCCCATATCTACAAGTCCCTGGCACCACCTGACAGACACATTACATGATGGACAGGTGGAGGAATGTCCGTTTTGAATAAAAAAGCTGGGCTGAAAAACACTACATGTGTCCACAGGTTGACAACAAAATACATATCCTTCACACATAACACTTACCAAGGAATAGCTCAACTAAGTAAATTGAATTGGCCATTCTACAATCAAACAATTAACATATTGGAACTGCCCCACATTTACCATGTTGTAGAAACCTCAGGCAGCACCAATATCATTTAGCACCTGAGTGGTGCCATTACCATCTACCTCTCAGCAAAACATAACAGATATAGGGGGTCATTCTGACCCTGGCGGTCATGGACCGCCAGGGCCAACGGCCGCGGGAGCACCGCCAACAGGCTGGCGGTGCTCCCATGGGCATTCTGACCGCGGCGGTACAGCCGCGGTCAGAAACGGAAAACCGGCGGTGTCCCGCCGGTTTTCCGCTGCCTTGGGGAATCCTCCATGGCGGCGCTGCAGGCAGCGCCGCCATGGGGATTCCGACCCCCTTACCGCCAGCCTGGTTCTGGCGGTGTTGACCGCCAGAACTTGGCTGGTGGTAACGGGTGTCGTGGGGCCCCTGGGGGCCCCTGCAGTGCCCATTCCAATGGCATGGGCACTGCAGGGGCCCCCTAACAGGGCCCCACTAAGATTTTCAGTGTCTGCATAGCAGACACTGAAAATCGCGACGGGTGCAACTGCACCCGTTGCACCCTTCCCACTCCGCCGGCTCCATTCGGAGCCGGCTTCCTCATGGGAAGGGGTTTCCCGCTGGGCGGGCGGGCGGCCTTCTGGCGGTCGCCCGCCCAGCGGGAAACTCAGAATAACCGCGGCGGTCTTATGACCGCGCAGCGGTATTCTGGCGGTTCCCGTTTGGCTGGCGGCGCCCGCCGCCAGCCAAACTCAGAATGACCCCCATACTCATTGTGTTCAACTTTCCCTTGTGTGGTGTGTGGTGCAACATACATTGAAATGCAACATCGCCATCAATGAAAGATGATGTGCAGGAATGGACACCTCACAGCACACCAACAATCATACCTGTGTATTCCACAGGATTAATCACAGTACCAAAGTACACTCATGATGAATGTGACATAGGTTGTGGAATGCAGATGTGAGTGTGTGCCCATGTTTAATGAATGATGTAAGCTGCAGCAGAACTGTTAAGAGAGAAGTTAGAAATGTAGAGGGCCGGTCCCGCAGAAATAACATATAGACAATAGGGGTACCTGAAAACACTGAGAGGCTGGCCATGGAGCTGTTTTTGGAGGATCTCATACTAAAACAGCTGCACCCACGTGCACTTTCCAAATTCTTTCAGGTAGAGTACCCCCTCGTCCCATCATAGCAAGACTCTTCAACTTCCCAGGCTGGGATATGATTCTCCAAGCAGCTCGCAGTGCCCCTCCATTGCATGTAGGTAACACTCAGGTTACCTTCTTCCCCGATTTCACTCTTCGGGTCCAGAGGCTGCGCCGCAGTTCCCTCAATATGAAGAAGGCTCTGAGGCAACGAGACCTCAAGTATCAATGATTTTCCAGGCACAGCTTTGAGTAGTTGCAGCTGGCAAAACATACATTTTTTCAACCCCAGAAGCTGGCTAGGATTGGCTGGATAGATGGCAGATGGGAAGAGGGCCAAGACACTGTGACTACTCTGAGAGGTGCAGGGGTGGTGGAACCACAAATGAGAATTTTGATACACTTGAAGTGGAGACATGGGGCAAAAACAATTTGACTAGCATGGTACATCGCCCTGATTCCCTGACAGAGTTTGGTACCCATGGGGAGACAGGATGGGCCCTGGGGATTGAGAATGTGGCTCTCGAAATGCACCAGGAGTATCTTGTGGGTCGGCTGGGAGCAGCCCTTGATGGTCCAAAATTGGTGATCAGGGGCAAAAATAGAGGCTGAGGATATGAGAAACCAACACGGTAAAAATATTCCACTAATGGGCCGGGTGGGGTCCAGAAGGCAGTAGTTATGCTTCCTAGTTAGGAGTATGTTTAGTTGGGGCAGCAGGCGCTCTGCACAGTTGGCGCGGGGGGCAGTTTGGATTCCGCACCACAGTGTAGCAAGGAGGGGGATTCATGTGTGAGGAGGGGTTATTGGATTCTTGTTGTCGTTCATGTTTAGGCAAGATTCATACCACCAGTCAACATAGCTGAGGCACATAAGACATTCACTCTCACAGTTCAAACCCACCCAGCAATGGCCCGGTACGCCCCTGGGTGTGGTCTGTTAACCATAAAGTGAGATTGCAAAGTTAGTAGGTCAACCCTAAGGCTACTATCCTGGAACATCAATGGCCTAGATGACAAAGTTAAACTGGGAGTGGTGCTCCAGTACATCAAATGACACTCTCCAGATATAGTTCTCCTACAAGAGGCTCACCTCCTGGGTAATAAGTGTCATGCCCTGGACCATTGGGGATATAATGGTGGTGATTCTAACCGCGGCGGGCGGCGGTTGCCACCCGCCATGCGGTTACCGCCAAATGACCGCACCGCGGTCACAAGACCGCGGCGGCCATTCTGGCTTTCCCGCTGTGCTGGCGGGCGACCGCCAAAAGGCCGCCCGCCAGCACAGCAGGAAAGATCCAGCAACGATGAAGCCGGCTCCGAATGGAGCCGGCGGAGTTGCTGGAGTGCGACGGGTGCAGTAGCACCCGTCGCGAATTTCAGTGTCTGCTAGGCAGACACTGAAATTCTTTTTGGGGCCCTCTTACGGGGGCCCCTGCAGTGCCCATGCCATTGGCATGGGCACTGCAGGGGCCCCCAGGGGCCCCGCGGCACCCCCTACCGCCATCCTGCTCCTGGCGGGAGACCCGCCAGGAACAGGATGACGGTAGGGGGTGTCAGAATCCCCATGGCGGCAGAGCGCGCTCCGCCGCCATGGAGGATTCTCAGGGCAGCGGAAAGTCGGCGGTACACCGCCGACTTTCCGTTTCTGGCCGCGGCTGAACCGCCGCGGTCAGAATGCCCAGCGGTGCACCGCCAGCCTGTTGGCGGTGCTACCGCGGTCATTCGCCCTGGCGGTTTTTACCGCCAGGGTTAGAATGACCCCCAATATGTCTGCTCACGTGGGCCATACCACCTTGGAAACCTTGGTGAGGAGATTGCTGCCCCTGGTTATTCGGAATATATGGCTGAATCAGCAGGGTCACTATATGACACTCTCTAAGAACTTGAAGGGGGGCCTCTGAAACTTACTTTTGTATATATCCCATCATACTTTCATGACTCAGTACTACTGGCCCTGACCGCTCTCCTCCAGAGTCTTCCAGATGGAGAATTGTTCATGGGAGGGGACTTTAATGCAACACTGAGTGATAGCATGTGCTGACATCCCCCCAGGCCCCTGATTATTCGGAAAATATGGCTGAATCAGCAGGGTCACTATATGACACTATCTAAGACCTTGGAGGGGGGCCTCTGAAACTTACTTTTGTATATATCCCATCATACTTTCATGACTCAGTTCTACTGGCCCTGACCGCTCTCCTCCACAGTCTTCCAGATGGAGAATTGTTCATGGGAGGGGACTTTAACGCAACACTGAGTGATAGCATGTGCTGACATCCCCCAGGCCCCTGGACTCAGTGAGACGACCATTTGCAGACCTCCTCACTTCCCAGGGACTGGCAGATGCATTGCCTACCCTTAGCCCAGTGACGCAGCACTTTATCTTTCACTCAGTGGTGCATGATAGTCTCTGATGAATTGATCACTTTCTCATGCCAGCACCCCAGCTATTAAATGTCAGGGAGATTACTAACTTAACCAGGGGTATTTCTGACCAATCCCCCTGTGGCTGGTCTATGTTCAGAGAGTGAGAGGCCAAAAACTAGCTGCATTATATTGAGCCCCTGGTACTTTATAGTGCCAAAAATTAGAGAAGCAATGTTAACCACAACAGACCATTATTTTAAGGAAAACAACACTTCAGTTGAGTCTGCACTCATGTTGTAGGAGGCTAATAAGACAGTAGTCAAGGGGGTGGGTTTCTTCATGATGATGGGAGGGAAAAAAGTAAAAATTGCCAAATTAGAGACGCTTTAACGGTGTAGCAGTGACCCCTGATGTTCACCCATTTCTGGGGGTGGCCCCGGCTTTCGTATACAACTTTCTCAGCCACCATGCATCAGTTCAAGCCTCTCTTACAGTTGCTGACTTCTGGCACAAGGGGCACCCCCGTAGTCTTGCAATGTTTCTTTTGGCTAGAGTCAATCCAAACGTCATCCATGACACCTCCATCCTCCCAAGACCCGTATTCTCCCAGATGTTTAATAGACACCATTTGGATGAGCCAATTGTTGTGCTACCCTACACCTCATTCATGCAGGCAATTTCTGAATTCCAGTATTTCTGTATGGCAGGGTACTATTTTGTCCTTAACCATGTCTGCCAGGTAGGACCTATGCAGGATCCATAGCTGCAACAGGCAAAAGCGGGCTCTAATTCCCACCTTCTGTGGGGAAGCCAGCACTGCATGCCATTTGCCCTCATCAAGACTTCCTACATCCTGCACCCATCTTCCCTTGAGGTGTGTAAGTGTTTCTGGTGTATTATTGACTAGCTTTTGATAAGTTAGGTATATGACTATTTTTATTCAGGTGTTCTTCCAGCAATGTACTCTCCAGGGGTGAGAACTCAGGCAGGTCTACTCCCCCCGAAAGCACCAAGCAAAAAGCATGACGCACCTGAAGATAGAGGTATTATTTGGTTGGAGATAAGGCGTACTCGGCCTGTAGATCTAGAAAGGGAACAACCTGTGCCTTTGACCATAGCTCTCCCACTTTTGATATGCCTTCACTTGTATTTTTGCATAAAGCAAGTTGGTAAATGACAATTCCATTGTTATGCCCAATTTCACTTAGCAGGTTTAGCACTTTCATGTACGGTGCAAAGCATGCTTAGAGCCACCATCGTGTACCTTGGTGTGCCATATGTTACATACGGAACACACATGACAGAGTTATGTAGTGGTTTTATGGGGTTGAAGAACTCAGGCATCTAAATGGTTGCTCTATTTTCACATAGATTAACTACAACATTCTAAGTCAATGGACATTATCCTATCCCCAAAAGTTTGTAACATATGTATATGAGACATGTATGTGTGTGTGCATACCATATCTGTACATGTTTTTGAGGGCTAATTATGTCTTTCTGACTGACATGTTACAGATGGCAGTTGTTCATCCCTAACATGAAGTTGATTAGCTAACTCTGCTAAACAAGTGGAATATGTAATAGTTGTCCATGCTTTTAATTGTTCAACAATCACAAAACTATGTTTTCCTGTCATGTCTTGCAGGTGGACCTCCACCCTACACTATTGGAGTGGCTTCCCGGTATGAAGACCCCAATACAGCCAGTAAGTGTCACCTTATGTGTCACATGTATAGATCCAGGGTTGTGTGTGAGAGGGTATGATGTGTGCAACGCCATGTTATTATGGTATGTGTGTCAATTAAGACACTATTCTCTATGCTTGGGTATCAACATCATGTGTGATGTTATGTTGAGGATGAGGAATGAGTTGAATGATGCACAGGTGCCAACATGTGCTGCAATGGATTTGTGGGCCTTAAGAAAAAGTATGTATGCCCACAAACACAGTGATAACAGTCAGGATATGTGTCAGAGGTCCTGGCTTTTAGAATTGCATGGATGTTGCCAACATATTTGTCACAGCACGTTACTGCTCTGCATGCGGCATGTTGCACTAATTTACTCTGGACATGGTACAATTTATGTAAATGTGTTGAGGTCTTATCAATGAGACACTTGCACCATCAGTGCTTCACTACTCTTCAGAAATAAAGTTAGGCACAGGCAGTGCAAGGAGCTTTTTGTGAAGGGCAACAGTCAGTTGAGTACACATGAAGATTTCAGCTCCTCTCCAGATGGATGTGGTACATGTCTACGAATTGTAGCAAACAAGATGTGTGCAGATTAATCCACATGATCTACCCATCATGATAATTGTGAGCAAGCACGATCACATTATGTATGTATGAAATGTGCATGGTGAGTGTTTACCTGTTATCTAGGAGATGTGAAAAGCCTGTGCACATATAGGGTAAGAAAAGTGGTGCTGTGCCCCTTAGCGCACCACTATCTCTACCATGTGTGTGCCATATTTGAAATTCTGCACACCAGGGTGCAAGGTAGGGGGCAATATTGTGAACATTTTTTATGCCATTGATGTACTGTCAATGGTTAGCGCAAAATAATGTGGCACTAACCCTGAACTGTACATAGGGGCCCATTGCAACCAATGGTGTGTCCCATTGTAATGCCTACTTTGAGCAGGTGATAAAAGTGGCTAAAATAAATAACGCTTTGGAATCTCTTAGATTTCCCTGCACCATTTTTGTGGCCACCTACCAGGGGAACCCTCCCTTGCATACATTATGCCTGGCCAAGACATAATATGGAGCAAAGGATGACATAGTGGTGCAATGCATGCATTGCGCCACTTTGTTTATATGGCACAGGGAATTTGGCTTTGTTGGGCCACATCAGTGTCACAATAATGATGATGCTAATGTAGTGCAAGGAGGCGCTAGTCCCCCTTAAATCTGGGTCCCTTGTGCAACATTGGATAGCTGTTATCCCTGTGACATGAACATGATGACGTAGATGCCTGGTAGGCAGATTTGTACTGACCTTGGTCTTGACATTGTTGTAGTATGTTTGGTGGACAACCCGTGTCATCTGAATATGCTGTATACATTGCATGGTTGTTCTTCCTCTACCCAGAGCAGTTTTTGATGACATGTCCCTCCTCATGTTTTAGAAGCCACAACGCCCCCAGCAAAGAAGAGTGCATTTGATAAGAGGGCCGAGCATTTCTGCCATTTCTGCCACATCTGTGAAGTCCAGGGAGATTACTGCAAAATGGCCTAGAGATACTATAGGGAGAAGGCATCAGGGTCGTGGCTGGAGTTCCCACATGGGGAATCAGTGAAACAGCCTGCCATTAGTACCAAAAACACCATGAGCTCAACACCATGGGTTAGGGTTGCCTAAGAAGGTTCCACCCCCTCCACATCCACATCACATATAACACCAGCAGCCAGGCAACAGCCACCACCAGCTGTCACAGGCTCTACATTTGAGTCAGATATGCAGAAGGACATGGCAGAGGTCAAGGCAAGTTTGGCCAAACTGGAGGCAGACAATGCCATTAACTTCAAACTCTTGAAATACATCAAGAAAAAGCTAAAGAAACTATGGCCCCATTATGAACATGGCGACAATCACAGCCGACTGCCGTGATGACGGTGAACAGAAGACCGCCAGTGGCGGAAGATTGGACACCGCCGAATTATGATGCCAAAAAGTCAAACCTTAAAAAATCCTGCAACTTCCACCGACCGCCAGGGCCTACAATGGGGGAAAGGCAGTACACCCCACCCCGCCATGCTGACAAATACTCCACCCACCAAATAATGAAGCACAAACCAGTGTGGCGGATTCTGGGTGCTGAACGACCATTGGCGCTATGGACCTGCACAGCCAGCAATGGGGCCCACCAACAACAAATGCACACATTGGCAACTTTGAAATCCACACACCTGACAAACATACACAACACTATAAAACACACACATACACACCCCACAATCCTTTGCTCATAATAGAACAACTGAGATTGACCACACAACACACATACACTGAACATAACATAAAACAAGGCACACACACAAATACACCACCAAAACACATACAAACCCCAAACACTCTCATTAGCCACACAGATAACCACACAACAGCACCCTCACAATACACACACAAAACACCACCCACAACACACACCATGGCACTCCCTAAGCACCCCCGCTTGACAGATAGGGAGCTAAGGACCACGGTGGATAGAATACTCAGGGTCGAGCCACACCTATTTGGTACACAGGTGCAGCAGACACCCGTGGCCAGGAATATGGAGCTATGGAAGACGACTGTCAACAAGGTCAATGTAGTGGGAAACCATCCACGCACAAGGGTGGACATCCAGAATAGATGGAACGACCTGCATGGGAAGGTTCGGTCTATGGCATACAGGCACAACATCGCTGTACAGAAGAGTGGTGGAGGTCCACCACCTACACCCCCGATTATACTGACTGGGAGGAGAAGGTCCTGGCTATCCTGCACCCAGAGTGCCTCACTGGACTCACTGGAGGACTGGACTCTTGTAAGTGAACTACAATACCATAACAGTCACCACACCTACAATGCATGCATCACCCCACCCCTCTCACTACTACCAGGACCCCATCCCCATCCAGTCCACAACACCCACATCCAATCACCCTGCCTGCCCACAATCCCACAAACAGACCTCCATCCTGCCCCCTGTGCACAGTCACCTACCCCTGCATGGATTCCTAGTGGCACTACAGCACACACAATGCACCTCCACTCCCCACATAAAATGCAAAGATATGTACACAAAGAGACCCTGCATGCCACGATAGTGGAATAAAAGCACAAAATAGGGTAGAGCTGTGTCAATTGCCCAAAAAGTACATGACACCCACATGTCTATTCCCCCCCACAGGCACCACCACCGATGCCACCCGGATGGAAAGGTGTGCCAGCACCCCACACGGAGACAGAGGCCCCACTCAGGAGACTGCAGAGGGATGTATGGAAATTGAGGCATCCCCTGGCCCATCACACAGTCTTGGACCGTCATCCTCCAGCAGCCCCACCCAGGATACCACTCAGAGCCCTACCACCCAGCCACCAATATCAGCTGTGGGCAAATGACCCCACACCAGTGTCTCCCGGCCACAGGCTGCTGGGCCACAATCACAGAGGCCACAGTCTCCACCCACCAACAGGCAGGATGATGAAGGGCCCGCCCAGTGCAAGTGGGACTGCCAGACCTGTGCAGAGGACACTGACACAGGGGGCGAGGGCCAGTGGGAGGACATCAGTGGCCCAGGCTGGTAGCCAAAGTATGGATGCAGCAGCCCAGGAGGTGATATCTGTGGTCCTGGGAGCATATCACCATACCCAGGACAGGATGGGCCAGAACATGGCCACCTTGGAGCACAATCAGAGGCTGCAGATAGCACAACACCAAGAGGCCATGGAGCAATGGAAACAGCTCAATGACACTGTTGTAGGGACGCTGCAGCACCAGTACCACAGCCAGTATGAGACCTCAACCCACCTGCAAGCCCCTACCACTAGCCAGGACACTCCCCTGCCATCCACATCTCCAGCAACTACTGGACTGGTGGCACTACCAGAGGACACCCAGGAAACCAGAACCCCAACCCCTGCAGCCCAGCTCCAGTCACGCAAACGTGCCCTCAGACCCAGACATGCCACTGAAACATCAGCCAAGACCAAGGCCACCTCTAGGAAGTGACTGTGCCCTGGGCTGTCTCCTTCAAATTCCTCACCCACGCTCACAAAGCACTGCACAACACCAGACCAGAATACCTCAACAGACGGCTCTCCTTCTACATCCCGATCCAGCATCTCCTCTCCGCCATCCTCACCCTCGCAACCATCCCACACATCTGCAGTACTACAACCGGCAGTTGATCATTCTCGCACCTCACCGCCAAAACATGGAACACTCTACCTACCCACCTGCACCAGACCAAAGACCACCTTACCTTCAGGAAACTTCTCAAAACCTGTCTGTTCAAGCAATAGCAGCACCTCCCCCCATCTGCCCTCTCCTCAGTGCCTTGAGACCCTCATGGGTGAGTAGTGCGCTTTACAAATTCCTGATTGATTGTGTGTGTCACTGTGCTCCCTTGTTGACTTGCCACTGCCATCACAGCATCTACCAATGGCCACATGGAACAAAACCCAACAGCTGAGCATATGTACCGGAGTATGGATATGCACCATGTGCCCACTCCCTATCACTGTTCCATGAAATATGTATATTTTGTCACTTAATAAAAACACCCATGCACTCAAATTGTATGTCCCTCATCAATATGAGATATCAATTGTGAGTGTGTCTGCATTAGCCTGTCAATTTCATATTCAAACCTTTATTGCAGGAGGGGGTTCAACGCACTGTAGTGTCTGAAGTATGTCACACTATACACAATAGTGGGTTCCCTGGCACATGCCACTTCAGTCATCAGTTAACAGTGTCAACGACTATATACGCAACATTACCAATTACATTAGTCAGACTGAAACTATGCAGTGAAGACATCAGCATCAGTGAACAGTACCTCATAGTCACTGGAAGTATATGTGGATCAGCTGGTTCCTGGAGTTGAGATCCTCCCCCTGTTCTTCCTCACCTTCACTCTCATCCCCTCTCTGAGGTTGCAGGGCTGGTTGGGCAGCACCCTGCTCTTCCAGAAATGGGATAGCTTTCCTCACAGCCAAGTTATGCAGCATGTAGCAGGCCACCACTATCTTACACCTTGTCAGGGACATAGCACAGGGATCTCCCAGAGAGATGGAGACAGTGAAATCTAGCCTTCAGGAGACTTATAGTACGCTCAATCACACTCCTAGTACTTCCATGGGCCTCATTTTAATTCCTCTCTGCATTTGTCCTGGGATTCCTCACAGGTGTCAGAAGCCATTGCAAGTTGGGGTAGCCAGAATCACCTGCAAAAGTGTTTTGAAACAGGACCTTAATAAACTGACTTCACATGCATATTGGCTGGCTGTCAGCTAAGTACAGATCCAGTGGCATACACACTCACCTATGAGACATCCTCTGTCCCCTTGTAGTTGTCCCATCAAGTGTGTTAAACTGCTGTTTCTCAGAACAAAGGAATCATGGACTGAGCCTGGGAACCTGGCATTGACATGTGATATGTACTGGTCAGCAGTACACACCAATTGTATATTCATGGAGTGATAGTTCTTTTGAATCCTGTACACCTGTTCAATCCCTCTTAGGTGTATGAGAGCTATGTGGGTTCCATCAATGGCACCAATCACATGTGGAATGTTGGCAAAGGCATAAAATCCAGATTTGATGGCTGGAAGTTCAGCCCTTTGGGGAATCTGGACGTATGTTTGCAGGTGTTATACAAATGCATCCAGGAATTTTGACAGGATGAGGCTGAACATTGGCTGTGAAACCCCTGCACCCATGCCCACTGTCACCTGAAATGAGCCTGTAGCCAAAAAATGGAGTACAGATAGCACTGGCACAGTTGTAGGGATGGCATGCTGATTCCGATTAGCCGGTTTTAGCACAGGATCCATTAAAGCACAGAGGTCATGGACAGTAGCTCTATTGAGTCTGTAGGTGACAATGATGTGATGTTCCTCCATAGTTCCCAAATCAACCAGAGGTCTGTAAACAGATGGGGCCCTCCCTCGCCACATAGGTCTGTACCTATGGTGGAGGAAAGGACACAAATTGAGGGTAAACATGCACCTGCATCACATGATGTCACTGTATCAATGTAATAGCGACATGCAGGTAACACACACAGATGCAAAGTCTGAAGTACACCACCAGGCATATGTTTGCTGAGTCAACTCTGTTAGAATGACATCCCAGTGTGGACACAATTCCAAAGATGGGTACATGTGAGGATCCTAATCTCATGTCAGCAAGCGACTACGTTTGGAGAATTTGAGGGCCTTGACGAGGCCACTGACCAGGCTATAGTGCCGTGGTGGTAGCAAAATGGCAGCCTCCTGCCATCCAGGTATGAGGGAGTGGAAGTGACTTTATTCCGCTGGCGTTATTCGTCATGGTGGAAGGCGGTGTTCACTGCCGTGCACCCGATCATTGGATTATTATTATAACACATGGAGAGAGTGTCTGGAGTGATCTAACCCCACACTAACTCCCGTTTAAGCTAGAGACTGTAAACACACAAAGTGTGTGGGGTGATAATAGAGAGAACAGGACTTTTAGGGCCTGTTCAAAAAACGCTGGTTGAGCGGGTAGTCAGCAAGAAATGTATGAGTGTGATGGGTGGTTAAACCTTAGAGGGAGTTTCCTTTACGGACTAGGTGGTCCCACACACATTATAGTGTCATGCTTCATCGTATGACAACCTAGCCCCACCCAGGTAAGATGATACTACCTGGACAGACTCAACCTCGTTGTTAAAAGAACTGCAGAGGGAGTGCTGAAATTTAATCTAGCTGGATAATACAAGGGATCCAGATAAAGGTGGTGAATAATAAAATTACCTTACAAATCACCTGTTTTGTTTAAGAACTTTTTAATGTAGGTGTTCGTAGGTCAGAATAAAAACAGGGATGAAGGCTCCGTAGAGGATAATGACTCAAGGGGTCTCAAAATTGGGGACCAACATGTTTCTGCCCACACTAAGAGCCAAAAAGTCTGGGGCATTCATCAGGGTCGAAGTTATATGCTCAACAGAATTATAAGTGCTCAATAAATTAAATTGGGCCTTCCTGAGGAATTGTGGGGGTGGCCTAAAGAAAAAGAGAAGGTTACTGATAAATGGTTGAGAGATATCTGTGCCACTTCAATCCAAACCACAGCACACTAAAGGTGTCAGAAACATGTTGTGGGCAAAACACACATACACATGCAAGAGAAACAAAGGGGTTCTTGGGGCAGGGGGAGCCTATTAGTATGGACTTACCCTGCGAACAAAGGCGGTTATGCTTTTGGTCTGGGATCTAACGGTGGGGGGTTGCCCTTTATAGTCACACTCTGTGGGGGAGACTAAGAATAGGATCCAAAATGAGGATAAATTACAATAAAACTAAAATTAGAAATGTACAATCGGCTAAGGAGGAATGGCTGTCAAACGTTGGCAGGCTAGTAGCAGAAGCTGGGGGATAATGTATAAAATGTAATTATTAGATTAGTCTGACAAGGAAGGATCACTTTGTGATATACTAGGTAATTAAATGTCCTGGTGGAGAACAAACAAACATTAAAAGCAAGCATACTTGGGTACTTATCACAGGTTAGATGAGAATGGGCCAAGAAGAGTCAAAGGGGGCCCCCCTGGGGGAGTAATAAAGCTTACTACTCCAAAGGCCGCAACCTGGTAGTGCACCTAAAGTCCGTGTCCCAGCCACTCATTTGCTACGATCTGAGTGCGGCGGTGTTTTAAAGGTCAGGTTGATCAATGTTGGTTACACATGTGTGCCTCGGCTGAGGCATGGAATCAAACTATTTCCGCCCGCCTCGCCGACCGGGGCTCGAGCGTCCTGCCCCTGGGCCAGCCGGAATGGCAGGAAATGTGTAAAGGGCGCCGGGCGTCGACCTGGGCCCCGGAGCGCTGGGAATGGTAGTCCTTGCACTGAGGCTCGCGCGCACAGCAGTTGCTGTGGCAACCGAAAGTAACAAACGCTCCGCTCTGGGTTGTCGGAGTCGTTATGCTGGGCCAAGGGCTTGTGTATCCAGAGCAAGGAGAGGAGCGGTAGGGAGGAATGGGGGTCAGAGGGCTGAGGGTAATGAAAGGAAGGGAAAAAGACTTAGGGCCCCATTACAACCCTGGGGGTCAAAGACCGCCAGGCCTGTTTTGGCGATTGTACCGCCAATAGGTGGCGGTAGCGCTTCGGTCGACGGGGCTGGCGGTTTCCCAACATGGTTGTCCTGACGGTTTTAATCCGCCAGGGAAGCGCTGCTTGCATTACGACTCCCCTTCCCAGCAGCCTGTCCATGGCGGTAGAGACCACCATGGAAAGGCTGGGGGGAAGGGGAGTCGCAGGGCCCCTGGGGGCCCCTGCACTGCCCATGCACTTAGCATAGGCAGTGCAGGGGCCCCCAGGCACAGCCCCACCCAGATTTTCACTGTCTGCACAGCAGACAGTGAAAAGCACAATGGGTGCAGCTGCACCCGTCGCACGGCCGCAACACCGCCGGCTCCCTTAGGAGCTGGCTCCAATGTTACGGCCGACATCCCAGCTGGGCCGGCGGGCAGAAACACTGTGGATGTCGTAATGCGGCCAGCAGGATTACGCCTGCTTAGGCGGCCGATCTGCGGTCCAACCTTGACAGGCGGCCTCCACCGCCCACCAAGGTTGTAATGAGGGCCAAAGAGAAAAAAAGAGTAAAGAGGGAGAAACCAACAGAAAAGGGGGAAAAAAGCCGGGGAAAAACCAGGAGGCAAAGAGAGGCGAGAAAAGAACAAGAGAAAGGACAGAAAACAGATAGAGGAGGGAGGGGAAAGGAAACGAGAGGAATGGTGGGGGCAAGGTGGGGTGATGACATAATTGACAATGGGGAACCTGTGTCAGTCATTATCACTGTCGGAGGTGACAGAGCACATGCCGCAAACCTACGCCATGTTGTCAGACCCTTGACAATTGACTCCTGATTCCCGTGCAGGGTAGTACTCCACTGCGTGTGCTGCTGTGTGCTGACTCTGGTCCCTGAGATGGCGCAGGTTACAGGGGAACGGGCCCTAGGTCTTCACCGCAGAGGAGCTGGAGAAGCTGGTTGACGGGGTCCTACCCCTGTATGCCAAGTTGTATGAGCGACCAGAGGAACAGGTGAGTTGGCGTCTGTCATCCTGAGATGTGTGTGATAGTGGCAGGTGCCTGTATGCATGTGGGTTCGATTTGTGACTGCCCGGCCGTAAACTATCTGGCATGTACTGTATATGAGTTGATAACATGGCTTTCAACGATTGCCGTTCCATAGGGAAAGAATTGTCATCTGTATTCGGTGCACACATACTGATGTCTGTTTTTTGGCTCTGTGTGTCCCATGCAGGTCATTGCCCATCAAAGGAAAGGCCTGCGGCAAGCCATCGCCAAAGAAGTGCGGACCCTGAGGGTCTACATCCGGTGGAGCACCCACTACAGGAAGCGGTGGGAGGACCTGAGGTGCTGGGTCAGGAAAACCGGAGAGGCCCAGCTGGGGAAGGCTTCCCAATGAGGGACCCTGACCCCCCCACAAATGGCCCGCATTCTGGCAGTGGCCTATCTGGATTTGGATGGACGCTTAAAGACAGCACAGCAGCCACAAGGGGGTGAGTACCAACACTGTTGTTATACTGCTTTGATGGATGGATGTTGATGTTGTGGTATGCATGCTTTCTAATGCCAAGCACTTGGACAGGTGTGTTCCTGCAGTCCTGCCCCGTCAAAGTTCCTGGGATGGTGTGAGGGCAGGTTTGGAAGGTCCCAATAGGCCCATGGTGGGTCCCCTTTCTGCCATCTGGTATGCTTTGTGGCCTCATTGACTAGTAAGTGAATTAGCTAGCCATGGTCTCCCATGAAGGTACTCCACACACTTCATCAGGTCCGTGTTTCCTGAGAATAATGTTGTGTATTCTGGGGTAATGGCCACTAGTCACGGGCCCAGTCATGACGTATGTTGTAGGTGCTGTGTGTGGGTGTGTGACCTGGATGGGAGTGTGTGTGAGCCAGAGATGTACACATATTCAGGTATTTACAAAGTTCTCCCATGTTTTGTCTCTCCACCCCTGTGCTGTTGTGTCCTTTGTGTACATCAGCATCATCTGGCGAGGGAGCAGTGGCACCGGTGAGTGGGGATGCAGCAGCCCACAGTTCCAAGGAGGCAGAGTCGGCAGACGCCAAGGGGACCAGTGGGTTGGAGTGTGAGGGGAGTACCACAGGGGAGACAACTACCATTGGCGGTAGTGACTCTGATACCTACTCCAATGGCAGCTCCCTGGTGGTGGCAGACCCTACTGGGCACACCCATTCTATGTCATCGTCCACCATCCCCATGCCATCACTGCCCTCCCAGTTGCTCCCCACCCAGTTGTCTGTGCCCGCTCACCCCGGAGGGTGGGCGTTTCCTTTGCCCCAGGCACATCATCCCCTGCCCCAGTCATCCCTGCTGCCCTCACGGAGGAGGCTATTGACCTCCTGAGAACCATCTCTGTAGGGAAGACAGCCATTGTGAATGCCATCCCTGGGCTAGCATCCCAGATACATCAATACAATGCATACCTGGAGGGCATTCACCGTGCCATGTCTTGCCTACAGAGAACTTTTCAGGCTCTGGCTTCCTCTCTGACAGTGTCCCTGGTCTTTCCATCCCTCCTCCCACCACCCCTACCCCTTCCAGCATCCCACTTTCTTCACCCATCCCAAGCACACATACAGACAGCCATGCACACACGTCAACACACAAGAAGCACACAGACAAACACAAGCACCACACTTCCCACCACAGTCATGCACACAACGAACATACAAAAGCACACACAACCACATCCTCCCAAAACACTCAAACATTCACAGACATTCACATCACACACATCCACCACACACCAGAATACTTTACAGGCACCTGCATCCACGTCTGGCACATCTACACCTGGTACAAGCACTCCCTCAACTCCACTCTCAGACCTGCCTCAAAATCCCCCCAAATGCCCCTAAGAAGCTTTTCCTATCCTGTACTGACCTGCTTGAACTCACTGGCCCACCCCGTCTCATGCCTAAGCATGTCCATCTCCTTGCCCAGTCCACTCCTTCCACGTCCAAGTATGTCCCTGTCTGCCCTTCCCATTCCTGTGCCCCTTCCCCAGGGAGGAATAAGCCCTGTGTTGGGCCATGTCCCTCTGCCACACCCCGGTCCAAGCCCACTCCCCCTCCTTCCAAGGACAAGCCCTAACCGCCTCCACCTCCCAAGCCTAAGCCCAAGACCTCCCCTTCCAGATGTAAGTCCCCACCCCCACTACCACCACCCCTGTTCCCTGGGGTGCTTGGCTGCCCCATTGATGCCCCTTTCAAGTGGAGTACCCTTTGCACATGTGGGAGTCAAGTTTGGCCTATATTGGGTCTTCAAGGACTGTAAAATGGACTGGCTACTGGCCTTATTTGGACAGTACTGTTTTTGGTGCAAATAACATTTCAGTGCCCAGTAGTGCTGTTGGCACAATATAGTGACGTTGTTCAGCGTTTCACTGTGGGGATGTGGTGTGCACATGTGTGTACTTTGGTGCAGGTATTTGTTGGCTTGTGTCTGGTAAGTACATCTTGTTATGGTATGTATGGTTTGGGTTGGTAGGAGGGGTTGGGAGTGCGTTGCAGAGGGGGTGGGGTCTTCATGTAACTATGCCCTTTCTTCCCATGTGTACTAGGTTGCAGTACTTACCGTTATCGTCTTCGTCGGCTGTCACGGTCGTGGAGGTATATGGAAAGGAACAGCACTGGCATTATTTCCAACTCTCTCTCATGTCTGCATCGGCGTGTTGTGTGTGCCACCGGTGAATGTTTCCTTTTACATTGTTCGTTTCTGACACGCTTTGCCTGGCGGTGGTTCCCGTCCGGAACTGCCGGCGGTATTGTGTTTCATTATTTGGTGGGTGGGTAGGTCCTTTCTGCCGGGACCCATCTGGACCACAAAAATGGAAGTGTATGGATGGATCGTTACTTGTTTTTCATGTGCTTCATTATTTGGTGGTACGGACCGCCAGCATGTTGGTGGTATTTACCACATCCGCCGGCGGGTGGTGTTTATTGCCTTGTTCATAATGGTTAGGTAGCATAGATCAGGTTAGTTGTAGGACGTAGTATAATTGGGGGTGGGATTTAGTTTTTTTGGGCTTTGGCAATGTTGGGGGGGTTATATATCGGGCTCTATGTTTAAAAAATATATATAAAAAAAAATACAAAAATCTATATATTTGTTTAGGAAATAGGTTTAGTTAGTCTATGTGTAGCTTTAGTTCATGTTGTCCTACTCGTCTATTGTCCCTTAAGAGGTGTAGGGGGAACAATGTTTATTGTGTGGCATTACATGTATAAGACAAGTTTAGATGAGGATAGATAGATATAGGGATAAGTTAAGATAGGTTAACTTAGAGTAGGTAGTTTAGGTTTTTAATAGGTAGTGTTTTTTAGTATTAATACATCATGTTAGTTTTAAAAAAAATGATGTCCATGATGAACGACTGTCTGGCTGTTATCATGTCTGCACTGGCCACATTAGACAAATGTCTTTAGGTATGCATTCAGAACTGAATTACATGTGTGACTATGTGTATCCCCTATGACCAAGGACCTGTCTGATTGGCAGGGGTATGACATCCGCTGCTCAATATACTTTTCAGTGCAGTTCCTGGCACTTGGATTGTGTATGGATACAAATTCTTAGATAGGTAAACATGCAACATCAATCATTTTTGAAGTGTTTAGAAACATTGCACTCCACTTTATTTGGGGAGTCAATACTGGCACTCTAATGGCTGCCCCTCACAATCTTACGTTTGCCTATTTTGTTGCTCACATCAATGTTGTACTGGTACAATCATCATGGAAATTTCCAGACACTTGTGTTTTGAACCACACATGCCATTTGTCAGCTTGCATGGATACCGGATTAATGCATGCTTTGAAGACTTAGAAAGTTAGTTGTAGTCCACAATGCTCTAAGTCACCTTAATCATTTTTGAGTCCTAATGTGTCCCTTTGTGTCTGATAGAAAGCCACACATGTCCTTTGGTTCTGTAGTCACTGACATAGCTTCACACAATGCACACATTTGCTACAGTTGATGTAACACTGAATAAAACAGGAACCAAGATCATTGTGATTTATTGACATGTACAAGTTTTGTTTCCAATTATGTACAATGTCCTGTTCATTGACCCCATGAGAGATCCAAAGCCATTGAATTTCCAGTCAGAGTCCAAAGGTGAGGGACATGTCATGAGACATGTGTAGGAGAAGTGAGCATTAGTGAGGTGGTTTAAAATTGTCAATAGGTTTGGATTGAGACAATGACAGTCCATGCATGATAAGCCAACAGTGGTAGAGTGAACAGGGCATGTTGCCAGCTGTCACAACACTGGCATGATCTTAAGTACAGAACTAAAAAGATACTGTCCATGTGGCAAAGACTGTAGCTACTGGGTGGTTTTTTGTGTGAAAGATGTTCCTGCCATATCTTCATCCTCAGATGTGTGTGGTACCTCCTCTACCATGGGTGGTGCTGTTGTTGGAAGTTGAGGGGGCACACACACACATCAGGGGAAAGAGATATGGAATAAAAGGTCCTGGCAGCTGCCATTTGTGGGAATGCATAAGGCATCACTGCAGCAAGGAGGAACTGCTGGTTTGGCAACACAGCTGCTCTATCGCAGTCATAAGAATCCATGTTTTCACTGAGGGAAGCCATATCCTGCTGCATGGACACCAGGACATTTTGTATAGCTCCCAGTCTGTTATCATGAATGCTGCTGGGACTTTTAGAGGGCAATTGGTCAAGCCCGGCTCATGACAGCAGCTATGCTAGTCAGGGACTGCTGGAGTCCACGTTTCGGACACTGGGCACCTCTGATGGCAGCAAAGCTGTCTTTATTCAGACTGGGACACCTCTGCACTTCCTCTAGGCTGCCAACCATGGTCTCCATCCCCACCTGTACCTGCTGTGCCAGCCCCAGCTAGACTCCTACCGCTGTCCTCTGAAAGGTAATGTCTGGATCCTCAGAATCCAGGGCTGTGGTAGGACTGGTCGTTGCTGTGTGTTGATAGTTGGGTGGTTCATTTGGAGACACTGCATAGCTGTGTGTCCTCCCTGTGACTGTAGATGGTATCTGGAAGGAACGCAGGACATCCTGGAGAGTGTCAACATTGATGGTTGGCAGCTGGTCATCCATATCATGTGTGAAATGCAGGACAGGCATGTCCCCAACAGGTAAGGCATCATCCTCTGAAATGTTATAGTTAAAGGTCAATCATTACTGTAGTGGTTGTTGACATGGCTCATTATTTACTTGCTACTGGTTTCTCAGTGACATGGTACGGACCCCCACATGAAGGCACACATTTATGGACCCCCAATGGCACACTGTGCCACCTGAGTATCATTTCTGTGAAGTAACCATTTGCACGTTCTTCCAGGTCACAGTTTCCTGTGTGTGAACCCACCTTGATTGTTTAATCCTGGTCTTCAACATATGTACCCCTTTCATTGACCTGACTGCGTTAAATGTGCATGTCATGGGTGTTGTTCCGGATTTGTGATCCCACCCCAAGTGGAGATGCACAGAAATACTTGACATTTGGTTTTACAGACATTTGATTAAGCAACTGACTCATCTGCAACCCTACAGGTGTTGTTGGAGTAATAGAAGGGTCTGAGTTGTCCACATGCATCCCTCAAGGCACTTTGAGTGGTGTGTCCAGCATCCTGCATCACCCATTGTGAGATTCAACCACTTTGTGTGTATGTGTGCAAACAGGATTTTCTTCCTTCCTGCAGGGCAACACTCATCCATGCATCTCAGGTTACCTTGTTGCAAGGATGACTGCATTGCTAGACTGAGTGTTGTTTTGGTGGATGGTAGACCATCCTGTTTGCACACATACATACAAGGTGGTTAATTGTTATGTTGTGAGGTACAGGATGCTGAACACATGACTCAAAGTGGCCAGGGGAATGCAAGTGGAAAGCCCACCCATTTCCATCACTCTAACAACACACGTGTGGTGGGAGACAGACCTGATACTTTTTGAGGCTGGTTGATGTGTGGATGCATCATGTTGAGACACCATGTCAGGGGTGGCATTGTAGTTGTGGTACTAAGGACTGGCATTGTTGTAATCCTATTGTGGGCTACTTTTAATATGTGTTGCAATACTCATCAAACATTGTAAGTGGCATACAGCATTCCTCTTAGTAGATTTAGCAGGATGTGTTCCTTCCTGCAGATGGGCATTTGGACTGGCAAAAGGTACACCCCCTACACCATGCAGATTGTGTGGCAAAGTTGGTGTTGTCCGTCATATCTTTAGACATTACGAAGGATAGTAGAGGGATGCATTGACTCTCTGTGACCACTACACTTCCCTGCACATTGGAATTGATGCTGCACACCAGAGCAAGCTGAACTGTTGCCCTGCATGGTTCTTCATAAATGGCTAATTATGTGCCAGTATAGCCAGTCACTGACATCATAGCGCTCTACCCAAGCATAGTATTTTTCTGACCTCTACTCCGGTGGTTGATAGTGATAGGTCATTTTTAACAAGCCTATGTGGAGCACCTTGGGTATCTTTTCCTGCCTTATTTTTCATGTGCCTCTCTCATACCTGACACTGCCGGTAGTAGACATTCTATGTGTATATTTGTGATCGTACCCATGCAACACATGTGTGACCCACCCAGCTTCTAATGCCTTTGAAAAGATCTGCACACCTGGATTTGGTGCAGCAGAGTCCAAGAAGTCAGGTTGGTGCAGGAGTGACAAGTGGGTGTGTGACAAGTTTGTATTTCTACACACTGTTGTTGTTTATTGAGCATCACACCTAGGGCAAACCTTCAATGTATTTGGTGCATTGATCCCACACCACCATTTTCCTTGCAGGCCCCTTGCCCCAGCCAACGACATCATGGAAGTACATTAGTTACATTACTGATCACACAGTAGTCTGATCAGTTTTGTCACTATAGTGGTGCTTTACTGCATTGGCACCATACATGATGGCACTAGTGCAGTGAAGCACAGGGAGGTCCATTGTTTACAATACTTGCATCACTTTGACATCTGCCTTTGGCAGGCCTCACAAATGAGGTTATCAGATAGCATAGTGCAACCTTTATGGATTGTCAGCCCAATTAATTCTTCCCTCCCTGCTTAAGAGATATTTTCTTGCATACATAATTTCTGGCACAGGTATGTTGTGGTGGAAGGATGTACAAAGTGGATCTGTGCAGGCATTGTGTGACTTTCTTTATGTAGCACAAGGGGAATGGGCAGCTTGAATCCACATTGGCATCAATTGGTATGAAGCTGATGTTGCATTACAGGCTTGTAAAATTGGGCCCCTAGTGTGATAATGAGACCACTTGTGCTGTTGTTAGGCATAAAGGTGTCCCTTTGTGCATGACACCTGCCATTCCCACTACACAGGCAACTTTGCTACTTGGTGAAATGGAAGCTACTTGTACAGCAGCACAGATTATGATCACAGACATGTCCCATATGTTGCATATGTTCACTTTTGTGCCCATTCGCAATGCTGCATGGAGGTGTGTGTCAGTTCTTGTTGGCCCACCCTGTGTAACAAGCATAGTACATGTTGCTCAATGAGTGTTACACATGGACAGGTGGATCAGTGGCAACAGTGAAGTGATTGCTGTGAGGGTTGAGCAATGGTCGATGCATATAGGGAAAAAAGTGTGGGTGCATGTGAAGTGTTTGGCCATTATGGTCCAGATTAGAAAGAAAATGACGAAGTGCAATGCTGCTTCACATGTGGCAGTACTGCGCTTGATCATTTTCAAAACACTGGGATGCCTCGTTTTAAATGTGTCCGGCACACCCCTATTTTGCCCCCTGCGCCGGCGCTATTTTTGCTGTTGAGCACCAACACAGACACTCTCGTGCCATGGTGCAAGAATGGCTGCGCTGTGGGGGAGATTGTTTTTATGTTTATGCAGGAAGGAACAGCTTCCTGCACAAAAACAATTTTCAGTGGTGGTTTTCAGGATGCAGGACACATAGGAAGGGCATACAATGAGGAGAAATAAAAGCATTTCTCTTTGTTGAGCTCTGCTAACGCCACCCCTGGGGTCTTGTTAGATTTTGGTGCTGCCCCAGGTTAACAAAAACTCCCCCACACACAGCAACACCCATTGCATGCCCCTTCCCCTCAAAGTGCTGTGTGTGAATATTACCGCCACCTTGTAAATATGGTGCAGTGGGCGATAGTGCTGTTTAAATCTGGCACTATGGCCCTCATTCCAACCCTGGCGGTCTTTGACCGCCAGGGCAGAGGGCAGCGGAAGCACCGCCAACAGGCTGGCGGTGCTTCCAGGGCTATTCTGACCGCGGCGGTAAAGCCGCGGTCAGAAAAGGGGAACCGGCGGTTTCCCGACGGTTTTCCCCTAGCCCAGGGAATCCTCCATGGCGGCGCTGCTTGCAGCGCCGCCATGGGGATTCCTACCCCCTTCCCGCCAGCCTGTTTCTGGCGGTTTTCAGAACCAGGAAGGCGGGAACGGGTGTCGTGGGGCCCCTGGGGGCCCCTGCACTGCCCATGCCACTGGCATGGGCAGTGCAGGGGCCCCCTAACAGGGCCCCATACAGATTTTCACTGTCTGCTTTGCAGACAGTGAAAATCGCGATGGGTGCCACTGCACCCGTCGCACCCCTGCAACTCCGCCGGCTCCATTCGGAGCCGGCTTCCTCGTTGCAGGGGCTTTCCCGCTGGGCCGGCGGGCGATCTTCTGGCAATCGCCCGCTGGCCCAGCGGGAAAGTCAAAATGACCCCCGCAGTCTTATGACCGCGGTGCGGTATTTCGGCGGTTTCCGACCGGCGGGCGGCGCCCGCCGAAGTCGGAATGAGGGCCTATGTGTCCCGATGCAACCCTTTTGCATGCATTCAGTGTGTCCTATGTGTACCAAATCTCCGTCTGCTATTTACTAATTTACAGATTGTTCTCCACTGCAACTTACCTTGCATTTGTGGTAGGTCTTCGAAGCTTGGGCTGTCCTGTCCAGCAATTTCAGTGATCAGCTCCTCCACGATGAATGCTGCCACCATCTCCTTGAGCTCATACAGGTCCTCCTGGGGTGCAGGACTTCCACTTCCAGTCTGCAGTGCTGCCTTTTGGTTCCTGGCCAGTTTCTCTTTAGTTCTGTGGGTACAATTGTGCCAGCGCTTCTTACAATCAGTGACAGTTCTCTTCACTTCTGTCACACTACTGACTTCATCTACTATAGCCTGCCACATAACCTCCTTTCTACCTATTGGAAATTTAGAGGTGAGAAAGAACTGGTGTTGATGCTCCGTCATCTCTCTGACCAAGGTGTCATTCTCCTCCTCACTGAAGCAACACTTCCACTTTCGTTTCTCCTGGGATTTTGCTGGTACATTCTGGTACATTCTGGCTTGTACTGGGCTGATTGGGGTCTAGCTGGGGTCTCTCCTGGCCTACATTCTCCATCTTGGGTCCATGTGCTTTTTTTCTTTCTCGCTGGCTTTTTTTTAGGCTAATGCTGAAAAAATGACACTAACATGATTAGCATCAAAAATTGTGCAGCTGATCATCCTTATGCCACTTTTGCAACATTAGAACCATTTTTCTTATAGCACGTCACAATGGCTGGTGTCATTTTTATTTTACACTAACCTTTCCTTTGTGTCATGGTGCGTCGCTTTCTAAATACGGCACACAGATGACGCAGGGGGATGTCGTTAGACGGCGGTATTCTTTTTTGACGCTCAACTGCGCTAGGGCAGTTGTGCATCATTTTTCCTAAATATGGGCAAATGTTTTTTGTGAAGTGATTTCTATGCAATTAATTTGTTAAATGTTTAATAATGATACATGCAATAAAAATTAGTCATCATTTTCCTGTCTCTAGCAAAGCAAACAACTTACGAGAGTTTCACACTTTTTCACTGAACTCTGTGAAGGCTGTAAAAAATAAATGTGACTTCGCACACCCCAAATATCTAATTCTAAATTTGGTTTTAGGTGTGGTTTTATGAATGCATCTTAATTGCAGATATGACATTTATGAATGAGCCTTACGGATTCTGTCTTTAAAGAACCAATTCTAGCTTTCAAAGAAGTAACACAGAGCCTAATGTGTAGCTATATGACCAGTCATTCCTTGCGAAGCTCAAGAAAGTTGGAAACCCTGTCACCCCCCGCCCCCCATTTTTGCTTGTGACTTGCAAAGAATATAGGTGGTCATTATGACATTGCCAGTGACTGTTAAAATGGTGGTAATACCGCCAAAAGGATAGCGGTAATTACCGCCAAATAATGACCATGGCGGTGATAACATCCATATACAGCCAATGT
The DNA here is from genome assembly GCF_031143425.1 of Pleurodeles waltl. NCBI lineage: Eukaryota > Metazoa > Chordata > Amphibia > Caudata > Salamandridae > Pleurodeles > Pleurodeles waltl. The sequence continues at coordinate 690,289,076 of NC_090436.1, read as the reverse complement.
ACCACACCAACCGCCAGAGTGTTAACACCACTGACCATGGCGGTAGCTATCAACAGCCAGATGGAAGACAAAGTACCACCGACCATATTAAGATATTGGAAACCACCACGATTTCCAGGTCGGTACCAACATCATCAAAAGCCTGGCGGAAACAGAACACAGAAGACGAAAGACTCACCATCAGAGACACAGAGAAGATCAACACCACCGTGGAACCAGAACTTCAATCTCTTCCCGATGCTCTTCTACGCCATGCTCCACCTGGAACACCAACGCCGGTGAAGACGACAACAGTACAGCTGCCTAGCACACAAGGGAGGGAGGGAGGAAAAGGAGAGTGACACATACACGCACAACACACAACATTCACACACACACCATACACACAACCAGCAGCAGAGGAAAACCAATGTCACAGGACCCACGTCATAATAATGCAAGGACTACATCATTCCAGAACTGATAGTGTAATTGGATATAAACGGCCACCATATTGTCCATATGACAAAAAATACATGATTCACTGTTCCGAAAGGGCCAATGGCCAGTCCAAAATACAAAAGGCCCACATGGCCACAAGGCACAGTCCAAGGCCCAACTCGTTCCCTGATGTAATCCGCACTACACTGTGCAGGGGCATCATGTTGGGAATGGCCAGGCACCTCAGGGGGAAGAGGGGTGGGGGGCACCTCAGCTGAAGTGGGGAACTTGCCTACTGCTTCTGGAAGGGGCTCCATGCCCATTACAATTTACTGGGGAGTGCAAGGTCACAGTCTCTGAGTTTGGGGACTTGCCCACCGGTTCTGGAGGGGCTCTATGGCCATTACAATTAGCTGGGGAATGCAAGGTCACAGTCTGTGAGTTGGGGGACTTGCCCACTGGTTATGGAGAGGGCTCCATGCCCATTACAATTAGCTGAGGAGTGCAAGGTCACAGTCTCTGAGTTCGGGGACTTGCCCACTGGTTCTGGAGGGAGTTTTATGCCCAACACAATTTGATGGGGAGTATAAGGTCACAATCTCTGAGTTGGGGGACTTGCCTACTGGTTCTGGTGGGGGGTTCTTTGTACAACAGTCCTTGGAGGGTGACCTACATGCCCTCTGCTGGAGGTGAGGGCTGCTGTGTCCCAGCTGGAGGTGAGGGCTGCTGTGTCCCAGCTGGAGGTGAGGGTTCGTGTGTCCCAGCTGGAGGTAGGGCTGCTGTGTCCCAACTGGAGGCAGGGCTGCTGTGTCCCAGCTGGAGGTGAGGACTCATTGCCCACTGCTGTTGAAGGGGGCCTCTTGCTTCTCTTAGTTGGTGGAGTGGGAGCCTGCCCTTTCCTGGGTGGTGTAGTAGGATCCTTCCCTCTCTTGGGTGGTAGAGTGCGATACTTTCCTCTCTTGGGTGTTGGAGTGGGATCCTTCCCCCTCTGGGGTGGTGGAATGGGATCCTTTTTCTTTCCTGGCCGAGGTGCTGGGCTGGGTCGTTCTGACCCTGTTCTTATGGGTAGGACAGGGGGAGGGGGAGGGAACGGGTCAAGTTGGGTAAGGAAAAGCTTCTAAGGGACAGTGGGGGGGATGAGGGAGGATGGCCCATCCCTCTTCCCTCAGTGGAGGTTGAGGGAGTAGTTGTTGGAGGTGTATGTCTGCTGACATTGGGTGCAGGTGCATGGGCAGTGTGCTGATGTGAGGTGGATGGCTGGAGGGTGTTTGAGTGAGTGTGTTTGTGTCTCTTAGCAGGGAGTAGACAGGGTGGGAGTGGACACAGGGGAAGCATGAATGGGTGTTGTGGAGGTGCCTGCAAGTAAGGTGTGCGTGCTGCTTCAAATCAAATCAAATCAAAAAACATTTATAAAGCGCGCTAATCACCCGTGAGGGTCTCAAGGCGCTATGGGAGGGGGGTTACTGCTGCTCGAAGAGCCAGGTTTTGAGCTGCCTCCGGAATGCAGTGTGGTACTGGGTAGTCCTGAGGTTGGCAGGGAGGGAGTTCCATGTCTTGGCCGCCAGGTAAGAGAAGGATTTCCCACCTGCCGTGGTGTGGCGGATGCGAGGGACGGCGGCGAGTGCGAGGTTGGCGGAGCGAAGTTGACGGGTGGGCGTGTAGAAACTGAGGCGACGGTTGAGGTATTCGGGTCCCTTGTTGTGGAGGGCTTTGTGTGCGTGGGTGAGGAGCCGGAAGGTGATCCTTTTGTTGACGGGAAGCCAGTGCAGGTGTCTCAGGTGGGCGGAGATGTGGCTGTTGCGGGGTATGTCCGGGACGAGGCGGGCGGAGGCGTTTTGTGTTCGCTGAAGACGTTTCTGGAGTTTAGCAGTGGTTCCTGCGTATAGGGTGTTTCCGTAGTCCAGGCGGCTTGTGACGAGGGCGTGGGTCACAGTTTGTCTGGTGTCGGCGGGGATCCAGCGGAAGATCTTTCGGAGCATGCGGAGTGAGGAAGCAGGCAGATGATACGGCATTGACTTGTTTGGTCATGGTGAGAAGTGGGTCCAGGATGAATCCGAGGTTGCGTGCATGGTCTGAGGGGGTTGGTGCGGTGCCAAGGGCTGTGGGCCACCAAGAGTCGTCCCAGGCGGACGGGGTATTTCCGAGGATGAGGACTTCCGTTTGGTTTGAGTTCAGTTTCAGATGGCTGAGTTTCATCCATTCTGCGACGTCTTTCATTCCAACTTGCAGGTTGGTCTTGGCGCTGGTGGGGTCCTTGGTGAGGGAAAGTATCAGCTGAGTGTCATCGGCGTAGGAGGTGATGTTGATGTTGTGTTTGCGTACGATGTCGGCGAGGGGGCTCATGTAGACATTGAAGAGAGTCGGGCTGAGCGAGGAGCTTTGTGGGATGCCGCAGATGATCTCGATGGGGTCTGAGTGGAACAGAGGGAGGTAGACTCTTTGGCAGCCATTAGAGAGGAAAGAAGTGATCCAGTCCAGGGCCTGTCCTTGGATACCGGTGGAGCGCAGGCGGGATATTACGGTTCGGTGGCAGACGGTGTCGAAGGCCGCCGAGGGGTTTCTCCGTTGTCCATCCGAGTTCTGATGTCGTCTGTGACTGAGATGAGGGCGGTTTCTGTGCTGTGGTTGGCTCGTAATCCGGACTGGGAGGAGTCGAGTAGGTTGTTGTCTTCAAGGAAATTTGTCAGTTGTTTGTTGACAGTCTTCTCGATGACTTTGGCAGGGGAGGAGCGAGATGGGGCGGAAGTTCTTCAGGTCGCTAGGGTCCGCCGTAGGTTTCTTCAGGAGGGCGTTGACTTCCGCGTGTTTCCAGCTCTCGGGGAAGGTGGCAGAAGCAAACGAGCTGTTGATGATAGTCTGGAGATGAGGGGCGATGATGTCGTCGGCTTTGTTGAAGATGAAGTGTGGGCAGGGGTCCGAGGGGGCACCGGAGTGGATGGTGTTCATGGTAACTTTGGTCTCTTCCGCGCTGATGTGAGTCCAGGCATTGAGGGTGATGGCTGGGGTTGTAGGTTCTGTGGTGGTTGGCTGGGTCTGGTTTCTGAAGCTGTCGTGTAGGTCGGTGATCTTACGATGGAAGAAGGTAGCGAGGGAGTTGCAGAGGTCTTGTGAAGGCGTGATGGAGTTGGAGTTGGCGTTAGGATTGGAGAGCTCTTTGACGATTTTGAAGAGTTCTTTGCTGTTGTGAGTTTTCTTGTCCAGTCTGTCTGTGAAGGAAGTTCTTCTGGTGGCGCGGATCAGCTGATGGTGATCACGAGTGGCGTTTTTGAGGGCAGACATGTTTTCTACGGTGTGGTCTTTGCGCCAGGCTTTCTCGAGGGTGCAGCATTTTTTTTGGATTCCTTGAGGGTGTCTGTGAACCATTGAGGTTTCCTAGTGCTGGTCTGTCTTGGGAGGCGTCTGAGGGGTGCGAGGTTGTCCGCGCAGTTGGTGATCCAATGAGTGAGGTAGAGGACTGCGTTGTTGGGGTCGGTGGGGAAGGTGGGTTGGTTGTCGATGAGAGTGGAGAGAAGCTGTTCCGTGGGGATTTTGTTCCAATGTCTGCATGGGATGGGTTGTGTGCGGAGGTGGAGGGTTTTGCGTCTGAAGGTGAAGTGGACACATCTGTGGTCGGTGCAGTGTATTACGGAGGAGTGGCTGAAGGATACGTGGTTGCTGGCGGAGAAGATGGGGTTGAGCGTGTGTCCGGCGATGTGGGTAGGGGTGTTCACCAGTTGCTTGAGACCGAGGTTGGCGAGGTTGGCGAGCAGGGTGGTGGTGTTGGGGTCGTTGTTCTGCTCCAGGTGGAAGTTGAGGTCTCCGAGGAGGATGTAGTCCGGCGAGGCTACGGCGTGCGGGGAGATGAAGTCAGCGATGTATTTGTTGAAGAGGGCGCGTGGTCCAGGGGGTCTGTAGATGAGAGTTCCTCTGAGGGTGGTCCTGGGGTCGGTGTGGATCTGGAAGTGCATGTGTTCGGCGGCGAGGGGGTTGTCTTCGGTGGAGGTGGTGACGTTGATGGAGTCCTTGAAAACGATGGCAATTCCTCCACCGACTTGGTTGGTGCGGTCTCTCCTGGTGATCTTGTAGCCGTTGGGAATGGCTATGGCGATGTCAGGGGCCGAGGAGGCGTTCATCCAGGTCTCAGTGATGAAGGCGACGTCCGGTGCGGTGGAGTCCAGGAGGTCCCATAGTTCAATGGCATGCTTGTGAACGGAGCGTGCGTTGATGAGGATGCATTTGAGATGATTATTGGGGCATGGGCTGGTGGGCTGCTGCTTGGTGTGGTGATGGTAGTGTTGGCTGTTGATGCAGTGCACGCAGATGTGAGTGCGGATGTGAAAGTGAGGGAGGAAGAGGAGGAGGAGGTGGAGACAGTGGACACAGTGGATGCTGTTGTGTGTGCCACTATCTGTTGTTTGTGTGGGTGCTTGTGGCCTGAAGTGTGCTGCCTGTGTTTGTCTGTGCCACTCTTTTGTGATGTTTTGTGTGCATGCTTGTCTGTATGGGTGCATGGGATGGGTTTGAGTTAGGAGATTGGGAGTGGGAAGTGCCAACCCTCCTGGGTGAGCAGACACGGGCAACTCGGTGAGGGGCTACTGGGAGGGTGGTGCTGGTACAGGGGTGGCAGCTGTACCTGGAGCTTGGGTGGTCCCAGAGGTATCTGCCACCATCAGGGAGCTTATATCAGAGGAGGTACCAGAGTCGGTGTTGTCATTTCCTGTCTCTGCCGTGGTGCTCCCCTCGCCCTCCGTCCCACTGTTCCTCTCGGCGTCAGTGGATTCTGCCTCCTGGGTCCTGTGGGATGCAGCTCCCTCTGTCGCTGGTGCCCCTGCTCCTCCGCCAGATGATGCTAATGCACACATGGATAGGATTACAGAAGAAAAAAAGAGAGAGAGAGAGAAAAAGGGAGCACTGGATCAATTACAACACCAACACCACAGATGGCGTACACATTACCATCACACACAGTGATCAGGATTGAGCACCATGCATCGCAATGGCATTACATTTGCTAGGTACCACAGCAAGATGAGAGCAAAACACTGCCAGCCGCACCCCTCCTGGGAGTCACTAAGCCCTGTCTGACATGGAATGCAACATAGCTAGGTTGCCAGATTTAGCAATACAACCATTACCCTTGAGCTGGATCATGATACTTTCTCTGAGCTGGCATTAAGGAGCACCCACTTACTGACACCCACCACCAGGTTCCCATGCCACCTACCAATCATCATTGTAACGCACACTGTACTCACCCCCTTGCGGCTGCTGTGATGCCCTCAGGTGCCCATCCAGCACTGGTATCGGCCACCGCCAGTATGCGGGCCATCATGGGGGTCAGGTTCCGATAGGCACACCGCCCTCATTGGGAGGCCATCCCCAGGTGGGCCTCCATGGTTTTCTAGGCCCAGCATCTCAGTACCTCCCACCTCTTCCTACAGTGGGTGCTCCGCCTGCTCTATACCCCCATGGTCCACACGTCCTTTGCAAGCCACAATTCTCTTCTGATGGATGCTGACCTGCAGAGGAAACACAGACAGGTGGACACCATTAACCAGACAATCCAGCCTGTTACACATATGGCCCACAAATCCCCTTCCATCCCCATTGGCACACACATCACCCAGCACCCACCATGTACACCACCACCAGACATACAACCCCCCCCAAATTACACAATGCTTGCAGGCACACCTCCATGCAACCTTTTCACATGCCTTGTGCCCAAGGTGTACTCACCTGTTGGTCTTGAGGCCCACATAGCTGCTCATACTGGGGTAGGACCTCATCCACCAAGAGCTCCAACTCCTCCAAAGTGAAGGCAGGGGCCCTTTCCCTGGTCACACGGGCCATGGCAGGATCCAGACACAGGTCACAGCAGCACACGCAGTGTAGTTGTTGTCCTGTGGAAAGTAAGGAAACAAGTGAGGTTATAGGCAGAAAATGGCAGTCATGTGTGCAGCGGTGTACACCGGCACCGCCGCCGGTGATCTCCATTGGTCACTGTACTCCATAGAGCCCCATGTTATCCAATGAGGAATAGCACTGCGGTGCAAGACCGCCTTCTGCCATGACGTGTAACGCCGGTGGAGATACCTCACTTCCACCTGCCCCTCCATGCAGATAGGCGGTCGCCATTTTATGGTGGTGGACAATATTCAGATAATTGAGAACTGCGTCATTTCCATAATTTGCACACACATTGCCATTACCAATATCCCATCACGTTACTGCTCTATGTACATTGAGGTGATGGTTTTATTGTTCAAATGGTGACAGCCTACTCACTCTTGTGTCCCTTAGATACCTACCACTGGAGAGGACTTGGAGGAGGAGGCAAGACCCCGTGTACAGACACCTTGTTGACTTGGCTGCCCTGGAAGACAGGCACATAATACTTACCTATAGACTGGACAGGACCACAATCACAGAGTTGTGTGGTCAATTGAATCCTGATCTGACATCAGCTATCCATCATCCCACTGGGATCCCCCCCTCTTCTGCAGGTTCTATCTGTGCTCCATTTCCTGGTAACTGGCTCTTTCCAAGGTACAGTGGGCTTGGCAGCAGGAATGTCACAGCCAATGTTCTCTATCGTGCTTGCAAGGGTTTTGTCTGCCCTAGTGAAACACATATGCAACAACATTGTTTTCCCCAAGTGGAGGATTGGCAACTGTTAAGGCTGGATTCTATTCAATGAGACATATACCCAATATTATTGGGGCAATTGACGGTACACATGTTGCGTTTGTCCCCCCTGCCAGAATGAACAAGTGTTCAGGAATTGGAAGAGATTCCACTCACTCAATGTGCAAATGGTGTGCCTGGCTGACCAGTGCATCTCCCATGTCAATGCTGAGTATCCTGGGTCGGTGCATGATGCCTTCGTCCTGAGGAATAGCAGCATCCCAAATGTGATGGCACAACTACAGAGGCACAGGGTATGGCTAATTGGTGAGCCTGACTCCCCACCCAATGTGTGTCAGTGTATGCCTTCTGTTGTTGACCCTATACCATTGTGTAAGGCTGATGTTTGTCCCTCAATACTTGCTGGTGACTCTGGCTACCCAAACCTATCGTGGCTCCTGACCCCTGTGAGGAATGCCAGGACAGGGGCTGAAAATCGTTATTATGATGCACATGGGTGAACCAGGAGAAATATTGAAAGGACCTTTGGTCTCCTGAGGGCCAGGTTCAGATGCCTCTGTCTGACAGGTGGATCCCTGTGCTACTCACCCGAAAAGGTCTGCCAGATAGTAGTGGCATGCTGCATGTTGCACAACCTGGCCCTCAGACAACATGTGCCTTATCTGCAGGAGGAGGAGACTTTAAATGCCCCTGTGGCAGAAGTGGACCCTGAGGACAGTAAGGATGAGGAGGCAGAGGATGAGGATGTGGACAACAGAACATCACTTATACGTCAATACTTCCAATGACACACATGTGTGACAGTGGAACTGACCATTCCTCTGATTATTTATGTTTTCTGTGTGGTGTAGCAGGATGGCATTTACTTTCTTTGCCTCTTTACTTACTGTCACCTATTGCTTTTCATTTTGCAGATGTTGGTGATATCTCAACAGTGTACTACAGACAGATACAGGTCATAAAATGTATGCTATCACAGTGTTCAGATCATTTGCACATGATGTGATTGTTTTCATATATGCACATTTTCATCACATAAAACACTTTCACTTAGGTTGTGTTCAAGGGTGTTTACTGTAGTGCAAATTATCGATGGAAAAGTGCCATGGAATGCGGTGATGGTTGAGGAAAGTCCAGGGTACTGTTCCAGTCTGTTTGTAGCACAGGTCCAGTGTCCAAGAGAACATTCGGAGGGAAGCAAAGCCAGATCAAAGTGGACAAGGTGACAAGGTGTGACACAAGGTGGACATTCAGGTGGGTCTCATTTCCTGGCGGTGGTCTTGGCAGGTGTTTAGGGCTTCTGTCTGGGTCGCAGGGAATGTTTGTGGGGTGGTTCACCTTCTGGAGGAGGAGGGATGCTGGTGGCCTGTGGGTCCTGTGGCAGGGCCTCCTGCCCACTAGCTGCAGCAGAAGTGGTGGGTTGGTCAGTAGACTGGCTAGTGGTAGGGGCCCACTGGTGTGCTGTCCATTCCCTCATGATGTTGTTCATATCTACCAGCACCCCTGCTATGGAGACCATGGTGGTGTTGAGGGCCTGCAAATCCTACATTATCTACTGATGGTGTACCTCCTGCAGCCTCTTGTTCTCCTGCATGTTGGTAAGGATCTGGGAGTGTTGGTAAGCCCCCAGGACATTAGTAAGTGCATTCTGGAAAGCCGGTTCCCTGGGCCTGTCCTCCCCCTGGCGCACAGCAGTCCTCCGAGTGTCCCTGTTACCTGTGCCCCTGACCCCTGAATGGTGTGCCCACTGCCACTGACCCCATGTCCTTGATTGTCTTGGGTGTGAGGTGTTGACTGGGGTCCCTGTACAGGTGGGCACACTGCTGATTGATGTGTCCTGGAGACAGAGATGTGGGGATGTTCGGTGGGGTCTGTGGTGTTTGATACTGATGGCAGCTCTGTGGTGGACTGTCAGTGGGCTGGGGTGGCCGACTGACCAGTAGTCCTTGATGGGCCAGGTAGTTCATCCAGATCCAGAAGTCCAGAGTTGCTGTCATCACTGGGGGCATCTTCTGTTGGGGGACTGGTTTGTTGTGGCAACTCCTCGCCACTGAGTTTGGCTTGGGCACCTGTGGAGATGTAAGTGATGTATTATACTTCATGTCTGTGACATATTGTACATCCCTTGCTTCCCCTCTATTGTTGCTGTTGCCCTGCTACCTTTGTTTGTGTATGGTGATGAATTGTGTGCTTGTTTGTTCTCCATTCTGTGCATGCTTTGGTGATGGGTGTCCATGCAGAGCTCGAAGGGATGTGCATTGGGCCCAGTGCCATGTAGAGGGGCCAAAGTGAGGCATCATTATGGCACTTAACAAAAAAAATACTTACCTGTACTTACCTTACTTACCTGGGATGATGTCTCCCCATCCTCTGGTGTCCCACTGCTGTGGGTGGGGGGGGTCCCTGGGGCTAGAGAAGGGCACCTGTGTGCCCATTCCGTGGTCTCTGGCCATGGAAATAGGCCCACAGGTCCCCTAACACCTACCCTGACCCAGGGGTTAAATAAATAATGGCACTAAGTAAGCTTAGTGCCATTATTTAAGGCCCCCTTCCTCCCTGTGCTTGATTTTAGCACGGGGCTAAATATGGTTCTAAGACCATATTGTAAATTTTTGCACGGGAACGCCTACCTTGCATCTCATAGACGCAAGGTAGTTTCCCGCAAGGAAAATAATGACTTTAACTCTAAAACTTTGGTGCGAGACTGGTCTAGCACCAAAGTTTAAATATGAAGTTAGGTTTGCACCACATTTGCGTAAAAACAAATCACGCAGATTTGTCACAAACAGAGTATAAATCTGGTGCTAAGTGATTAGACCGGATCAGTTATTTGGGTCCTAGTTTAGACCGCCTTACAGTTAGAGAGCAGGTATTCATCTACGCACTATTGACAGGTGTGTAGTAAGTTGCATAATCCATATTTAAAATGCTAATTAATGCCAGGCACTGCTGGGCAACGCTGAAGTGTACACAACATTTCTATGAACAGCACAATAAAGCTAAACGTCTTTCAGTTACTGCCTCTTAATTTTTTAGAACTGCTATCCACAGTGTTGTATTTCGACCTTGGTGCAACCCAGAGCTCTCTAATTATTTCTTGATTGAATTGGATAATTCAATATGCATGTACATCTAAAAAAGATGTCAATGTGTCTGTATGGGTACATGCAACTGAATCCCATGTTGAATTATTTACACAAGTTCAGGTTTTCAATTGTGGCGGCATTCCAGGCTTTTCCCAAATCATCAGCGCTGTACATGATAATAGGCCATTGTGTGCTTGAAATTAACACCTTCAGCCTCTTTTATGGAGCTTGTACTCCTCAGCTGACTGCTTGTAGGGTATTACTACAAGAACATATGTCACTGCTAAAGTATCTCAGAGTCACTGCTCCTCCTACTGAGTACTTATTATGCAGTTGAAAAACAAAAGTCACAATCTAAAACTTTGAAAAATTTTTTTTTTCTTTGTTGTACTAGATAAGCTGTTGATAGGTCTAATGCCTCATAGTATTTTAGCTGCTGCTCCTGCTTATGTCCAATGATAACTCACATTTATTCTTTAAAATATTGCAAAAAACCTTTTTAGGGGCGAGTGCAAAGTGCTCCATCCCCTGCTGTCATCTCTCTTTGGGCTTCTAACCACGCCCATGTCATGTCAATCACTTTCATTGGTTTGTGGGCTTGCCTTTTAAAATCCGTTTGCTTTCATTTATGGAAAGGCATGCACACGTCATGCCTTTTTGGGTGTTTAGCCCTCCTACACAGCTCCGGTAAACTACTGAAAACATACGATTCTTGATGTTAGACCTAGTAGATACTTACTTCTGTGTGGCTATTCTAGAGCCAACACTGCACTATTCTCTTGTGCTTCTCTACACTGTAGCATTTATATAGAGCTTACTCCGGCTCTGTGGGGTGCTTATGTTCTAACCCACATGGCTAGCATGCTACACTGTATTTATTGGGTGTGTTACTGGTAGAGTGTTCTATTTGTTTGGAGCCTATGTGGGAAGAGTTTTTTGTGTCATGCATGAGTGACCAGAGATATGCTCTTATAATAGTGGGACCCTCCTATGCCTGTATAAAAAAAAAAAATGTCTCTGATTTTCTTATTAGAGGGGACTTGTGATGCACCTAGCCACCTGTAATAAAGAAATGACATAGCCACTCAATTGTAATAACTTATTACCGTTGAGTTCTGATGTCACACTCCCTTCTGGCAGAGCCAGCATCCAAGAAGGAAAACAGGTCAGAGAGCATAAGTAAAGCTACAGTTTATAAAAATGAAGAGAATCTTTTCCTTTCTCTCTTGTTTTTCTAGATGAACAGTTACAAACAGAAAGGAGATATTTGTGGTACTAGGTGATTATAAAAAAGAGAGAATCTCTATACACAATCCAAGCTACATTTTCTTTGTTAATCTTCCTTGTATGAAACTAATTCTAAATTCTACAGTTGTTTTGGTATGCTTAACTTTACACTAGGGATTCTACTTTTATTCTTCATGTTTGCAAGTATGCTACGTCCTTCAGAAGAAAGAACAATGCATCAACAATTTACTTGGTATGTGGGAAAGGCGATGGTGTGACCATGTATTACAAGGAATAAAGTTCACCTGCTGTACATTATTATAAAGATAATGTAAGTCATCTTAGAATTCCATTACCTTATAAAGAAACTCAGCCTTCAATGTCATGTCCCTATATGGTTATGGATGTCATTGGTGACTTGTAAGATCCTTATAATATATTGCATGGGCTACTTTATGCCATATATGTTATCTTGGGATTTAGCGCTTAATTTTGTGATGGATGAGGAGCATTATAGGTGGATACATAGTTTATACTTTCCACTATGCTTGCATTGCAATTGGCTCTGCAAGGCCCATATTTATGTTTATCATTTTTTCTTAGTCTGTGTCCTATTTGTATATGCTGACTGAAACAAAATGTCACCTAACCTGAAAGCCTCTGTTTCTTCGGGATGCAGCAATGTAGCAAGAGATCTACCAAGATGAACAGGGTTACAATTGTTCTACATATGGCTATTATAACATTTTCTCACTTATTAGATGTCAATTATTTGTCAGAATATATAGCTAGTCAAGACCTGCAGGTGAGGGCTATGTTAGAGTCCTACAATGTGCAGCAGTGTGTAGCAGATCTCTTTCAAAACAACATTCCTGTCTGATATTTAGAGTGGACTTTCTGATTTCCAGGGAAACATCAAGATTGCATAGTTTGAAATTATAGATTGCTGTAGCAACTTGATAGTTGAGAGAGGACAAGATGCCTCTGGTTCTGATTAGGCCTCAACAGAATATCAACTATGCCAGATTAATCAAAGTCATTTTGGTAATTCTTCAGATCTCTGTGAGGCAGGGTTACAGATTAATTCACAATTACACCTGCTTGCATAATTAAGAGTAATTTGTGGAAAGGAATCTGACAGCAAAATGCATTTAGTGAACTCTATTCGTGTTCTGCTGCATTTAGCACTGTTTCTTTGTGGAAAAATACATCCTCACATTCATTTGGAGGCCAGAGTGCATTTTGCCCTTTGTAGTGTTATATGCTGGTAGAAATTTGGGGTAAAGTCTTACCCCAAGAGCGCATTTATAGAATGCAAATGGTTGCTCACACTTGCTATTAGGGATCTGCTGCATTGGGTGCTATTTCTTAGCAATAAATGAATGCTTGCATCCATTTTGAATGCTACGAAATAGCACTAAACTCAGAATTACTCTTCTTGTGCAATCTTGTGGAATTATTTGGTAATTTCCCATGATTATGCTACACGAAATCACACAAGCTACGACCACCCATTGTTCCGATTGGTTTACTATGACTGTCATCACATTACTTCCAGTGTTATTTGCCATGAGCTGCACAAATGCTGGTGGTAAATTACATTTCCAGCTGTTTGTCAGGTCCAGAAGTATAGTGGGCTAGATCAGAAAGAACTGTGTTTTCACCAGTGTCTGAATTTCATATTCTCTTGAATACTTTGTATTTTACTTAACAAGGAGTTCCAGAGTTTTTCCTGTTGGACTGAAAATGTGGTGCTTTCTATAGATTTCTTTTTGTAAGGGGGTGTGGTGACTCTAGATGCACTCTCCAGCACAATTACCTTTTTTGTCAATAATGTTTTAACTTTAGCTGTATGTATAATTCCCTATTTCCCTAGGAGGATACATGAACAGTGCAATGTACCTTGAACATTGACCATCTATCCATGGGTAATTGATGACGGCCTCAAAAACAGATGTCATGTGATTCAGGGGTGTAGACAAAAGAACAGTTTTAAAGTGATCTTCTGGATTTGTTGTAGTTTGCATATGAGGAAACACAATATAGACTGTTGGCATACACAACCTTCACAAGATCATGAGTGAGGATAGATTGTATGTTTTTTGCATTTCAGGTACAGAAAGATGTAATTCAATTCAAAGAAGGTACTCTTAGTGGCTCTGTTGACATGTGAGATCAGGGACAGTTCTGAATCACTTTAACTGGTGGAGGATCGTGTTTGGGTCATATAGTTGTAGTTGTTATTTTACCACTGCATAACAGGTCAGGATCACTGTCACTTATCTAAGGCAGGCATCTAATCATGATGTGTAGAGATGTTCTGGATTGTCCACTATTAGGATATTTTATGTGTTACCCGCAGAGTGTCAGCACATTAAACTGGTGAATTTAATGAGATCCATGAATGGGGTAAAGAATATACTGAATAGAAGAGATGATAGATCTCTATGGGATGTCACAGTACACAGTTTGAGGGGCTGATATGAAAGCTGACAGGAATAGCAGGCTTTGCCTATCTTTGAGTTAGAAAGTGTTTCTTTTTAGAGTGTTTTTGAGATTCTGCAGTCTGAATAGTAGTGTGTGGTGGTGGATGGAGTCAAAGGGTGGCAACAGCTTCAAAAGTAGTAGCATGGCCATGCCTGGTTTTCATCATCAGACACTTTTATGTCACCATATATGGATATAATTGCTGATTTTGAACTTCCACCTGAATGTGCCATTGGAAACTAGCCTGCAATTTGCTGGATTGAATGGGTCAAAATTCTACTTTTTGAAAAGTCGACTAATGTAGAAGGTCTTCAGTTGGGATGAGAAGAATCCCTATTACAATGATTTATTTATCAGACTTCGAGTTCCTCCCTAAATAGGTTGTCAGAGAGGCTATGTTTAAATATTATTTGGGAACAGAACCTGATTGTGATCTTGATGGTCTGCTGGCCTCTTCAAGGTTGAAGAATTATTTTTCGAAGAACGCATTGAGGGTGGTAAGAGATGGTTGATTGACTGAGTATGTTATGGTGGAGTGTTTGCTGTTATTTTCCTCCGGAGGTTTTTTATTTTTTTAATTTGTGAGGTGAACTCTTTGGTGATTTTGTCACAGAAGGTTTGGAAATGTGGCTTTTCAGAGATGCCCTGACGTTATATAGTTCCCTCGAAGTGTGCATCCATTATGCATGTGGAGTAGTACTTATTTTTTGTAGTTCTGTTCCTTTGTAGGCTCTGTCATGACAACGTAGAACATTTGTTTTGATTTTTAGTTTCACAAGTTTCTCCATCTGCATTGTAGGATACAGAGTTCTTTTCTCATTTACTTGACCTTGTGCTTGTTCTGTCTTGCTCTTTTCTTAAAGTCAGTCTCGTTTCAGTCAGTTGGAATGGTATTTGGTTGCCCAAACTAGCAGTAAGCCAGTTGTGGGAGGCAGCTACATCCTTGCTTGTTGGTTGGGATTTTTGTGAGGAGGACATTCATTGTACAGAAGTCCAGTTTCTTCCACAATCCATATGTGCTTTTGCAGTTGTGAGTTGTCTTAGAATGCCAGCCCAGTGGTTGAAGGTAAAGGCATGATGGTTACTAAGACTTTTCTAGGAGGGGAGAAGATAAAGTCTAGCACCTACCATGTGCCTAGTGAAATGAATAGATCATGATACCATCTGCTGATGGCTCAGAGCCTATGGTAAAATTAGTAGATGCTGATGTCAACCCAGATGTTAAAATCTCCCACAATGTGTAGGTTGGGGTGCCTTAGATGAGCTTCTTTTGTTGCTTGTGGGTGGTAAGCAGAATGGGAGAAAGGTGTAGGCCACTATTAGGGTGGGTAGCACCCTACTAGCACAGACTTGCATCCTGTCATCATGACTACTTTGGTGCTTATAGTTTGTGATTATTACTTAAAGATGACAGGTAAGTCTCCTCACATCTTGCCGGTATGGTTTCTTTTGATGATGTTCAATTTAAGAGCAAGACTTTGGACACTTTCACACAAGGAACCTGATATGTAACTGATCTGACTACTCTCTTCTCTTGGTCCCTTGCTGACCAGTCTGCTTTGTAGCATGAGACGTCTTTGTCCATTTCAGGAAGCACACCAGAACGCTTAACGTCACTAGCCACTGTACACTTCAGAGTGAAAAGTGCCGCATCTAGCTATTTCTTCCAGGTTCTACTGACATAATCAGGTTCTTCTCTTAGTAACTATGCTGTCAGGGGCTTTCATTATCACGAAGAGACAGAGCTTCTCCATGATCTGCTGGTTGATGGTGACACTTTATACTACAAAATCCACAGACACTGCTGTTTTTCCTAGGTTTCTAGAAAAGCTGCAACTACAATTGTATAACAATTTGTATCACAATGTAAAAATGATTAGTGTGCAAAAAAGAGAATAAATATTTTTAAACATATCAAACACTTTGGCCCTTAATACAACCCTGGTGGTTGGTGATAAAGTGGCGGTAATACCGCTAACAGGCTGGAGGTAACTACCGCCAAATTATGACCATGGCGGTGAGAACTCAGATAGACAGCCACTTTACCACATTGACTGCCAGTGCGGAAACATCGGCCACCACAGCAGTAGCCGCCTACAGCCAGGCAGAAGACAATGTTCCTCCTACTGTAGTAAGACTCAGTAAACCGCCACTTTTTCTGGGGCGGTACCAACGACATCAAAAGCCTGGCAGAACCACTGCACAGAAGGGAAAGGACTCACCTTTGGAGACACAGGGAAGACCCACACTGCCATGGAGCCCGAGCTGCATGTCTTTCCAATGATTTTCTATGTCCTGCTCTACCACAAATAATAATAAGATCAACACAGTAGAAATAAGATAATGCAAAGTAACTGTTATATACATATGTACAGTTCAAGGGACACTGCCCAGTCCTCATTGTGCCTGGGCCACAGGCCATATTCCAAGGCCCCACTTCTCACCTGCATCAACATGGAGAGAACACTACAGGGGCATCAGTTGGAAAATAGGCAGGCACCTCAGGGGTATGGGGAACGGAGGGGCACCTCAGCCGACAGATGAAAGAAGACCACTGGTTCTGGAGTGGGCAACATGACCTGTGCTTGGTCCTGGGGAGTGCAAGGTCACAGTCTCTCAAATGGGTGACTTGCGCACATGCTCTGGAGGGGGCAACATGCCCTGTGCTTGGTCCTAGGAAATGCAAGGCCACAGTCTCTTAAGTGGGTGACTTGCCCACATGCTCTGGAGGGGGCAACATGCCCTGTGCTTGGTCCTGGGGAGTGCAAAGCCACACTCTCTTGAGTGGGTGACTTGCCCACTGGTTCTGGAGGGGGCAACATGCCCTGTGCTTGGTCCTGGGGAGCGCAAGGTCACAGTCTCTCAAGTGGGTGACTTGCCCACATGCTCTGGAGAGGCAGCAGGCCGTGTGCTTGGTCCTGGGGAGTGCAAGGCCACAGTCTCTCAAGTGGATGACTTGCCCACATGCTCTGGAGGGGGCAACATACCCTGTGCTTGGTCCTGGGGAGTCTGGGGTAGGTGGGTGTCTTACCCACTGGTTCTGGTGGAGGCATCTTGCTCTGTGTTCTTGATCCTAGGGAGGCTGGGGTTGGTGGGTGTCTTACCCACTGGTTCTGGAGGGGACAGGCTGCACAGCAGTCCATGGACACAGGACTACATACCGTCCACTGGTGGTGGTGGTGGTGCTGCTGCTGCTGGTGGGGTTGGGGGGTTTCAGCCCATCCCTTGCAGCCTTGGAACGGCTGAAGAACCATGGTTGGTGGTGGGGTCTCCATCTGAGTCCCTGCACCAGCCCCTTGTCCTTACTGCCTGCTGATGCTGGCTCCTTACACTTCCTGGCAGCAGCTGGGGCTGGCTCCTTGCCCTTCCGGGCAGCATCTAGGGCTGGCTCCTTGCCCTTCCGGGTAGCAGCTGGGGCTGGCTCCTTGGTCCCCCGGGCCCCATCTGGGGCAGGCACCCTTTCCTTGATGCTGGCAGGTGCAGGCTCCTTCAACCTCTAGACTTGTACCCTGGATCCTTTCCCACCACAAGTGTGTGTGGAGACTGCTGGGCCGGTGGACTGGTTGTCTGAGGTGCTTGCCTGGGTTTTTGCCACCCTGGCCAGATGTGAAGGACTGGGGGAGGGGGAGGTAAGAGGTCAATGGTGGAGAAGAAAAACTTCTTAGAGACATTGGGACTGGAAGAGGGAGAAGGTTTGGGAGCGGAGGAAGAGGGAGTGGTTGTAGGAGGTGTCTGTCTGCTGAGTTTGGGTTCAGGCGCATGGGCTGGATGCTGTTGTGAGGTGGATGGCTGTTGGGTGTCTAAGTGCTTGCATTTGTGTACCTTGGGAGTGGGGACAGACACAGTGGGAGAGGGCGCAGGGAAAATGCGCATGGCTGTTGTGGAAGTGTTTGCCAGTGAGGTGTGTGTTCTGCTAGGTGTGGTGGTGATGCTGGCAGTGGATGAGGATGTTGTGCATGCAGGTGTGAGTGAGGAGAGAATTGGGAGGGAGGTGGAGGAGAAGGAGGAGGGGGAGATAGTAGAAACTGTGGATGTTGGCATGTCTGCATCTGGATGGTGCCTGTGGAATGATGTGTGGTGCTTGTGTTTGCCTGTAACACTCTTGTGTGTTGTCTTGTGTGCATGCCAGTCTGCCTGTGTGCTTAAGATAGGTTGGGGTTGAGAGGAATGGGATTGGGAAGAGGAAGTTGGAGGGGGGAGGGTGGACACAGGGACAATGGCTGCCATCAGAGAGGAGGCCAGAGCCTGGATTGATCTCTGATGGACCGCCAATACAGTGTGAATGCCCTCCAGGAATGCATTAGTCTGTTGCATCTGGGCTGCCAGCCCCTGGATGGCATTCACAATGGATGACTGCCCTACAGAGATGGATCTCACGAGGTCAATAGTCTCCTCAATCAGGGCAGCAGGCCTAACTGGGGTAGGGTCTGAGGTGCCTGGGGCAAAGAAGATGCCCACCCTCCTGGGTGAGTGGGTATGGACAACCCGATGAGGGGCTGCTGGGAGGGTGGTGCTGGCATGGGAATGGCGGCTGTACCTGTAGCTGGGGTGGTCACAGAGTTGTCCGCCGCCACCAGGGAGCTTCCATCGGAGGAGGTATCTGTGTCCGAACTGTCCGCTTCAGTCTCCGCCTTGGTGCTCCCCTAGCCCTCTGTACCTCTGTTGCCCTCACCGTCGGTGGACTCTGCCTCCTGGGTCCTGTGGGATGCAACTCCTTCCGTCGCCGGTGCCTCTGCTCCTCCGTCAGATGATGCTAATGCACATAAGGTCAGGGTGACAAAACAAAAAGGGGAGGAAGAAACAAAGGATGCACTGGGTCAATGGCTGCACCAACACCACCGTTGGCGTAAACACCACTCCCACACACAGAGAACAGCCCTACGCACTATACATTGCACTACCAGTTATATTGCTACCCACCAAGGCATCAGGAGGGGCACACACCACCAAATGCAGCACACCTTGGAGCCACGCAGCCCTGACCAGTAGTGGATGCCTAAGAGCTAGGTAGCACATTGATCACTTCAGAACCCTGGTCACCATGGGACCTACTCTGCAATGTCACGCCTGAACTAGTGGCACCCACTGACATACATCCCCCACCCGGATAACACCCTAACATGCGTAAGTAGTAATGATGGGAGCTGTACTCACCCCTTTGTGTGCCCATTTTGCTCAAGAGAGGCCACCACCAGTATGCGGGCCATCAGGGGGGGTCAGGGTTCAACAGGCAGCCATTCCTAGTTGGGAGGCCGTTCCTAGCTGGGCCTCCGCCGTCTTCTGTGCCCAGCGTCTCAGGTCCACCCATCATTTCTGACAGTGGGTGCTCCGCCTGCCGTAGACCCCCAGGGTCCGCACGTCCTTTGGGATGGAATACCATATACCCTTCTTTAGATGGGCGCTGACCTGCAGAGGAAATACACACAGGAAAATAGTATCAGTCAGACAGTCCTGCCTGTTACACTTTTGGCCCACCATACCCCTTCCCATCACCATTTACACACACATGGCCCAGCGCACAACCAGTACGCCGCCAAGGGGAATTACACCAACCCCACTACATGAGGCCTTCACACACACCACTCCATGCATTCATGCCACATGCATCGTGCCCACAGTGTACTCACCTGTGGTTCTGGAGGCCCATACAGCAGTCCGTACTGGGGTAGGACCCCATCCACCAGTCGCTCCAACTCCGGCGAGGTGAAGGCAGGGGCCCATTCCCCAGTCACACAGTCCAAGGTAGGTTCCAGACACAGGCACACATGCAGTGTAGGTCTTCTCCTGTTGAAGGTCAGGTAGCAAGTGATTGATCAGATAGAAAATGGTGGTCATGTCCGCGGCGGTGCATACCGTCACTGCCAGCGTACATCACCATTGGCCACTGTAACCCATAGGGCCCAATGTTAACTAATAAGGAGTTGCACAACAGTTCCCGACCGCCTCCCGCAATGGTGCACAGCATCAGCGGGATTACCTCACTTCTACCTGTCCATCCACACAGGGCAGGCGGATGCCATTTCAGGGGGGAGGGCAGGCCCTGGATAATAACAGCATCACAGTTAAAATTTGGACATACAGGACAAATCCCACTTACCCATTACAAATTAACATAATTCATTGTACTGTTATGGCTCCAATGTTCAGTTCGTGCACAGCTCCTCACTCTTTTGTTCCTTAGACTACTACTGCTGTGGATGAATAGGAGATGGAGACATACCCTCGTGTACAGACCCCTGGTGGACTTGGCAATAACAAAGGACAGGCATATTATCCTCACCTATAGACTTGACATGGCCACAATCACAGAGCTGTGTGCCCAATTGGAGCCTCACCTGATATCTGCTATCTGTCACCCCACTGGGATCCCCCTCTTGTGCAAGTCCTATCTGTGCTCCATTTCTTGGCAACTGGTTCTTTCCAAGTGACAGTGGGCTTGGCAGCAGGAATGTCACAGCCAATGTTCTCAATAGTGCTGACAAGAGTTTTGTCTGCCCTGAGTAAGCACGTGTGCAGCTACATTGTTTTCCCCCAAGTGGAAGATTTGGCCACAGTGAAGGCTGACTTCTTTGCAATGGGACATATCTCCAACATAATTGGGGCAATTGATGGAACTCATATTGCATTTGTTACCCCGCCAGAATTAACAGTTGTTCAGAAATCAAAAACGTTTCCAATCCATTAATGCCCAGATGGTGTGCTTGGTTGACCAGTGCATCTCCCGTGTCAATGCTAAGTATCCATGGTCGGTGCATGATGCCTTTATCCTGAGGAATAGCAGCATCCCAAATGTGATGGCCCAACTACAGAGGCACCGGGTGCGGCTAATAGGTGAGCCCTGGCTCCTACCCAGTAGATGTTGGTGTATGGGTATGGTGTGGGCCATGTGGGATAGTGTGTGGCTAAATGTTTTCCCTTGATATTTGCAGGTGACTCAGGTTGCCCCAACCTATCATGGCTGCTGACCCTTGTGAGGAATGCCAGGACAAGGGCAGAAAAACGTTTCAATGAGGTACATGGAGAAAAAAAAGGATAATCGAAAGAACCTTTGGCCTCCTGAAAGCCAGGTTCAGGTCCCTCCATGTAACAGGTGGATCCCTGTGCTACTTACCCAAGAAGGTCTGCCAGATAATTGTGGCATGCTACATGTTGCACAACCTTGCCTTGAGATGCCATGTGCTTTTTCTGCAGGAGGAGTAGGCTGGAGACGCCCGTGTGGCAGCAGTGGACCCTGTGAAATTGAGGAGGCAGATGATGAGGATAAGAGCAACAAAGCAACAGTGATACAACAATTCGTTCAATGACACACAGGTAAGACAATGTTCCTTCACATGTCATTGTCATTATTTAGATTATCTCTGGCACTGGCATGCTATTATTTCCCACTTCTATGCCCCTTACTGTACCCTTTTTCAATTCATTTTGCAAATGTTATTACCCCACTATCGCTCCTGGTGTGATCACTGCAGGAAACTACAGGTCTTTCCTATGTGAGCAATTACTGTACAGTTGAATTGCAATGTTTGCATCTGGTTAACTGAAAACCTTCTTTACAAATGTAACAGACTGCATACTTGCAGTTTTTTCGAAGGGTGTTTATTAAAGTGCTAATAAGAAGAGGGACGAGTGCATTGGGATGGGCTGATGATGGAGGAAAGTCCAGGGTATTGTTTCCAGTCTGTTTGTAGCACAGGTGCATAGTATAAGGGGACAGAGGAAGGGTAGCAATGGCAGTTCAAAGTGGACAGGGTGACTGTGTGGGACAAATGGGTGACAATCAGGAGAGTCTCATTTCCTGGCGGGGGTCTTGGCATAGTCTCTGGCTTCTGTCTGGATTGCAGGGAACGGTTGCGGGGGTGGTTCACCTTCTGCAGGGGGAGGGATGCTGGTGGCCTGTTGGTCCTGTGACGGGGCCTCCTGTCCACTAGCGGCAGCAGAGGTGGAAGGCAGTTCTGGCTAATGGCAGGGGCCCACTGTTGTGAGACTGCCTCCCTCATAATGTTGGCAATGTCTGCCAGCAACCCTGCAATGGAGACCTTCCTGATCCTATGGTACTGTCCCTCCTGCAGCCGCCTGTTCTCCTGCACATTGTCCAGGATCTGGCCCATCGTGTCCTGGGAATGTTGGTAGGCTCCCAGGATCTCAGTGAGTGCCTCCTAAACAGTTGGTGTCCTGGCCTGTCATCCCCATGGCGCACATCAGTCCTCCCAGTTTCCCTGTTGTCCTGTGCCTCTGTCCCCTGAACCGTGTGCCCACTGCCACTGACCCCAGGTCCCTGATTGTATTGGCTATGGGGGGCTCCCTGGGGTCCCTGTAGAGGTGGACACACTGCTGATTGACATGTCCTGAGGACAGAGGTATGGGTACGCTGGGTGGGTGCTGTGGTGGTGTTTACAGATGGGGGAGGCTCTGTAGTTGTCTGTGTCTGGGCGTGGGTAACTGACTGTCCAGAGGTCCATGATGGGCCAGGTTTGTCATCCAGATCTAGGTGCCCAGAGTTGCTGTCATCACTGTGGGCCTCTTCAGTTGGAGGACTGGATAGTGCTGGCACCTCTTCTCTGCTGACATTGGCTCGGATACCTGTGTTATTGTTTCTGTGTCAGACATATTGTGAGTCAGTGGCTTGCCCTCTTTGGTTGTATTTGCCCTGGCAGTTTTAACTTGTGTAAGTTGGTATGTGGTGGGCTAGCTGATTCTCTCTAGTGTGCATGCTTTGGTGATAGGTGTCTATGCAGGGCTGTGAGTGATGCCCATGCATTGGTGGTGCAAGCAGGGCTTGCCATTGGAATGTGTGGGATGTGATGGTGGGGTGTGTGGGAGGTGGTGGAGTGATGGGAGTGAGGGTGAGGGTTGGGTATGTGATGGCAGGCAGGTACGGGGGTGATAGTAGTACAGAGTTGACTTACCGGAGTCCAGTCCTCCTCCTACTCAGGCCAGGCTCTCAGGATGCATGATTGCCAAGACTTGCTCCTCCCATGTTGTTAGTTGTGGGGGACGATGTGGGGGTGGATAGTGAGCTGGTGTCTTGCTGCTATGGAATGCTCTTCCCCCATACGTCATTCCACCTCTTCCTGATGTCGTCCCTGGTTCTTGGGTGCTGTCTCACGGCATTGACCATGTCCACGATCCCCCACCATAGCTCCATCTTCCTAGCAATGGAAATATGCTGAACCTGTGCTCCAAATAGTTGTGGCTCTACCCTGATGATTTCCTCCACCATCACCCTTAGCTCCTCCTCTGAGAATCGGGGGTGTCTTTGTGGTGCAATGGGTGTTGTGTGAGTTGTGTAGGTGAGGGTGTGTAGGATGATATGTTGGGGTGTGTGATGTGGGGTGCGTGGGTGGTGTATAGGTGTAGGTAGTGTGTTGCTCTGGTTTTGTCTGTGGTCGTGGTGTCTGTCTTGTGCCAATGGTTTGTAGTCATAAGGGGTTGTGGGTAATATGGGTGTGTGTTTTATAGTGGTGTGGGTGTGGTGTGTGTGTGTCAGGTATGTGTAGTTTGAATTGTCCAATGTGGTGTTCTTTTGTTTGAGTGTGGGTATTTTGAGCGCGACGGTATGTGCCTCCAATGGTTTACCACCATTGAATATCCCCCGTAGTGATTCGTGGGTCATAATGTGTTGGGCGTAGTTCTGTTGGCGTAACCGTGTGGATTTGGATACCGCCAGTTTATCACCTTTGTTGTGGCGGACTTGTGTCTGTGGCTGAATTCTGTCGGATTGGTGTGTGTGTGTCATAATATGGTGAACAGACATCTTCCGCGGCGGCAGTATGTTGGAAGCAGTCAGCATGGCAGTAAGTGGGATTTACTTCTAATGTCATGATGAGGGTTTTTATATTTTTATTTGAAAATATTATATCCGTTCTTGAAACACAAACAGTTATTCTTCATATCTGACAATCATTACTACAAATATTTATTGGTGTGCAATTTGTAATGTGGCCTATGCGCTAATGCTGGTGGGTCTTATTATTAATTCTACATTCACAGTAGACAGAAAAACAGCACCCCTAACAAATTTCTGACTCTCGTCTGATTAGTCTGCATACAGGGACATAGTCCTGAAAAGGACATCAGACCTTTTTCTCAGCATATGCTTGGAGAGGATTTCTATTTCCAAAGCAACCCTTGCCCATTAAATGCAGAGCCACTGATTTTTTCGTTATTGGTGTTGTTAACAAAATAATATAAGCTATGTACAATGGTGCATTTAGGTCTCAATTCAAAATACAGCATAGCATATTTGTCAGCATGAAAACAACACGCTACAGCTTTACATTCTGCTTCTTGTGAGGGGACAATGCATTGTCAAGTGGACTAGAGGGGTAAGGGAGAGGGAGCTTTCTGTGTGTGGGACAGCCATGTCTGGCAGTTGGTCTGTACAGAGAGAGAGAGAGAGAGAAAGAGAGCAAGAAGAGAGAGAGAGAGAGAGAGAGAGAGAGAGAGAGAGAGAGAGAGAGAGAGAGAGAGGAATATGTTTATTGTGCTTTTATCTTGTCTACATTGTCCTGGCCTTATATATCTTGCAAGAGTGAGTCGTATGTTGTATCTCAAGCTGAAGGTGATCCTAATGCTGTGGTTTGACTTAAGGTGACTCAGAGGCTGTCATGTGTTGTGGATTCTGCATCTGTTTCACTGGACCTACCCAGATATGATTTTAGCGGTCCCCAATGTCCTGGGGTCTTGATGTTGGTGGGTGTAGGTCAACATAGATTTCTCTGTCTGCTCCGGATAAAGTCCTGCAACAAGTCCTGTTTATGCAGCACTTGCATCCCCTCTCAGCACATTGAAATTCTCCTTTTTGCCATCAAGAAGACAATTGCAGTGAGCATTCATACTGGTGTCTGCTTGACATAGCCCAAGAGAGTGATCAAAGGTCTCAGGGCTAGTTGTATACCCACCAATTCTGTTATGAGTTTAATTTGCTCACCCTTCCCAAAAACGCTTGTATGCTGTAACAGTCCCATGCTAAATGATGGAAGTCTTCTTGCTCTTGAAAGCTTCTAGGATAGTGGCAGGAAAGGGCGGGGTCTATCTTGGTTCATCTTGCTTGTTTAGAATTTAGTCAGTGTAAGTATTTGAAATGTATGAGTTTATTTTTTTGACTCCCTGACACCAATTTTGTTTGCATGCCGTAGTACATCCAATGCGCCTAGGTGATTTCAATCCCAATATCCCTGCCGAAGGCCAACCTTGAGCATTCATTATGCTATGTGCGCAATGAAGAGTATGCAGTGTACATTCTGAACACCCATCTAGTTTCATCAATAGAATGGATAAGCTGAGTCAGAGGTGGGAAATCTACCGTTTCATCATGGAATCCTGGTAAGTGCACTTGAGCTGAGTGTTGTAATCTCAGGAATACAAAATGATCCAGAAAGTGTGGTGTGCCACTTTAGTGTGAATTTCTCCAATGCCACAAACTTGCATTGGTCATAGAGGTCCCCAGTTTCTCAAATTCCCCATTAATTACCCTCTGTTTGATCTGGTTCTTGGTTTTAAGCATGAGAGGCTTGTGTATGGATGGATCCAGTGTCTAGAATAGTGACATTGTGTTACTAGGTAGTGTAGCTAGAGGTGAGGCATTTCAAACTACCTTTGTTTTATGAAGGTGTACGAATATCCGAGCCAGTGAGGAGTTGTTTCCCAGCTCAAAATAATTTGGTCAGAATGCTGCGGAGTGGATTGAAAATGCTATTGAGAGTGGGTTGGGTATTGTTGCAGATGGGTTCCGCCCATTCAATATGTCTAGTTTTTTTTGCTTTGTGGATCACCTGGTTTTGTGCTCTTTACTGTTGGTGAGTCTCACTGTATGTGTCTCACCCACGGTAATCACATGGCAACTGGAATGTGCTCATTTACCACTAGTGTCTGCTAGCGTGACACAGCTAGAGTAATGGGCACTTGACTGGTTACACTTGAACCTGTGTGCACAAGTGTGCGCTCAAAGCTGAGGGCTGCATGTGTGAGAATACTGTTGTGCATAGTCCAGTAAGTGCACACAGGTAGCCTGCCAGAGAGGGGACTCTGCAGAATTAGATGTTGACCTGTGGTAGGCCTTGCAATGTTAATGTACACTCATAGGAAAAGTCAGTGTGATTTAGTGTTCTGTTTGTATTGACACTTTATTATACATATGGGGGAACATTGTGATAGAGTGCAGTTTCACTTCTCTTTGGACCACAAAGTCCAGTGGCATATAAAAATGGGGTGGACCATGTGCGATAGCACCGTATCTGAGAGTTCCAAAGGGATGTCTGTACATTCTGTGGGTCATCCAGGATTGTCATAATTCCCTGGCTCAGTTCATGATCAGAGCCCAGGTCTTTTGTCACACTGCTGTGCCAAGTTAATTACATTTCTCACATGTAGCAGGAACAAATACTGCCCCACACAAAGGGAACAATTAATAGGGCTTCCCTCAGGTCCTGACCAGGAAAGGGTTTGGATAAAAAATCTGCATTTGTTAATTACTTGCCACACTACACCACTGCTGGGAACAGCACTGGCCCACTGAAGCAGGGAGGAAGACCTGACAACCAGAGCCTACATAAGGGGAGGTCCTCTTTGTACTTTGGTCCAAACAGCCAGGGCAGTGATGTCAACAAGACATAAGGTGGATCTTAGACCCCAGGAGCAGATGTGACAAGTGGCTCTTGGATGATGCCATCTTGAACTATCCTTGCATGCTGTGCAGGAGGTTTGGGACAGAGGTGAAGAGGTAATGTGGCACCCACAGATTTGACAAGGGTGCCTGACTTCTAGAACCTTCTACGTCCTGCACAATGGAAAGACATTTTGGGGGTGATTCTGAGACTGGCGGGCGGCGGAGGCCGCCCGCCAGTCTTCCCCCGACAAAATACCGCTCCGCGGTCGCAAGACCGCTGAGGGTATTTTGAGATTTGGCCTGGGCTGGCGGGCGGCCGCCAAAAGGCCGCCCGCCAGCCCAGGGCAAATCTACCTTCCCACGAGGACGCCGGCTCCGAATGGAGCCGGCGTAGTGGGAAGGTGCGACGGGTGCAGTTGCACCCGTCGCGTATTTCAGTGTCTGCTTTGCAGACACTGAAATACTTTGTGGGGCCCTCTTACGGGGGCCCCTGCAGTGCCCATGCCATTGGCATGGGCACTGCAGGGGCCCCCAGGGGCCCCGCGGCACCCCCTACCGCCATCCTGTTCCTGGCAGGAGACCCGCCAGGAACAGGATGGCGGTAGGGAGTGTCAGAATCCCCATGGCGGCGGAGCGCGCTCCGCCGCCATGGAGGATTCTCCCGAGCAGCGGAAAGTCAGCGGGAACGGTCAGAATGCTCGACGGAGCACCGCCAGCCTGTTGGCGGTGCTCCCGTGGTCGGTGACTGACCGCCAGGGTCAGAATGACCCCCTTTGTTGCTTCGTGCTGTTTGTACTTTTCAGTGATGGAGCCTGGGACTGTGACAGCCATGAAAAACTAGAAGGAGGAATCCTCTGATGTCCGAAAAATTACTAAGGACCTAGGGTGACATGTAGCAAACTTTTGCGAGTTGCAAATGGCCCGATTCGCAATTTGCGACCCCGCAAAATCCGAAATGGGATGCAAAAATCCAATTTCCGACTCCCAAAATGTGACGCGAGCCATTACCAACTCGCAAAATTTGCGACCCCATTTTGCGACCCGCAAATAGCAAGTCGCAATTTGCGAGTCGCAAACCATATGCAATAGCAACTCGCAAATTGCGACTAGTCGCAAAAAGCCCATTTTGCACTTCCAATTTACCACTAACTCAGAGCAGGTGGCAACCATTACCAAAGTATAAAAGGAGACCCAGAAGGCATCTGGGTTACTCAAGATGGCGGAGATATACATGATAGCAGTGAGGAGGAGAGCCCACGCCGCCCAGCAGAGGAGGAGGAGGAGCCAGAGACAGGAGAAGATATACAGAACAAGGCAGACACTTTTCCAACAAACTGAGGAGGAAATTTACGATAAATATAGACTTAGCAGCACAGCTATACTAGATTTAATAGAATTACTCAAACCACAGCTAGAACGCCAGACTGTGCGCGGCTGCGCCATCCTTACGCATGTGCAAGTGCTATGCTCACTGCACCTCTTGGCCTCGGGTAGCTATCAGGGGGTCATTGCTGTGGCAGGTGGGGTATCCCAAAGTGCACTCTCACGGTTCATTAGGGCATTCCTAGACGCCTTACTCACACACATGTCCAGATACATATACCTACCCAGGAATGAGGCAGAAATCAACAGCACCAAGTTGGAATTTTACAGGATTGCCAACTTCCCCCATGTCATAGGGTGTGTAGACAGGACACATATACAAATATGCCCTCCTGCAAATCTGGAATATCTGTTCCGCAATAGGAAGTGTACCCATTCACTCAATATTCAGGTGGTATGTGATGCCCATTATGTCATCACTGACATGGTTGCTAAATTTCCAGGCAGTACTCATGACTCCTACATTTTTAGGCACAGTGGGATACACCAACGCCTGGAACGTGGGGAGTTTGGAGACGGATACCTCCTAGGTAGAGCTGAATACACCTTGCAGACATACACACAGGTCAATGTGCAAACCACCCATGCCTTGCTAACATTGTACTTTTTGTGCCAAACAGGTGACAGTGCATATGCACTACGACCATGGATACTAACTCCGTACCTAACACCCAGCAATGATTCAGAGAGGCGATACAACAGTACACATAAGAGGACCAGGAACATAATAGAATGTACCTTTGGACTGCTGAAAGCAAGGTTCAGATGCCTCCACCAAAGTGGAGGTGCCCTCCAGTATACCCCAATAACAGCTTTCAAAATCGTTGTTGCATGCGCTAAACTGCACAACATTGCCACCAGATGTGGGCTACCTCTCACCCCTGAAGACCCTGATTCGGAGGATGAAGAGCAAGAACTACCATATCGCCATCATGGGGATAGGAGCATCGCAAATCAAGACAGACTGAGAAGGGAACACGTTGCAAACCAATACTTTGGAAGGTACGTGCTCACTTTTACCATACTCACCAATGTAACACACAAAGAGTCCATGTGTTAAGTGGAAAGAACAAGTGATTTAATAAGTGCAAACAAAAAAACTATGTACAATAGGAACAGTTCAGGGGCTTCAATAGTCCACCTGGCATGGGGCACATTGACGTCATGTGCCCCAGCCCCAGGACTGTGTGGAGCTCAGACCCTACTGCGGGCTCGGCCAGCATGGCTGGTACTAGGGGGGTCAGCAGTGCCCTGCCTTGTGCTTCCACTGCGAAGCACCCTGGTGTCACCGGCAGAGACACTGCTGACAGTGGAGCCCTCCTCACTGTCCTGTGGCGTGTCGCCTGTGCCCCTGGCCACCTGCCGTGCCTCCATGAGGTCTATAGCATGGCTGAGACGGCCTAGTCCCCGTGCCACGTCACCAGCAAAGTGGCCCATGTCCACCTGGAGGCTGACTGTGCGCCTAGACAGCCCTGTTGTGTTTACAGCCAGCCTTACTATTGAGGAGGACATCCTGTCCAGGCGGTTCAGCAGCTGGCGGTCCCTGCGCCGTGCACTCTCAGTCTGTGTTATCAGTCCTGCCACTAGTTGGCACATGGAGAGTACAAGGTCACCCATGTTGGAACTGATCACCTGCAACTCTCACTGTACCAGCTGCATACTGTTGCCATGATTGCGCTCCATGCGCCGCAATGCCCCGGTAATCCTCCTTAATTCCTGTGTTTGCAGGCGCTGACCCCGTAGGAGTGCGGCCTCGGTTTGTGATGTGGAGGCATCCCCTGACTCTGCCTGCCGCTCGGAGGATGGTGTTCCACGTCGCCTGCGATGCAGTGGAGGCCCTGTGATGTCTCCCATGGCACTCTGGCTCGTACCTGGTGCAGGCTCACACACCACTACTGCAACAGGTGTTTCCTGAGGGGACATGGTGTCAGTGGTGTCTGGTCCTATTCTCTCCTGTGTCTGCTGGCTGACCAGTGGCCCCTGGCTGCTTGGGCTGGTGGGGGTGTCTTGTGGGAGACCTGTGGGACATGGGAACACAGGGTCAGTATCTACTATCTGTTATCAACTTCCTAATAAACTATTGCCTATGAACTGCCTCCTTGACTACAATGCCCATAATGCATCACTCTGGTATTTGCTACTCTGAAATGAAGCTATTTTGGTTGTGCGTGCTCCTGTGCACAAGGTGGGTGGGGGTATGGCATTAATGAGGGTACATGCATGTCACATGGTACTCACTGGTTGATGGTCCTGCCTCAGAGGTGTCCAGATCTCCCATCCCACTTACAGCCTCAGGCTCTAGGGTCTCTTCTACCCTTTCCTCCAGGGGTGTGGGTGGTGGTACTGTCGATGGTCCCCCTCCTGTGCCTCTCATCTCCCGGAGCCGCTCTGCCACCCTCTCCTTGGTCCGGGAGCACAGGTCGTACCACCTTTTTTTCAATTCTTCCACACTCTGGTGGCTGACCCCCAGGGAGTTGACTTTGTCCTGGATCTCCTGCCAGAGTCTTCTCTTCTCTGTCTCTGGCACGGTGAAGGCTGCCCTGCCAAACAGCTGGTCATGGTGCTGACAGCACTCCTCAGTCAGCACCTCCAACTCTTTTTCAGCAAACTTTAGTTTCCTCTTCCTTGGGTTTTTAGCCATGGTTGCAGGAGCTCTGTTTGTTTGCTGGGCTGAAGTTGAAATGGGTGTGGTCCTCCCTCCTCCCAGGTGTATTTGTAAACTTCCTGGCTGTGATGTCATCATCATGTGCCAGGAAGTGTTTTCCAGAGTGTTCTGCAGCACCTGCATTCAATTTTCTGCACAGTCGCAATTTGCGACACCCACTCGTAAATTGCATGTCTGTTTTTTGCGCGGTCGCAAAAAGTGACCTCGCAAACAGCGGACTCGCTATCTGCGGTGCGACTCCGTGTGTGAGTCGCAAACTGTCCTCGCATTTTCTACCTGCATTGCAGTTAGTGAGTCGGAAATTGCGAATCGCAAAGAATCGCAATTTGCGAGTCGCTATTATTTTCCTACCTACATCTGGCCCTATGCTCCAGTTGACCCCTGGACCAGTTGGTCTCCTAATGGGACAGTAAAGCTGGCCCTCTTACATGCCTGAGGACCAGTTGTGGGAAAGCACTGGACTTTCTGTGTTTAAAGGCAAAGACCAGGAGGAAGGTGGTTGCAGGTAGCGAATAGAACCAGCTTCCTGTAGATTACACCACTTTGGAGATGTAGAGATCTGCTAAAACTACAGCTCACCTTCAGGAGTATAATGAGTATAAGATCGTCCAGGTGGGCCCAAGTCATGGCATTTTTAAGACTGGTAACCTTTGACCTTTTACAGAACAAATGGAGTATGGGGTTTCACTGTGTTTCCTAACTTTACCCCCAGGCTGGGCAAGGGCCCAGAGGTGGTGCAAAATTGATTGATTATTATTTTTTAGGAAGGGGGCATGCATGGGGTCCCCTCCACAGACTCTCAAATGTCCTAGGGACCCCATACACCACCCTGTATATATATTGTAAAAGGGGCTGAGAGCACATCTGTGATCCCCAAAACCAAGGAGACAGGGTGAGGAGGGAAGACACTCAGCAGCAACACCCTACCTTCATGGAGTAGGAGAGAGGCTGCCACAATGGGGGTTGGCGAGGCCAGGGTTAGGCTCCCTGGGCTACCCAAATGTTGGGAGCCCATGGGGTGCCCGGGTGCGACCTGGCACCCCAAAACTAAAAAAATAAATTAAGAAAACAAAAGAAAAGCATGAGGCTAACCCAGGCACAGCAGGAGAGCTGCTTCTAAAATGTTCACTACTCTGGCTGGAACACCTTATAATGCCCTGCGTGGCAGGCTTATTTATACATTTTCCTTCCATTGTGGTGGCCCCAGGAGGACAGGGGTGGCTCCAGAAGGACAGGGGCAACACCAGTGATTTCAGACATTATTATGGGGGTCTGCAGCAGTTACAACATTCCCCAGGAGTAATATTTGTAAACTTACTCTACATTTGCAGGATCAAAAAATCTGTGACCTTCTGGAACTTTTATCCAGTTTTTCAAAACATTCCCAAAGTTAGAGCTTGTGCTCTACAGCTGGGAATGCAACATTCTCTAAGGGCTGTTCTGTGGCTGCATTTTAACTGAC
The DNA here is from genome assembly GCF_031143425.1 of Pleurodeles waltl. Classification (NCBI taxonomy): domain Eukaryota; kingdom Metazoa; phylum Chordata; class Amphibia; order Caudata; family Salamandridae; genus Pleurodeles; species Pleurodeles waltl. The sequence continues at coordinate 690,257,112 of NC_090436.1, read as the reverse complement.
CTGAAGGTGTCTAAAGAAGATATATGGAATGTAGGGCTCTCTTGCGGCTGAATCAATGGTTGCATTTTATGTGATCAGAAAGTTGCACCCTTTAGGGGTTGTTTTTATGATTGCATTTTTATGGATTAAAAGTATAGAATAGTCTGCAATGATCTTTTAAAAATATTTTATTGACATAATGATGCCTATAGTGACTACTGTTCAAAGTGAATGTGATTTATTAACGATTTATTAACATTCTAAGTGCCCATGGTTATTATTGATTACACCATTTACTCACAAAATGATGGTGTTTTGTTGATCTTGAACCATTAGACTTACTTCACTTGTTTGCAGGACCCTATAGGAGGTCAAAGTTGATTTTGCAATGGTGTCTATGGTATTTTGCACCTGCCTAATATATATATATATGTAAATTATTGCATAGTATTTTATTGTGTGTGTGCAACAAACGCACTTTTCCATTTTCTAAAGAAAAAGCACTGGCTGGACAATCATTGATTGAGGGCTTATATTGCGTGCCAGCAAATTATGATTACTAGCCCACACCACTTCCCCCGACTTGGCCTTGGACTGCTCTGCTTTGCTACCATGAGAAAGTCAAGCACTACAATGGGGTAATTTGTTCCTAGTAAGCGGAAATTGGGGAGCTCTTACTTGCGCACAACTCACATGCTGCACAACCCACCCAATTTCCTACTTGTGTACTTGAAAAAAGTGATAGAAATTGGTGAAAAATGACCATCGTAATGATGGCAATTCTGCTTGCTAGTGATAAGGTTAGTTTTATTCACCCTTTGATCTGCATTTGGAATTAATATGTTACTGCACCATAGTTTGCACACAGGACTGTGTCCCTGTTTTGGTGTAAGTGTATGCCCAGGTATTTAACCAAGTCTTATATTCAACAGGCCCATATTTATACTTTTTTAGCGCCGCATTTGCGCCGCTTTTTGATGCAAAAACAGTGCAAACTTACAAAATACAATTCTATTTTGCAAGTTTGCGCTGTTTTTGCATCAAAATATGACTCAAATGCGGCGCTAAAAAAGTATAAATATAGGCCTAAATATGTAGGTGTTGTGCAGACACTGAGAAGAAAGAAGTCAGAAGTTGTCCATTTAATGAACAGACAAGAGTAGTGCCCAAAGTGACTCACCTCAGAAAATATGCCTTAGAAACTGAGGAGTCTCTGACAAGCAACAGGATATCGTCCACACATGTGGATAATAGCAAGCGTCCAATATGGAAGACAAGGCCTCTATGTAAATGGTGGTCTGCAATACATGTGTGAGTGGATCCATGAGTATTACAAACAACAAGGGGGAAAGAGGACATGCCTCTGTCTATTGAGAAAGGACTTGTGTGTGCTCTAGTAACAAGGATTGGTGAATAGTAATCTAATGAGTGCAGTAATGCCATTGGGGATGCCTACTTTGCAAAAGACTTCAAATAGGAAAGGCCACTCAAGTGGGGCAAGTGCCTTCCCTGCATCCATTATGACAACAGGCCTAGACGTGGGGAGCTACCTAGTTCAATACTGCAAATATGGTGCAGAAGTTGATGGCCATGGACCTTCTGAGGGACAAGCCGGGACTAAATTGAGCTTAGTTGGACCATTAATAGATTAAAAGACAGTCTAGTGGCAATCATTTTAGCCAAGAATTTGTTGCATAGGTTAATAAGAGAGAGTGGCCTGTATGAACATTATTATATGGGATTGTTGCCCAGTTTAGGTAACATTGAAGTGCTTTAGCATAAAAATCAACCAATCAAAGGCAAGAAGGGGTTTAAGAGACTTAAAAAACTTAACCCCTCAGTGTGTCTAACCCAGGAACATTAAGGCCCAGTTGGCTCTTGTAAGCTACTAACATTTCACCAGTGTTGATAGGAGCACTTAAGAATTGCTGATGTCCATAAGCAACATCATGGCAATGTTGCTGAGGTAGCCTTAAGGGAAAATTTGGGTTTCTCGGCCCAGGAAGCCAAGATCTGACTGAAACAGTGGACGAACTCAGAGGAGATGCTTTGGTCAGTGAGCAATGTTTCACCAATTTCAATGTGAAGGTGGGCTATGTGAGTTCGGTGCGGGTAACCTCCCAACACCTTAACCAGTGTCCTACCTGGCCTCTCTCCCTCACCATATGTACAGTCTGTGTATTTTTACCAAGGAATGCCACCTTGTCTATGCAACTATGTAGAAGACATTGGCACTCCAGGAGGTCATTCCTGAGGGTCAACAGCACTATGGACGTATCTAATGTTATAAGGTAATGATCATTTTTTGATAATAGAGTAAAGATAACACTTAGGCTGTCCTGTTTAGAAATCATGTTGCCCCAGATGAACACTTTACATGCCTCCTAGAGTGTGGAATGTTTAGATACAGATTCTGCATTTAAGTAGAAGCATTCTAGTATTGCATCGTGCATTTTGTTTTGAAAAAGCTAGTCAGGCAGATCTTTCCCAGGGAAAATCCTGGGAGGGTGGGCATTGGAGCCTGACTCATGGCATTTCAAGCATCAATTAGACAGGAGGAGTGAAATTGGTAGCTGATTGATGTTAGTGATTCAGGAGGAAATGGTGTGAGTGGTGATCCAATACTCTATGAAATTGTGACCCATGTGGGGCTGAATAGAATGTGTATTTGTGTATGCCACTATTATGTAATCAATTAAACCAAATGTTTCCATAATTTCACCCTGGCCAAATACATTTTCATGGGGCCAGCAGTATAGTCTCTTTCTATGTCAAGTACCGTGTTAAGAACTTCACCATAACCCACAGCAGATGTACATTGCAGCTTTAGGGGGATGTGATGGAAGAACTCTGAAGAACCCACACTTTGAGCATATGCAGTGAGGATTGCTACTTTCAAGCCTTTAATGATGCCCTCCAGCAGTATAAACCACCTGTTTGGGTCCTCGTGCACTTGGGCTAGTTTTAAGTTTATACATTTGTGGATGAGGATGCAGACCCCTTACACATGTGTTGTATGAGGAAAAAAAACAGTGGCCACCCCATTAAGCAAAGTATGTGTGTGTCCCTTTTGGTGGTAGATGTATCTCTTGGAGTCTGGGTATATCCACACATTGTTGTTCTAGATATGCAAGAGCCATTTTGCTTTTTTGACGATTATTAAGTCCTAATGTTCCGTGACATTTATGTAGAACTTTTAGTTGCTTGTGCAGCTATGCCATTAAGTTGGGATATCTTGGGAAAAACCAGCAGTGCTGCATTGTTTGTGTAATATATGTGATGCTTACTTTGTGACCACTGAATTGAAAACGTATAAAATCTATGTCCCCTCCCACCTCCAACTGTGAATTCTCCAACTATCATTGAAGATTCACCTTCAGCATCTCCAAAATGATTAAAGGTGTACACACCAGAGGCAAGAGCAATGCTTCGTAAGACTATCCCAACTACTGTACAGACATTATGTAGGTTAAAAAAGAACTCCTGATTATTGAAGGGTGTGCAATTCTTGTGTGGCATGGTTGGTGCATTTTTTTATTGTTTATATATAATGTGCCACCTGCTGCACCCACCTCGTTCTCAACATGACATGTTCTGTTCAACCTGGGTCGTCCAAGTTACTAGCAATGTCCTCTTCGTCTAGTCTACCAGAGGTACTTGCCTGGATAGATGGGCCCTTGTCTATGACATTTTTGGGAGTTTGCATCAGTGGGGGTTATTGAATATATTGTGCCTTCCCATCTATTTTAATCTTAACCTGTGCTGGGTACAACATTCCGTACTAGGTATCCTAAATTTACAGCATCTTTTCTACATCAATGACATTCTTACAAGCTGCCTGCACTGACTAAGGGCCTGATTCTAACTTTGGAGGACGGTGTTAAACCGTCCCAAAAGTGGCGGATATACCACCTACCGTATTACGAGTTCCATAGGATATAATGGACTCGTAATACGGTAGGTGGTATATCCGCCACTTTTGGGACGGTTTAACACCGTCCTCCAAAGTTAGAATCAGGCCCTAAGTGTAGTCTAGGAATATGGATATTGTGGTTCCATCCTAATGCAGTGGGCTCCTCTGTCTTGCTAGGTGCAGAACTGTGTCACAGTTCCAGAATTTGAGCAATCAGGCTACCAGGAGTCAAGGCTTGGCATTTGAGGAGACCATGGGCTAGGGTTCTGTAAGCATGTTCTACCTGTAAAGCTTAGGAGAAGTTAGCCAAACAGAGCAGTGAGCAAATGTTCAACAAAATAGTTGGACTGGCCTTTGTCTGTAGTTTCTGTGAGCCCCAAGATCTGTATATTGTTGCAGCAAGAGCTTGACATCTTGGATTTTGACTAGGGCATTAGTTAGCAGCTTCTCCATCTTGTTCAGCCAGTCCATGTTGGCTGTGAAATCATCTTTCAAGTCAGAGATTTGACTCTCTGCACCATCAATCCTCATGTTTTGCCGATCCTTATGCTCTGTGAATCTAGAAACTAGTTATTCAATCTAGTAGATTATTAATTGTAGCTCTCATCCTCTGCTTTTGACCTATCTACTGACTTGCATGCTACCTCCCCATGTTCAAACTACAGTTAGTCCTGTTATGGGCCACCATCCCCATGATGACTGGATATGGTGTGAATATCAAGTGTAAAGTTCCTGGTGGTGTCTCTGCCATGTGAGTTAAAGCTAGGTACTCTTGCGGCTCTCTTTCTTAAAAGTACAAGACTATTTTGGGGTGGAAATCAATAATATGGGAAATGTCTGTGGAAGTCTAGGCTGATATGTGTACAGTAGAAGCAGATCTTGGTGGTAACCATGATGTTATACTCCCTCAGGGGCCATTGTCACCAGGTTCTGCAGGCTTTATGTACTCATATTTCCTTTTGGAGTGCAGTGAAGCACAATGTCACCACCATGGGCACAGCCAGTAGGCTGGCTTGTGACAGTCTTGAATGCTGTGTGCTGATGCCTCTGCAGTGGGGTGCAAGGTCTTCATGTCCAGAGCAACCCAATCCCCTTTAGGTGGCCTACAGTCCCCTGACACAGTAGGGGGCTTGCTGCTGTGGCCTCTGGCTCTCCAACAGCAACAACCTAATTGTGTTGTCTTGTGTGGGATGTGGGGAGCCTTCCAGGTGTACCACATGTGGGCGCCTTTTAGTTCTGCCCCCTAGGCCTGTGTATCAATGTTGGCAGGGTATCCCATTTAAGAATGAGTAAGTGGATCTGGCTCCAGAGCTTCATGCCAAGTGGCAATCTTGGAAGCCATACACCCACCCAGCAGAACCACTGCCTTTAAAAATAAATACGTTTCCAGTTTAGAAAGGCCTATGAATGATCTGAAGGTGATCTCCAGAATCACTGCTAACTGCCCACAAGGCCACCAGCATGATTCCCAAAAGAGAAACTGTTTCACTGGAACATCCATTCACCCCCTCCTATTTGCATAAAAGGTGGCAAAAACCCTTTTATGAGTTGGGAAAACATTTGCAAGTCATAAAAGATCTTCTGTACAATAGAGAAAGTCCTTTTTCAGTCACAAACCATGTGACTTTACAAACACAATTACCAGCTTCTCAATTAGTAAAGGCTGGAGAAGTGTAAACATAGTATTTAATATAAGGGGTGATTCACAAACCTTTTGCTTACTCCTGAAATTCAGACATAAGCCAGGATTACTAGTAGAGTAAGTCTCAGTAACCTCTCTGTGAATCAAGTCCATACATTTTAGATGTGAGCTGTATACAAATAAGATAGCTTTTATAATTATTTCCTCATTAATAATAGGTGTATTTAATAAATGTCACAGATGTTTTATTAATGTTGGTATGCTCAAAACTCAAACCAATGTCTAGAATAATTCAAAAAAGTATTCAACTTTCTCAAGTTTTTTTCTTTATGTCTATTCAGTAATTGCACTAAATACTGAGGGCTAGATTTACAGGACAGTACTTTTCTTTACTTCACCCTTGCCCCACTTAACACCTTGTGTGCACTGTATTTATAAAATGGCTCACCATGGCGGTTGTTAGAACAATAGCATCAACATTTTTATGCTATTGTGGCATTTAGCTACACTAGCATCAAAACATTTGACACTAGTGTAGCGAAGTGCAAGGGAGGCCCGTTGATTTCAATGGGTGTGTCATTTTAATGCCTGCTCTGAGCAGGCGTTAAAAATGACACCAAAAATAGCACTGTAGATTTCACTGCACCATATTTGCAGGCCTCCTAACGCCAGAATGCCCTCCTTGCATACATTATGCCTGACGTAGACATAGTGTAGAGCAATAGCGTGAAAAGTTGCGCAATGCATGAATTACACCATTTTGTAAATATGGCGCAGTGAAAATTGCCTCCTTGAACCACATTAGTGTAAAACAAATTACGCTAATGTGGCGCAAAGAGGTGCTTCTGTTTTTATTTCTATAGTATTTAAATATTGTGTCAACAGTATCATTAGTACCAAAATACTGAATCATAGATATTTATGTCATGAATATCAGGATTTTTTGTTAAATAATATCTTTCTAAGTACTATTCTTTTATTTAATTGTTTACTTAAATATAGTTGTAAAAAATACAAATACTGCTTTTTGATTAATTTAACTTATATTAGTAAAAATATTATTCCTAGGTTCTAGTTTTGTTAGATTAATTATTACTTTTTGAAAGTACAGTTTGTAATTCAATATGGCTATTCTATTTTTTTAAATTAAATTATTAATTCATAATATAAAAATAGGTTGATGGGTGTTAATCCCTTAGCTGCTGCCCCCGTGCTGATCCCATTTTTGACCATTTGTGGTAGTTCGTGCTTAGACCCCCCCATAACCTTTTGTCCACATAAGCTATCCACACCAAATGTGCTTTGATACTATATATATATATATATATATATATATATATACACATATATATATATATATACACATATATATATATATATATATATATATATATATATATACACACACACACACAGATCTATACATATATATATATTTTTCTGTTTTTGTTTCTTTGGGTGACGATTGTGGCCCCCAGAGAAATCAATCACACATCCCACGGGGTCAGCCCTTCTCATGGGCAACCCCCTGTCAATTTCAGATTTTTAGAATGCACTTTTTAACCCCCCTCAGGGGCAAACCCAGTTTATTTTTAATGAATGCCCCGGGCGGGGTCGGCCTATTTTCAAGGGGGCCGACCCCCACATATGATATCGCTGGTATCTGGTATGGTTTCCTGGGCATGGATCGCAGCACTCCATGCCCAGGAAACACTTTCAGGACAGCCTTGTTTGAATGGGGAGTTTTTCCGCTTTCAAATGAAGCCTTCCTGAAGGCTAAGGAGGCCCTTTTGGGGGCGTTTTCCCAACCAGAGCAGGAAGCGGCCTTACCTCAGCTTCCTGCTCTGGTTGGAAAAACAATCTGTGATGTCAGTGCAGCACACTAACGTCACAGAGGGGCAGGTGGTGGGAGACATGGAAGGTCTTCCGTATCTCCCGATAAGGATTAAATTAAAAAATCCTCCAGTGCGAACACCGGAGGATTTTTTAAAACCCTTCCCCGGGATCGGCCACTGGTCATGACCCGAACCAGGGAGGGTGTGCATGCATCGGTCACTGGCCGACGCACGCACTGATGGGCTTAAGGGGAAAATCGCAGGAAGTCAATATAATTATAAAACATTTAGGGCCTCATTATGACATTGGCGGTAAATGCAGCCTACCACCACGGCGACAGCCGCCAACATACCGTCGCCGTGGCTACCAGCCACCAACTGCATTATGACCATTGACAGAATACCGCCAGAAGGCTGGTGGTATTTCGTCGACAGTCATGGCGGCTGACGGCGGTAAGGTGGTGCTGCTGCCAGCAGAAGCGCCACCCAAGAAAAACACCGCCTACGGTTTCATGAGCCATTATATGGCCTGGCAGTGTTTTGCTGGCAGATGCTGCAAGCAGGTAAGTCAAGTTCTCTGACAGAAAAGGGGGGTGGGGGTGATGTGTGCATGTGTGGGGGTGTTGTGTGGGGGTGTGTGTCTGTTTTTGTATCCGTCCATGCAGGTGTGAGTTGCGTGGAATGTGTGCGTGAATGAAAGAATGTGAGTGTACATGTACGTTGTGTGTTGTGAATGTGTGTGTGCTACAATGTCTGTTAGTGTGTGTTGCGGGGTGTGGGTATGTATGTGTGTGTGCGTGGGTGGATGTGGGTATGCGTGTGTGTATGTGTGTGCGTGTGGGTGTGTGGATGTCTGGGGGGGTCAGGAGTGGGACAACTCTGGGGAGAGGGATGGGGGCAGGGGATTCCCTTGCACAGATAGTGCCTACTGCCATGGTTTTCCTGGCAATAAGATTGCCACGAATACCATGGCGGTAGGTGGGGTCATAATCCTGAGGGTGGGATTGTGACGCCCGCCGGACTGTTACCACCCTGGCAGACGGAGCGGTACATTGGCGGTTTGGCTTAAGCCAAGCTGCCAATGTCATAATTTGGGAAAAGGGACCGCCAGTCTGTTGGCAGTACCTTTCCCCAAATTACCGCTTGCTGACAGGGTCGTAATGACCCCCTTAATGTTATTGATAGTTAATTCTGTTTGTGAGTTAAAAATTTGTAAATTTTGTAAAACGTTTTATAAATCATTGATTAAAATATGTAAGTTGCTTTAATAATAGTTGTTTTATGTACTGTAATTTAAAACGTTTACTTTCTTGTCAAAATTATTGGGCTTGAGGTCAATAAGGTGGGAAATTAATAATAAATAATTTTATATTAATGGTGTATAATTTCTAGTTGTTAATGATTGAATGTATTATTAATTATGTAAAATGTTGTTTTTTAAGTGCAGCTTTATTTAAATTTTCTTCAAAAATTTTACAGTATATTTAAATATCAAAGTTTTGTAAATAATGTATATTTAGTAGTTTGTTGTAGATTTTGTATATTTAAGCAGGGTTTTAATGCTGGGAAAATTACATATATTTTCTGTTATTTTAATTATTTCATCATTTTTAAATCATGTTTTTCCTAATATTAATGCGTAATTTCTTGTATCTTTAAGGTAATTATTTAGCTTTATTTGATTTTTTATAATATATTTTTTTGGCTTTATTTAAGTTTTTGCTGTTTACTCTTTGTCTTCTGATGTAGGAAAGTCAATTTAATTTATATTAGTTTTATTTTTAATTTTACTTTTATCATGTTTTTTCTATTTTTTACACTGTAAAATATGTACTTTTTGTGTATATGATTTTTTTCTGATAGTAGCTCTTTGCATGTTTTGCATACAATGATGACGTGGTCGAATGTATTTTGTTGTCCTTCCAAACTCTAAAATGTTACCTACCTTTAATTGAACAGCAGGGGGAGTAGTAAATCTAACCCTTTTTGAGTCCAACACTTTCCCTACTATTGTGTAGACTGGAGTAGGAATTGTAAATCTAACCCCACTGAAGTCTAACATGTTCCATGCTGTTGCTTAGACTGTAGTAGGAATAGTAAATAAACCTATTCAAAGCCCAGCACTATCCCAAATGTTGCTTAGAGTGGAGTGGGAATAATAAATCTAACCCCTCTGGAGACCAACAATTTTTATAGTGTTGATTAGACCGAGTGGAAACAGTAAATTTAGGGTCCGATTACGAGTTTGGCAGTCAGACCACAAGACCACCGCATTCAGACCGCCAGACCACTGTGATGGTGGTCCCAAGATGACCACTGTGCCTACAGTCTCCTAACCACCAGATTACGATATATGCAGGTTGAACCACCAACCGTGTTGACATTTTGCTGCCCTCCAGGGACGCAACAGTCTGCAATGCTGGTGGTGCATATCCCGTCACCATCACAGCCCCAGCCGACCTCCAAGTCTATTACAAAACACAGGTCGCCCCTTGCGGCAGGCATCACCATCACGGCCATGGCCAACCACCAAGCCTATTACAAAACACAGACGGCCTCTTGTGGCGGTTAGCTGACGGCAGTTGGCCATCTGGGTGCGCTAATAGCAAAGCACCAAAAGAGTGCCCATTGGACTGATTCAAGAACAACACAGCTGACATCCAATGGCTAAGTGGAAACACCTGTAAATTACACTATCAAATACACATCATCTCAGACTATGATCTTTTGCCTCTCCACTGCAGCACGGAAAGACAGACACTGCACTACTTATTGTAATTTTTGTTGCATAAGGCAGCCCTTTTTTCCTATCCCATTTTACACCTTTCACAAGCTTCTTATAAGTTTTCATTTTGTGTCCAAAATATCACTTGTCTTGTTTAGTTTGTCACAGTCTCCCACTTTAATTTCAGTCCTGTCACACCCCAAAAATCCACATTTTTCAGAGGTTGTGTTGAGAGTCATGGTGGATGAAATCATAAGAGTAGAGCCACAATTGTTTGGAGCTCAAGTCCAACATGCTCCTCTCAATAGGAAAATGGAAATGTGGTCCCACTGTGCACAAAAAGGAGGATTTTAGGAAGAGGTGGAATGACCTGAGGGGGAAGGTGTAATCACTAGCCTCCAGGCAACACATGGAGTCCCTGAAGACTGGTGTTAGTCCTCCCAGTATCACAACTCTTTTCTTGGGAGGAGAAGGTCTTGGCCATCCTGCATCTTGAAGGCTTGACAGGAATAGCTGGGGGAGTGGAGTCTAGTAAACTTCAATGTCCTATATGCTCACATCTAAGCTCTTACTATTGTGTTGCTCATCTACTGTCATAACCTGCAATACCCAAAGTATCAGAGACAATAGATTGTCAATGTGTATAGTTGTACATCACATGTATCAACCCCCATCACATGCCATTTGTTAAAAGGGGTCTGTAAGTGTTTTAATATCAAAGGATTATCCCAGGTTCCGTGGTATATGTCAACATGTAAATGTATACTACAACCTAACTGCAGTGTGGCAACTGGTATATCAGACTAAACATTTGTCAAGTGTTGGGAAGTAGAGAAGGTGACATGACTAGAACTACCACAAGGCCCTCTGACTGTAACTCAGAACAAGAGGCCATTGTGCACTTGCGCAAAGACACTTGCTAGCCATGTTACAACTGATGTTCAGTCATCGTGAAGTTCACCATTTGTCTAGGGTTGGGAGTCTGAAAATTCTATGACGACAACTACCATGAGGCCCTCTTCTGTAAATCAAAACAAGAGGCCATTATGTACTTTCACAAAGACACTTGTTAGCCATGTCACAACTTATGTTCTCTCATCATGAAGTTCATCATTTGTTTAGTGTTAAGAGTCTGAAAGTGACATGACTACAAGTACCATGATGCCCTTTTTCTGTAAATCAAAACAAGAGGCCATTATGCACTTTCACAAAGACACTTGTTAGCCATGTCACAACTTATGTTCTCTCATCATGAAGTTCATCATTTGTTTAGTGTTAAGAGTCTGAAAGTGACATGACTACAACTGCCACAAGGCTTTCTTTCTGTAACTCAAAACGAAAGGCAATTGTGCACTTGCACAAAGATACTTGTTAGCCTTGTCACAACTGATGTTCACTCATCATGGGCTGAGCAATCTATATATCATGCTTAACTCTGAGATGTGTATGCCTACCTAGCTTGATGTTGTCCTGGTAACCCCAAATGACACTATTGATGCCATGAATGATACCTTACCAACTGTATACATCAAGTAGTTTTAAGGAATTAAGCTTCTTCAGCCGATTGGAAGCGGCAGGTAACCCATTGACTTTGCATTGCTCACATGATGTCTACTTCTACATATACAACCAAGTTCTGTGTTCACCTTTATCTTATACAACTAGTCCTTGGAACGTCAAATACATATTACTTCTCCAATGCATTGCCTTAACTTTTTGTTAGATGTTATGTTAATTTCTTGATCCAAAATGCAAGTTATCAGTACATCTAATGAGATGATCAATCCTAATAGCTTTTGCAAACTCCACAAATGTCCAGTCAGCAACTTCAACACCATGGCATTGCCCAAAAAACAGACTCCCAACCTCCCCCTGAATGAAACCCTCGGGATGACAACACTCCTGGATAAGTGGACATGGATGACGGACATGGCATATCTGGTCAGCTTGGTCAGACTGCAACAGTGAGTTTTACTGTACCCACATCTGCACCTCCCACCCCAGCTGCTACAACAACTCAGTCAGCAACATACCCCCCAACCTGTGTACCTTGCACAGTCAGTACAAATGTGTTCCCCCCAGTCCGGGATCCTGAAGTGGAAATCACTATCCCTGACGCAGAGGGACCAGGACCCAGTTGGAGAGGACACCCTGAGCCAAGGGCACAGGCTTGTGGGGGTATCATCTATGGGAAGGATGCTGTAGGCAGGCAGAGTAGGCCACTGGGGCCACTCATGACCAGGACACCATCAGCCAAGTGTTAGGGGTCTATCAGGAGTCCCAAAGGGTAATGGGCCAAGTAGTTACCAAACTCCAGGAAATCAAGCAGCTGCAAAGGGACATGTACCAACAGATGGAGGCCCATAATTATAGCATGTGCACCCTAACTGGAGTGCTGATGAACAACCACACAACTCTGGGCAGACCTTTTCCACGACCATCTACCCCGTCATGTGGTCCAAGTATATCAAGGTCTTGTACATCTGCAGCTGACGCAGGAAGGGAAGCCATGTCAGAGGAAGAAACATTGTCAGACACCCCTGCCTCTGCTGCAGCTGAACTCCCCCTGCCCTCTCAAGCTGGGGCATTGATGCAAATATCCAGGAGGTGCGGATGGCAAGACTCCCACCACTGCCAGCAAGAAACATTAACCTTAATGTCCTGCTTTGTGTGCCACACATTCACTCTGTGGACTAATTATGGACACTTTTCCATTCCTGATGGAAGGAGTAATTTGGACTTTGGAATTCAGATGGCATCTACTTCCGTGGCTTCATTCACTATGACTAACTCCTTCCCTTTCTATATATGTTTGTTTTTGTACCAAGTATGTTTTTAACTTTAACACTTTAATAAAGTCACAATCTCATTCTCTGCTGTAGGAAATTTCACATTTAGAAATGTAGATATGTATGGCCATGTGAAAAAAACAATTACAAAACAAGCTACTTGTGTAAGCATGGATATGATGCATGCACGCAATGTTTAGCTCATGATCACAACAATGGCACACTAATTCATACAAACAAGGGTCTTGTCTAAGAAGATTTGTATTACAGTGTTCGAATCATAGGCTGGCAAGATATCAGACCCACAGAAAATCACACATGATTGAATCGTACTATGTAAGTGATCAAATTACAGGTAGAATAGGCAAAAATGAATTTGGTTGATGTCAGCGGCTGGAGCCATATCACCTACTTCACAAAATGGAATCGAATGTCACATATTGCACATAACGCAACATTCAGACAGATGCCAGTACAACAATTCCTGATCACAGGGTCATTACAATTCAGTGCTTCCGCATCTGGTGGTATAACAGAAACAAATGTCAGTGATGTGCCACAGGCACTTTGGCCTACAATGCTGAAACTCATTAACAGCAACATACAGTTCAAACAAAGAGTGTTTAGCCAATGTGAAGTAAAACTAACATGGACTTGGCCTACAACTACATATGTACTGACCACAGGATGCCACATATAATGCATCATGGGCACTGCACGACAAGGAACAAGTCCAACGGATTTTCCTTAACTTTCATCCTATCAATGTGCAAGCTGTGTTGGCACAGGTCTTGTACACCCAAAGTCTGTGACGATAATTCCCAGGAACATTCCATCTCCACTTCGTATGTCCCAACAGCATGAAATATCTGCCAATGTCACACTCCTGAAAAATCCAAATGAAGATGCCATGGCGAAGGTACCTAAACAAACACAAAAACATAGAGCACAGTTATGAAACCATACATATGACACTCTTCACATGGCAAACATCTGGGGAACACAGTCCATGAAAAATATCTGACCTAAACAATGCAATATTTACTAAAAGGGAATGTGTCAAAAGCAAGAGGTCATTGTACAGTCAAAGTCATGACATCTTAAGACATACTTACACTCATGAGAAGAAGCTATCATTGAGGTCTTGTCGCAAGTCAGCTCCTTCCTCTTCACCATTATCACCATAATTTGGCATTTTAGGACCCTCACCTCGTGGCACCTCAGGCTCTCCCTCCTCTGTGATGTAAGGGATGCTCCTTTGCAGGGCACAGTGATCTGATACAACTTCCCAGGTGAGTAGAGAAGAGCTCCCCCTATCTTGTCCAATACAGCGAAATCTGGCCTTCAGGAGTCCAAAAGCCCGCTCAACTGGTAGCCATGTTCTTCCATGGACATCATTGAAGCAGACTTCCCTTGGTGTAGGTGGATTCCTCAGCTGTGTTATCAAGCTAGGATGGTTGGGATATGCTGAGTCTCCTGTTTTGTAATGAGACATTAGAGCTACAATGAGTCACACACTTCCTGATTATATCACCTGATATTGCACACACAAAGCTAGTTGTGTCATCAACTAGGGTATGGTGCTGTTCCACATTACAAAGGAATCATGGGCTGAACCTGGGAACCGGGCACAGATGCTTGAAATTTACAGATCTGGCAAGCAGACAACTTGCACATTGCTAGAATAGAAGTGTTTCCTGTTTCAATAGACTTGTGCACTTGCATGCAATGGCACTAATGCAATAAGGGTGCCATCAATGGCTCCCAAAACATGTGGGAGGCAACCAAGTCCATGGAAGGCAACGTTCACATTGGCTAAATCCTCACATCTGGCGAACTTGATAAAACTGTCAATGTGTTTCATCATTGCTGATAGCATGTCTTTCTAAACACCACTGAACATAGGTTGTGACATACGACCAGCTATGAACACTGTATACTGAAAGGACCCTGTGGCCAGAAAGCTCATTACTGCCACATGTCTCACAATGGGTAATATACATGTTGGATTAGTGTGTTAAGGCATGAGATCTGGCTCCAATTGATGACATAGATCTTGTACAGATTGCCTATTCAGACAAAACGGTTTATTCCACCCCTTTCTTCCATGGTCTGAAGGTCTGGAAAAGGATGACATACTGGAGGTTGTGTTCTGTCTCGTCCCTCTTCCATGGTACCTATGTATGGAATCAAACAAATAGGTGCATCAGTCACAGTGTCCAGAACTACATATGTGATGAGTAAGACAAAAGTGATGTGACAAAACATTACTGGCTGAAAAACATTACACACATGTCACATTTCAATTGTCTACTCCCTAACATCCAGTTATAATTCCCATTGCTGTCTACACACGTGTCTACAATATATGTATGTACATTATACACCTACATGGTCCTGATGTGCACCTTGCCATAGAAAAACATGTTTTTTCTCCAAAAATACGGTCACCGCGGTGCACAGTGCTTTGCGTTTATATGGCATTTATGACCAGTAATGCACTACACTGATGATTGTGTACTAGATTTTGCACATCAGTGGAGTATTACATATGTGTACATGTTACAATACATTTGTAGTGGTAGTGACACATTTACCAGTTAGCAATAATGTCGTTTCAACAGCTGAAATGGTATACCTGAACTCATATATTGGACTTGTGATATAGCTGCCACTGCCGGCAGAAGTCAACTGCCTGGTGGGCAGTTTCATCCACGGTGGTCCGGCCATAGGCCAAAGTTGTTGATTATGATGGTTGCAGACTAATGGCTGTGCCTGTCTATGGTGATGACAAGGTGCGTGGCATACATGTACGCAATGGATTTAAAAATAACTTACTTGCCTCCTGGACAACTGCTGCCATCAACATCTCCCCACTTTAGCTGATGTGTGCTGCCTCTGGGAGCAATGATGCCAGGGTAAGCAGGCAAAATGGCCACAGCCTTCTCTCCAGAGGAGCTGGAGAAACTGGTTGATGAGGTTGTTCCCCTTTATGGTCAGCTCTATGGCTCAGCAGAGGACTGTCAGAGGAACTATCTCACACATATATTTGTCTATGTTCAACACCATCCAATCCTTATCCACAGGCTTCAATGTGCCTCTGAGTCCCACATATTTTTTTGGATGACTCTAGTTACATTTTGTGGTCCATCCATAAGATGTACATGTAATGGATTGTGGAGCCCTGTACTTTGTGTACTTCAAATGCCGATTGTGTTGTGTGATGTGTGATAAGTCCTAGATCCTACTTCTGCTGCATTCACATTTCTACACAAGTAAATACTTCATGGTGACAATGATATATATGCTGATCATGTGATGGCAACTGAGAAAATATATGTATTTCCATTACAACATGTGCTTTGTATGTCTACTGTTAGAAGCAGTTAAGGAGAATGTTAGCAATGTGTACAGTCCCACATATCACTCAGTCCATATCAGGCCTTGGCAAACTGTTGTCTGGGACCTAGCTAAACCTCAGGGCCCTCTTCAAAGTGCCACTCATCCTTGAGTTCACATATGGGATGGCCAAAAAATATACTGATATGCATTGAAGTGATGAAAATGTGATGGTATGTTGGTTCAGTATGCTTAGCCTGCAGAGAGCAAGGTCTGCCAAAGGTTCTCCCATTAGGTGCCATAGCCCAGGCCATGGCAGAGGTCCTGTTTCAATGTAATCTATGCAGAGGACAAACTTCCTGTTGACCTGCAGATTCTTGGATGCTCACAAAATGAGTCTTTTGAACCAATAGTAGGCCTGAATGCTTTTGCATTGCCTTCTTTCGGAATGGTGACTGAGGTAAGCCCATGACCTACAACATCTTTCCATTGACCCACATTGTCAATGGGTGGCATTTACTACTGACAGGCCACTAACTCCAACAGTCATGTTTGTACTGTACTGGCCTCTTGCAAAACGGAGATATTTGGTTAGTTCTGGAGAGATGATTACATATGAATGAATAGCTTTGTTACATTAAACCAATCATACCAAACATACCTGGGTATGTGAATGGCATCTCTGTAAAAGTGCCACATATGGTAAAAGGTGTCTCCTGTGATACCAGTACATACCACACAAACTCAATCACATGTCCACACATCCAAAGAGAGAAAGCTCTCAATGACACCCATGTCAGCCCATTTATTGTGACCTAAATCTTAGGGGGTAGTCTTGACTATGGTAGTAGCCTTTAAGGGTCATATGCAACAAGTCAATGTGCCTGGATTTAAAGGTGTCTGTACAGTCATGCACAAGTAGTTTACCCTTCATAAGGCCACAATGGTGTGTTGTGTTTCATAGTGGCTCACATCACAGTACATGTTGGTTGGCCATGGGCTACATGATGTTAGTGGGCTTGGCTAGTCAATGTAGGTCATGACCAGGGTTGTGGATAGCCTGCAGATGACTACACAAGTATATATGTATGTCCCTGTACTTATCAGCATGTGCAATTTCAACATGTGGTGTGTTAACAAATCAGAAATGCTTGTGCTAGTTTCTACAAAATATGTGTTAACCAAGCAGATATCCTAACTTATACAATTATGATCACTTCATTCATCTATTGTAAACATACAGGTGAACGTACATCATAAGCAATCCATTTAGAGAGCCATCGCCCAGAAGGTATGGACCCTGGTAGTCTATTGCTTCTGCAGCATCCATTGTCAGAAAAGGTGGGTGGACCTGGGACACTGGGTACCAAAGATCACGGAGCTGTACTCCCAATGTGGACATGGCAAGCGCTGGACCCTAACCCCCCTAATGGCCCGCATACTGGTGGTGGCCTACCCGGAGCTTGATGGGCTTTGGAGAGAATCACAGCAGCAGCTACAAGGACGTCTGGGCAGATTAATACATGTTAATTTGTCACCTTTATGTGCTAAAAGCAGCCATCTCCATCTGAATATTGGAGGTGCCCCAGGTGTGACACACAGGTAGAGTTGATGTTTGCGTAGGTCTGGTAATAGGTGCATGCTAATGTGCCTTGCTGATTGTCCAAATGAGCAGGTACACAGCAGAGTCCAGTCCACTAACAATATGCTCTTTTGAGCAGACACATGGCTGAGTACAGAGATCAATAAACTCATGTTGTTTGATGTTGTGGGTGACATTTTTACCAAACAGGCCACTTGTCTTCAGTGTGTCATGAGTAATGGTACCTCACTACTGTGTCTCATGTGATAGTGGCCATCATTCATATGACATGGCATAGGGGCCCCACGACACCCGTTCCCGCCAGCCAGGTTCTGGCGGTGAAAACCGCCAGAACCAGGCTGGCGGGAAGGGGGTCGGAATCCCCATGGCGGCGCTGCCTGCAGCGCCGCCATGGACAATTCTTCAGGCCAGGGGAAAACCGGCGGGAAACCGCTGGTTTCCCTTTTCTGACCGCGGCTTTACCGCCGCGGTCAGAATTGGCCTGGATGCACCGCCAGCCTGTTGGCGGTGCATCCGCGGTCCCCGGCCCTGGCGGTCTATGACCGCCAGGGTCGGAATGACCCCCATAGTGCACTTTGGGAGCAGTCACTGAGCAATCATTTCCCTGGGAAATGTACAGTTAGAGTTGGCTAACACCACTGTTGCAAATTTTATTTGTGTCTACATGTTGGCATGTGCACCTTTCACTTTAGTAGTATTATTTAAACTACTGTTTCCTACATGATCAACCTGTCTTCATTGGATGATGTTGATTACATTACATATGTGTGCATTCAACAATTATTTTGAAAATAGCTGTATGAGCAGGGTATACAGTTCATGTGTTACCACAGACAGGAGTGTGTCAACATTAGTTGGTAGGTCATACATACCCTAATCCATTACTCAATGTCATTTGTCATGTCCAACTACCGAAGCAATGAAGGACATGACGAGTAGATCTACAGTACTTATTCATAATGTGCATTTCCATGCCATCGATGTGGCATTATCAAGCTTAGAGATTTGCACATGTTTATTGGTGAAGTTTCATTAACTGATTGTTGACATGCATCAAAGTGTGACATGCAGAAATGTGTGAATCATATGTGAGTATGTACACTCAGTAACACATTGGAATTTGTGTTTGCATGAAAATTAGGTGTAGTGATGTTCCTTCCTATTGTGAAACAGATTAAATCACCTCTTCAGGTAATGGAGTTTCCCTGAGCCGCAACAATGTTCAATGGACTATTGGTTTTCGTTATGCAATGTTAGCATGGAGTTCTCACCAGTAACAATCACAACTGGTGATTTGCTAAGGCCTAGCTAATTCATTGAGCAGTGGATATTTGTTAGGCAAATCTCCCACACATTTTGAGTAGATTTTGTCCAATGTATTTTTCAGTGCGACATGTGTTATGTTGTGAAGCTGCATTAGTACTTCATTCATGACACTGTTTTGACAATGGAAGTTACAGTTGGGAAGCTTCTACAGTATGACACTGATTTTTCCATGTCACCTTCTTCCAGCTACTGCACTTCTTCCCGCCACGTAGCCGTATTAGTTAACTATCATTTCATCAAGATGTAGTATGAGGTACATGAACATCTGCTGATTGCAGGGCCTTCTGTGGAATCAGTAGGAATACATTTTGTATTGCCATACTATTTGATGACAACAGGTTACTGAGATATGGTACAAGACTCAAACCATTCAAGGTGACAAGGTTTCCTATTTGATACATGGGTATTGTGATTGCATAACTTCACTAATGCAATTGGAGTTAACTGTGATTCTGACTTTGCAGTGGACAACTGTTTACAGTTCATGTAGCATGCATGCACGGGGCCTTGCAAATGTTGAAGCCACTGTGATGGACATTGTTGCTGGTGAACATCATAATAATGTTCTGTGATCCTTACTAAGGGCCTCATTCTGAGGCCGGCGGGCGGCGGTCGCCGCCCGCCTGGCGGGAACCGCCATATGGCCGTTCCGCGGTCGAAAGACCGCGGAGGCCATTCTGGCTTTCCCGCTGGGCTGGCGGGTGACCGCCAGAAGGCCGCCCGCCAGCCCAGCGGGAAACCCCTTCCCACGAGGAAGCCGGCTCCGAATGGAGCCGGCGGAGTGGGAAGGTGCGACGGGTGCAGTTGCACCCATCGTGAATTTCAGTGTCTGCTAAGCAGACACTGAAATTCTTTGTGGGGCCCTCTTATGGGGGCCCCTGCAGTGCCCATGCCATTGGCATGGGCACTGCAGGGGCCCCCAGGGGCCCCACGACACCCCATACCGCCATCCTGTTCCTGGCGGGCGAACCGCCAGGAACATGATGGCGGTATGGGGTTTCGGAATCCCCATGGCGGCGCAGCAAGCTGCGCCGCCATGGAGGATTCCTGAGGGCAGCGGAAAACCGGCAGGAGACCGCCGGTTTTCCCTTTCTGACCGCAGCCAAACCGCCGCGGTCAGAATGCCCTTGAGAGCACCGCCAGCCTGTTGGTGGTGCTCTCGCGGTCGTTGACCCTGGCGGTCAATGACCGCCAGGGTCAGAATGACCCCCTAAGTGTGTTCTGGCATAGACAATAAACCTATTTGTATATGTCATTTCAGCATCATCCCCGGCAAGTGAAGGAGTCAGGGTACGGACGACATCTGTTGGGAATCACCTGGCCACGGAACCACTGGTCAGGACACCACAGACACGGAGGGACCCAGTAGCCCAGAGGGTGAGCAGAGTGCCACAAAAGAGACCGACTCATCATTGTCATCATCCAACTCCAATTCCAGTGAACACTCCCTAGTGGTGGAGGGACATGCAGGATCATTTCCTACACCATCCTTGCCCACCACCCCACTACCAACTCCACCCTCCCTGTTGCTCCCCATCTAGTTGACTAGGCCTGCTCACCCAAGAGGGGGGTTGTGTCCTTTACTCGAGGTACCTCACCCCCTGCACCTGTTCCCCCAGCTGCCATGAGTGAGAAGGCTATTGGCCCCCTGAGAAAGATCTCTGTGGATCAGATGGCACTACTGAATGCCATCCAGGTGCAGGGCAGCCATCTGCAACAGATGGTAGCCTACCTGGAAGGCATCCACAGTTCCATGTCTGCCCTTTAGAGACCTTTTCAGGATCAGGCCTCCTCCCTCACAGCAGCCTCCAACCCAACCCATACTTCCACCTCACCACCTGCCTCATCCTCATTTAATTTGCATATTCTGATGCCTGTTCCAAGCACACTCACACTTAAGTATGCACATACCTCAAGAGCCCCAAGCAGCACAAATAAGAAAAAGCACTACAAAACACACAAGCATGCAACCACTCACCAGACACTCACCCTATTCACAACTACCACCACTCACACCATAACCCTGGATACCGCACCCACAGAACCACCCACCACCCCACCATTCTCCCAGAAACTACACCCTCACCAACAGACTCAGGTACCACTCCCACCGTACCAATAGATACCATACCCACACCAACATATGCATCTAGTACTCCCACCATACCTCCATGTACCACACCCACAACAACAGACACAGTCCCCACTCCCAGCACACCCAGCACATCAGCATCACACACCACTCACATTCACCCACAGAACAGATTACTAAAAACATAAACATCATACATCAGACCCCACTGACATCAGTACCAACAACTCACACACCTAACACTTTCACTTACCCAAATTCCCAACTCCTGATCCCTCCTGGGCACCCTGCCGTTTCCCTAGAGAAACGTTAATGTTTGCCCTTGCCCTTACCCCTGTAAAAAAACACACACCCTCCCAAAGCTAAAGGGACCTCTGCCACAGCCCAACCCATCCCTTCCACATCCATGTCTTCCACTGTAATACCTAATTCCCCCACTGAACCCAGCCAGACCTTTAAGAACCCCAAAAATTGACCCCTCCTCCCAAACCCAGGCCCATCTCTCCCAAAAACCCAACCCACCCATACCAAAACCGATCCCCTCAATGGACATAATTGAGGTAACTGGACTGCCTACTAGATTCCCCTTCCAGGTGAGGTTCCCATGACAGTGTTTGGAGAGGCAAGTTAAGTGGCACTGCAGTGTGGTGGACCATCTATACTACTATTGGACTGTTCATTGACCTTACCTGCATGTGCTCATTTGTTTAAAATGAATAAAGGCTGCTAGTGTTTTTACACATTTGTCCTGCCATTACATTTCTACCATTTGGACGTTCATGGATACTTTGGGATGTGTGACTACAGTTGTGTTTGCTTCACTCTGACTGATGATCCATTAGATGTGGTTGGCATGACCTGACCTTGGAAAGAGTACTGGATTTATCCTGGACAAGGGGAAAGGTACAATTGATGGATATGTGAGATGTAATCTTATTGGGGCTGACATTGTATTGGGTGGTATTTCATATGGTAAGTATTTCATCTTGACTTGGCCAATGTCAACATCAATTGGGTTCCCTTTCTCCCTGTGACCTAGGTTGGACATTTGTTTAATGTGTGGAAGCTAGAGATTTGTTTGTCCACACAGGGAGGGTGTTCAATTTTCATGCGTGTACCTTACACCTACTCTAAATAAATGTGTGGGCCATGCTGGTACTGCTGTATTTGCTTTTATGATGTGCCTGAAAAAGGGCACCTCTTGGTTTTCCTCACATCTTTACCACCTTAAAAGGGAATGTAGACAACTGGAAAGATGGGGAAAATCCTACGATATTTTATTAAAGGAACAATACAGGAAAGCTATTAGATTTTATCATGCTGAAATTAAATCAACTCAACGTATACATTTGCAAACAAAATTGAGCAGTCTTCCAACTCTTCTTTCATCGACTTAAAGAAATTGCTCAATCTTACTCTCACAGTGAACTTGTCAAAGCCTCTCAAGAATACAGCAGTAATTTGGCACAGTTCTTCCAGCAAAAAAATGTCAGATATCTATTTGGCCTTCCTGACTAGTACCCACCATGCTCAAGCTTCTGTGGATCAGAGCATTAACTGTTCCACAGTATTTTCCCCTCTCTCTTAGAAGTGGTTTCTAAATTGCTCTCCACTCTCAAGTGAGACTCCCCACTCCACTCTGCTCCCCCTTCTGTATTGGCACCAGGGTTTATAGTCATAGCTCCAGTCCTGACCGGCTTGCTAAATTTTTCGCTGTCTAGAACCATTATCCTAGTCTGGTGGAAATACACTATAGTTAAACCCCTGCTGAAAATACCCAATCTTGACGCAGCCGCGCTCAATAATTACAAGCCCATTTCCTTGTTACCTGCTCTATCTAAAATAATGGAAAAGCATGTTAATGCTCAGCTTCCAAACTTTCTTGAAGACTACAATATTCTTCACCCTTCTTAGATGGGCTTTAGACTTCTCCACACTATGACTGCAGTCATGGAAGAGGTCAGAAAGCATTTTGATCAGGGATGTGTGTCAGCTATTATCCTTCTTAAGCATAGTGCTGTCTTTGACACAGTCAACAACAGTATATTACTTCTAAGAATGAGGGCGATTGGAGTTACAGGCAGTGCACTGAGTTAGCTCTCCTCCTTTTTGGAGGAAAGATCATTTCAGTTGCTTGACCGGTCATTCCTCTCCAGCTGCTTTAAGATCAGCTGTGGTGTGCCTCAGGGTTAATCTATTAGCCCTACATTATTTAACATCTATATGTATCCCCTAGCAAAGATAGCGGAGCCATATGGGCTTTCATTAGTGTTGTGTGCAGATGACACTCAGCTGGTGGTCTCATTTTCAACTAATTCCGGTACCTATGATTTGTCACTCTCCTCCTGCCTACAGGCGGTGTCAGGACGGATGTCTGAATGTGAGCTTAAGCTAAATGGAGATAGGACCGAAGTAATGATTTCAGGACACTCTCCTTGTCCAGGTCTTAATCCCTCTATATTAGAGTCTTTAAGGGGATCTGCCCCCTCAATGAATACATCAAGAGCTTAGTAGTCTGGCTCGATCCACGGCTTACCATGGATCATCATGTTAAGAAAATTTATTCTATCTGCTTTGGTCTATTTAGGCTCCTAAGGAAGGTATTTAAAATATGTCCATTTATTGAGAAAAGACTTATAATCCAGGCTCCTATCATCTCTCCTCTGGATTATGGCAACACATGGCATCTTGGCGCCCCAAAATATGTGAAAAAGAAGCTGCAGGTGGTGCAGATTACTTCTGCCCGATTTCTTTTTGACATACCAAGGCATGAATCAGCCAAATCAGCCATTTCCGCTATAGATTGGCTCCCAGTAGAACCATGCATGAAGTTTAAAGCTTTGTGTTTTGTCTACAGGTCATTATACAATAAAGGCCCTCCTCTTCGAAGGACTCTTGCATCTTTCCATAAGCCCAGCAGGCATCTCAGGTCCTCGTCAGCCGTGTTAGCATCAATCCTTAAAGCAAAAAAATCTAAATGGGGTGGAAGTTCTATGGCTTTACCTGGAGCCAAATTTTGGAATTCTCTTCCAATTGGTCTTCATTTAACCAGTCATGAACTGACCTTCCGGCGAGCACTCAATACTTGGCTGTTTTAAAGCGGATCCTTTGGACTGTGTCTCTTCAGTCTGTAACGAGTGCTAGGAGGCATACGGGTAGCCATGCACTATATAAGAACTCATAACATAACATAACATAACATAACATAACACTTACACATTTCTCATATATACATGCCACTTGGTTAGACTATTGGTTGTCTTTGATACACCTCAAGCCAACGTTCCTGTGCAGATAGTGGGTTTGAGGGATGTGCAAAATGTTATGTGGCCCACTGCACCAGTCTTCCAGGGGTCTCCCTGGCAGAGGCATTCCTGTTCTGCATGATTCTTTATATTGCGACCTTTGAATGTGTCCTACACTGATTATTTTGCATCCCGTTTACCTTGCATTATCTTGAAACGTTGGTGATATGTGAAAGAACATAACAGCTTTAGCAGAGAAGTAGGATTCAGTTTCACATCACATCCATACAAATGTATATTTTTTTATCAGAACAGGCCATGGCATGTTAATAATGTTAGGGTGTCACTTTGATTTGTAGGTGGGATATTGTTAGTGAGTTGCTGTTGTGTGATACAATGTTATGCGCACATCACTTTCCCAGAATATTGATTGTGCCACCTTTACAATTTAGAAGTGCGTCCTGTGCAGTGTCAGTGACCTAGCCAAAGAGGGCATCATAGGGCTGTGATTGGGTCATACATTAAGTACAACTCCGAACAGGGGCACACAAAATATGTTTGGCCCATTGACCTCATACCCCATGCCAGGTCCATGGCAGGTAGGGGCAAAACTTGGTCAGTAAGATTGAGGGTGTGTGACCTTCAGATTTTCAGAGAATCAGACTAGCAAATAATGTGTAAAACCATTCTTTCAACATGCAGGGGCCTAAGGGGCAGCGGAAAGGGAGAGGAATGCAGATTGGTAGGACTACTAAGAGAGAAAACACAATATTTTGTAAAAGAACCATTATTTGTTAGGACTTTCTGTCTGTGTGTATGTAAAAATTCCTGTTGAAATCTGACTGACATCTCACAATATCTGACTGAAAGCGCCTGTACCCAACTGCTTATCAGAAAATATATTTATTAGGTGGTGTACCACCCCCCTGCCAGAAACTACACCCCTGATGGCGGGGAACCTATTTGCTGTGGAGTTGTTTGAAATGGGTAAGTGTTTGGGTTACAGGGGGTCATTACAACATCGGCGGTAAAAGCCGCTTACCGCCGTGCAGAAGACCGCCAATACACCGCCGCGGCCGCGGAATTCTGCCACAGCTATTATGACACACATCTCGGAATCCGCCGAAATTCAGACACCCACACAAGTCCGCCACACCAAAGGTCAGTGATAAACTGGCGAAAACAATTCCTCCACTGTCACGCCAACAGAAACACGCCCATGCTATCACGACCCACAAATCCACGTGGCGGTCTTTCAACCGCGGTATTCCATTGGCGGTACACACCGCCGCGCTCAAAATACACACACATCTCCAAAACACCGCCACATTGGACAATTCTAAATACACACACCTGATACACATACACACACCACTCCCACACACCCAATTCAATATAAAACATACACCCACATCACCCACAAACCCCTACGACCACTATTAACAGACGAAGGCCAGAGAGACAGAGAGCACAGCAACTGAGAACCCCACCACACAGAGGCACACAACACCATCACCCATACAACATTACACGCACAATACACCACATACCACTACACATCACCACACACATCAACACTTACACCACCCCACACATAACCCACACCACCCCATGTCACGCCAAAGACACCCCTGGTTTTCCGAGGAGGAGCTCAGGGTCATGGTGGAGGAAATCCAACGGGTAGAGCCACAGCTATTTGGCTCACAGGTGCAGCACACCTCCATAGCCAGGAAGATGGAGCTATGTCGCAGATTAGTGGACATGATCAATGCTGTGGGACAGCATCTAAGAAATCGGGAGGACATCAGGAAGAGGTGGAACGACCTACGGGGGAAGGTGCGTTCAGTGGTCTCCAGGCACAACATCGCGGTACAGCGGACTGGCGGTGGACCCCCACCTCCTCCCCCACAACTAACAACATGGGAGGAGCAAGTCTTGACCATCATGCATCCAGAGGGCCTCGGAGGAGTCGGTGGAGGAATGGACACTGGTAAGTCAAATCTTAACTATCATATCCCCCACCCTACCTGCATGCTATCACACCCCCCCACCCTCACCCCCTCCCCTATCACTCAAACTACTCACTAATGTACTAATAACACAAACCACTCATCCCAACACCAAGCCCTGCATGACACAACTAAGCATGGTCACCCCTCACCAAAATATGCTCACTGCACATACCCAGAACAACCCCCTAACCATCATCATACAAACCCACAGACAGGAATGCTTGCACTGGGGTACACAAACACCCACCATTACACACACAGATGCAATAATCATGCTCTTATATCCCCGCAGGACCACTAAGGAACGTCACCACACCGGAGGGTCCAGACAACTCCACTCCACCCACAGAAGAGGCCCACAGTGACAACAGCAGCTCTGCCCTACTGGATCCTGATGACCAGCCCGGACCATCGTGGGCCTCGGGACAGTCGGTTCCCCTTGCAGAGGCACAGCACAACACTGACCTTCCACCCTCTGGTAACACCAGCACAGCACCCACCCAGCGGGCCCATACCTCCGTACCCAGGACACGCCAATCAGCGGTGTGTCCACCACTACAGGGAACCCAGGAGAACCCACCGCCCCAACAACAACAGGGACCTGGGGGCAGTGGTGGTGGGCACAAGGTCCAGGGGATGGAGGCACAGGAACACAGGGGTACTGGGAGGGCTGCTGTGCGACAGGGGGCGGATAGGCCAAGGGAACCCACTCTCCACGAGGCCCTCTTCTCCATCATGGGAGCATACCACCAATCCCAGGAGACGATGGCGACGGTCCTGGCCAAGTTTCAGGAGACCCAGTGCCTGCAGGACGAAGAGTATTTGGGGTTCAAGGAGGAGCTCAGAACCATCAGCTCTGCCCTGGGCACCATCATAGGGGTGCTGAAGGACATACAAAAGACCATGAGGGACACCGTGGCACTCCAAGGGGCCCCTGACACTAGCATGGACGATGAACTGCCCACCACCTCCGCCGGCGCTAGTGGACAGGACGCCCCGCCACAGGACCACCACACCAGCACCCCACCCCCTTCAGATGGACAACCACCACGCAAGCGGTCCCTGAGATCCAGGAACAGGACAGAGCAAGATGGCAAGACCCCCACCAGGAAATGAGATCACCCTGATTGTCCTCCCACTCTCCCACTTTGTTACCCTATCCATACTTAAACTGCCCCAGCTCCACTTCCTATGGCCATATGGGCAGTGCACCTGTGTTACCAATGGACTGGACTCTGCCATAGACATTCCTCCACCGTCCCCCATCACCATATTACAACCCCCCTCCATTTTTGAGCACTTAAATAAACACCCTTGAACCACAAAACAATCTGGAGTCAGTCTGTGATTTGGATAAATATGTATTATCAATGATAGTGTCAAAATGCGTTTCCAGTTGTAAAGCCAACATACCTATGTCACACATCACAAGTCCTTGAAGGATGCAAGCAGATGACAAACGTTGGTAACCACACCTTTGAAACCGTAATGGGAAGGTACAGCTCAGTGACCAAATACTGCTATGAAATGACAGACAGGATAGAGGTAGAAGTGTGAAAGTGAATGTAATGTTAAAAAAAAAGAAATGTTCTCACCTGTGTGTCACTGGAAATATTGCTGTATGACTGACTCCCTGTTGTCGATGTCTTCTTCCTTAGCTTCCTCCTCATCACTGTCCACAGGTTCCACAGCTGGCACAACACCGTCATCTGGACCATCCTCTTGCAGAAAAGGCACCTGGCAAAGCAAGATTGTGAAGCATCGAGCAGGCGATGATGATCTGGCACACCTTCTTCAGTGAGTAGAATAGGGAACCACCTGTCATATGGAGGCACCTGAACCTAGCCTTCAGGAGGCCGAAGGTGCATTCGATCACCCTCCTAGTCCGCCCATGGGCCTCATTGTAGCGTTCCTCAGCCCTGGTCCTGGGATTCCTCACTGGGGTCAATAGCCAGGACAGGTTGGGGTAACCAGAGTCCCCTAATAGCCACACACAGTGCCTCTGGAGTTGACCCATCATATAAGGGATGCTGCTATTCCGCAGGATGTAGGCGTCATGCACTGAGCCAGAGATCATCGCCTTTAACTGGGAGATGTACTGGTCTGCCAAACATTCCATCTGTACATTCATGGATTGATAACTCTTTCGGTTCCTGTAAAACTGTTCACTCCTGAAGGGGGGGGGACCAGAGCTACATGGGTCCCATCAATAGCACCTATGATGTTGGGGATGTGTCCAAGGGCATAGAAGTCACCTTTCACTGTAGCCAAATCCTCCACCTGAGGGAAAAAGATGTATCTCCTTAAGTGTTTCAGCAGGGTAGACAACACTCTGGACAACACGTTGGAAAACATAGGCTGGGACATCCCTGATGCCATGGCCACTGTTGTCTGAAAAGACCCACTTGCAAGGAAATGGAGCACTGACAGCACCTGCACTTGAGGGGGGATTCCAGTGGGATGGCGGATTGGTGACATCAGGTCTGGCTCCAACTTGGTACATAGTTCCTGGATAGTGGCACGGTCAAACCTGTAGGTGATGATTAAATGTCGCTCCTCCATTGTCAACAGGTCCACCAGCGGTCGGTACACCAGAGGATTCCGCCATCTTCTCAAATGTCCCAGCTGACGGTGCCTAGGAAGGACAACAGCGACCACAAAGTCAACAAAATCCCAGGTATGTACCCACAGATACACAGAACACGACACCAAAGACAATACTCTTCCTGTATGTGTGTTGAGTGTAGCCTAGGTATGTGTGACGCAGTAGTTAAAGAAGCCATGTGGGCCCCTGAAATGGCGGCTGCCTGACCTCTAAACTGGGACAATGGGATGTGAGGTATCTGCGTTGGTGTTGTACACCGTCGCGGTAGGCGGTCGTAGACCGCGGCGCAATGCTGCATTGGTTAACATTGGACCCTGGGTCCCAGGAGCCAATGATGAAGTGCGCCGGCGGTAATGATACGCACCGCCGCGGACGTCACCGCCATTTTCCATCTGTTCAATCACTCGATTCCTGGTCTTCGACAGGAGAGGACCTACACTGTAAGTGCTGCTGTGACCTCGGTCTGGAAGAGACAATGGCTGCTGCGTCTGGGGAAAGGGCCCCTGCCTTCACTGCTCAGGAGTTGGAGAAGCTAGTAGACGGGGTCCTCCCTCAGTACACGCTACTCTACGGTACTCCAGACCAACAGGTAAGTACACAAGGAGCACGTTGTATGGGCTATGCCTGGGTTGAGAGGGCTGGTTGTAAGAGGGAAGGGGCAGGCTTCAGGGAACATGAAGGACTGTGAATGCATGTGCCACATGGCAAGGGTAGGGATGGGGGGCACTCACATCGACGGTGCAGTTGGTAATGACTTCTCTTCTTCCCCTGTGCATGTCATGTAGGTCAGCGCCCACCAGAAGAAGGACATTTGGCGTGCCATCGCCAAGGACGTCCGGACCCTGGGGGTCCACCAGAGACGGGGCACCCACTGCTGGGAAAGATGGGAGGACATTCGCCGCTGGAGCAAGAAGACGGCGGAGGCTCAGCTGGGGATGGCCTCCCAATGTGGGAGGGGTGCCCGTCGCACCATGACCCCCCTGATGTTCCGGATCCTGGCGGTGGCCTACCCGGAGTTGGATGGGCGCTTGAGGGCATCACAGCAGACACAAGGGGTTGAGTACACCCTCATTCTGGGGACTTTGCGTGCAGTTGAGGGGTCTGGGTCTGGGAGGAGGGCTGTGGTTTCCCTTGGCCAAGGCGACTTACTTAGGCTAGGCCCCTCCGTAATGCAGGCCATGTGCCACTCCACCCCACCTGAGTAGAGGGCCAAGTACAGGTATACATGCCCCTGTGGCATCCATGTGTGCAGATGTCCACCATAGCCATGTAGGCCATATCCCAGGAATTTCATCTGTAGAGGCCAAGAGCACGGCATAGTGCAGGGGGCTGCTGTGTCTGTATTGTCCGCCAACGGTAGCGGTAATCCATGCACTCAACCTGTCTTTCTTCTGTCGTCCCCCCCCCTTTTGTGCTCTCCCTGTTCTTTTGTGCATCAGCATCATCAGGTGGTGGTGTAGTGGCACTGGATCACAAGGGAGCTGCATCCCACATGGCCATGGAGGGCCACACCACAGACTCAGAATGCACCAGTGGGACGGAGGGCGAGGGGAGCTACACGTCGGTCACCTGATCACCAACCAGCGACACGGACTTGTCCGCCGATGGGAGCTCCCTTGTGGTGGCGGCACCATCTGTGCCCCCCACTTCTACAGGTACAGCCGCCACCTCCCCCTACCAGCACCGCCCTCCCAGCAGCCCCTTAGCGTTTGCCCCGTGCCCGCTCACCCAGGAGGGTGGGCATCACCTTCGCCCCAGGCACCTCAGCCCCTGCCCCTGTCACCCCTGCTGCCCTCAGTGAGGAGGCCATTGACCTCCTCAGGTCACTCACTGTTGGGCAGTCTACCATTGTGAATGCCATCCAGGGTGTAGAAAGGGAGATGCAACACACTAATGCATTCCTGGAGGGCATTCATTCTGGTCAGGCTGCCCATCATCGAACCCTGCAATCTCTGGCCTCAGCACTGATGGCAGCCATTGTCCCTGTGTCTAGCCTCCCCCCTCCAACTTCCTCCACCCAGACCCAAATACCCTGTACCCCAGCCTATCCTAAGCACACCATCAGACAAGCATGCATACACCTCAACACACAAAAGCAGCTCAGGCAAACATAGGCACCACACAACCCACAGGCACTCACACAAGCATCACCCACATACAGACACAGCAACATCCACTGCCTCCACTGTGTCCCCCTCCTCGTCGTCTCCCTCCTCCCTCCCAGTGTTGTCTACACTCTCACCTGCATGCACTACATCTACAGGCACTAGGACTCGCACCAGAACACCCAGCACCACACCCCGCTCACCTGCACTCACCACCCCCACTACCATTTACAAGTCCCCTGTGTCCTCTCCCAGTGTGTCTGTGACACCCCCTCCCAAAGTACACAAACGCAGGCACCCACACACCCAACATCCATCCACCTCATGACAGCCTCCAGTACCTGCACCTGCACCCAAAACACCTAAAGTGACACCTCCTACAACTACCTCCTCTTCCTCCACTCCCAGACCCCCTCCAGCTACCCATCCCAGTGTTCGTCAGAAACTCTCCCTCAGCAACGTTGAGCTCTTTGCCCCCACCCCTCCAATTCATAAGTCCCGTAGTAGCGCCTCAGCCAAAAAGACTCCAGTACCAGTGGTGCGTGTTACAGGTGTGTGGAGTGCACCGGCCACCAGGGCAGGCAGTGTGACACGGAGCCAAAGCACTGCCAGTCCACCCCCTGTAAAGCATCTCAAGTTGGAAAGTGGCCGACGGGACAGGGTGAAGACTCCTGGTGGCAAAAGTGCTCACAAGGGTCCCAGGGGGATTGCAGAGTCAGCTGTGACTACCCCAAAGGTAGTGAAGTGTCAGATGAAGTCTGCACAGTCTGGTAAGAGCAGCACGGCGGAAAAGGGCGCCATCCTCCCCGGCGGCCAGGACGCCACCGCCAGCACCATCGTCACTGGTCAGGGGACCACCGCCGGAGTCATTGCCCAGGAGGGGAGGAGTATCGTCACTGGTCAGGAGACCACCGCCGGAGTTAGTGCCCAGGAGGGCAGGAGTATCATCACTGGTCAGGGGACCACCGCCGGAGTCATTGCCCAGGAGGGCAGGAGTATCTTCACTGGTCAGGGGACCACCGCCGGAGTCATTGCCCAGTAGGGCAGGAGTATCGTCACTGGTCAGGAGACCACCGCCGGAGTCATTACCCAGGAAGGCAGGAGTATCGTCACTGGTCAGGAGACCACCGCCGGAGTCAGTGCCCAGGAGGGCTGCAGTATCGTCACTGGTCAGGAGACCACCGCCGGAGTCAGTGCCCAGGAGGGCCGCAGTATCGTCACTGGTCAGGAGACCACCGGAGGGAGTCAGTGCCCAGGAGGGCCCCGGCTGCCACAGCCCCGCTGGGCAATGAGGGACCGTCATGCCACACACCAATGCACAGGTCAGAGACCGCCATGGCAAAGCACCGCTGAACAAGGAAATCACTGCCATGGTGAAGACCGCTGAACAGGGCAAAGCACTGCTGAACAGGGCAGAGGACCGCTGAACAGGGCAGAGCACCGCCATGGCAAAGCACAGCTGAATAAGGAAATCACCGCCATGGTGAAGACCGCTGAACAGGGCAAAGCACCGCTGAACAGGGCAGAGCACCGCTGGACAGGTCAGAGACCGCCATGGCAAAGCACTGCTGAACATGGAAATCACCGCCATGGTGAAGACTGCTGAACAGGGCAAAGCACCGCTGAACAGGGCAGAGCACCACTGAACAGGTCAGAGACCGCCATGGCAAAGCACCGCTGAACAAGGAAATCACCGCCATGGTGAAGACCGCTGAACAGGGCAAGACACCGATGAACAGGGCAGAGCACCGCTGAAGAACGAATACACCACCACATCAAGCATCGTCATCCCATGTACAGCTGGGACAGTGACGGAACAGGAACCGTCACGGGGAGCCTAATGCAGTCTGGGCACCATTCCCCCTCCAGAACCAGTGGAGACATGCATCCACTCCGTCTGTCCTCAACAGGATGAAGCACTCTGGGCACCTGTCCCCCTCCAGAACCAGTGGAGACATGCATCCACTCCGTCTGTCCTCAACAGGATGAAGCACTCTGGGCACCAGTCCCCCTCCAGAACCAGTGGAGACATGCATCCACTCCGTCTGGCCTTAACAGGATGAAGCACTCTGGGCACCAGTGCCCCTCCAGAACCAGTGGAGACATGCATCCACTCCGTCTGTCCTTAACAGGATGAAGCACTCTGGGCACCAGTCCCCCTCCAGAACCAGTGGAGACATGCATCCACTCCGTCTGTCCTTTACATGATGAAGCACTCTGGGCACCATTCCCCCTCCGGAACCAGTAGAGACATGCATCCACTCCGTCTGTCCTTAACAGGATGAAGCACTCTGGGTACCAGTCCTCCTCCAGAACCAGTGGAGAGTGTTATCCACTTGAGAGACTGTGGCTTTGCACTCCCCAGGATGGTACAGTGGGCAAACCAACCACTGTAGAGACTTGTGAGACTGTGGCTTTGCACTCCCCAGGATGGTACAGTGGGCAAACCAACCACTGTAGAGACTTGTGAGACTGTGGCTTTGCACTCCCCAGGATGGTACAGTGGGCAAACCAACCACTGCAGAGACTTGAGAGACTGTGGCTTTGCACTCCCCAGGATACATCAATGGGCATGGAGCTCCGTCGTGGATCTGGCATGGTGCTGTAATCCGGCTGAGGTGCCCCCCCTTCCCCCTGAGGTGCCTGTTGTATTTTTATCTGATGCCCCAACAGTGTTCTCTCCGTTTGTGGACAGGTATCTAGTGTGGGCCTCGCCCATGCTTTTTTGGCCCAGTGGTCCACGGACATTGATATGTGCACACCTGCACTACTTCTCGTAATGTATATACTTTTGAATGTGTATATATATCTGTATATATTTGGTGACTGTATTTTGATACATTACAATTTTTGGACTGATTTCCCTTTGTCTTTGCATTCTTCCGGGGGGGGGTTGTGGGTTGTAACTGTGATGTTTGGAAATGCATTGGTGTGTGTGTTGTAATGTGCGAGGGTAAGGGTGGGGGTGGGGGTGTTGCGTGTGTGTGTCCCTGACTTTTGCACTCCCCCTCCCCTATGTCGTAGGTGCAGTACTCACCATTGTCTTCGCCGCTGCCGTTGCTGGTGTTCGTAGATGAGCAGGGAGACAAGGGCAGGGAGGATTTGTAATTCTGGCTCCATGGTGTCCTCCTTCCTCGTGGGATGTGTAGAGGTGAGCGTTTTCCCATTGCAAAAGCTGTTTCCGCCGTGTTTTTATCCACGGTGAATCCGCCCCGGAAAAGGTGGCAGATTGGCGGGTTGTAATACTGTGGGCGGTACATTGTCTTCCGTCTGTCTGTTGGCGGTGACCGCTGCGCTGCTTGTCTGTACCGCCGTGGCGGTCAGAGTGTTAAAGTGGCTGTCTATGTTGGCGCTTTCCGCCACGGTCATAATTCCCTTTTTTTGTCCGCCGGCCTGTTTGCGGTATTACCGCACCTTTAACACCGTCCGCCAGGGTTGTAATGACCCCCGCAGTCTGTTGTGCCCACAACTGTGTAGCACAAGCAGCAGAAGTGTGTGTATGATTGGCTCCATGGTGGCACCAGATGTGTGAAGCTGAGTTTAGATTAGTTTCAGCCTTATATGTCTGCCTTTCTGTCTGCTCAGATGTGGTGGTTGGACCACCACAGTCACATCATCAGAACCCCACCTCATAACTGGGCCAGCAGTCACACTGGCGGTCAGCCCTCCAACAGACCCATTGGCCTACCTCTTCAACCCCATGGTCAGATTTGCTGGGGTGTCGGCAGAATCGCAGTGGTGTTTCTTCTATGTAACTGCATGCATCAGAATACAGTGGTCAGACCACCACCACTGTGGCGGGATGACCAGTGCCACCGCCATGGCGGTCTCAGCACTGCCAAAGTGATAATCAGGCCCTTAATCATTCCAGAGTCCAACACATACCCTACTGTTGCTGAGACTGGAATGGGAATTGTAAATGTAAACTCCCCAGAGTCCAGCACTTTCTCTACTGTTGCTTAAACACTATGGGCCATATTTATACTTTTCGACGCACAACTGCGCCAACGCAGTTGTGCGTCAAAAAATCTAACGCCGGCTAACGCCATTCTGAAGCGCCATGCGGGCGCCGTATTTATTCAATGACGTTAGCCGGCGTTAGCCGGCGGAGCTGCCTGGTGTGCGTCAAAAAAAATGACGTACACCAGGCAGCGCCGGCGTAGGGGAATATGGAGCTTGGGCGTCAAAAAATGGGGCAAGTCAGGCTGAGGAAAATTTTTCGCCTCAACCCGATTTGCGCCATTTTGTTTTACTCCCAACCACCATTGAAATGATTCCTGTCTTAGCAAAGACAGGAGTCATGCCCCCTTGCCCAATGGCCATGCCCAGGGGACTTATGTCCCCTGGGCATGGTCATTGGGCATAGTGGCATGTAGGGGGGCACAAAACAGGCCCCCCATGCCACAAAAAAAATAAAAAAAATACTTACCTGAACTTACCTTAAGTTCCCTGGGATGGGTCCCTCCATCCTTGGGCGTCCTCCTGGGATGGGCAAGGGTGACAGGGGGTGTCCCTGGGGGCATGGGAGGGCACCTCTGGGCTCCTTCCGAGCCCACAGGTCCCTTAACGCCTGCCCTGACCAGGCGCTAAAAAACCACCACGCAAAAGCGGCTGGATGTCATTTTTTTTTACCCGCCCACTCCCGGGCGTCATTTTTGCCCGGGAGTGTAAATACGGCGCACATTCCTCGGAGTCATTTTTTAGACGGGAACGCCTACCTTGCATATCATTAACGCAAAGTAGGTGTCCACGCTAAAAAATGACGCAAACTCCATGAACTTTGGCGCTAGACGCGTCTAACGCCAGAGTATAAATATGGAGTTCGTTTTGCGTTGAATTTGCGTAAAAAAAAACGACGCAATTCCGGCGCAAACAGAGTATAAATATGCCCCTATACACATTATACACTTAGGAAAAAACTTACAATCCATTATAAATTATACTTTTGTTTCACTTAATTTATTCCCTCTGTAAAAGGCATTTAAAATACATGCAACCACAGATAGTGTTCATTTCCACCAGTTTATGGATTATTTGTCTAGTGGTATCAAAATATTACTTTGATGTAGCAAACATATGCTGTATGTATACACTGAAGTATAAGAAAAATAACATCTGCAGGTTTAACAATAAAGTAGACCACAAAAAAAGCAGAACAAATTTTATGGAACTGGGAGAGTAATCATAGTGATGCAATTCAACGCTGGTCCAAAGTCATTGCACAATATAATACAGTGAAAGAAGGCACTAATAACAAGCAGCATTGCCTAGTCCAAGGCAGGAAGAAAAGAAAGTCATGCATGCCTATTGACAGGCAAAACAAAAACTAAACCAAACAGTACAAGCCTTCAGGAAGTTCCCATCCTCCTATCACCATCTTCAACAGATAAGGACAACTAAAAGAAAAGTATGAGAAGCAGCTATGGAAGGACAGGAGACTCTAAGAAGACTCTTATTGGGCTACACTACTTCTGACAGTGAACAAAATACAAATAAAATACTGGAAAACATTAAATGAAATTGCAAGACCAACTTGCCCCATAAACAACTCGAATATACCTGAAAGTATCTGGGCTAATTACGTAATTGAAGAACTTGCCAGAACATCACCTGTTACCGAAGGTATCCACCAAAATCGGTCCAATATATGGTACCACTAAAACCAAAATATAACTGAAGAACATCTATGACATGATACTGTTCCTGCCACTCAGGAGCCCCAGACAAAATTAAAATTTCACAAACTTGAAATCTTACAAATTATCAGATTTGCAGGTGTGACAGTGCACCTGGTCCAAATGGTATACCTCAGGCTATTTACAAAGAAAATTTAGTTTTGGGATGGTAAATTCACCACTCTTTATAACCATATCTCCATTTTAGGCACAATTCCATAAGGATGGTGTGGTTCTACATTGAAACCAACATTTAAAGGAAGAGATATGTCTAAACCAGATAATTATTGCCTTATTGGATACGAAGGCATGGTATTTTGCTTCACCTCTACTGGCTGAACTAGCATCCTGGTCCCAAACAAGTAACATAATTCCATTAAATCAAACAGGGTTTAAGAGGGCCTCACAGACAACAATGACTATACGGGTGTTAGCGCTCACAATCGACAAATTGAAAAAAATAAAGCAACCCATGCGTCTATGTTGTCTCGATTTTGAGTCTGCTTTTGATCACGTTGACTGGGGGAAATTATGGTCTTAGTTTGCCAAATGGAATATCCTTCCACCCCTCTTGAGAGGGATACAACAGCTGTGTGCTAACCTTTGGATGCAAAAAATATGGACGAATCAAGGCCTCAAGGACGACTGTGTCCTAGGACCATTTCTGTTTAGCATTTTTCTAGCAGACCTAACAAAGTAACTTGATCAGATAAATAGTCATCCCCCTAGTCTTGGCCTACTGCTGCACATTCATCTGCTGTATGCAGATGATGTGTTCCTTTCCAATTTAACCAAGGTTTGACTTCAGTACCTTCTGTATGGGTTTTTTCAGTATACTCATTAAAATATTGAGGAAATTAACCAAAAAACGACCAAATTTATGGCAATTTTGAATTGTAACAGTACTCTACAAAATTGGTCACTTAATGGGCAGCCTCATTTTTTCATCACAAAAACAAGACCTTTTAAGAAAGGGAAATACAGTGATAGCTGCTTTCCTTCCCTTATATAACAACTTAAAAAGACCCATACTCACTCCAGTGCTGACAGATAAAGCAACAAAAAAACCTTACCTGCAGAGGCAAGTCTTGTTTGAAGGAATAATCATTAAAACATATTGACAAGTATTCAAGACCCCAAAATCCACATCACAGGTGCAGATCCATTTGGAAATTGGCCTGACAAAACTAACTATTGCCAGACAGTGTTATTTCACCAGGTTTTGCTACAAACCACTACTTTCTAATGAAAATTCTATAACAAAATACTTTGGTCAATAGTTGCTGGATCCCTGCTGATGCCTTTCGAAGCCTATTTAGAAAAATCTATAGCCACCATGCAAGCAAAGGAAAACATCCTGAACAACGAGGTCTAAACCACTACCTGCCTGAACAACGACCCCTAAACAACTAAAAAAGTCTCTAGAACGAAATACTGAACAACTACTGTCTAAACAATGATTTTGCATGAATAATGATTGCCTGAACAACAAATTTCAATGTAAGGTTTTCTTTTTTATATGGTTTATTAGTTGTTTGGAGTATATATATATATCTATATTTTTGTTTTTTTAATTAAGAGCTCTTTCTTTTATGGGCGGGATGTTAGGGATACAGGGGTAATGGGTGGTAGTTCAGTATTAATTGTATTATTGGAGTATTTTAGTTGAGTAGTTTGGTATTCATTGTATTAGTGGAGTATTTTTTATTATTTTTTAAATAGGGGTATTAATATTCAAGCATTTATTGTATTACTGTATTATTATTTTTTGTTAGATTTTCTTATTGTATATTTATAAAAAATAATAAAAAATTTTTAGTTATGAGATATTTCAGAATATATTGGTTATGGATTCTGGAAGGTTTTTATTTTTTTAAAATAATTATTTTTTTATTTTATGTTTTTTGTTTTGTTTCTGGGAGCAGTATTATTACTATTGGTATTATTTTTGTGGGTGTTGAAAAATATTTTTTAGGTTTTAAAATTTAGAGGGTTATATTAAAATGCAGTGGAATAAGGGGTGAAATATATGAGATGTAGGGGTGATGGGTGGGGAAGTGTATTAATACTCAGGGATTAATTTCAATGCCTGAGTATTTTTTTTTAAATTGTTTTTAAACCTCATGGTTTTATTTTTGGAAAATAATAATAATTTTTTTGTTTTTGTTTTGTGAGCAGCATTATTACTAGGGTTTTTTGGGGGGGTTTAATTTTTTTTTTAGGTTTTAACATTTTGAAGATTATACTAAAATGATGCGGATTAAGGGGCCGGATATATGGGATGTGAAGGTTATGGGTGGGGAAGTGTATTAATACTCAGGTATTAATTTCAATGCCTGAGCATTTTTTGTAATTTTTTTTAAACCTCATTTATTCTTATTTTTGTAACTTTTTTTACAGTGGTTGTTTTTTTTTTATATAACTTTTGCTGTATTTAAATACTTTTTTAAAATTATCTTTTGAATTTTGTTTTTTTTATAAAAAAATATAGAACATGAATTCTAGATTCTGAGTTTTATATTTTTGTTTTGGGGTGTGTTATGTGAAGTAATTAACCATGATTTGCTACACTTTTCTTTAGGGACGCGATAGTGTTGATTCAGGGGTAATGGGTCGGGAGTGTATTAATACTCAAGTATTAATTTTAATACTTTTGTATTAACTGTTTGAATTTTTATTTATTTTACTTTGCTTTAATTTTGTTTTTGTTTTGTTTTAATCCAATATGGTTATGTATTAGTATAATATTTAAATATATATTTGGCATGAATTTTGGATACTAATATATATAGGGTTAATATATTAACTGTGAATTATTTTCTAATAAATAGTTGTTTTTTTAAATAGTTTTTAAAACTTATAAAATGGGATAATATTCTTAACTATTGAAGAAAATAATTTCTTCTTATATGTTCAATTTAATATTTACATTATTTGTTTTCTTAATTTTTTTATTTTTAGAAATTGTAAATAGTTTTTTTGATAAATTTAAATACTTTTTAAATTTGTTTTATAAACAAAAATGGTAAAAGTTTTATTGTTATATACATTTTTATATGTATGTATTATGTGTTTGATAATGATATTTTAGATAATATAATCACAATAACAGATTTGTTTTAATATTTATGTCTTTTTTTCCAATTGTATTATTACTTTAATAAATCTGAGAAATTACATTTTGCATTTTTTTTTCTTTAATTCACCTATTCTTCAAAACACGTTTGCACCAATAATAAAAACAAAATTTCTGGAAACATATTTTAAAAAAAATAACAACACGCTTTTACAAATGTTTATTTTTTAATAAAAATAGTAAAAAAAATGCAATAAAATATTTGTATTCATAATTTATTATTTACATAATTTTTCATTTTTTTTTACAAATTTATTTACATTTTTTAACCCTTTACAGTGGTATTTTTCACTTTTTCCTTTATTTCCTATGAGAAAATTATTCCCTTTTCTATTTTATTCTTTTTCTCCATTGACGTGGTTTGACATCTGTTTCTTCAGTTGGTGGAGTGTTGCAATCAAGATTGGATGCAAGCAGAGACCTCGGTCAGGTAAGTTAAATTAAAAATGTTGTTAGAGTATGTTTATGGATATATTTATTGCAGAGTTAGAGATGGGAGGTAGTTCTTAGTAAGGGAGCAGATTTTGGAAGTTTTGATTGTTTGTAATGTTTATTTGTTGTTCCCGTACAGGTTTGCTTAGATATAGTATTGTTTTAAAAAAAATATATGTTTAGCATTGTTTTCATTTTTTAAACAATTGCACTGCTTTTTTGAAAAAAATATAATGTGCTATTATCAACTGTAATCCTTTGTTTTGTACTTGATGGTTTTTCAAATTGTAAGTTTAGAAAAAAAATATCTACCACATCCTAAAAACCTTCGTGTTTACTTACGTTTTTATTAATATTGTGTTTTAATTAACTTTCATGTCTTTTTACAGTTTTATTTTAATTTTGTAGTTTTGGCCATTATGTAAATCATGTTTTTTTCCTTTTTAGGGATAAAATGTTCATTTGGCTTAAATAATATTGGGTATTCAAGAAAATTTGTAGTTTGGTAAAATGTTTTATTTTTTTGTAAAGTTTTTTCTTATATAAGGTTTATTTTCTTCATCCATTTTGTATGATCAATTGTAATTATTTTCAGGATGAATATATTTTTTTATTTATTTTGCAGTGTAAAATGCTTCTTCTTCATCAAAATGGAAGAAGAACTCTAAAAGCGACAGATGCAGAGATGCTGCCATTATTGCGTAAAGACATGGAAACTGCTAAAGGTAGGAACTTTATTTTTTGGGGAATAACTTAGTTGAAAAAAACTTCAATTTAATTCATGTTCTTTTTAAAACTGGCAAGTAATGGTGATATAGGTTAGTAGTTGTTAGAAATGTAGTGAATATGCTAGACTGTCAAGGTAGGCTGAAGACACCATTAAAGAAAATTCTCGTATTTTAGCCCAAAAATATTCTGACCATTTCTTTACCTTTTTGGGTTGTGCGTGGGTTCCGGCTACCTGACAGTGACTGAGAAAGCCTCATTCCTTGGAACCTTTGCTCCTGCTTCAAAATTTCCATGAAATGATATAGGTTTGGATGGGGTTTTCCAATTGCTTTGCCTCTTACCCACTGTCCAGCACCTGCCCTGAGGTAAGTACCCAGTGGAGTTAGAATAGCAATTTTGGGGGTCATTACAACCTCTGCGGTCTTTTAACAAGACCGCTGAGGGACCGCCGTGCGGAAGACCGCCAGTAGTGGCGGTTTGCCGCTCGGCGTATTATGACCGTTGGCTGCCCTCTGTCGTTTTTCCGACGGAGAGCCGCCAACAGCCATACTTGCGGGCGGCGGGGAAGTGGAGGATGCTCCACCTCCACCGCCATGCCAACAGAACACCGCCCAGCGGCGGTGTTCTGTTGGCGGTGTGGTGTCGGCGGAGCTGCCCCCCTGGCTCCCGTCCCCTCCCGGCGGATCAACGGAACAGGTAAGTTGATTGTCCGTTAGGGGAGGGGGTGGGGGGGGTGTTGTGTGTTGTGTGGGTGCATAGGGGGGGTGCGTCTGTGTATGTAGGGGGGTGTGTGAGTGCGTGCATGCTTGCGGGGGTGTTGCGTGTTTTGGGAATGAGTGCGTGTATGTCTGTAGGTATGTCTGTTTGGATATGTGCGTAAATGTGTGAATGTGGGTGTACGTGTCTGACTGTGTGTGTGGATGTTGGCATGTATGTCGGTGTGTGTGCTTGTATGTGTGTTGGTGGTGCCTGCGTGCGTGTCGGGTGTGTATGTGTAAGGTAATGTCGGGGGTCGTGGTGGGGAGGGGGGGCCCTGCCACCTTTGGGGGATGGCAGGGGTGGTGGGGGGTGTAGGGGAGGGAGTCGGGGTGGGGGGGTGGGAGAGACCCCTATCAGTGCCAGTGCACTGATAGTGCTTACTGCCATGGATTTCATGGCGGTTCCTACAGCTGGAAATCCACGGCGGTAAACCGGGTCAAAATACCGGTGGCGGTATTGTGACGCCCGCCGGGCTAGAGACCCAGGTCTCCAGCCCAGCGGGCGGAACGGAGAAGCAGCGGATGACCATGGCGGTAACCGCCATGGCCATAATACTCAAAAAAAGACCGCCAGCCTGTTGGCGGTCTTACCGCCGCTTTAACATTGTCCGCCAGGGTTGTAATGACCCCCTTTGTCTTTTATCACTGTCCAGCACCTACCCAGACGTAAGTACCCTGTGGCCTTGGAGTAGTTAATTTGCCCTTTACTCACTGTTTAGCACCTGCCCTGAGGTAAGTTCCTGGTGGAGTTAGAGTTGTAATTTTGCCAACAGTCACTGTCCATCACCTGCCCTGAGGTAAGTACTTGGTGGAGTTCCAATAGTAATTTTGCCTCTAATCACTGTCTAGCACCTACCCTGATGTAAGTACCTGGTGGAGTTGGAATAGTAATTTTGCCCCTATTCATTGTCTATAACATGCTCTGAGGTAAGTACTTTGTGGAGTTGGAATAGTAATTTTGCCTCCAATCACTGTCCAGCACCTACCCTGATGTAAGTACCCGGCGGAGTTGGAGTACTAATTTTGCCCTTAGTCACTGTCCATCACCTGCCCTGAGGTAAGT
This sequence comes from Pleurodeles waltl, assembly GCF_031143425.1. NCBI lineage: Eukaryota > Metazoa > Chordata > Amphibia > Caudata > Salamandridae > Pleurodeles > Pleurodeles waltl. The sequence goes on along the minus strand of NC_090436.1, from coordinate 690,214,109 downwards.
ACTCAGTGGAGTTGGAATAGTAAATTTGCCCTTTATTTACTGTTCAGCAGCTGCCCTGAGGTAAGTTTCCAGTGGAGTTCGGTTAGTAAATTTGCCCCAGTCACTGTCCATGACCTGCCCTGCCCTGAGGTAAGTACTTGGTGGAGGTGAAATAGTAATTTTGCCTTTAATCACTGTCCTGCTCCTGCCCTGAGGTAGGTTCCTGGGGGAAGTTGAGTAGTAATTTTGTCCACAGTCACTGTCCATCACCTGCCCTGAGGTAAGTACTTGGTGGAGTTGTAATAGTAATTTTTGCCTTTACATACCCTGACGTAAGTACCCAGTGGAGTTGGAATAGTAATTTTTGTCCTTTACTCACTATCAAGCACCCGCCCTGAGATAAGTACTCGGTTGAGTTAGAATAGTACATTTTCCCCTAATCACTGTCCAGCACCTACCCTAATGTAAGTACCCGGTGAAGTTGGAATAGTAATTTTGCCCCTAGTCACTGTCCAGCACCTGCTCTGAGGTAAGTTCCTGGTGGAGTTAGAATAGTAATTTTGCCCCCAGTCACTGTCCATCACGTCCCCTGAGGTAAGTACCCTGTGCACTTGGAATAATACATTTGCCCCTAATCACCGTCCAGCACCTACCCTAACGGATCTACCTGGTGGAGTTGGAATCATAATTTTGCCCCTAGTCACTGTCCATCACCTGCCCTGAGGTAAGTACTCGGTGGAGTCGGAATACTAACTTTGTCTGCAATCACTGCTCAGCACCTGCCCTAAGGGAACTACCTGGTAGACTTGGTGTGGTAAATTTGCCTCTTACTCATTGTCCAATACATGCCCTAAGGTAAGTACCGAGTGGAGTTAGAATAGTTATTTTGCCTTTTATCACTATCCAGCACCTGTCCCGAGGTAAGTACCCTCTAGAGTTGGAATAATACTTATGCCCCCAATCACTGTCCAGCACCTGTTCTATCGTAAGTACCCCATGGAGTTGGAATAGTAATTTTGCCCTTAGTCATTGTCTTTCACCTGCCCTGAGGTAAGTATTCAGTGGAGTTGGAATAGTAATTTTGTCTCTACTCAATGTCTGGACCTGCCCTGGGGGAACTACCCAGTGGACTTGGTATGATAAATGTGCTTCTTACTCACTGACCAGCACCTCCCCTGAGGTAAGTACCAGGTTGAGTTCCAATAGTAAATTTGCCCTTTACCAACTGTCCTCACCTGCGCTGTGATAACATGTTCAGCTATGTACACATTAGAGTTACCATTGGAACTGTTTTTTTTAATATTATCCCCTTCGTTGCCAGGCCTTTTCCCCCTCCTGTGCCGAGCCTTTTTTTGGCTATTTGGGGCAGTTCGCGCTGAGGCCCTCATAACGTTTTATTCACATAAGCTACCCACGCCAAATTTGCGTCCTTTTTTTCCAACATCCTAGGGATTCTAGAGATATGCAGACTTTGTGGGTTCCCCAGAAGGAAGCCAAGAAATTAGCCAAAATACAGTGGAAATTTCGTTTTTTTTTTAAAAATGGGAAAAAAGGGCTGCAGAAGAAGGCTTGTGTTTTTTTCCCTGACAATGGCATCAATGAAGGGTTTGCAGTGCTAAAATCACCAGCTTCCCAGCTTTCAGGAACAGGCAAACTTTTTTTTCAACACAATTTTGGCATTTTACTGGGACATACCCCATTTTTACGATTTTTTGTGCTTTCAGCCTCCTTCCAGTCAGTGACAGAAATGGGCATGAAACCAATGCTGGATCCCAGAAACCAAAACATTTCTGAAAAGTAGACAAAATTCGGAATTCAGCAAGGGGTAATTTGTGTAGATCCTACAAGGGTTTCCTACAGAAAATAACAGCTGGAAAAAAAAATATTTGAAATTGAGGTGAAAAAAACTGCAATTTTTCTCTACGTTTTACTCTGTAACTTTTTCCTGCAATGTCAGATTTTCGAAAGCAATATACCGTTACGTCTGCTGGACTCTTCTGGTTGCGGGGATTTATACGGCTTGTAGGTTCATCAAGAACTCTAGGTACGCAGAGCCAATAAATGACCTGCACCCTGCAGTGGGTTTTCATTCTATACCGGGTATACAGCAATTCATTTGCTGAAATATAAAAAATAGCTATCAAGAAAACCTTTGTATTTCCAAAATGGGCACAAGATAAGGTGTTGAGGAGCAGTGGTTATTTGCAAATCTCTGAATTCCGGGGTGCCCATACTAGCATGTGAATTACAGGGCATTTCTCAAATAGACGTCTTTTTTACACACTCTCTTACATTTGGAAGGAATAAATGTAGAGAAAGACAAGGAGCAATAACACTTGTTTTGCTATTCTATGTTCCCCCAAATCTCCCAATAAAAATGATACCTCACTTGTGTGGGTAGGCCTAGTGCCCGCGACAGGAAATGCCCCAAAACACAACTTGGACACATCCCATTTTTTGACAGAAAACAGAGGTGTTTTTTGCAAAGTGCCTACCTGTAGATTTTGGTCTCTAGCTCAGCCGGCACCTAGGGAAACCTACCAAACCTGTGTTTTTTTTAAAACTATAGACCTAGGGGAATCCAAGATAGGGTGACTTGTGGGGCTCTGACCAGGTTCAACCCAGCGTTCCCCCAAATCTCCCGATAAAAATGGTACCTCACTTGTGTGGGTAGGCCTAGCGCCCACGAAAGGAAATGGCCCAAAACACAACGTGGACACATCCCATTTTTTTACAGAAAACAGAGATGTTTTTTGCAAAGTGCCTACCTGTAGATTTTGGCCTCTAGCTCAGCCGGCACCTAGGGAAACCTACCAAACCTGTGCATTTTTGAAAACTAGAGACCTAGGGGAATCTAAGATGGGGTGACTTGTGGGGCTCTGACCAGGTTCTGTTACCCAGAATCCTTTGCAAACCTCAAAATTTGGCTAAAAAAACAAATTTTCCTCACATTTCAGTGACAGAAAGTTCTGGAATCTGAGAGGAGCCATGAATTTCCTCCCACCCAGTGTTCCCCCAAGTCTCACGATAAAAATGATATCTCACTTGTGTTGGTAGGCCTAGCGCCCGCGACAGGAAATGCCCCAAAACACAACGTGGACACATCAAATTGTTTCACAGAAAACAGAGGTGTTTTTTGCAAAGTGCCTACCTGTGGATTTTGGCCTCTAGCTCAGCCGGCCCCAGGGGGGAAAGAAATGGCCTAAAATAAATTTTCCCCCCAACCCCCCCCCCGGGGAGCGACCCTTGCCTATGGGGTCGCTCCACTTGCGTGACGGCGCAAAAAAAAAGATCCCCGGTGCCTAGTGGTTTCTGCCCCCCTTGGGGGCAGATTGACCTAAAATCAGCCGATTTGCCCCCATGGGCTGCAGAAAAAGTCTAAATACAATTTGCCCCTCCAGGGGAGCCACCCTTGCCTAAGGGGTCGCTCCCCATCTCTAAAAAAACAAACAAACAAAAACAAGAACACACAAAAAAAATTAGCCCTGGCGCCTAGAGGTTTCTGCCCCCCGGGGGCAGACAGCCTAATAACAATAGGCCAATTTGCCAGCAGGGGGGGCAGAAATGGCCTAAAATAAATTCCTCCCCCAGCCCCCCGGGGAGCGACCCTTGCCTACAGGGTGGCTCCCCTTGCGTGATGACGCAAAAAAAAAGATCCCTGGTGCCTAGAGGTTTCTGCCCCCCTTGGGGGCAGATTGACCTAAAATCGGCCGATCTGCCCCCAAAGCGGGCAGAAATGGGCTAAATACAATTTGCCCCTCCAGGGGATCGACCCTTGCCTAAGGGGTCGCTTCCCTTACGTGGTTCCCTTACCTAGTGGTTTATGTCCACCTTGGGGGCAGATTGGCCTCATCAAAATAGGCCAATCTGCCCCCAAGGGGGGCAGAAATGACCTAAATATAATTTGCCCCCTATGGGAGCGACCCTTGCCTAAGGGGTCGCTCTCCACCTGTAAAACAAAAAACAAAAAAACAAAAAAACAAAAAAAAAATAGCCCTGGCGCCTAGAGGTTTCTCCCCCCCCGGTGGCAGATCGCCTAATAACAATAGGCCGATCTGCCCCCAGGGGGGGCAGAAATGGCCTATAATAAATTTGCCTACGGGGTCGCTCCCCTTGCGTGACGGCGCAAAAAAAAAGATCCCTGGTGCCTAGTGGTTTCTGCCCCCCTTGGGGGCAGATTGACCTAAAATCGGCGATCTGCCCCCAAAGCGGGCAGAAATGGCCTTAATACAATCTGCGCCTCCAGGGGATCGACCCTTGCCTAAAAATCCCCGGTGCCTATTGGTTTCTGCCCCCCTTGGGGGCAGATCGGCCTAATTAAAATAGGCCAATCTGCCCCCAAGGGGGGCAGAAATGGCCTAAATATAATTTGCCCCCTATGGGTGCGACCCTTGCCTAAAGAGTCGCTTCCCACCTCTAAAACAAAAAACAAAACAAAAATAAAAATTAGCCCTGGTGCCTAAAATAAATTTGCCCCCCAGGGGAACGACCCTTGCCCAAGGGGTCGCTCCCCTTACGTGAAATTCACAAACAAAAAAAACCTCTCTGGTATCTAGTGGTTTCTGTCCCCCTTGGGGGCAGATTGGCCTCATAAAAATAGGCCAATCTGCCCCCAAGGGGGGCAGAAATGGCCTAAATATAATTTGCCCCCTATGGGTGCGACCCTTGCCTAAAGAGTCGCTTCCCACCTCTAAAACAAAAAACAAAACAAAAATAAAAATTAGCCCTGGTGCCTAGAGGTTTCTGCCCCCCCTGGGGGAAGATCGGCCTAATAATAGGGGGGTCAGAGAAGGCCTTAAAAAAAATGCCCCCCCTGGGAGCGACCCTTGCCCAAGGGGTCGCTCCCTCATGCCAGTTTCCTTTTTGAAATAAAATCCCTGGTGTCTAGTGGGTGTTTTGACAGCCGGATTGCTTTTAATCCGCTGCCAAAACACAGAGAGAGACTTCAAAGGGAAGGAAATAACTTTCCTTCCCTTTGAAGCCTCTCTCGGCCTCCCCCACGTGATCGGAAGAGAAATGCAAAGCATTTCTCTTCCGATCGCGCTGGAAGCTGAGCTTCCAGCGCGATGGGAGAAGGCCGTGTGCTCGCGTGCTGACGTCACAGGGGGGGTCGGGGTCGGGGGTGGAAGGGGAAGGGCTTCCCCTTCCATCCCTGCCTTGGGGGGGTTGGGGGGAACACCACAGAGGGAGTGCTAGTGCTCCCTCTGGGCTGTTTGCCCAGGACGTAATGGTTACGTCCTGGGCACAGCAGCACTGTGCCTCAGGACGTAACCATTACGTCCTGGGCACAGAAGGGGTTATACTTGCTTTATTTATTTTATTTGTTTGTGAGGGCCTTAATTTTCAAGATGTTGTTTTTCAAACCTTTGATGTCCTCCTGTTGTTAATTGGAATCTATAAAAAAAAATAGTAAACAGTGTACTATTTAGTGTTTCATTTTTTATTAATAGTTTGGTTACTGTTCAGCACTTGTCATGAGGTAAGTACCCGGTGGAGTTAGAATACTGTTTTTTTTTCCTTTTTATTGTTCTACACCTGCCCTGATGTACAATAGTCATTTTGTTACATGTTTACTGTCCAGCTTCTAGCATGTGGTAAGTACCTTGCAGAGTTAGAATAGTAATTGTGGTTCTTGGTTACTGTCCTCCACCTGCCCTGAGATAGGTACCCAGTAGTGTTACACTAGTATTTGTGTCCCATGGGCACTGGTTTGCACCTGTTCTGAGTTAAGTACTCAGCTGAGTTAGATTTGTTATTTTGCCTCATGGTTGTTCTCCTGCACCTGTCCTGAGGTAAGTACTCAGTGAAGTTAAAACAGTAATTTTGCCTCCTGGTTGCTATCTTGCAGCTGCTCTGAGGTAAGTATGCAGTGGAGGTAGAATTGTAATTTTTTCTCTGGTTACTGTGTAGCACCTGTCCTGAGGTAAGTACCCAGTGTAGTTAGAATAGTATTTTGTTCCCTTTTCCTTCTCCAGCACCTGCCCTCTGGTAAGTACCTGGTGCAGTTAGAATTGTTATTTTGCCATCTTACTACTGTCCAGCACTTGCCCTCACATGTGTACCTAGTAGAGCTAGAGTACTGTTTTTGTCTCCTAGTTCCTTTTCTGCATCTTCCCTGAAGTAAGTACAGAGCAGACTTTGAATACTTATTTTACCCTCTGGTTATTGTCCTACACCTTTGTGGAGGTAAGTAACTTGCAAAGTCGACATACTTTTTTTGCCCTCTGCTTACTGTTCTTCATCTTTCTTGAGGTAAGTAACTTGCAAAGTTAAAATACTTACTTTGCTCTCCAGTAAATGTGAGGTATGCATCGGTTATTATAATTTGAAAAATAATTTTACCAGATGATCATTGTCCAGCTGTTGCCCTCAGTTTTGTTTACATTAGTCATTGTATTGATTTTTTTTCTTTTTTGAAGTTATACTTACTTTTCTTTGGGCGGGGGGTCTTTGATTGATTTTTTCAAGATGTTGTTTTTCAAACTCTTGATGTCCTTCAGTGGTTATTTATTTATTTTTTAATTGGGAATCTATAAAAATACAGTGTAGTCATTTCTTTTCATTTTGTATTTATTGTTTGGTTGCTGTGCACTATCCACTCTGAGGTATGTATCAAGTAGATTTTATATTTTTATTTTACCCTCTGGTTACTGTTTAGTAACTTGTATGAGGTAAGTGCCCAATGGAGTTTAAAGACTAATTTTGCCCTCAGTTGCCACCTTGCACATGCACTAAGGTAAGTACGCAGCAGAATTTCAGTAGTAATTTCCACCCCTGTTGCTACCCTGCACATGCTCTACCCAGCAGAATTAGAGTAGTAATATTTTCCCCAGTTGGTATCCTGTACCTGTTTCAGGTATGTACCCAGCAGAATCTGTAAACAATTTTTTCTCCTGGTCTCTGTCTAGCACCTGTCTTGAGGTAAGTAGTAAGCAGGCTTTGAATTTTATTTAGTAGGTGAAGTATATTTTATTTTTATTCGCCTACACATGAATTAAATCCCATTGCAGTTCTAATAGTAATCTTCATATATTCATTTTTTTACACGTTTTTCAATGTTATATTCAAACTTAAAAAAAAAAAAAATGTATTTACCTTTAATTGTTTAGGTGTTCTATTTTTACTGTTAATACTCTTCAAAGAGATCTCTGTAATTTTAAAGAAATACAATGTAACTTGTTTCTTCTTTTTTTTCTAGCTGTCCTGTTTTAATTTATAAACGATATATATATGTTTTATATATATTTTTCCTTTTTTAGGCAATAGATGGTGCTGTTATCTACGATATCAATCTGCCTGGTTCCGTACTCATACACACGTCTTCCCTGTAAGGTGTTCTGTGTCACACTAAAGACAAAATGGTGGGTGGGTATGTATTATTATTCTAACTCTATCTTAGACTGAACTTATATTTATTTTTTCGTATGTGTATACTTTTGATATGCTTTTCCTTGTTGACGTAGTTTGGTGAAGGGAAGAAATACTTCCATGGTGGTGTAGAAAGTGTTGTAGGACTACGTTTTCATGTACTATCGAAATTGTTTCTATTGTCTGTTTCATTTTACTGTTTAAAACTTTTATTTATATTTTTCAAAAATGTTCAACTTGCTATTTAAGAAATGCAAAAAGCAATGTAAAAAAATAGAGATTTCCTAATAACGATACCTACAGAGTAGTGATTACTGTTAGGAAATCACTATTCAGGAAATTCTACACCACTCATTTACTATGGACCTAAAGTCCCATAGGTATGAGTGGTTTTCTATTTCCAAATTTGTGATTTCCTAATAGCAAATCATATACTAGGAATTGCAAAACTAAGGGTGCCCATGGACCTACGGATCCCATTGATGCCGCCTCTCCTAAAAAGTGGTGCACATGTAAAGTGCATACATGCCCTTGGGCATATGTACGCTACATGGTACTTCAAAAAATACAGTTTGGGTGCATTAATTTAAAATTGCACGAGTTACCCTTGACTTGGAGCTAATAGTAATAGTATTTCCCAAATGCCCATTTTGCAATTAGGAAATGATGTGTACATCTGCTTAGTAAACTACAAATAGGGAATCCCTATTGGCAATTTCCTAATAAGAAAATCGCAAAATGCTTTTTCTACTGGGTACAAAATGCATTTTGTGATTCCCTATCTGCTTTTGTACATATGGAAAGGCAATTTAGCATTTCTTAATGGAACAAGATTGAACACTTGTTTACTACTTTGTACTTGTTGACTCGGCACCCGTATTACCTTTCACAGGTAACTATATTTATTGTTACTCTAATAAGCCACTCTAAATGTTAATGAGCTCTTGTTAACACAGTTGTTTTTGTTTTGACGCTTCTCTCTCCCTCAGGGTGGACAACATTGGGCTCATCTTTAGCACATCTTTTCTGAACTTCTCTTATCTCTCTATTTTGTGATAGCACTGGTGACACACTCTCGGTTACTTTCATAATTTAGGTGTTATTTTGTGTTGGTGTTGATTTACACTATTGTACACCAGTAGGTTTAGGATTTTGGTTTGCTTATTAGGTTTTATTGCTTCATATTAATATATCTGTTATGATATGTGTGTCTTTTGCAACCTTGAAAAAGTAATTAAAGATGAAACACATGTCAGCTTCCTGCTCTTTGTGTAATAAACACCTCAACTTTCTTAATGAATAACTATGGTCTTGTGTAATAACTGGACATATTACATGGTCTTCCCTCTGTATTGAGACTGTTCTGTTCTGCTCTAGGTCTAAAAAATTGCTATTTGGAAATCGCAAGCACTAACTGTGGCACCTATGGCCCCATATGGTCAAAGCTTTTTATTCTTTTAATTGTCTATGAAAAGGTACCATAAAGTAGCATTAATTGTGATTGATTGTAATAAATAACTCAGGCAAAGAAAGTAAACTGAATGTACATGTAATCCAAATGAAATCTAAGACTTACCCTACTGTTTATTATGGTAGAGTGGGATTTGTACTCTAATGTTTATGCTTTTTGCAATGTTAATTAAACCTTTATTTACAGTAATTAATTCTGTATTGGTTTGTAATATTGTATGCTTTTATTTTTTGAATATTTTGTATTTTTTTCGTTATATTAGTTTTGGTAAAATGTTGTTTGTTTTTCGAATTTTTGGTTTGTTTTTATAAATGTATTTTTTAGATCCATTACATTTGTTTAATTATTTATTAAAGTTTAATGTTTTCCTTAATGTTTTTGGTGTTAATATGTAATCTGTAATCTGTAAAATGGACATGACTTAAAAACTTTCCCTAGTTTGAATTCATATCACAATCTGATGAAATATAGATGGAGTAAGTTCCTATATAGATTTGTACTGTACCATTGATGATGACTGTTTGATTTCTTTTTATTCTCCTATAACTTGGCGACTGCAGAATACCAAATATCATATATAGGGGTATACATGCACATCTAGATTTTAACATGGACCAAAAGATCAATAGATCTGATTGTTCTAATTGGAGTTTTTGTAACACTTCTATGCACTTTATAGGCTTTTTTGCACTTATTATTAGTTTTTCAGCACATTGCACTTTTATGCTAAGGCCTCATTTTAATACAACATATTTATATGTATGTTTATGGAATTATCTAGCATACAGACAAGGACAGTGAGGAACTAGATTTGATTATACGGGCATCTAATATAAACTATAGCATTAAAACATAACTATTGTCATTGCCAAAACATGATTTTAATACAAGATACTAACTAATTATTAATAATTATATGTATATATAACGAATGATAATTTAAACATTGAAAAATTGAATAATTGATATTATCGTTTCTTCGTTTATATTTATACTATTACTGTTCTTGTTATTTAATTAATGTTTTTATATGATCAAATATTATGAATTATTGGAAGCAATTGTCCTTTTTCCTATTATATTTATTATCCAATATTTATTCCTTAGGACTGTCTAATTTCAACTTTGATCTTATCTGTAAATATTGGCATCAATGTAGGTTTATTCCTCTATTAATTGTTGTATTTAAAATAATTATGATTACACACTTTAAAATGGCCGCCGCGTTTGTAGTACATCACAGTGTTATAGAAATAAATGTAGGACTTATTAGCTATATGAAAATGATGTCGGCTGATTAGCCAAACTGTCCAGTAGAAGGCGTTTTGCCGAAACGCGTTGACAGACATCTCATTCGGGACTCTGAATTACCTGTATAAGCTAAATAAATTCATGAACTAAATACGAGTGCTTTGGACTCAATTGACTTCGACACTTTGGAGATACGTGATGGGATCGGTGCAGCCGTCAGATGGCTATCAGTCCATCTGTTGAAGAAATAATGTTAATATAATGTATATACATATATATATACATACATATATATATATATATGTGTATATATATATATATATATATATATATATATATATATATATATATATATATATTGCCTAGAGGACCATGTTTTCATAGAAATAGCGTTTTTTGACTTGCCTATATCTTCGGCACCGTTTGACGAAGCTTAACAAGATTTTCCCAAAAAAGTGTTGCAGTGATTCTTGTGCACGGAAAGATTTAGGATAATACATCAGGAAGGGATTGAGAAAAAGGGAGAGTAAAAAAAGTTGTGTTTCCCATGGTAATTCCCATAGGACCTTTAGACACGTCTACAGCTCAAACTACTGAACAGACTTACACCAAATTTGGCAGAAACATAGCTTTTGTTACGTAGATTGTGCTTTCTCTTAGTTGGTGTAAATCAGTTCAGTAGTTTTGAGAAATTTAGGGAAATAGAATTTTGTATATCTCTGGCTTGGAAGTATTAACTTAAAAAGATTAGCTCATGCAGGGAAATGCACATCTATGAGTGGATGCCAACACTTCAAACCTGGAAGTGTTGGCAGCCATCTTGGGACTTGGCTTCAGCTGAGTCGCAGAAAAAACACCCAAAAAAGAAAAGTCACCAGGGTATAGACACCATGACCCTTTAGCTCTGATGGTGTGGTCACAGATGGACCTATTGAGAGCAAAAAAACATTTTCTTTTTTTTTTTTACCCCAGGTTCATGATATTGGTGAGTTTGTGGCCAAAAACCCCAAAACAAGTGCATCTCCCATGCTTGTTTTTTAATAAGACCTCAGTTGGGACAGGTACCATGGGCATTCATAATTTTTAACGTGGAGGGGCCTCCTGGTCTTCCCCACACCCCCAGAGACCACAACCTCCCTGGGGCAATTTCTGGGATCTACAGGGGGCCCCCGCCACCCCACCCCAGGGACCACCACCTCCCCAGGGCAAAATGCTTTAATTGTGTGGGGGAGGCCCATCAGCCTCCTTCACAGCCCTGGGGACCACAACCTTCCCAGTACATTCATATGATTGTGTGTGGGGGTGTCTGCAGCACCAGGGACAACTACCTCCCTGGGGCAACGTAGAAAATAGAAAGGGTGTCCATTTCGGACTCCCTTAGCTCTGGGGACCACTACCTCCCCACGGCTCTGTACATTGGAAGGGAGCCACATAGCCCTCCTTGAGGAGCAACCAGTAGCCCTGGTGACTGCCACCCCTAAGTGCCACCTCCTACTATGCCCCGGCTTGCCCTCCCTGGGACATTGCTATATGCTGTGGCTTGGCTGAATTTTTGATATCTGTTAAACAGGTCCTGCTATCAGAAAGCAGAGTTTCCATCTATGTTCCCTGCACACAGGTATGCATTTCTTTGTTCTTCAATCAAACATAACCTTGTAGTCAGTAATAAAGATTCTACCATAGAAGCTTTCTGTTTTTTAACTTTAAAGTTGAATACAAAAATATCAAAATATAGTTTGCTGTAATTCCTTCTCTGTGCTGCTCCTCTGGCATTCAGAACCTAACCTTTCAAAATCACTCAACTTCATTTGATTAATCTCTCCAGCTATTCATCAAACAATGAACTATCAAGTGCAGTTTTGTAACTTTCCTTAACTCTATACATTTGGGTGAAATATTTTTAGAATGTTACCCTATGATTTATGCTTTTTGTAAAGTTAAACAATCATTTACTGCAATCATTTTTGTATTGTTTTTTATTATTATATGATTTTAGTTTTCTAATATTTTGTATTTTTTCTTTATATTAGTTTTAGAAAAATGTTGTTTTTAGAATTGTTGGTTTGCTTTCTAAAATGTACTTGTTATATGTTGCCAAATGAATTCCTGGGTCTTCTCTGACTACTCCTCGTTTTTGGTGTACACACACACTTAGCAGCTGACTACCCTTTCGGCGAGCAGGTGCTGTATATGTACATACATTTCATTGTCCTTATTGCAATTGTAATTTGCATGCCTTTATCTTATATAACCTTAACCATCACATCAACACGCGCTGCATCCCAAGACACCATAACTACATCTTGCTGATCATTAGGCACGACATGAACACACTTCCCACATTGACTCAAAACATAAATCAACACCCTTCCAACCACATGGTCTACACTGTTTGGCTTGCTATCCATGTAGGAAAGCACGTGAGCTCTACATATAGGGGTATGTATGCTCTATAATGCTATAATAAATACTATAATAAAGTACACTCCACACACATACACGGTTAGTACAGGTACAGTCAACTTACTATGTATAGCTCTGTGCAATCTGAACAAACATGTTTTAGGCCCCAGCTATGAAGGGCCATAACCCAATGTGCAACTGGTGACCATAGCTGCAAGACAACTGGTGACCATAGTGGCAGAACAGAGATATGAATTTTCTTGTTTTAAAGATTGCATTGTTTGTGTTGACCTGGCTGGAATTGTTGGGCATAAACTACAGTATGTGGCAATTGTAGAAGGTATGCCAGAGACATCAGGATGGCTCTGCTCTCATCCTGCTATTACATTCATTCCAAAAATGGTACACACAGAATGTTTTGCACAATCCCAATTTTAAACCGGATGAAGCACTCATAAACAGTAACATGAGTTCCATCTTTTGCTAATTATTTTCTGCTTTATTTCCTCACAGTCACTGTGTGTCAATCTAGTAATATTTTATAAAAGTAAACTAGGTGACATCTATAAGGACTTTTCCTTTCTGTGTTAGTAGAAAACTTGGCATTTGAAGACAACATTCCACTTGCTTCATTAGCTCCTGTTTGACCAGGATGTATGCCTCTCACACTCAGTCAAGGTATTAATCTACTCCTGGCAACTAAGGGCCAGATATGTCAAGGTTTTTTGCATTCGCAAACGGTGCGAATGCCCGTTTGCGAATGCAAAAATCCATTTCAGAATGTATGAAAGACATTCTGAACGCAATATTAAGGAATCGCTAAAATAGCGATTCCTTAAAATTGCGACCCTGTTTAGAGAGTCGCAAATTGCAACTCTCTAAATAAGAAATCGCAAATAAGAATTCCTTATTTGCGATTCCTTAGCACATGTATGAAGCAATTCCTAAATGCGATTTGAGAAATCACAATTTTGAAAATGCAAAAAATGTGCAGATATGGGCCAACAGGCCCATAGGTGCTAAAGGGGCCGGGATTGCAATTTGCGATTCGGTAATAGCATTTGCAATTTTCAAGAAATCGCTAAAACCGATTTGCAAATGTGATACATGGTATTTTGCGAGTCAGAAATAGCGATTTCTTAAAAATCTCAAATTCCGATTCGCAAAAGGCCTTCATGATACATCTGGCCCTAAATCTGTATTTCCCTGTGTCCATCAAAAGGCCTGCATTTAACAACTGAACAGATTGCATCTAGCCTTTTGACCATCTGCAACTCTCTATTACAACTGATACCTTTCCAATTGTCTGGAAATAGGCTATGTTATTTCCCCTTTTCAATAAAGCTTCTACTGACTCTAAGATTTAAAGAACTATAGATTCATATTATTGTTGCTTCTGCCATTCAAGTTCCAGAAAAGCAGTGAATTTACACTGTCCTAATTTTTAGACAAACATCAACTCTTAGGTTCCTCACAATCTAGTTTTAGACCTGGCCATTTTAAATAGTTGGCCATAGTGGCTGTGACTGGCATAAAAATGTTTCTGGAAAAAAGTGGCCCAGCAATCCTTGTCCTCCTAAATCTCTGTGCAGCCTTCGACTCCAGGTCCCATTCAGTACATGTTGGTAGACTGACTTCTGTAAACAAGGTCATACCTAGATACTGACCTTTCACCTGTTTATATCCAAACACTTACGTTTGTATTCAGTGTGGGGTACCCAAGGTCTCTATCCTGCATCCCAACTTGTTTATCATATACATGTTTCCTTTTACATCCCTAGTAAGACCTTTGGGCTTTAACGTAATCATGTGTGTGGGCAAAACTAAAATAATGGTCACCACCGAAAATCATGATGCCACTAACGTTAAATTTTGACAATGTATGTCCAAGATCACACAATGGATGAGTGTCAAATGCCTAAAACTCAACGAAGATGAAACGGAAGTGCTCATGATTGGCAAGCAATCCATAGTTTGATCTCCATCCAATAGCTTGGGCCCCCCACCTTCTCCAGATAATAAAATCAATCAGAAATCTGGATAGTTTATTTAATAATATGCTTATATTTACCACCCAAGTAAATCAGGTCACCTCCACATGCTTCCACATTCATTGAACGCTCTGACAAATATTTCCCTTAATTCCAGTGATTTCCGGTAAAACCTTTGTCCAGGCCTTAATGCCCTCACATTATAACTACAGCAAGGAGTCCATCATTTTCTCAAATGTTCACAGGTGGTACAAAATGCGGCAGCAAGTATCATCGTAGACATCCATTGTTACACTTCCATTTCTTTCCAACTGGAGACCTTCCTATGTGCAAGCAATTCATGTGCAAATCACTTAGCTACATAAACCTACACAACATAAGGAGTAACCAGTCTACATAAGGGAAACGTTTTTGTTGTATTGTCCTACACGTCAGTTACAATCTGCTGCCATTCACATCAAATGCATCCTCAATCTCAGACTAAACAGACACAGTGGCAAGTCACTGATGTGGGAAGAAGAAAACTGATAATATTCATATTTTTGTCACCTGCCCCATGTTGAGCACCTTCTGTGAGGGTGTAAGTAAAACGTTCTCAGAGGTAGCATGTCGCCACATAGAGGGTAGGCCTCTTCTGATCTTATGTGGGACCAAAGCTCAACAGAACTCACCAATCTCGGCAAGACTTTTTTTTTACATGATGCTGCTTGAAAAGAGGGGGATTTGCATCAACTGGCTACTGTAACCCTTCTCAGTCTGTAAAGGTGGCTGAAGGCATTAGATAACATTTGCAGGTTGGTTTTGGGCTAAAGCAGCGGCAATAGGAGCATGGCATGTACATGCGCTAGCAACACAGTATGGAGAGAGGCTTATCAATCTCTCAGGTACAATGATTAAACTGGACTACACAAGGGGAATCAGTTGGGCACCGTTTCCCTTAGCGTCTGCACTAATGCATTCAGCAGCAATTGTGCAGACGGTAACTAGACACCTTTCTGAGCTGCGTTCCATTTTATTTGAAGGCGAACTATGACACACAAAAACGGTGGACTTCCCTTTCCTTCCTCTAAACATTAAAAATACTGCCACTCATTCACAACATCTTTAGAATGAAAATCGAAATGTGTCTCTCTTTTCCAGCTACATTAGTTTAGTCTTAGATCTATCTCCTCCTTTTGGGTCTTTACTAGTTTATTTAGACGTGTGTTGTATAAATACAGCTTCATTGATTAATTAATTCATTCACACAAATAATATCAAGGGTCTGGCATTTTACAGTATTGCAGTAGTGGGTTTGACATACTCCATTTTAGTTGTAACAGAACCTTTTCTTGCCTCATCTACCAACTTTTTATAGCCATCCTCATGTCGTCTGTCACACGCTATAGGCTTTCCAATGGTTTAAATAAGGTAACCCAGAAATAAAGGTGTGCTTTTAGTTAATCAGATATCTAGACTTTGGAGCCCAGTCGGTTGTTGTAAATGTAAATAAAACACACAGTTTAAGGTTTTAGAGTAGAGGGTATGATTTGAAGAACTACGAAATAAATTATTGCTGTCCCTGTTTGTTTTTCAGTGAATCTAAAGGAGTTTGCATATTTTTTAATGAAATATCATGGGGACTCTAGCCCTAGTCCTGCCCCCATCACTTACTGATTGCTACCATTGAACAGTTATTTGTGGTCCACTGCTGCCTTTTCCAAATACCAATAAAAATATGTAATTAGTTGTCATTTTAATGACACTCAAGTAGCAGATTTTGGAAGGAGCGAACGCTGTGTTAGCCTTGTTGTGAAACTGACTAGAAATGTGCAGATCAAATCAATACAAATGTAATTAGTGAGTGTTAACTAATTAACATTTTTGTGGCATGTTTGAAAGCTGTCTCTATTTGCCACTGATTAAATGGTGTGGAAGAGGATCAGAGAATGAACAAAATGAGGAAAAGGAGTACTGGGAAAAAGGAAAAGACGACTGGAAAGAAGGAAGGGAAATACATTTGAGATTTGTGGAGGGAAAGAGAGTGAGAAAGGAAAACAGGATAGTGAGGGCCAGAGGCGGGTCCTCAGCAGTGGCGGAATGGCATCACCTCCCTGGCTGAGCCAGTAGATGAAAAATAAAATGATAGCTTGCTATCGTTTCATTTTTCATAATTTTTCATCTGCTGGCTCAGTCAGCAGTGTGTACAGGAAAGGGTGGGGCTGGGCCACGGGAGGTGGGAAGAGGGGACAGTGCACTGAGTGTGCGTGTGTGTTTGGCTGGCCATCTGAGCCCGGCCAAACACACATGTGCACTAAGGTTTCTCCAACCCGACTATATACACAGCTGGGCTGGAGAAACAGCACAGACCCCAGGCTTGTGTCTGAGCGGCAGTCCAAGTCACTCAGACCAATCCTGAAGCTGCATTCATGCTATGTTTAGCATGAAAGCGACACCAGGATTGCTGGGAAGCCTGTGCTGGCGTCCCAGTGAATGCTGTGACACCAGATGAAGAGGAGAGACGAGCGAGACAGCATGATGTGCTGGGAGGCAGCAACAACCCGGAGAACCAGTAGGTGTTTTTTTCTGTTTCCCCTTCCCACTAATAGTCTCTCTTCCCCTCAACATATGCGGTGGCAGCCGCTGGTGACCACACAGGACAGAAATCAGTTGTATGACATCAGGGTGAATGGTGAGAATGCTTGTGGGTGATGAAGAGAGTGAATGAAAGAAGAATCAAAGAAGCAAGAATAGAAGGAAACCAGAAGAGAAAGACGTTGTAGGGGGAGACATTGAAGGATTGCAAAATAGTAGGTACAGAATTACTATAGTGTATTTGTTTCATGTGTTCGTCAAGATGTTTTACAAATGAATAACTGAACTCAGCTAAGAGAAATTGCATCACTTCTGAGCACTCTGGCATACTACCTAAAGCCCTCAGTCTGTCCAGTTACACCTTCATTGCCAAATAAGAGCATTTCTGGTGATGTCACTTCCATTGTTGGAGAATAGGTGAAATGCCACAGGTATCTCGTCCTACAGGGCACAGCTTTTGTAGACATATGATCTCTTGATAGCAACAGTACAAATTTGTTTTTGGTTAAACATGTTTCTTTCTTGATTTATTCTGTAAATCCTCTTATTATTTTCTTCAATTACTAAATATTATGAACTGTAACTGCATTATTTACAAGTTCCCCCATCATTACACACACCTTTTCGTTTTACCTGACTCATTTTCATTTTGATCCACCTGGGCACTTCTGGAGGGAGTTCAGATGTAAAGGTGAAAAGGAATGTAGGTTCACTTGCTTTAACTGAAATAATTTAATGTTACGATATCTCAGATATTTTTTAAAGTGGCAGCTGTAGTCCGTGATTTTGTTCGATGGTATCTAATGTCTGTCAACAATATTGTGGACAAATGTTTATATGGATGGCAATACTGAGTTAACAACGTCCATAAGGTGAATATTGCAATTTTGTTTAAAAAAAATATCAACTCAATTCATCTGGCATCCTTATATGCCTGTCCTTACCAATGTGGTCTATGATACAATGCAGTTTGTAACTTTACAGTTTTTTTACATATATGTCTTGTTCTTTACAACAATTTCTCTTGTAGTCATATTATTATTTCTTAGCTCCTGATCTGTGTTACCAGTGGGCGTCTGTGATCCATCAATTTTCATTTATACATATTCTCCTCAAAAAGTTTTAAACTCACATATTGGTTACTTTAAGACAAGTAAGTTCAATTCATCATGTGATATCCTCCATTAGTGTCATGACCTGCTCTACCTCCACAGCTACCCACACCCAAATCCATCCCCAGTGACACCCCACCCACCAGCATGCCCAGGGCTGGGGTTATGTGCTTGTTACCAGTAGTGCACATCATTAGAGTGCGCAAAAATGCTTCAGTTAACAATGCCATTAATGTAAACTACTTCTTGAATCCTATATGATATGTCATGCGCATTCATGTGATGCTTACGCTTGAACAACCTAAGTACAGTACTGCGATTACATTTGGAACATTGTAACAGCATGCTAGGATGAAGAAACATGTAGAAAGCTGAAGCACTCACGTGCGCTCATCACATGTTTGTAACATTGTACCAAGACATAGAAACATTGTATAAACCTGAGCGCACATGCATGCTTGTCATGGACTGAAATGCTGCACAAGACATGCCCATTGCGTGACCACACCCAATGCAGCAGCAAACGGGACACAAGGCTATTTAAACCCTGCCCGATGCCAACCGTGTTCTTTGCCTGAAGACTCTTGCCCAGAAAAGAAGACCCAACCTGCTGAAAGAATCGCTGTCATCTAACGAGTTGCCGCTGGTCGTTGTCGCTTGATTCTTTGAACAAAGTGAACAGACCCGCAAAGAGAAAAGGCAAGAACATATGAAAACCTGCACAAATGTACCCACCGATTTAGAGCACAAGATCAATCAAACAGTTATATTATTAAGCACTAAACACACTTAGCCTGAAGGAGAAAGCACATAGAAAGTACCAGCATGGTATTAACCCACACTCGAAAGATTAACAGACTTGCAAACTGCTTGCTAGCTTGGATGTTGTGTGTTTGTCATTATGGTACAGTGGCTAACATCTGCTTTAACTGCTAGCCGAAATCTACAAATTGTCACTATTTCTTGAGATTACCAGTTCATTGTGCCAGTGTTGTGTTACATTTGTGTATGTTCTTTATATTGTGCTATGGGCTTTCCATTGATTTGATTACTGTCACATATAAGAAAAGTGATGTGAGCACACAACATTTGCAACACAAAGGTATATTGAATGCTGATTGCTAGAGACTGTCAAAGCTCTCTCTTTGAGAGTCAAGTAGCACCTATAATTACATATTACAAAGATCCCACCCTTACCGTTTCATGCTATGCGCTTACATTTGCATTATGCCAAACGCCTCAGATTTTCTGTACACAGCTTTTTTATGCCTGCATTTGCAGATTGTTCTTTCTCAATTTATCAAAATAATTCTGCTGTTTTAGTCTGTACACTTATGCAGGTTGTATTTCTATTTTGTAACCAAGAGTACAATGGCCCAGATTTACGACAAAGAGGTGCAGTGCGGTGCTGCGCCAAAAACAGCAGTGCCGCTTTTAAAACGCAGGGATGAGCCATATTACCAGGAATACGGTGCACCCCTGTGTTTCCCTCTGCACCTGTGCTGAATTAAACTGCCTGCACCAATGCAGGCATCCTTGCACCATAGCGCAAGGGTGTCTGCATTGAGGGGATAGATTTGTGTCCCTTCCTGCACATAAACAATCTACAATGGCGATTTGGCGCATCTATGTGCAAAATGAAGCACACATAGAAGAACCAAAGGGTCAATTTGGAATGATTGTTTATGTGCTATGTGCAGGAAGGAGCACCTTCCTGCACATAAACAATAATTCATAGCCTTTTGCTCCTTCTATGTGTGCTGCAGATTGCAGCACTTATAGATAGAGCAAAAAAACGACGAGGAATAAAAGTATTCCTCCTTGTTGTGCCACTGTGTTGTGTCAGTTTTTGGTGCTGCCTCAGACTTATGCCTTCTTGTAAATCTGGGGCAGCATCAAAAGCAACAGTTGTTGCAATGGAACACCCGCAGCAACACCCATTGCATGCCCCTATGATGCAGAAAATCCATCGGAGGGGGCCATATTTACAAAGAGACGTTAAGCCACAAAATTGGCTTCATGCCTCCTTGTAAATATGGTGCAGTGAAAAGCACCCAGTGACGCTAGGGCCTTGTAAATCTGGCCCTATGTTTTTCTTTCAAGATGTATCCTTTCAGGTGACATTTTAGTATAATTGTTTGTGCACAGCTTATCCTGATTGGCATCCCTTCGATTGTTTTCTGCATGGAGGTTTTCTTATTTTGCATTGCTGTTGCCTGTTGTCTGCTTAGCAATCCGCAACCTACATTGTGAAAGTGCGTTTGCGAAGGCAACCGCATTATTGTTGTCTCCATTTATGACTGGACGAAATTGTAACTCTCTTGACAGATGTTCCTCGATGGAGTGCCACCTATGTCCTTTGTTGATTTGTACTATATCCTTGGAGGTAGCTCTCAAAACTTATACATTTCTAAGAGTATTCTTAATTGCAAAGCAACCAAGGGAAAGCTAATTCAAATGGAATAAGGTGCATTATTATTTGTAACTACGTTGATATTTCTTGCCGCATTTCGTTTGGGCTGGCTACATTTCAAAATATTTCACTTTCTTTCAAAAAGGCAAACTTTTACTTTAAACAAAAATAAGCTATGGAAAATGTGGACGCCATATGTTTGCCTGCATCCTTTATATGGCAGCTACAAAACAAAACTATTCCTTCTAATGTTACTTAGGAAGAAACATAATTTAAAAAAGAGCGTGAACGGTATGTTAAATAACAATTCAGTTGCTAAATAAATGCATATAACACTTACTTAGTTGAATGCCTTCATTCCATGATATACATTTTCAGGATTTTAAAGAATATACTTGGTTCAGGCTTTCCACAGTGCTGAAGAGCTTTAATGTGTGCGTGTTTCCCTGCAGGTGTTTTCCCACCTAAATGAGAAACAAAACAGGATTATGTCAGTTATTTGTCTCTAGGCTCAAATAAAGAACATCACACATTCTACTGCGACTCTCATTTCTCATCTGCAAGAATGCCAGTAAATATTGGAACAGAGTAGGACACAAACAGGGCAATAATAAAGGAAGTAGAACTAAACGATACCTGACGCACTATCCTCAAGATTGCATTTGTCTGCAATGTTTAGGAAATAATTGATCTGTTTGCAAACATTTTGCCTGAAAAGGATGCATATGCCCACTGCCTTTCATCGCAAACATGTCAACATGAATGGAACTCCAACACTAATAAACAAACGACCTTGAATGTTTAGTAAGAAAAGCAAGCGCCGAAACAACGTTGTGTTTCTAGCAATAAGACAACTGATTGGGAGTGAAATCATGATTTAGTAACCAGCAGAAACTGAACACAGTGAAGCCTCTCTAATTTCTTACTTTACCACACATTTAAGAGAGGAAAATTCGCTTGCTTGCCATTATAATGCTCCCTTTTAACGCAGTCGTCTTCCGTGTCTCTGGAGAAGTAGAACCCTAAAACTTTTATCAAATCAAAAAAACTAGAGATTCTTCAAATTCTGCTTTAACTGAGCAACATTTCGTGAGAGGCATGAGAAATAATGGGAATTTATTC
This sequence comes from Pleurodeles waltl, assembly GCF_031143425.1. Classification (NCBI taxonomy): domain Eukaryota; kingdom Metazoa; phylum Chordata; class Amphibia; order Caudata; family Salamandridae; genus Pleurodeles; species Pleurodeles waltl. The sequence goes on along the minus strand of NC_090436.1, from coordinate 690,192,425 downwards.
AGGGATGCCTTTCCTACTGACAGTGGCGTAATCTTAATACGATATGGTACTATCCAAATGTGTTTGACTAACAACAACCGCAGTGGTGCTAAAAACCAGATGGTGCTAAATCGCACTGACAGTCTTTGGACTAGATGTAGTATTATGTGAGTAACACCTTCATGCATCTGTTTATCAACGTAGGTATCCAGAGTAATTGTAATTATTGCTCAAACATGCAAAGGGCGGATTGGCTGATCTCCTAGTAAGAGATCTGCGTAGTATAAGGAGTTCTTGAGCCATTTATTTTTCAATCTTATCTCTGGTTATCTAGATGTGTATAATGTTGGGGTGAACTATATTTCTATTGGCTACTTTCCCACCTACGGGATACAATGAGAATCTTTAGAAACAGCCCAGTGAATTATTGTATGGTGCACTGCCAACTCTCCCCTCCACCAATCCCCACCCCACCCCACCCCGCACCACCACCACCCGCGCGCTCCCCTGCTCCCATAGTGGACAAATCAGTTCTAAATTTACTTGCGTACAGAAGGAATGTTCAAAAGCTGGCAGTATTTAAGTTCACATAAAGAGGTGCATTCCATCCCGATAAACTACAAAAACACCAGGAAGGCATTCTGGAAGAGTTATCCCCTCAACTTCAAATACAATCTATTACAATTTAATTTTTTTATCCTAGGGCACAAAGAAAAATAAACAAGCAGATACAATTTCTCAGGTTAGATTAACTAACTCTCCAACAAATCTGGAAAACTTAAGGCATAAGATATTTAAACAAATTGTTGCTTCAACATTTACGTTCTTCAATCTTACATTCTAGTTAGACACAAACCTACCTGTTTTTTGGACATCGTGAAAAGACAACTAATCTCTTCCTTCTCAAATGAATAAGAATTCAAAATGAAACACAAATGTAAATCATCTCACCATTTTTTGAACACCAATAAAAACGATCTCTCTCACACAATCCCAACCAATGACCTGGCTCATAACCAACAATATCAAAAACTACACTGAGTTGTGGACAACTTTAATTACATTTCTAAAGGTAAAGTGATACATAATACTACCAATCTTAAACCGTAATCCAAGTTTTCCGACCAGATTCTCTTTCCTTTACTAGATGACATGGACTTCTCACTCTCTCTTTAGAAGCCAAACCGAGGTGCAGATGTACTAACATTTTGCATTGGCGTTGTGTCACTAAACAAATCCCAATATCTCTCCCTTGACTTATCGTGTATCAGGTAAAAATTTGCTTGTGTGGGTGCATGGGTGTTCTGAGCCATCCACCCATATATTGTGATGCAAACCCATGTTTACAAAGTCTTGAAAACAAGGATTTGCTGCAAAATGATGCACCTACCAGAGGCTGGCATAACAATCAATTCAGGGATTTGTAAAGCACACTAATCACCCGTGAGGGTCTCAAGGAGGGGAGGGGGGAGAAGGTGAGGGGGAAGATGCTGCTACTGCTTGAACAGCCAGGTCTTGAAAATGTTTCTTGAAGGAAAGGAGGTCTTTGGTCTGGCGCAGGTAGGTGGGAAGAGTGTTCCACATTTTGGCGGCGATGTGCGAGAATGATCTACTGCTGGTTGTAGTTCTGCGGACGCGTGGGACGGTTGGGAGGGCGAGGTCGGGGTGTAGAAGGAGAGCCTTCTGTTGAGGTATTCTGGTCCGGTGTTGTGCAGTGCTTTTTGAGCGTGGGTGAGGAGTTTGAAGGTGATTTTCTCGTTGACTGGGAGCCAGTGCAGAATTTTCAGGTGGTCTGTGATGTGGCAGTGGCGGGGGATGTCCAGGATGAGGCATGCAGAGGCGTTCTGGATGTGTTGCAGCCTCTTCTGGAGTTTGGTCATGGTCCCTGCATAGAGGGCATTGCCGTAGTCCAGCTTGCTGCTTATGAGGGCTTGGGTGACTGTTCTTCTGCTTTCGGTGGGTATCCATTTGTAGATCTTTTGGACCATGTGGAGGGTGTTGAAGCAGGAGGAGGAGATGGCGTTGACTTGCTGGGTCATGGATAGTGAGGGGTCCAAGATGAATCCTAAGTTTTGTGCGTGGTCGGTGGGAGTCGGAGCAGTTTCGAGAGTGGCAGCCCACCAGGAGTCATCCCAGGCAGAGGGGGTGGAGCCGAAGATGAGGACTTCCGTCTTGTTGGAATTGAATTTGAGGCAGCTGCTCTTCATCCATTTGGCGGTGGCCTTCATTTCTTCGTGGAGGTAGGTATTGGCGGAGTCCTTGGTGAGGTAAAGGATCAGCTGGGTGTCGTCGGTGTATGAGATGATGTTGAGGTTGTGGGATCGTGTGATGTTAGCAAGCGGGGCCATGCAGACGTTGAAGAGGGTCGGGCTGAGAGACAAACCCTGGGGAACGCTGCAGATGATTTTGGTGGCCTCCGAGCGGTTGGGGGGAGGCGGACTCTCTGTGTTCTGCCGGTGAGAAAGGAGGTGACCTAGTCCAGGGCTCTGTCGCAGATTCCAGCATTGCCGAGGCGTGAGCGTAGGATTTGGTGGCAGATGGTGTCGAACGCGGCAGAGAGGCCCAGGAGTATGAGGGCAGCGGTTTCGCCGCTATCCAGTAAGGTTCTGATGTCATCAGTGGCGGCGATGAGGGAGGTTTTGGTGCTGTGGTTGCTGTGGAATCTGGATTGGGAAGGGTCCAGGGTGCGGTTCTCCTCTAGGAAGCGGGTTAGTTGTCTGTTGACAGCCCTCTTGATGACTTTTGCCTGGAAGGGGAGCAGGGAGGTAGGCTGGAAGTTCTTGTGGTCCTTTGGGTCCACCTTGGGTTTTTTGAGGAGGGCATTGAACTTGGCGTGTTTCCAGCTCTCCGGGAAGGTGGCGGATTCAAAAGAAATGTTGATGATCTTCCGTAGGGTGAGATGATGAAGCTTGCTTTGTTGAGGATGTGGTGAGGGCAGGGGTCAGATGGAGAGCCGGGGTGGATGGTGTTCATGATTTCAATGGTGTTGTTGTCATTGATGGGGGTCCAGGAGAGCAAGAGCTTGGTCAGAGGTGAATCTGTGGTGTTCGTGGTTGCCGGGGGGTTCTGGGTGCTGAAGCTGTCGTGGATGTCTGCAATCTTGTGGTGGAAGTAGGAGGCTAGGGAGTCGCAGAGGTCATGGGATGGCGGGATGTTGTTGGCGTTGGAGCTGGGGTTGGAGAGTTCCTTCACGACGTTGAAGAGCTCCTTGTGGCTGTGTGTTTTGTTGTTGATTCGGTATTTGAAGGTGGTTCTTTTGGCAGCTCGGATGAGTTGGTGGTGTCTGCGGATGGCGCTTTTGAAGGCTGTGTGGTTATCCAGAGTCTGATCCTGGCGCCACTTTCTTTTGAGTTTTTGGCAGCTTTGCTTAGGTTCATGGAGGTCGGTGGTAAACCAGAAGGCCTTTCTGTTGGTGTGTCTATGGGAGGGATTCTTGATTGGGGCGAGAGTATTGGCACAGGTGTTGACCCATTGCCTGATGTTGTGGGCAGCTGCCTCCGTGTCGGTGGTGTCGATGGGTAGGTTCTGGGAGAGGGTCACGATGAGTTGCGCTTCAGTGACCTTGTTCCAACTGTGGTGGGGGATCCGTTGTGGGTGGTGGTGTGTTGTGGGTTTCTTGAAGGAGAAGTGGATGCAGTGGTGGTCTGTCCGGGGGAGTTCGGTGGTGTGGCTGAAAGAGACGTGATTGCTGGCAGAGAAAATAGGGTTGAGTGTGTGTCCTGCAGAGTGGGTTGGTGTTGTGATGAGCTGTTTGAGGCAGAGGTTGGAGAGGTTGTCGAGCAGGGTGGCGGTGTTGTTGTCGTTGGTGTTTTCGAGGTGGAAGTTTAAGTCTCTGAGGAATATGTAGTCAGTGGATGCGAGAGCATGCGTGCTGATGATGTCGGTAATGGAGTCACTGAATTGCTGTCGTGGGCTGTGGGGCCTGTAGACGAGGGTCCCTCAGAGGGTGGTGTTTGGTTCAGTGTGGATTTGAAAGTGCAGGAGTTTGGCGGTGCTGAGGGTGTCTTCGGTGTTGGTCGTGATCCTGAGGGTGTTCTTGTGGATGATGGCGATGCCTCCTCCTGGTTTGTTGGAGCAGTCCCTGCGGGTGATCTTGTAGCCATCCGGGATGGCTATGGCGATGTCAGGCACTGAGGAGGGGTTCATTTAGATCTCGGTCAGTAAGGCGACGTCTGGGAGGCTGAGTCGAGTAGATTCCATAGCTCTACTGTGTGCTTGTGGATGGAGCGGGTGTAGAGGAGGATACATCTGAGATGGTTGAGTCTTGACTTGGTGGGTGGGTCATTGGTGTGGAAGCTGGTGAAGGTGCAGTTCTGGCAGGATCCACGGATGGTCTGCGGGGTGGCTTGAAGACAGGCGGGAGAGCGGCCAGTCTTGAGGGCACGGAGGGTGGCGTCATCATTGTAAAGACGTGCGTGGCGGTGTTGAGGGAAACGGTAGCCAGGGGTTCTGACGCTAGGTGTAGTCCAGGCATGGACGGGCTTACCTTTGGTGTGCACCCGGCCACACCGCAGCCGCCATTAAGTAGGGAGGTGAGGGAGGGAGGAGAGGACAGCTGGGAGGTAGGAGGGGGATGAAAAATGGCGCGAAAAAGGTGGTGGGACAAAAAAAGGGGGCAGGGCTGCGGGGGCAGCAGCGGCGGGGAAGAGAGAGGGGGGAGAGTGAAAGTGTGAGAGAACGGAATGAGTGAGAAATGAGGAAAAGTAGCACTAAGGGACAGTAGTGGAGCAGAGAGCAAAGCAAAGCAAAAGGAGGAGAGAGGCAGAAGTTAGCCTAGCAGGAAAGCAGAGCTCTCCCACTAGACACCAGCGATGAGGCACAAGCAGAAGCCTGTGGGTGGATGAGGGTCTCGAACAGGGGTCAGGAGTTCAGAGGAGCCAGGGAAAGGGCTCTACTTAGAGGGTGGAGCCACAGGAGGCAGAGCAATGCATTGACCAATGATAATACTATGTAGTGCATAGTGTATTAACAAAATTCTGTGAAAATTGGATTTCAGAAAACACTTTTCATTTGCACATCACCACGTACAGTGTTACGACTTGTTTTTAATCACATAGAAGTTCAAAAAAGGGTCTTTCACAGCTACTGAAATATATTTTGAAATGTTTGTAAAGTTGACTTAGTTAAATAGATGTTGTGTGTTAAGAAAAACCAGATAACTCATTTCACGTTGGTCAGACAGTTTACCTTACAAAATCCAGGAACTCTGCAGTCTCAAGGAAAATTATTTGCAATCCAAGAAGACAAACTGACTTTTGAACTCTGTCTCTGAACACAGGGAAAATGTGACAAGAATAAGATTTAAAGGCATCTTAATTGCTAATTCAGTTTCTGATTGGATAGAACACCTCTTATTTGTCCACACGCTAGAAGGGTCAAGTGGAATAAAAAAATAGCTCAAACGCATAAGATACAAATCACCATAGCAAGTGGTCGAGTAGATTATTGGAGACCTGTGCTTTCTCTACGTTCTTCCAAACACACCCTATATATAACAGACACATTCTTTATACGGGTTGAAGCGCTGGTGTGCACCCTGTTATGGATGGGTGGGAAGCCAGGGGTGGTTCTGTGTTTTCTCCAGGAGTCTAAATGTAAAGGTGGATAGAGCTGCAAAACATTTACAAGTATTATGAGGCTGGACAGGTTTGTGTAGTTATTCAATGTGCATATGCCCAAGGGGAAAGGCCACCATTTTGGGCTGACCACATATATTTGGGTATTAAAAGCTATCCTACTTTGGCTGCACAGGTGAAAACTGGAATTAATGCTCTGTCCAGGCAAGGAATTGGTGGATAGGATTTAGAGGAAGATAAATAAAATAATTGGCTAAATGTACTTGATGGATCCCAGGAACACTGTTATGGGAGGGCTCTAGGCTCCCAAAGTTGGTGACTCTAAAGGGGTTTTGTGGTTGAGACCATAGGCAACTCAACTCTGGGGGACATGTGGAATGACATTGGAGTAGTCACCTTTGCACATCTACAAAAGGAATATTGGATCGCCTGCCATGTAATGGCCGAAATATGCCCATCTAAAGGCAAATCTTCATCACAGCACCATCAGAAATTTAGAGATGCAGGAGTAATTCTTTGCAGGAGATGTGATTGATGGATGGGTCAGTAAAGGAAAAACTGATTTCCCTCACACACAGGTCATTAATGAGAAACAAGCAGCACCCTTGGTGGAAGTGCAGGGCAGGTGGGTGCGATATTGTGGAGAAACAAATAACAACGATTGGTGTAAATCACTCATGTTCCTGGCAGAAGTGGACACACCAGCGTCTCTCTGACTAATTCAGTTTAAAATCCTACAGTCCATTACACCCGTAGGCCATTTTACGGACTGCGTAGAGTGGCCCCCCCAAAAAATGATAATAATAATAATTTTAAATGCAGTGGGTGATTTTAGACAATGTAATTATCCAATTTGAATAACATGATTATATTACAATCCACATAACTCATCTGAATAATCAGTTACTGGGGAAAACTAACCCTGAAACATATGTAAAGTGTACAACAAAACATTTCTTGTACTCAACTGTCCTGTCCCAAAATATTCAAACTCTGCACCTTATGTGTTCTGTGATAGCAGTCATACCAGTCCCATAATTCACTATACATATCCATACCTGCCCAGAGGCGCAACTAAATCCAAACTTCAGGGGGAGGGGGATAAAAGGGCAGAGCAACACTTCAAACAATGGCGCTGAGCGATATTCTGCACCTTTCAAAAACACGAGATTAAAACAGGGCCGTTGCCTGGTCTGTTAGATGGGGGTGCTGCAGTTTCTCTGACAATCAGGCTGGCATATAAGGCGACTGCCAAGCCCTACAACTCATAATGTGGTGACTCCAGTGTGGAAGGACTGCCACAGCAAGGCTGGAATGAGGAGAAAGATTAGCATTTCTTTTCATTTTTTACTCTTTGCATGTGCTCTGAATTCGACAGCACACATGCAAAGAGGAACTTAGCCTGAGAGGAACGTTTATGTGCAGGATGGTAATCCTTCCAGTGCAAAAACTATTCTGACCATAACGCTGACACTCTTATATGATGACACAATGGTGTTTACATTGGTACTAGGCAGCCACAAGTGTGTGAACTCTAAGAAAGGGCAGAACAGTGACATATCTTCCAAAATATTCTGCAGTTCAGCTCTCTCGCTTTCATGCAACAAAGCACAGCTCAGGTTCACTTGCTGCACTGCTTGAAATGTTAATAAATATGCCCTCTAATTCACAACTCTTGAACCAGAGTGAGTACCTGAATGTTTGAAGATCAAGCAAGTTGACCCCCCTTTCAAATAGCTACCTAAAAAGATCTCAATCATTTTCGTGCTGCAATCAGTTCAACACTGCTAGGTAAAGTCCTCCAAAAATACATGGTAAGACAGTGTTTAAGGCCTTATAGTAGTGATTAACTCCAGTAATTGGTGTATTAAAATCTTAGTTGGTCTTAAGCGATTATTTTGTTTGTCAGTGATTCAATAAGTAGCAAAATATATGTAGTTCTATTAAAAGCATGACTATCTGGACATGCTAACAGCTCTGCAAGAGAAACAAGCTAAAACGCATTACATGATAATAGAATTAAGATGTCACTTCTTCAGAGTTAATATGGTTCTAATAATATGAACACCACAATAATCATTATTAAATAATCATTATTAAAATGACTATTATGAGAAACATGAGAAGACAGAAATATATGATAAAAAAAAATTGATATATAAACATGATCAACATAGCATACTCCTAACTGCAAATATAGAGATGTTTGAAATATAATGAAAAAAGGTCAAAACAACTGTGAAAATAATGCATGTATGATCTTCCAGTGACTCTAACTCAGACTCTGTCACTCAATTGTTTGTGAAATTGTTTGGCTTCTTACTAATAATATATGAAATCAAACAGTTCAAGAAGTGCAAGTACAATTACACTATCCCAAATCCTTGTGTGTATTATGAACCTCAAGAGTGAAGAAGTTAAATATACTTTGGTAGGTTTGACTGTTCTGTCAATTTTCACTTAAAATAAATTGTATCTCTTGTTGCAAGTAATATCTAATATTCCTTGATATTGTATTAAATGTATACAATCTAGATTCTAATATTAAATAGGTCCTAATATCAAGTATGTTCATCTGTAGGGACCACTTAAAAACAAAGTGAATAACAATCTACTTAAAAAAAAGTCCAGTTAACCAGTCCATTCTTAGTGATGTCTCAATGTCTTTGTCACACATCATGTATTAAAAAATGGTAGAAATTACGACACAGTGAACCTGAAACTCAGGCCAAATGTTATGCTTATATTATCCCAAAAACATTGTGTTACAATTAGTGTGTTTTTAAAAAAATGCAATAAATTGGTGTTTCTCTATTGTGCTTTGTTTACAACCTTGCCAGGTCAGCAGTGACTAGTTAGGAAACTGTCTAACCTGGTAGAAATGAAGAAACATTTCTTGCCAAATATTTCTGATGTAAAATATATTTGTAATATTGATCATCACCAAGTTCTTTGGGAGTACAGGTGTGGAGGATATTGATTTTAAGTTAGGTGAGAGGAAGCTTCACCAGTACCTTTTTGTGCGTTTTGTCAAAAAAGAATCAACCATCTTCATGCTTTAAATTCCTGAAGAAAAAAAATTTCAAGGTTGAAGGTACATTTAGAAAGTCTGATTGCTTATAATCCAATTGGTAGAGCCCGATAAGCCTAGGGGCCAAATAGTGTAACAGACAGAACATTCAAGACACACTACCATGATGGTGTCTTTATCTAATGTGTAACATCTTAGCAGAGCATTGAGCCTTGTGTATCATTGTGTAATGGTGACTCTATATAAGGAGAAGCATATATATTTTATGTTAATATTCAATAGAATTAGCTTGTAAGATTTACTCAAGAGTGAAATTCTTTTTGAAATGGGGCCACACAATGGTTTGGCGGTCTGTGCATAGCGGCAGAAGCTGTCCGATCGCCATCGGCTTGGCGGTCGGACCACCATATTACAATGCTGGTGGTACCACAGAGGAAAGAACGCAGTGGTCTAGCTGGCACTGCCAGGCAGCGCAGACTGCAGGTGTGGTGAAGCAGGGCAAACAGGCTGACGGAGCCAGTGTTTCCACCACACACATTATGATGTTGAGTACCGCGAAAGTAACCGTGGCGGTCCAACCACCACATCTCAGCAGGCTGAAACAGAGAGCATAAAGAAAACAACTCACCTGCAGGCATCGTTACACGTCCTGTGCCACCATGAAGCCCATCACACATGTTCTGCCAGTGCTGCTCATCAATGGAGCCCAGAATCCACACCACCATGGACGCAACCAATAACAAGAACACACACCTACCTATGTCATTAGGCTCAACAACAGATTGTCACGTCGTCATCCACAGGATATGGGGGGCATGCTACGGGCACCAAGTACATCTGACATTGTGTCCACAGTCGGAGTCATTCACAAAGAATGACAGATTCACAGCTATCAAACACTGCCTTGGGCAGGTCACGGACACTGAACTGCCACACTCCACAAAAACACGTCTGCCCATCTCATGCACAAGGACAGTGAAGTGTTCAGAACATTGTGTCACACAACAGAAATACCAGAACAACATCACATCTACTAATTCAACTGACACCTTCACATAACTCATGTGCCTTGGTCTCTCATCAGATTGAAGACACATATATATGGATGTGACATGAAACACAAATACCTCTTCCATGAAACATCCCTGTAATGGACTCACACATCACCCACATTACAACACAATAGAAGGTCAATGGGATGCACAATAGTCTGTGAAACAAATATCCAAAGCTCATATTGCAAACAATACCTGCACAATAGAGATGGGGGCATCAGGAGCACTCATGGAAGGATGCTGCCCATGAACACATTTCACTTTGCACATGCCCCTAAAAACACCATTTGCACAGGGACTGGCCCATCATGTATCCTGGGGACAAACAATATTTGAACCAAGTGACATGCCTATCTGCCAAATGTGTAAGTGCAAGTCCAGAAAGCACATACAACAGCATGGGCCATACATCTAGATAAAGTAGCTGCAAGGTACATACATTAAAATGGACAAATGGTCAGTCAAATGCAAAGGGAGCTAGCACAAATGAACACCCTTCATGTGTGGACCAACAAAACACTAGGTCCCACACATGAGATGAATGTACAATTCATATCAGGGGTACATGTTTAACACCATACATGCTGACATTGGCCAACACGGGATAAAATACTTACCCCAGCAAACAGTACACAATGCAATGACACCCCAATTGGATTACCACCCACATATCCTTACAGTGAACATCTGTCTGTTGCATGTGTGAGTGTGGGCATTTACATTTCTTGGGGGCTGGGAGGTGGAGGTGCTAGGTGATGTGGGAGTGGTGGAAGTGTGTGTGTCTGTTGGGGTGGTGTCTAGGTATGGCAGATAATGTGGATGTCTCTGTGTGTATTGGGGTGGTGTCTGCAGGTATGGTTGAAAAGGGAGGTGATGTGGGGGAGGATTGCTGGGGATAGATGGCTGCTGTCAGTGAGGAGGCCAAAGCCTGAAAACTTCTCTGTAGGCCAGATATGTCACTATGAATGCCTTCCAGGAAAGCATTTGTCTGGTGAAGTTGGCTTGCTAACCCCTGGATAGCATTCACAGTGGCAGTCTGCCCCACAGAGATGATCCTTAGGAGGTCAATAATCTCCTCATTCAGGGCAGCAGGGGTAACAGGGGCTGGTGCTGATGTGCCTGGGGCAAAGAGATGCCCACCTCTTGAGTGAGCAGGCAGGGCCAACTGGGTGGGGAGCAACAGGGAGAGAGGTGATAGAACTGGAGGTGGCAAACAAGGATAGTACAAGAGCAGGTCCTGATGGGGAGTGGCCACTGGAGGTAGACTCTGAAGATGACAAGATTAATCCTTTGTCCTCAGTGGCACTCCCCCTCACCCTCTGGCAACTGGGTCTCTCCATGTCAATGGCGTCATGACTGGCAGTACCGTGGCCAGATGCTACCCACTTAGTTGGGCCCTGTCCCCTTTGCTTGCCTGGGATGATGCTGCCAATACAAAGAGGAAAGGGCCATCACATATTCACACTTGGACAACAGCTGTGATTAGCAAACATTACCATGACGTCAAGTAGGCCCCAGCAAAAATGTACATCAAAGTGGCTCCCGCATGCACCATACCGTATACATGAACTGTCAACAGTTACCCACAGGAATTTCTGGATTTCAGACAACGACAATTGCATGGCTGATTTTGTGCAATCACAGTAACCTTTGAACATGTAAGAGGCCACATCACTGTCAATGCTTTGCCTCACGGAGCATACCTCAGCTACCTGTTGTCATACAAAAGTAGGCCAATGCCAAGTTCATTCCCACAGATCCCACACAAAGTCAAGTATTCATTTAATTGTCAAATACCCAATAACGCAACACTAAGAAATGAAGCTTCAAAATCATGCCATGTTGCTCACAGCAGTACAGTATCCTGAAGAAGGTGCTATGGAAATACTCATGTCACACTGGAAACACATCAACCATGCACACTTCAGTATGTGTAAATTGTCCTAATGGAGTCATGGAGGTAGTACTAATGTTGCTCAGATATACTACACATTTGGCATGGAAATGTACACTGTAGACAAATTGTGCAAATTGTCAGGGAGATGCATTTCTAAAATCCACAACACAATTTGTCAGCTAGACTCAGGGAAATCACCAATACTGTATGGTACCCCTTACAATTGCATAGTCTGATTGCATCTGTAGAAGCCATTAGTCTTTTGTATGTTGAATAGGCCCAGGGATTTGCAAATACTTGTAGAAGGTCCTCAACATGGTACCCAATGGTATGCTACATCACTGTCTATATTTTGGTCCTGTAAACCCAGATGTCAGTGGATGAATGGTTGTACCCAACCACATGTGATTAAAGCATAACAACAAGTCACTCCATGATGCATGCCAACAGTCAGGCAACAAACCTTCCCATTCCACATGTGCAGAACACTTTGCCACATGATGTAGTCCTACCTGTCATGCCCCCCATTGCTACTGCAGTTGTGCATGCCAAATGACATGCAATAACGGGTGAAGTATGTGTTTCCATGCACATATATGTGAGGGAATTCAGAAATCATTCCATGAACACAGGTAGATCATGCAGGAACAGCAGTGTACACATTTTGTCAAAAGAGAAAGGGACACATGATAACATATAGGCACAAGGAACATTGGCAACAGTGACCAGGCACAAAATGGGGAATTTGTCAACCCACCACATGTAAAACACACATGCCAATAAGTACATGGACAAGACAATGCACTTTTGGAGTCATCTGCAGACTAAACCACTATCCTGCTCATGGCCTACAGTTACTAAGTAAGCCAACTGATGTCAGGTAGCTCATGCTCCAACAACATGTATTATGATGTGAGCCACAATGAAACACTACACACAAATTTGGCTTCTGAAGGGTAAACTCCTTAGGTCTGAATGGACAAATACATTTTCACTCTGCAAGGTTGACTCAGGGCATATAGGCGGTCATTCTGACTTTGGCGGAGTCCCGCCGTCAGAATACCGCTGCGCGGTCAAATGACCGCCGCGGTAATTCTGAGTTTCCCGCTGGGCTGGCGGGCGACCGCCAGAAGGCCGCCCGCCAGCCCAGCGGGAAACCCCCTTCCATGAGGCTGCCGGCTCCGAATGGAGCCGGCAGAGTGGAAGGGGTGCGACGGGTGCAGTTGCACCCGTCGCGATTTTCAGTGTCTGCTTGGCAGACACTGAAAATCTTGGTGGGGCCCTGTTAGGGGGCCCCTGCAGTGCCCATGACATTGGCATGGGCACTGCAGGGGCCCCCAGGGGCCCCACAACACCCGTTACCGCCAGCCAGGTTCTGGCGGTCAAGACCGCCAGAGGCAGGCTGGCGGTAAGGGGGTAGGAATCCCCATGGCGGCGCTGCCTGCAGCGCCGCCATGGAGGATTCCCTAGGGCGGCGGAAAACCGGCGGGACACCGCCGGTTTCCCGTTTCTGACCGCGGCTGTACCGCCGCGGTCAGAATGCCCAAGGATGCACCGCCAGCCTGTTGGCGGTGCATCCGCGGTCCCCGGCCCTGGCGGTAGTCTACCGCCAGGGTCGGAATGGCCCCCATAGTCCCTAAAGGCAACTACCATAGTACAGACTTCACCCTCACACTTGAGTGACATTGAAAGGGCTGGCATGGTGAGTATGGACATGTGCATGTGTGGACATGTAGCTTACCAAGTGCAAACTCATGTTACTTTAGGGTGGGTTTCTGTGGTATGTACCTGTACCACAGAACACTCATTTGAACATATGTTTCTAACCTGCAGAGATGGCATCCAGCATACAAACGTGTGTGTTGTACATTTTCTTCTATGTAACCAAGTGACTGAGTCACTTGTCATGGTCTCCCAGGAATCTACACACTATCTGCATTGTGGGTTTGTCATTTGTGCAATAAGCCTGTACAGGACAAATATGACTTCTGTGAATGTGACAACAGAGCTGTGGGAGTAAGGGACCTGCCACAAGTCAAAGACACACATTGACAATGATGCAAAATGCACATATGGATTAGCTCTGGGATTTACCTCGGTACTCCGTCCTAATCTAGTCAATGGACTGAAACATTTGGGGCAAGTTTTGCCACTATAGCCTCATATTGGCTACCTGATAGGATCTGCAGATCTACAGGAAGTGGGCACAGTACCACAGTTGCATAGCCACATTAATTATGCCCCATACTGGGAGAGACATTTGACAAGTCCTGGTCTCTGCAGGCTGAGCATACAGAACCTACATGACACTCACATTTACATCACTTCCATGCATGAAAGTACTCATGTGGCCATCAGCAATGTGGCTTGTGTGGCAACCAGAAGTGCACAGTGAGTCATGATTTGCCTTCCAGACAACAGTTTGTCATGAAAAATTTGTGGTACAATGCACATTGCTTACAAGATCCTTAAATGACTCAGACAAGATGGATACACAGATCATGCTGTCATGCACATACATGTTGTCTAACATTTACAACCATCATATACAAAGAAATGTCAATGTATGGCAGGAAAGTCTCCTTGCCTAGTTATGTGCATCCAACATAAGGAGGACGTAGGGCCTCAAAAAATGAAACACAACACAATGTGAATGAACACAACATATAATACTGTTCTCCAATACCTGCACTGTGTACATCCCATTGATGCCACACAAACTGCAACAGGCACACAGGAAGTCTAACTGGCACACAGGGGCGCATTGTAGCCTGTGAGGAGGGAAAGAATCGTGTTGAACAGAGTGAATTGTGCCTATGCGGTTCTTACCTGCTCCTCTGGTGAGCCATAGAGCTGACCATATGGGGAAGGACCTCGCTCACAAGCCTCTCTAGCTCCTCTAGAGAGAAGACAGGGACCCTTTCACCTGCTGGACATGTTATGATTGCTCCCAGAGGTGGCACAAGACAGCTGAAGTGGTGAGATGTTGCTAGCAGCAGTGTCAGGAGTCAAGTTACTGATTTTGTACAACGCAGCATTTGTGTACACTATGTATGCAGTCATCACCACCGACAGACACAGCCATTGTACAGTGACCGTTACAGGCAACAACGTTAGCCTATGGCTGTGTCCACCACAGTTGGAACCGCCTACTGTGTGGATGAACTCTGTCGGCAGACACCCTGATGTGCAGTGGATTATGTCAGGCATCCGCCATTTTGAGAGTTTGAAAGACTATATATGGCCCTTTTATACGTGTCACAAAAACAATATAAGTATAATATCATCACTAACATTCTCAATCTGTCTTGTTGTGTTGGTCTGACTGCACAATCACCAGTGTAGTGTGTTGCAGGGCACAGATGGAATATGACGGTTTTGCACTGACCACCACCACTGATGGTATTTCTGGCAGTTGGAAAATACAGTCACATTTCAAAGGGCAATTGGGTAGCACATAGCTGGGTATCACCTGAATCCATGTTGTGGAAACATGTGTTCATAACCATGGGGGTCATATTCAACCCTTGTGTAGTTTCCAGCTGTGATGTGGACTGGGTGTCATGAATATCTGGTCAAAAATGCTTTATCACATGATATTGTTGGCATGCATAATGTGTGTTGCTGTGGACAGAGTGACTAGTGTTCTAAATCATGTCTTTTCACACATACATATCATGGGATAGGAAGGACGCAAGAACCTCCTGTCTACTATCCATTGCTATACCTTCAAACCATGGAGGAACGCCACGTCATCCAGCTTTATCATCTGAATAGACAAACAATAGTGGATTTATGCCATCAGTTGGAGTCAGACCTCATGCCAGCTAACAGTAATCCATATTGCATACCACCCATTGTTGAAGGCATGTCATTAATGCACTTCCTCGCCACAGGGGCCTTCCAACATACAGGTGCCCTGTCTGGTAGTATGCCCCAAGCTATGTTAAGTCTGGTGTTGAAAGATTTCCTATCAGAAATGTTGAAACACATTAACAGCTATATAAGGTTCCCCTGTGGTGAGGACATAGCCAATGTGAAGGCTGACTTCTAGGGGTTTTCCTGCATCTCACATGTGGTGGGGGCCATTGATAGCACACATATTGGCTTTGTGCAATCACATGCCAGTGAATAAGTCTATCACAACTGAAAAACTTCCATTCCATCAATGTGCAAGTTGTCTGTTTGGCGAATCTCTACATTTCCAATGTATGTGCCCATTTTTTCTGGCTCAGCCCATGATTCCTTTATAATGGAGAGAAGCACCACACCCCAGCTGATGTCACACCTTCAACCAGAAAGGGCCTGGCTGGTTGGTAAGTCACATCTGTCCTGATTGTGTGTGAGCAATGTCAGGTGCCATAATCATGAAGTGAGTGAAACGGTGATACTCACCATATCCAAACTGTCCTTGAGTATTGATGACTGAGGAATATGACTACACCAGGGGAAATCTGATTCATTGAGGTCCATGGAAGAACACGACTGGCAATGGAGCAGGCGTTTGAGCTCCTGAAGGCCAGATTTCACTGTCTGGACAGGACTGGTGGAGCCCTCTCCCATACTCACTCAGTAAAGTTTGGCATGCTGTGGGCACCATAGCATCGTCCTGCGGAGGAATATCCCACGCTTCCCAGAGGAGGGGGATTCTGCAGCAGTGCCACTGGGTAAGAATCTTGAAATGCCAACTGAAGATGGCAGTGGTGAAAAGGAAGGAGCTGTCTTGCGAAAGGATCTCATCCATAGCTACTTCTCATGAGTGTAAGTATGTATTGTGATGCCATTACTGTGACTGTACAATAAACTGCAGTTCAGTTTTTTTGAAACAGTGAATTGATACACTGCATAAATCATCCAAACGCTGATTGATAAGATAGCTATTTACACATCCCCACCTCGATGATGCTGCTTTGTTCGTGTCAGAATTATTGCAATGTACTTTGTTTTCCCGATGCTTGCTATGTTACTTCTGTCAAATGTATGATTTCAAGCTTATACTCCTTGGGTTGTTCTTTGTACAGGTCCCTTCACCATGACATCTTCATGTGTGCATTTCTGAATTGTGACATTGGCAGGTATGTGATGCTGTTCTGACATATAAAAGTGGACATGGATTGTTCCTGTTAATGTAGGTCACATAGTTGGGTATATGAGACCTGTCAATTTTCATTCACATTGGCTAAACACTCTTTTTGCAGGACCTGTACATGCCTGTATTTGTGTTTCATCATTGTAGGCCACAGTGTCTTTGCCAAAACACTGAAATATGTTTGTGTCACACCAACAGATGCATGAGCATTAGATTATAATGGCCCTGTCACCAGGAACTGTTGCACTGCCATCTGTCTGTATCTTGGATTATGCGATGTTGAATTACTTTGGTGTGGGTATGTGATAAAACTCAAGCTAGTGACATCAACCACTTCAATGTTTGCCTATTCTACAGCACAGTGTTTGACAAATCTCTTCCTTGTGTGGTCTGGAGGTCAGTACCTGTAAATATGTTCATTTACTCAGTATGAGTCAATCATTTATGATTTCCAGTAGTTCAGACATATTGACAGCCTATGTGCTGAACACTGTAATACATTTTTTAGTTGGACCAGACACTTTTACATTTGTGTGTGTGTGGGGGATTGTTGTAATTCTGAGATGGAAACTGTGTACATGCAACACATCCCATCTTGGACAAGTATCTTGGATCATCATTGTATGGTTCACGTGGTGTGACATATCTACATGGCTAAATATGAAAGCAAAATCAGCAAATGAGTTAGTGATGAGTAATTTTATTGTGAAGCTATGACTAACATAAAATATAAGTGACATGAATCAACCCCCCCCAAAAAAATATGTGAAGGGGTCAGTCATGGTGAATGAAATCATTGGAGTAGATGCCACACCATTGGAAGTCCAAGATCCAAAGTACTCTTCCTATTGGAAATAAAAGGTTGTTCAGGATCAATTCACAAAGTGAATGTGTAACACACGAAAGAGGACCTTAAGGAAAAGGGTTATTGCTGGCTGTAGTAGGTGTCTTGTCATCTGCAACTCCAGGGTTCTTTGCTGGATGTCCACGCTTGCGGAGGTGATCAGCTGCTAGAGAGGAAGGGGTGTCTGTGGCTGGTTGTTCCTCTGGCAGGGCCTGTCTTCCTGTTTAAGTTGCCAATGCTGATGGGCCTGCTGATGATGAGCAATAGAAAGGGAAAGATTGTTTTTGAAAAGTCCTGTTCAGGGTTGTGTGTATCTCCCGCAGCACCCCTGTTATGGAGGCCATGTTGGAATTGTGGGCCTTCATTAGTTCATGCATTTTTTTATGCATGTCCTTCTGCAGCTCCTTGATTTAATGGAGTTCAGTCAACACCTGGTACATTATGCCTTTGGACTCCTGATAGACCCCCAAGGCGTGGCTTATGGTGTTCTGGTCGAGAGCAGCCCCAGTGGCCTCACCCCCCTAGCCCACAGCATTCCTCCCATACACCTTACCTGTGCAAGGCTGTGTCCTTGGCACAAGGGGCCCTCTCCAAATTGTTTCCGGACCCTCAGTGTCCAAAGTTTTGAGCCTCAACACAGGATTCACAACTAGGGGGACAACATTGTGGAAACTGTGCTAGGTACACAGTTTTGGGGGGGGTTGAATGGTTTCCTGTGATGTTGAAGGAACAGGGCTGAGAGGTGACATTGTAGGCACAGTGAGACTCACTGTTGCCTTCTGACAGGGTTGCCCGGATGGGCCACAAACGCCCCCCACATCCACAAGTCCAAGAGTGTTGTCGTCCCTGAAGGCATCATTCAGGGGGGTAGTGGTATTCTGTTCTGTGACCTCCATTTACCCAGTGGCAGATCTACCGGTTAATGAAAAATGTGCATTGTTACTGGTTGAATTGTAACATCTACCTCAAAGGTTTTGTGTTACAGTAAGCATAGACCTTGGAAAAAGATAAGTTGTAGGTCATCTAATTGTGCTAAGTAACCATGGTATTGGGTGATCTGACATGAAGTGTGAAGCATGCGAAACCAATTTGACTCAAGCAGCTGATGAGATGTGCAGTTCAATTACACTTTAGAAGATGGCCTGCAAGTGAGATCTTACCACCAGTGCAGTCAACACAGTGGAGAGGCAAGAAATGGCTTTAACCATTTGGAGTGGGATACAGGTAAATGCAGGACTTTGTGATGTATGTGACTGGGTTCATCATGTGCACAGTGCTGTGTCAATGTGTCTGCTACCAATACCAATTTGGTGATGTATTTAGAGGCCTTAGAAGTACTAGTACACACTGGGTAAGGTGTCACTCCTGTCCTCAATAGTTTCAACTTGGGTTAGCAAGTCAAGATGGAGCTAGGTAGACAAACACATCTCCGAGTTGAGCATGATCTATCTCTTGATCAGGTCCAGGTGAGTAAACATCAATTGAGAGTTCATGAACAGGGATATTTGGACATGTGACCACTGGTGTCCGGAGTTACTGAAACAGGGCCTCCTGGGAGTTGCAGCCAGGCACTCCCTCTACTACACACATTATACAAATGGTATCCTCCCAGGTGAGTATACTTCAATTGAGAGTTCACATACATGGGTATTTGGGCAGGTGACCACTGGGCTGGTATTTAGAGTTACCAAAACTGGGTCTCTTGGGAGTCGCAGTCAGGTCAATTCCTCTGCTACACACACTTGGCAAATGGTATCCTCTCAGGTAAGTACACTTTGACTAAATGATCATGGTGGAAGAAGACCTAGGTGCAATTTCACGCTGTCCGCGAAGAGGCATAAATCACAAACGCTAACCAGGTTTGTCCTGACAAAAGATTTAACCTTCTGACTATAGTCCTTAACTGACAATCTGCCACCTTAGTACATTTCTAGAGCCCCCAGGGCCTGAGGCAAGGCACTTAGAGACTCACAGGGTGGTATGTAGATGAGAGAGTGAGGTTCAGTCCTGACAGTCGGACAGATGTAGAAAATGACCTCTTGAAGCTTGTTGATTCACTGTAGCTTTTCTTGGAGGTCGGTCTTGTGGCCTTTGGAGTCCACTTCTTTGTTCTGTGTAGAAGAGAGAGAGCAGGTCCAGTCTTCAGGGCTCTTCTCAAGTCAGAAACAGCTGGTCCAGATAGTGTTCTGAAGTGGATGCCTGGAGGCTCCACATTTATACTTGGTATGAGCAAGAAAGAGGAAATAGCCCCTAGGGACACCCCAACAATTGGTAAATATTCCTGGGGCTAAGCCTAGTCACTTTGGGCATTCTCAAGCTGGCTGTAGTCATCGGCCACAATAAACCTGGGCTCTGGGGGCAGGGGGGCAGTGTAATCTGGCACTCCTATTGTCCTCCCTCATCTAACACCAAAATACAGTTTTAGGTACTTCATGTTTCTCCAGAAACCCATAGACAAACGTCTGTTAAAACAAATGCTGGCTCTTTCAGCAGCCAGACACCGAATATACAAGAGTTGCTTTGGGAACCCTGCCCACTTATCACCCCTTTGAAATGCACCCCAAGTGTTATATGCAGACCTCTAGCAGACCTGTCACTGTGATGTCATATTGTGGTCCACCTTCATTGGAGCCTGACTGGCTAGTCGGACAAAAGAGGGTGCTTGGTGGTAGCAGTATCTACCTGTGACAGGAGAGGCTTCCTTTTGAAGTTAATCACATCCTTGGACCACCACCCAAGCCATCCTGCCGAAGGAAAAGAAACAGCATCTCACACCCAAGACCCTCCGTCCATTGCCTATGAGCATTGCACACATGACCCAGGGGAGGCATTGGGGATAGTTGACCCTGAACACTGGCAGTAAAGCCTTTCAAGTTTAGGTAGGAAAATGACAACTTTCTAAAAGTGTCATTTTCAACACAGTAATATAAAATCTGATGTTACTGTTAAGTTGTATTTTAAATTACTATTAAAAAGAACCTTTGAAATATTACTCTAGCTGCTCTCAAATGTATTTAGCCTTTATTGAATGTAATAACATAAACCAGTGTTAGGCTATGCAATACCAGCCTTGCCACTATGAAAACAGACTTTGGAGATTTTTCATCACCAGGATATGTGAAACATTAAATATGCATCCTCTACATTTTAAAAGGCATATAGGGCCTACCTTAGGGGTGACATATAAATATTATAAACAGAAGGTTTACACCTGGAAAAAAGGTTTACTTTTCTAGGTTGGAATAGCAGTTTTAAACTGTACACTGAGGCTGCAATGGCAGGCCTAAGCCATCATAGCTTACAGTGCTACTTTAGTGGGTGGCACAATGAGTGCACAGCCTACTGGTAGTATTTCCTTTACATGCCTTTGTATACGGTTCCCTCAAAAAGGTAGGACTGCATATCTAGTATGGTAAACCTTCAGGATGAGGGGACTGAGTCAATCTATACCATTAGTAGAGAGATTGTGGTGGCCACAGCAGCATTGGCAAATGCTATATCCTCATGAACAGCTATATTTAAATCTAGCCTGCGGTATTTATTGTGTATCACAGGATCACCCACTCCATGGTTGGTAGCAAAAGAAATATTTAGGGCACTTAAGTATTAAGATTATTTTGCTGGATATTGTTTAGGTAATGGGGAGCTGAAACATTGATGGCAGCCATGATATCTTCATCTACCCTTTTATGAAAATGAGCAATTGCACCTACTGTTACAATCTTAGTTGCAGATTCAACAGCCAATTAACTCCCAACAGTGTGTATTCTGGCACATTGATGGCTCGATGTATGAATTACATGAGCCCGTGACAAACTATCTTTGGGTTGTGCAACCTTTCCCCAAAGCAATTTATGCTTTATTGTGTTCCCTTTTGAATCCCTGAATCTATTCATGTGCCAGTAATGTAGTTTTTCATTAAAATACCACACACAGTAATACGAATTACACAGTATAAGAGTAGAAAATTGTGGACCAGTATTCTCTAATGCCGGAACCAAGGCTTTCAATTCAGCCAGTTGTCCATGCAGTTAAACCCAGATCTGTGACTGGCGGTGAACGTTTGATTGGTTCTGCATTCCGTCCATCATTTGTGTTTGTTTGCTTTTGTCGCTATAAGTGCGCTGGGTATGCCCAGACGTGGGTTCCTCGATCACTATGTCAGTGAATTCAAGCTAGCCTGGCTGGGGAAGGGTGATACCTTGAAACCGGTCCCAGGATGCTTGTTTCTGGTCCAGGGAGGACCTGGCCTGGCAGTTTGGGCTGAACTGTTCACATGAGGAACAGGGTCAAGACTGATTTGCATATGGCTGAGTCCAAAGTAGGGAGGTATGGTGAACAAAAGAATTGATGGATTAAACCCAGATCTGTGGTTCGGGGTGAACGTTTGATTTGTTCTGCATTCCCCAATCATCTGTTGTTTTTGCATTTGATGCCCCAATTGGGAAGGGTATACCCAGACGTGGGCCCTGTGCTTGCTATGCCACCAGATTCAAGCTACCCTGACTCATGAAGGGTGATACCCCAAAACTGGTCTCAGGATGCTTGTTTTTGGTCCAGTGAGGACCTGCCCTGGCAGTTCAGGCTGAACTGTTCCCATGGGGAACTAGATCAAGACGGATTTGCATATGGCTCAGTCCAAACTGGAATGGAATGGCATGGCAAGCAAAAAAACTGAAGAATTAAACTCAGATCTGTGACTGGGGGTGCATGTTTAATTTGTTCTGCATGCCGTCCATCATTTGTCACCCCAAGTGGGAAGGGTATGCACAGATGCGGGTCTCATGCATGCTATGCCACCAGATTCACACTAGTCTGGCCGATGAAGGGTCATACCCTGAAACCGGTCCCATGATGCTTGTTTCTGGTCCGGAAGGACCTAGCCTGGCAGTTCGAGCTGGACTGTTCCCATTGGGAACAGGGTCAAGACTGATTTGCATATGGCTGGGTCCAAACTGGAATGGCATGGCAGGCAAAAAAACAGATGGATTCAACCCAGATCTGTGACTGGGGTGAATGTTTTGCATTTTGTCCATCATCTGTTGTTTTTGCACATTTCTAATCACGCAGCATTTTTTGCTGCTGCAGTGTGCTGTGTGACTATTTAGTAAATCTGGGCCTCTAATGCTTGTTTGGCATTGTCCTTAACAGGACTACCTTTAAACTGTGGCTTATATGGTCTGGCCTCCAAATTATCTCAACCTATAGATGTATAGGTGTCAGCTATAATGTTTGGTAGCTCATGCTCCTGGTCTGCATCCTTGACCTGCGCAAGACATCAGCGAATATCCAGTGCTGCTGCTTCTCCTTTAATATTGCTTAAAACAATTGAGGAGAGAGTAGCAAAGTTGCCAATATATGTCATCCCCATATACAGGACAGGGGCTGCCCCATATTCATTTTGGATCTGTTTTAACGGATCAGACAAAACAGCAAGTGATGGTGTACAATAGGTAATGGAATATAATGCAGGAATAACTGTGCACAATCTTCTATCTGGGAAGAATCCCAAGTGGCAAGCAGATTGTGAGAATTCTTTGTTTATCCTCGGGACCTGTATGGGGAAACATTGTTTCAAGATGGTTTGTTTTTTGTGCAATGCACTACTGTTTGGAGGGTATCTTACCCATAATAGCATTGATAGTTGCATGACTAATTACAGACACAGCTAACTGTGGCTGCACAGCTTGAACAGACCTCACTGGAGGTGTTTTTATTGTATGCACAACAAACTGTGTTAGATGACTATATAGTATCACTAGACATTGGTATAATTGGAGTACTTTGACCAGGTTTGTTGTTGTATATTAGGATATGCGTATAGCTGGTTAGAACTGGCCATGTATCCCCTTCATTGCCGAGTGGACCCATTCCGATGTTTTATAATACATGTGGTAGGATGCCTTTGAGCCAATTTTGGTGTTCATGAAATGTTAGTTGTATTTCTAAATCATTGTAAGCTCTATATTGGCCCAGGAAACCATCTTTAGTGCATATGTGGAATGTATTTGTATTACCATTGACTGCAGGAAAGTGATCCATTAAATCACTACTTCAGTCTTATAAGCTTTATGAGCCTCAACCATGAAGGTAACATCCCCCCCTTTAGGTATCCCAGACATTGCTAAGTGACCTGTAGGAGCAGTTCTCTAATTAACAGCCATATTTATAGCATTTGACTTTTTAGAAAATGAAATTTAAACAGGGAATATATTACAGTAGAGCATCCTTAAACATGTTCAAGTTGAACAACATACAAACAAATACAGGTGCTTCCTAAAATGTTGAGGTTTTTTATTTAGAATCCAGAGGATGTCTCTGTTTTAAGATGATTAGAGGATCTTAGGCACACGAGAGACCAGTTGAATAAGTACCTGACCTATGAACATTGGCGGAGCCTTGTTATACAGTTCCCACTAAAAGGTAGGACTGTATATCGAGGGTGGTACACCGTTAGGAGGAAACAACTGAGTCCATAAATGCCATCACTAACTACCAACCCAATTTTTAGATGTCTCACAATGCCTCATCTGAACCCCAAACATTCACAGGATAACAGATGATTACAGCAATCTCAAACATGATGCTCTGACTACCAAGGATGTCATGGAAACAGATCTTACCCCTTTCATTGTTTACTCATGCATGCCCTGAGTAAACACAAAAAATACAAGTAAAGGTTTCCAAAATTATATTGAAATAATCATATTCTTGCTTAGAGAGAATGACCTGCAATAATTAGGTAGATGAAACAAAACAGTGTAACCAGTGTTATTAACATGGTGGAAAGAAGAAACAGTCCAACCATGGTGATCTTAGATCTATATATTTATATTCCTACCTAACTCTATCTACACTGAGAACATAGCAGGAGTACCCTTTGCCTGTACTCGATTTAATAGGATAGCTTTAGACCCCCATACCTGGAGAGCTGAGCCAGTATGGCAGTCTAGAGTGAAGTTGGCAATCCTCCTGTGCAAGGTGAAAGATCAGCACCAATAGAACTGCATGTCAAACACAGCAGTGGCTCCAAGACAGTAACAGCAAGAGTGTTCCTCTGACCCTCTAGGGCAGTGCACCATTTATATAATCTAAACCACACTGTGTTAGAGGTACAGCTCTGATGCAATGCTATGTATATATGTTAGAAGATGTTGCAGATTGGGCAACTCAAGCACTAGGCTAGCTTGTTCTGATTTTTGTCTAGTAAAGAGTGACAATAGAGGTAAAAATGCCAACAAAATGTAAGCTAAACTTACTATCACTAACTTCAAGCTACTGATATATCTAAATTCATATATTTCTTTTATTGTGGTACAATGAAATTGGTCAATATTCCAATATGATCTAAGATCCTCTGTCAGAAATTAGGCAAGAAAAGGTATTTCAGATGTGCGAGTAAGGAAAATATTGACAAACAGATAAATGCAGTTGAAAAAATTAAAAGAGTTGCACATTTGTTTCAAGTTTATTCTGAAGACAAAGACATTTGTGTTCCCAGCTGTTTAGTGAACCTAGATGGCCAGGCTATAACTCACAGGTGGTTTGTGTTGTCCATATGCTTTAGTGAGTAATGACATCTTCAAATAAGTGTTCCCTGAGAAAGTATATGTGCTGTGGTGTCCAACTATAAAACCTAGGAAATATACCAAGCACATAATAGTTTGTTTGGATAATAATTGTGAGTATTTCCTTCAAAGGAACGTTAAGGTTGGGGAAATGTTATGTATCTGAGAAGGTCCTAACTTGTAGGCACCAAAAAGAGTTATGCATCAAATTAGACCCAAATAAATTTGACCAAGTTCTGGTGGTGCAGGCACTCCTTTCATGTTTATGGTAAATTTCAAGTGGTGATAAGAGATAAACTGAGGTTTTTAAAAACATTGAGCACAGCATTAAGTTAAAATGAGCTGCAGTCACAATAATGCCTAGTTGGTTCTGCATCAATATTTGTTAAGGAAACCTCTGGAAGATGAGTTAGATAAACAGCAAAAACAAGGGGTCATTGAGAGAATTAAAGGCTTTGAGTAGCTTTCCTTGATAGTTTCAGCAACAAAGCTGGTGGCACAGGAGTAAGAATGTGTGTTGGCTTGAGATTTGTATTGATAGATACCACTTGCTAAAGATAGATGAGATGCTAAGTAGAGTTGGAGAAGGCACTTGTTTCAGTGTAATTAAATTATTGTTGGCTAATTATCAAATGATTTGTCATATCATATGCAGTATGTTAACCTTTTGCATTGCAGACTTTAACCTTCAAAAACACTATTAATTATGTTTGCAATAACTGTTCATTTGCAATGTATTGCTGCAGGCTTACTGAGTGTGTTAGGGTGTGGTCCCTTTCTAGGACCTTCTAGAAGCTTTCCCTGCAGCAGGACTGGGTGTGGATGATGGGCTGGCCCAGACTCCACATGCTCACTATTCAGAGTGAGAGCTGCCGCAACTTCCTGAGCTCCTTTTCCGGAGGCCTACTTTGACCTTTACAGTCCTTGCCCTTCATTGTATTGGTGATCCTTGAACAGGGCGGTAAGACGGAGGTCGGACTGGGCCCGACCCCGTTTTCAAAGGCATTCGAGTTTTTGGGCCTAGTTTTCATGTTGAAAGATTTTTCCTTGTGTGTGTGAATGTGCTTGAGGGTTCTGGCATTTACATGTTGAGATTCAAATCAGCAAGACGCACAATTCATTCTTGGCATTTGACTTTTGAGATTCGGGTCGGCAACAATGTGCGCGACCATTTCTTGACATTTGCATATTGACTTTCGAATCGGCAAGATGCACGATTCATTCCTTGCATTTAATTCTTGATACTCATTGTGCGCTACCATTTCTTGGCATTTGCATGGTGGCATCCGAATCGGCACGACGTGCAATTCATTCCCTGCATTTAATTCTTGATACTCATTGTGCGCTACCATTTCTTTGCATTTGCATAGTGGCATTCAAATTGTCAAGACGCACGATTCATTCCTTGCATTTAACTCTTGATAATCATTGTGCGCGACCATTTCTTGGCATTTGCATGGTAGCATTCGAATCGGCAAGACGTGCGATTAATTTCCCGCATTCAAACCTTGATGTTCAGATCACTTACAGAGTGCGCGATCATTTCATGCCATTTGCATATACTTGTTGGAATCGACAGTGTGTGCAATTCATTTCCCGCATTTAAACCTCGGTGTTCAGATCGCTTACAGTGTGCGCAATCATTTCATGGCAATTAAAACTTTGATGTATAGTGTTTCCTGAAGTGCACACAATTATTCAGGGCTTTTGTATTTTCTGCAAAGGTGTTAAAGTTCAAGACGTTACATTATATGTGAATATTAAGTCCTTAGTACAATTCCTATTGTTTTCCAGGGAATGTTCAGATTACTTTTTGTTCTCATGTAGAAAGGCAATGTTTGTTCTAGAAACATAATTCTAGAAGGATCTTATATTCCTAGACAATATGCGACATTTCATGAAAAGTTCATTTGAAAAGTTGTATTAACCATTCTTGATTCTTTCCCAGGTACCCAGACGTCTTGAGGCCTAGTTATAGTCCTTTCTTAAGTTATCCATGGTTACAGTATGACAATGCTTAGAATCATAGTCTAGTGAAAAGCAATGTGATAAAATCTTAATATTGTGTGGTTTAACCTTTTTCTTCATACAGGTCTCCTTTCCAGCTGTTCCCACCCTAATCCCCTTTTCCCCTGCTTGGACTCTCTCAGGCTCTGTGATTTTTCTATCAGAGTTATTAAGCTGTCTAGTGGTGGAAATGTTGGGAACATGCGCAGACCCCGAGGATCTGGTCTCCCTGACAGAATAGTGAGCCCACAAATGAATTATCCTTCTGGTTTGCATGTTTTCTCAGCATGGCCACATTGGACGAGCTAGTCAAGGTTATCACGCAGCTCCAAGCAGAGGTAGTGTTATCAAAGGATATAGCAGCCAGCCTAGCTGAGAGAGTGAGTCAGTTGCAGGAAAGGGTAGAAAAGAAGGAACAAAGTCCTTTAGGTGTGTCTTGGCCTAGTCCTTCTTCTCAATCTTCTGGAGGTAATCCTCCTACGAACATTTCCCTCAATGTTCCTTCAGCCATTCCCCCAGCTGCTCCAGAACGTTTCTCAGGCGATTCCCTGAAAGCGCAATCTTACTGGTTCAAGTGGAATTACATTTTACCTGCCGACCACACACTTTCCCTGATGCCCAATCCAGGGTGGCCTTCTTGTTATCATACCTGACTGGGGACGCACCCACCTGGTTAATTCCTCTTGTACGTAAAGACTTTCCCCTGCTTTACAATTGGAGAAATTGTGTTCGCGAGTTTGAACAAGTGTTTGATCGTAGAACTGTGACATTGTTGGCAAATCGTGAACTATTAGACTTGTGACAAGGTAACCAAGATCTAGGCGGTCATTCTGACAGCGGCGGGCGGCGGTCGCCGCCCGCCATGCGGTTACCGCCGAATGACCGCCCCGCGGTCAAAAGACCGCAGCGGCCATTCCAACTTTCCCGCTGGGCCGGCGGGCGACCGCCAAAAGGCCGCCCGCTGGCCCAGCGGGAAAGCCCCTGCAACGAGGAAGCCGTCTCCAAATGTAGCCGGCGGAGTTGCAGGGGTGCGACGGGTGCAGTGGCACCGTCACTGTCTGCTAAGCCCCACGACACCCGTTCCCGCCATCCTGGTTCTGGCGGTGACAACCGCCAGAAACAGGCTGGCGGGAAGGGGGTCGGAATCCCCGTGGCGGTGCTGCAAGCAGCGCCGCCATGGAGGATTCCCTGGGCCAAGGGAAAACCGGCGGGAAACCGCTGGTTCCCCTTTTCTGACCGCGGCTTTACCGCCGCGGTCAGAATAGCCCAGGAAGCACCGCCAGCCTGTTGGCGGTGCTTCCGCTGCCCTCCGCCCTGGCGGTCATGGACCGCCAGGGTCGGAATGACCCCCCTAGTGTCTTACTTAGATAATTTTAATCGGCTGGTAGCCGAGACATACTGGCCTGAAGAAAAACAAGCGGCCTTGTTCTACAAGGGACTCAAGGATGAGTTAAAGGACATCCTTGCTCAATTAGACATGCAGCCTACAGATTGTCGAGATCTAATACACCTTGTTTTGAGACTGGATCATCGTTTAGCAGAACGAAGGGGAACACGCAAAAAGACTGAGAAATATTCCTGGTGTGTTCACGATAATAGAGAATCAAGAACCCAGAAAGAAAGAACTCGAGAACCTATGGAAATCGGAACAATCAGGAGGCCTTTGACCAAAGATGAAAAAGACCTACGTAGAAAGAATGGACAATGTCTTTACTGAGTGTGCAAGGGTCATTTCGCCAAAGAGTGTCAATCAAACCAAAGAGCAAATGAGGTCCTGTCCAGAAACTTGCAGCCAATGCAAAAGTCGAGCCAGAAAACTAAATCACCCAAGATGTAAAGAAGGGTTGCTCTTGGGACTTACCGTGGACCCTTCATAGTCTAGACATCTCAAGCTGGGCATAAAAGTTCAAGTAAAGAAAAAGAACTATTACAAGAGGGCCGTCGTAGATTCTGGGGCTACTGGGAACTTTGTTGCTGCGCAATTGGTTCGTGCATGGGGGATCCCATGCACAGAGAAAAAAGACTCCAGAAATAATACAAGCAGTAGATGGAAAACTCTTGACTGGAGGCCCAGTAACTCTTCAGACCATCCCCTTGTCGGTGATCTGTAAGGGGGGAATCAAAGAACCAAACATAAAGAGAAACTCATCTTTGACGTGATGCATGCTCGTCAGTATGGAATTATCCTTAGCTTACCCTGTTTAACTCATCACAATCCTGAGATTAACTGGGCAGAACAGAAAGTTGTGTTCTCTTCCGCCCTATGTAATAAAAAGTGCTTCCAGAAGCCTCAATTCACCAAAAATTGCATCTCTTACATAGCCACTTGTAGGAGGCTGGCCTCGTTTGTAGTGGGTACCAAGGGGTACTTACACTCTGCACTGGGTCCAGTTATCCCTTATTAGTGTAGAAGAGGTGTTTCCAGCAGCTTAGGCTGATAGAAGGTAGCTATAGCTGAGCAGCTTAGGCTGAACTAGGAGACATGCAAAGCTCCTACTATACCACTGGTGTCATATGCACAATATCAAAAGAAAACACAATACACAGATATACTAAAAATAAAGGTACTTTATTTTTATGACAATATGCCAAAAGTATCTCAGTGAGTACCCTCAGTATGAGTATAGCAAATATACACAAGATATATGTACACAATACCAAACATATGCAGTAATAGCAAAAGGAAGTAATGCAAGCAATGTACAGTCACAATAGATTGCAATGAGAGCTTATAGGTATAGGGGCAACACAAACCATATACTCCAAAAGTGGAATGCGAACCACGAATGGACCCCAAACCTATGTGAGCTTGTAGAGGGTCGCTGGGACTGTAAGAAAACAGTGAGGGTTGGAAAAATAGCCCACCCCAAGACCCTGAAAAGTAGGTGTAAAGTGCACCTATGTTCCCCAGAGAGCACAGAAGTTGTGATAGGGGAATTCTGCAAGGAAGACCAACACCAGCAATGCAACAAAGGTGGATTTCTGGATGAGAGTACCTGTGGAACAAGGGGACCAAGTCCAAGAGTCGCGACAAAGTCGAGATTGGGCCGATGCCCAGGAAATGCCAGCTGAGGATGCAAAGAAGCTGCCACTGGATGGTAGAAGCTGTGGATTCTGCAAGAACGAAGAGGACTAGGAACTTCCCCTTTGGAGGATGGATGTCCCACGTCGTGAAGAAGCTTGCAGAGGTGTTGCCACGCAGAAAGACTGCAAACAAGCCTTGCTAGCTGCAAGGGTCACTGTTAGGGTTTTTGGAAGCTGCTGTGGCTCAGGAGGGACCAGTATGTCGCCAATTGCGTGAGGAGACAGAGGGGGCACCCAGCAAGATAGGGAGCCCTCACAGAAGCAGGCAGCTCCCGCAGAAGTGCCAGAACAGGCACTATGAAGAAGAGTGAACCGGAGCTCACCCGAAGTCACAAAAGGAGATCCCACGACGCCGGAGGACAACTCAGGAGGTTGTGCACTGCAGGTTAGAGTGTCGGGGACCCAGGCTTGGGTGCACAAAGGAAATCCTGGAAGAGTGCACAGGAGCCGAAGCAGCTGCACATCACGTGGTACCCAGCAATGCAGTCTAGCGTGGGGAGGCAAGGACTTACCTCCACCAAACTTGGACTGAAGAGTCACTGGACTCTGGGAGTCACTCAGTTGCTGAGTTCCAGGGACCACGCTTGTCGTGCTGAGAGGGGAGAGGACAGGTGATGCAGTTCTTTTGGTGCCTGTGGTTGCAGGAGGAGGATTCCGTCGTCCCACGGGAGATTTCTTTGGCGCTTCTAGTGCAGAGAGGAGGAAGACTACCCCCACAGCATGCACCACCAGGAAAACAGTTGAGAAGGCGGCAGGATCAGCGATACAAGGGTGCAGTAGTCGTCTTTGCTACTTTGTTGCGGTTTTTCAGGCTTCCTGAGCAGTCAGCGGTCGATTCCGTGGCAGAAGGTGAAGAGAGAGATGCAGAGGAACTTTGATGAGCTCTTGCATTCGTTATCTAAAGAATTCCCCAAAGCAGAGACCCTAAATAGCCAGAAAAGGAGGTTTGGCTACCTAGGAAGGAGGATAGGCTAGTAACACAAGTAAGAGCCTATCAGAAGGGGTCTCTGACGTCACCTGCTGGCACTGGCCACTCAGAGCAGTCCAGTGTGCCAGCAGAACCTCTGTTTCCAAGATGGCAGAGGTCTGGAGCACACTGGAGGAGCTCTGGGCACATCCCCTGGGAGGTCCAGGTCAGGGGAGTGGTCACTCCCCTTTCCTTTGTCCAGTTTCGCGCCAGAGCAGGGCTGGGGGATCCCTGAACCGGTGTAGGCTGGCTTATGCAGAGATGGGCACCATCTGTGCCCATCAAAGCATTTCCAGAGGCTGGGAGAGGCTACTCCTCCCCAGCCCTGACACCTTTTTCCAAAGGGAGAGAGTGTAACACCCTCTCTCTGAGGAAGTCCTTTGTTCTGCCTTCCTGGGCCAAGCCTGGCTGGACCCCAGGAGGGCCGAACCCTGTCTGAGGGGTTGGCAGCAGCAGCAGCTGCAGTGAAACCCCGGGAAAGGTAGTTTGGCAGTACCCGGGTCTGTGCTTGAGACTCGGAGGATCATGGAATTGTCTCCCCAATGCCAGAATGGCATTGGGGTGACAATTCCATGATCTTAGACATGTTACATGGCCATGTTCGGAGTTACCATTGTGACGCTGTACATAGGTAGTGACCTATGTCCAGTGCACACGTGTAATGGTGTCCCCGCACTCACAAAGTCTGGGGAATTTGCCCTGAACGATGTGGGGGCACCTTGGCTAGTGCCAGGGTGCCCACACACTAAGTAACTTAGCACCCAACCTTTACCAGGTAAAGGTTAGACATATAGGTGACTTATAAGTTACTTAAGTGCAGTGGTAAATGGCTGTGAAATAACGTGGACGTTATTTCACTCAGGCTGCAGTGGCAGGCCTGTGTAAGAATAGTCAGATCTCCCTATGGGTGGCAAAAGAAATGTTGCAGCCCATAGGGATCTCCTGGAATCCCAATACCCTGGGTACCTCAGTACCATATACTAGGGAATTATAAGGGTGTTCCAGTATGCCAATGTGAATTGGTGAAATTGGTCACTAACCTGTTAGTGACAATTTGTAAAGAGAGAGCATAACCACTGAGGTTCTGGTTAGCAGAGCCTCAGTGAGACAATTAGGCATCACACAGGGAATACATACATATATGCCACAAACTTATGAGCACTGGGGTCCTTGCTAGCAGGGTCCCAGTGACACATAACAAACATACTGAAAACATAGGGTTTTCACTATGAGCACTGGGCCCTGGCTAGCAGGATCCCAGTGAGACAGTGAAAACACCCTGACATACACTCACAAACAGGCCAAAAGTGGGGGTAACAAGGCTAGAAAGAGGCTACTTTCTCACACCACTGCAGCGGAGAAAAAAGTAAAGTTGCCCAGACAATATTCATCCTATGAACATGTATTCAATGAAAAAGAAGCAGAAACCTTGCCTCCTCATAGACCTTATGACTGCCAAATTGATCTAACTCCAGGTGCCATTATTCCCCAGCTGTCGTGTATACGCCTTGTCAGAACATGAAAATCAACACTTACGAAAGTACGTAGATCAATTCTTAGAGAATGGCTTAATCCACCCTTCCAAGTCTCCTGCAGCCTCTCCTTTGTTTTTTGTCCCTAAGGCGAATGGGGACCTTCGAACCTGTATTGACTTTAGGGGTTTGAACAAGGTCACAATCAAGAACAAATACCCCTTGCCCCTGATTCCTGTCTTGTTGGACCAAGTGAAAAAAGCAAAAATCTACACCAAGCTCGATCTACGAGGGGCTTACCATTTAGTCCGAATGAGAGAAGGCGATGAATGGAAAACTGCGTTCAAGACAAGATATGGTCTCTTTGAATATACCGTCATGCCTTTTGGCCTATGCAATGCTCCAGCAGCATTTCATTTTTTCCTGAATGACGTTCTCAGAGAGTATCTCAACATATTTGCAATAGTCTATATCAATGACATTTTGATCTACTCTGACAATGAAACCAAACATGTACAACATGTCAAGAACATTCTCTAAGCTCTCCAAAAACATCATTTATATTGCAAACTAACCAAGTGTGAGTTTTATGTTACCACAGTTCAGTTTTTAGTGGTCATCATTACCCCTCAAGGTATGGTCATGGTAGAAAAGAAAGTTCAAGCTGTATCTGATTGGCCCACTCCAAAGACTGTTCGAGATGTACAATGTTTCCTGGGGTTTGCAAACTTTTATTGCAGGTTTATAAACCATTTCTCTCAAACAGTGGCCCCAATCACCAAGTTATTGATAAAGAAAGAAAACTTTGTATGGTCTCCAGAAGCTGACAAAGCCTTTTCAACTTTGAAAGAAGCTTTTTCCACTGCCCCAGTCTTGACTCACCCTGATGTGGATCGTCCATTCATAGTGGAAACCGATGCCTCAGATGTGGCAATTGGTACAGTCTTGACACAATGAAGTAAAGACACTGGCCAACTTCATCCTGTAGCCTACATGTCTCGAAAGCTGAACAAAGCCGAACACAACTATGTCATTGCTGAAAAAGAGCTTCTGGCAATTCGTGACACCTTTAAAGAATGGAAACATCAATTATTGGGTGCCAAGTACACTGTCACAGTATATACTGATCACCGTAATCTCCAGTTCATGAGTTCAGCCAGACTTTTGACCCCTCGGCAATTACGCCAGATGTTGTTTTTTGCAGAATTCGATTTTGTGGTTACTTTTCATCCTGGTAAGGACAATCGCAAAGCGGATGCCTTGACCCACAAACAGTCTACCACGTTGCCTACAGTACAACCTTCCAGAGCTATCATTGCTCCAAACAAAGTCCTATGCATCACAAAGACCGAAGATTTCTTTGAAGACATCCGTAATTCCTTCACCATTGAGAAATGGCAGGCATGGGCTCAAGCAGATCCCAAAAGATCAATCAAGCATGGACTATCTTTCCATGACGCTCGTTTGTACGTGCCCACCACCAAGCTTCGCAAGTTAGTATTTCATTGGATGCATGTTATACCTAAGGCAGGTCATCCAGGTACTCCTAAAACTCTTGAATTAATCCAACGCTACTTTTGGTGGCCTACTGTGACAAAAGACGTCAAAACAATGGTGAATAACTGCGAAGTCTGTGCTCGCATCAAGACAAGCCATACAAAACCAAAACGTTTGTTGCATCCACTCCCAACTCGATGTCGACCATGGGAACACATCTCTTTAGACTTCATTACAGGACTACCAGTGGTTCAACAACACTCAGTAATCCTAGTGGTGGATAGTCTCACGAAATATGGACATTTCATTGCCTGTAAGAAATTGCCCACCTCCAGTGAACTGGCAACCGACCCCGTTTTCAAAGGCATTCGAGTTTTGGGGCCTAGCTTTCACATTGAAAGATTTTTCCTTGTGCGTGTGAATGTGCCTGAGGGTTCTGGCATTTACATGTTGATATTCGAATCGGCAAGATGCACAATTCATTCTTGGCATTTGACTTTTGAGATTCGGGTCGGCAATAGTGTGCGCGACCATTTTCTTGACATTTGCATATTGACTTTCGAATCGGCAAGACGCGCGATTCATTCCTTGCATTTAATTCTTGATACTCATTGTGCGTTACCATTTCTTGGCATTTGCATGGTGGCATCCGAATCAGCAAGACGCGAGATTCTTTCCTTGCATTTAATTCTTGATACTCATTGTGCGCTACAATTTCTTGCCATTTGCAAGGTGGCATTCGAATCAGCAAGACGTGCAATTCATTCCTTGCATTTAACTCTTGATAATCATTGTGCGCGACCATTTCTTAGCATTTGCATAGTGGCATTCAAGTCAGCAAGACGCGCAATTCATTCCTAGCATTTAACTCTTGATAATCATTGTGCGCTGCCATTTCCTGGCATTTGCATGGTGGCATTCGAATCGGCAAGATGCGCAATTCATTTCCCGCATTCAAACCTTGATGTTCACATCGCTTACAGAGTGCACAACCATTTCATGGTATTTGCATATTCTTGTTGGAATCGGCAAGATGCGCGATTCATTCTCGCATTCAAAACTTGATGTTCGGATCGCTTACAGAGTGCACGATCATTTCATGGCATTTGCATATACTTGTTGGAATCCGCAAGACGCGTGATTCATTCCTGCATTCAAACTTTGATGTTCAGATCACTTACAGAGTGCGCGATCATTTCATGTCATTGGCATACTCTTGTTGGAATCGGCAACACGCGCGATTCATTCCCGCATTCAAACCTTGATGTTCAGATCGCTTACAGTGTGCGCGATCATTTCATGGCATTTGCATATACTTGTTGGAATTGACAGTGTGCGCAATTCATTTCCCGCATTTAAACCTCGGTGTTAAGATCGCTTACAGTGTGCGCAATCATTTCATGGCAATTAAAACTTTGGTGTATAGTGTTTCCTGAAGTGCACACAACTATCCAGGGCTTTTGAATTTTCTGCAAAGGTGTTAAAATTCAAGACGTTACATTATATGTGCATATTAAGTCCTTAGTACAATTCCTATTGTTTTCCAGGGAACATTCAGATTACTTTTTGTTCTCATGTAGAAAGGCAATGTTTGTTCTGGAAACATAATTCTAGAAGGTTCTTATATTCCTAGACAATATGTGACATTTCATGAAAAGTTCATATGAAAAGTTGTATTAACCATTCTTGTTTCTTTCCCAGGTACCCAGACGTCTTGAGGCCTAGTTATAGTCCTTTCTTAAGTTATCCATGTTACAGTATGTCAATGCTTAGAATCATAGGCTAGTGAAAAGCAATGTGATAAAATATTGATATTGTGTGGTTTAACCTTTTGCTTCCTACAGGTCTCCTTCCCAGCTGTTCCCATCCTAATCCCCTTTTCCCCCGCTTAGACTCTCTCAGGCTCTGTGATTTTTCTATCAGAGTTTTGGAGCTGTCTGGTGGTGGACATGCTGGGAATGTGCGCAGACCCTGAGGATCTGGTCTCCCTGACATATTCTGACAGCCATATTAAAAGTCATGCAATGAAGAACGCCAAAAACAGCCACAAATCCAACACCGCCAGGGCACTTGAGGGCGGGAAAGAGGCAGTTCCACCATCAGCACCACCAGCCTGACAACTTTCCACCCACCAGACTATAAGCCACAAATCAGCACAGCAGTTCTTCCATGGTGGAAAACATTTGGCGGTCTGAACCGCTGCGTTCAACAACTCACCTTAGACAGAACACAACACCACATTGGACAGTTTGAATACCTCACACCTGACACACATACATACACCAGACACACCTACTCACTGCACTATATACCACACACCCACACAACCCACAATCCTTTGTGACTAAAACCACATACAGAGACCTCAAGGACCCACAAACATTACTTAGCACTTCTACACCATAGACACATATTCACTTCACACTCAGCCCATACGACAAAACTACACGAGCAACACTATACACAGACATCAATCCTGCACACAAACATCACAAATAACCAGCACATACAATCAAACTCCCCCACCCCACCAAGCACCCTACACTGCACCATAAACATACAACACCCACCCACAACACAACCACCATGTCCCATCAAAAGCACCTACATTCCACAGACGATGAGTTGAGGGTCATGGTCGATGAAATCATCAGGGTAGAGCCACAACTGATTGGAGCACAGGTACAGCAAATCTTTATTTCCAGAAAAATTGAGTTATGGCACAGAGTTGTCGACAGGGTCAATTCAGAGGGCAACCATCCACGCACAAGGGAGGACACGAGAAAGAGGTGGAACAACTTACTGTGGAAGGTGCATGCCATGGCTTTGAGACACCAAATTGCCGTGCGGAAGACTAGCTGTGAGGCCCCACCTCCTGCCCCAGAGTTCACATCATGGGAGGAGAAGTTCTTGGGCATCCTGCATCCGGAGGGCCTGACTGGAATACCCGGAGAACTGGACTTTGGTAAGTAACTAACACTCCCCTGGCAGAAATTATCCAGTCCAGCATGCTTCCTCACCACCTAATCACTTCCCAATACACCCTATCTTCCTCTACACCTCCCACCTAATCAACTAATGCCCCTCTCCTGCATGTCACACCACCACCCATCCTCCTTGTCCACACAGTCCCTGCCAAGCACATGAATAGCACTGCCAATCACAATCACTGCGACCCTCACAATGCACCTGCCCATCTCCATCAAAACCTGCAATGTGCACATCACTTCACATCTCTTGCATGTATGACTATTGCACCAGCTACACCAACTGGATGCTTCGAATGAGGACCACTACATAGCAATGCTATGGCACAACACAATGCCAAACAATGCCAGACACAGCACTGTCACCAAACCTAAGGGCCACTAATCCAGATCAACACCCCTGAAATGGACTGATCATGGCCTTGAAAGTAAGAAGGTATACTCCATGCACAGACAGGACAAGCAATCTTACATACACATGTATCCTCCTCCCACTTGGACACCACACTGCAATGTACAGCCATACCCACTCATATCTAGCAAGCCTGAATTGCCACCACCTAACAGGGCACACCCATCATGTGAGCCATCACACAGGAACAGAATCCACCCACCGAGCCAAAGTTACCAAGCCTGATCAACAAGAAGCCCTATGGAGCATGGCACATATGTCACAATCCAATACCCACGAACTGTGTTAGCAGTGCTGCACCTGTCATTGCCATTGCTGGGAATCAAGTCAAGCCTCTGTATGCATCAGACAAAGAGACAACCATTCACACCTCCACCATTTAACCCTCATTCCATCCACAGGTACTCCTGCCAGTGCCACCATGGAGAGGATACCAGAGACTGTCAGCCGTTCTCAGGATGAAGGCACCAGTGTGGACAATGCCATTGGATGTCTGGACAGTGATGACCTACCTGGCCCATCTAGGACCACTGGTCAGTCTACCACTCTCTGCCTCAACCTGCCCCCTTCCTCCCCGTGTTACCAACATCACAGCCAATCCTTTGTCCCCAAACCTGTGTCTTAAGTACTGTTCAATCTAAAATGAAGGTCCTGCTGACACACCGTGCCAGGGGCACAGGCACATGGGGGAAGGGTGTGTGGGGGGGAAAGTGTGAGCCAGAGGACAGGGCACCCGAGGGAGTCACCTGAACAGGAATTCATCCCACAAGTCCTAGCATATCAACAATCCCTGGACCGAATGAGCAAGATGATTAACATGTTGGGGGGAAACCAAAGGCTACAAAGGGAATACCGCCAGGAGGTCATGCAGCAGGTCATGCAGGACATGAACACCACCCTGCGTACTTCCTCTATCCACCAGCAGGCCCCTTCTACAAGCCACATCACATCTGAGCCTTCCACATATGCGGCAGCTAGTGAAATGGAGGCCGTGCCAGGGGAACCAAAGGCCTCTGGCACCCCTCCCTCTGTAGCTGAAGAACCCCACTGAAAATGTGGACATCCATCCAGACATGCAATGTGAGGTCCCCCCTTGTTCTTCTTTCTTATTTTGCAATTTTAACAAAGTTTTCTAGTTGACAGTCAACCAGGTCAAAATTCAAGTGAGTAAAGTTCAAGTGAACGCAATCATAAATATCACGCCAGACTTTAAATAGTCCAATTCTATCCAAGATTTATTGGATCACATCTTCTGATAATCCATATCTTTCATGAAGATACATCTTGAGCCATACACATTGAGCCAACACGTGTTTCGTCTTGGTATAATCCTTTTGTCCCCAACGACTTCTTCAGGGCTAATCTCATATAATCTTGAGTTATTTCAAAGTGTCCTTATTTTGACTAAGTAGTTCATCAGAAAGGTATACATCTATTTCCTCGACTTTTAAAAGTTCATGAATTTTTGATGGCCGTATATTTCATGGCTCCTACTGTTATTGATGGAACAAAGTTGGTGTTTCCATGATAAGACGATGAAGCCTTTCCTTATCATGGAAACACCAACTTTGTTCCATCCATAACAGTAGGAGGAAATAGATGGATATGTTTGGATGTGTGATATGTGGTACATGGCCCATTGCAGATGCACTTAGCAGTATGCTGAGTAGTGACATAAGTGTTGGGAGTCAGCTGCTCTGGCTATGTGGTCAACATCTGTTGCCCTCCCCAGCCCCTCCTGCTGCTGCTCCTCTGCCGCCAGGATCGACCTGAGAGCCTGCTGACTCTCAGTTTGAGGCCCTCCTCCACCCGCAGGCTCCTGCATGCACCTTATCCCTGGTGGCCCAGTGGCCATCTACAAGTAAGTATCCACGCTCTCTCGCTCTTTCTCTCCTTTTTTACTCCTTTGTTCTACTTTTTACTCATTTTCTCCTTTTTACACCTTTTCTCTTTTTCTCCTGCCCTTCTCCTCACTCGGCCCGCACCTCCACTCCCTAATCCATGCCAATCTCAACTCCTCCATCCGCGGCACCCTGGTCTACAGACAACCCGGTCCTCACCCAACTATCCTCCCCCCAACGGGACCCACCCAAACCAATCACAGCTAGTCCACTCTCAACAATGAGGAAACAGAAAGCATCATGAACAGCACTCACTCCTAAACTCCCACAGAGCCCTACCGCCACCACATCTACCTCAGAGTCAGCACATCCATCGCCCCTGCTCCATTAACACAGCCACATTCACCTAAGACTGGAAACACGCCAAGGTACGCCCCCTCCTGAAGAAACCCTCTGACAACCCATCTGAGCTAAAGAATTTCTGGCCCATCTCGCTGTTACCATACTCAGCTAAAGTACTGGAAAAGGCCATCAACTCACAGCTGCAGCAATTCATTGAGGACAACAACTCACTGGACAGCTCCCAGTCTGGGTTCCACAGCTACCACAGCATGGAGACAGCTCTTCTTTCAGCCACCAATGTCATCTGCACACTCCTAGACTGCAGCCACACCACAGTACTCATACTACTCAATCTCTCAGCAGCCTTTGACCCGGTCTCCCACAGCACCTTATGCACGAGACTCCACAACTCAGGAATCCGTGGAAAAGCCATGCAATGGATTATTCCCTCATCTCTGGAAGAACACAGAGAGTCAGGCTCCCACCCTACACATCTAAACCTACAGATGTCAGCAGGTGAGTTCCTCAGAGATCCTCCCTGAGCCCAACACTCTTCAACATATGCATGGCCCCACTTGCAGCCATCATCAGAGGCCACAGTATGAACATTATGTCTTATGCCGATGATACACAGCTCCCCCACTGAAGACCCAGACGTGGCCAAGAGGAACTTCCACACAGGAATGGAAGCCCTTGCCGCCTGAATGAGAGAGAGCTGCCTCAAGCTCAACTCAGATAAGACCAAGCTCATCATCTTTTGAAACTCTAACTCAGCCTGGGATGACTCCTGGTGGCCCACATCTCTCAGCCCCGCCTTCTCCTACTGACTGTGCACGCAACCTAGGAATCATCCTTGACTCCTCCTAATCAATTACCAGATAGGTAAACATGGTCACCTCCTTCTGCTGGCAAACCCTCTGCCAGCTTTGAAAGATTTTCAAATGGATCCCATCAGACTGGCACAGGGTAGTCACCCATGACACAGTCACAAGCAATTCGACTACGGCAACGCACTCTATGCTGGCACGACAACAAAAAATATCAGAGAGCTGCAACTCATCCAAAAAGCCGACGCCAGGCTCGTCCTGAACATCCCCCACCAGGAACATATCTCCCTGCACCTGAAGACCCTCCACTGGCTCCCCGTGGAGACACGAGTCATCTTCAAGCTACTCACCCACACCTACAAAGCCATTCACAACATCGGACCAGCCTTCTTAATCTCTGCATGTCCTTCCACAACCCTGCAAGATCACTCCGCTCTGCCCATCAGGCACTGGCTACCATCCCACGGATACATAAACCACTGCTGGAAGAAGGTCCTTCAGCTACCTCACAGCGAAGAACTGGAACAACCTACCCATGCACCTCAGACAAAGACCTTAGCTCACCATCTTCAGGAAGAACCTCAAGACGTGGCTCTTCGGATGAGGGCCTGTCCATTCACCCCCAAGCATCTTGAGATATCTCATGGGTGAGTAATTGCGCTCTACAAAAACTGATTGATTGAGTGATTGATTGATCACATGACTATACCACATATTCACATAATACACATCAGATGTGAACTGTTTTGTTGTCTGACTTGTATTGGCTAAATCAGATTTGTTCCCCATAATGGCATCAATGTACTGAGTGCCCAGCAATGTAATATGACAGGTAGGTGCTGTGTGGTCTGTGAGTGGAGTTTACTTCACTGTAATTGACATATTAGGCAGGACATGGACTAATCAGGTGTTGTTACTGTAGAGGCCTGAAGTGTTGTGTTTAGTCAGCTGCACATCTAATGGGTGAAAGGGGTATGGAGAGGCAAGATGTGTATTCAGGCATACTATTGATACTGCATCCAGGACATGCTGTGCCAACTAAAAGGGCTTTGATTGGCATCATGTGAATGACTCTAGTATTGCAGTCCTAGGTATTTATGTAGGTGAGAGGGTGGCATACAGGTGTGGGTCGTAGTGTAATGACATGATATGGGTAATGTGTACGACCACTGCCTCGAACATGGTGGTCCTGAGATCGCCAAAGTCATAATGACCTCCTAAATTTGTTCAGATAGAATTTTAAGGCCCCTTTTAGGGCTCCTTTATAAAAAGGGAACACATTTTGGGGCATATTTGCAAGAAAGTGGCACATCACCATTGATGAGCCACTTTTCTTGTACCCCCCAACAGCACCATAGGTGTACCATGTTTACAATACTGCACACCATAATGCACAATACCACAACAGCATTAAAATGTTTAGTGCTATTGTGGCGCTTTGCGGCACTTGTCCAGCCAAGAACTGGCGAGGGCCTTAGGAGATTATTGGTGCATCATTTTAACATCTGCTCTGAGCAGGCATTAAAAACGATCCCAAAAATGGTGCAGTAAAATCTTGTAAATTTCACTGAGCCATTTTTTGGGCCCCCCTGCATGGGAACACCCCAATTGCATTCATTATGCCTGGTGCAGGCATAATGTGGCGCAAGGTTTTACAAAGTGGCGCAATGCATGCATTGCCCACTTTGTAAATGTGGTTCAGGGAAATTGCCTTCCTAATGCTACATTAGTGTAAATGATGCTAGTGTGGTGCAAGGAGGCACAAGGACCTTGTAAATATGGCTCTTTGTTTGGTCTGATAAATGCAACATGGCTTTTAATAGAGCAAAGCAAACTAATGTGGAGCCCCTGGTTTAGGGAGATTCAACACCTCCAGACATAACATACTCAGCACTAATGCCAGTTGCAGTGGCCTGGGGGTGACATGGTCCCAAATGTTATATGGGAAGAAAGTCATAATTACCTATGTCTTGTGCACTCTAAGAGGAGATTAAATACATTATTCCATTGCAGTGCAGCATGCTTTGCCTTGTTTGTGGTCATTTGCCATATTACAATTTTTGGGGTATTGCTTTTGTTGTCTACACAGGCCAGAAGCCTCTAATTCATGTTTTTGTCATTTTTAAGGGCCCCTTTCTCTTTTTTTATTATATATGCATGTATGTGCATTATATGGGTATACCTTGTCGTGATGAGACCAGTCAATCCACTGTTGGGTCGTAACATCGACAATCCATCCTTGGTTCTATAATCTCTTCTTGTTGAAATACCCTGTGAAAGTATTAACAGGATGGTTATTGTCTCGAATTACCATACCAACCTTGGGTGTCATACTGTGTTTTCATGCAATTGTAAAAACTGTAAACTTTGCACTTGTATAGCACACTACTCAATTGTAAATATATATATGTGTGTGTGTGTATACATATATGTGTGTGTGTGTGTATATGTATATATATGTGTGTGTGTGTATATATGTATATATATGTGTGTGTATACATATATATATATATATATATATATATATATATATATATAGTTTCACCCTCTTAAGCACTGCATCATCTGCATGATTACAACTTTCATTTATTACACATGTAAATATGGTGTAAGAATTACATTTCTGAAACAGGGTCTCATAGTATTCTTTGAGTGAACCACTTATTGTCTGTCACTGGAGTGGCAGGATATGGTTTTGATGAACTCTATTACCTGTAATCTACCAGATAGGTTAATGAGTTCTATTGGACCTGTGTTATAAATATTACTTCAGTTGACAGTTGGCACCATGCAGGAGTTCTTAAAACAATTGCTGATTAGGCATCTCAAAAAGGCCCTGTATTGCCCTAGAGTCAATAAACATATAGAGAGGACACGCAGAATTTAAAGTGCTTGTAAATGGCCTGAATGAATATGTTTGAAAATGTATAGTGCTGCCAAAGGGAAACCACTTGCCAGTGCCCAGGTGCACTTTATTTGAAAACCAAACAGGTCTTTGTCAAATGTAAATAAATGTCCATTGGAATTATTTAGTAGTATATCATATTCAAACATATATACAATCAAATTTCTAGTTGTTTATAGTTCGCATATATGTATCTTTTTTCCTCAACATTATTAATATTCCATCTCGAATACTCCCATCATACCCACAGGCATGGGAATCCATAATCACAATTGTCACACCTTCGCACCTTCCCACTGCATTTCGGGTAAATGACCCTTCATCAGGGGGCCTGTAATTCAAAGTGTAATTTGCCAGTAAGAACTAATTCCCTTCCAGGACACTCCCAGCTCACCCCTAGTGTAAAACCATGCAGATGTCAGAGGACCACCACCTGCAACAGCGAAGGCACATTAGTCACATGTTGCTCTTCATGCTGTGTACCCCACATACTGTGCCTGTGTAGTCAAGCATATGATACTTACAAATTTCAAAACAAAAAAGTAACAGGATGCGCAGACTTAACTATGAGACTTAAGTGCCAAAAAATAACTCCAGTGCTTAACTGTGTCCTTAACCACATGCTTAACAGCTTGTTTAATGGTTGAACACTGGAGTTATTTTTTGGCACGTCTCATAATTCAGTGTGCCCGCCCTATTTAGATGTCAGCAGGAGCATAGGCGAAGGACCGCCGACGTCCCGCTGTCGCCACCAAGAAACTTCACCCACGTCGACGGCATCATAGACAAATGCGGCTGGCGATGGGATGACAGCCCATTTTACCACCAAGCAAATCAAAAAGTGCAGTCCCACCTACGCAACTGTGGCGGCTGAGGTGGGAGATTGGGAGCTATATAAACACACACCTTTTTAATACTTTCCACATATCCTGCTGCCATGAATCTGCTGCTTCCAGTCCTGCCGTTGCTCCTTGGCCAGGTTCAATTAGGAAATCAACCTTGTCACTGGAACAGAAGGTAAGTCACAAGCAATCCTGTTATCCTCAAAGTTGTAACATCACA
Organism: Pleurodeles waltl; assembly: GCF_031143425.1. Classification (NCBI taxonomy): domain Eukaryota; kingdom Metazoa; phylum Chordata; class Amphibia; order Caudata; family Salamandridae; genus Pleurodeles; species Pleurodeles waltl. The sequence goes on along the minus strand of NC_090436.1, from coordinate 690,147,983 downwards.
GTAATACTGGGTTTGTGCATAGCTCAATAATTTGTGCAAACACCACCATAATGCTGCGCAATGCTAAAGTGTGTAATGCTGTAGTTAGAAAATGTATTAGAACAGACCTTGAGATATAAGTAGCAGCCACCAATCTGGTACAGACTGCCTTTGTGGCAATGGACACCTGCACAAAAAGCCTCAACAATGACAAATAGAAATGTGTCTGCACAGATGTGTGCATTAATGTCTTCAACATTTTGTAAGTATCAAGTGGAGCAGTATACCCAATCTGAAACAAAAAATCCTATGATCATGTAGCAATTACAGTACAACATGCTACAGGTGAGAGTACTCTGAATGTCATACAACTTTTAATGGTGAATTGCAAACATGATAGAGATGTACGAAAGTCACATGTTACCTTAGTGTATGCAATATATCACAAATATAAGATCCCATGTAACTGTAAAGTGCCGGGTTCCCTGTGGTAATGCATATGTGCATATGATTGACACATCATGTCAAAATAAACACAGATGCATTCTCCAGTCACAAAAACAGAAACATGTATGATTTTGGTATACATGTCCAGTAAAAACATGAATGCTTGCACCAAAGTGAATATGTCAATCACAAATGTACAACACTAATGTATGTTTTGACAAAATATCTAAAAGACATAACCTGTGCTTGTTACTGTCACAAATTTGAGTAAGTGCAACGCACACACATTATGAGAGAGAATTTTTTCAACAAACAATTTGTAACTATCACAAAATAAGGCCATGACAAAGGCATTCTCAATATATAAATGTTTTATATAAATGAGATAACTCTCTCATACATACATAAATAAGAGTACACAGAAAAAACAAAGGCACAAGGCCAGTAGCCCATAGTGTGGATGCATGTCCAGAACTTGTCTTCTAATGTCACTGTCAAAATAAACCTCCTTTGGAAGGGACATCTATTGGGAAGAGAGCAGTTACCTCAATTATCTCAGTGGCAGGGAGAATCCTTGGGTTTGGAAGGGGTTAGTTTGGTATTTGGAAGGGGTAGAAAGACGTTTGAGAGGGGTGGATTTACATTTGGAACAGGTGGAGTGGGGTGGGGAAGGGATAGTTTAGAGGTGAAAGGGGTTGAAAAACATTTGGGAGGGGTGGTTTTGGTTGTGGAAGGAGTCAGAACCAGGCAAACAAGTAGGTCCTCCTAAGGAACGTGGATTGGGTGGTCTTCAGGAGCTGGGTTTGGGAGGTAGAGGGAATGGCTGTGTCTGCTGTGTTATGTGTGTATGTGTGTGTGTGTTTGTTGAAGGTGTGGTTGCTTGAGGGTCTTGTGTAGGTGCTGTCTTTAGATCTGTGCTTCCTTACTGATTGTCTGTTAGGGCAAGTATGATTGTATATGGATGTGTTTGCAGTGGATGTGTTAGTGTGGTATCTGTGGGTGTGCTGGTTCATGCATGCATGGTAGTGGATGAACTGACTAGGGGTGTGCTTGTGGTGTATGTGGGTGTTGGTATAGTGGTATGTGTTGTGTCTGTGGGTGTGCTGGTGGTGGGAGTGCCTGGTTGTGTCATGCTGGGCTCACTGACTGGGGGGTGCTTGTGGTATGTGTGAGTGTTAGTGTAGTGGTGGGTGTTTTTTCTGTAGATGTGCTGGTAGGTGTGTTTATGTTACAATGGGTATGATACCTGTGGGTACATTTCTATTGGTAGTGTGTCTGGTGTCTGAATTTGTGTGTCTATGCCTGTGTTGTTTCCTGTATCCAGCCAACGAGGAGACCAGACCCTGGAATGACCACTGTAGCCCAAAGAGGGCACTGTGAATGTCATCCAGGTAAGCCAGCATCTAGATGACATTCAGAAGTGCAGTTTGGCCTACAGCGAGGATCTGTAATAGGTCTGTAATAGGTCTACAGCCCCCTCAGTGAGCGCAGCCTGAGATAGAGGTGCCTGCAGCAAAGGTGACACCACCCCTTTTAGGGGATGGCAGGTGTCACAGTCACTCCAGGGTCTGTTCCCACTAGGGACAGGTCTTCATTGGAGGCCTCTGAGGAAGATGTTGAATCACTTGTGGCCTCCTGGCGACCCCCCATCCTCCATGCCACAGGCTCCATTGGAGTTTGTGGTGTCCACACCCAATCCCCAGTGGCCAGCTTCATCCCCGGCCATGTAGTCACTGTCATCTTCGCCTTGCCCAGTTGATGCTGAAAACACAGATACAACAGTTTAAGGGCATCTGTGAGAATACAATTGTACATCAGTGTGCATCACAAAATATTTGCACTAGGTTCAATAATCCTACACCCCAGCTCCCATACCATGTATGCCTTTGTCACTTATACACTTGTAGTTCATTCCATGACTAAGGGTTCCAACACCATGAGTAAACACATAGACCTGGAGTCCCATCTGAACCACTGCACTAAAGAGCCAAAATTGATTCCCTTCTCCCAAAGGGCAAGATTTTAGTATGGAAATTGACTGCTCAAGAAGGGACACCACAGCATCTATGTGATGTAACTATACATTTGCAAATGTTCCTTTCAGTATCACATTCCTCTCCATCATCAATTTCTCCTCTGGGCAGAAAGAAGAACACCAAAATATTGTCTGCATGATGTACAGCTCTCTTGTCAATATGGACACATTCCTGACTATTGCAATCAGTAGAAGTTTCCTAGACAAATTGCATTCAAGCAAGTGCCAGATAAGGAATGATGACACTGTACACATAATTCCAATACTGTTGGTGTAGATGCATATTCTCATATTGTGTGTATGTATGTATATTGTATTTATAAAGCGCAGTCCAGCTCACAAAGAGCATCGAATCGCTAGCATAAGTGAACACAACGCCAAACTCATTAGGAAACTTCCCAACAAAAAGAAAAAGAGGAAAAAGAGAAAAGGCTAACTAGGAAATATCCATGTTTTAATCAATTTCCTAAAGCATAAGTAACTAGATTCTGACCTAATGTTCAGAGGGAGGGAATTCCAGCACTTAGCTGCAGCTACGGAAAATGCTTTATCACCCCACTTCACTCTGTTAGTCTGTAGTACCTGAATTCTGTAGGCAGTGGATGAACTAAGATGTCTCTTTGGTTTGTACCAGCATAGTTTAGAGGTCAAATATTGAGGGCCCAGGCCATGCACTGCTTTATAGGTCAAGCAGAGGGATTTAAAAGTAATCCGCTGAACCACCTGAAGCCAGTGTAATTGTCTAAGACTACTTTTCAATGAGGTCCAACGAGAGAGATTGAGAACAGCTCTGGCTGCTGAGTTCTGGATCAACTGCAACCTGTTAAGCAAGCCTTTGTCTAAATTAAGAAACAAGGCATTACAATAGTCTACTTTAGAAATTACCAGATCTAAAGTGGCGGAGACCCTCCATTTATACTGAAGAAAGGGGAAAACTTTCCTTAACATTTTGTTCAGCCACAGACATGTTTTACCGTGTGGTTCTCCTGATATTTAAAAGACAATTGATCATCAAATATGATACCCAAATTCTTGCTGACAGTGGGGGGGGTTGGGAGGGAACCACAATTTGTCGGCCACCAACATAGATTCCATTGTTTAATATCTGACCCAAAACAGAGAATTTCAGTTTTAGCAGCATTCAATTTAAGCCAATTGGTCCTCATCCAATTACTGACTTCCTTCGTACGATTGTTAAAACGGTCCACCACCTCCTCCCAGTTTTTATTAACTGGGATAATAAGCTGTGTATCATCTGCATAGGAGGTGGAGATGAAGCCAAAGGATCGGACCAGATTAGCCAGCGGGGTGACATAGATATTAAACAAGGTAGGGCTTAATGAGGAACCCTGTGGAGTCCTGCAAGGTAATAAGTAAGGTGTGGAATTAAAATTACCACCATCTATTAGTTAGAAAGGACTCCAGAAGTTTCAGGGCCCGATCTCTGATGCCTGCTTCATAAAGGTGAGTCATTAAGATCTGAGCAGAAATGGTATCAAAGGCTGCCGACAAATCTAATAAAACTAAGACGGTGCCTTGTCCCTCATCTACCAGTCTTCGAATGGAGTCAGTGGATGAGATAAGAGCGGTCTCCTTACTGTGCACCTTTCTGAAGCCATGCTGAGAGGAATCTATACCTTCCACTTCCCCAAGAAAATCTGCTAGTTCCCCATTCATGGTTTTCTCCAAGATCTTAGCAAAAAAAGGGAGAAGCGCAATTTGCCGCAGATTGTCTAGATCCTGCCTATCCCCATCTGGCTTCTTTCTCCTTCCATCTAGCAGAATAACGTCCAGAGCTAAGGACCTCCTGAAAAATCAGGACCAAAGCCTGAGCCATAAAATCAGGAGCCATTTGAATCACGGAAGGAGGACAAGGATCCAGAGGAGAACCAGACTTGATGTTAAGAATTAGTTTTCTAATGCTGTCCTGGGTCAGATATTGAAAATCAGACAGGGTTTTTCCACCTGCTGTAGGATCAGAAGAGGTCGAAGAAAGTAGATTCCTAACTTCCTCAGAATGAGCAAAATTTGCATGAGTACAGAGAATCTTATTCTCAAAGTGCTTCACTACCTTATCACAGAACTCCTGTGAGTTTTCCAGTTCAGATGGCCTGGAAGGAGTAGATAATTCCTTGATCAACTTAAAAAGTTCCCTCAGGGCATTCAAGGCCTCCTGAACCTTAGCCATATAAAAATTGGATGTGGCTTTGAAACGCGCCGCTTTGTAGATTTTAAAAGTGGACTTAAGTATGTCCCTTTCCTGTGGGTCAGGATTACATTTCCACCGTCGCTCAAGTTGACGACATTTCCTCTGAAGAGATTTAAGTTCACTACTAAACCAGGGTTGATTCAACTTATTCTGACTAGAGGACCTGAGGGTCTTGGGAGGAGTCAATTGAGTCATAGCAGTCTCTAGACCCTGATAGAAACTTTCTAGCAGGGGCAAGGACCGCTTGTTGGCCCTATCCCAACCCTCTTCCAGGGCAGGTGTCAGTTCTTCCAGTTTGATCTGTTTCCAAGATCTAATTACTTTACTCCCCATGTTACAAGAAGGGGGGGACAATTAATCGCAATTTTAAACATCAAAAGATGGTGATCAGTCCAGCTTAACTGGGTATAAGTTAGCTCCATCTGTACCTCAGTACGTGCAAAAACCCTATCTAATGTATGACCAGCTATGTGAGTGGCAGAAGAAACTCTAAGAGTCTAATCTACGGCTGCCATAAAATCAAGGAATTCCTGAACCATTGGATTAGAAGACTCATCAAAATGGATATTAAAATCCCCTAGTATGATTGCCTTAGTCGACATAACCATAGGTCCCAACAAAGTCACCCAGGTTTGAATTTTTTTTACAAAAGGACCAGGTGGCCTGTAAATCAATAACCCCCCAAGAAGCACCTGGTCATTCTGTGAGATCTTAAAAGCCATCGTTTCGCATGTTTCAGAAGGAATGCTCGTCCAAATGCAGGAAAACGTAATACTGCAAATAATAGCCAAACCACCTCCCCGACACAAAGGTCTGTCTAATCTTTAGTACGTGTACCCTGGAGGAGTTGCTTCAATAAAATCAGGGTCAGATTCTAATTTGCCCCAGGTTTCTGTCATAAATAGACAATCCATATGCCAAGCATCAATCATCTCCTTAATTTCTAATTTGTGTTTAGGAAGTGACCGAACATTAACCAGTGCCTGACAAAGCGGCTTAGCATAAGCCATCTTATACCCCTTGTCTGTGTTACCTGACTTCACAGTTCTACTACGCTCAGCTCTAGCTTCCTTCAGGGTTAGGGGAGCATGTAGTTTCCAGTTGCATACCTCACACATCCAATCTGAGCTACAATCTAAAGGTACCTTGGCCCGTATTTATACTTTTTGACGCTAAACTGCGCTAACGCAGTTTAGCGTCAAAAAATTTTGCGCCGGCTAACGCCATTCTGAAGCACCATGCGGGAGCCGGATTTATTGAATGGCGTTAGCCGGCGCAAGCAGACCGGCGCTGCCTGGTGTGCGTGGAAAAAAAACACGTACACCAGGCAGCGCCGGCGTAGGGAAAAATGGCGTTAGGGCGTCTTAAAAATAGTGCAAGTCAGGTTGACGCAAAAAAATCGCCTCCACCCGATTTGCGCCATTTTTAACGACGCCCAGACGCCCTTTACATGACTCCTATCTTAGTAAAGACAGGAGTTATGCCCCCTTGCCCAATTGCCATGCCCAGGGGACTTATGTCCCCTGGGCATGGTCATTGGGCATTGAGGCATGTAGGGGGGCACAAATCAGGCCCCCCTATGCCAAAAAAAAAATATTAAAAAAAAAATATATATACTTACCTGAACTTACCTGAATGTCCCTGGGATGGGTCCCTCCATCCTTGGGTGTCCTCCTGGGGTGGGCAAGGGTGGCAGGGGGGGTCCCTGGGGGCATGGGAGGGCAGCTGTGGGCTCATTTTGAGCCCACAGGTCCCTTAACGCCTGCCCTGACCCAGGCGTTAAAAAGAGGCGCAAATGCGGGGTTTTTTGGCCCGCCCACTCCCGGGCGTGATTTTTGCCCGGGAGTATAAATACGACGCATTTGCGTCGCAGTCAGTTTTTTGGATGGGAACGCCTACCTTGCATCTCATTAACGCAAGGAAGGCGTTCACGCAAAAAAATGACGCTCTTTACTCATAGTTTGGCGCTAGACGCATCTAACGCCAAAGTATAAATATGGCGTTAGTTTTGCGCCGAATTTGCGTCGAAAAAAACGACGCAAATTTGGCGCAAACGGAGTATAAATATGCCCCCTTGTGCTTACAGGATTTGACCAACCCCCTGTCAATGGATGTATCAGGAAAAGTATCAATAAAGAAATGACCAGAATTTCTGGCCCCTGAGCCTGTCGGGCGCGGACGGGCGCAGACGGGCTTGCCTTAGGTGCGCCTTTGGCCTGCCAGCAGCGCGGCCGCTCTGCAGCTTTCATTTAAAGACACGTGGACTAATGACCCACGTCAACCAGACCGCTGACTCTTCAGTCCGCGTCTGCAAACAAGGACCGGAAGAAGGGCTCTTACAGACCCTCACTTCCGCCTAGGTTTGCCCAGACATAAAATCAAAGACCTGGCAAGACAGCAATATTTTAAAAGTAAAAGAAACCCCACCCCAGTTCCCCTATACCCCTAAAAATGCTTCAAAAACGTTAAAAGAGGTGTAAGAAATTAAAAACGCTTATTTTTAATAATAACAAGACTCCGCCTGAGTGGCACGCTCTTACCTACTGCTGCGCGGCCCCTCTGCAGCTTTCATTTAAAGACGCGTGGTCTAATGACCCGCGTCAACTAGACCACTTACTCTTCAGTCAGCGTCTGCAAACGGGGACCGGAAGAAGGGCTCTTACAGATCCTTACTTCTGCCTAGGTTTGCCCAGACAAAAAGTCCATACCCCTAAAAATGCTTAAAAAACTTTTAAAGTGGTGTAAGAAATTAAAAATGCTTATTTTTAATAATAACAAGACTCCTCCTGAGTGGCGCGCGCTCCTGATATTGTCATAGCACCAACTTACCATTATCAACCCTAATATATTGGCTGCATTATTATTGTGCTGTTTACCACAGTAGCCAATAATGGGGTCTACATTCACTACACACATTTGTGATGTACCATCCCATCTGAACCAATCATGACATGGGACATATTTTGTGTAAATGTCCCTCACAGCATTGTGAAAATGCTGGAAATCCCATTGATTTCATGCAGCCATGTGCCTCCCCACAACAGTAATTGACTCGTGAGGAGTAACCTAGTGCATCTTTCCGCACAAAGCAATACACCACACACAGCATCAGACACTTTCTGAACAACATACATCTCCAGTGATCCTCATTTGCTTTGGATGTGTGTCAACCTCAATCCTGATGGCATACAACATAACTAGAAAGTATAGAGGTCAAATCACAACAATATCTTCAGACAATGACTCATCCCTTTGTTGCTGCTGCTGTTGGGCTCTCAACTGACCATCAAGGTACAGGTAAGCCACCACAAGGATGCTGGCCATTAGGGAGTAAGGGTGTGGCACACTCATCTGGATCACTGGGAAGTCCTCCAACCTCTTCCTACAGTGTAGGCTGCTTCACTTGTGGACCCTCAGAATCTGCACCTTTTTTCAATGGCCTTTCAAATCTCCCACTTCTGATGGGCATTGGCCTGTATAGATGAGAGAAAAGAACAAGGAAAAAAATGTGAATGTTTCTGTTTAGCAGTACTGCTATGACATTACATTTTGGATATTCGCAAATGCATACAGTAACTAGAATTTTTTTTCAAAAAAATACTAAAGTTAGCTTGGAAATACTGATTTCATGGGAACCATCAATATTTGCTAGCTCCTGGTATTACCTAATCAGGTCTACCACATCATCTAGGCCGGAGTTATGCAAGCTAACATGTTGTGAGAACCACCTTAGATTACTCATAATGATTGTGCACTACTAAATGCCAAACCTCTTGTGCAATCCTTGTACATAAGCCGATGCACAGCTATATTGGCTTCCTTACTACACTCTCAAGAGTCAGAACCCATGGTGTGCATTACATACAGTGACTAAGGTCAAGATCGAAGGACTGCTATGTGTCAGAGAGGGCAGGGATTTGTGGGATGTCTGAACAACTGTGTACTGGAATGGGACATACTGAGATTGATGATTGTGAGCCAGTTACATCTGAACTTGCTGCACATAAATCAACTTTACCTGTATGTGGCTCATGACAAGTTTAAACCATGTAGTGGAGCCTAATACACATTGTGTGTTGGAATCCCACTTGATTGACGGCATCAGAAAAACTCTGGACCCTCTACATTTTGCCTTCAACATCACTATAATTTCAACATTGGCTGTATGTTCTCAATAATATTACTGGTACACTGTCTACTGCCCACTGGTTGTCAGTGCCATGCAGTTTGTATGATGAAATAGGATTTGTGTGTTACATGGACACACATTACAGCTTCAACTTTCAGGTGACTTAACATTGTCATGCACAGGACAGTAGAATAAAAGATTCTGTCCCAGCTTCACCATTCTGTCAACTACAATCACAGCACCTCTCCCATTACCAAAAAGGAACAAAATTGCATGAAATGAAGAGGTTAGTCAATCCTCAATCAGACATGCACCAGGTCCTCCGAGATCCCAGGAGAGATGGCTGTACAGGGACAAACCTCCCTGGCAAGGAGCTCCCGCTCCTCTGTTTTGAAGGCAGGGGCCCTGGCACCTGCATTGTCCAGAATCCTGGCTCCCAGAGATCGTTAGCAGCAGCAAAAAATCTAGTAGTTATTGTTGGCTGCAGTGTTACGAGGTAAGTGAGTGTTTTTTTCACAAAGCGGTGTACAAGTACACAGTAGTCGTGATCCATGATGAAGACACAGCCAATGGCAGGGCCCTTTGTGGAGGTCACCACCTACTAAATGGTTAACATCTGCCGATGGCTGTCAGGTAGGTAATGCCTTGATGGCAAGGTCAGACAGCTGCCACTCTAGGGTTGGTAGCTGTGCATTTTTCAACTGTCACCAGTAATCAAAATGGAGGCTAGTGGACTTCTAAATGTCAGCTATGAGCAACACATTTCTTGATTTGATTTTGATTTCAGGATTTGACACACTAAAATGTAAACCGTGACTGTTTGTCACTGATAGTGCCGTTGACTGTATTTTTTTATCAATGTAAAAAAAAAAAGAAATTGTGCGAATAATACATTTCAAATGTATTATTTGCACAAAAGGAAATAAATCAAAAATAAGAATTGAAAAAAGTGTAGATTTCTAAAAATGTGACGTGAAGTTTGTACATATATTACCCAACAACATTTCCACTGTTACCAGGGAGTCTGATGTGTATTGACATGAAAAGTATGGTGTGCGCATTTCATTTGATGTTTTTTTTCATTTCATACAGATGTCTGAACCCAGTCATGGGTAGGAGGTGACAGCCTCAGGTGTTCTGGCCCTTGACAGACCCTGCCATTGTGGAGGAAAGGGACATCACCAAGCAATATCATCTAAATAGGCAAACTATGTTGGATTTGTGTCAGCAGTTGGAGCCTGAGCTTCTGCCTCACAATATGAATCCTACAGCAATAGCACCACTAGCGAACGACATTGCAGTACTGCATGTTGTTGCCACTGGCACCTTTCAGAACATGGTGGCAATATCTGGAGGCATGACCTAGTGAACATTCCGTGGTGGCCTAGAGGAAGCCCTTGCTTCCCTGATTGAACACATCAGCAGCGACATCCAGTTCCCAAGTCCACAGGATTTGGCTACCGTGAGGGATGTTATTTATGCTTTTGGTAGATTACCACATGTGGTTGGAGCAATAGATGGCACACATATTACCTTGGTGCTACCACACGCAAGGGAACAGGCGTACGCAATAGGAAGAATTTTTATTCCATCAATGTGCAAGTAGTCTGATTACCAGACTTATACATCTCAAGTGTGTGTGCTTTCTTCCCTGCGTCAACCCATGATTCATTCATACTACCAAATAGCAACATACCTATGCAGATGTCACAACTTGGACCGGGGAGGGCCTGGCTTGTTGGTAAGTACAATATGACTTGATGATTTTTTGCTTGAAATCTAGTTAAGGAAGGGACAATGGCTTTATATGTGAGTAATCTGTTGATGTATTGCTTCCGTGTAGGAGATTCAGGGCCTGATTTATACTTTGTTAGCACCGCTTTTGCGTCATTTTGTTACGCAAAAGCAGCACAAACTTACGAAATTCAATTATATTTTGTAAGTTTGCACCGCTTTTGCGTAAAAAAAGTGGCACAAATGTGGCACTAAAAAAATATAAATCAGGCCCTCAGTGTATCCTAACTGACTGTGCTTATTGGCATAGCTGAGGAATCCAATAACACCAGGTGAGGTTCGCTTCATTGAGGCCCATGGAAGAACACAGAGACTAGTAGAGTGGACGTTCGAGCTCCTGAAGACCAGGTTTAGGTGTCTCAACAAGACCAGTGAAGCCTTCCTCTCCTCACCCGATAAAGTAGGCCAAATCATGGTTTCCTGTTGCATTCTTCATGACATCGACCTGCGGAGGAACATCCCTGTAATTGCAGAAGAGGGAGACCTTGATGAGCTCCCAGGTGAGGATGTTGGAATTGCCAATGAAGATGACAGTAGTGAAGAAGAAGAAGTTGACCTACGCCAAAAGATGATTGTACGTTTACCTTTACAAATTGCAACCTCCAATGTCAGAACAACTTGTGACAGAGGTAAAATATCAGACTGCAATCTTAAATTGTTAGGAACGGTCAGTGCAGGAAAGTCCACCGCAAAGATTTTAGTGGATCAGAATTTCCCTACATTGCGTACTATGTTCATTGACAAAGATTAACTGTGCTTGTGCTAAGTTTGTGTCTTCACACAACTTGTCTTAAAGTCAGGTTGAATATGTGAAATCATTAATTTTCCCTTTTTATTCTGTTTTAGGGTCCTTTACTATGCCATCTTCATTTGGACATTTCAAGCTGTAGCATTTGCAGTGATTTGTTGCTGTTGGAAAGTACAAAGTGAACATGTGTTGATCCTGGGACAGACACCAACTTGGGATGGGCAAATATTCTGGAAAGACAACTTGTACTCTGATAGTATGGAAGTTTAGAAGATTGCATCAGGCCTGTTTTCTGTGTGATTATTCCATTAAGGCTATATGTGCAACTTAACTTGCTCAATCCACATGTGTATGTATAGCCCTAGCATACTGTTCTTCTTTCACCTTGGCTAAATCTTCCTTTTGTGGACAGTGGAGGTAGCTGTTCATGTGTCCCCTCGTAGTTGATAGGACTTTTTTTGTTAGCCCACCAATGAATTGTGAATGTGCCATTGCACTAGATATTGCCACAGTGTCCTGTACTGGTCATGTGCCTCAAATGTTGATATTGCAATGAAGACTATTGGTGTTATTGATCTAGGATTTCTATTGTGAGAGCAGGATGTATTGTTCCAAGTGAGGTCATGCATCAGTGATAGTATGCCTATTTGATGTCATCCCCTCTACGATTCCCTTTCCTCCATGGTGTCAGGGTCGTGGAGCGTATCACCCTGAACGGCACAGACAATTGGTGTTAGGACTGGTTATTGAAACCCCAATTGTTTTTTCAAGGACTTGGTGCTAACATGTCTGTTCAAATTGCATAATGATTTGTGTTTGTTTCCTTCAAATAAACTGGATAACACTTTATCTCTTTGTCACTAAAAATTTTCTTTGGCAAATACATATCCAGAAGGCATGACTGCATGATGGTGGAAGACAGACATGACCAATGAGAGGCCTCAAAATGATAAACAAAAATCTTGTAGCCTGTATCCATACCATTTATTAGTGTGAAACAAAACAAAGAAATGTCAGTCAAAAAAGTGGAAATGAAAGGACTAACTCTAATATGGTTGATAAAAGTATGGTAGTAGATCCAAAAACTGTTTGGAGTTCAAGGTATAAAATACAACAGTCCTCTGAAAAGGTCAATGTGCCTCTGAAATAGTCCACAGAGTGAATGCTAGACACACACTGGAGGAGACTAGGATTTGCAACTCTTGGAGGTGTGGTGGCATCTTCTCCTGGTGTTCTAGATGACCATCCCCTCTAGTAGGAGGAGGAACAGGTGCAGGGACTGGGGTGGGAAGAGCAGGCTCCTTTTGTGGCAGGGCTTACCTGTCTGTGGCTGGCAAGGGTGTTATATTGCTATATATAGAGGGTACACAGACAGGGGCAGGTGGAATAGGAAGAGCTCTGGTGGTATATGTCGAACAGCACCCCAGTCAGGGAACTCATATTTTCATTATGATTACATAATTCTGAAATGAGCTCTCTCTGCACCTCCTTAATTTTCCTGAGCTTAGTTACTACCTGCCCCATCATGTCTTGGGACTGTTGGACTGATTCTAAGACTTGGTCAATGGTGTCCCGCTGACTAAGACCCCAGGGGCCTCATGCGGCTAACCCACAAATACCCTCCTATGACCCTGTGCCCTAGAAGCAGCGAGCCACACCCAACTGGTTCCTGGCAGAACTGGAAGCAGTGTTGTTGTCTTCTCAACAGCATCCAGGACTAGGTGGCACAATATTGGTATAATGTCCCTTTGGACGCAGGAAGTAGAGGGATCCATCGGCTGAGATGTTGTTACGCTGGGGTGGAAGGTGTATGTGTGGGCAGAGCATGAACCACTAGAGCTGCCTGGCCAAACATACCAGATGGACCGGGTAGCTCCTGCTCATCTGAACTTGCAAGAGTGGTGTCCTCAATGAAGGCTTGCTCGTGGAATGAAGTGATAATGTCTAGGGTGGCAGTCGCTGTTCCACCGGTCTGGGGTGTTGGACCTGAGAAGGATGCACAGAATATGTAATTAATATCTAGTTAATGCATTTTATGTCACTTTATCTTGTTTCTGTGTAAGATGTGCTATGTTGCAATATATTTCTATCACTATTCCTGTCACTATGCCCTTCCAGAAATCGATTTCCTTCTTTGACCTCTTACCCTTTTCATCTCTTCCTTTTTTAGTTAGAATGTTCAGCTGGCTATGTCACAAACGTTTCACTGATTTATTGCCAGTTCCCAATGCTTTGTAACATGTCTATTGCTGTACGCTGCACTACTTGGTTATTAAACTTCGATTACCTTCTTTTTGAAGCATAGACTTCCTCATTACATCACATAGGTCATGGCCATTTACTTTTACTATACATGTATTATTGTTCCTGCAGTAAGCTACTAGGACATTCTACAGATATGGGCTGAGCTGCATAAAACTGCTTATGACTACATAAAAATGAAACGTACACAAATAAATAGAAATACAAGACTCATCAAAGCAGGCAATTACAACTGAGGTGTGCTTCTATTTCTTATTTTTTTTGGTACTCTATGATTTGCTAAATTAAGATGTTTAATTTGGACATTCCAGAGAGAAATATCAGAAATACCTCAACAGGTAGTATGTAAAAATGGCTGCTTAATTAATGATACATTTATTGATGGTGGGTCTGTGGCAAATGGTCACTGCTAAGAGTGCTTCCTAATTGAGAAAAGTGAGCAGTGTTCTCAAAGTGTGTAAAACTAGGTCATAACATGGTGAAAGGAACTGGTTCAATTCACTCTCTCAGATACTGAGCCACTGAATGATTATACATCTTTCTAAGCACTATGGAGCAGGCAGCTATTAGATGTAAGAAGCGTATTAGGAGGCTGCAGCCTTTCCTATTATTCTAGTTGTAGTAAACATCCAAACAGTATGCTATTACCTTATGTCTGTTGCAAAACTTTCCTTGTTGAAGAAACTTCCTTTTCTTGAAGCACAGGGATGTTCTACAGCACTAGAAAAGATCCAGAAATATTGGTCTGAAGAGGTTAGTCATGAACAGTTACATATGAATTTGACACAGAACAAATCATTCACCAATACGCTATGTCTCAACCAGAACTGATGACTCAGTACACTAAGACATCCTCTGCAGGGATCTGTGCTTGATGCCTTGGCAACAGATTTAAACTCCTGCAGGTTCATCTAGCCTTCCATCCTTTTGAGATCAACAAAGTAGGTACTAATGAATTGAAGGGCATTAAGCAGCTGTTTAATCCCTTATGGCATGTTTCCCTCCACCTCTAGTGCTAAGCCTTTTCTTATGTTTGTGGCATTCCACCTTAATTTCCCTCAAAAGGTATTCAGATCAAATTTCCGTACTTTTTTTTCTCACATGTTGAGAATTCTAAAGATACTTTGGGTTTGTAAAGTCTCCTAGAGGGAACCTATAAAATACTTAGTCAAAATATACCACCATGGGCCTGAATCAGAGTTTGGCAGATGGATTACTCTGTCACAAATGGGACAGATATCCGTCTGCTGTATTATGATCTCCATAGGCTACTATGGGATCGTAATACAGTGGACGGGATGTATGTCAAGTTTGTAATGGAGTAACCTCCTCTGCCAAACTCTAAGTAAGGCCATTTGTGTGATTTTTTAAAGAAACATATAGGTAAAAATGATTGTGCAGCAAAGTGTATGTTTATTTTCTAAATTAACCATTAATAAACAGTTTGCTGTGCAAATATCACCCACTTTCCAGCTTGAGGGAACAGCTAGAGCTACATAATAAAGTAATTTCTTTCCACTGTTTTCACATTTTTCTAAGTGCAAGTCAATGTCACCCTATTTTTTGTGGTTTTTACCTACTTGCAGAAAACTACATTTTTGAAAAACATCAATTTGATAACTGGTTGTGAACAGAAACTTTTCATTAAAACTGGAAAGGTTAAGAAAAATAAAAATAAGTACCAACATTTTCATCTGTATTATATGGTAAAATCTTATCAATGAAAGTGTGTATGAGGTAAACCTAAGTATTTGTTAAATGTTCCAAAGATTCTGAGTTTAGGAACAGTGGTTATTTGTACATTTTGGAATTTTGGTTACCCATACCATCATGTGATGCCTTTGCAAAAAGAGTTCCTTCTTATATAGTGCTGAGATTTGGAAGCCAAAATCTGACAGAAATTCACTTGATAGTAAAAAATTGTTTTTTACTATGTGTTTCCATACTCTCAACAAAAATGGCATCATGCTTGTGTGGCTGGACCTATCTTTTGTGACAGGAAAAGGCCCAAAAAGTTACCAGGAACGATCAATATTTTGCAATGCAAATTAACCCTTTTTTGTGATCTGGGTGGTTTCAGTATTTGGGCAGAGGCTCAGCCACCATCAAGGGTAATCTCCAAAATCTAGATATTTCTGAAATCTAATTACCGTGGAGAAGAGGGAGGTGTGACTTATGTTTATTCCACAACTTTTTTTATCCATAATGCCCTGCCAAAACCAACCTTTCTCTAAAAGCACAGATTTTCCTAACATTTCAGTAAGGTCTGGAATCTGCAGGAATCCACAAACCTTCTACCACGCATAACTATCATACTTCTACCAGTAGCAATTTTATCCCATTTGTAGTGCTACACCTACTGCCTCAACAGGACTTGGTCAAAACATGGACTGTGTGAAGTCAATACGCTGTCAATATGTGTCAAGCAAGTCCAACTGTTAAGTAGAGCTGGTGTGTGGTACACACTTAGGCCCTCATTATGACCTTGGCGGGCGGCTGAAGCCGCGGCCATTTGGAGATCCCCGCTGGGTTGGCGGGCGGAAATCTAGTTTCCGCCCGCCGGCCCAGCGGGGATCTCGGCCGCAACACAGGAGCCGGCTCCAAATGGAGCCGGCGGTGTTGCGGCCGTGCGATGGGTGCAGTTGTACCCGTCGCGCCTTTGACTGTCTTCTATGCAGACAGTGAAAAGCAGCATGGGGCCCTGTCAGGGGGCCCGCGACTCCCCATACTGCCTGCCTTTTCCTGGTGGTTCAAACCGCCAGGAAAAGGCTGGCGGTAGGGGGACTCCTAATCCCCTGGGCAGCGCTGCCCTGGCGGATTACTACCGCCGGAGCCATTGTGGCGGGAAACCGCCGGCCCCGGCGGTGTGATCGCGGCGCTTCCGCCGCGGTCGTAATGACCTGGGAAGCACCCCCAGCCTGTTGGTGGTGCTTCTGTCATAACAGCCCTGGCGGTCTTGTACCACCAGGGTTGTAATGACCCCCTTAGTGCCTTTTTAAGATTAAACCTTGGAAGACCCTGTTCTGGCTAGAATCCTGACTTTCACAAGACTGACAGCTATTGATGAACACTGCAGGCTATTTAGGTCATGTTCACTATTATTCTTTGCTCGTCCTAGGGGGAAAGCATACTGCCTTTTCCAGTCTCCTGGATTTGCGTTTTCTGGAATTTCAGATTCCCAGCATTTTTATCATTGGCACTTGGAGGTTCTTCATGGCATCTTTTCTTCTAGCACTTGAAACAAATAGTAAGAAAGAATGAATGGATGATCAGACGTCTATATATTTAATATGGTAACACTTGCATGTGCAGCACTAGATTGCATAACTATTTACTATATCACTCAAAGGAGCTCCCATCATTCCTTGAGTTCTGGTTCTATGAAAAGGATAAAACAAAGTCATGATTAGAAAGTCTAAAAAGCTTCTTTGAAAACAAAAGTCTCTTAAAAGAATATCAAACATTTGTCAAACTTTAGGATATTCTGTGGTCTGATTTTCTTCAAATATAAAAGTTCATAGAATGAAGATAACTCCTGCTAGTAAACGTTTAGGATTAACAATTGTGTAATGGAAAATCAGGTGGTATGAGAAACTGTGGAAAGAGACAAAAGGTTTATATAAGGGGGAGTGTAGGAACAGGGGGAGTCACAGTTTACACACATGAATTACCTTGTTTTACATTTTGTTCAGGGACCACACAGTCACAGCATGCATCACAATATAGAAGAAAAACTACATGCCAATAGGGACATTCGACATTGATGTCAGACAAAATGTGGGGAATTACTTTGCAGGGAAGGTGTTCTTATCTCTATTTCTGATATTCCATTCCCTTTCCCCTGCAAGGGCTTATTTGATCTAAAGTGTTCCCTGAAGCTTGTGCCAGAGGTAGTTCAATAGAGAAGCTGGTAGTAAGCTTCTGTGGATTAGTTTCATCCATGCTGCATCACACTCTCTCTAATTTCCTGACAATAAAGCCTTCATTTGAGTATAGTTTTGGTTTATTGCAATAACGTGCATTAGGTTCAACTAGGCATGGAAGGCAGTGTTTCCATCAGGAGAAGTGTGGTGTTAAGACTTTGTCCACTGGCTGGAAGTGCCTGAGTTTCTTTCTCATAAATATGGTAAAATAACATTTTTTGGTGCATGCTGTGATGTTCATGGGGAATTCTTGGTAAGAGAATTTGCCAGGATCCAAGCAAGTAACACCACCTTGGATTTACTTGGATCTTTAGTTTTCATGAATACCCAGTCATGGTGGGGTTTCATGCTTGCCTGCTGACCCAGAGCCCAAATAGGGCAGAATTTCACTGTGGCAAGGAAGAAGAACTTAGGACTTCTTTGGTAATGGTTTTGAAATTTGTATTATCAGAGAAGGGGAACCCCCCATTCTGCCTCCCCATCGGGGGTAGGAATACTGTTGGGAGCTGGGTGGTGGAAATTGACGTCAATATGATCTAGCTTCCCTCTCCCTTCCTTCTCTCACTTTTTTCCCTGGTAGTCTGGTGGATATTCAGTCACTGTGGGTAGGCATGTTGGAGTGTTTACCATCTATCTGCTCATGCTGGTGGGCTGGGGGATCATAAGGCCCAACAGAGCATCATGGAAAAAAGATAGACAAAGCACAGGGCTCAGGTTGCCGATTCTGGTACTGCACTGCATCCCACACATCTATGCACCAGTCTTTCTGGCACCCAGGGGAAGCAGAGTGGGGGTAACTCTTCTGTCAAACCTACACCCAGAAGCCTACAAATGTCCTCTTGCCTGACATGGTAATGGGGTTGTTGTATGCCTCAGATGGGCAGTTAAGCTGCTGGGGTTTTAGGTATGGGCATGTATCCTGATTCCAGGATGTGCCAGCTGCCATTTAATATCATTTTTAAAAATTTAGGGAGATCCTCAAATCTGCTCCCCAGGGGAGCAGAAAGATTATTGGTACTTTTAGGGTTTGGAGAAAAGCACAATTCCAGGAAAGACTGTTGGATCCTTAAAAAGTGGGGGTGGGACCCAAAGTTTGGTAGAACACCCACCCCTTCTTTTTTAACTAATGAACCCTGGCTTCTCATGTGGGCTTTCCTCCCACATCCACAAAGGGAAGGACAGAAAGACTGTTAGAGGCATTAGGAGGGGGAATTGGGCCAGACACTGGAGAGAGCCACTCCTATCCTATTATTTTTTTAATTACATCCTAGTGCCATTGATCTCCTCCCCATGGGGCCAGAATGATTGCTCCTTAATTTGTATGGGAACAGTATTTGGCTTTGCATGGGTGGCTCTTGTGCCGGAAAAAATCCTTCTTCTGTAGTAGGTGGATCTCTGTTTGTGCTTCACCCTTGTGTGGTGAGCCCCAAACAGGGATCCACTAAGAAGAGGTCCTATTGGAACGGGCTCATTTTCCCCCTTTCCTACAGCAACCTCATGCTTTGATTTGTGATCCGAGCACTAAGATATGGGCCCCTAGCACCAACGGCAGTGAAATAAGCTGGCACCTAATGATGCTGGGTGCTTTCACTTTCACAGTGTGTGGCATCAGTGCACTGTGCATACTGCTGCTCACTTAGGGCCTGATTCACTAAGTTAATCTTGGACTTGGAGTCTAAGTTTAGACAGGAAGTCTAAGGGCCTCATTTACAAGGCCCTAGCGCCACCAGAGAATCACTTTTAGTGACACTCTGGAGTCGCTGTGCTATTTTCCATATTTACAAGGCATTGTTCAACCACTTTGCGTGGCTTAATGCCACCTTGTAAATATTGGCCTGCAACACAGTTTTCTGTGGCAGAGGGGCATGGGTGTTGCTGTGGATGTTCCACTGCAAAGGCCATTGTATTTTGATGCTGCCCCAGATTTACAAGGATTTGTAAACTTGAGGCAGCACCAAAGCTAACACCACCCCAGGGGTGAAGTTAGCATGGCGCTACAAGGAGAAATACTTCTATTTCTCCTCATTTTTCCTTTTCCTATGTGTGATACATTCTGCTGCAGACATAGAAGATCAAAACACCATTAATAATTACTTATCTGCAGGAAGGTAACCCTTCCTGCACATATACAATCATTAAATAATGACAATTTGCTACTCCAGGGTGTGCTAAATTGTGACACCTTCCTGCACATGAAGAATCATTCCCTGCAACGCAGGCACCCTTGCACTATGGTGCAAGAGTGCCTGCATTGGTGCTATGTAGCTCATTTTAGCACCAGTGCTAGGGAAAACACAGGGGTGCACCGTATTGTTTTAAATACAGTGCATCCCTGTGTTTCTGAAGTGACGCAGCGCAGCACTGCCAGTTTTGGTACTGAACAATTTTTAAGTAAATGAGGCCCTTAGTTTGATATTCACAAAATGACTTACTAGTAGCATATTTACGCCTGCAGAGACTCCACCCTGAGTGTGGAACCTCCACAGGTTCACAGCAACTGCTTTGGGGCCTCAACTTCATTTTCTGCTGCAACTCATATTGTAGAAATTAGACAGTGAGGATTGGAAAGAAATCCTCAGGAAGTCCAAACCCAATTTCGGTGAGCAAATACCTGTAGCAAAGTATGAGTTTTTTAAAACTGGAACAACAACTCCTTGGGCCTGGTCATTCCAGTGAAGGTGTGTAAAGATGTATCGCAGAATAAACAATGTCCTTGGTTCATCGTCCACCCTTTAGCAGAAGTGCAAAAGATTAGATAGAAAATGGAGTAGGTGCTATAATGAACCTAGTAAGTTTGTGTATCGAAATCCAGTCAGGCATTTTCATTCTGAGACCAGAACCACAGAAGCTTCTTAGTACACCAACTTCCAACTGAGAAGACTTCCAACTCACCTAAAGAAATCTTTAAAATTCTTAAATCACTTATTGAGGTTAAAACAAACTGTTCATCACCAGAACCAACAACTGCTCATTGTAACAAAATGGCCCCCTTCTTTTCTACGAAAATCACAGAGAACAAATAAGATTGAGCTCCCTTCAGAAAGGCAACTGTGGGCCTTTTTGACCTTTCCTGACATCACCTGACAACAGCTTTCACCTTTAGTTATCTGAGACAAGTCAGGTTCCCCCCTTCTCCTCTATGTAGCTTATAACAAGTATCAGGGAGCATCTTCCCTGTCCTACTAGAAGTACTGAATCTATCGCTATCCTCTGGTTCAGTTCCCCACCACTGGAAACATGCAGTAGTAAAGCCAATGCTGCAAAATCCAAGCCTAGACACTTAGGAAACTACAGTCCTATCACCCTAGTACAGGAAGGGTCTTCCTTCCTGGAGAAACATGTTAGTCAACATCTCACCTTCTTTCTGAAATCTAACAAACTACTCCATCCCCCAAAAGGGATTCAGACTGCAGCATAGCACTGAAACTGCACTGCTGGCTGTGATAGAAGAACTTAGGCAACTCTCAGACCAAGGAGGCTCTGCAGCAACCATCCTTCCAGACCTCAGTACTGCATTTGACATTGTGGATCATGCAACACTCGTCCAGAGGATTACAGATGTAGGGATAAGTGATTGCACGCTTTAATCACTGACGTCCTTTCTTGATGGGAGAACTTTCCAAGTGCTGGACCAAACATGGTACTCTGATATTTTCCGATTAGATATGGAATACCTCAGTGCTCCACGTTAAGTCCTGCCCTTTTCAGCCTTTACATGCGCCCTCTAGCAGAGCTAGTACAAACATATGAATTTAATATAGTTTCTTACACAGATAGCAACCAGCTAGCTGGCTCTATAGCCAAAAAAAATGGCTCCATCTGTAAGCAACTTGTCCCCTTTTTAAAGGATGTAGGCAACTAGTTGGCCAGCTGCTACCTCAGGTTAAATGAGGACAAGACAGAGCCTATGCTTCTAGATAGCAATAGAGTTGGGCGGGCATTGCTCCCTTGGCCGGAGTGCCTTGAGAAGATACCTAGCCCTAAAAAACAAATAAAAAGCTTGGGTGCTTGGCTGGATGACTCGCTTACCATGGAGTCCCAGGCAAACAAACTAGAAGGAAAATGCTATGGAATACTAAGACTACTAAGGAAACTGTTAGAGCTTCTGCCCTTCCTCTCATGAAGAATCATTATACAGGCCTTGAACATCCCCAGGCTGGACTACGGGAATTCCTTACATCTAGGCTCCCCACACTATGTTAAAAGAAGGTTATAGAGCATTCAAAATGGGCCTCCTTGCGTCCTTCTTAAAAATCCAAGTCACATGTTAGCAAGAGGGGCTTTGGCATACCTCCGTTGGCTCTCCATTGAGCAACAGGTGCAGTTTAAAGCTCTCTGCATCACTCTTAGCAGCTTCTGTCGTAGTGAACTCTTGCTCTGGGCACGACTGCTGGTTTAAGGATGACAGTACTTATGTTTGTAGGCGACTAGGCCAGTCCTACAACAAGTCGCAACTGTCGTCCCAACCCTCCAGGCTCACAAGCAGCACCTCACAAAAACCCAAACAGTGAAAGGTGATTTGTGGCAGCCTCTACGCATGGACTCGTGAGTGTGACATCTCAGGGAGTGTCATGGTTAAAAGGAGATTACCCCTTTTTCACATGAACAACATGTCTCAATCAAACACAGGCAATGAAGGAGATGCAGTAAGGTTTCAATAGGTTTTATTTAACAAAACTGCAATCTGAAATAAGTTGCATAGGCTGCAATGATTAGGATAATGAACAGTGCAAGAAACAGAATGATAAAAACAAGAGTCATGTATTCAAAGACCCCCAATCTTGCAATAGCATGAAAAGACATGAGATATGAAATACGTCCTAGTACCCTAATATGATGTACCTAATCTCTAACATAAAAGAGAGTTAGGTGTGTTAAACCTAATCTGCCAATGGAATGTCCATGAGAAGAGCCTCCCAACCCTTGTTACCTTGGAATGAGGTCTCTAGCTCAGACTCCGTAGAGACACAAAGACTGGGTCAGCGTCAAGGCGAAGTGCAGGGTCGATAGCAGCGAGGGCTTCTGGCCGGAATCCCTCTGACTATCTGTTTAAGTGAGGAGTATTTATACAGATCTGCTTGGACCCCTGACGTAGGTCTGTTCCCAAACAATAGATAACAAGACATGCTTGGGATGGTAATTTATATAAACAATACCCTCGACGGCGTGAAGAGGGAAAGTACCTAATGTGAACACCTACAGTTTGTTTATCTTTGTTGCTTGATATTGACGTCTTAGAGAGGTGGCACTGATAACACAAAACTAAAACATGGGCCTAAGTAAAAACAAGGCAGTCATCCTAAAAGATTTAATTAAATTAGGGGCATATTTATACTTCTTTTGTGCCAAATTTGAGTCTTTTTTTACGCAAATTTGGTACACAACTAACTCCATATTTATACTTTGGCGCTTGACCCATCTAGCACCAAATTTATGGAGTTAAAGTCATTTTCTGGATGTGGAAACCTACTTTGCATCAATGAGATGCAAAGCAGGCGTTCCCATGCAAAAAATGACTCTCTGGCCTTAGCGCCATATTTATCCCCCTGTGCTAAAATCACGCACGGGGAGGGGTCAAATAATGGTGCAAAGCTTGCTTTGCACCATTATTTAACGCCTGGGTCAGGGCAGGCGTTAGGGGACCTCTGGGCTTATTTCCATTGTTAAACAGCATGTAATAAGCCCACAGGTGCCCTTTCCAGGCCCCAGGGACACGTCCACCCACACCAGAGGGACAGCAGAGGATGCGGGACCCCATCCCAGATAACTATAGGTAAGTACAGGTAAGTAATTATTTTTAAAGTGCCATTGGGGGCCCTGGAATGGGCCCCCTACATGGCACTGGGTGCAATGGCCATGCCCAGGGGACCCTGGTCCCCTGTGCTGGCCATTTGGGTGGTGGGCATAACTCCTATCTTTTCAAAGACAGGAGTCATGTGGTATGGATGATTTTGCGTCAGAAAATGATGCTAGGCTGGTTAGAGTCATTTTATTTTACTCTAACCTGCCTAACATCATTTTTTGGTGCAAATCCTCCTTCTTCCATACAACCTGACCCACCCGGCTAACGTAATTTTTTGTTATGCTAGCCTACCCTTTGCACCGGCTTGCACCATTCCATAAATATGGTGCCCAGCTGGTGCTCAGAAATGGTGCAAGCCAGTGCTAAACATTTTGGTGCAAAACTGCGTTAATGCAATTTTGCACCAAAAGGTATAAATCAGGGCCTACATGTGGTAAAACAGAGCAAGCTAAGTAGGGTAAAAGTCACTAGGTGATGGGGACACGAGTCTGCAAACCAAAGGCTAAGCTAACTTCTGTTTCTCCTAAAAAAACTAGGATTCACTACACTTACATAGCAAAGGACCACAAATACTATATACTTTCATTGAACCATATAACCCTGGAAGGTCTCTGAGATGTGCGACTTCTCTCCTTGCAACAACACCAGAAATTCCTTTCCACTTAAACTGCGTCAAATAGATTCTGAATCCTTTTTAGAAAATCCTAAGGACCTGGTTATTTGTCTCTTAGATATTCCCTCGGCATCCAGCAGGGTCGGTTGTGGGGTCTACTGGGTAGTATACTGCTGAAAAGCCTTTGGTAGCCTTGCACTTTACAAGTCCTGTGGATTAGACTAGATTGGATTAGTTTCAATCACAGTGTGAAATGGCAATTCACAGGGAATCACAAAAACTCCTACCTCATCAACTTTCCAAATGTGTTGGCATCCAATTTGGGTCTAGTAACAGAGCAAAAGCTTTCAAGCATCAACATGGTTACAAAGTATTTGTGCCGTGCATAATGACACAGAAAAATGAGGAGTTGCCCATTAAAGACCACTTTCTGCTGCAATTCTTTATGCATCAGAAAATCTGTTTTACTAGTCCACAAACACATTCCCGGCTTGAAATGTACACTTTGTAAATTAAAACACAACATTTTATTGTGGTTAAATCAGTAAATTTGTGAGTCCCATGCCACTTTAAAACAGTTGCATATATCAAGCTCCTTTGTGATAAGTTAGAGATACTTATGCAACTTCTTTCAAACACCCTAAGGTGATATTATACAATACAGCTTTACTGAATGCATGTTAAATATGCAGAAGTGGTATGCATTCTTACTCTTTTAAAACTTGTAGTGTACCTTTTAAATAATGATTGAGAGTAAGTGCATAATGTTTATTACAGCTTTTTATTGTGAAAATGGACTATTTGTTTTGAATATGTTTATCTCACAATTTGTTAAAGCAGCTGCTTGGATTATAATGTGGATGGACTGCTCATCAGACTATCATCTCAATCAACAGTAGTATTTAAGAAAGACAGTACATACCCTTCCTCTCACACAGCAGGAAGCAAAATCAATAGGGAGAGGGACGCTAGCCTATGTCCTTGAAATATAAAAAAATGGATAAACAGGGGTGACCTTCATTGTTGATTAATGTATTCTTCAATCCTTCAGAAGTAAAGACTTTGCTCTGAAATGTTCTCAGATGAATAACTGTGCATGATTATTAATCCCAGACCCCTGATATACCTCCATAAAAAAATTGTTGTTTAGAGATTTTCATTTTTGATTTGTGTTTTTGTATCATTAGAGAAGTAATTTAGCTTGGGTAGACATTGCTGATCTGAGCCAAACTTTCTAGATAACATTAAAAAAAATGTCAGAAGTGTTGCAGTGATGGTGTAATATTTCAGGTACCATGAAAGCTATATACTGCATTTTGGTGTCAAAACATAGGTTTTGGGGGTCAAATAGTCTATAGAGACAGAAAATAACTCCTCAGAGCAACATTTCTGCCATTTTTCAAATGGCAACTGTGATAGAGGAAGAAGAGCTGTATATAGAAATGAAATACATAATAATGGCTTTCAATCCTTTTGTGTATACACCCAAAAAATGTTATGATCTGAATATGAAAAAAAATTGTGTTTATCACTCGTGTTTTAGACACATTTTCATAGTTTGCTTTACTTATTTGTTTCAGCAATCAGTCGTGGTATAGTTGCAGAATGTTGAACATTTGAGAAGAGCATATCGACAGGAACATCATTTTGTAGCACAGGTTTTACAAGTACATGTACATGTAAGTTCTGTGGGTAGAGGCCTTTGAAATTTCATAGGTTTTAGCACCCCATCAATATCTTCCCAACCATATTCACATGGATCTTTCTCTATACATGCATGATCCAACACATTTACACATCTTCTTATCAAGCAGAACACTCTTTTAATGTGTTCATGCACAGAATATGACATCAGTGGAAGCTCACTTAGCGGGGCTGATCTCTTGAACTCACTGTACTGAAGATCATCAAATGTGTGATAGTCAGAACTCATTTTCCACACATGCACAAGGTATTTTTCTACATCTTTAAAGTCACATTCTTCTTCTTTCTCAGCAAATCCTTTTATAAACTTCACAGGTTCAGCAGTTAAAGCTCAAAGCTTTGTTCCAATTTTGCTCATAGTGACATCATCTGGAAGAATATGAGCCTTGATAAAAACACTGGGCAACTCTCAGTCAACTTTCTTGTACAGAATATGAAGAGGGATTAAGTCCCTCATTATGACCCCGGCGGTCAACGGAACACTGGCGGTAGTACCGCCAACAAGCTGGCTGTGTTCTGCCAGTGTATTATGACCGTGGCGCATTTGCCACGGTCAAACCCCCGGTCCCGCCAGGATACGACCAGGCTTCAGCCGGGCGGTCATAATCCACCATGGCGGCACTGCAAGCACCGCTGCCCTGGGGATTATGAGTCCCAAACCGCCAGCCTGTCCTGGCGGTGTGGCTGGCGGTAAGCGGGGCTGGGGGTGCCCCTGGGGGCACCTGCACTGCCCATTCACTTGGCATGGGCAGTGCAGGGGCCCCCAGGCACAGCCCCATCGCGCATTTCACTGCCCGACTTACGGACAGTGAAATGCACGATGGGTGCTGCTGCACATCAACATTGCCGCCTGCTCGATTACGAGCTGGTTTCAATGTTGATGTGACTTTTCCGCTGGCACAACAGAAAAGTCATAAGAGGGGGCCAAGCATACCACCAGCACTGGCGGTATGTTGGCTCTCGTGGCTTCGGCGAGCTTTTTACAAGACCGCCGAAGTCGTAATGAGGGCCTAAGTGTCTTTTCTCATCTGTTCCATAAAGTATCCACTTTTTGACTTATGAACATTTTAACAAATCTAAGTAGCACAGTAATAACATCTGTGCCATTTCACAATACAATGACTAGATTGGAACCATTTCAAATAGCCCACTCAACATGTGGCGCTACACGAAGGTCAGCTTCCTTCAATTTATAATTAATTTCTTGAACAATATGGACCATACCTTTTGAATATATCTCTGCAGACACCAACTCCTCATTGACAATCATTCAAATTGCAATAATGTGAAATTCAGTGTTCACTGAAGCATCAGCAATGTTTTGGCGAGTTAACATCTCCAACTTCATCTTGCATTTATCAAGATGCACAAGTATAGGTGTAGAATGTTTGATGCAGGCAAGGTCAGTTGTTTCACTTGTAGACATTGGTCTGATTCTTTCACATTCTTTGACAGATAGTTCAAAGTAACTGTAAAAGACAATGGGGGTCATTCTGACTCCCGCCGGCCGCGGTAACCGCGGTGCCGGCGGGAGCCGCCAGAATACCGCTACGCGGTCAGAAGACCGCCGCGGTTATTCTGTGTTTCCCGCTGGGCTGGCGGGCGACCGCCAGAAGGCCGCCCGCCAGCCCAGCGGGAAACCCCTTCCCACGAGGAAGCCGGCTCCGAATGGAGCCGGCGGAGTGGGAAGGGTGCGACGGGTGCAGTAGCACCGTCACGATTTTCAGTGTCTGCATGGCAGACACTGAAAATCTTTTAGGGGCCCTCTTACGGGGGCCCCTGCAGTGCCCATGCCATTGGCATGGGCACTGCATGGGCCCCCAGGGGCCCCACGACACCCCTCACCGCCATCCTGTTCCTGGCGGTCAAAACCGCCAGGAACAGGATGGCAGTGAGGGGGTCGGAATCCCCATGGCAGCGCAGCAAGCTGCGCCACCATGGAGGATTCCTCAGGGCAGCGGAAAACCGGCGGGAGACCGCCGGTTTTCCGTTTCTGACCGCGGCCATACCGCCGCGGTCAGAATGCCCTTGGGAGCACCGCCAGCCTGTTGGCGGTGCTCCCGCGGTCGTTGACCCTGGCGGTCAATGACCGCCAGGGTCAGAATGACCTCCAATGTGCATTTCTTGAAAGGTGGACACTGACTTTGAAATCTGTAGAACAGTCTGAACAACCTCTCCGAAGTTTTGCATGGATGAAATCTTGACCATTCACAATAGTGTCATATAGTCCACAACTGAAGCAGTTTCAAGTGAGGACACCTTTCTGAATTAACATTTTTTGTGTGAAATTGTTTTTTTGAGCTCTTGTATGAGTTTGTGCTTTACTGGTTTGGTTGCAGCATCTCCATCAATTAATTTGTTTGTTGGAAGAAGACCATGTAACAGAATGTCCTTGATAATTTCACCCCTTTCTTTTTCTCCATGCATCTCTCTATGTGCTTGCAAAAATTGCTTTTTTGTAACCTGTTTTGTAGAGTCTGGTTGGACAAAACATACTAGGGCAATTAAAACATGAAAGTTTAGCTTTAGTGATTATGTGAAACGGATTTTTATCTTTCATTACAAATTTCTTCTGCTTCAGTTCTATGTATAGTTTTAATCCATGTCCCAGGACATCTAGTAGATGTGTCTTTATATTGTTATCCACATAATTGTTGGTCACAAACTTGTGTAGTCACACAGGCTCAGTCATTTCAAAGGGGTTTCCTGGCTGCTGCATGAAATGAAGAAGGCTCTCAACATGTTTATTATAACATTCCCCTGTCTTTTCCACAAGTTTATGGTGAGGAACAATTTCTTGATGGTCCATTAATTTTGAATTCGTCATTGCTCTGAAAACATTGCTACTAGGAAGGACTTCATGATAAACTAACTGCCATTGAACAACATATTCACTTTTACATGTCTGACTAACAATTCCCTTGGAGCGTCTGTTCCAATTTTATATCTGGAACCACAGCATTTAAACTTTCCTCTGAGTCTTTCAATACAAAATGTCTTTGGATGAATTTTCTGTAGAGGTATGTTTTTCCACCTCTAACTTGTGCACTCTTTCCAAATACTAGGGCCCATATCTCAGGTAGTCTATGCAATCAGATTTATGAAACACAGTTATCAGTGACTCAACAGTCTTCACATGCATCTCCCAATCATTTTTGCAATCAGCATGTACCAAGTTTTTCACTAGAGCTATCATGCGCAAAATATTTTTCAGTGTTTGCAAAGTTTTCTTCACATTCTTTGACAAACTAAACAATCTTGGTTTTCAGATGTTCTGATTTTGAACCTAGTGTATTGAACATTGCCTGGTTTTGCATTATGTTGTTTGAATGAAATGCACCCTGTGCCTTGTTCCCTTCTGAGATAACATATGCAAATCCTAGATTGTCATTCTTGATCCAGAAAGCATTCCAGCATAATGTTTCTGTAGCCTCAGATATGATGAGCATACCTTGTAATGAACAAACATAATGAGTTCCGTTCAATACTGACTGGACAGTTTTTCAGCCTTAACAAGTGCATTGTCTATGCCACATCCAGTGAGATAACTTCCTGGCCACTGCAACGCAACTTTTGTCATAGGGAAATGCCCATCATTGGATAATGATTATCCGATTCTAGTGGATTGCTCATAAAAATGTCAGCTGCAATGCAGGAAACACCTAAAATTGGTAGGATAGGGTGGTCTTCAAGC
Source organism: Pleurodeles waltl (assembly GCF_031143425.1). Taxonomy (NCBI): domain Eukaryota; kingdom Metazoa; phylum Chordata; class Amphibia; order Caudata; family Salamandridae; genus Pleurodeles; species Pleurodeles waltl. The sequence goes on along the minus strand of NC_090436.1, from coordinate 690,118,643 downwards.
TGAGCATGCCCATTTTGGAATTTTGTTTAGAGCTGTGTATACTGTTGCGTAGTTTGTGACTGGAGATGGTATTACTGGTAAAAACTCAACCTTCTTCAGTAGGATAGTATTCTGGGAGAGCAGAGCATGAATTCTAGCCCACGGAGGAACTAGCTTTTCCTCATGCTTCAGTCTGCACCGAATAAGCAATATGAAAAATTCAATTATGTCAGCATTTCAGACCGCAGGACAGGTAGAAGAAGATTCATGTCCTCAGCCACTTTTACGCCCATATTTATACTTTTTTAGCACCGCATTTGTGCCGCTTTTTAACGCAAAAACGGCGCACACTTTCAAAATCCAATTGTATTTTGTACGTTTGCGCCGCTTTTGCGTTAAAGAGCGCTAAAAAAAGTATAAATATGGGCCTTAATCTTTCTGATAGACTGGGACACGTTGATGGCTTGTAGTGATTTTTAACATATTGGCAAGGCAGTTTGGTTATAAGTTTGTAGCTTTGTTTGTTTATGCCTACAGCTGACAGAGCTTGTTTTCCAGCAGCTACTACATTGACACAGTCTTGAAAAAGCACCATGGCAGTATCATGTGTGCTAGATGTTCCAGACAAAGAAGAGCTGTCTTCAAAATCAAAATTATCAAGAGCAGCTAATGTAAATCCTTTCCTGGTAAAGTGACTTGGAAATGGTGTGCTGTTGGACTCACAAGATTTCACAGCATGAGCTGCTAACAAGTTCTTGCTCCTTACTATGTCATTAAAACATTTTGATACACCCATCCAATTCATTGAAGTGATTAGCTCTCTAGGTTTGCACAGATTTCGTGGGCAGTCATCATGTGTATTGGAGTTTTCTTTATGCTGTGATGTAATTCATAAAACATGATTTGGAAAAGACAGTACATTTCCACAGCATAAACATGTTGGTTCATGGGACTGACTTCCACGTCTTCTCTTCTCTCTTCAAAGCCATCATCAATGTTGTTGGCTTCTGTTCTGAACTCAAGAACTTTAGTTTGTAAAGGTTTTGCTTTGCTGATATTAAACAATGATGTAAAAAAAGACATCATCAGGCATTGATGTTGACTCCCATGAAATCTAAATCTTTCAGGACGTTTCTTAAAAAGGCTCCTGCTGATTTTACTGCATTCTGTGATCTTATTTTGGCAGCAAGAACTTCAGGAATCAAATCAGCTGAGAACACTGTAAGTGGCTCATTCTTTTTCTTAGACTGACATGAATAAATTGTGTCTTGTACATTCTCACAAGAAAAATCTTGATTTCGTTATTATGGATCAATACCATTTCCTCAATGTTGACCATTATTTCTCTATCTCACTGAGTGTGAACCTGTAGCCAGCACTCAAGAGTTGCTTTAAAACTTAATTTGCTTTTTCAAAGAGTGCAAACATAACTGAAGGCTGCCTGTTACGTTGCTGCTGGGAGCTCATTGAACATTCATATTTTTTAATATATGCACACATGCAGTGTGGGTGGACATACTAATTCACTGCAAATACATTCACCTCACTGTTTAGATTGGCTACTAAGCTGAAAACATCATCCTGAAAGGAATTAGCTTCAGATAAAAACATGCTTGCCCTTTGAGACTCACATGCTCTGTTTTTCCATTAATCCCTTTTGCCCTTGTTCTGGTGAAACTGCAGACAACACATTGATGATCCTCTGCTTTCTGATCAGTTGTTGCAGGAGAATAAGGGGTAGCCATCGATCCTCTAAATGGATGGGCATGGGGTTTGGTTGTCGTCTCTTTCTCAGAAGACCTATGGCCAGATGTATCAAAGCATTTTGCATCAGCAAACGGTGCGAATTGCCAAATTCCACCATTTGCGAATGCAAAAATGGCTTTCAGAATGTATGAAAGACATTCGTAGTGCAATTTCAAGGAATCACTAAAATAGCGATTCCCTGAAATTACGACTTGATTTAGGGAATTGCAAATTGCGATTCCCTAAATAGGTAATAACAAATAGGGAATAACTATTTGTGATTAACATTGCACATATATCATGCATTTCCTAAATGCAAATTTAGCATTTAGGAAATGCAATTACCACACATTTAAGTTTGGTGGTACGCATGTGCAATTTTAAAAATGCAGTTAAAATGCATTTTTTAAAATGACATGTAGCACACACATGCCTCTAGGGCATGTGTGTGCTTTACATGCCCACAAATATTTTTATGGGGTGCATCAAAGGGAGCCTTAGGCCCCCAGCACCCTGGGATTTGCATTACCTAATTTGCAAATACCTGAAAGGAATTAGCAAATTTGGAAATACAAAACCATTCACACCTATAGGCCTACAGACCCTAGGGATGAATGGAGCCGCATAACTGCAATTCGTTAATAGCGATTGCGATTTTTAAGAAATTGCTATTACCAAATCACAATTTTCATACATCCCAATTTGCATCTCTCAAATAGCGATTTCTTAAAAATCGCTATTTGAGAAATGCAAACCGGGAGCTTGATACATCTGGCCCTTGGATTCTTTTTGTGATTCACTGGTTTCTGCTATTTTTTTATGATTTCTTTCTAGCCTTTTTCCATTGTATACAACTGTTACCATTTGTTACTCTTGACCCATCAGTTTCAATCTTTTGTTAACTTTGTCTTGCCGTATTTCAGCAGTATCTTGAACTCTTTCCTGTCCAGCCGTAGTTGATGTTAACTTTTCTCTTGGATTACTTTAGCATGGGAAATGTCCGGAACAACGACTCCGGAACAACGATTACGTTGTTAACGTAAGCAGAACCACGCTTGCGTTTACAACTATTCCCTTTTTCTCTGCCTTAACCATGCATGTGGGGAGTGCTTTGGAAGAGGACTTGGTGAGCTAAGTGGGGCAGGGTTGGGGGTTGTTTTTACGGGTGGGGGTGGATCAAGAGCTTGGGGGGATCAGAGCAGTTCTGTTTTATAGAGGTTGGGATCTGGCCAGTTCTGTTTTTAGGGGCGGGGTAAGGGTCGGGGTAGTTTTGTTTTGGGGCTGCGGTGTTAGGGTACTTTTGTTTTTGGGGGTGGGGTAGTTTGGTTTTTGGGAACGAGGTAAGGTGATGGGATAGTTTGGTTTTTTGGGGGTGGGAATTGGGTAGTTTGTTTGTGGGGGTGTGGAGATTGGGGTACTTTGGTTTTTGGGGTAGAGGGATTGAGTAGTTTGGTTTTGGGGGTTAGGGGATCGGGGTAGTTTGGTTTTTGGGGGGGAGGATCGGGGTAGTTTTGATTTTAGGGGTGGGGTGGGGGTTGGTTGTTTTTTAGGGCAGGTGGGGAGGTTGGGGAAGGGTTTAGGTCTCAGGGTGGGTTGGAGGTATGTGGGGTAGTTTTGTTTTAGGGGTGGGGTCTCGGGAAAGTTTTAGTATTAGGCGTGGGGTACTTTCTGGGCCTTAGGGCAGGGGGGTCGCTTGCTAGAACCATGCATGCCGTTCCCACACATACCTTTACTAGGCATGTTTTTACAGTGAAAAATCATTGTGAAGGCATGCGTATTAAAGGCATTCGTGATAACAACACAGTCATGTTCTGACCGCGTTTTGGCATGTGACACATTTTTCTTTGCTGAAGGAGTCCTCAGAGTTTGTAGTTAGAGACAGTGTCAGGAGGAAAGATCCTCTGCTACCACCTGCTTCGCTCATATTTACAAATTTGAATCAACAGATAACCTGAAACAAAAACAATTCAAAATCAAATTACCAACGTGATGACTAAAACACATCATTATAGAGCTGCCATTTTGGAAAATGGTGGAAGGCTTGTTCTGAGGAGTTATTTTCTGTCTCTATAATTCAACCTGACCCCCAAAACCTATGTTTTGACACCGAAAAAGTAGTATATAGGTCACATGGTTCCTGAAATACGATATCATCACTGAAACACCTCTGCTGTTTTTAAAAATGTCATCCAGAAAAAACTGGCCTGGATAAGCAATGTCTACCCAAGCTAAATTACTTCTCTAATGATATAAAAACACAAATCAAAAATGAAAATCTCTGAACAACAATATTTTTATGGAGGTATATCACGGGGGCCAGGATTATATATGTTGACACCTGTGACCTTTAATTACTCAGAATATTTGATTGAGGTTCACTCAGCTAGGGAAAAGGAGACAAAATATTTGTTGTTGAATAAATGATATATGCGCTCAGAGTAAACACGTGAAAGGCAGCTGTCACACTGAAATTGTCTTTACACCGAGAGATAAATAAATATGAAGTAAAACGTGGCCCTGAAAAAAATACAGAGGTGATACAAGGTTAACGCTACACCCAAATGTTCGGCTCCTGTCAACTCACCAATATTGTTTGTACTTCAAAAGAGCTGATGCTCAAGTGGTTTCTAGACTGAAAATGAGTTGATTGATGGCAGACTGCAGAGACCACGCAAGTCTGTGTGAACAGATAAATGCTGGATCAATACTTTTTCAATGGGCACTTGAGGGCAGGCTTTAAAAAATTAGGAATTGCGATTTGCAAATTGTGAGTCTTACCAAATTGTAATTAGTAGTGTACTAAATTGTATATTTAAAAATAGGGTTTGGAAATCAACTTATCTCATGAATATTGATTGGGTAGTTCGAAATTTGTGACCCTCTAGCAAACGCAGACTTCTTTTAAATAAAGCATTTTTTTAAATGCATCTCGTTTTTCTTGAAGGCAAACCGAATGCATTCAGAAAAAAAAGAAAATGAAACTGTTAAGCTTTATTTTATAAAGGTAGACAGCTGCTCTTAATTATTTTCTTTGTTTTACATTATCAAAGGGGTGGGGGCACCTTGGTGATTCCTTCTCAGTTACAAATGGGTTACCAACTCCTTTGTGTTGTTGGTAAAATTTTAGGGGCTCATTTAAAATTCGATATTGCCATCCCAACAGCACATTTGTGTCATTTTTTGATGCTAATAGAGTGGTAGATGGCCAAAAACGGCACTCCATATTTACAAAGTGGTGCAATGCAAGCACTGCACCACTTTGTAACCCTTTGCGCTATATTATGCCTGCACCAGGAATAATGTATGCAAAGTGGGCAGTCCCCTGTTAGGATGGCCAATCAAATGGTGCAAGGAAATCCAAGAGATTTCCTTGCTCCATTTTATTCTGCACTTTTAACGCCTGCTCAGAGCAGGCATTAAAAGTGGCTTTTAGGTCTTGTTGTACTATTCCGGTTTGTAATCCAGGGATGTGCAATTCACACAACTGGTATGAAAACAGGATTGCAATATGCAACGCAACCTATGTGTTAATAGGCTATATTGCAATAAGTAAATACATGTTAAATAGGCAGCTCATAGTTTGCAACCTCATTTTTGTAATTGCATTACCAAATGGGAAACTTGTCTTTAAAGCTGCCCATGTCCTTTAAAGGAACCAGTGGAGCTTTTTATAAAACAAATCCTATTTGGGAAGAGTTTTGGGAGAGCAGGCATTGGTGGCATGGACCATAGCCTGCTCTATCTGAGGCTGCTGTCACAAAATTCAAATGGCAAGATGAACCATGGAGACAATTCACAAAATTCAGATAGATTGGGGGTTACCTACTGATATGCATTGCATGTAATGCTCCTGTAGGTATCTTAACACATGGGCCGAATTTTTCTAGGATTTTGCGCCACCATTGCACCACAAATTTTGGCATAACAGTGGTGAAAATGCAGCTCCATATCTACAAAGTGGTGCTAAACGTGTCTAGTGTCACTTTCTCAAAGATTGCACCATTTTGTGGCAGGTACACCTAACTCCGCGCCGTATAATGAAAATTATATGCAGGATGGGTGTTCCCCAATAAAAAACCTAGCTAGCCAGCTAACGCCATATATACAAGCCTGCCAAAAAACACATGCACATCAGAAAAATGGTGCAAATACCAAATTCTGTCAACATTGTAACGCCTGGTCAGACCAGGCGTTAAAATGGAGCACAGGCACAGGTATACAAGGAAATCACACATTAAGCACTCTGGCAACCACCAGGACAGCATAGACCTGCTACTGCTCCAGCTAGACACATGTGGAAGGCGACAGCGATGATGCCAAGAACTGCCAGTTTCACCACAGCAACCTCCATCACCACAACAGCAACCACAAAGGCAGCACAGGCGAAAAGAGTAGATATATGGACAATGCACATCCATCCTTGGCCAAACAGAGGAGACCATCATCAGGTATTACCATCTAAAGCCAGAGTCCATTGTGCAGTTGCTCCGCAACATTGCACAATTAATCAAACCTAGAGTCCATAGGTCTACAAACATATCACCCATGACCAAGCTCTGGTTGTGCTGCACATGCTGGCCTCTGGCTCATTTCAGTCAACTGTGGCACAAATGGGTGGGATATCCCAGCCCTTCATCTCTGCCGTACTGACAATTGTCTTGGATGCTGTCATCCACCTCACTCCTCGCCACATCATCTTCCCCAGCACCCAGCAACTGCAGCAGGAGACCAAACAGGGATTGTATGGAATTGCTAAGTTCCCACATTTGCTGGGTGCCATGGACTGTACTCATGTGCCAATTGCCCTTCCTGCTGAAACCGAACATCTGTACAGGAACAGAAAGCACACGGATTCTATCAATGTGCAGGCCATTGTGGCCCATCTGGGACTAATCACCAAAGTGCTTTCCAAGTATCCTAGAAGTGTGCATGATGCTTATATCTTCTGGCATTCAGCCATCAACCAACGTTTCTAGGATGTACAATATGACAATGAACTACTTGTAGATACAGCAATTACACATGGTGCAAATCACACACACACCACAATCCACACACATAGATAGGGACACATGGATGAACAATGAGCATCAAAATGCAACACTACAAACATCCAATCTACATCTCCAGCACACAGGGCTCAATGTACAAGGTCATAGTGCCACTGGAGTGTTACTTTTAATGATGCTCCTCTATAGCAGTGCCTGCTCTGCATTCACTCTGCATTCACAAGGTGGTGTAGAACCACTTGTTGCTTTTCAAAGCTGCACTGTTAACACTGCAATTTCACATGCATCACTTAGGCACAGTGTGGTGCTGTACAAAAATGTGCAATGTTGCGTCACTTTTGAAATGCAGAGATGTGCTGTATGTACTATAATACGGCTCACCCCTGTGATTCCCCCTGCGCCTGTGCTAAATTGAGCAGCATGTGCTAAATCAGGCTTCCTTGCACAATAGTGCAAGGGTATCTGCATTGAGGGGATTGATTGTCCCTTCCTGCACATAAACAATCTACAATGGCGATTTGACATTTCTAAGTGTTTCAGAATGCAGCACACATAGAAGTACCAAAGCATCATGTTTGAATGTTGGTCAATGTACAGAAAGGACACATTCCTGCATATAAACATTCACCCCTACCATAAATGCATTATAGTACCATGGTGTTAGGGTGCCTATGTAGGAACTTGGCAGCTGAGTAATTGTCACTTTAGTAGGTGAGGATAGGAATAAACCATATCTAGTACTTATGACACACTGCTGGCATGTCCCACTGGTGCAGGTCAGTGCAGCAAGATACTTCATGCCCCAACCTTTGCCACAGGGGCTACAATAATATCCACCTACATGGGAATACATCCCAAGCTACTATGCCACACTTTGCATGATGCCCACATACACACATGCATATGAGTCATAATGTAGGGAAAACAGCCATGTGTGCAATGGAGGAGTACCGTGTTCAGGGGTGGGTTGAGTGTACAGGCAACAAACAGGGCACAAGACCTGTATCATGGCGCAGAACACACAAAAACGATCAAAATTGCACAACATGGCTCTTTGGCAAGTCATATGTTACAATAAACTCCTTCCACATTTGTTAACATCACACCCATCCTGCATGGGTGAACTGTCTTGCCATTCAAATCACACAATCACCATGCCCCTGAAGCTGCACACTTGTCTGGAAGGTATGCCACAACATGCCAATATCATCATGCATGCAAACAGGAACCCACACAACACAAGATGAATACTGTGCCTGGCCAGTCAAAAATATACACAAGGACAAGTCTGCCATTGTCTCTCCTCTCCATTTCAGTGGACCAAGAGTATGCCATCCAGCCATGGTGATGACACCAATTGCCAACCCACAGACTGACCCAGAGAAGGCATATAACGAGGCACTGAAAAAGAACAGGAACGTGTTTAAAAGGACATTTGGAATTTTCAAGGCCCAGTTCAGATGCATTGATTTATCTGGTAGAAGACTACTATATTCACCACCCCTTGTGTGGAAGATCATTCTTGTCTACACTATACTGTACAAGATTTGTGTGAGAACCAGCTTGCCCTTGGACAAACAGGTGGAGGTGCCCAGGGAGGAGAATGAGAACAATGATGGCCAACCACATGAAAGAGGACTGCTCAATACTGCTGCTGGGGCACATAAAAGAGCCAATTTAATATAAACATTTTTTACATGAACATTGATGTTTTGTTTTCCCACTGTGTACCTTTGTTGAAAACAAATCATTTAATAACACATCTATCTTGTAGTATCTGTCACATTCATATGCAACAGCGAATCAACCACATCTATTAAATCATGATGAGGCCAGTTGGAATACAAGTATTAACACACTCTGGAAGTCCTAACAACCATACACAATGCACTGATAAAGGAATGTGCATGTGAAATGTATGCATTGCCAGTTGTACACATATCTCAAACAGCAACACTCACATCGCACAAATCTGTCAGAATGAAATATGACAGCAGACAAAATTAATGTACAATTGATGACAGCCGTCCATATGTTATGCATAGGTAGGACAGCAGTAGGCACCCCTCAGTGGCACTTACATGCATAACAAATAGTGAGTGAATACAGAGGACACTGCACCTTTCTGTCTAGGCCTTTATTGCTCAAATCAGCTGTCATGTTGCATGTATGTCAAACAATGACATTTCATATCTCAAAACCTAGAAAATATGAATGTGGCAATCACGACCTCGGCATTTTACCATTGGCATGTTATACTTATAAATGTCAGAACAATTCATACAGCCAACCCACACTCTTGTGCATCTGACAAAGGCTGCAGCTGTGTGAGAGTACTCTTTTGAAACACACATAGGACATCTGAAACAATCCTGTACTCAACTGGCCCAGCCACATTGTGGAGGTCACTCACAGACTGCACAAGTGTTATAGCTGAAGTCTGTAAATGTGTGGGGGTCAGTGTTATAGCTGAAGTCTGTAAATGTGTGGGGGTCAGTCACTAATACTGTATACAATGAACATGCCACAGCAAATCGTCCTGTAGATGAATCAAAGTGTATTAGCAATTATCGTTTGGACCACAGACTGTAACATGCATGAAGGGCTGGACAGTGAGGATGAGAAAGATAAGGAGCAAATACAATTTCTACAAACAGTGTCAGTCAAGTGACACTTGAAGCCTGCAGTACACAAGGTAGCTTCAATGTGTGGGAATCACTACACAATGTCAAAAATAAGTCAGAAATCAAGACTGTATCCATGAGCCAACAAACATAAGCTCAAAATTATGTAGGCTACTTTACATCCCACCCATACTGGTGGCAAGTCCTTGTGTGCTTGGCCAGCTCAAACAAGCATGAGTGAGGCATGTTGTAACTGACACTCTTTGTACCCTAGGTTTGTAGACATGCCCCTGCCCCAATATTTAGAAATTAAGGCCCATATTTATGAAAAATGATGCAAAACTGCACAAAAGCAGTTTTGCATCATTGTTCTTAACACTGGCTAGCGTCATTCATTAGCATACTTATGAAATGACGTAGGATGGCATTAAAGAATGGATAGCTAAAAAAAAGGCGCTAACCGCTGTGCCATGGCATGAGGAAAAATTATGTTAATGCTGCACAAATGGGGGAGCACCGTTTTGGGGCATGTAAACATGTTGCAAAAGGACTAGCTCCATTTCAGCACCACATTAGCATAAAAATAAAACTCAAAAGCAGGAAAGAGTGCAATCGCAACAGACGATGGAATCAACAGGCCTGTAGAGACCACAGGGAGACCCTAAATACCCAAGTACCAGCCAGTACGGTATAGAAAAATCACAGGAGAAGGAGAAGAGAAAGTGCAAGTGTCACTTTAGTGAGAAGGAGCACAATATCCTGGTCAGAGAGGTGATGGAGCACCAACATCAGCTATTCGTCACCTCCAAATTGCCAGTTGGGAAGAAAGACACAATATGACAGCAAATAGTGGACAAAATAAACAGTGTCGCAGAGGTGAAGAGACCTGTCACTGAGGTCAAAAAGCGCTGGCATGATTGCAAGTGCAGAACTAAGGAGAAACTTGCCAGGAACCGTAAGGCAGCACTGCAGACTGGAGGGGGAAGTCCTGCACCACAGGAGGAACAGGATGAGCTGAAGGAGATCGTTCAGTGGTCTTCGAGGAGGAACTGGTCACTGGAATCGCAGGACAGGACAATGCAGACTACCAGGAACCACCACAAATGCATGGTAAGTTGCGGGGGGATATCGGGAACTCCTCTAATGGCAGAAGGAGGAGGCACATAGGACACACTCATTAAATACTAAGGGGTCGCACCCGGACATATAGGCTCTGAGTAAAGACGTACCATCTTCATCCAAGCCACATATGTACTGACACTGTGGTTGTGCTATGCTCACCAACATCTACACAACCTCAACGTAGACCAATCACTATGGCTATACTACACCATGTAAATATGCACGACATTGCACCACATTGCCTGGTAGGCACATACAAATAATGAGGCTGCTACTGTGCCATCACAACACCCATTGCATAATCAAAGCCCATGTACCAACACAACGTGGAAATCAGAGACTAGGATGGAAGTCAATACGACACCAGTGGGGGGGGGGGGTTTGGCTTTCAGGGTGGTGTATCAGGCGTAACTCAGTGTTGATGTAACAGAGATATACGGCGACCGAATATCAACATGGGGACGGGGCTGACAGCCAAGTACCCCTGGGGCTTCATAAAAAGACAAAAGCAGAAGAACACGCGTGCAAACCCAAAGTACCTGGATCAAAAGCGCTGTGCGAGGAGGTGGTAATAAAGACAGACGAACAAGACGCTACAAAAAGGAACGCAGAGAAAAAGACACCCGTTGGACAAGACGCGAGGTACAGGACATCAGAGCAGCGAGATGAAGAAGGAAGAGACGCATGAGAGAGTACATCGGAACATGGAAACTCAGAAGACTAAGGGCCAGATGTAGCAAACGTTTTGCGACTCGCAAACGGCAAAATTTGCCGTTTGCGAGTCGCAAAACGCGTATCCCAATGCAGAAATGCATTTTGCGAGTCATTACCGACTCGCAAAATGCATTTCAGACTCGCAAATAGGAAGGGGTGTTCCCTTCCTATTTGCGAGTCGCATTGGGATGCAATACCATTTGCGACCGCATATGCGGTCGCAAATGCCATCGCAGTTACCATCCACTTCAAGTGGATGGTAACCCAATCGCAAATTGGAAGGGGTCCCCATGGGACCCCTTCCAGTTTGTGACTGGAGCCCAAAATATATTTTTTTTTTAAGTGTAGCCCGTTTTCCCAAGGGACCACTCCCTGCCCTGAAAAAAACCCGAAACTAAAGGTTTCGTTTTTTTTTTAAGTGCAGCTCGTTTTCCCTTAGGGAAAACGGGCTACACTTAAAAAAAAAAAAAAATGCTTTATTTAAAAGCAGGTCGCTAACATGGAGGTCTGCTGACGTCAGCAGGCCTCCATGTTAGCGAGTGCCTATACTCGCAATGGGGCCGCAATTTGCGACCCACCTCATGAATATTCATGAGGTGGGTCATTGCGACCCCATTGCGAGTTGCAGTCGGTGTCTGAGACACCGTACTGCATAGCAATTTGCGACTTGCAAATTGCGAGTCGCAGGGACTCGCAATTTGCAAGTCGCAAATTGCTTTTTTCCTACATCTGGCCCAAAGACGCGTTTGGTGGTGAAAGCGGGAGGAAAGCGGTCATTGTGACTAGAGAGAGAGCCAGTGAGAGAAAAGGAATCAGCCCGCCACGGCCCAGGAGGGACGTGGCTCATTCAGGTATGTGCCTGCATTCCAAATCCTGCACATTACTTATTACGGTGGGAAGGAAGGGGAGACAGAGAAAAGGAGGGAGAGGAGGAGAATTGAGGACATAAAAAAATTGGGGAGTCATTCCTGAAACCACAATGGGTATTCTGGTGACTGAGGTGGATGTTTTTTTTTCTTCTTTAATTATTTCCACTCGCACCGGTTTGTTGCACATTACGACTCTCGTAGAAAGATAGAGCAACCACGTTTGAGCACTATCCGGCACAAGTCCAAGAGGAGTTGGTTGACTTTGGGGTACTACCTTTTCTCATAGCCACTGCTTCTGTTTCTACTTCTTTTTCTTTTTCCCCCTCCCCCATTATAAAAGAAAACATTCAGTTATAAAACAACTATTCACTTTCCTTTTGTCCATCTGTTTCAGGGTTCTCGTGAATTCATCCTGTGATGGGGACTTCTACAAAACGCGACCGTTAAGATACCTGTGAGGAAAGAAAGGAGAAAGAACCATGAAAGGACAATATCACAAGTAATCCACAAACTAGAAAGCAACAGAGTGACCAAATCGGGACAGCTAAACAGAGAATATGTGAATTAAGACTTATATATGTTTATATATTTTGAAAAAACAAAATAATAAAAACCAATTACCACATCCTTCTACCATAAACCATTGTCGGAACTGATCTTTGTGCCTACACACAGCCAACCCACAACAGTCACATTGCCTATACTCATGTCTGCTGCATCTTGCAGCACACATTGAAATGCCATCTCCCCCAAAATAGCTTGTAGATGTGCAACAAGGGACACCTTCCTGGTGAACAAATCATCAATTCAAGGCAGCTACCTCTTCATCATGCTGCAACAATGCCTATATTGGTGCAGGGAGCACTTATCTGTGCTGGTCTCGGGGGAATTGCAAGTCTACACTTTATACAGATAAATAAGGCACATTACTGCGTATTGAAACTGCTGCAGTGTACTGCAACACATCTTGCAGCTGTTCTGAGATATGCCAAATGAGAAAATATTTGCCCAAAAGCTAGCAACCTGTGGAACATAACCCATACAGGCTGAACCCACAACAACTCACGCACAACAATATGCGTCACATGGGAATGGCCACAGAATAAATGCATACAAGACATTGTGCATATAATTGAGCATCATGTGTGAAGCTGTACAAGCGGCTGCAATCTCACCATTTGACAAGTTAGAGGTATGCCCACTGCAACACCCATTGCATTTGGATGCTGCCTCAGATTTATGAGTATCAGAGAACATGTGGCATATCAAAAAATGGAAGGCCATCTCACAGGTGGTGTCAGCAAGGCCCAACGAGGAGGCATACATGTATTTCCCCTTGTTTATATGTTTCTATGTGTGCTGCATTCATGCAGCACACACAGAGGAGCCCTATTGCCATGAGTGATTGTGTATGTGCAGGAATGGACACCTTAAATCAAACCTTTCAACACAGGCATCCTTGCACAATGGTGCAAGGATGCCTGCATTGGCGCCAGGCAGCTTTATGCAGTGCCAATGCAGGGGACAACGCAGAGGTGCACCGTATGCAAATGAATACGGCGCATCCCTGTGTTGTGCAATTGAGGCAGCGGCATGCTGCCAACCTGAGTGCAGATTTGCACTCCATCATATTCCATCACTAGTGAGCTTGAACCACGTGTGATGCATAATGCTTCATATAAGTACAACCAAAGGTTTGAGTCAGTGACATGTCAGTGAGCCTCCAGTGGCAAATACATGATGTCCCATGTCTACAGTCGATGCAATACAATATTGATTTTACACTATCTCATTCCAGCAGATGATGGCTTACTTCCTGCCAACTGGCCTGTCCTGATTTTTTGTATTTGATTACTTTTTTCCTCATTCCCTTTATTCCCTGGTCTGGTCCGTCTCCAAATGCCTATCTAGTTCATCCCAAAAGAAGTCCAGACCTGGGAAAAAGTCCATCTCTGGGCTGGGTAACCCTCTGAAACAGTAAGTGTACCTTTTCTTGGACTTCTAAGCGTATAATCATAGGACCAACTGCAAATTGCTACTTTGCAGACCAGTTAATTAACGGCTCCCAAAATCCGAAACATTTACTAGGTCCCCCTTCTCTAGCGTTGCATGCTAGATTATAAAATAACAAGCCCTTCCAGTCTTCAAAAGTTGGGGGCAGCGGGCTAATCCACTTTCTACATATCTCTCTTCTGGCCAACAAGATCATATAAATTAGGAGCTTGGCACAGTCTTTTTTTATCCTGTGATCTCTATGAGAACAACCAAAGATGATCAAGGAAGGGCTTACCTTACATTTCATGAGCAAAATCTGGTTAATACCTCCACCCACCTCAGACCAGAAGCGTTGGAGGCAGGGACAGTTTGCAAACATATGCCGATCCCCTACCGACTCAGCCCCACACTTGCGGCAACAGATCTTATTGCCCGACTCCAGCCTTGACAGTTTTTCCAGGGTCCAGAAAACCCTGTGAATTGTAAATAGATGATTCCTTCTTAAACAAGCTGGTTTGACTGCAGAATACAACAAAGCTACAGATACTTGCCATAACTCTGTTATCTGCACTCATGGGAGGTGGTCTTTCCAAGTATCTTCTGGCAGCACAAAATCGCCATCCAGGAGGGTCCAATACCATCTTGATAGTTCTTTTTTGCTGATTTCCTCCTCCTGTGATAACTCCTCCACTGGATTTGTGCTGCCCACTCCTCCTTTGAGTTGCATCACACAGCTCCTTGTTTGCCAGTATTTAAATTTAGATAGATTTCCTGCTGTGCCCCTTAAAAGTTTGCTATAGGGGGTCAAACCTTCATCCGTACATAGCTGCCCTCATTACAACAACCCAGACTCCCACAACGAAACATCAAAAATATCTTTTGTCCATTCAGGAGACCTTGGAGAAATCCAAATGTGTACCCATTTACTGTAATATGGCAGGTTAGTACCTCTCCTCATTTCATACCAGATTTTTGCTGAATCAGCTAATACTCTAAGGGCCAGATGTAGCAAGAAATGATTTTGCGAATCGGAAATTGCGAGTCGGTGCGACTCGCAATTTCCGATTCGCAAAATCATATGCAGAATGGTGTCTCAGACACCTTCTGTGATTCCCTGCACTCACAGGGATGGTGGCCTGCTGGAGACAGCAGACCTCCATGTCTGTGACTGCTTTTTCAATAAAGCATTTTTTTTTTTTGTTTTGCAGCCCATTTTCCCTAAAGGAAAACGAGTTGCAATACAAAATAAAAAATGAAACCATTTGGTTTCATTTTTTTAGAGTAGGCAGTGGTCCACTGGACCACTGCCTGCTCTGAAAAAACATTTTTTGCGACATTCACAAAGGGGTCCCATGGGGACCCCTTCCCTTTTGCGAACGAGTTAGCACCCACTTCACGTGGGTGCTAACTGCGAATTGCGGTGCGAGTCGCAAATAGGAAGGGAACATCCCTTCCTATTTGCGAGTCGCATTCCCATTTTGCGAGTCGGTGCATCGCGATGCACGTTTTGCATGGCGCAAACTGCGCTTCTTACATCTTGCCCTAAGTCTCACTTTCTTGAAAACTTTAGTGTCTCCAAATTTGTTCAGAAAGCCCTCCTCTGCAACCTTTGCCACTTTCATCATTACCTCTAAGAGTGACCCAAAATCAGAGGAGGCAGTGCCACTACAAGCCTTCCTCATATTCTTTATAAAAGTTGCCCATACATACAGTTGCAAATCTGGTAGTGCTAAACCCCCTTTCTCTTTCCTCCGCCTCTACTTTTTCCATGCTATACAAGTGCTTTTGTTGCCCCAAATAAAGCTGCCAATCTTGCCTTGAAAGTTATGTATCCAATCTTTATCAAATCTTAAAGGTAGTGCATTGAAAATAAACAGCACCCTCGGCAAGAGCATCATCTTAACCAAGTTGACCCTACCTAGAATCGTAGGAGGCAGGTTAACCCACTTCTTCATCTGTTTACATGTCTCAGTCATAACTCTCACAAAGTTTCTTCTCGCGGTCGCCCCAGGTCTTCTGTTATCGTAATGCCCAAATACTTCACCTCTCTACTTATCTTAACATTCCCCAGAGCAGTAACCTCGGGTATGTTCCAAACCATGACCTCTGTTTTATCTTTATTAACCGTATACCCCGCCATTCCCCCAAATTTAGTTATCAATTCTTCCAATACAGGTAGGGGTTGATTTAAATTACTCGTATAAACCAACAAATCATCTGCATATGACGCTACTTTCTTATACCGACTTCCATGCTGGAAAGGGAGTATCAAAGAGTTGTGCCTGATTATATTAGTCAGGGGCAATATATAAACTAAATAACAAGTGGGATAGCGGACATCCCTGTCTTGTTCCTCTCTCAATCCTGACAGGACCGGTTAGGGAGCTGTTAACTAAAACTCTTGCCACTGGATCATGATATATCATCCGTAGTATCCTTAAAAACCTAATCCCCAAATTAAGGTGTTCACAAAGCGTGACCAGGAAGAATCAATTAACCATGTCAAATGCCTTAGCGGCATCGATCATTACTACCGCAAGAGGAAGCTTACACGTGCTCGCTAAATCTATTGTCCCTATCAAACCATGTGTTAACTCATGCATATATCTACCTTTCATAAACCCCCTTTGATCTGCATGAATCAATTTCCCAGCAAGCTTACCCAATCTATTTGCAAAGACTTTTGCAAAAAAATTATAGTTTCTATTCAGCAAGGAGATGGGCCTATCTGATTTACACCTTGTAGGGTCTTTCCCTGGCTTAGTAATTAAAATAATCGTTGCCTCCCTCCAAGAAGGAAGAAACCCTGCACCCTCCTTAAAAATACAATCACACAACCCTCCCAAAACATCGATTATGCTGTCTCCTAAAACCTTATACACTTCCAGAGGTAATCTATCAGGGCCAGGCACCTTCCCTGATTTCCCGAAGCAATCACTCCTTACACCTCACCATGCCTAATCCACATCATGGATTTCCCTGATGGCATGGATGACCATCTACCAAGCCTTAATGAACAGACCCTCCAGGATGTCCTAGCAGCACTCAATAAACCACCTCCAGTTTCAGGGAGGACTCAAAGCATTGCGGGGGCTCCACAGGAACCACCCAGCCACCAACACACACTACCAGCCACTACTCACACAGCCCTGGACTCTGATGACCCAGAGATCAGCGGGAGCTTGCAAAGCAGGTTCGAGTGGGGATGGAGACCATGGCTGGCAGCCTAGAGGGAGTGTGGATGTGCCTCAGTCCAAATAAGGACAACTGAGAATGCCATCAGAGGCACCACAAGCAGTCTCTGGCAGATATAGCTACTGTCATGAAGTAGAGGGTACAAAAAATGCTCTCCAAAAATGACAGCAGCATGCAGAATACTCTGGACTCCATACAGGGGGGGTGGCGTCCCTCAGGGAAAACATGGCTGCCTACCCCTATGATGTTATTGTGGTCTTGAAAAATCTGCAGTTTCTCCTTGCAGCAGTGATGCCTTATGAGATGCCACACATGGCAGCTGCTGGGTCCTGTGACTCCACATCTTTATCCCTTGAAGTGTGTGTAGCCTCCTCTACCTCTACAAGAGCATCAGCCATGGCACAGGAGGCACCACACACATCAGGTGAAGATGTGGAAGGAATACCATTCACCCGGTAGCACCAGTCTATGCCACATAGACAGTTTCTCCTTAGTTCTAGGCTTAAGATCATGCCAGTGTTGTGACAGTATGAAATGTGCCCTCTTCACTTAAACACTGTAGAAATGTCTGCTATGTGCTGTCGTGTATATCATACCATATGGCAATGTTAGGCACTCCTCACTAATGCACCCTACTCCTAACCAAGTCTCATGACATGTCCTCAACCCTGGACTCTGATTGTGCTACATATGGCACATGTTAACTCTATCTATGAAATGGATATTGTGTAGAAATCACAATAACTACTGCACCTGTAAATAAAGCACCTTGCACACATGTAGCATTTCTATGAATACTGTGATCCATCTACTCAGCTAAAGGTTTGCAATGTGGCAATCCATGTCAATGTGTACAGAATATCAGTACATGAGTGCATAACTGTCAGACACTAAGGGCCAGATGTAGCAAAAATAAAAATTGCGACTCGCATTTTGCGAGTTGATGCGACTCGCAAAATGCGAGTCGCAAATTGGAATGCCAGAAAAAAAAGCGATCCGATTTTGCGACTCGCAGCCGGACTCGCAACGCTGTGTGCGAGTCCGCAGTTTGCGAGGTCGCTGTTTGCGAGTGTGCAAAAAACGAACTTGCAATTAGCGAGTGGGTGTCGCAAATTGCGAATACCTTCAAAATTGCTAGCAGATGCAGCAGAACACTCCAGAAAGCAAATACACCTGGGAGGAGGGCTCAACAGTGAGCAGTGTCTCTGCCACTCACAGTAGGGTGCTGAGGAGTGGTAGGCAGAGCACCATGGACGCAGCAGGGACCAGCCAGGCTGGCAGGAGGGGCAGGAGATCATAGATAACAGCCAGGACAGATTAATGTGGCACATGGCGTTAATGTGCCACATGACTGGTTGGCATTTTCCTGCCCATGGACAATTTCAACTTGTATATAGTTTCTTCATGACATTAATAAAACAGTTATTTTTGTTCCACTTAACAAATGGTTAATAGGTGAGTATGGTGGGAGTTGACACGTACCGTCCAAAATATTGCGTTGCAATGTGGTCCCGTCTCAGTCTGCCTTGATTAGCTAGACTCCTATCCCCATGATGGCGATGTGGTTGTTCTTGCTCTTCATCATCAGGATCTGGGTCTGCAGGGGTGAGAGGTAGCCCACGTCGGGTGGCTATGTTGTGGAGGATGGCGCATGCGACCACAATTTTGAAAGCGGTAATGGGGGTGTATTGGAGGGCGCCTCCACTGCGGTGGAGGCATCTGAATCTTGCCTTCAGCAGTCCGAAGGTGCGCTCGATCAGGTTCCTGGTCCTCTTATGCGCACTGTTGTATTGCCTCTCTGATTCAGTTCTGGGTGTTAAAAACGGAGTCATGATCCAAGGCCTGAGAGCATATGCACTGTCACCTGTTGGGCACAAAAGTACACGGTTAGGAAGTCCAGATTGTCGTGCACAGTGACCTGTGTGTATGTCTGCAAGTGTCTGTGGCTCTACCTAGGAGGTAACCGTCTCCAAATTCCCCACGTTCCAGGCGTTGATGTATCCCACTATGCCTAAAAATGTATGAGTCATGGGTACTGCCAGGCAACTTAGCTACAATGTCCGTGATGACATAATGGGCATCACAAACAACCTGTATGTTGAGTGAGTGGGTACACTTCCTGTTGCGGAAAATGTGTTCCAGATTAGCAGGGGGGCATATATGAATGTGTGTCCCTACACACCCTATGACATGAGGAAAGTGGGCAATGCGGTAAAAGTCCAGCTTGGTGCTGTTAATTTCTGCCTCATTCCTTGGTAAGTATATGAAGTGAGACATGTGCGTGACTAAGGCATCTAGGAATGCCCTGAGGAACCTTGACACTGCACTTTGGGATACCCCACCTGCCACGGCAATGACCCCCTGATAGCTCCCTGAGGCCAAGAGGTGCAGTGCGCATAGTACTTGCACATGCGTAGGGATGGCGCAGCCACGCAGAGTCTTGTGTTCTAGCTGTGGTTTCAGTAAATCTATTAATTCTAGAATGGCTGCGCTGCTAAGGCGGTATTTGTCATAGATCTCCTCTTCAGTTTGCTGAAAAAGAGTCTGCCTGGTTCTATATATCTTCTCCTGTCTGTGGCCCCTCCTCCTCCTCTGCTGGGCTGCGTAGACTCTCCTCCTCACTGCTATCAGGTATATCTCCGCCATCTTGAGTAACCCAGATGGCTTCTGGGTCCCCTTTTATACTTTGGTAATGGTTACCACCTGCTCTGAGTTAGTGGTAAATGGGACATGCAAACTGGGCTTTTTGCGACTAGTCGCAATTTGCGAGTTGCAATTGCATAAGGTTTGCGACTCGCAAATTGCGACTTGCAATTTGCGGGTCGCAAAATGGGATCGCACCGGATGCGACTCGCAAACGGGTCGCATCGCTTTTTGCGAGTCGGAAATGGGCTTTTTGCATCCCATTTCTGATTTTGCACTGTCGCAAATTGCGAATTGCCCCGTTTGCGAGTCGCAATCGTTTGCTACATCTGGCCCCAAGCCACACACTAGGATCCAAACAAGAGGAAGCTGAATGATGGTGTTGTGGGCAACAACCAACTAACTGTGTTTACTAAATGCTTTGGATCCCATATCCTTTGAAATAGATATACGGCATGTATGGCTCATTACCCAATCAATTATAATCACCCTAGATGGGAGTACCAGTACAACTGATTTGTGTGGAACAAGAAAAGATAGCCTAATCAATGATGGCAAACGGTCAGTGTTGCAGAATACAGTTCCAAAATTGGGAATTGTCAGATGTACCACACTTACCAACATTGAAACAGCAGGACCCCACTAATTACAGGTGAAGTACCATGCTTAAAGATTACATACAAATAGTGAATGGCTAGAACACAGGATGGCAAATGTGTGCACTAATAGACAGTATGTAGTTGCCATTCTGACAGTTCGTTGGTCATGGGGATGCATATGGGAAACATGGGAAATCAAGACAGTATGCACACCCTAGGCCATTCCCCCAAACTTGGCCAGTGCACTCATGACAAGCCCCAGACCTAATCAAATACAAAACTAATTAGGCTAGAATGAACAGTATTTAATATGAAAACCATGAAGCAAATGAAAACCTAAAACCTATCTTAAGCTAAACTAACCTATACTAACTATCCTTAAATTAAAACTACACCTATCTAACCTATTCTAGACTTCTCTTACACATGTAACACCATACTCTAAACATTGGCCCCCGCCCATCCTTAAGAGACGAGATACAAGTAGGACAACATAAACTATGACTACATATGTACTAACCTAACCTAAACTAATATATATTTTTTGGTATATATATATTTTCTTTTTTCATACACAAATACTCCAACATAAACCCTCACCCAACCTCCAACAATGAAAATATGTCAAAAGAACCCACCCTCCACTATACTTAACCTAACCTATGCCTACCCTACACTAACCTAACATTACACATCTGAAATCCCATATAAACTATACAAAACTGTAAAGGGGAGGGGAATGAACTAGGATGTTGAACAACACTTTAATTGTTCATTTCCTGCTTTATTTTTTACTTTTTCTTGATCTATTTCAATCAATCAATCATTCATTATATTTGTTGAGCGCGCTACTCACCCGGTAGGGTCTCAAGGCGCTGGGGTGGGGGGTGCTACTGCTCGAAGAGCCAGGTCTTGAGGCGTTTCCTGAAGGTCAGGAGGTCGTGGGTCTTGCGTAGGTTGGTGAGGAGAGAGTTCCAGGTTTTGGCGGCGAGGTGGGAGAAGGATCTGTCACTAATTGTGGTATGGTGAATGCGAGGGACTGTTGCGAGGGCGAGTTCGGCAGAGCGGAGCTGGCGTGTCCGGATGTGGAAGTTAAGTCGATCATTGAGGTAGGTTGAGGTAGGCCGGTCCGGTGTAGTGCAGGGCTTTGTGAGCATGGATTAGGATTTTGAAGATGATCCTTTTGTTAACGGGTAGCCAGTGTAGGGAGGTTGAGGATGAGACGTGCTGAGCTGTTCTGGATGCGCTGGAGTTTTTTCTGGAGCTTGGCCGATGATCCTGTGTAGAGGGTGTTGCGGCGTGGGTGACCGTTCTACTGGTTTCCATGGGAATCTACCTAAAGGTCTTGAGGAGCATACGAAGAGTGTTGAAGCATGAGGACGAGATGGCATTGACTTGCTGGGTCATGAAAAGTGAAGAGTCTAGTATGAAGCCGAGATTGCGTGCGTGGGTGCGTGCGTGCGTGGGTGATGGGTGTTGGGTGCAGCCCCAGGGTGGCCGGCCACCAGGAGTCATCCCATGCTGACTTGTTTGGTCTGAAGATGATGATCTCGTTTTTTTCTGAGTTCAGCATGAGGTGGCTTGCTGTCATCCAGTTGGCGATGGCGAGACGTCCAGTGTGGAGGTTGTTCTTGGCGTTTGCGGGGTTCCTCGTGAGGGAGAGGATGAGCTGGGTGTTTTCAGCATATGAAATGATGTTGAGGCCGTGGGGTCAGACAATGCGGTGGAGCGGAGTCATGTAGATATTGAAGAGGGTGGGGCTGAGTGAGGATCCCTAGGGGACTCTGCATTGGGTCTTGGGGGCCTTTGACCAGAACGGGGGGAGGCAAACTCTTTGTGTTTTTTCAGAGAGGAAGGAGGTGAGCCAGTCCAGGGCTCTGTAGCAAATTCCGGCATCGAAGAGGTGTGTGCGAAGGGTTTGGTGACATAAGGTGTCAAAGGCTGCAGAAAGGTCGAGAAGGATGACGCCAACGGTTTCACCTTTGTATAGCCTGGTCCTGATGTCGTCGGTGCAGGGGATGAGGGTGGTCTCAGTGCTGTGGTATTTGCAGAATCCAGACTGGGAGATGTTGAGTAGGCTGTTTTTCCTCCAGGAAGCAGGAAAGTTGGTTGTTGACTATCTTCTCTGTGACCTTCATGGGGAAGGGGAATAGGGAGATAGGTCAGTAGTTTTTGAGGTCTTTGGGGTCGGCTTTGGGCTTTTTGAGCAAGGCGTTGACTTCGGCTTGTTTCCAGCTTTCTGGGAAAATAGCGGTCTCAAAGGAGCTGTTGATGATGTTCTGGACCTGGGGTGCGATGATTTGGCTGGCCTTATTGAAGATATGGTGAGGGCAGAGGTCTTTGGGAGAGCCGGAGTGGATGGTGCTCAATGTTTTGGTGGCTTGTTCATCGTTGGTGGGGGTCCAGGCGCTCAGTATGTTGGTGCAGCAGGGTGCGATGGGGTTGACCATGTCAGTGGTGGTGGTGGTGGGGGACGGCATTGCAAAGCTTCCATGTATGTCTGTGATCTTGCGGTGGAAGAAGATGGAGAGGGAGTCACAGAGGTCTTGTCAGTGGGAAGGGTCGATGGAGCAGGATTTGGGGTTGGTGAGATCCTTAATGATGTTGAATGGTTCCTTGCTGTTGTGTGCGTTGTTGTCTATCCACTCTTTGTAGAAGGATCTTTTGGTGGTCCGGATGAGCTGGTGGTGTTTGCGCATGGCTGATTGGAGGGCGGTAAAGTTGCTCTCTGATTGTTCTTGGTGCCAGGTTTTCTCAGTTTTCCAGCATTCTCGTTTGGAGGCCTGAAGGTCTGTGGTGAACCAGGGAGCTTTCTTGTTGATGCGAGTGTTGTTTGTTCTCTTGAGTGGAGCGAGGGTGTTGGCACAGTCGTCGAGCCATTGTTTGAGTTTGAGGGCGTTGGTTTTGGATGGTAGGGATTGGGTGAGGTTGGAGATCAGCTGTTCCTTGGAGATCTTGTTCCACTTGCGGTGAGGGATTGGATGCTGTTGGTGGTGAGTTGTGGGCTTCAGGAAGGAGAAATGAACGCAGTGGTGGGTGGTCCAGTGGAGTTTGGAGGTGTGAGTGAAGGTGATGTGGCTGCTGGAGGAGAAGATGGCGTCAAGTGTGTGCCCGGCTGAGTGTGTGGGCGAGGTGACCAGTTGCTTGAGGCCGAGGTTGGCGAGGTTGTCTAGTAAGGCAGCAGAGTTGCAGTCGCTGGTGCTCCCCAGGAGGAAATTTAGGTTGCCGAGGAGCAGGTAGTCCGGGGAGGCGAGGGCGTGGGAGCTGATTGTGTGGGTGATGGAGTCGCAGAATTGGGGGTGGGGCCTGGTGTTCTGTAGATGAGGGTTCCTCTCAGGGTGGTGTTGGCCGTTGATGTGTATCTAAAAGTGTAGGTGCTCTGCGGCATCCAGGGTGTCGTTGGTGTTGGTGGAGATCCTGATGGAACTTCTGTGGACTATGGCGATTCCTCCTCCTGGTTTGTTGATACGGTCTCTTCGGGTGGTCTTGTAGCCCTCCGGGATGGCTATGGCGTTGTCTGGTTCAGATGAGGGGTTCATCCATGTTTCAGTGAGGAAGGCGATGCCAGGGGAGGCTGTCGTGAGTAGGTCCCAGAGCTCGATGGCGTGCTTGTGGATGAAGCGGGTGTTGAGGAGGATGCAGATGAGATGGTTGGGGTGTCTGGCGTTGTTGTGGTGCTTAGTGGCTTGATTTGCAGGAGAAGTGGCATGAGCGTCAGGCAAAGGGTCGTGGGTGTGCCTGGGCGCAGGCAGTGGGCCGGCCGGGGTTAAGTGCGTGGAGCTCTGCAGTGGTGTAGAGGCGTCTTGAGGTGTGGGAGGTGCACGGGCCAGGAGGACGGGCGCTGGGCACGGTTCAGGCTTGGACGGGCACAGATGGGCTTGCCTCTGGCGCACCGGTGGTGCAGCCGCACAGCGGCCGCCAATAAGAAGGGGAGGTGGGAGGGAGGAGCAGCTGGGAGGCGGGAGGGTGTGACAAATGGGGGCACGAGGGGGGCAGGCCGCAGGGGACGCAGCGGCGGGGATGGGGAAACCGGGTACAAACCAGCAAGCAGAAACAGGCAGAAAAAAAGGCAGAGACAGCAGGAAAAAGGCAAAAACAGAAAAACAGAGCAAAACGGAAAACAGGCACAGAAAACAGAAAACACAAGATAACAAGACTAACACACAATACTTACACCTACCCCTATACACCAGGGATGAGCCACAGGCAGGTGCCTGCGGGTGGTGGAGGGCCTTGATCTCGCGGCAGCAGCGAGGGCGGGGTCAGGAGCATGAGGGAAGTCTGGTGGAGCTGCTCGTTGCGCAGAGTGGTTCCAGGCCTTAATTCAGGTTAGGGGTCACTCTGGGCAGCGCGCAGCGCCTGCCATTAAGAAGGGGAGGTGGGAGGGATGATCAGCTGGGAGGCGGGAGGGTGTGACAAATGGGGGCGTGAGGGGGGTGAGCCGCAGGTGACACAGCGGTGGGGATGGGGAAACCGGGCAGAAACAGGCAGAAAAAAAGGCAGAGACAGCAGGAAAAGGGCAAAAACTGAAAAACACAGCAAAATGGAAAACG
This sequence comes from Pleurodeles waltl, assembly GCF_031143425.1. Taxonomy (NCBI): domain Eukaryota; kingdom Metazoa; phylum Chordata; class Amphibia; order Caudata; family Salamandridae; genus Pleurodeles; species Pleurodeles waltl. The sequence continues at coordinate 690,093,595 of NC_090436.1, read as the reverse complement.
GGCACAGAAATCAGAAAACACAAGATAACAAGACTAACACACAATACTTACACCTACCCCTAGACACCAGCCACAGGCAGGCGCCTGCGGGTGGTGGAGGGCCTCAAACTCACGGCAGCAGCAAGGGCAGGGTCAGGAGCACGAGGGCAGTCAGGTGGAGCTGCTTGTCACACAGGGTGGTTCTTGGCCTTAATTCAGGTCAGGGGTCAATAACTTGCGGTCGTCTGCAGCATCCTGCTCCAACTGGTGAGTCTGGCCAAAATCTGGCCACTGTCCCTCCGCATGTCCTGGTCCAATTGGCTAGGGACTACTGCTGCAGGTGGCTGTGGTGGTGGCTGCGTTATCACCGTTGTTGTTGCAGCTGATGTTGAGGGCTGTGGTCCAGGTCTGGCCCCCTGCACTCCCGATAGCACTCCCGATGGCTTGTCTCAGTGTCCTTTTGTGGCTGTCTTATAGGGCCCCCATGGGGAAAGGCACGCCATTCCCCTGCTGCTTTTTCCCTTCGGAATCTCCTGCCCATTTGTGCCTCGGTCATGTTGGTAGCGGAAATATGAGGAGAAGCAAACATCAGTATCAACATTGGGTAGAAGTTGTACAGACATATAATGTAACTGCAACTGCAGATAACACATACAGCCCAACAGACATTCCTCAAAAATAACATACTCCTCATCTATGACTATTTCCCAACAGTCATCATCAGTATCTTGTACATTCCACTGGGATAACGGAAATGCACTTGAAACAACAGGGCCCAGAGCTGAGTGGAGAAAATTGTTCATCATCAACATTTGTGTCCTCTAACTTGTGAGGATCACGTGCCCTAACTAGTCTGGATTTCCTGTGTACCTGTGGAGAACGAGGGTTGTGCACGTAATCCATCACCTCGACACACCTGGTAAAACATCAATGCTTGCCCAGTCATCATGTAGGCAATGTGTGGGCAATATGATAGGGGGCCAGGTAACTTTCCTTCTGCTATTCAAAGGTTTGGTTAATCAACACTAATGTGTTCTGTTGTAAGACCTGACCAGCAGAGAGTACGTAACAAGGGGGCACACCATTCCCCATAATGTGCCCCCACACACACAACTGATTGAAACTTCTCAGAAAAGTTTGGCTTTACGCCTGAGCAGCACATCAGAGTTGTCAACACATTCCAGAACTGAAGCCCCCTACCTTGTGCAATGTAGTGCTAAATGTATTAAACTGCACACGCATGGTGCCTGTATGGGTGCCCTTAGGCCCACAGTGAGTTTGGCACTGCAGTGTGTGCTGCAAGAGTATCCAGTAAAATTGTACGTCATTTGCACATGCATGTCAGCCATCATCAAAGTACCAGGTACGCACACAGCATTCACATCATATGAATATGTGATGTGACCTAGATCACTCACTAATATCATGGTGGCAGGACCATGTTGTGAAAATCACTTGAGATCTGGTGTGGGAAGAATCATAGACTTTTCACACAACCTTCTCGAGATTAGTTGTCTACTAAATGTGTACACTACTGATTGCTGTACAGCACAATATGGCTCTTTGCAGTACTGCAGACTCATTATATCCTACATAAGCCCCCTATAGACCACTGCAGATGTCACCCACATCTCTGCCGTCTTGTCAGTAAGTGTAAGCTACGTGTGGCATATTGTGCTGACAATGGTGCCGTGCAAGGTGGCTATAAACAGGCATGCTATGTACATAGACAGCTGCCCTGACATTTATCATGGTAGACACCAATGACTAACTGGCCAGCTATGACAATTCCCATTTCACACTGTTCCATGCCAGCACATATTTTCCTTTGAACTACAAGCAAGCCATTCTCATTGCACAACATTCCAACATACATGATCCCACCATCTATTCGCAAATGATATCAGATCATTGGTCAGGCAAAACCATCTTTCATGGCATTCCACACTTCAGACTGACTCACACCAAATCCTGGATTAGCATCCATGACGCACAGGATGACACTTACTGGATATATCAGGGTCTTCGGACACGATGTAGGGTGCAGGTCCACTGGCAAGACATGGATGCAAAACATTGATTAGTATGATTAGTACATTTCAGTAAATAGACAACAATGTATACTGTTAACTTGTTAGGCTGAGTGAGCACGTCATCCTAGTAGTAGGGCAGAGCAACTAACAAACATCTGTGATCAGTCAGTCACACATAGTCTCAGATAATGTAGACCCACACACCTACAAACCATCACTGTCCCTGACACTCCTGTGATGCTTCTTACTGCACCAAATATACATGGCATTGTCATGCAGGTGTCTGTTAGCTCTACACCTCCATGACCATATGGGACTACTCAACACTGTATATTGCATCTGAGGGGCATGCAATGGTTGTTGCAGTGGCTGTCCAATTTTGACACCCATAGCAATTGGAGCTGCCTCAGATGTGGTAGACATCTACCTCATTGTCACAGCAAACTGACACACTACTACCCAGGGGTTATGTGGGTATACCAAGGCATTGAGGAATAACATGATATACCCTTCAGTGAAGTAGGTAATGTGTGTGTACCATCAAAAAGCACACACATGAGCAATAATGCTATGGGAGTATACTAATGTAAAGACAGTTGTACCTACCTGCACATTGACTGATTGAAATCATGGATGTCAAGCCAATAGTGGGTGACCAGGCATTGTTGCCATTGAATACCATTTCTGTCCAGGGAGGAATAAGGACATGGCATAGAAAATGCCTCAACACAGAAACACTTGCTCTGTGGTGCAAGGATGCATTTGTTGGTGCAGCTTACTGAGAGATGTGCCAGTGAAGGAGCAGATGTAGGGCAGCCCCATACTGTCAGTGAGAAGCAGCAGGCCTGTGGAACTGACTCACCCAGTGGATGGTTAAGCTCCTTTACATGGCCTTGGCCAATGACACAAATGGGCCATTAGAACAACAGGGGTGCAGCACCAATTGCATTAATACAGTCCTTGTGGCCCTCAGGGCACTCCTTACCCCCGCCATGTGTGCGCCTAATGAGAATTAAGGCACAGCGTGATGCAGATGGGGTCCAAATGAACCTGTTTCTTTGTAGGTAAATGATATACTCAGCAGGAGTTGCAACAGACCCTCACAACTTCTACTGAGTGCATTGGGGGCCCATGTCATACATTTTCATCCCTCCATATCACACCTACTCTGAGCAGCGGTTCAGAGTGCCGGTATAATTGTTATTAAGGGATTTCCCAACTTACTCATTTGCCATATGCATGCATCACAATATTTTGTAATGGGTATGCAGTGAAAATGGTACATCTGTCCAGCATCAGCTTCATCATTGTACATCTGACTTGCATGCCCAAGGTGTCACTGGGACTCATCATACAGGTAGCATACCACATGTCCACATCCACAGGCATGACATGCAGCACTCAACCATATCCGTAGCTGTCATGCACATGAAAAAGTAAGGACTTTGTATGGAAATGTGAGACTTACCATCTGCTCCACCAATCTCAATTACAAGATGATCCAGCAGATCCCGCTCCCTTGTCACCAGATCCGCCCATTGATGCTTTAGTTGGTGGTCGTTCCTTCCACTGCCAAATATCCTGGAGAGGTGGTGGAGTACCTTGCCCCACTGCAGCCACTGTGCCTCTGTGAGGTACCCAGGGATTACCCGGCCACCCAGTTGCAGCATCAAAGGGAGGTAGTGCTGTACAAGCCAGATGAAACCCCCTAGCTCGTCCTCAGACATCCGCCACATCTTCCCCTTCCCAAACATACTGCAAATGCAGTTCAGCCTAAACAAAAAAAAAAGTAAACCTAACAACTATTCTACCCCAGACAAACACCCCACAATCCAGAGACAAAATACAGTACAATTACACTACACAAGGCAAGTTTAAAGACAACTGAGGACAACACCTACAAGACACAGCACAAGAAACACTACAAATACTCAAAAATGCACCAATCCAACTACAACACCAACTCCACACAACCTCACTCAATCACAGACAAAAGGACTGTGAAATGAAAGTGAACTCACTGTACCATGTTTGTATGCAGGATATCCTGTTTCATCACTTTCTGGGCACGTGCGTCACGATTCCAGTCATACGTTGTTGTTTTTGCAGCATGACGGTCATGCTTCGTTTTTCTCACCATTAGCGTGGAAAGGTCCGTGGACGGTCATGCGTGGATTTTACACCATGGTGCGTTCAGAGGCGTATGTAGGTGTAATTGCTGCTCAGGGCCCAGGGGTCATTTTACAAATGTTGCAATGTGTATTTTATGTGTTTGCATCATACATTTTTGATGCATGACGAATTTGCTTGGATTTTTGCATTGTAGGCTTTGGGTGCACCTGATTAACTTAACATGTTACATGGGCTGTGCAAGAATGTTGTATGTGTGTTAAGGCAACATGTTCATGTATGTCCAGTACTGTTAGTACGGTGACAATGGTATGTTGAACCTATAGGTTTGTTTATGAGTCTGCTGAATGTGACTACTCATATCTTGTGCATATGTGTAGCTACACTGTGTTCACATACATGTTGGCACATGTGTGCTATGTGTGTACACATGCATATGTATACTAATTTGTGGGTGGACTACATTGTTATGTCTGAGATACAAATGTACACATACCTACAACACAATATATATGGTGGCCTATGTCCAGCACATGGAAAAGCATGTGACAACCATGACATTTTCTCCTCACAGTATTCAGTGGACTTGGACTGAAATTACATCACATAAACCCTGCCAATTTGTGTGTGCATGTGTGTCCACTCTGTGGTATGTTGTTGGATTTTACTTTGTGTTGCTCTGCTACATGTGTGCCATTTGGTCCCCCATGCATCTTAGTTGCAGGAGATGTTATGTACACATGTGCTGGTGAAGATTGGTATATGCCATGTGTGTGTTTTGACATGTGTTTTATAATAATAACATGTGATGACACTGGTGTGTTCATGGGATGTGAAACCTCATATTACTATATTCCTGCATGGACACATGTTGACATTTGACAAATGCATGCGTTGTCACATCACTACCACATATGTTTCCGTATGTCAGAAAACATGATAAGGTCCTTTGTTATAGTCACTGATCTTGTGATACCTATGCCCTTACTATTTTGCTAGATTGCCTTTTGCTCAGAATCCATACACATTGCCATGTCTGAGCCATTACAGTGGTACATGTGTGTTGAGATATGTGGCATATGTGTGCATGCCATTAGCTAGGCACTCACATTTGTCCACAACATGTTTGTTATGACAGTCACAAACATTGGCATACCACTATGTAACAGTCTTGCAGTCTGGCATAGATGACAGCATACTGATTATCACAACTGTGTGAGTTTGTATGGCAGCACAAACCCATGGTTACATAGGAAGGGGCGTGTTGATAGAGCTCCAGTTTACTTACCCCCCTGTGCACATACAGTAGGCCCCTGACAATCTAATTCGTTAATGTAACGAGAGCAGCGGTGTGTGGGTTTATTGAGTAAGGACCTAGCGTCTTCATGATTGGTACTCAACAGAACTATGCAACCTCTGCAGCAGACAGACACATGCACAATTGTGGTCATACAGACCAGGATATCACATTTTCCTCTGAGTTACATGATGTCAGCTTTCCACTCTCATGTACAGAGCTCGGGTGCTTGCGCATGTGGGACTTCTGACATTATTTGATGTCCTTAGATGTTTCCTTGGGCAGCTTGTTGGGCTTGTATATCTGTTGTGAATTTAACATTGGAAACGTGCCACGGTACAGATGGTGTTGTCTGTCACAGCCTCCAGTCATGGTGGCATGCAATGGGCAAATGCCATTGTATGCTACTGCCCAACATGACTGGGTTTTGTGCTGACCTGCCCATCCTCTCTGTACATATGTGAAATGTTGACATGTAGACATTGATGTGTTGTACAGTCAATGTTGGTCTACGTGTGTCCCTTCTCCATGTAGTCCTGCACTTCTGGTAAGGCATGTATTGTCACCTAGATTACTCCCATTCTTTAGGCTGCTTGCACTTTGTACACATCTTCTACAGCAACATTGTCTGGCCATACATGGACATGATGCGACTTGTGTAATTGGAAGATGTACACATCTCCTTCTACTGGCTACTTCATAGTTATGGTTCCATTGATGATATTTGTGAGATGTCATGAGTTCCACACACACATGACGTTACCCCTGCCACAGCAATTTAGTTGTCTCCATTTCACCTCCCGTTTTGTATTTGCTAGTATCTCTGGGTGTCTCGAAGCTGTCCATTCACAAACTCCATTGAACAGGGGTATGAATTTCTTAAAGGCATGCCACAACCTAGGTAATTCTTACCATGACTGAATGATATTGATGTGTGAAGTCATCTCAGTGATGTACAGTACATTTGCCAATTGCTACATATATGGCAAGGTCTACTCACACGCAGATTGGTGTTGTGTCTCAGATACTTTTCTACAATGCTAAACCTAGTAGCACATCCCAAACCTGATTGCAATGTTGGAGGCCACAACATGTATCGGGCAATTTGTTACTGTTGCTATCATGCACTTGTTCTGTCATGTGAGTGACAATGAGTGAGGTACAGTCCACCATGTGCCAGGGTTGTGCCCAATGGCAGTGCCAGGACACATTCCCATGGATACACTGTGGAGGCTCAGCATCAGGCATGGGTTGGACATTTACTGAAGAACCACAGTTAGCAATGATGTTCCACCCTTGTCACACATGTACCATGGAGGCAAAGCTACTGTTATCATGAGTTGTGACAGTGTTCAGTTCCTACATAACTTGAAATCCATGTGTTGAGAGCCCCTACCTCATGTGTGCCCCCCTTGCATACATCCTGTTATGCATTGTGTTGTTGCAGTGAATGGGCTAGTTATTAGCACCTTGCCCATTTCATGGAACAAGACATGTTGTGGTGCATGGATCTAGACCTTCAGGAGTCACATGGCCGCAAATTGCGTGTCACTGATATGTGAGATGGTGCAGTAGACCCTCTTATTTCACAAACAATGTTGCTACCATACTGGTCACCTTTGTTTTACTTACCTGCTCTCTGAGGTTTGAGTCACATTACAGTGGTGTGTGTAGTGGAGAATGAGACCAAGGAGATTCAGGTGCAAAGTGATTTATTTGTGCTATTAACAATGTGATGTTTATAGTATAGGGACTATGTGTAGAAGGTCTCAACAATGTTTAGTCTACTACAAACTCCTGCAGCTGTTTTCATTTGTTCACTCTTCACATTATCTGCTCCATCATCATCCTCCTCCTCATTGGGGACATCAACCTGTTCAACCCAGGGGACATTTGTCCAGACACAAATGTTGTGCAGGATTGCACATGCCAGAATGATCTTGCAAACAAGTGGTGGAGCATACAAGAGGCTTCCTCCTATCAGGGCCAGGCACCTGAACCTGGATGTCAGGAGCCCAAATGTCCTCTCCACCCCATTGTGAGTTTTTCCGCGTCCCTTGTTGAATACCCACTCTTCCACCATTGTGGGATTGGCAAATGCGGTCATCACCCATGACTGTCTGCCGTACCCTTGATCAACTGCAAAGAATAGAGAAAAGATGTTTTGGTAAGTGTTGATAGTGGTTTGGAACACACCATGGCAGTTGTACATTTTAGTTGGAGTTGTGGCACAGACGTGTTTGTGATATAATGTTCCTGTTCTTGTGAAATGGTTTCATTGGACTGTGTTGATGGACATGAAATCTTGGGTAGTGGTTCAAGGGCCAGAGTAAATTTATGTTGAACCCAAAATGATAGTTATGATTTAGGTAAATGTGTTGTATAGTCCATATTTGAAGCAGTGCTCTGTTGTTAGATGGAACCTACCACCTCCTAGCACCACAATGGTGTCAGATGTTGAAACACCATAGTTGCCCTACAAAGCCTGACTGTGCCGTCCATGTTACCATGTGACACTGTGCATGCAGTGCGACACTTTGTGACCCTTTGTGGCAGATAATGGTTGTGCCAGCCATCAAGTACACATGAGTGTGTATAACACATTAGTAGAATGGTGTAATTTGGTGCAGTAGTATAACCTAGCTTCCAATACATAATTTCTGACAGACAATTTCTACACATGAACCGTGCAGGCTTTGGGAGGGGGCACAGCTATTTTTCACATGGGTCCCTTAGTACGGTGCATGTAAGGTCAGGTATGTCCTCTATACCCCTACTGAGCCCTACTATGACATCCATGATTGTTAGTGTTGTTTTTACAGACTCCGCACCATGATGGACCATTTCTGATATCTGCAACAGACATGGGCCCTCATTCTGACCTTGGCGGGCGGCGGAGGCCGCCCGCCAAAGTCCCCCCGTCAGGTTACCGTTCCGCGGTCGAAAGACCGCAGCGGTAATTCTGACTTTCCCGCTGGGCTGGCGGGCGGTCGCCTTCAGACCGCCCGCCAGCCCAGCGGGAAAGAGGCTTCCACGATGAAGCCGGCTCGGAATCGAGCCGGCGGAGTGGAAGCTGTGCGACGGGTGCAGTTGCACCCGTCGCGTATTTCACTGTCTGCGCAGCAGACAGTGAAATACATGTAGGGGCCCTCTTACGGGGGCCCCTGCAATGCCCATGCCAGTGGCATGGGCACTGCAGGGGCCCCCAGGGGCCCGCGACCCCCCCTACCGCCATCCGGATCCCGGCGGTCGGACCGCCGGGATCTGGATGGCGGTAGGGGGGGTCGGAATCCCCGCGGCGGTGCAGCAAGCTGCGCCGCCGTGGAGGATTCAATGGGGCGGCGGTACACTGGCGGGAGCCCGCCAGTGGTGCCGGTCCGACCGCGGCTTTACCGCCGCGGTCGGAATCCCCATTGGAGCACCGCCGGCCTGTCGGCGGTGCTCCCGCGGTCCTCCGCCCTGGCGGTCTTTGACCGCCAGGGTCAGAATGACCGCCATGGTGTTGTTGGGGGCACTAGGGGCACTTGTGAGGTGGTACTGGAGTAGGTGCTGCCCCATTTCTCATGATTCAGCCCCATGGTCTTTAATGGCAGGTAATTTTGTATTTGTATGTGTGCGACACAATGCATAGACATGTATATGCACACCACAGGTATGTCAGGTATGTGTTGCTGATATATATTTTGTTATGGCACCACTTAGGTGGCATTTGATATAGGTTCTGCCAGAGGCTTGCACACCATGGTTTATGTGGGACTGTGCCTATGTGTGACTTCCTCAAAATGACCATAGCCATGCCATTGACATGCCAGTGCGCTACTTTGTTTGGTGTATTATGTGTGCAAGATCTGTATTCAGCTGTCAACCTGTGGACACTTGCAGTGGTTTGTGAGCAGCTTCTGTATGCAAAGAGGACTTGGCTCCACCTGTCCACATGTGGTGTGCCAGTCAGGGTGTGTCTGTTTTATGAACATTTGGGTGTATGTGTTTGTAAAATTCAATGTATGCAGTGTAGTTTGACATGTTGCATATGTGTTGTTGCCTGTACATCTCTGTGGCCCTGCCCATGTGTATTCAGTATGGTGTTTATCTTGTTTGTCCTAGATGGTTGGTGTGTTGTCTATAATTATTGAAACAGTGGCTTACCTATGAGTAGCCCATTGCTAAATTGGCCATCCTGGAACCGCTGGTTGATGGTGCAATGATGAAAGATGTATGCATCATGGACACTACCGGTATATTTCGGTATGATGTTGCTGAAGAGCCCACAGTGGTCCACGATGGCCTGCACATTGTTAGAATGTGTGTGCTTGCGGTTCCCACAGAGGTGTTCTGTTTCTGCAGGTGGCACCAGTCGGACATGGGTACAGTCATTGCACCCAGCACATGCAGAAACCCAGCAAGTTGATAGAAACCTTACTTGGTCTCCTGCTACAGATGCTGGGTGTTTGGGAAGCAGATGTGGTGGGGAGTGAGATTTGCGTCCAGGACCTTTGGTAGAAATACGGGGAAGGATGACTGGGAGATGTCAGCCACTTGTGCACCCGCTATCTGGAATGACCCAGACGCCATCATATGGAGGACAGTGAGGAGTTTTGTCATGGGTGGAATGTTATGGGGAGTTTGCTCCCTTGCCGTGATGTGTGGCACAGTGTGGTGCAGCAGGCATACAATGGACTCCTGGTTAAGTCTGTACATCCGGACCACATCTTGTTCCCTCATTCGAAGGAAAGTTGTATGCTGTCTGAATATCCTCTCCCTCCTTCTGCGCTGGCCTTTGTGGCTGCTGTGGTGGTGTTCGGGGTTGCTGCGGTGGTGGTAGAGGGATCTGCTGTCTTTGCAGACTTCTGCTGCGTATACCAAGCTGGAGAAGTACGGCTTCCATGTTGTCCGGGACTTTTCAAAGGCTCCTTCTGTGTGTTTTCCTTGAGTGGTGTTGTGTGAGCCTCTTTTTAATGACAGGTCTGACCAGGCATTAAAATGTGTCGCTAATCGGACTTAACGTCATTTTTTGAGTCTGCTTCCTTAATTAGGGACGTTTTTACATTGGGAGTTAAATATGGCGCTAGGGGGTTAGCTTTGTGGTTAGGATGGGAACACCTACCTCACATCTCATTGACGCAAGGTGGTTTTGTGCATTCTAGAAATGTTGCTAAGCCCAATATTTTAACGCTAGATGGGTCTAGCGTCAAATTATAAATATGGAGTTAGGTTAGCTCTATTTTAGCGCCAAAATAAACGGTGCTAAGGCGACGCTAACCTTCCATAAATATGAGCCTAAGTATGAAAGCCCAGAAGGAATAAGTTACAACTAACATCCATGTAAGTCCCTAGTAGATAATAGGGCAAGCCTGACACAAATTAACCTGTAAGTCCCTAATCGTTAATAGGGCAAGACTGACACAAATTGACTAGTAAGTCCCTAGTAGATAATAGGGCAAGGCTGACACAAATTGACCTGTAAGACCCTAGTAGGTAACTTGACAAGGCTAACAGAAAATGTTCTATAAGTCACTAGTAGACAATAGGACAGGAGTGTAGTCATACATTTTGTTTGCTGCACATGAGTGTGCCGTGATGTGTAGCCTGCCATCGTAGTCTGACAGTAGCCCTGCCATGCAGAGTGTGTGCTAATAGAAACTCTGTGAACAAAAACTACAGTCAAAGTGTAATTGTAAGGAACATTGTCACAAATTGCTACCTTATTGTTCCCACTAGTTGCCCCCTGCATTGTGTGTTCAATAACTTTGAACATGGGCAAATGCAAATATGCATCATAGGGCCTGGTGTATGGGGCAACCACCTCTGCACACTTAGGTACAGGAGAGATGTATCAAGAGAGAACAAGATTTCATTTACAACTATGAGCAAACATAGGGGGTCATTACAACATTGGCGGTAAAAGCCGCTTACCGCCGTGGAGAAGACCGCCAACACACTGCCGCGCCCGCGGAAATCCGCCACAGCTATTATGACCCACATCCCGAAATCTGACAAAATGCAGACACCCACACAAGTCTGCCACACCAAAGGTCAGTGATAAACTGGGGAAAACAAAACCTCCACCGTCACGCCAACAGAAATACGCCCATGCTATCACGACCCACGAATCCACGCGGCGGTCTTTCAAACCCGGTAGTCCATTGGCGGTACACACCGCCACACTCAAAATACACACACATCTCCAAAACACCACCACATTGGATAATTCGAAAGACACACACCTGATACACATACACACACCACTCAAACACACCCATTACAATATAAAATACACACCCACATCACCCACAAACCCTTACAACCACAAATCACGAACGAAAGCTAGAGAGAGACACCACCATCAACAACACTAGCATCCACAGGCACACAACACCATCACCCACATAACTTCCACGCACCTCACACAACACCCCACTATATATCAGCACACTTACCACCCCATACACCACCCCACACATCACCTACACCACCCCATGGCACGGCAAAGACACCCCAGGTTCTCGGAGGAGGAGCTCAGGGTCATGGTGGATGAAATCATCTGGGTAGAGCCACAGCTATTTGGCTCACAGGTGCAGCACACCTCCATTGCTAGGAAGATGGAGCTATGGAGAAGAATAGTCGACAGGGTCAACGCAGTGGGACAGCACCCAAGAAATCGGGACGACATCAGGAAGAGGTGGAACGACCTACGGGGGAAGGTGCGTTCCGTGGTCTCAAGACACAACATTGCGGTACAGCGGAATGGCGGCGGACCCCCACTTCCTCCCCCACAACTAACAACATGGGAGGAGCAGGTCTTGACAATAATGCATCCTAAGGGCCTCGCAGGAGTCGGTGGAGGAATGGACTCTGGTAAGTCAAATCTTAACTATCATATCCCCCACCCTACCTGCATGCTATCACAGACCCCCACCCCGCCCCCACCCCTATCACTCCAACTCCTCACAAATGTACCAATATCACTAACCACCCATCCCAACACCAAGACCTGCATGCAAAAACAAAGCATGGACACCCAGCACTAAAGCATGTCCACTGCACATACCCATAACACCCCCCTCAACCATCATCACACAAGCCCACACACAGGAATGCCAGCACTGGGGTACACGGTCACCCACCCATTGCACACCATGAAACACACGGATGCAATAATCATGCCTTTCCACCCCTGCAGGACCACTACCCAACGTCACCAGACAGGAGGGTCCAGACATCTCCAACCCACCGACAGAAGAGGCCCACAGTGATGACAGCAGCTCTGTCCAACTGGACCTAGATGACCAGCCCGGACCATCGTGGGCCTCGGGACAGTCGGTTCCCCTCACACAGCCCACCACAGATCTTCCACCCTTTGGTAACACCAGCACAGCACCCACCCAGCGGGCCCATACCTCCGTCCCCAGGACACGTCAATCAGCTGTGTGTCCACCACTACAGGGAACCCAGGATAACCCACCACCCCAACAACAACAGGGACCTGGGGGCAGTGGTAGTGGGCACACGGTCCAGGGGACGGAGGTACAGGAACACAGGGGAACTGGGAGGGCTGCCGTGCGACAGGGGGCGGACAGGCCTAGGGAACCCACTCTCCACGAGGCCCTCTCCTCCATCATGGGAGCATACCACCACTCCCAGGAGACGATGGCGATGGTCCTGGCCAAGTTCCAGGAGACCCAGCGCCTGCAGGAGGAACAGTATATGGGCTTCAGGGAGGAACTCAGAACCATCAGCACCGCCCTGGGCACCATCGTAGGGGTGCTGAAGGAGATACTCAACACCAGGAGGGACACTGTGGCACTCCAAGGGGCCCCTGATACTAGCCAGGACGATGAACTGCCCACCACCTCTGCCGGCGCTAGTGGACAGGAGGCACCACCACAGGACCACCACACCAGCACCCTACCCCCTGCAGACGGAGAACCACCCCGCAAGCGGTCCCTGAGAACCAGGAACAAGACAGAGCACAATGGCAAGACCCCCGCCAAGAAATAAGACCACCCTGATTGTCATCCTATGTCCCACTTTGTAACCCTGTCCATATTGGAACTGCCCCAGTTCCACTTCCTATGCCCATATGGGCAATGCACCTGTGAGACTAATAGACTGGACTCTACCATGGACATTCCTCCACCATCACCCCTCACCATTTTACAACTCCCCTCCAATATTTAGCACTGCAATAAACACCCTTGAAGCACAAAACAACCTGGAGTCAGTCTGTGATTTAGAAAATGTATATTAGCAATGACAGTGACAAAATGCGTTCTCAGTTGTAATGTCAACATACCTATGTCACACATCTCAAGTCCATGAGGAATCTAAGCAGATGACACACGTTGGAAACCACACCTGTGAAACTGTAATGGAAATGTGCAACTCAGTTACCATATACTGGTTGAAATCGACAGACAGGATAGAGGTAGAAGTGTGAAAGTACTTGTAGTAGGCAGGAATGTTTTCTCACCAGTGTGTCACTGGAAATGTTGCTGGATAACTCAGTCCCTGTTGTCAATGTCTTCTTCCTCTGCTTCCTCCTTATCACTGTCCACAGGCTCCACAGCTGCCACAACACCGTCATCTGGTCATCCTCCTGCAGAAAAGGCACCTGTCGTCGCAAAGCCAAATTGTGAAGCATACAGCAGGCCACGATGATCTGGCACACCTTCCTTGGTGAGTAGAATAGTGAACCCCCTGTCATATGGAGGCACCTGAACCTGGCCTTCAGGAGGCCGAAGGTGCGTTCGATCACCCTCCTAGTCCGCCCATGGGCCTCATTGTAGCGTTCCTCTGCTCTGGTCCTGGGATTCCTCACTGGGGTCAGTAGCCATGACAAGTTGGGGTAACCAGAGTCCCCTATTAGCCACACCCGGTGCCTCTGGAGTTGACCCATCACATAAGGTATGCTGCTATTCCGCAGGATGTAGGCGTCATGCACTGAGCCAGGGAACATAGCATTTACCTGGGAGATGTACTGGTCTGCCAAATATACCATCTGTACATTCATGGAATGATAACTCTTCCGGTTCCTGTACACCTGTTCACTCCTGTGGGGGGGGACCAGAGCAACATGGGTCCCATCAATGGCACCTATGATGTTAGGGATATATCCAAGGGCATAGAAGTCACCTTTCACTGTAGGCAAATCCTCCATCTGAGGGAAAACAATGTAGCTCGGCATGTGTTTCAGAAGGGCAGACAACAGTCTGGACAACACATTGGAAAACATAGGCTGGGACATCCCTAATGCTATGGCCACTGTTGTTTGAAATGACCCACTTGCAAGGAAATGGAGCACTGATAGCATCTGCACTTGAGGGGGGATTCCTGTGGGATGGCAGATTGCTGACATCAGGTCAGGCTCCAACTGGGTACACAGTTCCTGGATTGTGGCACGGTCAGACCTGTAGGTGATGATTAAATGTTGCATCCCCATTGTCAACATGTCCACCAGCGGTCGGTACACCGGAGGATTCCGCCATCTCCTCACATGTCCCAGCGGACGGTGCCTAGGAAGGACAACAGCGACCACAGAGTCAAACAACTCAGAGATATGTACCCACAGTCTACACAGAACACGAAACATAATCCAAAAAGTTGCTTGTATGTGTGTTGAGTCTAGGCCTAGGTATGTGTGACACAGTTGAAAATGAAGCCATGTGGGCCCCTGAAATGGCGGCTGCCTGACCTCTAAAGTGGGACAATGAGATGTGAGGTAACTGCGCTGGCGTTGTACACCGTCGCGGTAGGCGGTCGAAGAGCGCGGCGCAATGCTGCATTGGTTAACATTGGACCCTATGGGTCCCAGGAGCCAATGACGAAGTGCGCCGGCGGTGATGGTACGCACCGCCGCGGACGTCACCGCCACGGACGTGACCGCCATTTTCTATCTGTTCAATCACTCAATACCTTATCTTCGACAGGAGAGGACCTACACTGCAAGTGCTGCTGTGACCTCGGTCTGGAAGAGACAATGGCTCGTGCGTCTGGGGAAAGGGCCCCTGCCTTCACTGCACAGGAGTTGGAGAAGCTCGTGGACGGGGTCCTCCCCCAGTACAAGCTACTCTACGGTCCTCCAGACCAACAGGTAAGTACGCAGGGAGCACGTTGTATGGGCTATGCCTGAGTGGAGAGGGCTGGTTGTAAGAAGGAAGGGGCCACGGTTCTGCGTGCATGATGGACTATGAATGCATGTGCCACATGGCACGGGTAGGGATGGGGGCCACTCACTTCGACGGTGCAGTTGCTAATGACTTCTCTTCTTCCCCTGTACATTTCATTTAGGTCAGCGCCCACCAGAAGAGGGATATATGGCGTGCCATCGCCAAGGACGTCCGGACCCTGGGGGTCCACCACAGACGGAGCACCCACTGCCGGAAAAGATGGGAGGACATTCGCCGCTGGAGCAAGAAGACGGCGGAGGCTCAGCTGGGGATGGCCTCCCAACGTGGGATGGGTGCCCGTCGCACCATGACCCCCCTGATGTTCCGGATCCTGGCGGTGGCCTACCCGGAGTTGGATGGGCGCTTGAGGGCATCACAGCAGACAAAAGGGGGTGAGTACAACATCATTCTGCGGACTTTGCGCGCAGTGAAGGTGTCTGGGTGGGGGAGGAGGGCTGTGGGTTCCCCTAGGCCAGGGCGAGTTCCGTAGGCTAGGCCCCTCTGTAATGCAGGCCATGTGGCACTCCACCCCACCTCTGTAGAGTGCCAAGTACAGTTATACATGCCCCTGTATCATCTATGTGTGCAAATGTCAACCATAGCCATGTAGGCCATATCCCAGGAACTGCATCTGTAGAGCCCAACAGCGCGGCGTAGTGCAGGGGTCTGCTGTGTCTGTATTGTCCGCCAACGGTAGCGGTAAGCCATGCACTCAACCTGTCTTTCTTCTGTCATCCCCCCCTTTTTGTGGTCTCCCTGTTCTTGTGTGCATCAGCATCATCAGGCGGAGGTACAGTGGCACCGGAGCACGAGGGATCTGCATCCCACATGGCCATGGAGGGCCACACCACAGACTCAGAATACACCAGTGGGACGGAGGGCGAGGGGAGCTTCACGGCAGGGACAGGATCAGCAACCAGCGACACAGACTCGTCCTCCGATGGGAGCTCCCTTGTGGTGGCGGCAAAATCTGTGCCCCCCACTTCTACAGGTACAGTCGCCACCCCCCGTACCAGCACCGCCCTCCCAGCAGCCCCTCAGCCTTCGCCCCGTGCCCGCTCACCCAGGATGGTGGGCATCACCTTCACCCCAGGCACCTCAGCCCTTGCCCCTGTCACCTCTGCTGCCCTCAGTGAGGAGGCCATTGACCTCCTCAGGCCACTCACTGTTGGGCAGTCTACCATTTTGAATGCCATCCAGGGTGTAGAAAGGGAATTTCAACACACTAAGGCATTCCTGGAGGGCCTTCATTCTGGTCAGGCTACCCTTCATCTAACCCTGTAAACTCTGGCCCCAGCAATGATGGCAGCCATTGTCCCTGTGTCTAGCCTCCCCCCTCCAACTTCCTCCACCCAGACCCAATCCCCTATACCCTTGCCTATCCCAAGCACACCATCAGACCAGCATGCACACACAACACCACACAAGGGAAGCTCAGGCAAACATAAGCACCACACATACCACAGGCACTCACGCAAGCATCACACACATACAGACACACCAACATACACTGCCTCCACTGTGTCCCCCTCCTTGTCATCTCCCTCCTCCCTCCCAGTCTCGTCTACACTCTCACCTGCATGCACTACCACTACAGCCACTAGGTCCCGCACCCGCACACCCACCAGCACACCCCGCTTACGTACACTCACCACCCCCACTACTATTTACACGTCCCCTGTGCCCTCTCCCAGTGTGTCTGTGACGCCCCCTCCCAAAGTACACAAATGAGGGCACACACCCACCCAACATACATCCACCTCACGACAGCCTCCAGTGCATGCACCTGCACCCAAAGCCACAAAAGTTACACCTCCTACAACCACCTCCTCTTCCTCCACTCCCAGACCCCCTCCAGCTACCCGTCCCAGTGTTCCTAAGAAACTTTTCCTGACCAAGCTTGACCTCTTTCCCACCCCCCCTCCAATTCATAGGTCCCGTACTAGCATCTCAGCCAAAAAATCTCCGGGACCAGTGGTGCCTGTTGAGGTATGTGGAGTGCACCGGGCACCAGGGCAGCCAGTGTGACACGGAGCCACAGCACAACCAGTCCCACCCCTGTGAAGCACCAGAAGTTGGACAGTGCCCGGCGGGAGCGGGGGAAGACTCCAGCCAGCAAAGCCGCTCACAAGGGTCCCGGGGGGAGTGTCCACCCAGCTGTGACTCCTCCCAAGGTGGGGAAGGGGCAGAAGAAATCACCAAAGTCTGGGAGGAGCAGCACGGCAGAGAAGACCGCCATCATCCCCGCTGCCCAGGAGGCCACCGCCAGCCCAATCGTCAGTGGCCAGGAGGCCACCGCCAGAGTCAGTGCCCAGGAGGGCAGCCCGATCGTCAGTGGCCAGGAGGCCACCGCCAGAGTCAGTGCCCAGGAGGGCCAGAGTCAGTGCCCAGGAGGGCAGCCCGAACGTCAGTGGCCAGGAGGCCACCACCAGAGTCAGTGCCCAGGAGGGCAGCCCGAACGTCAGTGGCCAGGAGGCCACCGCCAGACATAGCCCAGCTGCCCAGGAGGGCCCCGGCAGCCACAGCCCAGGTGCCCAGGAGGGCCCCGGCAGCCACAGCCCAGCTGCCCAGGTGGGCCCCGGCAGCCACAGCCCAGCTGCCCAATGAAGGACCTCCAGCCCCAGCCCAGCTGGGCAATGAAGGACCGCCAGCCACAGCCCAGCTGCCCAATGAAGGACCGCCAGCCCCAGCCCAGCTGGGCAATGAAGGACCGCCAGCCCCAGCCCAGCTGCCCAATGAAGGACCGCCAGCCCCAGCCCAACTGGGCAATGAAGGACCGCCAGCCCCAGCCCAGCTGGGCAATGAAGGACCGCCATGGCAAGCACCGCTGAACAGGTCAGAAACTTCAAACTCAAGCACCACTGAACAGGGCAAGCACCGCTGAACAGGGCAAAGACCGCCAAGTCAAGCACCGCTGAACAGGGCAAGCACCGCTGAACAGGGCAAGCACCGCTGAACAGGGCAAAGACCGGCAAGTCAAGCACCGCTAGCCCATGAGCGGCAGGGGCAGTGACGCAACTGGGACCGTCACGGGGAGAGTGATGCACTCTGGGCACCAGTCCCCCTCCAGAACCAGTGGAGAAAGGCATCCACTCAGTCTGTCCTGCACAGGATGAAGCACTCTGGGCTCCAGTCCCCCTCCAGAACCAGTGGAGACTGTTCTCCACTTGAGAGACTGTGGCTTTGCACTCCCCAGGATGTAACAGTGGGCAAACCACCCACTGTTCTCCACTTGAGAGACTGTGGCTATGCACTCCCCAGGATGTAACAGTGGGCAACCCACCCACTGTTATCCACTTGAGAGACTGTGGCTTTGCACTCCCCAGGATGTAACAGTGGGCAACCCAACCACTGTAGAGACTTGAGAGACTGTGGCTTTGCACTCCCCAGGATGTAACAGTGGGCAACCCACCCACTGTAGAGACTTGAGAGACTGTGGCTTTGCACTCCCCAGGATGTAACAGTGGGCAAACCACCCACTGTAGAGACTTGAGAGACTGTGGCTTTGCACTCCCCAGGATGTAACAGTGGGCAAACCACCCACTGTTATCCACTTGAGAGACTGTGGCTTTGCACTCCCCAGGATACATCAATGGGCATGGAGCCCCGTCGTGGATCTGGCGTGGTGCACTCATCCGGCTGAGGTGCCCCCCTTTCCTTCCCCCTGAGGTGCCTGTTGTAGTTCTATCTGATGCCCCAGCAGTGTTCTCTCCGTTTCTGGTCAGGTATCTTGTGTGGGCCTCACCCATGCATTTTGGGCCCAGTGGTCCACGGACAATGACTTGTGCATTACCTGAACTACTATTCGTGGTGTATATATTTTTTAATGTGCATATATATATATATATATATATATATATATATATATATATATATATATATATATATATATATATATATATATATATATATCTTGGTTACTGAATTTTGATATATTACAATGGTTCCACTAATTTCCTTTGGTCTTTGCATTCTTCCGGGGGGGGGGGGGGTTGGGGGTTGTTACTGTAATGTTTGGATATGCATTGGTGTGTGTGTTGTAGTGGGTGAGGGTGGGGGTGGGGGCGGGGGTGTTGCATGTGTGTGTCCCTGTCTTTTGCCTCCCCCTCCCCTATGTCGTAGGTGCAGTACTCACCGTTGTCTTCGCCGCCGGCGTTGATCGTCGTACAGGAGCAGGAAGACTACAGCAGGAAGTATTTGGAGTTCCGGCTCCATGGTGTCCTCGTTCCTCGTGGAGTGTGTAGAGGTGAGCGTTTTCACTTTGAAATGGCTGTTTCCGCTGTGTTTTTATCCGCGGTGAATCCACCCCGGAAAAGGTGGCGGATTGGTAGGTTGTGATACTGTGGGCGGTACATTGTCTCCCGCCTGTCTGTTGGCGGTGACCGCCGCACTGTTTGTTTTTTACCGCCGTGGCGGTCG
The DNA here is from genome assembly GCF_031143425.1 of Pleurodeles waltl. NCBI lineage: Eukaryota > Metazoa > Chordata > Amphibia > Caudata > Salamandridae > Pleurodeles > Pleurodeles waltl. The sequence goes on along the minus strand of NC_090436.1, from coordinate 690,073,571 downwards.
GAGTGTTAAAGTGGCTGTCTTTGTTGGCGGTTTCCGCCACGGTCATAATTCCAATTTTTTTACCGCCGGCCTGTTTGCGGTCTTACCGCCGCTTTATCACCGTCCGCCAGGGTTGTAATGACCACCATAATTCTCTGAAGGGCTGCATTGACACATGGATAAGTACACAGATTGTAGAAGTGATATCCCAGAACACGTCACATTTGTTGGCAGAAGATATGACACAAGAAGAACATATACTACTCACATGCATGTCATGTAAAATGTAGCCAGTACAAAAATCTGTCTACCAAATTCCAAAACATACTTGCACCACATATGACCCCCTCCCACACCTCAACCTTGCATGACAGCCTGGTCTTTGCACTTTGGGATGTAGCACATATTGTATGACATGTGCACAGTTCTACATGTGGACATACAGACCCATTCCATGTCAAGTCCATGGCATCCCTGGGGGTATTATGGGCCTTGGAATGAGCTGACAACACAAAGTTAGCACATGAGACAAATATCCGTAGTTTTCATGTACATGAAAATGTGGCTGTTGCATTTTCATATCCTTGTGAGGCATGTACCATCACCCCTGTAAACTTAATACACATACATTTGGCACATGTGTAGAGAGCAGTATGGGCCATAGAAATATTCACAAGCAGAACAACAATCTGCATGACTGTAACAATGTTAACATGTGTAGAACATCACTCCATACAACTTCAAACACACATTAACCACATTTCTACTAAACAAAACCAATGCATAGTAAATGTTACAAGAACTGTCACACCTACATAGATAGTCTCACACTCACTCTCACACTCAGAAAGACACTCTCACACCCACCCTTGCATCCAAAAAGTCGATTTTATTCTTTAATGACATCCCACTGATCCATTCATGGATCCGAATGACTTTAAAAAAATAAAAAGTATATAAATGTAAATATAGATATATAAAATTATATATATATATATATAAATAAAAATATATATATATATATATATAGAGAGAGAGAGAGAGATAAATATAATGCATTGGCTCTGTTCTTTGAGGAACGCTACAATGAGGCACATGGGCGTACACGGCGGATAATCGAGCGGACCTTCGGCCTCCTGAAGGCCAGGTTCAGGTGCCTCCATATGACAGGTGGATCCCTATTCTACTCACCAAAGAAGGTGTGCCAGATCATCGTGGCCTGCTGTATGCTTCACAACTTAGTTTTGCGACGACTGGTGCCTTTTCTGCAGGAGGATGGTCCAGATGGCAGTGTTGTTGCAGCTGTGGAGCCTGTGGACAGTGAAGACGAGGAAGCAGAGGAAGAAGACATGGACAACAGGGACTCAGTGATCCAGTGAGACACAGGTAAGAATACAAACTAGCCTACTACATGTACTTTAACACTACTACCTCTCTACTGTCTGTCGTTTTCACCCAGTGTATGGTCACTGAGTTGTCACTTTCCCTTACGATTTCACTGATGTGTGTCCCACAGTGTGACTTCTGCTTTGATTCATCATGGACTACAGCTGTGTAACATAGGTATGTTGACATTACAAATGAAGAGCATTTTGCCACAGTAATTGCTAATACCCTATTCCGAAATCACAGACTGACTCCAGATTGTTTTGTGCTTTAAGGGTGTTTATTTTAGTGCTCAATATTGGAGGGGGTAGCAAAATGGTGAGGGGTGATGGCGGAGGAATGTCCATGGCAGAGTCCAGTCTATTAGTCTCACAGGTGCATTGCCCAAATGGGCATAGGGAGTGGAGCTGGGGCAGTTTAAGGATGGACAGGGTGACAAAGTGGGACAGAAGGATGACAATCAGGGTGATCTCATTTCTTGGCGGAGGTCTTGGCATCGTTCTCTGTCTTTGTCCTGGATCTCAGGGACCGTTTGCAAGGTGGTACTCCCTCTGCAGGGGGTGGGGTGCTGGTGTGGTGGTCCTGTGGTGGGGCGTCCTGTCCACTAGCGCAGGCGGAGGTGGTGGGCAGTTCATCGTCCAGGCTAGTGTATGGGGCCCCTTGTAGTGCCACAGTGTCCCTCCTGGTGTTGAGTACTTCCTTCAGCACCCCTACAATGGTGCCCAGGGTGGAATTGATGGATCTGAGTTCCTCCCTGAAGCCCAAATACTGTTCCTCCTGCAGGCGCTGGGTCTCCTGAAACTTGGCCAGTACTGTTGCCATCGTCTCCTGGGAGTGGTGGTAGGCTCCCGTAATGTTGGAGGGGGCCTCATGGAGAGTGGGTTCCCTTGGCCTGTCCTCCCCCTGTCGCACAGCAGCCCTCCAAGTTCCCCTGTGTTCCTGGGCCTCCGTCCCCTGGACCGTGTGCCAACTGCCACTGCCCCCAGGTCCCTGTTGTTGTTGGGGTGGTAGGTTAGCCTGGGTTCCCTGTAGTGGTGGACGTGTCCTGGGGACGGAGGAATGGGCCCGCTGGGTGGGTGCTGTGCTGGTGTTTCCAGAGGGGGGAAGCTCTGTAGAGGCCTGTGACTGTGTCAGGGGAACCGACTGTCGCGAGGTCCCCGATGGGCCGGGCTGGTCATCTAGATCCAGTTGGACAGAGGTTCTGTCATCACTGTGGGCCTCTTCTGTTGGTGGTGTGGACATGTGTGGACCCTCCTGTCCCGTGACGTTGGGTAGGGGTCCTGCAGGGGTATAAAAGGATGTTTATTACATCTGTGTGTGCCATGGTGTGCAATAGGTGGGTGACCGTGTACCCCAGTGCTTGAATTCCTGTGTGGGACCTTGTGTGATGATGTTTTAGGGGGGTGTATGTGTATGTGCAGTGGACATGCTTTAGTGATGTGTGTCCATGCTTTGTTGTTGCATGCAGGGCTTGGTGTTGGGATGGGTGGTTTGTGATGCTGGGACATTTGGGAGGAGTTGGAGTGATGGGGGTGAGGGTGAGGATGGGGGTATGTGATGGCATGCAGGTAGGGTGGGGGATGTCATAGTTAAGATTTGACTTACCAGAGTCCATTCCTCCAGCTACTTCTGCGAGGCCCTCAGGATGCAGAATCGCCAAGACCTGCTCCTCCCATGTTGTTAGTTGTGGGGGAGGAGGTGGGGGTCCGATGCCAGTCCGCTGAACCGCAAGGTGGTGTCTTGAGACCACGGAACGCACCTTCCCCCGTAGGTCGTTCCACCGCTTCCTGATGTCATCCCGATTTTTTTGGGTGCTGTCCCACTGCGTTGACCCTGTCCACTATTCTGCGCCATAGCTCCATCTTCCTTGCGATGGAGGTGTGCTGCACCTGTGATCCCAATAGCTGTGGCTCTACCCGGATGATTTCCTCCACCATGACCCTGAGCTCCTCCTCCGAGAACCTGCGGTGTCTTTGCCGTGCCATGGGGTGGTGTGGGTGATGTGTGGGGTGGTGTGTGGGGTGATAAGTGTGCTGATATGTAGTGGTGTGTTGTGGGAGGTGCGAGGAAGTTATGTGGGTGATGGTGTTGTGTGCCTGTGGATGCTAGTATTGTTGATGGTGGTGTCTCTCTCTGGCCTTCTCTCGGTAATTGTGGTTGTAGGGGTTTGTGGGTGATGTGGGTGTGTGTTTTATATTGTATTGGGTGTGTGGGAGTGGTGTGTGTATGTGTATCAGGTATGTGTATTTCGAATTGTCCAATGTGGCTGTGTTTTGGAGATGTGTGTGTATTTTGAGCGCGGCGGTGTGTACCGCCAATGGAATACCGCGGTTGAAAGACCGCTGCGTGGATTCATGGGTCGTGATAGTGTGGGCGTATTTCTGTTGGCGTTACGGTGGAGGTTTTGTTTTCGCCAGTTTATCACTGACCTTTGGTGTGGCAGACTTGTGTGGGTGTCTGAATATTGGCGGATTCCGTGCTGTGGGTCATAATAGCTGTGGCGGAATTCCGCGGCCGCGGCGGTGTGTTGGCAGTCTTCTACACGGAGGTAAGTGGCTTTTACCGCCAATGTTGTAATGACCGCCTATGTCATTGATAAGTAGCAGTATCCCACCACACCAAGTTTAGGCATTTATTTGTGAAACAGGTAGTTCAAAGTGATTCACTTGATCCCCTATCACACTCCCTCTGCTGCTGAATGCATTTCACCTTAAAGCATGTTTACACCTCAAGAAGCATATACATTATTTATAACCCAAATAGATTTCTGTTTATTTATAGAAAGCACTCTTGTTCTGAAAATGTTTCTAGTACAATGCTTGAAATGTCAGTTAGTAATTTTGAAGTGCTTGAAGGACTTAAAGAAAAATATTCAATATGGATTATATCAGACACTGCTAATATCTCTGTTCATCTCCGCTGTTGGTAACAAATGTGAAAAAGTGCCTCTTTTGACATGATTTGTCCCCCAATTTTGCCTGGAACATGATGTGGTTTCAAACTGTAAGTGCCCTGGGCCCCTGCTAAACAGGTTCCCAGAGCCATATTCCTTCCCCAAAAACTGTAATGTGATTGGCACTTCAGCAAATGGTATCCCTGGTACCTAGGGCATGGATACTGAAGAGGGCCCCCAGAGCTGCAGCACCGGTTATGCCACTCTGAGAGGCCCCACATCAGCCTCATGCAAACTGCCCTTGGAAGCTGTATGACAAGGTGTCCCCTCAATTGCAAGCTCAACATGACACTCACCCTGGGTGCCATATCCACCAACACTGCATGAAATATAAATAAGTCACTCCTCTAGCAGGCCTTACAGTCCTAGGATGGGGTGTGCTATAATGCATGTGAGGGCATATGTGCATGAGCAAATATACCCCTACTGTGTCTTTGCTAATTCTTAGACATAGCAAGTGTACAGGGAAGCCATAGTAAATGCATGTGCTGGACACTGGTCATGATGGCCTCTCTGAACCCTGGGTTGCTTATAATCAAACAACTCAGAAAAATAAATCCATGCTGATGCCAGTATGGTATGTATTATAAATTGTATCCAGAAGGTACTTTAAAAGTGCCTTAGCCAGCCTGCCACCACCAGACATGATTCTGGAGTCCTGGGGTGAGAGCCTTTGCTCTCAGGAGCCAGATGTCAAACAGCCATATTTGTACTTTTTGACGCAAAACTGCACACTGCAGTTTTGCATCAAAAACTTTAACGCCGGCTAACGCCATCTCTTTGCGCCACCCGGGCGTCAAATTTATACTTTGACGCACCGTGGCGCAAACCACGGGTTAGAGTAATTTTTTTTACTCTGACCATTGCGCCACGTCATGAAGCAAAACGACGTTAACACAGAGAAAATGACTCTAATCCGGTTTACGACATCGCAAACCAGATACGTGCCATTTTTCCCCGCAGTAGCGTCAAAAAGCAGCGCAAACACAGCAAACAGTGCTAAGGAGCCTAAAAATGGATCCCAGAAGCCAGTAGAGACACCAGGGAGACCCCAATCGACCAGGAACCAGCCAGGTGGACCCAGACAAGACCCAAGAGAGGGAGAAGAAGAAAAGGAAGTGTTGTTTCAGGGCAGAGGCACAGGAAATACTGGTCAGAGAGGTGACGGAACACCAGCATCAACTTTTTGTCACTTCATAATTGCCAATTGGGAGGAGAGAGGCAATTTGGCAACAAATTGTCACCAAGATCAGCAGTGTGGCAGAGGTCCGGAGAACAGTCACAGAGTGCAAGAAATGCTGGCATGACTGCAAGCACAGGACCAAGGAAAAAATGACAAAGAACAGGAAGGCAGCACTGCAGACTGGAGGTGGGAGTCCTGCACCGCAGGAGGCCCTGGACCAGATAGAGGAGATGGTGGCAGCAGTCATCCCAAAGGAGATTGTCACAGGAATTCAAGGACAGGACAGGACAGCGCAGACTACCAGGAAACAACACAGATGAAGGGTAAGTTGCATGGGGGACAAAAATGCCCAAATGTTAACTGCAAGCAGGAGGAGGTACATACCTACTAAACAATGCATGTCAGCTATGGAAATCAGGCAGTGGAAAGGGCAAAGGGGCATGGGACAGGTGCATGGGCTGTGCAGGGGAAACCAGGGGCACATCACAACACAACACCAACAACCTTTGCTTAGAGGTACTCTGCCATGCCAAGGCTGTTGGAAAGGCAAAGCCAGTCCAGGAGGGTAGCGTCGAGACGGGGCCACTCACCTGAAAAGCAGGATGTCTGCAGGGGTGATGGTAAGCCCCGACCTCCTGGAACACCTCTCGGCATTTCCTGGTGGACACAGAAACCCCGGCAGGTGTCCCAAAAGGAAAGAGGGAGTGAAAGAGAAAGAGACAAAACACTGCCATGTCTTTACCGGTCCAGCCATGCACCCTGTATCTTCGGGGGGCAGGTCGTTGTTGACAGAGTGATAGTAGAGTTAGTGCACTCAACTTCCTTGAAACTGAATCTCTCTTTCTGATATAGGCATGGGAGCGGTAGAAGAACATCGGGATGCTCCAGCACTTTTCTTGGATAATAATAACTGTTGGCACAATTACTAACACTGCATTACCAAAAACCCAAACTGAGCACCATAACAATAAGTACTGCGGCATTAGGGCTGGCTTCACAGAGATTCACTGTTGCACATTACAATTAGAACTGTGGTTGCACTTATCATGCACAAGAAAGACATACAAGGGCACTAATTATGCCACATATGTCTTTCCTGCATGCATAGGGTTAAACTAAAAGGAACAAAAAAACTATCCAAGAAATACAAATGTCCACTCTGGATTTAAACAGATAGGGGTGGCACAGTTTGGTTTTGTTTCACTGTGTGTGTGAAAAACCCTTCAAAAGCAAATTCCTCAAACCTGCAACACAGGCATGAATGACACAATTTAAATCCAAGAGTTATGCTATTAGAAAAAGAAAAGTCACGTAAATGCTCTTTTAAAATTGCACAGTCACTTCTTGTAGTACTTGAGCTCAGGCAGATTTCCTGAAGCACATTTAGGTAAGTAACTACAATAATAATGTAGCATGTTCAGAAATGCATTTGTCTCTTCAAGATAAGCACTCTGCCAAAATACGAGGTCTGAAATACACCAGCTGTTCTCAGAAAGCGCTGCGATCAAAGAACAAACTCCCTGGAGAATACTAGTCACTTAGCTGCAGTCCTTTCCGGAATGCTGGAGGAATGCCTGGTGTCAGCTGGTACAGGAACAAAGAAAAGAATTGCCTCAAAAGTCCTGAATACGAGGATGACAGCAGGGGCTGGACTGCCAAATCAGATGTTGAGATCAGGAAGCAAAACAAAGCCAAGCAGGGAGGCATGCTTCACTCTGCCATTTATAGCCAATTAGTAAAGCAGTTGAGTTTCCACATGTGGATGAGTCACCATACCCAATTAGAAGCACATGTCTACACCGCACTCAATTAGAAGCACATATCTACACCTGCTCACATTAGCAAACAGGCATCAGTAAAAGAAGCATTGATAAAACCAATTGTGTAACACAGCACATTATGTTTACTTGGAAACATGAAGGTTTAACCAAGAACAGAGATATGATTTAACCCTAATCCCTGGGGATGCTGACTGATAAACGCAGGAGGCACCTTGGGGATTTCTGACAGGTAGGGTAGAATGTAAAACTGGGCTGCTGTCACAGGACAGCTGGTATTGTCACAACATGAACTAGGAATCAATTTCCAGTCTCAGGCCATATCCACAAGTGGCATTTACCATTGACAACAGTTGCCACTACCACCTGTGCTGTGTGTCCTGGTCAAGTAGCAAATGGCAGTTAGGTGCCCATGGATCAAACACACCCAAAATAGAGGGTTCAGGCTGACAACGTTATCAACCCTCTTTAATTCCTACCAAAGTATAAATCCTGTCAAATGCTCATGTCTATAGGTGCAATAAACATCATGTACTGTTACTTACATTATGAAGTACACAGCAGTAATATTATACCCATGTTGCCCATTCCAGGGTCCACCCCGTGCCTGTGTTACAATAGCTGCAATGCCAACTTGCAACATCTCAACTGTCATACTGCTAAGACAACAGCATTGAGGGGGAGGACATATGTGTCTAGCTAGTGAAACACACCCGCACAGTCATAAGAGGAAATAGAGCACTGCCAGGCCCATCAGTGCAATGCAATGTAACACACATTGGCAAACATCAACATGACACACTACCAATGCTGACACCTGTATCGTGCCATGCCAATACTATACATAGTATGTGCTTGGTCTCAGCAACATATAGGTGTATGTGAAATATCAGAGACTGGGTCAGTCCCATATTGTTAAGTGTGGTGCAAGTGGCATCAGAACGCCCACACCCATGCAAGGCCTCACCATGCTAATGGAAGTAGAGGGAGGGTTGAGTAAGACAAGAAGATGGAAACACACAATTTGGACAGAACCTACACCTAGAGGATGTGACGCAGACAACTCCCCAAACTGCCCACACTAGTGTACATGTGACATGCAGGTGGGCATAGTCCTGTGAGAATGCTAATATTAATGACAGGAACAATGAACAGGAACCGAGATCACAATGTCTCACTAATAGGAAGTCAGTGACGTCACAATACAACTGCCACAACACGGACACACTAATAATACAATATCTCATTGCAGAGAACGATGGCTCTCCTGTGGATATGCCTGTCCTGGACTTCCCTGATGACATGGATGACAAGCTGACAACCATTAGCCAGTAAACCCTCCAAGATGTCCTTGGAACCCTCCAGACCCCACCTTCAGTCGCAAGGAGGAGCACAGATGTAGCAGCCATCACAGAGGACCGACCCACCACCCCAATAATACGACCCACCAGGTCCAACCCAGCTGAGAACTCTGATGACACTGGTACCACCTTTGAGAGGACAGTAGTGGGAGTACAGCGGGAGCTGGCCAAGGAGGTGCGGGTGGGGATGCAAAATATGGCAGCCAGCCTTGAGGGGATGCACATGTGCATGATGTCATCTGCAGAACAGTCAGCAGCCGTGAAAGTGCAACAATCTCTACTGCAAGGACTACAACAGTGTGTGAGGGATTTCACCACAGCAGTTAGGGAGTTGCCACAACATCTGGCATCCCAAACATTTCACTGCGTGCACGACTGCAATCATGACCCCCCTCAGGGCCGACCTGGCTGCCTACCACAGCGCTGTAGCTGCTATACTCAAGAATCAGCAGCTCCTCCTTGCTGCAGTGATGCCTTTAATAGCCCAACAGTTGGCAGCTACTGGGAATTCTCAGTACACGTCTTCAAACACTGAAGTGTGTGTTGCCCCTTCAAACCCACCATCACCAAGGACAGAGGAGACTACACACACATCAGAAGATGAAGATGTGGAACAGATCACCTTCACCAGTAGCACCAGTCCATGCCACGTGGGCATTGATTTCCTATGTCTTGTGTTGTTAACATGCCAGTCTTGCTACAGTTGGTAACATGCACTGTTCTCCAGCACACTGTTTACCTTACCACTATGCACTGCAATTGTCTCTCACTACCTCATTGGCAATTCCTGTTCCTCTGCACTGAATGACACTTCACCACAGCATGTCCAATGACATGTCCCTCACCATTGCACTTGTGTTGCGTCACAATAGAAGGTGTCACACTAATGGCATTACAATCCTGGACTATGTAAAGTTTGCAAGACAGCACTTTAAAAAAAATAGCACTTACACAACCATTTTGTCTCTGTGTAATGTGACACATTCATTGTGTAGGATATTTGTGATGCATGTGTAGGAGGATGGCCTGGTTTGTAGTGGGTACCTTGGGTACATACACCTAATACCAGGTCCAGTTATCCCTTATTAGTGAAATGTAGTGGTGTTCTAGCAGCTTAGGTTGCTAGAGGTAGCTATAGCAGAGCAGCTTAGGCTGAACTAGGAGACATGCAAAGCTCATGCAATACCACTTATAGTTACACAATACTTATACACAAAAAAAGACAATACTCAGTGTACCAAAAATAAAGGTATTTTTTGGGGGTGACACAGTACCAAAAATACTCCTTCTGGAGGTAAGTATTATACACAATATATATACTAGACACCAAAATTAGACAAGTAAATAGTCATAGAACAATGCAAACAGTAGGAAATCCCATAGAATGCAACGGGAGAAAATAGGTCTAGGGGCAACACAAACCATATACTAAAAAAGTGGATTGTGAATCACAAATTCCCCCATAGACAAGTGTAGTGTGTTCTGATTCACTGAGAGAGTAATAATACAGTAAAGGTAAGTAAATTACCCCACCCTAGAGCCAAGAAAAGCAGGAGTAAAGTAATTCAAGTTTCCTTAGGACACACTACACCTCATTTTTGGGATTTTGCAGCAGCCAACCAAGTCTGCAAAGAACAACTGCTGGATTATTGAACCTGAAGATGTGCAAAGGAAGAGGACCATGTCCAGAAGTAGAAAGAAGTTCCAGGAAAGACAGGAGCCCCTGCCAACCAAGAAGAGGTTGCAAAAGAAGAGTCCCTGGTTAGTAGAAGACTGCAGAAATGCACCCTAGGAAGGTGCCAGCGGGTTTCTGCCTGATGCAAAAGATGTCCCACGGCATGAAGATTGTTGCAAATGAGATTTTGTATTAGAAGACACCAGCAAGCCTTGGCTACGGCAAAAGTGCATTTTTCATCATAATGGTGCTGGATGGACCCAGGAAGGATCTGGGGGCCTGAACTCTCTGTGAGAAGGAAGAGGGGGCTCTCAGTACTTTAGAGAGCCCTCAGGATGCAAACCAGCACCCCCAGAAGCTGCAGGATCTGGGTTCAAAGAAGGTACAAAATGCGGTCAATGCAGCACAACAGAAGAAGGTCCCACGCCGCCAGAGAACTGCTCAGCAAGTTGAGCATCACAGGGTGGAGTGCTGGGGACCTGGGCCTGGCTGTGCATGAAGGAATTTTCCAAAGAGTGCACAGAGGCCTCAGGAGGTGAAGAAGACACAATACACAGGGTACTGTCGTTCTTGGGGAAGGCAAGGCCTTACCTCCTCCAAATTGCGTCAGCAGGACCTCAGGACCGTTTATGTCAATGATGTCCACCCTCTGTGCCCTTAGGAGCATGCTCATCACCGTGAGAGGAGTCCCAGGGTACCGGTTGTCACCTTGGAAGGTGCCTGCTTGGAACAGGGGAGTGATTCCGTCACACCACGGGAGATTTCTTTGGTTCTTCTGGTACAGGATGAAGACAGGGAGTCCCCAGAGCATGCACACCATGGAAACTGTTGCAGTTGCTGACTTGGAGCTGAGGTTGCTGAAGAAAAGTGTCTCTTGTAGACACTTTGTTGCAGTTGGAGTGTTTCTTGGAGCAGGCTGCGGTTGATCCGAGGTCAGAGGGTGAAGTAGTAGTTGCAGATGGTTCCTGAAGGAAACGTGCAAGCAGAATCTGAAGAGAACCCACAGGAGAGACCCTTAATAGCCCTGAGAAGGGGATTGCCTACCTTATCAGTTATGGAAGTATCAGGAGGGGTCTCTGACGTCATCTGCTGGCACTGGCCTCTCAGAGACCTCCAGAATGCCTCCACACCTTGCAAAGCAAGATGGCTGAAGTCTGGGACACACTGGAGGAGCTCTGGGCACCACCCCTGGGGTGGTGATGGACAGGGGAGTGATAACTCCCCTTTCCTTTGTCCAGTTTCCTGCCAGAGCAGGGGAGAAGGGGTCCTTGAACCAGTGTAGACTGGTCTATGCAAGGAGGGCACTATCTGTGCCCTTCAAAGCATTTCCAGAGGCTCGAGGAGGCTACCCCTCCCCAGCCTGTAACACCTATTTCCAAAGGAAGAGGATGTAACACCCTGCTCTCAGAGGAAATGCTTTGTTCTACCTTCCTGGGACTGGGCTGCCCAGACCCCAGGAGGGCAGAACCCTGTCTGTCAGGTGGCAGCATCTGTAGCTGCAGTGCAAGCCTTAGAAAGCTGGTTTGGCAGTACTGGGGGTCCATGGTGGAGCCCCTAGGCTGCATGGAATTGGCTCCCTAATACCAGATTTGGAATGGCGGACAATTCCATGATCTTAGACATGTTACATGGCCATATTTGGAGTTACCATTGTGAAGCTACTTATAGGCATTGACCTATATGTAGTGCACATGTGTAATGGCATCCCTGCACTCACAAAGTCAGGGGAAATGGCCCTGAACTATTTGGGGGCACCTTTGCTAGTGCAAGAGTGCCCTCACACTTAGTAACTTTGCACCTAACCTTCAGCAAGTGAAGGTTAAACATATAGGTGACTTATAAGTTACTTAAGTGCAGTGAAAATGGCTGTGAAACAGTGTGTGCAGTATTTCACGCAGCTGCAGTAGCAGTCCTGTGTAAGGGATTGTCTGAGCTCCCTATAGGTGGCAAAAGAAATGCTGCAGCCCATATGGATCTCCTGGAACCCCAATGCCCTGGGTACCTAGGTACCATATACTAGGGACTTATAAGGGGGGTCCAGTATGCCAATTGAAATTGGTAAATGAAGTCACTGGCCTACAGTGACAACTTTAAAAGCAGAGAGAGCATAAGCACTGAGGTTCTGATTAGCAGAGCCTCAGTGACACAGTTAGGCACTACACAGACATACACATTAGGACATAAACTATGAGCACTGGGGTCCTGGCTAGCAGGATCCCACTGAGGCAGGCAAAACACATTGACATATAGGTTTTTATCAATGAGCACAGGGGGACTGGCTAGCAGGATCCCAGTGACACAGAAAAAGCACACTGACACACACTCACAAACAGGCCAAAAGTGGGGGTAACCATGATAGAAAGAGGCTACTTTCCTACTCAACCCCCCCCCCCAAACGAAGGACAATAAGGCTAACCTTGGCCAGTTGAGACTTTATTGTCTAAGTGGTGATAAGTGGAGAGTAGATCTGCAATAGAGTGGTTACTCCATTTATCATCCACTATATGGTTACTTCCCTTTGGGGATGTCATCCACCCTCTTTGCAGATTTTTTTATCTAACCAACAGTGTGAGTGTAAATTCTCAGAGTTCCTATGAGTATGTTTTAAAGTTGGGCAGTGGGAGTGGTCCACTGGGCCTATGTCAAATGCAGGAATTGCTAGACAGAGATGCTGTCTCAATAAAGCCATAGCTGGGCAAACACTTTGTCCATATGGCTGTAAGAGAGAACAGGATTGCTGTTTCTCTTGAGTTGGAGCAGGGCAGGGCTGCTGTCCTATAAGCTCCACACCAGGACAGGGCTACTGTCCTAAGTGTTTAGAGGCAGTGCAGGGCTGCTGCACTAAAATTTCTCTGGGAGGGTTGGAAGGAAGCTCAATATTTAATAAAATGGTGCAGTTTTGCACATCTGGATTAGTAGTTCCACAGAGAGGTACTTTTACCTCTAGGAGTCCAGCTGTGGTAGCTGAGGGCTCCCTTGGTACAGGTTCCACCCCAGGAGAGGTTTCTCCCACCACAGGAATGGTATCCTTAGTAGCAGGGTGGGGAAGGGATACTTTGATACCCTTTTTACCTGTTGGCGGAGAGGGATCCTGAGATTTCAGGCCATTTTTTAACTCCTTTGACCCAGCATGGATGCATGGGTACTAAACTCTACTTCAGCCCAACCTGAGGCCTCTGGGTCATTCCCTTAGAGGCAATCCACAGGTAAGCTAGGTGATACCACCACATGCTTAGGGCCAGTAACTCTACCCCAACAAAGTTGAACTACAGCTATGGGGAGAGACTGAGTGGAGTTATTGACATCAGTAACTTGGTACTTCTGTCCAAGGAGGTGTTGTGCAGGTGACACCAGGTTTTCAGTCACCAAAGTGATACTGGCACCTGTGTCCCTGTAGACCTGGGCCTCAACACAATTTTTCAAGATTGACTGCTTGCACTTATCCAGGTTAAGGGGATAAGCAGCCAAGGTGGCAAGGCCAATGCCACCGGGTGTGACAGAAACTGTCTTGGGACTGTCTACCCCAGTTTCTATTATGGTCCCAAAAGTGAACCCAGCTACACCTTTAGTTTGACTATTGTCAGTATTCCCACCACTATTACCATTAATGCTAGGGGCACTAGAGTCTGATGTCTTAGTGGTGGTAGGCTCAGGGGCTTTACCTGTGCAGGACTCATCCCCTGGCATATGACCTTTATTTCTACACATATAGCACCAAGGCTTTTTCTGATTGTGTGAAGAGTTTGAAGAGGATGAAGAAGTGTTATCCCCACCCCCAGATGAGTGTTTTGGACCTGAAGAAGGATCTTTATGTTTACTTTTATCCCCATGCTTGTCCTGAAATTTTTTACCATCTTTCTTCTTGCGGTCCTTGTCACCCCCTGTATGAGCTTTTCTGCTCACCCTTGTTCTGACCCATTTGTCTGCCTTTCCCATTTCTTGGGGAGGGGTAAGATCTGAGTCCCCAAGATACTGATGTAACAAGTCAGACACACAACTATTTAAGATATGCTCTCTCAGAATCAAGTTATATAGGCTTTCTTAATCAGTCACCTTACTACCATGTAACCAACCTTCTAGGGCCTTCACAGAATAGTCTACAAAGTCTGTCCAGTCCTGTGATTACTCCTTTCTGGTCTCTCTGAACTTAAGTCTGTACTGTTCAGTGGTTAAGCCTAGACCATACAAGTGAACATTTTTAATAACCTGGTAATTGACTGCATCATCCTCTCTGACAATAAGAAGTCTGTCTCTACCTTTGCCAGAGAAGGATAACCAAAGGATAGCAGCCCACTGTTCTTGAGGGACCCTCTGAACTTTACAGGCCCTCTCAAGTGCAGCAAACCACTTGTTGATGTCATCACCATCCTTGTAAGGAGGGAAAACATTGTGCAGATTATTAGAATCAAATGAAGGTTCCCTAACATTTGTATTCCTAAAACTGCTGCTGCCACCATGGGGAATGAACCCCAAACCCTGCCTCTCTTTCTCCACAGCCAGGGATTCCACGTCAAAGGCCAACTGCTGCTGCATTATCTTCAATCTGGCCTCCTCTAACCTCAGCTTTCTGAGTTCCCTATCTAGGGACTGGTCCTCAGGGTTAGAATTATGTGAAGCATCTGAAACAGAAGTAAGATGAGAGTGTGCAGAGGCAGACCTATCTCTAAAAGGGGCCGCTCTAGTGACCTGGCCTCTAGAGGTGAAAGGAGCCCTAGTTGAGTGTGAACCCTTCCCACTACCAGTTATACTAGGGGGCTTGTTGACAGACAGGTCTGTGGAAGGACCCTCCCCAGGATTGTCATCATGCTCCTCTGTGCCTACCTGGTTGGAGTTATCCTCTACCTCTTCCCCTTTCTGACCTTGACCAGTGCTGAGTCCCTGGTCATCTTGGAGGAGAAGATTTAAGAGGAACTCCTTATTGGGGTTGTTCCCAATCCCTAAACTTCTTTCAATACAGAGACCCCTCAAACTTTTAAAGTTTAGATTCTCATATGTTGTTTTCACAACTCTAGGGGTAGCATCTACAGAAAACATATTGAAAGAAAAAAGTTTTGGGAAAGTGAGCAAAAAGGTAGTAGAATAACAGAGCTAACTTTTTAGAGAAAAGAAGAAAACTTTTCAGAACTTTGAAAAACTTTTGCAAAGTTTAAAGAACTTTTAAGAAAGTTAGAAAATAGTTTCAAGGTATTTTTATATATGCTCTAAGTATTGGAGCAAGCTTTTCTTGTGAAAAGCACAGGTAATAAAGTGGTAAAGCAATTGCAAGTACTTATCCCACCGCTGCACCACCCATGTAGGAGGCTGGCTTGGTTTGTAGTAGGTACCTTGGGTACTTACACCTTATACCAGGTCCAGTTATTCCTTATTAGTGAAATGTAGTAGTGTTCTAGCAGCTTAGGCTGATGGAGGTAGCTATAGCAGAGCAGCTTAGGCTGAACTAGGAGACATGCAAAGCTCATGCAATACCACTTGTAGTTACACAATACTTATGCACAAGTAAAGACAATACTCAGTGTTACCAAAAATAAAGGTATTTATTTGGGTGACACAGTACCAAAAATATCTTAAAGACAACACTCCTTCTGGAGGTAAGTATTATACACAATATATACACTAGACACCAAAATTAGACACGTAAATAGTCATAGAACAATGCAAACAGTAGGAAATCCTATGGAATGCAATGGGAGAAAATAGGTCTAGGGGCAACACAAACCATATACTAAAAAAGTGGAATGTGAATCACAAATTCCCTCCTAGACAAGTGTAGTGTGCGCAGAATCGCTGGAAGAGTAAGAATACAGTAAAGGTAAGTAAATTACCCCACCCCAGAACTCAGACAAGCAGGAGTAAAGTACTGCAAGTTTCCTTAGGACACACTACACCTCGTTTTTGGGATTATTCAGCAGCCAACCAAGTCTGCAAAGAACAGCTGCTGGATTATTGGACCTGAAGACCTGCAAAGGAAGGGGACCAAGTCCAGAAGTCAAAAGAAGTTCCAGGAAGGACAGGAGCCCCTGCCAACCCAGAAGAGGGTGCAAAAGAAGAGTCCCTGGTTAGTAGAAGAGTGCAGAAATGCACCCTAGGAAGATGCCAGCGGATTCCTGCATAATGCAAAAGATGTCTTACGGTGTGAAGACTGTTGCAGATTAAATTTCCTGTTAGAAGGCACCAACAAGCCTTAGCTGCGGCAAAAGTGCATTTTTCATCAAAATGGCGCTAGATAGACCCAGGAGGGACCTGGGGGACTCAACTCTGTATGGGGAGGAAGAGTGGGCTCTCAAGACTTTAGAGAGCCCTCAGGATGCCAGCCAGCACCCCCAGAAGCCACAGGATCTGGGTTCAAAGAAGGTGCAAAATGCAGTCAATGCAGCACGACAAAAGAGGATTCCCACACTGCCGGAGAACAACTCAGTGAGTTGAGCATTAAAGGGTTGAGTGCTGGGGACCTGGACTTGCTAGTGCAAGGGTGCCCTCACACTTAGTAACTTTGCACCTAACCTTCAGCAAGTGAAGGTTATACATAAAGGTGACTTATAATTTACTGAAGTGCAGTGAAAATGGCTATGAAATAGTGTGTGTACTATTTCACGCAGGCTGCAGTGGCAGTCCTGTGTAAGGGTTTGTCTGAGTTCCGTATGGGTGGCAAAAGAAATGCTGCAGCCCATATGGATCTCCTGGAATACCAATGCCCTGGGTACCTAGGTACGATATACTAGGGACTTATAAGGGGGGTCCAGTATGGCAATTGAAATTGGTAAATAAAGTCACTGGCCTACAGTGACATATTTTAAAGCAGAGAGAGCATAAGCACTAAGGTTCTGATTAGCAGAGCCTCAGCGACACAGTTAGGCACTACACAGGCATACACATTAGGCCACAAACAGTGAGCACTGAGGTCCTGGCTAGCAGGATCCCAGTGAGACAGGCAAAACACACTGACATATAGGTTTTATCTATGAGCACTGGGGTCCTGGCTAGCAGGATCCAAGTGACACAGGAAAAACACACTGACACACACTCACAAACAGGCCAAAAGTGGGGGTAACCATGATAGAAAGAGGCTACTCTCCTACAGCATGTAACATGTCAATGGCCACAGAATGTCAATACAACAGTGTAGAAATAATGCGGGCAGATAACTATGCACAAGTGTCTGGATATTATCATCATCTGTGCTTCCTTAGGATTATTTCTGAAGTTGAAAGATCACAAAAAGAATAATGCTGTGCAGAACTGAATATGTCAGGTCCAAAGTATGTACAACATGAAACTCAATGTGGCACACATTCCCTTCAAGACAATTATTATGTATGTGAGATCTGACTCTAAACTTTAATCACACACACACACCATACTGCAGGAATGGATGTGTACGAGTGTGTGGACAATTATGTAACCCGGGAGTACAATGTAAGAAATCATAGGTGTTAGTTATGTATACTGAACCTCATAAGATTATGACATCACTCAGCTTATCAGGGCTCACATGAACATCAGGCTGTAGGCAGACATCCCACAGTGCCCAAGATTCCAACACAGGACTCAAACAATTACAGATTTAAAATCACACCAACCTTTACAACACATTGGGAGCCATAGTTACCTTGAGTGGTGAGTGCAATAGATGGCAGATGCATAGAGAAGTAGCTTTGTTGTAGCTGCCAATGTGACAGCTCATTTGGAAGTGCGAATAACCATGTCGAGAATGGGATTTGGATGCAGGATGGAACCCAAATGCAAATACAAAAATTACACTGTATACTCAGGCAAAGGCCCTGATCCCCAAGCATATGACACATACTGTAAAGGAGTACATAAAACATTATTATATCAGTATGAAAGGAAACTTAAACTATGGGAAACACCTAAACTAACCTAACCTATCCTAACTATACATTACCCGCAACTGGCCCTAACTACCCTAAGCTAAACTTGCTTACCACATGTAACTAAACACTCTAAGCATCAGTTCCTCACCCCCCATATATGACGGGACACGTGTAGAACAATATATATTAACCTAAACACATACTAACTTATCCTAAACAAATATATATATTTTTGTATTTTTTATTTTATATATATTGTTTTATACACATAAACCGCAACATCATCCCCCACCCACAAACAAACATGTAATAATATAACACCCTTCACCCCCAACCCACTTATCCTAACTAAACTAACAGCCTACGCTAACCTAACACTAACCCCCCTAAACCCTCTAAAGAAAAGAAAGAGGAGGGGGGATACAAAATTATGGATGAGGATCAACAAGTCACAAATTGGCCCTCCTCAGGATCTTCTTTATCCCCCAGAGTCTCCTGCTATTGCGGGCCACCTCCTGCTGCAGCCTGTCCATCCGGCCCAACATACGTTGCATGTCACGTTGTAGTGTCCTGAATTCAGTCATGTCCAATATTGCAGCTGGGGTCATCTGGGTAGCACTTGTCGAAGCTAGTGCTGGTGCCGTGATTGGAGGGGGAGGTGCAGAAGGTGCTGCTTGTGGGCCTTGGTCTGACGAGGTCGAGGGACCTGCTGAAGTGGCTGTCATCCCTGGGGCCACTGTGGTCTGAGCTGTGGTGATGGTGGTGGCAGTTGTGGGCAATGCTGGCCCCCCTTGGCTAAATGCCCTCCATACCCCTGTGGCTCTCTCATGATGATATCTCCTTGCCTTATTGTGGAACCCAGCCTCCACATCGAGTATGTGATAGTACTGCACTGCCCACCTCTGAAATTCCCGTATCTCCTGGGCATTCATGTTGGCAGCTGTAAAAATAGAGACAGGCAAACATTAGTGACATCATTGTGTGATACATGTACAGATGATATTCTAACACTTCCTCAACAATAGCACATGCAGTCCAAATCACAGTACAGATGTTAGAATGTCCCTGAGGAATGACATGCCAACACAGCCTACCCATCAACTATTTAACAGCACAGCAATGCACAACAAGGTGTGTACTTAATTAAATGATCTGTGCATATTTGTACTGCTATTAGTCACATAACAAATGCTGCAAGTACTCAACATGTGCCAGGCCAACTAATCACTATCTTCTGGATCAAATTCAAGGCACACAAGACCTGTGATTTGTATATGGAACTGCCAGGACGGTATGCAGTTGGTAATCATGAGGGGGCATTGTAGCTTGGAACACATGAGTGCTTGAATTACATGTTGGTTATCTACACTGTTATCATCACACCTAGCTACACATATTTTCTACCCCTAACCCTGTGCCCCAGGGGGGGATGGACTTGCAACACATACTTTCAAACATCAAGGACAACCACGAAGCTTTGGACAGCTGTCCACAGGTTTAGTCAGTCCACCACAAGTACGGAGGCCTGCCAACTAGGATTGAGTCAACCATTTGACAATCACATCTACATTCATTTTTCTATATGCGGTCAATTGTCAACATCATTAGATCTCACTGACACATTTCCAAAATCAAGCACATTGCTGCAAGCACCCATCTGGCCTTGACCTGCATGCACGCCTATGACATTTCACTCAAGTGCCACGTAAATGGAGTACAACATGTGGAGCTAGATGCTGCGGGTCAGTCACCCATACAGTCCCACATGTTCATTACTTAAAAGGGATGCGCAAGCCTGTGTGTAAAACGGATGCATCACTGTTCTTTGTGAATTAGGGTATGACTTGCTGACTAAATTACGACACTGGCCACCACCAAATCAATTTTTGGCATACATGTAGAAACAAATCACCTTGTTCACCTGCCCATGCCTATGGCGCAGCACTCAACTCCCAATATACGCCTCTCCACCACTGAATGTCTAACTCTTCCATGGAACTATATGTCAACCTCCTGTCAAGTCACATATCAGATCACGTGCCAGCACATCATATCTTGCAATGAGTCCAACACACAGGTGTCAATCACACAACAGCTGCAAACACAACACAGGACAAACATATTAACACTTACTGGATATGTCTGGGTCCGCAAATCGAGCCACTTTACCAATTGTGTAGGGTGCTGGTCCACCTGTAAAACATGGAAGGGTGATATGTGCTCAATCTCTGCTCACTGTACAAAAGTTGGAACAACAAATCACTGTGTGTGATATTTTATATGATAGAGCTGCACATCAAGCATGTAGACACCACAACAGACATACCACTGAAAGCATGCATTGACACTGTCACTCTAGTGAGTGCTAGACACACATATGCACACATGCACTGTCCCTAACAATCATGTGGTGCCAAACATGAGTACTCAATTTTGTGCTTAATTCATTCCAGAGGGTACTCCATTTCATCATTTGTAATTGGGAGACACATGCAATGCCACATTCCTGTTGCACTGCAATATCAGTGACTCAGGTATTGTGGCTTGTGCATCAAGGAATAATGAGTAACTGTGTGATGCTCACGTGGGTTGATTTGCGTTCAGGAATTATTGTGCTTTCAGTGGTCCATTAAAGGTGTGCCAGTGTTGTATGTAGGTTACAGATGCCACATTGGCAATGTACCCAGAGCTGTATATGCCCCCTATGACAACATGATGGCAGGGAACCTGTGTGTTCCTTGATGACAATGTTACAATAAACATGGATTGACCAATTTTCTGATTCAAAACAACAAAAAGATGCATGCTGTCTTATTTGATCACCCTTGACAGAATGCATGGGCACAGGTGTAGTCATTGCACCTGAAATGTGTGTAGGGCCCTGTGTACCTATATCAGGAATTGTAAATCACACTTTGCCAGAATCAGCAACTTACAATTGCCAAGTTGGGTGATCAGTGGCAGTACAACCGAACTGACACTGTCTGCTAATAAGAAACATGGGTTAGCAAATGTCTTACTTCTGCAATCATGATGATGTAGGTCTCTATTTGAAAGCACCTTGGGAATGGCAGCACTCACAGGAATGCTGGCCTGCTGATCTTAGCATATCACCATGTCTGTGACAGCTTTCATACTGAGAAGTTAACATTTGGTCAAATGCTGCACTATACCAGCAGGGGTGTACCAAAAGTAAAATAACAACCTATTTTGTCACTAAAATTGTATAATGGAAGCAGTCAGTGGTCCCTTGAAAACATCATGCTAAAAAATAGTTTGTGACCATGCATTCACAAAGAGCAGGGATCCCATGATGACCCATGGTGACACAGATGGTAACTGCACTAGCTCAGTACCAGAAATTGCACCCAAGCCAAATACGTTGTTGGGCCCTGCTACTCAATGATAGGATTTCAACGCCTTCTCTGAAAAGCCACGAGATGAACCTGTTTTGTGCTACTGCAATCTGGTAGCATCCTGGCACATTTGGGTTTGGCCATGTGAAAGATTATCTGTCCAGATGTAAACACACAGAAACAATGAACTTAGGGCCAGATCTGTCACTTTTTGTGTTGCATTTGCTTCATTTGTTTACGCTACAGCTATGGAAATTAGCAAAATAAATTTGATTGTAGCAAGTGTGCTATACATTTATGTAAAAAAATAACGCAAACGCAGCACAAACAAAGTAGAAATATGGGCCTAAGATAATAGCAGAGGTTAGGAAGAGCTTTGCACGTATGGCCATGAATACTGTTCAGACATGGTTAAAAAAAACTGGGGACTACATTGGTTCCTTGTATTACCATGTGAAATACATCCCATTCCTGGTACACTCACAGGCCCTGAATCATAATTTTGTTTGTGCCGCATTACCATCATCTATTGACGCAAAAGCGGCACTAAATTACCAGATAAATTTGTCTTTTGGAAGTTTGCGTGGCTTTTGTGTCAACAAATGACAGTAATTCATTGAAAAAATGGTATAAATCATGGCGAGAGTTTGTTCAACTTGCATTCCACATGTCCACAAACATTGCATGCAGCATGTCACAAAATCTGCTACTGTCACTCCGGAGAATTGTACTGTACACTTTAGTAAATTTTGTACTCACCAACAGGGCCACCAATCACCACACCCAGGTGGTCCAGCAGGACCTCCTCTCGGGCCACCAGGTCAGCCCAGAGATGCTTCAGCTGACGGTCGTTGCGCTGGCTGTTGAATATGCACCGCAGGTGGAACAGCACCTTTGCCCACCTGCCCTTCTTGCCTCCGTGTGATACACCTGTATCACCCGGCCCCTGGCCTCCATCATCAGGTGGAGGAAGTGGCACACCAGCCACACAAATGCCCCTAGCTCCTCCTCACCCATTTGCCCCAGACGTGGCCTTCCCAACATCTCAACAAAATTAGGAGAAAAAAGGGTAAAGAGGGAAAAAAAGGGGAAGGAGGCAGGAAAAGAAAACTTAAATAACCTACAGTCAGCCCAACAATACCCACAAACAGACTCCCAATAGTATAAAGACAAATCTAATTACAATAAATGCCAAAAAAACGCTTAAACAGGATACCACAGACACTTACAAAACACCAAAATACAATATCAATAGCACACAGGAGACAAATTCACAATATTCACAGAGACAATTCAAGACACAGCCACATAGTCTAGAATAATCACAGACTGCAAAGTGAAAGTGAAAGTACACCCACTGTACCATTTCAGCAAACAAGATATCCTATTACATTACTTCCTGTCTCAATTGCGGGTCGTTTTTTTTGTATTGCGTGTAATTTTATGACGCTTACGGGGTTTGCGTCAATATTTTTTTACGCATGTGCCTGAAAATTCCCCTGCATTCAAGGATCAATACATTTTAAATGGATAACCGCTTACGGTGGTGGAATTAATGCTAGGGACCAATTGGTATATAATGTGTGTGAGCATCATTTTTTAACGCATATGTGTTATATTTTGACGCATATGCGTCTTTTGTTATGCGTTTGCATAAAAAAATCTATCTTAAACTGTGTTTGTGTGAATTTTTAAATTTTTAACATGCATGCAGCCTATAACTATACAAAGATAGGATGGTATCACCAGCAGTGTGTGTTTTAGTGTTTGGGCACATGTGGCAGACCATACTACTGCAGCCCATAATGCACATGTTGTTGTGCAGGACTAGCTCTCTTAACTGATGCAACAGCAACACAAACTTTGGAAATAAAATAGGTATTTTCTAGTTTGAGCAGGTGTTGCATCAATAGAGGAAAGCAAGGCTACGCTACTAAACAAATAGACTCATGGCCTGTGTGTTTAAATCTGTGAATTGTCTGTTCAAATTATTGTTGTTCCTTTGTGGGAATGTCATGAGAGAAATTTGGTGTAATATGCATCTATGAATGTGTTATAAATGTGTATAACCATCAGATGCCATTGATTGAGGTACATCATTCATGATATGTGTTTGTAATATCTGTTGTGTCTTATGCTGTGTGTACTTGCTTGACTTTTGGGACAAAACATTTCCCATGACTTACTATATACTGGAAAGATTGAGGATGGTTGATGATGGTTATGTCAGATATGTTACCCCTCACATGTAATGAAATGTTGGATACAACTTCATGGTCACATGTGTGTATGCTACCCATGAGTGAGGCATTTGAACATGCTAGGTAGGTACAGTGTTTGTGACACAGAGTCTCAAATCCAATCCTAAAATTGTTATGTACACCACAGTTTGAGTCATGTAAATTACCTATGTTTCTCCTGTGGCTGTGGAGGACCAGAAGACCATGCTGTATTTGTTCACATATTTCCAGTGGTTCATTGCACAAAGGTGTTTAGTTCAAGTGTGTGGCCATGTGTACCCTGTGTCAGTATTGGCCTCCATGTTGTCACAGTTACGTGCAGGTCTAGTCATGAGTCTGTGGAGCCAACCCTTGAATTGACAGTATCCTTCAAAGCAGATTTGACCAAAAGCCAAAGATCAACTAACGACACACATTGAGATAGTCCAGCTATGGCACTGCAGAACTTTAATAAGGCAGACAACAGGGTAACCTTGGTGTACTTAAACTTTTTTGGATCAGTAATAGGAAACAGGCAGGTTTCATCACAACATTTGTACACAGGGTGGCCTCTAAAATTCCCACTGTAACAGGGAACATCAGTGGCTCTGTGCTGATTAATGTCACAGCTAGTCATCAAGCAAGCCCCATCAAAAGGTGGCGGCAAAAGTGAATCTGTGTGTGGACCGTCAGGGCAAAAACATGTTTTGTCCTTACATACACATTGACAACCCTTGTTTGTTATGCTGGAGGCACCGTACTAAATCCATGCATACAGCCATAGCACACTGTCACTGTTTGGCACTAATGAATACATGCAAAACCAGACAAGGGATGGGGCTAGATTAGGCAATTTGAATATATTTCCCAGAACAGAATACAATAAGGAAACTGATTAAACTGTACTATATATTTGAGGATTCATCGTAGACCTACCAGACACAATATCCCATGAGGAAAGAGAGGGCATGGAAAGCAACTATGAGACAAATGTAGCCACAGTGAACCTCTATAGAAGGCTGATGACAGAGCAACCTTGGTGTGCTCAAATACGTTATGGATCAGTAATAGGAAACAGGCAGGTTTCATCACAACATTTGTACACAGGGTGGGCCTCTAAAATTCCAACTGCAACAGGGAACATCAGTGCCTCTGTGCTGATTAATCTCACAGCTAGTCACCACGCAAGCCCCATCAAAAGGTGGCAGCAGAAGTGAATCTGTGCCTGGACCGTCCGGGCACAAACATGTTTTGTCCTTACATACACATTAGCAACCCTTGTTTGTTGTGCTGGAGGCACAGTACCAAATCCATGCATACAGCCAAAGCACACAGTCACTGTTTGGCACTAATGAATACATGCAAAACCAGACAAGGGATGGGGGCTGGATTAGGCCATTGAATACATGTTCCAGAACAGAATACGATCAGTAAACTGATGAAACTATACCCTACATTGGAGGATTCATCGTAGACCTACCAGACACAATACCCCAGGAGGAAACAGAGGGCATGGAAAGCAACTATGAGACAAATGTAGCCACAGGGAACCTCTATGGTTAACGCAAAGACTTGAACCAGTCTGGCTAGCAGGATGCAGGCTCTGTCAGGAACAAACATGAACAAGGCAAATACACAGTGAGCAGACTCAGGAACAACACCGTGGGAACAAAAAACAGTTTCTACTGTGGTCTGCACTGGTACACAATCCTCCAAGGGCTCTGGTACACAAGTGATTTGTACGCCAATGCACAACAAGGAGATTCAGAAAATGTAATCTTCTAAGCAGTTCCAGGCAGCAGCAAGGACAGGGCAGGTTCAAATGGCTGGTCTGCATGGAAGTGCTCACAGGTGTGTGCACCTTCAGTCTCTCACAAGTCCTGGAGTTGAGAATCAAGTTCAAAGGGCCAACTGGACATTTCACATGGGAAGCAATGGATAGCTGATTACAGGTCTTACCGACTACCAGGCAGTGCATTATCGGACCTGAAGTCCATGTAGACTGATGAACTATGACTATGGCATGCCATACATAAGAGGGAAGCACACAGGAGTCAGAATGGGAGTCTGGCTGAGTGTAGATGAAGATTCTCAGGACACAGATAGTCCATTTACAGCGCCCCCTAGAAAAGGGCGGGGAGAGACTTAAAACATGGCAGTGGCAGGACTTATTACCTGGGATGTACTGTGGAGGGTATGTCTTCTGAGCAATGCTTGTCATACCTGGGCCACTTCTGCTATCCATTTTCAGGTTTGATGCACTTCTTGTCACACATGCTCCTTGCAGAGATAGCTAATGTCACACTTACGGCTGTCAAGGGTCTCGTCATACATTCCTGTTACCAATGCAATTGCACATCCACTGCCTCATGTATGATGCACTTTTTTCACCTTATGATTGATGGTGTCTTAGTTGAGTGTCATATGCTGCAATGGACCATGTTGGCAACATGGATGTGTCTCATAGCTGTGGTCCTTTGATATTGCCCTTCAAATGTGAAATAGACAGGATATATGTCATTAACACTGTGTGTGATGTTTGCTGTACATTCATACCCATCAAATGTGATGTGGCTGTTTCAGTATGCAAATTTGTATTTCTGCAATGCTCCATGGGACAAAATTCTGATTATGATTCCTAGAGATCATGTGATGCATAAATAATTACCCAAAGCATGATTGAGTGATGAAGTGAGGTGTTTAATTACATATGATAACAATGTGGTGATGGTGAATATAGTTAGAAGTTTTGTATGATGTGTTGTCTCCTGCAGCTGTGTTTGGATGTTCCCCCTCATTTTCACGGACAGCATCCTCCAGTTCCTCCTGTTCAGGCATTTGTTGATCCAGTTCATAGAAGGGAATGTTCCTCCTCACACAAATGATGTGCATGATGGCACAGGCCAAATGATCTTGCAGACCATTTCAGGGGAATATAGGAGGCTGCCTCCGGTGATGTTCAGGCACCTGAATCTGGACTTCAGAATGCCAAAAGTCCGCTCACCTAAGGTGCGTGTCCTACGATGTGCCTCATTATACGCACGCTCTGATGCTGTGCTTGGGCTGACAATTGGGGTCATGATCCATGGCTGGATCCTGTAACCCTGATCAGCTGAAAGAGAAAATGAGGGTAAGTATTTTGTTGTTGGTTGCACTGTGATTGTCA
The DNA here is from genome assembly GCF_031143425.1 of Pleurodeles waltl. Taxonomy (NCBI): domain Eukaryota; kingdom Metazoa; phylum Chordata; class Amphibia; order Caudata; family Salamandridae; genus Pleurodeles; species Pleurodeles waltl. The sequence continues at coordinate 690,046,683 of NC_090436.1, read as the reverse complement.
CTTTGCATGGCAGTTGTTATCTTGTGTCGTCTGTGACTCCCCTGTGTTTGTGGTATTGTGTGGGATCCTAGGCTTCTGTGATGTTCTTTCTGCATTGGGTTGGTTGACTAGCAAAACTGGTGTTTGGCTGATTGACATGATATCAGTGGTACATTTAGAAACTTGGTGTTCAGTGTGTAACTCCCATGTGTTATGTAATGTGAAAGAAGTGTCCATGTGCCGTCACTGGAGGTGACATGATACTTCCACACACACAATCGATTCCACTGTGGTGGTAACATGGTTGCACTATATGGCCTCAACATCCCATCCAATTCAACATATATAATTGCAGGTGCAATGCAACAGTGATGCCCTTTGATTTGGTGAGGTGACAATGCACAGCGCATCTCCATACATTGGCAGCACTGAAGTGTTCACAATTGACAATGCACAATTATCCCATGTGTGACAAGTTCTATGCAAACTTATTTTTGTGCCCTCGCCAAGTTGGCGCAGGTGCAAACATGTACACTACTGAACTTGCTCCAGGTAAGCTGGCTAACATGGTTGTGGGGGTGAAGGTTTTAGTGTAGGAAGGTCCATCTGCTTGTAGATCTGTTAAGTATATGGGGATTGTCTCAATCCGTATGTGTAGCAGTGTGCACTTTGCATTAGTGTCACATCCACATGTTTTCATAGCACAGTCCACTTCCTTATTGCTAGCTGGCAATTTTACCCCAGGAGTGATGTGAGATGTTGGTACTGCCTCAATAATTCCATGTTATATTCATTAGAGTCAGCATCATCATGCTATGTGTCTCATTGTGTTTGACCTGCAGCAACACACATTACACACCGCTGACACAGGACGTATTGCTTGGAAGGGTGTGAGATTGAGTGTTATTGATGTGATTTTGAAAGGTTCATCTTCCAAGTTGTACTGTCAGCTAAGGCCATGTCATTGTCACTGTGTGGTTTTAAATTGGTCCCGTGTGGCTCTAGAGTGGCATCTCTAGTTATTTGCATCTGTCATTTGTCCATAGGTGTGTTTCCCATTGGGTCAGGATATCAAACATGACTACCAGTGTCACACCTCAGTGTCTTCCTGGCCACGTGTCAGTGTAGTAGTGTATGTGTTGGATGTCCTACAGGGTTGCTGTGCTGTGTGCAAATAACCAGGATTCTGTACTTACCAACAAGTAGGGCATTGTCATATCGTCCATCCTGAAAGGGCCGATTGATGGTGCTGTGGTGGAAGATGAATGAATCATGTTCACTCATAGGATACTTTGCCATGATGTTGGTGAACAATCCCCGGTGATCCACAATGGCCTGCACATTGATGGAGTGTGTGTGCTTCCTGTTGCGGTATAGGTGTTCAGTTGAAGCAGGTGGCACAATCCGGACATGTGTGCAGTCAATGGCACCAAGCATGTGCGGGAAGCCATAAATTTGATAAAGCCACTGTTTGGTCTCCTGCTGCTTCTGCTGTGTGTTGGGAAAGCTGATGTGGCGGGGTGTGAGGGAGATGATGGCATCAAGTTCCTTGAGAAGGAAGGCAGAGAATAAAGGCTGTGAGATCCCGGCAACCAGGGCACCAGTGGTTTGAAAAGAGCCACTTGCCAACATGTGCAGGACAGCTAGCTGCTTGGTCTCCAGTGGAATGATGTGGGGTGTCTGCAAGATGGCTGCCAACTGTGGCTCAATGTGACACAGCAACTGCTGTATGGCTTGCCAGTTTAGTCTGTACCTCTGGATGATGTCATGTTCCCTGAGGCTCTGAAGGGTTGTCCTGGTCCTGAATATCCTCTCCTACCTTCTGCATTGCCTTTGGCGTCCATGTTGGTGTGGTGGTAGCTGCTGCTGTTGGTCCTGTGCTCTGTGTCTTCGAGCATGCTGCATGAGTATCACCTCCATGTCTTCTTTTTTTAGCAATGATGTTGCTTGTGTGAGTTTTCCATAAGTAGTGGTGTGTTTGCCCCATTTTAACGCCTGCCCTGACCAAGGCATTAAAATTTGGTGCAAAGTGTGATTCGCGCCATTTTCCGGCTCCGCCTACCAGACGTGCGCCATTTTTGCTTGGTTGGATAAATATGACGCACAGGTGAATAAGTCATTTTTTGGACGGGAACGCCTACCTTGCATCTCATTGACGCAAGGCGGTTTCACGCATCTAGAAAATGGCGCACACTAGGATATTTTGACGTTAGATGGGTCTAGCATCAAAGTATAAATATGGTGTTAAATTTGGGCCAGATTAGCCTAAAAAAAATTACGCTAATCCGGTGCAAAGGGAGTAAAAAATATATGGGCCAAAGTCTTTCCCGGGCACCCTGCACCAGCGGTCAGCTTCAAAGGCCTTGCTGCCAGCAGAAGGCATCCCACTGGTGCCTCCCCCATTTTAGGTGGAAACAACGGCAAGAAACTTACCAGTGACCTGCAATACCGTTGGGGTACCAGATCCCCACCAATGGACACCTAGAAGCAGAGTCCATTCCAGACTCCCAAAAGCACAGAGGCAAGCACTCATCAAGGGACTTCAGGTCACCTGAAATTCACCCCATGAGTGGCCCTGGTGACCTGTAATCCACCCTCAACGCTGGCTGTTCCTGACTGCGAGGACTCCAAGACTCATGACGCAAGGCTTACCTATCTGCGCTGCACATAGCCTCCCTCGACCCTGCAGTGACCAACCTGCATTGCTCCTGTGGTCCGCAAGCCCTTGTGACCTCTTCCCTCCAAGGAGACCCTTCGGACTTGTCTTTAAGTCCCTCTGTGCAGTGTGTTTCCAAGTGGCCTCCTTCTCCTTTGCCCACAAGCTCTAGGGTCTTCAGCTGCTGCTCTCGCTCAAAGCCGGAAGTGCCTGAACTTCTCCAGCTGGACTGCTGAACCTCTCCACGACCTTGACATAAAAATAGAAGGTAAAACTTGTGAGTACATTGCCTGATTTTATATGGATGTTTCTAGTTTTTCCCACTGAATCCTATGTTGCTTAGCACAACTTCTGGGTGAGCCTAACTGCTCACCCACACTACTACAATAATAGAGCGTGAGGTGATCTATTTTTACCAGTGGATACCAAAGTGGGGTTGCTTTGTGACTCTGCACAGTGCACTTCTTTTTTCTACATTATACAGAGAGCCAGGCTCCGACAACAAAAAAGTGAGAAATCTGTCTAGAAATATTAATTTATGTCTAGAAAAATGTATTTAAAGTATAATTTGTACTTCTTTACCTGAAAAATATTTTGCCGTAAGGAGACATAAGGCTAGATGCACTGAAAACAAACATACACTTAGAAAAGTGTGCCAGTAGAACAACTTTTTGGAATACCTTAGCAAGAAGACTCTTAATTTTCTCCAAGAACAATGTTTTTTTAACAGCCTATATCATAGTAAATTCAAATCCTTATGTTTAAAACACACTAGATGATTATTGATTCAGGTGCATCCAAGTTTTAACATTTTGAACAAATTAGTGGTAATTGTATACTTGGGCCTCATTCTTGTCCTAGTTGTAAAACTATGGCAAGCCTGGTAGAGGAATAGCTCAATGAGCTGAACATTCATGAATTGAAGAAACTTTGATCAGCAGATAAAAATTGAGAATCCCAACAATGTCCACTCAACCTTCTGCCCTCTGGAAGATCAGTAAATTGAGTGTGTGAAATTGAAAACACTTCAATCTGATCTTGCAGTGCACGACATTCTGTATTAAAGACAAGTTATTAATATAAGGAGATTGTTAACAAATTGGCTATTTCCACGACCACTCTCTGTATTAAGTCCTCTTTTGGATATTTGGGGTAGGTTTTGATCCAACTTCCATAGATTTTTTTTCCTCAAAAGAAATAAAAAACAATCTTTTGTCTATCTTTTCCACAATCTTAAGAATTCGAAAGTTAGCCAGCCAAAACATAGCTATGTTATGACTTTTGGGAGAACATGGCAAAAAAGTGCTGTGCAAAAATGCTTTGCTGGGGTCAACAAATTCCTAGCCTTCAGAAACAAGCAGAGCTGTATCAAAACCACATTTGTACCACAACCTTTGCATTTTCTAAGCATTAGTCAATTTTGGTGGTGACAGCCAGTGGCAGCCTACTTACAGTTTGTGACAGAAAAAGGTGTGAATTCCATGGGTGAACCCAGACAGGTGTACATTTCTGAACAGTTGACAACATTCTGAATGCAGCAACAGTTTGTTTGTGTAGATCCTTCAAAGTTTTTCCAAATAAAAACTAATTGTTGAAATAACAAATATTTTAAAAAATTAAGAAAAATTGCCATTTGTGACAATCTTTTGATCAGTTTTTTTTGTCATAATGGCATGATAGATCATTCTGATAGCGGAGTTACATAGGTTTTGTAAATTGTCAAAAATCACAGGACAGCCAGAGCTAATATTTGGGCTGCTTCTTGTATGATTTTTCACTCGGTAATTGACGCACAGCAATTTGTGTGGTAAAATATAATGAATGAAAAATGGGTATAAAGGAAACCCATGTATTTCTAAAATGTACATAAGATGCTGAGTTTAGGAAGAGTGGTTATTTGTACACCTCAGACATTGGGGTTATTCATACTGTCATGTGAATCAGAGAGAATTTTGCAAAATGTTTCCTTTCTTGCACACTGACTTACATTTGGAAGCCAAAAATACAGAGACATCTATTCTGTATTCCCACATGTCTCCTGATGGCTAGGCCTAACAGCCACAACACAAAACACACCAAAACAGTACATGGAGGCATCATATTTCACCCAACAAAACCAACTATTTTTTAACAATGTGGGTAGCTGCAAGGTTTGGGCCCTTACTCACCCACACAGGGAATCCTGCCAAATTAAGTCATTTCTGAATTGGCATCCATGGGAGTCCAGGGTGATGTGACATGCATAGCTCTCATGAACTGTGTTTACCCAGAAGCCCCTGCAATCCTCAAATGTTGGCTAAATCCACACATTTTCCTCATATCTGTACAAGAAACTTCCTGAATCAATGGGGACCACCCAGCATTCTCACACTCATCCCAATATCAATGTTAATGCACTTGTGTGGCTCAGCCTAGTGTCCTCATTGTGGAAGGCCCCAAAACACAATGGGGAAACATCAACATTTCCTGTAAAACAAAATGCGTGTTTGGCAATAGCTGGAGGTGCCAGAATTCAGGCCAGGGCTCAGCTGCAACCCAGGGAAGGCTCCCAAACCCAGACATTTCTGAAAACTACTCAGGTGAGTTCAGGGTGGTGCCCCACTTGTGTGCCTTGACTTTGAAGACCTCAAAACTCAACGTGGAGACATCACTTCCTGTCAAAATATTTTGCTCTTTTGGCAATAGATGTAGCTGTGGCTGTGATATTTTGGGTCTGGGTTTTGCAAACACCCAGGATAATCTATATAACCCAGACATTTTTGAAAACTAGATATCAAGAGGAGTCCATGATGGTCTGTCTTACATGGATCCCATGGCTTTTCTTTTCCATAATACCATGCAAATCTCAAACTTTGGTTAAAATCATGACTTGCCCTCACATTTCCTGTGACAGAAACATTTGGAATCTGCAGAAATATGGAAATGTCTAACCACTCACTATTTCCATAGTATTCCCACTAAAAACAGTACCCAAATTGTGTGGCTGAGCCTAACGATTGTGACCGGAATGGATTAAAACAGGGACCATGTGCGGGATCGGGCATAAAGAAGGTATGCCCATTCTGGGGTGGAAGCATGGCCTGATGCCAGGGTGCGATGCCCCACATCTTGCATTTTCCACCATACAGGGGAAAATTAGGGAAACTCTCTTTCTGCTGGGGGCAGAAAGACTGTGGGGGTGATTCTGATTGCGGCGGACGGCGGTCGCCGCCCGCCAAGCGGTTCCCGCCGAAAGACCGCTCCGCGGTCAAAAGACCGCGGCGGTCATTCTGGCTTTCCCACTGGGCCGGCGGGCGACCGCCGAAAGTCCGCCCGCCAGCCCAGCGGGAAACACCCTTCCCACGAGGACGCCGGCTCAGAATGGAGCCGGCGGAGTGGGAAGGTGCGACGGGTGCAGTTGCACCCGTCGCGAATTTCAGTGTCTGCAAAGCAGACACTGAAATTCTCCGTGGGGCCCTCTTACGGGGGCCCCTGCAGTGCCCATGCCATTGGCATGGGCACTGCAGGGGCCCCCAGGGGCCCCGCGGCACCCCCTACCGCCATCCTGTTCCTGGCGGGAGAACCGGCAGGAACCGGATGGCGGTAGGGGGTGTCAGAATCCCCATTGAGGCGGAGCGTGCTCCGCCGCCATGGAGGATTCTCAAGGGCAGCGGGAAGTTGGCGGTACACTGCCGACTTTCCGTTTCTGGCCGCGGCTGAACCGCCGCGGTCAGAATGCCCAGCGGTGCACCGCCAGCCTGTTGGCGGTGCTACCGCTGACCTCCGCCATGGCGGTAATTACCGCCAGGGTCAGAATGACCCCCTGTGTGTCCTTTCTGGGTTGGTAGTATGGCCTGACGTCAATGTGGGCAGACCCAACCCCTTAATTTTCCACCATCTGGTAAACCATGGAGTATAATGTGTTTTTCAACCCTGGGAGGGCAGATGGGGGTGCGTCCCCAAGGGTGGTAGAAAGTATACTGCTCTTGGTGAGGGGGACACTAGCTCTTGTCCATGGTACTGCTCAGATTTCAAAGGACTACTCCCTGGTATCTAGTGTGTGGATCCTTTCTTCGGAAACACACTATAAGTTGAACTCCATACAAGGATCTACTATAGTCAGTGCTGGAAACAGGTCATCATCCTCTTTCCCATTTTTCCTTCTCTGCCGAGATTAGTGCTTAGGTGCCGAGTTAGGCCCTCCAGCATTAATCAAAAGGGAAATCGGACCAAGCCATTAGCGCATCGGGAGGCAAGAAAGGCTCACATGTTCTGAGTCTGATTTCGGAAACGAAAACGCTGTTAGTGTTTTCATCAGAGGCACTTGCTTTGCTTATGTAGCCATCAACAGGTTCCTGAAAGCTGCACAGGAAAGGTTGTGTGGCCATCAGGAATTTGTTGATGGCATGCAAGCGCCATTAATGTATGTGCTGCCATCTGGACGGAAATGCAGCAGCATTTGTTGAGCTTTTTAAGGTAAACAACAGAGCAAAATGAAATACACATAGCAACATAACTACACATTTGAAACATAACATGGAACCACACAACAAAACTATTGAAAAAGAAAACAACACAACATCCGAGTACAACATAAAAAAATTACATTGCAATAATGCAGCACAAAAACAATCCAGCTAAAAAAAAAAAACAGAACACATCACAACCACAACAAACTTGTCAAGCATTACCACCTCCAGATATCCGTTTTTAAAATACGGTGGTAAAAGTTATGCCCATCAAGCACCACCAACTTACCAGCAAGGACAGGAAATAGTGCAATTGAAAAATGTTTTGTGATCAGGTCGATCTGCTATCTTAAACTAGCACTTGTGTGATACGGCTCACCATATGATCCGATTGCACAAAAGATTTCCCATTGTTTTATCTGGAAAAACAAAGCTGTTGGTCAACGTGGATGCTAAGTCACTTCAAAATCCTGATGATCACGATGATATTCAATCCTTTGAGCGCAGCCTACAGACTAGGCCCAGAACTGGCCAGACAGCATTGATCGGGCTAGACTTTTGAAGTGATATGTTTTCTCATGGAACTTTCTCTTTTAAAAGGCAACATGCACCCTTAGCGCCGTATTTATAGTCCCCCAGCGCCACAGAAGCATCACTTTTTGTGATGCTCCTGTGGGGCTAAGCACTGCGCCGTATTTACAAGGTGGCGTTAAGCCACTTTCTGCAGCTTAATGCCACCTTGTATATAATGCCCCTTCCCACGCAGCACTGTGCGTGGAAGGGGCGTACAATGGGTGTTGCTGTTGGCGTGCCACAGCAACACCCATTTCATTTTGATGCTTCCTCAGATTTATGAAATTTCGTAGACCTGAGGCAGCGCCAAAATCTAACGCTACCCCCTGGGGTGGCGTTAGCAGGGCACAACGAGGAGGAATACTTTTATTTCTCCTCGTTTTTTGCTTCTTCTATGTGTGCTGCATTCTGCAGCACGCATAGAAAGAGCAAAATGCCAGAAATGATTGTTTATGTGTGGGAAGGTGTCCCTTCTTGCACAATCATAAACAAACATTTGAAAATGACGCTTTGGCACTTCTGTGTGTGCTGCATTGTGCAGCACACACAGAAGTGCCAAAGGGCCATTAGTGATTGTTTATGTGCAGGAAGGGACACCTTCTAGCAAATACACAATCACACCCCTCAAAGCAGGCATCTTGCATGATGGTGCAAGGATACCTGCGTTGGCGCTGGCAGCTAAATTTAGCACCAGCGCAGGGGGAAACGCTGGGGTATGCTGTATTCACCTAAACTTAAATACGGCGCATCCCTGTGTTTCTAAAGTGACGCAGCGCGGTGCTGCCAATTTTGGCGCTGCACCTCGCTGCGCCACTTTTCTTTAAATCTGTCCCCTAGTTTTCTTATTTTCTGACGCTAATTCTTCCATAGACCTTTCTTTGGTTTCCTCTCGTCTTCCGTTCTGCAGGCCTTTTTATATGCAGAATGGCAAACGTTTCATAATGTGAATGCCTGCACAAGTAACATATTACGAATAATGCAATCTGTTTTTCCTGGGCATATGACAATACCCTACAAGGCATGGCATATTTTATCTGCCATTTTGGAAACTGTTTACTGATATTGCATTCAGTGCGCTTCATAGTTTTAGATTATTCTAATTTCATTTTAATCACCCTGCATTTGATTTCAAATGGTTTCGCATAATACAAAAGCAGAACCATAGTGAGACGGTGAGAGAGGAACGTTTTCTGCAACGCAAAAGCAAAGATCAATCACTCATGGGGCTTTAATAGAAGGCTGATTGATGAAATGCAAATGTGTTCTTGCGTTAAATAAAACATGATTAACCCATGCTGTGCACCATTAAGTACTCCATGGGGAGATTTATGAAGATCTGTCAATCTATCAGAGCGAAGATTGAGTCTACCATTTGGAAATCAATAAGCTCTGTTTTTCTGAGAGAAAAAAAACAGCTCAGATAAAAAGGTGTGTATTGGGTTTGCACAAGTTCAGAATAATTGAACAGAGAAAACATATTTCAGACCATAATTCATGTGCTGAGAACAGAAACCGAGTTAACAGCATAGAAACAGATTGCTATTTGTCTTTTGCTTACACAAATTCCCCGACAGTAAAAAAGAAATATTATTCTCTAACTATTACACTGCATGTGTTTATACACACTAAAATATAAGATTGCTCAGTGGGTGGCATCATGTCTTATAAAAGAAATTGTAAGATTATACATGCTTGAGTGACTTTATGTAAAAACAATATCTCCTGTGGTAGCTGCAATTTAGATTGCAGAGTTTAAACAGGATCCCCACTGTGATGTTCTCTCTGTCTTTCCATAGGGCAACAATTTGAAAGGGTAATTTTAGCCCTCGACCATTTCCTTTTATCCTCATAAATATAAAGATTGAAAAGGGTTTGTGCAATGATGGGATATATAGAAAAGCGCTCCCCGGAATAACTCCAATAACTCGGCTTTGTGAATGCAAGTAGAATGTATCAGATATGCCGAAGCATTTTGTATAATAATATTGTTCACATAATAGGTGCCCAGGGAGCGAGTGGGAAGGTGAAGCATGCTCGCAATGCTTTCAGCCGTCCTCATCGTCGAGGGATGAGAACACACATTGCCACCTTGTCTTCTGACTGATTCACTTTAAAATACAAACAGCAGGGAATTGCGATAAACCAACTCTATTAAATAAAACGAATCACTGCCAATTACACAAGGATTCATACAAAGTATCTGTTGCAGTTGCCTTGTGTTTATGATGAGCCTTAATTATTCAAGTATTTCCTTTCAGCTCCTAACAGTTCCGAATAAATGCCCTTTTCATTGATCATCATGCTTTGTCTTTTGCTGACATTAAATGTATTTTAAACCTCATTCACAAAGAAAGGTTTAAATATATTTATGTTTTTGCTCGTGTTTCGATGCTTTTGTGAAGATGTAAGGTTTTCAAACGAGGTTTTTATCTCCCGGGATGGGAGATTCTTCAGTTTTTTACAGCGGTCCTCTTTGCTTTGTCAGAGAAAGAAAAGGCTGGCGCATAATTGAGTTCTTCACAATTGCATTCAGTGTCTTGACGGAATAGTAGCAAATGCTAATTGCACGCAAAATGCAAAGCTCTCTATTGCAGGTGATGACAATATGTATGTTGTAGAGGACTGCCACTCAATACTGCTAAATACAGTCGAGCAGGTGGCATTTGGCACTAAGAAGTAAGTGTTTACTATTTATGGGTGAGCTAGACAACATCCTTACCTTCGAATTAATATTCACAGACAGAAACGAAAAAAGCTAGTAGAATAATGGATCCACGTCCGTCGACACTCTCTGAAAAAAAGTAAGACGAGTGGTTGCAACTATATGTACTGAAATTTGCATAATTAAAGACTTCCGCTGAAAAAGGTCAAAAACAATGAAAACTCTCCAATAGCCTTCATAAAGCCTCTCCTAGACACCCTTTTGTTCTTCGCTTGCATCAACCTTTCTTCCATTGCCCTCCCTTTGTACCTACCACTCTCTGGCCCAGATTTACTAGAAAATTACAGAGCGCGGCGCTGCACCAAATTTGGCGGCTAGGGATGTGCAGTATTTAAGACAATATGGTGCACCCCTGTGTTTCCTCCAGTGCCAGCGCTGAATTTGATGCTGAGCGCCAACGCAGCAACTCTAGCGACATGGTGCAAAGATGGCTGAGTTGAGGAGGAGATTGTTTTTGTGCAGGAAGTTCCACCTTCCTGAACAAAAACAATTCTAAATGGTGATTTGCTCTTTCTATGTGTGCTGCAGAATGAGAAGGAGCAAAAAAAGAATAGAAATTATAGCATTCCCCCTCGTTGCAGCACTCTAACACCACCCTTGAAGTTGCAAAATATCGTAAATCTGAGGTACCTTAAAAGTGCAATGGGTGTTGCTGTGGTACACACACAGCAACATCCATTACAGGCCCATTCCATACAAAGTGCTGTGAGTGAAGGAGCTGTATTTACAAGGTGACGTTAAGCTTCAAAAAGTGGCCCAACGCCACCTTGTAAATACGGTGTAGGGCATTGAGCCACCTGAGCGTCATAAAAAGTGACACATCGGTGGTGATACGGCCTTTTAAATCTGGCCCTTTGAGTCAAGCCTCATCTGACCGCTCAGGAAGGCTTACCAATGTTGTGATAATAGTCTTTCTACCCATCCAATGTTTTATTTTAAAATTAGTTAATGCATCCATACCATACATTTTAATGGTATTGCTGGTCACTAAGATAATCTAGAAGACAAGGCCTTTATGGGGTCACAGAACTCTGAGGTGACTTGCTATATCCTTGTTGCATGCAGTATGGGATCTTTATTCCTTATAATTAGGGGCAGGTGAAACTGCATAACTTTTGACATTTTTTTATTTAGTTTTTCTAACAAATGCAACAATGGTGAAATGACAGAACCATTCACAGCATTACAGTTGGATGCCTCTCTCAAAGCATAACAAATATATAAATTTAGCATAACCCACAAAAGGCTATTGAGTGTTGCCCAAGTGTAAAGGGCGCATTGCAAATTATTGTTTAGGAGGCCAAGGAGTGCTGGGACTAACCACTGTGTTGCTAGCTGGGGAGGGTGAATCAACTAAGGAGGGTAGTGGGCATATCATCAAGAGGATGTAGACAGGGATACATCTTTATAGGAGTATAGTGGGAACATGTAACTATATCAATGAGAGTAGGGATGTAGCCTGGGTGGTGTGCCAGAGGCCAGGAACTGATAATAGGGTGGTAATAGGCAGAGGTTGGGTAAGCGAGATCGTTGCCTGGGAAGGTGGCAATGGAGCATGGGGAGATGGCATCAAAGGGAACAACGTGGATTAAGAGGTGAATGGAAGAATCTCATGGAGATAATTTTTTGTTTCACACCTTCTGTTGAAAGTCCATTAGGGCAGTGGGCCCACTCAGCAGAGATGGGGCATTTGTGGAGGCGCCAAACCTTTTCATATCGAAGGGGATCTTCCTCTGCAGCCCCCACCATTACTCATTGCCCCATACCAAGCCTCCACTGCATCATGTGACAATAGTTGGCATGCGATGGACATGACCATATTATGGCCCTCATTTTAACATTGGCAGAACATTCTGCCTATCGCCACGGCGACGGCCTCCAAAAGACCGTCACCGTGGCTACCTACCGTCCACCATTATATGACCGTAGCTGGAATTTTGCCAGAAGGCAGGAGGAATTCCGGCTATGGTCATGGCGGCAGACAGCGGTAAGATGGCGCTCCTGCCAGCAGCAGCACCACATGAGGAGAATGCCGCTCACCATATCATGACCCATGATACGGCCTGGCTGTGTTCCACTGGTGGACGCTGCTGTTGGCAGCAGCGCCGCATCCCGTCTCCTGCTGTAGGACACCCTGCAAGCAGGTAACTCAGGTTCTCCAACATGGGAGGGAGGTGGGGGGTGTTGTTTGTGTGTGTGGGGGTGTGTGTGTCTGTTTTTGTATGCATGCATGCGGGTGTGAGTCATGTGGGATGCATGTGTGAATGAATGGATGTGAGTATGTGTATGTTGTGTGTTGTGAATGTGTGTGTGATTCAATGTATGTTTGTGTGTGTTATGGTGTGTGTGTGTGTATGCATGTGTGGGTGGATGTGGGTATGCGTGCGTGTATGAGTGTGTATGAATGTGCGTGTAGGTGTGTGTATTTCGGGTGTGGAAAGGGGAGGGAGATGGTGGAGGAAGACTCCGGGGACGGGGAGGTGGGCAGGGGAGACCCCTATCAGTACCAGGGAAGGAATTCCCTGGCACTGATAGTGCCTACCACCATGGTTTTGTGGCAGTAAGAATGCCATGAAAACCATGGCGGTAGGTGGGGTCATAATCCCATGGGCTGAAGTCTCCAGCCCGGCGGCTGTTACCGCCCTGGTGGACGGAGTGGTACATTGGCGGTTTGGCTTGAGCCAAACCGCCATTGTCATATTGTGGGGATAGGTACCACCAGCTTGTTGACAGTACCTTTCCCCAAAATACCACCACCCGCCAGAGTCATGAGGCCCCCTAAATGTTTAAGGGCAGCATCTGGGTCACGACAGCGTGTTACTCTGAAAACAGTACCAGGATGCATGTTTCTGGTCCAGGGAGGACCTGGCCTGGCAATTGGGGCTGGACTGTTCCCATGGGGAACAGGGTCAAGATTGATTTGCATATGGCTGGGTCCAAACTGGGGTGGCGTGGTGAGCAAAAGAATTGATGGATTACACCCAGATATGTGCCTGGGGGTGAATGTTTGATTGGTTCCACATTCTGTCTATCATTTGTGCTTGTTTGCTTTTGTTGACCTATGTGTGCTGCGCATGCCCAGATGTGGGTCCTGGGCTCACTATTCCATTGGATTCAAGCTAACCTGGCTGATGAAGGTTGATACTTTGAAACTGGTCCCGGGATGCATGTTTCTGGTTCAGGGAAGACCTGGCCTAGCAGTAAGGGCTGGACTGTTCCCCTGGGGAACAGGGTCAAGATTGATTTGCATATGGCTGGGTCCAAACTTGTGTGTCATTGTGAGCAAAAGAATTGATGGATTAAACCCAGATCTGTGACTGGGGATGAATGTATGATTGGTTCCACATTCCATACATCATTTGGGTGTGTTTGCATTTGTCACCCTAACCGGGGACATCTAGCTTGTGCACCTGGATAGTAGTGGTTTAGTTGGGCAGTGGTGAGGTATGCTCTATGCAGTATGACGAATTGGATATTTTTAATCTAGGTGTTCTGGGACACCTTTTGCAGATACTCCAGAGCTTGTTCCCATTCCCTATCCCAAAGTCCTCCTCCCATCTATTTCTTAGCACTGTAAGGAAATCATCTAGGAGGTATCCGGATCATTGTGTAAAACCAAGTGATGAGGTGGTGGCCCGCACCCATCGTGTGTATGGTCTGTAGGACCCGGTGAGGTTCTGGTGCAGTGCCCAAGGCACGCCAGAGGGTATGGCAAATGCTGTAAAGCCGTCCGTATAAAAGGAACTGACCTGGGGAGGGCATGAGCTTCAATTAACTGTTCAAAGGAAAGGGGTTGGCCCTCATTAAAGCGGTCACCAGTAGTGAGTGCTCTGACCAGGTGGTTATGTGAGCAGGGTATAAATAAAAGGAAAATCGGGGGAGGTTGGGTGCATAGGTGGGTCTATCTCATAGAAGATGGGGTGTGTATCTGGAGCATTAAAGCTCATGCCACAGACACCTGTAGGGGCCAGGGAAATGGGGGCAACACCCTAGGGAAGATGAAATTATGCACCATGGCAGTCAACAGAACTTCTAGGGTATCACTGGTTTCACCTATGTTCTGGTCTGCGGGCCAGCGTGAGAGCCACTGTAGTTGTGCAGCTAGAAAATAGGCATCAAAGGAGGTCTCAAACAAGCCCACCACTTCCCACTGGTAGTTTTAGTTTTTCAAGAGCAACACTGCTTTGTTTGGAGCCACAGTTAAGTGCAGATAGAAGGCAATCTAGATCAGCGAACTATGACCATGGAGGTATAACAGGAAGGTTGGTAAAATAGTATAAAAGTTGTGGTAGGATGATGATTTTCACCAATGCTATTTTACCAATAGGAGCAAGGGAAAGTGATTGCCAGAAGTTCACCTGTGAGCAAATACCCAGCGGGGCCTCATAGAGGTTCCCTTACTTCAAGTGAAGTGGGTATGGTACTACAAGTAGACACCCAGGTAACCAATAGCATGGTGGCACCAACTGAGGTGCGTCTCATCAAGGCTTGTCACATGTGTTGACTGGTTGGGACAGAATGGATAGATTGCTGGGTTGGATCAAATGACTGATAGGCCAGAAACTTTAGTGAAGGTGGACAATATATAAAGGGGGTTATTCCAACTTTGGAGGAAGTGGTAATCCGTCCCAAAAGTGACGGTAAAGTGACGGATATACCACCAGCCGTATTACAAGTCCATTATATCCTATGGAACTCGTAATACGGCTGGTGGTAAATCCGTCACATTTGGGACGGATTACCACCTCCTCCAAAGTTGGAATAACCCCCATAGTGTAGTGGGAGTGAGGTCTGAAGTTACATTTCAGATAAATATGAGCAATTCATCAGCATATAGTGAGACAATATGTATCAAATCTTCGAGGGGAATTCCCCATATTTGGCCTTCCATACGGAGTTGTATAGCTAGTGGCTCCATTGCTAATGCAAAGAGCAAGGATGAAAGTGGGCAACCTTGGTGAGTACCTGGGCCCACTGGAAATGAGTTAAAGATAAGGGGACCCAGCTGTATTTGTTATGTGGGATTCCTCTATAGCAACCAAGTGTATGGTAGTAAACATTTTCCCATGCCCATTTGGGTGAGCACAGCAGAGAGATAATCCCAGGATAAGGTATAAAACACTTACTCTAGATCTAATATGAGACGTGAAGCATTGGGGAAGTGGACCTGTACTTGGTCCTAGTGTGAAAAAGGGGTTGTAAGTGTGGGATATGTTTCAGCCTGGGACAAATCTTTTTCGTCTATGTGTATAAGCTGTGGGACTACCTGGAAGTATCTGTTGGCTAAGATTTTACCTACATTTTTGTAGTAATCCCCTATTATCACTATAGGTCTATGAGAACTCAGGAGTGTGGGCTTCCGGTCGGGTTTAGGGATGGATATTAGAAGAGATTCTAGAGTGATTAAGGGAGTTCTCTGGAATGGGGGGCTAGGACATTCATACGATAAACAGGCAAATCCAGTAAGACACACATGACCCAACATCATCTTCAAACATCAGCAATGTTTACATCCATACCACATCCTAACATTGACATGCATAGGTAATGCCACGTAACATGTACAGTTCATGCAATGTGAATAAAAAGTGTATGGGGCAGGGCCTGAGAGGCAAGTTTGCTGCCAGGGCAGTCACAACACCCACAGTCAGTCAAAGTGTATTGTGGCAAGTGAAACGTATACATTGTGCCTTAGCTTCAGGCTTTAGGCCTTTGTGCATCTTACCCTGAATGTACTTATACTCATTTGCTCACATCTAAGAGCCTCAGAGCACTTTGCACTAAATGATTCTCATTGCCCTTCCTATCAGTTAACGTAGCAAATAGCCAGTCTTAAGGTGTGGTCAATAAGTCAAATCACACTGTTTTGCCTACTTCTGCACTGGAGTTTGCCAGAACATATTCACTCTGTGCCCCAGTCAAGGATACAGTCTGGTATGTTGCTGATAGATGTGGTAGGGGTTAAGGTTTGGCATTCCTGCGTAGGGAAACTTTGTCATCACCATGACATATGACTTTTAAAATCACTTCCTTGTCCCAAGACACGCAAGAGGGAGTTTCCAAACAGAAAATCACAACTAGATGCTGCCTGCCTTGCTGCTGATGCACAACCAGATCACAGCCCATTCATCTGATATGAGGGATGATGTCTCCCCTGTGATTCAGACAGGCAAGCTCCAAACTTAACATGCTGTGCTATACATAGAACAAGCAGAGGGAGAGTAGAAACTGTTAGGCACCATGATAGCTGTGTACTAATGTATTACTCTCCTGCGGACTATTTCAATTCTAACAGTGTGTATTGTTTGGGTTATTGGGGCTCACACCTAAATTTCTACAAGTAAGTTGTACAATGAAACTTCATATTAAACAAATACTGTCTTTGTCCTTTGTGTATGGGAACATACCGGAAAAGACATAATTGTGTAGGATCTGAGTGACCACGACTTCCCTGAGAAGTTCCAAAGATGTCATGCGCTCGGATGTCTAAACATTCCTTTGATGTGGGAGACCAGAGGCACTGCTAGTTAGTCTGAGCAAAATGAAATATCTGGGTGACAGAGTTATTTACAAGTGGGTCAGACTTACTCCCCCACACCATTAGCAATCCTGCTGCTTAGAAAGCCAAGAATCACATGTAGGATAATGAGAGCACACCCAACAAAATGTCCCTCCATAACAATAGTTAAACACCGAGGGAGGAGTAGGACAAAAAAAAGCCTATTCCTAAATTATTACAAAGCAACACCTAGAGGCGACCTGGCAGACATGTCTGATAGCTCCATATCATACATGTGACACACAGGTGGGCCATAGGCCTACAACAATGCCCTATGACGGACAGCAGATACCAAGACAAACACAGAGTACAAAGTTAAGGCATCCAAAGGCTTGTATCTTAGTGCAAAATTGTCACAACACAGACACACTAATTGTACCCTGTTTCCTTGCAGAGGAACACGGATCTCCTGCCGATCTGCCTGTCCATGAGTTCCCTGATGACATGGATGACGAGACCATCAACCTCCCACCAGAGACCATTCAAATGGTCCTTGAAAGCCTCCAAACCCCACCTTCAGTCACAAGGAGGAGCACAGAAGAAGCAGCCACCACAGGAGAACCACCCGCCACCCCAATTGTAAGACCTGCCAGCTCCAACACAGCTGAGGACTCTGACGACACTGGCACCAGCTTTGAAAGAACAGTCGTTGGGGTCCAGCGGGAGCTGGCCAAGGAGGTGCGGGTGGGGATGCAAACTATGGCAGCCAGCCTTGAGGGGGTGCGTTCGTGCATGTTGTCAACTGCAGATCAGGCAGCTGCAATGCAAGCACGAACATCGCTCTTGGAGGAACTTTTAAAAACACAGAAGGAAATCTGCACAGCTGTCATCCAGTTGACACAACAACTCCAACTGCAAGCCAGTCAACGTGTGCACGAATGCAACTTAGAACCCCTCAGGGCCGACCTGGCTGCCTACCATCGTGATGTGGCTGCCATTCTGAAAAACCAGCAGGCCCTCCTTGCTGCAGTACTGCCCTTCATTACTCGACAGGGAGCAGCCCCCGGATTGTCTGCCTCCATGTCTTCTAACACTGAGGTGTGTGTTGCCCCTTCACAACCAACAACCACAAGGACACACCAGGCAACACACACATCAGAAGAAGAAGACATGGAACAGATTACATTCACACGCAAGAGTACCCGGAAGCCCTAGTCCCTGCACCATGGCCTACTCTGACCAAGGTCCTACATTTTGACACATGCCAGTCTCACTACAACTACACTTAATGACTGTTCGGCAATCCACTGTATGACTTGTCCCAATTGCCAGTGAATGTCTCTCTCCTACTATTTGGCAATTCCTGTTCCTCTGCACTGTCTGTGACATCACCCCAGCATGTCAGGAGCATCATCCACACCCCGTCTGTAGGATCACCATGTAAGAATGCACCAGAACGGACTCAGCTAACATTGTGAATGGACATTTTGCACTACACCACCTATAAATAAATATCACTTGCACACCTATTGTGTCTCTGTGTTATTTCACACTTCAAATGTGCAGTACATAACTCCAAAGTGGGTGTGTGGCAACCATGTAGATTCTCTATACTACTGTCCTGATTTCATGTATACTGAAACATCTGTGCATCGGCCAGGATTGCATCATAGCCTTACTATAGTGAGGAAAATAACTGATGAAGGGACTAAGCACACACAATCATGCTGTGTTGGACAGAATGATGCACCATCTATAGCTATTCTAGACAACTAATGGTGGCTGAGAAATGTAGGCACCATGCAATACTAAAATTAGAATTAATGCTGTAAAATGTAAGGAATCTTAAACAAATTACACTGCATCAATCACCCTTACGGCGTATACTTCCATGAAGGAAATTCATGCTGAATCAGTACACACATGATGTAGGTCAGCAATGACAGCAACAAGACAAGAGTGTGAACAAATCCTCATCTACAAAGATCTCCCTGAACTTCACACTGCTGTCCGACCTATCTAGTTACCTACAATAACAAGTCTGGAAGCACTCTTTGTGAAGTAGGATACATGCCAACCCAAAACCTTGATGATCAATGCACACTACCAATGGTGGGTCTGCCACATGGTGGATACTTACCAAGTTAGCACACGGGTAGCTGGCATGTTAAACCTCAATAGCCTGGGGATAGCGAGCATAGGACACAAATGTCATACTAAAACATTCTGCTACACTGATGTCAAGGCCAGGATAATGTAGCACCTAACGCATCATGTAAAGGGTTAACTAAATTTTTATTTCAAAGAAGTAATAAAAGAGGCAACTAAGGGAAAGGTAAACCTACACTAATCTAACCTGACTACTACGAACCCACAACTGTCCCTAACTAACCTAAGCTAAATTTACTCTACACATGTAACGAAACGATCTAAACATCAACCCCCCACCCACCATTATGAGACAAGACACATGCAGGACAACACTTACTAACCTACACACATACTATACTATCCTATACAAACATATATTTTTTTGGGATTTTTTAATGTATTTAATTATTTTTTTTGTTTTTTTTAAATTTTATTTTATTTAAACAGGAATCCCAACATTGCCCCCCACCCACCCACCCACACAAAAATAGAAGATAGAAAGAATAAGGACCCCCCACCCTCTTACCTAACACTAACTAAGCTAATTACCTACACTTATCCTATAACTAACCCCCCAAACCCAACTAACAGTATAAAATAGGAAAGAGGTGAGAGGGGAGGGGTAAAAGTTCAGGAGGGCAAACGTACTACAGCTTTGCCCTCTGTAGTGTGCGCCTGATGGAGCGCACCTTCTTTTTGACCTCATTCATGTCCTCCGTCAGGTTGTCCACCTTTCTAATCAACTTGTCCAATTTCCGGGACAATGCCTGGAAGGCCGCTGGGTCGATAGGAGGGTCAGTGCTGGTTTGCGTGCCTGTGGAGGTGGATGTTGTGGCAGGAGTTGTGTGGCCACGGGACAGTCCTGCTCCCACCACACGGCTGGGTCCAGGTCTGAAGGAATATGCTTGGTCCGTTGCTGGGTCCACTTGGGCAGACCTGGTGGATGTGGTGTCGGTGGTTGTTGGTGGCACCGTTGGGGGAGCCTGTGGTGTGGCCCACCACGCCTCGGAGGCCCGATCTGAATGGTACTTGCGGGCCATCCTGCGATACCCACACTGCACCTGCAGGATGTGCCTGTATCTCATTGCACGGCGCTCAAAATGGTTGCGATTAGCGGCACTCAGGTTTGCAGCTGTGAAGAGAAAAGGCAAATATTTAGCTTTGGATTTCCAGTGGGTGGAATACCACAATGGGTCATTTGTCCATTACTAGAAATGTATTGGTTGCAGCAATTGTTACAACATAGTTCACGGAAAGGCTCAGAGGAAGTACATGTGAAGCATGCATACATAAGGGCATATCACACCTAGCATATCCATGTCTCTTAATGATGTATGACATCACCCTAAACTACTCATCCAAATCATACCTAAGGCATTTGACATTATGGCACCACCTCCTCCGCATACTGACTTCACTACATATGTCACTCTATGTGATAACAATCACACTCCTCACTCAATGGCATTTGGAATTAGTTGTGTGCTAAGATTGAACCCCTGGCCCAGAATCATATGTCCACACTAGGGGCCAGATGTAGGAATTAGGAAAATGCAACTAGCAATTTGCAATGCAGAACGGTGTCTCTGACACCGTCTGCGAGTCGCTATGGTGTCCCTAAGACCCACCTCATGAACATCAATGATGTGCGTTCCAAGTAGGGCCACCTTAGCGACTATGGGCACTCACGGGGATGGAGGCCTGCTGGGAACAGCAGACCTCCATGGACGTGACTGCTTTTAAATAAAGCAGGTTATTTTTTCCCAAGTGTAGGCCGTTTACCTGAAAGGAAAATGAGCTGCAATTAGTTAAAAATCACAACAAATTCAATCTTGGATCATTTCACGGTAATTAGTGGTCCCTTAGACCACTGGCTGTTTTGTGCAGGATTATTTTGGTCCACTCACAAAGGTGAAGGGTTACAATGGGGACCCCTTCCAGTTAGCAAGTGGGTTACCATCCACTTCAAGTGGATGATAACAGCGACTCACTTTGCAACCACGTACTCGCTTGCAAATGGGATTGCCTACCACTGTGAGTTGCAAGTAGGTCTGGTAAACCCCTTAATATTTAGCAATTTGAGAAGCATTTTGCTAATATGTTCATGACCACCAATAACAATTTGGAATCGGAAACAGACGTTTGCAACTCAGAAACAGAAATTTATGCCATTTGCAACGTGTAGACATTTTGCTACATGTGGCCCTAGGTACTCACTCAAGTCACAAAAGGTGTCAAGTACGTGTAACATACTGGTTGCTACAGTCCTAGGTACCCTGTTTCACAGTAACATCCCAGTCTTTGTGGGTGGTGTGGGAAGAACAACCAACAATCCCATGTTCAATGCACACCCAGGAGTGTTTTGAAAGTTCCCCAAGTATGTGCCTTCACACACAACACCTATGAAGGGCTAGCAACACGTTGTAGTCAGCCAAACATTGTCACATCCCAGGTCCACACATGTCAAAATGATATGACTTAGGCCAACATGACATACTATCAGTGAGGCATTTTTTACAACACACACAGAGGAGGTAGAACACCCATTCTGATGATTCCACAGAACACCTAGGCCATTGCACTCAAGTCACACACACTTCTAGTTCACCTTGTGGAAGTACATGCCCCCGGAAGATCCGACCTACAGTGTACACAGTCCATCCTCAACTAGGAAGAAGCACTTGTCATCAAAGCCATGTGCCTAAGCTATCTGGGAGACTGTCAGTCTGATATGCAGACTCAGTTCATGGCAAGTCCCTGACCAAGTCTAACATTGACCAGTGTATTCCATATGAGTCATACCATTCCCCATTGCCGCACAACTGGAATGACCTACAGCCCCTCAAACTGAGAGATGGCTAGGTATTGCTTTACAGAAACAGAAGTCCTATTTGATATCACACTACAACAACAATGCCAATGCACAGCGAGCGCATCAAATCATGAATGCTCTTGAACACACAGTAATCCATCATGCTTCTTTACCAAACAATGAAAATGGCACTCAGACGACACTCACTGTAGGTATCGGGTTCGTCAAAATGTGCCACCTCTCCCACGGTGTACGGGGCTGGTCCACCTGTAAAGCATGAAAGGAAGAATATACTCAGACTGGGTGAACTGACAATTAATTTAAGTTACAATGACACTGTGTGAATATGACATGGTAATGATAGACTTTCAGACATGCTCATACTGCATGGATGACTTTGTATTCAACATTATCATTGGATGAGTCTCCTGCTACAGTGACACACCCTACTACACACATGCAGTGGCCAGGACAGTCATGTGTTGGCCAAGTTAATCCTCCATTAGTATGCCCCACCAATAATGTTATCCTTACATCTCAGCGTGTGCATCCCAGAGAGACATTCCAAAACTGGTTCCATGAGGACTGCATGACCCCTCACAATCAAACAGGCTAGGTGGACATGTTCAACACACAGCAACCACACACACATGTGACATATGTGTGGACAACATAACTAACTTCATGTGACGTGAAGCCAACACACATGTATAGCATCATCATGGGTATCTAATTTTCTGTCTAGCTATGGCGTCTACATATGTAGGTATGTTGTTTCAACATGACTTACTCACTGGCCATTATGACCAGTAGAGTACAAATAGAGCCGTTCACGTCTTGCTTTTCTGACACAAATGCAACACTACATTACATACAGCTACAGGCATCTGGTATGTGTTGGAAAAATGAGCCATCGGACTGGTAGCATTGGTCTTCATACACATTCTGCAACAAATACACATTAGGGCACATATGTATACCTTTGTAGCGCATCATTTGCATCATTTAGTTACGCAGAGAGGGGGCTACTTAGCAAAATACAGTTAGAAGTTGCAATTTTCTGCTGTTCTTGCGTGAAAATGTTTTTCAAAAATGGGGATATATGTGTATAACCATGGGCCTAGGTTTACCTAGCATTACACACAGTCTGCTACTTATTTAGCAGATTGGGTAACAATCATCACATGTTCCCACACAGATTTCAAATTTTCCCATGTAATTGATTAGTACTCACCAACATGGCCACCAATCCGGATTCCCAGGTGGTCCTGCAGGTCCTGTTCCCTGGTGATCAGATCTGCCCAGCGGTGCTTGAGTTGATGTACATTTCGCATGCTCCCGTAGACCCGGACCAGGTGATGGCGCACCTTCTCCCACCGGATTTTCCTAGCCTCCGTGTGATACCCCTGTATCACACGGCCCCCAGCCTCCAGCATCAGTGGGAGGAAATGGCTAACTAGCCATATGAATCCCCCCAATTCATCTTCACCCATCCTGGACAGGCGAGGCCTACCTGACATATTAAGAGCTCGAAAAATGGACAAATGAAATATGAAAGTAAAAGTGGGAAATGGGGAAAGGTAGAGGTGTGAAAGAAAAAGAGAAAGTAGAAAAATAGCCCAACTAACCCCCCAAACTATGCTACCCACAACAGACTCCCACAGACAATACAAACTATCACAGGAATAGACAAGACTAAACAGACAGAGACAATGTTATACAACAAGATTAGATAGACAAAAAGACAAAATACAAGGGACACAGGACACAAAAGCAGTAAAACACAGGACAACACCTTTCACACAACCACACAGTCTAGATAAATCTGAGACTGCAAAGTGAAAGTGAAAGTTAACTCCCAGTACAGATTTGGTAAACAGGATATCCTATTACATCACTTCCTGCATAAAATGGCCGCCGTTTTTATTTTCCCGTTATGCGTCATATTTTCACGCATACACAATTGTGCGTCATTTTTTTGGGACGCATTACATTGCACATGATGCAGAGTCAAAAAATATGATATGATTATGAATATTTTTTATTGTACATGAGATGACCAACATATTGTCCATATAGCGTCAATTTTACCACGCATACATCATGGGCGTCATTTCTTTTTCCACGTACAGTAGTGCACATTTTGCAGAGTCAAAAAATATGATATGAATATGAATATTTTTTAATGTACATGAGATGACCAACATATTGTCCATATAGCGTCAATGTTACCACGCATACATCATGGGCGTCATATTTTTTCCACGTACAGTAGTGCACATGATGCGGAGTCAAAAAATATGATATGAATATGAATATTCTTTAATGTACATGAGATGACCAACATATTGTCCATGTAGCGTCAATTTTACCACGCATACATCATGGGCTTCATATTTTTTCCACGTACAGTAGTGCACATGATGCAGAGTAAAAAAATATGATATGAATATGAATATTCTTTAATGTACATGAGATGACCAACATATTGTCCATGTAGCGTCAATTTTACCACGCATACATCATGGGCGTCATTTTTTTTCCACGTACAGTAGTGCAGATGATGCGGAGTCAAAAAATATGATATGAATATGAATATTCTTTAATGTACATGAGATGACCAACATATTGTCCATGTAGCGTCAATTTTACCACGCATACATCATGGGCGTCATTTTTTTTCCACGTACAGTAGTGCACATGATGCAGAGTCCAAAAAATTGATGATGTAAATTATACTTTGAAGGCGAAATATTAAGACACTTTTGGATACATTCGTATTTGACTCTGCATTGTGTGCACTCATGTACGTGAACAAATTATGACGCCCATGCTGTATGCGTAGAATATGGAGCAATTTTATCCTTATGTCTTCATGTTTTTACCTTTGGAAAGGTGATTTGTCATGGTAAAACGGTGCGATGTGATACACATTTGTGTTTGGATATGACACATGTCCGTTGTTTTATGTATAGAAGGCATTCACACTGTAATGTTTTTGAGACGTTAACTAATGTATTGACCATATTTGTCAACATATTTGGGTTAATTGCTGATGGCTATTTTGAAATGATGGATGGGATACCATGATGTATTCCTTCTCCAAAATGTGTCCACAATTAGGATGGTGATGCTTTTATCTGTAGTCCTAACAGGGAGTGGAAGAGTCACTTACAGTTTTTATGGGGCTAACCATGTCCCATTATGATTTTGTGTTTCAGATTTGTGTTGGACTTATGACATGTAGGCCACACATGTGCCTTATGCATGTGTTTAGTTCACAAGTACATGATTCTTGTATGTTTTGGGGGCGGTAGAGGTGGACTTAGGCCCCCAGCACCCTAGGATTTGACCATCCAGAATAGCTACTGTATCCATGGAGTATATTTATTATATCATGGCAAACCTGCAGCAGCAGGCTAATGTAAGGCCATATGGTATGAATGACTGTTGACCATTCATTCATCTCATTAGCCCATTTGACGTTTGCAGTAATGATGAATTGGAGCAAACTTGCATACCATTTTCAAATGACTATGGCGGTCATTCTGACCCTGGCGGTCAAAGACCGCCAGGGCGGAGGACCGCGGGAGCACCGCCGACAGGCCGGCGGTGCTCCAATGGGGATTCCGACCGCGGCGGTAAAGCCGCGGTCGGACCGGCACCACTGGCGGGCTCCCGCCAGTGTACCGCCGCCCCATTGAATCCTCCAAGGCGGCGCAGCTTGCTGTGCCGCCGAGGGGATTCCGACCCCCCCTACCGCCATCCAGATCCCGGCGGTCTGACCGCCGGGATCCGGATGGCGGTGGGGGGGTCGCGGGGCCCCTGGGGGCCCCTGCAGTGCCCATGCCACTGGCATGGGCATTGCAGGGGCCCCCGTAAGAGGGCCCCTACATGTATTTCACTGTCTGCTGCGCAGACAGTGAAATACGCGACGGGTGCAACTGCACCCGTCGCACAGCTTCCACTCCGCCGGCTCGATTCCGAGCCGGCTTCATCGTGGAAGCCTCTTTCCCGCTGGGCTGGCGGGCGGCCTGAAGGCGACCGTCTGCCAGCCCAGCGGGAAAGTCAGAATTACCGCCGCGGTCTTTCGACCGCGGAACAGTAACCTGACGGCGGGACTTTGGCGGGCGGCCTCCGCCGCCCGCCAAGGTCAGAATGAGGGCCTATGTTTGCAAGACTCTCAGCGTTCCAGATGTGATAATGAGAATAATTTTGTTGTTGTCTGTGTCCCTTTCTGCATAAACTGGTTTAGTGGCATGTTACAATCTTCCTGCTAGGTTCAAACTGGGACACAACTGTGATGGTCTACTTTCAATTATTAGGTTGATTGTATGACATATGTGTACATGTGTGTGGGAATGTGGATCCACTATCACCTGTCTGGGTGTATGTTGTCACTGTGACTTCAAGGTCTCCTCCTGAGTTAGTGGCAGCTGATGTTGTACCAATTAGGTATTGCTCATATCACACACTTGAGAGAAGCCATTGATGACATGGTCACGTACACATGGATGGTCCCACCCTGTCTCTGAACACGTGTGATGTGACTTTCAAATGATCTCCAATTTTGGGCTGGATGAGTGACTGTTTCAGTTGTTTGTATCCGGCATGTGTAATTGCCACATTTGTACTCCTGTTGTGCTCTGTGTATGGTAATGTATCATGTCACATCCTACCCTCTGTGCATACATTTGTGATGTTTTTTTTTGGTGTGATGAATGTTATAGCATTCTTGCTCAATGAGACGACATTCATCTTCAGCAATTTCAAAATAAAGGTGGTCAGAAATGAATAGGCCAAAGCATGATGTGGTGTCTCTTATCTGTGTTTATTTACAAGTGTGGGATACAAGTGATTATAATAAATTATGAAAAAAAAATATTGACAATCTGTTGCCGCCTACGCACTCCTGCTGCCGTGTTAGGTTGTTCCCCCTCCTGTTGCAGGCCAGCATCCTCCTCTTCGTCATCCTCAGGCATGTCTGGGTCCAGTTCAAGGAGGGGAATGTTCGTTTTTACACAAATATTGTGTAATATGGCACAAGTGAGTATGATCTTACAGACCATCTCTGGGGAATAGAGTAGAGCACCGCCAGTGATGTCAAGGCAGCGGAACCTTGACTTTAGGATCCCAAAGGTCCGCTCCACAATGCTGCGTGTCATCTTGTGGGCATCATTGTATGCCCGCTCAGCAGCAGTATTTGGGTTCCCATATGGTGTCATTATCCAAGGCTGGATGCCATACCCCTGATCAGCTGAAAGAGAAACACAGAATGGTATCAATTAGATGTAGGAGGCACTGTTGTACGTATCTTTGATGGCAGTAGTTGTGCTGTGTTGTCTGTGACTATTTTGTGTACTAATGTGACAACCTACGGTTGTTGGTGAAAACTTTGGCATTGTTTTTTTCCCTTGGCTGAGCAAGTGTTTGTTGGCTAACTGTTTGTCAGCAGGATGTATTGGTTTCTCCAGTACAGTGTGCCCTCCCTTGCATTGTGACTTGTGATACAGGTGTCCGTGTGTCCTCACTGGGGGTGTGATGATAGTTCAATGCAGAGTTGAAACATGAAAGTGAATTAGAAACGTTCATATGAACATACCCAGGCAATCCCATCCCTTTAAACTTATGCATTGTATTAGTGTACAGGTTATTGTGAGCCTTCAAATTTGCAAGGTGACATTTAGGCAACCACAGTCATTAAAGTCTTCACACTAAGCTGTAGAGTAAATTCCAATGTGTGAGAGGTTCAATGGTGACTTGTGAAACATGGCTAGTGATGTGAGTACCTCAGTGTGTTCCTGTCTAGGTGTTGCTATTGTGGTGTATGTGTTGTTTATCCTAGAGGGTTTCTGGGAAGTGTGTATATGAGTTTGATTTTTGTCCTTACCAACAAGTAGTCCATTGCCATACCGTCCATCCTGGAAGTGTTGGTTGATGGTGGAGTGACGGAAGATGAATGCGTCATGTACACTCCCAGGATATTTAGCCACAATGTTGGTGATCAGTCCTTGGTGATCGACTATGGCCTGCACGTTGATTGAATGTGTGTGCTTCCTGTTGCGGTAGAGGTGTTCACTTGCAGCAGGTGGCACAAGGCATACGTGTGTGCAGTCGATTGCACCAAGGACGTGCGGAAAGCCACTGATGGCGTAGAACCCCTGTTTAGTTTCCTGTTGTTTCTGCACTGTGTTAGGGAAGCAGATGTGGCGGGGTGTCAGGCGAATGATGGCATCCAGTACTTTGGGTAAAAAGGCGGAGAATGATGGTTGTGATATTCCACCAACCAGGGCACCAGTTGTCTGAAAGGAGCCACTTGCCAGCAGGTGAAGTACGGCAAGCAGCTTTGTTTCGGTTGGGATAGTGCGTGGAGTCACTAAAGTGGGGGCCAATTGCTGTTCAATAGTTGTCAGCAGCTGCTGAATGGCCTGCCAGTTCAACCGGTACCTCTGGATGATGTCCCGTTCCCTGAGGCCATGCAGGGTTGTTCTTGGGCGGAATATCCTCTCCTGCCTTCTGCGCTGTCTTTGGGGTCCCTGCTGTTGTTGTTGTAGCTGCTGTTGTTGCTGCAGGGCTCTGCGTCTACGTGCACGCTGAAGAAAAAGCACCTCCATGTCTCCCTGTTGCTGCTCTGCTGCTCTGCTGCTCTGTTGTTTGTTCTGTGTGTTCTGATTAAGTACAGGTGTGTTTGCCCCATTTTAACGCCTGCCCTGTCCCAGGCGTTAAAATTTCACGATATTCGTGCTTTGAGCCATTTTTTTGCGCCGCCTGCCGCGCGGGAGTGATTTTTGCCCTGAAGCATAAATACGATGCAACGCTGTGTGCGTCTGTTTTTGGACGGGAACGCCTACCCTGCATGTCATTAACGCAGGGCGGGGTGCCGCTTCCAAAAACTGGCGCACATAGCGCCAGTTTCCTTGTGCGCCGGTTCGGGCATCAGGGTTTAAATATGGGGCAACGTTTGCGCTGAAAGTGCGTCAAAATTTTTGGCGCACATTCAGCGCAAACGGAGTATAAATATGCCCCCTAATGTCTGTTGTGGGAGTCATGTCGGTGGGGACAAGTGTACCGGGGGGAACTAAGGGGAGGGGAGGAAAAGCAGGTATACTCATCTCAATAGTACATCTCACCCACATTGCTTCACATGTAAAGTGACTACTTGCCTCAGGTGTAGGAAGGGGAAAGAAGGGAGAGGAATGAACTGAACAGAACCAGGGGAAACAACATGCAGCCTACATAAACAATGATACACCCAAACCAATCTCAGTGGAAAGAGAAACACTTGTTAAGGTAAAGTAGGGGTGTGGATTAGGCAAAAGAAATAGAAGGGCATCTTGGTTGCCCTGTGCGGTTAAATGGGAAATGCATTGTGCCAATGAGAGCCAAAGCATGTTCCCGGACTAGACCACAGAAAGGGTGTGCGCAGGGGACCCCTTGTGGCTTGTTGAGTGCAGCACAATATAGTGCTTCAAAATTAGTGCAGGGGGCACTGGGGAGTGTGTCAAGTGCAATGAGGGAGAAGTTGGTGAAATCCATGTGGAAACTACTTGTGTTACAGTTTGTATTGTTTATTAAATGTAAAATACAGGTAAGTATGCTAAAGGAGAAAAAGTATCAAGAATTAAAACATATGTCAGGCCATACAAGGAATAAAGTTAACAAGAGTCCTGGATAATCAAACTAAATTGTCCACAGTCTGTGGAGTCACCAAGGGCAGCAGTTTGGAGTCTTGGTGCGAGTCAGAGGAATTAGAGTCAGTTTCAGAAGTAAAGATGCATGGGCCATTTTTGACATCTGTGGTCATTGCAATTGTGCCCACACTGGTTGCTGCTTGTAGAGTGTTTTTACAGTCTGCTATGATTTGTACAAGATGAGGGGAGGTAGAAAAGGAAGGATGAGATTCAGTGGTTGCTTGTGACTTGTCCTTATGGTGCCATCATGGGTGCGATGTGTTTGAAGAGTACCTGGGACGTTGTGGGATAAGGTTTCCATTGTCTTTATCTAGCCAGTCCTGATCATCCTTAGGGTCTGTGATGAAAGTGGTGGTTTTGTTTGAGATGATCTTCAGTCAAGCTGAGAACGATAGCGAATACTGTACCCCCATGTGACAGAGGCATTGCTTGACTTCCACAAATGAGGTTCATTGTTGTTGCACTGCATGTGCATAGTCAGGGAACAGCATGACAGTGCTGTCCACAATGTACAGTGGACTGGCTTGATTAGAATGGTCTCCCAGTCTTTAAAAGCTAATAACTTGGCTAACATGGAACATAGTGGTGCCCCCCAGGGGGAGCTGGATTGGGGCTCTGTGGGCTTTCTCCATCATGTAAAATGTTGTGAGGCCAGCCTCTGGGAAGAAGGACTTGAACCAGTTGAATAGCAGCTTGGGTCCTTTTACCTTCAGAAGTCTTGTCAATAAGCTTGCAGTGATCATGGTGATCTGGTTTCCATAGAGACCCTGAATTGTTCATTAGCTGCCAGTACCTGATCCAGTTTGTTGGACCTGGAAGGGAGTGGAGAGGCTCCTGGCAAGAGGGTATCTGGGATAATGGATGGAGGAAGTGTCTAAGCCAGAGGGGGTGCTAGTGTTGCAGGGCGTAGATGTCCCATTGTGAATGCTGTAGCTGAGGGTGCTAGAGTCTAGCAGCAGGGCAGCTGAGATCAACAGGAGACTTCAAGTGGGGAAAGAGATATTGGCACCTCATAGGGAGTCAGCAGCTTTGGATAAATAACTCAGAGCAACGAGTGGAGCAGGAGGGTTGCTCCCCACCTTGCCGTTTTATTAGCACACGCAGCCGGTATTGTTGAGTAGAGATGATCAGATTGGGTTCCGATTCTCCAATGATCCCCTGGAGAGCAAGAGAGGAGGGGATAGGGTGAGGCTCAATGGTGAGTTGTAGGCCTTGTGACGATGACCCTGTAACCCTGGGTCTGGAACTGGCTCTAGGAGCAGACTCTGGTGTAGTTTCCTAATAAGTCCCAATCCAGACCCCAAGGCTATTGAGGGGGGATGGAAGGGAGGAAGTTCAGCAGGCTCCCAGGGACAAGGATGGAGACAATCCCTGGCCCCATTCAGCAATGTCCTTATTTGCGACTGGCATAGAGCCAGCAGCTGCCAGTAACTTAACAGGGCCAGGCCAGGGCAGTCAGGAGGCAAGTGACTCTCCCTGATGACAATACTCTGCACAGTGCATTGGAAGCCAAGTGAAGAACCCAGCACTCGGCATCCAGGTCTTGTGTACTTTGGGGCCTTTTTATAGGGAGCAATGTTCAGTCAGTCGCTTATGTGGGATTAATAATGCATCACAGGCAATGCATTAAAACGTGTCTCCCGGCAAGTGGGTGCAAGCATTATCCACATGGCTGACAGTATGAATAAGGACAAAGGTATACAAGGGGGAAAATTGGCTGGTAGACCCCAACAGCATTCATGTCCCTTGGGTCAGCATCTGTGGTCTCAAGGTCCACCCACCTCTCTGGTCTTTGTTAAGGGCAATGTGTACTCCATTTTCAGCTTGGTAGGCCTTAGCAGCTGAGTAACTGTACTGAGAAGGCGGGACGGGGGGCTGTTGGGTGGGAGATAAGGAGGTAGAGTTGAAGTCTGGGATATGTGCCCCTCCTTGTTAGTGGACCAGCACAATGTCTCTGTAGGGGGCAGCAGACACCAACCTAAGGTAGAGGTCATGGAGCCATGAGGAGATTGCCACTGTCAGGGACTGGCTCACAGCACGTTGGAGGCCAGCAATTGTGTCCAGGGGCCTTCTTCTGGCAGTGCAGGGGATCTCAGTATGCTTAAGGGGTATTGTATTGACCTCTTGTGCCGCTATGCCAGGGGAGTATCATCGCCTGCAAGATGGCTATCTCGGTAGGCCATAGGCCCCTCAATTACAGTGATGCTGGGGAACTCAGAGCAGGGAGGGGGAAACAAATTGTGTCCTGGGTTCTGTATACCCCAGGGCCAGCTCAGCACAGCTTGCTTCTCCTCCGCCCAGCTTCATGGAGATGGGTGCAACACGAGGACTACCTCTGGTATTGGACCTTGGGGTTGGCATTCATATACGGGGTGCAGCGTCCCAGGAGCTTGTGAGTTGTGCAGTGGGTGAAGTAGGCCTCCACACAGCAGCTATCAGTGGCAAGGAGGTAACCTCTGTGGTCGGATTGGGATCAGGGACAGCTGCACTACAGGGGTGGGGTCACTTGAGGTCTGCGGTTGTTGGATGAGCGCACTGGATGAGGCCAGTAGCTGTTAGAAGGTTGTCAACTGGCTGCCAAATTATTGTGACGATCTGCGCGGGGTGCCAGGGTGACATTGTTGCTCATGTAGCCAGGGCCCAGACTCATATTAGTTTAGATTGTTCAAATTCTTGGACGGAGCACTTTCAAATTGCGTCCGCCATCTTATGTTATGTTATGTTATGTTATGTTATAATGGTTTATATAGCGCCTAACTGCCCAGCGGCCTCTTAGCGCTTGTACTGCCATGGCGGTGACATACTGTTTATGTTTATACAGGAGATCTCAATTTTTTTAAATAGCCAAGTCTTCAGATCCTTCCTAAACGACATCTCTTGAGGGTTTGCTCTCATTTTGAGAGGGAGATTATTCCAAAGCAAAGCACCTTGGTATGCTAGTGATCTTCCTCCCCATCTGGCTTTCCTCGCTATTGGGACTATGGCCAGATTAGCTGAGGAGGATCTAAGTGGCCTGGCTGGAATACAGACCTGTGCCAATGTTTTCAGCATTTCAGGCCCATTATCAAATATGGATCTATGAATGTGACAAAGGGTCTTGAACTGAATCCTTTCTGCTACAGGGAGCCAGTGTAGAGAAGCGATTCCTGTCCATATCGAGTGCTGTCTAGGAATGTTTAGCAGCAGACGAGCCGCTGCATTTTGTACCCTTTGTAATCTTTGAATCACATATCTCGGTGAACCTATAAACAAGGCATTGCCATAGTCAATCCGAGAGCCTATCAGTGCCTGAATAACCATTCTTCTGGCTGAAAACGGTAAAATAGTTAAAACCTTCCTCAAGGTCCTTAGCAGAGCAAATGCAGTTCCTGCTATTCTATTCGCATGTTGGGCCATTGAGAGGAGCGGGTCCAACCATACCCCTAAGCTTTTAATAAGAAATTTAGGGGGCGGGAGGGTAGGCACCCCTCTCAGTAGGCTGGAATTGATTAAGGGCATTTTATTTCCAAAAAACATAACTTCAGTTTTGTCGTCGTTGAGCTTTAATTTACTTTCAGACATCCAGGATGCAACTGCTTTCAGACAAGGACCTAGTGCTGTGCCCATGTCTGGGCGGGCATTGGAAAAGGAGACTATCAGTTGCGTATCGTCTGCATATGATACCAGGTTCAATCCGAATGGTTCAACTATTCCTGCTAGTGGCCGCATATAGACGTTAAAAAGTAATGGACTTAGAGCCGAACCCTGAGGAACACCACAACTACTGAAGGTGCTCTTGGAGATATACTCTCTCTCGAGTACCTGAAAGGACCTCCCATGTAAAAATGAGTAAATCCATTCTAGTGCGACTCCGGCAATTCCACATCCTCGCAGACTGTCTATGAGGATGTTTAGGTCAACTGTATTGAATGCCGCACTCAGGTCAAGGAGGATAATAGCAGTTTCAATACCTTTATCCATCCTCTTCCTTGCTTCTTCTGTGATGGCAATCAGTGCGGTTTCTGTGCCATGTTTAGGTCTAAAACCCATCTGGGTAGGATGTATAAGTTTATTTTCTTCCAGAAGCGTAGATAACTGAGAAAGTACGTGCTTCTCTGCAAGTTTGGCAATTAGAGGCAGTAATGAGATTGGTCTATAGTTGCTCAATGTCTTAGGATTTAGATTCGTTTTTTTTAAGAGTGGCTTGACAACGGCCTGTTTCCAGTGATCAGGTACAGTGCTGGCACTTAGTGAGGTGTTAATAAGTTTCGTGATTACCGGACCTAAAACTGATATTCCCAAGGATAAGATCTGGGGAGGGGCAGGATCTAGTGGGGAGCCCGATGTCGTTGAGCTCAGTACATTAATAACTCTGTCCAAACTAATGGGCGTAAAGTTAGTGAGGAGAGTTGCCTCCCCGACCTCTTGGTTCATCATCCCCTGATCTTTACTAGGGAAGTTAGGGAAGGCTAGATAAATGTTCTGGATTTTACTTAGAAAGAAACTAGCCAGATCTTCTACATGTTGTTGTGGAGAGTCCCTAATTTCTGCTTCCTCCCTTGGATGAATAAGATCTTTTAGGGCATTAAATATCTCCTTGGGTGAATTAGCTGCTGCTTCAATTTTTCCTGAGTAATAAGTCACCTGAGTATTTTTAATTTCTAAATGATATTCTCGAATCATATTCTTGTAGTCCCTTATCTTGGATTCATCTTGGGTGCATCTCCTC
This sequence comes from Pleurodeles waltl, assembly GCF_031143425.1. Taxonomy (NCBI): domain Eukaryota; kingdom Metazoa; phylum Chordata; class Amphibia; order Caudata; family Salamandridae; genus Pleurodeles; species Pleurodeles waltl. The sequence continues at coordinate 690,012,444 of NC_090436.1, read as the reverse complement.
TCTTGCTTCCTACACTCTCTTTTCTTCTCGAGTAGGCGTGCATTATACCATGGAGCCGACTTCTTTCGATGGATGTTTTTAGACGAGGAGAGAGGTATAGTCTCCTCTAGGCTATCCTCTATCCATTTATTAACAGAGTGCGAAAATTCTGTTATATTGTTTATATTTATACTTCCTGGTCTATTTTTCTCCAGTGCTGTAATGAACTCTGTAGTTTTTAATTTATGCCATTTCCTTCTGCGAGGGAGTGCCCCCATGTGAGTGATCTTATAGTAAGTGATGTGTAGTTCCAGCTCTAGAAGGAAGTGATCCGACCATGCTAGCGGGCATGAAGATAGAAATGTTGTACTTGGAACATTAGAGAATACCAGATCAAGTGTATGTCCCTTAATATGAGTAGGTCCTTGAATGAGTTGTGTTAGGGTAGGTCGCTCCCCCTGCCGCTGCAGCTCCTCCAAGTTCCCGAGTTCCTGTGTTCCTGAGACCCACCTAACTGTAAGTACCCCCCTCCTCCCAGCCCCTCGCCCTGCCCCGCGCCACTCACCTTCTCTCCTGCTCCTGCTTCTTTTCCTCCTCTCTGTCTCTTCCTCCTCGCTCCCCCTCTGCAATCTTCTTCTGTGTTCTTCTGTTCTTCTCTTCTGTTCTTCTGTTCTTCTGTTCTTCCCTTCTGTTCTTCTGTGTTCTTCCGGTCTTCTGTGTTCTTCTTCTCTGTTCTTCTCGGTGCTTCTGTGTTCTTCTTCTCGGTTCTTCTGTGTTCTTCTCTGTTCTTCTCTGTTCTTCTCTGTTCTTCTGCTCTTCCGATCTTCTGTGCTTCTGTCTTCTGTTCTTCTGTTCTTCTGTTCTTCTGTTCTTCTGTCTTCTGCTCTTCCGGTCTTCTGTTCTTCTGTCTTCTGTTCTTCTGTCTTCTGTTCTCCTGTCTTCGGCTCTTCTACCTCCTCCGTCTTCTTCCCCCGAGCCTGCCCTCCTGCTCCTTCCTCATCCCCCTCCCTCACTCGCCTCCCCCTCTCTCACCCCTAGCTAACCCGTTCGCTATCTACCTCCCTCACTCCTACTATCTTCCTATCTCTCTAGCTCCCTATCTCACTATCTAACTCCCCCACTCTCCACCTCCTCCTACCTACCTATCTGTCTATCTATCTATTTCCCTATCTATCGACTTCTCTATCTATTTTCTCTATCTATTTCTCTATCTCTCCCCCCCTCCCGCCACCCCCTCTACTACCTATCTCCCTATCCTCTCACTCTACCTCTCTCCCTCACCCACCTCTACAACCCCCCCTCCCCTATCTTCACAACCCTACTCCTATCTCTCTCCCTAATCTCCAAACCTCCTAACACTCACCCTCCTCCACCCTAAACCCCCTCCCCCAGCTCCTCTCACTCTACCTGTCCCCCCCCCTCCCTCGCGCTTTCCCGCCGCGACCTCCTGCACGCCCCCGCCCCCCAGCTCCCATTCGCCCCCAGCTGACCCCTCCCCCCCCCTCCTACCTCTTATGGCGGCCGCTGCGCGACTGCGCAGCGGGCGCGCGCAGCGGGCACGCCGCTGGCGCGCCGGAGGCGCGCCAGAGGCAAGCCCGTCTGCGCCCGTCCGCGCCTGGCCCACGCCCAGCGCCACGACCCCTGGTCCCCAGCTCCCCCAAGCCCCGCTGATCCGCTACGACCCCACCACCCTCCACGCCCTCAACCCAGGGCGCTCCAAAACCTGCTTCCTAGCTCACCCCAAACGCACCCATGGACCCTTCGCCTGCAACTCCTGCAAACGCATCTTCCACCACGCAACTACCACGACCACAAGCCCACGCGCCATCAACCACCTCAAGTGCATCCTGATCAACGCTCGTTCCGTCCACAAGCACGCCGTTGAACTTTGGGACCTCCTGGACTCCACAGCCCCGGACGTCGCCTTCATCACGGAGACATGGATGAACGCCTCCTCTGCTCCAGACATCGCTACCGCCATCCCCGAAGGCTACAAGATCTCCAGAAAAGACCGCACCAACCAAGTAGGAGGAGGTGTCGCCATCGTCTTCAAAGACTCCATCAGCGTCACCACCTCCACTGAAGACTCCCCTCTCGCCGCTGAACACCTGCATTTTCAGATTCGCACCGACCCAAGGACCACCCTCAGAGGATCCCTCGTCTACCGTCCTCCCGGACCTCGCGCCTCTTTCAGCGACGCCATCGCCGACTTCATCTCCCCGCACGCCCTCGCCTCACCGGACTACATCCTCCTAGGCGACCTCAACTTCCATCTGGAACAAAACAACGACCCCAACACCACCACCCTGCTCGACAACCTCGCCAACCTCGGCCTCAAACAACTGGTGAACACCGCCACCCACATCGCCGGACACACGCTCGACCCTATCTTCTCCGCCAGCAAACACATCTTCTTCAGCCACACCTCTGCCCTACACTGGACCGACCACAGCTGCGTCCACTTCACATTCCGACGCGAGACCTCCCACCTCCGCACTCAACCCACCCCTCGTCGACAGTGGAACAAGATCCCTGAAGAGCAACTCTTCTCCGCTCTCGCCGCCAACCAACCCACCCTCACCACCGACCCCAACGACGCAGCTCTCAACCTCACAAACTGGATCTCCAACTGCGCTGACAACTTTGCTCCCCTCAAACGCACGCATCGACAGACCAACACCAAAAAACCTCTCTGGTTCTCTGACACCCTCAAAGAATCAAAGAAAACTTGTCGTGCCCTTGAGAAGGCCTGGCGCAAGGACCACACCGCGGACAACATGACCGCCCTCAAGAACGCTACACGCGAACACCACCACCTGATCCGCACTGCCAAAAGGAACTTTTTCACCGACAGACTAGACAAAAACAGCCACAACAGCAGAGAACTCTTCAGCATCGTCAAAGAGTTCTCCAACCCCAGCGCCAGCGCCAACGCCGTCACGCCCTCACAGGATTTGTGCGAATCCCTCGCCACTTTCTTCCATCGCAAGATCAGCGACCTCCACGACAGCTTCGGACACCAGACCCAACCATACACCACTGAACCCGCTTCCCCGGACATCACCCTCAACAACTGGACCCACATCAACACGGAAGAAACGAAATCCATCATGAACTCTATCCACTACGGCACCCCTTCGGACCCCTGCCCGCACTTCATCTTTAACAAAGCCGACGACATCATCGCCCCGCACCTCCAGACCGTCATCAACTCTTCTTTTTCTTCTGCTACCTTCCCCGAATGCTGGAAGCACGCTGAAGTCAACGCCCTACTAAAGAAACCTACGGCTGACCCAAGCGACCTGAAAAACTTCCGCCCCATCTCTCTTCTACCTTTCCCAGCCAAGGTAATAGAAAAGACCGTCAACAAACAGCTGACCACCTTCCTGGAAGACAACAACCTGCTCGACCCTTCACAAACCGGATTCCGAACCAACCACAGCACGGAAACCGCCCTCATCTCAGTCACAGACGACATCAGAACCCTGATGGACAGCGGTGAAACAGTCGCCCTCATTCTCCTCGACCTCTCGGCTGCCTTTGACACCGTCTGTCACCGCACCCTAATCACCCGCCTACGCTCCACCGGGATCCAAGGCCAGGCCCTGGACTGGATCGCCTCCTTCCTCGCTAACCGCTCCCAAAGAGTTTACCTCCCTCCGTTTCGCTCAGAACCCACCAAGATCATCTGCGGCGTACCTCAAGGCTCATCGCTCAGCCCGACACTCTTCAATGTCTACATGAGCCCCCTCGCCGACATCGTACGCAAGCACGACATCATCATCACCTCCTACGCCGACGACACCCAACTTGTACTCTCCCTCACCAAGGACCCCGCCAGCGCCAAGACCAACCTACAAGAGGGTATGAAGGACGTCGCAGATTGGATGAGGCTCAGCCGCCTAAAGCTGAACTCTGAAAAAACGGAAGTCCTCATCCTCGGCAACACCCCGTCCGCCTGGGACGACTCCTGGTGGCCCACGGCCCTCGGCACCGCACCGACCCCCGCAGACCACGCCCGCAACCTCGGCTTCATCTTGGACCCTCTTCTCACCATGACCAAGCAAGTCAACGCCGTGTCCTCCGCCTGCTTCCTCACTCTCCGCATGCTCCGCAAGATCTTCCGCTGGATCCCCGCCGACACCAGAAAAACCGTGACCCACGCCCTTGTCACGAGTCGCCTGGACTACGGCAACACCCTCTACGCCGGGACCACCGCCAAACTCCAAAACCGCCTGCAACGCATCCAAGACGCCTCGGCCCGCCTCATCCTCGACGTACCCCGCAACAGCCACATCTCCGCACACCTGAGACACCTGCATTGGCTCCCAGTCAGCAAAAGGATCACCTTCCGTCTTCTCACCCACGCACACAAAGCCCTCCACAACAAGGGACCGGAATACCTCAACAGACGCCTCAGCTTCTACGTCCCCACCCGCCCCCTCCGCTCCGCTGGCCTCGCACTTGCTGCCGTCCCTCGCACCCGCCGCTCCACGGCGGGTGGGAGATCTTTCTCCTTCCTGGCGGCCAAGACCTGGAACTCCCTCCCCACCAGCCTCAGGACCACCCAGGACCACTCCGCTTTCCGGAGACTCCTAAAGACTTGGCTGTTCGAGCAGCGATAACCCCCCCTTTCCCCCCTAGCGCCTTGAGACCCGCACGGGTGAGTAGCGCGCTTTATAAATGTTAATGATTTGATTTGATTTGATTTAGGTCACAAGCATTCATGTCTGCTATCAACATCTTAGTGGAAGCATTATCTATATTTTCCGCATGTAGATTAAAGTCTCCCAACACTAAGAAATTTGATTTGGTGTATATTAGTTGCGAAATGTTTACTGCCAGTGACATCATAAAATCTCCCATGGGACCTGGTGGATGGTAAATCAAAACACCGGATAGGGTGTAATGAGGGTTCACGTTGATGAAGAAAGACATACTCTCGCAGTCTTTAATTAGAGTGGGTGCGGTGTTGATCTTACACGTGTCTCTATAGATGACTGCAATACCACCCCCTCTACTAGGTCTGTCCACTCTGCTGATCTTATAGCCTGTGGGAAGAGCCATCACGACATCTGGGGCAGAGCTTTCATCCAGCAAGGTTTCTGTCAGAAATAAGGCCAGAGGTTTAATTTGTTCAACTAGAAGGTGAATATCCATTATATGAGCTCCTAATGAGCGACAATTAACCAAGAAAATTGAGAGTTTATCAGAGTTCTCAGCTTGTTGATAATCTGTGTGCATTTTGAAGGACCATGCACACGAGGGGCATCTAAATTTGCCAATATATGGGTCTAAGCTATTAATACACAGCGCATGAGATTTATTGTTAAGGAGGAGTAATTCATATTTGGAGTAAGTGATAGCTACCTTCTCTGTAGAAACTCGGGCATAATTTCTTGGCTCTTGGCTCGATCTGGCGCGGACGGGCGCGGACGGGCGCAGACGGGCGCAGGCGCCGCGATCATGGTGTGAATAAATAGCTCTCTAGCAGTAAAAAGCTAGAGTGCTAACCCCAAAAATGGCGGCGGTTTTCCGCTCTGTATCGAGAGTGGAATGTGCTATTTTCCTGGTTTTCCCAGTAATTTTATGTAAGCTATTACTTGTAGGACTAGGTCGCCTTAAAATACGATCAGTGTGCTAATATATCTCTTTACCAGACGAATTCTAAGCAGATATCTAAAAAACGAATTTCTTTACATTAAAATCGAGCGTCTAACTCCTTCAAGTGCAAAGTGCAGAGCGTAATAAAAGTTCAATTTCAGTACAACAAATTCATTGTTTAACAATTTACATTAAAACTCAACCAAACAGTATCTCGCCGTTTTAGCCAAGCGTAGGTAAGGCACAGGGAGACTCTGCCTACCTTCTGCTGCGCGCCGCGATCATGGTGTGAATAAATAGCTCTCTAGCAGTAAAAAGCTAGAGTGCTAACCCCCAAAATGGCGGCAGTTTTCCGCTCTGTATCGAGAGTGGAATGTGCTATTTTCCTGGTTTTCCCAGTAATTTTATGTAAGCTATTACTTGTAGGACTAGGTCGCCTTAAAATACGATCAGTGTGCTAATATATCTCTTTACCAGACGAATTCTAAGCAGATATCTAAAAAACTAATTTCTTTACATTAAAATCGAGCGTCTAACTCCTTCAAGTGCAAAGTGCAGAGCGTAATAAAAGTTCAATTTAGCCGACCTAGCCATGTTCCATGATGAAGCTGCATAGCTTTGTTCACACTTACTACATATCATTCTCTTCAGAAATGTTTCTTTCTGGATGCTGCATGAGGTGGTGGTTCACATGAAGATCATGACTTACACAATGCTTGCATTGTTCATGAGTTTCATGAGTTTAAATGAGCTTGTGTACCTTTCTTTCACATCGGTTCGCTATACTGTCAGTCATAATACAAATGTACTCAAGGTATACACTGGAATACAGATCTTATGAGAACCTGTTACGTGAGGCAGTATGCGTCATTTAGAGTTACAAGAGTAACCCAGTATTTCATTTGTGACTTAGGTACATCTATTTAGATGGCAGTGTTTTACAAGAAAACCATTTAGTATATCATATTTTTAATATCATGGCATGACTGTGTTTGAAAAATCAACAAAGGGTATATATTAAATGCTACAGGTGTCCTGTGTTGATTCTAGTAGTATTTACATTTATTGTACAAATACATTTTTGAAAGTTTAAAAAGCATCCTTCGACTTAAAACTTAAAGGACAAAGTGCAGCTGTCACATCCCAAAACTGTGCAGAACATACTTAGTAAATACAGATAAAAACAAAGTAGAAAACACATTAGCATAGAAATCAACCCTGAATAGATAAAATTCAAATGCTTTTCTTGAGCAAAATATCTGTGGTTATTAATAAAGAGTTGATGTTTCAACCCCAGCAGTCAAAATAGAACATGGTCATCTTCAGGCAAATAGACACTTAAGATAAGCATCTTTCAAGGGGTCCCATGGCCATGCCAAAAATGAATGAATGTGAAATAGGTATTAAGACCCATATTTATTCTTTTTTTGCGCCGTATTTGCGCTGCAAAAACGGCGCAAACGTACAAAATACAGTTGTATTTTGCAAGTTAGCGCTGTTTTTGCATCAAAAAGTGGCGCAAATGCGGCGCTAAAAAAGTATAAATATGGGCCTAAGTATTGTAATCAGGATGATTCCCAAGTACGTGAGCCAGCTTTGACCGAGTGTCAAAGGACGGTAGTTTGCTCTGCCAAAAGACAATACTTGTACACATAAGGCGTGACTCACCTATTTTTTTGTAATATCATTTTTGAGCAAACTCATAGCAAAATGAGGGTTTGTAGACCATTGTGTAGTGAACAGACAATACCCCATCAGGATCAAACTTACGGAAAATCAGAAAGGAAACAACTTCACAAGGAAGAAAGATAAACAACATAAACTCCCTGATCCTAAAAAGGATTCAAAGTAGAGGCAGAGAGCAAAAAGAGATATAGACACAGCATCATAGTTCTTAGAATATTCAGCTCCCAAAATTCAATCACTGGTCTAATCTTAGCTGGAAAATCCCAAAGGTTCTGGACAGCCACGCCTCAATCTGCCATCTTAACTTTGAGGCACTAGCACAAGTGGATTTTTATTCAGTGAGAGAAGACAGAAATGACTTAGCAGTTTCAACGTGGATGAAAGTATATTTTCCCTGCGATAGCAACCCTCATCTTCAGATGTCATCTCAATGATAGCAGCACCTGCACACTAGCCAGGTCTTTCTTGTTCTTACGAACACTTTCTCTTCAATGTCTTGGGGGACGATTAAGGAAATAAAATAAAACGTTGCCCTTCAGAGCGAATTTCCATCTTTTATTGCCTATGACATCATCCCTCAGCTCATGTCATGCCATGCAATGCCAAGACAGTAATCATCACAGAACCTCTGTCAAAGTTCGAAAACTTGTAAACAGATAGTACGTCTTCTTGAGTCATGGGACAAATCCCTTCACTGGGTGGTTGTACACGAGTGGCTACCTTTACAGCCTGTTCCGGAGAAAGCAAGCCTGAAAGACTCAATATGCACAAATGGGTTTACTTCCTTACATTACGGACAGTCTACAGTTTCAAATCCATCCCAATAACGTTCTCCAACACATTAGTTCCTAAAATCTGCATTTTCAGATGGAAATAATTTCCTGATGTAATAATTATGAGTACGTTCTTGTTTACAGCTCGTAAATTTTGAAGCAATACATTTTGAAGCTTCACATATTGTTCTAAACTTTGAGGCAGTTTGGACAGTTGCAATGCAGATAAAATTGAAGAGAATGTAAAGAAATATCAGCAAAATGGTGTTGCTATAGCCCAGGTCCATTAGAGTATGGCTCTGTTTTCACAGTTCACTTTCAACAGGAGAGGGTCCAACCCAACAAACCACACACACCATATTCATTCCCATTCTCCTGTTGCGAGAAGAATGAGGTGCAATTGGAAGACGTATTCTGGTCATCATATGCTCATGTTTACAAATGTGTTTCCCCATTGCCATTCAGGGGTTAACAGCGCCATGAGCGATAACATGAAATGCATTCCTTGCAATCTCATATCCCACCACAGTGCAGAAATAAATGGCTGCTATATACGATTATAGACAAAAGAAAGTAGAGTGACCTCAAGTTGGTGGAAAAACGACATAAAGGATTTCAAACTATAGAGTTGGAGAGGTTGTGGCTAACAAATATGTCCATGGAAATACACAAATGTAGAGGTAAAACGATAACAAGGTCCATTATACTTTTCGATTTTATGTAGCTGTACGTTACCCCTGACTCAAACCTTTCTTGTACCAAACCACAGGACCTAATTTGTACTTCCTTGTTCCATGTTTTGTGTCTGCATTTAATAAGTGAAGTCTAGTTTTTCTATTCGTCTCGCACACCTTCTTCTTAAAGTTCCTTAACCGTTCCTTACAACATCACGTACACTTTACAAACTCAAACAATAACCACACCAAATCCTAACCTACACAAACCTTTACTTCATCCATATATATATAACACCTTTCCTAACGCCATACCTTATCAACCTTCAGCCTAAACCTAACTCAAACCTTAAAGTTAACCTAACTCAAACTCAGGAATAATATCTGCAAAGCTATAAAGATGATAATGAATGAAATGAGGAGGGGTGCGGCACAGTTAAAGTAATGGTATGCAAGTAGCAGATTTTTTGACATTACAGACATATGTGCAATGGGTTCTACGATTAATTTCTCATTTTCTTACCTCAACATGGAAATCACAGGCTACTGTTGAAGGGACTAAGCTGAAGAGTATGAGGCAGCAGCATGGCAGTGGGCCCGAAGAGAGCTTGCCCCATTGCTGCAGCTTGAAGAAACGTAGTAGATGTAGTGCATTCTGATAGATAGTTGAGGAGGATTAGAAGGTGATGCAGATGGCACCATTATTCATCGCTGCACACCAGCTGGCAAGCCAAAGCCACCACAGTTGCTGTAGCCTCTATTACCCCCAAGTGTTGTTTACAATACAATTGTCTCCTTTTCAACGATGGGAAATTATTTCTAATCTAGTTGACAGGAAGCAAACACTCACAAGAGTCAAACAGCAGCCACCTGGCTGGCTTTTTTTTACTTTTAGTTGTTGGGGTTGGGTGAGTTTTGATGTTGTAGTAGGAAAAGGTGGAGGTAAATATTTGTCTTTTGGGCCATGTGGATAATATTTGCTGTGGTAGAGAATTGACATGTTTTGTAATGGGTGGGGTTTATAGAGGATATTGCGCAGGAATGCTTTTTTTTTTGGTATGATTGGTTGAGTTTGTTGAGGGAATAGTTGCTGAGTTTTAGCAGAGGATGTCTTGTTGTATAGATAGTCATATTTTAGACATCTCATGTTAGCAAACTTGGCCTGCTGTTGTGCTGTTGTGCACTTTAGACCTGATACATTTTAGTCAGCATTGCTTTGTTTTTCTAGAACTAGGCACAATTGTGGTGTTGTTTTATTTTCTTTATCTAACTGTAGTTTCGCGTAAGAAAGCATGTTCTTAGTATTGCATTTATTTCATTTTGTGCTTTCCTCAAGGCTTCGGTCAGATAGGATTGCAAGAAAAAGTGGTACGCTGTGTTTCCAACATTCACAGAAACATACACATCTTTACGTGGGGACATTTTCTCAGAGCATCAGCTGTTTTATTATAAAAACATTTCTTTGTTCTATACACGTTAGAGGGACATTCGAGCCAGATGACCATGGCTGCATGCTGAGTGCTGAGCGTCTTCGTTACAGCTGCTTGCTCAGACTGCTGGACCCCTGGCCTGCATTGGTCTCTTAAGACAACAAGCTTTCTTGCTCAGGGATGGGGAATTATGTCTTCCCAGGAAAGAAACCTGAAAGAAGGATTAGGGTTTATCATGCTGTGCTCTAATATAGCCTAGGTAGGAAAGATATGTAGCACCCCTAGCTCGTCATTCCGCCAATGCGGTGGTCTGGCCTCCACATTATGACCGTGGTGAAAGCGCCACGGTCGGACTGCTGGCACTGCCGATTTCCAACAGCTGACAGCCCGGCAGTGCCAGCGGTCTTAATCCACTGGGATTACGAGTCCCCTCTCTGCCGGCTTTCACCATGTAATAGCTGGTGGAGACTGGGCACCGGGGGACGCATGGGGGCCCCTGCGCTGCCCATGCACTTGGCATGGGCAGCGCAGGGGCCTCCATGGCAAGCCCCAACGTGCTTTTCACTGTCTGCTTGGCAGACAGTGAAAAGCGCAATGGGTGCTGCTGCACCCGATGCACCCCAACATTGCCACCAGCTCTATTATGAGCCAACGTCAATGTTGTGGGCTGTTTCTCATTGGGTCCGGTGGGCAGAAACTCTGTTTCCACCAGCCGACCCAATGGGAAACTCTTAATAGGCCTCGCGGTCAGATCACCCCACTGGCGGTTGTCTGACCACACGGCTTCGGCGAACGGGTGTTTCCATCCGCCAAATTCGGAATGAGGGCCCTAGTGACAGTGTTATATTGTATTGTAATAGTACTTATATAGCACTTACTACCCCTGACGAGGCATCAAAGCACTTTTTGGTGAATAGCACACTACTCCGGAACCCAAAAGGAACTAGTGGTGGATTAGTATAGGGAAATATGAGTACAGTTATAGTATTATTGTGAGTTAATTTGAGGCGCAGATATGTGAGTTTGTTAGTTGGACTAACTGCAGCAATGGAGGGGTGGTGGAGGGAAGAATCCAGAAGTGTTAATTGGGAGGTTATGGTAATAGGATTTAGGCTTGGGATGAATAAAGGAGGGATGCAGGAGGGACGAGTTTGTGGAAAGGGTTAGGGAGATATTAGTAGCAGGGTGAGGTAAATGATGGAGAATTTAGTAGCGTTGTTTGGGAGATCATGGTAGTGAGAGAGCGTAGCTTATATAATCTATATTAACAGGAAATGTTTATGAACTAATGAATAATAATGCCGCATAGAAACTGTATTAATATGTTTTGCTAAAACAGGCACTTGAAATGTGACCACGGGGTGTGGCCGCCAATGTATACGGGGACTAATGAAATTGACTAATAATGGTGAAATGTTTATTAAAATTGTGATTTTACATTAATGATGAAAGGCAAAATGTATTAGATTTTGCTAATAAAGCGGTAGGACTTAGTTAGCATGAGTTGAGGCCTAGCTGCTTGACTCTCATATTAAATGTATTTTTCTATCGTGCAGTGTGCTGACTTGCTAAAGGGCATGAACTCTTGTTTTTTCCAAAAGTTAGAAGCTGAATGTAGCTGTAGTGGATCTGTTCTCAATTCACCCTGCCTATTGTAACATTTCTTTTGCTAAATGCAACAGTGTAGATTAACAAGGTCGCCTAAACCGGTATGGACAATGGAGCCACTGACTGAAGATGTGCAAAGGACCCCAAGTCAATGAAATCATACCGGACACACCACCCGCTGAAGACGTCAATCATAAGCACCAATAAAATACATGGGAAATGTTGTGGGGTGACAAATTTGATGACTTAATGTGATTTTAATTGGTTATAGATAGGGGGGGTGCAACCCATTGACCAATTGGATTTTAGTGGAATGTACAATGAAAAAGGGATAAAACCTCTTGACACACGGAAATGAGTTAGTTAGTTAGGGAGATGCTGATGCGATTTGATATGATCCAGAGACTTTGTCACTTTGCCTAGTGACTTTGCTGATTTTACTTAGAACCATCCTTGTCCTTAGTCTACCCTTTTACACTTTACCTCCTTATGAGGGAAGTGCCCTTTTACCCGGAGCTGAATTACTGATGGCGATTCAACTGATGTCCTGAAGACAAAGACAGAGCTTGATTGCTGACCAAACTTGGAGGGTAACTATATGACAATGAAATTGTGATTGTCTGATTGCTTTTCCTTTCTAGGTACCAACTGCTTTTCTTTTGACAGGAGCCATAGATAGATGTTTTCCAAATTGGTGTTGCGAAATTGTTTTGCATGAAGCCCAACATGCCAATGCTAATTAGAGGTTAGGTGAGGTCTTCACTAAACTAACGCAAACGGACAAATGACTGAATCTATGCTTTGTTGAACAATGCTTTGCTATACTCTGCTAATGTAAGTTTATGTTCACGCCGTGCTATATTCTAATGTTTGTGATTCTTGCCTTGATGAAATCTTATCAGAGTTGCCATATTGTGACTATGCTAATGTGTTTCCTGGTTTTGAGACTAATAAATTTGCTAGTAGTATTGTAACAATAGGGAATAAATATCACTAAATTCATACTAAACTTGTGTGGTTAATCATGACTGCAAAGTCATGGTGGTGTCTCGAGTTTGATTAATGTCTTTGACCAAAGTGAAATACGTTTTTGTGAGAAATATTGATGATATTATTGACGTATTGATTGACATGTTGATTAGCTATCTCGTCCTAAGGTGTTTCTCAACAGGGTCAAAAGATTAATTGGCCTAAAACGAGTCCCAATGTGTAGAAATTTATCATAGAGGGACGCGTTAACAGTTCTGGTACCAGAGCGACGGTTTAGGCCCTTTGGGGTCCTAGGATGGAGAATTATTGTTTAGATTGTTTTTCTTAGATAATGCAAATTAGTGGTTTCATGCGTTTCTAAATTCCCCATGACTTTCCCCGGATCTTGGAGCCTGCCTAAGTGAGTTGGGAATGTTCTCTGCATTTTAGCATGTGTGGTATAGAATTTGTGCTTGCTCAGATTATGCATTTTGCAGGTGATTTGTGAAGTTGTGTGTGTTTAGGCCAGGTAATGTTGTTTTAGTAGGAGTGGGCATACTCCGCAGTATGAGAGTAGGGAAGTTGGGGTACTTCATGTGAATGTGGCGCTTTGTGCTAAAAAATTATCCACGTGGTTGGTTGGTAATATACAGACCCAGCATGGTCTAAGACTCCGGAGTATATTGACAAGTGTAGGAGACACTTGGGTTTATATTGTAATTTGTGCGGTTTAATAGGTCAATCGGGCGTGGTTGACAAGTTGAGTTTGAGTCAAATTGTGTGTATGAAACCTTCGATGGAGATTTGGCAAGTTCTATAGTGCACTAGAACAAACCATTGACGAGTCGAGAGTAGGATTTGCGGGTCGAATTCTGCTTGCATGTGCGGGAACTGAGAAGGAGAGAGTAGCGGCCGTGGCTTCAAGTGAAATCTCTGTAAAGTTCTGAAGCAATTGTATACCCTTCCTGTACTAAACCGGAACATTTGAGTTGTTGTTCTTAAAGGTGCTCACAGTAATTTTGCATTAGTTCGGTGTGAATCCAGTGTAAAGAGGACAAGCCGCAAGACTTTGTCAGCTGCATTGTGTGAGTGTGACGTCAGTGGTGCCGCGCTGGGATAGGTCAGTTGCAGAGAGGGGTCGCGCACGGATTGGCAGCTGTCTGTGAGAGGCAATAGGTTGAGAAGAGGTGGGTGAAGAGTGTCCTGGTAATTAAAGTCACTTCCTGATTAGGTTGAAACAAAAATAAAAGACACAAAAATGAATTTTCTTAAAGCTTTGAGGAGCGCACTGAAAGGAGACGCATACATATGACGAGTGAGGGGGAGCCGACACCGCCTGAGGGTACTCCAACCTATATAGTAATGGAGGAAAAGGGAGTCGCACCTTGCCTATGGATGAAGCAGTGGCACAAATTAACAGAGAAGGAGGGATGTTTGGCATTTCCGGAGCACGGAACGTTCAATGCAAGAATTTTAGAAAATTTGAGGTGGATGTTAAGTGTGCAGAAACCACCTCCGAGACCAGCCAAGTATGAGGCATTAGCAGTCTGGGATTTAATGGCCATATGACAAAGACAGCAAAAATTTAAGAGGAGGATGAAAAAGGCAGAGAAGACTTTAGCCGAGGCTAGATGGGACAATGAGAGCAAAATGTGGAGAAGGGGAATAATTGACAGACTCAAATTGTTTCCAGCAATAACACAAGAAGACGAGACACAGGGAAAGAAAGCCACTTGTAAAACAGATAAGGGCTCTAGTAAGCCAAAAGAGGATAAGAGGTCTTGGATAGATGAAGATGACTCAGATGATGAAGAGTTTCTTAATCAATTACAACATGTCGCCCGCCACCTTATGCAATAGATGACAATGCCCCGAGCACTAGTGCGGGTCCTGGGAACCAGACACAGAGTAAGGAAGTTACAAATACAGTGCAGTCTAGTGATACAGGTTTGATACAGAATGGTGTCAGTGTACCCACTGTGCCAGACATGCAGATACAGTTGCAACCTCCACCACAGATACAGAGGATTTATCAATACGTCAATACTAGAGACTACTACGAGTCTGATGGTGCCGCCTGACCCGATATATACAAAATCAAGGTTAGTCCAGATTGAGCCAACTACACAGTTGCTGCCCCAGCCGCAGCAACCGCTGATTCTGTGGTATAGTCCAGCGGCAGGACCTCCGTTTGTACCTGCACCAGCTACAGGGAGTCAAGCTCTGGGAGTTACTGCTCCACTGGGTTTGGGACCAGGACAGACACCAGCTGCCATATCACTACCAATTACAGTTGGTCCCCAGTACCATTGTATGCACAGGGTAAGCCTGGTATGTGTGATCAAGGAGTGATGACCCAAGAGGGAATAAGAGGAGGGTCCATAGGCACTCCCCAATTAATGGCACCAGAGCAATCAGCTGAATGACACAGGTCCTTGATAAACCTTAGTCCGATCGAAGCACCTTTAGAGGCAATGAGGCAAGCAGGGTTAGGTGTGCTGACCCCACAGACAATAAGTACAAACTCGTCATAGTCGCCAATGATTCATGCAGGGAATATTTCACTGCAAGGTTTAGAAAAGACCTATGCTTCACAAAATAGTGCGGTAACTGCAGAGAAGCCAGAAAGGGAAGAATACCAAAATTTTGTGAGACTGGGAGTAGAAGCTGCAGAACTAGTAGAAGGGACAATGGGGGTAAACCGATTAGAGTCATACACAGAAGCAGAATTGAGGTACCTATGTCCCAAAATCACTAAAGAAGTGGGCAAGGTGCATCAGTGGTTGGTGAACCTGGCAGATAAATACAATATAGACATTGAGAATACTGAACATTTGAAAAGAAGCGACAGATTAGACTTTGATTCTAAAGATTTTGAGCACATGAGGTCTACCGGAATGAAAGCGCATCTTAAAGAGATACTGCACAGTGCGCAGATCTGGGGTGAACTAGAAAAATGGGAAGGCAGATGGGCAAAGAAAAGAGATAAGGAGAAAGGTGACAGTCCGGAATCAAGTCAAGCTAAAGCTTCACCAGATACGGGATCAGTAAAGAAATTACCAATGAGAGAAACAGCTGGAGGGGTTCTAGTCCATGTACCGTGGTCCAGGGGAGACATATTGTCATTTACAAATGATTATCCCAGGTTGAGGGAGAAACTAATAGAGTGGTATCAGCAGACAGACAGGTTTGTGAAACTTGCGAAGTGTCTCTGGGAGGAATTGAATACTCTGTTTGAAATCATTGTTCCACCTGGCTTATGGCTTGAGTGCAAAAGGGGTGTGGACTGGCCAACGCAAGAACCAGCAAGGGATAAGGTGACTGGAGCACCATCTGAGGAGGTGATGAAGTACTATCATAAAGTGATTGAGTTCTTGAAGCAGAAAGTGTCACCGAAAGTGACTGATTGGCAGAAAATCGACCAGACCTCACAGGAGGTCAAAGAGTCAATCCATGCTTATTATGAGAGGTTGTTAAAAGCGTTCAAACATTACAGTGGCACTGTGACTATTGAGCCGATAGACATGAACCATCTTGTGTTTAGATTTGTTAAAGGACTGAGACCAGAGGTTAGCCAGATGATTAAGAATCATTTGATCTGTTGGCAGGCAAAGCCGATTGATGAGGTGTTGCAGTATGTGAAATACTGCAGTGACGAGATTGAGTTAAAACAGAGAAAGTTGAAGGAGAAAGTGATGGTGATGCAGATTAAGGCAGTGAAGGCAGGTATGCAGGGACATGGAATCCAGCAGATGGTACAACAGCAACCGAAAGGGAATGGCATGTTTCAGGCACAGCCGAGAGGCCGAGGTCGGGGTTTTGTGAATCGCAGTCCAGATTTGAATACTGTGGTGGTTCAAAATTATCCCCAGGGGATGAAAAAGATGTCACCATGTCACGCGAGCGGGGCGTGGCTCATTGGAAGTGGGAATGCCCAAATGTGGTGCATGATGGTGTCGTTCAACAAAGCACTGATGTTGGTACATTTCAAAATATGAGGGGTCCAAAATCGAGAGGTCAAAATCAGAACTTCCAGAATAAAATGGTTCAGATGCAGGGGTTACAGCCTATACAGCAAATTCAAATGCCGTGTGTTCAACCAGCACAAATGCAGCAGGTACAACAGCAGGTTTCAATGGTACCTAGACAGCAAATGCAACTACCATTAGCTCCAATGGGACAGCAACAGGTGATGCTTCCTCAGCAGGTCACCGGCCAAATGATGAGTCAAAATAACACAGTGCAGCAATGACCATTAAGTGGTGAGGATGGATTGAATGATGAATGGTCGGATTACAGTTCTGACAGTGAGGAGTGCAGGCTTGCAGCGTCCCTAGAAGTAGATCAGAGGGGACCCTACGTAGAGGAAAAAGTGATGGGTCACAAGGTTTCCTTCCTAGTTGATACAGGAGCTACACGCTCTACAGTCAGAAGTACAGAGGTTCCAAAATTGCCACTTTCAGGGCGTACCATAAGAGTGGTAGGAGTAGCAAATCAGTATTCGACAAACCCGATTACAGACCCAGTTCAAGTTGAAATTGGAAACTTTCAGGGACTGCATAGGTTTGTAGTTTGCGACTCTAGTCCAGTATACCTGCTGGGAAGAGACCTATTGTGTAAGACTAAGGGGGTCATTCTGACCCTGGCGGTAAAATCCGACAGGGCCAACGACCGCGGGAGCACCGCCAACAGGCTGGCGATGCTCCCTTGGGCATTCTGACCGCGGCGGTACAGCCGCGGTCAGAAACGGAAAACCGGCGGAGTACCGCCGGTTTTCCGCTGCCCTGGGGAATCCTCCATGGCGGTGCAGCTTGCTGCGCCGCCATGGGGATTCCGACCCCCACACCGCCATCCTGTTCCTGGCGGTTTTGCCCGCCAGGCAGAGGATGGCGGTATGGGGTGTGATGGGGCCCCTGGGGCCAATGGCATGGGCACTGCAGGGGCCCCCGTAACAGGGCCCCACCAAGATTTTCAGTGTCTGCCATGCAGACACTGAAAATCGCGACGGGTGCAACTGCACCCGTCGCACCCCTTCCACTCCGCCGGCTCCATTCGGAGCCGGCATCCTCATGGAAGGGTGTTTCCCGCTGGGCTGGCGGGCGGCCTTCTGGCGGTCGCCCGCCAGCCCAGCGGGAAACCCAGAATACCCGTGGCGGTCTTTTGACCGCGCAGCGGTATTCTGGCGGTCCCAGCCAGGCCGGCGGCTTCCGCCGCCGGCCGGGGTCAGAATGACCCCCTAAATGTTTGATTACCTGTTCTAATGAAGGGATTGAGGGGGATGATGGGCAGTTTTCAGAGTTCGAGACAGAAGCCGTAAATTAGGAATACCCTTTGATAACCTTATTCCCAATGCTTACAGTGACAGACTTGCCAGACGAGTTGCAGGGAACAGTGACAGAGAAGGTGTGGGACCTGACAGGAAAAGAAGTGGGACTGATAAAAGGAGTAGAACTGGTTAAAGTACAGGTAAAACCCAATGCAGTGTTTCCCCAGGTGCCGCAGTACCACATGGCACAAGATGTCCTCATCCAGGTATCACAGATAATTGCACACTTGGTAAAACATGGAGTTTTGAAGGAAGTATTGAGCAGCCTCTGTAATTAACCAATAATGGGCCTGAAAAAGCCTTGTGGAAATGTTCGAATTGTGCAGGATTTGTGGAAAATAAATGATATTGTGGTGAAATGTTGCCCCATAGTGCCAAATCCCACACTGATCATGTTCCAGGTTCTGTGTGATGCAGAATGGTTCACAGTGGTGGACCTGTCACAGGCATTCTTTTTGGTGCCTCTTCATGAGGACAGCCAATATCTCTTCAGTTTCAAATTCCTGGACAAGGTGTTCAGTTGGTGCAGAATTCCTCAAGGGTTTTCAGAGTCAAAATCCATCTTCAATCAGATATTGAAGAAGGACTTAGAGTCATTGGAACTGCCTTTCAGTTTGACTCTAGTGCAGTACATTGATGATTTGTTGGTTGCGTCCAGAACGAAAGACGACTGCAGGTATGACACAATTGCCTTACTGAACCATTTGGGAAAGAACGGACATAAAGTGTCCCCAAAGAAGCTGCAGTACTGTCAGAAAGAGGTGAAGTACTTAGGGCACTTGATTGAGAAAGGGTCCAGGAGACTATCAAAAGAAAGGGTAACAGCCATACTGCAGATGAACCCACCAACAACAAAGAGAGATGTCAGAATGTTTTTAAGAATGGTGGGCTACTGTCGCCAGTGGATTCCCAACTTCTCGATTATCTCTAAACAATTGATAAAACTGACAGGCAAGGAAGTTAAGGATGACCCGAGTACCATAATTTTGTCCGAAGAAGAGCTTGAGGCATTCATGGAATTGAGAGAGTGCATGTGCAGGGCGCTGGCTTTGGGTATGCCTGATTATAGAAAGCCTTTTCTACTGTTTTGTCATGAACGTGATGCATGTTCTTTGTCTGTCTTAACACAGGTCCATGGAGGTGCAAACCGCCCAGTAGCATATTTTTCAGCTACTTTGGACCCAGTCGCAGCAGCCTTACCGGGTTGTTTGCGTGCAGTTGCAGCAGTTGGTCATAGCCTCACACTATGTGAAGGCATAGTGATGGGACATCCCTTGACAGTAATGGTTCTACATTCAGTTGAAATTCTATTGACCCGAACTAAGACTCAGCACATGACAAATGCTAGGCTAACGAGATATGAGACAATTATACTGGGGTCTCCTAATGTTTCTCTCAAGAGGTGTACAATATTGAACCCGGCAACTCTACTTCCTATTGAAAGTGCTGAGATTAGTAATACAGAGGAAGTGGAGCATGATTGTCTTGAGGTAACAGAACTATGCACCAAACCCAGACCTGACGTTAAGGATACACAGGTAGAAGAAAATGATTGCATTATGTTTGTTGATTGATCATGTTTGAGAGACTCAGTCGGAATACTGAGAGCTGGCTATGCTGTGTGTACAATCACCAGTATTCTAGAAGCTTCCTGGCTCGAAAGAATGTACTCTGCACAAGTGGATGAATTAATTGCCCTTACTAAAGCATGCCACGCAGGTGCAAATCTGAAAGTCACTATATAAAGTGAAAAATGGCGAACAAATTAAGGATTTGTTGCTTGCGATTCAGTTACCTCTTGAAATTGCTGTGGTGAAATGCAATGCTCATGTCAAGTTACAAGACTTTGGGCCTGATTACAACTTTGGAGGAGGTGTTAATCCGTCCCAAAAGTGACGGTAAAGTGACGGATATACCACCAGCCGTATTACGAGTCCATTATATCCTATGGAATTCAAAATTGATTGGTTCAATCCAAAATTCAGACAAGCTGCAGAAGTTACCTGTCACAGGTGCATCATCTGTCAACAGATGAATGCAGAAAAAGAGACTGTGGTGACTTTGAGCCACATAGGGAGAGCTGGAGGTCCGTTTAGCAAGATGCAGATGGATTTTATTGAAATGCCCGTGTGTGGAGGCTTGAGGTACATGTTGGTGATTGTGTGCATTTTCAGTCACTGGATTGAAGCATACCCTACACGTAGGAATGACAGTCTCACAGTAGCAAAGTTGTTGATTAGGGAATTAATACCACGGTTCGGATTTCTGGTCTCTTTAGAATCAGATAGAGGCAGACACTTCGACAATGAGGTGATTAAGCTCCTGTGTGCTGTTTTGGACATTGAGCAGAAGCTGCATTGTGGCTACCACCCTGAAGCATCAGGATTAGTGGAACAGATGAATGGTACCTTGAAATCGAGAATGGAAAAAATGTGCGCAGCTACCAATATGAAGTAGCCAGATGCATTGCCCTTAGTGCTGATGTCAATGAGAAACACACCTGATAAGAAGACAGGACTATCTCCCCATAAGATATTGATGGGCAGAGCTATGAGGTTGCCCGAAGTACCTGCAAATGCTCTATTGAATATAACGGATGATATGGTGTTGGACTACTGCAAAGGTCTGGCTGATGTGGTCTGCTCTTTTTCTCACCAGGTGGAGGCTAACACATTGCCACCGATCAGTGATCCAGGTCACACCCTGCAAGCCGGTGACTGGGTGGTTGTCAAGAAACATGTGAGGAAGTCGTGTTTGGAGCTGCACTGGAAGGGGCCATATCAAGTAATACTGACAACAACCACTGCTGTGAAATGTGCAGGTGTTCCAAACTGGATACATGCCAGTCACACAAAGAAGGTAACATGTCCGACTGATGAGGAATTTGAAGTTTCCGACTCAGCAACTCCAGAGAAGGAAGTCTCAGGGCCGGAGAATATTCAAAGGGGAACTGAGATTGAAGGAGAGCCCAAAGAGGATGGCTTAGTCCCTCAAACAGTAAACAAGTTCAACAGAGGTGACAATGAGCCTATCTCAGTAGAGGCAGCAGGAGAACTAAGTCAAGAAGAGGTTCTCCCAGAAGTAGATGGCTACGGGTTAGAACGTGAACCCGTTACAGACCCTGAAGACGAGGGGGAAAGAGCAGAAGGTGGCCAGAGCACATCAACTTCTCCTGAGCCGATTGCAGGTCGGTCAAGAGAAAACACCATAGCACAAGAGGAGGGTGCTGTTCAGTGTGCTGAAAAGCCAAGCAGGAAGAAAACACATAAAGGTGATAACTGGCCAAAGAAACAAGTTGCAAGAGAAAAGGTCATCCCAGGTGATACAATAGAGGAAGAAATTGATACAACCAGAAGGGAGGATCTTAGTGAAAGAGAAATACAAAGCAAATGCAGACTGACAAGAAAAAGAGTCGCGAATAGAAGGCACACAGGTCCTGAATGGGCATATGCGACGACATCTGAATGGCAACAAGAATTCTTAGCGTTCTGTTTTGATCGAGAGGTACCAGGCCAATATTACGGCACCTGAAATCAATCAGAGAAAGAGACTGTGTTAAAATTGAAATCGAAAACTGAAAAGCTGAAAAAAGAGACTGAAAATTACCGGATGTGACACTGTTAACCTGAATTGACACTGAAACCCGATTATGACAAGCTGCTAACCTGATTTGACAAAAGGGTCCTGAGGTGAGTGGAACGCTGTAAATACTCGCAGAAAGAAAGAGAGATTTTTTTTTTTTAAAAACGGCTTTAAAATAGTCCTCAAGTTGATTGTTTGGTTGAGTATTATATTAGGTATTGTGGGTTCAATAATAATTATAGGTGTAATTGTGGGAATGCCTTGGTTGGATAAAAAGGTGACTAACAATGCTTCAAAACCTGAGACTGCTACACTACACCGTGGGAAAAGTTTGAGCGGGATACAAAACACTTGCATGAGGGAACTAATTCAAAGGGAGAACTTTCTACTAATGTCTTCTATCGCTTGCTGAATGAGTATGTTGATACAATGGGTGCAAGAAATTGTTATGTATGCACAAAGATTCCTTCATCAGTACAAGAAGGGGTCACTTATTATAGTTTGCCTCTAACCTACGGGATAATTTGTAGTTTGCTACTAACAAGATTCTATGACCAGGAACATGTGCAATATTTTTATTCAAATCTAGATGTGGTGTTTTCTTTTGTGCCTGTGATTGAGTTTCTGAACAAGTTAGCTAAAGAGCATAATATAAAATGAGTTAGGTGTTTCTTTGAGCCGACACAAACCTTTGGCACAGCTTATGCGCATCGCAATAACTTGACCTGTCTACTAACACCTGTGGAGAAAAGCTTCTTAGATCACACTGATGATAGACGCAAAGCACTGAAAGAAAGACTAGAAAAGAAGTTAGAAAAACGCACATATGCAAATGATTATGCTTACACCGCAATAAAAACACAGGGCAAATTAGCTATAGATGCATTACATGTAGGAAGGCTTTGTATATATAGGCCGAAATCTGATCAAGACACTTTATTTGTGGGAACGAGTAAATGCAGGCATGTATTTTTGTTTCAGAGTAAGTGGACATTCATGTTCAATGGACAGGATCCAGCGATCCCTGGGATCTAATACATATGTGGGCTTAATGCTTATTAGCGTCTCCCTAAGGGATGGTATGGAAAGATGTTATCTGGGAATAGTTTTTCCAAAGATTTACCAGATTGATGACTTAAAACAAATACCTAAAATGTCTGAATTACAACATGCTAGACAAAAGAGAGAGACAACGGCTGCTGTCGTTGGTGACATATTTGGAGCCATAATTCCTTCAGTAGGGGTTATCTTAAACTGCATAAAGATTTGAAAGTTGTCTACTATTGTGGATAACATGCTGACAAATTTCACAGGGGCTATACTCCTGATGGATACTGAACTTGCTGCGGAAAGAGCTATGACTCTTCAAAATCGGCTTGCTTTAGACCTTCTTTTAGCAAAGAGCGGCGGAGTCTGTAAGATGCTTAACAAGCGTCATTGCTGCCCTTTCATTCCTGATAATAGTAAAAAGATTAGAGGTATGCTTATTAACCTACCTAGAGATAGTGCAGATTTGAAGGAGCTGAAGGAACCTGGAGTTTGGGAGAAAGTTGGAAAGGGAATTGCCAGAGTAGGAAGTTGGTTTAGTAATATTTGGAATGGGGTCCTTGCAAAAATATTAGGAGGTCTATTAATTGTCCTAATTTGTTTATTGGGTTTATGGGGAGCATGTAAAATTAATGAAAGAATTAGAAGAAATTGGACAAAACGAAGCAAAAGAAATTAAGAAAATCAAAGGGAGAAAATGTTTAATGAAATTTGGGAAAGTTCACACAAAGGACAAGATGTTGAAATGCGCATTGTGCGCAAAGTGAAAAATTTAAAGTGAAAGGTTGAAAGGGAAAGGTTTGTGTGATGACTAGGGTCATCAGAGGAGGGACTGAGACAGCGTAGCTTATATAATCTATATTAACATGAAATGTTTATGAACTAATGTATAATAATGCCGCATAGAAACTGTATTAATATGTTTTGCTAAAACGGGCACTTGAAATGTGACCACGGGGAGTGGCCGTCAATGTATATGGGGACTAATGAAACTGACTAATAATGGTGAAATGTTTATTAAAATTGTGATTTTACATTAATGTTGAAAGGCTAAATGTATTAGATTTTGCTAATAAAGCGGTAGGCCTTAGTTAGCATGATTCGAGGCCTAGCTACCTGACTCTCATATTACATGTATTTTTCTATTGTGCAGTGTGCTGACTTGCTAAAGGACATGAACTCTTGTTTTTTCCAAAAGTTAGAAGCTGAATGTAAATGTAGTGGATCCGTTCTCATGAAATTCACCCTGCCTATAGTAACATTTCTTTTGCTAAATGCAACAGTGTAGATTAACAAGGTCACCTAAACCGGTACGGACAATGGAGCCACTGACTGAAGATGTGCAAAGGACCCCAAGTCAATGAAATCATACCAGACACACCACCCGCTAAAGACGTCAATCATAAGCACCAATAAAATACGTGGGAAATGTTGTGGGGTGACAAATTGGATGACTTAATGTGATTTTAATTGGTTATAGATAGAGGGGATGCAACCCATTGACCAATTGGATTTTAGGGGAATGTAAAATGAAAAAGGGATGAAACCTCTTGACACACGGAAATGAGTTAGTTAGTTAGGGAGATGCTGATGCGATTTGATATGATCCAGAGACTTTGTTACTTTGCCTAGTGACTTTGCTGATTTTACTTAGAACCATCCTTGTCCTTAGTCTACCCCTTTACACTTTACCTCTTTATGAGGGAAGTGCCCCTTTACCCGGAGCTGAATTACTGATGGCGATTCAACTGATGTCCTGAAGACGAAGACAGAGCTTGATTGCTGACAAAACTTGGAGGGTAACTATATGACAATGAAATTGTGATTGTCTGATTGCTTTTCCTTTCGAGGTACCAACTGCTTTTCTTTTGACAGGAGCCATAGATAGATGTTTTCCAAATTGGTGTTGCGAAATTGTTTTGGATGAAGCCCAACATGCCTATGCTAATTAGAGGTTAGGTGAGGGGTTCACTAAACTGACGCAAACAGACAAATGACTGAATCTATGCTTTGTTGAACAATGCTTTGATGTACTCTGCTAATGTTAGTTTATGTCCACGCCGTGCTATATTCTAATGTTTGTGATTCTTGCCTTGATGAAATCTTATCAGAGTTGCCATATTGTGACTATGCTAATGTGTTTCCTGGTTTTGAGACTAATACATTTGCTAGTAGCATTGTAACAATAGGGAATAAATATCACTAAATTCATACTAAACTGGTGTGGTTATTCATGACTGCAAGGTCATGGTGGTGTCTCGAGTTTGATTAATGTCTTTGACTAAAGTGAAATGCGTTATTGTGATAAATATTGATGATATTATTGATGTATTGATTGACATGTTGATTAGCTATCTCGTCCTAATGTCTCTCAACAGGGTCAAAAGATTCATTGGACTAAAACGAGTCCCAATGTGTAGAAATGTTATCATAGAGGGACGTGTTAACAGTAGGAAAGTGAGTTTTGGGTAAGTTAGATATGGAAGAGGAGGGAAGAGCTTAGGCAGGGTTATTTAGGAGATGAAAGTAGTAGAATAGATTTGGGATGAGTCAGAGTGGGAATGGAGGATAGATTGATAGAGACATGACATATGGTGATGGGTAGACAAAGTGTGAAATAAAATGAGAGCAGGGATTCCTAAGTGTCTAGTATGACAACGTATCTAGGAGTTATGCAATGACCTATGAACATTTTAAGCATAGAATAACATACACACATATATGTATATATATACACACACACACACACATACATACACACATGAATACACACACATGTACACACATATATGTACATACATATACATATTTAAACCATGAATAAATATATATTAGTTAAACAGGTTTAAAGAGTATGTGTGTAGTTTATTGTTATGACATAGCAGCGATAGATATTTTCGAAAGAACTATATATAACTAGAATATACACTAATCAGGTAAAATATATTTATCAGCATAGGCATATGCAGTCCATAGCTGTTTGAATATGGTGGTTATGATGGAAAGAGCCAATTCTTGAGTAGTTTTCTAAAGACAAGCTAGTTATCAGTGGCTCTTATAGTTTGGGATAATGAATTCCATATTTTGGCTGCTTGAATGGAGAAGGATGTACCACCTATAGTCTTTGTCTTGCATGGTAGTGTTCTAAGGCAGGGTGCCAATCTTGAGCGGAGGTTTCTTTGTTGAATGTATTTGGTTTATTTGTTTCTGATAAAAAAGTGGTCCTGTTCCATGTAGAGCTTTGTGGGTGATACAAAACAGCTTGAAGGTGCATCTTCTGGCAATGGGTAACCAGTGTAGTGCTCTTAAGGCAGGGGAGATGTGGGCTTGTGGCTTCACATGTAATAGTAGCCTGACTGCGGAGTTCTGAATATGTTGTAGTTTTTTCATAATAGATAGAGATGATCCATGGTAGAGGCCATTGGCATAATCCAGTTTGGATAGTACAAGCGAGAAAGTAACTTGCACCTTGTGTAGAAAAACATGGTGGGGGAAGATGCGTCGTAGAGTCTTCAAGGTGATGAAGCTTGTTCGTGCTAATTTGTCCACTCAGGCATTCATAGTTAACTTGGAGTCCATGGTGATTCTAAGGTTTTTAACTTCCTTGGATTGTTGAGGAGGTGGTCGGAGATCGTCAGGCCAGGCGCACAGTGGTCATAATTTTTCCAATCACCACATATGAGTATTTCTGTTTTGGAGAAATTTAGTTTGAGATGGCTCCAAGTCATCCACTGATCAACGGCTCTGAGGCAACGGAAGAATTCTGAGTTTTCAATGTTTTTGGGGCATTCTAATTTAAGTAGTATTTTTGTGTCATCTGCATAGCTGTAGCCTGTGAGATGAAAATCATTGATCAGTTCTGGTAATGATATCATGTAGATGTTGAAAAGCAAAGGTGAGATGATCGATCCTTGGGGGACCTCTTCTTTTGTGGTGGTTAAATATATAGCTTTGAAACAGGAACGCTGGCTTCAGATTTTGGGTGAATTACTTCACTGCAATCCTCTTGTGGGCCCACAAAGCTGACATTAGGAGGGTACAGGGGGTGTTAGTGGGGGCGCAATGTTTAGCTGCCCCCTATATGCCATCACATACCTCACTGCGAAGACAATCCTCTTTCAAGATTGTGCTCTCTGGACAGAGAGCATAGGTGACCTCATGTCAAATGTGACTTTAAGCCATGTGTGACAATTTACACATTGCTTTGTCTTATGAGAAATGTAATCCCAGTGCTAATAAATGTGTGCCAGTACCTACTGCTTTTACCCACCTGCACAGAAACCTTAAAAACAAGCTTAAAGCCCACCTATTAGTAAACCAACACTTACTATTGGTGGCCTTTCACATTACTCTTGTTTCCTTTCTAAAAACACTTACAACGCAATAGATCTTGCATAGGTGAAACCTACTGGCTTTGCCAATGCTTGTTGAATAGGACTGTTATAAGTTTTAAACATGTGAACATCCATAGGGTGCAAAATTTGCAAGTACTTCCATGGCCCGGCAACAACTTCACACTGAGGCACCTGATTATCCACCTTGACTCCCCAATCCTTTTCCTCCCCTGGGGACCATTTGCCAACAAAAATGTAAATGAACAAGAAAAACAACCCACAATACACCTAGGATTATTCACAGAGCCAAAAATTACTATTTGGTTGAGGTAACCTAGTAGTTACACAATCTTCAATCTCAAGACTATCGTATTCTGTTATCGTTTGCAGTGAAAGGTCAGGTGGGAGACTTTTGAAGCAGTGGTTAGGGGAATAGGAGGGCTCAAAAATGCAACTGGGCCCTGTTGAAACATGTATGGTGGAAGGAAATTCCATTTTGGTTAGCTCAGAAAGTGAACACGCTGGAAGCAGTCTTTCCCCATATGGGTCCTGAGGATAAACATAGAGTTCTCATTATGTACTTGCCCTTTGGGATGGTTCATACAGTAGATAACTGTAACACTTGGGGCCCGGCGTTTGCCACGCTCTATACAAGTTTAGACTGCGGACATGCATGTCTCCGAGCCCAACAGGGTGTATAAAGTAACTATACAGTTAGAGGGAGACATTGAACGCACAATCAGTTCTATCTTTTGGGATCACATTGTCTTTATGACATTTTACTGGCCAAAAAGGATTGGCCACCAGAATTTGTCCCTGATCTCCCTTATGGATAAGAGATTATTGAAAAATCTTTCTCGCTCTTTGTTCCCAGAAAACTCATAGAAATGCATGCCATTGGTTGGGCAGTGACGCGGGAACCTGTATTATATCGCAACCACGTCGGGCATAATACCAATTAACTCCCAACCTCAACCCCATTATCCAATAAAGCATGAAGCTAAAGCACCAGTGAGTGAAATCCTCACACAGTTAGAATACCAGGGCGTAATTGAACCCTGTATCTGACCAATAAACAATCCAATATATCCCGTAGCTAAACCCGACCACTCATGCAGAATAGTTTTAGACTACAGACATTAAACAGTCAAACTTCCACATTTGCTATACAAAATGCACACAGCACAGCACTTATGAACAACATAGTGTGAAAGAAACACAAAATGACACTGAATATTTCCAAGGGGTTTTTCTGCCAAAATATAGCGCCTAAAACTAGGAACTTAACAAGTTTCAGCACTTTAGGGTCTCAGAAAGAAATTCTGTTGACTCTCACAGAGGTACAAGAACAGTCCAGGACTATTCTCAGCTCGTGTTACATCTATTTTACACAACATTGACCCTGAGGTGTTGTCATACATGGATGAGATCTACGTTATAGCTGACAACCTCATGCAACATATAAGAAGGGTAGCCCGCATTGTAGTGAGATTTGCCGAATTTGACTACAAATTCAATTAAAAAAAATAATAATAGCCTTCCATAGTGTCCTGTTCTTGAGATCTGAATTATCAGATGAAAGCAAGAGCCTTGCGACCCAATTTCCAAAACAATGCACACAATTACAACCTCCAAACACAATCAAAAAGCTCCAGTCTTTATTGGGCTTTTTACATTTTGACAGACCTTATATTCCAGACTATGCCCAATGCATTAAACTTTTATATGACTTGATACGTCCTGATTTTTCCAGCAAATACTGGACATTCAAACACACATGCATTCTCAGATCATTACAAGAAGACATGCTTGCAGCAAAACACCTACATACAAGGGACAACAAAAAACACCTGTTCATCCGAGTAATTGCTGGTACCATAGGTTTCACCTATGTAATGTTCAATGAGGGTGAGACTGTCCCGATTGAATAGAAATGGCGGCCCATATTTATACTCAGCTTGAGCCGGATTTGCGTCATTTTTTATTTTTACGCAAATTCGGCGCAATCTAGGACCATAATTATAATATTCATAATTTGACGCTGGACCCCGCTAACGTCAAAATATCCCAGTGTGCCTCATTTTCTGGATCGGTGAAACCTCATTGCGTTAATGACATGCAAGGTAAGCGTTCCCGTCCCAAAAATGACTTAAACACCCATGCGCCATATTTATCCAACTGCGCAAAAATGCAGCATGGCTGGGAGGCGGAGGCGGAAAATGGTGCACATCCTGATTTGTGTCAAAAATTAACATCTGGGTCAGGGTAGGAGTTAAAATGGGGCAAACACACTAGTACTTAAGGAAAACCCACAGAAGCAACATCAGAGCTCCAAAAGGAAGACATGTAGGTGCTATTCTTCCAGCATGCACGAAGATGCAGAGCACAGGCGCAACAGAAGCAGCTTCCACCACACCAACAGGGACCCCAAAGGCAATGCCGAAGGCAGGAGAGGATATTCTGGACCAGGACAACCCTTCAGGGCCTCAGGGAACATGACATCATCCAGAGGTACAGACTGAACTGGCAAGCCATACAGCAGCTGCTGAGCCTCATTGAGCCACAGTTGGTACCCAGATTGCAGACACCCCACATCATTCCATCACAGACCAAGCTGCTAACTGTTCTGAACATGTTGGCAAGTGGCTCTTTTCGTCATTCTCTGCCTTCCTTCCCAAGGTACTGGATGCCATCATCTCCCTCACACCCCGCCACATCAGCTTCCCCAACACACAGCAGAAGCAGCAGGAGACCAAACAGGGCTTCTATCAAATCAATGGCTTCCCACACTTGCTTGGTGCCATTGACTGCACACATGTACGGATTGTGCCACCTGCTGCAACCGAGCATCTATGCCGCAACAGGAAGCACACACACTCCATCAATGTGCAGGCCATTGTGGATCACTGGGGATTGATCACCAACATCGTGACAAAGTATCCTGGGAGTGTACATGATTCATTTATCTTCCGCCACAGCGTCATCAATCAACACTTCCAGGATGGACGATATGGCAATGGCCTACTTGTTGGTAAGCACAGAAACCTAGTTATATACACACAGCACAGCAACCCTCTATGGCACACAACACATACGCCACTACTTTGACACGTGACCAGGAAGACAGTGAGGTTGTGACACTGCTAGTCATGTTTGATATCCTGACCCAATGGGATACACACCTATGGACAAATGACAGATGCAAATAACAACAGATGCCACTCTAGAGGCACACATGACCAATTTAAAACCACACAGTGACAATGACATGGCCTTAACTGGAGGTACAACTTGGAAGATGAATCTTCCAATATCACATCAATATCACTCAATCACACACCCTTCCAAGCAATACGTACTGTGTAAGGGATGTGTAATGTGTTTTGCTGCAGGTCAAACACCATGAGAAACATAGCATGACGATGCTGACTCTAATGAAGGTGACATGGAATCATTGAGGCTGTACCAACATCTCACATCACTCCTGGAGTGACAATGCCTGCTACCAATAAGGAAGTGGACTGTGCTAAGAGCACATATCGATGTGACAATATTGCAAAGTATACACTGCTACACATACGGATTGAGACAATCACACATATACAGAACAGATGTACAGGTATATGGTCCTTCTGACAGTTAAACCTTCACCCCCACAACCAAGTTAGCCAGCTTACCTGGACCAGTTTCAGTAGTGTAGGCACATGTTTGCACATGAGCCGACTCAGTGAGGGCACAAAAATAGGTTTGCAAAGAACTTGTCACACATGGGATATTTGTGCATTGTCAATTGTGAACACTTCAGTGCTGCCAACTTATGGAGATGTGTTGTACATTGTCACCTAGCCAAATCAAAGGGCCTCACTGTTGTTTTTCACATACTATTCCATATGTTGAATTGGATGGGATGTACAGGCCATATAGTGCAACCGGGTTACCACCACAGTGGAATCAATTGTGTGTGTGGAAGTATCATATCACCTCCAGTGAAGGCACATGGATACTTCTTTCACATGACATAATGCATGGGAAATAGACAATAAGCTGTAAGTTTACAAATATACTGCTGATATCAGGTCCATCAGCCAAACACCAGTTTTGATAATTAAACAACCCAATGCATAAAGAACATCCTAGAAGCCTAGGATCCCACACACTAACACAAACACAGATGAGTCACAGATGACACAAGATAACAACTGCCATGCAAAGTGATAATCAAGGTGCAACCAACATCCAAATATTTACACTCATTTTCTCTTTCAGCTGGTCAGGATTATTGGATCTAGCCATGGATAATTACCCCATTTGCCAACCCAAGCACAGCATCAAAGCGTGCCTATAATGAGGCACATTGGAGGACACGCACCATAGTAGAGAGGACTTTTGGCATCCTGTAATCCAGATTCGGGTGCCTCGACATCACCGGAGGCAGCATCCTATATTCACCTGAAATGGTCTGTAAGATCATTCTGACCTGTGCCATCCTGTACAACATTTGTGTAAGGAGGAACATTCCCCTCTATGAACCAGACCCACAAATGCCTGAAGAGGAGGATGCTGTTTGTGAACATAAGGGGGACCATCCAAACACTGCAGCAGGATTGCATCGGAGACAACACATTGTACAAAACGTCTTCTAACTATAGTCACTATCTCCACTTTGTTATCATATGTAGTTAAACACCTACCTTCATCACTCAATCATGCTCTTGGTAATTCATATGCATCACATGATCCCTAGGAATCATAATCAGAGTTTAACCTCATTGAGCATTGCAGAAATACAGAATAGGATACTTAAAAAGCCACATCACATTTGATGGGTATGAATGTACAGCCAACATCACACACAGTATAAATGACATATGCCCTGTCTATTTCACATCAATGTTGCCAACATGGTTCATTGCAGCATATGACACACAACTAAGACACCATCAATCATAAGGTAAAAAAGTGGTTCATACATGAGGCAGTGGATGTGCTATTGCATTGGTAACAGGAATGTATGACCAGACCCTTGACAGCAGTAAGCGTGATATCAGCTATCTTTGCAAGGAGCATGTGTGACAAGGAGTCCCTCTAAGCAGAAAATGGATAGCAAGAGTGCCCCAAGTATGACAAGCATTGTTCACAAGACATGCCCTGCGCAGTCCATCCCAGGTAATAAGTCCTGCCACTGCCATGTTTTCAGTCTCTGCACACCCTTCTCTAGGGGGCCCTGTAAATGGACTATCTTTACCCTGATAACCTTCATCTGCACACACCCAGACTCCCATTCTGACTCCTGTGTGCTTCCCTCTTCAGTATGGCATGCCCTAGTCATAGTTCATTAGTCTGCATGGACTTCAGGTCCGATAATTCACTGCCTGGTAGTCAGTAGGACCTGTGATCAGCTGTCCATTGCTTCCCATGTGAAATGTATTCAAATTGCCTAACCTAGCCCCATCCCTTGTCTGGTTTTGCATGTATTCATTAGTGCCAAACAGTGACACTGTGCTATGGCTGTATGCATGGATTCAGTACGGTGCCTCCAGCATAACAAACAAGGGTTGCCAATGTGTATGAAAGGACAAAACATGTTTGTGCCCTGACGGTCCACACACAGATTCACTTCTGCCGCCACCTTTTGATGGGGCTTGCTTGATGTCTAGTTGTGACATTAATCAGCACAGAGGCACTGATGTTCCCTGTTACAGTGGGAATTTTAGATGCCACCCTGTGTATAAATGTTGTGATGAAACCTGTCTGTTTCCTATTACTGATCCCAAAAAGTTTAAGTACACCAAGGTTACCCTGTTGTCTGCCTTATTAAAGTTCTGCAGTGCCATAGCTGGACTATCCCCATGTGTGTTGTTAGTTGTTCTTTGGCTTTAGGTCAAATCTGCTTTGAAGGATACTCTGTTAATTCAGGGAATGGCTCCACAGACTCATGACTAGACCTGCACGTAACTGTGACAACATGGAGGCCAATACTGACACAGGGTACACATGGCCAAACACTTGAACCTTTGTGCACTGAACCACTCGAAATATGTGAACACATGCAGCATGGTCTGCTGGTCCTCCACAGCCACAGGAGAAACATAGGTCATTTACATGACTCAAACTGTTGTGTACCATAACTTTTTTGGATTGGAATTGGGAGTCTGTGTCACAAACACTGTACCTACCTAGCATGTTCAAATGGCTGACTCATGGGTACTATACACACAAGTGACAATGAAATGGTATCCAACATTCCAGTACATGTGATGGCTTACCTTTGTTACATTGCCATTATAAACCATCCTCTATCTAGCCTGTGTATAGATTGTCATGGGAGATGTTTTGTCCCCAAAGTCAGGGAAGTTCTCACAGCATAAGACGCTACGGGTATAAAAAACACATATCCTGACTGATGTACCTCAATGAATGGCATCTGATGGTTATCCACAATTGCAACACATGCATACAAGCACATTATGCAAAACATGTCTTATGACGTTCACACAGAGGCACAACAACAATTGAAATAGCCAATTCACAGACATAAACACACAGGCCATGAGTGAATTTTTTAAGTTGTGTAACCTTGCTGTCCTCTATTGATGCACCACCTGCTCAAACTAAGGAATAGCAATTTTAATTCCAAATGTTTGGGTTGCTGTTGCGTCAGTTAAGAGTGCTAATCCGGCACAACAACAGGAGTATTATGGTCCGCAGTAGTGTGGTCTGCCACATGTGCCCAAACACTAGAACACACACAGCAGGGCCCTAACACCCTATCTTTGTATAGTTATACCTTTCATGTATGTTAAAAATGAGAAAACTGACACAAATGCATTTAAAGACAGATATTTTGATGCAAACGCGTCAAAAAAGATGCATATGTGTCAAAATATGATGCATATGTGTTAAAAAATGAGGCTCACGGCCATTATACATCGATTGGACCCTAGCGTTAATTCCAACACTGCACCCCATGAAATTGGTTATCCATGAAAAATATATTGATCTGTTGTTTTTGTAATTGTCTCAGTAATTCAGTGTAAGTGTGTTTTTGTCATTTTTTGTCTCTAATTTTGTCTTTGTTCGGAGTGTATAGTGGGTATTGTTAGTTGGGGTATTGTTGGGCTGTTTGTGGGTTATTTAAGTTTATTTTCATACCTCCTTTCCCTGAATTTCCATATTTCCCTCTTTTCCCTTTCCTATCCCTATTATTTTTTGTGATGTTGGGCAGGCCACGTCTGGGGAGAATGGGTGAGGAGGAGCTGGGGGCTTTCATTTGGCTGGTGTGCCACTTCCTCCCTCTGATGTTAGAGGGTAGGGGCAGGGTGCTACATGGGTATCACACCAAGGCGAGGAGGCTCAGGTGGTCCAAGATGCTGTTCCACCTAAAGAGAGTGTTTAACAGCCAGCGCAATTACCACCAACTCAAACATCGCTGGGCTGACCTTGTGGCCAGAGAGCAAGACCTGCTGGACCGCCTGGGTGTGGTGACTGGTGGCCCTGTTGGTGAGTACAAATCAGACTAATGTGTACAGCAAAATGCTCTGTAGTGGCAGTAGAAGATTTGGTGACATGATGCATGCAATGTTTGTGGACATGTGGCATGCAAGTTGAACACACAGTGGCCCTGATTTAGACAATATTTGCTAAGCATTACCATAATTTGTTGACGCAAAAGCTGCATAAACTTACAAAGCACAATTTTATCTTCTAAATTAGTGCTGCTTTGACGTCAATAGATTATGGTAATGCGACACAAACAAATGTTTTATGCATGGCCTGTTAGTGTACCAGTAATGAGATGTATTTCACATGCTTCTGCAAGGAATGAATATAGGGGGTCATTACAACCCCGGCGGACGGTGTTAAAGGTGCAGTAATACCGCAAACAAGCCGGCGGACAAAAAAAGGGAATTATGACCCTGGCGGAAACCACCAACAAAGATAGCCACTTTAACACACCGCCCGCCACGGCGGTACAGACAAGCAGCGCGGCGGTTACCGCCAACAGACAGACGGGAGACAATGTACCGCCCACACTATTACAACCGGCCAATCCGCCACCTTTTCCGGGGCGGATTCACCGTGGATAAAAACACGGCGGAAACACCTTTTAATATGGGAAAACGCTCACCTCAACACATCCCACGAGGAACGAGGACTCCAAGGACCCCGAACTTCCAAATACTCCCTACGCTTGTTTTTCTGCTCCTTTACGACCAACAGCTACGTAGGTGCAGAAGATACCGGTGAGTACAGCACCTACGACACGGGGGAGGCAAAAGTTAGGGGGACACCCACCAAACACCCCCACCCTCGCACATCACAACATACACACCAATGCATTAACAAAAATAACAGTAAAAACCCACAATCCCCCCGGAAGAATGAAAATACAAAGCCAAAATCGGGCAAACATTGTAATGTGCCAATATACATGTCATAAAAAATATACAGATATATAAATTTCAAAATCACTCTTATTTACACATACAATCCGAGAAGTAGTGCAGATATGTACATAACAATGTCCGTGCACCAACAGTCCAAAAATGCATGGGCGAGGCCCACAATAGATACCTGATCAAAATCGGAGAGAACACTGCCGGGGCATCAGATAGGAATAAAACAGGCACCTCAGGGGGAAGGGAAGGGGGGGCACCTCAGCCAGATGAATGCGAAGCCAGATCCACGACGGGGCTCCATGCCCATTGAAGTATCCTGGGGAGTGCAAAGCCACAGTCTCTCAAGTCTCTACAGTGGGTGGGTTGCCCACTGGTCCATCCTGGGGAGTGCAAAGCCACAGTCTCTCAAGTCTCTACAGTGGGTGGGCTGCCCACTGTCCAACCTGGGGAGTGCAAAGCCACAGTCTCTCAAGTCTCTACAGTGGGTGGCTTGCCCACTGGACCATCCTGGGGAGTGCAAAGCCACAGTCTCTCAAGTCTCTACAGTGGGTGGGCTGCCCACTCTGTCATCCTGGGGAGTGCAAAGCCACAGTCTCTCAAGTCTCACAAGTGGGTGGGTTGCCCACTGTGCCATCCTGGGGAGTGCAAAGCCACAGTCTCTCAAGTCTCTACAGTGGGTGGGCTGCCCACTGTGCCATCCTGGGGAGTGCAAAGCCACAGTCTCTCAAGTAGATGCAGGTCTCCACTGGTTCTGGAGGGGGACTGGTGCCCAGACTGGATGAGTCTCCACATGAAAGTGCCTGTCCTGTCACTGTCCCAGCTGCACATTGGATAAGGATGCCTGATGTGGCGGTCCATTCATTCCTACACGGTGCATGCCCTGTTCAGCGGTGCTTTGCCATGGCGGTTCAGGACAGTTCAGCTGTGTTTTGCCATGGCGGTTCAGGACTGTTCAGCGGTGTTTTGCCATGGCGGTTCAGGACTGTTCAGCGGTGCTTTGCCATGGCGGTTCAGGACAGCTCAGCGGTGCTTTGTCATGGCGGTCTTTGCCCTGTTCAGCGGTGCTTTGACATGGCGGTTCAGGACAGTTCAGCGGTGCTTTGCCATGGCGGTCTTTGCCCTGTTCAGCGGTGCTTTGACATGGCGGTTCAGGACAGTTCAGCGGTGCTTTGCCATGGCGGTCTTTGCCCTGTTCAGCGGTGCTTTGCCATGGCGATTCAGGACAGTTCAGCAGTGCTTTGCCATGGCGGTTCAGGACTGTTCAGCTGTGCTTTGCCATGGCGGTTCAGGACTGTTCAGCGGTGCTTTGCCATGGCGGTTCAGGACTGTTCAGCGGTGCTTTGCCATGGCGGTTCTGGACTGTTCAGCGGTGCTTTGACATTGAGGTTCAGGACTGTTCAGCGGTGCTTTGCCATGGCGGTTCTGATACGGACATTGGTGTGTGGCATGGCGATCTCTACACTGGACATTGGTGTGTGGCATTACAATCTCCACACTGGACATTGGTGTGTGGCATGACATCTCCACACTGGACATTAGTGTGTGGCATGACTATCTCTACACTGGACATTGGTGTGTGGCATGACGATCTCCACACTGGACATTGGTGTGTGGCATGACGATCTCCACACTGGACATTGGTGTGTGGCATGACGATCTCTACACTGGACATTGATGTGTGGCATGACGTTCCATCATTGCCCAGCGGGGCTGTGGCATCCTGGCCCCTCCTGGGCTGTGACTCCGGCGGTGGTTTCTGGACCAGTAACGATACTTGTGCCCTCCTGGGCTGTGACTCAGGCGGTGGTTTCTGGACCAGAAACAATACTTGTGCTCTCCTGGGCTGTGACTCCGGCGGTGGTTTCTGGACCAGTAACGATACTTGTGCCCACCTGGGCTGTGACTCCGGCGGTGGTTTCTGGACCAGTAACAATACTTGGGCCCTCCTGGGCTCTGACTCCGGCTGTGGTTTCTGGACCAGTAACGATACTTGTGCCCTCCTGGGCTATGACTCCGGCGGTGGTTTCTGGACCAGTAACGATACTTGGACCCTCCTGGGCTGTTACTCCGGCGGTGGTTTCTGGACCAGTAACGATACTTGTGCCCTCCTGGGCTGTGACTCCGGCGGTGGTTTCTGGACCAGTGACGACGGTGCTGGCGGTTGTGTCTGGACCACCGGAAATTATAGCGCACTTCTCCGCCGTGACACTCACAATAGGCTGGGCAGACTTCCTCTGGACCTTCCCCACCTTTGTTGGAGTTACAGCTGACTCACCAATCCCCTTCGATCCCATGTCACTTGTTGTCCCACCAGGGGTCTTGAGACGGTCCCGTCGTCCACTCTCCATTTTCAGAGCCTTTACAGGGGGTGGGCTGCCAGTGCCTTGGCTCCGGGTCCTACTGCCTGCCCTGGTGGACGGTGCACTCCAAAAACCTGGAACACGCACCACTGGTACTGGAGGCTTTTTGGCTGAGGTGCTACGACGGGACTGATGAATTGGAGTGGGGGGAGTTGGGGCAAAAAGGTCAATTTGACAGAGGGACAGTTTCTGACGAACACTGGGATGGGTAGCTGGAGGGGGTCTGGGAGTGGAGGAAGAGGAGGTGGTTGTAGGAGGTGTCACTTTAGCTGTTTTGGTGCAGGTGCAGGTACTGGAGGCTGTTGTGAGGTGGATGGATGTTGGGTGAGTGATTGCCGGCGTTTGTGTACTTTGGGAGGGGGTGTCACAGACACACTGGGAGAGGACACAGGGGACGTGTAAATGGGAGTGGAGGTGGTGAGTGCAGGTGAGCGGCTTGTGGTGCTGGGTGTCCTGGTGCGAGTCCTAGTGCCTGTAGATGTGGTGCATGCAGGTGTGTGTGTAGACGAGACTGGGAGGGAGGAGGGAGAAGAGGAGGATGGGGACACAGTGGAGACAGTGGATGTTGCTGTGTCTGTATGTGGGTGAGGCTTGCGTGAGTGCCTGTGGTGTGTGTGGTGCTTATGTTTGCTTAAGCTACTTGTGTGTGTTGACTTGTGTGCATGCTGGTCTGTAGGTGTGCTTGGGATGGGCTGGGGTACAGGAGATTGGGTCTGGGTGGAGGAAGTTGGAGGGGGGAGGCTAGACACAGGGACAATGGCTGCCATCAGTGCTGAGGCCAGAGATTGCAGGGTTCGCTGAAGGACAGCCTGACCAGAATGAATGCCCTCCAGGAATGCATTACCGTGTTGCAACTCTCGTTCTACACCCTGGATGGCATTCACAATGGTAGACTGCCCAACAGTGAGTGACCTGAGGAGGTCAATGGCCTCCTCACTGAGGGCAGCAGGGGTGACTGAGGCAGGGCCTGAGGTGCCTGGGGCGAAGGTGATGCCCACTCTCCTGGGTGAGCGGGCACGGGGGCTGCTGGGAGGGCGGTGCTGGTAGGAGGGGTGGCGGCTGTACCTGTAAAAGTGGGGTGCCCCGTCTCTGGTGGGCCCCCAGGGTCCAGACCTCCTTGGCGATGGCACGCCAAATGTCCCTCTTCTGGTGGGCGCTGACCTACATGACGTGCACAAGGAAAGAGGAACAGTCATTACCAACTGCACCGTCAATGTGAGTGGCCCCCTCCCTACTCTGCCCATGTGGCCCATTCATTCCCATGTATAACTGATCTACGAACTCTGCCCCCTTCCCTCTTCCCACCAGCCCTCTTCACCCAGGCCTAGCCCATACAACGTGCTCCCTGTGTACTAACCTGTTGGTCTGGAGGACCGTAGAGTAGCGTGTACTGGGGGAGGATCCCATCCACAAGTTTCTCCAACTCCTGTGCAGTGAAGGCAGGGGCCCTTTCCCCAGACGCAGCAGCCATCGTCGCTTCCAGACCGAGGTCACAGCAGCACTAGCAGTGTAGGTCCTCTCCTGTCGAAGGTCAGGTATCTAGTGATTGAAGAGATAGAAAATGGCGGTGACGTCCGTGGCGGTGACGTCCGCTGCGGTGCGCATCTTCACCGCAGGTGCACCTGTTCATTGGCTCCTGGGACCCATAGGGTCCAATGTTAACCAATGCAGCATTGCGCCGCGGTCTACGACCGCCTACCGCGGCGGTGTGAAACGCCAGCGCAGTTACCCCACAATCCCATTCTCCCAGTTTAGAGGTCAGGCAGCCGCCATTTCAGGGGCCCACATGGCTTAATTTACTACTGCGTCACGCATAGCTAGGCCTATACTCAACACACATACAGGAAGGGCTTTTGTCTGGTGTAGTCTTGTGTGTAACTGTGGGTACATACCTGGAGGAATAGTGACTGGTTCTTCGCTGTTGTCCTGCTTAGGCACCGTCAGCTGGGACATATGAGAAGATGGCGGAATCCTCCGGTGTACCGACCGCTGGTGGACCTGTTGACAATGGAAGAGCGACATATCATCGTCACCTACCGGTTTGACCGTGCCACAATCCAGGAACTATGTACCCAGTTGGAGCCAGACCTGATGTCACTGATCCGCCAGCCGACTGGAATCCCCCCTGATGTGCAGGTGCTGTCAGTGCTCCATTTCCTTGCAAGTGGGTCTTTTCAGACAACAGTGGCCATGGCATCAGGGATGTCCCAGCATATGTTTTCCAACGTGTTGTCCAGAGTGTTGTCTGCCCTGCTGAAACACGTAAGGAGATACATCATTTTCCCTGAGGTGGAGGATTTGCCTACAGTTAAAGGTGACTTCTATGCCCTTGGACATATCCCGAATGTCATAAGTGCTATTGATGGGACCCATGTAGCTCTGGTCCCCCCCGCAGGAGTGAACAGGTGTACAGGAACAGGAAGAATTATCATTCGATGAATGTCCAGATGGTCTGTTTGGCAGACCAGCACTCTGTGCATGACGCCTACATCCTGCGGAATAGCAGCATCCCTGATATGATGGGTCAACTTCAGAGGCACTGTGTATGGCTATTGGGGGACTCTGGTTACCCCAACCTGTCCTGGCTATTGACCCCAGTGAGGAATCCCAGGACCAGGGCAGAGGAACGGTACAATGATGCCCATGGGCGGACTACGAGGGTTATCGAACACACCTTCGGCCTACTTAAGGCCAGGTTCAGGTGCCTCCATATGACAGGTGGATCCCTATTCTACTCACCGAAGAAGGTGTGCGACATCATCATCGCCTGCTCAATTCTCCATAATTTAGCATTGCGACGCCAGGTGCCTTTTCTGCAGGAGGATGATCCAGATGACGGTGGTGTGGCAGCTGTGGAGCCTGGGGAGCGAGTGGACAGTGATGAGGATGAAGCTGAGGATAAAGAAAACGACAACAGGGAGTCAGTCATACAGCAATATTTCCAGTGACACACAGGTGAGAACATTTTCTGGTTTAACATTACATTAACTTTCACACGTCTACCTCTATCCTGTACCTCCATTTCACTCACTATTTGTTAATTGAATGTGTACCCTTCCATTTCAGTTTCACAGGTGTGGTTACCTACGTGTCAACTGCTTGCATCCTTGAAGGGCTTGTGATGTGTGACATTGGTATGTTAGCCTTACAATGGGTAACCCATTATAACACTGTAATTGATAATCCAAAGTTCTAAATCATAGACTGACTCCAGATTTTTTTGGCTTTCAAGGGTGTTTATTTAAGTGCTAAAAAAAATCAAGGAAGGTTGTAAAATGGGGATGGGTGATGGTGGAGGAATGTCCATGGCAGAGTGCAGTCTTTTAGTCTCACAGGTGCACTGCCCATATGGGCATAGAAAGTGGAGCTGGGGCAGTTCCAATCTGGACAGGGTGACAAAGTGGGACAGTGGGGGGGACAATCAGGGTGGTCTTATTTCCTGGCGGTGGTCTTGCCATCTTGCTCTGTCCTGTTCCTGGCTATGAGGGCCCACTTGCGTGGTGGTTGTCCGTCTGCAGGGGATGGGGTGCTGGTGTGTTGGTCCTGTGGCGGGGCGTCCTGTCCACTAGCGCCGGCGGAGGTGGGGGGCAGTTCGTCATCCTGGCTAGTGTCAGGGGCCCCTTGGAGTGCCACGGTGTCCCTCAAGGTCTTTTGAATGTCCGTCAGCACCCCTACGATGGTGCCCAGGGTTGAGCTGATGGTCCTGAGCTCCTCCCTGAACCCCAAATACAGTTCATCCTGCAGACGAAGGGTCTCCTGCAACTTGTCCAGGACCGTCGCCATTGTCTCCTGGGAGTGGTAGTATGCTCCCATGATGGAGGAGAGGGCCTTGTGGAGAGTTTGTTCCCTTGGCCTGTCCTCCCTCTGTCGCACAGCAGCCCTCCCAGTTCCCCTGTGTTCATGTGCCTCCGTCCCCTGGACCGTGTGCCCACTACCACTGCCCCCAGGTCCCTGTTGTTGTTGGGGTGGTGGGTTACCCTGGGTGCCCTGTAGTGGTGGACACACCGCTGATTGACCTGTCCTGGGTAGGGAGTTTTGGGCCCGCTGGGTGGGTGCTGTGCTGGTGTTACCAGAGGGTGGCAGCTCGGTGTTGGGCTGTGGCTGGGCAAGGGGAACCGACTGTCCTGATGCCCGCGATGGTCCAGGCTGGTCATCAGGATCCAGTAGGGCAGAGCTGCTGTCATCACTGTGGGCCTCTTCTGGGGGTGGTGTGGTGTTTTCTGGAAGCTCTGGTGTGGTGACGTTCCTTCGGGTTCCTGCAGGGGTATAAGAACATGATTATTGCATGTGTGTGTGTGTAATGGTGTGCAATGGGTG
Source organism: Pleurodeles waltl (assembly GCF_031143425.1). Taxonomy (NCBI): domain Eukaryota; kingdom Metazoa; phylum Chordata; class Amphibia; order Caudata; family Salamandridae; genus Pleurodeles; species Pleurodeles waltl. The sequence continues at coordinate 689,970,356 of NC_090436.1, read as the reverse complement.
GGTGTTTGTGTACCCCAGTGCAGGCATTCCTGTGTGGGGGCTTGTGTGGTGATGGTTGGGGGGGTGTTCTGGGTATGTGCAGTGGGCATGCTATAGTGAGGGGTGCCCATGCTTAGTTTTGTCATGCAGGGCTTGGTGTTGGGATGGGTGGTTGGTGTCATGGGTAGATTAGTGAGGATTTGGGGTGATAGGGGAGGGTGTGAGGGTGGGGGTGAGTGATAGCATGCAGGTAGGGTGGGGATGTGATAGTTAAGAATTGACTTACCAGTGTCCCATCCTCCACCGATTTCTCCGAGGCCCCCAGGATGCAAGATGGTCAGGACTTGCTCCTCCCATGTTGTTAGTTGTGGGGGAGGAGGTGGGGGTCCGCCGCCAGTCCGCTGCACTGCGATGTTGTGCCTGGAGACCGTGGAACGCACCTTCCCCCGTAGGTCGTTCCACCTCTTCCTGATGTCCTCCCTATTTCTTGGGTGCTGTCCCACGGCGTTGACCCTGTCGACTATTCTGCGCCATAGCTCCATCTTCCTGGCTATTGATGTGTGCTGTACCTGTGAGCCAAATAGCTGTGGCTCTACACGTACAATTTCCTCCACCTAGACCCTGAGCTCCTCCTCGGAGAAGCGGGGGTGTCTTTGGCATACCATGGGGTGGTGTGTGTGATGTGTGGGGTGGTGTATGTGTTGATGAGTGTGGTGAGTGTAGTGGTATGTGGTGTTTTGTGCGTGGATGTAGTGTGGGTGATTGTGTTGTGTGCCTCTGTGTGATGGGGTTGTCAATAGCTGTGCTGTCTCTCTGGCCTTCTCTCAGAAATTCTGGTTGTAGGGGTTTGTGGGTGATGTGGGTGTGTGTTTTATATTGTGTTGGGTGTGTGGGAGTGTTGGTTGTTGTTTGTATGTGTATCAGGTGTGTGTATTTCGAAATGTCCAATGTGGCGGTGTTTTGTATATGTGTTTGTATTTTGAGCGCGGCGGTGTGTACCGCCAATGGAATACCGCAGTTGAAAGACCACCGCATGGATTCGTGGGTCGTAATAGCATGGGCGTGTTTCTGTTGCCGTGGAGGTGGAGGATGTGTTTCTGCCAGTTTATCGCTGACCTTTGGTGTGGCGGACTTGTGTGGGTGTCTGAATTTCGGCGGATTCCGTGTTGTGTGTCATAATAGCTGTGGCGGTCTACCGCGGCCGCGGCGGTGTATTGGCGGTCTTCTGCACGGCGGTAAGCGCCTTATACCACCAATGTTGTAATGACCACCATAGTCCCCAATTATTCTGAATACATGTCTGAACTGTATTCATGGCCATACGTACAAAGATCTTCCTAACCTCTGGTAATATCTTAGGCTGATATTTTCACTTGCTTTGTGCAGCATTTAAATTAATTATGGATGCCAAAGTAATGCACACTTGATAATATCTAAATGTTTGGTGCTACTTTCCATAGCTGTAGCGTAAAAACATGAAGCAAATGCGACACATAATATATATATATATATATATATATATATATATATATATATATATATATATATATATATATATGGCCCTGTGTTCATTGTTCCTGTGTGTTTTATTTTGCCTTGGGCACAATTTCTGGTACAGAGCTGATGCATTTGCCATCTGTGTCACTTTATAGTCAAGCAATTGTCATAAGTTAATGGGTCATCATGGGATCCCTGAACTTTGGAAATGCATGGTCACAAATTATTTATTTACATGATGTTGTGCAAGGGACCCCTGACTGCTTCCATCATACATTTAAAGTGACAAAATAGTTTGCTAGTTTACATTTGTTACACCCCTGCTGATCTAGTGCAGCATATGCACAATTGTTAACTTCTCAGTATAAAGGCTATCACAGACATGGATGTATGCTAAGATCAGCAGACCAGCATTCCTGTGACTGCTGCCATTCCCAAGGTGCATACAAATTGAGACCTACCTCATCAAGATTGCCACAGTAGGACATTTGCTAAACCATGTTTCAATTAGGGGACAGTGTCAGTTCGTCGTATAACCACAGATCACCCAGCTTGGCAAATGTAAGATGAAGAATGTGGCTAACTGTGATCTACAATACCTGATATAGGTACACATGGCCCCGAGTAACACACTTCAGGGGCAATGACTACACCTGTGCCCATGCATTCTATCACGGATGATCAAATTAGACACTGCCAGCATATATTTCTTTGTTGTTTTGATTTAGATAAATGGCCAATCAATGCTTAGCGTAACATTGTCACCAAGTAACACACAGGATCCCAGCCATAATGGTGTCATAGGGGTCATATACGCCTCTGGGTACACTGGCAATGTGGCATATGTAACCTACAGACAACACAGGCCCACATACGATGGACCATAGAAAGCATAATAATTCCTGAACTAAACTCAACCCACATGAGCATCACACAGTAACTCATTGTCCCTTGATGCACAAGCCACAATACCTGAGTGACTGGTATTGCAGTGCACCTGCAATGTGGCTTTGCATGTCTCTCTTAACATCAAATGAAGAAATGGATCACCCTCTAGAAAGAATTCTGCACAAAACTGAGTAATCATGTTTGGCACCACATGATTGTTAGGGACAGTGCATGTGTGCATATGTATGTCTATCACTCACTGGAGTGACAGTGTCAATACATGTTTGCAGTAGTATGGCAGTTGGGGTGTCTACATGCCTGAGGTGCTGCTCTGTCATATAAAATGTCACATACAGTGATTTGTTGTTCAACGTTTTGTACAGTGAGCATACACTGAGCACATTTCACCCTTTGATGTTTTACAGATGGACCAGCCCCCTACACAATTGGAGAAGTGGCTCGATTTGTGGACCCAGACATATCCAGTAAGTGTTGATATGTTAGTTCTGTGTTGTGTTTGCAGCTGTTGTGTGATTGACTCCTGTGTGTTAGACACATTGCAAGGTCTGATGTGCTGGCACATGATCTGATATGTGACTTGCCTGGAGTTTGGCATTTTGTTCCATGTTTGGGTTGGACAATCAGTGGTGTAGAATCATATTTTTGGATTCTAGTGCTGCGCTATAGGTATGGGCAGGTGAACAGAGTTATGTTTGTTGCTACGTTCATGCCAATGATAAATTTGGAGGTAGCCATTTCCATGATTTAGTCGGCAAGTCGTACCCTGATTCACACAGACCAGTGATGCCGAAGTATAACCCACAGACTTGAGCCTCACTGTTAACTAATGTACATGTAGGACTGTATGTTTGACTTCCTAGCAGCATCTATCTCCACATGTCGTGCTAAATTCATGTGGCACTTGAGTAGAATGTCATAGGTGTGCATGCAGCTCAAGCCCAGATGGCTGCTTGCATCTATGTGCTTGTTTTTGGAAAGGTATTAGTGAGATCAAATTATGTTGACAATTGTCCACAATTAGGAACATAAATGTGGATGTGAGTGTCCAATGTTTGAGTCAATCCTAGTTGGCAGCACTCCTTGCCTGTGGTGGACTGACTAAACCCATGGACAGCTGTCCAAAGCTTCCTGGCTGTCCTTGGTGTTTGAAAGTATGTGTTGCATGTCCATCACCCACTGAGGCACAGGGTTAGGGTTAGGAAATATGTATGCCTAGGTGTGAGGATCCCAGTGTAGAAAACAGACATGTAATTCCAACATTCATTTGTTCTAACCTAGGATACTCCCTCATGTTTAGCAACTGCATACCGTCCAGGAAATTCCATTTACAAATCACAGATCTTGTGGGCCTTGATTGTCATCCAGAAGATAGTAATTAGTTGCCCTGTCACATGTGGAGTACTGGCAGCATTGGTTATGTGACTAATGGCAGTACAATGATGCACAGATCATTTAAGTTGGAACACTCCTTTTTGAACATTGCTGTGCTATTAGATAGTAGATGTGTAGGCTGTGTTGGCCTGTCATTCCTCAGGGACATTCTATGATCTGTACTGTGATTTGGACTGTTTAAGCTAATTTTGAGGAAGTGTTAGAATATCATCTGTAGATGTATCACACAATAATGTCACTAATGTTTGGCTTTCTTTTCTCTATTTTTAACAGCTGCCAACATGAATGCCCATGAGATCAAGGGATTCCAGAGGTGGGTGATGAGTTACCACCACATACTAGATGTGGAGTCTGGGTTCTGCAATATGGCATGGCGTTATCGCCATGAGAGAGCCACAGGGGTCTGGAGGGCATTTGCCTAAGGGGGGCCATCCTTGCCCACAACAGCCATCACCACCAGCACAACCAGTCAGACCACAGTCACACAAAGGATGACAGCTACTGTTGCAGGTCCATCTACCTCATCAGCTCCAGGCCCACAGACAGCAGCTCCTGCACCTCACCGTCCAAGCACGGCACCGACACCAGCAGTTCCATCGACTAGTGGCACACAGACAACCCCACCTGCAGTGATAGACAATGCTGAATTCCAAGCAATGAGAAGTGACATGCAACGGATGTTGTACAGGATGGACAGGCTGCAGCAGAAGGTGTCCCGCAATAGCAAGAGAATACAGGGTATAAAGAAGATCTTGCGGAGGGCAAATTTGTGACTTTGGCACCATCAGCCATAATTCCTTCCCCTACCCCCTCTTTCCTGTTTCTTATATTTAGTGGGTTTAGTGGGCTTAGTGTTAGGTTAGATTAGGCTGTTAGTTTAGTTAGTATAAGTGGGTTCGGGGTGGAGGGGATTATATTATTACATGTTTGTTTGTGGGTGGGTTTTTTTTGTTGATGAAGTTGGGGGTTATGTGTATAAAAAAAACAAAATATAAAAAAATAAATACCAAAAATATATATATTTGTTTAGGTTAAGATAGTATGTGTTTAGGTTAGTATATGTTGTCCTACATGTGTCCCGTCATGTAAGGGAGGTGGGGAGTTGATGTTTAAAGTGTTTAGTTAAATGTGATAAGTAAGTTTAGATTAGAGTAGTTAGGACCAGTTGTGGATAATGTGTAGTTAGGATAGGTTAGGTTAGTTAAGGTGTTTCTCCTAGTTTTATTATCCTTTTTTACTATTAAATAAATATTTAGGTTCTACTTTACAGTATGTGTCATATGCTAGGGGATCAGGGACTTGGCATGGGTGAACAGTGTCAATTTAGTATTTACATTTGTCTACCATCCTGCAACCAAATGCCATTATTGACATGGTTATTCACAATTCCTAATGTGCAGTCACATTGGCAGCTACACCAAATCTACTTCTCAATGCATCTGCCATCCATTGCACCCACCACTCAAGGTTACTATGGTTTCCAATGTGTTGTGAAGTTTGGATGTGTGTTTTAAATCTGTCATAGTTGGAGACCTGATTTTGAATCTTGGGCACTGTGGTACGTCTGCCTGCAGCCTGATATTCATGTGAAACCTGAAAAGCTGAATGATGTTATAAACGTATGTAGTATTGTATACATAACTCACACCTATCATTTCTTACATTGTACTCCCAGGTTACAGATTTGTCCATACACTTGTACACATCCATTCCTGCTGTATGGTGTGTGTGTGATGAAAGTTTATAGTCAGATGTCACATACATAAAGATTGTCTTGAAGGGAATGTTGGACACATTGATTTTCAGCTAATACATACCATGAAGCTGACTTTTTCAGTTCAACACAGCATTACACTGTTAGTTTTCAATTTACTTCAGAAATAAGCCTCAGGAAGCAGAGATGATGATACAATCCAGACCCCAGTGCATAGTTATCAGCCCACAATCTTTCAACGCAGTTGTATTGACATTCTATGGCCATTGACATACATCACTAATCTCCTACACAGTTGATGTGTCACATTACACAGAGACAAAGTGGTTGTGTTAGTGCTATTTATTTTAAAGTGCTGTAGTGCAATAATTACACAGGCCAGGATTGTGAATCCATTAGTGTGACGCCTTCTATTGTGATGCTACACAAGCGCAATGGGACATGTAATTGGACATGCTGGGGTGAAGTGTCATACAGTACAGAGGAACATGAATTGCCAATGAGGTAGTGAGAGACAATCACAGCGCATAGTGTCAAGGTAAACAGTGTGCTGGAGAACTGTGCATGTGAGCAGACGTTGCAAGACAGGCATGTTAACAAGCACAGAACCTAGGATATCAGTGCCCATGTGGCATGGACCTGTGCTAACGGGTACTCCCACATGTGAAGGTGATCTGTTCCATGTCTTCATCTTCTGATGTGTGTGTCGTATCCACTGCCCTTGGTGGTGGTGGGTTTGAAGGGGCAACACACACTTCAGTGTTTGAAAACGTGGAGTCAGAAATCCCGGCAGCTGCCAACTGTGGGGCTATTAAGGGCATTACTGCAGCAAGGAAGAGCTTCTGCTTCTTACATATAGCAGCTACATCACTGTGCTAGGCAGCCAGGTCCACCCTGAGGGGATCATGATTGCATTCGTGCACGCAGTGAAAGTTTTGGGGTGCCTGGTGTTGTGGCAACTCCCTTACTGCAGTGGTGAATTCCCTTACACTTTGTTGTAGTCCTTGCAGGATGGATGTTAGTGCTTGCATTGCTGCTGCCTGTTCTGCAGATGACATCATGCACAAAAGCATTCCCTCAAGGCTGGCTGCCATATTTTGCATCCCCACCCGCACCTCCTTGACCAGCTCCCGCTGTACTCCAACTACAGTCCTCTCAAAGGTGGTAACATTGTCCTCAGAGTCCTCAGCTGGGTTGGAGCTGGTAGGTCATACTATTAGGGTGGTGGGTGAGTCCTCTGTGATGGCTGCTACTTCTGTGCTCCTCCTTGTGACTGAAGGTAGGGTCTGGAGGGTTCCAAGGACATCTTGGATGGTCTGTTGGCTAATGTTTGTCAGCTCGTCCTCCATGTAATCACGGAAATCCAGGACAGCCATATCCCCAGGAGAGCCTTCGTCCTCTGCAATGAGATGTTGTACAATTTGTGTGTCTGTGTTCTGGCCTTTGTAATGTGACGTTCCTGACTTCCTACTAGTTGCACATTGTGATCTTGGTTCCTGTTCATTGTTCCTATCATTAATATTACCATTCTCCCAGGCCTATGCCCTACCTGCATGTCACATGTAGTGTGGGCAGTTTGGGGAAATATCTGTGTCACATCCTCTAGGTGTAGGTTCTGTCCATATTGTATGTTGACACCTTATTGTACTACTCAACCCTCCATCTACTTCCATTATGATGGTGTAGCCTTGCACTGGGTGTGGGTGTTCTGATGGCACTTGCACCACACTTAACAATCTGGAACTGACCCAGTCACTGATATTTCACATCCACTTATATGGTGCTGAGACCTAGCATTTACTATGTATAGCATTGGCATGGCACGGTACAGGTGTTAGCATTGGTAGTGTGTACTGCTGATGGGAAATATGTGCTACATTGGATTGCACTGATGGTCCTAGCAGTGTTCCATTTCCTCTTATGTCCTCCCCCTCAATGTTGTTGTCTTAGCACTATGACACTTCAGATGTTGCATGATGTCATTGCAGCAATTGTAACATAGGCACAGGGTAGACCCTTACATGTGCAGCATGGGTATGGCATTACTGCAGTATACCGTATAATGTTAATTACAATACCTGATGTTTATTGTGCCTATAGACATGAGCATTTGACAGGATTTGCACATTTTTATTAATTACAGGGGATTGATAACATTGTCATCCTGAACCCTCCATTTTGGGTGTGTTTGATCCATGGGCACATAACTGCCATTGGATATTTGACCTGCACACACAGCAGAGGTGGTAGTGGCAACTGTTGTCAATGGTAAATACTACTTGCGGATATGGCCTGAGACTGGAAATTGAGCCCTAGTTCATGTAGCGACAATACCAGCTATCGTGTGAAAACAGGCCAGTTTTACATTGTACCCTACCCTCCTGGACTGGCGTTGCCTTTCCAGCATCCTTGGCATGGCAGAGTACCCCCATGCAAAGGTTGTTGGTGTAGACTCCTGCGGTGCTGGACTCCCACCTCCAGTCTGCAGTGCTGCCTTCCTGTTCCTAGCCATCTTTTCCTTGGTCCTGCGCTTGCAGTCCTGCCAGCGTTTCTTGCACTCAGTGACTATTCTCCGTACTTCTGCCACACTGTTGATCTTATCGACAATTTGTTGCCAAATTGCCTCTCTCCTCCCAATTGGCAATTTAGAGGTGACAAAAAGTTGATGCTGGTGTTCCGTCACCTCTTGCACCAGTATTTCATGCTCCTCTGCACTGAACCGGCACTTCCTTTTCTTCTTCTCCCTCTCCTGGTCGGTTGTAGTCTTCCTGGGGTCTCTCATGGCTTCTGGAATCCATTTTGGGGCTCTTTTGGACATTTTGCTGGGTTTGCGCCGCTTTGTGACGCTATTACATCAACAAATGGCGTGTATCCGGTTTGCAACAATGTAAACCGGATTTAAGTCATTATCACCGCATTAACATAGTTTTTCTTTGTGACATGACGCATTGGTTTGAGTAAAACAAAATGACTCTAACCCGTGGTTTGCACCGCAGAGCGTCAAAGTATAAATTTGATGCCCAGGTGTCGCAAAGAAATGGCGATAGCTAGCATTAAACTTTTTGACGCAAAACTGTGTCAGCGCAGTTTTTTCTCACAAAGTATAAATATGGCCCTGCATTTGCACTTTACAGTAGAACAACGCCTTGCTCCCACTGAAAAAATTCCCACTGATGTTCAGATGGCTATCATCAAAGAGAGACCTTTGACCCAGGGGAAATATGCTATTGTTGTATCCCCTATCCCAGCCCCCGAGGCTGTTACCAAAACTAGCATGCCTAATGCTAAAGCATTAGATCCATGTTGGATCCAATGGGCAACGTCTCTGACGGAAAGTGATGTTGACTATATTTTTGATTCAAAATTACAGACACAAACATTTTTGCAGTACGAACTTGAATAGCCAGTTCCATCAAATACACTGCCTATTGAACAATATCAAACTATTATGTATACTGATGGTTCAGCCCAAACAGCAATATGCAGAAAACATCAATAATCCACCGGTTGCGCAGTTGTGAGTGACTACATGAAGGATGGTGAGTTTCATCCACAACACACTTACACGAAGATCTTAGGTGACTGCACGGCACAATTAGCAGAGCTGAAGGCTCTGGTGATGGCACTGGAACACGCGGGTCCTGAGCAGCTGACGCTGGTTGTATGTGATTCATACTATTGTGTCCAGTCCTTCAATGAATATCTCCATTAGTGACACCAGAACGGGTTCAGCGATTCAAAAGGAAACACCTTTAAACACAGACCTTTGTGGGGGAAAGTAGAGGATCTGAAGGAATTCCCAATGCCCATGTTGTACATACACTAGGACATCAGCGTGTTGGAATACACATTGCAGACAAAACCTTGGCTGATGAAGCAGCCAAATCAGCAGTAGCTACGGCTTCTGTTGGTGCAGTAACTTGTTCTAGAATGAAATTGGATGATGAAACACTGGCAGCTGTGAAAGCTTCGACTGACGGCACGCCATTAGCAAAAGCATTTCCTGCTAAATATTCCTGTCGCATATCATGCCTCAATACAGCCCTAGCAGTAAAACAAGGGGTGGGTAATTGTGTGAGTCCCAACGAAGACCAAAGACCGGAATTGATCAAAGCAGCACATGAAGGAGTTGCTTCTGCCCCTGCTGCTGTGGCGGCAACAATATCATTGTTACAAGCACACTACTGGTGTCCAGGTCTCTACAAACAGACCAAGCAGTATGTCCTCTGTTGTGACATCTGCCATCAAACGCCCACAGCAGACACCCCTCTTAATTTCCCCAAAAAATTACAATATGTGTACTTGAACAGTTGCGGTCCCTTGACACCTGATAGTGCACACAAATAAATTTTAGTCGCTGTTGACTCATGCTCCAGATTTCTATGGGTTTGGCCACAACGCTCAGCTGACGCTCAAACTGTTATTAAAGATTTGCAAGTCTTTATTGGTACATATGCTGTTGTGGCTTTCCACTCAGACAAGGGCCCTGCATTTGCCTCAAGGGCTTTCACGGACAGCATGGCTTCCATAGGGGTCCAACTACATTATTCATCTCCATCTCATCCTGAGGGAAATAGTGCCATGGAGTGAAGAAACCGGGCTTTTAAAGCAATCCTTAACAGCCGGAGCATAAGGCACTGGTTGTAGTTGGCTGCCACACCTGTATGGAGTCCAGAGAGCACTGAACAACCTGCACAGAACGTCCCTGGGGGGGCGTACTTCATACGAATGCCTGTTCGGAACACAGATGTATGTTCTAGATCTTGATGGTCCTTGTGCGGAGGCAGATACATCTTTTGACATAAATGAATGTGTCACTGTCTTGCAGGGCTTACAACTGTTCCGTGATGACAACGCATCTGCCAGTGCCACCTCCTTGGGAATAAGGGATGTACCAATAACATCGAATGGCTAAAGTTGGGGATCTAGTGCGTGAAAAGATTGCCGAGAAAAAGGAGTTCAGTCCTTCTTATTGGGCACCAGTTCCAGGCGTGGGAATACAAGGTACCAGAACTGTCATTCTACCATCTCTGCCTGGTTCTAAAGAAAATTGCTTTGTCTCCATTGACAATGTCAAGCTACAATATCTGTCCGATCCTTCAAATCAGACCTACGTGAGTCATGGGTAGTACCCGGATCCTCTCACTACAGGTCAGGATGTTCCTCTAAAGGTTTTAAGCTGGAACGCTGATACCTCTCCAAGCTTGGGAAGGGTGGAAAATTATCTTTCAGTGGTTCCACTAACCTCTACTGCTACAAGTAACACAAACAATATTGATTGATTCTATTCAAATTCTACACAAACAGATGGCATAGTCTACTAGGAACCATGGAGGGAGACTTTTGTTAGCTCTCCTCTTCCAAACACAGCTCCAGTTTTTGCACAAACTGCTTCAGGATATTTTGCCGACATGAATGACACTTTCACTGACTCATCTGCCTCTACTGCAACAGAACTGTCAAGAGCATGTAAGCTGATCATTTGGCTCAGAATTAACTATTTTATTCTTTGATGGAACTATCTATGGTCTTTACTAAGTGTACTTGACTTCCCACTATGGATTGGGTTTGTCATAATTTTCTTCTTGCTGATACCTGGTCAATACCTTCTTGAACGCTCTACAGTTGAACTGGTAGATGAGGTCCTAAAACCCAATTTTTCTTCTCACAAAGTCCGCAGAGACTTGTCCCTAGTAAATATTTCTGCCATACCAATTCCTGTTATGATTGTTTGGGATAAAGTATTATTTGATATATACAGCCCGATGGAGGGCATTCAAATTCCGTATGTATTCAAACTTTCCATGAACGATGTAATTACACCTGGAGTAGCCTCTGACGATTGGGATGTGAAAACAGTTGATTCTATGATGTCTGATCTGCAGTATTTAGCTGTATTTGAAAGTGGGGATGGTTATCAATCCAAAGAAAATTATGGAGATACGTTCTGTTATAATTATTATGGACATCATTTCATTCACAGAGCTAGTACCACAAAGACGATTTTTAATTATGCACAGTGGAAACACTGTCCGACCCCACCAGTGGGGACTTCCAAAACGTATACTGATAAGTTTGCATATTTCTCTGGGCACAATGTTAAAAATGCTGAGTCATATTATTTTGAATTGCCAGTAATGGAAAGTCAACATGTTTTATTGACCGATGCAAAATTTATGTATTCTGATTCCTTTGTTTTCTGATTAACTATAGAAGGCTATGAATATTGGCTGAAGTCTATAGACTTGAAAAGTGTGTGGGGATCTAAACATTTGCAGCATGCCTGATACCTGTTCAAATGATATTTTTAAACAAAACTGTACAACAAACAAGTTGTTTAGGCTTGGCAAAAATTAAGGAATTGAATGCTTTCTGCATTCCTGCCCCTGCAAAATTTTATAATGGTGAAAGTATATAAATGCATCTGAAGAACAGCTCGATGAATGGGTCAAGAATGGAACATTTAACACATCACTTTCACATCCTGGTGGGTGGTTATTATGACCAGTAGACACCAATTGGTGCCATACACGTTTTGTAAACTCCACGGGGGTTTTAGAACAAATAGTCCAGACCCCTGCTATGTGTCCTCAGAACACTCGGGTATAGTGACAACATATTACGTAGGAAAATGTTGCCAGCAATGGTTAAAAAGTTCCTCACTGGATGCTGTTAAGGAACACCTCAGCCTCCTGTCTAACAACACAGATTTACAGGATTTCCTGTTAGACCGTAGAAGGCAATGCAGAAAACACTTCTTATATGCAGTATATAATTAAATTTGGAAACTTTCCCAACAAGATATGGCTGCCCGCTTAAGGCAATTAGATCAGAAAAAGTTACATAAAGCATTACCTTTGTAGATAATGGTATTAATACATTGTCTGACCGGATATACACTTTAAACAACATTGTTTCTTCTGCAATAGACATTGGACATAGTACAGAGTGACATATCATCTTTACACCACAGACAGAGCCAACTAAGGTCCATTATGCAGTTAGATTGGACACTACAAACACTGAAAGCACGTCACGTTCCCTGGCAACACATTAGCGCAAGGGACATATTTTCAACATTTAATTTAATGCAACAATAACAAATAATGGCTAAGAAAGAAGTGACCTATGTCATGCTAAATATTGAGAAATTAGAAAAGTTGCTTTTTACTGTGGCTGAAATACCAAGGGCTGAATGGTTGATACACAGGGTAATTTGCCTATTTCAACACTTCAATTCACATCCTGCTTGAAACACATTCCAGTAGGCAGATATGAAAGGCTGGGAGATAGTTACATACAGGGGGTGTGGGAACTTCCCTTCTCATACAAATGTTGCAATGGCATGAAAGAGGTCTTTCTTAGCTGTAGTGAATGCAAGACTTCTGTGAGCCATTCAATGGTTTGAAAGCAGCTGTCCTTGCACAGGTCATGTAACGTCTCGGCAGCAAACTTGGCTTGCTATCTGAAGGGAGTTCCAGTCCCCTTGATTAGATCTGCAGTCCAGGTGCTCTGAAATGGTGAGAGCTGTTGTGGAATGCGAGCCGGAATAGCTTATTTAGTTTTAATCTCACAAATTGTCACCTGTTGTGAGAATGTCCTTTTTCCCCCTACTCAAAAAAGGGCGGTAGCTGAGATTTTGCCTCATATTGCTACTTCAGATGTGAATTTTTACAAGTTGAGCAGACTCAAAGTTTTATTGTTTCAAAAACATGCGGTGCTTACATCTGCACGCGAGTCCTATGTGCTCCAAGTTGCAAGGTCATCTGCAGAGATTCTGTCCCTTTTAAGTACAAACTTTCTGAGACACTTTGGTGAACTCGTGGGATATTCAATGTGTCCCGTATTACTGGAATCACTTGTTTCTTTAAGACTTTTGGTTCTGGTTTCCTTCACACCTTCTGTATATTTGGTTTAATAGCTTCAGCCATACACTCAATATTTTCTAGTATTTTCAGGGGATTTCCGATTACTTTGGCTATAGTAGGTGGCATCTTGCTGTTGCTACTTTTTCTGCACAATGGCTGTCCCTTCACACCAAGGAGGACTGAAAGCGCTTCCACCAGCGCAACTGTGTTGTGAATACATGATGCAGTATTTTGGAGCACCACTCCTGAAAAAACTAAAGTGCGACTAGTCTCTGTCATTGAGACCGGTTGTGGATTGTGTGCAGCCCGTGTTTCGATGCCTTTGGTGCCTTTTCGACTGTGCACTAAAATTCTGTCTTTATACGCAGCACTTACTTTCATTAGCCGCTGATCTGTTGATGTTCTCACTGAGGGCGCTTTACCAGACATGCACGTTGAGGGTGCGTTTGCTACAGGAGGCAGTCTATGAGTTGCCCTTTGTGGATAATGTAACTCTTTAATCAACAATGGAATGCTGCTGCCTCAGCTGGAGCTCATGCTTTGGAACACCAGTGCTCTATGGTTTTCCTTGGTAATGATTTGGATATTTTACCACCTGCCGAAGTGTAACATTTCCTGCCTTCAATTGTCCTGGATATAATTGGCGATTTTAAAAATGACACTGAGTTTTGAATTTGGTTTTATTGGCGCCACTAAAGAAGTTTGAATTGTTCTTTTTTCTCAAATGCTCAAGTGTCTTTTAACTTGTCATTGCTGACATTTATGTTTATATGTTTTTATAATAGACCTTAGTAGCTTTTATTCATTTTAGGCTTTGAACTATCTTTGAACCGGCAAGGGGAGGGTACTGTACAGCTATTTTAGCCATATTTTAGACAAATCATTTTAGCAAACTAGGCCTGCCGTTATGTACTATAGCCCAGTTACATTTTAATCAGCAATACTTTGTTTTTGTAGCATTAGCCACATTTGCGGTGTTGTTTTATTTTCTCTATGTAATTGTTCGTTCACCTGAAAAGCATCATGTTCTTAGTATTGCATTTATTTCACTCTGTGCTTTCCTCAAGGCTGCCGTCAGATAGGATTGCCGGCAAAAGTGGAACGCTGCGTCTCCAACGTTCACAGAAACATCCACATCTTTATGTCAGCTTTTTTATTATAAAAACACTTCTCTGTCCTATACATGTTAGAGGGAGATTCCAGCCAGATGACCACAACTTCATGCTGATGCTGAACATCTTCCCTAAAGCTGCTTACTCAGACTGCTGAACCCCTGGCCTGCATGGGGACGGTGTCTCTTTAGACAACAGACTTCCTTGCTCAGGTACAGGGGATGATGTATTGCCACAGGAGAAACCTGAAGGGCGGATTAGGGCTTATAACGCTGTGCTATAACAGCTTAGGTAGGAAAGATATATATCACTCCTAGTGACAGTATGCTGGAACCTTTTTTTGTTTTTTACTCTCCTTGTCACAATTTTGCTTTAATTGTGTTTTATCATCTTAATACATGCCATTTTATCTATGATGCAGTTACTTCAGTAAACCCTTATTGAGCTATATTCTACCTCTGTTTGTCTTTGACTGTGTGAGACTAATGTGACTGAGAGAAAGGGGTGAGATCTGATTGACCACCAGTCCCCTGAGGAGTCTTTCCTGTCATGTGCCTGATTGCCACAATCACCCCAGAGATGAGGTGTTGCTAGTTAGCCGGAAAACCCGGATTAGGCCATTAGGTGTCACATGGTGTGAGATTGTACTCAGTACACTACAATTCCGGTGATTCTGCCACCAAAATCCAGAAGCCTCATTAGTATAATGAGAACCTATGGGATAGTTCTTTTTCTTAATATAGATTATGAAACATAATTTTCTTAAGTATCAGCTGTCCTCTTTTTGTTATGCATGGTGGTCTGTTGACTATGAATCTCATACCAAGTGGTATATTTGGCGTCATGTGTGAGGCATGCTTCACTTGCATGGAGATGTGGCTGCATTTAGGCATGAGTGGAAGGACAGAGATATGTGAGGGAAAAAATTGCATTGGCATACGTACCATAGTTATCTTCTAGTGTGTGGCTTAGAAATAGCAATAATAATTCTGTTTTATTCTTATAAAGCTTACAAACACTCCAATGGAGTTTCTTGGTGCTTCCAACCCCAGAAAGAAACAACAGAGGGTACATGTATTGATTATATAGCCAGGTTGCATGGTTCTTATGAAAACTCAGCAAATTGTTGTCTGGGCGGATTATTATTGTTTTGCTGTTTTAGATTCAAGACCGTAGGACACTGTAACCCTATTCGTACTCGATGGTGAGTATAAAAAAATACATTGTTTTTTTGATCAAGTTCTGCATTCTGAATATTATTTGTAAAACTTGATTGTGAGAAATGTGGGAACTTTTTCATGAACAAGGTTCCATCCAAAGCCTAGCATTTTTTCCTATTAGATATTGTACAAGGCTGGCTCTCTACATAGTGTACAAAAATGACGTGCACTTTGCAGAGAGTCAAAGCAACCCCACTTTGGTATCCAGAGGTAAATAGCAGCCCACGTAATGCTCTGTTTTTGTGGTAGTGTGGGTGAACAGTTAGGCTTATCTTGGGGATGTGCTAAGCATTTGTTTTACTCACAGAATCAATAAATGTGAACACACACATGAAAGAATAACTCTAGACTAATTTACAAAAATACTTCAGATTTTTATAAAAATGGTAAGATCAATACCATTTACATACAGTAGGTACTTCATATGTCATGATTTTTCAAATTTAGAAAATGTATACTTTTTATGTGTAACTTCACACAATAGGAATGAATGGGAAAAGCTTTAAAATTGTATATAAAATCAGGCAATGCTCTCACAAGTGTCACCCTCTATTTTTAGGTCTAGGTCATTGAGATGTCCTGTGGGCCAGCCAGAGAAGTTTTGGTGGTTACCGGTTCAGGAGAAGCAGCAGCGGTCTTGGAGATGGTGCAAAAAAGAGAAGCGGAACACTTGGAAACACACTGCACAGGTGGACTTAAAGGTAAGTCCGGTGGGTCCCCTTGGAGTGTAGAGGTCGCAAGGGGTTAGGGACCCCTAGAGGACAATTGGTTTTCCGATGCATGGGCCAAAGAGGCTGGCTGCAGTGCAGATAGGTCAGCCAAGAGCCATGCACCTGGGAGTCCTTGGAGCCAGGTGCAGGGTACATGGAGGGTAGATTGCAGGTCAGCAGGGCCACTCTGGGGGTGGTTCTTAGGTGTCCTGATGTTGCTCAACTGGTGCTTGCTCCTGGGCTTTTGGGGATCCAGAATGGTCTTTGCTTCTGGGTGTCTGACATCGGGGGTCCAGTACCCCGGCAATGGGACGTCTCAGGCCCTGAAAGTGGCAGTCCCACTAACCTTGGCTGACTGGTAGGTTTTTTTCTTTGAATTTGTTGTGTTGATTTTGGTCAGGCTGCTGCGTGCAGTTCATTGGTCAGCGGATGGTCACTGGACTGGACATCACTGGGTTTTTGCCTGGAGGTTGCATTAGAGTGATATCTTCACTCTCAGAGAGGTCTTGGCTATTTGAAGAAGGCTGGAGGTGCTCTGGGGTATTTTAGAGTCCTTCATGTTACCAGTTGACACCTCAGCAGCAATTGTCAAACCCTAGGAGCTGCAGCAAGGTTTGGCACCTTTTTGATTATTGCAACAGGATTTCTGTACTTGTGCCCCAGGTCTTCTTTGTTCCTGTTCTTCTTGAGTCCATCAAATCTGATCTGTAGGTCTAGGGATGCCCACTAAATATTGCATTTAGTGGGTGTTATGGGGAGTACATAGTAGTGGCCGATGGGCCATCTACCTTTAGGTGGCCACACCCATTGAGTGACCACTTCCTGTGGGAAGGAGTCATATTCCTAACCCTGATTGGTCGTTTTCCTACCATCCAAGATGGAGGAAAATGAAATGAGGTGGTCACTTCGCCTACCACACCTGAGGGGTGGTGCAAGCTAGGAGAGGCCACTCCTCCTACCCTGGCTACGTTTTCCAGACGATTTTCATGCTCAATGTGGGGGAAGAACCATTGGGTGTCCATGTACTGCTAGCAACAGAGTCAGAGTTTATATTTCAAAGGCTGTAAAGCCTTTGAAGCTGACCGCTGGTGCAGAGTGCCTGCCTGGTGGAGGAGGTGTAACACCTCCACCCAGGAAATGTTTTGTGTTCTTGCTCCTGAGAGCAGAGGCTCTCACCTAAGAAGTTCAGACTTCTGTCTGGTGGTGGCAGGCTGGCTAAGACCAATCAGCAACCATGCCAGGGCTGTTCACTTTTGCAGGGGGCACCCTTAAGGTGCTCCCTGGTCAAATGTTATAATAAATCCAATACTGGCATCAGTGTGGGTTTATTATTCTGAGTTGCTTGGTACCAAACAAACCAGTACTCAGAGAGTTGGGGAACTCATAAGGACCAGTGTCAGCACATGCATTTACTATGGCTTTCCTGTACACTTACAATGTTTTAAGGCTTTGCAAAGACACTGTAGGAACATATTTGCACATGCACACATATGCACTCACAATCATTATAGTGCACCCTGCAGTAGGACTGCAAGGCCTGGCATAGAGGTAACTTACCTATAGTGCATGCAGTGTTAGTGGACATGGCACTCTTGGTGAGTGCCATGTCGAGTTTGCAACCTTTAAATACACCTTGCCATGCATTTTCAATGGCAGTCTGCATGAGGTAGGTGTGGGGCCTCTCAGAGTTGCACATTTGGTGCTGCAGCTCTGAAGGCCCTCTTTAGTACATGCCATAAGTACCAGGGGTACCATTTACTAGGAACTTACAAGGGTGGCTGAAGTTCCAAACATTGACAGTGTTGGGGAAAGGGATCTGGCCTTGGGAACTTGTTCAAAACCACATCAGGTTCCAGCAAAAAGTGCGGTGGGGTACTACAAACAGTACCCAGCTTCCCACAGATATCAATGTACCTTCAGAATTCAATTAGACACTGTTTTCATTTATTAAAGTTGAAGATGGTTCTAGTGGTCACATTTGGAAATATTTTGCAATCTTTGGCTGTTTCTTATAGTCATACCTTTTTATACTGCATTACAGAAGTTCAAACTTAACTGAATGAAGGTATTAAAAGCCCCTACTTTTTGGGAGAAGGACAGAAACGAAAAACAGGACAAACCATTTGGAGATGTTACATACAGAACTTGATAGTCATTAAGACTTTACATCTAGGGTTAAGCCATTAGCAATCCAAGGGCCTTGGGTCAGATGTTTCAAGCTCCCGGTTTGAATTTCTTAAATAGCGAATTTTAACAAATTGCTATTTAAGAAATGCAAAATGGGATGTATGAAAATCGCAATCGCAATTTGCATGTTCCAAATACTGAATCGCTAAAATAGCGAATCGGTATTTGCAAATCGCAAATTGTGATACCGCCAATCGGGAACAGCCTGATGACATCACAACCAGGAACTGAGTCAGTGCATGCTGTTTCCAGAAGCCACAGGACTAGGCAGAGAGACCTCGCCAAGCACCAGGGAGGCAGTCTTGAGAGTCAGCCAGGAACAAACAAAACAGTGGCTACTGATGGGAATGTGAAGGAGAAAGGAGAGAGAAAGCGCAAACTTAAATTCAGTGAGCAGGAATTGGAGATCCTCACAGAGGAGGTGGTCATGAACCATGACAAGTTATTTGGAAAACACTTTCTACAGGTGCCGGAAAGTGAGAAGAGAAAAATGTGGTCAGACATCCAGACCAAAGTATGTGGAGTGGGTGTTGCGCAGACCTCCATTAAGGAGATACACAAGCGCTGGTACGCCTTGCCTTCACGTGCCAAAGAGAGGGTAGCAAGCAGGCTGAAGGAGGCAAGGAGCACTGGAGGAGGACCACCCACCCAGATACCATCTACACCGATGGAAGACATGGTGGAGTCAACACTGCTTCCTGAGGCTGTCAGTGGTGTCACTGACATTGACACCTCAGGCACACCAAGCACCAGCAAAGGTAAGGGCAGTAATTATGTGTTTCCCCATATGTGCATGTACAAAAGACCCTTAGAAAATAGCTATGGCTCAATGCAGTGTGATAAGTAGTTCATGCCACATTTTACATACAACACAACGCTGCATTATGGGAGTGGTAGTCCACACCCCGAAAGTGCATCTACCACATAAATAGCGAGATAGTGTAAAACCAAACAGATACAATTATGCAAATGGGAGAGTACATATCCCAGAATGACAATCTGCACATTGTTGTTGCAGACTAAACACATGACAAGAGTGCTACCCCTCCCTGAGTATAACCTGGACTCAGATGAAATGCCGGATGAAGTACCCACACCACCCCCAGAGGCTAGAAGCACCCATAGACAGCAGTTCCTGCCCCAGCATCAGTCCACTCCCCTCAGGAGGCGTCACGAAGAAGGCAGACAGTTCACAGAGGAAGGTGAGGACCCATCACTGTTTGGTGGCCATGAGACTTCCGTGCTGAAAGTGAATCGCCTGCAATGTCAACACATGAGGTCAATGCACAGGCAGTTGGTGTCAATTGATCATAACATAGGAGCAATGCACAGGCAGTTTGAGTCTCAAAATGACAACATGGAATCAATGCACAAGCAGTTGGAGTCTCTCAATGACAACATGTGCAAGCTGCATGAGGAACAGAAAACAGCAGCAAAACACGCAAAGCAGATAAAAAATACCATTAGGGAACTCTGCACTGTGATGCAGCAGGAGCATGTCAGCCACCATAGGCACTATCACCAATTGATGGGCAGGTTGGATGAGTTCTGCAGATCTGTCAATCCACTCACTACCACAACTGCTAAAGTGTCATGACGTGCTGTGGGCATGAAAGTTGAGATGGCACTTTGCAGTCTGGACATTGCACAAGGATTGGTGCAAATCACCAATGTTTCAGAGGCAATGCAGATATCACGGAGTGCTACAAACAGCGAACTGGGTGGTGGGGATAGTGAGGAGCTCTCTAGCCTCAGCAGTCTCACAGCTCCTGTGATGGATCTGACGCTTCGCAGTACCAGACACAGTACTGTCTCGGAACCCGCAACAAGAGGTGCCACCAAGACCACTCAGCACACAATTGGAGTGCATGGACATAGAAAGTAATGTTGAGAGGTGCAGGGGACTTGCATATCATGTAGCAATGCAGTGATACTTTGATGCTAATAGTGTGACACTGTAACTAGGACCAGTGTGTGTATAGTGCTTACTTATATCCTAATCACACATATATTACCTGAAATCAAGGCAATAAAGACGCTACCTACAGCAATACATAAATGTTGACATGGTATTGTCATTACTTACATCAGAAATAGTTGCTGTGATCTAAGCACATCTTTGTCTGCCCTCTGCTGCACTGCTTATGTTTGCTGGGTGATGGGGTGGCAAGGGATCGTCATCCTCATCGGAGTCAGGCTCTGTGGGTTCCACTGGTATGCCCTTTGTAGTTGCAATGTTGTGCAACATAGCACATGTAGCCACGATTTTGCAGGTGTTTTTTGGGCTGTATTGTAGTGCTCCACCACTCTTGTGCAGGCATCTGAAATGGCTCTTCAGAAGGCTAAAGGTCCTCTCTACAATGCTGTGAGTTGTCCTGTGTGCTGCATTGTACCTCCTTTCGCCTGGCATGGCAGGATTCAGAAAGGGTGTTAGTATGAAGGACCGCACTGCATAGGCACTGTCTCCTAGAATGACAGGAGGGTAAAATGAGCAATTGTCATCTGTGACATCACATATAAATCAAATTGTCAACTGTTACATTACCAAGTAGGTATCCTTCGCCAAACTCCCCAGCAAGTCATCTTGTGTGTATTCCACTGTGCCTGAAGATGTAGGAGTCATGTGTGCTACATGGGTATCTGGCCACAAGATCCGTTATAACTTCAGAGGTATGGCTAATGACTTGTATGTTTATGGAATGTGTACTCTTTCTGTTCTGATAAACATACTCTGTGGCAGATGGTGGACAGATAGCTACATGTGTCCCATCAATGCAGCCAATGAGATGTGGGAATTGGGCAATCTGGTAGAAATTGTATTTGGTTTGTTGATAATCTTGTAGGGTGTTGGGGAATCTTATGTGCAGATGGATTTTGCTAAGCATGGCATTGAGGAATGCATTGAAGAAGCGTGAAAGCGTTCTCTGTGAGACACCTCCAGTGGCTGCTATGACCCCTTGATAGCTCCCTGAGGCTAATAGGTGCAGGGAGCATAATGCCTGCACATGGGTGGGTATGCTATTGGTCCTGTGTGTTTCGCTGCAGTAGGGGTTGTAGATCAGCTATCAGGTCAAGTATCATGGCTGAGTTTAACCTGTACTTATCATATACCTCCTCCTCTGTCTGGTCAAAAAGAGTAATGTGCACTCTGAAAATGCGCTCCTGTCTCCTCCTCCCTCTCCTCAAATCTGTCAGGATCCTCATCCTCCTCACCATGACGTAGAGAGCAGACATTGTGGAAAAGAGGCTATGTCATTCTGGGTCTTTTTATAGAGGTTGCACCTGTTTACCACCTGATTTCAATTTGTGGTAAATTCCACGTGCAAAAACCCACTCTGCGAATAATCGCAATTTGCGACTTGTTGATGCATTGCATTGTGATTTGGATTTTGCGAAACGCATACTGCGAAACGCAAATTCACGTCGCTATTTGAGAATCTCAGTATTTGATTCGCAATATCTCGTCTCAATTGTAAGAAATTGCTATTTTAGCGATTCCTTAAAATTGCACTGTGAATGCCTTTCATACATCATGAAAGGCGATTTTGCATTCACAAACGGTGGAATTTTGAGATTCGCACTGCTTGCAAATGCAAAATCCTTTGATACTTCCTGCCCTTGGATTCTACCCACCAATAATGGATTTGTGTTTTACTCTATAGAACTAGACCAAAGTATGGAGCCTCACAGATTGATGGTACTGTTTACTATCAATGTGTAGCCCAAGAGATGTTCCATGTGATTGGAGAGAAACACATTTTCTGATATGTTTGGCTCCTCTACAACAATTCTGGCTAATTACTTGTTGAAAAACCCAATATGGCATGTCATCTATGAACACATTGTTCTCTAGAGTTTATACACTTCTCAAAATGTAACAATCAATATTTCTGATTTATTAAGTATATGTTTTAACATATGTTTATTCATTCATTACTGAGTGGCTTCACAGTCATGAGTAACGTTGGAGCAAAATTCTGTAGTTTTCAAAGCTATGTTCACTATTAGCTGCATGTTAATATATCTGCATTATAGTAGAGTTTTATCTTAAGTTCTCCTAGAATGTCAGCAAGTGGTTTTACATTAAAAAAAGTCCCATGTTTTGAGTGAGCCGCAGTGAAGGTAATGTGTGAGGTTTAACTAAAACGGCCCTGAAGAAGTTCTATGTGATTGAAGTGAATCGCGTTTGCTGATATATTTTGCACCTCTACCACAGTTTTGAATATTTACTTGATGAAAAGCACAACACTGCATGTCGTTTACGAACACATTCTGCTCTAGAGTTCATAACCTTCTCACAGTGTAACTATTGGACTCTTATGTTAGAAAGCTGCTCCCGAAGAAAATGTCTATTTTTTGCATGGAATCATTTGAAGTCATAAGCAGCTGACTTAGGGAAGAGTGCATCCGAAGAAATATTTATTTGATAACACATGGATGCAATGAGGGTATTTATATGTGTCGAATTTTAGTTATGGCACATACAGGTTTAAGAAGTTGGCTTTAAGTCTTCCTATTCTTGAAATGCCAAGCTTTCAATATGTTCTTCCCTCTCTCACTTTCTTCTCATTCCAGAGCTTGAAAATTCCCATAACCCACCCCTGATTAAGCCAATTTGAAAGTCCTGAAATTAGCCTTCCATTTCCCTGTTACCAGCCCTCCACACCAATTTACACCAGCCCACAAAACGAAATTGTCCTGCCAAACCTGAACATCACACCTTCTCCTAATCTTGCACAACCATGGCTCCAAGCCTCAAAAAATGTCTACTCTTTCCAGGTGTATAATACCTACTGTCCTAACCATTATTTACTGTCCTGGCCACACCTCACAAAAGCCATTACCACCACTTGCTAATATTTCTAATCCATCAAACTCCTAGGAATGACCCCAATGCTTCTGTTCTTCATCCTCTCATGTGCCCAGTATTCAACACCAATCCGCTCTAATCTCTAAATATTCCTTTCCAATGCATGAAGTTGGGAATATCCACACTTAATCCGATCTCTGGGAAAATACTTGCTGTTATTGAACCCACACACAATCCTACCAAGGAGCCTATCTCTCTCAGTCTTCCAAAAACAAATCCAAGATTGCCTTGCCAGCACTAGTTCATTATAGCCACCTCAATTCCTTTATCATAGCCCTCAGTTAGTTAGGACACAGCCAAAATAACTGACAACTCCAACCACTAAACTCCAAACAACATACCCACCCAAGGTCACCTCCACTGTCATCTCCATGAAAGATTAGTAACTTCTGCTGAGGCAGCTCTAAGGTGTTCAAAGCTGCACTCTATACTATCTCTGCACAACCCCTGTGTCACTTTCAGCCTCTGTTTCAATGGAGACTGCCCCATCAAGAATGCTGCTGCGTTAAAAAACCAAGTCACAATGACTCACTGTTTCTTGCCACCATTGCACTCAATCAAGCTTCTTCTTAGGATTGCTTAGATAGTCCAACCATACTATCAATGTCTTCTAATAACAACATACAAAACTCTGCACACACTCTTCTATGTACAAAATGTGTTTTTTAAACTTAGGATGCTTCTCAAATTCTAATATGCAAAACAAACATCCCCCTGATATTTGCCTGGATCAAGTTTTTACAAGTTTCATCTTTACAAGTGTGGAGTCTCCGCACATAAAACAATAGAAATGTCCTATCTTTTCATGTATTGAGACTCCACACTCATAAAGAAACTACTTGTAAATACCTTTGTGAATAGCAAACATACTAAAAAGTTTATGTCTACCTTTGTGAATCAGGTACTCTATGCTTCTTTCTAAAATGTGATCTGTTCTTCGTACTCTCTTATCTTTATATAGATTATGGTGGTCATTACAACCCTGGCGGTCGGTGTTAAAGCGGCGGTAAAACCGGCAACAGGCCGGCTGAAAAAAAAATGGATTTACGACCGTGGCGGAAACTGCTAACATAGACAGCCACTTTAACACTCCGACCGCCAAGGCGGTAGTAACAGACACCGCGTCGGTAACCGCCAACAGACAGGCAGAGGACAATGTACCGCCCACAGAATTACAACAGGCCAATCCGCCACCTTTTGCGGGGCGAATTCACCGTGAACAAAAACATGTCGGAAACAGGACTTGGAAGGGGAAACGCTCACCTCTACACATCCCACGAGGAACCAGGACGCCATGGAACCGAAACTTCAGATTCTTCCAGCCTTTATCTTCCTGCTACTCTACCAGGAGCACGAACGCCAGCGGCGAAGACAACGGTGAGTACTGCACCTACGACACAGGAGAGGAGGTAGGGAAAAAACAGTGACACACACACACAACACACAACACTCCCACCCCCACCCTCACCCTCGACAACATACACACTGATACATCATGATAAATTACAGTTACACTCCCCAACTCCTCCTGGAAGAATGCAAAGACAAAAGGAAATTAGTCGAATGATTGTAATATATCCAAAGACAGTAATCAAAAATATACACATATATAAAGATATTGACACTATAAACAAATATATACACCAAGAATACAAGTCCAAGGTATTCCACTACCATAGTCCGTGGACCACTGGGCCCAAAAGGCATGGGCGAGGCCCACACTCAATATTCGAACAAGACAGAGAGAACACTGCTGGGGCATCAGATAGAAATAAAACAGGCACCTCAGGGGGAAGGGAAAGGGGGGGCACCTCAGCCGGATGAGTGCACGACGCCAGATCCACGAGGGGGCTCCATGCCCATTGTTCAATCCTGGGGAGTGCAAAGCCACAGTCTCTCAAGTCTCTACAGTGGGTAGTTTGCCCACTGTTCAATCCTGGGGAGTGCAAAGCCACAGTCTCTCAAGTCTATACAGTGGGTGGGTTGCCCACTGCGGCATCCCGGGGAGTGCAAAGGCACAGTCTCTCAAGGGGATAACATTCTCCACTAGCTTCTGGAGGGGGATTTGTGCCCAGAGTGTTTCATCCTGCCAAGGACTGTGTGAGTGGATGTGATACTCCACTGGTGCTGGAGGGGGATTTGTGCCCAGAGTGTTTCATCTTGCCAAGGACTGTGTGAGTGGATGTGATACTCCACTGGTTCTGGAGGGGGATTTGTGCCTAGAGTGCTTCATCCTGCCAAGGACTGAGGTAGTGGATGTCTTTCTCCATTGGTTCTGGAGGGGGCCTTGTGCCCAGAGTGCTTCATCCTGTCAATGACAGAGGTAGTGGATGTCAATCTCCACTGGTTCTGGAGGGGGCTCTGTTCCCAGAGTGCTTCATCCTGCCCATGGCGGCCTCAGTAGCGTTGGAATCATTGGCGCTCACTGGCCTGTGGTGCTGCTGGTGGCGGTGTCCTGGGCAACGGTGCTGCTGGCGATGGTGTCCTGGGCAGTGGTTCTGCTGGCAGCGGTGTTCTGGGCAGCGGGACTGATGGCGGTGGTGTCCTGGGCAACGGGGCTGGTGGCGGCGGTGTCCGGGGCTGGTGGCGGTCTTGTCCGCCATGCAGATCTTCCCAGACTTGCCTTGGATGATGGCGCTGCTGTCTCCACACTCCCAACTGTACCACTGGCAGCGGCTTTGGTGGCTGATTTCTTTCCCCTCTCCCGCCGGGCACTGGCCAACTTTTTATGCTTTACAGGTGGGGGACTGTCCATGCTCTGGCTCCTTGTAACACTGGCTGCCCTGCTGCCTGGTGCACTCCAGAAGCCGGTTACTACTGGCACCACTGGTCTTGCCGATGTTGTGGCTGTGGTGCTGGGTTGGGACCTGGAGAGTCGGGCCCTAGGAGACTGAAGGGGTGGGGGAGGTGAGGGAAAGAGGTCAAGGTTGGACAGGAAAAGTTTCTTAGGAACACTGGGACGTGTAGCTGGAAGGGGTTTGGGAGTGGAGGAAGAGGTAGTGGTTGTAGGAGGTGTACGTTTGGTGACTTTGGGTGAATGTGCATGGGCTGGAGGCTGTCGTGAGGTGGATGGCTATTGGGTGGGTGTGTGGCTGCGTTTGTGCACCTTGGGAGGTGGCCTCACAGACAAACTGGGAGAGGATACAGGGGAAGTGTGAATGGTAGTGGGGGTGGTGACTGCACATGAGCGGGGGTGGTGGGTGTGCTGATGATGGACGTAGTGGCTGAGGATGTAGTGCATGCAGGTGTGAGTGGAGACGAGACAGGGAGGGAGGAGGGAGACGAGGAGGAGGGGGACACAGTGGAGGCAGTGGATGTTGGTGTGCCTGCATGTGTCTGGTGCTTGCGTGAGTGCCTGTGGGATGTGTGGTGCTTATGTTTGCCAGAGCTTCCCTTGGGTGTTGAGGTGTGTGCATGCTGGTCTGATGGTGTGCTTGGGATAGGCTGAGGTACAGGGGTTTGGGTCTGGATGGAGGAAGTTGGAGGGGGGAGGCTAGAGACAGGGACAATGGCTGCCATCAGTGCTGAGGCCAGAGTCTGAAAAGCTTGCTGATGGGCTGCCTGACCAGAGTGAATGCCCTCCATTTATGCATTGGTTTGTTGCAACTGCCTCTCTACACCCTGGATGGCATTCAAAATGGTAGACTGCCCAACAGTGACGAACCTGAGGATGCCAACGGCCTCCTCAATGAGGGCAGCAGGTGTGACAGGGGCAAGGGCTGAGGAGCCTGGGGCGAAGGAGATGCCCATCCTCCTTAGTGAGCGGGCACGGGACACACGCTGAGGGGCTGCTGGGATGGCGGTGCTGGTAGAGGGGGGTGGCGGCTGTACCTGTAGATGCGGGGGACACCGATGAGCCTGCGACCGCAAGGGAGCTCCCATCAGAGGAGGAGTCCGTATCGCTGGTGTCAGCTCCTCTCCCCGCTGTGGAGCTCCACTCGCCCTCCGTCCCACTGGTGAATTCAGACTCCGTAGTGTCTCCCTCCAGGGCCATGTGGGATGCAGCTCCCTCCTGCTCCGGTGCCACTGCTCCTCCGCCTGATGATGCTAATGCACACAAGAACAGAGGGGGGAGACAGAAGAGAGACGTGTTGAGTGCATGCAATACCGCTACAGTTGGCGGATACTACAGACACAGAAGCCCCCTGCATTACGCCGTGCACTTGGAGTTACCTATGCAATCCCAGGGACATGGGTTACAAGGCTATCCCCGATTGCTGCCCACATGGATGTCGCAGGAGCCTGACTAGGTGTAGTTGGCACTGTACACAGGTGGGGTGAGGTGCCACAGGGCCTGCCTTAAGAAGGGTCCTTGGCTACTAAACTCGCCCTGGCCTAGGAGAACCCACAGCCCACCTCCCCCACCCAGACACCTACAATGCGCGCTGAATCAGCAGAATGAAAGTGTACTCACCCTCTTGTGGCTGCTGTGATGCACTCAAGCGCCCCTCAAACTCCGGGTATGCCACCGCCAGGATCCTGAACATCAGGGAGGTCATGGTGCGACAGGCACCCCTCCCACATTGGGAGGCCACCTCCAGCTGGGCCTCCGCCGTCTTCTTGATCTAGTGGCGAATGTCCTCCCATCTTTTCCGGCAGTGGGTGCTCCATCTGTGGTAGACCCCCAGGGTCCGGACTTCCTTGGCGATGGCACGCCAAATGTCCGATTTCTGGTAGGCGCCGACGTACATGAATAGTACAAGGGAAAAATAGAAGTTATTACTGTCCGCACCGTCACAGTCATTGGCCCGCATCCCTACCCTTGCCAAGACGCACATGCACTCACCGTCGTTTCATGCACGCCTCATTCTCACCCCCCCCAATCTTTCATTCACACCACTCCACACAGGCATTGCCCATACAGCATGCTCACAGTGTAATTACCTGTTTGTCTGGAGGACCGTAGAGTAGCGTGTACTGGGGGAGGACCCCATCCACAAGTTTCTCCAACTCCTCCGTGCTAAAGGCAGGGGCCCTTTCCCCAGACACATGAGCCATTGTATCTTCCAGACTGAGGTCACAGCAGCACTTGCAGTGTAGGTCCTCTCCTGTCGAAGATCAGGTATCAAGTGATTGAATAGAGAGAAAATGGCGGTCACGTCCGCGGCGGTGCGTACCGTCACCGCAGGCGTACATCGTCATTGGCTCCTGGGACCCATAGGGTCCAATGTTAACCAATGCAGGAATGCGCCACGGTCTTTGTCTGCCTACCGCGACGGTGTACAACGCCAGCGCAGTAACCTCATATCCCCTTGTCCCACTTTATAGGTCAGGCAGCCGCCATTTCATGGGCCCACATGGCATTATTTTGGACTGCGTCACACATATCTAGGCCTTGCCTAAACACTCATACAGGCATATGTCGATTTGCTAATATTTTCAGAGTAAGCTGTGTTTATGTACCTCAGAGTTGGTTGACTCTCTCCTGTCTGTTCTCCTCCATAGGCACCGTCCGCTGGGGCATGTGAGGAGATGGCGGCATCCTTCGGTGTACAGACCACTGGTGGACCTGTCGACAAAGGAGGAGCGACATGTGATCATCACCTACAGACTTGATCGTGCTACAATCCAGGAACTGTGTGCCCAGCTGGAGTCAGACCTGATGTCAGCTATCCGCCATCCCACAGGAATCCCCCCTCAAGTGCAGGTGCTGTCAGTACTCCATTTCCTGGCAAGTGGGTCATTTCAAACTACAGTGGCCATAGCATCAGGGATGTCCCAGCCTAGGTTTTCCAACGTGTTGTCCAGGGTGTTGTCTGCCCTGCTGAAACACATGCGGAGCTACATCGTTTTCCCTCAGGTGGAGGATTTGCCTACAGTGAACGGTGACTTCTATACCCTGGGGCATATGCCCAACATCATAGGTGCCATTGATGGGACACATGTGGCCTTGGTCCCCCCCCACAGGAGTGAAAAGGTGTACAGAAACCTGAAGAGTTACCATTCGATGAATGTGCAGATGGTGTGTTTGGCAGACCAGTACATCTCCAATGTGAATGCCAAATTCCCTGGCTCAGTGCATGACGCTTACATTCTGAGGAAAAGCAGCATCCCTTATGTGATGGGGCAGCTCCAGAGGCACCGTGTGTGGCTATTAGGTGAGGACATGGACCCAATACAGTGTGAATAGTTGTCAGGAACTGGGGATGTCCCTATGAGTTAGTGTGTGTCTAACAGTTGTCCCTCGACATTTGCAGGTGACTCTGGTTACCCCAACCTGTCATGGCTACTGACCCCAGTGAGTAATCACAGGACAAGGGCAGAGGAACGCTACAATGAGGCCCATGGGCGAACTAGGAGGATTGTAGAGCGGACCATCGGCCTCCTGAAGGCCAGGTTCCGGTGCCTCCATATGACAGGTGGTTCCCTATTCTACTCACCAAAGAAGGTATGCCAGATCATCGTGGCCTGCTGTATGCTTCACAACTTGGCTTTGCGACAACAGGTGCCTTTTCTGCAGGAGGATTGTCCAGATGGAGGTTTTGTGGCAGCTGTAGAGCCTGTGGACAGTGAAGACGAGGAGGCAGAATAAGAGTACATAGACAACAGGAACACTGTGATCCTGCAATACTTCCAGTGAGACACAGGTAAGAAAACAACACTGGCTGCTACATCTGATTTAATTCTACTACCTCTCATCTGTCTGTCATTTTCACCCAGTGTATGGTCACTGAGTTGTCACTTTCCCTTACGATTTCACAGATGTGGGTCCCACTGTGTGGCATCT
This sequence comes from Pleurodeles waltl, assembly GCF_031143425.1. Lineage (NCBI taxonomy): Eukaryota > Metazoa > Chordata > Amphibia > Caudata > Salamandridae > Pleurodeles > Pleurodeles waltl. The sequence continues at coordinate 689,940,171 of NC_090436.1, read as the reverse complement.
GCTTTGTTTCCGCATGGACTAGATCTGTGTGACATAGGTATGTTGACATTACATTTGATAATGCATTTTGTCACTGTAATTGCTAATACACAATTTCGAAATCACAGACAGACTCCTGATTGTTTTATGAGTTAAGGATGTTTATTTAAGTGCTCAATATGGGAGGGTGTTGTAAAATGGTCAGGGGTAATGGTGGCGGAATGTCCATGGCAGAGTCCAGTCTATCAGTCTCACAGGTGCATTGTCCAAAGGGGCATAGGAAGTGGAGCTGGGGCAGTTTAAGGATGGACAGGGTGAAAAAGTGGGACAGAAGAATGACATTCAGGGTGGTCTCATTTCTTGACGGGGGTATTGGCATTGTTTTCTGTCTTTGTCCTGGATCACAGGGACCGCTTGCGGGGTGGTTCTCCATCTGCAGGGGGTGGGGTGCTGGTGTGGTGGTCCTGTGGTGGTGCCTTCTGTCCACTAGCGGCGGCGGAGGTGGTGGGCAGTTCATCATCCAGGCTAGTGTCATGGGCCCATTGTTGTGCCACAGTGTCCCTCCTGGTGTTGACGAGTTCCTTCAGCACCCCTACAATGGTGCCCGGGGTGGAATTGATGGATTTTAATTCCTCCCTGAACCCCAAATACTGTTCCTCCTGCAGCCGCTGGGTCTCCTGAAACTTGGCCAGTACCGTTGCCATCGTCTCCTGGGAATGGTGGTAGGCTCCCATGATGTTGGAGAAGGCCTCGTGGAGAGTGGGTTCCCTGGGCCTGTCCTCCCCCTGTCGCACACCAGCCCTCCCAGTTCCCCTGTGTTCCTGTGCCTCTGTCCCCTGAACCGTGTGCCCACTACCACTGCCCCCAGGTCCCTGGTGTTATTGGGGTGGTGGGTTAGCCTGGGTTCCCTGTAGTGGTGGACACACTGCTGATTGACGTGTCCTGGGGGCAGAGGTATGGGCCCGCTGGGTGGGTGCTGTGTTGGTGTTTCCAGAGGGGGGAAGCTCTGTAGTGGCCTGTGCCCGTGTGAGGGGAACCGACTGTCCCGAGGTCCCAGACGGGCCGGGCTGGTCATCTTGATCCAGTTGGACAGAGCTGCTGTCATCACTGTGGGCCTCTTCTGTGGGTGGAGTGGACATATCTGGACCCTTGTGTTCGGTGACGTTGGGTAGGGGTCCTGCAGGGTTGTAAAGGCATGATTATTGCATCTGTGTGTGCCATGGTGTGCAATGGGTGGGTGACCGTGTACCCCAGGGCTTGCATTCCTGTGTAGGACCTTGTGTGATGATGGTTTAGGGGGGTGTATGGGTATGTGCAGTGGCCATGCTTTAGTGATGGGTGTCCATGCTTTGTTGTTGCATGCAGGGCTTGCGTTTTGGATGTGTGGTTTGTGAGATTGGGACATCTGTGAGGAGCTGGAGTGATGGGGTGAGGGCGAGGATGGGGGTATGTGATGGCATGCAGGTGGGGGGGTGAAAGTACTGAAGAGTGACTTACCAGAGTCCATTCCACCAGCTACTCTTGCAAGGCCCTCAGGATGCAGTATAGCCAAGACCTGCTCCTCCCATGTTGTTAGTTGTGGGTGAGGAGGTGAGGGTCCGCCGCAAGTCCTCCGAACCGTGATGTGGTGTCTTGAGACCACAGAACGCACCTTCCCCCGTAGGTCTTTCCACCTCTTCCTGATGTCATCCCTAGTTCTTGGGTGCTGTCCCACTGCATTGACCCTCTCCACGATTCTTCGCCATAGCTCCATCTTCCGAGCTATGGTGTTGTGCTGCACCTGTGATCTTAATAGCTGTGGCTCTGCCTGGATGATTTCCTCCACCATGACCCTGAGCTCCTCCTCAGAGAACCTGGGGTGTCTTTGCGGGGCCATGGGGTGGTGTGGGTGATGTGTGGGGTGGTTTGTGTTGTGATGTGTGGAGTGATATTTAGAGGTGTGTTGTGTGAGGTGCTTGGACGTTGTGTGCATGATGGTGTTGAGTGCCTGTGGATCCTAGTTTGTAGATGGTGGTGTCTCTCTCTGGCCTTCAGTCGCAATTCTGGTCGTAAGGGTTTGTGGGTGATGTGGGTGTGTGTTTTATATTGTATTGGATGTGTGGGAGTGGTGTGTGTATGTGTATCAGGTCTGTGTATTTGGAATTGTCCAATGTGGATGTGTTTTGTAAATGTGGGTGTATTTTGAGCTCAGCAGTGTGTACTGCAAATGGGATACAGCGGTTCAAAGACCGCCTCGTGGATTAGTGGGTCGTGATAGTGTGGGCGTATTCCTGTTGGCGTGACGGTGGAGGTTTTGTTATCGCCAGTTTATCACTGACCTTTGGTGTGGCGGACTTGTGTGGGTGTCTGGATTTTGGCAGATTCCGGGCTGAGGGTCATAATGACAGTGGCGGAATTCCGCGGCTGCGGCGGAGTGTTGCCGGTCTTCTGCACGGCGGTAAGCGGCTTTTACCGCCAATGTTGTAATGACACCCTATGTCTATAGATGTACCCCACTCAACAGAATCCTGGTAGATACAGCGATTTTATTCCAGAAACTGGGTCCTTAGATGGTAAAAGACCTGCTGTCTTATTTTTTCTTTATTACACTTTTATTCTGCACTCTGATGATGTCCTGCCTGTAAGTGAGCTCAGAAAAACTAGAGATGGCGAGATTTTCTGCAAGATAAACAGGAGTGCTGGTTGTGATGGCTTTGAAAATTATGCAGCAGGTTTTAGAGATGGTGTGGGCCGGCAAAAGGAGCCATTGGATTTTCATCAAGATAAGGGTGATCATATTTCTTAAAGGTCCTAGATGAGATGAACTGCAACATGTAGGATGTCCTTAAGGGGGAATCGGTGAGGGGTCTTGTAGGCCATGAAGTAGGCCATTACTATCATCCAGATACAAGAGAAGAAGAGCTTCAAGAGCAGTTGTGAAGTCAACTTCTGGAAGGACTGTTTTGACTTTCTTTAGAATAGAGCTGTACCAGTCTGCCTTGTCTTTTTTTACATTGTGTTTCTTGAACATGAGGTTGGTGTCCGGACCATTCCATGAAAGTTATGGTTTAAAACTGTGAAGGTTCAAGACATTGCACCAGTTCTGTACTGTATCGGGTTTGTAGTTTGTTGCAAATATCAGGAATTCTTTCTTGCTTGGGTTGGGCTCCAAGAATGTTCTGGAATTCAGGTCTGAATGATGTCCAGGCACTATTTGAGACTTTTGATATCTGAAGCAAATGAGACTTTTCAGTAAAGATGTGTATTATTGGCTATTGGTAAATAGTGATGTGAGCATAGCACTAAGCAGCTCTATATACATTTTGAAAATGACAAAAGACAGTATGGAACCCTGAGAGACTCATATGGTGATAGGAATCTTTTGTGACTTGGAGGTGCCCATGTGAACAAACTGGTTTCTGAAATGTAGGAGGTGGTCCAATGAAGGATGTTGCTGATGAATCTCATTTAAGACTCTTGGGTACATAGGAGGATTGGCTGGCCAACAGTGTCTGAGACAGAAGAGCAGTCCATTATTATCAGGAGGTAGGAGTTATCTTCATCTGTGGTCAAGAAGGCATTCTCTGATGTGAAAGGTAGCAGTGCTCTGTGTGCTGCAGCATGATCTAAAAACTGACTGGTAGTTGGGCAGAAGATGGTTACCTATGCTGTGATTTTTGATATAATTATAGACTGCTTTCTCAAAGATCTTGACAATAAGTAGTAGGTGAGTGATGGGCTGATAGTTGAAGAAGTCATCAGGGTACAGTGTAGGTTTGGAAGTATCTTGCCTATTTTGAGAGCATCTGGGAAGATGTATTTAGTGAGGGATGCATTGCAAATGGTAAGTAGGGGTAAGAGCATTTGAGGAAGAGCTTTAATGAAGGACACTGTTAACACAATCTTCATGAGATGTGGCTTTGTGGGAGTTGAGTATGTCAGTGAAAGACAGGGATTTGAAGGATTCTATAGGAAGGGGTGGTGTAAGAGAGGAAACAAGCTTGGTGTCGTTATCAGATTATTTATACTTTTCAGTGAAGGGGATTTTGATGGCATTCAAATTTTCTGTGGAGTTAGATATAGGTGGGACCTGCAGGAGAATGCAATGGTTAATTGTCTTAAACAGTGCTTTCCTTTCATTGGTGGCTTCATTCTATTTTGTGTTGGCTGATGTGATGAGCTGTCTATGTGTTGTAACTGACTATGTTATGACTGATGTAATATGTGAGATCATAAGCAGTGCATTACGGGGGTGCAAGTTATAGTTAGCTGAGGTGACTATAACTGCTGTTTTTTTTTTTATTCGACGTGAATAAGATGAAACAATAACTATAACTTTTATGTAACCTTTGGTTTTTTCAGTAAACTTCAAAGGTTTTTTTACTTATATTTCTTAACAATAAAGTCCCTTTAACCATTGTTTTTTAATGGATTTCTATAGTTTTGTAAATTATGTTTCCTAAATATAATGTTACTATAACATTTTTTGAAAAAGAAATCCTGAAAATATACATTTCTTACAACCCTTGATTTTTGTGCAGATCTTAGATTTCTTGTTAATTTTATTTATTAAAAAAGTATGAAATCTCTATTTTCATATGGTTGTTTTAGTAAATCTATTAGATGCTTTAAAAATAAAGTTAATCTGTGACACTTTCAATTCTATGAACAATTCAATTATGTGTAGTTGAGTCTAAGACTAAATAAATCCTTATCTATCTGCAATGCATTGCACTTAGAATGTATTTTTCTAATATACGGTTTTTTAAATAATTTTTGGGGGAGTCGCGTACCCCTCCCAAAAGCTCTGTGACGGGTACTCGATCCTAGCATAGTTTTAGTAGTATAAAAAAATAGAGAGAGAGTGTCTATGCACTGCAATCAAACAACACTTTCAAAAATATTTTAGGAAACTTAATTATATAAACTTTTATAATGATTTACTATAAAAATAAGGAATCTCAACTCCACTGCGTCCGTTAGCAGCACGTATTTCCGAAATCGCGGATCGTACATGACCCCGGTGCATTTAAAAAAAAAGTAAAAATAGTCTATTCCTGATTTTTATAGTATAATTTAAATGAAGGGGATTTTTAGGGAAGCAGAAAAAAAATCATTATCAAAGAAAATTATTAAGTTTCAAACTCACTTTAATGTGTTTTACAAAAGCATGACCCCTAAGTGATGGAGACGCGCAGGGGTCATGACCTATGCTTTCTACTCGACTGGTGAGAACAGAGATGAGACGTATGGAAACAGTCAACACTGCATCATCCTCCACAAATATCCAAGCTGGAACATCATCAAATACTGCACGTCTCCAGTGTTCCAATCACAATCCAGAGTTAGGCAAAGTGGAATTTTTTTGTCCTGAATGCACTGCCACTCCAACAGTAGGAGAGCAGGCAGTACCTGGACTTGTGAAATTAATACATGCACATATGTGTTAAGCCTTCGTCCTTTTTCTGGATCTCAGCATGTCTAACTGTTGTTTCTTGCCATTGCAAGTCATTTTTTTTTTTCTAGTTTAGAAAAATTAAAAAACAATTACAACATTTTTCAAAAACACATACACTTCGAAATAGCAAATAAAAATGGTTCTTTTTAGAACCATCTCTTTTACTTCAAACAATGAGTGAGTGGCTGGCTGTATTAGTATGTGCATAAGTAAATAACTGTATGTATGTTTGTTTGAGTGGTCATCTCAATAATGAGTATATCTATGTGTAATTGACTGGGTTAAAAAATACATCAGTGATTGACTGCATGTTTCAGTGGCTGCATAGGCGAATGACTGGCTGGATGAGTGTCTGTATGTGTCAGTGGTTGACTGCATGAGTACCTGTATGGGTGAGTGATTGGGTGTCTGAATACCTGCATGTGTGAGTGACTGGGTGTGTGAATACCTGGATTGGTGAGGTACTGGCTGCATGAGTGTCTCTATGGGTGAGTGACTGGCTATGTGAGTGGCTGTAGAAGTGAGTGACTGCATAGATGAGTGTTTCTATGAGTAAGTGACATGGTATGTGAGTGGCTCTGTAAGTGACAGACTGGATGGATGAGTGTTTGTATGGATGAATGACTTGGTGTGCAAGTGGCTCCACTGGTGAATTGCTAGCAGTATTAGTGTTTCTATGGGTCATTGACTGCATGTGTGAGTGGCTGTATGGGTTAGTGACTAGCTGTGTGAAAATATATATGGGTGAGTGACTGGGTCTGTGAGTGCCTGAATGTTTGAGTATGAGTGTTTCAGTAGCTGTATAAGAGAGTCAGTGGTTGGCTGAGTGCCTCCATGTTTGACTGAGTGGCTGTATAGGTGAGTGGATTATTATGTGAGTACCTCTATGGCTGCATTAGTTATATATTTATGAGTGATTGGGTAGATGAGTGTCTGTATGTGTAAGTAACTGTGTGTCCAAGTAGGTGTATAGGTGAGTGACTCAGTTTGTCACTAGCTGTATATGTGAGTCACTGGGTACATTATTGGCTGAAAAAGTGGGTATATATGTGTGTGAGTGTGTGTATGGTACAGTAAGTGAATGCATGAGTATCTCTAAGGTTCAGAAACTGGATGTATGATTTTTTTAATCCTTCACCATCTACAAGTGTCAGTAGGTGTATGAATAAGTGAGTGTGCTTATAAGTTGAAAAGCGGGTGAGTTACTGGGTATGTGAATGGTTATATATGCGAGTGACTGGGTGCATGACTTGGTCAATGCGTAATTTAGTAGACGCATAAATAACTGTATGGGTGGGTGACTGTCTATATAATTGCCTCTATGGGTGAGTGACTAGTTGTATGCATCTCTGTACAGGTGGGTGAATCAGCAACTGCATCATTGAATCATTGTGACTTGTCATGATTTTATAGATAAGAGACTGGGTGCAGAAATAAGTTAGTGAGTGAGTCACTGGGTCAGTGAGTGGCTTCAATCTTGGTAAACTAGGTTTGTTAGTATCTATATGAGTGAGTGACTGGATATATTAGTGTTGGGAAAGATAAGTGACTGGGTGCATAAGAGTTTATACGAGTAAATTAGTGCATGTGTTATTTGCTGTATGGATGATTGTTTGGGTGTATGGTGTGTTCAATGTGTGAGTATATGGGTGTGAGATTAAATTTAGAGGTGAGTGAACAGATGGATCACTGGCTGTATGGGCAAGGGACTGGGTGTCTCATTTGTAAGCTGAAATCATAACTATAACATTTATGTAACCTTTTGTTTTTTCAGTAAATTTCAAAGGCTATTTATTTGGATTTCCTAACTATAATGTCCGTTTAACCTTTGGTTTTTAGTAAACTTCAGAGGTTTTTTTTAGTATTTCCTTATTATAACATTCCTTTAACCTTTGGGTTTTTAAGTGAATTTCTATACATTTTTTAATGCTATTTCCTAACTATAACGTCCCTTTACTTAGGTTTTCTACTGATTCTCAAAGGATTTTTTATATTACATTTCATAATTATAATGTGTTTGCATCCTTTTATCTTTGTAAATCAAGTTTTTTTACAAATACATTATCTACATACATTATGACTGTAACATTTCTTTTTTTATATTTAATATTAAATGTTTTTTTCTTTTTTTCAATTTCTTTTCAATGTTTAGGACATACATCTTCAGTAGTAAAACTATTATCTATTTTTAAAATAAAATAAAAAAATATATGTATAGTTAAAATTTGGATTAGAATAAAATTTTAAGCCAGATGTAAAAGGCACTGGCGAGTCGCGACCCCTTCCCCTTTGTGAATGGAAAAAATATATTTTTTTTCAGGGCAGGCAGTGGTCCAATGGACCACTGCCTGCCCTGAAAAAAAACGAAACTAAAGGTTTCGTTTTTTTTTCCAAGTGCAGCTCGTTTTCCTTTAAGGAAAACGGGCTGCGGATGGAAAAAAAAAAACTGTTTTATTAAAAAGCAGTCACGGACATGGTGGTCTGCTGTCTCCAGCAGGCCACCATCCCCGTGAGTGCCCATACTCGCAATGGGGTCGCAAACTGCGACCCACCTCATTAATATTAATGAGGTGGGTCTTTGCGACCCCATTGCTAGTTGCAGAAGGTGTCTGAGACACCTTTCTGCATACCAAATTGCGACTTGCAATTTGCGAGTCACACGGACTTGCAAATTGCAAGTCGCAATTTGCAAGCTACCTACATCTGGCCCTTAATGTAGTTACTTATCATAATAGAAACACATTGACTACTTACAGTTCTCTTTACCTCAAATATATAGATTTTTTATGTATATATATTTTTTTTAAACATTTTTTTTTAAATTGCGTACCCATTCTGCGTATTTGAGACCAGTATGCAACTCTGGCGTACTTTCAGTATCATTAAAAACATATATACAATGTATATACCCCTTTTACTCTTAAAGGGTTCTCTAAGAAGTTCCTTAAACCATTGCAAATCTTAATTAAACAAAGGTTTATATTAATTAAGTTGCTACTCTGCGGCGTCTTTCTGCTCTACGTATTTCCAAATTTGCACTGCAAATGCGACTCTGGCGTCTTTAAAAAAAGTAAAAATATTATATTATAGACTTCTAATTTAAAATTTACATAAAGAGGTTTATTACTGGACATAAACAATTACAATACATGATGAAAATATTGACCTCTAAATTTGTTTTCCTGTATTTTACGGCATTGCGACCTGAACATGACGGATGCATGTAGGGGCTGCGATTTCCATGTGATTAAAAAATAACGGCTTCTGGTAGGTGGAACAACTTTCCATCAAAAATATGAAAAGGTTCCACCTCTTTTGAACATCAGTTTTGGTGTGGCAGCATATGTCTTCAGTTGCTTTGGAAGAGCTGGAGAGAAGAGACACAGAAAAAATGGCAGCTGCTCCAAGCAATGTTCCTGATGATGAGCAGCCTAATCTGGAGGAAGAAGGAGAAGTGGAGGAACATCCAACCAAGAGGAAGCCCAGCATCGCGTGGGATTTTTTTATTTTTCCAGATGCAGAAAAAAAGGTGAATGCCAGAAAAGTGACTTGTAATATCTGTCACAAGTTCCTTTCCAGAAGAAGTGAGAGGAAGTACAGCTGTGGAACTAGCAGCATGTACAAGCATCTTAGTAGGATGCATAGGACTTGGCTGGCAAGAGCAGAGATGCGGAGGCTGGACACTGAGAGAGGAGCAACATCTACAACCAGTGAACCTGGAACTTCTTCAAGCACTCCTTAAGTGTCAACTGTTCCACCAGTGATTCCGAACTTGGAAAAGTTGGTATTTTTTGCCCAAAATGCAAGGTACCTTTGAATGTGGGGGAGCAAGCTGTCCCTATGATTGAGCAAATCATAAATGCACATGAACATTAATTTTTTGCCGTTACTTTGCCAATTGCATTGTTCCAGAGTTTTTTTACTTACCGTTGCAAGTGATGTTATTTGTTTATGTTATTTAAAAAAACATTAATACCAAAAACATTTCTAAACTGTTAAAAAGCACAAAAAACTCACAAAACTCTTCCAAAAACACACACAAAAAACGGTTCTTGTTAGAACCATCTTTTTTCTATTAAAAAAAGGATGACGGGGTGCCTATAATAGTACCTATTTAAAAGAATTAATGGGTGGATAAGTGCCTGTTTAAATTAGTAACTGGGTGTCTGAGTCACTGTAGAAGTGAGTAACTGCCTGTATTGGTGAGTGAGTTGGTGCATCAGTGTGTGCATTGGTGAGTGCCTGTGTGCATGATTGTGTGCATGGGTGACTCAGTGGTGCACGACGGTGTGTATTTTTGAATGGATACATCTGTGAGTTGCTGTATGGCTGAGTGACTGGCTGCATAAGTGCCTGAATGAGTGCGTGTTTTGCTGGGAGTGTGGGTGTACAGGAAGCTGAGGGCCTCATTACCTGTTTCAGGACCACAATGTTGGCGGTGGCGGTTGAACCACCAACAGGCTGGCGGAGAAGGCTGCCAAATTATGACCATGGAACCACAGCACCTCCGGCACCACCACTGCCGTCAGTCTGCCAAGGATAATGGAAGGCAAGTGCAGGGCGGGAGAGACCATGTTTCTGCCGGACTGATTAAGACAGCACACCACCAAGGTTTCCGCTGCGGTTGCACCACCATGGAAATCCAGGCGGAAACAAACTGCATCAAAGGAGCAACCCACATTCAGGAGAATAAACTTGGCCAGAGCCGCCGTCGAACCGCAACTAGATGTCATCCTGCTGCTCCTGCTCATCCAATGATTTTGGAATCTTTGTCGACAACAGCAACGGTAAGTACACACACTTACCTGTTACTGTTGAATAATGACAATGTTTGTACACTCACTCAACATACCATCGGGAAGTGGGTGCAAGGGCGACACTCAAACATAACTTTACACTAACATACACACTCACATAGAGCCACACAAACACCAGCACATACACAGTACACACACTACAGCCACCACACATATACACACACACACACATGTGTCAAAAACACACACTTATGCATGGAAACACAGCACAGGCCCAGTCACACACAATACCACATCCACACCACAACACGTCACAACAACACCACAACCATACCATCATCAATACATTGGCAAGCACTCACAATAGACACTACCCTGGGACACATTGCACATGCGACACAACTTGCAACCAACAGGGAACGAACACACACAATCACACAACAATACAACTTACCAATCGGCACACGCAGTCAAAGCACACAAAGCCACACAACACAGCAACAAATATGTCAACACAAACACCACTCAATACCATAACAACAACATGTTTCGAACATACACATGCCCATTACACAACACACACCCTATCACTGGGAGACAAAACCACTGCACACAACCTCACATACTGCCCAATCAATACAGGTAGCACAAGCACCACACACACACACACAAATACTGACACACAACCAATCAGCCAGGAAAAACTATACCCTAGGAAAAGAAATGCAAGACAAAGATGTAACCTCAAAACCAACAATTGGTTGGCTAAAATATATTTTGAAAATGATCAATGTAAAATTCAAAGGCCATGTGCCACTCCATAGTCGATGCTTTGTGCACCACAGGCACATATTAGTGCCCGAAACTTGACTCCTGACTACCATGTAACCTCTACAGGTAGGGGCATCAAGGAGACAGGCAGTTACCTCAGTGATTATCTGGGTGAGGTGGTGGGAGGGGTTTGGGATTAGGAGGGGGGCCTTTAGGATTTAGTTTGGGAGGGAGGGTAGGCTTAGATGAGTGTTGGGTTTACCTGGGAGTGGTAGACATCTTGGTGAGGCAGAGATATGAGTACTTGCGGGGGGTAGGGGAGGCCTTGGAGGTGGAAGCGACAGACTTGGGGAAAGAAACTGAATGTTTAAGGGTTTTACAGGGGAGAGGAGTAGGGAAAAGGGCAAACTCCAAAAGGAAAGCTTATTTGCACACACAGGGATGGTCAGAGCAAAATGGGTGTGAAGGAAGAGGGAGTGGTTGTCTGAGGTGTTGGTGTGGATGTTTTACATGCATGTTTGTGGGAGGTATGCTTGTGGGTGGTTGGTGCCTGTTGGCTAGGTGAGTGATGGAACTTATTTGTCTTAGGATGAGGGGGTAGAGGAGCTGGGGGATGCTGTGGTGGGTGAGTAGCTCTCTGTTGAGGTGGTGACTGCAGTTATGGAGGATGTGCTGCATGTAGGACTGTCAGTGGCTGTGATGTCTGTGGGTGTGGTGACTGGGGTGGATGCCTGAGGGTCTGCTGGGGTGCTGTGTGTGGGTAGGATGGATGTGGTGGCTGGATCTGTGAATGTTTGTGTGGTGTCTGCAGGTGTGTCAGGTGTGGTGTGTATAATGTTGGGTGTGCTGGGCGTGTCGGGGAAGGTTGTGACTGTTGCTGTGCCGGCATCTGATGTTGCTTGTGTGCATGCCGGTAGTGTGTCTTATGGTGTTTAGGTTTGTCTGAGCTACCCTTGGATGTTGAGGTGTTGAGGTGGATGCATGCCTGTCTGTTTGTGTGCTTTGACTGAGTCTGGGAGAGGGTTTTTGGATTGGGGAAGAGGAAGAGGAAGGTGGATGGGGAAGAGTAGACAAAGTGTGACTGACTGCCATCAGTATGGAGGCCTGAACCTGAAATGATCTCTGTAGGCCAGCCAGTGCACCATGAATGCCCTCCAGGAACACATTACTCTGTTGTATCTGAGTTGTCAGTCCCTCATTGAATTCACAATGGTCTACTGACCCAAAGAGATCGAACTCAGGAGGTGAATAGCCTCCTCACTGAAGGCAGCAGGGCTAGCAGGGGCTGGGGCAGAGGTGCCTGTGGCAAAGGAGGTGCCCTCCCTCTTGGGTGAGCCAGCACGGCCAACTGGGTGGTGAGCTGCTGGGGGGGGGGGGGTGGTAGAAGAAAAGGGGGTGGCAGACAGAGTTGGTGTTGGGGTGGTCCCAGATGGGTCCGCCAGGGAGTGTCCCCTGGAGGAGGATTCCAAAGATGATGACGTGGATCCTGTCTCCCCTGTGGCACTCCCTCCAGGCCCCTGGGTCCCTCGGTGTTGGTGGTATCATGACTGGAGGCCCCGTGGCCGGCATCCACCCCAGCTGGCTGTGCCTTGTATCCTTCACCTGCAGATGCTGGAAAACAGAAAGAGAGGCAGGGTCATCACATTCTTCTCATACACTTACATCAACCTACACTCATCCTAATGTACTACCACCCCAGGTAGAACCAGGCTGGTGCCAACATCATGGTACAACAACATGCAATTCACCCCCCATCTGATAACTATGTCACACACCACATATGCCACTTATCTCACAACAACAATACCATCCTATCAGTGCAGCTATCACACCAACCATTCCATCACAAGCTGACTTGGGAACATGATTTTGGGCCCCTATTCAAAGCAACATTGTAAAACAACAATCAAGCAATGGGAAATCGTGGTAACATTGATGTCCACATAACACAGACACCAAATCTACACATACTCATAACAGGACCTGATGTCATATTCAAGGAGAGGAACCTCATCAAATGCTACACACAAGACAGCATGTTGCATACAAGTCTAAAAGATCTCATGTCACAGTGTTTACAACCTTCACAACTGAAATTGCACATGCGCTTAATCTACTTGGCATATCCAACGTTAGAGTATAATAGAGTCTAATTCCATGTCACAAACACCTGTACCAATAGTTTTGAAGAAAAGGATTATACAGACCATATAGACCTACTCATCTTAGTCATTCTCCACCTGAAAGCAAAGTCATGTACACTTGTAATGCCCAACGTAGCCCACAGAATTAACCCACAGACAATCACAGGTAGCATCTTAAATAAAATGGACACCTGCCATGTGCATGAAGGCCACACACAGTCCAACTAATCATGATGAGTGGCAACATCTATAGCCCATTATTAAAGTGGCAACATCACTATCCACACTTCACATAAGAGTAATCTTACCTCTATATGGGAAAATTACAATGCCATGAACCACTTCTGAGTTTACTACAATACTATTTGCGTGAGTGACGCAATGAGATATTTGATGTTGTCAGGCACATGGGTTTTAGGATGAACCAGAGAATATTTTTATTATTTAGCGAACAGGTTACTCATATTACTTGTAACCCTTATCATGTTTGGTTGATTTTGACACAAGGAATAGTCTGTCTTCTATGTTTGTGGCTATAGGGGGCTGATTAAATATATGTTCAAGATTTAGGTATACCATAAGTGGGTATGTCCCGTTATATTTGCGGGATTGATGTAATAATTCTGATTGAATTAGATGATAAACTTTTAAGCACACAGTATCCACAAACAAACGCAGTGTGAGCGCGGCATTAATGTAAGTCCGCTTTCTATGTTTACGATCCTAGGGGGCGGGCTTTTAAACGCGGAAAAACAACGCGTCTCTCTTTTACACATTTCTCTGTAGCACTTGCTGCGTGCAGGTCAACTAAAGGCAGGTATGAGATTTTACGCTGGTAATGGGAGAAAGAATATAGTAATAACAACATAAGATAGTGATTAATTCTTACATAACCTTTCTTCTCAGGATACGCTCCTTTCACACTAGAGGCATGCACATTAAAATAGCACTGGCAATACACACAGGAAGGTAAGCATTACTAGGTGAACACCACCTTACTAACTGTAGAAACAGGATATGGTCAATATAGATAATACTAATTTATCACATAATTCCAGATCACAAATTGCAACATAATAATTATTCAGTGATCACCAGTTAAATACGGATCTCTGCGTATGAGATCATCCTTTCCAAAACAAGGTATCGGTCACTTTGTTCTCTGTAATTATGGTTTCTTTTTTTTTTGGGGATTAGATTTATGAAAATATTCACAAACATCACTAAGCATGGCTTCCACGAATTAATTGTATGCACAACTAAAGGGAGATATGTGTAATGACGTGATAGATATTGCTGGTTTCGCATGAATTGGCCTGCGCACATAGAGATGAGAAGATTTGTAATTTGTAATTGGAAATTTAAAGATGGTCATAATATTTTGAATCACGGTTTTCACAAGTGAATGGACACTAGCCACATTGAATGGTGAGGGGTCATTTGATTAACATATGTATTGAGGATGTCATTACATGTTATGTATTGAATATTGTCTGTTGTAGAGAGTCCTGAGGAAGTCAAGGGGTATTCCCCAGACGAAACACGTATTGACTGGAATGGTATGAAGGGACAATGATATGAACACTTTTGGCCCCTGCCACCTTTCAGAGGTTGGTCAACCAGGTGTTGGCAGGACTGGATAAGTTCAGTGCTGCCTACCTGGATGACATTGCTGTGTTTAGTTCCACATGGGAGGAACACCTGCAACACCTCTGGAGAGTGTTAGAGGCCCTGCAGAAGGCAGGCCTCATTATTAGGGCGAGCAAGTGCCAAATAGGGCAGGGTTCTGTGGTGTACTTAGGACACCAGGTGGGGAGTGGCCAGATGGCACCCCTACAGCCTAAGATTGACAAGATTCTGGCTTGGGAGCCTCCCAAGACCAAGACTGAAGTGAGAGCCTTTTTAGGTCTCACAGGATATTGCAGGAGGTTTGTTAAGTGATATGGTACCATTGTTACCCCCTTAACTGAGTTGACTTCTAATAAGCAACCCAAGAAAGTGATCTGGACAGAGGCTTGCCAGAACGCTTTTGATACCCTGAAAGCTGCCATGTGCACAGCACCTGTGCTGAAGGCACCTGACTACTCCAAGGAGTCTGTTGTGCAAACAGACGCCTCAGAGCATGGTATTGGAACAGTACTCTCACAGCTTAATGAAGAGGGCCTAGATCAACCTGCAGCCTTCATTAGCAGAAGGTTACTACCCAGGGAACATAGGTGGAGTGCCATAGAACGCGAAGCGTTTGCTGTGGTCTGGGCACTGAAGAAGCTAAGACCCTACTTGTTTGGGACTCACTTCCGAATTCAGACCGACCAAAGGCCCCTCAGATGGTTAATGCAGATGAGGGGTGAGAATCCAAAACTGTTGAGGTGGTCCATTTCCCTACAGGGGATGGACTTTACGGTGGAACATCGTCCTGGTACAGAACACGCCAATGCTGATGGTCTGTCCAGATTCTTCCGCCTTAGTGATGAGAACTCCCATGAGGTTGGGTAGTTGCTCCCCACTTTTAGCTGGGAGGGACACGTGTTAGACTTTTCATCCTTGGCGTGGTCTCCCTTAACTTTTTGCCTCTGTTCCCCAGGTTATTGATGTGTGCTGGACTCTGATTTTGCTGTTTTTATTACTCTGGGCACTTTACCACTGCTAACCAGTGCTAAAGTGCAAGTGCTCCTGTTTAAAATGTGTATGTAATTGGTTCTCCATGATTGGCATATTTGTTTTACTGTTAAGTCCCTAGTAAAGTGCACTAGAGGTGCCCAGGGCCTGTAAATCAAATGTTACTAGTGGGCCTGCAGCACTGGTTGTGCCACCCACACAAGTAACCCTGTAATCATGTATCAGACCTGCCACTGCCGTGTCTGTGTGTATAAATGTGCACTGTAAATTCGACTTGGCAAGTGTACCCACTTGCCAGGCCTTAACCTTCCCCTTTCTTACATGTAAGGCACCCCTAAGGTAGGCCCTAGGTAGCCCCAAGGGCAGGGTGCAGTGTATGGTTAAGGTAGGACATATAGTAATGTGTTTTATATGTCCTGACAGTGAAATATTGCTAAATTCGTTTTTCACTGTTGCAAAGCCTGTCCCTCTCATAGGTTACCATGGGGGCTACCTTTCAATCTGATTAAAGTGTAGATTCCCTTTGGAAGCGGATGTACATGTGGAGTTTGGGGTCTCTGAGCTCACAATTTAAAAATACATCTTTTAGTAAAGTTGATTTTAAGATTGTGCGTTTGAAAATGGCACTTTTAGAAAGTGAGCATTTTCTTACTGATACCATTTCTGTGACTCTGCCTGTTTGTGGATTTCCTGTCTGGGTCAGTTTGACAGTTGGGCTGGTTGCACCTCAAAATACACAGTGACACAAAGGGAGCTGGGGTGTAGCCCGCATATCCTGATGAGCCATTTGTGCTAGGAGGGAGGGGAGGAGTGGTCACTCGCACCTGAAAGGGCTGTGCCTGTCCTCACACAATGCAGTCTCCGACCCCTTGGTGAGTGTCTGGGGCCTGGCCTGGGCACGGCAGGATTTCACATTCAAAAGAGACTTTACTTTGAAGTAGGCCTACTTCAAAGGAGAAATTGGGTATAAGAAGGGCACCCAAAACCACAGACTTTAGAAACACTTCTGGAACCAAGAGGAACCTCTGCCTGGAGAAGAGCTGAATAGCTGAGGAAAAAGTGCTGCCCTGCCTGTGACTGTGCTTTGTGGAGCTTTCCTGCATTGCTGCTTCTGCCAGAGTAAGAGGGCAAATACTGGACTTTGTGTGCCTTCCATCTTATGAAGAAATCTCCAAGGGCTTGATTTAGAGCTTGCCTCCTGTCTCAGGGACATCAAAGACTTCTCTCTGCCAGCACCTGGAGTCTCTGGAGAGACTCCTGCTCTGTCAAGTGGTGCCCTATCCAGTCCCTGGGCCCTTGAAAGGAAAGCTGGTGGAAATCCAAGGAAATCGACTTCGGACCGACGCCGCTGCTGAATCCGGTGACACCGCCTGCACCCGACACCGTGACCTTCGCTGGAACGCGATGTTCTTCGCAGGCCCGATGCCGCTGCAGCCCCACTGAAGTCTGCGACTCCATGGAAGTCGTCGCACCACGTCGTGACCGACGCCACTTGAAGTGTGCGGATTCAACGCTTCACACAGACGCCGCGATCCCCGACTTCGCGCATCGACTTGTTTTCACTCTTCACCAAAGGTACTGTACTTGGGGGTCTACGCGACTCTGTGTCCGGTGCCGCAGGTGTCGGCTTGTTGGGAACGACTCCGTCACGATGCCGTGTTAACACCTAATCGAAGCATTTTTGTTTCTAAGCGCTATTTTTGAGTTTAATCTTTAAAAATTCATAACTTGACTTGTGTATGTTGGATTTTTGTCGTTTTGGTCTTGTTTTGTTTAGATAAATATTTCCTATTTTTCTAAACTGGTGTTGTGTCATTTTGTAGTGTTTTCATTAAGTTACTGTGTGTGTTGGTACAAATACTTTACACCTAGCACTCTGAAGTTAAGCCTACTGCTCTGCCAAGCTACCAAGGGGGTAAGCAAGGGTTAGCTGAGGGTGATTCTCTTTTACCCTGACTAGAGTGAGGGTCCTTGCTTGAACATGGGGTAACCTGACTGTCAACCAAAGACCCCATTTCTAATACCCTCCTATGGTAGAAAATGCAGTTTCTGCTTTTGCATCCTCTAACAATTTGATCTGCCAATACCCTGCATTCAAATCAAAGGTGCTTAGATACTTAGCAGATGCCAGTGTATCTATTAGCTCATCTGCCCTTGGTATAGGGTGAGCATCAGTTTTGGTTACAGTATTAAGACCCCTATAGTTCACACAAAAAAGCATTTCGTCTTTCCTATGCGGTTTGGGGACAAGCACCACTGGGCTGGCCCAGGGGCTATCAGAAGCCTCAATAACTCCTAGAACTAACATTTTCTAGACCTCAGTTTTTATGCAATCTCATGGTCAGGCTGCCTGTAAATGTTACTTTTGACAGCTGAACTGTCTCCAGTATCAATTGCATGTTCACACCAGGTAGTTGTACCAAGTATGAGAGAGAAGACTTCAGAAAACTGTCCTAGTAGATTTTTGCTGTCCTCCCTCTGCTCAGCAGTGAGGCAGTCTGCAAGAACCAATCCCTTCACAACGCCATAAGCTTCAGTGTTGTGGAAAAGGTCAGGGAGAGGGTCACTCTCTTCCTCCTGCACCTCATCTTTGGCCATGAGCAGGGCTAAGTCAGCCCTGTCATAGTAAGGTTTAAGATGATTGACATGAAGCACCCTAAGTGGGCTTCTGGCAGTGCCCAGGTCTACCAGATAGGTGACCTCACCTTTCTTTTCCACAATGAGAGTGGGTCCACTCCATTTGTCATGGAGTGCTCTTGGGGGCACAGGCTCCAATACCCACACCTTCTGTCCTGGGTGGTACTCTGTCAGGACAGCCTTCTGGTCATGCAATTGCTTTTGGAGCTCTTGGCTGGTCTGAAGATTTTTAGTGTCCTTTTTCATGTACTCAGCCATTCTAGATCTTAGGCCAAGTACATAGTCCACAATGTCCTTCTTTGGAGATTTTAAAGGTTGTTCCCACCCCTGCTTAACAAGAGCAAGTCGACCCCTAACAGGGTGACCAAAGAGGAGCCCAAAGGGGCTGTAGCCGACTCCTTTTTCAGATACCTACCCTGTAGGCGAAAAGGAGGCATGGCAAGAGGACATCCCATCTCCTTCAGAGTTTCTCAGAGAGTCTCATGTTCATGCCTTTGAGAGTTTTACTAAACCTCTCAACCAATCCATTTATTTGTGGATGATAAGGGGTGGTAAACTTGTAGGTAACATCACACTCCTTCCATATTGCTTTGAGGAATGCAGGCATGAAGTTACTACGTCTGTCTGATACAACTTCCTTAGGGAAACCCACCATGGAAAGGATTCCCAGGAGGGCCTTTGCCACTGCAGGAGCTGTAGTGATCCTAACGGGGATAGCTTCTGGATACCTTGTGGCATGGTCCACTACCACAAGGATGAATCTATTGCCAGACGCTGTTGGAAGGTCAAGGGGGCCAACAATATCAACCCCTACCCTTTCAAATGGCACCCCAACCACTGGCAGTGGGATTAAAGGGACCTTTGGGGTGCCACCAGTCTTGCCACTGGCTTGGCAGGTGACTCAGGAGTGACAAAACACCTTAGTGTCTTCTGACATATGGGGCCAGTGAAAATGTGGAACAAGTCTGTCCCATGTTTTACTCTGGCCTAAATGCCCAGCCACGGGAATGCCAGGAGCTAGAATTCCCAATATTGGAGGGGGATGACAAGTCGCCTGGTGGCACCAGGTTTTGGGTCCCTTGCTTCAGTTTAGAGGATATTATTTTCCCATTAAACTCTGTGGCTGTCATTGACATCCCTAGAGACCCTCTAGTGTGGGACAGGTCTGCTGTGCTACACTCAGTTCCTCCCTGGCAGGCCCCCCTGCACCCAAAAGCTCAGCTGTGTCAGCTTCAAATTCCTCTGGTTTAGGTTCTGCACAGGGAGAGGACTCCTCCTCATCAAAAGGGGAATCTCCTGGAGAGGGAGGGATTGTGGACAAGGGTTTGCCCTTTCTACCCCAAGTTTCTGGGAGCACTTGGTCCATTGTTCCATGATCCAAGTTTCCCTGTCTTCTTTCCTTCTTGGCCTGAGCCCTAGTAAGAGTGAAGATATGCTCAGGAATGCCCAGCATTGCTTCATGGGCCTCCAACTCAACTTCAGCCCAAGCCGAAGTCTCCAAATAATTTCTAAATAGACATTCTACAGGTAAGTCAGTGCCTACCACAACTTTCTTTGGACCAGTAACCCCCCCAGTTCAGACTCACAACAGCCATGGGGTGGCTAACAGTGTTGTTATGAGCGTGTGTCACTTGGTACTGATGACCAAGTAAGTGTTGCTCAGGGGCAACCATTTTCTCCATCACCATAGTGACACTGGCACCTGTGTCCTTGTAGGCCTCAATTTGAACACCATTTATTACGTGTAGTTGCTTTTACTTACCCATATTAAGGGGGCAAGCAACTAAGGTGGCAAGGTCAATGCCACTATCAGAGACTAAAACAGCCTCAGTGGTCTCCCTAACTAGACCAACCCCCACCACATTACCAATAGCGAGCCCAGCTACACCCTTTGACTGGCTATTAGTAGTGCTCTTCCCACCACCACTGCTATTACTAGGAACACTTGTGGAAGCAGTGGGGGTAGTGGTGGTGGGAGGTTTGGTGTTTCTTTTTGGACAAGTGAGATCACTTGCCCAATGACCTTTGGCTTTACAGAGATAACACCATAGCTTTTTCTGATTGTGAGAAGATGATTTGTGCCCACCACCCCCATAGGATTTTTGTGGACCTGATGAAGACTCAGAAGATTATTTATCTTTGTCCCCACCCTTGTTATGAGACTTACCATCCTTCTTCTTGCTGTCTTTGTCACCCCCTGTATGAGCTTTTCTGCTCACCCTTGTTCTTAGCCATTTGTCTGCCTTCTTTCCCAGTTCTTGAGGAGAGGTCAGATCTGAGTCCACAAGATACTGATGCAACAAATCAGACACACAATTATTCAATATATGCTCTCTCAGAATTACGTTATATAGGCTTTCATAGTCAGTCACCTTACTGCCATTTAACCAACCTTCTAGGGCTTTCACTGAACATTCTACAAAGTCTGTCTGATCCTGAGATGACTCTTTTCTGGTCTATCTGAACTTTATCCTGTATTGTTCAGTGGTTAAGCCCAGACCATCTAAGAGTGCACTTTTGAGAATATAGTAATTAGATACATCATCCTCCATGACAATAGGGAGTCTGTCTCTCCCCTTGCCAGTGAAAGATAGCCACAGGGTAGCAGCCCACTGAACTTGAGGGACCCTCTGAACTGTACACGCCATCTCAAGTGCAGAAAACCACTCATATATGTCACCTCCATCCTTGTAAGGAGGGACAACGTTTTGAAGATTTCTTGAATCAAATGAGGGTTCCCTTACATTAGAATTTATAAAACTGCTTCTGCCACCATGGGGAACTAACCCCAACCCTTGCCTTTCCTTTTCCATAGCCAGAGATTCCCAGTCTAAAGCCAACTGTTGCTGCTGTAGCCTCAGTATGGCCTCCTCTAACCTCAGCTTTCTGAGTTGCCTATCTAGGGACTGGTCCTCAGGGTTAGAAGTGTGGGATACTTCTGAAACAGAAGTAACAGTGGAATTTGCAGAGGCTGATCTTTCCCTAATGTGAGCCACCCTAGTGACCTGGCCTCTAGGTGTGAAGGGAGCCCTACTAGTATATGAACCCTTCCCACTCCCAGTTACACTAGGGGGTTCATTGATAGAAAAACCAGTGGAAGGCCCCTCCCCAGGATTATCAGAATGCTCCTCTGAGCCTGCCTGGTTGGAATCTTCCTCTACTCCCCCATCTGTCTGTCCTGACCAGTGCTAAGTCCCTGGTCATCCTTCAGGAGAAGATTTAAAAGGAATTCCTTATTGGGGTTCTTCCCAATCCCTAAACTTCTTTCAATACAGAGACCCCTCAAACTTTTAAAGTTAAGATTCTCATAGGTTGTTTTCAGAACTCTAGGGGTAGCTTCTACAGAAGACATATTGAAAGGAAAGAGTTTAGGAAAGTTAGTAAAAAGTTAGTAGACTAACAGATCTAACTTTTTAGAGAAAAGAAAAAAAACTTTTCAGAAACATTGTAAAACGTTTGCAAAGTTTAAAGAACTATTTTAGAAAGCTAGGAATTACTTCTAGGTATAGATTATGTATAGCTCTAAGTATTAGAGTAATCTTTTCTTGTGAAAAAGCAATAGTAACCAAGTGGTAAAGCAATTGCAAGCACTTACCCTCACCGCTGCACTACCAATGTAGGAGGCTGGCTTGGTTTGTACCTTGGGTACTTACACCAGGTCCAGTTATCCCTTATTAGTGAAATGCAGCAGTGCTCTAGGAGCTTAGGCTGATAGAGGTTGCTATAGCAGAGCATCTTAGGCTGAACTAGGAGACATGCAAAGCTCCTGAAATACCACTTATAGTGACACAGTACTTATACACAAATAAAGACAATACTCAGTGTTACCAAAAATAAAGGTAGTTTATTTGGGTGACACAAGACCAAAAATATCTTAGAGGCAATACTCCTTCTGAAGGTAAGTATTATACACAATATATACACTAGACACTAAAATAAGGTAAGTAGTTAGACATAGGATAGTGCAAACAATAGGAAATGCTATAGAATGTAAGGGGAGAAATTAGGTCTAGGGGCAACACAAACCATATACCCTGAAAGTGGAATGCGAACCACAAATTCCCCCCTAGACAAGTGTAGTGTGTAGAAAATCGCTGGAAGAGTAAGAAGACAGTAAAGGTAAGAAAATTACCCCACCCCAGAGCCCAGGCAAGTAGGAGTAAAGTACTGCAAGTTTCCTTAGGACACACTATAAGTCGTGATTAGAGTTATTGCAAGAACCAAGCAAGACTGCAAACAACAAATTGTAGATTCCTGGACCTGAAGACCTGCAAAGGAAGGACACCAAGTCCTGAAGTCGGAAGAAGTTCCAGGAAGGTCAGGAGCCCCTGCCAACCTAGAAGAGGGTGCAAAAGAAGAGTCCCCAGTTGGACGAAGACTGCAGAAATGCACCCAAGGAGAATGTCAGTGGGTTCCTGCATGATGCAATGGATGTCCCACGAAGAGATGTTGGATGCAGGTGGATTTTGGCACTGGATTAATTCAACAATCCTTTGTTCCACCAAAGTAATGTTTTGCATCAAAATGGTGCTGTTTGGAACCAGGAGGGACCTGGGGGCCTCAACTCTGTGTGAGGAGGAAGAGGGGGGCTCTCAGCACTTCAGAGAGCCCTCAGTCAACGAGACAGCAACCACAGAAGTGCCAGGACACGAGGACAAAGGAGGTGCAAAATGTAGTTGGTGCAGCACTACAAAGGAAGGTCCCACGCCACCGGAGTTCAACTCAGTGAGTTGAGCGTCACAGGATAGAGTGCTGGGGACCTGGGCCAGGCTGTGCCAGAAGGAATTTTGCAAGTAGTGCACAGAGGCCCAGGAGGTGAAGAAGATGTGGTGCATAGGGGTACTGTCATACTCGGGGAAGACAAGCTCTTTCCTCCTCCAAATTGGAACAGCAGGACCTCAGGACAGTGTGTGTCAAAGGGGTCCACCACCTGTGTTACAAGGAGCACGCTTGTCGCCAGGAGAGCAGTCCAAGAGAACAGGTCATCGACTTAGAAGGTGCCTGCGTGAGCAGAGAAGTGACTCTGTCACTCCTCAGGAGATTTCTTCGGTCCTTCTGGTGCAGGGTGAAGACAGGGAGTCCCCAGAGTGTGCGCATTGTGGAAACTGTTACAATTGCTGGCTGGAGCTGAAGTTGCAGAGGAAAAGTAGCCCTTCTGGATAATTTGTTGATGTTACTGCAGTTCCTGGAGCAGTCTACAGTCAATCTGAGGTCAGAGGATGAAGTAGTAGTTGCAGAGGATTCCTGCTGGAAACGTCCAAGTAGAATCTGAAGAGAAACCCACAGGATAGACCCTATATAGCCGTGAGAGGGGGATTGGCTACCTCATCAGGTATGGACCTATCAGGAGGGGTCTCTGACATCACCTGCTGGCACTGGCCACTCAGAGGCCTCCAGAGTGTCCCCACACCTTGGATAACAAGATGGCTTAAGTCTGAGACACACTGGGATGGGACTGGGGAGTGATCACTCCCCTTTCCTTTGTCCAGTCTCATGCCAGAGCAGGGACTGGGGGTCCCTGAACCGGTGTAAATTGGCTTATACAAGGAGGGCACCATTTGTGCCCTTCAAAGCATTTCCGGAGGCTGGGGGAGGCTACCCCTCCCCAGCCTATAACACCTATTTCCAAAGGGAGAGGGTGTAGCACTCCCAAGGGAAATGCTTTGTTCTGCCTTCCTGGGACTGAGCTGCTCAGACCTCAGGAGGGCAGAACCCTGTCTGTGACGTTCGCAGCAGCTGTAGGGATTGCAAACCTCACTGAGCCGGTTTTGCAGTGCTGGGGGTCCATGGTGGAGCCCCCAGGATGCATGGAATTGGCTTCCCAATACCAAATTTGGAATGGGGGACAATTCCATGATCTTAGGCACCTTACATGGCCATATTCGGGGTTACCATTGTGAAGCTACATATAGGTATTGACCTATATGTAGTGTACACGTGTAATGGAATCCCTGCACTCACAAAGTCAGAGGAATTGGCCCTGGACTGTGTGGGATCAGCTTTGCTAGTTCAAGGGTGCCCTCACACTTAGGGCCTGATTACAACCTTGGAGGAGGGTGTTAATCCATCCCAAATGTGACGGATATCCTGCCCACCGTATTACGAGTTCCATAGGATATAATGGACTCATAATACGGCGGGTGGTATATCTGTCAGATTTGGGACGGATTAACACCTTCCTCCAAAGTTGTAATCAGACCCTTAGTAACTTTTCACCTAACCTTCAGTAAAAGAAGGTTAGACATATAGGTGACTGATAAGTTGCTTAAGTGCAGTGAAAATGGCTGTGAAATAGTGTGTGCACTATTTCATGCAGGCAGCAATGGGAGGCCTGTGGAAGGGTTTGTCTGAGGTCCTTATCGGTGCCAAAAGAAATGCTGCAGCCCATAAGGATCTCCTTGAACCCCAATGCCCTAGGTACCTAGGTACCATATACTAGGGACTTATAAGGGGGGGGTCCAATGTGCCAATTGAAATTGGTAAATGAAGTCAGTAGCCTATAGTGACAAATTTAAAATCAGAGAGTGCATGAGCAGTGGGGTTCTGGTTAGCAGAGCCTCAGTGACACAGTTAAGCACTACTGACTACACACACATTAGGCCATAAATTATGAGCACTGGGGTCCTGACCAGCAGGATCCCAGTGAGACAGGCAAAAACATACTGACATGCAGGTACAAAATGGAGGTAACATGCCAAGAAAGATATTACTTTTCTACACAAACATATTGCCTGAATAGGCATACAATTATGGACCTATGTCGTCAGCTAGAGCCAAATCTGATGCCTGTCTTTGCAATTCCAACAGCATACCTCCCATTTTTAAAGTTGTGTTGGTGCTGCAGTTCCTAGCCACTGGGTCCTTTAAAAAAACAGTGGCCCTAACTGCAGGGGTGTCACACCCCATGTTCAGTCTGGTTTTGAAGGCTGTACTGTCTGCATTGTTGAAATGACTGGACAGCTACATCAGATTTCCCTTACCTGAGAATGTGGCCCATGTGAAAACAGGTTTCTGCGCTTTGGGATATATTCCACATGTGGTTGGAGCTATAGATGGCACCCATATAGCCTTGGTTCCCCCAAGCACTAATGATCAGGTATATAGCAACAGCAAAAACTTCCACTCCATAAACGTCAAAGTGGTCTGTTTGGCTGACTTCTACATTTCAAACATTTGTGCAAAGTATGTTCGATCAGTCTACGATTTCTTCTTTATGCAGAACGGCAATATCCCACTTCTGATGACACAACTATACAAAGAGAGGGCCTTGATGGTTGGTAAATCATATCTGTCATGTGTGTCAGGACCCTTTTTCATGCTACCATATATGTGGCTGTCCAAGATTAAACTTTAGATTGGTGTAACTATACCAAACTGTCCTTGGTTATTGACACCAGTGTGGTACCCAACCATGCCAGGGGAAGTCCGCTTCACTAAGGCCCAGTGAAGTACAAGGCATGTCATGGTGCAGACTTTTGGCCTCCTGAAGGCAAGATTTTGCAGCATAGACAAGTGTGGAGCAGCCCGCCTCTATTCACCCTACAAGGTATGTCTAATAATTGTTGCCTGCTGCATGCTCCACAAGCTTCCCCTGAGATGTCAGATACCATTATACCAGATGAGGGGGAACCAGCAGATCCTGTGGGTGGAAATGCCAAGTGAGGATGAGCATGATGAGGATGAAGCTGGAGACATCAAGGCAAATTTCATCAATAAGTACTTCAACTGACTCAAGGCATCTGATGTGATGGTGCAGTTGAGATTCCATGGGTATTGATGAGGATATGCATGCCATTTAATGTTCTTTTTACCACCATCTGGGAGGTCGTATGTGGCTCTAAAGCCCATGAGTCAGATATGCATGCAGATTGTTACTTGGAGTTGGGTACAGACCTGTTATGTATATACTCTATTGGTTTGAAAATGCACAATCAAAGTCACATTTGTAGTTATGAATTGACAAGGTGATGTAAGTGTCCCACCCTGGACTATATCTTATTTTTGTCAATCACAGATTTACAAATTGGCTGTTTGGTTCATCCTCATTTTGAAATCTCAGACAGTGTCACCGGCAGTTAGGATTTGCAGACTGACATGAGAAGTGGACATGGATGAAACCAGGTACTGTTTGCCATGAGATTTGTGGTGTGTGAGTTTTATGCGTAGACTGTCAGTGCAGTGAGATGGAAGTGTCCTTTTCCACACAAAGAAAACTGTTTGGTATTGGGTGTGGCTCAAATGATGCCATGTGTGTCCATTTGCATCTCACACATTTCATAATGTGGTATCCAGACCATCTACCATCACTATGGTTTGTGTTGTATGTGAACTAACTTGTGCATAGTTGTCAATGTGTTTCCTCAATGCAGACCAATGTGCATGTGTCTGAAAACTGACAAAGGTGAGTGGCAAGCCTACAGATACCTGATCATGGTAAGTGGAAGATCCCATTATTGGGGAGATTAGTACTGACCTATGTCTGTTCCATGAGGTATGGTAATTTGGAAGCTAAGGTATGGGTATGAGAGTAGGCTTTAGCTGATGATACATTGAACCAATCTGTCTGCCTCCTGGGATGGTGAAAGACTGACATGTCCCTAAATTCTATATTCTGTGGGTTTCCAGTGTATGACACTTAAGTTGATACACTGAAGCCCACAGTAGTACTTCACTATGTGCTGATTGCCATTTTCCAAATAAATATACGGAGATGTACAATACAGGTGATTTGTGTCATGTGTATGTTATAATCCCACTGCAATATGTCTCCTGGTTATCCAGTACAGGTGTGATGACCATTACAAAGCTTTAACATTGGAGAGAAACATGGTGTTACAATAGTTGTCATACATGACAGTTATATATGTTTGATACATCACACTTACTCTGTGGTTAAGTGGTATTTATTGAGGAGTACAGAACAAAATGAGTGATTTGAAACAGAAGTAACACAAACTTAACAGTGAAGGGTTCAGTCATGGTGGATGAAATCATCAGCGTACTGCTGCACCATTTGGAAACACAAGTCCAATGTCTTTGCACCATAGGAAAATGGAGTTAGGTTTCAGAATAGTCAATAGGGTTTATCCATGACAAACAAGGGAAAACAGTCAGGAGAGGTTCTCTTCCTGACAGAGGGTTTGGTCTTGGCATCAGCTCCTCCTGGATGTCTGAGTGGACATACATGTTTGCAGAGGGTTCTTCTGCTACAGAGGGTGAGGTGTCTGAGGGATTCTCTTCCCCTGGCAGGGCTGCAATTCTACTATCGGCCACAGATGTAGAAGGGCCTGATGTCTCATTGCTAGTGGAAGAGGGCTAATGTTGAGTGCAAAACCTTCTTAGGGTAGTGTTCATGTCCCTCAGCACCCCAGTAATGGAAGGGGGGATGGCATTTTGTGTCTGCCACCGTTGCATAACTTCCTGGTGATTGTTCCACTGCAGCTGTTGGATCTGCTCCATCATGGTCAGAACCTGGGCGATCATGCTTTGGGAATTTTGGTAGGCTCCGAAGACATAGGATATGGTCTCCTGGTCAGTTGTGTCTCTTGGAGCCCCCATCCTCTGAACCACATCATATCACTGACACACTCTACCTCCATGTTCCTATGCCCCTGGCACAGTGTACCCACTCCCAATGGTGGCAGGACCGTCATTGTCAGGGGTGACATGAGGAGACTCAGGTACCTGTACTAGGGGACATATGATGGAAGAGAATGTCCTTGATGCACATTTTTCAGTTGTCCCCCTCAGGTGAGTATGTGACATTATTGAGAAGCTTTTCTCAGAGGCAAGTTTGGTATGGGACACAGCACTAGCTGTGATTTGCTTGTGATGGTACTGTTCGTGGGCCATTGCATTTCTATAATTGACATGAACTGTTAAATGGTGGGGCATTCAGGATGGGTTACTTAGATTGTTAGTTTCACATGCATGACATGTTCAATTTAGTGCACTGTTTTGGTATTCTTAATGGTGGAACTCTTCCTTCTGGGAGTTGTAGTGCTGTCAGGTCCCAGTACTTTAGCTTGCCATTCCCAAACTCTGAAGCCCAAGGTGAGTTGACATGTGGCATGGCAGAGAGGGGTATTTGGACATTTGGACAGAGGGGTGGTGGTTGGTCTGGTCGACTATCCTTTGCCACAACTCCTCTTTCCTAGCTATTGGTGTTTGCTGGACCTGTGCTCTGAATAGGTATGGCTCCACACTGACAGTTTCATCCACCATGACTCTCAACTCATCATCAGTGAAAAGTGGATGTTTTTGTGGGGACATGGTAGTGGTGATAAAGACAGTGAGGTAGTGAAAAAAGGATGATAAAATAATTAGTGATGAGGTCCGGGTGCTGTGATGTGAGTGGGTGACAGTTGTTGTGTATTGTGTGCGGTTGTAACTTTTGTGTTGTGTATGTTGTGCTGGTGTGGGATATGTGTGTAATCAAATGTGTTTGGCTGCTTATTCTTTCTTTTTATATCTCTCTGAAATTTTGCCTGTATGTGGCTGTGTGTGGCGTTCAGGTTGCAAAGGATTGTGGGTTGTGTAGGGGTGTGTTATATAGTGCAATGTGTAGGTGTATCAAGTGTGTGAATGTGTGTCAGGTGTGGAGTATTTAAACTATCAAATGTGGTGTAGTGTTCTGACTGATGTGAGTTCAGACTGTTGAGGTTGGTACTGCCAATGGTTTTCCGCCATGGAAGAACCTCTCTCATGATTTGTGGATTGCTGATATGATCGGATGATTTTTGTTGCGCTGGTAGTGCTGGTGGTGGGATCTCCTCATTTCTGGCCACCAGTGTCCTGGCGGTTTCTGAAATTTGGGTGTTTTTGGCACACTTAGCTGTGTGACTCTTAATACGGCTGTCGAACTACCACCAACATGGTTGTTTTTTGGCAGCTGCCACCATGGCGGGGTTGCCGTCAGACCGCCAAACTCGTAATGAAGCACTGAATGTCTGCACAAGTGTGTATATGGGTGACTAGCTCTGTATTTGAGTGCTTGTATAGATAAGTAACTGGCTGACTAAATGGCTGTGAGAGTGAGTGAATGACATTGCAAAGATCTGTATTGGTGAATGACTGAGTCGATTACTGGCTATATGACTCACTGCCTGTGTGCATGGCTGTATGAGTAACACACTGGGTGTATAAGTAGTTGTATGGGCAACCCACTGACTGCATTGATGCCTGTATGAGTTAGTTACTGAGTGTGTCAGCACATCAATCAGTGATTGAATGCATGTATGAGTATCTCTACAGATGAATGACTGGGTGTGTAAGTAGATGCATGGCTGACTGACTGGATGCTTAAATGTGTACATGAGTGAGTAACTGGGTGAATTATTGGGTACATGTCTGAGTGACTGCAGTATTACTGTTTGTGTGCTGAACTGAGTACATGTGTGAGTGGGACTATAGGTGAGTGAGTGGTTCCATCAGTTTCTGAATGGGAGAGTATCTGAGTGTGAGAGTGGCTGTAGAAATGACTGAATGGGTGTATGAGCGCCTGAATCTGCGACTGAGTGGCTGTATGTGTGACTGCATGGGTGAGTGAGTGGGTGTGTGCATGAGAGTTTGGTTGAGTGACTGGGTACATTAGTAAGTGTTTGGGGAGTGAATCAATGTATGACTGTCTTTATGGGTGAATTTATGTGTCAGTGGCTGAATCAGTGACTAAATTGCTCCATAAGTTGGTGTATTAGTGAATCACTAGATGTTTGAGTAAATTAATTGATGAGTGGCAGTATATCAATGGCTGTCTCGTTGAATGACTGGGTCCATCGCTGGCTGTATAGGTGAATCATTGGGTGCATGGGTGGCTGTATGGGTGAGTAACTGGTGCATAGGCGGTTATATGGGTGAGTCACTGTATCTATGAGTGACTTTATGTGTGACTTAGGCGGTCATTCTGACCCTGGCGGTCAAAGACCGCCAGGGCGGAGGACCGCGGGAGCACCGCCGACAGGCCGGCGGTGCTCCAATGGGGATTCCGACCGCGGCGGTAAAGCCGCGGTCGGACCGGCAACACTGGCGGGCTCCCGCCAGTGTACCGCCGCCCCATTGAATCCTCCAAGGCGGCGCAGCTTGCTGCGCCGCCGAGGGGATTCCGACCCCCCCTACCGCCATCCAGATCCCGGCGGTCCGACCGCCGGGATCCGGATGGCGGTAGGGGGGGTCGCGGGGCCCCTGGGGGCCCCTGCAGTGCCCATGCCACTGGCATGGGCATTGCAGGGGCCCCCGTAAGAGGGCCCCTAAATGTATTTCACTGTCTGCTGCGCAGACAGTGAAATACGCGACGGGTGCAACTGCACCCGTCGCACAGCTTCCACTCCGCCGGCTCGATTCCGAGCCGGCTTCATCGTGGAAGCCTCTTTCCCGCTGGGCTGGCGGGCGGCCTGAAGGCGACCGCCCGCCAGCCCAGCGGGAAAGTCTGAATTACCGCCGCGGTCTTTCGACCGCGGAACGGTAACCTGACGGCGGGACTTTGGCGGGCGGCCTCCGCCGCCCGCCAAGGTCAGAATGAGGGCCTTAGTGTCTCTGTAAGATCAGTGCATGCATGAGTGGCTGTATGGTTGATGCAAAGGATGCATGAGTGACTGGGTGACTAAATTCCTACCTCAGTAATTGTATGTGTGAATTAATGGATGCATATATGGCTGTTTGTGTGAGTCAGTGTGTACATAAGTGGTTCTATCAGTGAGGTACTGGGTGCATGAGTTACTGTATGGATAATTGGTGGGATGCACGAGTGCATGTATGGGTAGGTGAATGGATGTGTCTTTGACTATATGGCTGACATAATAGGTATATAAATGTGTGAGTAGGTGAGTCAATTGGAGCATGAGTAGCTGTAATGGTGAATCACCTGTTGCAAAAGTAGGTGTGTAACTGAGTGACTGGGTGCATAAGTTCCTCTACACATAAATAATAGTATTCATAATTACCTGTATGGTTGAATGAATGGATGCATAAATAACTGTATGACTATGAGTACTTGTAGTGGTGAGTTACTGTGTGCGTAACCATATGTATACATAGGCCCTCATTATGACCCTGGCGGTGAATGATAAAGTGGCGGTAATTGCCAACAGGCTGGCGGTAATTACCCTCAAATTATGACCATGGCGGAAAAAGCTCCAATAGATAGCCAATGTACCACACCAACCGCCAGGGCATTAACACCATTGACCACAGCGGTAGCCAACAACAGCCAGGCGGAATACAAGGTACCACCCACCATATTTTGACCCTGCAATCCGCCTGGATTTCCAGGGCTTTCCAAAGCCTGGCGGAAACACATCACAGAAGAGCAAAGACTCACTATTGGAGACACAGGGAAGAACAACTCGGCCATGGAACCAGAACTGCAAGTCTTCCCTATGCTCATCTACGTCATGCTCCACCGGAAACACCAATGCTGACGAAGACGATGACGGTGAGTTCAGCCGTCTAGCACACAAGGGAGGGAGGGAGGAAAACGAAAGTGACACACACACACGACACACACTATCACACACACACCACACACACAACCAGCTGCAGGCGAAAAACAATGGTAGACGATACACAGCAGAATAATGCAAGGACAACAAGAATGCAGTAATGAGAATGTATTGATATAAACAGCTACCAAATTAACCAACTGTATGAAAAACAGATATATACAAATGTACACAAGGGGCCAATGCCCAGTCCAAAGTGCTTAAGGCCCACATGGCCACAGGGCACAGTCCAAGGGCCAACTCGAATTCTGACTTCATCCGGATAGAACTCTGTAGGGGCATCACTTTGCAAGAGGGCAGGCACCACAGTGGGCTGGGGGACACCTCAGCTGAAAACGGGAACAAGCCCACTGGTTCTGGAGGGGGCTACATGGCCATTTCTCTTTTCTGGGGAGTGCAAGGCCAATGTCTCTCAGGTGAGTGACTTTCTCACAGGTTCTGGACGGGGCTCCATGCCCATTCCTCTTTGCTGGGGAGTGGAAGGCCACCGTCTCTCAGGTGAGTGACTTTTCCACTGGTTCTGGAGGGGGCTCCATGCCCATTTCTCTTTGCTGTAGCATGATGGCATTAACTTCCATTGCATCTAAACTTACTGTCACCTATGGCTTGTCATTTTACAGATGTTGGTGAGATCACAACTGCGTACTGATGTAATGAGTACAGACAGCTATAGGTCATTATTTGTATGCTATCACAGTTCATTTGCACTAGATGTGACTGTTTCCATAAATGCACATTTTCAACACATAAAATACTAGTAGTCAAGTTGTGTTCAAGGGTGTTTATTGTAGTGCTATGAAAATTAGGGAAAGTGCAATGGAATGGGGTGATGATGGAGGAAAGTCCAGGGTATTGTTCCAGTCTGTTTGTAGCACAAGTGCAGTGTCGAAGGGGCCATAGGACGGGGAGCAAAGGCAGTTCAAAGTGGACAAGGTGACAGTGTGAGACACAAGGGGGGCAAACAGGAGATTCTCATTTCCTGGTGGAGGTCTTGGACAGTGTCTCTGGCTTTTGTCTGGGTCGCAGGGAACGTTTTCAGGGTGGTTCACCTTCTGCTGGGGAAGGGGTGCAGGTGGCCTGTGGGTCCTGTGGCCGGGTCTCCTGCCCACTAGCTGCAGTGGAAGTGGAGGGCTGGTCAATGGACTAGCTAGTGGTAGGGGCCCCCTGGTGTGCTGTTGCTTCCCTCGTGGTGTTGGCCATGTCTGCCAACACCCCTGCTATGGAGATCACGGTGGTGTTGATGGCCTGCAAGTTCTCCCCGATCCCCTGATAATGTTCCTCCTGCAGCCACCTGTTCTCCTGCACGTTGTCAAGGATCTGGCCTATTTTGTCTTGGGAATGTTGGTAGGCTCCCAGGATCTCAGTGAGTGCCTCCTGGAGAGTTGGTTCCCTGGGCCTGTCCTCTCCCTGGCGCACATCAGTTCTCCCAGTGTCCCTGTTCCCCTGTGCCTCTGTTCCCTGAACGGTGTGCCCACTGCCACTGACCCCAGATCCCTGATTGTCTTGAGAGTGAGGTGTGGCCTGGGGTCCATGTACAGTTGGGCACACTGCTGATTGACATGTCCTGGGGAAAGAGGTATGGGTAAGCTGGGTGGGTGCTGTGGTGTTAGAAACTGATGGAGGAGGCTCTATGGTGGACTGTGAGTGGGCTTGGGTAACTGACTGTCCATTGGTCCCTGATGGGCCAGGTTGTTGGTCCAGATCCTGAAGTCCAGAGTTACTGTCATCACTGGGGGCTACATCTGTTGGGGGACTGGATAGTAGTGGAACCTCTTCTCTGCTGACATTGGCTGGGGCACCTGTGGGGATGTAAGTGACGTATTATGCTTCATAACTGAGACATATTGTACATCCCTGGCCTCCCCTCTATCTTTGCTGTTGCCCTGCCACCTTTGTTTGTGTATGGTGATGTATTGTGTGATTGTTAGTTTCCATATGCTGTGCATGCTTTAGTGATTGGTGTCCATGCAGGGCTGGGAGGGCTGTCCATGCATTGGTATAGCATGCAGGGCTAAGCATTGGGGTTAGTCATTAGTGTAGGTGCAGTGTGTGGGATGAAGTGGAGTGATGGGAGTGAGGATGAGGGGTGTGATGGTATGCAGGTTTAGGGGGTGATAAATGGTAAATGTTGACTTATCAGTGTCCAGTTCTCTGGCTACTCCAGCGAGTCCCTCAGGATGCAGTAATGCCAAGACTTGCTCCTCCCATGCTGTGAGCTGTGGGGGAAGAGGCGGGGGTCCACCGCCAGTCCTCTCTATGGCGAGCTGGTGCCTTGCTGCCACAGAACGTACCTTCCCCTGTAGGTCATTCCACCTCTTCCTGATGTCGTCCCTTGTTCTTTGATGCTGTCCCATGGCTTTCACCCTGTCCACGATTCTCTGCCATAGCTCCATCTTCCTGGCTATGGATATTTGCTGTACCTGTGCTCCAAGCAGCTGTGGCTCTACCCTGACTATTTCCTCCACCATGACCCTAAACTCCTCATCAGTGAAACAGGTGTGCCTTTGTGGGGAAATGGGTGTTGTGTGGTGTGTGTTTGTGAGAGTGTGTTGAGTAATGTGGTGGGGTGTGTGATGTGGGGTGCGTAAAGGATGTATAGGTGTATGTGGTGTGCGTGTCTAGTTGTCTCTGTGCTGTGCGTGTCAATCTCCTGGCAGTAATTGTTGTTTGTAAAGGGTTGTGGGTAATGTGGGGGGTTGTTTTATGGTGCTGTGGGTGGGTGTCGTGTGTGTATGAGTGTTCGGTATGTGTTTTTAGTATTGCCCAATGTAGTATTGTTTTGTATGTGGGTGTCTATTCTGAGCGCGGCGGTA
Organism: Pleurodeles waltl; assembly: GCF_031143425.1. NCBI lineage: Eukaryota > Metazoa > Chordata > Amphibia > Caudata > Salamandridae > Pleurodeles > Pleurodeles waltl. The sequence continues at coordinate 689,905,518 of NC_090436.1, read as the reverse complement.
TGTACCGCCAATGGTTTATCGCCATTGAATGTCCGCCGTGGTGATTTGTGGGTCATAATGTGGTGGGCGTTGTTCTGTTGGCGTAACGGTATGGGTGTTGGGACCGCCACTTTAGCACTGACCTCTAGGCTGGCGGATTTGTGCATGTGGCTGTATTCTGTCGGATTGGTGTGTGTGTCATAATATGGGGAATGGATATTCGCCACCATGGCGGTATGTTGGTGGCCGTCACTGTGGCGGTAAGCGGGATTTACCGCCTATGTCATAATGAGGGCTTAATCTATGAATGAAGCAATATTTACTGGGTGAATGGGTGAGCGTCTGTGGATATGAGTGCTTATAAAAGCGATTGGTTCGATTTACAAGTGCTAGCTTTAGAGAGTGACTTTTTATGCAATTAGCTCTGTGGCTGAGTGACTGCATAAGTATCTGTAAGGCTCAGTGACTTTATATGTAACTGCCTCTATCAGTGAGTGTCTGTCTGTACGAGTGAATGGATAGGTGATTGACTGAGAACATCACTACCTCTGTTGGTGAGACTGCATATCTGAATAGCTGTATGGGTGAGTGAGAACATGTCTGAATATTTAAATAGATAAAGATCTGGGTATATTAGTGTCTAAGTGGGTTAATATCTGAATATTTCACTACCTGTGACTGATTTGATAGATGATTATCTTGGTCAATTAGGGAATCTATGGGTGAGCAAATAGATGCATGAGTGGCTGTTTGGGTGAGTGACTGGCTGTGCAACTGCCTCGATCAATAAGTAACTGCATATTTCACTGGATGTATAGATGACTGACTGGATGCATACCAATATTAATGGAATATTTGCTTTCAATGAAACATACAAATACATCAAGCTGTATTAAGATCTTATCAAGAGAAACATAGTTAATGTTTTATATAATAAATATACATATTATTAAAAGTTGCTAACCTGCAAAACATATATATTATTATTAACAAAACAGAAGCATCTTTTTATCTTCAATACAGCAATAACACACTACATATGGACAGATTATGCTCCCTTGTCCACCATTCTCAGCTCAGTCCTATTATATAATAAAAGTGTGTTTAGCTGGTCATCACTGAACAGTGGGGGAGAGAAACAGTTATGTGGACATGAAAAACCACAAAGCACATAGTATGTTATTTTAAATTAGCAGTACTATGCATACCAACTCTAACTGTCTATCACTTCTAAGTATAATTATTTACACTACAATTAATGTACTAAGAAAAATACAGATTTTACAATCATATTGGTAATTATTATACCTGGTACAAAAGTTTTTTTTTTGTTTTTTTTTAAAGCAATAGTAAGAACTTCATCCAGAGATCATTTTCCAATAGCTGTTCTTGACATCACCCTTGATAGGCCCAATGATATATTTAGCAATGATAAATAAAGATCACACAAGGCTGTGTATTTGTTTTTTTCTGGAAACTATCACAATATATTTTTAGCAGATAACAGTTTATAAAATGTTACTGAAGACATCACACTTGGTAGGCCGAATGATGTCTGAAGTAGAAAAATGCACATACAAAGATTATATTTAATATGTTCGCACTGATTTGCCTCAGAACTTTGGTTAAAAAAACTGTAAATAAGAATTATTAAGTTTGAAAAGTAGTTTTTGTTTAAATTGCAGACTAATATCATTGCATTATTTTGTTCCTCTGTTTTGAGTCTTCAAATATGCAGGAAAATATCCTTAGATGATGTTTATCCCTTTATTGAAGATGATAGCTAAAGTACAATATGCTCTCCCAGAAATAGAAATTTGGCTGTCTTGAAAGTTGGTAATTTTGGTATCCAATTTTGTTCCATCAGCTCTGCATCATTTTAACATTGCTATAATATATTTACCAATCATCTGAATAAGCAATGTAGAAAAGAAATTTGAATTACAATTTGCACACATCATATTTTTATTACTCCTTTTTAATAATTTTTCCAAAGACACAGATTTTGCAGTCTGGCAGAGTAAAGTACAGAAATCTCGTGGATTGAATATCAATAGCAAATGTGAGAGAGCAAGCTTCACACTCATGATTTAATGTATAACTGACTCCAAATATATCTTCAATATTCACATTTTCTTCTTCTAAATTTTCAAGGATCACCATCATAATCTAATTTACATCCTGTTGAGCATTCAGAGTAAATACAAAAGAGCCACTATATTTGATTATGAAATCTCTAATTCCTGAAGCACTTTGTATAAAAGTTCTGTTATGAGATAACCATTTAAGGTAATTAAATAGTGCTTTATACAATGTGTTTCAAGGTTTTTCCTTGATTGCATTTAAAACATGTGGGAGATTGAACAGAACATTCAAAAGAGCATTAGCATAGCAGATAGTACCTGAAGTGTTATCAAACTGGTTACCAACTATGTCTCCATCTTTTTACACTTTCTGTTTCTTAACACCTCTTCTTTAGCTGTGCTTTCAGATTTTTGTATAATCTCTTTTGCTTCTCTTGTCAATTTCTGCTTAGGACATAATCATTTTTTCTCATATACAGGATATTGTCCTAAATAAGGAGCATATTTAGTTCTTAATCTGTTATACTCTCTAACACAATTTGCATCTACACTAACCAGAAACAAACCAGATAATATTTAAACTCTTGGCAGTGCTTCATATGACATTCTTTGTTTATAAACTGTACTTCTAATATTTATGAATGCAGCATCAACACTTAATCATTGAGAATTGTGGATTGTTACATCATATGCTAGACAAATTGAAAACTGTTTTGTTTTACATACAAATCTTTAGCAAGCAAAAACTGTACAAACCATCATCCAATTTGTTTCATGCCATTGACGTGATCAAACTTTATAGCTAAGAATTAAACCTGATCACAATTAGGAAAATGAATGAAATCAACATTACCCATTTCATCATGTACCAATCCTTCTTCCACATTTTAATTACGCCTTAAAATTACTGTGCAGGTTTTACAAACACATAAATGTTTCTCTAGCAGTCCTATATACAGACGTTTCTAAAGAGTCTAATTTATCTTTTCATTCTGCACTCAGATCTACAGTTACAACTTGATGTTCCATTTTGTCAATTGCCGTAATCTCCAAAATCTGTTCATTTTCAGGAATTCCTCATAAAATGGAGCACACTCTGGAATAGTAGACATCAACAATACTATCTGTTTGCCCTCTTTACAAAAGTTATACATTAGTTCTGCTGGTGTATTACTAGATGGAAGCAACTTTTTAATTAGTCAACTTTCCAACATAAGTTTTGTCTCTTTTTCAGAACTCCTACTCTAATGTCCTTTAGAATATTTCCATAGTCCATATCCGATGTGTGACGCATATTTTGGACAAGTTCTTTGTATTGAAAATACTGCCAAATGTTTACATTGCTAATGCTTCCCAATGAGTTTCGAGTCTCTTCATGTGAAAGAGTTTTGAAAACAGGCTGTCCTTTTACTGGAGTAAGTTGTAATAGGTCTCCAAAGACAGTCAAATGCTTTCCTCTAAACAAGACATCATATTCAGCTTTTAAAATCTCCTGCATTCGAAGGTGAACAAAGGCGAGCATTAGACTTGAAACCATGCTTACCTCATCAATAATCAAAAGCTTCATTTTCTTCAAAACTCTTTCTACCTCATGACAAGCTTTACCTGATAACTTCTGGTATTCCAGTTTATTGTCATGTTCAACTGGAAGCATTAAAGTCTATGTAAAGTAATCCCTTTGATATTGTGTGCAGCTAGTCCAGTAGGTGCCGTTACCACACACAATAAGTTTGAATCTGTAGTCTTTTGTAGATACGTTGACAGAACTTTAATTAAAAAGCTTTTTCCAATGCCAGCTTGACCACTAATATGTAACAGTATTGGTTTGAAAGATAAGCAATTGCATTCATTCTTATCGTGTTGTAATCCATGTTCTATGTTACTTTTTACTTCAATGTAAATGTAATTTTGCTCATTCTTCAGTGGCTTAACTAACTGTTCAAAAATCTACTAAATCATGCCTAGCTTGTTCCATTGCAGTTTCCACTTCATTCATATTCATATTCGTTTTCAATAATAGGGTTTCCAAGAGGATCCTGACTTGAAGGTTGTGAGCTTTGGCTGGTTTGAGAGCTATCCTTAGCTACCACAGCTGCAATCATTTCTTCCTGTTTGATCTCACTGTTTAGCGTTTTAAGGATTTTTTTAACTTGGACATTGAATACTATCTTTGACAGCATTAAAATAATCTTAGTAGCAGTTGTAATCCCAAGTGATTCCAATTCACTATGCCAGGGTTGGAACAACTGAAGGAGTGCAAAATTAAAAAACCTCTCTTTTTATGAGTTTGACAGGTCAGTTTCTGATGGTTAATCAAATTTCGTTTTTCGCATTTTACCAAGCATCTCTCACTACCATGAACAGCATATTTTCCTTCTTCTATGTTCTCAGCAGTAGTTTTGAAGAATTTCATAGAGAAACGTGTCCTTTAGATGTGGACTTCTTCTTGGACACTATGTACCCTACATATTTGATTTAACTGTTTCAGTGTTTTCTGGGTCAAACTCTGTCAGATAGTGAATTTCAGGAAAATACTTTAATACTCTGTTTCTTGTGTTAGACAAACCAAGACTAACCCACACAATTCCTTTAGATTTTGAGTTCAAACTTAACGTAGCCTGTCACAGGTCTCATAACTATCATTTCCCTATTGGAAAACATTTTTAAGCTAAAAGAAAACAATTTCTTGCTAGGAGTCTTCTCTGCAGAAATCTCCTCCATTAATTTAACTTTTCTCTGATTTTGTGATGTATGATGTTACATACCGAGCCACAGCAATGGAGTTGTCTGCATCAAATTGAATGTCCATGTTAGCATTCCTCAATTTTATAATAACAGGATTATAGTCATTAACATACTTGGAATCTTCACTTCTTTTTAGGGTATATGTGTTCTTTGTTGATTTCCGAGGTATTGTATGTATCACTGAAGACAAAAAGCTGTTTACTCTTCCTTTTGAAATAACAGGTAGTGGAAAACCAAATCAGCATGGTGTTTACAATCTTTCTTTCGATCTCTATATACAACGACAATACTTCTCACATCTATGAGTTTGAAAATGCAAAACTTGTTCTCTGAGACCTTTATCAGCAGTTTGTTTTGGTATAGTGCAAGTGACATACTGCTCTATAAAAGACAAAACAGAGTCAACGCTTTTTGATCCAAATTTGGGTGCTTCTTTTGATCTAAAGTAGCATATGAATGTGAGGAACACGTCTTGCCTGGTAATTGTCGGCCAAATAAAATCAGTTACTTCTCAAAGAGGAGGATTGCTTTTGTTGAAGATGAAAGCAAGCATAGCTTTGTATCTGTGAGTAAAATATCTGCAAACATTAGCAGGACCTAATGATCACAATTCTGCAGATGTTTTCAAATTAACATCTTTCAGATTAGAGTTTGCTTCTCTCACTAATTAAATGAGATCATCCGATGCATACTCTGCACAACTCAATGTCAAACACCACGTTAGTGGTCCTAGGTTTCTCAGCATACATTTTACTTGTTCATGATGATGGAACCAATATTCATTGGTACTACATTGGAAAGCCAATACATTAATTAATTAATTAAGTTATACTCCAAGTTTTCATCCTTTTCTTCAACTTTGTGAACAAACTCTCTAGCATACATATTCTGAAGATGTATATATGATTCATTGCGTACGAGAGTCCAGACAAGTCACTTTCAAATAGAAGGTGAAATATGCAGAGAATGCACTGTCTAAATCTTGGATCTTCTGAGTGTAATCTTGTTGACCAGTATTCAGCTGCCCCATTGCAGGCAAACTCTCATCATTATCATCAGTATTGCCAATATGATTCTGCAAATCAACATCTTTATAATAAACATTATTTTGTACAAGGTATAATGAGGCTTGTTCAACTTTATGAATGTCAACCACCTCTTGCCACATTATACTATTTTTAGTAGGTCAACCATTTACCAAAGTATGTTTTTAAAATCTAATGGCAAATACACAATTCTTCCCTTAAGGCCTTTCAAAAACTCTGTTGGATACAATTTACATGTCTTTGGATCCAAACATATAATTGCTTGTAATGGATGAACAGATTTCATAAGGATACATTCATACACAGTTAAATAGTGTAGTTGTTCTGGAACAGTTATAAGTTCTAGACCATTATGCATTGCTCTAGCTGGTATTCTCTGACCCTCTAACTAGTAATAGCAGTACTTACAAATTACTTGTTGGATTGACAAATCAAAACACTCTTCTACAAATAAATAAGCAGCAGGTTCCTACCACTTTTCATTGTTTTCCCCTTCAGTTTAAAAAAAATACATCTATTTTTGTGTTTGTAGCTACAGCAAATGCAAACATAGGGGGTTATTCTAACTTTGGAGGAGTGTTAATCCGTCCCAAAAGTGACGGTAAAGTGACGGATATACCACCAGCCGTATTACGAGTTCCATAGGATATAATGGACTCGTAATACGGCTGGTGGTAAATCCGTCACTTTTCCGTCACTTTTGGGACGGATTAACACCTCCTCCAAAATTAGAATAACCCACATAGTTTGGCTTCTCACAACTAGTTTTATTGAATATTGCAATTCTTCCTGGAAATTCTCAGTACCAATTCCTGAACTCTCTTCTACAATATCTCTACCTATAAATTCCTCATTCACATTACAATCCTCTTCAGGACCAAAGAACCAAAACTGGACATCATCACAAACCTTTTCTAGCTCTTGTATAGTGGCATGCAAAAGTACTCAATTCATCTCTCCTAAACATAGCGCTGGAGTCTTCACATAGTAAAGTCAACTAACAAAACTTCTCATCTTTGAATGGTGACCTAATAACATTCTAAAAAGATAAAAGGAACTCTAGCGTACTTTCCTAGATCAACATGCTAAAGAATGTTCTTGTAAATGTATTAGATTTCTTACTTTGCAAGGATCTAAGCCTTGCAAAATTGAAATCTTTCTCTTAAGAGTTCTACTTGGAAAATCACGTACAAAAGCTTTTACTATATCAATAGATTGTTGCCGAATGTTACAAATACTACTACAACTCCACTGGGAAACAGGGCACTGTGTACGTGTCTCCAGAACATCTACAGTTATAGATCTTTCATCATCTCTAGGAACAATCTTGTCTTTTTTTCGATTGGAGTCCCTTCCTTCAATTTATAACACCAACCAGTTGAATCCACTGCATGTACTAATGTATTCTCTTGCAAATATGCTTCTTTAATAAAGTAAGGTTCTGTGCTGTATGTACGCTTCCATTCTCCACTAAATATTTAATAAAAAATAATTTTATTAAAAGTCTTTTCCTTTGGATCTTTTCATACTATTAATAATGGACACGAAAGGTTTCCTCTTCAAGTCAAACACCTTATCAACTATATCAACTATATCCTCTATCAATTGTTTTCATTTCAATACTTTTGTTCTCCTTCTGTATTTTTTCCTATTTTTTACAAGATTCTGAATTACTCTAGCACAAAACATTCTCACTCTAATTACCTTGAACTGTTGTTGCCTGCTGATTGACTTTTCTGCTTTCTTGTTAAAATTCTTCTATCTATTCTCACAACTTTGTTAGTTTGCACAACTGATTTACAAGTTTCCTTTTTCTTTTTTCCATCTTTCAAATATGTGTTTGTTTCACACAGCTTTTGAAAAAAAAAATGGTTGGCTTACCAGCAACTTCTTTGTGTTTACTGACTGTTTCCACATATTGCTTTTGTTTTTCATCAGTTGCTGGTAGATAATATAAAATTCCTTCTTAATAAAATAGTCTAATTTTGTTGATTACAAAAATACTCTTTTGCACAACTCAACAACCCAGGCAGCATGTTGAAACCTTTTCTGCATTACACTTGCACATAAATTTCAACATCATCCCAGTGGCAAACAATACCTCTCACTAGAGGTCCTTTCCATAACTACTCTTTTTTTGGTACATTGCTATATTTGGCTGTTAAAACCCACACAATCTTACTGCATTATGCCATATAGTTTAAAAAAAATTCCAGCATAATTTACTCAACTCTACCAAACAATTTCAACCTTATCTGCCATATAATTCCAGTACCCTCAGTGTACCTCTTATACCTTACAAACCTCCTATTTCAAACAATACCTATATACTAAAAAATAAACCTATAATGCTTCACAAGCCTTTCCACATAAAAAGTAATTTTAAAAGTTCAAACATTGTCCCAAAAAGCCTCTTACCATAGTATAAATATATATTTGTAAATAAATAAAATCCATGTCAGTATATCTTACTTACTATAGTTTTTTTTACCTATAATGTGCAATTTGTTTTTAACTTTTATCAATGGACACAACTCCCTCCAAAAATAATACTTCAACTTACATACCTGTAAATGTCTTTTGATGATAGATAAAACACGTTCACAGTGTGTCTCTTTTTTTTAGCTCAATAAAAACTCAGGCTAAGAATGGGAGACCACTCTCAATCCAAGGAGCCAGCAATGGCAACATCTTCAATTTTGCCCTCTGCGATATTCTAATATCATAAGCTCTGTTTCATGTTTTACTTATATCAGCCTATGTTACAATAGTTACTGTGTGTTAACCCTATTTTGTGCTACTAGCCAGAAGCCCAAATTCCTACTGTGTGCTGCACGATTAATGTCTCCTTCGCGTACCCCTGCGCGGACCCCCCATGTAACTTTGGAGCAGAGTAACAAATCCAGTCAGGGATAAAAACATATTTCTCAATATTTTTTTCAAAATTTTTCAGTAGATTATGAAAATACACTTATTACTTAGATGGGAAAATGTGCTCTTTCAAAACGTACACCCCCATAATCTCCATTTTAGTAATAAATTCTTATCTTCTTTAAGAGCTACTCTTCCCCCCACACACTGAATGTCCACAGCAGCCATAGCAACCTCCTCTAGAATCTGTACTGTACCAGGAGTTCATAATTCACTACATTTACTACTAGCAGCAGTCTAGCTTTACTGTATGCTTCAGCAGGTGTTTTACAAACACTAAATATGACTATATCAAAACAAACTTTCAGGTGTTAAAAAATAAGAACCAATCACAAATTCACTACCTTCTATTTGTTAGTCTCAATCTACTTTAATACATAACTCTTTTCACAACATCCAATCAAGTACATGTATTTTATAAAATCTGCAGATCCCTCCATTTTAACCACCTCACATTCTCAAACTTCCTTCATTCAGCTACAACCTTCTCCTGTGTGCAACAACTCTTTTGCTTGAACATTTTCAGAGTATAGATTGTAGGTCACAGCTCTGTTTTCTAGACTAGTGAGTATGCAAGAAAAAGTGCATTTACAGGGACATGGGTTTGCTTAGTGTGGATCTTGGATTGCCCAGAGACGATTACGGTGGCAGCATTTGCTTCCATTGGTTGAAAGCATTAGAAGTAGCCAGCCTCCTCACCTCATCATTGTGCACTGTTTTGGTAATGATCTGGGCACAGGGACTGGAATACAGCTGAAAATACTAATGAAGGATACCTTTGTTCAATTAATGCACCTTTTCCCTCACACTGCCTCTATGTACTTTAATATACGCCAGAGGCAGAAATTGCAGTGATCAACTCAATTCTGTTCACAAATATTCAATGCCAAGAAACATGTTAATAAAACTGTTTCAGCATTTCTCAGAGACTAAAACATGGGCTCAGTGTACAATAATAATGTCCACTTTGACATGGATGGCAGATACAGAGGATATGGTGTTCACTTCACAGATGAGGGCAACAGAGTATTTCAAAGTAACTTAAAACTGGGCATTCACTCATATATACCCTAAACATTTACAACCAAAAAACTCAAAGGCTTTTTTTAGCCACCCTGCATACTAAACACCTTTTACATTTAAAAGCAAGACTGATTTATTTTTTTAATAAAAACTTTGATCTGAAATTCTCAGTTTGGAACCCAAAAGCACAATTCAATGCACCATACTCAACATATTCATCATATATTTTTATTTATAGTCTATATGTAACAGTACATTTTGCAATACATCACAAAAATGAAAAATGACCTGTTAATAATCAAAGGGGAAGGTTCTCAGTGGGTTTATGAGTGAGTGGAACAGTGTACAAGTAGTGGGTGCATGAGTGTGTACATCACTATGTCTGTGTGGATCTGTCAGTGTGTACATCACTATGTAAGAGGGTCTCTGACTGGGTGCATAACTGTCTCAGTGAGTGTCTGAGTGCCTATGTAATTATCTGAGTAGGTCTGTGAATGAGTGTGTTATTGTCTGTATAGGTCTGTCAGTGGGTGCTCAATGGGTTTGTGAGTGGGTGGAAGAGTTTCTGCGTGCATTTGTATGTGGTTGTATGAGTTTCTCAGTGGCTCTATCAGTGGATACGTTGCTGTCTCAGTTGGTCTGTGAGTGCATATGTGAGTTTCTGAGTAGCTGTGTCAGTGGTTACCTGAGGCTGTCAGTGAATCGCTGAGCAACTGCATTAGTTTCTCAGTGGCGTGGTGAGTAACTGTGTGAGTGTTTAAGTGGGTCTGGAACGGGGTTCATGAGGCTATGAGTGGTTCTGTGAGTCACTGCATGAGCTTCTGATTGGATTCATGCATGAGAGGAATGCTCTTTGACTAAGGGTGTGAGTGGGTGAATACATTCCTCAATGTGTCTCTCAGTGTGTATGCCACTATCTAAGTGGGTCTGTGAGTGGGTGTGTGAGTGTCTGTGTGAGTCTGTGAGTGGACTCATAGACCTATAGGTGATTTTGTGAATTGGTGCGTGAGATTCTGATTGGGTTTATGAGTGGTGGAAATATTCTCTGACTAGGTGTGTGAGTGGGTGTACGACCTATAATATGGCCTGGCGGTGTCCTGATGGTGGGGCGCTGCTGCCAGTGTGATTGCTGGGTCCTATCCTCTCAGGGAGGAGCACCTCGTCGGACAAGGTAAGTGTCCTCCGCCAGGGGAGAGGGGTGGAGCGTGTGAATGGATGTGTGTGAGTGTGTGTATGCATGTCATAAAGGAGGGTGGAGGGGAGTGTCTGTGCATGTGTGTCTGTGTGTAAATGTGGTGATGGTGATGCGTATGTGGGTGAATGTAGGTGAAAGTGAATGCTGCGTCGGGGTTGTGTGTGCATGAATGCTGAGGAAGGGGGATGGGGGATGGAGTGAGTATGCGTGTCAATTGGGGTGAAGGTAATAAGTTAGTGTGTGAGTGGGGGGTTGTGCGTGTATGTGTGTATGAATTTTGGGGATGTTGCCAGTGTGTGTGTGTGTGTGTTTGTGCGCCTGAGTGTAAGGGTGTTGTGAGTGCCAGTGAATGAGTGTCAGGATGTGCGTGTCTGTGGGTGTGTGTGGGTGCATGCATATATGTGGGTGGTGGGGGTAAGTACGAGGATCGGGAGGGGTGGGAGGTCACTACTGGGAACAGTGGGGTGGGGGCTACTTTGGGGTTCGGAGAGATGGGGGTGGGAATGTTGTAAGGATATGGGGTGTGGGGGGCTCTTGGGTAGATGGGGAGTGGGGAAGTCATCTACCGGTGACAGGAATGCAAATTCCTGTCACCAGTAGCCTTTCCACCAGGGATTTCATGGCGGTGCTACCGCCATGTAATCTCTGTCGGAAAGGGGACTTGTGATATCGCCGGCATTATTGGGTGGGCCGCCGGTTCGGAGATGCTCATTTCCGGCCCAGATGATCCAACCGCCATGGCGGTAGGAATGGGTAAGTGGTGGTTTGGCACAGGCCAACCTGCCACACCAGTAATCTGATGGTCTTCACCACTGGCCCATCAGCAGTGAAGACCACCACCACAGCCCTGGCGGTCTTCCTCAGTGTAACAGTTTTTGCAACATTATTAGATGAAGTATATATTTTTTTTCTTTCATTTCCAGGATTCAGGACTCCATTGCAATGATAGACAGGGGGCTGCACTAAGCACTGTGACTGAGTTGCGGATTTATGATCTCCCCCTAAAAACTTTTTACCTTTTGAAACTCATAATATATCCCTCTCAAACCCCTACATTATCCTTATGGGAACAAAGTTCCTCTACTCTGACCCCTTATACCGATTTCACACACAAAATCCATCCCCCAGGACTGTTTACAGTCAAGAAAATGGCAGCTGCAACTTTCTGAAGAGGTTGCACCCAGCCAAGCGAACTCCTCTGTGTGGCTCGGGGATTTGTATTGCTATGTGCTGGATCCACAACGGATCCGAGACCCTAGGTATACAATTTTGTTTTCTACTCAACAGAATAATACCAAAACAAATTTAGCACTCTTTCTGGGACAGGACCTACCTTCCTGCCAAATTTGTGTAGTTCCGTGGAGCACTTTTTGCACTATTGCTGTTCAAAATCCATATGGAAAAATGAATTCGGAAAGCGTGTTTTGGCCCCCATCCTGAAACTTTCTAGGCACCACAAGCATTAAATAGCAGCTCCCTGCTTGAGGCAGCAATGTTTTAATCTGTTTTATTGGAATCATATTTGCATAAAAGGAAACACATGAAATCTCAGTTTTCTGCAAGCAGGAGCTGTTTGACAATTCTCACTTGCAGAAATTGGAGTTATGTTTGCTTTGCTTCATGGGAGCTGTAAGCAAAAACAGCTACTGCCCGAAGGTGGCCACCTCAGATGGTAGCAGGAGCCGGCCCAGGGCCATTTATGGCTCTACAAGGGCAGCCTCCTTACATTGTTTAATTTAGTCCCAGGGAGGTGCTGCTTCCTGGGGCTGGGGGTCTGCGACAAACCCCCTTCATTATTTTATTTCAGCCACAGGGAGGTGGCGGTCCCTGGGGTGCAGGGGTCTGTGCAGTCCTCACCAAAAATTGTTTGAATTACACCGAAGTTGGAGGTCTCCAGTGCATGGGGTGTCATGCAGCCCCCTATAAATCACATAAATTGCTGTGGGAGGTGGAGTCCTTGTATTTATTTAAGATTCTTTGTCCGGGGAGGTGGTGGTCTCGGGGTTATGGATGGGCCACACTGAACCCCTGCATTCATTTATCAAATTTGGCGGTAGCGGTCCCTAGGGCATGGGGGTACAATGCATGCACCCCCACATGCCTAATTAGCAATTCCCTGGGGAGGTGGCAGTTCCTGGGGTTTGAATAAGCCCTAGGAGGGGGGCCTCATGTGACACCCCTCTTTTCTGGCAATGCCCGAGGGACCTGGCCCGTTCGGGGGCAAAAGAAAAGCAAGCGTGGGAGGCTGTGTTTACTTTTGAAAAACAAATTGTGTCAAAATTTGCAAATAGTCATGATTTTCGCAGTTTTAATTCATTTTTTTTAGGACTCGAGGTACTTGGGGGACCCCTCCACCAAGGCTAGTGTGGTATGGCAGAGGTATCCTGTCCCCCTTTCTTCAGTCAGATCTGTACACAAGATTGTCATAATTCACAAAGTCTTTGTGACCCTAGACACCCAAAATTGGATTTCCTTCAATTTCTCCTAAAATACTGAGTGGATCTACACCAAATAAAACACTCTTTCTGGACCAAGGGCTACCTTCATGCCAAATATGGTGTAATTCCATCCAGCAGTTCAGGCTGTAGTTGTGTCTAAAATTTCTATGAGAATTAAAACGAGAAATGCCCTTTTATTGACTCTCCCTTTTCCCCAACCCCCACTTGACGGATCACCCCAAAACTTTTCATGCACAACAAGATTCTAGGGAGCACATTTTTTGGGAAACTTTGTGACAACAACAAATGTTACAGTGTTATTATCAATGATGCTTTAAAAGATGTCATGAATGCTGTTATATCTTGAGTAATTCACAGTGCATGGCAAGAGTATTTTAAGAGGTTAGGGTAGGCATAGGATTTTGGGTGGTAATGGCATTTTTAGGTTTTAGGGTGTGTACCGGTTTATAGGTGGTAACGGTATTTTTAGGGTTTAGGTTGGGTATAGGTTTTTGGGCGGTAAGGTAATTTTAAGGGTTTAGGGTGGGTATGGTTTTTGGTTGGTAAGTGTATTTTTAGGTTGTAGGGTGGGTATGGGTTTTTGGGTGGTAAGAGCATTTTTAGGGTTTAGGGTGGATAAGGGTTTTTGGGTGGTAAGTGGTGTTTTTAGGGTTTAGAGTGGGTATGGGTTTTTTAGGTGGTAAGGGCATTTTTAGGGGTCAGAGTGGCTTTGGACTTTTGGATGGCAAAGCGATTTCAGTGGAGTATGGTTTCTGGGTGGCAAGGTGGCTTCTTTAGGGTGAGTTTTTGGGTGGGAAGGTTATGTATATATATTTATATAGTTATATATATATATGGATTCTACTTACCTATTACAGTTTTACCATGCATATGCCTATACCAATCATGCCTTTACAACAATACATTTGGTGTAGTGACAGCATTGTAAAGGCATGTGTGGTAATTGTATGGGTGTTTCTGACATACAACCTTTTATTAACCCTTGGCACTAGGGAAATGTTAGGAGGATTACTCATATGATAAGGGTAGGTGATACCCCCAGCAGACTTATAAGGGATTTGCGGAATGGGTGTATCTAAAGGAAAGGTGTTTTCCCATCCAGAATGTTTGCTGGGTTGTTGAAATTGAGTACATATAAGCCCATATTTATACTTTTTTATTGCCGCATTTGTGCCGCTATTTAACGCAAAAGTGGTGCAAACTTACAAAATACAATTGTATTTTGTAAGTTTGCGCCGCTACTGCGTCAAAAAGCAGTGCAAATGTGGAGCTAAAAAAGTATAAATATGGGCCATAGAGTCTTATAAAAAGAGCTATAGAGGGTCCCTGGTTGAATGAAGTAGCTCATCCATGGAAATAATCATTGAAACAGAAGAAAGTTATAGAGCTACTATTGAATAACACTATATAAATAAATATAGAAAAACATCAAGATATAAATATAATAGGAAAATATACTGTGTGTCAACTCTTATTATCATTTGTGTCCCTACTGAGGGCAACCAATACAGTACTATAAATCTGTTTTTCAGACACAGATCAAATATCATAAGATCAAACCCTTATATCATCAACATTTTACGATCAGCTTTATAGTGCAGGATGGGGCACAGAGGTGAAGAACTGAAGCACTGAAGTATTTAACTCTTAAATCAAAGTCCTTTTGACTCAATATCAGAGAGTGAGATCAAAATGATGTTTCTGAATGCTTTTCATTTGGAGAAAATTAAAAATAAAAAGTTACCTCAATGAATAACTTTTCAAAATAATTTTCTCCCATTTCAAAGTGTCAAAACTGACAAGTAGCAAGCTTTTTCTCCCAGTGGTCAGTACTTGAGAAATAGTCATTTATTAAATGGGAGTCATTTAAAGTGAAGAAAACATTTTCTAGGAAACATAAAGTCTTAGTGTATTTTTTCAATTTTCATAAACCCTTTTATGAAGCAAGTTTCTTCACATTAAAGTCCTCCCATTCAACCAAATGTATTTTTCTCTTATAAATATGGCACCATGTCAACAGGCCACTTGGGAGCAAGCTGCATGGTGTTTGTAAATGTGCCACTTGGAAATGGGAGAAAATGTAAATGATAAGTTTTATGAAATTATGTAAACAAAGTTAACTCTCCAGCTTAATATTCTCAACACAGTGTCATATTTTAAAAAAAAATACAACCTTTATTTTAACCCCTTCGCTACCAGACCATTTCCCCTTCAGGTGCCAGACCTTTTTCTGGCTTTTTGGGGTAGTTTGCGCCTAGGCCCTCATAACTTTTTGTCCACATAAGCTACCCACGCCAAATTTGTGTCCTTTTTTCCAACATCCTAGGGATTCTAGAGGTACCCAGAGTTTGTGGGTTCTCCTGAAGGAGACCAAGAAATTAGCCAAATACTGTATACAGAGAAAATTTCATTTTTTTTTTTTTAAATGGGAAGAAAGGGCTGCAGAAGAAGGCATGTGTTTTTTTCCCTGAAAATGGCATCAACAAAGGGTTTGTGGTGCTGAAATCACCATCTTCACAGCATTCAGGAACAGGCAGACGTGAACCAGAAGACCACATTTTTCAACACAATTATGGCATTTTACTGGGACATACCACATTTTTACAATTTATTTGTGCTTTGACCCTCCTTCCAGTTAGAGACAGAAATGGGTGTGAAACCAATGCTGGATCCTGGAAAGCTAAACATTTCTGAAAAGTATACAAAATTCAGAATTCACCAAGGGGTCACATAACAGTTGAAATAAAAAAAAATGAAATTGAGGTAAAAAAAAACCCGATTTTTTTTTCTGCGATTTCAGATTTTTGAAAGCAATATACCATTACGTCTGCTGGACTCTTCTGGTTCCGGGATGTATATAGAGCTTGTAGGTTCAACAAGAGCCCTAGGTACCCAAAGCTAATAAAGGAGCTGCACCTTGCGGTGGGTTTTCATTCTATACCGTGCATACAGCAATTCATTTGCTGAAATATAAAGAGTGAAATATAGGTATCAAGAAAACCTTTGTATTTCCAAAATGGGCACAAGATAAGGTGTTGAGAAGCAGTGGTTATTTGCACATCTCTGTATTCTGCAGTCCCCATGTTAGCATGTGAATTGCAGTGCATTTCTCAAATAGACGTCTTTTTTACAAACTGTCTTACATTGGGAAGGAAAAGTATTTGGAGAAAGACAAGGGGCAATAACACTTGTTCTTCTATTCTGTTTTCCCTTAAGTCTCCCGATAAAAATGGCACCTCACTTGTGTGGGTAGGCCTAGTGCCTGCGATAGGAAACACAACATGGACACATCACATATGTACACTGAAATCTGATGTGTTTTTTACAAAGTGCCTAGCTGTGGATTTTGGCCTCTAGCCCAGCCGGCACCTAGGGAAACCTACTAAACCTGTGCATTTTTTTAAATTAGATGCCTAGGGGAATCCAGGATGAGGTGACTTGTGGAGCTCTTATTAGGTTATGTTACCCAGACTCCTTTGCAAACCTCAAAATTTGGCCTAAAAAAAACCTTTTTCCTCACATTTTGGTGACAGAAAGTTCTGGAATCTGAGAGAAGCAACAAATGTCCTTCCGCCCAGTGTTCCCCCAAGCCTCCTGATAAAAATGGTACCTCACTTGTGTGGGTAGGCCTAGTGCCCATGAGGGGAAATGCCCCAAAAAACGTTAACACATCACCTTTCCCAAATAAAAAAAGCTCTTTTTTTGCAAAGTTCCTAGCTGTGGATTTTGGCCTCTAACTTAGCCAGCACCTAGGGAAACCTAACAAACCTGTGCATTTTTGACAACTTGACACCTATAGAAATCCAAGATGGGGTGACTTGTGAGGCTCTCACCAGGTTCTGTTACCCATAATTCTTTTCAAACCTCAAAATTTGGCAAAAAAAACACTTTTTCTTTGCATTTTGGTGAAAGAAAGTTTTGGAATCTGAGAGGAGCCACAAATTTCCTTCCACCCAGTGTTCCCCCAAGCCTCCTGATAAAAATAGTACCTCACGTGTGTGGGTAGGCCTAGTGCCCATGACAGAAAATGCCCCAAAAAACAACATTGACTCATCACATTTTCCCAAAGAAAACAGAGCTATTTTTTTGCAAAGTTCGTAGCTATGGATTTTGGCCTCTAGCTCAGCCGGCACCAGGGAAACCTACCAAACCTGTTCATTTTTTAAAACTAGACACTTAGGGGAATCCCAGATGGGGTGACTTGTGAGGCTTTCGGCAGGTTCTGTTACCCAGAATCCTTTGCAAACCTCAATATTTGGCAAAACAAACCACTTTTTCCTCACATTTTGGTGACAGAAAGTTTTGGAATCTGAGAGGAGCCACACATTTCCTTCCACCCAGCATTCTCCCAAGCATCCCGATAAAAATGGCACCTCACTTGTGTGGGTAGGCCTAGTGCCCGCAACAGAAAATGCCCCAAAAATACAAAACTAGCTGTTTTTGCGGGGGGCACTTGCATTTTGGTCCTGGGCTCAGCAGCCATCTATGGAAACCTACCAAACCCAAACATTCTGAAAACAAAACATCCGAGGGAATCTAAGGAGGTGTGACTTGTGTGAATCTCTCAGTGTTTTCTTACTCAGAATCCACAGGAAACCTCAAATTTTGCTAAAAAATTACATTTTCCCCACATTTCTGTGTGGGATAACCTTACCGGCACAAATTTCCTACCACCCAACATTCCCCTCAGTCGCTCGGTAAAAATGATACCTCACTCGTGTAGGTGGGCCAAGTGACTGTGACAGGGAACAGCCAAAAACATGTCAAAATTACGGGGAACCAAAGCAGCTCCCAGAGGGCAGTTTGAAAAAAAACATTTTAGGCTGACAAGTGGGGCAAATATTTTATCAATATAGATGCGACAATGCTCGGTGATAGGAATTTTGTGGATTCCTGCAGATTCCAGAAGGTTCCATCACAAAAATATGTGATATCCAGAAAAGTTGGAGGTTTGCAGGACATTGTGGGTAAGAAAATGGTGCGGGTGCATGTGAAGCACACTACCCTAAATTCACCCATATGTTTAGTTTTCGGATGTGTCTAGGTCTTGTGGATTTTTCTACATGGCAGTGTCCCAAAGTCCAAAAAGTGCAGCCTTCACCATTCCAAGTGGGACGATTCTGAGAGTTAGACAAGCTCTCATGGCCCAAATGTAAAACCAAAACCAAAAGTAATCAAAGGTGCTCTTGCTTGCCGTGGGATAAGATGTTTTAGTGTGTAAAGAAAAGCTGAAAGACTGTTACCCCATTCAGTTGGAGTGGGGGCATTACCATGCCCAGACTGGTTGGTAGCCACCACCCCACTAGTTTTTATTTTTTTAAATTCCCTGGCATCTAGTAAACTTTCTGCCCACCCAGGGAGTGGATCAGGGGTAATTGCCCCATCTACCCACCAATAGACAGAACAACTTTGTCCCCATTTATTTGGGGTGGGGGTATGTCTATACCCCCACCCTCTGTTTCTGAAAACAAATGTTCAAAGGTCTCTGGTGGTCTTTCTGCCCACCCCTTGGGGGCAGATGGGCCTTCCAAAAATAGGTGATCTGTCTACAATGGGGGCAGATATGGCCAACAGTAATGTGTCCCAATGGGGAGCGACACTTGCCCAAGGGGCTCCCCCCCAAAGAAAACACACATGCACATTCACTAATCCCTGGTGCCTAAGTGGTTTCTGCCCCCCTTGGGGGCACATCGGCCTAATAGAAATAGGCCAATCTGCCTCCAAGGGGGCAGAAATGGCCTAAAATAAATCCCCCCCGAGCTTCGACCCTTGCCAAAGGGGTCACTCCCCTTGTGTGAAATTGTGGTGAAAAAAATCCCTGGTGCCTAGTGGTTTCTGCCCACCTTGGGGGCAGATCGGCCTAATAAAAATAGGCCAAATGGCCTAAAATAGATTTGCCCCCCAGGGGAATGACCCTTGTCAAAGGGCTTGCGCCCCTTGCATGAAATTGATGCAAAAAAAATAAAAATCCCTGGTATCTAGTGGTTTCTGCCCCCCTTGGCAGATTGGCCTAGGAAAAATAAGCCAAGCTATCTCCAAGGGAGGCAAAAATGGCCTAAAATTAGTTTTCACCCCAGGAGGCAACCCTTGCCTGAGGGGTCACTCCCCACATCTAAAAAAAAAAAAAAGAATTAGCCCTGGTGCCTATCCGCCTACTTACAATAGGCTGATCTGCCCCCGGGGTGGCAAAAATGTCCTTAGAATAAATTTCCCCCATGGGGTGCAATGCTTGCCCAAGGGACAACTCCCCTTATGCATAAATAAAAAAAAACTCACTGGGCAGCCTCAGATGAGGTCAGCGTGTGATCGCGTGCTGACGTCATCACATGCCACGGGGGTAGAGGTGAGGCTCATGGGCCACAGCCAAGGATGTAGCCGGTCCATCCTTGGCTGCGAAGGGGTTAATTGGAAGACATTTAAAGTGCAGAACATTTTCCATATTCTGAACAAATTACAGCACATTTTGTCTGCACTTTAAGTTTGATGGAAAATAGCTGCATGTTTGTGTTATGTATGTAACAGTGCCACATATGGCAAAAACTATAACCTCTGCCACAGTCTCTCAGTCACCTGTATACATATATCCCATTTAAATGCACATGGGCTCCTACATTCCCATAGACCATGCTGTCACTGACACACATGGCACCCCTGTCATAGTGGCCCAATTTAAGTATGCTCAACCATAGTATCTGGGTCTACGGACATTTGGCTTAATGTCAATAAAGCTGGGCATGAGGGTGTCTGGTAACAATGTGCAAATTGTTCAGCCTTCAGTAGCTCGTGATGATTTTCACTAATCAGAGGTTGCTCTCACTACAGAAAAGGTTGGAAACCCCAGATATATATTTATCATGTTCCATATGGGATTCCATTGCCACTCACTACTAATTCACACTTGCACATTCATACCATATATCACATCTATAGACTGGAGTGATCAATTCATTATAAGACCAGATTCATTCTGTCTCTTTCCACATGTCCATTTCCAACTCTAATAATCTCCATACATGCAACTCATTGATTCCTCATGACTTAGCTAACAGAGTTCCAAGCACATCTTCAGAATATACAACTGTAAACCCACTTGTCCAACAAATTAAGTCAAGGGACTATGAACCTGATTACAAGTTCAGCAGACAGTTTTGCCGGACTGCAGAACTTCCGATGGGGAAGTGGCCGTCATAGTGGCTACCTCCTGGCCAGGCCCATTATGAGTTTCCCGCTAGGTCGGTGGATGGAAACCTGAGTTTTGGCCCACCAGCCTAGCAGGAAACACCCTACAGTATTGCCAGCGGGAATGCTGCAAGATGCAGGGTGCACCAGCACCCTCACAATATTCAATGTTTGCAAAGCAGACAGTGAACACTGCAAAGGTGCTGACCAGAGGGGCCTCTGCACTGCCCATGCATGGTGAATGGGCAGTGCAGAACCCCCCTGGGGCCCCCTGCACCCGCTCTCTGCCAGCCTTTTCAGGACGGTAATCTTGCCAGGAAACAGGAAATGGCTGGCAGAGTACGAAGTTGCTATCCCCAGGACAGTGCTGCCCTGGTGGATTAGGACTGCCAAAATCACCAGACTGCTTGGACAACTAATTGTGGTGGGGCTGGCGGTTCAACCGCAGCACAACCACCTTGGGCATAATGTGGCGCTTGGACCGACACATTGGCGTCGGTCCGAACAACACCACAAGTCTGGCTGTCTAGAGACCACCAGACTCATAATGACCACGTATATGTCTCTAAAACTAATTGCCCACAACTCAGGTGTCATTCTTTTGTACATCACTACCACATTCCCCTCCTCTCACATTTCAGAATTACCTTACTGATAATATAATCAAAATTGCCATCCACCAGACCAAAAAAGAGCTATATTTTCATGATTAATTCATGTGCCACATGACATGATTTTATCTAGGTAAAAACATCTGCAGTAAGGAAAATGCAGTTAGTTCTGGAAAAGTAGCAGTCAATAGATTTTTTAATCAGAATGGGCCATTTATCTTAATATAGCCCAATGTAGATGTAGTACATGTATGGTCTATTTGCATCAGACTTTTTGTAGCAATATTATGAACCACTACTCATGAGTGAGTTTACTCCTGCGCCAGTGTGTTTTAATTCTTGTTATGACTTCCCAGTTTTAATCATCAGTTAGTATCTATAAAGGAAACTAAATAGAATGCTGTAGATAGCACATACAAGTCATCTACAGGCCCACTGTGTCCTCAGTCATTAACTACAGCACCATACCTGCTCACTATATCTCAGATAACTCACCAAATCCTTTCCAAAACAAATGAAAGCTAATCACATCATGTCCAACACACCAACTGCAATATGTTTCAGCTCGTACTGAGGGTTCCCTCATATTTAATCTCTTTTCACTCACCACAGTGTAATCAGACTCCTTCATGCAGTTCATAGATATTAATTGAACTCCATAGTACTAACTTGCCCTTATTTCAAAGTTAAATGCATTCACCATTAAACATTGGTAGTTTGTTACATACAACATAGAATGAATAACTTACTAATCGTAATACATATAGCACGTTGATGTATAAGTTGTTGCTACAAGTCTCTCTGTATTGAAACTATCTCAGCTTAACACAGTCTAGTCAGGCCCTCATATAGTTTGTATATGAATTGGCCTGATGATTTTAACACAACTATATTTAAAGGGTTTTTAGGCTCCACCTGTATCCAAGTGCCCACCCCCAAAAGAGCTGTGTGATTTATTGAGGCATGGTTTATTGTGCCACCCTCCCACCTTCTTTTGATACAGTGTTGGGGTTTTCTCTCTAAATTTGGCCACAATCGTAGAGAGCCTGTCCTACCTCTCAAATAGTCATTTCCAGTATGGAAGCCTACTTAGTCAAGTATATATGTGTTTTGTTTTCTAAAAATAAACACACATCAGGTACTTACGAGCCTCAAGAGGGCCCTCTATTCTAATACAAGAAACTGTCCTTAAAACCCATTTTTTAATTAATAGCAACATTTTGGACTTAGGTAAACAGCTAAATTAAATACTATGTTGTTTTCCCAAAGAAACCCATTTATTCCTAGGTTTCCATTTTGCATGGGAAACCCATCCTTCTTACTTCCACTCTAAGGACAAAAATCCCATCTGTATCCTAATAAGCAATTATACATTGTCATTCTTCACTTTTGTTAAGCTCTAGTCCATTGGTATTAAACTCAGACCTAAAAACTGCTCTCAAATGTTTTCTTATTGTGTTAACATTACACCCTGCCTGTTTTACTTTTCTGCCAGAAACCAGTGAATATCTTTTCCTATCATCGTTTCTCTCTAAAAAAAAAGGCATACCAAGGAGGTCAATAGTCATGGACTTAATTAAAAGAGACAATTTCCATATTTTCACTATGAATATGATCAGAATTTTTTGACAACATCTTATAGACAGATGAGGTCAAGCAAGCGAGACCGTAGTCATAAATCGTAAAAACTCTCAACACTTCCAACTTCAAATACCTTAAAAAAGCAGCACTTCATGAGGCCATTGTGCACAATGGCTATGTGTTGGGTCACCTTAAGAATATTTGCGTATCCTTTCATTCTTTTATGGGAGGGAACTGCTTGTAATACCAGGTTTGTCTCACTTCTTCATTAGTTGGAGTGCTACTTTTCAAAATATGGGAATAGTCTCTTGTTGGAAAGTGGGTCATTATTTGTGTGGTCTGCAAAAGTAAAGGGTCTGCACATGACTACCACTGAGAACCAAACATCCCATTGCAGCACTTGACTCATAGGGTAGCATTGCAGAGCAGTACAAGTCTTGCTCAAGAGAGGTGGTGTGGGCTAGTAATCCCCACTCACAAGCACACAAGCATGAAACTCAATAAATGCTTGTCCAGTTTGTGCTTTTTCTTTTGATAAAGTAAAAATACATGTATTACACACACACTACTCAATATTATGCAACAAATGACAGAGATACACAAATTGATGGAATTAATCTTGGATGACATTGTGTAATCACTCTTTTTTTTTTTACTCACACAACAACAGAAAACCCTGCTAGAAGGCCTCACATTCCCATTAGTATAGAGTATAGTAATGGTGCTCAATACATTCTAAACATGCCTGTTGTCAAACATGTATTATGGAACAAGAAACCTTGTACCAACAAATTATAGCTCAAATTAAGAATGGAGCACACTTAGAAAAGTAAATAATATTACATTTTCTAGTTAAATCCATAGAATCCTAAATTCTGCTGAAAAGTTTAGTACATAGACATAATATAATCAAAAAGAAAAGAAAACATATGTGTATGGCAATGGTGTGTGATGTATCAGAAACTGTACTGTTACAATTGCACTTTTTATACAAAGAATACAAATGTATTATACATATATACAACAGAAGAATTGTAAAAAACAAAAAGAACATATATATCGAGACCATGTCAAATACAAACATAAATAACACACATTTGACCCAAAACCTCTGGCCTAATCAAAGCCTAGTGTTTTTCAGCAACTACAACATCAAAGCACCATGCTCCAGTAAGTCCATAAAGCAAATAAATAATGTCCAAATCGTTGACTTGTAGCACTGAAAGTTCTTATCATCCAATGTAGAAGATCAATTTGTAGATTAATGATCCAATTCAACCCGATGTAGAAGATCAATTTGCAGATTAATGATCCAATTCAGCCGACACGTGTTTCGTCCCATAAGGGACTTTATCAAGGCTTATTTTCCTGTACTCTTTAAGAATTAATTTCCCTTTTCCAGGCTTAGGTTAGCCAATTGTACACAGCAGCACTGCAAAACTGTACTTATTTTTCTTTCGACTCCGATTGTAACGTTCACAGGTATGAATAATTCACACACTACGTAGCCTTATTTAGATTTCGTTCCGGCTATGTCGAGCGACACGTGTTTCGTCCCATAAGGGACTTTATCAAAGCTGACAAGACAAATCGTATCAATCCTTAATATAACTTATTTTCCCATAAATATTTCAACCATTCTCCATCTTAACCCAATAAGTGGATTTTAAAATCTAGTGTGGTGACAAACACCAAATACGTGTAAAATCATCTGAGCAACAGAAAGTGCAAATGAAGAAAAACCACTACACCAAAACACCAGCCAACATGCCATCAAATCTTTATATATTCGAAATAATTCAAAACCTTTCTAATGTGTCTAAACCAGTGGCTTCTATACTATTTGAAATACCAGAAAGAAGACATTGTTTGTCAGGTAGCCAAAGAGAAGAGTAATGTGCATGCTGTGTTCATGCAAGTTAATGTTAATTATTACACAAGGTGAATACGATTTGATGTGCCAGGTCCCCATATATTCAAGGAAAAGGAAATACTCCATCTAACCATGAGTAAAATGCTCTAATTTAGAGCTTGGTGATGTAAAAGAAATATTTGAATCATGTACTTTATTTTCCTGTACTCTTTAAGAATTAATTTCCCATTTCCAGGCTTAGGTTAGCCAATTGTACACAGCAGCACTGCAAAACTACAACAAGACAAAGTCAGTAGACCATGTCAAATGAGAATAACGACATATGTTTCCTTGTGTCAATAACCGAAGAGTATCACTAACCTGTACTTATTTTTTTTTCGACTCCGATTTTAACGTTCACAGGTATGAATAATTCACACACTACGCAGCCTGAAACATATTTAACAAACAAGAAACTTTAATAATGGTCTACCTGCAAAACCTTATGAAAAGTAATCAAATAAAACCATTGTCCCTACTACCCAGTAATTCTAAACATCAAAGACATCCAAATATCTACATATGTATGCTGTTTTATAAGTATGCATACACGGAATAAGTCCACATCCATAGACCACTCGAAGTCGGTCTCCTACCTTATTTAGATTTCGTTCCGGCTATGTCGAGCGCCCTTCCGTGTGAGCATTGCGAACCGGAATGTCTGCTGACGGCGTCTTTGTATAGTAAATAGAAATAAAGGTAGGACTCCCCGCGGCCGCCATCTTTGAATTTACAAATTGTATTTTCTTAAAAAAGTTGGCCCCATAAGACGATCCTCAAAAGTATACATCAGCCTTAATTCTGGGGGCCCCAAGAGGCATCCAAACGTCTACACAAAGATTGACATGTGCCACCGATTCATTACCAGACTCCTTTTACACCAGGAAACCACCTCTGCCAATTATGTATAGAATTGGTGTATTCCTGAGGGCGCCATATTGGAAGAATGTCCGAAGCATACTAATATGTGTCAAACTCCGAGCGCGCCTGCAACCCCGTTGTTCGGTTACATCTTATATTATTCATATTCGAAATCTCATAGAGCCAATTTGTTATAAGCACCACAAGCACTAAAAAGATACGACCACTATATATGTGGAGAGGTCAAATTGATTAGACACAGATGTAACACCATCCACTTATCTCTATTATTGATTGATATTTGCAGAGCCCAACATATCCATTAAATATGTGTATGTGACGCACAGTTGAGAGGATTTTGATGGGCCTGTCATCTATTCCCTCAATACAAATATATTCTATTGCCAGTGCTACTAGTATATTCGTGAAGTATATTAAAAGTATAAATGGTTAGTAGAAGTGACCATGTGCCATGCAAAAGATTGTTAAACCATGTTTCAACCATATTATGATACATGTTAGTCCTTCACAATTTATATGCAGCCAATGCGAGAATGACGATGCATATGGTTAAAGAGCATAAACATCATAAGTAAGTACACATTTTCATTATAGCCATGTAAGATCATAAGAAATGGTACATTTCGTGATCCACGTTCATACCTAGTTGTATGCTCTTCAGCCTGAGTATCCATCTTGATTCATTTCTTCTGAGTTCTAACTCCCGATTTCCCCCTCTGGGGTGTGCTCGTGTTTGGCTGATACCCATATACTTAAACATAGGAGTCTCAACAAGGGAGTGTTCCTTAGACACATGGCGTACTATTGGAGAGAGTATATCATTATTCCTCAAGGCCCGTACATGTTCTTGAATCCTCTCCTTGAGAGGTCGAATAGTACTCCCTACATATATCTTCATACATTCACATACCAAGACGTACACCACATATCTTGTATTACAATTGATGAAATCTTGGACCCTATATATTTTGCTACCATTGAAGTTAAAGGTGTGTGTCTTATGTAAAGCCAGATGACATATATTGCATCTGCTACAATTGAAAAAACCTTTAGGTTTTTCAGGTAGCCAAGTTAGTGGTTTCTCCTTAAGAGGTGGTAAAAAGCTCTTGCATATTAGATCCCTGATTGTAGTGCCTTTTTTATGAATCATGTGGGGCTTCCTAGATAATATGTGTTTTAAGGTATTGTCGGTATGAAGAACATTCCAATGTTTGAACAGAATCTTGTAAATATCCTGGCTGTTTTGACTGAACGAAGTGCAAAACGATATCGACTTTTCTGATGTAACATTCTTTTTTCTCCTGTTTCTCAAAAGCACTGATCTTGGTAGCTTTTTAAGTTTGGTTCTTGCACTATTCAAAGTAGTCTTAGAGTAACCTCTCTGGGTAAATCTGTTAACTAATTTATTCAGTTCTGATTCACAGAGTCTGTCGTTGCTGCAATTTCTCTTTACCCGAACCATTTCCCCATAGGGGATAGCTTTAATCTGTGTAGTTGGATGGGCACTCATGGCATGTAACAATGCATTGCAGGCAGTCGATTTACGAGGAAAATTTGTATGTACACAATTGTTCTCTATAAATATTTCCAAATCAAGGAAGTTGATTCGATCTTTGCTATATTCATATGTCATATTGATGTTAAAGTCATTGTTGTTAATATGAAAGATAAATTTGACCAACTGTGACTCATCACCGGTCCAGATCATAAGTACATCATCAATATACCTTCCCCAGAAAAATATGTGTTCTGTCAGATTGGGAGGGCCATTCAACCACAAATGTGTTTTTTCAAAAAGTCCCATATACAAGTTTGCATACGAGGGCGAAAAGCGTGAACCCATCGCCACTCCTTGTGCCTGTTTGTACCATTTGCCTTTGTGAACGAAAACGTTATTCTCAAGTATAAACCGAATCATTTCCACTAGCATATTAGTGTGTTCCAAATAAGAAGCCGATCTATTAGCCAAAAAATGACAAATGGTTTCCAGGCCTCTGTTCTTGGGTATACAAGTGTAGAGGGAACTAACATCTAAAGTTACCCACATCATTTCTGAAGACCAAGTGATGTCTTCTAATTTTGTCAGAACATCACGTGTGTCTTGCAAATAAGAAGGAAGGTTTTTAACAAACGGTTGTGAAAAGCTGTCAATGTATTTAGATAAAGTTTCGGTGGGCGAGTCCAATCCCGATATAATGGGTCTACCTGGTGGTGCTGTCCTATTTTTATGTATTTTAGGAAGTATATATATACAAGGTGCCTTTGGATATACATTGAGGATATATTTGAATTCAGCATCTGAGATTAAACATTGTTCTACCCAATTACGTAACAGTGTCTCTAGTTCCTGAACAATTCTAGACAAGGGATTGTCTTTTAGTTCTATATATGATGTATTGTCCGTCAATTGTCGACTAATTTCATTGATATAGTCTGATCTATTAAGAATGACTATATTACCTCCCTTGTCCGCTTCCTTTATTACTATATCCCGATTGTTAGTTAAGTCTTCTAATGCCAGTCTTTCCTTTATACTGATGTTAAATGAAATGTGTGATTTGCCCTCATCAATCTTTTTTTCATGTTTATCCAAATCCTCTACAACTAACTTCTGGAACGTGTCTATGGCATTGTCACTAGCTAATACAGGTGTAAAGATAGATTTAGGTTTCAAGCTACTACTTAGTGACAAGTCCTGTGTGATATTCAGATCATTCAGGATTTGTTGAGTATCATTGGCCACAATCTCCGTATTACTGAGTGAGATTAAAGTTTGGATGTCCTCAATATCTTTTATGGTATGTATACTGGGTGATATATCTGGTATTCCTGGATGTATACTTTTCCCTTTTTCTGCAAAGTACTTTTTGAGCTTCAATTGTCTTAGAAATTTGTATAGATCAATCTGTACCTGAGTCATATTACAGTGGCTGGTGAGACAAAATCCCACACCTTTTCCCAATATTTTTATTTGTTCATTGGATAGAACATAGTCAGACAAATCTACAATTGCAATGTCATCATTATGTACATAGTCGCCCTCAACATGTGCCACCTGGGAATATGTTGTATCTAGGTTTTTTGGTATCTGTTCTTGGACGCTCTGGTTTGTACACCCATTGGGTTGTTTACCCCAGCCGCCCCTTTTCCTTTTTCCTCTTCGTGTTCTTTGAGTAATCACTCATGTCTCCCCCGAGAGGAAATATAATCCAACAATCCACAGGGCAAAACAATCCCTGGTATCCCAATACAATACTTGACCTAGTTTAGAATGAGAGCACCTAAATCTGGCAAATAAGTACATCTGCGAAGAGGTGGCTGTCAGTCTCATTACTCACATCAATATCAACAAGGAACATGTAGATACAGTTTTAAAGAATTGAAGGAATAGGATTACTTTTGGATTACTTTTAGATTACTTCTTAGTTACCTTTGATTAACCTGGTGTAATCCCATTCGACACCCCTAGAGGGTGTAGTCCCTAAAGCAAATAACAAAAGTTCCAAGAGGCTTGTGCTTGACATCATGTTGGAACCCTTGTGGGGTAATGTTTCCTTTGCCCCACCCCAAATAGGGTGGGTACACAAACGTTGTATTGGGGGGTTGCTGCCCTGTTCCTGCAGCACCCCCTGGCAATGGGCGCTTGGTTGGTGGTGATCCCATCTTCCTGGGGCCACCACTAGCTGAGCACACAGCTCAGAAAGACTTGGGCTTCGCAAGGCCTTATAGGGCACATGCATTCATAATGAGTGGCCCTCAGGCTGTGCTGGGGAGAGACGCGATTCCATCTGTTTGGAGTGCCGCAACTGGGGGGATTCCCTCATTGGAGGGCAGCATGGGGAGCTCACCTTCGGCTGCCCTTATGTTTCGGGGGGTGTCCGGTCCCACCCAGACACCCCTGTCATGTCGTCTCCTTGATGGAGGGCGGCACAGGGACCCACCCCCAGCTGCCCTCGTGGTCGGGGGTGTCTGGTCCCAACAGGACCCCCCATCAGGTAATTTTGGGGAGCAACCTAGGTAGCCCATCCCCAGCTGCTCCCACAGGGTCCCTGCATGGCCAGTACCTCCAGGTGCTTCCCCAGGAGCTTGCCCTTTATTGGGTGTTTGCCCGCTCCTGCAGGTAGACGCATTCTGCTGCGGTACCAGGACAGACTACTTGGGGGAGTGCGCTGGCACTCCCCCACCTCTCTGTCTTCATCAGGCCCCGGGATAGGGTCTGAGGCCCCTCCTCACCACTCTGGGGAGTGCAACTATGCTCTCCCCTTTCAGGCTCATTGTTGGGCCCTGGGATGGAGTCCTGGGCCACTGTGGCCACTTTTCACGGGGGTGATGGTACCACCAACTTTTTCTTTTGGTGGGGCCCCAGGATGGTGTTCGGGGGCCCTGGATTGATCTTCGCAGGGCAAGCAACAGCGCTCCCCTTCTTGTTCTTCGGTTGCCAGCTCTCCCTCAGTCACCGGCCATCTTTGCAGGGGGACAACTCTTCTTGGCAGGGCATTGGGATGGGGTCCAGGACCCTCTTCCGAAATTTTCACAGGGAGCACAATGGTGCTCCACGCCTTCCTTCTCTGTTGGGCCCCGGGATGGGGTCCAAGGCCCTCCAAGTTCATCTTCATGTGGGTCGCAAAAGCAACCCTCGGCTTTCCTTCTTTTTGGGGGTAGCCCCCGGGCACTGGCCCACCTCTGGGACATCAACCAGAGCAGCGATGGAGCCCCACACACTTTGCCATTCAGTCAGAAATAGGTCAAATGCCACAGACCTTCTTCTTGGGATATCTCGGGCCCCCAAGGGACAATTCTGATGATTCTGGTGTCATTTTGCTCCTGACGATGAACCCTTGCCACCAGGAGCCCTTTCATTAAGCCTCCCAGACTATAAGGGTACCAGAGTGTAGGTAGCCAGTACCACTGACTCCCTGCGCCACCTTTTTTCTGGGTGCACTACTTTTCTTCTGGGCAGCGCGCTCTTCTTGCGCTAGCCCAGCCTTTCCCCCAACTAGTCCTCAGGGGGAGCAAGGGGGCCAGCTTCCCTGGCATGTGCCTCGCTGAGAATGAAGTCCTTCGGGGCTAGAGTCCGAGCCCCAGGGGCAGTCAGGGAGTTCTTTCTTCCAGTTGCCCATCATGCCCGCCTGCAGTCCCTGTGTCCAGCAGTGAAGCATAGCCAAGAGAGAGAGCTCTTCCCTGTGCTGGACCTTTTAAGGGGGAGGAAGAGTCCAGCAGGCCTGCACCTTTGGCCAATGTAGATGTGCCACATCACTTCCATGCCCCTGTCCCCTACTTACTGCACAGTCTTCCGGGATAGCTCAAAATGGCATTGTCCAGGAGCTAGGGCCATCTGAAACTCAGTGCCTTCTCCCTGAAATTCCTTCTAGGGCCTCTCCGCCAATTTCTTGGCAGGGGCTGATAGCTGGCTAATTGATGCAAGGCCCTGCTCAGGCAGCTGGATAGACCATTAATTGACTTTAATCCTGAGCTGAGTCAGTGAAAGATGACATGACTGCATGACCCATAAGTTCTACAAGTATGTTTTTGTAACCTGCTGCATCATTAGTTTCATACATGTTATAGTGTACATTGGTGTGACCCTGGGCTCTGTGGACCCTAGGGGACCTGAGTTATGCCCTAGCCCCCTCTTTCACATGTACATTAATGTAATGGAGCGTCTCTACAATAAAATGACAGTAAGCACAGTGACTATTCCTCACATGTATATACCCATGCAATGAGACCTACTCCAGGTCACCACCCAATCTGCATAGTCCCTTCTGGCTCGGGCTGCCTAAGTGCAGTTTTTGGGCTGCACACACTAAGAATCCTCCCGCCACAGCCCTCACATGGGTGCACACACATGTGCACACATGATCACATGTAGCCAGCCCAAGACCTCCTACTCTTGCTGCACCATAGCAGCCTTCCCTTAGCAAGGCGGCACTGATAGTAAACTCTCACCTTCCATTTTACCATGAGCTTAATGTGGTGTAACCCCCAACTAGGAGGCTCCCTCACAGTAAAAGGTCAAAAACCAGGTGATCAAAAAGCAAAAAATCAGGGTGTCTTCTCACACCTCTTTTTAATGAATTCCATGACTATTGACCCCGTGTAATTTTGTCAAAAGACTGAAGATTTGTCAATATATTACATCATGTGTTCCTTAGTTTGGAACTGATGAAGGTGGTTGTCAACCTGGAGTTTAACCTCTGAAACATATGTTGATGACTTTTACCCTGCTCACTGCTGTTTGAAATACAAGGAGGAAATCATTAATTATGTCTCCTTGACTTTTGAACTGTGAGTCTACAGCAGGAGCATTGTTTTTTAATTTACTTTTATGCACTTGATTGTTGGTTTAAGTATTTTTGTGATATTGTTTTGTAGATGGATTTGTTTGATTGTATTAGTCTTAATTGCTTATGTATTTTATTAAAAAACTTTGAATTATTGAGCGATTTGTTCATTAATTAGATACTTGTCAATAAAAGTAGGTATGTACTGAAATAAGAATTTTTAAAAACAAAACAAATCTGTTGGGGCTTGCAAGAGTTATGTATTTGTTGTCTCATGGTAATTGAGGACTCCTTTGTCCTTTCAAGTCCCACTTCTCTCTGTTTGTTGTAGAAAAGCACCACAGTGCCTCATCATGGCAAGAGAGTAAAATGATATATTTACTCTAGGATTTTACCTTGAGCAAATCTGCTCCAAACAGCAGTGAGATGGTGGGTAATAGCAGTTGAAGGCTTATTTACCTGTGAATTTGTACACATGCACAAATGTAAACATATTACTGTATGTAATAGTACTTATTTTGCAAGAAAAAATAACCTTCTTCACTGATCTGGAATGAGGGAATATAACAAAGGTGGTGTGGTTGTGCAGAAGAAATAAGCAAAAGAATCAAATAGTGAAGCAAATTGTTTATGACATGAAACTACAAGACATAGGAAAAACCCTGATGAAGGCCAAATCTTGGATATGTTTTGGAAAAGAACAATATTTTGTACCTCATGCTGAAACAGTGAAATTATACATGTAGGAAAACTGGAAATAAAACTGAAGAAAAAAAAATCTAATGGATCGCAGAAACTACATGGAGGGACATATCTTGAGATTTGTCAAGTGATAGGACAAAGAAGAATTACGTCAAACAAACACTTAATGGAAAGAATTATTGGCCATCCTCTCCAGTTAAGGGTGAACAGCTGATCAGGATGGGCTGCCCAGCACCTTATCAACAACAGCATCTGAACAAAGGAAGTTTGTTCCCATGGCCTGTAAATTAAATGCTAATTGTGGGCATGAAGCACTGATTGTGCTACCCACTTAAGTAGCCCTTTAAACTTGTCTCATGTCTGCCATTGCAAACAGTGTGTGCATGTTCAAACTGTGATTTTAACCTGGCAAAATAAATCCTTTGCCAGGCCCAAAAGATTTAATATTAATACAGATAAAATGCCTCTAATGTAGACCCTAATCATAAGGAAGGGATGAGTTTCACCTGTTGAAACAGGCGATGTACCAAAAAGAGGAAGGCAAGCAGAAAATATGGGAATAGAAGAAATGCAAAACAGGTAGCCGGGCAACCAAATAAAGGGCAAAACTACTTAGCAGGAGTAGACGCCAAACCAGAAACCAGAAAAACTGAATGCAAGCAATATGGTGTTAAAAATAGTTAACTTACCTGACCACGAACTAATATTATCTGAAATTACTGTTTTAGATCTTGGACTTTTTTATCGTAATACTCAATGCAGTCATATAAATGCAAGAATTGGTTTATTTTAATTTAACTATTCAAAACCAACAGAAGGGAGCACTTATATTGCTTACCCTATCTTATTGTACAATGAGGGGGAAGGGGGACCAATTAGGTTCAGGGCCAGGAAGACACATTTGATGAAGGTTTGACTACAATGTCCACCTACCTCCTTACCCTCACAGAGCTCTTCAGAGGACACTACTTAGAAATGTTAACATAGAGACCAATTCGGTTGGCATGTATGAAATATATTAATATGTAGAATCGAAGTTTCAGAATTGAAAGCACATACATATGATAACAACAGGATTCTTGTGAGGTCCTAATGAAAGCCAAGTAGCCTGGTGAGGCATCAATATGATGTCTGAAACATGCAGACCCAGGGATAAAGAGAATAATAATTTCCTTAGTTCATCCCCACCTTTATTTAACTTTGTCAGCGTCAGACTCTCATTAGCACCACGGAATGCTGCCAGTCTGACTCTGGTACAACCTTTTAAGCCAGCTACCTTGCTTACCATTTGAAGTGGGCACACTGTTAGATGTTGTGTCATTTGCCTCACTAAACTGTTCCTTTGGTGTTTGCCTCCCTAAACTGCTTTGTTGGTGTTCCTGTGGTGTATATTTGTATGCATGATCTCCGTTATGTCTTCATTCCCTAAATTGATTATGGACAAAATGCTGTCCAATAGACTTAGGGGCCACCGACCACGGGAGCACCGCCAACAGGCTGGCGGTGCTCCCACGAGCATTCTGACCGCGGCGGTTCAGCCGCGGTCAGAAGCAGCAAGTCGGCGGGCTCCCGCCGACTTACCGCTGCTCGGGGGAATCCTTCGCTCCGCCGCCATGAGGATTCTGACAGCCCCTACCGCCATCCTGTTCATGGCGGGAAACCCGCCATGAACAGGATGGCGGTAGGGGGTGCCGCGGGGCCCCTGGGGGCCCCTGCCGTGCCCATGCCAATGGCATGGGCACGGCAGGGGCCCCCGTAAGAGGGCCCCGCAAAGTATTTCAGTGTCTGCCTTGCAGACACTGAAATACGCGACGGGTGCAACTGCACCCGTCGCACCCCTGCAACTACGCCGGCTCAATTCTGAGCCGGCGTCCTCGTTGCAGGGGCATTTCCTCTGGGCCGGCGGGCGCTCTTTTGGAGAGCGCCCGCCGGCCCAGAGGAAATGTCTGAATGGCCGCCGCGGTCTTTTGACCGCGGTGCGGTCATTTGGCGGCGGTACTATGGCGGACGGCCTCCGCCATCCGCCATAGTCAGAATCACCCCCTTAATCTCTCATGAGGCATTGCTTTTTTTTAGGCCGTCATCATGCAGGTGTCACATTTGGGAGGGGCATCAATATTAAAGCAGCCCTTCCCAGCCTCTCAATGGTTGTTATTGTTTCATCGGCTGCAGCAGAGAGCTGCAGCAGGCAGAGCACTGATCTACAATCCTAGCCAGCGTTATACTACTTGAGTCTTGATGCAGTAAGGGTGCACATGCAGCACTATTTCTGCTGGTGGCCCATTTATCTGTGGTGTTATTTTTGGAATACAGTGAGTTGAGAACCTGTGCAGCAAATTACACTGTTGTGGCTATAAATATGTACTGATCGCGGGTGGGCGCTGCTTTTGTATCATCAGTGAATTTGGTAAAGTCAAAACACAGATGGGGTCCGCATATTGCAACTTAGTAAAACTTATGCTCACAATGCGGGTGGGCTCCACATTTTGACTTTGTTGACAACTATTGCCGTAATGTGGGTGGGCTACGTTTATCAACTGTGATGAACAAAAAGTTATACAACTAACATTACTGTAAGAATAGCTGTTCTTCATTTCATTTCCTGATGACTGAGATACACGTTATGTCGCTTAACAGGTGACATGATAACAGTTACGAAACTGCCCTGTGATGTAAAAAGTGTAAAGCATTGAGGTATGTACAGAGTTGTTTTATAAAGGACCTGCTAAGGAAAAGTTACAGGATAGTAGTCTCATTAGCGTTTCACATGTGTTCTCTTGTTATATATATAAATGCTGGTCTGCTCAAATTAAGGAGCCTCAAGAATACAGCATTCAATGTTTCTTTTACATGTATACATAGTACAGGGGGCGCAAGTGATATTGGGGCACAAGTGACATTATGATAAAGTATACATTGGGAAGGCAGAGGATCTTATTCTGGTTTATCTTTATTTCAGGCCACCCTCCTGCTGTTCCCTTCCCTTCCTCCCTTCTTCTCTCACTTGGTCACCTCCATTGTCTGTACTGCAATAGCATACAGCAGTAGAAAATATCAAGAGGTGGACTTCTTGATTTACACATCGATTCTAAGGAGTTTGTCTGGCTGAAAGCCAGGGTACCCTTTGAAAAGAAAATTAACCCTTAGGAACCCTAGGCTATTTTGAATCTAGGATCCCACCCAACAGCCAAAGAGCTCCATTGGCTACCCTGAAGCATGCCACTTGAGATCCTAATGGGATAGAGTCCTTTTAACACCATAGGATGATCCTCTTGGGGTAGGTACAGTGAGATAGACTATGCACAATAAGGGTTGCCTCCTGTTGTTTTTGAATGGCTAGATGTTTGGGAAGGTGAGCATACCCTATAACATTTCTCACTCCCTTCTTCTTGGAATATAATTGTTTTCCTTTAAAAATACATTGAAAATAATGAAAGTACATGAAATATCTCACAGAAGGAGTGCCGCTATATCTGACATTAAGGAAATAGCTGACATCACTACAGGAGATGTAGATTACTTAATATTTCTCTGTGAATAAGAAGAGACTACTAACTATGCGTGACCAAAGAATGACCTTGACACAATTGGGTATAAAAATGCATGCCGCCAGCAACAGCGGTTTGAATC
This sequence comes from Pleurodeles waltl, assembly GCF_031143425.1. NCBI lineage: Eukaryota > Metazoa > Chordata > Amphibia > Caudata > Salamandridae > Pleurodeles > Pleurodeles waltl. The sequence continues at coordinate 689,869,275 of NC_090436.1, read as the reverse complement.
CCTAGACCAAATAAGTTCCAATCAAGTCACAGGACAGCATTGATGTATTTCTTGAGTTGGTGACCAAAGAGGTTATGAAATTTAGGGAGCACAAGCATAATCACTTCAAAACTATTCTGGCTACTGAACTATTGAAAACTAATCAGGCCTGTTAAGAAAGTATGTATTGTTATTAAGACCCACTAAAGGGGAAATGAGATAGTAGAAAACATTAAGCAATAGGATAATGAATTAATCTATCAATCAGTAATATGCCAATAAAGTAAACTAATGAAATAAGGCTAATAATGTTGATGTGTACAAAATATAAATCAACATATATTTTGCTGCGGTAATCAAGTGCAAAAGTTACCTTTGATTTCAATGAATATAGATTCTTGAATGACAAACCTATTGAGCCTTGCTTTTATGTACTACTCAAATTAAATAAAAATGTGACTAACCTACCAGACAGACCCATAGACTCTTCAAACATGCCCCTCTGAAAACACAGCTATTTACCTTAATTATTTCGGCCCTCATTACAACCCTGGTGGTAAATTCTGCTGACCACTGTGCTGACGGCCGCGAACATACCGTGTCCACAGCGGAAATCCACTACGGGTATTATGACACACACTTAGAAATCCTCCAAAATACAGACACCCACACAAGCCCGCCACACCAAAGTTCAGTGATAAACAGGCGGCACCAAAACCCACACCGTCACGCCAACAGGAATACGCCCACGCTGTCACGACCCACGAATCAACGCGGCGGTCTTTCAACCGTGGTAAACCATTGGTGGTACTCACCGCTACGCTCAAAATACACACACAATTACAAAACACAACCACATTGGACAATTCAAAATACGCACACCTGACACACATACACACACCACACCCACACACTCACACCACTATAAAACACACACCCACATTACCCACAACCCCTTACAACGTAATTTTTGGAAGAAGCAAAGAGACAGAAAAGCAAAGACAACACCAGCATCCGGAGGCAGACAACACCAGCATCCGGAGGCACACAACACCATCACTCAGACACCATCCACGCACAACACACCACACACCCCAAAACATCACCCCACACATCACATCACACATCACCTCACACATCACTCACACCACATCATGGCACCTCAAAGACACCCCAGATTTTCTGAGGAGGAGCTCAGGGTCATGGTGGAGGAAATCATCCGGGTAGAGGCACAGCTATTCAGATCACAGGTGCAGCAGACATCCATTGCAAGGAAGATGGAGCTATGGCGGAGAATTGTCAACAAAGTCAACGCAGTGGGCCAGCATCCAAGAACACAGGATGACATCAGGAAGAGGTGGAACGACCTACGGGGGAAGGTATGTTCTGTGGTATCCAGACACCAGGTAGCCATACAGAGGACTGGTGGTGGACCCACACCTCCTCCCCCACAACTAACAACATGGGAGGAGCAAGTCTTGGCGATCATGCATCCTGTGGGCCTCGCAGGAGTAGTAGGAGGACTGGACTCTGGTAAGTCACATCTTAACTATGATATCACCCCCTACCTGCATGCCATCACAAAGCCCAACACCTACCCTCACACTCATCACTCCAACACCTCACATATACCCCACCATCACAACCCACACATCCCTAAACCAAGCCCTGCATCTGACAACAATGCATGGACACCCACCACCAAAGTATGTCCAAGGGAGAGACTCACCCAGGGCACACAATCACCACTCACACCAGGGCCAAGGTGATATTGCAAGCACAGTAGTAGAGGGAAACACACCCATTGCACAAGAGGGCACACACAGATACAATGACAATGCATTTACACCCCAACATGACCCCTACACAACGTCACTAGACAGGAGGTGCCAGCCAAATCCAGTCCCCCCACAGAAGAGGCCCACAGTGACGACAGCAGCTCTGCACGCCTGGATCAAGATGACCAGCCCGGCCCATCAGGGACCTCTGGACAGTCGGTTCCCCTGCCACAGTCCCAAACCACCACTGAACCTCCCCACTCAGGAAACACCAGCACAGCACCCACCCAGCGGGCCCATGCCACTGTCCCCAGAACACGTCAATCAGCAGTGTGTCCACCACTACAGGGACCCCAGGCAAATCCACTAACAGAGGACGATCAAGAACCGGGGGTCAGTAGCAGTGGGCACACGGTTCAGGGGACAGAGGCACAGGACAACAGGGAAGCTTGGAGGACTGCTGTGCGACAGATAATGGACAGACCCCGGGAACCCACTCTCCATGAGGCACTCTCCAACATCATGGGAGCATACTACCATTCCCAGGAGAGCATGGGCACGGTACTGGCCAAGTTTCAGGAGACCCAGCGGCTACAGGAGGAACAATACCTGGGGATCAGGGAGGACTTGAAGTCCATTAACACCACCCTGGTCACCATTGCAGGTGTGCTGTCAGACATGGCCAACACAATGAGGGAGACAGTGGCATACCACCGGGCCCCTGACACCAGCCCGAACGATGAACAGCCTTCCACGTACGCCGGCACTAGTGGACAGGAGGTCCCACCACAGAACCAACAGGCCACCAGCAGCCCACCCCCTGCAGAAGGAGAACCACTACTCAAAAGTTCCCTGGACAGAGAACACAGCCAAGACCCCCGCCAGGAAATAAGACTCTCCTGATTGTCATCCTTATATCCCACTCTGTCACCCTGTCCACCTTGAACTGCCATTGCTCCACTTCCTATGCCCCCTTAGACAATGCACCTGTAATACCAAGAGACTGGACTCTACCATGGACATTCCTCCACCATAACTCGAGCCCATTGCACATCCCCCTCTACCTATTAGCACTTAAATAAACACCCTTGAATCACAAAACAATCTGGAGTCAGTCTGTACTTTCACAAATTTATTATTACAACTTCTTCAACAAATATCAATGTTAATGTTCATTTGCACATACCGATGTAATGCAGTAGTTGGGCAGCAGTAAACATAGCAGAAGGCAGAATGAGGTACCCAGATCTGTGAAATGGAAAGCCAAAGCGAACTGTCAGGGTCCATACACAGAGGTTAAGAGGCTGACTTATACAGTGTCCTACAGTAGTCATATATGAGATGAGCAGTGCCAGTCTCTTACCTGTGTCTCACTGAAAGTACCTCATGATCATGTTGTTTCAGTTGTCAAAATCTTCTTCCTCTGCCTCCTCTTCCTCGATGTCCACAGGCTCCACATCTGCCACAATACCATCATCAGGCCCATCCTCCTGCAGAAAAGGCACCTGGCGTCGCAAAGCCAGGTTATACAACATGCAGCATGCCACGATTATTTGGCACACCTTCTTCGGTGAGTAGTATAGGGAGCCACCTGTTAGATGGAGGCACCGGAATCTGGCCTTCAGGAAGCCAAAAGTCTGCTCAATATTACGCCTAGTTCACCCATGTGTATCATTGTAGCGATCCTCTGCCCTTGTTCTGGCATTCCTCACTGGTGTCAGTAGCCATGAGAGGTTGGGGTAACCTGAGTCACCTACAAATGTCGAGGGAAATTGGTTAGACACACACTAACCCTTAGGGACTACCCCATACCCAGACACCTATTCATACTATGTGGGGACCATGGGCTCACCTATTAGCCACACCCAGTGCCTCTGGAGTAGCCCCATCACATAAGGGATGCTGCTATTCCTCAAAATGTAAGCGTAATGCACAGAGCCAGGATACTTGGCATTCACATGAGAGATGTACTGGTCTGCCAAACACACCATCTGCACATTCATTGAATGGTAGCTTTTTCAATTTCTGTACACCTGATCATTCCTGCGGGGGGACAAATGCGACATGTGAACCATCAATGGCACCAATGATGTTGGGGATATGTCCCAGGGCATAGAAGTCAGCTTTCACTGTGGCCAAATCCTCCACCTGGGGAAAAACGATGTAGCTGCGCATGTGTTTTAGCAGGGCAGATAACACTGTGGTCAACACGTTAGAGAACATTGGCAGAGACATCCCTGATGCCATGGCCACTGTTGTTTGGAAGGAACATCTTGCCAGGAAATGGAGCACTGACAGGACCTGCACTAGAGTCGGGATACCTGTGGGATGGCTGATAGCTGACATCAGGTCTGGCTCCAATTGGGCACACAGTTCTTGGATTGTGGCACGATCAAGTCTGTAGGTGATAATGATATGTCTGTCTTCCATAGTCGACAGGTCCACCAGGGGTCTGTACATCGGAGGATGACGCCATCTCATCATCTGCCCCAGCGGATGTGCCCTATGGAGGAGAATGGTGAGCAGAGGGTCATGTACCACATAGGTTGCACAAGTGTTTTTGCTGTAATGTGAGTAAATCTGTGTGTGGTGTTGTCTGTCCGTACTTCTGCACAAATGTGCGGTGATGCAGTTAGGTGCCATGCCATGTGCCACCCTGAAATGGCGGCTGTCTGTCCTGTAAGGAGGGACAAGGGGAAATGAGGTAACTGTGCTGGTGTTGTGCAGCATCGCGGTAGGCGGTCGAAGACTGCAGCGCAATTCAGCATTGGGCTCTATGGGTTCCAGGAGCCAAAGACGATGTAACCCGGCGGTGACGGTACGCACCACCGCGGATGTGACCGCCATTTTCTATCTGTTCACTTGCTTGATACCTGACCTTCAACAGGAGAGGACCTACACTGTAAGTGCTGCTGTTACCTGTGTATGGAAGCGACAATGGCTCGAGTGTTTGGGGAAAGGGCCCCTGCCTTTACTTCGGAGGAGTTGGAGAGACTAGTGGAGGAGGTCCTCCCCCAGTACACGCTACTCTACGGTCCTCTAAACAAACAGGTAAGTACACTGTGAGCATGCTGTATGGGCAATGCCTGTGTGGAGTGGTGTGGATGGAAGATACATGTGGGGTTGGGGGCTGAGGCCTGCATGAGAGGAGGGTGAGTGTATGTGTGTCAGGGCATGGGTGGGAAGTAGTGGGCAATGAGTATGACGAGCCGGACAGGGGAGTAATTTCCTTTCATCCTATACCTTTCCTATAGGTCAGCGCCCACCTGAAGAACCCTCAGACCAGCATGCACATACATCAACACACAAAAGTGGCTCAGGCAAACATAAGCACCACACATCCCACAGGCACTCACACAAGCACCATACCCATGCAGACACACCAACATCCACTTCCTCCACTGTGTCCCCCTCCTCCACGTCCTCCACCTCCCTCTCAGTGTTGTCTCCACTCACACTTGCATGCACTATATCGTCAGCCACTGCCTCCATCACCAGCACGCCCATCACAACACACCACTCGTGAGCAATCACCACCCCCACAACCATGCACAGGTCTCCTGTGTCCTCTCCCAGTGTGTCTGTGAGCCCTCCTCCCAAAGTACACAAACGCAGGAACACACCCACTCAACAGCCATCCACCTCACAACAGCCTCCAACCCATGCACCATCACCCAAACTCAGTAGATGTACACCTCCTACAACCACTACCTCCTCCTCCACTCCCTCACCCCCGTCCATCTTCCCATCCCAGTGTGTCAAAGAAACTTTTTCTGGGTAACATTGACCTCTTCCCTACACCTGTCCCCGTCCTTCCCGTAGGGCCAGGATGTCTAGAGCCCAGACCAGCACCTCAGCCACCAAATCGGCGTCCACTGTGGTCCCTGCAAGTCCAGGAGGATCGAACTGGGCACCCATCAGGGCTGCCAGGGTGCCAACTACTGAAGCTAAGGACCACCCAATTCCACCACCTGCCAAGGTAAAGAAGGGGCCAGCATGCAGAATGGAAAAGATACACCACCCACCCAGCAAGGCCTCATCCAGAACAAAGAGGACAGTGCCAAGGTCCCAGCAGCGACTACCAAGGTTTGGAAGGGACACAAAAGCAAAGGAAAGTCACCTCAGGGCACGTACCACGTTGAGCACCGCCGCAACGACCGCCACCTACCCCGTCACCTGCCCTGCCACTTGCACCGCCATCTGCACCGCCACTTGCATGACAGCTTCCACAACTACAGTCACCAGCATCATCCCCGGTGGGCAGCCGTCCGTGGCTGCTGGAGATGGCCTTGTGTCTCCCTCCACTACTGCAGACACCTGCACTATGGGCAGCACCGGCAACATCTCTGCCGCAGATACCGCCCAGCCAGTACCACTACAGCAGACATCAGCAGCATCCCCAGTGGGCAGCCGTCCGAGGCTTCTGGAAAAGGCCTGGACCCTGCGCACACTAGATGAGGCACCACCACTAGCACTGGCACTACCAGCAGTTTGCAGCCTAAGTTGCCGCAGGGTGGAGTGTGGCTCTGCCTCCATGGAGTATCATGTTACCTGTTCCCTGAAAATCCAGGTGAGGGAATGGGAACTGCCACACCCCAGGTACAGCATCACTGGGCACCATGCCCCCTCCAGAACCAGTGGAGAAAAGCATCTTTTAACCCAGTCCTTGGCAGGATGAAGTACTCTGGGCACAAAGCCCCCTCCAGAACCAGTGGAACATGTCACCGACTTGAGAGACTGTGGCTTTGCACTCCCCAGGACCAAGCAGTGGGCAGCCCACCCACTTGAGAGACTTGAGAGACTGTGGCTTTGCACTCCCCAGGACCAAGCAGTGGGCAACCCACCCACTTGAGAGACTTGAGAGACTGTGGCTTTGCACTCCCCAAGACCAAGCAGTGGACAACCCACCCACTTGAGAAACTTGGGAGACTGTGGCTTTGCACGCCCCAGGACCAAGCAGTGGGCAACCCACCCACTTGAGAAACTTGAAGGACTGTGGCTTTGCACTCCCCAGGACCAAGCGTTGGGCAACCCACCTACTTGAGAGACTGTGGCTTTGCACTCCCCAGGACCAAGCAGTGGGCAACCACTCACTTGAGAATCTTGAGAGACTGTGGCTTTGCACTCCCCACGACCAAGCAGTGGGCAACCCACCCACTGGAGAAACTTGAGGTACTGTGGCTTTGCACTCCCCAGGACCAAGCAGTGGGCATGGAGCCCCCTCGAGGAGCAGTGGTGTCGTACCATCATCCGGCTGAGGTGCCCCCCTCCACTCCCCCCAGAGGTGCCTGGTTTTTTTTCTACCTTAAGCCCCTGCAGTGTTCTCTCCGTTTTGAGGCAGGTGTCACATTTGGGCTTCGCCCATGCTTTTTGGGACCACTGGTCCACGGACATTTCATGGGACGGTGTATGGACTTGTGTACTTGCTGTACATATTTGTATATACCAATTTTTTAATTATCTATTGCTATATCTGAATGTTCGTATATTACACTAGTTCAACTCATTTTGTTTTGTCCTTGCGTTCTTCCAGGGGGTGACGGGGTGTATCTGTGATGTTTTTGCATATGTGTGTGTTGTTGTGGGTGGGGGTGCTGCATTTTGTGTGTGTGTATCACTCTCTTTTCCCTCCTCCCCTCCCCTGTGTGCTAGGTGCAGTACTCACCATTGTCGCTGCCGCCGCCTTCTTTCCACTTCGTTGTGTATGAATAGAAACAGCAACATGGGCAGGACCTGTAACTCGGGCTCCATGGCGTCCTGGTTCTTCGTTGAGTGTCGAGAGGTGAGTGGTTTCCCTTCCAATTCCTGTTTCCGCCGTGCATTTGATGGCGTTGGTACCGCCCTGGAAAAGCTGGAGGATTGGTGCCTTGTAACAGTGTGGGCGGAACATTGTGTTCCGCCTGTCTGTTGGCGGTTACCGCCACGGTGGTTGTTTCTACCGCCGTGGCTGTATGAGTGTTAAAGTGGCTATCTGTCTTGGTGGTTTCTGCCATGGTCGTAATTCCATTTTTTGGACCACCGGCCTGTTAGCGGTATTACCGCCACTTTATCACTGACTGCCAGGGTTGTAATGAGGGTCTTCATGTTTTAATTTGTCCTTCATCTTCAATAATGTTGCCGAGACACTACTGACTACAGTCAATTAACTGGTACTGTCAGAGGGGCCTGTTTTGTCACTCTCTGTGCAAGTTTACACAAGGGTTTGTGGGAGGAGCAGGTGGTCATGAATGCAGAAAATGAAAAATGTACATGTTGCACTTCATAAATGGCTCAGATAAGTAGATGATTTGTTGATTGATGGGAATATTGACATATAAAATGCCAAATAATTTCTGTAAACAAAAACACGGAATATATAACATTTTACATTTACATCTCATATTAGCAAAACCTGAAGTGGATCTTTTGGGTACTAAGGCCAAACATTTTAATTGAATAGAACCTCAAATCGTATATGAAATTCAAAGTGGGCAATTACATTTTTACGCATCAAAACCTTTTACCATATCACCCGTAAAAAGAACATCATATGAACAGATCATAGGAGTCAAGCAAATCTGTAACGAAGAGCCCAATATTTGAATGAGAAAGCACATAGCTATTAATAGATTGAGAAGAAGAGAATATTCAGAAAGAGTCTTGAAGATTTTCAGTGCAAAAGTCTACCAAAAAAATGAAAAATAAGTCATTATTCCCACTGGAGAGGAAAGCTACAATACTAATGCTTTTAGTTTCTTTACCATATTTAATATGAAATTATTAGACCTGTCAGCCTTAGGATGGCCGTCCCCTAAACCGTTTGCCTTCCTCCCCTTTTTCTTGCTGATTTAGTCTTTGCTGAAATTAGGATTCTGCTCACTTCACCACTGCTAACCAGTGCTAAGTGCATGTACTGACTCCTTAAAACATGGTAGCATTGGCCCATCACCATATTGTATTTACCTGTAAGTCCCTAGTAAAGTGGTAGTCCATGTACCCACGACCTGTAAATTAAATATTACTTTTGGGCCTGCAAAACTGATTGTACTACCCACTTAAGTAGCCCTTTCAATATGTCCCAGATCTGCCATTGCAGCCTGTGTTTGTAGTTTTAAACTGCAATTTCAACCAGGCCAAATATACCCTTTGCCAGGCCCCAAACCTTAATATGTAAGGCACCTCTAAAGTAGGTCCTGAGCAGCCCAAAGGACAGAGTAGAGTGTACTTAAAAAGTAGGGCATGTACGTTTCGGTTGTACATGTCTTATTCACTACTGCAAGGCCTACCTCTCCTATAGGCTAACATTGAAGTAGCTCTTGTCACGATTAATAAGCTGTAACTTGCAAATGAGAGCAGGTAGTTCATGTTTGGTGTCTTTGAAATGTAATGAAAAATCCTGACTCATGGTAAAGTAAATTTTTAAAATACAGTTTTGAAACTGCCAGCTGACATTTTCTTGCTTGATCACTAGCATAAATAACATGTGTGCATTATACTAGTTCCATTTAGGAAACCCCTGTATCTTGTATATGGTATACTACCCTGTTTCTGCATACTTCTGATTCCCATTCGTCAGAAGGACCTAAGTGATATTTAAAAAGATATACAGGATGACCTCACCCACCCCCTTGGTGCTTCATCATTGGTCATCCTGTGCTTGCAAAAGAATCTTCTGTTGGCAGACGGGCCCACTGCTATGTCAAGGCTGCTTAGAGGGCAAGAGGAGACAACGGATTTTGATAAAGCACAAAAATGACAACCACCTTCATTATAGATATTACACTTCATTAGATGGGCGATAAATGGAAGATTAAAAGTGAGAGTGAGAGTGTGAAGACACCATTATGTTCTACATCCATTCACGTCAACATGTTTGAGCCCTTTTAGTGGACCTGCAGAGAGGTCGGAGTGTTCTTCAAGCCTTCAGAATACTCCTTTACCTATGGTGTGTCCCAGTCTGAACCTACACATACTCCTCCTGCACACCTACACATGTTTTACTAGTTGTAATTCTCTACTGGAAACGTACAGTCACTTTTCAGTTAGGTTATATAATATCCTAGATTATAGCACATAAAACATAAAAATGAGAGTTAGATTGCAGCCATTAGACAGGTCACTAGGTATAATAAGACATCACTACTGGAACCGTTTTTCACATGGTCTTTCATTCACAGAAAAAGTTGTGTAAGTTGCAGGGTTGTTGAGCCATAAATTATAGTCTTAATAATAACCGTGCAGAGATGTTAAACCCCCAAGGCCAGTATACCCTTTCCATGCCTTAATACGTATCTTCCATAGCTAGCATGTCTCATAAATGTTAGCACTTTCATAACTACATTTCCCATGATCACTTTTATCCATACATTATTGTGAGGATCCACACAACAGTGGAGCCACACACAATATTACTAATCTGAGAGGGTATTCCCTTCATGTATCCTGCCATTTTTGCCCTGTACTGTGTGACTTAGACCACATCCAGGACATTGCGCAGACACCCATGCATTGGGTATTCAATTACCCAGATGTCCAAGCTTGCTGCACTGACGTCATAGGGGTTCTGTTTTCCCCTACGGTCAGGAGCATTCAAATGGGAACAGTTAATCGGCTCCCAGCACCATCAGGAGGAGCATGGAAAAACTGTATAGCTTTAAATACAGGGAGAGACATTTGATGAAGTAAGTGACCATTGGGGGCTTCCCACAGTTGTATGCCTTTATTTTGTAGCTCCACACTGAATCTCAACCTTCTCTCCTTTCTGTAGTGTGTGACTAGAAGGCATCCATTGTTCACTACTTCATAGTGCCTAAACTTCCCAAAGTTAAGGTAAGGGATCGTGTGAATGCATGGAGTTTCTGGAATTTTCCCACATATCCACAAGTGTTCACCGGAGTGAGTGGGGGGTTGGAAAGAGAACTCACCGATCTGCTTTTATGTTTGGAAGGTTCACATGCATTTGCAATGCACACAAGATTGACACAGCATGTTTTATCAGGGACTTCCAACTTTCGTAGACCCTGTGATTTGTGATTTTGCATGTCCCATTTTGTTATGTATTGTTACCTTTCATGTCTAATGTCTGCAATTTTTATATTTATTTTTTATGTCTTATACCCTAGGACCTTATGAAACCGAAATGATAAGTGATTTTTCAATTCCAGTGGAGAATCAACAACTGGTATTGCACGTGTGTGTGCTAGAGGTGTATGTGCATCAATAGCTATGGAAACATCATAGGGAAAGCAAAATGTCAGTCCTGAAGAAAGTCCTGGACCCCTCTGCAGAGTCACTAAATGGGCAGAAACATGTCAACCTCGATGGATGTAAAGACCCATAATAGTCTCTTACACAACTCACCTGTCATGTTTATTTTTCTATCACCACCCACCTAATAAAGTGCAATATCCATCTGGAAGGAGATTGGGATTTTTCTGCTTTATCTGGATCCCTTGCACCCTTGTCCCTGTAAGCACCCTTGATGTAGCTGAGGGCCCGCCCGCTATCAGAGGATTTTTTGTCATGCGCAGAATGATAGATGATGAAGCATGACAACCAGTTGGGTGTGTGAGTTCAGACCATTTATTTTTATGAATTTCCATTAGGTCTTTCTTACAATTGGGACACATAATTATCCAGAAACAGGGTACTATCCCATATCCAGGGATTTCCTACTAAGAAGCAACATATGGGACACATTTGTTATTTGTGCTAGTGATATTTACCAGGGAGAATGCAAACATATATGGCCCAAACCTATCTCTCTTCCCCCACTCTTGTATTGTAAGGGCTGTGTGTGCATGAATTTTCTGTCTTAGCCATTCAGTGCGTGAAGCCTTCCTCTAAGTCCCATGGTTGGGTGTAGCTGACCACAGGGCTTTATGTATTCCTCCTTGACAGCCACCCATAAAAGACATTTTAGGTAAGCCTGGATGGGTCATCACTGGTAGGATAGAAGGGCTGTGCTGACCACAGTCCTCCTTACACTTGAATAAGCTGTGTCCTGACTCCACTCAAAGGGCTACTTACCCCAGTGTAGTTAGCCTGGAGCCATGACAGGAAAGGTAGGAAGCCTGTGTACTTTAAAGATAATTTCTATAAGCTTTACATAGGAAGGGCAGCAGGTGTAAATATTTGACCTCAGATACTTGGACATGAGATACCAACGCTTCAGTACACTTCTGGACCTGTGGACCAGGAACAAGGGCTGCTGTGCTGCTGAGAGGACTGCGAGTCTGCTGGACCACTCCTCTGAAAGACCTCTGCCCTGCTGTGCTGACTTGAACAGATTGAACAGAGTTGGACCCCACGGGACAGTGCACTCAGTGCAGAAATCGGCTGGGAGAGGGGGCCCCCTTCCTCATTGAATAGATTTGGACCCTGGGAATGGGGCTTTTGCTGCTGAAATCGGCCGGGTTGGGGGGACTGCGTGGCCCCTTGGGCCCCCATTATAGGACAAGAAAGAACCCACTCATCACAGTCACATGCAGGTTGTGCTTCAATACATGAAAGGTGCATTTACCTCCGCTAAGGATATTTTTCAATATGGAATCGCTGAGTAAACACACTTGCTTTGTCTTCACCAATCCCAGGAGTTAGGATCATTTGTCCTTTCCAGAAGTGGAGTTTCAGCTGTGGTACCTGCCACATTTATATTTGTAATTGCTTCCTGTTGAGGTTCGAATTTCTTTGAAATGAGCTTTATGGCCAGAAGAGATGCTCATCCGCTCGTTTATTCAACAAGAGTCCACAGTTTTGCACAAAATAGCTACCCAACTGGAGAACTTTCTACTCGCTAGTACGTGTTACCTCATTGGGTAAATGTCCAGTGTGTTTTCTACACTACAGCTGCTAGTGGACATCTTGAAAATGTCTCCAGTGACCTAGTGTGTGGTTAGCAATGTGATTGTTCCCCATGTGTCTTTCTCCAGAATTCTGTGATAACATGAATCCTCCTATAGAGAGGCCAGCAAGACTACAAAGACGTAAATCTCCACCAAACCAGAGTACTCATATATATGTGAAGTGGAGCAGTGGTTAGATTAACATATAGTAAAAAACACATAAAAATTCAGTAAAACAACAAAGGTTACAGGGACATTATAGTTAGGAAATTGAATTTTAAAAACAAAACATGGAAAGTCACTTAAAAAACCAAAGGTTACAGAGTTCTGAATTTACTTGCACAAAACCAGTAACTTTACCTTGCAGTCTAAGGTAACTCAAACTGAAGCCCTCTCCACACACTCCTAATTACCCACGGTATTACAGCACTAATGATAACTTTTATAATGTCAATGTAAATAGCAATGAAACATTAGAAATCAAATTATTGAAGAAAAAGCTGTGCTTGGTGAGGGTGCGATTTATAGTTACCTTAGGCCATGAGTTATAGTGACTTGAGACTTTGACAGGACCTTTTTGTGATTGTGGTGTTATTTTTAACTGTAGGTTCTTACCTGTATGCGCTAATAAACCACTTTCCAGCACTGAGAGAGTGGACAACAGTATTTGTGAAAAGTGAAAAAACCTTTGAGCTATACACTCCACCCATTTGGCTCGGACAGAAAAGGGAGTTATACTTGGCTGAACTGGTTGAGCCAACATTCACACCAGCTGCTGAAGTCACAACAGCAACGCCTTCAACTTCAGTAATGCAGTGTAGGAAGCTGGCTTTGTATATACTATCTCAAAGTGAGAGATAGTGTGCACAGAGTCAAGAGCCAAAGAAGTTGTTGTCTTCCTTCTTCTCTGCGGGGTTTTCAGGTCAGCAGTCCTTCTTCTATGTAGGTCATCAGGAATCTGATTTCCTGGGTTCAGGGTCACCCCTAAATACTAAATTTAGGGGTGTGTTAGGGCTGGAGGGCAGTAGCCAATGGCTATTGTCCCTGAGGGTGGCTACACCCTCCCTGTGCCTCCTCCCTTAGGGGAGGGGGGGCACATCCCTATTCCTGTTGGGCTAAATCCTCCAAAATAAGATGGAGGATTTTCTAAGGAGGGGTCACTCTGGCCTCCTTAGGGGTGAACCTGGCTGAGGGGGTGACTCCTCCTTGTTTTTCTCATTATCTCTCTGGACGTGCCGCCAAAAGTGGGGGCTGTGTAAGGGGGTGGGCATCTCCACTATCTGGAGTGCCCTGGGGCATTGTAACACAAAGTCTAAACCTTTGAGGCTCTTTGCTAGGTGTTACAGTTCCTGCAGGGTGGAGGTGTGAAGTACCTCCAACCAGTGCAGGCTTTGTTTTTTGCCTCAGAGAGCACAAACGGCCTCACCCCAGGGGGTCAGAAACTCATCTCTCAGTGGCAGGCTGGAACAGACCAGTCAGTCCTGCACTGAAGGAATTGGTAAATTACAGGGGGCATCTCTAAGATGCCCTCTGTGTGCATTTTATAATAAATCCAACACTGGCATCAGTGTGGGTTTATTTTTTTGAGAAGTTTGATACCAAGCTTCCCAGTGTCCAGTGTAGCCATTATGGAACTGTGTAGTTAGTTTTGACAAATTCCCAGATCCTATATTTAATATGGCCACACTGTACTTACAATGTCTAAGAGGCATAACAGTGAGTCCTCGACTGCACGGCCTTTTAACGAATTTGCAACTTCATTGTAAATGTATTTTTTTATGTATTTTTAGATCGGTATTTATATCTGCTTTAGATCTATTTTTAAAATTTGCACTTTGCTCGCACCTAATTGTTTTTATTCCGAGGTCGGGTTCGGGCCTGTTAGAGCCCGCCCGTCCTCCATTAACGTGCCTTTCTTGGGAATTAGGGGACAGGTTAGCAGTCTAGTGCTGCCTGTCACGTGGGGGGCGTGGGTTGAGGGAAGGGGCCATAACTCCGGCGATGAAGCGGGCGCGAATCGAGGCATAACAGTGAGTCCTCGACTGCACGGCCTTTTAACGAATTTGCAACTTCAATGTAAATGTATTTTTTAATGTATTTTTAGATCGGTCTTTATATCTGTTTTAGATCTATGTTTAAAATGTGCACTTCGCTCGCACTTAATTGTTTTTATTCTGAGGTCGGGTCGGGCCTGTTAGAGCCCGCCCGTCCTCCATTAACGTGCCTTTCTTGGGAATTAGGGGACAGGTTAGCAGTCTAGTGCTGCCTGTCACGTAGGGGGCGTGGGTTGAGGGAAGGGGCCATAACTCCGGTGATGAAGCGGGCGCGCAGCGAGGAAAAACAGTGAGTCCTCGACTGCACGGCCTTTTAACGAATTTGCAACTTCATTGTAAATGTATTTTTTAATGTATTTTTAGATCGGTCTTTATATCTGCTTTAGATCTATTTTTAAAATGTGCACTTCGCTCACACTTAATTGTTTTTATTCCGAGGTCAGGTTCGGGCCTGTTAGAGCCCGCCTGTCCTCCATTAACGTGCCTTTCTTGGGAATTAGGGGACAGGTTAGCAGTCTAGTGCTGCCTGTCATGTGGGGGGGGTGGGTTGAGGGAAGGGGCCATAACTCCGACAATGAAGCGGGCGCGCAGCGAGGCATAACAGTGAGTCCTCGACTGCATGGCCTTTTAACGAATTTGCAACTTCATTGTAAATGTATTTTTTTATGCATTTTTAGATTGGTCTTTATATCTGCTTTAGATCTATTTCTAAAATTTGCACTTCGCTCGCACTTAATTGTTTTTATTCCGAGGTTGGGTTCGGGCCTGATAGAGCCCGCCCGTCCTCCATTAATGTGCCTTTCTTGGGAATTAGGGGACAGGTTAGCAGTCTAGTGCTGCCTCTCACGTGGGGGGCGTGGGTTGAGGGAAGGGGCCATAACTCTGGCGATGAAGCCGGCGCGCAGCGAGACATAACAGTGAGTCCTCGACTGCACGGCCTTTTTAACGAATTCGCAACTTCATTGTAAATGTATTTTTTTAATGTATTTTTAGATCGGTCTTTATATCTGCTTTAGATCTATTTTTAAAATTTGCACTTCGCTCACACTTAATTGTTTTTATTCCGAGGTCAGGTTTGTGCCTGTTAGAGCCCACCCGTCCTCCATTAACGTGCCTTTCTTGGGAATTAGGGGACAGGTTAGCAGTCTAGTGCTGCCTGTCACGTGGGGGGCGTGGGTTGAGGGAAGGGGCCATAACTCCGGCGATGAAGCGGACGCGCCGCTGGCACGCCGAAGGCGCGCCTAAGGCAAGCCTGTCTGCGCCCGTCCACGCACGGTTGAGGCTGGGGGCCGGGGGGTCTGATCGGGGCACGAGTACCCCTGGGCATATTTGTTTCTCAGGACCTGCGCTTTGGGCTCTGGCTCCAGCTAATCTGTGCAAACATGTGCTTCTGCCATATTCAGGGCAGATTTTTTAGCGGGCTTGTAGGAATTGTGGTTGGGCCCCGATGTTCCCCCAACCAGTCTTGACACTAGAAGAATCGGGTTTGATTTGTCCCAAGAGGCTGGAGGTAATCAAACCTGTTGTCTACGCATTGAAAAATGCGCGGTCACTGGTAAAACATAAGACCGAAATTGCAGAAATGATTATCTCAAATAAAGTGGACTGCCGTTTTATAACTGAATCATGGGCCAAGGCAGTTTCTAATCCGGATTTCATCGAAGCCTCTCCTAGTGGTTTTTCCTTTTTCAGACTGGATAGGCCAACAGGCATGGGAGGAGGGCTGGCCATTATTTGCAGGTCTACTCTGTCCTGCCAATGGGAACCAGCCAATTCCCCTCATAAGTCTTGTGAGGGCTTGTATTTTAAAATTTGCCAGAATAATTACACTCTGATTGAGGGCCTTTTGATATATAGACCTCCAGGCTCTGCTGCTTTGTTTTTGCTAGATTGGCCCTGTCTTTTTGAACCTGGGATTGTGGCATCTAACTGTATTATTCTGGGTGATTTTAATCTACACTTTGATAATATTCAGCTTCCCTATGTCAGAGAGCTGGTGAATCTGATGGCATTGTTTGATTGGATTCTTTCAGTCACCTTGGCTACTCATCAGGCAGGGCATATCCTCGATGGGATTTTTGCTCGCCCAGAGGATTTGGTGTCTGTTTCCAATATTCCCTTGGCTTGGACTGATCACCACCTTCTCTTGTTCAAAAGTACGAAGGGGTCCCCTAACCAACAGATAAAATCAGGTAATAAATCACTGAGATTATGGAATAAAATTACAGAGTCTCAGCTGGGCCCGGCAGTAAAGGAAGGCTGGGAGGCTGTAGGGAATCCTCATTTGCCTGCTCTGGAAGTTTTCAATTCAGGTTTAGCCCTTGCCATGAATAAATTGGCCCCAGCGCTAATAAAGCCGGAGGGTAGACCCAAGAAAACTAGTTGGCCTTTGTTTAAAAGTGACTTGAAGGTGCTCCAGAGGAAGTACTGTCAACAAGAAAGACGATGGAAGCTTGACCCTAATGTAACAGAGAAGGAGAAATTAAGAAGTGTTTTAAAACTATACAAGGTAGCCTGTTTTAAAGCTTTTTTTTCTACTAATATTAAAAATGCACCTAATGCGCCTAAAGAGCTATTTAAGGTAGTTTGCTCCCTTATCACGCCTCCTGTTCCCCCCAGCACCTCTCCAAACTCTCAGGCAACTTGCAATCAAATAGTAGAGTTTTTTTAAACTAAAATTCGACAGATACATATAGATTTCCCCTTGATGGATCCTTGGATTACCCCCCTGGATTCGCCAAATCAGGATACCCCGCTGCTTACACGCTTCCCCCCACTGCTGCCAGACAGGATTAAAGAAATCCTTATGGGAATTAAATCGGGTTCACCTATGGATCCCTGCCCACCCAGCATTTTGCAGATGATTCCTGATTTGGTGGCTCCGAAACTAGCCACCATCTTTATGGATGTACTATCCTCAGGGGTCTACCCTTCTTCATGGAAGCAGGCCACCGTAATTCCCCTTAAAAAGAAGGCCGATCAAACTGCCTTTGACTTAAGCAATCTGTAACCTATTTCCCTGCTACCGACATTGGCTAAGATATTTGAAAAACACATCAATTATGAACTGTCCATGTTTCTTAACCAGGCTGGAGGCTTTGATCAGTCCCAACATGGTTTCAGAAGGGATGCTAGAAAGGAATCAGCGTTACTAACAACATCTGACTCCATCCGGAAACTTCTGAATGAGGGGCAGGGCGCAGTTCTTGTGCTATTGGATCCTTCTGCGGCATTCAATACCATCTTGCCTGATATCTTGGTATCTCGCCTTTACAATGCTGGAATAAGACATGCTGCGCTTAAAATCCTGGAGTCCTTTTTAAGGGACAGATCTTACATTGTTAGCTGGGAGGGTTTTAGAGCTCCGGCCTTCCATTTGCCATTTGGGGTACCCTAGGGCTCAGCGTTGATTCCTAAATTTAATGTCTATGTGGCCCCCTGGCAAGACTTATTCGATCGTATGGTTTTATGCCATCCTCCTATGCTGATGACACCCAGCTTATCATTCCAGTGTCCATGAGCAACTGGGAGGAAGTGGCAGAGCAGTTTAATAGCTGTATGAAGGATATTAATCAGTGGATGAGGCGGAATTGGCTTAAGCTTAATACCAACAAGTCAAAGATTGTCTTGTATGGTTGCAGTAAGGATCTGTGGGGTCCGCGATTGTGGGCGGATGATTGTGGGCAACTACCGGTCCCGTGCGGAGCGACTAGAAATCTAGGAGTGATCTTTGATGAAGCATTAAGCTTTAAACCGCAGGTTAATGCCTTAGTTAAGTCTTGCTATTGGACCCTGAAAATCCTGAGATAAATTTTACCGTTCCTGAAGCAGGAGGAAAGAATCACGGTTATGTTAGCACTGATCAGGTCCAGAGTGGATTATTGCAACTCATTGTTGTTGGATATTGATGAGTGCACTCTGAGGAAACTGCAACTAATTCAGAATAATGCAGCTCGTATGATTCTGGCACTTCCACGTTTAGCGTCAGCTTCCCTTAGCCTAAAGTGTCTTCACTGGCTTCCGGTGGGCAAGAGGATTATTTTTAAATCTCTCTGCCTTACCTTTAAAGCACTATATGGGGATGGTGCAGAACACCTGGTGGATAGACTCAGGTGGTATCGTCCAGGACGCGTCCTAAGGTCGGAGAAGTCTTTTCTGATCCAGGTCTGCAGGACGCGCAGAGTTAGGTGGGGAGATAAAGCGTTCACAGTGGCGGCTGCCAGATATTGGAATGGTTTACCGCTTGATATCAGGAAAGAACAGAATTTCTCGATGTTTAGGAAGAGGGTGAAAACCTGGCTGTTTCCTCGGTAGTGCTATAGGCCTTCAGTCGTCTTCTTATCCTTTATGTCCTCAAGCGCTTCGATGCCAAGGCCGGAACGTGCTATATAAATGCCCATATACATACATATATACATACATACATACATAAGAATGGACTTAGACACTGTAGGGGCATATTGCTCATGCAGCTACCCCCTCACCTGTGGTATAGTGCACCCTGCCTTAGGGCTTTAAGCCCTGCTAGAGGAGTGATAGGCAGTATTTTGTGTGCATGGCATCCTGGGGGGGATGCCATGTCGACTTTGCCTTTTCTCCTCACAAACACACACAATCTGCAATGGAAGTGTGCATGTGTTAGGTGAGGGGCCCCTTGCTGCTGCCCTTTGGAACCTTTCCTGGTCACAGGGCCCTTGATACCACTGGTACCTTTTACAAGGGACTTATCTGTGTGCCAATTGTGGAAACAATGGTAAATTTTTAGTGAAAGAACACTGGTGCGAGGGCCCGGTTAGCAGGTTCCCAGCACACTCTCAGTCAAGTCAGCATCAATATCAGGCACAAAGTGGGGGGGTAACTGCAACAAGGAGCCATTTTCCTACATGCAGACTCCTGTAATACCAACATCCACTACCTCAGCACCACCCGCAATTCTGCCACCTGGTTCTGCAGTCACAATACTTCGCCTGAAGGAAGACCACCATGTTGTCTAGCCTTGTGTAAGTACAGCAACATGCTGTTTGTACTATCGAACAATGATAGTGGCAGGGGAGAGTGGCCTTATTATTCACAGGGAACTAGTGATAGCTCACCACTTCCCTCCCCAAAATCCCTAGGGTATTTAATTTTTTTGCAGTTTGGTTTGTTCTGCACTGTTGTGTGTGTTATTTTTTTTTTTTTTTTTTTGGGCGGGATGATGTGTGGTGAAAGGAATCAGACAAAAATGGTGCAAACAGAAAAGAAAAAATAGTTATTTTTCAAACTTTCAATATTTTCATTACAATGAAGAGCTGGTTATTCTTGTAATTTTTTCCCTTACAGGTTCAGTAAATATTATATTAAATAAGAGTGAAAGAGAAGGTAACTGAATGGTAATTTATTTTATACATGTACATATAATAATGAAATAATGATTGTAGCTTCTATATTGTTAGTATTACATTTTTAGTTAACTAACGAAGGTCAGTTAGAGAAATATAACATTAGCATTTGATGAAATACATGCTTTATAAATACAACCTATTTTATTTAGTGTTGTTCCTATTGAAGTAACAATAAAGTTACTAATATGTGTTATCATGTAGTACCTAATAAAGTGCATATAAGCATTATATTGTGTTCATTATCATACACTAGGGAAAACACAAATCAAATGTATTGTGAAACAATCTGTGTAAATGATGTGCTTGTTCAACTGTGGGTTCTATCAAAAGTATGGAAGCAAATAATAGTAACTAATTCAATTTCGAACCTAAAACAGTAGATTTCTTCAAAAGATGTAAACCATGCTGGGCCACATAATGCCATAACTACTATATGCTATTATGTACTATATTCACTCCATATTTCCTAATTGTAGACTGGTTTACCTCAAATGAAAGTTTTTGAGTTATAATCAGAAGGTAACAGTTGTTTAATTTGTTTTTCAGCAATCTATGTTTTAAGGTTTACCTAGTGTCATCACATTCAGCCAATTCTGTATTGTTCCTCAAATATATTGTATAAGTATCCTGAAATAGTGTTTTCTCCATGATAGAAAATAATCACATGCAAGTAAAAGTGCATCCAGCAATGGAAAGTTGGCTAGTAGTGAAAGTAATGATTAAGATATTTATTTTGATAGTATCTTGAGCACTTATTTGTATCACTAGATATAAATAGTTATTGACCATAGTTAAGGAAAGTGTTGACACATCATTTGATCCACAGTTTGTACAAAAGTTGCAGTGCACAGCCTGATATATTATTTTTTTAAATGATATTGATTTACAGTCAGAAATATGAAGGGATACAAATCTTTCAAATTTCATTACTGTTGAGAAAGCATTCAAACATTTGAAACGTTCATGTTTTCAATAGTACCTTACAGCAACAGATGTGACAAAGTCTCATTGGCTATAATTTCAAGAATAGCCATGTAAAATTCTTGGAAATCTTATTGTTTATGGAGAGGTGAGTGGCTCCTATACAAACAACAACAAAATCTCTAATACCACTTGTAGATTGGCACAATTGTGTTTCCAAATGAAGTAGGGAATACAGACTAATTACAGTCTTACAAAAAGGGTTTTGTCTATTTTCTAAATGTAATTAGAACATTGGAATGCTGGGAGCTCCATTGAAAATAATGGAGTGCCCTGGGCTGTGGTCAGCAAGCCACCATGTCTGTAATTGCTTTGTCAATAAGGCATTTTTTTAAAATACAGCTTGTTTTCCTTAAAGGAAAAAGGGATGCACATTGAAAACAAAACTGAAAAGTTACTTTTTCATTTTTTCAGAGTAGACAGTGGTCTGTGGCACCACTTCATGCTCTGAAACAATGTTGGCACACTCATTCTCAAAGGAGAAGTGGACCCTTGGGGACCCCTTCCTGTTTGCGAATGGGTTACCACCAATTTGAAATTGGTAGTAACTGTGATTGTGTTGTGACTGTATGCACGGTCACAAAACAATCATACATGCGCCTGCCAATTGCAATTTGGAAGGGACACCCTTCTAATAGCAAGTCACAATCCTTATTGTGGGAGTCAGTAACAGGATACTGACTCTCAAAATAGGGATAGTACATCCAACTAGGCCATTTTGTAGTTGCAAAAGGAAATTTTCACAGTTTGCGATCACAAAATCACATCATGCATCTGGCCCAAGGTTCCACATCCAAATTTAGATGTAAAATCACACAACATTTTTGGCAAAGAAATCTCTTTTTCTTTTTCTAATCCTGCAGTCTTTGACACCGATTTCTCCATATTTAATAATTTTGTAGATAATGATTTTGTTATTAGAATATTCACTCCCTGAGTTTCAAAACAATATTTGCTAGGTAATTGTATAATTCTTTTATTTTCCATATTTAACATTTGCATACTGAAATCACTGCATTCTTTTGGCGTTGATATTATACAAACAATGGGTACTGTCTCCAAAAGAAGATAATGCATAACTTCTGCTGTAGTCTTGAAATGTGGGAAGAAAGTAGATATAGTTCTTCCTTGAAGCATATATTTTGACTCTTCTGTTATAATTCCTAGCCTAATATCTTTTAATAGTTTGCCATATTCTTCATCGTTTGTTTGTCTCATGTTTTGTATAAGTTCACTATATGAGAAATGTAACCAACACTTAACATTACCTAGAAGGAGTTTCTTCTTTTTCTGCCACTGTTATAGGAATTGGCTTCCCTTTTATAGGAGTAAGTTGAAGTAGATCAGCAAAAATGTTTCCCACCAAACAGATTATCATAAAATGTCATACGCAAGTGAACAAAATCCATCATTAAGTAAGAAACCATATCAACCTTCCCTGTAATCAAAATGTGTCATTTTTAAAGAACTCTACAAAGTTCTTAAGATGTATCAGAACTTAATTTTAAGTATTGTAGTTTGTAAGCATGTTCCACTGGTAGCAGTAGTAGTCGGTATAATGTAATTCTTTTAATATTAAATGGTGCTAATCCAGTTGGAGCAGTGACAACACATGAACATTTTGAATTAGTAACTTTTTGAAGGTAAGCAGCTTTAACTTTTATAGGACAATTTTACCTGTACCAGCCTGGCCAGATGTATATTTTATAAAAGGCTGGCAATCTAAACATAAACATTAACCAAGTTCGTGTTTAAAGCCTGGATCAACAGTTGTTTGATTCTGCTCAAATAGTTCATGTTGTTAAGTGTTTAATTATGATGTAAAGTGCTCAAAGTTTTCACCAGCCATGTGCATTTCACATATAGCAAGTTCTACCTTACCCACAGCAACAGTACCTTCATTACCGATATTTAGCTGTCCAAGGTTATTGGTATTTTCAGTACTGCATAACACTTTTTTCTTTGGTTGACACTGCATTAACTAATACAACTAAAGGGTTTTCTAACTTGAACTGGGTTACCACAGAATCTGATGGTATAAAAACAACCTTCCCTTATAATGCACAGACCTATTCTGGTGGTTGAAACTTGACAGATTTAGATTGCAGTCTACTTAGAGGTTGTAATGAAGGTAAAGTTTGAATTATTGTACTGGCATATAAACCTAGGCCCATATTTATACTTTTTTAGCGCCACATTTGTGCCACTTTTTGACGCAAAAACGGCGCAAACCTGCAACATGCAATTGTATTTTGTAAGTTTGCGCCATTTTTGCGTCAAAAAGTTGCTGCAAATGCAGCGCTAAAAAAGTATAAATATGGGCCCTAATTTCTATAAATCTGAAGGTAAAGGAAAAATCTCCAAATTATTATGAATTTTACTTAGAGGCATAAAGCAAGGATCCAGTTTTCCAAGGCAATAGCAACAAACACTTTGGTCACCACATGCATCATCTGTTTTAGACAATCAGATAAATAGCAAGTTTCTGCCTTTCATTTTTTTGTAGTAAATGAATATACTAAGCTTGCTTTGCATAATGTGTCCGTCTACAGCAAATGCATGCTTTACTTTGAATTTCAGAAATGGTTAATTAAATGACAAAATATTCGATTTATACTGTTTGAAGCTAATAATTGGATTGTCTGTAGTAGTTTGTGACTATGCAATATTAGGACACACCAATATTTCTGATACTCTACCAAAGTATTGTGATTGTAAATACTGATAGGACCTTTTCTGGATTACTTTGAAGTAGAGCATAATGTGTTTGTTGCAGTTGTATGGCTGCTCCATTATAAGGTTCATGCAACTTTTTGTATACTTGAATAATTAGCTGAAAGCGTCTTAATGCCATGAAAAGGTGAAGTACACATTTCATTATGGAGTCAGCCTAAAGAATGGCCTTGGTGATGTGTAGCATTCCTAAATGGACATTTGTTTAATGTTTGCATTTTTTTTCGCTTTGCAAATGTGTTATTCTGTTGCAGTTTGTTGGTGGATTTCATCTGAAGCTTGTTTATAGAAGAAAAATTCCATTGGTGTACAGGATGTTTACTAGCTTTATCCTTAAAATCCTGTTTTGAGTGGTCTGTTATATTTTTATTTTTTTCTAACCCTAACACAGAGCCATGCATAACTTTACAGCAATGTCTTTCAATATTCACAGGTAGGACCCTGTTTGTGTGTGTACATCAAGCCTCTTCCTGAAAGCATGGTACAGTGCTGTATGTGTGTCTCTAACAGCCTATAAATATATAGGAAATGTTAAGCAATTCATTTTTCTTTTTCCTAATATATTATTTCTATGTTAAAATTAAACATGTCAGAGCTTTCATGCGATTCATAGTTAAAATAAATAAGATTAATTTTACAGCAAACACTTTTTTACGCAATTTGTTCAACATTTTGATTATATTTCAGTTTGGAACTCTTGTTTCCTAATATGGGAACATTTTGAAATAAATGTGCAAGCACTCTTTAAACTATTTACAAATAATATTTGTAATGCTCTTTCTTATTGTATGACTATACAATGGAAAAGATTGCTCTTGTCACTCTTTGTACGTCTGTTTTCCACATATATTAGCGGTTTTAAGCTTTTCACACATATAACCATATATCAGCACAAACTAGTTTCTCAGTTTGCAAACATGCTGTAATAACCTTACAAAAATTTTCTGTTTGGATTGTCCACTTTTTTCTTTTGTAGGTATGGGTAACTAGTCTCCAATCTGTTTGGCATACATTTTTATTTTTTTGGGTCATATTTTAAAGGTATTGTGCTAAATGTAGGTATACCTGTATATAAACATATGAAATCAAACAGCAGTACTATTAGTGATACTGAAAATAAACTATAAATCACACATGAGCTGTAGGCATAAAGGTTCTTTTTAAAAAATAAGGCAATTTTAGCAGCAATAAGTAGCTTTGTCTCTAAGCTTTAGTTCACGTTGAGTTGTACTACAGCAGTTCACCTGCACTCAGTGCTACCTGCATAAATCTAGTGGGACTGGGCTAGATTTGTAGTTGAATCTAAAATATAATCTGATAGGATTCTTTGTTACAGGTTAATTGTATTTGTTAGATAGCATATTATCAGTTGTTATTATTATGTAACTAAACTCAGCCTCACTTTCACATGTTTCAGCAAATCAGAAACTCCATAACATACAAATGGTGGTTTTCCTTCTAATGTTGTGCTCTATTGTGTTACATGGTCATATGACCTCCAATCTCACTGGCATAGCTATAGGTTTACTATAATATAATGAATGCATACATTCTATCCTTTTTGTTATTCAATGTGCTTCTTTAGAGTATTTAAGCTACATTAGTAGCCCAGTATAACATATAACCTATCACAGTGTTTATTGTAAGTCTGATGTGTTAACTAGATTGTAATTGGGCAGTGTTATACCCAAGTACATACATGTAGTACTTTCATTGATTCAGTCAGTGTTTCCTCATCCTTCTTAGTAATGTTCAAAGAAGATGGTTTGTGTGTGGATAATGGGGCACAGTTATATATTTTGGGCTATGGAGTATGCTAGAATTTGTGATATTAAGCATAATCTAGGTTTGACAAACCCTAGGAGAACATGGATGGCTGAAAGAGGTTTAAGGTGTAATAACATCCTATCTGTCATTTCATCTCATATAGCTTGTGAACATCTCCAGTGTGTAACTATTCATTGTGGAGGAAATTATATTGGTTACCTCACTGGTGTTCAAATCAAACAGAAATGAAAGGTACTTTTCACTCTTTAAGGACTATTTCCTCCCTCACATCAATTTTGCGTTTTAAAGTATTTTCCAAAGGACAAATTAAAGGGCTCATTTGTAAATGCAGGAAAGTATGAAAAAAACATGCAGACATATTAACATAACAGTTTCTGCATTTCTGCGCGATCACAGCATGTCTTCCACACATCACATAAACATTGTTTATTCCAATCCCTGTCTATACCAAGCAGATGGTGTTCATTTTAATGCACTTGGCAATAATGTTTTCATCAATGACATCTAAAATCACTGCTAAATCTAATCTCCTCACTTCTAATCAAGGGCTCTTTTAGGAGCCAACCACTATGTGAAATAATTAAATATGAAAATGTCTAACTTTTTTTTTTTAATACCTTTTTGCTACAGTGGTACTCTCTAGAAACATTAAATACTGGTCTCTACCTGTTAACACCTTACTAAGAGCCTGGTTCACTAAGTTAAGACCAAAAGTCTCCCTTTACTACTTTTCAGTTTTCAGAAAGGTAAGATACGAGTTGTATCTTTATGTGCCGGCCAAGTTCAGAGAGCCAGCTCCAAGGATGGACGTAAAGATGCTGGTCGTAACTGACCCTTCTGAATAATAAAACATCATGAATTTAGACTTTTGGTCTAAGCTTTTAATAATTAACCATGAAACACAAAACTAATTAATCAACTTAATCCTAAGGTGTAACACAAAACAGAGGGCAACTGGTTAAAAAAAATATCATGGCTGTTTCGGGTCATGGATAAGAACATATTAGCCAATCAGATAATCTCCTGGCATCACTAGGTATTGCGTTAGTAATACAGTACTACATTGGCCACCAAAATCAATAAGTTAAATTATCTTAAAACTTAAAATGTACTTACTCTACTTACCTGCACATACCAACAGAATCATGGGTAGAAACACAGATGGAATGCTGCCAAATTTCATTAACATCCAGCTACTAGTTTTCGTGCTAGGCAAAATATAAAAGTCTGTGGAAAATGCATTGAATTTCAAGTATATTGTTGGACCCCCTTCTTTCTTTACACTCCCTTGACCAAACACAGCAAAACATTCAGACTCCTCAGAATGAAACAGGTGCAGTTGCTCGTCAAAGTTTCACCAACTTTTATTAAGTGAGTGCAAAGTTATTAAGGGATTTTTTTTTTTTTTAAATCCCTATTTCTGGTAACCCTCATTATAACTACAGTGTGGCTACCTTCCACCACTCTGTAATATCTGCACATACACACACACATATATGTGTGTATATACATACATATGTGTGTGGTGTATATACATATATATGTGTGTGTATATACTTAATTGTATATATATTTCTAACTATATTTATCTATATATCTATGTATATACATATATATATATATATATATATATATATATATATACATTATACACACACATATATGTATATACACACATATATATTTATATATGTATATGTGTTCATGCATGTGTGTGTGTTCACTGAAAAAACAAAGGTTAAAGTGAATATATAGATTGATATGGGAATAAGATAATAAGATATTAGCTTATGTAAAAACAACTAGAAATGAATTGAAAAAAAGTTTAGTGGAGTTTTAGTTACGTGTAAAATAACTTTTAAACTAATATTTAAAAAAAGAAAAAAGTGAAAAAACACTGACATTCACCAGGAATAGTTTAATAAGCTTACATAACTTATTGCACAGGACATGACTATGCGGCCAGGCAATCAAATCATTTAGATATGTAGCGCTGTACCAAAAATGGCCAGCAGGGGAAAAAGGTTCTGAGGCCAATCTTTTTAACATTTTGGTATCGCAGGAATATAGTGGTACTTTCAAGGTTCCAATGATCCCGATAGCTCTAACTTTTTCTAAGGTTTAACTCCTTCATGTTCAACCAAATCCCCTCTTTAAGCACTGATTTCTTGGCTTTCTGAGTAAAGTTCTAACTTTGTGGCAAATTTGGTGTAATGAGGACCAGCGGTCTTTTGTGCATTGGAGAGCAAACGTTTCTATGGAAATTAAAATGGGAAATTACACTTTTGTGACCCCCTCCTGCTTTTTTTATCCCAACTTGATGAATCAGAGTGAAGCTTTCATTGAATGAGCCAAGGTGGATGGTCTTTTCTTTTTGGGACGTTTCACAGATTTTTCAAATGGTGCCAAACGTTATATGGAAAGTCTCACTTATTTAGAAGTAGACTGGTGCTAGCGCCGCCCGTGTAATATAGACATATTTACAATAATTACTGCATTTTTGTGGTTGCAAATATCAATTTGGACTTGCTTGAGACCGAAAAAAAATATTCATATGTTTAGCCCTTTGTCATCAGACTTAAAAATATGTAAATAGAAAAATAATCTATCACATTCTAGAAAACCCTGCTATCAGGAGCAGTGACACGGGTAATATGCATACTTTGAATGTTACTACTATAAATGAGTTTCTGTTCCTGACAAGGTTTTTTGTGTTAAAAGCTGTCCCCAATTCCCAGGTTATACAAGGTTCAGAAGAGCGGAGACAATCAAATGCTGCCAGGAAAGAAGCAGCACACGTACAGCTGAAGCTTTGTGCAGATCTAAATAACTTAGGGCCAGATGTAGCAAAATGCAAAATTGCGACTTGCAATTTGCGAGTCCATCCGACTCGCAAATTGCAAGTCGCAATTTGCTATGCAGTACGGTGTCTCAGACACCGACTGCGACTCGCAATGGGGTCGCAATGACCCACCTCATCAATATTCATGAGGTGGGTCGCAATTTGCGGCCCCATTGCGAGTATAGGCACTCGCTAACATGGAGGCCTGCTGACGTCAGCAGACCTCCATGTTCGTGACCTGCTTTTAAATAAAGCAGTTTTTTTTTGTTTAAGTGTAGCCCGTTTTCCTTACTGGAAAACGAGCTGCACTTAAAAAAAATCCTAAACCTTTAGTTTCGGTATTTTTTCAGGGCAGGGAGTGGTCCCTTGGACCACTCCCTGCCCTGAAAAAATATTTTTGGGTCCAGTCACAAACTGGAAGGGGTCCTGGGTCCACTTGAAGTGGATGGTAACTGCGATGCTATTTGCGACCGCGTACGCGGTCGCAAATGGTATTGCATCCCACAGCGACTCGCAAATAGGAAGGGAACACCCCTTCCTATTTGCGAGTCGGAAATGCATATTGCGAGTCGGTAACGACTCGCAATATGCATTTCTGCATGGCAAACCCACGTTTGCGACTCGCAAACAGCGATTTTCGCCGTTTGCGACTCGCAAACGGTTTGCTACATCTGGCCCTTAATCCCTTCAGAGGTCTGTTATCTAAATGACTTTGCTAAACAAGTTGTCCCATCAAACATGTTTAAATAAATTACAAATAGAAGCAATTTGGCACCTGGAGGAGCAGGGATAAAAACTATGTACCTTAATTCAGCCTAAGAAACAAGCACGTTACCCAATATAATGGCATTTTTCTTTCATTGCTCAAAGACTAATTGCTTCAAAAGGATAGCCTGCTCCTCTCCAGGCCAGCAAGAGCTGGACAGAGCCAGTTCTACCTAATTATTTTACCTGCTGTTTGCGCCTCAGCCACAATGAATTAAAGATCACTCCTAGAAACAACCCAGGAACGACAGGGCTCTTTCTTGATGGCAGAAAGATTAATCTCTTAAATGCACATTGCAGCATCAAGTGTTAAATACTGTCTATTGCAATTATCGCCGCTATATTCTTTACACAGACACACATTATGGGCTGGATTTACATGAAACTGGTACAGCGCGGTGCTGTGCCAAAATCAGCAGCACTGCCATAGTTTTGAAATGCAGGGCTGCGCCATACCCACAAGAATAGGCCGCAGCTCTGCATTTCCCCCCTGCGCAGGTGCTAAATTAAGCTGCCTGCAGTAACCTAGGCACCTTGCACTGTAGTGCAAGAGTATCTGAGTTGAGGGGAGTGATTGTTTATGTGCGGGAAGGTATTCCTTCCTGCAAATAAACAATCTACAATTGTGATTTGTCACTTCTATGTGTGATGCAGTACAACGTAATTCTATTAAATATGATAAAGGTGCATTACACCATAAAAAACATACTGCCTTTAAAATGCAGGTTGTTGTTTGAGTTTGTGGCATATTCTGTGAGAGGAATGAATGAAGAACTGTTAATTACTAAATGTTTACATGTAAGTGAACCTAGGTGAACAATTGGAAAACAAGTTGATATCGTAGATGAGCAAATTAATGATACATATAAAAAGTTTCTATTTGATAACTTATTATCATGTGTTGTTCAACTAGTTTGACAGGGACATATGCTCTTGGTGGTTCACTGAGGTAAATAATTGTTTACTATTCACAAAGGTATTTTATGAGCATTAACTTTACAACTGCGGAGTCACCACACATGAAAATACAGAATACTTCTATCTTTTTATGAGCAGAGAGTTGCAATCTTAACGATACTACTCGTAAAATACCTTTGTGCATAGCAAACAATCATACACTTACACATATGGTTAAGTTTACCTTTGTGAATCAGGTCCATTAGGCCTGATTTACAAAGGTAAATTTAAACTTTGTAGTGCATTGTCTACTGTTTTGATATTCATATACTACAAGAGTCATTTTACTACTAGTAACTTTACTAGTAGTAACATTTAAATCATAGTGCCTGATTCACAAAGGTAAACGTCCATATTTGTGTAAGTTTGTGATTTTTAGCAATTTACAAAGCAATGTTGTAAGTCGTTTCTTTACGTCTGCCTATATTTTTAATGTACAGAGACTCTGCAGTCATAAGCATACTACTCGCAAATCGCTTTGTGAATTGCAAAAAAATGTAACCCTTCACAAAACTGTAAGTTTATCCTTGTGAATCAGACCCTGGAAGTCACTTACCCTACAGCTCAGACTTTCTCTCCACCCCTCCTTCATTGTAGGATCATATGGATAGTCTAGACGCATATAATGGAAAAAGGTTTCGGGCAACCAAATAAAACTAAGGGGCAGATGTACTTTTTACTAGTCAGAAAGTGCTGGCGGAAATTTGTGACCGATGTTTTTTTTTTTTAAGAACGGACATATGTTCTAAATTCGGAATCATAGTTGGTCACAATCTTACCTATTTCATGAATATTAGGTAAGTGAGCAAACCACCATGTCTGTGATTGATTTTAAATTAAAGTAACTTTTTTTAAATACAGCTCGTTTTCTTTAAAAAAAAAAGGGGCAACATTTGAAAAAAAAGGTTAATGTTTTCATTTTTGTAAGAGCTTATTTAGGACTTTGTAGCATTGCACCACTTCGTAAATATGGTTGGGGAGAAAGGGCTGCTTAATGCTGCCTTAGCGTAAAAAAGAAATGACACTAGGGCAACGCAAGGTGGTGTCAGGGGCTTGTAAATATGCCCTTTAGTACATCTGGCCCAAAGCGAGCATGGCACAGTGGCATCACACATTCTACAACAGCAGCTACAAAGAGAACTAATGAACAAGTGAAGGTAGGAAGAATGGTTGACTAACACATTTCAGAGCAAAATGTGTTTATTCATGAAAACCCAGGTATTACAAAGCATTGCTAAAGACAATATGATGCTTAGGAAAATCTGTTTCTTTCACAGATGAAATATTCAAATATAATGTTGGAAAATAAGTTGGAATGCAACCAAATTTCCCTTCAAGCTATATAAGCCTCATTACGAGTCCAGCAGTCCATGGACCGCCAGACTTGTGGTGGCACTCAGTCCACCACCAAAAGGGGTGGTCTGATCGCCATATTAAGACTGTGTCGGAGCCGCCACAGTCTGACCGCCAGCACCACCAGGTTGCCACCAGCAGACAGTCTGGCAGTGCCGGCAGTCTCAATCCACCAGGGCAGCGTCCCCTTTCTGCCAGCCTTTGCATAATGGTAGCCCGCCATGCAAAGCCTGGCAGAAAGGGGGTTCCCGGGGGCCCCATGGGGGCCCCTCCACTGCCCATGCACGTAACAATGATTTTCCCAGCCTTTATTATTAAGAATTGTTGCAAACAAATGTTGAATCATCAGATTGATGTCTACAGTGCTCTTATAACTTTCCTGCTAGACGAGATGATAGTATGCATATCAGTCCCCTCATTAAGTGGATATACAAGTTTAGGAGAAATATTGAGCCAGACATGATCAGATCACAGTCACTTTATGAGCTTAATTAACACTTGAGAAACCAGAAGTACGCACCAGTTGTCTAAAGTGATTTCATTATCAAATAGTGTTTCCCTCTTTACTGGCTTGGTGAAATATGGGGTCATAGCAATCTGAATACTCTTGAGTATCTATGAAATGGGATAGTGTTAGACCTGACAGCCTTAGGGTGGTCATCCCCCAACTTTTTGCTTGCCTCCCTCCACTTTCCTGACACTGTTTTTGCTGATTTTAGGACCCTGCACAATTTACCACTGCTAACCAGTGCTAAAGTGCACATGTTCTCTCCTTTAAACATGGTAACATTGGTTAATTCAGAATTTGGCATATTTAATTTTCTTGTAAGCCCCTAGTAAAGTGCACTACATGTGCCCTGGGCCTGTAGATTGAATGCTACTAGTGGGCCTGCAACAATGGTTGTGCCACCCACATAATTAGCCCCTTAGACATGTCCCAGGCCTGCCATTGCTACTTCAACTTGGTATTTAAAAGTACTTGCCAAGCCATAAACTTCCCTTTTCTACCTATGTCACCCCTAAGATGGGCCCTAGGTAACCCATACGGCAGGGTACTATGTAGGTAAAAGGCAGGACATGTGTTTTATATGTCATGGTTGTGGAAAACTCCTACATCAATTTCCCACCTCTGTAAGGCTTGCTCCTTTCATAGGATAACATTAGGGCGACCCTCATGCACTTGAGTGGTAGATTCTGATCAGAAAGGGGTAACCAGGCCAGAATGGTAATAGAAAAATCCTGCTTATTGGTGAGGTTTGATTTTATATTACTATTTTAGAAATGCCACTTTTAGAAAGAGAGCATTTCTCTGCACTTAAAATCCATCTGTCCCTTACAATCTTTCTCCAATCCACATCTGGGCTGGGCTGGTTGACAGCTCCCTTATGCATTTCACCAGATAACCACAAGAACAGGATACTCAGTCACACCTGCACTCATCTGCATACTGAATAGTTTTTCCTGGGCTGGGAGGGTGGCAGGCCCGTAACTTACATTTCAAAGGTTAGTTTGCCTGCCCTCACACAATGGACTGCCAAACCCCCTACTGGGACCATGGCAGACCGACCTATACTGAATGGCACTTCAAAAGCACTCTTTGAAGTCTCCCCCACTTCAAAGGCATTTGTGGGTATATAAACTGGGTCCCTGACACCACCAAATCAGACACTTCTGGACCTGAAACTTCAACCTGTCAAGAGGAACTGCCTGGCTGCCCAAAGGACTCATCTGGACCTATTTGCTGAGAAGGACTGCTGCCCTGCTGTTTCCCTGCTCCTGCTGCCTTGCTGCTCTCTGACTTTGCTGGGAAGTGCTATCGAAGGGCTTGGATTGAGCTTGCCTCCTGTTTTCAGGGCCAAAAATACATCTCCTCTTGAGGAAACTCCATGTGCCCTGAAAATCGACGCATAGCCTGCTGGAAACTAAGCACAGACTGCCTTGCGATGAGAAAATCGCCACACATCCAAACCGGAACGACTCAGCCTGACTTGCTGAGTGAAGATTCAATGTCTGCCTTGCGCTGGAAATTCAACACACAGCCTACTGGATCACCGCACAGCCGAACCAAAATGACACAGCCTAAATTCCCAAGTGAAGAATCGACGCAGTGCCTGCTGTGCAACAGAAAATTTTATGCATTAATCTCTGCACTCTCATGTTCAATGCCCATTAGATTAGATTTTAGAGACTGGCACAAAGACATTGAAATTATCTGTGATAACAGAGTGACATCCCCTCTTGTGCCCTTACTATGTTTGACTTCATTCATTAAAGTCTCTCTGATTTCATGCTTAACTAAGGAGGAAATGCAAACCCAAAATAAAAGATGGTATTTTCCCTTCTCATAATGCTGTTAATTGTTTCATTTTTAGAATCCTCTCTAGGAAAGGATTTTGACTAGCTACATATTTTTGCCTTATGGATGAGTTTTATCTTTGAGGTCACTATTTGTTTTGCTATACTTTTCCTTGTGGGTGATCTCTGTGTTTTGTTTGCAGCGTACTCAGCTTGTAAGGGCCAGCTGTACCAAGCCTTTGCATTGGCATTGCATCAAACAAGACTACGCAAGGCAATGCAAGGCACCGCAAGGGCTTAACTTCTATTTACTAAGCCATGCAGGGCCCCCTTGCATGACTCAGGGTGGCTTAGTAAATGCAGAGTAACGCAAGGCAGCTCAAACTTCTCTCTGCATCGGGCAGTGCATTGTAAAAAAGCAAGGAAGAACACAAGTGCTTATTCCATGTTCCAGGAAATAGCTAACACAAGAAAGGAAGGTAAGCCTACAAAAGCTAAGCAATCAAAAGACTGCAAATGAGAGTGACCATGAAGACAACTAATGGCATGCTGTGGTAGATTGTAAGGCTACTGAACTGTAAACAACACTTCTCACCGCACAGTGTTTGTGCTGTGTAGGCGAGCCCTAAAAATTGAAAAATAGCAGTAAAACTATAAGAAGGCGTTTTGTATTTAAAACATGAGAAACTCCATCATTTACATCAATTTGTTTTCCTAAAATAATATTTTATCATGAACCAGACTACAGTTTATTTATATTTGCTGTAAGCTTTTCTGACTCTTTCCCAAAATATTTTTCTTCAGCAGACAATTGATATAAGACCCTAATAAAAGGTTATATAACACTTCACCTACCTCTATGTAAGGTAGGATGGTCTTTGTGAGTTTACCAGCATTATGAACCAATTCAATAATATGGAAAACAACCACGCTAGGTTTATTACGCAGGAGTTCAATCACCACCATGATATTTATTGCAGCCTGGCTGTTACAGTCACTTACAAGGACAATTGCAGCAGTTACACAATGAGACTGTGGGGGAATGCAACAATACTCTCTACTGATGACTTGTGAGAGACAGATTGAACAAATGCATCCTTTGATCATTTGCTCATGTTCTAGCAGCATAATGCCATTGCAGAATTTTCAGATTAACAATGTACTAAGACATCTTGTCTCTGGAGCACTGCGGGCTCACACAGACAGAAATAAATAGTTTTAATATCTTAAAAACATATCATAACATGCTTTACATTAGTGCATCCATGAATTCAATTGAAAACCTTGCAAGACTCCTTGTGCGTACATGTACTTAAAACAAGAACAACATAGTAGAAAAGGCTACATATTTATTTATGCGTATGTCTAGTTTTTTATGTGCCAGTTTATGCTAGACAGACCAGTAAGGGTGCCAGAGTGCTATAACAAGAAGACCGATGGACCAGCAACCAAAAAAGTATCCTAAGGCCCTGATTTTAAATTGTGTGTTATTTACCATATCCTGTAAATACTGTTCTCCTGGTGTGAGGTATTTGCCTAATGTGGCGATTACCTCCTGTTCTAGGTTTTCAACTTGTTTTGCAGTTTATGTAGCATAAACATGGCTGGGAATAATAGAATGTTTATATCAGCATCAGAACACGCTACACATGTTTAAGGCATAGAGAGATTAAGGGCCAGATGTACCAAAGGATTTTACCCATTCTGTGTCTATGGGAAAAAGCTTTCGTACATATGGCCCTAAGTGATTTGCCCAGAATAACTAGGGCTGTCATTCTGACCGCGGCGGGCGGCGGTCGCCGCCCGCCATGCGGTTACCGGCGAATGACCGCACCGCGGCCTAAAGACCGCGGCGGTCATTCCAACTTTCCCGCTGGGCCGGCGGGCGACCGCCAAAAGGCCGTCCGCCGGCCCAGCGGGAAAGCCCCTGCAACGAGGAAGCTGGCTCCGAATGGAGCCGGCGGTGTTGCAGGGATGCGACGGGTGCAGTGGCACCCGTCGTGATTTTCACTTTCTGCAAAGCAGACAGTGAAAATCTTTGTGGGGCCCTGTTAGGGGGCCCCTGCACTGCCCATGCCAGTGGCATGGGCAGTGCAGGGGCCCCCAGGGGCCCCACGTCACCCGTTCCCGCCATCCTGGTTCTGGCGGTGGACACCGCCAGAAACAGGCTGGCGGGAATGGGGTCGGAATCCCCATGGCGGTGCTGCAAGCGGATTCCCTGGGCCAGGGGAAAACCGGCGGGAAACGCTGGTTCCCCTTTTCTGACCGCGGCATTACCGCAGCGGTCAGAATAGCCCAGGAAGCACCGCCAGCCTGTTGGCGGTGCTTCCGCCGCCCTCCGCCATGGCGGTCATGGACCGCCAGGGTCGGAATGACCCCCTAGATGTTGAGCTGAGGAAGGAATTCAAACCTGATTCCCCAGTTCCAAGGTCATTACCTCTAGTTGCAAGGCCTCACGCCTCCTATTGGAAGTGTGGCATACTATGCAGATTTGGCATTTAACACACTAACGGCTATTTCACAAATCATTTTTGCATTCTCAAATGGCTTAATTGGCAGGATGGGGCAGTTTGTGACTGCTAAAATGCTTTTTCTGATGTATAAAGCCCTAATTGTGATTCAGTAACTAGTTACCGAATCACACTCTTTCTTTTGTTGCTTGGTATTTGGAAGGGGCAATTTGATTTTGTCTCTTCTTAATATCGAATTGCATTGTTATGTATGAATGTTTTGCAACATACTGCCAAATGAAAGATGGTTGAAATGCATTTCCAAATGAGAAGGGGTCCACAAGGGGCCCCTTTCCCCCTTGAGAAAGATTGGAAAAATGTTGTTTAAGACCAGGATGTTGACCAAGGGACCACTGCTTAACATTAAAAAAATAAAACTTACATTTTTATTTTTGAACACATCCCATTTTCCTTAAAGGACAATGGAGCCGCATTTAAATAAAGATTTTTTTTTTTAAAGCAATCACAGACATGGTGGTCTGATGACCTCAGCAGGCCACCATCCCTATGATGGCAGTGAACTCCAGTTGGTTGCAAATTGTGACCTAACTCATTCATTTTCATGAGATAGATCTATTTCTAACTCACTTGGAATCACTAATTAAACTCAAGAGTTTCATACATTAGGAATAGTGATTTCCTAATTGCAATTCACAGGAAATTGCAACTTGGAAATCACTATTCTAATCTTCATACATGAAGCCCTAAATTCTGAGGGCCAGAATTACTAACCTTTCATGTAACACATTGTAGCAAGGCAACTTTCTGTGCTGTGTTGCGTGAGAGGGAGAGAGCAGAAATGCACACTATCTTTAAAGATACGTCTCACTTCTGCACTCTCATAGCGCTGACACATTTCAGGCAGCCTAGCTCCAATGCAGGCACCCTTACACCATGATGCAAGGGTGCCTGATTTACAAGGAGAATGGTTATTGTGCAGGAAGGGGCACCTTTCTGCACAAAAACAATCTCTGAAGGCCTTTCCCCTTTCTACGTGTACTGTAGATTTCAACACAGATAGAAAGAGAAAATAACACAAAGAAAAAATATTTTTCTCCTCGTTATGACATCCTCTTGGAGGCTCAGTAATTTTGAGCAATTCAAGGTTTATTAACTTTTGTAAATCTACAACTGGGCGAAATCCATGGGTGGATGCATGGGAACGTCCATGTTCCACCCATGGAATGTCTCCCAGAATAATGTGTAATGAAATGCAGTGCAAGCCACTGCAATGTGTTGCATTTTTCTTATAAAGACACACAAGGTGGCTCAAATTGCCCCTTGCATGGCTTTGTAAATATCTACTAGCATTTTGCATCATGGATGCGCCACAAAAATGGTGCAAGCCTGGTGCTAAATGTTAGTAAATCTAGCCATGAATGTTTTGCCTTTTTCCTTGCCTTTTTCCACTGATACATTTTAGCCTGTTAGACTTGTCAAGATCTGGAACCCTCTGGAAAATGATAATCAACACACAATTCAGAATTCCTATCTATTTGCAAACTTTTGTTTGTCCTGGGATCGAATCTAACTCCTTCTTCATAATCACGGACATAGGCACTCACTTAGTGTGGCTTGTTAATTCCAGAGAAATGCCAAAACTTGCCTAATTATGTTACAGCTTAAGGCATATGTAGAATTATCAGGAATTAGCGTTTTCCACACATACATAATGAGCAATTTGTGGAAATGCCTTGGGCCTGATTCACAAAGCCATTTTTGAATGGAAAATGACTAGATTAATGACTAAGCAGTCAAAAAAAGATTCCTAGTAGGTTCAAATTGTTTTTATCAGTGCAAAATTCTACGCAAGAACTTTATACAACTATGCAGGAGTAATTTTCACTAGTGGAATGGGCAGTGGTTTTACCCACTGACATGTTAAATCAATCAATCAATCAATCAATCAATCAGTACATCTATAGTATGGCTGATCACCTTTGGGGGTCTCAAGGCGCTATTTGCGTGTGTGCTGCTCAATCAAAAAGCCAGGTCTTCAGGTCCTTCCTGAACTGCTTCAGTGATGTGGTCTGTCTGAGTTTGAGAGATAACATGTTCCATGTCCGGGCTGAGAGGTAGGAGAAGGATATTCTCCTCCTGCTGTGCTTTTTTGGATCTTGGGAAGGGTGAGCTGGGATGAACAGAGTTGTCCATTTGGAGCCGGCGTCAATGTAAGGGCACTGTTTCCCACTGGGCTGGCAGGCGGAAACACTGTTTCTGCCTGCCGGCCCAGCGGGAACATCATCATAGGGCCTGCAGGGTCTTCGCCCACCTGGAGGTCTTCCGTCGACCGTCAGTGCGGTTGACGGCAGAGTGTCCCGCTGTCATAATAATGAGGGCCTCTGTGTTCTTCTGATAAGGAAGAATCTGATCCTTTCCAGTGCTTCATTGTAGATGCCAGCATCATGGAGTCTGGCAAATGGTAGAGTGGGAGACGGTGTTGAATGCAGCAGAGAGGTCTGGGAGGATGAGTGCGCCTGTGTCTCTGTGGTCTGTTGCGCCTGAATCCAGATTAGGATGGGTCTAGAACCTGGTTTGTCTCAAAAAAATTGGTGAGTTGCTGGTTGACAGCCTTTTCCATTACTTTGGCTGGAAAATGGAGCAGAGAGATGGATCTGTAGTTTTTCAGCTCCCTTGGGTCAGCAGCTGGTTCCTTGAGTAGCGGGTTGATCTCAGCATGCTCTCACTCTGCTGGGAAGGTGGTGGTCTTGAAGGATCTGTTGATAGTCCAGCAGAGCTCAGGTGCTATGGTGGCGCTGGCCAGGCTGGCACAGATCTGAAGGTGCACCCGAGTGGATATAGTTCTTGAGTTTTTGGGTACCATCTGTGGTGAAGGGGTTCCAAGAGTTGAGGATCTGATGTGGTGCGGTGTCCATGGTGGTGTTTGTGGGTAGTGCGGGCAGGTTTTGGTTCTTGAAGCCTTCGAATATGTCCTGGATTTTCTTGTGGAAGAAGGTGGTGAGGTTGCCACAGAGGTTTTGAGAGGGAGGGATGGATGAGGTGTCTGTCCCAGGGTTCGTGAACTCTTTGATGATTGCAAATTGCTTCTTGCTGTTGTGAGTGCTGGAGCTGAGGCATTCTTGAATGGCAGCTTTTTAGGTGGTTCTGATGTTCTGGTGGTGCGTGGTGACTGCGTTCTTGTAGGCTTGCTGCTCCTCCATATCCATTCCAGTTGCCTGCTGGAGCGTTTGGACTCTTGTAGGTCTGTCATGAACCATCTGGGTGTTTTGCTTTGTTGGTTTCCTGCAGGTTTCCGGAGGGGGTCAATGCTGTTAGCACATTCCAATATCCAGTGGTGCAGATTACATATAGATTAATTTGCGTTTGCTGCATCTGTTGGGGGGGAGTGGCTGAGTGCGTTGGCGAGTTGCGCTCCTGTGACTTTGCCCCAGTGTCTGCCGAGGAGCCAGGGAGCATAATGGCTTGTAGTTTTCTTCGTAAAGGTGAGTGGATGCACTTGTGATCGGTCCAATGGTGTTCGGAAGTTTGAGACATGGTGATGTTGTTCCCTGCTGAGAAGACGGGATCAAAGGTGTGTTTGGCTGTGTGGGTGTGGGTGTTGACAAGATGGTTTGTGGGCATTCACAAACTCCTATCTGCAAAGTTCCCTCTCTAGAATACATATGAGACTTAGGCCCTCATTACGACCCTGGCGGTTTGTAACCGCCAGGGCCGCGGGACGCGGTGGCACCGCCGACAGGCCGGCGGTGCCCCGCGGGGCATTCTGACCGCGGCGGCTTAGCCGCGGTCAGAGAAGGGAAACCGGCGGTCTCCTGCCGGTTTCCCGCTGCCCCCAAGGAATCCTCCAAGCCGGCGCAGCTTGCTGCGCCGGCTTGGGGATTCCGACTCCCCCTCCCGCCATCCAGTTCCTGGCGGTTCTCCCGCCGGGAACCGGATGGCGGGAGGGGGAGTTGCGGGGCCCCTGGGGGCCCCGCTTGTATTTCACTGTCTGCATAGCAGACAGTGAAATACGCGACGGGTGCAGTAGCACCCGTCGCACCTTCCCACTCCGCCGGCTCGATTACGAGCCGGCTTCATGGTGGGAAGGTCGTTTTCCCCTGAGCTGGCGGGCGGCCTTTCGGCGGCCGCCCGCCAGCCCAGGGGAAAACTTGGAATGCCGGCCACGGTCTTCAGACCGCGGTGCGGTATTCCTGCGGCGCAACTTTGGCGGGCGGCCTCCGCCGCCCGTCAAAGTTGTAATGAGGGCCTTAGTCTGTGAAAGGCTGGACTAAATGTCCTTCTGGAAAATCTCCTTCCAGGGTGGGAAGGGGAATGGAACTCCTGCAAAGATTTTGGTTGTGTAGAAGAAGAGTGCCTTTCACTGAGGTAGAATTATACTGTGAGTACAATTACATATTGTGAAAAATAATGCTTGAAAAAGTTACCTTACTTGCCCTGAAGTGTGCTTTGAAATGTGTAACAAGCCCAGCTTTCAAAGCATATTCCTAGAAACATTTGTGATTTTGGAAAAAGTACAAGAGTACATTAAAGAGGAGGTATGAATTACTGAATGCAGTTCTCCACTTGTTTGTGTGAATCAGGCCTAATATGTGCAAAGATTGTTTATATTTAAGCTGCATGTTTATATTTTGTTTACAGAAAAAAAATCTTATGCAACTCATTATTTTATTTCTTCATCTCTTTACCACATGTCCACTTCAAGTTATCTTTTGTGTATTCAGTCTATTTTTTGGAGGCATCATATTTCATAGTACTCCATAATATTTAATAACATCTATTCAGTTTGCGATTTTTTGGACAGAAACATCATTTCTAACACTTATTTGTATTGCATCTCTGCCTGTTTTTCAGAGGTTGTCACTATACCTTAGTCAAAATATCAACTTGGAGGTGTATTGGGCTAATAATATTAGCTGGTGTGATACTAGAATATCATAGAATATTATCTGACATACATATTGCATTGTAGGGATCCGAATGACCCCTGCAAGGCAAGAAGGCATGCATCTCTACCTTGAGTACTCAACAGTATTGAAACCAGTATTGTGACTGTTGTTGACCCTAGTATTACAAAAATCTAGTGAGTGCACAGAATGTGTGGCCTTTTCCCATGTAATGTGAGACCCAGAACCTAGATGCGTGCACAAAACATACACTTATACTGGCCATAGGACTACAGTCTGTGTCCTAGGTAATTTACATGAAATGTTTGCCGCTGTGTACAGAGTTTTTTTAATGAATCATTAATGTGATCAGACCTTTTTTTGTGGCAAGAAGAGTGTGGTTGACGGACTCCTATTGTGTAGCGTTCCACTGTTATGTGAACACCATATCTTTGCACAGAGGTGCAGTGTCCATGTCTGGTGCAGTCAGACATGAATGATATTAGGATTCTGTGTGTGGTGAGGTACCGAAGACAGGGATCAGTGGGATACATTTCAGATGGTCCTGGTTTTTGGATGTCCCTAGTTTAGCATGCACAAGACGTCTTCATAAAGTGGAAGTATTTTTACTGCATTCCTATGGCTAGATGGTGAAAACCAGATACTTAAGTGAAGGAGGATGCAGACAGGGCTACCCTTAGAAATTCAATAAGGTCCTTCCTACTAAAGGCTGTACATTCGTTCTTCCTGAGCAATGCAATTTGGTAGATTATAGAGTTGAGAAGTAAAATGCAGTGTCTGTTGTTCAAGATGAGAAAGTGTCTAGGCAGGGCATTCCCTTCATCTGCCTTCATGATTAATTCATCATGAAGGCAGATGACAGCCATGTTCAGAGATGCCCTTGTTTTGCATACTGTCTGGAACCAGAAGTATTTCTATCTGCTTTGAGTATTGTCATTTTGTGTAGATGCTGTGCCTACGGAACACCCAGAATAGTACATTTGAAAGACAACCAATTTGAATTAGTTCTGAAATCTTACACAGAGGAGACTGTCCAAATCCCACCACTTGGTTCCAGTTCCAGTTCCAGTTCCAGGTTCTTCATGACCAACGAAGGGAGTACTCTGCATACCCAAGGGACTGTGGTGTGACCAAGATTGATGTCTGAATGACAGCCACAATCCCAGAGGTAAGAAGACATCAAGTAATGCCTTCACTTTCGCCTGAAGGGGCTGAGGGTTTGTCTTTAGCTTAAAAGCCTGGACACTTGGTAGCCTGTTGTGAGAGTAAAGGAGGATGCCCACATCTTCTGGAAGAGAGACTGTACAGGAGGAAAATGCAGAGTGGCATGCAGCCAGAGAAAGCAAGCGATTAACATGGAGCATATGTGGATGGGCCCCCTGGTCTCTGACAAGGTTTCATGCCACGATCCACATCAAAACATTTGAAATTTAGAAGCATCATGAAAACCTTTGAAATTATGAAGTATCATGTGTGTTCAGCAGCCCACCTTGTGACAGATAGAATGGTGCTGCCAATATCAGAATCCTTCATCGCTGCTGATGTTTGAATTCTGATCAACTTGGAGGATTCACCTGCCAAAGACATCCTTCTCTTCACAATTGACCTTAAGGCTGCACCTCCCATTTAAGCTCCCTGTCTGTACTAGGGAGGTTACAACTGCTGCAGATGAGTGCCTCAGTGTAAGCCACCACATTGATCTCTCACAGTCATCAAGTTCAGAGTATGGAGCAACCTTCTTTTCAGAATGCCCTTGTCAAGCTACTACATAGCCCTGTGTTAGTGCTCAGAGGCCACAATGGGCATTTGAACATGTTTTCTGAGACTCCAGGGCATTGTATTATTAGAGAAGCAGCAGCAGACGCTTGTGCAGTCCCTTCTGTAATATTGATAGTGCTGGTGCACATATGGCACTGGAGCTATGTAAAAAGGATGCTCCTTCTTTTTCTTGGGGATGTTACCCCATAAACTTGAGGGAATCAGTTTTCATCTGTGCTCATGCTGCATCATTGACACAATAGTATCTGTATTACAAGAGCAGCACATGACCCAAGGTGAACCTGCAGAACTTGTAATTATCCAAAAACCATGGACCTCATTGATATCATTTAAAAATTGTTTAGAATAAACAGCAAAACCACTGAATGTAATTAATCTCATACTTTGTGATGTAACATAAGAACACAACTTTGAATTTGTATTAGGATAAGTCTTTATACTTGAGTATTTACAAAAGAACAATGTCAAATTATACAGAAAACCTGGCAACTATGTAGGATGTGTCTCTAGTGTGTCTTTAGTGCAGAAAATAAAAAAAACGCAATCAAAAAGTAGTACAGACAAAAAGAGACTTTGGGACAAATTTCAACCCTCTTGAAGATAATTCAAGATCCTCATCAGGACAAAAAGGATATAGGCACATCTGTAATGAAGTAATCACAAGGTTAGATACTGGGCTGTGCCACCCTTTATGCTGCAATTAGGAAAATCAATAGGTAGGTACCTGAGGTGGCCAGTCTGTTAGATTAAGGTATAGGTTGGTCCTATTAAAATTGTGAGACAACACAACGAAGGTTCCCACTAGTCGTGGTAATTAAATGAAGAAAGTACTTACTAAAAGATGTGAGTCACAGTCTACAAAGTGGAGGCAAAGCATACAACCATTAAAATACAAATAATTAGCAGGATTAGTTGAAGTTAGAGTTCAGGTGCCTGTTAGGACT
This sequence comes from Pleurodeles waltl, assembly GCF_031143425.1. Lineage (NCBI taxonomy): Eukaryota > Metazoa > Chordata > Amphibia > Caudata > Salamandridae > Pleurodeles > Pleurodeles waltl. The sequence continues at coordinate 689,825,445 of NC_090436.1, read as the reverse complement.
TACCCCTCAGCATGACCACAATTGTGCCATCACTACACCTTAGTAGGTGTACATGGGGCAAAACCAATCTTGTATTCACCACCTTAATACAGTAGGTGTCAATTTCCAGGGAGGGGCAGACTTTGAATAACTGGTCTGAATTGTCAAAACCACAATTGGTTTCTAGATATAAAAATTCCTCCTGGCAGGGCATTCAGCTCTGTGGCTCAATCGATCAATCAATCAATCAAAAAAATGTTATAGAGCGCGCTACTCACCCGTGAGGGTCTCAAGGTGCTGGGGCCATCACTGTCTGAGGAAATCCTTCACGTGAGACACGTAGAGCCCTGCTTTAGTGAACGGACAGAAGACCAAGGCCTAGAAAGTAAATGTGGGTTTTGAAATTCCATTTGTGAATTTGACTGTAACCTCAGAGGTTTAAGACTGCAGATGAGGATGAAAATCATTGATACCTTCAAACAAGGCAAAGGATTGCAGATTCCTATTTGTGATTCAGAAAAGAGTGCAAAAACCCTTTTGAGTGTCAGAAAGAAGTTTATGACTTGCAAAAGGAGTTCTGTACACTGTGAAAAAATGGTTCACACCCTTCACAAACGCAAAAGCCTTTAATACATCAGTCCCTGTGTTTGATATCATTCAAAAAATTCAGATTGGCAGTGTTTTAAAATAAACCTTTGTCTCCACATTGGTAAGTATAATGGGCCTCTAAGATGCAGATAATTAATGGTGGTTATTTCAGAATACTGGAATCCCTACACATATTAAAGTTGCCAAACTGTGCAGAAAATACAGGCGAGAGCCCCTCAGTAAAGTCCTTGCAAATTAACAAACCAATTAAGAAAAATAGGGAAAAAAATGAATAACCAATAGACATCAAAATAACATCAAGTAAGGTAAACCAAAGATGTGACCTTTTATAGTTTTAAGGTACAAAGCACCCAGACGCTTTTGTGCTTTCATTCACCTTATTTTTATTTGAAAGCAAGGAGATATATTTAGTGATAATTTCTATTTTTTAATGGTACGGGCCAGTCTCTGTGGGCATTCTAATCTTGGAATGCTGACAGAGAAACCGGTGCACTAATAGAGAAATGTGTGGTGGTCAGGCTGAAGAGAAGTTGCAGCTTGCCTCCCATTGGGTCTCTTTATTCACTCACCTCCATGCTTTTGTTTATCACTTCAGGAGTCCTGCCTTTTGCATCCCTGAAGCAAGGACTCAACCATCTGACTCCTATGCCACAATGAAGGGCCATCCCCCATTCATCAATCTGATCAGTTATTCGAAAGTCTATACAAAGTCATTTTTCAACGTGTGAACGCATGCATTTATATCATTGTATTCATATCCCTTTTCTGACACTGCAAAATGATGCAAAGTAGATTATTGATAAAGGCTCTGACACTGCAAAATGATGCAAAGTAGATTATTGGTAAAGGCAGGTAAGTACCTACACTTAGCTATAGACCACTAATCCCGCATTAGGCCCAATTAGGTCTCAATAAGTTAATCACAGCTCAACCCTTGGTAGCTTGGCAACGAGTAACAAGGCTTAATCTAGGAGACAAACTGCATAAAACATTCAAGTATCACAAAACAGTAATTAAATAAAACACAAAAAACAGTTTCAAACAAATGTATAAAAACAGAAAATATTTGTGTCTTTAATTTGACACAAAATTGATAAAAATTGGATAAGGGGAACTGGAGATATGAATTTTTTTGTTAATTTTTTTTTTAGTGCATAGAAACTAAAATCACCAATCTGGACATCTGTGCGCACTCAACAGAGGCAAAGTAAAGATTTGAGGCTGACCACGATGGAGCCCTGCTCATCTACAGCAAGCGGGAGGCCTCCGTCACAAGTTTACCTTTGGACTTAGTCTTTTTCAGGACAGAAATCTTCATCTGGGCCAAACTTGAAATTGGATCGATGTCCCTGGAGCCTTCCTCAGCTACACTGCGCAGGAAGCCTCGGTACACTTTTTGCATTCAGACTTATTCACTTTTTTGAAGCTTTTTTCTCTCTGACGTCGGACGACCTTCCACAGCAAGCCGATTTCAAGTTGACGTCATTGGATTGCCTTTCCCGGAGCCCCCGATTAAATCCTGGAAGTCTGGGGCTCTGGAGCTTTTCAGTGGGATGAACCAGCAAGTAGGACCGGGTTGCGATCGATGTAAGCTGGCTTGACTCATGACGTAAGGCCGGTTCCTTTATTGAGCTTTTTATCAAAAGTTTCCCAATCTTCTCTAAAGTGCTGAGTCTTATTCCAGAAGGTCTGTGAAGCTCCTTTAGGAGTCCACAGCTCACCCCAAGGTTCCATAATCTCTGAGTTGCTCCTTGAGGGTTGAGACTCCAACTCCCAGAATACACCTGTCTCAAACTCAAAAATGACCACTGGACAGTGGTCAGCTGGTCATTTTCTTCAGGATTTGATACAGGGGACTCTGGTTGGCTATTTTCTACCTGTAGCAAATAGGGAGTCCATGTTTTAACCAGCTGAAGCTAGGCAAAATCCTTTTTGTGGTAAAACCCAAGCGTGCAGCTGGTGCAGTCGTTCAGCGTGCATTGCCCAGGTGCAGGTCAGGGGTCCAGCAGGGCCTTCCTTGTTTGTGTCTTGTTCCTGGTAGCTATCTGAGGTGGAGGTGCAGCTCTGCCATTGTTATCCTTGCTCCTGCAGTGTAAAGCAGAGGGGGACCTATTGACCAATCATGTGCAGGTCACCACCCTATTGGATGACCATTTCCTGGGAAGTGTGGCAAAAATCAATCCCAGGGAGCAACCTTCCTCAAAAATCTAACATGTAAAAAATGTTATCTCAAAAGATAGGTCTGGCTGAGCCCACCCACTGGTGTGGCTAAGATCCCTTAACACACTCCTCCCCAGCCCTCTGCTAATCTAATCAGGGGGGCGTATGTTGTTGTCTGCCCCAAATGTCCTTCCTTCCCTTAAAATCCAGTTTGGCTACTCTCCCCTATCCTGTTTCACCATCTGCTGAGACAGATCTCCTCCCCCAGGCACTTCCTTTGTCCTCAGCCCAGATTGCCAGAGGCTAGCCAATCAGAGAAAGACACTATGGAGCTGAAGTTGGCAACTTTCAGGTAGTGTTCTAAAACTCTTTCCCTGAACTAGTTATATTAAATACAACAATGGCAAGGTGTTGGATTTATCATAACAATAAGTTTAATACCAAACTTGAGATATCTAGCTCCTTTTGAGTCTGAATTAATTCAAAATAAATTCTCCTATGTTAGCCTATGGAGCCTATTGATTACAATGGGGGTAAAACAAATGTAGCTAATTTCCCTCACCAGGGCTTATAAAACATCTTTTATAAAGTCCCTGCTTATAGTTACCCTGCACACAACTCTGAGGGTATGTAGGGCACACCTTAGGGGTCACTTATATGTACAAATAAGGTAGTTTAAGACTTTGTAAGTACGTTTAATTCCAAAGTTGAATTTGAAGATAACTTTCATTTAAAAGCAGCCAGTGAGGCAGGCCTACCTTTAAAATGACACTGGGCACCTTATCAGTACACCTATGGGGTACTATCTATGCTGGGGTCCCTAAAGCTACATGCCCTACCATGTAATAGGGGTTTGCAGAGCAAATTATAATTAGCCTAATTTTCATACTCATTTAATCAGAGCACAGGCCCTGGGACTGTTTAACACTAACCCAGAAAACCATCAGAGTCAGGAAAACACCAGCATAAGTGAAAAATGAGGGCAAAAAGAAGTCAGGGGACTTCTGCAATCAGCCCAGTTTTCCCACACAGATCCTGTCTAAACATTCAATAGGACATAATTTAGTAACTCAAAAAAACAGTAAAAGAAATAAAACAACTATAAGTGGCCAATGCATATAATACAGCACCATTTTTATATGAATAACTACTCATTAGCAGTCCATGATGTCTGAGAGAGAGGGTTCAATACTTTTTGTATATATCATATCCCAATGTCCGCCAATGTTTTAATCATATTCAGTTACTGAGATTAAATTTAATGGAGTCTCACTCCTCTGTGGTGCCATACCGTTGGGTTTTGACATCATATTGTATGGGACAAAAACAATTTAGTGGAGGTTTCCTTCATAGTAGTAACCTTATCTCAGTGTGGCTCACTAAATTAAAAAAATGCAATGCACTTATTTTAATGATTTGAGAAACAATTGCTTCAAGGATTAAAAAAGTATGTTCATGAGTGTAATCTTGAAGATGCTGTTCACTCTTATTACCTATAAGGATTCCTTAGAGCATGGTTCAATTGGGAAGAACGGGTGAAGAACATGAGAGGGAGTAAAGTGGGGTGTGTGGTAATTGAAGGGTTTGCATGGACATACAAGCATCATGTCACCTTACCTCACCAACCATCAAAAAACAAAAACATTGATTACAGTCCCTCTGGATAATACCTGAAAGCATCTGCAAATCAAATTCAAAAGCCAAAGAGTTTTCTTTTATACACAGACCACACTTTCCAATAATAGGCTCTGCAAAATCAATATAGTATGATAAAGGTTAGGGCCACATTAGCAAATCAGAAACAACAACTTAGTTTTTACAGATCTTTAGTACTAACCCATTTCTAAAGGTAAGATAAATCTTCTATCTACTCTCTCAGCAACTGCACCCCAGAGATGATAAGTGCAAAATGAAATATTTTTCAGACAGTGACTCCTAAAATTAGCATGCCTTCAGCTGAATTTTCAACAGAAGTCCTTGAATATAATACTTTGGGTACACAAGGGAAGCTTCACACGTCCTAACACAATAGTTCATTTCTGAATTGTTTAGATAATTCACTTGATGTTCCATGGAAATGAGAAGAGAGATAGTTTGCAGCAGGACACTGATTGGGAGGGAAAATGGGCAGGAGCAAGATGATCTGGCAGATAACAAATAGAGAAAGGCAAAAGAGGAACCCTGAAGTCCTAAATGACCATTTAGCCTCCAAAGCCCTGCAAAACTGTGAAGGTTTGGCTATTTATCAAGCAAACAAAAGAATAAAATATCTAGGACTAGCCAAGGTTCCTATTTCAAGTGATCACATATTTCATATCTATCACTGCCTACATTATTTCTCCATTGCAGAAAGATGCATTCAAATACAGAAAAGGAACTGACTTCCTATCAAATTGTGCTTGCCCTTTGGCTCAATCTCCTTTTGACCCTTTCTATCATTCACATTAAGCATACTAATTCTCAAGACATTTATAGCATCATCCTAATTATGTAATAAGTTGACAACATTAATTCCTTGCGTAAAACTACCAACTCCTCCTCATTAAGTAATAGTTTTCTGAAGTGAACAGCTTGGTGAATCGCGAATTCAGGCTATTTTGAACATAGTCAATCTTTCCTGAAGATCTTCTCCTGACTACTCATTCACAAATCTTTCCAGTCAAAGGCTTGAATTGTAAAACGAGGCCCAAGAACATTTCCAACTCCATCTTCCCTCAATATTGGCAGCTTTGTTCATTGAACATGAACTTTGTCAACTATCCTCTACTAAAATATTCCAGCCTAAAGGCCTACTCATCTAAAATGTGTCAAACCTCAAACGTCAAACACATCCTATCCTTTCAAAAAGGCTTGAAGAAAATGCCTGCACCCCATACCTTCTGATTATTCTCTCCTTTACATTTTTATAAGGCTCCTAGAGGACTCCCCAATATTTTGCATTTCTCATAGTCCAAACTAAATGACATACAATAATAAAAGTTCTAAAAACTATGGGTCATATGAAAGCATATCTGAATTGGTGAATTCTCTTGTTAGTGGTCTTGTTTAGAAGGGTTTATTATAATATATTAACACAAATGATCACAAACCTTAGAAAGGTAGCATTTTTGAAAGGAGAATGTGAGACGCATCATTAATGTTAGGTTACTTATATTTTTGTATCTTTCTGTGGTCTGGGAATAACCACTTGCTCAGGCATTACCATACCACTGAAATATGTTTACCTCAAAAAACATTTTATCTAACTTAACAAACAAGATTCAGGTAGGTGATGATTACTGTTAGAAATGGGGTTGTTGGTTGACTGAAGTGTGACCAATTGTCAAGTGATAGCCACAATCCCTTGCAGTGTGACCCAAAATTGTCACCTAATCAACTTGTGGTTAACCAAAGGTATCATGTCACTTAAAACATTCAGGCTTAACTTAGAAGCAATATATTTAAGTAGCAAACCGTGTGAAAACACAAAATAAGAAAAATCCCAAAACAGTTTTGAAAAATAGAGCAAATTCTAATAAATCATTTGACACTAAAACAACAAAAGGTCAATCACTAGAACTGTAGTTAGAAAATGTAAAGTTTTTAGTGAAAACTAGTGCCTAAAAGATGAAAGAACCAACTGCAGAAATGTAGTCATGCAAGACAAGTCAAAGTTTAAATTTATGGTTGACTGTAATGGAATGGAGTTCAGATACATTGGTTTTCAGTCTTAGGATTTCGGGCTTAGAAATATTTCTGAGAAAAATGTTCTACGAAGGTAAAGTTCAGTGGGGCAAGGCTGTGTATGTGTCCGTGGAGGGAGTGATGTCTTTGGATAGCCTAGGTTGGAGCCACAGTGAAGATCTCTACATTCGGACTTAGGGCCTGATTTAGAACTGGGTGGATGGGTAAGTCCCACTCTATCCTGTGGGACTTAGATTTGTATGGATGGGACATCTGTCACCATAGTGACAGAGTAACCCAATCACTGAGTTCCGAAGCAGGCCCTTAGTCTTTGAAATGGAAGTCAAACATCTCCAGTGGGACGAGGCAGAGGGCTGTAGCCTGACAGTTCCATGAGGCCAGATACCACTTTGGTAATGGACTGCTGAAAAGCTTTTGAAGAGGAAGAGAAGCCATGAAGTCTATCCGGATGGCAATGCACCTCGGGCAGATGGGTGAGCAAGTTGGTCTTGGCTCCTCCTGGTTCTCCAATCAGTTTTTAACCAAACCTTTTTTATGTCCTCACTTTTGAATTTTGACTAACAGGCCAAAATAAGTATCTCTGTGACTCACTCTGGAGGTCCTGGAACACTTAAAGATTGATGGTCTGATTTAGATGTTGGCGGTAACGGCCCTCATGTCGACTTTTTGACTGGAAACCCCCCCCGCCACCACGACGGTCCACCTGTTGTATATAGATGTTGGCAGTCCTCTACACAAAAGACTGCATTCGAACTGCTGTCTCCACCATGTCTGAGCTGGCGGAATGGGGGAAAGCAGGTGAAAACTCACTTTTTTACCACTTCCACCATCTTGGACTGGACATGACTGGGCAAAATCTGTCATCACTGCTGCCACCGACCCACGGAGAAAACACGGCGCCTCATTGAAAGACTCAAAGGTAGGAATACTACATTGCCAGGGTATATTGCATGGGCACTTCATGGGAGGTGGAGACCAGTGGAGACATAGTCATGGGTCAGTAATTTTTTATATCACTGTGACATGCATATGTCAGGAACACGAGTGGGACAGACACGGATGGGGATACACAGATACACAACACATATTGCACACATGTATGTAGATGTGTATATGATGCGATTAGCTGGTTGAGGTGGGGAACTGCCTGTATATGAGTGAGTCTGTAGATTGCTGTGTAGTTTTGTTGTTTGTTATGGTTGTGTCATGTGTGGGTTCAGCGTAAATGCTGAGTGTATGTATGTCATGGATGAATGTCAATGTATGTTTTTGGCACGTTTGGTTTGTGTTGTGTCAGAATGGCAATGGTTAATTGTGTGAATGTGTTGTGTAGAGTGTAGTGCGGGGGTACACCTATGGCTCAGGGACAGTGCCTGTGTGTCACTTACATCCCTTCCATAGCCCATGCCATTGTACAAAGTCCATAGATTCCTGACACTGTCTCCCACCATCAGTGAACCACCGCCATTCAGAATGTCAGCAGAACTGTAAGATCTAAATACGGTGGGCAGAACAGCATTGCTGTAATGGTATTTTCTGGTCTACACCTGACACAGCTTAGTAGTGCGACCATCAACATCTAAATCAGGCCCTCAGTCCTTGTCCTCAGCAGAAGGTAGCAGAGCAGCTGGGCAATCAGGACAGCAATCCAGCAGGGAAGCAGTCCTTCACAGTAGTAGTCCAGCAGAGTTGCAGTCCTTTCAGCAGTACATCATTCCTTCTTCCTGGCAGAGGATCCATGGGTCCAGAAGTGTACTGAAGAGTTGGTGTCTGAGCTCTTTTTATATTCCCTGGTGCCCTGATTCTGGAAGGTGGGGGAAGCTTCTAGATAGTGGCTTTCAAGGGCAGGCACTCTCCTGGATCCCCTGCCCTAGCTCCAAGCTTGATAAAGTGACCATGTGAGGCTGTTAGGACCATTGTGTAAAGGCAGGGCACTGGCCATTCAGTTGCAAGTGAGGCTGTGCTCAGCTTTGTCACCCAGATGGCTCATTGAGGCACACTTACTCTATTGTGTCACTGTCTGGAAGGAATTGACAAAGTGTAACTGTCAACTACACCCAGTCATGTGACCCAAGACAGGATGCAGTCATGAAGAGCTAAAGGCAGGAGAATACCAACTTTCTAAAAGTGGCATTTTCAAAAATGCAATTTAAATCTAACTTTACCAGTAAATAGAGCTTTCCACCACAATTCCAAGACAACAGACATGATATAGCTACCTACTCCCAATTAAAAATTACAGTTTACTAAATGCAATAAAGAATCCCCAATGTTATCCTATGGGGGGGTAGGCATTGCAGTAGTAAAAAACTAATTTAGGAGTTTATCACTGCCAGAACAAAACTGAAAAGTACATGTCCAACGTTTTGATTGCACAGCACCTTGTCCTATGGGCTACCTAGGGTCAACCTTCAGAGGGACGTATATGTAATAAAAAGGGGATCTTAAGGCTTAGCAAGGAGGTTTAATGCCAAGTCGACATCACAGTTTAAACCTGCATTCAGGCTGCAATGGCAGGCCTGGACATATTTTAAAATGCTACTTAAGTGGTTGGCACAATAAGTGCTGTAGGCCTACTGATAGCATTTCATTTACAGGCCCTGGGTTTATGGCATACCACTGTACAAGGGATGTACAAGTAAACTAAATATTCTAATTAGGTATAAGCTATTATTTTTAAGCATATTTACTTATGCTTTATTTTTCCAGCTGATGACATGCAGAAGGCTGAGGCCTTAGGCTTCTGCCTTTCTCTTATTGGCCAACAATCGGTTGATAATATCCTAATTTGCAGACGACCTGGCCCTGCTGGGTCTTTTCTGATTTGCCTTGCGGAAGCAGTTTCATAGGTTTTGCTTTGCTTCTCACACAATATTATATTAGGAGACTTTAACAATCATTAGGACTCTCTTTTAGATAAAGACACACTTAGGCTTAAAGACATCATTGCCACTTTTGGCCTTTCTCACATGGTTGCCAATACTACATATTCAGGGGGAAATATAATTGACCTAATTGTTTTTAATAAGTGTTTAAGCTTATCTGATCAACTCCCTCTCCCTTGATCTGATGATTATCTGATTCATTTTAGATGGCAGATTCCCTCACATGTGAAATGTGAAAATTCCTCCTTCCTAGGTAAAGATTGACCTCTTGCCGAGATCCCTCAGGACAGCCTGCTAAAGGACCTGGATAATACTCTGGCAAACATTCCAGGCCCACTTGATGCTGACGTCTTGGTGTTCGATAATTGGATTTGGTCCTCTGTGGGACTGTTAGCTCCTCCACCCAAATGTTTGACAGGTCGATCTTGTCTCTCCTGCCCCTGGTTCAATGAAACTGTGAGGCAGGAGAAGAAAATTTGTAAGAAGGCCATAAGAGGGTGGCATAACAATTACATTTTGGAGAACAAAGCTAGGTACAGGCTAGGACTTAAAAACTACTCTAATCTTATTAACTCAACTACAAGAAAATTCTATAAAGATAGGCATGATAGGGTGGATAACAAGCCAAATGAAATGTTCAAATTAGTTAAAACATTTTTTTAACCCAGTAGCATGCCACCATAGTAAAAGTCCCTTGAAAACATGGTGGAAACAGCTGGTCACTTTCTTCAGAACCAAAACTTCTGATATTCAAAGAAGCCTACCTATGTCAAGTTACTCTGATTCTGACCTTCCTTCCCCTCACACCATGGCCTGCATACTTTCAACCGTTGACTTGATTTCAACAGATGATTCCAGAACAGCTATTTTAAACCTCATGTTGGGCTTCCATTTAGATCCCTGTCCCCCTTTTATTTTGCACAGGAAGTAGAGGTTATTAACACAGTCTTGAATTCTTCACTGAATAAGACTCTTTTATCTGGGATAGTCCATGCTAATTGGAAACAGGCTAAAGTGCAGCCTCTTTTTAAAAAACCCCAATGCAGATGTCAATATCCCAAGCAACTACAGGCCTAGCTCCTGGCTGCCTGCCCTGTCAAAACATGTGGAAATATTTGTGAACTGGCAGCTATCCGACTACTTGGAATCCAATTTTCTTCTCCATCCCAGTCAGTCAGGTGCTAGGACAGCATTCTGCACTGAGACAGAACTTCTGGAAGTCTTTGAGAAGATAAAATGCACCTTAGAAGCAGCTGGAATGGCAATTCTGGTACTGCTTGACTTGTCAGCTGCTTTTTACACGGTCCCGGCCTCAAGGCTGCTAGCCTGCCTTTATGACAAAGGCATTAGGGGCAGAGTGCTGAAGTGGCTAAAATCTTACCTTGAAGACAAAGGGCAAGAGGTATGGATGCCTCCTTTCTCATCTGGCTACAGCAGTGTCTCAGTAGTAATGTTCCAGAGCTTGCACTTACTCCAAATTTGTTTAAAATCTACATGTCCCCTTTGGTGGTACTGGTCAAGTCCTTTGGGGCCAGGATTATTTCGTACACCGATGACACTCAGTTGCTTTTTTCATTTGGAAAAAGAGAGCCAAATTCCCAGGATGCTAATAAACCCTGTCTGACAGCAGTGATTTATTGGACCAGTATTAACCAACTCAAATGCAACCCCATTAAGACAGAGGTTCTCAGCTTTGGCCGCAATTGTAATTTTAACTTTTAAGATCACTGGCTGGATAAGGCTGCTTTGCCCAACACACAAGTTGATACTGTAAAAAACATGGAGGTTAAGTTTGATCAACAGTTGTCTTTACAGAATCCAATAAACATGATAGTTGGCACATGCTTTAGTTTGTTGCTCACTACTAAAACATTTCTGCAGATCCACTCTTTGCCTGTGAGGATAACAGCAATTTTGGCTCTGGTTGTGTCGAGACTAGATTATGCCAATGTCCAGTATGCAGGCCTCCCACAATATGCTTTGAGGAAACTACAGACAGTCCAGAATTCGGCTTGGCACACTTGAAGAACCTTCTTTGACTCCCAGTTAATGAAGTTATATTGTTTAAGACTGACATCCTTACACACAGAGCTCTGAACCATTTCAGCCCTTAGTACTTGTCTTTTCTAATTCATCACTACACTCCTCTCAGAAGCTTACACTCTTACCACAGACACTTGGTTAAAGTACTTATGGTCAGGTTGACTACATCAGGTAGAATATCTTTCTCTTGTTTAGGCCCTCAAGCCTGGAATCCACTCCCTGTGGAGTTGTGTCAAATCAAAAATGAGAAACATTTTAGAAAACACCTTAAGATGTGGCTCTTTGTGCTTTAGCCTTTCCCCTCTGTCTCTTACTTTCTGTTTTTAGAGCCAGAACATTCTTTGGAGTAGCAGTGCACTCTACAAATTCTGTCAGTCATTCATTCTTTCAAGCCAATTTAATCATGTTTAGGGGGAGAGCACAAACACTTTAGTACTGGTTATCAGTGTTAAAATGTGCAGAGTCCTAAAGCTAACAAAAACAAATTCAGCAAAAAGTGGAAGGTAAAAGGCAAAATGTTTGGGTCTGACCCTGCAGAGAAGTCCAAGCCTAACACAACCCCTCTCCAGCTTAAAGTAACTGAAGGCTATTCAATATCTTGATGGACTTCCCTGCTTAGGTGATAGAACATGGACAATGCCCCTCTACTGCAGAGGTACTTGCCAGTTCTACACCCTTCTGGATTCAGTTGGATCAGTATTTCTACACTCTCCTTAGCCACTGCACCTAACCTTAATTTTTTCACAGATGCATCCCAGTAGACAGACAGTACTACCGTGGCCAACAAGGTGAGGTGCTCCATTTCACCTCTTGGATAAGAACTATGTCCCCAGCCCAAGGAAAACTCTGACCATAAATTCAGCAACCAACAAAGACCACTGATAGCTGTCAGTGACAAGAGCCAGGTCCAAGGCCATCCAAGGGCCTATCTATCCTCTGTGGTTTCACAGTGTGGGAGGCAACAGCCTCAGGTGGTAGATACAGTTTTTCCACTCTCCTCCCCACCAGTCCAGTGGTTTTAGGCTGAGGCTAGTTACTCAGCACAGGGTCTCTACCCTGAGGTTAGACATGGGTCAGGGCTGACTCCTCCTTTCCCCGCACCTGTATCTCGGCTTCTGTACCCTCCGTTTGGGAGTAGTACGTCAAGATGTCTGAGCTTTCAGTACTCCCTGTGCAGTTGTGCCTATCAGCTCCCTTGACACAGTGGCAACTCATTCCCCAAAAGCAGTCTATGGGCCTCCGGGGACTATTACCCTCCTCCAGATCACATCACCACCCTACTCCACGGATACCAGGACCCCGGGGTGGGCAAGGACTTGCCCTTGTGCTTGGGTTATCCCCCCCACCTGATTGGTGTACTGCTTTTCCACTACCATGGTTGGCTGGCCCTAGTTACTTGAACCCTATTCACCTTGACCTCATAAAAGTAAGGACCCCCATCCGTAGGGATCACAAGTCTACTATCTGAGTCTATCTCCCAATTAAGGCAGACTAGGGCATGTTTTACTGTCTGCCTTTGGGGGCTACTTCCCCCCAAGGCCACGTGAGCCTCCCCTGTACAGCCTCTACTAATGGGTAGGTTCTGGATGCAGACCAGGGACCCTTGCTTGTGCCCCATTTGAGAACAATCAAAGCACCAATGTTGGGAATGGGGAGCCCTGGGCCTATGCCCATCAGAACCTTCCTCCCTATTCTTAAGGGAAATATGGGACCATTTCCCCTACACTACACTGGGACCTCTCTGGGTCACTGTGTACCACCCTCCCTCTGTCAAGGGAACCCTGAGCCACCCTCCAAAGGATTACTTCCAGACACCCTCTCAGACACTCTGGTACTCACCCAGAGGTCTGCCTCAATTGTAAGCTCCCGGGGGTCAGTATCCTTGCAGTCAGCCAGGTGTTGGCATAGCTCTGGAAAACAATGCCTTAACATGTGCTCTCTTGCAATTTGATTGTACAGCTCTTAATAAGTGTTGACCTCACTACCCTTCACCCAGCTACCTAGTGACTTGGAAACGTAGTCAACAAAATCCACCCTAGACTGGCTTAGAATCTTATGGTTTTTCCTGAACCTCTGACAGTACCTCTCATGGGTCAGCCCAAATTTGGCAACAAGAATGGCTTTCATGGGGCATACTTTGTCTTCACTCACTTACAGTGTGAGAAGTGCGCCCTCCCACTGTGGGCATGTGTTGCCATAAGCCACCCCAGTGGGAGCTTTTATATCCTCAGGACTACCTTATATGCCATAAACCATCACCTTATGTCAACTCTCACCACGTAATTGGGTACCAGGTCTCATGCTATGTGAACCCTCACCTCTCCAGTGGACACTGGGGTAATGCTGTCACCATTTCCTTTGGATTCTGAGGCTTGTTTCAGCTTTAGGTCCAGCTCACAGCAGTTTCTTTTCTTCCAGAACAAGTTGTTTCTCCATCAGGACTAGGCCTCTCTCCACTTTGGCCCTTGGCACTTGTGAAGGCAGTTCCAGTTGGGCCCGCTACAGCTGGCACACCCCTTCAGATCTCCTGTCCCCCAGGTCATTGGGTGACAAGGCTGGGGAGAACACTCTGTTTCCTCTGCTGAGGCCAATAGGAGGCCTCACACCTGTGAGTCTCCTATTCTCCTCTGGTTCTAGGGCCAAGAGAAAAAGAAAAGTATAGGGTTTCTTTTTTATACCCTGTTGATATGATTCTAGAAGGTGGGAGAAGCTTATAGACAGTGGCTTGGAAGTGCATTGAATTTCCTGACTCCCCTGCCTTGGCTCCAAGCTTGCCTCAGTGAAAATGTGTAGTTGACAGGCCCTTTGTGTGAATGCAGAGCACACGTTTTCCCATTGCAAGTGGGGCTGTGCTCAGCTCTGCTACCCATCGTGCCAGCGCGTGGCTTATTGAGGCACATACATCATTCTATTCTGTGACTGTCTGGAATAAAATCACAAAGTCTGCCGGTGCACCCCATCAAGTGACCTAAGACAGGCTGCAGGCACAAAGGGCTAAGGGCAGGAAAATGCCAACTTTCTAAAAGTGGCATTTTGTAAATTGTAATGTAAAATCAAACTTTACCAATAAACATGGCTTTCCACCACAATTCCAAAGACACCAAACATGACTCAGCATCCGCTCCCATTTGAAAATTACAGCTCATTAAATGTAGTAGGGAATCCCCAGTGTAATTCTGTGAGGGGGTAGGCCTCATAGTAGTGAAAAGTAAACTTAGGAGTTGTTCACTACAAAGAGATGTATAACTTAAAGTACATGTCCCACCTTTAATTTACACAGCTTCCTCCCAAATGGGTTACCTACAGCCTACCTTAGGGGTAATGTATATGTATTAAAGGGGGAGGTTAAGGCCTGTTTTAATGCTGAGTTGACATGGAAGTTTAAAACTGAATTTAGGCTGCACTGGGAGGCCTGGGACATGTTTTTAATTGCTGTGTCTGTGGGTGGCACAACACGTTCTATAGGTGTTATAAATTGAGTCCTTTGTTGGCAGTCATGTTACCCCTTGTTTCTTCTCTCCTGCAATAGAGCAATGCGTTGATCCGGACAAGCACCTCGGGTCCGGGCAGGATTTGCGTCGATTTTCCACACCCAGCAATGCTGCATCGAAATCCAGTCGCACGGTATCAAGAAACCTTGGGGGCTTGCGTCATTAACAGCAGCCACTGTGGGTGTTGTATATCGTTTCTCCAGCCACATTACGTTGATCTCCCAGCCGCGATGCAGGTGGAGCATCGATTTTAGCCACGAGGCCAGCAGCGAGTTGTTTTTCAGCTGCAAAAATGGGTGGTGTGCATCGAAAGATCCTGCCTTACCCAGGTCAGGTCCCAGACAAACACCATGCAGTTGGAGACTGCACTGTGTGAGAGCAGGCACAGCCCTTTCAGGTGTAAGTGACCACTCCTCCCCTCCCCTGTGCCCAGATGGCCCATCAGGATATGCAGGCTACACCCCAGCTCCCTTTGTGTCACTGTCTAGAGGAGAGGTGTAAACAGCTCAACAGATAGGGAATCCACCAACAAGCAGAGCCACAGAATGGTATAAGCAAAACAATGCCTACTTTCTAAAAGTGGAATTTTCTAAAACACAATCTAAAAACCAACTTCACTAAAAGATGTATTTTTAAATTGTAAGTTCAGAAACCCCAAGCTCCACATGCCTACCTGCTTTCAAAGGGAATCTGCGTTTTAATCATATTTAAAGGCTGCCCCCATATTGACCTATGAGAGAGATAGGCCTTGCAGCATTGAAAACCAAATTTGGCACTATTTCACTGTCAGGACATGTAAAACACATAAGTACATGTCCCACCTTTAACATACACTGCACCCTGCCCATGGGGCTACCTAGGGCCTAACTTAGGTGTGCCTTACATGTATTGAAAGGGAAGGTTTATGCCTGACAAGCGGGTGCACTTGCCAAGTCGAATTGGTAGTTTAAAACTGCACTCGCAGACTCTGCAGTGGCAGGTCTAAGCCATGTTTACAGGGCTACTAAGGTGGGTGGCACAACCAGTGCTATAGGCCCACTAGCAGCATTTGATTTAGAGGCCCTGGGCACTTCTAATGCACTTTACTAAGGACTTTCTAGTAAATCAAATATGCCAATCATGGATATGCCAATGTACACTTCTAATTTATACAGGGAACACTTACACTGTAGCACTGGTCAGCAGTGGTAAAGTGTCTGGATCAAACAACAACAGCAAAAACAGAGTCCAGCACACAGAAGCAACCTGGGAAGTAGAGGCAGAAAGTTAGGGGAGGCCATGCCAATTATGCCAAGTCTAACAGTGGGCCATTAGTAGGCTTTAATTTACAGGCCCAGTATTTATAAGGTATACCACGCTACAAGGGACTTAGAAAATAAATATGCCAGTTGGGTATACACCAATTTAAACATGTTTAAGGAAGAGAACACAGGTACTTTGGCACTAGTTAGCAGTGGTAAAGTGCAAAGAGACTTAAGGTCAGCAAAAACAAATTCAGCCAGTTTGGAAGGTAAAAGTAAAAATGTTTGGGGGTAACCCTGTAGAGAGGGCCAGGTCCAAAATCTACTCTGTATAAACAAAAATCAATAGTAAAGTGTTAATAGCTTACAACATGGACCCCATCTAGTGTGTTGGTTAATTGATTTCAAAGCAATGTTTCACTGAGTAGTACAAATGCATAAAAGGAGAAGGTCTGGGAGGTGTCAACAGTCTATCACAGACCCTCCCCACCTTAATATGAAATTTTGAAATGTGACTTTCTGGAAAGACCAGAAATTAACTTATTGTGATTGACCACATCAGAAAGCAAGGAAGAAAATCTTTCAGGGATAAAAATCTTCACACACCAGGAAAGCATGCTTCATCATAGTTTTCTGTGCCACACTAGGCAGATGATGCAACGCCTAGAAGGCCCCTCTATGAGAACGCTTCAGTTGGGATCTTTTCACAGCCTGTGTGAAGTGCTTGTGTGTCAGGATAATAGTGAGTGTAGTGTCAGATGGATTAGACAAATAACAATTCTCTATAGTTCCCCACAGGAATTAGGGCCAGATGTACGAAATCCTTATTTTGCATTTCCTAAATGGAGACTCCTTAGAAATCACTATTTAGAAAATGCAAAATGGTACGTACAAAAATAGAGATTCCCTAATAGTGATTCCTACAGTGTAGGAATCGATAAGAGAAAATTGCTATTTAGGTAATACAAAACTATTTGTTTCTATGGGCTTAAAAGCCCATAGGTACAAATGGTTTAGCATTTCCTAATTGGCAATTTTCTAATAGGAAATTGCAAATTAGGAAATGTTAAAGTAAGAGTGACATTCAGCCTAAGGTCTCCACTTGCTGCACGCCGAAAAAAGTGGTGCACATGTAAAGCACACACAAGCCCTAGGGGCATCTGTGCTGTTTGTTGCACTTTAACAAAAACGTTTTTGGGTGATTTTTTAATATTGCACATGGTCACCATCGACTTCAAGTCAATGGTAATTGCACTTCTTAAATGATCATTTTGCATTTAGGAAATGCTTTGTACATGTGGCAAGAAACTGCAAGTTCCTATTTGTGATTTCCAATTTAAGGAATCACAAAATGCAATTTCTACAGGGTAGAAATCACATCTTGAGATTCTCTAAAGGCCTTTGTACATAGTAAAAGGCTGTTTTGCATTTCTTAATGGGCCGAAATTGTGATTCAGCCCATTAAGAAATGCAAAAGGACTTTAGACCTTTATTTATGGGAATTGGGGGCCTATGGCAAGTTTAAGAACACAGAGGATCAGTTGAATTTGAGAAGTTCTGTGGTCCCTCTCCTACAGTTGACATGTTTCGTGCTCTATTATGTCATTTGATCAAACAGCATTTCTTCAGGACCTTTTGGTTGAACCTTACTGTATATAATCAGTGCCTAAACCTATAGTGATGTAATTATTCTAATGCACACAGTACTATATATGTCATTGTAGCTGAATTAATCCTATTTTTGGTGACTCAATTAGGCCAAGCGATATACACCTTATTTAAGGACCAAATTAGTGCAGGTAGGACACTGGCAGGCCTACGATATTGTAGAAGGACAACTCATGTCCATGAGGGCCAGCTCATCCATATCTGAAAGGGGCAAATAGTCCTCAAATCAAGGGTATAAAGCTTCGAACACTTGAGTTACCAAACCTTTCCAAGTGTAAGAATTGTTTACTCATGGATCTTATTCCTTTGGGCTTACTCCCATGTTTGGAGTACATTTCACAATATTTGGAATGGCCAAATGTTTCCAAGAAGAATCTATATTGTTAATTGATGAATTAATGCCATGAAAAAAGCAGTTTAGAATGGGTAAATGTAAATCCATTTACAACACGATGCATGCGAATGTCCCAGTGACCATTTTTTAATGCTGTTTTCTTTACAAAAATACCTTTAAACAATTTCTGCTGGTGCATGTGCATGCATACACCACAACAAATCATTTTTTGCCAAATCAAACTAGCACTAGCATTGCTCTCTCATTGCCATATATTACATTTTTGTACATGAAACTCTTATCAGAATAGTGGGTTATGAAATGACTCAAACCCTAAGGCACACCATTTTGGGTATCGAAGGGTTGGAAGTTGTCTAAGTGGGCATACATTGACTAATGGCCACTGTTTTTTTAGTGGTAAAATGAGACAATGCTCGAACCTGGATTGCACCCACCCAGCCAAAGAATGCTGTGTGGACCGAGGGATGGATGTATATCCATTGGCCAAAAACTCAGCCTATAAAACTCTTAGTTTCCCACTAAAATATCATAAGATATGGAATGTACTTTGGCATCATCTTGACTTAGGGCCTGATTGATTTAGATCTCAGCAGAGGGAATATTCTGTCACAAGCAAGGATATAACAGGATCGTAATACTGCAGACGGGATATACGTCATGTTTGTGATGGGACATTTCCCTTTGCTGAAAGTTAAGTCTGGCCCCTAATTTACTCAGACTGGGGATGAGCAAGACTGGGTTGTGGAAGTTTTCTGTATGAGTCTCTCTGACCATATTTGCTGTCCAGGTTGCGTAAGGGAGCTATATATCGTCAACTGCACTGATAAAACAAATTTTAAAAACATCACAAAAAAACACCTAGAGCAAAACACATCACCACCATAAAAAAGCCACACAACTGTCAACACCAGAGCAGTACGCGCTCTATTGGAGACAAAAATGAAAAAACCCAGCACTCTCAAAACAAAGCAATTTGTGCATTGGGCTGATC
Source organism: Pleurodeles waltl (assembly GCF_031143425.1). NCBI lineage: Eukaryota > Metazoa > Chordata > Amphibia > Caudata > Salamandridae > Pleurodeles > Pleurodeles waltl. Next base: position 689,806,339 of record NC_090436.1, on the reverse strand, counting down.
TGTTGTGGTTTAACCTTTTGCATTGCAGAGTTCAATCCTGAAAACTTATTTTTAATATGCTTACAAATACTGTTCCTTTGCAATGTATTGCTGCAGGTTTTCAGAGTGTGTTGGGGTGTGGCCCCTTTCCAGGGCCTTTCTAGAGACTTTCCCTGCAACATGCCTGGGCGTGGTTCTGGGCTGGGCCAAGACTCTATAAAAGAGAGCCAGGCCAGCTCCCAGTGCTCACTATTCAGAGGTCCCAGTGCAGAGCAGCAGCTTCTTCCTGAGCTCCTGTCCCGGCGGCCTATTTGGATCTTCCAGTCTTCTGCCCTTCATACTTCATTGATGATCATTGTTCCAGGCGGTAAGATGGTGGTTGGACTGTCCCAACATCGTTATTGAGAATTTTCATATTCTTGGTTTAATTCTGAAATGAGTAACAAATTACTTGCGGGCTACCATTTCTTGACATTTATATGGTAGTTTACAAATAGGCAAGACGCGCGATTTGTTTTATAAAGGTTTGACTTTGTTATTAATTGCGTGCTACCATTTCTTGACATTGGCATGGTGGCTTAAGAATCGGCAAGACGCGCGATTCGTTTTATGGTGTTTAAACATTGTTGTCCATTGCGCGCTACTATTTCTTGACATTTACATGATGTTTTACGAATTGGCTCTGAATACATTCTGACTACTAAATACTGAAGGGAAGCTAGTAATTGTGTACTACAATCTGTATTTCAAAGTGGCACAGTTTTAAAGAACAGCCACAAGGATCTCTGAGAGCCTCTCGGCAGCAACTAGGATGAGCTCAGATGGACTACAGGATGGAAAGCTGGCTGGTTAGTTCATGAAGACCTGGGTTTAAGATGGAATCTGCATAGACTTCTGAGAATAGCTTGGTTTTGTAGGAATACATGAATAATAAGGACATTCAAAAGAGTTGTGTGCATTCCAAGCAAACATATACTAGGTTTTTGGGAGAGTGTGGGGCATCTTGGGCTCAATGGCTGAATGCCTGCCCATGCGGAGCTTAATAAAATAGATTAAATGTCTCAATCTGGGATTTTGATGGCATTTCCCGGGATTATGAGAGTGCATACCAGATACCATCAGGGCAATTATTAGAAATGGGACTACTACTAGAGTGATGTGACTGGTTTGGTGAGAGGGTCATGTTGGAAGCAGTTAAAGACAAAGTTTAACTGCTGTTGTTTAAACCCAGCGATGTGAGAAAGATGACAATATTGCTATACAAGCCCCTTATTACTATGACAAAAGGCACCCTAGAAAGTCTCATGAAAAATGGTCTACTCATATCAGTAGAGAATTGGAGGATGAGTTCTGAAGTTGATACTGAGCTACACCCTTAGCACTTGCAGTATAACTTTCTTCATAGGACATCCCTGACTTCACTGAAAATGGTAAGTGCATGTATTATGTAAGTATAGTATAAGTTATTCTTATAAGGGTTGCTAATACTGGGATTCATATACCATCTAAGGGGGTTATTCTAACTTTGGAGGAGTGTTAATCCGTCCCAAAAGTGACGGTAAAGTGACGGATATACCACCAGCCGTATTACGAGTTCCATAGGATATAATGGACTCGTAATACGGCTGGTGGTAAATCTGTCACTTTTCCGTCACTTTTGGGACGGATTAACACCTCCTCCAAAGTTAGAATAACCCCCTAAGTGTTCCAAGAATAGAACAATACTGGAAGCGAGTCACACAACTAATTTCCGAAGTAACTATCAGGGCAGGCTTGCAGAAGCCTGACGTTTTATTGGGATTAATGTGCCACCCCAAGAAAAGGAAAGTCAGTTGCAAATTTGTAGACTCAGCTTTGCTAGTACAAAAGAGGCAAATTGCATGGCAATAACCCAGTCATGGGACTAAATAGTGGAGATTGTGAGTACCAAATGACATGATGAAAGACTGTCCTGACCCATTGTTAGTGTTAAGAAGGCGAGGTGCAAGACTGCCACCTCAATACTCGCCTGACATCCCTGACACATGTAAACATCATCCACTGGTTGATGCATGTTGTGTGGGCCTAAGGCAGAGGTGGGCCTCCCAACTGAAGGCAGGTAACTACATTTAGATACACCTAGTAATGACCAAATTGTGATGTGCCTCAAAAGGACCGCACGCATTCTCACCTGCTAAACGAATAGTTTCATTCATCATTAAAGGGAGGAAAAAGCTTTAATGAGATCTTTATGCTCCGGGAATATATATGGAACAAACCAATGACCATACACTCATACTTTTGCAGTTATTGTATTTCTAATTTTAAGGCATACTTTTTTGATTAGGAATTGTTACCATAGCTTCGATTCACGAAAATTCTAGGGTTAGCGGAACTGGCATCACACGCCGTTTGACCAGTCATGTGACATCATAGAACGTGGCGTCACATAACCTTTAACCTCGATGACATCACAGGAAGTGACGTGCTGTTTTGAACTGACAGCATCACTGAATGTGACAATAACACACAGACATATATAAAAAAATAATCAGAATACAGATAGGTAGTGAATGGTGCCTATTTCAATAGAACAAACCTAGCCAAAAGGCATAGGTGCGTTGTATAGGATAGACACGTGTAAGGTGACATTATTCCTAAATCTCGTGATCTCATAACAAATAGTAAGCAGGTGGTGAAGGACTAGAAGGGGAAAGGGAAAAAGGCGTCCCTATGAGGTAGCAAATCTGGAGTTACGTGTCTAATCACGTCATGATATCCACAGATACAAGCAGAAGAGGAAGTTAAACTGGTGGTATGTGATGAAAATGACATATATTGTTATGATCTGCATCCATTACCATAAAAGTAAAACTGGAGAAGATATTTGATATTCATTGCACCATACATCACTTCGGAAAAAGATGTGATTACCGGGCTCAGAAAACTGATCTGTTTACAGAACAGTAAAACGAAAGTCAACTCAGTCTGATTGCCTTCAGAATAAATGCATGCTATGCAAAGCCCACTCTATAACATAGAGTGGCATGAATGCAGACAAATGTATATCCTCAGACAATCAATTCTTTCAATTTATAAGCAAATATATAGATCTGCATAAATGTGTTTTTAGATGTAAATACATGCATTACAAATACGTTCACTGCTCTTTAGATTAAGGAGACTACCATCTTAACTGGAAATTGAAGATACAATTAAATCATGGGTGCTCGGTTTCTAACCTTGCCACCCACACCTGTTCAATGTAGGGACTATGAGTTAAAAGTGCTAACCCATGAACTTGATACTAGACTGTAACACAGCTAGGATTAGGCACGGAGACGAACCTGCAGCAACAGCACTAGACATCCCTCTAGCCTTCATGCACAACAAACAACGTTCATTTCAAGCTAGACTATGAATACATATTCTAGGAGCGAATTTCTCAAACCTGGCAGGCAGCAAAATGGACAAGGCCTCAAAACATAATACAATGTGAATGTTTGTGTAACTCTAAGTTTCTATGACAGTTTTGCTTGTAAAAATAGGCATTTTCCCATAAGAATGAGACGTCACTTCTTTGACTAATCACTTCCAAGGAAGGTGCAAATACATAGCACATCTCAGCAACAGAAAATGTTCTACATACAAAGGGGTTACAAGGCGTGCTTAATTGTCAGAGTATCCACTTTCCCTGATAAGTCACTGTAGGCACTTAGGCCCACATTTATACTTTTTGACACAAACCACCCCTGGCACTGGTTTGTGTAAAAAAAATTACCGCCTGCTAACGCCATTCCTACGTGCAGACGGGCACCTTATTTAAGGATTGACTTAAGCCGGTGCTGCGGGCTGGTCAGAGTAAAAAAAAAAATGACTCTAACTAGGCAGCACCGGCATAGGGGAAAATGCGGGTTGTGCGTAAAAAAGTAGTGCAAGTCAGGTTAGAGTAAAAAATCATGGCTCTAACCAGACTTGGGCCATTTTTTGACGCACAACCCCCATGGAAATGACTCCTGTCTTGGCAAAGACAGGAGTCATGCCCCCCTACCCAATGGCCATGCCCAGGGGATTTCTATCCCCTGGGTATGGCCATTAGGCACATTGGGATGTACGGGGGCCCAAGTTAGGACACCCTATGCCACTAAAAACCTTTTTTAAATACTTACCTCAACTTACTGGTACTTACCTGGGATGGGTCCCCCCCACCCATGGGTGTCCTCCAGGGGTGGGTGAGGGTGGCAGGGGGTGTCCCTGGGGGCAGGGAAGGGCACCTGTGGACTGCTTCCATGGTTAGAGACCATGGACATGAGCCCACAAGTCCCTTAACGCCTGCCCTCGCCCACATCTTAAAAAACGGCACACATCTGGCTGTGCGCCGTTTTTTAAGGCCCGCCCCCTCCTGTGCGTTAAAATGACGAGGGAGTATAAATAAGGCGCACATGCCTTAAAGTCATTTTTTGGATGGGAACGCCTACCTTGCATGTTATTAACGCAAGGCGGTTTCCCGCATCGAGAAAATGACATACATGGAGGAATTTTGACGTTTGCGGGGTCGGGCGTCATAGTATAAATATGGTGCAAGGTTTGCGCCGAATGTGCATCAAAATTTTTGTTGTGCCCCTTAGGCCCATACTTTTTCTTTTTTAGCGCTGCATTTGTGCTTTTTTTTTACACAAAGGCGGCGCAAACGTACAAAATACAATTGTATTTTGTAAGTTTGCGCTGATTTTGCGTCAAACAATGACGCAAATGAGGCGCTAAAAAGTATAAATACAGGCCTTAATTTAAGGGTCATCAAGTGCAAAGCTGGAGACAGGCCAGAGTTTTAGTGACAATTAAACAAGGAAAAGATTGCAAACACAGACACACATAAAAGGTCATCATTGCCTGTAATAAAAATACATCCACTTATGTGTGGCAATATTATCTGTTGTTGTCCATCTAAAAGTTAAAGCCTTAATTGGGTATGTACACTAATTTCACCTGCAATGCCAAGGCTCTGTGACAAAAGAGTATTAAAAAACTAAAGGTCAAAAATGCAAGTATTGAGTTGGAACATTAAAAATTGTGCTTAGAAACTTAGGGGGTCATTCCAACCCTGGCGGTCATCGACCGCAAGGGTGGATGACCACGGAAGCACCGCCAACAGGCTGGCGGTGCTTCCCTGCCCATTCTGACCGCCGGATTTCCCCTGTCTGGGCTGAATCTCCATGGCGGCGCTGACATTCCGACCCCCTTCCCGCCACCCTGTTTCTGGCGGTTTTTACCGCCAGGAACAGGATGGCGGGAACGGGTGTCGTGGGGCACCCTAACAGGGCCCCAGCATGATTTTCACTGTCTGCATACTGCAACCGTCGCACCCCTGCAACACCGCCGGGTCCATTCGGAACCGGCTTCTATGTTGCAGGGCCTTTCCCGCTGGGCCGGCGGGCGCTCCTTTGGCGGGCGCCCGCCGGCCCAGCGGGAAAGCCAGAACGGTCAAATGGTGGTGACCGCATGGCGGGCGGCTACCGCCGCCCGCCGCGGTCAGAATGACCGCCTTAATGTTTGTGACAGTAAGCTCAATATAAACATTAGGTCACCAGTGTTAATTGTCTATACCACCCGTTCAAACTGATATAACAAAAAAAATAAAACGGCTATAGCTTGATGGTAGAATTTCGGTAGATACAACTGCACATCCCGCCGTTAGCGCACTGAACTGGCCCCTCCTCCAGAAGCACAAACCTAAGCTCCACACACCGATGGATGCCACAGAGCTTTTGCCTTGCAGCAGCGAGGAGTCTGTAGCATGACTCAGTACTAGGCAAGCAGCCCCTGTCTTCCTAAGAGCAACCAGCTTTCTGAGGAATATTTTAAGGACTTCAGCAGCAGAAACAATTTGGCGAGCACCTTTCTCCAGGGCCGGGGATATCAGTGCTATTGAGGTGAGAGCAGTTTGTGACTCATCTGAGATTCACCCCCCTGGCAGACCTTTTTCAGAGAAGCAGCCGCCCTCTTCTCATAAAACATCACATTGTTTGTTGCACTGTGTTTTAAACTTTTCAATTATAGGAGGGGATGTTACTCGATCAAAGACAGGACTGTTCTTAATGCAACACCCCCCCTCCAGTGGCAGGCAAAGCCTTTTTACAACTTTAATAAGAAGGGTAGACAGGTAGAATCAATTAATACACTGTATCAGTCTTGTCCAGTTTGCAGAATTAATAGGTTGATCATGCAAACATTTCAGCAGAAAACAGCTAGTTCTACTGGTGCAAAAACGGCCACTACCCGGCTGAGATGCAATATGCAACACAAGATGGAGTTTGGAGTCAGAGAGCTCCCCGATGCAGAGAGGACCACAGCCTCCAGCCATCAAGTAGGGAATGAGATGGGGTTGGAAACTGAAAATGGGGGTGATATCTCAGACCTTCAAACAGTGGATCCTCTTTTAGGCTTGGATAGCACAGAAACAGACACAGGGGGATATGGATCCACTGCAACCCCACTGGGGGGTGCTTCAGTCTCAGCAGCCGACCTTAAGCAATACACTTTATTTTCTAAACAAACAAAAGGGCCTATGCAGATGGAAGACCTGGCCGAACTTATAGCCAGGGTAAACAATGATCAGACGACCCTCCGTCCTCAAGTGGCGCCCTGAGCAGTAAGGACATCCCAGACAACCTCTTAGAGTTTGAATACTAACAATGAAAGTAATACAGATGGCATCAGGACATGGGGGTGTTAGAGAGAATTATTATATCCAACAGGTGCTGGGGGCATTGTGGATGATTCGGAGCAGTCTGTAAGAACAATGTTCAAGATCATTATAGATTAAATCAGAGAGCTGAAAACAGCACAAGCATAGGGAATTGCCACTCTGCATGAGTACCTGGCAAAGATCAAGGAGGGTACGGCCCAGGTCCCAGACATACTGAAGGAAGCAGAAGCAATCATTCCAAAGTTAGAGGACAAGGTGGTGTCTATGCAACAAGAAGTCACCCAACTGAGAAAGAACTGCTGTCTCTTTGAAGAAAAATTGCATGACTAAGGGCCAGATGTATCATGCTCCTGGTTTGCTTTTTTTTAAATAGCGAATTTTAAGAAATCGATATTTTTGAAATGCAAAATGGGATGTATGAAAATTGCGAGTCAGTAATAGTGATTTCTTAAAATTTGCAATCGCAATTTGTGAGTTGCAAATACCGAATCGCAAAAAAAGCAAATTGATATTTGCAAATCGCAAATTGCGAAAACGGCAACCTGGAACAGCCTGATGACATCACAACCAGGAAGTGAGTCAGTCCCTGCTATTTACAGAAGCCCCACCCACAGGAGCAGGCAGAGAGACACAGCAAAGCACCAGGGAGGCAGTCTTGAGAGCCAGCCAGGACCAAACAGGATTATAGCTACTGATAAGAATGTGAAGGAGAAAGGTGACAGGAAGCGCAAACTCACATTCAGTGAGCAGGAATTGGAGGTGCTCACCGAGGAGGTGGTCAGGAACCACAACAAACTTTTCGGAAAAAACTCACTACAGGTACCTGAAAGTGAGAATAGGAAACTGTGGTCAGCCATCCAGACCAAAATAGGCGCAGTAGGTGTTGCGCAGCGCACCGTTGAGGAAATAGAAAATCGATGGTACGACTTGCGTTTCCATGCCAAAGAGATAGTAGCAAGCAGGCTGAAGGAGGCAAGGAGCACTGAGGACCACCCACCCAGACACAGTCTACCCCAATGTAAGACATGGTAGAGTCAACACTGCTTCCTGACCCTGACATTGACACCTCAGGCATACCCAGCACCAGCAAAGGTAGGGCAGTAATGATGTGTTTCCCCAGATGTGCATGTACAAATGCCCCTTAGAAAAGAGCAATTGCACTATGCAGTGTGATAAGTAGTCCATGCCACATCTTACATACAACACAACAATTCTTTATGGGAGTGGTAGTCCACACCCCTAAAGTGGAACTACCACATAAATAGCAAGATAGTGTAAAACTAAACAGAGAAACAACACAAAAGACTCTTAGTGATACTATGCCAGTGTAAATCCAATACTATTATGCAACTATTTGAGTACTAATCAAAAATGACATGCTGCACATTGTTGTTGCAGATGTTCCAGGCCCTGATGCAGCAAAAGGTGGAAATGTGGGGGATAGCGAAACTCAGCCACAGTCCGACTCAAACACCAGTGAGTCCTTCATACAAGCACCAAATAGACACAGTGCTACCTCTCCCTGAGTATAACCTGGACTCTGATGAAATGCCAAATGAAGTACCCACACCACCCCCAGAGGCTAGAAGCACTGACAGACAGCAATCCCAGCCACAGGATCAGTCCACTCCCCTCAGGAGGCGTCGCGAAGCAGGCAGACAGTGCACAGAGGAAGGTAAGGGCCCATCACTGTTTGGTGGCCTTGAGGCTTCCATGCTGAAAGTGCATCACCTGCAATGTAAACACATGAGGTCAATGCACAGGCAGTTTGAGTCTCACAATGACAATATGGGATCAATGCACAAGCAGGTGGATGCACTCAATGAAAACATGGGATCAATGCACAAGCAGTTTGAGTCGCTCAATGAAAACATGGGATCAATGCACAAGCAGTTCGAGTCTCTCAATGAAAACATGTGCAAGCTGCATGAGGGACAGAAAACAGCAGCAGAAAATGCAAAGGAGATGACAAACGCCAGTAGGGAACTCTGCACTGTGATGCAGCAGGAGCATGTCAGCCACCGTAGGCACCATCACCAATTGATGGGCAGGTAGGATGGGTTCTGCAGATCTGTCAATCGGTTCACAACCACAACTGCTTTGGTATCACGACGTGCTGTAGGCATACAAGTGGGGATGGCACATTGCAGTCGGGACATTGCACAGGGATTGGTGCAAATCACCAATGTTTTGGAGACAATGCAGACTGCAAGGAGTGCTACAAACAGCAAACTGGGTGGTGGGGACAGTAAAGAGCTCTCTAGCCTCAGCAGTCTCAAAGCCCCTGTGATGGATCCTAGGTGTCACAGTACCAGACACGGTACTGTCTTTGAACCCTACTACAAGAGGTGCCACCGAGACCACTGAGTAGTCAAGTTGATTGTGTGGACATAGCAAGTAATATTGAGAGGTACAGGGGACTTGCATATCATGTAGCAATGCAGTGATACTATGATGCTAATAGTGTAACACTGTTACTCGCACCTGTTTGTATACAGTGCATACCAATGTCCTAATCACACATATATTACCTAAAGTCAAGGCAATAAAGATGCTACCTACAGCAATACATAAAATTAGAGGTGGTATTGTCATTACTTACATCAGAAATAGTTGCGTGTGATCTCAGCATGCCTATGTCTGTCCTCTGCTGCCCTGCTTCTGTCTGCTGCCTGAAGGAGTGGCAAGGGATCATCATTCTTATCTGAGTCAGGGTCGGTAGGTTCCACAGGTATGCCCCTCATTGTTGCAATTCTGTGCAACATGGCAGAAGTAGCCACGATTTTGCATGTGGTTTCAGGGCAGTATTGTAGTCCATCACCCCTCTTGTGTAGGCATCTGAAACGGCTCTTCAGCTTGCTGAAGGTCCTCTCTACAATGCTGCGGGTTGTCTTGAGAGCAGCATTATACCTCTTTTTAGCTGGCGTTGCAGGATTCAGATAGGGCGCCAGTATGAAGGACTGCACAGCATAAGCACTGTCTCCTAGAATGACAGGAAAGTAAAATGAGTAATTGTTATCTGTGACATCACATATACATCAAGGCGATAGTGTCAACTATAACATTACCAAGTAGGTATCCTTCATCAAACTCCCCAGCAAGCAGTCTTGTGTATATTCCACTGTGCTGAAAGATGTAGGAGTCATGTGTGCAACCTGGGTATCTGGGCATGAGATCCGTTAAAATGTTGGAAGCATTGCTAATTACTTGTATGTTCATGGAATGTGTACTTTTACAGTTCCGATAAACATACTCTGTGACCGACGTTGGACAGATAGCTACATGTGTCCTATCGATGGCGTCTGTTACATGTTGGAATTGGGCAATCAGGTAGAAATTGAACTTTTTTTGTAGTAATTCTTGTGGGGTGTTGGGGAATCTTATGAGCTGTTGAATTTTGCTCAGCATGGCATTGAGAAATGCATTGAAGAAGCGTGAGAGAGCACTCTGTGAGACCCCTCCAGCTGCTGCTATGACCCCTTGATAGATCCCTGAGACCAATAGGTGCAGGGAGCATAATACCTGCACATGGATGGGTATGCTATTGGTCCTGTGTGTGTTTTGCTGCAGTAGGGGTTGTAGATCAGCTTTCAGGTCTAGTATCATGGCTGAGCTTAACCTGTACTTGTTACATGTCTTCTTCTCTGTCCGGTCAAAAAGGGTAATGCGCACTCTAAAAATGCGCTCCTGTCTCCTCCTTCCTCTCCTCAAATCTGCAAGTATCCTCATTCTCCTCACCATCACGTAGACTGCAGCTCTTGTGGAAAAGATGCTGAGTCATTCTGGGCCTCTTTATATAGGTTGCACCTATTTACCACCTGATTTCACTTTGTGGTAATTTGCACGTGCAAAAAGCCATTCTGCGAATAATCGAAAATTGCGATTTTTTGATACATTGCACTGCAAGACGGAATTCGTGAATCGCAGATTGCAATTCCCAAATTCACGTCGCTGTTTGCAATTCACACACTGAGATTCACAAATTCACGTCACTATTTGCAATTCGCACACTGCAATTCGCAACTTCACATCTATATTTGCGAATCGCAGTATGCGATTCACATTTACTGGTCGCAGTTACAAGGAATCGCTATTTGCACTGCAAATGCCCTTCATGCATCATTAAAGGCGATTTTGCATTCGCAAAGGGTGGAATTTACCGATTCGCACCGTTTGCGAATGCAAAATCCTTTGATACATCTGCCCCTTAGAGAACTAATGGGATGATGCTTTACTGAAAAAGGCAATCCCAGTGTTACAAGGCAATTTGACATTCACTAGGGCCCATAGCGTGCCTGCTCAATGTCCCATAAATGCCAAATACCTGCAAATAATTTTGGTGAACTTTGCCAACTTTCGAGCTAAGAAGTGTATCCTGTCACAAGCTATAGAAAAAAGCTAATGTTCAACCGCAGAGGTGCCTCAGTAGAAATTCTTCTCTGATGTGTTCGTACCCACTGTGTGGAAAAGGAGAGAGTTTGTTAAGTTGATCAATTTATTTGAAGCTGAGGGCGCTCAAGCATCGATTGTCCAGCGGGCCAAGCTCAAATCTTGGTGAGGGGTCAATTTCACCTTTTTCAGATACTGTGGAAGCCCAGAACCTCTTGTAGAAGTTACCAACTTAAGCTACCCTATAATCAATTAAATAGAGTGTATTCATTATTGCTTTTTCTCTATGGGGCTAGCGGATATGTTCAATAATTTATGATGCTCCATTTTCATCTGTAGAAATGGATCATGCACTAGACACAGTGAGCGCAGTTTAGAAAGGGTTGGAATATTCACATTTGGTGTGATGTGTCCAGATATGCATTTTCTGAAGGGGGTATGGGAATTCCTGGGTCACTGGGTTTTGAGTGAGATTGGGTGCAGTGTCATGGCATCTAGGGTAATTTGAGGTCAGAGGAATTATATGTAGCTAAAATATTCCCCCGGGTAGTAATTGGGGGTCAGGTGGTGGGTGGTGCTATTTGGTTTTTGCAGTGGGAAAAATGGGAGCGCTTACAATTAATTTTCTATTTGGTATCAGATTATGTGAAAGGATTTGAAACGATTGCTACCAGCACAGAACAGGCTAGTAGGGGCATGAAAGCTTGGAATTATTCTACAATTAGCAATGTAACATAACAGGATGGTTTGTCTAGCTCTATATAGGGTTCGTGCAGGGCGGGGAGAACACGGTATGCACTTGGGATACACTCAAAGTCTTGTTATGCCCTTAGATAATTTTCTTGTTGGAAAATGCCCATTGGTTATGATGATAGCAAGCTACAGTGCAGAGGGAGGTCCCTCCAGCTGTTACATAAGGCACTTAGGGGGTCATTGCGACTCTGGTGGCCGGCGGGAACACTGGAGGTAACACTGCCAACAGGCTGGTGGTGTTCCCCCAGTGTATTATGACCATGGCACATTTGCCACGGCCACACTGCCGGCCCCTCCACTATACCGGCAGGCTTTTACCAGGCGGTCATAATCCCCAGGGCAGTGCTGCCCTGGGGATTATGAGTCCCGAACAGCCAGCCTGGTCTGGATTATGAGTCCCCACCGCCATGGAAAGGCTGGCGGTAAGGGGGAGTCGGGGTGCCCCTGGGGGCCCCTGCACTGCCCATGCACTTGGAATGGGCAGTGCAAGGGCCCCCAAGCACAGCCCCATCGCGCATTTCACTGCCTGAATTTCGGGCAGCGAAATGCGCGACGGGTGCTGCTGCACCTGCTGCACATCAACATTGCCGCCTGCTCTATTTTGAGCTGACTTCAATGTTGATGTGACTTTTCCGCTGGGCCACCGGACGGAAACACTGTTTCCGTACACTGGCCCAGCGAAAATGTCAAAATAGGGTGCCACCGATACCTCCAGCACTGGCGGTATTGTGGCGCCAGCTGCTTGGGCAGTCTTTTTGCAAGACAGCAGAAGTTGTAATGAGGGCCTTAGTCACTTTTACTGAGGATGCACCATTTGCACACTTATCAATAGGTTACATCTACTTTGGCAAAATGTTTTATCTCAGGGTGGCATAGGTTCGTTCCTAATGTGTGTACACACTTTATCTACTTTTTGCATAAGGAAGCATAACCCTAAATATGGACTACACCATTACAGTTTGTTGCACTTTATCATTATTTTATTGCAGGGGGTTCCTCTAGCTGCATTCAGTCACTTTACTGAGGGCACATTGTTCACACATATAGGAATAAGTCCACAGCCACTTTGGCAATATACTGTATTTTTACGGTGGCATAGGCTATCCCTAGTGTATACGTCTGTTCTCTATTTCCACATTAGGAAGGATATTCTTAAGTATGGAGTATATTAATGTAGTCTGCTGCATTTTATCAGTATTTTGGTTGAGAGGAGGGGTACCTCCAGTTTCTGTGTATGGCACTTAGGTCCTCATTACAACCCTGGTGGTCGGTGTTAAAGTGGCGGTAATACCGCCAACAGGCCGGCGGTAACAAAAATGGAATTACGACCATGGTGGAAACCGCCAACATAGACAGCCACTTTAACACTCCAACCGCCACGGCGGTAGAAACAAACACTGCGCCGGAAACCGCCAACAGACAGGCGGAACCCAATGTACCACCCACTGTATTACAACAGGCCTATCCGCCACCTTTTCCGGGGCGGTACCAATGCCATCAGAAGCACGGCAGAAACAGGACTTAGAACGGAAACCAGTCACCTCTCGACACCCAACGGGGTGCCAGGACTCCATGGAGCCCGAGTTACAGGTCCTGCCCATGTTGGTTTACCTCCTCTTGTACCAGGAGCAGCAAAGATGCCGGCGACGACCACTGTGAGTACTGCACCTATCACACAGGGGAGGGGGGAGGACAAAGAGAGATTCACACACATGCAACACCCCCATCCCCACCCTCACCCACAATACCATACACACAAATACATGCATCAACATTACATTTATACCCCGTAACTCCCTGGAAGGGTTGCCCACTGCTTTATCCTGGGGAGTGCAAAGCCACAGTCTCTCAAGTCTCTCAAGTGGGTGGGTTGCCCACTGCTTTATCCTGGGGAGTGCAAGGCCACAGTCTCTCTAGTGGATGTTTTTCTCCACTGGTTCTGGAGGGGCTTGGTGCCCAGAGTGCTTCATCCTGCCAAGGACTGTGTGAGTGGACGCTTTTCTCCACTGGTTCTGGAGGGGGCTTGGTGCCCAGAGTGCTTCATCCTGCCAAGGATTGGGGTTGTAGATGCTTTTCTCCACTGGTTCTGGAGGGGGCTTGGTGCCCAGAGTGCCTCATCCTGCCATGGACTGTGTGAGTGGATGCTTTTCTCCACTGGTTCTGGAGGGTGCTTGGTGTCCAGAGTGCTTCATCCTGCCAAGGATTGGGGTTGTGGATGTTTTTCTCTACTGGTTCTGGAGGGGGCTTGGTGCCCTGAGTGCTTCATCCTCCCAAGGACTGTGTGAGTGAATGCTTGTCTCCACTGGTTCTGGAAGGGGCTTGGTGCCCAGAGTGCTTCATCCTGCCAAGGATTGGGGTTGTGGATGCTTTTCTCCACTGGTTCTGGAGGGGGCTTGGTACCCAGAGTGCTTCATCCTGCCAAGGACTGGGGTTGTAGATGCTTTTCTCCACTGGGTCTGGAAGGGGCTTGGTGCCCAGAGTGCTTCACATGCAGTGTGGCAGGTCCCATTCCCTCACCTGGGTGTGTGTGCCACGAGATTGCCTGGGAACTGGTAGCATGATACTCCATGGAGGCAGAGACACACTCAAACCTGCTGCGACTTTGCCTGCCATCCTGCTGGTACAAACAGTGCTGGGTGTCGTGCCTCATGTACGCTGTGCAGGCTCCAGGACGTCTCCTGCAGCCTGGGACAGCTGTCTACTGGTAATGTTAGCCATGTCGGCTGTGGTGGCACTGTCTGAGCACATCGCGGGGCTGGTGGCGGTGGTTGCGGTGGTGTCTGTGGCGGAGATGCTGCCGGTGGTGAATGTGTCAGCACCTGTGGAGGGAGACAGCAGGACGTCTCCTGCAGCCTCGGACGGCTGCCCACTGGGGATGATGCTGGTGACTGTTGCTGAGGCAGCAGACGTGCAGGTGGCGGTGCAGGTGGCGGGTGGCGGTGCAGGTGGTGGTGTCCTCCGCCGTTCAGGTTGCTGTTCTGGTTGCCAGAAGGGGTGGCTCTGTTGGGTGGGTGTGTGCCTGCGCTTGTGTACTTTTGGAGGATGGCTCACCGACACACTGGAAGAGGCCACAGGGGACGTGTGCATGGTAGTGGGGGTGGTGAGTGCACGTGAGCAGTATGTGGTGATGGGCGTGCTGGTGATGGAGGTAGTGGCTGAGGATGTAGTGCATGCAGGTGTGAGTGGAGATGAGACTGGGAGGGAGGTGGAGGACGTGGAGGAGGGGGGCACAGTGGAGGCAGTGGATGTTGGTGTGTCTGCATGGGGATGGTGCTTGTGTGAGTGCCTGTGGGATGTGTGGTGCTTATGTTTGCCATGTCCACTCTTGTCTGTTGATGAGTGTGCATGCTGGTCTGAAGGTGTGCTTGGGATAGGCTGAGGTAGAGGGGATTGGGTCTGGGTAGTGGAGGTTGGAGGGGGTGGCTGGACACAGGGACAATGGCTGCCATCAGTGCTGAAGCCAGAGCCTGAAATGCTATCTGTTGGGTCGCCACGCCAGAAGGAATGCCCTCCAAGTATGCATTTGTTTGTTGCAAATGCCTCTCGACACCCTGGATGACATTCAGAATGGTTGGTTGCCCAACAGTGAGGGATCTCAAGAGGTCAATAGACTCCTCACTGAGGGCAGCAGGGCTGACTGGCGAATGGCCTGTTGTGCCTGGGGCGAAGGAGATGCCCATCCCCCTGGCTGAGCGGGCACGGGAAACTCGATGAGGGGCTGCTGGGAGGGCGGTGCTGGTAGGGGGGGTGGCGGCTGCACCTGTTGTTGCGATGGGCACAGAGGTGCCTGCCACCGCTAGGGAGCTCTCATCAGAGGAGGAGTCGCTGTCGCTGGTGTCTGCTCCTGTGTCCGTCGTGGAGCTCCCCTCGCCCTCCATCCTACTGGTGCCTTCAGACTCCATAAATTCACTCTCCTGGGCCATGTGGGTTGCAGCTCCCTCCGTCTCCGGTGCCAATGCTCCTCCGCCAGATGATGCTAATGCACACAAGGAAGGGTAACCAAACAAAAAGGGGACGAAAGACATAAGATATTCATGGTCAATGCCTGCAGCACCACTACCGTTGGCGGACACAACACACAGGGAGCAGCCCTATGCACTAGCGCATGCACTAACAGTGCAGGGGAAAATCACATGCCCATGGGCGACTCTGTCTAGACCCATTTCATGCACAGCTGGAACCCATAGTAGCCTGACTAGGTGTAGAGGGCAACTACCACCTTTGGGGTTGGAGTGGCACTGAGCCTGCCAAACAATGGATGTACCTTGGCGCGTCTGCCCTGGCCTAGGGGAACCCATAGCCCTCCCCCACCCAGACTCCTCCTCAAGCGTGCAGAGTCAGCTGAATGATACTGTACTCACCCTCTTGTGGCTGCTGTGATGCCCTCAAGCGCCCATCCAACTCTGGATATGCCACCACCAGGATCCGGTACATCAGGGGGGTCATGGTGCGACAGGCACCCCTTCCATGTTGGGAGGCCATCCCCAACTGGGCCTCCGCTGTCTTCTTGCTCCAGCGGCGCAGGTCTTCCTATCTTTTCCGGCAGTGGGTGCTCCGTCTATGGTAGACCCCCAGGATCCACACTTCCTTGGCGATGGCACACCAAATACCCTTCTTCTGGTGGGTGCTGACCTAGAGGAAAAATGAAGTAAGAATGGATGTGACTCCCCCGTACAGTTTGTCTCACTCATTGGCCACAAACCTCCCACCCTGGCCAAGAAAACATACACTCATCATTCTCACATGCTGGCCTGTTCCCCCGTCTCTTCCATCCACGACACTCCATACAATCATGTGCCATCCACCAAGCACACAGTTTACTCACATGTTTGTCTGGAGGACCGTAGAGTAGCGTGTACTGGGGAGGACGCCATCCACCAGTTTGTCCAACTCCTCCGCAGTGAAGGCAGGGGCCCTTTCCCCAGACACTGTAACCATTGTTGCTTCCAAACGCAGGTCACAGCAGCACTTGCAATGTAGGTCCTCAGCTCTTGAAGGTCAGGTATCAAGTGAGGGAACTGATAGAAAATGGTGGTCACCTCCGTGGCGGTGCGTACCGTCACTGTCGGCGTACATCGTCATTGGCTCCTGGAACCCATAGGGCCCAATGAGAACCAATGCTGAATTGTGCAGCGGTCTTCGACCGCCTACCGCGACGCTGCACAATGCCAGCGCAGTTACCTCATTTCCCCTTGTCCCTCCTTACAGGTCAGGCAGCCACCATTTCAGGTGGCCCCATGGCAGGCCAACTAACTGTGTCACAGCACTTTTGGCCAGGAATACGGACAGACAAAGGCACACAAAGATTATTTCACGATTGTGCTAAACAGCCTTGTGAAACCTATGTGGTATAGGTCCCTCTGCTCACCGTTCTCCTCCATAGGACACGTCCGCTGGGGCAGGTGTTGAGATGGCAGCATCCTCTGGTGTACAGACCCCTGGTGGACCTGTCGACAATGGAAGACAGACACATCATTATCACTTACAGACTTGATCTTGCCACAATCCAGGAACTGTGTGCCCAGTTATAGCCAGACCTGATGTCAGCTATCTGCCATCCCACAGGAATACCCCCTCTAGTGCAGGTCCTGTCAGTGCTCCATTTCCTGGCAAGTGGGTCCTTTCAAACAACAGTGGCCATGGCATCAGGGATGTCACAGACAATTTTCTCTAACGTGTTGTCCAGAGTGTTATCTGCCCTGATGAAGCACAATGCCAGCTACATCGTGTTCCCTCAGGTGGAGGATTTGCCCACCGTGAAAGGTGACTTCTATGCCCTGGGAAATATCCCCAACATCATTGGTGCCATTGATGGTACACATGTGGCATTTGTCCCCCCCCTGCAGGAATGAACAGGTGTACAGAAACCGGAAAAGCTCCCATTCCATGAATGTGCAGATGGTGTGTTTGGCAGACCAGTACATCTACCATGTGAATGCCAAGTATCCTAGCTCTGTGCACGACGCTTACATTTTAAGGAATAGCAGCATCCTTTATGTGATGGGGCAACTCCAGAGGCGCCGTGTGTGGCTAATAGGTGAGCCCAAGGTCCACACACAGTTTAAATAAGTGTCTGGGTATGGGCGAGTCCCTAATGGTTGGAGGATGCCCAACAGTTGTCCCTCTATATTTTCAGGTGACTCTGGTTACCCCAACCTGGCAAGGCTACTGACCCCAATGAGGAATCCCAGGACAAGGGCAGAGGAACGCTACAATGAGGCACATGGGCGTACAAGGAGGATAATAGAGCGCACCTTCGGCCTCCTGAAGGTCAGATTCTGGTGCCTCCATCTGACAGGTCACTCCTCATCGAAGAAGGTGTGCCAGATCATCGTGGCATGCTGTATGTTTCACAACCTGGCTTTGCAACGCCAGGTGCCTTTTCTGCAGGAAGATGAGCCTGATGCTGGTCTTGTGGCAGCTGTGGAGCCTGTGGACAGTGAAGAAGAGGAGGCAAAAGAAAAAGATATAGAAAACCAAAACCACATAATCATGCAATACGTCCAGTGAGACACATGTAAGAGGATGGCACTGCTTCTCATATCTCATACTACTGTAGGACATAGCATATATCTGCCTTTTTACCTCTGTGTATGGACCCTGACATGTCACTTTGGCTTTCCATTTCACAGATCTGGGTCCCACTTTGTGCCCTTTGCTATGTTTACTGCTGCCCAACAACTGTGTTACATTGGTATGTGAACATGAACAATGACATTGCTATACTTCCAAAATGTTGCAATCACACAATTGTAAGTACAGGCTGACTCCAGATTGATTTGTGATTCAAGGGTGTTTATTTCTGTGCTAATAAGTGGAGGGGGTGTGCAATGGGCTGGGGTGATGGTGGAGGAATGTCCATGGTAGAGTTCAGTCTCTTGGTCTCACAGGTACATTGTCCAAGGGGGCATAGGAAGGGGAGCAATGGCAGTTTAAGGTGGACAGGGTGACAAAGTGGGACAGAAGGGTGACAATCAGGAGAGTTTTATTTCCTGGCGAGGGTCTTGGCAATGTTCTCTGTCTTGTTCCTGGATCTCAGGGACTGTTTGTGGGCTGGTTCTCCTTCTGCATGGGGTGGGGTGCTGGAGGCCTGTTGTTCCTCTGGTGGGGCCTCCTGTCCACTAGCGCCGGTGGAGGTGGAGGGCTGTTCATCATTCAGGCTAGTGTCAGGGGCCCGTTTCTGTGCCACTGTGTCCCTCATGGTGTTGGCCAGGTCTGCCAGCACCCCTGCAATGGTGACCAGGGTGGTGCTGATGGACTTCAAGTCCTCCCTGATCCCCAGGTAGTGTTCCTCCTGCAGCCACTGGGTCTCCTGAAACTTGGCCAGTATTGTGCCCATGATCTCCTGGGAATGGTGGTATGCTCCCATGATGTTGGAGAGTGCCTCGTGGAGAGTGGGTTTCCGGGGCCTGTCCTCCCCATGTCGCACAGCAGTCCTCCCAGCTTCCCTGTTATCCTATGCATCTGTCCCCTGAACCGTGTGCCCACTGCCACTGACCCCAGGTCCCTGATTGTCTTGGGTTGGTGGGTTTGCCTGGGGTCCCTGTAGTGGTGGACACACTGCTGATTGACGTGTCCTGGGAACAGAGGGATGGGCCAGCTGGGTGGGTGGTGTGCTGGTGTTTCCTGAGGGGGGAGGCTCTGTGGTGGCTTGTGACTGTGGCAGGGGAACCGACTGTCCAGAGGTCCCTGATGGGCCAGTCTGGTCATCTTGATCCAGGCGTGCAGAGCTGCTGTCGTCACTGAGGGTCTCTTCTGTGGGGGGACTGGATATGTCACTGAGGGTCTCTTTTGTGGGGGGACTGGATATGTCTGGAACCTCCTGTCCGTTGATGTTGGGTATGGGTCCTGTTGGGGTGTAAATGCATGGTTTTAGTATCTGTGTATGCCATATGGTGCACTGGGTGAGTTACCCTCTGCTCCTGTGCTTGCCTTGTTGTGTTTGCCATTGTGTGATTAGTGTTTTGGGGTCTGTGTCGGTGTCTGTACTTGACATGCTTTGGCAAAGGGTGTCCATGCTTTGGTGTTGCATGCAGGGCTTGGTATTGGGGTGGCTGGGTTGTGATAGTGGGG
The DNA here is from genome assembly GCF_031143425.1 of Pleurodeles waltl. NCBI lineage: Eukaryota > Metazoa > Chordata > Amphibia > Caudata > Salamandridae > Pleurodeles > Pleurodeles waltl. The sequence goes on along the minus strand of NC_090436.1, from coordinate 689,786,460 downwards.
CATATGTGAGGTGTTGGAGTGATGGGGTGAGGGGGAGGTTGGGGTATGTGATGGCATGCAGGTGGGGTGGGGGGATATGGTAATTAAGATATGACTTACCAGAGTCCAGTCCTCCTGCTACTCCTGAGAGGCCCTCAGGATGCAGTATTGCCAAGACTTGCTCCTCCCATGTTGTTAGTTGTAGTGGAGGAGGTGGGGATCCACCGCCAGTCCTCTGTACAGCAATCTGGTGTCTGGATACCACTGAACGTACTTTCCCCGTAGGTCGTTCCACCTCTTCCTGATGTCATCCTGTGTTCTTGGATGCTGTCCCACTGCGTTGAACCTGTCGACGATTCTCTACCATAGCTCCATCTTCCTAGCAATGGAGGTGTGCTGCACCTGTGATCTGAAAAGCTGTGGCTCTACCCGGATGATTTCCTCCACCATGACTCTGAGCTCCTCCTCAGAAAACCTGGGGTGTCTTTGAGGTGCCATGATGTGGTGTGAGTTATGTGTGAGGTGATGTTTGTTGTGCTGTGTGATGTGTTGTGTTGGTGTGTGTTCTTTGAGGTGCATGGATGTTGTATGAGTGATGGTGTGGTGTGCTTGTGGATGCTGGTGTAGTGTTGGCTATTCTCTCTCTGTGCTTCTTCACATAAATGTAATTGTAAGGGGTTGTGGGTAATGTGGGTGTGTGTTTTATAGTGGTGTGGGTGTGTAGATGTGGTGTGTGTATGTGTATCAGGTGTGTGTATTTAGAATTGTCCAATGTTGTTGTGTTTTGTAAATGTGTGTGTATTTTGAGCGCCGAGCTGTGTTCTGCCAATGGATTACTGCGGTTGAAAGACTGCTGCGTTGATTTGTGGGTCGTGATCGTGTGGGCATATTCCTGTTGGCGTGACGGTGTGAGTTTTGCTGTCGCCAGTTTATCACTGACCTTTGGTGTGGCGGACTTGTGTGGGTGTCTGTATTGTGGCGGATTACGAGATGTGGGTCGTAATACCTGTAGCGGATTTCTGTCGTGGCCACGGTATGTTGGCGGTCTTCAGCACGGCAGTAAGCGGGATTTACTGCCAGGGTTGTAATGAGAGCCTTAGTCACCTTACTGATGGAGTACTTCTTGCACATGCAGAAGTGTATTTATGTACACTTTGGCGATGCACTTTTTTCTATAGTGGCATGGGTTTACCCCTAATGTTAGTACGTCACTCCTCTCTCTTTTGCATGAAGAAGGGTGCCACCAAGTAAGTAGTACATCATACAACACACCTTTATCTAGGGTCTACTTGAGGCATTATAAAGAATGCCAGCATTTTATCTTGACAGGAATATAACAGAGTGTTGCCGGGGTGGTCCACCAGCCAGCCAGTAAGGCATATCTTGGATCTGCGTTATCTCCCTCTCTTCACATAGGGATTGGCAGCTCTTACCCATGTGCCTTTTCGAGTGTCCCTAAATGAAGGTACAGAAAGATGATTTTTCAAATTACCTCGCTTAATGCCAATGGTTTAAATAACAAGTGTAAAGCTCAGGCAATTGAAGATTGGGTCAAAGGGCACTCAGCAGACACTGTGTGCATTCAAGAGACTCACTTATGTGATAAAAGAGAAGCAAAATCTAAAATGTTTAAGCAATGGGCAGGTCGGCAGTGTCTGTCATGTGCAAGCACCACCCATGGGGGGGGCGTGGCAATATGTCTAAACAGCCACCTTTCATTTCAAGTCACCTTTTCTCAAACAGACAAGGATGGTAGATGGGCTTTCATCTGTAGCTTACTCAATAATTCTAGAATAACCATAGCTACAATCTACGCTCCCATTCCCGATGACTCAACCCCAATAGCTAAGGTTTTCTAAGCACTGGCAGCCATCACCAGGCTAGTGATTGTGGGGGGGCGCTTTTCATTTTCTTTTGAATGCTGCGCTAGACTCATCTTCTCAGACTTGCATAAGGAAAAGCCACAAATGGCCAACGTTATGCTTGATCATATGCAAAACTTGAGTTTGGCTGATTTCTGGCGTGAAAAAGATGCTGAAAGATGGTGATATTCTTGTTTCTCTGGGAAATATAACTTACTGCTAAATTGGATTTGTTTTCGTCTTTTCGAGAGCTGAAACTTTGCAGCCATGCACATATCCTGAGTAGCTTTTCTGACCATTCCCTATTAGAAATAGAAGTCTCAGAGATTAGGGTAGAAAGACCTGGTGGAGAATTGCACTTTAATTAAGTAAGTCTCAAAGATGAAGAATGGTGTAACAAGATACATGAAAAGATAACAAATGTTTTCACAGTGAATTAGCATACGGCCAGGGTAGAAAATATCGGGAATGCTTGTAAAACTACCATTTGAGGCCACATAACCTCTAAAGACATCATACAGAAGAAGAAGCTATTAGCCTACAGGTCCAAGCTAGAATCGGTGCTTCACCATGCAAGCCTGGTGTATGCACGCAATGGAACCTCCTACAATAAATGGGCGCTTAGGCAGGCAAGAGTTTGCATGTAAGATTGTTATTATGAATGGGGGTACACTCCCAGTGCTGCTTACAGTCACAATATATGAGGTGAGTGAATATGTGGGCAAGTTTCTAGCCTGGCAGGCTCGAGAAACAGAAACTTACATTTCAGACCCCGCCCTGATTCCACAAAAGTTTGTAAGCATTATGCAGCACTATGTAGTGAAACAACAGATCAATATTTCTTGAGTTAGGTATTTTTTAGTCCAACTTCCCCTTACCAAGCTACAACTCACCCAAACTCAAGCTCTGTTAGCTGAAATATCCCTTGAGGAAATTGAGGAGGTTGTGAAACTTTTGGCTAAAGGGAAGGCCTGTAGCAAGGATCGCGTACTGGCTGAGTTTAAAAAAAAAAATTCCACAAGTTTTAAAACCAGAGCTAGTAAAGCTGGCCATTCATTTTCTGGAAGGCGACAATGTGTCAGCATCTTTTTGCACTGCTATAGTGGTCAGCTTTCCCAAAAGAGACAAACACAAAGAAAATATTAATTCACATAGACCAATTAGTCTTTTAAATGTGTAATATAAGATCATTACAAAATTCTTGGCTAATCGAGTAAGTAGAATTTTAGATTCCGTTATTCTCCTGTATCAGTATGGTTTTGTTCCTGGGAGGCAACTATTTTCAAATACAATTTTTTTTGGTACAAGCATTAGATTATTTCTCACAGAAAAGAATCCCTGACCAGATTCTTTTATTGGATGTGGAAAAGTCCTTTGATTTAGTTTTTTTTAAAGTCTTTTTGCTATTCTTACCGAATCTGGGTTCCCCCAGAGACTCATTCAGATGATATCAGAACTTTATAAAAAGACAACAGGCCAAATAGTTATTAATTCTTGGAATATTGGGACCTGTGAGGTTACTAGGGGAACAATGCAAGGATGTCCCCTGTCACCCATCCTCTTTGCTCTGTTTATAGAGCCATTAGCAATAGCTGTGCGTGCTAACATGGCATCAATCCGCCAATCAGTGGTATGACTAGAATTAAGGGCCATATTTATACTTTTTGACGCAAAACTGCGCTAACGCAGTTTTGCGGCAAAAAATTTAGCGCCGACTAACGCCATTCTGAAGCGCCATGCGGGCGCCGTATTTATTCAATGACGTTAGCCGGCGTTAGCCGCCGGCGCTGTCTGGTGTGCGTTAAAAAAATCGACGTACACCAGGCAGCGCCGGCGTAGGGGGAAAATGGCGTATGGGCGTCCACAAATGGTGCAAGTCAGGCTGAGGCAAAAAAATCGCCACAACCCGATTTGCGCCATTTTTTTACGACGCCCATCCCCCATTGAAATGACTCCTGTCTTAGCAAAGACAGGAGTCATGCCCCCTTGCCCAATGGCCATGCCCAGGGGACTTCTGTCCCCTGGGCATGGTCATTGGGCATAGTGGCATGTAGGGGGGCACAAATCAGGCCCCCCTATGCCACAAAAAAAAAATATATATACTTACCTGGACTTACCTTAATGTCCCTGGGGTGGGTCCCTCCATCCTTGGGTGTCCTCCTGGGGTGGGCAAGGGTGGCAGGGGGTGTCCCTGGGGGCAGGGGAGGGCACCTCTGGGCTCATTCTGAGCCCACAGGTCCCTTAACGCCTGCCCTGACCCAGGTGCTAAAATCCGGCGCTAATGCGGGTTTCTTAGACCCGCCCACTCCCGGGCGTCATTTTTGCCCGGGAGTATAAATACGACGCATATGCATCGGAGTCATTTTTTAAGACGGGAACGCCTACCTTGCATATCATTAACGCAAGGAAGGTGTTCACGCAAAAAAATGACGCTAACTCCATGAACTTTGGCGCTAGACGCGTCTAACGCCAAAGTATAAATATGGAGTTAGTTTTGCGTCGAATTTGCGTCGAAAAAAACGATGCAAATTCGGCGCAAACGGAGTATAAATATGCCCCTTAGAACTTCCACCATTATTTAACTCAAGGTCCAAAAGATATTTAGGTGTAAATGTTAAAGAAAATGCTAATGACCTATTTGGTTTGAATTAATCCCCCTTGAATTGCAAGATAAAGGTACTTTTTCTAAAGTGGAATCACCTACCCTCTCAATAATGGGCCATTTCGCTCTGATCCATATGTAAATCCTCCCTCTGTGTATTTTTTGTTCTCTGCTATACCCTGTGCTTTCCAGATGAAGTTTTTTAAAGAACTGTAGGGAATGGTCTCTGCCATCATATGGCCCAAAAAGACACCTAGATTGGCAATAGATTAATTATATAAACCTGTGAATGAAGATGGCCTAGCTCTGCCAGACTTCAGAGTATTCTATTTTACTAATTTTGCACATGGTACATATAGGTTTTTTTAAAACCCTCGGAAGAACTGGAATAGATCATTTTTTTCTCAACCTGATCTTACTTGATTATGAGCTTGTTGATTTATCATGTCTCAGTAGATCACCTAAAAAGGTTAGATGAAATGTTTTAGAATGGTTTCTCAACCACAAAGAACAAGTGTTTATGTACTATGATATCCCATCAAGGCTGCCACCCGCTTGGGAGACAAAGCTACCTCTATTGGATAAGCAGGCCGCTTCTAGGTGGGAGTGCAATTGGTATGGCTGGGCATCGGATTTTAGTTCCCTTCTGGGCCGGCTGGCATCAACAGTGCAGCAGCATTGGCTTTGGCTCTCAGGGACAGCACTGTCTGCGCCGGCAGCACACTCGGTATGCACACTGTCTGCCATGGCAGACAGTGTGCATTTCGAGTGAGCTGAAGGAAGACCCCTGCACTACCCACAACATGGTCATTGGCAGTGCCGGGGCCACTCTGTGGCCCTGTTCCTTCCTTTCCATCAGCCTTTTCATGGCAATGACTCCACCATCAAAAGGCTGGCGGAAAGGCAAGTCGTGATCAGCACGGCGGTGCCAACATCGGCACCACCATGCTTCACCACGATTAGCACCACTGCCAAACCATCAGGATCCATGATCTTGGCAGAGGCGGTAGTGTCCTGGCGGTCCGACCTCCAGGATTGTAATCTCGCAGTCAGACCAACATGATTACGGAGGTTGGACCGCCACCATGAGTATGGCAGTCTTAGAACTGCCTTACTTGTAATTAGGCTCTTAGATGTCAGTTGAATTTGGGTCAGTCTGGAGCTTGTGGAAGATTGAATAGAAATTCGAACTCACAGATCCATTGGTAGTTGGGTCTGTATTTTCAGACAAACAATTACCAATTACCAGGCAAGAGGAAGTCCAATGAAGTTCTTCAGATAACGGAGGAGACCTGAAATAAGATAAATGTGTTTAATTTTTCTTTAATGAACGGAGTGAATTTTCAATCAATCAATCAATCAATCGGATTCTTTTAGAGTGCAATACTTACCTGTAGGGTCTGAAGGTGCTTTGGGGAATGTCCACAGGCTTCAGTCAAAGAACCACGTCTTGAGGTCCTTCCTGAATTGAGGTAGCAATGGCGACTGTCTGAGGTGGAAAGGTAAGGTGTTCCAAAATTTTGCTGCAAGGTAGGTCAACAATCTCCCTCCAGCCGAAGACTTCATTATGCGGGGTACGGTGAGTGAGCTGGGAGCAGCAGAGAGGTCTGGCAGGGGAGTAGAAGGTGATGCGGTGGTTGAGGTAGCTGGTCCAAGGTTGTGAAGGGCCCTGTAGGCATGTATGAGGAGCTTGAAATTGATAATCTTCTGGACAGGGAGCCAGAGGAGATCTCTCAGGAGTCCTGTAATGTGTTCTCGATGGGGGATGTTCAGGATAAGTCTGACGGAGGTGTTCTGGATTTGTTGTAGTTTGCTCATGTTCTTCTTATAGATTCCAGCATAGAGGGTGTTGATGTAGTCAAGTCTACTTGTGATCATGGCGTGTGTCATGGTTTTGTGGCAGTCACTTGAAGATCTTGCGTAGGAGTTGAAGGGTGTGGAAGCAGGTGGAAGAGACAGAATTGACCTGTCTTGTCATGTTGAGCGCTGAGTTGAGGATGAAACTGAGGTTGCATGCATGGTCTGTAGGGGTGGGGGGGCTGCCAAGTGTTGAGGGCCACCAGTAGTAGTCCCAGGCCGAGGAGGAGGGTCCAAGGATGAAGAGCTCAGTCTTGTTGGAGTGTAGCTTAAGGCAGCTCTCCTTCATCCAGGTGGCAACTGCTTACATCCCATCTTGGAAATTCTTCTTGTCCATTGTGGGGTTTTCAGTCAGGGAGATGATCAGCTGGGTGTCGTCAGCGTAGGAAGTGATGTTCAGTCTGTAGTTTCTGATGATTGGGGTGAGCGGGCCATGTAGATGTTGAACAGCGTGGGACTCAACAAGGATCCTTCAGATACTCCACAGCTGATCTCTGTAGGTTCTGATCGGTGTGGCATGACTCTCTGTGTTCTGCCTGTCAGGAAGGAGTGGATCCACTGAAGACCCTTGCCTATATGCCTGCTTTGTGTTGTATGGCGCATAGGGTGCGGTGAGACACTGTATCGAAGGCAGGCGATAGGTCTAGTAGTATGAGGGCTGATGTTTGGCCATGGTCGAGGAGCGAGCGGATGTTGTCTGTGGCGGTGAGCAGGGCAGTCTCGGTGATGTGATTACTTCTGAATTCTGATTGGAGATGTCCAGGATGTTGCCATCGATGTATTGGCAGAGCTGGGCACTGATTGTTTTTTCGGCGACCTTGGCTGGGAAAGGCAGCAGTGAGATGAGGTGTTAATTCTTGAGATCCGTTTGGTCGGCTGTGGGTTTATTTAAGAGTGGGCGGATCTCGGAGTGCTTCCAGTCCTTGGGGAATGTGGCCAACTTTAGGGAGCAGTAGATGGTCTTGCAGAGCTCTGGTACAATCGAGGCGCTGGCCTTGTTGAAGCTGTAGCGGGGAGAAGGGTCTGTGGGGGCTCCAGAGTGGATGCTGCTTGCGGTGGAGCAGTCTTATCTGTCGTGAGGGTGCCCAGGTGTGCAGGAACAGTGGGGGATCAGTGGATCCAGGTTTGGGCGTTGTTGGTGAGTTTGGAAATTCTTGGAGTCTGAAGCTGGTGTAGATATCTTTGATTTTCTGATGGAAGAAGGCAGCTAGTCTGTCGCAGAGGTCCTAGAATGGAGGGATGTTGGTGGCTTCAGCTTGTTGGTTGGCGAATTCCTTGATGATGGCGAAAAGTTATTTTGTGATAAGTGAGTGGTGGCATTGATGCGGTCCTGCAGGGTGGTTTATGTGGTGGATCTTATGAGGCCATGGTGGGCTCTTGTGGTGGCTTTGAAGGCTCAAGGTCCTTCAGGGATTTGCTGCTCCTCCATTTTTTCTCCAGTTTCCTGCAGGTGCGCTTCGATTCCCGAAGTGCGTGAGTGAACCAGCTGGCTTTCTTAGTGGTGTGTTTTCCTGTGGTCATTCAGAGCTAGGATGTTGGTGCAATCGGTGAACCACAGGCAGAGGTTGGGTGCTAGGGTGTTGGTATCAGTTGTGTCGGGGGTGGCAAGTTGCTGAGGGTGTTGATGTGTTGCTACTCTGTGGTCTGGTTCCTTTTTCTATGGCGGGTGGGCTGGGTAGGCGTGCTCTGTAGGTGTGGTGATGGAAAAATGGATGCAGTAGTCCAGTGTAGCGTGGTTGAGTCGTTGATGGTGATGTTGCTGCTGGAGGGAAAAAATGGGTTCAAGTGTGTGTCTGGCAATGTGTGTTGGTGAGGTGACCAATTGCTTGAGACTGATTGTGCCAAGGTTCTCGAGTAGAGATTATGTGTTGTGGCTGTTGTGGTCATTGATGCGGAAGTTGAGGTCTCCAAGGAGTATGAAGTTGGTGGAGGTGAGGGCCTGGTGGGCTATGACTTCCACAATGGAGTTGCTGGAGGCTGGGTGTGGGCCGGGTGGTCTGCAGACGAGAGTGCTGCGGATGATGGTCTTCGGGGTGATGAGCGCTTGGGAGTGGAGGTGCTCCATGAGGGGGTACTGTTCCTGTGTGTTGATTGATAGGCAGAGGGTGATCCTGTAGTCGAAGACTAGTCTGCCGCCTATTCTGGAAGGTCCGTCCTTGCGGAGCAGTTTGTAGTTGCTGGGGATAGCGATGGTGATGTCTGGTTCAGATGCTGTGTTTTCCATGTTTCGGTGAAGAAGGTGATGTCTGGGCGGGTGGAGTATAACAGGTCCCAATGTTTCACGGCGTGCTTGTTCAGGGAGCGTGTGGAGGGTTTTGGCATTGTATCGGTGGATGGTGCGAGAGCCAGGGTCTATGTCGCTGGGCGCAGTCCAGGCGTGGATGTGCTCAGACACGCTTGCCTTTGACACACCTTCAGTACTCCAATGGCCAGCCTTAAGAAGGGGAGGCAGGGGGAGGGATTGGTCAGCTGGGAAGTATGAGGGTGGGAAAGCACTTTGAGAGAGGGGCTGTGGGTGCAGCAGCGGCCGGGAGGGAAGTGGTGGAGTGCTGCAGGCAGAGTGCAAAATAGGTGAAAAAATGCAAAACAGAGAAACAGAAAAGGAGTAAAAAACAGAAAAAATAATAAAAAGAGGAAACACAGAAAAAAGACAGACACAGATGGCCACTAGGTGACCAGTATTGAGGCTCAGGTGGATGCCTGCAGGTGGAGGCAGCCTCAAACACAGAGCCGGTAGGCTCTTTTAGACAACAACAGTAGCAGCAGCAGCAGGGGCCATGCAGGAGGGAGCGATGGGCGTTTGCCAAAAGGTCTGTCCCTCACTATGCAGGAGCCACTCAAGAAGGGGAGGGAGGGGGAGGGATTGGTCAGCTGGGAGGTGGGAGGGCGGGGAAGCAGTTTGAGGGCAGGGGGCAGGGCTGTAGGGACAGCAGCGGTGGGGAGGGAAGTGCGGAAGTGGTACGGTCAGCAGCAGCAGCAATGGCCAAGCAGGAGGGAGCAACAGACGCTGCCCAGAAGGTCAGCAGAGTTGCCCCTCACTGCACAGTGGCCACCCTTAAGAAGGGGAGGGAGGCAGGAGGGATTTGTCAGTTGGGAGGCGGGAGCGTTGGAAAGCATTTCAAGGGCAGGGCAGCGGGGAGGGAAGTGCCAGAGCGGTACGGGCACAGCACAAAATGGGTGAAAAAATGCAAAACAGAGAAACAGAAAGGAGTAACAAAGAGAAAAAAGAGAAAAAAGAGGAAAGAAATAAAACAGAAACATATGGTTTCTGGGCCACCAGGAATGAGGGGCAGGTGAGTGCCTGCGGATGAAGACAGGCCTTGAACACAGAGCTGTTAGACACTGATAGTGGCAGCAGCAGTGGCCACACAGGAGGGAGTGACGGACGCTGGCCAGAAGGTCAGTGGAGTCGCCCCTCACTTTGCAGTGACCACACTTAAGAAGGGGAGGGATTGATCAGCTAGGAGGCAGGAGGGCAGGAAAGTGCCTCAAGAGTTTGAAGGGGTATCGGGGCAGCAACCGTGGAAAGGAAAGCACAGCAGCTGAATGGGCAGGCCACAAAATGGGTGAAAAATTGCAAAACTGAGAAACAGAAAAGGAGTAAAAAAACAGAAAAAAGAGAAAAGACAGAAAACGGACAGACACAGCTAGCCAGTAGACCACCAGGGTTGAGACAAAGGTGGGTGCCTGCAGGTGGAGGAGGGCCTCAAACACAGAGCCGATAGGCTTTGTTAGACACTGCCTATGGCAGTAGCAGTGGGCACGCAGGAGGGAGCGACAGATGCTGGCCAGAAGGTCAGTGGAGTCGCCCCTCACTGCGCTGCAGCCACCTTCAAGAAGTGGAGGGAGGGGGGTAGCGATTGGTCAGCTGGGAGGCAGTAGGGTGGAAAAGTGCTTCGAGGGCCAGGGTGGGGCCGCAGGGGCAGCAGCAGCAGGAAGGGAAACACAGTGGTGGTAGGGGCAGAGTGCAAAATGGGTGAAAACATGTAACACAGAGAAACAGGAAAGGAGTAAAAAAAGAAGAAAGATGAAAACAGACAAACACAGATGGCCACTAAGCAACCAGGGATGACACACACACGGGTGCCTGCGGGTGGAGGCAGGCCTCAAACATAGAGCCGAAAGGTTCTGTTAGACACCAATAGCAGCAGCAGCAGTGGCCATGCAGGAGGGAGCAATGGACACTGGTCAGAAGGTCAGTGGAGTCGCCCAATTCTATGCAAAGTGGCTGCTTTATCGGACCACAGCCTTTTTGCATAAATTTAATGCCCAGGTAACTGATAGGTGTTTTAGGTGTTTTCTTAAGGGAGGGGACAGCTGGAGCCATAATACTTGGGGTTGTCCCAAAATAATACAATTTTGGGCAGGGATCCAGGAGTATCGTTTTTGCGCTTTAGGACTGACCCAGCCAATAGAAGCCCAAACAGCAGTTTTGGGATATTCTCCTGATGTCAACAGTTATTTTTTGTAGAAAAAACAATTGTTTATTATAGTTGCAATACCCAATCAATAATTGTTCAAACGCTGCAATCAGAAGTGACCCTGACACATCAGCAATGGTGGGCCAAACTCTTAAGTATTAAAATGTTAGAGCATTGTAACGCGTTAAGATCTGGTTCGCACAAAATATTCCAGTCATTGTGGGAGTTGCTGGGATAGGGTGCCTGGGGCTGGCCATCTTGTCTGTAAAGAGGAGCCGCCTCATAGAAATGTACAATGTCAAGGCAGAGATGTAAGGCTGTGAGAAATGTGCAATACAAAATTTGTGATTGCGTGTTCATCTCAAGGCAGAAGGTTGAGACTGTGGGGAATCTGCAATACAAAAGGTTAGGATGGTTAGGTATTTGAGGGTAATTGAATATTGTTTTCATTTTTTTTCCTTTCTCTCGATGTGTTGGTTCACTGAAAATCTGGTTTGAAGGATGTCTGAGCTCTTCCAATAAAAATAAAAATAAAAATAAAAAACTTACATTTTGGAGGGAAGAGAGAAGATTAGGGCACTGGTTTAATGGGACACCCCTTCCTAAGCTTCATGAAGTTGAAGAGCACCCAAAGATGGGAAGAGGTTAAACAAAGTTGGGCTTTTCCAGCAGGATGCCAGTGGTGGTCAGATAGCAGACATTTACCAGTTCTTTAAGTCTGTAGCTCCATGTCTTTCTTAACCTCTCTCTTCTCTCATCCTTGTGTTCCTTTTCTATATTGTCCACTATTTTTTCTTTATCCCCATTCTTACTCACCTGCCCTGTTCACTCATCTCTGTCTCTCTGTTAGACCTGTCAGATCTTGGTGTGATTTCCCCTGTCTTTTTGGCTTCTGACCTCCTGTTATGACACTGCGCTGAACTTTCTTTTTGCTGGCGTTAGGACTCTGGGTACTTTATCACTGCTGACTAGTGCTAAATTATAAGTGCTCTGTGTCTAAATTGGGTTGGTGATTAGTTTTCTCCATGATTGGAATATGCAATTTACTAGTTGGTCCTTAGTAAAGTGCATTAAAAGTGCCCAGAGCCTGTAAATCAAATATTATTAGTGATCCTGCAGCACTGATTATGCCACCCACATAAGCAGCCCTGTCAGACCTGCCACTGAAGTGTCTGTGTGTGCAGTTTTAGCCTGCCAGTACGACCTGGCAAGTGCACCCACTTGCCAGGCCCAAACTTTCCTTTTTACTACATGCAAGTCAGCCACAAGGTAGGCCAAAGGAAGTCTCATGGGTAGGGTGTTGTGTATTTAAAAGGCAGACATGTTCTAGTGTGTTTTACATGTCCTGATAGTGAAACACTGCTAAAGTTGGTTTTCCCCATTGCAACGCCTATCTCTCCCTTAGGGTAACATGGGGATTGCCTTGAAACATCTTTGAAGTGCAGTTTCCAATTGGGAGCAGATAGAGATTTGGAGTTTGGGGTCTATGAATTCACAAAATAAAAATGCACCTTTTTGTGAATTTGTTTTTTAGATTGTAAGTTTGAAAATACTGCTTTTAGAAAGTTGGCATTTTCTTGCTTAACCATTCTGTGCCTCTGCCTGGCTATGGAATACACATCTGTGCTAGACTGACAGTTGGGCTGTTTGTGAATTCACTCAAGACAGTCACACAAAGGGAGCTGCGGTGTCTCCTGCAAATTCTGATTAATGGAGGGAGGAGCTGATGCTTGCACCAGAATACGGCTGTGCCTGTCCTTACACAAAGCAGTCTCCAAACCCCTGGACTGTGCCTGGGGCCAGGACAGGGAGAGGCCGGTTGTGCACTGCAATGACTTTCCTTTGAGGTTTGTCTACTTTAAAGTCAGGAATGAGTATGAGTATTGGACTGCTGACCCCACAACTTCAGAACACTTCTGGACTGAGGTCATTCTGCCAGGAAGATACTGTAGGAGGAACTGCCACTCTGCTTGTTGCTTTACTGTGTTGGCCTATTGCTTGCTGCTTCTGTCCTTGGAGTGAAAGGACTGGACTTTGCTTTCTACATTGTGGTTGCCAAGGTACTCCAAGAGCTTGAACTGAGGTTGTCTTGTGTTGTGAAGAGTGAGGGACACCAAAGACTTATCTGCCAGTGACTGGGCTCTTCTGCTTGTCCAAATTCAGTCCCTGGCCCCTTGGAAGTGGAAGCTGGTGACTTGAAGTAAAATCCACTCACTGAGGCCCTGAAGCAGAAAAATCTATGAAGTACCTACAATGTGGCTGAAAATCAACGCAGCCCCTGTCTCACAGCTGTGAAATCAACGCACTGCCGGCTTCAGCGCTGATCCATCGCTGCTGTGTGTGTGGCTTTTCCACACATCATCCCTGGGCGTAATTTCTTCATCTCTTCTGCACTGCGGTGAATAACTTATCCCCAGCCCAGCAAGAAATGCATCCACGCATCATCCGTCTGGCGGGAAAAGAATTGATGCATCTCAAACCAGGCAGGAAAAGAATCCGCATATCGCCCACATCACTTGCTTTTCCGACGCATCACCTCCTTTTCGACCCGCATTATCTTTGTTTTTGACGCATCCAAAGTACTGTGTGTTATACAAATACAACCACTGATTTTTCAGGATTAAGACTCTTTTAAATATTTAAAATGTGATCTCCCCACTTGTCTATATTGCATTTTTGTCGTTTTGGTCTCACTTTACTCAGATAAATATTGGCTAATTTTCTAAACTGGTGTTGAGTACTTTTGTGGTGTTTTCACATTGTTACTGTGTGTGTGTACAAATACTTTACTCATTGCCTCTGACATAAGCCTGACTGCTTGTGCCAATCTACCAAGGGGGTGAGCAGGGGTTATTTTAGGACTGTGACTTTTTTACCCTGACTAGTGTGAGGGCCCCTACTAGGAGGGAGTGTAAACTGACTGCCAAGTAGAGGCCCCATTTCTAACACTCTCTACATATATATTCCTTTATCTACATCTCTTTGATACTCTCTGTGGCTCTCTCTGTAGTCGTCTGAAGTTAATTTCCGAGTCTCACATTATCTTTACTTGAATAAAGTTGACTGCATTATGTGTTTCTCTACCATTTCTGACTCTTTCTGTTTCTCTGCCTCTAACTCTGTTCCTCTCAATATCCACCTCTACCTGCATAAAGCATTTTTTTCTCTTTGTCTATTCCATTGTTATGCCTCTGCAAACGCGTCCCTTTATGATAATTTATTACACATTAGGACTCGTTTTAGGCCAATCTATCTTTTGACCCAGTTGAGAGACACCTTAGGACGAGTTAGCTAATCAATATGTCCATCAATATGTCAATTATGTCATCAAAATTTATCACAACAATGCATTTCACCTTAGTGAAAGACATTAATTAATTCAATCACCACCATGACCTGTCAGTCATGAATAACCACACCAGTTTAGTAGAATTTTATGAGTTTTATTCCCTATTTGTTACAATTCTAAGAGCAAATGTTTAACCTTAAAACCAAGAAGCAAAGTAGCATAGTCACAATATGGCAACTCTGATAAGATTTCATCAAAGCAAAGATCACGAACATCAGAACATAACACGGCGTGAACATAGATCAGTTTTAGCAGAATGTCATTAGCGCGTCAGTTCAACAATGCATAGTTTCAGTCGTTTGTCTATTTGCGTCAATTTAGTGAGCCCCTGTCCTAACCACTGATTAGCATTGGCATGTTGGGCTTCATGCAAAACAATTTAGAACATCAATTTGGAAAACATCTAAACTATGGTCCCTGTCAAAAGTAAGCAGTTGGTACCTAGAAAGGAAAAGCAAACAGACAAATCACAATTGTATTGTCATAGTTACCCTCTAAAGTTTAGGTCAGCGCTCAGGTTCAGTCTTCGTCTTCAGGACATCAGCCGAATCGCCATCAGTCAGAACTCAGCTCCGGGGCAAAAAGGGACACTTCCCTCATAAGGAGGTAAAGTGTGAACGGGCAATCTAAGGAAAGGATGGTTTTAATAAAACCAAAGCAAGTCACCAAACAGAGTGACGGATTTTCTGGATAAAATCAATAGCATTCCCTAACCCACCTCTCTCGGTTCTCTGTGTCATGGGTTTTTATCCCTTTTCCGTCGTACATTCCCCTAAAATTCTATTGGATCTTAGTTATACCCCACTATCTTTACCCAATTGGAAACCGAATTATGTCATTAATCTTTCACCCCATATTATTTTACAGACATTTCATTGGTCCACATAATTGACGTCTTCAGAGGTAGCATGTCCGGTATGATTTCGTCTTTCTGTAATTCTTTGCACATCTTTTGGTCAGTAGCTCCATTGTCTTCACCGGTTTGAATGACCTTGTACATTACATTAATCTACACTGTTGCATTTTGTCTAATATTTCTACAAGCAATGTGCATTTTCATGAGAACGGATCTACTGTGGTTACATTCAGCTTCTAGTTTGAAGAAAAAACAAGAGGTCATGTCCTTTTGCGAGTCAGCACACTGCACGTTAGGAAAAATACATTTAATATGAGAGCCAGGCAGCTAAGCTTCAGCTCATGCTAACTTAAGGCCTACAAGTTTTATTTAACATAACTTTAATAGCATAATCATTACTAATTAGCGCAAGTCATTCATTAATTCGAATATTCAATGCATTATTCATTTTTTAATAATCCGTGTATACTTTGGCGGCCACTCCCCGTGGTCACATTTCAAGTGCACGTTTTAGCAAAAACAGGTCACTACAGTTTCTATATGGCATTACCACACATTAGTCCATAAACATTTCATGTTAATATAGATTCTATATGCTACGCTCTCTCACCTCTGTCTCACTCAGTTTCTTGCCTATGCTCTTGCTTTGCCACATTGCTTGTCCCCTGCCTTGCCTCAGTGTCTCCTCATTGTCTCTTCCTACCTGTGAAGCATAGCAGGATAAGTCCAGAGCCCAGGTAGGAATTCCTTGACTCAGCAACATCAGAATCATCAAGTTCCCAATGGTCATGCTATGCTTGTTGGCAGTCGAGGGAGAGACAGTGAGTAAAAATGTGCATCTATGTGAGATTCATACGTGTGGCACCCTCAGTCATTTCTAGCTGTTCAGCTAGGCATACTGAATGTTGGGATGTATAACGTCTTACATATTTGAGAAAATAATAAGCATCCTCAAAAATGCAAAGTGCTATTCGCTCAAAGTTAAGGACTGTGTGCTCCTTGGTAAGGTGTCACATAAATGAAAGAAAAGAAAGAAAAAGATGTAGCTCTGCTCTCAATAGCTTTCAGATGTACAATATCTTCTTCGCCGATCCCTTAAACTGGTATTAATGTCTAGTAAGGTTCCCAGATAGTGGATGTCATCAGGGACATACTATTTCAGATCCAGCCTTTCCTTTTAAAAACCGTTGTAATTTAATCTAATGTTTAAAGTACTCCAAACACAGAATGCATTCTATTGTTATAAAAAACTCCTGACTGAAAAAGCATGCCTCTACAGGGAGTGCAGAATTATTAGGCAAATGAGTATTTTGACCACATCATCCTCTTTATGCATGTTGTCTTACTCCAAGCTGTATAGGCTCGAAAGCCTACTACCAATTAAGCATATTAGGTGATGTGCATCTCTGTAATGAGAAGGGGTGTGGTCTAATGACATCAACACCCTATATCAGGTGTGCATCTAAGGAGAGGGCGGTAGTGGTGGAGGGGGGGATATGGGACACAAAGGGAGTACTAGGGATCGCAAGGGGTAAGCCAGGGGCTGCAGCTGCACCCCTGGCAAACCCTAGATGACGTCCATGATTGTTACAACCACAGTAATACAATGAGCTGAGAATCAATGTTAATATTCAATATGCTATATTGTAATTGCCGTGCAATGCATGAAAAGCCTAAAAAATAATAAAACGTTAAAAAAGATAAAAAGTTATGGTCTATGATTGGCAGCTACCTATAGCAAATAACTTCTTGTTTGCGTTTGAAGGATGGGAAAGTTGGGAAATGAAAGAAACAATTCTGTCATCTGTGTGTCGTGATGCTCACAATGCTAAATGAAAGGAAAAGGGACATTTTTAGTAACTCTTGACATCATGAGTGGATATTTCTGCTTCCACAAAAGGTCACTCAGGTAGTGGTTTTTGGGATGTTTGCTTTGGAAGAAGCAGGCCATTTTCTTTCCTGAGTCATGCATGGTGTAGATCTTATAAGCCTTCTAAAAGAAGGCATGTAATGGGACAGTTGCTTTCCAGATTGTGTTTTGTGACTGTAAGTGACAGTTTTGCTTTTTATTAACTGGCTAGACAAAGTTACTCTCAAAGAAAGTCAGCGGCATCTGTCGTTTTTTTTTTTTGTGAACAGTAGGTTTCTTGTGCTTGCTCCCATTGTGGAATGATGCTGTTTAGGATTCAGCATGTGTGGCTGTTGTGATCAAAACTGCAAGTTAATCGAAAGGGAAATATGGCTGCTCTTTCAGAAAGAGTATGCAAATGGAATTGTTCTTTAGTTTAATGTATTTTCTAAAACATTTTTATTTGAGTCAGGAGAAGAGCAGACAATGGTTTGATTCTGAATGTGTCATGAACAGGAGATGCCTAGAGATTTAAGGCCTTCATAAGACTCATTAACTTGAATGTACTTTAGAAAGGTACATAATTGTAAAACGTGCTTCGAAAGAAAAAAATGTCAGTTTTTGAAATGCTGGGATATGATGGAGAGAGCACTTAAATCAACTGCTGTGAGCTAATTCCTCTTACTTGTGGCTGAGAGTTCAGCAGATCCTCATGCTACTACTGAACACGAATTGTGACATTTTTACTTAACCTTTTCAACGAGCCTCTCAACAAAAATTCTATTGCAGGGAGATTTGAATTATTTGAGCCTTGGGTTTCAAAAATACCTCTTGAAAATAAAATGCATTTTACAATATATTTTAGGCTGCGTACAGCCGCTGGCCTCGATTGTATTTCTAATCTAGTGCTGAAATGAAATCCGAAATTATATGCCTTCGTGTTCTTGTCATTGTTTCCTCTTAATGTTGGATGTAGCTATTCCATCCGAGCTGTCCTACAGAATTCAAGAAGCAATTAAACCTATACACTTGAACTAGTTTTTGGCCTGTGTTGAGCAGGGCTCATCAAATATTTGCTCTTTAGTGCGTTGACGGAAATTGGTAATTTACTTGGTTGTCATGCTGACTTCAGTTCCTTTTTTGACATGGTTGCTAGCCACCATCTATGGAATTAGCTTAAAGATATCGGGATTTAAGGTTCCTCAATAAAAAATTGCATTCTGACATATAGGTAAATGTAAAGATCGACAATTAAGTGGAAATGCCTTATGCAATTTAAATCAGAAGAATCTCAAACGAGTCTCTTTCTTGCTCGCCTTTTGATTGAATTGCATCTAACTGACGTCTTTTCTTCTCTAGGGTAAGTAATGGCATACCTTCCTAACATCTTACCCTATAGTCTTACTGTATTACTTTACATGACTTATTTAATTATCATGGACAAAACTCTAACAGGCCTTCAGAGGCAATATTAACATGAAAAGCTTGCAAAATAATGTATAATGAAGCTGCATAGAAAACGTGGTAGAATAAATATTAATGCACACGTTTGAAATGTGCCCACGGGGAGTGGCCACTAATGTATACAGTGATTAATGAAACTGACTAATAATTAATTAATAATGTACTAATGTATGATTTTATAGTAGCATCATGAGTTATGTATTAAGGTTTTGCTAAATTAATCACTAGGCCTTAGTGAGCAAGGGTCTGGGCCTACCTGCCTGGTCTCATATTAAATGTGTTTTTCCAATGTGCAATGTGCTGTCTTCCTGAAGGGCATGAAGCTGTACTTTTCCAGAAGGGGACATTCTTGCTGAATGCAACAGTATAATTCGTAACAGGTGCAAGGTTGCCTGTACTAGGAGAGGACAATGGAACTACTGACTGGAGTGACAAGTGTAATTTTTCTTACCTGACATTCTACCCGATGAAGACATCAATCACAGGATCCAATAAACTACGTGAGAACTGTCTTAGGTGAAAATTCTAGTAAGGTGTGTGATGGATCATTGGACAGAGATAACGATGCACCAAATATTGCCCAATTGGAAATTAGAGACTTGTTTGACAAGATTAATATAACGGCGTGACACAAGGAGAAATCAGTCATTGCTGCACATTCCACCGACCCATTACTTTGCCATCCCTAGCCTTTCAGAGATACCTCATTACAACATTGGCTTAAAAGCCGCTTACCGCCGTGCAAAAGACCGCCAACATACCGCCGCGGCCGGGGAATTCCGCCACAGCTATTATGACCCACAGTTCTGAATCCGCCAAAATCTGGACACCCACACAAGTCTGCCACACCAAAGGTCAGTGATAAACTGGCGAAAACAAAATCTCCACCGTCACGCCAACAGAAATACGGCCACACTATCACGTCCCACGAATCCACACGGCGGTCTTTCAACTGCGGTATTCAATTGGCGGTACACACCGACACACGAATCCACACGGCGGTCTTTCAACCGCGGTATTCCATTGGCGGTACACACCGCCGCGCTCAAAATACACACACATTTACAAAACACAGCCACATTGGACAAATCGAAATACACACACCTGATACACATACACACACCACTCCCACACACCCAAAACAATATAAAACACACACCCACATCACCCACAAACCCTTACGTCAACAAATCATGAATGAAAGCCAGAGAGAGACAGCACCAGCAAGAACAACAGC
Source organism: Pleurodeles waltl (assembly GCF_031143425.1). Lineage (NCBI taxonomy): Eukaryota > Metazoa > Chordata > Amphibia > Caudata > Salamandridae > Pleurodeles > Pleurodeles waltl. Next base: position 689,766,984 of record NC_090436.1, on the reverse strand, counting down.
ATCCACAGGCACACAACACCATCACCCACAGAACTTCCACGCACCTCACACAACACCCCACTACATATCAGCACACTTATCACCCCACACTCCACCCCACACATCACCTACACCACCCCATGGCACGGCAAAGACACCCCAGGTTCTCGGAGGAGGAGCTCAGGGTCATGGTGGAGGAAATCATCCGGGTAGAGCCACAGCTATTCGGATCACAGGTGCAGCACACCTCAATTGCAAGGAAGATGGAGCTATGGCGAAGAATAGTGGACAGGGTCAATGCAGTGGGACAGCACCCAAGAAATCGGGAGGACATCAGGAAGAGGTGGAACGACCTACGGGGGAAGGTGCGTTCCGTGGTCTCAAGACACCACCTGCCGGTTCAGCGGACTGGCGGCAGATCCCCACCTCCTCCCCCACAACTAACAACATGGGAGCAGCAGGTCTTGGCGATTCTGCATCCTGAGCGCCTCGCAGGAGTAGGTGGAGGAATGGACTCTGGTAAGACAAATCTTAACTATTACATCCCCCACCCTGCCTGCATGCCAGCACATACCCCCACCCTCACCCTCACCCCAGCACTCCAACTCCTCACATGTGTCCCAACATCACAAACCACCCATCCCAAAACCAAGCCCTGCATGCAACAACAAAGCATGGACACCCATCACTAAAGCATGCCCACTGCACATACCCATCCACCCCCCTAAACCATCATCACACAAGGTCCCACACAGGAATGCTAGCACTGGGGTACACAGTCACCCACCCATTGCACACCATGCCACACACAGATGTAATAAACATCCTTTTATACCCCTGCAGGACCCCTACCCAACGTCACCGGACAGGAGGGTCCACACATGTCCACACCACCAACAGAAGAGGCCCACAGTGATGACAGCAGCTCTGTCCAACTGGATCTAGATGACCAGCCCGGCCCATCGGGGACCTCAGGACAGTCGGTTTCCATCACACAGTCACAGGCCACTACAGAGCTTCCCCCCTCTGGAAACACCAGCACTGCACCCACCCAGCGGGCCCATACCTCCGTCCCCAGGACACGTCAATCAGCTGTGTGTCCACCACTATAGGGAACCCAGGCTAACCCAGCACCCCAACAACAACAGGGACCTGGGGGCAGTGGGAACACGTTCCAGGGGACGGAGGCCCAGGAACACAGGGGAACTGGGAGGGCTGCTGTGCGACAGGGGGCAGACAGGCCAAGGGAACCCACTCTCCACGAGGCCCTCTCCTCCATCATAGGAGCCTACCACCACTCCCAGGAGAGGATGGCAACGGTACTGGCCAGGTTTCAGGAGACCCAGCACCTGCAGGAGGAACAGTATATGGGCTTCAGGAAGCAACTCAGAACCATCAGCTCCACCCTGGGCACCATCATAGGGGTGCTGAAGGAAGTACTCAACACCAGGAGGGACACTGTGGCACTACAAGGGGCCCCTGACACTAACATGGATGATGAACTGCCCACCACCTCTGCCGGAGCTAGTGGACAGGACGCCCCGCCACAGGACCACCACACCAGCACCCCACCCCCTGCAGAGGGAGAACCACCCCACCAACGGTCCCTGAGATCCAGGAACAAGACAGAGCACAATGCCAAGACCCCTGCCAAGAAATGAGACCACACTGATTGTCATCCTACTGTCCCACTTTGTCACCCCGTCCATACTTAAACTGCCCCAGCTCCACTTCCTATGCCCATATGGGCAATGCACCTTTGAGACTAATAGACTGGACTCTGCCATGGACATTCCTCTGCCATCACCCCTCACCATTTTACTACCCCCTCCAATATTGAGCACTTAATTAAACACACTTAAAGCACAAAACAATCTGGAGTCTGTCTGTGATTTCGAAATAGTGTATTAACAATTACAGTGACAAAATGCTCTTTCAATTGTAATGTTAACATACCTATGTCACACAGCTCTAGTCCATGAGGAATCAAAGCAGATGTCACACAGTGGGACCCACATCTGTGAAATCGTAAGGGAAAGTGACAACTCAGTGACCATACACTGGGTGAAAAGACAGACAGTAGAGAGGCAGTAGTGTATAAGTACATGTGTTAGGCAGGTCTGTACTCTTACCTGTGTCTCACTGGAAATATTGCTGGATCACTGAGTCCCTGTTGTTCATGTCTTCTTCCTCTGCTTCCTCGTCCTCACTGAGCACAGGCTCCACAGCTGCCACAACACTGCCATCTGGACCATCCTCCTGCAGAAAAGGCACCTGTCGTCGCAAAGCCAAGTTGTGAAGCATACGGAAGGCCACGATGATCTGGCACACCTTCTTTGGTGAGTAGAATAGGGATCCACCTGTCATATGGAGGCACCGGAACCTGGCCTTCAGGAGGCCGAAGGTCCGCTCGATCACCCTCCTACTTCGTCCATGGGCCTCATTGTAGGGTTCCTCTGCCCTTGTCCTGGGATTCCTCACTGGGGTCAGTAGCCATGACAGGTTGGGGTAACCAGAGTCACCTGCAAATGGCGAGGAACAACTGTTAGACACGCACTAACCTGTAGGGATATCCCCAGACCCAGACAACCATTCCCACTGTCTTGCTTCCAGGTGCTCACCTAATAGCCAGAAACGGTGCCTCTGGAGTTGACCCATCACATAAGGGATGCTGCTATTCTGCAGGATGTAGGCGTCATGCACTGAGCCAGGAACATGGCATTCACATGGGAGATGTACTGGTCTGCCAAACATACCATCTGTACAGTCATTGAATGATAACTCTTCCGGTTTCTGTACATCTGTTCACTCCTGTGGGGGGGTACCAAAGCCACATGGGTCCCATCAATGGCACCTATGATGTTGGGGATATGTCCCAGGGCATAGAAATCAGCTTTCACTGTAGGCAAATCCTCCAACTGAGGGAAAACGATGTAGCTCTGCATGTGTTTCAGAAGGGTAGACAACACTCTGGACAACACATTGGAAAACATAGGCTTGGACATCCCTGATGCTACGGCCACTGTTGTTTGAAATGATCCACTTGCAAGGAAATGGAGCACTGACAGCACCTGCACTTGAGGGGAGATTCCTGTGGGATGGTGGATAGCTGACATCAGGTCTGGCTCCAACTGGGTACACAGTTCCTGGATTGTGGCACGGTCAAGCCTGTATGTGATAATCACATGTCTTTCCTCCATTGTCGACATGTCCACCAACGGTCGGTACACCGGAGGATGCCGTCATCTCCTCACATGTCCCAGCGGACGGTGCCTATGAAGGACAACAGCCAGCACAAAGTCAAACTACTCAGAGCTACGTACCCACAGTTTACACAGAACACCATTCATACACAAAAAGTAGCCTGTATGTGTGTCTTGAATCTAGGCCTAGGTAGGTGTGATGCAGTTGAAAATGTGAGCTGAAATGGCGGCTGCCTGACCTCTAAAGTGGGACAATGTGATGTGAGGTAACTGCGCTGGCAATGTACACCGATGCGGTAGGCAGTCGAAGACCGCGGCGCAATGCTGCATTGGTTAACATTGGACCCTATGGGTCCCAGGAGCCAATGACGATGTACGCCAGCGGGGACGGTACGCACCGCCACGGACGTGACCGCTATTTTCTATCTGTTCAATCACTCAATACCTGATCTTCAACAGGAGAGGACCTACACTGCAAGTGCTGCTGTGACCTCGGTCTGGAAGAGACAATGGCTCGAGTGTCTGGGGAAAGGGCCCCTGCCTTCACATCGGAGGAGTTGGAGAAACTCGTGGATGGGGTCCTCCCCCAGTACACGCTACTCTACGGTCCTCCACACAAACAGGTGAGTACACAGGGAGCATGATGTATGGGCTATGCCTGTGTGGAGAGGGCTGGATGTAAGAAGGAAGGGGGGAGAGTGCTGCGTGCATGAAACAACGGTGAATGCATGTGCCACATGGCAAGGGTAGGGAAGGGGGCCAATCACTTTGACGGTGCAGTTGGTAATAACTTACTCTTCCCCCTGTACATTTCATGTAGGTCAGCGCCCACCAGAAATAACATATTTGGCGTGCCATCGCCAAGGACGTCCGGACCCTGGGGTTCTACCACAGACGGAGCACCCACTGCCGGAAAAGATGGGAGGACATTTGCTGCTGGAGCAAAAAGACAGCGGAGCCTCAGCTGGGGATGGCCTCCCAACGTGGGAGGGGTGCCCGTCGCACCATGACCCCCCTGATGTTCAGGATCCTGGCGGTGGCCTACCTGGAGTTGGATGGGCGCTTGAGGGCATCACAGCAGCAACAAGGGGGTGAGTACACTCTCATTCTGCTGACATTGTGCGCAGTGGAGGGGTCCGGGTGGGGGAGGTGGGCTATGGGTTTCCGTAGGCCAGGGCGAGCTCCGTAGGCAAGGTCCCTCCGTAAGGCAGGCCATGTGGCACCCCACCCTACCTCTGTAGAGTGCCAAGTACACCTAGTCATGCCCCTGTGTCATCTATGTGTCATCTATGTGTGCAGATGTCGTCCATAGCCTTGTAGGCCATTTCCCAGGAATTGAACAATGGAGCCCAAGAGTGTGGCGTAGTGCAGAGGGGCTTGTGTGTCTGTTGTTTCCGCCAACGGTAGCGGTAATGCAGGAACTCAACATGTCTTTCTTGTTTCGTCCCCCCCTTTTTGTGGTCTCCCTGTTCTTGTGTGCATTAGCATCATCAGGCGGACGAGCAGTGGCACCGGAGCACGAGGGAGCTGCATCCCACATGGACGTGGAGGGCCACACTACGGACTCGGACTTCACCAGTGGGACCGAGTGCGAGGGGAGCTCCACGGCGGGGACAGGAGCTGAGACCAGTGACATGGACTTGTCCTCTGATGGGAGCTCCCTTGTGGTGCCGGCAACATCTGTGCCACCCCCATCTACAGGTACAGCCACCACCACCCCTTCCAGCACCGCCTTCCCAGCAGCCCCTCAGCCTTCGCCCCGTGCCCGCTCACCCTGGAGGGTGGGCATCACCTTCGCCCCAGGCACCTCAGGCCCTGCCCCAGTCACCCCTGCTGCCCTCAGTGAGGAGGCCATTGACCTCCTCAGGTCCCTCACTGTTGGGCAGTCTACCATTTTGAATGCCATCCAGGGTGTAGAAAGGCAGTTGCAACAAACCAATGCATTCCTGGATGGCATTCATTCTGGTCAGGCGGCCCTTCAGCGAGGTTTTCAGACTCTGGCCTCAGCACTGATGGCAGCCATTGTCCCTGTGTCTAGCCTCCCCCCTCCAACTTCCTCCACCCGACCCAATCCCCTGTACCTCAGCCTATCCCAAGCACACCTACAGACCAGCATGCACACACGTCAACACACAAGGGAAGCTCAGGCAAACATAAGCACCACACGTCTCACAGGCACTCATGCAAGCATCACACACATGCAGACACACCAACATCCACTGCCTCCACTGTGTCCCTCTCCTCCTCATCTTCCTCCTCCCTCCCTGTCTCGTCTACACTCACACCTGCATGCACTACCTCTACAGCCACTACGTCCCTCTCCAGCACACCCACCACCACACCCCGCTCACGTGCACTCACCCCCCACTACCATTCACACGTCCCCTGTGTCCTCTACCAGTGTGTCTGTGATGCCCCCTCCGAAGATACACAAACGTAGGCACACACCCACCCAACAGCTATCCACCTCACGACAGCCTCCAGCGCATGCACCTTCACCCAAAGTAAACAAACAAACACCTCCTACAACCACAACCGCTTCCTCCACTCCCAAACCCCCACCAGCTACCCATCCCAGTGTGTCAGAATTTTTTTTCCTGTCCAACCTTGACCTCTTTCCCACACCTCCCCCACCCCGTCCGTCTCATAGGTCTCGAACTTGCACCTCAGCCACAACATCTCAGGGACCAGTGGTGCCTGTAGTCACCGGAATCTGGAGTGCACCGGCCAACAGTGCAGCCAGTGTGGAACGGGGCCACAGCACAGACAGTCCCCCACCTGTGAAGCATCAGAAGTTGGCCAGTGCCCGGCGGGAGTGGGGGAAGACTCCAGCCACCAAAGCCGCTCCCAGGGGTCCCGGTGGGAGTGTGGAGTCAGCTGTGACACCTTCCAAGGTGGGGAAGGGCCACAAGAAACCCGGCAAGTCTGGGAAGAGCAGCACGGCGGAGAAGACGCCATCATCCCCGCTGCCCAGGAGGCCACCTCCAGCACCAGCCCAGCTGCCCAGGACAGGACCACCAGCACAAGCCCAGCTGCCCAGGACAGGACCGCCAGCAGCAGCCCAGATGTCCAGGACAGGACTGCCAGCACAAGCCCAGCTGCCCAGGACAGGACCACCAGCACCAGCTTACCTGCCCAGGACAGGACCGCCAGCATCAGCCCACCTTCCCAGGACAGGACCGCCAGCACCAGCCCACCTGCCCAAGACAGGCCCACAAGCACCAGCCCAGCTGCCCAGGACAGGACTGCCAGCACCAGCCCACCTGCCCAGGACAGGACCACCAGCACCAGCCCAACTGCCCAGGACGGGACCGCCAGCACCAGCCCACCTGCCCAGGACAGGAACGCCAGCACCAGCCCACCTGCCCAGGAGGCCACCGCCAGCACAAGCCCACCTGCCCTGGAGGCCACCGCCAGCACAGGCCCAGCTTCCCAGGAGGCCACCGCCAGCACAAGCCCTGCTGGGCCATGAAGGACCACCAACAAAAGCCCCACTGGGCCATGAAGGACCGCCAGCACAAGCCCTGCTGGGCCATGAAGGACCGGCAGCAAAAGCCCCGCTGGGCCATGAAGGACCGCCAGCAAAAGTCCCGCGGGGCCATGAAGAACCGGCAGCAGCTGAGTCCCTGCAATGGAGCCCGCCGCCTCAAGCACCACTGCACAGGGCACCGCCGTCTCAAGCACCGCTGAACAGGGCACCGCTGTCTCAAGCACCGCTGCACAGGGCACCGCTGTCTCAGGGACCGCTGAACAGGGCACCGCCGTCTCAAGCACCGCTGAACAGGGCACCGCCGTCTCAAGCACCGCTGAACATGGCACCGCCGTCTCAAGCACTGCTGAACAGGGCACCGCCGTCTCAAGCACCGCTGCACAGGGCACCGCCGTCTCAAGCACCGCTGAACAGGGCACCGTCGTCTCAAGCACTGCTGCACAGGGCACCGCCGTCTCAAGCACTGCTTAACAGGGCACCGCCATCTCAAGCACCGCTGAACAGGGCACTGCTGTATCAAGCACCGCTGGCCCATGAGCGGCAAGGGCACTGACGCAACTGAGTCCGTCACAGGGTGAACGATGCACTCTGGGCACAAAGCCCCCTCCAGAACCAGTGAATATTGCCATCCACTACCTCTGTCCTTAGCAGGATGAAGCACTCTGGGCACAAAGCCCCCTCCAGAACCAGTGGATATTGCCATCCACTACCTCTGTCCTTAGCAGAACGAAGCACTCTGGGCACAAAGCCCCCTCCAGAACCAGTGGAGACTATCATCCACTACCTCTGTCCTTAGCAGGATGAAGCACTCTGGGCACAGAGCCCCCTCCAGAACTAGTGGAGAAAGGCATCCACTACCTCTGTCCTTAGCAGGATGAAGCACTCTGGGCACCATGCCCCCTCCAGAACCAGTGGAGACTGTCATCCACTTGAGAGACTGTGGCTTTGCACTCCCCAGGATTGAACAGTGGGCAACTCACCCACTGTAGAGACTTGAGAGACTGTTGCTTTGCACTCCCCAGGATTGAACAGTGAGCAAACCACCCACTGTAGAGACTTGAGAGACTGTGGCTTTGCACTCCCCAGGATTGAACAGTGGGCAAAACTCCCACTGTAGAGACTTGAGGGACTGTGGCTTTGCACTCCCCAGGATTGAACAGTGGGCATGTGGCCCCCTCATGGATTTGGCTTCATGCACTCAAGCGGCTGAGGGGCTCCCCCTTTCTCTCCCCCTGAGGTGCCTGTTTAGTTGCTCTCTGATGCCCCTGTAGTGTTCTCTCCGTCATGGTCGAGGATCTTGTGTGGGACTCTGACTTTAATAGAGCACTACCTGAACTACTATGCTTGGTATATATTTTGTACATGGTGTATATATATATATATTTCTGCCTACTTGCTTTTAATATATTACAATGGTTACACTAATTTTCTATTGTCTTTGCATTCTTCCGGGGGGGTTGGGGGGGTGTAACTGTGATGTATTGATATGTATTAGTTTGTGTGTTATACTGGGTGAGGGTGGAGGTGTTGCGTGTGTATGTCCCTGTTTTTTCCCTCCCCCTCCCCTGTGTCGTAGGTGCAGTACTCACCGTAGACTTCGCCGCCGGCGTTCGTGCTCCTGGTAGAGGAGCAGGAAGACTATTGCAGGTAGAATTTGGAGTTCCGGATCCATGGCGTCCTCGTGGGGTGTGTAGAGGTGAGCGTTTTTCCTTCGGTATTTCAGTTTCCTCTGTGTTTTTATCCGCGGTGAATCCACCCTTGAAAAGTTGGTGGATTGGCCTATTGTGATACTGTGGGTGGTACATTGTCCTCAGCCTGTCTGTTGGCGGTGACCGCCAAGCTGTTTGTTTGTACCGCCGTGGCGGTCAGAGTGTTAAAGTGGCTGTCTTTGTTGGTGGTTTCCGCCACGGTCGTAATAGCACATTTATTTCCGCCGGCCTGTTGGCGGTCTTACCGCCGCTTTATCACCGTCCACCAGGGTTGTAATGACCACCTTTGTCTTCTACTTTAAACCATCCTTACCTTTCTTGCCTAGCCCTATACGCACATCTCCTCCTTATGAGGGAAGAGCCTTTTGCTATATTTTGCTGAGACTTTGCTGTTCTATCCTGGCTGATGGCAAATCGACTGATGTCTTGAGGATGAAGACTGACACTGTATGCCGCCCCATTTGGATGGGTAACTATCTGATAATGAAATTGTAATTGTCTGTTTGCCTTTTCTTTCTAGGTCCCAACTGCTCTTTTGATGGAGGCCATAGTTAGTTTTTTTCCAAATTCGTGTTGCTAAATTTGTTTTACATGAAGCCCAACATGCTGATGCTAATTAGAGGGTAGTTAAGGAGTTCACTAATACTGGGTGCAAATAGACAAATGACTGAATCTTTGCTTTGTTGAATAATGATCTAATGATACTCTGCTAAACTTGATTCATGTTGACGTCGTGTTTTGTTCTAAGGTTCATGATCTTTGCTTTGATAAAGTCTTATTCAAGTTGTCATATTGTAGTATTGTTGATGTGTTTACTGGTGTTGAGACTAATAAACTTGCTAGTAGATTGTAACAAATAGTGAAAAAATATCTTAAATCTTACTAGGGTTGTGTGGGTATTCATGACTGAAAAGTCCTGATGTGTTTTGATTCTTATTAATGTTATTAACTAATTTGATTAATTTGTTATTGTGAATATAGATGAGGTCATTGACCTATTGATTGAAATGCTGAATAGATATCTCGTCCTAAGGAGTCTCCAATCAGGGTCAAAAGGTTAATTGGCCTAAAACAAGTCCCAGTGTAAGTTAAATTAATAAAGGTGGGACGCATCAACAGTTTATGTGGTGCTTATTGAATTTATTGCTCTAGAAATTATTTGAGGGATTGTGCAGAAAAAAGCCACATGTTATACGTTTTATTAAATAGAGGTATTCCCTACTTGGTTTTGGGATACATGAAAGCTAAGTGAAACAGTAAAAGTACTCAGGTTGTGCACTTTAAAACAGTCTGAGTTGGAAGCTACACTGGGTGGCCACGTCTGATAGTGCCCTGCAAGCAATAAATGAGTTATCTTGATTCACTGTGCTCTGTGGGGGAAATTCACTGATGCATCGGCTGTGGTCATTTATTTTTCTTTTGCATCATGAATGGGAAGGATATGGTTTTGGTTGAATGCAGATTTCTGGGACCACAGAGAGTTTTTGGTCAATAATTAAGCCATATGATTTGTAGAACAGAACCAGGAACAGTAAAATGTCGAGATTTGGGAGTTGTTCCATCCATGTTTTCTGGACAAGAAGATGCTTTGATACAGAAGAGGAGTAATTATGTTTTTGTTTGGTTTGGTTTTCTGAGGAAAGAGGATGTCACATTCATAACTCTTTCCCTAACTTTTAAAGTTACAATGTCTGAGAATTAGAGGTTTTGAGGGCAAGTTTGGTGTCTGCCATGCAATGATGTGTAAAAAGCATTTTTATTTCTTCAGTGTGCTATTTCCATTTAGATGCTGAATGGGAAGGTCTGAACATAGAGCCCTGGGGGATGCTGAACTTAAGAGACGGTGATTTAAAACAGTCCATTTGCAAAAAAGGACCTAGATTAGAAGAATACAGTGATGCATCTCAGTATTTGCCTTTCAATCCCTATTCTTAAGCAGTGGATGATGATTAAGTTATCATTCTTTATGTTGTCAAATAGAGATGTCGCCTCCATTCAATATAAGTAGAATGTCAACTTGTACTTAGGTTGTGTATTTGGAGATTATTCTTACATTATGAAATTCGGAAGGGCAGAAATTATTTTTTTAAATAAAAGTGTGATCCCATCAAATTGTAGGGAACAAGGAAATGTGCCTTCTCCCATAAAGGAATGCACAATTTTGATAATTATAATGGATAAATCTTGGGTGCCTTTTAATCATGTATCTTGCAAGCGAGCTGTAGAACAAGAGGATACAACTGAGGTTAAGAGAGGTAGTAGGGATTTGGTGTCAAGTATTTAAAGGAGGACATTTTCAGGATTGTTTTTCTGGTAATTGTAGGGGACAGGAGACTTTGGGGCATTTTCAGCGCCTTTTGAAATGTTAATGTTTTTCCTAAGGCTTGTTAGGAGAACTTCTGTCTGGGGCAAATTTAAAAGTTGTGGATAATGTTCAGTATTATTGAATTGCTTCTTGAAGAGTTTGCTCTTGGTGTAGAGAATTAGATTCTTTTGGGGTTTTCTCTGAGCTTTCAGATTAAAGGTGTTACCTTTTCTGCATGATTTCATGAGTTGTCTACACGTTCTTGTGCTACAGTTGAGAATATTTTTTTAGCCAGGAGTGCAAGTTTTCGCATTGGTGGATCTTTACCCAGGAGGCACTAGCTGTTGTTAGTGATATCACATAGTAATTAGAGAGTTCTAAGGTTGAGCGTTGGCACTAACGTTACAATCCTAAGCTTAAAAATAAGTGAAAGTGTGGGAATGTTTATGAAACTATGTCACACTGAACTATGTAATTTGCATCACTGATGATGTCAGTAGCAACTCAAAATGACAGAAAGCAATCAAGAGGTTGTGGTCTGTGCTATTCACTGTGCTGCGGTACACAAATCCTCAAACAATGCTCTGTTCACATAAAATGCTTTGACACAAGTTTGTCAGAGTAAGGCCTGCTCCAAAGCACTGTAGGTAACACATTCCAGGCAGACTACACCTTTCGTCCTGTTCTGTGTAATAAACCAATAGGCATATGAGGCATATCAACGGATGTCCTTGAAGAAAACCCCCTATATATAGAATAGGAAGCATCACATTTGCTCATGCATTGTGTACAATACTTACTAGGACATGGGGTGCACCTTGATGTAGGAGATAGAAGATCATGTGTCAACAATATGGAGAAATAATCATTAAACAAGGTATTACCTGAAAAAATATAAGGCAACTACTTGTTTTTTTATTAGAATATCTTGGTATGTGATATTAATCCTTTTGACAGAGTGTTTTGATAGATTGTTTGTATCCACTACCTGCAAGTCCCACAAGTTATGCCTGCACCCATTCCATGCTAGCACAGGTGTGCAAGACATGGCTATGTGCCATGCCCTCCCTGTAGTGCCTAGACCCTCACCAGCTGCAGGCCATGAAATAAGTATGTATGCAGCCATTATAGACTCTGGCAGTTGTTAGAGGACATAGCTTAAAGACATTCTTTGACTTTACTGGAGCCGGGAATAGCTTTAGGCCTTATCCTGAAAATGTAATTTTAGGTCCAATAGCTGCAGGCAATGGTAAGTGCGCACCACCTAAAGACACAGGAAACTGAGCATGACCTGTCACTGTCCATTGCCCAGTCTCCATGCCCACACCCTTCATAGGTAATGGCAGGAGTTAATGTCCATCGATTACTGGATGCAGCTCATAAAATGTAATGGTGCTCTGCACATAGTACCCATGTTCCAGCACCTACTAGGCATAGAACTTGGTTTTGCCATGTGGAGAATGGGCATACTTTATGGCATTAAGCCAGCCCCTGTTTTCAAGAATCTTGTTGTATTTCTTTTCTTAAGTCTACAGACCTTAAGTAGGCAGAGAGTCTAATCTGCAGTCCTGCCATGCTTGTACTGGACACATGGCATGACCTTAGGTTACGACCTAAGGGCAGTATGCCTGCAAATGTGCAGTATTATTGCCTTTCATTGTGGGTCACCACGCCCGAATCTTGTCCAGCAACCACAATGAGGGACACTTTGGCCATCCCCAACATCTAACTGGGCCTTCTGTTTGTGTAAAACCTCCCACTGTGTCCCCTCAGCCAGAATTGAACATTTGGAGTTGCAGAGTTCAAAGGCAATTTCCACCCACTTGGAGTGTGTCCTGAACCATCCTAGGGTGAGGTGTCCTCTCTCCATCCTATTGCCCTAGTAAATTCTCATTGGGGCATGTACACTGCAAATTCCATTGATAAATAACAACCTCAGTCACAAACCGCTTTACAGTTACTACAGTTACAACGTTCAAATTGGTTTTGGGGTTTAAATTCGAAAATTAAAAGTAAAATTATAAAAGGAAACCTCAAGGCGTATTCCATTAGATTCTGTAAATCTCCAAATATGATTAAATCTAAGTTGTAGTTTGAAATCCATGTGTGTCATTCCTCTTTGCTAATCTTTGTTTTTTCCACACAAGAAGTTCAGATAATTCGTTTAATTTTGTAAAGCTTCCATATATCACAGTATGTCATAAAGAGCAATGATTTTACACAAGTTTCTCATCACTTACTCTAATTGTAAATTAGAGTAAATTAGCGTTGTGATCTTACATCGACAACATCTTCTATGGACTGGGGCTCTTGCATCAAGAACAGGTGCATTCAGACAGCCTGCGCTGCAGTAGAAAGGGTGTCTGAATAGGCGCTGCACAATGGGGCATACTTAAGAACAGCAGGAAGGTTCCCATGGAGCTCCAGGAAGGTCTTAATGTCAATTCGCATGCCAGTCCTTTTTAGCAAATTACCGAATTATAAGCACACTACACCAGGGAAGCAGAAGGACCACACACAAGCAATCATCACATCAAAAAGCACCATTACTGCCCCGCAGTTGGAAGCATGCTCTAAACAGCCACTGCTGTTCTTTCACAATTAATCATCTGTGCACTCCAAATGCATTTACTCAAGCATTTACACGTTTTTCTGAAGCCTCCATTGTTAAAAGTGGTTAAGCAGTGCGAAAGTTGGAAACGTGATGTATTTTTTTAATAATGAAAAACTATATTGTATTGTGTGTAACTAAGAAACAAGCATTGAAGTAAAATAGCCTTATATTCAGAATTCTGCTTTGTATTAGTTGACCAGCTGAGGTATTTGTGTAGAAGAATATGTTATTTTACACCGATCATTAAATAAGCAAATGTCAGCCTTCTGCGGTGGAGTATATCTTCAGGACAACATGATTTTAATTACGACTTTGGAATGCATTTCGTTAAGGACGTTTGTCTTGCTTCTTTTTGAATCTCTGTTACTAATGGAACTTTTATTGTTCCAGGCGCTATTAAATAAACCTGGCCTTCATGTTATTACATGATCCCTGCGTAACAGTTCGACATTGTAAAACTGTGGAGGTTACACAAGGCAGAAAACATACCTAAAATGTTGTGTCAAAAGTGTTCTGTATGGTTGAGTAAAATGTATTTCCAAAATTAAAAATGCTCTATAGCAAAATGGAGAGAAGGCGTCGATTCGCCATCTCAGACGTAACTTTCCTACAGGCCATTAGCCAAAAAGTAAACTTTTAGGGGCATATTTATAGGCCCCTAGCGCCACAGGAGCATCACTTTTTTTGACACTCCTGTGGCGCTAAGCACTGCACCTTATTTACAAGGAGGCTTCCCACGCAGCACTGTGCGTGGAAGGGGTGTGCGTGGGGTGTTGCATTTTGATGCTGCCTCAGATTTATGAAATTTTGTAAACCTGAGGCAGTACCAAAATCTAATGCCAACCCTAGGGGTGGCAATAGCAAGGTGCAACGAGGAGGAATACTTTTATTTCTCCTTGTTTTTTGCTTTTTTTATGCGTGCTGCATTATACAGCACACATAGAAAGAGCAAAATGTCAGAAATTATTGTTTATGTGCGGGAAGGTGTCCCTTCCTGCACATAAACAATCATTTGAAAATGATGCTTTGGCACTTCTGTGTGTGCTGCATTGTGCAGTACACACAGAAGTGCCAAAGGGCCATTAGTGATTGTTTATGTGCAGGAAGGGACACATTCCCGCACATAAACAATGAAACCCCTTAACGCGGACATCCTTGCACGATAGCGCAAGGATGCCTGCTTTGGTGCTGGCAGCTAAATTTAGTGCTAGTGCAGGGGCCAACACAGGGGTGTGCCGTATTCACTTAAATACAGTGCATCCCTGTGTTTCTAAAGTGACGCAGCGTGGCACTGCCAATTTTGATGCAGCACCACTTTGCCATAAATCTGGCCCTTAGTTTAAGAGAGATGGCCTTGCGACCAAATAGTTTACATCGTCTGGAAGCGATCCCAAGATCCACTCATATTAACCAATACCAACAGTGTGTTCAATTACACCAGGGTTCTTGGGCAATATGCCCTAGGCAAATGTCATATTATGGGTCAGTGTCAAAAATAATAATGCTAGCATGCCCAGTCCTTAGTAAGTAAACTTACAACGGGACGCGTGTAGGTCAACAAATCTTTTGAATCGCATGGAGTATCCTAGTCATGCAGTGACCACTGAACCAAAAATCAACATAAAAAAACAAGATAAACACTTTATGAAACCACAATAATAATCATGCTAATAAGAAATAACTACTACTCGTGAAAAAGATTAACAAATTGTATTCCCTATTGCTTACAATTCTAGGTCATCTGTTAGTTCAAAGTTATTCAAATTGATTCTTTATTAATTAATCAGTTAAAAGACATTGGGGGTCATTACAACCCTGGCGGTCGGTGTTAAACCGGCGGTAAGACCGCCAACAGGCTGGCGGTCTTACTTTGTGGAATCATGACCATGGCGGTTACCGCCATGGTCATCCGCCGGTTCTCCATTCTGCCCGTCAGGGCGGAGACGACCGCTGGGCTGGAGACCTGGGTCTCCAGTCCGGTGGCCGTCACAATACCGCCGCCGGTATTTTGACCCGGCTTACCGCCGTGGATTTCCAGCGGTAGGAACCGCCATGAAATCCATGGCGGTAAGCACTATCAGTGCCAGGGAATTCCTTCCCTGGCACTGATAGGGGTCTCCCCCACACCCCACCCCCACCCTGACTCCCTCCCCTACACCCTCCACCACCCCTGCCACCCCCCAAGGTGGCAGGGCCCCCCTCCCCACCCTGAACCCCGACATTACCTTACACATACACACCCGACACGCACGCAGGCACCACCAACACACATACACGCGCACACACATGGCAACATCCACACACACAGTCAGACACGTACACCCACATTCAAACATACACGCACACATCCATACAGACATACCCACAGACATACACGCACTCATTCCCAAAACATGCAACACCCCCGCAAGCATACACGCACTCACACACCCCCTACATACACAGACGCACACCCCCATGCACCCACACAACACCCCCCACCCCCCTCCCCTAACGGACGATCGACTTACCTGTTCCGTCGATCCGCCGGGAGGGGACGGGAGCCATGGGGGCAGCTCCGCCGACGCCACACCGCCAACAGAACACCGCCGCGCAGAATCACAGGACGTGATTAGCTGGGCGGTGTTCTGTTGGCGTGGCAGTGGAGGTGGAGCAACCTCCACTTCCCCGCCGCCCGCAAGTATGGCTGTTGGCGGCTCTCCATCGGAAAAACGACGGAGGGCAGCCAACGGCCATAATACGCCGAGCGGCAAACCGCCACTACTGGCGGTCTTCCGCACGGCGGTCCCTCAGCGGTCTTGTTAAAAGACCACCGAGGTTGTAATGACCCCCATTATCTCTTGAAGAAAACATATGCGACCAAGCAACACCATAAGCTATGAATATCAACATTAACAATGTAATTCAGCAACAAAGTTTGTCAGTCATTTGTCACTGTCCACGTCACCCCTAACAGCATACCTAACCAAGATTAGCATTAGCATGGGGGTCTTCATGCGAAAACAATTTTGAAAAAATCTACCTAAGAGTGAATCTCTGTGAAACATCGCAGTTGGTACCTAGAAGAAAAGGCACAAAATTGTCAAGTCACATTTTATAGCTACCTATCAAGGATGGATCAGCAACAAGTCAGTCTTTGTCTTCAGGCCATCAATAGTCAGCTACAGATCAGGCTCACAGGGTATGAGCCCAATATTTGCAGCACCTCGGACAGCGCCTCCTGGCGTCATCAAATTTCTCCTCGCAGTTCTGAATCGTCACCCTTTGTTATGACGTTTTATTAGGGTCTTCCAGTCCATCCCACTAATTGCTAATTAGTCAGTCTATCGGACGTTATGACTCTAACCTATAGTTTTTGTTTACCAAATCTTTGAGTTTGCATATGTCTTGTGTCCAATAAAACTGATTGGTTCTTCTTGCGACGAGAACATCATCCGGCTCTTCAGGTAACAAAATTGTTGCACACGTGTCTTCAGTCAGTGCCTCTATTGTTCAAGTCCTGGGAAAGTACATTTAGCCTCCACTACACATAATTTTATCAAATTGTCTTCATCATCTCCTGTCCGTTGGTATATTTGCAGAATGTTCTAGCTGAGCGGCCTGAACTCAACGCGGTTCAAGGTTGCAATCCCCAGTTACCAGTCCTTTGCAAGGCATTCAAATTCTCCATGTTCAGAGCAAGTGAGGCCCAGTGAAACCAGGCCCTTAGTCCGGCTAATTTAAGAATATGAATTAATATAAAACATAGGTTATACATTTCGTAATGACATATTAGTGCATTTTTCTTATATGTTTTTATTATTTTGCATCTTTTAGTTCTTTTAGTACACATGGTGACCACTCCCCGAGGGTACATTTTCAAACACACACATTATTTTTCTACAATTAATTTCTCTATGCATTTTCCTCATTAGTAAACACATACATAAGTCATTAACATTTCTTAATTAACATATCTGCTCCATCAGTCCCTCCTCTGATGACTAAATGTGTCATCACACTTTTCTTGTCAACACTTTACAAATTTGTCTCAGGTGTATTTTGCCTTCTTTTTGGGGTTTCCCTATAAATTTGTCTCCTAGGTGGTTCTTCCCTCCTCTGATCATTCTTAGATTTCCTTAATTTTATCTTTTGCCATAATTTGCATGTACCCCATAATCCTAATATGGAAACAATCCCAATTAATATTCCCTGGATGATTTTCCATAATACCCTATTCCAAATTTGACTAAATCAATTTCCCACAGAGGCAAATCCATTGCCCATTTTCTTCCAAACCCCTGGTTCATTCAAAACCTTCAAATCTTTGCTTGAATTAGTTAAGTTAGTAAGTAAGAGTCTTATCTCATTATCATTCTCTGGAATGTAGGAGCTACAGTGCCTGGCATTAATCATTTTACAGACTCTGCCCTCTTTTGGTAAAATTATGTCTAAAGCAAGCCTATTTTGAAGCGTCATAGCTCTATCTGCAGCCAATTCAGTATTTAACAGGAATATTGCCCCTGTAAAGTTTGTCAGCATGTTATCCACAATAGCAGACAACTTTTGTATCTTGATTGCATTCAGAATAACCCCTACAGAAGGAATGATTGCACCAAAAATATCTCAAACAATTGCAGAAGAGGTTTCCCTCCTCTGTTGCTCATGATGTAATTCAGTCACTTTCGGGATTTTCTTTAAATCATCTATCTGATAAATCTTAGAGAAAACTATCCCTAAATAGCATGTCCCATACCATCCGCTAGGAAGATGGTAATAAGCATTAAGTCAACAAATATAGTAGATCCCAGTAATCACAGGGTCCTGACCATTCAGCATAAATTCCATTTACTCTGAAACAAAAACACATGCCTACATTCACTTGTTCCCACAAATAAAGTGTCAGTGCGTGATTTTGGCCTATATATACAAAGCTTCCCTGTATGTAATGCATCTAAAGCTAATTTTCCTTGTGTTTTATTAGCAGTGTAAGCATAAACATTCTTATAAATCCTTTTCTCCAGTCCTTGATCTAACTTCTCCTTCAATGCCTTCCTTCTGTCATCAGTATGCCCTATGAAGCTTTTTTCTAATGGGGTTAAATAACTGGTGTACCTGACAGCCTTAGGGTGGTCACCCCTAACTTTTTTCCTGCCTCCCTCCACTTTTTAGAAACAGTTTTTGCTGGTTTTTAGACTCTGCACACTTTACCACTGCTAACCAGTGCTAAAGTGCATATGCTCTCTCCCTTTAAACATGGTAACATTGTATCATACCCAATTGACCTATTTAATTTACTTATATGTCCCTAGTAATGTGCACTGTCTGTGCCCAGGGCCTGTAGATTAAATGCTACTAGTGGGCCTGCAGCACTGGTCGTGCCACCCACTTAAGTAGCCCCTTAACCTTGTCTCAGGCCTGCCATTGCAAGGCATGTGTGTGTAGTTTCACTGCCACTTCGACTTGGCATTTAAAAGTACTTGCCAAGCCTAAAACTCCCCCTTTTCTACATATAAGTCACCCCTGAGGTGTGCCCTAGGTAACCCCTAGAGCAGGGTACTGAGTGGGTAAAAGGCAGGACATGTACCTGTGTTGCTTACATGTCCTGGTAGTGTAAAACTCCTAAATTAGTTTTTACACTACTGTGAGGCCTGCTCCCTTCATAGGCTAACATTGGGGCTGCCCTCATACATTAGTGAAGTGGTAGCTGCTGATCTGAAAGGAGTAGGAAAGTCATATTTAGCATGGCCAGAATGGTAATACAAAATCCTGATGACTGGTGAAGTTGGATTTAATATTACTATTTTAGAAATGCCACTTTTAGAAAGTGAGCATTTCTCTGCACTTAAATCTTTCTGTGCCTTACAATCCACGTCTGGCTGGGTTTAGTTGACAGCTACTTGTGCATTCACTCAGACACACCCCAAACACAGGGTACTCAGCCTCACTTGCATACATCTGCATTGTGAATGGGTATTCCTGGGTTGGGAGGGTGGAGGGCCTGCTCTCACACAAAGGACTGCCACACCCCGTACTGGGACCCTGGCAGACAGGATTGAACTGAAAGGGGACCTGGTGCACTTCTAAGCCACTCTTTGAAGTCTCCCCCACTTCTAAGGTATATTTGGGTATAAAACAGGGCCGCTGCCCTACCACCTCAGACACTTCCTGGAGAATAAACTTGTAACCAGAACCTGCATCCTGCCAGAAGAACTGCCTGGCTGGCCAAAGGACTCACCTGACTGCTTTCTGTGAAGGACTGCTGCCTTGCTGTTGCCCTGCTGCCTTGCTTCTCCCTTGCTGTGGTGAAGAAGTGCTCTCCAAGGGCTTGGATAGAGTTTGCCTCCTGTTCCCTGAAGTCTCAGGACCAAAAAAGACTTCTCTCTTGCAGCTGGACTCCTTGTGTGGCAAAAATTTGATGCACAGCTTGCTAAAAACGACACATAGCTTGCCCCGCGGTGAAAAATTCACTGCACGCTGAACCGGGCCGCCGCCGCTAGACTTTGCAAGGAAAAGATTGACGCGGCGCCTGCGATGCGACCAGAACTTCGACGCACGGCCCAGCAGATCGACGCACAGCCGACATGGGATGACGACGGCCGACTTCCAGAGGGAAAATCGATGCAGTGCCTGCCGTGAGAGAGAAATTTCTCTGCACCACCCACCGGAACGACACAGAGCTGGTCACAAGCCCAGGATTCCATGCACAGACCTCGGGGCGTCTGAAAAACCCGCAACCCGAAGAGGATCCACGACCGAGCGCCGGAAATTGATGCCCAGCTGTCCCTGCGTGGAAACTAAATGACGCATTGACCGTGTGCGGCATGAGAAATCAACGCACACCACTTCTCCTCCTCTGAGGCCCTTTGCAGAGATTTTTCACGCGAACCAGGTACTTTGTGCTTGAAAGAGACTTTGGGGGTCATTCCTACCCTGGCGGTCCGAGACCGCCAGGGTAGGGGACGGAGGAAGCACCGCCAACAGGCTGGCGGTGCTTCTGGGGCTATTCTGACCGCGGCAGTAAAGCCGCGGTCAGAAAAGGGAAGCCGGTGGTTTCCCGCCGGTTTCCCGCTGCCCCTGTGAATCCTCCACGGCGGCGCTGCAAGCAGCGCCGCCATGGGGATTCCGACCCCCTTCCCGCCAGCCTGGTTCTGGCGGTTTTCACCACCAGAACCAGGCTGGCGGGAATGGGTGTCGTGGGGCCCCTGGGGGCCCCTGCAGTGCCCATGCCACTGGCATGGGCACTGCAGGGGCCCCCTAACAGGGCCCCACATTGATTTTCAGTGTCTGCTTGGCAGACACTGAAAATCGCGACAGTGCAACTGCACCCGTCGCACACCAGCAACTCCGCCGGCTCCATTCGGAGCCGGCTTCCTCATTGCTGGTGCTTTCCCGCTGGGTGGGCGTGCGGCCTTTTGGCGGTCGCCCGCCAGCCCAGCGGGAAAGTCAGAATGACCGCCGCGGTCTTTTGACCGCGGTACGGTCTTCTGGCGGTTCCCGCTTGGCGGGCGGCGTCCGCCGCCCGCCAAAGTAGGAATGAGGGCCTTTGTTTGCTTTTAAAAGACTTAAGACACTTTATATCACTTTTCAGTGATATCTCTGCATTTACTTATTGCATCTTTTATCTTTTTGACCTGCAAATATCCAGATACATATTACATATTTTTCTAAACACTGTGTGGTGTATTTTTGTGGTGCTATATTGTGTTATTGTATGATTTATTGCACAAATACTTTACACATTGCCTTCTAAGTTAAGCCTGACTGCTCAGTGCCAGGCTACCAGAGGGTGGACACAGGATAATTTGGATTGTGTGTGACTTACCCTGAGGAGTAGAGTGAGGGTCCTTGCTTGGACAGGGTGTAACCTGACTGCCAACCAAAGACCCCATTTCTAACATTGGTGATCAGTGGTGAGCATAGGACTTGTATTTGTGCAGTGACATACAGTAGCTAAGTATTTCACTACCTACCCACAGTTGAAGGTCAACTTGATTTTTATATTCTTTCTGCAATTTTGTTTTTCCTGTCAATTTTGTGACCAAAATCCTCACTCAACATGTCCCAGGTTGGGTCTCAAACAGGAGATTTTGACCTAGCCCTGCTGGAGACATACACTGTCAAACAGCTGAAAGGATTCTGCAGGGATATGGGAGTACCCACCCAGAAAGGAGGAATTTCAAAAGGCGCTGAGGGACTGGGCAGAAGCCCATTCAGAGGAGGGTGTTGAGGAGGAGAAGCCAGAAGATGGCTCCCCAGAGGATATTTTGCCACCAGTGGATGTTACCACTGCAACTGTGCCCCCTGCAAAACCAGGGATCAGTGTCTCTGATCAAAGCCTGACCGCAGAGGAAAGGAGAGAGGAGAGAGAGTTTCAGTTGCAAATGGCAAGGCTAAAAATTGAGGCTCAACAGGAGGAAAGGAGGGCAGAGAGAGAGAAGCCAAGCAAGCTGAGGCTGAAAGAGCAGCCAAACAGACTGAAGCTGAAAGAGCTGAAGCTGCAGCTGAGAGAGCCTTGGCTGAGAAGAAACTATTGTTGGCACATGAACTGAGTCTCAAGGAGCTGGAGTTGAAGGCGAGACAGTCTGAGTCCAGCAGTAATGGTGGCAGCCTACAGACAGGACCTGCTGGAGAAAAGAAGGTTTGTATACCCAAAAATGTGGTGCCCAGTTTTGTGGTGGGAGATGACATAGATAATTGGCTAGCTGCCTATGAAGTTGCACTAGGGGCTCATGAGGTTCTTGAAGGGCAATGGTGGACAGCTATGAGGAGTAATGTGCCAGCACTGGGGAGGGACATACTTCTCACACTGGATCCAAAGGATCGAAACACGTACCCACTTCAGAAAGCCATTTTACTTGCCAAGTTTGGGCTGACCCCTGAGGGATACCGTCAAAGGTTCAGGGCCAGCACCAAACAGTCCACACAAACATGGGTAGATTTCTTTGACTTTTCCAGTAAGGCACTGAATGGATGGGTGTGGGGCAGCAAAGTAGATGATTATAAAGGGTTATGTGACTTGATTCTGAGGGAGCATATGCTCAGTATTTCTTTTACAGAGTTGTGCCAGCACTTGGTAGATAGTAAGCTGACTGACCCCAGGAAGCTTGCTGAGGAGGCGGACCTCTGGGTTAGCACCAGAGTGTCTAAAAAGGCATCTGGGGGGACTCCCAGAAAGGTGGACAGGGTTCCCAACAGAAGAAAGAGGGGGGAGAAAAACTTAAAGAAAAGGAGTTCTCAAAACGCCCCAAAAGAATTCCCAGGGGGGGTGGATACCATTCCTCTTCTAGGTTTGCAAAGAAGCCAGGGTATTTTGATAAAGCATTACGGAAGTTCATCCCCAAATGTTTAGAGTGCTACCAGTTTGGACACTGTAAGGGTGACTCCCAGTGCCTCAAGAGGGCACAGTCCACCACTGGACAGACACCTGGGTTGGCTAGTGTAGCGCTCGTGGGGAGACAGTCCCAGTTAGTTTTGGGGAGCAGACAGGGGTTTCCCTAGTGTCCCTGGGAGAAAGAGAGATGGTGCCTAAAGCCCACATGACAGAAAATACTTCAAAGTATAGGCAGAGGGTCACCATTGATGGGCAAAGGGTGGAGGCTCTGCGTGACACAGGAGCCAGTATGACTACTGTCAAGAGTCAGCTGGTGTCATCAGAGCAGATAGTCCCAAATATATTCCACCAGGTCATAGTCGCTGACAATCGTGAGAGTCACCTACCGGTGGCTCTGGTTCCCTTTGAGTGGGGGGGGGGTCTCTGGTACTCTGAAAGTAGCTGTGAGTCCTGCCATGCCAGTAGATTGTCTGTTAGGCAATGATCTTGAGCATACTGCCTGGAAAGAGGTAGAGCTCAGATCCCACCTGGAGATGTTAGGTTTGCCTGAGTGGGTCTGCATGACCACACGGTCCATGGCTGCCGGGGAAGGGAGTCAACGGCGTCTGGAGCCTGGAACAATGGCCCAGACAGCTGCCAAAAGGAAGGGCAAGAGGCACGGGAAACCCGCCTCAAATGTTCCCACGGTGGTGGACGGGGCCTCTGAGGAGGTGGAGGCCCCTGAGCCAACTGGAGAGGACATAGCTGACCTGGCTAACCTACCTGAACTTGCTGGCTGGCAAGTAGAGGGTGGGCCAACCAGGGCAGAATTCTGCAAGGGGCAGAAGGAATGCCCAACCCTTGAGGGTCTGAGGCGACAGGCCACAGTCCAAGCAGCAGGTGATGCCTCTGGCACTCACCATATTTACTGGGAGAATGATCCCCTTTACAGTGAGCCTAAGGTTCCAGGTCCTAGGGCAGCACGTGAGCTGGTGGTCCCCCAGTGTTACCGGGCCTTCCTACTGGGTCTGGCTCATGACATCCTCCTGGCAGGACACCTGGGCCAAGACAAGACATTTAACAGGCTTGTCACCCACTTCCATTGGCCCAGAATGAGGATAGCCTCAGATCATTTCTGCAGAGCTTGCCCCACCTGCCAGGCTAGTGGGAAGACAGGGAAACAGCTTAAGGCTCCCCTGCTCCCACTTCCCATTGTTGACACCCCCTTTGAAAGGGTGGGCATCGACATTATTTGTCCCTTGGACCCCAAAACTGCCTTGGGCAACAGGTTTATCCTGGTTTTGGTGGACCATGCCACCCGCTATCCAGAGGCAATCCCTCTGAGAACAGTGACTGCACCGGTGGTGACCAGAGCCCTGTTGGGAATATTTAACTGTGTGGGATTCCCTAAGGAGGTTGTGTCTGACAAAGGCACATACTTCATGTCTGCGGACATGAAGTCCATGGCGGATGAGTGTGGGGTGACATACTGGTTTACCACCCCTTATCATCCTCAATCCAATGGGCTTGTTGAGAGATTCAACAAGACCCTGAAGGGCATGATTAGTGACCTGACTGAAGCCATGAGGCGTAAGTGGGACGTCCTCTTACCATGCCTGTTGTTTGCTTACAGAGAGATGCCCCAGAAAGGGGTGGGGTTCAGCCCCTTTGAGCTTCTCTATGGTTACCTAGTCAGGGGACCTCTAAGCATTGTTAAAGAGGGCTGGGAGAAAGCTCCCAAGACACCTCCTCAGGATGTGGTCAGCTACATGCTGGCCCTCCACAACTAAACCCAACGCTTCTGGAAGCAGGCCAAGAGTAACCTCGAGGCCAGTCAAGAGGTGATGAAGGAGTGGTATGACCAGAAGACCACTCTGGTTGAGTTCTCATATGGAGATGGAGCCAGTAGAGTCCAGGGCTCTCCAGGGCCACTGGACTGGCCCCTTTGAGATCAAGGAGCGTAAAGGGGAGGCCACTTACCTAGTGGACCTCAAGACCCCTTGGCACCCCCTAAGGGTCCTCCATCACAATAGGCTCAAACCTCACTTTGAGAGGTCTGAGATCAGTATGCTCCTGGTCACAGAAGAGGGCATGGAAGAGGAGAGTGAACCTCTCCCCGATATCCTCTATGCCAAAGAAGGTGATGGGTCAGTGGAGGGTGTCATTCTCTCTGACTCCCTGACTCTAAACCAGAGAGGAGACTGCTACGAGCTGTTAGAGCAGTTCTCCTCCCTGTTCTCCCTTACTCCTGGACTGACCCCCCTTTGTGTTCATGACATTGACACGGGTGACAGTCCCCATGTGAAGAACAACATTTACAGATTATCAGATAAGGTGAAGGCCAGCATCAAGGAGGAAGTCTCCAAGATGTTGACTTTAGGGGTTATTGAGAATTCCAGTAGTCCCTGGGCCAGCCCTGTGGTGCTGGTCCCTAAGGCTGCTGCCCCCGATGCGAAGCCAGAACTCAGATTCTGTGTGGACTACCGGGGTCTCAACTCAGTCACACGGACTGATGCTCACCCCATCCCCCGAGCCGATGAGCTCGTTGACAGACTAGGCGCTGCCAAGTTCCTGAGTACGTTTGACCTTACTTCAGGGTACTGGCAGATCGCCCTGACTGAGGGGGCTAAAGAGAGATCAGCATTTTCCACACCTGATGGCCATTACCAGTTCCGGGTGATGCCATTTGGGTTGAAAAATGCACCTGCTACCTTCCAACGGTTGGTTAACGGGATCCTAGCTGGCAAGGATGCCTACTGTGAAGCCTACCTGGACGACATAGGTGTCTACAGTTCCAGCTGGGAGGAACACCTGCTCCACCTCAAGGAGGTGCTTCAGGCTCTGCAACAGGCAGGCCTGATCATCAAGGCTAGTAAGTGCCAGATTGGACAGGGTTCCGTGGTGTACTTTGGACACCTAGTAGGTGGTGGCAAGGTGCAGCCACTCCAGGCCAAGATTGAAACTGGCAACCACCTAGAACACAGACTGAGGTGAGAGCCTTTTTAGGCCTCACTGGATACTACCGCAGATTAGTCAAGGGCTATGGTACCATTGTGTCACCCTTGACAGAACTCACTTCCAAGAAACAACCTAGGTTGGTGAATTGGACAGAGGCTTGTCAGAAAGCCTTTGATTCTCTGAAGGAAGCCATGTGCACGGCCCCGTGCTCAAGGCCTCTGACTACTCCCAGGAATTTATTGTGCAGACAGATGCTTCAGAGCATGGCATAGGGGCTGTTCTAAATGAGGAGGGCTCAGACCAACCAGTAGCCTTTATTAGCAGAAGGCTATTACCACGGGAACAGAGGTGCAGTGCTATTGAGCGAGAAGCATTTGCTGTGGTCTGGGCACTGAAGAAGTTAAGACCCTACCTGTTTGGGACTCACTTTCGGGTTCAGACAGACCACAGGCCCATCAGATGGCTCATGCAGATGAGGGGTGAAAATCCAAAACTCTTGAGGTGGTCCAATTCCCTACAGGGGATGGACTTTACGGTGGAGCATTGCCCGGGGATTGACCATGCCAACGCTGATGGTCTCTCCAGATACTTCCGCCTTAGCGATGAGAGCTCCCAGGAGGTTGGGAAGCTCTCCCCACTTTCAGCTGGGGGGGACACATGTTAGACCTGACAGCCTTAGGGTGGTCACCCCTAACTTTTTGCCTGCCTCCCTCCACTTTTTGGACACTGTTTTTGCTGGTTTTTAGACTCTGCGCACTTTACCACTGCCAACCAGTGCTAAAGTGCATATGCTCTCTCCCTTTAAACATGGTAACATTGCATCATACCCAATTGGCCTATTTAATTTACTTATAAGTCCCTAGTAGTGTGCACTGTATGTCCCCAGGGCCTGTAGATTAAATGCTACGAGTGGGCCTGCAGCACTGATTGTGCCACCCACTTAACTAGCCCCTTAACCTTGTCTCAGGCCTGCCATTGCAAGGCCTGTGTGTGCAGTTTCACTGCCACTTCGACTTGGCATTTAAAAGTACTAGCCAAGCCTAAAACTCCCCTTTTTCTACATATAAGTCACCCATAAGGCGTGCCCTAGGTAACCCCTAGAGCAGGGTGCTGTGTGGGTAAAAGGCAGGACATGTACCTGTGTAGTTTACATGTCCTGGTAGTGTAAAACTCCTACATTCGTTTTTACACTACTGTGAGGCCTGCTCCCTTCATAGGCTAACATTGGGGCTGCCCTCATACATTAGTGAAGTGGTAGCTGCTGATCTGAAAGGAGTAGGAAGGTCATATTTAGTATGGCCAGAATGGTAATACAAAACCCTGCTGACTGGTGAAGTTGGATTTAATATTACTATTTTAGAAATGTCACTTTTAGAAAGTGAGCATTTCTCTGCACTTAAATCTTTCTGTGCCTTACAATCCACGTCTGGCTGGGTTTAGTTGACAGCTCCTTGTGCATTCAGTCAGACACACCCCAAACACAGGGTACTCAGCCTCACTTGCATACATCTGCATCTTGAATGGGTCTTCCTGGGCTGGGAGGGTGGAGGGCCTGCTCTCACACAAAGGACTGCCACACCCCCTACTGGGACCCTGGCAGACAGGATTGAACTGAAAGGGGACCTGGTGCACTTCTAAGCCACTCTTTGAAGTCTCCCCCACTTCAAAGGCACATTTGGGTATAAAACAGGGCCTCTGCCCTACCACCTCAGACACTTCCTGGAGAAGAAACTTGTAACCAGAACCTGCATCCTGCCAAGAAGAACTGTCTGGCTGCCCAAAGGACTCACCTGATTGCTTTCTGTGAAGGACTGCTGCCTTGCTGTTGCCCTGCTGCCTTGCTGCTCCCTGGCTGTGGTGAAGAAGGGCTCTCCAAGGGCTTGGATAGAGCTTGCCTCCTGTTCCCTGAAGTCTCAGGACCAAAAAGACTTCTCTCTTGCAACTGGACTCCTTGTGCGGTGAAAATTCGAAGCACAGCTTGCTAAAAACGACGCACAGCCTGCCCCGCTGTGAAAAATTCATTGCACGCCGAACAGGGACGACACCGCTCGACTTCGCAAGGAAAAGATTGACATGACGCCTGCGGTGCGACCGGAACTTCGATGCACAGCCCACCAGATCGATGCACAGCCGACCTGGGACAATGACGCCTGACTTCCAGAGGAAAACCAACGCAGCACCTGCCGTGAGGGAGAAATTTCTCCGCACCGCCCACAGGAACGACGCAGAGCTTGTCGCAAGCCCAGGATTCCACGCACAGACCTCGGGGCGTCTGAAAACCCTGCAACCCGAAGAGGATCCACGACCGAGCACCAGAAATCGACGCCCAGCTGTCCCTGCATGGAAACTAAATGTTGCATCGACCGTGTGCGGCCTGAGAAATCAACGCACATCCCTTTGTTTCCCCGCTTCTCCTCCTCTGCGGCCCTTTGCGGAGATTTTTCACATGAACCAGGTACTTTGTTCTTGAAAGAAACTTTGTTTGCTTTTAAAAGCCTTAAGACACTTTATATCACTTTTCAGTGATATCTCTACATTTACTTTGCATCTTTTATCGTTTTGACCTGCATATATCCAGATAAATATTATATATTTTTCTAAACACTGTGTGGTGTATTTTTGTGGTGCTATATTGGGTTATTGTATGATTTATTGCACAAATACTTTACACATTGCCTTCTAAGTTAAGCCTGACTGCTCAGTGCCAAGCTACCAGAGGGTGGACACAGGATAATTTGGGTTGTGTGTGACTTGGTGTTTTCTCTTGAGGGACCTGCAACAGGTTCAGGAGGAGTCGGACCACTTAGGTTTTGATCGGTCTCAACTCTTTCCCTCTCTTGATCTGGCACTTGTTCTGTTTGTGCATCAGCACCATCTGCTTCTGGGAGAATTCTTCCTGTGCTCAGTTCTCCTGCTACATCTGTTGAGTTAGACTCTCGCTCAGCCTCCTGTATTTCTGCACTTTTGTCTCTTACTGGGGTGATTGACCCATCTTCCATCAGCTCTGGGCAATTTCAGGTTCAATCTGCTCTTGTTCCGGTTCAGGTACAGCCACTTGTTTCACTGCTATTGGTGCTCTCAACAACACTTCTTCATGCTCTTGCGGACTCACCACTCTCTTTGTGTGGCTTGCGTGTATCCAGTTCGGTAGTCCTGCACACTTCATAGCTGTTGTAGTTGTCTGCACCGGCTGGTATGGACATTTCCAACGTGGCTCTAAGCAAGTCTTTCAAACGTACTTTTTGATGACGACCCAATCTCCAGCTCTCAAATTGTGACCTGGTTCATGGATGGGTGGCAAGGTAACAGCCTGCACCTGCTGAGAGAAAGAACAAACCACATCAGCCAGACCTTTGCAGTAGTCCAACACAATATCATCTGTAATATTGACAAGAGCATTTGCTGGAATAGCTGGTAACCTCATTGCTCTGCCCATGAGAATCTCATGGGGTGACAGTTCTGTCTTTCTGTCAGGTATATTTTGCATTGACATCAACACCAAAGGTAATGCATCTGGTCATTTCAGATTTGTTGCAGCACACATTTTGGCAATTCTTGATTTCAGTGTACAATTCATGTTCCTTACAAGTCCTGAAGCTTCTGGGCGGTAACTGCAATGCAACTTCTTCTCAATGTTTAATGCTGCACATAAGAGTTTGATCACTTCATTATTGAGGTGTGTCCCCCTATCTGATTCTAAAGAGATCGGAAATCCGAACTGTGGTATTAACTCTCTGAGCAACAGCTTTGCAACCGTGAGACTATCGTTCCTACTTGTGGGGTATGCTTCAATCCAATGACTAAACACACACACAATCACCAGCACGTACTTCAATACACCACCTGCAGATCGGAAATCCGAACCGTGATATTAACTTCTTCTCAATGTTTAATGCTGCACATAAGAGTTTGATCACTTCATTATTGAAGTGTGTTCCCCTATCTGATTCTAAAGAGATCGGAAATCCGAACCGTGGTATTAACTCTCTGAGCAACTTCTTCTCAATGTTCCGTGTGCGGCCTGAGAAATCGACACACACCCCTTTGTTTCCCCGCTTCTCCTCCTCTGCAGAGATTTTTCACACAAACCAGGTACTTTGTGCTTGAAAGAAACTTTGTTTGCTTTTAAAAGCCTTAAGACACTTTATATCACTTTTCAGTGATATCTCTACATTTACTTATTGCATCTTTTATCGTTTTGACCTGCATATATCCAGATAAATATTATATATTTTTCTAAACACTGTGTGGTGTATTTTTGTGGTGCTATATCATGTTATTGTATGATTTATTGCACAAATACTTTACACATTGCCTTCTAAGTTAAGCCTGACTGCTCAGTGCCAAGCTACCAGAGGGTAGACACAGGATAATTTGGGTTGTGTGTGACTTACCCTGACTAGAGTGAGGGTCCTTGCTTGGACAGGGGGTAACCTGACTGCCAACCAAAGACCCCATTTCTAACAATAACAATAAACAAGTTAGGTTGTTACATGTTTTTGTTGGTTCAAAGAATCCCCTAACTAATATTGTATCATGCTCCTTAGCTACTTTACTCAAATATCTGATAATAGGTACAAAAGAAAACACTAAGTCGTGGTTAGAATAGAAATACTGAATATATTCTTGATTATAGAATCTGGTAAGTAGCAAACTACAAGTTATGCCATATGTTAGGGGTAAGCTGTGGTACGTAACCCCTCCTTCCACAGAGGAAGGAATTTGTGTACACACAAGACAATTCCTTGCATCCATTACTTCCACATACTCACTCAACAACCAATAGAATACGTTAGAAGAAAGCTCTCCTTGAGCATTAGTGTAGTCATGCAAATATTTTTCATCTAGCTTGAACCTCTCTAAAACTGTTAGTGTAGTAGTCTCAAGAACAGGAGTATTAGCAGCTTCTTTCATCTCATGAATAGACATACCCACAATCATTATTATAAACATTATTCCACACATAATTGCCACTCCAACACTCAAATACTTACAATATCTAATATTTTTAACTTGATTATTTAATTCAGCCATGATCTGTGAAGAATCAGAAAGTAGAAATAGCTCTTAGTTAAAGTGAAACAAGAAAAATCAAAAATGTTTCTTTTCTCACAGTACAAATCCACACACAGGAACCATTTGCTCCCTTGTCAAAAATAGGTTAGCAGCTTGTCACATCCAGGTTTTCAAATGTCATATCAGGTTATCAATGTCTTTTCCGGTTTTATTTCAACAGTCAAAGATTTTTCTTCAGATTAGCTCAACCACTCAGTCTATTGCTTCCCTTCAGATTGCATCAAAGTACTGATTCGGAACTTCTCTGTCAAACCAAAAGGACATGAACTCGTTTTGCCATTCACTTTTTGCTGCATATGCCCACTCAGGACCTGCGTATCTTCGACTTGCTACTCTCTTTCTTTTCAACCTTCATTCTCCACCGGGTTCTCCTTCACTTAGTTCGTCTTTTCTTGTAGCATCTACTTCTTCCTCTATTAGCTCATTTATGACCAATTCCTTCTTCTTTCCAATTTGTGATTCAGGCCAATTGTCTCCTTTCCTTGATCCCTCTGTCAGTATTCTTTTCAAGATTGGACTCTTCTCTTCCTCTCTCTATGGTGTTTTCTCTTGAGGGACCTGCAATGGGTTCAGGAGGAGTCAGACCACTTAGGTTTTGATCCGTCTCAACTCTTTCCCTCTCTTGATCTGGCACTTGTTCTGTTTGTGCATCAGCACCGTCTGCTTCTGGGACAACTCTTCCTGTGCTCGGTTCTCCTGCTGCATCTGTTGAGTTAGACTCTTGCTCAGCCTCCTATATTTCTGCACTTTTGTCTCTTACTGGGGTGATTGACCCATCTTCCATCAGCTCTGGGTCAATTTCAGGTTCAATCTGCTCTTGTTCCGGTTCAGGTACAGCCACTTGTTTCACTGCTATTGGTGCTCTCAACAACACTTCTTCATGCTCTTGCGGACTCACCACTCTCTTTGTGTGGCTTGCGTGTATCCAGTTCGGCAGTCCTGCACACTTCATAGCTGTTGTAGTTGTTAGCACTGCCTGGTATGGACCTTTCCAATGCGGCTCTAAGCAAGTCTTTCAAACGTACTTTTTGATGGCGACCCAATCTCCAGCTCTCAAATTGTGACCTGGTTCATGGATGGGTGGCAAGGTAACAGCCTGCACCTGCTGAGAGAAAGATCGAACCACATCAGCCAGACCTTTGCAGTAGTCCAACACCATCTCATCTGTAATATTGACAAGAGCATTTGCTGGAATAGCTGGTAACCTAATTGCTCTGCCCATGAGAATCTCATGGGGTGACAGTCCTTTCTTTCTGTCAGGTATATTTCGCATTGACATCAACACCAAAGGTAATGCATCTGGTCATTTCAGATTTGTTGCAGCACACATTTTGTCAATTCTTGATTTCAGTGTACAATTCATTTTCCCTACAAGTCCTTAAGCATCTGGGCGGTAACTGCAATGCAACTTCTTCTCAATGTTTAATGCTGCACATAAGAGTTTGATCACTTCATTATTGAAGTGTGTTCCCCTATCTGATTCTAAAGAGATCGGAAATCCGAACTGTGGTATTAACTCTCTGAACAACAGCTTCGCAACTGTGAGACTATCGTTTCTACGTGTGGGGTATGCTTCAATCCAATGACTAAACACACACACAATCACCAGCATGTACTTCAATACACCACATGCAGGCATCTCAATTAAATCTAACTGCATTCTGCTGAATGGTCCTCCTGCTCTTGCAATGTGGCTCAATTTACCAATGTCCCTTTCCCCACATTTAGTTGCTGACAGATTACACATCGATGACATACTGCCTCTGCTGCTTTTCTGAACTTTGGATTAAATCAATCAACCTTGAACAATCTAACCAATGCATCTCTTCCAATATTTGCTTAGCCGTGATAATACCTGGCCATCTGAGACAATAAACTGTTTGGCAGCACCATCTGATCTTCCTCAAAAACCCAAATCTCATCTGGTCGTTGAACGCATTTAAACTTTACTCAAAGCTTTTTTTCTTCCTTGTCGGCATTTTCCTGCAATGTTTTCAATTCCTCCTGTGTGTCAATTGTTTTCAAAGCAAAACTTGCACAGGTATTTTCTTCTTCAGGCATTAATTCCCACTTGTCTTGACATGATATATAGTTCGATGCGCAAAACCTTGCGACTTGATCCGCATACCTATTTCCCAAGAAAATGTAATCCTGTGTCTTCTGATGTGCACCACATTTTACCACAGCAATTTCTTCAGGTAACTGAATTGCATACAACAACTCTTTTATTCAGTCGCCATTTCTCACTGGATTTCAGTAGAGGTCATAAAACCTTGTTGCGACCACAACTGGCCAAAATCATGAACAATTCCAAATCCATATTGATTGTCATTGCAAATTGTGACTCTTAATCTTGCAGAAACATAGCATGCCCTAGTAAGAGCTACTAATTCTGCTACTTGTGCAGAATATACACCTGGAAGCCATAAAGCTTCTAATGTGCCTGTAATTGTGCACACAGCACATCCTGCTCTCAGTGTACCTGCTCCATCTTTGAGACACGAACCATCAACAAATACAATTTGGTCATTTTCTTCTAAACGCATGTCTCTAATATCAGGCCTCGGTTTTGTACACAGCTCAGTCACTTCAAGACAATCATGCTCAATATCTTCCTCTTTTTCAATTTCAGCTGTATCACTTGGAAGCAAAGTCGCTGGATTCAACACTGTACATCTTTTCAATTTTACATTTGGAGCACCCAATATGCTCGTCTCATACCTTGTCAGTCTTGTACCCGTCAAATATTGAGTTTTCGTCCTTGTCAGTAAAATCTCAACAGAGTGTGGTTCCATTACGTCAAAGGGTATCCCATGACTACTCCCTCACATTGGGAAAGACTTTGACCAACTGCGGCTACTGCGCGCAGACAACCTTGTAAAGCTGCTGCAACCGGGTTCAAGGTAGCTGAAAAATAGGCGATAAGCACCTCCATGGACCTGTGTCAAAACAGACAAAGAACAAGCATCACATTCATGACAAAACAATGTGAAAGGCTTTGTGTAATCAGGCATTCCCAATGCTGGAGCTCTGCACCAACTCTCTGTCAATTCAGTGAATGTCCTCATCTGGTTCTCATCTAGGGCAATGGGATCTGTAACTTCCTTATGTGTCAATTGCTGCAAGGGTTTGGCAATATCATCAAAATTTTGAATCCACTGTCTACAGTACCCTACTGTTCCCAGAAACATTCTAACATCTCTCTGTGAAGTCGGGGGACTTTTCGGCAGAATCATTGTAATTCTTTCTCTGGAGATTCTCCTCAATCCCTTTTCAATCTGATGTCCCAAATATTTCACTGACTTTTGGCAATACTGCAATTTCACAGGTGAGACCTTATGTCCAAATTCTCCCAAATGATTCAACAAGGCAATCAAGTCATGTTTACACTCGACCCTCATTCTGGATGCACGTAGCAAATTATCAATGTATTGCACAAGAGTCGATTGGCATGGCAATTCCAACGACTCCAGGTTCTTTTTCAAGATCTGATTAAACAGTGATGGTGACTCCGTATAGCCTTGTGGAAGCCTGCACCAGTTGTAGACTCTGTCTAGGAATTTGAAACTAAAAAGAAACTGACTATCCTCATGAAGAGGCACAGAAAAGAAAGCTTGTGACAGATCAACTACTGTCAACCACTCTGCAGTGCAAGGCATCTGAAACAGTATCACTGCTGGATTGGGCACTACCGGACAACATTTAACCACCATGTCATTCACTTTTCGTAAGTCTTGTACAACACAAACTTTCCCACATGGCTTTTTCAACCCATTATCAGTGAATTACATGGGCTGCTCAGCATTTCTTTCAACACTTCTTGTTTTAAAAAGTCTCCAATTATTTGTGCACCTTCATTAATACATCTTGTGCCATGTTATACTGTGGAAGCTGTGGGAACACTGCATTTGGCTTCAAAGTGATTTTAATCGACTCCACTCCCTTAATCAGACCTACTTCCTTTCCTGTAAAATCCAAGACCTCTTCCTTCATTGTCCCCTGCAAGTCTGCATGCACTTCTTCCACAGCAAACATTGGGAAAAATGCAATCAATGGGTATTCTCCATAGGCATTGTTAGTCATTGTTTCAGTCACTTGTTCACTATTCGTCTGGGCCTCTATCCCAGTATCTGAACAATTAATGGAACATTTTGTCTTACACAATAAGTCTCTTCCCAATAGGGATACAGGACTTGAATCACACACCACAAATCTATGCAATCCTTGATAATTTCCAATTTAAACCTGCACTTGTTCTGTGATTGGATTGGTCAACTGTCTGTTCTCCGCACCCACAACTTGAAGTGTCCTGCCTAAAAGAGGTAAATTCGGGACTTCCATGCTTCTTACTGTAGAGCGCATAGCTCCTGTATCGACCAAGAATGAGCCCTTGTAACCCAACACTTTCCCCTTCACAAAATGCCCCCTCTGGTCTACTTCTAGGGAACAGCAAGCATACAGGCTCCTTCATCTGAACTGTCACTCATCCATTATTCGTTTATTTCATCCTCACTGTAAAATGGAAACTGATCCACTTTGTTATTACTATTGTCTTGTCTTTGACCTGTGACCTGCTGAGTAAGCATCACCTGTTGCTGCTCCATCGGGGCTTGAGGTATCTGCATTTGCTGTCTAGGTACCATAGGGACCTGCTCCTGTACTGGTTGTAATTGGGTAAATTGTGCGCGTGGCACCTGCATTTCCTGCACCGGTAGGAAATTCTGACCTCGATTCTGAACATTAGGAATTAATCCTTTCATTCTTGAGACTTTCACAGTTTGAAATGTACTGACGTCACCTTGCTGAACAACACCATCCTGTGCCATCAACGGACATTCCAGCTTCCAGTGTCCCATGTTTCCACACAAATGACACAGTAACATATTTTTCATTCCCTGCATGTCATTCTGAACAACCACAGTCCCTAAATCCAGACCATGCATCATGCCAATTCCACGTCCTCTACCTCTCATTTGAGACTGAAACATAACAGCTCTCTGCTGCGGCGGCATAGGTGGTACTATAGCTCCTTGCACTCCTGTCTGGGCTGCTTTTAATTACATCACCATTGCTTTTTCCATCAACTTTTTCTGCTTCAATTCAATCTCATCGCTACAGTACTTTGCATATTGCAACACCTCATCAATTGGTTTCGCATACCAGCAAATCAAATGATTCTTAATCATCTTCCCTACTTCTGGTCTCAAACCTTCGACGAATCTGAACACAAAATGCAACATGTCCTTTGGCTCAACTGCTTCCTTACCACTGTACTTCTTAAATGCTTTCAACAATCTTTCATAGTAGGTATGCATTGACTCTTTAGACTCCTGGACCGTTCTATCAATCCGCTGCCAATCAATGTTTTTGGGAGGAATCCTCGTCTTCAGAAACTCAATCACCTTGTAATAATTTTTCATAACCTCAGGTGATGGTGCACCTGTTACCTTATCTCTTTCCAGTTCACTTGTCAGCCTATCTACTGCTCTCTTACACTCAACCCACAAGTCTGGCGGCACCATTATCTCCAATAGTGTGTTTTTCAAGTCTTCCCACAAACATTTGGAAAGCTTCACAAATCTTTCTGTCTGTTGTTACCACTCAACCGGCTTCTCTCTTAATTTTGGATAATCGTGTGTAAATTACAATATATCACTCCTGTGCCGTGGTACATGAACAAACTGCCCTCCTGGAATTTCTCTAATCGGAAGCATCTTAACTGGTTCTCCCTTGTCGATACCTTCAGCCCCTTCTTATGAATCCCGTTTTCGTTTATCTTTGTCCATCTACCTTCCCACTTCTCGAATGCGCCCCAAATCAGTGCACTCTGCAGTAATTCTCTCAAGTGTGCCATCATTCCTGCTGATCTCATGTGTTCAAAATCCTTTGCCTCAAAATCTAATCTGAAACTACATTTTAAATGCTTTGTTTTCTCAATCTCAATATCATGCTTCTCTGCTAATTCTGCCAATTTCTGATGTATTTTACTCACTTCTCTTGTAATCTTTGGGCATAAGTACCTCAGCTCTTCTTCGGTGCAAGATTCCAATCTGTTCACACCCATTGTTCCCTCAACTAATTTGGTTACTTCTATATTCAGCCTCACACGATTT
Source organism: Pleurodeles waltl (assembly GCF_031143425.1). Classification (NCBI taxonomy): domain Eukaryota; kingdom Metazoa; phylum Chordata; class Amphibia; order Caudata; family Salamandridae; genus Pleurodeles; species Pleurodeles waltl. The sequence goes on along the minus strand of NC_090436.1, from coordinate 689,730,245 downwards.
ATCTGATCTTCACCCTTGGATGCATTCGGAGGTTTGTTTAGACTATCTAACCACTCACTCAATTGCTGAGCTGTAATGAAATGTTGCTCGCATTTGGCACCGGTAGCTGTTGCACCACTGCACCTGAAGCTTGTGGGGTCAAAAGTTTCAAACTATGACTCACATTCAGGCCATTCACTGCATCTGGAAGCGCTACAAGTGGACTAAGATCCATTAAAGGTCTGGATCCATTGAAAGCTTGTCTTGCAGACGACATCATCTGCACAGGATCACCCACTCCCCTCCTCACTCTGTGACAGTTCATTCTGTTCCTCTGCGTCTGATTTCTTCTGCACAAATAAGTGTACCGCTGGACCAACAGTAATTGGTAGCGATACCCTAGCACTTGCACCTGGCAGGAATGTTACCCCCATTGCCTGATTCATGACTGGTGTAATATCTGATTGCGTTCCTGTCAGTGGTGTAAACTTCGGCAAACCCTGTGCTTGTGCCGAAGGCAATAACATAGGTGTCGGGTCTGTCTGAACCAGCATTGGCTTTGGAAGCACTTGGTACCATTATGCTCAAGACTGTCTCAAGAACTGGCACATCTGGATAAATTCTCTGCACTGAAGGTGGATGTATCTGTGCTTGAACTACATTAGTAGTTCCTGCATTAGGTGTACTCTGTACTACCCCTGGTATCTGTCCGCCTTCTGCCTGTAAAGCTCCCCTGGCTCCCTGGGCTTGTGCTCGAGCAGCTGTAGTGGCAACAGCACTAGTGCCTGGACCCCCCAAATAGGTAGTTAAAGGTGGAGGTCGGTCTCTTAACAGCTGCGTAATGAGATCCTCAACATCAGAATCGTCATCATCCACATAAGACTTTCTCTTTTTCTTTCTTCCTGCAATCCCATCCTCTTTAGCACTATCTTCATTCTCTGCCTCGTCTCCCTCTGTAATTGCAGGAAACAATTTGACATCCTGTAATGTCACTGCTCTCCATCTCTTTTGTTCCCAATCCCATGCAGCTTCAGGTAAAGATTTTTCGACTCGCTTCATTATCCTTTTGAATTTCATCTCTTGTTGCAGTCTGGCCACTAGCTCCCAAACCGCTAAAGCTTCAAACTGTACTGGTCTCGGTAATGCCTTCATGTCGTACAATGCTATTCGCAATTGATCCAAAATTCTCAAATTAAACTGCTAGACTGTTAATTTGCCCGGAAAAGCCAAATGGCCATAAGTAATTGAGGGTAGTAGTTTTGCTCTTATCACCCTCCCTAAGGGCTCGAATGAGGGTGCCTTAAGCCATTGATGGAGTTTTGCTAATACGTGGGAGCTTTTTACTGCTTTAGAGGTCAATGCCGCTGCCTGATGTATTGTTCTCCCCGTATTTGATAGCCAGACCCCCAAGTAGTGATATTTTTCTTCCAGCTCTATGATTATAGGCCCGAGTTTCCATCTTCTACTCAAATTATTTGACTGACGGGTGAAAACGAAGACTTTAGTTTTTTCTGCATTTGCTTTTAAAGCATTTCTTTCATTGTAGTCATGCAGTATGTCAAGGCCCCTTATGAGCCCAATCCGGGTTCGGGCTGAGATCCATGCTTAGAACTCTTGCAATAAAACCCTTGAATATGCTTTGCCATCTACATCCAGTAAGGCCATAGTTTTCAGGGCAAGTAAGGTCCCCTTTTTTGTAGATAGGTTGCAGTATTGATCCCTTCCAAGCAGCCAGAAAATATAAGCAGTCATTGAATAGAGAGGTCAGGCGTGCGTCCCAGTAAGCTTGGTGGTCTCTGAAGATGCTCCCTGGCAGGCCATTGGGTCCAGGAGCCCCATCCCACCTCATTTTGCCAAGAATAGTTTGCACAGTTTTAATTGTGATGGGGCCAATTTTGTCGTCTAATACATCCAGTTCATTGAGACCTGTGCTGTGAGCTTGATCCCCTACATATTTTATGTCTACATACAGATTTCCCACATGCCTTTCCCAGTCGCTGGTCGAGATCAAGTTAGTGTTTATTTTTGGAGTCATAGAGCAGTGTGCTGTTGAAATCCCCAAATTCTCTACTTTTGGTAGATGGAAGCAATGTTATCAGATGTTTCGAACGTTCTTCCGTCTCTTTAGTCTTCAACATCCATAATGCTTTTTTTTTATCTTTCCGTGCCGACTTCCTTAGTGCATCTGAGGCCAGAGTTTTAAGCCTCTTGTGGCACCTTTTTGCCTGCCGATATCTCTTTTTATGCTGTGACCATTCTTTGGGTACTAGCTGCTTAACCACCCTGTTCTGTTTAAACCCAGTGTGACAGGTCTGCACTCTGTTGCAGAGATGAGCCTGAAATTTTTAAAGCAACAGCCACCATTGATCTATTATTTGACCAACCTCCTGATGAAAGTTTATTGGACCGTTTGTCTTCTTCCATGCCTCATATTTTATTTTGCAGGGAGCAGACCATTTAATGCATTTTATAGTGGGGCCTTCTACGAGTTGACGACCACTTGCTTTGTACAGGTCATGTCTCGTAGCCCCTAGATCAACTTTTATTACCACCGGGTTGTGGTCACTTTCGGATCTGTAAATCACCTTGTGGCTTAGGCACGGGCTCAGGAGTGCTGAGCTTAGAAAGATATAGGGGGTCATTACAACATTGGCGGTAAAAGCAGCTTACCGCCGTGCAGAAGACCGCCAACACACCGCCGCGGCAGCGGAATTCCGCCACGGTCATTATGGCCCACAGCTCGGAATCCACCAAAATCCAGACACCAACACAAGTCCGCCACACCAAAGGTCAGTGATAAACTGGCGATAACAAAACCTCCACCGTCACGCCAACAGGAATACGCCCACACTATCACGACCCACGAATCCACGTGGCGGTCTTTCAACCGCGGTATTCCATTGGCGGTACACACCGCCGCGCTCAAAATACACACACATTTACAAAACACAACCACATTGGACAATTACAAATACACACACCTGATACACATACACACACCACTCCCACACATCCAATACAATATAAAACACACACCCACATAACCCACAAACCCTTACAACCACAATTGTGACTGAGGGCCAGAGAGAGACACCACGATCTACAAACTAGCATCCATAGGCACTCAACACCATCACTCACACAACATCCACGCACCTCACACAACACACCTCTAAATATCACCCCACACATCACAACACACACCACCCCACACATCACCCACACCACCCCATGGCACCGCAAAGACACCCCAGGTTCTCTGAGGAGGAGCTCACAGTCATAGTGGAGGAAATCATCAGCTATTCGGATCACAGGTGCAGCACACCACCATAGCTAGGAAGATGGAGCTATGGCGAAGAATCGTGGAAAGGGTCAACACAGTGCGACAGCACCCAAGAAATAGGGATGACATCAGGAAGAGGTGGAACGACCTACGGGGGTCTCAAGACACCACATCGCGGTTCAGAGGACTGGCGGTGCACCCCCACCTCCTCCCCCACAACTAACAACATGGGAGGAGCAGGTCTTGGCTATACTGCATCCTGAGGGCCTCGCAGGAGTAGCTGGAGGAATGGACTCTGGTAAGTCACTCTTCACTACTTTCACCCCCCCTTTCACCCCTCTACCTGCATGCCATCACATACCCCCCCCTCACCCTCACCCCATCACTCCAACTCCTCACAGATATCCCAATATCACAAACCACACATCCCAAACCCAAGCCCTGCATGTAACACCAAAGCATGGACACCCATCACCAATGCAAGGCCACTACACATACCCATACACCCCCCTAAACCATTATCACACAAGGTCCTACACAGGAATGCAAGCACTGGGGTACACGGTCACCCACCCATTGCACACCATGGCACACACAGATGCAATAATCATGCCTTTACACCCCTGCAGGACCCCTTCCCAATGTCACCGGACAGGAGGGTCCAGATATGTCCACTCCACCCACAGAAGAGGCTTACAGTGATGACAGCAGCTCTGTCCAACTGGATCAAGATGACCAGCCCGGCCCATCTGGGACCTCGGGACAGTCGGTTCCCCTAACACTGGCACAGGCCACTACTGAGCTTGCCCCCTCTGGAAACACCAGTGCAGCACCCACCCAGTGGGCCCATACCTCTGTCCCCAGGCCACGTCAATCAGCAGTGTGTCCACCACTACAGAGAACCCAGGCTAACCCACCACCCCAACAACACCAGGGACCTGGGGGCAGTGGTAGTGGGCACACAGTTCAGGGGACAGAGGCCCAGGAACACAGGGGAACTGGGAGGGCTGCTGTGTGACAGGGGGAGGACAGGCCCACGGAACCCACTCTCCACGAGGCCCTCTCCAACATCATGGGAGCCTACCACCATTCCCAGGAGACGATGGCAACAGTACTGGCCAAGTTTCAGGAGACCCAGCGGCTGCAGGAGGGACAGTATTTGGGCCTCAAGGAGGAACTCAAATCCATCAATTCCACCCTGGGCACCATTGTAGGGGTGCTGAAGGAACTCGTCAACACCAGGCGGGACACTGTGGCACAACAAGGGGCCCCTTACTCTTGCCTGTACGATGATCTGCCCACCGCCTCCGCCGGCGCTAGTGTACAGGAGACACCTCCACAGGACCACCACACCAGCACCCCACCCCCTGCAGATGGAGAACCACCCCGCAAATGGTCCCTGAGATCCAGGACAAAGATAGAGAACAATGCCAAGACCCCCGCCAAGAAATGAGACCACCCTGATTGTCATCCTTCTGTCCCACTTTGTCACCCTGTCCATACTTAAACTGCCCCAGCTCCACTTCCTATGCCCCTTTGGACAATGCACCTGTGAGACTAATAGACTGGACTCTGCCATAGACATTCCTCTACCATCAGCCCTGACCATTTTACAACCTCCTCCACTATTGAGCACTTAAATAAACACCCTTAAATCAAAAAACGATCTGGAGTCAGTCTGTGCTTTCGAAAATGTGTATTTGCAATTACAGTGGCAAAATGCTATATCAAATGTAATGTCAACATACCTATGTCACACAGCACTAGTCCATGCGTAAACAAAACAGATGTCACACAGTGGGACCCACATCTGTGAAATCGTAAGGGAAAGTGACAACTCAGTGACCATACATTGGGTGAAAATGACAGACAGATGAGAGGTAGTAGAATAAAATCAAATGTGGCAGTCTGTATTGTCTTCTTACCTGTGTCTCAATGGAAGTATTGCAGGATCACCGAAATCCTGTTGTCTATGTCTTTTTCTTCAGCTTCCTCGTCTTCACTGTCCACAGGCTCCACAGCTGCCACAAAACCTCCATCTGGACCATCCTCCTGCAGAAAAGGCATCTGTCATCGCAAAGCCAAGTTGTGAAGCATACAGCAGGCCATGATGATCTGGCATACCTTCTTTGGTGAGTAGAATAGGGAACCACCTGTCATATGGAGGCACCGGAACCTGGCCTTCAGGAGGCCGAAGGTCCTCTCTATAACCCTCCTAGTTCACCCATGGGCCTCATTGTAGCGTTCCTCTGCCCTTGTCCTGGGATTCCTCGCAGGGGTCAGTAGCCATGACAGGTTGGGGTAGCCAGAGTCACCTGCAAATGTTGAGGCACAACTGTTAGAAACACATTAACCCTTAGGGACAACCCCAGACCTAGACAACTATCCACACAGTATAGGGTCCATGTCCTCACCTAATTGCCACAGGCGGTGCCTCTGGAGTTGCCCCATCACATAAGGGATGCTGCTATTCCGCAGAATGTAATCGTCATGCACTGAGCCAGGAAACTTGGCGTTCACATGGGAGATGTACTGGTCGGCCAAACACACCATCTGCAAATTCATTGAATGGTAACTCTTCCGGTTTCTGTCAACCTGTTCACTCCTTCGGGGGGACCAAGGCCACGTGTGTCCCATCAATGGCACCTATGATGTTGGGGATATGTCCCAGGGCATAGAAATCACCTTTCACTGTAGGCAAATCATCCACCTGAAGGAAAATGATGTAGCTCCGCATGTGTTTCAGCAGGGCAGACAACACTCTAGACAACACGTTGGAAAACATAGGCTGGGAAATCCCTGATGCTATTGCCACTGTTGTTTGAAATGACCCACTTGCTAAGAAATGGAGTACTGACAGCACCTGCACTTGAGGGGGGATTCCTGTGGGATGGCTGATAGCTGACATCAGGTCTGGCTCCAACTGGGCACACAGTTCCTGGATTGTGGCACAATCAAGTCTGTAGGTGACGATCACATGTCGCTCCTCCATTGTCGACAGGTCCACCAGCGGTCTGTACACCGGAGGATGCCGCCATCTCCTCACATGCCCCAGCGGATGGTGCCCATGGAGGAGAACAGCGAGCAGAGAGTCAACCAACTCTGAGGTACGTAAACACAGCATACTCAGAAATATTAGCAAATTGACATATGCCTGTATGACTGTTTAGGCAAGGCTAGATATGTGTGACGCAGTCCAAAATAATGGCATGTGGGCCCATGAAATGGCGTCTGCCTGACCTGTAAAGTGGGACAATGGGATATTGTACACCGTCGCGGTAGGCAGTCGAAGACCGCAGCGCAATCCTGCATTGGTAAACATTGGACCCTATGGGTCCCAGGAGCCAATGACGAAGTACGCCGGCGGTGACGATACGCACCGCCGCGGACGTTACTGCCATTTTCTCTCTGTTCAATCACTTGATACCTGATCTTCGACAGGAGAGGACCTACACTGCAAGTGCTGCTGTGATCTCAGTCTGGAAGAGACAATGGCTCGTGTGTCTGGGGAAAGGGCCCCTGCCTTCAGCACGGAGGAGTTGGAGAAACTCGTGGATGGGGTCCTACGCTACGGTCCTCCAGACAAACAAGTAAGTACACTGTGAGCATGCTGTATGGGCAATGCCTGTGTGGAGTGGTCTGGGTGAAAGATAGGGGGTGAGAATGAGGCGGTCATGAAACGACGGTGAGTGCATGTGCGTCATGGCAAGGGTAGGGATGCGGGCCAATGACTGTGACGGTGCGGACGGTAATAACTTCTCTTTTTCCCCTGTAATATTCCTGTAGTTCAGCACCCACCAGAAGAAGGACATTTGGCGTGCCATTGCCAAGGAAGTCCGGACCCTGGGGGTCTACCACAGACGGAGCACCCACTGCCGGAAAAGATGGGAGGACATTCGCCGGTGGTGGCCCAGCTGGGGATGGCCTCCCAACGTGGGAGGGGTGCCCGTCGCACCATGACCCCCTGATGTTCAGGATCCTGGCAGTGGCGTATCCGGAGTTGGATGGGCGCTTGAGGGCATCACAGCAGCCACAAGGTGGTGAGTACACTCTCATTCTGCTGATTCAGCGCGCATTGTAGGTGTCTGGGTTGGGGAGGTGGGCTGTGGGTTCCCCTAGGCCAGGGCGAGTTTAGTAGGCAAGGACCCTTCTTAAGGTATGCCCTGTGGCACCCCACCCCACCTGTGTACAGTGCCAACTACACCTAGTCAGGCTCCTGTGACATCCATGTGTGTAGCAATCTGGCAGAGCCTTGTAACCCATGGCCCTGGGATTGAATAGGGAACTCCAAGTGCGCGGCGTAGTGCAGGGGGCTTCTGTGTCTGTATTGTCCGCCAACAGTAGCAGTATTGCACACACTCAACATGTCTTTCTTCTACCTCCCCCCCCCCTTTTTGTGGTCTCCCTGTTCTTGTGTGCATTAGCATCATCAGGTGGAGGAGCAGTGGCACCGGAGCAGGAGGGAGCTGCATCCCACATGGCCCTGGAGGGTGACACTACGGAGTCGGAATTTACCAGTGGGACGGAGGGCGAGGAGAGCTCCACAGCGGGGACAGGAGCTGACACCAGCGATACGGACTCCTCCTTTGATGGGAGCTCCCTTGCGGTGGCAGGCCCATCTGTGCCCCCCGCATCTACAGGTACAGCTGCCACCCCCTACCAGCACCTCCCTCCCAGCAGCACCTCAGCGTTTGGCCCATGCCCGCTCATCCAGGAGGGTGGGCATCTCCTTCGCCCCAGGCACCTCAGCCCCTGCCCCTGTCAGACCTGCTGCCCTCAGTGAGGAGGCCATTGACCTCCTCAGGTCCCTCACTATTGGGCAGTTTACCATTTTGAATGCCATCCAGGGTGTAGAGAGGCAGTTGCAACAAACCAATGCATACCTGGAGGGCATTCACTCTGGCCAGGCAGCCCATCAGCAAGCTTTTCAGACTTTGGCCTCAGCACTGATGGCAGCCATTGTCCCTGTCTCTAGCCTTCCCCCTCCAACTTCCTCCACCCAAAACCCTGTACCTCAGCCTATCCCAAGCACACCATCAGACCAGCATGCACACACCTCAACACACAAGGGTAGCTCTGGCAAACATAAGCACCACACATCCCACAGGCAGTCACGCAAGCATCACTCACATGCAGACACACCAACATCCACTGCCTCCACTGTGTCCCCCTCCTCCTCATCTCCCTCCTCCCTCCCTGTCTCGTCTCCACTCACACCTGCATGCACTACAACCTCAGCCACTACGTCCATCACCAGCACACCCACCACCATACCCGCTCACGTGCAGTCACCACCCCCACTACCATTCACACGTCCCCTGTGTCCTCTCCTAGTGTGTCTGTGAGGCCACCTCCCAAGGTACACAAACGCAGCCACACACCCACCCAACAGCCATCCACCTCACGACAGCCTCCAGACCATGCACCTTCACCCAAAGTCACCAAAGGTACACCTCCTACAACCACTACCTCTTCCTCCACTCCCAAACCCCCTCCATCTACCTGTCCCAGTGTGTTAAAAAAACTTTTCCTGTCCAACCTTGACCTCTTCCCCTCACCTCCCCCACTCCTTCAGTCTCCTAGGGCCCGACTCTCCAGGTCCCCACCCAGCACCTCAGCCACAACATCTGCGGGACCAGTGGCGCCAGTAGTAACCGGCTTCTGGAGTGCGCCAGGCAGCAGGGCAGCCAGTGTGGCAAGGAGCCAGAGCACAGACAGTCCCCCACCTGTAAAGCATAAAAAGTTGGCCAGTGCCCGGCGGGAGAGGGGAAAGAAATCAGCCACCAAAGCTGCTCCCAGGGGTATAGTTGGGGTTGTGGAGGCAGCTGCGCCACCATCCAAGATGGGGAAGGGGCACAGTAAAACCGGCAAGTCTGGGAAGATCTGCACGGCGGACAAGACCGCCACCATCTCCGCTGTCCAGGACACCACCGCCACCATCCCTGCTGCCCAGGACACTTCCGCCACCATCCCCGCTGTCCAGGACACCGCTGCCACCATCCCCGCTGCCCAGGACACCGCCGCCAGCATCACTGCTGCCCAGGACACCGCCACCACCATCCCCACTGCCAAGGACACCTCCGCCCAGGACACCGCCGCCACCATCCCCGCTGCCCAGGACACCGCCGCCACCAGCACCGCTGCCCAAGACACGGCCGCCAGCAGCACCGCCGCCCAATACACCGCCGCCAGCAGCACCGCAGGCCAGTGAGCGCCAATGATTCCGACACTACTGAGGCCGCCACGGGCAGGATGAAGCACTCTGGGCACAAAGCCCCCTCCAGAACCAGTGGAGAAAGGCATCCACTATCTCTGTCCTTGGCAGGATGAAGCACTCTGGGCACAAAGCCCCCTCCAGAAACAATGGGGAAAGGCATCCACTACCTCTGTCCTTGGCAGAATGAAGCATTCTGGCCACAAAGCCCCCTCCAGAACCAGTGTAGTATCACATCCACTACCTCTGTCCTTGGCAGGATGAAGCACTCTGAGCACAAAGCCCCCTCCAGAACCAGTGGAGAACAGCATCCACTACCTCTGTCCTTGGCAGGATGAAGCACTCTGGGCACAAAGTCCCCTCCAGAACCAGTGGAGAAAGGCATCCACTACCTGTGTCCTTGGCAGGATGAAGCACTCTGGGCACAAAGCCCCCTCCAGAAACCAGTGGAGAATGTTATCCACTTGAGAGACTGTGGCTTTGCACTCCCCAGGATATAGCAGTGGGCAACCCACCCACTGTAGAGACTTGAGAGACTGTGGCTTTGCACTCCCCAGGATGTGGCAGTGGGCAACCCACCCACTGTAGAGACTTGAGAGAGTGTGGCTTTGCACTCCCCAGGATGTGGCAGTGGGCAAACCACCCACTGTAGAGACTTGAGAGACTGTGGCTTTGCACTCCCCAGGGTATAGCAGTGGGCAAACCACCCACTGGAGAGACGTGAGAGACTGTGGCTTTGCACTCCCCAGGATGTATCAGTGGGCAAACCACCCACTGGAGAGACTTTAGAGACTGTGGCTTTGCACTCCCCAGAATGTAGCAATGGGCAAACCACCCACTGGAGAGACTTGAGCGACTGTGGCTTTGCACTTCTCAGGATGTAGCAGTGGGCAAACCACCCATTGGAGAGACTTGAGAGACTGTGGCTTTGCACTCCCCAGGATACATCAATGGGCATGGAGCCCCCTCATGGATCTGGTGTCGTGCACTCATCCGGCTGAGGTGCCCCCCCCTTCCATTCCCCCTGAGGTGCCTGTTTTATTTCTATCTGATGCCCCAGCAGTGTTCTCTCCGTCTTGTTCGGGTATTGAGTGTGGGCCTCGCCC